>NC_132863.1:34560000-39360000 GCF_048164855.1 Canis lupus baileyi
CAGGCGGTCTTCTCACTGTAACGAGAGTGAACACTGACGCACAAAAGTGGTCAATTCTCTTGAAGCATGTTTTAAATATCCTTTGACTTGAAACTGTAATATATAAAGTGATCAGTGAGCTTACTCTTTTATCCATCTTCCTTCTCCCTTGTCCTCCTATTTGATAGAAATTGTACTGTTTCTACATTTTCACAGCCTGGCATATCCACATACTATTTGCTACTACTTAGTCTCACAGTTAAAATGTCCAGCACTCAACTGTTGTCATTTTGGTAATTTCTACCAACCTTCCCTTAGAAACTGCTCAGGAAAGCTCTTAGAAATAACATCACTTGTGTTCTTGCACTTCCAGAAATATATTCTTGTAGTCTTTTTACTTCCAGGACAAACTCGTGGTGAAAAAAGAAAATCCTCAGTGCATACTTTCTTTCCTTGGGTGCCTTTAAGTTTTGCTCTGCTGTTTCCTGGCTGTCCTTCAGTCTGATTTTTTTTCAATTTTGTTTCTCTTTTTGTTTTTTTCGAGGGGCGTTGGCTTCCTGGAGGCTTCTGTAGCCATCTTTGCAGCCCAGACATTTTACTCACATACCTCTTGTGTTTACTACAGTGTGAACTTTCAGTACATAGACTCGAGCCTGCTTTTATTTAAAAAATATTTTCCTCAATTCTTTCTTATTTTAAAAATAAGTAGATTTTCACGGACCAGCTACCGAAAGGACTATATTACCTGAGTAGGAGTGGTGGAAGTTAGAATGGGTTTCCTAGTTTCTTAGCTCAAGGGCTCCCTCTTCCCTTGCTACAGTCACGGGCAGTTCCTTTTTTTTTTTTTTTTTTAATAATAAATTTATTTTTTATTGGTGTTCAATTTGCCAACATACAGAATAACACCCAGTGCTCATCAGTTCCTTAAATACTTGGACTGATCCTTGGGTACTAGTCTGAAATAGGGGGGCTCCTACCATCAGCCATGGCCAAGGAGATATTGCTCCAACATTTCCAGATGATAACCTCTCTCCTAAATATGCCTCCTCTTTTCTGGGGTGCATTTCCTATTTCTTTTCTCTCTCCAAATCTCCCAGCACATCTTCCTACAGCAGTTGGAAAGTCAGTGACTATCTGTCCCAGATTTTTCCGCATGCAGGACTGCAGGCATGATTCAGGTTTTTATAATCACATGCATTCATACAATAAATAGCTGGATTCTTTTTCTGCTTGACAAGGATTTCTTTTGACTGCATCTGAATCATACCTGACACACACTATTACATTTTTACGTTATGACACTTGAATATTAAGCATCCCTTCTGAACACTGGTACTCATGGTTACATGTATCTAGCTGTTTATTTAGCTATAACTGTCAATTATGCTGTTTTCTTTATTCACTGGATTCTTTGAGTTCTTTTTTCTACGGATTATAATTTTCTTTGATATTTCAGATCACAATAGTGACTTTTTGTTGTGACAAGTGAAAAAATTAGAAACTGGTATATATAAAGCAAAATCCACTCATCTGTTTTTTTCCCCAATCCCATCACCATGATGTAAGCAATGTTAACAGCATAGTGTGTATTCCTTCACCCCTTTCTTCTCTTCATACATTAATAAACAGTGTGTGTTTCTACTGAAGTATTATCAAACACATATATTACTTTCTAACTTGTTTTCCTTTTGGTAAGATTCATGAATAGTGCTAGAATTCAGTACACAGAGATCTAGTGATATTCATTCTTTTTCTAATATATTTATAAATATAATAGGATCACATTAGACATGATAAGTTTTTTGGTGAAGCAATACTTTTTTTGTTTTTTTTTTATTTGCCTTTTTTCTCCTTCTACCTTCTTAATGTCTATTCCCCCATCAACTTTTCAGTAAACCTGTATTAATATGATGTGCAGCCTCCTTTATATAACCATAGCCAGATTTGTTTAATATAACCATATTAAAAACATGCTCTTACTATGTGCAAAATAGCCAAACGATAGGAGGTAATGTTCAGATAAGATGAGGAAAGGAGGCCACCCCAAGCTGTTCTGAGCAGGTATCAGAATGTTAAATTTTTTATTTGCAAACCATACCACAAAAGACCTTTATCCATAATATATAAAGAATGCTTAAGAATTAAGAAGAAGAGACCGATGAATCTATAAAAAAAGTAAGCAAAGGAAAAGAAGCTTTCAGAAAAAGAAATGTAAGTGGCTTCTAACATATGCAAAAATGAAAGTGAGAGAAATGCTAATTAAAAACATCAATAAGGTATGATTTCTCACCTATCAGACTGATAAAAATCTCCAAATTAGACACACTGTCTGTGCCAGAGCCTAAACGTACACAGGTGTTTCATCCACAACCCCCATCAAGGGACATAAGATAAGACTATAAAAATTTCAAAAGCATTTGAAAGATGGTAACTATATGAGTTGATGGATATGTTCATTAGGTTGATTGTAGTCAGCTTTTCATAATATGCATGCATCTTAAAACATCATATTGTACACATTAAATGTATATGTAATTCATTTGTCAATCATACCACAATAAGCTGGGAAATAATTTCAAATGCATTTAATCTTTGTACCAGCAAACCTACTTCTAGGACTCTAGCTTACAAGTTAATGCAAAAAGCCACAAGAGGTATAGTTTGTAACAGTAAAAGACTGAAACCACCTAAGAGAACAGGAGTGTGGGTTTATGGAAAGTGAAGGTAATCCATAAATGATTTACCCCTCAGAAAATACACACACACACACACACACACCCGAGAAATCATCAATCAACCAAAGTACTAGAATGTTACCAAGAACCAAGATCTTAAACCAACCTGAGTCCTTCTCACCCATCCAAAACATTTCTTGCTTCACTTCCAAAGTTAACCACTATTCTAGATTTCATGTTTATAGCTTCCTCATTTTTATCCACCCCCTGAGTAAATGAGTTGTACCACATATATAAGTCTGCCTAGAAAATCTATTAGTTTTCCTTAGTTTTGAGCCTTTTACACAAGCCTATAATTCAAACTTTTTTCTTTTGAGACCTGTATTTCCACCAGCATTATTTTAATTAGAGTTGCTATGTGAGATCTAGAATCCCGCCTTCCCGATTACGTCCATGATGCATCTCAGAGACTACTCATGAAATGACAAAGTATAGTGATGTGTTCTTTGATTTTCAGGGCAAATTTCCCTTTGGGAGTTTTCCTCAGGGCCAGGAGGGCATGAAGGATGCTGGGAGGGGTGAACTGTTAGGGTAGGTCTGGGTGTGGCTACGGGAACAGAGAGTAATGGGGAAATCCTGGCTTTGAAATCAGAACACTGGACCCATCACCCAGCCCTCCTCCTCTGTGAGAAAGTGGGACAGTTCTTGGGGCTGTTAGAGGTGATGTAACACAGTGTCTGCCATTTTTCTCTGTGAACAATCCCTGGGGAAAGTCCCAAGTTCCCTTCCAGGATAGGGGTGGATCCTTCCTGGTAAAATGTAGGTCTTGTCCCATAGATAACCCCAGACCCACCCCCCTGGCACCAGGCCATGCTGGGCTGCATAAAACTGGTTGGCCTCAGCTCTTAGCCACACAGCTTCCTGACAACATGAGGCCCAGCAGCTTCTTGGTCCTGGCAGTGTTCCTTATCCTGGGGACTTTGGCGGCACAGGCAGCTGTCACAGGAGGTAGGTAGACAAGTGGCCTGGGAGAGGCTGTGTTGGGTCCTGCCAGAGAGCACTCTGGGCCAGCAGACTGGGCTGGATCTCACACTTGGGTCTGTGATGGCTTCCATTGTATCCAGAGAGAGCAATTAGTGTCCAGTAGAATCGATGTGCTTTCCACACTGGATTGAGATCTCAGGACCATTGCTGGAAGGAGTGTTGCTATGTGGTCTTGGCCTTAGGTGTTGATACCTGGGCAGAATGTACAGTGAAGGGAGGAGCCCCTGGAATCTGGGCCTGAGTGTAGGGTCTGGCCCTTTCCTGTCTGCACCCTGACAGCACCTGAGAAATCAGCCTCTCAAAGGAAGTTACACACCAACAAGGCTTCAGAAATCGTGTAGTTGGAGGACACCTCCCCACTTCCATTTTACTAAGGAGGACATTGACTGAACCGACAATCTCCAGAGCCAGGAAGGAGCTGGGGTCTCCTGGTGTTTGTCTCAGGCTCTTCCCCCTACCCCAAGGACAGCTCTAGGAGTCACCCCAGTCTGACTTCTGCTCCTGAGAGGATGTGACATGGAGGGTGTGGGTGGAGAAATGGACAGCCAAGGGCACTGTGTGGGGGGCCTGTAGACCCTCTCCCCCAATCCCCAAGCACAGTCTTCCTGGAGCACAGACCCCAGCTGGCCCAGGTGACCCTGTCCTACCTCAGGCCTCGGTTAGGGAAACCCTGCTGTGAGCAGGGGCTGACCATGGAGGGAAGACTAGATGGTGAAGCAGGCACCAGGCAACTCAATGTGGCCACATTCGTTCTTTCAACAGTTCTTCCTAAAGGATCAGGCACGGACAGAGGTCGTGTTCCGGTCAAAGGACAAGATCCGGTTAGAGGTCGAGATCCGGTCAAAGCCAAAGGTCCCGTGTCCACTAAGCCTGGCTCCTGCCCCCCTATTCTGATCCAGTGCGCCATGCTGAACCCCCCGAACCGCTGTCTGAGCGACACCGAGTGCCCAGGGGCCAGGAAGTGCTGCAAGGGCCCCTGTGGGCTGGCCTGCCTGCAGCCCCAGTGAGGTGAGAGGCAGGTGGAGGGATGGGGACCCGGAGGGCACAGAGAAGGCTGAGCAATGGGGAATGACCCCGTGGGTGACAGAGAGGCTGTGGGGAGGTGACCCAGAGACCCAGCATCTCCGAGCCCATGACTGAGTCCTGAGAGGGCTGCCTCCCCTGCCTCTGAGCCCTCTGACCTGCTGTGTCACCTCTCTGGTTCTCTTCTCTTCCAGCCAGGTGGAGCCCATCCTCACTGCACCTGTGAAGTCCCCAGGGCTGCTGGCCCCACCCCTGTCGCATGGTCCTCTCCCTGGCCATTCTGCCTCTCTTTCGCTCAGGAGGCCCAAGCCCGGGCTTGCTGTCTCCCTCATTGACTTGGCAATAAAAGACCACTTTTGGCTCCATTTGCTTGTGGCTTCCATTACTTCTGTGCTCTGCGGAGCCCTGGGAAGATGGTGAGGAGCTGAGACTCCCTCTCCCCAGTGGAATGGAAAAGAGAGCAGGGGTGGAGACAAGAGGCCCATTCCTAGGCCTTAACACTAGAAGTCCACTAATGGATCCCAGAACCAGAGTCTGCATTTCACCAGGGGATTTTGCCTTTGGCCTGAGACCAGAGAATTGAAAAACAAAACGTGACACAAACTGCAGGCCGTTCCTTCCCCCTCCAGTCCACCACTGAGTCCTGATCTGGTTCTTGCCAGACCTGCCAGGATGACCAACCAACCCTATGGATAAAGCTCCCTCCTTTCCTTTCGTGTTCCCCAGGGACCCACATCCTCTCAAGATGCCATAGAGAGAGGCTGGAAAATGCCTACCTGGGAAGCATTTCACTTGTTCATGCTTGAGATGCCTCCATCGACACATAATTCCTTTGGGTTAAGCTCCTAGCTTTCTATTTTAAGTGTGAGTGAGGAGACAGGACGCACTAAGTCCTTGATCCTTTAGTGTGGGTGGTGAATATTGTCCTCTAGAGACGTACAGGGTGGGGGCAGGCAGACATGTATGGTGCAGATCGTCGAGGGTGTGTGTTAGGCAAACCCAAGTGACCTCGTGGCTCTGCTGTTGACCCACCTGTTCCACTAATCTAGAACAAGAACGCTCTCACAAAAGGAGGAGAATTTGGGATGGAATTGAAAGAGCACAGGCTTGGGAGTCAGGGGACCTGTGTTCTCATTCCAGCCCAGCCTCCTCACTTGCTGGATGACCTCAGACAAATGTCTTTCCCTCTCTGAACCTCAGTTGTCTATTCAATTTGAGGGGGTAGGGTGTAATTATTTGGGAAGTATAGTCTAGCCCTGACATCCTGGCCCTGAGACAACTCTTCTTTTTGTATTGGGTTCCTGATGTGAGTGGAGGTGGAGGGCAGAGACTTGGGGTAAGAGAGCAGGGAGCTCTGTGTCCTTTGCCCCTTCCAGAAGCATGCAAGCCAAGGCTCCCTCTCATTCTCCAGAGGACTGGCTGCACTGCCCTGGAGCTGTGATACTAGGACATTCTGGAAAGTAACCAAGAACAGTGCCTAAGCTTCTGGCCTGACAAGTACAAAATAAACCACTGGCGGTCAGATTAGTTCATGTATTGACAATTTCTCTATTCCAGATCCTATGCTAACTGTGTTATATGTACCGACTTATCTATTTTGGATAAGAACCCTCTCACATGGGTATAATCTCATGTCTTTAATTTTGTTAGAAGATTGAAGCCACAAGAGGTGCAGTCCCCATCCAAAATCACATAGTTTGTACATGATAAATCCAATTTTTAGTAAAACAAGCAAGAATCAAAATACAAAATTTAAAATCCCGCTTCTATCAGTCAGAGACAAATACCATATGATCTCACTCATAAGTGGAATTAAAAAAACAGATGAACACGAAGGAAAGAGTGGAAGGAGAGAGGGAAACAAAACATAAGACACTTAACAATAGAGAACAAACTGAGAGTTGATGGTAGGGGATGGGCTAGATGGGCGATGGGCATTAGGGAGGACACTTGTTGTGAGGAGCACTGGGTATTGTACGTAAGTGATGAATCACTGAATTCTACTCCAGAAACCAGTATTGCACTATATGTTAACTAAAATTTTAATTAAAAAAAGTAAAATTCCACTTAAAATACCAACAAAAATCATACCATTTCTTGAAATAAATATAACAAGAGGCAGGCAGAAACTTTAAAAAAGAAACCTATGCAACTTTTTGAGAGGTACATAAAAAAGCTTGAATAAATGCTGTGCTCCTGAATAGGAAGATGCCACATGGTGAAGATAGTAACATTTATCTCTACAATTTATTTTTTTCCCCAGCTTTATTGTGATAAAATCAACAAATGGTGGAATTTAAGGTGTTCCTGTGATTATGTGATTCGTGTATATATTGCAAAATGTTTACCACGATGAGGGTAGCTAACAAATCCTTCAGGTCACATAATTACCATTTTTTTGTTGTGGTGGTGAAAACATTAAGGCTCTTCTCTGATAGCGACTGTCAAGGGTACAGCACATTGTTGACTGTATTCACCATGCTCCACATTAACTGAAAATTTATGCCCTTTGACCAGACCATTTCCCCTACCCTCCCAGCCCCAGCTACCACCATTTTACTCTGGGTTTCTCTATGAGTTGATATTTTTAGATTCCACCTAAGTGAAATCATACAGTATTTGCCTTTCTCTGACTGATTTCATTTAGCATAATGCCCTCAAGTTCCATCCATGCTGTCAAAAATCCAGGAATTCCTGTTCTTATATGGCTGGATAATATTCCATCATATATAAATATATATATAATGATATTCCATCATCCACTCATCTGTCAATGGGCACTCACATCTCACTAAAACTAGGGGAAAAAACTTGCCAGACTTCCAGGGTAGCTGGTATCCCTATAAATTTAAATCTTTAAGTACATTCTTTTTTGTTTTTTAAAGATTTTATTTGTTTATTCATGAGAGACACAGAGAAAGAGACAGAGACATAGGCAGAGGGAGAACCAGGCTCCTCACGTGAAGCCTGATATGGAACTCGATCCTAGGACCCCGAGATCATGACCTGAGCCAAAGGCAGATGCTTAACCACTGAGCCACCCAGGCATCCCTCAAGTACATTCTTTCATAACTACAGAATTCAACGACAAAAAGAAAACCACAGAACCCCCTTGGCATCAATATAGTCAGAGGTCAGGGAATTGCAAAACTTTCCTATTGCCTTTGCTGAAAAGACTCTTGATTTTCAAAGAGGTATCTCTTGAACTCTTACCTCTACCCATTTCAGAGAGCAAAGTGAGGTCCAGAAATATCTGTGTCAAGTAGAGGAGAGAAGCAGAGGGCCTAGGACTGAACTAAAATCATTCCCAGAGAAGATGTCTCCATTAAGTGTGAAAATACCAGAAGAGAGTCTGAGTAGAGCACAGCATCTTGTGGATTAGCCCACCGTTCCTCCTAGTATTAACAAAACACTTCTTGTACAGGTGTGATGATTAATAAAGCATTATTGATGCTTTACTGAAAACTAAAGTCCATACTTTATTTATATTGCCTTATGTTCTTTTTATTTTTCAGAATCCCACCCAGGATACCATGTAACCTTTAGCCATTGGGGGTCTTTAGACTCTTCTTGGCTGTGACCAGATTCCCTGTTTTGATGACCTTGACAGTTTAGAGAGGCACTGATTAGGCAGTTGGGTAGGTCTGATGTTTTTTCTCATGATTAGACTGGGGTTATGGGTTTTTGAAGGAAGGCCACTAAGGGCAAGTGCCTTTCTCATCACATCATGCGAAGGATAGATACTAGCAACTTGACTTATCGCTCATCATTGGGCTGTCTGGTTTGCCAGGCTTCTACACTGTAAAGTCACTCTTTTTCCTTCCTCTTTCCACATTATTCTCTCAGGGAGAAAGTTAGTATGCATATCCCACACTTAATATACTCCTTGAGGAGGAGGAAGCTCAAGACATTACTTGGAATTATTCTTTATGGGATATTTGTTTATTCTTGTTTTTTCACTTAACTATATCAATGTGGACTTACAGACATTTTATATGTTGGTTGCATTTTATTTTGTTACTCAAATTGTCAGAAGGATACTTTTAATGTTAATAACCACAATTCATGGTAAAGATGTGCATTTTAAGCATATAAGCACCACATAACACATATACTCTTCTCCTTTACAAAGAAGTAACTACAGCAACACAAATGGACAAACAAAAAAACAGAAACAGACTTATAAATACAGAAACAAACTGGTGTTGCCAGGTGGGAGATGGGCAAAACAGGGGAAGGAGATTAAGAGGTGCAAACTTCCAGGTGTAAAATAAAGAAGTCACGGGGATGAAAAGCACAACATAGGGAATATAGTCAATAACATTTTTGTAACACTGTACAACAGGTGGTGACTATTCTTATGGTGGTGAGCATTGCATAATGTACAGAGTTGTGAATGCACTACATTGTGCACCTGAAACTAATATTATATTGTATGTCAACCACACTTCAGTTTTTTTTTAAAGAAGTAACTATAGGATATAAAGGAGATATAGATTACAGCTCACTAGCACTAGAATTTAACACACTATCTCTGTAAAACTATTTGCATGAACAACAAAAAAACAGGGATGCAGAAGATCAGAGGAGAGTATTCTGAAATACTTCAATCAATAAAACAAAATGATGAAAATAAGTACATCAAAATTTACATCAAAAAAGCCGAGAAAGGGCAGCCTGGGTGGCTCAGTGGTTTAGTGCCACCTTCAGCCCAGGGCGTGATCCTTGAGTCCCAGGTCGTGTCCCACGTTGGGCTCCCTGCATGGAGTCTGCTTCTTTCTCCCTCTGCCTCTCTCTCTCTCTCTCTGTGTCTCTCATGAATAAATAAATAAAATCTTAAATAAAAAAAGAGTAAACCAAAGGACACCTAAAAAAGTAATAATAGTAAAGGTAAAATAATACATTTATAAGGTTGAGAATAAGAAAACAGTAGCTAGAATTAATAAATCAAAATCTTATTTTAAAAAATATTTACCAAATAGACAAACCTCTACCTACTTATCCTAGATAAAAAGAAAGGACGCAGAAATAAATAAAATGAAGCACCACAGTAGAAACCAGTAGTGAGAGAGACACAATCATCCTGAGACCATTTGGCAGACCAGCTTCTTTCCTCACCCCTTTCTGGCTGCTGTCCTGAGGGTGAGGAGGGGTGGGAGGGAGAGAGGACGCTGCTGGGTGTGGCATGTGTGGTTGTTAGGGTGAGGACAGAGGGGACCAGCCACTATCTTCCTTGATGCAGGGCTGGGCTGTTATTTTCAAGGCTGGTGATGTGTCAGCGTTAGAGAGTGGGGCAAGGCACCAACATCAGAATTCCAGTGTAGGCTCTTAAGGAGCTGATCTGCAAAACCAATCCAAAAAGATTTTTCCTAAACTTAGACAGGAGCTCAGTGAGGACAGGACAGGCAGAGCCAGCGAACGGCAGGGAAGCTGCCCAGAGGAAAGGCACAGAACAGAGTTTCTCGGTGGCATCTTTCCTGTGCCACCGCGAACGGACAAGTGCAGCTGCCCTGGCCCGAGCTGGGTGTGGTGACCCTTCAGGAGGGTTTGGGTCACACCCCCTGGAGGTAAGCCACAGAGTGTAACACTGATGGCAGCTGAGGACAAGGAAGCCGCGGAATGGAGTGACCAGCAGGGCAACCAGGGGGAGCGGCTACGGGCCTGGCGCCAGCTGCAGGGGCTGGTACTGAAATTCGCCCCACTTCCCTGCTGGAAGAGCGCCGGCCCCCTAAGGAGCTGTGCCCCCGTGTGTGCAGAGACACGCACCCCACAGACTGGGTCTGACTGCGACAGGTGCAGCTCAGATTCCCCTCCAGGAGCCCCTGTCCTCCCAGCTGCAGCGAGCATGCACAGCTGAGCACTTCTCAGGCACAGGCGTAGTGCTCCAGTGGGGGACCCCCAGCCAGGGATGGGGTAACGCCCTGGTGCTTTCTGCCCAAGCGATGACTCCTTTAATGGAAAACACTTGCTCCAGAGCTCCCAGGGAGGCTGGCGGCATAGCGATGGCTCTCTGTCTGTGCCCAGCCCTGCTTCTCTCTGGTACTTTTCACTAGTGGCATTTTGCAAAGGAACTTGAGCCCCTTGCTCTGTCTCAGCTCCTGCTTCCCCAAGAACCCAATCTGCAAAACGTGGCTCCAGGGATTATGAAAATTCAGGCTCGGGGGTATCGTAAGAACGAATTCAGCAGCATGACCACAGCCAGAAGCACAGCTCCACGACTGTGTGATGTGGACACGCGGCTGTTGCACACTCGCTATGGCCACCAGTGCCCCTGACGCGTGCTGCTGTGGATAATGCGACGATGTGGCCCTGGGAAAGAACCCCCCTTCATCCTTGCTGCTTGGAGTCACTCGGGGAGATCTGAAGTGCCAGGAGGATCAGATTTGCTGAGCAGCCCTAGGTGTCTGGGGTGAATGAAAATGAGCCTGTTTGTTCACTATCTACCATGGGAGGGCGTCTCTGGCTCTCAACCAGACTCAAAACAGACTCAAAAAGAAAGGTGCCAAACGTATAAGAAGGGAATTCCACAGAGTGGGCAGTCAACAAACACTAAGTCGCCTCTCCTCTGTGGATTTCCATAAGGTTCAAAACTCCCCCATGCAACTTTTTAAGCTGACACCCACAAAGGGAACGCCATAAATGTTATAGCCTCGGCGACAGAGACCACACTCCCTGGTCCCCAAGGGAACGTCCTGGGAAAATGCCTTCTCATACTAAGCTAGACAGCAAGACAGCTCTGATACCAGTGTTTCCCTCCGTGGTAACTTATTTCACAAAGTCACTTAAAATAAACCTGAATCACTTTTCTGACCCTATTCTAACTCCAGTTACATTCTCAATTTTTCCATGCTGTGTGATGCTTGGTCTTCCCCAGTCTGTAACCTAGTGTTTTTATGGGGACACTAATTCTTCAGTAACATCTGTCTTTTACTTTTAAAACATGCAAGATCTTTTACTCCCGAGTCACAATAAAGCACAGCACTGCGGCCTCCAGGCAAGCTGATGTCACATCTTGTCAGCAGACACTGCCAAAGCCTTGGCCACCAACACATTCACTCCCCTTCCTGAAAGGTGAGATGCTGTGGCTATCGGCTGCAGCAATAAATTCTTGCATCTTCCTATCTCTGTGTCTGCTGCTTACAACCACTAAGCCTCACACGACAGTCCGTGCCTGCATTGTTTGAACCAGTACTGGTGCACATGTGGTGGCTGCAGAGAAGACAGAGAGAGCAGGCATCCGGACTTTCCTTCATCTGTGGGGGACCTGAGCTCAGCCTCCCACTGCCATCACTAGCCCAGCAGGAGACTTCCTAATTATAGGAATGGTGTTTGTATGCTTAGCTGTCAGGAAATGAACATTGTCTAAACCACTCCCATTCCCACTGTGAGCACCATCCCCTTTGCTCTGGGTCTGGCCTCAGCTTCCAGCCTATAGTTTAACCAAATGTAAAAAGGAAGGGGGTTGAAGCAATAGGGCCTCCGAGGCCTCTGGGCTGGCATTCTCTAAACCACCTACTGCCTCATAAAGACACTTTCAACTTTACGTGTAGTGGTGAGGAGAGGGAGCAAGCATGATGTGGGAGGCCACATGATACTACTGAAATTACCCAGAGATGCTGGTGGCCGTGCCCCAAATGGGAGGCCTAGTCAAAAGGCATGCAATTAACTGGGAGCAGCTCACATGCTTCTGCCAGAGACACAGCATTTTGCAGCTGAGGAGGTTTGGGCTGAGATAAAATCCTGATATCATATTGGCAGGCCTTGTGTGCATTTTGGGGGTTGAGGATCCAGAGTCACTGATCATTTTTGCACATCCTTTGGCCACTTCCTAGGCTCTCCTTGTCCAGAAGTTCCTCAGATGAGGACACTTTGTTCTAGCCAGCCATGTGTGTCTGCCCCGAGGAGTTCATGAATGACAAGGATCATGTATAGACACCATGTGCTTCTCAGCTTGTCACAGATGCCCTGGACCACAACCTTCCACTGCATGTGGAGTTGGAAGTCCCCTTTGACATAATCCAGATACGCACCCTCATCCTGCAGGTGGGAAAACTGTGGAGCCATCAAAGTTCACACTAGGAGTCAAGAGCACAACTGGGCTGGGAGCTACCTATTTTGGCACTATTTTTTTTTTTTTTCTCTTTCCATTGGATGTTCACAAACCCTCAAAGACGGTTAGCCTTTCAAAAAAAAAAAAAAAAAAAAGTCCCTTGCTGATCTATTCATTTTACCTGAACCAGAAATCAAGTTCATAGCAGGCACTCCACGGTGATGGGATGACTCAAGCCAAAGCACAGAGTCAAATACAATGTAGGTTAGGGAAGAAGATAAGTCTGCTTCACAAAATGCCAAGTCAGCCATTATCATGAGGTGTTCTGTATCATTTCATTGTCCTTCCAATGACCTTCCTGCTCTTCTTTTGCCAATTTGCTCCTCACCAGGCAGAGATCTTTGCTTAGACACTTGGAGTCTTTCTCAAGCAAGAAAGGTCCTAAGAGACCAAGCCACTCATTTCACAGTACCCGAGACAGAGGCCAGTGGTAGATAGAATTACCCAAAATCAGTGGTGGGAAACCAGTCTCATAGGCCCCAATAAAAAAAGGAATCATGTTTGTTTTAACTTGAACTTCTTTTTTTTTTTTTTTTTTTTTTTTTTTAAAGATTTTATTTATTTATTCATAGAGATGCACAGAGAGGGAGGGAGAGAGAGAGAGAGAGGCAGAGACACAGGCAGAGGGAGAAGCAGGCTCCATGCAGGGAGCCCGACGTGGGACTCGATCCAGGGTCTCCAGATCACTCCCTGGGCTGCAGGCGGCGCTAAACCGCTGCGCCACCGGGGCTGCCCTTGAACTTCTTTAATTATGGGTCAAGTTTTATTTATTTTCATAGGTGAATTATCCATTTTTCTGCTTTTGAAAGCACTGACTCTTTCATTTTTATCAATATATTCCTTTTTAATTTTGAAATACTTTTCCCCCCAAATTTCATTGAACCCTATTCTAATATGAGTATCATTATCTTATGCTATTTTTTGTTTGCAATTGTCTGGTTTGTTTTGCAAATCTTCAGTCCCTCTGTTTTATCTGTATCTTCTGCACACAGGATTAGACAGAGGTTTTGTTCTTTGGCCCATAAATAGGATTAATGCTATCAGATCTTTTCTTCTACTAGTCAGCTTGGAATAGAGTGGTTTCTGGCATTTCTTGAAGGAATAGTGGGAAGGAGTGCATAGGTAATTAGGGCACAGTAGGTACTGTAGGCAGTTATAGTTCAGGAACATTTCAACCTTATCTGCTCAGGTCTCTGCCCCAGGAAAATATTGCCCCTCAGCTCTTGATACTACTACCCTTGGGGCACACACATAACCTTGGTAGGAGCTCGGAATGGCTAAGTGGAACCATGTAGCTCACATGCCTTATGTCTGACAACTTAGAAATTTTTATTCTATGTTCCTCACATAAAAACTCAGTTGGTCTTTCCCTTTTTCTCTTACACATGGCATTTCTTACAGGGAGATTAGGATTTTAGTATAGAATGATTGGAAATATGTTTTCAAGCCATCCTTCCTCCAGAACCACCTTCCATGTGTTCTGAATGCATACAAGGTCACTCTTGGGATGCTTCACTGGTCCTGTGGTCTGCCCACAAGCCAATTTTCATGGGTCAAAGTAAAGGAATGCACTTAGACTATTAAAGATCTTCTCACATTTGCAGAAAACTGTACTTCTCTAGATAAGTTGGGAATATTCTCTTTGTATCCTCTCTCAATATATTAATGAATTCATTGGTGGTGGCAAATATTCCTCACAGACTATTGGGCTGTAGCTGTTTACTATTTATGTAGGAAATTTTTTGTTAGAAAATTAATTTTGGGGGCACCTGGGTGGTTCAGTCAGTTAAGCGTCTGCCTTCAGCTCAGGCCATGATCTCAGGATCCTGGGATCAAGCCCTGCATCGGGGTCCCTGCTCAGTGGGGAATCTGCTTCTCTATCTCCCTCTGCCCCACTCCCTACTCATGCTCTCTGTCTCTCTGTCTCTCTCTCTCTAATAAACAAATAAAATCTTTTAAAAAATTAATTTTGTCGTTTGGTTAAAAAAAAAAGGGGAAAGACTGAAAAGAATCCAATAAGAAAACCAACACTCTTACTTTTTTATCCAACACTCATTCCCATCACCACTAAAACATGTTAAGTTCCTCCCAAACTTTGCAAATCTCTGGAGCTCACCTTATCTACAGGTATGGTCCAGACCCCCACTCCATTGCAAATTCAGACTTCTTGAAAATGCTACTTCTATTCTCTATCTTCCAACTGACAACTCAACATAGCAACAGTATTAATCTTCTGTAATTAAAGTTACTAGCAGCCACCGAAGACAGTAAAAACTTTGGGTACATATCAGTCTTTGTCCTGATGACCCTCACAGCCAGTTTTGTAATTGGCACATACTGTTTGCTTCTTGAAACCTTCTTTATTTGGCTTCCATAAAGTTGCACTGTCTTCAATGTCTTTTTTACATATTCTGCTGATGTGGATATTATCATAGGATTTCCCCTTTATTTATTAGTAAGGAGTATTCCACTGGCTGACTTTTGAATGTTAAATCAACCACAACCTCATGATAATGGCTGACTTGGCATTTTGTGAAGCGGACTTATCTTCTTCCCTATGACTATTCCTTCTCAGGTAAAATAGAATGTTATCTCAAGCCCATTTTGAAACAAGGAGAAGTACAGGCTTATACTTGTGATGGAGTATTTAAATGATGGCATCATGGAAGGATTAGTTTTGTAACCTGAAGTAAGTTCTCTTCTCTGGACTGAATTTTTTCTATAAATACAGAAGGCTTAGCCTGATGACCTATGAGTATTGATAAAGATTTGCTGGAGCTTATAGGGGAAGACAAAGGCCTCTGACATCATGTCCATGCACAAAGTCCCTGGGAACTCTGACAATGTCCCCTATTGAGCAGGACTGAGGAAGGTAGCATTTATTGATAAGCTAAGAAAGGGCAATGTCTTTTGTGACTTCAGCTAACCCCTGGCACATACAATCAAGGAAGGCATACATGAGAAACCCAATTCAGCTCTCAGCCAAGGCTCTTCTGGCAAAATGAAGTATACTATCTTTTTCCTTTCTCTGCTCATTTTTGAGAACCAAGTAGCTATGATGGGACTCAGTGGTAAGTGTAGGAGGTGGGCTTGAGGAAAAGCTTGTCAAGGAGAACGGCTTTTAAGGATATTCTGGGTGCTAGCAGAGAACCTATTCAGGCACATATTCTTTTCCCCGATGGGAATGAATTCTGCTGCTGCAACCCAAGCCACAACCCTCTGGGGGAACATCATGAGTTGGCGGGGAGCAGGTGGGAGGGGTAAGAGATGGAAGGGAACTTTGGAGATTATTAAGGCCAGACATTCTTATTATTAATTACCAGATGGATTATACAGATTTCCAAACAGAACAGGGTCCACACTATTCTGGACAAAAAAGGCAGACAAGAGGTTGGCTCCAAAGGCAGTTATTATACCCCAACTTTAAAGCAGGTATATGTTCAGCCCAGGGTGTGATCCTGGAGACCTGGGATCGAGTCCCACGTCAGGCTCCCTGCATGGAGCCTGCTTCTCCCTCTGCCTGTGTCTCTGCCTCTCTCTCTCTGTCTCTCATGAATAAATAAATAAAATCTTTAAAAAAATAAAATAAAATAAAGCAAGTATATGGCAATGATCATTATCAGACAAAAAATCCTAATCAAGAACAAGGGCATAGTCTAAGGGCAGTGACATGCCAGACTAATATCAAGGTAGAGAATCACTCAATCATATACCACAAGGCAAACACCAAGATAGATCCCAAGGTAGTGACTGTATCCAACCCAACAGCAAGTACATGACAATCATAATAAGTCATACAATCTTAATCAAGTTGAAGGATGGGGCCAATATATAAATCACATGTACACAGCACTTAGGCATATACACAATCCCACATGTGTTTGTGGCCTTCTAGATTCCCAAGAATTCCCACGAATTCCCATGAACAGGATAGAAAGCTTTAAAACCTCCTAGACATCTCATTCCCCACTTCTTTTTATGTTTTTTGCTCAGCCTTTCACTAGCTCCAATTGGTCTCACTGTCTGAAGATGCCATAATGCCAAACAAATTGACTCAGGGAGAGGATTGACCACAAAGAAAAGCTCTGAGTTGGGTGAAATAAAAAAAGGCTCTTTTTATGAAATTGCCTGGTCAAATCGTGACAATTTCTTGGTGATAGAGTTTTTGAGTAGCATCAAAGGTACTCTGTACTTTGGTGACAGCTATGCTGCCCGTTTTCACACCTCCTGCAATGCGAGCCTGCTGCCCTCAAGGCTACCTCCCAGCCAGGAAGAAAGGGATATGAGTGGGGCACGTCAAATTGCCACAAAGCTCTTTCTTCTTGCTGAGATGCACCTGTTCCTCTTGAATAAACACTTCATGGATTGTTGGAAGCCTTGGGTAAGTTCTAAAGTTCTGAAAAGGTTGATTTTGACAATATTTGTTAGTATTCTAACAGCTTTTATGGAGGAGTAGTCTTTATCATTCTGTAGCAGGGATTTTATAGAGGCTTGCTATCAAAGGAACTCAGTGAACTTCTAATCCTGTACCATTATACTCTTCTATCATTAATAGATACATGATTTTTTACATATTCTGCTGATGTGGAGATTATCATAGGATTTCCCCTTTATTTATTAGTAAGGAGTATTCCACTGGCTGACTTTTGAATGTTAAATCAACCACAAATGATTGAAATAAGTCCCCACTTGTTTATGATGCATCACCATTTTTATATAGGACAAAATTCACTGGCTAATATTTTCCTTAGGGTTTTTGCCTTACATCTATAATAAGATTGACATATAGTTTCCTTTGCATGTCATACCTTTGTCATGTTTTGGTAGCATAAAACTGCAGTGAATATCAAGTTTCTTTAAAAATAGAAAGGTCATGAGTGGGCATGTGGGACTGCAAACAAAAATCCTGAGAATAAAAATGCAGACACTTTTATGTTATTTGCCTGCTAAACCCATTGGAAAGAATCTTTTTTTTTTTTTCTAAACGAGGACAAAAACTTCACAGAGGATAGGCCAAGCTAGAGCTAGAAAGGAAGATGCACAGTGGAAAAATGCCAGGAGGTAGCTATGAGATAGCACTGCAAAGAAAGGAATAGATGTAAAGAGTTGCCGCTCCAGGGACTGAGCCTTTTCAGCAGCTCTGTCTCCCACAGCTGGTGCGGATTCTCCTGTGAGCATCCAGACACCTGTTTCTTCCCATTGCTTAAGATGGGTATGTTCTTTGCCACCAAGCAAGCAGAAACAACACACACTTTTATGGGAGGGCAGGGAGAGCTAGCAGGGTCTTCAGGCCTGGACTTCACGTTCCAAAGGGACCTCCAGTTAGATCGTATCAGCAAATGAAGTTTATACAAAGTCATGGAGGCATAAAGACAGGAGTTAAGGCACAAAACATCGTTCGACTTCCAGCTCTGCCTCTGGTGCCTGACGCCAGAGGTCTAGATGGTCTTGATGGTCTTGATGGTCTCTGTAGGTCTAGATAGCATCTTGCTAACAGCTCATTTTCTTGCCTTGTCTTTGTGTGCGTTTCACAGGTTCATCTTTTCAAAGTAAGCTCTTCAAATGTACCCATTTCTGAAGTTTGCTGGGAGGGGGTGGGCTTTATTTATTTATATTTTTTAAAGATTTTATTTATTTTTTTTTGGGGGGGGGAGAGAGTGTGCACAGGAGCAGGGGGAGGAGGGGCAGAGGGAGAAGCAGATGCCCCCTGAGCAGGAGACTTTACGTGGGGTTGGATCCCAGGACCCGGTGATCATGACCTGGACCCGGTGATCGTGACCTGAGCCCAAGGCAGGGGCTCCAGTGGGCTGGGCTTTAAATTGTTCCGGACACTTAGCGGAGTTTATCTGACCTAAGGAATCGCCCTGGGAAAATCGGTTCTCTCTTATAAGGCTTCAAAATCCTCTCCTTAAAGCAAGAAGTATTAAGGGCCAGGCCAGCCCCGACCCTCCTATGCGCCCGGGGGACTGCAAGGCCTCTCCTGGAGCGGGGCTGGGGGCGGGAAGGAAGCCCCCGCCTTTTCCAGGTGGGAGGGAGGCACCGGGGACCTCGGACCCCGGGGGTCACAGCGCCCCCTGCCGGCGGGCCCCCGCCAGAGGCGATATAGGCCAAGAATCCCCGCGCACCTTGCGCACAGGCTCGGCGCGATGAAGCTGCTCCGGCCCGCGGCGCTGCCCGCGGTCCTCCTCCTCCTCCTCCTCGGCCTCCCCTCGGCGCAGCCCTGGGGCCGGGGGCGGCGGAAGGGTGCGTGTCCCCGGGCGCAGGGGGCCCGCGGGCGGCGGGGGGGGGGCTCCCTTCGGAGCGGTCCCGGGGACCTGCTGGCGCCGGTGCCCGGCCACGACGCCCCGGCGCCCCCAACTCACCCTGTGGCCTCTTCCTCAGCTGTGCAGAAGCCTGGATATTGCCCGGAGTTTTTACACGAGTGCCCTTTCGTCCTCTTACCTCTGTGCTATCGTGACAGAGGTTGCAAGGCGGACCGCAAGTGTTGCTTCTACAACTGCAGGCGGCAGTGTCTGGAGCCCTGGCTCAGCCTGGACTGAGGTGAGAGCCCCCCACTCCCCCAACAGCCGCCCTCGGGCTGCGCCGGGAATGTTCCCGAAGAACAAGGTGTCCTGGCACTGACGCTGCTCTTAGGAGTCTTTGCGATCAGAGCTCTTCCCAGCTGGGGTGGGCCTTGAGATTGGGCTTGCTGCCCAGGTCGGCCTGCCCAGGGCCCCTTCCTCCAAAGGGCACACAAGTCCACTTCGTGTGACGGGCACCGGAACGATGGGGCCGTTCGGACAAGATGATCCACAAGATTATCCCTCGACTGTTACTGAATTTTTATTGTGTTCAACTGCCATTGTTTTTTTCTTACAGTTTATGATAATGAATCACTTTCATCTCCACATTTCAACTTCCAGGTAAGGGGATTGGAAGATTCTAATTCCTTAGGATGGCTCTTAGAATTCCCTGTCCCCTGTTCCTGACTCCTGGGCAGCACATCTGGGCGCTCCTGGGAGGAGGGTACCCAGCAGGATGCAGACCAGGGTGGTCTTGGGATCCAGTGAACATCCTCCTGCCCTCTGCACCCCCACCCCTTTGCACCTTCTCACATCTGAGTCCCTCCTCTCTCCCCAGGTAGAAACCCCTTCTTAACCAGACCTGAGAAGACCCATCCGACAGGCTCAGACTTGGATAACTGATCCCCAGTTCTTCCTCCAGGCTCTCCTCACTCACCAAACGTCCTTTTATGGAGAGTTAAATGCTTATTAACATGAAAGAATGCAAAGAAATAAAGTGTGACTTATTTAAATCTACATGAAAATCTAAGACTGTTGGATATCCACCCGCCACCCTGCCCTTTCTCTGTCTTCTGCCTTTTGGGGGGATCCTTTAGAGTTTGTAAGAAGGGAGCAGGCTACCCTTTTATATTTAATTTTGGCTGGTTCTTGACTTCTCGTTTTCTGCTGTTTCTCACTCTCAATGTCTCCTGACCCTCAGATTTTCTGTTGGTCAGGTTCCAGGGGCATGTTTTTGAGTCATATCTTCTGTGTGTGGATCCTGTGAACAGTAGCTCCATTACCTGGAGATGGAGGAGGAAGCTTTTCTGCTACATCGTCTGTGGTACTGCTGTGGCCGCCTTAACACTTGGAGTAGGATGGTCTAGGGCCAGGTCCGGAATTTAGGGCTGGAAGTGGAGCAGGCCATGCCTTAGTTCTAAGTTATGACATTAGGGTCTAAAATTTAGGACCATCATCAATCAGGAAAAGGAAAAGCTCTGACCCAGGTTAGCTACCTTAGGTGAGTCTTAGTTTGGGGGTTGAGCCCCTAGTCTACCTAATAATGAAATGTTATTTAGCCTGGCATCTTCTCACCTCTTGCTATGTGATTCAGTCTCAATTAGGGGTCACACAAGGGTTTCAGGTCTGGGAGAGTGATCTTTAAAAAATTTATTTTTCTTTGACACGTACACCTGAAACAAATTTTTGTAAAGGCACTATTGCCTAGAAGGTTTTCAGTTGACATTTTGTCATTGTTTATATGACCGCAAGTGCTAAAATTTTAGGTATGTGATGAAAATTGTTATTTAAATATGGGACCTCACTCTAATTTTTAAAGTGTCTAAGGGAATTTAATTACTATCTTCATTCAGTAGTCATATGTATCAGAGAAAAAACTTGTTCTTTCTTTTCTGACACTCTTGTGTCTCCCGCTTTTTTTCCCTTCACTGCCTGAATAATTCAAGCCCCAGCAAATAGATGGGCATGTTCTTTGGAGCCTCTGAAAAGCAGGTGTCAAGATGAGATTAGATCATAAAGAGTCTATTGGGGGAAATGCCAGGGAGGGGTCGCTGGGAGATGAGGAGAGCCATCAGGCCATGAGGTAGGCTGCCTGCCTCGCAGGAGTAGGGCGGGGTGGAGGAAGTTCCAGAAGACAGGGCAATATAGAAGGTCAGCCATACCCACACAGAGTGCCTGAATGAGTGTCACCTGCCACCCGAGTCCTGTGTCTCTCTGAATAATAGGTCAGAAATGGCTGGGCTCCTGGCTAGCTTGGGGGTGACCTCTTCTTTTTTTCCTAAGTCAGGAGTTCAATCAAGTCTTTCCATTGGGCACAGCAAGAAAGGGAATTGAGGCAAACACTGAGGGCTCCATCTGGGAGCCTGTCCAAACTACGTGAAATCATCCCTTGACTAAACAGCTCTGTCTGCCATATTCCGTCCATCTGTCTGTGAACCCACTGCTCACCCTCATGCTCTACATCTCCTTGTGCTCTTATTCCTCACCTCGTTCCCTTTTGATGGCTATCTGCATTTCTTTTAGGTCCTGGCTCATTTTAATCTTTATTACTGTATCTTACTATCTTCCTCTCTCTCTCTGTCTCCCTACCCTTTGTCTCTAACTCTCAGTTTTCATCATAAGGTTTCCAGATGTTTGTCTTTATTTTCTCCCTCTCTCTTTCCACCATTCCTTGTTCTGTGTGTCTGTCTTTCCCGGGGGCCAGGGACACCCGAATGTGAGCCCTATGCATAGTTCCCTTCTGAGCCAGTGACTCTCATTGCCTAGCTATGAGGCTGTCTCTGGCACTGTCCCCTGGCTCTTGTCTGGGTCATGACTGCCCCCCATCCCTGCCACCTTCCTTTTGGCTTCTGGGGACTCGTCTCACTTCCTGAGAAGATGGGCTCTTGTGCACTTGTCAGACGCACGCCTTCCTTGTCCATGTTGTCTCTCTTCACAGAAAGAGAAAGCTAGAGCCTGCACCTCTATAACACCCTGACTGGTGCCAGGTCTGTCAGCCCTTGGGTTTGTGCTAGGGTGACCAGCCATGCTCAGAGAAGCAGCAATGCTGGCCTACTGCTTATTGTATAAGGTACAGAAATCCTACAAATGTTCCAAACCTGAGTAAGAAGGTTCTGTCTACAAGGAAGGGGCCAAAGGCTGAGACTGAGGACAGAGAGTCTTGGGGTGCTACAGGACTCCTTCTGAAGCTGGCTGGGGACAAAACCTGGCTCTGCCTCTGCTGCTGCCAACTTAGTAAATCTTCTTGATGGCTTGTGGACTGAGGGTCACCTACCATTCAGTCCATCAGGGGGCCCACTGGATTAAAGGCATCAGGCCTTCCTTTATGAGACTTTTCAGCCTCAGTTTGGATCCTGGGGGCAGGGGAGAGGGACTGGCTTCTAGGGAGAAGGGTGAGGCGAGGCTGGTCCCTGACAGCAGGAGAGTCTTGAGTTCTGGACCTGCTCTGTTCAGTTCAGGTGAAGCCTGGGAAGTCTTCAGTGGTGAAACGCACTTGTAGGATGCCCAACCCTCCAAACTTATGCAAAAATGGTGCTCTGGGTTGGCACAGCCTAAAGTAGTACAAGGGCAAGAGCAGAAAGTGGTATATTGTCCTTGTGGAAGGTAAGACGAACTAGGTAGGCTCAGATGCAGGACCCACTGGACATCACCCTCCCCCAGTGTGGCCTAAATCCACTGGCACTCTGCAGGGCGGGGGTGGGGGGCCTGCCTCACATACAACGGCTGGCAGCACCTCTGCCTTTCAACACCACCTTTTGCTGTCCTCCAGGCACAGGACCTAGCACATCTCCTGCCCCAGTGCTTCTCTGCCTGAATCTCTCTGACCTGGGCCATGGGAGGAAGAAGCTGGGCAAAGACCTAGGTTTAAATGTCAGCTTTGCCTCTGACTTGCTATTGCCTCAGGCAAGTGGCCTACCTCTCTGAGACTCAGTGACAATCGGTTTCTTCACTATTAAAATGGACATAACCATGTCCTTCAAGGTAACAGTGGTGCAGGGAATTTGTATGCTATAAAGCACTTATACATGGAGGGCTGTTGGTATGGTTATTCCCCAGGTTGAATGGATTCTAGTTTGATACCAAAGGACAAACCCAATAGGACCACCAGAATATAAATAGCAACTTGGATTAGTCCAATGGCCAGATTTTACAGATGGGAAAACTAAGGCCCTGATGCAGTGAAAAGCCAGGATTTGAACTCAGTGTCCTGACCTCATGAACAGTGCTCATTTAACTATGCCACCATCATTCTCTATCTCTGCCTGACCTAAGGCAATTCTGGGGACTGGTGGCTAGGGGTGCCTATGGACTTGGATGTCACCTGGCTAGTTCTATCACTATAGCTCTGACCTGCTTTTCTCTCTACAGACTAATCTCTGGTGTAAGTGTTCTCTGAATTTTCTTTCCCCACTAAGCCCAAGAACTTCCAAAGCTCCTTGATGAAGACATGGTTTTATCACCAGTACCTTCTCTGGGTTCAGATTTGGCCTGATTCATCTGAGTATCCTTAGCAGCCAAGACAGGACTTGCATACAGTAGACACTCTGGAAATGCCTATTGGTTAGAAAATGAATAAGTAAATGTGTTTCTTCTTCATATCCAGTTTCATTGATCTAGTGGTTGGGTGGAGGAAGTGAGTGGCAAGTGCCACTTGTGCGGCACATGTGGCACTTGTGCGGCCTCCCTGCAAAAGCATGGGGAGTGTAAAGGATAAGGAGCAGATACCTTAGAAATAAATTTGACCAGGAAGGGAAAGATCTGTACACTGCAAACTATAAGACACTGATGGAAGAGATTGAGAAAGACACAAACAGAAGGATATCTTGTGTTCATGAGTTGGAAGAGTTAATATTGTTAAAATGTTAAAATAGTGTTAATATAGTTAATATAGTTAAAATAAAATACTCTCTGAGGCCATCTACAGATTCAGAACAATGTGTATCAAAATTCCAATGGTATTTTTCACAGAGATGGAAAAAACAATCCTAAGATTCCTATGGAAGCACAAAAGACCCTGAAGAATCAAAACAATCTTGAGAAAGTACAAAGCTAGGGGTATCACCCCTCCTGATTTCAGACTATTCTGTAAGGCCACGGGGATAAAAACAGCATATTGCTGGGGTGCCTGACTGGCTCAGTCAGTGTAATAAGCGACTCTTGATCTCAGGGTCATGAGTTTGAGCCTCACACTGAGCATAGAAAAAAACCAACATATTACTGGCATGAAGGTGGACACATGAACCAATGGAATGACAGCCCAGAAATGGATGGTTGCATATATGGTTGACTAATGTTTAACAGGGCAACTGAGAATACTCAATGGGGAGAGGATAATCTTTTCAATAAATGATGTTAGGAAAATTGGATATCCAGATGCAAAAAGAATGAAATTGAACCCCTATCTGCACCACTCAAAACTTATCTTGAAATGGACCTTAAACATAGGACCTGAAACCATAAAACTACTAGAACAAAATATAGGGAAAAACCTTCAGTCAGTCTTGGCCATGATTTTTTGGATACAACGCCAACAGCATGAAAGCAAAAATCAGCTATTGGGACTACATCAAACTAAAACACTTCTGCACAGCAGAATCAACAGTCAACAAAATGAAAAAGTAACCTACAGGATGGGAGGAAATCTTTGTAAACCATATATCTGATAAAGTGGTTGACATCCAAAATATATAAAGAATTCCTGTAACTCAGTAGCAAAATCATCATCATCATCATCATCATCATCATCATCATCATTATCATCATTTGGGGGCACCTGGGTAGCTCAGTGGTTGAGCCTCTGCCTTTGGCTCTAGTCATGATCCCGGGGTCCTGGGATCGAGTCCTGCATCAGGCTCCCTACAGGAAGCCTGCTTTTCACTCTGCCTATGTCTCTGCCTCTCTCTGTGTGTCTCTCATGAATAAATAAATTAAATCTTAAAATAATAATAATCTGGACAACTTGAATAGACATTTTTCCAAAGAAGACATAGAAATGGCTAACAGGTACCTGAAAAGGTACTCAACGTCACTAACCATCATGGAAATGCAAATCAAAGACACAATGAGATACCTACCACCTCATGCCTGATAGAGTGGCTATCATCAAAACCAGAAAACAAACGAGAGATAACAAATGCTGGCAAGATGTAGAGCAAAGGGAGCCCTTGTGCTCTGTTGGTGGGAATGTAAATTGATACAGCCGCTATGGAACACAGTATAAGGAATCCTGAAAGAACTAAAAATAGAACTACCACATGATCCAGCAATCTCACTTCTGGGTATATATCCAAAGGGGATTGAACCACTATCTCAAAAAGATATCTGCCTTCCCATGTTCACTGCAGCATTATTCACTGTAGCCAAGGCATGGAAACCACTTGAGTGTCCATTGAGAGATGAACAGATGAAGAAAACGTGGTACACATGTACAATGGAATATTACTCAGCCATTAAAAAACGAGAAGGAAATCTTGCCATTTGTGATAACATGGATGGCCCTTGAGGGCATTAAGCTAAGTGGAATAAAGCAGATGAAGACAAATACTGTCCAATCTCACTCAAGTATGGAATCTGGAAACATCAAATTCATAGAAACAGAGATTAGAATGGTTGTTGCCAAGACAGAGGGGTGGTGGAAATGGGAGATAGCCAAAGAGTACAAACTTTCAGTCATAAGATAACTAAGTTTGGAAATAAAAGATGAGTTAACTTCTCAGGATCACTATACAGCATGGTGACTATAGTTCACAAAACTGTATCATATACTTGAAAGTTGCTACCAGAGGAGAGTTTTAATGTTCTCACTACAACAATGCCAACAAAAATGGTAATTATTTGAGATAAAGGATGTGTTAACAAACCCTATTGTGGGAAACATTTTACAATATATACATGTATTCAATCATCACATTGTACACCTTAACTTACACAAGGTTATGTGTCAATTACATCTCAATAAAGCTGGGGGTGAACAATCAAAATTTATATAAAAGGCTAATATTTATAGCAGTTTTTTCCCATACTTATGCTCTTTACTCCACTTTCTCCCAACCCTTATAGGTAATAATTCTATTTTTTTATCCTTCTTACATTTTCATTATGTATATACATTCTTCTTTGCATTTGTTTCTTATGTGAAGGATAACTTACTACATACACTGTTTTCACGTAATGATGTAACTGACGATTACTTCATCTCAGCTCATAGTGACCTTCACTTGATTTTTTAAAATGATGTTATAATATTATATTGTGTGGATATGTCATAAGTTTATTTATCCCATTTCCTAGTCTTGCATTAATAAGCAATCATTTGCTATTACAAATGTCATAAATTATGTTAGCATGACTGTTGACATATGTCCTCAGGGTAAATTCCTAGAATGTGAATCCTGACAGGGTAGATACTTAATTTGGTTAAATACTGCTAAATTCCCATCCCCAGAGACAGCACTGTTTTGGATTCCTACCAGCTATGTCTGAGAAAGACTCTTTCTTCACAACTGTGCCTATGAAGTTTGTTGTTAAATTTTTAGATTTTTGTCAGTCTGGTAGAAAATGTATCAGAATATAATTTCAATGTGTAGTTTTCTTATATGAGATATTGATATTTACTTTTTCCTTATTTCAGGAGCCATTTTAATTTTTTCCTGTAAATTTTCTATTCCTGTGTTTTACTCACATTCCTATGAGTTTTGTATAGTTTTCTTCTTTATTTTAAAAAGCTCTTTACAGGGAGCCTGGGTGGCTCAGTCATTTGGGCATCTGCCTTTGGCTCAGGTCATGATCCCGGAGTCATGGAATCAAGCCCCACGTTGGGCTCCCTGCTCAGTAGGGAGCCTGCCCCTTCCTTTCCCTCTGCTGCTCCCTCTTCTGGTGCTCTCTCACTCTCTCTCACAAATAAATAAATAAAATATTTTTTAAAAATAAAAATAAGCTCTTTACATATGAGGGAGATTAGCTGTTTTTCTATGATATTAGCTAACTTTTCCTGTCTCTTGATATTGACTATAATTTCTTTTCTTTTTTGCTATGCATTAAGAAGTTATTATGGCTTTCCTAATATCATTTGTTACAAAGTATGTATTTCTCCAATGACTTGAAATGCCACATTTATCATACATTATATTTCTGTTTGTATTTGACTCTATTCTTGAACTTTCTACTTTGTTCCTTCAATTTGTCTATTCACATACCAATACCACACTACTTTAACTCTAGAAGCATGATGGTATCTTTTAATGTAAAGCTAGTCCTTTTTGATGCTTTTCTTTTTCAGAGATTTTGTTGCTATTCTTACTTGTTTTCTTTTCATATGAAGTTTAGAATCAACTCTTCTAAGCCTGGGGGAGAAAAAATACCTTACTGGTACTTTTATTGCAGTCATGTTAAATTAACATGAAGAAATTTGACATTTTTATTTTGCTGTGATTATTCCATCCAAAGACAAGGGATGTCTTCCAACTTAAGTATACTTTTGAGTATTTCAGAAATGTTCTAAAATCTTGGTAATTTCTTATGGTGCTTATTTCTAGTGTTTAAATTGTTTATTGTACCGTAAACGAAATGTTCCCTCATGTTAAATCTCCTAACTTCTTGTTTACATGTAAGAAGAGCAATGATTTTTTTATTTTAATACAAAATCCTCTCTATGTTAGGTGAAGCATGGAATCTTTCAGCTTTGATAGATACACTATCATGTCATCTGCAATGATAATTTCAATTATTTATTTCGAATTTTTATGTGTCTAATTTTTAAAATCTTGTACAATACATTGGCTGCTTCTTCCCTTTTTTCAAAAAAATTTGTTTTCTCTTTTTTGGCTGCTTCTTCCAATTTAATATGAAGTAGTAGAGAAGTTAGTGGATATCTTTTTTCTTAACCTTAACGGAAGAGGCTTTGTGTTTCTCCATGAAGAAGGTATTGGTCAATTTTTTAGTTTATCGAATGTGTGTACATTTTTAAAAAGTAATAAATGAGAGTGAGTTTACTTTTTGGAAGATCTTTTCAGCATCCATGAAATGAATCCTATCATTTTTTTCTCCTTAAATATACTTATATATACATTATATTAAGGATTTCCTAATGTTTTGTCATCTTGTATTCCTCAGGGAAAAAACCCTCATTTGGTCATGATGTCTTACTTTTTAAATATGCAATTCTATTCTGTTTACTCATATTTTATTTTGGATTTTTGAATTGGTATTTATTAGTGAAATTGATGTGTGGTTTTCTCCTTTTATGTAACTCTTGCCAGGCATGGGTGTCAATTTTATGCTTACTTTATAAAAAGACCTGGGAAAATTCTTTTTTCTGTACTTTGGAATAGTAGTTTAAGTGACACTGGACTTAATGTGTCATATCTTTGAAGGCTTGAGAGCAGTCTCTGAGGAACCAGAGGGGGATGTTTTTTTCAATGGTCTCTATTTCTTCTAGGGAAATCTATCTACTTTCACTTTCTATCTCTATTGGAGGAAGATTTGGTAAATGGCACTTTCTTAGGAAATTATTTAACCCAAAATTTTATATCTATTTGCATAATTCTGTGCAAATAAATTTCTTGTGATATTAGAAATTTCCCCTGTTGGAAAGCTATTTCTCCTTCCTATGTCCTATATTGCATATTTGTGCTTTCTTACTTTTATTGATTAGATTAGCAGCCATTTGTTTATTTTTTATGGGTCTTTTTCTGAAGACATCATTTTATTTATTAGTTCAACTCTACTTTTGAGGTTCCTAACTTGTTATTTTCTGCTTTTATCTTTATTAATGTTTTTTACTTGTTTTACTTTAGTTTACCTTTGTGTTTCTTCTGTGCTTTTTTTTTCTTTTTTTTTTTAATTTTATTTATTTATGATAGTCACACAGAGAGAGAGAGAGAGAGAGGCGGAGACATAGGCAGAGGGAGAAGCAGGCTCCATGCACCAGGAGCCGGACATGGGATTCGATCCAGGGTCTCCAGGATCGCACCCTGGGCCAAAGGCAGGCACTAAACCGCTGTGCCACCCAGGGATCCCTCTTCTGTGCTTTTTGAGCTCTGTGTTTATTTACACCCTTTGAATTTTTTTTTTTTTTGCTATTTATATTTAAAACTATGGATTTTTCTCCTGATTACTGCTTAATTCACATCATTTAGAGTCTCTTTCTCTCTTTTAAATATTTTATTTATTCATGAGAGACACAGGCAGAGGGAGAGGCAGGGAGCCTGATGTGAGGCTCGATCCTCAGACCCCAGGAGCATGCCCTGAGCCAAAGACAGAAGCTCAACCACTGAATCACTCAGGTGCCCCCATTTAGTCTTTTTATTTATTTATTTTTTTTAAGATTTTATTTATTTGTTCATGAGAGACATACAGAGAGAGAGGCAGAGACACAGGCAGAGGGAGAAGCAGGCTCCATGCAGGAAGCCTGACGTAGAACTCGATCCTGGGTCTCCAGGATCACACCCTGGGCTGAAAGCGGCGCTAAACTGCTGAGCCACCCGGGCTGCCCCATTTAGAGTCTTACATGCAACATATCACTATCAGTAATTTTTTAGAAATTCTGTGATTCTAGTTTTTATTTCCTCTTTGACCTGATAGTTGTTTTACAAAGAGTTTCTAAATTTCTGGGAAGAAAGACAGTTTAAAATTTTTTTTTGATCCCTCACCACATTGCATGGCTACTAGAGAATATCGTTTCTGTTGTCTCTTCTCTATGAGAACATATTGGGGATTTCCTTGAGATCTGATATATCATGAATACTTATGAATGTTCCACTGCTTGAGAAACACTATAGTTTCTGTTAATGGTGTCCAAAATTCAACATGTATCCATAAAAGTACTGTATTAATTATTTTGTTTAGTTCTTCTACATTTTCACTGTCTTGGTAAGAAGCATTTTACAGAATTATTGGAGAGTGACAGACTTAGCATGTTTTTCTTTAAGGGGAAGAAAAATGAAATAAGGCAATTCATCTCAGGAAAAAACAAAAACTATAAATGCAATGTAATCATGGCATACAACTCGACTCGGCAGTGACATTAAACTGAGTTGTAATAGTGTTATCCTTGAATATGGATTTTACCAAAATTGTGATATATTTATTTTGGGAGCGTATAGAGATCTTTAGAAGAGTGAAAATCCATAACAGGAAGTGAGCAGATAAGATCTACATCTGAAGAAGTAAAAATTGGCAGGATATGCATACAATTATAAAACACGAAAGTAAATTCCACAGAAAGAATAGCTAGAAGAGTTGACAGCAGTTACTTGTGGGGGAGCAGAAAGGCAGTGAGGTAGAGGTTGGGAACTGGCACACTCTAGAGGGAGGCCTAAATGTACTGTTGGTTGTTTTGTTTTGTTTTGTTTCTATGCAGACTCCACGCCCAGTATGGAGCCCAACTTCGGGCTTGAACTTATGACCCTGAGATCAAGACTCAAGCTGAGATCAAGAGTTGGACTCTTAACCAACTGAGCCACCCAGGTGACCCACTGATATTTTTTTTTCCACTGATATTTTTTTAAGAAACAAGTACTATTTTAATCTTCAAGCTATGTACATGTATTGCTATGTTAATAAAAATGAACTAATTTGAGGTATTCTAGACAGTATAGTTCCAATTTTGCAAAATAACCACAGGACAAAAGCTGGGATAAATACATTAGAATATTAATATCAAGTATCTGTAATGAAACAGTTGGCAAGTTTTATTTTCTCTCATACTTTCCCACCGGTTACAACCTCCCAGTGTTGCTGCAGGCACCTTCAGAGGGTGTCCACATTGAGGGTTGTAGGGCCCTGGGAGCTGGCTGTGCTTCCCTTCCTCCCCTACCTCTTCTCCAGATGTTCATGCTTTCTGCTACCCTCCCCACATTCCAGGGCCACTCCCCTGGGTACGGATTGTAGTTCATTTCAGCAGAAAATTTTGACACTGCCAGGGATGGAATTCAGCATTGTCAAAACCTCTAAAACTCAAGCCAGGAAGAAGCTGGCTGAGAAGCTCTTGTGGTGATGGGAATTAGGCTGTGAGGATGGGAGGAGTTCTTGGGGGCACAGCTGTCTCCCTCCAATTACTGGGAATAATTTTGTTTATTTATTTATTTATTTATTTATTTATTTATTTATTTATTTATATTTTTAATTTAATTTAATCTTAATTCCAGTGTAGTTAACATATAGTGTTGTTGGAAGGATTTTATCTATCAGACCCCCTGTTTTTTCCACTCTTTCCAAATCTCTCTGTGACACTGGTCTAGGTTTCTTTCCTGGAACCTCCATGTCTGCTCAGATCTTGAGCCAAAGGAAGAATTTTCTACTTGTCCTATCTCTGAATAGACATAATTGCCTTTTAAAAAACAAATAGTCTTTTTAAATAGCATGATATAAAATAATAATAACTGGGCAAGGTCAGGTGACCCTGGGGACAGCCAGGTTGATGGGCCTGGGTGAGGAGGGGACTTTTATCCAAGGCAAAGAGGGCATGTGCCAATTGGAGCAGAGACAAACAGATCCAAGACCAGACAGGTAGTGAAAGGGCCAGAACAGGTGCAGTGCAGACCCAATGGCCTGAGGCTCCAAATGCAGCCCAGCAGCACCTGCTGGGGTGACGTATGCAGGACCCCAATGGCAATAAAAATAACACCCGCTATCCACTGACAACTTTCTATGTCAAGACAACTCTACCAACTGATGAAGGTAAACCCCTCCTTTCAGACAAGAGGAGACTATCTTAGAAGGCTAAGTGATTTTTCCAGCATCATGGAGATCGTTAGTTGTAGAACTGGGATTTTCCAGAAGGTGGGCCAGCTTCATGGGTTGGGAACCTGAACAGTCACACTGGAATAATACTCTGCTGCTGCCATCTTAAAATCCTTAATTTTTTTTTTTTTAAGATTTTATTTATTTATTCGAGAGAGAGAGAGAGAGGCAGAGACACAGGCAGAGGGAGAAGCAGGCTCCATGCAGGGAGCCTGATGTGGAACTGGATCCCACGTCTCCAAGATCACGCCCTGGGCTGAAGGCAGCACTAAACCGCTGAGCCACCCGGGCTGCCCCTTAATGGTTTTTGCACAAAGGATCTTGCATTTATGTTTTGCCCTGAGCCCCACAAATTATGTAATTGGCTCCTAGAGGCCTTCAGTAATACTAGTTTTCTGCATTTTCCTTCTTCCCTCCAGACCAAACCTGGTGTGTATGTCTTATGCCCAGAGGATCTGCCCAAAGTCTCCTAGTTGATTATGGAAACTTTTTTTAAAGTTTTTATTTAAATTCCAGTTAGTTAATGTACAGTGTAATATTAGTTTCAGGTGCACAGTATAGTGATTCAACACTTCCATACAATGCTCAGTTCTCATCACAAATGCACTCCTTAATCCCCACTCCCTCTTTCACCCATCCCCCACCCACCTCCCCTCTGGTAACCATTAGTTTGTTCTCTATAGTTAAGAGTCTGTTTCTTGGTTTGCCTCTTTTTTTTTTTTTTTTTTTAAAGGAAGCTCTACACCCAACTCATGGGGCTTGAACTCATGACCCCCAAATCAAGAGTCTCATGCTCTACAGACTGAGCCAGCCAGGTGCTCAAATTATGGAAACTTTTATAATAGAATTCACTGGAGGCAAATAGAAAATTGATTACTTCTTTATAGGTTTTGAATTTCTCAAATCCCTCAGCCCTGCTGGTATTCTGTAGTTTGCGATTCCTCTGGGAGGGGAAGACAAAAATGAATGTGGTCTTGTCTAAGGAGACCTATATTTTGCTTTTAGTGGCTTGTTGTTTTTAAAATAAGTTTCTGATCTCAGAATTGCAGATGAAACCATTCTGTCCTCTTCTTTCTGAAATCACTTACATTCACATAGAGGACAAAAGACAGATGCCCACCCTGGAGGGTTTCTTTTAACTTCTAATACTATTGTTGTTAACACTTTTCTTCTTTTTTACAATTTTGTTTATACATTTGAGAAAAAGCGAGTTAGAGAGAGAGAGCATGAGTGGGGAAGAGGGGCAGAGGGAGAGGGAGAAGCAGACTCCCCGCTGAGCAGGAAACCCAACATAGGGCTCCATCTTGGGACCCCGGGATCATGACCTGTTCTGAAGGCAGGTGCTTAACCGACTGAGCTATCCAGGTTGTTAACACTGCTAACAACACATGAAGAAGGAAAGGAATGGTAGAAAACTCACAAAGGGGAAAAAATTAAAAAATAATGATCATGATACACTGATGAAAAATAAACAGTGTGCCCTATAGAATCACAGAAATGCTCAGAATTGGGGGACTGAGGAACTCAGGAAAGATGGTTTTAGGGCTAGGATTGCTATAGTTAGCAAATAAAATATAGGCTGACCAGCAAAATTGGAGCTTCAGTTCATCAGATAAACAGTATTTTGATTAAAAATGAATTTTTTCTCATATTTGGGATATACACATACTAAAAAAATTATTTGGTATTTATCTGAAATTCAAATTTAACTGAGTCTTATATTTTATTTACTTATTTGAGAGAGAGGGAGAGAAAGAGAGACAGAGCACGAGCGGGGAAGGGACAGAGGGAGAGGGAGAAGCAGACTCCCCACTGAGCAGGGATTTCCCCATGCAAGGGCTCTATCCCAGGAACCCAGGATCATGATCGGAGCCAAAGGCAGACATTTAACCAACTGAGCCACCTGGGCGCCCCAAATTTAATTGAGTCTTATATTTTATCTGGCAACAGCATTTAGAACAGTGTTTGAACATGTCTGTAAGGAGTAGTCAGACTCATAGGCTCTGCTCCCAGGGGCCTCAGGCTGTCAGCGGGAGGGGGAGATCCCCTCAGCGCTGGGGGTCCCTACCTCAGCCTCCTGGTTTGCCTGGGCAGCTGGGGGTGCTGAGACAGCTCCAGTGAGGCCACAGCCCCATGCCAAGGTGTGATTGGCGGGGCCCCCAGTGCCGTTAGAGTCACATAGACTTCACCGTGAAGTCCTGTGACTTCCTTTGCCCTGTGCTCCTTCTCATACCTGGGACTTTGATGTCCTGGTTCTGGGCTGTGGAAGGAGGTCGTACTTCCCTGCTGAGTTTGAGTCCCTGGATTCAAGCCTCTGCCCACAGTTGAGGGTGGAGGCTGAGCTGCAAGCTCCACCTCGGTGGGCATCCCAGGGACATGAGGGGAGGGAGGGGGTTCTTTGTGGGGGCCTCCCCTGGGAGTATGTCTGAGCCACCTGGGCTGCCCAGTTTGGGTAGAAGCTCTGACTTAATGTTCTAGATAGATGATGGCCAGTGTGGTGAAGCTGAGGATTGCCACTGTGAGTGGTTCAGGGAGTCCATTCTCCACACAATCCCAAATATTGGGCATTCTAAGCTGAAGCCTTGGTCCTACCGTGGATACTTCTTTATGCCTGCTCCTTAGTGTATCCCTGGAACCCAGAAAAAGGCTGGGCACAGAAAATGTGATTTGATTTGAGAATGAATAAAAGCTCATGCTTCTCTCTGCATAACCCAGGGTCTGTTCAGAGTCTGGCCTGGAGCCTGGGAGTTGCTGGGAGCAAAAAGACTCCCTCTGACACCATGACTCCTTATACCCCTGGGCAGATTTTCCCCCTAAACTATATACCTAGAATTCAAATTGCTTCTAGATTTTACCTTTTGGCAAGGCTAGGTGTTCTTATAGAAAACAAGTAACTCTGCCAACTGAATGGGCCAATTTGTACTCCTTCCAGTGGTATATTAGTTTCTGCTTGCCTGTAACTTAATCAATAATGTACGGTCAGACTTTAAGTCTCTCTGTAATTTTGTAGCAGAACTAACAGAGTATTGCTTGAGATTTGCAGACCACTGGCTTTGAGGAGTGAAGGACCAGATTTTCCCAGAAGATAAGGAGGCCTGACTATATTTGAAAACAACTTTCACTGATGCCAGCAAATCTGTTCAGGGTCATGGTGACATACAACTAAGCAGCCCAGGCATGTGCTTCTCCTGCATATAGCCCCCTTCCTTTTTCGGATGACTTTTTTACTTTTTTAAATTTAAATTCAATTAAATAGCATATAGTGTAGTATTAGTTTCAAGGTAGAGTTCAATGATTCATCAGTTGCATATAACACCCAGTGCTCATCACATCATGTGCCCTCCTTAATGCCTATCACCCAATTGTCCCATCCCCCTACCCACCTCCCCTCAGGGACTCTCAGTTTGTTTCCTAGAGTTAAGAGTCTCTTATAGTTTGTCTCCTTCTCTGATTTGGTCTTATTTTATTTTTCCCATGCCTTCCACTTTAAAACCCTCCAATTTCCCCTGGGCTGGGAAGATGGTCTTTGAGCCATTAGTCTACCATCTTCCCAGGTTTCCAGCTTCATCTATAAATCAGCCTCTGCTTTCCCAGCATCATTTGTCTCTCGAGTATCAATTTTCAAGTGGCAAGCAGTCGAACCTGAGTTGAGAACCAGTCCTCTGTCCAATAACACTTGTAACTGTTAGACACCGGGGCTTCATTCTCTCACAGAGGAACCAGGTTGAAAAAGGCTATGAAGGGCTTCGAATACCTCTATCCATATTTGTATCTATATCCACCTCAGATTGAAATTTAAAAAATACCTATTACTTGAAAAAATATCTATTACAGAAAACATGTATTTTCTGTATGAAAACATGTTCTCTTTTGATTTGCATACATGATTATTTATGAGGCTATATATACATATTCAAGCACTCAGCTAATCATAATATAATTAATATCTATGTACTTAGTGCTGCATGAGAAAGCAATTGCACAATCTCAATGGCATAGCATTGTGCAAGTTTATTTCCACAGATTCAATGGATTAGTGGGGATGTTGAGAGGGCATTCTAACCTTCTGTAAGTTTCAAAAGACCCATCTAGGAAAAGCCACGTAGGGAAAACCCCAGCAGGAAGAAATCAGCTGTGAGGCTCATTTCCTGTGATTTGATTTCTCAAATCAAATCACATTTCCAATGAGAGGAGATCTAACAGCTCTTGCTATCAATTAGATTATCGGTAGGGAAGGGCGTGTTGATGTGACCCTCCCTTATTTCTACCCCATTTCTCAATCTCTATCTTCTAGCTCCATCCATCAGGTTTCTGTCTTGATACCCATCACCATCTTGTTGGCACCAGGTCACAATCTCAAGTGGTGGAGGGATACACCCTTCCCCTTGGAGATTGCTGGCATATTTCAGAGAAACTTTTCCAAATATAAGAAAAGGAACATTACAAATCTGGACATGGTTCGTGTCTCCAAGGACTACCATGAATTGGGAAGGCAGGATTCAAGCTTGGCTAATGGCTCTTTCTGGCTTTCTTTGTTAGTTTGTTCAATGAATAATTCATTGTTTCATTCATTCAACATGTACCATGTCAGGTTCCTGGACTAAATAGAGAGGTATTGTCTTTGCTCTGACGACAATTGCCCCATTGAGCTAGGTGCTGGGATATATTTTTTTTTTGGTTGAGTGCTCCTGGAAGTAAGACCTTGGGGCAATAACTTGAGGACCAGTAATTTATTTGAGAGTTGATCAAAGGAACATTATTCAGAGAAGAAGTTTGTGAGACAGGGCCGAAGGAAGCCAAAAAGGGTGCAAAATTTAGAAGATTGCTGGTCTCTTGCAACTGGGGCTCAAAACTATTGGAAACTCTGGAATGTAGTATAGAACCTGCCTTGGAATTTCCATCCAAGGGTGAAAAGATGCGGTATTTATCCTCCACCTCCTGTCTGTCTCTGACTTGGTTCTGCTCCTTGAGGCACCTGGCTCCCCTGACTTGGGCTGAGAGAAAATCCTCAGGCAGGGTAGCCCAGGTACTTATATTAGATGCCACCGGCAGGTACTGAGATGGTGAGTGCCCTGAGATTATAGACAGAGCACAGCCAGGGTCAGCTATAAAACCTGATGGTAAACCACAGCCCAAACAATTTGGGCTGGAATCAAGATGTACTATAAAGCTTCAGGTCTTAATCTGCTCAGGCTGCTATAAGAAAATATCACAGACAGGGTGGCTTAAACAACAGAAATTTATTTCGTACAGTTCAGTTCTGGAGCCAGGGAAGTCCAAAATCATGGCACTGGCAGATTTGGTGTCTGGTGAGAGCCCTCTTCCCAGTTTGCAGATGGACACCTTCTTACTGTGTCCTCACATGGCAGAGAAGGAGAGAGACAGACAGAGAGAGAGAGAGAGAGAGAGAGAGATAATCTCTCTCATATCTCTTCTTATATTAGCACTAATCCCATTCATGAGGTCTTCACCCTCATGACCTAAACATCTCCCACAGGACCCACTTCTTAATACCACCACAATGTGGATTAGGGCTTCAACATATGGATTTTGAGGAAATGCAAACATTCAGCCCATAACACTACAGTAATAAAGTCATTGTGGTATTGGCCAAAAGACAGACACATAGATCAGTGGGGAGTGCATAAAGAGACATACAGTCAATTGACCATTGACAAAAGCACAAAGAGAATTCACCAGAGAAAGTCTTTTCAGCAAATGATACCAGAACAATTAAACATCTGTACATAAAAATAGGAACTTTGATCCATACTTCACATCATTTACAAAAACTAACTCAAAATTGATCACAAACATAATTGCAAACATCAAAACCATAAAACTTTGAGGAAAAAAAACAGAAGGAGGAAATTTTCGTGACTTTAAATTATGCAAAGATTTCTCAGATAGAATGCTAAAAACATGATGAAGGAAAAATGGTAAGTGGTATCTCATAGAAATTAAAAACTTCTGCTCTTTGAAAAACAGTTAAGAAAATAAGAACAGGCCACCAATTGGGGAAAACTATTGGCCAAATGTATATCTGTTAAAGTATTGGTATATAGAGTATATAAGGAACTTTAAGATTCAGTAATGAGAAAACAAACAACCCAATAAAAATGGGTAAAAGATTTGAACAGACACTTCACCAAGGAACACACACAGATGACAAATAAGCAGCATATGGAAATAGTCATATGTCACTTTGTCATAGTCAATAGTCACTTTGTCATTAGTCTTTAGGAAAATATAAGATAAAAGTTCAATGAAATACACTACATATTTATTAGGATGACCAAAAGCAAGCAAACAAAACAAAGCAAAACAAAAAACCACACACACACACACACACATCAATACCAAGTGCTGCCACTAAGGCAAAGAAATGAGAGCTCTGGTGGGAATCCCCTGCTAGTGGAAATGCAAAATGGTACAGCCACTCTGGAAATAATTTGGCAGTTTATTAGAGTTAACATACATTATTACCACACTACCTATCAATCCTACTTTTAGATACTACCCAAGAGATGTGTAAACCATATGCACACAAAAACCTGTATACCAATACTTAGAACAGTTTTATTGATAATCACCACAACCTCAGAGCAACCGCCAAATCCTTCAACTGGGGAATGCATAAACAAATTGGACATTTCTGCAGAGGCCCCTTTTAGGCAAACAGGCTTGAACAACGGAATCCAGACAGACCCCTTAGGCGACCCACCTCAAAATATCCGTGGGCCCTAAAAAACCAATGGGCTTACTTACAACCAGGCACGATTACTAAAAAAGAGAAGATTCCATATGTGGCCATATCTCTTCATCTTCCCCTCCTTTATTTTTTAAAAAGATTTTATTTATTGATTCATGAAAGACACAGAAAGAGAAAGACAGAGATATAGGCAGATGGAGAAGCAGGCTCCAGGCAGGGAGCCTGATGTGGGACTCAATCCTGAGACCGTGGATCACGCCCTGAGCCAGGGGCAGGTGCTCAACTGCTGAGCCACCCAGGCATCCCATCTTCCCCCTCCTTTAAAAGCAGCCCCCACCCATTACCCCATGGCAGACAGCCTCTCCTCTGTTATCCTACCCGCCGCTCCCTTGCAGTGTATTCAATACGCTTTTATCTTCTTTGTTCCACCATGGGTGAATTCTTTTGATGCCCGCTCCATTATCTTCCACCTGATTTTTGCCCCACATTTGGGGACCTGCATCTGATCGAGAGACACCCCCACATAGACACCACAACCTACATCCAACACAATATTACTTAGCTGTAGAAAGTAACAAACTGGGAATACAGACATTCTGCTAAGCATAATAAGGCAGATTCAAGGGGCACCTGGGTGGCTCAGTTGGCTAAGCATCTGTCTTTGGCTCAGGTCATGATCCCAGGGTCCTGGGATAGACCCAGCATCAGACTCCTGGCTCAGCAGAAATCCTGCTTTTTCCTCTGCCCCTTCCTTTGTTCATGTTTTTGCTCTCTCTCTCTCTCTCTCTCAAATAAATAAAATCGTTTTAAAAAGGCAGCAGATTCAACTGGTTAAGGCCTGTTCAAGTCCACTCATATAATACCCTCAAAAAAGGCAAAACTATAGGGACAGAAGACACATCAATTGTTGCCAAGAGTTGAAGATGCTGGAATACAAGATTGACTCCAAAGGATGCACGAGAATTTCAAAAGGGCAAAGGAACCGTTCTCTCCCTTGGTTTTGTGGTGGTGGTGGTTACAGGACTTGCAGGCCTTTGTCATGACTCAGAACCACACACTAAATCGGATGAATTTTACAGACAACAGACACACAGTCTCTCCTCTTTAGGACCTTATCTTCTCACAGAAAAGTATCCTTGTAAACTGGCACTGACCATTAGATCTCATCAAGAGACCACTAAGTACAGGGCAAGATGGGGAGCAGAGGAGGGTCTCCCAACTCAGAGAGAGTCTTATGTCCAAAGGAGCCCTACTGGAAGAAGAATAACACTTAGTGCTTTACCTGGATGATTGTAGCTCTTTGTGGTAAGCTAAGTGAGAAAATGGGCTTTCTTTTTACATATTTTTCTGTATTTTTATCAAAGTTATACATGTGGAGAGATTCGAGAGTCACATAATCTCACAAAGGTTGTTGTGACAAACAGCAGGTGCTGACCACAACCCCCTGCCCCCAGAGGAAATCACTTTTAGTTTAGATAAGGCATTGTCACTTATTCCCCTGTCCCTAAGTAATATTCATGTTTTATTACACATGACTTCAAAGTCTTAGATATAATCTATTGACTTCCCATGACTGGAAATGAGATTTTGGATCACTGCTCTGCTCCCTATGCAAAATATACAGACTCACCCTTCCATCCCCTTCCTTCCATTAGTTACATGACAGGGCTTTTTTTTTTTTTTTTTTTAAGATTTATTTATTTATTTGAGAGAGAGCAAGTAGGGGGAAGGGCAGGGAGAGAGGGAGAAGCAGACTCCCAACTGACCAGGGAGCCCAATGTGGGGCTCAGTCCCAGGACCCTGAGATCATGACCTGAGCCAAAATCAAGAGACTGAGTCACCCAGGCACCCCATTTTTAAAAAAATGTGTTTATTTATTTGAGAGAGAGAGAGAGAGAGAGAGTTATGTGACAATCTGATGAGCTCAGCACTGTTGTTTACATTACTGTGACTATGTGAACACTCGTCACAGCTGAAGTAGATAGTAAACCAACTACTTTTCCTTTCTGGCACAACTTCTTATTTTCTTTGACATGAAAAATTGTCAAGTTTGTGTTTGCTTGGTTTTGTAGGCACATAACACTTTTCAACCACAAACTCTTCACTGGTTGCCAAAATCTCCTCTCTGTGTTCATATGCGCCAAATGCTATTCACTTCACCTCCCAAAGATGAATTTCCTGGAGGCCTCTGACCCTTTCCAGTCTGGACTGGTGGCCCTGTGTTTCCCGCACTCAGCTGTCACCGGGATCTTTTGTCACACCATCGTGGGGGCTCCCTTCTTTCCTCCCCTACATTCTGGCTTCTCTATCCCCTGCATTTTATTTCTTGGTTACGCTGTAATAGGCTTCCTTTTGATATTTAGAAATGTTCCCCATGAACTGCTTGCCACATAGCCAATGCTCAGTAAATAAGAACCTTCATTATAGTTATGAGAGCGCAGTGGGGATAATTTGGGGTGTGGGAAAACTTTTTGAGCACATCAAGCGGCACTCCTGGCTCACCTGCCCAGTTGACTGCTGGGAAGAGTTTTATCGGTTCATCTCAGGGAAAGGGACTCAAAATGGGCTTCCCATCAACTTCACTTCCACCTGGTGCTCAGGGGCAGAGTGCTCACTCCCTGCAATGCCCTTCTATCCCCCCACTCTTTACCTCCAATCCTGCTGGGTGGCCCAAGCAGACATGACTACCCCACCTCACAGCTGGGAAGACTGGGGCCCAAAGCCGTGGTTTGGGTTGCTGTCCCTTCTTCACCAGTCATGACACATGGGCTCTTTGAGAAGCTCCATGGGATTGGCAGAGTGCCTGGAACTGCAGGTATTAGGTGGAAACAAGTTCTAGAGGGCGCAGGCGGAGGCGTCACGTGAAGTCTGGGAAAGGGAATGACCCCAGGGAATTGGTAGCAAGACCATGTGAGGGAAAGTCAAGGCAAGCAGAGAGATTCCTTTGAAATGTCCTCCTGTTCTGCCCTGTACCTTCCCTTCTGAGCCCCTCCCCTGCTCCAGGCCAAAGGCCCAAGGCAGGTGCTTCCATATGGCTTCCCGACCAGTCTGCTGACACCTCCTGCTCCTCTGATTTCTACATGTCCCTTGCTAGGCCTTGGGCTCCTGCCACCAATATTCTGAGTAGTGGAGTTACTGTCCTCCTCCCAATTTCCGGCTTAGGACAGAGCAGGTGGGAGGGCCTGGGCACTTCTGGGGTGACCACACCCTCTGGGGGAGGCATAAAGGGAGAGCCTGGCCCTAGCCACCACAGCACCAGGGCCGTCACTATGAAACCCGGCAGCGTCATCCCTCTCATGATGCTCCTTGCCCTGGAAATCCTCACGACCTGGACTGTGGAAGGTGCTAGCAAAGGTGAGTTGGAGTCTCTCAGGTGGTATCCAGGTGCCAGAGTCCATGAAAGTTCAGCTTGGGAGTAGCTTCTTCCTCTTAGTCCAGCAGCTGACCTTGAAGCCACCTCTCCAGTGGTCTGGCCCAAGGACCCTAATTTCAAGTGTCCCTCTGAGGATTTCAGCTAAGAGTTTCTGAAGTGTCCAGAGACCCATCTTCCACCAGATGGACCCAGTGACCCCAGCCCCTGTATTCCTTATTGTTCCCTCTCTACAGCAACTTCTCTACTGTTTGCTCTTTTGCTCTGTCGCATTATTTTGCTCTCTGTTTAATTTTCCAAAATGTTCTCTTCTCTTACTGTTTCCTTTTTAATGGTCAATTTGCTCTCAGTGGATCTGGAATCTTTCCTTCAGGCTCTGATGAGCTGCCTCTCCTACTATCCGGGGTCCTTCTTGGCTTCCCTCCCAGTCAACCCCCCGGGGAAGGCGCACCTGACCATGAGCTCTGTCCAGCTGTGTGCTGGAGCTGGCTTATACTGGCTCACGACAGCGGGAGGTTACACTTTTAAGACTTTTGCAAGCTAGTTGACATCATGTGGTAGCTTGAAATCAGCCATGGTGGCCTTCTTTACACCATGGAAATTGGCTAATGCCAAAAAGGCCTCTTTTAAAACATTTACCTGCACACCACCATCTCTATACCTTCTTTTCTGTGCCATCAACTCCCTCTTGGTTGAGTGGTTGGCTCAGCCTGGCACAACCCCACACCTGCCTTCAAACAGGAATCCTAATAACACTCTCTTTTCCTTTGGGGTCGGTTGCCTGGGTTAGGTTTCTCCGCTCCCCGCCCCTCCCCCCAAGCCAGTTCCTTGTCCTGGATTGTGGTCATGACTCAGAATCAGCTCCCTCTTCCTCCTTTGTTCTTACTCTTTAGAGAAAGCTAAGCACGGAGCCTGCCCCTTCACACCTCGTGTGATGTGCCTTGTGTTTGAACCCCCTCAATGCCAGAGTGACTGGGATTGTCCGAAGGAGCAGAAATGCTGTCGTGAATATTGTGGCATCAAATGCGTGGATCCTGTAGACCCATCAAAGCCTGGTGAGGAAACAAAGCCCTGGAAGAGGGGACCAGGGAGATTTCAGCTTAAGGACACACATCTGGGAGAAGTGGTGGGGGCTCCTGGGAACTGAGCTGGAAGGTGAGGCAGAGCCAGGGCTCACTGCTATGCTTATGCTTATGCTAAGTCCAGGAGTTAGCCACTCATTCAGCTAATAAGTCACTCTGTCAGACACTTGCAACCCTAATTGCAGCCCCCTCGGTGGAAAGGGGACTCCAACAGGACATGCACTGGCCTCAGTTTGGGTGCCGAGGTAGAGAAGAAGTGATTGGCACACCGGGGTAGAGATGGGGTAGGAGCTAGGGTGATGTCTAGGAGGGCAAGCCTCTGAGTTGTGACTCCGTTCTCACCAGTTAAGGTCAATCCTGGGAAGTGTCCCCTGGTCACTGACCAGTGCAAGAGGCCCAACCCCACAGACAAATGCCTGAATGACAGCCACTGCCTGAACAGTCTCAAGTGCTGCAAGGGAGTGTGTGGGAATTCCTGTGTTAAGCCAGTGAAAGGTAAGATCTGGCTCAGATCCACATCCCCAGGATCCTACTACAGCCTTAACCCTCTTACCATGTGAAGGAGGGTACTTGGTATCTCCCTATGCATTCACTACCCACCCCCCAAGTAGATCCACTGCCCCTCAACACCTTGCACCCCCAGTTTTCTAAGCAAGCAATCCCCAGGGTCACCTGTGACTGGTAGTGCTGGGTCCTGGGAAGGAAGGCTTCTCAAAATGAGCCAGGAGAAAGGACCCATGATACAAGAGGCGAGAATTATATCTTTTCACACCACCTCTGCCTCTGACTGGCTGTGTGACTATGAGCAACTGACTATATCTTTTTAGCCTCAGTGCTCCCAGCTGTAAAATGGACACAAGCATATCCTCTGAGATACTAAATGTAAAAGTACACTTTTAAAACTCAGAGGTCTGTGTGTGATGAGAGAGTATTGCTATGGTTATGACCTCGATTGGCTGGGTTTCCTGGAACCACAAGAAACCCCAGTGTGATGCCCCGATGGAGAGGCCCAATGCCCAGATTTTACCAGAATGAAGACAGAAGCTGTCAATGAACAACCTGGATTTGTTCTTGATTCCTAGATCGAAGACCAGTGCTGTTTTGACTATTCCAGCACCATATTCTCTCTCTTCTTATCCCAAGGGAGCTTTGAGCAGTGGCAGTATCGTAGCCAATGAAGTTTATCCAAGGCGCGATTATTGCTAATTGAAAACTCTTATCCCAAGGGATGTAGGGCCCACTGACAAGAGGACCCTTTGGGTGGGAGGAATGTAAGGGTCACTGGGATTGTTCCTGTGCTAAAGCTCTGTTTTATTTTCTCTCCACAGATGTATTCTTGCCAGTTCAATAAGATTAAGACTTGTTGGTCCGTGTGTGGTTTGAGTATTCCTTTTTTTCCCAAGCCTGGGAAAAATGAAAGTGTCTTGATGAAGGTGTGTCTTCATGACTGATACTTCCAGGGGGCTAAAGTTGGGCCTGTTTTATCTGTGTGTGCTTGGCACCTGGCGTGAGGTTTGGCACATGAGATTAAATGACTGCTGGTTAGTGAATAAATAAATATATAAGATTTTCCCTGCATTTCCATTATCCTTGACTCATTGCATCTGGTCTAGGATATGAGGGGTGAGGTGAAGAATGATGTGTCTGCATGTGTAGGGTTTCTCCCCTAAACTAGGAAATGGAAAAAAGAGAGCATTTCAGAGCCAAGCAGATATGGTTTTTAATTCTGTGTCTGTCAATTACTGGGTTTGTAATTTTGGGCAAATTTGTGGGGCTTTGTCCCACTGAGCCTCAGTTCTGTCATCTGTAACATGGGAGAATAATAGTGCCAGTTCCATAAAGCTGAGGATGAGTGGTATAATATGTGAAATGAGTAGCCCAACGACTGTCACGAATGACAGGAAGAGGTGAAAAGCCATCAGGCAGAGAACAAGAGGATCCTTATCTGGAAAAACTGAATTAGTCCAGAGGAAAGATAGCGTAGCAAGTGACAGATGGCGCTAAAGATAACTAACCTTAACAATCGCCAGTATCGATGGTGTCCGCTTTTCCCTGGGCACAGGGCTAGGCTGAGTTTTTCACCTCCTTTTTCAACTGAATGTAGCTAGTTGTACACTCTGGTCAGTGAAATGGGAGCGGGAGTGATGTGTTCCAATTCTGGACCTGGCCCATAAAACTCTCTCAACCACCTGCTGGTGCCATGGAAAGGATGTCAAGGACCTGGAGGAAGGAGTCCAGGATTCTGAATTCCTTAGTGGGTCACAGCCTTTCCTCTCCACTTGCTTGGGACTATGACATGAGCAAGCAATGCATGTCCAAGGGACTAAGGCACTGAAATTTGGAATTTGTACTACCTGCGTAGTACAGTTACTGACCACTGTTTGGAGTCCAATGTCAGCCCACTGGATGGCCTTGCTCCATTTTCTGCCTTTGAGGGCTTCATGATGCCTCATTTCATCATGGATCCCATATGAAGGTGTTTCTAGTCCATCTCTGGGAGAGGTTGGGGGTGGGGAATGAAGTGAGGAGAATCTGAAACCTCAGTTTTGCTCTCTCTGGCCAGATTGTCAGTTGCAGGTGCAGAATGTTCCTGATGCAAGTTTATGCACGATAAACCCTGACCAGGGCTGAACATTCTCACCTAGGCGTTTCCATCTGCAGCCATGCAGAGCTGCTGGAGGAGAGTCAGGTGTTCACCTCCTTGCTCTCTGAGACTGCACTGTGATGTCCCTGGCCCCTGCTTTGGGTTCCAGGCCTTTTGGAGTATCCCTTTGGATCATCCTCAGAACTCTGGAGGATTCCCCAACTGTTTCTTCCTCCTCAGATCTCCCTCCTTCTCTTCAAATCCTTTTCCTTTCTTTTGCAGTTCCTTTCTCTGCGTCACTAAATCCTCTTTCCTTGAAGGTGTCAGCCCTCACTACAGGAATACCATGTATCAATACATTATCTACACTCCCCAGTCCACTAAATAGCAAGCAACTTTCACATATATGCTTCTGGTGTTTGGTGGGGAAGTGAGGGACTCAGATTTCAGGGTCTTGACTCTGTGTGGTGGAGCAGTGATGATCTGGAAGAGGGGAGGGAGAAACCAATCTTTTGGGGTGGAGGAGGGGAAAAAGTTGCAGTCTTCCACCCTGTTTCAAGCTCATTCTCAACCAGTTCCTCTAAAATCAAATATCTGAACCACAAGATTAATTTTTCCCTGAAAGTCCCTCAAAATTCATCTGAAGGGATCTGATCTTATGACATGGGGTCTATTAATTCTGACCTTATTGTGCTAAGAGAGCGTCTGGCCCTCCAGCACTCTGGATACATTTTGAACTTGCCCTACACTGATTGACAACTCTGTACTCAAGTCACTTCTTTCCAGGTCCTTTTTTCCCATTCTTAACAAGAGGATGGAGAAAATCTTCTCTCATCCAGACTCTTTTCAAATAGATCTTTTGTGAAAGTTAGCTTGATGGGGTATCTCTTTCTTCCAGCTGAAACACACCTTGACTCAGTCTCTCAAGATACAGGCAGCAGGGGCATTGAGAAATCACCTGGCCAGGCTTTAGGAACAGAGGTTGTCCCCAGCTGGGCTGTTGACTCAGTGTTGACATTGGGCATGACCTCTCATTTGTGTAATGAAGGGATGGTTCAGCCCACTTTCAATGTCCCACTTTGTTCTGCTAATGACAAACTAATGATTCATCGATTACTTTTGAAGGAAAGCCCCAGCAGGATAGGCTACCTCATCTTCTTCTAAGAACTCCCTGAGATCCATGAACTCCCTCAACCTCTTGGCCTCACCTTAGCCTCATCTTCCCTGGGGGCTGTGGCCAGCTTTCAGGGCACCTGCTTGCCTGGTGATTGTGACTTATGAGTGTCCCAGTTAGCCACAACTAGAAAGTCAGGGACTGTCTGTCTAGTAACACCTTCTTAGGGTACAGATGGGGAAACTGAGGCCCAAAAAGACAATACAGCAAGTCAGTTGTGGAACTTGAAGCCCTGCATTCTTTTTCTTTATTTTCAAGTTTATTGTTTTTCAGATGATATAGTGGTTGCTGTGGTGTGCTGTCCAGATCCTCCCACAGGACAGAGGTGCCGATGCCTTCAGGCACTGGGAAGATTGGCTGCTGATGCTCATAGCTGAGTCTCTCCCTGGGAATTTCCCTGGCCAAAGTGAGCAGCTACATCCAAGGGTACACCCCATTCCTGGGGCAACCTGTCTCTGCTGACTGGTCAGTGTTGGGGCACAAAGGCGTACCTCCCTCGTTTGATTAGGGATGCCTCTGAAGGGTCCCTGCAGCTCCTGAGCTCACGGGGGCCTCGGCTGAGCCTCTGTTGTAACTGCATAGCACATCCACTTGTCCTTCTATGCAGTCCTGCTTCTTTTACCTCTCACAGATTTTGCTCTCAGAATACTCCCCAGGAAACCTCCTGCACATAAATCTCTGCCTCTGACCCATTTTCCAGAGCATCTGACCTAAGGAAGATTATAAAAAGACATATCCGATAAAGACAATTACCCAAAATAGACAAAGAACTCTTTAAAAGTCAACAACAAGAAAACAACTCAATTAAAAAATAGGCCAAAGACCTGAACAGACACCTCACCAAAGAAGGTATGCAGATAGTGGGGCACCTGGGTGGCTCAGTCTGTTAAGCGTCTGCCTTTGGCTCAGGTCATGATCCAGATGGAGTCCCACACCAGGCTACCTGCTGAGCAGGCAGCCTGCTTCTCCCTCCTCTCCCTCTCCCTTTGCCCCTCTCCCTGCTTGGTCTCTCTCTCTCGCTCTCAAATAAATAAATAAATAAATATCTTTTTATAAAAGGATATATAGATGGCAAATAAATAAGTGAATGAAAAGATGCTCCACTTCATATGCTATCAGGGAAATGCAAGATACTCTAGATACATATTAGAGTGCCTGAAATCTGGAACACTGACAACATCAAATGCTGGTGAGGATGTGGAGCAACAGGAACTCTGTCATATGTTGCTGATGGGAATACGAAGTGGTGCAACCACTTTGGAAGACAATTTGGCAATTTGTTACAAAACTAAACATACTTTTACCATATGATTAAACAATCATGCTCCTTGGTATTTACCCAAAAGAGCAGAAAAATTACGTCCTTACAAAAGAACTGCACAAGGATATTTATAGTAGCTGTATTCATAATTGCCCAAATCTGCAAGCAACAAGATGTTCTTTAGTAGGTGAATGGATAAATAAATTGTGGTACATCCAAGCAATAGTATATTTTTCAGAAGAAATGAGCTATCAAGTCATGGAAAGATAGGGAAGAAACTTCAATGCATATCACTAAGTGACAGAAGCCAGTCTGAAAAGGCTACATCTTATATGATTCCAACTGTGTGACATTCCATAAAAGGCAAGACTATGGAGACAGTAAAAAATCAGAGGTTACGGGTGGGGGGAGGGAATAAATAGGTGGAGGATTTTTAGGGCACTGAAAATACTCTATATAGTACCATAATGATTGATATATGTCATTATACATTTATCCAAACCCACGGAATGTACAACACCAAGAGTGAATCCTGATGTAAAGGTATGGACTCGGAATGATTGTGATGTATCAGCCCAGGTCCGTGGATTACAACAAATGTACCACTCTAGTGGGGGATGTTGATAGTGGGGGAAGCTATGCATGTGTGGGGGAAGGAAGTATACAGGAAATCTCTATCTCTTAATTTTGCTGGGACTCTGAAACTGCTTTTTAAAAACTGTTGTTAAAAAAATCAGGGAATCAAATATAATTTCTCAACTCTTTCAATATTTTTTAATTCATTGGTAAGAGTTTCATTTTTTAAAAAAAGTAATCATTATCCAAACAATTGGAGAAGTAGAAAGACAAAAAGAAGAGCCAATTACCACTTATATAGCACGTGTTCTGTGTGCAGCCCAGAACTTCCTCTCCTTTCAGGGCTCAGCCTCCCCCTCCTACAGGATAATGCATGGGCACACCGTGGCACTGCACTGTATTTCCCTGCATCTGGGCTCCTCAGTCTGGAGCAACCCCTGCTGGAGGTGAAGAAAGGGTGCAGCAGGATGGTCTAGGGAGGTCTTTGGCATTCCAAGTTCCCAAACAATTCAGAGTGGGCATTGACATAACATGGTTAGTCCTTTTGAGCACTCCACCTGCTATGACTTGCAGGTGATCTTTACTTTCCAAGCATCCAGTGAGTATTGGCTGGATCGGATGACAGACTTAACAACACACACCCCCTGAAGTGTAAACAATTCACAGATAATGTACAGTCTAAATCTATGCAGAGAAAGAAAGATTTTCCTAAAAGTTTTCCCGTAATTTGCAAAGCCATCCTCTCTACAAAGGAGCTAGTATTGGTATTACTTCACAAAGCATTCCTTTGGTTCCTTTCAAATCATGACTTTTGCAATCTATGGGGAATCAAAAACCGTTTGTACCGGGGCACCTGGGTGGCTCAGTGGTTGAGTGCCTGCCTTTGGCTCAGGTCATGATCCCAGGGTCCTGGGATCAAGTCCCACATCAGGCTCCCTGAAAGGAGCCTGCTTCTCCCTCTTCCTGTGTCTCTGCCTCTGTATGTGTGTGTGTGTGTGTGTGTGTGTGTGTGTCTCATAAGTAAATAAATAAAATATTTTAAAACACACCAAAAAAAACCCAGTTTGTACGTGAGTGCCTGGGGGATTCAGTGGGTTAAGGCCTGCCTTTGGCTCAGGTCATGATCCCACGGTCCTGGATTGAGTCTCCTGTTGGGCTTCTGCTCAGCTTCTCTCTCTGCCTGGCACTCCCCCTGCTTGTGCTCTCTTTTTGTCAAATAAATGAATAAAATCTTTAAAGAAAAAAATAAAAGAAAATAGTTAAGACAGAAAACAAGCCAAGGCTTTCACAGGACTATGTGTACAGACGGGCAGCTCACCTGCCTCCTCTCTGCTTCCTGGCTGGTGGGAAGGCATATGGCTTGTTCTTTCTGATTCAAGCAAGTTTTTTTTCCTTGATTGCGATTACACCTGATACACAATTTCAAATATTTCTTTAAAATTTTTTAGAGGGAAGGGTAGAGGGAGAGAAAGAGTATCTCAAGCAGGTTCCACACCCAGCGCATGAGCCCAGTGAGGGGGGAGCACAGTCTCATGAACCTGAGATCATGACCTGAGCCAAAATCAAGAATCGTATGCTTAACAGACTGAACCAGCCAGGTGCCTCTGATACACATTTTGGTTTGCATTACAACACAATATCCCAGTGTTATACAAACTTCATAAATATCTTGATATTCGTGACAGCAGGGAACATGATGATTTGCTCTATGAACCTTTTGCACAGCATGCACTTGGCATGGACAGGAAAGTATGGCTCAGCTAAACTCAGCTAATGGCCACGTTGTTGCTCATTTCAAGGCTATGTCATCATTTCTGTAATTCCACTGGGCAAACCAGTTGTTCCCAGTTCTTGGTTTATATTGTGGATTACATGCATATGTAAATTTTTGTACATGAATCATTTTTTCTTTATTTCAGGTATTTCTGCTAGGACAGATGTCTAGAAGTAGAATATACTGGGTCAAAGCCTTTGGATGTTTTTAAGGCTTTCAACACAAATCATTCCCGCTTTCTGCTCCCTGCACGGCCTTTATGAAAATCAAAAGAGGCAGAGGATATAAATGATCATGTTAGGAACTTACAGGGTGCTTGGCACATAGTCAGCCCTCAGGAAACGCTGCCCACCTTTGAACAAGAGACACATAACACTTACGTACAGAGGCCCACAAGTGTGGCTGTAAATGTACAGATGTGTAATACAATTGCACCCAACCTCTAGGTACTGACCTTCTCACCCACATGAAACATATGCTCTCCTGGGCATCTGCAAAGAAGAATGCCAGGCTTGTCGAATACTAATATGCACAAAAACCATAAAATGCAGATTCTGAGTCAGTGTGTCTTGGATGGGGACTGAGCTGCCATATTTCTTAAGCTCTCAGGTATGCTGGTGCTGCTGGCCTGGGGGCCACCCCTGGGGTGACAAGCAGGTATGCCACAAAGACACAACAGGTACATAGAAACACACTTATAGGCATAAGTAAAAACCCCCACATGAGCATGAATTTATAGCTTCTCAGACATATGGTGGGAAAGAGGAGTCAGACTTCCAAGGGCAGGGATCCACGCTTGATGGAAACAATCTGTTAGCACCTACCTAGAACCTCTGTGAGTTCATTAGGACTGCACTGAAACATCTACAGATCCTCACCAAGAATGGAGGGGACAGATAAAGCAATGGTCAGGTAGTGCCAGGGCGGGGTGGGACAGAGAAGGACAGGGCAGTCGGGACATCCTTCCCCGAAGTAAGTGCTGCTCCCACAAAATGGGGCTTGGATTCCTCCTGAAATCTTGGATCTGACCTCTTGGGAACCTGGCAGCCTTCTCCTCCTCAGGACCATGCCTTAGACAACAACAAGCTCCTCAGCTTCCCCACGTCAGATAGGCTGGTGGAGTCAGGAAAAAGGGGCACCTGGCACTGTGGCTCTGGTTCTGTCCCACTCTTGATGTCCTGTGAACGGGTGGGCAAGATCTTGCCCTTTCCAAGACCGATCTCTCCACCTCTGCACCAGGGTGTGACCCATCACCATCCCTTACCCATTTCTTACTTCCTTTCTGCCGCCCCCAACTCAGACACTCTGCACCTCTGTGTTTTGTTCAGTTGCTATTCCAGGGATCATGTAATCCAGTCTCCACAGTATATTCACAGGGAAACTGAGGCCCTTAAAGGAGAAAGTGCTGGTCTACATTTTTGGAACCTATGTCCTTCTTTTCAGTTGACCGTGCAGCCCCAATCAGTGAATTCCTCTAAGGAGAGTTTGTCTAAGAAGCCAGCTCCAGGTCCAGCTCCAGCTTATGGCACTGGGACAACTTCTCATGTGACAGAGTACATTCAGGAGCCTGAGAGAATGTCTGCGTTCTCTTTAAGGGGGGTGGGGGTGGGGGGTGGTGTATGCCTGCTTCTGAGATTTTTCTGTATTTCTTCAATTTTTTCACTGTCTGATGTAACTTCTTATTTCTAATCCTTCCAATGTACAAACTTGACATATAATTTGCCAGTATACTCATAATACCTAAGTGTATATATATATATATATCATATATATATATGATTTTATTTATTTATTCATGAGAGACACAGAGAGAGAGGCAGAGACATTGGCAGAGGGAGAAGCAGGTTCCCCAAAGGGGGCCCGATGTGGGACTCAGGACTCGATTCCTGGACCCTGGGATCCCGCCCTGAGCCGAAGGCAGACGCTCAACCGTTGAACCACCCGGCGTCCCTACCTAAGTACATTTTAATTTTAATTTTAAATAACCTGTTGTAAAATACAGTACAGGAAGAAAAGTGCCTAAAACTAAATATGTAAAGGTATGATTTGTTATAAAGCAAACCCCATGTGAGCCCCACGCAGATCAAGATATGCCTTTTCCAGCCGTAATTCCCTCCCTTAGGAAAAGGGATCCAGTAAGTTGATTTTTGTTGTCATCACTACTTCGCTTTTAGTTATATGCTGAACTTTATATAAATGTTTTCAAGTCATTTGTATGCTTTCACTTACCAGTATGCTTTGAAGTCCATCCAAACTGTTGAATGTAGCTGTGTACTGTCCATTTACATTTATATCCAACTGTATGAATACATCATACTTTTCCCATCATCCTAGTGTATACTGATGGACAACTAGGTTGTTTCCAGATTTGGGCTATTTTGAATGATGTTCCTATGAACATTTCCGTACCTTCTCTTGTACACATGTAAATGTATTCATCTGGGGGCTTGTTGCATCAGAAACTATGTATTTTCTCAAATTCATTCTATCACAACCAATCGTTTTCCAAAGAATTGCCCCCAACTCACTCTCTCACTCTCTCACCAACAGTAGATGGGTGTTCCAATTGTTCCTCATCCTTATAAGAAACAACTCAGTGTTGCCAAACAATTCAATGTTTACCAATTTGGTGGATACATAGCAGTGTCTCCTTTTTGGTTCTTATTTGCATTTCCCTGAGTAGTAATGAAGCTGCATGCTTCTAACATGCTTATTGGATATTTGCATTTCATTTTTGTGTGTGAGGAAGTTATTTGTGTATTTAGTAGATCTTTCTACCAGACCAATTATTCTTGACATTTATTTATAGGAGTTATTTCTATATATTCTGCTTCCAAATATATGCCCCCATCTGTGGTTTGCCTTTTTATTTTCTTAACAGTATCTTCTGTTAAACAGAAATTTAAAATTTATTATTGTTAAACTTATCAAACTTCTTTATAATTAGCATTTTTGTGTTCTCTTTAAATAATCTTTCTCTAAAGGGGAACCCTCTTCTACTGTTGGTGGGAATGCAAACTGGTATAGCCACTCAAGGAAACAGTGTGGAGTTTCCTCAAAAAGTTAAAAATAGAAGTACCCTACCACTCAGCTATTTCACTACTAAGTATTTATCCAAAGGATACAGAAATACAGATTCGAAGGGGCACGTGAACCCTGATGCTTATGGCAGCATTATCAAAAATAGCAAATTATGGAAAGAGCCAAAATGCCCATCAGCTGATAAATGGATAAAGATAGTATGGCATGTATGCATATATATGTGTGTGTATATGTATATATATATATACACATACATATATAATGGAAATATATATATAATGGAATATTACTCAGCCATCAAAAAGAGTGAAATCTTCCCATTTGCAATAACGTGGTTGAAACTAGAGTATTTTATGCTAAGTAAAATAAACCAGTCAGAGAAAGACAAATACCATATGATTTCACTTACATGTGGAACTTAAGAAAAAGAACAGATGAACATAGGGGAAGGGGAAAAAGAGGGGGGGGACAGAAACCATAAGAGACTCTCAATGACAGAGAACGAACAGGATTGATGGTAGGAGGTGTGGAGGGATGGGCTAGATGAGTGAGGAGTATTGAGGAAGGCACTTGTGATGAGCACTGGGTGTTACATGTAAGTGATGAATCACTAAATTCTATCCCTGAAACCGATTTTGCCATATTTATTAACTAACTAGAATTTAAATAAAAACTTGAAATAAGAAAACTTTCTCTAGACTGAAGTCATGAAAATATCCTCTATGACATTCTAAAATCTTTTTGGTTTTGCTTTTTATATTAAGTCTACAACCAGTTGGAATTGATTTTACATGAGATGAGAACTAGTGATCAAGTTTCTCTTCTTGGGATACCTGGGTGGCTCAGCAGTTGAGTGCCTCCCTTCGGCCCAGGGCGTGATCCTGGAGTCCCAGGATCGAGTCCCGTGTCGGGCTCCCTGCATGGAGCCTGCTTCTCTCTTTGCCTGTGTCTCTGCCCCTCTCTCTGTGTCTCTTATGAATAAATAAATAAAATCTTTTTAAAAAAGTTTCCCATCCCTGGGTGGCGCAGCGGCTTGGTGCCTGCCTTTGGCCCAGGGCACGATCCTGGAGACCTGGGATCGAATCCCACGTCGGGCTCCCGGTGCGTGGAGCCTGCTTCTCCCTCTGCCTGTGTCTCTGCCTCTCTCTCTCTCTGTGACTATCATAAAAAAAAAATAATAATAATAAAAATAAAATAAAATAAAAATTTAAAAAATAAAAAAAAATAAAAAGTTTCCCTTTTTCTTTTTTTAAAAATACAGATATGGGGCTCAGTCACATAAGTGTCTAACTCTTGATCTCAGTTCAGGTCTTGAGCTCAGGATCATGAGTTCAAGCCCTGTGTTGGGCTCCACACCTACTTTAAAAAAATAAAAATATGGATATGGATATTTGTCCCAGTGGCATTTATTGAAAAGACTCTCTTTCCCCTACTGGCTTGCAAGACAACCTGTGACATCAATCAACTTCCTGTATATATTTGGGAAACTCCGAGGGGGTCTTTTTTTTTTTAAGACTTTATTTATTTTTCCATGAGAGACACACACACACAGAGGCAGAGACATAGGAAGAGGGAGAAGCAGGCTCCCTAAGGGGAGCCTGATGTGGGACTCGATCCTGGACCCTGGGATCACACCCTGAGCCAAAGGCAGATGCTCAACCACTGAGCCACCCAGGTGCACCAGGGGGTTCTTTATCCTATTCTGTTTTTGCTGCTTTCCAATTTATTGACTCTCAGTTGCAAATCCATCCTTCATTGCTGGCTTGAAATATGGGAACGTTTCTCCCTCGCTAGCTGATGCGTAGTTAATCTTTGTCAGTAGTGGGTGCAGGACAGGCACTGGAGGAGGATAGGGCTTCTCTTCTGCTCCAGATATGCTTTCCTTTTTCTCCCTCCTGCACTGCTGCCCTGGTGTGTGACTGTTACCAGACAGAGAACAGGTTCTGAACTCAGGTTCAGCTGCTCACCACTCAAAAATCAATACTTGAGAGACAAGTGCTGGTGCAAAGGGAGAGGTTGTTTTAACCAGGAAGCTGGCAACCTAGGAAGATGGTGGGCTAACATCTCAAAGACCATTTTTCCTGTCCAGGGGAAGCCGGAGGGTTGTAAAGGGGAAGGCATGGAAAGGGGTGGAAAAACAGGTGCTTGGGTGGTTAGTTGGCTGTGAACAGGACCCTGAACAGACTTTGGGCATGGGCAGCAGCTGCTTTTGAATGTGGTCAGGCCTTATCTTCTGGGAAAGTTTGGTCCTTCACTTCTCAAGGCCAGTGGTCTGCAAATCTCAAGGAAAATTAGTTCTGCAACAGACTGAGAGACTTAGGTCAAGCAGCAGGTGCATAAGCTTGAAGCCAGTTAACCCCGCAGACCCATTGGAGTGCTGTTACAGCCCCACCCGTGGAGCCCACCCAGCAGGTGCATTCAGTGGAACCCCACACAGGCAACTCCTAGAAGAGTTCCTAAGATAACCCGGCAGACTTCCCAAGCGTGAGTCCTGCAGGTACCCCAGCTTGCTTCCTGGTGACTTCCTGGTTATGGTTTCCTAGTTAGTTTAACAGCACCCCTAGTAGGCAGCTTCTCAGAGCTTTCTCCAGCACTCCAGCTAGCCTCTGCCCAGGGACCATGCACCAGCTCTGGTGTGGGACAACCCAGCCAACTTGTCCGCCAACCAACAGGCTGCCACCACACCCTCTTCAGTGAGTCTCCTAACTGTGGAGAGGATTTACTCTCCTGAAAGTTAATTCCTTCCTCGACTACCCTTCCTCAGCTCTAGGGTTTTCTTTAGCCTACTCTTTCATTTCCTTCTAGTTAATTTCCTGTAACTGTTAATAATAGTCATATTAAATGTGCTCTGTTCACATTACTGTGTTCTTTCTCTCTTCTCACTGGATGCTAATACACCATTGGTCTATGAGTCTAACCTTGGCCAGTATCACAATATTTTACTTATTCTAACTTTATAAAAATCTTAATAACTTGTAAAGTAAATATTTCTGCCTTACTCTTATATTCTTCTTCAAGGATATGTCTTTGCTATTCTTGTCCTTTCACTTTTCCAAATGAATTTTTAAAATAGCTTCTGCAAGATACATACACATGCAAACAAACAAAACAATAACAATCTGTTGGGATTTTGACTGGGATTGCATTAACTCTATAAATAAACGTGTGGGGAGAAAGTACATCTTTACAGTATTAGGGTTTCCAATCTATGTATCTCTCTTTCTACTTAGATCTTTAATTTTTCTCAATAAAGTTTTCTACATAGAGATCATGCACATCTTTTCTTAGTTTTATTCTCTATTAATTCGATTTTTTCCCTGTTACTGTAAGATGTTTTATCTTCAATTTTTTTCTTGCTGGAATATAGAAATATAATTAATTTTTCAATCTTTGATTTTTAAAAAATACTGATTTTGTACTCAGGGCCCCTGATAAACTTTCCTGTTAATTATAATAATGTACCTGTAGGTATTTTTTTCATTATCCTTTTGGATAGTGGCAGTTTTATTTCTTTTTCCTTTTCAATTCTTATAACTTTAATTTTGTTTACTTGTCCTAATGCACTGGCTGAATATGGGTTACAGTGTTGAAAGAAATGGTGATAACAGGCATCTTTGCTGTGTTTTTGCTTTTAAAAAAAAGTCTTCAACATTTTGGCTCTAAGTATAATTGCTGTCAGGTTTTTAAACAGATACCCTTTATCAGCTTAAGTTTCCATCTGCTCCTGGTTTGCTAAGATGGTTTTGGTTTTTGTTTTAGATCGACTGACTTACTTTTGAGAGAGAGAGGTGGGAGCGGCAGAAGGAAAGAGAATCTTCAAGCAGACTCCCCCACTGAGCGCAGACCTCTCCTCCCTTGCTCCCCTCCCTCAAGCAGAGCTCAACTGAGCCACCTAGGTGCCCCTGGTTTGCTAAGAGTTTCAAGATGAATGACCACTGAATTTTTATTCAGTGCATTTTCTGCAACTATTGAGATGATCACATGATTTCCTCCATCATGTTAAATTGAAAAGTTATATCGATTCCTTTTCTGATGCAAAAACCACCTTCTATCTCTTGGATAAACACAGCTTGATCATTATCCTTTTCATAGATTGTTTCATTCTGTTTGCTAATATTTTAAGATTTTTTTCTATGTTCATGAGTGAATGTGGCCTGTACTTTCCTTTTATAGTGTTCTTGCTGTACATTAGTACTAAGATCAAGCTACCCTCCTTAAATGAGTTGAGAAGTGTGACTTTTCCTTTGAATCTCCTGCAAGTTTTTATAAAAATTAACATTATATCTTCCTTTAATACTCAGTAAAGGGATGCCTGGGTTGCTCAGTGGTTGAACGTCCACTTTTGGCTCAGGTTGTGATCCCAGAGTTCTGGGATTGAATCCCATATTGGGTTCCCTGCCGGGAGCCTGCTTCTCCCTCTGCCTGTGTCTCTGCCTCACACCCCCCCCACCTGTGTCTTGCATGAATAAATAAATAAAATCTTTTAAAAATAATAATACTTGGTAAAACATGCCAGCAAAGTTGAGTCAAAATTTTTCTTTCCACAAATTTAATGTCTTTACTATTTATAGAAACATTCATGTTTCTATTTTGTGTTATATTCATTTGGGTAAGTTGCATTTTTCTAGTGAGAAAGTAAAATTAACTCAGAAGTAAAAAATCTGCCCTGCCGTTCATCAGGCTGCAAGAAGTGACACAGGTAAATCTCACTTCAAAGTTAACAAAAGATATTTTTCCCTATAATATGCTATAGCTGTCAAGTGCCATGAAGGGCCCACTCTTTGAATAACAATTGTTTTCTTAATCACCTGGAAAACATGTTTTCTAAAATCACAGACTAGGGCAGCCCCAATGGCTCAGTGGTTTAGCACTGCCTTCAGCCCAGGCATGATCCTGGAGTCCTGGGATTGAGTCCCAGGTCAGGCTCCCTGCATGGAGCCTGCTCCTTCCTCTGCCTGTGTCTCTGCCTCTCTCTCTCTGTGTGTCTCTCATGAATAAATAAATAAAATCTTTAAAAATAAAAAAATAAAATAAAATCACAGACTATCAGAAACTATACTTGGAAATGTGTCTGTAAGAATAAAACTTCCCATTCTTACCTGAAGTACCTCAGTTACTTTGATATTGGAGACTTAGCCATGATTTCCAGGCTGGGTATAGAGCAGAGGGATTTCGGGTAAGGGATTTCTTGTTTCCTTGGAAACTACAAAATTCAGAAAAATGTGAAATGTTTTAAGAAATCCCTTACTCACTTTAATTTCACCTGATCCCTCTCTTTCCATCTTCTCCTTTGTTGAGATGCTCTGTTGTTCCTCCAGTGCTTGGTCCCCTCATTTCAATGAACCTGCCTTTATGAGACTACTAGTTTGCTCTTGCTTGTCTTGGGCTGATTGTGTGAAATCCTAGGAATTTTTCTATTTCATCTAAAAATAAATTAAATAAATTATTGACATGATATTATTCGTGTACTTTATGTGATATCTCTAGTACCTAATGATGTCCACTTTTCATTTCTGATAATGATTACCTTACCTTTTCTATTATTTATTTGATTGGTGTTGCCAGAGGTTGATTTATTATGAAAATCTTTTTAAAGGACCAACTTCTGGGGGCACCTGGGCGGCTCAGTCGGTTAAGCATCTGTCTTCAGCTCAGATCATGATGCCAGGGTTCTGGGGTCAAGCCCCGCATCGGGTTCCCTACTCAGCAGAGAGCCTGCTTCTCCCTTTCCCTCTACCTACTGCTCAGCCTGCTTCTGCTCTCTCTCTCTTTCTCTCTGTCAAATAAATAAATAAATAAAAATCTTAAATAAAAAAAGAACAAACTTTTGGGGGCACCTGGGTGGCTCAGTCAGTTAAGTCTGACTTCAGCTTAGATCATGATCTCAGAGTCCTGGGATCAAGCCCCACTCGGAACCCTGCCTGGAGCCCCATGGCGAGCCCCACAATGAGGGCATTAGCTTCTTCATCTCCCTCTGACCCTCCTTCTGCTTATGCTCTCTCTTTCTTCCCCCCTCTCTCTCTCGAATAAATAAAATCTTAAGAAAGAAAGAAAGAAAGAAAGAAAGAAAGAAAGAAAGAAAGAAAGAAAGAACCAACTTCTGGCTCAGATCATCTTTCAATTGATCTTCCTTGTTTTTTTATTTCATTTTTTTCTGCTCTTTATCATTTCTTACCTTATGTTTTACAGTTTCTTATGTTGTTATTTTTGGAAATGCTTGAGATGGCTGCTTTGTGATCTGAATTTTACCTTTTCTTCTTTACTGATATATGCATGTAAGATGATACATTTCCACTTAAGTTCTGCTTTAGGTGATCCCATTCATTTTGATAGACCGTTTGTCATACTCATTTAGTTCAAAATATTTTCTCAATTTCATTTTCATTTTTTCTTTGACTCACAAGTTGTATTGAAATTAAATTTTTTAAACTTCTAAACATATGGGCATTTTGTGTATCTTTTTATTATTTATTTCTATCACAGTTGTGTTCTCCTCAGAGAACATATCCTAAATGATCTCAATTCTCAAAAATCTGATGTAGCTGTATAAAATACAGTTTGACTGTGAACTGCCAGATTGTTTCTCCACAGTCTATATTCCCCAGAAGTCACGCATAACTGTTCCTATTTCCCCACGGTCTCACCCAACCTTGGTAGCATGTAACTTTCCAATGTTTGCCAGGATAATAGACGCAAATGACATCTCTTTGTTGTTTTAATTTTTAGGCCTCTGCACAAATTCCCCACCTGAGGTCAGACCCATGTAACATTCAGCTGCCTCCAGTCCAAGCAGATGGTGAGAGGATGGAAGATTCATGCATCTTGCTGACCATTTGCTATGGATTTTTATTTGTTTTATCTCTGCTTTTAAGCATCTGAAAAGACCTGTTTGGGGCCTACACCTTAAGGCACCCTGCTGTTTGCCTTACTTACTGCTCCACGGATCCACGTGGAACTCCCATGGCCATCCCAGTGTAGGACTAACCCAGGTGGAAGACTTTCCCCACAGAGGCCTCTGGTGGTCACTAAGGGAGAACTTCATTGTCTTCTGACTACAGAAGTCCTGAAAGAGCTAGTCATTTGGCTGAGTAGAAACACCAATCATCAGGTAGCCACTTTTCTGACAGCGGCTAGAGCCTCTGAGTGTCAATGATTTCAAATTCAGAAAATTCACCATGAAAGGGGAATGAGGAGTTGGAAAGAACATGATTAGAAAATCGATGACAGGGCAGCCGCAGTGGCCCAGCAGTTTAGTGCCGCCTTCGGCCCAGGGCGTGATCCTGGAGACCCCGGATCAAGTCCCACCTCGGGCTCCAGTCTCACATCGGGCTCCCTGCATGGAGCCTGCTTCTCCCTCTCCCTGTGTCTCTGCCTCTCTCTGTCTCTGTGTCTCTCATGAATAAATAAATAAAAATCTTTAAAAAAGAAAAGAAAAGGAAAAGAAAAGAAAAAAAGAAAAGAACAGAAGAAAAGAAAAGAAAAAAAGAAAATCGATGACAAATCTGGAGAAGAGTTATATGGATAGACCTCTCTGAATAGACAAAAAAACATGAAGATATTTGTATCCTATGTGGATGCTCTCCAAAGGGTGACCTCAGCAGGAAGATTTTAATAGTCAAGTCAATAGCATGATCTGTTTTGTAGATCCTAATTAGCCTCTTTCCTCAGCTACCCCTGTCATTGCCCTACGGGGCTCATGGAATAGTGGCTGTGGGGCAGGGATGGGGATTATGCATGGGCTCAGTAACATAGACTCCACTCACCAAGGCCAAGCTGGCTATGACCACTGCTGAGTGCCTGGTTAGCCAGCAGCAGAGACCAACACTGATTCTTGATATACAGCCATTCTCCGGTGTGATCAATTTGCTACCTGGCAGCAAGTTGATTACATTGGACCACTTTCATCATGGGAAGGGTAGCATTTTGTTCTTACTGGAATAGACACTTACTCTGGATATGGATTTGGCTTCCCTGCATGTGATGCTTCTGCCATCCACATACTTACAGAGTGCTTTCTCCACCACCATGATATTCCACACAACATTGCTTCTGATCAAGGATCTCACTTTATAGCAAAAGAAGTGTTGCAATAGCCATGCATACCGTGTTCTCCACCCTAAAGCTGCTGGCTTCATAGAACAGTAGAATGACCTTTTGAAGACTCAGTTGTAGTGCCAGCTAGGTGGCAGCACTTTGCAGGGCAAGGTTCTCCAGAAGGCTATATATGCTCTGAATCAGTTCCTAATATATAATGCTGCTTCTCCCATAGCCAGGATTCATGAGTTCAGGAATCAAGAAGTGGAAATGGAGGTGGTACTACTCATGATCACCCCTAGTGACCCATTAGCAAAACTTTTGCTTCCTGTTCTCAAGATTCTGTGTGCTGGTGGCCTAGAGGTGTTAGTTCCAAAGGAAGAAATGTTTCTACTAGGAGACACAACAATGATTCCACTGAACTGGAAGTTAAGACTACCAGCTGGCCACTTTGGGCTCCTCATGCCTCTAAATCAACAGGCAAAAAAGAGAGTTACAGTGTTGGCCAGGATGACTGATCCTGACTTCCAAGGGGAAGTTGGAGAACTCTACAAAATGGAAGTTAAGGAAGAGTATGTCTGGAATACAGGAGATCTCTTAGGGCACCTCTTAATATTGTCATGTTCTGTGAGTAAGGTCTTTAGAAAAGCACAACAGCCCAATCCAAGCAAGGCAACTTAAAGACCCAAACCTTTCAAGAATGAAGGTTTGGGTCAGCCTATCAGGTGACCAAGAACTGCAACCAGCTGAGGTGCTTGCTGAAAGCAAAGGAATATAGAATGGGTAGTGGGAGAGGGTAATTATAAATACCAGCTACAACCACATGACCAGTTCCAGAAATGAGGACTGAGGACTGTAATTGTTATGAGATTTCCTCCTTACGTTGCTCTGAATGCATTTGTGTTTTCCTTCTTCTGTCTTTTTTACTGCCTTATCATGTAACATAAGCTGTAGAGACTTTATATCATAGTATTTCTTAATTTTACATTACAGGATTTAAGTTACAGGATATCAAGGAGGAGATCAAACATCACTCAAGGACTTTACCTCTTCTTTTGCAAAAGAGTTAATGTGTTTTTGGTTGTATGAAGAATAACTGTATCATGTTTGGCAGAATTCTGACTTTGTTATTGTCTTTCTTTGGAGATTAAGTATGGTTTAAGTGGATGCATCAGGGTACCAAGCTGACATGGCCTGGGCCTGTGGTGGGTAATTTCTTGTGGCAACTTGACTGATCACAAAATGCCCAGATTAAAAATTATTCATGGGTATGTCTGTGAGGATGTTTCCAGATGAGATTAACATTCGAATCTGTGGATCAGTAAAGTAGAATCCCTTCCCCAGTGTGGGTAGTCCTCATCCAATCCCCTGAGGGTTTAAATAAAACAAAAGGTGGAGGAAGAAGGAATCCACATCTCTTTTCCTCCTTCATTGTTTGAGTTGGAACATCTCACCTCATTTTCTCCTGCCTTTGGATTGGAATGTACACCATCAGTTTTCCTAGTTCTTAAGCCTTCAGACAGGAACTGCATTACACCACAGTTCCAGCTTACAGACAGAAGATTATGGGACTTAGCCTCCATAACTGTGCAAGCCAATTCCTCATCATAAAGGAATGAAAGAGGGGTGCCTGTGTGGATCAGTCAGTTAAGCATCTGCCTTGGCTCAGGTAATGATCCTGGGGTCCTGAGATCGAGCCCCACATTGGGCTCCTTGATCAACAAGGAGTCTGCTTCTCCCTTTCCCTCTGCCCTTCCCCTGCTTGTGTTCTCGCTCTCTTAAATACATAAATACATAAATACATAAATAAATAAAGTCTTGAAAAAAATCATGTTGAACTTCTATGAAAACTTTTTAAACCTTCATGAATTCTAATTTTAACAGTTTATTTAGGATGTTCCCAACCTTGTTCAGAGACAATGACATTGCCTTATAATTATCTTTTCTTATACTGCCCATATTTGGTGGCAGTAGCAGATTTTTGCTAGCTTCACATTGCAATAGGTGTCTATTGCTGCCTAACAAATTGTCCCCCATATTTAGCACCTTCTCCCAGTTCGAGGGTCAGGAAGCCAAGAGTAGCTTCACTGGATGGTTCTTGGTCATGGTCTGTCATGAGGTTATAATCAAACTGTGTGCTGGGACTGCAATCTTTTCAAGATTAGACTGGGGCTGAAACTCTGCCTCCAAGGTTCCTCACATGTTTGTCAGTGGAGCTCAGTTCCTCACATGCTGTTGAGAGACCCTTGTCTCTTCACCTGATGGCCTCTCCACAGATGGCTGAGTGTCCTCCTGACAGGGCAACTGAGTCCTGCCAGAGTAGAAGATCCAAGAGAGGGGACATGCTTCCCAGATGGAAGGTGCCATCCTTAACTCATCTCATCAGGACATAACTACCTCTCACTCTGCAATAGTTTGTTGGTCACATAGACCCATCTTGAAAAACCATGGGAGGGGCCACACAAGGGCTGGAGTCCCAAGAGATGAGGATATCCAGGAGGCAGCTCAGAGAACGGCTACCCTGCTCACAAAATAAATAAAATGGCACTCCCTCTTTTCCCTCTTCCCTTAAACAGTTAAGTTAATACATCCTGTTGCTGCTCTTGGAACATTGACTGAATGTAGAATGTGGAATGTTTTTTTAGATCAGTGATATTTTCCAGGAAATTATTGAATTACAGTTGTGTTTTGTCCTTCTATGTCACTTTCCAATTAAATTCTCTGCTTCCTTTGGAGTCCAAAGAGCACAGAGAAGTGGGGAGCATGGTTCCCTGCTTGCTCTGAGTTCTGGGAGTCCAGTTCTTATTACTCTTTTCTGCTCCATGGAGTCAAGAACATTATCCTTGTGTGAAAAACAAAACAAACAAACAACACCCATTATCCTTGTGTGGTTACTAGCCAGCAGCTTGTTGCTTTCCCTGGGGACTCCAATACCAAAATGCAATGGGCAGAAGTGTTTGGAGTCCCCTCTCAGGATTGATAATCAGTGCATGTGGTTCTGCTCAATATTTACTTTAAGATAGAAGAAATCTCTCCCAAGGGAGAGAGAAGAAATGTAGGAGGCTCAAAATCACCACAGAAGGCAAATATCCACCATTTTTTGAGCCTGCTGTGACCTAGCAACATTGCTATTCATTTCATACATGTGGCATACTCCAATGCTCAACACAATGAGAACGTGATTTTTGTTGCCACTTTGGAGATAAAGAAATTAAGATGTATGAGATAAAGTCATTTGTCCAAAATTGCAGAGCCAGTGTTTTCAGACTCATGATGTAGATTCATGTCTGTCTGCCCCTGAAGCCTCTTTCTTCCACTCTGTATAGGAAGGAGGCCTCATATCCACACATTCCCTCATCACCTCCCATCCAACAAACTACAAGAAGCATGTGGACAAAAGAAATGTGCTCATTTATTTATTCATCAATCAACAGGCATTTCCTGAAAGCCTACAGTGTGCCAAGCCTTTCCCCAGTGGAGATATTGGTAGTAAAACCAAGCCTTCACCATGGAATGCCACCACGGTGATCCAAGCCTGGGAGCAGAAAACAGAATTCCCAGACCACAGAGTAGAAATCCAGAGACTCTTCCAAATGGCAGGTATCAGGCTATGGGAGAAAATCAGATCAGGGTTTTAGTATGGGGACCAGCCAAATTATCTCCCTCTTCTTCCCCCAAGTAACCCCCAAGACAGAGAAAACAGCAAAGTGGTGGTATAGTTGAAAAGTCTTGGTGTCAGGAGACAGAGTTCAAGTCTCAATTTTACTGTGGGACTCTAAACTCAGCAGATTACTCTCAAAGTCCATTGATCTTTTGGTCTCTGACCCTAAACAACGTGCTGAAGTTGATCTTAATAATAAATATTTAGCACAAATGGTGCTTTACAAAGCACTTTCGATTTCAGTATGTCCATTTTACAGATAAGGAAACCAAGACTCAGAGGACCACTTGCCCAGGGCCTTCACCCAGAGGGGTTGGAATAGAATCAAAGTCATGAGTGATCCCATAGAAATCCTGGCCCTGGGGCCTGGGGAGCAGTACCCTTGAAGGATGAGAGGGCCAGGCAGAGGCTGTTTCAGGGTAGGGATCAGGAGTCCCCCAGCTTATATGCCAGGGCTGCCACAGGCTTGGGACAGAGAGGACTGGTGAAAGACAGATGGGTTGGTCCAGGCCACTCCTTACCTTATTCAGGGTCCACACAGGCTTTCCCACACATGCCCTTACAGCACTTCAAGTTAGACACGCACTGGCGGTCTGTCTCACAGTGATTGGGGGGATTGAGCATCAGACACTGGCCATAGACCACCGGACACCTGCCAGGCTTCATTCTAACTGGTGAGAGTAGAGCCACAGGTAAGGGGCCTTGTGCCTTCTGCACCACCCCTGCTTCCTGGACCCAGACCCAGCCCAACCCACTCAAGGAGAATCATCTCTTCTCCATTCCTATGACCACCTCTTCCTTCCCAGGGCCTCTGTATCCCTTCATGGAGGATCCAGGTCTCCTCTCACATAAGGCCCCCTGTCCACACAGGTGACCAGCTGTCTGGTGCTGACTGGATGGATGCCTGCCACCTGCCTGCTTACCTGAATGACCAGATGATTATTGTTCAAAAAGCCGACCTCCTGACAGACTATCTGCTTCACCAGCTAGGTGAGTAAATTCCTGTCTGGGGCAGTGTGACTCCCTGACCAGCTGCCAAATTTGACTCAACAATTCCTGGGAGGGAGGAGACCTGGCAGGACCAGCATCCAGTCCTATCCCCTTAGGTGCTGCATTCTCAGGCTCCCTCCCTCATGCCAGCCCTTCCACCTCCTCACTTGAGTTGGAGACATTAACGGGATCCAAGCATTTGATTCCACAAGCATGAGAGCAACATATCTGCCTCCCCGGACACTGCCAGTCACTCCGGCACTCAAATTTCTCAAATCCAGAAAGGCACCGATCAGGTGGTACAGAAGGGCAGAGTCCAGCTTTCCACGCTGTTGAAGAGAATGTCAAGAGTTGAGGAAGGAGCTGGGTGCTAAGTAGCCATCATGATTCCTGGACAAAGCACCACACTCCAGGAGAGACCCTCACTCATGCAACTGTCCACAAAGTCCAGAGGGAAATGCCTGCCTGACCTCCACAGCGACAGGCTTGATTAAACCACACATGAGGGCAGAAAAAGTTCCTGGGCCTTGGCAAAGGGCAGAGGGCTCCCAGCCAACATTTCCTGCCCCAGGGAAAACAAAGCTCTGCAAAGGCAAAGAAGCAGTCTGGGAGGGAGGGAGATGGAGAGAGACAAAGGTAAATAGAGCCAACAGGACAGTTTGAGAGCTAGAGCCAGAGGCAGAGACACAGAAACTGAAAGATTGGCACAGAGAGACAAGAAATCAGAGCCAGAGACTGGTGTCTGCAGAGGGACAGACAAGATGAAGAGAGCGGGGTGATGAGAACAGAGGGAGTGGGGCCCGGGCTGACTGGACACCAGTATAAGAGCCCATCCCAATACTCAGAAGCCGACACAGATCTTGGAGCCTAGCTGGACATGAACCCACCCTCAGGGAGGTCTCTTGAAACTAAACTGAGAGATCAGAGCCTCTAGAAGGAGACATCCCCACACCACCAGGAGCCCCCATCACCTCTGCCCTATAGCCAAGATTGTGCCAGAGGGGCTTCAGCTTACCATTTCCAACACCTTCCACAGTCCAAGGCACCAGGGTTCCCAGGACAAGAAGCATGAGGGGGAAGAGGCTGCTGGACTGCATGATGAGACGTCGTGTGGCTCGGAAGGTCAACGCCAAGCCTCATCATTTATATTTTTGCTAGGGGGTGTGGCCCCAACAGAATTTCTTTGGCCCCTCCCAGCTGTGATCGCACCACACAGGAAGCTAGGTGAGATCAGCAATGCTAATACCAGAGAGACAGCAGTTCTTTTCTGTCCTAGCCAAGACCGTGAGGCCAACAGTAACTGCCAGGGAAGAAATGGAAGAGAGTGGCTTGGAAGATGTCACCAGGCTATTAAGGAGGCCATCTCAGTAAAGGGCTAGTAACCAAAATCTATAAAGAAAGTACCAACTCAACACCTAAAAAATAAAACATCCAGTCAAGAAATGGGCAGAAGACATGAACAGACATTTCTCTAAAGAAGACATACAAATGGCCAACAGACACACACACACACAAATGCTCACCATCATTTAGCACCAGGCAAATACAAATCAAAACCACAATGGAATAACACTTCACATCGATCAGAATGGTTAAAATTAGAAAGTCAGGAAACAGCACATGTTGGCGAGGATGCAGAGAAAGCAGAACACTTTACACTGTTGGTGGGAATGCAAGCTGGTGCAGCCACTCTGGAAAATACTATGGAGATTCATTAAAGATAGAGCTACCCTATGACCCAGCAATTGCACTAATAGATATTTACCCAAAGGATACAAACATAATGATTTGAAGGGGCATATACACACCCATGTTTATAGCACTAATGTCTGCAATAGCAAACTATGGAAAGAGCCCAGATGTCCATCAATGGATCTATCTATCTATATATCTATCTTCTTTATATATGTGTGTGTGTGTGTGTATAGCCATCAAAGAGAATTAAATATTGCCATTTGCAATGACATGGATGGAACTAGAGGGTAGTATGCCAAATGAACTAAGTCAGTCAGAGAAAGACAAATACCATGTGATTTCACTCATATGTGGAATTTAAGAAACAAAACAAATGTACATAGGGGAAGGGAAGGAAAAATAAAATAAGACAAAAACAGAGAAGGAGATAAATCATAAGAGACTCTTAACTCTAGGAAATAAACATGGTTACTAGAGGGGATGTGGGTCAGGAGGATGGGGTAGCTGGGTGATGGGCATTAAGGAGGGCACTGAATTGAAGTAATGAGCACTGGATGTTATATGCAACTGATGAATCACTAAATTCTACCTCTGAAATTAATAACTGTAAGTTAATTAAATTGAATTTAATTTTTTTTTAAAAAGGAGGCCATCTCATATGACCATTTCATGTCAGTGTGAACCATGAATGTAGTGGGGGCCCCAAGCCCATAAGCCTGGTGGGAGAAGAGGGCAAGAAGAGGCCAGCTGCAAAGAATATACTTAGATCTGGAGCTAAAGCCACAGATGTGAACTCTCCGCTAAGACCTTGTGCAAGGCCCCACTAATTCTCACATTCCTGGACTCTCAGGGATTGTGAAACTCTCTACTGATTGCTCAATGCAATTTCCTTCTCAAAAGTTCAGGTGACATTTCAACCAACAGACATTTATTTCCTGAAATATTGACACCATTCTGTCTCCAGTGCCTGGTCCATACCTGATACATGGAAAGCGCTCACTAAACAATTGTCAAATAGGGGCGCCTGGCTGGGTCAGTTGGTGAAGCATGTGATTCCTGATTTCAGGGTCATGACTTCAAGCCCCATGATGGGTGTAGAGGTTACTTAAAATTTTTTTTAATGAGTTAAATTTTAAAAACAGTTATCAAACAAAAAGGTGCAGAAGGAAGAACTCTACCCACAGCAAATCTCTTTGGAGCTCAGTCTTCCCAACTGTGCAATGGGATGATACTAACAAATCAGCCCCTCTGAGAATTGTGAGATTATGGGTATAGAAGAGCTGGAAAAAGAACAAATGAGGGGCACCTGGGTGGCTCAGTGATTGAGTGTCTGCCTTGGCTCAGGTCATAATCCTGGAGTACTGGAATTAAGTCCTGCATCAGGCTCCCTGCAGGGAGCCTGCTTCTCCTTCTACCCATGCTCTGGCTCTCTCTGTACGTCTTTCATGAATAAATAAATAAAATATTTTAAAAAGAACAAATGAATTATATCCCTTACAACTGAGAACACTGAATTGAATCTGAGGGGCACCTGGGTGGCTCAGTCGGTTAAGCATCTGCCTTCAGCTCAGTTCATGATCCCAGAATCCTGGGATTGAACCCCTCATCAGGCTCCTTGCTCAATGGGGAGCCTGCTTCTCCCTCTCCCTCTGCCTGCTGCTCCCCCTGCTTGTGATCTCTCTCTGTGTCAAATGAATAAATAAAATCTTTAAGAAAAAAAAAAAAAAAGAAATGAATCTGAGACAAAGGTGCAAAGAGCTCCCTGGCCACCAGAATCAATATGTAGTTATAGTGTGCAATTGGAGATACTAGAGGGATGCTTCCTACCCCAAAATCCCCTACAGAACTCCTGAGATAAGTTATATATATATGGCTGCCATATATTAAACTTATTCTGTGTGTTACCCCATCTGTAGAGAGTGCTTCTAATTATCAAGAAAGTGATCATCATGCCAAAAATTCAGCCCAAACTTGTCTAACTGCACATCCCAACCCCTTATATCGTGTGACTTCCAGATGTTTGGGATTTCCTCATTCATTCCTTAAAGTGAAGGTTTGTGGAAATTCAAATAGATGTGAAAGAGTCAAGCATTATCATGCAACAATGGCTACACAGGAACTAATTTGTAAGGTATTCTCCAACAGTCAACTGACAACAGATCTGGCTGTGCAGAAATCCCTCAACGGTTCACATTTGGTGGGAAAAGAAAAAGAAGAAAATTAGAGTGCACTGGGTAACTGGTAAGTGCCAGGTGTCCACTCCTAGCTCAAGCTCAGGAGGGCAAGAGAGATTTGGAAGGTCTGACTTCCACCCATGGGTAATAACACTGTCAGCTCAGACACCCTGGTTTAGGTTCAGGATTTGGGCTCTCACTTCCATCCTCAGGGAGAATTTGATTTCCCTCACACGAGGGGATGAGAGTGGAGAAACTAGGGATGCCTGGGTGGCTCAGCGGTTGAGCATCTGCCTTCAGCTCAGGGCGTGATCCTGGAGTCCTGGGATCAAGTCCCACATCGGGCTCCCTGCATGGATCCTGCTTCTCCCTCTGCCTGTGTCTCTGCCTCTCTGTCTCTGTGTCTCTCATGAATAAATAAATAAATAATCTTTAAAAAAAGAGAGAGAGCGAGTGGGAGAAACTTTCACATTTCCCACTCTCTGATACTTCCTACCTTCCTCAACGCCACACTCAAGAGAGTGTCTGGAATTTTCTAAATATTTGCATCTTAAAGGGTGCAGAGGAGAATGCTCCAGATGGAATTCTCCATCTGTGATTGATTATAAAAGCCAACTCCTTTCCTGTAAGAAAGAAGTCCTGTGATCCATTAGCAATGTCTGCTCTGGGTGCCATTGGAGGATGACATGGTGTGATCATTTTTGTCCTTCATACCATTCTAAGTTCTAAGTCTTTAAATCACAGACTGTTAAGATTAAAAGCTATCTCAGAGGTCATCTAGACCAGGGGTCAACTAACAACAGCCCCCAGAGCAAATCCAGACAGCTGCCTGTTTTTTCTAAATAAAGTTTTATTGGAACACAGCCATACATTCATTCATTTATGTATTCTGGGGCTACTTGCCCACTACAAATGGCAGAGTTGAGTAGCTATGGCAGCCACCTAAACTTACTGCAAAGCCTAAAATATTTACTCTCCAATCCTTCACAGAAAATGTTTGCTGACTCCTGATCTAGACCAAATCTCCAGCTTGCAGTAAGGGACTGAGGTCCTCAGGGGCAGGTACAAGCCCTGAGCCGCATAATGAGTTAGTTACATGGCACCAGACCGAGATTTACTAAAGCTGGTTCCTCCCATGTTGATCCCCAGAACCTGTTTGATGTCGGACTCTACCCCTCCTGACCCCATCTCAACCTGAGATGGATTCACTAAGTCTGCTTCACACACCCTCTGTTGCCTTCTCCTAAATACTACAGATTCACTCATTTGTTAAACGCCTTCACACAAAAAATGGTTTAATGACGTCTTCCTGCATCCAGGTGTGAGGCTAAGCCCTGAGGCTTCAGTGAAGGAGACACATGGAGTCAATACTACATGGTCATTAAGAACCCAAGCAGGGGATCCCTGGGTGGCGCAGCGGTTTAGCGCCTGCCTTTGGCCCAGGGCGCAATCCTGGAGACCCGGGATCGAATCCCACGTCAGGCTCCCGGTGCATGGAGCCTGTTTCTCCCTCTGCCTATGTCTCTGCCTCTCTCTCTCTCTCTCTCTCTGTGTGACTATCATAAATAAATAAAAAAAATTTTAAAAAAAAAAAAAAAAAAAAAAAAAAAAAAAAAAAGAACCCAAGCAGAGTCAGAGTTCCTTGGGCTGGAAGAAAGTCATGCAACCTCTCTGAGCCTGTTTCCTCGGGTAGCATTGGTTTCTCCTACATTGCTGTGAGTGAAAGGTATTTGGCAAGCACTCGGCACAGTGTCTTTGTCCTCTCAGAATGGCAGACATGGTTCTTATTACAGTCAGCACCATGTACACTGGCACACAGGGAGGCACTACAGCCCCAGACCTCGGGTCCAGACCCGGCCTGCTCTGCCCCACTAAATGCCCAACTGAGCCTTCAGGACAGAGCTGCTTCTAGGATGCGTTGTTGGGGGAAGGATCTGGGCAAGTATTTCTTGAGGGCCCTCTGTCTCTAGAAACAAATTGATTCAAAAACATTATAGGGGTGCCTGGCTGGCTCAGTAGATGCAGAGTGTGACTCTTGATTGTGGTTTTTGTTTTTTGTTTTTTTTGCCATGCCCCTACCTTGGGCATAGAGATTACTTAAAAATAAAAACAAAATCTTAGAAAAAATACTGTTTTATATATATCCAAGAGGATTTGGAATAATGAAAGGGGTGTTTGCTTGTTGTCCAAGGAGAGTATGTGAAGTTCCCTCAGTCTCCAGGCATTGTTTCTCCCTCCACAGGTCCAGAAACCAGCTCTTTGTGTTCCGTATAGTCAGATGTGACTAGTTTCAGATCTCCCAGCACAAGGAAGGATGCAATTCTGTTATGACCCAGAGTGCCAAGGCTTTATATTGTCTGTATTAAAACAATGTAGACCTTTGTGGTGATTAATTTGCCCTGTTGTTTGGTCAAACACCAGTTCAGGTATTGCTGTGAAGGCATTTTTTAGATGTGATTAAACATTTGAATCAGTAGACATCAAGCCCAGCAGATTCCCCTCCATAGTATGAGTGGGCCTCATCTAATCCGTTGAAGGCCTTAAGAGCAAAAACAGGTTTCCTGAATAAAGGAATGTTCCTTGAGAATGAAACCTAGAAAACGTGCCTGACTTTGCAGCCTGCTGTTCTGCAGAATTCAAGTGCAAGACTGCAACATTAGCTCTTACTTGAATTTCTAGCCTGCCCTGAGGGTTTCATACTTGCCAGGCCTCAGGATTGCATAAGCCAATTCCTTGATATGAATGTCTCATTCTCTCTCTTTCTCTCTTCTTACATCTATCTATCTATCATATAATAGTATCATGTAAATCATGTATACACTATGTAATATTATATATTTAACATACACATATATTATATTGTTTTTGCACCTCCACAGAGCCCTGGCCAATACAAGCCCCTTCCCTCTGCATTTCCAACATCATTTCCTTTTTTTTTTTAAGATTATATTTATTTATCTGAGAAAGAATACACAAATGGTGGGAAGGGACAGAGGGAAAGAGAGAAGCAGTCTCCTTGCTGAGTGGAGAGCCCAACAGGGGGCTCAATCCCAGGACCCCAAGATCATGACCCGAGCCGAAGGCAAACACCCAACTGACTGAGCCACCCAGGTGCCCCCAACATCATCTCTTCGATGCCAGTTGCACCATTGCCCTGAGATTGCACCATCCATTATGCTGCCCCTTCATACTGGCTTCCAACTCCTGCTTCCAAGATTGTTCTTTGTGGTTACCACCAGGGAAGCTAGTGAGAAGGGGGCCTTGTGGCTGGTGGGACCTTCCCATGGACAGGGCGCCCATGAGAGCCCACAATCTCTCCCTGTGTATATCCCTGAGAGGAACAATATGATGAAGCAAATAAAAATGCCATGACCAATCACAGAAGAAAGGGAAAAGTGGGGAGTTTTTTGTTTGGATAGGGGTATTTTAACGCTTTTAATGGCACTCCCCCACTCCGCTTTTGATCAAAGGGCCCAATGTTCATTTTGCCCTTGGCCCTACAACTCAGATAGCCAATCCTACAGGGGCTCATGGGGGAAGTGAGAGGCACAATCCATTTGCACAGGAAATGTCTGTTCCTCATCCTGAGGCATGGCTCCTGTGGGAGAGCACATATCAATAAGAGATAAAAAGAACAACAGCTGGAATGCCTGGGGTAGCTCAGTGGTTGAGCGTCTGCCTTTGGCTCAGGTTGTGATCCCAGGATCCTAGGATGGAGTCCTGATTCAGGCTTCCTGTGGGGAGCCTGCTTCTCCCTCTGTCTGTGTCTCTGCCTCTCTCTCTCTCTCTCTCTGTATCTCATGAATAAAAAAAATCTTTAAAAAACAACAACAACAAAATCTGGTCCATCAGAAGCATCTCTAGGGCCCTAGTCAGCTAGGGTGACTGCCCCGGATGTCAGCAGTGAGGGAGCATAGAAAATGGGACAGAGCAGCAAAGAGAGAAAGGAGAAGCAAAGTACATGCGGGTCTCAGGCCAGGCAGGAGGTGCTCCATCCCAAAGGCACTGTCAGCCCAGCTAGCCCCAGGCAGTGGAAGGAACACAGACAATTTTGAGGAAGGTGCTCTAAAACACAGGCCCATGAGGTGCAAGGCCCGGGCAGGTGCCCGCATTACCCATGTCTAAGGGAGCTATGTTTCTGAGCTCCCTACTGACAGCAAACAGCATCTTTGCCTTTAGTTAAATGTCATTATCTTTCTCAGTCTCAAAACCAAAACCCTTTCAGAATCCAGAAGTCAAGAGACCAGTTTCTCATGTCTCATTCATGTACGGATGAGGCAGCCACTGGCTCTCTAGGGCCTCAGTATCTCCATCTGTCCCAAGCTGATACTGTGACTCTGTAAGAAACAATGCCGCCCTGCTTCCTTCCAGATCATCAACACACACACACCCCAGGAGTCACAGCCCTGGTTCTGACTTTTGCAGTTGCCTTTATAACTTAACTTGAAATACTCCCTCCAACAAAACATACACCATATGCAATAATGATTGAACGGGAAGGGAGAGGCCAAGCCAGGGGCCTGGGAAAGCAGCCAGACGAGGTGGTGAGAATTTCAGGAAAGAACACCACTGAGCTGAAATAGAAAGAAGAAATTAGAACACGGGCAGGGCGGGGCATGTCAGTCACCTCTGGAGATCCACGGGTGACAGATGTGGCAGCCCGATCTCTGCACGCCTTAGAGAGGAAAAAATGGCCTGGCCACTTCCTTCGTAGCGTTTCTTCACCCAAGAAAGTTTGAGTTTTACAAGGTTTGAATTTCCTTTCCCCAGCCACTCGTATTCCTGACACACTGGGGAAAATGAACTGTTCTTTTAGGCTCAAATGTGAATGAGTGGGGAGTTCCCAGGTTAAGGGGAATCCAGGCAAAGGTGAAAAATGGCCATCCATCCAAGATGCGGTTGGAGGAAAGAGCCAACCAACAAGGGTAGATCTCAAGTGTCTTCCTGTATACCCTCTAAGAGATGGTTGCTGAATAGGTCAGGGCTCTGCAATTTATTCCTTCAAAGGCTGATATCTCCTCAGGAGAAGACACCATTTCCTGTGAGGCTGATGAATCAGAGGCAGTGGTTTACTTTGAGGAAATGCTTATGGGTCTGGGAAGACACAAAGAAAACAGGTGTTGGACATTTAGTAACCGAGAGCAAGCTGTGGAAGACACGAGGGAAAGAAAAACTGAATTTTTAAACCTGGAGTGGAGCTAGAAGCAGCCTGGGAAAACATTTCCTCAAATCACTAGAATCATGTGGAGCGGAGTATGGGCTCCTGCAAATGTTACAGACTCCGAAATCAGACCTGGGACTGATCCTGGCTTCACCTCTTAAGAGCTGTATTATAGCTTTGAGCAATTGCAGTCACCATCCCAAACATTTACTGGGAAAGATTTATTGAGGGAGAAACAGTGTTATGTGCTTTGCATGCTTTATCACATTTAATTTTCACATGGTACTGAGTAAATGTGGATGTGGTCCTGTTTTACAATTGAGGAAAATGAGTCACTGTTCTATAAATGAGGAAAATTTATACCCTGCCAGGTGGTGGCAGGATATTGGGTGGATTTGGCACTCAGATGAGTGATGGGTCGCTGCAGCTGGAGGGCTCTGCATGTCCAGGCCTGAGGTCAGTAGAGAGCATCTTGGTGACCCAAACAGAGTAGGGGGCCTGGAGATGACGGAGGACCTGCACTTGACAGCATCATCTGGCCCCCAGGGCCCTGCGGTCCTCAAGAGACTGAGCTGGAATCCTTCACTCCATGCAGGACCTCTGCTTCTTCTGGGCCCCACATTTCCACATTTGTAAGATCTGAGCATTGGAACAGATGATCCCTAAAGGAGACAAATTTAGGACTTCAGCCAGGATTGGGCCTTAGAAGCCACCATACTCAGAAGCTAGAGGGCCCAACCTTCCTGGAGAATAATTCTAGAAATGGACATGATGCATACAGAGTCTCACGGGGAACCAAGTACTTTCGCAGCCCATCTTAGGGCAAAGAAGAGGGAACCTCAGAGAAGTAAGCCCACTTGCCCACGATGACATCGTAGCAAGTCAGCGGCACAGCAAGTCTTCAGAATTCAGCGATGTGTGGCCTCATCCTGGTCCCTTCACTCCCAGACCCAGGCTGGAGATGCCCTGGAGATGCCCGAGATAGAAACACCGGCCAGATGATCCTTGAGGCTCTCAAACAGCAAACAAGAGTGATGTGGAAAGGCGGAGAGAATAGGGAGAAGGCTTGCTGGGGGGTGAGGGGTTGGGCAACTCCCTGCCCGTGGGTCTGGGGTATGCTGACACTGAGACCACCAGTTGCATGAATTAAAAGTTTGATGACCTAAACCAGACCTTGTCCTCACAACATTCCTCCTGACGTATGGGAGGAGTACATTGCTTTGCTGCACGTTCCTTGTGGCACCTAAAATATCCTTGACCCTGACCGGCCTTTCCTCAAAGCTGGGATGATGAACTCCCTTCCTGGAAAAGCACCACTGAAAACTCTCCAGGCTTCCCCTCAACTAGAGAGAGCAAAGCCACGGGCTAGAAACCAGATGCCCTCATAGCCACCAGATACTCCAGGAGCCAGCTACCTCCCTGCCACCTAGGGGGTGGAGGTAGTGGGATGGACATCCATCCATCTAGCACCCACCTGAGCCCTAGGGCTGGCTCTCTGCACTCCTGGAAGCAGGATGGGCCACCTGTCAGCACCAGAGCCTATCTGGCTGGCAGGCTGCCTGGGACACTGAGGGTCTGGGTGGCTGGGTGGTGGGTTTACTGACTGACTGATGACCATGGAGGGACAGACGGAGGTTTGCAAACCCAGGAGAGAAAGCCAGTTCCCTCCCTACACCCAGCCCACCCTCCATGCTGTGAGATTCTCTGACCTCAGGCCCTGGCCTTCCTGGTCCCTCTTGGCTCAATCAGAATCTAATCACCTAAGCCTAGAATTTTGGAGGATCTTCGCCTTTGTGGCCACAAATATCATTATGATATTCTTGCTTCTCCAGCAATTCTTGTAGCTCTGGTAGCTGAGGGTGAGGCATTTGGGAAGAAGAAGCCAGAGTCTGGAAAGGCAGACCAAAGATTCAGGGGATCGTTGAAGCTAAATCATTCCTCCTGACCCTGAACTTCAGGACATACTTCCCAGATTGAGAGGGAGATGACGGCCATCCTCAAACAGAAGGGCCAACTCTTGGGACCCTCAGGACTCCGGGGAAGGAGCAGTGACAACCAGCCAGTTACCCTGATGAAAGGAGAAATGGTGCTTGAGGATGAGTACAGGGCTCACAGCTGGTGGTTTCAATGTAGGGAAGATCAGAGACTCACAGAGCCGAAGAAACAGAGCAGCACAGAGTAAGAGATGGGAGAAAGTTAGAGAACAGAGTTCGCAGACTGAGAGTTAGTGGCAGAGACAGCTAGTCAAAGATCATGAAAGAAAAAGAAAGAGAAAACCAGTGAATGACCCAGACTGAGAAGGGGATAGATCTGGAATCAGGGACACGGTGAAGAGATAGAGAGAAGTGACCTATCCATAGTCACAGGTAAACTAGTCAATATACGTGAGACGTAGTTTCTCTGAATTTGGTTACCAGAGCCTCTTTATTTGGCCACACCCTTCCTGACCTGATCTGGAGTCCAGATTCTTACTCCATCTTCTCCATCCATCCCTTGTCATCTCTTCCTATACCCTGTACCCTGTAAGACTATGGAGTCTTAAGGACATTTATTCATCCACTCACCCAAAAAAATGTGTTGAGTGCCCACTGCGAGCAAGGCACCATGCTGGCCCTGGGGTGACAAAAGTTAATAGGACACAGAGACAGTACAGTATAGTGGATTAATGCATGAACATCAGAGTTAACCCAATCTGGATTCAGTATATGTGCTGCCGAAGCAAGCACTCCAGTCTGGATTCAAATCTTGGCACTAAACACAGAAACACACACACACACACACACATACACACACACACTGGAGCTCACAAAAAGATATCAGGTCTTCCACCGACTGAGATTATTATATATTGAAAGATCTTATTCCAGTTAATGATCAACGTAGTCTACTTCCAGATTCTAGAGCTTTTGTCACTGACCCATTGGGTGACCTTGGTCAGGACATGATGGCTCTCTGAGCCTCAGTTTCTCCACATGTATATGAGAAAATTGAACGAGGAGAAGATGAAGGTCTCATTTAGAACTGATGTTGGATATCCCTGGGTGGCTCAGCGGTTTGGCGCCTGCCTTCGGCCCAGGGCGTGATCCTGAGCGTCTGCCTTTGGCTCAGAGTGTGATCCCAGCTCCTGGGATCAAGTCCTGCATCAGGCTCCTTGCACGGAACTTGCTTCTCTTCCCTGTACCTCTCTCTCTGCCTCTCTGCCTCTCTTTGTGTCTCTCATGAATAAATAAACAAAATCTTAAAAAAAAAAAAAAAGAACAACTGAATGAGTGAATGAATGAATGAACCACTGAGTAAATGAATGACTGAACCCAGGAAGAGGCCACCAGTGGCTATCTGTTCATCTCCAGTCCTCCCTAGTCTTCATTTTCCTGAAGTGAAGAACCCTAAGGCCAGAAGCCCCAGGAGATTGGCTAGCTGTAGGTGTGGTAGTGGTTGTGGGAGGTTTGGAAAGGAAAATAAAAAACACACAAATGTAGGGCAGGAAGGGGCTGAGAAGGGGTGAGAACAAGGGAGAGTCACCACGTCCAGGCATCCAGAGCAAGCTGGGTCTTGGATGCTTTCCCTTGTCTTGAGTTCTTGCTCTTTACCCAGGATGGATTCTTCTTTGTTATGCTGGGGAAACTGAGAAAGGTAGTTTTCCTCAGAAAAGAACTCAGCACAAAGGAGGGCTAGAGACCCCAGGGGGGTGGAGAGGCCGGCAGCGGCCTGGGAGAAGGGGCAGCAAATGTCTGAATCTGAAGTAGAAGCCAGGGAGCATCTGAGACCTTGCCACGCTAGAAATGATTTGTGACAGTGTCAGATTTCAGACCAGGAGTTTCTCCCACTTGTCCCACAGGGCCTGGATATCATCTGTTTACTCTGTGACCAACAGAAAAGAAGCTTTGTGACCCATCCATAAAGAAGCAGTCTGGGGGCTTGAGAAACCAGACTGAAAACCAATGTGGCCTTGGTGGTGGTGGCACACGTATTTGCCTTCTAATTACCCACTAAGTTATCCTCGTATTTTATGTACTTTTTCTGAATGTGTGTTTATTTTACAATGTAAAATGCTGGGGAGAAGAACAAGCATTGGAGACGAGGCGATTGTCAGCTATACTGGAGTAAAAATGAGCCATGAAAACTCCAGAGCAAGCGGATGCAGACCCGAGGCTCCTGGGAAACATCCCCCAAATGACCAACTTCTAAGTCCTTCTGCTTGATTCCAAGGACTACCATTAAAAGATCATGGACTTTGGTTTTTTTTTATGATTTATTTGTTTATTCATAGAGACACACACATAGAGAGAGAGGCAGAGACACAGGCAGAGGGAGAAGCAGGCTCCATGCAGGGAGCCCGACGTTGGACTTGATCCCAAGTCTCCAGGATCACGCCCCGGGCCGCAGGCAGCGCTAAACCGCTGCGCCACTGGGGCTGCCCGAGATCACAGACTTTGGAGTTAGACTGACCTGCTTTTAAATTCTGACTCCCCACTTTTTTAAAAAAGAGATTTTTATTTTTATTTTTTTATTTGACAGAGAGAGAGAGAGAGAGAGAGCACAAGCAGGCAGAGCAGCAGAGGGAGAGGGAGAAGCAGGCTCTGAGCAGGGAGCCGGATGTGGGGCTCTAACCCAGGACCCAGGGATCACGACCTGAGCCAAAGACAAACGCTCAACCAACTGAGCCACCCAGGTGCCCCCTGACTCCCTCACTTAATAAATATGCTCCTTTAGTTAATTATAGCTGTTATTGAGCACTTGTTACTTGCCAGGCAATGCTTTGCCTGATTTATCGTTTCCAAACCTCATGACATTGTATTGAACAGGTGCTACAGTCATCAGATTTTACCAACAGCAAAGATAAGGCTCAGAGGTGGCCTCCTGTATAACGTGACGGGAAGAGGGGACACTTTGGATGAGGTTGGCAGAGGGCTGCCTAGGGATGATGCCATCTGTCCAAAGTTGGGGGTCAGAGGAGAGAACCCCTGGGAGGATCACCTCTGTAGTTTGTGCACTTGATGAACCTCATGCACAAATGGTGAATGAGCTCCAGAGAGTAGCATCAATTAGCATAACTTTGTCCTCGGTGTCATCTTTATAAAAGGATATTTTTTTATTTTGATGCAGTCAATATCACCCCCCTTCCTTTATGAGTTGTGATTTTTATGGCAATTTGAAACAAACCATCCTCACCTGAGAACAATCCTTTATGTTTAAATGGTTTTAAAAGTTTTGCTTTCCACATTTCGTCATTAATATATCTGGAATTTATTTTTTTGTGGAAGGTTTGAACTAGGGATCTTGTTTCAATGTTTTTTCCAATATGGAATGCCAGTTGCTCCCCCATTACACTGAACTCCTGTTAATTTATAAAACTGTATCTATTTTGTACCAAGTTTTCATTTAGAGATGGATGTGTCTCTGCACTCTGTTAGGTGTTTTCACTCAGTCTGTCCACTGTCAAACCAGTCTTCTTTGGTCCTCTTTTAATTGACACATATGTTTTTTATATCTTGGTGCTTTGTGGCATACTTCTTTTCTGTTTTACTTATTCAGAATGGTTGTGGCTTTTCTTACACTTTTACTCTACCACATAAATTTTAGAATCAATATTTCAAGGTCCTTAAAAAACCTGTCAAGATTTTCATCACGATTACATCAAAGCTGTAAATAACTGGGGGCAGCCAAAATATTTACCACAGCCAGTCTTCCCAAGTATAAAAACAATGAGCATCACTCTATCTAAGGCCTGTTTAAGTCATTCAATAAAGTTTTATTATCTGAAAAAGAAGTTTTATTATCTTCATATAATTTTTGCAAACTTTGCTTTGGTTTATTTTTAGGTAGCTATCGATTTTACCATTACTGTGAACATAGGATCTTCTCCCCTTTTCAAATATTTAATTGTTTTTGCTGTGTAAGTATGCAATTATATTTTTGTATACTAATGTGTCATCACAAACTTGGTATATTTTCTCATGAGTTTTAATAGTTTCTCATGAGTCTCTTGGCTTTCATCTGAAGACATGTCATCTGTAATCATTGACAATTCTTTCTTCCTTTACAATCGTTATACCTCTTTGTTAAAAAATTTTATTACAATCATCATATGGTTTTACCAATATGTGGAATATAATAAATAGTGAAAGGGACCATAACATAAGAGAAGGAGGGAAACTGAGTGAGGAAAAATTAGAGAGGAAGACAAACCATGAGAGGCTCCTAACTCTGGGAAACAAACAAAGGGTTGCAGAAGGGGAGGCAGGTCAGGGGATGGAGTGACTGGGTGACAGGCATTAAGGAAGACACAGGAGGAGAGGAGCACCGGGTGTTATACCATATGTTGGCAAGTTGAATTAATTTTTTTAAAGATTTTATTTATTTGAGAGAGAGTGAGCACATGAGCAGGGGAAAGGGGCAGAGGGAGAAGCAGACTCCTCACTGACCTTAATCCTAGGACCCCGGGATCATGACCTGAGCTGAAGGCAGACATTTAGCCGACTGAGCCACCCAGGCACCTGGCAAATTGAATTTAAATTTAAAACATAAATAAATAAATAAATAAATAATAAAAGTAAACAATAAACAAAAAATATTTTGTTCTAGTTAACACATAATGTTACATTATTTTCAGGTGTACAACATTGTGATTCAACTTCCCTATATGTCATGCTATGCTCACATGCTGTGCTCGCCACATCTGTCACCATACAACACTGTTACATCATGGACCATGTCCCCTATGCTGTGCCTTTTATCCCAGTGACTCATTCATTCCATGACTGGAAACCTATACCTCCTACTCCCCTTCATCCATCTTACCCATTCTCCATTCCCCACTCCCTGGTCAATAACACACACACATATATATATATCTTCATTTTTATGTCTCATTTATTGCATTGGTCTGAGATCACCAAAATGATTTTGAATGAGAGTGGCCACAGAGGACATCTTGGATTTGTACTGTCTTTGAGGATGCTGCTTCTCTAGTTTCATCACTGAGTATAATATTTGCTGTAGGAATTTGGTAAATACCCTTTACCACATTAAAGATGTTTGCTTTTGTTCCTAGTACAGCTTGTATTCTTATCATGAATGAACATAAAACAATATAGAATGATTTTTATAAATCAATTTAAAGACTCACCTGGGGGATCCCTGGGTGGCGCAGTGGTTTGGCGCCTGCCTTTGGCCCAGGGCGCGATCCTGGAGACCCGGGATCGAATCCCATGTCGGGCTCCCGGTGCATGGAGCCTGCTTCTCCCTCTGCCTGTGTCTCTGCCTCTCCCTCTCTCTGTGTGACTATCATAAATAAATAAATAAAAAATTTAAAAAAAATAAAAATAAAAATAAAGACTCACCTGGCTTTTCTTCCTCAAACATTTAATTTGCTTGATTGCATTGATAGATTTTCTATTCTTGAACTACCCTTGTATTCCTGAGATGTACCCTATTTATTTATGAGAGACTTCTTTTTAGTGCACTCAATATCCTAACACTTATTATACTTGTCACTTTGAAATAATTTCAAATGTATAGAAAAAACTAGAAGAATAGTACAAAGAGCTGTCATATTCCTTTCACTCAAATCCTCTGAATGTTAACATTTTGCCACATTTGTTTTATTGTTCTCTTTCTTCCATGTGCAAGCAAGAATGTAATGTTCTATAGTGACCCTTGAGATTAAGTTGTATACATCAGATTTAGTCATGAATACTTCAGGATGTATTCTCCGTGAATAAGGGCATTCTTCTACGGAACCGCAGTGCAGTCATCGACTCCAGGAAATTCAACATCAACGATTTCCTGACATTTTAATTAGGATTTTCCCATCATAGCTTCATAAGAAAAGAACAAGTGTATAATTTTCTTCTTGAACTCTAATTATCACATCAAACATACGGTATCAAAAATAAAAACCACATCCTTAAAAAAAAAAACCCACAAAGTTTCTAACCATGTTTTCCTTGTTCTAGTCTCTGAAATAGCAACGGTGTAGAAATTATCTTTCTTTTTTTTTAAGATTTTATTTATTTATTCATGAGAGACACAGATAGAGAGGCAGAGACACAGGCAGGCTCCATGCAGGGAGCCCAATGTGGGACTCAAACCTGGGACACCAAGATCACACCCTGCACCAAAGGCAGGTGCTAAACCGCTGAGCCACCCAGGGATCCCCGAAATTATCTCTTTCTTATAAGTTATGTAAAAAATTAATCCACCACCTATCATTTCCATATTTGAAGGGAGAAATGTAATCACCACATTGAAAAATCTTAACCTATTTCTTTTTACAAAGGGAGAAATTCAATTGTCACTTCAAATCTTTGAATGATTATAGCTTTCTTTAGGTTTTGAATTTCTTCCCAAAACCAGAAAGGACAAAGAGAGGGGGAAGACTGGTCGTATCTGGTCCCCACTAGAGCATTTCAGCTCAGACCCTTGTGACAACTCCTGAAAAATTAAATTAAAGAGAATCACACCCATGTATATGCTACCTTAATTTCTGAATAAAGCCCAACAGAAAGTCCTAAACCTGACTAACAACAACAATTAGCAACACTTTTTTTAAAGATTTTATTTTTTTATTCATGAGAAAGAGAGAGAGAGAGAGAGAGAGGCAGAGACACAGGCAGAAGGCAAAGCAGGCTCCATGCAGGGAGCTCAACATGGGACTTGATCCTGGGTCTCCAGGATCATGCCCTGGGCTGAAGGCAGAGCTAAACTGCTGAGTCACCAGAGCTGCCCTTAGCAACACTTTCAATCAGAGGTGGAGTATGCATTGGTGTAGAGAAAAATCTGGAGCTCATCCTAGAAGAAAATAAATATGTCCTATTATTGACCTACAGTCACTGTGTACTCATCTCACAAACATAACATTTTATTTTATTATTTTTTTTGTATTTAAAAATTGTTTTTATTTTATTTTTTTTCTGGTGGTTTTCCTTTTTTATTTTTATTTATTAATTTTTTTAAATAATAAATTTATTTTTTATTGGTGTTCAATTTGCCAACATACAGAATAACACCCAGTGCTCATCCCCTCAAGTTTTTAAATCTCCACCACTATAGAAGAAAGCAAGTGTTACTGACCATTTCACATACCTGGAAAGGGAAGCTCAGACAGGTGAAGTCATGGGCTCAGCAATTCAGTGCTAATAACACATGACTATGATTCAAGCTATGATCTGTCTGACTCAGCCCTCTGTTCTTTCCACTCCTTGTGCTGAGAGAAGACCACAAATCCCATTATCTCTCCCACTTCTCCCTCTCCTCCCGTCATCCCATATGTCCTAGGCCAGACTTCTGTCCCAGACAGAAACTGAATATGCAGAAATCCTACACTGATTCACTGTGTACATTACCCACTATGTGCCTGGTGCTGAGCCGAGTGCTTGGGGCGTGCGGAAGAATGGAGTCTAAAGTTATCCTTGAAGGATGTCCTCACACTAGGGACAAATCTTCTGTTTTCCAGCCAGGAAGGAGAAAGAGAATCTTTGGACCACAGGACTACATACTACACATCCATCCATCCATTCATTCATTCATTCATTGAATAAATACATGTTAAAACCAACCAAGTGCCAGGCACTTTCCTAGGTATAGATGAAAACTCTAAGGTGTAATGAAAACTCGAAGTCCCTGTCCTCTTGAACCTTGTAGAAAATGAGGACGTTATTGTTACTGAGCACAGCTTACATTCTATGAGGGAGCTTCTATTCTCTCCTGTCAGTGGTGGGAATCAGGTTTTGGGGATGCAATTAGGCCCATTGCTTCAGCATTGAAGACTTACTGTGTTTTCTTCCCACCCTTAGGGTTCAATGGGATAGATGGAGGCTCAACACAGAAAGACAATTAGCTTGGGTTGGACAGAAGTGAGTTCTCACCCTGGCTTCAACTGACTCCCTGTGTGAACAGCCTTCTCTGGGCTTCAGCCTCTCCATTCATAAAACATGATCACATCAGTGATCTCGCTGGCAATGGCAAAGCTCCAGGGGACTTTGGAAAACCTGTAAAGGTTTTTGGGGGTTTCAAAATGATTGGAGAGGCCTACTCATCTCTAGTGGGTGAGGGCTGAGGATGGCAGACATCGTACATTGCACAGACAATCCTTCACACCTAGCAAGTGTCAACATCTTGCGTGACTTTCAAAATGTCCCATAGTTGTGAGTCATGCTGCTATGAAAATTCATGTATAAGTATCTGTTGAAATACTCTTTTAAATTATTTTGAGTATATACCTAGGAGCAGAATAGCTAGGTCATACAGTAATTCTATGTTTACCTGTTTGAGGAAGGACTGAACTGTTTTCCACAGTGTTGATAAATCCATACAATGGAATATTATTAAGTCATAAAAAGGAATGAGGTCCAGATCCATGCTACAATATGGACAAATCTTGAAAACACTATGCTAAGTGAAAAGCCAAAAACAAAAGATCACCTACTTTTATAAATCCATTGTATGAAATTTCCAGAATAAGTAAATCTATAGACACAAAAAGCAGACTAGTCTGTTAGTCATGCCCTAAGCGGACTTGGGGAAGAGAGGAATGGGAAGCAACTGGTTAATGGGGACAGGTTTCTTTCTGGGGTGGTGTCTCAGAACTAAATAGAGATGATCGTTGCACAACACTGTGAATGCAGAAATGTCATTGAATTGTGCACTTGAAGATGGCCAACAGTAAGTTTATGTTATATGAATTTTACTTTCATTGTAAAGTTTTTTAATGTCTCGCTGGACATTTTTTAAAAAAGATTTTATTTATTTATTCGAGAGAGACACAGAGAGAGAGAGAGAGAGAGGCAGAGACACAGGCAGAGAGAGAGAAGCAAGCTCCATGCAGGGAGCCTGATGTGGGACTCCATCCCAGGACCCCAGGATCAGGCCCTGGGCTGAAGGCTGAGCCACCTGGGCTGCCTTTGCTGGACATTTTGAAGGTGAAACATCTGTTTATATGAGCCAAGTACCAAACTCACATGATGTATAAGCACAAAATACCCTTTGTCCAGTTTTAATAAGCACGGATTTTTTTCAGGAATGCAACCACCATGTAAATTCAGGGAAGTTTATCTGTTGTTCAGAAGTTTATCAAAAGCTGTTAACCATTTATAACATGGTATTGCCAAGAGAGACACTTTCATAATGTTTGAGTTGTAACTACAACCATCTGCATTTGTGTACATCACATCTCCAAATAAGGTGAGCTCCTGGTAACTTCATCACATCTCCAACAGCCTTGGTGGAGCATTTAAATGTTGGAACACGTATCATTTTACTATAAATTTTACTTTCCTTTAACTTCATTTCTGTTATCACAGTTAGTACATGATAGTGACCTGTTTCTGATATTACATGTGTAGATTAGTAAAGGGGTTGTAATGAAAGATTTGTCACTAAAAGGATGCAGGACATCAGATCCACAGCGTTGAAAAGCACTTACTTAGCTCACCTCCAGAGGGACTCTGACTATGAAACAAGTTTGGCAGCAACCCCACACTCATTCCCAACCCACCCTGAGACCCCAGCAAGCCACTTCAGAGGTGGAGAGCAGAGGTTAATGCAAAATCTCTGGATTGAGTCACTCACCATCCATTTTGACCTCTTTCTTTCTGGTGTACTTCTCAATTACACAGAGGCTGGAAAGTTAAAAAGCTACATTTCCATGACCCGCCAGAGCTGGGGTTCTGGCTGTGATTTGGGTTTCACCAACCAGATGTACTCTCTAAAAAATTGAACCAAAACTTAGCCTGGAGGCATGCAGAGAGCAGGGCATAGACCAGGGTCGGCAGCATGGTTCTCCAATTGGTAACTTCCTGAACTGTGCCAAGGCAGCATGACTCAAAAGAGGAAATTTTCCCAGAAACTCAGTTTATAACCTCCTCCAGCCCTCCAAGCGATTTTGTAGAATACCAGTTTCTGTTAATAAATCACTCTGTGCTTAAACTAGCTAGAGTGGTTCCTGGTTTTGCAACCAACCCTTAACCAATATTAACAATAAGAGAGATACAGGGCTTGCCTGAGGTCAAATGTCAGTTGGATGGCGGAGCTGAGGCTCAAATCCAAGACTCTTTAAGATGTGGTCTCCTGTGCCTCAGCCCCAAGCAACCCTCACTCCCAGATTCCCAATCAGAAGGGACTGGGTTAGAGGCACATCTTGGAGGGATCCTGTTGGTGAGGGTGAGATTCCTCCTAGGGTATGAGGATGGCCAAACACATGACCCCCAATGCTGGACAGATGATATTAATAGCAATTTACCAGTCACATACACTCACAGCTTGAGGAAGGATATCACACACCACACAGTGGCACATGGCAGTTGCACTTGAAAACAGAGCAAACCTTGTTTGTTAGTTGGTTTTGATTTAATAAAGAAAGATGTGAGCTCCAGGATCTCTTGGGAGGTTGCCAGATAAAGAACCATGCAGTTAAAATTCACTCTTGGATCCCACAGTCACGACAAATACAATCATGGCTTTATACATCTTTGGCATCAAGAAACAATCTTTCAGTAAGTTTGAAATTCTGCTTGGTGTATTTTTCTCATCCTTGTCACTGGACCTTCAAAGTTAACCTGAAGATCTTCCTGAGTTAGTAGGAAGCTCAACAATATTTTTTCCCTGACAAATCCATGTACTTCAGCTCCAACTATCTCTGGGAATACAATGTGACTCTTTGTTGGGAAAATACTGCATTTGTTCCTTCCATACAAGGGGCTGTTGCTCACCATATGTAGTGAGGTTTATCCAAACACAAGAAAGAGAAATATGTCCCCTTTGCTCCATAACCCAAGAAGAAAATAAAACACAGATTCTCACAAAAAAAAAAAAGAAAACAGAGCAAACCCCCAGGGGTTATGGGAGGATGGGTTTGCAGTATCAAAAGGTGGGGTGTCCCCTGGTTCCCATGGGAGGATATAATTGGTTTGTTTCAATTATTTCATAACTGCAGGGAACTGAAATGGGGTACTCAGGGGTAAGCAAGAACTGTGCCTGGTTCTTTGATAAAGGGGTTGTTTAGGTCAGAGACTTATCAGCGGGTGCAGAGCAGAAGTGAGGAGAGGCTGAAGTTCGGACATTCCAGGTCTTCCCCAATCTTCCAATAACCAAGGCGACACATTATATGGAGTTTTAATTTGATATTTTATACCTCAGCTTCTTGTGCAAAAGTGTTGAGGTGATGGAAGAAAGTATTGAAGATAGAAAGGCCAGACAGGTGCTCCCCTAAAAGGTAAACAGGCAGATGATCTCTTATCCATGGCCCAGGGCACCAAAGGCTGTGGTCGGTCATAAGGGGGTTGCATGAGACCAGCCTCCTCCTCTGGATCTTTCAATGGAAACACGTCTGTCCATACACACTCATTCAGCCCTGGTCTTTCATCTCACAGCTGTGGGGGCTGCTGAGTGTCACTTATTCACCTCCAGGTACTTACAGACTTCTTTCTTCACAACAGGAAAGAGCAAGGCTACAGGTCAACCCTATTACTGTGGGTCTTCCCCACCTCTCCTGTAGGTGCAATAGATCCTGAGGATTGCCTTCCAGAATAAGCAATGCCCTTGTTAGCCAATGTTGGAATTTCCCTGCCAATACAACCCATAGCTTTAGTCAGTTTCTGGTCCATTGGTTCCCAGTCAATGCTGTGGACCTATAACCAAAGCCAAGTATCTTGTTGTGTAGATGTTAATTTATTCATTCTGCTCCATACTTGATGTATGCCTTCAACATGAACACTCACATCTTCCTCTGATTCTGGAAAATCCTCTCCCATTGCTCCTTTGCATGTCTCTTCTGACTGTCTTTTCTCTTATTCTAGAACTTGAGCTGCATGTATTTTGTTTCATATTTTTTTCTTTCTTTTTCCTGTATGCATAAGTTCTTGATTTGTATCCTCCTATTTTTACTGTATAATCTCTTATTCTCTTTTTGTGAATGCTATTCCTTTTATCCTCTCAAGGGTCTTAAAGTATTTATTTCAAAGTTATTTGGGGGAATTAGGCTGTTATTTGCATTTTGCCTTTCGTGAACTCATTTGTTAATTGTCAAATTTGTTGGCTGTCTGTTCAGGAAATCCTTCATCAAAATGCCTTGTATAAGTCTGAGGCCCTCCAACACTCACAATAAAACTCTTCTTCTCTCTCAGTTTAAAAATAAATTCATAGAGGGGTGCCTGGGTGGCTCGTCAGTCACGTGTCTGCCTTCAGCTCAGTCATGATCTCAGGGGCCTGGGATGGGACCCCAAGTCAGGCTCCATACTCAGTGGGGAGCCTGCCTCTGCCTCTGCCCCTCCCCTCACTCATTCTCTCTCTCTCTCTCTCTCTCCCTCTCTCTCTCTCCCTCTCTCTCTTCTCTCAAACAAATAAATAAAATCCTTAACAATAAATAAATAAAAATTAATAGAGTATAACAATTAAACAATCATACCAAAATCCTTGCCCATTTCTCAAAAATATAAATCTTACATGCAGCAACAAATAGAACATAAAATGATTACAAAGTCTCCATGAGAGGTATCTCTGGGCAAGCATTGTGCCAACTGGCAGATTTGTTTAATTTTGCCCAGCAGAGAAGGATGTACCCATGGAACCTGCCTCAAGGGCAGTAGTGGAATGAAAACAAGTCTCACCATAGCCAATCGTTTGTGTGTCAGGAAAGGTTAGGAAAGGGAACAGATCACCTCCCTTCTTAAAAATAAAGTTGCAGAGGGGCACCTGGATGGCTCAGTCAGTTAAGCATCTGACTCTTGGTTTCGGCTCAGGTGATGATCTCAGGATTGTGAGATCCAGCCCCATGACAATTTCTGCATTCAGCAGGGAGTCTGCTTGAGATTCTCTCTCTCTCTCTCTCCCCCTTTCCCTCTCCCTCTCCCTCTGCCCCTCCCCTCACCCTCTTGCTTTCTCTCTCTCTCTAAAAAAAAAAATATATATATATATATATTTATATATATATATATAGTGATATATATAGTGATATAGTGATATATATATATATATATAAAGTGATGTCACAACACCATTTGGGGGACAGACTCAGGGAGCAACAGAAAAACCATTTGATTAGTCTCTAGCTAACTTGGTTTTCTAAACCTTCAGCCTTGTGGCTTGTATGAAATTAACCAAAATCAGCCCTAGCTCAAGAATGGAGAGTCTCTCTTGAGTTTGTCAACTGCCAAAAACAATGTACCTTCCTGGTATTATTTTTATGCACATAGGTGCCCATTTTACTGTGTGAACTGGCCTAGAATAGGAAGTTTCTATTTCCCTTCCCTGTGCCTATCTTTCGTGATTTTGTGCTCACCTCCCTTGAGCCCCCAAGGTCCCTCCAGGCTAGAACCAGGTTTTGTATTAGCAGCCTGGAGCCACCCTGCCCTGGCTACAATTAGTTCTAAATCCTAAAACCATAGCACATTAGCAATGGAGGGAGTCTCAAAGATCATCTAGGTCAAACTAGCCATGTCTCCGAGAAAGAAAACAGACTCGGAGTAGAGGGGCCTTGCCCAGATCATCTACTCTATGCAACCCTGGTACACACTCCATGGAGCCTGGTCTGTACAACCATACCTCTCTTAACCGGGTCTAGCTCCTGGTACCCAACTGAGGCTTCTCCACCCAGCTTCCAACACCTTCTAAATCTTATTTCTTCATTCAATTCCTCAAAAATGCTTCCTGTATGCCTGGCACTGTGCACGCTGGGGATGCAGCTGTGAATAAGAAACATAGATAAAAAGCTGCTCACAATGGCCTGGACACCAAGGCTGACTCTGCAACTTGTTTCCTGTGTGATTTGGGCAGCTCAGGAGACCTCTGTTATTTTCGGGAACCTCTGTAAAATAGGCATCATCATTCATCCCTTATTAGGGACATTGTTTGAAGTATGTGACAGGACAGTCATAAGGCATCCAGCTCAGTGTCTGGCAGGCTGTGAGTCAAAAACAGTATTTCTCATTATTATTAAAATTTCCTCCCTGGATGCCTGGAGCTCTGAGGAGAGGCCAGGCTCCTCTGTCACCTCAGATCCTCATCTCTGGGGAGGTCTTTTTTTTTTTTTTAAGATTGTATTTATTCATTCATGAGAGATACAGAGAGAGAGAGAAGCAGAGATATAGGCAGAGGGAGAAGCAGGGACTCCCTATGGGGAGTCCAATGCAGGACTCAATCCCAGGACCTCAGGATCACACCCTGAGCTAAAGACAGATGCTCAACCACTGAGTCACCCATGTGCCCCTCTAAGGAGGTCTTGATCAGGCCAGGTGACCATCAGCCCCATCTGGTCCTGTCCTCTCTCTAAGGCTACAGTTCTCTCTCCATAGCCTAGCAGATGCTGGCTTTAACCTTGACCAGAGTCCCTCTGCATCCTGCCCCATCCTCTCTGACCTGGCAGCTCAGAGACCTGGATTCTTGGGACCTAGTCCCTGACTCACTGCACAGTCTTGACTACCTCTCTCTCAGAGCCTCAACTTCCTCACCTATACAAAGAGAGTTGGGTCAGGTAAAGGTGAAGACCCCTCTTGGCTCTGACACTGCTAGGAGTGCAGGGATTCTCGTGCTTTCTGCATTCTCCCAGGCCCCAGATTTAGGATAGTTAGTCTCCCAGTAGAGGTGGAGTCCTCATGCTCTCGGGTTTATGTTAACCAGCTCCAGAGAGGTTTCTTAGAGGCAAGAGGGGAGAAGGGATTCTCCTTAACTAGGGGCATACTAGCTAACTTCCGACTCTACTTGGCTCTCTGCTAGGTGATGTAGAGCCTCATGCTACATCATCATACTGATTTGCATATCATTATCTGAGGTTCAAGGATCCCTAATGGCATCTATAAACCCCAGGAAATGAAATGCAAAAACCATCTGCATTTTTCAGAGGAGTGAGTCCAGACCTCTTATCTCTCATCAGAATCCCAAAATGGTCTGGATCCCAAAATGGTGAAACCCATGGAAGCCTAGTGTATGCCTCTATCACTTAACCTCCAATTTCCTGTCTGTGTTGAAAGACAGGACCTGGAATCTAGGGCAAGGGCCTCAGAGGTCCTCCTGTGTGGTAGAAGATGAGAGAACAGACTGGGAGAGCTTGCATGCCTTCCCACCAATAACCCTGTCCAGAAACAATTTGTGAAGACATCAGAGAGATACCAGGGCATTTCTGGCAATCTCTCCAGGGCTCAGAGGAAGGCATCCCATTTATCAAACTGCTATCAGAAGAAGCTGCAGTCTCTCACAAGGAAATGATTTAGGGTCCTGACAACATAAAAAAGATTTTTGAAGACTAAAAATCTGTCAACCAGAGCTGGACACTATCCATAAGAGAGGCCTGGGCCAGAGGGGGATTCTCTGAACTATAAAAATCACTTATGATTTTTAATCTTTTTTAAGATGTAATTTATACTCAATAAAATCCCTAAGTGACTAATGAGTTCAAATAAATGTAAGTGATGCCCCAACAAGACACAGAACATTCCCAGCACCCCCAGGGAGTGAGTTTATAATCAATTTCACCACCCTCCATAGTCCCAGTGCCAGAAAGCCAATGATCTACATGCTTTCACTATAGTTTTGTCTGCTCCGGAATTTCAGATGTATGGAATCATATTTATGTACTTTTTTGGGTCTGGCTCCTTTGGTTCAGCATAATGTTTTTGAGATTCATCCATGTTGTTGCCAGTGTGGGTAATCTGTTCCTTTTCATTACTAAACAGCATTCCATCACATGGATTTATCACAATCTCTTTATCCATTCTCCTGTTGATGGCCATTTGCATTGTTTCCAGTTTGGAGCTATTGTAAGGCGAACTGCTGTGAATGTTCTTTTCAAATCTTTCTATGGATATTAGGTTTATATTCTTTTGAACAAATATCTGTGAATGGAATTTCTGGTCATTAAGTAGGTGTATATTGAGCTTTATTCTAAACTGCTAGTGTTCCAAAGTGGTTGAACCAGTTTTGCATTTTCTCAAGAAGAGTATAAGAATTCTGAATGCTCCAGGGCACCTGGGTGGCTCAGTCTATTAAGCATCGAACTCTTGATATCAACTCAGGTCATAATCTCAGGGTTGTGAGCCCTCCTCCCTGAACGTGGAGCCTGCTTAAGATTTTCCTTCTCTGGGCAGCCTGGGTGGCTCAGTGGTTTAGTGCTGCCTTCAGCCCAGGGTGTGATCCTGGAGACCCGAGATCGAGTCCCACATCGGGCTCCCTGCATGGAGCCTGCTTCTCCCTCTGTCTGTGTCTCTGCCTCTCTCTGTGTATGTCTCTCATGAATAAATAAATTAAAAAAAAAAAAAGATTTCCTTCTCCTCTCTCTGCACCCCTCCCTTCTGCATCATTCAGTCTCTCAAAAAAAAAAAAAATTCTGGTTGCTCCATATCCTCACCAACACTTGATATTGTCAGTTTTTTTTTTTTTTAATGTTAGCCATTTTGGTGCATATGAACTAATATCTCATTGTGGTTTCATTTGCATTTTTGTGGTAATTAATGATATTGAGCATCTTTTTAACATGCTATTGGTCATTCATATATCTTCTTCTGTGAAATATCAATTTAGATCTTTGGCCATTTTTGCCTATGTTTAGTCTTTGAGTTGTAAATGCTCTTCATATATATTCTAATAGTTTATGTGTATCATTTGTCAGATATAAGTATTCCTTGTCAGGTATGTGTGTAATAAGTATCATTTTCTGTCTACTCATATCTGACCATCCTTTCTAATGGGGTGGGGGACATCCTCTACACGAATATATGGATGTACACGTCCTGCCATAGGAAAAATGTTCCCAATAAAGCAGTAAGTGAAAAGGACAAGTTTCAGGTACTGTGTGGAGTGTGATTCGATTTTTTAAAAGAAGTTTATAGGAGATGCCAAGTGAAGTGTGTGTATTTTTGATAACTATGTACTTCTGGTGACTGTATAGTTTGAAGTACCATTTTTTATGAAGTTTTATAAAAATGCAGAATTTTCTTTTACCTTTTTTTAAAGCTATGTCATTAGGATACAGAATACCTCATTGTTTTGGGGGAAGGACAGATGTCACTAATAGAATATCTTCAAAGTTAGATGGAATACGAGGAGCAAAACACCTTTCCCTTCTAGGTTTTGTTGTTGTTGTTGTTGTTGTTGTTGTTGTTAAGGATCTTATTTATGTATTCATGAGAGACACAGAGAGAGGCAGAGATATAGGCAGAGGGAGAAGCAGGCTCCCTTGGGGAGCCCGATGTGGGACTCTGTCCTAGGACTCAGGGATCACACCTTGGCCCAAAGCAGACCTTCAACCACTGAGCCACCCAGGCATCCCTCCTAGTTTTAAGAAACTTCCTCTTGATTCCCAGGAGGGGGATCATTTTTTAATGTCCTCTTCTCCTTGTCTGCTTTCAACCTATATAGATTTGACTCGCCTTAAGCCCAGAGACCTGGTGGAACTTGACCCTAAAACATGGTTCCCAGGGGCCCCTGGGTGGCTCAGTTGGTTGAGCTTGTGCCTTCAGGTCAGGTCATGATCTCGGGGTCCTGGGATTAAGCCCCACATTGGTCTCTCTGCTCATGGGGAGACTGCTTCTCCCTCTTCTCCCTGCTTGTCTTCTCTCTCTCTCTCTCTCTCTCTCTCAAATAAGTGAATAAAATCTTTAAAAATAAAATAATAAAATAAATAAAATAATAAAATAAAATAAAATAAAATAAAATAAAATAAAATAAAATAAAATAAAATAAAATAAAATAAAATAAAAATGGTTCCCAGTCAGGTACTCTGGACTTTCCAGTGTCACCAGTACTTTTTTTTTGCTTGTGGATCTTCAGATGGATAATTCTGCCATTTTCATTTTGTTTCCTGAAAGTCAGGGTCAGCTTGCAAAAAGATGTTGAACAACATGCCAAATGTGAAGTGTCAGGCCTCACTCTGAACTTCCCCTGTTCAGAGCATCATGTGAAGCTTCAGGGGGTTTCAGAGTGGCTCTCTGTGGCAGTCCGTTGGAGAAGGGAGTTTGAAAGTTGTCGTATACTGTCTGCACGTGTCCTGCCTGAGATGACATGATTGTTTATGAAAAGTATCTTTAATAAAGCTGGATACAGGGACGCCTGGGTGGTTCAGTGGTTGAGCGTCTGCTTTCGGCTCGGGTCATGGTCCCTGGGTCCTGGGATCCAGTCCCACATTGGGGTTCCTGCAGGGAGCCTGCTTCTCCCTCTGCCTGTGTCTCTGCCTCTCTCTCAGTGTCTTTCATGAAAAATAAATTAAAAAAAAAAAAAAAGCTGGATATAGTTTGTCTTGGAAAAAATAAAAAGAAATAAAAAGAAATTTATAAAAATACATATTGAATCACTTCTACAGTGCTTCCTGGATGCCAAGAACTGATAAGTTTACTTGAGTTAATTTATTTAATCCTCAAGACAACTCTGTGAGGGTGCTATTATTATTAACTCCACTTTATGAATGAGGAACCTAAAACAACTGGTCCAACATATTCAGCAAACAAGAAGCAAATGTAGGATTCCAAACCAAGCAGACTGGCTTCTGAGCACTGCACCAGCTGCCTCTGTGAGCACAGGAAACGTCTGGAAAGAGTCACAAGGAACTGTTGTCCTGTGGTTACCTCTGGAGAATGGGGTTAGGAGAGCTGGGGGATTTTTTTTTTTTTTTTTTTTTGTCACTTGATACTCTCTGTGCCATTCAAGTTTTATTTTAGCAATAAAATAAATTCCTCTCATAATAAAAAAAATTGTTAATACAAAGAATTTACCAGTTGTTTTCTTTTTTTAAAATCTGTATGTGGAACCAAAAACTGAGCTGGTCCTGCGGGGAGGAGGCTCGGGAGGGGAGGAATGTGAGCACTGACATCTGCCCTCAGGGAGCTCTGTCGGGCTGGGGGCTGGGGACACTGTGGTGGGAGTTGTGATGAGGCTGAGGAAGAGGGATTGAATGCCATCACTCTTTTGCTGCTGCTCACAAACTTGGACGCATGTCACTGCCTTCTGGGGGGCTTGTGGCAGATTGTTGGCCCCACTCCCAGAGCAGGGAAGCAGCAGACCTAGGGTGGGACCTGAGAATAAGCATTCCTACAAGGTTCCAGGCAATGCTGAACTTGGGCCCACACTCAGAACCAGGACTCTATCCTTCTCTCATGGGCAGCATTTGAAGTTTATGAAGCATTTGCATGTCACCTAGTCTCATGGGACACCCCCCACACACAATGCCCTGAGAGAGAAGGGGGCAGGTAAGGGGAGGGGCAGCAGAGGAGCCCAAGAGTGAGGTGCCCACTGAGCAGCCAGCCTGGCTCAGCTCCCCTGGAGGGGCCTCTCTCCACCCACCCTCAATTCCCACTCTGCTCTCCCACCCACAGACAGAGGGCTCCAGCCTCAGAGCCTTCCTTCCTTGGCTCTGGGGTCCCTGGGCAGGTTCACCTGCAGCCCTGCACGTGGAACATGGCAGGGCTGGCCCCCTTCTCTTCACTGGGATCTCAGCTCCAATCACCACCACCTGAGGCATCTCCTTTCACCACATCTTCTGAAGCCTTACCTCTCTCCACGCCCCCCCTACACTGTCTAATATAGGAGCCAATAGCCACGTAGGGCTGTTGAATTTGTAATTAATTAATGAATGAAGTGATTAGGACGATATTTAAAATTCAGTACCTCAGCCACATGAGCCACATTTCAAGTGCTCAGTAGCCATATGTCAACTACCAATATTGAACACTGCAGATACACATGTGCTGCCAAAGCGAGCACTGAGCAATGTAGATATAGAACATTTCCACCGTCATGGAAATTCTACTGGACAGCACTGCTCATACCTTTATTTTATTATCTTCTTAGTATTTATCACTATTTGAAACTTTATTCATTTACTTATTTGTTGTCTGCCTTCCCCTCCTAGAATGTAAACAAGGGGTACGATCCTCTTTTTTTACCACTGTATCCCCAGTGCCCCGTATAATAGCCAGCATATCTCTGAACTAGACATTCAAGAAATACTCACTGGGAAGGCACTTTTTTTTTTGAGCACCTGCCAAGATGAGGATTAGTTGCCCTCCTTCAGGGAACAGAGGCCACCCTGAGATTTTCTTGTTCATCTGGAAGAAAATGGACCTGATTGTCCCCTGTGTGTTGTATAGTAGCATTGTTACTTTTCTCCGCCAGCTCCATCCAGGAATTGCCACCCCTAGCTCAGCTGCCAGGGAGAACTTCCCCTTCCTTGTGCTCCCTACTGGGGGGAAGGGGGAGTCCCAGGTTATATTCACTTCAGGAAAAACACCCACCTTGGACCTGGGAAAGGCAGAGAAGGGCGTGGGGGCAGGTGGAAATAGAACTGCCCAGGGCAGGACAAAAAGCAGAAAGAACATTGGCCCATGGACCGAGAAGTTTAAATGTGCTTGAGATACCCCTCAGTGAAGAACCACCACCCTGCCCCCTCTTCCCTTCCATACCTTGGGCTTTGCTTATGTCTGCCTTCTAAGTTGTCCAGTAGAAGTCTCTTTTAAAAAGTTCAAATTTGGGATGCCTGGGTGGCTCAGTGGCTGAGCATCTGCCTTTGGCTCAGGTCGTGATCCTGAGGTCCTGGGATCCAGTATGGCATCGGGCTCCCCACAGGGAGCCTGCTTCTCTCTCTGCCTGTGTTTCACTGTCTGTGTCTCTCATGAATAAATAAATAAAATCCTTTTTTTTAAAAAAAAAGTTCAAATTTGTCCCTGATGATTGAAGGGTAGAGATGCAAGTGGGACATATTCTGGGATCAGAGACACCTAGATTCAAATCCTAGCATTGACACTCTGTGACCTTGACAACTGGACTCTTCGAATCTGTTTTCCCTTCTGTGGGTTGAGGGGTTTAAACAGGATGATGCAGGTGCAGGTATAGCATGGTCCCTGGCACACTGTAGCTGTTTTGTTGTTTTGTAATTGATAATTTTCTTCTCTTCCTTTTCTCGCTATCTTGGGTCCAAAGCCCCAGAAGAGTAGATAACCCTTGGAGAGAGTAGCTTTGCCAACCAAAGAAACTGGGAAGAGCTTTGAGCTAGAATAGATAGAAATGCCAAAAATTGTGGAGAAACAGTGAGCCAGAGAATGCAGAGAGAGATGGAATTCAGAGAGAGGTCAGGGTGACTGGCCAAGACTGCAGCCCTTCCTGCCCTTGGCTTTCCTGTCTGACACCTGTCTAATGCATATTACCAAGGATAAGAAGCAGCTCCATGAATGACATCTCAGTCAACCACTGCAGAAGATACTCGTTTTTTTTTAGATATTCAAACCTGCAGGGCACCAAAAGGGCTGAAGGCTCTGAGTTCCCTCCAGCACACCTGGGCTCAAGAGTCCCCCAACACATAATTGCCCTGCACCCAGTGTTACCAGATTTGGAGAGCCACATAACCCCCTGCTTGCCTGGACTCCAGGAAGCCCAGTGTCTGCTCAGGCTCCATGCCTTCTCTCCACCTAAGCTTGCTTGGTTGGCCGTGTTACTCTCCCTCCAGTGTTACTTGGATTCTTTTATTTTCCATTCTTGGGTTAATGGATATTTGTTTGGCTGGACCGCTGAGCCCTTCGTTAGTCTTCTATACATCCTTTGAAAGAGCAGGGTGCAAAGACATAAGGGCTAGCTACCCATCCGTGCGACATTCTTTCATATCCAAAAGGATCGAAGGGATGAGAGGAAAGGAAAATGAGAGAGAGCACGAGTTGGGAGATGGACAAGGTAACCATCAACACCAGCTGGTGAGTAGAGTGCTGGTCTACAAATCCAGGAGCGTATGGCCAATGCCTAAGAGCAGAAGCAGCTTCTAGGCTAGGGTTGTGGGTCTTTCAGAGGAGGTAGGAGTTTCAAAGAAATGGAGAATCTTACGGAAAAGATCAGGCCTGGCTCATCAGTCCAAGTGCCAGGTGTCAAGCGCCTATTTTTTTAAAGATTTTATTTATTTATTCATGAGAGACAAAGACACAGGCAGAGGGAGAAACAGGCTCCATGCAGAGAGCCCAATGTGGAACTTGATCCTGTGACTCCAGGATCACGTCCTGGGCGGAAGGCAGGTGCTCAACCGCTGAGCCACCCCGGTGTCCCCAAGGTGCCTAATCTATCAGGGCTCTGGGACCCAACTCCAAGTCAGAGCTCCAGACGCCATCCAGTGGCCACTAGGGAGACTGCAGGAGGAAAGAGCTGGACAGGAAAGAAAGGCCCGAGGACAGTCCCCACCAGTTCTGGACAGGAAGGAAGGAGGGAGTCACCCTTTGCACTCAGTGCTCCCTTCATCAGCTGAGGACCCGCTCCTAGTTAGCCTCCCAGGCCACTGCCTCATCTGGCTGGGGTTCTCTCACTGCGTGATCTTGGGCAGGCAAATCTGTCCTCTCAGCCAGGTGTGTTGATGAGCTGATACGCCAGGCACTGTGCTTAGCACTTCAGCTCGCCTGACACTCATGTACGGGGAAGATCTCAGGTATCCTGCTCCCCCATACTCCAGTTGTTCCTGACCACACACATTCATGCCATACAGAAACTCCAGCCATGGGTTAGGTCTAGGCTCCAGGGCTCCTCCTCCAGGACTTCTCCCTGCTTACCTGCCCTCACCCATCACTCCATCTTCTCACCTGAAGGGCCCTCTTTCTGCTGCAAGTTATAGTCAGGTGCACCTCACCCCCTCAGCCCTGAGCTACCCTTCCCCCACCCCCACCACGGGCTTTTCTCAATTATATTTCTCCCTCTTCTATCCTAACAAGGTGCCAGGTGTAGTACAGGTCTGCTCTGAGGTCAGTCTGTGGGGTTTCAGGCCTGTACATGTAGGCAGAATAATGGCCTCCCCAAAGATGTCCACATTCTAGTCTCTGGAACATGTGTATATGTCACCTGACATGGCAAAGCGATTTTGCAGCTGTGATGAAGTTAAAGCTTGAGATGGGGAGATTAGTGTGGTTTATCTGGGTCAGAGCAATATAGTCACAAGGATCCTTGTAAAATGGAGACAGGAGAGTCAGATAAGGAGCTGTGACACCAGAAGCAGAGGTGAAGGTGACACGAGGTCACAAACCAAGGAAATCAAGTAGCTTCTAGAAGCTGGAAAAGGTAAGAAAACAGAAGCTTTCAGAAGAAATGTCACCCTACCAGCCCGTTTCAGACTTCTGATCTCCAGAACTATAAGGTAATAAATTTGTGTTGTGTAAAGCCACTGAATTTGTGGTAATTTGTCACAGTGGCCATAGGAAACTAGTATACCCTGGTTCTGCCTCTTACCAGGTCTGTGACTTTGGGAAACTTAATCTCTCTATGCCTCAATTTCCTCCCTGTAAAATGGGGATGATAAAGGCGATAGCTCCTACCTCATAAAGTTGTCTGAGGATAAAATGAAAACACCTGCAAATCACTTAGAATAATGCCCAAGACTAAATATCCTAGCTATTAGTATAGATTAATAGCTACCATTCATTGAGGGCCTAATATGTACCAGGCACAACGTCAGGTGCCTTGGAATAACTTCCTCCATTCTCATCATCACATCTGGGGGTAACAATTTTAATCCCCATTTTACAGATAAGGAAACAAACCCAGAGTAATTGGCCACAGTTTGGAGGGCTGGATTATTTTAATCTTAGTTTCTTACATGCACTTGGGAAATAGCATGCTTTGTGCTCCTGCCTGATAGACGGTTGGTTTGGGTTTTTTGTTTTTTTTTGTTTTTTAGGGGGAGAGGGTGCAGAGAGTGGGTCACAGCCTGAGTGGAAGCTCTGGCCACAGTCCTGGCTCACACCTCCTCTTCTTCCTTCGTAGTACAGGCGGGAGATACAACCCAAGCGAAACACATCTATCCGCTGGGGGATGGAGGGGCGCAGACTTGCTCAGACCCCGAGGGTTCGCGCTGAGCCCCCTCCCTTCCCGCAGCCCGCATAAGGAGCCGTCTGTTCGCGGCTGAATAAACAAGCGGGGGAAGCAGCACCGGGCCCCCTGCCCCCCGGCCCGACCCCCGCACAATGCGCCTTTCTCCGAGGAGACGCCGCCCGGCGCCGTCGGAGCGCGCGGAGTCTGGCCTCCCCTCCCCCTGGCGGCACAGCAAGACCCACAAACCGATCCGGTGGAAACCAAAAAAAAATTTTTTTTTAAGAAAAAGAAAACAAAAAGGAAATCCAACAAAGAACCGAGCGCAGCACGCAGCGAGGGCGTGCGGACCTCGCGCGCCCCTCCGTCTCCTGCAATCGGCTTCTCGTCCAGGCGAGGCCAGCTCGAGCGCAGCGCTGGGAGCCCGCCAGCGCCCCCTCCTCGACAGCCCAAGGCCCCGGGGCCCCGAGGCTGCGCAGCCCTGGCGCCCCGACGGCGCACGCAGGGCACAGTCCGCGGGGCCGCGCCCCTGCCCGGCTCCCGGCCACCGGCGGCCCTCACTTCTGGGTGGCCAGCTGGTTCTCCAGATCCTCCAGGCGCGCCGTCAGCTGGGCCAGTGAGCGGTTAAGGAAGCCGCTGAAGGTCTCGGGGGTCCTACACCTCCCCTCCAGCCCGGGCCCCCGACCCGCAAAAGGATATGGTTCTGGGTCAGCTTCTCGAGCGCCCCCAGCGTGCGGCCCTGGAACTCCACGAGGCTTTCGCATTCGCACAGGCTCCGAAGCTCTGTACCCGCGCCGATGCCCTCCTCTGCCAGGCCGGCACAGAGAGTCAGGGGAATGAGAATCTGCAGGGGGATGAGCCGGCCCTGGCAAGGGCCCCCCATACACCCCCACCCGCCTGTGGCTGAGTATGTGGCCTCGGATTCAAACAGACCTGGGATGAATACCAGCTAGGCGGCTGTGAGATCCGGCAAAGCCCCCTCGACCTTTCTAACTCCGAGTTTCCTTGTCCGTAAAAATGGATACAATGAGAAAACCTATTCACTGGATGGTGCTGAGAATTCTATGAGGTGTGTGTGTGTGTGTGTGTGTGTGTGTACATCTTGGAGGAGTATTTACCAAACCTTAATGTGCATTGAAATCACCAGATCTTATTAAAATATAGATTCTGATTCTGAATGGTGAAGGAGCTGAGGCCCCACATTTCTAATAAGCTACCGGGTGATGCTGATGCTGCGTCTGTGGACCACACTTTGTAGCAAGAGTCCAAATGACAGCAGCACTCTCCAAATGAAACTTCGTGCAGTGATGGGAACGTTCTGTTTCTGGTCTGTCCAGTGGCATAGCCACAAGCCACATGCAGCTATTTGACATTTGAAATCTGGCTAGTGTGATTAAGGAACTAAAATTTTTAACTTTTTAAAGTAATTTAAATTAAGTGGGCACATGTAACTAGTAACTGCCTTATTAAATAGGGAATATCTAGTGTACTGCCTAGCTCAGCTATACACTTTATTGTATATTTCAATCAGACCAGCAATTCTCAAAGTGTGGTCCCTGGACCAGCACTGTTAGGATCACCTAGAAAGTTATCAGAAATGCAGATTATCAGACTCCACCTCAGACCTACTGACTCAGAAACTCTGGGGATGGAGGCCAGCAATTGGTGTTTTAACAAACCATCCAGGTGAATCTGATGCATACGGATGTTTAAAAACCACTAATCCAAAGAAACAAACAAAAAAACCACTGATCCAAGTCTGTCTCCACACACATTTCAACATTTCTGAAATCAAAATATGTGCCTTACAATTAAATTTGTAAGTCTCTTAGCAGTACATAAAATAATGGAGAATCTTACAATAAATGGTATTGTAGATTTCACCAAATTTTGTAAACATCTGTCCTTTTTAATATGACAGCTCAATGCCTGGTGCTTGGCCTTCACAAAAGAGTTGCTCTTATGATTTAAGAGTGATTTCTTAGTCTAATTGGACCTTAGTAAATTGTTGTATGATATGTGTCATCAATGGTATCAATAACAGTCCTAACTTGACACCTGGGGTGACCAAGGGCAGAGAAGGGGAAAGAACTGCCCAAGGTCATTTGGCCAATTGGTGAAGAGCCTCAACCACAGTTTTCTCTTAGAATTTTAGAGAAATCTGCAAGTGTGCAAGCATGGGCAGCCAACACCCTCCCCTGTTACAGAAGAGGGAAGTTATGGTAGAGGTGGAGGTTAAGTGACTTGCCCAAAGTCACACTGTGGGGGATGTAAGAGGACAGGAAGGGCCCAGAAAGAGCAGCTAATCCAGTGCCTCTACAATACCCTATCTGAATTAGCCTGGAGAGAGTGAGTGAGAGAGAGAGAGAGAGAGAGAGAAGTAGGTAGGTGTATATGTGTGTATATGCAGCACATACATACACGTGTATACACATGTATGTGTCTATACATATATATGTATGTTAATAAAACTACTTTTTAAACTAGATTCTCTAGGCCAGCCCAGCCCTCCTGAACCTAGCTCTGGACAGGGCCTGGTAATGTGAGTCACATCTCTGGCCTGGGTTAGAGTCTAAAGACTCTGTGGTAAAAATTACCCCCGAGAAGTTCCCTATATGACCTATAAAGTACAGTACATGAGGTTTGAAGCCTGCTTCTCTTTCACAGATAGAGTTGTTCCTTTTTCCTCACCTGAGCACCAGATGAAGTAGATGGATTGAATTTATGGGCAATATTGTCGAAAAAAATACATGTCTTTGCATACTTGCCCCTTACCAGGTCTGTATAGTTGAATTCCAACAAGTTAAAGGAATATATGATGTGACTCTGCTAACAAGGAATCTGACATGCTCTTGAAAAAGTTTCCTCAAATTACTGTGAACACCCACTAATTTCAGGGGCAGGTAGCCAGCCTGGTCTAGTGCTTAACTTCCATGAACATCCTCAGGAACCACCTCAGGGTCCTGTTCAATTACGAAATCTGATTCATTAGGTCTGGAAAGCTCTAGAAATGCTGTAGTTCTAACATGACAACCCTGCCACTGGTCCACGGACTACTACTTGTTACTTGGGGTAACAAGGCTCTGTCTAGGGAGTCCAACCCCAGGCTATAGCTCTTCCAAGCAGATAGGGTTGAATAGGAGGGGGAAAGATCGGAGGCTGGGCACTGAGTGAAGTTGGACGTGCTCACCCGGGCAGATACTGCCTCTGAGGTTCTCCAGCAGGTGCGTCATGGTGCCAAAGTCGGGGGAGTAGGACACGTGCAGCTCCGCGGGCTCGGAGGCGATTTGGCGCAGCTCCTCCTCCACCGCCTTGCCCACGCCCACGGCGTACATGACGATGCCTACCGGGGTGAAGGACACGGGGCGTCACAGGCCTCAGGAAAGATCCCCCACCCCCCACGCCCAACCCAACCCCTGGCCGGTGCATCCCGCACCAAGCCCACCTTCCTCCTTGGCGCGCCTTGCCCACACCGAGATGTCATCCTGGGAGCGGCCGTCTGTGAAGACCAGGCCCACGCGAGGCACATTGAGGGCGCGGGGCCGTGCGCCCTGCGCCTCGGAGAAGCTATGCTCCACCATGTGGCGCAGCGCCAGCCCTGTCATGGTCCCACGCTCCATGTATTCCACGGCCAGGACCGCCTGCTTGACCTCGGCCGCGGTGCCGTAGCGGCCCAGCGGGAACTCGGTGCGCACGCGGCTCGAGAACTGCACCAGTCCCACGCGCGTGCCCTCGGGGGACACGTCCAGGAAGTCCACGATCTGGTTCACAAAGCGTTTCACCAGCTCGAAATTCTGCGGGCGCACGCTCTTGGAGCCATCGACGAGCAGAACCAGGTCCACGTGGCCTTCCCGGCACCCTACAGGGAGGAGAGCTTGGGCTGGGGCCAGATCCTGGCCTGGCAGCAGCCATCCACCTGCCTGCTCATTCACCAACACTTATCATATAACATGTGAGTGCTTCCTGTGCCAGGCACTGTACTAAATAATAATTATGGTAATCATGATACATAAATAAAACATAACAATAATAAATTTATGAACACTAATATATATTGAAAATATATGCTGTTAATATATAAACAATCACAATAATAAACAAAAACAAAAACATAATTCCTTGACAGCGTACCATGTGCCAGATACTGGGCTAGGGCTAGGTGCTTTATACATTTTCTCTCAATCCTCCCAATAATCGTGGGTATTATCCCCACTTAATATAACCTTAGGTTCTGAAGGATAAAGTAATTTGCTCCAGACTCCATAGCCAGTAGTGGCTGAGAAGGATTTGAAGCCAGATCTGTCTGACCCCAGAATCCATGCTCCTAAATCACTCTACAATGTTACCTCCTCTGTTCTGAATCAGGGATTTGGCTAGGCCCTGAAGGAGGTTTAACAATAAATGAACACAATTCTGATCCTAAGGAAATCAGGACAGAACAGAGCAGTCAGACATGCCATATGCCACAGCCAAAGAAGGTGCTAGAATAGAGGAGCATATAGGGAGCCCAAGGTAAGAATAAGTCACTCTTCCTGGAGTTGAAGAGGAAGGTTGCAAAGAGGTGGTAACATTTGATTTGTCCTTCCAAGAGTGAGCAGGAGTTCTCCAAGGTGGGAAGGGACATGCTGGATGGTGGGAGGAGCACATGCAGAGAGGCACGAAAGCTGGGAGCTGTCAGCACGCTCTGGAAAGGGCCGACCAGTATGGCTAAAATGTTCAAGTGTGCTAGGGAACCTGCTGACGGGGTTGGCTGAGATGAGGTGAGGTGGTGGTTTCAACATTTTGACCACATCCCACAGTAACAATAACAACAATAATACAATATGACACACTTTGTATGGTCGCATATAATTAAGTTTCATTAAATAATACTCTTTCCACATGCAGTAAGCTCTATTTTCTCCTTTAAAAAAAAAAAACTAATTTGATTTCATTACCCACTAATGTGGCTGCACTCACCATCTAAAAAACTCAGGGGTAACGCATCTGAACTCAGGGGTAGGCACTGGCAAGCCCAGAAGACTCTCGAGCAAGGGAGAAATAAGATCAAATGTGTACTTTTGATATTAACCGTGGCAGCAGGGTAGAGGATCGAGGGGAAAAAGATGGAGGCAGGACCTGGCACGCCCTCCATCCCCCACCCCCCCATCACCAGCACACACACATTCACAGCACAGCCTTGGGCCATGGCAAGGGCAGAATCAAGGATGCGGAGAACCCTCCCACCCATCACTCACGGTTGCAGCTTTTGCCATCTGCCTGGAGTTGCTGGCCCTCAGGGCACAGGCAGCGGTAAGAGAGGCCCTCACTCACACACTGGAACTCACAACCATGGTCTACACCATTGCAAAGGTCCCGGGCTTAATGGAGAGATAAATCAGGATGAGTCAAGGTGGACTCTGCCAGCCAAGATCCCTTGCCCCTCCGCACAAACACAGGAGACCCCTCCTCACCCTGACAGCTCCTCCCATCCGGCAGCAAGTCGTGGCCCTCTCTGCAGCGGCACCGTGGCCCACCAAAGGTGCTGACACACTCATGCTGGCAGCTGTGGTTCCCAAAGCCGCAGTGGTCAATGGCTGGTGGGAAGGAAGAGAGAGAGCAAGTGTCACTTCCAATTGGAGCCATTGGGGATGGCTGGAGCACCGTCCAGGGTGCTAGTGGTGGGGCCTGCTCACCCCTGCAGCTTCTCTGGTCCTGCTGGAGTACAAAGCCAGCTCGGCAGCGACAGAAATAGGAGCCTGGGGAGCTGATGCAGTGGTGCTCACAGCCATGGGTCCCTCCAGTGCACAGGTCAATGGCTGAGGAAGAGGTGAGGTCAGCATATGCTCTGGGGCTGCACTCCTCAGCCCAGACAGAACAATCCTCTGAGGAGCTTTTTACAAATACCTATGCCTGGCTGGGCCCCAACCCTCAAGAGCCTGACTTAATTAGTCTGTGGTCATACACAGGCATCTCTATAAGCACAGGCCTCCTTCCTAGTGGGCCAGTTGTTCCTCCCTGCTACCATTCAAGGCCCAGCTGCACCCCAACATGCCTGTTACTAAGCCACGCATAAGAACAAGAAGCCGGGCAGCCCGGGTGGCTCAGCAGTTTAGCACCGCCTTCAGCCCAGGGCATGATCCTGGAGACACGGGATCAAGTCCCACGTTGGGCTCCCTGCATGGAGCCTGCTTCTCCCTCCGCCTGTGTCTCTGCCTCTCTCTCCTCTCTGTGTATTCTCATGAATAAATAAATAAAACCTTTAAAAAAAAAAAAAAGAACCCACAATTGTAGAAGACAGGGCCCCTGCCCTCAAGATGGTCACTGACTTCAGAGGAGGGCCAGGCTCTGCCGCTCTACTTACTGAGCCTCCATTTCCTCATCTGCAAAATGGGAATATAATGGAGGAGTGCAATCGCTATTTACAACTTCCTTCTAGGGAGGACAAACTATTGCCTCCCTAGAAGGAATGAGTATCAAGCTGAGTATCTTGATGGTTTAGATGTGCAAAGATGACCCCAGAGCTGAGCTGGAAAATAGGGACTGGAGAGATGTAGATTGCCCTGCACACAAAAAAGTGAGAATTTGGGGTTCCTAGAAAAGATATGGAAATAGAGAGAGAAAGAACAGGAGAGATAGTGTGAGCATGAGTACTTGTGTGGGCTGAGGTTACCAGTGAAAAATCACCTGTAATGTGGTGACAGAGGACTTCAGGGATCAAGGGTGTCTAATACTTAATTATTAATATTAGGTGTTTCTTTTGTGTGTTTGTTTGACTTTAGTAGATGTAACACACACCTCTGTCCACCCCCCATCTTTAGTAAAATAGACATATGCACGACTTACGTATGCACACATCTGCCCTTGTGTGCACAAGTGTGCAAACCAAGGAAGACGCTGATTTACATGCATAGAACAAGAACAGCATGTGCGGGCTGAGAAATTAATTGAGGAGCCATAAATTGAATGAATTCAGCAGAAGCTCAGAGTGAGGGGTGACCATAGAATGTAAGCACTTAGGGAATTCCCAGAGATGTTACGGATAGATTCAAATGTTCACAGGTCATTGCATGAGGCTTCAAGCCAGCCTTTTCTAAGTTCCAGAAACAAAAGGACCCCAGCCAACATGTGCATTACTGGGAACACAAGACTTCATTTCCCCAGTTGTCGTGAGATTGAGAGATGATGTATGTAAAGCTTCAAGTGCATTGTCTAATGCTACATCGGCACTCCGCGAATGGTAGCTGCAGTCATGGTCAAAGGAGTGGACACACATACACACAACAAAGCAAATCCCAATTGTATAAGGAAGATATAATGTGCCATACCCTTTCAGAAGACAAAAATGAAGAACCAGGTCTTGAAGCATTTGCAGGTGCAGAGAGAACCAGCAAGGGCAGCCCAGAAAGAGCTGAGATGCAGAAGCAGAAAGGAGCAGTGTATTTGGAGGGTGGGGTGGGGTATGGAGACCCTAACTGGAGACCCCAACAGTGAGTGCCTAAGTAACAGAAACAGTAGGAAGATCTGGATGTGAGAATTCACGAACAAGTTTAGGAGGCATATTGGGGCCATGTAGGAGACATGCCTGAAATAAAAGAGAGAACATCGCAGATAGCACACTTACTGTGAGGTCAAGACTTCACCAAGGAATTGTGTAACCCCAGGCAATACCCTCCCTCAGACCCATAGAATAAGAGCACTGAACTTTTACTTCCTTTTTTTTTTTTTTTTTAACTTTTACTTCCAAAGGCCCTTCCAGACTCATTGGTCTGATGCTGGGGCAATGGGGAGCCACAGAAGGCTCAGGAGCAGTGAGACAGTAGGGGAGGGGCAGCTCTCACCCAAACAGCTCTTGTTATCTTCAGCTAGCTGGTAGCCAGGATTGCAGGCACAGCGGAACGTGCCTGGGGTGCTGACACATTGGTGCTGGCAGCCGTGTCGCCCCTCAGCACACAAGTCCTTTCCTGAGAACACACACAACAGTAGAATCAGCAAGGGACAGATGGGCAGAAACCTCCAACAAGAAAAAGCTGGGTGGGGTCAGAGACAGGCACCAACCAAGCTCAAGTACAGCTTTAGATGGGACAAGATTCATTTGAGAGGGCCAATCCAGATAAGGGGGCTTAGGGAAAGAACAGGGCCTGGGCAGCCCCTATGAATAGGCTCAGAAGGGGTCACCGGGCTAGACGCGTCAATGGGATAGGGCAGGAATGCACAGGGGTAAGGTGGGGGCGGGGGGGGGGAAGAGGTACTAAATCAAGGTGGGTGAAATAATTCAAGGTGTGACTAGCACAGACCTTCAGCATTGTGGGAGGGACTAAAATGAGAGTGGGCGGAGCCATGCCCAGGTGGGCGGAGCCATGCCCAGGTGGGCGGGGCATGACTCTGCGGAGGGAGGGGTGCGATTGCTCGAAGCTTTGAAAGGAGGTGCTTTCTGTGTTGAGGGGCACTTTTAGGTTTGGCCTTAGGCCTGTGGTAAGCCACAGCAGCTCATCCGGGTGAGCAGGCACGCTAAACGTTGCTCCTCGTGGGCGAAACCTAGCAAAAGTGGGCGGAGCTGGAAGTTGACCCAGCAGCCCAGCGCCGCTCCACTACCTACCCGGTGGGCGGGGCTAGCACTAGAGTGGGCGGAGCCTCGGGGGAGGAGGGTCGACATTTACGCGGCGGGAAGGGGCCTGCAGGCGGCTGGGGAGTGCGCGCCTCGCTCCGGCGCTCCCCTAACTCACCACACAGCCGCCCCCGGAACTGCTGGCCAAACTCCTGGATGAGATTGAAGGACTCAACGAGGAAGACGTGCTCGTCCAGCGGGGGAGACGCCATGGCGCGCAGGGAGCCCACGTCGGCGCGCTGCACCCCCACGGCGTAGATCTCGATGCCGCGGGCGCGCGCCTGCGCCGCCACCTCAGCCACGCGGTCCTGGGGCCGCCCATCCGTCACGATGACAGCGATGCGCGGCACGCGGGCCTCCGGAGGGCGCGCGCCCTCGGCCACGCTGAAGGCCACGTTCATGGCGTACTGGATCGCCAGCCCGGTCATGGTGCCCTGGGCTAGCGGCACCAGCGCGCGGATGGCGCGCTCCATATCCTCTCGGCGGGAGAAGGCGCCGAGCGGGAAGACGCTCTGCACTTGACTCGAGTACTGGATCACGCCGACGCGCGTGGCATTGGGCCCCACGTCCAGGCCGCGGAGGAGGCCCACCAGGAACTGCCGCATGGTCTCGAACTCAAAGGGGCGCACGCTGCGCGAGCTGTCAATCACGAACACCAAATCCAGGGGCCCCGTCCGACACCTGGGACCTACGAGGAGATAGATCAAGGAAGGACTTTCCGAGGTCCGCAAAACCTCATCTTGGAGGAGACCCCCAGGGAGACCCAGGGCGAAATGATGCTATCCTGGCGTTAACAGCGGCTAGCGCAGAATTAACCTAGCAAATGAGAATTAGTAGATACATTCGCCCACCCAGCATTCGCTAAGGGCCTGAGCCAGATTTCCCTAATTCTCTACCCTACAGCTCTTAGGGCTATCCCGAAGAGGCATTCTCCATCCGGAGGGGGTGGGGGGTGGGCGAAGGGGTATGGTAAACTCGACTGCCTATAGCGACCAGGCCGGCAACATAAATGAATGAGCTGTTTGGGCTAGGCTGGCGGACTCGCGTATCCCTCCTCCAGCCAAACGTTGCCATGCAGCCATGTGGACCCCAAGTTAACAGATCCCTGGATTTTTTTCAAGAGAAGTTCCAAGTCGGGATTTGTATGTGAAGTCTCCTGATTTTTCAATTAACTGTTAAAAATTAAACACCAAGCGGGCAGTTTTGCATGAGCCCAACGTTGTTACCTCTAAGCCACATCCCACAGGAAAGGAAATTGAGTAACAGAGAGGTGAAACTGTGAACTGGAACCCAGCCCCTTCATGATTTCAGAGCCTTTGCTTTTTCTCTCTTCAGCAGACCTAGCTGGATGCAAACTGGCAATCAGCTTTTGCTCCCTTTCCCCTATTGGTGAGGGCTGAGCCCCGCTCACCTGCAAACTGGGACAGGGTTTCCCAGGGCTGGAGGAGAAACAGCAACACGGGCAGTGGCCAGCACAGAAGGCCCCTCATGGCGCTTGGGGGACAGAGGACAGAAGTGTCAGAGCCTGGAGGGTGCAAGGAAAATAGCAAAGCAATAGTATTTACAGGACTCTTATTCTGGGAAATGCAAGGAATTCTACTTTTTTTTTTTTTTAAATATGACATTTGAAAAGAAAGGCTCCCCTGAAAGAAAAAAACAAAATGAATGAAAAAGGAAAAAAAAAAAAAGCCTTTATAAATACCAAGCGCAGTGTTAAATGCTTTTCATGCACTGGGATATTTAATCCTCTGCAATTCTATGAGACTAAGACTGTCATTGTTCCCATTGTAGAGATGAGGAAACAGGCTCAGAAAAGGTAAGCCGTGGTACCCAAAGTCGCCTGGCAAGAAAGTGGCTGGCCAAGATACAATCCTATGCTTAAGAGGTTCCAAAGACCAGCGGCGCGTTTCGCGCGCCCTCCGCCTGGGATAATCTCTGCAGACGCAAGCCAGTCATTCCCCACCTCGACCCTCCCCTCCTCACCCGGGGCTCTTCCGTGTGGCTGTCGTTCCAGCACGTACGCACACACTCAGACATGCACCGCCCAGCCGCCGGCCGCCGGGGAGAGCCGCGCCCTCTCGCGGGGTTGGGGGGCAGAGGACGCGCAGCACGTTGGCCAAAACCCACCGCCCAAGTTTGGCGCCTCCACTTCCCTCCTGCTCTCAGGAGAAGCCGCCAGAGGGCGTCCTCCTGGGTCTGGCTGCGTTGGTTAGGTAGCCGTGGGAAGCCCACATCTGCCTAGCAGGTGCCCCTGCCCAGAGCAAACAGTGGCCGGGAGCCCCGAGGCCTTGGAGATAAGCCCGGGGCAGGATATATCCCGCACAAGGGCCTAGGAGCAGGGGCGCGCAGCGTTCGGGGGACGGCTGCATCGGATGCGCCCGGAAGGCGGCGAGTGAGGCCGGAGTGCGGCCATGGACCCTGTACGCGCAACAGGTGAGCGCTCACTCTTCCACCGCCCTTGGCGACGCCCCTTGATAATCCCGAAGGCTTCCCGTGTACAGATGGGAAAATTGAGGTCCAGGAAGGTTGCCCGCCCAGCTGCGAAGGAACTTGCGACTAGAACCCGGGACTCCTGGCTCCGCTTCTTCCTTTTGGGCTGCCCGGCTGCCTAGCAACCTGGCTCCTAGGAGTCACTAAGCCTCTTTTCCTTACATTCACTCCCACTGCTCCGTACCCCGCCCCCCCCCCCCCACAAGCTGCGTTAGCCATTTTTCTGTTGCTTGTTTCCTGGCAGAGGGGACCAGCTGCCCAAACCCAACCGCAGCCCCTCTACCCCCTCCCCCAATTCCATGAATGGGCCTATTCTGAGCAAGGTCGGGTGCCTGCAGCTCACTCACTCCAGGCGGCCTTTCCATCCTCTCCGCCTTAGCCTTTCAGGCCTGGTAGAACAAAAATCCCTCTGGCAGGGCCAGTGGTGGGAGGGAGGTTTCCTAAGCCAGATGTGCCAGCTGCTGCTGGAAACGGGAGGGCGCAGAATGCCTTCCCTAGCGTGGGCCAGAGGCAGGGCCAGCACCTCTGGAGGGACATGGGGGTAAAGACACAAGGAGCCTTTGCCACCTCCCATTCTTTCCCACCTGCCCAAGCCTCTGGGCCCCCAAATCCTGATTACAATTACCCCGATCCTGCTCTTGGCCTGAGCCAACCTCTGGCCTGGCATCCCACCCCCCACCCCAGGAATCCTAGAAAGTCAAAATAGCAACTGCCTCAAAGTCCATCACCTTCCCAACCCCCTCATTCTATGGAGGTACAGACGAGGTCCAGAGAGTAGCCTCTTGCCCAGGGTCACACAGCACAGCAACGTGGTGACAGGTCTGACCCTAGAACACCGAGCTCCTCTGAGGGGTTAATCCTAAATTTACAAAGATTTGGAAAGGGTGGAGAGGCTGGGCTCCAAAGGGAAGAGAGGTCTGTGAATAACTCCTCAAGAGTTGGCCGAAGACTAAACACCGTGGGGATGTTCCTGGCGGTCCCTCGAGGGAGGAGATTAAGGGGAAAGTCCACCTCCCACCCCTCCCCCCCACCCCGTGGTGGCCTCGTTGGTGGGGGCTCAACTTGGAAAGGACCCCACAGCAGGGAAGAAGGGCACTGCAGGTCAGATGGGGGCACCGTTAGTGGTTCAGTGGCGGTTACAGACGGTCGCCTGATCGCCCTGACGCCTGCTCCCCCCGCAGACCCCTCAGCGCCCCCAGGCCCTTTGACTCACCTGAGCCTGCCCGACAGCTCGGAGGCGCGGCCGCAGAGCGGAGCCGACGGGCGGAGCCTCCCCGGCAATTGGACCAGGTAACGGCGCAGGCACCGTGCCCAAGCCGGGGACTGCCAGGCGGCTGGAGCGAGCGGAGGCGGCGGCCGCATTTAACCCGGGGCCCGCAGTGGGGCGGGGGGGCGCGGGCTGCGACCCCTCCCACCGGGCAGGGAGCGATCCCCTTTCCTCCGAGGGCTGGGGCGGGGCCAGCGCGGCGCCCCTGCTCCTGCCACCCCGGGAGCCGGCGGCGCGAGCGGCGGGGCCGGAATTCGGCTCCCGGCGGGAGGCTGGGCGGCTCCGCTCTCCGCCGGAATGCGCCCGACGCCTCCGAGGCTCTTCCCTGAGTAGAGAGCCCCAAGGGGCGGAGCGGGGCCTGGCTCCGACGGCTGCTGCCTGGCCCCGCTTCCGAGGGCGCGGCCGGGCTCCTGCCCTCCGCCGCCCCCTGCAGGAGTGAGGAGAGGGCCTGGGCTCTGGTCCGGCGCAAAGGGTGAAGGGTTCAGAGGGGCCGCCGCAGGGCTCACGGCTCCCCGGGCTCCACCCGGTGGTCCCTCAAATCTCTGCCCTCCCGGACGCCTCCACCTGATCTCTGCGATTGCTCAAGTCTTGGGCCCCCCTACCACCCTTGCTCCTCAAAAATTACGAGGCCCCTAGACTCTGGTCCACTCCCCTGATTATGGGGGCCCTGTAATCAACGGAAGAAAAGCTACGACAGTAACAGGTCCCTTCTCTTGGGAGAAAAGGGGTTAGGAGAGCTGATTGACCCCAGAAGGGCTCAAATGTTCTCCCCCAGGATCCTAGGGACACTGTTTGGGGGCGCTTGCATGTTTGCAGGCTTCTGAGGGCAGGCAAGAGAGGACTCTGGTTTAGGGGGTGCAGCAAAACTCCTCTCCCCAGCATCAAGATGTCACTGGGGTGGGCCCCCTCAAATTGCAAGGAAACCAAGCACCCTCACAGGATGCTATCTCCATCCCAAGGCCAGCACAAGTGTGGCTTTTGTGGGGCCTCTCCCCAGTGCTTCAAGCTGCAGTGGGCATGGTGCCAGACCTGCGGAGTAGTGCCTGGGTGGTCCCAGTGGGCTCCGTGCAGGCCTCATTAAGTACCAGGCAGCCTAAATATTTAACCCACGACTTACACCCAAATCCTCTCTCTTGCCTAACATTCCCGCTCCCTGACCTGGAGGGGGGGGGGGTCAGAACTAAATTAGCCCCTCCCCCCCATTCCTTTCATTCAACCTGCTTGCTAGGCTCCATGCCACCTCTCCCCTTAACAATCACTGCTGCCCAGCGTCGGCCTCCCCATTCCCAGGTCCTCCCCAGAGCTCGTCCCTGTCCTGAGGGAAGGCGTGCGCCAGTGCCTGAGGCAACAGTGTGAGCAGACGGTGCGGATCCTGCATGCCAAAGTGGCCCAGAAATCATACGGAAATGAGAAGCGGTAGGTGCCTCAGCGGCCCCTCCAAGTGGGCACCTTTCGGCTCTCTGCTTGCTTCCTGGTTCAGTGCCTTTTAGGACCCTGCCCCGAGCCGCCACTCTGGTCTATATGGAACCTCCCTGTGAATCTACAGTCCCCATTCACTCACTCATTCATGCATTCATTCCTTCTTTCATTCAACAACTACTTACTGGGTGTTTATCAGGTGCCAGGCTTGTCTGGGTTGTGCTGAGCCCTGGACATACAGTGCCAGAAGACACATGCTCTCAAGGCATCTTCACTGTAGTGTGGAAGAGACAGGCAACAAACTCCCCACAAATCAGTATGCAGGAGCCTTCCAGCTTGAAGAGCTAGTAGAGTCATAGAACAGCGTCATGGAGCAGAAACTGAGGTAGAGGCACTCTAGCTAGAAAGGTCAACACAATGGACAGGCCTTTTAAGTAGGTGACATTTGATCTGAGACTTGAATGTGAAAGAGAAGCCAGACAAGAGAAAATCCAGGAGACATGTGTTCCAATTAGAAAGAAAAGAAAAGGGACACCTGGGTGGCTCAGCAGTTGAGCATCTGCCTTTGGCTCAGGGCATGATCCTGGAGACCTGGGATCAAGTCCCACATCAGGCTCCCTGCATGGAGCCTGCTTCTCCCTCTGCCTGTGTCTCTGCCTCTCTGTGTGTCTCTCATGAATAAATAAAATCTTTAAAAAAAAGGAAAGAAAGAAAGAAAGAAAGAAAGAAAGAAAGAAAGAAAGAAAGAAAGAAAGAAAGAAAAAGAGAAAGAAAGAAAGAAAAAAGAAAGAAAAGAAAAGAAAATGCACACACCTTGAGGCTGTACCGGCTTGGCCTGTTCTGGTACCAAAGAAGTCAGTGGGGCTGGAATTAGGAAAGGAGAGAGATGTTGCAGGAAATAAAGTTGAAGAGGTAAGCAGAGGCCCATCATGTGAGGACTTTCAGTTTAAACCACTGGAGGATTTTAGGAAAACAGGTAACGTGATTGATGCGTGCTTTAAAAGAAAAGACAGTGTGACTGCTTTGTGCAAAGTAGGTGGAAGAGGGTAGGGAGTGGAAGCATCTGGAGCCTGGGAAGGCTGATGCTGTGGTCCAGGCAAAAATGATGGCAGTTGGGACTAACGTGGAGGTGGTAAGAGACTGGTGGGTTTTGGATGTGTTTTGAATGTGGAGAAGAAGGACTGACTACAGGGGTTGAGTGAAGCGAATGATAGAACGTTTAGAGGTTAATGGGGTCCACAGTCATGGAGAAGCCTGGGCAGGGCGGTGGGAAAGGTGGAGGAGCAATCAAAGATCCTGCCCAATTTATGCTGCCTTTGAGATATCCACAGCCGGTCAAGTGGAGATGGACGTGCGAGTCCAGCGCTTGCTTGCATGTCTCCGCAGATTCTTCTGTCCCCCGCCCTGTGTCTACCTCGCAGGTCCCGGATGGAGGGTGAAGCCAGTGCAGGGCCAAGGTGAGGTGGACTGCTGGGCTGCCGGGCGCCTCCTGTTGCCGGGGGACCCACAGCGCACTGGGGCCCGGGAGCCGGGCGGGTCGCAGGCGCGGTGTAGCCGCGCCCCCTGGCGGCGACAACTCGGTTTGCCTGGCACCTGACTCCCAAGAGCGCGCTCGCGTCCCTTTCCAGGCCACCAGGCAGGGGAAACCGGGCCCACGGTCTGCGGTTACATGGGACTGGACGGTGCGTCCGGCAGCGCCGCCGAGACGCAGAAGTTGAATTTTGAAGAGCAGCCGGATTCCAGGGTGAGAGCGCACGGGACAGGGTCCGACTCCTGCTCCCATCCTTGCCCCTCCCCGGGTGAGGAGGGCTCATTTACACACACACACACACACACACACACACACACGCACGCACGCGCGCGCACACACCATCCCCGCAGAAGCCAAGAGATAGAAAGGCGGGAGGGCCGGCTTCTGCCTCGAGGGTAAGCCCGGGAGCTGGGATCGCGCTGCTTCAGGTCACGTCTGATGGGGCAGACGTCAGAGAACTGGTGGCGGAGGGTGGGAGCGAGACGACCCCCGGGCCTGTTCACCCCGCAGGAATTCGGGTGCGCCAAGACCCTGTACATCTCGGACGCAGACAAGAGGAAGCACTTCCGTCTGGTGCTACGGCTGGTGCATCGAGGGGGCCGGGAGCTGGGCACCTTCCACAGCCGCCTCATCAAGGTCATCTCGAAGCCCTCGCAGAAGAAGCAGTCCCTGAAAAACACGGACCGTGAGCCGGGCGGGGCGGGGCGGGGCGGGGCGGGGCCACCAGGCCGAGCTGGGGAGGGCGGAGGCTTCGACAGGACGGGTCGGGCCGGAGTAGGAGAGGTGGAGTCTGAGCCGGGAGAGGGGCGGGGTCTGGGGGAGCGGGAGTGGGGGCGGAGTCCGGGGCGGGGTCCGAGGTCCCAGACCCCGCAGAAAGGAAAGGGCCCCCACCCCCCCACTCCCCCCACCCCCGACACTAGACCCTGGAAGGGGGCGTCCAGAGCAGACAAAAATGACTGGCAGGTGCTGTGCTAAAGACAGATTCAAAGTGACAATTTAAAAAAAAAAGTGACAATAAAAGGGCAGAGGACATTTAGTCAAAAAAATACCTATTCAGTACCTGATGTAGGCCTGGCTCTATGCGAGATGCCGGATCCCTGTAAAATAAGGAAGAATGTCTGTTTTGGAGGAACCCACAGCCTAGCAGGGGAGAGAGACACACATCGCTTATCCAAGAGACATTCTGAAATAAGTACTGCCCTGGGTGCCAAGGGACAAATCTCAGGACTAGGGGTTTTGAGGATGGGGGACAGGGCCTGAATAACAATGATACCACCACTACCCTCACAGGGAGGTGGGGGAAGACACAGAGGAAGGTGGAGCTTTCCCGGCAGACATTAGCACGAATCATCCTATTTGATATTCATGTCCCTCTGAAGTAGGTACTGTCACTGTTCCTATGTCAGGAATGAGGAAAACGTGGTCTAGAACATTCATCCATTCATTTAATGAGATATTTGGGCCTATCACCATCCAGGTAACTTGGCTCAGATTGCTCAGCTAGGAAGAGACCCAGTCAGAATTTGAACTTGAGTCAGTGTGACTCCAGAGCCCAGCTCCTACCCCTATATCATATTTACTTTCTGTCTGTTAAAAGCCCCATAGAACGTCTCAGACCCAGGCAGTGCTCTGTCTGGCCCTTGATATCAGGTAAGTGGTATCGTGTGATGGTTAGGAGCACAGATTCTGGAGCCAGGTGGCCTGAGTTTGAATCCTGGCTCTGCCACTTGCTAGCCATGCAATGTGGAACAAGTTGCTCTCTTAAGTAGAGATAATATCTACCCCAGAGCACTGTTGAGAGAATCAAATGGGCTAATTAAGACATATAAAGCATTTAAAACCATACCTAACACACAACAAACATTAGCTATCATCATTATCCGGTGGATGAGAACTTGGACTAAGTAGAAATTGAGCACGTACAGTATGCCTAGCACCCGGAGGGGACAGAGGGAGATGACCCAGTGCTTGCTCCCCGGGTGGTCAAAACTCGGTCAGAAAACAAAACCACAGCTCTGAGTATGTATGATAAACTGGAAGAGGTCAGTGTCAAGCCCTAGAAATTTCACACTGCTATTTCACACCGCATGGTCTTTGTCTATGCAGCCCCCTAAGCAACTCCTACCTACTTCCTGCTCCCCAGCTGAGAGTATAACCTCCTCCAGGAAGCCCTCCTTCACCCAGCCCTTACCACATCTTTTTGAAAATTTATATTTATGTCCCTCCTCTCCAAGACTGCAAACTCCTTCCGAGCAAAACTGAGTCTAATTCACTCTTTGGTCCCCAGTACCCAGCACAGTTCCTGCCTAAAGGGAGGCATTTAGTGAATAGTTGGTAATATAATTTGTCGATCCGAAGGGTACCCAGGCAGCAAAAAGGAACAGGCAAAAGTGCAAAAGCAGAACTACAGCAGGTGCTAGGTAAATGACCGTGAAATAGGCCCAGTGTGTCTAGGCCAGTGAGCATATAAGGTGACTGACCCAGGGGACAGAGGACCAGAAATTGTCTGGCAAGTACAAGGAGCCAGCCTGGGTGCTGATTTCTTCTCCCCTCACAGTGTGTATATCCTCGGGCTCAAAGGTCTCCCTCTTCAACCGCCTGCGTTCCCAGACTGTCTCCACGCGTTACCTGTCTGTGGAGGACGGGGCCTTCGTGGCCAGCGCGCGCCAGTGGGCTGCCTTCACACTCCACCTGGGTAACCAGAGCAGCAGGCCTGGGGCTGGGCGCTTCATATGCATTAATTCATTTCATCTTCACTATAACCTCTCAAGAAGAGTAAACTTTGCTCACGGAATTGAGGCTTGCCAAAAGTCCTAGTGAACCTGCAACTAGTCTAAGCCATTCTGGCGCCAATGTCCAACCCTTTCCCCTCATCACAGACCCACCCCAGGAGCAAACATTTTTCAAGGACCCCTCGAGGATGAGAACTTTCAGCCTCAGCTGTCTCCCTGCATGCTGACCCTACCCACAAGACCCATATGTGATGCAGGGTGGGGCCAGAGGCAAGGAGGGCAGGGTTTGGGGCAGAAGCTTGGAACCCCTGAAACTTTCCTTCCTTCTCTTCCCTCTTTTTACTCCAGCTGATGAACACTGTTCCCAGGGGGACTTCCCGCCTCGAGAGGGCTATGTCCGCTATGGCTCCCTGGTGCAACTTGTCTGCACTGTCACAGGCATCACATTACCTCCAATGGTATGAGAAGGGAGGGCATACCTGGGGGGGGAGGGGGATCCCTACAGACCCATGCAGAAGGTATGATCCACAAGAGCAGGACTGGAGGGTGAGGGCCCAAGTCATGAAGATACCTGTTCTCATTCTGGATACTTAGGATTCTGAATGGAGGTAAAGGGTTGGTGAGGGGTGGGGGGCGTGGAAGGAACCTGCCAGTGCCCACATGGCTATTATATAGCTGAAAGTTGGCTGGGAAGACAGCTTCTGGCCACCCAGGCACCTGGCTGCCATGCTTCCTACCACCTTTTCTGTTGTAGATCATCCGCAAAGTAGCCAAACAGTGCGCACTCCTCGACGTGGATGAGCCCATCTCCCAATTGCACAAGTGTGCATTCCAGTTTCCTGGTGATTCTCCTGGAGGGGTTGGCACTTACTTATGTCTCGCTACAGACAAGGTGGTGCAGTTCCAGGTGAGGGGTAGAGAGTGTTGGCATCAAGCATCCTAGAAAGTCAGAACACAGAGAACATAGATCATAAGATCCCTATTATCATCATCATCATCATGGCTGCTGCTTACTGAGCAATACTGCTTTCCATGCAGTATTCGAATTGTAGACTATCAGGACCCAAGGATGAAGAAAAAATAGTAATATTATTGAGCCATGCTTCTTCCCAAAGGGTATTAGAGTCCTAGAATGTTGTGAGATAAGACTATAAAATGAAAGTAAAAATAGTAATAAGTAGAAGTATTGAGTATTATTGTGTAAAGAGCATTAGAACCATAAAATGGTAAGCAATAGAATTGTAGTTCGAGGATGAGAACTTTCAGCCTCAGTAGAATGTGGAAAATTATTATTATTATTATATAACTCCAAAAACCAGTAGAATGTGGAATGTGGAAAATTATTATTATTATTATATAACTCCAAAAAGAATATTGTCATAGAATGTTGAGATAAAATCATAATATGTAGAAAATAACATTATTATTGAGCAATATTCCCTCCCAAAGAATTTTAAAATAGTAGAAGAGAATTGCACACTGCTAAAAAATAGAAGTCTAGAATCCTAATAGGCCTTTAGAAACCAGCTGGTTCAGTGAATGTACTTACCTCTGGGAACTTAAGGGTCTTGTCCAAGCTCACAGGACAGGTAAAGCTTGGAACCTAGGAGGGAACCCCAGAATGCAGAAGCTCAGGCTCTGTGCTGGCTCCCCAGTGCTGGGGGGCCACCATCCCCTCGGGTCTCCTCCCAGGCCTCTCCCTGCCCCAAGGAGTCGAACAGGGCTCTGCTCAACGACAGCTCTTGCTGGACCATCATTGGCACAGAGTCAGTGGAGTTCTCCTTCAGCACCAGCCTGGCGTGGACCCGGGAACCAGTCACTCCAGTACCCCTCATCAGCACCCTGGAGGTGAATCTGGGCACTGGTGGACGCAGGCCGGTGGGGATCTGACTGGGGGAGGGGTGCTCAGAACAGGTGCCTGGAAAACCTAGGCTCTCCGCCACGGCACCTGCTCCCTCCTCCCCTAGCTGAGCGGTGGGGGCGACGTGGCCACGCTGGAGCTTCACGGTGAGAACTTCCACGCGGGGCTCAAGGTGTGGTTTGGGGACGTGGAGGCCGAAACCATGTACAGGTATAGGGGGCGCCTCTCTTGGGCCGCGGGGGCGTGGGGACGGGGCAGGTACCTGTCATCGGTGTCACTGCAGCCCTAACCTCGACGCCACCCCAGGAGCCCGCGGTCCCTGGTGTGCGTGGTACCCGACATAGCCGCCTTCGGCAGCGACTGGCGCTGGCTGCGCACCCCCATCACGGTGCCCGTGAGCCTGGTGCGCGCCGACGGCCTCTTCTACCCCAGCGCCTTCTCCTTCACCTACACCCCGGAGTACAGCGCGCGGCCGGGCCCCCCGGGCGCCCTCGAGCCCGCCACGGACGCCGACGCGCTCCTCGAGAGCATCCACCACGAGTTCACGCGCACCAACTTCCACCTCTTCATCCAAACTTAGCTCCGCCCGCGCCTGGCCCGGAGCCGGTTTTTGGGGTCCCAGGCCCTGCCCCCTGCCCCTTTGCTGTGAAGACCAAAGCTTGGGTGGGGGAAGGCTGTCGCCATAGAAACTGTCACCGACTCATTTTTATACACCCAAGAAGACACGACCTGAGTGATGCTATGATGCCTGTGTCCAGACACGAGTGTGACTCTCCCTGTGTTTGTCCAACACACTCTTCAAATCAAGCAATTGGTACCAACCTGTACCAGTCTCTCTCCCCCAGTAACTTTGCATGTCGCCCTACATGTGTGTGCTTATCCCTCCAACTGTGTCTCTCTCTGCTTCTCCCTGTGTCTCACTAAGATTTCACACTCCTAAGAAGGAGTCAAGTCTGGGGTATTTACCCCCTGTGCAGTTATGTCTCCTCTTGAAGAAAAGACACATAGTGCTCCACCGACTGCTCCACCCAGGCATGTAGCATGGGCTCTTGAGACGTGCTCTGGAGCATCCTGTCCTACATGGAGTACTAGATCTGACCTGGAATGCCAACTTCTACATAGAGCACCAGGTCCTGCTTAAAGGACTGTCACCTGGAGCATCAGGTGCCATCTGGAACACTAGCTACTGCTTGGAGCCTTGGGTTCCACTTGAAGCAATAGGTCCCTCTTAGGGCACCAGGTCTCACCCGGAGTCCTGGGCTCCCCTAGAACACCAAATCCCGCCTGGCGCAGGGGGTCCACTGGATCCCACTGGAAGCACTAAGTCCCTCCTGGGGTGGGGTTCCACCCTGGAACCTGCCCCTCCTTGTACTCCCAGTGGCTGGGGCCAGGCATAGTACAATGTACATAGTACATAAGCCTGTGTTTACTCTCTGGCCTACAGCTTTGGTGCCTAAAACACTAGTCAGGTCTTGCCATCTTAACTGTCCACCCAGGCACTTCTCTTGCAGGCCCACCAGGATGTGGACCTGAAGATCAGGGATTCCTCTGTCATGCCAAGGCAAAGTCTGATCTGAATGACCCACCTCCCCAAGGAGTGGGGTGCTCAGTATACTTCCTCCCACGCTCACACATACAGAAGAAGGGACTTCAAGTCTGATGGAACAGAGAGCCTGCCTTTTTTACCCTTTCTGGAGAAGGAATGGGGTTCAGCATCTCTGAGCGCCTGTCCCTGCCCTGGGGCCCACCTGTTGGCTCTGGGGATGTTACCCTACTAGCTATGCCCCCAATCCAAACAAAGATACACCCCAGGCCCAGGGGCAAACACAGGATACAAAACAGTACAATTCTGGGTGGAACTCCTGGTGATAACCCAGCTGGGAAAGGAGCTGCTCTGTATGGGGCCCTGGAGACCAAATCACAGTCTGCCTTGATCAACCTGCCCATCCTCTCTCAAGTCTGTGCTTTATACAGAAGCAGAAAAATCAGGCAGGGTCATGGCTCAGGCTGTTGAAACTAAGGATATAGGTGCCAATGACCCTGTACCAGTCCCCATGGTGCCCCATGGGGAGAACTGAACTGAAATGTGGGTTCAGGGCTCTCACCCCTCTTGGCCCTTGAATTCTGAGCAAGGGCTCATTTCCCGAGGGGAGGAAGTGGCCTTTTGCTATGGAAACTTCCCAAAGTCATAGTGAAGCTCTGTCATCTACCATCAGCAGGCGGAAATCCACTATGGCAGGGAAGGAGAAGCTTGTTCAAGGGCCCTCATGGCCCCTGAGAGCTCCTCCTGGCTGAGGAATACAGGGAACAAGTTGAATGGGAAATGTCCCCTACATGAGTGTCCACCTCACAAGAGTTTGCTTTCACAGTCCCATGAGGCTGTTGAAGCAGGAAGCCACTTGTAGGAGAATGAGTTTCACAGCATACCATGCGGGGCATTGGGGCACAAGGGCTCACTCAGCCCTGCCCTCAAGGACTTCCTCTGCCACTTCACAAGGCAGGAGTCCTGGAAGCCAAGATCCTAGGTTGGCCTCAAAGCCCAGGCCCAGCCATGCAGCTCTGTCTCCTTCTGCACTCCCCTCAGGGCACCACAGGGCCCTGAGTCCCACCTATGCACCCACACAGAAGTCTGTGACCTCAAAGCTCTACCCCTGGCTCCACCCCTGGAACTCTTCTGAGTTTCAGCAGCTGTACTGTGCTTAGAGGTCTTCCTAGCACACAACCTGAATCCATCTGACATGCAGTCCCCACCCTCTTCAGCCTTCGCAGCAACCCACCTTCTATCTCTTTCTCTCACACCTCCTAGGCCTAAGGACTCCACCTCTCCACTTGCCTTCGGTGCTAGAATAGGCTTCCTTCTTTCATCTCCCTCCACCTACTGCCCTCTTCTCCAAATCCAGCTCAAATGTCACCTCTTCCAAAATTTTCCCAGGGCAGAACCAGCTACATACTTTATGGGGCCCAGTGCAAAACAAAAAGGTATAGGAAAAAAAAGAAAGAAGGAAGGAAAACAAAAATGTATGGTGCTTTTTAAAAAAATATTAAGAATTTCAAGACAGTGACACTAGATCATAAAGTCAAGGCAGGCTCTTCTAAGTACAGAGCCTTGAGTGCACAATTCACATGCTCTGGTCCTACCCTGTGTTCCCTAGAACTTCACTGGGACCACGTCACCACCCACCCTGTATCAAAGGGCCTTATGTACACGTTGATTGACCCCTCTAGACTGTGAGCTCATGGGGAAAGAGGCTCATGGCTGTGTACTAGAGGGCGCCTTAGCATAGCTTGAACTTTGAGGCTCAATAAATGCCAAATGCCAAGCATTGCACTGGCAATTTGGATATTTGCAGGTGCAAAGTGAAACCAGCAGGTGGCACTGTTTCCTGCCCAAGAGTTAAGTTTTCAAGTGTTTGTTGTTAAAAGAATCGTTAAGAGTTTTAAAAGACAATCTTAATATTTTCACACTGTCAGGATCAGAACCCCAGGGTTGAGAGTCACTGCTCTAGTCTATATTTCCTCGTCATTTGACAGACAGGGAAACAGGCTCAGAGAAAGGGCCCACGAAGCTCCAAGAGCAGGTTGAGTTTAAATCCTAATTTAAGTCCTATGTTCCTCATGCTAAGTCTGGGACTCGGGTTCTCAGAGTGCCAATAAAGTCAAAATCTCTGTTCTAAAATCTCCAAGCCTACCAGCTCTCACGTTGCCTGAGGTTCCACCATAAACAAGCTCTTCTACAGGCTTAAGCTTTGACCTTTGGGTTTCTCTTCTGTTTCTTTTAAGTGGGGTTTCCTCAAAGAGAAATTGTTATAACTGCAGTGTGGATAGAATTCTCAGACACCCTCCTCCCCGGGGCAAGTTTGTAGACTTGAGGGCACAGACCGTGAAGACGAAGGAGGGAGGAAATAGCTTTAAGGGGAATAAAACCAATAAGATAGCATCCACTAAGGTCTGTAAGAGTCATCCCTGACCATACTCACCAAAAAAAAAAAAAAAAAAGGCCCTCCAGTCAGGCTCGGCTCTCTTCCCAACCCCAGGGGGCAAAGTCAGGGGGGGCAGGAGTGACACAATAATGCCTTTAAGTGGTAAACACCTGCCCCAGCTGGCTGCTAGCCCTAGAGGCAGGCAAGGCCTAGGGGAAGACAGAGACTTGTGACCAAGTTCTTTATGGATTCACCTGGATGACAGAGTGCCAAAGGGGAGCCCACTCTGCAGAGCTCATCCCACAAGCCCCCATCTGGTTCAAAACATCCTCCTCTGCAACCCGGGCTGGTGTCTGAAGGTGTGCCCATCAGCGCCTTAGCAAGGCGAGGGGTGTCCTGGGCTTGGCTGATATATATACATCAGGGCAAAATCAGCCAAGCCCACGATATTGCGCTCCCCTCCATATCATGGATGGGGAAACTGATGATCTGCAGGAGGCAAGTGACCTTCCTGTATTCGTTTTCTATGTTTTGTCACAAACTACCAGAAACAGAGCAGGTTAAAATAACACCAGTTTCTTGTCTCATGGTTTCCATGGATCAGGAGTCCAGCACAGCTTTGCTGGGTCTTCTTCTGCTAAGGGCCTCCCACAGCCGTAATCAAGGTGCAAGCCAGGGGTGGCACGGCAGTCTGTCTGAGGGAAAGGGTCCCATTCCAAGCTCACAGTTGTTGGCAAAATTTATGTCCTTGTAGCTGTAGAACTCGTGGAAGCTTGCTTCTTCAAGGCCAACAGGAGAGCACCTCTCTTCTTACCAGGAAGATTCCAAACCCTCTTGTTAGTGCTTTTAACTGATTAAGCTTGGCCCACCCTGGGTAATCTCCCTTTTCACTAACTCAAAAATCAACTAGTTTGGGACCTCAGTTACATCTACAAAACCCTTTCGCCTTTCCTGTCTAATATACCTAATCATAGAAGTGGCATCCATCATATTTATAGGTCCCGCCCATATTCAAAGGGAAGGGATATACAGGTGTCTACAACAAGGGGCAGAAATCTTGGGGGTCATCTTAGAATTCTGACTATCCCACCCCCCCAAAACTACACAGCAGATTACTGACAACAGGGAATCTATTTGGCCTATAGGCCTCCCCATTGCCCAACACAGGGGTCCACGCTTCTCCTGCTTCAGAGAAATGGCAAGATTGTGAACAAAATTGCTCATTATTGTCTAAAATCCACTTTGCATCCTGTGCCCAATTCTCAGAAAAAAATACTATACCAAGTTGCACTCAGAGTTAGTGCTCTAGGTAAATTAAGCCCTGTCCATAGTTGACCAGCAACCAGGCTATATATAGCCTGGTCTACTAAGATGGTATCTAATGGGTCTTGCCTCCTGAAGGCATTCCTGCCCTCCTGTGGTCTCCTTTCACGATGAATGGGGCTGACCTGTGTACCAATAGTATATTTTGTGGAAGTGACAGTGTGTGACTTGAGGTTTGGCCATAAAAGGCATTGTAACTTCCACCTGGCTGTCTTGGATCACTCTCTGGGAAAAGCTGGTGGCTGTGTAATGAGGACATAAAATCAGCCCTGAGGGGTCCCATGGCAAGCAAGGACCTGGGGCCTCCTGTCATCAGCCTGCACCAACTTGCCAGGCATGTAAGTGAACCACCTCGGAAGTGGATCTTCTAGCCCAGCCACTGGTCAACATTTTGATTACGACTTTATGAGATCCCAGAGCCCCCTGGCTCAGCTGCTCCCAAATTCCTGATCTCCAGAAACTCTGAGATAGTGGTCATAAGACCCTAAATTGGGGGGTAACTTTGCATAGCGATGGGTAATAAAGGGGCCTTCTGGAGCTAATACCTATCCCAAAAGATGGCACTGATGATGACGATGAAGTGCCTTTTATTGAGCACTTATTGCCTACTGGGCTCTCACCTACCTCCCTGTAGGCCGTTGGTAATGAGGTAACCGCTGGGAAAAGCTGAAATCCAAGTCCCAAGGTCGTGAGCCCCAGTCTCCCATCACCTGCCATGGACCTAACAGAAATTTCTGAGACAATGGAAATGTTCTCCATCTGTCTGCACTGTCCCAGAGCAGCTGGCAGCTGTATGTGGCTACTGATCATTTGAGATGCGGCTAGCTCATTTTTAAAACATTAAATTGAAATAGCCACATGACAAATAGCTGCTGTGCTGGACAGCAGAAGTCTAACGGAGGTGAGGTCTGTCTGCAAGAACCAGGTTGTGAGGAACAGAGATGCCCTCAAGTCTCATGGGGCTCAGGAAACCAAGGTGTGGCGTGGGGCTTGGGCGGGACTTGGGACCAGACTCACTGCTTCAGAGTGGGGTACACAGGTCCCAAGCAGCCTTGGTGAGGGGGCCTCGGGCCACATCAACCCTCTGATGGGAAGTATGGTGGTGGGTAGATTTCTGAGCTCAAATGCCTGGGTTCCAACCCCACCTCTACCATTGGTAAACTGTGTCACTTCGGACAAGTTATGTCACCTCTTAGCTGCAGTGTCCCCACCTATCTAATGGGGATCCTAACAGCTCCTAGTCGGTGCAATTATTGTGCCGATAAACTGAGTTCTGTTGTGAAGCAGAGAATGGGTCCTGGCACATGCAGGTGACAGGAGGGTTTGCTTCTACTACTACCAGTTCCTCAGTATCCTTCCACGGACCCCGGCCAGGCACTGGGCGGCATGACACTGAGGTTAGACCACCAAAGCCCAAGGCCTAGGAATTAAGGTTTAACTCTGCAGACAAGCTAAGTGCAGGCTTCCCCCTTGGTAAAAAATCTCTTACCAGTATCAAGAGAGGCATCAGAGGGGTTTGCCCAGACCCAACTATAGCAATGCCTGCAGCAGCCAAGCAGGTGACATAAGGGACAGAAGGTGGACAGAGATGCTACGTTGACAGGATCTTGCCTGTCAGCAACTTCCAACTGTAGCCATGCAGCCAGAGAGTAGCCATATCTTGAATTTTTCCCGAAAGAAGTGGGGAATCTGGATTTATATGGGGAGCATCCTCCTTTTTAAAAATATTTTATTTATTCTTGAGAGACACAGAGAGAGGCAGAGACATAGGCAGAAGAAGCAGCAAGCTCCTTGTGGGGAGCCTGATGCGGGATCACGACCTGAGCCAAAGGCAGATGCTTAACCACTGAGCCACCCATGTGCCCCAAACATCATTTCTTTCTTTTTTTTCCCCCCAAACATCATGTCTATAGTTAGCGCCTAACCCAGGGTTTTTTGTGTTTTTTTTTTTTTTTAACAAAGTGCCATCTAAATTAAATACCAAGGCAAGTGCAACATGCCTACAGGCGTCCGTGTACATGTTCTGACTCTCTTCCTAGATCCTTTCTTGGCTTCTCACAGCTCTGCCTCCTGTGTCTGGCACCCCTAAGGGCATTTGGTCAAGCAGTCCTCTCAGGCCCCACCGATCTCAATGGTTATACAGCCCAGAAAGGATGACTTCTCACACACTTTAAAATGACAAGGAAAAAAAATGACAGAGACAGGCCATCTAGAAAGTACCAGGTTTTATTATCTTCTTATTAAAAAAAAAAATTAAGTAACAGACAACAGTGTGAAGTGGCTACAAGAAGAGGTGCTCACTCCCAACATAACCAGAAGGAAAGGACATGGGTGGGGGAGGTGGGGCGGTGCAGAGGACCCAGCCAGCTGGGACCCTGGGTTGTGGTGGTGAAAGGTGCAAAGGGCAAGGGTGACTCCCCTGTACCCCAGCCAGTGGGGTCAGGAGAAGATGCAGACTTCCCAGGCTAAGCCCCAGGCCTCTACTTTGTGGACAGGGAGGGTCACAGATAACAAGCTCCAGAGCCAGAGCCCCCATCAGCCCTCCCTCATGCCCCCTTCACCCTGGGAGACAAAGGTCACCCCAGCAAGGCTGGGGCTGGGACCTGTTAAGCCAGTTTAGTTCTCTAGCACTGAGGCTCAACAGGTGGACATGGTCTCCATCTGTGTGTTCCGTATAGCAGCCACGAGCCATTTATGGCAAATGAGCACTTGGTTAGTGTAAATGAGGAATGAATTTATAACTTTATGTAATTTTAATTGATTTGAATAACCATATGTGGCTAGTGGTCACCATAATGGATAGAACAGCTGTCTAATTTTCTCGTAAATTTGGAGAAAACAAACAAAGGAACACCAGCTGGGATCAAAGCAGAAGCTAGAACGAAGGTAGAACTAACTACCCTCAATTATTCCAGCCCAATCAGGAGAAGGCACCAGGAATGGGGAAGGGGGGAGGAGGCAAAAACCCACTCAGCAACACAAAAATCCACTCACTCAACCATCCAGCCAACTTCAAATGGGACATATCACACTATTTCCTGAAAAAATATATTTATCTATTTTTCTAGAACCAAGAAAGAATAACAATATATTACAAGAAAAGAGACACAAATATCCCACCATCCCCTACATTATATTTTGGGATCTGCTAGAAGCCTGGTTCAGCAAAAGCTACTTCTCAGAGGAAGCAGCTTCAGAAAGGGCCAAGGTCATGAGCAGGGGTGTGTTAAGTATAAAAAAAAAAAAAAATGGGGAGGGTATTTAAAGAAAAAGAGGGAAGAGGGCCCTGTCTGAAGCTATAAATAGTAAAAAAAAAAATTAATAAAAATCATATCTCCGTCTCTTCTCTCATTTTTGAGAAACAAAAATAAAAAACCATTAAATACAAACTTAGCAGGTACTGTGGAAAGTGCAAGAGAGAGGAGAACATCTCGGCATCGGCACACTCTTGCCCAGGCAGAGGCTCTGCACCAAGGAATGAACCATTAAGAAAAAATACCCCGCTGAAAGCAGATTTACAAATACTCTGCAAGTCCATTTCAGTATGAACTTTCACTTCTTCTGCCCACCCCCCTCCCCCCAATAAAAAAGGTTGATTTCCCAAAGTCACTTGGAAGAACCGAGAATGGCTCAAGGTATACCACAGACTCCTGTAGTGTGGCCACAAGTGCCCTCTGACAGACACATCATCTCAAGGTACAGAAAGGTTCTAGTTCCTTCTCCCAGCTCCTTTTCACAGAAGGGAGGGAAAAGGCTGCTGGGGGGCAGAGCTCCAGCAGGACTCCTGTACCAGCTTCAGAGGGGCCCTGGGGAGGCAGGTTCAGGATAGGCTGTACGCTGGGCCCACACGTGAAGTGTGAGATTAAGAAATGATCCAATCCCACACCTGCCTTCAGCAAAGCCAAGTGTTAACCCCATTTTTCTGCCGGGACAATCGAGGCCCAGAGAATCAAGAAGAGGCAGGCAGGAACAGAAGATGAGGTCTCATCTGACACTGGAAACATAATTAGAGCTGGAGATGCCGACAGGTCAGTATTAGGTGGCCCTCCCCCGACCCTAACGTCCACCCTGCAAAATCCTTCGGCTTCCCTCCCCGAGGAGGCCTAAGCCAGTACCCAGGCGGGTGCTTCAGGCATAGAACTCGTTGGTGGGGGCTTTTTTGTAGATGGGTTTCTTGCCCAGGTCATAGGTGCCTTCATCCTTCTTCTTCATGCGGTATACCAGCAGCAGGACCAGGAAAATGGCAAAGAGGATGCCCACGCCGCCACCCACGATCAGAGCTGCAGGGGAAGAACAGGGAGAGCTGTGGGTTAGGGCCTTGGGTACGCTGCCGCTTCCCCCACTCCCCAGTCAGCTCTCTTACAACCAGATCTCCCTCCCCTTGCTGTTGCCTGTCCTACGCATGACCTCATTAACCAGACTGGGTTCACCTTAAGTCACCGAAGACCACAGAGCTAGAGTGGCAAAGCCACCATTCCAACCCACCCCCGCTGGAGCCCACAGCCAGGCGCCCGCCCCAGCAACAGCTTAACACTAACTCACTCAGCCAGGGACTAGCAAACCTGCAGGCTGCAAAAATCCACCTAGACATACTCACAGCACAGCCTTGGCACAGCGCACTGTCTAGAGGGCTCTGTGTGCACACACACCTACACGGGCCTACGCTTCTATTTGCTTTTTTAAAGATCATATTTATTTATTTGAGAGACAGAGAGTGAGTGAGAAAGAGAACAGAGCGGGGGCAGGGGGAGGGGCAGAGGGAGAAGCAGACTCTCCACTGAGCAGGGAGCCCGATGTGGGGCTCGATCCTGAGACCCTGAGATCATGACCCAAGCTGAAGGCAGACACTTAACCGACTGAGCCGTCCAGGTGCCCCTGGGCCTACACTCTACAGACATGTATACAAGTTCTCTATGCACGTAGGTGTACACTACCGAACACAGCTTGGACGTGCTAACACTGCCATGCTACTATGTCAGAGACAATTACATACTGTGGTTTACACTCCTACGTTTGCAGCTCGGTGGCTAAGGCCTAGGACCCACTCCCATTACTCATCACTGGCTGTGTGATGAGGCAAGTTCCTTCATCTCTCTCATTGCAAAATGAAAGCAATAGTAACTTTCTCACTCATCTGTCCTAAGGATTACAGTTCAGCTCAGAAAGAAGCACTGCCCAAGGTTACCTGCTAGCGTCAGGCAGAGGTGCACTGCTAACCTCAGGTGAGCAGCTGTTCTGCATTATGCCGGCCCGCCTGAAGGGCTCATTCCTGTTTGTTGAGGGGGCAGGGATATCTCACAGAATCCTTGCTGTGGCAGACTGAGTCCCCTAATTCGGTCTTACTAGCGCTAAGAAGATTAATTTTCCATCCCTGCCCACACTCCACATCTATGCACAGAATGGGGGCAGAATGGCACAGAGGAGCCCAGTGAGGTTCTTTCTTGGCTAAAACTCTAAGAAAAAGCAGCCACAAAGTGACCCCAGGAAATACAGAAAATGCACATGGAATGAGGTATCAACTCTGCTACTGTTTTTATCACCTTTCCCTGATACCCCTCCAGATCCTCTCTCAGGACCTTGGTCTGTGCTGGGACTCTCCACTATGTTAAGGTTAAAGGACAGGTTCAAAAGGGACTGTGCTAAAGGTTCAAATGCCAGGGCTACCACTGCCTAGTTTGAGGACTCTGCATAAGTGATTTGGTTTCTCTGAGCCTCAGTTTCCTTATCTGTAAGAGTACAGATAACCATATGTGTCTGATAGGGTTGTGGAGACTCAGTGAGGGGGCACATGGATGAGATGGCACCTAGCAAGCACTTGAGAAACTTCCAGGTGCCATTTAGATGCTGCTGGAACAGAGTCCCACCTCAACTAATGCAACAACATTAACTTCCCACATCAAGATCTTATGCATGTATGATTCTCAACCTGAAGATTTAAGAGATGGCCTGGCTTTGGTTCTGTCTCTTGCTACGTGACCCAAGCTGTGGTTTCCCCATTTACAAGACACACTTGCTTGGACTAGATCAGTGGTTTTTAAATTTTTCTTTAGAAGCAGCAGAACCGGGCAGCCCAGGTGGCTCAGTGGTTTAGTGCCGCCTTCAGCCCAGGGCATGATCCTGGGGACCCAAGATTGAGTCCCATGTCGGGCTCCCTGCATGGAACCTGCTTCTCCCTCTGCCTGTGTCTCTGCCTCTCTCTCTCTCCCTGTATCTCTCATGAATAAATAAATAAAAACTTTTAAAAAATAAAAATAAATAAAAGCAGCAGAACCTGGGCACCTGGGTGGCTCAGTGGTTGAGTGTCTGCCTTTGGCTCAGGTCATGATCCTGGGGTCCTGGGATTGAGTCCCATATCAGGCTCCCCACAGGGAGCCTGCTTCTCCCTCTGCCTATATCTCTGCCTCTCTCTGTGTCTCTCATGAATAAATAAAATCTTTAAAAAAATAAAATAAAATAAATAAATGAAATAAATAAAATAAAATAAAATAACATAAAATAAAATAAAATAAAATAAAATAAAAAACAGCACAACCCTTAGTTGGTGAAAGCAAAGCCTTGTGCTAATCCCACATATCTCAGCTAAAAGTGGTTGAAAAAAGATGGGGGATGTTTTACTAAATATTTTGAAGCTTAGGTGACTAAAAGGTCTCTAAGGGCCTCCTGAGTTCCAACAGCATCCCCTACCCTTCCTACATTGCAGCCAAGGAAAAGTAGAAAGAACACCAAGTACCCCCTCACCAGGCTGGTTCATGCAGATAGACCCTTGGCCTATAAACCTTGGCCAGAAAAGAGAGTTCCCTCTGACAACCCATCCCCAGCTTTGGAGACCCTGAAGCTGTCAGGGAAGGAGAGAGGGAGTGTCAGTCACCACATCCACTGAAGGCCACACCTGAAGCCCCACCCCAGCACAGGGCTTCCACCATGATAGCACCCCCTGCTCCCACCTGCTGCCCCCAGTCAAGAACCTATGGTTCTTGCATCAGGCTAAGCACCAAACCCCTCTCTAGGCCTCACAGTGCCTTCATTTGCCATATGAAGATTTCTGGTATGCCACCTTAAATGAAAAGTCAATGAAGACTCAATGACAGATTATACCAACAAATCAGAAGAGCGCTTTACAGCTTGCCAAATTACTTCAGATTCTAATTTTCATGGAGTTATGACACCAACCCAAGGGGTAGCGTTGTACCCATTTACAGAGGAGGAAACTGAGACTCACCTCCTCAACGGAGGTTGGAAAAAGCTGCTCAGCCAAGGAAGGTCACAAGGCTATCAAGTAATAGAGCAGAGGGAAGGGGAAGGGGAGCCCCAGCCCAATCCAGAGGACTCTCTGGACTTTCAGGGGAAATTGATGTTTAATAATTAACTCCCTAGATACCAACCCCAGGCCTATGCAAATGTTTCAAAAACAACACAAAGGGACTTAAGGCAAGTGACAGACACACAGGCTGTTCTTTATAAGCCTTGATATGCAATTCTTCCTCTCCCTCCCCCAGTCAGAGCCAGCCCCTAGGGAGGTATAGTCCTTGGGGGCCAGGGCACCCTGCAGAGGGCAGGAAGGGTACCAAGGAGCCCAGTGGGCCCGAGGCATCCTGTGTCTGCAGCACTACGTTCCTCTGAGTCCTCTCCCCCTTTGAAGTATCTGGTGAGGACCTTACCTGCCAGAACCTCTGTCCTCTCAAAGATGTTGCCGCCCTGAGCAGTGCTGGACATGGACACCTTGTTAGATACATCCTCATCCCCTTCAAAGGGTGAGATCCTTTTGGGGATGACCTCGTTCTCCTCCAATTCCTTGGGTTCGGTGGGGACCCAGCTCCCAGGCCCTGCCTTCTCAGGGATATGATTATCTAGAGGCACCTGGATGGGATGGAAGGAAGAGAGATCAACACTCAGCATGGTTTGGGGACAAACCCAGGGCAGGGGATGGAAACATTCAGCCAGGGAGGGAGTCTGCTTTTGCCATCTTGCTGGCTGAACCATGTGGTCCTGGAGCACAAAGCAGCACCAACTTCTCATCAATTATGCCATCAAATGCTTACCCTCAACCTTTCTAATAGACTCCCAAATGGGGAATGAATAATGTGACCAAGGGGACAGGGAAGCAGGTGTTTCTACTCACTGCTGGTAGTGGGTATTTGAGAATAACCACCCCTGCTGAGGGGGGAGGCAGGGGGAGGGGGGCAGTCTGGCAAAACTGTAGAAATCGCTGGTCCTTTAAGGCAGGAACTTTGTCCCTGGGATTCTATCCCAAGGAGCTAATCAGACATTTGAGTGAAAGATGCTTGCTGTAGTGTTATAATTTTAGAATATCAAAAAATCATATACAACTAACTTTTCCATCAGTAAGGGAAAAGTTGTGAACTATGATTATGTGGCCTATAAAAATGAGTAGGAAGCACACTTAATTATGTGAGGAAATAAATTCATATAATAAACTCATGACCACTTTCAAGTGAAAAATGCAGCACAGAAAACTGCATATACAATTTGATACTAACGTTGGGAAATACCTAGAAACGCACAGTAAAGGGGCTGGAAACACCTCTAAGTGTTGACAGTGATTATCCCTGCAGGAAGGATGGCCTAGCCACGACCCACAGCTGTGCCTGCCTCTAAGGAGCCAGGGCCACAAATAAAAGCTTTCCTACAGAGTGAGAGGTCAGACCCTCACTTATGGGTCCCTCTCAACAGGTGTCAAAGAGGAACAAGTGGGGAGAGGCAAAAGCACATAACTACTCACCAGGGGCTGGATTACTTCAGGGAAGGTCTGGCGGTGCTCTGAGTCATCTGGAAGGTCAGAAAGGCTGTGTGAGTGTGAAGTCACGTATCTTTAGATAAAGAACCTCCTCCTTCTTCAGCCATGGCTTGAGGGGGTTGGGGGGAGTCCCAACTTACACCAGCCCTCAAACGCTCACTGTACAGCAAGTGACCATTCCCACCCCAGCTTGAGTCACCTCATCTGTCAAATGGAGCCCCAAAGACTGGCCTCCCTGGCTCTTTCACAAGAATGCTGAGCAGGTAGGTAGCTGAGCTGATGCTTTGTCAGCTCCAAACCCTTGCTCTGTAATTAGGGATCCAGGGGCCAACAGCATCACCTGGGAGCGGGTGAGAAATGCAGAATCTCAGGGCTCACTGAATCAGTGTCTGCATTTTCACAAGATCCCCAGGGGATTCCTTCAAGAAGACTCTAGATTGTACTACTAAATAGTAGGAATTGCAACATTAAAATATGTCCTGAGGATGCCTGGGTGGCTCTGTGGTTGAGCGTCTGTCTTTGGCTCAGGTCGTGATCCCAGAGTCCTGGGATAAAGTCCCACATCAGGCTGCCCGCAGGGAGCCTGCTTCTCCCTCTGCCTGTGTCTCCGCCTCTCTCTCTGTGTTTCTCATGAATAAATAAATAAAATCTTTAAATAAATAAATAAGTCCTGAGTGCTTGGTATGTGCCAAGAGAGCTTTAACTCAGTCCAATCCCCAAAAGGCTGATTTTTCTATTTTGCAGATTTAGAAACCCAGGCTTAGAGGTCACAGAGAAGCAGTAGGAACTCAAGCCTATGTGACTCCAAAGCTCAAACTTCCAATTGTCACACCATTCTACATAGAGGAGGGATGCCTCTCAGCAGCTGTGTCTGGCCCAGCAGCCAGGGAGTCACAGATGACCATGAACAGCCCTGGCTCCTGGTCCAGCCCCCGGAAGCCTGGGCACCTTCCCCCATACCTCTGCCCACACATGCTCGCAGACTTTTGAGCTGGTCCCTTTCCTTTGCATAGGAAGAAAACACTAACAGTTCTTTCTAGCACCCCCTTCTCAGGCCCCCAGCCATGGGCAGACAGGTCCAGGCTGGTGGTGCTCAGTAAACCTAGAGCGACAAGTGAACTCAAAGCAACAAATAACTCGCCCAAGGAGGGTAGTCAGAGCTTGAAAAGGGTTGATAGTTACTTTTGTTTCCCCTTTATTGAGACCGGAGGAGCACTGTAGGAAAGTCCCCACAAAAACCCAAATCTCAAGGCAAGCTCACTACTCTCCAGCCCCATGATCCCAGGCCTACCCACCACATCCTCCATACCCAAATCTCCAGAGCCAGACAGCTCAAAATCATCGGGTTCCTGCCCGGGGCCCCCTACATCCTCGTCATCTGGGAGGGCTCCAGAAAAGTATCGTCCTTCTAGGAGGTCTTGGGGGTCGATGACTTCGGTCTCTCGGATCTAGGATGAAAAAAGGAGTCACATCAGCCCCCTCAACAGCACCCTGGTGCTCTACAACAGACTCTGAGACCCAAAAGGCAGTGAAGTGGGGATTCAGTAAGATAAGCTGGTGTGCTAGAAGGTATTCAGGCCAGAACCCGGAGACCTAGGTCCTGCACCCCTCCTGGTCCCTAATTTGCTGTGTGACCTTAGGCAAATCTCTTTCCCATTCTAGGCTAATAAAAAATCATAAAGTCAGTAATAATCAGAACATTAAATATTACTTGGTATCGTTTTCGGAGTACTCTGGGTCAGTCCCTGTTCGTAACACCAAAGGCAACAGAGGGAAGTGGGGATTTCCTTCTGACACGAGTAGCAGGTGGAAGAATGAGGATCCAGCACAGAGCTGCCAGACTGCAGAACTACAGGGGCTGGAGGGTATGACACTCCGGGGGTTCTAGGATGCAAATGAAGTCATAGCTGATTGACCAGCAGCAGGGAGAGGGCTGCTGGTCTTGCTCAGAACAGGACACCTTTCCCAGCTGACTCAGACTGGGCTGGGGCGGATAGGGCTGTCTCACCCACACCCCAAGGCAGCCTCAGGCCAGGAGCTGCACAGACCTGGTGACTCACATGGACATAAGCACGCTCTTGTACTCAACTTTCCAGCATCTCCCACAAATCTGTTCTGCAACAACCCTGGGTAGGGCAAGGCACCAGAGCGGCACAGTTCTTCATGGACCATCCACTCCAGCACCCACAAATGTCCTCAATCCCTACCCCATGGGGACCCAGCCCATCATATCACAGCAAAATCTTAAGCCCATTTCCACCAATAAGCTTTCAAAGGTAAAGTATCAAGGTCCAGGGAGGCAAAGACTTTTCCAAGATCCTATATAGTACATCAGCTACTCTGTCCTCCCCCCACCCCGCCACCCCCAACTGCCCCCCGCCCCCCACCAGAACTCACAAGGGTAGGAAACATTCAGCCTATCACTCTTCCTCTTAGGCTTGGGGCTAAGGCTTCCCAAAGAACAGCAGCCCTGAGCAAAGTTCATCCTCTCCCCCCCCCACCCCCGACATTAACTCAAATGCGAAAGTGCCTACTATTTGCCAAAAGAGTTAGGGTTTCAATGAAGTTCAGTACACACCCTTCCTCTAAACATTCTCCGTTCTTTTCAGAGCCCCTAACTGTAAGAGATAGGGGCTCTGCTTAGAACCACCAGAAGACCAGCTACAAAGGCCAGGGAGGTCCTGTCCTCTCTTTCACAGAATTTGAGATACTCTGGGCCCTGAACAGGCCAGTGACCTGCCTAGGGTCCCATAACTGAGTTAGGCAGCTCAGAGTAGAGAGGCCAGGTGTCTTTTTCTGACTGATCCCCAGGCTGTCTTTCACCAGGTTGAGACTGCCAGGGACACAGTGGGGGAGCTCAAGGAGTATCTGTTCCTAGGACAAGGTAACTGTGCAGGAGACATCCAGGATCCTCCCGTTACTTCCTCCACTGGCTTCCTTCCTCCACTGGCTTCCGGGGAGAGGCGGGCAGAGCCTGACTGTTGTGCCCTCTTCCACCCCCGCGAGGGCATATGCTGGATTCTCGGAAGGGAGGAAGGTCAGACTAGGGGGAAGGCAGTGGGCACGTAGCCCTCTTCGACCGGATGGGAGAATCTTTACAGAACACTTGCCACACATGGGGGTGGGGAGCCAGAAGGGGTTAAGCCCTGGTTGGGGATGACTTCACGACTCGGGAATCAGGAGCTGCTGAGCTGCTGGTGTTGGAATTCCAGCCCCCGCACACAGCCCCGTGCCTGTGGCTTTGGTTTGGCAGCTCTGGGAGAAAGGCTTCTCAGTGGTGGTTGCGAAACTGTCCCTAGGGCGAGGTCCCTGCGCTCCTACCCCCACCCCCTGCCACAGATCCCCTCCCCAGACCCCAAATCTGAAAGAGCAGGACCTCCTGAGCCCTTAGCATGAAGGAGGTCCTCCTGATAGATCTTGTGCAGAAGTAGAACCAGGGCTGCAGGAAGGTTAAGTGGCTTGCCCAGCCACAAGGTCATACTGGCAGAAAGTGGCCACATTGGATTAGAATCCAGGCATGGGTCACCTGAGCCTTTAACCACATATACATGAACCCCTGCACGGACACACATAGAAGTAGAGTGCCTGATCACCCCAGCTAGGAGGGAGCCCTGGGGAGTGGAGGCCAAATCCAGCCCAGGAGAGAAAAATGGTACTATGGCCACTTGGTCGACCTGGCCAGGGAGACCAGACTGGCTGTGGGAGTCATGGCTCCAAGTCCTCAAGACAGGGGGCTGGGGGTCCCACCACGGTGGGGCACAGTGTCAGGCTTCAGGCACAGTTTCAGGCTTCAGGCAGAGACCCTCCCCACCAACCCTCACCCTCAGGAGCCCTGGAATGTTGTTTACACGTCCTTCCTTTCTTTTACTATGTGCAAGTGCTAAGGGGTGTTTCAAAACAACCACGGGATTAGCATGCTGATTGGCTGAGAGTTACCAGCTCCCCCGTTACAATAGCTAAACGAAGGCTAAGAGAGGAGGCAGGTATGGCAGCCTGGAAACCAAAGCTGAAACCCAGATTTGCTTGCATTTCAGACCTCTTAGGGGTCGCCTGGTGGTCCCTCCCCTTTCCTTTCTAGACGAGGATTCTGGAGAGGATAAACAGCTTGTCTCAGGGCACCAGAGGTCAGCGGCATGGCTAGAAGTAGACCCTGCCAAGCACCTATTCCAGGGTTCTCAAGCATTAGAGGAGCCAATGTACCCTCCTCCAGCAAGTCACGAGGCTTGGAAGAAGCTTTGTGCGGTGTGCTCATGCGAGGACACAGGAAAGAAAATCCTTCTTCAACTTAGAAGCACCCTCTCTTCCCCTCTCTGCCCACGACTCTTGGCAAGAAGTAAATTCCCAAGTGGGAACCCTTTAAGATCAGGTCATCAAAAGAGGCCCAAGCTCCATGGGATCATGGGCAAACATCCCTTTGTGTGTCTGAGAGTGGGGGGCATGCCAACAGCCCTCCCTTGCCTCACCCGCTTTGCAGACAAGGCCCATTCAGTCTGGGGTAGATTTGAAGAACCAGGCCACCCAGCAGCCAGACCCAGCTCTGACCAGAGAGGACTCCACCCGGCTCCTGGCTGAGCCTACTCCATCTGTTCTCCACTCACCCCATCCCCGCCCCGGAACTGTGTGTTCATGTGTGCGTGTGCACACACAGGCACCTTCTCTGGGCCCTCAGGTCCCCTTTCTCACAGACCATAACAGAAATCACCAGCTGAATGCATCAGTGGGCCTGGATCCCACAGATCCTGCTTGCCCCAGGGCTGGTGGGCACCTGGGGTTGGTACCTGGTAGTTGAGATGCTGGATGCCTCCCCAGATTATCTACAGAAGAAGGGATAGGTGCTGTCTGTTCTACAGGATCTAACATTTGCCAACAGAAGGTATCCGAGGCTACTAAGCCCAACGGTCTCATTTTATAACCCAGCAAACAGATTAAAAGACAAGGGACTTTGCCAAGGTCACCCAAAGCAGTTGGCAGCAGAACTAGACTTAGAACCTAGGGCTCCTGGCTTCAGGCTGGAGCTGTCCTCCTTCCCCGCTTCAAGGATTTTGGCTGCAAAACTAAAGGTCTCTGCAAACCCACAGGCCTCAGCTGTCACTCCAGACATATTCCACATCCAGTCCTTACCCTATAGGCATGAAGCTAGGAAAAGGTCACCCACCCTATCCCAAAGTCCTATAGCTTTAGTCACCAAGTAAAGGCATAGGGGCTGGGGTGACTAGCCCAAGCATCCACTACGTGCCAGACACCGAGCTGGATTCTTCTCTCTATGAGTTCATTTTTACTGGCACAACCGTCTTGTAACACGCTCCAGCCATTTTGCAGGAAACTGGCGTGCAGTATTTTACCCAAAGTGACACAACTAGAAAGCAGCGGAGCTGGGTTGTGAACCTAGACCTTTCTCAAGACCATGCCTTAGCCACAACCAGCTTTCTCACTGCCACCCACGCGTCCCCTATCCACCCCAACGCCACACTGCCAGGCCAGGCTCCACCAAGGGAGCAAACAAAGGTGAAAGTGATATTGCTTAAACAAAAGAACAAAAACTTGGCTGGGGCACCAGGGAGAAGTTCAGGCTTGGTTAAGTGTGAGCTGGGGGGAGGAAAAGAGACTCCCACTCACCCCCAACCCTCCTGCCCTCAGGCTCCTCCCCAGCAGAGGTAGGGTCAGGAACACACTTGCCCTTTCTTTCAGGAGGTGAGAGACCAGAAGGACAACCTCACAACCAAATTCATGGGCATGGGGGCAGCGGGGGAAGGGAGGTGTGGGTTAAGGACAGTGGGTTCAAACTACTAAACCCACCAGACTGGTCCTGACAGGAAATCCCCAGAAGGGGCCTCTGGTACAGTCACTATCTTCCTCCATGACCCTTTCTGAAGGGTCAGATATCCCCCAGAATGAGCAAACCTGGAAGCCACCATCAGAACTCTATACCCAGGCAGAAATGAAGGATCTGCCAGTAGAGTGGTAACCCACAAGCAAAGCACAGCCTGGCCACTTCTTAACTACAAGAGTCAGGGTATGCATCACATCTCGAACCCTCAGTTTTCTTTTGATAACCAGAGCTAGGAGCAACCTACAGGATGATGAGGATTAAGTGCAATGCATTAGTGTGTGCAAGGGACCCAGCATATGGCCTGGTACACAGCAGGTGCTCAATGAGTAGCAGCTATTATTAATGCCCACCTGCCTTCCTTCTGGCCAAAGGGATTAGTGCTCAAAGGGTCAGAGAGACCTGGGAAAAGCTGTAGAAGCAGTTCCATTACTAGAAAGAAGATGATCAGTGGATGGAAGGATGTGCTTCACAAATCTTGAATTAATGCCTATAAAGGGTATTTATTTTGCTTCTGAGACCAGAGACTTTAACAACCAATCAGCTCCCTTGAAATTACAAAGGATCCAGAGACCTGCCCAAGGTCACCAATTTGGAGCACCTGTTCGAAGAGGACAGAGACAGAGGAAACTCAGTTGTATCTTTCCAAAAAGAGCAAATGGCAGTGACCAGAGACACCTGACATTCTACACAAGGACCTGTATCCCCAGGGTATTTCCTGACTTGTTTTGGGGACAAAAAAAAAAAAAAAAATCCAAAAGTCAAAAAGAAACACACCCATCCAAAATCTGGTGCTCTGGTACCTGAAGGGTTAAGCCAGGTCTGGGGGTGGGGGTGGGGGTGGGGGTTCGAATGTCAGCTCTGCCCACTCCAGGGTCGGGTTACTCTGAACACAATCACTCAGGAGAGAAGCCAGGCCTGGCACTGCCAGCAGCTAACTTTTCACCAACCCCCCAGGGAAACCCATTCCACAGCAAGGGCTCCAGGATCCTGGGGTGCCAGCTAGGAATGGGGGTGGGGTGGAAGCTTCTGCCGCTCTGGACATCCCCCTGCCAGCAGGTGATGGAGACTTCCTCCCTGGGCCTGCCTGCCCACCTGTAAAAGACGGTTCTCAAAGAGACAAGCCTCCCTCTGTCTCGGGCCTGGTAACCAAGCTGGGCACTGCTCCGATTACCGCTGGAGACAGCCAGGAGGGGGCTGGCTCCCTGAGGGCCGCAGAGACAGAGGTGCATTGAAGCTCGGGCTTGTAATCTAGGCAGCAGATCCCAAGTCCCTGCTGGATCTAAGGGCAGGCCGTAAACAAGCCTCCCGTGTTCTCAAGAGCAGAGCCGATAGCCTTGTCTTGGCTGATTAGATCAGCCCTGGGTGCTGGCTTCCTGCCCCTTCCCAGCATCCCTCCCACACGTGGGGAAGCCACGGCTCCAGCCCGGGTCAGTCTGTCCCATAGACCTCTCCCAGCCGGTCTTCCCCCGGGGAAGGAGTGTCCCTGCTCCCTGTGACCGGCCACGGGTCATCCCTGCCCCCATGCCCTGAGGTCCGAGTGGTACAGCCAGTCCTGCAGGCCTGGCCGCCACCAGCAGGCTCCACCAAGTCACTGTTTCCACACATACCAGCCTCTCCCTGCCTCCCCTTTCCATTACCCCAGGTGTCACCTGACCAGCCACAGCCTCCTCTACTGTGCCAGAGAAAACTGGGGCAGCAGAGCTCCCGCCCGGCCTGAGGGGGGAGGAGGGACGGGCCAGGGAGAGGAGAGGCAGCTTAAAGGGGGTGCTGAGTAGGAGGGACTGGCCAGAGGGTGAGGGTGGTGAGTAACTGGGAGCCCAGAGGTGGTGACAAGAAGCAGGGATAGGTAGGCAGGATTGTAGAAGGCCAAAGCTGGGAAGAACTGTTGAAATCACAGAGTATCTCCTGGGGACTCCGGGAGCCCTCTAGAAAGGATAAAAAGTTCTAAACCCCAAGAAGTGGAACTATCGGTTTACGTTTTCAGCATGCACACAGCTACCACCCCCCTGAAGCCAATATCTGGGCAGGTTAAGAACCCTTGTGTAGCTGCTAAGAATAAACTAAGATGGGACCAGCACTTTACCAGTTTGCCAAACACAGACTATGACCCTTGAATGACACAGGTGTTTTACAGAGAATGCACTGGTAAAGTGACTTATTAACTAACTGCGTGTTCCTGGGTGAGCAGCAGAGCTGAGGTGGTGACTCAGGCTTGTCTGGCTGGGAACTTACCCACTTCTAGTCACCCTGCCTCCAGCAAACAGGGCCAAAGGGCCTGGCCAGGTGCAGGGACGTGCCTGAAGGTCACTAGTGCATTAATAACTAACCAGCCCAAGAAGTCAGGCTTCCAGTACTTCTAGGGTTAAATCAGGCCCCAACTGTTGACACAGGCCTTCCCCTCCCTCTGTGGGTGCTTTACACTGAAAACTGGCTTTTCAGACACTGTGTACCTTCCTGTCCACCATCACACCCCCTCTCCAAGGCCAGAGAGCTGCTTGCAATTCACTCAGCCTCCGTAGGACTAGAAACTCTGTCCTCCAACGCAGGAGGGCGACCCTGTTCTGTGTGGTGTCCAGGTGGTACAATACCCTTAGCAAGCCCCCCATCACCCTCCAGGACACAAGCTGCCCAGCAAGGGGTTCCTACAGATCCCAGCAGGAGGGGTGGGGCTGCCGAGAACTGGTTCTTGTTTAAATATAAACCCATCTGATAATTAGCAAACAGTCCACTTCTAAAACAAACAAACAGTAGATTTGAACTCCATCCGCCCCACCCTGGACTCCTCCCTTTCCACCTTGCAGCTGTTGGGGGGAGGGAAGAGAGTGTTCCAGGGGGACTCGGAGTAGGATCTTCAATGGTACAGAACCAGCTGGCATCACTATCACTAAGAATGCAGCCTTCCTCCCAGGCACACACTGGGAACTTTACTGCAGGCTTGTCACCTCCTCCCAGCCTCCCCACAATGCCCAGGAAGCAGAGGCTGGGGGGCTGGGTGACATGCCCACAGCCATGTAGCTAGTTAGAGGTAGACTTCACACCTCTGCAAGTTAGGTCTGCCTAAGTCCCAAACCAATGTTCCACTGCTCTCCAGCCAGTTCCAGGAAGCAAGGAGAGGGCATCAGAAAAATCAGAGACTCCTGGGGTTCAACCATATCTGGACTGTACCAGCTTGACTCTGGGGGCTCAGAGCAGGGGCAGCTTCAGTTCTGCTTTAAGGGAAACAAAGCAACACCTGCTCTGCCCAGGCCCAAAGACCAATTCTGAAGACTGGCTGAATTCGCACCCTGTCAAAGCCCACCCACAGACAAGGCACTGAGAAGGTCTGGCGTCTAGTGCTGGCATTCCCTGTACACCCCCTCAAGGTCCAGGACGCTGAGATACTATCTCTAATAGGGTCTCAGAGGACATGGTAAAACTCTATAGAGCCCATTCCAACACCCCCACCAGAATCATCCTTCGGGCCAAGAGGTTGAAAGGAAATGGGTGACTCAGGCCAGCCACGGCTCTCCTCCAGTGACTCACAGGCCCTGTCCAGCCCCTTCCCCCAATTTTCAATGGTCATTTGGAAATCACACCCACCAATCCAGGAGGCTGAGAACAACTAGAAGCCAATTCCTCCCTAGAGGGAACTGGGGCGGGAAGCCCAGCCTGGCTCTCCCAGCTCCTCATTCAAGACGGCCCAGCACTCCAAGTCCTTGGAAATGCCCTCTGTTTCCAGGAGCTGGGGATGGCAGGAGCTGAATGTCTCCACCTCCCTGTACCCCACCCCCCAACTTGTCCTCTTGTTTAGAATCTTTACCAAAGGGGCCAAGAAAGCTCCCCTCCCCGCCATTGGTGTGTTTTCAGGGCAGGCAGGATCCACGGAGGGGTTTAGTTCAAGGTGGGCTTATTATAGAGTTGGGGACACTGAGACCCAGAGATAGGGTACATTTACTCAAGGTCACCCTGCAGGTCAAAAGCAGAACTCAAAGTATCTGCCTTCAAAACCAGCCGATTTCCTCATCTGGAATGTCCTCTCAGGGTGCTCAAACCAGACACCTTGTATTATCAGAGAGACCTAGTCCTGACCTTGGCAAGCCACTATCTTCCCCTGAGCATCAGTTTCCTGTAAAAATGTAGATAATAGGGACGCCTGGGTGGCTCAGCGGTTGAGCACCTGCCTTGGGCTCAGGGTGTGATCCCAGGATTCTGGGATTGATAATCAAGTCAGCATCAGGCTCCCTGCGAGGAGCCTGCTTCTCCTTCTGCCTCTGCCTCTATGTCTCTGCCTCTCTCTAGGTCTCTCAGGAATAAATAAATAAAATCTTTAAAAAATAAACACGTAGAAAATAAAATCTACTTCACGGTATCCCTGGAAGACGTTCAGATTAGTGATAATAATTTCAACGCACCTTTTAGAATGAAGCTACATGCACGAGTTTATTCATTCGTACAAACATTTCCTGAGGACTAACTGAGGAACAAGTATTTCACTGAAGATGAATAGAGCAGAAATTCCCCCCTCCCCTGCCCCAGGGGATGTGTGTGGGTGGAAGTGGTATGTGTGGTCGGGTTGGGGGATGGGGAGTGGGCATACGACTCAGATTTTGGTGGGATATATTTACTAATTCTCTCACAAACTAAGTCTCTTCAAGGGAGGCAATGCCTTAGATGTCCGGGGTTTCTACAATCTCTTCCAAAGAATAGGTATTTATTCATAGAATACTTGAGCCGAGAAGGGCTCTCAAGGTCATTTGTTTCAAACCGCATTTTACAGATGGGGTAATGTCAACCCCACAGAACCCTCTAAACCACGGCCCCAAATATCTTCCGTGGTGGTTCTCTGTGGCTTCTAAGAATTCCAAAGAGCTCTCACTGGCCACTCATGGGGTCCCAGACCCCCTATGCTCCTGCCCTATCCAACCTCAGTGCATTCAAGGAAAGAATTCTCAAGGAGACCAGAAACCTCTCTAAGCTAAAGTACACCTCCCCAGAACCCACGGGGCCTGGTGCCACATCAGGAGGCTGTGCCCCTGGGCGGCAACACTTCTGGGGGGGTCCAGCTCCCAAAACAAGGCTGTCTTTAATTGGCTAGGGAAGGAGTGGCAGGAAGGCAGTCAGGTAGACAGGAAGAACTGGTTTGGGATAGCAAGCCCTGCCAGGGAAGAGACTGGTTGCTCAGACTGGGTTCCCTTCCCAAAACTTCACCAAGCCCTCGTGGTGGGGATAGGATACCACCCAAGGGGAAGGCAGGCCTTTGGCTTACACCCAAAACTTGGGAAGGGCCTCACTAGCACTACTGGAGGGGGACCCTCAGATCCTTCATCCGGAAAGTGGGTATGATATAATCCCCACATGCTGGGCTTTCTGTGAGGATAAGATGCACCAGACCGGGCACCGGACCCGGCATGTGGAAAGCACCCCACAAATCATAACTGCCATTAGCTAATCCCTTCTCCAGTGGGCCTGTTTCCTCCACCTGTAAAAATCTACTCAACTATGACTAGGCCTGATTTTTCCGGCCACAATCCTGGCAGTAAGGGGACAGGGGAGGCAAAAGGGGAAGCCCTGTAACCCAATTCGAGGTGGAAGGTCTGTGACATTCCTCAGGAAGGGGAGTGCTGAGGTCAGGATGAGGGAGACCAATACCTCTCTCCGGAAGCAGCTGCTCAAGGGCCAGCTTCTCCCTAGCTGATGATGGGTCACCATGTGTAGGGCTGACACAGCTGCCCTCCCCCAAACCATATCCTTCCGACTGCCCCCAGGACACAGCTGTCTGCTCCTCACCCTGAAGCACCTGCAGACTCAGCAGCCCCTCACCCGGGACTGCCATGTGACTCCCATGCAGTGATCTCCTAACCTCCTGGGGCTTTCTATTTCCCCCCACGCTACCCACAGGAGCCAACATGCATTCCTTTGGATGTCTCCCCAGCTGCTTGACTCCAACACATCTCTCAGGGTCTAGTTTAGAGCACTGCACCAGGGAGCAGCGGGTGTGAGCTGGAGTCCTGGCTCAGACATTAACTTTTCCATAAGGTTGCCCATAGTTTGGGGAAGTCGTCACCTCACCCTGGGCCCGTTTCCTTCTACCTCAGAATTTCTTGAGGCTGGCCAGCCCCAAATCTCAACAGATTCTAAACTCTTGAGTTACCTGAGGATGGGACACAAGGGCAGCCCCTCAGAAAGCATCAGACCACAGCTTATCATAAGAGCAGGAACTTGGGAGCCTGGCTGGCTAAATTTGAATGCCTCAGCCCCATATTAAGCTGTGTGGCCTTGGATAAATTAGCTAACCTCCTCAACCTCAGGACCAATTTAAGGTAAACAGCCGGGCTGTCAGAATTAAATCTAGTTGATAGGCCATTAGTTAGAACAGCCGTTAGAAAGCTATCAGAACACCATAAGGCACACCATAATGTTTGCTATCATCACTGCTTGCCTTCAATTGTGCTGGCAGGTTATTCTCAGGGTCTCATGCATTCCTCAACAGAAGCCAGCCAGGCAGAAAGGACTTTCCTCCAAGCAAGCGCAGAGAAAAAGGAGCCCCATAAGGAATCCACAATGATAAAACTCCACAGACTTCCTCTGTCTAAAAGGGGAGGTGGGCTTAAGGCATGAAGGGGGCACAGGGCTGGGGTTCTTGGGGGGACAGATAGCCTCTCCCATCAATTCCTGCTCCCCCAACTTCCCAGATGGGGAAGCCACCCTCTTCCCCTGATGGTCGCTGGGATGAATGGAGCTTCTGGTGGCCTAGGGCTTTGTAAACTAGGACAGAGACCAGCGGGCGAGTGAGAAGAGCTTCTCGGTGCTCACTGTAGCCTTCCCTCCCCCAACCCCCTTTACTCCACTCCAGGTGGGTACTCCGATTTCCCGAGCGAGCGAGCGCAGTTCAGCAGAAATAAACAGAATTCTCGCAGAAAGCAGAGGTTCAACTCTTGGTGAAACGCTGGGCCCAGACCACCCCTCCCCGTCCGCCCTAGAAGGATCAGAGTCTCAACTTTGGAGGGACCCTAAAGAAGCACTGGTCATCTCCTGCTGCGCTCGCCCAGCCCCTGGGCAGATAGGGAAACTGACACTCAGAAGGGGGGCAGGGCCTTGCCCTGTCACCAGCCAGGGGTAGTGCTGGGGCCGGACCTGTGGTCAGGGCTCAGCTCCTCACTCCCGGGTGTGTGATACAGGCCCCGCACAAGCGTCCCCCTCCCCCTTCCGAGCACACGCCAGCCCCCTCGTCCCCAGGCCCGGTCGGATTCTAGAGCAGCCGCTGCGGGCGCTCACGGACGGCGAGCAGGGGGGTCCGCGACTCAGAGCCTGCCCCGGGGTCACCAGGGAAGGGCGCCAGTGTGGGGGGAGAAGAGGTGACACCGGCTTAGTCACGTCCGAGCCTGGAGCGCGCGGCGGGGCCGAGGCCAGGGGAGGCGGGAAGAGCAACAGGCTGGGGCGCACGTTCGCGCGGGGGAGCCGCCCCGGCCCGGAGCCTCCCCGTCACCCCGGAGCCAAGTTTCCAGCAAAGTTTCCCCAGCCCCGGCGTCTAGTTGGGGGCGGCGCGGCCCCCTGAGCGCCCCCCCCATCTCAGGCCCCCAGGAACAAAGGAGGCAGCGGGCCGCCCCCGTCCCCCCCCGGATGCCCCGGCACCTACCGACTCCGCGGTGGCGGCGGGGGTGCCCACGACCAGCAGCAGCAGCAGCGCGAGCAGGCGGGCGGAGGCCATGGTACCGCGGTCCGCAGAGGGCGCGCAGGCGAGTGGCCCCGGCGGGCGTGCGGCCCCTCTTATAGGCGGTGACCGGCCCCGCCCCGGCCCCGCCCCGCCCCGCCGCCGCACCCCGCCCGGAATTCCCCGGCGAAAGCTGGGCCTCGGGGCGCTCCGGCCGCCCACGCGGCTGGAAACCCCGAGGGACCCGCCTGGCGCGCAGCCGCCCGCTCCAGATCCACCCCGAGTCCCTGTCCCATTTACTCTTTTGATGTCCTCCCAGGCAGGCCCCCGGAGATCCCTGCGTCTAACCTCGTTTTATACCTGGGGAAACTGAGGCCACGGACTCGCCCAGGGTCTTCCCTGGAGGCCGGCGCTCCCCAAACCCGCTACACTCCCCCCCCCCCAGGGTACGGAACACATTCCAAATGGGACGTGAACGTGCATAGGCTTGAGGGGTCAGCAAACTTTTCCTGTAAAGAGCTAAATAGTTCAATCTTTGCGGGCCATTCGGTGTCTTGTCATACTTAAACTCCAGCTTCGTAGCTCGAAAGCAGCCACAAATACTTAAAAAAGAAAGAACGCGGCTGTGTTCTAATGAAACACTATTTATGGAACACTGAAATTTGTATTTCGTATAATTTTTAGGTGTCACGAAATATCCTTGTTTTGATTTTCTCCCTATTTAAAAATGTGCAAGCCATTTTTTAGCAGCAGGCTGAACAAAAACCAAGGGTACCCCATCAGGGTAGACTTTTTGGTCTTACGATGGCTGACCTCTGTTTTAAGGGATTTCTTTTTCCAGGTTTTGAACTTCAGAAAAAGTTCCGTCTCTCAGAACTAGTCTGCGAGTCTATCCCAGATCTGCTCCCACCCTTTGTAAAAGAAAGTTGAGTTGGCCTTACCACTACACCCCCCCCCCCCCAAGCTGTAGGGAAGGGTTGGAGGTGGAAATCCTCTGGGGGTCTCCAGGTACAGATACTGTTAGAATTACTAGGAGGAAGCATCATATCAAAATTAATCAAAGTACCAAAGGTGACTAGACTGGTTTCTCACCCTGATTGATTTCTGTGTGTATCCTTCTAAGGCAGAGGTACGGCTTCATAACCAGGGTATTTTGGCCTCTGTCGGCAAACTGAATTCATATACTTTGCAGAGTAGAGAGTTGGGAGTGATTTCTCCTCTTCCCTCAATTATTAGCAAAAGGATGGAAAACCTCACGCTGGAGAGATCCTTGACTGTAAAGCAAGCTTCAAATGTGGATCCTATTTTTCCCCAGGGATTTAAAGGTAAGCAATTTTTTCCCCAATTTTTTTCGCCATACCCTTCCCTCGGATTGAGAAATATACTGAGAAAATGAGTGGATTTCACGTCAGTAAGATATTCTTTCGCAAGTCAGATGGTTTTTGCAATCTTTGCTTTCCACACAGTCCCAGGAGGGCCTAATATAGTTGTTAGTACATAGATCATTAAAATAATTTTTGATGATAGGTCACTATGCGTTTTTGGTTATCTGTCAACACATCGCTATAACAAAACTCCTTTTATTCCCACCAACTTCTTACAGCCAGTGGTGTGCTGATAAATGTTTAACAATAGGTTGGGGGAAGCAGGAAGTGCTAATTTGTACCATTTGTCAATTTCTGTGGTATAAATACTCCCACCTGATTTCAAATTCCCAGTGTGATGTCATTGAACACAGAGTTGGTTAGAGATGAGCAGTATTTCTACCACACATAGTGCAAAATAATAGGCGCAAATAATATCAAGACCATGGATAACAATAAGATCTAATGAAATAACTAGGAAGTCATGAGTCTTGAGTACAAAGTGTTTCCTTTGTTTCTAATATAGTTTATTTAATTATAAGTTTATATAATTTAATTTTTAGTAATGGCCATGTTCCCTAAAGTGCCTAGCCTCTGTGGGTGCCTAAATCACCCACAACAATTGAACCAGTACAATCTGACTCTGGCACCCACTGCTTGACAGCTATAAAAATTAAAAGTAGAAATAAAATTATTGCTAAAGTCTCATTCTTGCACAAGCAATATCCCTCCAGAGCCATGTGGACGAATGGAGAAGGAAACATTACTCAGTTTTACTTTTTTTGTTTAATAATTATTTATCAAAATTTGTAGAACTGGTTTCACCAGTGTATACATATGTCAAATTGCACACTTTAAATATATGTAGTTCATTTTATTTCAGTTTTATCTCCAAAACACCATTAAAAATGCTTTTAGGACTTCAAAAAACTGTAATATATTTAAACTGCTTTGATCAATTGTGTTTTTATGGGGATACCTGGGTGGCTCAGTGGTTGGGCGTTTGCCTTCGCCTCAGGGCGTGATCCCTGCTTCCTGGGATCCAGTCCCACATTGGGCTCCTTGCATGGAGCCTGCTTCTCCTTCCTCAGCCTGTGTCTCTGCCTCTCTCTCTGTGTCTCTCATGAATAAATAAAATCTTTTTAAAAAGATTGTGTTTTCATGATAATTGTAATGATAGAGAATTTGAATACCTAGTCGTAAGGTCGTGGAAGGTAAAATAATGATTCAATTTATGTAATTTTTTTAGGCAGAAAAGTATGATAGTGCTATCAATAAGCTATTTAAGCATTTAAGAATAATATTATTGGTTAGGTGCCTGGCTGGCTCAGTCTGTAGAGCATTCAACTTTTAATCTCAGGATCATGAGTTCAAGCTCCCTATGCTAGAGGGGTGAAAAAAAAAATTATGGTAAAATGTTTATGTGCTGAAACATGGAGTGGAAATTTGAGTTTGAATAGAAAAAAGAATGATGTGAAATTTCCATTAGAGAAGAGCCTATTCATGATTGATTGATTGATTGATTGATTTTAGTAATCTCTACACCCAAAATGGGGCTCAGACTCAGGACCCAGAGATCAAGGGTTGCATGCTCTACCCACCAAGCCAGCCAGGCACCCCCATTCATGTATTTTTTAAATGGATGGTTGTAGGTATCAAATTGTAGGTATTTAATTCAACTGTATATAATGAAAAGAATGCTATAAACATCTATTTTTGAGTGTATGAATTTATAATACATCAGAAATTGCAACCTTTGCAACTATTTAAACTCTTTATGAAAAAGGATTAGCAGTCAACTAAAAAAAGTGCCAGAAATACATAGTTGTTCAATGATCATTTGGAAAGCAGACTGACAAAAAGATTAAATACTACCAGGTTAGACACCAGAAGCTCTTCTATAAGAGAGCTTTCTATAAAAAAGCTATCTTATAGATAAAGCTATCCCAAGCTCCTGAAATGAAGGAATTAATTTCCCCTTCTCTGTGTTCTGAGAATCTCTCCGAAGGCATGAAACACGTTTGAATGTGGTTATTTGTAGATTTGTAGGGTTTTTCCCTGTTCTTCTTGAACTGGGGACAAGGGGAAACGTGGATGATCATTACTTCCATATCCTATGTATCTCTATGCAAATTTCTGGGGCAAGAAACCTCAGATTCTCTCTTCCTGATCCCCAAGAGGTTAAAAACTATTTGAACAGACTCTGAGGCCTTTTAAAACGTCTTAATGGGTTCTTCTGTGACTCCTACAAAACAAAATGCTGTAATCAAAGGTGAACTGAATTGAAGTCCTCAATTCCCCTACATGAGACTGAAGTAAAATACAACAAAACAAAACAAAAACCAAGCAAGCAAACAAAACCCACCCAGGTATTGGGGCCAGAAATTCTTGATTAAAATCCTGTTTTCTGGCACTCACCAGTGAGAGGAAAGTTTAAAGATCACTTTGCTCCTCAGTGGGGGGATAAAAGACCTACCTCTTGGGGTAATTAGGAAGATGAAATAAAGTGAAGTTCTGGGTACTGAGTCCATGCCCCCTACATTCTGGCCCTTCCTTGGTTTTGCCCCTGAGATAGAGGGAGTCTGGAAGATGGCATGGGCCACGCACAGATCCTCCTGCCAGCTTCCTTTCGAGCACAGAAAAGTGATTCAGAGAGTCAGCAGGCAGCTCAAAAAGGAGCTGAGATCTGGCTTATAACTGGGGTAAAGCTGCCCCGTCCCTTTTCTCAGGCCTCCGAGGCCAAAGGTAATCAAGTCTGGGTGTACACCTGGCGCATCCAGAGACACCTAACCCAAGAAACTACAACTAATCCTTTCTGTAATGGCCCAGATCAAATGCCTCCGCTCCTGGAAGGCTTCTCAAAACCCTCTCACCTTTTCTTTCTAGCTTTCCTCTCTCCTTCTCCTGAGATCGCTGTCACTCCATCAGTCCCTCTCCTTGGACAAATATCCCTTTCTCTCTTATGTTGGAGATTAAGGGCACAGGCTTCAGGGTCAGAGAGATCTGGGGGCTATAACCCTCGACCCGAGACAAGACATTTTACCTCTCTGCATCTCAGTTTCTCTTTAGTAGCTTGGGAGCCACGTGTGTTGAGAGTATGGTACTTTGCACAACACCCGCCACATAAATGATATCCATTTTTATGATCACAGAGTTCTCCCTCTAGGAGTCTTGAGTTGGGAAGCTTTCTTGCCAAAAGCTCCTCACACAAAGTAAATAACAGATAATCATGTCACTATTTTCAGAACAGCTGAGAGAGTGGGCGTGGGGCTCTCTCTCCCAGAACAGTGCCAATGCTCTTTGGTCATCCTCATTCCATGCAAATCTCTCTCCAGTTCCAGATACTGACAGCCTGGAGTTTCCAGAGGCCGTGTAATGTCCAGCCACTGCCTTGCATAACCACAGAACCTGGGAACCCTGGACAAGGAAGGACCCTCCCAGACTGTTCATCCCAACAGCACCCCCATTGTAAGACAGGCAAACCAAGGCCCATACAGTGAGTCAGCACCCACTGGAGGGATGGCAAAGAATTCTAAAGATAGCCCCACCCCCTCCAATCACTTTCTCCTTGCTTTGCTTTATTTTGTTTTGTCATAACACTTTCCTCACCTGACATCATGTCTTTATCCTTTTCCTTATTTATCGTGTTTCCCAACCAGACGTAAACTCTGTGAGAGCAGGGACATGTTCTTGTGCATGGATGTATCCCTAGCATCTTGCCCAAGATCTGCCACAAGTCAGTGTCCAGTAAATGTGTGTTGTATAGGTAAATGAATGAATGCCATTTGGTTTTTTGTCCTTACAGGTTCAGACATAGGCATTCACTCATTTGCTCATCTATCCAGTAAACGTTTGATGAACATCTTCTATGTGAGAGGTTTATTGAAAATCCTGGTGAGTGAGACACTGTCCTTGCTTTCAAGCAGCTCCCTGGTTAGGGAACAGTAGCCACCAGTGGCTAAGGACCTATTATATGCCAAGCTCTGGGCTGGCAACTCTATATGCATCTTCTCTGTGTATGTACAGCTCCTGCAGTTGCAAAAAACCATGCCTCACTTTAGACTCCTTAAGAAAAGAGGGCTTAGGTCTTTTGGAAGGATACAGGACAGCTAAAGACTAAAACAGAAAGGAAGATGTAAGAACTGAGATGATTCCAGGGGCTGGCCACCTTACCTCCAGCTCTTAAAACCTGAGTGGTCTTTGAGGGTGTCTCTTCTTCCTGGATGTGTGCCCCTCTCTCTTTGACTGACTGACTCTCTTTCTAGTTTGAGTTTGGGAGGCAGTCTGATTGGTGTAGCCAATGGCCTGCATTGTCTCCCAGAGTGAGAATTTTTAGGTCAAACTGCTTCTTGGATTACTAGTGTGCCTAGAGGGTGAACATCACCTACCTTGTAACGTACCCTGAACAGAGGGTATCTTTAGTTCAAAGGGAGTGTTGAACATCATCCTCACTCCGACTCCATGAAGTTGGTAATGTTACTTCTATTCTACAGATGGGAAAACAGGCTTAGAGAGGAGACAACAAAGCTGTAACAAAGCTGCCCCAGCTGACCTGCAAATCCATGATTGAAAAATACATGCCAATTCGATGGGGGGGGGGGGGGTGTTATGCAGCAACAGCTGATGAATACAGGATTAAAATCAGCTTTCTCTGATTCAGTTTCCCTATGTTGTCAACTAAGTTAATACCTCTGAATCCTGGTGTCCCCACAAAAACATTTCGAAGTGTTCCATCCCCAAAGGAGCAGAGAGGAAGATGCCGGAAAAGAGATTGAGAGATTTGTCCCTGAGAACCTCCTGTGTACTAAGCTTGTGCTTCCCCTGTAGTTCCCTACTCTGATGGCTGGAGAAAAGCACAGATGATAATGATAACAATCCTAACCATTCACAGAGTGCTAGACTGTTCTTCAAAGATATTTTGCCTAAATTATTGTATTTACATACCTCAAACTGTCCTAGAGGGTAGCCAGGGCTGGTGTTATTATGACCAGTTTATTATTGAGGAAATAAAGCTCAGAGAGGCAAAGTGAGCTGTCCAGGTTACAAAGCTTCATCTAAATCCCAGTCCCTTGATTTCTAGCCCTGAGCTCCTTCCAAACACCCTGTTTCCTCTGTGTCTCTGACAGAGACCATCATCTGAGCGCTTACCCATGGGACGCATAGCACCATGGGATTCACATGCTACAGCCCAAGGACCGCAGTGTAGAGATCAGAGTGCGATGCTTTGAACCCCAGTTTACCAACATCCAGTGTTTTCCTGCTCCTCCCAGCTTTCCCTGCCCTTTTGAGGTCCTTTCCTCCAGCTTCCATCCAACATAGCCAGTCAAGGTGGAGATAGTGCATTTTCTAGATGCCACAGAAATCATAATCTGCTCTTTGCAAACAGCAAAAGCTGCTGGTGTAGCAGAAATGGGGCAGTGAGGCAAAGAACCTCAGCTGAAGCCTCGTCAACCATTTGACTTATGGCACGGGCAATCCACCCACGCCATGGGTCTGTTTCCTCCTCCAATTAATAAGAATCCTCCTGTGATGACAGGGCTGTGATAAACACTGTCTCCTTCCCCTGGCACATCTTTGCCCTGGGTAACTCCACTCATCTTTACGGTCTACTACTTTTACCACTTCCTCAGAGAGACTTTCCCCTAAGGCCAAATTGTCTTCCTGCCCAACTTCTTTCACTTAGCTTCCTTCATAGCATACGCTACAACTTGTATTCCTACAATCACTATTTTGTTTTCTGGCTTTGTTGTGTATTTCCCCTGCTAGATCAGAAGCTCCCCAAGGGGAGGGACTAAGTCTGTTTTCTCTACCCAGAGGCTAGCACAGTACCTGCTACATAGTGAGCACACAATAATATACATTTGTTGGATAAGTGAATGAATGAATCTGCTTTCCTCTTCTCATCTCTCCTGCCTAACTGCACCCGTGCACCCCACACAGGTCCTAGCAGGTGTTGTAAGGTGAATGATGAACTGTAAGCTGGAAATTCATGGGCTAGGGCAGATGGCCATGGCCTCCACTGCTCCCTGTTCCTGCCACGCTGGCCTTGCTATTCGGAGAATATGCCAATCTCATTCCTGCCTCAGGGCTTTGCATTTGAGTTCTTTCTCTCTGGAATGTTCTTTCCTGATACCAGTTGGCTTCATCCTTCACTTCTATCACATCTCTACTTAAGTGCCACCTCTTCAGAGAGGTCTTTGCTGACTGCCATTTCTGAAGTAATCACTCTCACCCTCCCTCTTCTGTTGTTCTCATCCCCTGGCCTCCATTTTTCTTCATAGCTCTTCTCAAGACTTGATGAGAAGTTTTACACTGTTGGTTGACTTGCTTATTGTCTTTCCCCTCCATGAGAACATATACTCAAGGGTTTTTCCTCTTTATTTACTTTATTCAGTTTCTGGCACATAGTAAATGCTCAGTGAATATTTATCAAATGATTGATTGAATGATGAAAAGGGAGGTGAAGAGAACAGCTTTTCTTCTTAAAATGAAGTCCTGAATTCTTCAAGTCAGAGCAAGGAATCATTTCTAGGGAGAGGCAGAGAGTATAGTATGTGGCAGAGTCAAAAAGCCCAGGGAGTAGAGCAACTGTTTTCAGAAAATCTCACTTCTTTTCCTCCTGGGGGGTGTCTTGGACCTGGTAACCATTCCCTGGATCAGAGTTCTTTATTCAAGAGAAACAGTACCCTCGGAGGCCCACCCACCTGCTGGAATCCCTGGCAGCATCCACCCTCCATAGAGAGACGACTTGCAGAAAAGCACTGACCATTGAATTTCCTCCTCTGAGCCTTGGTTTCCTGGGACTATTAATTGTATCTACAATTTACAATCTTGTTTTAGAAAGTAAATAAGAATCAAGCGAGATCAAATATCTAGCACACAGTATGTAACTCAGCAAATGTTCCTCAGAGGCACACACAGCCCTTAAAATACTCCAGGTGGTTCAGTTAAGTGTCTGAGTTCTTTTTTTTTTTTTTTTTTAAGATTTTATTTATTCATGAGAGACACAGAGAGAAAGAGAGGCAGAGACACAGGCGAGGGAGAAGCAGACTCCCTGCAAGGAGCCCGATGTGGGACTGGATCCCGGGACCCCCAGGATCATGCCCTGAGCTGAAGGTAGACGCTCAACCGCTGAGCCACCCAGGCGTCCCAAGTGTCCAACTTCTGATACAGTCTCATGTCATGATCTCAGAGTAGTGAGATTGAGCCCCACATCAGGCTCCACACTGGGCATGAAGGCTGTTTAAGATTCTCTCTCTCCCTCTCCCTCTCCCTCTCCCCCTACCCCTCCACCCCTGCCCTCAACGCTCTAGCTCTCTCTCTCTCTCTCTCAAAAAATACGCTGGGTAACAAAGGGTTCTTAGTCTGAAGGAGAAAACAGAAACAGACAACGGTGAGTTCTTTCTCTCCAGTTTCTCTTCTGAGAGAGGAAATCACTGGCCAGAGCCCATGCAGAGGACAGGCAGCCAAATACAACCTCCCACATGGAGTTTCCGAAGAAAAGTGTGAGCGCAGAGTTGCATAACCTGTTCCGGAGACACGTGTCTCTCCTGAAGTGTTTTCATCAAACATTCCCTGAAAGGGATCACGTGAGTGGGCAGCCTAGGGAAGGAAGAAGGGAGAAAGGGAGGGAGTTGGAGAACCCTGCAGGTGGGATGGGATTAAGAAAAGAAGATACTGCATTTACTGAGCTCCTACTGTGTGCCAGGCACTGGGCTCACTCTTTTTGACATCCACCCAGATCTTTCCCATAAATCTGAGAGATCAGGTGTTAACACTCCCACATTCCAGGGGAAGAAATAACAGTAATTAATATTGCTAACATTTCCATGATGCTGCCTATCAGGTAGCATGGTGAGCACATATTTGATCCTCAGGACAACCCATAACATGGGCACTATTCTCATCGCCATTTTTATAGAGAAGGAAACAGAGACTCAGAAATGAAGTAGCTTCTCCAAGGTCACCCAGCAAGATAGTAGTAGGGCTTGGTTTCAAATATAACAGGGCTCAAAGCCCACAGACCTGTATGAGGACATCCTCCAAGGGATTTATGGGGGGTAGATCTGGAAAATGATCTCCACAAGAGTTGACCTTACAAACCCACAGTGGGAGTTCAGTGTGGAAGTGGCATAAGTGACCAAGCAACCAGAGTCACTCCTCTTCTCTGCACCCGGAGGACAGTTTGTCCCAGTTTGTGGCTGTTTGTCATTCAGTCTCTGACCTAAAGTTTAAAATTTCATTCATAAGTTTGGAATCACAAACCCAGCAGTGTGGGAAGGGCCCTTGGAGATCAGCTATTCCAGTCCAACCCCCTCAGATTACAGATGGAAAAAAACCCTGAGGCCTAAAGAGAGCCACGGACATGGCAAGGTCACAGAGCAATTTTCTCTTAGAAGGAGGATTTGGTTTGAGGTCAATTACAGATCATCTTGTTCTGTAATTACCAAATGTTGGCCATACCTCTGAATCACTTGGGGAGCTCTTTAAATATCCAGATTTCTGCATTCTCCTTTGGAGATTCAGACTTTGGTTTGCAACAAGGCCTGGGAATCTGACAATATAATACGTTCCTCAGCTGATTCAGATGGCACAAGGCCAGGGACTGCATTTGCAAGTTGGAGTCCAATGTTCCTCCTTCATTTTATTCTTTGGCATACTAAAACCTAGCGTAGGACTTTCCCAAAGTCACATGGCAGGCCATTGGGGCCCTAGTTCAGACTCTGTGATCTGAACCCAAAACTCATTTTTCTCCAGGCTTCCTGTGGTCAGATTCTCAAAATGGGCCAAGGAGGTTGGCTAAGGGAGTTACTGTGGTTTTCCCCAGCTCTTGGTTTCCTTGCTGTACCCAAATTAAGACAGAGGATGATGCCCCATTTCCCAAGCTAGGAAAGGTGGGAATTCAAGAGCTGAACTCCTACAGCAAACAGGAAACTGCAACAGACTGTCCTGCAGGTCCACAGAAGTTTCCCAGAGGTGAGCTCCAGGCTCTAGGAATGACATCACACCCCAGCTATTCAGTGCCCTAACGTCTCAGGCTACCTGAGTTTTCCATTCTCCATTTCCGGAGAATGGACAGGGAGGGCTTTCTGTCTGTGGGAGGTGACAGGTGGGGAGAGCCCAATGGGCCCAGCTGTGACTCAAGTAAGGGCCTGACTCAGGAGGAACCAAACATTCCAGCACCTGGAAAGAAGACCAAACTGCTCACGGAAACTAAGTCAAACCCTCAAGCACTTTTCCTGAGCTTCTCCTCACTACTCCACCACTTATTTTGCCTTTGCCCCCCCCCCCCCCTTCAGGAATGGTTATCTGCATTTTGGAATGAGGGGTCTTGGGGTTGAATCCCTGATCAGCTTATGAGCTCCCTTACCTACATAGAGTCACACTCCCTTTCTGAGTCTCCATTTCCTCACTTTAAAAAAGACAGGGGCAGCCCCTGGGTGGCTCAGCAGTTTAGTGCCTCCTTCGGCCCAGGGCCTGATCCTGGAGGCCTGGGATAGAATCCCACATCGGGCTCCCTGTGTGGAGCCTGCTTCTCCCTTTGCCTGTGTCTCTGCCTCTCTCTCTCTGTGTCTCTCATGAATAAATAAGTAAAATCTTAAAAAAAAAAAGGATAATATCCACGTTCTCAGATTGTGAAGATGAAAGATCACGTGCGTATTTGATAAACAGAAGATGTTTTCTCAGAAACAGCAGATCATATGAATCATCAGTGGACCAGAGGGATTTGAACATATTTTTCTTGATCTGAATTGAGCCACTTAAAAGAATGGTTGAGCTGGAAACACCTCAGAAATCTTTGGGCCTTAATAACTTCTAAACTGGAGTCCCTGGGAATTGTTTACAAGATTTCTAAATGATAAGGGAAACCTCCTATTTACTCTTAATAAAGTCTCATGTTTCTTTACTCTTGTCTGGAATCATATCAACTCAAGGTGATAATACGATTACCACATGCCGTTCAGAGGTTCTGATTGGCAGTTACATGTGCCTTTGATAAGTGTTTAAACGGGAAACTAATTAGTGGAGGGTAGATCGAATGTTGGCAAACATTAGTCTTGTCTAACTCCGTATTTCATAATCTGGGAAGCTGGGTTTAAAGAAGGAAGTGGCTTGCTGGTCACGCAGCTAGTAGAATTGGCTCTACCTTCTTTTCCTGGAATGGGTTACTTCCTTTCTTTCCATTCTGGAGAAGGGGGACTAGGCTCAATGAAGTGGTGGGGTTTGGGTCGGCTGGGCAGGAATAAAGTGACTCATCAATTTGCTGTTACTCTTTCTGTTTTGACTCATTAAGCAAATATTTACTGACTGTGTACATACACTATGTGGACTCAGAGAAGGGGGAGAGAAAACAGTCATGGTGACAGGCAGTCAGAACCTGCTTCCAGGTAGGACTTCAGCACCTGTCCTTTTTTCTATTTTAAATGTATATGTATATACAAATATAAATGGATACCCATGTGATGCATTTGGGCTCCAAGTCCCAAAGATCCACTAGGAGGATGTTTGCCTCCTAGTAATCAGGTTATGTCAGAGGGCAGGGACGATCCCATTCGTATGGGTCCAAACCTTCCAGGCACCCGGTAGCACGAAGTCAGTGCTGCGATGTTGGCACGTGAATTCTACTCCTGACTTCCACTAACTCTGTGTCTTTGGAGCAGTATGTTGCTTTCCTTCTCCAACCCTTAATTATCTGTAAGACGAAAACAGTGGCAAAGTCATGCGTGGAAGAGCTGGCAGGTTCATTTAAAGTTATCCTGGACTTTGTTATTTTTTTTTTTAAGATTTTAAAAAATTAATTTATTCATGAGAGACACAGAGAGAGAGAGACAGGCAGAGACACAGGCCGAGGGAGAAGCAGGCTCCCTGCAGGGAGCCCTACGTGGGACTCGATCCTGGGTCTCCAGGAACAGGCCCTGGGCTGAAGGCTGCACCAAACCACTGAGCCACCCGGGCTGCCCCTTATCCTGGACTTTAACGAGGAGAAAGGAAATAGAATCAACATCTATCGACTTGTTCATTGCTAAGCATCTTTTCCTGCTCTGGCCCACGCACCCCTCTCCCTACTCTCCCGGTTGCCGCCTTCTTCAAGATTCCCCTGTAGAGGGCACGCAAGTTCCACGGCTCCCGTGCCTCACTTCCGTTCGCCTTCACTTTTCATCTTGCGCATGTGCGGACTCCGCTTCCCGGCGGCCCCCTCCCCGCGGGGTCTAAGGAGGCTCAGCCGAAGGTTGCGCCCACCACGCCTGCGCGCTCTCTGCCCCGCCCCCTCCACCGCCATCCCCGGAAACGCTTCTTTCCTACGCCGTCGCGGCTGGAGCCGTGGTCGCTGGATCTTTGCCTCTCTAGGCCGCTAGGGCTTCTCCTCCATGGTCCCGTCTGTCGGCGCTGTCTTGGGGGCTAGCAGGTGAGGCTGGGCCGCACTCGGACGCTTCGACCCTCGAGTCCGTCACCGGTGAGTGAACCCCAAAGGAGCCTGTGGACGGGCGGGGCCCGAACAGCCGGAAGGGCAGGACTTCCCCTCGCTCTGGGAATGGGTCCGTCCGACCCCGCCTTCGCCCCCCACTCCCGGAATGGGCTCGCTCCCTCCGTCCGGGTCCCTCCTCCCGGGCCGGGCGGCGTTGCCATGGCGACGGCCGGCTGGCTGAGGCCCGGCGTGTGTTCTCGCAGGTGCCGGGGCGGCCCCGGCTCCATGGCGCGGCGGCGCTGACCCAGGCCCCGGGTGGCGGCCGGGCCCTGCGGGCCGGCATGGCGGGCCAGTTCCGCAGCTACGTCTGGGACCCGTTGTTGATCCTGTCGCAGATCGTCCTCATGCAGACCGTCTACTACGGCTCGCTCGGCCTGTGGTTGGCGCTGGTGGATGGGCTGGTGCGCAGCAGCCCCTCGCTGGACCAGATGTTCGACGCCGAGGTAGGGTCCCGTGGCCGGCGCGGGCGGCGTCTGGGCCTCGTGGGGGGGGGGGGGTGTTGTGGTCCGACCCTCCTGGGGGCTAGCCGTGGCTGGACCACCATCTCATATTGTGGCCCTGGGAAAGGGATCTCATCCTTCTGAGCCTTAGGTGCCCCATCCATGAGAGGAAACCACTGACACCGAGGCAGATTGTTAGTACAAAGGAAAGGACCTGGATATCATAAGGAACAGGCCTACGTTCCTTATGAACAACCTGGTGCATCTCCTTTCTGACACTCTGAGAAGGTGACTTCACTTCCCTGGGCCTCACCTTCTCAGGTGCCATATTGGAGAGGGGGGTGGATAAAACAGCATTCATGGAGGTGTAATGGAAACAGCCTAGACTTTGGAATCGGGCCTCTGTTTTTTTTTTTATTTTTTAAAGATTTTATTTATTTATTCATGAGAGACACACAGAGAGAGAGAGGCAGAGACACAGGCAGAGGGAGAAGCAGGCTCCATGCAGGGAGCCCGACGTGGGACTCGATCCCAGGTCTCCAGGATCATGCCCTAGGCTGAAGGCGGAGCTAAACCGCTGAGCCACCGGGGCTACCCCCGGCCTCTGTTTAAATTCCGTTTACTAGCCCTATGATGTGGGGCAAGTGTTGTCCTCCCTGAACTCTAGTTTTCCCCTCTGCAAAATCATGAGAGCAGTAGCAGAGAGGTCGTGGACTGTAACACAAAGAGCCTGTACTTTGGATTCAGAAAGGTGTAGCGTCCAATCTGGGTCCAGATGTACTAGCCATGGGACTTTGGGCAAGTTGCTTCACTTTTCTGAGCCTGTTTTCTCTCCTGGAAACTGGGCGGAATAATTCTCAGCAAAATGTTATGAGGCCCAGAGACCCCAGAGGTGCCTAGGAAGATGAAAAGTGCTTTCTGAAGTAATGGGTTATGAGATGGTTGCATCTGAGAAGCAGCTGTGGTGAATGGTAATGAGCACACTTCTCAGCCAGGAGGTCTAGAATGCTCCTGCTGCTTACTCTCTGTGTAGCCCTTGGCCCTTGGGCAAGGTATTATCTGAAAAGAGGTAACAGTAATGATAAAAATAGCTTTGCATGGCGGTTGTGAGGATAACAGGAGTTGATTAGAGTCAGAGGCCTTCGTAAGCTGACAATGCTGGGCAGATGTTTGGTATTCAGTAGCATTATATCAAGAGTGGTGGAAGTTGCACACATATCAGGTGCCCAGAAGTAGCCTCTTAGGAGCCTCTGTCCTCCTGGGAAGAGCCTGTGGAAATCCTGGGCTCTGTTGAAGAGTCATCTCATGCATACCACCTGGATTATAGACCGGGAGTTGGCAGACTTTTTCTTAAAGGGCAAGATAGTAAAGGTTTTAGGTCACAACTACTCAATAACGCCACTGTGGTGCAAAAGCAGCCAGAGACAGTACTAAGCAAATAGGTGTGGTAGCGTTTCCATAAGACCTTACGTACAAAACTAGATGTCTGACTGGTAGGGGACCAGTTTGCTGAACCCTGTAATAGTCCTTACTCTTTCTTTAATTATGATATCACTTTTGGGCAAGTTACTTAATGTTCATCTCTGGACTTTGGCTTCTCCTTTGTAAGTCTCTTCCTGGCTGCTATTTGGAGTCATATAAGATACCATAGTGGATGTCTGTGAAAGCACCTTGTTGGAAATAGGCTGCCACACTGATGGAGAGGCCTATTGTCTTCTGTGCTTTGGGATGAATGCTTTTTCCTTGGGAGGTCCTGGAGCCTGGAGCTCTACCAAGCCAAGTCACTTCCAGCATATTTCCATTTGTGATTCCCCCTCAGATCCTGGGCTTTTCCACCCCTCCAGGCCGGCTGTCCATGATGTCCTTCATCCTCAACGCCCTCACCTGGTGAGTATCACCAGTATTGCTCTCCAGCTTTTGGGGTCCAGCACTGGAAGTAACTTCCTAAATTTGGACATGGGACAGGCTGGCACTTGTTCCTGGGGAGTGGTAGACTAAAGTGGGTGGCAAAGGCCAGTTCTGGGACTGGCTCCATAATAAGGCTCCTTCTATCATGATTTCGACTTAGCTGAAAAGCTCTTACGTCACTCTGCATGCTGCCTGTGGGATAGCTTTCATCTCAGATCACTTCCCTGTTGTAGAATGAGATGAGGAAGGGATTGGACTGGGAGTCAGGAGAAGTCAGTTCTGTTGGTCCTTGTGCCATAGGCCAAATTAAGTCCCTTCTCTCTAGGCTTTGGGCTTCTTGTTGGTACACCTGAGGGGTTTGACTGGATAAAATTTAAGGCCACTCATGACCATTGCCTGCCCCTTGAGAGGTAGTTTAACATAGTGACTATGATCTCAGGCTCTAGATGGTTGACTCACTTGGCTTTGAATCTCAGCTTTCCCACTAGTCTAGTGACTTTGAACAAGTTTCCTCATCAGTAAAATGAGGCGAATAATATTACCTATCTCATAGTTGTAAGGATTAAATTAATTCATTCATGGGAACTACTTAGACTAACACCTTGCACATTATTGTTCTCGACCTTACACTGGAGATTGAAAGTGGGTGGGCTGACCTGACCTGAATTTGTCTCCTAGATATGTTCTGTTTGGCATCCCACAAGTGGTGTTTGAAATTAAACATTTTTCCACTTAGTTGAAAGGATATTTTCTGTTAAAAAAAAAAATCCAGATTTCTGGCTTCTCTTGAAAACTGGGAAGATCAATTGATTCCAGGCCAACCTTCCAGCATGTGGATTTGTCCAGCTGCAAATAGCCTGTTGTCCTCACTTTCGATGGCCCATGTATGCTTCAGGGTCCCTAGGATTCCCCTGAGCGATGGTCACCATTTCTCATCAAGCTTATAGTTTTGTTTTTCTTCCACCCAACCTGATTCCCTCCCAGCATTACCTGCCAGCTTTCTTTAGGCATCTAATAATGTAACTCTTGCTTCACACTTCTCTTGCTTGCTTCTGATCACTATGCTGTTATCCTAATTGTCTCTACTCCCCAAATGATCCAAGGCCAGGACAACCCAGTGACAACTCACTGCTGTCCTCTCCCCACAGTGCCCTGGGCTTGCTGTACTTCATCCGGCGAGGGAAGCAGTGTCTGGATTTCACTGTCACTGTCCATTTCTTTCACCTCCTGGGCTGCTGGTTCTACAGCTCCCGTTTCCCCTCGGCGCTGACCTGGTGGCTGGTTCAAGCCGTGTGCATTGCACTCATGGCTGTCATCGGGGAGTACCTGTGCATGCGGACGGAGCTCAAGGAGATCCCCCTCAACTCAGCCCCTAAATCCAATGTCTAGAATCGGGTCCTTTGGACACCCGGCTGGGCACTTGGCCCCACACCCCCAACACCTTGGGCTGCTCAGACCTTCCAGATGAGGTCCAGCCCAGGTCTGAGAGGAACCCTGGAAATGTGAAGTCTCTGTTGGTGTGAGAGAGATAGTGAGGCCCTGTCAAGAAGGCAGGTAGCAGTCAGGACCACAGCTTCAAGAATGGCCTCTGTCTGCTGAAGCCTTGCTATTTGGGAGGTCATCAAGGGGACCTCTTTCAGGGTAATAACAGAATTGGAACCATGTCATTCTTGAGCCACCACACCTGTCACCAGCCTGTTATTTTTAAAAAGAACCAAATCAAGGATATCTGATTGGAGCAAACCACTCTTCTAGTCATCTGTCTTAACCTTCCTGGGACAGCTGTTACCTTTGCCATGTTGCTGAACCACAGCTATTCTGTTTGGAGAAACACTCGGTTTCTGGATCCATAGCCACAGAAAGAGACAGAGGTGCAAAGTATTAGGCTGCTGTCAGGGAGAGGAACGGCAGATGGAGGCATGAAGCACAAAGAAAATACACAACCTGTGTCCTGCTACACGCATGTGTGCGCACACCCATGAACCCATGACTAACTTTCTTCCAGTTCTACTGGGTCTACTGCTGCCAGCTTTCAACAGAGCAGGCCATAGGACCCAGAGAAGAGTCCCAGCATTGCTTCTGGTCCACCCTTCATGATAGAGTCACTGCCTCTTCTCTGGGAATGACTAGGCACCCCAGCTCCCACCGGACCTCACTTCTGGCAATAGTTCCTTTTTCCTGCCTTCCTGGGAATTCTACACTGGGAGGGGTGTGATGGGTGCCCAGAAACAGGAAGCCTAGCCTTCCAACTTGGGCTGCGCTGATAGTGCTGAGGGAGATAGGAATTTGCTGCTAAGATTTTTCTTTGGGGTGGCATGTCCTCTGTGGGGGGCTTGCAGCTGTCCCTCCTATGTACATAAATACAGTATTTTCCACGGTTCTGTGTGTGCTTACTTTGTACTGCCATGGTTGGGCCAGTGAGAGACCTGCACAGCCAGACAGGGAAGCTATACAGAATGATTAGGCCAACTTCCCCTCTTCCAGACCCCAGATTATTCGTCCATTTGGTTAAAATGCTAAGTGCAGGGAATTCCTGTGTCCTACCCTCTCCGTCTACGCCCTCCTCTGCTCTGCCTTGGATGAAGTGCCATGACTGAATTTTCTTTTTCTTGCCAGTGATTTATGAATGTGTCCAGTGGAATGCACTTGATCTAGACCCACTTCTAGAAACCATCCGTGTTCCTCTTTGGGTCCTCTGAGTCCAAGACCGTGGACAGCTTTCAGCTTGCAGTGTTAAGGCTTCACAGATGAGTTTTGCTCTCTGCCCAGGAAGCCTGTCTAGCTTCCTGGCTCCCAGCCCTGCAGAGTAGGGAGAGGAGGCTGACAGGATGAAGGTTGGAGAGTGAACATGCTTGGGGGATGACAGGGAAGGTGCCAGGGTGAGGCACTTCAGTAACTCAGGGCCCTGGCCAAGCTGGAAGAAAGCAGCTTGTTAGTGGGACTTGGATCCTGGCTGCAGGGTCCAGGAGATAAGACAAACTGAGGTGACTTCCCCTAAGTTGGTGGATTTCCCCCAGACACCACAAACCATAAAGGCATGTGGCTAACTTGTTACTTGGGGAAGGGAACCAGAGCATATATCATGTGGCTGCTGTCTCCCGTGGTCAGCTATGGGCTGGTTGCTCCATCTGTGTTGGCACACATCTCTGGGAGTTTCCATCAGAGACCTGTGCCTGTTCTGCAGATCTTCTGTAATGACAAATTTTTGCCACAAGTCAGGGGAGCCAATATTTTTTTCTCACAACAATACAGTGACTGAGCTGGACGACAGTTGGGGTTGAGAAATGTATGACCTTAATGAAATTGTTAGGATTTCTGAAGTAACAATAAAAAGTGTCTAGAGACAAGTTCCAAAGAGAACTGGGCAGTGGCAGGGACATGTTTGTCATTTATTTTATTTTTTAATATGTATAGTTTTTAAAGACTTAAATATTTTTTTGGGGGGGAGACTTAAATATTTGGGGGAGGTCCCAATGTGGGGCTCAATCTCACAACCCTGAGATCACAACCCAAGCTGAAACCAAGAGTCTGACACCCAACCAGCTATGCCATCCAGGTGCCCCTGTTTATCATTTTAATAATAAATAGCTGTGCTTAATACATGTCCAGACGTAGGCTAAGTGCTTTACCTGTTATTAATCTTCACAACAACCCTCAGAAATAGGAAATATCATGAGGATGATGAGGAAACTAAGACATTTGCCCAAGGTTATGTATTAGGAACCAGCAGACCCAGGATTTGGGCTCTGGTTCTGACAATAAACTCATTTTGAAGACATTAATAGTTAAAGGATGTGCATGTTCTTTAATTAGTTAAAACAATCTGTCACCTCTGCCTTCTATTGTTTTAAATACAAAGATGTGTAGTGCTTTGTAAACATGACAGCTTTCTAAGAATAACTGGTAGTATATTAAATATGGCCACAGATTCCCAAGTGAATGGATGAAAGGATAAGGGAAAGTTACCTCCGCCCCGCCACTGAGTTGGTGTGTCTCTTGGCTTTCTAGGGAGTCTGAAGCCTGGACCTCCTTCCATCCCACCCGCCCCCCCCACCCTCAACTATCTCAACTTCTATAGGGAGAGAAATGGAGACTACTGCTTAGCTGGTGCTCTCAGAATAGTTTATGACTTGGAAGATGGGAAAAGAGAAAGGGATGTCTAGCTCAGTGGGTTCCCCTAACTGCCAGTTCTAGGCAGCCCTGTCCAGATCAGAGCCAAATAGGAGCCAGGATGGCAGCCAGCAGATGCCAGGGGGTGGGGTGGGAAGCTCCAGGCCCATGAATCATGAGGTGCACAGCTCAAACAGGCTCCCCAGGAAACAGTTTCTTAGGCTGCTCAGTGACTTCCCAGATCAGAGTAGCTTCCTCTGGCAGTCCCAGGAGGGCAGTCAGTGCACAGACCTGGATCTCTTCCCTATATCTGTAGCCCAAAGAGCACAGAGTTTCAGGGGCAGGTGAGTGTGGGCAGATTCAGGGCACAAGAGAGGCCCTCTGTGGAAAGAGAAAGCCTTGCTTGAGGTTTTCTGTAGGAAAGTAGCAAGTGGTAGTGAAAATAGTGTTGAGACAGGGATGGGTATAGGTTGCTGAGAGTTTGGATCCCTATCTTGCCACTCCCTGGACAAGTCAGATTTGTAGGGGTCTGGGGCTCTGGGCAGCTCAGTTGGTTAAGCATCTGACTGGATCTCAGCTCAGGTCTTTTTTTTTTTTTTTTTTTTTTTTTTTAAGATTTCATTTATTTATTTATTCATGAGAGACAGAAGGAGAGGCAGAGACACAGGCAGAGGGAGAAGCAGTCTCCCTACAGGGAGCCTGATGCGGGACTCGATCCCAGGAGTCCGGGACCATGACCTGAGCGAAAGGCAGACTTTCAACCACTGAGCCACCCAGGTGCCCCTCAGCTCAGGTCTTTTTTTTTTTTTTATTGGAGTTCAATTTGCCAACATATAGCATAATACCCAGTGCTCATCCCATCAAGTGCCCCCCTCACCCAGTCACCCCCATCCCCGCCCTCCTCCCTTTCCACCACCCCTTGTTCGTTTCCCAGAGTTAGGAGTCTCTCATGTTCTGTCTCCCTCTCTGATACCTCCCACTCATTTTCTCTCCTTTCCCCTTTATTCCCTTTCACTATTTTTTATATTCCCCAAATGAATGAGACCATATAATGTTTGTCCTTCTCTGATTGACTGATTTCACTCAGCATAATACCCTCCAGTTCCATCCACGTCGAAGCAAATGGTGGGTATTTGTCATTTCTAATGGCTGAGTAATATTCCATTGTATACATAAACCACATCTTCTTTAGCCATTCATCTTTCGATGGACACCGAGGCTCCTTCCACAGTTTGGCTATTGTGGACATTACTGCTATAAACGTCGGGGTGCAGGTGTCCCGGCGTGTCAGTGCATCTGTATCTTTGGGGTAAATCCCCAGCAGTGCAATTACTGGGTGGTAGGGCAGATCTATTTTTAACTCTTTGAGGAACCTCCACACAGTTTTCCAGAGTTCAGCTCAGGTCTTGATCTCAGGGTTATCAATTCAAGCCTTTTGTGGGCTCCATGCTGAGTGTGGAGCCTGCTTTAAAAAAAAAAGAAAAGTGGGTCCCAAGGCTATTTGACTTGAGAGAGCTACGGTGGAGTGCAGGGTCAAGTCCTGGGACCCCTTACTAGTGGTGAGGCCTTGGTGATCTGCCCTTGTCTTGGTTTCCTTGTTTGTAAGATGAGGATAAGATAGCACTTTTCTGTGGTCTTGTGAGGATTCAACGAGGTATCTAGTGTAAAGCACTTATTAGCATGATGCCTGACCTATAGGAAGTGATCCAGAAATCTAAGCAGTTATAGTTACTGGGCCACTGCCCCATCTCTACTCCTTTTACAGAGGAGATCCTTTTCTTCCAAGCCTCAGTGTTTTCAACTGTTAGTTGGGGGACAGGCTTGCCCATGATTGGGGTACAGCTACCAACTACTGTGCTCCTATGTACCATCCATTGCAGAGTGACTTGTGTCTCTTCTCAATCCTGTGAGATAGGCACCATTATTTTCTCACTTTGCAGACAGAAACTGAAGGAGTAAACACCTTTCCCTAACATCACACAGGTGATAAGCTAGGCCTGTCTGCCTCAACAGCTTCATTCTCTGCACATTCCAATTATGTTTAGTGGTAGGTGATCCAGAGTTGGAGAGGGGCAGTCTCTGGAACCCAGATGTCATAGCAAAAGGCTGTGAATGTGAACAGAAGATTGGCTCTTTAACAAGCAGCTAATTCCCTTAAAGGTGAGCAGTTAGGGGCTTTATTGTGGCACAGGGCCAGGAAGGAGGCAGAAAAAAAGGATATTTGTTCAACACCCCACAAACTGGCTTCACCTGCATCAAGCCTGATTTTCTCCAGGCCCTGTGGAATGGATATTAGTATCCCAATTTTATAAACCGTTGAAATAGACTCAGAGAGGTCATGTGACTTCTTAAAAATCACTCTGCATCAAACACTTTAATTTTTGCCTGTTAACTGGTAGGGAGCCGTTTTCTGGAGTGGTCTCCTCTGATCCCTGAGATCTGTTGCCGCCTACTGCCCAAAGCAGGATCTAACTGAGCCCAGAAGAGGTGCCTCAGATTGAAGTAGTCAAGCATAGGGAAGATGGTAATGGGAGGACTCCAGCTGTGGGATTGTGGAAGGCAGGTTGCCTGAGGCCCAAGTGCCAGCTCAAGTCGGGGTAAGGCTGGAAAGAGTGCAGTGCTGGGAGTCATTCACACTGAGGCCTGCACCCTTGCACCCCTGCACCCCGGTGGTGCCCTGGACAGGAAGGATCCCATCCTTAGCACACAGGAACAGCCCATCCAACTGCTGTCCTTGGGCCCAACTCTGGCTCCCTTTGCAGCAAAGTGGAAGCTGCCAATCTTTCTCAGGCCCACACCTTTTGGGTTCTCATTTGGGACTTCTGGGCAGGCTCCCACGAAGGCTACTGCAGGAGGTCCCCAACGTGGTATGTTTTGGTTGAGAGCACGGCTGCCCTGATTACCTGCTGGTAGCACAGGGGGACAGACATTCGTTTGGGAGGTTGATGGAATGGAGAGTGCTGGGGGTGGGAGAGCCAGTGGGGTGATTTTCAAAGACGGATGGATGCTGTCCAGTAACGGAACGGAAATGGCGACTACCCAGGAGGTGGGCTGGAGTGCAAGCAAGCCAAGCGGGAAGACAGCTTGGGGTGGAGGTTGCAGGGTGGAGGCGGCGCGGGAAGTGGCGCGATGGGCGCGGGGCAGGCGGGAGTGGGGAGCGCGGCACCCAGGCAGGCGTAGGCTCGCAGGGGCCGAGCGGGGCAGCCCCAGAGCAGCCCCCGTGCCGGCGGGCTCAGGCTGGCAGCGCCGCCCAGGGCTAACGCGGTGCGGTGCGTATTGTGGTCGGGCAGGCCAGCCAGGCGCAGTCTCAGAGCAGAGCGCCGGGATGGAGGAGCGTGCAGGCGGGCAGATTCGGAGGAACCCCTCCCGTCTTCCTCTCTCCCGCTCCAGGCATCTCCGCTACCGCCTGGGTTCCTGCAGGAACTGCTCTGCGCCCCTTGAGCACTGCGCGCTCTCTTGAGGGCGCCAATCCGGGCAACCTGCCTCCCAGGGGAAGAACCCCAGAAAGCCCGGGTTCCCTGGGTTTTCCTCTCCCCAACTGCATGTTCAGGGCTGTGGCTCCTGCCGACAGAGGGCGACCCCGACTCGATGGGGTCAACGCGGCTTGCAGGTAGCGGGGCTGGGCTTGTGTCCCGCCAGAGCTGTCTAGCCGGAGTACTGACCCTGGGCCCGACTGACTGCTTTCCTTGACCCAGGTGGAACACATTTTGAGGCCCAGCTGACACCCATTTGTTGACACCCGATGCTGCAATATCCGGGGCGCAATGCCCATGAATGGCAGGCTGGATGCTTCCTTGTGCCTTTTTCCTTTCTTCAGAAAATGGAATGGGGAGCAGCCAGCAGTTCTAGATGAGAGTCTGCCCCTGCCACTTCCTAGTCCCTTGAGCCTGACCAAATCAACTTCTGTCTCAGAACCACGGCCTCTCATCCCCTTGTCTTGCAGGGCCATTTGAAGTACCTGGCACCCAGAAAGCATCTGACAACTGTCTCCCTTCCATGACTTCATAGAGTGCACTCTTCTGGAGGCCAACTCACTCGAGTGGGGAGGGGTGCAGTTTGCTGGTTTCTGTGTGCCAGGTTCTAGACAGACTTTAGGGGCCTGGGAATGGGGTAGAAGAAATCTAAAATCAGATGTATACTACTCTCCCCACCTGGGTGGAGGGGCTCTTTCCGCCAGCCCCAAACAGGCAGAACCAGCGGTAGTATTCTTCAATTCACTATGGGAGATTTTATTTGTAGACTGGAGAATTTTCCCGCCCATCCCTCTCGCTCAGATGATGGCGCCATCTTCACCCTCACCTCACACTTCTGGCTCCCATCCCAGGTCACACCACCTGTGAGCAGAGACCTTGGTGTTAGGAGTGCAGATGGCCACCAGGGGGCTCTGCTGCCTGGGGAGAGGGACCAGGGTGCCCTGAAATCCAGCAGGTTGGGGTTCGGGGTTTTGTGCAGGGGAAGCCTCCCTTTCAGATGGACCCCCAAGGCTTTTACCCCTTCCTCTCTTGGGACCTCAGCTCTCTCATGGAAGGCTGGAGTATTTTGTTTTCTTTCTTTTTTTGCTAAGAAACTTTTTGTTCAGAGGAAATCTTCTTTGAAGCATGAATAAATGAAACAAATGAGGGGCAGTGATTTGGTCTAAGAAGGGATGGGATATGGCAAAGCTCTACTTGACCACTCCCCCTTCCCCTAACATTTGGAAATCCCTCAAGTCCCTTACTCAGACTCCTGACAGATTCTGAGCCATAGCTGCTGTTGTGGCTCCTGAGGCCTCCAGGCAGTGAGATAGATGACCCACCTCCGAACCCCCACTTCCAGTGCCCCTCCCCAGAACCCCTCTTTGGATCTTGAGAGGCCCCAGCCGGGCCACCACCCTGCTGTGTGGCCTCCATCAATGGTTTCCCCCTCTCTAGGCATGAGGGAGGGGTCCCCCAGCACTGCAAGCTAGCTACAGCCCCACTCTGGGGCCCAGCTCCAGGCCTGGCTTGGGGCCTGTGTCTCACCCTGGCCTGGCAGTGGTGCTGTCACACTTTGTATGGATGGCACATGGGTAGCTCAAGTGATGCAGAGCAGAAGCGAGTGCAGCAACGCTTGACCCAGCGCAGGGTGGATGATCTGCACATCACTCGAGGCCCTGGGAGGTGGATTCGTGTAGGCAACCCTTCAAACCAGATCCACTGGTCAGCTACAGTTTCCTGCTGTTTCTTGTCACCCATGGGAGTTCTGTGCTGGTAGGTCCTCAGGAAGATGATGCAGGGGTCCCTAGTGGATGATTGGCTCCCCTGGGCTCCGGGGGAAGTGGTCAGGTCATGGCCCTTCGATGTCCTTGGGAGCTCAGACTCCATCTGTTTTTGGCTCTGGCGCACTGCTGCAGGTGACTGCTGCGCCTCATTCTTCTCCCGTAGTCCCACCTTGGGCTCCCCTGTGGACTCTAACTTCTTGGATTCCAGTATCTTCTTGGGGCACCCAGCCTCTTGGAACTCTTCATTATCTTGTTCCACTCTATCACAGACATTGCTGCTCCTGGCAGGGGGAGGGAAGGCAATCAGTAAGACTAAAGGTCCTGGTCCTCCAGCCTCACCCTGAGACCATTGCTATGCAGCCAGGTCAGGCGAGAAAGCTATGCAGAGGACCAGAAAAGAAACTTCGCAACCAGAGGCCTTGGGCCTGGAGGCAGAGGAGGTGATGAGGACCATTGAAGGGACAGGAGAGGTTGGGAATGTGAGAGGCAGTGACCAGGAGTTAGAACACCTAGGACTGTGAACTGTATGTTGTCTTCACGGGCCGCTGGCCATGGTTCTGCCTCTCTGAATTTCAGAGAGGTGGAGTGAACTAGTCCAGTGTTTTCAAATTCTGCTCCAAGAAACCTTAAGTTTCTCAGGAGATATCTCAAATGCCTCTGCACCTAGGGGTGGGGCAGAGTGAGGGCAGGATACCTTTCTGCCTAACAGCACAGCTGGGGCTTGATGACAGATACTTGAAGAGAGGTTCTGCTTCTTCAAACAGGTTGGAAAACTATGGGATGAGAGAAGCCTGACCCCTCCAGCCCAGTGCTTCCTGATTGCTGGCGTCTAGGAGGCCAGCTCTGAGAGGAGCTCTGATAGGAGGCATTAGGTGGAGGTATTTGGTGCTAGAAGACCTGCCCCAAGAAGGTGTGTAATAGACTGAGTCCTCTGCACAGTGACAGCATTGTTCTAGCTGAATATGTGTGGAGTGGAGTGAGGACTGAGTCTCAACGTAATGCCAGTACCAATGCTAACTGCCACTACTGAGTGAGTGTCCACTGTGCATTGGGCCTGGGACCCTCACACCAGCCCCACAAAGGAGGAGGCAGTGGTGGAATGGCTTGGCCACCACAGGCTTTCAAGACCAACAAATGGGGGTTCAAATTCGCTTGTGCCTCTTACCATCTGTGATTTGGGGCAAGAAATTTCACCTCTCAAAGCTTAGTTTCCTCAACTGTGAAACTGGGATAACTCTATCTAATAGGACTGCTGTGAAGAATTAACTCAATGGGAAATGTTTGTGAAGTACTTAGCAGATGCCTAATAAATGTCAACTTTCTTAATATTCTGACATGATTTATGAGGAAGCCAGGCCTTAGCCAGATGACTGGTGTGCAGGTGAATCTCTGAGTGGTATGGACTTGAGGGTGGGGAGGAGGAGGAGTGGTCCCTCTTGCTTGGGTAGTGCCCCAGTTGGTGGTTAGCCCCATAATTGGATGATTATGACACTAGCTAGGACCACAGCTCTGATATCACACAGGAATGGCTTCAAATCCTAGCTCTATCACTTACCAGTTTGAGTTAGTTGGGACAAGTCACTGTCTTTTGAGCCTCGGTTCCCTATCCGTAAAATAGGGCTAATAAATACCTTTATCATAGAACCTTTGTGAAAATTAGGTTTTCTAAATTTGTCAGCATAGATAGTGCCCACTCCTAGTAAAGATAGCCAGGGGGCTGAGCTCACCCAGTGGAGATCCCAAGGATCTGTGGAACTCTGAGCAGTGAATTCCAACACCTTCTGGCCAAGTTATGCAGTTCTTGGATCCGGGGGTTCGAGCTCTTGAGCAGCTTCAAGAGCGACAAGTTTTTTAATACCTGCCAGGATCAACAAACCAGGAAAACAGAAGCCTCAGCTTTCCTGGGGTAGCCTCCCACATCCCACCTAGACTTTGGCTCAGCTCAACTCAGGGCTGCACCTGGTGACCCCTTCTGGGTCACAACAAGCCTGGCACCCAGGAGGGACCAATATGAGGGATCTCACCATCTTAAGTCGGTGCTGCCCAATTACTTTGTTGACAGATTGCGGTATCTTGTCCTTTGGTTCTTCATCTTGTATCTGACGGACAGAGGGAGAGAGTATGCTAACATAGGAAAAATACCCCTGAATGCCTCCATTATGCTGCTCCATTTGGCTGAACATGGTTTGACTAACCTTTGACCAGGGGTTTTGTCATCTTGGTTTGGGGACAGAAATGGGAAGACCACTCTAATTCTCCTGACCTCCCTTCACCCTCACCTCTCCCTTTCCCCCAAGGCTAGATGGCCCCTGTTCTGGGTGTGGTTGGATCCCCTCTGTGTCCACTCCCAAGTCCAACCTTAGAAACCATTCTATTTTTGGGCCTCTTCTTTGCTGATGGAGTCATACTGGGGCTGTGAGACCTCAAAGACAAATGGAGCAACACTGGTACCAGGCACCACCTGCGCCCTGCCCCTCTCAGTTCGGCCAGCACTCAGGCTGGCCGTCAGCACGGCTCTGCTGGAGCTTCCTGGGAGGGGAGCTGTGACATCACTGAAATTTGTGACAGCAGCAGGGCTGGGTCTCCACGGAGTATGTGTGTGGCAGGGGTGGAGGGTGAGGAGGAAACTCCCACCTGTGGAAAAACCTAGTAGGTGCCAGGCAGAGGCATATATTGTCAACACCTCCTTGTGAGGTAAGAGAATTATCTTCTCTTTTTAAATAAAGAAACCAGGGTTCAAAGAGGTTAAAAAATTTACTCAAGGCCACACAGTTGGATAATGGTGGAGCTGGAAATTGAAGGTCTGATAATCAACGCATGAAACCAGGTGTTCCCCCCAATGCTCCTGTTTATTCATGTCATATGTTGATGGTACACCTGCTACATTTGTTGTTCTAAGCACTGAAATAAAAGAAAATTCTTACCCTCAAGGAACATACATTCTAGTGGAGTTCAAAACAGTGTGTGTGCTTGTAAATGTTTAGCAATTGGCTCCCTGAAACAAAATGTATTTGTGTGTGTGAATTTATTATAAATTTTACTGATAGAAATCTAAAATAATAAAATTCTTCAATACTCTTTATTGTAAATTCCAAACAGCCAGTTCATCCTTAAAATAGGCTTTTCTTGGATTTTGCCTGACTCATATCTATAACCAGCCTATGGTCACAATGGATGAACAAGTGTAGCTCCAACATAAATGTTGACATTTTCACTTACACTAAAGGGAAAGAAGAAAGCAAAAAAGTGAAAGAATAAAAATGTTGGAATTTCACTCATTCATCAGTGACATATTGATTTATCTGCTGTATTGGATCAGAGTTTTCAAATACAGGAAGTATATTTTCTCAAAAAAACTTTTTTTGTGTGTTGTCTACAATGTATAGACAGGACATATGTGTTTACATTTAATTGCATTATTAATATCTCCATTAGTTTCTCTTTTTTAAAGATTTTATTTATTCGAGAGAGAAAGCACAAGCAGGGGGAGAGGGAGAGGGAAAGGGAGAAGCAAAGGCAGACTCCCCTGCTGAGGAGGGATCTCGACGCAGGGCTTGATCCCAGGGCCCTGGGATCATGACCTGAGCTGAAAGCAGATGCTTAACCAACTGAGCCACTCAGATGCCCCTCTTCCATTAGTTTCTTAAGGCTGGACCAGTGGTTGGCAAATTTCTTGTGTAAAGGGCAAGATAGTAAATATGTCAGGTTTTGTAGGCCACAGCATTACAGCTGCTCAGCTGTGCTATTGTAGTGTGAAAGCAGCCACAGATATTATGCGAATTAGTAAGCATGGCTATGTTGCAATAAAACTTTATTTACAAAAATAGGCTGGATTTGGCCCATGATAAACCTCTGGTCTAGACAATCAACAAAATAATAAATCAAAACCTGATTTATAACAAGTACCTATGTCTTTGGGGTAACAACTCCTACCAAGGCTGATTTCAAGGTACCAGTGTGATGTCACTGAATGCAGAGTTGAATAGAAATGCACAGTAGCATACCATTATATATTTCTACTGTATTTCTACAAATGTGAAGACTCTCGAGAGCATAGATAATAGCAAAAGGTAGCAAATAATTGGAAGTGATGAGTTTGAACATTTTTCACCTTGTTTTTAATATCATTAATTTAATTAAGTTTGTATAATTTTTAATGATGACTATGCTTAATGACCAGTCAGCAGAGTTCGTAGAAGCATAATAGACTTTTGCAAGCCCTTATGAGTCAGTTGCAGCCTATTATGCTTCTACAAACTCTGTTAAAAATAAAGGTGAAAAAGGGAGGAGGAGAGAGAATCTGAAGCAGACTCTGCACTGAGTGCAGAGACTGATGCAGGGCTTGATCTCTCAACTGCGAGATCATGACCTGAAACCAAGAGCTGAAACCAAGAGTCAGCGCTCAACTGACTGAACCACCCAGGCAACCCAGATTGTGTTTTTTAAAAAGCCATTCTAGTAGGTATGTAGTGGTATCTCACAGTAGTGTTAATTGACATTTCCCTAATAACTAATAATATTGAGCATTTTTTCATGTGCTAATTTGCCATCTATTTATCTCCTCTGATGAAGTGTCTGTTCAGATCTTTTGCCCATTTTTAAAAATTGGGTTGTTTTTGAGGGACCTGGGTCATTGGGCGTCTGACTCTAAATCTTAGCTGGGGTGTTGATCTTGGAATCATGAGTTTGAATCTCATTTTGGGCTCCACACTGGGTGTTGAGCCTACTTAAATAATAAAAATCGGATTGTTTTTCATACTGTTAAGCTTGAGAGCTCTTTGTAAATTCTGGATCCCTTTATCAGTCATATGGTTTACAAGTATTTTCTGCTAGTCTCTGGTTTATGTTTTCATTTTCTTTTTTTTTTTTTTGTTTTGTTTTCATTTTCTTAACTGCCTTTTGAAGAGTAGATTCTTAATTTTGATGAAGTCCAATTTATGAGTTTTTAAAAAATGGATTATGCTTTTGGTGTCATATCTAAGAAATATTTGTCTAGCCCCAAATCACCAAGGCTTACTCCTCAACATTTTACAGTTTCAGGTTTTTAAATTTAGGTCAATGACTCATTTTGCATTAATTTTTATATATAGTGTAAGGTATGGATCAGGATTTTTCTATATGCATATCCAGTTATTCCTACACAATTTTTTTTTAAGATTTCATTTATTCATGAGAGACACACAGAGAGAGAGAGGCAGAGACACAGGCAGAGGGAGAAGCAGACTCCCTGCAAGGGGCCTGATGTAGCACTCCATCCCAGATCCTGGGATCACGCCCTGAGCTGAAGGCAGATGCTCAACCGCTGAGCCACCCAGGTGTGCCCCTACACAGCATGACTCTTCTTTCCATTGAATTCCTTTGCACTTTTCTCAACAGTCAATTGACCATATAGGTATGGATTTATTTCTAGATTCTGTTCTGTTTCTTTGATCTATATGGTCTGTCCTTTTGCCAGTACCATCCTGTCTTGATTCCTTTTAGTAAGCTTTATAATATGTTTTGATTACTATAGCACTTTATAGTAACACTTAAAATTAGTGAGTTTTCCAATTTTCCTTTTTTTAAAAGTTTAATCTCTATACCCAACCTGGGCCTCAAACTCATGACCCCGACTATAGCACTTTATAATAATACTTGAAATTAGTGAGTTTTCCAACTTTCTTGTTCTTTTTTTTTTTTTTTTAAGTTTATTTATTTAGGTAATCTCTATGGGGCTCAGACTCATGACTCCAAGATCAAGAGTGGCATGCTCTTCAGACTGAGCCAGCCAGGCACTCCTTCTGTTCATTTCAAAAATTGTTTTGACTATCATCCTTCATTTGTCTTTCCTTGTGAATTTTAAAATCAGCTTGTTGATTTCTACACAAAATCCTACTAAAATTTTAACTCTGTTCCTTGGACTTTTTGTTCTGAGTTATTCTTTCTTTTTTGTGCACATTTGCAGTTGTCATTTTCTTCACATGCTTCCTGCCAGTAAAATTTTGAGGTTCAAAGGCCTCTTTTAATTTTTCTCAAATATTTTTATAAATTTTGAAATGGTTATAGATCATAGGGAGATGCAAAAGTAGTACAGTTTTCTCCAAGGGAGCACCTTACAATATGTACAATATGAAAACCAGGAAATTGATATTAGTACAATCTATAGACCAAATTCAGATTTTAGCAGTTTTACATGCATTCATTTGTGTGTGTATATTCCATCACCACTAAAATCTCTCTTGTGCTATCTGCCCCTCTCCCCACAATCCCATCCCTAATCTTAGAAATCACTAATTTGTTCTCCATCTCTATAATTTTGTCATTTCAAGGATGTTATGTGAATAGAATCACACATCGTGTGACCTTTCAAAATCGGCTTTTTTTTTTTCACTCAGCACAGTGCTCTTGAGATCCATTCAGTTTGTTGCTGTATCAGTAGTTCCTTCTATAAACTTAAAAAATCACTATAGATTCACAGAGAATTCCAAAAAAATATATGCATGGAGGTCCTATCTACCTTTCACTCATTTTCCCCCACTGGTAACATCTTGTTTAACTACGTTATAATATCAAAACCACATGGTGACTCATGTAACCACCACCACAATCAAGACACAGTACTGTTATATCATCCCAAGGCTCCTTCATGCTCTTTATACCCACCCCACTTTCCTCCCATGCTATCCCCTCGCAACCCCTCTTCATTTCTATAATTTGTTGTAGAATATTCGAGAATGTTATATAAGGGGCACCCGGTGGCTCCATAGGTTAAGCATCTGCCTTCAGCTCAGGTCATGATCTCAGGGTCCTGAGATGGAGCCCTGTGTTGGGCTCCCTGTTTGGTGTGGAGTCTGCTTCTTCTTCCTCTGCCCCTCCCTACCACTTGTGCTCTCTCTCTCTTTCCCTCTCCCTCTCCTTTTCAAATACATACATACATACATATATACATAAAGTTTTTTAAAAGAATGTTATATAAATGGAATCTTATAGTATGTAACATTACAAGTTTGGCTTTTTTTCACTCAGAATAATGCCCTCAATATCTATCCAATTGTTTGTATCAATCATTTGTTCCCTTTTTTGCTGAGTTTTATTCCACAGTATGGTATGTACCGCAGTTTAACTATTCACTCATTGAAGAACATATGAATTGTTTTTAATTTAGAGCTATTACAAGTAAAGCTGCTATGAACATTCATATATAGGTTTTTGTATGGACATAGTTTTCATTTCTCCGTAATAAATGCTGAGGAGTGCAGTTGCTAGATCATATAAGTGTCTATTTAGTTTTCTAAGAAAACACAAACTATCTTCCAGAGTGACTATATTATTTTACATTCCCACCAGCAATGTATGAAAAACCTGTTTTCTCTGCATCTTTAAAACTATTCTAATAAGTGTGTAGTGATATCTCATCATGGTTTTAATTTGCATTTCCCTAATGGTATTGATGTTGAACATATTTTAATGTGTTATTTGCCACCACTTTATCCTCTCTGGTGAGATATCTGTCTTTTGCCTATTTTCTAATTGGATTATTTGTTTGCTGTTGAGTTTTGAGAGTTCCTTATGTATTCTATACATGAAATTCTTTGTAACATGTGATTTGAAGTATCTTCTCCCATCTGTATACCTTTAATTTCTTCTTCTCCTTCTACTCCTCCTTCTTCTCCTTCTTTTTCTTCTCCTTCTCCTCTCCCTCCTCCTCCTCCTCCTCCTCCTTCATCTTCGTCTTCGTCTTATTTTGCCGGCTAGGACTTCTAACACCATGTTAAATAAAGGGGATGAGAGCAGACATCCTTGCCTTGTACTTGATCTTATCTTTCACCAGTAAATATGATGTTAGCTGTAGGTTTTCTGTAGATGCTCTTTATCATTATCAAGTTCAAAGTTACCCCTTATTCCTAGTTTGCTGAGAGTTTTCATAAAAATGGACATTGGATTTTGTCTAATGATTTTTCTGCAGCAGTTGATATGATCATGTGATGTTTTTCTTTAGTTCATACCTGTGGTAGATTATATTGATTGATATTTGAATGTTGAACTATGTCTGAATAAATCCCACTTGGTAATCCTTTTTATATAATTTTGGATTGAATTTTTGCTAATATCTTGTTGAAGATTTTTGTGTCTATTTTTGTGAGGGCTATGGGTCTTTTATATGGTACCTGCACTATCCTAGAACTGGTATAGTGTTACTTGAGAGTAGATTTAAGACAGTTGTGAATATATATTACAGACTCTAGGGAAATGACCAAAAATTTTTTTTTAAAGATTTTATTTATTTATTCATGAGAGACAGAGAGAGAGAGAGAGAGAGAGAGGCAGAGACACAGGCAGAGGAAGAAGCAGGCACCACACAGGGATCCTGATGCGAGACTCCATCTCGGGACTCCAGCCACCCAGGGATCCTCCCCAAATTTTTTAAAGTGATAATTGACAGACTGTAGGGAAATGACCAAAAATTTTTTTTTAAAGATTTTATTTATTTATTCATGAGAGACAGAGAGAGAGAGAGGCAGAGACACAGGCAGAGGAAGAAGCAGGCACCACACAGGGATCCTGATGCGAGACTCCATCTCGGGACTCCAGCCACCCAGGGATCCTCCCCAAATTTTTTAAAGTGTAATTGATAGACTAAGAAAGGAGAGAAAAATAGAATCACCCAAAATGCTCAAAACAAAAGAAAGCAGAAAAGGAGAGTAAGAAAGAAAAAGAAATAAAGAACAAATGCAACAAATAGAAACTACTTATAAACATGACAGATATTATGCCAGTTATATCAATAATCACTTTAAATGTGAATGGCCTAAATATATTCCAGTTAAGAGACTGGAACTGTCAGTGGACAAAAACCAAGACCTAATTATATGTTGTCTAAAAGAACCTCAATTTAAATATAAAGGCAAAGGTAGTTTAAAAATGAAAGGATAGTGGGGATCCCTGGGTGACTCAGCAGTTTAGCGCCTGCTTTCAGCCTAGGGCGTGATCCTGGTAGTCCTGGGATCGAGTCCCACATCTGGTTTCCTGCACGGAGCCTGCTTCTCCCTCTGCCTATGTCTCTGCCTCTCTCTCTCTCTGTGTCTCTCATGAATAAATAAATACAATCTTAAAAAAAAAAAAAAAGGGATAGAGAAAGACATATCATCCTAATGCTAATCAAAGGAAAGCTGAAGTAGCTATATTAATTTCAGATAAAGCAAACTTCAGAACAAGAGACATTATCGGGGATAAAGAGGATTGTTAAATAATAATAAAGGAGTCCATTATCCAGAAGACACAATATTCTTTAAGATTTATTCCCCCAACAATAGAATGTCAAAATATGTGAGGCAAAAACTGGTAGAGCTCCAAGGAGAAATGGCAAATCCACAATTATAGTTGGAGACTTCAAAACCTCTCTTTCAATAATTATAAATCAAACACAGAGAAAATAAGTAAGGGTATAGTTGAACATCACCAGCAATGAACCTGATCTAATTGGCATTTATAGAATATTTCATCCACCAAACAGCAGAGTATGCATTCTTCTCTAGCTCTTATGGAACATCATGATAGACTGCACTGTGGGCCATAAAACACACCTGAACAGATTTAAAAGAATAGAAATCATACAAAGTATATTCTCAAACCACAATGGAATTAAATTAGAGACCAGTAACACATAGCTGGGAAAGTCTAAGATATTTGGTAATGAAACAGTACACTACTAAAATAACACAAGGATTACAGAAAAAAATCTCAAGAGAAACTTAAAAATACTTTGAACTAGGGGCTCCTGGGTGGTTCAGTCGGTTAAGTGTCCAACTCTTGATCAGCTCAAGTCATGATCTCAGGGTCAGGAGATTGAGCCCCACATAGGGCTCTGGTGTCAGCAGGGAGTCTGCTTGAGATCTTTCTCTCCTGTCTCTGCCTCTCCACCTTCTAGGTGCCCCTAGAAGGAAATTATACCACTACTGTATATAGGAAAAGAAGAAAGATCAGAAAGCAATCCAAGCTTTCACTTTATAAAACTAGAGAAAGAAGGGCAATTTAGGGACACCTCGGTGGCTCAGTGGTTGAGCGCCTGCCTTAGGGTCAGGGCATGATCCTGGAGTTATGAGATCGAGTCCCGCATTGGGTTCCCTGTGAGGAGCCTGCTTCTCCCTCTGCCTGTGTCTCTGACTTCTTTCTGTGTCTCTCATGAATAAATAAATAAAATCTTTGAAAAAAAAAAAAAAAGAAGGGCAATTTAAACCTAAAGTAAGCAAAGGAAAAGAAATTCCTAAACTAGAGCAGGAATTAATGAAATTGAAAACAGGAAAAACAATAGAGAAAATCAATGAACCCCAGGAGTTGTTCTTTGAGAAAGTCAATAAAATCAACAGACCTGTAGCCAACTATCCAAGAAAAAAATGAAAGAAGACACAAATTACCAATATTAGAAATTTAAGAGAGGTCATCACTACTGATCCTAGGGGCATCAAAAGGATAATAAAGGAATATGTGTGTGTTTTGCATTGACTATGCATTCAATTTCTTTAATAGTGATGGAGCAAATTTATGATCTATTTCATGTTGGGTGAGTTTTGGCAGTTTGTTCTTTTTGGAGATTTAGTCCTTTTCATCTAAATTGCCAAATTTATGTGTGTAGAATTGTTTTTAGTAGTTCCTTATTATCTCTTTAATGTCTGGGAGTCCATAGGGGTATCCTGTATTACACTCATGAAATTGATAGTTTAGGTCTTGTCTTTCTTTGTTTCCTTTGTCAATCTTGTTAGAGTTTTGTCCATTTTATAGATCTTTCCAAAAGAAAAAAAAAAACACAGCTTTTTGTTTCTTTGATTTTCTCTATGTTTTTCTATTTTCATTTCTTTGGAGTTTTTGCTCTTCTGATTCTAGTTTAAGGCTGAAACTTAGATTGATAACTGGAGGTCTTTCTTCCTTTGAAAGTAGACATTTAGTGCTGTAAATTTCCCTTTCAGCATGGCCTTAGCTATGCCCTACATATTTTTTTTTTTATAAAGATTTTATTTGTTCATGAGAGACACACAGAGGCAGAAGAAGAAGCAGGCTCCATGCAGGGAGCCCGATGCTGAACTCGATCCTGTGACTCCAGGATCATGCCCTGGGCCGAAGGCAGGTTCCAAACCGCCAAGCCACTCAGGGATTCCCCTAAATATTTTAATACTTTGCTTCAGCTCAATTTTAAAAAATGTTGTTGAGATCTTCACTTTGAACCACAAATTATTTAGAAGTATGTTGTTTAATTTACACGTGTTTGGAGATTTTCTTGTCACCTTTCTGTTACTGATTTGGATCTGTTTGATTTCATTGTGGTCAAGGGAACATACACTGTATAATTTTGATTGTTTTAAGTCTCTTGAGGTTGTCTTTGGACTTAGGATATTGTCTGTTGGGGTGAATATTCCATGGGCACTTGAAAAGAATGTGTATCTTGCTATTGTTGGGTAGAGTGTTCTTTAAATGTCTATTAGAGCCTTTTGGATATTTTGTTGAGTTCTTATGTATTCTAGGGGCACCAGAGTGGCTCAGTGGTAGAGTGGCTGCCTTCAGCTCAGGTCATGATCTTGGAGTCCGGGGATCTAGTCCTGCATCAGGCTCCCTGCAGGGAGCTTGCTTCTCCCTCTGCCTATATATCTGCCTCTCTCTGTGTCTCTCATGAATAAATAAATAAAATCTTAAAAAAAAAAAGTTCTTATGTATTCTGCTGCTTTTCTGCTTAGTATTTCTATCAGTATTTCAAGATGTGTTGAAGTCTCCAACTCTCCTTTTGGTTCTGAGTTTGGTGCCCATACATTTTAGGATTGCTTTGTTTTCCTCATGGTTTGATCCTGCTATCATTATGTAATGTACCCTTTCTTCCCTGGTGATTTTCTTTTATCTGATATTAAGATGGCAGATTCTGCTGTCTTTTGATTGTTTGTATGGCACATCTTTTTCCATCCTTTTACTTTCAACCTACCTATGTCATTATACTTGAAGTGAATTTCTTGTTGATGGCTTATAGTTGGGTTATTTATTCATATCCTGTTTTGCAGATCTCTCTCACTTTTATTTATTTTTTTAAAAGATTTAATTTATTTATTCATGAGAGACACACACACAGAGAGAGAGAGAGAGAGAGAGAGGCCGAGTCATAGGCAGAAGGAGAAGTAGGTTCCATGCAGGGAGCCCAACGTGGGACTTGATCCCGGGACCCCAGGATCATGACCTGGGCCAAAGGCAGATGCTCAACCACTGAGCCACCCGGGTGCCCTGTCTCTCTCACTTTTAAATGATATATTTAGGCCATTTCCAGTTCATGTAATTATTTGTGTCTTAGTGCTTCTTCTATTTGTCATTTTATAGTTGTTTCCTCTGTTTTTTCATTTGTCTGTTCCATTTTCCACCCTTCCTGTGTTACTTGAATATCTTTTAGGATTTAATTTTTTATTTAATCTATGATGTTTTCTTTTTTTTAAGATTTTTTTTTTTTTTAAGATTTCATCCATTTATTCATGAGAGACACAGAGAGAGAGAGAGGCAGAGACTTAGGCAGAGAGAGAAGCGGGCTCCATGCAGGGAGCCGGATGTGGGACTCAATCCTGGGACTCCAGGATCATGCCCTGAGCCTAAGGCAGATGCTTAACCACTAAGCAACCCAGGCGTCTCTAAGATTTTTTATTTTGAAGTAATCTCTACATCCAATGTGGGGCTCAAACTCACAACCTCGAGATCAAGAGTTGTATGCTCCACCGATTGAGCCAGCCAGGTACCCTCTTTGGTCATTCTTTTAGGGTAGGTCTTCAGGCAACAAATTCTATTAGTATTTCTTTCATTTGAGAATGTCTTGATTTCTCATTCCTAAAAGATCTTCTTGCTGGGTACAGCATGTCAGAGATAAACAAATTATTTAAAGTAGAAAGAACAGATTTTTAAAAAAATATTTTATTTATTTATTCATGAGAATACACAGAGAAGAGAGAGAGGGAGAGAGGCAGAGATGCAGGCAGAGGGAGAAGCAGGCTCCACGCAGGGAGCCCAACGTGGGACTGGATCCCAGGACTCCAGGATCACGCCCTGGGCTGTAGGAGGCGCTAAACCACTGGGCTGCCCGAAAGAACAGATTTTGATCAGTAATATACTGTTGTAATAGGAAAAAGAATCCAGTGTGAACTGAGCTCAGCTTTTTTTTTTTTAATAATAAATTTATTTTTTGTTGGTGTTCAATTTGCCAACATACAGAATAACACCCAGTGCTCATCCAGTCAAGTGCCCCACTCAGTGCCTGCCACCCAGTCACCCCCACCCCCTACCCTCCTCCCCTTCCACCACCCCTAGTTCGTTTCCCAGAGTTAGGAGTCTCTCATGTTCTGTCTCCCTTTCTGATATTTCCCACCCATTTCTTCTCCTTTCCCCTCTATTCCCTTTCACTATTATTTATATTCCCCAAATGAATGAGACTCAGCTTTGATTTGTCCAGAGATGACTCAGCATCTTAAAGGAATTTGGGAATAGGGAGGTGCTGAGGGGGGCTGCTCTATAGATTTAAGGAAGTGAAAATTTACAGAAGACAGAAAGGGAGTATTGGTCCATGTGAAACTCATGTAGATTTGCTAACTGGCACTATTGATGTTAATCTCCTAGCCTCCCATAGAAGATGGGTATCTTGCTGTTGGGAGACAGGGGCCCTATCTTCAGAGGTTGGCTGGAACAAACAGTTAATTCATTTGGCAGCCTTGAGTTTTCTCAGGCAGGCACTTTAAGGGATCTGGGGTCATCCTAGGGATTCAGCCTTGAGCTATTAGAAACTATGTTAGTGTTTGTTCAAGTCTTTATAGATCAAGGTGAAGGCCTGTTCGAAAAGAGGGCTCAGAGGAGCCCAGGTAGAGTTTGATCAAGGGGAGAGTCTTTGTCAAGCACTCTCGATTAGAGAGAGGCAGAGACTTAGGCAGAGAGAGAAGCAGGCTCCATGCAGGGAGCCTGATGTGGGACTTGATCCTGGGACTCAGGATCATGCCCTGGGCCGAAGGCAGATGCTTAACCGCTGAGCCACCCAGGGATCCCTGTAATTGTTTGTTGAAGCACTTTTATAGTGACTGTCTTAAAATCATGGTTAGATAAATAGAGCAATGCTGTGATTTGTTGGCATCTGTTGTCTTTTCTTATCCAAATTGAGATTTTCCTGGTTCTAGGTATGATGAATTATTTTCAGTTATAACCTGGACATTATGGAAATTATGTTATGAGTCTCTGGATCTCATTTAAATTTTCTGTTTCAGTAGGCCTTGGATGACCTGGGCCAGTGAGATGGGGGGTGGGGCACCAACTCTACCACCAGATGAGAGTGAGAATCCAGGCTACCTGCATGACCCCACTCAAAAGGGAAAGGTGAAGGTTGTCTCATTATTGCTGGGCAGAGTTGGACATCTAGGCTGTACACTTGGCCTCCTACATTGGAGGAAGGGAGTGGTGCCTCATTATTGCTTGATGGAGATGGCAGTGCAGCTCCCCATGTGGCCTCCTCTGACACCATGGAAATGGGGAGGGATTCTTGGGGAAGGGTATTGTTACTGCTGGTAGTGATGAAGCTCAGGCTCCCAGCCGGTTTCCTCTAACACCACCTGGAAGTGAAGCGACCTTTGTTACAAGGTGAACATTGAAGTCTGGCTTTCCCTCTGTCTTTGCTAGTAGAGGCTGGTAGTGGTTTTTTCTCTATTATTTTGCTGGAGGGGGACATTTAATGTCAAAAGATCTCTGTACTGCTAGGTGCCTCTTTCTCAGTCAGAAAAAAGCCAGAAAACAGGCTTTTCATGGGGACAATTTTTATCTGTGCCTGTTTGGCATTTCCAGGTTACAGGCTTCTCCAGACCCTAGCAAAAAGAAAACCTACTGGAGTTCCTGGTTGGTCTGCCTTCTTCTATTTGTTTGAGATATAAAACATTAAAAGCTATATTTAGTGGGAGGGATGGAGAGGAATGCATCTACTCCATTTTGTTCAGGACCAAAAATCCTCTTTTTATTTTATACTCTCTTTATCCCTATACATCCAAACTGGAGACTTTTCTGGATATATTGTCCTTTTAGGAACTTGTGGGTCACTCTGAATCTTACTCAGAGCACTCTATTAGACAAAGGCCATGCCTACAATTTCTTTGAGATAAGCCCTTCTTTGCATTAGGCTTATGCTGAAATGGCTAAGGGACAACATCCCTAAGCTTTCTAGAATCCCTATTGTTTGATTCAGAGGATCTATGAGGCACACCTATGATTTCTTTGGAGATCTTTCATCTGAGTACTCTGAGGCATTGCCTTTAATCTTCCTGAGATATAAATTCAAGATTTTATAGTCATGTTCTCAGTTTCATTTTTTGAAAGATTTTATTTATTTATTTGAGAGAGAGAACACAAAGTAGGGGGGAGATAGAAGGAGAGGGAGAAGCAGACTCTCCTGCTGAGCAGGGAGCCCTGCTCAATCCCAGGACCCCAATCCCAGGACCTCAGGATCATATCTGAGGGGAAGGCAGATGCTTAACCCACTGAGCCACCCAGACACCCCTCAGTTGCATTTTTGCACCATGTTGTTTTGGATGTTTTCAATGCCCTAGATTTAAGGTTTGCTAGGAAACTACTTCTTAATGTTACTATCATTTGCCATTTGGAGAGGCTGAGAAATTCTTACTGTGAAGTCCTGGTTTCTTCATACTTAACAGTGCTTCCTTTTAGCTCAGGGCTTCTCCATCTCGGCACTTACTGACACTCTGGGCTAGATAATTCTTTGTGTGCGTGTGTGTGGAGGGGGGGCAATGGTGAGAGGGATCTGTCTTGTGCACTAGGGGATATTTAGCAGTATCCCTGACCTCTACTAACTTGATGCCAATAGCAACCTCTCCAGTTTCAACAACCAAAAATGTCTCCAGACATTGCCAAATGTCCCCCCAGGAGGCAGCCTCCCTGTCACTAGGGAACTGCTGCTTTAGCTCCTCTCTCCTCGCTTGCATTTTACTGTCAGCAGCTAGGAGAGACCAGGTGGCACCTTACCACCTTGCTTGCAAACGTCCTTAGCTAGATCACCCAATTAATTACTGGCATGCTCTCTCTGTTCCTCTTTTACTGGAGGCAAACAGGGCTGCTAACCTCTGTGTCATGACATAACGAGCTTCCTCTTACCCCAGTTTCCAATAGCATTTACCTACTTTCCCATTTGCCTTGGCTGGTGTCTTATCAAAGGACTGAGGCTTCTCTCAGCAGCTTTTCCAAGGCATTTCCACTACACTCCTCTCAGTTTGTTGCCAGTTCTAATGCCACTGCCATGCTTTAGAGCAGCACTCTATCCCAGTACCAAAACCTCTATACGAGGTTTGTATTGCTTTATTGCAATACAAACTTAGCAGTTTGATACAAGAAGTATTTAGTATCTCAAAGGTTTTGGGCATGAGGAATCCAGGAATGCTCTAGCTGAAATGGTTCTGCCTTGGTCTTTCACAAGGTTGCAGGCAAGCTGCTGGCCAGGACTGTAGTCCTCTCAAGGTGCTACCAGGGCCAGTGGATCTGTTTCTCTGCTCACTCATGTGGTTGCTGGCAGGCCCTCTGTTCTTCCTAGCTGTTGGCTGGAATCTTCTGTTGCTTGCCACGTGGGCCTCTCTGCATGGCTGTTGACAACATAGTAGATTGCTTCCACCAGAATGAGGACACACACCCAAGATCCCAAGATGGAAGCTGTGGTCTTTTGTTTTTTTAATCCTAATTTTGGACATGGTCCACCATCATTTCTTACTGGTCATATAGAGTAACCCTGATACAGGGTATAGCAGAGGACTACATAAAGGTATGAATAAAGGAAAGGCACGGAGCCCTGGGGGCGGAGCCCTGGGGCTATTTTGGTGGCTGGTGGCTGCATTTCAATATTATTCAATTTCTAATTTCCTTTTGGACTTTGTCTTTGACTCATGGGTTATTGTGAAGCGTTGTATTTTATTTCCAAGTATTGGGGGCATTTCCCAGGTATCTTTATTAGTTATATCTCAATTCTTGTATAGCCATATCAACATTTTGTATGATTTAAATTCTTTTACATTTGTTGAGGTTTGTTTTGTGGCCCAGAGTACAATGTATCTTGGTGAATGTTTTATGTGCAGTTGAAAAAGATGTTTACTCTGTTATTGTTGGTTAAAGTGTTAATAAAAGTGTCAGTTGGAACAAGTCAGTTGATAGTGTTCAGGATTTCTATATCCTTCCTTCTTTGTCCTACTTGTTTTATTGATTACTGGGGCAGCAGTATCAAATTCTCTAACTGAAATATAGATTTTTCTCTTTCTATTTTAGGTCTATTGGCTTTTACTTCATCTATTTTTTTAAACTCTGTTATTAGATGTATTCACATTTATAATAGTTGAGTCTTCCTAGTGAATTGAACCTTTGTTATGAATATCACTGGCAACAGTCTTTTTAAAGTTTACATTTGTCTGGTATTAATTTTGCCACTCCAATTTGCTTTGACTGTATGGTGTATCGCATACGTGCTTGCTTCTGCTCACTTCAGCAGTACATACATTATAATTGGTGTATCTCATTCCATTCACTTACTTTTTAATTTTTTTTTAATTTTTATTTATTTATGATAGTCACAGAGAGAGAGAGAGAGAGGCAGAGACACAGGCAGAGGGAGAAGCAGGCTCCATGCACCGGCAGCCCGACGTGGGATTCGATCCTGGGTCTCCAGGATCGCGCCCTGGGCCAAAGGCAGGCGCCAAACCGCTGCGCCACCCAGGGATCCCTCATTCACTTACTTTTAACCCATATATTTTGTTATAGTTAAATTGGGTTTCTTGTAGACAGCACATTATTGCCTTTTGCTTTACTTCCTTTCCTGTTCTACTAGTCTTTTAATTGGTTGTCTTTTCATTGACAGTTGGATTAAAATCTTATATATTGCTATTTGTTTTATATTTTCCATCTTTTGAAAATCATTTTTTCCTTTTTCTTTCTTACTTTGGATTAAATTACATTTTTTTTTTCAGGGAAAAACATCAACCCATTGATCACCAAAAATAAGACAATAAGACTTTTTTTAAATTGGAGTTCAATTTGCCAACATATAGCATATCACCCAGTGCTCATCCCATCAAGTGCCCCCCTCAGTGCCCGTCACCCAGTCACCCCCACCCCCCGCCCACCTCCCTTTCCACCACCCCTTGTTCATTTCCCAAAGTTAGGAGTCTCTCATGTTCTGTCTCCCTCTCTGATATTTCCCACTCATTTTTTCTCCTTTCCCCTTTATTCCCTTTCACTATTTTTTATATTCCCTATTTGAATGAGACCATATAATGATTGTCCTCCAATTGACTTATTTCACTCAGCATAATACCCTCCAGTTCCATCCACCTCGAAGCAAATGGGTATTTGTCGTTTCTAATGGCTGAGTAATATCCCATTGTATACATAAACCACATCTTCTGTATCCATTCATCTTTCGTTGGACACCGAGGCTCCTTCCACAGTTTGGCTATTGTGGACATTGCTGCTAGAAACATCGGGGTGCAGGTGTCCCGGCTTTCACTGCATCTGTATCTTTGGGGTAAATCCCCAGCAGTGCAATTGCTGTGTGGTAGGGCAGATCTATTTTTAACTTTTTGAGGAACCTCCATACAGTTTTCCAGAGTGGCTGCACCAATTCACATTCTCACCAACAGTGCAAGAGGGTTCCCCTTTCTCCACATCCTCTCCAACATTTATTGTTTCCTGCCTTGTTAATTTTCCCCATTCTCACTGGTGTGAGGTGGTATCTCATTGTGGTTTTGATTTGTATTTCCCTGAAGGCAAGTGATGCGGAGCATTTTCTCATGTGCTTGTTGGCCAAGGACAATAAGACTTAATTGCATTTGATTGAAACAGTTTATTACTCATTGCACACCAAACAACACGAACATCAGCATCGATGTGTGTTTGTTGGTTCCTTTGGCCCCAAGTCCAACAACTGATATGGAGGTCCCAGATGCACAGCACATACAAAGTGGGTTTACACTTGGCTGGGGAACCAGTCCCAGAACTTTTACAGCAAGCAGTAAGCAAGCTTGACTTTGTTTGAGAAAGACACCATCTGATCTCTCAAGCTCTTTTAGCAATCAAAAATCCTGAGCAAGGGCCCAGGTAAAAGAGAAGTCAGATCCTTGCAATCTTGAGATAGTCAACAAGACACGTTGAATACAAAAGGCCCAGGGAGAATGTTTCCCAATATTTTTATTTTCCCACTTTATCTCCACATTGGTTTGAATTATTTATACTTAAAAAAATTTTTTTAACGGTTGCCCTTGCATTTACAATATATATCTTCAATTAATTGGGGGTGCCTGGGTGGTTCACTCAGTTAAATGTCTGCCTTCAGCTCTAGTGCTCTGGTCATGATCCTAGGGTCCTGGGATCCAGCCCCTGCTCCTCAAAGAGCCTGCTTCTGCCACTCCCTCTGCCTGCTTCTCCTTGTCCCTCTACCTGCCACTTCCTCTGCTTGTGCTCATGTGCTCTCTCTTTCTCTGTCAAAATAAATAAATAAAAATCTTTAAAAGTATATATAGGTATATATACCTTCAATTAATCAAAGTCAACCTTCAAATAATGTTATATCACTTCTTATACAGCAGAGGATCCTTCGACAGTATATTTCCAATTACTTATCCCATCATTTTGACTATTGTTATCATTACACATTTTACTTTTATATATGCTAGCTATCCACAACATATTGCTACTGTTAAAAGTCGAAGTGTAGTGACATACAATTTTATATTAGTTTCAGATATACAACATAGCCACCCGACAATTATGCACATTACTAAATGCTCAACACAGTAAGTGTACTTACCATCTGTCAACACATAAAGCTTTTTTTTTTTTTTTACATAAAGCTATTGACTATATATTCCTTGTGCTGCACTTTACATCCCCATGACTTCTAAAGCCAAAGAGTAGTGTATTGCAACTCTTTTGCTTTAGTCAGTTGTCTTTTAAGGTGATTAAAACCAAAAATATTATATCTACGTTTATTCTGTCCATTTCTAGGGATCTTTACTTCTCTGTGTAGATCTTTTTGAGGCAGAAAGAATATGATACCAGAAAGAAATGTAGATCTGCATAATAAAACGAACTGTTTTTACCTGTCTGCAGGGAGGCCTCATCACAAGTGTGCCATTGCCTGCGTCCCATTTCTTCTTGAGGGCTCCTGGCCTCCTTTGGAATTCAGGTTAATTGGTTGCTCTCCAACCTTAGCTCTCTGATAGGTTTGACAAAAGTTGTAATTTTATAGACTACCTGACAATTTTTCAATATTGTTCTTAAATTTAAAAAAAAGCTCTTCCTAGCTTTCTGTGTCCTGGATGGAAGCCAGAAGTCTCAGCCATCTACTTTTCCATGGCTCCTTTCACTTCTTTTTGCCATCTGCTCTTGGGGATGCTGCCTGGGTCTTTCCCTTGGCCAATACCCTTCCAGCTTTGCCCCCTGAATTATATCTAGCTTAGATGCTCTTCCCTTTCTACCCCTTCATGTGACAACTATCTGGCAAAGAGAAGGGACGGAGGTTCCAGATCTGTCACCATATTAGGAACAGGTCAAAACAATCCATAGAGTTCGAAGTTCCTAGGGATAAGCCTGGAAAAGGGAGAAGTAGCTTTGGGAGCTGAGCTCTCATCCAACATACTCCTGAGTTGGCCTCATTCTCCTGTGCGAGGAAATGGGACCAAGTATCTACTTCATCCATTAATGAGGAATAAGAATCAAACTGACCAGACATTTCTTAGAAGTTGAAAACTGCAGCAGGACGGAAGGGGAACAGCCTGGGAGCAGTGGTTATAAGCACAGTCTCTGAAAGCAGCCCATGTGGATGTGAATTCCATCGCTTACTTGCTGTATGGCCTCGGACAAGCCTCCTTACCTCTCCGTCTCTGAGTTTCTGTATCTGTAAAATGGAAATAATAATAGTACTTACCTCACAAGGTTGTTAAGAGGATTAAAAGAGTTAATATAGGCAAAACACTTATAATAGCAACAGATATATAATAAGCCCTGTGGAAGTATCAACTATTAAGGTATACTTCCTATAATTTCAGAAATTCATGGAAGAAAGCACTATTCTCCCTTTCTCAGAACCCATTACAATCAAAACACCTACTGTTTATTGAGCATCTCCAAAGCGCCCATTCCTGTACTAAGCATTTTATATGAATTATCTCATAAGTGGTAGGGATTAATTATTCCTACCTAATAAGCAGGGAAATCAAGGAACAGAGAAATTAAGTATTTACACAGCTGGCTAGATGCAGAGCTAGGTTTGCAACCCAGAAGGGTCTGACCACCACACCCATGCTCTTAACCACTTGCCTCCCACGAACTAGTTTCCTTGCTTATAAAATAGTGGGAAAGCTGCTTGTTGTATTTCTCTCCTAGGGTTGTTTTGCGATCCCATTAACAAAAGAAGCAGCGCTTTGGGTATTTGTACAGTACTGGTCACCTGACAGGGAAACCTGAATGTGTCATGACTCCATCCCTTTGTACATGCCCTTCCCCCCTCTCTTCTCTGCTTGTTGAACTCATTTTTTTCAAGATTAGGCTCAGATATCAGCATCTAGATTTTATTCTAACAATGGAAGGATTCAAGCAGGGGGTGGTGTTTGGAACACAAACCCGAGTTTTGAAATGGTGGCTGACTTCGGTGTGTTGGGGGAGAGGGGGAGGGCGAGCGGGGATGGAGTGTAGCGGGGCCAGAGTGAGTTCAGGAAAACCAGATAGAAGGCTACAACTGGAGGAGCCAAGGGAGAGATGGTGGTGGAAAAGGAGAGGAATGGTGGATTGAAGTTATTTAGGAAAGAGAATCGACAGGGAATGGAGGTGAATTTAGCGCAGCACAGGGAGGTGCCAAGGATGACTCCTAGTTCCTGGCTGTTTGTTGAGTGAATGAATGAATGACCCTATGGAGTAAGTATTCCCGACAGACACTCCCAACCCCGTCCTGTTCCCGCTGCTTCTGGAGCTGCGAGCACGAAGGGATAGGTGGGAGGGAGGAGGAAAAGAGTGGGTACAGAATCTCAGTCCAGGAGCTGCCAGATTGGACACTTCTGGCGCTGGTCTGAGCAGGAGGCGCGGCGAGTGGGGCAAGAGTTTCCTCTGTCCGCCGGCAGTTTGAGCCTCGCCCCTCCACCCCAGCCAACCTGGACGCGCAGCGCCCCTGTTCGCGCCCTGGAGAACTTGGCTCCCCGCCGGCGTCTCGGGGCGCGGCGCAGAGGCCCACCCCTGCGGCCCCGACCCGCCCCGTCCCGGCGCCCACCCCGCCCAGTGCGCTGGAAGGCTGGGCGGTGGCTCAGTCCGGTCCCGGAGCCAGAAACCCGGGCTGCCGGGTGAGTCCCGGGGTCAGGGGGCCCTCGGCCGCGGCGCACCTGCCCTGATGCGCGGCAGCGGGTCAGTGCCCTCCTCGCCCTGGCCGGTTCCCTTCCCCGCCTGCGCCTGCTCGCCCAGGGTGCGGGTGCGGGTGCGGGTGCGGGTGCGTTGCGCCGGGGCTGCCCGGGAGTCGCGAGCAGCAAGTGCGCCTGGGTCCAGAGCCCGCGTGTGTCCCCCCAGCCGGGCTGCGGCGCCCAGGGCGGCGCAGCAAGTGGATGTGAGCGTGCGGAGCCGAGCGCCCCGGCGGCTGGCGGAGGGACGAGCGCGGCCAGCTGCGGAGCGAGGATGCGCGCCGGGAACTTTTCGCCCGGCCTGCAAGTGCGAGCGGCCGCGCCCGAAGGGGCTCCCCGAGGCGGCCGGGAGGGAGGCGGGCGCGGGTGCCCGTCGCCGCCCCTCCCCCACTTCCGCCGCCCGACGCTTCCTCGTTCCCGGCTCCCAGGGCCTGGCGGTCCCGCGGGAGCCCCGGCGGCGCAGCCCCACCCCGGCCGGCGCGGCTCGCTCCCACGCCCCCGGTGCTGTCTCGCCGGAGCCGAGCGATCGAGGCTGCGGGGGCGCAGGGCGCTGCAGGTAGGGGCTCGGCGCGGGGGCGCAGAGGCGGCGGGCGGGCCGGGGCCGGGGGCCGGCCGCACGAGTCGGACGCCCGGGGCCCTCGACCGCCTCCTCCCCCCGCCGGCGGGCGCGCCCGGGCCCTTTTTAGGGAATTTTCTTGTTCCCGCGGACTCCAGGGCGGGTGGGGCGGAGACTGGCGGGGCGCGCTGCATTTCACGGCCACCCTCCTCCCCCCGGGCTCCCCCGACCTCGTCTCCCCTATCCTAGCACCTTTGGTCGCGTAAACAATTCCCTTCCTCTCCCCAGACCCGGCTCCGCTGCCCCCTGGGGACAGCCTCTCAGGTCTCGGGAGGTGGATGGGGTTAGGGAGAGGGGGCGTCCTGGCGTCCCCCGCCCGTGGGCGCCCCCACCCTCGATCTCTCCCTTCCCCGCTCCCCTCTCCGCGGCGGAGCAGACGGCCCCAGGGGCCCGGGGTATTTTTAGCGCTGTGACCTGGGCGGCAGCTCGGAGAGCCTTTCCCAGGAATCGGCGTCAGCGCCTCCCTGCCCCCGCTGCCAGCCGGCGGCCACCCAGTCTCCGCACACCGCCTTTGGCCCACTTGGGTTTGAGCCCCTCGAAGCCCGCAGCAGCGGCGGTGGAGCTGCCCGGGGTCTCCTGACACTTGAGTCCGGATGGAGCGCGGGAGGCAGGCTACGGAGGTTGACGAGCTGGTCCTCAAGCCAGATACTCCCTTGCCTCCGGTGATGGGCTCCTCCGCTGACAGGAAGGAGATGGAGTGAATGCGAGTGGATGTTTAGGGCCTGGGCCGGCCCAGAGCTCTGGTGTTCTGGAAAGCTCTCTGCACCGGGGACCCGCCTGAGGGGAGGGTGGGGGGGTGGGGGACTGGACCGAATTGGATCCAAGACCCACCGGCCCAGTTGCTACTCATTGACTATGGGGATATAAGGCTGAGATGTGTCAAAGAGGTGCTCAAAAAGAGCTGGGAAGTGCGGAGAAGAGATGGTGGGGGGGCCTCTAAATAGCACACTCTCCCAGCTTTACATTTTACAGAGCACCTGAACCAACAGCTGCTGGGTTGTGTTTGAGGCAGGTAGGACTATTCAGTCATTTTCAGATGGGAAGGTTGAGGCTGGAAAGATGATTTCCTTAGGGGCAGAGCCAAGTCTGGAAGTCAGGTCTGCAACTTCAGAGCAGGGTTTGGAGGGGATGGTGGTGATGGGGTGTGTGGGGGAGAGGGAGTGCTTTAGTCTTTGTCTGGGTTTTGAAGGCTGGGCATGAACCAGAGTTGCAGCACTGGAGCAAGATAATCTTCCACCCTGAGATCCCCATCTCACTGTCTTCCATAGCCTTCTGAGGGGAGCCTGGGTCCATTAAAAGTGCCTTGCTCATTTGGACTGGACCAATCCCTGGAACTCCTCTCACAAGGGCATGATACTGAGACTTGGCTATTGGCTCTGTTCTCTGAATACAGAGGAGCTGCTTTTGCGGTGCCTGGAACCAGCATCCCCTTTGTGGGGCCAGGGTCAGCCCTGCCTCTCAATGAGACGTGAAGTTTGTGGTAATGGATTCTGCGTCAAAGAAGAGAAGGAGGTAGCCCAGTCCAGAGGTGTCCAGGCTGTAACACCGGGATGCTGGCTACAGAGGGGTTCCCCAAGTTCAGGCCCCCATTGTAGTCCCTCTCAACTTCATAGCCATCCTTGCTCTTCTGTCTTCCAGGAGCTGACATGGACCCAAATCCTCGGGCAGCCCTGGAGCGCCAGCAGCTCCGCCTTCGGGAGCGGCAGAAATTCTTCGAGGAAATTTTACAGCCAGAAACGGAGTTTGTCTTCCCCCTGTCCCACCTGCATCTCGAGTCACAGAGACGTAAGCTCTGAGTCCTGGGGAGAGGGACTGGGGCAAGGGTGGAGGGTGGGTAAGTCATATAGGTCTTGAATCATGGGAGCCTCTTCCTCTTGTTTTTTGGGCCCTCGAAACGTCTATCTCTAGACCTGACACACGTCTCTAACCATCCTAGGGGCTCTGGCTTGTGTCCTCCTGACTTGCCCCCTTCTTGATCTGCAGCCCCCATAGGTAGTATCTCATCCATGGAAGTGAACGTGGATGCACTGGAACAGGTAGAACTTATTGACCTTGGAGACCAGGATGGAGCAGATGTGTTCTTGCCTTGTGAAGACCCTCCGCCAGCCTCCCAGACATCTGGTATGCCCCTTGGCTTTGGGGACTTGGGCACGAGTTAGCCAGACCTGGTGTCAGGCTCTGAAGTGAGGCTGCAAGGCAGGGCTGCGGAAGTATACATGTGGCGGCTGGAAGTGGGTGTTTCTACCAATGAAACAGCTGTCTGTTCTGATTTTAGGGAAGTTGACCCTAAGGGAAACTGGGTGACAGATCGCCAATCTAAAATTCTGGGAATGTCCCAACCCCTTAGACTTTATTAATTTTGCCTTTTGTGAAATTAATGTAATTAAGTCATATAATTGAAATAATATAAAATATGGTTTTTGTATTAGATAAGCCATTTTAGTCATCTTCATATGAATATTTACTCAACATGTTTTTTTTTTTAGGTTGCTAATACTGTGCTTAGTTACCTCAATCCCTAAAATGTCCTATTAGGGCAGGCAGTATTATCCTGGTTTTATAAAGGAGGAAATTAGACTCAGAAGTTGTTACATAGCCAGAAAGTAGAAGAGCTGGGTTCAAACCATGGCTTTCTTATTCCAAAGCCCATATACTTAGCTTATTAGATATTTTCTTATTTAAAGCTACTGCTATTTATTAATGGCCTACTGCATACCAGATATTTTTTTTTAAGATTTTATTTATTTATTCATGAGAGACACAGAGAGAGAGACAGAGACACAGGTGAGGGAGAAGCAGGCTCCATGCAGGGAGCCTGATGTGGGACTCGATCCCAGGACTCCGGTTCATGCCCCAAGCTGAAGGCTGATGCTCAACCACCACCCAGGCGCCCCATACCAGACATTTTATAAGCAGTCCTCGATTTCATCTTCAAAACCCCTTCTGGAATGTAGGTGCATATCCCATTTTTAGAGAAGATTCGGCCCTTGAGGGGGAAAATGACTTGCCCAAAGCAACTCAGTAGCAAGTAAGTGACATAGATAGATCTTGAACTCTTGAATTGATTGACCTGACTCCAGGGCCCGGACATGGTATTGGGAAGTGGAAAGAACTGGAAGTCAGGAGACCTGGCTTTTTTTTTTTTTTTTTTTAATTTATTCATGAGAGACATGGAGAGAGGCAGAGACATAGGCAGAGGAAGAAGTAGGCTCCCCCTGGGGATCCCAGTGCGGGACTGGATCCCAGGACTCCGGGATCACTCCCTGGGCAGAAGGCAGATGCGTAACCACTGAGTCAACCAGGCATCCTGAGACCTGGCTCTTTGTAAACTAGCTCAGTTACTGGTCACTCCCCTACCCTTCTCTGGGCTTCAGCCTCTCCTGGCCAGAGGGTCTCTGAGAGTACCCTGAAGCCCTGACCAGCTCTTCTTTCGGGGCAGGGCTGGATGACCATCCGGAGGAGCTGAGCCTGCCAGTGCCTACGCCAGACAGGACTGCCTCCCGTACCTCCTCCTCATCTTCCGATGACTCCACCAACCTGCACAGCCCAAATCCCAGCGATGGTGGAGCAGACACGCCCTTGGCACAATCTGATGAGGAGGACGGGGCTGATGGAGGGGCAGAGCCTGGAGCTTGCAGCTAGCGGTGGGCCTACATCTACAGACTGGCGAAGCTGGCTCTTCTCCACAGGAGACCCTAGGCCCACTTCAGAGAAGACCAGACTCTTTATTTGCAGTAGGCACCAGAGGGACGCAAGGACGGTGGGATGGCGTACCTCTCTGGGAATTAACCCTCCTGCTTTTCTGCTAACCTTTTCCTGCTACAACCCTCCCACCAGTTTTTGGCTTACTCCTGAGGTAGGGCTTACAGGCGAGGAGATGGAAGGTGAGGTAGGATAAGATGCTGCTGCTTTTCTTAGCACCCTTCCCTCCCCCAGACTCTGCTGTAGTCTTCCAATAGAGGCTTCTAAACCCGTGTTTCTAAGTGGATGTGAACTCCTTAGCACTCCCCGTGCAGTGGTAGGTACTTCAGCCATACTGCTCGCCTATGTCCTGTTTGGGAACAGGACACAGTATAAATAATAAACAAATAATCATATACCAACCATTCCCCTTCATGTGTTATACTGCAGAGGTCTCAGACCCATTATATCTGACCAACACTGTACCCCAGCCCCATCTCTTGTGTGCTCCCTCTCTTTAGAAAATAGTTCTTGAACATGTATGCTAGGCATTTGGGATACAGTTCTGAGTAAGACAGGCCATGTCCCTGCCTTCAGGAGTTTACTGTCTCTGGAAGAGAAAATCAAGTAAATGCCACGGTTCATGGTGTAATAAGTAGCATGATGAGCAACGACTCTGGTGTCAGAAAATAGCTCATCTAGCCACCGAAGAACTGATTTTTAAGCTGAGATCAGAGGCTGAGTAGGAGTTTGCCAAGTGGGGGCTGTAATCCAAGCAGAAAGAGCAGCTTGGGAAGATTTTATATGGAGAGAAATAGCTCTGAGGAACTAAGAAACATTCAGCTGGGCACAAGTGTTGAATTGGAGAAGGAGAGGAAGGTGCAAGAAGGAAGAGTGACAGAGGTTAGTCATGAAAGACTTTGGAGCCTGTATCAAGTTTCAATTCCGCTGCTAGTAAAAGGGCAGAGACTTAAGATACAAATGTATTTCTTCATATAAAAGAAGTCCAGGGCAATGTGGCTGCTCCAAAGTTATTAGACACTGGAGTCCTTTTTGGCTCTTTTTTGCTCAGCCATCCCAGCTACGTGCCTTGAATTCTCAGTGATAGCTGGTGTCTGAGATGGCCCTTGGAGCCCGGCCATCATGTCCTTGAAACTGGCAGAAAGTGGGAAAAGAAACTGAGGACAGGAAAAGCACAGCCTGCTATTTCCACGTTGGGAAGCATTCTTGGAAGTTCTAACAAGTGACGTCCACTTTCATCTCATTGACCAGAGCTTGCTAACACAACAAATGTTTCACTTATAGATATTTCATAGACATGGGGACACAACATTATCTGGAAGAAAGAAAATTCTGCCCTTTGGAAAAACAATAACCTTTTCAAGTCACTGAATTACCAGTGCATCTGATTTCTGAACTACCTTTCAAACCTCTCAGAAGCACCGTGGCTACTGGAGAGGCCAGGATAGGCCTTTAGTAGGGCACACTGCTATCTTGATAAAATCAGGGTAATGTTTCTAAGGAACAAGAAGACATTAGTCTTTGGGTAGGTAACTAGCAGTTTTTGTGTTAGAGGCCACATTAATGAATCTGAACTTTATGGGGAGTAATGAAGGATTACAAGTGGTTGGACTTGCTTGTTAAAAAGGTAATTCTGGCCAGTGTAGAGAATATACTGGAGGAGGACAGGCTCAGGACAGACATTTAACAAAAAGATAATGGTAGTGATCAGCTTGACTGGGTTGAGGCAGGGTATAAAAAATAAATGACATTCATTCAACAAATATTTATTAAATGTCAGTGTTTAATATGTGTAAGACACTGAAGATGGAATGTAGAGCAGAAAAAAAAAAAAAAAAGACACAGTGCTGCTTTTATGGAAGTCTAGTCTAGTGGGGGCCCAGATGTAAAACTGCAATAATGACCAGTTCTAGGAAGAGGTTAATAGCCTACTAAGAGCAGTCAGGGGAGTGGGGGGCATTTCTTTGAGGAAGTGGCATCTGAGCCAAGGCCTAAAGGATAATTAGGAGTCAACTAGAGGGGAGTGAAGGGAGCAGGGTGAGAACCTCCTCAGTGGAGTGCTGACTGGAAAGCACCAGAGTGGATGCCTGGGATCCAGGAGGTGATAGGTGATTGTTGATCACTGCCACATACTACATAGTGGGTAACAGGACTAGGGTGGAGGTGGATGGGATATAGAAAGGTGGAAGGAATGAAGAAATATTTAGGAGACAGATTCCAAAAGATTTGAGCAGTAGGTGAGAGAGGATGAGAGAGGAAGAGGTCAAGGGTGCCACAATTGTTTCTCCCTTGCAATAGGATGATATAGAGGGTTATTCACCCAGATGGAGAGTGTAGGGAAGAACCAGGTTTGGAGAGAAGGTCATAAATTTGTTTTTGGCCACGGTGAGCTTGAGGTGCTTTTCAAGACCTGTGGGAGGATATGTTGGGTACGCAATCGGACCCATGAGTGTTGGATTTAGAGAGGATTAGGCTGGGAAGATAAATAGAGATACCACTGTGTAGGTGGTAAGTAAGTGAATGTGCTCAGGGAGAGAAGGGGAGTGGAAGGAGTAAGGAGGGTTCTAGGACCCAGCCATAAGGGGCATCAAGTCATTTCTCACATCAGAAGAAATAAGCCCCTCCACCTCCCTTCAGACATCAAAGCCACCCATGGGATCAGTGGCCTTCAGCCTAAATCCCAAAGCTCTTTGTACTATCCAGGCTGAGTGAGTGATGGGCCTGCAGTCTTCCCATAGTACCAGCCTGCTTTCACCCCTGCAGGAGACCATTGTAAGTGACAGCTCTTAAGTGCTTTTTTCCAGCGCTAGTGAGAAACTTGTGGGAGTTTTGTGTTCCTTTTGTCTAAAAGCCTCTGTGTCCAAGTTGAGATCATCTACTAAACTGGGCTGGGGCTAGTCTCATGTGAAATTTTCCAGTTTTTCTGGATTGCTTATGACTTTGCTGCACACAAAAGATACGGTCTCTGTCCTTTTGCGCTCTCCCTTCCTTTGGAGTAGCAAAGCTCAACCACCTGATTGGGCTGCAGCCTGTGAGCTCTATGGCTCTGCTATACAAGGCTTCTCAGCTCCCAGGATCACCCTGCTCCCTCCAGGGCAAATGATGGGAAGCTAGACTAACTTGGTTGCTGTCAGTATGTCAAGAAATCTCTTAGTACTCCAGGCACGTGATGCTAAGATTTGTGGGATTTGGGGCAGGGAGCCTGCCTGGGGACAGGGATCTCTAGTCTTCCAGAGAGGGAGAATTGTGTGTGAGCCTGCGGGGAGCCTCCAGTTCAGCTGCTATGAGCCCCAGCCCTGCCTGGAAAAGTCTAGGGTCAGCTGAGACCCAAGACCACTTCCTGCTTGGACAATGATCTTTTCTCCTGCCAAACCACAGGGGTTTGGCCAGCCTTCAGAGCCAGCATCTCCAACTGACTGTTTCTTGAGGCCACACAGTGCCCCAGAGAGGAGAGGATGATTTGGAGCCAGCTCCAAAGCATGCAGCCCAGCTTTGTCTCCAAGCCGCAGTGTGGCTTCTTCTGTCTGCTGCACAGACTTATCACAGACTCTGGGGAGGAGGGATAAAGACAGTCTCATCCTGTAGAATCCTATGGTGTGGAGGAAATAGGAAGGATCACAACTTGGGGAAAGATTCCCTGGAAGGTGCACCCTCTAGCAGTCCCTAAAGAATGCACAGAACTTGACCTGAATAGTGTGGCAGTGTGGGGACACTATGAACTGTGCTGTGACTTGTTTGTTCAGACATTGCTGAGCACCTACTGTATACTAGCCTCCTTGCTTAGGTAACAGGAATACTAAGGTGACCAAGAGCTCTTTCAGGAGCACATGGGGCCACAGATATTGGAAATAGAACACAGGCTATAGCAGAAGTGCACAGAAGACTATAACACTAGAGAAGAGAAGGTAAGTCTCCTGGAGGTGGCGGGTCTTGAATGATGGGGAGAGGCAATTTCAAAAGGAGAGAAAGCATAGAATATAAAATAATCATAATGATGGCAGCTCCTCTTTTGGTTTTTGTTTTGTTTGAGTTTGATGGTGTGAACTCTAGTTCTGGCTTCATGACTCACTATGATCTTAGGCAATATCTTGGTTTCTGTACCTGTTTTCTTATCTGTAAAACAAGAGATCATAGACCCTACATCAAAGAATTGTTTGAGTAAATGACAGTCAATATTATTAAACACTCACTACATTCTACGTCCCACATATACATAATTTCTAGTCTTTAACACCAACCCTGAAAGTAGGCTTATCCATTTTACAGAAGAAAAGTGACACTAGGTTGTTCATGCTCCGGTGGATTAAAAGCTGGTGTGGGGATTTGTCCGACATCTAAACTCATAGCCTCTATTTCATGTGTAGTGGGAGAAGAACACTAGATGGAAGTAGGATGAGGGCATAATTACATAAAGATATCTTTTTGACATCCCCTTTCTGGTTGGTTGGGGTATATCTAGGCAGATCTGTCCACCATCAAATTTGGCTCTTTAGAAGCATGGTTGTGAGCAAGAGACTGAGCAAAATCCTTCATGAGTGTGTCCTCATAGGGCACCCAGAAAAACCAAAGCAGGAATTTAACTTTGGAACTCCTACAACTGAGTAGTAAAAAGGCAAACAAGCCAATACAAAAGATGGGGGGGGGGGGGAGTGCAAAAAGAATTTAACAAACTCTTCACAAGAGAAAACATATGTATGGCCACAAAGCATATGAAAAGATGCTCAACATCATTTGGGACCAGGGAAATGCAAAATAAAGCCACACACAATAAGATACCACTACATATACCATAAGGCTAAAGCTAAAGTCCGCTCCCGCCCCCCCGCCAAATTAAAAAAACAAATGTTGAGCAGGATGTGGATTAACCAGAACTCTCATATATTGTTGGTGCAAGTATAAAGTGATACATTTTGGAAAAAGATCTTGCAATTACTTTAAAAGTTAAGAATTGGGCAGCCCCAGTGGCTCAGCAGTTTAGCGCCACCTGCAGCCCAGGGTGTGATCCTGGAGACCCAGGATCGAGTCCCACATCAGGCTCCCTGCATGGAGCCTGCTTCTCCCTCTGCCTGTTTCTCTGCTTCTCTTTCTCCTCTCCGTGTGTTCTCATAAATAAATAAAATATTAAAAAAAAGTTAAGAATTACCTAGTCTTTGACCACTCCTAAATATTCACTCAAAGGAAATAAACATACATCTACAAAATAACTCCTATGGCCACCTACTTCATAACAGCTAAAGACTTGAAAGAGTTCAGGTGTTCATCCCCAGGAGAATGGATAAACTAAGGTATATTCATATAATATGAAACCCCACAGCAATAAAAAGAAACTGCTGATACACACAAGAACAGGGATAATTCTCAGAAACATTCTTCCTATGCAAGAAGTCTTACACGAGAAAGTAACATACCATATGATGGTTTCACTGACCTGAACTTCTAGAAGATTCATGTATTTTGTGGAGAAAAATCAGAATAGTGGTTGCCTCTGGAAGGTAGGAGGGACAGGGATTGGCTGGCAAGGGGCATTAACCAACTTTCTAGGGTTTTAAGAATGCTCTATAAATCGACAGAACTTTGGGTTACACAAACTTGTGCGTGGTGTATGCTTTTTTGTCAGACTCCGTGAATATGCACTTCAGAGTTGTGCATTTCATCGTCCGTGAATTTTACACCAAAATGTAAACAAACATTAAGCATTATTTAATGACATACATGCTGAAATATCTAGGGGAGAGGTGTACTTATGTCTGCAGTTTACCTGGAGACATCCGAGGAATTGAGGGACTTAACAGACCAGTCTGTGATAAAGCAAGTATAGTAAAATGTTAATGCAGGAAGTGATGGGGAAATAGGTGTTCATTGTAACAGGTGTTCATTCAACTTTGTTGTACGTGTGACATTTTTTTTTCCCCTAATAAAGGGGCCAGTTATTTGAGGGTTTTACAGGAAAGCTCTGCACCAGGCTTAGGACTGAGCAAACGGACACACCAGAAACTGTGGAAGTGAAACCCACCAGCCCTGCCATGTGACCTCGCAAAACACGTTTTCAGTCTTTTTCCTGTTTTCCTTTTTCCAGTCTTGTTTCAATTACCACATTGGCACAGCGGCAGTCGGTATTAAGCACTTTTTAAAAAAAGGTTTTATTTATTCATTCATGAGAGACGTAGAGAGAGGCAGAGACCCAGGCAGAGGGAGAAGCAGGCTCCCTGCAGGGAGCCCGACGCGGGACTCGAACCCGGGACTCCAACCCCGGACCCGGGCTCACGCCCTGAGCCGAAGGCAGACGCTCGACGGCTGAGCCACCCAGGCGTCCCTATTAAGCGCATTCTAATGCAAAGGAATACCCCCAAGTGGAGAGTCCTCGGTCCTGCCACGCGCCCCCCGCGCCCCCTCAGACCCACCGGCCCCGAAGGACCCAGGCTGGCCGCCGCTCGGGGAGCCTCGCCCCGGCTTCCCGGATGGCACCGGAAGTCATTTCTCGTGCGCTCTTCCTATTGGACGTCGGCTTTCGCGGGGGCGGGCACCACGGGCGGGCGGAGGCAGCCGCGGGCATGGCGGCGGCCTGCTTGCGGCTCGTGTGGCTCGCGCCGCTGCTCCTGGGGCTGGTGGACGGGGGCCGAGCAGAGCCCCCACGAGATGCGCTGCGGGAGGAGCTCGTTATCACCCCGCTGCCTTCCGGGGACGTAGCCGCCACATTCCAGTTCCGCACGCGCTGGGATTCGGACCTGCAGCGAGAAGAAGGTCGGAGGATGCGGCATCTCCTCGGTGGCTCCTGCTGGGAGGCGGGCTGGAGGCCAGCCGTGGGCGGTGGAGGCTGGTACCTGAGAGGGGCTCTGGCCCCGGGCTTGGAGCCCGACAAACTGGCTCTGCGGGGAAAGATGGGATAGTTATTGAGAACCCGTCCTCCAGGATCATCCCTCACCTGCTCCCCTTTTCCCAGTGTCTCATTATAGGCTATTTCCCAAGGCCCTGGGGCAGTTGATCTCCAAGTATTCTCTACGGGAGCTGCACTTGTCATTCACTCAAGGCTTCTGGAGGACTCGGTACTGGGGGCCACCCTTCCTGCAGGCCCCATCAGGTGCAGAGCTCTGGGTCTGGTTCCAAGACACCGTCACGGAGTGAGTGCCCGCCCTGGGGCCTGTTGCAGGTCACGGAGGGAATGTGGCAGTGGCCGGCGTTGTCATCCTGCCACTGCTCCTTGGGGGGCGGGGGGGGGGTGCAGCAGTTCCAGCAGACAGCGACTCCATGGGGGCATCGGAAGTGAGAAATGACATTACCACCCGGTGGCATTCCTTACAGTGATGTTTTTCGCTTCCCCTAATACTTTCAGACCTGAGGTAGCACGTGCATGTATCTACAGACAGATAAATAATTTGAAGCTCATTTGGGTGTAAGACAGTAGAAGTCTGTGGCAAATTGGGTAATCTTTTAAAAGACATTTCACTCAGGGGCGCGCGGGTGGATCAGTGGTTGAGCATCTGCCTTCGGCTCAGGGCATGATCCCGGGGTCCTGGGATCGAGTCCCGCATCAGGCTCCGCCCCCTCCAGCCTGCTTCTCCCTCTGCCTGTGTCTCTGCCTCTCTCTCCGTCTCATGAATACGTAAATACAACCTTTTAAAAAATAAAAAGACATTCACTTATGTAATAATAATGATGATGATGATGATGATGATGATGATGGTACCATGAAAGCCAAACAAAACCTCTGTGAGCTACAATTGGCCCACAGGATCCCAGATCTCCCCATTAGAGGAATAGCTCTTGTTTGGGAGAGGGACAGGTTTAGGTACTACTGTTGTACCACAATTTCCTCTTAATCTCACTATGAGAAGTCAGTATCATAAGCATGATTTTAAAGAGGGAATGGGATAGGGAGTGGTGGAGACGGTAGCGGGCTAGAGAGCTTGAGAGGACAGCTGCCACTCACCCCTAGTGGATTGTTGCCATGTGGGAATAGAGGCTTAACTGTTGTCAGATACTCCCATTTTCAAGAGATGCCAGAAATCTGGATTTTAGTGTGGTAATTGGCAAATATGGATATCAGTAAGTAATTTCAAAATGTAAGAAATGCTATATGGGTCAGTGTTGTGCACACCAAATGAAATGTGATTATGGCTTGTGTAGGCTTGCTTTATTTATTTATTTATTTATTTATTTATTTATTTTTTAAGATTTATTTATTCATGAGAGACACAGAAAGAGAGGCAGAGACACAGGCAGAGGGAGAAGCAGGCTCCCTGCAGGGAGCCGGATGCAGGACTCCATCCCGGATCCTGGGATCAGGCCTTGAGCTGAAGGCAGACGTTCAACTGCTAAGCCACCCAGGTGTCCCTGGGTAGAGCTTTCAGGCTTAATGATTAGAGCAATTGAAAAGCTCTGAATAGCAGATTATCGAAAAATCCCAGGACAACACTAAGATATCAAATGAGGCACAAGCCCTGACTTCCAGATTTGCCTTTCTTTCTTGCCTGAACTTTGGCTCTTTTGCTTTTTTACCCCTGTCTGCCTTGTTGTCACTGTCTCCCCCAGCTCATAATTGCCTGTGATGTGGAGCTGGTGTTTAGAATTTTGGTTTTATGCTTTTTCTTATTGATATGGAGAGCAAATCTATTGTGACATTTCTCTTTCTAATTTAATTCGATGTTTTTGTAGGGTCCTAGAATGGTTGTTTTCCCTTGTTCAGTAAGCCTTTATGGATGTAGGACTTCCTACTCTGAGGGTGGAACCAGGACTTACTTGCATGCCCAGGGTGTTCGCAGGGAAGTACGTGGGTTTGCCTAGCTGGGCACACCTCATGGTGGATCAGCGGGCTAATCTCAGCCTCTGAAAATGTGGGGCACTTTACATGGTGTTGTGGGATATACCTAGGAGACCCAGACTTGTTCCATCTCCCCGGGTTGGTCACAGCCTAGCTGAGAAAAGATGCTTAGAACAAGATGCTGCCACTACCTAGCCATGTCCCTGGAGGGACCTCGTGAGAGGCTCAGGTAGTCAGAACCATGGCAGCACAGGAGGGAACTGTGGTTGTAGAGGGAAGGAAAGACTTTCTGGAGGAGGTAACCTCTTTGAGGGTGGGCAGAGAGGGGTGAGTAGGGCATTCCCAGGCGAGAGGAAGAGTCACCTGAGTAGTAGAGACCTGTGGGGATGCTGGGATGTCCAGAAGAGAGTGAGAAAGAAAGGGTGGGTAGGGCAAGACTCAGGAGGCAGCTGAGCAGGGCAGTGGTACCATGGCAGCTCTATTAGCTGGTCAGTTTTTTGGTTCAGTAGCCAAGTGCAGGCTTGGAGGGAGGGAGCCCCATGATAGTAAGTGGGTTTCTGTCTCCATCCAGTGTGGATAAATCTTGGAAGGAGCTCAGTAATGTCCTCTCGGGGATCTTCTGTGCCTCCTTGAACTTCATCGACTCTACCAACACGGTCACTCCTACTGCCTCCTTCAAACCCCTGGGGCTGGCCAATGGTGAGATAGCCCTGTGGCCCTCTCCTTCTTCTTCTTGCCCCAACGTTTGCCTCCTTTTTCTTCAGCTTCCTCCTTCAACTGGGCTGGATCCTAAATCCCCTGGGTATGCAGGCCCCAGAGGAAGGCTTCCTGAGACTGTGCTGTCTCTGCGTTGCCTTCTTCCAGGGAGAGGAGGGGTCCCACCCCAAGCTGGGACTGTTAGGGTGGTGGTACTGGAGAGTTGCATGGCCAGCAGGAGGAGGGGGTTACCCCATCTCTGGAGTGTGGGTCCTGAAGAGTTGGGCCACAGGGCCCACCCCAGACAGACTTGTGTCTTGCCCAGGCACTGATCATTATTTCCTACGCTACGCGGTGCTGCCACGAGAGGTGGTCTGCACTGAGAACCTCACCCCGTGGAAGAAGCTCTTGCCCTGTAGTTCCAAGGTGAGGCCAGAGTGCTCTGGATGTGTGGGAGCTCTGGACAGTGGGGTTGGTGCGTGCTCCTTCACCACCTGACCACCAGGGTGTGTTTACCGTTCACCTCTGCCCCCCTGTGCAGGTGTCCCACAGTGTAGGGCACCAACCTTTCACTTCTTCCTGCTTCCTCCAGGCAGGCCTGTCTGTGCTGCTGAAGGCTGATCGCTTATTCCACACAAGCTACCACTCCCAGGCAGTGCATATTCGTCCTGTTTGCAGAGTAAGTCATGGGGAACAGGGGTGGGTGCTATCCGGGGGCTCCAAGGGAACATGCAGATAAAGCACGTAGCCTAGTGTGTCTTGCGGGCTGAGCTAGCAGCAAGTCTTAGCTGTGCTGATGATCATTTGGGGCATTGGCCACACACCAAGGAAACTGAGTGGTTGCCTGGCAAGCGTTCAGTAAATCTTTGTCATGGAGCATAGCGGTTAAGAACAATAGCTGTGCATGCAACTACCAGGTAAGTCACTCAGCCAGCTTGACCTTGAGCAAATCATTTCATTTCCCTGAGCTTGATTTCCTCGTCTGTCACATGAGAGTAATAGTAGTTATCAGTTCCTATGGGTGTTGGTGGTGGTTTATCTGACTGGTACGTGTAATGCCACTGGCATAGGGTCAAGTGCTCAGTAGTGAATGGTAGTAAATTGATGGGTGGGAAGATACATGATAGACAAGGGATGGGGTCCGGGCAGGAGTCCCTGAGGCTCTGGGGGCTCGGGGTAGGGAGTGATGTGTGCTGACTGCTGCTGTCTGGCCCTCGTGGTAGAATGCACGCTGTACCAGCATCTCCTGGGAGCTGAGGCAGACCCTGTCTGTCGTATATGACGCCTTTGTCACAGGACAGGGGAAGAAAGGTAGGCTGCCTTGGCAACCCACTGGCTACTTACCGTCACTGGTCCCGCCCTGTCTATGCAGACCAGGCCTAGTCCTCACCCCCACTCAACCCTCCTCTCTGTTCCTCAGACTGGTCCCTCTTCCGGATGTTCTCTCGAACCCTTACAGAGCCCTGTCCCCTGGCTTCGGAGAGCCGAGTCTATGTGGACGTCACCAGCTATAACCAGGTACCAAGGTCTCAGTCACAATCGCCCTCCCTCCACCCAAAACCAGCCTGCGCCTCTGCTCACTTCTGAGCCCTGCCCTTGTGCCACCAGGACAATGAGACATTGGAGGTTCACCCAACCCCAACCACCACATACCAGGACGTCACCCTTGGTACCCAGAAGACCTACGCTGTTTATGACTTGCTTGACACAGCTGTGATCAACAACTCCCGTAACCTCAACCTCCAGTTCAAGTGGAAGAGCCCTCCAGAGAATGGTAGGTGCGGATGGGCTGCCAGGGCACTGGGCTAAAGAGCTTTCAGTGTTACCGAGGAAAAGTGCAGACAGTCACTGGTTTGGGTTGGGAGGTGCACAGAGCTCGGTGCATGTAAGTACTTAGTAAGTGATAGTAATTCCATCATGCCCTGGGCTGGAAAGACAGGGATGATTCCGGGATGCAAGCTTCTGAGTTCTGATGGCAAAGCTCTTCCCTGTCTCCTCCCTCGCTGTGGGACCCTGAAATGGCCGGGGATGTGGGGGGTGAGCACTGACCCTTTCCTTTATTAGCTCTTAACCATGAACTTGTCTTTGCAGAGGCCCCTCCAGTACCCTTCCTGCATGCCCAGCGATATGTGAGTGGCTACGGGCTACAGAATGGGGAGCTGAACACGCTGCTATACAATACTCACCCATACCGCGCCTTCCCTGTGCTGGTGCTGGACACAGTGCCCTGGTACCTGCGGCTCTATGTGCACACCCTCACCATCACCTCCAAGGGCAAGGAGAACAAGCCAAGTGAGAGCTGACCCCAGGCCCCTGGCACCTCCCCGATCCCATCCTGCTCTCCCTTGACGTCCCCCAGACCTTTACTTCTCAGAGTGATTCCTCAAGTACCTCAGAAACACCATCCAGGCACAGAGACTTTGAAATGTGGAAAGGGTAGCCTCACCATGCCAGATCTGGAAGTAATTTTTTAGGCAAAAGTAATGAAACCATATAGAACTGGTGATTCTTAATAAGACTTCACAAGGGCAGCAGTTTCCTGATCTTTTTTACTTCCTTGTTCCATTTTCCCCGGGGCCCTGGGCATGTCCTTTTGTGTGGATTTGTAGGCCTGTAGTGGAGAATGGGTTAGCAGCAAGAAAACGGTATCAGAAAGAAAATAGAGAAAACTGGAGTAGATGTTTTTTGCCTCCTTGGGCAGGGTAAAGAGACATTGTTTTAAAACTTTATTTTTTTTTCTATTTCTTTTCTGAAGAGGAGCTAATATTTACTGCGTGCTTTCTGTTGGGTGGCAGACCTAGCACCAAAGCTCTTGTTGTTTGGAGTGGAGGGAGACTTAACACAGAAGAGTTCTCAGGAGGAGGTTCTTGCACGTCCCAAACACCCAGACTTACTGTCTGTGACCACCCCTGTCATCACCTGCATTTTCAGACCTGGGGCTGTTTTACTACTATTTGTATCCCCTCCAGAATCTCTTCAAACATGTTACCCCTGTATTTTGTAGGCTTTTCTGTTTTGTTTTTTAACCTTTTGCCCTGGAAAGTGTCAAGCACACACCCATGGGGAAGAGCATGACACACTCCCACGCCCCCAGCCTGCAGTGCCAGCAGCTCTGGCTCCTGGCTCGTGTTTCATGTCTGCCCTTGTTTCGTTTTTCGGTTTTGTTATTTTTCTGCTAGAGTATCTTAAAACTGATCCTAGATACCAGATCTGCCTTTAAATGCTTCAGTCTATGTTTCTAATACCACCTGTCCTTCTCATGCCCGTTGTCTCTAGTGGTGTTAAAAATAACACTTTAGTAGTTGGTTTATTTGAGTTAGAATCTAAACAGGGTCCTCACATAGCGTTTGCTTGATAAGCTCTCAAGTTTCTCTCTCTTCATTTTCTTAGAGCAATTTTAGGTTTAGAGAAAAACTGAGCAGAAAGCAGAGTTCCCATGTACTCTCAGAGTTCCCTCTCCTGCCACTCAGTTTCCTTACTATTAACATCTTGTATTGAGGTGTTTGCTCTTAAGTGTGGCTTAATCTATAACAGTTCTCACTCTTTTTTTTTTTTTTTTTTTTTATCTGTTGTGTGAAAGGTTCTGTATTCTGAATCTGTCCTTGGGCCTGTGTTTAACACGACCCCTCCCTCCTCTGCACTTCTTGTGTGTTGGCGTTTAGATATAGAAACTCGTTTAGATTCAGGTTCCACATTTTGGCCAGGAAACTTCCAGGTGATTCTGTGACCTTGTTGCATCACATGAGGTGCCTGCTGTCAGGCGCCCCAGTTTGAGTGATGTGAGGATTAATTAGGTTGGACATGCCCTGGGACAGTCACCCTGGACACATCATCTCCCTTTTCCAAGACCCTGCTCCCCTCCCTGAGCCTGTCTGGCTTCTGTGATCCAGAGTTGAAAGTCTCAAGAGGCAGGGACAAGAGTACAGATCGTTGGACCCCAGCAAGGCGGTGTGGGTGACACTTACCTTTCCCCAGGTTACGTCCACTACCAGCCCGCACAGGACCGGTTGCAGCCACACCTCCTGGAGATGCTGATTCAGCTGCCGGCCAACTCAGCCACTAAGGTCTCCATTCAGTTTGAGCGGGCGCTGCTCAAGTGGACTGAGTACACCCCGGACCCCAACCATGGCTTCTATGTGAGGTGAGCTCCCCTCACACACTGCCCCCAGCCTCCTGACCCACCCACTGGGCTGCTGGCCCTGGAGGTGAGGGTAGGGAGGAGCCACACACTCGGAATGCATGTCTGCTTCTCCACAGCCCGTCTGTCCTCAGTGCCCTCGTGCCCAGCATGGTGGCAGCCAAGCCCGTGGACTGGGAGGAGAGTCCCCTCTTCAAGTCCCTGTAAGTGTGGCCTTAGCCGGTCTGCTTCGGGATGGGCATCTACACAGGTGACCAGATTCCTGCAAGCCAGGTTAGGGATGGATGTCGCCTCTTCTAAAACAATGTACAGAGTTAACTCAATCCCGGTAGAAATCCTAGTGGTCTGGAATATTTATTCTGACCCTATGAAATGATTGTGAAGTGCTTCTAGAAGAAGAAATAGGTGAGAACTATACTTAGAACCTGCCTTTACTCATTATTTCTCTTAATGAATATTTAATTGAGTCACATCAAATCGAATCAAATGCCAGTTCCCTCAGAGAGCACCAGATGTATAACAGGACACAAAGCAGTCTCACCCCTGCCCTGCTCATGTTAAGAGGCTGGAGGGGAGATTCTGGTCCTAGAGTAATGGGATTGGGTGCTGGGGAGTAATCGAGTGGGTTATCCAGGAAGGCTTCTCTGAGGAGACAGCCTTGAGGCTGAGACCAGAGGCTAAGGAAGAAGCAGCCTAGCAAAGGCAGGGCCCTGTTCCCCACCCTCAGCACAAGGCAGTTCTCCTTTGATCAAGTTTATTTGTCATCTTCTGTGTTTTTGTGTCAACCTGAGATGTCTTCTGTCAAAAAGATGTCTTTTGAGGCTGAGAAGGCTTTGCAGACCTTTAGCTCTGTGTATCCAGCTCTGCCAGGAGTGGGGACAAGGTGAGATGGGGAGGAGCATCCGGTCCTGCCTCATTCACCTGTCCTTCCTGACCCCAGGTACCCGGTCTCCGATAGCTCTAGCTACTTCGTGCGCCTCTACACTGAGCCACTGCTGGTGAACCTGCCCACACCGGACTTCAGCATGCCCTACAATGTCATCTGCCTCACGTGCACAGTGGTGGCTGTGTGCTATGGTTCCTTCTACAATCTCCTTACACGAACCTTCCACATCGAGGAGCCCAGCACGGGCGGCCTGGCCAAATGGCTGGCCAACCTTATCCGGCGTGCCCGTGGTGTCCCCCCGCTGTGAGGTTTGCCCCCTTGACAGCAGGGCTGCTGTTTCTCTCTGGGAGAGGGCTTGTGGTGATCCCAAGGGCTCTTTCTGCCACTTTCTCCAGAATTGGCTTTTGAACCAAACTGCTCCAGGACGAGTCCAGGGCCTAGAGTGCGCTGTCCAATTCAGTAGCCACAAGCCAAATGCGACATTTGAATTTAAATTAAGTTAAATTAAAAATTCATTTCCTCTGCTGTCCTAGCCACATTTCAAGTGCTCAGTAACCAAAAAGTGGTTAGTGGCTACTGTACTGGACATTGCGGGCAAACTTTTTCATCATTGCAGAAAGTTCTAGGACAGCACTGACCCAGCCATGCTGAAGAACTTGTATCACTTGTGCAGTAGTTGGAACTTACTGGCAGTGGAATAAAAGGTGGCTTCCTTGGTTCTTTGCCTCCTGTCCTTGAGGCCCAGGAAGAGGGGGCTAAGGATTGTTTCCTGGGTACCTACATAAGACTTCCTACACTGGGATCCCTGGGTGGCGCAGCGGTTTGGTGCCTGCCTTTGGCCCAGGGCGCGATCCTGGAGACCTGGGATCGAATCCCATGTCGGGCTCCTGGTGCATGGAGCCTGCTTCTCCCTCTGCCTGTGTCTCTGCCTCTCTCTCTCTCTCTGTGTGACTATCATAAATAAAAATTAAAAAAAAAAAATTAAAAAAAAAGACTTCCTACACTGCCCCCCAAAATACCCACAAACAAAGCTCCTCTGCCTCCTGCTAAAACTTCCTTCTCTCTTGCTTTCCTCATCTGTGATTCCCAGAATTCCCTGGGTTTGTCTGGGAGGGTTTTTTTTTTTTTTTTTTTAAGATTTTATTCATTTATACATGAGAGAGAGAGAGAGAGACAGAGAGAGGCAGGGACACAGGCAGAGGGAGAAGCAGGCTCCAGAAGGAGGCTCCACGTCAAGGAGCTTGACGTGGGACTCGATCCTGGGACTCCAGAATCACACCCTGGGCTGAAGGCAGGTGCCAAACCGCTGAGCCACCCAGGGATGCCCTAGGAGGGTTTATATAAGTGTATCCATGACCATGAACCATTCTCTGCCTTTCAGGCCCCGAGAACCCGGGGGTAGAGCTGGAGAGGCAGAAGAGCTCTGTGTGTTGATTTTCTAACTGTGTGGTACATTGGAACCACCTGAGATGCTTGTGAAAATAATACGAATTCCTGGGGTCCAGACCCTATGAATTCAATCCATCTGAGTTTAGCCCGCCTTGAGATTTCTATCAGGTTCTTCATGAGTTTGTGTTCTGTGTGGTCCTTAGACCTCCCACAGGCTTTGAGGCCAGGTCCAGTGGATCAAGGCCTGCCCCTGCCCACCTTCCCTTCTGGTAATATAATCCTGGATTCCTGTTCCAGGTCCTTAGGCAGATGCCCCACCCTCACCATCTTATGTCTCTGCCCTGGCACACTGGGATTAACTGTATATGTATTTGCAGTCTGTTTGTCCCTTCCCTAGCTCTCCCATCCTAATGGTTTGGCTTAGAATGCCCTCTTCCCCCAGCCACACGCTCTCCTCTACTCCCTGGTTCACTTACTTACTTACTTACTTACTTATTTATTTATTTATTTAAAGATTTATTTATTTATTTGAGAGAGAGAGAAAGTGAGAGCAGGGAAGAGGGAGAGAGAAACCCAAACAGACTCTGGGCTGAGTGCAGAGCCCAATATGGGCCTTGATCTCACAACCCTGAGATCACTACTCAAGCCAAAACCAAGAGTTGGCCACCCAACCGACAGCCACCCAGTGCCCCTGCCTGGCTCACTTTTAAAAACAGTTGTGGGACGCCTGGGTGGCTCAGCCACTTAGGTGTCTGCCTTCAGCTCTGGTTGTGATCCCAGGGTCCTGGGATCGAGCCCTATATCAGGCTCCCTGGTCAGTGGGGAGACTGCTTCTCCCTCTCCCTCTATCTGCCACTCTCCATGCTTGTGCTCTCTCCTCTGTGAAATAAATAATTAAAATCTTTAAAACACACACACACACACACACACACGCACACACACAGTTGCTTCCTCCAGGAAGTCTTCCCTGATATACCAGGCTGCTGTAGGTGACCCTTCCCTCTGTTTGTAGAGCTCCCTGGATTTACCTTTACAGGTTCCTTTCACCCTAGCTGTACTTGTTCTTTAACTTTCAACAAACTAAGCTCCCTGGAGGCACAGGGGCCATCTTCCATCTGGACCTGATCCAGTTCAGGACATGAAAGTGCTCAGTCAGTATGAATGGGTATAGGCTATTCTGGCCTGGGATCTGGGGCTCATCGGTAGGGATGGGAAGGGCGAGGGGAACCTAGAAGCCCCACAAGTATGAGTGCAGCCTTAAGCACGATAGTACTGGTGATGTCTGTAAAGCCAACATGGATGGGCTTGTGTGGGTCGCCTCTGAGGGTTTTCCAAGAGCTCCCAGAATGTACAAGTGATGTGTGTGTAGGAAGGAGGTGATGGGCTAATCTAGACCAAGGCAAAAGCAACTTGGCCAGGCTGCTTTCACTTTGAGTTTTTCTTCAAGCAATAAATAAGCAGGGTGTAAATGAGATGAGAATGCGGGTAGGCGGATATCCGAAGCTAGTGGTCCTGGCAGCTGCATGGAATGGGATCCCTGCCATGTCAGAAGAGCATGGGGTTGTGGCCTAGCTGTGCTTTATACCCCCAGCCAGGTGAGCACCAGGAACAGCCTCTGCTACTGTGTCATATGTAACCTGTGCACAGACACCAGCATGTCTCTTGTGCTCCTCCCTGAATTCCAGATTCATTTACCCAACTGCCTACCTGCAATCTGCACTTGGGTGTCTAAAGGCATCTCAGATTTAATATCTCCAAAACCAAGCTTCCGATACACTCCTCCACTACCCCCAACATGTGCATCTGTGGTCGGCTCATCTTCCTGGATGCCCAGGCCAAAAGACTTGGAGCCATCCTCGATGCTTCCCTCATGTATCATGCGTGCCCTATAAACAACTCTGCTCTACCTCCAAAGTAAATCCAAAAGCCAGCTCCTTTTTCACCACCCCCACCATTGTGCTATCTATAGATGAGGTCTTCCTGGCCATACCTATTTAAATTACTGCCCCAGCTATGAGCTCCCTACTTTGCTGTCGTGTTTTCCTCTGTGGCTTTCATCACCATCAATGTGCAACGTGCCTTACTTATCTTGTTTATTAATTATTAAGCTCCATAAGGACAAGGATTTTTGTCTTTTGTAGCTGGAGTGTCTGAAACAGAGCCTGGCATGGTTTGCATTCCAGTAATTGCTGAATGAATGAATGAATGTACAAATATCATGCAGTAATTTTACTGCTAAGCAAGCCAGGTCACCCAAACATCTGGGTTATGAACCTTGAAATTCTTGCCGAGCCAGCACCAGGACAGTCTTCCCTTGTCTCTGCATTCAGGGCCTGGGCATTTCTAGTTCTGCTCATTTGGGGTTTTTCAACTCTAAGCCTGGCCATGGCCTTTTCCAGGAGGGTTGCTGTGAGGCAGTGGTGTGTTGGGGGGAGGACCAGTGGTGCTGAAGGCCAGGTCAGTCAGGCCCCCAGGGCATTGTGAGGCATGTTTTCCCCTCACAGGGCTGGGGCTGTCTGGTGGAGCTGCACTAGGGATGGCATTGTGGGAAGAGGGGAACTTCTGCCCTCTGAGGCCTCCTCTGGGAACAGCTCAGTGAGAGAGTGAGTAGATGAAGGCGATTTGCAGAAGCAGAGTTGCCCCAGAAGAACTAGTCTCCTTTTGGATCTTCCTTCAACACCAGGGACAGTTCCTTGTGACCAACTATTACTGTCCTTCACCATTAGTCACTGCACGCCTATTAGGATATTTTTGGGACACGGCAGGGTCCATCCTCTCTGAAGGCTGGGAGACAGAGCTGGCTTGGAGGTCTGGCAGGCTTGGCAACAGCTGCCCTGGGAAGCTTTATGGCCTGCCTTGTATTTTCCAGCTTCCCTGCCTCAGCTCCTGCTCTTCCCTTTTATGCCCCCCTGACTCTGTCCCTGACCCAGAGCTCCTTCCATGAAGCCTGTTCTGACCACTCCCACTTCCTGTATGCTCATTCATTCATTTACTTACCCAACCTCTGACTGTCCTTCAGGCACTTCTATTATCCACCTGTCTACTCATTCAGCAAGTATGTGTCAGGTATCTGTCCAGTGCCCAGTACTGTTCTAGGCACTGGTGAACAAGAAAAGAAATCCCTGCTTTGTGGTGCTTACGGTTCAGCCAAGGAGACAGACAAAAAAAACTTGGCTATATTAATAAATATATAGTGTAATCCCAGACAGTGCTATGTCCTTGAAGAAAATGAAACCAGCAGGAACATGAAAGGGATGGTCTAGACCTCTAAGAAGGTGATGAATCATCAGGGACCCAAACAAAGGAAAAAATCACATGAAATCTGATGAAAGAACAAGTGTAAACATCCTGTAGCAGGAGCTTGCTTAGTGTGTTTGCAAAACAAGAAAGTCCTAATAGCTAGAGCTGGGGATGGGAGGTTGCAGGAGGGAGTTTGGACAGATTCATAGGGGCCAGGAGGAAGAGGGTCCTGTAGGCAGCGACTCCCAGCTTTATTCTACATGTGATGGGAAGCTGAGGAGTCGGGATTGGATTTGCATTGATTTATTTGCTTATGTACTTTTTTGGACTTCTGATGCACAGAATTAGGTTAAATTCTTGCTTCATAATAGTCTCATGATTGGTCCATGTGTAGCCCTTTTTGTGTATTACTTACATACATATGCATATATTTCAGTGCAGTAAGGACCTGTAAACCTACCATCCAGTAGAAAAAACTAGCACATTTTAGCAAAGGATTTGATGTTTAAAAGATCACTTTGGCTGCTGTGTAGAGAACAGACTGTAGGAGTTAATGGACACTGGGAGGCCAGCTAGGGGGTGATAGAGTATCAGGAAGAACAGACCGGGGTCATCGCAGCAGAGGTGGTGAAGTTGATTGACTTTGGGATAAATTCTGCAAGTAGAGCCCCAGGACTGACTATTGGATTGGGTTTATTGGGGTAGATTCCACTCACCCATACATTCAAGGATTAAGTTGCAAGTTATTGATCCATTTAGTGCTTGCTGGTAATTGCTTTGTATATGTTAAGTCCTTTACAAAAGATAGATTCCACACGGTCCCTGTCCTGCTCACAGCCTAGAGGCAAAGATAAATAAACACACTCAAAACACTTTGGAATAAGTGCTGTGATCCAGGAAACCCAGGGAAGGGTTCATTCATTTTTTTGGGAGAGAAAAGGATGGTTAATTATAACTTACTCAGTTACTGTTCCATCTCATGACTTGATCTGAACAACTGATTAAATTCTTTAGTTGTATTTATATTTTTACTTTAAATTATTTTTAATGATCATATTTTTAAGTGTATAAGTTTCAGAGCATAGACACTATTTCAAATACTAATTAAAGGCTATCCTCAATTAATCTTCCAGAGTTCAATCTCTCAGATAGTTAGGTACATGAAAGAGAATGGAGAAATTAAGGGGAAAACATGCCCTTTCATTTGAATATATATTATATTACTATAATTAATATATATTTATATATATGTTTATATATAATATATTTATATAAAAATATAAAATAGATATATAAAAATAATATATTTATATATAAATATAAAATAGATATATAAAATTTATATATAAAATATATAAATATATGTTATATATTTAATACATAAATTTTGAATATATATTATATAATTAATATATATATTTACGTATATATATACAATTTGGATAGGGCATACCCAGAACACAAATGACACCACCAAGGACAAAGGTCTAGTCTGGGAGTCCCAGGTTCTGGATTCTAGTATTGCTGATTGGTCCTGGGTAGCAGTTTCTCAAGGAAGGGCAAGTACCTGGACTGTGCATAGGATAGCAGGAGAGGATCATGGGGGAAGTGGCGGTGGTACTTCCAGATGCCATCCAGCATTCCAAAAATTATGTAACAACAATGGAATTTTATTTAGTCTTGAAAAGAAAGAAATCCTGACAGACTGCAACAGGGATGAACCTTGGAAATATGCTAAATGAAATAAGCCAGACACAAAAGGACAAATACTGTAGAATTCCTCTCATATAAGGTACCTAAAGCAGTTAATGCTTAGATGCAGAAGATAGAACTGCCGTGACCAGGGAAAGGGGAATGGGGAGTTGGTTCTAATGGACACAGAGTTTCAGTTTAGTAAGATGAAAGTGTTCTGGAGATGAATGGTCATGATGCTTACACCACAATGTGAGTATACTTATGGTCACTATACTACACTTAGAAATGGGTAAAATGGTGCATTTTATGCTGTTATGTATTTACCACATAGCTGTATATATTTCAAAGAATATATAAAATCTTTATTTTTCCAAGACCTCTGGGCATGGAGGGAGATTCCCACCTGGCTGACCAAGATTCCCTGAATTTCTAGCTCTTTCCACACTCTAGGTCTTGGCTTCTGCTGGACAGGAAGAGCAGAAGTAGAGCTAGTAGAGCCCCAGGCAGCAAAGAGCAGGTGGCCAGTATCTGGGGACAGATGTGCAAGGTCCCCGAATTTGCATTCAGTCTGGCTTCCATGAGGAACCCCTCCTGGTTATAGGAAACTTGTGTCCTTTGTCCTCATTCTTCTTCTTCTTTTTTTTTTTTTTTTTAAGATTTTATTTATTTGTTTTAGTGAGAGAGAGAGAGAATGCCCATGAGCAGGGGAGGAGCAGAGGGAGAGAGGGAGGGAGTTAATCTCAGCAGACTCCACGCTGAGCCCAGAGCCCAATGAGGGGCTTGATCCCAGGACCCTGAGATCATGACCTAAGCCTAAACCAACAGACACTTAAGAGCCACCCAGGGACCCCCATCCTCATCCTCCTGAAGGCACAGGACAATGAGGGCCTGAGGGGTAGGGATGAAGTGAGGCAGGTTTGATCACCCTTGTGAGCTGAAGTGGCTGTGAGCAATTCATGAGGACAGGCCCAGGGCCCTTGTAAGAAGGCTACAGGCCACAGCGACTTTGAATGTTTTATTGACCTAGACCTGGAGGGTGACAGGATGGGGGCCTAAGTGCAGGAAGGGAGGCCCAGCCAGCTTCCAATCCAGGCTAGGAGAGTGCAAGCATGGTCTTCAGCTGCTCTTTACCTTGTCTCTGTAATGGAGATGACAGTCAGTTTCCTTCTTGGTTGGCACATTGGTGGCCTAGGGCTGGAGCCGTCAGCTGGACTCCTTACCCACCCCCTTCAACAGCCAGCATCCCGGGGGCCTCCTCAGCTTTCTCACCTCCCACCCTGATCACTGCCACCAACACCTTCATCCCCTGTGAAGGTCACATTGCTATCTTCCCGTTGGCCAGAACCACTACTTGCATGAGAAGCTCTCACAACTCACCAATACTGCTTTCATCTTCACCATCCAAACCTCATCAACCACAGCCTTGCTACCTCCGCCCCAGCACCCCATTACCAGCACCAGCGCCTCTTCGTGACACATCCTGATTGTTTCCATCACCATCACCTCACCTCCCATAGTAACATCATCGCGGCGTCACCGCCACCATCCTCTACCACGCTGTCTCCCTTCCCATGACCACCACCACCCAATCATGAACATCACTTCTTCTGTTTCTAAAAGAGGACTCACCAGGGGGCTTGCAGATCTTCAAACAGATCTCTGTGGTCTCAAAATTGTTGGCATTGCCCTGACAGCCACCATAGATGAAGTGCTCACACTCACTGGATGTAGAGTTGTAGAAGTACCGGTAGAAGCGGCCTCTGCAGGGGCCCTTCCCTGGGGGCAGCTGGCACAGGACAGGCAGAGTTTGGGACAGCTCCTGGAAAGCCTCTTGCCTGAGATGGGCTGCAGGGGTTAGGAAGGACAGGAATTGTCACTTAGGTGTCCTTTTAAAGAATTGATGTGTTTTTTGTTTTTTTTTTAGAAGAATGTCTTCTACACCAACACCCTGCTAGGTGCTTGCCACATTTTGCATGATTTCAATGACCTAATGGGGCAGATATTACTGTCCTTCCTCCACAAATGAACAGACAGGTTCAGAGAGGTTTGGTCATCTTCCAAAAATCATAAAACCTATCAATTGAGGCCTGGAGTTTTACCTGGTTTCAATTTCAAATCCCAGGCTCTGCATGCTACAACTTCTCATAACTTGACTCAAGATATTTGGGGTAGCCTTGTTTATAATTACAAAGAAACATAATTTGGAAAAAATATCAATGTTCACCAACAAGGATTTGACAGGTTACATGCAGTCATTGATAAGCATAATGCTGATCTATATGCCTCAATATGGAGAGAGGTCCATAATTTTGTGGAACAAAATCAAATTTCAAAAGACAATATCTTAGAATGGTCCTGTTGATGTAAAATATACCTATAAACCCATGCAGTGATGACTAGAAAGTTGTTCACCACTATTACACGTAGTAATTTTCCAGGGTGGTGGAATTTCAAGTGATTTTTGTATTCTAATTATTCTAATTATTTTTGTATTCTAATTGGTGTAATTTAAATGGCAATGGACAAGTATTATTTTGTAACTAGGAAAAAGGCATTTGCACTAATCTTCAGTATCCATAAGTAATGAAAAAATAAAGAAATGGACATATTTTACTGAATCACCTGTTATTTTAACTCCTTTCATATCTGGCTTTGGTTATCACATCAAGTGATTTATCCAACATGTGTGTGAACACACACACACACACAAACACACACACCCTTACCCACTAATTGACCATGGATCCCAGTGTATCTTTTCATAGGATGCAGTATACCCTGCTTTGATATGTACATTCCCCAACAAGGATAGCATCCCTCAGACAATGAGTTCATGGGTCAACTCTGCTCCATAGTACCACTTTGTGAGTCCTCAATTGATGTAATATGTTGCATATCCTAAGAAAAACCTAAACTAGAATTGGAAAGAAACCATTCTAGGAATGAAATTCAGGATCTTGCATTAGGGCAGCAATTCTCAATCTTAGTGGAACATTAGAATCTTCTTGGGGAACTTGAAAGAAATCCAACACCCAGGCTTTACTCAAGGCTAATTAAATCAGAATCTGGGAGCGTGGCACCCAGGTAGCCCCCAGATGACTCCAGAGTACAGTCCAAGTTTCAGAGTCTGATCTCCTTTTTAAAGCAGTATGAAAATTCATTTTCTCTCATAAAAATCCAGTAAGTAGGATTCTGGAAAGGATTATTAGGGCTCTGTAAAATAGGGGACCACTTTTTAACTTCGTATATTCACATATTGTTTGCCCTTTTAAGACCAAAACATATATTGCTTTGTAATAAAAATTAAATTTGGTGAGGCTTGAATTCAATCAAATAGACAGCTGTGAGGTCTGGCCCCAGATAGATGAGTCCTCTTCCTGTACCTAGGCCCTGGTTTCCTCCTGAGATGGAAGTGACCAGATGGCCCTGGAGCCAGCCCCCCACCCAATGCCTCCCCTTCCCCCAAACACAGGCTGTGGGTCTCAGGGATCCTCTTTTTTAACCTCTCAGCTCACCTGAGGCCTTTTCTAGGCTGGTGATGCCCACCAGGCCGAGGAGGAAGCAGAGGGCGAGGAACAGGCTGAACTTCATGGTGCCAATAGCTGAATGTTCTAGGCTGGAGCTGGGGGACTAAAGTTACCTGCAGCTGAAGCTGAAGAGCCCTATTCCTCTGAGTTGAGGGAAGCATCTGGCTTTTCATTACTTGGAAGAGGAAGCCCCTTGGGCAAGGAGTGTGGTCACAAAGGAATTGGATGTCCACCTGGAGGCAGTGCCACTTGCCTTGGAGGGCTTCTTGGAGGCTGTTGGGCAAGTGCCCTAAGTCTGTTTCTGCAGCATCTGGATTGCTAGTCCCAGACTCATCTACTGCAGACTTGAGTTGCTGTGACCTTGGACTGGTAAGTGACGGTGGGGCCTTAGTTTCCCTACCTGTAAAACAAGTGGGCTGGACAACATGGTCACTAACAAATCAGCTTAGCTGTTTTCCACTCTATTATTACTGGTTCCCAGCCAGATCCTCCCAGCTAGTTGTCTCAACATCCCATGAGAGAAAACATAGCTCTTTGTTCATTGCTTTATTTATTTCATTTAGGAACAATGAGTTTATTGTTTTATATAAATTATCATACTTATTTTTAAAAGATCAAGCTATACTGAATAGTACAAAGAAGCAAAGCTCTCCCCAAATTCTACTATAGTCCTGTGCAACAGAAATATAATGAAATATATTACAGTATAATTTTCTAGTGCCTGCATTTAAAAAAGTAAAAAGAAAGGTAAGACTAATTTAAAAAAAAATTTATTTATTTACTTTAGAGATGGAGTGAGAATGGGGGGAGAGTGGCAGAAGGAGAGAGAGAGAGAGAGAGAGAGAGACAGAGAATCTCAAGCATACTCCCTGCTGAGCAAGGAACCTGACTTGAGGCTTCATCTCACAACCCTGAGATCATGACCTGAGCTGAAATCAAGAGTTGGACACTAAACCGACTAAACCACCCAAGTGCCCCAAGACTAGTTTTAATAGTTTAATTCAATATATCAAAAATATTACCATTTCAACATATGATCAACATGTAATAAAAATTTTTTAAAAGATTTTATTTATTTATTCATGAGAGACATAGAGAGAGAGAAAAAGGCAGAGACACAGGCAGAAGGAGAAGCAGGCTCCATGCAGGGAGCCCGATGTGGGACTCGATCCCGGGACTCCAGGATCAGGCCCTGGGCTAGAGGCAGGCACTAAACCGCTTAGCCACCTGGGCTGCCCTGTAATAAAATTTTTAATGCAGTATTTTCCTTTTTGGTACTAAGCCTTTGAAATCTGGTGTGTATTTCACATTTGTGGCACATCATGATTCATACCAGCCATATGTTGCATGCTCAGGAGCCACATGTGGCTAGGACTACCATATTGAACAGTGGACTTCTACCACATGAAGTAACTATTAGAGTTTGCAGGTTATTACTTTCCCAGAATTTTTGTATATTGTCTTAATACTTGAAAGACAGTTTGATGAGGTAAAAAATCCTGGGTCACACTTTCTTTTCCCAGAACCTAGGACCTGGGCAGACCTGGCTCCACTGAATTCTGCCAAAGAAGTTGCTAAGAAGTGGCCTACAAGGTTTTTTTTCCCTTAGAGATTCCCTTTTTTGTACCTGAATGCCTAAAGACTTCTTTGTTTCTCTTTGAGATCCAATAACTTAACAAGGTTGTTTTGGTATCATTCTGCACTTTTTAAAAATGGGACATAGAGTGCTAAAAATCTACAGATTAAAAAAATTTTTTTTAATTAAATATTTTATTTATTTGACAGAGAGAGCACAACAGCACAAGTAGGGGGAGTGGGAGAGGAAGAAGCTGGCTCCTCACTGAGCAGGGAGCCTGATGTGGGGCTCAGTCCCGGGACCCTGAGATGATGACCTGAGCCGAAGGCAGACACTTAACTGATTGAGCCACCCAGGCGCCCCTAAAAAAAGATTTTATTTATTTATTTGAGACAGGAAGAGGGAGGGCATGAGCAGGGGGAGGAACAGAGGGAGAGGGACAAGCTGACTTTGTGCTGAGTGTGGAGCCTGATGTGGGGCTCAATCTTACTATGACTCTGAGATCACAACCTGAGTCTAAATCAAGAGTAAGAGCAGCCCTGATGGCCTAGTGGTTTGGCACCGCCTTTAGCCCTGGCTATGATCCTGGAGACCCGGGATCGAGTCCCACGTCAGGCTCCCTGCATGGAGCCTGCTTCTCCCTCTGCCTGTGTCTCTGCCTCTCTCTCTCTCTCTCTCTCTCTCTCTCTGTGTCTGTCATGAATAAATAAAATCTTAAAAAAAAAAATCAAGAGTAAGGCACTCAACTGACTGAGCCACCCAGGTGCCCCACAGATTTTTTTTCGTAAGGAAATTTTCTTATATTATGCTTTATGAATTTTATGTCCCAATTGTTGAGTTTTATAAAGAAATGCCAATTGTCAGATTATTCTTCACTTGTCCTCTAGTATTTATTAAAAGCATGTTCACTGGAGATAGACAAATTAAAATGTAAGCTTTTCCACTTACAATCTGTGCTACCTCTGCCAATCTATTTAACCTCTCTGGACTATGGTTTCTATTTGGAGAGAACAGTGGAAACTCCCTGTGTTTGGAGTTCATAAGACTCTGGTTCAATTCACAAAAGGACTCATAGGACTCAGAAGTTGTTATACTTAACTTTACAGCAAATGGACACAGATTAAAATCAAAAGGGAAAAAGCACAGGATGTGAAGAATGGAGGAAACCATTCTTCCCTCCAAGGAAGGCACAAGGTTCACTCCCCCAATCCAGTCATAGAGGATATTTTCATTCCCTTAGCCCAACACATTTGAAGTGTTGTCCACCAGGGAAGTTCACTGAATAATGGGCGTCTTGGGTTTCTCTTGTGCTCAGTCACATGGGCATAAGACCAACTTAGCTTAGCACAGGAGTCTTGGACTTAGGGGCTAAGCACTCTGACAGCTCTAAGGTGCTTGACTCATGCCCACCAATTTTGCAGCTTTGGCTTTGGAGATTCCCATCTGCAATAAATCTCTTATTCCACGCACAAGAAGATTTCTTTAAAGTGGTAGATGCCCTAATGACTTTTTTTCCCCAAATGACTTATAATGACTTGTGGCTACTTAGAATTTGATGCACCATTAGTCAAAGCAGTCAGAATTTCTTTTTATTAACCTAAGTCCTCCAGAGTTTATGCTGTGAACTTCACCTCAAACCTTTGTCAGTTCTCTAATGGCTGCTACTCATTGTGGACTGTCAATATAACTGTACTGTAACCTTTTCAGAATCCTGGAAATTTTCTGGGAAAAATATCTACATGTACATATATCTGTGTTATTTGGACCAGAGAGTTGCATACAAGGGAGCAGAACTCAAATCTGAGAGTCACACACCCATGGTCCTCAGCAACCATGAAAGGAAAAATGAACCCAAAGTATTCAGTGGGTGCCTTACCTGGGTGTCTTGTTATACAACAGGCTGTTAGCAGTCAGCTTTGGATGACTTCCTCATACCAAAAACTGATTAAAAATGATTAAAGACAATTTGGTGACACAAAATAATTTTATTTAACACTTCATGAAACAGGCAGTCTTTATTCCCAAGGATCCAGAGAACTGCAAAGTGGGGCAGAAGGCAGGCAGCTTTTATAGGATAAAGAATGAGGAACAAGGAAACGAAAGAAAACAAGTAAAGAGCAAGGAAATGAGTATAGAGCCCATAGTTAGGTTGGCCTCTGGGGATTGCTGACTGGCTATACTGTATTTCTGGTCAAGCAGAGCATTTGCAGGAACATGAAAGTTTAAGTTTAGGTTTGCTGATATGGTGCCTTGGACAGGAGTGGCTCCATCTTGGGCCAAGAAATTTATTTCAATTCAGGCCTGAGCACAGATCCAAACTTTTCAACTGGGAGTTGGGTATGATAATGATGATCATAATAGAAACCTTAAATTATTGAGCATTTACTACCCAGGGGCACAGAGCTGAGCATCTACTTTCATTAGTCTCAAATACCCTCAGAACAATCCTTAGAAATGGGAGTTCATTTTATAAACAAACCCATTTTACAGATGAGGGCACCAGGGCCCAGAAATTCTAAGTAATTTGCCAAACTCAGGTCCTCCTGCCTGTGAAATATGTAATCAAAATGATTCAGGACAAGATTCCCCAACGTGTGCCACTTTGGCATGTGGACTATTTTAAGCTAAAGGCAGCTGAAACCCTGTGGGCTCAAGAGAAAATTTTGCACTTCCCTTAACTACCTAGAAGAATCGAAATTGAGGATCTTTCCCAAAATAAGAGTTACTGACAGAGCTAAATGTTATCTGACTGACTCATGTGTATAGCAGGGCAAACATCAAACATCTGCCCTTCTTCTTATTGCCCTGTGGCTTGCCCTCCTCTCCCTGACAGCCCCAGGCTCCTATCTCATTCCTTAGCCCAGAAGGGCCTACAGACCTCATTTTACCTTTGTCTTTGAACCTGTCATGTGTGTTGTGCTCCCATATGTGCAGAATTACACTTAATTCTCTCCAATTCAATTACACTTGATTTTCAGCTGTTAATCTACCTCATGTCTAATTCTTAGACCAGCCAGAAGAGTCTTGAGGTTAAATAAAACAGTTTCCTCTCCACCACCACCTTGCTGGTGCCCTGTACTCTCAGTTCAGTTTGCTTCCAACATGAGATAGGAAATAAGGTATTTCATCTCCCAAGGGTATTTGCCACTTGTTAGTGAGTCCTTACGATCCAATCACAACCAGACTAGAGGGTCTCTCTGTAGTATCTGGGTGGGGGCAACATTGTAACCTGGAGCCTCACTTACTTCATGCACATAGTGTTGTATGGTGCAAGTGAATTGAAATCTATTCAATTGCTTAATTCTCTGAGGGAGATGGGGTCAAGTGGACTCATTTGTTTTTGCAAAAGAAGTCAAATGACTTGTCCTGATCACATGGTGAACACTGTGACTGTTCCAAAGAAATAAGGTAGAGGTGGAGGTTGAGGCAGGGGGTTAGATTAATGGGGGAGAATTTGGGGTTCTCTGAGACATTTCTTCATGATCCTGTTTCCTCTGCCACTTTCCCAACATGTGTGGGAAAGATAGTTTTTCTCTCAGCCTGCTCCCCTTCTCACTCTGATGAGGTCTCCTCCAGGCTTGCTACTCAACATGTGGTTCTGAGGACCATTTCAGAGTGGAGAAATTTGAGCTGGGGACACCCTGCAGCAGTGAGCCTGTAAGAAATGCAGCTTTTCCTTCTTGGCCTCACCCCAGACCTGCTGAAAGGAACCTGCATTTGAACAAGATCCCCGGGTGATTCACAGGTGTAATAAAGCTGGAGAAGGGCATTACTGAGTATTTTAACCCCTGCAGGCCTGGGAAGCCTGGGAAGGTGAGGAGGTTATGCAATGCATAGGACTGACCCCAGTTTCTCCCCTTCCCCACTCCCCTCCATCCCCATCTGCTAACCGCACCCCTCTGTGAGGATGTGAAAAACTCTGTTAGACCCTAGGTTTCCATAAGAGCCCTTTTGAAGGCCTTGAAGATGAGCCCCCTCTGCCTCTCTGCAGTCCTTCTCTTCCTCTTGAGCACCCTGGTGGCCAGCACCTTGGGGGATAAAACCAGTACCTCTTCCCCAAGTAAGTCCTGCTCACCTGTCCTCTGTAAGCTGGGGCCTGGAAAGGGGGGCAATTCTGTGAAAGAGGAGCCAAACAACTGTATTTCTCCAGGGAAGTTAGGAAGTTTTAATTGCAAGGACTTTTCATGACTCTAAAAAAGTAAATTAGCATGTTTTTTGTTTTTGGCTTTTAAAATATTATCCTGCCTAATGCTCATCAGACAGTGCTATCAAAACCTGGGTCCCATCTCTGAGACTCCCTATTTCTGGTTTCTGCCTCTTCCCTGAACCTCACTGTAGTGTAATGAAAAGATAACTATTAGATCATTGCCCACTTCCAGCCAAGACTCGAGAAACCTTTGGGATGTGCTTCTTTTGGATACTAATGAATGGCCACAGGCAGGAGCCCCTGGATGGCTTCTGGAGGGGCTAGTGGCCAGAAGAACCACTCAGATTATTAAAGGATTAGAACTCTCAGCCCCTACCCCCACCCAACCTCTGAGGAGGAGGAGAAGGCTACTGAGAGAGTTAAATCACCAATGGTCAAAGATTTAATCAACTATGCCTATGAAACCTCAACAAATACTCCTACACATTAGGGTTCAGAGAGCTTCCGGGTTGGTGACACATGGAGGTGCTGTGAGGGTGACTCTGAGTCCTGCCACCCCCACCTTCCTGTACACATCTCCTCCATTTGACTGTTACTGAGTTTTATCCTTTACAATCAACTGATAATGGTAAGTAAAGTACTTTCCTGAGTTCTGTGAATCATTCTAGTGAATTATTGAACCTGAGGCAGGAGTGATCAAGGAAACCCCAAATTTATAGCTGGCTAGTCAGAAATATGGGTGGCCCCAGGGTCTTGCAACTGGCACCTGAATAGGGGGCAGTATTGTGGGGCTAAGCCCTTAATCTGTGGGGTCTGTACTAACTGAGAATTTTGTGTCAAAAGCGAATGGACTTCTAGGACAACCGGTTGGTGGAGAATTGGTTGATGTTGGTAGAGATAGAACATATTTGGTGCCAGGGAAAAGAAACCCAGGCTCACTAATCCATGTGCCTTGGTGGATGGGGTGAGGCTCAGGGTCAAGGGAGAAATGGGTGTGGGCAATGCCCCCAAAAGTCCTAATATCTGCATTACTACTAGTTATCTGCATTTTAACAATTTCCCACAGAAGTCAGATGTTTCATTATAGGGGGTGGGGTGGGATGGACTTATCCTAACCTTACCACTTAATAGCTGTGTGACTTTGGACAGTTTTTTCACCTGTATAGGGGGTGCCTGCCACACAGGTTCTTTAAAAGGATTACCAACCCATGAATATAAAGATTTAATAATGCTTCATGGCCCATGATGTCCATTATCCACTGAGATGTCTTAGCCTGAAAGACTTTGTCCACCTATCTCCTTTCCCCAAGGAAAAAATTTCCAAGTGTCAAATAATGATTTTATTTCTCCGTGTTAAAATTAATAAGAAGGGCCTGGAACAGCTGAACAAAGCTTCTGCTGTGCCTGAGGCAAGAGTAGACAGAGAGTAAGAAATGCAGCGCCTCTGTGAATTTGCCCACAGGGCTAAGGCTGTGCTTCTCCCAGCCTGTTAGAATATTAGTAATAACTCAAGGCCCCTTCCCCTTGCCCCCATGTCTGACTATTATTTTATTATCCTCTCAGGATACAGAATGTTAAAGCTAGCTTCCTAATTATACAGAGGTGCCCCATCATCAAATGGACATTTTATTAATGGAAATTTCATTATATTCATTCTATCCAGTGACTGTGTACCCATGTGAACATGAGATGGGAGATGAATTCATTTGATAAATATTTGTCAGGTACCTACAAGGCATTGTTCTTGGTGTGGGGACACAGCTGTAAACAAAATACAACAAAGACCCTGCCCTGCAGGAGGGAGACAAACAATAGAGAAAGAGGGTCATATGCCAGGTCATGACTAGTGTTTTGCTGATAGAGAGTGATGGGGATAAAGAAGGCCATGTTATTTCTATAGACTGGTCAAGGAAATCCTCTTTGAAAAGGTGTTTGAGCAGAGCTTGGAGAAAATGAGAGTGTGCCAGGTGGTCAGCTGGTGGAAGAGCAGTGCAGGAAGACTAGGCAGGAAGAACTTGCCTGGTGCATTTGAGCAGCAGTGAGGAGGCCAAGGTGGCTGAAGCTGAGTAGGTGGGGTGGGAGAGTAAAAGGTGATGAGGCCAGTGAGGCCCTGTGGGTAGGTAGTGCAGAGTCTCATAGGACGTTATAAGAACTCAGACTTTAGCTCTAAGAGAGAGACAGGGAGTGGCTAAGGCTTTGGATGTAGGAGCAATGCAGTAGCTTTCAAGTGATAACAGAATCCCTCTGACTGCAGTGGAGAGTGACCTGTAGGTGGCCAAGGGCAGAGACAGAGGGACGAGTGGTCAGGGTACTGCAATAGTCCAGGCGAACAATGATGGAATGTGGACATACCTGGCTCCCTCAGTCTATCCAGTCTCTTAAATAAAACAAATGTCTTGCTTTGTTAGGAATGATTCTGCTCCTCAAGTGAGTAATTAAATGTTTTTCTTTATCTGTTCTCTGATAATAAATATAGTAATGTATTCATTTCAGAAAACTTAGAAGATACAGAAAAGCATGAAAAAAAAAAAAAGATTTCCAAATCCTACAACCTAAAGATCACAGATAAACCATTCTACTTTGAACTCTTAATGTACATAAGCGAATTGATTTGCTCATCAAAAGGTGAAGAGGGGACAGTAGCAGTGCCAGGCAGAGCCACCAAGCAGGTAAGGCTGTCCTCTAGAGCCACACCTTCCCTTTCATTTCTCCTCTATAGAGCAACCCCCCCAACCTCAGGGCCCTGGTGCCACCTTCCCTCTAGGTCCCTATCAAGTCCCTCTCAGAATATACAACTCATGAAATCCACTATGAGAGAGGACACTCTTCACCTCAGCAGCAGGGCCAGGCCAGAGATGAGGTGAAGGAGGCACCTCTCACACAGAATTTAAGGGAAGCCAAAAAGCTTAATAATCCAGATAAGTTATATTTGAATACAATAGTTTAAAAAATCAAAATTAATGTCAAAATCCAGTTATGGAGAAAATATTAACATTTTCAAAAAACACAGGATCTGCCCCTGCACTTGCCTGACCCTATCTCACTCCAGTCCTGGCTCTGCTCAGCTGAAACCCAAGAGCTTTACATTCAGACCTGAGTACTGAGTAGGAGTCATTCCTGATTTCAAGTTCAGATGTTTATCAGAATGTGATTTCTAGGTTCAAAATGAAAAATGTTTCTTTTATTTATTTTATATTTTTTTAAATTTTATTTATTCATCAGAGACACAGAGAGAGAGGTAGAGACATAGGCAGAGGGAGAAGCAGACTCCCTGCAGGGAGCCAGATGCAGGACCCCGGGATCACGACCTGAGCCAAAGGCAGATGCTCAACCATTGAGCCACCCAGGTGCCCCGAAAAATGTTTCTTTTAAATAGAGAATTGTGGTTCTCTATTTAAAGCAACTTGCAAGAAAGCAACTTGCAAATCGATTTACATGTTTTCTCATAAATGAGAGCCTCCCTTCTGCCCTCTGGACAACTGTGTGATGGTTTCGGCTGTGTTGCACAGGATTTTTCCCCCTATTTACTTGATCATTTATTGAAGGGATTAAGAAGTCTGTAGCTGAATAAACACATTAGATAATTCAGAGACTTAAGACTTAATATTCAGGGATGCCAGGGTGTCTCAGCGGTTTGGCGCCTGCCTCCGGCCCAGGGCGTGATCCTGGGGATCTGGGATCAAGTCCCACACTGGGCTCCCTGCATGGAGCCTGCTTCTCTCTCACTCTGTGTCTCTGCCTCTCTCTCTCTGTATCGATCTCTCATGTATAAATAAATACAATCTTAAGAAAAAGACTTAATATTCATCAAGATATTTTACATTTGACAACTTAGACCTAAAATATATAATATTTATTTTTCTAATTCTGGGATAGACATATATTTTATAACTGTAGCTGGCATAAAATATGTGTGAAGACATATATATATATATACATATTGCAATCTCTAAAAGGTAAAGTCATTTATTTAATCTGATGCTGAAAAAAAGAAGTATCCTACCATTGGTTTATCCTACCATTGAAAAATCTGGCAGTGTTGGTCTCCAGGGTGGAAGGTCACTGAGGATGGATGAGTCTATTGTACTTCAATGGGTTGGGGGGAGGTTCAAGGGCTTTTCATGGGCAATTTTGTCCCAGGTTATTTACAGCTTGAATACAACTACTACAACTACCACTTATTGAATATTAACTAATTGCCACTTACTTTACAGATATCATCCCCTATTCTCTCAATAAATCTATGAGGTTGGGACTTTGTTTATTATGTTCATTTCACTGCCTAAGCAGCTGTGTCTCAGAATTGTTAATTTTCTTACCTAAAATCACACAGTCACTGAGTGGCATCACTAAAAGTTTAAAGAACATGAAGTCCAATTTGCATAAGATGCTTGTGGAGACTTGAAGGTACTGGGGTAGAAAAGGGTGGGAGAATGGATGTGGATAGTGAAAGGGCTGATGATGGGACTCCAAGCCCCATACCCAGGCACTTACCAGATAGCTTTCTTTTGGTAAGATTTCATTTGAAAGAAGGGATCTCCTACTGAAAAGGATTGACATCCATATCCTCATAGCACATATTCTATTCTTGACAATACAGGATATCACTGGATGCAGTGCTTTCTTACTCCACAATATCCTGCAACCATTCCCTGATGTCAGTATTCTTCTATAATATTATTGACTTATTGCAAAAATTGTGGCATATTTATTTAAATATTTCTTTATTTTTAAATTACAAAAAGCATATATGTTTATTATAGCCAGTGGAAGGACATAAAGATGTGTAAATAAAGTTTTAAGACTCCCTCTTCAGTATAGGGGAGGAAAAATTTTCCTCTGTCCTCCAAAGGTTCTTCTGGCTGGCCTACAAATTAAATTGACATGAGACAGTTGAATAGAAGAAAACTAAATTAATTTTATATATATAGGAACCCCACATCCATGAACAGTTCAAAGACAGGAAAGTAGGGACGTCTGGGTGACTCAGTGATTGAACATATGCCTTTGGCTCAGGGCATAATCTCAGGATCCGGCATCAAGTCCGGCATCAGGCTCCTTGAGGGCAGCATGCTTCTCCCTCTGCCTATGTCTCTGCCTCTCTCTCTGTGTCTCTCATGAATAAATAAATAAAATCTTAAAAAAAAAAATCCATAAAGACAGGAAGGTAAAATGAGGTCTTTAGGCCTTCCAGGGCTAAGGAATGGGATAGGAGCCTAGGGCTTCAAGGGAGAGAAAGGCAAGTCACCCAGCAATGTGAAGAAGGCCAGATGTTTGGTAATTAGATGTTTGCCTTGCCATACAGATGAGTCAGTCAGATAACATTTTATCTCTGGTAACATTTAACCCTTACTCTGGAAAAGATCTCCAATTTAGATTCTTCTAGGTAGTTAAGGGAGGTGTAAAAATTTCTCTTGAGCCCACAGGGTCTCAGATGCCTTTAGCTTAAAATAGTCCACATTCTAAAGTGGCATATTTTTGGGAATACTTGTTCTAAATCCCTTCAGGAGTAGGTGTTCTGTTTTTTCCAACACCACCAAATAATTATCCATTTCTCAGTGGATAGTGACTGGGTGTCCTACCATTTAACTCAACTCTGACACTATCTGCCCGGAAATAGTGACAGATCCCACAAGCCTCAATCCTATAACACTGCACACCTCCCCACCTCACGTCAGATGCCAATTGCAAGTCCAGATTATTGTCTGTGCTTCTTACCAAGTGGTTAGAGTTGGAAGTTCCCACGATCCCTCTTTGGATTCGATTAATTTGCTAGAGGATCAGAGAAACATTTTACTTATTAGCTTACAGATTTATTATAAAAGGATATAACTTGGGAACAGCCAGGTGGAAGAGATGCATCAAGCAAGGTTGGGGGAAAGGGTGAAGAGCTTCCATGTTTTCTCTAAGGATGCCACTCTCCCAACCTTCAGGTGTTCACCAACCCTGAAGCTCTCAGAACCCCATCCTTTCTTTTTCTTTCTTTCTTTCTTTTTTTTTTTTTTAATAAAAGTCTCAGCACAATGGCATGATTGATGAAATTGTTTGCCATTGGTGATTAAAACAATATCTAGCCCCTTTCCCCTCCTCTAAGGCAGGGAGTGGGGCTAAAATTTCAACCCTTAAATCACACTGTTGGTTCTCCTCACACTGTTGCCAGAGAAATCCCTCTCTCTTTGTTAGCCACGGGCTTTCTAAAAGTCACCTCACTAAGGTAGGGAAAGATACCTTTATGGATGCCATCATTTAGGGAATTCTAAGGGCTTTAGGAGCTTTTAGCCTGGAAAGGGAGGAAGATCAAATATATATTTATTATTATAAATCACAACGTCACACCCCCTCAATATTCCATTATTCCCATCCCCCTGAGGCAGCCACAGTAAGCACACTGATATGCTTTCTTCCATGCTTTTCTTCATTATGGCATGTTTCTTTAAAACTTTTTCTTAATAGTGAAAGCTTTCAAGCATACATAAAAATACGAGAATAGAATAATAAGTCCCCACATACCTGTCATCCAGCTTCAGCAATTATCAACCTATGGAGAATATTGCTTATGGATATTCTTCTTTTTTCTCCTGGAGTTTTTTGAAGCTAATCTCAAGCATCATGCCAATTAATTTATGAATACTTCATTACGGATATGTATTTTACACGGTCACCATATCATCGTGATATCTAACAAATCAGTAACAATGCCTTAGAAAGTAGGCCACTGAATGGAGATTGTGCACCTCATCCTCCCCACCCCTTACCACTTTCCATCTCGAGGCATGTGGGCTATTTCAGTTGTGCACTGTGCAGATCAAGCTGTGCTGACACCTCATAACTGACCTAGAGCAGCAAGCCTGTGACCCGCATTCTTCCTGGAGCCTCCCTACCCAGGTCGCTGCAGAGCCCTGAAGATCCAGTGGTTCTTCAACACCACCTCTGGGCACCGCCAGACTTTTGTGTGCAGTGGCTGCAGAGGGAAGGTGAACAGCTTCCTGGATGAGCTGCCTACATCTGCACGTGTAGTTGTAGGAATGAGCCAGGAACAGATGGGGGAAGTGCAGCACAGGGCAAGGAGGGGAAGCGCTAGGGAAGAGGTGGGATTCAGGGGCCCCATGCCCTCATGCCTTCCTGAGGAGGAAGTAGCAGCAGCATCCTGTGAAACCACACACTGAGCACACCCTCCAAGGACTCGGCAGACTGTCCCTGATAGCAGTGCCCCGAGATAACCTGAATTGGCCCACTCGTGCCCCCTTTCCAGATGGGAACATTAAGGCAGCAGCCCTGCAGAACTCATGAGCAGCTACCACCTGGGCTTGGCAAACTCATTTCCTTCTTGACAGAAATCCCAATCATGGGGAGGTCGAGCTTGCTTATTTCTGAGATGTTCCAGGACCTGTCAGTGTGCAAGGTATGTGGGTCAGGGTCTCCAGTGATGACAGACAGCCTGTTTCTTTCTCCTTGCAGAGAGCCTGGCAACTGAGCTCCCCTGAGATGCTGAAGTCTGAGGATGCCCCTCACAGGGCTGGGCTGTGGCTACCTCCAGAAATAATTTAACCCTCACCCCTACCTCTCCTCAGCAGAACCCTGCTTCTTTCTTTCTTCCTGTGGGCCTACTTGGTTTAGCTCTGTCTCACCCTGTAGACTTGAAGCACCACAAAAGCAAGAACTATGCACTTTTTTTTTTGGCTTTGTATGTAAAGATTTATTTATTTATTTAAGAGAGAAAGAGGGGTTGGAAGAAGCAGGGGGAGAGGGAAAGAGAGTGTTAAGCACAGTCCGAGCAGAGCGCAAGCCTGACTTGGGGCTCGATCTCACAACCCTGAGATCATGGCCTGAGCCAAAAACACGAGTCAGATGCTCAACTGACTGCGCCACCCAGGTGCTCCCACCACTGTTTTTCCCATCACTTTATCTCTAGCATGTGGCACGGTTCCCGGCACAAAGGAGACAGTCCATACATATTTGTGGAATGAATGGATGAATGCATGAGCACCTCTCCTGTCTAGCAGAGTGACCATAGAGTAAGGTTCAAAGCTAGGACTGTAACTCAACTTCATCCTCATATATCCTCACCTTCATCTCTCACTATCACTGGGCTTTGGGGGTTGACAGTGGTGGAATTTCTGGCACCCAGTTCCATGCGTTATGGTGGCAGGAATACTTTTGCTAAAGAAGCCCCATTTTCCCCCTCAGTGATATTGTACATTTTCCTGTCTATGGCTTCAAACTCTTTGGCCTTGTGTTTAAATAAATTCATTTTAGAACTAAACTAACCTGAATGGATTCTGTTGTTGGCAACTAAGAACCTTTGCTGCTACAGTCCATCAAAGTAGTTGTACTTTACATTCTTTTGCAGGGCAGTGGCATCTCCCCTTCTCCTGTCTTCAGACTGAGCTGAACCAGTAAGGGAAGCAAACCCATTACAGGGTCATCTACCTCTTTTTCATTTCTTTTCTTTTATTTTTTTAAAAAGATTTTATTTATTTATTTATGAGAAAGAGCATGTACATGAGCAGGGAGGTGAGGGCAGAGGGAGAGGGAGAAGCAGATTCTACATGGGGCTTGGTCCCAGGACCTTGGGATTGTGACTTGAGCCGAAAGCAGTTGCTTAACCCACTGAGCCACCCTGGAGCCCCCAGGGTCATCTACCTTTTAATGGCCACCCCAAGCTACACATAAACCTGAGTGAGGGATCCCTGGGTGGGGCAGCAGTTTGGCGCCTGCCTTTGGCCCAGGGCGCGATCCTGGAGACCCGGGATCGAATCCCACGTCGGGCTCCCGGTGCATGGAGCCTGCTTCTCCCTCTGCCTGTGTCTCTGCCTCTCTCTCTCTCTCTGTGACTATCATAAATAAATAAAAATTAAAAAAAAAAAGAATTCTAAAAAAAAAAAAAAAACCTGAGTGACTTTAATGTCATTCATCATTAAAATCTTTGTTCTTTACTTTTTTAAGGCCAGTCTCAAATAAATATGCAGGCAGGCTGTTCTGGACTTAGAGGGAGAATGGAAGGAGCATAGGGCTCAACTGTCCACTTATCCAAGAAACCCCTTCCTTGTTGTGTGTGTGGCGGGGAAGGCGCTTGCTATTTCATTTACAAGAGCAACCATCCATCAGATGAACACTTTCAATGTAGCGGCCCTGCTCAGCATGTTACACACATTATTTGATGTAAGCATCCTAAGATCTCTGTGAGGGAGGAAGTGGGTATTTGGGGACATCTCATGGCTGACAAATTCCTTTCCTGGGGCTGCTGTAGCAAAGTACTACAAACTGGGCAGCTTAAACAACAGCTATTTATTCAATCACGGTTCTGGAGGCCAGAAGCCTAAGATCAGGGCCATGATCTCTTTGAAGGCACGGGAAAAGGATATGTTCCAGGCCTCTCTCCTAGTTCTTGGAAATTCCTTGGCTTGTGGCAGCATAAATCCAGTCTTCACACGGCATTCTATGTCCTGATTTCTCCTTTTTTTAAGGACACCAGTCATAATGGATCAGGGCTCCCCCTAATGACCTCATCTTTCCTTGTTGACCTCTGTAAAGACCCTATTTCCAAATAAGGCCTCATTCTGAGATATCCAGAGTTAGGACTTCAACATATCTTGTTTAGAGGGGACACAATTCCATCCATAATAGCAAAGAAATGTCAGAATGTGGACCTATCAGCCTGACCCAAAGCCGTTGCCCTTTGGAAGGAGGAAGGCTGTAGAAGAGCCCAGCCTCTCCAGCCAGGCTACAAGGGGCCAAATGCTTGGGTCTGTCTTAATTCAGGGCTCCAAAGAAGTAGAGGCCAAGCAGCTTATTAGGGAAGGTGGAGGGGCGCAAGAAAGAGAAGCAAAGGTGGTCAGTAAACATGGAGTTATCAGGGCCACTACCACAGCTTGGTTTGAGACTGGTGCTTAATCCCATGAGGATTTGAGGAGGTGGATAGAATGCTTTCCCTGTAGTGACCTCCCCCAAGAGGAAAGGGAAAGGTGTTTACACACCAACTCCCTGTTATTCATTGGTTGAGGACTTTTGGCTTGCTCTGTGCACAGGCTTTCTTTGTGTGGCTTCCAAGAAAGCCCTCGGGCAAAGAGGTGTACATACTGGCCTTTGGAAGCCAGCCAGCCAACAGAACAAGGCAGCTCCCAGAGGTAAGGGAAGGGCACCTACCTTCCTCCACACCGTGTATGTGGCTTTGAACAAATTCTTTAACCTCCCTGGACCTGCCTTCTCCCTATATGAGGTCGTTGTGAGGCTAAATGACTTAATACATGCTGAGCCCTTAGACCAGAGAGCCTAGCATGTAAATAGTGCAATTGAAACCTTTGCTAGCATTAGTATTGCCTAATTATACTGTCCTTTGCTGGCAAATGAGTGACTCAGACACTCATCTTTAGAACACTGTCTTTTACTCTTTGAACCCAAAAGGATCTCCCTCGTCCCTGCCCTGCTCTTCCATGTTAGTCCTGAATCTACTCCCAAGAAACCCACCGACCAAGTCTGCTGTCTTTGTCCTAAGACAATTTATACAGAAATTGGGAAGACGGCCATTAAGGAAGTACTCCCATCTCCCATAAAGTGTCTTTTAGGTTCTTGTGCAACATTTTGTTAAGTCCCCTCCATTAGCTTCCAGATTCTCAGGACTAAAAGTCTTTTTTCAGCTATCTACAATTTATGCAGAGGCTGCTAGGATGCCCCCTTACTCTGTTGGGGGAGAGAGGTTCATGTAAGAAAAGGAGGATGGACTGTAAGGTAAAAGCTCCTAAACCACCCTCCTGACTTGCTGCCCCCCCCTCCCCCCGCCTACTTTGGGCAAGAGAGTGGCAATCAGATAATGTGGAAATAAGAACAACTGGAAGAGGATTGCTGGTGGGAGGGGGTAAGAGGTAGGTGATGGGCAGGGGTCCAAGCTCCGGGAGATACTTCTCAGGATGCACCACTCTTTGGTTCATCATTAAATCTTCCCAGCTATAAGGCATTGTGGGAATGACTTGTTGAGAATCTATTGGGCCCCCAGCCAAAGGGATGTCCCCCACCCAGAGTTTTCAGCTCTCCCAAGCAGATGCCTTTGACAATGCTTTCACACTCTTGCGTCTGGGAAGGTGTGAGCTGGAGGGACCTTTGGAGAGTGGTCTAACTGCCTCACTACAGATGAGGAAACTGAGGCACAGAGTACTCAAACAGCAGGGATCATTAAAAAGAGAACATAGACGCAGCTGGTTTTGTCACACACTACCTTGTAGTCTTGGGCAAATTTCTCAACCTTTCGAGTTTCACTTTCTTTATTTATAAAATAAGGGTGATGAAAATACCTGTTACTATCCCCAACCAAATACGCTAGAAGCACTCCTGTTTCTACTTGAACAAGTTGGGGTTATTACTCATTGCAGCAAGGGAGAGCGTACACCTTGGGGAAGCATATGCATCTTATTAAGAGGATATTAGAAAGGACTTAGGGGATTTGGGCTTGTGTGGGGTGATTTGGGGACAGGTTTCAGGAAGCTGGCTTTGCTCTGGATCAGAGGCCGTCAGGAAGTGGGGCAATTCTCTGATTGGATATCTTAATCTAAACAATAAGAAGGGAACAGCAGGTAGTGGTGAAAGCTGTAGCGGGTAAAGGAGCAGCAATCCCTCAGATGGGCCAGGATAGAGGATCCCTGCTCATTTTTGTGGCTTGTGCGATACGTTCTGTCTGTGTTCAAACAAGATTACAGAGGGTCATGATTTTGTCTCGATCCACCACAGGCACAGAATGGCCTTGTCTGATGTGAATGTTCTGTGAAATTGTTGCTGTTCAGCAGCACATCGAAGGCCAGCTGTGAGGGGCAGGTCAGAAGTCAGAAGGGCTGCTTTTCTCTGTCTCATATCTACCTCATCAAATCCTGGTGAGGATTAAAATAATACAACATTTGTAAAATGCTTTGTGCAAGTGGCTGACAGAGTGACCCTTCAGGGAATGAGAGCTCTGATAGCATTAATAGTAATTCTATTAATAAATACATTATTTCCATTATTAATTTAAACAGTATAATAAGAAATAGATTTGGTAGTAATTAGAAGTAGCCCTGGGGAGCCTGGGTAGTTCAATGGTTAAGCATCGGTCTCAGTGGTTGAACTCAGGTTGTGATCCTGGGGTCCCAAGATAGAATCCCACATAAGGCTCCCCAAAGGGAGCCTGTGTCTCTGCCTCTCTCTCTCTGTGTCTCTCATGAATAAATAAATAAAATCTTAAAAAAAAAAGTAGCTCTGGATGTTGCTATGTGATCTTAAGCAAGTCACTTTATCTCTCTGAGCCACAGTGTCTTTCTTTGTAAAATAAGGAGATGATATCTGCCTTAAGAAATTCATGAGTTTGGGTATTTTTGTGGACTACAATGATTATGGTGCTGAAGTGCTTTGACACCATAGACCAAAGCAACTTACTTAAAAGCACATAGATTTTTAGTTTCCTTGGCTCCTGATTGCTTTTTTAAATGTGCTATCAGTGGCATTACAGAAAGGAACAGGGATGCCTGGGGTGGTTGTGCTGGGCTCAGTGGTTGAGCGTCTGCCTCTGGCTCAGGTGGTGATCCTGGGGTCCTGGGATGGAGTCCCACCTCGGGCTCCCCTGCAGGGAGCCTGCTTCTCCCTCTGCCTATGTCTCTGCCTCTCTCTGTGTCTCTCATGAATAAATAAAATCTTTAAAAAAAAAAAAAAGGAACAAATAACTTTTTTTTTTTGGTGGTGTCACCTCCGGGAAGTCCATCCCAGGAAAGTCCGTCCCTCCATTGCCCAAGGAGTGCCACAATATCTCTTCCAAACGGGTCCCAGTCTTCCCTAGGGGCAACTAAACCCCTCTTGCTTTCATAATTAGCTTCACTCAGGTCCATTCCCACATCCAACACACCTTGTCTTTTATTTGACTTTCAGGTCTCTCAAAAATGTGCGCGGGAGGTGCGCGATACCGTTGGGGTTTTTTATTTTTTATTTATTTTTATTTATTTATTTATTTATTTATTTATTTATTTATTTATTTATTTATTTATTTATTTATTTATTTATTTATTTATTTATTTATTTATTTATTTATTTTTTGATACCGCTGGTTTTGAGATGCAGGCCACCTCTTCTTCAGCCGGTAGGAACCTCCCTTTAAAGAAAGCTCTGCCTGCCACCTGGTGGTAGGATGGGGGAAGTGCCACCTCCCCCGAAACAGCGCACACCCCACTCCTGTGACCGGGAAGATTTACCTCTTTTGGTATTTTTTTTTTTTTAAGATTTTATTTATTTATTCATGACAGAGAGAGAGAGAGAGAGAGAGAGAGAGAGAGAGAGAGAGGCAGAGAGAGAGGCAGAGACACAGGCAGAGGGAGAAGCAGGCTCCATGCAGGGAGCCTGACACGGAACTCGATCCCGGGTCTCCAGGATCACGCCCTGGGCTGTAGGCAGGCGCCAAACCGCTGAGCCACTCAGGGATCCCAGGTATCTGGTTCTTTAAAAAGTTTTTGTTTTTTGTTTTGTATAGGAAGTAAATTTTTAAGTCATAAAGTAATAGAAATAATGAATATAAAATATTTATTGTGCATCTGTACGCAGGACAGGCACAACCTCTGCTCTCACGGACTTCACCGGCTATCAGAAATCCCATGAGACATTGAACAAGTGCTTACAATGCATGTGGTGACTATTCGCAAAGGGGAAATGCAAGGTGTGATGGGAATGCTGGCAAGGGACCTGGCCACGGTGGAGGTGGTGGTGGTGGTAGATGGGAGGGAGGCCCTGGGGAGGTGAATTTGCAGCTGAGACCTAAGGGGTGAGCCAGAGTTACTCAAAAGAAGGGGGAAGGGCACCTGGGTGGCTCAGTGGTTGAGCATCTGCCTTTGGCTCAGGTGGTGATCCTGGGGTCCTAGGATGGAGTCCCACAGCAAGCTCCCCGCAGGAAGCCTACTTTTCCCTCTGCTTATGTCTCAGCCCCTCTTTGTGTGTCTTTAATGAATAAATAAATAAAATCCTTTTAAAAAGCAAAGAAAGGGGGAGAAGAGCAATTTGAGTAGATAGGAAAGCAAGAGACAGCTTAAGGAAGAGAAGACACTCAGAATGAGTGGGAGGATGGGACAAGATGGTAGTGGGTGTAAGAGTAGGGACCAGACCCAAGGAGCCTTGCTAGAGAGGCTAAGAGTTTGAGGCTTTATCTGAAGGCCAGAGGAAGGACCTGGGCATCTTAGAAGCTGGCAGCTGGATGGGGAAGAGGTGCAAGGCATGTGGCATGGCGGCCCAACAATTATCCAGATGGCAAGAGAGTGGCCGGCACTCAGCAAAGAATAATGGCCTGGGGAGGAGACAGTGAGGAGGTACAGTCAACAGGCTTTACTGATAGATTTCTCATGAAGGAGAGATGATTCTATCAAACCTTCCACACTAATTCCTGGAGTACTGGCTGTATATGCAGGCTGCCCCTCAGGACCTGTGCCAGGCTGCCTGAACCTGAGATGCCAATTCATCTTTAGTTTTTTCCTCTATGAAGTGGCAGTGAAAAAAATCTGTCCTGCCCACCTCCCAGGAATGCACAGAGGGGAAGGATGTTGAGGGGAGGAAGGAAGAATTTCCTTCTTCCTCTCTTTCTACTTCACATCATGGATGTTGCAAAGGCAAACAATTTTTGGGCATCATGACCTAGTGCAGAGTATATGCACAAGGCATCTTTGGTTCAGAACCTGAGGCTGTCTGAGCATGAAGGGAGGTGACATCATTGGAGTCCTCTGGGATGAAACAGAGCCAGGTGCCTAGAGCCATAGGGCATCTACGGGGCGCTTTGACAACGGCTACTGTTCGTGTGTTGACACTGTCTTGATTGCTTTGCAAAAACTATCTCTTAATCCATTTGACCTTATGAGGTTAGAAGTACTATCTTCACCTTATAAATGAAGGAACCAAGGCTCAGAGAGGTTAAGTAACTTGCCCAAGGTCACAGAGCTAGGAAGTGGTAGATTTGGGCTTCAAACCAGATCTTCTGAACTCCAAATGGAGTCTTAACTACTTTTGTGGGATGGAGATTAGAGAGCATTTGCAAATAATGAAACTATTGGTTAGGTGTTTCTTTTTCACTTCTGCTACAGAATGATTTCTGTGGGCAAACCTCAGTAATTGATAGAGAGCCTATTCTAATTATACATAGTTTATTCACAAGGCCAACAAGATTATAAAAACCTTTTTAAAAATAATATCTGCTCCAGTTAGCTATGGGCACAGTACACCAACCTAAAGTGTAAAATAGAAATCATTATACTATGCTCATGGATTCCATGGGTCAGGACTTGGGACAGGGCACAGTGGGAACGGTTTGTCTCTGTTCCATAAAGCCTCAGGCCTCAGCTGGGAAAACCAAACAACTGGAGGTGACTCCATGACCGGGGCTGGAATAATCTAATGGCTTCTGCGCTCAAATGTCTGGGCTGGGAATGACTGAAAGGCTGGGTGAGCTGGGATTGTGGCCCACATTGCCTCCACGCAGCCTCTCCATGTGACTTGGGGTTCCTTACAACATGGCGGCCTCAGCTAGTTAGACTTCACCCAGGGCAGCTCAGAGCTCCAAGAGCTAGTGTGCCAGTAGAAACTTCCAGTGCAAAAGGTAGAAACTGCATGATGAATCAGTAACCATACAGTCCCCCTCTGTGACTTAATCTTCCTTAGTATGACAAGTCTAATAAATCAGCCCTGTCCTCTGGATGGGATGGACTGATCAGCAACAAGTGATTCATGATCCTTTGCCTAATATAAGGAACTGTTACCATTGATTCTTTGCTCAGTCAACTGCAAAAAAAAAAAAAAAAAAAAAAAAAAAAAAAAAAAAAAAAAAAAAAAATTCTCACTGTATCTCCACTTTCCACAGCTTCCCTCTTACATATAATCCATTCTTTTGGAGCAGCTGGAGTGATTTCCACAATTACAAATCAGATAATTTCACATCCCTACCTCCCAGCTAAAACTAGCCTGTGACTTCCATTGCACTGAGAGGGCACACCCACAGTGGGCCCTGCGCCATCTCCTCCCTGCCCAGCTCTCTGATTTCACTTCTTACAGCTTCCACTCTGTTCCAGCTACGCTGGTTTTTTACTGTTCTTGGCATTCATCAGGCTTGTTCTCGCCTTAGGGACTTTGGACTTGCTTTAGTCTTTTTTTTTTAAAAGCAACGGCATTTTAATTTGTTGAAAAACTCAAGTTTACAATCCCTTAGTAAATGATGAACTAACACTTTATTTTCCTATTCCATAACTCTTTAAAAACTCGTTAGCAAATAAATATTTGTGAACAGATGAAGGGTAAGGCAGACTGGGGAAGGGCTCTGATGTTTATGTTCCTTGCATGTGACTCACTCCACAGTGTGAAAATAGCACTGTTGATAAGTGAGCTGATATGAGATGAGCATTGAATTTCATCCCTCATCATTCAAATCCGCCCCGTGGCAAATACTCAGTTTTTGCTCATCACAGGCAGCCAACTATACATATTTTATGGAAGGAATACTTTGATAGAGTTCTTATTTAAGTTACACTGTACATCACAACTAGAAAAATGGCCTGAATTGTTCCATTTAACTATCATCTATAAGCTACAACTATATGATATTCTGCATTTTATCTGGGCTGTGTTGAATGTCTGTCTAGACCAAAAGTATCCTAGCTGCCTAGTTTCACCACTTCTGAAAAGATCTAGATCTGTGAAAAAAGACTGTCTTCCACACAAAGATGACTATGTCAGGAGTTTAATCTCCTTTTTTCTTCCTTTTCCTTAATATTCAACCTCTAGATGATCATATAGATAGATCTTACACATCATTCAGGTATCACTTCATTTTAAAAAAATATTTTATTTATTTCTTTAAGAGAGAGAGAGAGAATGAGCAGGGAGGAGAGGCAGAGGGAGAAGGAGAAGCAGACTTTTTTTTTTTTAATTGGAGTTCAATTTGCCAACATATAGCATATCATCCAGTGCTCATCCCATCAAGTGCCCCCCTCAGTGCCCGTCACCCAGTCACCCCCACCCCCTGCCCACCTGCCTTTCCACTACCCCTTGTTCATTTCCCAGAGTTAGGTGTCTCTCATGTTCTGTCATCCTCACTGATATTTTCACTCATTTTCTCTCTTTTCCCCTATAATCGCTTTCACTATTTTTTATATTCCCCAAATGAATGAGACCATATAATGTTTGTCCTTCTCCGATTGACTTATTTCAGTCAGCATAATACCCTCCAGTTCCATCCACGTAGAAGCAAATGGTGGGTATTTGTCGTTTCTAATGGCTGAGTAATATTCCATTGTATACATAAACCACATCTTCATCTTTTGATGGACACCGAGGCTCCTTCCACAGTTTGGCTATTGCAGACACGAGAAGCAGACTTCTTGCTGAGCAGAGAGCCCCATGCAGTACTTCCCGCCCGAAGTAGAGGAGCAAGACGTCAGCACTCTGCCAGTGTCCTGTGCTTGGGAGAGCGGGATGAAACGTCCCCCCGCTGCCTGTGCTTCAGCTAGCATTAACGTGTAGGTGCCACTCCTGTAGCTGTTAACTTCGAGTTTAGCTTGAATTGTGGGTTTTGAGGGGACCGTTTAACTTAATTACTGCTAGTTTTGAGATGTCTGTAAGTAGGGTTGGCATGAATGCAACAGTATGGAAGACTAGGAGATGGGGTCACTTATCTGTGTTCCTATGGAAACTATTTGAATATTTGTTTTATATGGATTTTTATTCAATTTTCAAACATGCTACTAAGGAGTGCCCCTCAGCTGCTGAGCAAGCGTTTGTAGCTTGTACGTTGGCAGAATGGGCCAAAAGCTTAGTGTTGTGACCTGTTTTGAAAATAAAGTATCTTGAAATAAAAAAAAAAAAAGAAGGACCAGGACCCCGTTACCATGACCTGAGCCAGAGGCAGACACTTAACCAACTGAGGCACCCAGGTGCCCTCTGGTATCACTTCAAATGTCACGTGCTCAGAGAGCCTATCTCTGGTTTCCCCCAACCCCAACCTATAATTACATGACTTTGCTTCATTTTCTTTATAGCATTTATCCACTTCGGCAATAATATTTTCCATTTACTAATTTATTTGCTTATTTTTTTTCCCTAGAGAGTAGGCTTCATGAGAGCGGATATCATATTCATCTTGCCGCTGTTCTGGTCATCTATTGGTGTGTAATGAACCATCCCAAAACTTAGCAGCTTAAAACAATTTACTATTAATTCTCATGGTCCTGTAGGTTGACTTGGATCAGCTGAATTGAATAGTTCTCGCTTGGGTTCTTTCTGAGGTCAGATGGTGGCCAAGGCTGCAGTCGTTTGAAGGCTTGCCTGGGACAGATGTCCACAGTGGCTCCCTGGCATCTGAGGCTGGCTGTTGGCTGATAGCTTGGTTGGAGATGTCCACTGGAGCACCCATATGTAGTTGCACATGGAGAATGGTGGAACACATGAAAGGCGGGGCCAACATGCTCATGATTGGAGCAGGTGAGATTGGGAGAAATAGCAAGTGACCTCTTGTGGGCCAGGACACTAACACCTCTTGGTTACTGCTGGTACATTAAGGTGTACATTTGTTCGTCTTGTTTTGTGCAGATTAAGGCTATTGTTAAGGCGTATCTCAGAAGCCAAAGAATCACAAAGAAAGGAAGAAAGAAAGAGAGAGAAAAGGAAAAAGAACAGAAAGAAATTGGTGGGTACTGGTGGAGCATTTAAAGCCTGGTAGAGTGCTCACCACCTCAAAAAGACTTGGTGGTAGAATACGTTGGTCACAGAATGGGTTCAGTAGACACTAGGTTACCTCTCAACTTCAGGAAAATTTCTGGGCAATGAGGTATATTGTAAAACACACATAACCCCCAACCCCTCGGCACATCCCTTTTAGGTATTAGTTCAGCTCCTAGAAACCCAAAGGCTTAGCTAATGGGATCTTTATTTTTAATTTAATTTAATTCAATTTATTTGTTTTAAGGAGTTAAATTAGAAGTTTTTTTTCCCCCCATAGGCAGTATTTCTTTTTTTTTTTTCATTTGTTTTCATTTAAGTTCAATTTGCCAACATAGAGTATAACACCCAGTGCTCATCCCATCTAGTTCCCTCCTCAGTGCCCGTCACCCACTTACCCCAACACCCCCCACACACCTCCCTTTCCACAACCCTTTGTCTCCCAGAGTTAGGAATCTCTCATGGTTTGTTTCCCTCTCTAATTTTTCCTACTCAGTTCCCCTCCTTTCTAATGGGATCTTTAAATTCTAGAGTCAAACATGCCACCTTCCAGCACACCTGCCTATTTTATTTTTAAGAACTATACTCCGGAAGTTAGAGATATCTAGCAAAAATGGCAAAATCTTACAAAGCTTGCTTTGTCCTGAGGAACTTGGCTTGGTAACTACCAGATCAGGCACCCCCCCCCAAAAAAAAAGCCAGAAAGAAATGTGAGTTATACCCCATTTACAGTTAGATATGGCTGGACAGAAATGTGGCTTTGCTCCATTTGGGGTCAGGGTCCTACCAAACTGCTGCCTGCCCTCAGAGGAATTAACAACCTAGAAACACAATGGCCATTATGGAGAATGTCCCAATTAGGTAAGATCATTTAAGAAGTGCCCTCAAAAGCAAGGGTTCCCAAATTAAAATGGGATACCTTTTTTAATTGGCAAGCAGAAGCCTCCAAAACCTTTCAAAATTCCCAATAGTTTCACAAAGAGATGCATTGCAAAAGGCTAATAAAGAATTACAGGAGATGCCTGGGTTGCTCAGTGGTTGAGTGTCTGCCTTTGACTCAGGTTGTGATCCCAGAGTCCTGGAATCAAGTTCTGTATCAGGCTTCCCGCAGGGAGCCTGCTTCTCCCTCTGCCTGTGTCTCTGCCTCTCTCCCTGTGTCTCTCATGAATAAATAAATAAAATCTTAAAAAAAAAGGAAATTACAGATGGAAGAGGTACCTAAGACAAATGCCTGTAAGATTGATGTAACTCCTTGTTCCCCTCTGCTGTCTTTTGAGCTAGCATTCATGCTACTAATCCTCTCTCTGAATGGGTTTTCCACTCTGAAAAGACTCACCCTTAAAAAATTCCACCAAGTTAATGGACTTACAAACTGCGCCCAACCCCATAACTACCTGTAGAGTTGTCAGAACTAAGGGATTCTCTAATAAATTGCTACATTATTCCCTTAAACAGCCAAAGGGAAACCCATAAACACCAGAGCTTGTGGAATGGAGCCTGGAAAAATTGGCAGGAGCCACAAAGGGTGCAAATCCTTACCAGAATAATTTCTTCTGAATCTCTGTAGTGCCAGGTGGAGAGAACAATAAAATTTCACGTTGTCTCTTCCTTTCCAAATCCCATTGGTTATTGATCCTTCTTCTCCCAGAGATAGCCACTGTCTTCTCACAACACATCCTTGTCACTGGGCTGGACTTTCTGCCTGCCTGGGACATGCGGGAGGTTGGTTCTTTCTCTTGGCTCTCACTGGGAGCAACTTTGGATTTTGAGAAGGTTAGTGTTTTTTGTACCCTCTACAAGCCGCAAGGAGGCTTATCCAACACTGCCAGAGATATTTAATATTACAACTACATACTCCAATGGAAAGAAGTAAGTTGAGGATAAAGGAATTGGAGAGGTGGATTAACCAGTGAGGACACTGAAGCGACAAAGCAATTCTTTGAGGAATTGAAAGCAATTTTCCACATTTTACAAATCTTTACAAAACAGGAAATGAAGCTCTGGAGACACGTTTAAAGTTCACCTCTTCCTTTACCAATCCCTAAACTTTCCCTAGTTATCCTAAACAGCTTGTAAATTACTAGCTTTAAAAAGCCAAAGTCTTTTTTTTTAAGACTTTATTTATTCATGAGAGAGAGAGAGAGAGAGAGAGAGAAGCAGAGACATAGGCAGAGGGAGAAGCAGGCTTCCCACAGGGAGCCCAATGTGGGACTCCTCCTGAACTGGGATCACTCCCTGAGCCAAAGTCAGACACTCAATCACTGAGCCACCCAGGCGTCCCAAAGCCAAAGTCTTTCTTAGAAAAATTTGCATTCTTTCTCTGTCTCTTAAAGTTGTACATCTTATCATATCTTTTAAATGTGAACACAACCCGCAATCAGCTGAGAGGAAAGGAAAAGAAAGGGGTGAAGGGGGTGGGGTGGGGGTAGGGGTAGAGGCTTCTTTAAAATGCAAAGTCCTTTTAGGGCTCTGGTGCTCAAACTCTTCTATAGCCTCCTTAAGATTAATTCTAGGGACAAATACAAATTTCAAAAATCTTCTTCAAGAGTATTAGTGGCTATAAGTTCTTTACATCTGTGTGCTTATGTGTATGTTGTAAATGTGATGAGAAACTGTTCTACTTCTGGGCAGTCCTGCTACGATTAATTTGTAAAAGAGCCCTATTTACTAGGTTTGAAAGTAAGCACTTGGGCATTCTAACACACTCAGAAAGATAGAAACTAACCCCCAATTTTTTTTCAAGTTCACCTATTCTGGGAAAACATTCAATTGTTTGTTTAATTGAAATAGACATGTTTTGGAGAGCCTGGCTGGCTTGGTCAGAGGACCATGTGACTCTTGATCTTGGGGTCTGAGTTTGAGCCTCACATTGGTTGTAGAGATTATTTAAAAAAATAAATAAACTTTAAAAATAGACATGTCTTCAGGTTATCAGTATTAAAATTAAAACTTTTATTCTGCCTGGATTTACTTCAGTTAAATAAGTTGATATGATCTCTGTTCTGCCATTAAAAAAAATTTTTTTTTTAAAGTAGCTTGGAAGAATGACTGACTTTTATGTCATAAAGTTTTTTATGGGTAGTTTAAGCATAATTGTTAATAACAAGTAAATTAAATAGGTGTAAATAAAACAATTTTTAGGTAAACTTTAAATCATCGCCCAACTCTTTTTGGTAACCTAACACCTTAAAGTTTTGCTGAGTTAGGTTAAGTAATAAGTTAAATTCATTAAATATGTAGATCGTTTCCAAATAAGATAAAAATACTGCAACATTAATAACTGAACATAGGTTTATTTACTTTTGACTTTCTTATTGCAGAGAAAGTAAAGATAAAGTTGGGTCTGTTAGTAAACATGTGTGTTTCTAAGAATTATGAAATACATTTTTCAATTTACCAACCTTGAGAATGCCGGTGTAACAAGTCACAATTGCTTACTTATTAGCTTTCAGTAGAAATCAAGGTTTTTAAGAGGTAAAAATTCTAATAAGGGAAATAACTATGCAAGAAAGTAAGATGTGTTTTTGGTAAAAAAAGAGAAACTATGAGGAACAGAAATACATTTTTGCTGAGGGAAAAGAAAGTAATCTTGTCCTAAAATGAGCGTGGTTCGTTATTTGTTTATTTATTTAGAAAAAGATAGGGAGGAAGAGAGGGAGGATCAGAGGGAGAGGGATTTGCCAACATATAGCATAACACCCAGTGCTCATCCCATCAAGTGCCCCCCTCAGTGCCCGTCACACAGTCACCCCCACCCCCTGCCCACCTCCCTTTCCACCACCCCTTGTTCGTTTCCCAGAGTTAGGAGTCAGAGAGGGAGAATCTTAAGCAGGTTCCACACCCAGTCCAGTGCAGAGCTCACCCTCATGACTGTGAGATCATGACCTGAGCAGAAATCAAGAGTCAGACTTTCAAGGGACTGAGCCACCCAGGTGCCCCAGGGGTGGTTACTTAAAGAGGAAAAACTGAGGACAACATCTGAATGTGAAAAAGAAAAGTTGTAGAAGTTTCATGGAAAAAAACATCTTTGGGGAAGAATTTTTTTTTTTTTTTAAGATTTATTTATTGAGAGAGAGAGAGTATGAGAGCACACAAGTAGGGGGAGGGGCAGAGAGAATCCTCAAGCAGACTCCCCACTGAGCACGAGCCCCAGGCAGGGCTCTATCCCAGGACCCTGAGATTATGACTTGAGCCAAAATCAAGAGTTGGCCACCTAACCAACTGAGCCACCTTGGCGCCCCCTTTGGGAAGGAATTCTACGTGTGGTCAGGACTCCCTAAGATTGGAACAAATAAGGTGGGGTTTGGGAGGTTTGTTTGGTTGGCTTTATTTGTTTTACTTACTGGTGACGTATTTGTATCTTTCACACGATTTCTTCTAGAATGAGTGTTTCTATATAAAAAGTAAGCTGGTGCAACATTAGAATTTGGTTTTCTTTCTGTTAAAAGGACAATTTTTTATTTTAGACTTTTGGTATGCTTAAGTCTTTTCGACCTCGAACATTTCAAAACATTGACTAAACTAATGAGGCTTATTTGCCATGTCCAATTGCATGGGGAACATTGTCAAATAAGAAGTCACACTAAGCTTTCTTTATGTTGTATTTGTAAGATTGTGGCACATGTGGGTAAAGTCCATTCTGCTTCTACAATAATGGCCCCTCATTGCCAGACCTTTGCTATCCTGATGTCCTAGTAACATGGCAACACTCAGCTCCTCAAGCAGAGAAATTGAGGTGTATAAAAATGGCTGTAAATTAAACAAACAGGGCTACAGGGAAACCAAGACAATGGCTTGGTTCTTCCCGGCTCTTTGACAAACCCCATTTGTTGGTGTTTGCATTCCTTTACCCACCAGAGGGCATGTAAGATGACTCAACTTATAAATGAACATTAGTGGAGAGAATTCTGTAATATAGCAAGAAAAAAAAAAAAAGTCTACCAACAATGTCTGACTTGTCGGGTCCATATCCTGGAAAAACTTTTTGTCTCAGATCTCCTTCCTCTGGACACTAGGAACACCTGCAACTGGATTTTTTTTAACTGCCATCAAGGATGGGTTTCCAATATGTTTTTGTTTTTGCTTATATGTTTTCTGGGGGGGTTGGAACTTTTCGCTGGTGCAAGGCTGATGCCCTCTCAGTGTGGAGATAAAACTGTTAAAAATGTGTTTCACATTTGGGATATACCTTCTATAATCTCCAGTGATTGAAACTCCCACTTTGCTGGACAAATCATACAATGCTTCATGAAAATCTTGCAGACTTCTTGGAATTCCATCAGTGTACACCCTTCTGCTAATGCCTGGTCTCATGCTAGTACACCCAGCTACTGTAAGCTCCTAAAGGCTTATGCTCAAGCCTGTCATCAAAGATTAAAGAAGCCTTCCCAGATATTAATTCAAAGGAACCTGTTGATCACATTCCAAATAAAGCCCGCTGACTGGGCCTTCTAGAAACGTCATCAGAGGGGTGTCTGGGTGGCTCAGCTAGTTAAGTGTCTGCCTTCAGCTCAGGTCATGATCCCAGGGTCCTGGGATGGAGCTCCATGTCGGGCTCCCTGCACAGCGGGGAGTTTGCTTCTCCCTCTGCCCCTCCCCTCCACTTGTGCTCTCTCTCTTTCAAATAAATTAAAAAATAAATCTTTAAAAAAATGTTAGAAATGTCATCAGAGGAAGACAGTCTTGGAGTCCTGTTGGAAAGGACCCTACCAAGTGTTTTTGATGACTAACACTGCTGCAAAACTAAAAGGTATTGAGCCTTGGGTACACACCACACAGCTAAAGGAGGCTCCACCTGCTATCTGATCCTGTACAGATGCTGGACACCTCCATGTCAGGTTGACAAGGAAGAAAAGTAGCTGAGTTCTAGGTAGACTGCTTCCACCAAGATGACTGACCGACTTAATACTTTTTTTTTTTTATTGGAGTTCAATTTGCCAACATATAGCATAACACCCAGTGCTCATCCCATCAGTGCCCCCCTCAGTACCCATCACCCAGTCACCCCCTACCCCCTGCCCACCTGCCTTTCCACCACCCCTTGTTCGTTTCCCAGAGTTAGGAGTCTCTCATGTTCTGTCTCCCTTTCTGATATTTCCCACTCATTTTTTCTCCTTTCCCCTTTATTCCCTTTCACTATTTTTTATATTCCCCAAATGAATGAGACCATATAATGTTTGTCCTTCTCCGATTGACTTATTTCACTCAGCATAATACCCTCCAGTTCCATCCACGTTGAAGCAAAGTGTGGGTATTTGTCGTTTCTAATGGCTGAGTAATATCCCATTGTATACATAGACCACATCTTCTTTATCCATTCGTCTTTTGATGGACACCGAGGCTCCTTCCACAGTTTGGCTATTGTGGACATTGCTGCTAGAAACATCAGGGTCCAGGTGTCCCGGTGTTTCACTGCATCTGTATCTTTGGGGTAAATCCCCAGCAGTGCAACTGCTGGGTCGTAGGGCCGATCTATTTTTAACTCTTTGAGGAACCTCCACACAGTTTTCCAGAGTGGCTGCACCAGTTCACATTCCCACCAACATTGCAAGAGGGTTCCCCTTTCTCCACATCCTCTCCAACATTTGTTGTTTCCTGCCTTCTTAATTTTCCCCATTCTCACTGGTGTGAGGTGGTATCTCATTGTGGTTTTGATTAGTATTTCCCTGATGGCAATCATACTTTAACTAGACATGACACTCTCTCCTCTCCCCTCCTCTCCCCTCCCCTCCCCTCCCCTCCCCTCCTATTCCTTTCCTTTCCCTTCCCTTCCCCCTGGCATTGGCCTGGAAAACAACACTCTCATCTGTATCTCCCAGGCCACTGCTAATGGGGTTTACGTCTAGATTTTAAAACAACTTTTTATTTCAGGCCAGGAGAAAATCTAACTGTGACCCTAACTTTTCAGAGGCAAAATAAGACGTTACCTATATTTACATTGTGAGTTAAAAAGCACCTATCAGGAGGCTTTCACAATTCAGGACTCACTCCTTTTGGCAGGTTCCTACATCTCTGGTTGATGATAAATGTAAATGAGGTAGTGATCAGGAATTTCTTAATTCTTGAAATTGTTGCAAAATCTGCTGTTAAAGCAATAGCTGCCCAAGAAAGATCCTTAGACTCTCTAGCCAAAGTTGTTCTCAATAATAAAATAGCCCTTGATTATCTTTTAGCTGAACCAGAAGGTATCTGCTGTGGCCAACACCACCTGCTACACCTGAATTAACACTTCTACGGAAATCAAAATTGAGTTACATAAACTCATTGAGCAAGCCTCTTGGCTTAAAGGAGTGATTCCTTCAGTGGGAGGTCTTTCTTTGACTTATTTAACTTTGATTGGTTTGGATCATGGCTTCAAAGTACACTCCAAATATTGGGAATTATCCTGTTTATAATAATCATAATAACCTTCCTGCTGTGTTATAGTCTCTCAAAAGCTTTACATGCGTGTTCATAGACACTAACCGTCAAGCAAATGATCTCCCCAAGACTGAAACGTCAACAAAAGGAACGAAGAAAATGACCATTTGTGAAGCTGAAGTCATAACCTGTGAATATCATAGTGATAAAGCAAAACATCAGGACCTATGAATACCACAGGGGAGCAACAGGAGCTGCAAGCACTATAGGGCAGAGCTGAGAGTGATGCTAATACCTTAAGTTTTGAGTAATCAAAATCAGCTGAGAGTCTGGTCAAGGGAGTAATTGTTAATAATAAAACCACAGTCCCCAAGTCACTTAGATTCAGACCCTAAGTCAGTAAACCAAGACTTAATACCTAACCTAACTGTAGTCTCAACCCCCTACAAGTATAACGTTTTTTCCAGTCAACATGGGGACTTCCTGGTCATTGCTAGGAAATTTACTGATAGACCCCTTCTGTTCCTCTGGGGAGAGTGACCTGGCCTAAAACAAAAGATTCTTTGTTAATAATTTCCCTTTTTTCTGCTCCTTCACTGCTTTTACAACTCTTTGCTTTTCTGTAGCCCTTTGGCACCCCCCCTCACCTGCTAGATGAGATGCTCCCTGATTCATGAATCCATTAATAAACCCAATTAGATCTTTAATGTGTGCTTGGTTTAACTTTTGTTACTTAACACCAGGAAGTGCCAACCTCTGATCTAGACCTGAGTGTGTTTGGTTCTAAAGCCTCTGCCCTTTTTACCTTCTATAAGGAGAAGGGAAAATATATGAATATTCCTGCACAGAGCCTAGCATCACAAAAGTGAAACGTCTTTTCATGCCTTCGGCCATTGACAGAGGAAACTTCTCCATCTTCTGCAGCACCCCACCCCCTCAGCCTCAAACTAATCCGTACTCCTGCCAGAAGAGAGGGCCAACCAGCTGGGAACCTAGGACTGTTGGGGAGGGGTGTGGCTGGGCAGTTTCCCTGCCTGGGAGCTGGGTAGGTCCCGGAAGCTGTGCCCAAGACGGAATGTCCAGTACCCAATTGGGTCCAAAGGCTAAAATCGGCGGCTCATCAAAATGTCCTCTGCATGCCCTAGACTGAAGGCAGATGCTCAATCACTGAGCCACCAGGTGCCCCGTGCATGCCCTAGACTGAGTGAGTGTGCCAACTGCTGTCCCCTACCTGGCTCCTGCCTTATTGTTGTTGACTGTTCTCTGAGCTTAGAATAAACAGCCCTTGCCCTTCCCAACTATGGCACCCCTCTCTTCCCCAGGAGGGGCATGGGAAGTTGAGGAAGGCATTCTTTTTTTTTTTCTTAAGATTTCATTTATTTATTTGAGGGAGAGAGATATACAGAGAGCATAAGAGAGGGAGAAGGACAGGGGGAGAAGCTAGCTCCCCACTGAGCAGGGCGCCCAATGCGGAGCTCGTCTCAGGACCCTAGGATCATGACCTTGAGCAGAAAGCAGACACTTAACCCACTGAACCACTCAGGTGCCCCTGGGGGAGGTAAAAGAGATGACTCTTTTACCAAGAGTCATCTGCGGAGACAGTGGCCTGATACACTCATGTCACCAAAGCCCTGCTCACCAGTCGTTCCAATTGTCAGTGCCCCAGATGCCTCTAGCCTCCAGCAGCAAAGGGGCTTACAGAATCGCAGATTGTTGGAGCAGGAAGGGTCTTGTCTAATGCCCTGGGTAACTCTTTGGGTATTTTCCAGCCTGGATTCTAAGGCTTGGCTATATACTTATCAGATTCCTTGGTCTAGACACCCTTTATCAAGCACTCACAGCTGTTTATCTACTCCCTGCTAGGTGTCAGGGCTGGAGCTCCTATGCCAGTCATGTGGATCTAGCCGTCAGTGAGTACTCAGCTACTCCACGGCAGGAACATTGCATTCATGTTCCCTCTGAATTCTTACTTTATCAACATCTTTGTACATGGCAGGATGGAAGCTCAGAATGGAGAAGTAATTCATTCAAGGTTCTGCAGCTGGGAAATAATGAAGATGGGAGTCACACCCAGACCCTACCACCCCACAGTCAGTGCCAGATGGCTCCTTTAATTGCTTTCTCTACACCAATTGTCTTGCCCCATAACGTGTCATGTAGTAGGCACCTAGTGAATATTTATGATGGAATGGGGGAAAAACAAGAGCTTGGAGGGAAGAGGTGTGGGTTCAAAACCTTGTCTCTAGAGCTTGGCATGGGACCTTGGGGGAAGCCTCTAGACTTCTGAACATCCTATTCATCTGGCATTTACAGCTGATGGAAATAGGAACTCCTTATTCATAGGTTTGCTGGGAAAAGCCATGAGACGCCAGGAGGCCATGAGCACAGAGCCTGGCACAGGCAGCCCTGAGACAGTATTGGTAGGGGAAAGAGAGAGATAGAGAGAGAGAGAGAGAGAGAGAGAGAAAAGAAGAGAAGAAAGAGGGAGGAGAAACACACATTCAAAATGTCTTGAGTCTGTTAATTAATAGTTGTTTCACCTTCATGGGACTCAATGTCTTCCGTGGAATGGGTTCATTTATTAATGATATTTCTGTAGCCCCTACTATATGCTCTGTATCACCTCACTAGATCTGCATCATGAATCCTTCAACAGAGATGGGCACAGTGATCTGGCTGCTGCAAATCCAACCACTTAATCCCCAGGTTCGATTTGCCTCCCTGAGGGCCCTGCCCTGCCCTCCCGTGGCATTATAGGGAGACCCAGGAGTCCTGGGCCCGACCGGGCCGCCAGCCACCGCCCCGACAGCCCTGCGCGAAGGCCCCAGCAGGGAGGAGGGAGAGGGGAGTGGACAAGGGTCTGACTGCAGCTGGTCGAGCTGCGCCAGGCCCTGGAAGCTGCTCAGGTTCCTGGTTCCCACCGGGGCCAAGAATGACACCTGATCCCGGGGAATTGTGAAATGGCGTGAGGTGGCAGCCCGCCCGCGGTGGCCGCTGCGCCCACCCCCCGCCGCGAGGGCGGCCCCACCCCTACCCCACGCCCCCGCCCTCGCGCGCGGTTAAATCCCCGCATCCGGCGGCGGCAGCGGCTCACACCGCACCCGGCCCGCACAGCACCATGCCTGCCTGCCGCCCCGGTCCTCTGGCCGGCGCCCTGCTCCTGGGCCTGCTGCTGCTCGGCCTCCCCCGGGTCCCAGGTGAGCGGGGCGGGGAGAGCCCTGGCGCCAGAGCGGCCTCTCCCCGAGCGCTAGGACCGGGCCTGGGCCGAGGCGCACGTAGCCTCTCCGGGAGCTGGAGAAATGGGGATTCCTGGGGCGGAAGTGGGGAAACCCATGAGAACTAAATTTTGATGATTCCCTGGTTCCTGAAGGTAGTGACCCCTGGAGCTTAGATGTGGGGTCCTATGTGCTGGAGGTGGGGGAGACCACTGAAGGCTGAAATTTGGGGCAGAGGCTCTGTGATGAAGGTGGAGACTTAGTGGCCGGTGGGGCACCCTTGCCTAGGCATAGGAAGCTCCTAAGATGCTCAGCTGTCTGGGGGCCCCTTAAGGATTGAGGGCTCTAAGGATGAGAGTTAGGGGACCCCCGTACTTACACTTATTAGGGTCCCCAGGCCTGGAGGTGGGGCTCCCTGAAGACTGTGAGGGGGGCGCCTAGAGCCAGAGACCAAGAATCCTTGGAGCTTGCGTTCTGGGGCCCTGGGAGCAGGAGGTGGGCGTCTTCCCAGACTCGGGCTCCGCGCCCCCCTGACCGTGCACCTCCCAGGCGGAGAAGTGGAGAAGACCGGCGTGTGCCCCCAGCTACAGGCGGACCTGAACTGTACACAGGAGTGCGTCTCGGACGCCCAATGCGCAGACAACCTCAAGTGCTGCCAGGCCGGCTGCGCCACCATTTGTCACCTGCCCAACGGTAACCCTGGGGCGTCCGGCGCGGGGCGGGGAAGGGCGCGGTGGGCTGGAGGAGGCAGAGCGCCGAGATCGGGGGAGAGGGGAGCCCCCCCCCGGGGACCCCTGTAGAGTCGAGGCGGATGGAACCAGATCCGCCCTGTGCCTCCTCGCGGGGCCTCGGGGAGACAAAGGCGGCGCTAAAGCTCAGCCAGGAGGGGGAAGGGAGGTCCCCCCACCCCTGGCTGGATTCCATTCCCTGGTGCGTGACGGGCTTCCGGGCAAGCACCAGCTGGGACCGTGTTCCCGGAGGTCAAGGCACCCGGTTCTCAGTTTCCTCCCCGGCCGGTTGGAGCCGCAGCCAAGACCCGGGCTGGCCAGTGGGCTGGGTCGTGAGAACTGGGGCGCTCAGCCCTCTCGGAGTCCCTCCCCTGCGCCCCCCCTCCCCCCTCCCCCAGCTCTGGGGGAAGGACTTGGAGCGTCTGGCCTAGCAAGACTCCCCGGATTCCTCTGTCCAGACAGAAAGAGACTTTACGCATTAAGGAGAGCGCCCAGCCCATCCTGAAGATGTGGTGGTGAGCGGCAGACTTGTCCAGGGTCGCTCCGCCGCTCCGTGGCTCGGCAGGAGTCCTAGCGAGGGGGTTCAACTTTTGCCACTTCTGGAAGGCTGGTTTGGAGGAAATCAGGATCACTTCCCTGAGCACCCCTACCCTCTTCCTCCTATTTAAAACAATCTCTTCCACTAAGGATGGAGAGAGAGAGAGAGAGAGAGAGAGCTATGCGAAAGCCCTGGTGATCCGCAAAGGTCCTTGCTAGAGCTCACTGTCTCCACTAGGCTGCAGGGACCTCATCAGAACAGGGAGTGGCCTTAGGCAACAAGAAATCCAAGCTTCTCATTTTTCAGAGGGAAAAACTGAGGACCGGAAGTAGGGATATGACCTGGGGCACCAAGCTGTTGTGATTACTGGTCTTTATCCAAAATACAGCCGCCCTCGCCCAGCTGTGATTTTTTTCCCTTTCCGTTATTTCTAGTAGGGGCTGGGACAGTTTGTAATTAGAGACCTCAGACTTAGGAGACTGGAGCTGGGAGGGTAGAGGGAAGATTGACCCGTCAGGGGCAGCTGCTGGGTCTGGAGGCCTCTAATCTGGAGCAGGGAGAGGAGGACCAGAGGGAGAGGTGAGGGTTGAGAGAGAAAGCGAGAGGCAGACAAACACAGATGAGTGGGGTGGAGGGGACAGAAGGCGTGCCTACTGTTAGGGGCAGACTTTGCTGTTCCTTTGTCTCAGATGGACGGACTGAAGCAGGAAGAGCAACGGGCCAGACGGCCTCCTGAGCTAGAATCTTAGTTCTGCCATCTGCCAGCTGTGTGGTCCTGAGCAAGTTGCTTTATGTCTCAGAACTTCTCCTTTCCTGTTGGCAAAATGGGAATGATAATCCCAAACTTTGTGGGACTGACATGGGGGCTAAATGAAATAACACATGGGAAATGTCTCTGTGGAGAGTAGACCCTCTATCCGCTGTGGCGTGTTTTGTCAGTAAACTGCTCCCGATTCCTTTTTTGTCCTAGGGAAGCCCAGTATCTAGACCTCCTGCCCTTTTCAGAGGAATGGATTTCTTTGTGCTAAGGAGTCAGCCACTCCTATCCTCTGCAGCTGATCAGCCAGTTCTGTACCTGTGTTTGACCTTTGGCTGGGCTTGCTCTTGGGGCTTCCGGGAATTGAGCCCAGCTTCTTTCTCCTTGACCCAGGAAGTGGTGCTTAGGGTGTGTGTGTGTTTGTAAATGGTCACAGACTGGGCTCAGGTCTTGATTTTACTTCTTACCAGCAGCCTGGTGTTGGATGGTTCCAAAATCAAGGATGGAGGGAGCAGGAAGTGGAGGGGTTTGCGGGTGGTCTTCCTAAGTGCCCTGAGATCAATGCCAGAAGGCAGCTGTCTGGTTTGTGACACAGGGGGAGGGGGATGGGAGGTCATGTTGTGGACCAGTGTTCATCTCCCGGCATCCCCTCTGCCCACTTTCTCTTGTTCCTTTTTCTCCCCAGAAAAGCAGGGTTCCTGCCCCCAGGTGAACACTGACTTCCCCCAGCTCGGCCTCTGTCAGGACCAGTGCCAGGTGGACAGTCACTGTCCAGGCCTGTTAAAATGCTGCTACAATGGTTGCGGGAAGGTGTCCTGTGTCACTCCCATCTTCTGAGGTAAGTTGTGTGTGTGTGTGTGTGTGTCGGGGCGGGGGGGACAGCACACTGATGTCTAGATGTAAAGGTGATTGAAAAGGAGGGCCTGGGCAAACATACTTCTCTTCACTATCTGTCCATTTCTTTGCTTTCTTGCACTCAGTGAGTATCAGTTGAGCATCTATCATGCGCCATGCACTGCTCTGGGTACGGAAGAGGATCCATGAGTGAGCAAATCAGACAAAAAATCCTCTCTGATGGAATTTATGTGCTAATGGATAATAAAGAAAAGTAAACAAGCAAGTGTTTTCTGTAGAATGTTTGAGAGAGAAAAGTGCCATGGAGAAAAAGGAAACAGAAGGGGAATGGGAGTGCCGGGGAGGGGGGCAGTGGGGTGAGTGGGGGTGAGGTGGGGTGGGCAGGAAGCAGGGTTTCTGTGTTGTTATTTTTTGTTTTTAGGGACACTCAGGGAGGGCCCTACCCAGAAAGCAGCATTTGAACAAAGACTTGCCAGAACTTGAGGGCGGGGGCCATGAAGATAGCTGTAGCCGGTGGGGGTGGGGGGGAGGTTACAGGTGAAGGCGGCAGGTACAAAAGCAGGAGCATCCCTGGTGTTTCAGGAAAAGCCAGGAGGCTGAAAGGGAGCCAGGAGAGCACAGGAAGAGGAAGGTGGAAGGTCAGGGATAAGTTTAGCAGCTTCTTAGGGGCCTGGTAGGTCGTTATAGGACTTTGGTCTCGACCCCGAGATGTCGCCCCTGTGGAAATGGACATGCTCTGGCTTAGATTTGAGAAGGATTGCTCTGGCTGCTGGGTGGAGAATAGACTATACAGGGGCAGTGGCAGAAGCAGGAAACCAGCTGGGAGATGACAGACCAGGGGAGGTAAGTGACTGTTTGGGGCATATATGTGGAGGTAGATGGGATGGTACTTGCTGATGAATTGGGCTGTGAGGGAAAGAGAAGATCCTCCCTGTTTCCATATCATGCACTCAGAAAGCCAACAGTTGGAGGAGCAGCTGTGTCCTGAGAGAGGGGATAGTGGACAGTGCCTAGAGGGGGTAAGGGTGGGAGGGAAGCTCTTTGCATGTGGCCAGTGGGAGGCTGAAGACTGATCTTTAATTTCCCCAAAAACTTGGCTTTTCAGGATACACTTGGCAGGTGTCAAATATGTATTTGATGTGTGATGAGCTCTTGCTCAGTGGCGGGCTGGGGCTATGTTTGGCCACCTCTGGTAGTTCTGACCCTGCAAGGAAAGGATTGCAGAGCCTCTCTTCCCCTACCTACAACTAAAAATAAAGCAATACCAAGTCCTAGAGTAAGTGTGAGTAAGTAAGAAATACAAGATACAAAGCACATGTTTGATTGGCCCATTGGGAGATCCGGTTGTGCCGTGGTCTCTGTGTCAGGTGCTGGGACTGAAGGTGAACACTGCCCTTCCTCACAGAGCTTACAGCCCCCTGGCTAAGGTGGATGGACGGAGGGACACTCCCAGGGCCAGTCTTCAGTGCTGCAGTGAGGGAAGGACTGGGTGCTGTGGAAACAGAGGAGGAAAAACCTTATGGGGTAAGAGGGTGGGAGGGTGGAAAACCAGTGTGGGGAGAAAGCAGGCTTCACAGAGGCATTGATGACCCTGGGCCCATCCTCAAGGATGACTGGAAGGTCAGTAGAGGGGTGACGTACAGGAGGAGCAGGACCCCGGAAGTGTCCTCTGATTGAAATCTCATTGTTGATCGTGGGCTACCTTGATAAGCCCTCAGCCAGGGGCTGACAGGTCTCTGGCGGGACCCAGGATTGCACAGATGAGAAGAGGGGAGAATGTGCCCAAGATCCTGTGATTGCATTTCGAGGTGTCCTTTTGGTGCTTGAGCGGCAGCCACGTTCTCCCGAGGGCCCGGAGCTCCCCAGTGATGCCAGCCACCCCTTGGCTCCCACGTGCCGGCAGCATTGCCGGACTTCGTGGCCAGGAAGACCCAGGTTCAGATTTCAGCTCTGACACTTAACTAGTCTTTACCTCCCGAAGCTGCAATTACCGTGCTTATAAAATGAGATCTCCTTGACCAGCAAATCCCAGCTTAACCTAAGGACTGGGGCGGGGCGGGGGTGGTGGTGGTGGAGCTTCCTGGTGGTAGAGGGACTTGTAGGGAGATAAATGACGATGGTCCCTCAGGAAGGCCCCAGCGGTCACTTGGACTGTGATTACCCAGGTATGACCCGGATGATCAGAAGCAGAAGAGGTGAGTCTAGGACCTGCAGAGCCCGGGGGCTCTGCTGTGTATGTGTTGGAAAGGGGAGAGTAGAAGAGCTCTGGTCCAGAATTTAAGCTCCAGGTCCTCTTGGCTGGTATTTTGGATATTGTCACTGATGTATTTTATGATTTTCTTCCTCCAGCTCCAGCCACCATAGCCCAAGGAGTGGGGGAGTGGAAGTTTCTGTCCAGCCCTGACTGGCTCCAGCTCGGCTCCAGGCCCGCCGTCCTCTTGTCTTTCTGGCCTGTACACTCGCTCCAGAGCTGAGCGCAGCTTCTTCCTTTTCCAACCAATAAAGTGACCGCTTCCAGCACTGGGTGGGGGAATGGCCTCCATTCTTAATCATTCTGTACTTGTCTCCTCTGACTCTGGGTTGAGGTGGGGGGTTGGTGACCAGGTCATCCGGGCATGAAGTCCAGGGAGGGATCAACTCAGAAACAGTGAACATACATTCAGGGTTCAGCTTGTGTAGTTGTGCTTTTCCTAGGGGGTTGGGAGTTATCCTTTCCTTGGGAGGGAGATGGAAGAGAGAACAGGCTCCAATACAGGATGGGATGCTTCCAAAGTCATTCGCATTCATTGCCAGGGGCTCGATAACTAACAGCACATCTGGGTGCCGTCTGGGTGCTGGACCCAGGCAAGGCTGAGAGATTTGGTGAGGCTGATGACAGTTGCGTGTTCTAGACCAGGCGTCTACCAGATGACCTGCTTGCAGCCATATGGAGAGAAGGTGGCAAAGCCGAGGTCCTTTGATTGGTTGTTGGTTTTATTTTTTTTTAATATTTTATTTATTTGAGAGAGCATGTGTGCGTGAGCAGGGGGAAAGGCAGAGGGAAGGGAGAAGCAGACTCCCCACTGAAGGCAGATACTTAACTGAGCTACCCAGGTGCCCCTGGTTGTTCTTTTTTTTTTTTTTTTAAACATTTTATTTATTTATTCATAGACACAGAGAGAGAGGGGCAGAGACACAGACAGAGGGAGAAGCAGGCTCCGCGCAGGGAGCCCGATGTGGGACTCGATCCCTGGTTTCCAGGATCACACCCCAGGCTGCAGGCAGCACCAAACTGCTGTGCCACCGGGGCTGCCCTGGTTGTTCATTTTTTTAAAAAGATTTTATGTATGTATGTATGTATATATGTATGTACGTATTTAGAGTGGGACAGGGGCAGAGGAGAGGGAGAGAGAGAGAATTCGAAGCAGACTCCCCAGTGAGTACAGAGCCCAACAGGCAGCTTGATCTCATGACCCCGAGATCATGACCTGAGCTGAAACCAAGAGTCAGGCGCCCCTGGTTGTTGATTTTTAAACCGTTATTTTGTATAAATAATACATTCACATGATTCAAAATTCAAAAGGTTAAAACAAAAAAAGCAATGGAAAGGGTCCTTCAAGCTTGATCCCCTCCCTCTCCCCCTCCCCAGCCCCAAACTGTTTTCTATGGAGGAAATCAAATCTACGAGTTTCTTGTGTGTTCTTTCAGAGACACACCTGAGTCCCAGTCCTCACATCCCTTCCTTTGCTCTCTCTCTCCGTCTCCTGTTTACCCTCTCTTGTCTCTCTTCCCCCTTGCTCTCTCTCTATCCCTCTGTCGCTCTATCTCTGTTCCTGCATGGCTTCTTTCTCTGTCCTTCCTCCATGCTCCTTTTGATCCACTTTTCTCAGCCTTCCTCTGCCCACCCCAGGACAGCTTCTAGCTCCTCTGCTCCACCCACCATGGGATGTGAGAAATTAGGGCAGCTTGAGGGCAGTGGTCTGGAGACAGAAAGCCTTGGTGGCTTGGTGCTTGGCTGGTCCTATCTTTCTCATCTCTTGTGGGTCCTTGCCACAGACCACGAGCCAGGCAACACCCCAGGGCTTCTCCCTACACCTCCACTAGGGATGCAAGGTGAATGAGTGAATGAGTCTCCTGGATGCAAGGGAGTGTGCTCAGTGCATAAGGCCACCCCTTGGCGATAGATGGCAGTGTAGCTCTCTTTGCTTTCTCTTTTCTGGTTTTTGTCTGCCCAAGCTTGGGTCCCCAAGCCCTTGCAGGCAGCAGCAAAGGCATGGGTAGAGCTGTTAGGAGCCAAGTGTATGACTGCCACCCCCTCTACTCTCTCCTCACCTTCCCTAGGTTTGAACTTGGAAAGAACCCTGGGCAGAGCCCTGTCTAACTCAGGACGGGTATGCCTTTTGTCTGCACACCATCATTTCTCCACCAGCTCCCACCCTGCAAACCTATAGCACTCATGCAATTCCTCCCCCTAACACTCCAGGCAGCTGCCAGCAGCCACCCACTGATCAGGGCTAGCCCATGAATTTGCGACTCCCAATTTAATAAAGAAACGCAGTGCCACCAGTGGAATAGCAGACCTCATGGTTGAGGTCTTACTGCGTGAGAAGCATGCCAGGACGACCCTGAGTAGGGCCAAGGGAGAGGGACCCTCAGGCCTCCTCCAGAACCTTGATAGAAGGTGGGACTTTTATCAAGGGGGTCCTGGCCCAGGGACATCCTGGGGAAGATAAAGGGGAGAACCAGGAGTGGAGGTTACCATGGGTCTCAGTGATGAATAGGAAGAACCTGCTGGAAAAGGACAATTGAGGGGTGGAGTGGGTCAGGTGAGAAAATGGGTGGGTTTGGAGGAGCCCCTGGCTGAGGACATCTCTTTGATCAACCTTTGCCGCTGAGTGGCTGCTGCAGGTTGGGGACTCTCAGGGTCTTTGGTGGAGGAGGGGGATGAGGAGAGAAAGAAGGGGCTGCTCTGGACTGGTCCCTTCCTACCCGCTTCCAGGTCTTGATGGGCTACGTGTTGTGTAGACAGACCACAGCAATGTTTACTTTTGGCTAGAAGGATGGCTCCCAGGGCCAGGAATCCCAGGGCCAGTAAACTTCTGGCTTCAGATGGGACTTGTGGCACTTCCCAGAGCCCCTCAATTCGTCCACTCCTCCAGAGTTCAGGGCAGAGTTTCTTCCTGCACTTACTCCCTCCCATCTCCAACAACTGACGGCTTTGCTGATGCCAGTATGCCCATCTCCAGTCTAGAGGGCTGTGTATGATAACACCCATGTGGAAATAAGCCTCTGTTTTGCAGGAAAGTGCAGGTTTGGGGTTGGAGGGATAATAGGCAGTTACATAAAAAGTGAGGTTCTAAAGACAGACCAGTAGAGGATAGTCTTGCCTGAGGAATAGCATAAACAGAGGCATCCACTCATTCAGTAGATATTTATTGAGTGCCTACTATGCTTTCTGTCATAAGTGGCAGGGATTTGGTATCAAGGTGGTATGTGTATGAGTGTGTATGTGTGTGTGCATGCATGTGTGTGCATGTGTGTGTTTGGTGGTGGTAGTGGGGGCAGTCAATAAATGAATGAACCCACATATGTATACCACGTCAGGTGTCATAAAGATGGGTAAGAGGACCAGTGAGTCCAGGGGATGTAGTAGAGGTGAGGGTGGTTACTTCACAGCGGGTATTCAATAGGCATCATTCAAGGACTGTGTTGAGTGAAGGAGGACATGAACCATGTGACAATCCATGGGAATTCCTGTCCAGGCCCAGGAAACTTCCAGGGCTAAGGACCTGAGGTCAGAATGTGCCCTGGGTATTTGAGGATCATCCAGGCGGCTAATGTGGTGGGAATAAATGAGCGATCAGGGGCATGAGGGGAGGTGACCTCAGACAGGTAATGCCGGCACGGGTTATGGAGGGCACTGTGGTCAGTGCAAAGACTTTGCCTTTTAATCTAGAGAATCTAGGAGCCATGGGAAGTATTTGAGCAGAGACATGCTGTGATCTGACTTGTGTTTCAAAGATGGGGTGAGCTCATTTCACACAAAGATGAGACCCTTAGAGCTGCTCTGTCCTCAGTGTTTGTGCCCCTCACTCCATAAATGCTCCTCTGGAAATTTTTCGCAGGATAAACAACCCGAAGCAGATGGTTTCTTACGGGTTAGGGTTAGCTTTAGGATTATGGGCAGGATCTTGCCACTAGGGGGATAGGCAATGGAAGGTAGTTGCCATTGGTCTGAAAACAACAGCTCATGAATAGGAAGGAGGCTGGGCTCCTCATGGCCTGGGTGCCCACAGGACCCATTTTAGTCAAACTCCAGGTAGCAATCTACATAGACTCATGGGTAAGTGCCTGGGTTTGCTGAGTGATTTGGAGCATAGAAGTCTCTGTGTTGGTTTATTCATGATCTCTGAGGTAGAACTCAAAACTCCTTTGAGGTGGCTCTGTCAGTTAAGTGTCTGCCTTCGGCTCAGGTCATGACCCCGGGGTCATGGAATTGAGCCCCGTACTGGGCTCCTTGCTCAGTGGAGAGTCTGATTCTTCCTCTCCCTCTGCCCCCACTCCTGCTTATGCTGTCTTTCTCTTTCTCTCTGAAATAAATAAATAAAATCTTAAAAAAAAACTGCTTTGAAATAGCATCAATCTCTCAATGTATTAATATGCCAGTGAGGTGAGTATGCACCATCACAGGACAGTTCTCCAGCTGTCTTGGGGGATTCCTGTTCCCTGTGGTTCAAGGGCATAGTTGCCTTGTAGTTTCTGTGGCTTTGGCCTGGTTTCATGGAACACTATATCCCACTCTCCCGGTAGCTCTCATGTGGTGGCGGGTTGTTTCTCCCTGACTTTTTTTTTTTTCTTTTTTTTAATGCTTTATTTTATTCTTTACTTCCAACTTTTGCTTTTGACATAATTTCAGACCTACAGTTGCAAGAATAGTGCTGGGATTTCCTGCACACTCTATGTATATTTATCACATGCTTACATTTTATTACATTGTCTTTCATTTCTTTCTCTCCCTCTACAGCCCCCACAACATTTTTTTTTTTTTTGCAGAATGTTTGGCCCATTTATTAAATTTAAGTAGAGTTCAATCAAACACTGATCAAATATCACATGGCTTCTCAGTGCAGTCAGAATGTGTGTGAATCCACTTTTCTTTGCCATAGTTTCATCAAAGTTTTTTTCATCTCACTGTTTCTCAAACTGTAGATCAGTAGATTCAGCAGAGGTGTAAGTGATGTGTAAGCCAATGATATGAGTTTCTTAGTTTCTGGGGAATAGCCAGATTATGTTGTAAATAGGTCATACTGGCTGTGCCATAGAAGAGTGTCACAGACACCCCACAACATATTATGTTTTTCTGTAACAAGTGAGAGCAAGTTACAGACATCTTAAATACTTCAGTCAATTTCCTAAAATAAAGGCATTCTCTTAGATAACCACAATACCATAATAATCAAATTAAGGAAATTAACATTGAGATGAGATTATTATCTCATCTACAGACAGGACTAGCTACGTAATTTGTGGAGTCTGGTGCTGAAAGAAGATGTGGGGGCCCCTCTTCTAAAAGCTGAAGAAAATTTGCCTTAAAGGTACCCATCCATAACACCTTTTCCTTTCTTGTAGGGTCTCTCTCAGACCTGTTATAATGCTTTTTATTTATCATTCAATGTCACATTCCCTTGGGCATGAGGGTACTGTGAAGGCAATAAAGACTCTCAGAAGTGCCCAGGGTCCCTGCCCTGATACTTGGCAGTGTATCCTTGAGCATTCCACCTGCAGCTGGATTATCCCTCCTCCCGCCAGCTGCCAGATGGAAGCTGTGCCCCACCGGTGGGTGGGGAAATCAGTTTCCTCTTTCTACAGTTCCCTTCATTCTAAACCATGGATGGGTGATCTCCATGGGATTGCAGTCTCTGTGCTGGATGTGCTTGGTACCTGGACTGGAGCGGGTGAGAGGTTAGCCCCTGACGAAAGACCTTCTGAATGCACTATGGTGCTGCCGTCTCTGAACAGGGACAGTGTCTGCCAAAGCCTTCCCTGGGACGCCAAGGGGTATGTATATTTGTACATGGATCCCTCTTGTATCCATGCCACGGCCCCCACTGAGAGGTGAAGGCAATGACAGATCATGGGCCTCCTCACTAATGTGACTCAATTGCCATCCCAGCCATAGGGTGACAGGGTCAAGGGGATGGAACATCACAGGCCAGTTATTTTACAGAATGTCCCTCAATTGAGCTTATCTGATATTTCCTCACAATTAGATTCATGCTATGCATTTTTGGCAGTAATACTGCCAAAGAGATAGAGTGTTCTTTGTGGTGCATCATATCAGGGGGCACAGGATGTTGATTTGTTCTGTTCAGAGTGATGATATTAACTTTGATTACTTGAGTTAGATGGTATCTGCCAGGATTCTCCACTATAAAGTTCCTATTCTCCCCCTTGTAATGAATAAGTATCTATAGGAAGATGCTTTGAAGCTCTGTAAATATCCTTTTGCTTCTCAAAAATTTTACTTGCTAGTTTTAATATCCACCGATGATTCTTGCCAGATTCAGATTGAATGGTTGCTAAACAATGATTTTTCTCATTTTATCCTTTACTGAGCTCCTTCTGGCTTCCCTTGTCTCCAGTGTGAGGGCTGAGTATTGTGTTCTAGCTACTGTCCTGAGCCCAGGACAGGCCCTGGGGGTGGGGAGTAAACTTTCTTGGAGTTTTTGGGATCTCTCCTCTGAGTTTCAGTGAAATGTTCTATGCCAGGGTTTATTCCTTGTAGTTAGCAGAGTATCCTGCTCCCAAGAGGGGTTATCTAGCTGTTGGGACAGAGCTTGGGATTCTTCTTTCTCTACATCATCCCATCCTGCTCAAGATCTCTCCACAGCAGCTATGTGCTCACCTGCGTATCAAAAGAGAAAAGCGCAGGTGCCTTTGTATGTTGGGCCTTCTAAGAATAGCTCAAGTAGGGAAGAAGAGATTTCTCGAAGGCTTCCACTAGAATCTCTTTCCTCCAACCTCCCAATCTTAGATATATTTAATACTTTGTCTCTAGTTTTAGCTTATTGCTTGGGGTGACATGCTCCCAGCTGTTGCATTTTGAGTCCTGCTCTGCCTTTCTCCCAGTTCACCAGGATAAGTGGGGATCCCTGGTGGTTTTTGCCATTTCTATTGGGGTCTTACAGGAACAAGTGCAGACTTTTACTCTTGAGAGATCTTTCATATTTTTTTCCTAGGCTGTGTACTCTTATCTCCTGGTTTTATTGTCTCCCATTTGGGAACTGTTTTTGAGAATTCCCAGGTATGAGTGGTCTCATCATTTTCAGCATTGTTCTCCACATTTTGTATCACAATTCACCAGACTCTTATTTTTACTTCCCAAAGCACAGTGTTTCCTCCCCTGTCAGTCTAGGTCCTCCCAAAAGCCTCTGTCAAGAGGGGATTAGATGTATAAGAGATTTACTGGGAAAGAACCATGAAGGATAAATTGGGGGCAGGAGGAGGCCAGGGAAAATGATGGGGGTCTCACACTAGTGAAAGGAGGCAGGAGGGCAGGAGGTTTGGGCAGAAAGTCTCTGGTTATAGCTCAGTTCTAAGAAGGCTTGTCCAGGTCAGCGGGAAATCTTGGTTGCTTACCAGGGGAATCCTCTATCTCTCAGGGATGGGCCTCCCCTAGAACCCCAACCGATCTCAGTTGTTGACTGGAAGCAGCCTGAGGGAACACAGCCTGATGCAAACAAGATGGAGGACCCAGAGGTGTGGCAGGAGGGCTGTCAGTCAATTGTGCTTCCTGCAGCCAGTTATCTTGTAGAAGATCAGAGCTTCCCTCCCTCCTTCCTTCCTTTCCTTCCTTCTTTCCTCCTCTCCATAATTCAGAGATGATGAGAATCATAGCAGTGACTCATAGCTTAAAACCTTAACTCTGAAAAAGAAATCCCAGGTCTTTCCTTTCCTCTATGGCATAATTTCTATGAAACTAACCAACAAGTACTTGCTGAGTACCTACTCTGTGCATGTCACACTTTCTTTCTGTGTATGGCTTAGTGTAGGGAGAAATATGTAAGGCAAGGTACCTCTTTTCAATCCACAAAATGTGAAGATGAAAATGTAGAAGCCAGCAGACCCCAATATTCCTGTGGAGTACATTTGGAGAAGTCCAGAGGTTTTTATGGGATGGAGAGGTGAGGAGGGGCTGGGCTGGCCATGGCAGAGCTGTGTTTTAATGACAGCAAACTAATTAAGAACATGGGCCCTGGAATCAGACTTTTTCAAACACCAGCTTCATTCCTTGCCAGTTTGTTATTTGGGGCAAGTCATTTATCTTCCTGACCTTTAACTTTCTCATTTGTAAGATACAGATATTAATAGAATCCTCCTCTTCAGGTTGTTGAGAATATTAAATGAGATAATGTATGCAAAGCACTAAGCTTGCTTCCTGGAATACCATAAGTGTTTCATAAGTGGTAGTTATTAAAATTTTAATGAAAGGTATTATGTATCAAATGCCTTTAAAATGCATGTCTTCTTCCTAACTCTGGGAAACGAAGGTGGTGGAAGGGGAGGTGGGCGGGGGGTGGGGGTGACTGGGTGACGGGCACTTAGGTGGGCACTTGACAGGATGAGCACTGGGTGTTATTCTATATGTTGGCAAATTGAACACCTATAAAAAATAAATTTATTAAAAAAATGCATGTCTTCTTTGACCCAGAAATTCCATTTCTTAGAACCTCTCCTAACTAAACAATCAGAAATGTCTGCAGTGATTTATTATCCTTGCAGCATTACTTATCAATTGAAAAACCATAAACAATCCTAACATTTAATCATAACAGTTTCCTTTAAAAAATATGATCTATCAACATAAAGAAGGCTTTGTGCCTTTTAGCAATTGTGTTGTAGAATAATATAAGAAAAATCTTCACTCAATATTGTTAACTGACAAAAGTATGTTATAAATCTGCATTAATATATGCTTCTAAATTATTATCATTCTTCCCAGAAAGTTTCTTTAAAGGCCTTGAGAAGCTTGCTACTGTCCTCAGGGGCATTTGGAAGATCTTCCTCCATCATATGTGAATTGAGAATTTTTTTAAAGGTTTATTTACTTAAGTAATCTCTACACCCAATGTGGGGATCAAACTCATGATCCTGAGATCAAGAGTCCCACGCTCTCCCAAGTGAGCCAGCCAAGTGCCCCTGAATTGATAAATTTAGTGAGACCCTCAATACAACGTCAAGAGGGCTATTCCCAGGGCCCACATTGCTTATTTGGCACCCAGTAGTCTAGTTTATTCTTTCTGGCAATTTTTATTTATCTTTCCATCTAAGCAACTTCTGTAACATGACATCTCTCAGAACCTAGACTTGATGATGTAGGAACATTTGGGCATTTATACTCACAGGGACCAGGCACTATGAACCTTGAATTTTCCATCTGTGAACAAATATCAGGGAAGAAGAATGGGAAAAGGGAAAGACTCAAGAATTGAGACTTCCAGTAGTCACTGCCATGTGATTTAGGTCAAGTTACTCCCTGTGGCAGATAGACTTCTAATGTGGCCCAAACAATCCCCATCTCTTGATATGAATGCCCCTGTATACTTCCCTACTGGAGTGTGAGCCGAACCCAGTGACTTGCTTCTCATGAGTAGTGATGTAATGGGAAGCAACGGGGTGGAGGAGAATAGTGGGATGTGTCTGTTTTCTTGGCAGCGAACTTGTTATTTTGAAGTGGTTTGAATAAAAGCTATGGCTGGAAATTAGCCCCATAGGGGAGTTTCTGAGATCCATGGAAAAAGTATAGTAGAGCAGTTAAGGTCATGGACTTTGGAAATGGACCAGCCTGGGGTCAATGTCCAGCTCTGTGATTTTCCAGCTAGGCCTTGGAAACCTTACCATGGAAACAGTAATGGAAATGAAATATATTATCTGCGTTTCCGCATCTACCACTGCTTCTTAACCCCAAAGATACAGATGCAGTGAAACCCCGGGACACCTGCACCCCGATGTTTATAGCAGCAATGTCCATAATAGCCAAACTGTGGAAGGAGCCTCGGAGTCCATCAAAAGATGAATGGATAAAGAAGATGTGGTCTATGTATACAATGGAATATTCCTCAGCCATTAGAAATGACAAATACCCACCATTTGCTTCGAGGTGGATGGACCTGGAGGGTATTATGCTGAGTGACATAAGTCAATCTGGGTGTTATTTATTTATTTTTATACATTTATTTTTTATTGGTGTTCAATTTTCTAACATATAGAATAACACCCAGTGCTCATCCCGTCAAGTGCCCACTTCAGTGCCCGTCACCCAGTCACCCCCACCCCCCGCCCACCTCCCCTTCCACAACCCCTAGTTAGTTTCTCGGAGTTAGGAGTCTTTCATTTTCTGTCTCCCTTTCTGATATTTCCCACTCATTTTTTTCTCCTTTCCCCTTTATTCCCTTTCACTATTTTTTATATTCCCCAAATGAATGAGACCATATAATTACAACCTAATTTTAAAAGTCACTCTGAGCTTTATATGTATTGTTTACAAAGAGCTTAGCACAGTGCCTGGCACAATGAATGGTAGTTCTTTTTCCTTGGGCAGTAGCAAGTAGCTGACTTGGATCTGAGAGGAGGACCTGAATCAAAATGAGAGATAGATGTGCCAAACAAATGATCCATCCTTAGTTCTTCCCTCCATTCCTGGGTGCAGAGGAAGTCAGGGAAAATTATTGGGCAGACATTGCAAAGGTTTTGGAAAGGAGGGCCTTTTTCTTATATCAGGAACACCTCTGTTTTATTTCCACCTTGTGATTTTAGAGAAGTCTCTTCTCCTCTTTAGCCACCCTTTTCCCCTCTGAGATTTGACCTAACTGAACCAGATGATCTCCATATTTTCTCCTTTTGCTCCAAATTGTAATAATTGGTATTGGAATAATTGGTGTTGGTAAGGCAAACGAAGGGATTCCAGGACCAGGACTCTTTATTCCTCTCCCTGTGTAGCCCATGGCAGTTAGATGTGGTGTAGACTTAGTAGCTAAGGGCTTTTATGAAAACTCACTAATCTTTAAACTAAAAATGGTCCTGGGGCACCTGGATGGCTCAGTCAGAAGAAGACACAACTCTTGATCTCAGGGTTGTGAGTCCAAACTCCATGTTGGATGTAGAGATTACCTAAATAAATAAAAACTTAAAAAAAATGGTCCTAAAATCTTCATACCCCACCCCCTATTCACTTTGCTTCTTTGTTTCTATTGTTCCTTTGTCTTGTTTCACAGGTCTCCAGGAATCTTCTTTTCCATTGTAGGCCCTTCTGATATCCTGCCCCAAGTTTTCAGATTACCGCTGTCTTTTAATACCTCTGTTTTCCAATAGGTTAAGCAATAACTCAAACAAAGTGTGAGTGGCTATTAACTCTTAATTTACCTAGCATATTTGTGTGTATGTATGTATTTTCAAGGGAAGGTCTTGAGATTTTAAACATGTTTTTAATATTGGTAAATTTCAGGCATGGTGATGAATGATTTCAGGAACACAGCAGGGAGAACTAGTTTGCAGGTGGAAGGTGCATGTCTTAAGATTTCACAAAAACACCTCATATTGCCGTAGAGCAAACCTAACTGAGGGTTGTGGTCTTACTAGGAAATTAGGTGTCCTTGCAGACTATCTCACATGATTCTTTTCTCAAAAAGTTCTTTGCCATTGCCATTACAACTTCTGGAGAAAAACTTCTCACATTTAAGTTTTCACGTTGTGAAACCATCGTGGCATTGAGGCCTGACAAAGATCCATTTCTACAAAGGAGATTGCATACACTTAAGGAGCCAAGGCTGGAAAGGCCTAAAGAGAGAAGAGAATTGAGAGAGGCCAAAGACATCACTTTCCCCTTCACAGCCTCACAGGCCAAGGGCTGGGATGGCCCTGGGCACAATTGTGGGTCTGTCCAACCATAGCCAAGCTTTGCATTCCTTCGCGCCCAGCCCACCTGGCCATGGTCTTACCATCTACATAGAAGTTGAGATATTCACTTCTGGGAGTAGCCTGATGCGGTGAAAATCCCAGACTTAAGAATTCAACTCAAGTGAAGTCAAATCTTAGCCCTGTTCCTTACTACTGTGTGATTATGCATCAACTCAACTCTTAATGTTAGCAAGAAAGTGCTGGGCCAAGAACCAAACCCAGGACAGGCATACCACAAAGCTTGCAGGTTCCCTCTGTGTGTGTGTGTGTGTGTGTGTGTGTGTGTGTATCTGCTTCTACAAAAAAAATATATATCTTAAAAGATTTTATTTATTTATTATTTTTTTAATAATAAATTTATTTTTTATTGGTGTTCAATTTACCAACATACAGAATAACACCCAGTGCTCATCCCGTCAAGTGCCCCCCTCAGTGAGATTTTATTTATTTATTCAGGAGAGATACAGAGAGAGGCAGAGACACAGGCAGACGGAGAAACAGGCTCCATGCAGGGAGCCAGTGCAGGACTCGATCCAGGATCTCCAGGATCACACCCTGAGCTGAAGGTGGCACCAAACCACTGAGCCACTTGGGATGCCCAAGTACATATATTTTTAATTGGAGTTCAATTTGCCAACATACAGCATAACACCCATTGCTCATCCCACTAAGTACCCCCCTCAGTGCCCATCACCCAGTCACCCCAACCCCCCTGCCCACTTCCCCTTCCATTACCCCTTGTTCATTTCCCAGAGTTAGAAGTCTCATGTTCTGTCACCTTCTCTGATATTTCCTACTCATTTTTACTCCTTTCCCCTTTATTCCCTTTCACTATTTTTTATATTCTCTAAATGAATGAGATCATATAATGTTTGTCTTGCTCCGATTGACTTATGTCACTCAGCATAATACCGTCCAGGTCCATCCACCTCGAAGCAAATGGTGGGTATTTGTCATTTCTAATGGCTGAGCAATATTCCATTGTATACATAGACCACATCTTCTTTATCCATTCATCTTTCAATGGACACCGAGGCTCCTTCCACAGTTTGGCTTTTGTGGACATTGCTGCTATAAACATTGGGGTGCAGGCGTCCTGGCATTTCAGTCCATCTATATCTTTGGGTAAATCCCCAGCAGTGCAATTGCTGGGTTGTAGGGTAGCTCTATTTTTAACTCTTCGAGGAAACTCCACACAGTTTTCCAGAGTGGTTGTACCAGTTCACATTCCCACCAACAGTGTAAGAGGGTTCTCCTTTCTCCTCATCCTCTCCAACATTTGTTGCTTCCTGTCTTGTTAATTTTCCCCATTCTCACTGGTGTGAGGTGGTATCTCATTGTGGTTTTTTTTTTATTTATTTTTTATTGGTGTTCAATTTACTAACATACAGAATAACTCCCAGTGCCCGTCACCCATTCTCTCATTGTGGTTTTGATTTGTATTTTCCTGATGGCAAGTGATGGGGAGCATTTTCTCATGTGCTTGTTGGCCATGCCATGTCTATATCTTCTTTGGTGAAATATCTGTTCATGTATTTTTTTGTTTTGTTTGTTTGTTTGTTCATGTCTTTTATCCATTTCATGATTGGATTGTTTGTTTCTTTGCTATTGAGTTTAATAAGTTCTTTATAGTTCTTGCATACTACCCTTTATCTGATATGTCATTTGCAAATATCTTCTCCCATTTAGCTTGCAGGTTCTCAATCCATATTTGTTGTTGGAGAATGAATGGATAGATGATCACTCCTATGGCAGACCTTCAGTCATCAAGCTAGACAGAGGGAATGTTCAAGCTCTGTCTTATCCTCCTACCTGTATGACAGATGCTAAGGGTGAAGTCTCTTATAAGAAAGAGACAGAATAGCTAGTCCAGTCAAGATGAGAGGCAGAGTGGGGTATGTTGTGATGTTCCTGAATATCCTAGTCACAGCAGCTTCACCCTCTGGACCTTTACAAGTGACTCTTCAAGGAGTGTAGTCCTACTTGCTTTTTAATTTTCTTAGCCCAGCCTCTATGCTCCTCTGTGTCATTAAATAAAGGAAAATTATGGGGAACGTGGGTGGCAAAGTCAGTTAAGCATCTGACTCTTGGTTTCAGCTCAGGTCATGATCTCAGGGTCTTGAGATTGAGCCCCAAGTCTGGCTCCACACTCAGCTTGGAGACTGCTTAAGACTCTCTCTCCTTCTCCCTCTGTGCCCCCCACATGTTCTCTCTTTCTCTCTCTCAAATAAATAAATCAATAAGTAATCTTTGAAAAGGCACACAAAGGAAAATCACTTGACTGATTTCTTTTCTTATGGAATGAGAACAATGATGCCTCTGTGCATGTGTGCATATGTGTATATATGTAATGTGTGTGTTGTATGTGAAAGAAGTTTGCTAAATGCTTTACAAAAATCTATTTTTAAACTTCCTCTCCCCCAACTAATAGTTTTATTTATTCTGTATTCGTCACGTTTTCTATTCTACTCTCTCTTGTTTCTGTCTATTTTTTTTTTGTGTGTGAGTTTACTCTGTTGTTCTTTTCTAGTATCTCGAGTTCTTGCATGGTTAATTAACTTACAACTTTTCTTCTTGTAAAGAAGAAAACACTCACTTGAGTATAAACACTCAAGTGACAAATTTCCCTCTAAGAACCACTTTAGCTGCAGTCCACAAGTTTTTTATATGGTATGTTTATGACTGATTAGTTCTAAGACAAGAATCTATTAAGAGCTAAATTATGCTGAGAGCTCTGCATACATCACACCAGTTGATCAATAAAGTGGGTAAGGTCATTTGCTTTATTTTACAGAAGAAGAGACTGAAGCTCAGAGAGGCTAAATAATGTTCCCAAAACAAGTAGTGGAGTCATGACCTAGATCCAGGTGTCTGTAGGTATCCCATCCGGTTGACTACTACAACCTTCTTAGCAGAGGTTTTCTTTTCTTTTCTTTTCTTTTTTTTTTACAGGAAAAAAGCTTTTAATAAAATTTAATTCAACACCCATTCATGACAAAATCCTAGAAAACTACAAATAGAGATATCATTCCTTAATTGGATAAAGAGTGTATTTTGAAATAATCCAGGTCAGTACAGTTCTTGAAGGGATAAAATTGAAATCTTTCCAATAAAAAATAAATTTATTATTTAAAAAATGCAATGCGGTTGCATTGCACTGAAATACAATCCAATAAAGTGAACATTAAGAAAATACAAAAAAAAATTGAAATCTTTCCTTCAGGGACCGAGACTGAGATAAAGCTGAGACCACTGCTCCTTAGCAGAGGTTTTTTCTCTCTTTCTCTCTCTCTCTCTCTCTCTCTCTCTCTCAGGTGTGCAAGCAAGGGGATGGGCAGAAGTAGAGGGAGAGGAGAATCTTAATCAGGCTCGGATATTGTAAGAAACAAACAAAAACACACATTGTGAGGGACACTCCCAGAGTTTCTGATCCAGTAAGACTGGGAATTAGTAAATTCTCAGGTGGTGATACTGCTTCTAGAAAAGGAGATAAACTTTGAAAGACATTGGTTTGTCAGGTTATTGAGAGGTTTAGTATCCCAGATATATATAAGAATCTGTGATCCACAGTTTTGTACTTATGCATACAAGCAGAAAGCTACATGTGCAAGTGGTAGTCTCTGGAAGGTAAGAGACAAAAATTTTGACAATTTTTAACTTTTTTCCTTACACTTCTGTATGTTTGAGTTTTTACAAAACATAGGTATAGCTTTTTATAATTGCATATTATAATATGCTTTTTTTTAAAGGAATCTTACAGGCTGCTGAAAAAATCTTGGAAACTACTGCTAACTCCCTCATTTCCAATAATCTTGGATATGCTGCATTTCATCTCCCCACTTCCACGTGCAGAATTTAAGTTTAGAAAAGAAAGTTGTCCAGAAAGTAGTTTTTTCCTACCAGTAGGTCTGATTTAGCCAAATCCATCATCTTTGTTTTTTTTTAATAAATTAATTTTTTATTGGTGTTCAATTTACCAACATATAGAATAACACCCAGTGCTCATCCCGTCAAGTGTCCCCCTCAGTGCCCGTCACCCACTCACCCCCACCCCCCGCCCTCCTCCCCTTCCACCACCCCTAGTTCGTTTCCCAGAGTTAGGAGTCTCATGTTCTGACACCCTTTCTGATATTTCCCACACATTTCTTCTCCCTTCCCTTATATTCCCTTTCACTATTATTTATATTCCCCAAATGAATGAGAACATATAATGTTTGTCCTTCTCCGATTGACTTACTTCACTCAGCATAATACCCTCCAGTTCCATCCATGTTGAAGCAAATGGTGGGTATTTGTCGTTTCTAATGGCTGAGTAATATTCCATTGTATACATAAACCACATCTTCTTTATCCATTCATCTTTCGATGGACACCAAGGCTCCTTCCGCAGTTTGGCTATTGTGGACATTGCTGCTATAAACATTGGGGTGCAGGTGTCCTGGCATTTCAGTCCATCTGAATCTTTGGGGTAAATCCCCAACAGTGCAATTGCTGGGTCATAGGGCAGGTCTATTTTTAACTCTTTGAGGAACCTCCACACAGTTTTCCAGAGTGGCTGCACCAGTTCACATTCCCACCAACAGTGCAAGAGGGTTCCCTTTTCTCCGCATCCTCTCCAACATTTGTTGTTTCCTCCCTTGTTAATTTGCCCCATTCTCACTGGTGTGAGGTGGTATCTCATTGTGGTTTTGATTTGTATTTCCCTGATGGCAAGTGATGCAGAGCATTTTCTCATGTGCATGTTGGCCATGTCTATGTCTTCCTCTGTGAGATTTCTCTTCATGTCTTTTGCCCACTTCATGATTGGATTGTTTGTTTCTTTGGTGTTGAGTTTAAGAAGTTCTTTATAGATCTTGGAAACTAGCCCTTTATCTGATACGTCATTTGCAAATATCTTCTCCCATTCTGTAGGTTGTCTTTTAGTTTTGTTGACTGTATCCTTTGCTGTGCAAAAGCTTCTTATCTTGATGAAGTCCCAATAGTTCATTTTTGCTTTTGTTTCTTTTGCCTTCGTGGATGTATCTTGCAAGAAGTTACTGTGGCCAAGTTTAAAAAGGGTGTTGCCTGTGTTCTCCTCTAGAATTTTGATGGAATCTTGTCTCACATTTAGATCTTTCATCCATTTTGAATTTATCTTTGTGTATGGTGCAAGAGAGTTGTCTCGTTTCATTCTTCTGCATGTGGATGTCCAATTTTCCCAGCACCATTTATTGAAGAGACTGTCTTTCTTCCAATGGATAGTCTTTCCTCCTTTATCGAATATTAGTTAACCATAAAGTTCAGGGTCCACTTCTGGGTTCTCTATTCTGTTCCATTGATCTATGCGTCTGTTTTTGTGCCAGTACCACACTGTCTTGATGACCACAGCTTTGTAGTACAACCTGAAATCTGGCATTGTGATGCCCCCAGCTATGGTTTTCTTTTTTAAACTTCCCCTGGCTATTCGGGGTCTTTTATGATTCCACACAAATCTTAAAATAATTTGTTCTAACTCTCTGAAGAAAGTCCATGGTATTTTGATAGGGATTGCATTAAACGTGTATATTGCCCTGGGTAACATTGACATTTTCACAATATTAATTCTGCCAATCCATGAGCATGGAATATTTTTCCATCTCTTTGTGTCTTCCTCAATTTCTTTCAGAAGTGTTCTGTAGTTTTTAGGGTATAGATCCTTTACCTCTTTGGTGAGGTTTATTCCTAGGTATCTTATGCTTTTGGGTGCAATTGTAAATGGGATTGATTCCTTAATTTCTCTTTCTTCAGTCTCATTGTTAGTGTATAGAAATGCCATTGATTTCTGGGCATTGATTTTGTATCCTGCCATGCTACCAAATTGCTGCATGAGTTCTAGCAATCTTGGGGTGGAGTCTTTTGGGTTTTCTATGTAGAGTATCATGTCATCGGCGAAGAGGGAGAGTTTGACTTCTTCTTTGCCAATTTGAATGCCTTTAATGTCTTTTTGTTGCCTGATTGCTGAGGCTAGGACTTCCAATACTATGTTGAATAGCAGTAGTGAGAGTGGACATCCCTGTCTTGTTCCTGATCTTAGGGGAAAGGCTCCCAGTGCTTCCCCATTGAGAATGATATTTGCTGTGGGCTTTTCGTAGATGGCTTTTAAGATGTCGAGGAAAGTTCCCTCTATCCCTACACTCTGAAGAGTTTTGATCAGGAATGGATGCTGTATTTTGTCAAAAGCTTTCTCTGCATCTAATGAGAGGATCATATGGTTCTTGGTTTTTCTCTTGCTGATATGATGAATCACGTTGATTGCTTTACGAGTGTTGAACCAGCCTTGTGTCCCGGGGATAAATCCTACTTGGTCATGGTGAATAATTTTCTTAATGTGTTGTTGGATCCTATTGGCTAGTATCTTGTTGAGAAATTTTGCATCCATGTTCATCAGGGATATTGGTCTGTAATTCTCCTTTTTGGTGGGGTCTTTGTCTGGTTTTATAATTAGGGTGATACTGGCCTCATAGAACGAATTTGGAAGTACTCCATCTCTTTGTATCATTCCAAACAGCTTTAGTAGAATAGGTATGATTTCTTCTTTAAACGTTTGATAGAATTCCCGTGGGAAGCCATCTGGCCCTGGACTCTTGTGTCTTGGGAGGTTTTTGATGACTGCTTCAATTTCCTCCCTGGTTATTGGCCTGTTCAGGTTTTCTATTTCTTCCTGTTCCAGTTTTGGTAGTTTGTGGCTTTCCAGGAATGCGTCCATTTCTTCTAGATTGCCTAATTTATTGGCGTATAGCTGTTCATAATATGTTTTTAAAATCGTTTGTATTTCCTCGGTGTTGGTAGTGATCTCTCCTTTCTCATTCATGATTTTATTAATTTGAGTCTCCTCTCTCTTCTTTTTAATAAGGTTGGCTAATGGTTTATCTATCTTATTAATTCTTTCAAAGAACCAACTCCTGGTTCTGTTGATCTGTTCCACAGTTCTTCTGGTCTCGATTTCGTTGAGTTCTGCTCGAATTTTAATTAATTCTCTTCTTCTGCTGGGCGTGGGGTCAATCTGCTGTTTTTTCTCTAGCTCCTTTATGTGTAAGGTTAGCTTTTGTATTTGAGTTCTTTCCAGTTTTTGAATGGATGCTTGTATTGCGATGTATTTCCCCCTTAGGACCGCTTTTGCTGCATCCCAAAGATTTTGAACGGTTGTATCTTCATTCTCATTAGTTTCCATTAATCTTTTTAATTCTTCCTCAGTTTCCTGGTTGACCCTTTCATCTTTTAGCAGGATGGTCCTTAACCTCCACGTGTCTGAGGTCCTTCCAAACTTCTTGTTGTGATTTAGTTCTAATTTCAAGGCATTATGGTCTGAGAACATGCAGGGGATGATCTCAATCTTTTGGTATCAGTTCAGACCCGATTTGTGACCCAGTATGTGGTCTATTGTGGAGAAAGTTCCATGTGCACTTGAGAAGAATGTGTATTCAGTTGAGTTTGGATGTAAAGTTCTGTAGATATCTGTGAAATCCATCTGGTCCAGTGTATCATTTAAAGCTCTCGTTTCTTTGGAGATGTTGTGCTTAGAAGACCTATCGAGGGTAGAAAGAGCTAGATTGAAGTCACCAAGTATAAGTGTATTATTATCTAAGTATTTCTTCACTTTGGTTATTAATTGGTTTAAATATTTGGCAGCTCCCACATTCGGGGCATATACATTGAGGATTGTTAAGTCCTCTTGTTGGATAGATCCTTTAAGTATGAGATAGTGTCCCTCTTCATCTCTCACTACAGTCTTCGGGGTAAATTTTAGTTTATCTGATATAAGGATGGCTACCCCTGCTTTCTTTTGAGGACCATTTGAATGGTAAATGGTTCTCCAACCTTTTATTTTCAGGTTGTAGGTGTCCTTCTGTCTAAAATGAGTCTCTTGTAGAAGCAAATAGATGGGTCCTGCTTTTTTATCCAGTCTGAAACCCTGCACCTTTTGATGGGGTCATTAAGCCCATTCACGTTCAGAGTTACTATTGACAGATATGAGTTTAGTGTCATCATGATATTCCCACTTGGTCATGGTGGGAATTTAGTCCTTGTTTTTGTGGATAGTTCCACTGAACTTCTTCTTAAAGGGGATTTTTGAGAGTCCCCCTTAAAATTTCTTGCAGAGCTGGTTTGGAGGTCACATATTCTTTCAGTTCCTGCCTGTCTTGGAAGCTCTTTATCTCTCCTTCCATTTTGAATGAGAGCCTTGCTGGATAAAGTATTCTTGGTTGCATGTTCTTCTCATTTAGGACCCTGAATATATCCTGCCAGCCCTTTCTGGCTGCCAGGTTCTGTGGAGAAGTCTGCTGTTACCCTAATATTCCTCCCCATAAAAGTCAGGGATTTCTTATCTCTTGCTGCTTTAAGGATCTTCTCTTTGTCTTTGGAATTTGCAAGCTTCACTATTAAATGTCGAGGTGTTGAACGGTTTTTATTGATTTTAGGGGGGATCTCTCTATTTCCTGGATCTGAATGCCTGTTTCCCTTCCGAGATTAGGAAAGTTTTCAGCTATGATTTGTTCAAATCCATATTCTGGTCCTCTGTCCCTTTCGGCACCCCCGGGAACCCCAATTAAATGTAGGTTTTTCTTCCTCAGGCTGTCGTTTATTTCCCTTAATCTGTCTTCATGGTCTTTTAATTGTTTGTCTCTTTTTTCCTCAGTTTCCTTCTTTGCCATCAACTTGTCTTCTATGTCACTCACTCGTTCTTCCACCTAGTTAACCCTCGTCGTTAGGACTTCTAGTTTGGATTGCATCTCATTCAATTGATTTTTAATTTCTGCCTGATTGGATCTAAATTCTGCAGTCATGAAGTCTCTTGAGTCCTTTATGCTTTTTTCTAGAGCCACCAGTAGCTTTATGATAGTTCTTCTGAATTGGCTTTCTGACATTGAATTGTAATCCAGATTTTGTAACTCTGTGGGAGAGAGGACTGTTTGTGATTCTTTCTTTTGAGGTGAGGTTTTGCTTCTAGTCATTTTGCTCAGTGCAGAGTGGCCAAAAACAAGTTGTATTGGGAAAAGGCGAAAAAGAGAGAGAGAGAAGGAAGGAAAAGAGAAAAACAAAAAAGAAAAAAGGAAGAAAAAAGGAAAAAAGAGAAGAAAAAGAGAAAGAAAAAGAAAGAAAGGTGGAAAAAAAGGTTGGGGGAAGCAATCAGAAATCAAAAAGAAAAAAAAAAAAAACACAGGGGAGTATCTTCTGTTTCTGTCTACTTTAAGTCCCTTGACTTCCCCTGGAACTTGTCCGTCTAGCTGGTCTTCTGGGGGAGGGGCCTGTTGTGTTGATTTTCAGGTGTTAGCACTTGGGGGAGCTGCTCTGCCCCTGCCTGGTGCAGGGCTCAGTGGGGGTTGTTTACCCCGTGAGGCCCCAGGAGGAACATCCCCAGTGGCTGCGGCAGCTCTGGAAACCTGGATTCAGCCCCCTCAGTAACTCCGGAGCTCTCCGTCTGCAGGGCCTGGAGGCTCCGGGGCGGGGCCGCTGCTCTGCTCAGCTCAGGGCAGGAGCATCCTTGCTGTCCTGGGCCCTCCTGGCCTCTGCCTGTCCCGGGGGGAGGCCGGATCCTGGGCTGTGTCCCGGTGCCCTGTGCTCCGGGGCCTGCGCTGTTGGATTCGCACTTCTGGAGCCGCACAGCACCCTCCGCGGTGCCGCCGCCCGAGCCCCCCGAGCTGCTCCCGCCCCGCAGCCCACCCCCGCAGAGCCGCCGCCTGAGCCCCTCCAAGCTGCTCCGGGTCCCGCAGTGCGCGCTGCAGCCCTTAGGGAGCTCGGCGCACTCTCCCCGGGGCGCAGGTGTCTGTTAGTGTCCCAGGAAGGCTGAGGGCATCCCCGCCTTCCTGGGGTCCTGCTCTAACTCCCTGCGGGCGCCTTTCCGCCCGGGGAAGGTTTGTGCAGCTCCTGCTTCTCCGGGACGGGGCTCTCCTGTCCTGGGGACACTCGCCCCGGCCTCAGCCCGGCTCCTCGTGGGGCCCCTCCCCCTTGGATGCCTTTTGTTTCTTTATTTCTTTTTCCCCCGTCTTCCTACCTTGATAGAAGCACGAACCCTTCTCACTGTAGCGTTTCAGCTGTTCTCTCTTTAAATCTCAGGCCGAATTCGTAGATTTTCAGGATGATTTGAAGGTTATCTAGGTAATTTGGTGGGGACAGGTGATTTGGGGACCCTACTCTTCGCCATCTTGCCCCTTCCTCAGTCCTTTATCTTTGAATTTTGAATCCTACTCACCCTTCTTCATCTCACCTTACATCTCACTAGCCCCACCCCAGACTTGAAACCCCCTTACTCTGCTCTACTTTTTCTTTCTCTATAGTCCATTTATCATGTATTATGTATATTATGTATTGTCTGGCTCTCTTCCATTGGGATATGAATTCCACAAAGGCAGGGTCTTTATTTTGCTCGTTGCTTTAGCTTCAGCACCTAGGACAGTGCCTGGCATGTTGTATGCATATGTTTGCTGAACATATATCTGATGAAGTGAATAGAATTGACTCCCTATCCTATAAGTAAAGAGTCAATGAACTATCTCTGTGTTGCCCTTTCCAGGCTGTTCTTGGAGCTCCAGTGTTCCATACCAACTTTGTCCTAAATCTGATCAAGGCTCTTGGCAGGAGTGAGAAGCAAGAGGAATGGGAGAGCGACCTGGAGTTGTATGTTGCCACCCAGCCTGGGACTGGCATTTTAGAGAGAAAGCAGAACAAAAGGGAGGAGTTTAGGCCCACCTTCAGCTGATTTACCCCTAACTTCTGCTCTTTACAAGGCTGGGCTACCCCTAGAACAGAGTATCCATTCAAAGCCCAGCTCTGCTTTTCTCCTCTGGCCTTATTTGGTCTAACTTTATCCAAGGTCATTTGACTACACTTCAGGATAGGAATCTCTTTAACAATAATAAGACAACATCTACCATTTGTTGAGTCCCTTACTTTTCTAGGCACCATATAAAATACCTCTGTTGAATCCACAAATTATTCCCACAAGGCTTAGATCCCATCTTATAGACAAGGAGAAGTTAAACTGCCTTGACCATTGTCACATGGATATCAAGTTTCACAGACAGGACTGGGACCCTGGCTTGTCCAGTTCCAATGCCCTTGTGTAATTCATTCAACAAACACTTATTGAGTTCCCATAATGTGTGAGGCATAGTCTTAGGTGCTGTCTCTCTCCCTTCTGGGGACTCCAGGGAATTGTTGGAATAACACATACATTTTTTCCTTTTTTAAAAATTTAAATTCAATTTGCCAACATACAGTATAACACCCAGTTCTCATCCCATCAAGTGCTCTCCTTAGTGCCCATCACCCAGTCACCCCATCACCTCACCTGCTTCCCTTCTGTAACCTTTTGTTTGTTTCCCAGAATTAGAAGTCTCTCATGATTTGTCTTCCTTTTTTATTATTATTAAAAAAAGATTTGTTTTCCTCTCTAATTTTTCCCCACTCAGTTTCCTTCCTTTCCCTGAGAGTCCCTTTCACTATTTCTTATATTCCACATATAAGTGAAACCACATGATGATTGTCCTTCTCTGAATGACTTATTTCACTCAGCATAATACCCTCCAGTTCCACCCACATAGACACAAATGGTAGGTGTCCATCCTTTCTGATGGCTCAGTAATATTCCATTGTGTATATATATATATATATATATATATATATATATATATATATCACATCTTCTTTATCCATTCATCTGTCAAAAGGCATCATGGCTTCTTCCACAGTTTGGCTATTGTGGACATTGCTGCTATGAACATTGGAGTGCAGGTGTCCTGGCCTTTCACTACATCAGTATCTTTGGGGTAAATACCCAGTAGTGTAATTGCTGGGTCATAGGATATCTCTATTTTTAACTTCTTGAGGAACCTCCACACTGTTTTCCAGAGTGGCTATATTAGCTTGCATTCCCACCAACAGTGCAAGAGGGTTCCCCTTTCTCCACATCCTCTCCAACATTTGTTGTTTCCTGTCTTGTTAATTTTAGTCATTCTCACTGGTGTGAGGTGGTATCTCGTTGGGGCTTTGATTTGTATTTTCCTGATGGCAAGTGATGTGGAGCATTTTTTCATGTGCTTGTTTGCCACATGAGGTTTTCTTTGGAGAAAAGTTTGTTCATGTCTTCTGCCCATTTCATGACTGGATTGTTTGTTTCTTGGGTGTTGAGTTTATATATAAATTCTTTACAGATCTTGGTTACTAGCCTTTTACCTGTCATTTGCTAATATCTTCTCCCATTCTGTAGGTTGTCTTTCAGTTTTGTTGGTTGTTTCCTTCATTGTGCAGAAGCTTTTTATCTTGATGAAATCCCAATAGTTCATTTTTGCTTTTGTTTCCCTGGCCTTTATAGATGTGTCTTGCAAGAAGTTGCTGTGGCCAAGTTCAAAAAGTTGTTGCCTGTGTTCTCCTCTAGTATTTTGATGGATTCTTGTCTCACATTTAGATCTTTTAACCATTTTGAGTTTATCTTTGTGTGTGGTGCGAGAGAATGGTCCAGTTTCATTCTTCTGCATGTGGCTGTCCAGTTTTCCCAACACCACTTATTGAAGAGACTGTCATTTTTCCAGTGGATATTCTTTCCTGCTTTGTTGAAGATAAGTTGACCACAGAGCCGAGGGTCCATTTCTGGGTTCTCTATTCTGGAACAACATATACATTGTCCAGAGGTCATAATAATTCATCTACTTGGAGAAGATATAGACTCAGTATATTCAAATGGAAATGTCAAAAGCATAGTGTAGAAGGAGAGCCCAACTTTGTTTGGTTTAGAGAATCATCTGTCTAAACACATGCCCCAGTCACCAGGATACAGCACATTCTTTACCCAACTCCTTTCCTAGATCCTCCAGATATTGACTTTTCAGACTATGAAGCCACATGCTTTAGTGGGATTTAATGAGCTTTGGATTTGATGTCTGAGGTTGTGCTATTGAGTCCAGGGGTTCTTGATTTTGAGCGAATTATTTAACCTTTCCGAGCCTCAGTTTTCTCACATATAAATTGAGATGAACTGGGGCACCTGGGTGGAGCAGTAGGTTAAGTATCCAACTCTTTCTTTTTTTTTTTTTGACATTTTGCCACTTTTATTTCATCTTTGCCTCACTAATCCCCACCCTCATCTGCCTTTTTTTCTGGTGTACTTTATTTTATTTTATTTTTTTATTGGATTTCAATTTGCCAACATATAGCATAACACCCAGTGCTCATCCCGCCAAGTGCCCCCCTTAGTGCCCATTACCCAGTCACCCCAACCCCCTGCCCACTTCCCCTTCCACTACCCCTGATTTTTTCCCCAAAGTTAGGTTTCTTTCATGTTTTGTCACCCTCGCTGATATTTTCACCCATTTTCTCTCCTTTCCCTTTATTCCCTTTCACTAATTTTTATATTCCCCAAATGAATGAGACCATATAATGTTTGCCCTTTTCCAGTTGACTTATTTCACTCAGCATAATACCCTCCAGGTCCATCCACATCGAAGCAAATGGTGGGTATTTGTTGTTTCTTTCTCTTTTTTTAAAATAAATTTATTTTTTATTGGTGTTCAATTTGCCAACATATAGAATAACACCCAGTGCTCATCCCATCAAGTGCCCCCCTCAGTGCCTGTCACCCAGTCACCCCCCCCCACTCCCCCCCACCACCCCTCCACCACCCCTAGTTCGTTTCCCAGTTAGGAGTCTTTCATGTTCTGTCTCCCTTTCTGATATTTCCCACTCATTTTTCTCCTTTCCCCTTTATTCCCTTTCACTAGTTTTTATATTCCCCAAATGAATGAGACCATATAATGTTTGTCCTTCTCTGATTGACTTATTTCACTCAGCATAATACCCTCCAGTTCCATCCACATCGAAGCAAATGGTGGGTATTTGTCATTTCTAATGGCTGAGTAATATTCCATTGTATACATAGACCACATCTTCTTTATCCATTCATCTTTCGATGAACACCGGGGCTCCTTCCACAGTTTGGCTATTGTGGACATTGCTGTTATAAACATTGGAGAGCAGGTGTCCCGGCATTTCACTGCATCTGTATCTTTGGGGTAAATCTCCAGCAGTGCCATTGCTGGGTCATAGGGCAGGTCTATTTTTAACTCTTTGAGGAACCTCCACACTGTTTTCCAGAGTGGCTGTACCAGTTCACATTCCCACCAACAGTGCAAGAGGGTTCCCCTTTCTCCAGATCCTCTCCAACATTTGCTATTTCCTGTCTTGGTAATTTTCCTCATTCTCACTGGTGTAAGGTGGTATCTCATTGTGGTTTTGATTTGTATTTCCCTGATGGCCAGTGATGAGGAGCATTTTCTTATGTGCTTGTTGTCCATGTCTATGTCTTCCTCTGAAATTTCTGTTCATGTCTTTTGCCCATTTCATGATTGGATTGTTTGTTTCTTTGGTGTTGAGTTTAATAAGTTCTTTATAGATCTTGGATTAAGTATCCAACTCTTGATGTTGGTTCAGGTCGGAATCTCAGGGTTGTGAGATTGAGCTCCATATGGGTCTCCATGCTTGGTTTGGAGTCTGCTTATGATTCTCTCTTGCTCTGCCCTTCCTGCTCTCTCTCTCTCCTTTCTTCTCTCTTCCTCTTTTTCAAAGAATTAAATAAATCTTTTAAAAAGTTGAGATGTGTTATGCTGGTTTGGCTTACTTCCCAGAATCTGGCACAAGTGTTCAATGCTATGCAAATGTTTCTTTCTTTTTTTATATAATTTTTTATTGGTGTTCAATTTGCCAACATATAGAATAACATCCAGTGCTCATCCCGTCAAGTGCCCACCTCAGTATGCAAATGTTTCATTGATTGTAAATGCACACAGACACATGTCATTTGCAAGTGTGTGTGTGTGTGTGTGTGTGTGTGTGTGTGTGTGTGTGTGTGTTTGTGGGGGGTCATGATGCTTTTTTGGAAATGGAATGTTAACTTTTAACTGGATCATCACCATGCACCATGGTCCCTACAGACATGTGTTACCCATTTTTCTCACTACTCATGGCTCTTTCTTCTCTTAAAATCCTCCGAAGCTATGATACTCATTCTTTGGCAATTGCTTCTCCCAACTGTAGTTTACACAATAGTTGGTCAACTCTCTCAATCACCTGCTGATCTTCACTGTTTCCTCTACCTTATTTCCTATTTATCTCCTCTGAAGAGGCAATGTCACTTGGCAATGTCTAGAGACACTTTGGGTGATCACAACCCTGGAGTGGGAAAGGACCTATTGGTAAAGACCAAGGATGCTACTGAAACATCCTACAAAGTACAAGACAGACTTACCACACAGAATTATCTGTCCCCCATTGTTAATAGTGCCAAGGTCAGGAAACCCTGCAAAAGTATTTATGGATATAAATACTTTTTAAGCAAGAGTTTATTTATTCATTTGAGAGAGAGAGAGAGAGAGAGAGAGAGAACAAACAGGGTGATCAACAGAGGGAGAGAGAGAGAAGCAGATTCCCCATTGAGCAGGGAACTCGACATGGTGCTCGACCCCAGGACTCTGGTATCATGACCTGAGCCGAAAGCAGATGTTTAGCCAACTGACCCACCCAGGTGCCCCCATAAATACCTTTTTAATAAAAAATTCTTTTTTTCCTTTTTATTTATTTTATTTTTTTATTTTAATTTTTTTTATTTATTCATGATAGTCACAGAGAGAGAGAGAGAGGCAGAGACACAGGCAGAGGGAGAAACAGGCTCCATGCACCGGAAGCCCCACGTGGGATTCGATCCCGGGTCTCCAGGATCGCGCCCTGGGCCAAAGGCAGGCGCCAAACTGCTGCGCCACCCAGGGATCCCCTTTTTTTCCTTTTTAATAAAAAATTCTAACATTAGTCCATGATAAGGACTCCATGTAGTGAGGGTAGTGCTTGATGAGGTGTGCCTGTACTATTTTTGGCTGAGCAGGCTTTGTGAGTCAGTGTGGGAGGCACTGGACTTTGAAAACTAGGCACTCTGTACTGGGGATGTACTGAGGAATCTTTGGCCATGACTCAGTGACTTGGCCCTTCCTCAGGTGATTTGGGTGCAGGGTTACTATAATTCCAGAAGATGGAGGGAGAGCATAAGATTTACTAAATGCATGTTTGAGAAGCTAACAGGAACTTCTTACTGGTTATCCAGCTTTTGTACTTATCAAAGGAGTCTTACTAACCTCACATCAACTATATGTCCATGCATGTGTGTGTATATGTAAATAATTAATTAAATTACCTTTGACTGAGACGCATTGATTTGGGTGGTATGGGGATGGGGAAAGTGAATTGGGTGGAATTTTGAAAGAATGAAGTTTCCTCATTTAGATTCTTATGCTGAGTGAAATAAGTCAATCAGAAAAGGACAAACATATGGTCTCATTCATTTGGGGGAATATAAAAATTAGTGAAAGGGAATAAAGGGAAAGGAAAGAAAATGAGTGAAAATATCAGTGAGGGTGAAAAAACATGAGAACACCTAACTCTGGGAAATGAACAAGAGGTAGTGGAAGGGGAGGTGGGTGGGGGGTTGGGGTGACTGGGTGATGGGCACTGAGGGGGGGGCACTTGGCAGGATGAGCACGGTGTTATGCTATATGTTGGCAAATTGAACTCCAATAAAAATTTTTTTAAATGTAAAAAAAAATTTATTTACTCATGAGAGACACACACACAAAGAGAGAAAGAGAGAGAGAGAGAGAGAGGGAGAGAGAGAGGCAGAGACACAGGCAGAGGGAGAAACAGGCTCCATGCAGGGAGCCTGACATGGGACTCGATCCTGGGTCTCCCGGATCACGCCCTGGACTGAAGGCGGCACTAAACCGCTAAACCACCCAGGCTCCCCCTCATTTAGACTCTAACCTTCATATAATCTTTCTCTTATCTAGAAAGGGAAGGTGACTAACATCACTTGAGCACTAACTATATGTCAGGGAGTTTCCTGCCTTGCCTCATTACATTCTCATAAAAAGTCTTTGGAATAGATATTATTGCCATCCTCATTTTACAGAACAGAGGAACCAGGGCTTACAGAGAAGACATATTTGTACATATAACAAATACATTTATCATAAACATGTACATACCAAAGGAATTGATTTATATTTTTACCTTATTTATGTTTCAAATAAATGTCCAGAGGGCAAAAATAAGGTTGATCATTTTAAGAATAGAGTCAATTTATGTCTTAAGAAATCCAAGTGGAAATTTTAGAAAACTAACAGTTACACAGTCTCAGTTCTTCCTTCCTGATATGTTATTGTCATGGAGTGCAGCTCACTTGAGAGGAATATGTAGAACAAAAGCTCGGAACTTCAGGTCTTCCTGGGAGGTATGTGGTTTACCGTGTATTTTACTGGATCTTCTGTGACTCTGCACAGATTTACCTTTCTCCCATCACTACTACCACTAATAGCTTTTTGAACATCATTGGAGGTGGGAAGGATGAGATCCCCAGGTGAGTCTGTGGGGGAAGATTCTTTCTTTGTCTTTCCCAATGGTATAGTTGTGGTAACTAGGGCCCAGAGAAGAGAGCAAGTGGCTCATTGTTGCACAGCATGTAAGACCTGGTGCCAGCTTTATTGAACAGTTCTTCAAGCCCAAAGCTTTTCTACTATTCCTGGAAATAGTTTAGCTTTACCCTGTTATTTTGGAGAGAATGTTCTCTCTGATTCTCACTCAAGCTCCAGTTCTTCCTAATGACTAGATCCTTCCAATGAGAAAGTAAGATAGTAAATGACCTCTGTGTTATATACTTCTGGACATCCATGTTCTAAAGGGCACCCTTTCCAAGGTAAAACTTAACTCAGAAGAGGAATATGGGGCCCATAGCCTGATGACAGGCTTTAAGAACCAATCATGGGGAAGGACTCCATTGAACCACATCACAGAAGGGTGACAACCTGTCCAGCAAGAAAAAAGTCTCTCTTACTCTTTTTAGAGATTTTATTTATTTATTCATGAGAGACACAGGGAGAGGCAGAGACATAGGCAGAGGGAGAAGCAGGCTTCCTGCAGGGGGCCTGATGTGGGACTCAATCCCAGGATCCCAAGATCATGCCCTGAACCAAAGGCAGACACTCAACCACTGAGCTACCCAGGTGCCCCTCTCTTTTCTTCCTTCCTTCCTTCCTTCCTTCCTTCCTTCCTTCCTTCCTTCTTCTTCTTCTTCTTCTTCTTCTTCTTCTTCTTCTTCTTCTTCTTCTTCTTCTTCTTCTTTCTTTCTTTCTTTCTTTCTTTCTTTCTTTCTTTCTTTCTTTCTTTCTTTCTTTCTTTCTTTCTTTCTTTCTTTCTTTCTTTCTTTCTTTCTTCTTTCTTTCTTTCTTTCTTTCTTTCTTTCTTTCTTTCTTTCTTTTTTTTTTTAGAGAGAGAGAAAGAGAGAGCAAGCAGAGGGGAGAGAGAGAAAGAGAATCTTAAGCAGGCTCCATACCCAGCACATAGCCCAAGGCAAGGCTCAATCTCACGACCCTGAGATCATGACCTGAGTTGAAATCAAGAGTCAGATGCTCAACTGATTGAGCCACCCAGCACACAAAGATAAAAGTTCTTTTGTGCTCATTCAGACTTCTAGGCTCAAAGTCCCCTCCAGGTGCCATCCTTGATATATCCATTAGAGGTTATAGCCACAAATTCAACTCTGATTATTTTGAGCAGAAATTTATTTTTTAAGAATTTGGGTAGTTCACAGGATCACCAGCAGGACTGGAAAATAAGACTAGGAAAACGGCTGGGAACAAGGAAGACTGTGAAGTCAGGGCCACAGTCAATAGAACACTGAACACTTGCACCATCTTGCCCCATCAATGCCATCACCATCATCCCTGCCACTACTACTCCCAGAAATAGGATAAGGCTATCTATTGTCACTGTTGCCATCAGAATAAATCCCCCATTGGCCTTGCTTCTTTGCTTACTAGCTTCTAGTTCAATGTTCAATGTGGGAGTGTCCGATTGGCTGAGCCCAAGACAAGTGTCTACTTCCTAGCTACAAGAGAGGCTGGGAGAGTGTATAGCTACTAACTACCAACTGTGTCTCAGCTGCAAGTCCATACCTTTCTTTGTGACGCTTCCAGTGGGACTCTGCAAACTATGTTTTCCCTCATTCTTTTGCCAGTTGCTTCTAGTTAGACTCTGCATGGGAGACACTGAGAAGAAAGTGTAAATGAAGCAAGTGAAATGAAGAAAGAAGGGGTTTCCTTCCTATTTCTGGTTCTGATCAGCATCTCTCCAGTAGCAAAACACAGTTCTACCTCCAGCCTCCAGGTCCTTTTGGCACTTTTCAAGCAAAATGCATTGCACTTCCTCAGAAATACCAGCACCAGCTGGCTGCATATCTCGATCCAGTGGACCCATCACCAGGCTCCCCTCAGAGGTCTGAATGCCAGCCACAGTGGATTTTATTTTATTATTTTATTTTTAAAAATATTTTATTTATTTATGAGAGACACAGAGAGAGAGAGACAGAGAGAGAGTGACAGAGAGAGAGAGAGAGAGAGAGAGAGAGAGGCAGAGACACAAGCAGAAGGAGAAGCAAGGCTCCATGCAGGGATCCCAACATGGGACTCTATCCCGGGTCTCCAGGATCATGCCCTGGGCTGAAGGCGGCACTAAACCACTGAGCCACCCAGGCTGCCCGCCACAGTGAATTTTAGAAAACTGAGTGCCAGCCACACAGCCTCTACCTACCTGTCCTGCCAGAGGTGTGAGCACCAGCTGTTCCTGGGCCCCTTCTATGAACTCCTAGGTCTGAAAACCCCAAAGATTTTATTCTCTCAAATTTAGGAGTGATGGGTGCACCCCCATCCCCACCAATGCTCTTATAACCAATTCTCGGTATTAAATCCTCTGTGTTTGAAATACGAGTGCATTTCTGTGTCCTTTACTGAATCTTTTTTTTTAAATAATAAATTTATTTTTTATTAGTGTTCAATTTGCCAACATACAGAATAACACCCAGTGCTCATCCCTCAGTGCCCGCCACCCAGTCACGCACACCCCCCGCCCTCCTCCCCTTCCACCACTCCTAGTTCGTTTCCCAGAGTTAAGAGTCTTCCATGTTCTGTCTCCCTTTCTGATATTTCCTACCCATTTATTCTCCCTTCCCCTCTATTCCCTTTCACTATTATTTATATTCCCCAAATGAATGAGACCATATAATGTTTGTCCTTCTCCGATTGGCTTATTTCATTCAGCATAATACCCTCCAGTTCCATCCACGTTGAAGCAAATGGTGGGTATTTGTCATTTCTAATGGCTGAGTAATATTCCATTGTATACATAGACCACATCTTTATCCATTCATCTTTCGATGGACACCGAGGCTCCTTCCACAGTTTGGCTATTGTGGACATTGCTGCTAGAAACATCAGGGTGAAGGTGTCCCGGCGTTTCATTGCATCTGTATCTTTGGGGTAAATCCCCAGCAGTACAATTGCTGGGTCATAGGGCAGATATATTTTTAACTCTTTGAGGAACCTCCACACAGTTTTCCTGAATCTTGACTGATAGAGAGGCTGGCTCTTTCAGCTTTTAGAAGTGGAATGCTGGTTTTATTTAATAACAAAACTCTGGCAGAGACTTCTTCAACTGTAGGAATGGGATTAAGATAGTGAATATTGACAAACCATCTGACAGCCATTATATCCATCTGATTTCCAACTGGGCTGTGGAATCTGACAACACCTTGCTAACCCTTCAAGCCTGGCTTGTAGCTCTAGTTTTGCTAGGTTTGCTGTGTGATCTTGGATGAATCTATTTCTTACTAGAAGCTTCTATTTCTACATGGGTTTTTAAAAAGGAGGGTGATTGGGGCTGTGGAACTCAACATTCCCTGAGTTTCCAAACCATCCTCACCTTCCTCTGGGCATTTCTGGCTCTTGAAGATAGCTTCAAGGAGGAAATAAGGAGAGAAAAGATGGAGTCCTGGATCTGCATGACACCATGAATAACACTTGAAGATCCCTCTTGAAGTGTCCTCTGGGTTCTAATGGACAGAATAATGAGCAAATGGTTGATAACAAAGAAACACAACATCTTCCACTGAGGTCCGTGTAAAGCAGAGAGTTCCCTGTGCTAAACTCCTATGACTCTAAGTTCATTCCTAAGGACAGCAGGTGAGCAGACTCTATAAATGGCAAGGCACACTCTGGCCATTTCCAAGGACCACTGATTCAAGGGCCTTCTAGGACAGAATGATTTTGTTCCAGTCATTCATGTATGTCAACATTAATCAAGGACTGAGAGGTACCAATGGGACAGACAAGCATCAGGTGCTTATCAGATTTGGCTGGGTTCCTGAGCTGCTATAGTTCCTCGATTGAGAAGTACTCTCTGACATTATTAATCCATCACCTTCATCTTATGCATAGGAGACTGAGGTCCTGAGGGAATCATCCCTCCATCCTACCCTGTCCCAACAAGGTCATACATTCAACCTAGGGCAAATCTGGGATTTATATTTGGATATATTTATTCCCAGATAAGTGCTCTTCCCACAGGATGCAAACCAGTTTTGACTTTTTTGCAAATTTGGTCTGGATCACAAAGATGCACAAAGACAGGCTTCTCCAGAGAACAGACTCTCACAGATTTGTGGAGGCAAGAGCCAGATAAATTAAGGAGATGTAAACACAGGGGCCACTTGGATAGATGGTCCTCTGAAAACTGCCAGACGAATAGGACTTTGGGGTCTTCTGCACAACCTTTCCCTGATCCTCCCCAGACACCAATAGACTTCTTAATCTTTGATTTTTTCCCCCCACTGATGGGTTGGCCCTTAAATATCATCCAATCCACAGGTTCTGAAACTTTAAAATCACTTGGAAGTACTTGTTAAAAATGCATATTTATGGGATCCAGAGGACCCATATTTTATTTTTATTTTGTTGTTGTTTTGTTTTTATTTCATAATAACAAACTTAACTCTACAACTCAGCTAGACTTGGAGGGGAGTAAGGAAAACATGGAACCCATTGAACTGCAATGAGAGCACAAATATTATGGGATATTTCAAGAAGATGGGGGTGAGGAGGTGCTCTCTTCAGAAGGTGGTCTGGTCTTGCTGGACTTGCCGTTCTTGGACTCAAAGTGCTCCATGGCTTCCACAATATTCATGATCTCTTTGACCTTGCCAAAGACCATATGCTTGCTATCCAACCACTCAATCTTAGCAGTGCAGGTGAAAAGCTGGGAACTATTTGTGTTGGGTCCAGCATTTGCCATGCACAAGATACCAGGACCATGTGCTTCAGGATGAAATTCTCATCATCAAATTTCTCCCCATAGATGGACTTGCCACCAGTGCCATTATGGCAGGTGACATCACCACCCTGGCACATAAATCCCAGAATAATCCTGTGAGAGCAGGAAACTTTATAACTAAATCCTTTCTCCCCAGTGCTCAGAGCACAGAAATTCTCTGCTGTCTTTGGAACCTTGTCTGCAAACAGCTGGAAGGAGACCAAGGGCTCGCCATCCACAGACATGTTGAAGAACACGGTGAGATTGACTGTGGTTAGGTGGAACAGGCTGCTCCAGGACAGTGGCTTCTGCAATTCCTTGAGGACCTGTATTTTAGACAGCCTCTCCCCACCCTAAGTAACTCTAATGTAGGTGTTTGCTAACAGCATTTTCAGAAATATTCATTAGTTTAACTAGCCCCTTTTAAAGAAAAAGAAACAAAGACATGGAGAGGAAAGGAATTACTAAATAATAAGTGGATCCCAGACTTTCATTAGAGCCTCTTGATCCAAGTGATATCAGACAATGAACTCATTTGAAAGTTACATCCATTCGTCATGGATGCAGTCTTAAGCAACTGACTCTTGGTTTTGGCTCAGGTTGTGATCTCATGGTCCTGAGATCCAGCCCTTTGTGTCAGACTCAGCATGGAGTCTGCTTGAGATTCTCTCTCTCTCTCTCTCTCTCTCTCTCTCTGCCCCTCTGGCTTGTTCTCTCTCTCTCTCTCTCTCTCTCTTTCTCTCTCAAATCAATCAATCAATCAATCAATCAATCTTAAAAAAAGATACATCCAGGTTTTGGTGTGCTGTGGTAGTCAAGCCTCCTGCTGTGGGGCTCCTTCCTGAAGCCTGGCACCTTCTTATCTTTCCCAGTCCTTTGGGGACCCCTTTATCCATCCTCCTGACTTCCTAATGCCTTTCCTTTCCCCCATGCCTCCAGTCCTTGCCTCTCCTCTTCCTTCCACTTCTTTCTCATCTGTTCCAATTATCTACCTATAGCTGTGAAAAAATTCCCAGAACATTTTCTATTTCTCACCATTTTGTGGGTGAGAATTTGGGAGGGAATGAGCTCAGTGGTTCTCTCCTGAGGTCTTCACCCACTTTCAGTTGGATGTCTTCTGGGGCCACAGTCATCTGAAGCTCTGCTTAATTGGAAGCTCATTCATGTGGCTGGGAAATGACACAGGCTCTTGGGTAGACCTTGTCTGGGGCTGTTAACCAGAGTGCATGCTTGGGCCTCTCCAATATGGTTGTCTTGGAGTGACTGGACCTCTTACATGGTAGCTGCCTCACACACACACCCAAACAAGCATCCTAAGAGGATCAGGTGCACTTCTTCTGGCCTTAACCCTGGAAATCACACAGTATCATCTGGTTTTACTCTACTGGTCAAAGCAGTTCCACAGTGTGCCAAGATTCAAATGGAGGGAGCATAGACTCCAAGGACTCTACCTCTAGACTGAAGTGCTTGAAAGAATTGTAGGTCCCTTCTTTTAAACTGTGCCATCATTCAGTATCTTTCCTTCCTCCATCCCTCCTCTCTTCTCCCTTCCTCTGTCACTCTTCTTTGCTACCCCATCTCCTCCTTTCATGCTTCTCCCCAGTTATCTTCTATTTTGTAGTGTCTGTGCTGGACTCTGGAAGTGTATCCTTTTTAAAAAAGATTTTATTTATTTATTCACGAGAGACACATAGAAAGAGTCAGAGACACAGGCAGAGGGAGAATCAGACTCCTCACAGGGAAACCGATGTGGGACTCGATTCTGGAACTGGGATTACACCCTGAGCCAAAGGCAGACGCTCAGCCGCTGAGCCACCCAGGCATCGCCTGGAAGTGTATCCTTTATTGAAAGCCCAGAAAACAAGCTCATAGCCTTTTCAGATATGGAGCTTCATGAAATTGATGGAGCTCAAGCTTCATGGTCCCTCACTTGCGCAAACCCAGTTCTATTCTTAAGCATTTTATGGCAATTTTACCGGACCATAGCATCACCAGAGTTCCCAACTTGCAGGATTTCTATACCTCTTTCTCTCTTTCTTTTGGTGTCACTGGATGACCCAATGGTTTCCTTGTTCTGCAAACATTCCACAGAGGGAGTAGATGCGAATTATTCATTCTCAGAGATATCAGACCTATAGAACACTTTATTAGGGAAACTGGAGGCTTCCAAAGTATACACAGGTATGCTGAGAGTTGAAGAGATAGGGTCAGACATTGATAAAGGGTTAAAGGATGAAGGGCATTGTGTTTGAAGAGAAGGTGACCTGGAGGAAAGGGAGTAAGCAAATTCTGAGGTTCCGTTTTTTTGGAACAGCCAATGTTTTGGCAGCTGAGATTTGGCCAGAGTAAGCCAATATGAAGCGTCAGTCAGGCACATGTGAAGAGAACCTTGGATTATGAGCCAAATTCTGAAGGTTGTTCCAGTTCTCTTTATCCTACTGAGGGAGATGGTGACTCTGCAAGATAGCAGAATAAAAAAGGATGAGATGATTGGGCCTTACTCACCTCAGGAACCAAATGCTGTAGTTAATGGAACAAAAGAGATGGGATCATTTTTATATCTTTTCACAGGAAGATAAAACAGAAGTGGAGTGACTTTTAGGGCTCATAGGGTGCTTGTGTGCTCTGGTTTTTCCAGTCAAGTCCCAGTTTACACCTGTTGTCCCAATGTAGTAATTCATGGCATCCCCTTTCACTCTCAAAAGTTTCTTGGTTTGGTCAATAAAGCATGTGGTTGCCCTGGTTCTAATCACCTTAAAAAGGAAAATGAAGAGATTGGGTGATGGTGCATGGCACCAACACTGGGCTGGTTCACTGGGCCTTTTTCTTTTTTTTTTTTTAATAATAAATTTATTTTTTATTGATGTTCAATTTGCCAACATATAGAACAACACCCAGTGCTCATCCCGTCAAGTGCCCCCCTCAGTGCCCGCCACCCAGTCACCCCCACCCCCCGCCCTCCTCCCCTTCCACCACCCCTAGTTCGTTTCCCAGAGTTAGGAGTCTTCCATATTCTGTCTCCCTTTCTGATATTTCCTACCCATTTCTTCTCCCTTCCCCTCTATTCCCTTTCACTATTATTTATATTCCACTGGGCCTTTTTCTGACATAGTCTTGGACACTCCACCCCTTCTGCTTCCTCACTCTGCACCCTTTATCCATCTCATACCTCCCAACTTCCCTTTGGCTACTGCTCCTCATCTTACCTTCTCTTTTCCAAAGCATCCTCTATCGACCCCTCTACAAGGTGCATTCTTACCTTGTGATTGGACTTGTTCTATTTGCCCCAGGCCTGCCAACTTCCTGGAATGAGCCCGCCAACACCCAGATCTCCCACTGGTGCAGGTGAGCATGGGAGACGGGACCCCTGGGACTTACATATTTCTGGGCAGATGGCCCTGCAGACAGCTTCAGATTGGAAGTTGTTATTGTTCCCACTGCAACCACCATAGTTGAATCTGTAGCAGCGTTTGTATTCCTTATTGTACCACCAGCGTGGAATGAGGGCCAGGCAGAGGCCCACATTCATTGGCAAAGTGCATATGTCTGCAAGAAGATGGCAGAGCAGTACTGCTCGGGTGCCTGCCTTGCTAAAGAATATTCCAGGCATGTGCAAAGGCTTGGAAGAATGATAGAGCATGATATTTTTAGAGCAGCATGGATGTGCTAAAAAAAAATATTGTGCTGTTACACTTCTCCACTCTTTTGCACATGCTTGGAGAGTCCACCCCTCTCTTGCTTACTAGGTACATTTCTATTCATTCCTCAAAACACTCCACCCCACATCAGACTCTTCTGTGATCTCTCTCCTGGCTCCATTCTTCACTGTTTGCTTTTCTTTATTGCTTTTCAATCTTGCCTACACTTCCACATAATTGTAATTATTTATTCATATTTTCTGACTTCTCCATCAGAAAGTGAGGTTTGTACATTACATCATCTTGGTATACTAGTTCCTAGCAGATAATCTGGCACTGAGAGGTTGCTTCAGGAATGTACACAGTACAAAATCAAATATATCCTGAACTTTGAGAAATACTTAATGAGCAACTGTTTTTTTTTAAGTTTTTATTTATTTATTCATGAGAGACACAGAGACAGAGAGAGAGAGAGAGAAAGACAGAGACACAGGCAGAGGGAGAAGCAGGCTCCATGCAGGGAGCCCGGCGTGGGACTTGATCCCGGGTCCCCAGGATCACGCCCTGGGCTGAAGGCAGGTGCTAAACCACTGAGCCACCCAGGTATCCCCCTGAGCAACTGTTTTGTGCACAGTACTATGAGGTACAAATAGAGTTGTTTAGAACCTCACAGTCTGAAGCACAACAATGACAGTTTTTTATTAAAACTCTTAGCACTTGACATATATTGACATATAACCTTAGGAGGTAGGTCCTCTTATTGTCTTCATTTTGCAGATGAGGAAACTGAAGCTCAGAGAGACAAAGTAACTTCCCTAAGGTCACAAAGATGACAAGGGATTTGAACATAGATATTCTGTTGCTCTTAGAATTAAGACCAGATCCCTTACTCTGGCTGGCAAGACTCTGCCTTGTCAGAACCCTGCCTATGTAGCATGGCCTCACCCTCCTGATACTTCTCTCTCTCATCATGGGCGTACTTGCTCTCTAGTCTCTGAAATTTCTACGCCTGAACTTGCTGTCCCTGAACACAGGGACTTTGCACATGTGTGCATTTCCTGTGCCTGGAAATTTTCCCTCCAATTTTTGCCTACTTACAGCCAATCTTTCAGATCTTAAATCATAGATCTCTTTTCCAGGAAAACCTGACCTGCCTCCCCTGGCCTATATTGAGCAAGCAGAGCCCATCATGTGTGTAAGCGGCACCAGTAAATATTTGTTGAATGGATGAATGAATGAATGGTCCTTGATGGTCCTCTTTAAAGTTCAATCATATGGGCACAGAAGGAAGAGTGGAAGAGTAAAAAAGTGGTTAGAGAAGGAATCCTGGATTTATATGACAGAGAAGCCTGGTGGGGGGCAAGGGGGAATGCCAGGAAATAGAAATTGTATACTTGTTTCTTATAGCTATCGTATCACCTGATACTATTTGATGTTTGATGGGACTTCACTGAGAACTTGGCATCTCAGAGGATCACAGAAGAATAGCCAAGAGACCATGTGGTCTAATGCCTACATCTTTCTTACAGATGCGAGAAGCTAAGGTCCATAAAGCAAAAACTCTGTTATTCACATCACATACATGAATAGGGGCAGAAAATGAAATAAACTCCTCCCCATTCCAGCGCTGCTAGGATTTGGTTTAAGTAAAAGATGCACCCAGATTCTTGGTCAGAGACCAGCCATCAGGAAATCAGGGGAGGGGTCGAACACTGCCAGTGTAGATGGGCAGAAAGTGGGGGCCAGGAGGGAGGGCACTGGATACTTCAGGGGGTTTGTGTGTTACCTTCCTTGAGGTCTAAACATTTCTTTGAACAGTTAAAATTGCAGCAAGTCATCTTCTCAGGGCAGCTTTTACTCCTCGAGCATTGGTCGATTTCTCTGTAACGGCATGGTATTCTGGTACGGGGACACTTGACTGAGGAAGGGGAAAAAGGGAAGAAGGCAGGCAAGAACCCTCCATTGACAGGCCCAGCACATCACTGCAGAGTTAGAGAAGGCTTTTCGCTTCATCGTCCACAGAAGTAGAGACCTTCAGAGAGCTCAGGATTTTCATACCACTGGCCCCACTCCCAACCCCATAACAACTCCTCATCTATTCACCAAACACAACCCTACTCTCACCCGCACCGCCCGTAAGGTTTTAGGGAGAAGGATGCTCTCCTCTAGGACTACTCTGGTCATTGGATTTCCTATATTTGGACGTTCCCTGGGTGGGGGTAAAAGGGCTGTAGCTCCTCTAGGTGACTGAGATCTCCATTTGTGGAGTCAGGTAGCTGGGCTTTTGAATTCTCTGCAACCCGTGGTGTGGCAGGCACCATTTTTGGACCTTGATTCTTTCATTTGCCTGTAAAGTTATTTGGAGGTCTAGTTGACAAATCTTGGAGGCCTTGTCAGGCGGCCTGGGGCATATTACTAATAACTAATATTAAAGAGATACTATGAGCTTGTCCTCTTTTCCTTAATTCTCATGGCACTTCTATGGGTGAATCCTACCAATATCCACATTTTATAAAACAGAGGAATCTGGAGCACAGGGAGGTCATGTGAACTTCCCCAAGGTCACACAGCCACCAAAAAGTGGAGCCTGGATTTGAACCTGCAATGTATGGCTTCACTGCTGAGTGCTCAGTGTATTTTAACTGCTACTTATGGGAACCTTCATATCTCAGCATTCCAAGGGACTTCCAGAGACCATTCTTTACTCCACAGGCAAGGACTCTCTGGGGGTTTGGGTGTGGGGAGACTTTTGGGGGCTGCAACTGGAAAATTTGAAGCTGCTAAGGGTGGTGCTAGGGCAAGGGACCTTTCTTGTAGGAAAGGCCCACAAGATCCCAGCACCTTTAGTCCATCTCATGAGCTCCGGGTCTAGGCACCTCCAGAAGGAATCCCTCTCATAATGACAGTGGGGAGTCTGTTGCCATAAACTCGGGTTCCTGCACTCACAGAGTGCATCTTATCAGGAGGAAGGGGCCTGAGGGATGGACTGTGAATATCTCCCCTTTCTCCCACACAGGACCCCAGGTTGAGTAGGGGAAGCTTTCCTCATCTGTAGAATTCTTCCCAGAAACTTCCTCCCTCCCAGCAACTTCCATGTCTCCGCTGGGAGGATCTGGTCCCCAGTACTTACTGGCAAGTAACCCCTCAACCAGCTCAGGTTTCCGGACTCCCCCCAAGAGGATGAAGAGTGCTAGGACTGACAGAAGTCCCAAAAGCCCCATGTTAAGAGCTACTGGCCTGGCTGATGGCACCAAAATTAAGAACTGCTCCTCAGTAGCTCCTGCTTCTGAACTTTGGCTTCCCTGGAGCAAAAGCCACATATCACTGGAGACAAGCCAGCTACACTCCCTCTGTTGGGGAACATCAAGTCCCAGAGGTCATTAGTGGGAGTATCTGGAACCCACAGCACTAACCCTGGGGGAAAGGGATTTTGACAGGCAGCTTCTACTCCTCAGCTCACTGAGGCTCTCTGGCTCTCTGGTAGCCAGGAGGAGGGAGTAAAGCTTGTCTGGGACTTCTAGACTCCCTTGGAGAAAGGGATGTCCAATTTCATTTTCCATTTTCCAGGGGGGAGTTTAGAGATCAAGAATATGCTAGTTCTTGAGATGCCTGGGTGGCTCGGTTGATAAAGCATCTGCCTTTGGCTGAGGTTGTGATCCTGAGGTTCTGGGATCAAGCTCCATAGCATCGGACTCCCTGCTCACTGGGGAGCCTGCTTCTCCTTCTTCCTCTGCTCTTCTCTTCCCCACCCATGTTCTCTCTCTTTCTCTCTCTCTCTCTCTCTCAAATAAATAAATAAAATCTTAAAAGAATATTCCAGTTCCCTCTTTCCAATCTTACCCTTCTCCTGATATGTTTTTGTCTGCTTCTTTTTCTCACGCTGTTTATTTTTCTTCTCTCTATGCTTCCTCCTTTTATTCTGTCCCTTGCCTTTTTCTCTTTTCCTGTGAGTCTCCCTCTGAGTCTCTTTCTCCCTGCCCTTTGTTTCCCTTCTTTCTCCTTTTTGTTTTCTTTGGGCCACTCCTTTCTCTTAACCATTGCCAAAAAGAAAAGGTATTGCCATAAGGAGCTTTTGGGGGAGGAGACAGGTTGATCCCAGGTTAAGCCAAATCTTCAGAGAGTATATGTTGAGATCATGGTGCTTTGAAAGCAAGAGAGGATGCCAGAGCTAACAGAGAGCCTCTGTCATTGTGTGCAATTTGGAATGTATGATGCAGGAGGAAATGATAAATATCAGTTACAACCTCAGAAACAGAAGCCATAGGCCATGAGGATCCTTCCTTGAACTTTTCAACTTAAGGTTTGAAGCAGAAATATGACATGTTCTTGGCTCACCTTTGATTTCACCTGCAGCTGCAGGAGACAGATCTAGTGAACTTTTTTGTTCTAATCCATTTTTTAAAGTGAAGTGGAGTTCACATCAGATAAGATTAACCTTTTTTAAGTGGACAGAGTAGAGGCTTCTTAGTACCATCACAATGTTGCATAATCACCACTTTTTTTTTTTTTTAATCACTCCAGAAGAAAACCTTAGGGGCACTGGGCTGGCTCAGTTGGAAGACCATATGACTCTTGATCGCAGGAGCTTGAGCTCCACATCTGATATAGATATTACTTAAAAAAATAAAACTTTTTTTTTTTTAAAAAAAGGACTACCTATTAGTAGTCACTATTTCCCCCAGCCTAATCCTGCCCCTGGCAACCAGTAACCAGTAACTTTCTATTTCTATAGATTTACCTTTTCTGGATATCTCATATAAATAGAATCATACAGCATATCATCTTTCATGTCTGGCTTTTTTTGCATAGCCTAATGCTTTTGAGGTTCATTCACATTGTAGCCTATATAACCGCTTTGCTCCTTGTTATGGCTGAATAGCATCCAGTGCACAGTAATAACTTCCCACTTCTAGTGTCAGAGTCTCTACTTCTGTGCTGTGGGTTTTCTCTGGCTCCCTGACAGCTTGCTCAGCTTGCATGAGGAACAATCTAGAAGAGCAAGGGGTTTAATACACCCAGATATCTGGGGGGGGATGGGAATTAGTGAAAAAATGCCTCAGCTGCTCCATCACGGAGATGAATGCAGACATTTGGACATATGTTTACAGGGTTCCTTAGAAGGTCCCCAGGGGGAGTAAGCTGCAGTTTGTCCCCATCGTAACAGCTCACAATCGACTCTTCTCTTGCCTGTATCACTTACCCGCCCCCTCCCCCCCATCTTGTGTGTTTGGAAAGATGTCCCAAGTAAACTCCTTTATCCATGTCCTTGTCCTAGGATTGGTTTCTGGGGGATTCAAACTAAGGCAGTGCCTGTAGACCCTTGTCCTAAAAGGGTCTTATAATTTTTTTAAGAAACAGAGAATAACAATGTCTTTGATGCTCTCAGCTCTCGAAGTTCTGACTGTTTTCACTCCCTTTAATGGTGTCACAATAGCCTCAATGATCCTTTACTCTATGCAAGATGTAATGTACCAAACAATGTGAATTATTCAGCCTCAGAGGCATGGGACTAAACAGAATCTTAATTGGGGAAAACTGGGGGCTCTAGACATCGGACATAAAGGAAAGAAGCATAGGGATGGGATCAAAAGAGAATTATACCATGTTTGAAAAGAGGCTGAGATAGGGAAAGAGGAATGCAGAAACCAAGGTTCTGTTTGGGGGAAAACCTGGGGCCTTGGAATGTAGACTGGAACAGTGGAACCCAACGTGGAGAATCAGCCAGGTGCATGGACACAACCTCAGATCACGAGCCACCTCCTGGTGGTTGTTCAGGTGCATCCTTATGCACTGAGGAATAGGAACCCGGCAAGAATGTAGGATGGGACCCACTAAGCATCCTGGGCTCAGCTTATCTTCAGTGTGAGTCTTGAAGTTATGTTTGTGCTTCTTTGCACAGTACCATTTGAGGTACATGCTCTGCAATATTCACACCATTTGCTATCCCACACATCCACATCTTTTGCTCTGCATTCCCTCTGCCCACCCTGCTGCTGCTCATTAGCGGCACTCCCACCTCTCCCTTTAAAACCTCAAACATCAGCTCCTCTGTGATGTCACTGACTCCATCTATACCCCATACCCCACAGACACCTGGACCAATCCTGCATTGTTCTACCATGCTTCTGATTTCATGTGTGTTATTGTGGCTGGTTTACATCCTTGATCTCCTCCATGAGGTTGTGAGCTTCCAAGGGAGCTTTTCAGATTTTTTAGATTGTGTCTAATTTCTACCCACTCTGCTCCATTGTCAAGTCCTGCTTACTTTACCTCCTAGACACCTTTCAAACTCACCTCACTCCTCTCCATCCCCTCAGTTCCTCTCTGGTTCAAGCTACCACATCCTTTATTCCTGAGTCCTCAAAGATACTCTGTTCCTTCTTTGTAGGCATCGTAAAAACCTGATCATGTCACAGTCCACCTCAGTGGACTCATTTGCTCTTGGCATCAAAGTGAGATACTAGCCTCTGGTCCGGAGTAGTTGAAGGTTTCCTGGTGCTAAGTTGCACTTCAATAAGGAGAAAGGCAGCACATCTGCAGCAAAAAGCTGGTAAATACCAACAGCTTAGTTATGACGTACAGCAAAAATGTGCCAGTAATAGCCACCAGGGGACTCAAAAATTAACAAGCACAAACAAACAAAAAAGAGAATAATGAGTTAAAAGCAACCATGAGACTGCTGGTACAATCCTACAGTCATCTTCCGTTTGGGGAAACTGAGGTCCAGACAGGATGAAGATACTTCCTAATATTAACAAAATATCAGGGGCAGTGATGGTTCTAAATTGCAGGTCACCCCAACCCAGCAATCTTGCTCAGAGACCAGCCCTTAGCAAAGCAAGGATGATGCCACCTAGGTGGGCAGATGAGAAGGTGGGCAAGGTGGATGGTTATTCTGAGGCTCAGAATAATATCTTGATTGAGGTCTAAACATTTTTTTCCACAGCTGAATACACAACACTTCTTGTTGTCATCTAGACATTGTCTGTCCTTCGCACATTCATCCCTTTCTTGGAATTCACATTCCCTAGGGAAAGGACAGTTTTACAACCATGAATGATGGAGGGCACAGTGTCCACTCTTCCCCCAACGTGAGGCAATTCTGGGGAGTCAGGGAAGTTTGCTTTGTCTTTGCTCATCCACCAAGAGACCTTTCTTCAGGGTGTCTCATTTATTTCCCAGCACTGTCTATGCTACCCTCCCTTTTGACACCCCTTATTCTCTACCTTCTTACCCCATGCCTAGTTCCACCCCCTAGCCTCATCCCCTCTAAGGCAGGATGTCTCAACCTTGTCACTAGGGCCTGATCATTAGTTATGGGAGGAGAAGGGCTGTCCTGTGCACTGTAGGATGTTTAGCAGCGCCTTAGCCCTCTACCCACTGTACACCAATAGCACTCCCCAGTTTAAAAACTAAAAACATCTCCTGACATTGCACATGTCCCCTGGAAGGCAAAATGGCCCCACTGAAAGCCATTGGTCGGAGGTAATTTGGTCATTTTGGCCTGGTTGAGGAGTCCGTATTTGGGAGTTCTTTCTGGGGGGCACTATTGCACAGTGATTAGTATTGCTTACTCTGACTTCAGAGAGTTGGGTTTTAAAATTCTACCCCTTGGATTACCACTCACCTCTCTGAACTGTGGTTTCATCACTTGTAAAATCATTTTAGCCTCAAGAGGTGTTGAGGAAGAAATGAGACAAAGTGTGTAGGGACGCTTGGGTGGCTCAGTGTTTGAGCATCTGCCTTTGGCTCATGACCTGATCCCGGGGTCTGGGATCAAGTCCCGCATTGGGCTCCTTGTGTGGGCCTGCTTCTCCCTCTGCCTGTGTCTCCGCCCCGCACTCTGTCTCTCATGAATAAATAAATAAAACCTTAAAAAATTTTTAAAAAGTGTGTAAAGCTCTAATCATAGCAACTGATGCATAGCGATGTTAACTAACATTTGTCAACTGTTTGCCATAAGCCAAGAGCTTTTCTGTGCATTTAAATCATACCTTGTTCAGTTTTACTGACATCCCCATTTTGCAGAGGAGGAGATACAGCACATGGAATTTAAGCATCATGCCCGAGGTCATGGACACTGAGTGGTGGAACCAGAATGTGGATCTCTCAAACTCCTGACTTTCTAAATGTTCAGTAAATGGCAGCAATAATCATTATTACTATGAGGTCATGGATTCTTAACTGCAGTTCAAAGAACCTTCTGGATACTGTCTTTTATCCTTAAGGTAAGGCACCCCTGGGGTTGCAGGAATGGTTTATAATACTCTGCAGTATTGTATTGCATTTGAAAGAATCAGGACTTGCTAGGGATAATATCCTGAGAAAGGGGGCTGTTTCTGTTGTGGGGTGAGAGGAAGGGCTCCTAGACTTCCCAGATTCCTACAGTCTCTCTCATACACACTAGATCCTGTGACTCTTCCCTCCACTCCACTCTACCCCATTGACCCTCACTTCAAAGGGGCTGAAAGTCCTGCATTCTTGCATTCACTGAAGGGCTCTTCCATAAAGAGAGAAATTGGAAGAAATATGCAAATTTCTCCCAACTTAGGACCAGCGCTAACATGGTGGGAAGCAACTCAAGTCTTATGCCTTGTTCCTTCCTCCTAGTAACTTTCCTCTCTCCAGGGTGAGGGCTGAAGCCCCAGTACTTACTGGGAAAGATCCAGTCACTCAGACAAGAACCCTTGTCTAGTGAATGGGACATTCACTAGAAGGGTGGATAAGACCAGGATGCTCAAAAGTCTAGAAGACTCCATACTGAAGAAGAGCTGGTCTGTCCAGTGATTCCAGAGCATGAAAATGTCCAGCTGCCTTTGACCAGCCTATTTCTTCAGTAGTCTGTATGTTGGATGTGAGAACTGGAGTGAAGCCAGCCACCTCCTTTCCTGCTGGGAACCCCAAGTTCCTGAGATCATCAATGTGACAGCGGGTGTCTATAGCACACAGCCCTGGGGAAGGGTCTTTTGTTGCATGGTTCCTGATCCTCAGCAGCCTGGGCAGAAGCGTGCCCTCTGGTCAACCAGGGGGAGTGGGCAAAGCTTGTCTCACATTCCAGGTGACCTTCGGAGTCAATGCCACCATCAGGGTCGTCTTCTTGGTAACTCTGAGAGTTGCAGAATGTGCCTGCTCTCCATTCACTTTACATTTTATCTGCACACTAAGTGGCATGTCCTTTTTGTTTGTCTCTGACATGTGTCTCTATGGATCTCTTGTTATCTCTGTCTTTCTGTGCTTCTCTGTGTCAGTGTCTGACCTACTCTCTTCTTCTTTGGGTCTCTCAAGGTCTCTGTGTCTCTTTATCCCTCTCCTATCCTTTCCTCCCATCCTTCTCCATTTTCTCTTTCAGTAGTTTATATTCTTTGAATAAGGCCAAAAGAGTAAATGTGTTGCCACAGAGTGGGGCATGGGGAAGGAACAGCCTGTCAGCACAGTTTTCAGAGAGTATTTGTCAAAGTTGTATTACTTTGAGAACTTTAAGGAATGTCATAGAGCTTCTAGGGGGGTGTCTCCCATCTGGTGCAAACTCCTTGTTGTTGGAGGAGGAACTGTAAGATAGGGAGACCTGCCTGAGAGACTACACCCAAGAAGAGGTCCATAGCAGTGGAGTGGCTGGCTTCTGACTGGACTGGTGAAAGGGCTCTGGAGAGAGTGCTAGGGTACTTGGTAGCTTTCCAACAAAGAGTCCACATGTCAGCCAGTCTCTCAGTCTTGGCAGGGAGAGAGACTCTCTTCAGAGAGTAAATGTCATCTGTAGGGTCCTCATTTCTTCCATTAACTAGCTGTTGCACTTTTGGGCCAAGCTTTGTTCTCCATTTGTCCTACATGATGGGCAGAAGCCAGACAAAGCAAGCCTCATCATCAGTTTAGTGATGATATGGTCACAAAATTTAGGATCACTGACAGAGCCTTCTATGGGAGTTTGTGATGTGGGTCTCAGCCTATTTACAGTGAGTTTCTCAGCTAGGAAGGCCTGAGACATCCCTGAGTGGGGGGCATATTTACTCAAAGAGAGGCCTCCAGACATTCCCCTCACAGACATCCCCCTACCACCACTGGGCCAGTGTTGTGGTTGGATAAGATTTTGTGGTTCTTTTTATGATCCCAGGACTTGCATCTATCATACCATCAGGGAACTTAAGAGAACAAGATTTAATAGTCACAAGCCTTGTAGGGTACATGGCAGGCTAGAGGGCCACACAGGAGGTTGTGGACAGAGAATGTGGGAGAAAGTGCAGACCTAGGACTCTCCCTTTATTAGGGTCCCAGGGTGAAATGTAGGGTTTCATGAGTTCACTTTCTGTTGGTGAATTTAAAGCACATAGAAGTGGGTATTAGGGTGTGGGAAGGGAGAAACTGGGCTTTGCCATGATCAATGATTTGGATTCCTTGAGGACTTCCTAAAAGTGGAACTTCGTGGGTGAGGGGAGAGTGGTTGCTCATCTAGTCCTGTCATTACAATCTGTGTTATACAGCTGAGTTGTCCTATTGTGTATTGCAGTGGGTGTCTTTGAAATGGATGCCTCACCACTCAAAAGCTTAATGTCAGGCACTCACATTACAATGAAAAAGCTGACTCTCAGGCACTTACACTACAGAATCCCATACCATCAGTTTCAGGGACCCAGTGGACCCCACAAAGGGAGCAGGAAATAGAATTTCTAATGAATAACCAAGATGTCTTCAGAGGTGCTGTCCCTCTTTATTCTGTGTCCTTCTCAAAATCATCCCAGAAGAGATTACAAAGCTGAACCACCTGGGTGGAAGGACTCTGAGGGCACAAGTCCCATTTCCTCATCTTACACATAGGGGTCATAAGGCCCATTGGAGTGCAGATGCTGATTCAATGTCATCAAGTGAGTGAGTGTCAGAGATACAGGTCAGAGGGAATGGAGTGTCTGAGTTCTTGTCAGAGGTCACTATGGAATCTTCTGATATTAGTGTGGACATAATATGTTACTATGGAGTGGGAGGAATAGTACGTAAAAGGGGAGGGGGTGAAGGTGATGTGTACAGTGGGGACAGAAGCTAAGGAATTCCAGGGTCTATAAATGCCCAAATGGTTCCTGCGGCCCCCAAATAAGACCAAATTCTTCTCTAAATCTTCTTGAAAGTAAATGAAAACTCAGAATTCTGATTGTTCTATCTATCTATCCTGTCTTGCTTAATTTCCAGCCCCACCCAAGGGTCTCACTTTCAAAGCAGGTGAGATGAAATTTATGTCTTTGGGGCCTGAGATGAAAGACACATTTTGGCCCCTTCCCTCACCCAATATCTTGAAGAAGGCGAGTAAGGATACATGTGGATCTTTGCCCTGCTTCTCTTACCTCCTCTCACTGATGGTCATAGTACCCTGCCTCTACTAGCTCAGCCACACTTCTGTTCAAGTACCTATCCCCTGTCAGAATGAGAAACTCCAAGGGGTACTAAGCTTGATGGCCTCTACCTGGAAATTTTTGCTTGTTAATTAGGCCAAGACAGTTTCCTCAAACTTCCTGTCCCTGGCTTTCTGTGTTGTTTCCTGAGTCCCTACATGTATTACTGAGTTTCATGTTGTGTCCTTAAATGAATTCTGACCTTCATTAAACAGGCCTATGTTTAGAGCCTAGTGCTTAGCACATTAATAGGCCCGGAATAAATGCTCCAAGTAAACTACTGGATGAGGAAGGTAGGTATGTGGGTGGTTCATAGTATGATGAATGGGAAGATCATTTGAAGAATATGAAGAAGGATGGGTGAGGGTATCATGGACATTTGGATGCATGAATACATGAACATGGATGGGTGGGTGAAGAAGTGGGTTGCACTGAACATAAGGATGGATAGGTTAGTCATGGAATGAATGGGTCTATTTGATGGAAACTCTGAATGGAAGGGAGGTGAGTAAATTGGTAGGTGGATGGAGGGGAGATGGGCATAGAAATGATGGAGAAGTATGTCGTTGGGCATGAGAGGATGGTGTGTGTATGAAAGATGGATAAAGGCTGGATATAAAACAGGCAGCTGCATAGGCAGAAAGAAGATGGGTGGGAAGGGTAAGTGGATGGATATATGAGTGAAACCATGGATGAAAAGACAGGTAAATTTAAAGATATATCAATGCAGTGTAGGTGAGTGGGTGGATACATGAGTAAATGGAGGGAATGGTGGTGAATAGGTGGGAGTAGGGTAGAAACATGAGTATAAGAATAAAAACATTAACGAAAATTAAAGATAAAAAATCATGTACAAAATAATTTATATTACTCTAAAGTAATACATTTGAAAGTGGAGAGAAAATGGATCAATTTTAGCAACACATAAGAGACCTAACTTTATAGAAGAAGAGGTAGAAAGCCTGTACAAGTATAAGATAAAACACAAAGAAAATTAGTAAAGATATATCTTACAGAAAGAACCTAACCTAGATGCTTTTGGAGCACAATTTTGTCCAGCTTTCAAGGAACAGAGGATATCATTAAAATGTTATTATTGAAACTATTATTAAAGATACTACAGATCTTGGGAGGTGTCTGGCTGGCTCAGTTGGCAGAGCATGCAACTCTTGATCTCCGAGAGTGAGTTCGAGCCCCACTGGGGTGTAGACATTGCTTAAAATAAAATAAATAATAAATTTTAAATGAGCACTGGGTGTTATACTATATGTTGGAAAATCGAACTCCAATTAAAAAATATACAAAATTTAAAATATTACAGGTCATAGGGAGAAAAAGTACGTTTTCCAATCAGTTTTCCATGCTAGTTTGTTGAAAGGTATATGACTCAGATAGTAAGACATACCAAAGTAATAGACCTATTTTTCTTTTGACCATTGATGTGAAAATTCTGCACAAATTATTTGCTTAAAGAACCTTCAGTGTATTAATACAAGTATATCCTCAATACGATTAAGGTCAATCCAAGAATGCAAGGATGATCCAACACTTGAAAATTTAATAATGTACTCTCTTATACCAGCACTTTAGAAGAGAAAAATCATTACATGATTTTTGGATGCCTAAAAGGTTTTTGACAAAATGCCACAGTAATTTCTAATAGCAGCTGTAAATGGATGAAAACAACCCAAGAGTAGTAACATCTGTTGATCCCAAAGCCAACAACAAGTATCATTTTATACAGCAAGAGACGCTGACTCTAAAATAAAGAACCAGACAGGGATAAATGTCATTACCTTTATTTTCAGCATTGTTTCAGAGGCTCTACATGATATAAAAAGACAAGGAAAGATATAAGTCGTGAAATTGGAATAAAGAAGAGTTAAATTTCTCATAATTTTTGGTTGACATGATTCTCTATAAAATCAAAGTAATCCCATTAAATACTGTTCTACTTCGAAGACAATTTGGAAGGTAGTTGGATAAGAGATAGTATTGATAGCTTTTTATCATGCTAGTCATAGTTAATTACATCGATGATAATATTTTCCACTTACTGGTCATTTTTGAGATTCCAGGCACTTCAGTCCACAATGTGAACAGCACTTCTGGGACACTGGGCAATCACGATCCTGCAGGCACTTGGGTCTCTCAATCTTGGAACACATCAGGGGCTTGCGTGGGCAGAAACCTGATTTGACTTTATGGGATAAAATAAGACTTGACCTTGAAATACTTGATCATAGTTTGAGACAAATTTGGGGGACTTGGGGAACCCTAAAAGGGCTATCTTCTGAGGAAGCCTCTTACTCTTTCCCCCTAGAGTAACAATAGTGTGCAGAAGGCAGAGTATCAGCATTCTATGGCTAATAATTTGAGGAGTATCAAAGAGGCTTGCCATGTCTGACATAGAGAATCCGTTAGGATTCCTGCCACTCCCACAAAACTAATGGATTTGGGTTTCCTAATCCCAAAGTACCAGAGTCTGAAGGAATGTTAGAGAGCATTCAGAACTTCCTCATTTTAGAAATTGTAAAATTTGAGGATTTTGTAGGGGCATGTGAGTTACCTAAGGCCATATGGAAAACAAGTAGAAGAGTTGAAGTCAGTTGAAAGGCCTTGGGTTCCTTCCAGGACACCAGGCTGTACCTCAAAACACTAACAATCTCTGAGACGAGAGCATATTATCTCAGCACTACATGCAGAAATGAGCACTAGTCTCAGAGGTACAAAGTTCAAGTCTGCCCCAACAGCATTTTGCTACCCATCTTTTCCCCAGCATCCCTTACATGATGTGAGTATGCTCTACATGTTCTGAAGTTTTGTGTAGACAGACATAAGACTTATTAGGAATGGACGTAATGGTTATCATTTTTTTTGTATGAATAAGTGGATATTGTCACCTGTTGGTCAGTGAAGAAGAGACTCAGAATAAATAAGTTCTCATGGGGAAAAATAGGCAGTGATACTATGCCTGGTTGGCTTTGAAGACTAGCACAATAGTTTCCTGAAATCAGGAAGGCAACAGGAGAGCAGTGATTGGGCCTTAAAAAAGGAAAATTTCCCAAGAGACATCTAAGGTCAACCAAAGGGGCATCCCCATTCCATGAGACAACATGACATCCTTAGCATATTTGGGAGGTATATCTCCAGTCCTCACCTGTCCAGGCCTTGGCACAAACAAAGCCACACATGGATTCACAACATTTGTCACTTTTGGGGCAATCCATGTCACCCTTACAGGAAGCTGGACACTCCATACGGTTCTTGAAGGGGAAGAGTGGGCACTGTCCAGTCTTGACTAAAACAAGAACAGATGTGAGTTTCCTCAAACCCCACCCATCTCACACCCTTCAAACACCTTTACCTTCTCTTCAAAACTAGTATATCTTTCTGTGACTTGGTTCACTCTACCATGACTACCTCTGGGAGCCTGCAGAGGAATGCAATGCCTCAGCATCTCATGGGATGTGGTAGGAAGAGAGTTAGGCTTGTTCTTTGAAACCCCAGGTAAGAAGGTGGCTCCTCAGGTTGGGCTGGCAGCTGAGGATGTGGTAGGAAATGGTCAGATTCAGTGGAACAGGACCCTGAACTTTACAGATTCTGGATCTATTTTTAAGGTAGATCTAAAAGGATTTCCTAACTCAGTAGATGTGGATTGAGAATGTTGATGTTGATTCATTAAGGGTCATTTAGAAGTCGATTTCAATCAAGATGGGGAGAACTATGGGCAGAGCAAGTTTGAGGTGGGAGAGCAAAGATGAGGAGTCTTGTTTTAGACAAGTGAAGCGTGAGGTGTTTGTGAGATTGAGATGAAGGAGTAGAGTAAGCAGTTGGAGTTTGGGAGTCAAATTCAGACTGGAGATAAGACTGTGTGGGTCACTAGGACCTGGGTGGTATTGAAATCAATTTGTTAGGATTTTGTGCATGTTTCCTGTGATCATTATGTGATTGCAAATTCTATGAGGGCAGGAAGTATTTCTTGTCTTCTCTTTCTCCTTCTACTCCTTGTCCTTCTTCTTCAAGTCAGACTCAGACAGACTGTGGTGTGTTTGACTCTCAGAGCTATTGTTAGGTTCTTTCTGAGCCCCAGATGGAAAAAAAGTTTCCCCCAAACTCACCCAAGCCCATTTCCCTGGTTGCTTCTTTCTGCTGGCTTCTGAGAGTGAGCCAAGGTCTAATCCATAGTGCCATGATTCCTTACAGCATCCCACAACGGGTAAGGCCACAACAGTGCCTTGTCTATTCAGGCTCACTGGATGTACAGAATTAAAATTCCAGATCTACCCAGGACCCACTGTGAATCCTTGGGCGACTAACTTTATCTCTCTGACTCTGTTTCTTTGTGAGGCTAATAGACGTGATGGTACAGTATTCAGCTCGATTCACAGACCCGGAGGCCAAAGTACTAGTGCTGCCTTGTATGTCACACAGTGTTGCGTTTGAACATCAATGGTCACTCCCTGGATTGCTACTATTTAGTGAGCCCACACTACTGAACAGCCCCCATGTCAGACCTTGTGTCCTGATCACATATAATCCTACCAACACCTCACCTCAGTGAAGTCTTTGCTGTTAGTCCAGTATTACAGGGGAGGGACAGAAACTCAAAGAGGTGAAGAAATTTTCAGGAAATGGGAAAAGGAGGAGTTTCATCTACCTCTGCAAGACACTGTCTCCCAATATTACTGGTGTTGGTCATTAGAGTAGGAACTAATCCACAGCCCTCACCTTCACCTCACCCTGTTCTTCACTTACTCCATGCTCTACTCCTACTTCATGGGATTCCAGACCTGACCTGTTGATGCTTCATTCTTGGATGAGTCCTCAGGTACTACTCAACAGGCATGTGCTCTATGTCATTTTTCTGCCACAATGTCTCCATTAGGTAAATGCTATTTTTATCCCCCTTTTATAGACAAGAATGCTGAAGTGCATGGAAGCAGAAGACTGACCCAAGGCCACTCATTCAGTGAATGACAGAGCTGACTTGAGTCAAGACAGTTTCACCTCAAAGCCTAAGCTTATACCTAGGCTGGTATGCTATTTCTGGTTAGACTAGTTCCTCGGACTGCTAGGCTTATAAGTCTTACCAACTGATGAGCAAGCCACTCTGCAGTTTCCTCTGCTGATGAAGTTGTTGGCATTCCCATAGCAGCCTCCATATTTAAACGGTTTGCATATCCGATGTTTAAAGTCAAAATACCAGCGCGAGAGCCCAATGTTACAGCTTCCTTGGTCTGAGGGTAGCATGCAGGGTTCTGAGGGTGGGAAGCAAAGAGTTAAGGCCAGAAAGGGTAGTAGAAAAGAGAAGGGGTCAGGTTCTTAGCTTCTACACAATTCTTGGTATGACCATACAAGTCATACAGAGCCACTGTCAAGAAAAGTCTAGACTAGTTCTCCTACAAATAATCTATGTTGTGCACTATCTCTGAGCACCATTTCTACCTTGCAAAAGACATAGTGAAAAGCATATGAGGATGTTTTGTAGCTGATCTTTTACTCTAAGGCCCTGAGCTTTGGGAAGGTGAGACTTGTTCATTGACTGTATCCAAAGTGCCTAACAAAGCACCTGGTGTATAGAAGGAACAAGCCATGAAGAAAGAAAAACAGCAATGTCTCATGTCTGGATCCTGTCTGATGCTCACAGCTGAACCATGTCATTCTCTATTAGAAATAGATAGGTCACAGGACATCCACATCAAAGAAGATTGCTCTAGGGCCATCATAAAGGGAAACTAAAAACACAATATTGTGAAACCCATGAAATGCCAAACACCTATGAGTGATTTATGCTTCTCTATCCATTATGGCTTCATCCTCAGTCTAGCCTGCCCTCTCTGTAGATAAGATTCCCTGAGAGTGTCCCACTTTTCAACAACACCCAATATAGACCACCCAGGCCCCAAATTCCCCAATCAAAGCCTCTCTCCTATAGTAGATTCTTTCCTGAATCTCAGTAGCTTTTTACTGAGATCCCTCCAGTTATATATGGTGAACATTCTCCCTCATTATAATGAATAATAAATCCACCTTGTTCACCTATAAGTGTATTCCCGATGGCCTTTGTCTAAAGGACATTAAAACAGACAATTTGGATATATATATATATATATATATATATATATATCATAATTTCCTATTATGAGATGCTCTATATTTTAAGTTAGCAGGAAACTTATTTGAAGGCCAAAGGGTCCAAAACTAAGGCCAAAGGGTCCAAAACTAAGCCCAGCATCTAAACCAACTGAGCTTTGTATTTACCACATGCCCAGCAACAGTCTCTTGACGTTAGGGGGCACGCAACTAGTATTAGTTATTTGTGAATGCTTGAATGTTGACTCAAAAAAAGACTATCATCCATATTATCCAGTTAATATCCACCATGCCTGAACTCATTGTTTGTACTTGAGTGTTGGGAATCTGAATAGTAAAAGAAAAGCATGAACCCTAGCTTTTTGTCCTACCATCCAAGAGAATCATTCAACTAGTTCTGGATGGAGCAGGAAGAAAGGCACCTGTAAAGGCACCTGTGCCCACAGCCTGGGGGTCACTACCTTGGAATGGATCCATACACTTCTTCTCACAGGCGAATGAGCAGCACTTCATGTAATCCTGGCAGTGCAAATCACTTAAGCAGAAGTCTGGAACTTTAGTCTCACAGATGACCCTGTCTTTGGGGCATACTCCTGGTTTCCCTGCAACAAAGCAATGTCCACATTCACATCTCTTGAGAGTTTCAGCTCTCCTCCTATGGCAAAGGTGAAAAGTGATGTTCTATCGGCCCTGTCTTCTACCTTCCATCCTCTGTTCTCACTCTGCTTATATTTAGGGATTGGGTCTGTTTCTCACCACTCATGGTTCATTTAGATCTATCTGAGTCAGGAATCTATGCTCAGGTCAACTGAAGGGGAAGCATCTCAGATTCCACAGCAGGGAGTTATATGAGGATCAAGAGTCTTACCATAAGTTCAGGAGCTCCTCTCTCCTCTTGGAATAGAATATGTTAATGCCCATGGCATCTACCTCCAGAACTGTAGTTGATTGGGGAAGTTAATTAGTAAGGAGTAGAGGAAATATCATGGAAATAGGAGTATAGGAGTCACCAAAAAAACCTGATTTGGGCTCCTGGCTCCTTGTGAGCTCAAGGCCAAACTGAGTTCCACTATACAGCTTCGCAGTTACCTCTAAAGTGTGCAGAAATGGGCAGCAGGAGGAGCACTCCAAGACAGACCTGGTGTGGAGGCCTGACGCCAACACAACTATAAATAATCTTGGGAAAAAGGTATTCCTTTGGAGTCCAACGTTTCTCATCTATAATATGAGAAAATCCTTACAACCTGCTTAAAAGAATTAAGGGGATAATGCCTGTAATGCATTTGTCACAGTGCCTGGCACATGGAAAGAGCTTGGCAGATATGGGTTTTCTTCCTCCTTTTTAAGGGCTAGACATGGCTTCCTAATTGCCGGGGTTGTAGGAAGCAGAATTTGAAAGTTGCTTCGCCAAGATTCTCATCCTCTGGTTATTAAACCAAATATGAATTTAGGTGCTGCTGTTAAGGGAGTTCATAGATGTGAGTAGAGTCCCAAGTTAATTGATCTTAAAATATAGAGATTATCTGAGCGGACCAGTCCTAAGTTCTTGAGTCCTTAAAATGAAGCGCTTTCCCCCTGATTAATAGGGAAGAGGTAAGAGAGATTCAGTCCAACGCGCTATTAGTAACATTGAGGATGGAGGAAGCTAGGTGCCCTGGATGGAAGGTGGCTTCTGGAAGCAACCCCCATGGTACAACTGCAAGGAAATGATTCTGCCACAGCCAGAGTGCATGGCCAAGAACTCTGGGTTCCTAGATGGGAATGGCAGCTTTGGCTGACACCCTGGTTTCAGCCTGCCAAGACCCTGAGCAGAGAATCCTGGCACACTATACCAGACTTCTGGCCTAGAGGTAATGTGTCACACAGCGACAGATAACTACTATACTGTGCAGTTGGCTGCAGGACTCTAAACCAAGCAGCTCTCCAGTGAGATCTGACCAGAGAAGCATGATTCATTTGGATACTACTGAGACTTGGAATTATAGAAGTTTGGAATTGGAAAGACCATATAGGTCATTAGTATCACCCTCCCAATTTCCTAGGCAAAGGAAAGAAGAAGAAGAAGAAGAAGAAGAAGAAGAAGAAGAAGAAGAAGAAGAAGAAGAAGAAGAAGAAGAAGAAGAAGAAGAAGAAGAAGAAGAAGAAGAAGAAGAAGAAGGAGAAGAAGAAGAAGAAGAAGAAGAAGAAGAAGAAGAAGAAGAAGAAGAAGAAGAAGGAGGAGGAGGAGGAGGAGGAGGAGGAGGAGGAGGAGGAGGAGGAGGAGGAGGAGGAGGAGGAGGAAAGGGAGAGGGAGAGGGAGAAGAAGGAGAAGTCAGATGTGAAAATACAGTTAATGAGGGGCAGCCCTGGGACCTCCAATTCATGACTCACTCTGGAAGCCAGAAGCCCCGAGCATGCCATTGAGACTTTTAGTACTTTCCAGATATATTCCTTACCCTTCATACCATGCTTCATGCATCCACCATGGACATCTGAGGCTAAGAAGAATTGTGGTTCCTAATCTGGAGTGTACAATGGAAACCTCTGTGCATCTTTTAGAAACTGCAGACTGTGGCCTGAATCAGAATCTCTAGAAAGTGAAGCCTAGGGACTTCAATTTTTAAAAGCACATCTGGGGACACCAAAGCAGGCAGTTGAGCATCATGATGCAGGCTACTCCTTGGGAGCCAGTGTTCTAGCAAATTAAATAAAGGAGACTAGGGATCCCTGGGTGGCGCAGCGGTTTAGCGCCTGCCTTTGGCCCAGGGTGCAATCCTGGAGATCCGGGATTGAATCCCACGTCAGGCTCCCTGCATGGAGCCTGCTTCTCCCTCTGCCTGTGTCTCTGCCTCTCTCTCTGTGTGCCTATCATAAGTAAATAAAAATTTTAAAAAAGGAAGGTCTATGACTATTAATATATAAATAAATAAATACATAAATACATAAATGAGAGTAAAGCAAATCAAATAAGGGATACCTCCAAGAAGTAAAAAGGCATAGAAATCTTGAGATTCTAAAGACAAATGTCCCCACCTAATGTAGACTCTAGTCAGTCCAGCCTCCCTTCTGCTTCTGGAGGCTTGTAAACCATTTTTTTGGTTTAGCCATTGTACCTTCTTGCCCCACTGTCAGCTTCAGCTCTCACTTATAATCCTCCTCCCTGCCGGTCAGCCGTCCTCAGTTCCTTACCTTGTCTGTGCCGTCTCCTCCTGAATGCACACACCCTGATGGTCCCTCTGCAACTACTAAGGATGCTCCCTGGGTGTAGATATCAGCTCTCTGCTGTCTTTACTGGACACACACTTTCTGCACCACATCCATATCCATGATGCTAACTGTGGTTCCTATACCTCTCTCCAGACCCATCTTCACTTCCAAGCTAAAGACACATATTCAACCACCTGGGGAACATGCATCTGGGCATCTATAAGACCTCTATGCCCACATGTATAAAACAGAACTAGGGTCTCCCTATGCCTCAGCAATGCCTCCATCTCTCTACTCACATCTTTATATTTGACATCAGCAGGCTCCCAGGTGGTCATGAGAACCCTGAGATTCCTTTCTCCCAATATTTCACCCCAGCATCCTATCAGTCATGGACTTGGGCCAGTTTTCCCTCTAGTCTCTCTCCAAGCCCCATAGCTTCTTCTCTTGACCACCATTTCCAGGGCAGGCCAGACCTCATTCCATTTCTGTCCTCCACTGTGCAACTGCCTCCTCACTGTCCTCTACCTCAGGCTCCTGCTTAGTGATAGATTCACTTTAAAAATTAATCTTGGAAAAGACACATATCAGGAAAAGGTAGAGAAATAATTTGGAGGCAGTAGATGAGGGAAGGATCAAAGGGCCCAGGGTGTGTGAGCAGGGCTAGTTCTCTAAATCCACAGAAGATGTGGCTTTAGAGAACTCACTCAAATAATGTGAGTCCTTGCCTCCCGCCTGACACTCAGTCTCAGAAAGGCCTGCTAAGGAAGGGTGGCTGAAGCTCCTCTGAACCCACGTATCTCTATTTTGACTGGCGATGAAGTCGTCTCCTCCAAAGAGATAGAGAGAAGCAGCAGGAGTGCTATATTCCTCCAGGAGAAGGTCGAACTGTGGAGAGGAAGGTTCCTGTGTGGGATGAGAAGAGGCAGAGGGATTAGGCACAAGCCAGACAGACATATAGAGCTTGTGCTGAGAACCATGGAGACAGTCCACCACTTCTCTCAGTTCACAGCTGAGGAAACCAAGATGCACAGTGGGGAAGGGGTTTGTCTGAGGTCAGGTGGAGAGTAGGGCAGGACCTTCAGGCCTAGGGCCTTCCCAGTGACCCCACACTCTGCCATGGTCTGGAGCATGTCCCAGCAGGACATTTGCCCATTGTCTTGTTCCTCCATGAAAGACCACATGTGAAGGATCACAGGATTGTTCTGGAATAGTTGCAGGGCTGGTTTGCCCACTGTCACACTGTCATTCCAAGGGCAACCCTAGCCATGAGTGGACACCTTTTCCTTGCTTCACTGATGACAAGAGACTGATGGTATGAGGTCTTCATGAGGGCCTGAGCATGTCCCTCTGGGTCTTAGAGCCCCAGAAGCAAAAAATCCCAGGTGACCTTGGGTGAAGAAAAGAATGCCTCATCTTCCTTCTGGTGTTATCCAAGCCTAGCTTCTGATACTCCCAGAGCACTCCATACACAGATGACCCTTCCCTACTCACTTGACACCCATTTCAACATGTCTTTTCTTTGTCCTTATGTCTTCTAAATTCTGTGATGTGAAGAACTGATAATGCCTTGCCATGTTACCTCTCTCAGACTAAATGCATCTCAAAAACAGCAAGAGAGATAGATGGAGGCAGAAAGGAGGGGAGACAGAAAGAGAGGAAGGCCGAGAACGTTGTTATGCCCAGGAAGGCACCTATGTTGTTGGTGGAACTTCAAACATGAAGTTCAGACATGAAGTTCTGAAAAGGCATAGAGTCTTTTCCAGATCTCCTGAAACCATATTACGTGGCTGCCTAAGACTAAAGACTTATAGCAATGTCTTCATTTTTGTCCCTAGAATTCTAATCCTGAATCCTCCCCACATTTTACAACAGTGCCTGGGCTGTTCAGTAATGACAGTTATGGCTCCAAACTCAGTGACACTAATTTTTGATCCTGGCTGGTAACTTAGCACTGTAGCTGTGTCTTGGAGCCTTAGTTTCCTCATCTGGAAAATGGGAATGATACAGCATACCTGGCAACTTTGGTGTCACTGTAAGGATTAGATGAAATCAGGTGAAGCTTATTCATGAAGTGGCATGGCATGGTCAAAAATAGTGCTTGGAGTTGAATCTGAACTCATGTGGTGGATCCCCTACTTGCCAGCTATGCCTCTTGGCTCAGCCACTGAACCTCACTGAGCCTCAGTCTTTTTTCCTTTCTTTTTTCAAGATTTTAGTTTTAACTAGTCTCTATACTCGACGTGGGGTTTGAACTTACAAGCCCAAGTACAAGAGACACATGGTCCTCTGAGCCAGCCCGGTGTCCCTTACCTCAGTTTTCCTCGAAGGAAATAGTAACACACCTACTTCATAGACATGAGAATTAATGAAACTCTTGTGGAAAGCATGATGACTGGTGTAATTAATATATTTTAGGAAGTAAACAAATAATTTACTGAATGTCAAAGAAAAGGTGCCTATTGTCTTTTTGGCTCTTGAATTTCCCATAAACATCTCTGTATATCATTATTTCTCTTCCCTGGGAAGATTAGCCAAGGCCCTATGGTGTCTTAAATTCTTTTTTTTAAATTTTTTAAAATTTTTATTTATGATAGTCGCACACAGAGAGAGAGAGAGACAGAGAGAGAGAGACAGAGACAGAGACACAGGCAGAGGGAGAAGCAGACTCCATGCACTGGGAGCCTGACGTGGGATTCGATCCCGGGTCTCCAGGATCTTGCCCTGGGCCAAAGGCAGGCGCTAAACCGCTGCGCCACCCAGGGATCCCTAAATTCTTTTTTTTTTCACTTTTTAAAAATTAAATGTATTTTTTTTTATTGGAGATCGATTTGCCAACATATCGTGGAGTCTTAAATTCTTATATCAAATCACTCTTTGGGTTTGAAGTTTTATATCTATTGACCCAGTCTTAAGTAGTAGTTGATCAGACAGCCTATAGTCTCTTAGTAGGAAGCAGATCTCCAGGGATGCGGGTACAAGGAAAGATGTAGATCAATTGGATTGCCAAATATAATGTAGGGTATTCGGTTAGAATTTTTAGTAGAAGTATATCCAATGAAATATAAAGACTGTAGTTACACGAAAAACGATTCAGTATTTATCTGACATTCAAATTTAGTTGGTCATGTAATATTTTTATGTGCTAAATCTGGCAACCATAAAACAGTGAATTCATTCTGGAGGGGTATTTCTTTGGGCAAGAGACTACAAAACATGTGTCCTGTGGGGAACAAGCAAACGTGTGTGGCTTACTGGTTCAGTGGCCCTGCGGACTGGGACAGATGTGGGAGGCATGGACTCGATCGTCCTGTAGGAACAACAATGAGCCAGGAATGAAGACACTTTGATCAAAGCCCAAGTTCCACCATTAATTCACCATGTCAATTTGGGCTACTTTTATTTCAGTCTACCCATTTGAAAAATAAGGAGGCCAACTCAGTCAGTCCTGTCCATGCTGCATGCTGGCATTCCCCTACTCCAGAGGACACAGATTTTCTAGAGGCACAGACAGGTTTAAGGACATGATGTCCTGGTTCTTAAATTCCACATTTACTGTTTCTTGAAGTTGGTCTGCCTGAGAAAAAGCCTGCAGCCTGCCTTTCTCCTCTTCTATCTGTCTCTCAGAATGTCCTGTGCTGCTTCCAGAAAAAGGTGGGGATGGGAGCATATGCCTTACCCATCTCTTATATGTGTTGAAAGTATAAAAACTGAGTTCTAAACAAAGGAACAATTTGAAAATGTATTTTCCTTTTTATTCTTTCTTTTTTAAATAAATTTATTTTTTATTGGTGTTCAATTTGCCAACATATAGAATAACACCCAGTGCTCATCCCATCAAGTGCCCCCCTCATTGCCCCTCACCCAGTCACCCCCACCCCCCGCCCACCTCCATTTCTACCACTCCTAGTTTGTTTCCCAGAGTTAGGAATCTCTCATGTTCTGTCTCCCTTTCTGATTTTCCTGAGTATGCTTCCCTGGGAGCAAAGCAAAAAATATGTGGATAGGAAATAAGGGGACAGCACCTTGTTTCACTCAAGTGTCAAGTTATAGTATGTCATTATGCCTTTAGCTCCCTCTTCTAGAGTTAGAAATCCCAAGGACAATGGCATATATCCACAGGGATGTACATAAAAACATTCATTTCAATTGAAAAGCGAAGTCAGTCTTTTTGTGGGAGAAACTGGTCTGATTTGGCTAATTGAAGACTGTCTCTTCCAACTAGCTGATTCGTTGAGCATTTTCCATAAATATAGGGAGTTAAATCTGTGGCTTCAAAAAAATTTCTGACTGTGTTTAAAGCATGTTAGTAAGATAAAAGCATTTTATAAAATATATACTATCAAAGGTCTATCAGAGTTAACTTTCCAACATTTTTGGAGTGCATCAGATTCATCAGATTCAATAAGGTGTCTAAATAAAAGAATAACAGGTATAATTAATAACATTATTGAACATGTATTAAATATTGGTAATGGCTTTTTGGTAAACTTCCCAAAATTAAGAAAATCACTTGTGATTTTTTGTCAGTATCCTAATTACTTAGAAATAAATTCTTTTCAAGTATAAGATTTCCAATCTATGCATTTATAAAATTTGAAAGGGGGTTTAATGAAGCTGCTTTTTAATATTTAACTTAGATCATTAAAAATAATTTTTATTAGAGAGCATTTTGTGATTTGGTGGGGCAACGTACTAGAAGTTCAAAAAACCAAGTGACATATCTATAACAAAATTTTGTTCCCCTGCACTTACTTATCACTAAGAGATGCATTACCTATAGAATTTTGCTTACCATTGAAATTTTGGTAATCAATAATTTCAATGTATTTACTTACATATCCATTGTTATTGTTATTTAAATAACGAATGGAATGAAAAATCAATGCATAAGAAAAAATTTTATTCCTAGAGTCTTCTGGTCCCAGTAAATGAAAACTTAAAATTTCAATCTATATGCATGTTTTTATTGCATAGCAGTATGAAAAGGTGGTGATTAAAGACTCTTGAGCATAAGATTATATTGCCTTAGAGTAAGAGTCTGTGGGGTATTAGGAATGGAAATATGAATTCAAGGAGAAGGAGAAGTGTTTTAAAATGTCCGACTTTTAAAGAAAGGCTTTCCATGTATTTTTTAAATGGATTGTAGGTATCAAATTAGGACTTTATTTATTTATTTATTTATTTATTTATTTATTTATTTATTATTTGCATCAACATGGATGGAACTGGAGGGTATTATGCTGAGTGAAGTAAGTCAATCAGAGAAGGACAATCATTATAAGGTTTCAATCCTACGGGGAATATAAGAAATATGAAAGGGATTATAGGGGAAAGGAGTGAAAATGGGAAAAGTTAGAGAGGGTGACAAAACATAGAATGGTATTTTGACCCCAATCGATTTATTTTTATTTATTTTTATTTTTATTTTTTTGCTTCTGCTTTATTTTCTTTTTTTAATAATAAATTTACTTTTTATTGGTGTTCAATTTGCCAACATACAGAATAACACCCAGTGCTCATCCCGTCAAGTGCCCCGCTCAGTGTCCGTCACCCATTCACCCCCACCCCCCACCCTCCCTTTCCACCACCCCTAGTTCATTTCCCAGAGTTAGGAGTCTTCATGTTCTGTCTCCCTTTCTGATATTTCCTACCCATTTCTTCTCCCTTCCCTTCTATTCCTTTTCACTAATATTTATATTCCCCAAATGAATGAGACCATATAATGTTTGTCCTCCGATTGACTTATTCCACTCAGCATAATACCCTCCAGTTCCATCCACGTTGAAGCAAATGGTGGGTATTTGTCATTTCTAATGGCTGAGTAATATCCCATTGTATACATAAACCACATCTTCTTTATCCAGTCATCTTTCGATGGACACCAAAGCTCCTTCCATAGTTTGGCTATTGTGGACATTGCTGCTATAAACATCGGGGTGCAGGTGTCCCGGCGTTTCATTGCATCTGTATCTTTTATTTTTAAAGCTGGGCAGCTTCAACAAGATTAATATCTACAACATGTTTGCATAATACATTTGAGATTCATCCATGTTTTTGCGTGTTGTCTGGAGCTCTTATGGCTGATTTATGTTTCATCTTATGAGGTACCATAGATTGTTTTTCCATTCACTTAATAGACATTGGGTTGTTTCCAGTTTTTGGTGAGTATGAGTAAATCCTCTACGAATGTTTTCATACAGGTTTTAATATGGACATAAATGGTCATTTCTCTTAGCTAAATACCAGGGAGGAGGACATCTGGGTTATGTGATAAGTATATGCTTATAAGAAACTGCCAAAGTGTTTTCCAAAATGGCTGTACCATTTTGCATTTCTACTAATAACATATGAGAGTTCCATGTGCCTCATATCCTTCCTAGCATTTAGAATTATAAATGTTTATTTTAGTCATTCTAATACATGCATAGTGGTACAAGTGCAACAACTTTTAAGAGATTAAAGTAATTTTCTTGAATTTCTGGGTCTCTAAGAATCTAAATCACTTAAAATGATGGTAGGGTTTGTTTTGTTTTTTTTACTATTTCCCAACAGTCCATTGTCGAATGACAATGTTTCACACCCAGTGGGTTCCTCAGTCCCTGAGCCTGGGTGGTCAAAAGTTTCCCCAGAACCCCATCACAGAACCTACCTCTTTTCCCAGCTTCCCCACATGGCAGAGGTTGTTCTTTGCAGTAAACGGAGGAGCATTTTGCAATCAAAAGATCTCCTGATGGTCAGGAGCCGGGGGAAGAGTGTGAATTTCCAGGTTACAATTTTTGGAAACTACAGGTAAGGCCCCACTGTGACTCTACTACATCCCATGACTGCCTACTGCTTCCCCCACTCCCACCACACAGCGGAGCACAGCCAGCCTCAGGCTCTATTTCCAACTGAGAGCTCCTCCCTCACATCTTCCTCCTCCCAATGACATAGCATGTCTCCTGCTTGGCTACTCAACCAAGAATGTGCCTTTAGCCTCAGCCACAGGGCAGACCTTGAGGAGGACAATTAGCTCTATGGGTCTCTTTCATGCACCTTGCCCTAAGCTTAGGCAGAGTAAGTAGATGCCTCCTTCAAAGACGTAACTCCTATCTAGTGATCTACATTCTGATATTGAAATCCTCTAAGGGTGGTATACAGAGCACTACATCTCTCTGCTATATGTTGTTTAAATGTCTTAAACTTTCTAATTTTGTGTCTCTTTGACCTATCAGTAATTCAGAAAGTTGTGTTGAGGGCTCTCAAGACAAACACTTCTCAATTTACCCCTGTAATTCCATCCTTGTTTGTTTAATATATATTGATCCTATTGATTTAGGTAAATACAAACAATTTCTGGTGAATTGGATCTATTATCATTGTACAGTGACCCCTTCTCTATCCCTAGAGTAAAGTCATCTTGTAGCTCTGTATTGTCTGATATTAATCTATCTATACCATGTCTTCTTGGTTTACATTTGCCTCGACTTTCCCCTCTCAGTTTGCTTTCAACCTTTCCATGCACCTGTGTTTTATTTTTCTTACAGTGTCTATATACATTTAAAAAAATCCTTTCCAGTCATCTTTGCTGATCAATTGGCATTTATGGAGTTAATGACATGTGTGTTCATTTCTACAATCTTATTTTGAGTTTTCTTTTTTTTTATTTTTTTTTAATTTTTTTATTGGTGTTCAATTTACTAACATACAGAATAACACCCAGTGCCCGTCACCCATTCACTCCCACCCCCCGCCCTCCTCCCCTTCTACCACCCCTAGTTCGTTTCCCAGAGTGAGTTTTCTATAATCTCTTATTATTTGCAGATTCTGTACGTGAAAATTTATTTTGTTTGCTGAACAATTCAATATCAAGGAAACAGATAACTTGATTAATAAATGGACAAAGGACTTGAATGGGAATTTCTCCAAAGAAAACTACAAATGATCAACCGGTATAATGAAAGATGGTCAGCATCATTGATCGTCAGGGAAATGAAAACCAAAACTACAGTGAGATCTCCAGTTACACCTTGTTAGAATGGCTATCATCAATAATCCACAAGATAATGAGTATTGGCAAGGATGTGGAGAAAAGGGAAGTCTTTTCCATGTTTGGTGGAAATTTAAATTGGTGCCATCACTATGGAAAACAGTCTGGATGTTCCTCAAATAATCAGAAACAGAACAACCATGTGATTCAGCAATACCACTTCTGACTATACTATATCCAAAAGAAATGAAAGTAATATCTTGAAGCGATATCTGCACTCCCATATTCACTGTAGTGTTACCCATGGTAGCCAAGATATGGAAGCCATCTAAGTGTCAGTGCATGGGTGAATGGATAATGAAAAAGTGATATATATGAACTTTATTCAGCCTTAAAAATCCTGTCATTTGCAACAACATGGATGAATCTGGAGGATATTATACCAAGTAAGAGAAGCCAGGTACAGAAAGGCAAATCCTGCATGATCTCACATGTGGAATCTCAAAAAGTTGAACGCATAGAAGCATAAAGCAGAATAGTGGTTGCCAGGGACTGAAGGGTGTGTGGAAAAGAGAAGGTACTGTTCAAAGGGGGCAAGCCCCCAGTTATAACATGGGAAGTTCTGGAGATCCAACATGTAGCATAGTGACCATAAATTATAAAACGGTATTGTACACTTGAAATTTTCTAAGAGAGTAGATCTAAGTGTTCTCACCACACATTATAAAAAAGAGATGGCTATGTGAGGTGTTGGATATGTTAATAACTTCATTATGGTGATCATTTCACAAAATGTAACTATATCAAAACTTATGATACCCTTCTTCAATACATACGATTTTTATTTATCAATCTACTTCAAGAAAGCCAGGTGAGGGGGGGAGGAGCAAGATGGCGGAAGAGTAGGGTCTCCAAATCACCTGTCTCCACCAAATTACCTAGAAAACCTTCCAATCATCCTGAAAATCTATGAATTCGGCCTGAGAATTAAAGAGAGAACACCTGGAATGCAACAGTGAGGAGAGTTCGCGCTTCTATCAAGGTAGGAAGACGGGGAAAAAGAAGTAAAGAAACAAAGGCCTCCAAGGGGGAGGGGCCCCGCGAGGAGCCGGGCTGAGGCCGGGGCGAGTGTCCCCAGGACAGGAGAGCCCCGTCCCGGAGGAGCAGAAGCTGCACCGACCTCGCCGGGCGGAAAGGGGCTCGCAGGGAGTTGGAGCAGGACCCAGGAGGGCGGGGATGCCCTCGGGCTCCCTGGGACACTAACAGGGACCTGCGCGCCCAGGAGAGTGCGCCGAGCTCCCTAAGGGCTGCAGCTCGCACGGCGGGACCGGGAGCAGCTCGGAGGGGCTCGGGCAGAGGAAGAGGCTCCGTGCGGAGGGGGCTGCGCGGTTCCAGGAGCAGCTCGGGGGGGGGGCTCGGGGGCGGCTCCGCGGAGGGGGCTGCGCGGCCCGGGAGCGCGAATCCAACAGCGCAGGCCCCGGAGCACAGGGCGCCGGGACACAGCCCAGGATCCCGCCTCCCCCGGGACAGGCAGAGGCCGGGAGGACCCAGGACAGCAAGGAAGCTCCTGCCCCAGCTGAGAAGATCAGCGGCCCCGCCCCGGAGCCTCCAGGCCCTGCAGACCGGGAACTCCGGAGTTCCTGCGGGGGCTGAATCCAGGGCTCCAGATCTGGCCCCGCCACTGGGGCTGTTCCTCCTGCGGCCTCACGGGGTAAACAACCCCCACTGAGCCCTGCACCAGGCAGGGGCACAGCAGCTCCTCCAACTGCTAACACCTGGAAATCAGCACAACAGGCCCCTCCCCCAGAACACCAGCTAGACGGACAACTTCCAGGAGAAGCCAAGGGACGTAAAGTACACAGAATCAGAAGATACTCCCTGGTGGTTTTGTTTTTTTGTTTTGTTTTGTTTTGTTTTGTTTTGCTTTTTGATTTGTTTCCTTCCCCCACCCCCTTTTTTTCTCCTTTCTTTTTCTTCTTTTTTTTTCCGTTTTTTTTCTTCCCTTTTTTTTCTCTTTCTCTTTTCTTTCCTTCTTTCTCTCCTCTCTTTTTCTCTTTTTCCCAATACAACTTGCTTTTGGCCACTCTGCACTGAGCAAAATGACTAGAAGGAAAACCTCACCTCAAAAGAAAGAATCAGAAACAGTCCTCTCTCCCACAGAGTTACAAAATCTGGATTACAATTCAATGTCAGAAAGCCAATTCAGAAGCACTATTATACAGCTACTGGTGGCTCTAGAAAAAAGTATAAAGGACTCAAGAGACTTCATGACTGCAGAATTTACATCTAATCAGGCAGAAATTAAAAATCAATTGAATGAGATGCAATCCAAACTAGAAGTCCTAACGACGAGGGTTAACGAGGTGGAAGAACGAGTGAGTGACATAGAAGACAAGTTGATAGCAAAGAGGGAAACTGAGGAAAAAAGAGACAAACAATTAAAAGACCATGAAGATAGATTAAGGGAAATAAACGACAGCCTGAGAAAGAAAAACCTACGTTTAATTGGGGTTCCCGAGGGCGCCGAAAGGGACAGAGGGCCAGAATATGTATTTGAACAAATTCTAGCTGAAAACTTTCCGAATCTGGGAAGGGAAACAGGCATTCAGATCCAGGAAATAGAGAGATCCCCCCCTAAAATCAATAAAAACCGTTCAACACCTCGACATTTAATAGTGAAGCTTGCAAATTCCAAAGATAAAGAGAAGATCCTTAAAGCAGCAAGAGACAAGAAATCCCTGACTTTTATGGGGAGGAGTATTAGGGTAACAGCAGACCTCTCCACAGAGACCTGGCAGGCCAGAAAGGGCTGGCAGGATATATTCAGGGTCCTAAATGAAAAGAACATGCAACCAAGAATACTTTATCCAGCAAGGCTCTCATTCAAAATGGAAGGAGAGATAAAGAGCTTCCAAGACAGGCAGCAACTAAAAGAATATGTGACCTCCAAACCAGCTCTGCAAGAAATTTTAAGGGGGACTCTTAAAATTCCCCTTTAAGAAGAAGTTCAGTGGAACAGTCCACAAAAACAAGGACTGAATAGATATCATGATGACACTAAACTCATATCTCTCAATAGTAACTCTGAATGTGAACGGGCTTAATGACCCCATCAAAAGGCGCAGGGTTTCAGACTGGATAAAAAAGCAGGACCCATCTATTTGCTGTCTACAAGAGACTCATTTTAGACAGAAGGACACCTACAGCCTGAAAATAAAAGGTTGGAGAACCATTTACCATTCAAATGGTCCTCAAAAGAAAGCAGGGGTAGCCATCCTTATATCAGATAAACTAAAATTTACCCCAAAGACTGTAGTGAGAGATGAAGAGCGACACTATATCATACTTAAATGATCTATTCAACAAGAGGACTTAACAATCCTCAATATATATGCCCCGAATGTGGGAGCTGCCAAATATATCAATCAATTATTAACCAAAGTGAAGAAATACTTAGATAATAATACACTTATACTTGGTGACTTCAATCTAGCTCTTTCTATACTCGATAGGTCTTCTAAGCACAACATCTCCAAAGAAACGAGAGCTTTAAATGATACACTGGACCAGATGGATTTCACAGATATCTACAGAACTTTACATCCAAACTCAACTGAATACACATTCTTCTCAAGCGCACATGGAACTTTCTCCAGAATAGACCACATATTGGGTCACAAATCAGGTCTGATCCGATACCAAAAGATTGGGATTGTCCCCTGCATATTCTCAGACCATAATGCCTTGAAATTAGAACTAAATCACAACAAGAAGTTTGGAAGGACCTCAAACACGTGGAGGTTAAGGACCATCCTGCTAAAAGATAAAAGGGTCAACCAGGAAATTAAGGAGGAATTAAAAAGATTCATGGAAACTAATGAGAATGAAGATACAACCGTTCAAAATCTTTGGGATGCTGCAAAAGCAGTCCTAAGGGGGAAATACATCGCAATACAAGCATCCATTCAAAAACTGGAAAGAACTCAAATACAGAAGCTAACCTTACACATAAAGGAGCTAGAGAAAAAACAGCAAATAGATCCTACACCCAAGAGAAGAAGGGAGTTAATAAAGATTCGAGCAGAACTCAACGAAATCGAGACCAGAAGAACTGTGGAACAGATCAACAAAACCAGGAGTTGGTTCTTTGAAAGAATTAATAAGATAGATAAACCATTAGCCAGCCTTATTAAAAAGAAGAGAGAGAAGACTCAAATTAATAAAATCATGAATGAGAAAGGAGAGATCACTACCAACACCAAGGAAATACAAACGATTTTAAAAACATATTATGAACAGCTATACGCCAATAAATTAGGCAATCTAGAAGAAATGGACGCATTCCTGGAAAGCCACAAACTACCAAAACTGGAACAGGAAGAAATAGAAAACCTGAACAGGCCAATAACCAGGGAGGAAATTGAAGCAGTCATCAAAAACCTCCCAAGACACAAGAGTCCAGGGCCAGATGGCTTCCCAGGGGAATTTTATCAAACGTTTAAAGAAGAAACCATACCTATTCTCCTAAAGCTGTTTGGAAAGATAGAAAGATATGGAGTACTTCCAAATTCGTTCTATGAGGCCAGCATCACCTTAATTCCAAAACCAGACAAAGACCCCACCAAAAAGGAGAATTACAGACCAATATCCCTGATGAACATGGATGCAAAAATTCTCAACAAGATACTGGCCAATAGGATCCAATAGTACATTAAGAAAATTATTCACCATGACCAAGTAGGATTTATCCCTGGGACACAAGGCTGGTTCAACACCCGTAAAACAATCAATGTGATTCATCATATCAGCAAGAGAAAAACCAAGAACCATATGATCCTCTCATTGGATGCAGAGAAAGCATTTGACAAAATACAGCATCCATTCCTGATCAAAACTCTTCAGAGTGTAGGGATAGAGGGAACATTCCTCGACATCTTAAAAGCCATCTATGAAAAGCCCACAGCAAATATCATTCTCAATGGGGAAGCACTGGGAGCCTTTCCCCTAAGATCAGGAACAAGACAGGGATGTCCACTCTCACCACTGCTGTTCAACATAGTACTGGAAGTCCTAGCCTCAGCAATCAGGCAACAAAAAGACATTAAAGGCATTCAAATTGGCAAAGAAGAAGTCAAACTCTCCCTCTTCGCCGATGACATGATACTCTACATAGAAAACCCAAAAGTCTCCACCCCAAGATTGCTAGAACTCATACAGCAATTCGGTAGCGTGGCAGGATACAAAATCAATGCCCAGAAGTCAGTGGCATTTCTATACACTAACAATGAGACTGAAGAAAGAGAAATTAAGGAGTCAATCCCATTTACAATTGTACCCAAAAGCTTAAGACACCTAGGAATAAACCTAACCAAAGATGTAAAGGATCTATACCCTCAAAACTATAGAACACTTCTGAAAGAAATTGAGGAAGACACAAAGAGATGGAAAAATATTCCATGCTCATGGATTGGCAGAATTAATATTGTGAAAATGTCAATGTTACCCAGGGCAATATACACGTTTAATGCAATCCCTATCAAAATACCATGGACTTTCTTCAGAGAGTTAGAACAAATTATTTTAAGATTTGTGTGGAATCAGAAAAGACCCCGAATAGCCAGGGGAATTTTAAAAAAGAAAACCATAGCTGGGGGCATCAAAATGCCAGATTTCAGGTTGTACTACAAAGCTGTGGTCATCAAGACAGTGTGGTACTGGCACAAAAACAGACATATAGATCAGTGGAACAGAATAGAGAATCCAGAAGTGGACCCTGAACTTTATGGGCAACTAATATTCGATAAAGGAGGAAAGACTATCCATTGGAAGAAAGATAGTCTTTTCAATAAATGGTGCTGGGAAAATTGGACATCCACATGCAGAAGAATGAAACTAGACGACTCTCTTTCACCATACACAAAGATAAACTCAAAATGGATGAAAGATCTAAATGTGAGACAAGATTCCATCAAAATCCTAGAGAAGAACACAGGCAACACCCTTTTTGAACTCGGCCATAGTAACTTCTTGCAAGATACATCCACGAAGGCAAAAGAAACAAAAGCAAAAATGAACTATTGGGACTTCATCAAGATAAGAAGCTTTTGCACAGCAAAGGATACAGTCAACAAAACTCAAAGACAACCTACAGCATGGGAGAAGATATTTGCAAATGACGTAGCAGATAAAGGGCTAGTTTCCAAGATCTATAAAGAACTTATTAAACTCAACACCAAAGAAACAAACAATCCAATCATGAAATGGGCAAAAGACATGAACAGAAATCTCACAGAGGAAGACATAGACATGGCCAACATGCACATGAGAAAATGCTCTGCATCACTTGCCATCAGGGAAATACAAATCAAAACCACAATGAGATACCACCTCACACCAGTGAGAATGGGGAAAATTAACAAGGCAGGAAACAACAAATGTTGGAGAGGATGCGGAGAAAAGGGAACCCTCATACACTGTTGGTGGGAATGTGAACTGGTGCAGCCACTCTGGAAAACTGTGTGGAGGTTCCTCAAAGAGTTAAAAATAGACCTGCCCTACGACCCAGCAATTGCACTGTTGGGGATTTACCCCAAAGATACAAATGCAATGAAACGCCGGGACACCTGCACCCCGATGTTTATAGCAGCAATGACCACGATAGCCAAACTGTGGAAGGAGCCTCGGTGTCCAACGAAAGATGAATGGATAAAGAAGATGTGGTTTATGTATACAATGGAATATTACTCAGCTATTAGAAATGACAAATACCCACCATTTGCTTCAACGTGGATGGAACTGGAGGGTATCATGCTGAGTGAAGTAAGCCAGTCGGAGAAGGACAAACATTATATGTTCTCATTCATTTGGGGAATATAAATAATAGTGAAAGGGAATATAAGGGAAGGGGGAAGAAATGTGTGGGAAATATCAGAAAGGGAGACAGAACGTAAAGACTGCTAACTCTGGGAAACGAACTAGGGGTGGTGGAAGGGGAGGAGGGCGGGGGGTGGGAGTGAATGGGTGACGGGCACTGGGGGTTATTCTGTATGTTAGTAAATTGAACACCAATAAAAAATAAATTAAAAAATAAATAAATAAAAAAAAAGGAAAAAAAAAAAAAGAAAAAAGAAAGCCAGGTGAAATTTTTTAAAAGTAAGAAGTTTCCACTGGGTGGTCAGCACTAGAGTAACGAACAGGTTAAAAATATATTATTACTTTGAGTAATCCTTGGTAAGTCAAGATATTTCATTCTTTTGCTTTTTACTTGTTATGTATTTTATTTCTAGATATTCTACTTAGTACTTTTTCAATATCCTTGTGATTTTTGAAAGATTTTATTTTTAAGTAATCTCTAGACCCAACATGGTACTCCCAATGCACAACTGCAAGCTCAAGAGTCACATGTTCCACCAACTAAGCCAGCCAAGAGCCCCAGTATTCTGGTGATATTTATTTTCCAAAATTTATTTGGTATTTTAGTTGGTGTGACAGATAGTTGGTTGCATTATCTTTTTACATTATATGGCAATGCACACTATATTCTGACATATATAGTACACAAAATAAGATCCTTTAGAAGAGTTATGCACAACACATGCAATATTGAATTTATACATTGGATCCCAGGATATGACTGAAGAATAAAAGATGGACTAGGCATGTTGGGTGTTGGGCTGAAGGAATCAGAAGTTACTGAACACAGTAAATACACATCTGGTTTGAGGAGTAACTGCAGCATATATAACATTGACAGTGGTGCCTCCGAGATGATAGAACTATATTACGTTAACCAATTTAGGACTACACAAGCAGGTATCATCCAGCATCAGGATATAGCTGCAGGGTTTTGTGCACCATTCCCATTTGTAACTTTAGGAAACTGATGTTTTTCTTAGGCCACTTTAATATTACGACTTGAGTAACAGGTCAGATAATAAGGACAACATACACAACCTCCAACTAAAATCTTGTTGCAGTCTAGACAATGACGTGGTACATTAGAGAATTTTATTTTTTTTATTTTTATTTTTTTAAATATATATATTTTTTAATTTTTATTTATTTATGATAGTCACACACAGAGAGAGAGAGAGGCAGAGACACAGGCAGAGGGAGAAGCATGCTCCATGCACGGGGAGCCCGACGTGGGATTCGATCCCGGGTCTCCAGGATCGCGCCCTGGGCCAAAGGCAGGCGCTAAACCGCTGCGCCACCCAGGGATCCCCTACATTAGAGAATTTTTAAACTGCAGCTCCTTTTGGGTCCCCCAAAGTATATCTGCACTCTTCTTCAAACGGGCCTCTTCCTCAGGAGTCAGAGTCACCTTCACAACATTGGAGATTCCATTCTGTTCCAAATTGCAAGGAACACTAAGGAAGACATCATCCTTTATTCCATAGAGACCTTTAATCATGGTGGAAATTGGATGCACCCACCTAAGATTCTTCATTACACTTTCTGCCAAATCTGCTATAGACAGTCCAATGGCCCAGGAAGTGTAGCCTTTCAGTTTGATCACCTCATAGGCACTGTCAACCACCGGTTTGTGACCCTCTTTCCACTGTTCCTTATCTGCATCAGTGCCTAAGTCAGGGTGCAGATTCTTCAGAGAGACCCCAGCAACATTTACTCCATTCCATACAGGCACACTGGAGTCTCCATGCTCTCCAAGGACCCACCCATGATAGCTTAATGGGTGAACTCCCAGCCTTTCCCCCATTAGGTAAGGGAACCCGGCTGAATCCAGATTGCAACCACTTCCAATAACGCAATTTTGGGAAAGCCACTTATCTTCCAAGCCACATAGGTTAAGGTATCCACTGGATTGGAAACAACAAGCAACTTGCAGTTTGGGCTGTATTTGACAATATTAGAAATGATGAACTTAAAGATGTTCATGTTAGACTGGACCAAATTAAGACGACTTTCTCCCTCTTGCTGACATGCCCCAGCTGTGATAATAACCAGCTTGGAATTTGCAGTCACATTATAGTCTTTGCCAGAGCCAATTTTTGGTGTTCTAAGGAAAAGGCTGCCGTGCTGGAGATCCATCATCTCTCCCTTCAATTTGTCTTCCATGACATCAACAAGAGCGAGTTCATCTGCCAAGTCCTTCATTAAGATACTGATGGGGGGATCCCTGGGTGGCGCAGCGGTTTGGCGCCTGCCTTTGGCCCAGGGCGCCATCCTGGAGACCTAGAATCGAATCCCACGTCGGGCTCCCGGTGCATGGGGCCTGCTTCTCCTTCTGCCTATGTCTCTGTCTCTCACTGTGTGCCTATCATAAATAAATAAAAAATAAAATAAAAATTAAAAAAAAAAAGATACTGATGGCACAAGTCATGCCTACAGCTCCAACCCCAACAACTTAATCTTATTCTGGGGGATATGGTCTTCCTTAAGAAGATTCTGAATCACCTGATCCTTGAGAGTTGCTATTTTGGACTTAGAACCAAAAGGAATCCGGAATTCACATCGGGCAGTGGAGGCGGCGGCACGGAGCCAGGTCAGAACTTGGCGGCGGCTGCTCCGACTCTCTGGTGATATTTAGGTTCTCTTTCACTTTATCTGTGCACTATTGCCATCTTTCTTTTCCTTTCCTTTCCTAAGCACTTTTGTTTTGTGCTCTGTCTATAGTAATTTCAATATCTGATGTCTCTGTGGATCTCTGCTATTTCTCTTGACCTTTTTCTTCCTTTCTTGTTTTCTTAAACGGGTGGGAATTTCTTTTTCTTGTGAGCTCGTATATTTCATGGAAATTCCTCTTTCATGACACATGACCTGTAGAATTTCTTGGAATCCTGTGTTTAAGTGAGCAATGTCAAAATCAGTTTGTTTCACATACTACCCTAAACACTCAGACTGTTTTCATCTCAAGCCTTGCCTTTAGGTTTTTCGGACTTCACCCATGTGCTAATTCCTGCTGCACTGTTATGTGGGAAAACTAGCTTGTAAGTGATGAATTTTTGGAGGAATCTTTTCCCCACTCTACTGAATGGATAAAGGATATGTGGAATGGATATACAATGGATCATTATTCAGCCTCGAAAATGAGGAAAATTACCATACAGGCTACAACATGGATGAACTTGAACCCAAGCTAAGTGAAGTAAGCCAGTCACAAAAACCAAATACCATATGATTCCACCTTTGCGAGATTCCTAGAGGAGTCCGATTCACAGAGACAAGAGAAGGGTAGTTTCCACAGGCTGGGGGGATAGGGATGGGGAGTTGTTGTTTAATGGGTACAGAGTTTCACTTTTACAAGATGAAAGAGTTCTGGAGATGGATGATGGTGACAGTTGTACACCCATGTGAGTTTACTTAATGCCACTGAAGTGTGCACTTAAGAATAGTCAGGATGGGGATCCCTGGGTGGCGCAGTGGTTTGGCGCCTGCCTTTGGCCCGGGGCGTGATCCTGGAGACCCAGGATCGAATCCCACATCGGGCTCCCTCCATGGAGCCTGCTTCTCCCTCTGACTGTGTCTCTGCCTCTCTATCTCTCTCTGTGTGACTATCATGAATAAATAAATAAAATCTTTTTTAAAAAAAAAAAGAATAGTCAGGATGGTTGGGGTCCCAGGTTGCTCAGTTGGTAAAGCATCCAACTCTTGACTTTGGCACAGGTCACAATCTCAGAGTTGTGAGTTTGAGTCCTGCATTGGACTCTGTGCTGGGCAGGGACCCTGCATATGATTCTCTTCTGCCTCTCCCTCTGCCCCTCCCTCCTTCTAAAAAATAGTCAAGATGGTTAATTTTATGTGTATTTTACCACACTTACAAATAATAATAAATACATAAAAGGGACTTTTGATTTCTGCCCAGATGTAGAAAGCTGAATAAACCCCTCAAACTTACTGAAAACAAAGCTTGACAATTTTTTTTATTGGAGTTCAATTTGCCAACATATAGCATATCACCCAGTGCTCATCCCATCAAGTGTCCCCCTCAGTGCCTGTCACCCAGTCACCCCCACCCCCCGCCCACCTCCCCTTCCACCACCCCTTGTTTGTTTCCCAGTTAGGAGTCTCTCATGTTCTGTCTCCCTTTCTGATATTTCCCACTCATTTTTTCTCCTTTCCCCTTTATTCCCTTTCACTATTTTTTATATTCCCCAAATGAATGAGACCATAAAATGTTTGTCCTCCGATTGACTTATTTCACTCAGCATAATACCCTCCAGTTCCATCCAGTCAAAACAAATGGTGGGTATTTGTCGTTTCTAATGGCTAATATTCCATTGTATACATAGACCACATCTTCCTTATCCATTCATTTTTCAGTGGACACCGAGGCTCCTTCCACAGTTTGGCTATTGTGGACATTGAAGCTATAAACATCGGGGTGCAGGTGTCCCGGCATTTCACTGCATCTTTGACAACTTTTCTTAAACTCACCAGAGCACTGAGATCCCAGGACAACTAACCAGTGCAGTATCAATGGAGACAGGCACCTGCAAGGAGATAGAAGACACAAACATTGATTTCCTAGGAGATAGGCAGCCAGAAACCAGAAAGGATAGTTAATCTAGGTGGTTGACATATTGCTAGAGGCTGAGTATTACTCTGCCATTAGAAACGACCATTTGCTTCGAAGTGGATGGAACTGGAGGGTATTATGCTGAGTGAAATAAGTCAATTGGAGAAGGACAAACTTATATGGTCTCATTCATTTGGGGAATATAAAAAATAGTGAAAGGGAATAAAGGGGAAAGGAGAAAAAATGAGTGGGAAATATCAGAAAGGGAGACAGAACATGAAAGACTCCTAACTCTGGGGAACGAACTAGGGGTGGTGGAAGGGGAGGTGGGTGGGGGGTGGGGGTGACTGGGTGACAAGCACTGAGGTGGGCACTTGACGGTATGAGCACTGGGTGTTATTCTATATGCTGGCAAATTGAATACCAATAAAAAATAAATTTGTAAAAAAATCAAAAGAAAGTGAAAAGTCTGAGGCTGCAAATACTGGGCAAGGGTGGAGGCAGTGGGCAATTCACACACTCTTACAGATTTTCTCCAAAAATCCATGGTGCACTCAAGGTAACCACAGCAACAAACAACCCATAAATCACAAACTAGCCTGGGTCCTGATTAGATTAACACAAATTTCCACATTAAAGACCTAATATGGGCAGCCCAGGTGGCTCAGCGATTTAGTGCCACCTTCCACCCAGGGCATGTTCCTTGAAACCTGGAATCCAGTCTGGTGTCAGGCTCCCTGCATGGAGCCTGCTTCTCCCTCTGCATGTCTCTCAGCCTCTGTCTCTCTGTGTCATTCATGAATAAATAAATAAAATCTTTAAAAAAAAAAAGATCTAATAGAAGGAAAGGCGAACCCATTTCCAGGGATAAATACTATTACCTGTTTCTGGTTCCTTGCCCGTCCCACTGAATATAGCTATAAAAATTGGAAAGTCAGTACTAACAGACAGATGGGAAAGAAGGCTAGAATTCAAGTACCACATTGTTGATGATGGATCTACTGGGATTTTTCCCCCTCTGATATCCCCCACCAAACCTGAAAATAAGCACTAGGGCACAGGTAGAATGACGGGAGAAACTTTCTAAAGTTGGCTTGAGACATAGAAAAGAGAACTTGTAATGCCCAGAAGAGGTGCAGAAATCACCTGGTTTTTTCTCTTTCTCTTAATTCTTCCCTTTCCTCCTTCTCCACCTCTCCCTCCTCTTTCTTTTTTCAAATATTTTATTTTTACATAATCACTACACCCAACACAGGGCTCAAACTCACAGCCCGACATCAAAAGTTGCATGCTCTACCGAGCCTGCTGAGTGCCCCTTAATTTTTCTTCTATGTCCTAGTCCCTAAGAAAAAGAGTGGTGATCAGGATGGGAAGGAGCCAAGACTCTGAGAGAGGGGAAATCTTCCTCTGTTGGGTGCAGCTGTAATTCTATAGAGCAAGTGGCCACCGTTGTCCCTGTTTATCTTTTCTCTCTTTGTTCTCTCACCAACTGGCTCTGGATATGGATGTAGTTGTGGAAGGGCCTAGTAGAGCAGGATAACCAAAGCCTAAGCTGTTTGGAGCTGAGGGGAAATAGAAGGCACGGGGGGGGGGGGGGGAGATGACCAACAAGAACTTGAGAAAGCAAACACATATAGTTGTCTATTTATTTCTGGGTTCACCTCTAAGCCATTGCATGCATGGATGTGATCCTAGCTGACATACTTTGAGAAATGAACCAGCAGATAGGTACACCACCACCTAGATCCCGGACTAGCCATGTGGTGGTGCATATTCAGGGAGGCACCAAAGGAATTGCAAACAGTGGCTTTGAACAACTGAACTGACATAGGAACACAACTCACCCAAGACAGGTTGAACTCACTCTGCACTTAACCATTTGAATTACTTTTGAAAACACAGTATTACCTTCTCTGTTCAGTGTGAACAAGACTCAGAGTCTTAAAACATTCAAAATGTACAGGATAGGGACACCTGAGTGGCTCAGTGGTTGAGCATCTGCTTTCAATTTAGGGCTTGATCCGGGTCCAGGTTCAAGTCCCGATTCAAGCTCCCTCTGGAAAGCCTGCTTCTCCCTCTGCCTATGGCTCTGCATCTCTTTGTGTGTCTCTCATGAATAAATAAATAAAATATGTTTAAAAATGTCCAGGATATAATCCAAAATTTTGGAATATATGAAATTAAAGGAAAATACCAACTCCTATGGCAAAAGGCGACCAACAGACTCCAGTTTCACGATGAAATAAATGTTGAAATCATCTTTAAAAAGTGTTAAAGCAATTATTATAAAAGTTCTGAAACAAGTAATCAAAACACCCTTGAAAGATGGAAAAATAGAAAGTCTCGGCAAAGAAATGGAAGACCTAAAGAAGAAGAAAATGGAAATTTGAAATGAGCATGATAACTGAGATTTAATGCTCACTGAATAGGCTTAATATCAGAATCCACAGGGCAGAGAGATAGGAGCAACCAACTTGAAGACTGCTGCATGGGAAGTATCCAATTTGAACAACAAAGAAAAAAAAAAAAAGAAGAAGAACATACCAAAAATATACAGAGCCTAAGGGGCAACAACCAAAGTTCTGATGCTGAAAAAATATTTGAGGAAATAATGACTGAAAATTCCTAAATATGTTGGGAGACATAAGACTGTAGATCAAGAAACTTTGATGATCACTGAAGACTTGCTCTCTCAGCAACTTGCAAGTATGCAATACACTAGTATTAACTATAGTGAGAATCCTGTGCATTAGATTGCCAACACCTGGCAGGGAAGACCTGTGGTGGGGGTGGGACCAGGGGAGTGCAGGTGCGCAGCAGGATGGACTGTCTGTAGATGAGTGCTGTGGTACAGGCCAGTGACTGAAGACAGGGCCTGATCCAGGACCATAAGTGGCAGCAGTGGCTCTGCAGGTCAGCACATGAAGCGCTCCTGTGGCTTCACATTTTCCCAGGGCATGTGTACTGCAGTGAAGGCCTGTCACAGGTAGGCCAGCCCCAAGCATGTACACTTCACTTTGGTGGGGTCAGTCACGGGGGTCTTGACAGGCATCTTGCAATTGCACAGCTACAGAGGCCTGGGTCGGCTACTGGTGCAGTTCCTGAGCTCCATGTGGGCAGAGGCTAAGGAGTGGAAAGAGACTCAAGTGTCTGGTGACAGTGAGAGTGGCAAAAGCTACTGAAATCTGCTTTGAGGTCTATGGATGCCATGCTGGCCATTGGTATCTTCAATGGCAAATCTGCTGGGTTGGTTTGTAGGGCAGGACACCATTTGCCACAATCACTTCCACTGTGTGTCTGCTACTGCAGAACTGTTTTTGTTCACAGAAAGCTGTGTAATTATTGATCTATGTGGAGGGACAGAGGCTAGGGTCTCATGTGTTGCCACTTGCTGGACATCATTCTGTATGCATATGTTTTGAGATGTCATGTTCATTTTTCAGTTCCAAATATTTTTTATTTTCTATCATGATTTCATTTTGACCTATGACTCCTTAGAATTGCTTGTTTAATTTTATTTAGATTTTATTTCTTCGAGAGAGAAATGGAGCAGAGAGAGAGAGAGAGAGAGAAGGATAGAGAGACCATGAGCGGAGGGAGGGGCGAGGGGAGAGGGTGAAGCAGATTCCCACTTAGCAGGAAGCCCAACATGGGGCTCAATCCCAGGACCCCAGGATCAGGACCCTTGCCAAAGGCAGACAATTAGTTGATTGAACCACCCTGGTGCACTGCTTTCCTTAACTTTTACCCATTGGAAATTTTTTCTATCAATTTTACCTTACTCATTTCTAGTTTTTTTTCCCACTGTGATATGTTTGATTTCATTTTCTTGACATTGGCTGAGACTTTTTAAAAAAAATGTTCCATTTGCTTTCTTAAGAATGTATATTCTCGGGATCCCTGGGTGGCGCAGCGGTTTAGCGCCTGCCTTTGGCCCAGGGCGCGAACCTGGAGACCCGGGATCAAGTCCCACGTCGGGCTCCTGGTGCATGGAGACTGCTTCTCCCTCTGCCTATGTCTATGCCTCTCTCTCTCTCTCTCTCTCTCTCTCTCTCTGTGTGTGTGACTATCATAAGTAAATAAAAGTTAAAAAAAATTTTAAAAAAAGAATGTATATTCTCTAGTAATTCATTTTGATACATGTCAGTGCTTGCTATTGTGTTGTTCAAATCTTCTAGATCCTTCCTGGGTTTGTTGTATTTAGTTTGTTTTGTCTTCCTACTCTATTGGTTACTGGGAAGTGTGTTAAAATTGTCTGCTGGTCAGTTATGCTTCTGGCAATGGCAGGCCAGTTGACTTGGGAACAATCCTTCCAAGAATGCAAAATGAGATCTCCTGGGGTTCTCCTGGCCCCATATTTGGATACTCCCAATTGTGTTTCCAGGATAGGTTACCTCTGGGCTTTGAAGTGAGACACCCCAGAGCAAAGGCTCAGCGTGTTCCTCAGTGTACCCACTGGTTAAGAGTGTCCTATCTGCCTGGTGGCTCCAGAGTCTTTCTCAACTGCTTCTTTTTGTTAATTGCTTAGCAGAAAACAGTTCATTGGTTTTGTCCTAAGGCAAGCACCCCCTGCTAGTCCAGGAGAACACTATGGACCTGTCCTCCTTCGCCCGTCTCAACTATCACTCTTTCTTCACAATGCCCCTTTCCAACCCTATTCGCCACCAGATCTCCTATTTTAAGCACATCTCTGGCCCCTGACATATATGCATTTCAGGAAACTCAAGTACAGGGGCATGTAGAGAATGAGGTCTACATATCTCTTTGTCATCAACCTGCTGAGAGGACTTGAGTAGGTTCAGCCACCTATTGTGCCTATTGGTTTTCCTTTGTTAATTTTAGCAAGTAATACCTGCGTGTTGCAGGTTTCATGGATATAACAACAGAGACCAAAAAGGAAGAGTTGGCAAGTTCCAGTATGCTGGGGTCATAGAGCTTAACGCCAAATTCATAATCCAATCTTGTCCACAACTTCATCTGTTGGTTTGGGGACAGGAAGTAGTGAGGGAATCAACCTTTCATATCCTCAAGTTCCCTTTCTTCTCCCCCACTCTATATTTAATACTGTCTTGGAGGAAAATTAACTTTCATTTGAGTTGCCCCAATTCCTCCCTATCCTCCAATTTTAGGACTAAGTATCTCTTCTTCCAGGAAACCTGATACTATGATGCACAAAATGACCTCTCTGCATTTATATCTTAAGGCACTGAGTGTATATCCCATTCACGCTTTTTTCCATGCCCCATCCTGGTTTCTGCTAGTTTGGATCATAAGACTTAACCTTTCCCTGGACTGTATGCCAACAGAGAGTTAGTCACACCTCGACTCATGAGGAGTGGTTCTTCCCTCAAGTCTGGACACATTGTATGCTCTCTATAACCTTCTAAAGTTTGTTTATTTTTTAAGAGTATTTGCACTTGAAGATATTCCTATAGTTTCCAAGTGATTGAGTAAACGACACCAACAAATAAGGCATTGTTGGAGAGGAGAGCTTAGAGAAGCCAATGGTATTTCCTATCCATTCTAGACCATGGGTGCTGTCACCTGTGAGATTGATTGTACTTCCCTGGATTAGTTCAAAGGGAGTCCACTTGTGGGAACCTACTAGAATCACAGGCCTGAAAAGAAAAGATAAGCTGCATAAGGAAAGTCTGGAGAACTCAGAGGGATGGTGCTTCCTGTAGCTATAAGAAGATCCCACACATAAGCAGTTTTCCTCAGAGATGGTAGTCTATGAACAAAGAGAGTCCAGGAGTCTTGGCTAAGGAGTTCAGACTTCTGAATGGTGAGAGGGTAGAGAAATCCACTGGGAGGCAGGCGTTGGAAACTTAGGTACTAAATGAAGGGAGCTAAAGGTAGTGGTACTATAGAAGAAGAGACAGAGGTTCTGGGTTAATGCCACTGTTTATTTTTCAGGGAAAAGAAGCTGATATACAATGGTTCAGGGAAGAGGGTTGGCAAATAGGAGAGACATTGCCTTGGGACCCATCCACTCCCCTCCCTGCCGCCTCCCAGCTGGGATAAGACGATCATACCACTGGACATCATGTAGAATTAGCCTGACACCTTGTAGGTGTCTATAGGTCCTAATTCCAAATGGTGGTTGGGTGACACAAAGTAGTTACAGCCTCGGTTCTGGGTGTAGTGTCCTTATGGGTCTCTGAAAGAGAGAAGGGGTAGTAGGTATTCAGTGACCACACAGTTTGCTGAAACATATTTCTTTGAGAGTAACAGATCCTCCCAAACCCTGGGGGCAGGGATACTTAATGTGGTTTAGGGGATGCCCACACAAGGCTTCCCTTGGGTTTTTTCGAGTCTAGTGAGCAAAGGGACATTAATATTAGATCTCCTGAGTTTTGAATAAATCAGGCAGGCCTACAAGCAGACAATGGGGGCTTGGGCTGAGGGAAGGGGTGGGGATCCCCAGTTGGAATGGGTCCTGGGACTGAGGAGGTATAGTCTCTCTGTCTTTCCCCTACAATAGTGGTTCTATAGGTTTAACAAACGAGTGGCAAGAGGAAGTGATTCTTAACCCTACCGATTTGTCGGATATTCAAGCAAATACTTCCACAGGCAGCAAAGCAGCATTCATACCCAACAGCACAGTCCCAGGAATATTGGCACTTTCTTTGGCACTCGTAGTAGGTAGGTGACCTCGAGCAATCTCGCATTTTCGGTTTTACTACAACTGAGAAGGAATACATGAGCAGTGACTCCAAGAAGAAGAGTTTTTCTCACTATTATCAGCCCCTCTAAGGCCCCAGCACCACCTCCATTGGTTTCTCTTCTTCTTTTCCCTGCTCAGGGATCTGGGAGGCCTTTTCCATTCCAAGAGTCAAAATCCAGCTCCTACCCCCTAACAAACCCAGCAACCATGAGGCCACCTCCATGGAATTCAACATCACATGACCTGAGTCCTGAAACCCAGTTCGCAGAACAAAGAGGCTCAAAAGATCTACTGGTCTCCTGCTCTCATTTTACAGAGTGAGAGGAACAGGGTCCCAGAGGAAAGGAAGAACCGTCCCTTGCTTTTCCCTGTCTGGCTGAGACAACCCTCCAAACCTGGCTATTCCTCAGAAACCTTTGCCAGCCAGTATGGACCCACTCCTCTCCCCTCAATTCTGCTGATTTTAATTGTTTTACCCCAGCCATTCCAAACTTCTCTTGGTCAATCACCCATTTTAGTACTCTTCCCACATCCAATGTTTTAAAATACTCAATTTGGTAAACAAAGGGCATATTTCAAGAGATAATTAGTCCCCCTTGCCCAATTTGGTGCTCATCTTTGGAACTCCTGAGTGGAAGACACCAATTCCTGGTGGTTCAAGCTAGGCATTCTCTATGCAGGCTTTGAATCCTGTGCAGCTTTCCACCACTACAGGTCCTCCTCAACAAAAACACCATAGTCCCCGCAACATACAGAAGAACATCATTACTTGTCACATCAGGAGTCCCTGAAACTTGAGAACTGCACATTCAGCTTTCCTCTGGTATCCTGGCTTAAAAAAGGAACCAAGAGTTTCACATATGCCAGTGCCGGGTTCCTTTTTGTTCTCTAGCCCCTCTTCAGTTTGAAGCTCCACCAAAATACCTACTGAAATTTGGACGACGAGTTACTTTCTTAGTTTTTTCTTTCATAGTTCCTGTCACTGGCATGATGACCAGGCAGTAGAGTGTCACCAGCTGGAAAACCAACCACTTCATGATGTTAACTCTGGATGTCTGAATGTGAGCCTGGCAGCAGACCCAGTATTTTACCAGGTCCTGCAGGGGGTAGCGAAGGGCTTTGGGGTGTGGAGTTTGGAGAACATGTGACTGGTCTCTCACTGCCCCATCTGGTTCTGTCTCATCTTTTCCAGGCACCACTCCTTGGTTGGGCCCTGGTGTCTCCTGAGGTACTTCCTATTTCTTATGTTTTCTACTCTGCTCACTGAAGAAATGAATTCTTCATATTTAATCATTTCTATTTTAGAAATTTGAAAAATACAGAAGTACAAAGAAAATGAAGGAGATATAATCAGCTATCCAACCTAGATAGGTAATAGTGTCATTTGTTTTCATAGAAAGATAGCTTTAAAATTGTCTTTTCAATAAAAAAAATCATACATCTTTACTGTTTGAGAGTTTTAGTAAATTTTAAAAGCCATTTAAGAATGTCAGTCCAGCAGTGAAACACTGAGACACCTGCATTCCGATGTTCATAGCAGCAATATCACAATAGCCAAATTGTGGAAGGAGCCTCGGTGTCCATAGAAAGACGAATGGATAAAGAAGACCTGGTCTGGGATCCCTGGGTGGCGCAGCGGTTTGGCTCCTGCCTTTGGCCCAGGGCGCGATCCTGGAGACCCGGGATCGAATCCCACATCGGGCTCCCGGTGCATGGAGCCTGCTTCTCCCTCTGCCTGTGTCTCTGCCTCTCTCTCTCTCTGTGACATCATAAATAAATAAAAATTAAAAAAAAAAGAAGACCTGGTCTATGTATACAATGGAATATTACTCAGCCATTAGAAACGACAAATACCCACCATTTGCTTCAATGTGGATGGAACTGGACGGTATTATGCTGAGTGAAATAAGTCAGTCAGAGAAGGACAAACATTATATGGTCTCATTCATTTGGGGAATGTGAAAATTAGTGAAAGGGAATAAAGGGAAAGGACAGAAAATGAATGAAAATATCAGTGAGGGTGACAAAACATGAGAGACACCTAACTCTGGGAAATGAACGAGGGGCAGTGGAAGGGGAGGTGGGCGGGGGGTTCGGGTGACTGGGTGATGGGCACGGAGGGGGGCACTTGGCAGGATGAACACTGGGTGTTATGCTATATGTTGGCTAATTGAATTCCAATAAAAATTTTTTTAAAAAATTTTTAAAAAATAAAATGCTGTCCCACAGCGCTATATGTATTATTATGGCTACAGGGTCTTTCCTCCATAGTTTTTTAAAAACATTTTTCCCACTGGTATTTTTGTGTATATTTTTTTTTTATTGGAGTTCGATAACCTCCAGTGCTCATCCCATCTAGTGCCCTTCTCTCCACTGGTTTTGTAGTAGCACGTTAACAATATACAGTTAACAAATGGGAGGAAAAATCACAAGCTCCTTAAATCTTTTTTTATGCTTTTCCTCCTTGCTGTGTCAAATGTGTTCATTGCTCTTTTATCTCAGTGGCTGTATCAACACTTAACAGCTGCAAGTGAAGCTGATAGTGAATTTGGTCACACACACAAAAAAGGGAGAATTGAGAGACAAATGAAGTAACAACCAGCAGTTTGCTAACTGCCATTTACTCTGCCATCAAGGCTCAGGACCTTTAAGACCTAAGCGCAGGCAGGGAAGCTCGGTGAGGCGGCCACTTGGCAGCCAGACTGCGCGGGAACTGCCCATTTTGCTTAAAGTGGACACGGTGAGAAGGATTACAAACATCCCATTTCTCTACCTCGTCATCAAAGATTTCTGCTTTAATCCTTAAGGACGAGCGTGGCCTTCACTTGGTCAGGCACATGCTTGCCGCTCAGCGCCTCGACAATCGCAAGCGCAAACGCAAAGCTGGTTGCAGGCCCCCGGCTGGTGAGGACCAGGCCGTCCTTCGCCATGCGGTTCTCGGAGTAGCTATAATGACTTCAATTCATCATTTTGTCTTTTGCAAGTGGGTGCGTTGTAACTTTGCTTCCAAAACCTATTTCATGAGCCCAAAGAGCTGTAGGACCTGCACAGATGGCGGCTATGAGGCCCTTCCTGTCTTCTTGCTCCTTCATTATCTCCTTCTCGGCAGCGTACTCACATACATTCTGTGTCCCTCTTTTTTTGCATCTTCCAGACTGGCATCAGGACAAATGACGTCTCGGCTACGCTGTACTGGGTCTTTCTCAGCCAGACCCGCAATGGTGACTTTAATTCCAGCTCATCTCATGACATCTATAGAAATGACTGTCTCCATCTCCTCTGCTCCTTTGGCCAGGATGACCAGAGCTCTTTTTTTATTTTTATTTTTATTTTTTATTGGAGTTCAATTTGCCAACATATAGCATAATCCCATCAAGTGTCCCACTCAGTGCCCGTCATCCAGTCACCCCCACCCCCCGCCCACCTCCCTTTCTACCACCCCTTGTTCGGTTTCCAGAGTTAGGAGTCTCATGTTATGTCTCCCTTTCTGATATTTTCCACTCATTTTTTCTCCTTTCCCCCTTATTCCCTTTCACTATTTTTTATTTTCCCCAAATGAATGAGACCATATAATGTTTGTCCTTCTCCAATTGACTTATTTCACTCAGCATAATACCCTCCAGTTCCATCCACGTCGAAGCAAATGGTGGGTATTTGTCGTTTCTAATGGCTGAGTAAAATTCCACTGTGTGTGTGTGTGTGTGTGTGTGTGTGTATATCTCACATCTTCTTTATCCATTCATCTTTCAATGGACACCAAGGCTCCTTCCACAGTTTGGCTTTTGTGGACATTGCTGTTATAAATGTAATTAAACATGTGCAAATCATGTTTAACTCAACAGAGGATGAATGTCAATTTCCTCAAACCTTATAAGGTACCACAGTGTAAGTCTGGAGATAATTGCAGGAATCAGCCCTCTATTGCCTATAAAAATTTGAGTATCAGAGGAATATTCGTACATTTTGTACTGGGGTAGATGGGGAGTCGAAGCTAACCCCGATATTCACCAGTATCGTAACACTGGGACAGTCCTATGACTTCTGTAGACTTAGTTCACTCATGAATTCTTGGCACTTCCATGGTGAGAATGAAATAAATTGACATCTTTAAACACTTTCGTAATACCTGGCACACAGTAGGTGCTCAATGCAGTACCTTCGTCTTATCGCCAATCTTGCTTCCCAATGACACATAGCAAGCCCCAAGTACCAGAAGAACTCTCTTAGTTTATAGTTTACCCTGAGTATTAAAACCCGGTCCTAGAATTGGACTCTTAGAAGAAAACCTGTTTGGTCCAGGAGTCGGTGAGATTTGCATGCTTATCCAAGCAGATCTGCCAACTCCACATGGATTGGTAGCAGAGCCAGGAGTAGATATAGGAACTCAAAACAGCCATTTCAAATGAACTACCTCTACTCTCTGAAAGAACAGCAAATGTGGGGAATTTGTTCTGGTATTATGGAGTGAGGAGGTGAATTCTGAGAAGGGACCTTTTCACGTTCTGTGAGGTGGAGGGTCAATTACTCTACCTTGTCCTTCAACTTAAATTATTTCTTCCTGTTGACAGGCTCCACCAACCTACTCCCTTGGAGAAAATCCCTCAGGCTTTTCTTCTCCCCTGCCTCCTCTTCTTTCCTTGTTCACCCTAGTGACTGTGGGGAGAGCTCCACAGACTGTCTCCTCTTTCAACATTTTCTGGGTGGGATAGCTCTTCCCAAAGACACACAATCTTACTCTTTAACCTGAAGTCAACTGTAAAGAACTCCCTGTCCAAAAAGAATTCCTAAAGGATGCTTAAATTTCCATCATCAGCCATTTTTTCTTTGGAGATTGGATCCCTTTACAACTACAAGTACTGTATGAAATATATGTAGCCAGAAAACAAATACAGCTCAAACTCATACCTACAGAGAATGGTCTGGTGGTTTCCAGAGGTGGCAGGTAGAGTGTGAACAAAATGAGTGACAGGGACAAAAGGTACAAACCTCCAGTTACAAAATTTTTTTTTTTTTTTTTTTTTTTAAAGATTTTATTTATTCATGATAGTCACAGAGAGAGAGAGAGAGGCAGAGACACAGGCAGAGGGAGAAGCAGGCTCCATGCACCGGGAGCCCGACGTGGGATTCGATCCCGGGTCTCCAGGATCGCGCCCTGGGCCAAAGGCAGGCGCCAAACCGCTGCGCCACCCAGGGATCCCTCCAGTTACAAAATAAAGAAGTCCTGGTGATGCATTGTATAGCATGGTGACTGTAGTGAACAATACTGTATTGTATATTAAAAGGTTGCTAAGAGAATAGATCTCAAAACTCTCATCACTGGGCACCTGGGTGGCTCAGTCAGTTAAGCATCTGAGCTTCAGCTCAGGTCATGATCTCTGGGTCCTGGGACTGAGCCCACATTAGGCTCCCCACTCAGCATGGAGTCAGCTTGTCTCTCTGTTCCTCTCCCCTGCCCCTACTCCACGCTCTCTATCTCTTTCTCAAGGTAAAAAAAAATAAATCTAAAAAAAAAAGTTTTTGACACAAGTAAAAAAAAGCGTAATTGTGTGGTGATGAATGCTAGCTAGACTTATTGTGATGATGATTTCACTATATAAATATTGAAACTTTATGCTGCATATGTGAACTAATATGATGTTATATGTCAATTATCTCTCAACTAAAATGCAAATACTTGTGGAGTAAGCAATCAGTAGGTTTTAGGGAGGGCTCAGGAATGGGGACTATGAGAGCAGATATCAACCACACAAACTTGCGGTTTTAGAAGAATGCATGCACACATTATGGGTCAAAATACATAAGCAGGTATCATATATGTGTATATATATGTATATATTAAATGATATTATATATTATTTAACATTAATACATATACATATATGTATATGTTTTAATAAATGTGTGTGTGTGTGTGTGTGTGTATATATATATATATATATATACACATATATATATATACTGGATGTATGCACATGGATGTCTCCAGGCAGTGTGTGAAATATTCCTGGACATAGAGTTTGGTAGAAGGAGGTCTGCTTCTTGGGAGCCCTGGCCCTTGGCCCGTGGACTCTTCTTTTTTAACAAGCTCCAAATCATGTGTATGAGTGCCCAGTGCAATGCTCCTCTCTGATATCTGGTGAGCAAATCCCCCCAGCCCTCAACCCACAAACATGTGCCAAGACCTTGGTGCTAGATTTGGTCACTTCACTTCCCTTATTTGCTAGATGGCCACCTGCCTTTCCTTTTTTTTTTTTTTAATTATTTTTTTTCCACCTGCCTTTCCTAAATCCTTCCTGTTCAGTCTCTTTTTATCCACTAAAACCCCCAAGGCATTTGGCGGGAGATAGTGTTATGCTTTAATTACCAAAATATAATCAATCCAAACTTGCACAAAGCAAGTCCAAGGCAAATAGAATTATAAACTGCACTTCAGTCTACCAATGGGTAGACTCAGATGCATCAGATAGACTCAAGACTTGGGTCTGTTTGGGTGACCAGAACTGTGAGTAAGGTACAAAGCATTCCTCCTAGCTTAGCCGGATATACTGCTCATATTAAAGAAAATCCAATCCTTTGGAATGGGAAAGTATCAGAGGGAAAAGTCTGTGACATGGCCAAAATGTAGCTCCTGGGGAGAACTTACAGATCTGCCACAATGCAAATCACCATTAAGTTTTAGGCCTTTGGTAGAAAGGGAGGTGGGCGGAAGATGGGGGTGACTGGGTGACAGGCACTGAGGGGGGCACTTGATGGGATGAGCACTGGGTGTTATTCTATATGTTGGCAAATTGAACACCAATAAAACATAAATTTAAAAAAAAGTTCTGGGCCTTTGAACCTTGTTTTTCTGCTCTTCTGTCCTGGTTCCAGGTCACAACCTCCTCTCCCCCTCCCCAAGTAAGAAGAGGCCACATAAAAGAGCTATCAGCCAGTTCCTCACACACTCAAACCCTTTCAGAGGTAAGTAGGGATAAGGGTCTGGAGGCATCAGTTTTTATTGGTGGTTTGCTTGGATGAGTTCTCTGAATAGGTGGCATCAGCACTATTCCTGTGAGATGGAGATTACTGTCTCTGGTGTTTGAATAAGAAACTTGAGACAGAGGGGACGTCCCACAGGTAAAAGGGGCATACATGAAACAAGATATCTGTATTCCTGACTCTAGATCCAGTACTTTCTCCTCTTTAACATTATCTGGAAAGCCCAGGATCCTGAATTCTGAGAGGAGCAGTTGTTCTGTGTCTTTGCAATGCCTAGGGGTTTTGTCATCATCCTACACTGTATCTCAAGATGACCAAAAAATTCACCCAGAATCCTGTATGTGAGTAGTATCCAGCCTGGATGTGATTATATATCTCTTCTGGCTCAGTTAGTGCACCTGAGGTGTGCAAAGAAGGGGATTGAGCATCCCCAGGATCCTGAGCACCCTTTAAGGGCAAGTAAGGAACTCAGAGAACTGGACTAAGAGTAAGGCCTTTTCAATGAACAGATCTCAAAGTTCTGGAAAACTTAGATATAGAATGATAGTTTCATATTTTTTACAATTTTTCATTTATTTTTATTTAAGTTTGATTTGCCAACCTATTTGCCAACCTATTTGCTCATCCCATCAAATGCCCTCCTCAGAAACAAATACATAGCTTCATGGAACCCACGGCTTTGGGTTTACTGTGTTTCTGTCAGTGTGTACTAGTTTTCCTTTTTCTTTGAGCAAAGGCAGTGTCCAGGAATGCAGCCCGCCCCAGGGCCTACTCACCTTCACCCAGCTACCTCCTACCTCATATCCCCACCTGTAAAGGGATGACAGAGCATCTGCATTGCTCATCTACCTTGCTATGCACTGCTGACTTCAGAGGATCACAACTACACTCTGAGCCAGGCTAAGGAACTAGGTATCCCAACAACCCTGAACTGACGTTCTTTTGTTAACTATGTGAGTGATTTATAGGATTTCTGGCAATCTACCATGCTCAAAGGTAGTTGGCCTTTGACCTGGAGCTTCTCCAGTTAGGTCATATCCCTTGGTAAATATTGCTCATTGGTAAATGAAATCTCAATATCTTCACTTGGCAATTTTCCTTCATCAAGCCATGCTGAGGCTAGGTGGCAGGGACACAGGTTCTGAATGGAGAAAGTTGGAGAACAGATGTAAGCATCTAAGAGTATGATCCCTCCAGCCTTGGATCTTTTACATTTTAATTGCTTCCCTCTTTTGCTTTCTTTTTTCTTTTTTTCTTTTTTCTTTTCTTTTTTTTTTTTTTTTTTTGAAGAGTAGTTGCATTTATTATGTATGTGGCATCATCCTCTGGCCCTTCCATAGCTTTTATTTTTTTTTTATTTTTATTTTTTTAATGAATTTATTTATTATTGGTGTTCAATTTACCAACATATAGAATAACACCCAGTGCTCATGCCATCAAGTGCCCCCTCAGTGCCTGTCACCCAGTCACCCCCACCCCTGGTCCACCTCCCCTTCCACCACCCCTAGTTCGTTTCCCAGAGTTAGGAGTCTCTCATGTTCTGTCTCCCTTCCTGATATTTCCCACTCATTTTTCTCCTTTCCCCTTTTGCTTTCTTTCCATAATGTTCTTCTCTTGTTCTCCTCAGGTCTTTTAAATCTAACCTGCTCAAAGTCAATGTGTCAAATGTTCACATGCTAAAACTTGCCCTATTTTCAGCTTCTAAATTTCACTTTTTCATCAAGAATACGTTTTCACAGCCCCTTTTCAAAAATTTTGCACCTTTTAAATGATCTCTTGTTTTTGAGGGAGAGGGATTTTGGTTGATTCCTCTCAAGCCCCATTGTTCACTAGAACTCTCAGGGATGATGGAGAATTTGTATGTCTGAGCTGTCCAATATAGTAGCCACTAGGTACATGTGGCTATTGAATGCTTAAAATGAATGGGAGCTGAATTTTGAATTTAATTAAAACCATCACATGTAGATAGTGGCTACCTTACTGGACAGTACTTTTCTTGGTGGAAAACTTCTGAACAAACATAAACACTTCCAGAGGGAAGGACAATCACTGTCTTGAGATATTCATTGGAATTTTACTCTTATCTTGGGCTCTTTTTTTTTTCTATGATAGTCACAGTGAGAGAGAGAGAGAGGCAGAGACATAGGTGAGAGGGAGAAGCAGGCTCCATGCACTGGGAGCCTGATGTGGGATTCAATCCTGGGTCTCCAGGATCGTGCCATGGGCCAAAGGCAGGTGCCAAACCGCTGCGCCACCCAGGGATCCCTTATCTTGGGCTCTTTTATTTTCTTTCCTCTTTGGTTTCAGAATGGTGAAGCAGCAGATAAAGGCTAAAGGGGGCAGATGGAAGGGCTCTGGGAATTCTGAGTGTTAATTAAGGCTCCTGCTTCCATATGCTATCTCCCCCACCCCTCAGCTGCCAGTAGTCAGCAGGCTATTTCCTCTTCTGTCCACTGTTTTCTTCTTAACCACTACTATCATCTTTGTCCTTCCTTATTTTATTGTTTTATTAGCTGTCAGCTCTACAAATTAAGGATTTTTTTATAAATTTATTTTTTATTGGTGTTCAATTTGCCAACATATAGAATAACACCCAGTGCTCATCCCATCAAGTGCCCCTCTCAGTGCCCGTCACCCAGTCACCCCCACCCCCCCGCCCACCTCCCCTTCCACCACCCCTAGTTCGTTTCCCAGAGTTAGGAGTCTCTCATGTTCTGTCTCCCTCTCTGACATTTCCCACTCATTTTTTCTCCTTTCCCCTTTATTCCCTTTCACTATTTTTTATATTCCCCAAATGAATGAGACCATATAATGTTTGTCCTTCTCTGATTGACTTATTTCACTCAGCATAATACCCTCCAGTTCCACCCACATCGAAGCAAATGGTGGGTATTTGTCGTTTCTAATGGTTGAGTAATATTCCATTGTCTACATAAACCACATCTTCTTTATCCAGTCATCTTTCGATGGACACCGAGGCTCCTTCCACAGTTTGGCTATTGTGGACATTGCTGCTATAAACATCGGGGTGCAGGTGTCCCAGCAGAAAAAAAACTAAAAATTTTAATGAAAATAGTTTTAAACATCTAGACGAGAGAAGAAATTCTGAGCTTAGTACTAAAAGCTAACATTTATTGAGTGTATACTATGTTCCAGCTCCTATGCTAAGTGTTTCATATACAAGATTATTTGATCCTAGTAACCTAATGAGATGAATATGGATTTATTTCTGTGATACAGAAATACAGATGAGGAATCTGAGGCTCCAGGAATTATGTGATAAGCCCAGTTTCCACAGCGAAATGTTGGGGGGAGTGGTTATTGGGATTCTAGTTCAAGCCTATTTGACCCTGATGCATATGTTCCTTCCTCTCTAAAATACAGCAAATTGTGGTTGTAGAAATTTCCTTTCTATTGCTTTTAAAAGAACAGGAGGTGTGATAACACACATTTGATATTCAGGTTGTTTCCTTGCTTCTTCAGGAAAGCTTAGGTATGTCCCTCAAATTTTGCATGACCTTTAGTCATAAAACATCTCAACTTAATAATTAAATGTGCAGGCCATGTAATGAGTCAGAACTCCACAAATTGTTGAGAACTGAGGACTCTCTCCTCCCTCAGAAGCTCTAGTTGTGAGAAAGGATGTGGTCAGTGTCTCCACCTTGGGCTCTTTGTGATTCTGTTCCTTCCCCTCCATCTGGCTAATAAAAGTTTCTCTCTCCTAGGTAGTAGAATCAGAAAGAACCAATAAGTAGGAGTAGGACAGTTCTCACACAGTGCACTACTATCATAAGTTGGCTTTGTGCTTCTTATACTCTTTCATGGGAGATATCAAGGATTCACTACAGATACAAAATGGCATCTAATCATTTGCAATACAGATGTTCCCCAACTATAGCCCTCTTCTCTGCTACTAAAGGCCACTGTAGCCAGATTCATCACCCTTTAGATTCTTCAGTCATGACTCAGGTCTACAGGATCCCTATAGACTTCTAGAGAGACACAGTAAGCTCTATGAGTAGTAACCACAAAGCCTTTTCCCTCAACTTGGAATTAGAAGACAGCTTCCCCACTTCCCCAAGCAGAGCTTTTTACCAATAAAATCTTTGAAATCCTCTCTACAACCCATTCAACTTTGTTTTCTTTCTTTTTTAAATTTAAATTCAATTAATCAACATATATATATATATGTATATATATATAGTACATAATTAGTCTCAGATATAGTGTTCAACAATTTATCAGTTGCATATAAAACCCAGTGTTCATCACATTATGTGCCCTCCTTACTGCCCATCACCCAGTTAACCCATCCCCTCACCCACATTCCCTCCAGCAACCCTCAGTTTGTTTCCTATAGTTAAGAGTCTCTCATGGGGGCAGCCTGGGTGGCTCAGCAGTTTAGCACCTGCCTTCGGCCCAAGGCAGAGATCCTGGAGACCCGGGATCGAGTCCCATGTCATGCTCCCAGCATGGAGCCTGCTCCTCCCTCTGCCTGTATCTCTGCCTCTCTCTCTCTCTCTCTCATAAATAAATAAAATTTTTTTAATGTTTCTTTTTTTATTGGAGTTCAATTTGCCAATATATAGCATAACACCCAGTGCTCATCCCATCAAGTGCCCCCCTCAGTGTAAAATCTTTTTTTTTGTAAAATCTTTAAAAAAGAGTTTCTCATGGTTTTTCTCCGTCTCTGATGACTTCCTATTCAGTTTTCCCTCCCTTCCCCTATGATCCTCTCTACTGTTTCCCATATTCTACATGTGAGTGAAGCTATATAATAACTGTCTTTCTCTGTTTGACTTATTTCACTCAGCATAATATCCTTCAGTTCCATCTATGTCTATGCAAATGGTTAGTATTCATCCATTCTGATGGCTGAGTAATATTGCATTGTATATATACCACATTTTCATTCATTCATTCATTCTTTCTTTCTTTCTTTTATTTATTTTTAAGATTTTATTTATTCATTCATAAGAGACACAAAGAAAGGCAGAGACATAAGCAGAGGGAGAAACAGATTCCTGCAGGGAGCTTGATATAGGACTCGATCCAGGACCCTAAGATCACAACCTGAGCCAAAGAAAGACACTTAACTACTGAACCACCCAGATGCCCCACATTTTCTTCTTTAAAAAAAATAGATTTTACTTATCTATTCATTTGAGAGAGAGGGAGATAGGCAGAGAAAGCGTGAGTGCAGGGCCAGGGGAAGAGGGGGAAGCAGGCCCCCTGCTGAGCAGGGAGCTCAATACAGGGCTTGACCCCAGGACCCCAGGATCACTACCTGAGGCAAAGGCAGATGCTTAAATCAACTGAGCTACCCAGGCTTCCACACATCTTCTTTATCCATTCATTTGTCAAAGAACATCTTGGTTCTTTCCATAGTTTGGCTATTGTGAACATTGCTGCTATGAACACTGTGGCGCAGGTGCCCCTTCATCTATTTAGATGAAAGTTTTAAGAGTCCCTTGACTAGATCTTGGCCATCAACTTTCATAAGCCCTATTGACTAACCCATCCCTCATAACTCATTCTGGAATCACTCTGGTACTCTCTGTCTTAGGGTATGTACTAACTATTCCATTATATTGCTTTATGTATGTTCTTAACTAGAAAAATCAGGACACTTGACATATTCTATGATTCTAAGTTCATAAAAATAATGAATATAACAGGGATCCCTGGGTGACTCAGCGGTTTAGCACCTGCCTTCCGCCCAGGGCGCGATCTTGGAGTCCCAGGAAGAAGTTCCACATCCGACTCCCTGCATGGAGCCTGCTTCTAACCTCTGCCTATGTGTGTGTGTGTGTGTCTCTCTCTGTGTCTCTCATGAACAAATAAATTTTTTTTTTTAAATAATGAATATAACAAAAAAGGACACACATACACAGGGTATCCATGCATAGTGGAAGTCCTAATGCTTATCTGTTTCCTTTTTGTATTTTTCTTGTTATTGTTTGACAAATTATACAAGCTGAAGATTTATTGCATTTATTATTTATTTATTTATTTATTTATTTTTATTGAAGCTCGATTTGCCAACATACCGTATAACACCCAGTGCTCATCTCATCAAGTGCCCCCCTTAGTGCCTGTCACCCAGTCACCCCATCCCCCCATTCCCCTCCCCATCCACTACCCCTTGTTCGTTTCCCAGAGTTAGGTGTCTCTCATGTCCTGTCACCCTCTCTGATGTTTCCCACTCATTTTCCCTTCTTTCCCCTGTAATCCCTTTCACTATTTCTTATATTCCCTGTATGAGTGAAACCATATGATTGTCCTTCTCCAATTGACATACTTCATTCAGCATAATACCCTCCAGTTCCATCCACATTGAAGCAAATGGTGGGTATCTGCCCTTTCTAATGGCTGAGTAACATTTATATATATATATATATATATATATATATATATATATATATATATATCTCACATCTTCTTTTTCCATTCATCTTCCGATGGACACTGAGGGCTCCTTCCACAGTTTGGCTTGTGGACATTGCTGCTATAAACATTGGGGTGCAGGTGATCTGGCATTTCGCTGCATCTGTATCTTTGGGATAAATACCCAGTAGTGCAATTGCTGGGTCATAGGCTAGCTCTATTTAACTCTTTGAGGAACCTCCACACAGTTTTCCAGAGTGGCTGTACCAGTTTGCATTCCCACCAACAGTGCAAGAGGGTTCCGCTTTCTCCACATCCTCTCCAACATTTGTTGTTTCCCATCTTGTTAATTTTCACCGTTCTCACTGGTGTGAGGTGGTATCTCATTGTGGCTTTGATTTGTATTTCCCTGATGGCAAGTGACGTGGAGCATTTTCTTATGTGCTTGTTGGCCATGTGTATGTCTTCTTCAGTGAAATTTCTGTTCATGTCTTTTGCCCATTTCATGATTGAATTGTTTGTTTCCTGGGTGTTGAGTTTAATAAGTTCTTTATAGAAAAGATTTATTGCTTTTAAATCAGAAAAAATGCATTAAAAAAAAACAATTTTGCAAAGGAAGTAACACGTAATGTGAGTTGGGGAAGTACCCTAGGGAAGCCAATGGCTAGCTTGATACGCTGTTAGGTGCCAGAGGGTGAAAGGGAAAAGTAGGAGAAAGAATAACCCAATATTCACAAGCATTTTCTATCTTTTTCTGATCCCAGTCTACTTAATTCCTGTTCTACCACAGGCAGCATTTGGAGAAGACCAGTCCTCTGCCAGAACTTAACCCAAACACACAGAGTGACAACAATGAAGCCCCAGGTTCTCCTACTCATCATGCTCATCTATGGGTTTATGCTACTTCTGGCTCTGCTGGGAGGCATTAAGGACAAGATTTTTCTAGGTGGTATGACATGGGAGGAGGGGTCTCTGCCCAGGCCTGGGATGTCAGGTGTAACTGATTATGTGACCATCTTTTCTGGATCACAAACTCCTTAAAATAGAGACATAAAGAAAGATTTAGGTTGGATGTCCCTAGTTTGGAGCCCCTCCAGCTCCCTGTCTGAGCTCTGAAAGTGACGATGGGCATATGGAAAGGGAACATAGCTTTGTCTGTAAGTGCATACCAAAAGCTGGCACAAAATGATAATTTCCAGTATTAGACTACCTTAGACAGGGGAAACACCAACACAGAGCTGCCCTCTGAGTCCATATTTTCAGGTCTCTTGCCTTTAATGAATACCAAAGGGCAATATTATTTACTTGGAAGGGAAGAATCTTTTAGAATGAGAAAAAATGGAAAAGGCAAGTGAGACATTGTTAGGAGTCAAAATTTGGGGCCAGATGATAATGAGGGGATAATGAGGAAGGTTGTGGGATAGTGAAAGATATAAAATGTAGAGTGAGGCTGAGTGATTAGGTGGTATGAGCAGAGAAGCAAAGAGACAAGGGGAAAGATAGTACCTATTCTCCCTCAGCTCAGTTTTCCATTCTGTAAACTGGGTATGGGAAGTGAAGCTAAAGAATATTATAGGCCCCGAAATCCCAAGTGCTAAGGAAATAGACCTGGTGAGGTAGTGCCAAAGTTGTGAAATTGTCCTGGCTCCTATCTTTAGGGAGCTTGGAGAGGGCCCAAAGGCCTGAGGTGCTATGGGGACATGTGGAAAGAGGGAAGGCATGTGATGCAACAAGGGTCTTCTATGAAAAGACTCAGCTAGAATTCAAGGAAAGGATTTTTTGGAAATGAAAACAAGTGTTTTGTTTGTGACTACGAGCTCAGTATTCAGAGCTCAAGAGTTGTTAAGCTTGGGAAAGGTGTTTTCTCTAAGTTGTGGGTGATGGATCTGCCAACACCTACCATCTCAGTTCCAGTTGGAAGAAGAGCCACTGAGCAGTGCTGGGTACACAGCCTCTGTTAAAGTATTGTAAGTAGAGGTGCACTAAATTACAGAAGTGTTTATCTCCCAATCATACATGTTGCTGGACCTTCTGTGGAAATATCTGATTGGACAATGAGTGAGTTGGTTGGAGTAAGATGATCGGGCCTGGACATGCTTCCTCACTACTGGTCACCCTCATCCAGAAGCTGTGACATGGAACAGATTAACCAAAATCCTGGCCAAAGAAGCAGGAAGCATAAGGCAATGTCCTCCTATCTCCATACCAAGACTGCCATTTAGGACAAAAACCCAAACACCAATGTGAGGGGCTCACTTTTCTTCCTTTGCTCTCATTCAGTTCCCCCAAAGGGTCATCCATTGGTTTGTTCATCCCTCCTTTGTCCAAGGTCCAGACTATTGCCTACTTCGTCTGGCCTTTCCATTGGTCCCTTGAGGCAGGCAGGCCCAAAGAGTCTTGGGCTCCACCTACGTCCCCAGTTAGCAAACCTCTTTGGAGAAATTGCTTAAAATGGGTAACTCCTCATCTTACAGAAAGAATTTCTGTTCCCATTAACAGGGATCAGGGTGCTATTAAGTTTGGCTGTCCCTAGAGCTCCCTGACTTTTAACCACTTGACTTGCCATAAGGTAGTCACCCAGGCCTCTTATTTTTAAGGAGACTGGCAAATATAGTCTAGCTTTATTCCCAAGGAGAACAGAAAGCAGGATTTGGTGAACACATGGTCTGTCTCCATATGCAAAGTCAAGCTCCTCAAGGAAGATCCAAGAGCCTGGCCTCCATATCACTGTCCAATTGAACAAGTACCCCTATGGTAAGAAGCTGGCAACCCCTATCATAGAGAAAGGGTTCCTGCCCTCAGGGTTGGCACCCTGAGCTTCCAGAATGATTCTTCCTTCTGGCATCCCAGTATCTTCCTATTCCTGCCTGTTTTGTCTGCCTGCCAGCTTTTAAAAAAGATTTTATTTATTAATTCATGGGAGACACACAGAGATAGAGACACAGGCAGAGGGAGAAGCAGCCTCCTGGAACCTGGGGATCACACCCTGAGCTGAAGGCAGACGCTCAACCACTGAGCCACCCAGGTGTCCCTGTATGCCTGGCAGTTTTATCTGGTAATAATACTCATATCCTGTGGTAATGTGAGGCAGATTTTCGAGCCCATACTGTTCCCCTAGTTTATATTTGAATTTCTACCATTAGTATCTTGAAGGTCATTTTAATGATGTAACTTCCCTTGGATGAGGGGATTATAAAGTCCCTACAACGTGTTCATCTCTGTGCCTCTGCCTGGTCTAGAGAATGAGATATTCTCATTTAGATGGGATGAGTCAGCACCTCACACTTATCAACTATAGAGCCCATGGAAAGGTTCCACAATGGAATATAGGATAGACCGAGGCCAGGCAAGGGACTAAGGCCTACCAGAACACTGGTTAGTGCCTTAGAGCTCAGGGTAAGAAAAAGGCACAGGGACTCAGGGGCTCAGGGAACCATCCTGCAGGAGTGGGGCTTTGTCTTGATCTTCAGGGATAAGGAGCACTTGGAATTCTATTGAGTGAAGTGGCTATTCCTTCCAACAAAAATAGTAGAGAAGAATAAAAGGTTAGAGACCCCCATGGGAAGGATACAGAAGGAAAGTGTTGTCCCTTTGGGTATCTTGGGTATTATGGGGAAGGGAAAGTAGTTTCTCTCTATCCTTCTGGGTTCCTAGCTGAGACCTCTGCAATAAAAGATAGATTAGGAGGAGTTAAAAAAAAAACAGAAGTGAACTAAATGCGTATCTACAGTAACATGAGACAGACAAGGAAAACTGAGTAGCTCCCTGAAATGGCCCTAGTCATCTCTTTAAATATCATCCTCAGCTAAAGACAAAAGATGTGGAAAGGAAGGAGCCAGCCAGTTATGGGAGGTCACCAGGAAAGGCAGAGTTGTTGTTGCCTTATGCCAATCTCATTCATAAGGTTTTACTTTTTAAGAAAATATTTCAGTTAGCAATCTGGGGAAGATACTGATAATGCATAATATGTGTAAATGATGTAAGCATGAAATAAGATTAAGTTTGATGCAGTGACTATATATCCTCTCACCTGGATGCACAGACAACTTAAACATTTTTCCATTCACAGTTCTTTAGAAAATGTTTTTTTAAAAATCTGGGTAGGTGTGAAGTGCGTAGAGTCAAACTGTTACCTATAACCTCCTCCATTCCATCCACACTTGGATTTTTTTTTCTCCATCAGTGTGGTGGAACTTCCCTGTTACAAGCCTGGACTTCCACAAAGCTCTGTCACCTGCAGGTTGTTGTCTAAATGAGTGTTCTCCAGTGGCTCCTGGACTGTGGCTGAGGAGGAATAGAGCCAGTTCTCAGGCCACTTCAGGGTCCCATGCCAAGGCTGAAATCTCCATGCCTATGACCCAACCCATGGCTGAGACTCCTCTTGGGTCCCTTGGCATATGGTGCTGGATCCACAGCTTCCACAAAGGTACTTTTGTCTGTGAGTGGATTCCAAATGTTGCATGTTGTGTATGGGGTGGGGGGGCAGTCAAGACGGGAGTCTTATTCAGCCATCTTGCTGATGTCACTCCCAAAGAGTACCTTAATGAAATTGAATGATATAGAATTATTGTATCTACAAAAACTATTAGTATCCTTATTTTTTATTTTTCAAAGTGTAAATTCAGTATCATTTAAATATGAAATATGCTGGTATCACTTAAGAGCTAATTCTTGCGGAACCCAGAAAATTTTGGGGAAATTCAGGCTTAGAAAAAGTTGTCCACTTCAAATTTTATAATCAATTTTTAAAAGTCTCTGGTGATTTTTAAATTTTAATTAACTCACATTTATAGACAGCCTTTTCTGAAAAGACTATATTCTATATTTATTTAAGGGAGGTAGGGCATTGGTGGGTGGGGGGGAGCAGAGAGAGAGGGAGAGGCAGACTCATTGCTGAGCAGAGAGCCCAGCAAGTGGCTCCATAGCAGGACTCTGATATCAGGACCTTGAGATAAGAGCCTAAGCTGAAAGCAGACACTCAACCAACTGAGCCACTCAGGTACCCCCATTTACTGATATTCTTAAATGGCTTTTAAAGTATACCAAAACACTTCAATAATAAATATGTATGATTTGGGGGGTTCAACTCTAAAGATATCTTTCATGAAAGACAAATGACATTATTATCTATCTAGGTAGTGGATAACTGATTATATCTGATTAGTTTTCTTTATGCTTTTCTGTGTTTTTCAAATCTCTAAATTAAATAATGATAAAATTATAAAGAATTCATTTCTGCAATGAGAGAAGTAGAAAGCATAAGACAAGAAAAATACCTCAGGAGATGGCAGTGCCCAGCCAAGGAGTGGTGCTTGGAGGAGATGAAGCAGAACCAGGTGGGGCAGTGAGAGACCAGTCACATGTTCTCCAAACTCCACATCCCAAAGCCCTTCGCTACCCCCTGCAGGACCTGGTAAAATACTGGGTCTGCTGCCAGGCTCACATTCAGACATCCAGAGTTAACATCATGAATTGGTTGTTTCTCCAGCTTGTGATACTCTACTGCCTGGTCATCATGCCAGTGACAGGAAATATGAGAGAAAAAACTAGGAAAGTAACTCGTCCACATTTCAGTAGGTATTTTGGTGGAGCTTCAATCTGAAGAGGGGCTAGAAAACAAGGAGTCAGGTACTGGCATAATGAAAATGTTGGTTCTTTTTTTAAGCCAGGATACCTAAGGAAAGCTGAATGTGCAGTTCTCAAGTTTCAGGGACTCCTGATGTGACAAGTAATGATGTTTTTCTGTATGTTGTGGGGACTGTGGTACTACATGATGTTTTTGTTGAGGAGGACCTGTAGCCATGGAAGGCTGCATGGAGAGTGCCTAGGTTGAACCACCAGGAGTTTGCATCCTCCACTCAGGAGTTCCAAGGATGAGCAACAAATTGAGCAAGGGAGATTAATTATTTCTTGAAATATGCCTTTTCTTTGCCGAATTGAGTATTTTAGAACATTGGGTGTGGGGAAGAGAACTGAAATGGATCTTGACCAAGAGAAGTTTGGAATGGCTGGGGTAAAGAATTGAAGTTAGCAGAAATGAGGGGAGAGTAGTGGATCCATACTGGCTGGCAAAGGTTTCTGAGGGACAGCTGGATTTGGAGGATTGTCTCAGCCAGACAGAGAAAAGAACGAGACAGTTCTTCCTCTCCTTTGGGACCCTGTTCCTCTCACACTGTAAAATGAGAGCAGGAGACCAGAGGATCTCTTGGGCCTCTTTGTTCTGAGAACTGGTTTCAGGACTCAGGTCATGTGATGTTGAATTCCATGGAGGTGGCCTCATGATTGCTGGGTTTGTTAGGGGGTGAGATCTGGATTTTGACTCTGGGAATGGAAAAGGCCTCCCAGATCCCTGGGCAGGGAAAAGAAGAAGAGAAACCAATGGAGGTGATGCTGGGGACATACAGGAGCTGATAATAGTGAGAAAAATATCTTCCTCTTCTTGGAGTCACTGCTTATGTGTTCCTTCCTAGTTAACCCCAAAGATGCACTATCAGATTGCCCGAACCTGCCCAACTACTATGATTGCAGGAAACAGTGCAACTCTTATTCAGGTTGTAATACTGACAGTATATGCTGCTTGTCCATCTGTGGAAACATCTGCATGAAAATCCGAGGACCTGGTAAGATATAAGAATCACCCCTCTTTTGCCATTTGGTTTTGAAAGACCATGGAACCCCTAAACGTGAGGGAAAGTCAAAGGATACTATGCCTCCCTAGTCTCGGTACCCGTTCCAACATGGAGATCTCCACCCCTTCCTCCCAGTCCAAGCCCATTTTTATTGCTCACTTTCAAGGCTGCTGAGTTGTCCAAAACTCAGGAGATCTGGACTCCTGACTTAATACGTATTGCCCGGACTCACTGGACTTAATACATACATATAGCCTGAGCGAAGCCTTGTGTGGGCATCTCCTTTTTTTTTTTTTTTTTTTTTTTAAAGATTTTATTTATTTATTCATGATAGTCACAGAGAGAGAGAGAGAGGCAGAGACACAGGCAGAGGGAGAAGCAGGCTCCATGCACCGGGAGCCCGATGTGGGATTCGATCCCGGGTCTCCAGGATCGCGCCCTGGGCCAAAGGCAGGCGCCAAACCGCTGCGCCACCCAGGGATCCCTGTGGGCATCTCCTAAACCACAGAAAATATCCTGCCCCTCGGGTTTGGGAGGATCTGTTACTCTCACTCTCAAAGAACTGTGTTTCAGCCAACTGTGGCCACTGAATATCTATCCCTTTTTGCTTCCAGAGACCAGCACTGCAAACAACAACCCCAGAAGCACAATGGTGTCTAATGCTGTTCCCTTGAACTCCAGTAGAGATGTCCAAGGAGCATCAGAATAATACTCCCTGATAATCAGTGGGACCATTGTCTTGTCTCAGTTGGGGGGTTGGAGGGCAGGTGAGGGCAACATCTCCCCTACTTGCCAACCCTCTTCTCTGAACCATTGTATTATCAACCTCTACTCCTTCACAAATAAACAGTGGCAGTAACCCAGAACGTCTGACTCTTCTTCTGTAGTCCCACTACCATTAGCTTCCTCCACCTTAAGCCCCTAACCCCTGCCTCCCTGTGGATTTCTCAGCCCTCTCACCATTCAGAAGATTGAACTGAAAAAAAAAGAAGATTGAACTCATTAGCCAAGGCTCCTGGACTCTTTGTTCATTGACTATCATCTCTGAGGAATAACTGCTTATGTGTGGGATGTTCTTTTGGCTATAGGAAACACCATACCTCAGAGTTTCCCAGAATTTCTTGGTGCAGCCTTTCTTTCCTTATTTCAGGCCTGTGAATCTAGTAGGTCCCCACAAGTGGCTACCTTTTAACGAATCCAGAGATGTACAATCTTTTTTATAGGTGATAGCACCCACAGTCTAGAATTGAAAAGAAATGCCATTGGCCTATCCAAGCCCTCTCAGACAATGCCACTTTTTTTGTTTTTGTTTTTGATATTTGTTTTATATTTTCAGAAAGAACTTTTTTATTACTATAACTTGTAATGAGGCCTTGATTAAGCTCTTTCATTTCTATTCTCTTCTTTCTTTTCTTCTCATCTTCCTCTTTCTTTTCTTTCAAATCAATTAATTGATATACAGTGAATTATTAGCTTCAGAGGTACAGTTTCATGATTCATCAGATGCATATACCACCCAGTGCTCAAATAATGCCATATTTGTCAGCATTATTTACTCAATCACTTGAATCTATAGGAATTGAACTTGAAGATTCAAGTGTGAATACTCCTAGGAAGAAGAGGCAACCTTTAGAAGGTTATAGAGAATCTACATTGTGCTCAGGCTCATGGCAAGGACAACTTCTCATGTGCAGAGGTGTGACTAACTCTCTGTTGGCATATATGCCAAGTCTTATGACCCAAACAAGCAGAAACCAGGATGGGCCATGGTGAAAAGGGATAAATGGGATATATAGTTAGTGCCTTAAGGTATAAGTACAGAGAGATCATTATGTGTGTTGTGGTATCAGATTTACTGGAAGAAGAGATGCTTGATCCTACCTTGAGGGGTAAGGAGGAATTGGGGTAACTGAAATGAAAGTTAGTTTTCCTCCATGACAGGATTAAATATACACTGGGGGGAGAAGTAAGGGAATTTGAAGGATATAACAGATTGATATCAAATCTTCCTCCTGTCCCCGACACCACAGATGAAGTTGTGGGCAAGACTGAATTATGGGCTCTATGACCCTACCCTAGTAACTTGCCAACTCTAGTTTTTGATCTCTGTTGTTATACCCATGAATACTGCAGCACACACCTGCTAAAATTAACAAAGGAAAACCAATAGGCACAGACAAGTGGCTGAACCTACTCACGTCCACTCAGCAGATTGAAGACAAATAGATATGTAGACCTCATTGTCTACATGCCCCTGTACTTGAGTTTCCTGAAATGCATATATGTTAGGAGCCAGAGATGTGCTTGAAATAGGGGATCTGGTGGCATATAGGGTTGGGGAGGGGCACTGTGCAGAAAGAGTGATAGCTGAGATGGGCGAAAGAGGACAGGTCCATAGTGTTCTACTGGACTAGCAGGGGGTGATTGCCTTAGGAAAAAACCAATAAACTGTTTCCTGCTAAGCAATTAACAAAAAGAAGCAGTTGAGAAAGACTCTGGAGCCACCAGGCAGATAGGACATTCTTAACCAGTAGGTACATTAAGCAACACATTGAGCCATTGCTCTTGGGTGTCTCACTTCAAAGTCCAGGTTAACCCATCCTGGAAGAAGAATTGGGAGGTGACCAGTATCCAAATGTGGGGCTGGGAGACCGCAGGAGATCTCATTTTGCATTCTTGGAATGCAAAGTCAACTGGCCTGCCATTGCCAGAAGCATAACTGACCAGCAGGCAATTTTAACACACTTCCCAGTAACCAATAGAGTAGGAAGACAAAACAAAACAAAATACAACAAACTCAGGAAGGATCTAGAAGATTTGAACAATACAAATAACAAGTGACTGATGTGTATCAAAAAGAATTCAGAATTACTGGGGAATATACATTCTTTACAAGAGCAAATGGGGGGATAACTGAGGTGCAGGACATCTGGCTGGCTCAGTTGGAAGACTGTGTGACTCTTGATCTCAGGCTTGTGAGTATAACCCCCAGTTGGATGTAGAGATTACTTAAAACTAAAATCATAACCAAAACAATGAAACAACAAAAAAACAGAACAAAAGTAAGACAGTATAACGCTCAGTGAGGTTCCGTGACTGAGCCAAGAGGCACAGCTGGCAAGTGGGGGGATCCACCACATGAACTCAGAATCAACTCTAAGCACTATTTTTGACCATGCCATGCCACTTCATGAATAAACTTTACCTGATCTTATCTAATCCTCACAGTGACACCAAAGTTGCCAGTAGGTTGTATCGTTTCCATTTTCTAGATGAGGAAACTAAGGCTCCAAGACACAGCTACAGTGATAGGTTACCAGCCAGGACCAAAAATCAGTGTCCTTCGATTTGGGGCCATAATTGTCATTACTGAACAGCCCAGGCACTGTTGTAAAATGTGGGGAGGATGCAGGATTAGAGGAGACAAAAATGAAGACATTGCTACAAGTCTTTACTCTTAGCCACGTATTATGGTTTCAGGAAATCTGGAAAAGACTCTACCCCTTCCACAGTATCTGAAGTTCCACCAACAACATAGGTGCCTTCCTGGGCATAACAACATTCTCTGCCTTTCTCTCTTTCTGTTTCACTTCTTTTCTGCCTCCGTCTCTCTCTCTCTCTCTTTCTCTCTCTCTCTCTCTCTCTCTCTTGCTGTTTTTTTTTTCAGATTTTATTTTTTTAATTTTTTTAAATAATAAATTCATTTTTTATTGGTGTTCAATTTGCCAACATACAGAATAACACCCAGTGCTCATCCTGTCAAGTGCTGTTTTTGAGATGTGTTTAGTCTGAGAGAGGTAACATGGCAAGGCATTATCAGTTCTTCACATCACAGAATTTAAAAGGACATAAGGACAAAGAAAAGACATGTTGAAATGGGTGTCAGGTGAGTAGGGAAGGGTCATCTCTGTATGGAGTGCTCTGGGAGTATCAGAAGCTAGGCTTGGATAACACCAGAAGGAAGATGAGGCATTCTTTTCTTCACCCAAGGTCACCTGGGATTTTTTGCTCCTGGGACTCTAAGACTCAGGGGGACATACTCAGGCCCTCCTGAAGATCTCATACCATCATTCTCTTGTCATCAGTGGAGCAAGGAAAAGGTGTCCACTCATGTCTGGGGTTGACCTGGGAATGACAGTGGGCAAACTAACCCTATAAGGAGGGGCAAGATGGAGGAAGACTAGGGTCCCCAAATCACTTGTCCCCACCAAATTACCTAGATAACCTTCAAATCATCCTGAAAATCTACGAATTCGGCCTGAGATTTAAAGAGAGAACACCTGGAATGCTACAGTGAGAAGAGTTCGCACTTCTATCAAGGTAGGAAGACGGGGGGAAAGAAATAAAGAAACAAAAGGCCTCCAAGGGGGAGGGGCCCCGTGAGGAGCCAGGCTAAGGCCAGGGCGAGAGTCCCCAGGACAGGAAAGCACCGTCCAGAAGCAGGAGCTTCACCAATCTTCCCGGGAGGAAAGGCGATACAGGGAGTTGGAGCAGGACTCCAGGAGGGCGGGGATGCCCTCAGACTCCCTGGGACACTAACACAGCAACGGCGCACCGGGGAGAGTGCGTGGAGCTCCCTGAAGGGCTGCAGCGCACGCAGGGCTGGACCTGGGAGCAGCTCGGAGGGGCTCGGGTGGCAGCTCCACGGAGGGGGGCACGCCCCGGGAGCAGCTTGGAGGCGGCTCCCACAGAGGAAGAGGCTCGTGCGGAGGGGGCTGCTCGGCTACGGGAGCAGCTCGGAGGGGCTCGGGCGGGGGCTCCAGAGAGGCGGCTGTGCGGCCGGGAGCGCGAATCCAACAGTGCAGGCCCGGGAGCACTGGGCACCGGGACACAGCCCAGGATCCGACCTCCCCCCGGGACAGGCAGAGGCTGGAAGGGCCCAGGACCCCAAGGACGCTCCTGCCCCGAGCTGAGCAGATCAGCGGCCCCACCCCAGAACCTCCAGGCCCTGCAGACGGAGAGCTCCGTAGTTACTGTGGGAGCTGAATCCAGGTTTCCAGAGCTGGCCCCGCCACTGCGGTTGTTCCTCCTGGGGCCTCACCCGGTAAACAACCCCCACTGAGCCCTGCACCAGGCAGGGGGCTGAGCAGCTCCCACAAGTGCTAACACCTGAAAATCAGCACAACAGGCCCCTCCCGCAGAAGACCAACTAGACGGACAAGTTCCAGGGGAAGTCAAGGGACTTAAAAGTATACAGAAAGAAGATACTCCCCCGTGTTTTTCTTTTTCTTTTTTCTTTCTTTTTTTGCTATTTGATTTCTGTTTGTTTCCCCCACCCCTTTCTTCCCCTTTCTTTTTCTTTCTCTTTTTCTTCTCTTTTTTTGCTTTTTTTCTTCCTTTTTTCTTTTTTCTTTCCTTCTTTCTCTCCTCTCTTTTTCTCCTTTTCCCAATACAACTTGTTTTTGGCCACTCTGCACTGAGCAAAATGACTAGAAGGAAAACCTCACCTCAAAAGAAAGAATCACAAACAGTCCTCTCTCCCACAGAGTTACAAAATCTGGATTACAATTCAATGTCAGAAAGCCAATTCAGAAGCACTATTATACAGCTACTGGTGGCTCTAAAAAAAGGCATAAAGGACTCAAGAGACTTCATGACTGCAGAATTTACATCTAATCAGGCAGAAATAAAAAATCAATTGAATGAGATGCAATCCAAACTAGAAGTCCTAACGACGAGGGTTAACGAGGTGGAAGAACAAGTGAGTGACATGGAAGACAAGTTGATGGCAAAGAGGGAGACTGAGGAAAAAAGAGACAAACAATTAAAAGACCATGAAGATAGATTAAGGGAAATAAACGACAGCCTGAGGAAGAAAACGTTTAATTGGTGTTCCCGAGGGTGCCGAAAGGGCCAGAGGGCCAGAATATGTATTTGAACAAATTCTAGCTGAAAACTTTCCTAATCTGGGAAGGGAAACAGGCATTCAGATCCAGGAAATAGAGAGATCCACCCCCCCTAAAATCAATAAAAACTGTTCAACACCTCAACATTTAATAGTTAAGCTTGCAAATTCCAAAGATAAAGAGAAGATCCTTAAAGCAGCAAGAGACAAGAAATCCCTGACTTTTATGGGGAGGAGTATTGGGGTAACAGCAGACCTCTCCACAGAGACCTGGCAGGCCAGACAGGGCTGGCAGGATATATTCAGGGTCCTAAATGAGAAGAACATGCAACCAAGAATACTTTATCCAGCAAGGCTCTCATTCAAAATGGAAGGAGAGATAAAGAGCTTCCAAGACAGGCAGGAACTGAAAGAATATGTGACCTCCAAACCAGCTCTGCAAGAAATTTTAAGGGGGACTCTCAAAAATCCCCTTTAAGAAGAAGTTCAGTGGAACTATCCACAAAAACAAGGACTAAATTCCCACCATGACCAAGTGGGAATATCATGATGACACTAAACTCATATCTGTCAATAGTAACTCTGAACGTGAATGGGCTTAATGACCCCATCAAAAGGTGCAGGGTTTCAGACTGGATAAAAAACCAGGACCCATCTATTTGCTTCTACAAGAGACTCATTTTAGACAGAAGGACACCTACAACATGAAAATAAAAGGCTGGAGAACCATTTACCATTCAAATGGTCCTCAAAATAAAGCAGGGGTAGCCATCCTTATATCAGATACTAAAATTTACCCCGAAGACTGTAGTGAGAGATGAAGAGGGACACTGTCTCATACTTAAAGGATCTATCCAACAAGAGGACTTAACAATCCTCAATATATATGCCCCGAATGTGGGAGCTGCCAAATATTTAAACCAATTAATAACCAAAGTGAAGAAATACTTAGATAATAATACACTTATACTTGGTGACTTCAATCTAGCTCTTTCTACCCTCAATAGGTCTTCTAAGCACAACATCTCCAAAGAAACGAGAGCTTTAAATGATACACTGGACCAGATGGATTTCACAGATATCTACAGAACTTTACATCCATCAACTGAATACACATTCTTCTCAAGTGCACATGGAAGTTTCTCCAGAATAGACCACATACTGGGTCACAAATCGGGTCTGAACCGATACCAAAAGATTGGGATCATCCCCTGCATGTTCTCAGGCCATAATGCCTTGAAATTAGAACTAAATCACAACAAGAAGTTTGGAAGGACCTCAAACACGTGGAGGTTAAGGACCATCCTGCTAAAAGATGAAAGGGTCAACCAGGAAATTAAGGAAGAATTAAAAAGATTCATGGAAACTAATGAGAATGAAGATACAACTGTTCAAAATCTTTGGGATGCGGCAAAAGCAGTCCTAAGGGGGAAATACATCGCAATACAAGCATCCCTCCAAAAACTGGAAAAAACTCAAATACACAAGTTAATCTTGCACCTAGACAAACTGGAGAAAGAACAGCAAATAAAATCTACACCCAGCAGAAGAAGAGAGTTAATAGAGATTTGAGCAGAACTCAACGAAATCGAGACCAGAACTGTGGAACAGATCAACAGAACCAGGAGTTGGTTCTTTGAAAGAATTAATAATATAGATAAACCATTAGCCAGCCTTATTAAAAAGAAGAGAGAGAAGACTCAAATTAATAAAATCATGAATGAGAAAGGAGAGATCACTACCAACACCAAGGAAATACAAACTATTTTAAAAACATATTATGAACAGCTATTCGCTAATAAATTAGGCAATCTAGAAGAAATGGATGCATTCCTGGAAAGCCACAAACTACCAAAACTGGAACAGGAAGAAATAGAAAACCTGAACAGGCCAATAACCAGGGAGGAAATTGAAGCAGTCATCAAACACCTCCCAAGACACAAAAGTCCAGTGCCAGATGACTTCCCAGGGGAATTCTATCAAACATTTGAAGAAGTAACATACCTATTCTACTAAAGCTGTTCTGAAAGATAGAAAGGGATGGAATACTTCGAAACTCGTTCTATGAGGCCAGCATCAGCTTAATTCCAAAACCAGACAAAGACCCCACCAAAAAGGAGAATTATAGACCAATATCCCTGATGAACATGGATGCAAAAATTCTCAACAAGATACTAGCCAATAGGATCCAACAATACATTAAGAAGATTATTCACCATGACCAAGTGGGATTTATCCCCAGGATGCAAGGCTGGTTCAACACTCATAAAGCAATCAACGTGATAGATCATATCAACAAGAGAAAAAACAAGAACCATATGATCCTCTCAATAGATGCAGAAAAAGCATCTGACACAATACAATATCCATTCCTGATCAAAATTCTTCAGAGTGTAGGGATAGAGGGAACATTCCTCAACATCTTAAAAGCCATCTACGAGAAGCCCACAGCAAATATCATTCTCAATTTGAAAACACAGAAAGCCTTTCCCCTAAGATCAGGAACACGACAGGGATGTCCACTCTCACCACTGCTATTCAGCATAGTACTAGATGTCCTAGCCTCAGCAATCAGGCAACCAAAAGAAATAAAAGGCATTAAAATTGGCAAAGAAGAAGTCAATCCCTCTCTCTTTGCAGATTACATGATACTGTACAAGGAAAACCCAAAAGACTCCACCCCAAGATTGATAGAACTCATACAGTACCAATTTGTGGCAAGTACAAAATCAATGCCCAGAAATCAGTGGCATTTCTATACACTAACAATGAGACTGAAGAAAGAGAAATTAAGGAGTCAATCCCATTTACAATTGCACCCAAAAGCATAAGATACCTACGAATAAACCTAACCAAAGAGGTAAAGGATCTATATCCTAAAAACTACAAAAACACTTCTGAAAGAAATGGAGGAAGGCACAAAGAAATGGAAAAATATTCCATGCTCATGGATCAGAAGAATTAATATTGTGAAAATGTCTATGCTACCCAGGGAAATTTACATGTTCAATGCAATCCCAATCAAAATACCATGGACTTTCTTCAGAGAGTTGGAACAAGTCATCTTAAGATTTGTGTGGAATCAGAAAAGACCCAAATAGCCAGAGGATTATTGAAAAAGAAAACCATAGCTGGGGGCATCACAATGCCAGATTTCAGGTTGTACTACAAAGCTGTGTTCATCAAGACAGTGTGGTACTGGCACAAAAATAGACACATAACCAATGGAACAGAGTAGAGAAACCAGAAATGGGCCCTCAACTCCATGGTGAACTAATATTCGACAAAGCAGGAAAGACTATCCACTGGAAAAAGGACAGTCTCTTCAATAAATAGTATTGGGAAAACTGGACATCCACATGCAGAAGAATGAAAACTAGACCATTCTCTTACACCATACAGAAAAATAAACTCAAAATGGATGAAAGATCTAAGTGTGCGACTAGAAAAAAAATTTTTTTTTTCACCATTCTCACTGGTGTGATGTGGTATCTCATTCTGGTTGTTGATGCTGGGACTTCTAGTACCATGTTGAATAACAGTGGTAAGAGTGGACATCCCTGTTGCATTCCTGATCTTAGGACAAAGGCTCTCAGTGTTTCCCCACTGAGAATTATATTTGCTGTGGGCTTTTCATAGATGACTTTTAAGATGCTGAGGAATGTTCCCTCTATCCCTAAACTCTGTAGAGTTTTGATCAGGAATGGATGCTGTACTTTTTCAAATGTATTTTTTCAGAGAAATCTGCATCTATTGAGAGGATCATATGGTTCTTGTTTTTTCTCTTGTTGATGTGATCTATCACATTGATTGTTTTAATCCTTCGAAGACACAAAAGTCCAGGGCCAGATGTCTTCCCAGGAGAATTCTATCAAATGTTTAGAGAAGCAATAATACTTACTCTACTAAAGCTGTTCCAAAGGATAGAAAGGGACAAAATAATTCCAAACTCATTTTATGAAGCCAGCATCACCTTAATTCCAAAGCCAAAGACCCCACCAAAAATCAGATTTATAGACAAATATCCCTGATGAACAAAGATGCAAAAATTCTCAGTAAGATACTAGCCAATAGGATCCAATGGTACATTAAGAAGAGTATTCACCATTACCAAGTGGGATTTATCCCTGGGATGCAAGGTTGGTTCAAAACTCGCAAGGATACAGTCCACAAAACTAAAAGACAATCTACAGAATGGGACAAGATATTTGCAAATGACGTATCAGATAAAGGGCTAGTTTCCAAGATCTATAAAGAACTTATTAAACTCAACAGCAAAGAAACAAAATCCAATCATGAAATGGGCAAAAGACATGAACAGAAATCTCACAGAGGAAGACATAGACATGACCAACAAGCACATGAGAAAATGCTCTGCATCACTTGCCATCAGGGAAATACAAATCAAAACCACAATGAGATAACACCTCACATCAGTGAGAATGGGGAAAATTAACAAGGCAGGAAACCACAAATATTGGAGACCATGTGGAGAAAAGGGAACCCTCTTACACTGTTGGTGGGAATGTGAACTGGTGCAGCAACCCTGGAAAACTGTGTGAAGGATCCTCAAAGAGTTAAAAATAGACCTGCCCTACAACCCAGCAAATGCACTGTTGGGGATTTACCCCAAAGATACAGATGCAATGAAATGCCGGGACACCTGCATCCCGATGTTTCTAGCAGCAATGTCCACAATAGCCAAACTGTGGAAGGAGCCTCGATGTCCATTGAAAGATGAATGGATAAAGAAGATGTGGTTTATGTATACAATGGAATATTACTCAGCTATTAGAAATGACAAATACCCACCATTTGCTTCAACGTGGATGTAACTGGAGGATATTATGCTGAGTGAAGTAAGTCAATCGGAGAAGGACAAACAGTGTATGTTCTCATTCATTTGGGGAATGTAAATAATAGTGAAAGGGAATAGAAGGGAAGGGAGAAGAAATGGGTAGGAAATATCAGAAAGGGAGATAGAACATGAAGACTCCTAACTCTGGGAAATGAACTAGGGGTGGTAGAAGGGGAGGAGGGTGGGGGTGGGGGTAACTGGGTGATGGGCACTGAGGGGGGCACTTGACGAGATGAGCACTGGGTGTTATTCTGTATGTTGGCAAATTGAACACCAATAAAAAATAAATTTATTATTCAAAAACTCGTAAAACAATCAAGGTGATAGATCACATCAACAAGAGAAAAAACAAGAATCTTCTTTTCAAGATTTTAGTTTTAACTAGTCTCTATACCTGATGTAGGGATTGAACACATAAGGCCAAGTACAAGAGACACATGGTCTTCTGTCTGAGCCAGCCAGGTGTCCCACACCTCAGTTTCCCTTGAAGGAAATAGTAACACACCTACATCATAGACATGAGAATTAACTGAACTCTTGTGGAAAGCAAGGTGACTGGCATAATTAGTATTTAATATATTTTAGGAAGTAAACAAATAATTTACTGAATGTCAAAGAAAAGGTGCCTATAATCTTTTTAGCTCTTGAATTTCCCATAATAATCTCTGTATACCATTATTTCTCTTCCCTGGGAAGATCAGCCAAGGCCCTCTGGTGTCTTAAATTCCTTTTTTTTTTCACTTTTTAAAAATTATATGTATTTTTTTCATTGGAGATCTATTTGCCAACATATCGTGGAGTCTTAAATTCTTAAATCAAATCACTCTTTGGGTTTGATGTTTTATACCTATTAACCCAGTCTTGAGTAGTAGTTGATCAAATTAGCCTGTAGTCTCTTTGTAGGAAGCAGATCTCCAGGGATGCGGGTGGAAGGAAAGATGCAGATCAATCGGATAGCCAAATATAATGTAGAGTATTCAGTTAGAATTTTTAGTAGTATATCCCATGAAATATAAGCACTGTAATTGTACTAAAAACGATTCAGTATTTATCTGACATTCAAATTTAGTTGGTCATGTAATAATTTTGTGTGCTAAATCTGGCAACCGGAAAACAGTGAATTCATTCTGGAGGGATATTTCTTTGGGCAAGAGACTACAAAACATGTGTCCTGTGGGGAACAAGCAAACGCATGTGGCTTACTGGTTCAGTGACCCTGGGGACTGGGACAGATGTGGGATGCATGGACCCGAGCGTCCTGTAGGAACAACAATGAGCCAGAAATGAAGAGACCTTGTTCAAAGCCAAAGTTCTACCATTAATTCAGCATATCAATTTGGGCTACTTTTATTTCAGTCTACCCATTTGAAAAATGAGGTCAACTCAGTCAGTCTGTCCATGCTGCATGCTGGCATTCCCCTACTCCAGAGGGCACAGATAGATTTTCCAGAGGCACAAACAGGTTTAAGGACATGATGTCCTGGTTCTTAAATTCCAATTTATTGTTTCTTGAAGTTGGTCTGCCTGAAAAAAGCCTGCAGCCTGCCTTTCTCCTCTTCTATCTGTCTCTCAGAATGTCCTGTGCTGCTTCTAAGAAAGGTGGGGATGGAAGCATATGCTTTACCCATCTCTTATTTTTTTTATAAATTTATTTTTTTATTGGTGTTCAATTTGCCAACATATAGAATAACACCCAGTGCTCATCCCATCAAGTGCCCACCTCAGTGCCCATCACCCAATCACCCCGACCCCCCACCCACCTCCCCTTCCACCACCCCTAGTTCGTTTCCCAGAGTTAGGAGTCTCTTACATGTGTTGAAAGTATAAAAACTGAGTTCTAAACAAAGGAACAATTTGAAAATGTATTTTCCTGAGTATGCTTCCTTGGGAGCAAAGCAAAAAAATATGTGGATAGGAAATACTAAGGGGACAGTACCTTGTTTCACTCAGGTGTCAAAGTCATAGTATGTCGTTATTTCTTTAGCTCACTCTTTTAAAGTTAGAAATCCCAAGGACAATAGCATATATCCACAGGGATGTACATTAAAACATTCATATCAATTGAAAAGTGAAGTCAGTCATCTTGTGGGAGAAAGTGGTTTAATTTGGCTAATTGAAGACAGACTTTGCCAATTAGCTGATTCATTGAACATTTTCCATAAATATAGGGAGTTAAATCTGTGGCTTCAAAAAAATTTCTAAATATAAACTCAAACTGGATGAAAGATCTAAGTGTGCTACAAGAATCCATCAAAATCCTAGAGAAGAACACAGGCAACACCCTTTTTGAACTTGGCCACAGCAACTTCTTGCAAGATAAATCCATGAAGGCAAGGGAAACAAAAGCAAAAATAAATTATTGGGACTTCATCAAGATAAAAAGCTTCTGCACAGCAACAGAAATAGTGAACAAAGGGAATAAAGGGAAAAGAGAAAAAATGAGTGGGAAATATCAGAAAGAGAGACAGAACATGAAAGACTCCTAACTCTGGGAAATGAACTAGGGGTGGTGGAAGGGGAGGTGGGCGGGGGGTGGGGGTGACTGGGTGACAGGCACTGAGGTGGGCACTTGACGAGATGAGCACTGGGTGTTATTCTATATGTTGGCGGGTTGAACACCAATAAAAAATAAATTTATAAAAATAAAAAAAATTTATATAAAAAAAAGAAACAGTGAACAAAACTAAAAGACAGCCTACAGAATGGGAGAAAATATTTGCAAATAACCATCAGACAAAGGGCTAGTATCCAAGATATATAAAGAATTTATTAAACTCAACAGCAAAGAAACAAACAATCCAATCATGAAATGGGCAAAAGACATGAACAGAAATTTCACCAAAGAAGACATAGACATGGCCAACAAGCACATGAGAAAATGCTCCGCATCACTTGCCATCAGGGAAATACAAATCAAAACCACAATGAGATACCACCTCACACCAGTGAGAATGGGGAAAATTAACAAGGCAGGAAACCACAAATGTTGGAGAGGATGTGGAGAAAGGGGAACCATCTTGCACTGCTGGTGGGAATGTGATCTGGTGCAGCCACTCTGGCAAACTGTGTGGAGGTTCCTCAAAGAGTTAAAAATAGATCTGCCCTACATCCCGGCAATTGCACTACTGGGGACTTACCCCAAAGATACAGATGCAATGAAATGCCGGGACACCTGCACCCCGATGTTTCTAGCAGCCTTGTCCACAATATCCAAACTGTGGAAGGAGCCTCGGTGTCCATCGAAAGATGAATGGAGAAAGAAGATGTGGTTTATGTATACAATGGAATATTACTCAGCCATTAGAAACGAAAAATACCCACCATTTGCTTCGACATGGATGGAACTGGAGGGTATTATGCTGAGTGAAATAAGTCAATCGGAGAAGGACAAACATTTTATGGTCTCATTCATTTGGGGAATATAAAAAATAGTCAACGGGAATAAAGGGGAAAGGAGAAAAAATAAGTAGGAAATATCAGAAAGGGAGATGGAACATGGAAGACTCCTAACTCTGGGAAACGAACTAGGGGTGGTGGAAGGGGAGGTGAGAGGGGGGTGGTGGTGACTGGGTGGTGGGCACTGAGGGGGGCCCTTGACGGGATGAGCACTGGGTGTTATTCTATATGTTGACAAATTGAACACCAATAAAAAATAAATTTATTTAAAAAAAGAAACTACCAAAGTGTTTTCCAAAATGGCTGTACCATTTTGCATTTCTACTAGTAACATATGAGAGTTCCATGTGCCTCATATCCTTCCTAGCATTTAGAATTGTAATTCTAGCATTAGAATTGTCATTCTAATAACATGCATAGTGATAGAAGTGCAACAACTTTTAAGAGATTAAAGTAATTTGCTTAAATTTCGGGGTCTCTAAGAATCTAAGTCACTTAAAATGATGGTAGGGTTTTTTTTCCCCCTATTTCCCAACAGTCCATTTGACAATGTTTCACACCCAGTGGGTTACTCAGTTCCTGAGACTGAGTGGTCAAATTTCCCCCAGAACCCCATCACAGAACCTACCTCTTCGCCCAGCTTCCCCACATGGCAGAGGTTGTTCTTTGCAGTAAACGGAGGAGCATTTTCAATCAAAAGATCTCCTGATGGTCAGGAGCCAGGGGAAGAGTGTGAATTTCCAGGTTACAATTTTTGGAAACTACAGGTAAGGCCCCACTGTGACTCTACTACATCCCATGACTGCCTACTTCTTTCCCCCACTCCCACCGCACACCGGGAGCAAAGCCAGCCTCAGACCCTGTTTCCATGACTGAGAGCTCCTCCCTCACATCTTCCTCCTCCCAGTGGCATAGCATGTCTCCTGCTTGGCTACTCAACCAAGAATGTGCCTTTAGCCTCAGCCACTGGGCAGACCCTGAGGAGGACAATTAGCTCTGTGAGTCTCTTTCATACACCTTGCCCTATTCCCAGGCAGCGTAAGTAGATGCCTCCTCCAAAGACATAACTCCTATCTAGTAATCTACATTCTGATAATGAAATTCTCTAAGGGTGGTATACAGAGCACTACATCTCTCCACAGAATAGTGGTTGCCAGGGACTGAGGGATGTGTGCAAAAGAGAAGGTACTTTTCCAAGGGAACAAGCCTCCAGTTATATCATGCATAAGTTCCAGGGATCCAACATGTATCATAGTGACCACAAGTAGTAAAACAATAGTGTACACTTGAAATTTTCTAAGAGAGTAGATCTTAAATGTTCTCACCAGACATAAAATTAAGAGATGGTTATGTGACGTGATGGATGTGTTAACAAACTTAATTATGATGATCATTTCATAAAATGTAACTATATCAAAACTTATGATACCCATCTTCAATACATACAATTTTTATGTATCAATTACTTCAGGAGAGCTGGGTGAAATTTTTTAAAAATAAGAAGTTTCGGGATCCCTGGGTGGCGCAGCGGTTTGGTGCCTGCCTTTGGCCCAGGGCGCGATCCTGGAGATCCAGGATCGAATCCCACGTCGGGCTCCCTGCATGGAGCCTGCTTCTTGCTCTGCCTGTGTCTCTGCCTCTCTCTGTCTCTCTCTCTCTCTCTCTGTGACTATCATGAATAAATAAAATCTTTAAAGAAATTCTTTAAAAAAAAATAAGAAGTTTCCACTGGGTAGTCGGAACTAGGTTAACAGTTTTCTGCCAGCACGTTAAAAATATATTACTGCAGTTTGAGTAATCCTTGGTGAGTCAAGATATTTCATTCTTTTGCTTTTTACTCAGTTATGTATTTTATTTCTAGGTATTCTACTTGGTACTTTTTCAATATCCTGATGATTTTTAAAAGATTTTATTTTTAAGTAATCTCTACACCCAACATGGGACTCCCAACACACAACTGCAAGCTCAAGAGTCACATGTTCCACCAACTAAGCCAGCCAGGAGCCCCAGTACTCTCATGATATTTATGTTCTCTTTCACTTTATCTGGGCATTATTACCATCTTTCATTTCCTTTCCTTTCCTAAGCACTTTTATTTTGTGCTCTGTCTATAGTAATTCCAATATCTGAAGTCTCTGTGGATCTCTGCTTCTCTTGACTTTTTTCATCCTTTCTTGTTTTCTTAAATGGGTGGGAATTTTTTTTTCTTGTGAGCTCGTATATTTCATGGACACTTCTCTTCCATGACACTTTACTTGTAGAATTTCTTGGAATCCTGTGTTTAAGTGAGCAATGTCAAAATCAGATGTTTCACCTAACCACTCAGACTATTTTCAAACTCAAGCCTTGCCTTTAGGTTTTTCGGACTTCACCCATGTGCTAATTCCTGCTGCACTGTTATGTGGGAAAACTAGCTTGTAAGTGATGAATTTTTGGAGGAATCTTTTCCCCACTATACTGAATGGATAAAGGAGATGTGGAATGGATATACAATGGATCATTATTCAGCCTCAAAAATTAGGGAAATTACCATACAGGCTACAACACGGATGAACTTGAACCCAAGCTAAGTGAAGTAAGCCAGTCACAAAAACCAGATACCATATGACTCCACTTATGTGAGATTTCTAGAGGAGTCCAATTCACAGAGACAGGAGAAGGGTGGTTTCCACAGGCTGGGGGGATAGAGATGGGGAGTTGTTTGAGGGTAGAGAGTTTCACTTTTTTTAATAATAAATTTATTTTTTATTGGTGTTCAATTTGCCAACATACAGAATAACACCCAGTGCTCATCCCGTCAAGTGCCCGCCACCCAGTCACCCCCAACCCCGCCCTCCTCCCCTTCCACCACCCCTAGTTCGTTTCCCAGAGTTAGGAGTCTCTCATGTTCTGTCTCCCTTTCTGATATTTCCTACCCATTTCTTCTCCCTTCCCCTCTATTCCCTTTCACTATTATTTATATTCCCCAAATGAATACAATAGCCAAACTGTGGAAGGAGCCTCAGTGTCCATCGAAAGATGAATGGATAAAGAAGATGTGGTTTATGTATACAATGGAATATTACTCAGCCATTAGAAATGACAAATACCCACCATTTGCTTCGGTGTGGATGGAACTGGAGGATATTATGCTGAGTGAAATAAGTCAATCGGAGAGTTTCACTTTAAAGATGAAAGGAGTTCTGGAGATGGATGGTGGTGACAGTTGTGAGTGTACTTAATGCCACTGAACTGTACACTTAAGAATAGTCAGGATCATTTGGGTGCCCAGGTGACTCAGTCTGTAAGCATCCAATTCTTCACTTTGGCTCAGGTCAGGATCTCAGGGTTGTGAGTTTGAGTCTTGCATTGGACTCTGCTGGGCAGGGAGCCTGCTTATGATTCTCTTCTGCTTCTCCCTCTGCCTCTCCCCCTTCTAAAAATATAGTCAAGATGGTTAACTTTATAAGTTTTTTACCACAATTCCTTTTTTTCCACAATTCCTAATAATAATAAATACATAAAAGGGGCTTTTGATTTCGACTTAGATGTAGAAAGCTGAATTAACCTCCCAAACTTACACTGAAAACAAAGTTCGACAACTTTTCTTTTTTTATTTTGTATTTTTTTTATTGGAGTTCAATTTGCCATCATATAGGATAACACCCAGTGCTCATCCTGTCAAGTGCCCCCCTCAGTGCCCATCACCTGGTCACCCCATCCCCCACCTGCCTCCCCTTCCGCTACCCCTTGTTCATTTCCCAGAGTTAGGAGTCTCTCCTGTTCTGTCTCCCTCTCTGATATTTCCCACTCATTTTCTCTCCTTTCCCCTTCAATCCCATTCACTATTTTTATATGCCCTGAATGAATGAAACTATATGTTTGTCTTTCTCCAATTGACTTACTTCACTCAGCATAATACCCTCCAGTTCTATCCATATTGAAGAAAATGGTGGGTATTCGTTGTTTCTAATGGCTGAGTAATATTCCATTGTATATACAGACCACATCTTCTTTATCCATTCAACCTTTCTTAAACTCACCAGAGCACTGAGATCGCAGGGCCACTAAGCAGCGTAGTATCAAGGGGAAGACAGGCACCTGCAAGGACACAGAAGACGCAAGCATTAATTACCTAAGAGATAGGCAGCCAGGCACCAGAAAGGATAATTCAGCTAGGTGATTGGCAAATTGCTAGAGGCTGAGTGTGCACTGGCAAAAGAAAGTGAAAACTCTGAGGCTGAAAATACCGGGCAAGGGTTGAGGGCAACGGGCAGGTCACACACTCTTAGAGATTTTCTCCAAAGTTCACGTTGCACTCGAGGTAACTACAGCAACAAACAACTCATAACCCACAAACTAGCCTGGCTCATGATTATATTAACACAAATTTCCACATAAAGACCTAATAGAAGGAATGGCAAGCCCATATTCAAGGATAAATACTATTGCCCTCTTCTGGTTCCTTGCCCATCCCACTGAATATAGCTATAAAAACTGGAAAGTCAGTACCTACATACAGAGAAGAAAGAAGGCTAGAATTCAAGCACCACATTGTTGATGATGCATCTACTGGGATTTTTCCTCCTCTGGTATCCCCTAGCCAACCTGGAAAAAGCACTAGGGCACAGATAGAGAGAATGTCGGGAGAAATTCTCTAAAGATGGCTTGAGACATAGAAAAAAGAAATGTAATGCCCAGAAGAAGTGCAGAAATCACCTGGTTTTTTCTCTTTCTCTTAATTCTTCCCTTTCCTCCTCCTCCACCTCTCCCTCCTCTTTCTTCTTTCAAATATTTATTTTTACATAAACTTTACACCCAACAAGGGGCTCAAACTCACAGCCCAATATCAAAAGTTGCACGCTCTATGGTATCTGCTGAGTGCCCCTTAATCTTCTGGTGTCCTAGTCCCTAAGAAGAAGAGTAGTGATCAGGATGGGAAGGAGCCAAGACTCTGAGAGAGGGGAACTCTTCCTCTGTTGGGTGCAGCTGTAATTCTATAGAGCAGGTGGCCACCGTTGTCCCTGTTTATCTTTTCTCTCTTTGTTCTCTCACCAACTGGCTCTGGATATGGATGTAGGTGTGGAAGGGCCTAGTAGAGCAGGATAACCAAAGCCTAAGCTGTTTGGAGCTGAGGGGAAATAGAAGGCACGGTGGGGGGAGGGGAGATGACCAACAAGAACTTGAGAAAGCAAACACATATAGTTGTTTATTTATTTCTGGGTTCACCTCTAAGCCATTGCATGCACAGATGTGATCCCAGCTGACATACTTCAAGAAATGAGCCAATAGATAGGTTCACCACCACCTGGGTCCCAGACTAGCCACATGGTGGTGCATATTCAGGAAGGCACCAAACGAACTGCAAACAGGGGCTTTGAACAACTGAACTGACATAGGAACACAACTCACCCGAGACAGGTTGAACTCACTCTGCACTTAACCATTTGAATTACTTTTGAAAACACACTACTACCTTCTCCATTCAGTGTGAACAGGACTCAGAGTCCTAAAACATTTAAAATGTCCAGGATAGGGACACCTGGGTGGCTCAGCAGTTGAGCACCTGCTTTCAGCTTAGGGCTTGATCCAGGTCCAGGTTCAAGTCCCGCATCACGCTCCCTCTGGAGAGCCTGCTTCTCCTTCTGCCTATGGCTCTGCATCTCTTTGTGTGTCTCTCATGAATAAATAAACAAAATCTTTTTTAAAATGTCCAGGATAATCCAGAATTTGGAATATATGAAGGAAAAGGGAAATATCAAATCCTATGGCAAAAGGTGACCAACAGACTCGTTTCAAGGTGAAATAAATGTTGAAATCATCTGAGAAAGGTGTTAAAGCACCTATTATAAAAACGCTGAAACAAGTAATCAAAACACCCTTGAAAGATCGAAAAATAGAAAATCTTGGCAAAGAAATGGAAGATATAAAGAAGAAGAAAATGGAAATTTGAAATGAGCATGATAACTGAGATTTAATACTCACTGAATGGGCTTAATATCAGAATCCACAGGGCAGAGATAGGAGCAACCAGCTTGAAGACTGCTGCATGGAAAGTATCCAATTTGAACAATAAAGAAAAACATACCAAAAATATACAGAGCCTAAGGGGCAACAACCAAGTTCTGATGCTGAAAAAATATTTGAGGACTTATTTCACTCAGCATAATGCCCTCCAGTTCCATCAACGTTGAAGCAAATGGTGGAATAAGTCAATCGGAGGACAAACATTATATGTTCTCATTCATTTGGGGAATATAAATGATAGTGAAAGGGAATAGAAGGGAAGGGAGAAGAAATGGGTAGGAAATATCAGAAAGGGAGACAACATGAAGACTCCTAACTCTGGGAAACAAACTAGGGGTGGTGGAAGGGGAGGAGGGCGGGGGGGTGTGAATGGGTGACGGGCACTTGATGGGATGAGCACTGGGTGTTATTCTGTATGTTGGCAAATTGAACACCAATAAAAAATAAATTTATTATTAAAATAAATAAATAAATAAAAAATATTTGAGGAAATAATAACTGAAAATTCCTAAATATGTTGGGAGACATAAGACTGTAGATCAAGAAACTTTGATGATCACTGAAGACTTGCTCTCTCAGCAACTTGCAAGTATGCAATACACTAGTATTAACTATAGTGAGAATCCTGTGCATTAGATTGCCAACACCTGGCAGGGAAGACCTGTGGTGGGGGTGGGACCAGGGGAGTGCAGGTGCGCAGCAGGATGGACTGTCTGTAGATGAGTGCTGTGGTACAGGCCAGTGACTGAAGACAGGGCCTGATCCAGGACCATAAGTGGCAGCAGTGGCTCTGCAGGTCAGCACATGAAGCGCTCCTGTGGCTTCACATTTTCCCAGGGCATGTGTACTGCAGTGAAGGCCTGTCACAGGTAGGCCAGCCCCAAGCATGTACACTTCACTTTGGTGGGGTCAGTCACGGGGGTCTTGACAGGCATCTTGCAATTGCACAGCTACAGAGGCCTGGGTCGGCTACTGGTGCAGTTCCTGAGCTCCATGTGGGCAGAGGCTAAGGAGTGGAAAGAGACTCAAGTGTCTGGTGACAGTGAGAGTGGCAAAAGCTACTGAAATCTGCTTTGAGGTCTATGGATGCCATGCTGGCCATTGGTATCTTCAATGGCAAATCTGCTGGGTTGGTTTGTAGGGCAGGACACCATTTGCCACAATCACTTCCACTGTGTGTCTGCTACTGCAGAACTGTTTTTGTTCACAGAAAGCTGTGTAATTATTGATCTATGTGGAGGGACAGAGGCTAGGGTCTCATGTGTTGCCACTTGCTGGACATCATTCTGTATGCATATGTTTTGAGATGTCATGTTCATTTTTCAGTTCCAAATATTTTTTATTTTCTATCATGATTTCATTTTGACCTATGACTCCTTAGAATTGCTTGTTTAATTTTATTTAGATTTTATTTCTTCGAGAGAGAAATGGAGCAGAGAGAGAGAGAGAGAGAAGGATAGAGAGACCATGAGCGGAGGGAGGGGCGAGGGGAGAGGGTGAAGCAGATTCCCACTTAGCAGGAAGCCCAACATGGGGCTCAATCCCAGGACCCCAGGATCAGGACCCTTGCCAAAGGCAGACAATTAGTTGATTGAACCACCCTGGTGCACTGCTTTCCTTAACTTTTACCCATTGGAAATTCTTTCTATCAATTTTACCTTACTCATTTCTAGTTTTTTTTCCCACTGTGATATGTTTGATTTCATTTTCTTGACATTGGCTGAGACTTTTTTAAAAAAATGTTCCATTTGCTTTCTTAAGAATGTATATTCTCGGGATCCCTGGGTGGCGCAGCGGTTTAGCGCCTGCCTTTGGCCCAGGGCGTGATCCTGGAGCCCCGGGATCAAGTCCCACGTCGGGCTCCTGGTGCATGGAGCCTGCTTCTCCCTCTGCCTATGTCTATGCCTCTCTCTCTCTCTCTCTCTCTCTGTGTGTGTGTGACTATCATAAGTAAATAAAAGTTAAAAAAAATTTTAAAAAAAGAATGTATATTCTCTAGTAATTCATTTTGATACATGTCAGTGCTTGCTATTGTGTTGTTCAAATCTTCTAGATCCTTCCTGGGTTTGTTGTATTTAGTTTGTTTTGTCTTCCTACTCTATTGGTTACTGGGAAGTGTGTTAAAATTGTCTGCTGGTCAGTTATGCTTCTGGCAATGGCAGGCCAGTTGACTTGGGAACAATCCTTCCAAGAATGCAAAATGAGATCTCCTGGGGTTCTCCTGGCCCCATATTTGGATACTCCCAATTGTGTTTCCAGGATAGGTTACCTCTGGGCTTTGAAGTGAGACACCCCAGAGCAAAGGCTCAGCGTGTTCCTCAGTGTACCCACTGGTTAAGAGTGTCCTATCTGCCTGGTGGCTCCAGAGTCTTTCTCAACTGCTTCTTTTTGTTAATTGCTTAGCAGAAAACAGTTCATTGGTTTTGTCCTAAGGCAAGCACCCCCTGCTAGTCCAGGAGAACACTATGGACCTGTCCTCCTTCGCCCGTCTCAACTATCACTCTTTCTTCACAATGCCCCTTTCCAACCCTATTCGCCACCAGATCTCCTATTTTAAGCACATCTCTGGCCCCTGACATATATGCATTTCAGGAAACTCAAGTACAGGGGCATGTAGAGAATGAGGTCTACATATCTCTTTGTCATCAACCTGCTGAGAGGACTTGAGTAGGTTCAGCCACCTATTGTGCCTATTGGTTTTCCTTTGTTAATTTTAGCAAGTAATACCTGCGTGTTGCAGGTTTCATGGATATAACAACAGAGACCAAAAAGGAAGAGTTGGCAAGTTCCAGTATGCTGGGGTCATAGAGCTTAACGCCAAATTCATAATCCAATCTTGTCCACAACTTCATCTGTTGGTTTGGGGACAGGAAGTAGTGAGGGAATCAACCTTTCATATCCTCAAGTTCCCTTTCTTCTCCCCCACTCTATATTTAATACTGTCTTGGAGGAAAATTAACTTTCATTTGAGTTGCCCCAATTCCTCCCTATCCTCCAATTTTAGGACTAAGTATCTCTTCTTCCAGGAAACCTGATACTATGATGCACAAAATGACCTCTCTGCATTTATATCTTAAGGCACTGAGTGTATATCCCATTCACGCTTTTTTCCATGCCCCATCCTGGTTTCTGCTAGTTTGGATCATAAGACTTAACCTTTCCCTGGACTGTATGCCAACAGAGAGTTAGTCACACCTCGACTCATGAGGAGTGGTTCTTCCCTCAAGTCTGGACACATTGTACGCTCTCTATAACCTTCTAAAGTTTGTTTATTTTTTAAGAGTATTTGCACTTGAAGATATTCCTATAGTTTCCAAGTGATTGAGTAAACGACACCAACAAATAAGGCATTGTTGGAGAGGAGAGCTTAGAGAAGCCAATGGTATTTCCTATCCATTCTAGACCATGGGTGCTGTCACCTGTGAGATTGATTGTACTTCCCTGGATTAGTTCAAAGGGAGTCCACTTGTGGGAACCTACTAGAATCACAGGCCTGAAAAGAAAAGATAAGCTGCATAAGGAAAGTCTGGAGAACTCAGAGGGATGGTGCTTCCTGTAGCTATAAGAAGATCCCACACATAAGCAGTTTTCCTCAGAGATGGTAGTCTATGAACAAAGAGAGTCCAGGAGTCTTGGCTAAGGAGTTCAGACTTCTGAATGGTGAGAGGGTAGAGAAATCCACTGGGAGGCAGGCGTTGGAAACTTAGGTACTAAATGAAGGGAGCTAAAGGTAGTGGTACTATAGAAGAAGAGACAGAGGTTCTGGGTTAATGCCACTGTTTATTTTTCAGGGAAAAGAAGCTGATATACAATGGTTCAGGGAAGAGGGTTGGCAAATAGGAGAGACATTGCCTTGGGACCCATCCACTCCCCTCCCTGCCGCCTCCCAGCTGGGATAAGACGATCATACCACTGGACATCATGTAGAATTAGCCTGACACCTTGTAGGTGTCTATAGGTCCTAATTCCAAATGGTGGTTGGGTGACACAAAGTAGTTACAGCCTCGGTTCTGGGTGTAGTGTCCTTATGGGTCTCTGAAAGAGAGAAGGGGTAGTAGGTATTCAGTGACCACACAGTTTGCTGAAACATATTTCTTTGAGAGTAACAGATCCTCCCAAACCCTGGGGGCAGGGATACTTAATGTGGTTTAGGGGATGCCCACACAAGGCTTCCCTTGGGTTTTTTCGAGTCTAGTGAGCAAAGGGACATTAATATTAGATCTCCTGAGTTTTGAATAAATCAGGCAGGCCTACAAGCAGACAATGGGGGCTTGGGCTGAGGGAAGGGGTGGGGATCCCCAGTTGGAATGGGTCCTGGGACTGAGGAGGTATAGTCTCTCTGTCTTTCCCCTACAATAGTGGTTCTATAGGTTTAACAAACGAGTGGCAAGAGGAAGTGATTCTTAACCCTACCGATTTGTCGGATATTCAAGCAAATACTTCCACAGGCAGCAAAGCAGCATTCATACCCAACAGCACAGTCCCAGGAATATTGGCACTTTCTTTGGCACTCGTAGTAGGTAGGTGACCTCGAGCAATCTCGCATTTTCGGTTTTACTACAACTGAGAAGGAATACATGAGCAGTGACTCCAAGAAGAAGAGTTTTTCTCACTATTATCAGCCCCTCTAAGGCCCCAGCACCACCTCCATTGGTTTCTCTTCTTCTTTTCCCTGCTCAGGGATCTGGGAGGCCTTTTCCATTCCAAGAGTCAAAATCCAGCTCCTACCCCCTAACAAACCCAGCAACCATGAGGCCACCTCCATGGAATTCAACATCACATGACCTGAGTCCTGAAACCCAGTTCGCAGAACAAAGAGGCTCAAAAGATCTACTGGTCTCCTGCTCTCATTTTACAGAGTGAGAGGAACAGGGTCCCAGAGGAAAGGAAGAACCGTCCCTTGCTTTTCCCTGTCTGGCTGAGACAACCCTCCAAACCTGGCTATTCCTCAGAAACCTTTGCCAGCCAGTATGGACCCACTCCTCTCCCCTCAATTCTGCTGATTTTAATTGTTTTACCCCAGCCATTCCAAACTTCTCTTGGTCAATCACCCATTTTAGTACTCTTCCCACATCCAATGTTTTAAAATACTCAATTTGGTAAACAAAGGGCATATTTCAAGAGATAATTAGTCCCCCTTGCCCAATTTGGTGCTCATCTTTGGAACTCCTGAGTGGAAGACACCAATTCCTGGTGGTTCAAGCTAGGCATTCTCTATGCAGGCTTTGAATCCTGTGCAGCTTTCCACCACTACAGGTCCTCCTCAACAAAAACACCATAGTCCCCGCAACATACAGAAGAACATCATTACTTGTCACATCAGGAGTCCCTGAAACTTGAGAACTGCACATTCAGCTTTCCTCTGGTATCCTGGCTTAAAAAAGGAACCAAGAGTTTCACATATGCCAGTGCCGGGTTCCTTTTTGTTCTCTAGCCCCTCTTCAGTTTGAAGCTCCACCAAAATACCTACTGAAATTTGGACGACGAGTTACTTTCTTAGTTTTTTCTTTCATAGTTCCTGTCACTGGCATGATGACCAGGCAGTAGAGTGTCACCAGCTGGAAAACCAACCACTTCATGATGTTAACTCTGGATGTCTGAATGTGAGCCTGGCAGCAGACCCAGTATTTTACCAGGTCCTGCAGGGGGTAGCGAAGGGCTTTGGGGTGTGGAGTTTGGAGAACATGTGACTGGTCTCTCACTGCCCCATCTGGTTCTGTCTCATCTTTTCCAGGCACCACTCCTTGGTTGGGCCCTGATGTCTCCTGAGGTACATCCAATTTCTTATGTCTTCTACTCTGCTCACTGCAGAAATGAATTCTTCATATTTAATCATTTCTTATTTAGAAATTTGAAAAATACAGAAGTACAAAGAAAATGAATGAGATATAATCAGCCATCTAATCTAGATAGGTAATAGTGTCATTTGTTTTCATAGAAAGATAGCTTTAGAATTGTCCTTTCAATAAAAAAATCATACATCTTTACTGTATGAGAGTTTTAGTAAATATTTTTAATAAATTTATTTTTTATTGGTGTTCAATTTGTCAACATATAGAATAGCACCCAGTGCTCATCCCGTCAAGTGCCCCCCTCAGTGCCCGTCACCCAGTCACCCCCACCGCCAGCCCACCTCCCTTTCCTTTTTTTTTTTAATAATAAATTTATTTTTTATTGGTGTTCAATTTGCCAACATACAGAATAACACCCGGTGCTCATCCCGTCAAGTACCCCCCTCAGTGCCCATCACCCATTCACCCCCACCCCCACCCGCCTCCCCTTCCACCACCCCTAGTTCGTTTCCCAGAGTTAGAGTCTTTCATGTTCTGTAACCTTTTCTGATATTTCCCACTTATTTTTTCTCCTTTCCACTTTATTCCCTTTCACTATTATTTATATTCCCCAAATGAATGAGACCATATAATGTTTGTCCTTCTCCGATTGACTTATTTCACTCAGCATAATACCCTCCAGTTCCATCCACATCAAAGCAAATGGTGGGTATTTGTCATTTCTAATGGCTAATATTCTATTGTATACATAAACCACATCTTCTTTATCCATTCATCTTTTGAAGGACACCGACGCTCCTTCCACAGTTTGGCTATTGTGGACATTGCTGCTAGAAACATCAGGGTGCAGGTGTCCTGGCGTTTCATTGCATCTGTATCTGTTCTCATTGTTTTTGTTGTTGTTATTGAGGCCATCATGTAGTCAGAATTTATTCAACCTGAAATACCAGCCAAAGTGTGTATTAAGTGTGTATTAATTAATTAATTAAGTGGAGGCATAAGATGTCTCTATTTTACTTATTTCTCATGTACTCTCTCAGGAAGCCCCTCTGGGGTGTATGCTACCAGAATGAGGTCTTTAAGAGGAGGGAAGCAAAGATACAGATGCAATGAAATGCCGGAACACCTGCACCCCAATGTTTCTAGCAGCAATGTCCACAATAGCCAAACTGTGGAAGGAGCCTCAGTATCCATCGAAAGATGAATGGATAAAGAAGATGTGGTTTTTGTATACAATGGAATATTAGCCATTAGAAATGACAAATACCCACCATTTACTTCGACGTGGATGGAACTGGAGGGTATTATGCTGAGTGAAATGAGTCAATCGGAGAAGGACAAACATTATATGGTCTCATTCATTTGGGGAATATAAATATTAGTGAAAAGGAATAGAGGGGAAGGGAGAATAAATGGGTAGGAAATATCAGAAAGGGAGACAGAACATGAACTCCTAACTCTGGGAAACAAACTAGGGGTGGTGGAAGGGGAGGAGGGCGGGGTGTGGGGGTGACAGGGTGACAGGCACTGAGGGGGCACTTGATGGGATGAGCACTGGGTGTTATTCTGTATGTTGGCAAATTGAACACCAATAAAAATTAATTTATTATTACAAAAAAAATAAGAGGAGGGAGGGGTAGGACCCAGGAAATGGGTTCTGTAATCCAGGAGAATTGAGTTCCACCATGAGGATGGTGAAAGGAAGTCCCTAGTGCTGCTGGATATGGCCCTGGAGCCTAGACACGCTGGTACAGAGGCTGAGGCCTTTCTGAGCCCCCACAAAGGAAAAGCAACTACTTACAGGATGCTTAGGATGAGCGGCTTCAGCTAGGGGTGCATTCTTTGACTCTACCTTCTTATTGCCAGTGGGTTCTCATTTCTGTCCCAGGTAGAAAGAGAAATAGAAGAGGTGACAGAAAGTGTACCATTCTGATTGCCAAGGAACTAACTGTCCTCCTTAAAGTGACATCCTTTTTGGAATGCCCCAGATGAACCAAATAAAATCCCTTCAGATGTTCAAAAGGACGGAAATAAGGAGAGGATGCCTTTTAAAGAAGAGTGTCAAAACTCCAAAGTTAAGCAACTGCTCACCTGGGGCAACACATCTTCTCTCCCTTCCACCTCTAAATGACCCAGGATTGCATTAGACAAAAATCTTTGTTCTTACAAAAAAAGTAACTTCTATTCACTTTTCAGAGCTTCACCTGTGTCTGGTGTTTCTTAAAAATCACCAGCTTCAAATAATCAATGTGCCAAAGAGGCATAACTTGGCTTAGCAAAATTTTCTCCCCTTCATAAGTGACATTTACATGGATGAGGATATCTCCATTTGTAAGGGTTTCTCTCTCTCTCTCTCTCTCTCTCTCTCTCTCTCTCTCTGTAAGTGAAAGAGGAGGATGACTTTCAACCTCTATAAACTCTTTTTATCAGTGGAGCCTGTAGGAGAAATCTGTATGACAACCATACCATTGTTCACTGTGCCTTCCTCGTGACCTCTCATAACTGACCTGCCCCTTCCTTTCCACATCTTTTGTCTTTAGCTGCAGATGATATTTAAGGAGATGGCTTGGATCATCTGGGGAAGTGACTCAGTTTTCCTTGTCTGTATCCCTGTGAGTAGACTTGTGTTTCCTTTTCTCCTGCTTATCTGTCTCTTGTAGCAGGGGGTCTTAGCCATGAACCCAGAAGGATAGCGGGAAACTGCTTTCCCTTCCCCATAATATCTAGGATACCCAAGGGAACAACACATTCCTTCCCTGTCCTTCCCCTAGGGGTCTCTAACCCTTTATTCCTCTCTACTACTTTTGTTGAGAAGGAATAGCTACTTTCACTGGATAGCACTCCAAGTGCTCCTTATCCCTGAAGATCAAGACAAAGCCCCACTCCTGCAGGATGGTTCCCTGAGACCCCGAGTCCTTGTGCCCTTCCCTTCCTCTGAGTCTAAGACGCTAATTAGGGTTCTGGTAGGCCTTAGTCCCTTGCCTGGCCTCAGTCTATTCTGTATCCTGTTCGGAAACCTTTCCATGGGCTCTGTAGTTGATAACTGTGAGGTGCTGACTCATCTCATCTAAATGAGAGTATCTCATTCTCTAGACCAGGCAGCGGCACAGAGATGAACACGTTGTAGGGATTTTATAATACCCTCATCCAAGGGAAGTTACATCATTAAAATGACCTTCAAGATACTTATGGTAGAAATTCAAATATAGAGACTGTCTTTCTTCCAGTGGATAGTATTTCCTCCGTTATCGAATATTAGTTGACCATAAAGTTGAGGGTCCACTTCTGGATTCTCTATTCTGTTCCATTGATCTATGTGTCTGTTTTTGTGCCAGTACCACACTGTCTTGATGACCACAGCTTTGTAGTACAACCTGAAATCTGGCATTGTGATGCCCCCAGATATGGTTTTCTTTTTTTAAATTCCCCTGGCTATTCAGGGTCTTTTCTGATTCCACACAAATCTTAAAATTATTTGTTCTAACTCTCTGAAGAAAGTCCATGGTATTTTGATAGGGATTGCATTAAACGTGTAAATTGCCCTGGGTAACATTGACATTTTCACAATATTAATTCTTCCAATCCATGAGCATGGAATATTTTTCCATCTCTTTGTGTCTTCCTCAATTTCTTTCAGAAGTGTTCTGTAGTTTTTAGGGTATAGATCCTTTACCTCTTTGGTTAGGTTTATTCCTAGGTATCTTATGCTTTTGGTGCAATTGTAAATGGGATTGACTCCTTAATTTCTCTTTCTTCAGTCTCATTGTTAGTGTATAGAAATGCCACTGATTTCTGGGCATTGATTTTGTATCCTGCCATGCTGCCAAATTGCTGTATGAGTTCTAGCAATCTTGGGGTGGAGGCTTTTGGGTTTTCTATGTAGAGTATCATGTCATCAGCGAAGAGGGAAGAGTTTGACTTCTTCTTTGCCAATTTGAATGCCTTTAATGTCTTTTTGTTGTCTGATTGCTGAGCCTAGGACTTCCAGTACTATGTTGAATAGCAGTGGTGAGAGTGGACATCCCTGTCTTGTTCCTGATCTTAGGGGAAAGGCTCCCAGTGCTTCCCCATTGAGAATGATATTTGCTGTGGGCTTTTCGTAGATGGCTTTTAAGATGTCGAGGAATATTCACTCTATCCCTACACTCTGAAGAGTTTTGATCAGGAATGGATGCTGTATTTTGTCAAATGCTTTCTCTGCATCTAATGAGAGGATCATATGGTTCTTGGTTTTTCTCTTGCTGATATGATGAATCACATTGTTTTACAAGTGTTGAACCAGCCTGTGTGGAGGTTCCTCAAAGAGTTAATTATAGACCTGCCCTACGGCCCAGCAATTGCACTGTTGGGTATTTACCCCAAAGATACAGATGCAATGAAACACCAGGACACCTGCACTCTGATGTTTCTAGCAGCAATGTCCACAATAGCCAAACTGTGGAAGGAGCCTCGGTGTCCAACGAAAGATGAATGGAGAAAGAAGATGTGGTTTTTGTATACAATGGAATATTACTCAGCCATTAGAAATGACAAATACCCACCATTTGCTTCAACGTGGTTGGAACTGGAGGGTATTGTGCTAAGTGAAATAAGTCAATTGGAGAAGGACAAACATTATATGTTCTCATTCTTTTGGGGAATATAAATAATAATGAAAGGGAATATAAGGGAAGGGAGAAGAAATGTGTGGGAAATATCAGAAAGGGAGACAGAACATAAAGACTCCTAACTCTGGGAAACGAACTACGGGTGGTGGAAGGGGAGGAGGGCGGGTGGTGGGCAGGGGGTGGGGGTGAATGGGTGACGGACACTGAGGGGGGCACTTGACGGGATGAGCACTGGGTGTTATTCTGTATGTTGGCAAATTGAACACAAATAAAAAAATAAATTTATTATTTAAAAAAAAGAAAAAGAAATCCTGAAAAAAAAAAGCAATTCAAATATATACTAGGGGAACAGTATGGGCTGGAAATCCTGCCTTGCATTACCAGACAACTCGGGATATGACTACTATTACCAGGTATAATTGCCAGGCAGACAAAATAAGCAGGAGTAAGAGGATACAGATACAACAGAAGGAAGGATCATTCTGGAAGCTCAGAGTATCCACCTTGAGGTCAGCACGCCTACTCTAATGACAGGAGGATGCTTGCTCCATTGGACGGTGATGTGGAGGCCAGGGTCTTGGGTCTTCCTTTAGGAATTTGGCTCTCTATTAGTAGATAGATCAGAGACTGCCTGCGGTAGGTTCACCAAATCCTCCTTTCTGTTGTCCTTGGGCTTATAGCTTCTCTATATTTGTTGATGGGCATTTCTTCTGAAGGTATTGCACTCAACACTGAAATCCAACCCTTGTTCCCCAGGTAGCTCCTTAATTAAGCACCATGGCTTTGTTATGACACATACTACACCAGAAGCAGTAGTGGGGCACACTTTGGGGTGAAGGCATCAAAGGTGTATGGACCCACCTGTGAGCAGTGAGGGTAGGCAAAGGATTGATATGAGGTAGAAGTTTACTTATATCATGGTGTATGAGATGGAGAATATACTTCTAGAATCTCCCATCTGTATAACATAGAGAAGGAGCATGACTGGAGGATGAGAAAAGAATAATCAATGCAGAAGCCATGGCAGCTGTGAGGCTGTGTGTTTGTCACACAGGGCAGCCTGATCAATGATTCTCTGCAGGCCAGGACTCGGTGTTTTGGGCACCAGGTTATGGCAGAATGTACATTTGCTCCCTCCTCTGCCTCCGTGAGATTCAGTCCTTGCAGGGGTCTCACTCCTCCACTTGCCCTACCACAGGGGCACACAGCTGTTCCATAGGACAGAACATGAATTGCTGACCAGGGAAACACTCCTCCCAGCCAAAGCATTCTAGCTGTAGCCTCTTTGTCACTGGGTGGGGTGGAGTGTCGAGAGAGCTCTGTAGAACACAGGCTGGGACACCAGCTGTCCTGATGGAGAAGACCAGCTGTTTCCAGTAGAATTCATAGTCCAAGGTGCTCACGCTGGGGCAAGAAATAGGTCAGCTGGCAGCATGGTGTACTCACATGATAGGGAACACTAGATATGGATGTGGGAGCTCATTTCCTATATGGGCCCTGGCAGGAACTTTGCCTTTCTTAATAGTCTCTCCCAGGGTGTTTGGGGCATGGCCAAGCACTGGGAAGATGCTTGCAGAGTCAGGCTATGTGAGGAAGCACTAAGAAAGAGTTCCTGCAGAGCATGCTCTTACTGCCCATCTACATCTGATGATGTCTGTGCTGCTGCTTGATCTTGATCTCTCTTTCCTAAGGCCTCCTGGTCAAGTGCAGCTCCTAGGAGAGGTAGAGAAGCTCCTCTAATACTAGGAGCCCTGGGATGCTTCTGAGGTGGGCCAGAGGCTCTGGCCTGAAAGAGGCAGGTTTCCTCCTCTGGACAAGCCTTCCCTGCTGCCCAGCAGGAAGCACTGGACTGGAGTGTACACCTGCCTCCAGCAAGGCCTGCTTGCCTTCCTGAGTTCTTTGCACTTGACTCCATGTTTCCACTGGGCCTATGTGACCCAGTCTCTGGATTTAGTCCCATGACCACCTCAGAGCCTCTCTGCTGGCACAGAGTGGTCAGGAGTCTGTCCAATGATTAAGGTCCACTGATTCACCATGAGACCATGGGCAACACCTATAGCTACCCTCAATAGGCAATTAATCCTTGGTAGCATCACCATGAGCCCCCTGTTCTCTACTGTGTAGCCTTTTCCTGGATTAATAAAGAGAGAGAGTGAGACTATATGGAGGGGGATTGCGGAAAAGTGTGGACCTTTAAATTGATGGAAGGCACTGGCGTCTCAAGTTCTGGTTCCCATTCCAGGCCCCATCCCAAGAGTGGCCGTTCTGGTGGAGGATGTGGTGGGAGATGTTAGTGAAGGCATTCACTTCCATGGCCATGTTTTCACCATAGTGGAGGAGCAGTGAGCAAACAGGGAGTCCAGGCAAGCATCCCCCTCCAGCCTATCATGGTCTCTCAATCTCTTGGCCTTGAGCATATTACCTAACTTCCCTTGGATTAGTTTTCCTCATTGTTTTAAAGGGACAGTAATCTGAACCTCACAAGGAGAATAGGAAGAATGGGATGGTGTGGATCAATTAAGAAGAGGCCTCGTTGTGGGCCTCCTATTCTGTGACCAATGTCTAGCCCCACCTCCCTCACGTTTAACTTGGCCCTTCTGATCCAGGCTAAGGAGTGTTCTTGTTAGCTTTGGGAGATATCACACATGAGAAGTTTCTCCTGAGAGTACCCGTTCAGTGAGCAGATCAACAATGAGGCAGGGCCTCAGGGGCCTGGCACGGGTGTGGGGGCCAACAGGAAAGAGAAGAGAGAAGTATGACAAAGGGAGAGAGATCAGAGACCTGGATCCAGCGAGTAAGCACTCTGTGATCTGCACTATGTCCTCAAGGATCACAAGCACTGGGAGTAGAATAGTCTGGTGTGTGGAGGTTCGTTCTGGTTTATTTGACAGGAACAATCAGTTCAGACAGTGGGAAGACTGCTTTCCTGTTGACATCCTCTTGCCTGGGATCTGAAGTCTTCATGCCTTGGTGTGAATAGAGGTTTGGGACAGCAGCCCAGACTCCTCACCCACTCACTGGAGGGTGCTCATGCAAATATTCCCACAGAAGGTTGAACAGCATATATTATTTGCTTGACAGTCTTGATGATATTCACATGGGCGTCTGCACATGTATATAGTGGTGTGCTTTTCACAGACCTTGATTTCCTCAATCAGCTGTATTTCTGAAACAGAGCAGGAACAGGATCAGTGGAACCAGATCCCTTAAGAGCACTCTTCTCAAGTTTAAATCCTCTCCCAAAGACCCTAGAACCTGGTCCCACCCATGACACTCTTGGACTTTTCAGGGAACTCACTTTCTGCCTTTCACCCAATCCTGGTGATGGTGGTATATTAAATCCTATTTCCCCCATTTTCCCCTAATAGATCTCAATGCCTGATCTTCCTGAGCCCTCTCCATACTCTGCAGCCAGGACTCTGTCTCTCCTGTTAGTCATGGCCTTGGTGAATATTCTCCCTAGAATCTACACTCTGAGAAACCAGCAGAGTCTGAGACATCCTGCAGATGCTCTCCACTCTCCAGAATTTTCAGGGTCCAGAGAAGAAGACTTGCCATTTTGCCCCCTCTCTCCTGGCACTGTCCCTGATTCCAGGGCCCTTGCCCCTTCACAGAAAATACCACTTGCACTCTCTTTCTTTCCCTTCCACTGTCACCATCCTGGTCCCTCCAATGATAACTTGGACTTGACTTTGAACACCCCCAAACTTGCTTTCCCAGGGTCCTTTCATTCTACACCTACTCCCACCAACATTTCTGGATGTAACGTGTCACCTATGTGCAGAAATCGAAGAATTGTTTTTTGGTTTCCCCTCATGATTCTCAGGCCATGATGTACCTTTCACTACTGTATGTACCATTTGTGTCTGGGTATTTGGAATGGAGAATCAAAAGATAGAGGTTCCCCCTCCACCCACATCACATTCCCAGAGCTGGGTAAAGGGGCCAGAGGGCCATGGTTTGGAGGACCCAGAGTCTTCATAGTGCTGTGGTCTGAGCAGGATGTGTTAAAGGTTCCAATTCCCAGGTCCTCCTCGGAAGGCCCCTTTCCCCTCCTGTCACCTACCCTGCATCCTCTTGGATTTATGATACCCTCCCGGGGCCTGCAGCAGCAGCAAACAGAGGAGCAGGATAGGCAACAGAGCCTGGGTTGGCATGATTCTGGCCAGAATGGAGTGTTCTCAGTCTGGCACAGACTTCTCTGGAGAGTTGGCTGGTTATCCTAGGCTCCTCCTTGCTTCTACTGGCCTTGTGTCCTCCCCTTATCACACGCTGTTCTCTCTGGGACCTGGGCTTCTGAAGAAGTTTCCTGCTCTCATATGATTAACCTCCTCCTTTGCAAACAAATTTTTCTTACTTCTTTAAAAAAAAAGATTTTATTTATTTATTTATGAGAGACACAGATAGAGGCAGAGACACAGGTGGAGGGAGAAGCAGGTTCCCCTGTATCAGAAGCAGCCTGATACAGGACTAGATCCCAGGACCCTGGGATCATGACCTGAGCCAAAGGCAGATGCCTAACCACTGAGCAACCCAGGTGTCCCAATTTTTTCCTAATTCTAATTATTAGATAATTTACAGAAAAAAGAGAAGAGTATAATTTTTAAAAAATATGATAATCTAACTAGAGAATTCATGTGTGTCTCATTTATTACCATTCTATTTTTGCATATTTAATATAAACAATCTATTGTTTTCTCATATTTGAAATCACCCATCTATTGTTATCCATTTTGCCCCACCCTCATTTAATCAGGTAAATATTTCACAATGTGGTTTTCCATAATTACACACATCTCACTTAAATTCCTATTGTCAACCATTTGCATTATACTAATTACTGATTATCTAGACAATGTATTATATTGAATATTTTCAACCATAAATCTTTTATTTCTGAGATTAATATAAGATAAGTGGATTGTGTGGGTGCAAGAATTAAGTAGATGTGTTAAGTATAAATAAATAAATACACATATATATGCATGTATGCCTGTATAAATACATATACGTATATGTAAAGAGAGAGATGGATAGTTTTGTAACTAAATATGTATAAATCATATTTAACTCAACAGAGGATGAGTGTCAATTTCCTTAAACCTTATAAGGCACCACAGTGTAAGTCTGGAGATAATGGGCATGAATCAACCTTCTATTGTCTATAAAAATTTGAGTAGCAGAGGAATGTTCATACGTTTTGTGCTAGAGCAGATGGGGAGTTGAAACTGACCCCAATATTCTCCAGCTTCGTAACACTGGGACAGTCCTATGACCTCTGTAGACTTAGTCCATTCATTAATTCTTGACACTTCCATGGTGAGGATGAAATAAGATGACATCTTATATACACCCTCATAGTACCTGGCACACAGTAGGTGCTCAATGCAGTACCTTTGTCATGTCTCCAATCTTGCTTCCCAACAACACATAGCAAGTCCTAGGGACCAGAAGGACTCTCTTACCTCATCGTTTACACTGGGTACTAAGATCCAGCCCTGGAATTGGACTCTTAGAAGAGAAACTGTTTGGTCCAAGAGTCGGTGAGATTTGCATGCTTATCCAAGCAGATCTGCCAACTCCACATGGATTGGTAGCAGAGCCAGGAGTAGATATAGGAACTCAAAACAGCCATTTCAAATGAACTACCTCTACTCTCTGAAAGAACAGAAAATGTGGGGAATTTGTTCTGGTATTTTGGAGTGAGGAGGTGAATTCTGAGAAGGGAACTTTTCACGTTCTGTGAGGTGGAGGGTCAATCACTCTACCCTTCCTTCAACTTAAATTATTTCTTCCCGTTGACAAGTTCCACCAACCTACTCCCTTGGAGAGAACCCCTCAGCCTTTCCTTCTCCCCTGCCTCCTCTTTCTTCCTTGTTCACCCTAGTGACTGTGGGGAGAGCTCCACAGACTGTCTCCTCTTTCAACATTTTCTGGGTGGGATAGACACACAATCTTACCCTTTAACTTGAGGTCAACTGTAAAGACCTCCCTGTCCAAAAAGAATTCCTAAGGGATGCTTAAATTTCCAACATCAGCCATTTTTTCTTTGGAGATTGGATCCTTTACAAATGCAAATACTGTATGATCTCACATATATGTAGCCAGAAAACCAAGACAGCCCAAACCCATACCTACAAAGAACAATCTAGTGGTTACCAGAGGTGGCAGGTAGAGTGTGAACAAAATGGGTGACAAGGGTCAAAAGGTACCAACTTCCAATTACAAAATAAATAAGTTCTGGGATGTACTGTACAGCATGGTGATAGTAGTGAACAATACTGTATTGTATATTGAAAAGTTGCTTAGAGAATAGGTCTTAAAATCTCTCAGCATGTGGAAAAAATTATGTAATTGTGTGGCGATGAATGCTAGCTGGATTTATTGTGATGATCATTTCACCATATATATATTGAATCATTATGCTACATACCTGAAACTAATACATGTAAATTATGTCTCAGTTTTAAAAATACAAATATCAGGGCATCTGGGTGGCTAAGTTGGTTGAGAACTGGACTTTTGGTTTTGGCTCACGTCAAGATTTCAGGGTCCTGAGAGCCCCACTCTGGGCTCTGGGCTCTGGGCTCTGGGCTCAGCAGAGAGTCTGCTTGGGATTCTCTCCCTTTCCCTTTGGCCTTCCTCCTGCTCTCTCTCTCTCTCTCAGATATACAGATAAATCTTTTTTAAACATTCAAATGCCAATGGAATAAGCAATCACTAGGGTTTCTCTAGAGCTCAGGAATGGGGACTATGAGAGCAGACACCAACAACACAACCTTATAGTTTTAGAAGAACACAAGGCACATTATAGATAAAAATTACATGAGCATGTATTATATATGTGTGTACTACATGTGTATATGTATACATATAATCATATGATTAATAATTTGTATGAATGTATACATAAATTCATATCCATATATGTATATATGAATATATATGCCTGTCTGTTTATATGTATGTGTGTATATATGTGAGTATATATATTATGTGTCTATATATGTAAGTGTATATATATGTGTGTGTATATGTATGTTCATGCATGTATATATGTAGGTATGTATGTATGTATATGTGTATAAAATATGCAGAGAGAAAATAGATTTTGAAGAGGTGTGGGAAGAAGGAATACATTTTGTAAAATGTTACAATGAAGCTCACGAGTGACATTTGAGTAGTAGGGGTGTTAGTATGTTAAAAATCTATAATGGAGTTAAGGGAGTTACCAGACAGAGAGAAAAGTGAGCTTGCCAAGCAAAGATTGCAGTGTAGATTTTGTCTTTATCGAATGAACTTAAAGGAACAATTTATACTTAAAGTTTGAATGAGAGAACCTGCCATTGTTCCACATTAGGTTGTTGCTGTTTACATTCCTTTGTTGAGCCTACATCCTCATGAGCTGTTTAGCAAGTGTATGTTGAACACCTATGTCTTTGTAAGCTTTTTAGCAGGTGTATGTTGAACACCTCTGTTCATGGTCAAGACAGGATCAGAGGCCATGGATACTGACAAGTGATTTGTCTGTTTTCCTCTGTCTTTTTCCATGACTATATCTACTGCCTCATCTTGATTTATAAACAAAACCTGGAAAACCTACAAAAATAAGTGTTTTGTGGTTATCTAGGAATAATACAGAAAACATTGCTGTTATTTTTGGTGAAGAAAATCAATTTTGTATAGTTTATTTCAACCTAAATAAAATGTGAATTTTGTTTAAAAAAATAAAATAAAATATGCAGAGAGCAAAAGCAAGAGTAAAGGCCTGCTGTTTTCCTAAGATCTACACAGCTTTTTTGAAGATCCATTTGCATAGTCCAAAACCAAGTGTGACAAGAATCCCCAGACGAATCTCCTTAGCACTCTCAGTGACTGTGCTCCTCAAACAGACCACTAGGGACCCCCAACATCTGGACCAGACACAGGGCAGAGCTGTGATTGCCCCTCACAGAACATTATTACCTGGCCATAGAAAAAGAGGTCTTGGGATTCCATAACGCAATCATTTTAGGTGTGGCAGCCTTTGTAGTCCCCACCCATCAAAGTTCCCTTCTGTTTGCTCCCACGCCTTTGTACCCAGGTCCCCAAATTCTGTCTTTTGTCTCTATACAGTCTACCCTCCATAGCCAAGTCCTCAGAATCCTGAAATACATTTCCTACTGTTCAGTGCATTTGATGAATCCTAGAAAAAATCGCTTATACATGGATGTCTCCAGGCAGTGTATGAAATATTCCTGGACATAGAGTTTGGAAGAATGAAGTCTGCTCCCTGGCAGCCCTGGCCCTTGGCCTCTGGACTCTTTTTTTTTTTCTTTTTTCTAATAAGCTCCAAATCATGTGTATGAGTGCCCACTGCAAAACTCCTCTCTGATATTTGGTGAGCAAAGGGCCCCAGCCCTCAACCCACAAACTTGTGTCAAGACCTTGGTGCTGCTAACTGACACCTGCGCGCCCAGGAGAGTTCGCCGAGCTCCCTAAGGGCTGCAGCGCGCAAGGCTGTACCCGGGAGCAGCTCGGAGGGGCTCGGGGGCGGCTCTGCGCGGAGGGGGCTGCGCGGCCACGGGACAGCTCGGCAGGGGCGGCTCTGGCAGAGGTAGAGGCTCCATGCGGAGGGGGCTGCGCGGCTCCGGGATCAGTTCGGAGGGGCTCGGGCGGCGGCTCTGCAGGGGGGAGCTGCGAGGCCGGGAGCGCGAATCCAACAGCGCAGGCTCCGGAGCACTGGGCGCCGGGACACAGCCCAGGATCCGGCCTCCCCCGGGACAGGCAGAGGCCGGGAGGGCCCAGGACAGCAAGGACGCTCCAGCCCCGAGCTGAGCAGATCAGTGGCCCCGCCCCGGAGCCTCCAGGCCCTGCAGGCTGAGAGCTCTGTAGTTACTGTGGGAGCTGAATCCAGATTTCCAGAGCTGCCGCCACCACTGGGGTTGTTCCTCCTGGGGCCTCACAGGGTAAACAACCCCCACTGAGCCCTGCACCAGGCAGGGGGCAGAGCAGCTCCCCCAAATGCTAACACCTGAAAATCAGCACAACAGGCCCCTCCCCCAGAAGACCAGCTAGACGGACAAGTTCCAGGGGAAGTCAAGGGACTTAAAGTATACAGAGTCAGAAGATACTCCCCCGTGTTTTTTGTTTTTTGTTTTTTTCTTTTTGATTTCTGATTGCTTCCCCCACCCTTTTTTTCCCTTTCTTTCTTTTTCTTTCTCTTTTTCTTCTCTTTTTTCCTTCTTTTCTTCCTTTTCTCATTTTTCTTTTTCTCTTTTCTTTCCTTCTTTCTCTCCTCTCTTTTTCTCCTTTTCCCAATACAACTTGTTTTTGGCCACTCTGCACTGAGCAAAATGACTAGAAGGAAAACCCCACCTCAAAAGAAAGAATCACAAACAGTCCTCTCTCCCACAGAGTTACAAAATCTGGATTACAATTCAATGTCAGAAAGCCAATTCAGAAACACTATTATACAGCTACTGGTGGCTCTAGAAAAAAGCATAAAGGACTCAAGAGACTTCATGACTGCAGAATTTAGAGCTAATCAGGCAGAAATAAAAAATCAATTGAATGAGATGCAATCCAAACAAGAAGTCCTAACAACGAGGGTTAACTAGGTGGAAGAACGAGTGACATAGAAGACAAGTTGATGGCAAAGAGGGAAACTGAGGAAAAAAGAGACAGACAAATAAAAGACCAAGAAGACAGATTAAGGGAAATAAACGACAGCCTGAGGAAGAAAAACATATGTTTAATTGGGGTTCCCGAGGGTGCCGAAAGGGACAGAGGGCCAGAATATGTATTTGAACAAATCCTAGCTGAAAACTTTCCTAATCTGGGAAGGGAAACAGGCATTCAGATCCAGGAAATAGAGAGATCCCCCCCTAAAATCAATAAAAACTGTTCAACATCTCGACATTTAATAGTGAAGCTTGCAATATCCAAAGATAAAGAGAAGATCCTTAAAGCAGCAAGAGATAAGAAATCCCTGACTTTTATGGGGAGGAATATTAGGGTAACAGCAGACCTCTGCACAGAGACCTGGCAGGCCAGAAAGGGGTGGCAGGGTATATTCAGGGTCCTAAATGAGAAGAACATGCAACCAAGAATACTTTATCCAGCAAGGCTCTCATTCAAAATGGAAGGAGAGATAAAGAGCTTCCAAGACAGGCAGGAACTGAAAGAATATGTGACCTCCAAACCAGCTCTGCAAGAAATTTTAAGGGGGACTCTCAAAATTCCCCTTTAAGAAGAAGTTCAGTGGAACAATCCACAAAAACAAGGACTGAATAGATATCATGATGACACTACACTCATATCTGTCAACAGTAACTCTGAAGGTGAACAGGCTTAATGACCCCATCAAAAGGTGCAGGGTACTTAATGCAAAAAAAAAAAAAAGGTGCAGGGTTTCAGACTGGATAAAAAAGCAGGACCCATCTATTTGCTGTCTACAAGAGACTCATTTTCGACAGAAGGACACCTACAGCCTGAAAATAAAAGGTTGGAGAACCATTTACCATTCAAATGGTCCTCAAAAGAAAGCAGGGGTAGCCATCCTTATATCAGATACTAAAATTTACCCCGAAGACTGTAGTGAGAGATGAAGAGGGACACTGTCTCATACTTAAAGGATCTATCCAACAAGAGGACTTAACAATCCTCAATATATATGCCCCGAATGTGGGAGCTGCCAAATATTTAAACCAATTAATAACCAAAGTGAAGAAATACTTAGATAATAATACACTTATACTTGGTGACTTCAATCTACTCTTTCTACCCTCAATAGGTCTTCTAAGCACAACATCTCCAAAGAAACGAGAGCTTTAAATGATACACTGGACCAGATGGATTTCACAGATATCTACGGAACTTTACATCCAAACTCAACTGAATATACATTCTTCTCAAGTGCACATGGAACTTTCTCCACAATAGACCACATACGGGTCACAAATCGGGTCTGAACCAATACCAAAAGATTGAGATCGACCCTGCATGTTCTCAGAACATAATGCCTTGAAATTAGAACTAAATCACAACAAGAAGTTTGGAAGAACCTCAAACACGTGGAGGTTAAGGACCATCCTGCTAAAAGATGAAAGGGTCAACCAGGAAATTAAGGAAGAATTAAAAAGATTCATGGAGGGATCCCTGGGTGGTGCAGCGGTTTAGTGCCTGCCTTTGGCCCGGGGCACGATCCTGGAGACCCGGGATCGAATCCCACGTCAGGCTTCCGGTGCATGGAGCCTGCTTCTCCCTCTGCCTGTGTCTCTGCCTCTCTCTCTCTCTCTGTGTGACTATCATAAATAAATAAAAATTAAAAATTAAAAATTAAAAAAAATAAAAAGATTCATGGAAACTAATGAGAATGAAGATACAACCATTCAAAATCTTTGGGATGCAGCAAAAGCAGTCCTAAGGGGGAAATACATCGCAATACAAGCATCCATTCAAAAACTGGAAAGAACTCAAATACAAAAGCTAACCTTACACATAAAGGAGCTAGAGAAAAAACAGCAGATAGATCCTACACCCAACAGAAGAAGAGAATTAATTAAGATTCGAGCAGAACTCAACGAAATCGAGACCAGAAGAACTGTGGAACAGATCAACAGAACCAGGAGTTGGTTCTTTGAAAGAATTAATAAGATAGATAAACCATTAGCCAGCATTATTAAAAAAGAAGAGAGAGAAGACTCAAATTAATAAAATCATGAATGAGAAAGGAGAGATCACTACCAACACCAAGGAAATACAAGCTATTTTAAAAACATATTATGAACAGCTATACGCTAATAAATTAGGCAATCTAGAAGAAATGGACGCATTCCTGGAAAGCCACAAACTACCAAAACTGGAACAGGAAGAAATAGAAAACCTGAACAGGCCAATAACCAGGGAGGAAATTGAAGCAGTCATCAAAAACCTCCCAAGACACAAGAGTCCAGGGCCAGATGGCTTCCCACGGGAATTCTATCAAACGTTTAAAGAAGAAATCATACCTATTCTCCTAAAGCTGTTTGGAAAGATAGAAAGAGATGGAGTACTTCCGAATTCGTTCTATGAGGCCAGCATCACCTTAATTCCAAAACCAGACAAAGACCCCACCAAAAAGGAGAATTACAGACCAATATCCCTGATGAACATGGATGCAAAATTTCTCAACAAGATACTAGCCAATAGGATCCAACAGCACATTAAGAAAATTATTCACCACGACCAAGTAGGATTTATCCCCGGGACACAAGGCTGGTTCAACACTCGTAAAACAATCAATGTGATTCATCATATCAGCAAGAGAAAAAACAAGAACCATATGATCCTCTCATTGGATGCAGAGAAAGCATTTGACAAAATACAGCATCCATTCCTGATCAAAACTCTTCAGAGTGTAGGGATAGAGGGAATATTCCTCGACATCTTAAAAGCCATCTACGAAAAGCCCACAGCAAATATCATTCTCAATGGGGAAGCACTGGGAGCCTTTCCCCTAAGATCAGGAACAAGACAGGGATGTCCACTCTCACCACTGCTATTCAACATAGTACTGGAAGTCCTAGGCTCAGCAATCAGACAACAAAAAGACATTAAAGGCATTCAAATTGGCAAAGAAGAAGTCAAACTCTCCCTCTTCGCTGATGACATGATACTCTACATAGAAAACCCAAAAGCCTCCACCCCAAGATTGCTAGAACTCATACAGCAATTTGGCAGCATGGCAGGATACAAAATCAATGCCCAGAAATCAGTGGCATTTCTATACACTAACAATGAGACTGAAGAAAGAGAAATTAAGGAGTCAATCCCATTTACAATTGCACCAAAAGCATAAGATACCTAGGAATAAACCTAACCAAAGAGGTAAAGGATCTATACCCTAAAAACTACAGAACACTTCTGAAAGAAATTGAGGAAGACACAAAGAGATGGAAAAATATTCCATGCTCATGGATTGGCAGAATTAATATTGTGAAAATGTCAATGTTACCCAGGGCAATTTACACGTTTAATGCAATCCCTATCAAAATACCATGGACTTTCTTCAGAGAGTTAGAACAAATTATTTTAAGATTTGTGTGGAATCAGAAAAGACCCCGAATAGCCAGGGGAATTTTAAAAAAGAAAACCATATCTGGGGGCATCACAATGCCAGATTTCAGGTTGTACTACAAGCTGTGATCATCAAGACAGTGTGGTACTGGCACAAAAACAGACACATAGATCAATGGAACAGAATAGAGAACCCAGAAGTGGACCCTGAACTTTATGGGCAACTAATATTCAATAAAGGAGGAAAGACTATCCATTGGAAGAAAGACAGTCTCTTCAATAAATGGTGCTGGGAAAATTGGACATCCGCATGCTGAAGAATGAAATGAGACCACTTTCTTTCACCATACACAAAGATAAACTCAAAATGGATGAAAGATCTAAATGTGAGACAAGATTCCATCAAAATCCTAGAGAGGAACACAGGCAACACCCTTTTTGAACTTGGTCACAGTAACTTCTTGCAAGATACATCCATGAAGGCAAGAGAAAAAAAAGCAAAAATGAACTATTGAGACTTCATCAAGATAAGAAGCTTTTGCACAGCAAAGGATACAGTCGAAAAAACTAAAGACAACCTACAGAATGGGAGAAGATATTTGCAAATGACGTATCAGATAAAGGGCTAGTTTCCAAGATCTATAAAGAACTTCTTTTTTTTTAATTTATTTTTTATTGGTGTTCAATTTACTAACATACAGAATAACCCCCAGTGCCTGTCACCCATTCACTCCCACCCCCCGCCCTCCTCCCCTTCTACCACCCCTAGTTCGTTTCCCAGAGTTAGCAGTCTTTACGTTCTGTCTCCCTTTCTGATATTTCCCACACATTTCTTCTCCCTTCCCTTATATTCCCTTTCACTATTATTTATATTCCCCAAATGAATGAGAACACCAAAGAAACAAACAATCCAATCATGAAATGGGCAAAAGACATGAAGAGAAAAATCACAGAGGAAGACATAGACATGGCCAACATGCACATGAGAAAATGCTCTGCATCACTTGCCATCAGGGAAATACAAATTAAAACCACACCGAGACACCACCTCACACCAGTGAGAATGGGGAAAATTAACAAGGCAGGAAACCACAAATGTTGGAGAGGATGTGGAGAAAAGGGAACCCTCTTACACTGTTGGTGGGAATGTGAACTGGTGCAGCCACTCTGGAAAACTGTGTGGAGGTTCCTCAAAGAGTTAAAAATAGACCTGCCCTACGACCCAGCAATTGCACTGTTGGGGATTTACCCCAAAGATTCAGATGCAATGAAATGCCGGGACACCTGCACCCCGATGTGCAGGTGTCCACAATAGCCAAACTGTGGAAGGAGACTCGGTGTCCATCGAAAGATGAATGGAAAAAAATGTGGTTTATGTATACAATGGAATATTACTCAGCCATTAGAAACGACAAATACCCACCATTTGCTTCAACATGGATGTTACTGGAGGGTATTATGCTGAGTGAAGTAAGTCAATGGGAGAAGGACAAACAGTGTATGTTCTCATTCATTTGGGGAATATAAATAATAGTGAAAGAGAATATAAGGGAAGGGAGATTAAATGTTTGGTAAATATCAGAAAGGGAGACAGAACATAAAGACTCCTAACTCTGGGAAACGAACTAGGGGTGGTGGAAGGGGAGGAGGGCGGGGGGGTGGGGGTGAATGGGTGATGGGCACTGAGGGGGGCACTTGACGGGATGAGCACTGGGTGTTATTCTGTATGTTGGTAAATTGAACACCAATAAAAAATTAATTTATTAAAAAAAAAGACCTTGGTGCTAGATTCGATCACTTTACTTCCCTCATTTGCTGGGTGGCCATCTGCCTTTCCTAAGTCCTTCCTGTTCAGTCTTTTTTTATCCACATAAAACCCCCAAGGCATTTGGTGGGAGATACTGCTATGCTTTATTTTTAATATTTTTTAAGATTTATTTATTTATTCATGAGAGACACAGACTGAGAGAGAGAGGCAGAGACATAGGCAGGGTCCTCCCAGGGAACCCGATTTGGAACTCAATCCCAGATCCTGGGATCACGACCTGAGCCCAAGGCAGGCACCCAACCACTGAGACACCCAGCCATGCCAGTGCTATGCTTTAATTAGCAAAAGAAAATCAATACAGAGAAAGGTGGGATCTTATTAGCACAAAGCAAGTCCAAAGCAAATAGATACGCAAACTGCACTTCAGTCTACCTATGGGGAGACTCAGATGCATCAGATAGACTCAAGACTTGGGTCTGTTTGGATGGCCAGAACTGTTAGTAAGGTACACAGTGTTCTTCTAGTGTAGCAGGATAGGATGTACTGTCATATTAAAGAAAATCCGATCCTTTGGAATGAGAGAGTATCAAAGGAAAAACTCTGTGACATGGCCAAAATGTAGCTCCAGGGCAGAACTTACAGATCTGCCATAATGCAAATCACCATTAAGTTCTAGGCCTTTGAACCTTGTTTTTCTGCTCTTCTGTCCTGGTTCCAGGTCACAACCTCCTCTCCCCCTCCCCAAGTAAGAAGAGGCCACATAAAAGAGCTATCAGCCAGTTCCTCACACACTCAACTCAAACACCTTCAGAGGTAAGTAAAGATAAGGGTCAGGAGGCACCAGCTTTTATTGATGGCTTGTTTGGATGAGTTCTCTGAATAGGTGGCATCAGCACTATTCCTGTGAGATGGAGATTACTGTCTCTGGTGTTTGAATAAGAAACTTGAGACAGAGGGGACATACCTGTCTGAGGTCTCACAGGTAAAAGGGGCATACATGAAACAAGATATCTGTATTCTTGACTCTAAATCCAGTACTTTCTCCTCTTTAACATTATCTGGTAAGCCCAGGATCCTGAATTCTGAGGGGAGCAGTTGGTCTGTGTCTTTGCAAACCTAGGGGTTTTGTCATTATCCTACCCTCGATCTCAAAATGACCAAAGAATTCACCCAGAATTCTGTATGTGAGTAGGACCCACCCTGGACATGATTATATATTTCTTCTGGCTTGTTAGTGCACCTGAGGTGTGCAAAGAAGAGGATTGAGCATCCCCAGGATCCTGAGCACCCTTTAAGGGCAAGTACAGAACTCAGAGAACTGGACTAAGAGTAAGGCCTTTTCAATGAACAGATCTCAAAGTTCTGGAAAACTGAGATCTAGAATGAAAGTTTTATATTTTTAAAATATTTTTTCTTTTGTTTTTATTTAAGTTTGATTTGCCAACCTATAGTATGATGCTCATTCCATCAAGTGCCCTCCTCGGTGTTAGAAACAAATACATACATAGCTTCATGGAACCCATGGCTTTGGGTTTACTGTGTTTCTGTCAGTGTGCACTAGTTTTCCTCCTTCTTTGAGCAAAGGCAGTGTCCAGGAATGCAGCCCACCCCAGGGCCTACTCACCTTCACCCAGCTACCTCCTACCTCATATCCCCACCTGAAAGTGGCTGACACAGCATCTGCATTGCTCATCTGCCTTGCTATGCACTGCTGCTTACACTCTGAGCCAGGTTGAGGAACTGGATATCCTACCACCTGAACTGACTTTTTTTTTTGCTAACTATGTGAGTGATTTATAGGATTTCTGACAATCTACCATGCTCCAAGATAGTTGGCCTTTGGCCTGGAGCTTTTCCAATTAGGTTGTATCCCTTGGTAAGTATTGCCCAGTGGTAAATGAAGTCTTAATACCTTCAGTTGGCAGTTCTCCTTCATGGCAGGGACACAGGTTCTGAATATAGAAGGTTGGAGAACAGATGTAAGCAGCTAAGAGTGGAAGCCCTCCAGCCTCAGATCTTTTACATTTTAAAGGCTATCCTCCTCCTTTGCTTTCTCTCCATAATCTCCTTCTCTTGTTCTTCTCCTCAGGTCTTCTAAATCTAATCTGCTCACAGTCAATGTGTCAAATGTTCATATGCCTAAAACTTGCATTTTTCCAGCTTCTAAATTTCACTTTTTCTGAAAGAATACATTTTCAAAACTGCCTTTGAAAAATTTTATGCTTTTAAATGATCTCTAGTCAACACTTGCTTTTGAGCAGAGGAATTTTCCTTGATTCATCTCGAGCACTGTTGTTCACTAGAACTCTCAGGGATGTTGGAAATGTTATATGTTTGAGCTGTTCGGTATAATAGCCATTAGCTACATGTGGCTATTGAATGTGTTGAAATGAATGGAAGTCAGATTTTAAATTTAATTGAAATTGTCACTTGTGGGTAGTGGCTATCGTTACTGGACAGTACGGGGGAGGCTTTTCTGTTTGGTGGAAAACTTCTGAACAAATATAAAGACTTCTAAGGAGAAGGACAATCACTGCCTTGTGGCCATGTAATTCATAACATTGGAATTTTATTCTTCTCTTGGACTCTTTTATTTTTCTTCCTCTTTATTTCGGAATATGAATATATTTCCTTATTAGGATGCTCACAAGAATGACACACTAGCACTGTCCTTCTGATGTGATAAAGAATACATACATCTGACCCTGACCCACATTCTGGCAGGAAACAGGCGTAAGGGCTCTCAGAGCTGGTACCAAGTATCCATTGAAGGCAACTCCATTCACCAGAAAGGATGTTTCCTTGATTCCAATGTCTCTGCTATAGCTTCCAGTCAGGTCTCCATGATTTGCTCAGACTTCATTCCAGTGTCAGTGGGCCCTCTTTTTTTTTTTTTTTTCTAGCCACTTCTCAACTCCTTACATCAGCTGCCCCATGTCTAACTCACCCAAGTAGCCTCTGGAATTCTGCAGCACATCTCTTTGGTATGCTGCTGCCCTGCCGCCCTCAGGGGCATGGTTGGGATTTGGGGGAAAGGGGAACAACATCACATTACCAAAGCAAACAGCAGGAGCATTTTGGCAAATGACACTTGAACACACACCTAACAACCTCAAAGAATACATGCTTTCTCCCCTAATGATTCATAATCCCTTAGAGACCAAACACATATGGCATGATTTTGTACTCCAGGCACAAAGGATACAAAGTGAATGGTGTTTACATCCATCATGTCCTACATGCAACAGGCAGTGAGCTCAAACCAGATCTCTGACGAGGCTCTTCCTGCCTCTGAATGGTGTCACCACTCTGTTTCTGCCTGTTCTTGGCATTAGTTCATTTTTCAAAAGGGAGGATAGGATGGTAGAGAGAGAGTAGAATGGGAGATGGAGGTGGGGTGGGGGATTAATATACAGATAACAACCTGTAAAACAAAAATAATACAAAAATGCAAAACCCGAATTTAGTACTAGAATATAACAAGAGAAGGTAGCTGGAGAAACTACATGCGAACACACATGATATGATACACAACCCCAGGGGGAGGACTCACTGAGGAGTGGGACAGAGGCCAGTGGTTTACACTAAGAGCCTTTCAATGGACTGCTGAACGGACTGGATCTGCTGCTTCAGCTGGGAGCCTTCTTTGATGGTGACAGAACAGGAGGCGATGACAGGCCTGGACACCCAGCAGGCCCACCCAAGGGCCTGCTTGGAGCACACAAACATGTAGGGCATGTCCTTATCTTCACACAGCAGCGGAAGGTGCAGGATGATCTCCAGGGGCTCAGCGTCTGCAGTCATCACGATGAACTCAGAGATGCCTCTGTTGAAGGTTTCGGTGGCTTCGTTGGCTCCTTTCTGAAGCTGCTTGTAGTTACATGACTGCTCCATTCACCAGAGAGGATGATCCTGAGAGGATGGAGAGGAAGGCCCAATAGTTTCTTGTTGAGGTGGGCATCTGCAAAGGGGTAGGCCTTCGCATTTACATCAGCCTCAGTCATATCTGCGATTCTGCGGTCCCGCCACCCCTCCTTTTTCTTCCTCTTTGATTTCAGGATGGTGAAGCAGCAGATAAAGGCTAAAGGAGGCAGATGGGAGAGCTCTGGGAATTTTAGCAGTAATTAATGCTCCTGCTTCCAAGGCCTATGTCTGTGCCCCACCCCCCACCTCAGCTGCCAGTTGTCAGCAGGCTATTTCCTCTTCTGCTTCATTGTTTTCTCTTTAACAATTACCACCATATATGGAGGAATGATAGTGATATTGATAGTTGGATTGTTGGCATGACTTGTGTGATGTGATCATATTATTTTGTCTCTCTTGCCTGTATACTTTATTCAGATTGGCTAGTTGTTTCCTTGCCTCTTTAGGAAAACTAGGTGGGACCCCCTAAATTGTGTGACTCTCCAGTCACAAAACAGCTCAACTTAATAATTAAATGTGCAGGCCCATGTAATTAGCCACAATTCCAAAACTGTTGAGAACTGTGGACTCTCTCCTCCCTCAGAAGCTCTAGTTATAAGAAATGATGTGGTATCTCCACCTTGGGCTCTTCATGATTCTGTTCCTTCACATCTATCTGGCTAAAAAAAGTTTCTGTCTCCTAGGTAGTAGAGGCAGGAAGAACCAATAAGTAGGAGTAGGACAGTTCTCACACAGTACACTACTATCAAAAGCTAGATTTGTGCTTCTGGCACTCTTCCATGGGAGATTTCAAGGGTTCACTGAAGAGTGAACTAGATGCCAAAATGGTATCTAGCCATTTACAATTCAGCTGGACTCCAACTGCAGTTCTCTTCTTTGGTACTGAAGGCCACTTTAGCCAGATTTCTTACCCTTCCAAGTCTTCAGTTATGTTTCAGGTCTACAGGATCACTACAAACTTCTGGAGATGCACAGTAAGCTCTATGAGTAGTATCCACCAAGTCTTTTCTGTCCACTTGGAATCAGAAGACAGCTTCCTCACTTCTTGAACAGATCTTCTTACCAATAAAATCTTCAAAACCTCTGCAACTTCTTCAACTTTGGGTCATCTATTTAAATGAAAGTTTTAAGAGTCCACTAACTAATATCTGGCCATCAACTTTCTCAAGTCTTACTGAGTAACCCATCTCCCATAACTCACTCTGGAATCACTCTGGCACTCTGGCTTAGGGTCAGGACCAACACTTTCATTGTATTATAATATTACATATGTTCTTACGTAAAAACATCAGGATCCTTGATATGTTCAGCTATTCCAAGTTTATAGAAATTCTGAGACCGAACATACACAGGGTATCCCTAGGTAGTGAAATCTAATGCTTATCTGTTTCCTTTTTGTATTTTGTTGTCGTCATTTGACAAATTATACAAGCTGAAGATTTATTGCTTTTTAATCAGAAAAGAAAGAAATGGATTTTTAAAAGAAGCAATTTTGCAAAGGAAATGGCTTGTAATGTGAGTTGAGGAAGTAGTCTACAGAAGCCAATGGCTAGCTTGATACGTTGTTAGGTGCCAGAGGGTGAAAAGGAAAAATAGGAGAAAGAATAACCCAATATTCACAAGAAATTTCTATCTCCTTCTGATCCTAGTCCCCTGAATTCCTGTTCTACCTCAGGTGGCATTAGGAGAAGACCTATCTTCTGCCAGAAGTTAACCCAAACACACAGAGTGACAACCATGAAGCCCCAGGTTCTCCTACACATCATGCTCACAAATGGGTTTGTGATGCTTCTGCCTGTGCTGGGAGGTGTCAAGGACAAGACTTTTTGTAGGTGGTATGACATGGGAGGAGGGGTCTCTGCCCAGGCCTGGGATGACGGGTGTAACTGAGACTGAGTGTAACTGGGACTACCTTTTCTGAACCACAACCTCCTTAAAGCAGGGATATCCAAAAGATTTAGGATATGTTTCCAGTTTGGTGCCCCTCTAAATCCCCCTCTGAGATCTGAAAGTGATAATGAGCATATGGAAAGGGAACCTAGCTTTGCCTATAAGTACATCCCATAAGCTATCAGAAATGATAATTTCTAGTATTAGACTACCTTAGACAGGGGAAACACCAACACAGAGCTGCCCTCTGAGTCCATATTTTCAGGTCTCTTGCCTTTGATGAATACCAAAGGACAATATTATTTACTTGGAAGGGAAGAATCTTTTAGAATATGAAAAAATGGAAAAGACAAGAAAGGGATTCTTAGGAGTTAAAGTTTGGGGACAGATGATAAAGAGGGGATAATGAAGGAAGGGTTGTGGGCTAGTAAAAGATATGGAAAGTAGAGAGAGGTTGAGTGCTTAGGTGGTATGAGCACAGAAGCAAAGAGACAAGGGAAAAGATAGTACCTATTCTCCCTCAGCTCAGTTTTCCATTCTGTAAACTGGGTACGGATAGTGGAGCTAGAGAATATTGCAGGCCCTGAAATCCCAAGTACTAAAGAAATAGACTGGTGAGGTAGTACCATTGTTGTGAAGTTGTCCTGGGTCGTATCTTTAGGGAGCTAGGGGAGGGTCCAAAGGCCTGCAGTGCTATGGGGACATGTGCAAAGAGGGAAAGCATGTGATGCAACAAGGGTCTCCTGTGAAAAGACTCAGCTAGAATTCAAGGAAAGGATTTTCTTAAAATGAAGGGAAATATTTTGTTTGTGACTTTGAGCTCAGGATTCAGAGCTTGAGGATTATTAAGCTTGGGAAAGGTGTGTGTTTTCTCTAAGTTGTGGGTGATGGATCTGCCAACATCTACCATCTCAGTTCCAGTTGGAAGAAGAGCCACTGAGCAGTGCTGGGTACAGCCTCTGTTAAAGTATTGTAAGAAGAGGTGCACTAAATTACAGGAGTGTTTATCTCCCAATCATACATGTTGCTGGACCTTCTGTGGAAATATCTGCTTGGACAATGAGTGAGTTGGTTGGAGTGGGAAGGTTGGGCTTGGACATGCTTCCTCAGTACTGGTCACCCTCATTCAGAAGCTGTAACATGGAACAGAGTCACCAAAATCCTGGTCAAAGAAATAGGCACTCTAATCTCAAAGAAATAGGTACTCTAATCTCTATACTGAGACTGCCATTCAGGGCAAAAAACCCAAGACACCAATGTAGGGGTGGGGGGTTCACTTTTCTTCCTTTGCTCTCATTCAGTTCCCCCAAAGGGTCATCCATCGGTTTGTTCATCCCTCCTTTGTCCAAGGTCCAGACTATTGCCTCCTTCGTCTGGCCTTTCCATTGGCCCCTTGAGGCAGGCAGGCCCAAAGAGTCCTGGGCTCCACCTATCTCCCCAGTTGGGAAATCTCTTTGGAGAAATTGCTTAAAATGGGTAACTCCTCATCTTACAGAAAGAATTTCTGTTCCCATTAAGAGGGACCAGGGTGCTATTAAGTTTGGCTGTCCCCAGGGCTCCCTGCATTTTAACCACTTGACTTTTCTCTTCCAGAGAACCCTTTAAAAGCATGCTAAACCCCTAGGTTCTAGCAGGCCCACCACTAGTGTGGACTAGAGGATGACAGTTTAACCTAAGAAGAGTGCTACCTGGCTCCCTACTGGGTTATTCACTTGCCCTGGCTGAGGATCCTTCCGTTCTCCCCTTGATCTCTTTGTCCTGAGAAGATCCAAGTGTCTGCCAAATAAACTGCTAACCAACCTGAGGGCCCTGCTTTGTCTTATGCTGCATTCCTGTAGTTACCTTCTGTTTTATGATGACCAACTGTTGTTCCCATCTGATCACCATTGGGTGTATAGGCACCCAACTCTGCCTTCCCGGTTAGACCTATATATTAATCAATAACCTCACAGCTGTAACAAAAATGCAGAGATTTATAAATATCCCAGTAAATGAAGTAAAAGCTTATTCTCAATTCACTGAGCCTGTGCAGTGAATGACCCCATGCCATGTATGATTCAAAATCCTGCATCCTTCTATCTATAACTCAATCATTATTCAGGGTGGCATCTGCAACCAGACAGCAGATTGGAGAAAATGGAAGTATGGAGGCTCTTACAGAAGCTTTTTAAGGGACAAGCATAGAAAGGGAACTCTATTTTTATCTACATTCTGTTTGCCATAAGGTCATCACACAGTCTTCTTATTTGCAAAGGAGACTGGCAGATATAATCTATCTGTATTCCCAAGACAATACAAAGCAGGGTTTGGTGAACTCACAGCAGTCTCCGATTTATCTAATAATAGAGAGCCAAACTCCTCAAGGAAGACCCAATACCCTGCCCTCCACATCACTGTCCAATGGAGCAAGCATCCCCCTGTCATTAGAGTAGGCATTACTGCCCCCAAGGTGGGCACTCTGAGCTTCCAGAATGATCCTTCCTTCTGCTGTGTCTGTATCCTCTTACTCCATACTCTAGCCTATTTTGTCTGCCTGGCAGTTTATACTTGGCTATAGTACTCATATACTGGATGTCTGGTAATGCAAGGCAGGCTTTCCAGCCCATGCTGTCCCCCTAGCATGTATTTGAATTTCTACCATAAGTATCTTGAAGGTCAAAAAAAAAAAAAGTATCTTGAAGGTCATTTTAATGATGTAACTTTCCGTGGATGAGGAGATTATAAAGTCCCTACAATGTGTTCATCTCTGTGCCTCTTTCTGGTCTAGAGAATGAGATATTCTCATTTAGATGAGATGAGTCAGCACCTCACAGTTATCAACTACAGAGCCCATGGTAAGGTTCCAGGATTGGATACAGAATAGACTGAGGCCAGGCAAGGGACTAAGGCCTACCAGAACCCTAGTTAGTGTCTTAGAGCTCAGACTCGGGGTCTCAGGGAACCATCCTGCAGGAGTGGGGCTTTGTCTTGATCTTCAGGGATAAGGAGCACTTGGAGTGCTATCCAGTGAAAGTAGCTATTCCTTCTCAACAAAAGTAGTAGAGAGGAATAAAGGGTTAGAGACCCCTAGGGGAAGGACAGGGAAGGAATGTGTTGTTCCCTTGGGTATCCTAGATATTATGGGGAAGGGAAAGCAGTTTCCCGCTATCCTTCTGGGTTCATGGCTAAGACCCCCTGCTACAAGAGACAGATAAGCAGGAGAAAAGGAAACACAAGTCTACTCACAGGGATACAGACAAGGAAAACTGAGTCACTTCCCCAGATGATCCAAGCCATCTCCTTAAATATCATCTGCAGCTAAAGACAAAAGATGTGGAAAGGAAGGGGCAGGTCAGTTATGAGAGGTCACGAGGAAGGCACAGTGAACAATGGTATGGTTGTCATACAGATTTCTCCTACAGGCTCCACTGATAAAAAGAGTTTATAGAGGTTGAAAGTCATCCTCCTCTTTCACTTACAGAGAGAGAGAGAGAGAGAGAGAGAAACCCTTACAAATGGAGATATCCTCATCCATGTAAATGTCACTTATGAAGGGGAGAAAATTTTGCTAAGCCAAGTTATGCCTCTTTGGCACATTGATTATTTGAAGCTGGTGATTTTTAAGAAACACCAGACACAGGTGAAGCTCTGAAAAGTGAATAGAGGTTACTTCTTTTGTAAGAACAAAGATTTTTGTCTAATGCAATCCTGGGTCATTTAGAGGTGGAAGGGAGAGAAGATGTGTTGCCCCAGGTGAGCAGTTGCTTAACTTTGGAGTTTTAACACTCTTTTTTAAAAAGCATCTTCTCCTTATTTCCATCCCTTTGAACATCTGAAGGGATTTTATTTGGTTCATCTGGGGCATTCCAAAAAGGATGTCACTTTAAGGAGGACAGTTCCTTGACAATCAGAATGGTACACTTTTTGTCACCTCTTCTATTTCTCTTTCTACCTGGGACAGAAATGGTAACACACTGGCATTAAGAGGGTAGAGTCAAAGAATGCACCCCTAGCTGAAGCCGCTCATCCTAAGCATCCTGTAAGTAGTTGCTTTTCCTTTGTGGGGGCTCAGAAAGGCCTCAGCCTCTGTACCAGTGTTTCTCAGCTCCAGGGCCATATCCAGCAGCACTGGGGACTTCCCTTCACCATCCTCATGGTGGAACTTCAACTCTCCTGGATTACAGAGCCTGTTTCCTGGGTCCTACCCCTCCCTCTTCTTAAAGACCTCATTTTGGTAGCATACACCCCAGAGGGGCTTCCTGAGAGAGTACATGAGAAATAAGTAAAATAGAGACATCTTACGCCTCCATTCTACATTAATACACACTTTGGCTGGTATTTCAGGTTGAATAAGTTCTGACTACATGATGACCTCAACAACAACAACAACAACAACAACAACAACAACGAGAATAGTGGCTTAAAGAAGACAGGTCAATTTTTGTTCACCTGGAAAATTCAGGTGTTAGGTATCCAAAATGAGTTTAGGGACTTCACAAGACCATGGACCATCCAGGCTCTTGCACCTTTTTCTCCATTCTCCTGACATGAAGTTTCCATTTCCAAGATCATCACCTCATGATTCACAAGGCCTAAGCGAGATATTAAATATCCCCCTCAGCCAAGAATAAAATTCAGACAGAGTTGGTGGGAATGTGATCTGGTGCAGCCACTCTGGAAAACTGTGTGGAGGTTCCTCAAAGAGTTAAAAATAAATCTGCCCTACGACCCAGCAATTGCACTGCTGGGGATTTACCCCCAAAGATACAGATGCAATGAAATGCCGGGATACCTGCACCCCGATGTTTCTAGCAGCAATGTCCACAATAGCCGAACTGTGGAAGGAGCGTTGGTGTCCATCGAAAGATGAATGGACAAAGAAGATGTGGTTTATGTATACAATGGAATATTACTCAGCCATTAGAAATGACAAATACCCACCATTTGCTTTGACTGGATGGAACTGGAGGGTATTATGCTGACTGAAATAAGTCAATTGGACAACAAACATTTTATGGTCTCATTCATTTGGGGAATATAAAAAATAGTGAAAGGGAATAAAGGGGAAAGGAGAAAAAATGAGTGGGAAATATCAGTAAGGGAGACAGAATATGAAAGACTCCTAACTCTGGGAAACGAACTAGGGGTGGTGGAAGGGGAGGTGGGTGGGGGGTGAGGGTGACTGGGTGAGGGGCACTGAGGGGGGCACTTGATGGGATGAGCACTGAGTGTTATTCTGTATGTTGGCAAATTGAACACCAATAAAAAATAAATTTATTATTAATAAAAAATATTTTTAAAATTTAAATTCCATTTAATTAACATATAGTGTATTATTAGTTTCAGAGGTAAATTTTGGTGAGTCATTGATTTTATATAACACCTGGTGCTCATTAAATCAAGTGCCCTCCTTAATGCCCATCACCAGTTACTCTATCCTCCCAACACACCTCCCTCCAGTAACGTTCAGTTTGTTTCCCAGAGTTAGGAGTCTCTCATGGTTTGTCTCGCTCTCTAATTTTTCCCACATAGTTCCCCTCCTTTCTTTTATAATCCTTTCACTATTTCTTATATTCCACGTATGAGTGAAACTGTATGATGGTTGTCCATCTCTGATTGACTTATTTCACTCAGCAGGATACCCTCCAGTTCCATCATTCTTTTTTTTCTAGTTAACTATAGTGTAATATTGATTTTAGGAATAGAATTTAGTGATTCATCACTTTCATATACTACCCAGTGCTCATTACAATGAGTGCTCCCTTCAATACCCATCACCCTTTTTAGCTCATCCGCCACCCTCCTAACTCCATCAACCTTCAGTTTGTTCTCTATCCTTAAGAGTCTCAACACCACCTCACATCAGTAAGAATGGCTAAAATTAACAACTCAGGAAACAACAGATGTTGGCGAGATTGTGGAGAAAGGGAACCCTCTTATACTCTTGATAGGAATGCAAGCTGGTGCAGCCACTGTGTAAAACAGTATGGAAGCTCCTCAAAAAGTTAAAATAGAGCTATTCTACCACTCAGCAATTGCACTACTAGGTATTTATCCAAAAGTTACAGCAGTAATTCTGTGGGATACATGCACCCCAATACTTAGAGCAGTAATGTCCACAATAGTCAAACTATGGAAAGAGCTCAGATGTCCATTGACAGAAGGGTGGAATGGATAAAGATATATATAAACAAAACAGATGAACATAGAAGGAAGGGAAGGAAAAATTTAAAAAGACAAAAAGAGAGGGAGACAAACCAAAAGAGCCTCTTAATTTTAGGAAACAAACCGAGGGTTACTGGAGGGTTGTGGAAGAGGGGGTGGGTGAGGAGATGGGGTAACTGGATGATGGGCACTGAGGAGGGCACTTGATGGAATGAGTACTGGGTGTTATACTCTATGTTTGCAAAATGAATTCAAATTAAAAAATGTAATAAAAAAGAACATGTATAAACCACCCTCTGTCCACAAAAGCAACCACAGCTAAGTGAATTAAAGGCAGTTTGAGTTCATCACCTACACTCCTTCCACTTCACTGGGGTTTCAAACAGACCTAAATTTAATTTCTAATTCTTACACAAATTAGCTCTATGGAATTGAGCAAATTATTAATTTTTTTAGAGTTTATTTATTTATTCATAGGGACACAGAGGGAGAGAGAGAGGCAGAGACATAGGCAGAGGGAGAAGCAGGCTCCACGCAGGGAGCCCAATCCCATGTCTCCAGGACCAGGCCCTGGGCCAAAGTCAGCCCTAAACCTCTGAGCCACCCAGGCTGCCCTTGAGCAAATTATTTGATCTGAACTTGACTGTTCTCATCTCTGATAAAACAATAATACAAATTTCATGGAGATGTCAGATGATTACCTGAGATAATGAAGATCAAGATGTACCACAGAATCTGGCATTTATGTGTTTCATAGGTGACAACAGTTGCTGATTACAATTACTAAATCTCCCATATGTAACAGGGATTGAGTATGCAGTCAAGGCCTGAGTATCAGCATCAATAAAACACAAATTAGCCAAAATAAGAAGGAGGAAGACGAGGAGGGGGAGAGGGAGGGGGAGGAGGAGGAAGAAGACAGAAAAAGAAAGAAAGAAAGAAAGAAAGAAAGAAAGAAAGAAAGAAAGAAAGAAAGAAAGAAAGAAAGAAAGAAAGAAAGAAAGAAAGAAAGAAAGAAAGAAAGAAAGAAGAAAGAAAGAAAAGAAAAAAGAAAAGAGAAGAAAAGAAGGAGGCGGGGCAAGATGGTGGAGGAGTAGGGTCCCCAAGTCACTTGTCCCCACCAACTTACCTAGATAACTTTCAAATCATCCTGAAAACCTATGAATTCGACCTGAGATTTAAAGAGAGAACAGCTGGAACGCTAAAGAGAGAAGAGTTTGTGCTTCTAACAAGGTAGGAAGACAGAAAAAAAAATAAAAATAAAAAAGAATCAAGTGGGGGAGGGCCCCGTGAAGAGCCGGGCTAGGGCCAGGCAGCAAAAGCCTCCAGACAGGAAAGCCCAGTCCCGGAGAAGCAAGAACTTTAAAAATCCGCACCAGATTCTTCCCAGAAGGAAAGGCATTTAGCAGGGAACTTGGGCAGAATCGCAGGAGGGGCAGTGGAGCCTCCAGGTTCCCAAGGTCACTAACAGAGGAAGTGTGCCCAGGGGAAAGCGCACCACACACCTCATACTGAGCTTGGTAAAGGGCTGGAGTGCGCCCAGTGGGGCCTCGGGAGAAGCTCAGGCAGCAGCTCTGAATGGAGGGGGCTGTGCCCTGCTGCCTTCGCGGGCCACCGCCCCGGGAGCGCAATTCCAGCAGCACAGGCCTGGGATCCCAGGGCCCTGGGGGACATAGCCCAGGATCCTGTGTTCCCCCTGGAAAGACAGAGGCAGGGAGGGCACAGGACAGCAAGGATACTCCTGTTGCCCGGTGCCCCCAAGCTGTGCACCCCCTGCCCCCAGGAGCATCCAGGGCACTGCAGACTGGGAGACTGCGGTAGTTACTGTGGGCGCTGACTCCAGGGCTGGAGAGCTGGCCCCGGCCAGTGTTCTCCCTCCTGGTGTCATCCTGTGCATGGAACGGAGCAGGGCCGCCAGGGAACAGGGGCCTCACAGGATAAGCAGCTCCCACTGAGCCCTGCACCTGGCAGGGGGTGGGGCAGCGTCCCCAGGTGCACACACCTGAGAATCAGAACAGCAGGCCCCTCCCCCAAAAGACCAGCTGGAAGGACAGGGGAAGAGCAAGTTCTTGACCAGCAGCGCTGGAAAGCTCCAGGGGAAGTTGAGGGATTTACAATATATAGAACCAGAGGATACACTTCCTTGTTTTTTTTTTTTCTTCTTTTTTCCAGTACAACTCGTTTTTAGCCAGTCTGCAGTGAGCAAAATGACTAGAAAGAAGAACTCACCACAAAAGAAAGAATCAGAAACAGTACTCTCTCCCACAGAGTTACAGAATTTGGATTACAATTCAGTGTCAGAAAACCAATTCAGAAGCACAATTATAAAGCTACTGGTGGCTCTAGAAAAAAGCATAAAGGATTCAAGAGACTTCATGACAGCAGAATTTAGATCTAATCAGGCTGAAATTAAAAATTCAATTAAATGAGATGCAATCTAAACTGGAGATCCTAAAGACAAGAGGGTTAATGAGGTAGAAAAGAAACAGTGAGTGACATAGAAGTTGATGGCAAGGAAGGAAAAAAAGAGAAAAACATGAGTAAAGGCTAAGGGAAATAAATGACAGCCTCAGAAGGAAAATTCTACATTTAATTGGGGTTCCAGAGGGCGCCAAGAGGGACAGAGGACCAGAAAGCATATATGAACAAATCATAGCTGAGAACTTCCCTAATTTGGGGATGGGAACAGACATTGATATCCAGGATATAGAGAGATCCCCCCCCCCAAAATCAATAAAACCACTCAATACCTCGACATTTAATAGTGAAACTTGCAAATTCCAAAGATAAAGAGAAAATTCTTAAAGCAGTAAGAGACAAGAGATCCCTAACTTATATGGGGAGAAATGTTATATTAACAGCAGACCTCTCCACAGAGAACTGGCAGGCCAGAAAGGGCTGGTAGGATATATTCATGGTCCTAAATGAGAAGAACATGCAACCAAGAATACTTTATCCAGCAAGGCTCTCATCCAGAATAGAAGGAGAAATAAAAAGCTTCCAAGATAGGCAGAAACTGAAAGAATATGTGACCACCAAACTGGCTCTGCAAGAAATATTAAGGGGGACTCTGTAAAAGAAAGAGGACACCCAAAGAAATAATCCACAAAAACAGGGACTGAATAGGTATCATGATGACACTAAATTCATATCTTTCAATAGTAACTCTGAACATGAATGGGCTTAATGATCCCATCAAAAGACACGGGATTTCAGACTGGATAAAAAAGCAGGACCCATCTATTTGCTGTCTACAAGAGACTCATTTTAGACGTAAGGACACCCACAGCCTGAAAATGAAAGGTTGGAGAACCATTTACCATTCAAATGGTTCTCAAAAGAAAGCAGGGGTAGCAATCCTCATATCAGATAAATTAAAGTTTATCCCAAAGACTGTAGTGAGAGATGAAGAGGGACACTATATCATACTTGAAGGATCTATCCAACAAGAGGACCCAGCAATCATGAATATTTATGCCCCAAATGTGGGAGCTGCCAAGTGTATCAATCAATTAATAACCAAAGTTAAGACATACTTAGATAATACACTTATACTGGGAGACTTCAACATGATGCTTTCTACAAATGACAGATCTTCTAAGCACAACATCTCCAAAGATCAAGAGCTTTCACTGATACACCAGACCTGATGAATAGATATTTACAGAACTTTACGTCCAAATGCAACTGAATACATATTCTTCTCAAGTGCACATGGAACTTTCTCCAGAATAGACCACATACTGGAACACAAATCAGGTCTTAACTTATACCTAAAGATTGGGATCGTCCCCTGAATATTTTCAGACCATAATGCTTTGAAACTAGAACTCAATCACAAGAAGAAATTTGGAAGAAACTCAAACACGTGGAGGTTAAGGACCATCCTGCTAAAAGATGAAAGGGTCAACCAGGAAATTAGAGAAGAATTAAAAAGATTCATGGAAACTAATGAGAATGAAGATACAACTGTTCAAAATTTTGGGACACAGCAAAAGCAGTCCTGAGGGGGAAATACATCGCAATACAAGCATCCCTCCAAAAACTGGAAAAAACTCAAATACACAAGTTAATCTTGCACCTAGACGAACTGGAGAAAGAACAGCAAATAAAATCTACACCCAGCAGAAGAAGAGAGTTAATAGAGATTTGAGCAGAACTCCATGAAATAGAGAACAGAAAAACTGAGGAACAAATCAACAAAACGAGGAGATTGTTCTCTGAAAGAATTAATAAGATAGATAAACCATTAGCCAGCCTTATTAAAAACAAAAGAGAAAAGACTCTAATTAATAAAATCAAGAATGAAAAAGGAGAGATCACAACAAATACCACGGAAATACAAACAATTTTATTTATTTTTATTTTTTATTTTTTGTTTTTTTAAACAATTTTATTTATTTATTTTTATAAATTTATTTTTTATTTTTTTAATAATAAATTTATTTTTTATTGGTGTTCAATTTGCCAACATACAGAATAACACCCAGTGCTCATCCCGTCAAGTGCCCCCCTCAGTGCCCGCCACCCAGTCACCCCCACCTCCCACCCTCCTCCCCTTCCACCACCCCTAGTTCGTTTCCCAGAGTTAGGAGTCTTCAATGTTCTGTCTCCCTTTCTGATATTTCCTACCCATTTCTTCTCCTTTCCCCTCTCTATTCCCTTTCACTATTATTTATATTCCCCAAATGAATGAGACCATATAATGTTTGTCCTTCTCCAATTGACTTATTTCACTCAGCATAATACCCTCCAGTTCCATCCACGTTGAAGCAAATGGTGGGTATTTGTCATTTCTAATGGCTGAGTAATATCCCATTGTATACATAAACCATATCTTCTTTATCCATTCATCTTTCGATGGACACCGAGGCTCCTTCCACAGTTTGGCTATTGTGGACATTGCTGCTAGAAACATCGGGGTGCAGGTGTCCCAGCGTTTCATTGCATCTGTATCTTTGGGGTAAATCCCCAGCAGTGGGTCGTAGGGCAGATCTATTTTTAACTCTTTGAGGAACCTCCACACGGTTTTCCAGAGTGGCTGCACCATTTCACATTCCCACCAACAGTGTAAGAGGGTTCCCTTTTCTCCGCATCCTCTCCAACATTTGTGGTTTCCTGAATTGTTAATTTTCCCCATTCTCACTAGTGTGAGGTGGTATCTCATTGTGGTTTTGATTTGTATTTCCCTGATGGCAGTTTTAAAAATAAAACAAAAAAGTCTTTTATGGTTTTCCTTCTAGTACATTCTTCTCTTTATTTCCCTTCCACACATCCACCTGTTTTGTTTAGTAAATTCCACATGAGTGAAATCATGTGGTATTTGTCTGTCTCTGATTTATTTCACTTAGTATCATACATTCTAGCTCCATCCATGTTGCTGCAAATGGCAAGATTTCTTTCTTTTTGATGGCTGAGTAATGTTCCACATCTATATAGCATATCTTTATCCATTCATCAGTCAATGGACATTTGGGCTCTATCCATAGTTTGGCTGTTGTTCATAATACTGCTATAAACATTTGGGGTCCATGTACCCCTTTGAATATGTATTTTTCTATCCTTTGGGTAAATATCTTAGTGCGATTGCAGAATTGTAGGGTAGTTCTTAATTTTTACTTTCCAAGGAACCTCCATACTATAGAGAATGACTATACCAGTTTGCATTCCCACGAACAATGTAAGAGGTTTTCTCTTTCTCCACATCCTTGTCAACGTCCTTTGTTTCCCATGTTGTTCATTTTAGCCATTCTGACAAGTGTGAGGTGGTATCTCACTATCATTTTGATTTATATTTCCCTGATGCCAAGTGATGTTGAGTATCTTTCCACGTGTCCATTAGCCATCTGTATGTCTTCTTTGAAAAAATGCCTTTCCATGTTTTCTGCCCATTTCTTAACTGGATTACTTGGTTTTTGGTTGTTGAGTTTGATAAGTTCTTTATAAAATTTGGATACTAACCCTTTATCAGAGATATCATTTGCAAATATCTTCTCCCATTACTTAGACTGCCTTTTAATTTTCTTGACTCTTTCCTTCTCTGTGCAGAATCTTTTTATCTTGATGAAGTCCCAATAGTTCATTTTTGTTTTTGTTTTCCTTGCTTCTGGAGACATGTCAGGTAAGAAGTTGCTGTGGCCAAGGTCAAAGAGGTTGCTGCCTGTGCTCTCCTCTAAGATTTTGATGATTTCCTGTCTCACATTTAGGTCTTTCATTCATTTTGAATTTATTTTTGTATATGCTGTAAAAAAGTGGTCCAGTTTCATTCTTCTGCATGTGGCTGTCCAATTTTCCCAACATTTATTGAAGATGCTATCTTTTTTCCATTGGATATCCTTTCCTTCTTTGTCAAAAATTAGTTGACCATATAATTGTAGGTCCATTTCTACATTTTCTATTATATTCTCTTGATCTATGTGTCTGGTTTTGTGCCAGTACTATACTGCCTTAATGACTATAGTTTTGTAATAGAGCTTAAAGTCTGGAATCGTGATGCCTCCAGCTTTGCTTGTCTTTTTCAGGATTGCTTCAGCTATTCAGGGTTTTTCTGGTTCCATACAAATTTTAGGATTGTTTATTCTAGCTCTGTGAAAATGCTGGTGGTATTTTGATAGGGATTGTATTATTTTTTAATAATAAATTTATTTTTTATTGGTGTTCAATTTGCCAACATACAGAATAACACCCAGTGCTCATCCCGTCAAGTGCCCCCCTAAGTGCCCGCCACCTAGTCACCCCCACCCCCCGCCCTCCTCCCCTTCCACCACCCATAGTTCATTTCCCAGAGTTAGGAGTCTCTCATGTTCTGTCTCCCTTTCTGATTGTATTAAATGTGTAGCTTGCTTTGGGTAGTATAGACATTTTGACAATATTTTTTCTTCCAATCCATAAGCATGGAACTTTTCCCATTTCTTTGTGTCCTCTTCAATATCTTTCCTAACAGTTCTATATATATCTTCAGGGTACAGATCTTTAACCTCTTTGGTTAGGTTTATTCTCAGGTATCTTATGGGTTTGGAGCATTTATAAATGGATCAATTCCTTGATCTCTTTTTTTCTGCTTCATTATTGTTGTATAGAAATGCAACAGATTTGTTTTGGGTTTTTTTTTTAATTTATCAAACTTTTTTTATTGGAGTTCAATTTGCCAACATATAGCATAGGACCCACAGATTTGTATATGTTGATTTTCTATCCTGCAATTTTGCTGAATTATTGTATCAATCCTAACAGTTTTTTTGGTGGAGTCTTTTGGGTTTTCTACATAAAGTATCATGTCACCTGTTAAGAGTGACAGTTTCACTTCTTTCTTGCTAATTTGAATGCCTTTTATTTCTTTTTTGTTTTCTGATTGCTGAGGCTAAGACGTCCAGTACTATGTTAAATAGTAATGGTGAGGGATGCCTGGGTGGCTCAGTGGTTGAGTGTCTGCCTTCAGCTCAGGGCGTGATCCCGGAGTCCCAGCATCAAGGCCCACATAAGGCTCCCCGCTGGGAGCCTGCTCTCCCTCTGTCTGTGTCTCTGGTCTCTCATAAGTAAAATAAAATAAAATAAAATAAAATAAAATAAAATAAAATAAAATAAAATGTAATGGTGAGAGTGGACATCCCTGTCTTGTTCCTGACCAAAGAAGAAAACTCTCAATTTTTTCCTACTGAGGATAATATTAGCTGTGAGTCTTTCATATATAGCCTTTATGATGTTGAGGTATGTTCCATCTGTACCTCCTTGTTGAGAATTTTTATCAAGAATGGATGCTGTGTTTTGTCAAAAGCTTATTCTGCATCTGTTGAGAGGATCACATGGCTCTTATCCTTTCTTTTATTATTGTAGTGTATTATGTTGATTGATTTGTGAATATTGAACCACCCTTTTAGCCCATGAATAAATCCCACTTGATCATGGTGAATAATTCTTTTAATATACTGTTTGATTTGATTTGCTAGTATCTTCTTGAGAATTTTTGCATACATGTTCATCAGAGATATTAGCCTGCAACTTTCCCTTTTTGTGGGGTTTTGTCTGGTTTTGGAGTCAAGGTGATGCTGGCCTCATATAAATAGTTTGGAAGTTTTCCTTCCATTTCTTTTTTTTTTTTTTTTTTGAACAGTTTGAGAAGAATCGGTATCAATTCTTCTTTAAATGTTTGGTAGAATTCCCCTGGGAAGCCATCTGGCTCTGGACTTTTGCTTGTTGGGAGATTTTTGACTATGTATTCAATTTTCCTTGCTGGTTATGGGTCTGTCCAGATTTTCTATTTCTTCCTGTTTCACTTTTGATAGTTCATATGTTTCTAGGAATTTGTCCATTTCTTCTAGATTGTCCAGTTTGTTGGTATATAATTTTTCATAATACTCTCTTATAATTGTTTTTAATCCTGTGGTGTTGGTTGTGATCTCTCCTCTTTCATTTGTGATTTTATTTATTTGGATCCTTTCTCTTTTCTTTTTGATAAGTCTGACCTAGGAGCTTGTCGATTTTATTTATTCTTTCAAAGAACCACCTCTTAGTTTTGCTGATATGTTCTACTGTTTTTTTTTTGTTTCTAGATCTTTATTTCTGCTCTAAAATTTATTATTTCCATTCTTCTGCTGCCTTTAGGCTTTATTTGCTGTTCCTTTTCTCAGTCTTTTAGGTATAAGGTTAGGTTGTATATTTGAGACTTTTCTTCTTTCTTCAAGTGGGCCTGTATTAATATATACTTCCCTCTTAGGACCACCTTTGCTGCATCCCAGAGGTTTTGGACCATCGTGTTTTCATTTTAATTTGCTTCCATGTATTTAATTTTCTGGTTAACCCATTCATTCTTTAGTAGGTTGCTCTTTAACCTTCATGTATTTCTGGTCTTTCCAATTTTTTTCTTGTGGTCGACTTCAAGTTTCATAGCATAGAGGTCTGAAAATATGCATGGCATGAGCTCAATCTGTATTTTTGAGAGCTGATTTTTGACCATATGGAATCTATTCTGGAAAATGTCCCATGTGCACTTGAAAAGAATGTGTATTCTGCTACTTTAGGATGAAATGTTATGAATATGTCTGTTAAATCCATTTTGTCCAGTGTGTCATTCAAGTCATTGTTTCCCTGTTGATTTTCTGCTTACATAATCTGTCCATTGCTTTAAGTGAGGTGTTAAAGTCCCCCACTATTATTGTATTATTATCAATGAGTTTCTTTATGCTTGTTATTAATTGATTTGTATATCTGGGTGCTCCCAAGTTGGTGGAATAAATATTTATGATTGTTAGATCTTCTTTTGGATAGATCCCTTAATTATTACATAATGTCTTCATTCATCTTTTATTATAGTCTTTGGCTTACAATCTAGTTTGTCTGATATAAATATGGCTACTCCACCTTTCTTTTTTTACATCTGTTAGCATGATAGATGGTTTTTCTTACCCTCACTTTCAACCTGGAGGTATCTTTAGGTCTAAAATGAATCTCTTATAAGTAGTATATAAAAGGTCTGGGTTTTTTTTTTTTAATCTATTCGGATACCCTGTGTCTTTTGACTGTAGCATTTAGTCCATTGCTGACCTAAAAAGTCAGCATTTATGAAGATTTTCTTTGTTCCTTTCTAGTCTTTGTTATACTTTTTGTCTTTTTTCTCCACTTCAGGGGTCCCCTTTAATATTTCTTGCAGAGTAGTTTAGTGATCACAAACTCCTTTATGTTTGGAAAGCTTTTTATTTCCTCTTCTATTCTGAATGATAGCCTTGCTGGATAAGGTATTCTTGGCTGCTTATTTTTCCCCTTCAGCACATTGATTATATCATGCCACTGTCTCCTGGCCTGCTGTGTTTCTGTGGACATATCTGTTGTGACCCTCATCTCTCTTTCCTTGTAGGTTAGGGATTCCTTTCTCCTGTTATCTTCAGGATTCTTCTTCTGTATAGTCGTTTGTATTCTTTCCTATCTTCTATATTATGCAAATTTTACTACAGTATGTCTTGGTATTGGCTGGCTTTTGTTGAATTTGATGGGTGTTTTCTGTCCTTTATGGATTTAGATGTCTGTTTCTTTTTCCATATTAGGAAAGTTTTCAGCTATAATTTGCTCAAATAAATTTTCTACCCCTTTCCCCCTCTCTTCTTCTTCTTCTGTGACTCCTATGATAAAAATGTTATTATGCTTTATGGAATTCCTGAGTTCCTTAAGTCTACATTTGTGATCTAATTCTTTTCTTTCTCTCTTCTCTTCAGCTTCATTATTTCCCATAATTTAATCTTCTGTCTCACTTATTTATGCCTCTGCTTTGTCCATTCTTGATGTCATTGCATCCAGTCAGTTTTTCATCTCAATTACAGCAATTTTATTTTGGCCGGACTCATTTTTAGTTCTTTTATATCTGCAGAAAGGGATTCTCCAGTGTCCTCTATGCTTTTCTCAAACCCAGCAGCATCCTTGACACTTGTTTTAAATTCTGGTTCAGGCATATTGCTTATATCTGTTTTTATTAGATCCCTGGACATAATGTCTTCCTGTTCTTTCTTTTGGGATGAATTCCTCCATCTTGTCATTTTATCTAGGTCACTGTGTTTTATGTGTTAGGAGAGCTTGTTTATTTCCTATGCCTGAGAGTAATGGCTATATTAAGAAGATATCCTACACTGCCCTGGCATGGCATCTCAAGAAGTGTTTCAGAGTGTGCACTCTGTTGTTATGTTTTGGGTGCTCCTTCCCTCAGGTTTCTCTACAGAGTTTCTCTTTGCCTGCAGTGGAGGTGTTTGGATCTTGTCCACACTCTGGCAAGTTTTAACTAGGTATGTTTTGGTCTGCATGTTAAGAGGCTAGATCCTATTTTCCCTAGAACTGAAGCTTTGAAGCACTCTTCACGGTAGACATGGTGTGTCTGAGGGGTTTGTGCTGGTCTTCTGGGGAGGGAGCTGCTATGCTGGTTCTCAGGCTAATTTGCCCTAGTAAAAATGCACCTGCAGGGTGCAGGGTGCTGTGTCTTGACATAAGTGACTCCAGTCTCCCTTGAAGGAGCTGTGTTCTTCACTGAAATCTGTCAATGTTGATGGGCAGGGAAAATGTGTCACTGAGCTTGCTTATCCATAGGGTGGGGACTTCTTACACACCACTTTTCTGTGAGCAGTGCTCACAGAAGAGCTGTACTGGTCATGGAGCCTAATTAGGACACTCTCTGCCTCTCCCTCAGCCACTCTCCCAAAGTTTCTACTCTATCTCTCAAAAAAAATAAACTTGGAAAAGGCACATGTCATTATAAGCTAGGGAAATAATTTGGAGGCATTAGGTGATGGAAGGATTCAAAGGACCAAGGAAAGTGAGCAGGGAAAGTTATCTGAAGCCACAAAGGAAGTGGCCTCAAACAACGTAAGTCCTTACCTCCCAACTGACCCTCACTTCCAGGAAAACCTCCTATAGAGGAGAGACTGCAGCTCCTGTGAACCCATATTTCACTCTTTTATTAGATGAGGAAGTGGTCTCCTCAAAGGAGAGAAAAAGAGGCAGCAGGAGCACTACACTCCTCCAGAAGAAGGTGGCACTGTGGAGAGAAGGCTCCTGTGTGAGATGAGAAGAGGCATGGGGATTCAACACAAGCCAGACAGACACACAGACCATGAGCTGAGAATTGTGGAGATAGTCCACCAATTCTCTCAGTTCACAGATGAGAAAACCAAGATGCACAGTGGGGAAGGGGTTTGTCTGAGGTCACGTGGAGAGTAGGGCAGGACCTTCAGGCCCAGGATCCTCCCAGTGGCCCCACACTCTGCCATGGTCCTGAACCATGTCCCACCAGGACACTTGCCCATTGTCTTGCTCCTCCATGAAGGATCACCAGGATTTGTCTGGAACAGTTGCAGGGCTGGTTTTTGCTCACGTCATTCCCAGGGCAACCCCAGACATGAGTGAATACCTTTTCCTTGCTCCACTGTTGACAAGAGACTGGTGGTATGAGATCTTCAACAGGTCCTGAGCATGTCCCCCAGGGTCTTAGTGCCCCAGGAGCAAAAAATCCCAGGTGACTTTGGGTGAAGAAAAGGATACCACAGCCTCTTTCTGGTGTTACCAAGTCTAGTTTCTGATACTCCCAGAGCACTCCACACAGATGACCCTCCCCACTCACTCAACCCCATTTTCACATGTCTCTTCTTTGTCCTTATGTACCTTTTAGATTTGTGATGTGAAGAGCTGATAATGCTTTACCATGTTCCTCTCACAGACTAAATGCATCTTGAAAACAGCAAGAGAGAGAGACAGAGGCAGAAAGGAAGGGAGACAGAAAGAGAGAGCGGCAGAGAACGTTGTTATGCCCAGGAAGGCACCTATGTTATTTGTGGAACTTCAGACATGGGAAAGGCATAAAGTCTTTTCCAGATCTCCTGAAACCATATTATGGGGCTGCCTAAGACTAAAGACTTATAGCAATGTCTTCATTTTTGTCCCCAGAATTCTAATCCTGCATCCTCCCCACATTTTACAACAGTGCCTGGGCTGTTCAGTAATGACAATTATGGCCCCAAACTCAGTGACGCTAATTTTTGGTCCTGGCTGGTAACTTAGCACTGTAGCTGTCTCTTGAGCCTTAGTTTCTTCATCTGGAAAATGGAAATGATACGACCTATCTGGCAACTTTGGCATCACTGTGAGGATTAGATGAGATTGGGTGAAGAGTATTCATGAAGTGGCATGGCATGGTCAAAAATAGTGCTTGGAGTTGAATCTGAACTCATGTGGTGGATCCCCCACTTGACAGCTCCGCCTATTGGCTCAGCACGAACCTCACTGAGCCTTTGTCTGTCTGTCTTTCCTTCTTTTGTTATTTTTTTAGTTTTTTTCGTGGTTTCTGTTATGATTTTAGTTACAAGTAATCTCAGCAATTCAGCAGCGTGGCAGGATACAAAACCAATGCTCAGAAATCGGTGGCATTTCTTTAAATTTTTTTTATGATAGTCACACAGAGAGAGAGAGAAGCAGAGACACAGGCAGAGGGAGAAGCAGGCTCCATGCACCGGGAGCCCGATGTGGGATTCGATCCTGGGTCTCCAGGATCGGGCCCTGGGCCAAAGGCAGGCGCCAAACCGCTGCGCCACCCAGGGATCCCGGCATTTCTATACACTAATAATAAGACTACAGAAAGAGCAATTAACGAATCTATCCCATTTACAATTGCACCCAAAAGCATAAGATACCTAGGAATAAACCTAACCAAGAGGTAAAGGATCTATACCCTAAAAACTACAGAACACTTCTGAAAGAAATGGAGGAAGATACAAAGAGATGGAAAAATATTCCATGCTCATGGATTGGAAGAATTAATATTGTGACAATATCAATGCTCCCCAGGGCGATTTACACATTTAATGCAATCCCTATCAAAATACCATGGACTTTCTTCAGAGAGTTGGAACAAATCATCTTAAGATTTGTGTGGAATCAGAAAAGACCCTGAATAGTCAGGGGAATATTGAAAAAGAAAAACCAGAGCCAGGGGCATTACAATGCTGGATTTCAGGTGGTACTACAAAACTGTGGTCATCAAGACAGTGTGGTACTGGTGCAAAAACAGACACATAGATCAATGGAACAGAATAGAGAACCCAGAAATGGGCCCTCAACTCTATGGTCAACTAATATTCGACAAAGGAGGAAAGACTATCCACTGGAAAAAGGACAGTCTCCTCAATAAATGGTGCTGGGAAAATTGGACAGCTATGTGCAGAAGAATGAAACTAGACCATTCTCTTGCACCATACTCAAAGATAAACTCAAAATGGATGAAAGATCTAAATGTGAGACAAGATTCCATCAAAATCCTAGAGGAGAACACAAGCAACACGCTTTTTGGACTTGGCCACAGCAACTTCTTGCAAGATACATCTATGAAGGCAAGAGAAACAAAAGCAAAAATGAACTATTGGGACTTCATGAAGATAAGAAGCTTCTGCACAGCAAAAGAAACACTCAACAAAACTAAAAGACAACCTACAGAATGGGAGAAGATATTTGCAAATGACATATCAGATAAAGGGCTAGTATCCAAGATCTATAAAGAACTTATTAAGCTCAACAGCAAAGAAACAAACAATCCAATCATGAAATGGGCAAAAAACATGAACAGAAATATCACAGAGGAAGACATAGACGTGGCCAACAAGCACATGAGAAAATGCTCCACATCCCTGGCCATCAGGGAAATACAAATCAAAACCACAATAAGGGGATCCCTGGGTGGCTCAGTGGTTTAGCACCTGCCTTTGGCCCAGGGCGTGATCCTGGAGTCCCGGGATCAAGTCCCATGTCGTGCTCCCGGCATGGAGCCTGCCTCTCCCTCCTCCTGTGTCTCTGCCTCTCTCTCTCTCTCTCTCTCTATGTCTATCATAAATAAATAAATCTTTTAAAAAAAACACAATGAGATACCACCTCACACCAGTGAGAATGGGGAAAACTAACAAGGCAGGAAACCACAATATTGGAGAGGATGTGGAGAAAGGGGAACCCTCCTGCACTGTTGGTGGGAATGTGATCTGGTGCAGCCACTCTGGAAAACTGTGTGGAGGTTCCTCAAAGAGTTAAACATATATCTACCCTATGACCCAGCAATTGCACTGCTGGGTATTTTGCTCAAAGATACAGATGCAGTGAAACGCCGGAACACCTGCACCCCAATGTTTCTAGCAGCAATGTCCGCAATAGCCAAACTGTGGAAGAAGCCTCAGTGTTTATTGAAAGATGAATGGATAAAGAAGATGTGAGATAGATATATATATCGGATTATTACTCAGCCATTAGAAACGACAAATACCCACCATTTGCTTCCACGTGGATGGAACTGAGGTTATTATTAATTATTAATTAATTAATAACTGTGGTTATTATTCTGAGTGAAATAAGTCAATCGGAGAAGAACAAACATTATATGGTCTCATTCATTTGGGGAATATAAATAATAGTGAAAGGGAATAGAAGGGAAGGGAGAAGAAATGGGTAGGAAATATCAGAAAGGGAGACAGAACATGGAAGACTCCTAACTCTGGGAACGAACTAGGGGTGGTGGAAGGGGAGGTGGAAGGGTGGGGGTGAATGGGTGACGGACAGTGAGGAGGGCACTTGACGGGATGAGCATGGGTGTTATTCTGTATATTTGCAAATTGAACACCAATAAAAAATAAATTTATTATTACAAATTTTTTTAAAATAAAAAAAAGAAACGACAAATACCCACCATTTGCTTCGACGTGATGGACCGGGAGGGTATTATGCTGAGTGAAATATTCAATCGGAGAAGGACAAACATTATATGGTCTCATTCATTTGGGGAATATAAATAATAGTGAAAGGGAATAGAAGGGAAGGGAGAAGAAATGGGTAGGAAATATCAGAAAGAGAGGCAGAACATGAAGACTCCTATATCTGGGAAACTAACTAGGGGTGGTGGAAGGGGAGGTGGAAGGGTGGGGGTGACTGGGTTATGGGCAGTGAGGAGGGCCCTTGACGGGATGAGCATGGGTGTTATTCTATATGTTGGCAAATTGAACACCAACAAAAAATAAATTTATAAAAAACAGTCAATCGGAGAAGGATAAACATTATATGGTCTCATTCATTTGGGGAATATAAGAATTAGTGAAAGGAAATAAAGGGGAAAGGAGAGAAAATGAGTGGGAAATATCAGTGAGGGTGACAAAACATGAGAAACTCCTAACTCTGGGAAATGAACAAGGGGTAGTGGAAGGGGAGGTGGGGGGGGGATTGGGTTAACTGGGTGATGGGCACTGAGGAGGGCACTTGACAGGATGAGCAATGGGTGTTATACTATATGTTGGCAAATCAAACTCCAATGAAAACATATACCAAAAGAAAATAATCTCTATACCCAACTTGGTGATTATACTCACAAGCCTGAGATCAAGAGTTACATATTCTCCAACTGAGCCAGCCAGTTGCCCTGCACCTCAGTTTTCCTTTTACCCCTATTTACTCTTGTAAAGAACGTATATTCCCCAGTAATTCTGAACCTTTTTGATACACAGCAGTTACTTGTTATTTGTGTTGTTCAAATATTCTAGATCCTTCCTGGGTTTGTTGTATTTTGTTTTGTTTTGTCCTGCCTGTCTATTGGTAACTGAGAAGTGTCTCCAAAGTGTCTGCTGGTCAATTATGCTTCTGGCAATGGCAGGCAAGTTGACTTGGGACAAATCCTTCCAAGAATGCAAAATGAAATCTCCTGGGGGGCTCCAGCCCCAGATTTGCTACTGGTCACCTCCTAATTCTGCTTCCAGAGTAGGTTAACTCTGAGCTTTGAAGTGAGACACTCAAAAGCAAAGTCTCCATGTATTCCTTAATGTACCCACCAGATAATGTGTCCTATCTGCCGGTGGCTCCAGAGTCTTTCTCAACTGCTTCTTTTTGTTAATTGCTTAGCAGGAAATAGTTCATTGGTTTTGTCCTAAGGCAATCACCCCTGCTAGTTCAGGAGAACACTATGGACCTGTCCTCCTCCGCCCATCTCAGCTATCACTCTTCCCTCACAGTGCCCGTCCCCAACCCTATTTGCCACCAGATCCCCTATTTTATTTTATTTTATTTTTTTGGTATATTTTTTATTGGAGTTCAGTTTGCCAACATATAGCATAACACCCAGTGCTCATCCCGTCAAGTGCCCCCCTCAGTGCCCGTCACCCAGTCACCCCATCCCCCCTCCCACCTCCCTTTCCACCACCCCCCGCCCGCTTCCCAGAATTAGGAGTCTCTCATGTTTTGTCACCCTCTCTGATATTTCCCACTCATTTTCTCTCCTTTCCCCTTTATTCCCTTTCATATTTTTTATATTCTCCAAATGAATGAGACCATATAATGTTTGTCCTTCTCCGATTGACTTATTTCACTCAGCATTGACTTATTTCACTGGAACCCTCCAGTTCCATCCACGTTGAAGCAAATGGTGGGCATTTGTTATTTCTAATGGCTGAGTAATATTCCATTGTATACATAAACCACATCTTCTTTATCCATTCATCTTTCGATGGACACTGAGGCTCCTTCCACAGTTTGGCTATTGTGGACATTGCTGCTATAAACATCTTGGTGCAGGTGTCCCGGTGTTTCACTGCATCTGTATATTTGGGTAAATCCCCAGCAGTGCAATTGCTGGGTTGTAGGGCAGGTCTATTTTTAACTCTTTGAGGAACCTCAGATCCCCTATTTTAAGCACATCTCTGGCCCCTGACATACATGCATTTCAGGAAACTCAAGTATAGGAACATGTAGACAATGAGGTCTACATATCTATTTGTCATCAATCTGCTGAGTGGACTTGAGTAGGTTCAGCCACCTGTCTGTGCCTATTGGTTTTCCTTTGTTAATTTTAGCAAGTGTGTGCTGCAGTATTCATGGGTATAACAACAGAGATCAAAAATGAGACTTGGCAAGTTACTAGGGTAGGGTGATAGAGCCCATAATCCACTATTGCCCACAACTTCATCTGTGGTGTCAGGGACAGAAGGAAGGTTTGTTATATCCTTCAAGTTATATCCTTCAAGTTATATCCTTCAAGTTCCCTTTCTTCTCCCCCCCAGTCTATATTTAATCCTGTCATGGAGGAAAACTAACTTTCATTTCAGTTACCCCAATTCCTCCTTACCCCTCAAGGTATGACCAAACATCTCTTCTTCCAGTAAATCTGATACCACGACACATGTAATGATCTCTCTGTACTTATATCTTAAGGCACTAACTATATATCCCATTTATCCCTTTTTGCCAAGACCCATCCTGGTTTCTGCTTGTTTGGGTCATAAGACTTGGCCTATATGCCAACAGAGAGTTAGTCACACCTCCATGCATGGGAAGCGGTCCTTGCCATGAGCCTGAGAACAATGTAGGTTCTCTATAACCTTCCAAAGTTTGCCTCTTCTTTCTAGAAGTATTTACACTTGAAGATATTTCTATAGATTTCAAGTGTTTGAGTAAATAATGCTGACATAAAGGCATTGAGTACTGGGTGTTATACGCAATTGATGAATCATAAAACTGTACCTCTGAAACTAATAATGCACTGTATATCAATTAATTGATTTTAAAGGAAAGAAAGAGGAAGATGAAAAGAAAAGAAAAAGAGAAAAGAAAGACCTTTTCAAGACCTCATTAGAAGTTATGGTAATAAAAAACTTCTTTCTTGAAAAAAAACGAATATCAAAAACAAAACAAAAAAAAAAGTGACTTGTCTGAGCGGAGGGCTTGGAGAGGCCAATGGCATTTCCTTTCAATTCTAGACCATGGGCACTGTCACCTGTAAGAAAAATTGTACTTCCCTGGATTAAAAGGTGGCCACTTGTGGGAACCTACTAGAATCACAGTCCTGAAAAGGAAAGAAAGGCTGCACCAAGAAATTCTGGGGAACCAGAGGGATGGTGTTTCCTATAGCCAAAAGAACATCCCACACATAGCAGTTTTCCTCAGAGATGATAGTCAATGAACAATAGAGTACAGGAGTCTTGGCTAAGGAGTTCAATCTTCTGAATGGTGAAAGGGCAGAGAAATCCACCGGGAGGCAGGAGTTTGGGGCTTAAATAAAAGGTGGAGGGAGCTAATGGTAGTAGGACTATAGAAGAAGAGACAGATGTTCTGGGTTACTGCCACTGTTTATTTGTCAATGAACTGAAGCTGACAATATAATTGTTCAGAGAAGAGGGTTGACAAGTAGGGGAGACATGTCCTCCTCCTTCCCCCAACCCACCGAGACAAAACAATGGTCCCACTGATTATCAGGTAGTGTTATGATGATGATGCCTCTGGAACATCTCAGTGAAATTCAAGGGAACAACAGTAGACACCACCGTGGTGCTAGGGTGGTTGCTATCACTGAGGGTCTCTGAAAGAGAGAAGGGGTAGGTATTCAGTGACCACAAAGTAAGCTGAAACACATTTCTTTGAGAGAAACAGATCCTCCCAAACCCCAGGAGCAGGGATATTTTCTGTGGTTTAGGAGATGCCACACAAGGCTTCCCTCAGGCTATATGTATTAAGTCCAGTGATCAAAGAGACATAAATATCTGACTCCTGAGTTTCATATAAATCAGCAGGCTTGAAAGTGAACAATAAAAATGGGGGCTTGGACTGGGAAGAAGGAGTGGGGATCCCCATGCTGGAATGGGTACTGAGACTAGGGAGGCATAGTATCCTTCTGACTGTTCCCTCACATTTAGGGGTTCCATGGTCTTTCAGAACCAAATTGCAAGAGAGGGGTGATTCTTAGATCTTACCAGGTTCTGGCATTTTCATGCAGATTTTTCCACAGACAGACAAGCAGCATTCATTGCCAATACCACAATCTGAGTAAAAGTCGCACTGTTTCTTGCAATCATAGTAGTTAGGCATATCCGGGCAATGTAATAGTTGTGGTGTACGTATAACTGAGAAGAAACACATGAGCAGTGACTCCAATAAGAGTTTTTTCTCACTATTATCAGCCCCTCTGAGGCCCTAGCACCCATTGCTTTCTCTTCTTCTCCCTGCCTGGGGTCTTGGTGGCTTGTCCATTCCCAGAGTCAAAATCCAGCTTCTACCTCCCAACAAACCAGCAACCATGAGGCCACCTCTATGGAATTCACCATCATATGACCGGAGTCCTGAAACCCAGTTTACAGAACAAAGAGGACCAAGAGATTCTCTGGTCTCCTGCTCTCATTTTACCAAGGGAGAGAAACAGAGTCCCAAAGGAAAGGAAGAACTGTCTCATTCTTTTCCCTGTCTGGCTGAGACAACCCTCCAAACCTAGCTGTTCCTCAGAAACCTTTGCCAGACAGTAGGACCTACTACTCTCCTCTCAAATCTGTTGATTTCAATTCTTTTACCACAGGCATTCCAAACTTCTCTTGGTCAATCACCCATTTTAGTTCTCTTCCCCACACCCAATGTTCTAAAATACTCAATTTGGTAAACAAAGGACATATTTCAAGAAATAATTACTCCCCCTTGCCCAATTTGGTGCTCATCCTTGGAACTCCCAAGTGGAGGACACGAACTCCTGATGGTTCAAGCTAGGCACCCTCTATGCGGGCTTTGAATCCTGTGCAGCTTTCCACGGCTATGAGTCCTCTTCAACAGAAACACCATGTAGGCACCACAGTCCCCACAACATACAGAAAAACATCATTACTTGTCACATCAGGAGTCCCTCAAACTTGAGAACTGCACATCCAGCTTTCCTCAGGTATCCTGGCTTAAAAAAGGAACCAACATTTTCATTATGCCAGTGCCTGGCTCCTCGTTTTCTAGCCCCTCTTCAGATTGAAGCTCCACCAAAATACCTACTGTAAATTGGAGATGAAGTTACAATCTCAATTCTTTCTTTCATTTTTCCTGTCACTGGCATGATGACCAGGCAGTAGAGTGTCACCACCTGGAGAAACAACCACTTCATGATGTTAACTCTGGATGTCTGAGTGTGAGCCTGGCAGCAGACCCAGTATTTTACCAGGTCTTGCAGGGGTTACCGAAGGGCTTTGGGGTGTGGAGTTTGAAGAACATGTGACTGGTCTCTCACTGCCCCACCTGGTTTTGCTTCATCTCCTCCAGGCACCATTCCTTGGCTGGGCACTGCCATCTCCTGAGGTACTTTTCTTGTCTTATGCTTTCTACTCCTCTCATTACAGAAATGAATTCTTCATAATTTTATCATTATTTAACTTAGAGATTTGAAAAACACAGAAAAGCACAAAGAAAACTAATCAGATATAATCAGTTATCCACTACCTAGATACATAATGATGTTATTTGTCTTTCATGAAAGACAGCTTTAGAGTTGAACCCCCAAATCATACATATTTATTATAGAAGTGTTCTGGTATATTTGGAAAGCCATTTAAGAATATCAGTAAATGGGGGTACCTGAGTGGCTCAGTTGGTTAAGCATCTGCCTTTGGCTCAGGATCTTATCTAAGGTCCTGATATCAGAGTCCTGTTATGGATCCATTTGTTGGGCTCTCTGCTCAGCAATGAGTCTGCCTCTCCCTCTCTCTCTGCTCCCCGGCCCCTTCTCAGGCCTTCTCTTTCTCAAATAAATATAGTCTTTTTCTAAAAAGAATGTCAATAAATATGTTAACTAAAATTTAAAAATCACCAGAGACTTTTAAAAATTGATTATAAAATTTGAAGTGGACAACTTTTTCTAAGCCTGCATTTCCCCAACATTTTCTGGGTTCCACAAGAATTAGTTCCTAAATGATAGCAGCACATTACATTTTGAAAGAATACTGAATTTAGTTTTTATAGATACACTAATTCTATTTCATTCAATTTCATTAAGGTATTTTTGGGAGTGACATCAGCAAGATGACTGAATAAGACTCCTGTGCTTGAGCCCACACACACACATGCAACATTTGGAATCTACTCACAGACAAAGGTACCTTTGTGGAAGCTGTGAATCCAGCACCATATGCCAAGGGACCAAGGAGGAGTCTCAGCTATGGATTGGGTCATAGGCATGGAGATCTCAGGCTTGGCACAGGACCCTGAAGTGGCCTGAGAACTGGCTCTATCTCTCCTCCACCACAGACCAGGAGCCACTGGAGAACACACATTTAGACAATAACCCACAGGTGACAGAGCTTTGTGGCTGTCCAGGCTTGTAACAGAGTTCCACCACACTGATGGAGAAAAAAATCCAAGTGTGGATGCAATGGAGAGGTTAAATATAACAGTTTGACTCTACCCACTTCACACCTACCCAGACTTTTAAAAAATATTTTCTAAAGAACTATGAATGCAAAAATGTTTATCTATGCACTCAGGGAAAATGATATATAGTCACTGCATCAAACTTAAGCTCATTTCATGCTCACATCATTTACACATATTGTGCATTATCAGTTTCTTCCCCAGATTACTAACTGAAATATTTTCTATAATAGTAGAATCTTATGAATGAGGTTGACATGAGGCAACAATAACTCTGCCTTTCCTCGTGACCTCCCATAACTGGCCAGCCCCTTCCTTTCCACATATGTCTCTACGGTAATATGAGACAGACAAATAGAATGTGGATAGAAACAGAGCTGCGCTTATGGACCTGGTCCTCAAAAAGCTTCCGTAGGAGCCTCAATGCTGCCATTTTCTCCAATCTACTGTCTGATTGCAGAGGACCCCCCAGAAAATGATGGAGTTATAGGGAGAAGGATGCAGGGTCCCTAAATCATGCATGGAATGGAGGTCATTCACCGAAAATGCTCAGTAAATGTATTGTGAAAGAGAATAAACTTTTACTGTTTTTACTGAGATATTTATAAGTCTCTGCATTTTTGTTACAGCTATAAGGTTATTGATTAATATGTTGGTCTAACTGGGAAGGCAGAGTTGGGTGCCTATACCCATGGTGATCAGATGGGAACAACAGTTGGTCATCATAAAACAGAAGGTAACCACAGGAATGCAGCATAAGACAAAGCAGGGCCCTCAGGTTGGTTAGCAGTTTATTTGGCAGACACTTGGACCTTCTCAGGACAGAGAGATCAAGGGGAGAATGGAAGGATCCTCAGCCAGGGCAAGTGAATAACCCAGTAGGGAGCCAGGTAGCACTCTTCTTAGGTTAAACTGTCATCCTCTAGTCCACACTCGTGGTGGGCCTGCTAGAACCTAGGGGTTTAGCATGCTTTTAAAGGGTTCTCTGGAAAAGAAAAGTCAAGTGGTTAAAATGCAGGGAGCCCTGGGGACAGCCAAACGTAATAGCACCTTGGTCATAGGTACTATCTTTACCCTTGTCTTTTTGCCTCCGTGCTCATACCACCTAAGCACTCAATCTCTCTCTATGTTCCATATCTTTCACTAGCTCACAACCCTCCCTTCATTATCCCCTCTTTATCATCTGACCCCAAACTTTGACTCCTAAGAATCTCTTTCTTGTCTTTTCCTTTCTTGTTTTTTCATATTCTAAAAGACTCTTCCCTTCCAAGTAAATAATATTGCCCTTTGGTATTCATCAAAGGCAAGAAACCTGAAAATATGGACTCAGGGCAGCTCTGTGTTGGTGTTTCCCCTGTCTAAGGTAGTCTAATACTGGAAATTATCATTTCTGATAGCTTACAGGATGTACTTATAGACAAAGCTAGGTTCCCTTTCCACATGCTCATTATCACTTTCAGATCTCAGAGGGGGATTTAGAGGAGCACCAAACTGGAAACATACATCTTAAATCTTTTGGATATCCCTGCTTTAAGGAGGGTTGTGGTCCAAAAAAGGTGGTCCCACAATCAGTTACACCCGTTATCCCAGGCCTGTGCGGAGACCCTTCCTCCCATGTCATACCACCTACAAAATGTCTTGTCCTTGACAAGTACAGGCAGAAGCATCACAACCTCATAGAAGAGCATGCTGAGTAGGAGAACCTGGGGCTTCATGATTGTTACTCTGTATGTTTGGGTTAAGTTCTGGCAGAAGACAGGTCTTGTCCCAATGCTACCTGAAGTAGAACAGGAATTAAGGAGTTAGGGTCAGAAAAAGAAAGTCTTGTGAATATTGGTTTGTATACCTTGAAAAATACTGCCCAATGGTAAATGAAGTCTCAATACCTTCACTTGGCAGTTCTCCTTCATGGTTGGGACACAGGTTTTGAATGGAGAAGTTTGGAGAACTCCCACTCTCAGATGTTTACATCTGTTCTCCAACCTTTTCCATTCAGAACCCATGTCCCTGCCACCTAGCCTCAGCATGGCTTGATGAAGGAAAACTTCATCAATATAATACTTGCCAATGGACACTACCTAATTGGAGAAGCTCCAGGCCAAAGGCCAACTATCTTTGAGCATGGTAGGTTGCAGAAATCCTATAAATCACTCACATAGTTAGCCAAAAAAAAGTCAGTTCAGGGTGGTGGGATATCCAGTTCCTCAGCCTGGCTCAGAGTATAGTTGTGATCCTCTGGAGTCAGCAGTGCATAGCAAGGCAAATGAGCAATGCAGACTATCTGTCATCCACTTTCAGGCAGAGATATGAGGTAGGAGGCAGCTGAGTGAAGGTGAGTATGCCCTGGGGTGGGCTGTATTCCTGGACACTGCCTTTGCTCAAAGAAGGAGGAAAACTAGTGCACACTGACAGAAACACAGTAAACCCAAACACTGAGGAGGGCAATTGATGGGATGAGCACTGGGTGTCATATAAGTTGGCAAATCAAACTTAAATAAGAACAAATGAAAATATATATATATATATAACTATCATTCTAGATCTAAGTTTTCCAGAACTTTGAGATCTGTTCATTGAAAAGGCCTTACTCTTAGTCCAGTTCTCTGAGTTCTGTACTTGCCCTTAAAGGGTGCTCAGGATCCTGAGGGTGCTCAATCCTCTTCTTTGCACACCTGGTATGCTAACTGAGCCAGAAGAGATATATAATCATGTCCAGGGTGGGTCCTACTCACATTCAGAATTCTGGGTGAGTTCTTTGGTTATCTTGAGATAGAGTATAGGACAATAACAAAACCCCTAGACATCACAAAGACACAGAATGACTGATCCCCTCAGAATTCAGGATCCTGGGCTTTCCAGATAATGTTAAAGAGGAGAAAGTACTGGGTTTAGAGTTAGGAATACTGGTATCTTGTTTCATGTATGCCCCTTTTACCTGTGGGACCTCAGACAGGTATGTCCCCTCTGTCTCAAGTTTCTTATTCGAACACTAGAGACAGTAATCTCCATCCCACAGGAATAGTGCTGATGCCACCTATGCAGAGAACTCATCCAAGGAAGCCACCAATAAATGCTTGTGCCTCCAGACTCTTATCCCTACGTACCTCTGAAGGTGTTTGAGTTGAGTGTGTGAGGAACTGGCTGATAGCTCTTTTATGTGGCCTCTTCTTACTTGGGGAGGGGGAGAGGAGGTTGTGGCCTGGAAACAGAGACAATGGACCAGAAAAACAAAGTTCAAAAGCCTAGAACTTAATGGTGATTTGTGTTGTGGCAGATTTGTAAGTTCTGACCAGGAGCTACATGCTAGCCATGTCACAGACTTTTTCCTTGGATGCTCTCCCATTCCAAAGGATTGGATTTTCTTTAATATGAGCAGTACACCCTGCTTAGCTAGGAGGAAAACTGTATACCTTACTTGCAGTTCTGGCCACCCAAACAGACCCAAGTCTTGAGTCTATCTGATGCATCTGAGTTTACCGATAGACTGAAGTGCAGTTTGTGTATCTATTTGTCTTGAACTTGCTTTATGGTAATAAGATCCCACCTTTCTCTGTATTGATTCTCTTTTGCTAATTAAAGCATAACACCGGGAAGCCTGGGCGGCTCAGCGGTTCAGCATCTGTCCTCAGCTCAGGGCATGATCCTGGAGTCCCTGGATCCAATTCCACATTGGGATCCCTGCATGGAGCCTGCTTCTCCCTCTGCCTATGTCTCTGCCTCTCTCTCTCTCTCTCTCTGTGTGTCTCTCATGAATAAATAAATAAAAACTTTTTTTAAATAAGAATAAAAAGAATAGAATACAATAAAGCATACCACCATCTCCCATCAAATGCCTTGGGGGTTTTACATGGACAAAAGAGACTGAAAAGGAGGGACTTTAGGAATAGAAAATGGAGGATGCCTGGGTGGCACAGCAATGGAAAGTCTACCTTTGGCCCAGGGTGTGATCTTGGGATCCGGAATCGAGTCCCATGTAGGGCTCCTTGCAGGGAACCTTGCTTCTCCCTTGGCCTAAGTCTGTCTCTCGTTTCTCTCTCTCTCTCTCTTTCTCTCTCTCTCTCTCATAAATAAATAAATAAATAAATACATACATACATAAATAAATACATAAATAAATAAAACCTTAAAAAAAGGAGTCCAGGTGCCAAGGGCCAGGGCTCCCAAGGAACAGACTTCCTTCTTTCAAACTCTATGTCCAAGAATATTTCATACACGGCCTGGAGACATCCATGTATAAGCGATTTTTCCTAGGATTCATCAGATGCATTGAACAGTAGGAAATGTACGTCAGGGTCCTGGGGACTTGGCTGCGGAGGGTAGATTGTATAGAGACAAAAGGCAGAATTTGGGTACCTGGGTACAAAGGCGTGGGAGCAAACAGAAGGGAACTTTGATGGGTGGGGACTACAAAGGCTGCCACACCTAAAATGATTGTGTTATGGAATCCCAAGACCTCTTTTTCTATGGCCAGGTAATAATGTTCTGTGTGGGGCAATCACAGCTCTGCCCTGCATCTGGTCCAGATATTGGCGGGACCCTAGTGGTCTGTTTGAGGAGCAGAGTCACTGAGAGCACCAAGGAGGTTCTTCTGGGGACTCTTGCCATGCTTGGTTCTGGACTATGCAGATGGGTCTGCAAAAAAGCTGTGTAGATTTTAGGAAAACAGCAGGCTCCTGATCTCTCACTATGTAAATATTTTATACACACAATACACATGTATATGCACACATATATGTATATATGTACATATGAACACATAATATATACACACAACAGGGGGAGGAGCAAGATGGCGGAAGAGTAGGGTCCCCAAATCACCTGTCTCCACCAAACTACCTAGAAAACCTTCAAATTATCCTGAAAATCTATGAATTCGGCCTGAGATTTAAAGAGAGACCAGCTGGAATGCAACAGTGAGAAGAGTTCGCGCATCTATCAAGGAAGGAAGACGGGAAAAAGAAATAAAGAAACAAAGGCCTCCAAGGGGGAGGGGCCCCGCGAGGAGCCGGGCTGAGGCCGGGGCGAGTGTCCCCAGGACAGGAGAGCCCCGTCCCGGAGACGCAGGAGCCGCACCGACCTTCCCGGGCGGAAAGGGGCTCGCAGGGAGTTGGAGCAGGACCCAGGAGGGCGGGGATGCCCTCGGGCTCCCCGGGACAGTAACAGCAACTGCGCGCCCAGGAGAGTGCGCCGAGCTCCCTAAGGGCTGCAGCGCGCACGGCGGGACCCGGCGGGACCCGGAGCAGCTGAAGGGGCTCGGGCGGCGGCTCCGCGGAGGGGGCTGCGCGGCCCCGGGAGCAGCTCGGAGGGGCTCGGGCAGAGGAAGAGGCTCCGTGCGGAGGGGGCTGCGCGGTTCCAGGAGCAGCTCGGGGGGGGCTCGGGGGCGGCTCCGCGGAGGGGGCTGCGCGGCCCGGGAGCGCGAATCCACCAGCGCAGGCTCCGGAGCACTGGGCGCCGGGACACAGCCCAGGATCCGGCCTCCCCCGGGACAGGCAGAGGCCGGGAGGGCCCAGGACAGCAAGGACGCTCCCGCCCCAAGCTGAGCAGATCAGCGGCCCCGCCCCGGAGCCTCCAGGCCCTGCAGATGGAGTTCCTGCCGGAGCTGAATCCAGGTTTCCAGAGCTGCCCCGCCACTGGGGCTGTTCCTCCTGCGGCCTCACGGGGTAAACAACCCCCACCGAGCCCTGCACCAGGCAGGGGCACAGCAGCTCCCCCAACTGCTAACACCTGAAAATCAGCACAACAGGCCCCTCCCCCAGAACACCAGCTAGACTGACAACTTCCAGGAGAAGCCAAGGGACTTAAAGAACACAGAATCAGAAGATATACACACAACAAACAATACATATATACACATACATATATGCATATATGTATAAACAGACAAGCATGTATATACATATACATGTGTATGTATATGGATTTATGTATACATCTACATTAGTGTATATATACATAATTATTATTGGTACCTTTTGACCCCGTCACCCATTTTGTTCACACTCTACCTGCCACCTCTGATAACCACTAGATTGTTCTTTGTAGGTATGAGTTTGGGCTGTCTTGGTTTTCTGGCTACATATATGTGAGATCATACAGTATTTGCATTTGTAAAGGATCCAATCTCCAAAGAAAAAATGGCCGATGTTGGAAATTTAAGCATCCCTTAGGAATTCTTTTTGGACAGGGAGGTCTTTACAGTTGACCTCAGGTTAAAGGGTAAGATTGTGTGTCTATCCCACCTAGAAAATGTTGAAAGAGGAGACACCTGCGGAGCTCTCCCCACAGTCACTAGGGTGAACAAGGAAAGAAGAGGAGGCAGGGGAGAAGGAAAGGCTGAGGGGTTCTCTCCAAGGGAGTAGGTTGGTGGAGCTTGTCAATGGGAAGAAATAATTTAAGTTGGGGATCCCTGGGTGGCGCAGTGGTTTAGCGCCTGCCTTTGGCCCAGGGCGCCATCCTGGAGACCCGGGATCGAGTCCCACGTCGGGCTCCCGGTGAATGGAGCCTGCTTCTCTCTCTGCCTGTGTCTCTGCCTCTCTCTCTCTCTCTCTCTCTGTGACTATCATAAATAAATAAAAAATAAAAAAATAAAATTTGAAAAAAAAAATAATTTAAGTTGAAGGAAGGGTAGAGTGATTGACCCTCCACCTCACAGAATGTGGAAAGGAACCTTCTCAGAATTCACCTCCTCCCTCCAAAATACCAGAACAAATTCCCCACATTTGCTGTTCTTTCAGAGAGTAGAGGTAGTTCATTTGAAATGGCTGTTTTGAGTTCCTCTATCTACTCCTGGCTCTGCTACCAATCCATGTGGAGTTGGCAGATCTGCTTGGATAAGCATGCAAATCTCACCGACTCCTGGACCAAACAGTTTCTCTTCTAAGAGTCCAATTCCAGGGCTGGATCTTAGTACCCAGTGTAAACGATGAGGTAAGAGAGTCCTTCTGGTCCCTAGGACTTGCTATGTGTTGTTGGGAAACAAGATTGGAGACATGACAAAGGTACTGATTGAGCACCTACTGTGTGCCAGGTACTATGAGGGTGTATATAAGATGTCATCTTATTTCATCCTCACCATGGAAGTGTCAAGAATTAATGAATGGGAGTGAGGCGGGGAAAGATGGCAGAAGAGTAAGGTCCCCAAGTCATCTGTCCCCACCAACTTACCTAGATAACTTTCAAATCATCCTGAAAACCTACGAATTCGGTCTTAGATTTACAGAGAGAACAGCTGGAATGCTAGAGTGAGAAGAGTTTGCGTTTCTATCAAGTAAAACTTGGTTTTGGCCACTCTGCACTGAGCAAAATGACTAGAAGGAAAAACTCACCACAAAAGAAAGAATCAGAAACAGTACTCTCTCCCACAGAGTTACAACATTTGGATTACAATTCAATGTCAGAAAGCAAATTCAGAAGCACAATTATAAAGCTACTGGTGGCTCTAGAAAAAGCATAAAGGATTCAAGAGATTTCATGACTGCAGAATTTAGATCTAATCAGGCTGAAATTAAAAATCAATTAAATGAAATGCAATCCAAACTGGAGGTCCTAACGACGAGGGTTAACAAGGTAGAAAAACGAGTGACATAGAAGACAAGTTAATGGAAAGGAAGGAAACTGATGATAAAAGAGAAACAATTAAAGGCTCATGAGGATAGGTTAAGGGAAATAAATGACAGCCTCAGAAGGAAAAATCTACGTTTAATTGGGGTTCCCGAGGGCGCCGAAAGAGACAGAGGTCAGAAAGTGTATTTGAACAAATCATAGCTGAGAACTTCCCTAACTTGGGAAGGGAAACAGGCATTCAGATCCAGGAGATAGAGAGATACCCCCCTAAAATCAATAACAACGTTCAACACTTCCACATTTAATAGTGAAACTTGCAAATTCCAAAGATAAAGGGAAGATCCTTAAAGAAGCAAGAGACAAGAAATCTCTAATCTTAATAGGGAGAAGTATTAGGATAACAGCAGACCTCTCCACAGAGACCTGGCAGGCCAGAAAGGGCTGGCAAGATATACTCAGGGTTTTAAATGAGAAGAACATGCAGCCAAGAATACTTTATCCAGCAAGGCTCTCATTCAGAATAGGAGAGACAAAAAGCTTCCAAGATAGGGAGAAACTGAAAGAATATGTGACCACCAAACCAACTCTGCAAGAAATATTAAGGGGGACTCTATAAAAGAAAGAGGACGCCCAAGGAAACAATCCATAAAAACGGGGACTGAATAGGTATCATGATGACACTAAATTCATAGCTTTCAATAGTAACTCTGAACGTGAATGGGCTTAATGACCCCATCAAAAGGCACAGGGTTTCAGACTGGATAAAAAAGCAGGACCCATCTATTTGCTGTCTACAAGAGACTCATTTTAGACAGAAGGACACCTACAGCCTGAAAATAAAAGGTTGGAGAACCATGTACCATTCAAATGGTCCTCAAAAGAAAGCAGGAGTAGCCATCCTTATATCAGATAAACTAAAGTTTATCCCGAAGACTGTAGTGAGAGATGAAGAGGGACACTATATCATACTTAAAGGATATATCCAACAAGAGGACTAAACAATCATCAATATATATGCCCAGAAGGTGGCAGCTGCCAAGTATATCAATCAATTAATAACCAAAGTTAAGACATATTTAGATAATAATACACTTATACTTGGTGACTTCAATGTAGCGCTTTCTACAATCGATAGGTCTTCTAAGCAGAACATCTTCAAAGAAACAACCTTTAAATGATACACTGGACCAGATGGATTTCACAGATATTTACAGAACTTTACATCCAAACGCAACTAAATACACATTCTTCTCAAGTGCACATGGAAATTTCTCCAGAATAGACCACATACTGGCTCACAAATCAGGTCTTAACCGATACCAAAAGATTGGGATCATCCCCTGCGTATTTTCAGACCATAATGCTTTGAAATTAGAACCAAATCACAAGAAGAAGTTTGGAAGGATTTCAAACACGTGGAGGTTAAGGACCATGCTGTTAAAATATGAAGAGGTCAACCAGGAAATTAGAGAATTAAAAAGATTCATGGAAACTAATGAGAATGAAGATACAACCGTTCAAAATCTTTGGGATACAGCAAAAGCAGTCCTGAGGGGGAAATACATCCCAATACAAGCATCCATCCAAAAACTGGAAAGAACTCAAATACAAAAGCTAACTTTGCACCTAAAGGAGCTGGAGAAAAAACAGCAAATAGATCCTACACCCAACAGAAGAAGAGAGTTAATAAAGATTCGAGCAGAACTCAACGAAATAGAGACCAGAAGAACTGTGGAACAAATCAACAAAGCCAGGAGTTGGTTCTTTGAAAGAATTAACAAGATAGATAAACCATTAGCCAGCCTTATTAAAAAGAAAAGAGAAAAGACTCAAATTAATAAAATCATGAATGAGAAAGGAGATATCACTACTGACACCAAGGAAATACAAATGATTTTAAAAACATATTATGAACAGCTATACACCAATAAATTAGGCAACCTAGAAGAAATGGATGCATTTCTGGAAAACCACAAACTACCAAAACTAGAACAGGAAGAAATAGAAAACCTGAACAGGCCGATAACCAGGGAGGAAATTGAAGCAGTCATCAAAAACTTCCCAAGACACAAAAGTCCAGGGCCAGATGGCTTCCCAGAGGAATTCTATCAAACGTTTAAAGGAGAAACCATACCTATTCTACTAAAGCTATTTGGAAAGATAGAAAGAGATGGAGTACTTCCAAACTCGTTCTATGAGGCCAGCATCACCTTAATTCCAAACCAAAGACCCCACCAAAAAGGAGAATTATAGACCAATATCCCTGATGAACATAGATGCAAAAATTCTCAACAAGATACTAGCCAATACTCATCTGAGATTTAAAAAAAAAAAAAAAAAAAGCTCGGACACAGGCAGGGTGAACACAGGGTTTTGACACCAACTGCAGAGACATGAGGGCTTGATGGCTCTTCTGTGAAGGCTCACTGCAGACTGGGGGGCAGGATGTTCAGCTCCAGAGCCAGAGAACTCAGCGCCCCCTACACACACACACACACACACACACACACACAAAAGATACTAGCCAATAGGATCCAACAATACATTATGAAGATTATTCACCATGATCAAGTGGGATTTATCCCCGGGATGCAAGACTGATTCAACACTCGTAAAGCAATCAATGTGATTGATCATATCAGCAAGAGAAAAAACTAGAACCATATGATCCTCTTAATAGATTCAGAGAAAGCATTTGACAAAATACAGCATCCATTCCTGATCAAAACTCTTCAGAGTGTAGGGATAGAGGGAACATTCCTCAGCATTTTAAAAGCCATCTACAAAAAGCCCACAGCAAATATCATTCTCAATGGGGAAACACTGGGAGCCTTTCCCCTAAGATGAGGAACACGACAGGGATGTCCACTCTCACTACTGCTATTCAACATAGTACTAGAAGTCCCAGCCTCAGCAATCAGACAACCAAAAGAAATAAAAGGCATTCAAATTCGCAAAGAAGAGGTCAAACTCTCCCTTTTCGCCGATGACATGATACTCTACATAGAAAACCCAAAAGACTCCACCCCAAGATTGCTAGAGCTCATACAGCAATTTGGCAGTGTGGCAGGATACAAAATCAATGCCCAGAAGTCAGTGACATTTCTTATACTAACAATGAGACTGAAGAAAGAGAAATTAAGGAGTCAATCCCATTTACAATAGCACCCAAAAGCATAAGATACCTAGGAATAAACCTAACCAAGGATGTAAAGGATCTATACCCTCAAAACTATAGAACACTTCTAAAAGAAATTGAGGAAGACACAAAGAGATGGAAAAATATTCCATGCTCATGGAATGGCAGAATTAATATTGTGAAAATGTCAATGTTACCCAGGGCAATATACACGTTTAATGCAATCCCTATCAAAATACCATGGACTTTCTTCAGAGAGTTGGAACAAATTATTTTAAGATTTGTGTGGAATCAGAAAAGACCCCGAATAGCCAGGGGAAGTTTAAAAAAAAAACCATATCTGGGGGCATCACAATGCCAGATTTCAGGTTGTACCACAAAGCTGTGGTCATCAAGACAGTGTGGTACTGGCACAAAAACAGACACATAGATCAATGGAACAGAATAGAGAACCCAGAAGTGGACCCTGAACTTTATGGTCAACTATATTCGATAAAGGAGGAAAGACTATCCATTGGAAGAAAGACAGTCTCTTCAATAAATGGTGCTGGGAAAATTGGACATCCACATGCAGAAGAATGAAACGAGACCACTCTCTTGCACCATACACAAAGATAAACTCAAAATGGATGAAAGATCTAAATGTGAGACAAGATTCCATCAAAATCCTAGAGAAGAAGACAGGCAACACCCTTTTTGAACTCGGCCACAGTAACTTCTTGCAAGATACATCCACGAAGGCAAAAGAAACAAAAGCAAAAATGAACTATTGGGACTTCATCAAGATAAGAAGCTTTTGCACAGCAAAATATACAGTCAACAAAACTAAAAGACAACCTACAGAATGGGAGAGGATATTTGCAAATGACATATCAGATAAAGGGCTAGTTTCCAAGATCTATAAAGAACTTATTAAACTAAACACCAAAGAAACAAACAATCCAATCCTGAAATGGGCAAAAGACATGAAGAGAAATCTCACAGAGGAAGACATAGACATGGCCAACATGCATATGAGAAAATGCTCTGCATCACTTGCCATCAGGGAAATACAAATCAAAACCACAATGAGATACCACCTTACACCGGTGAGAATGGGGCAAATTAACAAGACAGGAAACAACAAATGTTGGAGGGGATGCGAGGAAAGGGAACCCTCTTAACTGTTGGTGGGAATGTGAACTGGTGCAGCCACTCTGGAAAACTGTGTGGAGGTTCCTCAAAGAGTTAAAAATAGATCTGCCCTACGACCCAGCAATTGCACTGTTGGGGATTTACCCCAAAGATACAGATGCAGTGAAACGCCGGGACACCTGCACCCCGATGTTTATAGCAGCAATGTCCACAATAGCCAAACTGTGGAAGGAGCCTCGGTCTCCATCGAAAGATGAATGGATAAAGAAGATGTGGTTTATGTATACAATGGAATATTACTCAGCTATTAGAAATGACAAATACCCACCATTTGCTTCAACGTGGATGGAACTGGAGGGTATTATGCTGAGTGAAGTAAGTCAGTCGGAGAAGGACAAACATTATATGTTCTCATTCATTTGGGGAATATAAATAATAGTGAAAGGGAATATAAGGGAAGGGAGAAGAAATGTGTGGGAAATATCAGAAAGGGAGACAGAACGTAAAGACTGCTAACTCTGGGAAACGAACTAGGGATGATAGAAGGGGAGGAGGGCGGGGGGTGGGAGTGAATGGGTGACGGGCACTGGGGGTTATTCTGTATGTTAGTAAATTGAACACCAATAAAAAATAAATTAAAAAAAAAGAAAAACCAAAAGCCTCCACCCCAAGATTGCTAGAACTCATACAGCAATTTGGCAGCGTGGCAGGATACAAAATCAATGCCCAGAAGTCAGTGGCACTTCTATACACTAACAATGAGACTGAAGAAAGAGAAATTAAGGAGTCAATCCCATTTACAATTGCACCCAAAAGCATAAGATACCTAGGAATAAACCTCACCAAAGAGGTAAAGGATCTATACCCTAAAAACTACAGAACACTTCTGAAAGAAATTGAGGAAGACACAAAGAGATGGGAAAATGTTCCACGCTCATGGATTGGAAGAATTAATATTGTGAAAATGTCAATGTTACCCAGGGCAATTTACACGTTTAATGCAACCCCTATCAAAATACCGTGGACATTCTTCAGAGAGTTGGAACAAATTATTTTAAGATTTGTGTGGAATCAGAAAAGACCCCGAATAGCCAAGACCCCTTGCCATAGCTGGCGGCATCACAATGCCAGATTTCAGGTTGTACCACAAAGCTGTGGTCATCAAGACAGTGTGGTACTGGCACAAAAACAGACACATAGATCAATGGAACAGAATAGAGAACCCAGAAGTGGACCCTCAACTTTATGGTCAACTAATATTCGATAAAGGAGGAAAGACTATCCATTGGAAGAAAGACAGTCTCTTCAATAAATGGTGCTGGGAAAATTGGACATCCACATGCAGAAGAATGAAACGAGACCACTCTCTTGCACCATACACAAAGATAAACTCAAAATGGATGAAAGATCTAAATGTGATACAAGATTCCATCAAAATTCTAGAGGAGAACACAGGCAACACTCCTTTTGCACTTTGCCACAGTAACTTCTTGCAATACATCCACGAAGGCAAGAGAAACAAAAGCAAAAATGAACTATTGGGACTTCATCAAGATAAGAAGCTTTTGCACAGCAAAATATACAGTCAACAAAACTAAAAGACAACCTACAGAGTGGGAGAAGATATTTGCAAATGACATATCAGATAAAGGGCTAGTTTCCAAGATCTAGAAAGAACTTATTAAACTCAACACCAAAGAAACAAACAATCCAATCCTGAAATGGGCAAAAGACATGAAGAGAAATCTCACAGAGGAAGACATAGACATGGCCAACAAGCACATAAGAAAATGCTCTACATCACTTGCCATCAGGGAAATACAAATCAAAACCACACCGAGACACCACCTCACACCAGTGAGAATAGGGAAAATTAACAAGACAGGAAACCACAAATGTTGGAGAGGATGCGGAGAAAGGGGAACCCTCTTGCACTGTTGGTGGGGATGTGAACTGGTGCAGCCACTCTGGAAAACTGTGTGGAGGTTCCTCAAAGAGTTAAAAATAGATCTGCCCTACGACCCAGCAATTGCACTTCTGGGGATTTACCCCAAAGATTCAGATACAATGAAACACCGGGACACCTGCACCCCGATGTTTATAGCAGCAATGTCCACAATAGCCAAACTGTGGAAGGAGCCTCGGTCTCCATCGAAAGATGAGTGGATAAGGAGGATGTGGTTTATGTATACAATGGAATATTACTCAGCCATTAGAAATGACAAATACCCACCATTTGCTTCAACGTGGATGGAACTGGAGGGTATTATGCTGAGTGAAGTAAGTCAGTCGGAGAAGGACAAACATTATATGTTCTCATTCATTTGGGGAATATAAATAATAGTGAAAGGGAATATAAGGGAAGGGAGAAGAAATGTGTGGGAAAGATCAGAAAGGGAGACAGAACGTAAAGACTGCTAACTCTGGGAAACGAACTAGGGGTGTTGGAAGGGGAGGAGGGCGGGGGGTGGGAGTGAATGGGTGACGGGCACTGGGGGTTATTCTGTATGTTAGTAAATTGAACACCAATAAAAAAAAAATAAAACTGTAAAAAAATAAATAAATAAATAAATAAATAAATAAAAAGAATAGGTAAATCCATACAGACAAAGCAGAGGGCCTGGGGCTGCAGGATAGGAAAACATGGGGTGACTGCCTAGTGGGTTCACATTCCATTTGGGAGTGATGAACTGGTTTAGGGGACCAAGGGGGATGGTTGCACAATGGTGAATGTACTAAATACCACAGAAATGAACACATTAAAATGGTTAATTGAAAAAAATAAATAAAAAATAAAATAAAATGGTTAAAAAAAAAAAAGAAACGACAAATACCCACCATTTGCTTTGACGTGGATGGAACTGGAGGGTATTATGCTGAGTGAAGTAAGTCAATTGGAGAAGGACAAACTTTGTATGTTCTCATTCATTTGGGGAATATAAATAATAGTGAAAGGGAATATAAGGGAAGGGAGAAGAAATGTGTGGGAAATATCAGAAAGGGAGACAGAACATAAAGACTCCTAACTCTGGGAAACGAACTAGGGGTGGTGGAAGGGGAGGAGGGCGGGGGGTGGGGGTGAATGGGTGAGGGGCACTGAGGGGGGCACTTGACGGGATGAGCACTGGGTGTTATTCTGTATGTTGGCAAATTGAACACCAACAAAAAATAAATTTATTATTAAAAAAAATAAGTCAATCGGAAAAGGACAAACATTGTATGGTCTCATTCATTTGGGGAATATAAAAATTAGTGAAATGGAATAAAGGGAAAGGAGTGAAAATATCAGTGAGAGTGACAAAGCATGAGTGACACCTAACTCTGGGAATAGAACAAGGGGTAGTGGAAGGGGAGGTGGGCAGGGGGTTGGGGTGACTGGGTGATGGGCATAAAGGGGGGCACTTGGTGGGATGAGTACTGGGTGTTATGCTATATGTTGGCAAATTGAACTCCAATAAAAATAATTTAAAAAAACAAATATTTGAGGTTAAATAATAAACTGTCTTAACAAACAAACAAACAAAAAAAGAATTTATGAATGGACTAAGTCTACAAAGGTCATAGGACTGTCCCAGTGTATGATGCTGACAAATATTGGGGTCAGTTTCAACTCCCCATCTGACCTAGCACAAAACGTATGAACATTCCTCTGCTTCGCAAATTTTTATAGGCAATAGAGGGCTGATTCCTGCCCATTATCTCCAGACTTACACCGTGGTGCCTTAAAAGGTTTGAGGAAATTGACACTCATCCTCTGTTGAGTTAAACATGATTTATACATGTTTAATTACAAAACTAATACATACATGTGTGTGTGTATATATAGGTATACCAGCATACAGAATGTATTTATTTATTTATACTTACAATGCCTACTTGATCTTAAGCCCATTATTCTACCTTTTTTATATTAGTCTAAAAATAAAATTTTTATTTTATTTATTTTAAATATTTTATTTTTCCCTGATATTCTAAAAAATAAAACAGGCTGTGGGGTGCCTGGGTCATTCAATCGGTTAAACATCTGACTCTTAGTTTCTGTGCAAGTCATGATCTTAGGTTCATGAGATTGAGCCTTGGGTCAGTCTCCCTGCTCAGCTTGAGGTTTGCTTGATATTCTCTCTCTCCTTTTCCCTCTGCCCCTCCCTCTGCCGCTCACTCTCAAATAAATAAATATATCTTTTTAAAAAAAGATTTTGGTTGTATATGTTCAACATAATATATTATCTAGGTAATCAGTAATTAGTACAATGCAAATGCTTAACAATAGGTTTTTATTTTAAATAAGATATATACAATTATGGAACACCACATTTTGAAATATTTACTGGATTAAATGAGAGTGGGACAAGATGGGTAACAAAGGGTGGATGACTCCGAAAGAGAAAACAATCGATTAATTATATTAAATTTGCAAAATATGGTAATGCAAAGAGACACGCCTTAATTCTCTGCATTTAGATTATCATACTTTTTTAAAATGTTACTTTTCTTTTTTTCCTGTAAATTATCATATCATTAAAAATGTAGGAAAAAATTATTTGCAAAGGAGGGGGTTAGTTATGTGAGGGGAGGAGTGATCTGCAGAAGCCCAAGTCTGACAAAGAACAGGCAGACAAGGTAAGGGCAGACAAGGGGAAGAAACAAGGCTCCTTGTTTGCCCAGTAAAAGCAAGGAGCCAAGGGTAACAACCCAACTCTCCAGAGAAGTCTGTGCCAGACTGAGAGCCCTCCATTCTAGCCAATCATGTCAACCAAGCTCTGCTGCTCATCCTGCTCTTCTGTATGCTGCTGCTGCAAGTCCAGGGAGGGTACCATGAACTGAAGAGGAAGCCAAGTAGGTGATGCCCTAGGGGACAAAAAGGGGAAGGAGGCCAGGAGGGACTATGTCCCTTTTGAGGAGGACCTGGGAATTGGAACCTAACAGCACATTCTGCTCAGACTACAGCACTTGGTCCTCTCAAACCATGGCCCTCTGGCCCCTTTACCCAGCTCTGGGAATATGATGTGGATGGAAGGGGAACTTATATCTTTTGATTCTCCATTCCAAATACCCAGATACAAATGGTACATACAGAAGTGAAGGGTATATAACGGCCTGAGAATCACAAGGGGAAACCAAACAACTGTTCTTGGATTTCTGCACATAGGTGACACGTTACATCCAGAAATGTTGGTGGGAGTAGGTACAGAATGAAAGGACCCCGGGAAAGCAAGTTTTGGGGTGTACAGAGTCATGTCCAAGTTATCATTGGAGGTACCAGGATGGTGACAGTGGAAGGGAAATAGTGCAAGTGATATTTTCTGGGGAAGGGCAAGGGCCCTGGAGTCAGTGACAATGACAGGAGAGAGAGGGCAAAGTGGCAAGTCATCTTCCTCTCTGGACCCTGCAAATTCTGGAGAGTGGGGAGGGTCTGCAGGATGTCTCAGACTCTGCTGAGTTCTCAGAGTGCAGATTCTATGGGGCAACTTCCTCAAGGCCATGACTAACATGGGAGACAGGGTCCTGGCTGCAGAGTATGGAGACGGACCAGCAAGGCCAGGTATTGAGATCTCTTTCCCCCAAGAGATCTCAATACCTGGCCTTGCTGGTCCGTCTCCCCCCCCCCCCGCGCCCCCCCCTCCCCGCCAGGCCCCTGAGGCTCAACTTCACTGTTGATCTGCTCACTGAACCGGTACTCTCAGGGGAGAAACTGCTCATGTGTGATATCTCCCAAACTAACAAGAACACTCCTTAACCTGGATCAGAAAGGCCAAGTTGAACATGAGGGAGGTGGGGCTAGACATTGGTCACAGAGTAGGACGCTCACAATGAGGCCTCTTCTTAATTGATCCACACCATACTATTCTTCTTATTCTCCTTGTGAGGTTCAGATTACTGTCCCTTTAAAACAATGAGGAAAACTAATCCAAGGGACGTTAAGTGACATGCTCAAGGCCAAGAGACTGAGAGATCATGATATGGCTAGAGGAGAATGCTTGCCTGGACTCCCTGTTTGCTCACTGCTCCTCCATTATGGTGAGAACACGGCCATGGAAGTGAATGCCTTCACTAACATCTCCTACCCCATCCTCTAGCAGCATGGCCACTCTTGGGATGGGGCCTGGAACTGGATGCCAGCACCTGAGACTCCAGTGCCTTCCATCAACTGAATGGTCCACACTTTTCCCCAATATCCCTCCATATGGTCTCATTCTCTCTCTTTTTTAATCCAGGGAGAAGCCACATGGTAGGGAACAGGGGGCTCATGGTGATGCTACCAAGGATTAATTGCCTATTGAGGGTAGCTATGGGTGTTGCCCATGGTCTCATGGTGAATCAGTGGACCTTAATCATTGGACAGACTCCTGACCACTCTGTGCCAGCAGAGAGGCTCTGAGGTGGTCATGGGACTAAATCCAGAGACTGGGTCACATAGGCCCAGTGGAAACATGGAGTCAAGTGCAAAGAACTCAGGAAGGCAAGCAGGCCTTGCTGGAGGCAGGTGTACACTCCAGTCCAGTGCTTCCTGCTGGGCAGCAGGGAAGGATTGTCCAGAGGAGGAAACCTGCCTCTTTCAGGCCAGAGCCTCTGGCCCACCTCAGAAGCATCCCAGGGCTCCTAGTATAAGAGGAGCTTCTCCACCTCTCCTAGGAGCTGCACTTGACCAGGAGGCCTTAGGAAAGAGAGATCAAGATCAAGCAGCAGCACAGACATCATCAGATGTAGATGGGCGGTAAGAGCATGCTCTGCAGGAACTCTTTCTTAGTGCTTCCTCACATAGCCTGACTCTGCAAGCATCTTCCCAGTGCTTGGCCATGCCCCAAACACCCTGGGAGAGACTATTAAGAAAGACAAAGTTCCTGCCAGGGCCCATATAGGAAATAAGCTCCCACATCCATATCTAGTGTTCCCTATCATGTGACTACACCATGCTGCCAGCTGACCTATTTCTTGCCCCAGCGTGAGCACCTTGGACTATGAATTCTACTGGAAACAGCTGGTCTTCTCCATCAGGACAGCTGGTGTCCCAGCCTGTGTTCTACAGAGCTCTCTCGACACTCCACCCCACCCAGTGACAAAGAGGCTACAGCTAGAATGCTTTGGCTGGGAGGAATGTTTCCCTGGTCAGCACTCCATGTTCTGTCCTATGGAACAGCTGTGTGCCCCTGTGGTAGGGCGAGTGGGGGAGTGAGACCCCTACAAGGACTGAATCTCACGGAGGCAGAGGAAGGAGCAAATGTACATTCTGCCATGACCTGGTGTCCAAACACCGAGTCCTGGCCTGCAGAGAATCATTGATCAGGCTGCTCTGTGTGACAAACACACAGCCTCACAGTTGCCATGGCTTCTGCATTGATTATTCTTTTCTCATCCTCCAGTCATGCTCCTTCTCTATGTTAGTACATATGAGAGATTCTAGAAGTATCCTCCTGCCTCATACACCCACGATGTTGGTTAGTTTCTACCTGATTTCCATCCTTTGGCTCCTCCCACTGCTCACAGGTGGGTCCATACTGATGCCTTCACCCCAAAGTGCATCCCATCTCTGCTTCTGGTGATAGTACATGTGATAGCAAAGCCAGGGTGCCTAATTAAGGAGCTACAGGAAGTTATCTGGGATGCAAGGGTTGGGTTTAGGTGTTAAGTGCAATATCTGTCACCATGAATTGCCCATCACCCCAAATATAATTAGTATGGGCATGACATGCAAGATTCAAGGAAAGCTCTAAGCCTAAAATCCTACCATTATAATTACATTCTCTAGGAGTGTATAGCCATCAGTGAGTGTAGTGTAGTGTCTGTCCAGTGTTTTAGCTTGGGAAGGCTCACTGCTGAGTGGGTGTAAGATGGTAGAAGAGCCTAAGTGAGAGGACACCACGCATCTGATATCTGAGGCTATTCTGGGTCACTGTTGCTGAGGATATGGTGGTCCCTTTTTATGCAGATTCAGGTTTCTTTTATGGATGAAATGTTTTCTTGGATTATAGGTTTTTTTCTTTTAACTTTGTTTTTAATATTTTCAAGGCCTGTGGGTGTCCATTTGTGCTGTTTGTCTTCTTTTTTTAAGATTTTTTTAATAAATTTATTTTTTATTGGTGTTCAATTTGCCAACATATAGAATAACACTCAGTGCTCATCCCATCAAGTGCCCCCCTCAGTGCCCGTCACCCAGTCACCCCCACCCTTCACCCACCTCCCTTTCTACCACCCCTAGTTCGTTTCCCAGAGTTAGGAGTCTCTCATGTTCTGTCTCCCTTTCTGATATTTCCCACTCATTTTTTCTCCTTTCCCCTTTATTCCCTTTCACTATTTTTTATATTCCCCAAATGAATGAGACCATATAATGTTTGTCCTTCTCCGATTAACTTATTTCACTCAGCATAATACCCTCCAGTTCCATCCACGTCAAAGCAAATGGTGGGTATTTGTCGTTTCTTTTTTTTTTTAAATAAAATAATTTTTTATTGGTGTTCAATTTACCAACATACAGAATAACACCCAGTGCTCATCCCGTCAAGTGTCCCCCTCAGTGCCCGTCACCCACTCACCCCCACCCCCCGCCCTCCTCCCCTTCCACCACCCCTAGTTCGTTTCCCAGAGTTAGGAGTCTTTATGTTCTGTCTCCCTTTCTGATATTTCCCACACGTTTCTTCTCCCTTCCCTTATATTCCCTTTCACTATTGTTTATATTCCCCAAATGAATGAGAACATACACTGTTTGTGCTTCTCCGATTGACTTACTTCACTCAGCATAATACCCTCCAGTTCCATCCACGTTGAAGCAAATGGTGGGTATTTGTCATTTCTAATGGCTGAGTAATATTCCATTGTATACAAAAACCACATCTTCTTTCTCCATTCATCTTTCGTTGGACACCGAGGCTCCTTCCACAGTTTGGCTATTGTGGACATTGCTGCTAGAAACATCGGGATGCAGGTGTCCCAGCGTTTCATTGTACCTGTATCTTTGGGGTAAATCCCCAGCAGTGCAATTGCTGGGTCGTAGGGCAGATCTATTTTTAACTCTTTGAGGAACCTCCACAACTGGTTTTCCAGAGTGGCTGCACCAGATCACATTCCCACCAACAGTGCAAGAGGGTTCCCTTTCTCCTCATCCTCTCCAACATTTGTTGTTTGTTTGTGATATTTTTCCATTAACTTTATAACATCTTGTTTTAATAGACCAACAGAGACAGTTCTATGCTCAAATTGTTCTAGGCTTTGGTCACTGGGAGCTTGTTAAGGTTGGTTCCTGTTTTGCATTCTTTGACTTTAAGAGCATTTCCTTACTTTCTGACCCTGTAAAATACTCCAGTTTCATTTTGTATTTTCTAAGCCTATTTCTAGAATCAGCCATTTCACCAAGAAGCCTTCACCCATTTATTGGAGAATGGTAATAAAAAACAAGATCTAGGCTCCTGGTGTATTTATTGCTACCATGGTATCACTGCTTCCAGGCATAGCCAGGAAATATATACATGTGCAACTAATCCATGTCTACACAGTCATCTATTTTACTTCTGTATCAGTCTCTCTGTATATATATATTGAGCTGAATGTGGGTTCATATTGATGTCTCTGACTCAAATCCTGGGGCTCATTCTAGCCTTCCATTTTGCTTATTTGTAACTTCTTTTCTCTTACAGTTAGAAACATGGCTCATATCATCCCCACTTATTTGCTTATTTGTTCAATCTTATATCCATGTAAAGTCGTTTTAGAATTGATTACCCGTGGGCATCTGGGTGGCTCAGTTGGTTAAGTGTTCAACTCTTTTTTTTTTTTACGTGTTCAACTCTTAATTTTGGTCCAGGTCATGATCTCAGAATAGTGAGATCAAGCCCCATGTCCATCTCCAACCTGGGTATAAGGTCTGCTTGGGATTCTCTCTCTCCCTCTCCCTCTACCCGTTCAACCTGCTCATGCATGCTTTCTCTCTCTCTCTCTCAAAAAAAAAAAGTGTTGTTTACCCATACCTTGTGAGAAACAAATTTACCAGAGACCTGCTCGCTAAAAAAAAAAAAAATTAAAGGGCTACTTGCCAGTTACCCACATTAAAATGAAGTATGAGAAATAAATAAACTTCTATTCTGTGAAACCCTGGAGATTAGCTTATCAGTTCTAAGGTAAGCAACTAAGGAAGCAAGAGATAAAAGCTATGTAGCCTGTAGGATGGGGACAATATTGGGGGATGTGATAGGGCAATCAAAGATAGTGGAATGGAGTTGAAAAAGCTGAAAGCTACTATTGATAAATGAGTTTATTTGTCTAGGATTTGCTCTTGCCCAGCCCTTAGTGTGAACAGACTGGTATCCTACTGGGAGTTTAGGGTTTTAGACTTCATGCAAAGATTTTCTGCAAGACACAAATGTTATATACTCAAAAGCTAAGGGAACTCTGAGGAACAAGCATTCATTCCCAAGCCTAATATTATCTATCTCCACCAGACCCTGGGACATGAGCACCTTATGCAATGATAAGAATTGTCCACTTCTGGTGTGGTGAGATGAGTCTGGTTTATGAAACAGAGGAAGGTAGAGATTTGTGGCCTGGTTGGGCCAAAAAAGTTCATGGAAAGGTCTGACTATGGAGGCCTTGGGTAGAAATTTGTAAAAAAGAAAAAAAAATAGGAGAAGAGAAAATGATTGCATAATATAATGAGGACAACATAGGCATTGATTATATAATGAAAGCAACAATGTGCCCTAAGCTGGTGTCTTGGCTTATTCACCAGTGAGCTGATGTCCAGGCTTAGGGTACATTGTCTTCCACTATTTTTGTTCCTAAGATGTGGGATGCCTCAATCTTCTCTTTATGAATAACAGCATCTGGGAATCAGTGAAGACCCATGCCCAAGCACACTTCCCAACTCACCTCATTTTTCCAGCAGATGTTTCCACAATAGGTCCAGCAGCATGTGTAATTTTTGTTTGAACATCTAAGGGCTCTAGAACACTTCCTGGTACATTCAATGACATTGGGTTCTCCCCAGCACTCCTCAATGAGCCTTTCATCCCCTGTAATTGACATGAGATGGAAAGAGACTGACAGAGGCCACATAGCCAAGGTGGGAAGAGAAGTCCTTCATCAGCTTAACAGCCCCTCCTAGAATCCAAGCCCCACCAAGCCCTACCCAGGTATTCATCTGCCTTATGAGAATATCCCTCTGCTGAGGCTCCTCATTACATCTTCATAGATCTCTGCCTTTTCTGCTCCCCTAGGCCTCTGGGCCCTCATCAAACATCCTGGAGACAGAACTCAGAATACCCCCACATTCTTGTGTCCTCCTATAAAATCTACATTTCTGTAACAGGAGACCTCAAGGCCCAAGGCAGCCTCTAGCCTCTTTATACCTATTCGCTAATGTGGGAAGCCAGACCAGGGAGAATATGGAAAAGATTCTCTCCTTTTCTCTTCTCTTTCTTGCTGATCCTGCTTTAAGAACAGCTTCCCACCAAATTCTTCTCTCTCTCACCCAATTTTCTTGGCACCCTCCACTGATTCCAATTTCTCATCATATGGCCCCCAACTCTGACCCACCAGGGACACATCTCATGTCTCTTTTCTATCTTTTCACGTGTATCTTCTAAAAGACCATACCCACTGAAACTTAGGGTATATATTAAGAAATCCCCCTATAGTATTCAGTAAAGTACTCACAGCTAAGACACAGAGCTTCTGGAAGTATGGAAAGATATGGTATCCTGATATGGAAAAATATTATATCCTTGTAACTTATGGAATAAAAGGTGACAGGTACCCATTACCATTTTCAAGATTGGAAGAAGCAGCAGCAAAGGACCTCAATTTGGTCATTTCTTAGATCTCTATGCACAAAAAAGTCTCTGAATCTCCAATAGGTGACCCAGGGAAGGTGGGGCCTGAGTCCTGAGTCAGGTGTGCCAGACATAATACCCCTTCACTTGTCCAGGATCAAGCACAGTATCCCCATCTCCCAGTATCCCCACCCCCAGTCTAATCACCTACTGCTATGTTTTTCCTTCAGCACTCCCAGCACAGACAGTAGCACCATACAGAAGAATATCATGAGTTGAGGTGTCCAGAGCTTCATGATGCTGACCGTATGTGTCTGAATATATATTGTCAGGATGTTGTTTTCCCTTTCCAGTTGCTGCTGGAGACTGAGAGATATAAACAGAATTGTAAGGCAAAAAGAAATGTTTATAGAATTTCTTTACTCTTTGTCTACCTATTCCTCCTTGCCTCCATCCACTCAACAACAGGCACACACCTAAGCTGAGCATTGGCTTTGCTAAAATGTTTCTCCACATTGCACATTTCATGCCTCCCTTTTGTAGAAAAAAATTATTTTAAAAAGATATTGCCTTCCCTTAATTAAAAGATAATTCAAATCCAGCTGATAAAATTCTTAAAATAAAAAAGTACAGAAAAGACAAATATTTACTTCTAGTAAATCCACTATATTGGTGTATGTTATTCTGTCTTCTATATGTGCACATAAAACTGCAATCATATCATGCTTGATGTCTATATCTTGATTTTTTATTTAAAAATGTGTAACAAGATATTAGAGGTGACTGAGTGGCTCAGTCAGTTAAGTGTCTGACTCTTGATTTAGGGTCAGGTTATGATCTCGGGGTCATGAAATTGAGCCTGTGTTAGGGTCCATGCTGAGCTTGAAGCCTACTTAAGATTCTTTCTCTCCATCTCCCTCTGCCACTCTCCTACCCCCCAATTTGTGTGCTCTCTCTATATATAAAAAATGATAATAATTTTTTTTAATTAAAATGTGTAACAGTATCAAAATTAAAGTTTTGGCCAAGACCCTTGGATAGCCCCTAAAATGAGTTTGTGAGACAGATCAACTTAGAGTTTAATGAAAATCTGCTCAAAAATCACCTTGCAAAAAATATGTCAAATACCTGGCCATTTTCCACGTTTAAAACAAGTCAGGATTTTAAGAGTTACCAACTATTTTTTGGCCATCTTTCTCTCTTGTTTTTAAAGGATGTTGTGCTCTTTTAATTCCAAGTCACTAGAAAGGCTTTAAGATTACCTCACATAGAGCTTTATATGTGCCCCAAGGTTTTGTGGAGACATAGTGGCACATGTATAAGTCACAACAGAGAAACAAAGAGTAAAAGACTGGCTGAAGTGACCTATAACTTGCACTATGGCATTTGATAGGGCAATGTACACAAGAAAGCCACTATGGGTTTGCACTAGATTCGTGTCAGGCAGGCTGCCTAGGAAGGACATGGAACCTCAGCAGAAGGAGTAGAAAGTGAGTGGCCAGATTCCTAGGGTCTGGAAAAGGTGTCAGAAAGGAGGTAAATTCATCCATATCAAGACAACCACAGGGAAGAAATTTCCATCAGTTGGGGTTGAGGGAAGACTTAACTCATGAAACCACCCATTACAGAATCAACTTTAAGTAATACCAAGCCCAGAAAGTACAAAGCACAAAGGTACAGTACTCCCTGCTGTTCTGACCTCCTCATTCCTTCTCCCTCCTCTACTTCCTTTTTTTTTTTTTTTTTAATTTTTATTTATTTATGATAGTCACAGAGAGAGAGAGAGAGAGAGGCAGAGACACAGGCAGAGGGAGAAGCAGGCTCCATGCACCGGGAGCCCGATGTGGGATTCGATCCCGGGTCTCCAGGATCGTGCCCTGGGCCAAAGGCAGGCGCCAAACCACTGCGCCACCCAGGGATCCGCCTCCTCTACTTCCAAAATGGCACTTAGCCAGCTGTAGCAGAGGAAACTGGCCACTCTCTTCCCCAATCGTGGGTTCCTAGGTATGGGGGAAGCCACGATTTTAATTCAATTTTAGTATTTCGACTGTTGCATGGGCTTAGACTTTTTTCATATATTCTAAATTTAGGCAGTGTCTAGAAAAGTCAAGTTCTATACCCAAGCTCTATATAGAGGAAGGAAAAGAAGTAGCTTTAATGAGTAAGTTTAAATGAGACAAAGGACAAGCTTTTCAACACATTATCAATAATACTCCCTGTGAAAATTTTCCCAATATACTAGTTACACATATCACTCATATTTTCCCATTGATAAGACATCTGAGGGCAGGGGGTGGGGGTGACTGGGTGGCGGGCACTTAGGGTGGCACTTGACGGGATGAGCACTGGGTGTTATTCTGTATGTGGGCAAATTGAACACCAATAAAAAATAAATTTATTATTTAAAAAAATAATAAATAAATAAATAAGACATCTGAAAATTTGTAATTTCTCTTTGTTAGGAAAAAAAACTCAGTAGGAACCATCTTGCAACTAAAATTCAGTTAAATCCAATATTAGCTTTAGAGTACAAATGTATAGCTCTAGAAGTTCTGAGTAAAGGGTACTGCCTCTTTCAAACCCTACATAGTAGTTGCCAGTTTTCTTCTTCATTAAGATTGTTAGTGTTAACCAGGGCAATTTACATGTTTAATGCAATCCCTATCAAAATACCATGGACTTTCTTCAGAGAGTTAGAACAAATTATTTTAAGATTTGTGTGGAATCAGAAAAGACCCCAAAGAGCCAGGGGAAGTTTAAAAAAGAAAACCATAGCTGGGGGCATCACAATGCCAGATTTCAGGTTGTACTACAAAGCTGTGGTCATCAAGGCAGTGTGGTACTGGCACAAAAACAGACACATAGATCAATGGAACAGAATAGAGAATCCAGAAGTGGACCCTCAACTTTATGGTCAACTAATATTCGACAAAGGAGGAAAGACTATCCATTGGAAGAAAGACAGTCTCTTCAATAAATGGTGCTGGGAAAATTGGACATCCACATGCAGAAGAATGAAACTAGATCACTCTCTTGCACCATACTCAAAGATAAACTCAAAATGGATGAAAGATCTAAATGTGAGACAAGATTCCATCAAAATTCTAGAGGAGAACACAGGCAACACTCTTTTTTGCACTTTGCCACAGTAACGTCTTGCAAGATACATCCACGAAGGCAAGAGAAACAAAAGCAAAAATGAACTATTGAGACGTCATCAAGATAAGAAGCTTTTGCACAGCAAAATATACAGTCAACAAAACTAAAAGACAACCTACAGAATGGGAGAAGATATTTGCAAATGACGTAGCAGATAAAGGGCTAGTTTCCAAGATCTAGAAAGAACTTATTAAACTCAACACCAAAGAAACAAACAATCCAATCCTGAAATGGGCAAAAGACATGAAGAGAAATCTCACAGAGGAAGACATAGACATGGCCAACAAGCACATGAGAAAATGCTCTGCATCACTTGCCATCAGGGAAATACAAATCAAAACCACACCGAGACTCCACCTCACATCAGTGAGAATGGGGAAAATTAACAAGGCAGGAAACCACAAATGTTGGAGAGGATGCGGAGAAAAGGGAACCCTCTCACACTGTTGGTGGGAATGTGAACTGGTGCAGCCACTCTGGAAAACTGTGTGGGGGTTCCTCAAACAGTTAAAAATAGATCTGCCTTACGACCCAGCAATTGCACTGTTGGGGATTTACCCCAAAGATTCAGATGCAATGAAACGCCAGGACACCTGCACCCCGATGTTTCTAGCAGCAATGTCCACAATAGCCAAACTGTAGAAGGAGCCTTGGTGTCCATCGAAAGATGAATGGATAAAGAGGATGTGGTTTATGTATACAATGGAATATTCCTCAGCCATTAGAAACGACAAATACCCACCATTTGCTTCGACGTGGATGGAACTGGAGGGTATTATGCTGAGTGAAGTAAGTCAATTGGAGAAGCACAAACAGTGTATGTTCTCATTCATTTGGGGAATATAAACAATAGTGAAAGGGAATAAAGAGGAAAGGAGAAAAATGAGTGGGAAATATCAGAAAGGGAGACAGAACATAAAGACTCCTAACTCTGGGAAACGAACTAGGGGTGGTGGAAGGGGAGGAGGGCGGGGGGTGGGGGTGAATGGGTGACAGGCACTGAGGGGGACACTTGACGGGATAAGCACTGGGTGTTATTCTGTATGTTGGCAAATTGAACACCAATAAAAAATAAATTTATTATTAAAAAAAAAGAGACAAAAGCCCCTGAAAAAAACTAGAAAAAAAATAAATATGATTGATTCTTTAAAAAAAAAAAAAAAAAGATTGGTTTATTCTACCAATATTATGCACATCTTGTCTTGCCATAAAAAAGAAATTCTCTCCCACTTGTTACCACACTGAAGACCGTCAATACTATATAGGACAGAGAATGAAACATGGGTATTGGAGTCAGACCTGGGCCTGAAACCCAGCACCAATGCATTGAGCTTAATTTAAATTTTGGAATTGGCCTACCTACCACCTAACTTCTCAAAGCCTCAGTTTCCTCACCTGTAACATGCTGGAATCCACATTGCAAATGTTCAATCTATAAAGCACGGACCATAGTCTGGCACATGGAATGTGCCAAATAAATGGCCTTTATTGTTACTATTAGGCTCAGACTCTTCTCTAGAGGAGTGATTGTTAATCTCATTAACTTTATTGTAATCTTTTTGTTTAAAAAAAAACACTATTTAACCATTTGAAATTAATTCTGGTGAGTGGGGGTCCATATTTCACTCATCTGTCTTAAATTTATTCATCCCACAAATATTTATATTTAGTGACTACTACAAGCCACTCTTCTAAGCACTGAGGATACAGTAATGGACAAAATTACAAAAACCTCTGCCCTTGTAAAGCTTATATTCTAGGACAGGGGATAGAAGATAAACAAGACACTCAAAAGGATAAATACATAATAATAGATGGACATCAATGTGAAGGAGGAAAGATAAAGATAAAGAGGATCTAGGACCTGGAATGCAGAATATGCAAAATAAGTGCTGGCTGTTATTTTAGGGAGATCACTGGTGATAAGATTCAGGGTTCTGAAGGAAGAGATTAAATACTATTCCCCCAAATTCTCAGTCTTCTCCCCACTTCTCTCTGACTCCCAGCCTGGTGCTTCACACTCCTGAGGCCAAACAGAAGGGCAGATAAAGGAAACAAAGACAAAGGAGAAGTCTGGATACTATGAATTATACAGTCACAGGGGAGTAATTGTCTCTTTCCCAGCAAGTGACCAATTTCCCTTCAAAGTCTTTATTTTTGCTTCCACTTTTTCAACAAAGCAGAAGATAACTTTCATACACATTGGTTGAAATCTCTTCAAATGCTCAAAAATAGACATAATATATAGAGACGTTTCCAAAGGGGCAAAATTCTTTAAAAGGTCTTATTCTCTTCTTTGGCACAAGTGAAAAGTTATAAAATAGGAAGATAAAATTTGAGGAATATGGACCATTAGATGAGTTGCCTTTAAATTATTAAGAACTATTATTTGGAAATAATTTCAAAGTTATAACAGTAAAAATAGTATAAAAAGCATCCGTATACCATTTGCTCAGAATCATCTATTTTAGGTATTCATCCATAATTACCTCCTCTGTCTCTTCCTTCTTCCCTCTTACATATATGTGTATATATACATATATATATATGTATATATATATTTATTTATGTGTATTATATTTTATTTATATATAATATATTTATGTATTTTTTATATTTTATATTTAGAAATAATATTTCTGTATTACAATACTCTACAATTATAATTACAATTGTACAATACAATTATAATACAATACTCAAAAATTCTCTTACATGATCATAGTACAATCAACTTCATTAAATTTAACATTGAAAAAATATACTTTTATTCATTTACTAAGCTACCATAAGTATTCCATTTTATAAGTTCACCCAACAGTGTCCTTTGTCTCTTATGACATTGAAATTTTTGAAGAATACAGTCAAACTTTTCTTTTAGTTGAACATTCTTCATTTTGGGGTTTGTCTGAAATTTCTTCATGGTTAGACTCAGCTTATACAGGGTCAGTGGGGATGCTATCTAGGCAATACATAGTGTCCTTCTCAGGATACTACACATGAAGGGACACAGTATTCATCTACATCATCTTTCTTTCTTGGTTTCTCCATTTTTTAAAAGATTTTATTTATTTATTTGAGAGAGAAATGGAGAGCATGAACAGGGAAGGGGGCAAAGGGAGAGAGAGAGGGAGGGGCAAACTCCCCCCTGAGCAGGTAGCCTGTCATGGGCTAGATCCCAGGATCCTGGGATCATGACCTGAGCCAAAGGCACTTGCTTAACCACTTAACTGACTGAGCCGCCCGGGAGTCCTTTGGTTTCGCCATTTGAACAACGAAGACAAGAATCTCTTCCAAACAGGGGTAGTGTTGGCATGATCTGGAGGCATAATTTGGACAAGGAACTCATCCAACCAAGCCACAAACAAGTGTTTGCATGCTTCCACTTCTAGCCATAGGACTCTGACCTCCACCTACCTCTGAAGATGTTCAAGTTAGAAGCGCTGCTAATTATTTGGCTGATGGCTCTTCTTCCTGGTTTCTGGGAACCACAGAGTCTCTGCATGGGGCAAACGATGGGCAGAACAGATTTCAAAGAATCAGAATGTAATCATAGTTCTGGCTATGGCAGATCTGTGAGTTCTTTCCCAAGTCATAAATTGGGTACGTTCAGAACGTTATCAGTGACTTCTTATTCAAGGAGTACTTCCTCTTTTCTCTTTGCAGCAGGTAATATAGACAGAAACAGAACACTGTGGATTGCTGGAGCCTCCCCTCCACCAACACACACATTTCTGGAAATCTGGGTGATTATGGAGGTGGGAAAGGATTTACGTATCTGTTTTTCTCTAGCATCTGTGTGAAGACTTTTATAAAGCCCCATCTGTCTTTGATATTAATTTCTCTTTTTTTTTATTGGTGTTCAATTTACTAACCTACAGAATAACCCCCAGTGCCCGTCACCCATTCACTCCCACCCCCCACCCTTCTCCCCTCTACCACCCCTAGTTCGTTTCCCAGAGTTAGCAGTCTTTACGTTCTGTCTCCCTTTCTGATATTTCCCACACATTTCTTCTCCCTTCCCTTATATTCCCTTTTTTTTTCCTTATATTCCCTTTCACTATTATTTATATTCCCCAAATGAACGAGAACATATAATGTTTATCCTTCTCCGACTGACTTACTTCACTCAGCATAATACCCTCCAGTTCCATCCACATTGAAGCAAATGTGGGTATTTGTCATTTCTAATAGTTGAGTAATATTCCATTGTATACATAAACCACATCTTCTTTATCCATTCATCTTTCGTTGGACACCGAGGCTCCTTCCACAGTTTGGCTATCGTGGCCATTGCTGCTATAAACATCAGGGTGCAGGTGTCCCGGCGTTTCATTGCATTTGTATCTTTGGGGTAAATCCCCAACAGTGCAATTGCTGGGTCGTAGGGCAGGTCTATTTTTAACTCTTTGAGGAACCTCCACACAGTTTTCCAGAGTGGCTGCACCAGTTCACATTCCCACCAACAGTGTAAGAGGGTTCCCTTTTCTCCGCATCCTCTCCAACATTTGTTGTTTCCTGCCTTGTTAATTTTCCCCATTCTCACTGGTGTGAGGTGGTATCTCATTGTGGCTTTGATTTGTATTTCCCTGATGGCAAGTGATGCAGAGCATTTTCTCATATGCATGTAGGCCATGTCTATGTCTTCCTCTGTGAGATTTCTGTTCATGTCTTTTGCCCATTTCATGATTGGATTGTTTGTTTCTTTGGTCTTGAGTTTAATAAGTTCTTTATAGATCTTGGAAACTAGCCCTTTATCTGATATGTCATTTGCAAATATCTTCTCCCATTCTGTAGGTTGTCTTTGAGTTTTGTTGACTGTATCCTTTGCTGTGCAAAAGCTTCTTATCTTGATGAAGTCCCAATAGTTCATTTTTTCTTTTGTTTCTTTTGCCTTCGTGGATGTATCTTGCAAGAAGTTACTATGGCCAAGTTCAAAAAGGGTGTTGCCTGTGTTCTTCTCTAGGATTTTGATGGAATCTTGTCTCACATTTAGATCTTTCATCCATTTTGAGTTTATCTTTGTGTATGGTGAAAGAGAGTGGTCTAGTTTCATTCTTCTGCATGTGCATGTCCAATTTTCCCAGCACCATTTATTGAAGATATTAATTTCTCCATTGCTAGCATCAACTTACACTACCTTATCACCAATATCTTGTGTCTTTTGTACTGATAAGAAGAGAGAGGTCTACCAAGAGAGCTTGCAAAAGGCAACATAACATAGAGATTTAAAACACAGACTTAACCTGAATCCAAATCCTAGCTCCCATTTATTTTGAGGAAGTCACTAGCCCTCTCTGTGCCTCAATTTCCTCATTTGTTAAATGGGTATAACAGCACTTTCCTCATGAGGTTGTTGTGAGGGCTCTATTAGTGATTATCTGTAAAGCACTTAGAGCTAATGTCTGGCATAGAGGTCGTGCTATGTTTGTTAAATAAATGAATGAAACACCCAGTGAAGTGTCAAGAATCATTCAGTTTAAGACCAAGTTCTGGGATGCCTGGTGGCCTAGTAGTTTAGTGCCTGACTTCTGCCCAGGGCGTGATCCTGGAGACCCGGGATCAAATCCCACACCGGGCTCCTTGCATGGAGCCTGTTTCTCTCTCTGCCTGTGTCTCTGCCTCTCTCTCTCAGTAGCTCTCATGAATAAATAAATAAAATCTTTAAAAAAAAAGACCAAATTCACTATGTGTTAGATGTTTAACATGTATTTTTTAAAGAACAAATTTTGTTTTTTTAACTTATTTTTATTATTTTAAAGATTTTATTTATATTTATTCATGAGAGACAGAGAGAGAGAGAGAGAGGCAGAGACACAGGCAGAAGGAGAAGCAGGCTCCCTGCAAGGAGGCTGATGTGGGACTTGATCCCGAATCCTGGGATCAGGCCCTGAGCTGAAGGCAGACACTCAACCACTGAGCCACCCAGGCATCCCTAAGTACAGGATTTAAAAGGAAGTGAGTCTAGAACCATATGCCACATGGTCAAGACCCCAGATTCTCTTGGGACTGCAAGCCATGATATTCCTTGGACCCATTTCTTATCACCAAGATTACTCTCTCCAGGTGTACTTACAATATTAGCAGAGGATCAGAGTGGGGAAAGGAATGCCAGGGGCCAAGCTGACTATGGATAGCACTGGGTAAGTCCTGGCTTAGAGTATTCTCAGAGTTGCTTGGCTATAATGCAAAGAATGGAGAACAAGAAAGAAGCAAAGCCTTATGGGTTGCCTGAACGTTCCCCCACCCCCTGCCCCCGGTAGGTTTGTTTCCTTGTCTTTCCCCACTTTACAACATACCCTTGGCCTTCACTTCTTCTTGAGGCCTCTCTTTACTTCATCCCATTTACTTCCTTCTGTAAAAAAATTAAAAAATAAATAAGTTTCTTTCCAGAATACCATCTGTTGCTTATGTACTACTAAAAAGGCAGCTCATGCTTAAAGTACATACCTTGTAAAAATTTTAAGTGACAGAAAAATTTAAAAACTACTGCTAATTTTGTCAGCCTGTGCCAACATATTTGTGTATATCCATGTACTATCTATATATAGATACAGAAGTAATTGATCAAAAAAGCTATAAGGCACATAAAAAATAAATGGAGAGATGACATAAATAAGTCCCTCCTTATCAGTAATTATTTTAAATATAAATGTTAGACTATCCAATCAAAAGTCAGGTTGATGGAATAAATAAAAACACATGATCCAATCATATGTTATCTACAAAAGACTCACTTTAAATGGTGCAGCCACTCTGGAAAACTGTGTGGAGGTTCCTCAAAGAGTTAAAAATAGACCTGCCCTAGGACCCGGCAATTGCACTGCTGGGGACTTACCCCAAAGATACAGATGCAATGAAACGCCGGGACACCTGCACCCCGATGTTTCTAGCAGCAATGTCCACAATAGCCAAACTGTGGAAGGAGCCTCGGTGTCCATTGAAAGATGAATGGATAAAGAAGATGTGGTTTATGTATACAATGGAATATTAGCCATTAGAAACGACATATACCCACCATTTGCTTCGACGTGGATGGAACTGGAGGGTATTATGCTGAGTGAAATCAGTCAATCGGAGAAGGACAAACATTATATGTTCTCATTCATTTGGGGAATATAAATAATAGTAAAGGGAATATAAGGGAAGGGAGAAGAAATGTGTGGGAAATATCAGAAAGGGAGACAGAACATAAAGACTCCTAACTCTGGGAAACGAACTAGGGGTGGTGGAAGGGGAGGAGGGCAGGGGGTGGGGGTAAATGGGTGAAGGGCACTGAGGGGGACACTTGACGGGATGAGCACTGGGTGTTATTCTGTATGTTGGCAAATTGAACACCAATAAAAAATAAATTTATTATTAAAAAAATAAAATAAAATTTTGAGAAACTTCCAAAAAAAAAAAAAAGACTCACTTTAGATCCAAAGACAAATAGATTGAAAGTAAAACTATGGAAAAAGATATTTTATACAAATAGTAGCCAGAAGAGAGCAAGACTGCCTATGCTAATATCAGACAAAATAGACCTTAAATAAAGACGATAAGGGACAAAGACCATTGCATATTAATAAAAGTTCCAATACAGGAAGAATTGTATAATTACAATTATAATCACTCATGTAGCTAATGACAATCATCAAAATATATGAAGCCTCAACGTGGATGGAACTGGAAGGTATTATGCTGAGTGAAGTAAGTCAATCGGAGAAGGACAAACATTGTATGTTCTCATTCATTTGGGGAATATAAATAATAGTGAAAGGGAATATAAGGGAAGGGAGAAGAAATGTGTGGGAAATATCAGAAAGGGAGACAGAACATAAAGACTCCTAACTCTGGGAAACGAACTAGGGGTGGTGGAAGGGGAGGAGGGTGGGGGGTGGGGGTGAATGGGTGATGGGCACTGAGGGGGACACTTGACGGGATGAGCACTGGGTGTTATTCTGTATGTTGGTAAATTGAACACCAATAAAAAATAAATTTATTATTAAAAATAAGAAAGAAAGAAAGAAAGAAAGAAAGAAAGAAAGAAAGAAAGAAAGAAAGAAAGAAAGAAAGAAAGAAAGAAAGAAGAAGGAGCTCCTCTCAGGGTCAGAAAATTAAAAAAATATATATGAAGCCTAAAATATATATATATATATATATGTGTGTGTATATATATATATATATATATATATATATGAAGCCTAAACTGACAGAATGGAAAAGTAGATAGTTCTACAATAATAATTGGAGACTTCAGGGGATCCGTGGGTTGCTCAGCGGTTTAGCACCTGGAGTGCTTCAGCCCAGGGCATGATCCTGGAGTCCTGGGATCAAATCCTGCATCAGGCTCTCTGCATGGAGCCTACTTCTCCCTCTGCCTGTGTCTCTGTCTCTCTGTCTCTCTCTCTCTCTCTTCCTCCCTCTCTCTCTCTCCCTCTGTGTGTTTCTCATGAATAAATAAATAAAATCTTTAATAATAATAATAATAATAGGGATCCCTGGGTGGCGCAGCAGTTTGGCGCCTGCCTTTGGCCCAGGGCGCGATCCTGGAGACCCGGGATCGAATCCCACATCGGGCTCCCGGTGCATGGAGCCTGCTTCTCCCTCTGCCTATGTCTCTGCCTCTCTCTCTCTCTCTGTGACTATCATAAAAATAAATAAATAAAAATTTAAAAAAAAATAATAATAATAATAATAATAATAATAATGAGACTTCAATACTCCACTCTCCATAATAGACCCACTAGATAGAAGGTAAGTAAGGAAATAGAGGATTTAAACAATACAATAAAACAGCTAGACCTAACAAATATATACAGAATACTCAACACAACAACAATAGCACACACATTCCTGTCAAGTGCATATGGGACACTCTCTGAACGAGACAAATGTTAGACCACAAATCAAGTCTCAAGAGATTTCAAAAGATAAATATTATCCAACCACAGTGAGTTGAAGGTAGAAATCAATAACAGAAGTAAAACTGTAAAATTCATGAATTTGTGGAAATTAATACACTCTTTAAAAACCAATAGATCAAAGAAGAAATCATAAGGAAAATTAGAAAATACTAGAGCTGAATGAAAACCAAAATGCAACATATCAAAATTGTATGTGACACAGCAAAAGGAATCCTAACAGAAAGTTATAGCTATAAATGCTTATATTTAAAAACAAGAGGTGTTGGCAAGGATGTAGAGAAAGGGGAACCCTCTTACACTGTTGGTGCAACCACTCTGGAAAACAGATTCCTCAAGAAGTTAAGAATAGAACTAGGCTATGATGCAGCAATGTGCTGCTAGGAAGTTACCCAAAGAATATAAAATTACTAATTCATAAAGGGGAAAGGAGAAAAAAATGAGTGGAAAATATCAGAAAGGGAGACAGAACATGAGAAACTCCTAACTCTGGGAAACGAACAAGGGGCGGTAGAAAGGGAGGTGGGCGGGGGGGTGGGGGTGACTGGGTGACGGGCATTGAGGCGGGCACTTGATGGGATGAGCGCTGGGTGTTATTCTATATGTTGGCAAATTGAACAACAATAAAAAATAAATTTAAAAAAGTTATTAATTCAAAGGTATGCATGCCCCCCATTGTTTGTAGCAACATTGTCTAAAATAGCAAACTATGGGAAACAGCTGAAATGACCATCAATGGGTGAATAGATAAAGAAGAGGTGATATATTCATATATATATTGGAATATTCAAATATATATGTTGGAATATTGGAATATTTATTTATTTATTTGTGAATATTGGACTATTACTCAGCCATCAAAAAGAATGCAACTTTGCCATTTGCAATGACATGGATGGAGCTAGAGAGTATCATGCTAAGTGAAATAAGTCAGTCAGAGAAAGACAATATATACTTTCACTCATATATGGAATTTAGGAAACAAAATAGGAGTACCTGGCAAGCTCAGTCAATAGAGCATGCAACTCCTGATTTCACGGTTGTGAATTCAAGCCCCATGTTGTACATAGAGATTACTTTTAAAAAATAATATCGTTTTAAAAAGAAGGAAACAAAGCAAATGAACAAAGGGAAAAAGAGAGAGAGAGAAATAGAAACCAAGAAACAGATTCTTAACTATAGAGAGCAAACTAATGGTTAGTGGAAGGAAGGTGGTCAGGGGAATGGGGTAAATAGGAAATGAGCATTAAGGAGGGCATTTGTCATAACGAGCACTGGATATTGTGTGTAAGTGATGAATCACTAAATTTTACACCTGAAACTAATATTACACTGTATGTCAACTAACTGGAATTTAAATTAAATTGTGGCGGGAAAAAGACAAGAAAGACTTCAATGAACAACTTAACTTTACAACTTGAACTAAAAAAAGAACAAACTAACCCAAAACTAGCAGAAAAAAGGAAATAATAAAGATTAAGCACAGATCAACAAAATAAAAAAACAGGGATCCCTGGGTGGCGCAGCGGTTTGGCGCCTGCCTTTGGCCCAGGGCGCGATCCTGGAGACCCGGGATTGAATCCCACGTCGGGCTCCCGGTGCATGGAGCCTGCTTCTCCCTCTGCCTATGTCTCTGCCTCTCTCTGTCTCTGTGTGTGTGTGTGTGTGTGTGTGTGTGTGTGTGTGTGTGTGTGTGACTATCAAAAAAAAAATTTTTTTTTAAATTAAAAAAAAATAAAATTAAATTAAAAAAACAATGAAGAAAATCAACAAAACCAAACGTTGGTTCTTTGAAAAAAAATCAACAAAATTGACAAATATTTAGCTAGATAGACTAAGGGAGGAAAAGCAATTCTCATATTACTAACATCAGAAATGAAAGTATAAACATTACTACTGATTTTAAAGAAATAGAAATGATTATACGACTGTACTAGAAGCAACTGTATGCCAACAAATAGGATAACCTAAATGAAATAGATACATTCCTTGAAACACAAACCCTACCAAAACTAATCATGCAGTACAGAAATCTGGATATATTTATATAACTAATTTTTAAAATTGAATCAGTAATTTAAAATCTCAGCAAAAATCTCCATCAAAGAAAGTTCTGGATCTCAGCAAAATACTATCAAACTGAATTAAGCAGTATATTAAAGGATTATACATCATGATCAAGTTAAATTTATTTCTGAAATTCAAAGACAGTTTAATGTATGAAAGTCAATCAATATAATATATCACATGAACAGAATGAAGGGGAGGAAAACCACAAGATTATCTCAACTGATACAGAAAACGCATTCAACAAATTTCAACACCCATTCATAATAAAAGCAAACTAGGACTAGAAAGACACTCCCTCAACATAATAAAGGCCATATGTGAAAAAGCCACAGCAAATATCATATTCAGTGATGAAGGAATTAAAGCTTTTCCTCTAAGATCAAGAGGAAGAGAAGGATGCCTGCTTTTACCATTTCTATTCAACATAGTACTGGAAGTTCTAGCTAGAGCAATTAGGGAAGAAAAAGAAATAAAAGTCACCCAAACTGATAACGAAGAAGTCAATCTACCTCTGTATGCATATTATAGGATGTTATATATAGAAAATCCTAAAAATTCCACAAAAAAATCAGAGTTAATAATTGAATTCTGAAAAGTAGCAGATACAAAGTCAACACACAAAAATCAGTTGTGTTTCTATCACTGAACAACCTGAAAAAGCGATTATGAAAACAATTCCATTTATAATACCATCGAGAATAATAAAACATTTAGGAATCAATTTAACCAAGGAGATGAAAGACTTGTACAATGAAAACTACAAAACATTGCTGAAAGAAATTGGAAGATATAAATAAATGAAAATATATCAATGTTTATAGATTGGAAGAATTAATATTAAATGTCAATACTACTCAAAGTGATCTGCAGTTTCTTTCTCTAGCACTTTATTTATTTATTCATGAGAGACACAGAGAGAGAAAGGCAGAGACATTGGCGGAGGAAGAAGCAGGCTCCATGCAGGGACCCTAATGTGAGTGGGACTCGATCCCAGGACTCCAGGATCATGCCCCGAGCCAAAGACAGATGCTCAACCGCTGAGCCACCCAGGCGTCCCTGATCTGCAGTTTCAATGCAATCCCTATTAAAATTCTAATGATGTTTTTGCATAAATAGAAAACCTCATCCTGAAATATGTATAGTATCCCAAAGGGACTCCAAATAGCCAAAATAATCTTGAAAAAGAAGAATAAAGCCAGAGGACTTACAGTTCTTGCTTTCAAAACTTAATACAAAGCTTCAGTGAATAAAACTGTGATACTGGCATAAAGACAGACATATAAACCAATGGAATGGAATGGAAATCCCAGAAATAAACCTTTGAATGTATAGTCAAATGATTTTTTGACAAAGATACCAAGACCAGTCAATCGGAAAGGGCAGTGTTTTCAACACATGGTGCCGAGGAACTACATATCCATTTGCAAAAGAATGAAGTTGTACCTTCACCTAACACTAAACAAAAAACAAATCAGAATTGGATCAAAGACATAAATGTATGACCTAAAACTACAAAACTCTTAGAGGAAAATACAGGGGAAAACTTCATGACACAGGGAAGAACTTCACGACTTTGGATTTAGCAATGATTTCTTGAGTAAGGCAGGAAAGGCACAGATAAAAGAAAAAGTAAGGGATCCCTGGGTGGCTCAGCGGTTTAGTGCCTGCCTTCGGCCCAGGGCGTGATCCTGGAGGCCAGGAATCGAATCCCATGTCAGGCTCTCTGCATGGAGCCTGCTTCTCCCTCTGCCTGTGTCTCTGCCACTCTGTCTTTCATGAATAAATAAATAAATAACTTAAAAAAAAAAGAAAAAGTAGATAAACTGAAAATTTAAAACCTGTGCATCAAAAGACATCATTTCTAATGGCTGAGTAATATTCCATTGTATACATAAACCACATCTTCTTTATCCATTCATCTTTCGATGGACACCGAGGCTCCTTCCACAGTTTGGCTATTGTGGACATTGCTGCTATAAACATCGGGATGCAGATTACTCAGCCATTAGAAACGACAAATACCTCCCATTTGCTTCGACGTGGACGGAACTGGAGGGTATTATGCTGAATGAAATAAGTCAATCGGAGAAGGACAAACATTATATGATCTCATTCATTTGGGAAATATAAAAAAATAGTGAAAGGGAATAAAGGGGAAAGGAGAAAAAATGAATGGGAAATATCAGAAAAGGAGACAGAACATGAGAGACTCCTAACTCTGGGAAATGAATAGGGGTGGTGGAAGGGGAGGTGGGAGGGGAGTGGGGGTGACTGGGTGATGGGCACTGAGGGGGGCACTTGATGGGATGAACACTGGGTGTTATTCTATGTGTTGGCAAATTGAACACCAATAAAAAATAAATTTATAAAAAAAAGACATTATCAACAGAGTAAAAAAGACAGAACTCTTAAAATTCAACACCAAAAGAACAAACAACTAGATTTTAAAATAGGCAAAGACTAAAATAGACATTTCTCCAGAGAAGATGTGCAAATGGCCAACAAGCACATGAAAAGATGTTCCACATTACTAATTATTATGGAAATGCAAATCAAAACTTCAGTGAGATACCATCTCATCCCATTAGGATGGCTACTATCAAAGCAAAATAAAAAAAAAAGTATTAGCAAGTATGTGAAAAATTAGAACCTTGTACACTGTTGATGGAAATGGATGTACAATGGTGTAGCCTCTGTAGAAAACATTATGGCAGTACCACCAGCATTTTTCATAGAGTTGGAACAAACTATCCTAAAATTTGTATGGAACCAGAAAAGACCCCAAATAAAGCAAAGGAATGTTGAAAAAGAAAACTGAAGCTGGAGGCATCACAACTCCAGATGTCAAGCTGTATTACAAAGCTGTAATCATCAAGACAGTACTAGCACAAAACTGGTGCATAGAGTAATGGAACAGAATAAAAAACCCAGAAATTGACCCTCAACTCTATGGTCAACTAATCTTCCACAAAGCAGGAAAGAATATCTAATGGAAAAAAGTCTCTTCAACAAATGATGTTGGGAAAATTGAACAGCCACATGCAGAAGAATGAAACTGGATCACTTTCTTACACTACACACAAAAGTAGACTGAAATGGATGAAAGATCTAAATGTGAGACAGGAATCCAACAAAATCCTAGAGGAGAACACAGGCAACAACCTCTTTGAACTTGGCCACAGCAACTTCCTGCTAGACATGTCTCCAACGGCAAAGGAAACAAAAGCAAAAATGAACTTTTGGGACTTCATCAGGATAAAAAGCTTTTGCACAACAAAGGAGACAGTCTACAAAACTGAAAGGCAACCTATGGGATGGGTGAAACTATTTGCAAATGTTTTCTCAGATAAAGGGCTAGTATCCAAAATCTATAGGGAACTTGTCAAGCTCAACACCCAAAATCCAAAAAATCCAGCCAAGAAATGGGCAGAAGACATAAACAGACATTTCTCCAAAGAACACATACAAATGGCTAACAGACACATGAAAAAGTGCTCAGCATCACTTGGGATCAGAGAAATACAAATCAAAACCACAATGAGATACCACTTCACATCAGTCAGAATGGCTAAAATGAACAACTCAGGAAATAACAGATGTTGGTGAGGATACAGAGAAAGGGGAACCCTCTTACACTATTGGTGGGAATGCAAACTGGTGCAGCCACTCTGGAAAACAGTATGGAGGCTACTCAAAAAGTTAAAATAGAACTTCCTTAGGACCCAGCAATTGCACTAGTAGGTATTGATCCAAAGGATGTAAATGCAGTAATTCAAAGGGGCATATGCATCCCAATGTTTATAGCAGCAATGTCCGTGATAGCCAAACTCTGGAAAGAGCCCAGATGTCCATCAACACATGAATATACAATATATGGTATATAAACCATATCTTGTTTATATATATATATATATATATATATATATATATATATATATATATATACCCTATCCTGTCTACACACACACACTGGAATACTAACCCATCAAAAATGAAACCTTGCCATTTGCAACAACCATGGAACTAGAGGGTATTATGCTCAGTGAAATAAATCAGTCAGAGAAAGACAAATACCATATGATTTCACTCCTGTGTGAGATTTAAGAAGCAAAACAGATGAACAGAGGAGAAGGGAAGGAAAAATAAAATAAGATAAAAACAGAGAGGGAGGCAAACCATAAGAGACTCTTAACTATAGGAAACAAACTGAGGGTTGCTGGAGGGGAGGGAGGTGGAGAGGATGAGGTAACTGGGTAGTGGGCATTAGGAGGACACTAGATAAGGAGCACTGGGTGTTATATGCAACTGAAGAATCACTCAATTCCACCCCTGAAACTAATAATACACTATATGCTAACTAAATTGAATTTAAATTTTAAAATAAATTTTTAAAAAGAGATACTCAGTACATTCTGCCCTCATATCTGGATGCAGAGCAGGACCTGGGAGAAGATGGAAAGAAATATCATCACAAAGACTCTGATCTCTTTCCCCATCTAACCATCCCCTTCCATCTCCTGTAGGGAAATAAAAGCTTAGGAGAAAACCTCCAACCCTTCTTCTGTGTAGCCTTCTCTGGGTCTGGTAGATCACTTTCTCCATATGAAATTCCATATCCAGTACCCTGAAACCTGTCCCATCTACCAGGCTCTCTTCATCAGATCCATTCATGATCTGGCCGCTTCCAAACCTCATTAATTCTATCTCCTGTTGCCAGAATCATTATCCGCAAGTACCATTTCTGTTTTTCAGGCTCTTGATCCGAGACATGCAGTGTCTGTGGTTAAAATTTTAACCTAATATCCAGGTCTCCCGCATCTGCCCCATATTATTACTCTTTCCTACACTGGGCTTTTGTCTCAACTTCACTAGTCTTTTTATGAGTAGCATGGATTTTGAGAGAGGAAAGCGACCTAAAAGATCCTCTAATCCAATTCTGACCTATTGTACATACTGGAATTGAAGGTCTGAAGTGTGAGGTGACTTGACAAATGCCCCATTGTATCTCAGAGTTTCCTTTTTGTCTTATACCTCTTATACATCAACATATATATATATATATATATATATAACATATATATATGTGTGTGTGTGTGTGTGTACGCATATATACATATATATAACAGAATATTACTCAGCCATCAAAAAAAGAAATCTTGCCGTTTGCAATGATCTGGCTGGAACTAGAGGGTATTATGCTAGGTGAAATAAGCCAGTCAGAGAAAGACAAATAGCACATGATTTCACTCATATGTGTGATTTAAGAAAGAAGACATAGGAGAAGGGAAGGAAAAATAAAATAAGATGAAAATTGAGAGGGAGGTAAACCATAAGACACTGAACTCTAGGAAACAAACGGGGTTGCTGGAGGGGAGATGAGTGAGGAGAAGGGATAATTAGATGATGGGCATTAAGGAGGGCACTTGAAAAAAAAAAGGAGAGCATTTGATGTAATGAGCACTGGGTGTTATATGCAACTGATGAATCACTAAATTCTACCTCTGAAACTAATACAAACCCATACAGATCAACGAGGAAAGCAAATAAATCAATCCATAACCCATAGCCGCAGTATATTGAGGAAATAGAGAATGCTGCACGTTTCAAGCAATCTATGAGCAAAGAAATAAAACATGGAAATCCAGCAGATTTGGACTAGTACTACTGGGAGTCTATAGATGCAGTGTGAAAATTCGTGAAAAAACTCACTGAAATTAAGTTGGAAAGCCACAAGAGGGAGCTCTCACACCACACTCTTCGTCCTCAATTGTGGCGCCAACAGGAAATGTTCCTCGCAAGTGGGTAGTACCTTAGCTGTTTAGTACTTTGCGATCACAGCAAGAGAAAGGTTTTCCTCTTCCCCTGGCAATAACATAGTCAATAAGAGATTATCACAATGAAAAGCCATTCTACTTGGAACTCCCAGTTACCTCTATAAAAAAGATTCCTCTCCTTTGATCTCTGGACTGGCCTATGGTTCTGTCAAAGCTTATTTGCCCTAAATTGCAATTCTCTGCTATTTCCAAATTAACCCATTTTTGTTAGTAGGATAACTGACGGTTTTATATTTAAGGTTAACAGTATAATACATTGAAATTTAAGAAATAAAACAAATAAGCAGGGGGAAAAAGAGAAAGAGGCAAACCAAGAAACAGACAGGTAACTATAGAGAAATGATGGTCACCAGAAAGGAGGTGGCTAGGGGGATGAGTTAAGTTGGAGATGGCAATAAAGGAGTGCACTTATTGTGATGTTTATGGGATGTTGTATGGACATGCTGAATCACTATATTGTACATCTGAAACTAATATTTACACGGTATCTTCACTAACTCATTTAAATAAAACTTCCAAGAAAAAAAAACAGTATAATACATTATATTAACATAATATAATAACAATATAAAATTGATGGTTTTGTATTTAAGGTTATATTTAAGGTTAACAGTATATTTACACGCAGAGACTTCAGAGACTGCATGGAAATGAGGAGATGGGAGCAGAGGGCTTAGCATAGAGGAAATGAGGAGATGGGAGCAGAGGGCTTAGCATAGATAAAATCACCCTCACAAAAATAAAAGTCTGAATATGAATGGAGGAATACTGAGAATAAGGCTGACACTTGGTAGATTGGATCTCTGGTTCCTGAGAAACCATAAGGAAAAGATTTCAAAGTATGAGGGACACAAACAGGCAGACATGGGAAGACACCACTTCTTGGGGAATGCATGGTGGTGTGGAAAGGGAAGCTGCTCTTGAAGACTTAGTGGCAATGGGTGGGCAAGAATGAAGCAAGAGGAGACATCAGTGGGTCCTTAGGGCCCAAACACCTGATTACATAAGTTACTCATTTCCAGAAGAAAGAGTCTGAATGAGCCCATTCTCACTTAAACCATTTCCATTTGACAATGGACTGCCTCTGTGCACATCCCGTTTTAAGACTTCGTAGGTCAGATAATTCCCAATTTATGATGGAAAATTCAGACGTTCAGTCTTTTACCAGCGTCCACTAGCAAGTAAAGAGCTGCTTCTCAAATGGAAAGCATCTGTCAAAAGAAGAGGACAAGGCTTGAACTCAATACTCCAAGTGTTTGTTCTCTGATTCTCCTACTTGGACATGCAAAAGTTCTATCCATCATCTTAATCTACCATGGACACATTTAGTAAAATGTATATGCTAGGTGCTAAGACCCAGCTGGCAGGCAACTTTCAACACATCCTGATCATGCTGCAAAATATTTTCTTAATTTGGATCTCACACAAAACTAGCAGCTTTACATTCCCCTAAGGAAATAAATGAGAGGAGAATGCCCAAAGTGTCTTTTGGTATCTCCAAAATCCAAAGACACCCACCACACATTGTATCTTTCTTCAAGGTGAGCAGTACAAGGTGCAGAAACTTGTCGCCTGTCTCAAGGGACTATCCCCATATGCACCAACCCACAGGATCTCTGGAAATTTACTAATATTAAAAGTCCTGGATATCATCAGGTGTATCTCCTATACTCTGGCATGCACATGGTAAAGCACCTAGGATACCTACTACTTCCCCAGGATCAGTTAGCACAATGTAAATGACATGAGAGACCAGCATGATTTCCTCTGGGATGTCAAGTGATCAAAGTCTCTTCAATCTCTATTATGTCACAGAGCTGAGGAGATGACTTAGTCCTGATTAAGAGAGTGAGATACCACCTCACACCAGTGAGAATGGGGAAAATTAACAAGGCAGGAAACAACAAATGTTGGAGAGGATGCAGAGAAAAGGGAACCCTCTTACACTGTTGGTGGGAATGTGAACTGGTGCAGCCACTCTGGAAAACTGTGTGGAGGTTCCCCAAAGAGTTAAAAATAGATCTGCCCTACGACCCAGCAATTGCACTGTTGGGGATTTACCCCAAAGATACAGATACAATGAAACGCTGGGACACCTGCATCCCGATGTTTCTAGCAGCAATGTCCACAATAGCCAAACTGTGGAAGGAGCCTCGGTATCCATCGAAAGATGAATGGATACAGAAGATGTGGTCTATGTATACAATGGAATATTCCTCAGCCATTAGAAACGACAAATACCCACCATTTGCTTCAACATGGATGGAACTGGAGGGTATTATGCTGAGTGAAGTAAGTCAATCGGAGAAGGACAAACAGTGTATGTTCTCATTCATTTGGGGAATATAAATAATAGTGAAAAGGAATATAAGGGAAGGGAGAAGAAATGTTTGGGAAATATCAGAAAGGGAGACAGAACATAAAGACTCCTAACTCTGGGAAACGAACTAGGGGTGGTGGAAGGGGAGGAGGGCGGGGGGTGGGGGTGACTGGGTGACGGGCACTGAGGGGGGCACTTGACGGGATGAGCACTGGGTGTTATTCTGTATGTTGGTAAATTGAACACCAATAAAAATTATTTTATTAAAAAAAAAGAGAGTGAGGTACGTGGCTGAGTCTCTACATGTGAGAAAGCTGCTTCTGATTATCAAGACAAAGGGTTGGGAAGAGAGAATTTGCTAGGCGCATGGCTAGAGTAGGAGAAGACAATAAAAATACAGAAGCCATGACAACCCTGAGGCCATGTGTTTGTCACACACAGCAGCCTGATCAATGATTTTCTGCAAGCCAGGACTTGGTTTTTTGGACACCCAGGTCATGGCAGAATGTGCTTTTGCTCCCTCCTCTGCCTCCGTGAGATTCAGTCCTTGCAGGGGTCTCACTCCCCCACTCGCCCTACCACAGGGGTACACAGCTGTTCCATAGGACAGAACATGGAGTGCTGACCAGGGAAACATTCCTCCCAGCCAAAGCATTCTAGCTGTAGCCTCTTTGTCACTGGGTGGGGTGGAGTGTCGAGAGAGCTCCGTAGAACACAGGCTGGGACACCAGCTGTCCTGATGGAGAAGACCAGCTGCATCAAGTAGAATTCATGGTCCAAGGTGCTCGTGCTGGTGGCAAGAAATAGCTCAGCTGGCAGCATGGTGTACTCACGTGATAGAGAGCACTGGATGTGGATGTGGGAGCTCATACCCTAATGGGCCCTGGCAAGAACTTTGGCTCTCTTAATAGTCTCTCCCAGGGTGTTTGGGGCATGGCCAAGCACTGGGAAGATGCTTGCAGAGTCAGGCTATGTGAGGAAGCACCAAGTAAGAGCTCCTGCAGAGCATGCTCTTACCGCCCATCTACATCTGATGATATCTGTGCTGCTGGTTGATCTTGATCTCTCTTTCCTGAGGCCTCCTGGTCAAGTGCAGCTCCTAGGAGAGGTGCACTTAATTTGGATCTCACATAAAACTAGCAGCTTTATATTCCTCCAAGGAAATAAATGAGAGGAGAATGCCCAAAAGGAGAGGTGGAGAAGCTCCTTTAATACAGTAGCCCTGTGATGCTTCTGAGGTGGGCCAGAGGCTCTGGCCTGAAAGAGGTAGGTTTCCTCCTCTAGACAATCCTTCACTGCTGCCCAGCAGGAAACACAAGACTGGAGTGTACCACTGCACACCTGCCTCCAGCAAAGCCTGCTGGCCTCTGAGTTCTTTGCACTTGACTCCATGTCCCCACTGGGCACATGTGACCCAGTCCCTGGATTTAGTCCCACGACCATCTCAGGGCCTCTCTGCTGGCACAGAGTGGTCAGGAGTCAGTCCCCCAATGATTTAGATCCACTGATTCACCATGAGAGCATAGCTCCCCTCAATAGGCAGTTAATCCTTGGTAGCATCACCATGAACCCCCTATTCTCTACTATGTGGCTTTTCCCTGGATTAAAAAAGAGAGAGAGTGAGACCATATGGAGGGATATTGAGGAAAAGTGCATCCCGTTCCAGGTCCCATCTCAAGAGTGGCCATTCTGATGGAGGATGGAGTGGGAGATATTAGTGAAGGCATTCACTTGTTTTCACCATAGTGGAGGAGCAATGAGCAAACAGGGAGTCCACGCAAGCATCCCCCCCCCCCCAACCAGCCATATCTTGATCTCTCAGTCTCTTGGCCTTGAGCATATTACTTAACTGCCCTTGGATTAGTTTTCCTCATGGTTTTAAAGGGACAGTAATCTGAACCTCACAAGGAGAATGGGAAGAACGGGAAGGGGTGGATTAATTAAGAAGAGGCCTCATTGGGATCCCTGGGTGGCGCAGCGGTTTGGCGCCTGCCTTTGGCCCAGGGCGTGATCCTGGAGACCCGGGATCGAATCCCACATCAGGCTCCCGGTGCATGGAGCCTGCTTCTCCCTCTGCCTGTCTCTCTGCCTCTCTCTCTTTCTCTCTGTATGACGATCATAAATAAATAAAAAATTAAAAAAAATAAAAAAATAAAAAATAAAATAAAATAAAATAAAAAAAAGAAGAAGCCTCATTGTGAACCTCCTACTCTGTGACCAATGTCTAGCCCCACCTCCCTCACGTTTAACTTGGCCCTTCTGATCCCAGGCTAAGGAGTGTTCTTCTTAGCTTTGGGAAATATCACACATGAGCAGTTTCTCCCCTGAGAATACCGGTTCAGCGAGCAGATCAACAGTGAGGTTGGGCCTCAGGGGCCTGGCAGGGGTGTTGCGGCCAACAGGAGAGAGAATAGAAAAGTATGACAAGGGGAGAGAAATCAGAGACCTGGACCCAGCAAATGGGGCCACTCTGGGGTCTGCCCTAAGTCCTCAAGGATCACAAGCACTGGGAGTAAAATAAGCAGGTGTGTGGACATTTGTTCTGGTTTATTTGACAGAAACAAGTTCAGACAGCAGCGAAGGTGCATTCTTGTTGATATCCTCCTGCCTAGGATCTGAGGTTCTTGTTCCTTGGTGTGAAGAGAGCAGAGGAGCAGGATGCACAGCCCAGTCCCCTTGCCCACTCACTAGCGACTCATGCAAACATTCCCACAGAAGGTTGGACAGCATATAGCGTTCACTTCTGGACACTTTAGAAAATATGAACAATGATTGCTGCAAAGGTCCATGCTGGGCTTCTTCTCACAGGCCTTTTGACCTAAAAGGAACAGGAGTAGGAGCAAGATCAGTGGAACCAGATCTCTTGAGAGCACTCCTTTCAAGCTTAAAGCCTCTCCAAAGACCCCAGGACCTAGGTCCCACTCACATCATCTTGGACTTTTAAGGGAACTCACTTTCTGCCCTTCACCCAATCCTGGCAATTGGTAGTATCTTAAATTCTATAATCTCTTTCTGTCCCTCAACAGATAAATCTCAGTGCCTAGCCTTCCTGGGCCCTCTCCATACTCTGCAGCCAGGACTCTGTCTCTCCTGTTAGTCATGGCCTTGGTGAATATTCTCCCTAGAATCTATACTCTGAGAAACCAGCAGAGTCTGAGACATCCTGCAGATGCTCTCCACTCTCCAGAATTTTCAGGGTCCAGAGAAGAAGACTTGCCATTTTGCCCCCTCTCTCCTGTCACTGTCCCTGACTCCAGGGCCCTTGCCCCTTCACAGAAAATACCACTTGCACTCTCTTTCCCTTCCACTGTCACCATCCTGGCCCCTCCAATGATAACTTGGACTTGACTTTGAACACCCCCAAACTTGCTTTCCCAGGGTCCTTTCATTCTACACCTACTCCCACCAACATTTCTGGATGTAATGTGTCACGTATGTACAGAAATCAAAGAATAGTTTTTTGGTTTCCCCTCATGATTCTCAGGCCATGATGTACCTTTCACTACTGAATGTACCATTTGTGTCTGGGTATTTGGAATGGAGAATCAAAAGGTAGAGGTTCCCCCTCCATCCACATCACATTCCCAGAGGTGGGTAAAGGGGCTAGAGGGCCATGGTTTGGAGGACCAGAGTCTTCATAGTGCTGTGGTCTGATAGGTTTCAATTCCCAGGTCCTCCTCAAAAGGGACATAGCCCCTCCTGGTCCTCTTCCCCAGTCTGTTCCCTAGGGCATCACCTACTTGGCTTCCTCTTCAGTTCATGGTACCCTCCCTGGACTTGCAGCAGCAGCATACAGAGGAGCAGGATGAGCAGCAGAGCCTGGGTTGGCATGACTCTGGTCAGAGTGGAATGCTCTCAGTCTGGCCCAGACTTCTCTGGAGAGTTGGGAGATCCTCCTTGGCTCCTCCCTCCCTCCACTGGCCAAACAAGGAGTCTTGTTTCCTCCCCTTTGCCTGCCCTTACCTGTCCTGTTCCCTGTGGGACTTTGGCTTCTGTAGGTCACTCCTGCTGTCACATGACTAACCCCTTCCTTTGCAAACAGAATTTCTCCCTGAAAGATGTATTTCTATATTCTAGTTACAAGATAATTTACAGAAAAGAAGAAAGCATTATTTTTGTAGGAAGATATAAAAACAACCTCAGTCCATCAATGGATGAATAGATGAAGATGTAGTATAGATATAGAGATAGATCAATAGATCAATAGATAGATTATTCAACCCTAAGAAGGAAGGAAATCTTGCCACTTTTGACAACTTGAATAAAACTTGAGGCACTGTGATAAGTAAAAATGTCAGACATAAAAAGACAAATATTGTATAATATCGCCTCCATGGAATCTAAAAATTCTGAACTGCTAGAAACAGAGTAGAATGATGGTTACCATGGGTTGCAGATTGGGGAATGGGGAAATGTTGGCAAAAGTATAAACTTTCAGTTATAAGATGAATAGATTCTGGGGATCTAACATACACCATAGTACTTATAGGTAACAGTACTACTTGAAAGTTACTAAGACACTAAGTCTTTTGTGTTCTCACCACAGATAAGAAATGATAATTATGTGATGTGATAGAAGTGTTAGATCACTTTACAACACATAAGTATATCAAATACATTGTACACCTTAAATTTATACAGTGTTATGTCAATTATATCTTAATAAGGCTAGAAAACAATATATTACATATGTTTTATATATATATAATTATATATATTACACACATGTACTTTTCCCAGCTTGAAAAAATTTTGAAATATACCAATTATATCTGGTAAAGCTGGAAATATATATTAACACATATTTTCCAGATTTACTAATATATTAATTATAATTAATAAAATATAATTAATAAAATATTATTATAATAAAATATCTAGAGAAAGACTAGAGGAAGACATGAGAAAAATAGGGGCACATAGTAAGTATCTTAGAGCTCAGACAGAAGAGGTGATCTGTCAATCAAGAGGAGGTGGTCATTGACCATAAATATTGTGGAGAAATATTGTGGGCTCTCAGAAGCGAAGTTGATTTTCCCCTAAGAAGAGCAAAAGGGGAACCTATTTTTGGACTGGACTCCCAATAGGCATTGAAACTGGGAAGAAGATAGCAATGAAAAGTTGAACCCTATTCTGATATTCTAAACTAATACAATCTCCTTCAGTACAGAGGTATAGTTAATTTTTAAAATCTATGATATTTGTATTTTTTAAATTTTTTTATTGGAGTTCAATTTGCCAACATACAGCATAACGCCCAGTGCTCATCCCATCACGTGCTCCCCTCAGTGCCCATCACCCAGTCACCCCAACCCCCAGCCCACCTCCCCTTCCACTACCCCTTGCTCATTTCCCACAGTTAGGTGTCTCTCATATTTTGTCACCCTCCCTGATATTTTCACTCATTTTCTCTCCTTTCCCTTTATTCCCTTTCACTAATTTTTATATTCCCAAAATGAATGAGACCATATAATATTTGTCCTTCTCCAATTGACCTATTTCATTCAGCATAATACCCTCCAGTTCCCTCCACATCGAAGCAAATGGTGGGTATTTGTCATTTCTAATGGCTGAGGAATATTCCATTGTATACATATACCACATCTTCTTTATCCATTCATCTTTCAATGGACACTGAGGCTCCTTCCACAGTTTGGCTATTGTGGACATTGCTGCTAATAAACATCGGGGTGCAGGTGTCCCAGCGTTTCACTGCATCTGTATCTTTTTTTATTGTTTTAATGAATTTTTTAAAGACTGTATTTATTTATTCAGGAGCGACACAGAGAGAGGTGCGAAGACATAGGCAGAGGGAGAAGCAGGCTCCCTCCAGGAGCCCCGGGACCATGACCTGAGCCAAAGGCAGGCACTCAACCACTGAGCCACTCAGGCATCCCTGATACTCATATTTATAGTTGCAGTGATATGTAATAAAATTCATCAATAGAATGAAGGGAGGGGATCACACAATCATCTCAACTGAAACAGAAAAAGCATTTTACAAAATGCACCACATTCACAAAAGTAGTAATACAAGGAACTTCCTCAACATAATTAAAGATGTCTATGAAAAATACACAATTCTCATATTCAATGGTGAAAAACTAAAATCTTTCCTCTCCATATCAGGAATAAGACAAAAATGCAGCTTTCATTACTGCTAGTCAATATTGTATTGGAAGTTTTAGCCAAAGCAATTAAGCAAGAAAAAAAAGCCATCTAAATTGGAAAGGAAGAAATAAAACTCTATTTGCAAATGACATGATCCCATGTAGAGAAATTCCCAAAGAATCCACACAAAAAAATTAGTAGAATAAACAAATTCAGCAAGTGTGTTCTAAAACCCGCAATTAGCAATCCAAAAACAAAATTTAAAAAAACAATTCACTTTACAATAAAATATAAAAGGATAAAATACCTAAGAATAAATTTAACCATGAAGGTGAAAAATTTGTGCACCAAAAAATACAAAACATTGCTGAAAGAAATTAAGGAAGACCTAAATAAATTAAAAGATATCTCATATCTGTGGATTGAAGGATCTATGACATTAAAATTGCAATACAATGTAATCCCAAATAAAATTCCAATGGCTTTTCTTGCAGACATGAAAAGCCAATCCTCAAATTCATATGGAATTTCAATGGGCATGCCATATATACAAAACAATATTAATAAAGTACTACAAATTGGAAGACTCATATTTCTCAATTTCAAAACTTACTACAAAGCTACAGTAATCAAAAGAGTGTAGTACTGGCATAAGGATAGACATATAGATGGATAAATAGAATTGAGAGTCCATAAATAAACCCACACATCTAGGGTCAATGATTTTTAACAAGGGTATAAAGACCAAGAATAGTCTCATCAACAAATGGTACTGGGACCCTTGATATTCACATAGAAAAGAATAAAATTGGATCCCCACCTCACATCATATACAAAAATTAATACAAAGTTGATCAATGATTTAATTATAAGAGTTATAAAATTCTAAGATGAAAGCATAGAGATAAATCATCATGACCTTAGATTAGGCAATGAATCATTAGAAAGGGCATCAAAAGCATAGCAACAACATTAATAAAATAGATAAATTGGACATTATCAAAATTAAGAACATTTGTGCAGGGATCCCTGGGTGGCGCAGTGGTTTAGCGCCTGCCTTTGGCCTAGGGCGCGATCCTGGAGACCCAGGATCGAATCCCACGTCGGGCTCCCGGTGCATGGAGCCTGCTTCTCCCTCTGCCTGTGTCTCTGCCTCTCTCTTTCACTGTGTGCCTATCATAAATAAATAGAAAAAAAAATTAAAAAAAAAAAAGAACATTTGTGCATCAAAGATTCTATCAAAAAAGTGAAAAAACACCCCATAAAGTGGGAGAAAATAGTTGAAAATTATATGTTTGATAAAAAGTCCAAAACCCAGAATATAAAAAGAAGTCTTACAATTCAAAAAAGATAAATAGCCCATGTGTAAAATTGCAAAGGACTTGAATAGACATTTCCCCAAAGAAGATACAGAAATGGTCAGCAAGCACATGAAAAGATGCTCAGAAGGGAAATGCAGATCAAAAACCACACTTAGATACCACTTCACACTCACATGAATGGCTATAATCCAAAAGAATGAAAATAGAAGAGTTGGCAAAGATGTAGAGAAATTGGAAATCTTATGTGTTAGTGATAAAAATATTAAATAGTACAAAGAACTATGGAAGCAGTCTGAAATTTCCTCCAAAGTTAAACATATGACCCATCAATTCCACTGACAGACTTACACCCAAAAGAATTGAAAATAGGTACTAAAAAAATACTTGTACACAAACATTCACGCTGCACTATTCACAATCACCAAAGGGTGGAAACAACCCAAATGTCTATTAACAGATGAATGCAAATTGTAGTATATACATGCAATGGAATAGTATTCAGAGATAAAAATCAATAAAGTACTAGTGCATACTACAACATGAATTAATGTCAGCAACTGCAGAGATAACATTTCTCACTTAGTTTGGCAAAAATTTAAAAACATGACCATACATGCCATTGTGGGAAACACCCATGCTCACATGGTTGGTGGCAGTACCAAATAGTATAAACTTTATGGAGTAGAATTTAGTGGTATTCCAAGAAAACTATGTATAAATTTACCCTTTTAAACAACAATTACACTTGTAGAAATTTACCTTGGTGTTACACCTCCAACAATACAGAAAATATGCACATGGCTGTTCATTGAAGCATACCTGTAATAGCAAAATCTTGGAAAATACAAAAATGCCCCTATAAAGGAGATTGACTGAATGTCTAAGTTTGTGTGCACATGGTAGTATACAACACAATTGTAAAAAGGGGGAAATTGCTATGAACTGCCTCAAGGTAATTTTCAGGATATATTGTTAAATGAAAACAAGTTACAAATGAGTGTATTGGTGCAATAAGAAAAAAAGGAAATTAAGGATTCAAGTAACTGATTACCTTTATCTTACACAAAAGTTTCCACAAAACTGCTATTCAGCACTTTCTATGAAGTCAGTGCAAATTTACTACAAAACCAAGCAAGGACAGTGTGAGAAAGGAAGGTTACAGTCCCAGCTCTTATGAACATAGGTGTAAAATTCCTTAAAAATAGCAAACTGAACCAAATGATATGAAAATGATAATATCCAATAATCACATTAGATATGGGAGAAATGCAAGAATGATTTAAGGTTAGAAAATCTGAAGTGGGAGTGCCTGGCTGGGGCCAGTCAGTTGAGCGACAGACTCTTGGCTTTGGTTTGGGTCATGATCTCAGGGTTGTGGGACCAAGCTCCACGTAGGGCTCTGAGCTCAGCATGGAGTCTGCTTGGGATTCTCTCTCCCTCTACCTCTACCCTTCCCATTTGTGTGCTTGTTCTCTCTCTCTCTCTCTCTCTCTCTCTCCCGTAAATAAATCTTTTTTTTAAATAAATCTTTAAAAAAAGAAAATATGAAATATAATTCAACATATTAACAGGAAAAAAGCAATAAATATAATTTCACATAAATTAAAGAAATTTTTCTTGTCAGGAATGAAAGAATTTTCTAAACCTATGATAAAAGATGTCTATGAGAAACCTAAAACAGACACTATCCTAAAAGGGGAAATTTAAGAAGCTTTCATTTTAAATCAGGTATCAGACAAGAATATGCACATCCTTACTTCTATACAAGTCCTGGCCTGCACAAGGAGGCATTTGAAATGGCATAAAGTTTGAAGAGAAAAAATACAATTGCCATAATTTGCAGATGATGACTGACTACCCAGAACACTATAAGGACCACATCAAAAAATTAAAATCAACAGAGAATTTAGCAAGGTAGCTAGTAACAGACAGTACATAAAAGTCATTTTTCTACATTAGCAACAGAAAGAAGTACTAAAAAAAATTATCCACTGCTTACAATTTTATTTTTAAAGTCCAAGTCCATAGGAATAAATATAATGAAGACATGCCAGAACTCTACATGGGAAAGATTATTAAAATTTTGTAAAAGGACATTAACAAGACCCAAACAGATGAAAGACATAATAAGGCCAAGATTAGAGAATGAAAGGAGGGTAGATGTGAAAATACTACCTGGTCCTGAGGAGGATGTGGTTGGGAGGTAACTTGGATGTCTGTCATTGGAATACACAAAGAAAGGCTGGTCACAGCATGCCTCTGCTTTGCCCTCCTTCATTCTCTCGTCCTCTGAGCTGTGTCTGGTCAAATCCAGCAGTCCTCAGCCAAGACCTACCTACTCATCCTGCCAGCAGCATGAAGTCTGCACTGCTTCTCCAACTCCTATTGATTCACTTAACACCACAGCAGGTGCCTGGGAGCCCCAAGCAACATTTTATGAGTAGGTTCTGGGTCTGGGCTCTGGGGAGGGATGCAGCATTTGTAGAGATGAGAGGATCTGAGGGCTGAGGATACACATTATGGAAAAAATACAGTATCATGTTCAAGGGTCCTAGTTTTACTGTCAGTAAGATCCAGGTTTGAATCTCTGCTGTGTGCTTACTGAGTGGTCTTGGACAAAGTGTCCGGGCCTCAGATTTTATCTTTGCAATGGATATAATGACACTGGGACAGTTGGGAGAAGAAACAGAAATAATGCATGCATACTAGAGCACTCTTAATGGACCATGATAAATGCTCAATAAGAACTACTGTAAATGTTATCAGCCTCATCACCCAGTGTAGTCTTGCTGCCCTAGTTTCTTCATGGATGCTTGCACCAACTTTTCAAGCATTAAAACCGAAGCGCCTGGGTGGCTCAGTCGGTTAAGAGTCTGACTCTTGGTTTCAGCTCAGGTCATGATCTCATGGGTTGTGAGATTGAGCCCTGCGTTAGGCTCTGTAGCCATCAGAGAGTTTACTTGAGATTTTCTCTCTGTCCCTCCTCCCCTCTCTAAAATAAATAAATAAATCTTAAAAATAAAACAGAGAAGAAAATTAAGTTGGTAGAACTCAAGCCAGAACCTACAAAATCTCTGCCTTGGAAAATATTTGGGAAGGAAGGAAGGAAAGTCTTACATTTTATTGCACATTTTAAACATTCAGAGGTACCTACACAATTACCAGTGACTATCACCAATGGCAAAGTATAGAGTCCATCTCAGCAGCCACCATTGCCCAGCTTAACCTAATGAGTGCTGACCACAGTTATGTTGACCTTGACCAATACCAAATGGGAAATGAACTATTATCCACTATACCTCCACTCTCCTATGAGGAAAGCATCCTCAGAATACTGAGGGCTCAGAGAGGGGTATGTGTACTATCTCAAGTGTCTAGGGAGGCAAGTTTCTGTTTTAAGAATTTCAGAGAGGGCCCACACATTTGTAAGACTGAGGGAGGCTAAGCTAGATGGGAAAGAATGGGGGAAGGGTAAATTTGGAGAATCAAGGACTAAAATTTGAAGAGAAACACAAAAAGGTCCCTGAAAGACTGGTAAGTCTTTGTAAGTAAGACTGGAATCACATACCCAGAAGAGGAGGTAAACCTGAGAAGGTCCACCTCTCTGAGATCCCTGGCTCACAGACTCCTTCCCCACACTGTCCTATTGATTCCCAAACTCCCCAAAGTGGGAACCAGTTCCAATTTTTTTGCACTGAGCTAGTGAGCCATGGGATGACCAGGAGACCCAAGGTGAGTGCTGTATACTGGCCTCTGCCAAATTGTCAACAATTTGAGCCTTGGATTTTTTTCTCTAGTGCCATTTGCTGTTCCAATTATAGCCCCAACTTCATTTTTTTCTTTTTTTTATAAATTTACTTTTTATCGGGGTTCAATTTGCCAACATATAGAATAACACCCAGTGCTCATCCCGTTAAGTGCCCACCTCAGTGCCTGTCACCCAGTCACCCCCACCGTTTTTTCTCCTTTCCCCTTTATTCCCTTTCACTATTTTTTATATTCCCCAAATGAATGATACCATATAATGTTTGTCCTTCTCCAACTGACTTATTTCACTCAGCATAATACCCTCCAGTTCCATCCCCGTTGAAGCAAATGGTGGGTATTTGTCATTTCTAATGGCTGAGTAATATTCCATTGTATACATAAACCACATCTTCTTTATCCATTCATCTTTTGATGGACACCGAGGCTCCTTCCACAGTTTTAGCCCCAACTTCATTAATCATTTGTTTCTTCCAGGTCAATATGATACCCTATGGACTCCCTTCTAATTGCAAATACTTGCAAAGCAATAAGTCAACCGGGGCTTATAGAATACTCCACCTATAGATTTGCCCCAGAGAAAGGTCAAGTCACAAGGTACAAAAATTATGGCCTGGCTGGGCTTCAACAACAGGGATAATTGTACTTATCCTTAATGCCTTGGTGTTCAGGAACAGAGATAAGAATGTGAGTTGGAGCCCTACAGAAGGATCTCCTGGTGGAGGTATTCTTGACTTTGACCCAAATACTGAGGGATGAGGGAAATGGGATATTAGCATGAAGATGTTTATTCTTCTCTAATAGTAGAAAATGGGACAACCTGGTGCTCTGGCTTCCTTAGCAGAAGAAACCTGAAAGAAAGAGAAGCCAATCTTTATACCTTATTCCAAAATACTCACCCTCGGACAGGATAAGCACTGAGTGTTATACTATATGTTGGCAAATAAAAAATATACAAAAAATAATAATAATAAAATTAAATTTTAAAAAATAAAAACAAAACACTCACCCTCAATCCCACGGAATAAGTTACCCCTAGAACTCACTTGTGATTTGGGTTCTAGCATTCTGATTCCAGTATCTTCAGTGTATTGTTTGGTCTTTATCATTTCCCAAAATATTCCTTCCCATTCATTCTTTCTCTACACAAATAACATACGTTAGGTCAACTTTAGGACAAACTATGTTGTTAGTGAGAGGTTGTACAACCCACTTGGGGCTACACAGTGAGTCAGTGCAAATGCACCTACACACCCCTTTCTTGCTTACCACAAACTGTTCATTTCCTCAAATATGAAGTATCTGATCTTGCAAGGATGTTGAATTGTCAATGAGTGCAGGGTTCTGCTGACCTCTGTCTCCAATCAGATACCCAAGCCTCAGTTTTCCCTGCCAAGAACTCAGAGAAAGGCAGCAGCTAAGGACAACATCTGATTCCACCTCCCTATAACTACAGGGGGAAGATCAGGGAGGCTGGTTTTCTGATAGTTCCTAGGACTTTTGGAGTTCTGGATGTTACTCCAGTCCATTGTTTAGGCACTTCTCTTTTCTGTTCTGTATTCCAGAGTATATCTTGGAACCCCCACCCTGCAGATCAGATCCTGGAAACTGCACTCAATTCTGTACAATGCAGGAAGATTGCAAAAACGGACTTCAGTGCTGTTCTGCCTTCTGTGGGATAGTCTGTTCATTAAACAAGAATATAAATTATGACAGGTAAGGGGCTTCTCTTGCCCAGTTCTAACCCAGTTGCTTTGGGAACTCAACAGAAGAGTCTCTTACCAGCCCCTATACTGGATCTATTTTTCTAACATTCTCCTTCTCTTTACCAAGGATAATTTTCTTAAATGCCTTGAGTAAAAGAGGCTTTCTCCATTCCCAAACTACATAATGTTTCTCATCACCACATTTGTAAATCTCAAAATATGCCTCTCTAAACACAACCACAAACCACTCCATCAACAGACCCTCCCTGTCCCAGAATCCACCTTTATCCTGAGGCCTGGGACATTATATCTGGGCTACAAGTCTCACCAAAATCCCAAAGCCAATCTGTTTTCTTTGTTTTTTGCTTTCCCTCTTTCACCAAATACCATCCTTTGGCCCCCAGTTTCCTGGGCTCTGGGGATTCTTCAGCCTGAGCAAAGCTTTGGTTAGCTGCTGAGGCATTAGCACTGGCCCCAAATCTGCTGAATGGAAGTGTTCCTAGAGCAGAGAAAGGGCATTAGGGAGTTATGAGACAACTGGTTTCTAATTCTATCTTTCAACTATGACTTTCTACTACCGTGAGGAATACAATTCTCCATGTTTGCCTTTCTTTCTAATGCATAAGATGAGTACTCTTTATTCTAGCCTTGTGAGGTTGGTACAAAGACTCACAAGGCAAGAGACTCAATCAGTGACCCTCTAAATTGTCTTGTTCTTTGCTGTATTCCCTCCCCTGAGCACAATAACCAACCTATGAGACAAGACACAGAGTGATGAAGTAGGGGCTCAGAGCCAGATACTCAAACCCAAATCCTAGCTCTACCACTTCTTAGCTGAGTAAACTCAGACAAGTTAATCAACCTCTCTCTCTGAGTGTCAGCTTCCTTATCTTTAAGACTTGAACAACAATAGTGACATGAAAATAAATAACACATGCAAACTCTAAAGACATTACTTGACATCTATTAATTATTCAGTAAGTTTTACAACTAGGCAACCATATCTCATATCTCTCTTAAGAGATTAGTCTTCAGAGTGAAACTTCATACCTTTCAGGCTCTACCATGCAACACAGAAGCATAAGTATGACTCTTTGTTGTCACTTGTTTCTTTGAGGTTCTGCTTTCCCCATGGCAAGAAAGCTTAGCTTCATGGTCTAGTTTTAATGAGGGAAGTAATGGAAAATTAAGTATTGTATTTCTAAGAGAAAAACTGCACCAGAGAATATTTGAGAATACTTTTTTTCTACAGAACCAGTCACAAGAACATAAGAAAGGTCATGGTACAACCTAACCTTACACCTAAAATAATTGGAAAAAAAGAACATCAAATAAAGCCTAAATCCAGCAGGAGAAGAGAAATAATAACAACTAAAGCAGAAATCAATGGTATAGAAATAAAAAAACACTAGAAACAGATCAACAAAACTAGAAGCTCTTCTTTGAAAGAATTGACAAGATTGATAAACCCTTAGGCAGACATCAAAAAGAAAAGGGAAAGGACCCAAATGAATAAAATTGTGATTGAAAGAGGACAGATCACAACCAACATCACAGAAATACAATTTTAAGAGGATATTATAAGCAATTATATGCCAACAAATTACACAATTTGGAAGAAATGGATAAATTCCTAGAAACATATAAACTACCAAAACTGAAACAAGAAGAAATAGAAAACTTGAACATACCCATAACCAGCAAAGAAATTGAACCAGCAATCAAAAGTCTCCCAAAAACAAGAGTCCAGGGCCAGATGGCTTCCCAGGGGACTTCTACCAAACATTTCAAGAAGAATTAATACCTATTCATCTGAAACCGTTCCAAAACATATAAATGGAAGGAAAATTTCCAAGCTCTTTCTATGAGCCAGCATTACCTTGACTCCAAAACCAGACAAAGACCCCACCAAAGAGGAGAATATCCCTCATGAACACAGATGCAAAAATTCTCACCAAGATACTAGCTAATAGGATTCAACAGTACATTAAAAGGATTATTCACCACAACCAGGTGAGATTTATTCCTAGGCTGCAGGAGTGGTTCAACATCTGTAAAATCAATCAATGTGACACACCACATTAATAAAAGAAAGGACAAGAACCATATGATTCTCTTGATAGATGCAGAAAAAGCATTGGACAAAATCAGCATTCTTTCTTGATAAAAACCCTCCACAATGTAGGTATAGAGGGAACATACCTCAATATCAGAGAAGTCACACACAAAAACTCACAGTGAATATCATCCTCAATAGGGAAAAACTGAGAGCTCTCCCCCTCTTCCCATTCTCACCACCGTTGTTCAACATAGTACTGGAAGTCCTGGCCTCAGCAATCAGACAACAAAAAGAAGTAAAAGGTATCCAAGTTGGCAAAGAAGAAGTAAAACTCTTGCTGTTTGCAGACAACAGGATACTCTATGTAGAAAACCCAAAAGACTCCACCCAAAAATTACTAGAACTGATACAGGAATTCAGCAAAATAAAATCAATGAACAGAAGCATGTTGCATTCTATATGCTAACAATGAGGCAGAAGAAAGAGAAATCAAGGAATCGATCCCTTTTACAACTACACCAAAAACCAAAAGATACCTAGGGATAAACATAACCAAAGAAGTAAAAGATCTGCACTCTGATATCTATTAGAACCCTTAGGAAAGAAATTGAGGAAGACACAAAGAAATGGAAAAACATTCCATGCTCATGGATTGGAAGAGCAAATATTGTTAAAATTCCTATGCTACCCAAAGTGATCTACACATTCAATGCAATCCCTATCCAAATACCACCAGCATTTTTCACAGAGCAGGAAAAACAATCTAAAATTTGATGGAACCAGAAAAGGCCCCAAATAGACAAAGAAATGGAAAAAGAAAACCAAAGCTAGAGGCATCACCATTCTGGAATTCAAGGTCTATTACAAAACTGTAATCATCAAGACAGTATGGTAATGGCACAAAAACAACACATAGAGCAATGGAACAGAATAGAGAACACAGAAATGGACCCTCAAAATTCTATGGTCAACTAATCTTCCACAAAGCAGGAAAGAATATCCAATGGAAAAAAGACAGTCTCTTCAACAAATGATGTTGGGATTGGTCAGCCACATGCAGAAGAACAAAACTGGATCATTTTCTTACACCATACACAAAAATAGACTCGCAACGGATGAAAGACCTAAATGTGAGACAGAAATCTATCAAAATCCTAGAGGAGCACAGGCAACATCCTTACTGAACTTGGCCACAGCAACTTCTTGCAAGACACATCTATAAAGGCAAGGGAAACAAAAGAGATAATGAACTATTGGGACTTCATCAGGATAAAAAGCTTTTGCACAACAAAGGAGACAGTCTACAAAACTAAAAGGCAACCTATGGAATGGGTGAAACTATTTGCAAATGTTTTATCAGATAAAGGGCTAGTATCCAAAATCTATAAAGAACTTACAAACTCAACACCCAAAACCCAAAAAATCCAGTCAATAAATGGGCAGAACATTTATGAACATTTCTCAAAGAAAGATGTACAAATGGCCAACAGACACATGAAAAAATATTCAATATGACTCGGCATCAGGGAAATACAAATCAAATCCACAATGAGATACCACTTCACATCAGTCAGAATGGCTAAAATGAACAACTCAGGAAATAATAGATGTTGGTGAGGATGCAGAGAAGGGGGAACCCTCTTACACTGTTGGTGGGAATGCAAACTGGTGCAACCACTCTGGAAAACAGTATGGAGGCTATTCAAAAAGTTAAAATAGAACTTCCTTAGGACCCAGCAATTGCACTAGTAGGTATTGATCCAAAGAATACAAACACAGGGGGATCCCTGGGTGGCTCAGCGGTTTAGCGCCTGCCTTTGGCCCAGGGTGTGATCCTGGAGTCCTGGGATCGAGTCTCACATCGGGCTCCTGGCATGGAGCCTGCTTCTCTCTCCTCCTGTGTATCTGCCTCTCTCTCTCTATGTCTATCATAAATAAATAAATCTTAAAAAAAAAAAAAAGAATACAAACACAGTGATTCAAAGGGGCATATGCACCCCAATGTTTATGGCAGCAATATCCATGATAGCCAAACTATGGAAAGAGCCCAAATTTATTGACAGATGAATGGATAAAGAAGATGTGGTATATACATGTACAATGGAATATTACTCAGACATCGAAAAGAATGAAATCTTGCCATTTGCAACAACCTGGATGGAACTAGAGGGTATTATGCTAAGTGAAGTAAGTCAGTCAGAAAAAGCTAAATATCATATGATTTCACTCATATGTGGAATTTTTTAAGATTTTATTTATTATTCATGAGAGGCACACAGAGAGGGGGGGCAGAGACACAGGCAGAGGGAGAAGCAGGCTCCTCACAGGGAGCCTGAAGTGGGATTCAATCCCCAGATTGGGATTATACCCTGAGCCAAAGGCAGATGCTCAACCTCTGAGCCACCCAGGAATCCCTCATACGTGGAATTTAAGAAACCAAACAGATTAACATAGGGGAAGGGAAGGAAAAGTAAGATAAAAACAGAGGGAGCAAACCATATGAGACTTTAGGAAACAAAACAGAGGGTTGCTGGAGGGGAGGGGAGGCAGAATGGGGTAATTTGGATGATGGGCATTAAAGGAGGGCACATGCTGTAGTGAGCACTGAGTTTTATATGCAACTGATGAGTCACTGAATTCTACCCCTGAAAGTAATAACACAGTATATGCTAACTAAATTGAATTTAAATAAAGAAGATGTGGTTTATGTATACAATGGAATATTACTCAGCCATTAGAAACGACAAATACCCACCATTTGCTTCAACGTGGATGGAACTGGAGGGTATTATGCTGAGTGAAAAAAGTCAATCGGAGAAAGACAAACATTATATGCTCTCATTCATTTGGGGAATATAAAAAATAGTGATAGGGAATAAAGGGGAAAGGAGAAAAAATGAGTGGGAAATATCAGAAAGGGAGACAGAACATGAAAGACTCCTAACTCTGGGAAACGAACTAGGGGTGGTGGAAGGGGAGGTGGGCGGGGGGTGGGGGTGACTGGGTGACGGGCACCGAGGTGGGCACTTGACGGGATAAGCACTGGGTGTTATTCTATATGTTGGCAAATTGAACACCAATAAAAAATAAATTTATATTAAAAAACATAAGTGCAAGAGAAAATATTTGCTTCAAATACATATTACACTAAATGTCATATTATTTTAAATAAATAAAACACTGCTGAAACCAAAATAAATAAATAAATTTTAAAAATTTAAAAAAAGAATGAAACATCTCGGCTGGCAACTAAGGCTTATCTCCTAGAACATTTTGTAAGTATTGGGGTTTGGCCTGGCATTCCCAGTGTGGCCTCTTCCAGTTTCCCTCCTCTAGCCTCTCTGATATCCCCACATCAGAATAGCCTTTAGTCATCCCAGTTGCACCCTCCTCCATTAACCCACCCCACCCCCACCAGGCTATGCTCTCACTCCCTGGGGCAAGATGTTGTTCAGGGTGAGTTCTGGCACACAGAGCAACATAAGGAGGCAGAGTCATGGCCCAGGGGGGAACACAGGGCACTCACATCTGAGCCTTTGCCAAGGAACAGGCTCTGCCAGCCTTTGGGTTAATGATAGCCCAGCGGAAAAGTCACGCTGAACCCTTCATACTCTGTGTGGCCTTGGTCAGCTCACTCCACACCTTTGAGACTAACAGCTTCCTCGTGTGAGAGATGAAGAGGACATCCATACGTCGGGTTTTGTGAAGATAACATGAGGCTGTATGGAACGGAAGAACTTGATCATTGTAAAGTCTCTGTAAAGGTTAGGAGCTGCCAGTAATTCACTCCTTCTGGGTTCCAGATTTTTATTCTTAAAAGAAAGGAAGATCAGGGCACCTGGATGGCTCAGCAATTGAGGGTTTGCCTTTGGCTCAGGTCATGATCCCAGAGTTCTGGGATGGAGTCCCACAATGGGCTCCCCACGGAGGGCCTGCTTCTCCCTCTGCCTACGTCTCTGCCATTCTCTGTGTCTCTCATGAATAAATAAATAAAATATTTTTTAAAAAAAGAAAGGAGGATAATTTTTATTATTTTACCAATGTTACAAGAAAGCAAGAGAGCAAAATAGAGTCCTCTATAACTCCATCATAAAAACAAAGCTACAATTCATAACTTGGTGGATCTTATTTCAGACTGGGAAAAAGGAGGACCTTAAGATCTTCTAACAGTCCTTCTGAAGTCATCAGAGTTTCCAAGGGGCATTTCAGCTTAGACAGTCCTTTTATTAACTCTCTATAAAGGAGTTCAATAAATGATGACAAGTGAAGGCCAGTGGAGGAGACTATGTGCATGAACACCACCTTGTACAGACCCTGGTGAGTCAGCCATGCTAACTTCCTCTGCACCTTGTACATGATTAACTCCTCAGGCCACACACTGACCATCCATCAGTGAATCAGCATTATCACATAATCTGTGGCCCACCAAGTGGGAAGATACTGAGCATGTAGTAACAACCCAGGCATTCCATCCAGGTGAAAGGTAACAGAAGGTGGCTGGTGCAACTATATAGGGTATTTTTATTGTAGCTTCAGGGTTGCAATGGCTATGGGTATATGAGCATTAGCAAGCCTCATCTCAAAGTATTGCCCAGAGAGACAAGACTTCATCTTGGACAAGCCGAAAAACACTGCCATAGACCTGAGTGTATCTTCTACAGAAACAAGCATCTCCATCTTGCTATCTTCTGGTAGGCTCAGCTAAGACCATGCCCTTTGATGTATCACATTAACTGTAATATCTGTTAGATCCACACATCAGAATGTTTGCTCTCCCCAATCCTGTAGCCTGTCCTCTGCAGAACAGTTTCCCTTGACTAACCATCACTGCTCTGAAAGCCCTGGTATTGGCTGGGAAGCTCAAGTAAGGGAGGAGATGGCAGTGGCAGTGAGGACCTGAGAAAAATGTTCAACTTATTCCCAGAAAGTGCAGTGTTGAGCTTCCTGAGGTGACAGAATGGAAGACAGAACAGCTCAGGCAGATCTTGCCAGCATTTTCCATAAAACCTGGGCTTTGGTGGGCGTTGCCAAGGGATTCCAACATTTGAAATGTGAGCTAACAATTTAGCAATGACATGTTTCATCTGACTAGGTCCTCATAGCAACCATCATTCCCAGTTTACAAACAAGGAAACGGAAGATGAGAGTTAAAGTCACATGCACAGCATTAGCCAATGGGCCAGTTGTAGAGCTGAAATATAAACCCAAGGATTGGGATGCCTTCTTCCCAAGGGATTGCCACCCTGAGCAGCCAATTTTACTGCTGCTGAATGGATATTCACATTTTCATGTTTCCACTGAATTTTACTATTGACACTCTTCCCCCTGCTTCCAACTCAGGCCTTATAACTCCTTATTCCCCTTTACACTTAGAAAGCTGCGAAAGGAAAGAAGAAAGAAAGAAAGAAAGAAAGAAAGAAAGAAAGAAAGAAAGAAAGAAAGAAAGAAAGAAAGAAAGAAGGAAGGAAGGAAGGAAGGAAGGAAGGAAGGAAGGAAGGAAGGAAGGAAGGAAGGAAGGAAGGAAGGAAGGAAGGAAGGAAGGAAGGAAGGAAGAAAGAAAGAAAGAAAGGAAGAAAGAAAGAAAGAAAGAAAGAAAGAAAGAAAGAAAGAAAGAAAAAAGAAAGAAAAGAAAAAGAAAAAGAAAGAAAGAAAGAAAGAAAGAAAGAAAGAAAGAAAGAAAGAAAGCAAGCTGCCTCATTCAGGTTGGTGTCCCTCCAAGGCCCCATGCCCTCTGTCCCTCTATGCTCAAACTCTAGTTTTTCTCTCTGCCAGAATATTTCTCCCACTTTCCTGATGAGCTCCCATTCATGCTTCAAGCCTCATATTAAATTAAAAATCTCCATGGAACCTTCACCAATTCATCCCAGATGGAATGGGGCACTCTCTGTCCTTTCAAAGTACTGTATCTTTTTTTAAAGATTTATATATTTATTCATGAGAGACACAGAGAGAGGAGCAAAGACACAGGCAGAGGGGAAGCAGGCTCTTTGCAGGAGCCTGATGCGGTACTTGATCCCAGATCCCGGGATCACAACCTGAGCTGAAGGTAGCCACCCAACCATTGAGCCACCCAAGTGTCCCTCAAAGTACTATATATTCTCACATTGTCCCATATTCATTTAACTTAGTATTTTTCTATCTAGAGAATGAATCTCATAAAAGTAGGAGCTGTGTCAGATTTCTTTGCCACAGAACCCTAGAACCTAACACCATGCCCTGCACATAGTGAGGATACAATTCTGACTTTTTCAAATGGGATGAGAAAGAAGCTGGCAAGGAGTAGACTAATCCTAACACTTGATGCCTTGCTCTCACAAAATTTTCACTGCACAGTCCAGAACCACTCAGATATCAGCTGACTACTCTACTGGTAGTGGGCTGGACTCAGCCTTCTTTTATAAATTACTTTTCTTAAAGACAGATTTTTATTTGCTTTTGGAAACTTAGAATAGGTTGAAAAATAAACCCCCTCCAAAAAAAAGCTTGTAAAGCTGTTCATAAAGGATGGTAGGACAGAATAAAGGTCCTGCTCTGGGACTCAGACTAGCTTTGTTCTTGCTGGCCTGGTGAAGCTGGACATCTCCAATTCCTTAGGGCCTCAAACTCTTCATCTGTAAATGTCATTGAATAACACCTACCCTCAGGTGCATCATGAGACCAAAGGAGATGATGCAGGTAAATCATGTACCACAGTGCCTGGTAGAGAATCTGAAGAGAATGTTACTATCATTGTTCAAGTCTTCTCAATTCCTCTTTAAAAAAAAAAAAAAGATTTTATTTATTTATTCATGAGAGACACACACACACACATTGAGAGAGAGAGAGAAAGAGAGAGAGAGGCAGAGACACAGGCAGAGGGAGAAGCAATCTCCATGCAGGTAGCCTGGCGTGCGACTCGATCCCGGGTCTCCAGGATCACACCCTGGGCTGAAGGCAGCACCACACCACTGAGCCACGGGGGCTGCCCTCAATCCTTCCTTTAACAAAAATTCTTGTTTTAGAAAAGAATCAAAGCATATCTTCCACCTTAAACTCTATGTTTTAAAAAAACTTCTCAGGATGCCTAGGTGGCTCAGCAGTTGAGAGTCTGCCTTCGGCTCAGGGTGTGACCCTGGGGTCCTGGAATTGAGTCCCTCATTGGGCTCCCTGCGAGGACCCTAATTCTCTGTCTACTTAGGGCTCTGCTTCTCTGTGTGTCTCCTGTGAATAAATAAATATTTTTTAAATTTATTAAATAAAAATAAAAAATTTCTCTAGGTTCTATATAAATTAGCTCCCAGAGTGGCTGCACCAGTTCACATTCCCACCAACAGTGTAAGAGGGTTCCCTTTTCTCCGCATCCTCTCCAACATTTGTCGTTTCCTGCCTTGTTAATTTTCCCCATTCTCACTGGTGTGAGGTGGTATCTCATTGTGGTTTTGATTTATATTTCCCTGATGGCAAGTGATGCAGAGCATTTTCTCATGTGCTTGTTGGCCATGTCTATGTCTTCCTCTGTGAGATTTCTGTTCATGTCTTTTGCCCATTTCATGATTGGATTGTTTGTTTCTTTGGTGTTGAGTTTAATAAGTTCTTTATAGATCTTGGAAACTAGCCCTTTATCTGATATGTCATTTGCAAATATCTTCTCCCATTCTGTAGGTTGTCTTTGAGTTTTGTTGACTGTATCCTTTGCTGTGCAAAAGCTTCTTATCTTGATGAAGTCCCAATAGTTCATTTTTGCTTTTGTTTCTTTTGCCTTCGTGGATGTATCTTGCAAGAAGTTACTGTGGCCGAGTTCAAAAAGGGTGTTGCCTGTGTTCTTCTCTAGGATTTTGATGGAATCTTGTCTCACATTTAGATCTTTCATCCATTTTGAGTTTATCTTTGTGTATGGTGAAAGAGAGTGGTCTTGTTTCATTCTTCTGCATGTGGATGTCCAATTTTCCCAGCACCATTTATTGAAGAGACTGTCTTTCTTCCAATGGATAGTCTTTCCTCCTTTATCGAATATTAGTTGACCATAAAGTTGAGGGTCCACTTCTGGGTTCTCTATTCTGTTCCATTGATCTGTGTGGAGGTTCCTCAAAGAGTTAAAAATAGATTTGCCCTACGACCCAGCAATTGCACTGTTGGGGATTTACCCCAAAGGTACAGATGCAATGAAACGCCGGGACACCTGCACCCTGATGTTTAAAGCAGCAATGGCCACAATAGCCAAACTGTGGAAGGAGCCTCGGTGTCCATCGAAAGATGCATGGATAAAGAAGATGTGGTTTATGTATACAATGGAATATTACTCAGCCATTAGAAACGACAAATATCTACAATTTGCTTCAACGTGGTTGGAACTGGAGGGTATTATGCTGAGTGAAGTCAGTCGGAGAAGGACAAACATTATATGTTCTCATTCATGTGGGGAATATAAATAATAGTGAAAGGGAATATAAAAGAAGGGAGAAGAAATGTGTGGGAAATATCAGAAAGGGAGACAGAACGTAAAGACTGCTAACTCTGGGAAACGAACTAGGGGTGGTAGAAGGGGAGGAGGGCGGGGGGTGGGAGTGAATGGGTGACGGGCACTGGGGGTTATTCTGTATGTTGGTAAATTGAACACCAATAAAAAATAAATTTAAAAAAATTAGCTCCCAAAGACTTCTTCTATGCCAATTTGAATGCCTTTTATTTCTTTTTGTTGACTGATAGCTGAGGCTAGAACTTCTAGTACTATGTTGAATAGCAGTGGTGAGAGTGGACATACCTGTCGTGTTCCTGATCTTAGGGGAAAGGCTCCCAGTGTTTCCCCATTGAGAGTGATGTTTGCTGTGGGCTTTTCATAGATGGCTTTTAAGATGCTGAGGAATGTTGCCTCTATCCCTACACTCTGAAGAGTTTTGACCAGGAATGGATGCTGATACTGCACATAGAAAACACAAAAGACTCCACCCCAAGATTGCTAGAACTCATACAGCAATTTGGCAGTGTGGCAGGATACAAAATCAATGCCCAGAAGTCAGTGACATTTCTATACACTAACAATGAGACTGAAGAAAGAGAAATTAAGGAATCAATCCCATTTACAATTGCACCCAAAAGCATAAGATACCTAGGAATAAACCTCACCAAAGAGGTAAAGGATCTATACCCTAAAAACTACAGAACACTTCTGAAAGAAATTGAGGAAGACACAAAGAGATGGAAAAATATTCCATGCTCATGGATTGGAAGAATTAATATTGTGAAAATGTCAATGTTACCCAGGGCAATTTACACGTTTAATGCAATCCCTATCAAAATACCATGGATTTCTTCAGAGAGTTGGAACAAATTATTTTAAGATTTCTGTGGAATCAGAAAAGACCCTGAATAGCCAGGGGAATTTTAAAAAAGAAAACCATAGCTGGGGGCATCACAATGCCAGATTTCAGGTTGTACCACAAAGCTGTGGTCATCAAGACAGTGTGGTAGTGGCACAAAAACAGACACATAGATCAATGGAACAGAATAGAGAACCCAGAAGTGGACCCTCAACTTTATGGTGAACTAATATTCGACAAAGGAGGAAAGACTATCCACTGGAAAAAAGACAGTCTCTTCAATAAATGGTGCTGGGAAAATTGGACATCCACATGCAGAAGAATGAAACTAGACCACTCTCTTTCACCATACACAAAGATAAACTCAAAATGGATGAAAGATCTAAATATGAGACAAGATTCCATCAAAATCCTAGAGGAGAACACAGGCAACACCTTTTTTGTTTTTTGGGGTTTTTTGTTTTTGTTTTTGTTTTTGTTTTGTTTTGTTTTGCAACACCCTTTTTGGACTTGGCCACAGCAACTTCTTGGAAGATACATCTATGAAGGCAAGAGAAACAAAAGCAAAAATGAACTATTGGGACTTCATGAAAATAAGAAGCTTCTGCACAGCAAAAGAAACAGTCGAAAAAACTAAAGACAACCTACAGAATGGGAGAAGATATTTGCAAATGACGTATCCGATAAAGGGCTAGTTTCCAAGACCTATAAAGAACTTATTAAACTCAACACCAAAGAAACAAACAATCCAATCATGAAATGGGCAAAAGACATGAACAGAAATCTCACAGAGGAAGACATAGACATGGCCAACAAGCACATGAGAAAATGCTCCGCAACCCTGGCCATCAGAGAAATACAAATCAAAACCACAATGAGATACCACCTCACACCAGTGAGAATGGGGAAAATTAACAAAGCAGAAAACCACAAATGTTGGAGAGGATGCGGAGAAAGGGGAACCCTCCTACACTGTTGGAGAGAATGTGAACTGGTGCAGCCACTCTGGAAAACTGTGTGGAGGTTCCTCAAAGAGTTAAAAATAGATCTGCCCGATGACCCAGCAATTGCACTGCTGGGGATTTACCCCAAAGATACAGATGCAGTGAAACGCCAGGACACCTGCACCCCGATGTTTCTAGCAGCAATGTCCACAATAGCCAAACTGTGGAAGGAGCCTCGGTGTCCATCGAAAGATGAATGGATAAAGAAGATGTGGTTTATGTATACAATGGGATATTACTCAGCCATTAAAAACGAAAAATACCCACCATTTGCTTCGCTGTGGATGGAACTGGAGGGTATTATGCTGAGTGAAGTAAGTCAATCGGAGAAAGACAAACATTATATGGTCTCATTCATTTGAGGAATATAAAAAATAGTGGAAGGGAATAAAAGGGAAAGGAGAGAAAATGAGTGAAAATATCACTGAGGGTGACAAAATATGAGAGACACCTAACTCTGGGAAACAAACAAGGGGTAGTGGAAAGGGAGGTGGGCAGGGGTTGGGGTGACTGGGTGGCAGGCACTGTGGGAGGAACGTGGCGGGATGAGCATGGGTTTATGCTATATGTTGGCAAATTGAACTCCAATTAAATAAATAAATAAATAAATAAATAAACAAACAAACAAACAAATAAGCTCCCAAAGAAGACAAGCACCATGTCTCTGACCTTTGAAACATCTTCTCACATGGGATATGGCATAGTTATAGAAAGTACTCCATCCCTGAGAGATATGATTAAACTACATGATGATGGAGCAGGTGTTTTAACAATGATCTCGATTCCTCTACTAAGCCTCTAGCAACTGTAGATTTTGCTTCACACACACACACACACACACACACACACACACACAAATCCCATGTAAATGTACTAACTTGGAAATTTGTGGTCACCTAGTCTCACAATACGACTCCGCCAACCACATCCCATCCAAATGAACATTTCCCTAGATAAATCTGTCACAATTCCATGTCCCACTCCTCTCTCTCTTCTGTTTCCCCGTTCTAATCTGACCTATCCCTGGTGACCCCTGACCCAGAGCTGGAATCATTGTTCAGAAAACTCTGCAGGCTCCTTCAACCAATGTGGTTCAAGTTGACCTAGTAGCCAGGCTTCTCATACTAAGAGTGGTCCATTTAACTGCAGCTATAACTGTTTGAATAACCTGAGCTTGACCTATCTGCCCATTACAAGGACACTGAGCACAGAAGGCTATTTAAATGTAAATTTATATTAATTACAACTCAGTAAATAAATTATTCCATCAGTTCCTCAGTCTCACTAAACACATTTCAAGTGATCAATAACCTCATTTGGCTTGTGGCTACTGTTGGTAAAAAAAAAAAAAAAAAAAAATGCAGGGATCCCTGGGTGGCGCAGCGGTTTAGCGCCTGCCTTTGGCCCAGGGGGTGATCCTGGAGACCAGGGATCAAGTCCCACGTCGGGCTCCCAGTGCATGGAGCCTGCTTCTCCCTCTGCCTGTGTCTCTGCCTCTCTCTCTCTCTCTCTCTCTGTGTGTGTGACTATCATAAATAAATAAAAATTTAAAAAAAAGAAAAAAATGCAAACAATAACATTTCACCATGGCAGAAAGTGCTATTGGAAAGCATTGCTTTGACCTATATAGAGTTGATATCTAAATAATAATGGCAAAATAAAGATCATAGTGTCAGATAATTTTACAAGGGTTTACTGTTACAGATTTTTTTTACATTTAATGTATTATCATTTAGTTCCAATTATCTGTGAAGAAATAAAATTCCAAGATATGTACTAATTGTTGACACATGTATTTGAACTTTTTGCTCTTGGTATAGTATATCAGTGTAATATGAAAAGAACCTGAAGTGGGAACAGGCAATGAAGGCACTGGCAAAATAGAGATCTCCTATCTTTAGAACTAAGAAATGCTGTGCTTCCTGCCACGCTGCCCAGAGAGGAGCTTTATATGAACCAACCATTGATGGGTGAGTTGAATCTTCTGCCAGAAGGGATGACTGACATTCTAGCCCCATGCTGAGTGCAGCTGAACTGCAGAAACAGGAGATCCTCTACCATGCTACTGTCCAAGCAGGGCATGAAAGAGTGCCTAGACGAGATTGAGGCGTGTCCTCTGAGACTGAAAGGCATAGACTATTGTCTAGATGATGAGAAGCAATGGGAGGTGCTTCCCATCCAGAGTCTGAAAAGACTTGGAAGCCTGAGTCTTCATGTGAGCCAAGGAAATAACAGAGAAGTAGCCAGGCTTGAGACATCTAGGAAAAACTTCAGCAAGAAGACTGCCAGCATTGGACATCTTGAGGGTGTTGCCAGGGCATTTATAGAAAAAATTAGCAAAGAGCATTTCACCTTATCAGGGAATGCTGCAGTCTGGAAATGAAAATGCCTTTTGGACTGAGAATGATGGGTTATGGAAATGCCTTGAGGGAGGATAGACTAAAAGTCTTCCAAAGACTCATCAACCCAAGATTCCCAGTTCCCCTTCTGTCTTATCACAAATCTTTCTTCTAAGGCTCCAAAAGTGTCCACAACAATGGCAATTGTGATCTACCATTTTGGTTTGGCATTTTTTAGGGGGTTTGGGGGCTTGGGGCATTTGTTTTTTTATTCTTTGGTTTTGGTTTTGGGGGGTTTAATTATTTATTTATTTATTTATTTATTTATTTATTTATTATTTTAATAAATTTATTTTTTATTGGTGTTCAATTTGTCAACATACAGAATAACACCCAGTGCTCATCCGGTCAAGTGCCCACAGGGGAAATTAACAAGGCAGGAAACCACAAATGTTGGAGAGGATTTAGAGAAAGGGGAACCCTCTTGCACTGTTGGTGGGAATGTGAACTGGTGCAGCCACTCTGGAAAACTGTGTGAAGGTTCCTCAAAGAGTTAAAAATAGATCTGCCCTACGACCCAGCAATTGCACTGCTGGGGATTTACCCCAAAGATGCAGGTGAAACGCCGGGACACCTGCACCCCGATGTTTCTAGCAGCAATGTCCACAATAGCCAACTGTGGAAGGAGCCTCGGTGTCCATCGAAAGATGAATGGATAAAGAGGATGTGGTTTATGTATACAATGGAATATTATTCAGCCATTAGAAACGACAAATACGGGCAGCCCCGGTGACGCAGTGGTTTAGCGCCGCCTGCAGCCGGGGGTGTGATCCTGGAGACCCGGGATAGGGTCCCACATCGGGCTCCCTGCGTGGAGCCTGCTTCTCCCTCTGCCTGTGTCTCTGCCTCTCTCTCTCTCTCTCTCTCTCTCTCTCTCTCTCTCTGTCTATGAATAAATAAATAAAATCTTTAAAAAAAAAGAAAGAAAAGAAAAGAAATGACAAATACCCACCATTTTCTTTGACGTGGATGGAACTGGAGGAGTTATGCTGAGCGAAATAAGTCAATCGGAGAAGGACAAACATTATATGGTTTCATTCATTTGGGGAATATAAAAAATAGTGTAAGGGAATAAAGGGGAAAGGAGAAAAAATGAGTGGGAAATATCAGAGAGGGAGACAGAACATGAGAGACTCCAAACTCTGGGAAACGAACAAGGGGTGGTGGAAAGGGAGGTGGGGGGGGGGCGGGTGGTGACTGGGTGACGGGCACTGAGGGGGGCACTTGATGGGATGAGCACTAGGTGTTATGCTATATGTTGGCAAATTGAACTCCAATAAAAAATAAAAATAACTTGTGGTGGGGACAAGGGGTGAGATGGTGGTGTAAACAGTAAATGGAGGATATGAGGATGAGCTCCTACATTCAGAAATCCCAAGAGTTACAAGGACAACAACACAACAACTCAAGCGAACTTAATAGGAAGTGCTATGAAGAGAGACTTGGAATTGTAATCATGGTTCTTCCCAAATTTTGCAAACAATTGGCACTAGATGCCCCTGTTCATTTGAAAATCAAAGAAAATCCTTATTTCTAGACCATCACTCATGTAAACCCCCCACCACCACCAAACTCTTACCTTTTGGCTTCTCATCTGTGGCTCTTATAAATTATTAGAACCTCTGAATTCCTTTACTTTATGAGATTCCTACTTTGAGAATGCACAGGTGACCTTACGTGCCTCTTTGGTCAGAAAGCTACAGTTATAACAACTGCATTCTCCCTTGTGAGCTTCTGATAATTTGGGTATGAAGCTTAAGTATGATCTGAATAGTTCAGAAAAATGTCCAATTTTCCTTAAGTTCAACACTCTGGCCTAAGAAAGAAAAGAGTGAGGGTGTTTTTACAAACGTCGTTTGTTATTTTGTTGGGAGAGTAATTGGAACCCAAAAGGTCCCTCCTCCAAAAGACTCAAGAAGAAAAAAATATGCACAACAAAACAAATAAGATTGCAACAACTGAGACTTATTAAACGCTAACTTTGGGTTGGACACTGTACACATGTTATCACCAACTTCATGACTCCTTAGCTCTCAGATTTGTTAAACAAGAGGAGATATGTGTACCAGGATCTAGGAAGGAAATCAAAACCATGATAACCCAAACCCAGAGACTGGCCTCCAGCCTCCTTGACTGCAAGAGATTTCATAGTTCCACCTAATATCAAATTTGTGTCCCCATTTCTGTCCATGGAACCAACAAACAAGCATCAAGCTTTTCGTGGCCGGGTTCAACCATGTCTAGACTCCCATCTCCAGCATGGTAGTGTGAAGCAGCTGAAATACTTCTCTCTACACAGTTGCCCAGTCTTTTAATCACATATTTTTATTACTGGCCACCCCAGACTTATTTCCTTTTTTACCCTCAAATTCATGGTTGGAAACAGACACAATGTATGAGATGATGTATAAGGAACAGTGGCCAGGGAAGTGATTGGGATTCCATGAAGTTTTGATACCATTAAATTCATGTTGTTCCCCACTTCCTGACTCAGGTAGATTTGTCTGTACTATTGGCATGTCCATTCCCACTATCAGTTGGAGTCAGTTTATCAAGCGTTGATCAAACACAAAGTACCTAGTTATTCCCCTGGATCATATTCCAGAAAACTGTCCACTCGGTAGAGTCAGAGATAGGTCCTACATTCCATCAGTATTTTATCAGTTTTTAGGAGCTTTTTCCAAAATTGAGAACAAAATTGTGGGTTTTGACTACAGGAAAGAATACCTCCTAGGGCATTAGGAAACCCTAGAGTCTAGCCTCACAATATTCTAACTCTTTTTAAGGGTAAAGGCTAGGGCAGGAATATAACCCCTCCTGGGGTCTCAGTACTGCTCTTACCATCAAGTCTAATATTCTGGAGCAGTGAGTAAAGCACCCAGAAGGGTTCAGATGAACCTCCTAGTTGATGCTATCAGGACAAGATGGGAGAACTTTTATCTGAGCTGAGATTATTCTTTTAAATTGGGACTTAAATTTTTTGTGGCTCCTCTTAGATTTAGTTCCTATCTTCCCCACTTAACAACATTTCAGCCCTTGGGACAGGACAGGATGTTCCCAGTAGCTAATGAACCAAGGGAGACCTTGTGTCCCAAGAGCCCCATCCCATTCTTTCCACCTTCAAAGCAGCTTGGTGTCCTGGAAAAAAAATTTTACTTTAATATGAAGACCTGGGTTCAAATCAGTTTATGGTTTTTATTTTTTTATATTCAACCTTGTTTTGAAGAATGTAAGGCAGCTTACCAGGATTCATAATATGTAATATTTTTTTAAAAAACAAATCGAGGGGCACCTGGGTGGCTCAGTCAATTGATTGTTGGACCCTTTTTTTTTTAAAGCTAATCTTATGCTTACTCTAAAGGTTGTAACTGTGTTCTTATTGTATAGTTATTACAAAAACTTATAGCCAATTTTATGATACCTCATAGCAAGTGTCTGTGACCTTGTAGCATGTATTTGCTATGCTAATCTCCTATGTAGTTCTACCATACTTTATTATTTTCGTATCTTCTTTCCTCTACATAAAGAGCCCAAAAAATAGGCTAATTTTTTTTATTTTAAAATATTTTTGTTTGTTTATTTGAGAGAGGGAGAAGGAGAGCATGTGTGCAAGTGGGGGGAGGGGAGAAGGAGGTAGAGAGAGAGAGAAACAGAATCTGCATTGAGTATGGAGCCTGGCATAGGGCTTGATCTCAGAGCCCTGAGATCGTGACCTGAGCCAAAATCAAGAGTCTAACACTTGGGATGCCTGGGTGGCTCAGTGATTTAGCTCCTGCCTTGGGCCCAGAGCATGACCCTGAGGTCCTGGGATCAAGTCTCACATCGGGCTCCCTGCATGGAGCCTGCTTCTCCCTCTGCCTGTTTTCTACCTCTGTGTGTGTGTGTGTGTGTGTGTGTGTGTGTGTGTGTCATGAATAAATAAAATATTTTTTTAAAAATTAATTTTAAATGGATAAGGACTTAAACATAAGACCTGACAATGTAAAACTTGTAGAAGACCTAAACATAAGACCTGACAATGTAAAACTTGTAGAAAAGCATGAGGAAAAAGTTCCTTGATATTAGTCTTTGGTAATGTTTTTTTTGTTATGACACTAAAAGCATAATCAACAAAAGCAAAAATAAACAAGTAGGACTACATCAAGTTAAGAAGCTTCTGCAAGCAAAGGAAACAATCACAAAATGAAAAGGCAATCTATGGATTAAGAGAATATATTTGCAAACCACATATCTGTTAGGGAGTTACTGTCCAAAATATATTAGAAACTCATACAACTCATTAGGTGGGGGGGAAAGCCAAGTACTCTGATTTTTAAATAAGCAAAGGACCTGAATTGACATTTTTCCAAGAGACTAATAAGTAGCCAACAAATACATAAAAAGGTATTCAACATCAGGGGATCCCTGAGTGGCTCAGTAGTTTGGTGCCTGCCTTTGGCCTGGGGCGTGATGCTGGAGACCCGGGATCGAGTCCCACATCGGGCTCCTGCATGGAGCCTGCTTCTCCCTCTGCCTGTATCTCTGCCTCTCTCTCTCTCTCTCTCTCTGTGTGTCTATCATGAATAAATAAATAAAAACCTTTTTAAAAAAAGGTATTCAATATCACTACTCATGAAGGAAATGCTTATGCTAGACATAAGATTAATATATAATATAAATTACGGTTTTGTACATCAGAAACAAATAGAAGTATAATGTTTAAAGATACCATTTACAATAATACCAAAAATATAAATAAGGTTACAAGACCTGTTTGGGAAATATTGTAAACCTTGCTAGGAAGTTATTAAGAAAACCAATATAAATGAGGAACTACTGTATTTATGCAAGATAATATTGTAAGGATGTTATTCTCCTCAAATTGACCTGTAAATCCAAAGCAATTAAAATCAATATCCAAGCTGGGTCTTTTGAAGAACTTGACAAACTGACCCTCAAATTTATGTGAATATGCAAAATCCTAAGATAATACAAAATTCAAGTAATCAAGAATGGCTTTGGAGCAGGAATATACAGTAGAGTAAAATAAAGAGCCCAAAAATAATCCCACATGTATAAAAGAAGTTATCATATAAGTAGATAAAAGTTGAATTCATCAACAACTGGGTCTGAAGCCACTGAAAAATTAAATTGTATCACACCTTATTATTATTTCACACCTTACCAAAAATAATCAATTTCAGGTAGTCTAAGAGTTTAAATGTGAAAGCCAAAATTCAAAAGCCTTACAAGAAAACAAAACCAAGGTGTCCCATATTCCTAGGTAATATAGTATAGTGAGTTCAAATTTGATTGCACATATAACTTAGCCTCAGCCTCAGTTTTTTCATCTGTGATAATAATAATTGCTCCTAACTCATGAACTGCATATGCTTTTTGTGAGAAAAAAATTTTTGTTTTTGAAATTTAATGATTTTATGCAGATGGATAGATAATAGTGTCTCACATGAAGGAAGTACCATAAGGGTTAGTTACTATCATTACTACTATTGGTTTTATTACATTCTTCCTGTTTCACCGGGATCAGTCACTTCCTTGTTGTGGAAGATTGAAGAGAGAAAAGAAATCAATCTTTTTTTAATTCATTAATCATTCTATCTTCCATGATTAAGCTTATGCTACAATCTCTGATCCTTTTGTTTTTATGGTTTCTAAGATGAACATGGGACTCACTATCAGGGGTCTAATTGGCCTGGGATCTTCAGCTTCATGGCTGGGCACCCAAGCATTCACTGTTCAACTCAATGCCTAGTAATGCCCTGGGGTAAGTGGGCTTAGCCCTCTCAAGTATCAAGCCCAAAATATAACATCAGTTGATACCAAGCCTCTCCTACCTTCTGCTTACTACATCATGAAGCCTCCTGAGTTGGGATTTCTTCTAGGGTTCTTCATCTTCCTCTTGCTGACTACCCCATTAATGGGTGGTGTTGCTAAACTTGCTGAAATGATATGTGGAGACCTCAAAGGTATGAACTTAAAGTAGAAAATAAATGCAAAAACCAATTATGAATGGGGGAGAGAGTGTCAAAAAAATGTGATATCCAGCTGGTCCAGAAAGGTCCCCCTTTTGTGTTAATAACCATTAACACTTAGTCCCTTGACTCCAGGCATTACTTACTCTGGGTATCTTGTAGATGTCTGATGAGAAAAAACAATGAGGCAAATGAATCCAGATGGGGCTGTCTTTTAGATGGTCCAAAGGATCAAACATATTTTGAATTAGGGGTTTCATGACAAATTTTGAAGATCCAAGACCATTTAAGAATACATATTGAGAGGAGAGTAAAGGAGGGCTGGAAATGGAGCAAACTGAGGCATTTTCAATATCTGGGCTATGGGCGCAGAGAGAACACTTGAACCCATGGTCCCTGTTAGAGAAGTTCACAATGTAGATGTGAAAGATAATGAAGTTTTCTTCCACAGGTAATGTGTATAGGCTTGGTGCTTCTGGAGCATGGGGAGGTGGCACAGTCTACGCTGTGAGTCAGACACCCCAAATTCTGGCCCTGCCACTTAGCAAATGTGTGCCCTTGGTCAAGTCACTCAATCACCTTCCACCCAATTCCAAACTAATGTGAGGAATTTTTAAGGGCCCTGGAAGGCAAAAATCTCCTGCTAAGTCCTAACTCATTCCGCCTAATGCAATGGGAACCTTTCGTGCAGATCCTTGCAAAATGGATATGAAAACTGGTAGCTGCTTTGAAATTCACTTTAGATATTTCTACAACCGAACCTCCAAGAGATGTGAAAGTTTTGTATTCTCTGGATGTGATGGCAACCTTAACAACTACAAGCTTAAAATAGAATGTGACATAGCCTGTGTCAAAGAATACAAAATAAAGTAAGAAATCCCACCCTGCCCTTGGCCCTTGGGGGAGAGGAAAAGGAGAGGTTCTTAGATCCTAGGATCCCTGGCTTGGGATGGGAAGTGGGAGGATTGTCCTCATTAAAAAACTTAATAGGTTAGATCTCAGGATCATTTGTCATTTTTCCTTAGGAAATCCAAAGTCCAGAGAAAAATTAGTAGTCACCATTTATCAGATAATTACCATGTGCCAGGCACTGCACTAAGCAATTTACATATATTGATATAATTTAAAATTAAAATCACCCTAAGGGAGATTTGTATCATTATTTTAGAGTGGCAAATGAAGAAACAAAGTCCATTAGAGGTAATGGACTGGTATGAATGGTATGAACTGGACCAAGTTCATATTAAATGGTTTCTAATCAGATGTGATGGTCACCAGGGCTTGACTATTTTACAAGCACAAGTTCACCCAAAACCAATCCTTGTAATCTCAGACCTATGAACTCTCCATAGCAACATGCTGTTTTATACAACTAAGCTCTCAGCCCACACTTGACCATTTCCCAGTCATTGGAACTAGAAGAAGGCCCATGGAGGCTTTGGTATGGCTGATTCCCAAGAAAGTGAGATGGAAAGTGATCTTGTGAGTAACTCAAAAACAAATTTTGTTTTATTTATTTAATATGCCTTGTGAATTTTTGCAATGCCTGGCACATAGTAGTAGACAATTACTAAGTTTTAGGGAATGAAAGAATAAGATATCAATAAATGGAACAGGAGAGACATTGAAAGATATGATATCCTCTGGACTTGTTTTGGGATAAAAATGACTTAAATTAATCCAGGGAGACTTTCCAAAACCTTTAACACAGATCTGTTTTGTTGTTGTTGTTGTTGTTTGTTTGTTTGTCTGTTTTTGCTTTAACAGAGACAATAAGCCGAGAGGTTAGAGTTGATACACCATTCTGAAACATAGTTGTAAGAAAATTCAAATCAATTTTAAGACCTTTGTAATATTTCCATAATCCTGGAAACTTCCATATGTTTGCTATTTTCCTAACTTGAGGTTTGCCTTTCCTGAGAAATAATTGTATGACCATTAAAATGAAAGCAACTTTGTGTCAGCCTTCCCTACTCTCTGAATGTCTCTTCCCTTCCTCTGCCTTATTTAGAGTTGAATGTCAACTGGTCCCATCCTTTAGTTGCCCTCTATCCCATCAACCATTTCTCATATATGTGTATGGTGTTTTAGGTGTGACAAACCCAATCTGTATAGGTTTGTATCACCTCCCTTCTCATGTTGAACTAGTTAGTAGAACCAGAGCACCAAACTAGTGCTCTTTTTTTTTTCCTTAGAACCAAATTGTGCAGTGAACCTAACACATGAAATTTATGTCCACCAAGTCAGGAGTCCCAGTTAGTTTAACTAGCCTCCTGACCTGATCCCTAATAATAAGTAGTTATTTAGACATTGTTTAGTACCCCAGTCAATGAAATTTGACTTGGCTGTTCTCAGTCCTTCTGGAAAAACAACCCTCAATTTCAATCCAATGACTGTGTTTTAGCCGCCAAGAGAATAATCACCCAAACACTGGTTACCAAGTTTCCTGAATGCTACAAGGTTCAACATGGCCATCTTCCCAGCTGTAGGACACACAGCCTGACCATTTCATCTCTGAATTTATCCAAGCATCCCTTTTCTGCATACCTTCCCTGTCCATCTTATTGACTAAGTCCAATCCCTTACGTGTGAATGCATCCTGGACTATTGGTAGCTAGGGCCAACATCAGAGGCATTATAAATGAGATCCTGTAACTAGGCATGCAAACCTGTCTTTTCTCAATCTTAAGAATAGGAAAACTAGTCCCCTAAATTGATACCATTTTCTGCAAGATATCTGACTACTTCAAGATCAGACCATTATCCAAACAGGATTTATTCTGAACAGGTAAAGCATGTTCCAACTTTAGTGAAGACCTGGGAATTATAAACTATTCTTCAGCTAAATCAGCTGCTGGAAACATGCTATGAACCTGAAATAATAGGAACTGGGCTAACATGACTGGTTCACATAAATGGAAGTTCTGAGATTTTCCTGTTGTGAGTCATGAAGCTGGATGTCCCAGAAATAAACAATCTTTCAGGGACAAAATAACATATTCCCATAGCCCATTTGCTTCCTTTTCCAGCCAAATCCTGGAAAAGTGAGACAACTAAAAATAAGGTGAATGGGGGGGGTGCCTGGGTTGGTTGGTATCCAGCTCTTGATTTCGACCCAGGTCATGATCTCAGAGTTGTGAGATCAAGCTCCACCTTGGGCTCTGTGTGGAGTGTGGAGTCTGCTTAAGATTCTCTCTCTTCGGAAAAAGGCTAGGGGATGACAAAGACAGATTTCCAGAATTACCACATTATTAGGTTCAAATGTCCAGTTTTCATTAAAAATAAATCACAAAGCTATATGTTGGCAAATTGAACTCCAATAAAGAAATATACAAAAATAAAATTTTTTAAAAAATCACAAAGCATAAAAAGAAACACAAAAATATGGCCCATTCAAATAAAAATAAACAAATCAACAGTCCCCAAAAAAGATCCAATGGCAGATCTTCTAGACAAAGATTTTAAAACACCTATCCTTTCATAAAAAGGAAGAAAATGGGGCAGCCCCAGTGGCGCAGTGGTTTAGCACTGCCTGCAGCCCAGGGTGTGATTCTGGAGACCCGGGATCGAGTCCCACATCAGGCTCCTGCATGGTGCCTGCTTCTCCCTCTGCTTGTATGTGTGTCTCTCTCTCTCTGTCTCTATGAATAAATAAATAAAATCTTTTAAAAAAAGGAAGAAAATGAAAAAAATAACAATAAATAAATAAATAAGACAACTATCTTTAAGATATTTGAAGTACTAACATGGAGAAAATCAAGAAAACAATGTATGAACAAAGTGGAAATATTAATAAGGAAATTTTTTTGGTCTTTAAAAAAACTGAAAAAAATTTGAAGATAAAAAGTACAATAACTGAAATGAACATTTTAGTAGAAGTGTTCAAAGGCAGATTGAAGTAGACAGAAGACAAAAAGCAATAAACATGAAGATAGAACCATGGAAATTACAAATCTAAAGAACAGGGATGCCTGGGTGGCTCAGTGAGTCCAGGGATTGAGCACCACATTGGGCTTCCTGCGGGGAGCCTGATTCTCCCTCTGCCTATATTCTGTCTCTCTCTGTGTGTCTCTCATGAATAAATAAAAACAAAATCTTTTTTTAAATGAATAAATAAATGAATCTCTAAAAAAAAACAGAAAGAAAAGGGTATCTGGGTGGTTCATTTGGTTAAGTGCCTGGCTGACTCCTGGTTTCTGCTCAGGTCATGATCTCACTGTTGTGAGATCAAGCCCCATCAGACTCTGTGCTAAGCACAGAGACTGCCTCAGATTCTCTCTCCCTCCCCCCTCTGCTTCTCTCCTGACTCATGCTCTCTCTCTCTCTCTCTGTCTAAAATAAGTAAATAAATACATAAATAAATAAAGTAAATAAATAAAATCTTTTTTAAAAATGAAGAACAGAAGGAAAAAATATTGAATAAAAGTGAACAGAGCCTAAGTGATGTTTGTACACCTTTGAATAAACTAACATATGCATTGTGGAAGCCCCAGAGAAAGAGAGAGAAAAGACCAGAGATAGAGTTTGAAGAAATAATGATTGAAAACTTCCCAAATTTGATGAAAGACATGAATATAAATATCAAAGAAGTTCAACAAATTGGAAGTAAGATGAACTCAAAGAAATGCACACTGAGACACATTATCATCAAACTTTCAAAAGCTTAAGAGAATCTTGAAAGCAATAAGAGAAAAGTGACACATCACGTACAAGGGATCTTAATTAAGATAACAGCAGATTTCTCATCAGAAACTTCACAAGTCAATAGGCAGCAGGATAATACAGGAAAAATGCTAGAAGAAAAAAAACCTGTCAACCAAAAATCCTATATCCAGCAAATTGTCCTTCAAAAGAGGAGAAGGTAGGGGAACAACCAAGATGGCAACATAGGATGCTCCTGAACTCCCCTCCTTCCATGAATACACTGAATATTCAGCTACACATGCAACAGTTACTTCTGAAAGAAATCCAGAAACTAAGGTGAGCAACTCCTACACACTGAGAAAATGAGAACATACTCATATTGAAACAGGTAGAAAAGCCTGAGATACTCTCATCATAAATCCCACCCCTAGCACAGCACCATACAATCAGGAAGGAATTCTCAATTCCCAGCCTTTTCTTGAGGAGCAAAGTATTTTTAACCCGAATTATTGCCCCAACTTTTAAGACTCCCCCAGGGTTCAATGCACAGGAATCAAGCAAAACTGCCTTCTTCTAGCCTTTCCCCCAAATGGGTCCATCTGCATACTTTGAAAGTTGCTGCCTTAAAATCAGGCTCCTAATTTAGTACACGTCAAGAGGCTAGCTGTGATCCTTCCCAGAGACTAGGGAAACCAGTAGACACAGGAGCACTGCATCACTGCCCATGGGCAGTCCATGCCAGCAGAGTGAAGACAGGAATCTGATGGAAGACTAACCACAAGAGGGGAGATTTTTTGCTCTTCTGTGAGGGCTTTCTGAACAGCAATTGGAGCAAAATCACCTCTCCAGGGAAGAGAGCACACTGGTGGTTTTCACCCCTCCCATCAGTACAGATGGACTTCAATGCAGAGTGCACACAGTGGAGGCTTGAGCCACTGATACCAAGCCCCACCATCCCCCGCCATGCTCTACAGGTGTCTTTTTTAATAGGACAAATGTGATTGAGAACCAAAGCAGCAGCAGGCCCCTCCCCAAGAAGACTAGTACAAACCCTCTCTCCATACACACACACACACACACACACACACACACACATACTTACACACACACCAGTGTCCACTGACCACTGAGTGCTGCAAAGCTTCAGCTCTAGTGAAAATGGGACCACAACACTATCTGGAGCTGAATCAGACACCCTGTGCCTCAATTTCCTCAAAGATACATGGGGATAGTAACTGTACCCATTCCATAAAGTTGTGCTAAGGATTAAATGAGTCTATAAACAGTTAATGCTGAAAATTAGGAATCTATAGGACCCTCCATCTATATGGAAAAGAAGGCATATGCATATACACCTGAAGCTACAATAAGGCTGTCCAGTAGAAAGGATAGAGAAGTCTGGGAAGTTGGAGGAGTCTTTGAGTGCCACAGGTAGAACATGTGAGCAGTCACTCATGTTGCTCATTCAGGGGCAGCCCTGGATATTCTTTAAACCTTTCCAGGACATTCCACTGGAATTTGTTCCCTAACCACCTTATTACCTAAAGGAGCTCCTTTTACTCTCTCTGACTCGTTTTTATCAGATACCAATCAGACTCTAATCATGTAATTTAAACTTTTAGGGCAGCCCCGGTGGCTCAGCGGTTTAGTGTCGCCTTCAGTCCAGGATATGATCCTGGAGACCTGGGATCAAGTCCCACGTTGGGCTCCCTGCATGGAGCCTACTTCTTCCTCTGCCTGTGTCTCTGCCTCTGTGTGTGTGTGTGTATGTGTCATGAATAAATAAATAAAATCTTTAAAAAAAAAAAGAAAAGAAAAGAAAATGGGACCACATGTAGGCTTTACTAAGAAGACAGAGACCTAAACAAAATGCCAAGACTGAGGAATTCATCACAAAAGAAAGAGTCAGAAGAGGTCACTGCCAGGGAGAGCATCAAAATAGATATAAGTAATATGCCTGAACTAGAATTTAAAACAACAATCATGGGCAGCCCTAGTGGCTCAGCAGTTTAGTGCCACCTTCAGCCCAGGGTGTGATCCTAGAGACCCAGGATCCAGTCCCATGTCCAGCTTCCTGCATGGAGTCTGCTTCTCCCTCTGCCTGTGTCTCTGCCTCTCTCTCTCTCTGTCTCTCATGAATAAATACATAAAATATTTAAAAAATAAAAATAACAAATAAATAAAACAACAATCATAAGGATACTAGCTGGGCTTGAGAAAAGCATAGAAGAAACCAGAGAAACCCTCACCATAGAAATAAAAGAACTAAAAACTAGTCAGGCCAAAATTTAAAAATGTTATAAACAAGATACAAGACTGACTGGATGTAATGGCCACAAAGATGGAAGAAGAAGAAGAAGAATAAATAACTGATATAGAAGATAAACCTATGGAAAATAATGCAGCTGAAAAGAAGAGGAAAGAAAGGTATTGGACTACAAGCGTAGACTGAGGGAACTCAGCAACTCCATAAAGCATAACATTCCTGATAGGAGTCCCAGAAGAAGAGACAAAAATGAGGCAGAAGGTTTATTTGAGAAAATTATGCTGAAAACGTCATTAATCTGGGGAAGGAAACAGACATCCAAATCCAGAAAGCACAGAACTCCCATCAAAATCAACAAAAGCCAATTAACACCAAGACATATTGTAGTAAAATTTTCAAAATACGGAAATAAGGAAAGAATCCTGAAGACAGCAAGGGAAAAGAAATCCCTAACCTGTAAGGGAAGACAAATCAAGTTCGAAGCAGATCTATCCACAGAAATATGGCAGGACAGAAAAGAATAGCATGACATATTCAATATTCTGAATGGAAAAAATATGCAGCCAAGAATACTTTATCTAGCAAGGCTGTTGTTCAAAATAGAAGTAGACATAAACAGCTTCCCAGACAAACAAAAACTAAAAGAGTTTGTGACCACTAACCAGCCCTGCAAGAAATATTAAAGGGGACTCTTTGAATGGGAAAAACAACACAAAAGCAACAAAGACTAGAAAGAAACAGAGAAAATCTTCAGAAACAAACAAAAAAAACCTATGCTTTTTTTTATTTTTTGTTTCCTTTCATTTTATTTTTTTATTATACACACCATAAAATATACATATATGTATACATATTTTTTCTACTTTTGGGATCTAGTTTCTTTTAACAAGCAGATCAAAACACACCTAGGATCTAGGGTTTTTTTGTTTTGTTGTTGCTGCTGCTGCTGTTTTTTCCTTTTTCTTTCTTCCTTTCTTTTCTGAACAAAATGATGAGACAGAGAAATTCACCCCAAAAGAAAGAACAGTAGGTAGTACTCACTGCCAGAAATTTAATCAATAGAGATATAAGTTAGATGTCAATAAGATAGAAAAACCCCTGGCCAAACTTATTAAAAAGAAAAGAGAAAAGACTCAAATTAATAAAATCATGAATAAAAGACGAGAGATCACAACTAATACCAAGGAAACACAAATGATTTGAACTGAAATTTAAAACGATTGTAAAGATACTAGCTGGGCTTCAAAAAAACCATAGAAGATACTAGAGAATCCATTACTGTAGAGATGAAAGAACTAAAATCTAGTCAGGAAAAATTAAAAATACTATTACAAGATGTAGTCCCAACTGATAACCATAAAAATGAGGGTGAATGAAGCAGAAGAGCAAATCAGTGCTACAGAAGATAAAATTATGGAAAATAAGGAAGCTGAGGAGGGAAAGAAAACTATTAGACCATGAGGGCAGACTTAGGGAACTCAGCAATTCCATAAAGTGAAATACTATCCATTTTATAAGAGACCCAGAAGATGAATAAGCAGGGAGATAAGGGGCAGAAAGTTTACTGAACAAGCTGAGAATTTCCCTAATCTGGAGAAGGAAACAGGCATTCAAGTCCAAGAAACACAGAGAACTCCCCTCAACAGAAATAAAAAAAAAAAAAAACAGGTGAGCACCTCAACATATTATAGTGAAACTTGCAAATTACAAAGATGAAGAGAAAATCCTAAAACCCACTCGGGACAAGAGGTCCTTGAGCTAAAAGAGTAGACACTTTGGCTGGCAGCAGACCTGTCCATGGAGACCTGGCAGGCCAGAAAGGACTGGCATGATATAGCCAATGTGCAAATTGGTAAAAATATGCAGCCAAGAATACTTTATCCAGAAAGGCTGTATTTCAGCATAGAAGGTGAGATAGAGAGTTTCAAAAGACAAAAACTAAAGGAATTTGTGAACACTAAACCAGCCCTCACAAGAAATATTAAAGGGGATCCCTTGAGCAGAAAGAGAGACCAAAAGTAACAAAGACTAAAAAGGAACAGAGAAAATCTCCAGAAACAAGGACTTTACAGGTAATACAATGGCACTACAATCACATCTTTCAATAATCACTCTGAATGTAAATGGACTAATTGCCCCAATCGAAAGACGTAAGGTATCAGAATGGATGAAAAAACAAGACCAATCTATATGCTGCTTACAAGAGACTCATTTTAGACATAAAGACACCTCTAGATTGAAAATGAGGGGATGGAGCGCCATCTATCATGCTAATGGATGTCAAAAGAAAGCCAGAGTACCCATATTTATATCAGACAAGCTAGATTTTAAGCCAAACACTGTAACAAGAGATGAAAAGGGGCATTATACCATATTTAAGGAGTCTATCTAAAAGAAGATCTAACAATTGTAAATATTTATGCCCCCAACTTGGGAGCACCCAAATATATAAATCAATTAATAACAAACATAAAGAAACTCAGTGATAATGATACAATAATAGTAGGGAACTTTAACACCTCACATACAGCAATGGACGGATAAGCTAGCAGAAAATCAACAAGGAAACAATGGCTTTGAATGACACACTGGACCAGATGGATTTAACAGATATATTCACAGTATCTCCTCCTAAAACAGCAGAATACACACTTTTCCAATGCACATGGAACATTCTCTAGAACAGATCACACACTAGGTCACAAATCAGGTCTCGACGGGTACAAAAAGATTGATATCATACCATGCGTATATTCAGACCAGAATGCTATGAAACTTGAAGTCAACCATAAGAAAAAAATTGAAAAGACCACAGTGTAGAGGTTAAGCACATCCTACTAAAGAATGAATGGGGAGGGCAGCCTGGGTGGCTCAGCGGCTTAGCACCACCTTCAACCTAGGGTGTGATCCTGGAGACCTGGGATTGAGTCCCACTACAGGCTCCCTGCATGGAAGCCTGCTTCTCCCTCTGTATGTGTCTCTGCCTCTCTCTGTGTGTCTCTCATAAATAAATAAATAAAATATTTAAAAAAAATAAAGAATGAATGGGGGGCACCTGGGTGGCTAATCCATTAAGTGTCTGCCTTTGGCTCAGATCATGATCCCGTGGTCTTGGGATCAAGCCCTGCATCAAGATCCCTGCTTGGCAGAGAGCCAGCTTCTCCCACTCCCTCCACCTCCCACTCCCCATGCTTGTACTCTGTCTTTCGCTTTCTCTCTCTCTGTGTCAAATTAATAAGTAAACCTTGAAAAAAGAAAAAAAAAAAGAATGAATGGGTCAACCAGGAAATTAAAGAAATTTTTTTAAATATATGGGAGCAAATGAAAATAAAAACATAAGAGTTCAAAACCTTTGGAATGGGAAAGCACTGGGAGCTTTTCCCCTAAGATCAGGAACAAGACAGGGATGTCCATCCACTCTCACCACTGCTATTCAACATAGCACTGGAAGTCCTAGCCTCAGCAATCAGACAACAAAAAGAAATAAAAGGCATTCAACTGGCAAAGAAGAAGTCAAACTCTCCCTCTTCGCTGATGACATGATACTCTACATAGAAAACCCAAAAGCCTCCACCCTAATATTGCTAGAACTCATACAGCAATTTGGCAGTGTGGCAGGATGCAAAATCAATGCCCAGAAGTCAGTGACATTTCTTACACTAACAATGAGACTGAAGAAAGAGAAATTAAGGAGTCAATCCCATTTACAATTGCACCCAAAAGCATAAGATACCTAGGAATAAACCTCACCAAAGAGGTAAAGGATCTATACCCTAAAAACTACAGAACACTTCTGAAAGAAATTGAGGAAGACACAAAGAGATGGAAAAATATTCCATGCTCATGGATTGGAAGAATTAATATTGTGAAAATGTCAATGTTACCCAGGGCAATTTACACATTTAATGCAATCCCTATCAAAATACCATGGACTTTCTTCAGAGAGTTAGAACAAATTATTTTAAGATTTGTGTGGAATCAGAAAAGACCCCAAAGAGCCAGGGGAATTTTAAAAAAGAAAACCATAGCTGGGGCCATCACAATGCCAGATTTCAGGTTGTACCACAAAGCTGTGGTCATCAAGACAGTGTGGTACTGGCACAAAAACAGACACATAGATCAATGGAACAGAATAGAGAATCCAGAAGTGGACCCTGAACTTTATGGTCAACTAATATTCGATAAAGGAGGAAAGACTATCCACTGGAAAAAAGACAGTCTCTTCAATAAATGGTGCTGGGAAAATTGGACATTCACATGCAGAAGAATGAAACTAGACCACTCTCTTGCACCATACACAAAGATAAACTCAAAATGGATGAAAGATCTAAATGTGAGACAAGATTCTATCAAAATCCTAGAGGAGAACACAGGCAACACCCTTTTTGAACTCAGCCACAGTAACTTCTTGCAAGATACATCCACTAAGGCAAGAGAAACAAAAGCAAAAATGAACCATTGGTTCTTCCTCAAGATAAGAAGACACCGGCACCCCGATATTTCTAGCAGCAATGTCCACAGTAGCCAAACTGGAAGGAGCCTTGGTGTCCATCAAAAGATGAATGGATAAAGAAGATGTTGTTTATGTATACAATGGAATATTATTCAGCCATTACAAATGACAAATACCCACCATCTGCTTCGACGTGGACGGAACTGGAGGGTATTATGCTGAGTGAAATAAGTCAATCAGAGAAGGACAAACATTATATGGTCTCATTCATTTGGGCAATATAAATAATAGTGAAAGGGAATAGAAGGGAAGGGAGAAGTAATGAGTGGAAACATCAGAAAGGGAGACAAAGCATAAAGACTCCTAACTCTGGGAAACGAACTAGGGGTGGTGGAAGGGGAGGAGGGTGGGGGGTGGGGGTGACTGGGTGACGGGCACTGAGGGGGGCACTTGACGGGATGAGCACTGTGTGTTATTCTGTATGTCGGTAAATTGAACACCAATAAAACATAAATTTATTATTAAAAAAAAAGGAAATATCAGAAAGGGAGACAGATCATAGAAGACTCCTAACTCTGGGAAACAAACTACGGGTGGTGGAAGCGGAGGAGAGCAGCGGGTGGGGATGACTGCCTGGCGGGCACTGAGGGGGGCACCTGACGGGATGAGCACTGGGTGTTATTCTGTATGTTGGCAAATTGAACACCAATAAAAAATAAATTTATTATTAAAAAAACGAAGCTTTTTCACAGCAAAAGATACCATCAACAAAACTCAAAGACAACCTACAGAATGGGAGAAGATATTTGCAAATGACGTATCAGATAAAGGGCTAGTTTCCAAGATCTATAAAGAACTTATTAAACTCAACACCAAAGAAACAAACAATCCAATCATGAAATGGGCAAAAGACATGAACAGAAATCTCACAGAGGAAGACATAGACATGGCCAACAAGCACATGAGAAAATGCTCCACATCCCTGGCCATCAGGGAAATACAAATCAAAACCACAATGAGATACCACCTCACACCAGTGAGAATGGGGAAAATTAACAAGACAGGAAACCACAAATGTTGGAGAGGATGCGGAGAAAAGGGAACCCTCCTACACTGTTGGTGGGAATGTGAACTGGTGCAGCCACTCTGGAAAACTGTGTGGAGGTTCCTCAGAGAGTTAAAAATAGACCTGCCCTACGACCCAGCAATTGCACTGTTGGGGATTTACCCCAAAGATTCAGATGCAATGAAACGCCAGGACACCTGCACCCCAATGTTTATAGCAGCAATGTCCACAATAGCCAAACTGTGGAAGGAGCCTCGGTGTCCATCGAAAGATGCATGGATAAAGAAGATGTGGTTTATGTATACAATGGAATATTACTCAGCCATTAGAAACGACAAATACCCACCATTTGCTTCAAGGTGGATGGAACTGGAGGGTATTATGCTGAGTGAAGTAAGTCAATAGGAGAAGGACAAACATTATATGGTCTCATTCATTTGGGGAATATAAGTAATAGTGAAAGGGAATATAAGGGAAGGGAGAAGAAATGTGTGGGAAATATCAGAAAGGGAGACAGAACATAAAGACTCCTAACTCTGGGAAACGAACTAGGGGTGATGGAAGGGGAGGAGGGCAGGGGGTGGATGTGAATGGGTGACGGGCACTGAGGGGGGCACTTGACGGGATGAGGACTGGGTGTTATTCTGTATGTTGGTAAATTGAACACCAATAAAAAATAAATTTATTATTTAAAAAAATGAGTTTCAAAAGACAAAAACTAAAGGAATTTGTGAACACTAAACCAGCCCTCGCAAGAAATATTAAAGGGGACCCCTTGAGCAGAAAGAGAGACCAAAAGTAACAAAGACTAAAAAGGAACAGAGAAAATCTCCAGAAACAAGGACTTTACAGGTAATACAATGGCACTACAATCATATCTTTCAATAATCACTCTGATTGTAAATGGACTAATTGCCCCAATCAGAAGATATAAGGTATTAGAATGAATGAAAAAAACAAGACCAATCTATATGCTGCTTATGGATGTAAAAAGATTGATATTATATCATGCATATATTCAGACCAGAATGATATGAAACTTGAAGTCAACCACAAGAAAAAATTTGGAAATATCACAACACATAGGAGTTAAAGAACATCCTACTAAGGTGATTAGAGCAGAACTCAATGAAATAGAGACCAGAAGCACTGTAGAACAGATCAACCAACCCCGGAGCTGGTTCTCTGGAAGAATAAGATAGACAAACCCCTGGCCAAACTTATTAAAAAGAAAAGAGAAAAGACTCAAATTAATAAAATCATGGATAAAAGAGGAGAGATCACAACCAATACCAAGGAAATACAAATGATTTTTAAAACATATTGTGAGCAAATATATGCCAAAAATCAGGCAATCTGGAAGAAATGGATGCATTCCGGGAAATCTATAAATTACCAAAACTGAAACAGGAAGAAATAGAAAACCTGAACAGGCCAATAACCAGTGAGGAAATTGAAGCAGTCATCAAAAACCTCCCAAGAAACAAAAGTCCAGGGCCAGATGTCTTCACAGGGGAATTCTACCAAACATTTAAAGAAGAAATAATACCTATCCTACTAAAGCTGTTTCAAAGGATAGAAATAGAAAGAATACTTCCAAACTCATTCTATGAGGCTAGCACTTTGATCTCAGAACCAGGCAAAGACCCCTTCAAAAAGGAGAGTTACAGACTTACCCTGATAAACATGGATGCAAAAATTCTCACTAAAATACTAGCCAATAGGATCCAACAGTACATTAAGAGAATTTTTCACCATGACCAAGTGGGATTTATCTCTGGGATGCAGGGGTGGTTCAATATTAATAAAACAATCAGTGTGACAGATCACATTAATAAAAGAAAAGACAAAAACCATATGATTCTCTCAGTAGATGCAGAAAAAGTATTTGACAAAATACAGCATTCATTCTTGATTAAAACTCTTCAAAAATGTAGGGATAGAAGGAAGATAACTCAATATCATAAAAAGCCATCTATGAAAAGCCCACAACAAATATTATTCTCGATTGGAAAAAACTGAGAGCTTTCCCCCTAAGGTCAGGAACATGAAAGGGATGCCCACTCTCACCACTGTTGTTCAACATAGTACTAGGAGTCCTACCTCCAGCCATCAGACAACAAAAAGAAATAAAAGGCATTCAAATTGGCAAAGAAGAAGTCAAACTCTCCCTCTCTGCAGAGGACATGATATTGTATATAGAAAATCCAAAAGAGGGGCACCTTTTGGCTCAGGGTGGCTCAGTGGTTGAGCATCTGCTTTCCGCTGTTTGTAATCCCAGTGTCCTAGAGTTCCACATCAGGCTTCCTACCTGGAGCTATGTGGCAGGTTACAAAATCAATGCCCAGAAGTCAGTAGCATTTCTATACACTAACAATGAGACTGAAGAAAGAGAAATTAAGGAGTCAGTCCCATTTACAATTGCACCCAAAAGCATAAGAAGCTTTTGCACAACAAAAGAAACAGTCAACAAAACTAAAAGACAACCTACAGAATGGGAGAAGATATTTGCAAATTACGTATCAGATAAAGGGCTAGTTTCCAAGATCTATAAAGAGCTTATTAAACTCAACAGCAAAGAAACAAACAATCCAATCATGAAATGGGCAAAAGACATGAACAGAAATCTCACAGAGGAAGACATAGACATGGCCAACAAGCACATGAGAAAATGCTCCGTCCACATCACTTGCCATCAGGGAAATACAAATCAAAACCACAATGAGATACCACCTCACACCACTGAGAATGGGGAAAATTAACAAAGCAGGAAACCACAAATGTTGGAGAGGATGTGGAGAAAGGGGAACCCTCTTGCACTGTTGGTGGGAATGTGAACTGGTGCAGCCACTCTGGAAAACTGTGTGGAGGTTCCTCAAAGAGATAAAAATAGATCTGCCCTGTGACCCAGCAATTTCACTGCTGGGGATTTACCCCAAAGATACAGATGCAATGAAATGCCAGGACACCTGCACCCCGATGTTTATAGCAGCAATGTCCACAATAGCCAAACTGTGGAAGGAGCCTCGGTGTCCATCGAAAGATGAATGGATAAAGAAGATGTGGTCTATGTATACAATGGAATATTACTCAGCCATTAGAAACAACAAATACCCACCATTTGCTTCAATATGGATGGAACTGGAGGGTATTATGCTGAGTGAAATAAGTCAATCGGAGAAAGACAAACATTATATGCTCTCATTCATTTGGGGAATATAAAAAATAGTGAAAGGGAATAAAGAGGAAAGGAGAAAAAATGAGTGGAAATATCAGAAAGGGAGACAGAACATGAAAGACTCCTAACTCTGGGAAATGAACTAGGGGTGGTGGAAGGGGAGGTGGGCAGGGGGTAGGGTGGGGGTGACTGAGTGTTGGGCACTGAGGCGGGCACTTGACAGGATGAGCACTGGGTGTTATTCTATATGTTGGCAAATTGAACACCAATAAAAAATAAATTTATAATAAAAAAGAAAAGATATAAAAAATAAAAATAAGAGAAAAAATAAATAAAAACTCTCTGTGTCTCTCATGCATAAATTAATAAAATCTTTAAAAGGGGGTGGGCACCTGGGTGGCTCAGTGATTGAGCATCTGCCTTTGGCTCAGGTCATGATCCCAGGGTCCTGGGATTAAGTCCCACATTGGGCTCCCTGTGGGAAGCCTACCTCTCCCTCTGCCTACATCTCTGCCTCTCTTTCTGTGCCTCTCATGAATAAATAAATAAAATCTTTTTTAAAAATGAACAGTTACCTGGAACATAAATAGTTTCATATTATGGGTCCACTTATTGAGCAAATTATTCTTCAGCAATAATCATGTACCATAATGAAATTCCATTCATATTTCCCTCCTCTAAAACTTGTTCTCACTAAGTTTCTAATCTTACTTATTCCACTACTCTTGCAATGTAGGCACACCATTACAACTGTCCATAAATCCATCATTTGGATTGTCCAGTTAAAGTGGACAAGGATGGATATTTCTTCAAGTCTGCCCACTGAGAAATTTTCCATTCCTGTCTTTCAGGGCACGGGATAAGCAGTTCATTTCTAATTGTCCTAAAACACTTATCGTGGAAGGATTATGCAAAATAATTTTTTCACCATAAGTCATCTGGTCTTTGGGAATTCCTGAAGAAGCCATTAGTATGGATTTCAAATTCTGTGACAACACAACACAACAAAAAGAGTATATTTCAAGAGCGGAGGGTGTAATTTGCTTGCTTATAAAATGTTCTTATGCCTTGGGGTCATCTCATATTCACTTCACAAAGTCAATTCTTTCCTTATTTTGATGGGCTTCTAATGGGTTCACTAGGTACTCCAGGCTTTTTTCTCAAGTGTTTTCCTTTCATAGGATTTTACCAGACAAATCAGGGAGTTAATGACCCTCACACACTGAAATGGAACATTTTATCCTCTCCTTGTGGACCTGCAGTTCAGAACATTCACTCCCATGCTTCCACATGACCATAGAGAAACTTCAGGAACCCAATATTTAAATAATAATGTTATCAGATAGCCCTTCTTCTGAACACACAGGGGAAGAATTCAAGGCATTCAACACTCCGGAATATATTTATTTCTCCATCACAGCCTAGGGCCTCTCCCACTCAGCCCTGCCACTACTCAGCCTTGTCCTTTATAGAGATAAGGAGTCAATGACCTGAAGAAGTGAAGATGCTGACCCTCTTGAAAACATGAAACTACCAACTCAGATTCTATTTACTATATAACCTCTGGCCCTGACCTTTCTCCACACTGTGGAGAATGTATTCCAGCCAACACCAGACACTTAGTCTCTACTCACTGACCAGGTTTCAAGTCCTTAATACAATTTCATTATAAAAGCCTTAAAATGGGAATCATGTCTCATTTGGGTCCCTCTAACAATGCATAACCTAGCACAGTAGAGAAATTAGGTAATTGTATATCAATTACGTTATCAGTGCAGCACAAGATCATGATTAACACCATAGAACACAAATATGCAAAAACAATTAGAGGTCATCAGAAATTTTTAAATATGAGCTTAATATTTTTCAAAAAGAATATCTCACCTATATCCATATTGGGGTTACTTAGATTTATTGCCACATAAAATGTATATTATTAATCATATGGAGATGTAAAGTCATAACATGTAACAGAATTGAAAGTTATACACACAAGCTGGACTTTTTTTTTTTTTTAAGTAAGCTCTATGGCTAATGTGGGGCTTATACTCATGACCCCAATAGTAACAATTACAGTCCCTACCAACTGAGCCAGTCAGGTGTCCCTAAGCTGGACTTTTTAAATACCTTCTCATTCATAATAGTCAAATACAAAATAAAGATTTACTTCCTTAGCAAAAAGAAAATATCCTAGCACCAATAAGCGAATAATATTAAGATTTGTTCAATGTGAACCAAAATCCAGATGAAAAATCCTGAATTTCCTGACTGTTACTCAAATATTCACAACTCTCAATCCTCCCATTCATGAGTTGTTCTTGCCCACACTCACAGGAAGGAAAAGATACAACATTGAGAGTCCAATACATGGAAGGACAGTTCTGCGAAGAAAAATTGGGATCCCATTACCAGAGGCATATAATGGGAGGATGTAATGCTCCCAAACAAACAGACAAAACCAAAAATACTCACTACATTCCACCTCTTGACTTTTCAACTCACATGAACTGCTTTCTATTCTGGTCATCACTGGCCTCACAAATCTTTGTGCATTGACCTCATTGCTTGCTGCCTTCTCTCTGGTAGAGTTTGGCACTCATATATATAATGGTATATAAAGAGTATATAATGAGCTGCAGCTTATTCCAAGTGGTCATTTTGGGCTATTAAAGTAACCAGTGCTGATGACCACAAACCTTACTATTGTCTCTTTCTAAAGTAAGCAAAGCACCCGCCCACATCCCAAAGGGAGACAAATCTCCATTTGCTCTTTCAACCATTTCCAGATCTAAGGGATTCAGGTCTCATTCTTACAGTACTGCGTGGATCTTCACAAAAAGCTCTGCAACATCTGGACTAAATAGTAAATTTTATTACTCAAATAGCCTAAAAAAATAAACATTCACACCCTAACTTAAGCATTGGGTTTTTTCTTTTAGTTTTGTAACACAACAAACACGGGAATAGAAGTTTTATTTGTGCCAATCAAGTAAGGTCATAGTGGGTCTTTATGCCATCCCTCCTCCGTTATATACCATATGTCTCTGCCTTCCACCAGCACCTCAGATAATCAGGATTCTTTACACCACCATGAACCAAACCTTCATTCCTTTTTTTTTTTTAATTTATTTTTATTTATTTATGATAGACAGAGAGAGAGGCAGAGACACAGGCAGAGGAGAGGGAGAAGCAGGCTCCACGCCGGGAGCCCGACGCGGGACTCGATTCCGGGACTCCAGGATTGCGCCCTGGGCCAAAGGCAGGCACGAAACCGCTGAGCCACCCAGGGATCCCCCAAACCTTCATTCCTAAAGAATAAGAGGTAACCCTGGATGGAAACAACCTAAGTGTCCATCAATGGGTGAATATATAAAGAAATCATATATATATGTGTATGTATATATCATATATGTGTGTATATACACCTACACACACGCAATGGAATATTATTCACCATCAAAAAAAGAGGAAATCTTGCCATCTGTGACATGGATGAATATAGAGGACATTATGCTAAGAAAATAAGCAAGACATAGAAAGACAAATACTAAATGATTTGCTTATATGTGTAATCTAAAAAAGTCAAACTCCTAGATATAGAGTAGAATGGTAGCTAAGAGGTGGGAGAAATGGAGAGATGTTGGTCTAAAGGTAAAAGTTTTCAGTGATACAATAAGTTCTAGGGATTTAATTTACAACATGGTAATTACAGTTAACAATAGTGTATTGTGTACTTGAAAATGCTAAGAGAAAAGATCTTAAGTTTTCACACCTCAAGGGAAAAAATGGTAACGATGTGAGGTGAGGGATATGTGTAATTCTCAAGGTATATGTATATCACAATATTACATTGTACACCTTACACATATATAATTTTTACTTATCAATTATACTTCAATAAAGCTGATGGAAAAAAGAGATAGATCTCAATAGTCACTTTATGTTTCTATATTTCAAACTTTCTATTTTCTATTACATTTTACTCCTTAATAGAATAATGTAATTAGGTGCTGGTCCAGGAACGCCATTCATATCCTTCATGTGCCCTATCGTAACACATTAACCATATTTTTCCCTGATAGGGTCAATTGAATAAAATTGAGAGAACAGAAATAAATCCTTACTTTTTTGATTAATTTATTTTCAACAGTCAAGATAATTCAGTCAGAAATGCAATAGTCTTCTCAACAAGTGGTGCTGGAATGATTTACATATGCAAAAGAGCAAGATTGGACCTCTATTTTAGACAAAAACTAACTCAAAATGGATCAAAGACCTAAATGTAAAAGCTCAAACTATAAAACTCTTAGAAGAAAACAGAGCAAATCTCTGTAGCCTTGGGTAAGGCAATGGCTTCCTAAAATGACACCAAAAACACAGTAGCAAAAGAAAAAAGAGATGCAAAGGACTTCATCAAAATTAAAAACTGTTGTGCTTCAAAGGGGACTATTAAGGAAGTTAAGATAACCCACAGAATGGGAGAAAATATTTACAAATTGTCTATTTGGTACAAGATTATCATCCAAAATATATAAAGAATTCTTACAACTCAAAAATAAGAAGACAACAATTAAAATAATTTTTAAATTGGCAAAGGATTTGAATAGACATTTCTCCAAAGATATATAAACAGACAATAAGCACATGAAAAGACCTCCAGCACCATCAGTCATTACGGAAATGCAAATCAAAATCACAATGAGATACTTTTCACATCCACTAGGATGGCTACAATTAAAATGTTAAATACCACTGAGGGGGGCACTTGATGGGATGAGCACTGTTGGTGGGAATGCAAGCTAGTACAGCCACTCTGGAAAATAGTGTGGAGGTTCCTCAAGAAGTTAAAAATAGAGCTACCCTATGAACCAGCAATTGCACTACTGGGTATTTAGCCAAAGACACAGATGTAGTGAAACAATGGGACAACTGCACCCCAATGTTTATAGCAGCAATCTCCACAATAGCCAAACTGTGGAAGGAGCCTCGGTGTCCATCAAAAGATGAATGGATAAAGAAGATGTGGTCTATGTATACAATGGAATATTACTCAGCCATTAGAAACAACAAATACCCACCATTTGCTTCGACATGGATGGAACTGGAGGGTATGAGTGAAATAAGTCAATCAGAAAAGGACAAACATATGGTCTCATTCATTTGGGGAATATAAAAAATAATGAAAGGGAATAAAGGGAAAGGAGAGAAGATGAGTGAAAATATCAGTGAGGGTGACAAAACATGAGAGACCCCTAACTCTGGGAAATGAACAAGGGGTAGTGGAAGGGGAGGTGGGCGGGGGCCTGGGGTGACTGGGTGATGGGCACTGAGGGGGGCACTTGGTGGGATGAGCACTGGGTGTTATGCTAAATGTTGGCAAATTGAACTCCAATAAAAAAATTAAAAAACAAAAACAAAACAAAATCGCAATGAGATATTTTTCACATCCACTAGGATGGCTACAATTAAAATGTTAAATACCTCTGAGGGGGGCACTTGATGGGATGAGCACTGGGTGATATGCTATATGTTGGCAAATTGAACTCCAATAAAAAATAATAATTAAAAATAAATAAAAATAAAAATAAAATGTTAAATACATTAATTCAAAAGGATACAAGCACACCCATATGTTTATTGCAGCATTTTTTATTATAGCCAAATTATGGAAGTAAACCAACTGCCCATCAATAGATGAGTGGATAAAGAAGATGTGGCCTATATACACAATGAAATATTAGTCATGAAAAAGAATAAAATCTTGCCATTTGCAGCAACATGGGTGAAGCTAGAGTGTATTATGCTAAGCAAAATAAATCAGTCAGAGAAAGACAAATACTGTATTATTTCACTCATATGTGGAATTTAAGAAGCAAAACAAAGGGTGAGGAGAGAAACTAAAAAGAGACTCCTAAACATAGAGAACAGAGGGTTACCAGAGGGGAGGTGGATGGAGGGATAGGTAAAACAGGGGTTGGGGATTAATAGTAAGTACACTTATCATGATAAGCACTGAGTAATATATGGAATTGTTGAATTACTATAATATACATCTGAAACTAATATAACACTCTATGCAACTACACTGGATTAAAATAATAATTAAAAATATTTTTTAAAACTTAGACAATAGAAAGTGTTGGCAAGAATATAGAGAAATTGAGGCAGCTGGGTGGCATAGTTGGTTAAGTGTCGGAATCTTGGTTTCAGCTCAGGTTGTAATTTCAGGGTCATGAGATCAAGCCCCACAACAGTCTACTTTAGATTCTCTCTTCCTCTTCCTCTGCCTTTCCACTCATGTGCTCGCTTGCTCTCTCTCTCTCTCTCTCATAAATAAATAAATAAAGCTTTAAAAAAATAATGTAGAGAAATTGGAGCCTTCATGAATTGCTGTGGAATTGAAAAATGGAGAGGCTATTTGGGAAAGCAGCTTGACATTTCCTCAAAAGGTTAAACACACTGCAATTCCACTCCCAGGAGTTTACTCAAGAGAAATGAAAACATATGTCTACTTGTACATGAATTGTTCATAGAAGTATCACTCATAATAGCCAAAAAATAGAAAAAAAGAATCTTCAATACTATGACATTTCTGTTAAAAGTAACCATAATTTTGTAAAGCCCTTCCTTTAGCTTCCTAGAAAAGGAATTAGAGACTCTAACGGAGTTTGTTGCATGCCTGCCCTTGCCCCACTGAAAGTTTTGCTGGACTCAGCTTTGGCAGTGCAATAGGAGCATGATTTAGAGGTTGCTAGGACAGCTGCTCTCCCAAATGAGGATGGTGACCTGTGAGAAAATGAAGCTGGAACCCAGCAACAGAAGTCTGGTATTAGGGATCCCTGGGTAGCGCAGCGGTTTTGCGCCTGCCTTTGGCCCAGGGTGCGATCCTGGAGACCCGGCCGGGATCGAGTCCCACGTCGGGCTCCTGGTGCATGGAGCCTGCTTCTCCCTCTGCCTGTGTCTCTGCCTGTGTCTCTGCCTCTCTCTCTCTCTCTCTCTCTCTCTCTCTCTCTCTCTCTCTGTGTGACTACCATAAATAAATTTTAAAAATTTAAAAAAAAGAAGTCTGGTATTATAGGAAAACCGTGATGTCAGTGGCACAACCTGTCTACTTCTATAAAGTACAGCTGAGAGAACATGTGCTTCCTCTTTAGGATGCTGAAGATGAACGGGCTTTGGAGTAAATGTTGCAGCTAAACAAAGCACCTTCATCTTTTGGATCTACATACTTAGCTGTTTTTTTTTTTAATTTATTTTTTATTGGTGTTCAATTTACTAACATACAGAATAACCCCCAGTGCCCGTCACCCATTCACTCCCACCCCCCGCCCTCCTCCCCTTCTACCACCCCTAGTTCGTTTCCCAGAGTTAGCAGTCTTTACGTTCTGTCTCCCTTTCTGATATTTCCCACAAAATTAGCTGTTTTAGAATGCAGCTGTTTCCTTCTTGAATTTCCAGTATAAGACTACTGCACTCCGATGTTTCTAGCAGCAATGTCCACAATAGCCAAACTGTGGAAGGAGCCTCAGTGTTCATCGAAAGATGAATGGATAGGGATCCCTGAGTGGCGCAGCGGTTTGGCGCCTGCCTTTGGCCCAGGGCGCGATCCTGGAGACCCGGGATCGAATCCCACGTCGGGCTCCCAGTGCATGGAGCCTGCTTCTCCCTCTGCCTCTCTCTCTCTCTCTCTCTCTCTCTCTGTGACTATCATAAAGAAATAAAAATTAAAAAAAAAAAAAAAAAAAAGAAAGATGAATGGATAAAGAAGATGTGGTTTATGTATACAATGGAATATTACTCAGCTATTAGAAATGACAAATACCCACCATTTGCTTCAACGTGGATGTAACTGGAGGGTATTATGCTGAGTGAAATAAGTCAATCGGAGAAGGACAAACATTATATGGTCTCATTCATTGGGGAATATAAATAATAGTGAAAGGGAATAGAGGGGAAGGGAGAAGAAATGGGTAGGAAATATCAGAAAGGGAAACAGAATATGGAAGACTTCTAACTCTGGGAAACGAACTAGGGGTGGTGGAAGGGGAGGAGGCAGGGGTGTGGGGGTGACTGGGTGGTGGGCACTGAGGGGGGGCACTTGACAAGATGAGCACTGGGTGTTATTCCGTATGTTGGCAAATTGAACACCAATAAAAAATAAATTTATTATTAAAAAAAAAAAAGACCACTGCAATCATGGGACGCCTGAGTGTCTCGACGGTTGAGCATCTGCCTTTGGCTCAGGACGTGATACCTGGCTCGGTATCGAGTCCCACATCTGGCTTCCTGCATGGAGCTTGCTTCTCTCTCTGCCTATGTCTCTGCCTCTGTGTGTGTGTGTGTGTCTCTCTCATAAATAAATTAATTAGTTAAATATTTTTTTAAAAGACCATTGCAATCACAGCACGATATTCAAGGGTGAAATCTTGTTTTCTGTCACTCCCATGCTTTTTCTTTCTTTTTTTTAAAGATTTTATTTATTTATTCATGAGAGACACAGAGAGAGGCCGAGACATAGGCAGAGAGAGAAGCAGGTTCCCCACAGGAATCCTGATGTGAGACTTCATCCCAGGACCCAGGGATCACCCCCTGTACCAAAGGTAGATCTAAATCACTGAGCTACACAGGCATCCCACTCCCATGCATTTTCATTTAGAAGCAGAATAAAGTTGTATTTCAAATGTCAGAAAAAAAAGAAGAAAGAAAGAAAGAAAGAAAGAAAGAAAGAAAGAAAGAAAGAAAGAAAGAAAGAAAGAAAGAAAGAAAGAAAGAAAGAAAGAAAGAAAGAAAGAAAGAAAAAAAGAAAAGATAGAGAGGAAAGGAGAGAGGGAAGGAGAGAGGGAGGGAGGGCAGGAGGAAGGATGGGAGGAAGGAAGGAAGGAAGGAAGAAGGGAGGGAGGGAGGAAGGAAGGAAAGGAGGAAAGGAGGGAGGGAGGAAGGAAGAAAATACTATGATACTAAGTTAGGATCCAGATACAAAAGACCCCAGATTGTAGGATTCTGTTTATGTAGAATATACAGAAAAAAGCAAATTTATATAGACAGAAAGATTAGTGATTGTGAGGTGCTGGAGCAATGGTGTAAAGGGTTTCTTTTTGGGGTGATGAAAATGTTCTGGAAGTAGATAAGGGTGACAGTTGCACAATTTTTTTAATATATTAAAAACCACTTTAAATTTGTGAATTTTATTAGAGTATGTAAATTATATCTCAATTTTAAAAAAAATAGTGCAGTGCTGGTACAGAAATGGAAACATTCATGGATACATCAATAGAAAATCCAGAAATAGATCCAAGTATAATTGAGAATACGATGAAGTAAACATTTCAAATCAAGGGAAATTTGACATATTCTTCAATAAATGCTAGGACAATTTGCTATTCATCTGATATGATAGTCAAGTTAAATAACCCACATCACATACAAAAATAAATTTCTAATATGTTAAGGTTATAATGTAAAAAAAATTAAATGATAAAGTACTAGAAGAAAATATTTTGTAAACATTTAACTTTGAGCTGATGGAGGACTTTCTAAGAAAACTCAGAAACCCCTAAATTTGTGCATGACAGATTTAATTATATAAGTATTAGAAGTACTCAGTTGAAGAAACTACAAGATAAGAGGGAATATAATATCCTGGGAGAAAATACTTACAGCAGATGTAACTATTAAGACTCATACTTTATAAAATATTCTTGTAAATCGGTAAGAAAAAAACAATATCCCAAGACAAAAATTACCAAAGTGTAAGAGGAAATTCAAAATGTCAATAATTAATCTCATCCCCACTAGCAGCCAGAGAAACCTAAATTAAAACGACAGTGGCCTACCATTTTTCATTCATTAGATTTACCAAAAAAATAAGTGTTATCAAGGCTGTGGTGAATTGGGTATTATCCATGAAACTTGTAAATATATATGCTTTTGATCCAGAAGGCCACCTCTAAAAGTGTATGCCACAGAAATAATTATACATAAAGACCCATGTACAAGAATATTTATTAGAGTATTATTTGTAATTAAATATCAAAAAACAACCCAATTGCCATCAATACAAAAAATAAAATAAGTTATCATACAGTGATATAATCCATGTAGCTACTTAAGAGGCTCAGCAATGTAACATTAAGAGATAAACCCAAGTCCCAGATCTACCTGCATAGCATGATTTCAATTATGTCTTTGTTTTTTTTTAATTGAAATAGAAGTTCTCTTAATGAAACCCACTTAATGAATTAATTAGCACTTCATTTCCTATATGAAATATACTGACTGATTTGTTCTCACTTTAAGAGACATTCATGTTAGTAGATGGGTAAACCATAATTTGTCCTCAAAAAGATGATTCTAACTTTTAAAGGAGCAAAGAATACTACTGATACTTACAGATAGGTTTCTAAGCATCTGAGGAAAAATTGGAGATCTAGGTGCAAGGACTGAGGAGAGAAGTAACCCTTCCCTTTCTCTAATTCAGTAAAGAAAATGATGTGGATATAGATGTAGATGGTCTTCAACTTCAGGATGGTTCAACTTAATGACATTTCAACTTTCAAATAGCATGACAGAGGGATGCCTGGGTGGCTCAGCAGTTGAGCATCTGCCTTTGGCCCAGGGCGTGATCCTGGAGTCCTGGGATCAAGTTCCACATCAGGCTTCCTACATGGAGCCTGCTTCTCCCTCTGCCTCTCTCTTTCTCTGTGTCTTTCATGTATAAATAAATGAAATCTTTTTTTTAAAATGGTATGATAGCAATACACATTCAATAGAAACCATACTTTGAATTTTGATCTTTTCCCAGCAGCACTAACCATCTACATTCCACAGCTCTCTTATGTTGGGCAGGGGCTATGAGCACAATTCCCAGTTGACCACCATAATCTGAGGATCAACAGCCTACACACTTGCAACCATTGTCCACCCATGCAACCATTCTGCTTTACACTTCCAGTACAGTATTCAATAAACTACATGGGATATTAAACACTTTATTATAAAAAAGACCTTGGGTTAGAGGACTTTGCCCAACTGTAGGCTGCTCTAAGTGCTCTGAGCGTATTTAAGGTAGATTAGGCTAAGCTAGGATGTTTGGTAGGTTAGGTGTATTAAATGCTTTTTTGATTTATGATATTTTTTATTTACAATGGGTTTATTGGAATATAGTAAGTCCAGGAAGATCTGTATCTTTTCATTTTCTGTAATTTTTAAATATTTTTACTGTAACAGTTTAAAAGACACAAAAAAAGGCACCTGTGTGGCTCAGTTGGTTAAGCATCTGCCTATGGCTCAGGTCATGATCTCAGGGTCCTGGGATCCAGTCCTGCATCAGGCTTTCTACTCAGCAAGAAGTCTGCTTCTCCCTCTCCCTCTGGGCTCTTGCTCTCGCTCTCTCTCTCTCCCTCTCTTTCTCCCTCTCTCTCTCTCTCTCTATTAAATAAATAAATAAATGATATATTTTAAGTAAATAACAGACTCAGAAAATTGTTGACTGGTGTTTGGTAGAATTTATAGTATAATCATCTCACCTATAAAGTCAGTATTTACTTCTATTTCATACATGCTTATTAATGAGTTTAAGCATTCTGCTGTATATTGAGTCAATTTGAGTAATTTCATTTTATGAAGATTTTTATGCTTTTAACCATAAAAATGTACAAACTATTCCCCAGTAAGCTTTTCCTCTTCTCCATGTTTGAGTTCTATCCTTTCACATTCCTATTATTGAAAATGTTTTTTTCTTTCTTGGCCGTTCTTGTCAAAATGTTGTCTTTTTTTAATATTTTATTTATTTATTCATGAGAGACACAGAGAGAGAGGCAGAGACACAGCCAGAGGGAGAAGCAGGCTCCATGCAGGAAGCCTGACATGGGACTCGATTCCAGGTCTCCAGGATCAGGCCCCAGGCTGAAGGTGGCACTAAACCACTGAGCCATCCGGGCTGCCCAAAATTTTGTCTATTTTAATGATACTTTTAAAGTACAAACTTTTCATTTTATTTGACAATCTTAGTGGTTTTTTCTAACTCATTAATTTCAACTACTATCTTCATCAATATCTTGTCTACTTTCTTTATATTTATTTTGCTTTTTTGTTCCATCTTATTGAGTTCAAGCCCACATTAACTTTCAAGTTTTTACATTTATATACTAAATACATTTATATACTAAAGTACTGATAATAATTTATTTACAACTGTTCATTATAGAAATGCTAATGTCCTGAACCAGGAGTAGTCGAGATCCCTAGATATGAAGAAGAAAGGAGGGATGCTGAGGCTCACCAGTAGAACTGTGACAAACCATGACTTTGTATGCTACATGGTTGGGTACCCAAGCACTTAATGTTCTACTCACCAGGCTGATTCTGGACACACCAGAATCCTGCCCAGGCTTGGACCCTGGGGGGATGAAAGAGATGGATTCAACTTCTCCCAAGAGAAGGAACTCCACCCCCAAGATATAATGTCAGCCCAGTCCAGGACTCTCCTATCTGCTGTCTGCAACACCATGAAGCCTAAATGGATCCTCTTTTCTTTGTGTATACTCATCATGTCCATGCCTCTCCAGACGCTTTCAGGCATGCTGTTTCCTGAAAATCTCAGAAAACAATTGTGTGAAAGTGGACATCTTGGAAGTAAGACAAAATAGGAAGGGCAGTCCTGGGGAACAGTGTGAAGGCAATGGTGGTCTAGGCAGCCTGGGTGACAAGCAGGAATGAAGTTCTGCTTTTATATCAAACCATATGGCTCAAGAGAATCTGATTCCAGAAGTTTCATTCAATTCTGCCTATGGATTGGAGAAGGAGGAAGACATAAAATAAAATCAACTTAAGTTTTTTCTAAGGGATTTCGGTGGAAGAGGAGCGGGATCATGAGAATTGGATTAATGTCAAAAGTGTCTAGGAAATCCTTTTATTGGGGTGTGTATATGTATGTGGGTGTATTAGATGTGCTTTAATTCTACTTAACACATACAGGACTACTCTGCATTCTATGGATACAAAGAAGCAGAGGCCATCACTCACAGGCTTAGGGCACTCACATCTACTTACCATGATGAATACATGTGAAATACTGAGTAAATGTAGCAAATTCCCAGTTGTGGGTAAGGGCTGTAGTTGGACTTGAAGAAAACTGACATTAATTCCTTCTTTGTCTCCAACATGGCCATCATTGTTCCTGCTTTGACCACCCACCTCCATGGTCTCAGCTAAGCCAGGTGAGTCTGCATGGTAGGCAAAAAGGGGGATCAGATGGGAGAGGACATAGACACAGGTGGAGGAAAGGAAGATCTTCTGCCAAAATAAGCATTTTAAACCTATCCTTCAGAAGTACATGTAGAGAGCCAAAGATCTTTTTAGCTTGTGTGTTTGCAGGGAGTCTGTAAAAATCAAAGTAAGGGTTCTGACCTGTGGCCTTGGGAAAGCAGATGATGACATATTCAGTTCCAGTGCCTTGGGGAAAGTCTGTGGAGAGTCAGAAAATGAGACCTATTTAATATAAAGTTCTGTGATACAGGGCAGAAGCCTCAGGTCTTTCTTGCTTTCAGCTCTTTAAGCCACCTTATTGTCCCTCTCCAATTACTTCTCAGAATCTCTGACCCAGGCCAGAATCTAAATCATTGCCCTATATCGCATATACAGTGAAATTTATGTTGAAGGAACTCACTCAATGAAAAGGTATCAGGTAGATTCACATGGACTGATGACCATCAGTCATCTGAGTCCATGAGGAAAAGAATGTCCATTTGGCAGTAGAAAAGAAAACCTGACTCCAGGATTCTCATGCCCAGAAATCTGCAACTACCCTCCGCTATTTGGTACCTGTAAGTCAGTTTACACCAGATTCTACTACAACACCTTGACATTTGTGTGTGAGCCCTTCGTCTTCTCTGGCTGTGGAGGCAACAGGAACAACTTTAAACAAAAATATCTCTGTGAAAAATACTGTATTCCTGAAAAGTAAGTCTCTCAACACTTCATCCCACCCCAAATGACAACAACCAAATACTAGAAACCCTGGTTTTTCAGGAAAAAGAAAATAAGAGGCCAGGGGAGATTAAGCAATGGGACAAGAGATTATACCTGGGTTGGAAACAATCAGTCACAGGCACAAATTTCAATGCCTTGGGTCATTTAGTCCAACAAAGCTCTTTTTTAATTGTGAAAATTGAAGCCCAAAGTGAAAACTGGCTAATGACTTCCCAAGCTCATTCAGAAGAAGGACATGGATCCAGACCCCCTAGCTCTCTACCCAGCATCTCACTACTACCACGATGGCCTCATGTCTTTAAGATCCTATCCAACCCTTATTTTTGCACAGGTAAGAGAAGTAGTGAGATTTGGCTGAATAGTTCAGTATCTATAGTGAATGGCCACACAATAGCCTCAGGCTCAAGAGCAGAGACTTCAAAGTATTAATCCTCAGAGTATAGCACTATATTTGCTCATTAACATTTTATGAATGGATTATGGGTCAGGATGTATTATAGGCATTAAAAACATCTCTGAAGTTCTGCTAATGTGCAAAATACCCTGGATTCTACCAAAGACCATAACAATCACTACATTTATTTATTAACAGTGACAGAGGTGGTGGAAAACAGGAGGCTTAACATGACAGAAGGAAGAAACAAGCAAAATGGAATATTCTTCATGCAAAAGTATCCCAAAATAATTCTGAGTAAATAAATTGAAATATTACTGGAAGATTTTCAAATTTAGAATTCTTGCTAATTTCTTTGCCCAGATTTGCCTTTCATATTGATTAGATGTATAAAATTTTAATTGGAAAATTTTTGTATGTCAGACCCTGTCTAAAATCCTTTATCTCTCTCAACCTAGATTCTTCCAATGTAAACTACAGATGACCTACATTGGCACAAACAATGTAATGAGTTAGTCTGTATAAGGACAATCATTATTGATATCTCCTTGGTATGGCCTGCCAAAACTGAGTTTGCTTCTGTATTTTGTCACTGATCCCAGTGGATTTCCATATAAATGGCACTAAAATAATCATCATTAAATTATTTCATCCTCCCCAAATTAATGAGCATTCAACCCTCAACAATGCTCACATTCTAGGGAAATGGCTCCAATGCCACAGATGCCTGCAATATAGAAATTGTGACTTTACACCTGGAAGCTACAAATCTTAAATCAACCTGAACTTCTATAATCAGACTATGGAAGATCATTCCCCTTTGCCCCGACTACCCTATTTATATTCTTTTTTTTTTTCCTATTTATATTCTTATCAAGGACCCACCCTCACAAAGGAGTAGAGTGGTATGAGCAGCCTAGGCCAGTATTTTAAGGACCACAAACAGTAATGGCCAATGTAGCCCAGGGTAAATCCATACATGGGCATTCTAGGTCAATACCAACAATGGTAACCCCTGCTTCTGGACTTTGGGCATAGACAGGGAGCTACCTTGGGAATTGGCAGAAAGCATAAGTTAGATATGTCACTCTAGCCCTTCACCCAGAAATTGTTCCTGCGTAAAACCGGACAAATTAAAAAGGTAGTTTCTGGGTACTGAGCCAAAGTCTAGTATCCCAGATCATTCTGACTCCACGGAAACTTTTTTCTAGGCCTGGTATCCTGAGTATAGCTTATCTGGTGTCCATTCATGGATTCTGGAGATTTTCCTCCCTCTAATCATTGTGAAACACAGTATCACATAAACAAGACTTGAGTGAAATTTCCTTGAAAACTCTTTCAGAACTATAGTCTAGTCTATTCCAAAGAATTACTATAAGCAAAATACTCTCTGAAGATAATTATTACCAAAACAAGTCCATTTTAGCCTCAGATTTTCAGATTTCTTCTGGGTGCTCAAGTGATTATCCAAGTTTCCTTCTCATTCAGTCTCAAATTTGCCTCTAAGAAGTTTTGTGTGCGCTGTCCGTGGTACTGAAGGAATATTCACAAGTGCCCACAATGATCAGTAAGATGGCACAAGGCCATACAACATTTGCAGACCTTCCTACAGAACTACACACCCAAGGAGTAACACAGAACATCAATCTACAAGAAATCCAAATGAGTTTCACATTAAATTCAAGTGAGATATTTTGAAGGGATGATCACTGGTAAAAGAGGGACACAGATGACAACATAAAACAAGGTCTTGGGGTACACACCAAGGATAGAATGAAAAGATTACAGTCCTGAGTCTGGTCTATTCCCAAAATCATATCCGATCACTAGAGAAACTCAAAAGGAAAATTCCATTATATATGACAGAGAATTAAAAGTAGTTCAAAAATGATTTGGTTTCTGGTTCCAGGAGCCACCAAAGAAAAGGAATTTGTGCAGTAGATCTTGAAATTTGGCACAAGCTTGCCTGCCATTCAAGAGATACTCAGTGCTTGTGAAATCAGAACTTTCAGAAGTCTTCTACAGTGGGGTACATCCCTGGATTAAAGTTGCTCAGGTAGTAAGGTGGTGTGGAATCCCAGGTAGGACAGTGTTGTCTCAGGATCCTCAGTGTCACAGGAAGAACAGGTGGTGCCTAAGTGTGGTAGATTTCCCAGGCATAGGAGCAGGGAAGCCCACTGAGAACAGTGAGTCTAGATGCCAGCTTTCTGGTCTGTGTTGCCATAAACTGTGAACCACTAGATAGTCATAGGATTGCTTTCCTGGAGGTCCAGCAAAATGCAGAAGCATGTCAAGACCCTCTCCCCCCACCACCTAGCACCACTGGAGGAACAGCACTCTCCATATGGAGGCAGTCTCTAAAATTTGGAGTTTTGAAACTCAGTAACAACTGAGATAGAAACACTCAGTCACAGGCTGGACAAAAATGGAATTCTGACAGAAACCTGGGAGACAAGAGTAACTGAAGTTTTACTGTTAGGGCTTACTAAAGAGTGCCAAGGGAGGGAGAATCTTCAGCTCTGGGGCTAGAGAGTGGGCACAGCCATATTCATCCCACCCATCAGTGCTGAAAGCCTTTAGGGAGCAAAACAGCACCATGTAGTGAAGTCCAGAAGTGCTTATGCTGAGCTCTGCCTCCCTACACACTGGACTTACTCCTCCACTAGGGCAAGTCAACCTGAGAACCAGTGCGACAGACCCCTGCTCCAGAAGACTGCCACAAACAACTGGCTGGCACCAAGTTTACTGATCATAAAGGGCTAAAGCTTCAGTTCTTAGGGAAAACAGTATACAGAATTCTTCCTATTTTTATTCTTTACTCTTTTAGTATTGTTTTTTCAGTTATTTTCTTATTTTCTCAATTATTTTTTATTACTTTTTAATTTTTATTTTTATATATACTTTATATTTTATATTTTTGTTTCATTTTATTTTTTATTATAAACACCTTAAAATTTATTTCTTTCTTTCTAATTTTAGGATTTAGTTTCTTTTAACAAGGAAATCAAAACACACCCAGGATCCAGGGTTTTTTGTATTGTTGTTAGTGCTGCTATTTTTTCCTTTTTCTTTCTTCCTTTCTTTTCTAGACAAAAAGATGAGACAGAAAAATTCACCCCAAAAGAAAGAACAGTAGGTAGTACTAACTGCCAGATTGAATCAATAGGGATATAAGTTAGATGTCTAAACTGGAATTTAAAACAATGATGATAAAGATACTAGCTGGGCTTCAAAAAACTATAGAAGATACTAGAGAATCCATTACTGTAGAGATGAAAGAACTAAAATCTAATCAGACCAAAATTTAAAATGCTATTACGAGATGCAGTCTCAACTGGTACCATAAAAATGAGGGTGAATGAAGCAGAAGAGCAAATCAGTGCTATAGAAGATAAAATTATGGAAAATAAGGAAGCTGAGGAGGGAAAGAAAACTATTAGACCATGAGAGCAGACTTAGGGAACTCAGCAATTCCATAAAGTGAAATACTATCCATTTTATAAGAGACCCAGAAGATGAATAAGCAGGGAGATAAGGGGCAGAAAGTTTACTGAACAAGATGAGAATTTCCCTAATCTGGAGAAGGAAACAGGCATTCAAGTCCAAGAAACACAGAGAACTCCCCTCAACAGAAATAAAAAAAAAAAAACAGGTGAGCACCTCAACATATTATAGTGAAACTTGCAAATTACAAAGATGAAGAGAAAATACTAAAACCCACTCGGGATAAGAGGTCCTTAAGCTAAAAGAGTAGACACTTTGGCTGGCAGCAGACCTGTCCATGGAGACCTGGCAGGCCAGAAAGGACTGGCATGATATAGCCAATGTGCAAATTGGTAAAAATATGCAGCCAAGAATACTTTATCCAGAAAGGCTGTATTTCAGCATAGAAGGTGAGATAGAGAGTTTCAAAAGACAAAAACTAAAGGAATTTGTGAACACTAAACTAGCCCTCACAAGAAATATTAAAGGGGATCCCTTGAGCAGAAAGAGAGACCAAAAGTAACAAAGACTAAAAAGGAACAGAGAAAATCTCCAGAAACAAGGACTTTACAGGTAATACAATGGCACTACAATCATATCTTTCAATAATCACTCTGAATGTAAATGGACTAATTGCCCCAATCGAAAGATGTAAGGTGTCAGAATGGATGAAAAAACAAGACCAATCTATATGCTGCTTACAAGAGACTCATTTTAGACATAAAGACACCTCTAGATTGAAAATGAGGGGATGGAGCGCCATCTATCATGCTAATGGATGTCAAAAGAAAGCCAGAGTACTCATATTTATATCAGACAAGCTAGATTTTAAGCCAAACACTGTAACAAGAGATGAAAAGGGGCATTATATCATATTTAAGGAGTCTATCTAAAAGAAGATCTAACAATTGTAAATATTTATGCCCCCAACTTGGGAGCACCCAAATATATAAATCAATTAATAACAAACATAAAGAAACTCAGTGATAATGATACAATAATAGTAGGGAACATTAACACCTCACATATAGCAATGGACGGATAAGCTAGCAGAAAATCAACAAGGAAACAATGGCTTTGAATGACACACTGGACCAGATGGATTTAACAGATATATTCACAGTATCTCCTCCTAAAACAGCAGAATACACACTTTTCCAATGCATATGGAACATTCTCTAGAACAGATCACACACTAGGTCACAAATCAGGTCTCGACGAGTACAAAAAGATTGATATCATACCATGCGTATATTCAGACCAGAATGCTATGAAACTTGAAGTCAACCATAAGAAAAAAATTGAAAAGACCATAGTGTAGAGGCTAAAAACATCCTACTAAAGAATGAATGGGGAGGGCAGCCTGGGTGGCTCAGCGGCTTAGCACCACCTTCAACCTAGGGTGTGATCCTGGAGACCTGGGATTGAGTCCCACTACAGGCTCCCTGCATGGAAGCCTGCTTCTCCCTCTGTATGTGTCTCTGCCTCTCTCTCTGTGTCTCTCATAAATAAATAAATAAAATATTAAAAAAAATAATAAAGAATGAATGGGGGGCACCTGGGTGGCTAATCCATTAAGTGTATGCCTTTGGCTCAGATCATGATCCCGTGGTCTTGGGATCAAGCCCTGCATCAAGATCCCTGCTTGGCAGAGAGCCAGTTTCTCCCGCTCCCTCCACCTCCCACTCCCCATGCTTGTACTCTGTCTTTCGCTTTCTCTCTCTCTGTGTCAAATTAATAAGTAAACCTTGAAAAAAGAAAAAAAAGAATGAATGGGTCAACCAGGAAATTAAAGAAATTTTTTTAAATATATGGGAGCAAATGAAAATAAAAACACAAGAGTTCAAAACCTTTGGAATGGGAAAGCACTGGGAGCCTTTCCCCTAAGATCAGGAACAAGACAGGGATGTCCACTCTCACCACTGCTATTCAACATAGTACTGGAAGTCCTAGCCTCAGCAACCAGACAACAAAAAGAAATAAAAGGCATTCAACTGGCAAAGAAGAAGTCAAACTCTCCCTCTTCGCTGATGACATGATACTCTACATAGAAAACCCAAAAGACTCCACCCCAAGATTGCTAGAACTCATACAGCAATTCGGTAGCGTGGCAGGATACAAAATCAATGCCCAGAAGTCAGTGGCATTTCTATACACTAACAATGAGACTGAAGAAAGAGAAATTAAGGAGTCAATCCCATTTACAATTGCACCCAAAAGCATAAGATACCTAGGAATAAACCTAACCAAAGATGTAAAGGATCTATACCCTCAAAACTATAGAACACTTCTGAAAGAAATTGAGGAAGACACAAAGAGATGGAAAAATATTCCATGCTCATGGATTGGCAGAATTAATATTGTGAAAATGTCAATGTTACCCAGGGCAATATACACGTTTAATGCAATCCCTATCAAAATACCATGGACTTTCTTCAGAGAGTTAGAACAAATTATTTTAAGATTTGTGTGGAATCAGAAAAGACCCCGAATAGCCAGGGGAATTTTAAAAAAGAAAACCATATCTGGGGGCATCACAATGCCAGATTTCAGGTTGTACTACAAAGCTGTGGTCATCAAGACAGTGTGGTACTGGCACAAAAACAGACACATAGATCAGTGGAACAGAATAGAGAATCCAGAAGTGGACCCTGAACTTTATGGGCAACTAATATTCGATAAAGGAGGAAAGACTATCCATTGGAAGAAAGACAGTCTCTTCAATAAATGGTGCTGGGAAAATTGGACATCCACATGCAGAAGAATGAAACTAGACCACTCTCTTTCACCATACACAAAGATAAACTCAAAATGGATGAAAGATCTAAATGTGAGACAAGATTCCATCAAAATCCTAGAGAAGAACACAGGCAACACCCTTTTTGAACTCGGCCATAGTAACTTCTTGCAAGATACATCCACGAAGGCAAAAGAAACAAAAGCAAAAATGAACTATTGGGACTTCATCAAGATAAGAAGCTTTTGTACAGCAAAGGATACAGTCAACAAAACTCAAAGACAACCTACAGAATGGGAGAAGATATTTGCAAATGACATATCAGATAAAGGGCTAGTTTCCAAGATCTATAAAGAACTTATTAAACTCAACACCAAAGAAACAAACAATCCAATCATGAAATGGGCAAAAGACATGAACAGAAATCTCACAGAGGAAGACATAGACATGGCCAACATGCATATGAGAAAATGCTCTGCATCACTTGCCATCAGGGAAATACAAATGAAAACTACAATGAGATACCACCTCACACCAGTGAGAATGGGGAAAATTAACAAGGCAGGAAACAACAAATGTTGGAGAGGATGCAGAGAAAAGGGAACCCTCATACACTGTTGGTGGGAATGTGAACTGGTGCAGCCACTCTGGAAAACTGTGTGGAGGTTCCTCAAACAGTTAAATATAGACCTGCCCTACGACCCAGCAATTGCACTGTTGGGGATTTACCCCAAAGATACAAATGCAATGAAACGCCGGGACACCTGCACCCCGATGTTTCTAGCAGCAATGGCCACGATAGCCAAACTGTGGAAGGAGCCTCGGTGTCCAACGAAAGATGAATGGATAAAGAAGATGTGGTTTATGTATACAATGGAATATTACTCAGCTATTAGAAATGACAAATACCCACCATTTGCTTCAAGGTGGATGGAACTGGAGGGTATTATGCTGAGTGAAGTAAGTCAGTCGGAGAAGGACAAACATTATATGTTCTCATTCATTTGGGGAATATAAATAATAGTGAAAGGGAATATAAGGGAAGGGAGAAGAAATGTGTGGGAAATATCCGAAAGGGAGACAGAACGTAAAGACTGCTAACTCTGGGAAACGAACTAGGGGTGGTAGAAGGGGAGGAGGGCGGGGGGTGGGAGTGAATGGGTGACGGGCACTGGGTGTTATTCTGTATGTTAGTAAATTGAACACCAATAAAAAATAAATTTAAAAAAATAAATAAATAAATAAATAAACATTGAAAAATAAAATAAAATAAAATTATATTTTCTTAAAAAAAAATAAATAATAAATAAATAAATATTAAAATAAATAAATAAATAAATAAATTTATGGAAAAAAATTTGGAATGCAGCAAAAAAGGTACCTGGGTGTCTCAGTGGTTGAGCGTCCGCCTTTGACTCAGGTTGTGGTCCCGGGGTCCTGGGTTCAAGTCCCACATCTGCCTCCTGATGGGAGCCTACTTCTCCCTCTGCCCATCTCTCTGCCTCTCTGTCTTCCACTTTCTGTGTGTCTCTCATGAATAAATGAATAAAATATTTTTAAAAAACAGAATGCAGCAAAGGTAGTCTTAAAAGGGAAGTATATAGCTATACAGGCCTCCCTCAAGAAGCAAGAAAAGGCTCAAATTAATAATCTAGCTGGAAAAGTACAGCAAATGAAACCTAAATCTAGCAGGAGAAAAAAATAATAAAAATTAGGACAGAAATCAACAGTATAGAAATCAAAAAACAGTAGAAACAGATCAACAAAACTAGGAGTTGATTCTTTGAAAGAATTGACAAGATTGATAAACCCCTAGCCAGACTTATCAAAAAGAAAAGGGAAAGGACCCAAATGAATAAAATCGTGATTGAAAGAGGAGAGATCACAACCAACATCACAGAAATACAATTATAAGAGGATATTATAAGCAATTATATGCCAACAAATTAGGCAATTTGGGAGAAATGGATAAATTCCTGGAAACATATAAACTACCAAAACTGAAACAAGAAGAAATAGAAAACCTGAACAGATCCATAACCAGCAAAGAAATTGAACTAGTAATCAAAAGTCTCCCAAAAACAAGAGTCCAGGGCCAGATGGCTTCCCAGGGGACTTCTACCAAACATTTCAAGAAGAATTAATACCTATTCATCTGAAACCATTCCAAAACATATAAATGGAAGGAAAATTTCCAAGCTCTTTCTATGAGGCCAGCATTACCTTGACCCGAAAACCAGACAAAGACCCCACCAAAAAGGAGAATATCCCTCATGAACACAGATGCAAAAATTCTCACCAAGATACTAGCTAATAGGATCCAATAGTACATTAAAAGGATTATTCACCACAACCAGGTGAGATTTATTCCTAGGCTGCAGGAGTGGTTCAACATCTGTAAAACCAATCAATGTGACACACCACATTAATAAAAGAAAGGACAAGAACCATATGATGATCTCGATAGATGCAGAAAAGGCTTTGGACAAAATACAGCATTCTTTCTTGATAAAAACCCTTCACAGTGTAGGTATAGAGGGAACATACCTCAATATCAGAAAAGTCACACACAAAAACCCACAGTGAATATCATCCTCAATAGGGAAAAACTGAGAACTCTCCCCCTAAGGCCAGAAACACAACAGGGATGTCCACTCTTACTGCTGTTGTTCAACGTAGTACTGGAAGTCCTGGCCTCAGGAATCAGACAACAAAAAGAAGTAAAAGGTATCCAAGTTGGCAAAGAAGAAGTAAAACTCTTGCTCTTTGCAGACAACATGATGCTCTATGTAGAAAACCCAAAAGACTACACCAAAAAAATTACTAGAACTGATACAGGAATTCAGCAAAGTCACAGCATATAATATCAATGCACAGAAGTATGTTGCACTCCTATATGCTAATGAGGCAGAAGAAAGAGAAATCAACAATTGCACCAAAAACCAAAAGATACCTAGGAATAAATGTAACCAAAGAGGTAAAAGATCTGCACTCTGAAAACTATTAGAACACTTAGGAAAGAAATTGAGGAAGACACAAAGAAATGGAAAAATATGGGACACCTGGGTGACTCAGCGGTTGAACGTCTGCCTTCAGCTCAGGGCATGATCCCCAAGTCCCGGGAGTCCTGGGATTGAGTCCTGCACTGGGCTTCCTGCACGGAGCCCACTTCTCCCTCTGCCTAGGTCTCTACTCCTCTGTATGTCTCTCATGAATAAATAAATAAAATCTTTAAAAAAAAAAAAAGAAAGGAATGAAAAAACATTCCATGCTCATGGATTGGAAGAGCAAATATTGTTTAAAAGTCTATACTACCCAAAGTGATCTACATGTTCAATGCAATCTCTATCCAAATACCGCCAGCATTTTTACAGAGCAGGAAAAACAATCTAAAATTTGATGGAACCAGAAAAGGCCCTGAATAGACAAAGGAATGGGGGAAAAAATAAACCAAAGCTAAAGGCATCACAATTCTGGAATTCAACCTCTATTACAAAACTGTAATCATTAAGACAGTATGGTAATGGCACAAAAACAGACACATAGATCAATGGAACAGAATAGAATGATAGAGAACACAGAAATGGACCCTCAACTCTATGGTCACCTAATCTTCCACAAAGCAGGAAAGAATATCCAATGGAAAAAAGACAGTCTCTTCAACAAATGATGTTGGGAAAATTGAACAGCCACATGCAGAAGGATGAAACTGGATTATTTTCTCACACTATACACAAAAATAGAGTCAAATGGATGAAAAATCTAAATGTGAGACTGGAATCCATCAAAATCCTAGAGGAGAACACAGGCAGCAACCTCTTTGATCTTGGCCACAGCAACTTCTTGCTAGACACATCTCCAAAGGCAAGGGAAACAAAAGCAGAAATGAACTATTGGGACTTCATCAGGATAAAAAATTTTTGCACAGCAATGTAGACAGTCAACAAAACTAAAAGGCAACCTGTGGACTGGGAGAAGACATTCACAAACAACATATCAGATAAAGGGCTAGTATCCAAAATCTATAAAGAGTTTTTCAAACATAACACCCAAAAAACAAAAAATCCAATCAAGTAACAGGCAGAAAAGCACCTGGGTGGCCCAGTGGGTTAAGCATCTGCCTTCGGCTCAGGTCATGATCCTGGGGTCCTGGGATCCAGTCCTGCAATGGGCTCCTCCCCCCAGTGGGGAATCCCCTCTGCCCTCCCCTCCTGCTTGTGTTCTCTTTCTCTCTCTGAAATAAATACTTATTTTAAATATGGAAAGAAAGAAAGAAAGAAAGAAAGAAAGAAAGAAAGAAAGAAAGAAAGAAAGAAAGGAAGGAAGGAAGGAAGGAAGGAAGGAAGGAAGGAAGGAAGGAAGGAAGGAAGGAAGAAAGAAAGAAAGAAAGAAAGAAAGAAAGAAAGAAAGAAAGAAAGAAAGAAAAAACATAACAGACATTTCTCCAAAGAACACACATGAAAAAGTACTCAACATCACTCAGCATCAGGGAAATACAAATCAAAACCACCATAAGATACCACCTCACACCTGTCAGAATGGCTAAAATGAACAACTCAGGAAACAATAGATGTTGGCAAGGATGTAGAGAAAGGGAAACCCGTACACTGTTGGTGGGAATGCAAACTGGTGCAGCCACTCTGGAAAACAGTATGAAGGCTACTCAAAAAATTAAAAATAGAACTTCCTTAGGACCCAGCAAATGCACTAATAGGTATTGATCCAAAGGATATAAATGCAGTAATTCAAAAGGGCATATGCTGGGATGTCTCGGTGACTCAGTGGTTGAGTGTCTGCCTTTGGCTCAGGGCGTGACCCTGGAGTCCCGGGATCGAGTTCTACATTGGGCTTCCTGCATGGAACCTGCTTCTGTCTCTGCCTCTCTCTCTCTCTCTGTTTGTGTGTGTGTGTGTGTGTGTGTGTCTTTCATGAATGAATAAATAAAATTTTAAAATTTTTTTTAAAAAGGGGGCATATGCACCCCAATGTTTATAGCAGCAATGTCCGTGATAGCCAAACTCTGGAAAGAGCCCAGATGTCCATCAACACATGAATGGGTAAACAAGATATGGTACACATACACACACACACACACACTGGAATATTACTTGGCCATCAAAAAATGAAACCTTGCCATTTGCAACAACCATGGAACTAGAGGGTATTATGCTCAGTGAAATAAATCAGTCAGAGAAAAACAAATACCATATGATTTCACTCCTGTGTGAGATTTAAGAAGCAAAACAGATGAACAGAGGAGAAGGGAAGGAAAAATAAAATAAGATAAAAACAGAGAGGGAGGCAAACCATAAGAGACTCTTAACTATAGGAAACAAACTGAGGGTTGCTGGAGGGGAGGGAGGTGGGGAGGATGAGGTAACTGGGTAGTGGGCATTAGGAGGACACTAGATAAGGAGCACTGGGTGTTATATGCAACTGAAGAATCACTCAATTCCACCCCTGAAACTAATAATACACTATATGCTAACTAAATTGAATTTAAATTTTAAAATAAATTTTTAAAAAGAGATACTCAGTACATTCTGCCCTCATATCTGGATGCAGAGCAGGACCTGGGAGAAGATGGAAAGAAATATCATCACAAAGACTCTGATCTCTTTCCCCATCTAACCATCCCCTTCCATCTCCTGTAGGGACATAAAAGCTTAGGAGAAAACCTCCAACCCTTCTTCTGTGTAGCCTTCGCTGGGTCTGGTAGATCACTTTCTCCATATGAAATTCCATATCCAGTACCCTGAAACCTGTCCCATCTACCAGGCTCTCTTCATCAGATCCATTCATGATCTGGCAGCTTCCAAACCTCATTAATTCTATCTCCTGTTGCCAGAATCATTATCCGCAAGTACCATTTCTGTTTTTCAGGACCTTGGTCCAAGACATGCAATGTCTGTGGTTAAAATTTTAACCTAATATCCAGATCTCCCACATCTGCCCCATATTATTACTCTTTCCTACACTGGGCTTTTATCTCAACTTCACTAGTCTTTTTATGAGTAGCATGGATTTTGAGAGAGGAAAGCGACCTAAAAGGTCCTCTAATCCAATTCTGACCTATTATACATACTGGAATTGAAGGTCTGAAATGTGAGGTGACTTGACAAATGCCCCATTGTATCTCAGAGTTTCCTTTATGTCTTATACTTCAACTCTCAGTTGGGAACTTTCTTCCATGTTATTAGCAGGTAGAAGAAAGGAACATAATCTATCCATAGATTCAGCAAATATTTTCCAGAGTAAGTGATATTCAAGCTGACATCTGAAGTATAATTAGGCACAAGGGGACAGGTGTTCCCACCAGAGGGAATGATATGCATAAACCTTGAGGCAGGATAGAGCATAACATATTCCAAGCATTGAATGTGCTCCCATGAGCTAGGGGCCATAGTGAGGATAAAGAAGTTTGCAGGTCCAGGTCTTCCATATGACTTTATACGTCAGGGAAAGAAGTTTAGATCTATTCCAGCTGTGATGGATAAAAATTGAGGGTTTCAAAATGAAGAAGAATGTGTCTAAGAGAACATTTGGGGGATTATGGTTCTGATAATGGCAGAATGGTTTAGATCAAACTATCCTACAGATAACAATTATAATATCTTAACAAAATGTTTAAAAAAATGCAGATGAAGTTCAAGCAGAGGCCACAGTCTTGTGTCCTGAGCAGTCAGAAGACAGTAATGAGGATGGACTCCCAAAGTAGCTATGTATCAAGGGAGGGAATCCAAAGAGGAGACAACCACAAGGGGAAATCTCCGATAATGTTATACAGTCTCCTCTCAAATCCCTGATTGTCTTTCCAATCTGTAATGTGCAGGTGATATTCCAAAGATCCAGCCATGACACAGGTGCCAAATCACTGGGTAAGCTTTATAGCTTTGATTTTTTTTTTAAATAAGAGAGTATTACATTTGTGAACCCTTTCCAAAAAATAAAAAAATAAAAATCTTTAAAATGTTGTTTTTTTAATGAAATAACAGAAGGACAATAATCTAAAAATCAAAATGAACAAACTAAAAGCCCAGGAGCATCAGCACCATCTGGGAGCTTGTTAGAAATGCAGAATCTTGGGCCCACTAGAGAATTGGCAAATTAGAATTTGCACTTTAACAAGACCCCTTGGTGATTTATAGGCTCATTTCACAAGTACAAGCCTATGAAAAATCAGGAAGCTATCAGGAAAGGAAATCTACCTGAGTAGCTTCTTAGAACAAAGGTTTCTCCTACACCAACTAACTTCTACCCATAAAATGTGAAACTCTTAACAGGAGTCTGTATAGCTCTGAGGATTTACAGTGACCTGTATCCGTCGCTTCCCATTTCTAGGAGCATTTTATTTTCCTTTTAGGGAATTCTCTCTCTCCATCCTATGATGTCTTGTAGGGGCCAATTCCAGGAGCCTGCTAACCACAACCAAAGTCAGGGAACTAGACCACTTTTCTACACAATGCTGTGAGGGGACAGCGTTGTGTAGAAATTTTCAACCAGGAGCCATTTGGCCCCTCAAGGATATTTGGCAAAATCTGGAGATATTTGGGATTATCACAAAGAAGGTGAAGTCTGCTGGCATCCAGTGGGAAGAAGCTAGGGATGCTGCTAAACATCATAGAATACACAGGAGAGCCCCTCCACCTTGACAAAAAATTATCCAGTCTAGGGGCACCTGGGTGGCTCAGTCAGTTAAGCATCTGCCTTCAGCTCAGGTCATGATCCCAGAGTCATGAGACTGAGCCCCATGTTGGGCTCCCTGCTCAGCAGGGAGTCTTTTCCCTCTTCCTCTGCCCCTCCTCACCCCACTCCTGCATTCATTCCTCCTCTCTCTCTCTCTCTCTCTTAAATAAATAAATAAAACATTTAAAAATAATAATAATTAAAAGAAGTATCCAGTCTAAAATAATAGTAGAACCAAGGTTGAGAAACCCTTAATCAGGAATCATGATCTTTGTCTCTTAGAAAATCTAAATCTTAAGAGAAAGACATAGGAGAAAGGGAACATCACTGTTACAGCAGTACCACCAGAACCCCATCTAGGTAACCTTCCTGCTTAGAGGACATGCTTCCTCTTTCTTGACCCTCCATGGCACCACCAGTTCCCAACCATGGAACCCCACCTTTCCATGAATAGAATGAGTATCAATATCTTTCTTGTTTGCTTGAGTCAGCCAGTATCTTTCTGTTGCAAGTAACTGAGAATACTGACCCACAAGTATCTAGTCAGATGAGAGTCCCGTTCCAAGGAAGGGTGGACTCACCCAGCCACTAGGCTAAGCATACATGTAAAACATCAGCAAAGTAAAGTTCAGCTTTAATGAACTTTACTAGAATTTGTAATCTGAAAAACTAGAAAGAAAACTATTTTCATTTAGTCTAAATGAAAATTTTGTATCACTGATACAAACTGCTCATTATTAGGAGCCCAATGATCTAGACCACTGGATGGGTAGTGAAGCAAGCTTGCTTTAGTTTTGAGTATCAGTGCTAAGAAGGCAGAAGAAAACAAGAGAGAGAGAAGAGATTGGATTGCTTCTATATGGCCCTGGGGGAGAGAATGGTGAAAAAAGAAGCCTATATTCAAAAGACCAAAAAAATGTTAAAACTGGGAAAATATTAAAAATGGAAAGACATAACCTATAAAATGGAGTGTGCTGCAGAACAGGAGAACCTAAAAATTAAAATCAGGACCATCATATATCAAGAAACATCTGTAATGATCTACCTGCAAGCCTAAGAAGTGTTGCAAAAAACAGAGTCTTTGCTGTTTATAAACACTTACTGGTTTAATCGCAGTAAGATTGAAAGTAAAAGCCTTTGAAGCTGATTGGCAAAGAACATGGGGAACAAGTCAAGGAGCAGCTACAAAGTTATGGGGTCTTGTTAAATATAAAACATCCATATGTATTTTTTTTACTAATACTTTAACAATTAAAAATCATGTCTATCAGGGCAACTGAGTGGCTCAGTCAGTTTGGCAGCCAACTCTTGGTTTCAGCTCAGGTCATGATCTCATGGATCATGAGATTGAGCCCTGAAGCAGCTCTGCATTCAGGAGAGTCTGCTTCTGCCACTCCCCCTATTCACTCCCTCTCTGTCTCCAATAAATAAACCTTTTTTAAAAATCATGTCTATCTATGACATACTGTTGAGTGACAAAAGCCTATTGTAGAACAGCAGGAACTTCCTTCCCATTCTTGCTATCCTATCAACGTTTGCGTGAGTACCTAAGGGTAAGGCTGGAGGGACGCGCACCAGTTAGCAATGGTAATCTATGGGTGAGAGATCCTTCTCTTTGGACTTTTCCATGTTGTTTGAATATCTCAATAGTGATCACGCATCCTTTCTCAAAAAATAAGAAACTGGAAAAGGAGGAGGAGGGAGAAGGGACAGAGAGGAAGAGGAAAAGAAAAACAAAAAAGATGTATGATCCCAAGCATATCAGCAGCTCTGACAATGCAAGAAAACTGAAGAAGAAAGAAAAACATGGAAGAGGTGAAGGAAGGATGAACATTTGAGGTTACTGAGTTGGGCTCAGATATCCTCAGAGCTGGGAGGGGCTTTCACAAACTTCTAATTCAGAGATTACCAAACCAGATCATCCATGAGAATTCCCTGATGAGCATTTTTTTAAATGTAGCTACTAGGGGCATCTGGGTGGTTCAGTGAGCTAAGCATGTGCCTTTGGCTCAGGTCATGACCTCAGAGTCCTAGAATTGAGCCCTGCATTGGGATCCCTGCTCAACAGGGAGTCAGTTTCTCCTTTTGTCCCAAACCCTCCCCCTCCCCCTGCTCATGGGTACACTCACTCGCTCTCTCTCTCCCAGATAAATAAATAAGATCTTTAAAAATTATATAAATAATAGTGAAAGGGAATAGAGGGGAAGGGAGAAGAAATGGGTAGGAAATATCAGAAAGGGAGACAGAACATGGAAGACTCCTAACTCTAGGAAACGAAGTAGGGGTGGTGGAAGGGGAGGAGGGCGGGGGGTGGGGGTGACTGGGTGGTGGGCACTGAGGGGGGCACTTGACGGGATGAGCACTGGGTGTTATTCTGTATGTTGGCAAATTGAACACCAATAAAAAATAAATTTATTATTATTATTATTAATAATAATAATAATATAAAATGTAGCTACTAGTGGACAAACCAGCAGTTCTTTTGGCCTGCCCCACCTTTGACCAATTGAATCAAAATATCTGGGATGAAATTTGGGAATCTGCACATTGACAAGCCCTCTCAAGTAACTCTGCTCTAAAACTAGCCTCTGGCAACCTCTATTCTGCTTCCTGTCTGTATGGGTCTGCATAACTTAGGTATTTCTTATGAATGGAAGCCTACAGGAGGTGGCCTTCTGTGTCTGGCTTCGTTCACTCAACACAGTGTTTGCGAGGCTCGTCAAGTTGTAGCAAGTGTCAGTACTTCAGCCCTTTTCATGGCTGAATACTACTCCATTGGAGGGATAGGCTACATTTTGGGGGTTTTTTTAATTTTTTTTTATTTTTTATTTTTTTATGATAGGCACACAGTGAGAGAGAGAGAGAGAGGCAGAGACATAGGCAGAGGGAGAAGCAGGCTCCATGCACCGGGAGCCCGACGTGGGATTTGATCCCGGGTCTCCAGGATCGCGCCCTGGGCCAAAGGCAGGCGCTAAACCGCTGCGCCACCCAGCGATCCCCATTTTGGGTTTTTTATCTATATATCCTCTGATGGACATCTGCCTTGCTTCCACCTTCTGGCTATTGCAAACGGCATTCTGCGAACATTCAAGTACAAGTTTTGGGTTGAACACCTGTTTTCTATTCATTTAGTTCTATACCTGAGAGTAGAATCACTGGGTTGTATGGTAATTCCATGTTAACTTTTTGAGGAGCCACCAAACTTTTTACTTTTTTAATTTGGCCACTGGAAAACCTGAAATTACATATGTGACTTGCATTATATTTCTCTTGGAGAGCGCTGTTCTAGATGTTTCTTTCTGCCCACGCATTCCACAGATGCTAACCTCTCATGCATGTATACCACACCATCTGCCAAGCAGGATTAGAGGAACTTAATACTATAAAGTAGATTACAGGAAACTGAAAATCATTATACCAAGAGTAAAAGAGAGCCAAGAGATTAATTTTTCCAGGAAAACGTGAATAACCATCACTGAATGTGCCTTTTGTGTCAGGCTCTGTGCTAAGTGCTCTCTTTATGTATTCACTCAGCAATCCTGTGAGGTGGGCAATGTGATAATGTTATTGTCCTCATTCATATTGCACAGAGCTAACAAGCAGCAGAAGAGTTCAGATTCAAACCCAGACCTTACTGCAAAACCCAAGCTCTAGGCGTCCTGGTAGCCACAGCAAAAATGAAACACTTTTCCACAGGGGTCAGCAACAGAGGAGATGCCAGTGACTTTCCTGCCCATTCTCAGAATGGCTCACGGTCAGAAGGAAACTTTCTCCTGATATTGAGCTCCACAAAGAACTTGCCCTCTGTGACTTTATACAAGAAACACTGATACAAGGGGATCATAAGTGATACAATATAAGTGTTACCAAATGGCAGTCATTCCACAAGGTATGAAAAGAAAGGGCATAACATTAGGTCTTATAGGGGCGCCTGAGTGACTCAGTCGGTTAAGTGTCTGCTTTCAGCTCAGGTCATGATCCCTGGGTCCTGGGAAGGAGTCCCACATCGGGGTCCCTGCTCAGTGGGGAGTTTTCTTCTCCCTCTCCCCCCACTCCTCCCTGATGCTTGTGTTTGTTCTCTCTCTTTCTCTGTCAAATAAATTAATTAAATCTTTTTTAAAAACATATAGTAGGTCTTATAATTGATTAAGTGCAATTCAGTAGGAATCTGGAGTATAGAGCCAGCTGTAACTTTTTCTCATAGTGACTGGAAAAAGCTGGGAAGAACTCAGACAATACTGAACTTTTCCCTTAACTAGGCTTCTAGATTTTAGGTTCTTTTCTCTTGCCTGGAAATAGTCTGTTATTTAGACCTCTGCTGCCCTCTGGTGGCTGTGAGAATAAAGGCACCCAGCCAACAATTGTTCCCACTCAAAACTCCCCCACCCATTGTTGTTTCCACAAGTGTCCCCAAAACAGCTGAGCTCAGGGTCTGAGAAGAGGAGCATCTGAGCTCCTCACCACTCCTCATAGGCCTCGAGCCTTCGCTGAATACCCGCACCCCATTTTCACGGTCTGGGCTCTGCCCCCACCCTCACAAACTGCATTTCATTTGCCTGCCCTGGTTGCACAGTGTCCTGCTTCAGGCGGGAGCCAGGGCCCAGGTCACTGTTGGAAGAAAACAATTCAAGAACTGCTATCCGATATGGTTATGTAAGACCAGGAGGGCAGAGTGACCAGAATATGAATGAGAAAGATGAAAGGGAGGGTATGAATAGGTCACAGATTTCCAGGGCCAAGCTCCTTCCACCTGGGACCTGCTCGGCCCTAGAGTCCCAGGGCTGGAAGGGACTTTAACTCAGGTTATCCCCTTCTCTTTCTCTTAGTCTCCCTCCCTCTCCTTCTCTCCCTCCTTCTCTCCCTCCCTCCCTACAGAGGGAGCACCCTGCCCCAGCTCATGCAGCCAGTCTGGACTGGCACCCAGAGTTACCCCTGCCTATCCCTCTTTTCTTACTTCTCAAACTGTCGCAGTTGATCCCAAACCACTTGCCTACCACCATTTCACGGTGAGAGAAAGTAGTGTACCAAAATTGCCGGAGTCATACAGACCAAGGGTCAAACTACCCCGTGACACCCTCAGTGTCACCCTTGGGCAAGTTATTTAAACGTTCTCGGGGGACGCCTGGGTGGCTCAGTGGTTGAGCATCCGCCTTTGGCTCAGGGTGTGATCCCACAGTCCCAGGGATCACAGAGGGCTTCTCCCTCTGCCTATGTCTCTGCCTGCCTCTCTCTCTGTGTGTCTCTCATGAATAAATAAATAAATAAATCTTTAGGGGGGGAAAAAATGCTCTCGGTTTCCTCGTTAGCTCGTGTGGAAGACACAGAACGTCCCAGGGCCTCTCTGCATGTCCAGGTTCTGAGCCCAGCACTTGGGACCCGGTAGGCACTCAGTGTTAGCTGTTAACTCTTTGGCAGGGGACTTCTTCATTCTTTTCTGATGTTTGTGAATCTATTGGAATCTGGCCTTCTGGGCACCAATTCCCTTGACAAGAGGGCTTAACTTGGGTAGGAAAAGGAAGGTCACCCTCAAGAGCACTCCCTTGCCACGTCACCCCACATATCCCGCCTACCAATGACATTATGCCCCCCAGAGAGTAAGACCCAGAAGAGCAGCACACGGAAGAGGATCCAGGGCCCGTGATATCACTAAAGTGGCACACAAGTGTGCAGCCTGGGGTTTCTACCAGCTGTTGGTCAAGGAAAGGGATGAAGAAAGACCCAGTGACTTGGGTCAAAGAACAGATCTCAGGTGACTCACACTTGAGGACCAGGAAATATCAGAGCCCCAGAAATTCCTGCCCACTGTTCGGAAGTGTTGGAGGTCACAGAGAGGCCATGACCCCCTGTTGACCCCAGGGCAATGGGAGGCTCCTCCCCCTTCCCTGCCCTTAGAATGTACCACCACTCACGCCGCTCACGTTCCACAGTGGAAGCCATCTGCCAGGATGTAGCCTGAGGGAGCAAGGTGTTGTGGAGACCCTCTGACAGGTGCCTGTGACTGAGCCCCGTTAAGGCCTCTCTGTAAACTGCTAAGGCTCTGGTGGGTGGGCAGGCGCTAAGATCTGCTGCCCTCAACAAGCATCCTGTGATAGCTCCCTGACTTATTACACCTGCTACCTGCTGATCAGAGCTGTGCTTCCCTCCCTCTCACCAGGCCCTCTGTGAATGGGGAGCTGGCTTCAGATTTCACACCCTAAGGTGAGCCACAGGAAGCTGAGGATGTGGGGAGGAGTGTGTGTGTGTGGTTTTTCAATCTGGCCAGGGCTAATTTCAGGGTGCAAGATTAGGGCGTCATAGGAGCAGGATCCACTGAGCCTATTCCTCCAGGCCCAAAGCTGACATGTCCTTAAACTGAGGAAGGAAAGGTTCTGATAGCTTCTTTGGTTTGGGGTACAACGGTAGGAAAAGCAACCTAGAAAGGCCTGGGAGGAGGGTGGGGTGACATGGAATTGGACCCCATCTCAATCCTTGACGTCCAACTACAACACAATCCCAAGGTCAAATTCGGCCCTTCAGTTCATGCTTTCTCTCTCTCTCTCTCTCTCTCTCTCTCTCTCTCTCACTGTCTCCCCTCCCCCTTCCCCATATCATTGCTCCTATGTGGACAGAGTGGGCTGCCCCAGATGAGGAGGAAAAATCTGGAAGGGACCTTTCTCCCAATGTTCAGCCTGAGCTGTGCTGGGGCTCAGGCCTTCCTTTCCAGTCTTAGCCCCACCCGCAACAGAAAATCACCCCAGCAGTATTTTAAGATCCCAGGACTGCTGTTTTGCATCAAAAGCTTCTCTGTGTTGATTTTTTTTTACTGGTGTGCATGTGTTGTTTTGTTTTTTTAATAAATCATAACATGATAAGCAAAACCATGGAAGAGGAACCTACCAAAAGTTTAGCAGCCTATTACACTGACCCTGGTGGGTCCTCCTACTTCCTTTCACTGAGCCTGAAGCCCTGAGTGTCCCTGGGATGGCCACTGCGATGCTTATGCCAGCCATTCCTCCTGGCATCAGGCAACAGAGACATGTCTACTCATCTTTTTCAGTTCTCCTTGGTTCAGAACCCAGGAGAAACCAGAATTTCACAGGCTAGTGTGAAAACAGAGGGAGAAGGGGCACAAAAAGATAGCGTTAGTGGAAATTTTTTTTATTTTAAGATTTTTATGTATCTAGGGGGCAGGCAGAGGGAGCGAGAGTCTTAAGCAGACTCAGCTCACCATGGGGTTCAATACCACATCCCTGAGATCATGACCTGAGCTGAAACTTAAGTCGGATGCTTAACAGAATGAGCCACCCAAACGACCTAGAAATTGTTGTTGTTGTTGTTGTTGTTGTTTGAAGTTGTAACTCACCTTTTTCCATTAGTGTTGGGAATTATAAAGATATTTTTGCAATATTCAAGGTGAGCACTACTATTCTTTTTTTTGTTATAAAATCCCTGCCTACTTAGTAATTTCTGTCCACATTTTGGTTTTTGGGGGGTTTTTTTAATAAATTTATTTTTTATTGGTGTTCAATTTGTCAACATACAGAATAGCACCCAGTGCTCACCCCGTCAAGTGCGCACCTCAGTGTCCGCCACCCAGTCACCCCCACCCCCCGCCCACCTCCCCTTCCACCACCCCTAGTTCGTTTCCCAGAGTTAGGAGTCTTTCATGTTCTGTCTCCCTTTCTGATATTTCCCACTTCTTTTTTCTCCTTTCCCCTTTATTCTCTTTCACTATTTTTTATATTCCCCAAATGAATGAGACCATATAATGTTTGTCCTTCTCCGATTGACTTATTTCACTCAGCATAATACCCTCCAGTTCCATCCACGTCGAAGCAAATGGTGGGTATTTGTCGTTTCTTTTTTTTTTTTTTTTTTTTTTTTTTGTCGTTTCTTTTTATGTTTGTTTAATAATAAATTTATTTTTTATTGGTGTTCAATTTGCCAACATACAGAATAACACCCAGTGCTCATCCCGTCAAGTGCCCCCCTCAGTGCCCGCCAATCAGTCACCCCCACCCCCCGCCCACCTCCCCTTCCACCACCCCTAGTTCGTTTCCCAGTTAGGAGTCTTCCATGTTCTGTCTCCCTTTCTGATATTTCCCACTTCTTTTTTCTTCTTTCCCCTTTATTCTCTTTCACTATTTTTTATATTCCCCAAATGAATGAGACCATATAATGTTTGTCCTTCTCCGATTGACTTATTTCACTCAGCATAATACCCTCCAGTTCCATCCACGTTGAAGCAAATGGTGGGTATTTGTCATTTCTAATGGCTAATATTCCATTGTATACATTAACCACATCTTCTTTATCCATTCATCTTTCGATAGACACTGAGGCTCCTTCCACAGTTTGGCTATTGTGGCTGTCCACATTTTGAACATATATATCCTTTGACCCCATGCAACACACGCAGTTCATTACTTACCTACCCCAAAATCATTCTCCCCTTCTTTCTTGCTAATAGAATCTTGACTTTTATATCCAGGTGGGCTCCTCCCTCAGCTTCAAGGATAAAGCATGTATAATCTAAGAACAGTCACATTTTCCCTTTCCTATTTGCAGACATTTGCTTCTCTGTCCTCCCGGGCAGCAACACCTCTGGCCAATGAGAGGATGAGGAAAATGTGGGGAGGGGTCAGCTTCTGGGGAAGATGGTCGCCATCATTAAAAGGAGCTCACCAGGGGCACTTGGGTGGCTCAGTGGTTGAGTGTCTGCCTTTGGCTCAGGTTGTGATCCTGGAGTCCTGGAATCAAGTCCCACATCACGCTCTGCTTCTCCCTCTGCCTCTCTGTGTCTTCATGAACAAATAAATATTTTTTTAAAAATGGAGCACATCATTTGAGGTGAAGGTCTTTCCACCACTCTGCTCACCACAAACCTTCCTGCCATGACATCCAGATCTGCAGCAACTATACCAGGTGACAGTCTCACTGACATTGGTACAGGAGGAAGGAAGGAGTCTGCTCATTAGTATTGTGGGTGAGCTGCTGGACCAGCCTCACAGCCTCTCTCCGGAATCTAATATGAGAAAATTAAATGTCTTTATTGGCTAAGCCACTATTAGTTGGGTTTTCTATTACTTGCAGCTCAACAAATTCCTAATGGAAAGACTCAAGGATTATATTCATTCATTCAACAAACACTAATTGAAGGCATTTTTTGGGGTCAGGCTCTATTGAAGGAACTAGAATTCTACTACAAAGAATTTCCCCAGATTTACCTGCAAAAGTAGGCCAACACTTATAGGTACAAGCATTAATGTCCACCAGGAGATGACTAGTTAAATTAGCTATTTTCACGGTGTCCCATTACAAGAATAATGTGATGACATAAACTTCTCCAAGACATAGAAGGTGATCCATTTTGTATGCATTTTTAAATTATTTTTAATTGTTTATATTCTGAGACCCTAAGAACAACCCCTCCCTACAGCAAAGCTACCCAGAGAGGACAAACTGCCTGTCTTAGAGCTAAGGGACGAGCCCCCAAGGAAGGAACTCCAAGGTGGGAACATCCAAGGGACTACAGTAAACTAGTCGCCCACCCCCATTCCATCACCATTCATACTTTCCAACAAAAGAAAGGTCAGCAGGCCCAAGAAGGAGCCTGATGGTCCCACTCTTGAAGCTTGCAAGAGACATCTGTGACAAGTCAGCCTAGGCTGAGCTCTCACCTACCTGAGCAGCACCCAGGTTTGGTGTTCTCAGAAAGGATGGATTGCCTTAATCCTGTAATCCTGTAAACATGCTCAGACGCCTGGCTCTCTCTCCTCATCCTGGCCCTCAAACAGCACAGACAAGAAGGTGAGCAAAGTCTTTATTGGGGACACTGCACACCATTGCCCAAACCCACAACTCTGTTTCCCATGCTCAAGGCAGCAGCAGGAACAGAAGCAGAGCAAAGAGGGCCACGAGAGCCCCCACGAGGCTCACAGCCCCAGGGCATCACCCTCTCCTGGCAGCCAGAACAAGCCCCCTGCAGTCACCAAGCAGCTCAGGATAAATCAGGACAGCTAAGGCATCGGGCTCTCTACAAAAAGAAGAAACATCAGGTCAAAGCTGTGCCTTCCTGGCTCCCCCCATCCTAGAGATGTTTCCCCTCTACCCTAGAGAAGTTCGGCATGTGTTGCTACCCAGAGCCTTGAATGGTGTCCTGCTTTCCAGACAATCCAGTCCAAACTTGCAGTGAAGACTCTCCTCATTCAGATGTCAACCTTATATCTCCTGGCACAAAAACAGCCCACTCTCACCCACCCCACCCCGCTCCCCAAACACATCACATACATCCCACCCTTTGTGCCTTTGCTAACCACCAGACCACCCATCCAGCATGTTCTCTGTGCTGTCCTCCCTTTGTCACATCCTGCCTAGCCTCTAAGGCCCAGATCAAATCCGGCTTCAGGTGGGAAAAACTACCAAGGAGGCATACCCACTCTGAGAGCCTAGAAGACCATGATGTCAATAAAAAAGGGTTCTCATCTGTGACATAGGATCTTTTTCCCCAACTAGAACTTTGTCTTGACCTTCTGAAATCCCCTACCCAGCACTACCCAGTGCTCTACACATAGCAGTTCAGTTATTATCAGTGATGACAGACCATACTCACCTAATGCAGAATCAGACCTGAGGTCCAGTTGGAGTTCATGGCTGGTTCCGGTGGCAGAACTGGAGAGAAACAGAAGCGGCCGCAGCCTGACTTGCAGCATTTTGCCCCAGCCTGGCAGTTCTCATCCATCATGCAGCCAACAATGCACAGGCCCACCAAAATGTTTGGACAATCACCACCCCGCCCTGCAGGATAAACAGGCACAGGTAAAGAGACAGGACGGTCGGCTCCACCCACTCCAAGTTCCTGGCTACAACTGAGACCTGGAAGTTCCAGAGAAATCCATCCCTGACTGTAACTAGATCTTAACCAAAGATCTGCCTGGGAAACCTGGAAGCTAGAGCCTCTGAAAATCGGTAGGGCCCACGAGAACATCTGGCCTAAAACTTTTCAAATGATACCCCATAGAGTTCCCCAGAGGTCCCTGGGTTTGATATCTCTGTGTGTGCGGTTGGGTGGGGTGCCAAGGAGCCCCCTTCTCTCTCCCCTCTGCCTGGGCTTCTCAGGGTCACTTCCTCAGGGAGGCCTCCTCTGCCATCCCAGACAAGGCTTGGTGCCCTGGGTTGTGCTCCTCTCATCAGGATTTATTACAATTCCTGATCTGATCTACCTTCCCTGATAAACTACATAATTTCAAGAATATGTCTTCAGAACCTTGAACACTGCCTGGGAATCTACATGTTGTCTAAAAACCACATCTGAGGGATGCCTGGGTGGCTCAGCAGGTGAGCATCTGCCTTTGGCTCAGGTTGTGATCCTGAGGTCTGGGGATCAAATCCCATATCGGGCTCCCTGCAAAGAGCCTGCTTTTCCCTCTGCCTGTGTCTCTCATGAATAAATAAATAAAATCTTTAAAACACACACACACACACCTGAGACAGTGATTCTGAAATGGAAGTTTTACAGCACCTGGTATAAAAGGAGCATTCATAAATATGGATTTGTTTTAAATATATATTTTTTGAAACAAAGAAATCAGATCAGGAATGCTTTTATCTGTTGCAGATATGTTCCTAAGAATTTGGTCAGAAAACCATGATCTTGGGCAGTTCCCTCATTTTACTGAGGAAGAAACTGGCTCAATGAGAGTTTGCTTCCCCAAGGCCACAGAGCCAGTCAGCAGTGGGACCAAGACCAGCAGCCATGCTACCAGTCTTCCAACCTCAGAACTTTTCCTACTAACCCACACTGCCTTCCCCTAGTTCTTAAAATGCCAGCATGGGCTCCGGAGCCTGAGGAGGAAGGGTGGCTTTGGGCTGGAGGCTAGGAGGACAGGAAGGATGAGAACTCTGACTCCCCCAAGGAAGGGAAAGACAATAAGGCCACCAACGGCTCCCTCCCCAACCAGCCGTGGAACTCAAGGATTTCTTCCCCAAGGAGCCAACATACCTCCCTTAATGTCTCCGCGGCAGGCGTGCCCACAGCCGGTGCTACAGCATTTTTGCCCCTGGGGACAGGACTCATCCCTGTCACATAGCTCCTCACATGGAAGGGGGTCAGCAGGACATTCACCACCAGACTCTGCAATAGAATCAGAGCATGGGGCCCAGAGGTGTTCAAGTCCAGTGTTTCCAGTTGTTTTCATTGTGATTCTTGAGTGCAAAATTACATTCATTGTGTATATTAATCCATAGACATGCTTAAACTTATATATATATATATATATATATATATATATATATATGCATATATCTATATACTCTATAGTCTTTCTATGTATTTTTTCAAATGCTGGTCCTCAACTACTAAACTAATCTCAAGACTCACAGTCTGGAAAACACTATTGAGCTCTAACCTACTGTGGCAAACAGACCTATTGCCCACCCCATATTCACTCTTTCTCCCCCCTTCCTGTGGTAGACATCCATGGTGGTGGTCCCCAGTGAACCACACCTCCTATATTGTCTCTGGGCTGGACTGTGTGACTTGCTTTGACTAACAGGACACCATCAAGTGTGATGAGAGCAAAGGCTGGATAAGCACTTGTATATTGGGGCTTGGGAAACAGCGCCCCCCCCCCCCCCTTGGAAACAGGCTGCTACACTATGAAGCAGCTTGGGCTCAACTGTGGAATGATGAGATAAGCTAGATGAAGAGAAGCATCCTGAAAGGTCCAGCCATCATCAACTTCCCGGCTGAGCTACCAGCTACATGCAGCTACGTGAGTGACCTAGCTGTGCCATGTGGCTATAAGAACTGCCGAGCTGAGCCTGTTTGGGCCAGCTGTGAGAAAGAGTCAAATGCTGTTATCATAAGCCACTAAGTTTGGAGAGTGCTTGTTATGCAGCCATGGATAACTGAAACACCTGCTAATAAAACCGCAGGTTTGTTGTGAGGCAATGAGCCTGGCCAGCTACAATGATTTGCTTCCCCAAATTACCTTGTAACTAGGAGAGACTACAAACTAAGACATAAGCTGGGAAAACTTTTGCATTCTGACCCAGAAAATGCACCTTTCAAACTGCCCCCTGGCTTCTCTTTCTTCCAGTGCAAAGACAGACAGGGAGATAGAGCCGTCTTCTTTCAACCATGGGGGGCAACTAGACTGAGGATGGAGCTATGGAATGCAAAGGAGAAGGAAAATAAACAACCTCATCCTTGTTAGCATCATGGAGCCACCACCCCAGCCCTGGTCCCTACTTCAGGACTTCTTATATGAGAAAAATGAATCCCTATTTGGTTAATTTTCTGTTGTACAGAGTCAAGCACATCCATGATGCACTCCTTCACCACCCCTCTGAAGATAATAAGGCTCAGAGAAGAGAAGGGGTTTGCCCAGAACTAGAGTGAGTCAGCAGGAAAGCAGGACAAAACTCAGCCTCTTGGTTTGCAAGGAAGCACTCTTTCTACTACACCATCCTTAAAACATGCAGGCACCAGGCCAGGTCCTCTGGTGCAGGCACTCCCTAGGAAGCCTCATCCAAGCCAAATTGACTTGCCATGACTCATTCATCTCAGTGTTTATTTCAGGTTTTTTTAAGTAGAGAAAAGAAGAGGCAGGCTATTAAAAGCATTGTAGAAAACCAACGCAGGACTGGCCCAGTGCCCTTGAGTAGGGACATGTAATAATTGCATATGTCTGGCTCTGGGAAGTCTGCCATGATGGAAAAGGCAAGTGTTGGACTCCAAGGAAAACACGTACAGCTAAACAATCATGGTCTAATAACCCTGCATCACAGGATTTTCCTGAACAGCCCCTATTTCAAAGGTTCTATGCCATTGTCAGATCACATCAAATCTTATTTTCTAATCCAGAAAATATGGTCACTGCCAGATGTAGCCCTCCACACCTCCCCACCTGCCAGATGAACACTAAAATCTATTTAACAAAGAGCAAAGTCTTTCATCCCACAGTTGAGAAGGCTGGGGGCATTAAAAAAAAATCTCTCTGGTGGAAAAAACCTAGCAACTTTAACTTTTCATGGAATTACACTGAGCAGAACACTTCCCAGATACCATTTTGCTGAGCTTGGCCCTGAAGTGACCAATACCAGGAGCACTCTGCTCTCTGCCCTCATACTGAGGACCAGGCATAAAGACCAAACCTCTACTCTCTTCCAGGCCAGACTTCCTTGAGGTCCCTGGGGTTGTGTCAAATACTAGACAGTGAAGAGACTCTTGGGGAATAGGCTGAAGCCCTGGGGGTCAGAACGCGTCCTTTGACCAGTGCCCACCATGGCCACCCACTACATCACCCATGTCTGATGCCTGAATCCCTGCCAAATAATTCCCTACTCTCAGCTCAAATGCTGGAATTCAGGGGGCCTCACAACCTCCAAGCCAGACTATGCCATCATTATACTTTTTTTTTAAAGATTAATTTATTTATTTGAGAAAGACAGAGCACATGAGCAGGAGGGACAGAGGGAGAGTGAGAGAGAACCTCAGGCAGACCCCACACTGAGCACAGAGCCTAATGCACAGCTCAATCTCATGACCCTGAGACCATGACCTGAGCCTAAATCAAGAGTCAGTTAACCAACTGAGTCACCCAGGCACCCCCATCCTTACACTTTATCCTCAGCTGAAATCTGGCTGTCTAGAAGTTCTGTCCATTGGTCCAGGTCTTATGTCCAGAGACCTTGTGAAAACATGGCTTGTGCCATCAGCCTAGACAGGATCCTCTGCCTCTCACTGTCTCAGCTTTCCCAAACTAGGTAAGCTCAGTTCCTCATACCACATGGTTTCCAGGCACCTCACAGTTATCTTACCAGGAATCAGGATGACAAACAGGAATGAGAGTCAGAATGGGAATGGTCATCCCCACCCTGCAAATATATCCCTATCCCAAGACCCAAGATATCACCAAAAAAAAAGGTGGAATAAAAAGCTGAAGCCCAGGAAATACTCTTAGACTTTACTATTACCCCAGCTGTAACCTTCCACTATATCTGAGGGAAGGACAGTGGCGCTAGTTGAAAAGTGAAATCCCAAAACTTCTTAAGCCAAGGACTCTCTGAGTTATCAAACCTACTCCTCTTGCAAATAGACAGCCAGCCAGCCAGCCAGGAAAGGGGTAGGATTGGCCTGAGGTCAATGGTGGCAGAATTGGTTCCCAAATTCCCAGCTCTGACACTAGGACCAATGATGTGGTCCTTTAAGCCACTCATTATGATTCCCTACACTCTACAAGGATTACACAAGAACAAGAGCTGAGACTCAGTCATGGGGCACCTGGATGGCTCAGTCAGTTAAGCATCTGCGTCCCACTTGGGTCATGGTCTCAGGGTCCTGGGTATAGAGCCCCCTGGGTCTCAGGTTCCCTGCTCAGCTTCTCCATCTCCCTCTTCCCCTCCCCCCCACTCTGCTCACCCCTCCACCCTCAAAGTAAATAAATAAAATATTTTTAAAAAGAAATAGCTAGGACTCAGCTGTATTCTGACAAAAGTGAAGACCCAGTGGTAGAGAATTGCAGGGATTAGTAAAACCTAGCAAGAAACCAGTGTGTTGGGAGTCTCCAAGACAACTCCTAGGTTGGGTGATGTGTTACGACTCACAAGACTCAGTATACAGTTGTACTCATGACCACGCTATATTACAGGAAAAGATATAAAGCAAAATCATCTCAGGGAAAGGATGCATGAGGCAAAGTCTAGAGGAAATCAAGCACAAGCTTCCATGAGTCCTCTTCTAGTGGATTCCTATAAGTCACGACAACACAGTGTGAAGGGTTGTCAACCAGGGAAGTTCATTAGAGACCTGGGGTTTTTATTGGGCACTCTCTGCTTAGCAGATATGATTCTTTTTTTTTTTTTTTTTTAAGATTTACTTATTTATTTATTCAGAGAGAGTGAAAGAGAGGCAGAGACATGGGCAGAGAGAGAAGCAGGCTCCATGCAGGGAGCCCAACGTGGGACTCGATCCTGTGTCTCCAGGATCACACCCCAGGCTGCAGGCGGCGCTAAACCGATGCACCACCAGGGCTGCCCTAGCAGGTATGATTCTTACCAGTTAGGGTAGTAGGAACACTTTCAAAATCTAAGTTCCCAGAAGCCAGTCAAGGCCGGTCTTGCAAGTAGACCTTTCTAAGAATATCAATCTCAAGCCTGCTATGTTAAGTCTTCTCTGAACAACCAGCAGTGAGGTTTCAGGAAAAGGTCATCCAAACACACAGGAAGCCCAGGCCATCCATCCACCCAAAGGATATAATTCACAGGTTGTAATAAGCAAAACAATGGGTCACTGGGTTTCATGGGGGAGGGGAGGCACCTTAAGGTAGCCAAAGGAGAGTCGTCTCTTAGGCTGTAATTTGCATCTTTGCTCCAAAACCTCTTGCCTCCAAGACCTCCCATCACTCAACTACTCAAGACAAACACTTTAGTACAGCTCTTGACACTTCCTCTCCCTCAGCACACACATCCACTTATTTCTTCACTTAGTCTTGTCAACTCTACCTTAAAAGTACTCCAAGTCTGTCACTTTTCCCTGTCCACACCATCACCACCCTGGTCTAAGCACCTCCCCCACCAAGCCTGCCTCAACTGCCTCTTAATGGGCCTGCCATCTGCTACATTTGTCTCCATCTCTTCTTCACACACCAACAGAGTGCTTATTTTAAAATAAATAAAATATACATATATTTGAAAAAAGAAAACCAGGGGCACCTTGGTGACTCAGTGGTTGAGTGTCTGCCTTTGGTCAGGTTGTGATCCCTGGGTTCTGGGATCGAGTCCTGCATAAGGCTCTCCACGGGGAGCCTGCTTCTCCCTCTGCCTATGTCTCTGCCTCTCTGTGTCTCTCATGAATAAGTAAAATCTTTAAAAATAATAAAATTAATTAACTAACTAATTAATTAAAACCAAGGGGCACCTGGGTAACTTGGGCAGTTAAGTGTCCAACTGTTACTTTTGGCCCAGGTCGTGATCTTGGGGCATGCAATCCAGCCCTGCATTGGGCTCTGTGCTCAGTATGGAGTCCACTGGAAATTATCTCCCTCTCCTTCTGCCTCTGCTCCTCCTCCTGCTAGCACACACTCTCTCTATATATACATATATATATATAATAAATACATAAAATCTTTTGAAATAAAGTAAAACAGGGCAGCCGGGGTGGCTCAGCAGTTTAGTGCTGCCTTTGGCCTGGGATGTGATCCTGGGGCCCCGGGATCGAGTCCCACATCAGGCTCCCTACATGGAGCCTGCTTCTCCCTCTGCCTGTGTCTCTGCCTCTCTCTCTGTATGTGTGTCATGAATAAATAAAATATTTAAAATTAATAAATAAAATAAAATAAAGTAAAACGAAAACCAGACTAGGCCTCTCCTCTCTGCTTTCATAAGCCTTGCAAAGGCTTCCCAGTGCACTTAGAACAAGGGCTTTGACAGAGGCCCCAGAGACTCACTGGAGGTCTGGACTCTCCCTAACCGGAACCACTTTCCTCCTCCTTCCCTTTCTCTTTTCTCCAACTCCACTGACCTCCTTTCACTTCCTTGAATCAGTAAGCTCTTTCCTACTCTTCACACACCCTACAGCCAGCTCTCTCTCATCCTGCAGGTTAAAATGACACCTCCCCTATAGCTCTCTTTGATTTTCCTCACAGCTCTCATCACAATCTCTGCCTATTATTTATAACCTCGGCTGCCTTGCTCACACCAGACACACATAATGTCAGCTGCAGACACTTGATAAGTAGTGAGGGAGGGGACACACAGATCTGACTTCAGATGGCAGGAGGGAACATGAGCAGAGAGGTGCTGCGCATCACAGCATGAGCTGCTGAGCATTATTTGGCAGGCTTTCTATAGGCTTTTAAAATAAATTTCTTCTTGGGATGCCTGGGTGGCCCAGTGGTTGAGCATCTGCCTTCATCTCAGGGTATGATCCTGGAGTCCCAGGATTGAGTCCTGCATCAGGCTCCCCGTAGGGAGCCTGCTTCTCTCTCTGCCTATGTCTCTGCCTCTCAGTGTCTCTCTCATGAATAAAAAAATAAAATATTTTAAAAATAAATAAATTAAAATAAAATAAAATACAGTCTTCTAAACTGTATGATACAGGCTGAATGTTGTGTTCCCCCAGGATTCATGTCTTGAAATCTAACCCCTAATATGAGTTTCAGAGATGCGTGCTTTGGGAGGGGGGCCCCCATGAATAGGACAATGCTCATATTGCCCTTTCACCGTGTAAGGGCTCAGTGAAAACATGGTAGTATGTGAACCAGGAAGCTGGCTCTCTCCAGGCACTGAATCTGCTGGCACCTTAACCTTGGGCTTCTCAGCCTCCAGAACTATAAGAAATAAATTTCTGTTATTCATAAGCCACCCAGTCTATGGAATTCTGTTCTAGCAGCCCAAAGGACTAAGACACCAAATTATCACTCTTTGAGGTAAATAAGCTTATCTCCACTGTACAGAGGACAAAGGTGAGGTTCAGAGAGATGAAAAGGATTTGCCTGAGGCCACACAGCAAGCAGTTAGAAGCCAAGGTTCACTTGCATGCTCAAACCAGAACTGCCCCACCTGAGCAGGTCCCAGGGTCTACTCTGAACCCTCAGCCAGCCTGTCCCTCCACCTTACCAAATAGACTAGCACTGGCTACGTAAACCTCTGGCAATGTCAGAGCCGAGGGAAAGCAGGAACTGTTCAGAGCCCAGGACTGACAGCTTCCTGTCCCATGGAGTAGCTCAGCCCAGGCCTGGAGCCGTAGACAGGTCATTAACTACTCTCACCAGACTAGGACGCCCGCTCAGCCAGTAAGTACACTCTGGGAGATCTGCAGGGAGGTCACTATTGCAGGCTGCCTGGCTCCAAGGAAAGAAGAAGCCCCATCTGGGCTGGCCAAGGCCCAGAGCAGCTCACAAAGGGCCTGGCCTAGGTGCCAGCCTCACCCTCAGCCCCCATGACTCAGCCATCAGCCTCACACACTGGAAGACTGTGCTGGGCCTTACAGGCTGGCAGTGAGTGACTGGCCTGACACAGGTTCCCAGGCTCTGGTTCCAAAGCTGGGCCGCAAGAGTCCTGGCAAGGAGTACAACCCTCTATTCTCTCTTATGGGCAGGGAGCCCAAGAGAGCTGTCCAAGCCAAACACAGCCCCACAAGGTCCAGAGAAGAGGCCCGCTACCTGGGGAGGTTTGGCTGGAAAGAAAGAGGTGGTCACATGCTGTGGAGTTCCAGAGTCTTCCACAGGAAGAGGAATCCTTGTTCTTGATAAAAGGGGCTGGTAAGCAACTGCACTCCTAATAAAGCCCACCTTAGCAGGCAACAGGAAGCAAGCTGATGTCTCCTGAGGGCTAAACATTTTACCCACTTTGAATCTTTACAACAACCTCCAAGGCTCATTCTTTCCATTTTACAAAGAAGGGAACTGAGGCTCGGGGAAGCAGAAGACACTTGGCCAGGGACCTGCTGGCCAGTAACTGGTGAGCCTCAGGCTTGAACCCAGCTCTCTGATTACCAAAATCTAGGCTTTTCTACTGGAATAGCTGCCACATGCCCTCAGAGAGAATGGTTCCGGTTTCTTTAGAAAACATAATGGAAGGTGTAAATGAAGACCTCATTTAATGCAGATGAGAAAAAAATAAAACAACTTAGGCATTAACTTATCAAGAAGTATTTGAAAACTATAAAATACCCTGAAATACACCAAATGCACATGGACAATGGGAAGACATAAAGATTCACATAAAAATGTCAGCTTTCCCTAAATTAATTTTTTTAAGATTTATTAATTTGAGAGAGAGAGCATGGGAGGAGAAAGTAGCAGAGGGAGAGGGAGAAGCAGGCTCCCTGCTGAGCTCACATTGGGCTCCCAGAACCCTGGGATCATGACCTGAGCTGAAGACAGATAATTAACCTGAGCCACTCAGGCACCCCTGAAATTAATTTATACATCTAACACCTCTCCAATAAAAGCAGCCCTCCTATTTGAGAGGAAGGGGGTAGTGATGGACAATATGATAACAAAATATATGTGGAAGCACAAACAAGCAAATAAACCATAAAAATCCAGAAACAAGAGGGAAATGAGAAGGGGAAGCTACGGAAGATGCATCATCAATTTCTGATACCTTTTGGAGGCCTCTCAGGGACCAAAAGAGGAGGCAAGCAATAGAGCAGAAAGTTCTGCATGCCACGATCCTCCTTCTAGCAGCCTCCTCTGCCTGCCTGGACCCCATTCCCAGATCATCAATGGCTGACCCTTTGTCTATCATTTTTTTTTAATTTTTTATTTATTTATGATCGTCACAGAGAGAGAGAGAGAGAGAGAGAGGCAGAGACACAGGCAGAGGGAGAAGCAGGCTCCATGCACCGGAAGCCTGATGTGGGATTCGATCCTGGGTCTCCAGGATCGCGCCCTGGGCCAAAGGCAGGCGCCAAACCGCTGCGCCACCCAGGGATCTCCTGTCTATCATTTTTTAGAAAAGTTCTCAGAATATGGCAGCCACTTAATTTTTGTTGTTCAAAGTAAAGTAAAACCAACAATAAGATGGTGCAGGCTTATTTGAGAAAGAAGCACTCAGGCCAAAGAGCCCATGGGCCCCGGGGTAGTGTTTCTTACCCAGCTTTGGCTTAGGGACTGGGACCACACAGCTCTTGTTGCAGCCAAACGTGCAGCATTTCTTTATACCCGGACAAGTCTCATCAGTGACGCACCTTTGAAAACAGGATTGTTTCCGAACAGCCCTGGGGCAATCTCCTTTCCTCCCTGTAGCAAAAAAGGGAGACAGCCATAAAGAGAAGAGAGAGAGAGAAGTGCCTGGTGGCACCCATAGGTGTAGCAAAAGGGAGATTTAAAGGAAGGAACCCCTGAGCTTCTTTGGGACTCTCAACCCTGGCGCTACAGCAGAGACAGTAACAATGATAAGAGCTCACATTTACTGAGTTCACTTTGTGCCAGGAACCTCTCATTTGAAACTCACAGCAATTCCAAGAGGTGCAAACAATTATCCCCATTTTACAGATGAGGAAATCGAGGTAAAGGGCTGTTTAAGTCTTATTCAGCCTGGCTCAAGGTCTACTCTTTTGATAACTACCTCTAACAGGCTTCCCCTCACAACTTTGCCCTCCAGCCTTCGCAGGAGCCCTGAGTTCAAATAAAAGAGATCATCAGTTGTGTGTTCTTTCCTGATAGAAGACAAAGAACTGAGGACTCAGTGATTGAAGAAGAAACACCAAAATGGAGATGAGGCACTTCAGGCAAGCTAGATTTCAAGAGCCTATCTAGGAGGTTGGAGGCTCTCTGGGTCTTTCTAGCCCAGAGGCAAGGTCAGGAAGCACACTTGGATTTTGCCCCTCCAGTCAACATACCCTCTGGAATGCCTCCTTGGCAGACCTGACCACAGCCAGTGCTGCAGCACTTCTGACCAGCCAGACACGATTCATCCCCCTGGCACAGCTCTTTACATGGGTTCTTATCAGGAGGGCATTCTCCTTCTTTCACTGCAAAAGATATCACACAAGGTTGGAGTGACTGGCTAAGCCTCAAAAGATGGGGTATAGAAGCCAAGTGCACTTCAAGGATGTTCAACCTCTCCAAACTTTCCTATCCAAAGTACCTTTCCCCTCCCCCAACACAACCACTGACACTCACATAACCACTACTGAATGTCCAGCCACTTTGTAAATAAAGAGAAGGAAAGGTTGGGGTTGATCCTGTTCACATTTAAAGAGCACTAGGGAACAGCTAGAACCTCTAGTAAGCCAGACTGGAAGTCCTACCTCCTTGTCCAGAGAGAGTAAAGAAAACCAAGAAGACCTACCCTGTCAAGCTGTCCTGAGAATCTGTGCATCCAATCCTGACCTACAGATATGACCATCTCCACAAATGAGGACTCTCACTCCAGGATGAGGAAAGGGATGACTTATTCTTAGTCATTTTCTGTTACTGTCAGCCAGGGATCCCACATAATAGCTCACCATGCTCTCCTGCAGCCACCCAGGATGTCAGGGACCCAAGAGCAAGAAGTGCCTTCAGGAAGAAGCAGCAGCTAGACATGATGATGGCGCGGAGAGTTGAGATGAGCGCTCAGTCCAGGCCGGAGGTGTACACCTCACCCAGAGCATCAATCAAGGGAAGGGCAGGACTAGGAGACTGGCCCAAACCCAGCCCCAAAGTCTTCCCTTTCGCAATATTCCCCAAGGACGTCTTCTCCGGACAAGAAGAAAAGTGGTTGCTGGTGTGTGGGAAAATGCCTGGCACTCCCAAAGGGCACATGTGATGATGGTGATCAAACTCTGTAATGCAATATACACAACACTCATGGGCAGGGATAAGGAACCTGGTTGGTAGCTGGGGAAATGAAGGGATGGCCACTGGATTAAGGATCAAAGAAAGCCCTAAAGGGCTTTGGAAGGACACAGCTGCAGCCAAAGAGACAGAGGGAAGGACCAAAGACAGGACTTAATCATAACCAAACTAACAAAATGCGGTGTGGCTCCTAGCAATCCAAAAAACAGAGTGGAGCAGACTACTTAGAAAACATCAGAAAGGGGCAGCTGGGGTGGCTCAGCAGTTTAGTGCTGCCTTCGGCCCTGGGGCCTGATCCTGGAGACCAGGATCAAGCCCCACATTGAGCTTTCCTGCATGGAGCTTGCTTCTCCCTCTGCCTGTGTCTCTGCCTCTCTTTCTCTCTCTCTCTCTCTCGAATAAATAAATAAAATCTTAAAAAAAAAAAAAAAAACTACAGCAAAACCGTATGTGAGTTTGTTCAGAACTAATACAAATGCACCAAACACCTACATCTTGGTCCATCTAGCCCATTCAGGCCATTTTTGGATTGCATGAAGGCTAGCTGACAGAACCAAAAAGAAGTTGCTATGATTCAAGTAGTCTAGACCATCTATACTCCCTTACTTTATCTCCTCTTCTTCTATTTCGTTTTACTTTTATCTGTACTGTTGACATGTCCTGTCCATGATGACTTTGGTCAGACATGATATTTAATGGTATCCACTGACGTTGCTTGGCCCAGTAAGATTAAAGAGCAGAGGAAATTCAAGGCTTAAAGCAAAAATCTCGGGGCACCTGGGTGGCTCAGTGGTTGAGCAACTGCCTTTGGCTCAGGTTGTGATCCCGGGCTCCTAGGATCAAGTCCTGCATTGGGCTCCCCACAGGGAGACGACTTCTCCCTCTTCCTATGTCTCTGCCTCTCTCTATGTGTCAAATAAACAAAATATTTTTAAAAAAAATAAAAAATAGGGCAGCCCTGGTGGCGCAGCGGTATAGCGCCACCTGCAGCCTGGGGTGTGATCCTGGAGACCCCGGATGAGTCCCACGTCAGGCTTCCTGTAAGGAGCCTACTTCTCCCTCTGCCTGTGTCTCTGCCCCTCTCTTTCTGTCTCTATGAATAAATAAAATCTTTAAAAAATAATAATAAAATAAAAATAAAGCAAAAATATCCACTATAGAGCCAGAGTTTGGTGCCAAAGAGTTGCCTTATTGTTTTAAGGTTGATATTGGACCATGGAGATAATTAACATTTGTTGATAACCTAACATGTGCTTTATATGTATTATCTATTTTAATCCTCACAATAATCTTGCAGAGGTAAGAAAACTGGTTCAGAGGGGTTGAGAAAGAATGACCAACGTCATAAAGCTAGTAAATGGTGGTTACTGGAATTTAATAATAGCAGTGACAGATAGCATTGCTTGGGGGTTTACCTGTGCCAGAGTTCTTCACATGAATTAGCTCACTTAATCCTTAAGTGCAACCCTATTAGTTAGGTACCATTGTCCCCACTCTACAGATAGGGAAACTGAGGCACAGAAAGAAACCTGGATCACACAGAGGGTGGTAGACCAAAGGCAGGCAGACCAATTCCATAGTCAATATTCTTAATCACCATATCATGCTGGATTTGAACTCATATCTTTCTACATTAAAAACTCAGGTACTGGGGCGCCTGGGTGGCTCAGCGGTTGAGCGTCTGCCTCTGACTCAGGTCCTGATCCCAGTCCAGGGATGGAGTCCCTCATCGGGCTCCCTCCAGGGAGCCTGCTTCTCCCTCTGCCTATGTCTCTGCCTCTCTCGGTCTCTCATGAATAAACAAAATACAAATAAAAACTCATGTACGTTTTACTATTCCACATTGTGACCTTGGAAAAGGAACTTTCTCTACTACCCGTAAATCGATCCAGTTCTATTTACGGACATCCTACCTCTAAGCCAGAGCTAAGGGGAGCTTTGCGAAACTCCATAGCTGTTAAACCTCTGCATCCCCGCCCATCCCAGGATCACCTTCCTGGAGAGAGAAGCCCAGGTCGCTGGGGCTTGGGAGAGTCCACGGGCCAAGACCCAACCTTCATTATGATGCCTTTAGATGCAAGAGGCATCCCCTGGAGCCTAGGCCTCGAGGGACCCGGTGGGTGTTTGGAAGGGCATGGGCCAGACCCCCTCTTGAATTTTCGGGTCCCCGCATTAGGCGCACTCTACGGCTTTCAAAGACTGAACTGTGGGCCCCGCTGTGCTCCCCTCCGCACCTAAGCTCCAGCCCCGAGAGCCCGCTCTCGTCCTCCTGCCCCGCACTTCTCCACCCGCCTTGGCCCAGCGGGGAGCGCTCCCGGGCCAAATACCCACAGTCCGCACCCGAGGAGCCGGCCGGGCCGCAGAAGAAGCCCCCGCCGCGCGGCTCACAGCGCCTGCCTGCTTCCGGGCCCCAGCGGGACGCGGCCTTGCGGTTCCCATGGAAACCCCGCGGCTCGCCGCGTCGCGCTTCCGGGCCGGCTCGCGGCGCCCTCCAATGACGTCACAGGGCCACTTTCCGGCCGGTGGCAGAGTCGGGCTGAGGTTGGGGGGCGCCGGGGGAGCCATGGGGGCCACTGGCGACGCCGAGCAGCCGCGGGGACCCGGCGGGGCAGAGCGGGGCGGCTCCGAGCTGGGCGACGCGGGCGCAGCGGGGCAGCTGGTACTCACGGTGAGGGCGCCCCCGGGAAGGCCGGGGCCGGGGCTGGGGCTGGGCTCGGGCCGGCTGGGCCTCGGGCTCCCGGGACCCTGGCCCGCGGGCGAGAGAACGCGGCGGCTGGTGCTGCCCAGGGCGGTGGCGTTTTCGCAGTCCGACCACCCGGATTCAAATTCTGGTGCCGCCCTCCAGGCTAGGCGATGTGAGCCGGTCCTGTCACCTCTGAGCTCCAGTTTCCTCTTCTGTAAAATGGAGAGGATTGGTGCCTGCCTCGTAAAGTTGTTACGGGGATGGGGTGTAAAGGCGAGCAGAGCGCCCAGCACGCTAGCAGCCCCAGAGTGGTCCCTCGGTAAACACTGGTTCCCTTCCCTCTCCCATCCCAGAAAGGGTGGGGTTGGGACTTTTCCAGGCAGGAAACTTCAGTTCCTCCACCCCGGCAGGACCTTTCAACCGCTGCCCTCCCGCCTACCCGAGGGTGGGAGAGATGCTGACAGTACCTGAGAAGCAGAGGTGTCCACGTTTAACTTCATACTCACCGTCCACCTGTACCCTAGTGTCACAAGCCTCGGTGACATCTGTTCCCTTGGTCCCCACAGAACCCTTGGAACATAATGATAAAGCACAGGCAGGTGCAGCGAAGGGGCCGCCGCTCACAGATGACAACAAGGTAAGGCTGGGCCTGAGTATTGACCTCCCCGGCATTGATTGGCTTGGATGGCACCCTTGGGGTCCCCACTACACAGAGCTGAAGAGAGATCAGCAGCTGTTAGAAGGAGCAATGGACTAGGAAAAAGGAGACTCGGCTTTTGTCACTCTGGATGTGACCTTGGTTGAATCATTGCCACCTCTGAACTCTTGTACAAAATAGGAGGAATCATGAATTCAGCAGTGCCTAAGATCCTAACACTCACTCGCTCTGTGGTTGAGGGCTCTAAAGAGGCAAAATAGCATAGAGGTTTAGAAAAAAGTGGGGCTGGGGCACCTGGGTGGCACAGTGGTTGAGCGTCTGTCTTCAGCTCAGGGCATGCTCTCAGTCCAGGGATGGAGTCCTGCATCGGGCTCCCTGCATGGAGCCTGCTTCTCCTTCTGCCTGTGTCTGCCTCTTTCTATGTGTGTCTCATGAATAAATAAAATTTTTTTTTTTATTTTTTTAAAGAAAGAAGTGAGGCTAATAGTAGTATTTATCTCAGTGAAGGGAGAGAGCACAATGGACCCATGGGATCCTGATTAAATTTCTTGACCTGAGTAGTGATTAAGTGGATGTTCACTAAAACTATTTGTTAAAATGAAAAAAAAAAAAAGTGTATAGACTTTGTATTTCATAAAACACTTTAAAAAATAATACTTATTTTGTAGGGTTCTTATGAAAATGGAATAAAGCCATACATATGTTTCATTTGCACAGAAACCTGGGCACATAGCTTGTTTTCAATAGAAGCTATTACTGTTATTAAAGGAGCCTGTGTCAATAATTGGCTGGGCAGACTAGGAAAGATATGTTTGGGACATGACCCCTGACTGTGTCTCCCTCCTGAATGCAGTTTCACAGATCCTGCCATTTCCATGGACCTCCTTCGAGCTGTCCTGCAGCCTAGCATCAACGAGGAGATCCAGACGGTCTTCAACAAGTATATGAAGGTGAGAGGTACAGAGATGCAAGGGCAGACCTTTCCTACATTACAATCCCCCTCGCTCTTTTTGGTACAAACAGATGAGTCAGGTTTTCCAATTCTGAATCCCTGAGAACTTTTTTCGCCCTCTTTAGAGGTAATTTGAATACCTCTTTCGCCAAGCTATTATGAGGATAAAATAATTTAAGTTTAATGTGCTCTGCACCATGTTACAAACAAGTGTCTTTCTTATTTGTTTAACAGGATCAACATTATTATTATTTAAAATTCCTTTCTAGGCCTATAAATAAACTTCCACATGACTCTACCTGATTGTCCCCTAGATGCTTGAAACAGCATGTCCAGAGCTGAACTCTTTCTTCCTAAACCTCTTCCTCTTATGTTTGTTTATTCATTCAAGAAGCATGTACTGAGCACCCACCATTATAGCAGGCACTGAGGATGCAGCAGCAAACAAAATGAACAGTGTCTCTGCCCTCTTTAAACAAATAAGTACTATGCTAGGAAATGCCAGAGAGAAGGGGGAGAGAGTAACCAGTGGGGAACAGTAGTGCTGTTTCATAGATTGTGTCCAGGAAAGCCACATGTGAGCAGACACCTGAATAAAGGGAGAGAAAAACAAGCTGTGTGGACACATCAGGGGAAAACACCCCAGGCAGAGGGAACAAGAGCAGACACCCTGAGGCAGGAGTGTGCTTGGACACTCAAAGCAACAAAGTCTCGGGCAGCCCCAGTGGCTCAGCGGTTTAGTGCCACCTTCAGCCCAGGGTGGGATCCTGGAGACCTGGGATCAAGTCCCATGTCAGGCTCCCTGTGTGGAGCCTGCTTCTCCCTCTGCCTGTGTCTCTGCCTCTCTCTCTCTCTCTAATGAATGAACACATAAAATCTTTAAAAAAAAAAAAAAGTCTCCAGTGTGGCTAGAGCAGACTGAGCCAGGAGGAGAATAAGGAGAGGTAATCAAAGAAAATAGGGGCCCAGTTCATGCAGAACCTTTGAGGCCATGGTAAGGATATTGGGGTTTACTCTGAGTAAAATAGAGGCCCTTTTAGACTTTTGGGCAGAGCACTGGATCTAAACTTTTTTTTTTTATCTAAACATTTTTTTAATATTTTTTATAGATTTTATTTATTCATGAGAGACACAGAGAGAGAGAGGCAGAGACACAGGCAGAGGGAGAAGCAGGCTCCATGCAGGGAGCCCAACGTGGGACCTGATCCCGGGTCCCCAGGATTATGCCCCGCCAAAGGTGGCGCTAAACCACTGAGCCACCAGGGCTGCCCTGATCTAAACATTTTTAAAGGGTCAGTCTGACTGATGTGAATCACCTGCAGGAGAATCAGTTAGGAGGCTTGAGAGGATAGTGGCTTGAGTGTTAGCAGTAAGGGTATTGGGAAAGAATCCCATTCCATATGTATTTTAAAGGGGTGTGGGAGGTTCAGTCAGTTAAGTGTCTGCCTTTGGCTCAGGTCGTGGTCTTAGGGTTCTCGGCTTAAGCCCTTCATCAGGCTCCCTGCTCAGTGGGGAGTCTGCTTCTTCCTGCCTCTCCCTTCACTTGTGCTCACTCTCTTCTTTCTCTCTGTCAAATAGATAAAAATCTTTAAATAAAAAATAAATAAGACAAAGGTATTGCTGATGATTCAGATGTGCAGGGTAAAAGAACAACTAAGGTAATCATGCAAGTTATCTGTCCAGGGCAGCTATAACAACAACGTTGCCACTGACTTGATATGAGGAAAACAGGAACAGGCAGGGGGAATCAGGAGCTCAGTTTTGGACACGTGAAGTTTGAATTGGACTACATTCACTTAGAAACCAGAAACCTAGGGCTCTGCCTTTCCTTCACCTTCTCCACCCAGAGTCCTGTACATTCCACTTCACAATCTGTCTTGCATACCTTTCTTCTTCCTCACCTCTGCCTTGGTTCAAGGCTCCTACTACAATTTCCAACTGCTGCTCTTCTTCCCCTGCATCCATACAGCTGCCAGTGACCTCTAAAGTATAAATATAAGGGTGTCACTCCTCTATTTAAAATCCCTTGGGGATCCCTGGGTGGCTTAGCAATGTAGCGCCTGCCTTTGGCCCAGGGTGCGATCCTGTAGTCCCAGGATCGAGTCCCACGTTGGGCTCCTGGCATGGAGCCTGCCTCTCCCTCTGCCTGTGACTCTGCCTCTCTCTCTCTCTCTATGTCTATCATAAATAAATAAAATCTTTAAAAAAACAAATAAATAAAATAAAATCCCTTGGTGGGCACCTGGGTGGCTCAGTTAGGCACCTGCCTTCAGCTCAGGTCATGGTCTCTGGGTCCTGGGATTGAGCTGCATGTCAGGATCCCTGCTCCCTGCTCAGGAGCCCTGTTTCTCCCTCTTCCTCTGTCCCTCCCCCTACTCATGCTTGCGTGCGCGCGCGCGCTCTCTCTCTCTCTCTCTCTCAAATAAAATCTTTAAAAAAAAATCCCTTGGTGACTTTCCATTACCTTCTAGATAAAACCCAGATTCCTTAACATGGCACATAGGGCTTGCTATAATCAGATCCCAGCCATACTTTGCTGTATACCCTGTTACTACTACCCCTAATTATTGCATATTCTAGACTGCACCATGTATTCTCCTACCTCACCTTTACATATGCAGAAGTAAAGAGTTTAAGCTGCTAGGAAAAGACTAGGCCAAGATTCAGTCCAGGATTGCCTGCCTCCAAAGCCCTCTCCTTATTGCTTCCCAATAGCAGATACCATAATTCAACAACTTTCTCTCCTGGACAAATGCTGGATAGACACAATTTTTAACTCTGGGCTCCCTTCTTAATATAATCTGTCAGGATACCTCTTCATCACCCTTGTTTTCAGACAAGAGGCTGAAAAGATTATATCCTCACTTCAGGTAAGTTCACACTGCTGACTGACCTCCTCTGATCACTTTGTTTGACATTGTCCCCAAATTTCAAGTATCCAATGTCTTAAAAATGGTTAGGATAATAACTTCTAGGTATGGCTGATCTCATCTAAGACATTATTCATCATTATTGCTTTATTTCTGCAATTATTAAATGCATCCCTATTTTTTTAATATTCTAATATATCTTATAAAATAGATTGATGGATGGACGAAGGCATGAGTAAATAGATATGTGATAACATACGGTAAAATGTTATAGACTCAACATGGTAGATGTTAGTGTTCACTGATGGAATAATTCAACTTGATGTTTGAAATTTTTCATAAAATATTGGGGAAAATAATACAGATATTTTAAAAAGTAAAAACCTAAAGTCACTAAAACTTCCTAGAGATACCAAACTATTAACAGTGACCATAGGTCTCCTATATTTATTTATGGGCAGGTACGTGTGCACACGTTCAAAAAGTACATGGCATTATTTTACACACACTGTTCTGCAGCTCAATGTTTTCATTTAATGATATAATTTGGGGGATCCCTGGGTGGCGCAGCGGTTTGGCGCCTGCCTTTGGCCCAGGGCGCGATCCTAGAGACCCGGGATCGAATCCCACGTCGGGATCCCTGTGCATGGAGCCTGCTTCTCCCTCTGCCTGTGTCTCTGCCTCTCTCTCTCTCTCTCTCTCTCTCTCTCTCTCTGTATGACTATCATAAATTAAAAAAAAAAATGATATAATTTGGTCATGTTTCTAGATCATGGTTCTTTTTTTTCTTTTTTCTTTTTTTTTTTTTTAAAGTAATCTCTAGGCCCAACTTGGGGCTTAAACTCACAACCATGAGAGCAAAAGTCATGTGCTCTACTGACTGAGCCAGCCAGGTACCCCATCAGCCTGATTTGTTTGTAACAGTTGCAGAGTACCCTATTGTATGGAGGTACCACAATTTAATTCTATAGTCTCAAGAACATTTGGATTATTTTCAGTTTTTCTCTATTACAAATAGTGCTACACTGAACATTTGGAGAGCACATGTTCATTCACTTGTGAGAGTCTCTCTGGGGGATAGATTTCTAGAGATGAATTGGTGGATAGAAAGGAAAACAAGGGCATCTGAGTCGCTCAGTCCATTAATCATCTGACTTCAGCTCACATCATGATCTCGGTCCTGGGATTAAGCCCTGAGTCTGGCTCCCTACTCAGTGGGAAGTCTGCTTCTCCCTCTCACCCTCCACCCCACTCATGTGTATGTGCACACATGCGCATGCTCTCTTTCAAATAAATGAATAAAATTTTTTTTCTTAAAAAAGGAACGGAAAACATCTTTCAAGAAAATTTCTGTCCAGAAGCTTGTACAATTTTGTTTTTCTCCCAGCAGCATTTGCAAATGCCTTCTGTGGGACCAGATTTCATTCTTAGGTTCAGAGATTGCTTACAGTCACCCCCTGTATGTTCATTACACTTCCCACCTCACAGGCTGGCTGTGAAGAATCCAGATTGTTTTAGCTAGCTTTCACTTACCCACTTACCCAGTAATCAATATTGAACACTAGTATTAATCTTTAGTTCTTAGGGATTTGTTTTATTTTTGTTTGTTTTATTTTTTTCATTAGGGTTTTTCTTTTAAAATGAAATTCATGGGATGCCTGGGTGGCTCAGTGGTTAAGCGCCTGCATTCAGCTCAGGGCATGATCCTGGAGTTCCAGGATCGAGTCCTACATCGGGCTTCCTGCACGGAGCCTGCTTCTCCCTCTGCCTATGTCTCTGCTTCTCTTTGTGTGTCTCATGAATAAATGAATATAATCTTTAAATGAATGAAATGAAATGAAATTTCATCTGACCATTTGTTTAATTTGGCCTGAAGAATTTGTGAGGTTTCTAATCCAAACCTTCTTGTTCTTCTCCTTGGTTGGACATTAACGATAGCAGGCATTTGACCTTGCTAAATATAAAATGAAAGTACAGGGATCCCTGGGTGGCGCAGCAGTTTGGCGCCTGCCTTTGGCCCAGGGCACGATCCTGGAGACACTGGATTGAATCCCGCGTCGGGCTCCCAGTGCATGGAGCCTGCTTCTCCCTCTGCCTATGTCTCTGCCCCTCTCTCTCTCTCTCTCTCTCTCTCTCTGTGACTATCATAAATTAATTAATTAATTAATTAAAAAATAAAATAAAATAAAATAAAATAAAAGTACATCCCCTTGGGGAGTAGCTGGCTCAGGCAGTACAGCATACAACTCTTTTTTTCTTCTCTCTTTTTTTAAGATTGATTGATTGATTTATGAGAATGTGAATGGAGGGAGGTCAGAGGGAGGGAAAGAAGCAGACTTCCCACTGAGCATGAAACCTTGTGTGGATCTCAATCTCACAACCCTGAGATCATGACCTGAGCTGAAATCGAGAGTCGGCCTGCTCAACCAGGGACCCCACGCATGGAACTCTTAATCTCAGGGTCATGAGTTCAAGCCCCAGGTTGGGGGGTATGGAGCCTACTTAAAATTTTTTAAAGAAAATACATCCCCATAGTTGTCTCCCATAATAGGAGCAGTGGTTATAGGTGCAGAATTTTTCTGTATGACATTGTCTTCTAAAGACACTACTCGGACTCTTATTATGAATGTGTTTCCAAGTGCCTCCACTTGGGACCTCCCATCACCTCTTCCTCAGTGTTTTCAGGCTCCAGCTCTCCCTCATCCCCAGTGGAGGAACCTTGTCCCTTTACCTTCCCCTGCTGATTGAGACTGCTGGTGTCCATGGACTCTGACCAAGTCTCATGCTGCCAGTCCCAATTGGGCAAACTCAGAATTCAGGGAGGACCTTCTGCTCTCAGACTCTTCTGGCTTGCCCTGGGTTGTTCACTGCAGGCACTGTCATTCTTCTCTCTTCTGCAGAACTAATACAGATATATTGTAAAAATTGAGAGACTATAGATAAGCAAAAAAAGAAAGAAATCATCCATAATGTCACCACACTTTTAACATTAATGCTGTAATGACCAGACTCTGGGCACTTCGATGATCATTACCCTCCTTAAGACAGGATAAAGTACAGCCTAGGATTGAACTCTAAATCTGTCTGATGTGAAAGCCACATTCATAATCGCTTTTCCCTTCTGTATGAGAGTAAGATAAAAGCTTCTCTTTCATAATCAGTTTCCTTCAAGTTGTTGAAAATTAGCAGATCTTCTGACATTGTCTTCTGTTGCACTTCTCCCTAGTTCTTCCAGAAGGCAGCACTGAACGTCAGAGACAATGTCGGGGAAGAAGTGGACGCAGAGCAGCTGATCCAGGAGGCCTGTCGGAGCTGCCTGGAGCAGGTGAGACCTGAAGGGACAAGAGATGCAGAGATGTAGGCCTGGGCTTAGTCCTCAGGGCTTTGCTAAGAAGTGTAGTCACTTCTATGATATTTTGGGAGATGTCTGACAAGCCACTAACCTCCAGAGAGGACCTGGAGCTGTTGCTGATAGAAGGGAAGTGGCTACTCTGTGCCAGGTGCCAGGATAGATGCTTTCACACGCTTTAGTTCATTGGCTTCCCAGGAGGCATATTTTAATCCCTAGTGTCCAGATGAAGAAACTGTGGCTCAGAACAAGCCAGAGGTAGAATAGCTGGGGACTCTCTCACCTCTGCAAGTGGTGACTTCACTCTCCAAGTAGTCATAGCCCCTTTTGGTACTGTGGGGCCTGTCACCCTTTCTGCCTCCCTGCCTCATGGGCTGTGCTCAGGAGGCATGACATCAGGTCTAAAAATGCCCATGTTCCCAAAACAGAAGTGAACCTGTTTGCGCTGTCAGCTGTTCTTATTAATAGGAATTGTCAGCATCACCCAGATTCTGTACTTGACTGTGAAACCACTAGCTGTTAGAGATGGAAATTTCTTCACACTCAGAGCCACAGACTGGTTTGAGCTTAGTCCTAAGAGGGTGATTCTCAGGAGAGAGAGAGTAATGTCTTCTGGAAGGTAGGCTGGCCAGCCTGCTCAGGCACAGCCTCAGAAATGAGCAAGACCAGGGCCTGCGCCTCAGCTTTGGAGAGGGCGGAACTATATCATTAGTACAATAAAAGCTCATCTGTTTCTCATGGTCTTACATTTAAGCTAACCAGACTCGTAGGAGGCCAACTCATTACTTCACTCTGGGACTGTAGTATGTTACAGTCATTTATAACATCTGCTGATGATAAAACATGGCAGTTTGTTAATGGTCTTATAAGTTTGAATTGAATCAAAATTAAATTGATAAACCTTCAGTCTCAACCGCATCCCAGAATGCTTTCTTGAGTTTTTTACCTCTCCAGCTAATATGTACTGAGAGCTTCCTGTGTGCCATTTCTGTGCCAGGCCCCAACAGCGCTGTCAAAACAGACATAGTCTTTACCCCCAGATTCCTGACGTTGCTCCGTTAATTGTACAATAGATCTGTAATTAGGAACTGTTCTAAATGCTCTCAGCATATGAGGCAATGAAGAGTACACTAAAAGGTTCAGAGCTTGGGGGCAAAAGAAAGCAGAGTCCATCCAAGAGACACAAAGAAGCCAAGGTTACTAGTTTCAGAAAGTGGAGAGAGAATGATACATGGTGAGGTTGGAAAGGTAAGCAGAGACAAATCAAGCCAAATGATAGGTGTAGAGTTTTAAGCAAAAGAGCTACCTACTGAGATTTGCATTTTGAAAGCTCACTCTGGGGGATCCCTGGGTGGCTCAGCAGTTTGGCACCTGCCTTTGGTCCAGGGCGTGATCCTGGGGTCCCGGGATCGAGTCCCGCATCGGGACTGCATGGAACCTGCTTCTCCCTCTGCCTGTGTCTGCCTCTCTCTCTCTCTTTCTTGAATAAATAAATAAATAAAATCTAAGAAAGAAAGAAGAAAAGAAAAGAGAAAAGAAAGCTCACTCTGGTGGCCATAAGGAGATTGGTTTGGGAATCTGCCCTAGAGATTGGAAGGGAAATGTATGAAACTCTTCAGGAGTCTCCATGAAAGACAATATTAAAGTGAACTGGGCATGATCTGTACTCCCAGATCGTGGATGGGTACACCTTTACAGTCTCCTGAGTCCCTGCAACTACCTCGTGCGCAGTCCCCCTTGCCAGTTTTGATATGACTGGGAAGCTGGAGTGTGGAACAGAGACAATGGGTGATCAGAGCACAGGAATTGGAACACAGGAAAGTAGAAAGCCCAAAGTCCAGCTGGAAACCAGACAAATCAAGAAACTTCAAACAAGTCTTTTTTGACCTTTCTGTTCCTCAGTTTCCTTATCCCTAAAATTGAGAGTAGGAATCCCAGTGGTTTGCTTTGAGGATTAAATGAGAAAATAAATACACATCTACTACCAGCACAGTGTGGGTGCATACAACACAGAACCTGCTAGATATTAAATACTTGGAAGTTCTATTCATAATTATAATACACAACTGCCTCACAACAGAGCCTGGCTTTAGGTTGCCCAGGATACTTGGAAGTTCTTTGGGGTCCCCTTGTCTAAACTGCATACAGAACTTCTTGTTGCATGAAGAGATTCTTCAGACTGGACATGAGACAATTAGAGAGGGGTTTTTGTTTGGGTTAAGGCTTGATTTGCTTGTTTGCACTTGAAGCACCACATCATTGGCCATCTCAGTCATGCTCCCTAATCTCCTTAGCTACCCCTTTCTGGCAATTTCTTAGGGAGAAATGGCTAATCTATTCTGTAACCCTTTGCCTTGCATTTTTTGTTTGCATGGTAGTTGTTTTTGTTTGTTCATTTTAATCAAGTAATATACATCTGTTAAGAAAAATGTGGCATGGGGCTCCTGGATGGCTTGCAGTTGAGTGTCTGCCTTGGGCTCAGGGCATGAACCCAGGGTCCTGGGATCGAGTCCCAAATGGGGCTCCCTGCAAGGAGCCTGCCTCTCCCTCTTCCTGTGTTTCTGCTTCTCTCTCTCTGTCTCTCATGAATAAATAAAATATTTTTTAAAAAAAAGAAGAAGAAGAAAGAAAAAAGAAAAATGTGGCATGATAGTTAAGAATGCAGGCTTTCTCTTGATTTGCACTGTCCAGATAGGAGTCCTGACTTTACCACTGACTAGCTGTATGACTTGAGGTGAGTTACCTCACCTTACTAAATCTCAGTTTTCTCATCTGCAAAATGGATATATAGGATTGTTTTGTTTTGTTTTGTTTTGTTTTGTTTTGTTTTGTTTGTTTTTTTAAGGTTTTATTTATGAAAGACGCAGAGAGAAAGAGAGGGACCTGGGACCTGTGGTAATACTCTTAAAGCATAAGCATTTAGATCAGTAACAAAGACTCAATAAATGTTACCTGCTGCTGGTTTATATTAAGATTAGACAACATAGGGATGCCTGGATAGCTCAGTGGTTGAGTGTCTGCCTTCAGCTCAGGGCATGATCCTGGAGTCCCGGGATTGAGTCCCGCATCTGGCTCCCTGCATGGAGCCTGCTTCTCTGCCTATGTCTCTGCCTCTCTCTTTCTGTCTCTCTCATGAATAAATAAATAAAATCTTTTTTAAAATAAATAAATAAAAATAAAATTAGACAATATAAATCATAAGGAAGAAAACTAAGATTTCTAATAATCTCCTTACCAGCAATAACTTCTATTAACGTTTTAGTACATTTTTTTTTTTAGTTTCCCTCTGTATATTTTTGTACACATGCATTCATTCACTGGGCACTAGGAATACAATGAGGAGAAATTCCACTCTTGAACCCATGGTCTCCTTTAGCTGCCACACTGTCTCTGTTCCCTTTGACAGCTCAACTTTGGGGAAGGTGGCTATTGCTGGTTCCACTTTGTCACCTCCTGTTCATTCTTTTGCTCATTTTGTTCAGTCCCCACCACTTCACTGAAACCCCTCTTTTATATCAGGATGATCAGTAACCTCCATGTTTTCAAATCCTGTGGACCCTAACTATCCTCAGTTTACCCAACTTCTTGGTGGCATTTGTCACAGGGATCATTTCATGTTTCTTGGAACACTCCTTTCTCACTTCCAGTGCCTTGACTTTACATCCACTCATCCTTGGCTTCCTGGACCAGCTCGTCTTCTCTTCTGTGGTTCACTCTCGTTCTAGCTGATTCCCTCCAGTCCTGACACTTTAAACCAGTTTAACTGCTGTTAATTCCCAGATGTGTGTATCAGCCCTGAGATGCTTCCATTCTTGCCTTCTCCCCATCCATTCTCACAGCAGGCAGACCTATCCTTTTAAAGATGAACCAGAGTGTGTTCCTCTCCTCTTTAAAACCCAGTGACTTCCCACTGCAAGCAGAATAAAACCCTGATATCTCAACGTGATCACCAGAGCCCTACCTGGACTGGCTCCTGCCCATTTCTTTAACTCATCCCATCCCATTACTCCCTCATTGGCTGTCTTCTAGCTGTACTGGAATCCTTTCTGCTTCTCCATTTACACCAAGCTCAGGGTCTTTGCACTTGCTGTTCTGTCCTTAACTCTTTCAATAGCTGCCTCCTTTTCTTCAGATTTAGCTCAAATATTGCCTCATCAGAAAGGCCTTCCTTGGCCACTCCATCTATAGTAGCTCCCCAGGGACACCTAGGTGGCTCATCAGCTAAGGTCTGCCTTTGGCTCAGGTCATGATCTCTGAGTCCTGGGATTGAGCCCCAAGTCAGGCTCCCTGCTCAGCAGGGAATCTGATTCTCCCTCTCCCTATACCCCTCCCCACCGCTCATGCTCTCTTTCTGTGTCTCTAAAATAAATAAGTAAAATCTTTTTTAAAATAAATAAAGTAGCCCCCCCATCTCCTTCCCCACCTTCAGGTAATCTCTGTCACCTTACTTATTGATGAATTTATTTTCTGTTTCCCTTTCCACCCCCACCTCTGCTGAAAGCTTGAGCTTTACAAGAGTTCACTGGTTCACTGCGGTATGCCCAGTCCTAGAATATGACTGAATGTGTGGACACTGAGTGTGTGCTAAATGACTGCATGCATGAATGAAGGAGAAAATGAAGGAACAAATGGCAAAGGACCACACAGGGTTCCTATTCTTCTAAAACCTACAGTCTGGTTAGGCAGACAGTATGAATTACTGCAAAACATGCACAAATTTCACACAGAGGCTTGTACACTCTTCACTGCAATGTTTGGAGAAGGTTCATGAACCCAGTATTGGATTTAGCAAATTTGGGACCTCCACACAACAGACACCAGGAAGACTGTTATATGAATCTGGAGCTCAAAGAAGAGGCCACAGCTCAAGAGAAAAAATCATAGTCAACATTGTGTGTCAACTGTACACACATTTTTTTAAAATATGGGCGTCATCAATTTATTGATGTTAATTGAAGCTGTGAGCATGATGAGAGCAGATAGAGTACCAAATGGAAGAAGACAGAATGAACCACATTGAGGATGATAAGCCACCAAAGAAAGCCAACAGAGAATGGCCAGGCAAGTAGGAGGAAAACCAGGGAAGTGCCACATGCTCTACCAGCTGAGCCAGCCAGGCACTCCCCCATATAAACTTTTGACTCCAAAAAACTACTAATGACTTATGTTGACCAGAAACTTGACCAATAATATCAACAGTTGATTAACACCTATTTTGTATATGTTTTACAGATTGTATTCTTATAGTAAAATAAACTAGAGAAAAGAAAATGTTACTAAGAAAATCATAAGGAAGAGAAAATACATTTGTAGTATTGTACTGTTTTTATTTAATTGAAAAAAATATAAGTGGGCCTGTGCAGTGCAAACCCATATTGTTCAAGGGTCAACTGTACTTAAGGTTTAAAAAAAAAAAAACATATCTACATATATGCACATCTTGGGGTGCCTTTTACTGACCATGAAAACATTTCAACCCAGTTTGGAGTTTTAACCCAGCTATTACCCACCAAAATAGTGACTGTTAACACTTGGTCTTTTCCCTTCAGGCTAAACTCCTGTTTTCAGATGGAGAAAAAGTAATACCCAGATTGGCCCATGAGCTTCCAGGGATAAAGGTCAGAATCACTTGTCTGTGTCTGGGGTGTTAGAGGGGGAGACCGATGCAGCTGGGAGGCAGATGAACTCTGTGGACCCGGGGAGCTTCCACAGATTACTCATTCGTAGGACCAGGTCCAAATGGCATCATGCTGGGAGAGCTTCCGAGGCCCAGCCCAGGGAGGGGCCTGAGTGTACAGTCCAGGACTCTGTCTTCTCCAGCCCCCAGGGACCTGCCGCTCCCAGGCACTGACTCTCCACTGACCCCTCCCTTCTATTTTTCTTCAGCGTGGCCGACAGACAGAAGAGGAATGTGCCCATCGAGGAAGCCCTGTTCCCAAAAAGGTAACTCATCTCCATATTTTCTGCCTGAGAAAAAGCCCTACAACTCCAGAAGAAGGTAGAGGGCTTTTTCCACACATGTGGGGCCTTTCTAGCATGAGAAGTATGACCCCTGGAGACTGTTAACTCTCCCTGTTTGCTCTCAAGCATCATTTGGTCTCTTTGGAAGGCCATCTCCAACAAATGACCCTGGGCCTGCCAGTGTGGTGGGCTGGGGCTTCCCACAGGGTCAGGCCTCTGACGGCTGTTCTTTCTGGCAGAGGAAAGGACGGCCTCCTGGACACATGCTGTCGAATGACCGGGCAGCCGCTGGCATGGTGTGAGTAGGGGGCAGCAGTGTGTTGAGAGTGGGGCGAGGGTGGGCCTGGAGGGAGAGAGGCCAGAGTTCCTCACCTGCTGAAATCAGATCCAGCTATTTGAGTCGCCATGGAGGAGGGTTAGTCTGGTTTGAGGGATGGGCAAAGAAGGCAGCAAGAAGAGGACACTATTTTATCCTGCTTTTGCCCCAGAACTGTTCAGCCCAGCTTGATTAAATACCAGAGCTGTTTCTAACATTGCATAACTGCTCTAAACACCGTACATTATCTTTTAATCCTTGCAACCACCCTCTAGGGAAGGTGTAATTAATTTTGTAAATCGGGAAACAGAATTTTTATCCAAGGTCAACCAAGCTAATGAGCAAAATAGTATTACAATGGTTTTTGAAGCAACGGAATAGTTTTTTCAAATAAAACTTTATGTGGAAGTCTGATCGAGAAAGCCACACCGGTCTGGTTGGGAGCAGCAGGGACAGTCTGAAACCACTGGCTTAAGAGACAGAGCAGTGAGGCCGTCACATCATGACTGGGTCCCCCCCTTGAAGCAGCTCTGAGGCTCACAAACACAGGAGGAGGGACAGTTGCTGTTGTTCCTTCCTTTTCACAGAGGAGGAAACGACAGCTCAGAGAGCTTCCTGGACCTGCCTGCATGGCTAGGTAATCCCAGAGCCAATCCTAGAATGGCATTTTGTCTTCATACCTCCTCCAATGGGTTACAAGGAGGAAAGACCACCAGGGCCAAAGCAAGAGTGTGTGAGGAACTCCCACCACCACCAGCAGGCTTGGTCCAGCCCTAGGCCTCACCTCGGAGGAGTCACCTTTCTTCTTTCCTTCCAATCAGATGGAAACCAAAGTCCTGTGAACCAATTCGCCGAGAAGGCCCCAAGGTATGATTATATAAGCACGGCAGTGACCACTGTCCCAGAGAGACCCAGTCAAGGCCCTGGACCCACCATGAGGGATGTGTGCACGCCATTCCAGAGCCACTGAACCTATTCCCCAACCCCCACCCGGCACCTGCAACCCTGCTGGCCTCCCAGAAGATCTTAAACTGGGATTGGAACTAGGGGTGCTTAATATATGACAGACCCTGCCCTAAATCTTTTGTATGTCATCTCATTTAATCTTTATAACAATCTTACGAGATATATTGTTACTCTGTTGTGGTGTAGTGTATTAAGTGTTGTTATCTTAAATTAAGGCTTAGAGACCTGCTCTTATATTAAAGCTTAGAGACCTGCTCAGAGTCACAAGCTGCCAAATGGTCAAGCCAAGTCTCAAAGCCAAGTTCCATTGCCACCAGAGCCTTTGCTCGTAACCATTAGCCTCTGTTGCCTCCAGAATGATTGTTGGCAAGCTCTTTTAGCAATAGAATCTTCTCTTCAGGTAAAATCACATATGGAAGCCTAGTAAGGTAGGTGAAAGTTCCACGTGCCTGGTTGAGGCTATCCCAGTAGAAATGCTCCACCTTCGGGGTTACTGGCCCTCTCTGATCCTACCTGGTGACCATGCCTTTCGTCTTAAACTCTCCTTTAGAGCCAAAGATCATACATTTCCCTGACCTTTCTGTTTTTCTCCAGACATTCCTTCTCTCTCTCGTGAGTTCTTCTTCAGCAGCGATCCATGTAGTGGGCATTCCTCAGAATTGTCTCACTGGCCCACTCCTGCTTCTAAAGTTGCTATGAATGATCTCATTCACTCTTAGGATCTCAGGGACCTGAGTGTGCAAAGCTGCCATACCTCTTTGTTGCACATGTCTCTTGTTTAAAATTTGTCTCCTGGGGCAGCCTGGTGGCTCAGCGGTTTAGCACTTCAGTCCAGAGCCTGATCCTGGAGACCTGGATCAAGTCCCACATCAGGCTCCCTGCATGGAGCCTGCTTCTCCCTCTGCCTGTGTCTCTGCCTTTCTCTCTCTCTCTCTCTCTCTCTCTCTCTCTCTCTGCTTTCATAAATAAAATCTTTAAAAAAATAAAAAATAATAATAAAATTTGTCTCCTGCTGTCTGCTAGGCTTCCCTGCCTGGAATTTCCCTAGCACTTCAAACTCAGCCTATCCGAAGTTACAGTCAGAATCTTTCTTCCGAGACCCTCTTTGACATTCTTGACTTTAGTCATCTTTCCCTCTTCCCCTCATTCCGTCTACGTCCACTCAGGTCCTGGTTGATTCTGCTTCACAATAGATCACAGCTTCTCTTCCCTTGTTGTCATCCTTATTGCTGTCAGAGCTCAAACCCTCATCTTCTTTCAGAAACCTTTAGTACAGCAGCCTCTAAACCACTCACTGCCTGTCATCTTGCCACTTTGAATCCATTAGCCACATTGTGGGTGAGTGAGCTGTCTTTCAAGCAAATCTGGCTCTCCCTGTTGGGAAACCTCAGTGACTCCCCAGGGCCTACAGAATAAATAAAATGCAAACCCCTAAAAGCAGCACACCCAGGCCTAGCCCCTCACTGCCCCTCTCCAATCTCATCTGTTACCACTCCCTAATCTGTGCTCTCTCGCCTTATAGCTGCACAGAATTGCTTGTGGTTTCTCCAGCATGCCAAGTCCACTCTCACTTCCTGCCATTCATCCTATATTGGTCTTTCTTCCTCCCATCTGCCCTTCCACAATTAACTTGGGAATTTGCTCTATAAGGGAACCTTCCTATTGCCCTCCCCCATGGCATCCTTCACATCCAACACCTATATCCCCACCTGTCTCATGCTGGTATAATTATATATACAGGGCACCTGGATGGCTCAGTAGTTGAGCATCTGCCTTTGGCTCGGGTCATGATCCCAGGGTCTCAGGATTGAGTTCCACATCAGGCTTCCCTCAAGAAGCCTGCTTCTCCCTCTGCCTATGTCTCTGGCTCTCTCTGGCTCTCATGAATGAATAAATACAATCTTAAAAAAAAAAAAAAGGTTATACATTACGTCTGCGGCCCCAGACCAGAGACTATATCTTACGTCTTTATTGTCAGTACTTGGTTTCTTGAATCAGCGGTTTGGAATAGTAGATGAGGATGGATGGTGGTAGGAGAAGGCAGGAGAAGAGTATTTCTATCCTGCCCACCAGGTCAGCCTCATCCTCATCAATCTCTGTCTTTTGCATAGTGGGACCCAGCCCGGCTGAATGAATCTACCACCTTTGTGTTGGGATCTCGAGCCAACAAGTAAGTTTAAGAGCTTTGGCACTGAGGGAGGGGGCACCCCAGGGGCTCACCCATAGGACTGTAGCTGCTGGAATCCTTACCACTCCTCCATTCCTTTTCAGGGCCCTGGGGATGGGGGGCACCAGAGGGAGAATCTACATCAAGCACCCGCACCTCTTTAAGGTAAGTGAAAGCTGGGAGGCAGGCAGGCCATTGCAGTGTGCGTGTTGGGAGTTCTGGAGGGCACAGAGATTCTGGGAACAAATACTGATCTGGGAGTCAGGACTTCTGGGTTCCAGTTACCCCTCTGCCCTTAACCTTCACCTCTTGTAATTTAATGAACACCTCTGCCCCTCAATAACAACTACTTTCCTGGGTGTCTCAGGCAGTTAAGCATCTGCCTTCAGGTCAGGTCATGATCCCAGATCCCAGGACCAAGACCAGTATCAGGCTCCCTGCTCAGCAGGAAGTCTGCTGCTCCCTCTGCCCCTCACCAGGCTTATGCTCTCACTCTCTCTCAAATGAATAAAATCTAAAAAAACAACAACTACTTTCCTTATGTGCTTGTTGCAGACCAAACAGCATTTCACCTGCTGCACTTGCATTACCTCTGGGAGCTATCCTGTAAAATAGGGATGGCTGTTATTGTTTTACAAATTAAAACACACACACACACACACACACACACACACACAAGGCTAAATGACTTGCCCAAAGTTTTCAGCCAGTACATGGTGAGTAGACTCAGTCTTGGTCTGTCTTCAGCAAAGCCTGAGCTCTTAACCATTACCTTATTCAAGCAGCAGTTCTAACCCTTCTCAAAGAGAGGTACTTTGGTCTCTACTATTTAGAAAATAATAGGGAACATGATATCAGTTACCCTCTTCAATGAAGTGGGTTTTTTGTTTTTTTTTTTAAGATTTTATTTATTTATTCATGAGAAACACAGAGAGAGGCAGAGACATAGGCAGAGGGAGAAGCAGGCTCCATGCAGGGAGGCCGATGTGGGGCTTGATCCCGGGTCCCCAGGATCGGGCCCTTGTCTGAAGGCGGTGCTAAACCGCTGAGCCACCCGGGCTGCCCGAATTTGTGTTTTTTTAATCACAAAAGTATCCAAATATATTGGAAAAATAGTGCATGTGTGTTCAAGATATGCATTTTTGCATGTATACCTAAGGCTTGGAGTTCCAGAATTACAGCTCTGTCCAATACATTCTGTGCAAGTTAAGATTCTTTGAAGGGCAGACCTGCTGCTTCTACTTCTTCAGTCTTACACCCTGAGATCCTCAGCACCTAGACACTGTGGCCTACGTGCTACTTCATTTTCCTTCAAGTGTCTTCAACTCCTGCTATTCCCTCTGATGACCTTCCTCCCCTCTCTGCCCCTTCTGCAAGATCCACCTCTTCTAAAACCCTTCCTGCATCGTTCCCCCCCAGTGTATGTGCTCTGGGACCTCCTTGGAATTCCAGGAGCATAGTGGTTAAGACCATGGTTTCAGTCCTGGTTCCACTACTTAGCAGCTGTATGACCTTGGGCAAGTGGCTTCACATTTCTTTTTCTTTTTTTTTTTTTTTTAATTGTTTAGTTAACATATAGTGTATTATTAGTTTCAGAGATAGAGTTCAGTGATTCATTAGTTGTATATAACACCCAGTGCTCATTACATCACGTGCCTCCTTAATGCTTGTCACCCAGTTACCCCATCCCCATCCTGGATCCGGGATCAAGTCCCACATCGGGCTCCTTGCATGGATCCTGCTTCTCCCTCTGCCTGGGTCTCTGCCTCTCTCTTTCTCTCTTTCTCTCTCTCTCTCTCTCTCTCTCTCTCTCTCATGAATATATAAAATCTAAGACAAAAAAAGTGATTTTAAAAACTTAAAGTGGGAGTGCCTGGCTGGCTCAGTTGGTGGAGCACTCTTGATCTTGGGGTTGTAAGTTCAAGGCCTATGTTGGGTGTAGAAGTTACTTAAAAATAAAACCTTGGGGCACCTGGGTGACTCAGTCAGTTAAGCATCTCCCTTCAGCTTAGGTCATGATCCCAAGATTCTGGGATTGAGCCCCGCATCAGGCTCCCTGCTCAAGGGGGAGTCTGCTTCTTTCTCTCATTCTGCCTCTGTGTGCACTCTCTCTCTCTCTCAAATAAATAAAATATTTTTAATAAAATCTTTAAAAACAATAATAAAAATTAAAATGAAGGATATGTGACAAAGATGTATATGGCCAGCAAAACCTAAAATATTTACTAGCTGGCCCTTTATAGAAAAAGTAAGCTGACTACTATAAAGCTGACCACTTAGAGATTTGTCCATGTTATTAAATTTAATCTCCCTCATTTTATTTCTAACAAATAAGAATTCATAGCATAGATATTCCATAATTTTTCAATATTCCCCTATTAGTGGATATTTATGTTTTTCCAGCAGTTTTGCTATTACAAAAAATGCTGTCTGTCCCAAACATCTCATATGAACATGTGTGGGTGATTCTGCAGGAATCAGAAATCCCTGGAAATAAGATTGAAACTGAGTTAGAAAATGCATACTTTTGGGGTGTCTGGGTGGCTCAGCGGCTGAGTGTCTGCCTTTGGCTCGGCTCAGGGCGTGATCCCACATCAGGCTTCCTGCATGGAGCCTGCTTCTCTCTCTGCCTGTGTCTCTGCCTCTCTCTCTGTGTCTTTCATGAATAAATAAATAAAATCTTAAAAAAAAAAAAAAAAAGAAGAAGAAGAAGAAGAAAAGAGGGCAGCCCTGGTGGCGCAGCAGTTTGGCGCCGCCTACAGCCCAGGGTATGATCCTGGAGACCCGGGATTGAGTCCCACATTGGGCTCCCTGCATGGAGCCTGCTTCTCCCTCTGTCTGTGTCTCTGCCTCTCTCTCTCGCTCTGTCTTTCATGAATAAATAAAATCTTTTAAAAATAAATAAAATAAATTTTTTAAAAAATGCATACTTTCAAATTTTTTTATATTACTTGGGAAGTGAAATAATTATTTAAACTCAAAGGCTAGGGATCCCTGGGTGGCGCAGCGGTTTGGCGCCTGCCTTTGGCCCAGGGCACGATCCTGGAGACCAGGGATCGAATCCCACGTCGGGCTCCCGGTGCATGGAGCCTGCTTCTCCCTCTGCCTGTGTCTCTGCCTCTCTCTCTCTCTCTGTGACTATCATAAATAAATAAAAATTTAAAAAAATTTAAAAAAAAATTAAAAAAAATAAACTCAAAGACTAGTAGCCATACAGATTTCTCAGCTTTGTCTCTATTTCAAATGTTCTACCTATTTTATAAAACTTTTATTGAGCACTTACTGTGTGTCAGATACTATCTTTACCATTTTTTATGCACTATCTCCTTTATCCTTAACAAGCCCCAGATAAGATAAATATTAATACTGTCTGTTTCACAGATGAAGAAGCCGAGTTTCAAGGAAATTACTGTCCAGGTTGACACCATCTAACAAAAGGCAGGAACCAGAATTTAAACCTAATTCCAAAACCAAGTTCTTGATTTTAGGGGGGGACATCTCTCTATCTCCTAGATCTGAATGCCTGTTTCCCTTCCCAAGTTAGGGAAGTTCTCAGCTATGATTTGTTCAGATACACTTTCTGGTCCTCTGTCCCTTTCGCGCCCTCTGGAACCCCAATTAAACGTAAATTTTTCCTTCTGAGGCTGTCATTTATTTTCCTTAACCTCTCCTCGTGATCTTTTAATTGTTTTTCTCTTTTTTCCTCAGCTTCCTTCCTTGCCATCAACTTGTCTTCTATGTTACTCACTCATTCTTCTACCTCATTAACCCTCGTCGTTAGGACCTCCAGTTTGGATTGCATCTCATTTAATTTATTTTTAATTTTGGCCTGATTAGATCTAAATTCTGCAGTCATGAAGTCTCTTGAATCCATTATGCTTTTTTCCAGAGCCACCAGTAGCTTTATAATTGTGCTTCTGAACTGGTTTTCTGACATTGAATTGTAATCCAAATTCTGTAACTCTGTGGGAGAGAGTTGCTCTGATTCTTTCTTTTGTGGGGAGTTCTTTCTAGTCATTTTGCTCAGTGCAGAGTGGCTAAAAACGAGTTGTACTTGTTAGAAGCATGAACTCTTCTCTCTGTAGTGTTCCAGCTATTTAATTCTCAGGCTGAATTCGTAGGTTTTCAGGATGATTTGAAAGTTATCTAGGTAAGTTGGTGGGGACAGGTGACTTGGGGACTCTACTCTTCCACCATCTTGTTCCACCCCCCTCCCAAAACGAAGTTCTTTTTTTTTTTTTTTTTTTTTTTAATTTATTTATGATAGGCACGCAGTGAGAGAGAGAGAAAGAGAGAGGCAGAGACACAGACAGAGGGAGAAGCAGGCTCCATGCACCAGGAGTCCTACATGGGATTCGATCCCGGGTCTCCAGGATCGCGCCCTGGGCCAAAGGCAGGCGCCAAACCGCTGCGCCACCCAGGGATCCCCAAAACGAAGTTCTTTTAAGTGCATCTGCCTCCCCCAGAGCATGACCTGTCCTGATTTTTGTTTCAGAAAATATGGTCACCATAACAGTTGACATGTGTGGTAAACTACCTCAGGTTATTTGAAAAGGAATAGAGCTCTAGAATAATAGTCACCAGTCTGACCAGCTGCCAGAGTGCTTGAGAAAGGAAGAGGTAGAGATTAGACATGTGCTAAACCTCTGGGATTTGGGTGCTATCCCCTGGCCTCCTGGGCTCAGCTCCGCTTGCTGTGAAGAGGTTGGCAAGTGCTCTGCATTCACCAGGCTGGGCCGAGGTCTTGGTGAGAGCTGTTCCGGGACCAAATGAGGAAACTTCCTCACACTAGGCTAACATCTGTGACTTTATCCCTCACAGTATGCAGCTGACCCCCAGGACAAGCACTGGCTGGCCGAGCAGCATCACATGCGGGCAACAGGGGGGAAGATGGTAAGCACCATTCACGCGTGCACTGTCAGAAACCCACCCAGCCCAGGGGCCAAGGCTTCAGCTATTGGTGGCAGCTTCCCTCCATGTCTGAGATTCTCAAGTCCTGATAAATGTGGAAAGGGAGACTTGTCAGGTGGAGAGAGCCCATTCCTTCATGCTGAAGACCAGACTTAATCCCTGGATTCCCTTCCCACACACCGGTCCCTCACTCCCTCATACATCATCCCTCATATTCAGATTATATTAGCTGTGCATAAGAATGGCAGGTATATGACACACGTAACACTACTTTTCCCTCGTGGGTCCATTGTCAGACTGCACTCATGGATCACAACTCTTCCACCAGACACAGCTGTAGGATCTTCTCCCAACACAGTGCTCCAGGCAGTATCTCCTGTCCGTCGGAGTTAGCACATGCAGTGGAACATGTTTGCCATGCCTAGCAGCCCCATCCAGAATCAACTCTGCTTAAACAGTTCATAGCTTATTGAGCTACAGCCTTGGGGAAATCACTGTTGTGTTCTAAAACTGGCAGGGCCTTGTCCATCACATGCAATGTGCCCCATCTGAGGACTCGGTCCCACCATGGGGACTGTTCCTATTAGAATTCAGTGGCCTTGCAGACAAACCAATGTGCCATCTCCTTTCTGGCAAGGAAAGCTGTCTTCTGTTTTACTACTCTACTTATTCCTATACCCTGTGTGAGATTTCAGGGAACTTAGCACTGATACATAAAATGCAACATAACACAAGTAAGAAATAGATGGGAAAAAGGAGACAGGATGTAAAGCCATGAGCAAGACTAGCTTTAAAATGGGTAGGTGTTTTTCATTGCTGACTTGGGAAACTAGCATGCTTTCATGGGTTTTCTCAAATTTAGCTGTAGGCTCTTCTCAAGGACATCTCATTGGTTACATAGTTCACAGTCCTCATAAGATGAAGGCAGATTACTCAGGGGACACACAACCCTGACCCTAAGACTAGAAAGAACTGTCTCCCACAGAAGACTTTCTCATGTGATGAACAACACCCCCTGTGTGGTAAGCTTATGAGAAGGCTCTCTCCCACTGCAGACCGTGGCATTGTGCCAGTGCCATGCTGCAGGCCCCTGGACAGTACAGCCCAGGAAGAGACAGCAGTGCAGCTTCTCCTGTTTCCCTTTTTGCCAAGTTCAAAACCAGATCATCTCAGTTCCTAGAGTTAACATACAGCTTCCTCCTCCTGATTCCCTGTTCCCTTGTGTGTTTTGATAACTCTCTTGCCATTTCACTTTATGCCACCTCAGAGTCCATTTTTAAAAGAGGAGGAGGCTGGGGGCGCCTGGGCGGCTCAGTCAGTTAAGCATCTGCCTTCTGCTCAGGAGCAGAGGAGCCTGCTTCTCCCTCTCCCTCTGATCCTCCCCCCCTGCCCCATGCTCAAGAGGAAAAGGCTATAAATAAGTCACACCAGTCCCCATTCCCTAATCCATAAAGTTTCTATTTGAGTGAAAGGTTGACTCAGGGAGCTATTCTCCAGACAGTCTCTCCCTACTCACTACTCTCCCCTCCTAAACTGTGAATTATGCCCCCCTCCCTTCCAGCCCTTACATTAAACACACATTTAATCAAATGTTAATGAGTTGAAGTGAACCAGAGGCAATGACCACTCTTCTTTGCTTCTGCCCCAGGCCTACCTCCTCATCGAGGAGGACATCCGGGACCTCGCAGCCAGTGATGACTATAGGTAAAACTGGTTGTCTGTCCCCTGCCCCACCCACCCCCACAGGAGCCCCTTGGGGTGACCCTGGGACCACACCCTCCTTTGCTTTGACCCCTCCTCAATGTCTGTTCCAGAGGATGCCTGGACTTGAAGTTGGAGGAGCTGAAATCCTTTGTGCTGCCCTCCTGGATGGTTGAGAAGATGCGAAAGTACATGGAGACACTACGGACAGAGAACGAGCATCGTGCTGTTGAAGCGCCTCCACAGACCTGACCGAAGCCAAGACCCCTGGCTACACTTGGCAGCCCTCCTCCAAGGCCCTGGCACCCACGTGGCGGAGGCCACTGCTGGGACTGCACCTGGATGGATCTCAGCAGCATTAAGCTGTGCCTGGGCTAGTCTGTAGTGACTCACTACAGAGCACCCCCAGACTGGCGTGTGGTTCTGTTTGTAAAGTTATCGGGTTAAGAAACAATTAAACAGTTTGTAATAGTGAGCTAGATGTGCAGTCTGTGTTGTAGGGGCCAACAAAATACCGAGGGATCTAGAAGTGGGTGTAGGAAAAAAAGGACCAGGTATCCCTCCCCCATCACAGGTAGACCCAGTAAGGTCCCCCTGCCCAGGGCATTTCTGCTTCTGAGACGGAGCTGGGAACACCACGGAGCACCGTGCCAACCTTCCCTGGCTCTCGGCTTGTTTCTTCATCCCCTAAGGTACAGAAGTGGCAGGATGTGATGGCTGGCACCAGGAGGTCGATGACAGACCAGAAGAAAAACGCGGAGAGGCTTTTATTACCCCCGTTTTACACGTTGAAATACTAAATGCCGTGCCCGAGGTCACACAGCAAACGCTGGGAACGAGCCTGTTTGTCGCAGTCTCCCGCTCTTGCCGTCATTCCCCTCCCATGAGTTTTCAAACACCGGACCCTACGGAGGTGTCCGGGACGTCACGATGTGTCGTAGGGGTTTCCGGGGAGAGGGAAGGGTACCAATGTCGTCAGGCCGGAGACGCTGCCTTCCGCCGGGAAGTAGGGAATCCCGCTGGGCGCGCCGGTCGCTCCCTCCCCAGCCAGGCGTTTAACCCGAAAGGGTTCGGCCCACGTGGACTTTTTCTTGGCCCTTTAATGGTCGGCGTTTTCCAAAGGCCACCACTCCGCCGCGGAGTCGTTAGTTAATGACAGCCTCTTCTGCCAATCGCCCTTCAGAAACAGGTTCCCGCCGCCCAATAGTGCTGCGCCGGGGGGCGGGCCTAGCAGTTGCGCGGTGACAGAGCGCCCCGGCGCGCCCCATTGGCTGGATCAAACCCAAGCGAGCCGCTGATTGGCCGGTGCTGCCGGAGGGTTACGATTCAAACGCGGGCGGGCGGGCCCCGGCCCCGCAGTTGCAGCCGTGCTCTCCGGGTTCCTGCCTCCCCCCCCTGCGCCGCCGGGATGGCCTCCCAGAACCGAGACCCAGCCGCCGCCAGCGTCGCCGCCGCCCGGAAAGGAGCCGAACCCAGCGGGGGCGCCGCCCGGGGCCCCGTGGGCAAGAGGTGAGGAGTATGGAGGTACCATTGGCCGGGCCGGCACGCCCTGGGCCCTGCGGTCCAGAGCTCGGACTTCCGGGCCCCCACCTCCTGGAGTGGGCAGGTATGCGGGGCCGGAGGGCGCGCCGGGAGCTCGGGCTGCCCCCAGAGGGGCCCCGAAGGCGGACAGGAGGAGGCGCGTGGCCGGGGCCCTCCGCAGGTGAGCCAAGATGAAAGTGTGCCTGGGCCCCCGGTGGCTTGGAGTAGGGGGAAGCGGGGACGGAGTGGGGAGAAACAGGGATCCGGCACAGGGAGAGGCGTCAGAGAAGCTGAGGGGCCAAAGAACAAGGCAGAACAGGGATCCCTGGGTGGCTCAGCGGTTTAGGGCCTGCCTTCGGCCCAGGGTGTGATCCTGGAGTCCCAGGACGAGTTCCTGCATCGGGCTCCCTGCGTGGAGCCTGCGTGGAGCCTGCTTCTCTGCCTCTCATGAATAAATAGTAAAATCTTAATTAAAAAAAAAAAAAAAAAAAAAAGGCTTAACTGAACTAAACTGCCTGAGCCTGGAATCAGGAAGGGAGAGAACTCTGCCAGAAATGGGGTTGAGTGTGCCCCTGCCGCGTCTGGCTGGCCTCAGGGTTGGAGAAGCCTCTTTGACAGCTCTTCCAGGGACCCCGGGGTTGGGATTGGGGAAGCGGCACCGGGTGGAGCGCTGGCCCATGCAGGCCCCCAGATGACTCCCAACACTTACGTTGCAGGCTGCAGCAGGAGCTGATGACCCTCATGGTGAGTGACTACCTGCCCAGACCCCAAGCCAGGTGATCCACCTTCCACCTCCCATTCACTTATCAGTAGTGGCCTCTCCTACATCAGGCTTTTTGCTAGACACAGCACAGGAGATAAAAGGATGAGTCGGGTTTCCTCTCTTCTGGGCCCCACCTACACCTTTCCTTCCAGCAGTGTCTACTCCAGGTCCCCCTCAACCACCACTACCACCACCACCACCTTTAAGTTCTCTCTAAAATACAGCTCCTGGGATCCCTGGGTGGCGCAGCGGTTTAGCGCCTGCCTTTGGCCCAGGGCGCGATCCTGGAGACCCGGGATCGAATCCCACGTCGGGCTCCCGGTGCATGGAGCCTGCTTCTCCCTCTGCCTGTGTCTCTGCCTCTCTCTCTCTCTCTGTGTGTGTGTGACTATCATAAATAAATAAAAATTTAAAAAAATAAAATCTTTAAAAAAATAAATAAATAAAATAAAATAAAATACAGCTCCCCCCAAAAAAATAAAAAATAAAAAATAAAATACAGCTCCCGAGGATCCTGGATGGCTCAGCGGTTTAGTGCCTGCCTTCAGCCCAGGGCGTGGTCCTGGAGTCCCGGGATCAGGTCCCACATCCAGCTCCCTGCATGGAGCCTGCTTCTCCCTCTGCCTTTGTCTCTGCCTCTCTCTCTCTGTGTCTCTCATGAATAAATAAATAAAATCTTTAAGTAAAATAAAATACAGCTCCCTTGCTATATGTTGGCAAATCAAACTCCAATAAAAAATACATACAAATAAAATACCGCTCCCTGATGCCAGGCAAGTCCTTCTCTCTGTGCTGCCTGGTCCTATTTCCCACACCCAACTCTCCACCCTTACTCTTCTTAGGGAATATACCTGTCAAACTTTCAAATAATTTTTCCTAGATGACCTTGTCTACTTTAACCCTGAATATCCAATTTAAATCCTTCTATGCTGATGTTGTATATCTCCCCGGTCTGTGAATGGTCCTTAGGCTTCGTTTGCAGCCAGTACTAACTAGCATGTTGAACCCAATTCCCAGCATCCAACAAGCTGCCTTCTGTTTCTCTGCATAACCCCTCCGCCCTTAACACATCCAGTACTCCTCCCCCACGGGGGCAGGTTCAGCCCCAGGAATCGAATCACTTCCTCAAAAAAGCCTATCAGTTTGGTCTGGTTGCTTTATTTTGGATCAAAATTTGACGAGCTTAAGGGGAAGGGTTTTACCCACTGATCCCCAAAACCATATTCTGCAGCCCAGCAGGTGTTGTTTCTTCCCCAGATGTCTGGTGACAAAGGGATTTCTGCCTTCCCTGAATCAGACAACCTTTTCAAATGGGTGGGGACCATCCACGGAGCAGCTGGCACAGTAAGTATAAGGTTGAGGTGGGTGAGTCTGGGGAGAGGTATGAGGTGAAAACCAAGTGCAGGTCAGCTTAAAGCCTGGCAGGACACTTCCCTGTTCTGTTCCTGTGCTCTGAGCCTGTGGCCCTTGTCTCCCTCTGGATAGTAAGAGGTTGGGTTTAAAGCGTAGCTTTCCATCTTAGATGCCTAGAAAGGGCAAGACGGAATGAAGAACAGAGGGTACGTGAGGACTTCAGCCAGTGGAAGGGCACAAGTCCCAAGATGGCAGCTCCCATTGCTGCACATCTGGTTTAAGTCAGAAATCCAGGGGTCCCCTGCGGGCTCTGTCAGAATGAATGTAAAACGCTTGTTCTCAGGGCTGTGCCCTTAAGCCCCACACTGGGGCTTTTGATTGCTTAACAATAAAATCTTTTTAAGAAACAAATTCAGGTGTATGTCTAAACTACCCTGATTTTCACATGTTAGCAGCTGATGTTGTGACTGACTAAAGCACAGCTATGGTAGCCCTCAGGATGCCAGTTGACAGCCCACAGACCAAAGGATCACTGATGTCCCTACTAGATAGGAGAGAAAGTACAGAGCCATTGTAACACTGTCTCTTATCAAGTCCCAGACAAACTCAAAGGTCCTTGTAAGCCGTTTATTGGGACTTGGGGTGGGAGGCCTACTCCCCACCCCTGTTTCTCCATTGCCAGGTATATGAAGACCTGAGGTATAAGCTCTCCCTGGAGTTCCCCAGTGGCTACCCTTACAACGCACCCACAGTGAAGTTCCTCACACCCTGCTACCACCCCAACGTGGACACCCAGGGTAACATCTGCCTGGACATCCTGAAGGACAAATGGTCTGCCCTGTATGATGTCAGGACTATCCTGCTGTCCATCCAGAGCCTGCTAGGAGGTGACTTCTGAGACCAGCCCCTCCCCTGAGCCTGGGAACCCGTCAGGACTCCCAGGACACCCCTGCCTGGCCAGCCTTTTCCCTTCCTACTGACCATTCTCTGTCCATCCACAGAACCCAACATTGATAGTCCTTTGAACACACATGCTGCCGAGCTCTGGAAAAACCCCACAGGTGGGTCCTTCATCCTTCTCAGGCACCAGGTGGTCCCTTCCCAACCTCCAAAGTATCCCTCAAACAGAAGGATCCTGCACATGACTTGCTCACTAAGGCCCCCAGCCGCCTCCCCAGCCCCCCTGGGAGCAGAACCCATCCAGGAGACCTAGCTGAGTGGGCAGCAGAAGGAGAAGCTGTTGTCGGGAAATCCTCCCCAGCTCCCCAGACTTCTCCCACCCCTGTATCCTTGCCTGCCCCCTGGCCCACCTTAGCCCCTGTCCCCACCACTCCTTGAGACCTGCCTGTTCTCTTCCAGCCTTTAAGAAGTATCTGCAAGAAACCTACTCAAAGCAGGTCTCCAGCCAAGATCCCTGACTGTCCAACCTACTCTCCTTGTGTTGTCTTTTTATTTTCTCCCTACATGGTCTGTCCTTCTCTTCATTTCTGTCTAGGACTCTGTATCTGAAGCTGTGGTGTCGTTTTTGTTTTGTTTTGTTTCTGTTTTTTAAATTAAGTCTCTGTTTGAGCCCTTGTGATGAATATATTAAATAAATACATTGATTTTTTTTTTTTTTTTTTTTTTACAAGTTGCCTTGTAGTTACCCTAGGGTTGGGCGTGCTCAGGGTCAGTGGAGTGGATCCAGGCTCTTGCCCTGCTCATCTAACCCACAGCCTGAAGGCAGCTGACAGGCTGAGCGGCTGAGCAAGGAGGTGACAAGGATTCCTTCCCTTGTGACCTTAGTCATTTTATGACTGCATCCGTTTCCTCTTCGATAAGATGGTGTCATAAAATGCCTCTTTCTGTCGAGTTGTGACATGCACCAGGAATGGCAGTGGATATTGGAGCTGTCCCAGCCGAGTTACAGATGAGACTGAACCAGACCTTAGAGCAAAACAGCTGTAGAGTGTTATGTGCAGACACATGCATGTACAGCAGGGGCTTGGGGGGTGAGCACCAGCTACCAACTCTTATGTCGGGGTGTTCTGGCCCTGAGACAGACAAGGCGATCGGGTCACCACCCTACAGCAGGCCCAGACAGCGAGGGAACCCCTCTTCCCTGCCAGACACCCCAGGACAGCTCTCGACCCACCTCTTACCCCAGGCCCTCCATGGATGGCTCCACACTCCTGCTCATCTCCACCAGTGATAACTCCAGCTGCTGCACCCACTGGCCAGGGGCCTCCAGCCCTGAGGCCTTCTCAACACTGGTTTGCCACAGGCCCTACCCTTGGAGCCCCTGAGAGGGAACTCCTATGCTGGCCATTTGGGGTCCCTCCAGGGGCAGGCAGGGGGAAGAGCAGGCTAGGGTGATGGCCCTGGTCCAGGTGCTGCAAGATCTTCAAGGTGGACTGACCCAGCAGCCAAGTGCCCTCCAAGCCCCACCTGGATCTTAGCTTCACCCAACCTAGTCCGCTCTGCCAGCAGCTGATAGTGCAGGCCTGGGGGAAGGGGCAGGGGAGCAGAGGAGGGCATCAGGTTCTCGCCTTCCTTGTGCTCTGCCAGCCCAGGCTCCTTTCCTGCCCTGTGCCCCCATGAGTAGCACTGGCAGGCAGGTCTGGGATTGGATTTGATGTCCTCTGCACGGTTTTAAATTTCACACATGGGGGGCGGGGGCAGAGTGGTGCTTGGAACAGTGCTACCCTGTTACTGCAGATAAATCTGCCAGGGGTCTAACAAATGCAAATTTTGATTCAGTCACTCTGGTGGGGCTTGAGGTCCTGCATTTCTCTGGAAGGTAAAAGTGTAGAGCAGAGCTCTCTTCCAGGTGTGGCCCTCCCACTTGCACCTGGAACTTGTTAGAAATGCAAAGTCTTAAGGGAGGCTTGGGTGGCTCAGTGGTTGAGCGTCTGCCTTGGGCTTGGGGCATGATCCTGGGGTCCCGGAATCAAATCCCACATCGGGTTCCCTGCATGGAGCCTGTTTCTCCCTCTGCCTGTGTCTCTGCCTCTCTGTCTCTCATGAATAAATAAATAAAATCTTTAAAAAAAAAAAAATGCAAAGTCTTGGTTCCAACAAGCTCTCCAGGATTCTGATAGCTCTCCCAACTTTGAAAACCCCTGGCTAAAAAAAAAAAGAAAAAAAAAGAAAACCCCTGGCTAGAGGATGTCTTAAGAGGAAGCTCAGAACATGGCACTAGTGGTTCTTACTCAATGCTGGCCAAATGGGCATATTTTTTTGCCTGCCTTAGGATGCCTCTGTGTGTGGTCCCCTTGATCAAAGTGTTTGCTCCCCCACCCCCAAATGGCTAGCCCGCCAGCCTTGTGTCAATCCCAGGGGCTGACTGGTTCAGAACCAGTGTTCCCTGGAATTAATTCCTGGGAAAAAGTAAAACGATGTTACTAATTGGGATGCTAAAAGAGGAGGAAGTCTGGGCAGCTGGAGCACACAGCTGCAGATGGAAAAAAGCCAAGCACAGAGAAGTAGCTAGCTATGAGATGGAGGTGACATTGAGGCTCTGGCCTCCAGCTGACACCTTAGCATCCCAGTTTCATGAGCTAGTAAATCCCTTTTTTAAGTCTGTTTGCTTTAGGTTTCTGGCACTTGCAACAAAAAAGTCTAATACCGTATCAGAAGGTATTGTTACCATTCACCCCATACAATTACTGTAAAAGCCCTATGCTTGGGGCAGAGGAAAGGACGCAGTCCTGTCCTCAAGAGGCTGAGGTTCCGGGGCCAGATAGGCATGTCAGTGGGGTGGAGTGCCATACAGAGTGCTGGTTAAGAGCTCAGGCCCAGCAGGCAGAACAGTTAGAATCCCCACACCACCCCATGCTACGTGCATACACTCAGACTTAACCTCTCTGTATAATGGAAGTGTTAATAGCTACCTCATAGGCTCAATGGGCCTTAGAATAGTGCCTGACATGTTAGATAATGAATGTCAGCTGCTAGACTCACATGTTATGAAAGCTCTGAAATGGGTACCTAATGAAGACCAGGAGGGTCAAGGAGGGCTTTCTGGAGAAGGAGATTGGGCCACTCCGGACAGCAAGAAGTCCAGGGGTATAGAACACAGGCAAAATAGCTTGGAAGTCAGGCCACACAGGGCTTGTAAGGCCTTTAAGGCTTTTAATTAAAATGCGGGGGCTTTACCCTGAGGCAGCTAACGAAGCCTTGAGTAGGGCAATGATGTGATCAGGTTTGGTTTCAGAAAGCTGCTTCTGGATGCCTTACGGGAAGTGACTGGCAAGGAGGTTAACTACTCTTCTGCAACCTGGTGAGCAATGGCTTGGCCTGAGTCACAACAGCCAGTGGGCTCAGAAGGGAGGGATAAAAGGGTAAAGGAAAAGAGAGAAAGTAGCAGGGCAGAGTAAATTACAGGTGGAAAGGAGGCCGATCTCTTGGGGTGCCATCTCTGAGATAGGGAACACTGCAGAACAGGATGGAAGGTGAGGGGATTTATCAGTTTAGCACAGGACCAGCTTGAAGTACTCAGGATATGCAGGTAGAACTGTCAACAGGTAGCCGGTGCCATGGTTAAGAGCCTTGCTCGTTTCCACCAAATGTCTGTGTGCCTGGATAGGTACCTTCACTCTGCCTTAGTTTCCTCCACAGTAAAATAGGGAGAACAGCATCCGACTGCCTCTCCGGTTGTGTGGACGAATGAGACCCGCCTGCAAAGCACAGGGCACTGCACACAGGAATCAGTCCTGGTGACAAGCCCTGATCCTGGCTGGAAACGTGAACTGGGAAATTAATGTGTCAGAAAGGGCAGCCGAGAACACGAAGGAGTTGGACAGGGAGGACCATGACAATAATAGTACAGGTTAATGTTTCAAGGTGACAGTAATGATATTAATAATAGCATTTATTAATAGTGTTTAGTCTGTGCCACGCTCCATTCTAAGCACTCTGCACACTAGCTTGCACTCACAACCCTGCAAGGTAGATACTATCTATCATTGTCCCCATTTTACAGAGTAAAGGAAACTGAAGCACTGGGTGATCTGTCCCCAGCAATGAGGATTCAAACTCGGGCAGCCTGACACTAAAGCTAAAGCACCGCTGCACTGAGTCAGCTTGGCCCTGAGGCCTGCTAGAACTGAGTTGTGTGCAAAGAGCTATAGAAGCCAGAGCACAGCCAGTGGCAGAGGGATCAAGGGAGAAGATGGTATCTGAGCTGGGCTGAAAAATTTGCCAGGCTTATTAGAGGAGGAAGGGCATTCCAGCATGAGCAAAAGCCCAAAAGCTTCAAAGTGCACCTCCACTGTCCAGAGCAGTAAGGATAGATTACCCGGTGTGGCTGGAACCTGAGAGGGGTAGGAGGGGAAAGGAATTTGGACTTGATTCTAGAAGCGAAGGGGAGCCCTGAGGGTATTTCAACAAGGGAGCAGCCAGGTCAGATTTCTTTTAGCTAGATCTTGCTAATGGCCCCATGTTGAGCACACTGGCATTGGCGGGAGCTGGAGGCAGGGATGCAGGGTGGAGATGATGACGTCAGAACCTCCTTCCCGGCTGTGTGCCCCTACCCTCCTCTCCCATCTCCAGTATGGAGCACCTATAAACGCTCAGAACAGACGAAGTAGAAAAAGTCAACCAAGAGTGAATGCTGCCTGGAACGGATGGATACGATACCCGCTTCTCCATCGCCAGCCCGGTAGCTTGCACCCCAGACCCAAAGGCTCCAGAAAGGAACGACGGCGGGGAAGGAAAGGGGCCTCACCTCGGCCTCCCGCGGGTTCCAGCCTCCTGCCGCGCCCTCACCCTACCCGCCATCCCCGGCACCCTCACCCCGACAGCTCCAAGCGCCAACCCGCACCCCCACCGCCGGCCTCCCTCCTCCAGCGCCAGGCGCCGCGGCAACCCCGCCGGCCGAGCTGTGCACGCCCAGCGCCAGCGCCCGGGAACCTGCCCGGGGTCCCGCGCCTCGGTGCGTCCCGCAACTCGGGTGCCCGCTCCTTGGAGCCCCGAGGCGCTCGGGTGGTGCCCCGGACGGCGGCCCAGCCAGGCGGGCCCTGACACCCTCACTCAGGCTACGCGCTTCGCAGTGTCTGCTTTTATTCCCCTGCACACAGAGCCCGCAGGGGCCGCGCCTCCCTCCTGGGGCTGAGGCCGTGACGGGGCGGGGCGGGGGTGCCGGGCCCGCCCTCGCCCGAGGGACGCGCGTCGGGGCGGAGGCGGGGGCGACTTCTTACTGCACGCCTTCCATCATCTTCAGGAACTCTGCGGGGATGGAGCGCGGAAGCGTCAGTCGCACGCACCGCCGGGGCTCCCGCCCTGCGGACAAAGCCACGGACGGCCGCGTGGGAGCCCCGCCCCGCGCCCCGCGCCCCGCGCCCCGCGCCCGCCCTCACCGTCGAAGTCGATGCGGCCGTCGTTGTTCTTGTCGCCGTCTTTCATCAGGGACTCAATCTCCTCGTCTGTCACGTGCTCCCCGGAGGCCCTGAAGATTTCAGCCAGCTCCTCCGCATCGATGTAGCCGTCTGCGTTCCTTGGGGCGAAGGGACAGGGTGTCAGGACAGGCGGGGGCGAGCCGCCCCCCACACCCCCACACCGCCCACCCGCGCCGCCTGGTCCACCGCACTCGCCCAGCCCAGCGCCTTCTCGGCTCCCCAGCCCTCAGTGCACCTGTCGAAGATGCGGAAACACTCGGCCAGCTCCTCCTCGCTCTTGCCCTTCGCATCCTCTTTCATCTGGCGCACCATCATGACCAAGAACTCCTCGAAGTCGATGGTGCCGCTGCCTGAGGCGAGCAGGTGGCGAGTGAGCCTGAGCCCTGCGGGCCCACCCCGCCCGCCGCAGTCGCAGCCCCTGGAGGGCCACCTGCTCACCATCCTCGTCCACCTCCTCGATGATGGCGTCCAGCTCCTCTTTGGTGGGGGTCTGGCCCAGCATCCTCATCACCGTGCCCAACTCCTTGACGCTAATGTCCCCGCCACCATCAGCGTCGAACATGTCGAAGGCAGCCTTGAACTCTGAGCGAGGCAGAGGACCGAGGTGGGCCTGGCTGGACTGTCAGCCTCACACCCTCCCTCCCACCCTGCCCAGCCCCCAGCACTGCCCAGCACGCAGCCACCCGCCCGCCGGCCCGCACTCACCAGCGATCATCTCCTCGCTGAGGTAGGACCGGGCCTCCGCCTGCTGGTCCGTCTGCAGGAGACACAGAGTCAGCCAGCAGAAGGGGTGGCCCCAGAGCTCATTCTTGCCTTAACCCCCTTCTCTTCAACCCCTTTCTGTCAGTGCCCTTTGGTCTTCCAGAAGAACAGTTCCAAACTAACAACACCTTCTGCATGCTCCCGCAGCACCTGAACCCCAGTTTTGAAGAACAAGGAGGAAACAGATTATGCCCAGGGTCTCCAAACCTGCTAATCAGATGTCAAGTCAGGAATCCCCCTTTCTAACCTTGGGCAAGTCACTTATTCTACTCTAGCTCTTCTCAGCTGCTTTTCAAGAATGAAAAGATCAGAGACGTCAAAGAGTTTTGTAAAGTACCAGCACTATTCCAGCATCATTTTTCAGTGTCCCCCAGCTCCCAGTAGAGCCTGGTACTATAATAGGGGCTCAGTAAATGTTCTCAATAATGCAAGGCAGAGTCATTGAGCCCCAACTAAGCGTCAGGCCAGACACTGGACACTGAGGCCAAGAAGACCCAGACACCCATCCCTTCCCTCCAACAACTTGTGGAGATGGAGATTTTAAGCTCCCTTCTTATCACTTAGCCATTGGAGTAAATCATAATCATGCTGGACAGAATATAATGGGGGCCTTGTGGAGGTGGAAATAAGATTTTGGGGGAGGCGATCTGGCCACATCCAAGCCAAGCCATCTGGCTATGGGACTTTGGACTGAGGCTGGCGGGGAGGAGGGGCTGAGGTGGCCAAGGCCTTCTTCGGCGGCCAGCTAGCCACTGCCCTCCTCCTTACCCTCCCCTCCTCCCTCCTCCTTGACCATGCAGGAGGGCAGGCTATTTTTAGCCTGGCATGGGCAACAGCAGCTGTCCTGTGGGGTCTAGTTACCCCTTGAAGTGGGGAGAGGGACCTCAGGGGAAATGACCTCCCTCTCTGGGAGGCCGGGGTCTCTAACCTTGGTCTATCATCTTCTGCCCCTTCTCTCCCTCATAGCTCTTGGGATCCTGCACCTTAGCTGGCTTGAAGCTCTGTAGGCCTCCCTTCTTCTAGAGGACTCCTCTCACCGGCAGTAGGATGATTTGGCAAGACCTCCAGCTAGCTCACCCCAGCCACTGGCTTGCTAGGTGACTCACTCTGGCCCTCAGGGTCCCCACCTCCACCGTGAGGGAGACAAGCTAACACCCCCCTCACAGCTCCGTGGCCAACACTGCCAAAGCCTTAGGTCTGCAGGGAGTTGGCAATCCCAAAGCACCCAGCCCTCCCCTTCCTAGAGAAGTCCAAGGCCTTCTTCCCAGGCTTCCTCCTAGACATCTAGGCTCCAGGAGCCTACATGTTCCATCTTTAAACGTCCAATTACTGAACTACAGAGCACCCGGATCTGGCCTGGAAGAGGTCCAGAAGTGCTCCAGCAAGCAAAGGGATGAAGTTCCTTCTTGTCCTTACCATGGTTGCAAGTCACTGGGCCTCCCCTGCTTCAGGTCAGTCACCTCCTCAGCACTCCACCACCCAAAGATACCCTGGCCTGCTCCAGCACCTTGGATTTGTAGGGGCACCCTCTCCTCCCACCTCTCTGCTCCCCAGGACTAATTGCCCTGGCCAATCAGATCCTGGGGTCAGTGAGCACCTCCTCCTTTCCTCCCCCACCCCCATTCCAGAGTCCTGGCCCATTACCTAATTTAGCCAAGGGCCCTTGCAGAGAAATTTAAGCCTGTGAGCAGGTGGCAGGCCTTGACGTCCTAGATTCTTGGGAGAAGAACCCGCCCTGCTCCACTGCTTTAGGGAGCCCCTGCTCAAGAAACACGCTTGCTCCAAGATGGGTGAGGATAATCAGAATCCAGAAAAGTTGAAGCAGCATGGCAGACAGGAAAGAGCACGAGCCTTGAAGTCTTAAACCCAATACTTTCTTTGCAAGCTGTGTACTCTAAGGCAGGTGACATGCCACTCTGAGCTTCAGTTTCTGAGCTTCAGTTTCCTTCTCTGTGAGGTGGAGATGGGGACAGTCATGACCCGCCCTCACAGAGAGACCAGTGAGAAATGGGGCCCAGGTGTAAGTCGCCGAGCTTGTGCCTGCTCCATAGGGTTGGTGCTTGGCAAGTGGAATGTCCTGTCTGAACCATGCTAGAGGGCAGGGGAGGGGAGGAGGAGAGAATGACAGCCAGTCACTGAACCTCTAGGTTCACACTCCATGCTAAGCATTTTAACCATGTGATCTCACCTAGTCGTCATCTATAGGGGAGAAGCTATTATTATTCCCTTTTTACTGGGGAGCTTTGTTAAATCACAAAGGTCTATAGTCATGTCAATGATTCTTATTATTCCTGAAGGGAAGTTGGGACAGCCAGGAGGGGACCTGTCCAAAGGAGAAATCTACAGATCCAGGAGATGGGTATGCATTTGGAAGAGAAATAAACATTGAGGGATGCCTGGGTGGCTCAGCAGCTGAGTGTCTGCCTTTGGCTCAGGGCATGATCCCAGTCTAGGGATGGAGTCCCACATTGGGCTCCCCACAGGGAGCCTACTTCTCTCTCTGCCTATGTCTCTGCCTCTCTCTCTCTCTCTGTATCTCTCTGAATAAATAAATACAATCTTTTAATTAATAAATAAACATTGAAAGCAGATCTTTCGAGTTTACCTGCTCCAGGGAAACGGTGTTTGTGATTCACTTTTTTTGAGGGAGAGGGGGACTGGGGGCAGGTTCTCTAGGTGGGTAAAGGGGCAGCAGGCCCTTTCCTAGAGCTCGGTGAAGAAGTCTGGAGCAGCTTGGCCGGCCATCTGGAGAGTGAAGGGATGGGCAGAGCAAGTCTAGTCCATACTGAGCCCAACACCCAGGGTCTGGGCTGGGTGTTGGAGAGGTAGCCGAGGCTGTGGACAGCAGCTAAGTCAACAGAAAGAGCACTAAGGCAACTGAGCGCAGAGCCCAGGGCCAGCGAAAGGAGGCTGGATTCCAAGGAAAGGCAGATAGACAGTGGCAGCTGGGCTGCCATCTTCCTCTATTTATAGACATTCCCAAGAAAAGCTCAGTGGAGCCAAGCCGGGCTACATAAGTCCTCCCCCTGCCAGGCAGAGGGCCAAGGGGCAGCGACACTAGGGGAGTCCAATTTGGATGTGAGCCCTGGAACCACAATGATTTCTTTGAAGCAGAGAGTTTGGAACCCTCCACAACCATTTGTTCATTAATTTGTTCTTGCATTTATTCAGAGAAATAGATAAGGTCCAGATTTATCTATTCCCTTTAACCTCCCAATCTCAATCCCCTTTCCTCCCCATCTTGCATGCTGCTCTGGTCTGGTCAAACTAAAATAGAGCTCCAAACGCCACCCTTTAGAGCCTCCAGGTCTTTGTACATGCTGTTTGTTTTCTGCCAGTAACCCCCATCTTCTCTTCACCTGCCTACATCCCTGTCATCTTTCTCAACTTGAACATCACTTCCTTGTGGTGCCTGGCTAGCTCAGTCGGTAGAGCATGCAACTCTTGATCTTATATATAAACTCTTATATATATACTTATATAAACTCTTGTCATGAGTTTATATATAGAGATAGATATAAAATATATATATTTAAAAGGGCACCTGGCTGGCTCAGTCAGTGGAGCATGGGACCCTTGATCTCCAGGTCATAAGTTCGAGCCCCACGTTGGGTGTAACTTGAAAAAGAAAAATACAAATCAAAAATAACATCACTTCTTTCAGGATCCCTCCTCCCCTACACAGGCCAAAGGAGTCCAAGGCAGTCTTCAATCATAGTCCTGAGCATGCCACATGACATGACCTGTTCTGAGTTCCATGGACCAAAGATTGTTAGTTGTTCATCACTGCATTCCCCGGTACCCAGCACCTGGCACTTAGCAAGCACTCAATAAATATCATGTTCTTTTATATGAATAACTGAACTGAGTGGCATCTGGTTATGAGGAGGAACTTCCTAACCATCATGGTTGGATAATAACAGGAATGGGAAGCACTGGGAGATAATGAGTTTCCTGTTACTGAATGTGTGCAACCAGGAACTTAATGACCATCTCTAGGGGCAGTTTTAGGGAGATATTATACAGAATCCAGGATAATGGAGAGAATATAAGACATCAGGAGAACTAGTTCTCGTCCTGTTTGTATGACCCAAGGCAGGTCCCTTCCTCTCACTGAGCTGCAAACTTCCCATCTGTAAAAAACAGAAGTACCAGACCAGATTTCTGACAACCCATGGTTTTGTCTTTTATACCCAGACTTGTGAGACATATGCCAAAAGTTAATATTCTTGTTTGCTGTTCAGTAAATGAGTGAGTGTTGAATAAATTAAGGAATGAAGTGTGTCTTTTTTGCCCCAATGTCCTACGCTAAGTGGAATGAAAATTAGCTAGAGCCTTGAAATTACATGGGACTTGGCCATAAATCCCAACTCCCCTATTTCCTTGCTCTGGATTTTGGGAAAGTCAATTTGGCTCTTCATCCTGAAAAAGGACCATTGTTACCCAATAATAGCTCCCTCCCCAAGATGTGTGAGATGTCACCCTATGTAAAGTGCCTAGAACAGGGTGTAGGACGCAGTCAAACCTCAAAAACTGAGAGCCCTGCCTCTTCTGCACATAGTGGAGCAGGGAGTGTGTTGTGTTTTCCATTCAAAGCTACTTTCCCCCACCTGTCTCTCCTGTGCCATTCAAAAAGGGTAGTAGGAAGGATTGTCAGAGAGATTTTATTTGTTCAGTTGTATAACAAACAATATCTGCCCTGCTAGGGACTGATCACGAGGGCTTTTGACAGGAAGTGACAATTAATTCTTTCTGACCTACTCCTGCCCTCCCGATAAAAGGTAAAACACAGCCCTTCAGGGAAGTTGCTGAGATTACCAGGCCTTCTGTATCGGAAAAGAACAGAATGAGGAACTCATAGCTGCAAGTCCCCACACTCAGAAACCTCTGGCAAGCTGTGTGACTCTGGGCAAATAACTCTGCCTTTCTGGATCTCACTTCCCCGTTTATTACTTCCTATGTGTGAGGCTCAAATGAGATTTTAAGAACCTGTGAACACTGTAGAAACAATAATCGCTACGTGACTGATGGATATGTCAGCCCCAGGTCTGCGCCAGGCACTGGATCAGGGTCCTTCCAAGAACCAATTACAAAATTAGTACTAGTTTGAAATGTTCCTGTTTCACACAGGAGAAAACCTAGGTTCGAAGTCAGACTCCAACTCGGATAGCATGTCTTCCCTTGGCCTCAATTTTTTTCACCGGAGTGATGGGCCTCCCGCTGTCGCCTGACTTTGGAAAGTTGGGAGTGCTGGATGGATGGAGACTGTGGGATAGATTGGGGCCCGCCGGGGCAGGCCGGGTCTTCGGGATGGGTGGGAGGATTCACGGAGGCTGGGAGCCCCTGCGGATTGGGTACGATCCCGCAGGGGGGCTGGGGTTCGCCCAGGCCTACCCAGGATTCCCAAGTCCCTCCCGGAGCGGAGGGCCCGGGATTCCCGGGAGGCTCCGGGGAGCGGGCGGGGCCGGGGGCGGGGCGGCGGCAGGAAGCGGCCGGAGCGGCGCTGGGAGCGGCCTGGGCCCGGCGAAGCCCGGCCGGCCTCGGTAAGCTGCCGGGGCTGCAGCCCGGCCCCCGGGGTACCGTGCGCCCCTGAGCGCAGGAGGGAGAGACGCACGAGCGGGCGGGAGAGACGAGGGGAGCCTCGCGGCCTCTCCCGGCAAGAGCGCGGCCCTAAGTCTGCGCGGGGAGTGGGGGGCGGCGACGCCTGCGGCCCGCGGGACCCCCAACGGGCTGGGGCGGGGCCTCCGCGGCGCCCCTCCCCCCGCCGCCTGGGCCCCGCCCCTCCTCCCCGCGCGGGGCCCAGGGTCTCCCTCCGGCCCCCGCCCAGGACCCAGCGTGGCGCGCTCCCCCCAGGGTGCCATGGCCTCGCGGCTCCTGCACCGGCTGCGGCACGCCCTGGCCGGCGACAACCCGGGGGAGGCGGCGGCCGGCCCGGAGGCCGAGCAGTTCCCGGAGAGCTCGGAGCTGGAGGACGACGACGCCGAGGGCCTGTCCTCCCGCCTCAGCGGCACCCTCAGCTTCACCAGCGCCGAGGACGAAGAGGACGAGGACGACGAGGACGACGGGGAGGTTGGCCCCGACCCCCTGCCCTCCGGGGACGGGGCATCGGGAGAAGATGCAGGCGAGTTCCCGAGGACAGGCGGGAACCCTGGGGCTCCATTAGGCCTCCACCCTAGCCCTGTTCCCCAGCCACCTCTTGGCTGTGTGACCTTGAGAGAGTCACAACACCTCTCTGAGCCAAGTTTTCCCTCGTGTCAAATGGGGTAAATCACTCCCACCTCGAGGCTGCTGCGGGCATTAAACGTACAGGGTCTGGGATACAAATCGTAATAATGTGCTTGCCATGTTTTGCGGGATGGAGGTATTTAGAGCCTACTATCTGCCAGGCATGGTTTTGGCACCTGGCCCCTCTCTGGCCCTCAGTTTCCATTTATGTCAAATGGAAATAAAGCCTATCTCACCTGTTGGGAGGATGAGGGTGGGCATCATACACAGTTTATGTCTAACTTAGCCCCAGGCCCACTGATGTGACTGGTCGTGTGCTCATGCAGAACGGAGCCCCCCACCTGATGGGCAGCGGGGCAGTCAGCCCCTGGCAAGGCAGTTGCAGGATTTCTGGAAGAAGTCCCGGAACACCTTGGTGCCCCAGCGGCTGCTCTTCGAGGTGACCAGCGCCAACGTGGTCAAGGACCCACCCTCCAAGTACGTGGTGAGTGAGGGCCCAGGAACTCCTGGGCTGTGAGTCTAAGTCTGGCTAAGAGAAAGGGAGGAAAGACTCCCAACTTCCTGCAGCGGTGGGGGGCTGTGGGGCGTGGCTATATAGTTATAAATGGTCATCTCATTTTAGAAATGGGGAAACTGAGGCCAGAAAGGGGATGTAACTTGATCAAGTCCTTAGGCAAATGACAGCTTTCTGAGGGATTATGGACCTGCCCCCATCCTGGTTTGGAGACTAAGAAAACTGGTGTGTGCGCCCCACCCCCACCCCAGATTTTGCAAACCCTAGCAAAATACAAGATATACAGAAAAGAATATTATGTGGGTCAGACCTGAGACCCAAGTTGCATTGGTTAGTGGCTAAAACGGGTTTTCGATCCAGACCTTGATTCAAACTCTACTTTTTCCCAGCTGTTTGACCTGGGGTGAGATGTGTAACCTTGGTGACCCTCTTTCCTCATTTCAGCGGTGAGGATAAAGCAGAGAATTGTTGCAGAAATTAAACGAGACAGAAAAAAAAATAAAATAAAATAAAAAATAAACGAGACAGAGATGCCCAGGTGGCTCAGCAGTTTAGCACTGCTTTCGGCTCAGGGCATGATCCTGAGTGCCAGGATCAAGTCCCACATCGGGCTCCCAGCATGGAGCCTGCTTCTCTCTCTACCTGTCTCTGCCTCTCTCTGTGTCTCTCATGAATGAATAAATAAAATCCTTAAAAAGAAAAAAAAAATGAGATAGTGCAGAGAGAGCCCTTAGCACTGTGCCTGGCGTTATGAAGTGCTTGATAAAATGGTAGTTCCATTATCCTGACTTAACTTTGGCTTGAAAATGTCTGGCATCTAGGACCTGTTGTGGCCTCCTTACAGCCCAGGTGAATCAGTCCCCAGGCACCCACAGTGTACACAGTAATCTTGTTCTGACAGCTAGATTTAGGGGGTAGGTGGGGTTGGGATGAAGAGCAGTGTGGGGGAGGGCCTTGGAGTCTAGTTTTCCTTGCCATGGAAGGGAGAAGCTGGCATGGGAGAATGAGGTCTGCCAGTCCTGAAACCCAGCCTGACCTGGCCAGTCCTGGCAGACTCAGACTTCCTTCATCTTCACCACCCTCCTCCATTTCTGACTCAGCAGGAAAGGGGCCTGGAGCCCTGTCCCACATCTGGGCCTCTCCATTCCTTTCTGCTGCTGTTAGTCAACGAGGGCCACGCCCATGGGGTGACTGCTCCAATTTGAGCAGGGATTGACTCTGATGATCTAGTCTTAAGTGGCAAGAGTCCCAGCCAGGCGTCATGCACAGGAAAGGGACCCTGAGGAGCAGCCGAGCAGCAGGGAAGTATGGGGTGAATCTGGGAAGAGAATGACAAGATAGAGCAGGAGGGCCAGATATGCCCTGGCCCATGTCTGGGGAGACAAGTCCCCTCCTCTGTCCAATGGGACCCTAAATTCCCGATTTAACTTTTCCTGGGGGTTGAAAGCCCAGGCTGTGGAATTAAGCAGGCCTGGCTATTTCCCAGCTGTGACTTAGAGGACATCTTTGAGCCCTTTGTCCCTCGTGGAGCCCACTTCCTCTGCTGTCAAACAGAGGCAGGGACTCCTTACTTACTGTGCTTCATAGTAAAGTGCCCAGCACAGCACATCATGGCACAGGGCAGGTGCTCAGTTAATGGAGCTACTGTTATTATTTTCTATCTTGGCAGAACATTACAAAGGTCAGATGATAATGGATATAAAATGTTTCCTTTCTGCCCAAAACTTAAAAATAAAAGTAAAAGCTACATGAATATAAGGGGTCATTTTAGACAATGCTTCCTGAAGTATATTTTGCAGGAAACTGGTTTCCTGGAATGTTAATAACTGTTTCTTAAAAAAAAAAAAAAAAATGAAGCCACTATGTTTTGGGACTGCAGAATTGAATGAGAGTAAAATAAATTTCTTAAAGATTAAACTTTTTAATCCTTGATTTTTTTTAAGATTTTATTTATTTATTCATGAGACACACAGAAAGGGAGAGAAGCACAGACACAGTCAGAGGGAGTAGCAGGCTCCATGCAAGGATCCCGATGCGGGACTCGATCCCGGGACTCCAGGATCACACCCTGGGCCGAAGGCAGGCATCACTGCTGAGCCATCCAGGGATCCCCAACCCTTGATATTAATGTACTTTGAGAGAAGCAAAGAATAGACCAGAGGTGGCTAGAATATTGGTGGTTTCAAAGAACAAATTTGAGAGAGAGAAGTCGGGGTTTGATGTTAGCATGCCTTCACCATATCATGCCTCACTAACCTTTTTAAACCTGGTGGGTCAACATTATTACAGAGTAATCTATATTCCGGTGCTCAGACCTCGGGGAAGCTTCATGGTCATCTTGATCAGCGTTTCTCAAACATCAGTCATTTCAGTGCCACCTTCATGATTCCTGTCCTAGCTAAATACTACTTGTATCATCCCTTGCTTACCATTTTTCTTTAAGTCCATCTATTTTTTTTCATAAGTTTAAAAGACTTTAAAGCACTACTGTGTGTGGAAAGCCTTGCTTGCCAGAAAAAGAACCATAAAAATTAATTGATTAAATCCAATAAAAGCAGTGAAAATGAAAACTCATTAAAACCCTGCATGAATGCTGTTGCCTGAAGACCCAGACCTGAGATTTGTTTCCTAGCTCTTTTTTCTTTTTTAAGATTTTATGTATTTATTCATGAGAGGCAGAGAGAGAGAGAGAGAGAGGCAGAGACACAGGCAGAAGGAGAAGCAGGCTCCATGCAGGGAGCCCAACGTGGGACTTGATTCCGGGTCTCCAGGATCAGGCCCTGGGCTGAAGGCGGCACTAAACTGCTGAGCCACCTGGGCTGCCCCTGTTTTCTGCTCTTTTCTGAAAGTGGAGATGAGAAGTGTTGGAGAAGTGCATTTTAAAAACTAAACTGAGAGCTTCTCAGCTTGTAGTCAGGATCCAAAGAGAATTAGGGGGGAGTCATCTCCTGTCTCTGATTCAGTATTACTCCAGCACATACCACCTAAAATCTCAGGACCAACATCTATATATTTTCTAAGTGGACGGACACTGACCTAGGCCAATGTTTCATTCACTAGAGAGGAAAGGAAACCCAAGGGGGTACTGCTTTGCAGATGACACACCGAGAGGGAATAGCTGACCAGGGGTTAGGACCTGAGCCCAGGCCCTGATGTCCTGTTCACAATGATAGCTATTGGGGCTATCTGAAGACCTCTCCTCTGGTCTGGTTTGGAATAACCTGGCTCTGGATGTGGGGGCTCTGTGTCCAGAGTGGAACAAAGTCCCAAGCTGGTCTTGAAGGCTGGTTCAGAGGCCCAGGAGATCAGCCTGGGTTCCAGCTCGCAACTGGTTTACCAGAGGGGCTGTCAGAAGAGCGAACTACCCGATCAGAAGGGAGTGCTCCCTGGAAGGGGCAAAAAGGGCTGGCAGCTCCAGGCACTGAAGCTCATCTCTGTCTTTCTCTCCCTGTGCTGCCTTGGGCGTGGGTCGTTTCAGACGAGCCTCAGGTAAGATGAAGCTGGGCTACCTGGCTGCTGCCCCTGCAGCTCCCACCCTCCCGGGCCCAGTCTCTGGAGCAAAGGGAAGAAGTGGGTGAACACAGTTTGAGGTGTGGGTGTGGGGAGGGAAGGGACGCATAGACAACTCACACCTGTCCTGACCCCACCCTCCCCACAGCTCTACACCCTCGCCGTGATGGGTCCAGGGCCACCCAGTCGCCAGCCGGCCCAGATCTCTCGCCGCTACTCGGACTTTGAGCGGTTGCACCGAAACCTGCAGCGACAGTTCCGGGGCCCCATGGCTGCCATCTCATTCCCCCGGAAGCGCCTGCGCCGGAATTTTACCGCAGAGACCATTGCCCGCCGCAGCCGGGCCTTCGAGCAGTTTCTGAGCCACCTGCAGGCAGTGCCTGAGCTGCGCCAGGCCCCAGACCTACAGGACTTCTTTGTGCTGCCTGAGCTGCGGCGGGCACAAAGCCTCACCTGCACCGGCCTCTATCACGAGGCTCTCGCACTCTGGGCCAACGCCTGGCAGCTGCAAACCCAGCTGGGCACCCCCTTGGGCCCTGACCGCCCTCTGCTGACCCTGGCTGGGCTGGCCGTGTGCCACCAGGAGCTGGAGGACCCTGGGGAGGCCCGGGCGTGCTGCGAGAGAGCCTTGCAACTGCTGGGGGACAAGAACCCCCACCCTCTGTTGGCACCCTTTCTGGAGGCCCATGTGCGGCTCTCCTGGCGGCTTGGCCTGGACAAGCGCCAATCTGAGGCCCGGCTCCAGGCCCTGCAGGAGGCGGGCCTGACCCCCACACCACCCCCCAGTCTCAAAGAATTGCTCATCAAGGAAGTACTGGACTGACCTTGCCTAGACTTCAGGCCACTGTGGGGAGAGGCACTGCCCAAGGACAGGGGGCTGGCGGGCAGTGAGTATGACAGCTGGGAAGCTGGGGGTGGGGTGCTGGGAACCCCTAGAAGTCCTATGGAGAATCTATAGTAGACCAAGGAAACCTGTTCTTTCTGTTGAGCTGGACTCAGGACAAGCTTCAGCTGGGGTTGCCCTGGGATGGTGCAGGGAGGAAGTCTGCTGCAGCTCATGAACGCCTGGGGACTAAGCCCCAGGGTAGGTCAGTGTTCCCTCTTCCTTGGCCAGAGGGCCAGGGATTCTGCCTCCAGAGTCCTGGAGTAGGGCTGCGGTCTGGCCCGGGGGAATTAAAGGCCGGCAGCTCCAGTGGTACTAGTCTCTTTATTGGGTTTGCGGACAGAAGGCCCAGCCCTCGACTGTAGGAAGTTGCGGGGAGAGGGGCAATCCTTGAAGCCCTAGGCCGAGCTGGTCCCTCTGGCTACAGCTTGCTCTTTGAGGCCCAGGGCTTCACTCGGATCACACCCTCCTGGGCACAGGACACAGCCAGGACGCCATCCCGACGCCACAGCCGCCCTTGGACCAGCCCCCGGGAGCCACCTGTGGGTGAGGAGAAGGGTGAGAAGGGCATTCTCTCTCCTTCACAGCACAGCCAACATGCTCCTTGAAAAGTGTCCAGCCCATCTGGCTGCCCCATACAAGGGCACACCAAGTGTTGTGGCTTCTCCCAACTCTAAGTGGCCCTTTATGAGCCTAGTATGGATTGTCCCTGGGGGTAACTCCTGTGGGAACCTCACTTGACAGTTTAAAAGCACTTTCACATATCCACTGGCTTCCTCAAAAAGCTCACAGGGGGAAGAATTCTGAGGGCAGTCTGGGGTCAGAAGCTTGGCTAAATAGATCCACCCCACCCTGGCCACTTGTGGTAGGAAACCTGGCAGTTCCCTAATAAATCAAACCGGGGCCTCCAGGGTGGTAATTCACCAAAAATACCCCTATCTTCACCCCTAGCAGGAAAAAGGGGGTTGGAGAGGGCCTGGGGCCATCACATCTGGCCTCCCTCCCTCCCTGCCTGGAGGCTCCCTTACTAGCCTTGGGCCTGAGTAGAAGAAGCCACTGGTCCCCCTGATGCAGAGTAGAGCTTAGTTCTCCTAGTAGCCAAGTGAAGCAGGCCTCAGCCCATTTTCCAGATGAAGACACTGAACTCCACAGAGCCTCAGGTACTCGGCGATGAGGAGCTGGCCAAACTCGACTCTATGTGTCCTAACTCCCAAGTTTGCTGATCCTGTGTGGTGACGCTATTGGTTCTGGAGAGTTCCCCTTCCCCTGAGGAGAGAATCCCTTTCGTTCTGTTCCTGTTTTACAGAGCAAGGCCTTTTTTCATTTGAAATGTACTTCCCAGGAGAGGAGCCCAGGGCTCTGAGACTAGGCGGTGATGAACTAGTCTGGGCTTCTCTGTGAACTAACAAGCAGCCAAGTGGCGGAACCCTTAGAGACTACGGAGGACCCTGAACCCCACCCAGATGGTTAATCAGCACTATTGCTCGAAGACCTGCTTAAAAATAGTTTCCTGGATTTCATCCAAGACCTGCTGAGTCAGAATCTTGGGGGTGAAATCTGAGAATCTATTTTGAAAAAGCTCCCCCAACTGGCAATCTGATGTGCCACCAGGTTCAGATACCACAGCTCTAGGGGTATCTAGAATAAATAAAAACAAATAGGGGACCCTATTTGTTTAGATGGAGAAACAGGCTAAGAGAAAAGCTGGGACTTTCCCAGGATCACACAGAGAATCTGAAGTGCTTCTGGGACCAGAACTGGGTCTCTCATCCTCCCTGCATATTAGAGAAATGAAGCTGACCCCTTTCAAGCCTCACACTGGAAGACAAGAATGCCAGAGCCTAGGGGGGCAGGATCAGAGAAAGCAGGCTTCCTGCCCTCCCCCCACCTCAATCCCTTGTCCCATGTGGCCCCGTACTCACCAGCCCAGGGGCTCTCACACTCATAGAGCATCCAGTGGTCAGCTCGGAAGGGAGTGTGGAACCACATGGAGTGGTCCAAAGAGACCATGAAGTGCACCTTGTACTGCCACTGGTGAGGCAGCAGCGCTGTGCCCAGGAAGGCGTAGTCCGAGATGTAGGCAGCCACGCAGCAGTGCATCTTCATGTCGCCCTCCCCTGCAACATGTGCCTGTCCCGTCAGCCCCGCACTCCTGGGCTTTATAGCTCAGGACCTGCAGAGAGGCGGGCCTAGAGGGGCTGCCATGCACAGATATGTAGACTGCATAAGGGCACCTGGCCCCAGGTATATGAGCCAGGTAATAAAGGAGGTAGGGAGGGGCAGAGGGCAGGGGTAGGTGAGGACTGAATTCCAGTCTTCCCTCCCTAAGTCTCCCACACTCCGCCCCCTAAGGGGTGTCTTCCAGCTTGCACAGAGCTACCATAAGGTTAGCAGGGGTCCTGGAGAATCTCGGCAAAGCACCTTGCTTCCCCAGAAAGGGCCTACATTGAGGTTAATATAGTCACCTCCCCTTTATCCTCACATAAGTGGCCAAGAGAAGCCAACTTCCCCATCACGCCAACAAGGAAACAGGCCCAGAGAGGGGAAGTAACATGCTCAATGCCACAAAGGGCATACGAGGTCCAGGCCTAGTCCCTGAAGTGTTTTCTTCTAGTCCTTGGGGTCCTCTTACCAATGTAGCCCCGGGCTCGCACCCAGAACATCTGCTTAGGCTCCATGCTCTGCAGCTGGCTCAGGGTAGGCGGGTTTACTGGCTTGATCTCAATGGGCACCTCCTTGGCAGCAATTCGGTTCAGTCCTACTCGGTACTTCTCTTGGAGGTTGGGGTCCCTGAAAGTAAAGGGGAAAGGGAGACCCTCTCTGAGCTGCTTCTGTGGCCCCTTCCTTCCTCCATGGGGGCTCCTGACTTTTCCCCACAGCTCCCCTTCCATCCAACAGGCAGAAGAGCATAGTGTCTGAATCCCTTCTTTGCCGTGTATGAGCCCTGTGAACTTAAGTTTGTAACCTCCCTGAACCTATCTTCCCATCTGCAGAATGTAGGTAATGACAGCAACCTATCTAACACTGCAGGGTGGCAAGGTGGACCCCGTAAGAGGCACTGCCCTAAGCATTTCACATGTCGTGACTACCTCGTCATAACAACCCTGTAAGACAATGCCACCATCATCATCCCCATCTGATAACTGAACTGAACTAAGCACTGGGGAGTCCAAGAAGCTTGCTCAGGAAGTGGAGAAAGCAGGATGTGGACCCAAGTGGTCTGGTTCCATGGTTCAAGCTTTTACCCACTTCGCTATTCACAACTTTCAGGAAGCAGGCTGCACAACCTGGAGCCTCGGACTGGCCTACCTAATCCTCAGCAATTGGGAAGACTGTGTTCCCGGAAGGAAAAGCCCATCTCCAGGGAAGCCCCTCCACCCAGTAGCAACCACTCCGAGTGCTCTTCACCAGGGTTTCCATTTTCACCCCCACCCTCTAGGTCTGCCTGTCCTGCAGACCTTATGTGACGATGGCATGTTCTGTATCTGCACTGTCCACTCTGCTAGCTGACCTTATGTGACGATGGCATGTTCTGTACCTGCACTGTCCACTCTGCTAGCTGCAAGCCACATGTGGCTACTGAGTGCTTGAAGTGTGGCTACTGTGACCGACAGAATTGTTGATTCTACTGAATGTTACTTTAATATAGCCACATGTGGCTAGTGGCTTCCTTGGATAGCACAGCTCTCTATTTAGGGACCTTTAAGAATGATGTCCTCCTTTCATCTCAGCAAACATTTTTAGCTCTGAGAGCAGACCAGGCTCTGTGCTTATTCCTCTCTAATGGTAGTGGTATAACTACAATTCACTGAGCTGTCACAAAGTGATTTATTGTCTTTTACCTCACTTAATCCTCATAGCAGCTTTATGAGGTAGGAATTACAATTAGCACCCTTTTATAACCGTGAACAGAGGCTCAGAGTGGGAAAGCAAGTTGCTCAACCTCACACAGCCAGCAGAAAGAGTCTAGATTTGAACCCAGGCCTTTACCAAATGATCAAACCCACATCTATCCCATCAATAATCTGCTGCCTCCCCAGCATGCAGCACAGGACAGGGGAGCTCTCCTTATGATACAGCTGTGAGGTAGCCAGGACAAACATAGCCAGTCCCAATTTTTAGACAAAGAACCAGGTCTCTGACAGGCTGGGAAGTTGGGCAAAGTCACACAGCAGCAGGTGAGTACTAACAGAGGCACAGACCTAGCCAGAACCCATGTGTCGGGATCCCTGGGTGGCGCAGCGGTTTGGCGCCTGCCTTTGGCCCAGGGCGCGATCCTGGAGACCCGGGATCAAATCCCACGTTGGGCTCCCGGTGCATGGAGCCTGCTTCTCCCTCTGCCCATGTCTCTGCCTCTCTCTCTCTCTGTGACTATCATAAATAAATAAAAAAAATTAAAAAAAAAAAAAAAAAAAGAACCCATGTGTCGTCCTGTGTCAGGACCCAGAGCTCTTTTCACTGCCCCAGCATTTTTCCAACTTTATTAGCTGTGATCCAAGAAAGGAATATGTTTCACCAGGTGATACGGAAAATATTTAACACACACTAAAGAAAAGGTAGCAGGGACTGTCACTCTCTGCCAGGTATTACCTCCTAGGCTGCTGGACCATGAGTGATTCCCAAAGGAGGAGAGGGATCACTCAAGGCCTGGAGAGGTATATACCATGTGATTAGAGAAGTATTTCAAAATTTTAACAACCAGGAAAGCTGCAATAGTACCCGAACTGGCTGAATCATACACTCTGCCTTTATAGCCTTACCTGACACACTTGCCTGTGCCCCATACTTACACCAGAGAGACACCCAACGGAAACTCAAGTTTTACAGAAGGGGTCTTACCCTTAAGGCACACAATACGCTCCAGTATCTGTGTTGTTTTGTTTTGTTTTGTTTTAAATACCAGTCAAGACCCACTAAAGGATTCTATGACCTACTCACAGATGACAACTGCAGTTGTCCCAGAGCCTCGGGGTCTCTTACCTTAAATACTGGTCGATGAGGGCCTCATGGTCAAGCAGCTGTTCAGGCGGGGGCACATTGGGCATGGAAAACTGGTGCTGCGCAGGGCTGGGCTGAGTCTGCTGGAAGGAGGCCTGGCAGATGAATATGGGCTTGCCGTGCTGCACAGCCTTCACAGAGCGTACTGAGAAGCTCGTCCCTGTTCGTGTCCGCTCCACCTGGTACAGCACCGGCACTTTTGGGTCCCCTGCGGGGAACACAAGTGACACAGTGAGTCCTAGGAAGCCACCAGAGGAGCAGTCATCGTCACCATGGCTGGACAGTCACCTCTGCTACTTGTATTCTGTTCCTTTTCGGCCCAGTAGTCCCTAACTGAGGCCTGCTAGGGCCCGGGAACTAGGGGTACAACAAGTACCAGCACCTGTCACTGGGCACTCCAGCACAAGTGGAGCTCCTCTCTCTCAACAGCACAGAACACAGGGACATTGCCATGTTCCCTGCATTTGCATACTGTCCCTGCCGCTCACTGGCTGTGTAGCCTTGGAAAAAGAAATCCCTGAGCGCTTTACCCATCTGTAAGATAGGGATCATCAGTGCTTGTACTTCTCAGTATTTTAAGGAGAATTAAATCAGTCATAGTTGCAAAGCATTTAAAATAGTGTCCAGCACACAGTAAGTGCTCTATATGTTTGTTAAAGAAAATAAGTCATCCCAGCTTTTGTCTTGCTTCCATCTGTGACTGGGGGATCTTGTCATGAGTCCAGGACTATTCTTTAGATCAGAGGTCAGCAACTCTGGCCTGCTACCTTCTTTTTTTTTTTTTTTTTTTTTTTGAACAAGCAAAAGCTATTTCTTCAGAGTTTAGTATAGCAAGGGAGTCAGTTACCATCACTTATGTCTGGCAGAAACTCAAAGGCAGGCAAAGGAGTGGGAAAGCATTATTGTGAAAAAAAAGATTCACACTATACCACAACTGGAGGCTGTTGGCATGAGGAATCTGTAGGGAAGCTAATTAGAAGCAGGGCATCCTATATAATTGGAGAGGTATGCATATTTGGCTTTCTCTGGTTGGTTCTAAGTTGGAAGTGGGGACAAGAATTAGAGAAGCTATCAGCTTTTAATCAAGTCTTTGGTGTTTGGGGCTGATTATTACAGGGGCTATGCTCTGGCTTCCCGGACTGGTTGATAGGGATGGTGGCCTGACTTCCTACAAGTCTGACATATAGACAGTGGGTTGGCTTCCTGTGCTGCTTGCTGCCAACTACGGATGAGTTCTATCTTTTTTTAAAGATTTATTTAGGGGCACCTGGTAGCTCAGTCAGTTAAGCAATTGCTTTTGGCTCAGATCATGGTCCCAGACTCCTGGGACCCTGTTCAGTGGGGAGTCCGCTTCTCTCTCTCCCTCTGCCTGCCACTCCCCCTGCTTGTGCTCTCTTATGCTCTCTAATAAATCAAGTCTTTTTAAAAAAAGCTTTATTGGGCAGCCCAGGTGGCTCAGCAGGTTAGCGCCACCTTCAGCCCAGGGCATGATCCTGGAGACCTGGGATCGAGTCCCATGTCCGGCTCCCTGCATGGAGCCGGCTTCTCCCTCTGCCTGTGTCTCTGCCTCTCTCTCCCTCTCTGTGTCTCTCTCATGAATGAATAAATAAAATCTTTTTAAAAAATGAAAATAAATAAAAAAGATTTATTTATCTATTGGTGGAGGGAGAAAATCTTCAAGCAGACTCCACGCTGAGCACAGAGCCCAACATGGGGCTCAATATCATGATCTCACGACCCATGATATCATGACCTGAGGAGAAACAGAGTCGGCTGCTCAAACAACTGAGCCGACTGAGCCTCCCAGGCACCCCAGAGTTCTCTTTTTATATATGGCCTAGCCATCATTTGTCTCTTCATTCTCTCAGGAAAAACCATCGTCAGTCACTTTGTCCTAGATGCGAACAGCAGTCACTTGGCCCTTCTCTCTTGGGTGTCTGCAACCCCAGTGTAGTATGGAAGTCACTGGCTCTGCATTGAGGCCTATTAGTTAGTCCTCAACAAACTGGTCTGGAGGGTTTTGGGGAAGAGAGAGTCTCCTTGGTGTCCCTGAAGTCCTTCAGTGTCTCTCTGATTCGGGCCGATGTTGGAGAACTCGGACACCTTAGCAGTGAGACATCTTGGGGATGATTTTCAATATTCAGACAAAGAAGCAGATCTCCAGAGGTGTTGCTTCCTCCACCATCATCCAAATGAGAAGCCCACCAGGCACTAGAGGCTCATTCAACAGCAATATACATCACCATCTGAAGCTGGTTGGTTTGCTCAGCAGCCTGCTGGCTGGCAGTGCCAAAGGGGCATTTTTATCAGAATGGGTGTTCTTCAAGGTTGAAGGCCTTTAGGAAGGGCTTCCCAAAAGTCTAGATCCTAGAAATAGCTACATGTGCAGTCTGATTTCAGGAGCTGGAAAGGAACCCTCCTTTCCCTACCAGCAAACTTAAAAAAGGAGAAGGAAAAAAAAAAAAAAAAAAAGGCTCTAATCCAATCCTTAGGCTGTAGCTAAAACATAGTACTTCCAGTTACTAGTGATTTACTTTTCAGTGTGAATGAATTCCAGACCTGTTCTTGGCCACTGTTATTGGAACAGAGTAGATAGGCCCTGAAATATATTGAAGGAAGGGGACAAATGGTTGTGGAGTGACTGCTGGATACCAGGTGGCATTAAAAACTAGAGCAGGTTGGGGTGCCTGGGTGGCTCCGTCAGTTAAGCATCTAGCTGGATTTCAGCTCAGATCACGATCTCAAGGTTGTGATAGAGACCCCTTCTCCCACTGCACTGAGCTCCATACTCAGCAGCAAGCCTGCTTAAAAATTCCCCTCTGGGGGGCAGCCCGGGTGGCTCAGCGATTTAGGGCCACCTTCAGCCCAGGGCGTGATCCTGGAGTTCCGGGACCAAGTTCCACGTCAGGCTCCCAGCATGCAGCCTGCTTCTCCCTCTGCCTGTGTCTCTGCCTCTTTCTCTTTCTCTCTCTCTGTCTCTCATGAATAAATAAATAAAATCCTTAAAAAAAAAGAATTCCCCTCTGCATACCCCACCAACACAGTCACTCCCTAAAATAAATAAATCTTAAAAAAAAAAAAAAAAAGACACTAAGGCAAGTTTTCTCCAGTGGGTCTCACAATAGCTATGCAAAGTAAGTTTTATCTCCATTGAACAGATGAGGAAACTGATGCTATTAATAACATTTTCCTGACTACACATAAGCCCATTTACATATTGTCTGTTGTTGCCTTTGCCCTAAAAAATCTGAAATATTTTTTTTTCAAGAAGGCTCCATGCCGGTATTATGCTGAGTGAAATAAGTCAATTGGAGAAGGACAAACATTATATGGTCTCATTCATTTGGGGAATATAAAAAATAATGAAAGGGAATAAAGGGGAAAGGAGAAAAAATAAGTGGGAAATATCAGAAAGGGAGACAGAACATGAAAGACTCCTAACTCTGGGAAACGAACTAGGGGTGGTGGAAGGGGAGGTGGGCGGGAGGTGGGGGTGACTGGGTGGTGGGCACTGAGGTGGGCACCTGACGGGATGAGCACTGGGTGTTATTCTGTATGTTGACAAACTGAACACCAATAAAAATAAATTCATTAAAAAAAAAAAAAAGAAGGCTCCATGCCCAACATGGGGCTTGAACTCATGACCCTGAGATCAAGTGTCACATGCTCCACGGACTGAGCCAGCTAGGTGCTCCAACACATTAAATATTTTTTTATCTGGCCCTTTACAGAATAATGTTTGATGATTCAACTCTAGATTTGCCAACCTCTAAACCTATGCCAAGTCAGATGACTCCTGTACTACATTTTTCTATGTCTTTAGAGAAATACCTTAAAAAAAATTTGAACTATCATTTTATCCAGGATTTTTTTTTTTTAAAGATTTTATTTATTTATTCATGAGAGAGACAGAGAGAGAGGGGCAGAGACACAGAAGGAGGGAGAAGTAGGCTCCATGCCGGGAGCCTGATGTGGGACTCAATCCCGGGACTCCAGGATCACGCACACCCTGGGCTGAAGGCAGGCGTTAAACCGCTGAGCCACCCAGGGATCCCCCCTTATCCAGGATTTTTAAAAAAAGAATTGATATATGATAAATAGCCAAGGATAACAACCCCTACCCCAGCATCAAGCTGTCTTGCAACCTTTCAAGAAGCAGGTAAGGACACAAATGATTGGTGATTATTTTGAAATAGTAGCGTGGGCATGTCTCATTTCATGCTGCTCCTGGATGGAGACTTTCCAAGGAAAAAGATCCTTCCCCCAGAACCTGGTAGCTCTCCCCTGGTTTGAAATTAATTATCTCCCAAGACTGAAAGAGAATAGCAAAGGGGGGAGGACAGAGTATGGAGCTTGAAGAAATACACACTCAGGGGGATCCCTGGGTGGCGCAGTGGTTTAGCGCCTGCCTTTGGCCCAGGGCGCAATCCTGGAGACCCGGGATCGAATCCCACGTCAGGCTCCCGGTGCATGGGGCCTGCTTCTCCCTCTGCCTGTGTCTCTGCCCCTCTCTCTCTCTCTCTCTCTGTGTGACTATCATAAATAAATAAAAATTAAAAAAAAAAAAAAAAAAAAGAGATACACACTCAGGTTTAAATCCTGGCTCTGCCTCCCTGAACGCTCTGGGAGCTGGTTACATAACCTCTTCCGGTCCCTATTTCCTTAGAGGTGGAATGGTGGCAGGCAGGCATGCCCACCCCTCATGTTTACTTAGAAGGACCAAACAAGGGACACCTGGGTGGCTCAGTGGTTTAGCAGACATCTGCCTGAATGTGTTCCTGGGGTCCCAGGGTTCTGGGATTGAGTTCCACATTGGGCTCCCCGTAGGGAGCCTGCTTCTCCCTCTATGTCTCTGCCTCTCTGTGTGCCTCTCATGAATAAATAAACAAAATCTTAAAAAAAAAAAAAAAAAAAAGGAGCAAACAAGATAAGGTACATAGCTATTCTCTTTATCATGCAAATTTTACTTATTCCTATAAGCTCCTCATCAAAAAATAGTTCTCATTTATGGAAAACCAGCAATAGTCCAGGGCCTGCACTAGATACTTTACCTGAGAAGACCCAGAATTCTTTCAGAAACAAAAGAAAGAAGCCCATTCAGAGGGATCAGGTAATGCCCTCATTGCCACAAAACAAAACAAAACTATCTCATTGGGCTAAAGGATTACTGTATCAAGGCCTAGCCCTTTTGGAGCTTACAATTAAACTGAAGAAGAGTCCATCTGCTCCCAGCTAGCATAAAGGTAAGAATGGGGCTGACCCCACAGTAAGTATTCAAATACTTTACAGAAATGATTGTCAGGGGGGCACCTGGGTGGCTCAGCAGTTGAGCGTCTGCCTTTGGCTCAGAGCCTGATCCCCGATTCCCAGGATCAAGTCCCACATTGGGCTTCCTGCATGGAGCCTGCTTCTCCTCCCTCTGCCTGTGTCTCTGCCTCTCTCATGAATAAATAAATACAATCTTTAAAAATAAAAAAAAAAGAAAGAAAGAAATGATTGTCAGGGAGTTACAGGCAACACCAGGATAGTGGGTAGTAGCATGGGTATGCAGTATGAATAAAAGGGTACACTATTATAACTACACTTGTAAAATGAAGGGGAAAACCTTCCTATTGTTTTCTTAATATAAATCGCATATTGTAAAATTCCATAGATTCTTCTCAGCTCATGGGACTGTGCAGAAGAATTGGAAGCATCTGCCTTAGGAGTGAGGAGAAGGGAGGGAAAGTGAGATTTTTATATTTCTCAAAAGAAAGCATGGGTTTTAAAGGATTGCTCTCTCGTTCCTTTATTTGATTCCAGAGCTACAAGCAGCTGTATGGATCTGGGGCTAGGCTCCTCTCCTTCTCCATTCTTCAGGTGGGATGAACCAAGCCTGGAAGAGATGGGGGATGGAGGTGGGGGTGGTAACTACTCAAGATGGCTTGGTGAGTTAGTGGCAAAGCTGAAACCAGACCCAAGGTTTCTTGATTTGCACACTGGTGCTCTCTTCTCCAAGCCAAGCTGCCTACTGCTGAACTCCTAGCACAGGTGACAGCATCTCTCGGAGGATCCAGTACAGTGCTTGGCACCAAAAGGTGTGTGAAGAATGAACAAAAAACCTGCAGGGAGTAGTTAAGCAACAGAATCTTCTGTCATTCCATGCCAGATAACAAGTCATGTGGAAAACAAAAGCAAAAGAAAAAATTAATTTCCTTACTACTTAAACCCATTGACAAGTCCTTGAAACAGGTAGAGTGATCTCTAGAGACTCAGCTGCCTCCAGGTGAGTACTTTGCTAAGGGCAAGAGGCAATCTTAGTTTAACATTACCCTGACCCTGTAGGATCCTGGAAGTCTTCTTTAGACACGTAGAAATTCCTTTGGAAACTTCCTTTATCTCTACCATATTGGCATGCTGCATGTTGGCAATCACCCAAGCATATGGCCCACCAATACACATCTGAAGGGTCTCATGACTCAGGCTTTTTAAGACAGGAATAAATGACCTTTTCCTAACAATAACTAGCCCCCTCAAGGTCCTGGAAACCTGACTTCTAAAATACCTTGGAAACTTGTGCTGTCCCTAACCCCCATCCAACTTGAAAGTATATAGTCATTTGTCACAATCCCAGTACAGCCTTTTCTGCCCAGAAGTCCTGTTCTCGTGCTCTAGTAAGACCACCTTCTTAGGGAAGCCTGGGTGGCTCAGTTAGTTAAGCATCCGACTCTTGATTTTGGCTCAGATCATGATCTCAGGATGCTCAGCAGGAAGTCTGCTTGAGATTCTCCCTCTCCCTCCTGCTCTCCTCCCCCCACTCTTTCTTTCTAAAAATAAATAAATCTTTAAAAACAAACAGACAGGGACACCTGGGTGGCTCAGTGGTTGAGCATCTGCCTTTGGCTCAGGTTGTGATCCCGGGGTCCTGGGATCTAGTCCCACATCAGATTCCCCGCAAGGGGCCTGCTTCTCCCTCTGCCTATGTCTCTGCCTCTCTCTCTCTCTGTGTGTCTCATGAATGAATAAATAAAATCTTTTTTAAGAAACAATAAAAATAAAACCAAACAAAATCATCTTTTTACATCAAACACATCTCAAGAATTCTTTCTTGATCATTTGCTCTGCCGCCAACATTTCCTCAACAAGCACTCAGTGATCTCATCCGTGTGAAGTCCAACACTCCTCTGGGCCCCAGACCTTGCTCCTCTCTAGGTTCCCCTGAGGGGAATCAACTGTCTCACTCTCCCCTCCCCCACCGCCCTTCCTCCCTCTTCCAGCCCATCAGCCCCCCAAGTCCAGGAACAAGTGGCTGCTGGGCCCTCAGGGTTGGGTTTGGGTATAAAGAGGGGATAGTTTACCTGTCCGTACAAAGTAACAGTGCAGAGAGTGCACATGGAAGTCTTCACTCACAGACTTGGCTGCAGCCACCAGGGCCTGGCCCACAATCTGACCCCCAAACAGCCGCTTGGTTGTGGGTACCCAGTAATGTCTTCCTCTGTGGAGAGAGGGGAAAGCAGGAAATACTTGGGCCAAATCCTGCAACCATCCTATAGGGCAAGACCTCTCAACCTTATTGACGTCTGGGATCCTTCTGAAATCTGGTGAAAGCCATGGACCCTTCTCCCAGGCAAATACCCTTACTCTGCATACAGCATACATATAACTTTAGTGCCTTCAAGACTGCCCAACCCTTCTGTGGGCTTCAGTTAAAGACAAGGAACCAGCTCTCTTCTTTTACCCAAAGAGAACAGGGATCAGAGAGGGAAAGTGACTTGAGTGAGGTCAGTCAACTTAAACATTGCCAGTCCTGAGCAGTGTCTGCGTCTTCTGCCCCCAAGTCCAGTGTTTCTTTCACTGCCGATTCCAGGATAAAGCAGAAGCCTCTCAAGGCCATAAGGGGACCAAGATGATCCCCAAGAGCTGCGGGCAGACTGCGTTCAGGCCTGCCACTTGGGCCTCTCAACTTTAGCCCAGTTCTTCCAAGAACTACAAAGGGTCCTAGAACTCAAAGGGTCCTCAGGCTTTAAGGGTAACCCTCTAGCGCACAGATGAGGAAATGAGGCCCTGGAACTCCAGCTTCCTACCACTGAGGCCAGCTCAGCTCCAACCTAGGTTAGCATTTAAAAAAAAAATATAATGCCTTCCAAGTAGCCCCTCCTAGTCATTTGCAATTCATTAAGTAGGGGGAAGTGAAACTCTAACATTTAAGATTGCCTCTGAAAAGCCAGTAAGAACCCTGACGGCCAAAACTATTAAATCCCTAGCTGCAGAAAAGCATTTAAGTGGTATCTGGAAGGAAACTGGCTCAGATCTCAGGGCAATGAGGTACTAGATCCAAGTGGTGGAAGGTGCGAGGTACGTAAAAGGAAAGAACAGTGAATATGCAAGAAGCTGCTTCTAAATTTTCAACCGGATCAGCTGCGTGCATTTAAGTGACCACCCTTTCTGGGCTGGCCCCTAGGGACAGGACTCCTCCAGAGAGCCTGCTGAGAAGGCTAGCTCAAGCCACCACTTCGTCTGCCCGGATGGCTAGGGCCTCCTAGTGGCGGGGCTGAGCAGACCTGGCGCGCACCGGAGGAAGCTAGGGCAGCGAGACCAGCCAGGTCTGTCAGGGACCAGTTCTCTCCCAGGCGCGGCAGAGCCTGCATCCTGCACAGAGCCCATCCCCGTCCGGGGGGCTATGAGCAGGAGGCAACGCGGTGGCGGCATCGAGGTCGGAAGTCTCTGTCCCAATGTGGGGGGTGGCGGGGGGAGGGGTGCGAGCCAGATGCAGCCGGCTACCTGAACAGATCCACGTCTAGCGGCTCGAGGTTGAGCACGCTGGTAACCAGGACGCTGCGGAGGTCCCCGGAGGGATCGCCGCCGCCCTGCTCATCCTCGGGAGCCTGCCGGGACGCCATGGGGTTCACGCGCGGCCGGCCAGAACACCGCGCTGAGCGGACACGAGGACACCCGCACTGAACGCCGACCTTCTTCCGGCAGCTTGCTCCAGTAACAGGAAATCGCCTCAAGGCCCCCCCGCCCAAGAAAGAGGGGTCCAAGTTATGATTGGTCGGCCCTCCTGTCAGTCTTCGCGAGAGGCGGGCTAGCTTTCTCTAGCGATTGGAGAAAATGAGTGCCAGTCTGGGAATACCGTGTGTGATTGGATGTAACTGTGAGGGGGCGGAACCCAGGGCTGAATAATAAGAGCTGAGCGTCATTTCCCCTCTGTGAGAAAGCAAAGACGCCCCCAGACCCCTAAGCCCTCTCGGCCCTTAGGGCTCCTCCTGAGCCCCGTAACAGGCCACTCAGCTGAGGCCGACCCTTAAGGCATCCTGGACATGCGCCAGCCTGTAGGCCCTCACAGTGTGACCTCTGAACCCTAGTGTTGATCCGGGGGCCAGCCCCTGGTGTGGGCTGAGGGGGCGGCCATGGAGCTGGGCAGCTGCTTCAAGACCTACGAGGATTTCAAGGAGTGCTTCAGCGCCTACAAAAAGGAGAACAGGTGCTCCTTCATTCTCAGGGACTGCGTCTCCGTCCGCTTCCACAACCTCAACCATGGCACCTGCATCCGCGAGGACATCCTGTAAGGGCGGGGCAGGTCTGGGGCGGGGCAGGAGGGTGGGGAGGAGGCCGGACTGTCCCCTGGAGGGAGGCCTTGGAGGAGGAGGAGGAGGGAGCGCAGCTGGGCCCCGGTCTCAGGGCAATCAACAGGCACCGAGCACTTGTCCTGTGCCTGGTGGAAAGAGCAAAACATTCCCAAGGCATCGCTTTTTGACCACCCACTCCCCCTTCATTCATTCACTCCATTATAGCTTTCCTGAAATAACTGCAATTTGCCCCATTCTTTGAGCACCTGCAGTATCCCTCGTACAAAGTACCGTCTTCACAAATGGATACAAAACGCCTCTGGGATGATTTCCTCCATCAGTGTTCTCTTGACAAAGCAATGAACGCGGTCAGTTGTTGGTTAGTTTGCTCATTCATTCGTTTGTTTTCTACGTGGTTCTCGAGCTTCTGAGATTAACAACCGTTTTTTCAAACACTTCCCATGCCCCAGGCATCCTTCGCTGTTGTGTGCATGCTTTACCAGGCAGGGCTGTATTGAGAATTATAGTTAAATGCTGTTTTTCCCTTTTGGCAGCTGAGAAAACAGGCGGAGAGGGTTGACAACTCCATTGTCTTCAGGGCTTGGGTGAAACAGCCCAGCGTCAGAAAGTTTTAATTTCACCCTAAGAGAAAGAATGATGAAATAACAACGGACTCCAGGTCTTTGTAGCAGAGACCACAGAGGTGTGTGGTGACATGGAGAGCAGGCCCTATCTAATCAACTCCAGCTAATGGCCACCAGGTGGAAATGAAGATCCGGTGTTGCCAGAAATGGGAGCAGGACAAGTCAGAAATCCAAATTTGGGGCAATATCTCCACTTTTTAAAAATTGCAAATCAGTTTAGATTTGAACACACTCTGAGGAGGCCAACTCAAGGAACAGTACAAGCTCCCTGTCTAAATTATTGTTAGGCAGTTAAGGGAGAGGAGAAAAGCTCTTCTTGAGTCTGTTGGACCTTGACAGTTTTCAGCTCAGAATAATCCACATGCCAAAGTGGCAAATTCTGGGGCAGCCTGTCCTGAACCCCATCAGTGGTTAAAAGGGAGAGCTCTGGAGCCAGAAAGACAGGCTTTACACTGGAAGTTGGGGAACACTTCATTTCTGTGACCGTTTCATCCTCTGTAAAATGAGATGGATGCGGTGAAGAGTAAACAGAAATGCGTATAGGAGCAGAAACGTGGTGCTCTGTAAGTACTCCGAAACTGTAATGAGGACATGTTAGAAAATGGTACTGGGACTCAGTACTTTGAGAGGCAAATGTGCTGTGGGAATTATCACTAAATGATCAAAAGTCCCATTCCACTTGGAACTTGATTTTTTTTTAAGAGAAGTTTACCTATTTTTTTTTTTTTTTAAAGATTTATTTATTCATGACAGGCACAGATCGAGAGAGAGAGAGGCAGAGACACAGGCAGAGGGAGAAGCAGGCTCCATGCAGGGAGCCCTACATGGAACTCGATCCCAGGTCTCCAGGATTCCACCCCTGGCTGAAGGCGGCGCTAAACCGCTGGGCCACCCGGGCTGCCCAACTTCTTTGATTTTTATACCCAGTTTCCCCTCTCATATTTTTATATACAGTTGTTTTGTTTTTCTTTTGGGGGATTGATATTTTTCAAACACTCCATGAAGTATTCTGTCTCTCCCCGCTGCCATTCAGTTTAATAGCTACTGCATTCCAGACACTCTGATTTTACAGGCATTGTTTTATTTAATCCTCATCACACCCTTTGAACCTTGTTATCTGAGTTTTCATTTTCCATGTATCCATAGGCACAAGGCCCAGTAGGAAAGTAGATGTCATACAAAAATCATGCTAATAAACCAGCCACTAAAAAAATTAGTCACTATTTAATAATGTCCTGCTTATCTCTACCAGTCTCATTAGCATCTTTGGCACTCAGTTTCTGGCTAATCAATGGATGTGGTAAACATTAGGATAATACAATGGAAATAAAATGAATTGCAGGCTGAAATTACACATCTCCCAAGACCTGTAGGACTTGGGTCTCTGAAAGTAATGATGGAGAACCCCTTCCATCTCCCTCAGCCTGACACCCATGAACAAGGGAAGAAGGGAAGTCAACAAGGCTGATTATGTGAGGAATTTGACAAAGGATTTGCATAGTGAAGAATTAAATTAGGTCCTTGGGAAGCCTGATAGAGCTTAGGAATATTTCCATAAAACCTTTCCATATTGTGAAAGAGAGACATGAATAAAGTATCGGTGTTTGGGGAAAATGCACCAGGGGGAAAAAAAAACATTTGATACTGTAAATCATGCTTTATTTTAAGAATTTGTATACAGCTGCCATTATAACCTACATTTTGTTAAATATAATATTTTTTAAACTATTTATTTAAGTGATCTCTACACCCAACATGGGGCTTGAATCACAACTCTGAAATCAAGAGTTGTTTGGTCTTCCAACTAACCCAGCCAGGTGCCCCTAAATATATTAACTTCATAATTTTAGTCTATTATAAGATTAAGTTTCACTCAAGTCTATTATAAGATTAAGTTTCACTCAAGTCTTTTTTTTCCACTATTTACTCTGATAAATAGTAATAGTAATAGTAAATAGTACTCTGTTGTTTGTGGGGAATGTTTTTTGGCTGCAATTAACTGAAAACTCTGACTCAAAATGGCTTCTTAGAAGCTCAGAGGGGGGCCTCTGAGGGTGATTGTTTCCGTGACCCAGGCTTTTTGTGTCTTTCTACTCTGCCATCCTCAGGTCTCAAGCTTTGCCTGCAGAAAGGCTCCTCACGAAGGCAGAGGTCATATCCAAAGGGAAAAGCCTTCCTTGGTTTCCTGCAGATATCCTCTCATGTTTTTTTCTTCAGAATTGGGCCAGTATCCATACCCATTCCTAATGAGATTACCTTAATTGGCTTAGACTAGCCCTGAAGTACTTAGCTATGTGGGGGAGGAATGGCAACCCAAATTAAATTGGCTTGCTGTTAGTAAGGAAGAAGGGGCTAAGGGCTGTTGAGTTAGCAACCCACAGATGCAGTCACAACATTTTAAATGAATTCACTTCTAGTGGTTCTGATTGGTTTTGGATGAGATGCTGACTTCTAATTGGTTTGGGATGAGGTATTGTGATGAACTATAGACCAGTACTCTTGTTATTTCTGTGTTTACAGATAAGGATTTGGAGGCTAAGAGGAAGTGAAATGACTTGTCCAGGCTCACACAGCTAATAAGTGGTAGAGCTAGAACTTAAACTCAGATCTTCTGACTCAGAGTCTTGGTCCTAACTCAAGTTACATTGTCTAAAATGACTTTACCTATAAAAATCCTATTCATTGCTGAAGGTATGATTTACACACAAGGACACAAATCTTATGTAAAATTAATCAAAATCCGTAGTTAATCCATACAAGTTCCCATAGAGGGAATTACTCTTTTGTTTGATTGTGAGTAATATTGCTTGTACCTCTCCTTAACCATTCACTTGATTTTGACTTCACTGGCTACCTATGTGAGTCTCTCTCTGTTCACTAGACTTAGAGAGTGGAGACTAATGAGTCTATGTAGCCCTGTGAACAACTACTGTAGTATTCAGTACATAGCGGGACTTGGTAAATGTTTGAAATTAAACAAAGGACTTGTCCCATGTCGTAGTGAAAGTAACAATGCTAGGACCAGAAGCCAAGTTGTCTGACAGAATGTTCCCCGTGCTCTGCCTAGTAAACTTCTCATGTTATATGAGGAGAATCATTTAATGTTCATTTGGCACATGTGCTTCAAGCATCTGGTGGGTGCCAGCTATGGGAGCCAACACGGGAGCACACTGGTGATGCTGTCCAGTAGGGAATATAAACGCCTAGAAAGTGGATGGGAAGGAAGGCTGGCTGACTCCCTCCAGATCCCGAGTGAGCAGTCTGTGATATAAGCACTAAGGGGGATTCTTAAAGATATGAAGCCTTGGGATCCCTGGGTGGCACAGCGGTTTGGCGCCTGCCTTTGGCCCAGGGCGCAATCCTGGAGACCTGGGATCGAATCCCATGTCAGGCTCCCGGTGCATGGAGCTTGCTTCTCCCTCTGCCTATGTCTCTGCCTCTCTCTCTCTCTCTCTCTCTCTCTCTCTGTGTGACTATCATAAATAAATAAAAATTTTTTTAAATATATTAAAACAAAACAGAAAAAAAGATATGAAGCCTTGTGCCTGCCCTCAGGAGTCAATGCTTTAAGCTGGGAGGCAACTAGGTACAGACTATAATAACAGAAGTGCTCAACAAGGTTGTTTTTGTTTTTTTTAAGGATTTTATTTATTCATGAGAGAGAGGCAGAGACACAGGCGGAAGGGGAAGCAGGCTCCATGCAGGGAGCCTAATGTGGAACTCGATCCCAGGACTCCAGGATCATGCCCTGGGCCAAAGGCAGGCGCCAAACCCCTGAGCCACCCAGGGATCCCCGCTCAACAAATTCTTAACAAAAGATTTGTATACTTTATTGTAGGCAGGTTATATCTCAATAAAAAAGCTGAAGCAAAGCAGGGAAAAAAGCAAGCTTCACTCTAGTACCTATTATGTTTGAAATGCATGATGCCAACAAGGACATTTAGTGATCTATAAGGAAGTTATTGGACCTGACTAGTGTGTTGAGGGTCAAGCTGAAGGGGTAAAAATTATTATTCTGAGAAAGGAGAGAGATTTTGACAAGACAGGCAGCATAAGGGTTAACTACACAGACACTAGCCAAGCAGGCTTAGTTCATATCCCAAATTCTTATCCTTGAGAACATTTTTAAGCCTGTGTCCCCATCTGTAAAATTAGGATAATAGAACCCCTTTCCTAGTATAAAATGGTGCACATTAGGGGCTTAATAAAGCCTGGCATATGATACCTTAATACATGTAGTACTGGCAGGAAAGACTGTAAAAGCCTTGTTAACATATTGGGTATAGACGTGGAATACGAGGAATTAGAATGCCAAATTAGAATGCTGTACCCTGGGAGGTACAGTCAGTCATTAATAGGATCAGGAAAGGTTTGAAAGACCCTTATGGTTGGTGTTCACCAGTATCTTTTTTCAGAGTAGCCTAACAAACCTGCATTAAGAACACATGAAGTTGGGATGCCTGGGTGGCTCATGGGACACCTGGGTGGCTCAGCAATTGAGCATCTGCCTTGGGCTCAGGATGGGATCCGGGTCCAGGAATGAAGTCCGCATCAGGCTCCCTGCGGGGAACTTGCTTCTCCCTCTGCCTGTGTCTCTGCCTCTCTCTTTGTGTCTCTCATGAATAAATAAATAAAATCTTAAAAAAAAAAAAAAACAGAACACATGAAGTCAATCTCATTTGATGAGCTAGGGCTATGCTAAGATCTTAAGCCAGCAAAAGAGTAGGGCCCAGTCTGTGGGCTTGGGGAAGGCTTCCTAGAAACATTGATGGTTGCACATAGTCCTGAAGAATGAGTAAGCTTTAAGATGAAAACAGGTGGGAAGGGCATTCCAGAGAGAGATAAATACAAGCAAAGGCAGAGAACTGAGAGACAGCATAGTGAGTACAGGATGCTGGCAGTTTGTCTTTCTAGGGCACAAAATGTGAGATGGTGAGGGGGTGGGAAGAGAGGCTAGTGAGATAGGCAGAGGCAACACCTCGGTCACTATGACTGGCCTTGCCATACCAGTTGGCTGCCCCAGCCCCTCCTGGCCCTGAGCTAGGGATGGTGTTGCCATCCCAGCACTATGCACACAACAGGTACAGGCATTTCCAGCCCTGGGCCATGCCACCCTGTTATTGTAGACCTGACGTATCCTGTTTTTCTAAGCTTACCCCACAGGGTGGGTAGACAGGACCAGCAAGATTAGAGTGTTCGGAAAGGGTTAGTGAGAAGTCCAGGCTGTGTCACGTCATGCTAGAGGCTGAGATTTTTTTTCCCTTCTTGTTGCTGGGACACTCCCTGAGGAGGCAGGGGTGCAACCTGTGCCACCCATGGTCTATGAGTCATTTATCAGAACATCTTTGATAAGCATCTGCTGAAAGAATAGCATTGTGTTAGGTGCTTGGAATACACTGAGAAATAACTCAGTCCTGTCACTTGACAATAGCCCCATCCAATTATAAAGGTACTTTATAAACCTCCAAGAGAATGTCATAAGACATAAGAGCTGTAATAACAGTAGCAGACTTTGATTTAGCATAAATAAAAGGGTGAACCAGGCTCTGGGCTATTATGTCTCAGGCTTCTTTAATACATATAACAATCTTTTTTTTTTTTTTTTTTTAAGATTTTATTTATCCATGAGAGACACAGAGAGAGGCAAAGAATAGGCAGAGGGAAAAGCAGGCTCCCCGCTGGGAGCCTGATGTGGGACTTGATTCCAGAATCCCGGGATCATGACCCGAGCCAAAGGCAGACACTCAACCACATTGCCACCCAGAAGCTCCTCTTTTTTTTTTTTTAAGATTTTATTTTATTTTTTTTTTTTTAATTTTTATTTATTTATGATAGTCACAGAGAGAGAGAGAGGCAGAGACACAGGCAGAGGGAGAAACAGGCTCCATGCACCAGGAGCCCGACGTGAGATTCAATCCCGAGTCTCCAGAATCGTGCCCTGGGCCAAAGGCAGGTGCTAAACCGCTGCGCCACCCAGGGATCCCTAAGATTTTATTTTTAAATGATCTCTACACCCAGTGTGGTGGAGCTCAAACTTACAAACCCAAGATTAAGAGTTGTACATTCTACCCATTGAGCCAGACAGAGCTAATCCTCATAACAGTCTTAATAAGACAGTCTCATTTTATGACTAGGAAACTGCACAGAGAGGTAAAGTGACTTGCATAAAGTCAAAGATCTTACGAGTGATGGAGCCCTTATTAATATCCAGGTAGTCAGCCTCCAGCATCTCCAGTTTAACCACTAGTTATGCTGCCACCCAGAGAAGTTTTAAGCCTTTTATGTTAAATAAATGCAATGAATTCCAAGAAGGGAGCAGTTACTATGGGTTGAAACATCCACAAAGGCTTACTGGAGAAGGTGAGACCTGATTTGGTCTCGAAACATGGGTTGAATGACGATAGGAAAAGAACAGATATTCAATTTAATTACCCCTCTCCTTTGTTTGTTTATTTAAGATTATTTGAGAGAGACAGCAGAGCATGTGAGAACATGAGTGAGAGGGAGGGGTAGAAGGAGAGGCTGTGGCTTGAACCCAGGACCCTGGGATCATGAGGTGAGCCAAAGGCAGATGCTTAACTGATTGAGCCACGTAGGTGCCCCTATCCCTCTCCTTTGAATCATCACTTTCATCCTAGAATGGCAAAGCTGAAGGGACCCGAAGGTCATCTAGCTCCGGGATTCTTAGACTCTCTTGGGATTTGGACATTTTTGTTTAAATGAAAGATGAAAAAAAAATAATAATAAAAATAAATGAAAGATGAATAGAGATCTTTCCTCTGAGAGAAGGCCACTTGTATCTTTGCTGTCTGGAGGAGGAGGAGGCAAAAGCAGTAGTTCCCCAAAAGGCAGGAACAAAAAGGACATTTTAAACAGTGAGTAACCAGCTGGCCCTCTGCTGCCGCCTCTTGTCTGTTTTCCCTCGTGTCTTGCCTCATGCTGAATCACTGGGAGCTGCAGACAGGCCACAGAGCATGAATGAAAGGAGTGGGGGCTTCGAACTGATGATGAAAATGAACGCAGTGTCAGTTGGGCAGGGTCTTGACAAAAGAGCTAAACACTTTGGGATTGGAATGTGAATATCAGTTTTCCTTCCCTACGTCCTACACTGCCTCGTGGTCTCTGGGACACATAGCAGCCACTGTAAGTCCCTACGGGGTCTTGTCTTAGAAAGGGGTGGGCAGTACCTTTCTCACTGTCACCTCTACCTTCCTTAGATATGTGCAGGTGAAATTTGTCTGTATTCGGACTCAGTCAAACAGGAAGAGAACATCAGAGGTGGACATGTGCCCAGCATACTTGCTCCTGCGGTACAATGAGAAACTGGATAGATTGTTCATCAGTGAACTCAACACCCAGCACATCCACGTTGACTACAAAACTGCAGGTCCCAGAGGAGACACCGCTGGCAAATCTCAGAAGACCGTATGCCTACAGAAACCCCAGCCTGCGCAGCCCATGATCGAGAAGGACCTTGACCTGGCCAAGAAGTCCCTTGTTGAACCATCATTTTGCTTAGATAAGGTCCAAACACCCTCAAAGCCAGAGCAGGAGGGAATCACTCCTTCTGACCTGGCCAAGATAGCCAAAGTGATGAAAAACTTTCTTAAGGTGGATGAGGGTTCCATGGCTTCACTCAGCGTGGGCAACAGCCAAGACCTGGACCGGTTGAGCTTCCAGAGCAGCAAGATGAGTGATCTGTTTATCCGCTTCCCAGAGAATCTCTTGCTACACCGGGTGGAGAATGCCCAGGGCCACATCCTTTATGCTTTCTTGGTGGAGAACAAGGAACGAGAGGGTCGAGTGGTACACTTTGCCGTGCTTCAGGCTGAGACGGCTACCTCTGTGGCCAAGATGCTGAGTATCTTCACGGAGTTCAACTGTGACTGGCCCAAGGTCAAGGTGGTGTTTGTGGACCCCTCCTTCCCCCATCGAGCCATCCTGCAGGAGATCTTCCCCGCTGCGCGCATCCTCCTCTCTATCTACCACACCACCCGGCTCCTGGAGAAGAAGTTGCATCGGAGTTCAGCAAATCCATCCTTTAAAAGGCTAATGAAGGAAGCCCTGCGGGAGGCGGTATTTGTCACTTCTGATGCCAGCCTGCAAAATCTCTGTCAGATGTCCCAAGCCCTCCTAGACGAGGAGCTCTTCAGCTTCCTCCAGGCCCACTGGTTCTCCTGTGAGCTGCTATGGTACATGCACGTGAGGAAAGGCCTACATGCGTGTAACACATACATGGACAGCCTAGATGTCGTCACCAGCAAGGTGTCCAGCCTTTTCCGGGAACAGCAGTCTTTGCTGGACTGTATCCTCCGCTTTGTAGATTATATAGACTTCTTTAATACCAAAGGCTTGAAGAATGTGCCCACAGCTCCTCCCAAGTTAAAGAGAGCCCGGCCAGCCAGCCTGCCACCAAAACCCAAGAAGGCGTTTGGAGTCTGTGCGGGCAGTCTCAGCAGGCTCCCCATGGAAGAGACCAAGCCCGGCCCCCAGCGGTTGCAGCTGCAGCAGCAGCCACAGGTATGGCCCTCCCGGGGTGGCATGCTGGATGCCTTGCATGAGAGTGGCTCCCAGCTGGCCTATAAGCTGTGCCAGAACGAGTGGGAGGTGGTACAGAACTCCACCCACCTGGTGGACCTGGCTGGCTCCTCTGTGGACATTCAGCTACTGGAGGATTCTCACCATGTTAGCAAAGATGGCTGTAGCTGCAGCTGTTCCTTTCAACAGTCGTACCACCTGCCATGCCGGCACATTCTGGCCCTGCTGCATACCAGCCAGAAGCCCGTGGGTGAAGCCATGGTGTGCCGCCGGTGGCAGAAGAGGTACCAGCACCTCCTCGGGCCCAACGGGGAGCTCCGGGACCCTGTCATGGTCCCAAACACAGGCCAGCCAGGGAAGCAAGGACGGAGTGACATGATTCAGGACCTAAGCAGGGAGCTGGCAAACCTGCTCATGCAGAGTGAAGGGCCAGAGCTAGAGGAGCGCTATTCCACCCTGCGCAAGATTGTGGACATCTGGGCGGACCCCTGCCAGCCTCCTGAGCCCAGTCAGCAGCCAGAGGACTTCAAGGATGTAGGCCGCCTCCCTTTCCTCTGGGGAAAGCCAGAGGAAGGGGAGGGACTCCCTCTTGCTGGAGCCACAATTCATGACTGAAGCACTAGCACTGGCACGCTGGACCACAGATCCCTCTCCTTGGAAGTCGGAGAGCCCAAGGCGGGCAGGACATGCTAGGGGTCAGCATTTCAACCAGTGTCCCTACGTAGGGCTAGGAAGATAGTTACATCAGGGGGTAGAAGAACCCCACTACAGACAGTCCTTCGAGCCTACCCCTCTTCTGCCCTACCTTTGTCATTCTTTGGGACCCTCCTTCATTGTCAAGGCCAAAGTTATCTCCATGCTGAAAGGTCATCCCTCTTTCTGCCCTGTCTCCTGAGATCAGAGATCTCACTCCCATTAGAGATGAACTCCTGCCCTAGTATAGGGTGAGACAGTCTATGCCTGGGAAAAGGACCTGTTTTCAGGGACAGAGGGTGATCCTTGGCTGTTGCTGCTCTTTACAAAGAATCTGTTATTTGTACTTATTTTTATTCACATTAAAGTTTTTTTTGTTTTGTTTTTTTAATAAAATCAAACAAGCTGGGGAAATGTGTGCTGTTTGGACAGGGAAGGAATCTAATGGGGGTTGTGGGGCCAAACAGAATCTGATGCCTTAAATTCAAAGACTTAGCAGTCTGCCACCAACTTCATCCTCTTCCCACCAACCAAGCCTTCGACAAGGATTTCATGCTGCTTTGAATTCTAGCAGGAACCCACCAAATAGATGTGGGGCGAGGGGAACCTGAACCCTAGAGTCTACTACCTGCACTTGCTGGGAGACTGTGGGCAGGTTTCTAATTTCTTTGACCCTAGGTTCCTCATCTGTAAAAATAAGTCTTGGCCTGTTCTAATCCCAATTTGCCATCTAGATTTATGTAAACCGAACTTTTTCCTTCCAGTTCTAAGCACCAGCCTGGACTTTTGTTGTTGCTAGTTTATAATCTTAACCACCTAAATCCTGGGAGCTACCCAGCTTTCCAGGATGTTCTGTTCAGGGGAACCGAGGTCAAGGGTGGCAGTCAGCCTTGGTTCCTGCGCTCGTCCGCCAGTCTGCCCTGACCTTAAAAAGATCACCGCGCGCTACCGGATCTCTTCTACAAAACAATGGAGGGGGCGGGGCTGGGCGGCACCAGGTTCAGCTCTCGCAAGATCTGGATTTCCTCAGCTGTAATGGAGAGGGCAGATTTCGAGGCCTGGGCCTCAGTTTCCCCATAAGGCAGGAGACACGGTACTATTACAGAGGCACCCTTTCCTCCCCTCTACCTTCCCCCAGGCTTTGGAATTTGACCAGACAAGAAAAAAAAAATTCATAAAGCACCGCTGTTTATTTCCCTTTAAATTTTCGACCCCTGAGGAGTTTCCATAGCAACATGCCCTTCCCGCGTCCGGTCCCCACGCGGGGCTGCGGAGTTCCAGCCTCCCGGCTCCGGCTCTCTAGGATCCCGGTGTCCTCGGGCTCTCATTGGCCACCGCCAGCCGAGCCCCTCGTAACCCTGGGAACAGCGCCCGCCCACAGATCGCCGGGCTACGATTGGTCTAGGCCCCAAAGGCCGAACGCGAACTCTTCAGGCCATTGGCCCGAGTCTCGGCGAAGCTGGCGCCGCGGTTGGTGAGCCTAGAGGTCAGTCAGAGTCAGAGCCAGGGTCAAATAGGGAGAAATGGCGACGGAGCCAGGCCGTGGGTGAGTGATTTCTGAAGGGGTGGAGGTGTGAGGCAACTGATGACCGCGGTCAGCCATGACACAGCTCCCAAAGGGGTGGGAGGTTGACTTCTCTTCTGGCTCCGGCCGGACTCGGGACGAGAACGTCCGACCTCTACATCCTCCCACCCGGGTGAGAGGTCACAGGCTGCGCCCCCTCTCTGGTGTTTAGACCTCAGGTACTGTGCAAAGCAGCCAGGATGCCGAGCCAAAGGCTCAGCTTCCAGCTACTTGCAGAGTAATGGTGGGCAAGTCACTTAACCTCTTTGAACCTCAGTTTCTCATCTGTAAAATGGGGACAGTAACCCGGTTTGGGGCCAAATTGAGTAAACACTGGGACAGAGTACTGCATTTAGAGGGATTTCCGGGGAGGCAGGAGAAGTCAGCCATGCACATTCGATAGCCCCTGTTTGTGGTTCAAGGGCTTGAAGCTCAGAGGGAGTCACTGACTTGCCCAGCATCATAAAAGTTCTCTTATGTATACTAGGACCAAATGGAAGAATGGATGCCAAGCAGTAATCTGTAAATATAATGTGCTAAACAAATATTTTAAATGCTGTTTGAGGAGAAAAAAAACAAAAAGACCATATGCAGCTCTAGCCTTCACACCCATTTAAATCTCTTGGAACTGAATCTTTCCATGGCCAGCTTATCAATTAGGTCTCAGCTCCAATGTCATCTCCCTCCCCAGCAAGAGAGAGCTTCCCTGACCACTTTAACTGAAGTATCCCTCCCTCCCCCAACTTACCTTCTACCTGTTACCCAGTTTTGTGGTCTTGCCTGTTATATCTTTCTTTACATGTTTATTGTGTATCTCGCCCAGGACAGTGAGGATACAGAGTAAGCAATATTGTCTGGATGAATAATTGAGGAACCAAGCCCCTACTGTCTCCTTAAACTTCTGTTCCTCTCCATAGGCCCATCTTTGGAACAAGATCGGGGAACTACATTCCAGCCTCACGCTTCAGCTTAGTTGGAGCTTGAGATCCTGAAAGTCTCCTGGACAGCAGCCTTGCAGAGAAAATATTTTGACTGTGGCATCTAGACATCTCCCATCTCCCCCATGGCCCTGACAATGCTGAATGAGCTCTTGATTGAGGACCCAAACCCACCTATGCTGCTGTATCAGGTTAGCAAGACTGCTCAGTTAGATACCCTCAACTACCAGAGCTGCTTTATGCAAGGTGTCTTTGCCCATTTCCCTGAGATCTTATTTATCCACCGGACCTATAACCCAATGGGCAAGGTGCTATATACCTTCCTGGTAGATGGACCTCGGGTGCAGCTGGAGGGTCATCTCGCCCGGGCAGTCTACTTTGCCATTCCTGCCAAAGAGGATGCTGAGGGCCTGGCCCAGATGTTCCAGGTGTTCAAGAAGTTTAACCCAGCATGGGAGAGAGTCTGTACCATCCTGGTGGATCCTCACTTCCTCCCCTTGCCCACCCTTGCTATGGAGTTTCCCGCGGCCGAGGTCCTGCTCTCAGCCTTCCACATCTGTAAGTTCCTCCAGGGCAAGTTCTATCAGCTGTCACTTGGACAGCCTGTGGAAAGGGTGCTCCTTACTTCCCTGCAGAGCACGATGTGCTCAGCCACAGCTGGCAACCTAAGGAAGTTGTATATACTCCTGAGCAGCTGCATCCCTCCTACCCAGCTGCCCGAGCTCCACTCACACTGGCTGCTCAACGACCGCATCTGGCTGGCCCACCGCTGGAGAAGCCGAGCTGAGAGCAGCCGCTACTTCCAAGGCCTGGAGGTCACCACCCGCGTCCTCAGCCAGTTCTTCGGCACTACCCCATGCGTGGAACAAGGCATGGTCTCTCTGCTCCGATACATGCACCAGAACTCTGGAGACAAGGCAAGTTTTAGCCTGGGCCTGAGTCCCCAGAACAATCATGCCGCCTTAGACGTCAGCCCCGAAAGCCCCAAAGTGGAGCAGCTAGTAGAAGCCCGCATCCAGCACTCCCTCAATGCCATCTGCACGGGGCCAGCTGCCCAGCTCTGTCTGGGTGAACTCGCTGTGGTCCAAAAATCTGTGCACCTCATTGGCTCCGGTTCAGAAAAGGTGAACATCCAGATCCTGGAGGACACCCATAGGGTGCAGCCCCAGCCCCCTGCCAGCTGCAGCTGCTACTTTCACCAGGCCTTCCACCTGCCCTGCCGCCACATCCTAGCCATTCTCAGTGCCCACCACCAGGTGCTCCAGCCCGACATGCTGCCAGCTCAGTGGACAGCAGGCTGTGCTGCCAGTCTAGACAACATCCTGGGCAGCAAGTGGAGTGAGACACTGGATAAGCACTTGGCCGTGGCTCTCCTCACCGAGGAGGTGGGTCAGCTCTTGCAGCACTGCAGCCAGGAGGAGTTTGAACGGAGGTACAGCACCCTGCGGGAACTGGCGGACAGCTGGATCGGCCCTTATGAGCAGGTTCAGCTCTGATTACCCTAAATGCCCAGAGATGTTCATACACACGTACACACTCACACCCACCCACCCACACACAACACACACACACACACTATTATACTCCTGCGGGCCCTCTTCCCAGGAAAGGACAAGGGTCTTCTACTACAGCGTGCTACCTAAAATGTGTCTAGTTCCCTAAGACGGGAGTCAGCAAACCTTTTTTGTAAAGGGCCTGGCAATAAATATTTTAGACTTTGCTGACCACAGTCTCTGTTGTATATATATTCTTGGTTTGGTTTTTGTTTGTCAGCCTTTTCAAAAGATTAAAAACCACTTAGCTCAAGGGCCTTACTGAAACAGGTGGCTTCTGTTCTAGAGTAAGACACTGGGGTAGATAAGGGATCAAGGGCAGGAGTTGGTAATAGCTTCTGCAGTCATTAGATGACTCACCTGACTCACAGAGGAGAGGAGATGGATCCCAGCCTTTGTCCCCCGGTCCCCACCCAGAGGTCATTAAAGTCAAATGTTGCCTGTTCCAGCACTTGACTAGTTTTTGTTGTCTTCTAGAAGACAGCAAATATTGTGGAAAGAATAGACTTTGGAGTCTGACACTACATGCAAATCTTGGGTTTTTTCTCTGCCTGATTTTTGAGGCCTGGTTGTGCCTTTTACTAGCTCTGGGACATCAGGCAGGTCACCCCTCAAAAGGCTCAATCTGTTCATCTGTAAAAATGGAGATCCTCAGAGCATTGGTGAGATTAAAGGAGAGCCTGCATGTAATGGGCCCAATGACCAGTGGGCGCTCAAATAACTGTTCATTTTCCTTCCTTGCCTCTGGTCCGTCCCTTCACTTGCCTTCAGCTGGCTGAGAAATGTAAGGTAAGAGGAAAGTTCACATGGCCTAGGACTTTGTACATCTTGATCAAATCCCAAAACTGTACAAAAGAGGCCTCCACTCCAAGCTGGGCTCCCTCAGGTAATTTTCATTGTAACTACCCTGAGAAGACCTATCTCCTGACTTAGTGGTATCTGGAGAAACTTCTGGGGTCTGGGCCCTGATGACTCAGATGAAAGGCTTGTGTTCATCAGGGTGGCTCAAACAACCACCCTCTCCCCCCATCCTTGTCACAGGTACCCCCAATTCTGTCTGCCCAAAAACCATGCGGAGAAGCCACCCTATGTGTCTGGTGCTATTTCATCCAGCTACAAGCAGGAGCCAGGAGGCTGGCCTCTCCTGGATCTCATTAGGGGCATTTGCCCTGAGGCTGTGTGGGCATGTGTCTGCTCGCACCGCGCCCCTTCCATAACCCCTTCTGGCTCTGGATGGGCCATCATGAAAGCTTGAGCGGCCCGGATCAGGTCCTCTTCCCTCAGGCCTGGGACAGGCACGGTGGGGATGCCAGCGATCATCATGGCCAGGGTAAGGATGCAGATGTCAGGCTGGGAGCAGGCCTCCGTCCCCCCTGCCTTGGAGGGCATCGGTAGAACCCCTGGTGACAGCCCACACAGCAGCAGGGGCCCAGGCCTGCTGGGGCCACCCAGCTGGGGAGCTCTGCTTCTGGAGCAGCCATCCTCCCAGCCCAGGCTCTCTGGCTGCCTTGCATAGGGGAATTTGTGGTTGTATCGGCCATACTCAGTCCACTGTAGTATCTCCCAGCTAGCCCCCCCAGGGCAGCCCCTGGCTTCCGGCACTGCCAGGGCTGGGCCCCAGGCCTGGGCAACAGGTGCCACCTGCTCAGCTTTCTGGCTCAGTGGGCCTAGTCCACCAGAGGCCACCACCACTGGCTCTACAGGACTGTAGAGGCCAAGGGATGAGCCTGGAGAAGCAGCCCCACCTGTAGAGACAAGAATGAGATGGAATGTTATTCTTGGTCTCTTTCAGGAGGCCCTGAGGGGCAGGGCATAGGAGCAGAATATTAAACAGGAGCAATTAAGACCAGCCCAGGAGGGCTGTCTAGTGGTTGGGAACTAGGTGTTTTATTCATATCCACACCCCCAGTCCCCAGCACCAAGTAAGGAATGGAGAAGTGTTTGTTGAATGAACGAGTGAGCAAGCAGGTAGTTCCTGGCAAGGACTTTTGGAATGGCTTTCTTCACAGAATTGACTCTAGGGCCAGCCCAAAAATGTCCAGCAGAACCTCCACCTCCCCAGAGCCAGGAAACAAGTTTTCAGGGAAAGCTGTGGTACCCCTTCCAATTCCAGGAGCCCCTCTCTCACCTTGGCTGGAAGGCAGAAGACCTTGATGAGTTTGTGGAGACACGAAGTAGGACATGGCTGCCCCAAAGCCCCCGTTTGTGAGGGAACAGTCATCTGCCTCCTGTCCTACCCTTCCCACCATTCTAGAATGTCACCTCATAGTCCCTGCCCTTTACACCTGGAACCCACCTCACAGCATTGACCTGTTCATTCTAGAACCTGTATATTACAATGGGATGGGGTTAAAAGAGTGCTGGACCAGGAACTGGACATTCTAGGTTCTTACCTCTACCTTGGGCAAATCACTCAGACAGTTTTGTTCCTCGATATTCTCCTCTGTAAAGTGGAAGTAATGACTACCCACTACCTCACCAGAAGTTGTAGGGATGATATGAAGCTATTTGTATGGAAGCAAATGATCAGAGATACAAATAGAGGCAAGTGCTTTGTGCTCTGCAGCATGAGAGGAGTGCTCTGCACTCATTCATCTGCTGTGTGACTTTGGAATACATTTCCATCCTAGGCTTTGGCTTCCCATCTCCAAAATGATGTCGTTGGTCCAGGGCACTGGGTCTCACCCTGGGATGCACATTAAATTCTCCTGGGAGCATTCAGAAATCCTGATGCCCGGCCTCACCTCACACCAATTAAATCAGAATCCCAGAGTCGGATCCAGTTAGCAGTAATTTTCAAAGTCCCTCAAATGGTTATTATATATGCCAAAATCAAGATCTCTATTCTAGGGGAATCCTAAATCCTGGCTGTGTATTAGAATCTCTGAGGAGCTTTTACAAAAGAACAAGGTCTAGGCCTGATCCTCTGACAAATGGAATGAGAATCTCTGGAAATGGGGTTTGGGGCATCAGCTCTTTAGTTTATCCCAGAGAACCTGAATGAGTAGGGTCCCAGGCTAGGAACCACTGGTCTTGGTGACATCAGAAATGCTCTCTCTTGTTCAGACCTGCTGACCCACAGTGATTCTAAAAGAAGTGCCCCTCATGGGCTTCCAGGGCAAGGAGACCCTCCAGTGATTGGTGTCTGCACCGGCTGTGTTTATTTCCAGGCCTGGCTAGCAGCAGTATGGCCAGTTTCAGACCAGCCACAGCTCCGGGGCCAGGACAGGCTCATGTGGCCCAGTTCCAGGGTGGCTGCAGGCCTCTACTCATACTTGCAGAAATCCTTAAGTCCTTTCGGCAGGTGGAGCCCATCAATGGCCAACCGGTGCACCACGCTCCTCTGGATGACTAGGCGGCACAGAGTCTGCAGGGACGGCACTGTGGAGAGAAGGCTGTCAAAGACAAACTGAAATGGAGGGGGAGGGGTCTGAGGCTGACATCCAGAAGATCTAGGTCCTGGTTCTCCCTTTGTCATTAGCTTGGGCTAGTTACTTCTGCTCTGAAGGCCTAGGTTTCGTCATTGGGCTGCACGTGTGGTTGAGATAAGTACCTCTTTCAAAACATCCACAATGCTGCCAATTTCTATTTTAACCCTCCCTTAGCAGTTTTGGGGGTGGAGGGCTATAGGTAGTGCCTGATTCCCCTGTGCACGGCCCAGGCTCCAGCACAGGTCTGACACCAAAGGGGTTCTAGTTCACTGAATTCATAAATAAGGGACTTAATGGAGCTATAAAGGGCCAGACCCTATGATTAAGACGTCTCACTCTGGCACCTACAATGCCTTTAAACTGGGATGTCCAGGGCAGCCCGGGTGGCTCAGCGGTTTAGCGCTGCCTTCGGCCCAGGGCGTGATCCTGGAGACCAGGGATTGAGTCCCACATCAGGCTCCCTGCATGGAGCCTGCTTCTCCCTCTGCCTGTGTCTCTGCCTCTCTCTCTCTCTCTCTCTCTCGTGAATAAATAAATAAAATCTTTAAAAAAATAAACTGGGATCTCAAATCCAGGAGCATTTGTCTAATAAAAGAGCACAGGATTTAAAGAAAAAAAACAAAAAAACAAAACAAAAAAGAGCAAAGCATTTACACAGCAGCCCAAGTGTAAAATCAGTTTAGAATCCCTGCCCTAGGTTAATACAGAAAATACTAGCAAAGCAAAGATCCTAATGGATCACAGCCAAGATGGCCAAACTGAGGCCCAGAGCCAGGGAGCTACTTGTCCAAGATCGCAAACAGAGGGAGAATCTGAAGTCAGATTCCCCCAACTTCGAAACTAACGCTGGACAGACCAGGCAGGGCCTTGCCAGCTGGCTTGGGAATCCTAGCAAGTTGCGGTCCCCACGCTGGGCCAGGAGGGGTCGCTGCCCAAGGGGGGGGATACCTACAGCCATACTCGAGCTGGACCAGGCGCACGCTCTTGGTGGAGGCAAACACGTCCACCACTGCGTAGAGGGGCTGGGCGGCTGGCAGCCCCCGGGCGCTGGGGCCCATGTCCTCGCCGTTGATGACGATGTGCATGTCGGCCGTGCCGTCCGGGCGCGGACAGAAAAGAACGCCCAGGCGGCTGCGGCGCGCGGTCGGAGGCAGCACGTTCAGCTCATACAGCTGATCCAAGAGATGGCTGTAGAGCCCGGGCCGGCTGCGACCCACCAGACGGTCGCGGGGAATTCGAAACTGCTCGATGCACAGATACGGTTCCACCAGGAGGGCAGGGGGGCGGCTGGGAGCCAACGCCTCTGCCTCCGGGCGGTCCTCCCGGGGCACGCGGTTGTGATGGCGCGTGATGGCGAAGACCCAGGTGTGGCCGAGGCTGACCAGGTCGGGCAGCGAAAACTCGGGCACGGCGGCCAGGGTGGCGGGGTCCAGCGCGGTCAGGCCGAGGCGCAGGTGCCCGCACCAGCCCAGCTCTTTCTCCTCGATCTCGACCAGGAATACCTGGCCCGGGGCCAGCGGCTCGCGACTGAAGCATACGCCGTGAGCGAAGCTCTCCACGCGTGTGGCCCGCGTCCCGGAGGGGTCCACGCGGATGTTGGCACCGTGCACCTGGTGGAAGCGGGTGGGAGGGGGCTCGGGGCGCGCGGGTCTCCAGGGCGCACGCAGGTCCACGGGGTCGGAGACAGCAGCCATCTCTCGGCCACGAGACAGACCGGCGGGCGCCGGGGGCTATTTTGGGCGGCGTGCTCAGAGGGTGACCGCGGGGGCACCAAGTAAGGTATCCCGCCCACCCCCCCGACTGCCTTCCCCGAGGCTCTGCCCGGGGGTCCTAGCGCCGCTGGCTCAGCCATCCCGCCTGGACCTGGGCCCCCGGGAGGCCGGGCGATCGTGGCCGCCCGCATCTGGGTCATCTGATGGCTGGCGCGCGCGAGGCGACCTGGGAGGCCCGCGGGCTCTGACCCCGCGCGGCCGCAGCCGCCGCCAGCTGCCCCGGGTCCCCGGGGGACCGGAGAGGCGCCGGAGGGAGACCGTCACGTGATGCCGGCGCCCACGTGACCCGGCCTTCACATGACCTTCCGCGGCCGGGCCCCTCCTGGAGAGCAAGGACGCGGGGGAGCCGAGGTGAGGGCGCCCCGGGAGGCTGGAGGGGACCCGCGGTCCGGGACGGTGCGGCGGGTGGGCGCCGGGGCCGGGCAGGGGACTCCCGTCGCCGCCGCCTCCAGCTCCTCCGCGGGGCGGCCACGCGGAAGCGCGGAGGAGCGAGGGAGCGCGGAAACAGCCCGCCTCGCTTCCCGTGGCAGATGGTCCGAGCCGCGCCGTCGCCGCCGTGGCTGCTGCGGCTGCTGCTGCTGCTGCTGCTCCTGCTCTGGGCGCCGCCGGGCCAGGCAGCGCCGGACCTGGACGAGATCCAGTGCCTGCCCGGGCTGGCCAAGCAGCCGGCTTTCCGCCAGTACTCCGGCTACCTCCGCGGCTCCGGCCCCAAGCACCTCCACTACTGGTCTGCGGCCCTCCCTCCCGGGCGGGGCGGGCGCGGGGTGCGAGCTGGGGAGGGGCCGGAGACCCCGAGGGAGCCTGCGAGCTGGGAGCGCCGGCAGGGGCCCCTCCGCCTGCACCCACCGTGCTCTGCCTCCTCGCAGGTTTGTGGAGTCCCAGAAGGATCCCAAGAGCAGCCCTCTGGTGCTTTGGCTCAACGGAGGGCCGGGCTGCAGCTCCCTAGATGGCTTTCTCACGGAGCACGGCCCCTTCCTGGTGAGTGGAAAGCCACTGTCCCCCCACCCCGGACCCCAACCAACCACGGGCCAGGGGAGAGGTAACGGAGCGTGCCTAAAGGAAAGAGCCTGGGAGGAGGGAGAACACGACTTGGAGGTGTTTCCAAGTGTGCCCTTTTGAGAGTCTGGGTTTCCTGATCGGTACTATTGGCTTGACTATCTGTACTTTTCAGGGGTTTTGCCCAAATGGGAAGTGCCCAGCACCGTGGCCCTTCCTTCTACCCAGTTGGCCCTTGGCAGTCAGCCATCTCTCTCCTCCTCAGGTGCAGCCAGATGGTGCCACTCTTGAGTACAACCCCTATTCCTGGAACCTGGTATAGCTGGAGCCTTGGGTCCTGGGGGGGGGGGGTGTCTGGGCAGTTGGCTGGGTTGGGGAGCCTTCTTCAGTTGGTTTCCTCCTCCTCTGTAGATTGCCAACGTGTTGTATCTTGAGTCCCCAGCTGGGGTGGGCTTCTCCTACTCTGATGATAAGACTTACGCAACCAACGACACGGAGGTGAGTCCAGTGCCTGCCCCGTGCCCCAGCCTTCCTGGTTCTTGAAGCGCGGCAAGACACAAAAGTCCGTTTTTGGTTGTGTCACATGATATGTGTGGTCTCGCCTAAGCCACTTCCTCTTGCTCACAGTGGGTGGGTGTCATCTCTGATATTTTTCCAGCTCAAATACCAGAGTCTTTTGATTCCCTCCATCTTGCTTTCCTTAGGTCGCCCAGAGTAATTATGAGGCCCTTAAGGATTTCTTCCGCCTCTTCCCGGAGTACAAGGACAATGAGCTTTTCCTGACAGGAGAGAGCTATGCTGGCATTTACATCCCCACCCTGGCAGTGCTGGTCATGCAGGATCCCAGCATGAACCTTCAGGTACAGGGCCACTGCAGGAGGGAGGTGAGGCAGCTCATGGTTGTGGCCTTAGTGAAGTCAAACAGGCCATCTTCCCTGCCCGGTCTCCTTTGCAAGATGCTTGCCACCAGCCAGCCTACCACAACAGGAAGCTCACCTGTCACCCATCCCACTCTATTCTTTACTCTGTGTGGCCTTCCCATAAACCACTTTTGGATTTCAGCTTCCAGATTGCTGAAGGTCTGGGTGTAGTCAAGGGAGGCTCCTCTCCCTCCAGATGACCTGAATGCCCTGGGTGTTTCACAGGGGCTGGCTGTGGGCAATGGACTCTCCTCCTATGAGCAGAATGACAACTCCCTGGTCTATTTCGCCTACTACCATGGCCTTCTGGGGAACAGGTATGGGAGGGGATAGTTGGGCAATCTCCAGGGTGGGGCAGGTCACAAGAGCTCATGTCTGCCCTCCAGGCACATGATACCCTAGGCCCTACCCTGGTTTATGAGCAGGAGGTGGGGGCTGGGGTTGCTGGAAGTGTTTGGTGCTGAAAGAGACTAAGGAGCACTGGCAGTATGGCCCCAGAGCAGCTAGGTTTGGAACCTACATACCATTCCCTGTGATCCGTTTCCTCATCCCCTGGGGTCAGGTGGTGGTGGGAAGTGGGAGGAGAAGGTGGGAGCCCCGCCTTAGGCCTGAACGCTTTTATCCATCTCCTACAGGCTCTGGTCTTCCCTCCAGACCCACTGCTGTTCTCAGAACAAGTGTAATTTCTATGACAACACCGACCCAGAATGCGTGACAAATGTGAGGTTCTGCCCCCAACCTGTGTCACCCCTGACACCCCCAGCCCTGAGAATAGGACCGCATTCTCTCCTTGGGGACTCCTGACCCCATCCCCTATTGCTTTCGTATCCTGCTTGCTCCAGCAATTTTATGTTTTCTGGGACACATCTAGGGATGTGTTCCTAATACCATTTCCTGTGACTTTCTGGGCAAATCCTGTAACCCGTGGGAAAGGATCTCTCACTTATTGAACACCTACTATATGCCAGGCACCAGGCTGAAATAGGTCAATATAGATTATTTAATCTTTAGAACTCTCCTTTAAGGGAGATTATATTATCCACATTTTCCAGAAGGGGAAACTGAGGCTGAGAATGTTAAAGTCACTCGCTGGGGGATCCCTGGGTGGCGCAGCGGTTTGGCGCCTGCCTTTGGCCTAGGGCGCGATCCTGGAGACCCGGGATCGAATCCCACGTCAGGCTTCCGGTGCATGGAGCCTGCTTCTCCCTCTGCCTGTGTCTCTGCCTCTCTCTCTCTCACTGTGTGCCTATCATAAATAAAATAATAATAATAATAATAAAAATAAAATAAAAAAAAATAAAGTCACTCGCTGGAAGTCACAGTGCTAGGAAGTAGTGGCACCAGAGTTTGGACCCCGAGTGGAAGCAGATTCCTTCCACTGTGCCTCAGTTTCCCTACCTATAAAAAAGTGGGGGAAGGGTAATGCCCAGTGGTGAAGTAGGAAAGCAATAAATCTTGGGCCGAGTTGGTGAGATGGTGGGGAGGCCAGGGCTCAGTGAGACATGGTTGCTCGGCTTGTCATTGCAGCTGCAGGAAGTATCCCGCATCGTGGGCAACTCTGGCCTCAACATTTACAACCTCTATGCCCCATGTGCTGGGGGGGTGCCTGGCCATTTAAGGTAGGCCCTGCGGTGCACCCTGGAGGCCTGGCCCAGCACCACCTAGAGGCCGAGGTGCCCAGCCCCTACTTACCTTGCAGGTATGAGAAGGACACCGTGGTGCTCCACGATTTGGGCAACATCTTCACTCGCCTGCCGTTCAAGCGGGTGTGGCATCAGGTGTGGCATCTGGTGTGTGTGACCATGGGCTTCCTCCCAGTGGGGTTAGGGCCAGGAAACCACCTGATCTTCCTCTGTCTGTGCCCCCAGGCACTGCTGCGTTCCGATGATAGGCTGCGCATGGACCCTCCCTGCACCAACACCACGGCTGCCTCCACCTACCTCAACAACCCTTATGTGCGGAAGGCCCTTCACATCCCCGAGCAGCTGCCCCGCTGGGACATGTGCAAGTAAGGCTCTGTGGCCAGCTGGGGCCTGGGGATGGCAGGCTCTCGGGGCTCTCAGGGCTCAGAAAAGTTCCCAAGGATCCCTTGACTAAGGTTTCTCAGGAGTAGTACCCCAGGCACTCAGGGTGTGTCAGACTGAGTTGTGCAGGATATTTAACCCTTAAATTGGTTGAGATTAAAAAAAAAATTAAAAAAAAAAATTGGTTGAGATTTAGCCAGTTCATTCTTATGTGGCCACAGTGGTTGGTAAAGTGGCACTTACTGCTCTGGCATTTAGTAAACACACACTCCCCCCACCCTGACTCCCCTCCTGTTCCCAGTGGCCTGGATCTCCAATGACCCGTGTGAGTACAAGGATGCCACCTGGCACAGCAGGGGCCACTCAGATCCATTCTGATTGGGCTGTGCTCCTGCCCTACTGTTGCAAAAGACACACACACACACACACACACACACACGACTCGCACACCTGGGGGCCCCTGTGCACTATAGGCCGGTTGTGAATCAATCACTAGGTGTTCCTGTATACGTTTCTATACAGCGGGGGGTGGGGATGGGGGGTGGAGTTGAGGACCTCTAATTCTAGCCCCATAGCCAAGTCAGTCTTAGAGAGGGGACATGAGAGGACTGAATCCCAACTCTGCCTCCTATGCTGGAGTTCAGAGAAAGGTGGTGGCAGGAAGGGAGGGCCTCTCTGACTGTCTTCCCCGGGCCTGCCTGTGTGCTCCCACAGCTTCCTGGTGAATATACAGTACCGCCGTCTCTACCAGAGCATGCAGTCCCAGTACCTTAAGCTGCTCACCACACAGGTAAGTGAGTGGGGGCGGCATAGCTGGGACTACCAGTGGCCTCGGGACCCCCTTCAGAGTGCCAGTCCAGATGCAGGAAGCTGACACTCCAAGAAACGAAGTTCAGTGATTGGCAGGGTCACAATTTGAACATGGTTTTGTCTCCACCCTGTGCTGCTCTGTCGTAGGAGGCTGAGGGGTCTGCCTCAGCCAAGGAGATCTTGACTTGAGGAGAGCTGATGGGAATATGTCACAGACAAGCAAACGGGAGGCCCAGGGTAGAAGAGGGCCTTGAGGGCCTTGTTCCCAGATCATCTGGGAGACCCTGAGAGAGCTGGGGCGGGCCAGGTTCTGTACAACACAGTGGTTAGAACATGAGCTCTAGGGTCAGACTGCCTGTATGCACGTTCCTTTACTAGCCTTGTGACCCTGGGCAGGTTTCTCATATCTTGACACCTGAAAGTGGGGGTAATCATAGTAAACAGTATCTACCTTCCCAGCTAAAGCGTTTAGTAGAGCACTGGACAGGTAGGAAACAGAAAACATGAGTGTTCCTGCTTCGTGCTATTTGCCTGGGCTCCTTGAATTCCCTGAAGGGGTAGGGCTTGAACCAGGGAAGAACAAGGGCCTGGGCTCCCTCCAGACCCCCCATAGCTCCCCCTGCCCTGCTCCAGAAATACCGGATCTTGCTCTACAACGGAGATGTGGACATGGCCTGCAATTTCATGGGGGATGAGTGGTTTGTGGATTCCCTTAACCAGAAGGTAAGGCAAGGATCCCGGCTCTGGGGAGGGATGGGGCAGCTGTGCCTGGAGTGTGGCTCTGGGCAGACAGAGAGGGCAAACCTGGGGGAGTTCCGGGCCCCTGAGATCTTGTTGGCAGCTGTGAGCAGAGATGAGGGGGTGGCCGCAGGCTGCTGAGTCTTTCCTGGTGGGGCAGATGGAGGTCCAACGCCGGCCCTGGTTAGTGGACTACGGGGACAGTGGGGAGCAGATTGCTGGCTTCGTGAAGGAGTTCTCTCACATCGCCTTTCTCACCATCAAGGTAGGGCCTGGCTGGTGAGGGCCGGCTTGGCTGGAGGGGATGGGGCAGGAGCCACCATCCTCTGCTTTCTCTTTCTGTTTACACCGGGTTACTATCTGGGCCCCTAAAAGCAAGTTTTCTGACGAGGAGTGGGAAAAATGCAGAGCTTGGGACAGGGTTGGGAGAAGAGGAAGGCTACTGGCTGGAGGCATCCAGTAGGATGGAGGTGGCACCCAGGGGCAGGGGTCACACGGAAGGTGATCTCACAGAGCTTTGCTCCTAGGGTGCTGGACACATGGTTCCCACGGACAAACCCCAGGCGGCCCTCACCATGTTCTCCCGCTTCCTGAATAAGCAGCCATACTGATGAAGACCAGTCAGTCCCCTTCTGTCTAATCCAGCTCCTTTTTCCCACCCCTCCTGCTAGAAGGGAGGTCCTCCTTTATGCAAAATGCCCCTGTGGGGCAGGTCCCTGCCTCCAGAACTGCTCCCCACCCCACCCCCACCTCCCGCGGCCCCTGCCCCTTCCACACCCCTCTGCCTCCAAGACCAGGCCCCAGTGCCTCACATAGACAGACTGGGGGGTTAGCACTTTATTCCTGACTGGGGTGGGGCCTGGCCCCCTCCCTTAACGCACTGGAACATAGCAGAGCTCAGGACAGCCCACGGGGAGGGTGGATGGACGGTAATTGATGCATTGACTGATTATGGAATTAAATTGGGTATAGCTTAAAACCCTGTCTTCTCTGTGGCACTGGGGGGTTAGACTGGACAGTATAGGCTGGGAGGGGCTGAGGGAGGGGCTGAGAGGTGTTGGAGTCCTGAATGCCCCTGCCAGGGCGGGCTTGAGGGCTCAGGCAGCTGTCGTGGAGGGTGGTGGGGCACTGGATGCCAAGGGGTCCCTGGAGGCAGGCCTGTTCTTCTCAATCACCTCTCGAAGCCCTTTGGCAAAGTGGAGGTCGGCCCCAATGGTGAGGAAGCCCTGTGCGGTGGGGCAGAGAAAGGAGTCTGTTCAGTCCATCACAGAGGCCAAAAATTTCAATGTAAAGAAACAGAGTCCTTGGTCTTGAGGGATTCTCAATCTAGTGGGAGAGGAGGAACGGCAAAGAAGTTCTTCTAACTCCCTGTGAAGGGTATGAAAGAAAGGCTGCAGGAGCACAGTCTGGGGGGGTCAAGGAGGGCTTCCTAGAGGTGACCTCTTAGCTCAGAGATTCAAGATTAGTAGATATTGGGGATGGAATCCAGGGAGAGGGTTACAAGGTGAGGGCACAGCTGTGCAGAGGGCTGGAGAAGTCTGATAAGGGAAGATTCAAATGGGAGGGGCTGTTGATGAAGAAGATGAGTTCTGAAGCAGGGGTGGGGAGGCTCTGCCCTCCTCCATCACCCCCCTACTCACCGCATGGTTCGTCACCACCTCACGCACAAAGTTGATACCCTCAGGTAGTGGGATCTGCACTCCCCGCCACATCCTCTCTGTGGGTAGGAGCAGCTGGTTTAGCCTGGGTCCACCCAGTTCCCTCTCCTTTCCCTCTCCTGCCTCCCGTCCCCCAGCCCTACCATTGAGCATGGGCATCACTCCAATCTGCAGCATGGTCTTCAAAGGGGCCTGCAGTGGGATCAGCTGGGAGGGAGGAGGCAGGACGTCAGGGCAGCCAGCAGGAAGTGGACTTGCCTTAGCTGCTCCGCCCTGACCCAGCCTCGGCACCCCCACCGCTCCCAACTCACTGCCAGTGACTCCAATGCAGACTGGTTCGAGTAGATTCGGAACCTATGGAAGAGAAAGAACTATCCAATGGGCACCAGCCCTGGAAGCACCCCTTCCTCAGGCCACCCAGGCCTACCTACCCAAAGTCCCTGAGCCTCAGCCTCAGATGCTCCCACCTCCACACCTATTTGGGGGCCTGCCACCTGCCAGGTGTGCATCCTTGGGTGAGTCATTTCTCCCTCTTGGGGCTCCTCTTCTCCAAGTCTGCTACCTTTCATTTGTTGAGCACTTCCTGTATTCCAGACTTGTGCTGGCAGCTATTCATGTATGGTTTGTGTTTACTTGATAAACCTTAATAGGGCTTACTCCCTGACCAATACGAAGCATGTCACATAAGTTAAATATTAAGATATTTTAAAATGCCAACCTGACTTAATCCCATAACCCTAAGAAGTAGGCACTATTAAGCAATTTGCACTTTTTTGATGAGGCAGCTCAAGCCTAGAGAGGGCAAGTAATGTGCCTGAGGTTTCACAGCTGGTAAAGGGCACAACCTCCCTCTAGAATCTAGGCTCCCAACCAGTACCCCACAGTATCTCATTTAACCCCTAGGACATTGCTGTCTGGTAGAACTTTTTGCAAACATTGTGCATTTACACTTGCCACATGGGAGCCACTAGCTACCTGTGGCTAGCACAGTAGATGCTATTTTTCCCTGTATTTAGCCCATGAAGAAAATGAAAGATAGGGGGCGCCTGAGTGGCTCAGTCAGTTAAGCTTTTGCTTTCTGCTTAGGTCATAGTCCTGGGGTCCTGGGATTGAGCCCCATGTTGGGCTCCCTGCTCAGTGGGGAGTCTGCTTCTCCCTCTCGCTCATGCTTGTGCACTCTCTTGTTCCCTCACTCTGAAATAAAATCTTTAAGGAAAAAAAATGAAGATAAAGCAACTCTTCTCAGGATCACAAAAATCATGCCGAGGTTTTTGCCTGAACCCATGCCATTAGGCTCTCTGCTGTGTGACCATGGGCATATCATTTAACCTTGCTGGGCCACTTTGGTCATCTCAAATACCTGCTCTGCCTGCCACTGGGTTATAAGACAATGCAGAGAAGTTACACTTGAATGAAATGCATTTGTTATGAATTAGCAAAGACCCCAGCCCTCCAGTGGCTAGAGATCTGAGAGAATTTTAGCTTCCCAGTAGTTGGGCAGGTGCAATTATCTGGAAGACACCAAGGCTCAGGGAGCTTCAGGGCTTGCCCGAGATCTGGGCCATCTACTCACCGGCGCAGGTCCAGCTGGGTGCGCAGTGCCTTCCCCCGGAGTGCCATCTTGGCATTGAGACGGGCGTCCTGCAGGCAAGGGGGTTGAGGAGGTGTTACCAACCCACAGGGTCCACAGCACACTTGTCCCTGACCCTCAGTGGCCCCCACTCTGGTGCCCATACCATGGTCATGCTGGACAGCTGGACCTCGGGCTGGTCAGATGGGACCAGGGCGATGGTGACACTGGCAGTGACAGACACAGTGGTACCCGAAGGCTTGATGGTGCAGCGAGGCGGGGCCAGGACGCGCAGCTCCAGCTTCAGCGGGGAGTCGATCACCGCCGGGCTCTGGGGACAGAATAGGGAGGGGAGGTCAAGTCCCAGATCTGTTTCCTGATGAGCCCCGGGAGGGGAGATGGCGAGGCTCAGGCTCTGCCCACTAGGAGCCCAGACAGATATGAATATGAAGGCTGTGTCCAGCCTCTGTGCCTTTGCTCACACAAGGGATGGAATGTCTCCTCCTTTTCCTGCTTTCCTGAATTCTCTGTAGTGGGGATCCGTCTCCATCCAGACTCCTCGGGGACAGTGTTTGCATTGCACATCCCCACCCTCTGTCATATCACCCTTCTGGAAACCGCTGTGCTCTTTCTCCTGTAGGCGCTGACCAATGCTTCACCTGTGTTAGCTCATTTAAACTTCATTATAATCACGTGAGACGGGCATTATCATACTCATTTTTGAGAATGAATAAACACAGAGAGGTTAAGTAACTTGTCCAAGGTTCTTTGGTCATCTAGGTGTAGAACCAGGGATTCAAACCCAGTCTGGAAAGTGAGTCTGCCCTTACCAGTGCTTGGCCATCAGGCTGATGGCGTTGACAGGGATGACAGCAGGGGGGACAGCAGCCAGTGTTTCCTGAGCACTTAACCCTAATCGCTTTCCATGAATTGATTCAGTGAATAATCACTGAGATCCTTTTTAAATTTTGACCTCCCACCATCAAACAAAGGAAAATAATAAGCAAAAAGAAGAATACATCAGTGGTGCCTGGCTGGATCAGTCAGTAGAGCATGTGACCCTTAATCTTGCAGTCTTGAGTTTGAGGCCCCATGATGGATGGGCATAGAGATTATTAAATAACTAAATTAACTTTAAAAAGTATATTGGTCATTGTTACAATCCCTACACTTACAGAGCTTGGGTCTCAGCCTGTCCTCCTCCTCACTTCATGAAGAACAGGAAGTAGTGAGGGCCCTTCACAGACTTGGAAAGGAGCTTGACAAATAAAGGACTTGGGGGCAGCATGGGTGGCTCAGCAGTGTAGCGCCATCTTCAGCCCAGGGCCTGATCCTGGAGACCCGGGATCAGTCCTGCATCGGGTTCCCTGCCGGGAGCCTGCTTCTCCCCCTGCCCCCCCCCCCATGAATAAATAAAATCTTTAAAAATAAATAAATAAGGGATCCCTGGGTGGCGCAGCGGTTTGGCGCCTGCCTTTGGCCCAGGGCACGATCCTGGAGACCCGGGATCGAGTCCCACGTCGGGCTCCCGGTGCATGGAGCCTGCTTCTCCCTCTGCCTGTGTCTCTGCCTCTCTCTCTCTCTCTCTGTGACTATCATAAATAAAAATTAAAAATAAATAAATAAGTAAGTAAGTAAGTAAAGGACTTGGCTACAGGCGAGAGGCCAGGCCAAGACAGGGGTCTACTCTATGGTGGCCATGGGAGCCTCTGCTTACACACCTCACGTGTCCCCTCATTGTATCCCAGCAATACACCCACCCACCCTGGCCACAAACCCACCGCCCATCAACACTCACCAGCAGGACGATGCTCCCGAAGTAGGTGGCCCTCAACAGCATGTCCAGATCGTGGGGCACCTGGAGAGGGGAATTAGGGATGAGGCAGGGTCATCTGGAGTTCTGTGACAGGGCTCCCCTTGCCCATCCCACAGACAGGCCTTGGTATACCTTGTCTCCCACCAGTGACAGCTGCAGGGCTCCCGCTCGGAAGTAGCTCTCCATGGCAGAGTCAAAGAAGAATTCTGAGAAGGCCACATACACCATCCGCTCCTCCTCCTGCAGCTGGGGCTCTACTGCCCGGTTGGGCAGGCTCCAGTTCCTCTCAGCCAGGGGAAAGAAGGCCCCCTGCAGTTGGGGGAGCAGGGTCAGAGCCAAGGCAGTGTGGCCCAGCACCCAGATGTTCCCATTCCCTATGCCAGGCACTCTGAGGGATGGTGGGGCTCGGACCCAGCTGCTGTCTTTAGGGGATTCATTAGCACAACTTTTTCCTCTTTTTAAGTTATAGTTATTTAAGTAATCTTTTCACCCAATGTGGGGCTTAAACTCATGACCCCAAGATCCAGAACTGCATGCTCTACTGACTGAGCCAGCCAGCTGCCTTCATTAGCACAACTCCTAAAAAGACATTCCAAGGAGGGCAGCTCAAGTTCTGCAAGGGAGCACTCCAGGAAGACCAGAGAAGGGACACCCAGGAAAGGGTTTGGGGGGGAGGTGGCATGTCAGTGGGCCTTGGAAGATGCAGGACAGTAATGACAAAAGCTGCTGTTTACATTTACATAGTACCTTTTTTTGCTTCACATTTTTGTATTGTAAATTACAGACATAACATTGCACACCTAAATATTTCAGTAAGACTCCTAAAAATACCAGCACAGTTTTCCACAGAACTGCAGTGCCATTACTGAACTAAATAAAGTCAACAATTCTCACATATCATCAGTGTTCAGTTAGGAGGGATTTCCAAAGCCAATTAACATCAGAAAGCATACCAAATACATAACCAGGAGAAATGATATCTGCAAGTCTAAGCATCTATTATAATTTTCCTAAGAAAGACAACAAAATAACTTCCCTTGTACACTGAAGAGAGAGGGAACTTTTTTCCATAAAATCATCAGGAAATGGGCAACGTAAACATAAATTTATGCATAAAGGACCTTCTGTATACCTGTGCAAAGAAATATGTAAGAATGTTCCAGTGTGACTGTGTTCGGTTGGTGGGAATGTGAATTTACTTGGTACTTCTTCCATGCCTTGACATAGGTCAACTCCTTTCATCCACATAACACTCCAAGGAGGGATGTTTTCTTACTCTATTATTTCCATTTACATATTAGTAGGAAACAGGCTCAGAAAGTAAACCACTTGCTTAAGATCACGTGGCTAGTAAGTGGCAGAGTCAGGACCTGAACTTTAGGCTCCAGTCCTTGCTCTGAAACTTACCCTCCACTACAGGGAGCAAAGGAAATGGCCACATACTAGATGTGTGGCCTTGGGCTGTGATGTCACCCCTCTGAGCAAGTCTCCACATCCCCCAAATGAATAAAACATTAGTGCCTGACTGACACAGTTGTGAGGGCGAAATGAGATTATGTGCATAGAGCTGTATGTCCTAACTGCTTCAGGGGAGATGAGAAAAGGCAGTGCTTGAGCAAAGTTCCTGAGGTAGGAAGCAGGGGCATATTTGGGAAAGAATGATTGCAGAGAAACAGGGTGAAGTTAAAAAGGTGGGCCCAGCGGCACCTGGGTGGCTCAGTTGGTTAAGCATCTGCCTTCAGCTCAGGTTGTGATCCTGGGATCGAGCCCTGCATCAGGCTCTCTGCTTAGCAAGGAGCCTGCATCTCCCTCTCCCTCTGCCTGCCATTCCTCCTGCTTGTGCTCATGCTCTCTCTCTGTCTCTCAAATGAAGAATAATAATAAAAAAAAGAAAGGGCCAGACAAGATTAACAAAGCTCAGAAGCCAAACCCAGGAGTTGAACCTAATTCTGCTCCTCCTCTGGGGAGCCACGGCATGCTCAGCAGTGGAGCGTCTCATCAGAGTAGTGCCTTAGGAGGACAAAACCAGAGAGTTGGGGACAAGGAGGAGGGGGAGGTCTGGTTAGGCCAGAGATGCCACAGCAGCCAGGCAGCTCACCCGGAAGTCCATGTCCAGATTGCTGGTGGAAGCTACAGGATCCTTCAGGAGGGAGTAGTCAATGCCAACAAGGTCATCCACAGAGCTGCGTACTGTGGAGAGGAGCTCCGTCACTCAAGCTATGTGATGCTGGGCAAGGTGTTCACCCTTCTGGGCCTGTTTCTCATCCACAAAGTGGTGATTAGGAATTTTCCCTCATAGGGTTGTTGTGGGGATCAATTATTTTTATGTGGGAACCACTTAGTGCTCAGCAATATTAATGACTATTACTACCATGAGGGTTTCATTAGATCCCCCTAAACAGGATGGCAGGGGATCCCTTTCCTCCACTGGTTTTCCCTGGCTGCTCCCTCCCTCCCTCCTCATGCCGTGTGTGGGGTGTGTGATGATCTCTACCCCATAGCAGACAGAGATCACAGCTGAGGAAAAGGGAATTCATTTTAGTTGAGCACCTATTAAGTGCAGGGGATGAAGGCAAACGGGGTCCCAATGATCAGCAGGCACATCGAGGACCCTGACAATCACTCAGCTAATCCTCACGACAACCCCAGAGGGAGGTATCGCCAGCCAAGCGAAGGTACTAAAGCCCAGAGAGAAGTGAGTGCTTACCTAGGGTCATGTGGCAAGTCAGCAGCAGAGGCCATATTTCAAGCCAGGGCATGGCAGGAGCCCACTCTGCATACCTAGCCGCCTCCTCACCCCCATTCCTGGCCCAGGCAGGGCCCGGAGTTCCCCTCCCAGCCAGCACCAACTCACCAGGCACAGTGTCCAGGAGGGAATTAAGGAGCACCATCCCTGCGTGGTAAAGCACGGGGCAGATCTGCGAGGTGGGGTCTAGAGTTAGGGCCTTCACAAGAGAGGCCCTCTCCCGCCCCACCACTGCTGTACCTGCTGGTTGAGAAGGAAGCGCATCCCCGAGGTGATGAATGTGGAGAGGAATTCATACACCTTCCTGTAAGGAGAGAGACAACGTGAGCCCAGACTCCGCCCTATCCCAATCCAGGTCCAGGAGAAATCAATAGCCAAAGAGATGGGGAGGAGGTGACTTAACTTTGACCTGTATTACCAGCTCTTCAATGGAGGTTTTCCAAATCTCTCCAGCCTGATTCTCAAGACCTCTCCTAACCCCTGCCCCCCACCAGCCTAAGGAATTTATCCCCAGTTCTTCAAACCTACTGTAAACATCCCCACTTCCAGATGCTTATCCATGCCTTTCCTTCCACTCTCAAAGTTCCTGTCCTGTATTTCCCTGTATGGCTCAGATGCTTACTCTTCTAGGCTGTCTTCCCAGATTACCCTCTTCTGAACCCCTGGAGTACTTAGTCCCTCCCCCAAAGCCCTGATGACAAATGTTTTGTCCCTTCATCTAGGCTCTGAGTTCCTTTAGGAATTCTCAGGGACTGGCATATACTTCATTTGTTGAATAAATAAAAACTTGACAGTATACCAACACCAGATAATAAATCCACTATCTTTTCTCTCCCACTCTCTTTGAGAAGTATCACGAAGTTCCTTTCTCAGCCTCAAACCTGAAACTATGCTACTGTTTTTAGTAGTAAGAGCTACCAATTATTGAGAACTTAGTTCATGCCCAACTGTGCATACACAACTACTCCTATTTAGGAAGCTAGCCACTAATATGCCAGGTACTATTCTTTTTTTTTTTAAGATTATTTATTTATTCATGAGAGACACAGAGAGAGAGAGGCAGAGACACAGGCAGAGGGAGAAGCAGGCTCCATGCAGGGAGCCCGATGTGGGACTCAATCCCGGGTCTCCAGGATCACACCCTGGGCTGCAGGAGGCGCTAAACCGCTGAGCCACCTGGGCTGCCTGCCAGGTACTATTCTAAATATATATATTTTAATTTTTATTTATTTATGATAGTCACAGAGAGAGAGAGAGAGAGGCAGAGACATAGGCAGAGGGAGAAGCAGGCTCCATGCACCAGGAGCCCGACGTGGGATTCGATCCCGGGTCTCCAGGATCGCGCCCTGGGCCAAAGGCAGGCGCTAAACCTCTGCGCCACCCAGGGATCCCGTATTCTAAATATTTTTACATATATTAACAAATAGTTTTCGCAGTGTCTTATAAAATAGTTTCTATTATCATCCCTATCTTACCAATGAGGAAATTGAGGCACAGAGCTTCAATGACTTGCCCAAGGTCACACAGGAAATGAGGGTGCTGAGAGTTGGACCCAGCTGGCCTGACTCCCAAGCCTGTGTACTTTGCATTGCACAAGGCAAATGGGCAGTAAGGCTTAAAGGGGGTGCACTGGGCTGGAAATGCACTTACTTGAAGGTTCCCCCAAAGGCTGCGTGCATTCTGGAGACGGAGGCCTGGCAAGAGACGTTGGACACTTTGATACGGCCAGTGGGATCCCCGGAGAGCTCCAGAGCAGTGCGGATGGACACACCCTCGGCAGAGGCATTAATATAGCCCCCATCATAGCTGCAAGGGGGTTGCGAGCAGTTAATGTCCATTTTGGAGCTTACCCACCCAGTACATCATGATACTTCTTAACAAGACTTCGCTTTGGCAGTTTATCAAACATTCTACCAAGCTCTACCAACCTTTATGAAGTGGGTATGCTTGTCCCTATTGTACAGATGAAGAAACTGAGGCACAGGAGGGCTAAAGTATTGCCCACAGCCCCCCAGCATCCCAGCCCTCCTGATCCACCCTCCGCTTTCCTGAAGGTGTGAGGTCCTTACAAGAACCAGTAGAGAAGCTGCCTTCGGAAGCGCAGCCCCAAGGAGGCATTGCTGATTTGTAGCACCAGCTCCTGCCCTGGCTGGAAATGGAGCTCAGAGGATGTCAGCTGCAGCTCTGTGACCTTCACCCTGCAGGAAGCCTCGGGGTCAGTTTCAGGACCAGGAAGAAGGGGTCCCACCCAAGCACAGGAAACTCAATCCCTCCTTTTCCAGTCCAGGCCTGGGAAGCTGAGGTTCGGGGGGGAATGAATTATTCCATTAGCTCTCGAGGGACAGCTCAGAGAGGAGCTGCTCCTGACCCAGGTGTTAAGAGTGAGCTTCATACCCTTCTCGTAGATGCTTTATTGCGTGCATTCTCTTCCCTCCCACACCCTGTGGTTGCTTGACTTGTTCTTTTAACTGAGTCCTTTGATTTTCACTCTGTCAGCTGGGTTCCACTCCATACCCCATTTCTCCTACCCCCATCGTCCCCAGCGAGGCTCTGGGCTCCAGTTCCGAGACCTCTCCCATTAGCTCCACCTGGGGTCCTAGACCCCAATCTCATTAATTGGCAAGTTTCGTGACTCCGCCTCTCCGGTGCTCCTAGGCCACACCTCGGCCCCCAAGGCTCCCGCCTAGGTTGGCCGGCTTGGTCTTTATCTTCTCCGCCCCATCCTGTTTCTTGAGTCCCGCCTTCTTGATTTGGCCCCACCCCACCCTCTCAGGTTCCCCGGCCCTAGGCCCCGCCCCGAACCCGAGACCCCGCCCCGCGGGTCTCCTACTTACTCAGAGATGTTGTAGTAGAAGTGGCCCTCCCTGCCTCGTAGGTCCGGAATGGTGATGGTCTCTAGCTCTTGTTCCAGAAAGCGCAGGCCCTCCTGTTTCACTGAGGTAGCAGCGAGACCCTTCGGTCCTGCGCCCCTGCCGGGGCCACCCTCCCTCCTCCGCCTTCGCCCGCCCCGCGCCTTACCCAGGTCCAGCGCCTTGGAGGTGACGCGGATCTTGCAGCCGGGGAGCTCGGCGTGAGCGCCTGCCAGGAGCGCTAGGAGGAGGGCCCCGAAGAGGGCCATGGCGAGCGGGCCTGGGGTGGGGTGGGGTCGCTGGGGTCATCGGGGCCGCTAAAACCCACTCCCCGGTTGTCCAACCAGAAGAGGGGCTGGCCGGATCGTTACCCTCGAAACAGCTCTTCAGGGAATTTGGAACCGATTCGACTATATTGCCTCCATTTGGCAGATGCAGAAACTAAGGCTTAGGGAGGCGATGCGACTCGTGCTCTGGGTCCCAAGGATTTGGGACACGGGGGAAGGGGAGGGGACATCCTCGGTTCCCCGTGCGCCCGCCGCGTGACGAGTTTGGACCTCCCGGGGACCAGTGCCCCCCCGGCTCCCCCTTCTTTAGCTGAGGGCGGGCGCGGCTTGCCTGTTACCATGGGAACGGCTGCACGCGCATTCCTGGGGGGTGGCTCGCCGTCTCCCAGGCCCCTCGCCGAGGGAGTCACCGCGGCCCGCCAGCCCGACCTCGGGCTCCCGGGTCTCCCGGCTCCGCCGGGTCCTAAATCCCTGCCACCAGGGTTCGGCCTGGTACCCCCCCATCAGCGCCCTTCATGGGATCTCTTCCCCACCTCGGGTTCAGTAGACCATGCGGCCCCGCGAGGGCCTGGGGTGGATGGGGACGCGCCCCAACTCACTGCGGCGGAGCTGGGGGTCGGCGCGGTCACGCGGGGCGGCGGACTGCGCAGGGGATCCGGGCGGCGGGGTCTGGCGGGCAGTGCTGTTCCCGCCGCCTTTATAACGCCGGGCCTCTCCGACCCCCCTCCTCGCTCCCGCTCTCCCCTCCTCCCTCGGGGGGTTGGGAGGGGACGGGGCGGAACGCCGGCAGTCGGGAGGGTGGAGAGGGCTGCACGGAGCCCCGTGACAGGCCCGGCCGCTGTCAAGACAAGTGGGGGACCCACGCCGGGAAGGAGGGAGGGAAGTGCAAGAGTCGGCCCGCCCAGTCCCAACAGTCCTTGCTCCTCTGGGACCTTGGTTCAAATTCCAAATGCCCACGTCTTCCTGCAGGATCCTGAGCAAGTCACTTCACTTGGGTCATGGGCCTCAGTTTCCTCATCCAGCAAAATGTGCCGGATACTTGGAACCACCCAGGCACATTTTCTTCCCTCCTTTCCACTCATAATCATTAAGACCTCTCCTTGACAGGCTTTGCTAGGGGACATTCCTCTCGCCCTCCAAATGTCTCCATGTCACTACCTACGGACCTAACAGGCCCAGACACTTCTCCCACTGGGGTCCAAGCAAGTGCTGCCGGCCCAGGAGGATAGGGCACAGGCTGCTGGAATCACCCCAGAGGGAGGTTTGGCGTTTCCCAGAGATTGTGGATTGTGTGTGTGTGTGTGCGCGCGCGTGTGCATGCATGTGTGTGAACCTTTGCAGTTAGATTCTCTGCACAGGATCTCCATCTACCACCTGCAGTGTTCCCAGCTCCTGGGACAGGCACAGAGTAGGTGCTTGCTTCCTTTTTTTATTGTCAAATGGATGAAAGAGGAAAGGAGAAGCAATAAAGGTGAGTGTCCTTTTTTTTTTTTTTTTAAGATTGTATTTATTTATTCATGAGAGACACACAGAGAGAGAGAGGCAGAGACACAGGCAGAGGGAGAAGCAGGCTCCATGCAGGGAGCCTGACATGGGACTCAATCCCGGGCCTCCAGGATCAGGCCTGGGCTGAAGGCAGCGCTAAACCACTGAGTTCCCCGGGCTGCCCGGTGAGTGTCCATTGAACATGTATGTAGCATCAAACACTCATCCAGGTAGGAATACCAACATGTTCTGATTTGCCCAGGACTCTCCTGGCTTTGAAACTGAATGCCTCCCTTCCAGGGAATCCTCTCCATCCCAGGCAAACCAGGATGGTTAGTCATCCTAGATCTAGATTAAGTCATTTAATCTTCTTAACCTATGAGGTTGGCACTGCTATGAACCCGCTTTAGCAGGAAACCAGAGGTAAAGACCATCATACAGCTACTAGTGAAGAAGCCATGAACTCTGAAAGGGTGGGAGGTGGTGTTTATAGTAGTGCTTAGACTCTTGCATCTGACAGACCAGGATTCAAATCCTAGGCTGTCGGGTTCTCAGGTCCAATTCCTGGACCCCTTACTGAAACAGCTCTGAGACTTAGTTTCCTTGTCCTAAAACAGAAATGATAAAGTTATTGCAAGAATAAATTCAATGGGCCTAGTGCATGTGCTGAGCACAGTATATGGCACACCGTTAGTGCCAAATAAATGCTGGCTTTTAAGATTAGGGGCACAAACCACAAGCACATGAGACAGAAAGGGTGTTGGAGGGGAAGGAAGAAAGAGCTAAGGATATCCAGAGGAGGAAGTGCCTTAATGCCTTTGAACTCTAGTAGCCCTCATTCTTCCTGGAGCCTGGCTCAAGCAGAAAACCTGGCAGACATTAGTTCTCTTTCTCACTTTCTTCACAGAAATGCAAGCTCCATCTTTGTATCACTGTGATCTCCTGTGGGAGGTTCTTGTCCGCTCTTCACTGCCCCACAGCAGCCCCAGTACCTTTCAATGTAGCTGTGTGATCTTGGGCCAGTGGTTTCACCTCTCTGGGCCTGTTTCCATATCTGGACTAATCATAAGGATTAAAAAAGTTCATGCATTTAAAGGATTTGATGAGCATCTGGCATTAGTAAGGGCTCAAAAAAAAAAAAAAAAAAGTCAGCTAAATCATGACACTCAGAATGAACTCCTGCTTCCATACCCTAACTTCCAGGCACGCTACACTCATACCCTATCTCATCACCCTCCCTGTTGCCCTTCTTCATTCTGCTCTGGCCACGCTGGCTTTTACACTTGTTGTTCCCTCTGCTTGGAATGCTTTTCCACCCGGCCTTCCCACAGCTAGCTCCTTGTCATGTTGGTCTCAGCTTCAATGGTACTGCCTCAGAGAGGACCTCCTTGCCTATCTAGCAGTTACTTTCACATCAGCTTGTTTTATTTGCTTTATAGATCTTGTGACTATTTAATATTGGTTTACCAAAGCATTGGTTAATGGAGGCATGGTCTGTCTCCATGAGAACTGGCATCTGGTTCAACACTTATCCCCAGTACCTAGAACACTGCCTGCTTTGAGGATTCTTTAGCAACTCCTGCACCTCGTTTGTCTCAGCCTAACTGACTCTATAAACACAGCCCCGAGCTGGGGGACAAGATGTACTCACTGGCCTTGATTTTAGGAACTTGTCCTGTCAGCCTGACCCCCTCCATCACATGGGTTTCTCTTTCTCCCAAAGCTTGTGTCCCCAACTCTCACACTTCAGTGATATTGGCAGATATGCAGCCCAAGAGGGTCTCTGGCAAGCTCCTGGAGTCCTCAACACTTGGCTTGTGGGATGAAGAGATCAAAATGCTCGGATCCCTTTCAACGTTCACTCCTGGCTTTGAAGAGGGAAGGAGGGACTTCCTAGCACTCGAAGGGACAGGGAAGAAGTGCTCTTCTAGCCTCTACTGTGTCTCCAGCACAGGGAGATTGTAAAACACCAGGAGAGCAAAGCATTAGTTAAGTATTTTGGAATCAGACAGACCTGGTTCAAATCCCTCTTCTGTCATTTTCTAGAGCAGAGGTCAAAGACCTGTTCCTGTAAAAGATCAGATAATACATACTTTGGGCTTTGCCGGCCTTGTGGTCTCTGTCACAGCTGTTCAGATTCTGCCATTGCAGCAATAAACAAGATTTAAATGAACAGGCTGCTCGCTGGATTCGGTCCACAGGCTGTAGTTTGCCAACCCCTATTATAAAGCAAATTAAAAAGTAACTATTGAGAGCATCAATTTCCACATCTGTAAAATGGGGATGTTCTAGTACCTGCCTACATCTCTGGGTGGTGGTGAGATTTTAATGTAATTAAGCACATGAAGTGCCGAGTCACCCGGGTGGCTCAGTCGGTTAAGTGACCGACTCTTGATTTCGGTTCAGGTCATGATCTCAGGGTCCTGGGATGGAGCCCCATGCTGAATCTGGCTCCACATTCAGTAGAGAGTCTGCTTCAAGATTCTCTCTCCCTCTGCCCCTCCCCTCACTCTCTCACTCTCTCTCTCTCAAATAAATAAATAAACTTAAAAAATATATACATATATATGTGGCTCCTGGGTGGCTCCCTCAGTTAAGCACCTTCGGCTCAGGTCATGATCTCAGGGTTCCAGGATGGCGCTCCTGCTGGGCTCCCTGCTCAGCGGGGAGTCTGCTTCTCCCTCTGTGTGTGCGCACTCTCTCTTTCTATCTCGCAAATAATAAAAAAAAAATCTGTGAGAGACTCACAGATCATAGGAAACAAACTGAGGGTTGCTGGAAGGGAGAGGGCTGGGGGACAGGGTAACTGGGTGATGGACATGAAGGAGGTCAGGTAATGGAATGAGCGCTGGGTGTTATATAAGAATGATAAATCCTCGACCTCTACCTCTGAAACCAAAACATTATATGTTAATTAATTGAATTTAAATAAAATTTTTAAAGAAAAAATCTGTTAAAAAACCCCACAAAAAAACAAAAAACAGTATGTAAAGTGCCAAGCCTAGTACTTGGCACACTGAAGTGCTCAATAAGTATCTCTGGTCGTTAGTATTAACTAGGTGTTTAACAAACAAAAAATGCTTTATAGATATTAACTCACTTAAAACTCATCGTGTCCTATAAGACAGGTATCATCAGCGCATTTTACAGATGAGGAAACAGAGACCCGGAGAGGTCAAGTCACTAGCTCAAGTCAATCTGGCTCCAGGGCGTAGGCTCTTCCCCCACTCCGCTCAATTGTCTCTTTTTAAATGACCCCGTTTCATCCTCATAGCAATTCTTTGCAATAGTTATCATCGCCCCAGTTTTGCAGACTTGCATACCGAGGTACAGCAGGAGGAAGTCACTGGTCAAAATAAGTAAACACCGGCTCCACTGACCACTGGACACCAAATTGGATTTCTGCCCAAGATCTCCACATGTGTAGCCTGGCTTCCCCCTCCTGCTCCCCATCTCCAGCTGTGTTTTCTTTGGATCCTTGCATGGCTTGGAGAAGCTGCGTCAGTCCTTCTCCCCTCCTGACCATTCTTCCACCGCCCCTACCCCCCAGGCCCATCCAAGCTACCCCTTGGGAAAAGCACCCCCCACCCTCACCATGCTGGAGCCCTTGAGCCCCGAGCACCGTGGCATATGTAATGTGTACAGGCCTGCTCTGGTGAGCGTGCGTGTGCCTGGGCACGAGTGTTAGGGGACGGATTGGAATGAGGGAAGAGGTGTGTGTGGGGGCCAGATGTCAGACCAGGAGACTCTGATGACATCTCCCCAAACAGGCGGGAGGGAGGCAGACGTTTACCAAATGGAGAGAAGAGAAACACAGGACTGGGGCTTTCTGGGTTCAGCCAGGGGCAGAGCTGCTGACTGCCATTCTGTGGCTTCTAAAACTTGGACACTTGGCATTTGGGTTTCTCCTTTTCTTTCCCATTGCTCCTTGAAGAGCAGCTCCTTTTTCTGTGGAAGGAGCCGGCCACCTAGGCCCCAAAGGGTCTTCCAGGTTTGAAACTCAAGGACTCCCACGCTGCTCACGGGGCATCGTTCCCTGGCTCCTGGGTCCTGTGTGCCCCTGTCCCTGGTACCGCTCCAGCAAACTTGGCCTCGAGCAGCTTCCTCATCCTCCAACTTCTCTCCTTTTCTTTACGCTTCACCCTCCCCGCTTCTATGCCTCTTGCAGCCTCCAGCTGACTCTGACTCATGGGGGCCTCTTTCTCGAAGGTCCTCTCAACCTCCTGTCCCTGCTGTCGTTAGCACTCAGCATGGGCTTCCCACCCACTCACTGCTTTGAGGAAGGGGTGGAAGATCTGTACAGTGCTGTCTAGACGTTTGGAGTTCATAAGCCAGAACTGTAATTTCAAAGGGAGGGGGCGCCAGCGGTACTGACTTTTCTCCTTTTGATGATGAGGGTGGGGCACCTTCATTGGCCTCAGCTTGTCTCTTTGCAGACCTTTCCAAAGGTTGTGAGAAGCCCCCAACACATTGCAGCATCCTGACTTTTCCGAGATGCTCTGTTACCACAGCCTCTGAGGGCCCTCCCCTCCCGGGAGGGAGTCGTGAGGACATCACAGCCTCCCCACCTTCCTCCTGGGTGCCACCTCACTAGCGCCATATTTTAGCACTGTCCCCACAGTGGTACCAAATCCTGTCGCCCTCCCAGGATTCTCATCTCAGATCATGGCATCATGCTCACCCAGATGCTCAAGTCAGAAGCAGAGCAGTTTTCCTTGACCCTTATTTCCTGAAAGCTCATATCAGCAAATCCTGGTGTCCTGAACTCCAAAAGGTGCCCCCCACCTCTATGCACAGTTCCCATTTGCACCAACACTAGTCTGGGCCATTTTCTGCACCAACCACAGTGGTGTTCAAAAAATAGGAATTGTAGTACCTTACTACCCTATTCAAAACCCTCATTCACTCCCCATCACACACAAAGACCTGGGTGCTGGCCATGAGCCCAGAGGACTAGGCTGCCCAGCTCCCACCTACCTTCCTCTTCAACTCTATTCCACCACTGTCTGGACACCAAGTCACTCAGCCTCGAGCTTTCCATTTACCCTTCCCTGCACCCGATGCACCTTTACAGAGAGACATTGCCTGGTTAGCTTCCTCTATTCACTGGAGTTTCTCCCCAAGTGTCACCTGCCCAGGGAGGATCCCACCCCATCAGTGTGCCTGTTGCTCTGCTTTGTTCTTTATCGGCTGTTTCTTCCAGCAGACTGTAAGCTCCATGGCGGCAGGAGCCTGATACTTACTCATGGCTGTGTCCCCAGGGCCCAGCACAGGAGCCAGTGTATAGAGAGTGGGTAGTTATTACTATCTACAGACCCTTCAAAAGGGGAGATTTTATCACGGACTGAGCAGCGCCGGCCTAATTCCCCCCTGAGCCTCTCTAAGCTCCCTATGCTTCCTGCTGGCACCATCCATCTCCTTACATCTCTCTGGGGTTATCTGGAGCTGGTCTGCAGCCAGGAATGCCATACTTTCCTAATCTCTTCAGAGGCCTGAACAATCCCTAAAGTCACCTCAGGAGGGGGTGGGGGTACTCCCTTAGGATCTCAGCTGGCTGCACAGGAATCAGGACTCCCTGACCCAAGCCACTCCCAGGCCCCTACACCTTACCTTCTAACAGGCCAGGCTGCCCTGGGACTTCATGTGCCTTCCTGGTGTGGGAGAAGCTGCTGGCCAGATTGAGATCCCTCTCAGTGCCCCATAGGCCAGAATTTCAGGCCTAAAGTTAGATCACTGGTTCTCAACCCCTTTTGCACATTAGTAACTTTTGAAGTGGGGAGGGTTTTCCTTTGTTTTGTTATGCTTTGAATACCTATGGCTCTGCCCCAAACCCTAAGACTCTGATTTTTATTTATTCATTTTTTTTTTAGTAGGCTCCATATTGGGTTTGAACTCAATCAAGACCTGAGCTGATTAAAAAAAAAAAAAAAAAAGACCTGAGCTGAGATCAAGAGTCAGACACTTGGAGCGCGTGGGTGCCTCAGTGGTTGAGCATCTGCCTTTGGCTCAGGTCCTGATCCTGGGGTCCTGGGATCCAGTCCCACATAGGGCTCCCCACAGTGAGCCTGCTTCTCCCTCTGCCTGTGTCTCTGCCTCTCTGTGTGTGTCTCTCATGAATAAATAAATAAATAAATAAATAACGTTAAAAAAAAAAAGAGTTGGACACTTGACCGACCGAACCACCCAGGTGCCCCTCTGATTTCTCTTTTTATTTTATTTTTTTATTTTTTTATTTTTTTTTAAGATTTTATTTATTTTTTATTTATTCATGAAAGACTGAGAGAAAGAGAGAGAGCGCCAGAGACAAAGGCAGAGGGAGAAGCAGGCTCCATGCACCGGGAGCCCAATGTGGGATTCGATCCCGGGTCTCCAGGATGGCGCCCTGGGCCAAGGGCAGGCGCCAAACCGCTGCGCCACCCAGGGATCCCTGATTTCTCTTTTTAAAGCAGGCTTCATGCCCAATATGGGGCCCCAGTCATGACCCCGAGATCAAGTGTCCTACACTCTGCAGGCTGAGCCGGCCAGGCACCCTGCAAAACTCTTGATTTCATTGGTTTGGGATGAAGCCCTGGCATCAGTGGGTGTTTTTTAAAAAGTTCCTCGGAAAAAAAAAATAAAAATAAAAAATAAAAAGTTCCTCGGGATCCCAAGGTGGCTCAGTGGTTGAGCTCCTGCCTTCAGCCCAGGGCTTGATTTTGGGGTTCTGGGATTGAGTCCCACATCGGGCTCCCTGCAAAGAGCCAGCTTGTCTTTCTGCCTGTGTCTCTGCCTCTTTCTCTCTGTGTCTCTCATGAATGAATAAAAAACAAAATCTTTATAAAAAAAAAAGTTCCTCAACAGGATATAATGAACAAGACTGAGAGTAACAAGCATTGGCAAGAACACGGAGAAAGGAGAACCTTTCCCCACTGCTGCTAGGATGCAGCGTAGTGCAGTGCTTTGTCAGTTTCTTATAAAGGTAAATATATGTTCACTACCCATCCAGCAATTCCACTTCCAGGTGTCCATAAATAGGAAAACCTATGTTCATGCAAACCCTTGCACACAGGTTTGTGGCAGTTCCATTCCTCATAGCCAAAAAAGTGGGAACAGCCCCAATGTCCAGCAGTCGGTAAACAGATAAACAAAATGTGGCACTTGTGTGGTGGAAGACTATTCAGCAGGAAAGAAGATTGATCTGTGCCACAGCATGGATGAATCTCAAAAACATGATTCCATGTATGTGAAAGGTCCAGAGAAGGCAACTCTATGGAGATCAAAGGCAGAGCAGTGGTCACCTGGGCCTGGGGTGTGGGAAGAGGGGGTGAATGTAAATGAACAGTCACAAGAGGTTTTTTTGGGAGATGGAAATGTTCTAAAGCTGGCTTGTGGTGGCTGCACAGCTGTGTACATTTGCTCAAAATCCTTGAATTGTACATTTGAAACAGGTGAATCTCACACCGTATAAATCATACTCCAAGGGACGCCTGGGTGGCTCAGTGGTTGAGCATCTGCTTTCGGCTCAGGGCATGATCCTGGTCGGGAGATCAAATCCCACATCGGGGTCCCTGCGAAGAGCCTGTTTCTCCCTTCTCCCTCTGTCTATCCCTCTGCCTCTCTCTGTGTGTCTGTCATGAATAAATAAATTAATTTTAAAAATCTTTTTTTTTAAAGATTTTATTTATTTATTCATGAGAGACACACACACACACAGAGGCAGGTAGAGGGAGAAGCAGGCTCCATGCAGGGAACCCAATATGGGGTTTGATCTCCGGACCAGGATCATGCCCTGAGCCGAAGGCAGGAGCTAAACCGCCGAGCCACCCAGGGATCCCAATTTTAAAAATCTTAAAAAAAAAATCATACCCCAAGTTTTTCATGCAAGGGTTGGGATCTCTGGGTCAGAAGCCAAGCATCCTAGGACCCCCTCAGCTGGGACCCAAGCTCAGTTGGTGTCCTCTCCCTTCCCCCTCTCTATGTCAAAATTTCCTCTGATCTCAGATGTTCAGGAAGCTGCCTTCTGTCATCCTGGCTTCTTTTTTTGGAGAAGTCTAGGATTTCATTCTGCAGACTCAGCTCTATTTAGTGTAAACATCCTGGTTCGTGGCCACTCTGCTCAAAGTAGTAAAAATGGGGATCAGAAGGAAGGGGTGGGGAGGGTGAAAATGCCCGCCCCCTCCCCCCGGCAAGTCCTCCTACTGAGATGACCCAGCCACCACCTGGAGATGCTGGGTGCTAAACCAGAATGGGGACCAGATTTGGGGTGCAGGAGCCTGGCTCCACCTGCACCTTCCCCATTGCCTGGCAGTGCTCAGGATGACTAGTGACCCCAATACACCATCCCTCTCCACCCTTCCAGGCCTTAGCACAGGCTGTATCCTTGCCCACCTGGAAAGTCTTATCCTTCCAGCAAGAGTAGCTCATTGCCATCTCTTCTGAAGCCTTTTGCCTCCTGGTTAGCCCAACAGAACTCTTATCTCCCTGAAGCAGAGGGTTTATTTATGTGTCTGCCTCCCTGGCTCCTCTGTGAGCTCCCTGAGGACAAAGAGTCTGTCTTATTTATCTCTGGTTCTCAAGGTTCTAGGGCAGGCCCCACCACACACTGGGCCCAGCTGAACGAAGAAAGGGAGGGGAGCGTGACACCACATCAGACACTTACAGGACCAGGAAGACCAGAGGAAACGCCCCGCTCCCCTCATCTATTCTTGGCCTAAATGCCTTCTCTCATCTGGCCCCAGGATGGCCAGAGAGCCACTCCCAGTGGAAACCACAGTTTGGAGTGGAAGACTTTCTTCCACAGCTTCCCCGGGGCCAGGCCCACTGGCCTTGGAAACTGCCTTGGTGTTATTTAAACTGCAGAACAGTCTCTGGGCAGCTCTGGCTGGACCTGGGTGGGGGCAGCCTGGATCAGGATCACACTGGAGCCTCCCTTCCCCGACAGCCAGGACCTCAGGGTTTGAGCTAGCCGTGTGGTTCCCTCTCAGCAGCTTCTGGCAATAGTGGGAAAGAACAAGGGGGTTAAGATATGTAGCAGCCTGAGCCTGCTGAGCCTGTACATTTATGTTTCTGCTTTAATATGGAGGCTGGGCTTTGTCCTGAGTTGAGGTTGAGGTCCTCAGAGGCTCTGCCAGCAGACTCCCAGCCATGATAGGCTAAAACTGGAGGAGCCCTGCTTATCTCAACCATCTCTCCCAACTCATGAGGCTTCTTACTTCAGAAAAGGTGATTAAGTGCTTGAAAGCCCCAGGATCGATCTTTGCTTGGCCTGTTCATACCTATCTCCGGAGTAGAGGACTCCAGGCTGCTGGCAGAGACTCTGTCACAGTACGCAGCTCATGCTTTTCTTGGCATCTCAAAGGCCGCTGCTTTGGTGTGCCCACCACAGAAACCAGAGCCTAGAATAGAAACAGGGATACCTGAAAAAGTCATCCAGACTTTAATCCAATGTGGTCTGTCTGTGGCCAACACATATTTACAGAGCATTAGGCATAGCACTGGGAATGGGGCTACAGATGTGAAAAAGCCCCAGCCTCACCCTTAAGCAGTCCAGCCTGTGCTTAGGCACAGGCTGCTCTAGGAATAAGAAGAGGGGGCCTGACCAAGCCTGGGTGAAGACAAGTTCAGGGAAGGCTTCCTGGTGGAGGTAATATCTAAAGTAAAACTTGAAGAGGGCACCAGGGTGGCTCCGTCGGTTAAACATCCCACTCTTGATATTGGCTCAGGTCATGATCTCAGGGTCGTGAGACCAAGCCCCATATCAGACTCCACGCTCAGCAGGAAGTCTGCTTGACATTCTCTCTCCCTCTTCTTCTGTCCCTTTCCCCTACTTCTGCCCCTCCTCTCTACTCCCCCCAATTCCCTCTAGCCCCTACTCGCCCTTCTCCCCCCTACTCCTTTCTTCTGCCCCTCCCCCCTAAAACTAAATAAAAATTTCAAGTAAGACTTGAAGGTTAAATCACTGGGGAGGAAGAGTGAGAGCGAACAGCATATGTAAATGCCCAAGGTCAAGAGAGCACTTTGGGGGAAATTACACATAGTTCAAGATGGCTGGGACCCAATGAAGGAGAGGTGGTTTGAAGCTCTGGATCATGAATAATATGAATGTATGTAAAGTGCTCAGCACAGCCCTTACTAAATGCTCTGCTGTGGTAGCTCTCATTATACTTATGATCTTGTAAACCAAGTTAAGGGTTTGTAGTCAGTGGGGAGACACTCAAGGGTTTTAAGCCTAGAGTGACTTGACCAGATTTGCCATATGATCAGATTTAAAGAGATCTCTGTGACTGCAGTATGGATTATGGACTAGGAGAGAAGCAAGGCTGGAGGACGAGAAGACCGGTTTAGAGATTGGTCTTATTCATTCATTCATTCAAATATTTACATAATTAACCAATGGATTAACTCATTATTTATGTAAGTGTAATTTTTTTTGTTTCTAATTATTATCTATAATAATTCAGAAAGAAGAAATGGGTGGGAGGCTTCAAATATCTCCCAACAGTAGAATAAACAAACTTTGGAAGACAGTACAGCAATGAAAATTAATGCTGCCACATGCAACAACATAAATGGGTTTTGCAAGTGCAATGTTGAACAACACTGCATAATTCCATTTGTATAAAATTCAAGGAACAGGCAAAATGAAAGCACAGTGTTTAGGGATACATGCTTAAGTGGTAAAACTATACAAGCAAAGAAGTGATTATCGCAAAATCAGTGATTACCCTGTGCTTTGTGATACCTTGACCTGAGTGATGGTCACCTGAGTTTTCACTCTGATAAATCATGAAGTTTCATATTTCTGTTTTGTGCACTTCTCTGTATGCGTGCTATTCTTTTTTTAAAAAAGATATTTACTCACGAGAGACACAGAGGGAGAGGCAGAGACACAGGTAGAGGGAGAAGCAGGCTCCCTGCGGGGAGCGCAATGCTGGACTTGATCCCAGGACCCTAGGATCACAACCTGAGCCAAAGGCAGATACTCAACCACCGAGCCAGCCACCAGGAGCCCCTGCATGTGTGCTATTTTTTTAAAAGATTTTATTTATTTATTCATAGAGATGCAGAGAGAGAGAGAAGCAGGCTCCATGCAGAGAGCCCGACGTGGGACTCGATCCAGATCTCCAGGATCACGCCCTGGGCTGCAGGCGGCGCTAAACCGCTGCACCACCGGGGCTGCCCCATGTGTGCTATTCTTAACAATAAGGAGGTTTAAAAAATAATGGTGTTTGCTCTATGGTAATAGGAATGGGGATGGAAAGAAGAGGCTTATTTTGACTCTATGTGGAAAGTAAGGAGAAGGGGAACGTGAGGAATGCCCTGGGAGGAACCAATCTGGGGAGCGGGGCAAACAAAGGCAAGGAGCAGTGTTTAACACCCTGAGTCTGAGGTTGGAGATGTCCAGGACCACGGTGTGAGCTCAGGCAAGTCACTTCCCTAAAGTCCAGATTCCCTCTCCTCAAGAGGGAAGCAGCAGTGTGGTTTCATGGAATTGGCTTTGGGTTTTGATGCTGGAAACCCCCGTCTTATGACCCCAGTTGATACTTAGTATGACTTCATACCATTACTTGACCCCTGCCCTGTCCCTGCAGCCTGTTTGCTCATGGGTAGACTTGAGATAATCATTTCTACTCTCACGAGTTCTTGAAGAGGATTAAATGGTAAAATAGGATATAAGCACTTGGGATATTTGGTGCTTTCAATTAAGAGACTCTTAGTAACAAAGGAAAAGATACTTTGAAAGCATATCAGCAAGAACAGCTAGAAGTGACTATAAGGTTTTTACACTCCAGTGTTAATAAGAACTACCTGGGGAGCTTGCAAACCTGGGCATTTTGTAAGTCTCAAATGACCATATAATTTATTGTCCAAATTTTAAAAAAAGATTTTATTTATTTATTCATGAGAGAGAGAGAGAGAGAGAGAGAGAGAAGCAGGCTCTACGCAGGGAGCCTGATGTGGGGACTCGGTCCCAGGATCCAGGATCACAGCCCCGGGCGGGAGGCAGGTGCTAAACCGCTGAGCCACCCAGGGATCCCAAACCAGGGCACTTTTGAGAAAGGAGGCAACATTAATAATTATGCCAGGAAAACAGATATAAATCAAGACTGTCCCAGGGAAAGCAGGACATGTGGTCCCCCTAGGCAGGTCTGAGGTGGGCACCAGGCATCCGGAGTTCCTACCAAGCTTCCCGAGTGAACTGGATGCTCTGTGAGGGCAGGATCGACTGCACCTCCTGTGCCTGTCGGAGCCGGTTTATTTTTGGAGGGCTCGAATCTACTTGGGGCAATCCTCATCACTCGGTGAGGCGGTAACAGCTAACGTTGATTCACTGCCAGGTACCACACATGCTGGGTACTTTACAGGTATCACCCCAGTTTTCACCAAATCTTTATGAGGCTTGGCGGACTACCTTCAATTGGAGGAAACTAAAGCTTGAAGAGGTCGAACTCCCTCAAGGCCACACATCTAGGATGGAGGCGCAGGGCTCTGAATCTAGCCGGACAGGGGAGGACCCTAGTTCACGCCACTGCCTCCGATACGGACAATGCCCCAGCCCCACCCAGCTGCACGGGGCCAGGCACCACGGACGCAGAGGCTGCTGCGCAGCGAGGGTACCCGCCGCCTCTGGCTCCGCTAGGGACGCGCCAGCCGAACAGCAGGCGGCAACCTTGGGTTCCTCCTAAGCTACTGTTGAGGTCAGTTTAGCGAGGCGGCCGGCGGGAGGCGGAGCCAGCGAGTCGGCCCGCCCCTCGCCTAGAACCCGGCAGGGCGCCGGGCGTGGGGCACCTAGCAACTGCACCTCCCGCGGGGCTAACCTTCGAGGCCGGCCTGAGCTCTTAGCGAGGCTCTGCCCCGCAACCAGGAGCCAGATACGTCAGTGCTGGGAGAGCCCTTCTGATGCATTTAGCATCTTCCTAACTTTGCCGAAGCCCATTATTAGGTCTCCCGCGGCTGTTCTGAGTTTCTTCTACTCAGGAGCACTTGTAACTAGCGTAGCCTCAACAGTGGGAAAAGGTCCGATTTGCATGCAGCCGGGATATGGAAAGCAGCTGTTAGACATTCTTGACAGGCCCAGGGGGCAAGCAGCTAAACGTTTCGGTGGCAGCGCCCCGCCGGAGCTAGGACCCAGGGCCCCGCTGCGCCCAGAGCCGCGTCACCAGAACCCCGCCCCCGGGTCGGCGTCTCAGCTGAGCGACCGCAGGTTCCCAGCCCGCCCCGCGCCCCCCGGTGCGCACTCTCAGTCCGGTCCTCCCGCCCGGGCCGGTGTGCTCGCGCGGGGAAACTGAGGCAGGGAGCGTGCCTGTGAGCTCGTTCCTTCCTCAGTCCGCACCCCACGGCCCGCGGGGCTGCCGTGCCCTCTTGAGACCCGCATGGGACAACAGGGAAGGACAGGAGGAAGGGGAGGGGGCCAAAACCCAGCAGGGTCTGTGGAGTCGGCCGGTCCTGCCACACTCAAGATGGCGGCGCGGCAGCGGCGAGGTCCCTCAGAGGCGGTACCAGCGCATGCGCAGCGCGGAGTCCCGGCCCGGGACACAAGATGGCGGCAGCGGCGCTGGGGAGGGCGAGGCGGAGGCGGCAAAACGGGAGGTCGAGCAGAACGTGTAGCCGCGTCCCCTCGAGTCCGCTCCGGGCAGGTAAGAGCCCCAGGAAGCCATGGTCCCGCCGCGAGCCGCTCCGGGGTCCGGGGATCCGAAGCCGAGCGGCGGTGGCCCCTCCGGCGCTTTCCGCTCGGGGCCACCGCTTGCCCTGTCTCTGCCGCCGCCGCCATCTTAGGCCCGCGGGTGGGCGGCCGGGCCGGTGGCTTGGGTGAGGGAGGTGGGCCCGGAGAGCGCGGGTGGAGCGGCCTCTAGGGCCCCTCCGCTGCTGCCGCCGCCACCGCCTTTGTGTCGGGCTCCGACTCTGAGTCGCCTCAGCCCGGGGGCGGGAGCGCGCGGTGGGGCGGGGGGCGGAGCCCGGGAGATGGGCCGGCGCGCGCGCGCCAAACAGCCCGCCCCCGCTGGTGTTGGCGGGGAGGGGAAAGGGTGCGCGCGCTGGCGCGGGTGGGGGGAACCCCTCCTCGAGCGGCCCCCGCGCCTGCGCATTTCGCAAGTCCTTTGACTCCGCCTTCCTGGTTCCGAGGGTTCTGGTTGGTGCATTGTTGCGATAGTCCCGCCCCATCTTCTTCCAATCCGGTAACCGGGTTCTTTCCTTCTGGTGGGTTCCTCCGGTTGCGCAGATACAGTTGTTTATTTAAGCCGGTCGGCGGTGTCGAACTGCGGTATGCGCGGGGGTCGGGGAGCCTCGATGAATAAAAACGTCATCTTAATGATAGAGTCATTTCTTACGTAAAGTGTACAATACACTGGACTCTACGTATACAGACCCTAGAGGTCGAAAGATTCGTGTTTGTAAGTCGAAAGCGGCAGAAGGATCTGGACCCCGGGTCCGCCCAAACCCAGAACGGGTTCCTCGGCCGCCGACTTGTTGCTTCCAGATCACCTGGGGAATTAAGAAAAAAATTTTAATCGTAAAAGGTGATTTGAAGCAGTGTTAAAAATTCGTCATCCCGATTCCCAGATCCACCTTTCGGGGTGGGTTTAGAAAGTACAGATTTCTTGTGTATCTCCCCTCCCCATTTCTGATGCCTAGGACGTGAAGTGAGGGACAGGAATCTGAATTGTTTTACGAGCCCTCGTGATGCGTAGTCGGTTGTAAAAGCACTGCAGTGTCCGTCCCCATTTGGCCTGTAATTGTGCTGCTCTCGCTGCCCTGTGTGGTTGAGCTACATAGTTGGTGCCGCCTGGATGCCACACGATATTTACTGGGGAACTGTCAGTAAAGATGAACATGCTGTGTTACGTAATGCATTTGCATGTGCTATTATTATTGTAATTTTAAAAGATTGGTTTAAGCGTGTTTTTTTCTGCTCACTGTTGGTGGCTTGGGAGCATGCCCCCGATCTGTGATATGTACAGTTGGCCCTTTAACAACACAGGGGTTTGGGGCACTGATCCTGGCAGAGTCAGAAATCCCAGTATAACTTTCCACTCCCCACTACTTAGCTACTAACAGCCTAATGTTGACTGGAAGCCTTACTGGAAACATAGGTAGAGAATGAAAACATTTTTGTGGGATCCCTGGGTGGCGCAGCGGTTTAGCGCCTGCCTTTGGCCCAGGGCTCGATCCTGGAGACCCGGGATCGAATCCCACGTCGGGCTCCCGGTGCATGGAGCCTGCTTCTCCCTCTGCCTGTTGTGTCTCTGCCTCTCTCTCTCTCTCATTGTGTGCTTATCAAAAAAAAAGAAAACATATTTTGTATGTTATGTGTATTATATAGTGTATTCTTAAAATAAAGTCAGAGGAAAGAAAATGTTAAAATCCTAAGGAAGTGTAAATACATTTATAGTAGTGCATCGTACTGAAAAAAATTGCGTGTAAGTAGACCCACACAGCTCAGACCTGTGTCATTCAAGAGCCAAACGGTATGTTCACTTTTCTCTTGTCTTCGGGATATTTTGGTTGATAGGAGCAGCTACACAATTCATGGGGTCCAGTGTGCAAAATGAAAACGTGGTCCCTCTTGTTAAAAATTCATTAAAAATTTCAAGAGAGTGACAAGAGAGCATGAAACCAGGCTTAGGGCCCTCCTCAAACCGGGCCTGTGTGACTACATGCTACGAGTCTATGAAGGTGAACCTTTTGTTTTGCAAAGCTTGAGGACCATTTTCATCCTTTCAATCTCCAGATCTCCCACAGTGTCTCCTGCCCCGTCCTAGAGGCTCCCAACTTGCTTTGTGTCGCCCCTGTTGCTGTTAGCCCTGCTCTGCGGCATTTCACTGGTCTGTGACTCTCTTTTTTTCTATTTGCTCTGCAGTTGCTGATGCAAGGAATTCCCTGGGCCCCCGTCCACTCCACTGCTGACCAGCCCACCCACCTGTGCTGAACCTCCTGCAGATCTTCCCCCTGCCTCTGTGGGACCCTGTGACGTGGGGGCCCATCCAGTCGGAGAAGAAAACCCTCTCATGCTAGCGTTGCAGACCCCAGAGGGTGAGAAAAAGAGGGACCTTGTTCAGGCTTGAGACCTATGGGCTCAGCCCCAAGGCACCGGGGATCCCTCCTCCCCAGAGAATCAAGCTTTTTCTCCCCTTGGTTAGTGGTTCCGAACCTTTTGTTACCATGGCCCCCTTTGGTTGTATGTATGTCCTCTTGCTCCGTGCATTTTTACTGCCAAACTGTACCAATGAAGTCACCATTCACTTTTCCCTTTCCAAATTAACAAAGACATCTATGACTGAGTGTACAAATAAAATTAATGTCCCAGTGATTCCTATGATGTTGTCGATAGCCAATCAGAGCTTCTGATCAGCATGAGATAATCAGTGTGACCATGATGAGTTGATAAAATTTTAGCAAGCAAAGATAACTGATGTTTCACCATGCCTTTGTGCTCTTTTTTGGGTAAATGTTTGATTTCTTTGGGTGTTGTGACATACTGAGAACAACTTTGGGATCACCAGTCCAATCTTATTTGGGCCCCTAGGAGTCCACCAGCCAGGTCAGAAATCACTGGCCATTGAGGCTCGCACTGGGTGTGCTTTGGGTGGGGGTGGTGGAGAATACAGAAGGAGCTGAAGGAGCTGCCCTGCTTCCTGATGTTTAAAGTAAATTTTCACATGAGGATGAGGAAGGACAGAATTAGACATTTCTTCTCAGTCCTACGGGTTTCTTTAGCAACAGATTGTTTTCTGCTCTGAAGCAGAGAATGAAGCAGCCACTCAGATGCCTGTCCCCTCTGAGCTGTACTCTGTTCCAGTTAGATTTTATTGGATAGGAACAGGAAAGAGGAGGATTTGCTGTTCTTTTTTGTGGGAATAGCTTCTCAGGGGCAGACCCTGTTCTGTCTTCTGTGCCACCCTGTGCTTTATAAATATTTATTTATTTTATTTATTTATTTATTTTTTTGCTTTATAAATATTTGCAGAATGAATAGAGTTCCTATTGCGTCCAGGTACCATGCTGAGCACTGGAGAGATGAACTGGGCCCAGTTCCTAGCTCTGGGAGTTCTGACCATCTGATGGGTAGACAAACCCAGCTGATAGACAGGACTGGGTGCCACAGTGGAGATGTTCATGGCCCTGCAGAGGAGCTCTGACCACCTAGCTTAGGGGAGGGAGAGTCCAGGAAGGCTTTCTGGAGTAGAGTGGATAAGTGACAAACCAGGCAGAGAACTGGGGAGAGTATGTCAGGCAGAAGGAGCAACAGAAATGCACCCATTTTACAGCCTGAGGGGACTGCGACTTAGATCCCAGGGCTCCTCTGCTACCACACTGGCCTTCTGGGACAGGACTGAATTGATTCCTAATATCTGCAAGTGGTCAATGGAGCCCTCAGTGGATTGTAATTGGTGGGTGAGGGGTGGAGCTGACCTCCATGCCCTGCTGGCCTGACACCCTTCGGTCCTCTGTGTGGCAGGTCCGGTGTGGGTGCTGAGATGGCCAATGAGAATCACGGCAGCCCCCGGGAGGAGGCGTCCCTGCTGAGTCACTCCCCGGGCACCTCCAATCAGAACCAACCCTGTTCTCCAAAGCCCATCCGCCTGGTGCAGGACCTCCCAGGTACTGGCGAGGGGCAGGGCAGGGTAGGGTGGCGGGGTAGGAAGGATGCCTCAGGAGCAGCACTGACCCTGGCTGGGTTCCATGCTTGTTTGCAGAGGAGCTGGTGCATGCGGGCTGGGAGAAGTGCTGGAGCCGGAGGGAGAACCGTCCCTACTACTTCAACAGATTCACCAACCAGTCCCTATGGGAGATGCCTGTGCTGGGCCAACATGACGTGATTGTGAGTGCCAGCCCAGGGCAGGGGTCCAGAGCAGCTTCTAGCATCTGGGCTTTCCCTAAACGTCTCTTGAGCCTAGCTCCATCTTGGAACCTGGGGATACAATGGCACACAGATACATTCCCGCCCTTGTGTAACCTACACTCAAATAGGGGAGACTGACCCCTAAAAAGATGATTGTATTAGTGTGATATTGAACCTGAACTCCATGTCAGGCACTGTGCCTGTGATGCAGTTGTGAGCAAGATGGATCTGGTCCTGCCCTTGTACTCTCAGGGGCCCCACAGTCTATTGAGTAGCTGGCAGGATGGCGCTGGCACGTGCATGAAGGATAGTGTTAGATTACACCAGGGACCCTGGTCGGCTAGAAGGGAGGGGACAGGGAAAGCTTCTCTTTGAATTAGCATTTAAGGTGACAAAGTTAGTGACGTGAAAGTTGTCAGATGGGAGAAGCGTGTTCTAGGAAAGAAGTGTCAATGTGATCAAGGAAGTACTAGCACGAGATGTCTGGCAGAAACGTGGGCTTTTGGATCCCTATCCATTGGGGCAGACTTACTTTACTGGGCATAATTAAGCCAGTTGGCACCCCCATTTTGTAGATGAAGGCACTAAGGGTCAGAGATGGGAAATGACTGGCCCAAGACCTTGAGCCAGTACGAGGCAGAGCTGGAGTTGAACCCAATGTGATTTCAGGGCCACCCTGCCTACCATCACTAGTTCTTTGTGTCACCAAAGGAGTTCCAGTGTTCAAGGAGAAATTAACGTGTACAGAGGGTTCCTGTCATGTCAGATGTCCTGTTAGGCTGGTCATATTCATGGACTCATTGAATCATCTTCCCAAAGGGAGGTTGGGCCTGTCTTAGCATGGCCATTTTGAAGGTGAGGGAATTAGGAAAGAATGTAAGTCTCTCAAGGTCACACAGTTGCAAGTGGCAGGCAGGAATGGAACCCCGTGTTCTTTCTGCATCCCAGCCTCTTTTGCTCTTCTCTGAGCAGTCGGAGCAGGGGGGCATCAGGATTCTATGTTATTGGGGCTCCTAAGCCACTGGCCCCACTTGCAACTCTGCTGGTCTCCCTCCACCAGTCGGACCCTTTGGGACTGAATGCAACTCCACTGCCCCAAGACTCAAGCTTGGTGGACACCCCCCCAGCTGAGAACAAGCCCCGAAAGCGACAGCTCTCAGAAGAGCAGCCAAGCGGCAATGGTGTGAAGAAGCCCAAGGTGAGTGAATGCAGGCTGTCAGGATGTGGCTGGTAAGAGGCTGCTCTAGGTGGCAACCAGCAGGTTTCCTGCAAGGGCTGGGCAGTGGTAGGTTGGGAGGGGGCCTGGTGCACAGCCTGCCAGCTGCACCAGTGTAGCAGCCATAGGCCAATCCTCCTGACCCTGATACCTTTTTTTTGTTGTTATTCTAGATTGAAATTCCTGTGACACCCACAGGCCCATCGGTGCCTAGCTCTCCCAGTATCCCAGGAACCCCAACACTGAAGATGTGGGGGACATCCCCTGAAGATAAACAGCAGGCAGCTCTCCTCCGCCCCACTGAGTGAGTCCCTGCTGATGGGCTTGGGGGCATCCGTCATCAGTGCAGCCTGCATGCCTGGCATCCCTCCCTCCTTTACTTCTACTTTCCTCAGTGCTCCTTTCTGTGCCCCAAGGGTGTACTGGGACCTGGACATCCAGACCAACGCTGTCATCAAGCACCGGGGGCCATCAGAGGTGCTGCCCCCGCACCCTGAGGTGGAGCTGCTTCGCTCCCAGCTCATCCTCAAGCTTCGGCAGCACTACCGGGAGCTGTGCCAGCAGCGAGAGGGTAACTGCTCCTGGGCTCCGGGACCCTTGTTTCCACCTACCCTTAGCAAGGGCCAGGCTTGACCAGCTGGGCTTGGGGATGGTGCTGTGAAGCCTCGTGGCTGAGAGCATAGGCTGTGGAGGGGACAGGCCTGCTGGAGCCCCAGGTCCGCTGACCGCTTACAGAAAGGGTGGCTGGCACCAGTAACCACAGAACTAGTCCGTAACCTTCCAGAATGCTTACTGTCAGATACACACGAAGCCTTTTTGTGTGTCTGTAAGAGAGCATAGAAACAAAAAAGTGCCTGTACCTCACGGCATGGCTACTACTACACGGAGTAAGTGGATTGGAAAGCCCTCCGTACACTGTAGCTTTTATTAGTTGTAAAGCAGCCTGCTAACTATGCAGACATATAGTTTCTCCTTTTTCCTCTTATCTAAGTAACATTTACTCACACTCTGTATAAAACTAGCGGTTCTCAGAGGACACTTAAGGGATATTGCCTAGAGGATGTAAAACTAGCGGTTCTCAGAGGACACTTAGGGGATGTTGCCTAGAGGACGAGCTGCTGGCATAGTGGGCTGTCGCCTCGGGTGCCCCATCCCTCCCGTGTGCTGGGCCCACACGCAGGCAGCTGACTGAGCCAGACTTTCACCACCTCTGCTGTCCTGCAGGCATCGAGCCCCCTCGAGAATCTTTCAACCGTTGGATGCTGGAGCGCAAGGTCGTGGATAAAGGCTCTGATCCCCTGTTGCCGAGCAACTGTGAACCAGTCGTGTCACCTTCCATGTTTCGAGAAATCATGAATGACATTCCCATCAGGTACAGCCCACAGCTGGGGCCGACTCGGGGGGCTTTGGGTCTGCGTAGCCACTCCTGTGTAGAAGACTCTAACCTTGCCTGCTCCATATGCTAGGTTATCCCGAATCAAGTTCCGGGAGGAAGCCAAGCGCCTGCTCTTTAAGTACGCAGAGGCTGCTCGGCGGCTCATTGAATCCAGGTTTGCTCTCCTGCCCCAGGAAGCTGGGTGTGTGCTCAGAGTGGGGAAGTGCTGGGCTGTCTGGCCCATCTCATGGAGCTCAGTCACTGCTCTCCGTGGCAGGAAGGGGGCAGGCTCCCAGAGGAGGAGCAGGGGCTTTGAGGGAAGCCCTGGTGCCTCAATGTTAGTGCAGGTGGGTGGGAGGAGGAAGCGTGGAGCAGCTGCCGGACAGCTGGCTGTTATGTGCCCTCAACTGGCAGGAGTGCGTCCCCTGACAGCAGGAAGGTGGTCAAATGGAATGTGGAGGATACGTTCAGCTGGCTGCGGAAGGACCACTCGGCCTCCAAGGAGGACTATATGGTGAGTGGCCCTGGGTGAGGAGGCTGGTGGAAGGGCTCTGCGGCCACTTCCCACAGCAGCCTGCTTAGGCTGGGCTGGGCCCCACCGCAGCCTGTCTGCAGCCCAGCAGACCTTTGATGCTCATTGGTCCCAAAACTCCCGCCATATAGAGGTTTGTCCAGGCTCCTGGCTCTCTCTTAAAGACTGATCCTGTGCTCGGCCACACATGAGAAGTATCTGCCTTTTCAACTTAACATCTCCCTTGAATAGATTTTTGGACACAGATTGACAAACTGCCTTTTCTTGGGTGTGTGCGCTCACCACAGTTAAGAGCCGGCACCAGATTCAATTCCCTCCTTTACTGTGTCCACAGCAATTCTGTTTTCTGGCCCAGACCCATCACTTCTTTAACTCTCCACCAGCACTAGCAATGGGCTTTCTTTTCAGGACCATTTTTCACAAGAGACAAGGTTTCGCACTTCACGATAGTAACTGTACTTGACACGTAGAGTGACAAAGGTAGGTGTACTCACTAGCCAGTGACTCATTTTCACTCATCACTTTCACACGTGTGGTTCAGCAAAATTACAAATGCCTAGTTAAATCCTTGCAAGTTGCTAAAAGCTCAAATTTTAAATCTGCAATGACCAAGGACCCTGTTTTATAATGGTCTCTTCTCCCTGGTAGATGGCGAATGCTTTGTAAGTGGGGACTGTGCCTGGTTTGTCAGTTTCCCCAGCAATTATCATGAGATCTGGCACAGTGTAACCCCAACTATAGATGCTGGCATTTATTAGACACTTGCTGTATGCCAGGGGCTTTCTTAAGCCCTTAATGGGAATGATCACATTTAATACTCAAACTGTCTTCTCTGGTAAGTATTTTGTGTTCCCTTAACAGTTGAGAAATAAGACTCAAAAGACACCAAGGGACTTGTCCAAGTGACACAGCTAGTACGTAGCAGAGTTGGTTTCAAAATGAGGACTGCTGGAACCCACCAGCCCTCCTCCACCAGCCCCCTAGAGCTCTGATTACGAGTGTCTCCTCCAGGACCGCCTGGAGCATCTGCGGAGGCAGTGTGGCCCCCACGTCTCAGCCGCAGCTAAGGACTCTGTGGAGGGCATCTGTAGTAAGATCTATCACATCTCCCTGGAGTATGTCAAGCGGATCCGAGAGAAGCACCTTGCCATCCTCAAGGAAAACAACATCCCAGGTAGGGAGCCAATGGCAGGGAGCCAGCTGTGAGGCTGTCAGCTCTGTTTCCCGGCCCCTGACTGAAGGGGAAAGTGAGGCTTGGTTTGGGGAAACCCGTTTTCCCCAGCAGTGTCTGGGGCAGGACCTGTTGTCCTTGAGCTCAGGTATTTCAGCCCTCCTCCAGGAAGTGGACAAGGGCTGGGAAAGGGGGAGCCAGAAGGTGGTGAAGACAGGCCCAGGGTAAGCAGTTAGGGGGACTTGGGTTTACACCTGTTTCTGCAAGCCCCATCTCCCCCACACTGCAGACTAGGATCATACGAGAACTTAGTGGTAACTCAAGAGTGCTGGCCAAAAAAAGCTCCCTAAACAAGGTGTTTTTAATTCCTGTGAGAGTGATGCAGTATTCCTGCCTGGCAAACTGGGGGCCCATGTCAGTACAGAACGTGTTGACCTGGGCCACCAGCTCTCGCCCTTGCCTGGCTGTTAACGTGGTTATCAAACTATCTGAGCTCTGTCCTGCTCCTTCATGGGATGAGACTTCCCTCCCTCAGCTACTGGGGTATGCGTGTGAGGCACCCAGCATGCAGTAGGCACTGGGGCTGTCCAGGAAGCCATGGCCCCTGACTGCTCTCCCTGCCCACAGAGGAGGTGGAGGCCCCAGAAGTGGAGCCCCGCCTGGTGTACTGTTACCCAGTACGGCTGGCCGTGTCTGCACCCCCTATGCCCAGTGTGGAGATGCACATGGAGAATAACGTGGTCTGCATCCGGTACAAGGGAGAGATGGTCAAGGTCAGCCGCAACTACTTCAGCAAGCTGGTAAGAGCTGGGGTGAAGGGGAGGCAGGTCCCCCCAGGTAGGAGGTTAGAGGAGGGAGGGCCAGCTGCTTCTTGACCCAGTGTCCTCGGCAGGAGACCAGTGATTAGGGAGGGAGGGAGGGAGGGAGCATTGCTGAAGGCCATTGCCCTCTGTTCCCCAGTGGCTGCTTTACCGCTATAGCTGCATTGACGACTCTGCCTTTGAGAGGTTCCTGCCTCGAGTCTGGTGTCTTCTGCGGCGGTACCAGGTACAGGCCTGGGGCGGCAGTGGGAGGGCTCCTCTAGAGGGTGGGAGAAGGCTGAGCCTCAGAGGCTGACAGTGGCCACCGTGCAGATGATGTTTGGCGTGGGCCTCTACGAGGGGACAGGCCTGCAGGGATCGCTGCCCGTGCACGTCTTTGAGGCCCTCCACCGACTCTTCAGCGTCAGCTTTGAGTGCTTTGCCTCGCCCCTCAACTGCTACTTTCGCCAGTACTGCTCTGCCTTCCCGGACACTGATGGCTACTTCGGCTCCCGCGGGTGAGAACCAGGGGCTGCCAGGGCCCTCTGCCCAGGGAAGGGGTCCCCTAGAGCGTAGATCTCACCTGGGCAAGCTACTTCTTAATAGGGTCTTGGAATCGGGTGGTGTTGGGTGTAAGCCCTTGCTGCCTGTGGGGCCTTGGACTGCTCACTGTACTTCGGGAGCTGGTGGGTTTCTCAGTGAATTAGCGTTGGCTGGGGTGGGAGCACATGGTCCAGGCACTGAGAGGCATGGGAGGTGGGGATTCAGACCTCAGGGACCTGACAGACTCACGTGGGAGATGGGAGGGGAGGGAGCACGAATGAAAGGAGATGCAGCCTCCAGCAGAAGACAGGCTGGGCCAAAAAGGGGACAGGCTCTGCAGCTGGGGACCCCTGGCAGGGGCTTGTGCTGTGATGGCAGCAGAGTCTGAAATGGGTTTGAGTTCCAGCCCTTCCATGAAGTGCTTGGTGCTTTGGCCGCCAAACCCGAGCCTCTCCATCCTCAGCCCCCAATGAAGTCGGCCACACTTATGGCCTGACCGTGGCCCATCCCTTCAACAAGGTGGGGGTGGCACCCATTTCTGCTTGAGGGCCTGGGTCCTGGTAGGACTTTGAATGCTCACCTCCGTCCCCAGGCCCTGCCTGGATTTCTCCCCGCTGAGTGGTTCCTTTGAGGCCAACCCTCCATTCTGCGAGGAGCTCATGGATGCCATGGTCTCTCACTTCGAGGTGCGTGTGCTGCTGTGGGTGGGGGTGGCCAGCAAGATTGCCAGCCACCTGGAGGGCAGCCTTTGATGTCTGCCCGATGCCTCCTCCCTCCCACAGAAACTTCTCGAGAGCTCACCAGAGCCCCTGTCCTTCATCGTGTTCATCCCCGAGTGGCGAGAACCCCCCACACCGGCGCTCACCCGCATGGAGCAGAGCCGCTTCAAACGCCACCAGCTGGTCCTGCCTGCCTTCGAGCACGAGTACCGCAGTGGCTCCCAGCACGTCTGCAAGAAGTGGGTGCTGGGGAGGGTGGGGCTGGGAGGACTGGGCCTTCTCGCCAGGCCGAGCCCCACCCTGAGCTGCTCCTTTGCCCACAGGGAAGAAATGCACTACAAGGCCGTCCACAACACGGCCGTGCTCTTCCTGCAGAACGACCCTGGCTTTGCCAAGTGGGGGCCGACACCAGAGCGGCTACAGGAGCTGAGTACCGCCTACCGGCAGTCAGGCCGCAGCCACAGCTCCAGCTCCTCCTCTTCCTCGGAGAACAAGGACCGGGACTCGGGCCGCGAACAGGGCCCTAGCCGCGAGCCTCACCCCACTTAACACATCCTGCAGGGAGGAGGAGCCCCAGGGTGCTGGTATGGACTGCTGGGACTCAGGCCTCTCGGGGCTGAGCAGACCCCAGGACCCTCCCCCTGAGGTGGCTGCAGGACTCAGGCTGCCAGGTCATAGGAAGATTATGGCTCTGCCAGGGCTCCCCCTCCCTGCCCGATCCCCCAACTCCTCACCTCAAACTCACTCCAACTCCTGTGTAAATAGATCCCATCCCTGCCCTTCCGGTCCCTACCATCTTATTGCCATCTTGTTTCATTTGTAAAAGGAAATACAGAACCCTGCCCTCCCCATTGAGAATGTGTGAGGGTCTTGAGGGCAGAGAAGGCGGAGAACCTGGAGCTAGTCTTGGGACCACACACTCTCCACCCAGGCCCACCTTCTTATGACACCCCCCCCCCCCCCCCCGGCCTTCACACTCCAACCTAGGGTCTGGTGTCTAACTTCCCACCCTGCTGACCCCACAACTGAGTCTCTGGTGGCCTCTGCCTACGTCCAGTGAATGTGTGGAGTCCAAAGGCCCACTTCATCTATGTGCAAGCTGTTCTCACAGCCAGGCCTCCACTCATACCTCCAGGGAGCAGACGACTGGGGCTGTGCCCAGGCAGAGCGCTAGACTCCTGCTAGACCTGGAGCTGCCACAGTGAGTGGGCAGCCAGCTGATTCACAGTCTAGGATCAGTAGGAAGAGCAGCTCTGAGCCACCAGAGCTTTAGGGTATGGTCTCCGTGCAGATAGGCACCTGGCTGTGCTGCCCTCTGGAGACACAGAGGAGCAGGTGTTCTTCTGGGGCCCGGGGAGAGGGGAAGGAGGTCTGAAGGTGCTCATAGGGGTTCTTACCAGCTCAGCCATCTCTCCCAGTATCAGGCCTCTGCCCCAAGGGCCTGCTCTGCTGTTGGGCCACCACACTTAAAGAGGTAGGGCAGGCCGCACTGTGGAGCTAGGCAGCTCTTGTGAGCTGTAACAGGCTCTTCTTTCCTGCCATTTCCCAAGTCCTTGCGGACAAAAGTAAGATGGTCAGGACTGGACTCTGGTCCCTTTATTGAGACTGAGGGGCCAGTGGGTCCATCCAAACAAAAATAAATTTCTCTCCCCAAAGCCTGCCTGCAGGCTAGGGCACCCAGCATGTCCTGGCTGGGGCCCATGGTTGTCCCCTAAACCCAGCAACGCAGGTCTGGCTCTCTTAGAGGGGCAGGATACTGGCTGCTCAGTGTCTGGAGACCCTAGGCGGAACAGAGACGGGAGTCCCAGTGGGCCCCCCACCCCCAGCACGGTTGGCCCTGATATCCACGGTCTGCGTTGGGCCCTTGGGGCTCAGTCATCCGTCAGGGTGATGACATCATACTCGATGCCCTGGTGTTGCAGCTGTTGGATGTGTTCAGGCACCGCCTCTTCCGTGCCAAATAAGCCCTGGGCTTGGGCCATGGCAGCATCAGCCACCGCTGTCAGGGGAGGGGAAAGGATGGTGAGCCCAAGGCCCCAGAAGCTAGGCCTGAGTCCCCAAGGTTGTCAGGTTCTCGCCCCATACCTGTGACGGCTGAGTGTGCCGCAGCCTCCAGTTGGGCCTGTGTGACCAGCTGCTGGCCTGGGGATACAGGCACATACTGGATCTAGAGTGGAGAAGCCAATGAGATCTGGCCTTGGAGGAGCTTGGCCTGTACCCCAGCACCCCCTGACCCCCTAAAGGCCCTACCTGGGATTCCTGAAGGAAAGGGGCCCCTTGTTCATACTGGATGTGTGTGATCTGGCCTTCCTGTACCTAGAGGGAGGAAGGCCATTCGGTGATCGAGGAGGTTGTACACTCCTCCCCTCACTTCCTGCCCCTACCCAGGCCTGGCCTACCTGGATGTGATGGCCCTCTGGAACCACAACATATTCCTGGGGGAGCAGATGCTGGACCCCATCCTGGGAGATGATGTACTGTACCTGGAGAAGGGCAGACAATAGGCAGGAGCTTAGAGTGAAGAAGACAGAGCAGGGGGCCAGGGACACCCACCATTCATGATGGCAGCTGCAGGTACAGACCCGGGAAGGGGTGGTTCCTCAAAGGGGCCTGGAGGCAGGTGGAGGGTGTGTGCTGCTGGCTGAGGTGCTCACCTGGTTGTCAGAGGTCACCAGATGCTGCACTGTTTGGCCATCCGCTGTGGTGATCTCCTGGATGTAGGTGGCTTCTTCCTGCCAGGACCAGGCCGGCTCTAGCCTCGGCTCTGTGTGCATCACCCCTCTCTGCCCCATCCTGTGACCTCCCAGCCCAGGCTCTCACCTGATTGGCCACTGTCTGTTCCTGGGCCACAATGATATGCTCCTGACCCAGTGCCTGCTGTAGCCGCTCTGAGCCCAGGACCCCGTGGCTGGACTGGAGTGCAGCTAGGCAGATAAGGAAGGGTACTCATATAGGGACTTAGGTGAACCCGGAATTGCCCTGGTCCCCACCCTGGTGTCCTGGCCTCCACCCTGGTGTCCTGGGGGCAGCTCACTGTGCAGTGTGGCCAGCGTCTCATCGTCACTGTTCAGGATGATGGTCTGGGTGGGAGTCCGGGCTGGGGTCCGGGCAGTAGGTGTCCCTGGCTTTCTCCCATCAGGGCTGTGTAGCCGCTGGATGTGGAACTTGAGGTGGCCATTCCGGTTGAAACTGAGGGGCCAGGGAAAGGCTCAGGGGCAGCCCCATCATACCTGCAGCAGCCCCCACCCCACCCACCTGTCTCCAGCCTCACCGCTGTCCACAGAGGTGGCATGCAAAAGGCTTCTCGTTGGTATGGGTCAGCATGTGCCGCCGCAGGTCCTTCTTATTCTTGGAGGCAAAGCTACACTGGCTGCACTGGTGAGGCCGCAGGCTTGAGTGTTGTGCCATGTGGGCCTGGGGAAGGGGCAGAGTCAGGGGTGCTGGCTGGGTGACAACATAGCCCCTCACCCACAGTGCTGCTGGGGAGTCTGTCCTCAGGTGGGGAGGAGTTGTGTATAAAGTGAAGCAGACTGAGACCTGGTGCTTCTGTGTGCTGAGAAGGAAACGTCATAGGTCCCATCGTGAGGTCACTTACAGATCCTGCCCCTGTTCTGACTCAGTGTACCCCCACTAAGCCTAAGATACAGGCTCAGATGAGGGAACCTCTGAAGGGCTCTTCCAGCCGGGATATTCTGGGGTTCTGGGCCCTGCTCCCTCACTGAGCTGCTGTGAGGACTCAGAGCAAGGCTACATCTGGAAATGGGAATTCCTGGGGGAAGGCCCCCACCAGAACCTGCCTTTCCCACCAACTTCCTTGCTCTGTGCGTGCTCCCTATTCTAGACAACCTGCGTTTCCCTGAGCACACCTCATGCCACCATGCCTGTGCTGCAGCCCCTAGAGACCCAGGTCGGCCAGCACCCGCACCCTGAGTCCTGTTCCCTGTGCTCTGTCATCTGCATTCTGTTCATGCCGGGGACACTGCTGGGCATGAGTCATGCTGGTTTGGTTTCCTGCCAGACTGAATGCTGAACCCTCTCGGAGTCATCTCTGACCCTAGAAGGGGGCAGAGGGCTTGGCTCGGGGTGTTCAGTTAAGGTTTATGACACGAGTGGCCGAATGAGTGCCAGGAGAGGCACAGGGGCATAGCACCTACCCGGACCTCAGGCCACTGGCGGGCACTGAAGGGACAGTCAGGACACTTGAAGGCACTAGGTCCGGCGTGGGCCCGTTTATGACTCTCCATCTCTGCACGGCCAGGGAAGGCCTCAGCACAGATCTTGCAGGAAAACTTCTTTGATGATGCCGTGGCTGCAGATGGTGGCGACGGCGGAACTCCCAGACCCAGGGCTTTGTTGGCCACAGGGGGTGGGGAAGCAGAGCCCTGGGAGTCTCCCACCCGGTGGGTCCTGGCTGGAGATGGGGGTTCAGGGCCGTCTCTGGGCAGACCCCCACACTGTAGCAGAGGCCACTTGGCTCCAGAGGCCAGGGAATCCGCATTTGGGAAGGAGATAGAGCCATCTGCAGTCAGCTGTAGGGAGATGGAGAAGCATGATACACTGATGAGGATGGGGGAAAGATGAGAAATAGGGGAGGACTGGTATCCCAAGCCTCACCTCGATGTGGTGCAGCTGGGTCCCATCGGCTGCCATGATATAGTGGGTGCCAGCTTCCTTCAGGGTGTCACTCACAACCACAGCCTGGGCTGCCTCCCCTGGGGGCTCCTCACTGTGGGCACAAAAGAGGGGAGGAATGAGTGCCAGGAAGGGATAGAAGGCCACAGAAGCCCCCTACCCCAAGAAATCATCAATGGAGGGGTGACTGCCACCACGGGTGGCCTCCCTGGCATGAACTTCATTCTGCCCCTTTCCTGCTGCACCTCGACAGTCTCTTCCAGAAACGGTGACCACAGGTCCAATGTATCATCCTGCTCAACCGTAGTAATCCTGGCTCCCTTGGAGGGTAGGGTGGGCAGAGAGCCCCAGGGGTCTGGCCAGGTGCAGCAACAGGAGGGGCCAGTGGGGGAGGCAGGGCTGGCAAGTACCCGGAGACTAGAGCACATGGCAGACACTGTGACCAGGCCACCCGAGCCTGCTGCCAGCCCAGGGACCCGGATTCTCATCCCAGGCACACACAGTGACACGTCGGTGCCTGGACGGAGGGCTTTCTCCGACTGCCCAGGACTTCAGTGAGCATACACACAGCTCTGGCCCGAACCTGCTCAGTGTAGGGGAAGCAGAGTGCAGTTCCCAGGCCTCCAGTGCCAGAGAGGAGCCTCCAGTGCCAGAGAGGAGCCTGAGCTTGCCTGCTGGGGCAGAACTGGACACCACCTTGAGGATCACCCACAACAAAAAGCATGTGACTTTAGAACCAAAGGTTCAACTCTTCACTTACTCCGGGTCTGACCTCGGGCCAGTTACTCAACGTCCCTGGCCTATTTACTCACTTGTAAAATGAGAGAAACATGGATCTCGCAAGAATGGTTTAGGTGAGTTCATAAATGTCCAGTGCCTGGAAAATCTAAGTGGCCCAAAAATAGTAGCTTCCAACCTCCTGAGAAAGCTATGACTCCCATGGCTAATTATGTTACATGTATTAGGACTTTTGCTTCCCACCAACTAGGCTCCAGTGGGCACAGCTCTTATTTGAGGCTCCCGGCATGCCTATCAATGGCTGAAGGGGGCCTTGGATGCAGCAGGTCTCACCTGTAAGGCGTGCCAGGAGCTGACGTCCCCTCCTCCATAGGGGGTGCTGTGATGACGCTGTAGCCAGTCCCACCAAACGGACCCGGTGCCAGGGTGATCTGCTGCAGGTCAGGAGCGCCTAGCTGGCTCTCTGCTGCCACGCTGCTCCCTGGCTCTGCCACGTGGAGGGTTACCACTTGTGGAGTGGCACCTGCTGGGGAAGGCTGCCCACCAGGGCATGCTAACTCTGCTTCCATGTCCTCTGACTTCACCACGGCCACCTATAACAGAATCCATGGACATTATGAGCACGGTCTGTGGTGAAGAGGCTGGTGTTCAGAGACCTTCTCTATCTCAGGGCCTAAAGGTTACCCACACTCAGGCAACCAAGTGCTGCCACCAGTCATTTGTACAACCCCAACTGTGTGTTCTTTCTAAAACACAATCAGGTTCTCCAAGCCCCACCCAGCAACTGGAAATAAACTTAACAAGACCAGGGTAGAGCAATGCTGCCCTCCAGGGGTGTTGGGCAATGTCTGAAGACAGTCTTTGGTTGTCACAATTGGAAGGGAGGTGGTATTGGCATGTAGGGGTTATTTGTCAGGGATGTGGCTAACCACCCCACAATGAGTAAGATGGCTCCTGCAACAAAGAACCATGCAGCACAAAAGGCCAAGACTGAGAAATCCTAGGATAGAGAGACAAGTGGCAAACCATTAAAAAAAAAACAAACAAACAAACAAAAAAAAAAACATGATCTCACATCTTACTCCAGGTCCGATTCAAATAGACTAAAGAAAAAAAAAAAACAAATAAATTAAAGACTCAAATGTAATAATAAAAAACTCTAAATAGGAACGCCTGGGTAGCTCAGTGGTTGAGCATATGCCTTTGGCTCAGGGCGTGACTCTGGAGTCCCAAGATCGAGTCCCGCATCGGGCTCCCTGCATGAAGCCTGCTTCTCCCTCTGCCTGTGTCTCTGGCTCTCTCTCTGTATCTCTCACGAATACATAAATCTATTTAAAAAAAAAAAAAAAGCTAAATATATGAAGAGAAAATGCAGATAAGTGTTTTTATGATCTAGGGTGGGAAGATTTTTTTCTAATCATGACAGAAAAAGATGCTAGAACCTACAGCAAAACAAACCATAAACTGAAATGAGAAAAATGTAGTAGTTAACGATTCATAGGAGAGAGAAAAGGGAAGTCTCCTTCATATACAAAGAGTTGCTGCAAAGTGATGATAACACTAATAGGGGAAGCTGGGTAGCACAGCTAGTTGAGTGTCCAACTCTTGGTTTCGGCTCGGGTCATGATCTTGGGATAGTAGGATCGGGCCTGCATGGGGCTCCGTGCTCAGTGAGGACTCTGCCTAAGGTTTCTCTTTCTGCACCCCCCCCTTCACGTGTGTGCTCTCTCAAATAAAATCCTTTTTTTTTTTCTTTAAGACTGACAATAGGAAAACGGATACATGACACAAAAAGGTAAGTCAGAGAAGAAGTAAGTGGTCTGTGAACATACAGAAAATAGTTCAATCTAATTTATGGTCACAAAATTATAAATTAAGACCATGAGGGGTACCGGCTACTCAGAGGAGCATGCCACTTTTGATCTCGGGGTTGAGTTTGAACCCTATATTGCTTGGGTGTAGAGATTACTTAATTAAAAACTTAAAAAAGAAAGGTCATGAAATATACTTCTAGGGCAGCCCGGGTGGCTCAGCAGTTTAGCGCCGCCTTCAGCCGAGGGTGTGATCCTGAAGACGCGGGATCGAGTCCCATGTCAGGCTCCCTGCATGGAGCCTGCTTCTCCCTCTGCCTGTGTCTCTGCCTCTGTGTGTGTGTGTGTGTGTCTCTCATGAATGAATAAATAAAATCTTAAAAAAAAATCTATACACACACACACACACACACACTTCTATGTGGAAGAGATTTATTAAAATTAGGGACATCCAGGGTTGGCAAAGGCATAGTAAACACGCTTCGCTCTAATGGTGGTCACAAAAAAACAACGTATCTCTGTAAGAGGCTTCATACCTTCAGACCCACCAATTCTACTTCTAGGAGGCTTTTTAACTAAAAAATGTTACGAGCACCGGAAATATATGTGTACTGAAGTACTGCCCTGATTAATGAAAAACTGGAAATAACCAACAAAGGACTGAATGAACTTACAACATCTATACGATGGAATAACATGGAGATGTAAAGTGGAAATGTCTTAGTAAGAGAGAGGAGATCTGTATGCACCTACCAGGCCATGCCTCACATACTGCGGAGTGAAGAAAAGTGGGCTGTGGATAAGCATGAATCATGTGACCCTAAATATATATATATATATATATATATTTATTTTTATTTTTTTTCTAAATATATATTTTTAAGATTTATTTAATTTAGAGAGGGACAGAGGCAGGAGGAGACAGAATCTCAAGCAGACTCTGCATACAGCATGGAGCCCGATGTGAGGCTCGATCTCATGACCCTGAAATCATGACCTGAGCCAAAACTGAGAGTCGGATGCTTAACCGATTGCACCACCTAGGCACCTCCATGATCCTATTTTTTAAGGAGCAAAATGTCTCTGTGTTACTGCGTATGTAGAGAAAACTGGAAAAATGCCTGTTAACGGGGAGGGGACGGATGTTAAGGACTTTTACTTTCTGTACAGAACATTTCCTAATGTTCATTTTGGTGGGTTTTTGTTTTTTGTTTTTTTTTACAATGTTTTTGTAATCAGAAAAAAAATGCATGAAATACTGGCATGATGACAGAACAACAGAACAGAACTTGTCCTATATATGTGGGAATCTAGAACATGATAAAGTGGACATTTCTAACCACTGGGGAAGATTATCTGATATACTGCACTGGATAACATTTGGGGGAAAAGTAGTAAAGTTAGTCCCCTACCTTTGTGCATACATCAAAAATAAATTCCCGGTGGAGTAAAGATTTAAGTGTAAAAAATGAAACCCTAAATAGAAAATACAAATGAATGTTTATATAATCTTGGGGGGGGGCGGGAAGGAGGCCTTTCTAGGGATGATATCAAAGGCAAAAACTATATAAAAGCCTGATTTAACGGTCTAAAAATGTACCAGTTCCACAATCCCCCAAAGGCGCTTAGGGAATCCTAGGAAGCTGTCCTGGTCCAACACCAGGCTCCCTCCTCCAGACTTTTGTCTGTCCTCCAGCCCCCAGGGGCACATTATTGCTCCAAGTTCTTGGAATTTATCATCTCAAACACAGATTCAGTATGTTTTCAAGAGGCTCAGAAACAGGAGGGGCTCCCAAAGCTCTCCCCAACTCTGAGGAGCATGGGAGGTGAGGAAGGGCAAGAGTGACCCCAGGTGGCAAGGAGGGAGAGGTCGTGATGGGGGCTGGGGGGGGGGGTGTTGGTGGCTAGGGATCAGCCAGGGCTCCAGGCCCGGGGATGGTGGAGCAGGAGCAAGTGCCCTGGGGGCCTCCTAGCAGTGGGAGGCATCCCAGGATGAGAGTGCTGGGCTACATGGGAAGCGGGCTCCGACCCACAGCACAGGGGGCTGCAGAGCTGGGACGCCCGAGGCGGAGCAGGGGGTGGCGCTAACCGCTTGGCCGGGCAGAGGTCGCCAGTGGCCCTCCCTGCACCGGGGATCCCCCAGGCCCACGTCTGCTCCCTCCTGGGTTTTGGTGGACTGTTTCTTGGCTCAGCGGGAGGGCCCCGAGCACGACTGGCTCCTCTCCTCCAGATGGGGTGTCAGGGCAGAGCAGATGCGGAAGGTGGCTGCGTAGGGGGGTTGGGGGGGTGGCGGCGGCTCACCTGCAGGGCTGTGCCCCCCAGCTCCCGCTGTGCACTCATGTTCAGCAGCAGATCCAAGGCCGTCTGCGTGGCCATTGCTGTCGACTCCTCAGCACCTGGGTTGAGTGAGACCTATGCCTCAGAACAGGCCACCGCCCCGCCCCCCTTCTGCCCAGCTCCCCAGGCTCCCGCCTTCCCTCAGAGCTCACCTTGCTGGTAGATGATGGTGGCCCCACCAAGGGTGTCAGGACAGAGCAGTGGGGGGGTCTCGGGTGCCTGGAAAGGTGCTGCCTCTGGGGGGATCTGCGGGGTGGGGATGTGGCCAAGCCTGAGAGGGGGCAGCTGGGATTCCAGCACGGGTGACCAAGCACCTCCTCAGGCGCTTCATATCCTCTGGCTTGTTTCATCTTCACACAACCACGTCTCAAGATATCTCTCAGCTCAGTGCTACAGATGAACTGACCGAGGCTCAGAAAAGTGGAACACTGGCTACGGTTCCACAGCTAGTAAGTAGCACAAGACTGACTCTGGAGCCTGTGTTCACCAGCACATAGAAGCGGTCCATCTTTTGGGGCACAGGAGGGGGAGACAATGTACTCGGCTATGAGACTACACTTTTCAGCCTGCCTTGCAGCTAGGAAAAGTGGGGCCTTGTGGCTAAGCAGGAGCTTCTGGTTAAGTTCGCAGGGAAGACAGATGGAGAGATGGCACGCTTCCTTTCTGCCCTTCTCCCATCCCTTCCTCCTGCTTCTTGCCTGGGATGTGGCTAGAAGGCTGGAGCTCCTGCAGCTATACTGGACCATGAGGAAACCACAAAGATGGAAGTCGTATGCCTAGGATGGCTGGGAAAAAATATTGAGAGAGCTTGGTCCCTGATGACTGACCGTGGAGCTGCCACACTAGCCCTAGGCTGCCGACCTCTGGACTCGTTTGTGAGAGAATAATAAACTATTACCACAGTTAAGCTACAGAGAGCCCATTCTCTATTCCTAGCACTGGAAAGCCACTCCCACTCTGAGCTTAGGGCTGACATATCTGCGACCGCATCTGCTCTTTACTGCAGTTGGAGAGGCAAGGACCATTCTGTTGTCCCCAGTGTGCAAATGAGGATGCTGGGGATGGGAGAGGTGATAGGACCCGGTCATCCCGGCACAGGGCCCCAAGCCCCTTCTGAATGCAGCCTGCGTGCTGAGCTTACCTCCGGAGGTGCTGGGGAGCTGGGGGGTGGTCCAGGGGCTGCACTATGCTGCTGCTTCAGCTCCTCAATCTGCTGCAGGGAGAAGAAGGGGCGACGGCGGGAAGGGGGCTCCTCAGGGTGGCGCCGCCCCCATTCCTCAAAGCTGCTGGCATGTCGGCATCGTACATGCAGGCGCAGATTCTTCTTGTGTCGTGTGCTGAAGTGGCAGTACTCACAGGCAAAGGGCTTGGCCCCTGCAGGCACAGGCGAAGGGATGCTTGGGCTTTCCCACTCCCCTTTACCATGAAGCCTTCCATGAGCCCAAGGACCTCTCCAACTGTTTCCCTCCCAGCACTTCGTCCCCAAGCTCAGGCAAGCACATGGTGCAGTTTGTTCTGGCGGGCCAGGCCAGGTGTGAACTAGGCCCCCCGGCTGCACTCACAGCCTTCCTAGCAGTATCTCATTTTCACGGCACATGACTACACACTCCTCTTATGAATCACCTCCCCCACGTAGACAGGAATCCAGCCCTCTAGTGTGTCCAATCTCCCCCAGTGTGCCCATCAGAAGGCTGGGCAGCAAGCAGGAGAAAGAATCAACTGTTTTGTCCACTTTCTGTGGGCCGAGCATGGGATGCTGCTTCTCCTACTTCACGCGCAAGGGCAGGGCCTCTGTAAACGTTTCCTGCCCAGCACCCAGCAGACAGGGCTCAGGGAACAGAGCTCACTTTTACAACCATCACTTGGTAGGTACTTCTGACTCCCCCTTTCACAGCCAGGGAAGACTCAGGGCAAGTTGGCCCACGATCATGCAGAGAAGAGCTGGCTGAGCTGAAGAGAGAGTGTGTCACCCTTAGAGGAGATTCCCTTACAACCAAGAAGCTCAGGCTGCTCTCCCCGGGGGCTGTGGCTGCGGAGCAGGAGGAAGAGGACAAAGCAGAGCCTGTGACTCGGGGCACAGTGAGCTGAGGGCCAGCCTGACCTGTGTGCTTGACAGCCACATGGGAGAGCAGGAAGTCCTCCCGGAAGGTGCGGTAGGGGCAGAAGCTGCATTTGAATGGCTTGTCACTGACATGAGACAGCTGGTGGTTCAGTAGTGCTTTCTTGTCCTCACACACAAACTCACAGAACTCGCACTTGAACCTTGGAGTGGTGAGAGGGAGGGAAGATCAGCAGTGGGCTGGGCTGAGCTGGGGTGCTCCAGTCCCAGGGGCCTTCTTGGGAATATACCTGCGGTTGGCAACAGCCTGGATGTGTGTGAGCAGGTGCATCTTAAAGGTGTAGCGTTTCTTAAAGGACTTTCCACACTGTGAGGAACAGAGTGAGTTAGATGGGGGATTGCCCAGGGTGACCCTCCATCCTGCCCCCAGCCCTTGGCCCCACCCACCTTGTCACACATGTGGGGCTTCTCCGTGCTGTGTGTCTTCATGTGCTGTGTGAGTCTCTTCTGCATCGGGTAGACACGGCCACACACAGGGCAAGGGAAGGAGCTCAGCTTGGGGGTCTGGGATGGGACAAGAAGGGACCAGATGAAGAAAGAAGGGGAGGAGAGAGGGTGAGACCTTACCTCCTGCCTCCACCCTGACAAGCAGCCCTCAAGCAGACTTCTTTCCCCAGGCCCAGACTCACCGGATCTGGTCTCTTCTTCCTGGGGGAGAAAGGCATAGGAGTCAGACCACTGCTTCCCCAAGCCCACCTCAGACCTTCTCACACAGACCAGACCCAGTCTCAGCCCTGAGTGTCCCTATTGTCTGACCAAGCCCTTCTCTTCACAACAGGGTTTCTCTAAGTAGAATTCACTAGGAAATGCTAGGAGGCATGCTGTAAATAAATTCTGGAATGGTGCTTTCCTCCTTCATCACAAAATAAAATGTGCACTGTAAAGGCCATAAGAAGTCCTGCATAAAAAAAAAAAAAAAAAAAAAAAAAGAAGTCCTGCAGAAAAGAGCTGGTGAACCAGGTGTTCTATCTGGTGTCCCCAATCTTACTTCCCCCTGCCCAACTTTTTAAAAGAAAACCCATAAGCATCTTGGAGTTCAGGCTTTCCTGAAAGCACAGTTTGAAAGTCAGTGTCCTCATGGACTCCACCTCTGCTCACACAGCGCCCCAAGCGGAGTGAGCTCTTTCCTAAAGCTGAGTTGATTTACTGAGCTTTAGCTACACGATTCCCTTCCATCCTTTCAACAATGACCATACCTACCTCACAAAGCGCATAGCAGGGAAGAGACTGAACAAGAGCCCCCAGAAGCCCTGCTACTGCTCTAAGCCAAGCAAGCTGGGATGAATGGCCTATCTTTCTGATGTCTGTAATGTGCTGCCAATGGGGTGGCCCAGGGCAGGTGCTCAGCAAGGGGGAAATGCGGTTGTGCTGGGCCTCTACGTCCCACTCTGACCTGTATACACCCCTGCATGCACTGACCGGTCTCGACTGTGCACAGCTGCGTGCCGGACCACATCCTTCCGGTAGACACTGGTATAGCTGCATTCGTCACACTTGTAGGGCTTACTGCCCACGTGATTGAACATGTGCTCCTAGGACAGAGGTAAATGGGGTCGTGGGCTGGGGTTGGCTTCCCTTGCTCCCCCAACCTGCACCCAAAGTCTTAGAGCTGCTGTGGGAGCAAGTTCCAGAACAAAGGAGTACTATAGGGGCCAGAGCCTATTAGGGCTGGGCCCTCTCCCCAGCAAGGGTATCTACTCTGCACCAGGCCCTGTGCTGGCTCACCATCTGATAGAGGCAGAAACAGGTTCGGAAGGAAGTAACCTTGGCCCCAAGTGACCTTGTGAATGGCAGAGCTTGGAGTCAAATCCAAGTAGCACGGCTCCAGAGCCTTCACTCTCCTGGGGCAGGGTTCTAGAGAACAACTTCTAGGTCATGGGGCCCTGTGTGAGGGAGGATGTACCGTGTGCTGAAAGCTTAGGGGCTCTGGCCTGTGCTTCAGGTAGCCCCTATCCCATGATGGCCAACTCTCTACCTTACTTTGGCCAGGCCAAGCCAGTTTCCTGGGTCAGTAAAATGGGGCTATTGATACCTACAATCACTTTGGGTTGTGTGAGCATGAAACTCAAGCAGGCCTACAAGGCCCGGGTACTGAATAAAAAATGGCCTAGAGTGGCAGCAAGCCCACTGGCACTTTTGGGTAATTGATATAAAAAGGAATGCCTTTCTTGAGACACATTACTGCCATCTACTGGAAAACTTTCTAACATACTGAATTAGATAAAACCAGTTGTACTGCCATCTGCTGTGAAGTGCAGTGTGTCTGTGTGTGTGTGTGAAGCAAATCTATGCTGTCTGCAATGTGCAGAGCACCTCTGATGACATGGCACCACTGTGCAGTGTGCAGCCTGCACAAGTGCCCAAGGCGCTGCCTGAACTCCTTCAGCACACCAGCGGCACACCATGTAAGGTGCCTGGCAAAGGGGCAGGAAGGTGCTAGCCAATGGCCTGTGAACTCCATTCCCTTTGGCACTGCCTGCCAGCCATCATCTTTCTATCCTAGTGCTGCACCCCGCCCCCCACCCCACCCGTTGCCTACCTTGAGTGAAGACCAGCGGCGGGAGCGGTAGCTACACTGCAGACACCTGAAGAGCTGGGGGTCCCCGGCCTCGTGGGAGTTGACGTGGAAGCGCAGGTCCTCGTGGGACAGGAAGCGGGAGCCGCAGATGCGGCACAGGAAAGGTCTCAGGAGGGGTTTGGGAGACTTGTAATAATACCTGCCAGGAGGGCGTTGGGGAGAGGTCTGGCTGGGCTGCGCTGCCAACCATTTCCCCTCCCCTTATCCAGGCTCCCTGTGCCACATACTTGCGGTATTTCTTGCCCAGGAAACGCCTGGAGGGCCGGCCGCGGCGGCGGCGGGGCAGAGCGTCAGGCTCATCTGGGCAGGAGGGTGCTGCGTTCTCCGCATCCGACTGGCTCACACCAGGGTCCACAGGGGCCCTATCAGCCTTGCCCAGGGCAGCCAGGCATCCTGGACCCGAGGAGCTGGGTGCTTCGGGGTCTGGGGGCTCTGGAGGGCTCTGTCCGCTCTGGGAACTCACCAGAGGTTCCCCTTCCACACCTGCCACGGACATGGGCACGAATTAGCCACAGACACACCAAGACAGATGTGGACAAGTGTGCCAGAGGCCAGCCAAAATATTTCCTCAAACACGGTCACAGGCTCCCGATGGGCACTTCAGGTCATGGGACAGACGCAGTGGCCTGAAGTTAGAGGGCAGTGTGGACACAAGCCCTCCTACAGTTGGCCTGTTGCTGGCACAGGACAACTTACACATGACAGTCTGCAGTAGCAGCAAGAGCTGGGGACTTCCCTGTCAAGAGACCCACATGCTAACTCAGCTCAGACACTGGGCTCCTGTGCATCCTTGGGCAAAGCCACCGCCCTGAGTCTCATTTTCTGTCAAGTGGAGATGATACCTGCTGTGCTAGTGATCTCATGGAACATTCTAGGGCCTGGGAGTAACAGCAGGGACTTTAACACTGCTTTTCCCTAGGGAGGCTGGGAGGCTGGAGAGCAGACGAGAGGAAGGGAGGAGACATCACATCACTGTACACACTCAAAACGTTTAAAAGTCTGAACAATCTGAATGTGTTACCTATTCAAAAACATCAACAGAAAAAAAAATCTACAGTATTCCAGTGTAATGTTTTAAAAATTAAAAGTGATCTACACAATGCCAATGACATCTGCTTCTTGATGGGGGAGGGGGGTACTGGCTATACAGGTGTATTGCCCTCATCAAAATTTCCTAAGGATTATGTGTATTTTCCCATAAAGATCTTAACAATAAGTTATTTTAAGACGCCTGGGTGGCTCAGTCACTTAAGTACCTGCCTTCAGCTCAGGTCATGATCTCAGGGTCCTGGGAACGAGCCTGCGTTAGGCTCTCTGCTTGGCGGGGAGTCCGCTTCTCCCTCTACCCCTTCTTCCCCCAGCTCGTGCTTTCTCCCATGCTCTCTCTCTCAAATAAAATCTTAAAATAAAAATTTATTTATTTATTTTTTTTTTTAATTTTTTATTTATTTATGATAGTCACAGAGAGAGAGAGAGAGAGAGAGAGAAGCAGAGACATAGGCAGAGGGAGAAGCAGGCTCCATGCACTGGGAGCCTGATGTGGGATTCGATCCCGGGTCTCCAGGATCGTGCCCTGGGCCAAAGGCAGGCGCCAAACCGCTGCGCCACCCAGGGATCCCTTAAAATAAAAATTTAATAATCTCCCCCAAACTGCATATACAAAAACAGCTAATATGTGATTTTGTATGTATTTACACCTTAAAGAACTCGTGAAAGACAGGTGCAATCATCTCCATTCATAATAAAGGAAGAGGGGATTCAAGAGGCAAAGTACCATGCTCTGATTCACACAGCTAGTAGGTGGCAGAGCCTTCATGCCCACGGGGCTTTCTCCTCCCCTGCCTGTAATACTCCAAGCCAGTGCTCCCTGGACAGTTTCAGGCCTCAGACTTGATGTCATTTCGGCAGTCATACTTAAAACTTATCTTCTTAGTTCAGTTATAAAGATTCAAACTTCTGTGCTGTGACACCTTGCCATTGAGAAGTCTTGTCACAAAGCTGATGTATCACTTCTTAACTCAGGGTTTCTCGAGCTTGGTCTGAGAAGGCTGTATGAGGAGGCCTGCAGGGCCCCCTGGTTTGTTATATGCTGCCCTGTATGGCACACTCAGTCTCCAACGCTCTATAGGAAGAAGTAGGGAATGAGGCCACCATTCAGCCCCACTCACACAACCCCACCTATGACCAACTCTCACCATCTGGGAGGTCCGAGGTCTCTAGGCGAGGCAGTTTCCGAGGCCGGCCAGGTCTCCTTCTCGGTCTTGGAGTACTGGGAGTAGGGCGCTGGGGCCGTAGCTGCCGGCCCCGGGGCTCATCCTCAGCTGGATTGTAGTCACTGTCCTCTGTGGGGACCACATGAGAAGGTTGTGGGCATCAACCCTGACCCCTAACCGGGTTTCCCTGGGAAGAGGCCCTCTTCCCATCCCTGCCTACTTCCCCTCCAAGCTCACCAACCAGTAATGCCTCCTCCAGAAAGCCCTCCTGGTCTCCCCCTGGCTGACTATGAACGCCTCTCTCCAAGCCCCTGCAATCCTTTCTCTGCACCCTTCCTGACTCTGACCACTAACTCAGACAGCACCACTGTGTTAACTAGAAAAAGATGCCCCTTCCTTAAGACACTTTATAGCCACTGTTAGAAAATAGTTGGAATAAACATTCAAACCTACAACTCTGACAACCATGCTATTCAGTGCAAGAGCCACTAGCCATGTGTCACTATCAAGCACTGTGTGTGATCTACATTGAGACACTGGATTTCAAAAAACTAGTATTAAAAAAGAAAGTAAAATAACCTGCTGATAATTATGATTAAGCTTAATCTTTCAACCTTTTTACGTATAGTTACAAGAAAAAAATGCATGTGTGGCTTGTATTCTATTTCTGTCGGACAAGTGTGAATGTGGCCCTCTTAGATGTGGTGCTCTTTTTTAGTGCACAGCCTGCACAGCTGTACACAGAGGTCCTGACCTCAGAGCCCCAACTCCTGTCTTATACTGGAGGCACCCACACGCCTGAATCTGTGCCAGGTCCTCTTTCCCAGCCCTCCACATGGGCCAGAGGGAACTCAGTATTTGAAGATGGCTATGGCGGTAGTACGCCTGGGAGCCAAGGTGGCCTACCCTCTAGGTCATCAATGGCGCCGGCGTCGATGATGTCATCATCATCTTCCTCCTCTGGCCCCTCTTCCTCCTGGGTCTTGGCTGAGGTGCCCCATTTCCGCAGACGCCCCTTCTTTCCAGCCGCAGCTGCTGCTGCTGTGAAGATCAGAGAAGCTTGCCATGTCTGGCTCTCGGCACCCACCCCCACCGCGCAGCGTCAGCCAGTCAGTCAGTGCACCTGGTCGGAAGTGACGCTCCCGCATATGGCGCAACAACGTGGCTTTGGTGCTGCTCCGGTACTGGCACATCTTGCACTTGAATTGCTGTACCACCACCACCTCCATCATGGCCTCCAGGCTCTGCAGGTCTGGCTCCTCGGTGCCAGAGCCTGGGGGCGGCTGCGCCGGGGAGCTGGGCCTACCCCGTGCTTCCTCAGGGGGCTCTAGGCACGTGGATGTGGGGCCATCAGCCAGGGCCTCGATGGCTGCCAGGCTGTGAGCCAAGGTGGAACTGGACATTGGCGAAGCCATGGGGGCACCTGGTGGTGGGTGAGGGAATCAGAGAGAAGGGAAGGCAAGGGGAAGGTGGGCCATGATCAACAGCTGCCCCTCCCAGGGAGGTCCAGGGATCCAGGAACCCAAATCCCCACCAGAATGACTGGGGAAACGGGCCCAGAGCAGTGGACAACCTGCCAAGATCACACAGTGAGTTTATACAGAGCCCCCTCACCCACTGCAGGGCTCCCTGGGTCTTACCATCATCTGGGCCCTGCAGGATCAGGTACCGTGCAGTCTCGGCCCCACCATCCTCAGCACTGGTTACGGTGATACAGCCTGGGCAGAAATGTGGGGAGCTGACGATGACAACTGTTACTGTCCACATTCACAGCCAACTATGAACCAGCTGTACTACCCACCGAGCCTCACTTGCATCCTGTCCCTGCTTGTGCACCGTCACCCAGAGCAGGACTGTCGGGATGTCTGGTGGGACACGCTGGCCCAGCACCCGGCCTAGTCACGCAGGAGCCATGGCTACCCCTGCCACCCTACCTCTGACCACTAAAACCTGGAGAGTCCCCCTCCCCATCTCCAAACCTCCCCAAAGTCATAGGCCTAGCCCCTGCATCACTTTCTCAGGGTTGACTTCCCACACCACCCCAGGGCTTTTCGAAGTCTATGGCCTTTACACACACCATTGATAACCCAGGATGCAGGCGGTAATTATGAATACAGACTCTGGAGTCAGAGTATCTGAGCTCATGGCCCAACACTTGCTGGTCACAGTGGGTTCTCATCTAGACTGTGAGGATAATAGCACCTACTTTTTTGGGGTCACCAAGGAACTCGTGAAATACTATATATAAAGTGCTCAGGACAGACCCCAGTACAAAATAAGGTACTATTGTTTCTGTGTTTATTCAGCATTTATCACATGCCAGGTATTATACCGCACCATTTCATCAAATCCTCACCTCATTCTCTGCTACAAGATAGGGGCTACTATTCCCATGTTCCACATTTGGAATGCTACAGTTATTTGCCTAAGTTTGCACAGCTGGTTCTGCTGGACCTCACAGGAAAACCCACGGGCTGACTCTTGCTGCCCTCTGCCCTAACTCACTCGGGATTAGGTCTGGCCCAATGGTGGACTCGATGATCTTGTCAATGGCTGAGCCCAGGTCTGAGGAAGAAGCCGTGCAGTCGGACACCAGCATGTTGGGGTCTGGGAGTGCGCTGGAGTGCACCAGGGCTGGGGGACCACCTGTCACCCCTGCCACTGGCCCACGGGACACAGAAGATGAATCAGGCAGGTACCCGTGGGGCAGAGGGTCTGTGCTGGAGCTGCTCTCAGATACTTCTTCCTGGATGATAGGAAACAGGGAGAGAGGAATTTTAGGAGTCAGGGATGGTACAAGGCAGGTTGTTACCCACTAGACAGAGCTCCCGGGCCCTCAGACATGGTGAATGGTGCCATCCACACGTCAGCCTCACTGATGACCAGCAGATGCCCTCTAGTCACAGAGCCACCAAAGAACAAGTTCCAGGGTCCCCAGCTCTGGTCAGGTAAGAGGCCCCGTAATCCCCATACCCACACAACAGCCTGACAGAACTATTTTCACTGGGCTTTTGTTTTTTAAAGGTTTTTATTTATTTATTCATGAAAAACCCGAAGAGAGAGGCAGAGACACAGGCAGAGGAAGAAGCTGGCTCCATACAGGGAGCCCAACATGGGACTTGATCTGGGACTCCAGGATCACGCCCTGGGCCATAGGCAGGTGCCAAACCGCTGAGCCACCCAGGGATCCCAGGTCCATCTCTGTTCAATTAACGAAACCCTTGGACCCCAAAATGGGGTCCATCTTTGGGCAGCTCTAGAACATGAGGTCTTGGAAGTCATTATCTTGCAGGTAATAACAATGGTAATGGCTAATACTTACTGAGTACGTACTATGCGTGCTAGGCACTGTTTTATTAATGCTTTGCGTGTATTAATCCTCACAAAACCCCTACTGAGGCAGATATATTTATCATTCCGTCTTTACAGATGAGAAAACTGAGAGCTAGAAATGAGGTAGCTTGTCCAAGATTACAGAGCCAGGAGATGACAGCGTTACAGAACGTGTCCAAGAGTACTCCCTCTGAGGCAAGTATTCCTGCTCCATTTTACAGAGAGAAGAATGAGGCCCAAAGAGGTCTCCCGGTGAATCGGAGGCAGAGCCAAGCCTTGAACCAGGGTACCTGCATTCTCAAAGAGTGAGGACAGTGGGTAGTGGAGTGGGGAAGACCACGGCTCAGATCTGAATCGTGGCTCTGCCGGCTCCCTGTGCCTCGGTTTCCTTCCCTATAAGATGTGCAAGAGTGATATATACGTGCCTTACTAGGTCTCAGACTTAAATGAGAAAAATCCACGCTAGGGGCTTGGCAGGGTGCCTGACGGGCCGTAAACCAAAAACAACTATCAGTTGCAAGCCAGCCTCTCCGGCTGCTTCCCTCGGCTGCCAGGCAAGCCGCCTGCGGTCCCCGCCTCCACCCACGCCGGCCAGCACGGTCCATACCAGAGAGCCGCAGCCTCGGTCAGAGCTTTGCCCCACGCCGGAGTCGTCGGCCTCCGCCGGCCCCGGAGCGGCCGCGGCGTCGCTGCTGTCTGCCGACACCGCTTCAGAGGTGCCCACGCCCAGGCCGCTCTCAGAGGGCTCCTCGGGCCGGCCAGGCCCCGGGGCCGCGTCGCTGCTGCTCTCCACCTCGTTCTCCTCCATGGGCTCGGGGGGCCGCCCGACAGGGAGGCGCAGGGGCTGGCTCCTTCACTCTGCGGGAAGAGGCGACGCGGGCTGGACCTGGAACAGGTGGGCCTCCTCCCCGGCCCACCCAGCTGCGCCCGTGTGCCCATTCCGCAGGTGCAAAGACTGAGTCTCCGCCGAGGAGGGGCTTTCCCGTGTGCGGAGACAGGAGCCCCGGGGAAAACTGGACCGAGAAGGCTGGCCTCCCGATCTAGAGCCTTCCCCATCCCCGGGAGGGCGGTCAATGGCCGGTAATCTTGACCCTCCTCGTCTCCCCTCCGTAATTCCCGCAGCGTGGTTCGCCCTAAGAGCGCGCTCGGGCCGGGCTCGGCGGCTCAGCCCTTCGGCCCCCGAGTCCCCCCGGGCGCAGGGTCGGTGGTACAGCCCGCAGGCCCCCCGGGTCAGTGGCTCGCTCCCCCCTCCCCTGGCTCCCATGCGGAGGGGGCTGACAGCGACGGTCCCGGGGCCTGGCGACTCGGGGCTGTCCCCGGCGCTGCCTGCGCTCCAGGCCCGACGCCATCTTGCGGCGGCGCCGGGTTTCCGCTCAGGCAAGTGCGAGAGCGACTAAAGGGCCTGGGACCCCGGGGCCCTGTTCGGACAGCCCCGCCGGCCCGGGAGCTCGCCGCCGGCTCTCTCCGCAGCGTGGCCCCACTTCGCGGCCGCGTGCAGTGGGGCGATCTGACTGTACCCGATGCTCACCCGACGCTTTCGTCGCCGCGCGCCTCTCCGACTCCGGCATCGACGAGGTCGCCATCCTCTTCCCCCCTCTGCGGAGGGACCCGTCGGCCCACCGTAGGCCGGGACTACTTCCTACGCCGACCCGGAGAAAGACAACTTTCCGGCGTGTCAGAAGGTCCTCCTGAGGCCTCAGAACCATGGTCCAGTCCGGAGAGAGTCTAGAATTTTATACGTCGCCAAGCACGGGCGGCAGAATCCGCTATGGGTCGGGAACTACTTTCTCTCTTGGCGGAGGGCTACACTGGAAGTGGTTTGTGACGTCAAGGCTGGGTCCCTTCCCCGGGCCGCAGGGTTGGGCGCGGCTAAGGCTGCCCCACGGCCCGGGGGCGTGGCCAGGAGGGGGCGTGGCCCTCGGGGCGTGGCCACGCCCCCTCCCGGAACTGCTCTCGGGAGTGTGCGGCGCCCGGGGCGCTCTGCCTCGGCCGGAGAGGAATAAACAGTATTAGTCATTTCACCTGTCTCAGGACTGGTGACTTAACTCTCTTATCGAGCCTGATCGAATCCTTCCCGATTAGGTCTGATGTATCCTGGGAGGAGGGGAGCATATATAATCCTTGTACCGTTGGGGAAACTGAGGCCCAGAGATGGGAAGTGGCTGGTCCAAAGTCCCCTCTGGGCACTGGGGAGGCAAGTCCGGATGGCTGGATTCGGGGCCATGGAGAGGAGTCAGTGCCCGGCCCTTAGTGAACTTTATTCATACGTCTTTGTTCCACTAGTAGAGCTGGAGATAGAGACTTCCCCCACAGCCCTCCTCTGCTCAGTGTAAACAAGTGTAGATGCATTTTGAGGTCTGCAGCCCTTCAGGTATACCCCTCCTGATGCTGCAAATGCCACCTTTGGCACTATTTTCTGTTTAAGCCTGTCTAGCATTTTGTGAGGGAGCCTGGCCCCTTGGTTTGTCCCTAAATCGGTGTTGTATGAGTTCAATTGAAAAATAGCTACCTTCAATTGAAAAATAGAAATGAGGCGAGAGGAGGAAGACTCTCAAAACACTCCTGTTAAAAAAAAAAACAACAACCCCATTTAAAAAGGCAAAGGGTGCTTGAGTATGAGAGGGTTTCTTTTTTTTTTTTAATATATTTTTTAAAGATTTTATTTATTTATTCATGAGAGACACACAGAGAGGCAGAGACACAGGCAGAGGGAGAAGCAGGCCCCATGCGGGGAGCCCGACGTGGGACTTGATCCCGGGACTCCAGGATCACGCCCTGGGCCAAAGGCAGGCACTAAACCACTGAGCCACCCAGGGATCCCCTGAGAGGGTTTCCCTGGTCCTTTACTAGGAGCAGGTTTTGGTAGGGGAAATACAGCATGAGGCCTCTGGATGGGTAAGGTCCCCTCATCATCCCTTCCACCCAGCAGGCCTAGGCCCCCAGAGCAGCCTTGGTAAGCTGAGTCAACAATGGTATGATGGCAGGTTGGTTTTGCACTCCCTGGACAGGTTTCCAGTGAGGACCTGATTTCTCAGCTCTACAGAGCCAGCTCCAACCCTCACCACTTGCTAGTAGGATATATCCTGTCTCTGACCCAAGTCCATCTCTCCCAAGGATTTTGAGGTACTCAGGAGTAGACCCATAGCACCCATTCCCCTCTCCAGCCCACCTAAGGATCAACCCTAATCTTGGCATTTCCCACCCAATCATAAGATTGCAGGATGCCATGTTGTTGTTGTTGTCGTTGTTTTAAGATTTTATTTTTATTTATTCATGAGAGACACAGGGAGAGAGAGGCAGAGACTCAGGCAGAAGAAGCAGGCTCCATGCAGGGAGCCAGATGTGGGACTCCATCCTGGGTCTCCAGGATCATGCCCTGGGCCGAAGGCGGTGCTAAACCGCTGAGCCACCAGGGCTGCCCAGGATGCCATGATTTAAAATATAAGAACCCCACCATGGAACAGAAGAGGAGCCCAAGGCCCAGAGAGGGAACACTCTTGGCCCAAGGCCATGGCTCCTTGGAAACAGCGTATCAGAATCCTTCCATTAGGAAGACAAGCAAGCCAACCCTGGTTTTCTGACTGCCGATCCAGGGTTCTTCCCACCAAAATGTGCAGTGTGTCATTGCCTCACTTCTGAGGGGGAGACTTCTTAGAAGTAGCGAAGAGGCTCTGGGTGAGAAGGATGAGGTGGACCATTGAGAAGAATGATGGAGGGAGGAGCCAAGAGGAGGGGCAGAGGAGGGAAACACTTTCATTGAGCACCTGCCACATGCCAGGCAGTGTACACACGCTTTGCTGCATCATGGTGCCTTAAGGATGCAGGTTGTTATCATCTTACACTGTAGAGAAGAGGAAGCCGAGGTTCAGGAAGAGGAAGTGACGTTTCCAAGGTCAGACCACCAGGAAGGTGGGACACAGACATAGGTCTTTCTGATTCAAAAGCCCCAAGCAATTTAGGTGCTGTGCGTTGGATGCTTAGTAATCGCAACACTTAAAATGCTCTGTGCTAGTCACTGTTCTAAGCACTTTACCTCCGTTAGTTTATATAATCCTCTTAACCACCCTATGAAGTAGTTGCTGTCATTAACTCCATTTTATGTGTGAGGAAACAGGCATACATCAGGAAAGGAATCTAAGTAGCGGGTAGAGCTGGGATTGAAAACTGGGCAATGTGGCTCCAAGCACCACACTTTTAGACTGCTCCAACATTGCTCATGTAGTAACAATAGTAACAGGTGATACTTTAACTGTTCTTTCCTTAGCTAGGGAGGGCAGTTACTAGCTTCCTGTTTTACAGATGATGAAGGTGAAGCCCAGAGAAAGAAAGTGCCTTGCTCAAAATCACATAGGATGTTTCTTGGTCTAATGGAGAGGGCTGTGATTCCTGGCCAGAGCTCCTGCAGCAGAGAAGAATCACACTAGTGAATGTTGACTGAGCACTTAGTGTGTACCATATGCTACATGAGGTGCATTACATGCATTTTTAAACTGTAATCATCACAACAACCAAAGATCTTAGATATTCCCAATATTCCCAAGTGGCTGATGAGGAAACAGGCTCAGGAGCAGTGAAGTGAATTGTCCAAGGTCATGTACTTGGTCAGCAGAGCTGGCATTCAAACCCTGGTTTCCTGACACCCAGTCCAGTGCTCCTTGCACTGTACTAGATGCCTCAGGAGGGCAGCAGAGCTAAGAGTAGGCAGTCAGCAGGTGGGTGCTCCAGGGCTCGTCTCTATCTTCTGTCTCCGTGCCCACTGCCATCTATGGGTTTAACTAAACCTGTTCTTAAAAACCTATTTATAGCTTAAAACTGCACCACCACTTGAGATAATGAATCCCTTAAGTTGACTTCCCATGGTGTAAATTAAGGCTTCCTTTCATTTGTCCTAAATTTTTCTCTTTCAGGACTTGGGGGAGGAAAGGTGGGGAAAGGCCTTAGGACCAGAACACTTAGACTCAGAAAACAGGCTTTGGTCCAAACAGTGTTTGCCTGTGATGGCAATTCCTGAAACCCAGGCAGCAGGGGCATTTATGCAAGCATCTCTTCTGATCATCACAGAGATATGAAGGATGGGCAGCATGTGGATTTTCATATCTTATAATGTATCTTGTTTCCCGTGATATTCCCAACACTTAGCACAGGTGTACAGTCATGAGGAAGCCACTAGATTCCTATTTGTTCAATGAATCAATGAGCCCTCTTTTTATAGGCCAGGAAACGGACACAGAGCATCTTCCCAGGAAAATAAGACCCATATCAGATGATTTTAAAGAGAGAATCTAATACGGAGAGTTCATTACAAAGTTGTGGGGTGACCAGAAAGAGCAACCAGGGGAGGGATCCCTGGGTGGCACAGCGGTTTAGCGCCTGCCTTTGGCCCATGGCATGATCCTGGAGATCCGGGATCGAGTCCCATGTCGGGCTCCCGGTACATGGAGCCTGCTTCTCCGTCTGCCTGTGTCTCTGCCTCTCTCTCTCACTGTGTGCCTATCATAAATAAATAAAAATTAAAAAAAAAAAAAGAGCAACCAGGGGAGGCTGAAGCAAACCAGAAGTTACCAACAACTTTGAAAGCCATGACCCGCCCCCCAAGGTTGGAGCTCTATAGGGAGGAGATGGCATCACCAAAACCGGTAATGGGCCACCCAGAGAGGACTGGGAGCCACAATGGGCCTTTCTAGAAGAAGCCACAACTATGTAGGAGAAATCATAGCTGTGTCATACCCCTGCCACTCCAGCCCCGACTCACAAGGCTGAAAGAGATGGGGAGAAATACCCTGGCTTCTCCTTTCATCTTACTCTGATCTCTCATCAGGGCTTCCCATTGGTCAAATGCAGCCAGAAGCCTGTTGGCAAAGGAGCCCAGGAAGCATAGTTTGCAGGGACCAGCCTCTACTGTAAGGAGTGTAGCAGGAGTGAGTGGATTTGAGATAAACAGAAAAATTAAGTGGCCCAAGTAGTCGCCCACCTAGGAAGGAGCTACATCATGTGTATTCTATCAGGCAGTCCACCTCCCCATACCTCCACTTGATCCTTCTAGGCTCCTTATCTTTCCATATTCGCCTTAAGCATCACCTCTTCCAGAGAGCCTTCAGGGACTCCTTCCAAACAGAGTGGTTATCTCCCTAGTGCATGTTCCCTAGCACGTTCTACATGCCTCTATCATAACATATACCACAGTACTGATGCTACCAGTTATCCCTCAGCCTCCTCCACAGATTTAGCCTCCCAAGCCAAGACCCGGCTTTGATTTTTTTTTTTTTTTTTTGCTGTGAAGAAAATAGTTGTTGAATGAATCAGGGACACCCTGGGGTCTGGATTCGGGCCACACCTAGGGTTTAAATATTCCAACACCTATGTTTATATGCCCTGTGACCTCGGCCAGCCCTCATTCCCTCTGAGTCTAGTTTCCTCATCTGTAAAGTGGCAGTAACAATACAAACTCTGAAGAGTAAAAGGGAGAATGCATGGCAGCACCATTAAGCTCAGGTCCTGGAACTAGACTATCTACAGTCAGGCTCTTGCCTTCTCTTCAAGTTATTTAACTCTACATCTCCACTCCCTCACCTATAAATTGGGGCTGATATGAAGACTTCCTATGGCACCTGGGAGCATTAAATGAAACAATGCATCGAAAACAGTGCAGGCTCTCAGCAAATGGGCACAGTATCAGCATGTATGGGGCCCCACTCAGCGGCTGAACACCAAAGAGGGAAGTTCTCAGTCATACATTCATAGCAAACAGTGATGTAGACATAGCAAATCTTAATTTTCTCATTTACCACTACAGCCCCATTACTAAGAACACTTTCTGGTGCATAGTAGGTGCTCAATCAGTCTTTGTTAGGCCACTGAACAATACTGAGTTGTATGTGGTGATGTCATTCTGCCTATGGGCCAGAGCTCATGTGCCCTCCTGCATTGTCCCCAGGCCCCACAGAGGATACCTGTTCTATACCCAGGCCTGATGCAGGCCTGGAGACATACAGGGACAGAAGGTGGTGACAGCTGGGCCTATCAGGAAGAGCCACGGACAGCAGGAGAAGAGGGTCTGGAGCAAAAGATTAGCAAAAGGATCTAACATTTATTGAGCATTTGCTGTGTACAAGATGCTGTACATACCTGATTGCATTTCATCCTTCCAGGAGCCTGCAAAGTGCTGGTCCTTACCTCACTTTTACAGGGGATGAAATAGCAGTTCAGGGAGATGAGAAAACCCAGGATTGTACAGAAATGACAGACACAGCTAGATTTGAACCCTGGACTGTTTGGTTCTGAAATCCTGCTTCTTCTGTGGTACCAGCTGCCTTCCAGAGGGCAGGGCAATGGAATCGGAGCCTCAAACCATACAGAAAGCCCCAGCAACCAATGCAGAGGCCAGGCTCAGGCTGAGTGACAGCTTGAGAGCACGATTTTGACAGCTGTGCCCAAGCTGGCCCAGAAGCAAGTGGTGCTCAGCTCGAGTGCCTGGGAACTAGAGCTGTGATCATACAGGCAAGGGATGGCCAAGAGTGGCAGCAGGGCGCCGTGGAGGTGCTGGGCCCCAGATAGAATGTCCTCAGGCTGCACCCCCAAAAGAGAAAGCTCCCTACTAACTGGCTCTGTGGCCTTGAGCAAGTCCCTCAATCATCTCCATTCAGCATCCTCACTTGTCATACAGGGTCACCTTGTCTTCTGGGTTGTCATAGAGTTACTTGAGACAATGCAAAGAGACAGAACTGGGGTGAGTCCAGGCCAGGGCTCCAGCACTAATTAGTTGTGTGATCTGAGGCAAGTCACTCCACGTCTCTGAGCCGCAATGTCCCCAGCTGCATAATGGGCATAGTACATGCCTTACCAGATTGCCATGAGGATGTAGTGATTAAAAGTATGAGCTCTGGGGGGTGCCTGGGTAGCTCAGTCTATTGAGCATCTGATTCTTGTTTCTGGCTCAGGTCATGATCTCGGGATCCTGGGATCGAGTCCTGGGTTGAGGCTCTGCTTGAGGATTCTCTCTCTCCCTCTGCCCCTTATCTGGCTCTCACACCCTCTTTGTCTAAAATCAATCAATAAATCAATTTTTAAAATAACCTTTAAAAAATAAAATAAAATAAAATAAAATAACCTTTAAAAGGGGGACATCTGGGTGACTCAGTGGTTGAGCATCTGCCTTTGGCTCAGGTTGTGATCCCCGGGTCCTAGGATCGAGTCTCACATCAGGCTCCCTGAGGGGAGCCTGCTTCCCCCTCTGCCTACGTTTCTGCTTTTCTGTGTCTCTCATGAATAAATAAATAAAATCTTTAAAAGTATGGACTCTGGAGTACAATGGCCTAGGTTCAAATCATGCTTCACCCCTGACCAGCTGTGAGCTTTTGCCAAGTCACTTGATTCTCTGTCCCTCATTTTCCTCTTCTGTAAACTGGGAAAGAATAGAAGTATACTCATTTTGTGGAGTTGTGGTGATTAATGATATCATCAACAGAAAGAGCATAGAACAGCAGCTGGCACCAGTAAGCCCTCTGTCACCATGAGTAATCATAACCCTGGATCTGGCATCTAATAGTGACTGGTCCTTGCCACATGCCAGGCACCACTTTAAACTCTAATCCTCAAAGCAGTCTTGTGCGATCGGTGACATTACTGCCCCATATTTCGTTCGTGAGGAACTGCGTTATCCAGGGGTTCAATGACTTGCGGGAGGTCATGCAGTGATCAGAGGACCCACCAGGACCTGAGCCCACAGATCCTCCCTCCACCAGGGCACTCCTTCATTCCTATATAAAGGCTCCATAAAAAGAAGCTATCAGCATATATATGTTCTATGTGAACGTCTTACGAAGGTAGGGAATAGCAATTCTTCTACTCCACTCCACGTGGGGTACCCTAAATGCACATTAAAAGATGGGGAAAGCCTGGGTGAGCGCCGCAGAGTGGAGGCGCGGAGGGACCCAACTGCTCAATCGTCTTTGTCTCCAGCAGGGGGCGCGCGCTGCCTCCGCCTGGTCGCTGAGACCAGAATCAGGCCGCGGGGTTGGTGGCTGATGCCTCCAGGGGCCCGTCCAGGCCCGTCCTTGGGGACCCCGTGGAGGGATAGCGAAAAACGACAGCCTGGACCAAACCAGGGACATGCCGAGAAGGGCTTATCTCCCATGGTTCCCAAAATAGGCTGCCCAACTGCATTGCACAGAGCTTCCTACAGATGCAGAAGCCTCAGCCCCATCCTCCCCGTTAGAATCCTCTAGGGGATGGGCCAGGGATCTGCAAATTTTAAGAAACTTTAAAGAAATACTGTATAGGGGTGAACATCAATCATGATCAAAAACGTTATGTTGAGTGGAAAAGCGAGTTGTCAAATGCACAGAATTTAGTGTATGGGGGGCCGGGGAGGAGAACCCAAGGCAAGAATAGAGGCCCACCCCTATATTTGCATCCCACCTCATTCCCCGCGTTTGTGTGGGCACATCCGCCTGAGTTCCATTCCATTTACTCTCCATCCGCCCCCGCCCCTGCCCCCAAACAGCCCTTGACCACCCCTCGCATCTAGGGATGCACCTTCAGGTAGATGGCCCACCTTCAGGGGGATGGACCCTGGAGAAAGTCCTGCATAGATTCTGCGTAACACTAGAGGCTATATGGACTGGGAGTCCTGGGGGCCTGAGTACCCTGAGTGTGGTCTCAGAGATGCTCGCAGGCGCCGCATGTGCACATTCCCTTGGGCTCCTTGCCCCGTAGAGGGGGGCACAGACAGAGAAGGGCCAGGGAGGCCCTCTAAAGCTCTGGATGTAAGGCCTGAGTTGCCTGTGTCTAAGAGCTATGCTGTAAAACTTAACACTAATTCTGCAAAGGATCAAACACGCAAAATAACGTTTTTTATTGATAGATATGGAAGTTTTAAAAAGCATTTTAGGGCAAAGGAATAAAAACATGCATATCTGATAACACCAAATTCAGAATGGTGTTACCTTTAGGAAGAGAGGAAGGGGTGGGGTCATAGAAAGATGCACAGGGATCTTCAAATTGTGTCTGTCATGTTAAATTACTTAATCTGGGCGGTGAGAACCTGAGTTTGTTCATTATTATCTATACTTTTCCTATGCCTAAGCTATTTCACAATTTAAAAAATAACCTTGGGGCACCCGAATGGCTTAGTTGGTCAAGCATCAGGTCATGATCCCAGGGTCCTGGGATCCAGCCCCTAGTCAGGCTCCCTGCTCAGTGGGGAGTCCACTTCTCCCTCTCCCTCTGCAGCTCCCCCTGCTTGTGCTCATGCTCTCTCTTGTCAGATAAACAAATAATTTTTTAATTAAAATTAAAATTAACCCAAAAAGTAATATATAAAAAAACGATGTATGTTTAAAAATTCAAGAAGTACCAAAAGAGGGCAGCCCAGGTGGCCCAGTGGTTTAGCGCCTGCCTTCGGCCCGGGTTGTGATCCTGGAGACCCCAGATGGAGTCCCACGTCAGGCTACCTGCATGGAGCCTGGTTCTCCCTGGGCCTGTGTCTATGCCTCTCTCTCTCTCTGTCTCTCATGAATAAATAAATAAAATCTTAAAAAAAAAAAGAAGTACAAAAAGATATAAAGTTAAGGTAAAATCTCTCTCCCTGTCCCTCAAGGTTAACGGTGACTTCCTAGAGGTAGCCACTGTTATCAAGTTTAAAACAGAAATGTTTAAAAAATCTGCACACACTGGGGGCCCCTGGATGGCTGAGTTGGTTGAGCATCTGACTCTTGATGTTGCTCAGGTCATGATCTCAGGGTCCTAGGATCCAGTCCTGCGCTGGACTCTGACCTCAGCATGGAGTCTGCTTGTCTTCCTCTCCCTCTGCTCCTCTTCTCTCTCTCTCTCTCTTTCTCTCTCTCTCTCTTAAGTGAATAAATCTTTTTGAAAAATCTGCACACACTGGATATGTAATACAAACTGCTGTAGACAATGCTCCCTCCCCACCCCAACATACACTTAATAGTTCTTGTCTTGGATAATTTTCCACAAGCACCTATATATCTTGTTCCTTTTAATGTCTGGAAAGGTTCCACTACCAAGGGGATGTATCATATTTAACCAGTTCCCTACTAATGGACACTTACATTGACTTATTTGCTACTATAAACAGTGCAGCAAAAAACACCTTGAACCTGTATGTCTCCTTGAGTTCCAAGAGTAATACAATGACTCTTGTGTAAGTACATTTGTATGAAAATCTCAGCAGTGAAATTGCTATGTCAAAAGTTATGTCCATTTAAATTACAGTGTTTCAAAATTACATTCCCAAAAGTTCACATCAATTTATATTCTTACCAGTGATATATGAGTTTGTCTGTTATTCCATGCCCTTACCAACACTGGATTGTATATCTTTGTCTTATTGATTTGTAAGAACTCTTTGTATATTAGGGAAGTGAATATTTTTGTCTTCCCTTTGTGTTGCTGAGATTTTTTTCCCAGTGAGGCATTTAGAGTCCCTCCCCCACCACAACCATTTAGAGTTTTTAAAGTTGACTTTAAAAATTGCATTCCTATTTATTTTTTTAAATTGAAGTGAAATTCACATAACAGAAAATTAATCATTTTAAAGTTTGCAAGTCAGTATTATTTAATACACTCATAATGTTATGCAACCACCACTTCTATCTAGTTCCAAAATATTTTTATCACCCCCAAAGGAGACCTCATACCCATTGAGCAATCTATTTTCATTCCCCTGCCCATCAGGGCCATTTGTTTTTTTGTTTTTTGGCCATTTGTTTTTTTATGTAGTAAAATTTATTAATCTTTTTTCATAATAGCTTTCTGATTTCCGTATTGTGCATAGAAATGTTTTCCTCAGTCTAAGATTATTAAAAAGCAATGAATTTAAAATAGTATTATTAATGGTTAGTGAAACCTTACAACCTGGGAACCAGTGTTTTAGATCACCCTCAGTAGTATGAGTTCCTGGAGGGCAACCATCCTTCCCATCTCTAGCACCAAGCACAAAGTTAAAGATTAAGTATTCAGTAAATGTTGGTTAAAGGCAATTCCTACCTCTAGATTATAAAAGGAAAACGTCTCACATTTTCTTGTAGTCCTTTTAGGGTGTTTTTTTTTTTTTCTCCTTAATTAACATTTTCATCCATCTGGAATTTATTTTGGTAAATTGGAATGAGGTAGAGATACAGCTTTATTTTTTTCCAAGTGGCTAGCCAGTTGAACCAACACCATATTGAATAATCTGTCTTCCCCCACTAATTTGAAATGCCACCTTTAGCATATACTAAATTCCCACATGTATTCAAGTCTATTTCTGGAGTCTTTATCCTTTCTCCGTGACCTCTCTGTCTGGGATTCTGGATTTTTTAAAGCTCCCCTGGTGATTCTGATGCAGTCCATCTGTACCTGGTGCTTATCTATAATGAGATGTGTTTGCGGATTCTTAGCAAAATGAAGGGAAATAGTGTCATAATGTTAAATTTAATATTAAGGGCCCATCTTTTTTTTAAAGATTTATTTATTTATTCATGAGAGACACAGACTGAGAGAGAGAGGCAGAGATACAGGCAGAGAGAGAAGCAGCCTCCATGCAGGGAGCCCAATGCAGGACTCAATCCCGGATGCTGGGATCAGGACCTGAGCGGAAGGCAGGCGCCCAACCCCTGAGCCACCCAGGAGTCCCAGGGCCCATCTTTTATTTTGAGAGGATATCCTTACTAAACTTTTTCTTTTAATTTTTTTTAAATGAATGCTGAAAGTAGATAGTCATTCTTGTTTATTTATTTTTAAGTACATTTTTGAAGGAGTATATAACACACATAGAGAAATGCACACAAATCTTGAGTGTACAGCTTGATGAATTTTCCTTAAGTGAACACACCCATGTTTTAGTGTCCTAGGGTTGCCAAGATAGATGACCACAAACTTGGTGGCTTAAAACAACAGCAATTTATTTCTTAGTTTTGGAGGCTGGACGTCTGAAATCTAGGTGTCAGCCAGCTTCGTGCTCCCTCTGAAGGCTCTGGGGGAGACTCCTTCCTTGACTCTTCCAGCTTCTAGTGGTTCCAGGAGATCCTTGGCTTACGGCCATGTCCCTCCAGCCTCTTCACATGGCCTCTTCTCTGTGTCTCTGGGCAAATCTCCCTCTACTTTTCTCTTCTAAGGACACCAGTCACTGGACTGTGGGAGCACCCTAATCCAGAATAACCTCATCTTAAAATCCTTAACATTAGCAAAAACCCTTTTCCCACATATAGTCAACATTCACAGTTTCTTAGTCTATATTGCTTTTTTGGGATGGGGGCAGAAGTACAGTGTAACCCACATCACCATGTAACCAACATCCCACGTCAAGAGCTGGGCATCAGTGCAGCCTGCAAGATGACTTGTGCTCTACCTGGCAGCAGAGGAACCATCTTAACTTCTGATATTCCCCTCAACTTTGTATTTTGAAAAATTCTCAAACTTTCAGGAAAGTAACAGGAAGAGTACAGTGAGCCCTCCTATAATCTTCACTTAGAGTCACCAGTTCTTTGTTTTTCATTTTGTTTTATTATTTATTTTTTGTTCTTGTTAGACTCATTGTTTAATATATTGATACATTTGATTCTCTCCTTCTCTATATTTATATTTATGTTCATTTATGTTCACATTTATAGTCATAAATTTATATAACATTTTTCCTGAACCACAAGGAAGGGAGTTAGTTGCAGTATAGTCATATTTCACCCCTAAATCTTCCACCTCAATCTCCAAAGAATGTAGGCCATCGTCTACATAACCACAATACAATTCTCCAATATACAACCTTAAAAATTTTTTTAATTTAAGATTTATTTATTTTAGGGAGAGAGAGCAGAGAGAGGGGCAGAGGGAGAGGGAGAATCTCAAGCTGACTCCTGCTAAGCATGGAGCTGGACTTGGGGCTCGGTCCCAGGACCTCGAGATCACGTCCTGAACTGAAATTAAGAGTCAGGCACTTGACCCACTGAGCCATCCAGGCACCCCTCCAATACGCAATCCAAATTCAAATTCCCTCAATTATTCCATGAATGTCTTTTAATGTGAACTATTTAAGCCCAGGATCCAGGGCAAGATTTCATAATACTTCTAGTGTCCATGTTCTTTTTTTTTTTTTTTAATCATTATTACGCATTTTAATTTTTCTGGTAAAATGAAGAGTTAAAAATATTTTTTAATTATTTATTTATTAATGAGAGACACACAGAGAGAGAGAGGCAGAGACACAGGCAGAGGGAGAAGCAGGCTCCATGCAGGGAGCCCAACGACGTGGGACTTGATCCTGGGACTCCAGGATCAGGCCCTGGGCTGAAGGCTGCGCTAAACTGCTGAGCCACCCAAGGATCCCCCCTCTTTTTTTTGTTTTTGTTTTTGTTTTTTTTTTTGAAGATTTATTATTTATTTATTTATTTATTCATTCATTCATTCATGATAGACACAGAGATTGAGAGAGAGGCAGAGACACAGGAGGAGGGAGAAGCAGGTTCCACGCCGGGAGCCCGACGTGGGACTCGATCCCGGGACTCGATCCCGGGTCTCCAGGACCGCACCCCAGGCCAAAGGTAGGCGCCAAACCGCCGAGCCACCCAGGGATTCCCCCCCCCCCTTTTTTTTACAGTAATCTCTACACTCAACATGGGGCTAGAACCTACAATCCTCAGATCAAGAGTTACATGTTCTACCAACTGAGCCAGCCCAGGCACCCAAAGAGTTGGCAATCTATGTCCTTTCCCAAATACTTTTGAACATATACTAGTCCCTGAAATTCAAAATCTGCAAGTTGCTGCTATAGACTAGTAGCACAGCTCAAAAGAACTTTCTGTGGTGATGCCAGTGTTCTTTAATCTGTACTGTCTGGTGAGATCACCACTGGCCATATGTGGCTTTGAAGCCCTGGAAATGTGGCTAGTGAGTCTGGGGAACTGAATTTTACATATTTAATTTTAATTAATTTAAATTGAGACAGAGGCATGGACCTGGTGGCCATTGGGTCAGAGAGTCTGGGTCTCACAAAGCTGAGAGCTCAGGCAGCGTGTGGGTCTGAGTTTTCTTGTCCTTAGCCTGTCATCATCACCATCGTTACACCATCCAAGGTGCTGAGTGGTGGTGGGTCAGAGAGGGAGGGGCTCTGAAGTCTAACTTGGCCCTCACCCCTGTCAGCTCACCATCCCTACATCACTTTTTCCTCTGTGCTCCACACATATTTATTGGGTGCCTACTTTGTACTAGGCCCTGCGAATGAGGGATGGATGATCAGATGGTCATCGCTGTGGCTTTGTCAGAGGGGATTGTCAATGTCTGTGAATGTGTTTGTCTTAACACACATCACTCTGTCACCCACTGAGGTCGGGGGCCCTTCTCAGTGCCTGACACTTAGAAGGAGCCTAATAAATGTCTGCTGACTGACTGAATGAATGAATGGTAGGAATGAAGGCAGAGGGTAGAGTCTTCCAATTGCATTCCAGAGGCCAGGACAGAAGGGACAGGGGAGATGGTGCTGCTTATCAAGAAGAGGGCTTGCCTCTTCTTGTTGGACTCAGGATGAGTAAGGAAAGGGTTAAGGTATAGGCAGGGAGAGAACAGGAGGCCCTGATTTTCCAGCCTAGGCTCTGGCAGGAGGCTACTAACCAGGTTCATGGAAATCCCAGATGTGGAGAAATGTTATAGAGGAGATATTAGCCAGAGAGAAGGGAACATAACAAATCCACCTTGTTTGTTCTAATAGATGGGATATTTTCATGATATTTACAAATTCATCTTGTTTGTGATAAATGTTATAGACAGGATATTTACCAAGGTCCCTGATCAGTTTTCTATAAAAGACCCACCATAAAAGCCCTGAGTGGCAACCCATTGGGACCTCTCTCACTCCAAAAGAGTTTTTTCTTTCTTTCCTTTCTGTTCTCCTCTTCACTAATAAACTTTCACTTCACCCTTTTGTGTCCCTGAGATTCATTCTTCAACTCTGTGAGACAAGAACCCTGCAACAAGTTGCCACCCAGGTGCCAGGCCTGACTCTTCCTGTGTTCTTGGCAAATTTTTTCCTTCCTCCAGCGTCTGTTTTCCCGATAGTAAAAAGAAGTAGCTGGGCTAGGTCAGGTCTCAGGGGCTCTCCCAAGGACAGGGTTGATGGCAGTGGGGAGCTGAAGAACACCTCTTAATTTGCCTTATATCCTGAGGTTTTCTTGGGATCCAATTTCCTAAAAGTATTCTGGGGCTTTAAAGGTTGAGAGAGGGATCCCTGGGTGGCGCAGCGGTTTGGCGCCTGCCTTTGGCCCAGGGCGCAATCCCGGAGACCCGGGATCGAATCCCACATCAGGCTCCCGGTGCATGGAGCCTGCTTCTCCCTCTATGTCTCTGCCTCTCTCTCTCTCTCTCTGTGTGACTATCATAAATAAATAAAAAATTAAAAACAAAAACAAAAAAAACAAAAATAAAGGTTGAGAGATACCTGAGCCAGAGGAGGCTCCCAGAGTCTGTAAAGTCAGGCTGAGGACAGTCTGAGTAGGGTTTTGGGGAAACTCCTGGACTCTTCCCACAGGTTCCAGGGCTATCCTGGGTCTGTACCTGCCTGGAGGTGTGCCTGCTGGGCCCTTCCTTCTGAGGTGGTGAGGCAATCCCTGCAAGGAACTGGGGCATGGTTCAGGAGTAGGCCTGGAACCTTTTTTTTTTTTTTTTTTTAAGCCTTGCATCTTGAGGCAAGAGGGTAGGGGAGTGTACTTCTCACCCACGCAGAGACTGAAGGACCAGAACCCTAGGGCATGTGTAACTTGCCTCGACCCACTCATGCATGACTCAGGCTGAAACTGGACGCTAAGACAGTCACTGTCTGACCCTCCCAGGCCAGTATCTGGAGTGCTGTCAATTGCTTTCCCTTTGCCCTTTAGGAAGATGCTGTGCATTGACAAATTGGAGGTTGTCCAGTCGGCAAATGCTCCCACCCCCCACTCCTTTTCTACATGGCAAACTTCTATGCATTCTTCAAAACTGGGCTCAAGTGTTGCTCCTGAAGACTTCCCTGATTTCTGACTTCTCCTTAGAATTTATCACTCCCTCTTCCAATATGCAGACTCTGGAGTCAGACTGCCTAGGTTTGAATCCCTACTCTGCTGCTTAATAGCTGTGTTTCCAAAAAAAAAAAAAAAAAAAAAAAAAAAAATAGCTGTGTTTCCTTGCGTGAGCTAGTTAACTTCTGTGTCTCTATCTCTTCATCTGTGAAATGGGAAAACCAATAGCACCCACTCACTGGGTAGTTGTGAGGATTAAATGAGTTAACACATATAAATACTTAGGACGGTTCCTGGCACATAGTATGAATTAAAAAAAACAGACTAGCATTATTATTTTTTTCTATGCTTAAATACTTGCAAATATAATGAACACAGCAGATAAGGGTCCTGTCCTCATAACTATATCTCAGCCTGTGAAGAGAGATAGAAGAATAAACAGGAAATTCACTCTGAATGATGAAAAATGCCACAGTAAGGGAAGTGGTGGGTTGAGGGGAATCATGAGAGCACAGAAGAGCCCCACCTCCCAGGTTGGGGTGGTCAGCAGTATTTTCCTGGAAGAAATGACATCTCAGCTGAAATCTAAAAGATGAATAAGATTGAGCCAGACACGGGGAGAGCAAGGAGGGGGAGGTGTGGGAAGGATTTGGGGCGGGGGCAGGGGGAATCAGAGAGTGCACTCCAGGGTCCAGAGCGTGATGTCCTCTATGAACTGAAGTAAGGGGTGTGGAGGAGAAATGGGAGTGGGTACATGTGTTTGTGATCTCTCTCCCTTCCTGGTTTGTGAACTCCTACAGAATAAAACTCCTGTTTCCTTTCATTCCACACACCTGCCTGACACCCAACATTCAACCTGGCACTCAGCAGAGCCTCAATAAATGCTTGCTGAATGGGAAGAAGCAACAAGAATCTTGCCTTTTCCATCAGGGGACCATTCCCAGCAACCTTTTCATTTGTTCATACTTGCGAGTTAGGCATTCCTAATAGCCCTGGGAAGTCAAGTTCATTTGTTTGTTCAGAATCATCATCTGCTATACATCCCAGACTCCTGGGAATTGGATGTTTCTGTTAGGACAGAAACAAGTTTCTGACCCAACAAGGTGATCAAAGGTCTCACTCCTGTGAGTCCCTCTCTGGATACCATTGCTGTTTGTAAGCTTCCCAGTTTTGCTTGGGGTCTGTGCACGTGATGCAGATTCTGATTTGGCAGGTCTGGGGCCCCAGCCTAAGATTCCGCATTTCAAACAAGCTCCCAGGTGATGCCAAAGCTGTAGGTCCACGAATTAACACTTGGTTGTTTTGCTTTGTTTTCATAAATTATGAATGACACCAGCAAGGCGCTAGACAGCGTGCCCATTTTTCCTGGCCCTGGTCACCATGATGATTCTTGAAGGAGGTTGTGCCAGGTTCTGAAGGGCCTTGGGTGCCAGGCTAAGGAGTTCAGTCTTTTTTCTGGAGATGCTAGGGGACATGGAAGATTTCTGAGGCACGGTCAGGGAGAGCTGATGGAGGAGAGGAATCTAGAGTATGTGGGTGCTGGGGGTGGGGTTGGCTAGAGGAGCTGAGCTAGTAGTGCACTAGCAGGTGAGAAACAGTAGGGCTGAAGCTCCAGCAGCAGCAGTGAGAATGCAGAGGATGGAGGAGGGTGTTCCAGGCTGAATTCTGCTCCCTTCTCCCCATTCATATGTCCAAGTCCTAACTCCTAGGACCTCAGAATGAGGCTATACTTAGAGACAGGGTCTTTATTTTTTTTTAAATTTTTATTTATTTATGATAGTCTCACAGAGAGAGAGAGAGAGAGAGAGAGACAGGCAGAGGGAGAAGCAGGCTCCATGCACCGGGAGCCCGACGTGGGATTCAATCCCGGGTCTCCAGGATCGCGCCCTGGGCCAAAGGCAGGCGCCAAACCGCTGCGCCACCCAGGGATCCCGAGACAGGGTCTTTAAAGAGGTAATTAAATTGGGGTGCCTGGGTGGCTCAGTGGTTGAAGGTCTGCCTTTGGCCCAGGTCGTGATCCCGGGGTCCTGGGATTGAGTCCCACATCAGGCAGGGGAGCCTGCTCCTCCCTCTGCCTGTGTCTCTGCTTCTCTCTCTGTGTCTCTTGTGAATAAATAAATAAAATATTTTTTTAAAAGAGGTAATTAATTTAAAACAAGGTCATTAGAGTGGATCCTAATCCAGTATGATTGGCGTTTTGTAAGAGGAAATGAGGATACACAGCTACAGAGAGGAGCCCATGTAGGGTCACAGGGAGAAGACAGCTGGCTACTAGCCAAGGAGAGAGGCCTTAGAAATAACCCATAAGGGATCCCTGGGTGGCTCAGTTGGTTAAGCGTCTGCCTTTGGTTCAGGTCATGATCTCAGGGTCCAGGGATTGAGTCCCAAGTCATTGAGCTCCCTGCTCAGCAGGGAGCCTGCTTCTCCCTCTCCCTCTGCTGCTCCCCACTCTGCTCCTCACCACTACTCCTGCTCTCTCAAATAAATAAATAGATAATCTTAAAAAAAAAAAGTCACCAACTCTGTTGACACCTTGATCTTGAACTTCAAGCCTCCCAGAATTGTGAGAAAATAAATGTCTGTTGTGTACGCATCCCCAGTCTATCCAACCCCCAGGGGTTGGATTTAAAAGGATTATACAGGTTGTAAACTGTTTGGATGACAGGGGAATGGGGTGCGGGCAGGCACTCTAGGAGTCTATCCAGATGGTTTGGAAACTGGGAAGAGCAGGGAGGAGAGAGTGCTATGAATAGAACAGAAGCAGGCAGGGGAGCCTGGAGGGAGGAGCAGGGCTAGAGAGGAGTGAATGACCAGGTGGCAGTGGAGTTGCCCCTGGGAACTGCAGGACGCCCTATCTGGGAGGCTTTGGCAAACCCAGATGGTGGAGCTTTCAATCAAAGCAACTCAGGGTGTTGAGAAGGAACAGAATGGCCCTTGTGTCAATTGGGGCCCCTGACAGCAAGCAGTCACAACTGGTCGGGGCTGCCTTAAGTGAAAAGAAAGGTATCCGGTAGCATTCCGGAGGCTCCCAGCAGTGATGTGAAGGCTCAAGACCAAACTAGGAAAGTGAGTGAGAAGCAAGGGAATCTGGTTAGCCTCGAGCCTGGCTGGAACCACACTGCAGGGACAGTCCGTGAGGACTGGTGGGGCTGCTGGGCTCCCCATGCTACCTTCCACCTGCACCTGTTTGCAGATTCCTTCCCAACCTCCGAAGGGGCCTGGGAAAGATATTCCATTACTGAATCATCAGATAAAGCCGTGGCTCCCAATTAGCTTATTATTCCCATTATAAAGATGAGGAAAATGTGGTTTAGGGAGGGGAAGTCATTTACCCAAAGATATAGAGTTCAAATCCAGGCCTGTGGGACCAGCTGTCGCCTGGCTGCAGCTTCACAGAGCTGGTGGTCAAAGCTGGCAGAACTTTACCAGCGGTCTCCAAGCCAGGCCCTCTCTGAAGTTGTGAAGGCAGCTCACCTGCCTCCCTGAAAGGGAAAGCCCCTCCCCAACTACTGCTGCTCTCATCTTTTCCCACTGAAGAAATTCCGCATTGCCTCTCATCAGGAGCTGGGTGGAACTGCTGGTTCTAGACCCCAGGAGGCCTCCTGGGTCTGCCTTCCTGCTGCATCCACGCTGAGCCTCTGAGCTGTCTTCCCTTCAACCTGGCAACCCGCTTCAGGTGTATCAAAGTCCCAGCGCTGCGTGAGGTTCAAACACATCTCAGCGGGCTCCGGGAATACATTCGTTTTATTGCCTCCCACCCTGCCAACCTGCCACAGGGTTGGGCGGTGGAGGAGGAGGGGGCACTGGAATTCAATATGCAAATGTATGCAGATCGCATCTAAATGAGGGTGTCCCAGGATTAATGGGAAAGAAAGGCAAATGAGAGCAGGCCTCCGGCTCTGCTGCCGCCACGCAACCAGGAAACGGCTCTCGCGGGAGGGTGTCTTAGACTGTTTCAGAGCATGTTCTTTGAAGCAATGTCTCTGCAGCACAGGGGAAGGAAGAACTGCGGAAATTGGTTCTGGATACTTACTGGCAAAATGTTCTTGGTTGCTTCAACTAGTTGGGGGTGGGCTGGGAGAGAGGGGTTAGAATCTCTGAGCCTCTCTCAGTTGCTGCGGCCTGCAGGGGCTGTCCCTGTCACTGGTTTCTATACCAGAGGGGCTTGCTAACGCCCAGGTCCAGGCCCCACTGATTACTGAATCCGAATCTCTTGAGAATCTGTATTTTTTTAAAAAGTCCTCAGCCTTGGGAAATACCAATGCAAACCAGGGATTCTTAATCTGTAAGGTCTCCCAGGCTTCAGGGAACCTGTATAGGATTGTTCTCTTAAAAAAAAAAAAAAAAAAAAAAAAAAAAAAAAAAAACGCCCGATGCCCAAGCTGCAACCCAGACCAATTAAGTCAGAGTCTCTGGGGGGATGAAACCCAGGCATCATTAGTCAAAAGAAAATCCTAGGAGACTCCCATGTGCAGCCAAATTTGAGAAGCACTGTTGAACATGTATTCTCATAAGACATTTGTTATACCTGTGATCTCTTTTGGACTGTTTAGCTCCAGGCCCTCTACCCAGTGTGCAAGCTTCAGGAACCTCCCCTGGGAAGCAGACTAAAACTCAGGGCTGGTGTTCAGTGGTAAAAACTAAACCCTGAAATGACTATATAAGGAAGTTCACCAAAGATCCAATATTTCCCATGGTGGCTACTTAAAGGATTTTTTTTTTCAAATATCGAAAACAGTCTTTGTGGTGGGGAGGAATGAATAAGCACCAGTTATTAAAATGCTGAAAAATTTCCTTACCTACCCATCGATAACAGGTGGTACTTTGAACCTTCTAAATGCCCCAGAGCTCTAGTCCCTTCTCCCAGACTCCTAGAATGACAGAACAAAGAACAAAAGGGTTAATAATGATCATTCTCCCCTTCCACCCCTCCACCCAATGAGGGGCCTCCTAAAGCTCCTTGGATAGAATCAGTCTGATTGGTCAGGGTCCCGGTTGTTAAATATTTGAAGTCATCTCTCATTATAATGCTGTAGTGAGGAGCATCAGCTTTACAGTCAGAAAGACGAAGATTCCGACCTTATTTATTTATTTATTTATTTAAGATTTTAATTATTTATACAGAAAGAGACAGAGTGTGAGTAGGGGGAGGGGGGAGGGAGAGAATCCCCAAGCAGACTCCCTGCTGAGCAAGGACCTCCTCCACCTCCCACCCCAGAGCCTGAGGAGGGGCTGATCTCACAACCTGGAGATCCTGACCTGAGCCTAAATCAAGAGTTGGATGCTTGGGCACCTGGGTGGCTCAGTGGTTGAGTGTCTGCCTTCAGCTCAGGGCATGATCCAAGGGTCTTGGGATCAGTCCTGCATCACGTTCCCTGCAGGGAACCTGCTTCTCCCTCTGCCTCTGTCTCTGCCTCTCTCTCTGTGTCTCTTATGAATAAAAAAGTAAAATCTTAAAAAAAAGAAAAAGAGTTGGATGCTTAACCAACTGAGCCACCCAGCCACCCCTTTGAGCATACATTTTAAAACAAAGAGTGCCGGGTCCCACCCAGGGGTGCTGATTCAGTAATTCTGGGGTGGGAGCATTTGAGAATCTGCATTTCTAACAAATTCCTGGTGGTGCTGATGCTGCTGGTCCTGGGACTACACTTGGAGAACTGCTGAACTAGAAGATGCATGAGAAAGCATGCCTGGCCAAGAGTAGGGGCTCAACCCAGGTTTAGAAATGCAGCAAAGAAGTCACCAGTTTCCCTGTGTGCAGTGTGGACTCCCTCCCGCTCTGGTCCCCAGGGCTCTCAATTCAGGCCAGCACTGCCTGAATGTTTAACCTAGGATTAATGTTTGACCACTAAATGTTTAACCTGGAATTTCCAAGGATTAGGGCTTTCCCCAACCCCCTCCCCATTGTGAACAGGACCAGATTTAGACTTTTAGGGGCTGCTATCCCTGAGAATATGATGCCCTTCCCCATATGTCAGAGTAAAACAACACTAAACCCTGAAATGACTATATAAGGAAGTTCACCAAAGATCCAATATTTCCCATGGTGGCTACTTAAAGGATTTTTTTTTTCAAATATCGAAAACAGTCTTTGTGGTGGGGAGGAATGAATAAGCTGAGTCCAGAGGATTTTTAGGGCAGTGAAACTACCCAGTATGAGAGCATAATGATGGATGCATGTCATTATGCATTTGTCCATTATGCATTTGTCCAAACCCAATGGAATGTACAGCACCACGAATGAGCCCCTAATTGTAAACTGAGGACTCTGGGTTATAATGATGTGTCAATGCAGGTTCATGGATTGTAACGAATGTACATTGATAATGTGGGAAGCTGTGCATATGTGGAGGCAGGGGGTATATGGGAATTCTCTGTGCATTCTTCTCAGTTTTGCTGTGAACCCACTAAAGCTGCTCTAAAAAAATAGTCTAAATCTAAAAAACAACCAAAGAATCTTCTAAATGTGTATTTGGGGGGCTGCACCTGTTTTGCTGGAACCCATGCATAGCCAGTGGGAATACACTGACAGGGGCTGCCAGTCCCAGGCTCATCCTCTTTCCCCCTCAATTGGTACAACTCTCCCTCCACAGGATTATCCCCTCTTGAAGACATGAACCTCTCACCATAATGGAAACTCCCTTACACTGTTCTCTGCCCTGTCCAGCTACCTTAATCTTTCACTTTCCTTTTTATTCCCCCAATTATTTCCCCCTATAGGACCCACCCAAATACTCCACACCTGTTCTATTGGTCTCTCCAGCTTGACTTCTGGGCACTCCACCCCATGCTGGGGCTGCTTTCCCCACAGACTTCCTTCTTGTCAGATCCAGTGACCTGATCTTAGCACGGGATTTGGAGTCAGAAAGCTTGCGCAGGAGCTCTGTCACTCACCAGCTATGTGACAGTGAGCAACTTGAAGCATTTTTCTCAGCCTTGGGTCTGTCACCTTGGAAATGGGCTACAGTCTCGGCTTTCCAGGAAAGCTCAGGTTCTAATAAAATGTTAAGAAGTTCTGCCATTTGGTGCAAATCAGATGGGATAAGGTACATGACAGCACTGGATAAAGCATTAAGTGGGCTGTGCATTGACTATCAGAATTGTTGGCCACCGGGGTGGCTATCGGCCCATGCCAAATGTGATGGAAAGAACAGGGTGCCGGGGTCAGGTCTGGATGGAATCCCAGGCCTGCCCTTGGCTAGCTGCATGGACTTGGGCAACTCCCTGAGCCTCACAGATTCCTCACCGTGAATCCTAATTCATAAAGGAGAGAACATTAGAGTAACAGAATCATGACAGCTAACATGTTTTTCTGGTAGGTGTACCTATTGTGTGCAAAAACTTGCTATGTATAATAGCATTTAATCCTCACCATGACCCTTTGAGTGAGGGCTATTCTCCCCCCATTTTACAGCTGAGGCTGTGGAGACACAGAGAAGCAAAGTGACTTATCTAAGGTCACACCACCAGATGTAGTAGGAGCTGGAATTTGAACCCAGAAGGTCTGATTCCAAAGTCTCTACTATATGGTTTCCTTTTGAAGGAGCTCAGTAGAGACAAGTGGGAGGCAAGACATTATTACTAAGGCCTACAAGAGCCCGGTGATTGCCACTACCCTGGGGCTAGGGATGGTAGGTACGTTTGTGGGTGGCGGTGGGTACTTGGGTGATGCTCTTCCCTGGGGCAGTGTCTTGCAGTGTATACACCTTTCTGCTTCATCACAGACACGCACAAGTGTCTTTCCCATTTCCTGCCAGGGCACCTCAGGCCTGGCTGCCCCTCCCATCCTTGGCAGGTTCAGGAGGAACAGGCTTGGAAATTCCCCATCCTACACTGGGGGAGAGGTTCCTCACCTCGTGAGGCTGACCCGGGTCTGGGGGCCTGGTGTTACTAACAGCAGCCTGCCTGTGGGGCTGTGTCATCCAGCTGGTGACTCAGGGCTTGAGGAACAGCCCCCTCCCCATCTTATGGGACCTCCACCTGGGGGAGGGGTGTAAAGTCCATGCTATGACCTCAGGTCAGGGTCAAGGGGTAACCACCTGGAGGAATATCCTGCTCTCTGCCTCCTTTCCTGGGGCCTTGGCTAAACTTGTGGTGTTGGAAGGAGGGGCTGAGGGAAGTGGGGAAGGGGATGTGGTAACCAGAACCACTTCCTGCCATTGCTGTGTTGAAAGCCACACTCTCCTAAGTTCCTCTTGATGGGGGCTGGGTTGCCAGTGGGTAAAGGAGGAAGTTGGAAGGGGGTGAGGAAAGGAGGGTTCTTGTTTGGATTGACTCCAGGAATCAAGCCAGGGGTTCCTGGCTGGGTGCTCTCCTCCTGCCCCCGCATTTGGTAAAAACAGCCTGGAGGCCAACATAATTAAAACAGCAGCAAGCACTTACTACCATATGACAGGCACTTTATATGCGTTAATTTGACCCTTACAATGAGGTATTACCTCCTATTATTACCCCCATTTTACAGATGGGGAAACTGAGGGTAATGCTAATACCCACTTTACAGATGTAAATACCCAGATGTAATCTGGGGAAATTGACAGGTTATGCCAATTGCCCAGATCACACAGCAAATTGGTGCCAGAACTGAGATTAGAACTTCAGTCGCTTGGCTGGCTCGCAAGGCAGGCTCATTGCTACCACTCCTTATTGTGCCACTCATGCTGTCCTTGCTCTGTGACCCAAGAGAGGTAAATTCTCTACTCTGGGCTTTAGTTTCCTCATCTGCCTGATGGGGGTAATTGGAGTAGATTAGTACACCATCCCCTTGTGATGTTGGTCTCTCTGGTAATTAATTATTCAGTTTCTTCCCTACTGGGCTCAGTTCCATGACCACATTTTGGTCACTACAGTATTCCCAAATTTTTAGCACAATGTCTGGCCCATAAAAACTCAACAAATACCTGAATATTTAAGGATCATTATCAACGGTTTGGATATATGAGAAAAGCTTTGGGTCCTTTATATAAAAAATCAACATATATTAGTGGTTCTCAACTGGTGGTGATTTTGCCCCTCCCACCCATCTAGGGGACGTTTGGCAATGTTTGGCAACATTTCTGGTTGTCACAACTGGCAGGGGGAGGTGCTCCTGGCACCTAGTGGGTAGAGGCTGGGGATGCTACTAAACATCCTATGATGCACAGGACAGACCCTCAAAACAAATAATTATCCGCCCCCAAATGTCAATAGTGTTAAATTTGAGAAACACAACATATATACATAGATATGACATATTTTATTTTATTTTATTTTTTTAATTTTTATTTATTTATGATAGTCACACACAGAGAGAGAGAGAGAGAGGCAGAGACACAGGCAGAGGGAGAAGCAGGCTCCATGCACCGGGAGCCCGACGTGGGACTCGATCCTGGGTCTCCAGGATCACGCCCTGGGCCAAAGGCAGGTGCCAAACCGCTGCGCCACCCAGGGATCCCTATTTTATTTTATTTTAAAGATTTATTTATTTATTTATTTATTTATGATAGACAGAGAGAGAGAGAGAGGCAGAGACACAGGAGGAGGGAGAAGTAGGCTCCATGCACCGGGAGCCCGACGCGGGACTCGATCCTGGGACTCCAGGATCGCACCCTGGGCCAAAGGCAGGCGCTAAACTGCTGAGCCACCCAGGGATCCCTGATATAACATATTTTAAACCGTTGATGGCAAGTTGGGAGTGATTCATGGAATCTTCTAAAGCTTGAGTCTGCCACCAGATGAAGACCCCCTTGATTGAGAGTCTCTTTATTTCCATCTCTAAAATGATATATTGCTTGGAGCATCTGCATGGCTCAGTCGGTTAAATGTCTGTCTGCAGCTCAGGTCATGATCCCAGGGTCCTCAGATTGAGTCCTGCATTAGGCTCCTTGTTACTAGGGAGCCTGCTTCTCTCTCTCTCCCTCTGCCCCTCCTTGTGCTCTCTCTTTCAAATAAAAAAATGAAATCTTTCAAAAAATAAAATGATATTGCTCGATGACTACACACTTTCAATTCTGGAATAGAATATGGTCCCCCTAGGTACCTTGTCCTAACCTCTGATTCCCCAAAGGCCTGAGCCTGCTCTGTTCTTGGGTGGGTTCAGGGGATCAGGGGAGAAAGCGTTGAGTTTTTGGTCTCTCTTCCCCGAGCTCCTTCCCCTCCTCCTCTGGCCATCTCACTCCTCGGTAAATGGTGATGAAGATGAAAGACTTCAGAACTGGTTCAAATTGAACAACAATTAAAAAACAAACAAACAAAAAAAGACTTCAGAACTGTGCAGCCTTAGGCTTGAATCTTGGTTTGGTGAACTAACTTGCTGTGTGGTCATAAGCAAGTTCTTTAACTGCTCTGAACCTCAGTGTCCTCCTCTAAAAGTAGGAAGGGTGCTCATTAAATCTACCTCACAGGGGCACCTGAGTGGCTCAGTGGTTGAGCATCTGCTTTTGGCTCAGGTGGTGATCCTGGAATCCTGGGATTAAGCCCTGCATCTGGCTCCCTGCAAGGAGCCTGCTTCTCCCTCTGCCTCCCTCTCTGTGTCTCTCATGAATAAATAAATAAAATCTTTAAAAAACAATAAATAAACCTACCTACAGATGGTGGTGGGGATGAAATGAGATGCTTATAGGGAAGTTTTTGCAGTACTCCACACAGTGAATCTCGAGAAATAGATGATTAGGGCAGCCCCATGGCGGCTCGGCAGTTTAGCGCCGCCTTCAGCCCAGGGTGTGATCCTGGAGACCCCAGATTGAGTCCCAGGTCGGGCTCCCTGCATGGAGCCTGCTTCTCCCTCTGCCTGTGTCTCTGCCTCTCTCTTTCTCTGTGTGTCTCTCATGAATAAATAAATAAAATCTTTTTTAAAAAAGAAATAGATGATTAATATGGCTCTGAGGTGAAGTGACTTGCTCAAGGCGACACAGCTGGGTGACTCCAAAGCCAATGCTCATTAATTCGTGAATTCTAGAGCTTCAATTTTCCTATAAGAGAAGTATCTTCACCTCACAGATTCATTTATTAGATAAGCATAGAAAGTTCCCAGCAGGAGTGCCTGGGTGACTCGGTTAAGCATCTGACTTGGGTTCAGGTCCTGGGATGGAGTCTGCATCAGGTCCATGCTCAGTTAGGAGTCTGCTTGTCCCTCTGCCTCTCCCTCTGCCCCTCCCCCTGTTCATGCTCTCCCTCTCTCTCAGATAAATAAATATTTTTTAAAAAGATTTTATTTATTCATTCATGAGAATCAGAGAGAGAGAGGGAGAGAGAGAGAGAGAGAGAGAGAGAGAGAGGCAGAGACACAGGTAGAGGGAGAAGCAGGCTCCATGCAGGGAGCCCAATGTCGGACTTGATTGGATCCGGGTCTCCGGGATCAGGCTCTGGGCTGAAGGCGGTGCTAAACTGCTGAGCCACCCAGGCTGCCCAATAAAATTTTTTAGAAAAAAGAAGAAGAAAAAGAAAGTGCCTGGCACATAGTGAGCCCTTTAAATCCATATTCTTGTTTTTTTTTTTTAAGATTTTATTTATTTATTTGAGAGAGAGAGAACACAAGCAGGGGGAGCGGCAGGCAGAGGGAGAAACAGGCTGCTCATGGAGCAGGGAGCCTGATACAGGGCTGTATCGCAGGACCCCGGGATCAAGATCTGAGCTGAAGGCAGATGCTTAACTGAGCAACCCAGGCACCCCACTTCTTGGGTTGTTATGTTGCCTTTCCCAAGTGATGCCTCCAGGAAGGCAAACACAGACCCTTCCTTAAAGGGGCTGGTGGGGAAGAGAGAAGGGAGGGACCCATACTGGGGAAACTTTGGGGCTGAAGCTCCGTGCTCAGTGCAGAAGGGGCTGGAGAACTGAAAGCCACCTACCCCTCAACGCCATCATCCGCCCTGCCCCGTTTTGCAGTTGAAGAGTCCCAAACCTAGAGAGATAAGAAGGCATTTGTTGTAAGTCACACGGGGCAGATTGGAGTCCAAGTCCCCAATCTCCTGATCCCAAGTTGGAATCCCTGTCTTGACCTGTAATTAAAAGCGACCATGGCCATTATTGGGGACTTGCGACGTGCACTGCGGTAAGCATTTTCTGTGTTTGATCTCATTTTGTCCTCACATCAATTTAGGGACAAAGGGCCCTTTTTTTACAGTTGAGGAAGCAAATTCAGAGTGAGTGGAGGACATCTGCCTGGAGCCCTGGAGAAGAGTGAAGCCTGTCTGCTGGTTTCCAGATGCCCTGCACTTCCCCCTTTACTCCCCTTGGAAGACAGGGCTTGCTGCGCTGGAATTCCCCAATCCCTGCCTGAGGGAGCACACTCCTTCCGCCTTGAGGTGGGGTAGGGGGAGGAAGCTGATGAGCAAGGCTTCCAGGGAGGGGAAAAGAGGATGGAGCCCAGCAGTGTGGGAAGGGGGATTGCTGGGCTCAGGAAGAGGCCTTGGGGAAACTTCCATCCCTTGCCCTTAGGCTGACCACTTAGGGCCTTTGGGTGGTGAGCTCAGGGAGTCCTGTAGCCTTAACTCTCTCCCTTGCTTTCATTCAGTTCCCACAAGCTCTGCAGTTTGCAAAACCCAACCCTTCCCCTATGGGCCTGTGGTTTCCTGTGGGTCGGGGGTCCTGCCTGACTCGGCAGTGGGAACTGTGGGCAGGGGGTAGAGGAGGACGTGGTGTAAGCCCTTTCTTTGCCTTCTCATGCTGGGGCCGCCCCCCTCCCCAACACACCCCATCCCCTGAGTCAGCCCCTACTTGCCAGGGAGGGGCGGGGTTACTGATTCAGTGAACAGTGCCTTCTTAAACCCCTCACAGGGTCAGCTAGTAGCTAGACACACCACTACCCTCACCATGAGCCCCAGGCAGCCCCTGGTCCTGGTGTTCCTGGTGCTGGGCTGCTGCTCTGCAGCTCCCAGACCACACAAGCCCACCGTTGTGGTCTTTCCAGGAGACCTGAGAACTAATCTCACTGACAAGCAGCTGGCAGAGGTAGGCTAATCCCCCGGTCTGGAGTTAGGGAGGGCTGGCTCCCCAGGAGTCACAGGGAGGGCATGTGGCCTGGAAGGAGATACCTTGGGGCAAGCTGGGGGTGATGGGCATGTCTGGAGAATAGAGGTGTCCAGGATCAGGCCCTGGGGGGTCCTGCAGAGGCTCTGGACAGTGATGGCCAGGAATGGCTAAAATGGGGGTGGTGGTGCATTGGAGGATTCCAGAGTGGGCATGGGCTGGGGGTAGACAGGGCTAAATGCTAGGGACCCCCCCCCCCCCAGATAGGCACGGGCCAGGGGCATCCAGGCTGGGAAGGAGCTGAGGATATCTACAGGGAAGGGAGTTAATGGGTGGGTGGGCATTAGTACAGGTATCCAAGGTAGGAAGTCCTGTGTAGTCTCTAGTCCCTGAGTGCCTGGACAGATGCAATCCAGCCACATAGGGCAGAGAAAGAATCAGGGCTCTGGAATATCTTTGCTCCTCCATCCACAGGAATATCTGTTTCGCTATGGCTACACTCAAGTGGCCGAGCTGAGCAACGACAAGCAGTCCCTGAGTCGCGGGCTGCGGCTTCTCCAGAGGCGCCTGGCTCTGCCTGAGACTGGAGAGCTGGACAAAACCACCCTGGAGGCCATGCGGGCCCCGCGCTGCGGCGTCCCGGACCTGGGCAAATTCCAGACCTTTGAGGGCGACCTCAAGTGGCACCACAACGACATCACTTACTGGTGCGCGGCCGGGCTCCGCGGAGGCGCGGGACCGGGGCGGGAGGGCCAGACCCCGCGCGGGCGGTGATCTCATCCTTAGACGGGTCCCTGGGTTTAAATGGGCAGCCTGGGGCAAGTGGCTCCACCTCTGAGCCCCTGTTTCTCCTTCAGGGAAATGGGTCTCGCACGCACCCTTGAATCTTCCTGCTAGGGCCATTGTGAGCGTCCCAAGAGAAAAATGCGTCTGAGGGCGCTTTGTAGATGCAAGCGCGGAGCGCAGGGAGCACTGCGCTTGCTGAGGTCGCTGACACACCGGGTGTCGCTGCTACTGCCCCGGGCTCCGGCCTCACTTCTGACCTATAGCCTCCCGCCTTTCCCCCCCCGCCCAGGATACAAAACTACTCGGAAGACTTGCCCCGCGACGTGATCGACGACGCCTTTGCCCGAGCCTTCGCGGTCTGGAGCGCGGTGACGCCGCTCACCTTCACTCGCGTGTACGGCCCCGAAGCCGACATCATCATTCAGTTCGGTGTTAGGGGTGAGAGCGCGAGCAGGGGAAGGCCAGGAGGGTCTCGGACCGGGAGAGCGGAGAGAGGACCGCGGAGGGAGTGGGGCGGGCGGTGGACCGGCTCTGAGCCCGGTGCGCGCAGCCTGGCCCGGCTGGCCCCGTGCGCCCCCTCCCGCCCGGCGCCGCACAGCGCGGGGACTCGAGGCTCGGACCTCCGCTCCGGGCGGGTCTCCGCCCACACTCGAGGCAGCGCCGGTGCGCAGCGCGCAATCTGCACAGCTGCGCTCAGCTAACGCCCTTCTCCCCACCTGCTTCCCCAGAGCACGGAGATGGGTATCCCTTCGATGGGAAGAACGGGCTTCTGGCTCACGCCTTTCCTCCCGGCCCGGGCATTCAGGGAGACGCCCACTTCGACGACGAGGAGTTATGGACTCTGGGCAAGGGCGTCGGTGAGATCCTGAGCCGCCCCGGCCCCCACTCCCTTCTCTTTTCACACTCATCACCGGCCACCCTGACCCCGTCCCCCTCCTCCCGCAGTGGTTCCGACCCACTTCGGAAACGCAGATGGCGCCCCCTGCCACTTCCCCTTCACCTTCGAGGGCCGCTCCTACTCGGCCTGCACCACGGACGGCCGCTCCGATGACACGCCCTGGTGCAGCACCACAGCCGACTATGACACCGACCGTCGGTTCGGCTTCTGCCCCAGCGAGAGTGAGTGCGGGGTCGCGGCGGGGGTGAGCGGCGCCCACCCCCTCGAGGGGCCAGAACCCTAGAGTTTCATCCCGGCTCTGCCACTAGGGCTGTGCGGCCTGGCCTGCAAGTCAGCCTCTCGTCCTCTGGGGCCAGTTTCTCATCTGTGAAATGGGTACAGGAGGGATGGGGGACACAGAGTGGGGGGTCAGTATACTCATGGCATCTTCGGGTAATTGTGTGGGTCTCCCCAGAACTCTACACCCAGGACGGCAATGGGGACGGCAAGCCCTGCGTGTTTCCGTTCACCTTCGAGGGCCGCTCCTACTCCACGTGCACCACCGACGGCCGCTCGGACGGCTACCGCTGGTGCTCCACCACCGCCGACTACGACCAGGACAAACTCTACGGCTTCTGCCCAACCCGAGGTACCTCTGCTCCGCCTGCCAGACTCAGGCCCGCCCCACTTAGTTTCGCATTGGTCCCTGAAGTGGGGCTCCTCCACCCATCGGTTTGTCTCTCCACTCCACGCTGGTCCTCAGGACCGCGGTGTCTCTGTCCACGGTCACAGCCCTTCGGACTGACGTCCACGTGCCGCCCCTCCCCACCCCGCACCCCTGCGGCTTGGCCTTTTAGTCCGGCTTGCTGCCTCTCCTGCAGTCTCGGTCGGTAGGCCCCGCCCACCATCCTAGCCCGGGCTCAGCTGCATCCCCAGCGTCCCCTAGGCTTTTAAAATAGGACACCAGGATTATCTAGCTCCCAGTTTGGCCCGCGCCTGGTTCCTTACTGGGCCCACCCACCTGGCTCACCCAAGGCGCTTCCTGTCTCCAGTCGATTCCGCGGTGACCGGGGGCAACTCCGCCGGGGAGCCGTGTGTCTTCCCCTTCATCTTCCTGGGCAAGCAGTACTCGACGTGCACCAGGGAGGGCCGCGGAGATGGGCACCTCTGGTGCGCCACCACTTCGAACTTTGACAGAGACAAGAAGTGGGGCTTCTGCCCGGACCAAGGTGAACAGGGTTCCAAGGTTGGGGGCATTGGTGTTGGGGGAGGGAGGGCCAGGGCTCACATCCCAGGGCCTCTCTTTCCTCCAGGATACAGCCTGTTCCTTGTGGCCGCCCATGAGTTCGGCCACGCGCTGGGTTTAGATCATTCATCGGTGCCAGAAGCGCTCATGTACCCCATGTACAGCTTCACCGAGGGCCCCCCCCTGCATGAAGACGACGTGAGGGGCATCCAGCATCTGTACGGTGAGGTTGGGGGCAGGGATGGAGGAAGGGGCGGGGCTTTGTCGCAGTACCCACAATGGGGAAACGGAGGGAGGTGGGCAGGGGGGACCTCAACGTTTATCTGTGGGAAAGCCTGGGGCCAGTGGGTCCAATTGCTGCCTGGTCATTGCTTGGAGATGGTGATAAAGAGCCTAGACTCTAGACTGAGTCTAGACAGACGTGGGTTCAAAAGCCAGTCCAGCCACTTCCTGGCTAGGTGACCGTGGAAGTTACTTCACCTCTCAATTTTCTCACCTGTTAAATGGCACCTGCTCATAGGGTTGTTGGGAGGTTTGAGTGAGTTAGAATAATGCCTGACATATAGTAGACACCGTATGAGTGTTTAATATCTTGTTATCATCACTTACGATCATTAATATTATTCCTTCATTAAAAAATGGAGATATTAAAGAATCTACTTGATGGTATTTTTTTTAAGTCAAATGAGCTAATGCGAATTTATAAAGCTCTTAGCAGTAAGTTTGGCGCTCAAAAAACACTTCTTTCCCACCACCCTGGAGGGGGAGGGAGAGCTCCTGCATGTCCTGTGTCCGTAAGGCCCAGTGGGTTCCTACACAGCCCAGGGATTGGACAAACATGACTAGAATGAAAGGTGAATGGATAGGGGTGGGGTGGGGAATGGGCCTGTCAGTGTGATTGAGGGAAGGCAGTTCCAACACCCAAAGTGAGGAGAGGGAGTGTTAAACGCCTAACTGGTGGGGTTTGGGGTGGCATATATTCCACCAGCAGAGATGTGTGCAGGAATAGAGGTATCTCATCCGGATGCCCCCGTCTCTCTTTAGGTCCTCGCCCTGAACCTGAGCCACAGCCTCCAACCGCCCCGCCCACCGCCCCGCCCACCGTCTGCGCTACTGGTCCTCCCACCACCCGCCCCTCAGAGCGCCCCACTGCTGGCCCCACAGGCCCCCCTGCAGCTGGCCCCACGGGTCCCCCCACTGCTGGCCCCTCTGAGGCCCCTACAGTGCCTGTGGATCCGGCAGAGGATATATGCAAAGTGAACATCTTCGACGCCATCGCGGAGATCAGGAACTACTTGCATTTCTTCAAGGAAGGGTGAGCGGGCTTGGATGTGTGGCTGGGGGAGGCGACTTGGAGGGGCATCTGCCTGCCCCTCTCCGCCCACTGGCCTCGGGTTCAAAATTCAGTGCCCCGCTGCTCCCTTTTCTCATTCCCAGGAAGTACTGGCGATTCTCCAAGGGCAAGGGACGCCGGGTGCAGGGCCCCTTCCTTATCACCGACACGTGGCCTGCGCTGCCCCGCAAGCTGGACTCCGCCTTTGAGGACGGGCTCACCAAGAAGACTTTCTTCTTCTCTGGTTAGTTTCCTCCTTTTTCTTCCTCCGCTCCCGCCATCCTCATCCTCGCCAATCTAGGAGGGCCAAGAGACCGAGTATAAATCCGTGAAACAGTTTACGCGGATTAGGAAAAAGGCGCCCCCTTCTGGCGCCGATCGTCACCGTCCCCTTGCACAGTCCGATGGAGCGGGTCTCCTCCGTGGGCACCGAGTCTGCGGGCACCTCGGGCGCAGAAGGGCCTCGCTGGGTTCTTCTCCTTGACATTCAAGAGCAATGTGTGTCCACTCCCTGCCCCCAGACCGACGCGGCTCTTCTCCCCTGCAGGGCGCCAAGTGTGGGTGTACACAGGCACGTCGGTGGTAGGCCCGAGGCGTCTGGACAAGCTGGGCCTGGGCCCGGAGGTTACCCAAGTCACCGGCGCCCTCCCGCAAGGCGGGGGTAAGGTGCTGCTGTTCAGCAGGCAGCGCTTCTGGAGGTGAGAGTCACGGCGACCGCCGACCGCCGGCAGGGGGACATCGGGCGACATCCGCCCACCCCGCCCTCCAACTCAGCACCTGTCTCTTCACCACCTGTTTCTTCACCACCTTCCTGCAGTTTCGACGTGAAGACGCAGACCGTGGATCCCAGGAGCGCCGGCTCGGTGGAACAGATGTACCCCGGGGTGCCCTTGAACACGCATGACATCTTCCAGTACCAAGGTGAGGGCTGCAGACCCGCGGGTCAGGAGGGAGTACCCCACCCTTCCTACCTTAGCCTGCCTCAGGTGATTGGTCAAATTCTGAAGAAGAGAAAAAAAAAATCCTCTGGAGACTGAGGCAAATGCCCCAGCACAGATGAAGTTCCTTAAAAATGTAGAGACCTTTCCCAGATCATGAAGGGACACTAGGAACAACCAGAACTAGAACCCAGATATCCTGCCTCCCTGGCTGGAAGCTCTTTCCCAGACAGTACAGGACACGTGGTTTGCTCGGAGGCTCATTCCTTTATTAGACAATATTTATCAAGTGCCTATAATATGCCAGGCACCCATGCTGACATGGGAAATACAGTGATTAAAAAAAAAAAACAAAACAATTTGTAACTATCTTTGGGCAAGTCACTGCTGCTCATGGAGCCTCATTTCCCCATCTGTAAAATGGGCATGATAGCTGGAGTTACCCGTACTTTCTCTGTCTCACCGCTCACATATAATCAGTTGACAAGTTCTGTTGACTCTACTAACAAAATATTCAGTTTTCACCATCTCCTTTGTAAATACTCTGTTCCAAGGTATACTGGTTGTTCAATGCCATCAGGATGTTCTCAGGAGTAGGGAATGTGTAGGAGTGCAGGGCCACGGTCCTGGGAATGACTACAGACCAGTTCCAAGGTCAAAGAAACTACTGGGATCTGATCTTCCCCTCATACCCTCCCAGCACTCCAGTGGTTCCTGCTCTGCACCACCCACCTGGCCTCTGGCTGCTCTTTGAACAGGTCAAGGTCACTCCTAGCTCCAGGCCTCTGTGCTTTTTGTTCCCACACCCGGAAGGTTCTCCCCCAGACCATGGCTGGGCTCCCTCCCTTTTACCCTTTGGGGCTGGGAGGTTTAGGCTACCTTTTCAAAGAGGCCTTCTCTGCCCCTCATGAGTTATTCACCTACTTGCTTTTATTTCCTTCATAGCTTTCTATGTTGTCACAGTCTCATTTATTTATTTACTTAAACGTTTGCTTGTTAATTGTTTCTCTTACCCCTTGAGAGTGCCAGCAGCAGCAGAACTGAGATGATGCCTACGTTTTTTTCTCTGCTGTATCCCCCGGTGCCTCTAACAGTGCTGAGCACTATAAATATTTGATGAAATGAATGGCTGAACATATGCATGTTGAATGAATTGTTTTGAGTACCTACTGTGTGCCAGGCTCGGTGCCAGGGCTTTGGACGTTGGGGTTTTCTGCCCTCCAACATCTCTGTTGGGGCGGGGGAGACAGAGATGTCATATGAAAAGCTTGGAAATATCTAGAAAGGGCAAGAGGGATGATTGTAAAGCTCTTGTTCTGCTTCTGTATGTGTTTGTGGGAAGGTTGACATCACCTCCCTTGTCCTTGCTGTTCCCCTGCAGAGAAAGCCTACTTCTGCCAGGACCGCTTCTACTGGCGTGTGAATTCTCGGAATGAGGTGAACCAGGTGGACGAAGTGGGCTACGTGACCTTTGACATTTTGCAGTGCCCTGAGGATTAGGGCTTCCCACCCTGCTTCAGCACTGCAGAGTGGATCCTATAGGGATGGTCCCAATGGGGAGGGAGCCAGTTTGCCGGACACAAACTGGTGGGTTTGTTCTGGAGGACAAGGAAGAGTTGAGGTGGGCTGGGCCCCTCTTTCCACCTTCCTTTTTTGCTGGATGTTTTTAATAAACTTGAATTCTTTAACCTTGAGGAGCAGTTTTCTTTATGTATGTATGCACACATGCATGTATGTAACTGATAGACTGCTCACTATGTGCCAGGTAGTGTCCTAAGCACTTCATAAATATTAACATTCATTCTTCCTATTTGGAAGATAAAATGTGATTACTTCTATTTTACAGCTGGGAAAATGGCCAACCTATTTTTCATTCATCAAACATTTATTGAGCCCCTGAGTAGAGCCAGGCTGTGTGCTGGACACTGAGAAAGGATGAGTTGGACTATGTTTCTGTCCTCAAGGACCTCTTGGGGTCCTCCAACTTTACGTACGCAAGAGTACCCTCAGAACTTGCTTAAAATGCAGACTCCAAGCTCAGTCCCTGAAGAATCTCACTCAGTTACCAGAGTGATTCTTTGTCTGGTAGGGGTGGGATCACACTTGAAGAGTGTGCAGCCTGTGGCCCTTTATCCTAGAATAATGGTGTGTGTATGCGATGCTGTATGTCGTGGTTGAAGTCAGGGAACATTTCTCAGCTCAGATGACTTCTGAACTTGAACTGAACCTGGAAAGATGGCAAGAGTTTCTTTCTATGCAAGTAGGACTGTCTTGCTAAAGGATAATTTTTACCACAAGCCATTAAACCTAAAAATGTGCCTACTCTATCTCTCAGACACATGTGCACAAAACAACAGACAGAGGGACACTGCAGTATGGCTCGTATAGTGAGGCAACATCCTAAGTGTGCAGAGGTCAGGCAGTGGGTAAATGGAGTATGGATTATATACACAATGATAGATAGTAGCCACCCCTAGTTCAATACTGAGTCAGTGCCAGGCACTGTTTCATGCGCTTTATGTGTTAACAAAGCTAATCCTTTAAACAACCCAGAAGATAGGTACTACTTTTACCTTATGAGTATGATTGTCATCATCCCCTTCCCCAGTTTGACAGATGAGGTAACCGAGGCTCACAGAATTACATAGCTCAGAGGAAGTCCCATGGCTGGTGAGCGGTGGCAGTGGGATTTGACTGTGGGCTCTTGAGGCAAATGCCGGGGAGAAGAGAAAAAGCAGGGGGTGCTTGGGGGAACTACAAATGGCTGAGAACTCTAATGTGTGGTTTTAGGAGGTAGATAGCAGGGGAGCAGAGAGGATTCTGGAACGGTTGAGGAAGGAATGGTGGTCTGGACCAGATGGGACAAGGTATGAATGCCAGGCTGAGGAGCATGGATGTGATTCCACAGGACAGCAGAGGGACTTGAGGGTTGGGGTAGGTGAGCAGAAGTGATGGGCTTGTTCAGATTTGATTGTCTTCTGGACTCAGGCCCAAGTGGGAATTTGAGGGACTCAGAGGACTTCCTCCCGAGCTTCCTTTGGGTGGACTCAACCCCACCTCATCCATTTCTTACCGAGGAATGACCCATAATGACCCATTTCCATGGGCATACCCACATTCCTTAATAGGTCTTATTTAAAGCCCCTCCGAACCTCAGTCTCTCTCTAGATACTGTTGCATTTCTCTACCTCTCACCCCATCCACAGTAAAACTTCTCCAAAGAACAATCTCCACTCACTGTCTCCACTTCAATTTTCATTTTCTCTGCAACCATTTCCAGCCTGACTCCCACCTCACTATACCACTGAAATCATTCTCTTCAAAGCCACCTATGAACTTGCTGTAGCCAGATGCGACAGGCACTCTGTGCTCATCCTACATGTCTCTCAGCTTGTTTGACACCATCGGTAATGCCATTCTCTCCCAAATTTTTCTTGACTCAGTTTCTGGAGAACATTCCTGGTTCTCCCCACCTCACTGGCTGGATCTTCCTCTTTCTAACCTCTAGATGATAGCATAGCATACCCTTGTGCTCAATCCTTGGACTTCTCTGTGTATACTGCTTCCCTGTGATTTTTTTAAAAAGATTTATTTATTTATCCATGTGCAACGCAGAGAGAGACAGAGAGAGGCAGAGACACAGGCAGAGGGAGAAGCAGGCTCCATGCAGGGAGCCCGATGTGGGACTCTATCCCGGGTCTCCAGGATCACGCCCCGGGCTGCAGGCAGCGCTAAACCGATGTGTCACCAGGGCTGCCCTGCTTCCCTGTGATCCTACCCAGCCTTACAGTTTTACATATCTTTATTAAAGACTCCAAAGTTTAAGTCCCCAGGCTTAATCTCTTCCCTGAGCTCCTGACTTATATGTTCAAGGGCTGACTCTCATGATCCTTAGGTGCTTCTTAGGGTTCTCAACCTAACAGGTCCAAATGAACTCTTGGGATCCACTTTCTGAACATGTTCTCTGTCTATCATACTACCTCGATCAGGTTCTAAGACTGATAGGGAGCAGATAAAGATGACATCATCTGCTCCCAATCAGTCTTAGAACCTGATCGGTCCTAAAATCTAGGTATCAGTTAAACTCCTTATTCTTGTACAGTTTCTCAACCTGGGCACGATTGACATATTGGGCTAGATAATTTTTTTAGTTGTGGGAAACATCATAGGAATGTTTGGTGTCTTCCTCTAGGGGGTAGTGGGATCATGGACAGACAGCAGACCCACTCAGAATCAGTCCTCCTCTCCCTACATTGGGTCCCAGTGTGGGAGTGGAGTGCAGGGAGGTGATGGAGAACCCATGGCTCCTGGCCAGGTCGGCCTGGTGCAAGCCTAGATGGCACAAATGGCGTCTACTCCCTTGATGTCCGTAACACTGCCCTCCAGTTCTGATAATCAGAAATGCCTCTGAACATTGCCAGGTGTTCCCTGTTGGGCAACACTAACCCCAGTTGAGAGCTATTGCTCTAATATAATAAACATATAGACAAGTCCACATGTCATAAGTGTACATTTCAATAAATTTCCACAGACCAAACACAACTGTGTAACCAACATCCAGATCAAAAAACAAAACATAATCAGCATCCTAAAAGCCCCTCTGCTGCTCCCTTGCAATTGCTACTCCTCCACTCCAAGAGTTACCACCAATACTTTAACAGCTTAGACAGATTTGACTAGTTTCTACTTTAAATGGTATTTTACAGTACGTACTCTTGCATCTGGCTTCTTCTGTTCAAGGTCCCACTATTTATCCATTTATTTTTTTTCTTTATGCATTTTATGGTTAATGGGTATTTGGGTAGTTCCCAATTTGAGGCTATTATGAGTAATGCTCCTATAAACATTCTTGTAACCTTTTGGTGAACATGGGCAGCCATTTTCCAGGGCATACACCTCGTATACCTAGTACAGCAATTAATGATGCAATTAGAAATGTAATTGAGCAATTGCATAGGTAGAAGTAGGATATTGTATATTCAAATATATTAAATCTTACTTATTCATACAAGTGGCTTGGCAGAGCACATACCTAGGAGAGGAATTGCTGGGAAGACAGGTATATGCATGTTCAGCTTGAGCAGATATGATCAAACAATTTTCCAGAGTGGTTCTGCCCATCTGTACTCTCACCAGCAATGTGTGACAGTTTTCAGGAGTCCTTTTTGACTCCTCTTTCCCACCCATGCAACGTCCAATTCAGCAACAGGTTTTGTAGATTCTACTTCTAAAACATACCTTGAATGGGATGACTGCCACCACTCTACTCTGGCTTTTAACACTTCTGACATGGGGGTCTACAGGAACCTCCTACCTAGACTCCCAGTTTCCACTCCTGCTCTTAGTTGGGTCTTCACAAGTCAGATCACATCACTCTTCTGCTCAAGAACTTTCAACGGCTCCTCTCTGAAGCCTTCAAGAGAGCACATGACTTGCCCTCCTCCCCTCCCTCACCTCCTATCATTCTCACCTCTGTTCACTCTATTCCAGACACACTGGCCTTCTTGCTGCTCCCTGAACAGTCCAGGCTCCTTTTCAGCCCAGGGCCTATCCACTTGCTATGTTCTCTGCCGGAGAGCTCTTCCCTCAGATCTTTGCATAGCTGGCTCCTTCTCATCAGGGAGGTTTCAGTTACAATATCACATCTTCTGAGGGATCTTCTCAGACCACCCTCTAAACTAGTCCTTCGCCCTGGTGGTCATCCCTGGGCCCTATTTTTTCTCCTTAACGTATGCCAGAATCTCAAATTATCTTGACTGTGCGTTTGCTCGCTTATGATCTTTCTCCCCTCACTCCTTATTAGGATTTAAGCCATACCAGGGCAGGAAGCCAGTCAGTGCTGTATCCCCAGTGCCTAGTACCGTTGCCTGAAACACAGGAGCACTGTCAAGATGCGTTGACTGAATGAGTGAATAAATCCCAGGTGTTTAGGAGACTCCAGCCCAGGTGGGCCTGGGCTCCGGGAGCCACACACTAGGGCCTCCAGTGTAGGGATGGTTCTCAGGTGCGGGTGCGATCCTCAGGAGCTTCCTAGACTTGAGAGCCCGGGGACTTGGAGCGAAATGGCCAGGTTCTGCGGCTTAGCGCAGCGGGCACTAGGACCCTGAGCGGCGCGGCGCCCGGTGGGGGGCGGCGGACGGGGGGGAATCCGCTCTTTCTGGCTGCTGAGCCGGGCTGCGGCCACTTGTGCGATCTGGGCCCGTACCGCCGCCGCCCGGCCCCTTTCCGCACCATGAGCCGCAGGTTCACAGTCACCTCACTGCCCCCCGCGGCGCCCGCCGCGACCCCTGACTTAGAGTCCCACCCGCAGCCGGCAGCCAAGCTCCGCCACCTCTCCGGAGAAGACGCCAAAGGTAGAGGCCGCAGGGGGCGGGGCCTGCCGGGGGGCGGGGCGAGGGAGGAGGCGGGGCCTGGGAAGCGGGGCTTCTTTTGGAAAGGGCTAGGCCAGGGCCGGGCGTGGGGTGGTCTCAGCCCAGGGCGGGACGAGGGAGAGGAGCTGGGACCCAGCGGGGAGGGCAGGAGGCCGGGTGGGAAGTGGCGGGGGGAGGGGCCAGATCCGAGGTGGGCGGGGCACAGCGAAGGGGGTGGGGCTCTAGGCGAAGGGGCGGATCTCGGGATGGAGGGGCCGTCGAAGGAGGGCTGACCTGGAGGGCACTAAAGGGGCGGGGCCAACTCGGGTAAGGGGCGTATCCAGAGGGGAGGAGGTGAAACCAAGGAAAGGGGAGGGCCCCATGATTAAACGCTGGGTTCAAAGGCAATGGGAGGAGGCAGGACTATCTCTGTTTGGGGGCAGAAAAGGGCGGGACCAGAGAGGAAGAGGTCGTGCCGGGAAGATAGGGGTGGGGTCGAGGGCGGGAGGTAAAATGAGTCCGGGACGCTAGGGCTGGTGCTTGGCTCTGCAGGTGATTGGTGCCTGGAGGATCTTACAAACCTCCCTGGAGACGTCGCGGACAGAGCCCGGGGATCCCGGGAAGGAGATGGGAGAAAGAGAAGCTACTTTTGGGCAGCTAGATCTTGGCAGGATTCTGTGGGGTCTCCAGTCTCGAGCCTGGGAGACTCACTTAAGTTTCTCTGCTCCAGCTCCAGAAGAGGGTTGGGTGGAGCAAGCTCAGGCTAGATTGGGGGCGTGCTCCTGGAGGACCCATTGCTGTTGTCTTGTAATGGAAGTTACATGCAGGCTAAAGAAGAGGGGAGGTGAAGGGTCCTTTTAGCTTTCGGTGTATCCTGGATGCACTCACAGTCTCCTCCGAGGGGGCACTTATTAGGGGTCCCCTTCCTGGTGCTGAGCCCCTCAGGTCTGCAAGAAACGGCGAATCGGCTTGATGTGGCCCCAGCACGGGGAGGAGGAAGAGCCTCCCTGGGCCGCCAGGGGTCGCTGCTGAGCCGCAGGTGAGCTGACTGCAGCAAAACTAAGCACCAGCAGCCCTGGAGGGGGCATTTTAGGGGTTTCTTTGGTGAACTCCCTCGTTGTGTAGATGAGCAAACCGAGGCCTAGGTTTCCGCAGACCTCCAGCCCCTGAACCAACCGCTTCCTGGACGTGGCCCTTGGGATTTCCTGGGCTCTTTCTATTCTCCGTGTTTCCCCATAAACTGTCTGCCTCCTTTCTCATCCCCCCCTCCTCATTTTCATGAATATCCTTTCCATCCTTACAGTTTCAAAAGTCAGAACTCCAGGAGCTATTCTCGATGCTTCCTTTTCTTTTCTCACCGGACGGAATAGGTCCTCACATTGTGGTCAACCCACCCCCAACACTAATCCTGAATCTGTCCCATCTCTCTTCCGGTAACTGTCACTCTACAAGCCTCCATCATTTCTCGCACCGCCAGGGCCATGGCCTCAGCCTCCTAACTGGTCTGCTTGCCTCAGATCCTGTCCTAACCATCCTCCACACAAGCTCCCTGTCGCTTTTAGGATAAAGACCAATGCAGTTATCTGTCATTCAGACTCTTTCCTCATCTGCTCCCAAGGCATACCTATCTGTGTTCATCTTTCCACCTCCATTAGCCAGGGGAACTCCTACTCACTCTGTAGGTTATGGCTCATTTCACCTCTCCTGAAAACCTTTTTCACTTTCCTTTGCTTCCAGGCAGAGGCGGTCATTCCTCTCCTGCCCACCCACTGCACCCTTAGAGCCCATGTCCCAGTGGACTTGTGTGGCTCCTGTAAGTCACAAGCAGAGACCATATCCTTTTATCTTTGTGTTCAAAGTTCCATGCCCACAGCCTGGCACTTAGTAGGTGCTTACTGTTTGTCAGATGAGAAGGGGAGTGGCTGTAAGCTCCTGCTTCTCCTACTCTTGCCCACTCTCCTCTCGTTCCCTATCCGCTGGCTTGAGAATAAGATGGCCAGTCTCTCCTTCCTTGGTGACTGACAGATTCACATTCCCAGGCTCCTGCATGTTGAAGTAAAACATGGCTCCCAGTTTTGGGTATGCAGGTATGTGTGTGCAAGCTGGATGTGAATCTGGAATACTGTGTGCTTGTGGCAGAGGCAGTGTGTGTGTATCTTTGTGTGTCCTGAGGGAGGAGCATCCCACATGAGCTCTGATGACCTGTGGGGCAGTCAGTGAGTCAGTGCTTGTGTGTGTCACTGTCTTCCAGTGTGTTGATGGGCATGTTGATATGTGTATTCATTTGTCTGTCATGTGGGGTGGGTACTTGTGTGCATGAGTTTATTAGAAGTTTCATCTTGAGAATTATTTGGGTGATTTTTAACATCTTTGGCTCTGAGGGGAGCCTCCAGCACTTCCTTCTGGGTAGGTCACTGCATGGGGGTGGGTAGACAAGGGCTCCTTAGGGGAAACAAAATCTGGTGATGTCTTTGCCACAGCTGTTCTTGCATCAGTCCTCTGGTCCCAAGTAGATGCTTTCCCCACCCCTTGTCCTCACCTAGACCCATGGGGAGAAATGACAGCATGTGGAAGATGGGGAAGGGTTGGGAGACATTTGGGAGGTCACTTGTGTATGAGCATTATCTTTAATTCTGGACCAATGGGGTGGAGTTTGCCCCTGGAAGTGCCTCCTGCTGCCAGGGGATCAGCTGTAGTGGGAACCTAACTGATGGGGGTGAAAGAAGCAAGTCAGAGGCTGATTCTTGAATCCACCATTAATCCTGGGCTGCAGCCCCCATACCTTAGTTTTGTAATCTGTAGTATAGGGAGGTTAATAACGATTTGGCTGGTTAGAAGTGGACCTGGGGTCAGTTGTTACAACTCTGAGCTATTCCCACATCCCTTTATACCTCTTTCCACTGTCCCCCAGTTTCTGAAGGAGCAAGACAGGGCACTGGGCCTCAGTTAAGACTAACAGGAGTTGAGATGTGTTCCCATGCATGAGAAGGAGCTGACTTATGCTAGGGGGATGGAGCAAGACCATAAGATAGCCCATCCCTGCTCTAGCTCAAGCTCTGTGGTGTCGCCTTGGGCATGTTGCTTCCACTGTCTGAGCCTCAGTTTCCTCATCTGTAGTATAAAGGAGTTGAACAGGAAGCTATCTGAGGGTCATTGTAGCCATAAAGATGCTAAGATTCTTTGATGATCTAGAAGGGTGAAGTTCTCTGCCTCCCCCATACTCAAACCTCATGTTTCCGTCTATCTGTAAATTGGGAAGAATGACACTGAGTTATTCATATAAATATCTGATCTGGAGATCGCCAGTCTGTTCAGGTTGTTCTCCAATCACCCCCTTTTCAAGCCGGGACTCAGAACCTCACTGCCCAGTACCTCAGCCCAAGGTGAGCCCCGGGAATCTCCATGGCAACAAACTGGTTATGAACGGGGCTGCAGTTGCCATGGTGACGGGCTGCTCTCTCTCTCTCTCTCTCTCTCTCTCTCTCTCTCATCCCCCTCATCTCCCCTCCCCTCTTCTCAATGAACCAGAGCGATCTGTGGACACCAGCTTTCCAGGTGGGGTGGGGGTGGGGGGTGGTGCAGTGAAAAGGGGGTCCAGATTGAGAAAGAAGAAAGATGGGTTGAATCTGTAGGGGAATGGGGGGCTGTTGGGGTGCCATTGCCATGGTGACAGGGCTGCAGCCTGTTAATTAAGCCCCCGGTTGCCACGGAGACGATGGTGGTTGACGTGCTCTGCGGCGAGCCCTGTGTGTGTGGGGTGTGCTGTGCGCTGGACTCATCAATTCACTGTGAGGGTTTTGGGTCTGGAGGACAGGCATGTAGTTTGGGAGAGGAGTGAAAGAGGGAATTCAGGGCCTTGGCTCCAGAGGGACAGCTGGGGTGGGTGGGTTAGGTCATGGGGGTAATGATATGCAGATAAGGATGGGTAGAGATTGAGCCATGAGGAGGAACACTACGTCTACCTCCTGTGGAAAGAAGACCCAGTCAGGTGGCTCCAGCTTCCTCCAAATGGCCTTATATCCTGGGTCAGTGGTTGGAGCCCTGGACTGGAGGTCAGGGAGCTGGATTCTAGTCCCCAGTCTGCCACAAGTTTACCCCATGAAGAAATTTGTACCTTTTCATTTCTAGACTTAAATTTTCCCATAAATGAGGGATGGCAAAAAATAATTTATGAAGTCTCTTCCAGTTCCCACATCCTGACACTTAGGCAGCTTCCCTGAAACCTTTTTCTCTCTGAGAAATGCATGGTGGGAGAAGAGTGAACTTTAGACATTCAGAATTCAGAAACAGAACCCTTCCCAACCCTGCATCTTGTGTTGATAGAATGAGAGAGTTTCCCTAGCCCTCGATCTTCCTAGTGCTCTGGGTGGAGATAGGATGCTGAGCCATGTTCCTGGGGCTCAGAGCTGAGGGTCACCTTACTGGTGACCTTACTGGCTGAGACCAGGCTGGCAGTGCAGGTAGTACCTGCAATGGTGTTTTCTCAAAGCCTCACTGAGAGGGTTGGCCTGAAAAGCCAGAGTAGGGACCACTCTCCTTGAGAAGTAGGAGCATTACTTGAAGGTATAGGCTCTCCCTCTGGGGCTGTTTCCTTACTTGGTCTTGGCTCCTCAGGGAGGGCTCCAAGGCTTTAGTCTGAAATAAATGGAGAGAGCACTAAGAGCTCTCAGAGTGAGAAGAAGTTCCTTGGATGTATGTGACCTAACCCTTTTGCAGATGGAGACACTGAAGTCCAGAAAGAGGAAGTTAATTTTTCCCAGGGATACACACAGTTTGGGGACAGAGAACAGGGTAAGTTCACTATGTCTTGAATTACATATGCCTTGTGGGATAGGAACTCCCGTAAGGGTAGGCAGACGGAGCACCCAGAGAAGAGGAGTCACTCCTGCCTTCACCTGCACTCGCTTGGGATCTAGGTTCCTCCTGTGGGTGGGCTCAGTCCCTGTGTGGCCAGGGCTCTGGACCACAAATGAATAGAAGTACCTCCAGGGGGACATCCCAGATCTGAAGTTGCTGAAAAAATCTCAGCATTTATTTTACAGCACTTCTCAGACAAACATGCTACACATTTTGCTGTTACCTGTCTCTATGAGTAGTGGAAAACCATAATGCTGTGGCTTGTGGCGGTGATGGTGGGGTGTATATGGAGTGGAGAGCTTAGAAATTATTGAATATTGGTCTGTCCACCTGCTATCCTTTTAACCTCTGTCACGAATCTAAACTCATCTCATCTTTTTGGTGATTTTCTCACTGGGAAAGCCAAGAAGACCAATTTTTAAAAGATATTTATTTATTTATTTATTTATTTATTTATTTATTTATTAGATAGATAGAGAGAGAGAAGGCATGAATGGAGGGGTGGGCAGAGAGAGATGGAGAAGCAGATTCCCTGCTGAGCAGGGAGCCCGATGTGGGGGTTGAGACCATGACCCTGAGTCCATGACCTGAGCCAAAAGCAGATGCTCAACCAAGTCAGCCAGGGCCCCCCAAGAAGACCAATTCTTACGCCTTGTCTGAATAGCTAGGTCTCCACCCTAACGAGGCCCTCCAGCATCCATAAACCCTGGTGGTAGTGATACCTTAGTGGTGGGTCCCTCCGAACCTCTTTCAGTCAGCTGCCAAAGACTGTGATTGACCTGATCTGAAGCCACTGACAAATATGTGCAAGGACTCTGAGCAGCGGGTCCTGTCAATGGCCCTGTAAAGTCATGTCCTAGAATGGGGTCTCTAGTCATGTGGACAGATTTTTTTAGGACCCTTGAAGTCTTCTGGGCCTACTTCCAGTTGCCAGCTGAGGGGCCCCTTCAGTCCTGCACCTCTGAAGCCTGGCCGCCACCAGTAAAGGGGAGAGAGCTCATCTCAGACCCTTCCCTGTTCCCTTTTTGGTAGCCAAGAATCAGAGATTGCTGAGCAGTTTGGTTTGACTGTATCCTTGTCCCTTCCGTTGGAGGCAAGACCAATGTTTCAAAGAAGTTATGTTGAGGAAGGGTCCTAAACTAGAATAAAGCAAACTGGATTCTAGACTAAATCCTGCCATTTGCTGGCATTGTGTCCATAGGCAGTCATTTCTCCTCTTTGGGCCTTAGCTTTTTCATCTATAAGATGAAAGTTGTCTGTTAGATAAGATGGTTGATGTGATCCTCTCCAGCCATGGAACTCTCCTGAAACTTAGAGGGCCAGTGCTGGGGGCTAGGGTGAGTCTGAAAATAATTTCCCCTTAATCTGCTCTCACCCTTGGATGTTTAGATCTTTCAGAGACACACAGAGTCCATACCTTTGATGCTGCTTCCTGAGATGTCTCCACTGCTGGCTTAAGTCTAAATTCTAGGGGTTGGCCCAGAGAGGTCCCAGGACAATCAAGCTTCTGGAGGACTGGTGTCAGTGGAGGGGGAGGAATGGAGAGAGCGGGTTGGCTCTGGAATCCTCAGAAAGCAATCCAGGATTAGGGGATTAGACACTCCCGCCCCAGGAGAAAATCTGGTCCCAAACCCACAGTCGGCCTCATTCCTCCCTCCCCCACTCTGTCCAGCCTCCTACCGGCCTGCCCTCCCTTGAGGCTGCACCATCCCCAGTGGGGAGTCAGCCATCCCTGGAATCTCACTGCTGCCTTCTCTCCTTCTCATCACATCTCCTTCCCAGGGTCATTCTACAGTCAGAGGGTCCCTGTCTGTGGACTCCTGGAATTTGTCTTGGGGGTGAAATGCTAGGATTCAGTCTAAGCACAATGAGAGGGTTCATTGCAACTCCTCAGGTTCCACCCTTCCCATTTTAAGACAAGATGAGACAGACAGTTCAGCCCAGTGACCCTGAACCCTTGGGGGCAGCACACTGATTCAGTTAAGGGCTCTAACCTCAACCCCCCTCCCCCATCCGCCCCCAGTTCCAACCTTTTGAACAGCGGTTTGGGAAAGGGCCTGGTTCTCTGCTCCTCTTCAGGGCTGGCCTCCCCAGCTTTGCAGACAGGCTCCCCAGGGACCCATATTCCATGGCGCCCCACCCCCGCCGCCTCAGTACTCCTCGCCTTCCCCCTAGGGGTCACCCCAGACCCCCAGCCAGGCAGCCGCTGCGGGGCCGCCTCCCCGCGGCCGCGACCTAGTTCCCTGCCGTTATTTTTAGGGCGCGGGATGGCACCTGCCCACGTGCCGGCCCCGCCTGTGCCGGGGAGTGGGGGGCGGGCGGAGCTGCGTCTGCTCGTGGGAGGCGAGGCCCCCGTCCCCCGCAGCATCCCCTTCATCCTACCCGTGCAAGCCCCCGGTTTTCGTGCGAGGGGGCCTCCAGCCGCGCTCAGCCCGCCCCTCGTCTCCTCTTCTTCCTCCCTCTCGCGCTCCCCCCCAAAACCCCGCCAGTGGCTCACGCCTCCTGCATACGGGATGAGGTGAGCAGCGCCGCCGCTGAGAGGGGGCGCGCGCGGGTGTGAGCGTGTGTCCGTGTGCGAGTGTGTGTGCGCCGGGCGGGCGGGCACTGCAGCTTCTTCCTCCGTGGAGCGGAGAGCGAGAGAGAGCTAGAGCGAGCGAGAGCGGCGAAGGCGGGCAGAGGGGCGCGGGCGAGGCGGAGCAGCCATCCCCGGGCCCGGCGCCGCGCCGCCACCATGCTAAACAACCTGACGGACTGCGAGGACGGCGATGGGGGAGCCAACCCCGGTAAGCAGCGGCCCGGGGGCGGCGAGGGAGGGGGCGGCAAGGAGAGGAGGCAGCTCTAGGGTTAGAGGCAGAGCGGGGGCCGCCTCCTTCAGAGAAGAGGCTGAGACTGACCGGGGCGGTGGGCGCCCAAGGCGGCCTGGAGCCCGGCTCCATTGGAATGCGCCAGGCGCTGTCCGAGGTGCTGGAATGCGCCGCGCCCCGGGCAGGGCTGGGGGCCGAGGGGTTGCCATTGCCCACAGCCCGGGGGCAGACGTGGGTTAGCTAAGCGGGGGAGGCGGTGGGAAGGGGATGGAAGAGCTAGAATGGGCTGACGTGGACCTCGACGGGCGGGAGGAGGGTTCCTTTCCCCAAGAAGGGACCCCGGCGTCCTGGCGCAGAGCGTTGACCGGCGGCGCGGGGAGGGGGTGGGGGGGTGCAGTCTGCTGCAGTCCCTCGCTCTGAGACTTCCAGCTGAAAGGTGGGGGGAAGGTGCCCATGGGGGGTTGGAGACATATGACAGCCCCCGTCCGGGCTGCAGTGTCTCCTTAAGGGGACACTTGGTGCAATCCGGGCCCCCTCCCCCAAAGCTGCCCCAGGTCCGACCTCAGACAGAAGCGTATCTCCTCCGGAGATTTTTTCAGCTCTACTTTGCGGAATCTCCCTCTCCCTCTCCCTCTCGCGTGCCCAAGGGTTCCTATTCAGGACGGGAAGCAAGATCACCCTCCTTTCTTCCCCCTTTTCCCTTCCTCTGGTGCCCTGGGATGGCAATGAGGTTTCCAGGGCGGGGCAAGGGGGAGCCTTTCTAGTCAGCTCTGCTATCTTCCCCAGTGAGGCCTCAGGAATGGGGGTCCCGGCGGCTGAATCCCCGGCGCCGCGGAGCGGACACTGCGGACGCGCTGCGGTGGGTGCGGAGACTCTCTAGGAGCCCAGGGGCTTGAAGCAAGTCCTTTCGCCGCTCCTGCTTTCCGCCGCCCTCCTCCACGGTTTCCCTGCTCCGAGGTCTTCGGGGCCAGCCACCCCCTCGGGCTCCCAGGCCCCCCGCCGCCCCCCAGCGGTCTCAGCCATCCATCACGGCTGTCAGCCGCCCCCACCCCCCACCCTCCAGCGGCGCTGCGTCCCTTGCGCACTAGCGCGCCTCCCGCTCCGGCTGTCTGCGCTCCGCGCCTTCAAACGCTCCCTTGGGCATTGCTTGACCCTCTGGGCTGAGACTCCTGCAGACTTCCCTGGGGGGTGGCCAAAGACCCCTAAGGACCGAAAGACCGGGTCTTCTAGAAAGACTGGGAGCCTAAACTTAAAGTCTTCCAGATCCTGGATCCAAGTCAGAGCCAAGTGGCCACTTGGGAAGACTGTGGACACTAGGGTCCCCAATGCTCTGTCTGAGACCCCCTGTTCGTCCCTGAGGTTGAGTGGTGTACAGGCGTCGGAACCACAGGCTGGCCAGCTAGCTCATCCATCGTCCCAGTGACCCTGGGGTTGCCTCATCCAGCAGCCACCCCCTCCCCAGCAGGCTTCGGCTACAGCTATGGGGGAAGAGGGTTTGGCAAAGTCGAGTCTGCGGCAGATTTAGGCATGCCGACGCGGTGCCCAGGGAATGAGTTGTGTGTGTGTGTGTGTGTGTGTGTGTGTGTGTATGGGGAGGGTCATTGGCATCTGGGATCTCCTTCAGATGCCTCCACTCTGAGGACAGTTGCTCAGCCTGAGAGAGATAATCTCTGCTCCCCTCAGACACGGTGTGTGGTATGATCCCCTAGCCCCTGCTTTCTCTACTCTGAGGTTTGTGCCTTACTGGGTCTTGGGGTTTCCATGGGGGTCTCAGGAGGCCTAGGAAAGAGGCATCTCTGTGTATGAATGGGAATCCAACTAGGAACTCCCTTCTATTCTACCCATTCTCCATTAGTTTCTGGACTCTGAGTATAGAGGGCCCATCTGGAGACCTTCTCTTTTTGTGTAGGGTCCAGGACCTGGGACTAGAGTGGCCAGGACCTGGGTCAGGTGTTTGGGGTCCCAGAAAGAGAAAGACTCCCATGATGCCCAAAGGTGGTCATAGAGGGCTCTAAGAAGCCGCTGGGCTGGAGGGAATAGCCAAGAGCCTCTGCCATCTCTGATCTTAGGTTCCTGGGGGTGTAGGTGAGGACCTGGGGACTGACCTCAGGGAGGTGGTAATAGCCCAACAAGTAAGGGGGCTCCTCTAGACTAAAGAAGAACCGAAGGATATTGTCTCTGGTCCCAGTCTCCTATCCCCTTGGGGTCTGGGGCCCTCCCCCACTCCCCCAATCTGGCTTGGGGATTCCCCCAGGCCTGGCCCCAGGCCCCCGGGGGAGGCTCCTTAGGTCGAGCCGTTAGCCTGTTTCCTCCCCAGGAGCTCTGGCCGCCGCAGCTTAATTGAAAGCCGATTCGGGCTGAGAGCTCCCAGGGGGCGGGGGCGGGGGCGGGGGCCGGGCGGAGAGGGCTCAGCCTCAGTCTGGCCCTGCCTCTCGCGCGCGCGCCTCTTGCCGCTACCCAGCAGCCTACGTCCTGGCCCTGGGGATTCAGGGCGAGTCCCCCAGCTCCTCTGAGAACTCCTGAGGCTCGCCCCTCTCCCCGCAACCAGCGGGCCCGCTGTTCCAAGGAGGGGACAAAAATCAGCCCCGGGCAGACGAGGCTGGCGGCCTTGGCGGCCCGTCCAGATGGCGGGTGGAAGGGCGGGACCCAGGACGAGCCTGCCGAGCCGCCCTCTCCCCGGCCCTCAGCTCCTAGCTGGGATCCGGCCCGGAGCCTGGCTCCGCGCTGCGCGTCGCGTTACATAAGCGGCTGCGGGCGCGTGGCCGCCTCGGCTCGGCGCTGCGCTCTCGGCCCGCGCGGTCGCCATGGAGACCGGCGCGGGGCTGCCTAGTAGCCGGGTCTCGGGCCAGGACGCCCCCCTTGCCGCCCCGCACGCGCCCCGGGACCCCGGGAAAGAGGAGGGGCTTCGGAGGGGGCGTGAAAGGTAGAGGGGAAGGGCTCTACCCGGAGACCCGGAGCGGACGCCGCCGGGAGAGGGACCCAGCCCCACAGGGGACAGGGTCCCTAAATCTTGGCGCTTGGGGAGTATGGGATGGAGAGCCCGAGCTGAGTAAGGCATCAAGTACATGAATAATAACTGTACTTGTAATAGCATCGATAGTTACGGTTATGTGCCAGGCGCACCCAATAGGCATTATTTCCCCTAATCCCCAGGACAGCCCTGGGAGCTAAGCACAATTATTATCCCTTTGCAAAGGAGGAAACTGAGGCTTAGTTTAAGTGACTTGCCCAACATGGCGACACAGCCAATGAAGCTGGGACCAGAACCTAAAGCTTGATCCCAGCCCTTTCCCTTAATCATCAAGAAATTTGTTCTTATTCCCCTCAACCCCTCTGGTTCCCACCACCGTGTGGTGAGAATATGAAGCATCTTGTCAGCATTTTAAAAGGAGGAGGAACCCACTTCTCTTTTATTTCTTCTGTTCTCTGGCCCCAGACAGCTCTTCTGAGACCCCGGGGGTCAGGAAGAGAGCCTGGGGGAACTTATGTCCAATGACATTTTTCCCCTGAGCATCTATTATGTGCTAGTTCTCACTGAGGGGACAGGTCTGCCATTTTCAGGAACTCATATGTGTGGACAAGAAAGAGGTGATGATGTCCCCCTCTTTGGGGATCAGGAGTTTCCGGCTTGATGGATGAGGTGGAGGTGGTGGCAGGAGAAGGTGGTGGGTGTCCCTTGAGCTGGTGAGGCATCGCTTTCCCTTTCACAACTTTGAGTCAGGATGAGATTGTATTTGTAACAGGTCATGCTCTGGGGATGGACCCTGGCTGGGTGACTAAGGCAAGTTTCTAGGAGTTAGGGAGGAGAAGGATAGGGGAGGCTTTGGGAAGATGGGGATGGAGAGAAACATGGCAGGAGATGAAAGGACAGGAAATTCGGAATACATAGGGCCTCAACTTCATTTGGGATTTATTTATTGGGGAGTTTCCCCAGGGTCTGGAGAGATGTCTACTATTGGGATTCAGTCCTGGAACTGGGAAAGGGTGCCCGCTGAAGCCACGGGCAAGTGCCTGGGAGGGTCCCCTTATCTCTTTGAAAGGACCTCTCCTAGATGGCCAAGAGCCTTTCTCCTTGGGTGATCTCATTCAGATGCACGGTTTCATACACTTCCTCCACACATTCTCCTGGGTTACCCTTATCTTTTCTCTGCCCAGCCTCTCTCCTGGGTCCCAGACTCTGTATGGCTTCTGGCTGTATTTGCTTAAGTGGCCTATTCTATCTTACCCTCCATCAAATTCAGCATCTTCCCCACCCCCAGTCTCTTCTCTTCCCCCATTTATCAAATAGCACCATCACCCACCCATTAACCTATGCTAGAAACCCCAGGCATTATCCCAGATTCTTCCTTCTCACGTCCCCAAACATCTGGCATAGAAATATGTGCCAGTAATTCTTGAGTCTGCCCATTGCCCTGCATTGCTCTGGTCTGGGTCATCATCAGCCCCTGCCCGGATTACTGAAAGTCTCGAACTAGCATCTGTGTTCTTCATCTAAAAGCCAGAGTGATTGCTCTAAAACACGAGTCTGTTCGTGGCACTTCTTGGCCTGAAACTCTTCATGACTTCCCATTGTCCTCTGGATGAAGGCCAAAATCTTTAACATGTTTTGCTAATCATTTAAGGACCCAGCCCATACCTTCTGAGGCTCATCTTTTCATAGGTTACTTTCCGCCTTTCAGCCCCTCCCTCTGTGCCCCTTCCTCAGACTTTCTTTCAGCTTCTCTGACCGACTCTGTTCACTCCCCCTCTGGGCCAGCGAACATGCTGTTCTGCTGTTCTCTTTGCCTGGAACACCCTCCTGTCTCCCTCCCGGTCTAGCTCTTACTCATCCTTCAGTTCTCAGCCTACTCGTCACTTCCTCTGGGAAGCCTTCCGTGACCTCCCAGGCTGGGCTGAATGTCTCTCTTGTATTCCCACAGTCCCTAGTTCATCTTCAGTCACAGAATTTACCACTCTCAGTTGGAAATTCCTGAATACTGGTTTATCTCTCCTGCCTGTGGGTTCCCTGAGGGCAGAAGTGGTGACTTAGTCTTTGTCTACTCTTCCCTCCCTCCACATGCCCATGCTGGCACATGGGAGAGATTCAGTAAATATGTGTTGACTGAAGATGCATGAGTTGCGTAGGAGTTGCCAAATGGGTCATTTCTCCAAGAGGTGGAGTATCCTTTGGGCCTTGAGCTGTAGTATTCTTTATCTTTGCCTCTGGGAGAGAGCATGCTTCCACCCCAGAACACCACCATGGTCCCAGTTATGGACAAGGAAGGGAACCTGGAGAGTCTGAGGTGCCCTGCTGAATGAAGAAGGACCCCCAAGAGCAAGGAAGCACTCATGTGTTCATTAAAAACTTAGTATGTGCCAGGAAGTGCACTAGGCTCTTTATACATGTTGTCAACTAAAACGCGGCTAGCTCGGTTTTTCCAATGTGCAAACTGAGGTGCAGGGAGTTAAAGTGGCCACACAGCTGGATGCGCAGACACAGGGATGACAACCAGTTGGTGCTGGACCCCTGATGGGAACCTCTGCCTTCTCAGGTGATGGCAACCCCAAGGAGAGCAGCCCCTTCATCAACAGCACTGACACAGAGAAAGGAAGGGAGTATGATGGCAAGAACATGGCCCTGTTTGAGGTGGGTTGCTGGGGTCTCCCCCCTTCCCCAGTTCATTTCCTCATTCATCTGCCTTCCCTCCCTCAGGAAGTGTTCTTCTCTCCACTTCCTCCTCAGGTCCACCTTCTTCTCCTTCCCATTACCCCTGATACTCCCTCGCCTTATCCCACCATCTTCTTTCCCTGTTTTCCATGCCTCTTCCTCCTCCTTCCCCATGTCATCCCAGCCCCAGTGGTTTGCCTTCCTTGCCCCCATCCCTCCCTGCCTCCTACCATGTAAGTCACCTGGCCCTCCCCCAGGCTCTTGAGTCTTATCACTGCCACCCTCCCCTCACAGGAGGAGATGGACACCAGCCCCATGGTGTCCTCCCTGCTCAGTGGCCTGGCCAACTACACCAACCTGCCCCAGGGAAGTAGGGAGCATGAAGAGGCAGAAAACAATGAGGGTGGAAAAAAGAAGCCAGTGCAGGTGACGGCCTTGGGGAAAAATGGATGAGGGAGGAAGGAGGGGTAGAGGGGATGAAGGATGGGGAGACAAAAGAGTGTTAGTTGAAGGGATGGATGATGGAGGCAGAAGGATAGGAGTTAGGGGTTGAGGGTGAGGAAGAGATGGGAGATGAGGGATAGAGATGAAGGAGAAGGGGGGAGAGGGAAGGGGGGTAAAAACCAGAGGGAGGAGGGATGAAGGGATGGGGATGGAGAACGGGGAGAAGGAGTGGGTCTGGGACGTTCATAGTGATTAGGAGCTGCAGAAACTGATGCTGGCGTCCTTGGCAGGCCCCACGCATGGGCACCTTCATGGGCGTGTACCTCCCGTGCCTGCAGAACATCTTTGGTGTCATCCTCTTCCTGCGACTCACTTGGGTGGTGGGCATCGCAGGCATCATGGAAGCCTTCTGCATGGTCTTCATCTGCTGCTCCTGTGTGAGTGACACCTTCCCTTTCCCACCCCCTGACCACTGGGCCAGAGCAGGGACCCCAGGGGTGGCAGGGGGTGGGGAAGCATGAGACTTGAGCTTTTTATAGGAACCACTGTGTATGATCTTTGAGAGTAAATTAGGTCTGACTGGTCCTTCCTGCCTCTCACAGGCTGGTCCCTGATGGCCGCTAACCAGGTTTCACCTAGATCTGTGTTTGCGTGTGTGTGAGTGAGTGTGTGTATAATTATACAAGTAATGCAGATTCATTGATGAAAAAGATAGGCGTATAGAAGGAAATCAAATCCACCTAGAAAACTACAGTTGTTAATATTTTGGTAGGCCCAGACTCACAAAACATGAGAGTATGCCACAAACAGTTTTGTAACAGAATCCTTTCCACCTCCCTAAAAAGTCAAATATTTACTAACCACCTCCTTCTCGTCATGTTTCCATTCCCTCACACGTGACCCTTGAGCCACATCTGCGTGTGTACTGATGCTAGTACACCTATTTTATTTCTTTTTAACTTTTATTTTGACATAATTTCAGACATGGAAAATTTGCAAGAAGAGGAAAAATGTTAATACATTATCATATTTATTCCATCCTCTCTCTTAAGTACTACCTTTTCCCTCCTGAATCTGAGAGCAAGTCGCAGACATGATGCCTCTTTATCCTAAATCCTTCAGCGTGTGTTTACTAAAAACGAGGACATTCCCTTACATAACCACAGTACAATTATCAAACCCAGGAAACTAGTGTTGATACATTAATGATGTCTTAACAGTGACACATTAATAAGGTTTTATCTGCAGGCCTTATTCAGATTTTGCCAATTGTCCCAATCATGTCCTTGGTAACTGAAGAAAAATTCAAGATCATGTTTATATTCATTTATGAGATCGTTTTAGCCTCCATTAATCTGTAACAGCTCCTCCTTTGTCTTGCATGACATTGACACTTTGGAAGAGTATGGATCAGTTAGTTTGTATAATGTCCTTTGGTCTGGGTTTGTCACGTATCTGTTCACGATCAGATTCAGGATATGCATTTAGGCAGGAATACAGTATATATATTTTATTTTATTTTTTAAAAAAATATTTTATCTATTTATTCAAGAGAGAGAGAGCCCAAGCAGAGAGAGTGGCAGGCTGAGGGAGAGGGAGAAGCAGGCTCCCCACTGAGTAGGGAGCCCAATGATGTGGGGGCTCAATCCCAGGATACTGGGATCATGATCCTAGCCAAAGGCAGTCACTTAACTGACTGAGCCATCTAGGCGCCCCTACAGTGTACCTATTTTATAGATAAAGGCACCAAGGCTTAGGGAAGTGAGGTGACTTGTCCCAGGTCAGACAGCTGGTCAGAGGCCAAGCTGGGATTTCCAGAGCTCTCTGATGCTGTAGCTTGTGCTTCTCCTGTGTGCATGGTGAATAAGAGGTTTTCTTGACAAGAAGGACTTGGCAGGAGTAGAAATTGGAACAGGACCAGGGAGAAGCTCAGCAAGGACTTGTGGGTTTGGCAGGTGTTTATGGGGTAGGAAGGTTTGGCCCTTTCCCAGGGCACTGCGGCCCCCACCCTAGCTGCCACTTTGATGATCTCTCTCCTCACAGACCATGCTCACGGCCATCTCCATGAGTGCAATTGCAACTAATGGTGTTGTACCTGGTATGTGATGGGGCTGTTTGAGGGGAAAGGGACCTGGATGGTCGGGAGGGGTGCCTGGATGGTTGGAAAGAAGGACAGAGCCACAGGCTTCATGGGCTGTCAGGACCAGGAGAGGCAATATTGCAAGCCTGGGGGCTGGGCTGTGATTTGGTGGGGTGGGTGGGGGCAGCAGTATTAAGCAGAAGGGAGGGAAGCAGTTTATGGAGTTGAACAGGTCAATGCAAGATCTCCTTTTTGCCTGAGACCCTCTTCTCTGTCATCCTATTTTTCTGAGCCATGACCTCCTTAGAGGGGTAATTAGCAACATGGTAATTAGTGCTGCAAAATCCATTCAGAGTGGCTGGCTGAGTCTCCCACCAGTCCTAGGCTGCACCGTGTAAGGTGTGAGGCCCAGAACAACTCCTTTCTCACCTCTGTCCCTGAGCCCCCTCACCCTCAATGGCAGCCCAGGTCCCCTTGAACTTCTTGCTGACATTAGGTTCTTTCTGCAGCTGGCGGCTCCTACTACATGATTTCCAGGTCTCTGGGCCCAGAGTTTGGGGGCGCCGTGGGCCTCTGCTTCTACCTGGGCACTACCTTTGCTGGGGCCATGTACATCCTGGGCACCATCGAAATCCTACTGGTGAGAGGGGCCAAGGAGGAGGTGTGGGGTTCCAGGCTGTCAGTCAGTTAACCAATGCTTCCTCGTCTCCTCCTGGGGAGAGGTCCAAACCACTCAGTGAGGTCAAAAGGAAGTGTAGTTCTGTCTTTAAAGAATTCACAATCTAGTTGGGGAGACAAGATACGGTAATTACGTAACGTGAACAACTGTCGTTCATTGGGCTCCCACTGTGCTCTCAGCAGAGTTCCAATTGCTTTACAGTCATTATCTTGAATCCTCACAAGGATCAAGTATTATTATGCCCATTTTACAAATGAGAAGTTCAGAGAGGTGACATGACTTGCTCAAGGTCATTCAGCTACCAATGGCAGAGGTGGGTTGTTAAGAGTAAAATCGTGGTAGAAATAATAAAAATAATGTCACATCATAGCTACGTAGTAGGTGATTGCCTACCATGTGCCTGGGACTGTACTGATTTCTCTGTGGATGTTCATTGTCCAGGCAGGCTGGTGCTGGTGACCAGTGGGTTGCAAAAGAGAAGAATTTGAGATGAGGAAAGCAGAGTTCAGGGAGTTTAGGGAACATGTGGAAGGAATATGAACCTGTGCTTTTCTGACCCCAAAGCCAGTGCTTTTCCACTCTACCACACTGTCTTGGAGAACTAGAACTAAAAGATGCAGCTTCTGGGTTTGGGGCAGAATGGAGGAGTATGGGGACAGGGAGGATGGATGGCAAATAAAAGACCAAAGGGCCAAATTCTGAGAGGATAATAATAGACCTCCATGACTTAAAACAATTAAATAATTTAAAAATTATTATAAAAGCAGTTCTGCCCATTGTGTGAAATTGGAAAAATACCAAAGAATGTAAAAAGGGAAATAACAATTGCCCGAAATCACCATTAACATTTGGGTGTATTTCCTTCTATTTTTTTTTGTTTTAACTATATGATATTATATTCTGTCTTTGTAATGTAGAATTCTATAGATTTCCCTAAATAGCTAGAAACTCCCTTTGTAAATAACATTTAGAGTGAAAATAACTTTTTTAAAGAACATAAACATTAATAATAATAAACATGGAAGTTTTAGAAAATATAAATGTATGTGCCAAAAGGATACAGATGATCACATTTCCTCTTATCAGTGGATGCCATTTCCAGTCTTACACTTCTGTAGATATGCTATGATGAGCGTATTTTTTCCAAAGTGCTTCCTGCACTTCAGGTTATATCCTTGGGGGTGATTCTTAGTTGGTTCTTGCTGTGTCACTCACCTGACATCCTTGCCTCCTTTCCACAGGCTTACCTCTTCCCAGCTATGGCCATTTTTAAGGCAGAAGATGCCAGTGGGGAGGCAGCAGCCATGTTGAACAATATGCGTGTATATGGCACCTGTGTGCTCACTTGCATGGCCACTGTGGTATTTGTGGGCGTCAAGTATGTCAACAAGTTTGCCCTTGTCTTCCTGGGTTGTGTCATCCTCTCCATCCTGGCCATCTATGCTGGGGTCATCAAATCTGCCTTCGACCCACCCAACTTCCCGTAAGTGCTGTTGCTCTGAGCCTAAGGCATTGTCCTTCTTCTCCCTGGCTCCGTTTCAGGGTCTGTGATGCCAGCCTCTGCCAACGTCCCTCACCTCATCTCTCAGAATCTGAGTGATTGTGGATTCAGAGCAACCTCCCTTGGGAGGGAAAATCTCCCCTGGTTTGGGGGAAATCTCTACAGGGTGGGGTAATGTTCCTGGAGGTTGGCACAGTTTCCCTTTTGAGGGTCAACTGCTTGCTGGTGGGGTGGACTTAAGAAGAATCAAGTGGGACGATTTCTGAAGGGATGACTGTTTAAGTTAGGAAGCATTTCCTGGATGGGGACAAATTCCTGGAATAGGACAACTTATTAGTGTTGTCCTATTCTCTATCCTGGGAAAGATCACAGAAGAAAGGGTCTAGGGGCTCAGATCTCTGTGGGTTCTGCCTCTTTAGGACACATTTCCTGAAAATCTCACGGCTAGGACGGCGTTCAGAGACTGCTGTCCGTGGTGCTGAAACACAGCTTTGCACCAAAACGGTGCTTTGCGGTGGCTGCATATTAAAATCACTTGGGGTAGCTTTGAAAAAACACCGACTCTGTGCTCCATCCCAATTAAATTAGAATCTCTGGATATGGGGCCCTGGGATCTGTGTTTTTTAGAGCTCCCCCGGTGGTTCTATTGTGAAGCCAAGACAAGGTTATGTCCCTCCCCCATCTTCCTCCCTTGTTTCTCTCCCTAGGATCTGCCTCCTGGGGAACCGCACACTGTCTCGCCATGGCTTTGATGTCTGTGCCAAGCTGGCTTGGGAAGGAAATGAGACGGTGACCACACGGCTCTGGGGCCTTTTCTGTTCCTCCCGTTTCCTCAACGCCACCTGTGATGAGTACTTCACCCGAAATAATGTCACGGAGATCCAGGGCATCCCTGGCGCTGCCAGTGGCCTCATCAAAGGTCTGGGGGAGGGAAGAGGGCTGATGTCCAGGGAACACTACAGGGATTGTGGGTTAAACGGTCAGGATTAAGGAACTCTCCTTGGGATTCACTTAAATTCAGTCAGTTTTAATTGAGCACCTACTCTGGGCCATGTTCTGTCCTTGGCATCATGGAGGAAGAGAGATGAAAGGGAGCCTTCAAGTATCTTACCACCTAGTAGGAATGAAAGTCATTAGTTTAACAACTATTCACTAAGCATCTACTTAATGTCTAGCACTGTGCTGAGCACCAGGAATACGACATAAATAAGTCATAGTCTTTGGCTTCAAGGAGTCTAATGGCAGACACAGATGTATTAGGAAATAAATTGTGATATGAGTAGATGTAGATTCAATGAACAGAAACCTTACAGGGGAGAGATGGGTCATGTGTATAAGGTGGCAAGACAAGGTTTCCTAGACTCATCTGAGAAGGATTTTGGGGAAAAATAAGAGATTTTGAGTTATACTAGGGGAATAAAGGACTTAAGGCAGAAGAACAGCTTGCCTGAAAGCATGCAGACAGAGAAGAGCATATTGTGTCTTTCCAACCACAAATAATTTAGTATGACTGGGGCATAAAGTACAAAGGAAGGAGGGGCAAGAAATGATGTCAGAGAGGCTGGCATAAGCCAGATTGTGGCAGGCCTTGGAAGCCATGTTGAAGGGTTTGAACCACGTCCTGAGGGCAATGAGGAGCACCAGAGGGTTTCAAATAAGGGATGAGCATGGTCAGATCATTTCTAAAGGTTCACTCTGGCTTATCATATGGGTGAGGTAAAAGGGAGAGAGAACAGAGGCAGGGAGTCCAGGAGGATGCTAATGCTGAGTCCAGGTGAGAGATGATGTTTTTCTAACTTAGAGTGATGGAGTGATGTCAGTGGGAATGGAGCAGTGGTTCTCCCCCAGGGCTGTTTTGCCCATCAGGAGACATGTAGCAATGTCTGGAGACATTTTTTGCCATCACTACTAGATGGTTGTTACTGACATCTAATGCGTAGAAGCTGTGATTTTGCTAAACATTCTGCAGTGCTGTAGGATAGCTCTCCGTAACAAAGAATTATCTGACTCAAAATGTCAATAGTGCAGAAGTGGGGGAGCCCTGGAAAGGAGAGAAGGGGCATATTTGAGAAATATTTAGAGGAATGATGGACAGAAGTTGGAGATGGTTTGAAATAGAGGGGGGAGGGGAGTAGTTGAGGGCAACATAAAACTGTCTGAATTGATGGTGATGCCATTTGTTGAGATAAAGGATGCAAAAAAGGTCTGAGGTGTCTGGGCACTGAGATCAGTTTGAGAATGTTGAATCGGTCAGAGATAGGTCTTTATGTGTTTTTTCACCCCACCAGACTGGATTATTTGAGGGCAAGGACTAGATATGATTCATGTACAAAGCCTCTACACATGACCTGGCCCAAAGCAGGAGTTTAGGAAATGTTGGTGGAAATAAAATAGAGCCAAGGCCTCCAGGAGGAGTGAGAAATGGCTGACCTTGATCCTTCTTTTTTGTCCACCCCACCTCCTGGCCCTATAGCTCTAGCACCCCGATTTCTGGTCTTCCTCATGAACATCTTGTCTCCCCCCACAGAGAATCTTTGGAGCTCCTACCTAACCAAAGGGGTGATTGTGGAGAGGCGTGGGATGCCCTCGGTGGGCCTGGCAGAGGGCACCCCTATCGACATGGACCATCCTTATGTCTTCAGTGATATGACCTCCTACTTCACCCTGCTGGTTGGCATCTACTTCCCCTCAGTCACAGGTGAAGGGGAGCTCAGAGAGGGAGGATTCAGCCTGGGAGTGATGGGTAGAGAGAGTCAATGATGATGTGGGGGAATTTCTTAGTCCTACAATCTCATCACATAGACAGGAGCTAACAGTCCAGTTCCCATTGCATAGATGAGGGAATTAAGGCTGGGGGAAGCCAAGTAATGTGCCCAAGGTCTCACACCAGGTGGTATGCCAGGACTAGATCCCAGGCTTCCTGACTCCGAGGCTGCTGTCCTTTCTTCTTATTCTGTCTGGTCTCCTGTGGACACTGTCCTAGCTGCTCCTCTGTTTACAGGGATCATGGCTGGTTCTAACCGCTCTGGAGACCTACGGGATGCCCAGAAGTCAATTCCCACTGGCACCATCCTGGCCATTGCCACCACCTCTGCTGTCTGTATCCTGCACTGCTGGTCTGAAACCACACTGGGTGGGGAGGCCTGGAGGGAGGGCAGCTGAAGCCGCTGCCTCCCGCCCAGCTGGTTTGGGAGGAGAAAGGGGAACGTCACCTTGGGGATTCTCCTTCATCCCCTGCTACAGATATCAGCTCTGTTGTTCTGTTTGGGGCCTGCATTGAGGGGGTCGTCCTGCGGGACAAGTAAGTAAGGGAATCAGGGCTGATCCTGTTCTGGGTGGTGGGTATAGGGGGCCAAGTTCTGGGAAACAGACCCAGAAGGGAGTGCTGAGCCTGTGCAAGGGGAATTGTGGGAGGGAGGTAACAGGGGACTGCTTGCAAACCCACTTTCTTATATTTTATCTTTCTCCTGTCACTCCAGCTCAAGAATTTTGGATGCTCTCTCTCTCTCTCTCTATCTCTCTCTCTCTAATGCTACTTCCCTTTTTTTTCTTTAAAATCTATTAACCCATTTAACATTTCCTAGATGTCTATTTATTGGTCACTGTCCAGAGTTCTGGGGGGAATAAACATAAATGACACATGCTTCTTGTCCTGAAGGAGCTCTTTCGGGGCTGGTAACCATAGTCAACAACAGATTTGGAATGTGGAGCAGCAGAAGTGGGATAAAATAAAGTACAGGGGCTCTGGTAGTACAAGGAGACTGCAATTCAGTGTGCAGGGGGCTGGGGAGGAGGAGGTGATGCTGGAAGTGCCTTCTACACATTTTCTCATTTATCCTTCTCACTTCAAATGTTGAGTAGAGATTACTTAGGTGACTAAGAGTGGGAAGGGCACTCTAGGCAGTGGGAACAGCATGAACAAAGGTGGAGGAGAGAAATAGCTGTGTGTGTGTGTGTGTGTGCATGTGCATGTGGGTGCCTGTAGCTATAAGCAATTCAGAGCTTCTGGAACATACGCTTTTGAAGGATGTGGGCATGTACCACTAGCCGGGTGAAGTAGGAGGTCTTGTCACAGAAGTCAGTTTCCATGGTGCCATCGTGGCTTCTGTAAGGGAAATGAGGCTGGAACCAGTTCTGGAAGCCTGGTTTTTGGTACCAGGACATTAGAGCTTTATTTTATAGAAGATGGGGGAAACTCTGACAGGTTTTAAGCAAAGGAGTGACTTGGCCAAATGGACAATTTGCACATATTGCACTTATTCACTTTTAGGGCAACTTAATCTCCACTTATTTCATTTGATCGTAGACCTCCCACAGGATTCCAAAAGATTCAGCAGGTCATCCAGTAAAATCCTTCATCTGTAGTCCTTCAGCAATGGCCCATTTGAGCAAACCTCTGGTTATACACTCCAGTGACAGGGCTCTCTCTGCCTACAGAGGCAGCATCTTTCAATTTAAGATAGTGTTAGAAAATGCTTTACTTTGATTCTCACACTGCATAACCATGATCATATGATGAGACCAGAACCCCATTTTTCAGATGGAGACACATTCTAATAAGCTAAGAGATTTTACCAGATTTTTTTTTTTTTTTATGATAGGCACACAGTGAGAGAGAGAGAGAGAGGCAGAGACACAGGCAGAGGGAGAAGCAGGCTCCATGCACCGGGAGCCCGACGTGGGATTCGATCCCGGGTCTCCAGGATCACGCCCTGGGCCAAAGGCAGGCGCTAAACCGCTGCGCCACCCAGGGATCCCAGATTTTACCAGATTAACATAGTTTTACACAATTGATAATTTTTTATTTTTAAAGATTTTATTTATTTATTTGAGAGAGAGAGAAAGACAGAGAGAGAGCACAAGCAGAAGGAGCAGCAGGCAGAGGGAGAGGGAGAAGCAGACTCCCTGCTCAGCCTGATGTGGGGCTCAATTCAAGGATCCTGGGTTCATGACCTCAGCTGAAGGCAGACACTTAACCGACTGAGCCACCCAGGCGCCCCCATAATTGACCATTTGCTCTAATCATTTTTGGCATCTTGTTCCAGGCATGCTGCTGAGCATTTTACCTGTGCTATCTCCTTTTATCTTGTCACCAATCACATGAGATAGGTTTATAATGGTTCTGCTTTACAGCTGAGGAAGCTGAGGCAAGGAGAGAGCAAACGAATTGCCCAAGACCACACAGTCAGAAAATCCCCAGGGCCTTACAAGCCCTGTCTCCTCCTCTTGCTCCTTTGGAGCCTAGCCCTGGAGTGGGCATACAGCTGGTCCTGAGGTTGGTGTGGGAGACATGCCCTGGAAATTGAGGCAGCATTGCTCATCCAGCATCTCCTATCCCCTCGCTGCTTCATTCCAGGTTTGGAGAAGCTGTGAATGGCAACCTGGTGGTGGGCACACTGGCCTGGCCATCCCCCTGGGTCATTGTCATTGGATCCTTCTTCTCCACCTGTGGGGCCGGGCTGCAGAGCCTCACGGGGGCCCCACGCCTGCTGCAGGCCATCTCCCGGGATGGCATCGTGCCCTTCCTGCAGGTCAGTGGGAGGTGGAGTGTGAGAAGAACAGCCCATCCACTACACCAGCCAGCCAAGCCATTGCCCAGAGAGGCCACCCAGTGAGCCTATGCCCCCCGAGGCCCTTCCGCTCTGCACTGCCACTGAGAAGAATGGGTGTGCCTTATTTGGGATTTGGCCCATGGCAGTGCCATCTCTTGGGGCAGAGTTGTCTGCTCTGAGGGGAGAAACAAATGGCCCTCCTTTGGCTGAGTGATCAGATAGGGAGGCAGCCAAAGGGCAAGCTCTCTCCATGGTGCTTAAAAAAAAAAAAGATTTATGCAGCACATGGTCATGGCCACTTGCTGGCTCCCAGGGCTCCTCTCTATCTGTCCCACAGGTGGTTCTTTTCTCCTTAAGTGATCATTCAAACTTCATTGCACTGAGGTACCAATGCCAGAGTAAGAGAGACAGAGCCAAAGCCTGGCATCCCCTTGCATACCCCCTGAAGGATACAGCATCTGCTCCCCATTTCCTCACTGGTTAGGGGATTTCTGCCTCTGTTGCACTGATTCCCAAGATTGGAGGAGAGATGAGACATCTCTAAGATCTCAGACCTCTACGATGGTTGCTTTCTCTCCAGGTCTTTGGCCATGGCAAAGCAAATGGAGAACCAACATGGGCCTTGCTCCTGACTGCCTGCATCTGTGAGATTGGCATCCTCATCGCATCCCTTGACGAGGTCGCCCCCATCCTCTCTATGTGCGTGCTGGCCTCTTTCCCTCCCAATAGCTCTGAGGGAGGGGGCGTGTCTCTCTACCTGGATCCTCTGGTTGTGGCCCTGGATAGCCCACCCAATTGTTTAACAGTCTGTCTTTTGTTATATGGAGATTCATTCCCACATGGATCAAGGTGTGTTGTAAGGGGATTTGGCCTTTGAATCCCTTCTGAAGCATGAGAATGTGATTTGATCACCTCCTCAAATTCTTATTCTTTCCTGCCCTTTCTTCTCTTATGTTTCTCTTTCTCTTTCTGCCTCCCTTTGCATCTCTGTCTCTCCTGGGTCTTTTCTGTGTTCTAGGTTCTTCCTGATGTGCTACATGTTTGTGAACCTGGCTTGTGCAGTCCAGACACTGCTGAGGACACCCAACTGGAGGCCACGCTTTCGATATTACCACTGGTAGGTGCCCTGTCCCCTTCCCTGCCTGACAGAACCACCCTCTCATCTCCACCCCAACCCCCACCTCACCCCAGCCCATCCCCTAGGCCTAAGGATCCAAAACTCAAATAGGGATTTGACATTCCTCCATGTCTCCAGCTTTTGTAGCCCAACTAGCATGAGAAGGGTTCTGGAGAGGGTCTCCTTCCCTACCCTATCTAACTCCAGCTGTCTGAGCTCCAGCACCAGGGACATTTCTGCCAGGGCTCAGAAGCTGGGTCTTCCTCCATCATCCAGGACACTCTCCTTCCTGGGCATGAGCCTCTGCCTGGCCCTCATGTTTATCTGCTCCTGGTATTATGCCCTGGTGGCCATGCTCATCGCTGGGCTCATCTACAAGTACATTGAGTACCGAGGGTAAGCATAGGAAGGGGAGGGAATGGGGAAGGGTGGGAAGGGGTGGGGATAAAGGAAAAATGGGGAAGGGGAAGGAGTGATGGGTGGGATTGGGAGACAGAAGGCAGGAGCTGAAGGAGAGGTGAAGCTTTGAGAAAAGGAGGTGGCAGGATGGCTGCACATCTTCTGCCTTGGGGCAGCCGTTTCAGTGTGTGTGGTTCTTACTGATGCCCTTGGCTTTCTTTCCTGGTTGATCCCCCTCGGGCCCCTAGGGCAGAGAAGGAGTGGGGCGATGGGATCCGAGGCCTGTCCCTCAGTGCTGCACGCTATGCCCTCTTACGCCTGGAGGAAGGGCCCCCACATACGAAGAACTGGAGGTAGGTGGCCAGGCACTCATGGTAGGGCCCAGGGGAAGGACAGGAAGGGAGCAGGGTCTGATCCTCCTCATTTGCTTTGTATAATCAGTACCATTCCCACCACAGTGGTTTCCTTCTCAGCCCCAGCCGAGTCTGACCTTCCTTACCTGCAGCACCTGGGGCCGGGCTGAGCTACCATCGTTTCAGCCCTCCATTCATTCCACCATGTGTTTTAAAAATGTATGAATGCATGGTGTGTGCCAGGCGCCCTTCCAGTCTGTGGGACCTAGTGAGCTAACGGTTCCATGGAGAAGGCACACACAGAGACAGATGAATGTAATACCATGTAGCATTTGCTTTGGGAGAGGTGGCCTCATTCACTTTGAGAGTTACAGAGACTCCTAGAAATCTCTAGACTAATAATAATCCCTCTACTTTATTCGTGTGAAAGTCAGGGGCCAGAGAGGGTCTCATGGAAGGCTGTATTGGAAGCAGAATCTTAACTTCCCTCCTCTCAACCCAGGGTGTTTTCTAGCTGAGGGCTCTGCGAGCCTGGCCCTCACTCATCTCCCTCAGGTCACTTTGCTGAGAGTAAGGCCTGAACTCTGAACCATGCCAAGCACATAGTTGGCTGGCGCTTGCTGATGTCTGCTAACCTGGGGCTACCAGAGACCAGGGCTTTGCGTGATCTGTCTGTGAATTCTTAAATTCTTGACACGGGGTCTAGCCCAGGGTGCTTAGAGAATGCTCTTGAACTGAATAGATGAATTTGTAAATGGACAGTGGCAGGTGGATGTTAGATAATTAGGTGAATAATGCATGTATAGATAAATTAATATGGATACAAGTGGGTGACTGGTGGATAAAATGGATGGGTGGGTGAATGGATGGATGGATAAGTGAGGTGGATGGAGAGATGAGAAGGTGGGTGGGTGGATGTGCGTGTCTGGTTGGATGGGTTGATGTTCAAGGAAATAGATGGATGGATGTTTAGGTGGATGGATGAGGGATGGGGGTATAGGTGGGTGGGGCTATAGAGGACAGATGGCTAGTAAACTCACAGGGGTACCGTGTGTGGGTGTGTGGTGTGTGGTGGGTGGAGGTTAGGTGGGTGTTGAATGGCTCACACGACCTTGCATCCTCTGCAGGCCACAGCTACTGGTGCTGGTGCGTGTGGACCAAGACCAGAATGTGGTACACCCACAACTGCTCTCACTGACCTCCCAGCTCAAGGCAGGGAAGGGCCTGACCATTGTGGGTTCCGTCCTTGAGGGCACCTTTCTCGACAACCATCCCCAGGCCCAGCGGGCAGAGGAGGTGAGCCAAGGTCCTGGTGGGAGGGGAAGGGCAGGGCACTCAGGAAGACAGGTTTCTCTCTCTCTCTTTTTTAAAGGTTTTATTTATTTATTTATTAATGAGACACACACACACACACACACACACACAGAGGGAGAGAGAGAGAAAGAGAGAGAGAGGCAGAGACACAGGCAAAGGGAGAAGCAGACTCCCTGTGGGAAGCTCGGTGTGGGACTTGATCCCAGGACCCTGGGATCACGACCTGAGTCAAAGGCAGATGCTCAACCACTGAGCCACCCAGGTGCCCCTAAACGGGCCCATTTTATGGATAAAGAAACTGAGGCTTAGATAAGTCAGGGCATTTGTCTAAGGACAGAAAACAGAGACCCAGGTTAGGACTACTTGACTCCTGCTCCAGACTTCTCCCTGCCAAAATAGGAATCTTGCAAGTGCTTCCACATCCCTGATTCTTGCGATCCCTACACTACATGGAGTTGGCACTGCATTCACTTAGTACAGGAAGAAACAGGCCCAGAGAGGGAAAGCAGCTTGCCGAAAGTCACAAAGCTGGCTGGAAGCACAGCCGAGATTTATGCCTGGGACCCTGGCTCTGGGTCACCTGCTCCTGTCCCCATCCATGGGCCCATGCTCTCAGAGCAGTGTCTAGAGCCAGGGTGGGCAGGGGCAGGCCCCTCTGCATTATGGGGCAGTCGCAGGTGTCTGGAACCTGGTGGGTGGCGGAGGAAGTGGGTTCTGTCTTTGATCCCTGCCTCTCTCCCCTTGGGGCTGTGGCTAGTTATGGAGAAAGGAAAGGGGGCCAGAGAGAGGCAGGGAGAGATGGGGAGGGGCACCCCTAATGGCTTGTGACAGTTGCTGTTTCTGCCTCACTGGGCCGTTCACACCAATCTGTCAGGGCCCAGAGCTGGAGGCCTCCACTGGGCAGCTTCCCTCAACATGCAGTGGCTGAGAATGTGCTGTGTACTAGGCATGGGGAGATGGGGGATGTATGAGACTGAATCTCAGCCCCCAAGGCGCTCACAGGCTAGTGGGAAGCTGGAACACACCCAGAAGGCTCCAAGCCCGTCTGCTGTTGATGGGGCTTCACTGGAGTTCACATCATCAGAGCAATAGAATGTGTTGAGTGTTTACAGTCTGTCAGGCAACATTCTACCTTACATCATGTCTTGTAATCCTGCCTGTTTCTAAATGACGTAGTGGTCACGACCCCCATTTGACAGATGGGAAAACTGAGGCTCGTAGAAGTTAGGTGATTTGCCCAAGGTCCCACAGCCAGGAGGTGGCAGAGGTAGGAGCCGAAGCCCTCTGGCATCAGGGTAGTAGTTCAGGGTATGGGGGATGGAGTCAGGGCTCTGGAGTGGAATGGGGACACTCATTAGCATGTGGCCGCAAGCAAGTCTTAATTCTTTTGAACCTCAATAGCTTCATCTATAAAACGAGAGCATCAAAAACACTAACCTCATAATCCAGGTGCAATGTACATTTAAAATGCTTATCATTAATGCTGACTTTTAAAAGTTGTTAAAAGCAAATTGTCTGGGCACGCAGAGAAGCCCGGTTCCATTCTGGTCTGGGTGGGGGGTGGTTTCTGAGAAGCTAACATTTGGGTTGAACCAGGTAGGGTGGAATATACAGTGGGAGGGGGAGGTCTGGAAGGTGGTGGAGGGCTGGCAGTGCTGGCAGGGTGCGGGGAAGTGTTGGGTAAGGTTGTGAAGAGCTTTGATGGACCAACAAGGAATGGGGGTCATGGGTGATGGGGAGCCATGCACGATTCTGGTGCCAGAGGCTGACCTGATCGGAGCTGAGCTTCAGGGAGATGGGGGTGATGGAGGGGAGAGACAGGAGGAAGGGAGGCCCCGAGGAGGAGGGGCTGTGCAGGGCCAGGGAGGCCTGAGGCTCAGCCTCATCTGACATGCTGCCACCCCCTCCCCGCCCCCTCATCCCCAGTCCATCCGGCGCCTGATGGAGGCAGAGAAGGTGAAAGGCTTCTGCCAGGTGGTGATTTCCTCCAACCTGCGTGATGGTGTGTCACATCTGATTCAGTCTGGGGGCCTCGGGGGGCTACAGCACAACACTGTGCTCGTCGGCTGGCCCCGCAACTGGCGGCAGAAGGAAGATCATCAGACGTGGAGGAACTTCATTGGTAACACTGGGTGGGCTGGGGGCAGTGTCGGGCTGTGGCTTCTCCTTCTTGGGCCCTGGGGCTATTTCCTAGACATGACAAGTGTGGAATATGCAGGTGTTGGTGTTCAGAGCTGGCCCCATGCCAGAGGCTGTGCTGGGTGCTGGGGACTCAGGTGTGAACCCAGGGTAGTCTGGGACCCTGCAGAGCTTGGTGGGCCCTGGGAGGGAGTCAGTGGAGGGCAGTGGAAACAGCTACAGCCATGAAGTCAGAGAGGCCTGGGTCTAAACCTCGCCTCTGGCCCTTCCTAGCTGTGTGCTGGTTCACCAGTGACTTCCCCTCTCTGAGCACTAGATTCCTTGGTAATAATATAACTACCATTTGTAGACTGTGTTCTGTGTGTGAGACAAGTTGAGGCTTTCTCTAAGCCTCTCGTCCCCTCAGCAGTCCTGTGAGGGCTATTACCTGTTATCTCTACTTTACTGGTGTGAAACAGGCACAGAGAGATTGAGGATCCTGCTCTAGGTCACGTAGCTGGTTAAACTAAAGGCTGCCCTACTGACTCCAGGCTCTTCTGTGTCCTTTATAGTTGGGTCATAGTTAGAAGGCAGGGGGATTCCTGGGTGGCTCAACAGTTTAGCGTCTGCCTTTGGCCCAGGGTGCAATCCTGGAGTCCCGGGATTGAGTCCCACGTCGGGCTCCCGGCATGGAGCCTGCTTCTCCCTCCTCCTGTGTCTCTGCCTCTCTCTCTCTCTCTATGTCTATCATAAATAAATAAATAAATCTTAAAAAAAAAAGAAGGCAGTTTGGAGGATAAATGAGGTGCACAGAAGAGTTCCTAATAGGAAGGGCAGGTGGTGTTATTGCCACTTGACAGATGGCAAAACTGAGGCCCAGCGAGGTTGAGAGGTTTTCCCAAATCCAAACAAGATTAAGTGATGAAACCTACATGGATGCTGGTTTTCTGATGACTCAGGCCAAGGCCAAGGCAGGGTGGGGTGAGACGCTGGGAGCCAGGAGCCTCTGTGACTGCTGCTTGGTGCGGGAGGGGACCAGGATCACTGCTTTCCCATCTGGCCCTCTCTCTGGCCTTCTCCAGAGCTGGTCCGGGAAACCACAGCTGGTCACCTGGCCCTGCTGGTCACCAAAAACGTTTCCATGTTCCCCGGGAATCCCGAGCGCTTCTCCGAGGGCAGCATCGATGTCTGGTGGATCGTGCACGATGGAGGCATGCTCATGCTGTTACCCTTCCTGCTGCGGCACCACAAGGTGAGGGCGCTCATGGCTCCCCGGCTCTGGCCAGGGCCGGCCTCCCCAAGAGCTCCTGGGAAAGCAGGCTGATCACCTCCCTTAAACTGAGATGTTAGGAACTGATTTGGTCTCCTCTTGCAGGTGTGCTTGCGTTGTAAAGGAGAGCAATGCTCCGCCCAAGCAAGGGATACTTTAATGGGGGACCCTTACCTAAGAAGGGGAGTTTTTGTAGGGAGAGGCCGCTGAGATAGAGGATTTCGGGTCTGTGTGTATGTGTGGGAAGGTGGGTGAGAAGGGCGAGGGACGGGGCCTCTCGAGGTTCTGACTCTGGATCTCCTCACTCCATCTGGGCTGGACCTTTCTGGGTCCCCTTCTCCCCTCCAGGTCTGGCGGAAGTGCAAGATGCGTATCTTCACGGTGGCCCAGATGGACGACAATAGCATCCAGATGAAGAAGGACCTGACCACCTTTCTGTACCACTTACGTATCACCGCAGAGGTCGAGGTGGTGGAGATGGTGAGTGCCCAGGAGCCATTCCTGAGCCTTCGGAGTCCTCCCTGGTCCTCTTTCCTCTTGACCCCACACCAAATAAGGCAACTCCCAAATCCATCAGCTGATGATGGTGGATCCCTTCCCCACCTTCTCCACCTCTCAGACTCTCATATAGTCACCCAAGAGTCAGTCTGTCTGTCCGTCCGTCCATCCCTCCCTCCCTCCCTCCTCTTTTATAATAGTCATGTCATTGTATGTAAAGCACTGTCTCATGCACTATATATATATATATATATATATATATATATATATATATATATTTTACATATAGTAATTCTCACAACAACCAGTGAAATAGATACAACTATCAACATTTTCATTTTATAGATTAGGAAGGCACAGAAATGTTAAGTAATTTACCCAACAGTACAACTAAGTGGCAGAACCAGGATTTCAACCCCAGCTGGTTGGCTTCAGAGTCCACGCCCCTCACAATTACACTACAGAGCCCCTTGTCCATCTTTTCCTGCAGTTTATTTATCCATCCACCCATCCCTCTGTGTATTCATTAATGTATTCATTCACTCAACCACCCATTCATCCATATACGTATTCATTCATCACCATGTTCCTTTAAAATTTCTTCCCCTTCTCCATTCAGCCAGGTAATTAATTAATCTACTCATTCACTAATTCACCCATTCATACTCTTGGTCCTGAGTTGGGCTGAGCAGGGAATGAGCTGCATTGCCTTCAAGGAGCATTGCCCTGTGCTTCATCCTTGCCTCCCACAGCTATTGGTTAACCTAGGTCATTAAACAGAGAAGCCCCAGCTTGGCAGAAGGAAGGGGGTCTGCCTCCCTTCCCTTGGCCTTGCACCCGAACTCACTGCTTTCCTCCCTTGCCCCCATCCCTGCCCGCCCACAGCATGAGAGCGACATCTCGGCTTACACCTACGAGAAGACACTGGTGATGGAGCAGCGTTCCCAGATCCTCAAACAGATGCATTTAACCAAGAATGAGCGAGAGCGGGAGGTAAGGTTGCCCCGGCTGGGCTCTGAGAGCCTCAAGCTCCTGCCAGCTCTGGGTCTGCACAGTAGGGATGGCCCAGGGCTCATGCTCCTGGTCACTGGCACGGCCTTCACCCTAGAGCATTACTCATCACCCTTCTTCCTCTCAACCCCCCCTCCCAGCACCGAGCTTCCTAGCAGCAGGGGCACACTGCAGCTGCACCTACCAAGCCTGCCAGCCAGGATGCAGAGGGCTTTGGCATGGGTGACAGATTTCCCCCTCTGAATGTGGTTTCTGGGGCCCAACGGAGAACAGTGGAAGCTAAATATGTGTGGATGATGATTCCTCAGGGACGTGGGCTGCGAGTGTGGGGGACAAGGGATCATGTGACAGACCCTGTGAGAGTGGGTAAGAGATGGATATTTAGGGATGTGGCTAATGGTGGGAGTTGGGGGCACACTTCCTAGGATGTGGTTGATGGGTTCTCAGGGATAATGACGATGAGCCTCCCATGGGGTATGGGTGTAAGATTGCCCAGGTGTGAGTAACATGGGACCACTAGTCCCTTGGAGTTGGGACGAAAGCCCCACCTCAGGGAACAGAGTCCTTGGGGGAAATGAGCCACGGTACTCTGGGACTGAAGACTTTGGGGGCAGGTGACAGGGTGCCTGTGGAATGGGTGGCAGATCCTACAGGTGAGGGTGACAGACCATGGTTGAGGGGGCCTCCCAGGTGTGAATAATATATTTCTCAGATTGTGGTTACTGGGTGCTCAGGGAAAGGACTGATGGGTACGTTTTTGAGCTGGGAAAGATGAATACTCCGAGGATGTTGTCCAGGGGTGATAGTAAAAAAAAAAAAAAAAAAAAAAAGAAATGGCAAGTGCACTGACCAATCACAACTGGTACCGGACCATATGCTAAGATAGAGCCTTGCTGGGCCAACTGTTAACCCTTTGGTTGCTGGATGGTGGGGAGGTCAGGGGTTCTGCAGATGAGTTGGAGCGGCCAGGTCAGTGGGCCAATAGCTATTTGGTATGCAAGCACTGCGACATTTTAACAACTGGTACAGTTCCCGAAAGCGTGCCTCTGTGGCTGAACATCAGCTCCCACGGTAGCTCCTGGCAGGGAATGGGTGGTGAGTGAGAGCAGAGCTGGTGCTAACCTGTGTCACTCCCTAGATCCAGAGTATCACAGATGAGTCTCGTGGCTCAATCCGGAGAAAGAATCCAGCCAACACTCGGCTCCGCCTCAACGTCCCAGAAGAGACAGCTGGTGACAGCGAGGAGAAGCCAGAGGAGGAGGTGTGCAGCTGGGTGGTTTGGCCCCAGCCAGTGGGAGCAGAAGCTTTGGTCTCTAAATAGGAGTCACGTGCTGCCCTTTCCTTCATCTCTCAGGTGCAGCTGATCCACGACCAGAGCGCTCCCAGCTGCCCCAGCAGCTCTCCGTCCCCGGGGGAGGAGCCTGAGGGGGAGGGCGAGGGAGATCCCGAGAAGGTGCATCTCACCTGGACCAAGGACAAGTCGGTGGCAGAGAAGAATAAGGGCCCCAGTCCGGTCTCCTCCGAGGGCATCAAGGACTTCTTCAGCATGAAGCCGTAGGGGCCTGGAGGCCGGGGGGTCGGGTGGGGTGGGCCTACAGGGTCCTTGCTCCCCATGGCAGAGCGAGCGAGCAGCGGAGGTCCCCGCGGAAGACTGAGCCCAGACCTTGTCTGGGTTTCCCCATCTGACAACCTGGGGGTTGGGCTGGTGGCCGAGGGTCGGCACTCCCAGGTGTAGGCAGTGAAAGAGAGGAGGGCGTGTGGCCGGGAGAGCGGGACCAGCATGCCCTGGCGCGGGGGGCAAGTCCTCAGTCCCTCCTTCCTCCGCTGACCCCTCTCTCGTTCTTCCTCTCGTTGCTTCTCTTGTGTTTCCTGAAGGGAGTGGGAGAATTTGTAAGTGCTTCGGATTTTTTTTTATTCGCTCTTCTGGGTTGGCCGGGGCCCCTGCTCTCCTCACTCAGCCACGAGCCCTCAGTTCGTGCCCCTGACCTTTGGGGTCTCCGGAGAGGTGTGGGGTTGAGCAGGTGCCGGGCGCCCAGGGCGCCTGGGCCTGGGCCTGGGGAGGGGGGCGCTGGGTCCAGCTCTCCGCCGCCCAGCTCACGCGCCCTCCCCGCCTCCCGCCTCCCGCCTCCCGCCTCCCGCAGGAACCAGTCCAACGTGCGGCGCATGCACACGGCCGTGCGGCTGAACGAGGTCATCGTGAAGAAATCCCGGGATGCCAAACTGGTTTTGCTCAACATGCCCGGACCTCCGCGCAACCGCAACGGTGACGAAAACTGTATCCTGGCCCTAAGGTGCGGGGTGGGGGAGCGAGGCGGGCGTCGGGGGGCCGCGGTCCCAGCCCTGGGGTGGAAGAGCCGAGCCCGTGGGGGGGGGGCTCCACCGCGACCTCCGGCCGGCGGGGGCGGGGCCAGGCGTTCTCCTTGACGCGCGCGCAGACATGGAGTTCCTCGAGGTGCTCACCGAGCACCTGGACCGGGTGATGCTGGTCCGCGGCGGCGGCCGCGAGGTCATCACCATCTACTCCTGAGAGCCGGCACCTGCCACGCGGGCCCGAGCGCGCCCGGCCGGCGGCCCCGGAGCCCTCGCCGCGCCCCCTGCCGCTGTCACCGTTTACATACAGACCCTGTGCCCGCGCCCGGCCCCTTTCCCCGCTGCCTGAAGCCCGGAGGCCGCGCCGCTCGGGGCTGACTCGGAGAGGACCGCCCCGCGCGGAGGCCGGAGCCCGAGCGCCCCTTTGGCGCGCTGCTCCGCGGGCCCAGCCTCGCCCCGCCGGAGGAGACGCTGCAATAAGGCCGGGGAGGCGCGGGGCCGACCCTCCGCCGCCCCCGGTCCTCCTCGGCGGCCCCGCGGGCGCGCGGCGGGGGGGCTGCCTGGGCCCGAGCGGCCGCCCCTCCCCCCGGCGGGGCCGCGCCTATACATAGTGTACAGGAGACATCGCGTGTATTTTTAACGTCCCCATATTTCTGTGACTAGAAGCGCAACGGACTTCGCCCGCCGCTGTCGAGCTCTCGGGCTGGGGCGCCCGGGGAGGCAGCGGCCCCGGGAGGCTGGGTTTTCCCGGACGTCCGCGAGTTTGGGAGCAGAAGTGCTTTCGGCCCAGGCGGGAGTCGCGGTCCTGGCCCCTTGGCGCCCCCGCCCCGCTCTCGCCGCCTCGCCCTTCCCGCGCGCCCCTGGCTTCCGACCTGCCCGCGACTTCTGCTCCGAGAGGGGGTGAGCCGGCGTCGGGCTCGTCCTGGGCCCGCCTCCCCGCGGCGGCGGGGGCGCGCGCGGCCGCCGGGACAGGGGCGGGGCTCCCCGGGGGTGGGCGCCGGCCGAGGAAGCCCCGCCCCCGTGCCTTCGCGGGGGGCAGGCGTCTCCGCGTCAGCTCGTCGCCTGCTCGCCCGACCCCGTGGCTCCTCGCCAAAGACTGAATCCGGGGAGCTGGAGGGCGTCCCCTCCCCGGAGTTGCGTCCCTGGGACAGGCGAGGGAGGAGGGGGGCGGCGATTGGGTTTAGGGCCAGACCCACCGGGGAGGCCCCAGCGCCGCCCCTGGTGTTCCCTCTTCTGTCCCCGTCCGGCAGCTGGCAGCTCGGGGCGCGGGGACCCCGTCGCCTTCTCCGCGCCCCGGGGCCGGGCCTCGCTGCCCAGCAGCGGCCTCCAGCTGCGTCTCCCAGGCACCTGGGCCTGAGGGAGGGCTGGAGTCGCCATGTGCTTTGTTCTTAGCGCCTCTGCCCTCCTCCAACTAGGACCCAAGGCCTTTGGCTTCTCCAACTCCAGTCCTTGGCGCTTTTGCTCCAAGCAGCCCCATCAGAGGCGCCCTCTATCCCTAGGGAAGGCGCATTGGGCGGGTTCCCTTCCCCCAGGGCACGATACTAAGGGGGCAGGCCCTGCATGCTCGTTCCAGCGCCCTCTGGGACTGGGTTCAGTACCTCCAGCCCCAGGGCCCTGACATTTGCACCTAGTTAGACATCCTGCCCGCCTCCCAGAACTGGGGCTACTGGGTACTCCTGACCTCACCACCTCCTTCTCTTTGAGCCCAAGAGCTGGAGCTGTTGCCATCTATAGACTGGGCCAGGTGTGGCTGGAGGTAGGTCTGGATATCTCCCCGTTAGGCCAAGGCCCTCTGAGATTTGATGAGGGGGCCAGATAGACTTTTTAGAAAGTTGTATTAGGACACCAGGCCGCCCCCCTCCCCTCCCGGCCTCTTCCTGAAGACTGCCCTCCCAGAACCACAGCTGGGTCCAGCCTTCCCAGCGAAGCAGTGGGCTGAGCAGAAGGGGAACGGGGCTGTATCAACACCAGTTAGGGAACCAAAGTTATGCTGTCTGGGCCCGGAATGTCTGGTTGGCAAGAGCAAAGTTTCCGTTGATGAAGACAAACATCCCACAACAAAACCCAAGTTTTCTGTGCTACATGTGCAATATTTGTTATGAATGTTATCACAAGTCACTCATCAAATTATCTTTATAACCATTGTAGCTAGATGTTTCATGTCCATTCAAGTGACTTTTATTCCGAGTGCAATATTTCAATAGCCTTGTAGTGATAACTAGTGTTGCTTTTGTTTTAGACGATCTATGTGCAGGGCAATGCAATGAAGTTGAAACCCTTGTATATAGGAGAGGTTGCAAACCAAATCAAGATTATTTATTACTATTATTAGGCCTGCCTTTAATTTTCAGTGTGTTTCAGTATTCCGCATTCTGCCTCAGTACTGATCTTGTGTTCTTCGTGCCAATACGGAAAGGAGCGCGTTGGTTCTTTCCTTCATTGTTGAATGCTCCCATTTAATGCTTTACAGCTTTTACTGTATTTTTTAGACTCCCGTCTGCACAAAATGCAATAAAAATAATTTTATTATACCCTTTACAGCCTGAGGTGTGTTGTTTGGACACTTAAGGGGGAAAGAGGAATAGGTGGGAAGAGGGGTACTCGAGGTAGCTCTTCAGGAGCCTAGTTTGCTCATCACATCACACCCTGACCTTCACTGACAGAAAGGGGCTGGTTGCCTGCTGTTCAGACTGCCGTGGAGCCCTGTCCTGGAGAGCACTGCCATCATCCTCCTAGAGCAAGCACTCAGCAGGTCAGGCTTGGCACGATCCCTAGCCCACCGGAGGCCTAGTGCAGTCCCTTCACTCCCCTGCTCCGGGGTTTCCTAGTGGGGCTGGCTTAAATGCTCTTGCAGGCACTCACAGCTTCTAGGACTCTATGGTTCTCTCAACTCCTCACATAACGCGAGAACAGAAGGTGGCAACTGAGAGGAAATCAAAATAGGAGAGTGCCTCACGCCAGGGGCCAGAAATGGCCTCCTTGGGATCCTGTTTTCCTCTCTTAGAGTAAGAGGACGAGCCTGCTGCCACACTATAAGTCTACCATAAAAAAGGATGTTTAACACAGCATCAAAATTAGCCAGTAGGCTTAGTTCTTGACTGTTACGGAAGCTTCTAAGTAGGTGGGATGCATGAGGAGAGCCTAGGGTTAGGAGGTCTTCAGGCCTGACCACAAGAGGATGACAAAGGGGGTAGATGGAAACCAGTCTGTGCTCCATCAGGGACCCTCACCTTCTGACCTTGAGAGGGAATGCCCCTGCAGATATTCACACCCCAAAAAGACAACACAGATTTTACTTTTTCATTTTAATTAAAAAGTAATCATCTCATCTTATTAACAACACAGAATTCCAAAGAGAAAAAAAAAAACACTCTATAACACAAACAGGTCAGAACGTAAAACGCTGCCACCTGGGGACCTTGAATTTTTGAAATCATTGTTTGCTCAGCCACTGGCAGGGACTCAGCTGAAGTCACTGCTCTTCCTCATCCCTGCCAGGGGCCCCTTGAGACTGATCCACAGGGCTCTAATGAGCACCATCCCTAGGGAGAGGGCAGCTTCCTTTGGCTCCATTTAGAGCAGCAGCCAGAAGTCCTCCCTCTAATAATTTCACTCTGGCTCAAAAGTTATGAACAGCCACCTGTAACAAGGACATGTCCAGCTACCAAAAGTCTGACATCAAAATGGTCCCTACCTCCTGCTGCTCAGAAAACAGAACAAGAGTCCAGATGAAAATAAGAGCCTGATTTCTGAGCCAAAAGCTCAATCACTTGGGGAAAAAAAAAGGGAGGGGGGTGTTCCCTGCCAGAGTCTCCAGCTGCCTTTTCAGAGCCTCCATGAAAACTAGCACTGGAGAGGAAGAGGCTGACAGAAATGTTAAGGGGGTGAGTGGTCAGGGTCCAGATTCACAGTTCCTATTGAACTGCTGGAGACTGGAGCTATTCGGTCCACTGGAGAAACTCCAATGAAATGGAGAGGAAAAAAAAAAAAAAAGAAAGAAAGAAAACCCTAAACCAACCACCCTGGATGATGCAGAAAAGTGCTTCCTTCTATGGCTGCCATGGACACTTCTCAACAACTCCAGAACAGTTCATTTATGAATCCTCAAGCAGGCCCCATAAACATGGGATGAGGAACGACAACGACAACACTGCTGGCCAAGCCAAGACCAAGCCCAGACCAAGCCCTCTGAAACCCCAAGCAGGAGTTACAGAACAGGGGCTTGAGCTCTGGTCGGCCTGCGCGAAGCTAGAAAACCTTGGTAAATTCAAAATGAATAAAGGCGGTGGCGACTGGCATGAAATGCCATTCTAAACTCAGCCGATTGTGCTTGGCTTCCTCCTGTCCCCCAACCTCCATATCCAGCAGACGGAGACCAGAGTAACCCATGACATATAAACTGAGACACCTATACTGCCCAAGTGACCCCAGAGATATTTATTTTCTACAAAACAAAAAACAAAAACAACAAAAAAAGATACACCCCCAAATGCAGTATAAACTCTGACTCTGGAAGGAATAAGCAACACAGCCTCAGGCAGAAGAGAGCAGGTGGTAGAAACATTCGATGTAGACCTGGAGAGGCGCAGAGAACATCCTCCAAATAACTATTTGAACGAAGTAGGTGGGAGGCCAGGGGATGAGGGGACTGGGGGTAGTTGAGAGATTAGCCTCAGTAATGCCTCTGGTAAGATCCCATTGGGGCCTGGGGCCGCCCCACCTGTGCTGTGGTTTGGTTAACCAGGTGGGAGAGAGCAGGGCCACTCTGGATCAGGGTGTCCAGAGCCTTCTGTACACTTGGATTGTCAAAGTTGATACCTGTGGAAGACACAGACCTCTGGCTAGCCATGTTGCTGGCAGGTGCCAGGCGACTGGAAGGCTGGCCAAAGAGCCCTTGGGAAGGAGCCCCAGGCCTGGGGCCCATGTTCCGAGCAGATCCCGCCTGTCCCAAAATGTTTGGAGGCTGATTGCCAGAGGCCTGTGATCTTTGCTGAGGCTGGCTGTTCACTGCTGTGGAAAAATTCTGGTTCTGGGTGTTTCCGGCAACGACTGAGGGAGATGCAGAGCTGCTATTGGCCACAACCGTGCCACTATTGAAGAGGCTGAGGATTTTGGCCTGAAGCTCTTGCTGGGAGGTGGGGGGTGCAGCTGGAGTGGGTGTAGCAGAGGGGAGCACTTGGCCGCTCTGGAGCGGTTGGGAGCTTGGCTGTGTCTTCAGCGAGGCACCCGAGGTCGCCCCGAGTGGTTGGCGGGAAATCGGGCCTAAAAGACAGAAGGAGGAGGTATCGGGTTGAAATACCCTCCGTGGGCAGGAGGCTTAGCAGCCAGGGAAGAACAACAATTACTGATCACATCAATCACATGATACACAGACTATAACATCAACTTCCCAAAGGGGCTACTTCATGGTATGTGCTGTCTCCAGAAAACAGCTTAATTGCCCCAGAGGACTACTTAAGGAAAAAAAGGGCATCCATCTCAGTTACCAGGTGGCCAGCAATCCTAGCCCACCCAACACCACATTAACTACAGGGAATGAAATTCACTTCCCAGATCTTAAGTTACCATTATATCAGCAAGGACAGCCCATGGGAGAACCCAGGGCATGAGCTCATTCCCCTTACCCACCCCAAAGAGCCTGGGCCTGCCACCCTCCCAACAGAGCCTGGGGGTTAGAGAAATGCAGAGTCAGAACTTCACCTCGGCCCTGCCACGTAGCTCACCAGGCAGAGAGTCGGTGCTGCTCCTCATAAGGCGCTCCTTCCGCTCTCGCAGGTAGTTGATGATCTTGTCAGTCTCCTCAGCAGTGAGGTACCTGTTGTCTGCTAGTAGGTTGATGAGGCTTTGGATGGCTGGAGGGTGCCCCCCACGCACTCCTTCATCGGGGCCCCCGCGCTCCCTTTCCTGCAGGATGGCCTCATCGGCCATCTTGGCTGCCTGTCTGGCAATCTCCTCACGTTCCTTCTCTCGACACTCGTTCTTGTAGCGCTCATAATTTCTGGCCACTAGCACCATGGCATCTGCCTGTGGCATGTTGCGATGCTCTGCAGGAGAGAATGACAGGACTTACTTTATCCCCTGACACACCTGAGTGCCTACCTGCTGGATTCTACCGGGCCTTTCCTAACCTCAAACCAGCAAGAAAACCATTTTGGTGACAAAAAGCTGTGGGATAGGGAGCAGAGAGGAAGGAGATGAAGGCTGGGAAGATAAGTGAATAGATTTCTTTGGTGGGGAACACACACCTTTCACAGAGCTGGTTCTTTGGGGGAATTCCTAGATCACAGACTTGTAGCAAAAATCAAAGAAACACGACCATCTCCCAGAGATTCAAAAAGACCACATAGGGAATAACCATGGGAGGCAGGCCGCAGGGTGCCAAAAAAGGCCTTCTGTAAAGCCTGCTCTCCACTGAGATGCTCAGCACAGAGCCAGCCTACTGTTTTTGAATTCATCAGTTCAAAGGTCATGGATTAAGATCAAATGTGACCCTAAATAACCTCCTCTCCTCAGCTGGGGGCAACATGACTTACAGGGTGGTAAGAAGTCTCAGAACTTTACATAAATGTCCTCACACATCTTGAGAACTACTCGAGAGACAAATGACCAAATGACCTAGTGGAGAACCTTACGTATTTTATGGTTATGGGTGCAACCCATCAGGTAAAGAGGTTCCGAGTGTGGTGGGAAAAGGTAAAAGTCTGCCCTGGAGGAGCAATGACCAGGGCATCAGTTGTCTGAGTCCCAACATTCTGAGTTGGGACTACTACTACTACTACTAAAAGCGACTTCAGGGAAGGGCTTCAAGGGCTTCCTGGGCCTCCTCCTTGCCCTTCTGCCCCTTCAACTCCTCTAATACACTTGTACACAGTATCCTCATCGCCTGTTGTATTCTCTGTCCCTTATCACGAAGTCTGGTGAAATCAAGGATTCTCTTGCGCTCAGTGCAGTGTGCGCCAGGGTGCGCATCTCTTCTCAAGTGACTTCATGTTGGTAGCTTGAAACAGGACAAAGTGGGAGCATTTACACCACAGAGATTAGCCAATGCTGTAAACCACACTGCTTCCTGATCCCTCCCCAGAACTAGTTGTTAAACATTTGCCAGTATCCTACTGTCTATACCTATGGGCTAAATATACGGTGTTCTATACAGTAGGCCCAGAACTGTCTCCACTGAAAGAATATCAGACTCAAGAAATGACCATGCAGGCTTCTCCAGTATGCTTCTAAAAGCGCCCTACCATATTTGAGTGACCTGCAAGTTATTTGCCCAAACCTGCTTCTTCTGAGTAAGGTATGAAAGAATTAATGGACTAGTGACTACCTCTGGAATTCTGATATACTTGGGCCTCCGTACCTTGTGGGGTTCCAAACATGATGTTGACTGTGCAGGAGCGGTGAATCTGGTGTTGCTGGGTGATGACAATAGCAAAAGGAGACCCACCCCTGCTAACATCCTCCAAGGCTTGTGACAGTGACACCTCTGTGTTGAGGAAGATCAAGTCCACTACCATGCCTAGGTCTCGTACCTTTCGCCCCACAGATTCAGCATAATCTCTGTAGAAACAAATAGGATCCAGGTGAGCACTCCCTGACCAGCTCCCAATCTGTACACTGCTGCACCTCAGCCAGGAGTGTGCTCCTATCACGAGTTCAAATCTTAGCATATCCAGTGTCTCCCTAGTGTCCACTTCAGGATCCAAGAATCTAGACCAATTCCTTCTTTTACACTAGTCCAGAGTGGTTATGACTAGCTAAGAAAGGTCACACACAAGTTGCCAACAGCACAGTACTTAGTACCCAGGTCCTTCTCTTGGTCCTGTAGTCCAGTGGTCCTTCCTTAAACACCATCCTCCTGCCTAAGACTTGTAACATGTATCTGTCTTTGGGGTGGCTGCATAATATAATGGAAAAAGACATGGGCTTTAATGCTAGAAAGAGAAGTCTGGATCCCAGCCTTAGTGTTTACTTGTGAAGATTTAAGCAAATCCTTTAACCTCTTATGAAACTGTTTCTTTACCAATAAAACCAGAACAATATGGCTCAGTTCCTGTCATTCCCTTGACCTTCTCTCCAATCTAAATTAGATCCTTGATGTATTTCTTCTCTGAGGGCTCATCACCAATACATCCATTTTTGTCATCTGCCTGACGAGGGTGTAAGCTCCACAACAGGAAGGGGCCCTGTGCATGCTTACCATCACAGCCCCAGTACCTAGATTCGTCATACATATGGGAAATGAGCTGAATGAATATATATGTGACGGGAGGAGTGTAAAGATTAAAAATAATTTAAGTAAAGCACCAGCAAAGGGGTAGAAGAGTAGGTGCTCAGAAAATGACAGCTATTATCATGTGTCGAGAACAAAAAAAAGCCATCTATAGTTAAAGCGGTATCTATCTCTGACAAGGCAGCCCAGAGCCTGGAGGTTCTTCCTGCCGCTTGGTGTCCCAACACCTATTTCCCTAGTCTCTGCCTTGAAATTAGCTCTTTAACCCCAAACTGCTAGAAAACACATGAAGTTATTTACTAACCACCTGGGGAAAGGGAAGATAGCTAGTGCCAAGCTGCAAGTTGCTATGCTTCCTTCTGCCTCTCCGCTCAGTCTCTTTAGGAAATAATGTGAAAAAGAGGTGTGCAGAGAGGTACTGTAAACTCTGGACTGGCTAGAAGGGTCTCCTAACAGTTCTGCAAGATCATGGCACTACACAAAGAAGGCTTGGTTGACAAATGCAGAGACATGTGCCTCCCAAAGCACTGGGGATTCGGGTTTTTCCATCAAGGGAGCATCTATTGCTTTGCATGACCAACATATATTCTCTCTTCAATATTCCTTTGGGAAAGCACCCTTCTCCTACCCTGTCCACATGATTCCATAGGCCCAACTGCACCTTTAGCTCTAGGAATGGGTACATGACCTAGCCCTGGCCAATCAAGGCATCCCAGCACTGCTGGTTCAAGGATGGGAGAGTGAACTAGGTCAGTCCAGTGAGAAACAGTTCCAGGCCTTTAGGTGGAAGCACTGGGAAAGAGAAGCTTCTGCTAAGATAAATGTCTAGGATCAGTGCCCTTCTGCCTTTTAAGGTAGAAAGCTTGTCCGAGAATGAAGGTGACTCAGAGACCAAGTCTTGATGACATGGTTTGAGACCCTGGATGTGGCCATATCTGAAGCTCCCAGTCAAGCAAACTAAAATTTCGCTTTGGGGCCAGAGCCAGTTTGTAATGGGTTTTCTGTTAAGCTATAAATGACATAACTCTGGGTGAACACAGGAGAGCAATGCTAGAATACACAGCCCAAATTCAGTGGGTACAACTGCCAAAGGAAGTTTTAATTTCTCTTCTAACCTTTCTCCTTACGCAGGAGAAATAGCCAAAGGATTCTTACTTAGTCTGCTTGTTGACCACAATCACAGAACAATCAACAGGCCTCTCAGCATCAAAACGTCTCTGGATTTCCTCAAAATATTGACGATAAAGTTCTTCTCTACGTCGTTCCTCACGTTTCAAACGCTCTGTAAGAAACCAACAAGGAAAACTGAAATATGGACTGTTCCTTTCTATAAAAATAAGTTACAGGGCACCTGGGTGGGTCAGTGGTTGAGCATCTGCCTTTGGCTCAGGTCATGATCCCAGGGTGCTGGAATTGAATCCCCCATCGGGCTCCCCAGAGGGAGTCTGCTTCTCCCTCTGCCTATGTCTCTGCCTCTCTGTGTCTTGTATGAATAAATAAATAAAATCTTAAAAAAAAAACCCCAAAACAGCATTATTAAAAAAAAAAAAAAATAAGTTATAGGCCTTATTGTGAATCCTGAACTATTTGTAGGCCAAGATCATAACATACACATTCTCTCTAAATTATTCTTCAGGACTTTCTAAAAATAGTTTGCATTTTGATGATTTACTTTTAAGCTGAATGATCCCTACACACTATAGCAGGCTATTTGTATTTCTTTTTCATGGAATGCTCCACCAAGTCATTAGTCCCTTTCCAGTTGGTTATTCATTTCCTGTTTCATTTATCAAGTGTTCTACCAGTAACAGAAATAAACTGCTGCTTTACCTTTTGCACGAGATTGACTTTCTGGGCCTGGAGGGCCTCGTCCATCAAAGCTATCTCTGTAGCGGTCAAAGTAAGCATCGTCCTTCCTCCTGCAATAGTCATCCATTCGCAGGTATCGGTCATAAGAGCTTTCTCTCCTGAAAAGTGGAAGAAATGCTCACAAAGTTAAAACTCACCTATGCTGTAAAACTCAGATACAGAATTCTTCAACACCCAGTCCCCTGTAAGGAAGCGACACAGTAAGGCAGGGCATATAGATTAGACAAACAAGGTCTGTGTCTGAAATTCACCACTTATCAGCTCTGTGGCTGTGACTGTGTTAACAGTCATTGCAAAATGACTGGGGTGGGGGGGGGTCGGGATGTACAAAAAGCTCTCAGAATAGTCCCTGGATTAAAGTAAATGCAAAGTAACTGACAATAACTATGGATATTAATTTTGATGTTTCTCCATCCCTCTTGCCTAAAAACCTAAAAGTGTTTTTTAAAAACTATGGTTTAAAATACATATATAAATAGTATTTCAAAGAAACACAAAGTTCTCATCACCCTGAGCAGAACACTCAGAACAGAAACTCTATACCCATTAAGCAGTAACTCTTCACTTCCCATCCCTGTAACTGCTAATCTATTTTCTGTCTATGAATTTGCTTTCTCTAGATATTTCATGTCAGTGGACTCCTACAACATTTGTTCTTTTGTCTGGATTATTTCATTTAGCATTATGTTTTCAAGATCATCCTTATTGTAGCAGGTGTCAGAATTACCTTCCATTTTACAGTATTCCACTGTATGGATATATCAATTCATCTCTTGGTGGACATTCAGGTTTTGTCCACCTTCAGCTACTGTGAAGAGTGCTGCTATGCACATTTACATACAAGTAATTGTTTGAGTACCTCTTTTGGATATATACCTAGGAGTGGAATTGATGGGTCAGAGTAATTCTGCTGTATTTGATTTTTTGAGGAATCTCCCACCAACTGTTCTTCATAGCAGCCACACTATTTATATGCCCACCAGCAACGTATGGAGGGTTCTATTTCTCCACGCCTTGTCAATACTTGTTATTGCTTGTTATTTGCTGTTGCTTTCCTTAATAGATGATTATAGTCATCCTAGTAGGTGTGAAGTGGTAACTCACTGTGGCTTTGACAATGCATTTCCCTGTTGACTAATGATGTTGAGCCTCTTTTCACAGACCTGCTGGCCACGTGTGTATCTTCCCTGTGTTTGTGCACTGCGAAAACGATTTGTGCTTTTTTCCCATCTATACAATGCTGCCTTTCATAGGTCACATGAAGAGATCCAGATTCATTCACTAAGCATAATTCATCAAACATTCACACATTTAGCAAATATTTATTGAGTAGCACATCTGCCACTTGCTAGACATTAGAAAAATAAGGCTGATAAAGTCGCTGCCCTCACAGAGCCTTCAATTAGTTCAGCAGAACACCCATAAAAAAGACTTACAAAAAAAAAAAAACAACAACAGAAATCCAAGCAGATGGCTGTATATGTACCTGTACATGGGCTCTCGGGAGTCTCTCATATCTCTGTATCTGTCGTACATGGGATCCCGGTGATCTCGAAAATCCCTAGAGTCTCTTAGATCACGAAAGTCTCTAAGGTCCCTCATGTCCCGAGCATCCCGCATACTTCTGCTGTCTCTGTGATCCCGAATGTCTCTGCTATCTCTGTGGTCCCGCAAGTCTCGCGGATCTCGCATGGCTCTGCTATCCCGGGCATCCCGGCCATTTCTGCCATCCCTGGGCTCTCTCCTTGGACTTCCTCGGATTGGGGATCTATCACGTCGTGTATCTCGACCGTCTCCAAAACCATATGGATCTCTGTGGGAGGTAGCAAGAAGGAGCTAAGACAAAGAAATTGAAGGTAGCCAACCCTTCAGCTCTTTATTGGAGGAAGCCCCCACCCTATCCAAGCATTTTTCTCTAAAACACGGCAGCCAAACAGTGAGAACATGACTAAAATTTGAAGACAGTCACCCAACTGGTCAGCAAATAAAGACTAGTAGGTTCCAGGATCTCAAAGGATTAGGACATCAAAAGAATAATGTATGACTCAAAGCCAAAGATTCTGGCAGGGGTCACAGTATTTGTCAGGTATCAGGGAGTAATTCAGTATTCCTTACACATGTCATGCTATCATCTCAATCTCCAGGTTTTCAAAGTGGAAGCATCTTCCCCCTAGAACCTGCTTTTCCCCACCAGACATGTTTGAAAGAGATTCTAAAAGGGGTGAAAGTTGGAGGGACATATGAAGACTCATGAAGAAAAAAAGGAGCAAATGCACAATCTCATACAAAGTAACAGTGATCAAAGTAGTTGTTCCTGAAGTACAGAAAACGTCATTTAAAATATTGAGCAGGATAATCAAATTAAGGGGGGATAAAAAGCACAACATGACACACGCAATAAAGTATAAAGACATTCAGCTTTTCTGTCTTCACAACGTAGTTACTGAGTAGTGGTCTCTCTCAATCTGAATTTAATGCAGAACCCAGTTCCTTTTCATTAATTTTTTTTTTAACTGTGAAGTCACAAATATGTTTGGGCCACTCCCATTCAATATTCCTCGTAAGACATCCCACCCCACCAGAAACTCAGTCTCAAAATGTCTAAAATTCTTATTCGGGGTGCCTGGGTGGCTCAGTAGGTTAAGCATCTTAGGCTCAGGTCATGATCTCACAGTCCTGGGATTGAGCCCCACATCAGGCTCCCTGCTCAGTGGGGAGTCTGCTTCACCCTCTCCCTCTGCCCTTCCTGCTCGTGTTCTCTCTCTCAAATGAATAGTCTTTAAAACAAAAACAAAGAAACTTCTTATTCAACCCACTTCTTAGTCCCATTCCCAAATTTTTCACTTCTGCCGAAAATCATCTTTCTAGTTAACCAAGGCTTATGTTCTTGAAAGTCAATGTTGAAATGTTGATTCTTCCTTTCTTTTCCCCATTTAGTCAGTAGAATCCTTGTCACTTTTCCTTTTCATTCCCTCTGGATTCACAAGTATAACCCAAACCCTTATTTTTATGCTTGATACCAAGTTTCCAAAAAACAAAAACCCAAACCCAAAACCAATCTTCCAAATTTCAAGTCATTCAACACATAAATACCAGATTAACCATCCCAATCTCCACCTGTTACCAATTGCAGCTTGACAATCATACTTCTAGATACCCCTCCCTAACAAATCTGGACCCTTCCCTACTATTGTTCTCTCATTTCCTGATTCAACCTTCTCAGTTTTGTTCTAATGATTTAACTCACATGATCCTATCTGCTTCAGGATTTCTATTCATATAGTTTTCCAACTTGTAATATTTTTCCTGTGCCTTCCTCTCAGGCAAGATCATGTCTCAAATCTTCCAAGAATCTCTAATCTCCCTAATAACTGCTGATTTTTCCTGCTGCTCAACTCTTAGAGCACTTACTATTTCTATTACTCATCTCTGATATTTACCTTTTCACAATGTCTTCTTGTTTGACCTATTTAAGGATCAGCACCTGCATAAAATTTGCCCTTAAACTCCTGGACTTTCCCAACAAACATGCTCCTCCTCCAGTCATTTCCATCTCAGTAAATGGCACACCCACCTACTCAGTTGCTCAAGTCAGGGAACCGAATGTCATTCTTTCTGAAGCCCCATCCGCTCTTCCAATCACATTTGCAAGTTCTGTTCATTCTTTCTCTGAAACTGATTATCAATTCTGTCCACATTTCTTGACATCCATTAGCAATGCTGCAGGCCAATCCATAATGACCTCTCTCTCTAAAACCACAGCCAAGAGACTTCTACCATGGTGAAAGATTTCCCCATTTCTGCTCTTGCTCCTTTTCTAATCTTTCTCCAAATTATTCTAAAGTGATTTTTCAAATATATAAAGACCCTTCACTGGTTTCCCACAGTATTGAGAATTAAATCCAAAATCTCTGGTAAGAAACTTGGCTGTCTTCTCAAACCTCATCCCCTCCAGTCCCAAGTTTACCATTATCTAGCCATGCTGGCCTTTCACCTGTAACTAGTCACGGTTTTTCCTGATGCCTCTACTTGGGCAGCAAGAACAGATCTGTACACATTCTCTAAGTCTCAGCATAGAGTATGTGTCTCTTACTCCTGATTCTAAGAGTCTAAAAGTTTATTTTCTGCCCTTAAATCCCGGCCACACTTTCTCATAGCACTGTTTTTACTTGTCATTCGTCACAATTTGACATATCTATTTACGTGTGTAACGGCTGTCTGCTCTACTAGACTGCGAGTCCACGAGGACAAGGATTGTCAATCTGACTCTCCACTATCAACCCACTATGTAAGTTTATAATGTCTGGCATGCAGCAGATGCCCCATGACTTATGTTGAATGAATTTTGCTCCTGTACATATTTCTATCACTGCACTTATCACACAGTTCTGTAATTATCTGTTTACATGGCTTCTCTACTAAAGAGTAAGCTTTCTTGAAGTCTTTGGATCTCTAGGACAACAGAATGGAGTTCAATAAATGTTTAAATTGTGAGCAGGCATCATTATTTGATTTATACTTTTGTCATCTGCCATGATTACATATATTAGGCAGCCATCATGATGCCATCAAGCTTGGTCGAAAGCCTCAATTTCACTTCATCCACATGGGCACAGCAAAAATAATTCAAACGCCAATTTTGGATCTATGAAAAGTTCTTGTACATATTTTAAGGCTCATAAGTACTCTTGATTTGTGGGAACAAACATATGGGAGACCAGGGAGTTTAGTACGTAATGTGGGAAAACATTTAGGATCCTATGGGAAGGGATAACTGTAAATATTTTTGGATTAATGATCAGCAGATAAACCTGACTTGGGGAGCAGTCAGAAGTAGTCATTAGAAGTAGAATCAGATTTCAAGTGTTCTTGGCAATCAGGGATGAGATATAACATGAACCTAACAGACCAAAGACCACACACAAAGTCTTTCGTGGTGGAAATGAGGGGTGCGGATATAGATAAGAACACGGAGTCACAGCACATTATTCACAGCCTTAGGATAATTAAAAATGCCATACTGCTCTCATTCTTTTGAATCCACTGAAATACCTTACTTACCTGTCAGAGTCCATCCCTGGAGGCTGACCACAACCCTAGATTCCCAAAGTCTCAGTTCATGCTTCTAGTGCGGGAAGGCAAGCACTCCCTTTCCCTCAATGAATCTAAGTCCATGTGCAACAAAACTAATTCCCCCTCAATTGCCTTCTGAGTAAAATGTAGAAAAGATGATATTCACATGGGGGAGAGAACCAAAGGAATGGTGGAAGTAGGAACAGAAAAGATAATAATATGAAAAGGCATAGCTTTTCTCCTTTCTCCAAAAGAGGAGCAGTATAGCAGAAGCTGTTCTTCTAGAGACAAAAACAAAAAACCTTTTGGGGTCACTTTAGGACCCAAACAAAGAATTCCCCAGAACAAAAGCGCTCCTGCTGCTGGCCCCAACATCTTTCTCAAAACAAGAACCAGCTAATAAAAGGGAGGTACAGGGTGCAGGATTCAGAGTGCCGCAAAGATGAAGCCTCTGAATGAGATGCTTGACCTTAGACAACAAGTGGGTTATAAAAAGCAAGTTTCTGGAGAATAGGTTCACAATCTCATCTCACGGCACCAGAGGTTTTTACTGGACACCAAATGCAGTGTACCCTCAGGTACCAGGTCACTAGAGGCTAAAAAGAAACTGAACCTTTAAACTGAACCAGTTACATAAATTTCAGCACCAGGGTCCACAAACTGAAGGCAGATGACAAACACTACTAAAGTAGTTATAAATTTCTCATCTATTCAGTTGAGGGAGAAAAGCCAAATGCTCTTTGCCTTGAGAGAAATACAGTCATATCATTTGGAAACATTTGAGAGGTAAGAGAAGAAGGGTAAAAGGAAAAGCCATGGCTCAGATGGTTAAGTGACATGCTTCTGGTAGAAATGCTTTTCTTCCTGGGACTAAAGAGGTATGCAGAGCACCAGGTATTTGAGAGCCTAAAGAGTAAGAAATGACAGATGATCATCTTGGAAGACTGTGATGGACTTTGAACTTCTTTTCCTCCAGAGACTGAAACCACAAGCCCAGGATGGTGTCCTTTGGCCTTGGTTCTACAGAATGTCATGGAGGAGGGCCTCTGTCCTTTTTGTCGGCGTCTCCTTTCTGTTCACTGGAATATTTTCTTTGGGCGGGCCGGTTTTTCTTTTTTTGCTCCTGAAAAAAAATTCTTCAATAGTTCTTGGTACTTCTGTTCTGTCAGATACCATCCACAAATATCATTATCTAAATAGCTGGCTGCTGTGTGATGTTGATCCCCCACCACAATGGCTCCATGCTACTGTGAGAAATGGAAACAATAGACCTGTGCAGTATTTTGCCATTAGGTGCTGGTAGGATATGGGGTGCAATGAGATATCACACCTCACAGATCCAAGTTTTCTAAGTGTCCATGTTTCTCCCTAGGAAGCATGCTGATGATTTTCTTAAGCACAAATAGAAAAGTTTTCCGTTGGTAGAGGTGGCACTTGCTGAGAACTGAGTGCAGAGGTGATCGCAGCCTGGAATCGTAACTTGCGAGGCCCACCTAGAGCTAGTGTTGTCTCATACCCAAGGAGCAATTGGTTGTCAAAGGAATGAGCATTGTAGAGCAGATAGAATTCATCTTGAGCCACATAAGAAATTTGTCTATAGCTAGGATTTCTGATGAGCCAATCCCCGATGACTTTCACCAAAAGAGGCACCAAGCTTAACATCCTTAACACATGGGGAAAATTCTCTGCAGAGCTTTTGATGTAGACAAATTGGTTCTATTTGCTCTTTTTTAATGTCAGACAGGAAGGTTTAGGAAATGCAGACTCTCACTTGGAGGCCACAACTGTGTAGGGGTATGCTCCAAGACCTGGATTGCCAGGGTGTTGAGCTGAAGATAGAAACTGAGAACATCTGAGGTACGACCAGAATCATGGTCCAGTGTTTGAAGAGGGTAAGGGCCAGTGCCTAGCATCAATGCTAGACAACTTACATGGTAACTAAGTAATGTTATTCAAGAGTCCAGTGAAGTGGTCCAAGGGTTAAATAATGAGAATTCCGGCCGAAATTTGATCCAGAGCAGATTCCTGATGCAGAGTTTTGTGCTTGGCTGGACCAATATTGTCAGAATTACACACTGACAGCTGGAGTCATTAGGGAGGCACATTACTGAATAGAGAGCAATGCCAGCAGAACTGTGGCTTAGAGACATTTGAAGAGGTGATAATCCTGTGAAAACTCCCAAAGATACTTAGGTGTTTTGACACTCAAGGTTAACGTCCAGCAAAACAAGGTGTTACAAAGGTCTTGCCAGAATACTTAGAAACAATTTTATTAAAAGGAGCAACACTGAAGACATAAAAATACAACTTAAGGGAAATATTTGCCACAAATATGCTTTTTTCCCCCCTGTGAACAATGCATTCCCTACGGCTGGGGACACATAAATGATTAGGGTTGCCAAAAGGCGGCAGTTTGGCTCTTGTCAACAGACTGGTATATCTGGAATTACTTCAAGGCTCTGACTGGAAGTATCCACCCAAAGAGTGATATCCAGTGTTCACCCTTAGAGAAATGATTCTTCCAAGCTAGTCATCCATCTTGCCTACTTATTCCATTTTATTTCTGCCCTATTGGTATCCTGTAAGAGACAATACATGATCAATGTGATGACGACAAAATGTTAGTGTTCTGTTTTGAGTACAATATTCAAATTTGTCTGGCTTAAGAGTTTTAAAATTTTTATTCTTAAAAGTAAAAAACTGGGACTCTCTACTCAGGTTTTAGATGAGGCTCAGAAGGGATTTTACTAAATGTGATTATCCTTCTTCCCTGAACCTGATTAATAAGCATGACTATATGACACTTCATCATGTTAAATAACATGCTGAGGAACCCAGTTAGGGACATAGCACCAAAGGGGAAGACTGATTCTTGTTGGAAATTAAATTAGCCCAACTGTGCCTCCTATTGATTGTAAAAAAAGGCAGGAAGCTACTGCCCTATCCACATCCCAAACAACCTCATTTTAGAAATTATTTCCGAGGAAGGTGATATTTTAAAAGGTATATAAAAGTGACATATTTATATATCTGTAGGGAGAACATTTTAAAAATCCCCTCCAATTGTATGTTTTTTTTTGGGGGGGGGAATCTATTTAAAAAAAGAATAAAAGCATATAGCTTTTTCTTTCATTATAGATGAAATTATAGAGCTGCATTTTAAACTGGGATGAAATTAATCTTTTTAATTTAATGTCCTGGAAACAGCTATACTGGATTCCAAGCAGGGGAAATGGTTATTTCCTCAACATTGCCAATGTTTGTTGAATACTGTATTCAATTAGAAATATTAACAGTATTTAGCTAAGAATTATTAATAAGATGATATAAATCAAGAGCACAAACAGGAACTACTCTGTATTCTGCAATGTGCTTTGTTTTTTGTTATTTTTTGGGGAGGGGGGGTTGCTGCAAAAATACATAGACATTATCCAGAGATTATAAGCATCATGGGGACAAAAGAGGGGAGAGGATTTTACTATTGAAGTCAGTGTCTTTATAGTTACCAATTCCATACACCCTTCTGGTATGCTACCTAGTTCAGGAACACATCCATTGTGTGGAAACTGGAAACTGGATACACACTGGATCTCCTTTCAAGCCAGTTGGCAACCACAGCTTCCAATGAATGCCCCATATTTCAGACCATCTGATGTAAACTTGTAGCCCCCTGTATTCCATGTTTACTGGGGCAATGAGAAGCAACAAATATGGGACTTCCCAAGATCTACAGCATGATTTGGTGCAGCATAATGGAAGCAGACATTATATGGAACTGCTGAAGTTCTGCAGGATTCATTTAAGTTCTTCAGGATACTCACACATACCCACAAAATCAATCAACACAGTATTTACCTGCAAGCTACAGGTATTCCTTATGCTGTTAGAGAGAACAGAATACCAATGTGTATGCTCACTTCTGCAGTGAGACCAATGGATGGCCAGGGCATCCACTTGGTGGTTGTAGTGTAGCTGTAGTTATGGTGTCAGATTTAACTCCTCTGCACGGCAGAGTGCTCAAAGAATCCAACAGAAATCACTACCTTGCTGCTACAGTCTGCTTGAACTTCACAGAGCAGTCATGTCTAATCTATTCCTGGTAGCTTACAAAATACCCACCCTTCACATCCCACCCCACAAGTGGGGGCAACATACACCAAACATAGAGCAGCCTTTTCTCCTGTGAGGAAAAAAAATAGATGTTTTTGTCTCAAAGGACAGCTGTATGTTATGTGTAAGTTAGTTGGGTATATTATTCCAGGTGACCTGTGGAGCTACCAGTACAGACTAGGATTCATCATACTGAGCAGTGTTCCATTCATTGTAGGAAATGTCGCCTACCATCGTATGTAGTTTAGATACGTAGTTTATTGTGGAAAACTGTTATTTTTACTGAGAGGCAAAAGCAAAATCCATACTGAGTATCCATTTGGGCCACCAAAGACACCAGATATGAAATATACCATATCTGTCTGCATTCCACACAAAAGTGCACACACTGCATCCACTTGTGTACTGTTGGGGAGCTAGTTTGGATACTGTATCTTTGGTGTAAATGGTAACGTTAATAAGGCTCTTCTTTGAGAGAAGGGGCCAATTTAATGCGTATCTCAAGGGTATACATCAGGACTACTACTTTTGTATATGTTAAGGAAATGCCTTTTATTTCCAGAAAAGCTAAGAAAAAGGGAGACTTTTGAGAGTGGAGTGTTTTTGCCCTTTTTATTTCCCCTCAAATGGTAACCCAAGCATGCGAGCAAACAGGGGATCTGCAGCACAGGCACAGCAGCCATCTCTCAAGCAGCACTTTCCATAAACCTGGGTTAACATCTGGACCGGCAGCCATTTGGAATGAAGAGTCGAATCTCTGCTGCCCACTGCAGTGCAGCATGGCACACACCAACGACCCTGGGGCACTCCTCCTGCTGTGGAGGCTCCCAATGACACGTGAGCTGGGGACAGACAGAGGTTTATCCTCTTCCAATCGCCTGCAACTCATGTTGCAGGCTGAACTTGCTGGGTTTGTCACCGAAAACGCAAAGCTTCTCTGCATCTCCTGATGTATGTTTAAAAAAAGCAGCAAGGCCCTTCACACAAGGTTCATGTTCTTATTGTTTGCTTGAGCGTTTCTGATTTGTTGGGGGAAGAAAAGACCCTTGATGTACGAAGTTGGGCTTAACTCCCCAGAGCCCAACTCTCCCAAGGTAACTCACTGCTTCAGGGTACTTTACCTTCGTGTGGGGCTGGGTCTTGATGGAGCCGTATTCATATTTCTTCTTTCCGCTGCCTTATTAATATCTGAAAAGAATAATCAACCCATCTGTTCAATGCTACGGAATAAAAACAAAATCATCAGCACATTTCAAATGAAAGCAACAACAAAAAAACTACAATGACAACCAGATGGTGTAAGAAAATCCATTCAGCAGACACACTGTCACTTGGGCAATTTTTATTAAGTTACGGCAGTACATTGTCATGGTTTGGTAAGGAATATCCCTCAGTTTTCTGGCTAACACAATGCTTTAACACTCTGCCAAGTCCCAAACCTAACAACTGCCCCCTCCAAAAGTAGAAAAGGTTGCCTTCTAGACTTTGGAGTGTCAGCTGTAAGAATTTTTTTTGTGTGGGTGAGTACAGGACAGTGGGAGAGACAGAGTTAAAAAAAAAAAAAAGAGCAAAGGCAAATAATTCCATTTTATGTTATAAAGAAGAAACAGTTGGCTGTTGTCTTAAAACTTCCAATATGCCATGAAGCAGGGCCTACTTTTAATGTGCTCGGTGTTGCATCCCATTGGATAGAATGTTCTAGAATGAGATGTAGGAAAAAATTTTTTAATGAAGTATATTACAGGTTAGCAACTATAACCCTCACAGGTAAGTACCTAAGAATAAGAATTGCTATTTGGTTTGATAGTAAAACACTCCACATAAGAAGTTTTCATTAGAGAAATGTGGCATTTACTAATATGTAAGGGAGAACAGTGGAATCATACAAACTTACAGAAAAGCTAATTTATGTAAAAGTCTGCTTGAGAAAAACAAATCTGCTTTGAAAAAATTGAAGTGAATAATAAAAACACCACATATAAGGAAGAACTGATGCAATATCTAAGGAAATGAAATGTACCAATCTATGCCCAAAGGTAACAAAGGCCAATTTTTATGCCTTAAAGAGTAATAAATGTATTAAAAATCTGAATCTTTGGTTGAATGAAGAAATGAAACTGTGTCCTGCTGCAGTATAATTTTGTTCCCCTTGTTCCATAGTAGGCAATTAGTAGTGTATTTAATGACATTAAATGGTATTAAGCACTCACATAGAGTGCTTTAAAATAGTAATTATGTATTTAAAAAATTCCAACGGGAGTCCTATGATGTGAGATCACAGTACCCTGCTATGTTGTCAACTTTTGAGTTTCTATTCAAGTGAGAATGATCTTCAGTTTCATTTTAAGTCAGTTTCTATTATAATCTAGAAAAATGACTTCTGATAAACTGAAAGTAACATAAATCTAAGAGAAGCATATTTCACCCCAAGTTGCTTCTCCTATTTTTCAATTAAGTAGACACAATGCTATCATCCTTCTATTTTAAAACGATCAGAAAATAATGTCTATATAGGACTTAGCCAGTATTGACTATGGCTTTGGTATGGCAAGTAGAACTTTCACTTACAACCCTGAAAGTTTGGCAATATCTGAATTACACATCATATAATGATAAATCTTATAGGGAATAATACCTAGTTCTCTTATGTGTTATTGTAGAGATTATCAGTTCAGGTTTAGAAGGGCCTACTAACCTAGTCTACTCACTTCGTACTGCTCTCTAATATGGGGTGACTAGGATTCAGAGGAAAATGTCATCTCTTTGATTAAATAGTTTTTAAAGTATCTTTGGAATACACTGAGGGTGGTAGGGGTGTGAAGATATCTTCTAAATAAGCACCATATCTCCCAGCAGGATTCCAAATACTATTAAATGGTCTTGTGAATAAAGAAAACTTCTCTAAACATTGACTTGACCTGAACATTTAGGTTACAGTACAGAACATATGGTACTATTTTAGTTGGCAAGTTTCTATTAATGTTATATAATTTGCCCATATGAAATGAAAAGGACTATTACACTGTTTAATTATATCCAGTTCTGTGAGCACCTACAAATAGGACTGGGGAGACCAATGTAGTCATGAATTACATACTTTTGGGGCAAAACTGGTTCTATTTAGAATGAATGAGGTAAATACTGTACTTTTTTTTTTTTTTTTACTTTGAAGTTAGTGAAATTTTTTTGCAATTTTTGGCAAATTATTTAAAATTCAAAATTATTATATCTTTAAACCATTTGATTATAATTTGCTTCCTAATATGTATTTTCATCAAATAACCTAAAGCAATTAATTATATTTGGATAGTGTGGCTTATGTTTCCTCTGTAAAAAAAGAGAACTCTGAAACCATTTTCTTAATTTTTTTCTTAAGTGTCAAGTATTTGTTTATTCACCTCTATTTAAGAGTTATATACCTCCATTTTGGGTGAGATATGGAGAAAATAGAGACTTGGAAATTTCTGATAGTTTCACTGCCACCCAAAAGGACTGCTCAGGTTAGAGGAGGGTTGGGGGATGGGTTTCAGTGAGAGTTATGAAAACAATACTGTCATCACTATTAATCCTAATACACAAAAATATCCTAACACATGGTCACACAGAACTTTTGAAAACCTCTGAGTTCAGAAATGCAGGAAGAATAGAGAAGCTACCAAAAGAACAGATAACTTCAGGGAGCTGATCACAAAAGTGTAATAAAGATTTAAAGAGTCAAGGGGAAAAAACCTCTTGCCCCATCTCAATTTTTTGTCATAATGACCCATCAACTGGAAGGGAGGTTAGACATTCATTTGAGTAAGTTTCTCTTTGAAAATGTAAATATTGGAACTGGTAAAGGGGGCTTTTGTATTAATTAGATGAATCAGATTTTTACCTTCTTAAATCCTTTTAGAGATATATAGTCTACCTCAAGGAAATAAAAATAATATAAAGGAAAAGGAAAAAAAAAGACATAAAGTCAATTTGGGCACCTTTCTGGACATCTGGTAGAGAACCACAACTGGAATTTAATCAACGAGAGGATAATGGCAACTGTGATGCTTCTTTCTCCTCCTGCCAAATGGCCTTAAGATCCAAAGTCAGTCTCTTAGCACCTCTCTCACTTCAGCCTGGTTGGTACCTCTAGACTTTGTTAAGTAGATTAGCAAGGTGAATGCCATTCAAAAATCACCATCACTACAAGGTACTTTGGCCTGAATATCTTTTAAGTAGTCTTCTGAAAATAGTTAAAAGCACTTTTCAGGTAAGGATTTTTAGATAAGAAAAATACCAACTGAAGGAATCTACATAAAAGGAACAAACGAGAAAATAATCTAGAAAACATGTCACACAGGAAACGGTAGAGCTGTTTTAAGTCACAAAAGATTGGGGCAAAGAACTTTCAAAGAATGACACAATGCCTAATGTACTATTTTAGACTAATATGCTAGACAGGGTTCACACAACGGTTTTTGTATAATGCTATAAATAAAAATGCATGTTTCATTCATAGTACCAAAAACTGCTTTGCTCTATTTTTTAATTGTACTATCCTAAAAACTCTTTTCACCTTAAAATCAGTTTTTATCACAAGTTATCACAATGGAAAACCATAAGGACCATGTTAAACAAAGTGCAGTATGAATCGCTGTACTTAGTGACAGTACCACTGTTTGCAGTTGAAAGAATCCAGAAGCCTATACAATTTCAATAAGTGATTACAAATGAAATAAAATTCTCCAAAAGCTTAGTCGAAAACCAACTAACAATCAGTAATTACTAAATTGGAAATACGTTATGATAAAGATAAAGCCATTTAAAACACCATACTGACAAGAAAGCGGTTATCACACATTAAACTCCTCAAACTGGGAGGGGAAAGGATTGGACTTTTCACTTAAACTGTATTTATGAAGATGATCTTGAGGTATATTTTAACATCAGGGATATGAAACCAGTTATACTGTCATGAGTCAAGGATAAGAGAATGCTCTGATTATGGTTTCTAAATCAATCCTTTAAGCTTACTTTAAAAACTATGCATTCCCTCATATTTGATTATCTCCTTCATTCTCTAATTAAAATAATTATTCTATCTTTAACTGTATTGAATTATTATTCCTATGTACAGGAATGGGAGAAACAATAACTTATATTTACAGAATGCTTATTCTGTCCCAGAGCCTGCACTAACAGCATCATGTGCATTATATCATCCAATCCTTTCTACAACTCTTAAAGTACTATTATGTTCTCTATTTTGCGAATGAGGAAATTTGATATTTAGAGAAATGAAGTGACTTCTCTTTGGTCACATGATGACCAGGAGTCTCAGAGCTAGGATTCAAATCCAGGTCTGTCTGACACCAAAGTGCTTAACCATTATGCTATGCTGCCCCAACAGGGAATGGAAAAACATGGTTTCCATTATTAGCACTTGCTAAGACTCCCTGATCAAAAACGACAGAACCTGGAAAAGGACCAGTCTATGCCAGTCACACCAATGTTTAAGTGCCTTAGACACCCAGCGGGGCAGAACTTACTTATTCAATTACCACTTCAATTTCTATCACCTCAAACTGCAGTTCACCCTTGAACAATGCAGGGATTAGGAGTGCTGTCCCCATGCAGCCAAAAAACTTCTGACTACCTAAAAACTTAACAATAGCCTATGCTGGGCAGCCCAGATGGCTCAGTGGTTTAGCACCGCCTTCCGCCCAGGGTGTCATCCTGGGGCCCCGGGGTCGAGTCCCACGTTGGGCTCCCTGCATGGAGCCTCCTTCTCTCTCTGCCTGTGTGTCTGCCTCTCTCTCTCTGTGTCTCTCATGAGTAAATAAATAAAATCTTTAAAACAAAACAAAAAACAATAGTCTATGTGGACTGGAGCCTTAATAATACGAACAGGTGATTAACACAAAATTTTTTATGATATCTGTATTATATACTGTATTCTTATAGTAAAGTAAGCTAGAGAAAAGAAGATATTATGGAAATCATAAGGAAGAGAAAACACATTTATGGTACTGTAAAAAAAAAACACACATATAGGTGGACTTCTGCAGTTGAAACCCAGGTTGTTCAAGGGTCAACTGTACAATGTTTCTGGCTTTGCTCCTGATATTCTATTCACTTCAACACTTCAGACAAAAATTCTCTATCAACATTTAATTTCCTGCCCTTTTTATTTCTTTCGAGGAAAGACCACTTGCCTAATCAGCATATCTGAGTTCTAGTCCTAACAGGGGCAAGGGATGGTTAGTCAACCTGATGAAATGGATATTCTACCTGTGTTGGTTATGTGGATTCAAGGAGAACATCAGCTAAGAGAAAAAACTCACTAATTAGGATTCACAAAGATTGAGCTAATCCAAACTAGTAACAGTCTGAGCTATAAAAAATGTAATATACAGGTTTATTTAACACAGGTAAAATTTCAACTCAACTGTACAAGTAGAGATCCTTACAGAACTAAATTAACACACTTGAAAGGACAGCTTATAATCAGCTCATCAAATGCCTCTAGGCCTACCATGTGTCACACTCTGTACTAAGCCTTACACATATGGAAATAACAGGACTAAAGTCTCTGCTTTAAAGGAGTTCACTGTTTAATAAAGGAGAGCGGGACATATACACGGATAATCATAATATAATCAAAAGTTGGTTTATAAAAAAAAAAAAAAAAGTTGGTTTATAGCAGAGACAATGAAGGCCTGTATATGTGGCAGGGGAGAAGAAAAGGGCAGACAGGAGATTGGAAAAAATAAGGGGTAGGAGGTACATGGAGGAGTAAGGGATGGCCTAAAAAGAAACTGAATCCTGAAGGATGAGGAGTTTACCCGCAAGAGAGAAGTCATTCCAGCACATGTAAAGATGAAGGAATGGTGTGAAGAATATAATTAGAAAAACTAAAGGAAGTGTAATGTAGGGAAGAGGGGATAGGAGGAAGAAAAGAGAGTGGAATTACAGATGCAAGCCAGAGTTAGAGAAAGGTCACAAAACACTTTGACTTTGAAAAGGAAAAAATTGGTGGCAAGAGGGCTTGTGTAAACTGAGCTACCATAATAGAGTCTCAGTAAAGCCAAATTAATGAAAGCTTCCTATATGTATATTATCCAGAAAAGGGGGTTGGGAGGATATAAACCTAAGACATTCAAAATATTGCCTATTATACTGATGTTTTTCAAGGGTCACTGGTTTGACAATCAAGGAAAGAGATACCAGAAAAATGTTTAAAAGGTTACAATTTTACCTTCAGTTAAGGAATATTAAAAAAACTTAGGGCCAGAGTCAGTAATTAATTGCTAACAATATTAGCTTAACCTACTGTTCAGGAAGAAATTGACAGCCAAGCACTCTTCCTTATTTTTTTCTAGTACTTTTTTTTTAAGAAGTGTGATAAAAAACATATAACATACAATTGATCATATTAACTATTATTTTTTAAAAGTAAGCCCCAGTGTGGGGCTTGAACCCACAATCCCAAGATCAAGAGTAGCATGCTTTGCCGACTGAGTCAGCCAGGTGCCCTTCACATGAACTATTTTCACATGTACAGTTTAGTATGCTGAGTATATTCACAGTTGTACAACAGATCTTCAGAACTTTTTCATCTTGCAAAACTAAAACTCTTTATACCCATTAGTTTCCCATGCTCCCTCTCTTCATTTATATATATATATATATATACACACACACACACACATTTTTTTTTCATTCTTCACGTCGCATTCCTTTAATGAAGATATATCAGCATCACCCATGAAGTTAAACGTTATTCTCAGACCCCATCTCAAACTTTGAGAATCTGAGAATGAAGTCTAGGAATCTGTATTATAACAAGCTTCTCAGGTGATTCCTGGCAAGTATTTGGGAACTGTATTATCTATTTATCCCTTTAGCTTATGCATAACATATACTCAGATCCTCCATTTAGAAACCTCTTTAACTCCTGTATTCAAGGAGTAATAACCCATAAACATAATGTTACAAAGAAAATGTCATGACAATGGCTAAAATCTGTCAAAGTATAACCTTTGAAAACAATATAGAAAACATAACTACATTGCTACCTCCAAAGGAAATGGAATCATCAACCAAGTTTCCATTGTAATAAACGTAGTAACAATGTCCAATTATAAGGTCAGCACCCCCACCCACCAAGGAGGAGTGTGCACCAACAACTCTTTAATTTCATCTGATAGTTTAAAAAGTATCCTGAGAACTTAAGCGTCTTTTCCCAATTAGCTAGTTATAAAATAGCAAGAAAAATATTAACCACTGAACTTGCCACTTTTTGATAGCATAATATCCACTTCTTTGAATGGCAAACTGCCAACTAAAGTTCTGTCTGAATTCTGCAGATTGTTTTGCTGGCAGAGGCTAAAACTCCTGCTTCTTCTGAGGCATTTGGTTTTCATATCTAAATGCATCTCTTTGCAAGAAGAGAAAAATGGTCACACACATAATTTCATATCTACACCACTAAAAGCAAAGTGGGTCAAATCTAAATTTAATAAGCCGACCATGGAATCTTGGTAGGTCTGCTTCCTTTGTTCTCAAGAAGGTGAAAGCATCCTATTGATGTGAATAGAAGGAATTAAAATACTGAAAACTACAGATATTCTAACTATTGCTATTACCTCTCGAGTTCAAACTATAATGCCAAAGAACATTTTATAGTTAAATTACAGTTTTGCTTAAAATGTATACCCAACCATAAACCAGAGTTGCCAATTCTATTAGTAATCTGGGATATAAGTATTACTAGATTAGTACTAGAATCTGCTGTTTCCAGTGAAAACTCATTTTCTAAAGCCTAAATCAGGGGTTCTTAAAACTTTAATGTGCATAAAAACTGCAGGGGTTGCTTCTGAAAGGCAGATACCTCAGGCCCCACCTCAACAGACTGGTCAGTTGAGGCGTTAGAGAGCTGTATACTGATATGTATTTTCAACAAACTGTTCTAGTGACTCTGACACTGTCCTAATATAAATTTTTCAAAGAAAGGTTCAGTTTATAATCTAAGTTTTTGTACTGAACGAAAGCATATTTTTCCTTTTTCTTTTGGATATCAAGAATAATTTAAGATTATTCTTGATATCCAAAAGATAAGATTTAAAAATAAATTTCTTATATCCTCTCATGGTAAATACATGTTACTACTACCTCAATCTCCAAATGCATAATTAAGTATACTCATTTAAAGTCAAATTATTCATAATTCAAAGTTCTCCAAAGCTTGCTCACTAACTGCAGGATCAACCTAATCTTTAGCAATTCAAGCATTCTCGATCCAAACCAGGAGACCACTCAAGACATTTTATACAGCTAAAGTTCTAAAACATTCTGCTTTATAAATTCTCCAATGCAACTTAAGTTGCCCTGATCCTTGCCTAAAGTTGTTGGTCTTTATGTAGGTCAACAATAATGTTTTGAATATGAAATAAGGGGAAAAGTTCTGATTCTTTGGAGAATTATTTTCTTAACATAAAAGTAATTAATAATGAGCACTGGGTGTTATATACAACTGATGAATCACCGAACTCTACCTCTGACACTAATAATACACTATCTGTTACTTAATTGGATTTAAATTAAAAAAAAAGAAAGAAAAAAGTAATTGGTCTAGTTGACCTATTATCTTAGTTTTTTTAGTGATAGGATAAAGAATGAAAATGATCATCCCTATAAATATTCATATCTGGTGGTAATAAAACCACCATTTAAAAAGCAGCAGGCATGCTGGTATTATATATTTAGCTGTCAGTATACTTCATATTTTTCTAATGTGCTGCTGCTGCAGACAGTGGCCTTATCCTGATCCTTTCATTAACACTTCTCATTAACCAAAGTAACATAGAGGGTAATTTTCTGTTGGTCACTGCCCTTTTAACTTCTTGATAGTTTAACTCTGCTTAAGCCAAATAGTCTAGAGAAACGTGTATGCTATTCACAGGACAAATCTTTTGGCACAATAAAAGCTGACTGAGCTTTAAAAGCACTTGTCTCAAAGACACATGATAATCACTAGTAAACCACAAGGTATAGAGAGCAAACAGTGCGGCAGAAAGAATAGTCCATTTGGGAAAACACTAGGATCTAAAGATACATACAGGATAGCAAGAAAAGAGGCACCAATAATATCTTCCTTTCTTGGACATCTACAGTGCATATGTTGGGCATATTAAAGTTCTGGAATAAGGACACTTCTTAATCTCAATATTTCTCAATTTTGCTTGACCACAAAATCTTTTATCTTCAGTAGTATCTTGAATATGTTCTATAAATACGTGATTTGGACAAAAATAATCTAACTTCTCTGTGCCATTATTTCCTCATACACAAAAAAGATTCAATAATAATACCTCACCTATCTCACAAGATTGGTGGGAACAAATGAGTTGGTACTGTAAACCTGCTTTGTAAATCATATGCACTGCTGGATCTACGTCATCATTACCATTAAGATTAACAGTTTAGGAGCTGCATTTCATTCTTTACGTGGGGAGTCAAAAACAAAGAAACAATGATAGTTGAAGGGAATAAAATATTAAATACATCTCTTCCAGATTTCTCATTCTTAAAAGCACAAGTGAATCCCAATACTTCTCACAGTAGTAACAAGCCATACAAAGGCACTGCCATCTGCAGGCCATAGGGATGGAATGCTTTGCAATAGTTATTAAGAATGAAGTTTCAAACCACAAGGCACTCTTTTTCATCACACCTCTAAAACTTCACCAAAGGACTTAGCTTTTGAGCACTGGCAGACTGAAGCTCCATTTGCTGAAGTTCTGAAATGGACTTGAGTAAAAAATTCTCATTTCTTTTCTAAACAGGACCGATGCTGAGAAATGTGAAGAAAATCATCCTAGCCTTATTTGTAAGTTCTACATTTTGCTCTTACCAAAGTAACCCCAAGGAATGTGGATTTTTTTTTTTAAACTGTTGAGAAAACAACACCTGAATGGCCTAAAAGCACACTTCTCTGAGTTTCCTTTCAATGGATTAAAGTAAATCTGCTCTCTCACACAGAAAAACAGTTTATGAACAGGCCATACAAATAGAACAGACTGTTTACAGAAATAAGTTAATCTGTCAATGCCTCCCTTTCTTTGAAAGATCTAATTAGCTTTATTCAACAATTCACCAATTGACAGCATCTGATCTAGCAAGTACAAAGGAGCTCCTAAATCCTTCTTTAAATGCGTGTTCATTGGCATGTGACATTGAACAACCTGCACCTAGAAAAATTCCTTCCACTGGGCCTTGAAATATGGTTTCTCCAGCACATTCTACATGGAAAGCTAGTTTCTATGTTTTAGGTTAAAAGATCGTATCAGAGGTTTCAAAGAGTATCTGGAGAGTGACAGATGAGCTAAAAGAAAGGCAAAGAAAGTAGAGTATAGGAAGAAATAGATGTTAAACGGCCAAGAGATCCCCATTACTCACAATGCAAAGAGCTTGGGCTTTACTGGTTGGAAAAAGACAACATGAAAGTTAGTTTTCACACCCAGACTGACTCATACAAACATTAAATCTGGAGTTGTCAAAAACCAAAACTGCTCCATCGTCATTATGCAGAAACTGTCAGGTGGTTACCACACCCCGCAACGCTACAAAAACACTGAGGAGGCACACCGGGTGCACTTGAGCTGAAGTTCCTGCGGTTCCCTGGGACTACGGATTGTAAATCAACAATGAGAACGGCTTACAACGAAGAAAGCCTTATAATATTAATTACCATCCCCGAAGATCCTGGGGCATTTCATGGAACCCGCTATGCCTCCGGGAAAAATTCTGTGCACAGAGCGAAAGCCAGGACCACAATTAACCCCATACTCCTTAGGGCAGCGTTTCCCAAAGCGTGGAACGCAGAATAATTTCAGGAGGAACAAGGACGCACTGTTTATTTTAATAGACAGGTATTTATTTTGTTTATGAGCATTAGAAAAATAACTGGCTTTCCATTATACGGCTTGTGATTTACGTTTCCACCTTAAATTCATTTAAGAAGGAAGAAAAAGTCGGTTTAAAAGGAAAAAAAATTAACATTTGGTAAATAGCAGTACAGATGGTACACGGACAGAAAGGTGCAACGCGAGAGACTGAAATTTGGGAAACGCCGTCCTTAAAAAAAAATTAAAAAAAAAAAAAAAAAAAGCCCCCGGCGGGTTGTTGGGAGCGGAGAGTGCCCTGGGTCAGGAGACGGAAGAGCCAGCGGACTGGGGCGCCGGCGCTCATTTCCGCGGTAACCTCGGGCACAGTTTGTGGGCCCGGGGTCCGCGTTATAAAAGGAGTGCGGGTATCACCCAAGGAGACAAGGCGCCTCGAAGATGCTGTCAGGGGGCCGCGGGGCGGCGGCGGCGGCGGCGGCGGCGGCGGCGACGGGGCCCAGCGCTCGGTTCGCCGCGCGGCGCCCGGGAGAACGCCCGGAGTGGCGGGCCGGGCCGCCTGTGTCCGAGTTCGAATCCCGACCTGCGCCACCGACTCGCTGAGGACCCGCAGGCGAACGACTTCATCATTTCGAGAAACAGGCGCGGGGTGTGCAGGCCTACCCTACAGAGAAGCTCGGAGAACTACTGCCGGCGGTTCGCGCGCAGAGAGGCGGGCGCGGCGCGGCGCCGCCCGGACCCAAGCCCACCACGGGCCGCCCCGGCTGGCCCGGGCCTGGGCTTGACGGGAGCCAGAGGCCGCGCCCCGCACCGGGCATGCGCAGCTCCGCGCGCACCCGGAGAGGAGCCGAGGCCGCGGCCGCGACAGCGCGTCGAGCGGGCCCTCCCGCCTCAGCCTCCCGGTCCGGCCCGGGCCCCCTCAACCGCCTGCCGTGAGCCCCACGCCTCGGCGGACGGCCACCGCTTCCCGGCACTCACCGCTACCAGCGCGGCGGGCTCCCGGCCGCTCCTTCGCCTCAGGCCCGCCCCTGCCGCCTCCACCTCAGCCCACCTGCCCGCCGTAGGACAAAGGCGCCACCAACCGACCGGCGCGGGCACGAGGCAATGGCGGCCGGGGCGGAGAGTGGGGGCAGAGGGCGCGCACGCAGCGGCAGGCGCGGCAGTGTCGCAAGAGCGCGCGGGTTTATGGCAGGGCTGAGTTGGGCGTCGATCTCCTTGGCAACGAGAGGGGGAAGTGGCTCCCCGGCGGCGGTTGGGAACGCTAGGGGTTGCCTAGTAACGGCGTCCCCGGCTAAGGCTGGGTCCACGCTCCGTCCCTTCCGTCCGCCACGAAAGGCTTCGCCTTTCTTCTAATTTTTGGAGCTCTTTCCATTCTAACTGTGGAGATAGGTCACTGAAATCCTAAAATGCTTTGATTTAGTTTTTCATAAAGCGAAACAGAAAACAATGTGGATGTGTGTGTTGGAGAATAGTGTATACACATTCCTGTAAATTCCGGATCCCAAGGAACAAAGAGAGCAGAGAGGTAGAGAAAACGTTTTATTTAAATTTACATCTAAATAGGCTGTGTACCCTACTCGTTTCGCAGACAAGGGGCAAAAGGCTTCTGGTGATCCAGTTACAGGTTCTTTTGGAATTATTTCTTCCTGCAATATTTATTCAATGTCAAAAATAAATTTCCTGTGAAGCATGTAAAATGCTGTATTGTTCATTTAATCCCTAGAATAATTTATCAGAGGGAGTGGAATTTGCTCACACAATTGTAAATACACTTTATTAATCGCAGCTATTGCTCTATGAATCAGGTAGGGTTTTTTGTTAGCCAGGATATGCCTCAGACCCCATGGGGGGGTCTACGGGGGGGTGGGGGTCTAGTTATTCTCCTGGTGAATAGTGCATGCCAAGTAAAAATAGTGGCTGCGGAGTTGGAACGGCTATGGGAACTCAGATTTCTTTGATAACCACTCATTTTTTGCCCCCTTCACTCATTTGCTCACCGAATGTTTATTATATACCTACTAGGTGGCCCCATGATTTATTAGACACCAACTTTCCAAGCACCGTCAGGAGCAAATGCAAACCCATCTCTGCTATCTTGGAGATTACTGCCTAGCAGAGAGAGAGGAATTAGGTGAATAATCACACTTGAGTGTATAGTTACAAACAGTAAGTACTTGAAGAAAAGAAACAGGGACACACCGTATTGTCTAGTTTGTCTCACCTGTGATGAGCGCAGGGTGTGCCTGATGCCTATGGACAAATGGTCTTCGGGTACTTAAAAATTCATAATTCATCATGGCACCCAGGAAAATGGAAGCTGAGTGGTTTTTCCCACCTTTGCTGAGAGCTCCTGGAGCCAGATAGGGGCATATACACCCAGGGTTTTGTTTTGTTTTGTTTTTCTTTACTTTTCCCCAGGTCGTTCACTCACTGTAGGTGAGAAGTCTCAGGATTTTGTGGATTTGCCTGCTTTCCTGGTATCCTTTTCTGGGCACGTGACACCCTTGACACAGTTCAGAATCTTCTGTTTCTTTCCTCGATTGCTCCTTTTTGATGTTTATGCCATAAAGTATGATTTTTCATTGTTTGGCTGAATTGATTAATTCCTTTAATTTTCTGGTATCTCTAATTATTACTATTTTTCTGGTTAGATATACAGAGACAGAGATTTTTGTGGCCCAACTTCATCTTCCTATCTTTTCTCACCCAGAAAATTTCACATTATATTAGTTATTATTCACATCCATCCATGAGATAGGTGCTATATAATTTGAACTTCAAAAATTCCTAAACATTTCAAACGTACATTAAAAGTACATTAAAAAAATATGATACATACCCTTCTACTCACTGCTAAGACTCTCTTCCCATTTCCTTGCTCTCCCTTCCCAAATAATCACTCTCCTGAAATACATTCCGACATATATTTTGTACTTTTATTATAAAGGTGTATCTGTATATCAATATATCTTCAATCTGTATATTATTGTTTAATGTGTTTAGATATATTTTATGTATCCTTTCCCAACTTTTATCTTTTTAATTCTGTTAGGTTTTCTAAATTTAACTGTGCTGAGACCTATAACTAGTTTTGTGGCCCGTGGATCAGCAAGGAGCATCAGTAACAGCTGAGAACTTGTTAGAAATGCAGAATTTCAGCCCTACCCAAGACCCATTGAATCAGAAAACTTCAAGGGTAGGACCCAGGGGCGCCTGAGTGGCTCAGTGGTTGAGTGTCTCAGTGGTTGAGATCATGCCTCAGAGCATGATCCTGGGATCCAGGATCCTGGGATCCAGGATCGAGTTCCACATCAGGCTCCTTGCAGGGAGCCTGCTTCTCCCTCTGCCTATGTCTCTGCCTCTCTCTCCGTGTGTCTTTCATGAATAAATAAATAAAATCTTTAAAAAAAAAGAGTAAGGACCCAGCCATTTGCCCTTTCCCAAGCCCTCCTTGGTGATTCTGATACATCCTAAAGTCTGAGAACTACTGCTCTAATATATACATTTTATTTGCTATATAGTATTTTATTGTATGAATCAGCCATAGTTTGTGTATCTGTACTAAGAAACAGATTTTCCTTCTACTACAAAGTGTACTACACTAGTACATACCCCCTTGGAATATGTGTGAGGATACACCCTTAGGAGTGGAACTGCTGACTTTGTAGTATATATTACATCTTGAACTTTAGGAGGTTTAGCCAGACTGCTCTCCAAAGAAGTATTAATGTATACTCCTGCCAGCAGTGTTCAAGTATCATTTCTAGATACCCTTATCAACTTTAGATACTTTCAGACTTTATTCATTCACTTATTTTTGCTTATGACTATAGATATGCAATGATCTCTTTGTTCTTTTAGTCTTAATTCTCCTGAATTTAGTGATGTTGAGCATATTTTCTTACAGGCTATCTAAGTTACTTCCTTTATGAGCCCCCTGTTGATATTTCTAGACCATTTCCATTGGGTTCATTTTTGTTTTCTTTATTGGTCCACAGGAGTTGTTTGCATATTCTGGATACCAATCTACTGTTAGGATTAGGTCTTCTCTGTCATTTTACTTTATTAATGGTGTCTTGTCATTCATAAGTTTTGCTGTTTAATGTAATCATATGTTTCAACATTTCCCCTTATGGTTTGTGGTGTTCTGGGTCTTGTAAAAGAATTCCTTCCCTTTCCTAATGTCATTTAGATAGTCTCCTTGGCAAATACTATTATTATGTCAGTTTTCCGGGTGAGCCAGTTGAGGCACAGAGAGCTAATATAGCTTGCCTAAAGTCACAGAGCAGTAGAGGTGAACAACTTGGGCTCTTGACCTCCAAGTTGCACTGCATTCCATGGTTTAGGAACTTCTTGCTGTCTTGCTCTGGTAATGTCTCATGAGAACACTTCTTAGCCTTTTCTGTAGACACAGAAAGTGTGCAGAGCTCAGATGTGCTGACAGTTAAGTGCAATTCTCATTTACTACATAATGAAGCACTATGGCTCTAGACTTCAGGATTTCTAAAAATATTTTTCAAATATTCAAATAATTTCAGATTTACAGAAAAGTCACAAAAAATAGTACAAAGAATTCCTGAATGTCCTTTGCCAAGATTCTCCAAATATTGAACATTTTACTTTGTTTGCTTTATAACTCTCTACATGAGTGTTATTTCCTCTGTGTTATTTCTATATCGTCTAATCCACAGGCCTAATTTGAATCTCACCAGTTGTTCCACTAATGTCCTTTAGAGCAAAAGAAACAATTTGTTTTTCTGGTCCAGGACCCAGTTTAGGGTTACATGTTGCCTTTAGTTTTCATCTCTTGGGCTTCCTTTGATCTGTGGCAGTTCTTTAGTCTGTCTTTGTCCTTCATAACCTTGACATTTCTGAAGAGTACAGGCCACTTATTTTGTAGAACAGCCCTCATTGGGACTTGTCTGATGTTTCTCCATTGTTAGATCCACGTTCTACACTTCTGGCAGGAATACACAGAAGTGGTGATGCTGTGATGCTCTGTCCTTTTCAGCCAGCAATTGTCCTTTAACGAGAAACCTCTGCAATATTATGTGCATACATACATTATTATGTGCAGGTGAAATGATTAATATCTCTTCTTTCTAATTCCCAAAGGATTCACATGACCCAACAGAGGCCAAGAAATTCTTCATTCCTACATGCTGGTGTTGGAGGGAGTCCTTGCCAATAGGTGACAAGGGAGGAAAGAGGCACAGAGAGTGGGGTGATTGCCAGCCTGCCCGGGACCTGCCAGTATGGCCCTGGGCATCTACCTGGTGTGCCATGTACACAGAACTCCGACACTTCAACCTTCTTAGCTTAAACCTAATCAGGGAATTTACCATTTACAAGACCTGAGTGGATCAGAACATAGGCTATAGAATCAGACTAGCCTACATTCACAACTCTGCTCTACTACTTCCTAGCTGGGCAGACTTGGGCATGTTCTTTAACCTCCATGACTCCTTTTCTTCATTTGTAAAATGGGAATAGGAATAGTATGCGCCTCATAAGGTCAACATGAAGCAAGTTAAATGAGGTAATACTTATCATGCATAACGCTCTTAGAATCGCGTCTGGCTTATCGTGTAGGATATCCTGATGTATTATGACCCCATGGTTTATGTCTTTCTATAGATTTGTTTGTGCTCACAGTTTGCTAGATATCCCTAGAAAACAGAGGCTCTTAGGTTTTCATGGGCTACTCTGTTCACAAATGGAATAAATTGAATAAATATTGCAGGGGAGTGGTCAATAAATCCTTGTTCCCCAGGACATTGGAGTGGGGGTGGAGGGGACTTTGTTGTGATATTAAGTTCCTGGTGAACCCCAACTGAATTAATAGCTCCTCAGAGTAACATTCTGCCAACAAAGTGGATCAGATTGGGATGGCCCCCACTTGGCAAGTTCTGTTGTATGTTGAAAGGAGCAGCTCAGGGAACTGCAGAATAGCCACCCTATGATCCCTCCCAGCCATCAGGGAGACCAGCCTCTATAACACACCCATCGATGTCAGTATAGCTTTGTACAACTGTGGAAGTCAGAGTAGTGACTTCCTGGAGATATCCATATCCTAATCCCTGGAACCAGTGAATATATCCCCTTACAAGGCAATGGGGGCTTTTGCAAATGTAGGTTAAGGATCTTGAGATGGGGAGATGATCCTGGATTATCCAGGTGGGCCCAATGTAATGTAATCACAAAGGTCCTTAGTAAAAGGGTCAGTCAGAGAAGGAGATGTGGTGATGGAAGCAGAGATTGACAGTAGGATGAGGGGTAGAGAGGAAAGTGGTAGTTAGTGGAAGAAGTTACTATACTCCTGGCTTTGAAGGTGGAGGATGGGGCCATGAGCCAAGGAACACAGGAGGCCTCTAGAAGCTGGAAAAGGTGGGAAAACAGATTTCCTCCAAAGGCTCTAGAAGGAACACAGCTTTGTTGACTTATTTTTTCTTTTTTAAAATATTTTTATTTATTTTTTCATGATAGACATAGAGAGAGAGAGGCAGAGACATAGGCAGAGGGAGAAGCAGGCTCTATGCACCGGGAGCCCAACGTGGGATTTGATCCTGGGTCTCCAGGATCACGCCCTGGGCCAAAGGCAGGCGCCAAACCACTGCGCCACCCAGGGATCCCTACTTTTCTCCTTTTAATAATACCGATTTTGATGTATGATGCCAATTAGATTCCCTCTTTCTCCAAGCCATTTCAACACCAAATAACCCCCAAATCATTTTTGTATCTCTTCTTTATCATATAATAGTCTCTTTTATAAGAGGATTAAATTTAGTGTTCTCATTAATTTCATACCATTTCCTATTTTTTTTTTAAGTTTATTTTTTTTTTAGAAAATAAAAACCCAATGTGGGGCTTGAACTCATGACCCTGAGATTAAGAGTTACATGCTCCTCTGACCGAGGCGGCTAGGTGCTCTACTTTTTATTGATTCTATAATATCTTTTCCTTTTTGGGGTCAATTCACATTGTTTCAATTATTATTCTAGATGGCACATATTTAGTTGTTTTATTTCCAGAGCCATGTGAAATATATTTATGAAAATGTTTAAAAAATAATTATCTTTGATGCTGGTAAGTAAATATTGTTTGTGCTACTCAGATCACCAGGGCAATCTGACTAATGCCTCCCTTCACTTGAAATTCTTAAAGGATACATCTCCAAATTTGCCTACATATGTTGGGAGTACAGAAATAGAATATAAGTATAATAATCATAAAAATGGTTAAGGATGATATCAGAGAGTAGGGACAGGTCAGCCAAGTCTTGGGCCACTGTTTCCTGGTGATTCTGATTCAGTGAGTCTGGAGTAGAACTTCAGAATATTTAAAAAACAACAACTCTCATCCCAGGTTTACAGACCCCTAAGCTTGGTGATTACAGAGATAACATACCTCAAAGTCATTTACCATGTTTCAGAATCTCTCATAAATTACCCAAACTGGGGATCCCTGGGTGGCGCAGCGGTTTGGCGCCTGCCTTTGGCCCAGGGTGCGATCCTGGAGGCCCGGGATCGAATCCCACATCGGGCTCCCGGTGCATGGAGCCTGCTTCTCCCTCTGCCTGTGTCTCTGCCTCTCTCTCTCTCTCTCTCTCTCGAATAAATAAATAAAATATTTAAAAAAAATAAATTACCCAAACTGAGAATGTTAAATCTCAGGACACTTTTGACTCAGGGTGTGACCCTGGGGTCCCCAGATCAAGTCTCACATCGGCCTTCCTGCATGGAGCCTGCTTCTCCCTCTGCCTGTGTCTCTGCCTCTCTCCCTCTCTATGTTTCTCATGAATAAATAAATAAAATCTTTAAAAAAAAAAGAATGTTAAATTTCTTTTATGAGGGTTGGAACTGGATAACTGGCCAAGTCAGTAGAGACAGAATCTGAAGGACGAATGTTTCAAATTCAAAACTTAGTGATGTAAAGCAAGCATTTTATTCTTGTTCATTGTTTCTGGGAACCAGGAATTTGGAAGGGCTTGGTTGGGCAGTTCTGGCTCCCTCTTCATCAGACAGTGGCTGCCTCTGGAATAGCAGGGGGCTGGAGCAGCTGGAGGCTGGCTGGACATCCTTCTCTCTTCACATGACTTCTCTGCATGGGCTAGTCTGGGCTTCCTTACAATACGGTGGCTTCAGAGCAGTTACGCTGCTTCATGGAGTATGGAGTTCAGGGCCCTGGGAAAGCAGCCGAAAGAATCAGGCCAGACCTGTATTCCCTTTTCTGACATAGCCATGGAAGTCATATGCCTCACGAGGCTGGCCAGATTCAAGGCCCCCTCTCAATGGGAGGAATAGCAAGGGCTCACTGTGAGCAGAGCTTGTGGATGGGAGACAAAGCTGTGGCCACCTTTGGGGAATACAGTCTGCCATGGAGCTATCCCTCGTTCCCATATCCAGTGCACCAGATCCATCCCTCTAATGTTTCTCAAATTGGTCCCTCCTGACCAACCACCTAGTCCAAGCTATCATCACCCCTAGCTTGCACTACTTTGCTTGTCTCCAAACTAGGCTCCTTGCTTTCACCTTTTCTTCTCTCCAGTTCTTTTTCTTCTATAGCTAGAATATTTTTATATAACGGATCTGGTTGTCTCTCCCCATGGTTCTTGGGATAATGATAAAGCCACCCTGCCTTCAAGGCCGTGCAAGATCTGGAATTTTGCCATCCAGATGTATATTTTGCCAAGGTCCCCCTTGCTTTCCAACATGCAGCCCCATTGGTGTCGTTTCAGGCCCTACATTCACCACATTATTTCCACCTCAGGGTTTTTGTACCTCCCATTCCCTCTGCTTAAATACTTTACTAACCTTTTTCCTACATCTCCATCCTCCCTTCTCTGTCACCTCTTTAATTCATTCCTATTCATCCTTAAGATTGCAAAAATTAATAAAGGGAAACCTCAGCTATTGTGGAGTTGGGAAGCACTGAAGGGGAAGTACTCACCCACAAACTTTCCTATGCAGCTTGTTTCACATTCCTGGGCAGGAAGAAGTTCACTTGGCTACCCCAGCAGGAGGAAGGAAGATTTTCTCTTCACCCAGCAACATCCTAGCCCATGAGAAACTTCACAACTCATTCAATGAGGAGCCATCACCACCCTGAGCTTTCTTTCAAGGGATTTTTGTTCAGAGCAGCCCCTTCCAATGTCCTCCTTTTTCTTCATACAGCAATGTTACTCTGCTTTGGGCTCCAGAATTGCCTGTGGTTTGCCATAGCTTGCATGTCTCAGATTGCAATTCCTCTGTGATTCCCAAATAAACTCATTTGGCTAGTAAAATAACTGGATGTTTTATGTTTAAGGTTAACAAGATTTTCCTTAAATCTGACTCTTTGTCCCTACTCAGAGTGGAAAGACAGTATAGCATGGTAGCTAGGAGCACAGACCATGGATTCAGACTACTTGGTTACAAATTCTAGCTCTACCATTTATTCACAGTGTGATTTCGGGCTTGTCATCTAACCTCTCTGTGCCTCAATTTTCTTCTCTGTAAAACAGTAAGAGGACCTCTGAAAGGATTATTGTGAATGTTGCTGAGTTAACATCTGTAAAACACTTAGAACACTTTGTGCCTACCATGTACTGCACAGTAAGCATTAGCAAGCTGGTAGTGGTTTGTCATCCTGATGCACGGCTCTTGTAGGAATATGCACTTCTGTCTTGAAATTACTCTTCCAATCAGAGGTCAGTGAATAGGATATGAGGGGAATCTTGGGGGTATCTCTTAATCTGTGGCTTTGGACTCATAGCTGAGGATAAAGGGGTCCTAAATATTAAGCAGGAGGCTTTAACCCAGGGTTCATGAACTTGGATGGGAAGAACCTACCTCCTTATTCTCACTTACCTCTAACCGAAATGAAGCATTTCCTTCCATTATGAGTGTAAGCAACAAATGGTGGTATTAGTAGAGCCTGTTAAATTGTCTCCAATAGAAATCACAGATATTTCCTATCACATTACAGTTATTGCAGATGTCTTGAATTATCATTTGCACTCATCACTACTTTGAAATTATGGAAATCTTAGACTTGCCACTAGATCTTATTATGTAATCCATTAACGAAGAAGCACATACAGCGCTATGGTGCACATTTGTCTTTTTAACATTTTGATGACTGTATTTCAATATAATTGGTTTTCTTTGTATCTCCATTAATCATATTTTATGCATTCACAAATGTTTTCCTAAGAAGGGTCTAAAGACCTCTCCATATGTTCAGGGGACTCCACAAGACACGCACACGCACACACACACACACACCATACACATTCACACTCACACACAAGAATCCTGCTCTAAAGAAAGTAGTTAATGCCTGGGATGAGAAACTCTCCTTAGGGCATACTAAGAGGTGAATGCTTTCTTTGAGTCAGTCACTCTCCGAGGAATATACATATATATACATAAATGCAGGTAAATATATATTATATATATTATATATATACGTATATATATACACTCTTACTTAATCCAACACCCTAAGAGGTAGACATTATTACTGTCAACATTATATAGGCAAGAAAATTGAAACTCAGAGAGGTTGGATAAATTACCTAAGGTCACAGAGCAGTATTCTAGTGGTAGAGTTTGTGCTTTTAGTGCCAGTATCCTGCTTCCATAGAAATCTAGTCCTTCCACTGTCCTGCAAAGTAATTATCCCATTCCTCCACTTTGCAGATGTGGAAACTGAATCTCAAAAAGTGTAAGTTATTTTTCCCACAGCTAAGCAACAGAGTCAGGATTCAAACCCACGTCTGCCAGGCTCCAGAGCCCACGTGTCCCATTGTGCCCTGCAGAGTTAATTAAAGGTGCTGTGGAAATGCAGCTTTGGAGAGCTGATGGTTTATCGGATATATGACTCAGGAGGACCTTTTCATGCCATCCGTCAGGATTAGACGGTTTGGAAAGAAATGACTGCTTTTACTGCTCTTACTGTGGGGTTACAGAGCAGTGCGGGGCGCATCTTCGTGGATGTGAAATACACACTGGCATTTGGGAAACTCCATTAGCCACTATTGTCTAGAGAGAGAGTTAAAGGGGAAGCAGAAGATGTAAGAATACACAAGTAGGAAGTTCTGTATCGGGCTTACACTGAAACGGAAAGCACTATTATTTTGAAACCATTAAAGATGAAGTTGGTAAGGATCAAAGTGGTCTTGTGACCTGTAAATCTAATGAAGTGAAAATGAGGTAATGGTATGTTTTATAACCATTGAGGGTCTGAGAAGCTGGAAATTATCTCAGCATGAATAGTATAAGGGAACAGGGAACAATGGAAGCCATCTAGAAAAGGATCTTTATTCAGCTTTATTTATAGCAGGTATTCGTCTTGTCTTTCAACATGGGGACTGCAAAGGAGCTTGTTTTACCTTGCTGGATGTATGAAAATACATACATAGCATAGTCACAGTCCCTGCTGCTTCCTGCCATAGAACCCAGCATGTACAAAGGAAGGAAAGGTGGAGGGTGCCGCGAAGGGGGTCCCGACTAGCTGGCGCTGGGAGATGGGGTAGCAGGCAAGGGGGGTTGGAGAAGAAAAGAAGAGTCTTCTCATAGTTGCCCAACCCCTATTCTCTAGACCTGAGCTGTCTGACTAGCTGTGTGTGACTATTCACATTTATTAGGAGTAAATGAAAGAAAAAAGTCCACTTCCTTGGTTGCACTAACCATATTCCAAGTGCTTAATTGGCACATGTAGTTTCGCTAGTGGTTCTCACGTTGGATGCAGATATAGTGTTTCCATCATCACGGAAAGTTCTGTTGGAGAGCATTGATAAATACTCAATTCCTTCTCTAAGTCTAGGGGTATTCAAATTCCAGAACAAGTGGAACCTGATGACTGTGACATCTCTGGCCCATGGGAAGACAGAAGATGAGAGTCTTCTGAAATGGCACATGAGTCCCACCTTCCTATGTGACCTTAGGTGAGCTACTTGTACTCTCTAGGATGCATTTTTCTTATATTTCTAGTAGTAATGATTTTTTTAAAAAGATTTTATTTATTTTTTCATGAAAGGGGCAAAGAGAGGCGGAGACATAGGCAGAGGGAGAAACAGGCTCCCTGCAGGGAGCCCGATGTGGGACTCGATCCCGGAACTCCAGGATCACGCCCTGTGCTGAAGGCAGACGCTCAGCTACTGAGCCACCCAGGAGTCCTTCTAATATTAATGATTAATATAATTTTCTACTGATTATTTTGAGGAAATGATATACTTAATTTAATCCTTGTAATAACCGTGTGAATTTTACAGAGAAGGAATCAGAGATTAGGAATCTACTCAAGGCCACAGTCAAGGGCAGAACCAGGTTTTTGACCCAGACCTCTGACTTCAGAGGTCACATTCCTATTCATCAAGCTATACCACCTCCATTGCTGGTTCCTCATCTGCAAACCAAGGAGTCTTAGTTGAAGTCTTGCAGAAACAGAAACTGAGACAAGGATTTGAGTGCAAGTAGTTAATTTGGAAGATGACCCAAGTGCAAGTAGTTAATTTGGAGTGGGGAAGTGAAACCAGGAGGGAAGGAAGCCATCGCAGGGTGGGTTCATATGCTGGTTACATCATGGACAACTGAGGATTAATCTTAATGGGGGAGATAGTGTAGAACACACACCTCTGAGTTATGCCACCTAAGGGAGGAGGGAACTGGGGTGTTCACTCACCAGCTCTTTGTCTGTCAATAGTAGAAGGCTGCTCCCAGGGACATTCCCCCAGGCACTTCTGTCCTGGACCCCTCAAGAGCTAAATATGTTCTTGTGGCCCAAAAAGGCCCTTCAGGAGAAGATCGCAGGTGCTTGAAGGAGGGATGGAAGAGTGAATATGGAGGGCATTAAAGTGTGGTACCAGCAAAATGTTACCTATGGGATTGTACTAAGTGCTCTTTTTGTTCTGACAAACTAATGGCTAGTGGTTCTTGGTATTAGGTATTTTACATCATAAAATTTAAAATTATAAAGATTAGCAGTCTTCCAGAGCATGGTTATGGGGAGAACCTGGAGGTACAATTAGACATCTGAGCTGATATTCAAGGTGTGTGACATAGTGAAGAGTTAATATTGAAACCACACAAAAAACTCTTAGTTAGGGCTGGGACTTGCCTGGTTCAAAACTATAACCCTACAATGTGTTATGTAGTGGTTGCTCGATGAATAATTGTTGCATGAATACATGGAAGAATTAAATTGATAGGGAAAAGATATTTGGTAAAACAATGGGCAAAGGATATCTACAGTTAGTTCATGAAAGAGGAAATCCAGATGGTTAATAAACATCTGATAGGATGCTTAATTTCACTAATAATTAAGAAAATATAAATTAAAGCCCATGGGCTCTTATCACCCATTAACTGTCAGATATTAAAATGAATGATAACATCTAGTGATAGAATGAAAAGACCTCTTCATATATGTGAATTTCCCAAGTGTTTTGTAAATACTGTTCTCATTCACAATATACATACCTACAAATTCCACTTCTAGAAATCTATTCTATAGAAATATAAGCACAAATGCCTAAGCATATGGGTACAAGTACATGTTGTCACAGTATGCTGCGCAGTGGTAAAACCTGGATGCTGCCTAGTCGTATGTCAACAGAAGAACAATTGAATCAGTTGTGACAAGCCCATATCATGGAATATTACAGAGTAATTAAAAAAGAAATGTCAGATCTGTGTCTGCTAACCTGGAATGATTTCCACAATAGAGATATTTAGAAAAAAAATAGATGTATACAGAAGTGGAAATAATACATATGATATGTTATGAAAAAACATAGAACAGGAAATCTAGGATATCCTCAGGAAAGAAAAATCTGAAGGTACATATGGACAAGGACAACAAGGTGATATGTACAAATAAAGTGTTCGTTTAATTTTGGAATGGGACCATGGCTAAATTTTTTATCTGTTTTAAAGTATCTGTTTCATACATATATCTTGAGCAGGAAAGGTTTGATTACTCACTGGGGTTTGGTTATATGGAAAGATGTAGAACTGTATCTTTTGATTCTGATTCCCAAATTTTATTTTATTTTCCCCATTAATCCATTGAGAAGAAGTTGCCCTGAGGTTTCCTCAGGGTTTGGGATTCCCTCTCTCTCTCTCTGTCTCTCTCTCTTTTTCTTAAAAAGATTTTATTTATCTATTTCAGAGAGAGACAGAGAGAGAGAGACTATGAGCAAGGAGGAAGGGCAGAGGGAGAAGCAGACTCCCCACCGAGTAAGGAGCCCAACACGGGCCTCAATCCCAGGACCCCAGGATCATGACCGAGCTAAAGGCAGACACTCAACCAACTGAGCCACCCAGGAACTCAGAGTTTGGCATTCTTAAGGCGCTCAGGCTTTTGACTTTTGAGGATATTTCTCCTATACTATTGGGCCAAGAAAGTATCTGCTTTCTTTAGTTCTGGGGCTCTGCTGTATGCCCAAAATTAGGAGGAGGAGGGGAAAGGAGAGAAAGGCTACCCTGCACAGAGAACTATAACTAGTGTTAATATTGTGATGGAACATTGCAGTACAAATGGATTACTTTGGCTGTTTAGCGTATGAGCACCCATCCTATTTGCTGGGAATGGTGGTGGGGCAGGACCCACCAGGGGCCAGGAAGGCACAGATAGTTATTCTTACCCCCTGGCAGCCAGAATATGGAGTGTAAACCAAGCATGGCGATTCTGATATTCCTTCCCAAGATGTTGAACCTGGAGGGAATGACGCTCACATTCAGAGTCACTTATTGAGGGGTGGCTCAGCGGTTTGGCGCCTGCCTTTGGCCCAGGACGTGATCCTGGAGTCCCGGGATTGAGTCCCACGTCAGGCTCCTGGCATGGAGCCTGTTTCTCCTTCCTCCTCTGTCTCTGCCTCTCTCTCTCCCTCTATCATAAATAAATAAATAAATAAATAAATAAATAAATAAATAAATAAATCTTAAAAAAATAAAACATGCCCTCCTTCAGCAGGATCTTTCTTTGAAAACAAAACAAAAACAAAAACAGAGTCACTTATTGATTATATTAGTTATCTACTGCTTTGTAAGAAATTACCCTAAAACTTAGAGATTTGAAATAACAAAACATTTAGGAGCCCATAAAACTGCAGTCAAGGTGTCAGCTAGGCTTCACTTAACTGAGGCTTAACTGGAGCTGGAGGGTCCATTCCTCTTACATGGCTAATGGCCAGAAGCTTCAGATGCTTGCCATGTGAGCTTCTCTTTCTCTTTTTAATATTTTATTTATTTATTCATGAGAGACACAGAAAGAGAGTCAGAGACACATAAAGAGGGAGGAGAAGTAGGCTCCATGCAAGGAAACTGATGCGGGACTCAATCCTGGGGAATTGGGGATCATACCCTGAGCCAAAGGCAAACAAATGCTCAACCACTGAGCCACACAGGCATCCCATTGTGAGACTCTCCATAGATTGCCTGAGTATTCTCCTGACAGGATGGCTGGCTTCCCCAGTGGGCCTGATAAGAGAAGGAAGAAGAGAGGAGGAAGAGGGAGAGGGGGAGGAAAGCAGGGAAGAGGGAAGGTGAGGGAGAGAGACAATATTCTACAAAGCACATAGGCCACATAAAATCTCAGTTTTATGACCTAATCTTGGAAGTGACATGCTGTCACTTCTTCTGGATTCTGTTGGTTATGCAGACCAACCCTGGCACAGTGAGGGAGAAGACTACAGAAAGATGTAAAGACCAGGAGGTTGGGGTCACTGGGGGCCGGCCATCTTGGAGGTTGGCTAAGACAGAGCTGGTTTGTAAGACTTGTTCTGTAGCAGAGTCTTGATTATGTCCCATCTCCCACGGTTGCTACTGCCGAGTTTGGTCCTTCAGCCTTCCCATCAGTTCTATGAGCCACCTGACACCCTCCAACAATGTTCTCTTCTACCTAAGTTCACCAGCTCTGTCTTCTCTTGCTTTCCATAATGATCTTGACTAGAACAGGTGCTGTGAGAGAGGACAGCAGAGGGGAAGGTGGGTTGCATCACAGGAACTCACTGTAGATAAGGTTATTAGAGAAGGCCTCTCTGTGGTGGTGCCATTTGCCTTGAGTCCTGAATGGTGAGGAAGAGTCAGCTGATGAAGGATGGGGGCAGGGTGCCTTTCAGGCAGAGGGAACAGCACAGACAAAGGCTCTGAGATGGGAACTGAGAGTCCTGGGTGACTGAGGTGTAGTCAGCAAGTGAGTGAATGGAGGGAGTGGTCAGCAGAAACCATATCATGCAAGATCTTGAGGCCATGGTAAAGAATTTGGATCCCTCCCCCAACTAAGCCATCTCATATTCCAGACGTCAGAGCCTGAGAAGGCTGAGGACTAGACCTGAGGTCTAGGAATCAGGATCAGCCAAATCAGTAGGTGTCTTTCACCAGATAAAGAATGTCCATACCTTGTCAGCTCACCCATCTATTTTGCTGGCTCTTGGGTTTTAATTTATGGTTGGGTTCTTTTCTGAGCTTCTTAGTTTTCTTTGATAAATCCCACCCCAACTATGCTGAGCTGATAGAAGAAATTTTGCAATTGGGCCTGGGATTTTTAGCTAGAGAGCCTGGTCATCTGGTGGAGATGAGGAACTCCCCAGTATGAAAATGAGCAAGTAGATCCTGATGGATCCCTTGCAGTCTCATTACTTTATAAACCCACATCATTCAACAACTTGCTTGGCCTTCAGCATGTGCCTGGGCTCTGTGTGGACATCAGGCTACTAAGATCTTCCTCCCCAAGAATCAAGTTAGGTATGAATGATGGCCCAACATAAGGATTACTGAGTGGGAACTCCTTGTTACTTAGGAATTGATATTATGTCCCACAGCCCAAAGCAAATAGGCCCTGTGTACCCTGCATTCTAAATGGAGCCAGATGCTCTCCCTGCAAGGTTTACTGAAGAGGGCAGAACTGCCCTCTACTTCCTGGCTAAAAGCTCACTTTCCTCCTCCTTGCTCAATTATAATACTGGAGAGGGAGGAGTTCTTTGGTTTTATTGAGGAGTAAAGTGTTTATGGTGAAAGATAATTCCCTTCTCTCCCCTCTATAGTTGGTAGTCTTTTCTGGAGATTGAAGGGTGATGACAAGAAGAGGATGCTGGGATATTGTTCCCCAATGGGGGTCTACTTGGCAGTAGACTTGCTGATGTTCCCCCATGCCTGTCTGTGTAAGGGAAAAGAGAGGTGGAGAGAGGAGTCACTGTGGAGTAGCTGGCCAGGATGTGTGAGCTTCTCTGAGTCAAGGAGACCCTGCAGTAGTTAGCTAAGCTCTTTGGCATTCCACCCAACCAGGCTGATTGCTGAGCAACAGGGTCCCACCAGAGGCAGAAGCCGAGGTGGTAGGGCAGGGTAGGGAAGTTCAGGCCTGAACTGGATGGCCACCGTCAGAAAACTGCAGTAGAGAAGCCCACAAGAAATATACTCATGAGGCACATGAGAAACCATTTATGAACGCTTGCCACTCCGGGTTAGTCAGGAAAGCAGGGTCAACCAACAGAGAGGGGGCTATTGCAGAGCTATTCCCACTCCTTCCTCCCAATTTCAATAAGAGGGAGGTTACAGGGGCATGTTTCCTAACCAGGCTATGCTCCCCTCCCCCACCGTTTATTCAAAAAGGCAGGATCCTGGCTCAAGTCAACCCTTGGATGAATAAGGGAGAAGACAAAATGAGATTTAAATTGAGTTTGAGAATAAAGCTTTCAAGGATGGAGGTTTAAAAACAGAAAGTGATCCAAAAGTAATGCAATCTGCCCAAGATGTCATTAAGGGATGGAACAGGGAAATTCAACACAGCATGCTGAAGGTAGAGATTAGGGGGAAAAGCTTCATTATTATGCCCCATCAAGTTGCGTTGCCTCAGTAAACTGGTTCCATAAGTAAACAGAATAATTGAAATACAGTGTGGTAGGGCTGGAGTCTTGCTTAGGCAAGCAGCTGCAGGATTCTGAGAGGGTATGGGGAGGTAGGTGTGCACATTCCAGGGTAGCTAGCTGTTGCAGCGGGGTTTCCAGAGAAGGGGCACCTGAGCCGAGCCTTGAAAGATAAGATGGGGTTGATCTGAAGAAAGCAGAGCAGAGAAGGGCTTTCTGGCAGAGGTGACAGCACAGTCTGGAGCAGAAAGGTGAAGGCAGGAGGACAGTTAGAGATGCAGCTCAGTGAGCCTATGGCCTTAAGACCCCATGAGCTTAAGGAGCGAGGGCTCTGAGGGCTCTGTGGAGTTGCTTCAGACCTAACAGTAACACAATGGAGTTTGCATATTAGAATCATATGCTCACCAGATTCTGGCTGTGCTATGGACTTGACCTCCAGGCCTGTTTCTTAGCTATCCACGTGGCCCTGTGACCCCCACACTGCTGAAAAGGCCATTTCCTGTTATTCCAAAATCCTAGATCTCCACTCTTTGGAATGTCCTTTGCCCTACTCCTGTCATTGAACCCACTGTCCCCATAAATCATCTTTTCTCTTTCCTCTTCCAGAATACTCTGCTCAGCCCAGGAAAATTCTATGGCTTCTTTTGGCCTGTCGCCGCCAGCACATGTCTTCTTTGGATATGCGTATACTAAAATATCTTCCTTTATCTTATCTGGTCTTCGCCCCATGGGGCAACCCGAAGGCTACTATTTATTCTTTCACACATTAATTTAAGCTGCTTTAATTGCGACTATGATACGTTTTATATAATATAATTAATGTTTTAATTCTGTGTACTGGCTTCCCAAGGCAGTTTTGTGAAGGGCCCAATTTTGGAATCAAGCAAATAAAGAATAAGTAATGGCTGAAGTTATTATAGTAACGCCCTCCCCCCTCCCAAAGGAATTAAAACTGTGCTTGCTTTTTGAAGTCAGTTAAAAGGGAAAAGATAGTTTAATGTTCTCTTCATTCCAAGCATGTTTGGGTGGCTTTTGTGAAGTGCTCTGGACTCTGATTTCAAGTGTTCCTGGCTTATTGGCATCTGACCATCAGCTTGAGGTGTGTAGTGATTACCAACCAGCTTTGCACTTCCTCTCCCCACATCCTTCCTGATGGAGGTTGTGCTGGGAATGAGAAGTTACTGAACCCACTTACTCTTTTATTCATTCAGCAAATGTGTATTGGTGTCCTGTTAGATGCCCAGAACTGGGATGTATTCAGTCCTGTCCTCAAGATGCTCACAGTCCAATGAGGCCAGACAGATGGAGTTCTAGTCCAGCATACCAATGCTGCAGGAACACAGAGGACGGGCTAAGGTAGAGCGACTATCTGTATTTCCGGGAGTTAACAGGAAGCTTAACTGAAGAAGAAGCAAAATTTAAGCTGGTTCCAGGAAGGAGAGGGAAAGAAGGAAACAGCAAGACACAGTAAGAAGGAAAGATTGTTTGGGGCACCTGAGTAGCTCAGTGGTTGAGTGTCTGCCTTTGATTCGGGTCATGATCCTGGAGTCCTGGGATTGAATCCCACATCAGGCTCTCTGCAAGGAGCCTGCTTCTCTCTCTACCTACATCTCTGCCTCTCTCTCTGGGTCTTTCATGAATAAATAAATAAAATCTTAAAGAAAAAAAAAGGAGGGCAGCCCCGGTGGCGCAGCGGTTTAGCGCCGCCTGCAGCCCAGGGTGTGATCCTGGAGACCGAGGATCGAGTCCCGCATCGGGCTTCCTGCGTGGAGCCTGCTTCTCCATCTGCCTGTGTCTCTGCCTCTCTCTTCGCTCTCTCTGAATGAATAAATAAATAAATCTTAAAAAAAAAAAAAGAAAAAGAAAGGAGAAAAGATTGTTTGAAAACGGGGAGAAGGAGAGTATAGAGGAAGCCAGTGTGGATGGGAGGACATGGCGGGAGTGAACTTGGAAAGACAGGTGGGGATAGAGTGGAGGAGGGCTTGCTGTGCCCTGAGAAAGAGTCTGGACCATCCTGAGGGTGGGGGAGCCCAAAGCCGTTTTTTCAGCAGGGAAGTGTCCTCATCAGATCAGATCTGGCGTTTGCAAAGAGAACTGACCAGGACGAACAATGAGAGGGGGAAAGAGTGGGCGAGGGTTAGTTGAGAGTTGCCTGGCTCTTGGTAGGGCCTCAACAGGGGCCTAGTGAACGAGTGAGACCAATGGGACAGCCTAGGTGAGAGATGATGAGCCTCTGAATGAGTAGCAGATGTGTTGGAAAGGAGGATGCCCTTTGTGGCTGAACCAGGAGGGTGGGGTTAGCAGCCCGTTCCTCTCCCATCCTCCCTGATCTATGCAGCTGGCCTTTTGGCCTGGTCCAGAAATGCAGAACTTGGAAGGTCATCATCACCCCAACACCTGTCTAGTTCAAGTTCCTTGGGTTCCATTGGGGACAACTGAGGCTCAACAAAACTCAATCCATCAGAGGAAGAGCCTAGAATAGAATTCAGGGGTTTGGTGCCACTGAATAGAGAGTGCTAACACTGGTTGAAGAACCGCTTAGAAGCCAGAACCCAGGAAATGTAGGCACAGGGGTGTCGGGATTGCTGCAGAATGAGAGGGTCCCGAGTCCCCTGAGATTCTCGTGGGTCCTACGATCCCACGAAAGGTTGATGTACTACTACTCTAAGTGCCTCTCTCCAGGGACCGGCCTGGAATGGGATGGAATATACTCTGGTGGGGATGCATAGATGCATGGATGGATGGATGGATGGATGCGGAGGCTGGGACGCGGTGCCCCCTTGAGGGAATTTCCTTTGAAAGAGAGCGAAATTTTAAGCTGGGAAACTAACTCTTTTCCTTGAAATGTCACCCGAGCCCCAGCGGTGGCCTTCCCGTTTGCAGGGATGAGGGGAACTTCCTCAGGCCTCTCCATCCGCGGTGGGGACACTTTCGGTTCTGCCGGAATTCCCGGAGGCTGCGGGGAAGAACCGTGGGGGTGGTCCCTGGGGCATCTTCCCAGCACGTGGGGATCTCTAGTCTATCCCTTAGCCTTCCGGGAAGACTGCTAGCTCTCTGTCCTCTTCAGCGTGGCCTCTGAGCCCCAGGGGCGAGGAGGAAGTGCTCTTCCTGGGCCCACGCGCCCTCCCCTGCGCCTAAAGCGCGTCCCTAAACTCCCGGGACAGTTAGACTCCCGGGAATATTCAGGGGAACTCCCGGCGCTAAGGGTCTCCAGGAGCTCCGCCCTGCCCAACGAAGCCGGCCACGATTGGTCCCCGAAGACCCCGCCCATCTCCTGGGCGGGGCGGGCGGGGGCAGGGGCTGGGGAGTTACTAGAGACGTCCCCGCGCCCCTACTCCGCTGCCTGCTATTCACCTCGCCATGGTTCTCCTGCCTCTGCGCTGTCTCTTCTGGGGCTCCTTGTTGACCACCGTGAGTTGAGCTTCTGCTCTGACCCGAAGGGGAATTTGGGGACTTGAGAGTGGGGAAATGGGAAGAGAAGCAATATTTCGGGGACGGGAACTTCCCAGTTGATTTTGGGGGGACAGAAGCGTGGGTAGAAGTTGGGTAAGGTACCTCGGGTCCCGACTGGACCAGGTAGGCTGCTTCTGTCTCCTTCCAGGTTGGGGTCCCAGGTAGCCTACAGAGGGCGCGAACTGGGGGCACTGCAAGAAATGTGCATCTCCGGCGTGGATGGGGTTGGGATTTGGGGAGCCTCAAGCCTTTATTTGGTCAAAAGACTGAAGTCTGGGTTTGCCTCAGAGGCTGGCCGCCTGGAAGACTGGTGAGGGGTTTCAGAGGCGAGAAGGGAGGCCAGACAAGGGAAGAGGCGGGTCTGGCCGGTTTCCTGTTCCTTTTCGTTGTGGACAGATGCTAGCCTCTTGTGAGTGGTTATCATGGTCTGGCCATCTGGGGCTGCCTTCTTCCAGAGCATCTTGTGGGAACAAGCGTGGGTGCTTCTTTAAGAAGGCAAGGAACTTTGAACTCTCCCACCCCTACCCCACAATCCTGGGTGATCCAACCTAGGAGGAATACCCAAGGCTGTGTGGCTGTCTCATTGAATTTAAGATGACATAGAGGACCCCTGGGGGTGGTGGTGGTGAAGAGTTAGTGGGACCCAAGAAAGGGTTAGGAGACCAGCAGGGGTTTCTCTGGGTACCAGAAAGTCTCAGTTATGCCCAACCAAGCATGTCTCCGGGATTTTCAGAAGCCCACACTTGACTCACTTTTTGTTTAAGAGTATTTTTGTAGTTCCTCATTCTGGAGGCTGGGAATTCCCCATGTACCTGCCCCTCTCATCCCAGCCCCTCTGGCCCCCCCACTGGTTTCAAGGGGTGTAGTTTCTGGCACTGAAGGCTGAGTAGGAAAGACCCTTGGAGGGGTTGGGGAGGGGAGTCAGCAACAAGGGAAGAGAGTCAGTGGGGAAGCTGCTTTGCTCCCAGAGCTTTCATTTTCACTCTAAGCCATGGTTCTTACTTAGGGAAAAAGGAGGCAGGAAGAAGGTGGAGCTGGAGAGAGGAGGAGGAGGAGTCTTGTAGGAGGGATTGATTGGAGGAAGAGCCAGGGGAGGTAAGGTGAAGGGTGATCTGGGCTTCTCATGAGCATACTGCCAACTTTGGTTCCAGGTAGACTGGATGGTGACAACAATGGCAAGGGCTACTTTTGAGAGCTTCCCGTGTGTCAGGCTCTCAGCAAAACGCTTTACATGCATGCATTCTTGGTCTGATTTTTTCAACTCCTCCATTATACAGATAAGCAAACTGAGGCTCAGAGAGAGGAAATAACTTGCCAAAGTTCTCATAGTTAGGTGGAACCTGGATATAAGTCTACCTCTGCCTGATTCCAGAGCCTGCCTCTGGGAGTCTTGGTCCTGAGATGCTTTGTGTCAGAAGGACTGGAGCTATGGAGCAGGAACTGAGGGTTGACAAACCTTCAGAGAAGGAGCTGTATTTCTTATGGGTTTGAAAATGGCACAGAGGACTTCCGTTGCACTGGGAGTCTGGTGGGAGAGTCCATAGGGTTGCAGGAAGAAGCAACAGACCTTTATATTTCCCTCTCCATTTGGAGTAAGGTGATTCTAAGTAGTTTTCTTACCCAGGCTGAATGAAAGCCACCAATTAGGCAGAATCCAGAGTGTTAGTCATCCCAGCAGATATTTGCTACATATTTATGGTAATTGAAATTACTATTTAATGAGCCTCTACTATGGGCTAGCTATTGTGCTAGGCTGCATACATGTATTCATTCCGATTTTCACAACCTTATCCATGGAGCGGTCAATACTCCCATTTGAGAGATATGGAAACTGAGGCTATGAGAAACAAAATAACTAGTAAGCGTTACAAAGGCAAGATTGGAGCCTTAAGCGCTTTGACTTTCAAGCCTATGTTCTTTTTCACTGGCTGTTCCTAAAGTGTAGCATGATTTTAGGGAACACGTGGATATAGAACTAAACAACAAAAATTCACTTTATACTTTTATTAAAATCCTTCTCATTTTTTTCAAGGAGGAAGTCTCTGGAGCTAGAATATAGTTAAAACCTCTCCAGCACCTGCTAATCCTCCTTTTTAAACAAAAACCAAGAGCGAGCTTGGAGAAGAGGCCTGTCAGCAAGCAGAGCAACCAGCTGGGTTTTAATAACATTGCTGTGCTTCTGAAGTTGAATTTATTTTTAGGGTTACCTTTTATTTATGAGAAGTGATACTGGCTCTTCTCTCATGGCAATGATATAAGGTTTACATTTAAAATCGATGTCCTTAAATTAATGAGAAGTAATTAATAGCATGGCTGGTAACTGGACGGAATAAAAATAGTACAGTCAAGACCTAAGTTGATGGAGATGGGGGAGTATTGAGACCGGAGTTCTCATCGGATTCTATTCCTGTGTGGCTGTGGGCAAGTACCTCAGCCGCCCTGGACCTTCAGCTTACCATTTGTAAAGCAAAAGCAATGGGTTTTATCTTGCCAGCTTCACAGTCCTGACATTTCGTCAGGGAGGCATTGGATGATCAGATGACGAGGGTTTGGAGAGGGGAAAGGGGTGGGGAGCAGAAGAATAGAAGGAAGCGGCCAAATACTAAATATAGCCCCAGCCAGAACTAGGACTAGCTGAAGCCAGACAGCCTCAGGACTCCAGGGGAGGTACAGGAGCCTTCATGTGCTTCTGGGTCTTTGGGAGGAGGAAAGACTCAGGAGTCAAGCCAAAAGGCAGATCTGTTTAGTTCAGAGAATATTGTGATGTTCCAGCGCAATCGCTTTGTAAAATGCCAGACCGATCCTCTGGGTGCTTTTATAATCACATCAGTTGGCAGTTTAGTTAAAAACAAACACACGAAGTAATATGCAGGCTCCATTTTTTCTGCTTTGGACTTCACTTCAGTTCTAACCTCTGTCCTGGCTGATTTCCTGCCATAGAGGCTGCAGCAGAGATTTCAAGATTCCCTCAAATCACCCAATTCTGTTTTTAGGTCTACCCAGAACCACGCACTGCATGCAGAGAAAAGCAATACCTAGTAGACAGTCAGTGCTGTAATATGTGCCCACCAGGTGAGCTGCTAAACCCTTGGCCCCAGAGTGCGACCCTTCTTGGTCTGCTGGCAGAGGCAGACTCCAAGTGTCTGCTGTCAACTCGAGTCTTAAATGGCTCCTGCGAGTCTTCCCATCCCTTCCCTGCTGTCAGAATGTTCTGGGTTCCCTCTCTGCCTACCCAGGACCAGGGTTCCAATCTCTCCCATGAACTCCAACAGACTATGGAGTCTGGAAGGGTCCAAGAAAGTCATCTTTGAACCCCTTCGCCCTAAAACCCCAGTCTGTTCAGTTTTTGGTAAGTGTCTGACTCATTGAGCTGGCGGGAGCCATCTCATTTCCCAATGTTTTGCAGGAGAGAAACTGGTGAATGACTGCCTACATACCATTGACACGGAATGCACTCGTTGCCAAACAGGCGAATTCCTAGACACTTGGAACGCAGAGAGACACTGTCACCAGCACAAATACTGCGACCCCAGTGCGTGGGCTGCTGGGGAAGGGGTGAGCGGGAGCTAGGCTGATAGTCTAGCTCATTCCTGACAATGCAGCCTTAGCTTTTTTTTTCTAGTCAAGGTCGATTCTGATTGGCTGCAGTCTGGGTTGTACTGGTTGTTAAACAGTTTGATTCCCACCCATACTTGGAAGAGGGTCTAAGGAAATTAAAGCGGGATGTGTGAGGAGCAGATCCCCCGAGGATGACTGGTAAGGGGTCCTCATCCTTCCTGCCATCTCTACTCAGACCTAGGGCTCCATGTCGAGAAGGAGGGCACGTCAGAAACAGACACCACTTGCACATGCGATGAAGGTCTGCATTGTACCAACGCTGCCTGTGAGAGCTGCACCATGCACAGCCTGTGCCCCCCTGGCCTGGGAGTCAAACAGATCGGTATGTGGCCTGTCTGGGAATCAGCTCCTCAGGCAGGAGAGAGGAGCTGAGGCTCCAGGTGAGGGGGTGGGCCGTGGGCACTCAGCCTTGGAGGCGGAGGGACCCACCTGCACTGGTATCTCTGCTTGGTGAGCAGGAAATGGAACCTTTCTCATCCTGCCTCCAGCCCTGGGTATCTGCCTTGGGAGGGCAGTGGGAGGAGGCTTCCTAGAGACTGCAGCAGTAAGGGAAGCTCTGTGCTGGGGGACAGCCAGTGACATAGGCAGTTCTTCCTGCCCTGCCTATCCACCAGTTTCCCTGAGAGCCGGACAGGTGGTCCACTGTGATGATGAATGCCACCTTCTCCCTTCCAGCTACAGGGATTTCTGATACCATCTGCGATCCCTGCCCCATCGGCTTCTTCTCCAATGTGTCTTCTGCTTTGGAAAAGTGTCACCCTTGGACAAGGTACAAAGATTCATTCCTTGTGTTTCCTGCCATAAGAGGGATGTGAGACTACTTCCATTCTATCTGGTCACCTGTCCTTTAGGCCCTGCTCCCCATGTCCACACGCTTGTGCACTCATAGAACTTCTAAAGTATCCCCGTGGCTGACCAAAAGACCATTTTTCAGCTTTTTTTTTTTTTTTTTGCCTGGTGTGTCTCCGGTGGTAACAGATGCTGCTGATCTCTCAATCTTCATGAAACTCCCTTCTTGGGGGCACCGCGGCACCTATCTTGCTTTCCTTCTACCCCTCCTCTGCTTCTCCAACCTGGTTTCCTTGTCCTTTGTTCTAGGCTCTACTCTCCAATCACTTTGCCCACCTCCTCTGAGCATCTCATCTGTATCCATGGTTCCCAAATAACATCTTGATCTGTGTCCTAGGTCCCAGACAATCACATGCCACCACTGAGGGTCCACCTCCATGCAGGTGATCCACAGGCACCAAATGGGCTCACTTGCCCACCCCTCTCACCCTGTGGGAAGACAGTCCCATGGGTCTGGGCACTTGTCCCATGGTCCCTCCCGAAGCAGTCACCAGATCTTGTCCATCTGGTCTTCCAGATGTTTTGAGATTCCATCTCATTATCTTCACGGTCATCACTGTGGTCTGGATGGTGCTTTCACCTCCTTACCGGCCTCCCTGGCTCTGCTCTCTCTCTGCACCCTCTTGCCAAAGTGAATTTTCTACAGTGTATTTTGGATCACGGCACTCCCTATTTAAAATGCTTCATGGCTCTCTGTGCCTTGAGGACGAAACCCAGACTCCTTCGCACGGGCCCCAACCTTCCAGCTCCACTTCCTGACTGCTTTCCGCATGCTACTTTGTAATCCCCTCAACACCGTCTGTTCTCTTGCATCAAACTCTCCTGTCTGGAATACCCTTAAACACATGCCTAATTAACTGTTTACACTTAATTCTTAAAAAATGGGTAAGACAGGCTCATGGGATACAAGGCACAAAAGGGCCTATGGTGATAAGTCTCCTTTCACTCTGTTCCTCAGCCACTCGGTCCTCCCTGGAGGCAGCTACTGTTCCTTGTGTGTCCTTCCAGAGATTCTATGTACAAATAAACACACATACACATGCAGACACACGTATTTTCCACACAAATACTAGTATTCCATATATACTTTATTATTTGTTTCCTTCTGCCTTGCTCCAGTAGACTGCAAATTCCTTCAGTGTAGAGAGTTGGCTTTTTTTTTTCCTTCCAATGATGCATTCCTTATGCCCAGAACAATGCCCAATGCACAGTAGGTGCTCAATAAATCTTTACTGATAAATGTTGAATGATAACCCGGGGGCATCTTGGTTAGTAGAATCAGAGCTCTGGGTTCCAGCCTCAGAACAGCTTAGAAAGGACGTGACTCTACAATAAGTGTGTGACCCTCTGGGCCTTGGTGCCCTCGTTTGGAAAATGCGAATGACTTTCATCTCACAAGGCATGAAGAAAAGACACATAGGAATGTCTGTTAGATGCCTAAGCACTGGTATGTATGTGCTTTCTTTGAAGCTTTGAAGCTTTTTTCCCACTTTAGAAGTAAATTTCTTGGTGATGTTCTCTTCTATCTACTTCTCCTGGGACCATGTCTTGATCATCCCATATCGAGATGCCTGCAAGGGCTCCTGGCTGTCCACTTTTCCATAATTTCTCCTGTGAGCTCTCTGGCCCCCTGAGTGCTGTCACTGGGTAGTCATCTGGTTGGATGCTGATGCAACTTACCAGCTGAATCCGGTTGAAACCTTCATGGCTGATTACCAGTGCTCTAGTTCTAAAGCCCAATTTTGCGTCGTTCCCTAACCTCATCTGGCATGTTCCCCACCCCCCCATCACCGAATCCTTCAAATCACGTTGTCTTGCTTTAGCCAGAATGTGCTGCTGGTCTAAATTTACATCCTTCAGGGCCACTCAGATCTTGCTTCCACTAGGCCAGGCTTTCTCTTAACCCACAGGTTCTCAATGGAGCGATTCTTCTTTCCAGGGCACATCTGGCAATATATGGAGATATTTTGGTTGTCACAACTGGGGAGGGACTGCTACTGGCATCTTGAGGGTAGAGGCCAGTCATGTTGCTAAGCATCCTACGAGAGCACAGGATAGCCCTGCAATAGAGAGAGATGTGGCCCCAAATGCAGTAGGGCTGAGACTGAGAAGCCCTGCCTTAGGACTGAACTCATTACACCTCTATTCCAGCTATTGTGGGCTTTGTCTCCCCTTCTCTGAATGAGTCCCAGTTCACTTTAGCCTATGTGACAAAGCATGGCACTCATTAGGGACTCTCCAACTGATTATTCCTCCTTTAAGATGTTTTTTCTCTGCACTCATGAATTCCATGCGAACAGAGTCTGTGTCATTCCCATAATAATCAGCATAGGAGGTTGCATACCATCCATGCTCAGTGAACCTGAACTTGTCGGTTTTGATGGTCTCCCTCGGGTTGGAAATCTTGTGGTTGGGGAAATTTAATTTCTCTTTCTTTCTGTTCCTTGTGTGTGTGTGTGTGCGCGCGCACATCTGTCTGTGCACAGCTGTGAAACCAAAGGCCTGGTGAAGGTTCAGGCGGGAACTAACAAGACTGATGTTATCTGTGGTGAGTCTTGGGGAATGGGCCCTGGCAGCAGGCCCGGGAGGCAGGGAACTGAAAGGGAACACTGGTGGTGAAAGAGGGAGAGCAGGTGACATGAGAGGAGGAGGCAGCTTTTTGGGGTTGAGGTATCCCAGCTTTGCCTGGGCCAGTCACCTCCTTACTCTGAGCCTCAGTTTCTTCATCTGTGAAATGAGATGATAACAGCAGCTCCCTTAGCAGCTTGGGATAAGTGCCTGGCATGGGTTCTTGTACTTTGGACGTGTTCTGTCAATGATCTGCTGCCACCCTGCATCTCAAGTACCAATGTGGTGTGACATTGTTCCTCTCGGGGCCTCGGTTTTGATTTTAGAATGAGGAGGTTGACCTACAGCACAGTCACAGACTCAAGGACGGGCAGGTCATGTTAATGAGTTGAAAAGTCACGGCTAAGACAAAGACACTCTGTTTTTTTCCCCTTGGCAGGGCTGGGGCTGGAGTGAGGTGAGTGAGACACTTGCCTTGGACACAGTATTTAAGGAGGTGCCAGGAAAATGCAGTCATCAAGATAAATAACATTTAATACATGTTTTTAAAAAAATCAAAACTAATGTAAAAAAAAGTCCATAATGAACAAAATACCAAATTTACAAAACAAACAAACAAACCCTGTGATCCAGCCCCACCTCACTTGCCTCAGCTTAATCCCAGCCCTGGTTCCAATAAAACTTTACTTAAAAAACAGGCAGTCAAGGATGCCTGGGTGGTTCAATCGGTTAAACGTCCGACTCCTGATTTCGGCTTAGGCTATGATCTCAATTTCGGCTCAGGTCATGATCTCAGGGTCATGAGATTGAGCCTGTGTGGGGCTCCCCACTCAGTGGGGAGTCTGCTTGAGATTCTCTCCCTCTCCCTCTGCCTCTCCCCCACTCGTGCTATCTCTCTCTCTATCTCTCCCTCTCAAATAAATATATAACTCTTAGAAAAGGCAGCCAACATGTGGGCCATAGTTTGTTGATATGATTTTTCAAAACATGACATTAAAATATTATCAATATTACTATATTGATTACTGAGTTTTTTTGTTGTCCCCTTAGATTTTGTCCCAAGATGAATGCTTCACTTGCCTTCCCCTAGTCCCTGGTCTTTCCTTCATATCTCCATTTAGGATAGAGTCTTAGGCCTAAGAAACACTTTACTTCCCCCCCATTCCTCTGTAACAAATGCTGATGGACCTCAGCATTGGGCACAGAGTAGGGAGGGATGGGGCATGCGGTGAGCTGGTGGAGACAGCTGCCACTCCTCAGTTCTGGCGAGGGGTGCCCGGTGGGGCTACCGGCCCACTGTCTCTGGATCTTTCAAAACTTCTTAGAGAAACCAGATATCTTGATATTAAATATGCAATCCCCTAACTTTAAAAACTTGACAAATATTTCAAGAATTCTTTTTTAATGTGCTGGTTACACTAAACACATCTGGCCTCATTTTTGCCAGGGCCACCTGTTTGAATCCCCTGATTTTAGATAAGTTCAGGCATGGAAGGATTTTAGAGTATAGCCAGGTGCAGCAGCTTTGGGCATGGGGGCAGGGGCTGCTGCTGATGGGGAGCCATCATTGAAATCTTGATTTCTCCAGGTCCCCAGCCTCGGTTAAGAGCCCTAGTGGTGGTCCCCATCATTATGGGGATCCTGCTTGCTGTCCTGTTGGTGTCTGCCTGCATCCGTGAGTCCCCAGGTGGGGAGACAATGAGGGAAGGAGGGAGGGAGGAGATGGTACCGTAGAACTGGGCACCTGTTTCCTGATTTGGCTTCACCAACTGCCCATCCCATCTTGTTTTTCCTCTCTCTCTCTCTCTGTCTCTCTAGGAAAGGTGGTCAAGAAGCCAGAGAATAAGGTAGGTTAGCTCTGGGAAACAGCTCAGGGTTTTGGCAAACTGGAAAGAAAGCCTGACTCATTGTTGCCTCTATAGCAGTACAACTGATTCAGAATCTGCCCCTGTGGCCAGTGGGGAGGCAGCAGAATTAGCTACTTTCACTCCCAGTGCTGGGCTGCAGGGCTTTTCCCCTTCACCCCCTTGCACCACCAACCTACATTCATCTCCAGAGTTAGTCTCCCCATGGGGCAGCCCTGGCACCGTTGGCAAAATCTGATGTTTCCTGGCATTTAATACATGGGGAACCATGTCTCTGGGGGCGTTGGTGCCAGGTCACTGGGTGGGGGCTGGAGGGGCAGCTCCTTGGATCCACTGACTTCCACTCTGGAAGCTTCTCAATGCTCTCTGTGTGGCCAGCAGGGGGCAGGAGGCACCCATTGAATCAGCACCCACCCTCCCTTTGGGAAAGGGGAAGGGGGCTTATGTTTGGGGGAGGGGTCTCCTAAGGGAAAGGCTACTCAGAGGTGTTGGGGGGGCGGGGGAGGGTTGGCTACCTCACACCTTGGCTGCCCTAAGGTTATGTATCAGGACCCTGTGGAGGACTTGGAGGAATTTCCTATGCCCCCGCACTCCATTGCTCCGGTGCAAGAGACCTTACATGGGTGCCAGCCGGTCACCCAGGAGGACGGCAAAGAGAGCCGCATCTCCGTGCAGGAGAGAGTGTGAGGCAGCGTGTGCCCAGGAGTGTGACAGCGTGGGAGAGTGGGCGCGTGGCTGGAGAGCCTGGAGCTGCTGGAGGGGCATGAAGGGGCGGTGCTCCCCTGCCTGCACCCCTGTGCTGCAGAAACAGAGAACCTTCCACCCCACCCCTGGAGCCCATTCCACCTCCCAACTTGCTTTTAAAGATGGAGATGAAACTTTTGGGGGGCCAGATAGTAATATCCACCAACCCAGCATTTCAGGGCCCTGAGGTGTATATCACGGTGGTTTCTACGAGCCCAGGAAGACCCACGAAGAGCCATTGTGGCATTGTTTGTGACAGTGGACAACTGGAGGCCACTTAGCTGTTCAGCAGCAGGGGACTGGCTAAATAAAATTTGTAATATATTTATACAACAGGATCTCAGAAACACTGTTGTGAAAAAAAAAAAAGCAGGTTGCAGAATGATGGGTATGGAAAAATTTTTTTTAAAGCACCTGCCCCCAAACAATATGATGTGTGTAAACATAACACACTAAGGTATATGTAGATATGACAAGTGTTCTGGAAGGATACACAGGAAATGCACAGCTTCAAGAGTTGTAATATCTGGGTTGGGGGAGAAGCACTGGGGAAGGGTTAAAAGAAGGTTTGACTTTTTTTCCCCAAAAGGAAAGTGAGTCCATTTAATGCTTATATAATTAAAAAGTCATCAAACATGTATAAAGGAAAATGAGGGTGGAAATGCTGAGTGACATGAGCTGTTTCACTTGCTGTCAGGCTCACAGAATTAGGGCACTTGCTGAGGATAATAAGAACGTCCCCAGGCTGCTGCCCTTCTGGGGCGGTTTCCATGTGTGCTCACATTTGGCATTGTGTTTGGAAAACGCTCTCCTCATTTTATTCATGTTCATAAAAAAACAGCCTTGAGGGCAGGCAGGGTCCACATCCCTCTTTAACAGAGGTGAAAATGGGAGCCCAGAGAGGTAAAGGGATTTGCCTGTGGTCACACAGCAATTCTCAGTGGTGCCACTCAAAGCTCACCACTCTCGGTCCTATGCTGCTTCTTCCAGATTTTCCTGCTCTCTGGAACCTACATCTGTAGCTCCTTCCTGGGGAGGTCCTGGGCCTCCCACTTCCTTCTGACCTCCCAACTGCTACAGGAGCTGCCTGCTTCTTGGTCAGATGGTGCCCCCTTCCCCCCAGCAGTATCTTAGGATAAAAATAAACCATCCTGTTCTCTTTTCCTGCTGTGCCAACTGAGGGGGAGCCTAGCCAGGAGGAGCAGCAGATGGAGTGGGAGCAGAGGGGAAGGGAGAGGAGGGGAGGGGAGGGGAGGGGAGGGGAGGGGAGGGGAGGTTATAGGACAAGGAGAGGGAAGAGCCACACAAAGCTCCTGGACAAAAATTCATGGTGAGGATGAGACCAGGCTGGTTCAACCCAGGGAATCTCAACCTTTCCCCCAGCAAGAAGCTGCCTTGGATTCCCCCGTTATGTCCTGCTGGCTGGAGGGTGAGGGTGGAGAGGGCTTGTCCTGGATGGAGACTGGGGACAGCTGAGAGCCAAGAGAAGGGCACCTGGCTTGGCAGACATCCCAGAAGAGCTTTAAGAACCATTTGGATGAACCAGGTGGAGACATTTGGTTTAGAAAGCAGAACAAAGTGGTGGTTGCGGGGTGGAGAAAGAGGAGCTTTGGGACTGCACCCTTATCCTCTACCTAGAGTCCAAATCCTAGTGTCACTTACTTCGGTGCAGGACAGTATGGTGGAAAGAGGCAAAAGACCCTCCTCAGTCACCTATTGTCTGTGTGATGTGTGACCTTGGGTGTGTCATTTTCATCTCTGAGGAGCTTAGTTTCCTCATCTGGCAAATGGAGACCGTACCCCATACCCCTAATAGGGGGTATTTTTTTTTCTTTTTTTTAAAATAGGGGGTATTGAGTCTTCTTTGTGTTCTCCTAGGTCAGAGGTTCTCAATCTTGAGCAGAGGTCAGAACCACCTATCAGACTTATTAAAAGATTGGCTCATGGCCAGTGTTTGATTGAGTAGGTCTGGGATGGAGCTCGGTAATTTGCATTTCTAACAAGTTCCCTAGGTGATGCTCAAGCTGGTGGTCCAGGGACCACACTTTGAGAACTACCGCCCTCCCACAGTTTCTTATTAGGAGCACTTGGGATGGATTGCCTGGGGGGCTTTCCCTGGTCTCTAAAGCATGCTTAGTACAGGTATGCGGAGGGTCAGCTATACCCCGGAGAGTTAATGCCCCCAGAATACTCTCAACCAAATAGAAATGAAAGGTGGAGGATAGATGCCCCATCCTCCTTGCCCTTGGAAGGGACAAATCTGAAGGGCAGTGTAGGTTTTCCTAGGTTTCCTAGCAGGATCAAGCCCCAGGTGCCCCTCTGCCACTGGTTTCCTTCCCTCCCCTGTCTCCACTCCACCATCATGCCCCCCACTGGTGCTTGAGTTCAATCTCCGAATAAACTACCTGGATTCTTTCCTTATCACACAGAGTCTGGGAGGGGCTCCCCCTAAGAGTCAGCAGAGCTCATGCATGAGAAGGTACATTTTTTTGTATCTCAGCGTCCCTGACAAAAGGAAGGGGTTCTTGGCAGCTGTAACAAGTTCTGGGTTCTATGGAGCTCAGCCAGAACTTTTCTATGTGACCTTGGGAAAGTTACTCTTTAGTTCTGGAAATTTTCCCTCCTAATGTGTAAAGAAAGACTTGTGCCCTAAGAATTCTAAGGGTCCAGCCAATTCTAAAAATAAGTGAAGAAGATCACCCTACTGTAGGAGCCACTCTGGCCTGTGGTTGGAAGGAGTAGCTGGTGGGTGTGAGGTCCGATTCAGCCAGAAGGTGGCACCAGCGTAACATGCGAAGACCCTGGCGGCGGTTTGTGCAGCCTTTCAAGCTACATCCCACCCTCACTTTGGAGAAGAGGCCTTTCCTCTCTCTTGGGTCCCCTAGGCCTGAGCCTCCTGCGACTTATACTCTGCATCTTCTTCAGTTTCTGGCCATTTGGAAGCCACCCTCTCTATTTCCTCCTTCCTTAGATGGGCATCAACTTCATTCCCACTGTGGCCTCATCCCCAGCTAGGGCTGTGCATGGTGTCGCTGAAAGTGTGTGTGGCTCAAGTGCTCGCTGTATACGAGGCACAGTGCTAAGAACTTCCTATGCATTGTCTTAGTCCATAGGTTTACTGTACATAATGCACAATCTCATAAGACCCATTTTACAGGGATGCCTGGTGGCTTGTGGTTGAGTATCTACCTTCAGCTCAGGACGTGATCCCAGGGTGTGGGATCAAGTCCCGCATTGGGCTCCTTGCCAGGAGTCTGCTTCTCCCTCTGCCTATGTCTCTGCCTCTCTCTGTGTGTCTCTCATGAATAAATAAAATCTTTTTTAAAAAGACCCATTTTACAGTGAGCTCAGACTGAATGACTTGCTAAGGTCTGAAGTCTAGAGCTAGGATTTGGGCCTAAGTAGGCTGACCCAAAGCCTGTGAATTTTGCCCGGTCATCAAATAGGGGAACAAGTGCATGTTGCAGGGCCATTAAGAGACAGTGTGACTGTCCAGGGCATAGGGAAAGCCCAGAGCAACTAACCTCCAGGGTAGGCATTGCAAAGTCACCTGCCTTGGAGCCAAAGAGTGAGGCAGGCTGGGGCAAGAAGAGTCAGGAAGGCAGAGACTATGGCAAAGTGACTATGCCTCCGCCTCTGCCTATCTTTGGGGGGCAGCCAATCGATCCCTTTCAATGTTGCCCTGAAGGAATAGGAGTTGTATATTGCTGCCACCAGATTTCCATGTGAAATCTCCCAATGTTGAAATGATACCAATTCTAAGAATTTTAAAAGTCGGGGAGAGAAAACCAAAGGACAACTGACAGAATGGGAGAAGATATTTGCAAATGTCTTATCAGATAGGGGGCTAGGATCCAAAATCTATAAAGAACTTATCAAACTCAACACCCAAAGAACAAATAATTCAGTCAAGAAATGGGCAGGAGACATAAACAGACATTTCTCCAAAGAAGACATACAAATGGCCAAGACACATGAAAAAGTGCTCAACATCACTTGGCATCAGGGAAATGCAAATCAAAACTACAATGAAATACCACCTCACACTGGTTAGAATGGCTAAAATTAAACCACTCAGGAAACAACAGATGTTGGCAAGGATGTGGAGAAAGGGGAACCCTTTTACACAGTTGGTGGGAACGTAAGCTGGTACAGCCACTCTGGAAAACAGTAGGAAGGTTCCTCAAAAAGTTGAAAATAGAGCTACCCTGAGACCCAGCAACTACACTACAAGGGATTTACCCCAAATATACAAATGTAGTGATCTGAAGGGGCACCTGCACCCCAGTGTTTATAGCAGCAATGCCTTCAATAGCCAAACTATAGAAAGAGCCCAGATATCCATCGACAGATGAATGGATAAAGAAGATGTGGTATATATATACAATGGGATACTACTCAGCCATCAAAAAATGAAATCTTGCCATATGCAGTGATGTGGATGGAACTAGGGGGTATTATGCTAAGTGAAGTAAGTCAATCAGAGAAAGACAGTTATCGTGTGATCCCACTCATGTGTGTAATTAAAAAAAGAAAACAGGGACACAGTGGTTGAGTGTCTGCCTTTGGCTCAGGTCGTGATGCCTGGGGTCCTAGGATCGAGTCCCGCATTGGGGTCCCTGCAGGAAGCCTGCTTCTCTCTCTGCCTATGTCTCTGCCTCTCTGTGTCTCTCACGAATACATAAATAAAATCTTTTTTAAAAAAGAAAGAAAACAGAGAATCATAGAGGAAGAGAGGAAAAAATAAAACAAGACCAAATGAGAGAGTGAGACAAACCATAAAACTCTTAATCATATGAAACAAACAGGGTTGCTGGAGGGGAGGGGAGTGGGGGGGATGGGGTAACTGGGTGATGGACATTAAGGAGGGCACGTGATGTAATGAGCTCTGGGTGTTATATAAGACTAATGAATCACTGACCTCTACCTCTGAAATCAATAATGCATTATATGTTAATTAATTGAATTTAAATTTTAAAAAAATTAAAAAGAGGGGCACCTGGGTGACTCAGTGGTTGTGTCTGCCTTTGGCTCTGGCCATGATACTGGGGTCCTGGGATCGATTTCCACATTGGGCTCCCTGCAGGGAACCTGCTTCTCCCTCTACCTAGTCTCTGCCTCTCTCTGTGTGTCTCTCATGAATAAAAAAATTTTTTAATTAAAAAATTATAAAAAGTCAGTGAGGACCCAAGAAAACATGTCAAAGAGGGTTGGAATTAAAAGAGGCTAGGAACGCGATTGTGTACGATCCTTTTGTTTTATATATATATGGAAACTGAGGCCCTGGGAAGTTCCAGAACCGAGTTAGGCCAATGTCAAAGACAGACTATCTTCTTCCTCCACATCCCAGCCAGGCAGCTGGAGGGAGCTCCTGGGGGCCCAGGCTCTACCTATGTTTAAGATATTGCAAAGCTCTAAGACTGAGGGAATTGCCTTGGGACTGCAGCAAAGCTCGGTTTGGTGTCCTTTTCATCCTGTGATACTCCCTTCCTGCCCCCACTGTCAGCCCCCCTTCCCCCCCAGGCAGGCTTGCACAAACCTTCCCCATCAGCTTGCAGGCCTACGGTGGATTCCTTGGGCAGCAGAAGTTATTAAAGACTCTGCCCCGAAGGATTTCTCTCCCCCAGAGTGATTCTGGCACAGAAAATTAAAAACCCACCTGCAGGGGTGGGGAGATACAGTTTTAATTTATTTAAAAAAAAAAAAAAAACAGGAAAAAGAAACACCCCATGCTGTGATCCTGGAGTCTGGGGGCTGGGGGCAGCTCAGGGGAAGGCGCCTCTGGGACCAGCCAGGACTGTTCAGGGAGGGGCGGCTCTGGGAGGGGCCCGGCGAGGTCAGTGAGCAGCTCCTGCCCAGACAGATGGGGCCAGCGGGCCCTGTCGCTTCTCCATTCCCACCCCCTCCCTGTCCCTGGGGCTCCCTGCCTCTATTCCTGCAGACCGGCGTCCCCTGGGCCTCGGTGCCCAGTGACTTCCCTGCAGCAGCCTCCCTCCAGGACTCCGCCCACCCCACCCTCCACCCGCAGTCTCAGCCCATCCCTCCCTCCCTCCCCCTGCGGTCTGCTCGCTCCCTGCCCACCCACCTCCTTCTTTCTCCAGGCAATTCCATTTCCCCCTGTTCTTTTTGGAACAAGCGTTATTTTGGCTAATTATGAGAATCATACCTGTACATTGCATCGCCCCCATCTAAGCAATAAACAGGAAAATAAGACCACCTGTAAGCCTCCCCACCAATCCCGCCAACAGCAAGTTACAGGTCCTTCTAGGCTTGTTTTCTGTGCCAAAAATATATATATTTTTTAACTTAGGCTATTATTACATATACAGTGTTGTAAGCAGTCTTTGCCTAGCAGTATATGGTGGGCGTCTGTCCTTGCGGATAAATATAGATGGAAAACACACTTTTTAAGTGCTGCATAGGATTCCATGGAGGGCTGAGCCTGCCTCATGGAAGGACTCCACCCTGATGGACTTCCAGTGGCTCCTCTCTTTTCCTTTTCCTCCGGAGCCCCTTCCTTCTTGCCCCACCCCTCCTCTGCTTCCCCTCCTTCTCTCTGCCCCCTCCTCTCCCGCCTTCACCCCAGGGTTCCACCCTCCTTTCTCATCTCCTGCCTCCTGTTCCCTCCAAGCCCTCACCGGTGGAGGGGTGGCTGGGTTCCTGGTGTTTAACACCCGCTCCCCCGTGTCAGACATGCGCCGGCTCATTAGTGCGCCTGTCCCCCCAAGTGAGGCAGGCAGGAGCCACAGTGGCAGCGAGAGGCCTAATTGAATGTAACTAATTATTCACTCCCTTAAATGGGCCTGGGAGGGACAGAATTACTCACTCTGAACTGGGGAGATGGGGAACTGGCCGGCTGGCAAACGAATCCTGGGGCCTGTGGAGCCAGCTCTCCGTGGAATACTAATGAGGCAGAAGCCACGGGATACACACAACTGGGAACTGAGCCCTCTCCTGGCGCCCTCCCACCTGAGCAGCTGGGGTGGAAGGGTGGTCCTTGGTGAATCCCCCAGGAGGCCAGGTCCCACCCCGGACCCCTGGGAAGGGCTCAGGTGGGGAGGAGGGCTGGGGAAATGAAATGCTGGGGCTGGAGGCAGGCAGGGGGCTAATGTGTGATCAGAGACAGGAGGAGGGCACAGCAGGTGGGGCCTGCAGGGGATGTGCTGGGTGGGGGGTGGGTGGCGGGGTGCCAGGGAACCTCTGGCCCACCCACAGCGAGGGGACCACCTGGCTCCCAGTTCCTGACCCTCTAGAGTGACCCAGGCCTCATCCCTGACCAACCACATAAAATGTCCGTGGGCTGGAGGTGTGATGCTGGTAGTTCAGGCACCTGTATTTTTCAAGAGCTTCCCGGCGATGCTAACATTCCACCGGGACTGAAAACCACCTGTTCCCCATTGGAGTCTCTGCTCCAAATTTTTGAATTTTTGGCATTTGTGGCTTCCCTTCCTCCACTCACTTCTGTCCTTTCTGTTCCCCCGTCCGTTGTCCCATATGACCTCCGAGCCCTAGCCTTACTTGTCACCCGGGTTCCTGACACCCAGGAGCGTGAAGGATGGGGGCAGCAGGGGCTATGTGGCTTGGGCTGATAAAGTGACTTGGGTGGGAGAGGACAGAGAGGGAACAGGGCCCGAATGTGGCCCCAGGGGGCTCTGAGCTGCACCATTCTGGGCAGTTCCTGGAGTTCAGAGGTGAGAGGTCAGTTAGGGATTGTGCAGAAATGGAAAGAGGGGTGGATCAGGCTATGGAGAGATGCAGAAAGAAGGTAGAGGTGAGTGTGCGTGCACACATGCATGTGTGTGTGTGCCCACTCGCACACTCGGGTGGGGGGCACAGTGATCATGATTCTGCCTACCAAGAGCACTTCTCACACAGCACCTCATTTGATCCTGACAGCAGCCCTTTGAGGGAATATTAGTTATCCTTACAGTCGAACAGGTGAAGCTCAGAGAGGTTGAGTTCGTGGTCCAAGGGAACACAGGACAGCCAGTATCCAATTTCGGGCTCTCCTACATTCCGAGTCCCACACTCCTTTCTCCTACGCTGCTTCGATTTTGCTATTGCGTTTGTAATCTCTTTCTAGCAGGTGCTGGTGTGGGCGTGCTACTATTCTGTGTGTGTGTGTGCATGCTTGTTAGATGTATGCGAGCGTGAGCTCTCCCTCCCCTAAGGGGCTAGCTTTCAACAAGCCTCCCACTCCCTTCCAGCACAGTGCCTCCTGCTGACCAGTGAGAGGAGGGAGGAGGGGGCAGCCGCCCCTGCTTCTTCTTGCCCCCTCTTTCCACTGCAGGCTCAGTGCCTGCCAGCAGGAGAAGGCCTCCCCGGGGGTAGGGGGGGTGGGGAGTGGGGGCGTGGAGGAGGGCGGGTCATCCTGCCAGCCAAGTGACAAATAGACTTATTTGTACAAAGGTGGAGAGAGAACCCCAGAGAACCCCACTGGTTCTAAGGCAGGGAAATTCCCCCTTCCCTATGTTTTCCTGCCACCCCTCCCCTCAGGTGGCAGGGAGAGATGGACTGTAGTCACATTCACCCGTCTCCATCCTCCTCCCCCTCCCCCCAAGTGTGGCACACTTCATGGGAGCTTCGTAGAGGGGCAGCAAATTTATAAGCCCAACACAGATTCCCCAATCACCTCGGTGGGCAATCCATCTTTCCGGAGCCAGGGACGAAATGAAATTATCGTGAAATAAATCTGTATAGATGATGGAGGTACTGGTGGGGGCGGGGGTGGCAAAGAGTGTGAGTGGCAGAGGAAGCTCGGGCTCAGGTTGGGAGCCATTGCCACTCCTCCTTGGCTGAGACCCGGAGAGAAGACTCTGCTGACTTTCTTCTTCCCTTTCAGATCCTCGGCTGGGGGGCTGTGTTCTCTTTATGGCACCAACTCTTCCTTGAAGCCCCCCTGCCCGATAACAGAGTCAGGATCAGGACCCTGGTCCTGGGTAACACTCCACATCTTTAGTTACCCACCTGTATGGAGGCATGAAGTCCTAATTTCTGGGAAAGAGGGGAGAGCCAGGGTAGGGACCAGTGTGTTGGGGCTACTGGGAGCGCTCTGGGCAGCCCCTGTTTGACAACACGGGGGAAGTAGTTCAGTTATTCTAACGTCCTATGGCGTGACTGGTGTGTTTCAATTGAAAGTCGGTCTTGGAACAGGGCAAGGGTTGGGGCGGTAGGTCCCCAAAGCCCTGGGGCCCTTTCTCCCTCTCTTTTGGCCAACAGTGTCTGGGACAACCTCCCCAAAAACCCTGGGCTTTAGGCCAGGTGAATCAGGGGGACGGGCTCAGTGCTGAATGGCACCCAGGGACTCATCAAACCCAGAGTGCCAGAGCCTTCCTGCCCCCCACCCCAGGTCTCAGAGGACCCCTATCTACCCTGACCACTGGGCTGGAAGTGGATGCAGCCAGCCGGCTGGGATGCGATCATTCGCCTCCTGAGCAAGGCCAGTCCTAGCCAGAGGGAAACAATGAGGGCTGAGGTCCCACTGGGGTCACTGGGCAGGAGAGGCCCTCCCCAGCTTGCCCTGGTCTTGCCCCGGGACTGCCTTGGCCTCCTCTTCCCAGGAAGGGACACGATGATTTGGGGGGATGATAAGAGCCAGACAGCTGGCCCATCAGCACCTACTGATGTTGCAGGCTTGGTGGGGGGCTGGTTGTGAATGCAGCCCTGAGGTTCACGGTAGCAAGGTGGGGGGTGGGCAGCCAGGCACAGACTCGCTCTGGAAATGAGATTTGCCTTGTTATCTGTTCTTGCTCAGGCCGAGGGCCTTGGGCGTTAACTAACCCATCCATAGAGTTAAGAAGTGGGGAGGGGCTAGAAGCAGAAGAGTGGGGGGAGCTGAAAGAGGCTGGAATGGATAGGGTACCTGCTGGAGCGTATGTGCCATGTGTGCCTGTGTGTGCTCATGCACCTGGTGTGTATTTGTGTGTTTTTGTCTCCAAAAGTGTGTTTTTTCCTGGTTAGTGTGGATGTCCTTTAAGAAAACATGTGTAAGTGCTTTGCATCCTGCCCATGTGTGTTGATGTTTTTTAGTGTGTGTGTGTGTGTGTGTGTGTGTGTGTGTGTGTGTACAACCACACACTCCTGATGGTTTTGTTTGTACACACCCCAGTCACACTCTAGCCCCTTAGAAGCCTACAGGCCCTGCCTCAGCCTAAGGGACAGAGCCAGGTGAGCTGGGCACCCAGAGGGTGGTCTGGGGTGCACTGAGTCCTGGAGGTGGTGCCGGCCTGGCAGGGAACAAAGGGGCAATCAGCAGAGAGTCCATGAGAGTGCCAGTGGCCCACTGATTGAGGAAAGGGAATTAGTGAGGAGCCTTGCGGGGCCCTGCGGGTGGTGCGGGGCCCTGGCGTCTTGATTAGAGAGCAGGTGCAGCTGGGCTCACCTGAGCCACAGGAGGGTGGGCAGTGGGGGAGGGGGGCAGAGGGGGAGCCCAGGGGTAGCACAGGGACAAACAGCAGCGTGGCCAGAGGCTGAGGACCTGGATTGAAGACCCTAAGGGGAGGAGCTAGGGCTCACAGGGAGGAGGGGACAGTCTGCACCAAGCAGATATATCACTGTCGCCCCAGCAGTTGCCTCCTACCAGAGTGCACAGGGGGCCAGGCCAAGGGCTAAGCATCTGTCACACAATCCTCACAACACAGAAGTGGGTTCTGTCACAAGCCAGGTTGCCAGATGAAGAAATGGATGTCCAGAGAGGTGAGGGGACTTGCTTAAGGTGACACAGCTACTAATCCAGCTCAACTGGATTTTAGGGCCCTTCTTCTAACCTTTGTGTCGCCGTGCCACCCCCTAGCCCTTTGCTGCATCACCTGTAGGAAGGCGTTACCGGGGACAGATTGCAGGGACAGAAAAAGAGAGATTTAGGAATCAACCTGACTAACAAAGCAGTCTGGCTGAGAGGTGATGAAATACCCATCACAGGAGGTATGCAAGGAGTGACTCACTGACAAAGGGCTTCTTGCAGGAGAGGACATTGGGTTCCATTTTCTCTGTCACCGGTAATATGGACTCAAGTCAGAGCTCCTGGGTTTGAATCCCAGCTCCACTGTTCACTTACTATGTGGCCTTGGGCAACTTGCTAGTCCTCTCTGTGCTTCAGTTTTCTCATGTGTAAAATGGAGGGGTGTGAAGATTGAATGCGTAATGCATGTAAAGTGCTTAGAACAGTGCCTGGCACATAGTAAGCACTCAATAAACTAGCATTGTAGAGCTTGGGCAGAGTAGGAATGAATGGGTGGATGTGGAGGGCCAGAGAGAGCTGGCGGGAGGGATGGGACTTGAGGTGAGCAGAAAGCAAGATGGAAATGTAAGTGTCCGGTCTGAGTGGGGGCGCAGGTGACCCCCCTGAAGAGTTCTAGGCTCAGCCTTCTCTGCTTTAGTCCTGACCTCACACCTCTCGCCGGGCCCAGTGCTTCTCCTTCCTCCCTTCTCTTCCTGCCTGGTCTCTCTTCCCCCAGTCCATTCTCTACTCTCATTAATCTGACCCTGTCACTGCCCTCATCCACAGCGTCCCATGACTCCCCTTTGCCCCTAGAATTGGTTCTCCAAGTGCTTTCCCAGGAGAACCCGGGAAGTTAGGGATTAACGTTAGGTGATACATGATCTGGTGTTCCTTGGGAACTTCTCAGTTCTCTTTCAATGCTAGAGAGGACATCTCGGTTTGGGGGTGGTTTGTCTTTCACACCTCTTGCCACAGAGAGATCAGATTCAGAGCTGTGAGCAAACAAGTGTATCCGGTTAGAACTCAGTAACGCAATGTGTTTTAAAACTAGATTTTCCCAACCATTTCCTTCTTCTCAAAACACTTTCTCCCCCCAGGCTTCTCACTCCACCCTTTCTTGCTTGCCTCCTCTTCACTGGCTGCTCCTCCCCAGTCTCCTGTGTTGGTTTTCCCTCCGCAGCTAGCCCTCTAGAGCTGGTGTGCCAGGGGGTTCTGGACCTTTTCCAGTCCCGTGGCCATAAACACCACCTGTGATTCCCGGTTGCACCTCTCCGGACTCAGAGATTTCCGGCTGCCTTCTTGACAACACCCCTTGGATGCCAATGAGAATCTCTACCTGAAAGTCCAAACTAGAGCCTTGAGATACCCCAGCGCTCTCCTCCCCTCTCGCCGGCTGTTGCAGTAGATGGCTGAGCATCCAGGAGTTATCCTTGATGGCTCTCTCTTGCTGGCCTGCCCCATCCAATCCATCAGCCATGCCTGTCAACCTCACCTGTGAAACACATCCTGCAATAGCCACTTCTCTTTATGGCTTCTGGCCCTCGTCCGAGCCATCATCACCCCTCAGTTGCTCATTGGAGTAGCCTCTGCACTGCTCTTGCTTCCCCCTTGCACCCCAGCACTCTGCCACCCAGTAGCCGGAGTGGCTTTTAAAAACATTAATCAGATTATACTGCTCCACTGCTTAAAATTCTCAAAGGGCATTTTCTGGGCTTACGCCAAATCTAAGTTCTTCGCTGTGGTTTATGCGGCCCCATGTGATGGGGGACTTTCTGTCTGTTTCTCCCTGTTCATCCCGTGGGAGTCTCTCTCCTGTCCACTCTGTTCTAATCACACTCAGCTCAGTTCTGCCTTCTTCTCTCTGTCCAGAATTCTCTTCCCCTTGATCCTCACATGTCCAGTGCATTCCCCTCCTTTAGCTGTCTGCTTGAGGGCCACCTCCTCAGAGAGGCCTTCCCTCATCATCCAACAGCAAAGTCACCCCTAGATGCAATCATAGATGCCTCTTCTCTGCAGAGCAGGACATTTTTATTTATTTCCTTTGTTTGGTTTTTGCTTTGCCCCATATCATTATAAACCAGGAAGTTTAAGTAAGATCTTTACTTGTCTGGCTCAGGCCTGTATTCCCCAGTGTCAAGAATGGTGCCTGGGTCATCAGAGAGTATTATTGTTTATTGATTGAATACATGAATTATATTAATTTTTAGAATCACCTTTGATTTATGACTTCTGTACTGTTTTTCCCATTTTATTATTTATTTGTTTATTTAAAAAAAAAGATTTTATTTATTTATTCATGAGAAACACACAGAGGGAGAGAGAGACAGAGACACAGGCAGAGGGTGAAGCAGGCTCCACGCAGGGAGCCTGATATGGGACTCGATCCCGGGTCCCCAGGATCAGCCCTGGGCTGAAGGCGGCGCTAAACCGCTGAGGCACCCGGGCTGCCTATTTGTTTATTTGACATCTGTTACTGTTTTTCCCATGTTATTATTTATTTGTTTATTTTTTAAAAGATTCTATTTATTATCAGAGAGAGCAGGAACAGGGGGAAGGGCAGAAGGAGAGGGAGAAGCCTACTCCCCACTGAGTGGGGAGCCCAATGTGGAGCTCAATCCCAGACCCGAATTGTACACCCTATTTATTTCTTTAAACTATTTAATTTATTTATTCATGAGAGACACAGAGAGAGAGAGACAGAGACAGAGACACAGGCAGAGAGAGAAGCAGGCTCCCTGGGGGGAGCCTGATGTGACTGAATCCCAGGACCCTGGGATCACGCCCTGAGCCAAAGGCAGATGCTCGACCACTGAGCCACCCAAGTGCCCCTGAATTGTACACTTTAAAAGGATGGGTGACTCAGTCAGTTAAGCATCCAATCCTTGATTTCAGCTCAGGTCATGATCTCAGGGTCGTGGAGACAGAGCCCTGCGCTGGGTTTTGTGTTCAGCAGGGAGTTTGCTTGAGACTCTCCCTTCCCCCTGCCCCTCTCCCCGGTCACATTCTCTTTCTAAATAAATAAATAAACAAAATCTTTTTTAAAAGGGTGGATTTTATGCCATGTGGATTATATCTCGATAAAGCTATTATTTTTTTTAAAAAAGAAAAAAAAAAGCAATCATTCGAAGAAAAAAGCCGACAGTAGTACAGAAACATGGATCTCTGGCAAAATCATGGAAGAGGAATGTGAGTGATTGAAGTTGGCTTATTGGCTTAATAAGGATAAAGTCTAGACATTTCAGTTTAACATTCAAGGTTTAACTCCAGCTTCATACACTGCTCTTCTCCTTAATCTGGGCACATCAGGGTGCTCCCTATTTCTGAAACACTTAGGAATCTTTCAAGCTGCCTTGTCTTTACAAATCTTGGCCCCTGACTGAGATGTCCTCTCTCCTCTTCTCTACTTGATTTAATTTGGTCCAGTCAATATTGGTGAGATAGGTCATTAGGCATATGCCAGGCGCCGTGACTGGTGCTGGTGATAGATACATTGCAGAGGAGCAGGACAGACATAGTCTGGGCCCCAGGCTGGCTCCCACACAGGACGAGGGCAACAGCCAAGCTGGAAGGAGGACCTGGGATAGAAAGAATGCTGTGACTGCAGGAATGTAGTGAAAGAAACTTCACGTGGCCTGAGAGACCCAAAGGGGACAGTGAGGGACATTTCAGCTGAGGAGTTAGCCAGGCAAAAAGTAAGGGGAAGAGTGTGGCAGTCGAGGAACAGTCTGGGGGAAGGTCTGAAGACAGAGCATGGCAGGTTGGAGGAATTATCAGAAGGTGGTTGTGGCTGGGATGTAGCCTGGGACATGGGGAGTGGCAAGAAACGATCCTACAGAGAAAACAGGGCTGTGATCAGGGCCCTTTGCAGGCCCTGCTGGAGGCTCTGGACTTCTAATTTTGGAGCTCAGATTCCACACTACACAATATGATGGGCAATTTTTTCAAATCGCTGATCACCTCTGCCATTATACGTCCATCTGCTTATTGTCTCTCTCCCCCTGCTAGAGAAGACATGAACTCTGTGCTGTTCACTGCTGTGTTCCTAACAGCCAGGACAATGCCTAGCTCATGTAGTCACTCAATAAATACTATTAAATGCATGAATTTATGTATCTGTCACCTCTGCTTGACTGAGTTATTTAAAGTAAGGGGAGGGATGGATTCATCCCTGTGTTCTTGGGGCCTAGTACAGAGCTTGGCGTAGGTGTGCTGCTTAATAAATATTTAAAGGATAAGCGAATGAATGAATGAATGTCCCCTTGCCCCCAGTGGGCTACAAGTTCCAGAAGGGCAGGGACGACCCGATTTATATCCCCAGTGCCCAATACATTGCCTGGCGGAGAGCAGACACTCAGTAAAGGTTTGTTGAATTAAAGCGGAGTCCCCTCTGGACCGGGGCCCCTGGCAGGCCTGCAGTGGGAGCTGAAACAAGCCCACGATACTGGCTCCCAGGCAGGAAGTAGAGATGCCCAGCTGGCAGAGGGTGTCAGGACTTGAGAGTCATAGGCGAGTCAACAGGATCAGCCTAGATGTGTGGGGTGGCCAGGGAGACCTGGAGCACCAAAGAGGGCTTCCTGGGAAGGGTGCAGGGGCAGGTTCAGAGACTGCCTCAGCGCTTCAGTGCCCTAGCCCCGCCCTCCTCTGGAAACTGGCAGGCAGCTCCACCAATAAGGTGTGGGTGCTACTGGCGGAGCGAGGTGGTGGTGGGATAGGACAGATGGTAGGAGACAAGGAAACCCCCATGTTCTCCTCCATCTGTTACATTTAATTGACTTCCAGCAGAAAGAAAAAAAAAATAAACCAGTTGCAAGGATGAAATTGCTAATTAAAAGGCCCTCTGATTAGATAGACAAATATTTACCAATTATGTTTGACCCTGCCTGTCCCCCTTATGTCTGCAAACTCCCCCATCAGCACCATGGCCGCATGACACCCAGCTGGTGGCTCTTCCACCAATCGTTCTCCTGGGGCTTAGATTGGCTATGGGCAAAACAAGGTAGAAGAGAGGCAAATACTGGCAAATAGTTGTTCAACAAACACGGTGGCTACTGCATATTCAGACCTGGTACTGGGCCCTAGAGAGCCAGAGCAGGATTTCCATGGACAGTCATTTAGGTTGTGTACTGCACAAAGCCTCATCCCTGGGAGAGCGGGGCTCCATTTGCCAACCTGGAACTCCTGATGCCAGAGAAAGGGAATTTTTCTTTCTCTTTCCACAATGGGCCATCAGCTTGGCAAACCATAGTCACAAGATTGCGGCTTTTTTCCTAATCCACATAGAGTGGGCTAGTGATAGTTCTGGAGAGATGAATAGAATTCAATTCTTCATCCGAGGGCTCCTGGGATAATGGGGGAGAAAAAAAATGAGTAAATAGCCATTTCACAAATATTTGTTGAGGAGCACTGTGTTAGGTTCTGGGGAAGAGAGATATGAATAACATGCATTTCCTGCCCTTCAGGAGCCCAGATTACTTGGAAGAGATGGATATTCACAGCTGGGTCTGCCCTTCCTTTTTTCCTTTCCTTCCTTCATGCTAAATAATCTTTAGGAATACCTAGGAAATGAGAGTAATAGCTCTGGACTCACACTGCTCTACCATGTCCTGGCTGTGTGACCTTGGGCAAGTCACTAACCTCTCTGTGCCTTAGATTTCCTCTCTGTAAATTGGAGATAATAATGGCAACAGCAGGGACACCTGGGTGGCTCAGCGATTTGGTGCCTGCCTTCGGCCCAGGGTGTGATCCTGGTGTCCCAGGATCGAGTCCCACATCAGGCTCCCTGCATGGAGCCTGCTTCTCCCTCTGCCTGTGTCTCTGCCTCTCTCTCTCTCTGTGTCTCTCATGAATAAATAAATAAAATCTTTAAAAAAATAACAGCAACAGCATTTCAGGGTTAATATAGTGATTAGTTAATGCATGTAACTCGTGCCTGACACATAGTAAGTGCTCAATAAAGATTAGTTTTTTTTTCTTTTGAGTCTTATTGTATGTTCCTTGGAAATACAGATCTGTACCCATTCAGTTTTCTCTCCCTTTAGAACTCACAGGGTGGAACACACACAGAGAAATCCATTAGCACATACAGGCTCATATATACTCGAGCTGTGCTGGAAGAAAGCCATGGATGAGTCTTAGCTTAGGGGTCAGATAAGGTGAGGTTGTTTCAAGTCCAGGCTAGGGAAATGGAATGATTGCCTGGCAAGGTAGTGAGGTCTCCATCACTGGAGGTATGCCAAAGTATGAGGTTGCCACAGAGAGGACCCCAGCTGTGGGAGAAAGGCAGGTCAATTCCATCAGGCAGATACTGCTTGGGGTGTGGCAGCCCTCTCCTGGGACAGTGGGACAAGTTTCCCAGGGCCAGCTGCAGCACTGGGTAATGTCCTGGAAGTCCATCCCACTAGCAAAGGGACAACCAAGCTTCCTATCACCCATGCCCATTGCCTGGGGCAAGGCACTGAACGGTAGGACCACAGGCAGAGGCAGGAACACAGCAGCCTCCAGCCCCTTTGTGGGGGGCGTCCAAGTTGAAGTGGGAGAGAGTTGAGATGGCTCGATCTTGAAGGGGTGACTTGGGAACCCACTTGATGAAATGGGAAGAGAATGGGCCAGATCATATCAGTGTCCAGCCCTTGTTTCCCTTCTCCCATTCCCAAATGACAGAAAACATGTATCGGATGCTCATGCCATGTCCTGCACTGAACTTAGCCTGTTGGATGTAGCATCTCATTTAAATATCACAACAACCCAGGAGGCAGGCATTGCTACTGTCCCACCCGTTTTACAGATGAAGAAGCTGAGGCCCTCTGAAGTCAAGTAAGTTGTTCAAGTTCATCCAGCACGGAAATGACAGAGGCAGGTCTCAAATCCAGGCCCAGATGACACTGAAACCTGGAATGCCAGTCACCCTGTCCAGTTGTCACTCAGTGCTGCCAGGCTCTCCAGGACGGCCCCCACCCCGTGCCACAGCCCTAGGAACACCCCCCCCAAACACACTCCGTTCCCCTCCTGGGCTCATACCATGAAAGCCCCGTGCAGAGCCTTCTACTCTAGAGGGATATATATTATCTAAATTTGATAAGACAACTTAATTTCACTCCGTGTCTGTTACCGGCGATAAAACCAGGAGACTTTTATGACCCAGCGTCCTCGGCAAGATTGTCAGGAACTTATTATACAAGGTCTAACTGGATTTCTCTCTGCAGATGGCTGGGAGCCATGGGCTGGAACGCAATTCGGCAACACATTTGGGGGAATAAATGCAAAATGCTTGTTCCAGAGACTTAGATAAGGCAGCAGGCCTCTGAGCTCCCCAAGAATAGGATCCGTCTTCCCTGGGCCCCAAAGGGTGCTTTGGGGAGGATTTGCCTTGTTGGGGGAGGAGGGGATGGTAGGTTCTCTCCTCACCTCATCCCTTGATCCTCCTCACCCCAGGGAAGGAATGTGGAGGCTCCTGAGGCTTGGGGTTCAGAACACTAGCTCCTGGAGAGTCAGCAGTTCTGGGCAGAAGTGGGGGTGAGGGACGGAGGCTGAATGGGTGATGGAGGGTGAAACCAGAGAAAGGAGATTGTGTGCACCGAGAGAGGAGGGAGGAAGAAACGAAGGATGGGGAAGCTGTCTGTCTTCATCTGCTGCCTGGGGATCCACCCAGGACTCACACCTTACTGCCCTGAGATGCCCAGCTCCTTCCTAAACACACTTCCGGGGCTGGCTCAGACCCTTACAGCAGGGCTCCCCAAAAAAGACTTCATTCCTCGGATGTGGGGTTCATATACTTGATATTGGTGTACCCCAATTCAGAGCTCACTTCAAATTCTGATATGTTCCAGGCACAGGCTGACAGGCTTGGGGGCTCAGCTCGGTCCTGATAATACTAAACTTGGATGTGCAGACCCCCAAACCTGGAGCATCACAACCAGGCTCAGCCCCAAGTTCAGAGCTCTCCCTCCAGTACTGACATCCCCCAAACTTGGGCTTACCTACAGATTTGGCACAAATCCAGAATCAGATATCTCCCTGAACTAGACCTCAAACCCTAGTTTGGGCTCCCCCAGACTCTGAGGGGTCACTCCAGGTCCCCCTAAATAAGTTCATACCAAGCCTTGGGGGTCACTGCCAGCTCTGGCTCTCCCAGTGCCCCCCATGTGCAGGGGAGCTGCTTCACTTCCAATGGCCTGGGATGTTTCAGGCCTGTCATGGCCCTTCCTACCAGGCCAGGGAGGCAGTGGAGGTATTTTCACCTGTCACCCACCCCCTGATGCCTAATTTTCCCACCTTCCCCATCCCTTTTGGGACCTCTCTCACCCTTTTAGCCTCTTCTTCCATCTGGGATCCTCATCCCAGCCGGGCCTTTCACCTTTAGGAAGGAAGGTCACGTTTACTGAGCATCCTATGTGCCATAGCCTCACATGTCTGTGGTCTCCTGGAAACATCACCACAGCTTTTCCAGCTAGATTTTCATCATCCTCTTCTACAGATGAGAAAACAGGGCACAGAGACCTCCAAAGGTACACAGCTCAGAAGGGGGAGAGCTTTTTCTGCCAGGATCCTGCCCCAGGACTTGGAGCAGAGCTTTGGAGAGCTCTCAGGCTTTAGGACTTGAAAGGGCTATCACCTAAGGTAGGAGGCTGGGTGGGGGGAGGCTATTGTCATTGAGCTAAGTCTGTATTATTTCCACACTAACAAAATTAATTCTTTCCAGTAGACCAGAGGATGGGGTGGGCAGGGAGCAGAGAAAACTGCAATGAGGTCAAGGGTACCGGTTCCCCGGGCCAGTCACCGTGGTGGGGGTGGCAGGAGCCGGCCTTTGCCAGGAGACAGTTATGAATAGGCTGGGTCGCAGCCATGGGGTGAATGGCAAATGGAGATCTGGTTCCTAGGTGTGTGTGGAGGGGTGTCAGAAATCACTGCCACCCTGGAGGAGCCAGGAGGGGGGACCACCCCATCATGAGTGCAGGCTGGGAAGTCTGTGGGGCCTCTGGACTACTAATGACCTCTGACTAGCCCCACAGGATGCAGCAGGCAGGCTGGAGCCCCTGCCTGGCTCCCCATCCTCAATCTGGTAGGTTTCTGTGGGGACTGGGACCAGGGAATGGGGTTGGATAGGACCCTGGCTGCCATGGGGAGGTCAGGACAAGGCTCTACCAAATCCCTGCTGTGTGACCTGGGCCAATCACCTCACCTCTCTGAGCCTCAGGTACCTGTGAACAGGTACAATCATGCTGACCTTGGGGGTTTGTGAGGGTTGGAAGGTATACAGTCAGTGCTCTTTCAAAAAATGGTGCTTCATATTATAAAGGGCTTACCATGTCTACAATCTAATAAGCAGGCCCTGGAAAGAGCCTCCAACGAGGGTAGAGTCAGAACCCAAATCCCTCAGCTGAGAGTGATTTTATTTTATTTTATTTTTAAAAAGAGAAACAAGTAATATAATACTCAAAGGATTTTCCCTCTTGGCTCTAAAGAAAAAAAAAAAAGAGAGAAAGAAAGAAAAAAGAAAAAAGAAAAGAAAAACTAATATCTTCATTTCCATCCTCCCCCTTTTAAGCTAATTTGTGGAAAATTAAAATGGGGAACTCATAGAGGCTGGCATTTTAATTGGATCTTGTCTGGCGTCCTCTCTAGGATTCCCTGATTAGCTTCCTCCATTGATTCCTCTGTGCTCTGGTTAGCCAGTTTCCTGCCCTCTACAGGGCCTGGGTGACTCCCCACGTAGAGAATGCGGCTTCAGGCTGGTGCCCCAGCTGCCCTAGAGGCTCTGGGGTCAGGGTGGCCCAAGTTGGAATTTTGACTCTATCCAGTGATCTGTGCGAGGCACCCTGCTCGTCTGCTGGCTAGGCCCACGTCCTCATCAGGGTTCACCTGAGTGATTTTACCGGGTACATTCAATCAGTCCCTGATGTTGCCTTCTTCAGCCCATCTCCAAATGCGTGGGGGTGTGGGGGGTGGCTTCCTATAGTGAGAGGAGGGCCACTCCACCCTGCCTTTACGCCCTGCCTGCATCAGCTATCCAGCCTCTGGTTAAGAAGACAGTTCCCTCTTTTTCCTACTTTCAGGGATTTGGGTAATTAATAAACTAAAATGATATTGGGGCACCCGGGTGGCTCATTCAGTTAAGCATCTGACTCTTGATTTTGGCTCAGGTCATGATCTCAGGGTCCAGGGATCCACCCCTGAGTGGGGATCCACACTCAACATGGAATCTGCTTCTGTCTCCCTCTGGTCCTCCCCCCTCTTATGCTTTCTCTCCCTCTCTCTCTCAAATAAATAAATAAATAAATAATAAAATCTTAACTATAAATAAATAAATAAAGTTAAGATTTTATTAGATTTTATTATCATTTAAGAAATGATGTTTCTTAAATGCTCATGTCTTATCAGGCGTGTCACTTGCAGAAGCTTATTTTGTCCTCATGACAACCCAGAGAAGAAGGGACTACTGTCATCTTCCCATTTTATGAAGAAACTGAGGCTCAGGGAGGTTAAGTAATTGCTACATGGCTAGCTTAAGTGGCAGAGCCAGAATTAGAATTAAAGCACTTTGGCCCATGGAGGCCCCTCAACCCAGCCTCAGTTTCCCAGTTTTGGACTTAAAAGTATGTCTCCTGGCCTGTCCCTCTGCAGCTCAGATTTTAGCCCCCAGGAGCCAGCCTCCTCCAGGGCTGGTGAGAGAGGGACCAGGTGGATGAGAGGGACCCCTGGTGCCCTGCACTCCCCCCCTCAGGCCCAGCTCCCAGGCAGGGCTCCCTTTCTGCCCCGCAGAGCGGGGGCTGCAATCAGTGCTAATCAGCCTGGCTAATTACTCAGCCCACAGGGAGGTGAGCAAGCAGAGACGCTAGGAGGGTTCCAGCCCCGCGGCTGGCGCAGTGGGACACTGGCACAGTGCTCTTCCTTCTGGGTCTGGGTTTCCCTGGCTACACACTGGTGTGGGTGAAGGTAGTAGGTCTTTAGCTCTGAAATGCAAGGGAAAGAGCCTAGCCACCTACCTCAAAGAAAGCCAGGGTGGCTGCATAGCTCCTGACCAGAGGAGTGGGCTTAGCCCAGCTGCCCAGTTTAAAACCTGGCTCTGTCCTGAGCTGCTGGGGTAACTAATTCAGCCCGGTCTCACTTTTCCCATCCATTAGATGGGGATAAGCTTGGAGTACGGACATCTGCTTAAAGACTTTTATTTATTTATTTATTTATTTGGGAGAGAGAAAAAGATTGAGCATGAGTGGAGGAGATGAGCAGAGGGAGAGGGACAAGCAGACTCCATTCTGAACATGGAGCCTGCCTCAGGGGCTCGATCCTACGACCCTGAGATTGTGACCCCAGCTGAAATCAGACCCTGGGCACTCAACCGGCTGATCCACTTGGGTCCCGCTGACATCTGCTTAAAACGATTGTTACAAGGATGCAAGACAGTCCTTAGGAGCTGTTCCTGACATAGTGTAAGAGCCCAATAAATGGCAGCTCTGGTTAGGGAACATTTTGCTTGCATTATCTCATTTAATTCCCAGAACAGTGTGGCGAGGGAGGCATTGTCACAGATGAGGAAACTGAGTCCTCCAGGGGAGGAGCCCCTTGCTTTGTGGGGCTGGCATCCGTTCCCCGGGGAGCTCCAAGCCCACTGCTGAAATGGACAGACAGCTCCCACCCTCTAGGGGCTCAAGGTCCAGCAATTTGAATCACACCCCACCCCCAACCTTAGCCCCCCCACCCCGGGGAGGGATACTTCCCCACCTCCTCATAGTGGCTGGAGAGGAAATAAGGGGGGGGTCCCAACAAATGGATATCCTCGGGGTTCGGGTGCCTAATGATCCCCTCCTCATAAACATCTCATGTAAATTTCTTTCATAATTACACTGAAAGCTATCAAACTATCTAATTTAATTTCTTTGCGAAAATAAATAGCTAAAGTGGCCCTAGGTACCGGCATAAATACTTCAAGCAGAACGCTTGGGGATTGCTGCTTGTGCAGGCCTGACTCTGGCCGCAATACCCACTTAATAAGTACATATTTATTGGTCCTGTACCCCCCCCCCAAGAAGAGGCAAGGATTCTGCTGACTCAGCCAGAAAGAGAGGAAGGCAATTGGGGCCATGGTGGCAATGTGGGAAGGAGGGGAGGGACGGGAGGGAAAATATGCTGGGTAATTAATTATCCGTCTTTGTACATCCATAACTTTTTATTAAACAAATATGCAAATGCTGCCTAACCGGCTGCCTTCTCCTGGGTCTGCTGCGGGGATGACTGTTAATCTGCGGCCGGGGCCACAGGGAGCAGGCCTATACGCAAAGTGGGTCAGGGCTGAGCCAGCCTCCCCTCCCTCTCTCACCTGCTAGGGCTCCCCAGGTTCACGGGGCCCAGCATTGTTACTCCGATTTGCTTACCCACAGCAGGGCAATTTTGCCGTCTTTATGCTGCTCCTCAGCATTCCCATCGCTCGTCCCTGCTGCCAGGGCTCAGCATCTGGCACCATCCTCTCTTGTTCTGGCTCTGTCTCCTACTTTGTTTCCTATTCTGCTCCCTCTTCGCTAGTATGCCTCAGCCGTGCTGACCTCCAACTAAACCCCGTCTACCTCAGGACCTTTGCACTGGCTGTTTCTCTGCCTGCAATGTTACATTCCCACAGCCAGCTCCTTCTTGTCATTCAAGTTTAAATCCATGTGGCTAATGTGGTCATTTCTACTTTTATGCTACTCTGCTTTTTTTTGTCCCCCATGGCATCTATCACCTTGCTAATTCTCCTTTTTTATTTATTAGCTTTGTAAGTTTAATTTTTTCTTCCCCTAGAATGTGACTTCTCTTAAAATTTTTTTGTTAATATTTTGTTTATTTATTCCTGAGAGACATACAGAGAGAGGCAGAGACATAGGCAGAAGGAGAAGCAGGTTCCCCATGGGGAGCCCGATGTAGGACTCAATCCCAGGACCCTGGGATCCTGCCCTGAGCCAAAGGCAGACGCTCAACCACTGAGCCACCCGAGCGCCCCTAGAATGTGACATCTAAGACACAACAGCCTTGTATTATTTATTGCTATATCTCTGGTGCCTAGAACAGTACATTGCTGGTCTTGCTAAACATACATTACCGGATTGAAGGAAGGAAGGAAGGAAGGAAGGAAGGAAGGAAGGAAGGAAAGAAGGAAGGAAAGAAGGGAGGGAGAGGGAGGGAGGGAGGGAGGATGGAAGAGCCTCCTCACTCCTCCCTCTGTCCCCAGCCACCCTCTTCCCTTGTCCACAGCATTTAGGATAGTCTTTTGAAGACAAGAATCTCACTGTGGACAACATTCCACGGCTCCTTAGTTCTTTGGAATAATATCCACTGCCCCTTTGCAACCTGGCCTGTTTACCTCTCCTTCCTTCTCTGTCCACCCTGGCTCTCTTCCTCCCACACACATTGGCCTTCACACGAAGCACCAGTCTTCCACATGAGCCGTGGCACAAATTGTTCTAGCCACCAAATTTTCTCCCACACTCCTCTTTGCTTGGTCAACTCTGCCTTGTCTTTTGTTTCTCAGCTTGGGCATCACCTCCTCCAGGCAGGCTTCCTGCTTCATCTGCTTTGCCTTCCTCCAGGAATGCACTTGCATCTCACTCTCTTACTTTTCTGCTTCTCTCTAGACGGAGACTTTCAGGAGGGGCGGGGGATGATGTCTAATTTCTCATCATTCAATCATCAAACAATTGTGTAGCCAGATTCTGGATTAAGAATGGGGATTCTGGGGACACCTGGGTGGCTCAGTGGTTGAGCATCTGCCTTCAGCTCAGGGCATATCCCTGGGTTCACGATCAAGTCCCACGTTGGGCTCCTTGCATGGAGCGTACTTCCCCCTCTGCATATGTCTCTGCCTCTCTGTGTCTCTCATGAATAAATACATTTTTTTTAAATCTTAAAAGAGAAAAGAACACGGATTCTGGAGCCAGGCTCCCTGGATTCATACCCCAGCTCCCCTATTTACTGGCTGTGCTAGGCCAGTAAGATGGCCCCAGTAAGGTGGTGGCATCTGATATTCCCGCTTTCTGTAGTGTGGGTTGGACCTAGTGGGGCTAGCTTTGGGTAAACACAATACAGCAAGGATGATGGGATATCACTTTTTTTGGGGGGGGGATTTCACTTCTGAGAGTGGGTTATAAGAAGCTGGAGGCTTCCATGTTGGACCCCCTCTGCTGCTTGAGGGAAGCCAGCTGCTAAGTTGTGAACTGCCACCTGGGGGAGGCCCACATGCCAAGGAGCTGATGTCTCTGGCCAGGAGCTGTGAGGCCTGAGGCCCCAGCTAAATGGCATCAGGATTCCTGACATACAGAAACTAAGAGAATAAACATTGATTGTGTTAAGCTGCTACATTTTGGTCTAACGTGTCTATACAGCAGTAGGTGACTCCATACTGACTGTGTTCATGGGCAAGTTACTTGATCTGTGTCTCAGTTTCTATATCTGTAAAATAGGGCTAATTATCACACCCATTTTGTCAAGCTGTTGTACAGATTAAATGAGTTAGTACTTAGGACAGTGCCTGGTATACAGTAAGTGCTATATAAGTGTAGCTATTGTCATATTCTCAGCACTCTGGAGATGCTTAGTAAGCATTGAACAGAAGTAAACAAGGTAAGAATAATAGTCACAGTGTATTGCTCTCTGGGCATGAAGGTCCAGCTTCTTGAGATGGCACTCAAGGCCCTTTATGCTTCCTCTGACTTCTGCCAACTTCGTGGGGCTGTGCTGCCGGCCACTGTGTTCAGCCCGTCATGCCCCATCTCATCCTTACACCATCCCTGTGAGGTAGGGACTATGTTATAATAAACATGGAGACCGAGTACAGGGAGGTTAAATAATTTGCCCAAGGTCACACAGCCGGAATGATTTGAAATTAAGTTTTGAATGCAGGAACATCTAGCTTCTGGTTCAGACTATGTGCATGTCCTCAGTGCTGCCCACAGGCCCAGCATAAAGTAGGAAGAGGGCAAAAGGAGTGCCTGCCTGCCTGGATGAATATTGCTCCTTCCCCTACCTCCCATTTGTCAGGTGAAAAGACAAAAAAAACCTCATCTTTGCCTAGAAACATGGAGAGCAATGCCTACCCCAGAGGACTGACTGGCCGAGGGGGCCTAAGGCATCAGCCCAACGACCCTGTTCAGTGGCCTGCTTTATAGAGGAGGAGGCGGCCCCGGAAGCCAGCAGGAAGAGCTGCCCATTAGCCCTAATTAGCAGCCCGTCTGGAAAAGAGCTTGGGCTGAAATTAAGATGCTGTCAGTGGGTCCCAGCTGGGTCATAGCAGAGCGGCAGCTGCAACATTTCCAGAGCCTGAGCTTGAAGCACTCAGCTGGGAAGTCCTCTCTGCCTGATTCCATCTGAACCCAGCAGCCCCTGGGAGGCAGCCAGACCCTGTCCCAGGAAGGCAATGATCCCTGAGACCCTCTCATAACATTGGAGGACTCGCAAAGCCCCCCTCCACCTGACTCTCTCCTCCCGTAGTGCTGGGAGATGGCACCTCTGTACCCATTTTGCAGAGGAAGAAACAGAGGTCTTGAGAGTTTTAATGATATGCTCAAGGCCACACAGCTAGAAAGTGGCAGACTTTTAGGGCGCTCTTGAGCCTGTGCCCATCCAAGGTTGGGGGTGGATGGCAAAGGGAGGCCCAGAAAGATGCTGGGTGGGTTTGGGTGAGGGTAGTCACCAGGAGGACGAGGGGCTCCATTCCCTCCTCCCATGCCAGGGCAGGGCAGAGGTCAGAGACAACATATGCTGGTTAGCAGAGGTGGGTTGGGCTTGGGGCTTGGGAGGGTGGGGAGCCAGGGGTGGAAGAGCAGGAAAAGCAAGCATCAAGAAAGATCCAGCCTGCCTCCAAATCTCCACTTCCTCTTTTAAGGCACTAAGAATAAACCAGGATTTAAAATCAAACTAAAAAAAAAAAAATCACAAAACCCCTAAAGCTGCCTTCCAAGAAATCGATGACAGTGATTTGTGCAGCAGATGTGTGGTGGGGAAGCCCTGCTGGACAGCGGGCGGGGCTGCGTGGGGGAGTTGAGCCAGCCTGAGTTGGCTGTATTGTTATTCATAATAATAACAGGTAACGTGTGGAGGGCTTATCGCTTGCTAATACTTGCTGAGTGCTTTGTAAAGATTAACTTCTTTTCCCCTTTGCAATTAGCTTTACGAGGATGGGTATGTATCAGTCCTCTCTCTTCTTTTTTGCAGTTGAATAAACCAGGTCCAGAAGGTGAAGACATTTGTCTTCATGACAGGTGAGGAGGGGGAGTGAGATTTCAGGTCCAAACCTGTCAGTGTCCAGAGATTTAGGTGTGTCTTGGCTATGCGGGGTGGAAGTGCCCTGTCAGCTCTGAGTGGGTTCATGATTTCACCTCGAAGAGTGACTTTGATCTTTTCCGATGAGTAAGTTTTGAAAGGGGAAAGAAGGGAGCACGCACGATCACGGCTGCCCCAGGAAGCATGTGGTGAGCCCTCCTGGAGGGGAGGCTGGGGCCTCACAGGGGACCTAGACCCGACCCATCACAGACCTTGTGGGGATTTCCCTTGACCCTGGGGCCTCCTCTGTCCTCCCAGATCTAGACTAGGGCTTTGCAAACTACCACCTGTGGCTGGTCCCTGCTTGTCCTTGTCACAAGAGGTCTACTGGAACACAACCATGCCCGCCCGTATTGTCTGTGGCTGCTTTCACACTACAATGGCACAAATGAGCGGTTATCAGCTACCATATGGCTCTCAGAATGGACAATGTTTATTATTTGATCTGGCCTTTTACAGATAAAGTTTGCCAACCCTCATCCTAGACAATATAATCATCCCCTTTTAGATCTCAGAATTTTAGAATATCAGAGCTGAAAGCATCCATAGAGGATATTCTGTCCAACTGAGGCACAGAGAGGGGAGAGGATTCACCCAAAGACACACAGCACATAGTGAAAGAATCAAGGCGAGTGAGAACCCTCCTCAGCTCTCATGTTGGGCTGTTGTGGTGGCCAAGTGGGTCAGCCCTGGGAAACCCTGACCGTTAGCATCGAGCCTAGTGCTTCCAAAAGTGTGACTTGCTTGGCCCCAAGATCCATAAACAGAATTAAATAACACTGAACTACCACCTGGCAAGAGAGGGGGCTCCTTTCCAGCTCTTTCCTTCTTCTCTGAGCAGATCTGGTGCTAGCATGTCTGAAACACCTAATTCTCAGTAACCTCCCTTTGTTATAGGAGGGCATAATGGGGCACCTGGGTGGTTCAGTGGTTGAGCATCTGCCTTCGGCTCAGGGCATGATCCTGGGGTCCTGGGACCGAGTCCCACATCAGACTCTGGAGGAGAGCCTGTTTCTCCCTCTGCCTACGTCTTTGCCCCTCAGTGTGAATAAATAAATACAATCTTTTAAAAAAAATAAAGAGGGCTTAAGACAGACTAAATCTTCGATTGGTAGCATTATCAGAGCAGGCCATGATAATATCGTTTTACCTGAGTATGTGTGTTTTATGTCACCGTCTATGTCCTGTGTTACTGTTTATCCATTTAATGTATTGATGTAAGTTTTACTTCCCAAATAAAATTAGGTGTAAAATGGGGGTCATTGGAAGAAAAAGATTCAGTAAATAATAGTCCAGGTGGCACTTAGATATGTCAGAAATCATGAATATGGTATTCGAATAGCTGAAATGGGGAAAACCGGATCGATTCAATAATATTTCTAGAGCTGAAGTTCCAAGGTTCTGTGATTTAGCAGCAGAATCTCATTTCAAAGCAAAGATCGGGCTGTTATGCATGGTGGTGCAGGCTGGGTACTGCACAAGGTTACCAGGCCCTCCCCTGGACAAAGAGGGTCACTTTTTCTAATTTATGGGAAGGTGTGCTATGGGCTAGCAGACTCCCCACCAGGTTCCATCACCCCTGCCTTCTGACTTTAGATACTGATCCTATGGCGCTGGGATTTTGGAGACAGCCAGGTGACTGACAGAGGTTATAGGTTGCGGGGGGTGGGGGGGGTGTGCCACATGGTCAACCGTGTCTGTAGCGAGGGCTCTCATCCCGAGCTGCTGTGTAGCAATGCCCATGCTGGCATTGGGTGACTTGGCTTCAGAGGCTGCCAACTGCCATCCACAGGAGCCAGGCTCTGGGATCGGTCAGATCAATCTGGGATCAGTCAGATGCTGACTCTGCTACATCCCTGCAGTGTGACTTTAGGCAACTTTCTTCACCTCTCTGAGCCTGTTTCCTCAACTGTGAGAGGGGGCTCTTTAGTGATTGGACCTACCTCCTGGGTTGCCCTGAGGGTCTGGATTAGGTGGTGCAAGGGAGTGGGTGGCATGCAGTGGATGTGGAATACATGGCAGGCGGACTGAGCATTCCCCATCCTGGGGTGGCCCTCTGGGAGGTACCAGGCAGTCAGCTCTGCCAGGGGTCATGGCTGGATCTGCACAAAGCTGGCATCTGCAGAGGGGCTGGGCTGATGACTAGAGCTTGTGTACCCTCACCTCAACCTACCTGCCCACTTTGCTGCCAGGCAGAGTTGATGGCAATTGGCTCTCCAGCCGGCAGGCAGCTACTGACGGTTTTATGGGTGGATCACAGGTAATGAGCTCTCCCCTCCAGTACCTGGGGACATTCTAGAAAATGGTATTCGAATTGGAGAGTGGGAGCAGGGAGAGTAGGGCTGGGAGGTGAGAGGCCCTCCCTGCCTCTGCCCATCTCCACCCCCACCCTCAGCCCCACTGCATCAGAGAATCAGGTGAAGCCATCAGGCTCACATGGAGGCCCAGAACCACACAGGGGCCCAGTAGGTGGACTTGTCTTCTGTTTCAGGATTACTTCATATTGAACTTTGATCTCAGGAGCTGATTGCTTGGAATTACAGATGGTACTTATCTTTGCTCTGAAGGTCTTTCTTTCTTTTCTTTCTTTCTTTCTTTCTTTCTTTCTTTCTTTCTTTCTTTCTTTCTTTCTTTCTTCTTTCTTTCTTCTTTTTCCTTCCTTCCATCCTTCCTTCCACCCACCCTTCCATCCAACCAACCATCCATCCACCATCCAACCACCTACCTGGTAAGGTTCTGAGGATAGGGTGGTAGAGTGGCCAACGGGGCAAAGAAGAAGTTCCTGTCCTTCCTATTCAATCACTTATTCATCTATTCAGAGGATAGTTATTGAGCTCCTATTATGTGCCGGGCACTGTGGCTAATGGGGATATAGTGATGACTAACAAGGACCCAGTCCCTATGCTTGCGGGCATCAGTTAGGTTGTTTACCCAAGGGCTTTGGAGATGGACACAGATGGGTGCTCCTGAGAATATAGGTGATGGGCTTGCAAGGGCACTGGTGAACCTTGATGGTGCCCCAAAGTCACTGACAGTGTTCTCAGGCGAGAACTGTTCTCAGGTGCTAAGCACTGTTGTGTTTCCAAGGGCATTGGTAATGGCCATTGATGGTGCTCCTATGGTATCAAGGGTGGGCACTGGTGCTGAGCACTAGTGGTGCTCTCGATCACATAGGCCCTGGGAGGGATCAGTCTTTGCTTCTGCTGGAGATCTCAGTTTTCTCCCCATTTCATCTCCCTTTCCTCCCCAATCAATTACAGCTCCTGCAGGAAGACAGACATTGGGATGACACTGTGGTCCACAATGTAATGTGCTGGTGGTCATCCCACCGCTTCTTCCCACTGGCAGGGCTGGCTCCCCAGCTGGAGGCGAATTGATCCCCTTGCCTGGGATTCTCTCTGTGGCTAGAATGTCATTTTCCACAGAAAAACCCTCCTTCTTGCAATTACTGAGAATTACTTATGAAGAGAGAGAGTGTGTGTATTGATTACCACCCCCGAGAAGCTCAGGAATCATTTAGAGTAGATTAACCTAACTTTCTTTTGCCTTTTGGGAAGTTGGACTGTAAGTTATTTAAGGAGATTAATCAGCTCATCAGAGAACCAGACAATCTTCCCGCCTCTTCCATTCTTTTTGGACTACCTGAGACTGTGTCATTTTCACTCTCCCTTTGAAATATCTTTTTTCCACCACACCGTGTGCATTTCCACCATTATTGCCCAGTTCAGTTAAGCAGGGTCCTCTGTGGGTTCTTCTTCGGGGAAAAGGTAGGCACATCTATGGCTGATATTTGTTTATGCAGACGGCCACCTATTGCCCAGACCCCATCTGGACACAACCTCAGAGAGACCTGGGCCACCCCAGGCAAGTCTCCCTCATCCAAACCCTGGCCTCTCTGCAGCTGTCACATAGCAAGGGTCCAATTGTTCCATTTACTAGAAGGCGATGGCTTCCAGTGGCTTTTCTGTGAAGCTTGCACATCAATTCTGCAGATGTCAGGCCTAACTATCCTCACCTCTAAGTTTCCAGGGGCAGCACAGTCCCCTCCTCCCTTCCAGGAAGCCAGCCCAGACTGTGTCATCATTCTGGGGACTGCTGGTCTGCTTAAAGAGGTGGAGAGGAGGGGAGGGGAGAGGAAAGCAAAGCAGCCAGAGAGAGGTAGGGGAGAAGAGGGGAAGGAGGGGAACATTTTCTGTGGCAGGGACTGGGTAGGATTCAGCATCTGTCTGACTCCACTGCACACCTGAAGTATTTGCCCTGTGTGGATGGAAAGAGGGTGGGGTATGAAGTCAGACAGCCTGGAGTTCAGATCTTAGCTCCAGCCTTTCCTGGTTGTGTGGCCTTGAGCAAGTCAGTTCACCTCTCTGAGCTTTAGATCCCTCATCATTTAAATGGACAATAGCAGTTCCTACTTTTTAAGGTTTTCCAATCCCAAATGAAGACATGGACGTAACATGCTTAAAACAAAGCCTGGTACTTGGTTGGCGCTGGCCCCAGACCAGATAGAGGGACTCCCAGTGGATCACCTGTGAAGACTTGCTGTGTGGTCTGGAACTTTGTCTCTGTCTTGGGGACCTCCATCCCTCCTCCCCCATGCCCCCATCCCCAGGCAGATGCCCAGGAGCAGTCAGTGCCCCTGGATCTCTGGGAGGAGAGGCTGAGAGTCTCAGCTCCTTTTCAGAACATTGCAAGCCCTCTCTGCCCCCTCTCTGCCATTTCTCTCCTTTTCCACAAAAAAAAGTTTGAAGTCGAATGGGTCCCGAGGTGGGATATTTTCCAAATGTCAGTGCAATCTGTGGTACATTACAGCTAAATGTGATCATCTCAGTGCTGGCTCTGAATGTCAGCACACCGGCCTTGATGGAGTGACAAACAGCAGGTTGACAGGAGTGTGTGTGGGGGGAGTGGCTCCCCCTCTCCTGGGAAATCACCCCAGGTAGTGAGGGAACAGGGCCATTTCTGGGTTCAGCGGCGGGGACCATGGGTCTCTGTGGCGATGTGCAGAGGGCCAGCGAGGCATCCTGTGTGTTTTGTGTGCATGCATGTGTACCCCTGCTCCCATGTGTCTGTGCCTGCACACTGCTTCATTGTCATCGCGTGTCGGTGTCACATGCTCAGCCGCCCTGGGAGGATGTTCACTGAGGACAGGTTGAGGTCTGTGTGTAGTTATGTTCAATGTGCCCTCCATCTCAAGGTGCCGTGGACTGTGTTCAAACACAGTAGCAGAACTCCTGGAAAGGTGTACGCATATACACCAAACCTGAAACTGCTTGTATCTGGGTAGATAGATAGAGCTGCCAGCTGTCTCATGGTGCCTTCTACGTGTTGTGTATGCTCTCTTCCTGTGCCTCTGTGTGTGTATGCACGCTATTGTGCCTGTTTCTGTGTATATGTGATTGTGTGTATGTGTACAGTCTCAGGATTTTAGTGTGTGTGTGTCTAGGTTTGCAAATCCCCATCTCGACTGCGGAGGTAGATGGGGAAACCAGAGTGGGGAGGGGGCTCTCTGCTTCGCATTTTGATGACTGCCTGTTCTGGGGAGCCTACGATTGGCTGGGCGGGATGGGGATTAAATTGCCTCCAATTACTAGGGAGTGAGTGGTGAGCTGTGAGGCCACAGGGATGCTGTGTGCATGCCAGGATCTGCTAACCACTGCTGGATTAAAAAGTCCTGTGTATGGGGACGGCCTTTGCGTGCACGTGAATGCCTCTGTCCGTGGGTTTTGTGTCTGCGTGTGGGTGTATAGGCCTATGAGAGTGCAGGCGGGCAGATCTGTGCTGTGTGATTGTGAGGTCACAGCTGTGTCCCTCCCTGTGCATCTATCTGGACACAACTGTCATTGTGCCCATGTGGATGTGCTAGCATGTGGCTGTGTGTCTGGAGATATGTGTGAGTCGTGGTCTATCTCGGTGCGTGTCTCCATGGCTCTGAGCGGGTACATTCAAGAAAAGATGTGTAAGATTCTGCAGGTGTGTGTGTCTGTGTGTCTGTGTGCCTTCGTGTATATGGGTGGGTCTCTGAGGTTTTCTCTGAATGGAGAGTCTGTGTGTGTGTATTTGTGTGTGACTGTGGTTAAATGTGAGGTTCTTTTTTTTTTCTTTTAAGATTTTATTTGTCTATTCATGAGAGACAGAGAGAGAGAGGCAGAGACACAGGCAGAGACACAGGCAGAGGGAGAAACAGGATCCATGCAGGGAGCCCGATGTGGGACTCGATCCCAGGACCCTGGGATCACGCCCTGAGCCAAAGGCAGATGCTCAACCACTGAGCCCCCCAGGTGTCCCTAAATGTGAGGTTCTGAGTGAATCAATGGATATGAAGGAAGAACAAGAGAGGAAACAGTAGTCTATCCCTAACCCATCCCAGCTGGCATTGGGGTCCCAGGGCCTCCTCTGTCAGATTACACAAGCCTCCACCAAAGGGCAGAGGACACACACACAGCCCAGTAAGGGAGCCCAGCAAGGGGTCTGTGGTGACAGCAAGTGCTGAGTCCGGGATTAGGGGGTGTCCCCCTACAATTCATATGCTGCTCTCCTAACTGGCAGTACTTTAGAACGTGACCTGATGTGGAAATTGGGCCATTGCAGATGTGATTGGTCAAGATAAGGTCATGCTAGAGTTTGGGTGGGGCCCTCATCCAATGTGACCGGTGTTCTAAGAAGGAGAAATCTGGACAGAGAGACAGACACAGAGGGAAGACAGGGATGAAGAGACACAGGAGAAGGCAGCACATGGAAGGAAGCTGGGGAGAGGCCTGCTCTCACAGACCTTCCCCTCTAGTTCTCCGAAGGAACCAAATCTGCTGACACCTGCATTTCAGCCTTCCCGCCTCCAGCACTGTGAAATAATGAATCCTTCTTGTCCACTTGTTTAGACAACTCGGCTTCTGGGCTTTGTTATGGTGGCCCTACCAAACTGAGGCCTGGGACGTGTAGGGTTAAAAGCACTTCTCCTTCCATGCTCTTCTGGTCCCAGAAGGCCCATTTCACAGGTTTCTCTGGGGTCCTCGGCTGGCTGGCACATCTTCACTCTGCCCAGTGGGATCCAGCTCAGAGCCCTCAGCCCCAAGGCCTCAGCTTATCGGCCCTTCCTCTGGGCTAGATAACCCTACCTCTGCCCCCTCTTAACGCCTGTCCAGTCCCTGGATCTTCGCTTCCTCCAGTCTCTCCAGGCAAGGCTGGGCTTTATCTCCTTGGGGTAAGTGTGCCTTCTCCACATTTTCCCCCCTTTCCCCACCTGGCTCTGTGTTCTGTATACAGGCAGGTGCCCACTAGAGATCCCGGTGAAGGGCCCCAGGCTTGCACTTCTTTTTGGGCTTGGAGTGGGAAGAGGACTCATCCCCACTGCTCCTTTGCCCACATGCAGCCTCGAGTCCATGTCCTGACAACTCTCGTCTATTTTGCTTATTCTCTGTGGGGACTGAACTGGGTGCTAGTGTGGGTCACTTTGTCCTCCAAACAACCCCATGAGGTAGGTACTCTTTTTAGCCCCATTTTCCTTTTTTTTCTTTTTTTAAGATCTTATTTATTCATGAGAGACACACAGAGAGAGACAGAGAGGCAGAGACACAGGCAGAGGGAGAAGCAGGCTCCATGCAGGGAGCCTGAGGTGGGACTCGATCCTGGGTCTCTAGAATCAGGCCCTGGGCTGAAGGCGGTGCTAAACCGCTGAGTCACCTGGGCTGCCCAAGCCCCATTTTCCAAAGGGGAAACTGATCACAGGGAGGGGAAATAAATGGCCTAAGATCACACCTAAGAATTCTTGAATGTTAGATCAAGAAGAAACTTTAGGAATAAGTTAGGTTACCCCTCTCTCCTGCCCCATTTTATAGCTGGAGAAACTGAGGTCCAAATAGCTCCTCTCTCTCCATCCATGCCTGATGCTTTCTCAGCGTTCCCCTGGACCCTCTGATCCCACAGTTCTGCACTCTGCTCAGGCCTCTCTTATTCTTATGGCTCTAGGGATCCTATAGATGAGGGTGACCAGCAGAGCTTGTGAGCCCCTCCTCTTTCCTGTGCTCCAGTCCTGAATTTCCACATCTAGGGTACATGACCTTTAGGCCCCTCACACTCAACCTACCCAAACCACACTGACTTCCCATGATCCAGATTCTAGGCTTCTCCTGATTTCCCTGGTCCATACCAGCTCCATTGTCCTTATCCCCTCAACCTTCTTTACCCTCTGGCCTTGGATCTCTTCTATCCCCCATCCCTACTCCTGCTCCTACTCCCCATATCTACACACCCACCTACTCCTGCTGGGTCTTCCTCTTAAATATTTTTCAAACCCACTGTTGCTGGCTCCAGATTAAGCTTCAATGTCTCTCGCTGAGATTCCTGTGTCAGTTTCTTGTATCTGCTAGAAGTAGACTTGGCTATTTGGGAAGAAAAACAAAGGTGCCTTCAACAATTGAAAGTTTATTTCTCTCTCAATGGAATCCAGGTGTGGATAGGGGCAGTTCAGGATTGGTATGGTGGGCCCATGAGGTTGAAAGGAACCACGTCTCCTAGCTCATTATTTTGCCATCCATGGGGTACAGCCTTTGTCCTTGTGGCCCAGGTTGTGTTCACCCAGCAGAAAAGAGGAAGAGCAGGAACGAAAAGGCAAAAGGCATTGGTCAACAGTCTTTTGAGGAGGTGTCCAGAAGCTGCCATATGACCATTCTACTTGGATTGTACTGGCTGCAACTCAGTCCATACAATACAGTTGTGAGGGAGGCCAGGAAATGTGGTCTTTATGATAGATGGCCATGTGCCCAGCTAAAAATTGAGGGCTCTTTGATTAGAGAGGAGGGTGAGACTGTGGCCTCCCCACCTCTTCACGGATCTCCCTCTCTCTTCTCTCACCCTCTAACCTACCTTGGACCCAGCAGCCAGGAGGATCTGTCTAAGATGCCAATCCATATATAGATTTGCCAGATTTGGCAAATAAAAATATAGGATTCCCAGTCCACTGTGAATTTCAGATAAACAATGACTAAGTGTTTTAGTGTAAGTATGTCGTCTGCAATGTTTAGAACATACTAATGCTAAAATAATTATCTGGTATTTATCTGAAGTTCACATCGAACTGGGCACCCTGTATTTTATCTGTCAACCCTAAGTACCTTTCCTGCTTCTCCGATGTTCTGGGGAAAAGGCCTAAGCTCTTTGGAAGGGCTTTCTGGGCCTCTTAAGATCTGCCCTCCACCTGCCCTAGCCAGCCCAGCCCAGTGTTTCCTGGACAAGCCCTACACTGCTACTATGTCTCCAAGCCTTCCAGTCTTTGTTTCATTGGCCTGGAATGCTGTTCCATCCAGGAAGCCCCATGCATTCAGGAGGAACCATGGCCTCTGTGTTTTTATGTTCCTGTGACCTGAGTGAGAGATTATTTGATGAATGAAACAAGCCCAAGGCTGCACAGCCAACAAGGGGTGAGGTTGGAGTGGGCGCCTGGACTCATGATTCTCTCCCCAGTGCTCTCTGCACCCTGGCTGGCTCACGTGGGCCCAGCACTGGGATCTGTCTCTTGGGCCTTCATTCTCTGCAAGCATGACAGCCCCAGCACGCAAGGGGTTAAGCCAGCCTTGGAGCTGGGCGCTGGAGCCCATGGAGTCCTTCCTGACAATAAAGCTAATGAATCCCTCCTTGCCGGTTTCTCTAGCACAATAACATTTAATCATCATTTGCACAGCAGATGAGAAGTTTGCGGCAGATGCAATTCTGCATGAGTGGCGATTTCTGTGTGCGGGCACTATTCCTGCTGTCCCCAGCACACCTGACAATCTGGGACCAGGGCAGGCTACACGCTAGAAGGGGTGCACCAGAGTGCCAGGGCTCTGACCCCATGCACGAGTCTGTGTGAGTGCATGCTTGTGTGTGAGTCAGGCCCATGTGACGTAGTGTGCGTGAACCATGGTGGGTCTGTCTGAAGGTACATGTGACTGGAGGTGGTTAGGTGCCTGAGGACTGTGGTCTAGAAGTAGAGGTACATACATGTAGGCAGGCAGATGCATGGGGTATATATCATTCATTGTTTTTCTTTTCTTTTCTTTTTTGAGAGAGAGTAGGGGCAGAGGGAGAGAGAAAATCTCAAGCAGGTCCCACGATCAGTGCAAAGTTTGAAGTGGGTCTCAATCCCATGATCCTGGGATCATGACCTGAGCTGAAACCAAGAGTTGGATGCCTCACTGACTAACCACCGAGGCGCTACCCTGCGTGGGGTAGTTCTGAATGCTTGTTCAGGATGCCTTGTTGTTTAGATGCTTATAACTGATCATGTTTATTACGTGCACATAGACTTATGTGCTCATATACAGGTCTATAGGCATTATGCCCTGGAATTTAGAATTTGTAACTGACAGTTGTTCCTGAGGCCACACATGCTTTCTTCTGCAAGGACACAAATGTGCATATGGCAGTATGAATGTATGTGTGGAGCTAGGGGTTTGTGTGCACAAGCACATCTGAGGGGATACACATTTATGTGCTGGGTAACTGCATGGGAATGTCATGAATGTGTATGAGTGCCTGTTTGCGTTGGAAAATGGAAGCGGATCGGTGGATACACATGCTCATGCATGTAAGAGAACACACCTGCAGAAGGTATGTATGTGGTTTGTGTACAAATGTGAGTGCACACACGAAAGCTTGCCTTCAGTACACGTAGTGTGCCAGCCTGTGACCACATTTGCAGACCTGCAGATATGCTCTATGTGCATGGCCGTGAGCATGTGTATGTCAGCACTGTGCACCCAGGTGGGAGCATGTTGGGGGGGGCACACCTGCGTGCATCCTGTGCTGGTGTGAGCACGTGGCCGAGCTCATGCACCCGTGTGCAGGCATTGAAGCATAAACCCCCTTCCCTCAGAGTGAGGGCTGACAGGGTTACATTTTCCAAAGGCTCAGCGGCCAGTGACAGAGCTGGCCCGAGAGCGCTTGCTGGCAGGAGGTAAGTGGAGCTGCTGATTCGTGACCCGGGGGTGGGCAGCGATGACGGCTGGCTGACGGATGCGGACGCTTAGCCGCCCCCTATGACAGCAGCTGGCTCTCTCAGCTGCCCGAATCCGGGAGGTGGGAGGTTAGTTCTTGACCTTTGTGCTTGGCGCCGGCTTCCCCCTCCCCCGGTGCATGCCCACAGCCACATGCAGATGCACGCGCATCAGTACACAGACCCGGGCATGCACTGCGGCCTCGGCCCCACCGCCACCTCGCTCTGCAGCTCGGCCATCTGTCTGCAGTGCCTCCCCTCCCCTCCCACCAGCTGCTCCTCTCCCCTCCACCCTCCACCCCAAACTCCTCCGAGTCATCCTGGTTCCGTGCAGACTCATGGGGTGGCATGTGTGCAATGATCCCGCCCTTACAACCTCTGAGCTCTCGAGCGAGCCTCTTCTCATCTGTGAGCACTGGATTCCTCATCTGTAAAATAGGGCTAATCATGTACCTGCTTAAAATTAACGCAACTTATGTAAAGCACTAAACACAGTAAACGTAGAGTCCACCCTCCATGGGTTTTACCTGTACTGGTGATAATTACGTGCCGGGCTTAGAACAGTGCCTGGCAGGCAGCAAGTACTCGGTAAGCGTGCTGTCACCGTCATCACTGTTAACCATCGTCGTCGCTGTCATTAATATCCCTGGCTCTAAAATTCTTGGCCAATTATATGCCAATTCTTGCTCATGACCCTGAATCCTCCTTTATTCCGTGATGATGACGGTGATGGAGACAATGACAGCAAAAGGGAATTCTTTCCATTTTCCCTGATGCCTTGAAAAGAAGGCAGACCTAGTAAATGGAAGGTTCATTGCTTTCTGAGCTCCTTGGTAGAGTCGGGTGTGGCCAATTCGAGCCTAGAACTAGGAGGGTCTCTGGTGGCCGTGCTCTCTGCTTGGCACAGGGAGAGGATTTGGAGCTCTTGGGAGAATTTGGTGGGAACCCACAAGACAGATGGCCAAGGGCTGTGTACACAACAAGACCCTTCTCTGTGACCCTAGACCATCAGAACAGTTGCTCGCAAAATGCTTGCTGTTCTTGGTGTTTGTGGACACGTTGTGGGGCCCAGTACAGGGGCTAGACTCACCACTGGATTTCACTCTTAGGCTGGTTCGGGTCCAGTGGGGACACAGGAGCTGGAAGCAGAGGGGCTGAGGGAGCATTGCTTTGCCCTCCACGCCCCACTCCGGAATAAGAAGAAATTGTGGGGAGACTTGAGGACTGCCACAGGCCGTAGAACACAGCAGCGAGTGAAGAACAAACTCTCACAGGCATACATGGTGACATCGGGTGCACCCTGGTCACTTGTCCAGTGCTTCCCGTGTGCCAAGCACTGTGTGTGCTCCTCACGGTGGAGGTGCTGGGGCCAGGACACCTTGATGAAATCCTGGCATCTCTATCAGCTGTTTGATCTTGGGCAACACACTCAACCTTTTTGTGCCTCAGTTCCTCTCCCATAAAACAAAGGCTACTTATTGGGTGGTTATGGGATTAGATGGATTAGTTCACGTGACATGCTTTGAGCAGGGCCTGGCACATGAGAGATGCCCAATAAGTACCAGGTATCAGCGGCCATTCCTGCATTCTATCCTCACTACAACCCTATGGAGTAGGTGGTCTGAGTCTGCAAAGCATGGGGAGGGTAAATAACATATCCAAAGTCACACAGCTGGTAAATGGTAGAGCCAGAGGCTCAGAACGTGAATCTCGATGAATAATGTTCTTTATTTCTGGCAGGATCCTGGGTGACCTTGGGAAGGTTATTCCCACGTGTGGGATTTGGAAGATGTTCAAGGATGCTTGTGACTCCGTGTGTGTCTACATCGTTCTGGACATGTAACCTGAACGTAACCTCCTTCCTGGCAGGGTCAGAATCTGTCAGGGCAACCAGGACACAAGGAAAGAACAAAGACTTGGAATTAGGGGTCCTGTGATATCCCAGCTCTGTCCTATACTAGCTGGGGGACCTTGAGCCAATCACTTTACTCCTCTGGATCTCAGTTTCTCCTCTGCAATGGAGAGAGCAAAAACCAATCTGAGAAATGTTGCTGGGATTCTGTATATGGCAGCTGAACAGACACAGTGAGGGAGGGGATTACATGTCTCCTCCTGGGTCCCTGAGTTACCATGCCCACTTGTAGAGGAGATAGATACAGGAACCATGGGCCAAGTGTCCTACATGGGATGAGGGTCCCAATGTCACCCAATTTGGGACTACCTCACTCAGCCCATATATCTACTTTCAGGAGACATGCTCAAGTGCAGGGAAACATCCAGTTCCTCAGCCTGGCCTTCGAGTTCCTTCCCTGCCTGCCTCCAACCAGCCTTCCCTGCCTCAGGGCTCGCCATCCCTCCACCCAGTGATCCAGCCCCTAGGACTACACGTAGTCCCTGAAGCCATCACATGCTTCTGGCCTCTCCCCTCCTCCTGCCTTTGCAGATGCCTTTCTCTCTGCTTGGAATACTCTTGCTTGCTCAGACATCTCATACATCTCATTCTTTAAGATACAGCTGGAGTCACCTCCTCTGAGAAGCCCTCCACAAATTATTCAATCTTCCTTCAGTGTTTTCAGGACCTTGCCCCGTTAGTTCTGCTACAACTCTTATCAAGGGCATTACATTGGCTGCTTCTGCCCACCATGCCTGGTCCAGTGGGCCCTTTGCAGGAAGGCAGGAAGTACTTCTGACCTGCATAACCTTGGGTGCGTTACTACCTTCAGGACCTGTTTCCTCACCTGTGAAGCGGGGCTGACAGTATCTAGCTTAGATGAAATAATACAGGTAAGGCACTCAGGGCATAATGACCATCTCTGGATCTGTCACAGGGAACCTTGGCAAATGTGAAGGGAATCAATGACTATTCCCTGGATGAGTTAAAAAAATAATAATAATGCTAATGAGCATCCACTGAGCATTTCCAATGTGTCAGGAAGGCACTGGGATCAGAGCTTAACATGCATAATCTCCTTTAAGCCTCTTAACAACTCTTTAAGGGAGGGACTACCTACCATTAGCCCCATTTCACAGATGAGTAAACTGAGGCTTCAGCAGTTGAAGACTTTGATGAGGGCTGCCCAGCTAGTAGGAACTGGAATTTATAGCTGATTAATGCTGAATGAATGAATCACTTGGGGGTGGGCTGGGAGGACAAATAATCTATATCTTGTAATCATATGGTTTTAGAACTGGAGGCTCTTAAAGACAACTTAGCCCAAAGTTTTTAACTTAGGGGTCATGGGTGGGGAGACTGATGGGCTCCCGGACCAAACAGATAAGGTGCCCATCACACCCAGTGGCTTTGGCTCCTCCATCCCCTGCCAACTCTCCCACCTCACCGGAGTCCTTGAGCCTCTCAGCTTGTCCTCTCTTGGCACTCCTGCCAGGGGTCCTCTCCCAGTTCCACCTGACATTCCGGAAGGCTCCACAGTCACTGGGAATGTCCCTATCCCCTACTTTGGGTAGGAGCAGAGCCGACAATTGGAACCACTTCCTTCTCCCTTGGAGATGTTGGGAGAAGGGGGGAGAGCATAGCATGGCAGGAAGACAGTCACGGGGTGGGGTGGGGGTGGGGCTTCTAATAACGACAAAGATAACAATAGTATCAAAGGCTAACATTTATTGAACACCTACTATGTGCCAGGCACTGTCCTAACCACATGACCCCTATGACCACTTCTTACCCTCACAACTCATCGAGGTAGGTTCTGTTATTAGCCTCATGTGACACACGAGGGAACTGAGGCCCAGAGAAGTGAGGTAACTTGCCCAAGGCCAGGCAGCCTGGAAGGAAGCGCCAGAGGCGCGTCGTTCTGGCTAGGTGTCCTTGGACAGGCCACAGCCACTTCTCTGGGTGGCCGTCTCCATCTGTTACTGCAGGGTCCCACCTCATGTTTTCCGCGACGACTAAGATGGTCTCTGTACAGTGTCCCAGCACACAGTAGGCGCTTAGTAAATGAACAGCCCTCCTTCTCTCTTGACTCCGATGGGGGGAGACCCGGGAGGGGGGCACCTCAGCAGCATCCTCCCTCCGGGGTTCCCCCCCCAGCCAGGAGTGAGTGACCCGCCCCATCTCCCCTTCTGACCCCAGAGCCACACAGTGCCCTGTCTCGCTGCAGTTTTAATGACGATGGTGGTGAACCCCCCCCGCACGTCTGGGCCAAAGCTGCACCCCCTCCCCTCCCCTCCCCACCCCTCCCCCCGGGCGGGCCGTCCAGGAGGCCGTCTCCCAAGTCCCCGCTCCCGTCCGGCCGCCCTGGGAGGGTAGGGGGGCTAGGGGAGGGGCGAGCCGGGAAGCGCTCGGTCCTGGGGCCCCGGGGCGGGGCGGGGCGGGGCGGGCGGCGCGGAGGGGCTAGGAGGCCGGGGCCTCGTCGTCCGCGCGGTGGCCGGCGTAGAGCGCGGCCAGGGGCCGGAAGCGCGGGCCCCAGCCGCTGAGATAGGCGAAGTCCTGCTCGGAGCCCGACGAGCCGCTGTGCAGCGAGCTGAGCGAGGCGGCCGGCGAGTCCGCGCCCTCGAAGGCGTAGGTCTGGAAGGCGTCGTAGGGCGGCACCGACAGGTCCCCGTCCGCTAGCGCCACCTTGCGGCTGATGAAGTCCCTGAACACCGAGAAGTCTGGCTCGGGGCTCGGCGGCCCCTGCGGGAGCGAGTGGCGCTCGGACGGCAGGTGGGCCTGCGGGGGGGTGCCCGCGCCCCCGCCCGCGCCCCCGCCCGCGCCCCCGCCCGCGCCCCCGCCCGCGCCCCCGCCGCCGTCGCCGCCCTTGAGCTCGCCGCCGAAGTCGTAGAGGCTCCGCAGCGCCGACATGTCGTAGGCCTCCGTGTCCTGCTCGCCGCCGCCCTCGTCGTTGTATTTGATGACATTGTCCCGCATGTCCTCGTCCTCGTCCGAGCTCAGGTGGCTCTTGTGGTGGCGCCTGAGGGTGAGGATCAGCAGCACCAGCACTGCGCGGGAGACAGAAGGGGCACGTGAGGGCCGGGCCCAGGGGCATTCCGGGGACCCCCCCCCCACCATCACCACCACCATCCCTCACACACAGGGGAGCCGGCCCAGCCTAACCGCTGGTGCGAATTTCCTAGATTTCTGTGCAAGAAGACGCTTCTTACAGTCAGACTGTACTGGCTATATGGATAGGTAGTGAGCTACCCATCTCGGGAGGTGTGCAAATCGAGGCTGCACCACCAGGCTGGGGTGATGGCACAGATGGCAGTGTTAAGAGATTTCAATGGGTGTGGGGGGCTGGATCCAACCTCTGAGGTCTCCATCCTCAACTCTATGAAGAGATCCAACCTGAGAGGTCTCTAGGTTCCTGGGGGCCCGGGGTGTGTGTGTGTGTAAAGGGGGCAGCTGAGGGGCAGATGGGGCAGGGGAATGAAAGATGTTTTCAACCTGACCTCTCTTTCCGCCTTACCCTCCTCTGTCTATTCCAGAAGTCCCGAGCACCTGCATTTGAGACCCCTTGAGTCTCGGGTCAAGATGTCCTCTGCAAAAGCCCCCACCCTGAGAGCTCCAGGCCAGGTTCCGAGCCTTCACCTCCAAGCTCCCCTGGTGAGGAGTCCCTCCCTCTGTCTCTCCGGTTCTCAGAGTGCAGTTGCTGGACCACCAGCAGCAGGAGCATCTCCTGGGAACTTGCTAGAAATGTGACTTCTCGGATCCTGTCCTAGATCTTACTGGCAGGCTGTCTTGATGAAGCCTCCAAGTGAGGCCCAGGCACTCAGGTTTGAGAACCACAGCTTCCCCCACCCCCAAACACACACTCTAAACTCTCCTTGGGGCCCCAGGGCGTGTGCCCCTAGCTTGGTGCCTGGCAGGCAGTAAGCCCTTGAAGCATGTTGTTGAGCGAATGACTGACTGAAGAGGTGGATGGAGAAGTAGTGAGTATAAGGATGAAGAATGAGAGGATCGCTCCTTCTTGTGCTTTCTGCACTTGACTTGCAGGACTCCACGTTCTCTCCTTCTCCCGCTACACTGATCACTCATTCTCCGCCTTCTAAGCAAACCTCCCCTTGCCTGTCTGACCTCTTAAAATCAGATGTCTCTGGATGGGGTCCTTGGCCCCGTATCCACACCCCTCCGTGGGTGCTCTCTTGTGGTCCATTTTGGGGCTGACCGCTCCCACATCCTAGCCTCCCACTCGGACTTACTTCTCCCTGTAAATCTACCTGTACGTCCAGCTTGCTCCTCAGCAAGTCCTCTGGGCCGACCAAGAGAATCTCACACTTAGCACTTGAAATAACCTTCCCCCTTCCCTGCCCTCAGTCTCCTCCGTGTCTGTGACGGCAGCCCCAACTTTCCAGTTACTCAGGGCTTTTGTGGGTTTTTTTTTTTTTTCTTTTCATGGATGGATCCCAGTGCCTGCAATAGTCTAGTACATGGAGGGGACTCGCTGGATGGATAAATAAGGAGCTGATGAACCATTGAGAGAATTAAATGGGTAGGTGAGTGGGTGGATGGAGAGACACGTGCTGGGTACCGTGCCAGGCACGGGATTCTTCTCGCTGCTCCTAACAGCTCTGGCGGGGCCAGTGGCCAGAGCCAGCTGCTGGGGCCAAGGGGCCGGGTTCCAGCCGGTGACCTAACAAGGTGGCACATGACAGGGAAGTGGGTGGGGCCTGGGAACAGGTCCGGAGGGAGGGAAGGTGTCAGGAGAGAAGTGGGAAAGATGGATGGACAGCTTTCGGAGTGGAGGCTGGGAGCTGTGGAGGGGGATGCCCGAGAGAGCAGATGGTGGGGAGTGCGGGCGGCGGGCAACAGATGTGCCAGGCCTGATCAGCGATTCCGCCCGTCACCTTTAGAGCACTGATGTGCACTTTCTTCGTTTGTGGGCAATTAGGCAGAAATTTGTTTGCACTGCCTCGGAAAATGAAACCGCTGTAAAGTGCACCCTCTGGAAAAAGGGTTTCTGAGCCATGGGCTGGGGAGGGGAGAGAAGGGGGGCTGGGGCCTCCCAGCCAGGAGGAGCCTGCCTGCCCAGGGCCACCGCAGGGACCCGAGGAGGTGCAGCAACACTGGCAGGTTCTCGGCGGGGTGGGTAGCGGCCACCGCACCAGCGCCAGCGGGCAGGCGGCTGACATCTCCCAGGGAACAGAGCAGAGCTGTTAGCCACAATCTGGACCACACTTGGGTTCTTGGAGCTCTGGCTGGTTGCTGAAGTCCGGCAGTTGGAGCTGAGGTGAGGCAGTGGGAGGTGGCATTATGGCCACTGGAATCCAGCTCAGCATCTAGAACTTGACCTCTTCACTGGTGACGCTTTGTAGGCTCAACTGGATGCTGCTGGGATTGCTACCAGAGTAGATTTCGTCTCTTCAAAAGTCTTAAGATTTTTGCCCCAGCTCTCCTTGGGTTTTGCCCAGTTGAGCTTCATAGCAGGTGGCGTAGTTAAAGGGAACACAAGGTGAGGAGGCCTGATTTCAAGTCAGAACACTATGTACCCTTATGCAAGCCACTTAACCTGCGAGCCTCACTTTATTCCTCTGGAAAATGGGGATGATACACCCGGCCACATGGTTGTGAGGTTCACAACAGCCCCTTTTTACTAAAAGGATTTTACTAAAAGTCCTACATAGATAATAAAAAGGACAGTGGACATGAGAGAATTTTTAATAATATGCTTATTTTTAAAAACTGGGGAGAGTTTGGGCTGTGTAGAGAGGATGGCCGGCATGCAAATAGTCTCAGGTAGGGGTTGACACTTTGTGGAGTTGGTGGTGGGGCTGCTCCATCCTTAGAAGACTTGTCACAGGAGCTGCACCTTGGGGCTTGGACATCATTGGGGCCACCCTTCCTTGTGAGAGAGGGAAGCTGAGACCCGGGGGCAGGGGGTTACTAGGAAGCAAACCCAGGGCCCTGGGGTGGAGGCCAGAGAAGCAGGGGCGGGGCTCTGGGTGGACTCACCGACCAGGATGAGGACACAGACCAAGAGGGCGATGAGGGCGCCGGGGCTGAGGGAAGCAGCCATGACAAAGGCTGTGGTGTTGCAGGACTGGATGGCGCCAGAGCTGTCACAGCCACAGATGCGGATGGTGAGCGTGCCCGTGCTGCTCAGCGTGGGCGGCCCGCTGTCCACCACCAGGATGGGCAAGAAGAACACGTCCTGCTCCTGCCGGTTGAAGCCCAAGTGCTGAGTGTGCACCGCTGCTGTGTTGTCTGCTCCGGAAAAAAGGGAGTGGCGTGTGACTTGGGGTCCCGGGTCAGCCTCCCCTGGCCTGGCCACCTCCTGATGCCACCTTGGGACTTGTCTCCCTCTGCCCCAAGCTCCTGTCTCCCAGGGGACCCGTGGATCTACTCCTCGATCTCCCCAAATTCTGCCCCCACCTGCCTGACAATCCTGTTCCCAGCCATGTAGCCCATCGTTCCGTCCTTAGCTGTCACAAGATTCTACTCCCAGCTGTCTCAAGATTCTGTTTTCAGCTATTCCAAGGTTTTGTCCCCAGCTGCGCCAAGGTCCTGTCCCCAGCTTTTTCAAGATTCTGTCCCCAGCTGGGCCAAGGTCCTGTCTGGGGCTATGTTAATTTTTTTCCCTCATACATCTCAACAGCCTGTTTTTCTTCCACCCCAGCCACCCAGTGTTCCCTGACCCTGGGGTCCTGGGGTCCTTGGGTTGTGGCTTACTGTGTCCTGACAAGTCCTGGGTCACAGAGAAGACTGAGATGTCTTCTCTGGCACCTGGCTCTGGCTGAGGGAGCTTTCTTAAGAGACTGATACTGGAGGGCTGAGGGCATAGTCCCTGGGGCCTGATGAGGGGACCCTGGCGCACCAGGGTCTTCTTCCTACACGTGTGACCAGAGAGGACAGTGAACTAACACAAGTCATGCTCATTACACCACTTCAGCCAGTTGCTGGGAATGCCAGGCAGGCCTCAGTGGGACTCTGGTCTCAGGGCATGGGCTTATGTGCTAGGCAGTGCCCACTTCCCCCGCCCTTCCTGCCTCTCTTGTATAGGTCAGGCCATCCCTGAACCTCCACCATTTTGATGCCTGTCAATGTGGTGGCACAGACTCGGGGCCCAGCTGGCTGCTGCCCCCACCCCTCACAGCCAGCTCCACACAAGGGGCCCTGCCTCCCTGTGGGGAGCCCGGGCTTCCCTCCAGAGTCCTTCTCCTGCCCTCACAGCCTTCCTTCCGGCTAGTCTCTCTGACCTCCAGCTTTGGCATTCTGGGTCCCCTCCCCAGCTCTGGGGTCCCAGTTACTCCAATTCATTCCTTAGTCCTGGCTTCCCCCAATCATGGACATGATGCAGGAGGAAAGAGCTGACTTGTGACCTTGAACACATCTGTGAAGTGAACTAGAGGTCCAGCTCAAACAAGACTGCTCATGGGTTTTAGCTCATGTGATGGTATCATGAGGTTTTGTGACATTATTCTATCTACTTTTACACACATTTGAAAATTTCCATTAAAATATTTAGAAAATAATGCCGAGTCTATCATTTACTAGCTTGGGACCTCACTTAGCTTCTCCGGACCTCAGTTTTCTCATCTATAACTGAGGCAAATCGTAGGACATACGTGTGAGGGTTATGTGGTGAAATTCATGCATAGCCCTTAGAATCAGTCCCAGCACATAGAAATTCTCCATAAGTCCTGGCTATTCTTTTTGTCCATGCCCTACCCCCATGGTCCCTGTGCTGCACCACTGGCCTGCTCTCTGTGTAAACTGCCCTGCTTCTACTCGCCATGTCCCTTGCTAGCTGGAATACCCTTTCCACCTTCTTACCTGGGCAAATTCCTCATCTGTCATGCTCCAGCTAAATGTCACCTCCTTTCTGTGGCCTCCTTTCTCCGCTTCCCTGGGAAGGAAGGATTTATGGCTCCCCCTCCCTGCTCTGACTATGCAGGTGCCATGCACACTTCTGTTAAAGCACTTGTCACATTGTGTTAGGTTAGCGTGTGCCTGTCTCTGTCCTGGCACTGAGCCAGATTTAAAGACTGGCACTTGAATGAACCACAACTTTTGGGGTAACTGGTGGTCCCCAGGTCAGCTTCTCAAGCTCTGGCTTCAACTGCAGCTGGCCTATCAAAGGGGATATCAACCCGAGCTGTGAAAATATCTGCCTTCCTGAGGGGAGGAATGAAGTTGAGAGCAAGATAAGAACAAGGGAATGATGTGGGGCTCCTCTGCATTGACTGCATGCTTTTGATGTATCAAGGACTGTGTGGATGTTTTAAATAGATAGTAATGTTTAATTGTCCTAACCACTGAGAGTTATGACATTATTTACATTTTATGCACGTGGAAGTTGAGGTTCAGAGAGAAGTGATTTGTCTGAATTTATCCAGTGAATTGGTGACATAGCTATCTTTCCCATCCACCCATCAAATCACCCATTTATCCATCCATCCTCTATCCACCCATCCATCCATCCTCCATCCACCCATCCATCTATCCACCTATCCACCCATCCATCCATCCTCTATCTATCCATCCTCCATCCGCCCATCCATCTTCCACCCACAAATCCATCTATCCTCCATCCACCCACCTATCCATCCATCCATCCATCCATCCATCCATCCATCCTCACTCACCCATCCATCCATCCTCCATCCACCCATCCATTTATCCATCTATCTTCCATCCACCCATCCATCTATACATCCATCATCCATCCATTTATCCATCATCCATCCACACATCCATCCTCCATCCACCCATCCATCTGTCCTCCATTCACCCATCTATCCATCCATCCATCATCCATCAATTCAACCATCCGTCCATCCATCCATCCATCCATCCATCCATCCATCCATCATCCACCCCCCATCCACCCATCCATCTTCCACCCATCCATTCACCCATCATCCATCCATTCATCCATCCATCCATCCACCCACCCACCTATCCATCATCCGTCCATCATTTATCCATCCAATAAGTCTTTATTGAGTAATTACTGTGTCCTAGTCCCTGGGAGAAAACAATGGAGAGCTAAACCAATCACAGTCCTGGATATGAACTTATATTCTAATGTGAGAGACAAATGTTAATTGAGTAAACCCACAATTTAGTCTATAATTACAAACCATGGGGTGAGTGCTAAGAAGGAAAAGTACAGGAAGAGCGCCTAACAGAGGACTCTACTTAAGTAGTCTGAGAGGTAAGGGGAGATTTTCTTGAAAGAAGTGATATTATTGCTGAGACCCAAGTGGTGAGTTCAAGGAAAGGGGGCACCCTATGCAAAGGCCTTGAGATTGGAAGAAGCATAATTTTCTCAAGGAACTAAAGCAGTCCTTTGTGACTGGAGGGATGAAGGTGATAGCTAGAGTGAGTCAAGGTCAAGCTGGGGGTGGGGGTCAGGAGCTCATCATGGAAAGTCTTAGAGGCCATAGTCAGGAATTAGGGTTATTTTCTTAACGAGAGGCCATTGATTGGTGGGTTTTAAGAAAAGAAGAGACTGAGCAACATGCCATCCATTCATTCCACAGAAAATACTAATTGAGCACCCTCTCTATGTCAGGACTATCCTAGCACCTGAGGAGATGGCAACGAACAAGACAGACATGGCCCCTGCCTTTGCTAAGCCTACATTCTAGGCAAGGGAGTTTCTAATCTAAAACACAAGAGTGGACATGGAAGATCAGTTAGGAAGATATTCTGTGTTTTAGGTGTGAGAGGATAGTGGTAGTAGAGGCATAGAGAAGTAGATAGATTTGAAAAATGAGTAGCTGGTTCTGGCTCAGCCTCAAATTCCTAAGCAAGAACAGGGGAGAGGAGAGGAGATGTTTGTTTCTCAGGGTTGCTGTCTTTGGCCATGGAGCCATATGTTCTGAGAGCTCTGGTCCCTGCCACTCCTCCACCCGACAAAAGGGAATCCCTGGGCATCAACCCTGAACTTCCTGAGTTGCCTTCCTCGGCAGCAGCTGGCTTCACCTGGGGAAGCCGCTGGTCACTCCAGACCCTTACCCCACCCTTCCAGGCAGGATCTGCGCCCAGCATTGTACCCATCCATCTGGCCTGACATACATCAGTGTCAATCCCTGGCTGCAAAAGCAATATTTATAAATCACGTTTCCAAACTGGCTACAAATGTGTACAAAGAAACAGATGGGTTGGGGTAGCTGTTTGTCACCCAGGATATTTATACGGTGAGGAGGAGGGGGCTTGGCAGGCCGTGGGAAGGGGCTAGAGAGCCAGTGGAGGAGCCCTTCCACGGCTGTGCTGAGCTCAGCATACGGCTGCCACTCGTGCTCCTGGAGCCTGCACCAGGTGGTCACACTGGATGGGAGCGTTTGGCGGCTCCCCGTCAAAGAGGGCAGTTGGGAAAGAACTTCAGGCTCCTTGGATTGGAAAGACTTGTGAACTTGGCGAGGTCAAGCCAGGGCTATTTGTGTCTCCTGGGGCCAACTCAGGATACCGCTGGAATAATGAGCAGGCAAGGCACTACCAGTTGTTAAAATACTGAAATACTTCCAAAGAGGTTTCAACAGCTCTGACTCTGCATGCCCCAAGTCCCCCTGCTGTCTCTGTCTTTCCCCCATGCCCACCCCTAACTTTGACACAATCAAGCCACTAAGGTAGTACAGTAGGGCTCCAGGGTCCTGCTCCAGGTTATTTTTGGTCAGTGTCCCTTTCGGTTGGTTATCTGAACTGCACTGGTTGTGAAATATTTTTAGTATGACTAAAAATACTAAATAATAATACTAATAATAATACTACTATTTCTCTTGGAAATACAGAGAATCTGGCTTCACAGGCCACTGAGGTCCCTCCTTTTAGAGGGAAGGGTTGTAAAGGCATTGGGGGTGATCCCAGACCTGTTCCAGGGTCAGAAAGAACCAACATGACTTGATCTCCTAGTCCTGGCATCCACTCACTCCAACCAGACAGGCTTTCTGTTCCTTGAACATCCCAGGCCTGCTCTCACCTCAGGGCCTTTGCACTTGCTGTTCACTCCACCTGGATCAGTCTTTATCCAGCTATCAGCATGGCTCACTCCCTAAATTCCTTTACATTAGTACTCACTATTGATTCCTTCAGAGAGGGTTTCCCAGACCATCTTATTTTAAAAAGCTCCTACTCTTACTCTGCTTTATTTTCCCGTGTTTTGTTTAATACCCACTATGTGCCAGGCACTGCTGTAGGCACCCATGGCCCAGCACTGAACAAAACCAAGTCCAGACTCCTGTGGAAATTGCATTATTCATCCTCCAGCCACTTAGCATCCCCAACATATTATCACTTGTTTAATCTCTACCTCCCCTCACCAGAATGTCACCTCCACGAGGGCAGGGATATTGGCTTTTTTGCCACTGCATTTTGGGCACTATGTTTCAATAAATAATTGCTAAATACAGGAAACTACATGTTCTAGGTACTAATAATATACCCCAGCAGCCCTCATCTTGCTGGGGCTCCCTAGCCAGGTGGCTAGGCACTTTCAGCTCCAATTTACAGATGACAAAACAGAGGCTTAGGAGGTGCAAATCTTGCCAGCATTGCACAGAGAGTCCCCAGCTGAGCCTGGGCTGGGATCCAGGCCCCTCACGCCCAGTCCACTGACCACTCCCCCACCCCCACCTCCAGTTCAGTCCTCAAAGGGTCAGACTTGGGCTTCTTGAGGAATTTGCAGGGGCATACAGCGGGATCAGTAAGGCTGGGCAGGGTGGTCACTTTCAAGGTGGCAAATGAGCTAAAGCAGGAAGCACTCTGGATCGGAGACAGGGACTCCCTGTATGGCCCTGGGTGGGCCCCTTTTCTCTTAAAGTCTCTGTTTTATCACAGGCAAAATAGGGGGAGGGGCAAGAAAACCACCTCCCAGGGCGGCTGTGAGGACGCAAAGGGAAACATGAGTGGGATACAGCACTTTTTAAATTGAAGGGTGGGAGTGAGTGCACGTGGCTTATTTCAATCTTCAGTTAGACCAGGGGCTCTTTCCATCCAGGACTCTGGCCCACCCACTCCTCATCTGTTCTTTCTCTGTATCTTTCCATTCTCTTCTCTTGGGGCGACCCCTCCCCACTCTGCCAACCCGCCCCCGGCCTGTTCTTCAGAGTTTGGCCAGTGGGCTAGGGAGCACCTTTAGCTTGATTTTCTGTTTGATCTTGAGCCCAACGCTGACCCTCTGGGGGTGCCTGGTCTCTCCACCTGTAATGTGGGAAGGGGAAGGGAGGCGAGGCCCTCCCTCCATGCCTCCTAGGTTTGGTGGTTCAGAGAAAACTCACCTTGGATGTCAAGCAGGGAGAAGTGAGGGTTGCTGGGAGCTTCAGGCACCAGGCGGAAATAGAAACGGTGCCCACCCTGAGGCTCATCTCTGTCCACAACGCTGATGGTCTGGATAAGCTAAAGGGTGAGGACAGAGCAGGGAGCTGATGTGAGGCCGAACCCACTCTAAACCCAGGTAGAGGGTGTCCTGGCCAGTCCTGGCAACAATCCCAGTCCCCAGCCCCTTCGTGTACCTGTCCTGGCTTGGCGTCCTCACACACAGCTGCCTCGTAGGGGGTGGCCAGCTCTGGGGGATTGTCGTTCACATCCAGGATTCGGATCCTGAGGGATGCCCGGGAGAGCTGGGCATGATTGTCTGCAGTGAGAGCACAGGAGCAGGGTGAGCGGTATCAAGTGTGAGATCGAGACAACCCCCCATCTGCCAGGAGGACAAGATGAGGCAGTGGGGTCACACTGAGAGATCTGTGGATTGATCCAGCAGGTAATAGGATCAGGACTGAGGACATTGATCATGAATAGGTCACCACCACCACTGCTGTCACCATCACCACCATTCGCTCATTACTGTCATCATCACTGCTAGTGTCACTATCACCATCACCATCACAACCTCCACCACTATAATCCGCAGTGCCACCCAACACCATCATCACCACCATCCCTACCACTGCTACTTTCACCATCACTGTCACCAGTACTCTAACCACTACCCTCATTAACATTATCCTTGCACCTCTACCAACATAATTACCAGTACCACCATCACCAACTTTACCACTCTCACTGTCACCAACCTGTTAGCTTCACCATTAGACCATTACCATCATGACCATCACCATCAAAATGAGTGCATCACCACCACCCTATCCAAGGCACCACCACCTCATCTCTATGATCACAAACACCAAGGCCATAACTATCAGCGCCCTTACCACCACCATCATCACCATCCATGCGATCACTATCTCCACCACCATCACCATTACCAGCCCCACCCTTTCTACAGTTACCTCCGCCATAAACACCCATGGCACCATCACATTGGCACCCCTACTCCCACCTCTAGCGACACTGTCATCGCCACTGCCATCAACCAACATCTCATCTTCAACATCCCATCACCACCGTCTGCACAGAACGCACCCGGAGCATCCCCACATCCATCATTTCAGGTATCCATGTGGAAATCCCGTGCTTTGGTTCAATTTATATCCCCACATTGTAGAAGAGAAACAAAGCATGAGAAACTTGAAAGAACTAGTCAGCTGGCAACTGGGTCTCTAGCCCCGCTGGCAGGGGCCTCTTTAGGGCGCAGCCTGGGAGCTTCCAAGCAGCCAGGAACCCTATGAGTTCTGGGGGGAGTGGGGCTGGTCGGCCGCCTCTTTCTCTGAACTCAGGCCACTGCGGGCTGACTGCAGCTGCTCCTGTGTTGATAAAGAGAAATGGGATGGGGAGGCAGGTGCAGCCACCTCCGGGGGTCAGGGAAAGAGGGGGGCGAGTCCTTAATTAACACAGACCTCGACCCCTCTCTGGAGCTCCCCTTAGCCGGGGGCACCTTATCTTCTCGGCTCACCCAGATCTGCTGCTTCAGTGATTAGAGGGGGCTTTTCTGAGGGCGGGAGATTGGAGTCGTGACTGGGAATGCCGGGCAAGCCGTTATTTTTAAGAGCGTGTTGCCGGAGAACTTAAACAGGCAGAAGGTGGGTGCATTTGGGAGGAGGGGGGTGGGGAGGGTGAGGCCCGCTGCCAGGACCAGGCACCTCTTTCCTTGCTGAGCAGAGGGAGGGGCACAGGGGCCTGTGTGGCATGCAGAAGGGTGACCTCAGAGTAGGGCCAGCTCCTCCGAGGCTGAGACACTCTTGGGGGGCTGGGTCCACTCCTGGTGAGACCCCCACAGTTGAGCCATTCCTTTACCATCTGCTGGGCCTCTTCTACCTCCTTTTTTTTTTTTAATTTCTATCTTTATTGAGATAGAATTGACAACATTGTGTAAATTTAAGATTCACAATGTGATGATTTTAGACACATATTGTGAAATGTTTTCCACAATAAGGTTACTTAACACATCCTTCACCTCACATAATTACCTTTTTGTTGTTGTCCTGCCTCCTCTTTCATTATTTTATTTCCTATTTTTAGAGGGAAGGAGCAGAGGGAGTGGGAGAGAGGATCTTAAGCAGGTTCCCCACCCAGTGCAGAATCTAACATGGGGCTCGACCTCACAACCCGGAGATCATGACCGGAGCTGAAACCAAGAGTCAGATGCTTAACTGACTGAGCTACCCAGGTGCCACCCTACCTCCTCTTTTAAAATGTCACAGGTCACCTCTTGGGAAAGCCCCAAACCTTTTGGTGAGGCTGTGGATCCCAGGTCTCAGAGGTGGGGCGGCTGAGTGAGTAGTGAAGGGTGAGCCAAGTGCTCACTTGCAGAACTGATCCCAGGGACCCCCGAATTTAAGGCTGGCCTAGAACCCCCAGAGCCTGTGTGCCCATGACATCACAGCAGCTCCAGCCTGGCTATATATTACAATCGCTGGGGAAGCCTTTTAAACACAATGATGCCCAAGCTGAGGTTTTTAAATGGCTATAGGAATCTAATGTGTGGCAAGGGTTGTCAACCACTGCTCCGGGGTGACTAGCAGGTGAGGGAGTCCAACCTATTATCTTACTTCTGGTGGACTTCCTCTAAACCCCTCCTGATCACACTTAGCAGCATTTGTGATCATTGCTAATAATTAATTCATAATTTTACCACCTTACATGTTTCTGGGAGTAAACAAAGACTCCATCAATTAATTAATCTTCACTTCTGTGCAGGACTTTTCAACTGATAACAAACTTTCTTATCTATGACCTCATTTGATCCTCAAAACAACCCGTAAAGGAGGCCTTGTTAAACCCATTTCATAAATGAGAAAACCGAGGCCCAGAGAGGGCCAGGGCCTTGCCCAGAGCCACAGGCAAGTCAGCATAGAGCTAGGTTGGCTCCTGGTTCTCCTGCCTCTAAGGCCATTGCTTTGGTCTAGATCCAAGGCCAGTAGGCCCTTCTGCCCCCTGGATATCTGTCCATCCAGTACCGACTACTGCTCAGACCCAGGTCCAAGCTGACTCCCCCAACGCCCAGCAGCAGGTGCCCTCCCCCAGGGGGCTGGGTCCTTCATGGGTCCCAACCCCCCTCTTGGCATCTCAGTTCAGCTGACTGACATGCAAATTAGTTTAATTATTTCTTCTTCTAAAATAAATTATATTTTGCAGTAGCTGCAATATGTTGTGTCAGGCAAAATTGCATTCAATATTTTTAAACTAATTGATGCAGCCTTGAGGAAGGCTGATTGACAGCCCGGAGCTGAGCAGGCCTGCAGCCTTAACTGGTTCCTAGATGAAAATTAAATGTGCTCCAGCCTGGTGCTCCCTCTCTGAGCTAACTCACTAGGAATCGGGGAAGGTGGCAGGTGAAGCCCTGGAGGCCTGTGGGGCTGAGGAGGCTGGGCCATTCAGTAGGTGCCTCAGGAAGAGACTGGGATGGGGGCAGGAGAACTGCTGTGCACTGTGGACAGGTCTCCTGCCCTCTCTGAGCCTTGGAGAAGTCCCTGATGTATAACGGATGGGATCAGACTGAGCCGTTTGGAGCTGAGACTTCTGGGTTTTGCTGACAATTATGAATTGAGTACCTCCTTTATGCCAAGGACATTACAATGAACAAGATCAACATGGTCTCTCAGTCTAGTGGCAGGGACAGACAGTACTCCAGACTGATAAGAGCTAAGAGATAAAGGTTCAGGAACGGGTGGGTGCAGGGATGTTTTCCCTGGAAAAAGTGACCTTTAGGCTGAGACCCAACTAGGAAGTAAGCAGGTGAAGGGGATGGGAGGGAAAGTGTGTCCCAGGGAATGGGAACAGCACGTGCAGACACCCTGGAGGAGCACAGAAGGCTGTAGATAATGAGACTTTGGATCCCTTCCAAGGAAGACCCCAGCCCTCAGCAAGTACACACCTGGAATCTGAACCAAACTGGGTTTGGATGGCTGGGGGCTACTGGGAAGGGACAAGGACATGGGGCTGGCCTGGTGACTCTGTTAAAGGTCCTCCTAGGAATGTGCTCCTTCCCAGAAAGACAGCAGCAAACACACACAGAGCATGTGCTGTGGGCCAGGGTCTGCACTGCCCCATTTCACCCTGTCAGCCACGGTGGGAGGTAGAGACGAGTGCTATTGACATTTTACTGAGGAGGAAACCGTTCAGAGAGGTAGCGAACTTGCCCAAGGTCTCGTTGGGGACGACCGATCAATCTGGGACTTGTGCCTGGCCCTGGTTCCAAAGGGGGAGTTTCTAATCATCAGATGGTACTGCCTTTCTTGCCGTCTTTAGCTGTTGGAGTCCCACTTGCCCCATGTCCTAAACAAATGTCTCTGCTTCCTCTTGGAAGCTTTCCCTGATTGCCTTAGTTCTGGGCCATCAGAATATAAGCCCAAATCCTACATGGCCGCAGGCTTCCAGTCCTCTCCCTGGCCTTGACCCTCACCCCTCTCTTCAGCTCTGCTCCAAGTTTTGCTCTGTTCTCTCCTTCAGATCTGCACCCAGATGCCTTCTCAGAGAGACCTCCCCTGATGACTTCTTTAAATGTGCCCCCTGCCATTCCGGCCTTCCCTACTTTCTCTCCTTGACACTTCCTAACCCCCTATATTTGTACTTACTTGCTCATCACCTGTCTCCCCCACTAGAAAGTAAGCAGGATTTCTATTTTGTTTACTGCTCTGTGGTGGCACATAGTAGGTGCTGCTTAAAAGATGGTCGAATGAATGGATGTCATTGTCCGTGGCATCCGTGACTATGCTGGGATACTGGGGAGGCCCCAGGAAGAGACCAAGACCTCCTGGGATGGACTGGTTGTGAGACTCACACCCCCTCCAGGGCCCCTCCATCTGGGAAGGAGTCAAGCTGTGACCCTGTTCTTGCCTCTCTTTGGACTAAGGTTTTCTCATCAGTAAAACAAATGGAGAGAGAGAGAGAGAGAGAGAGAGAGAGAAGCCCAGGGACAAGGAGGGGCAAGGGAGGTTTCAAGAGTGGGAGAAGTGGGGGAAGGAGAGAGGGACTGGCAGGGAATGGAGTGGGGAAGGAAGGAGGGTGGGGGGAGGGACAGAGCTTGGGGGAGCGTCTAGAAGGCATCGTCTTCCCACTCACTTCAGTGGGGGGTGGGCAGCAGAGCCGGACCCCCTTCCCAAGCTCCCCCAGCCCCTCCCCCTCCCGAGAGAATTAAATTGCATCCAAACACCAGGCTCTGATTAGAGCTGGCCAGCTGGGCAGGAAGATTTATCATCCCAATTACCCGCTGGCCAAGACAAGCAGGCAGGCCGGGGAGGGGGCTGGGTGAGCAAGTGGGGGTGTTCCAGGAGAGGGGTGTCAGGGCTGTTGAAAGTAGACTCCTTGCACCCCCTGCCCTGTCCTCACTCACCTTTAGCAGGAGAGAGAGGTTTGGGCACCTCTCTCTCTCTCTCTCTCTCTATCTCTCGACTTTATCTCTTGAGCTACTCAGTGGAGATCTACCCAGTGGAGATTGGAGGCTTTGACCTTGTTGCGGGGGGGGGGGGGGGGGGCGGGGGAGGATGTGTAGTTCTCCAAAAGGTAAGGGAGGACTTCGGGGTGAATCAGGGGCTCTAGAAAGGGGGTGGGGTGGGAGAAAATTTTCCTTCCTAGGGCTGAGCTGGTCCTGATGTTCTGGGCTGTCCTCTGGAGACTCCAGGGACATGACAAAACCTTTTATTCCGGTCGGCATCTGTTAGGTCCTCAGGTGGCAAAGGATTCCGGGAGTTACCAAGAGGAGCCCAGGCCTGATTTACACACCTCTGGTGATGGGGAGTTCAGTGCCTCTCGAAGCAGCCCCTTCCATGCAGGGCTGTGCCAAGCCTCTTCCCCAGACGACACCACACTCCACTTCCCTGGTGATTTTTCCTGCCCACCCCCAGCTCATATCTAAGCCTGGGTCTTCCCAACAGCCTCCTATGTGTCCTCCTGCTCCAGGCCAGCACCCTCTGTTCACCCATGAGCCCGAGTGAACATTGGGACCGCACATCTGACCAAGTCACTCTTCTGCTTAAAGACCTGCATTGGCTCCCCGTTGTCTCCGCGAGATGCCTGACTCCTCAGAGGACATTCAAGGCCCTTCCTGTAGAAGCCCAGTGAGCTTCTGCATGCTCACCTCACCTCGCCTGCTCCAGCCGTCCCCCAGCCCCAGCCTCCAGCCACACTCAGTCTCCCCGTTCTCAGAATGGCCAGTGGACTGCTGAGCTTCTGGGTCTTTCCGCTTAGAGCGTCCAAACCCCCTTTCCTCAGCCTTTGAGACCCAACTCAGATGTCTCCTCCTCTGGGAAGGATTTTTAGCTTTCTTCCCTCTGGTTGGGCAAGTCCCTCCCTGCTCCTCCTGTGTGCCCACTGTCCCCATCCACTCTGTGTTGTTCTTGATTGTTGACATGTCTCTCCCCCACCCACCCGTGAGCTCCGAGGTCGGTGGCCAATCCTTGTTCACCACCAGATCCCAGCACCCAGCCTGGATTGGGCAGTGGCGAGAGGCCCTCAGAAAACACTAACTGAGGGTAGATATGGGGGGGGGGGGTTATCTTTGTGGCAACTGAGTACTCTATCTCTCACCCCACTGCAAGCCCTCACCCCCATTCCTATTGTCCTCCTAAGGAGCACTGGACTGAGAGTCATAAGGCCCTACTGCTGGATGTGGCCAGGGTGCCTTCCTTCCTTGGGCTGTCTCCCCAGCTATGAAGTGGGAGTGGGGGTGGGGGTAAGGGCTGGAGTCTATCATCTCTGACATTCGTTCTCTCCTCGGATTCTTTCTCTGGCTATGAATAGCTCATACCGTGTGTCAGGAACCATGCTAGGCACTTCACATACACAGATTCTAACGTACATGCCATGTAGAAAGCTTTCAGTATGATGTCTGGCACATTGGAAGCCGCAGATAAATAGAAGCTGCTATTATTGTAAAGATATGGTAAAATTATTATCTTTTAAATTACGATCTTTACAGCCACCTAACACAGTGTCATTTTAGAGATGAGAAAAATAAGGCAATGAGAGGGGGAGTGACCTGACCAAGCTCACACAGCCGGGAACTGTGCAACTGGCACCAGTTCTCCGCCCCCCATGCCGTCCTGCTTTCCTAACTGGGTGGGTCAGTAACTTTATCCATTCATTCAGTAAATATTTACACACGCCTACTAAGTGCCAGGCCCCATATGTATAGTGCAGGTGCAGATGAGCCCCCACCCTCTTGGAAGGTACAGCTTCCTGGGGGAAAACAGATTAATTAAATACTCGCACAAATGCATATATAAATCATAACGCACGCTCCATGGTATGCAGAAAAAAACGGGGTGCTGTAAGATGTATTTGGCCTGGGGTGACCCAGATGGGGAAGCTTCTCGCTAATCTGGTTAACTCTTTGCTGTTTCTGGCAGCTAGAGAATGCCCCCTCCAGACCAGATTAGGGACAGACGACCCTGGAGGAGGGGGCAGGATGCAGCCCCTGGCACCCCCAACCCAGCACTGGCCTTCCAGTCTGTACCCCCAGCTCTTTGAGGACTGTCCCTTTACAACTGCCCTTTCCACCGAAGGATTCAGACACAAATTGTACTTTAAATTCAATATCGGTCATTAATATTTCATGATTACAAAACGTTAAAGATAATGTCAGTGGAAGGAGCGTCTGCATGGGCAGAATGGATGACTCAGAAGTTCGGGGAGAGGGGAGCCGGCATACTAAGTGGCTCCAGAGTCTTTGAGGTAATCCAGTATGACAGCGGCGGCTCCCGACTGAGTGCAGCCTTCTCAAAGGTGCTCACCGAGCTCCGCCACTGTGTATAAATATTTCCCCTCTGATTCTTGTCACCTCGTGTTTGTTACGCCCGGAGCAGGTGGGGCCACCATGACCCCACCAGCATCCTCTGTTTCTCCTGGAGCAGGTGGGGCCACCGTGACCCCACCGGCATCCTCTGTTTCTCCCGGAGCAGGTGGGGCCACCGTGACCCCACCAGCATCCTCTGTTTCTCCCGGAGCAGGTGGGGCCACTGTGACCCCACTGGCATCCCCTGTTTCTGAGGAAGCCAAAGGGATGCTTCAGCAGGAGGTCACGGGCAGGCAGACCCACTGGCATTACACTTGGAGCTCAGGTTGGCTGCTGGGAAGCAGAAGGTCTGGGGGTGGAACCCTAGCCCTGCCTGGATTTGCTCTGTGATCTTGGAACCATCGCTGTTCCTCCCTGAGCCTTTATTTCCTCGTCTGTAAACTGGGGATCATAATTTTGCCCTTGTCTCACAGAGATGGTGGGAAGCTGGAGTGGGTGTATTATTTGTGACACTCCTGGACTGGTGCCTGGCACCAAAGAAACATGACTCGAGGGGCATCCAGGTGAGAGCCGGGCTTCGGAGTCAGACAGGCTGGGGCTGGGAATCTGGACAAATGACTTCACCTCTCATCCATACAGTGGGGATGAGGCCAGAACCGGCACCTCTTAGGTGGGAAGGTACAACGAGCGAGCGCATCACACTGTAAAATGCCTTGCGCAGAGTAGGTTCTTAAGTCAAGTGCACAGAGTCAGGATCAATAGATACCACTAATTGAGCACTTATTAAGTACTAGGCAAGTTCTTTCCATGCATGATCCTATTGAATCCTCCCACTAGGTCTGTGAAGTGGGAGCCATTCATTTTCTCATTGATTAATACCTGGTGAGGGTTGGGCAGGGGTTGTTGATTGCAGCTCGGAGGGCAGGGGGGAGCGGAGGGGGGGGGTGTCTCTAGCCCAGTGATCAGTCTCCTTTCTGAGCCTCATCATCCCCATGGCCGGTTGCTAGGCACCGGTGGGTGGGAGAGGGGCGGGGCTCAGATTGCTGAGAGTATCAGGAAAAGGGAGCTAGGTGGTAATGCCCAGGAAGGAACCAGGCAGACTTGCTCCAAATCCCAGCTCGGCCACCGCACATCCTCGGGCAAGTTTCCTCTCTGAACCTCGATCTTCCCATCAGCAAAGTGGGTGCTGATCGGTTACTGATCATACTTCAATAAAAGTCCACACTAGGAAGCATCTAGCCCAGAATACGTATGAGGCAAACACTGTAAAATGTTTGTGGGAGAGTCCCCTCCACATTCTTTCTTCTGTGAAATGGCAGCATTACAGGCTTTGTATGCCACTCTGGCTGCTCGCTGAAAAGAGACCCACTGGGCAGCAGCACAATGCTTAACTCAAGAGTGGGACGTCAGGCAGTGTGACAGGCTGTGGGGGGAGATGTATCTGTGGGCAGAGAGAGGCGGCGGCTCTGCCCAGCAGCCAGGCCAGTCCCCCTGGCTGCCCAGGGAGCAAGTTCAGGGAGGTAAGGAGGGGGAGCTCTCCTCCCCCCCAGTCCAGCCGCCACTTCCTCTCCAGCCACCTTTGTTACCTTCCTTTCATGCGGTGGAGGAGTGGATTCAAAGGCTCCAGAGCAGCAGGCACTGAGGTTTGAGCCAGCTTTGTATTTTCTTTTAAACTGAAGTTGAAAGAGACGAAGGGAACTTCAGCCTAGGGACTTCCTTGGCCCACGGGCCGGTGGGGCCTGCAAAGTGGGAGGGCACCAGCAGGGGGAAGAGTAGGAAGGCTGGCAGGGGGCTCACAGAGCCAGGAGGGGCTTGGGGCCCGAAGTGCGGAGTGCAGGAGTGTGTGCAGGGGCAAGTTTGAAAGTCACCCACCCACCCACCCACCCACCGGAGGCTCGGAGGCTCAGAGGCTCAGAGGCTCTTCGAGTCTCTCTGTTGTCATGGCTGCTTACTGGCAGCTCTGTTGGCTCCTGGACCTTGAGAGCTGTTGGGGGGTGGTGCGGGGGTGGAGGGCTTGGAGACCAGGTCCAGGCAGTATTGCTCTGGTTTTGGAGGAGTCCTGGAACAGCCCTCTCCCCTCTTCTGGGACTCTGTGAACCCCTGTGGTCTTAGTTCCTCACCTCCATGGCCTTACTTATCTGGACCCCATACACAGGCCGCCCCCCCTTTCTCTTGCAGCTCACACTGTGCCAATGGCACCAAACTGCCTGTGGGCACACGCACGTGTGCACACACACACACACACACACTTCCAGAAAGCCAGGTCAAGCTCCTTGAAGTAGTCCCGGACCCCTTTCCATCTCTTCTCTCCATGCCCATCATTCCATCAGAAAGTCCCAGGGTGCCATTTTCAGCCAGTCTCCCAAAGCTGACCACATGTCACCTATCGCCCTGCACCAGGCCACTGTCTCATTTTCCTGCCACTGTCACACTTAACTTCCACTTGAGCCCCTGCTTCTCCCCTCACCCCCCAAATGGCCTATTCTCATGCAGCAGCCAGAGGTATCCTGTCCCTCCTCAGTTCAAATGGCGCCCCTGTCCTGTGATTCCAACCGTATTCAGAGTAACGCCCAAAGAACTTGCAATGGCTGATCACTCTGCCCCTTGCCAACCACGCTGGTTTCCTCGCTATTCCACCAATATGCTGGACAAACTACCACCTCAGGGCCTTTGCACTGGCTGTTCTCTGTTTAGAACACTCTTCCCTCACACATGGGCATGACTCTCTCACTTTCCCAAGGTCTCTGTTGAAACGTCTCCTTCTCAGAGAGGCCTCCTAAGAGGAACAACACCCTTGTCTTTCCAAACCCCTTCTCCGGCTTTCTTCTTCTTCCCTGGTTTATTATCACTAGCATTTCACATCCTCTGACATGTGTACACCTGTTTGCTGACAGTCTAGCGCTCCTCCACAAAGACAGGAGCTTTTTTGTCTTGTTCAAGGCGGCATCCTCAGCTGCTAAAAACAGGGCTTCGTACGCAGTGGGTGCTCAATAAATGCTGAGGGAAGAAAGCCAGCTTCACGACCAGCTCTCGCCTTTTGGCTTGGGATCCTGCCCAGGTTCTTTGCTCCAACTCCCGGGCTTCTGCCTCCCGCAACCCGGCCACCTGGCCACCTGTGCCGGCTTCTTCCTCTTCGCCCCGCCCCCTCGGCCTTCGCCCCGCCCCCGACATTCGCCCCGCCCCCGGCTCACCCGCCTCCATGGCCAGCACCGTGATGTTGTGCCAGCCGGCCGTCTCGCGGTCCAGCCCCTTGCCCGTCACGATGGCGCCCGTGTCCGCATCGATATCAAAGATCTGGTCCAAATCCGAGTCGCGGTCGATGGCATACCTGAGGGAGGCAGGGCGGGGCTGATTGAAGGCGCCCTGGCGCCAGGTGGAGCCCAAGCCCAGGTCCACTACCTCCACCCCCCCACCCCGCCCCCAACCCCCGCCCCTAAAAGAGGGACCACCTGCCTGGGAGACGCCAGGAGCAGAGAACCCCCTTCCAGGAGAGGAGGGGTGGAAAGGGATCTGGGTTTGCATCTCTGCCGCACCGGTACCTGCTGTGCGACCCCGGGCCGCCCTCAACCTTTCTGAGCCTCGGTTTCCTCAGCTGGGTAATGGGGCTAGTCATTTGCACCCCTCGGTTGTGAGGGCTGGAAGTGGGCAAAGTCCCTGGCACGGAGCTAGCCGTCACTGTATATCCGATTCTTCTCTTTCCTAAGAGGCGACCCTAGCACGGGGCTTGGGAAGGGGGGGGTCGGCACGGGTGGGGGAACAGAGGTGCAAAGGATCGTTCGGAGAAGGGCGGGCAGGAATCCTCCCGAGAAGGGCAGCCGGTGCCCACCGCGCAGCCCCGAGAAGCAGGTGGAGTGCGGCGGCGGGGCGCGGGATTCGGGGCTGGGCCGGGTCCCGGGGGGCGAGGGGAACCGGAGCGGGAGGGAGGCGGGGGGCGCGCAGGCCGCAGCCGGGCCACGGGCGGAGCCAGCGCGGCCGAGGGCTCGGGGACGGCCGCTGCCCCTCCCCGCCTGCGCAGCACGCGCGAGCTAATCTGCGGCTTTTCAGTTGCCGCGTGAAAAAGCCCTTTGTTCCGCCTTCTTCCCGGGCCTTTGTGCGGCGGCTCCGGGCCTGAAAGGCCTGTGTCCAACACATGTCTCGGGCGGCGGCCCAGGGAGGCCCCGCGGCTCCGGCCGCCGCTTCCCTGCGCTGATAACGCGGGCGGGGGCGCCGCGGGGCTGCGCGGCCCACAAAGGCCTCGAACGCCAAGCAAGGGCGCATTGTGCGGCGAGGACAAAGACGCTTGGCCGGGCGGGGCTCACCCTGAGCCATCCGGCCCCTCCCACACGGAGGAAGGGGACCCTCTCCGCAACTCCCAGAGGGGGAAACTGAGGCCCAGGGAGGCGAGGGCACCAGAAACGCCCCCTGCGGGAGGCTCAAAGCCCCGAAGCGACCCCCTAGTGGGGCTTAGCTGCATTACAACTTCCCCGGGGCCTCAGTTCCCCCATCTGTTGAATGGGAATGATGACACTCACTGGGACTGCCCGGGGCCTTTGCGTAGTCAGCGCGCTGCTGCGTTTGAATCCTAGGCTACCGCCTCTCCCTGTGTGACCTTGGACAAGTCACTGGAGCTCCCTGGCCTCTGCTTATCTGGAAAAGGGGGTGATCTATACTCACCTCACTCTGCTATGGGTTAGAGGAACTAATTCATAAGACGGGGCATAGGCACAGGTGACATCCCTTATTTTCATGGTTACTGGGGTCCAGGTGAAGGTGGTGAAGGCTGTGACAAACTATAAAGGGCCGTACTATGGTATAGTAGGCATTTACAGCCCGTCTCCCAAGACCCCATCAACTCTCCTTCCCATCCCTGAGCTGCCAAGCCCACATCCTCCTTGCCCCTGACCCTCCTGAGTCCTCCTGACCTGGGTGAAAGTATATGGGGGACTTCAAACCCAAGATGATATACTTCCTTCCGCTAGTACAGCACTTAATAGTTTATAGTCTGCTTTTCCCTTAGCCATCCCCCCATGCATTCCTTTATGCCTAGACATTAACTGAGTGCCTTCTCTGTGCTGCTCTGTGCTAGGTCCTGGGGACAAAAGGGCAAATGAAACAGATGAGGTCCCTGCCTGGCATCCTATGAAGCTGATGGGATCTCCCCAGTTTTGCAGATAAGAACACTGAGGCTCAGAGAGGAAACTTGCCAAGCTTTGACTGCCAAGTATGGTTGAGCAGGTTGTGTCCTGCACAAAGGAGTGAAGTGGGGTTAAAGTCTAACCAGCGTTCCGCTTGCCAAGCCATGTGTCCTAGAAGAGGGAGTATCTTCTCAAAAAGGGATCTTTTTATTTATGCAAAGATGCCGTGTGGGTTAGTGATGACCCTGCTCAAAATTGCACAGGGACTGTCACAGAATTGGAATTTGTACCCAAATTTAGGACTCTCCACCCAGAGTTCTTTTTAGCTCACTGCACCACCCAACGCTGCAAAGCACGGAACCTCAGGTCCTGTTTGCCCCCAGGCTGGCCTTGTCAGATGTTTGGGTCCAGAGGAGGTAGAACCAGACTCTGAGCGTCAGCTCAGCTGGGAGGAACCTCCTTCTGATTTTACTGGTGGGAGAACAGAGTCCAGGAGAGAGCCAGGGCCTGACACCGCCCAGGGCTCCTGACCACTGGGGTCAGGACTGGGCAGGAGGCAGGGCTGCTGGGAGGATGCCTACCGCCTTCTCACTTCTCCCGCTTCTCCCATTCCTGCTTAGATCTCCCTCCTCTTTTCTCTCCTTCCCATTTTTCTCTTTTGTTCCCTCCTGGAGGGGAAGGGGGTGGGTGGAATCTAAGTGGAGGCAGCTGTTCCCAAGGCCATGGGGCGGGCGGGAGAGACCTGCCATTAACCGGCAAAAGACTTGGGGCTGCAGGTCAGTGTGGCTGGCTGAGCCCAGGTGGTTTTGTTCCAGCTCAGGAAGCCAGCCAGTGAGTGGGAGGGAGGGCTGGAGGGGCTCGGCATGAGGCAAGGAGCTCTGCCGAGGCCTCGCAAATATGGGGGGGGGGTGGCGGGAGAGGGGGGGGCTTATGGACCTCACGTGTAGGTACACGAGTTGTATGTCTGGTCTGTGTTGTGGGTGGAAAGTGTGTGTGTGTGTGTGTGTGTGTGTGTCCTGAATATATGAGCGGTGTGCATGTGTGTCTGTGTGTGTGTGATATGGCTTTGCTGTTGGAAAAGCTAAGGCTCAAGAGGCAGCTGCTTAGCCCTGGGTGTGGATCCAAGTCCACGATGCCCCTGACAAGTCACTTCAATCTTTGAACTTTAATTTGGAGCAAAATGGAGATGATAATCCTACCTTGCAAGTTGCTGGGAGGATTAAATGCCTAGCTTCAGGATAAGGTGCCTAGCTGAGCTCCTGGAAGATTACTCCATGAGAGAGAACGATTGTTATTCTAATTATTATTCAGAACCGTCTAGCAATGGGTACACAGGAGTCCCTCCAACTAGTGTGTGGTCAGTGTTCCCCGAGGGTGGGAGGCAGCTGTGGGTCTAGAAGAAGGTCCTGCTCCTCATTCAGTCAGCCGGGACCTGGATGGCAGAGAGCTGAACCAGAGCAGGTGTGGGAGGAGGAGTGGATCGAGAGAGCATGGGTAGGTGTTAGCTAGTGTGTTGTGTGTGTGTGTGTGCCTGTGCACCGTGCAAGGGAGGCCCTGGAATGGTGGTCAGGAGTGTGGAACTGGTGGCCATCTGCCTAGGTTTGAAACCTAGCTGTGTGACCTTGGGTAAATCACTTAATCTTGGTTCCTCCGTTTCCTCCTCCTCTTAAAAATGAAGACAAGAACAATACCTTATTGAGTGGCTGTGAGGGTCAGACAATAGCCTCTGGTAAAACACTTCTAGCAGCACTGGGTACCTGCCACATGACCTATGGATTAGCTTAGGTTTGTGCCAGGCCTGCAGAAGGGCTTTAACATGCATGAGCTCCTCCAATCTTCCCAGGCACTGTTATCACCCCCATTTCATAGATGAGGAAACTAGGCTAAGAGAAGCCAGGTGCCTGCCTCACCCTGGGTCACAAGGGCCAATTAGTGGCAGAGCCCCATTCCCAGCCCACATCTGCGCAGGACCTCGTGTCTAAGGGCACCCTTCTAAGGGCCAGACAGGCACAGCTGCAGACACAAAGCACACACTCCAACAGCACAAAATGCTGCTGTGGCCAGGGTTAGGTGGGGGATGTGGGGAGGGTACTACTTCCTGGCCTGGGCGTGCATTACGTAGCATGGTTTTCCCCCACACAAATGTGTGCAAACAGCATGCACACAGGCACGATAAACATAAGAGGCAGCAGGCTCGTGTGTGTGCAGGCTTCCCAGGGTCCAGGTACATATGTGCACGGCAGGCTGAATGCTGCAGCCCCTACCAGAGCTACTAGACAGACAATCTCTTCAGATGCAGAAGGGGCTCCCCTACCCACCCCCAGGGATTCCTCTCTGCTCACCTGGCCCTCCCCAGTCTGTGACTTTCTCCTGCACCTGCCCCTCCTCCCCCTTAAGACACACACTTAAAGCCCAAGCATGATACTTGGGAATTTGTATGTAGTTAGTGCTGATCGAAGAATGAAGGGCAGAAATGAGTGTCCAGGCCATAAAGGAAAAGAGTACTGTCCATTTCCTGAGGGCCTATGATGTGCCAAACAAGCCTCTGCTCCAGCCCTGGGAGCACTGAACACAGAACCTAGTAGAACACAGTAGACATTTAATACCTATTTTTTGAATAAATGAATGCGGCGGGTACCATCACGATGCCCATTTTAGAGACAGGAAAACTGAGGCTTGCAGTGGGTCCAGTGATTTTTCCCATGGTTCTACAACTGAGCTGGGATTCTGACCCAGGTCTTTGATTCCAGAGCCCATGTCCTTTCTGCTGCGCCTCACTGTGGAGTGCTGGGAGGAAATGAGATATTTGCTCCCTCTGGTCCAGTGTGGGCTTTTGCTGGTTCTGATGTTTGAAGAAGACTCACCAGGGTGTAGAGCTATGCAGGGCTGATCAAGAGCCTGACTATCTGCAAGGCTGCCTAACCCAGAGATGGGCCTGTCCTGAGCACTCTCCTCCCTCCCTGCAAAGCTTCCAAGGCTCCCCATTGCCTAAGTATAGAGTCTCACTTCTCCACCTGACATTCAAGGTCCTTCCCAGCCTGGCCCAAGTGCCACTCTGTCCTCATCTCTGCCCACCCTGACATGAGCTCATCCAGGGCACCATCCTGCTGCTCAACTAACTTCCATGCCTCTGTTCCTGCTTCCCGGCCCCCAGCATCACTCCAGCCAGGAGCATCCTCTCCCCCTTCCAACCTCACCTCTTCAGCCTTGCTCAGGGGCCACCTGGGGAAGCCTGGGCTCATTCCCTTCCATGTACCCCTGCACTGAGCACTTGCCCCTCCATGGAGCTCCGTGCTCCCCAAGCCCTGGCCTCACCCCAAGACCCCTCAGACTTAAACATGTCACTAGAAGCCTTCACATGGAGGCCTAGCCTTCCTGTGGGCCTATGTCTGATTCATCTCTGTGCCTTATGCACAGGGGAGGACACCTAGCCACAGAGAGTAAGAAGCAGGGATAAAATAACACGAGGCTGAACTCAAGAAGCAGACAATAATGGGTTAAAGCACTCCTCCCCTTTCAAGCTGAATAACACTGGGAGAGTCACTTCTCTCTGACCCTCAGTGTCTTCGATCTGTAAACTGGGTATGCAACAAGATGAGGCACTTTCCACTCTCCCCAGTGCAGGAACTCAGAAAAACTGCTCTGTATATCTGCATCTCTGTATTTCCCAGGTGCCTAGTGTGTTAGGCAAAATCTCCCAGGATACCACTTTACTTCTTCATCTCCGGGATCACACCAAGTTGCCCCATGCCTCAGGACCTTTGCACTTGCTGTTCCCTCTACTTGGAGTCCTCTTCCTCACATCTTTGCAGGTTGGGTCTCACTTTATCATTCTGGTCTCAGAATTATTCTCCTTGACTACTCATTCCATAGTAGCCCCTGTGGCCCCCATCCTCCTTATCCTATTGCCCTCTTTATCTCCCTCATAGCTCTTATCAGCAATTATTTGTGTCTACAAATGTTTTACTGCTCGTTGACTTTTCCTCTCCCAGGAGAAGGCCAACTCTCTGTGGGCAGGGATGAGGTCTTATCACGTTTCCCCCTGGACTCCATGGGTAGGTGGTGACTGAGTCCACAACTATAGAACTCGGGAGCCTGGATACAAACTAGGCTCCGGGCAGCACATGTGCCTGGTGAGGAGCTCTTCGGCCTCAGCGGCCTCAGCGGCCCCTCCCTGCCCCTCCCTGGCCTCTTTGAGGCTGTCCCTTTGTGCTCATCCCCAGCTCTGTCTTTGGCTGAGTCATCTCCTCATCCTGGGGCCTGGCTCAGGGCCTGGCACGAGGAGGAGTTGGGTAAATGTTTGTGGTGGTAAATTGGCCCTGTCTCAAGCTCCTCACTGCCTCCACATCTGAGGAGCCCCAGGGTAGGGGCCAGCCAAGAGAGATGAAAGGAGGTGAGAAGCTGGTTTCAAAGTTGGCCCTTTCAGTGCAGATAAAAGCCGGTGGGAAGGGAAGTCAACAGAGGGAGGAGGGAGAAGACTGAGATGGGCTGTGAAAGCGACATTGCAGGGGAGGGGAGGCGGGCAGATGGGGGAGCACTAGCCTGGAGGCAAGGACTCAGCTCCTACCTTTGGCTCTCCACTGCCAGAGAGAGCCCAGGGTCGCCTCCTCCCCTCTCTGGGGGCCTCCTCCCCTCTCTGGGCATTGGCTTCCTCACACACAGGGTGATAATCCCAGAGTGAGCAGAGAGCCCAGGCTAGGGGGCTGCTCCCGGACTGTCCTGACAGCCTGAGCAGACAGGCAGCGGAGGAGCTCAGAGGCGGCAGGCAGGACGGTTTAGGCTGTGAGGAGGACAGAGGCAGCCCCAGGCCCTCCAGCCCTCCGGCCTGAGTCTGAGCAACTTGGCCTGCCCTTGAGGCCCGTTGGACTTCATTTTTGCTGCCTCATCTCCCTCAGTCCACTGTAGCCATCAGGGTCTGCTCGTCCCCAGGCACATCTACCTCTGCCTCCATATGTCTGCACAAGCTGTTCCTCTGCCTGGAATGTCCTTCACCTCGTATTTACACCTGACCATACCCAGGTACCAGCTCAATTCATTTCCTGCCTCCTCCAGGAAGTCTTTTAAGACCCTTGAGGGTAACTCCTAGTCTGGGAGTCCGTAGGGAGTTAGGCAGGATGGCATCTCTCTGTTCTCACCCATGTAAGATTGCTCAGGCTGTGCACTGTACAACTCAGAGAACCATCCACCTAGATGATGAGGGGAATGTTACCCACCTGGAACTGTAAAAAAGAGATCCTCAAATTAACTTCCCTTCTCCCTTTCTTCAATGCTCAGCACAGAGCCTGGCACACAGCTGGTTCCGGGATTACTTACTGATTACGTACAGGGGTTTCGGAGAGAAAGCAGGAGCTTAGGAATCTCCTTCCCGTCCATCCAGCAATGGCCATGCCCCCGTCCCTGACCCCCTCTGGATCATTTCTGCTACAACCCTTCTTCCCTTCTCTTCTACCTGACCTTATTCCAACTTGGGCCACAGTCTGGGACCTCCCACCCCGCTACAGTCCCCAAACCCCTCCAGGGACAGGGACAGAACTGCAGCATCCCCTCCCCTCTGCCCATCTGCCTCCCTCCCTGCCCACCCTTCTCTCTCTCCACGTCTGTTTCTCTTTCTTTCCCTTTCTGGCTCTCCCAGCAAATCTCCTCCGTCTCCACATTGTCAGGTAGGTCCTCTGCCTCTTTTAGTTCCTCTCACCCTCTTTCCACCGGCTCCCCCCTCTCTCTGACCTCCTCCTCTCATTGTAGATCTGTACCCCTGCCTCTGAGTCTCTCTCTCTTTCCTCTGCCTTTACATTTCATTCACTCCCCAGGGCAGTCAGCTAATGTCTATGTGTGCAGGGCATTGTTACGCCCTGAAGGTAAAGGGATAAGCGCACAGAATTCCCTGCCCTCAAGTGGCTTATCTTGTAGCGAGAGAGACACACATAGTCGGAAAATGAGGTAGTGATAGTGTGTGAGATGGTGACGAAGGCTACTGAGCACAGAGTAACTTGAGGAAAGAGGATGTGAAGGGTAGGGCTGGGGGTTGGGTTGGAGTTGAAGTTTTAGAAAAAGTGGTTCAGGAAGGTCTCACTGAGAAGGTGATTCTTGAGCAAAGGACTGGAGGAATGGAGAGGAACAATGGCAGGGATATTAGGGAGGGGAGGCGCAGGGAACAGCAGTTGCAAAGGCCCTGAGGTGGAGTGAGCTTGGAGCACCTGCAGAGCAGTGAGGACAGTGTGGCTGAGCAGAGTGAACTAGAAAGGAGGGACGGTCTGAGGCTACAGTGAGGCCAGATCTCATGGGCCTGGGGGCCACTGTGAGAGCTTGGTCTTTTATTCTGAGCCAGATGCCTCTGGCGGGCTCTGAGCCGAGGAGGGCCATGCTCTGATTTCTGTTTAGACTGGATCAGCCAGGCCCTGGGGTCAGTTCTAGATTAAAGAGGGGTGGGGCAGAAACTGGGAGGTCAGTGGGGGTTGGGGGCAGTGCAGGAATCAGGGTAAGAGAAGATGGTGGCCTGCACCCCGAGGGTCGAGGGTCGCAGGGTGAGTGGAGAGAGGTGCTTGGATTCTGGATTCGCTGATAGACTGGAGGGAGGTGTGGGAGAGAGACAGGAGGCAGGGTGTCTCCAATATTTTAGATTTGAACAACTGGAAGGTTGAGGTCCTCGTTTTGGGGTGCAGCCACCTGGAGCTCAGTTCAGAACGCGGTGAGCGGCTGCTGAGACGTCGGGGTGGGCGAGAGAGTGAAATTGGGGGTCAGAGGCCTAGGGATGGACAGGCTGAGGGCACGAGGGCGCCAGCGTGGGCAGAGGAGGACCGGGGGCTGAGCCCTGTTCCCCCTGCTCCGTCTGGCAGACCTGGGTCTCCCTCCTTGTCCGGAGTCCCCTGACTCTGTTTCCTTTGTCTCGGAGCCGCGCCTCCGTGTCCATCCCCCCGCCCCTCCCCCTCTGCCCGCAGTCTGGCCGCGGGGGCGGGGGCGGGTTAGCAGGCAGCAGGCGTGGCCCCGGGCGGGGGTCTCACCGGACGGGCCGGTTGGCGGCGTCGGGGTCCCGCGCCGTCACCACGCCGACCAGGGAGCCCACCTGCGCGTCCTCCTGCACCTCCAGGAGGCCGGAGGGCGGCCGGAACTCGGGGGGCTCGTCCACGTCGGTCACGGCCACGCGCACGATCGCCTGGTCGCGGAACGTGCCCAGGTCAGCGAAGCGGGGGTCCACGAACTTGTTGAGGGCCTCCAGCACCACGGTGTGCACCGGCTGGGACTCGAAGTCCAGGCGCTGCGGGGAGGGGGCAGAGGGCGGGTGGGTGAGTGGGCCGGGTGGGCCCACAGGGGGCGGGAGACCCCAGGTCACGCTCACTCTGCGTTGGGGCGCCCGGGACCTGGCCGTTGGGAGACCCAGACCAACCCTCCCGGTTGCAGGTGGACCAAGGGAGACTGCGAGGGAGTTAGTCCTGCCAAGGGAACACGGTCCATTAGGGCTAAAGGGCGCTGACACACCGCCCCCAGCGCAGTACGTGGGGGCATTTCATGCATTTATTAATTCACGGAGCACTTACTGTGCGCCAGTGCTTTAGATACATTAACTCATCTAATCTTAACAACATCACTAAGAGGCCTGTATTGTGATTATCTCATATTATACAGGAGGAAAATTTGTACTTTCGCCCAAGGTCACTTAGCAGTCAGGTACTGGCAGAGGCAGGGTTCAAATCCAGACAGTGCTGCTCTCAAGTCCTGGCCTTTAACCCCAGAGGAGGAAAGCGCACTGGATCTGTGCTGACTAGCTGTGTGTGTGTGGGTAATCTATTCAGCCTCTCTGGGCCTCGGGTTGTGAGGGTTAAGGAGACATTTCCCAGTGGTCCGTAGGCGCAGCAACTAATGTTGAGTTGAGCCTGATAAGCCAGGCTGCCTTAGAGCTTTCCTTGGAAATCTGGCTAAACCCATGCTGAGCCTGGCTTCTCATCAGGGAGTGCTAATGGGTGACCTTCTGATGAATGAGCTCCTTGGCTGTGTGTTGGCTCCGGCCTTCTAGAGACAACTCCTCATAGCAAAGGGAACCAGCAGTGGTGGGCTCAGGCGCCTCTGTCCAGTGAGGGGAGCTATCTGAGTGGCCAAGGTGACCTTGCTAGAGACCTGCCCTGTGCGTAGAGACCCCTGCCTTTTGTCTCAGAACCTCCCACCCCCACCTTCTTGAGCAGCAAACACGGCCACCTCCTTCCTCCATCCTGTTGCCTGGGAAAAATCAAGATGCAGGGAGGCAGGCCGGAGCCTGGCCTGTGAGTGAGCGATGGGCTCTGGAGCCAGGTCATCAATCAGGCATAGGCTCTGCTCCCCGAGCCAGCTCGCCTCCACCGAGACACCTCAGGCGCCACTGGGGTGGCTGGGAGGGGCATGAGATGGAAGCAGGGAGGCAGGGGCAGCCTGGAGAGGAGAGCAAATGCAGAGGCTGGGCTTGGAGCATGATTCTGCTGCTCTGTGATGCTGGGCCCCATCTGTGAAATGGGCTTATCTTCCAGAGAGGACAAATGGATCTCAGAAGACTGAAAGACATGTCAATGCCTAAAAGGGTAGATTCTGGAGCCAGACTGCCCCAGACTCATAACCCTACTCTGCTCTGCAAGATGCATGACATTGGATGCGAATTGTTGAATTTCCATGGCCTCAGTTTCTCATCTATAAAATGGGCAATGATGGTACCTCAGAGGGCTGTTGTAGGGATTGATTAAGTTAATACATGAAAAGCAGTTGAAGGGTGCCTAGCATGTAGTATACACTTTATAAGTAATAGCTATTATATTTTAATCTTCAGCAGTTGAGCATCTGCCTTCGGCTCAGGTTGTGATCCCAAGGTCCTGGGATTGAGTCCTGCATCGGGCTCACCAGAGAGAGCCTGTTTCTCCCTCTGCCTATGTCTCTGCCTCTTTATCTCTCATGAATAAATAAACAAAATCTTAAAAAACAACAATAACTGGGAGTTTTCTCTCTTTTCAAACCTTCTGGTCCAGCTAGAGAGCAGGTCATTATGTGGGGATTGAGTGAATGAAGGGCTGGAGGGGGGCAGATGTTGCTGTGGGTCCCAGAAGGCAAGGCCCAGGCTGATGGGAGCTGATTTGGGGAGACTTATTCTGGCTGAATGGCAGGAGACATAGCTGCACAATGGCAGGGAGTGAGCATCCCATCCTGGAGGTGTACAGAGGCCTCCCATCATTTGCAGGCCAGTGCAGGGGATTGACCTCCTGTGGGAGAGCAGGGCTGGGGTGATGGTCTCAAAGGCCTGCGTAGCCCTGAACTGCCAAGCCCACGACCAAGTCCTGGCAGGTGGATCTTTTGCTTTTTATTTGCCCTCCATCCCCTTCCCCTAGGGACTGCTGGGTTTGTTCTGGTTCCTGAGAGCCAGCACAGTGCTTGAGAGCACAGATCCAAATCTGGTTTGAATCTGGGCTCTCCCAATGGGCTGTGCAACCTGCACTCATCACTTACCCTTTCTGTGCCTCATTTTCTCATTTGTAAAAATGGGACTGATAGCATGGCTTCTTCCCAGCTTGGTCCCGGGTCCCTGGAGAGACCCAATCCCTGGAGTGGGGTAGAGTGGGGCTCTGCAGCTGCTCTGGGGCGTCCCTATCCCTGCCACCCTGGGTCTGCCGCCCCTGTCCCTCCTGGGGAAACCACACCTTCTGCACCACAATGATGGCCTCCTGGGTGTCGCTGTCCGTGGTGACCTTGAACACGTGGCCGCCGCCGCCACTATCCTCCTTGAGGTGGTAAGTCATATCTGTGTTCTCGCCTACGTCTGAGTCCTCGGCCTTCACTCGTCCCACAGCAGTGCCGATGGGGGCCGACTCCTGGATGCTGAACTGGTACATCTCTGTAGGGGACACAGCTGTGAACAGGGGTGGGGGGCAGCCCCTACCCCAACTCTCACCAGCTTTATCAGAGAGGAGAGGGGGGCCCAGATAGGCTCCAGCAGGGGAGTGTCTGCAAGGGGCTCCCAAGTGGGCGGTACAAAGAGGAGGGTCCTAATTCTGACCCTGGGTTGATTTGCTAACTAATGGGAAAAGTGCCGGCTGTGTTCTGGGCTTCAGTTTCCCCATCTCCCCATGAGGGGTACAGAGGAGACTCAGGCTCCAGAGTCAGTCCCAGCTGTGTAATCCTGAGCCTTGGTGTCCTCATCTGTAGAATGGAAATAGTGCCTTCCTAATGGCATCGTCATTTTCCCAATTAACTGAGATGATGAGGCATGGAAAGCACCTAGTACAGTGCCTAGCACTTGGTAGCTACTCAATAAATGCAACCAATTATGGTAAAATAGTGGAGCTTCATGCCGACTTCCTGTTGCTCTGGATGTGAATGGTATTGATTCTTTCATTTCCATGTATTTGTTAAGCTGTTATGATGTCCCCAGATGCAGTTCAGGCACTGGGATTCCAGCAACAAGCAGGATAGACCCAAACCCCAGTTCTCACAGTGCTTTCCTCTCAACAGGCAGAGAAAGACACAAACAATCACATCAGTGGAACATGTAGTCAGTCTATCAAATGGTGATAGGGACTTTGGGGAAAAATAAAGTAGGGGAAGGAGAATGGGGAATGCTGATGAGGATATGTGTGAAGTTTTAAATAGGGTAAACAAGAAATGCTTCACTGGGAAGGTGACATTTTTGTCAAAGTCTGAGGGAGGTGAGGGAGTAGGCCAAGCAGATTGGTGGGAAAGAGCATTCCAGACAGAGGGAACAGCAGGGGCAAAGGCCTTGAGGTGGGCGCAATGCCCGGTATGTCTGAAGAATGGCAAGATGGCCATTGTGGCTACAGCAGGGAAGCAGAGCAAAAACATAGGGGAAGGAGGTCAGATGGGACACAATGGTCCCCTGCCCTCTTCCCAGAGTCAAGGTTGAGATGAGGGTGATTCGCTAAATGATGGGCCAGTGCAGGAGAAGCAGGGCCTGTGGAGCTGAGGATGGGCCTCTTGGCGTCCCCAAGGTCTGGTCACCCCTCATGTGGAGTGGCGGCCTCCAATGCATTCTCACACGGCAGCCGGAGGGGCTCTCTCTATAACATCCTGACTGTGCCACTCCCCCGACTGGAGTCCCCTCCACAGCTCCCCGCTGCCCTGTGATGAGGCCATACAAGCCCTCTGGCCTGCCTTACAGGACGCTCGCTGCCTGGCCCCTGTGGACTCCTGCAGCCTCAGCCTCCTTCTCCCTGACCCCAGCTTCACCCTGTCTGAGGTTCTTCTAATTCCTCATCTTCTAATCCCTCTCTCTATTCTCCTTTCTGCTGTGCCCTTCCCCAATTCCTGCCCTTCCTTTAGTCTCACTGAGCCGTTCCCTCCTCCAGGGAGCCTTCTCAGACCGACCTCCAGGCTCTGGTCTTGTGCCCCAGGACCTCCGAGCTCATCCCACTGTAAGGATTCCTGCATTTCCCTACTACTTTCTGCTTTTTCTCCTCCTGCTCTCTCCCCTCTCGTCCGTCCAGGGTGTGAGCTCCTGGAAGGCAGGAACCACATCCTTTATTCATCAGGCATTCTCCGAACCTGGAAGAACACCAGACTGTCACATAAATGAAATGTGTGAGTGACTAGGGAGTGAATGAATGAAAAGATGCATGGGTCCACACTCGCTGGCTTAACACAAATTAAAGAGTCTGACAATAGCAAGTGTTGGTGAGAATGTGCTACAATGGACACGTGCATTTTTTTCACAGGGGGTTTGGGGGGCGGTGGGGAGAGCAGTTTGGCTTTATTTAGTAAAGCTGAAGAGGAGTCTATCCCATGAGCCAGCTATTCTGTTCCTATGTCTACACACCGGAGAAATGCATGCAAATCGGCACTTGGAGATGTTTTACAAGGTTCAGCAACGTTCAGAGCAGTGTCCTTCATCATAGCCTCAAACTGGAAACAAACCAAACGACCATCAACATGTAGTAGATAAATGATAGGATGCTGTACAGCAACGAAAATGAATACACTACAGTGACAAGCAACCACATATGATTTCATAAACATAATTTTAAGAAAGAAAGAAAGCAAGACACAAATAGTTTATATGATATAATTCTGCTCATATAAGGCTAAAAAAAACCAGGTGAAATTAAGCTATGATGTTAGGTGATGCGTATATGGGTCAATGGACTCTAAAGCAAGGAGGCGGCGATCAAAAGGCACATGGAGGCTTCTGGGGTCTGGGAGTGTGGTCTATAGGAGTGTTCGTTTTATAATTAGTTGCCAGACTGGACGTTTATATCTTACACCCTTCTGTTTGTGTGCATATTTCACAGTAAAGAAACGTTAAAAATAAAGAGAGAAGGAATGTATTTATGGATAAACAAGAGTGTTCCTGGGGCCCGGGGTCCCTCTTCTCTGCTCTGCCTCACTGCTTCCAGCTCAGAGCTGGCACAGAGCCTCACACAACTGGGCAAAAGAGTGGGTGGTCCCCACACCTCCACACAGTGCCTGGAAGCTTCCCCATCAGCTGGTGGCGGTGGGGAGGGGTTCTGTGCCTGAGCTCCCTGGAGACACGGAGCTGGCTGGCGGCTCCACTCACCCCACTCTGAGTCCAGGCTGAGGCCCTAGGCCCCGGTGATGGTGCGCTCTCAGCTAAGGGATTGGATTCCCTTATCTCGCGGGGGTCAGTCCCCTGTGGCGGGCCTAATGTGAGAGCAGCAGACCTCGAGTAATGACTCCCCGATAGGGATCAGCCCCGCTCGCTGCGGTATTTAGTCTCTGCCAGCTTGGGCAGCTTTGCCGGCGTAGCTCTCGGGCCAAGACTGGACAGAGGGGCTGGCTGATGGGGAGGTGGGGGACTCAGCTAGAGAACCGCCCCCTCTTTCATCCCCTGTTGTGCCAGGAGAGGCAGAGAGTGGAAAGACATAATCCAGAGGCACGGAAACCTGCCCTCCAGGCTTATTGCAGGGACAGACCCATTACCCCAGACCTCAGCTTCTTCCTGCAGCATGGGTGGGCCTTGGCCTGGATCTGGCCAAAACCTCTGCCTAGATCCCTGGGTCTCTCCCCCACCCCTTCCCTTTGCAAGCTTGGGTCACCAGGCAGGTCGTCTGGGATAATATGCAGGAGTGGGGTATGTGCTGAGGGCCAGTGAGGGGTTGGAGTAGGTCCATAGGAAGCAAGATGAGAAGTAGGAAGGTAACAGTGTTACTTGGCCGTGTGGGAAATCAGACAACTTTGAGGAACTTCTCTGCAAGAAATGGGATTGGAAGGGCACTGCGGGTAAATGCGTGACTTGGGTGGATGGATAGACAGGCAGATTCAAGTCCCTTTTCAGTGGGAGCTTAAAGGGAAGCATGAGGTCGGTGGGTGGCTGGACACCCATAATACGCCCCATGGAAGCCCGATGGGAGGGTGCTGGGGGGTCTATCAGATGGACACAGATGCAGCCATCTCCTTCTGGAAAGGGCATCACTCACTCTGCGGGAAACGAGGTGGGTTGTCATTGACATCGGTGACCACGATAGTGACGGTGGTGGAGCCAGAGAGGCCGCCCAGCTGGCCCGCCATGTCTGTGGCCTGGATCACCACCTCGTAGCGCTCCTGGCTCTCGCGGTCGAGGTCAGGCACGGCTGTCCGGATCACGCCTGTGGGTGAGTGACAGTGAGGCCGGGGATGCTCCCAAAAGCTGTGGCTGGTACAGAGACCCCTCCCCAGGCAGAGGCCAGGCTCAGGCAAGTTCGGGAGGGGAACGCAGAAGACAAGGAGGTGGCTGAACAGTACAGGTGCAGCCTCAGCAGCCACCACACACGCTCACGCACACTCACCCACGTGCTCGCACAGATAACTCACGATAACTCACACTCACACCTGCTCATAGAGATATGCCCTTTCATCTCTGTCAGTGGCACTCAGCAGAGCCAGCACGGAGCAGCAGTGTGGGGAGTGTTAACATGGTGAGCTGGACTCACACCCATACTCATGCACACTCACGTTGGAGTCACACTCCACTGTATACATACACCAGGTATGTCTCACACACTTAGGTAGTAAATACATAAGAACACACGAGATCACATACACACACATATGCACACTCACAGCTACGAGTGCACACTCTTATTGTCACACGTCCCCCTCCCCCCTCTGGTGGAGTCATTTCCCAGTCCTTGGGGCCCCATGTGCTGGCCCAGCCCTAGATTCTCTGTCCAGGCACCAGCTAATCACTGATCAGACAACCTTTCAAGCTGTTGTTGATGCAAGAGGGGCAGGGGCAGCAGGAATGGGGGTGACCGCAAGATTAATTCTGCCGAGAAGCAGAGAAGCAGAAGGCCGAGCTTTTTGTCTCCCTGCCAGTGGGGGACCAAGGTGGAGGGGAGAGTCGATGAGGCATTCAGAGCCTCCCCCGCCACTCACTCCAACCTGCCGAGTACCAGGTGGTGACAGGTGGTGCCGGGGGCCTGCACGCCAGGTGGAGTCATGCACCAGCAGCCCCATGATGCGCCCCATAAAACCCAATCTCTGACTCCTGATGTCCCCAAACAGCCCCCAGACTCCAATAAAGATGCAAGAACGAGGGGAGAGGCTGCAGTGTGTGCGTTTATGTGTGTATTTGTATGTGTAGCTGGGGGAGCCGGGGGTCAGGCAGCTAGGAGATGGCCCTGTTTTTGTGGGATCACATGGAGATATACAGAAAATGTGTGGTCTATCTAATCAAGAGTTGTACAGACTCTCTACCGGTGGCCTCCAAGACCCCATAGGCTCACTGCTGACCCCTCCTTTACCAAGAATGTCTTCGCAAGGGCAGAGGAGCCTTGGAAGCAGATGAAATTGGGATAAATCTGAGATCTGCCATTTTTGGGGCATGTGATCTTGAACAGATCCCTTCTTCTGACCCTTAGTTTCCTTATCTGGAAAATGGGACAATTGCAATATCTCCCCACAGAACAGGAATTCTCAACCTTGGCCTTTGGGTGGGATAATGCTCCCCACCAGCTGCCAGTAGCAGTGCGCTCCCCACCAGCCCTAATTCTGGCCAGAGTAGGTCCTCCTTGACCTGCCCCAGGGGCTGCACCCCAACACGGGGACTGGGGGGGCTTCTGGTGGTGAGCAACACTCAACACCCTGCTGCTCCACTGGTCTGTCCGCTGAGGCTTTGCAGCCCTGGCCAGCAGGGGAGACAGAAGAAATGGAGGCCAGGGACAAGAGAGATAAAGAGAGGCAGGAGGGGAAAGACCAGAGATACAGGCCCTGGGGACAGAGAAGGGAGAGGAGAGGGAACAGAGAGCCAGAGAAGGGAGTGGCCAAGCCAGAGGGAAATGCACACTCAGAAGGGGCCAGGGAGAGAGAACAGAGAGCCAGAGAGCCAGAGACAGAACAAGAGGGAAAAGAAAGAACGAAGGTGAGAAAGGAAGACAGAAAATACCAGAGACAAAGCAAACGGCCCTTCTCACCATCGGCAGGGACACCCAGGGGACAGGGGATGGGAAAGGGGGAAGAAGATGGTAGAGGGAGGAAAGGAGAGGGCAGACAAACAGACTGACGGTGGAGTGGCCACCAGGCCAGAGACAGGGGCTCCCTGAGTGAAGCAGTCGGAAAGGCAGAGAGGGGAGCCAACCAGCGGAGCCTTACTGCGTGCTAAGCCATGTGCATGCACTTGGCATCCAGGACTGCACAGAATGCAGAGATGGTGCTGGGATTTGGGGTGACTGTGCACCTGTGAGCTTGTGCACCAAGCACTCATGAGTGAGGCTTGGAGTGGGGCTCTGGCTGAGGAGCCATGCTCATGTGGCTGCCTCCTTGTTGTCCCTGCCACTTCTAGCTCTGGAGGAAGCAGGGACACTAAAGTCTTTCCATTTGGCAACTGGTCAGGAAGCCTTGTAGATGGTCAGATGCCATCCCTGGGAGGCTAGGAGGTGGGTACCCAGATGCCATGCCGCCCCTGGCCCTGGCCCTGGGATGACACCTAGGGATAGGCTGGGATGATGACAGCTCCCAATAAAGCACACCTGCTGATAGGCACACTCGGGTCACCCCCTCTCACACTGGCTCTGGCCTCGGTCATACAACTTGCTTTGGCCCATGGGACATCAGCAAGCATGACAAAAGCAGACGCTTGATAAGCCCTTGTGTTCTGGGGCCTGTCCTCCTGGAACTCCAAGACCCCCGTGCTGAGAAAAAGCCCCAAGATGAAGGCCACCCAGAGGGAGGGGGCCCAGCCATGCCAGCTGTCCTAGCTGATCTGCCAGCTGACTGCTGCCACACGAGTGATCCCAGCAAAAGAACTGAAAAGAACTGAAGCTAAGCCACAGAATTATGACAAATAATAAACTGTTGCTGTTTTAAGTCACCATGTTTGGGGGCAGTTTGTCATGCAGCAGTAGATAATTGATGGAGAAATCATGTTCTCCGGCCTGTTTCTCTCCCGGACTCACTTATGCAGCCACATTTCACGAGAGGCTCAGCTGGCCAGAAGGCCCAATGTGGCCTCACGCATATGTCTGGCAGGTGGTCCTGGCTGTCAGCTGGAGCTTCTCGTGTCTTCAGCAGGCTGGGCTAGTTTCCTTAGATGGTGGTCTTGGGAGAGAAGTGTGAAGGCTACAAGGTCTCTTAAGGCCTAATCTGGAACTTGGCAGATTCAAGACTCCACACCTCTCTCCCCCTCTCTTTTTCTCTCTACTTTTTTTAAAGTAGGCTCAAGGCTTGAACTCATGACCTTGAGAGCAAGAGTCCCAAGCTCTACCAACTCAGCCAGCCAGGCACTCCTCAAGACTTCACCTTTTAATAGGAACAGTGGCAAAGTCCCTTTACCTAGAGGGGTGGGAGGAACTGATGGTATATTTCCTTACCTGCTACATTCTGCTCCCTACCCCACCTCCCCACGCTGGGAGGAGCACCCTCGGGGCTGGTGCCTTGCTCCCGCTCTGGGGTAAAATTCCATGCAGTTGTTCTTGAAACCTCTGGCTCTGCAGATCCCTTCATTCACTCATTTGTTAGATGTTTACTGAGGACATACTATGTGTAGGGGTCACAGAGTCAGATATGAGGCCGTGCAGAAAGGAGGGGCTTTGGGGTCAGACTGGTTCAAGTCTACTTTCCACCATTTATATGCTATCTGACCTCGGGCAAGTTCTTGAGTGCCTCTGAGACTCAGTTTCCTATTCTATAAAATGGGGCTACCCAGTTGGAAGGCTTTTAAGAGAATTAAAAGAGACAAAGTTTCCAGTGGCAGGTCTCACATTCTGGGGATGCCATGATGATCCCCCCCATCCCAAGACCTGGATTGGGTACCTGACTAATAAGCTCCGTGAGGGCAGACATTCATACTGACCTTGTTCATCATCTTAGAGTCTGGAACATAGTAGGCGTTCAATAAACATTTGGACTGTCTGACCTACTGCCACAGACCCTCTGTCTCTCCTCTCACAGGCAGGGTGTCATTGTCTATTTGTTTCTGGCTTCTCTGTTAGAACAAAAGCCCCCTGTGGGGCAGAAACCAGATCTAGTGTATCATCCTGACCCCAGGATCTGGCACTTTGAAGGTGCTCGGCAAAGATTTGTTTCATTCATCCCAGGAAAACAGACGTCTCTGGTCCAGTTGAGAATTTTCAGCAGATAACTTGGAGCCTCTGAGAAACTCTTTCTATTCTTCTGGGGGTGGGGGTGGGCAGGGGCTGGAAATTAGAACCTGGCCACGGCTCCCTGCAGCCCCATCCTCGCCCATCACCCTAGTTTCAGCTGTTGTCCTCGCCACCCCCCGCTGTCCCCTCCAAATTCTGCAGAAGGGGCCCTGGAGCCCAAATGATGCCTCATTAGCCCGCAAATGCCAACCCTGTCGCCCCTGTGGGGGGCTTGCTGGCAGGCCTGGCCTTTAAAACACACAAGTTAATTCCTCCTCTGGCACTCGGCCTCATGGCGCCCCGCCTCCTCCTTTCCCTCACACCTTCCTCTCAGGGCCCGTTCCGGCTCTGCTCCCTGCTATCTGCACAGCAAGAACAGACTGTACCTCGCAGCAGCTGCTAAATATAGACCTGCATCAGCGGAATATTCCTGGCTGGGGAAATGGAGCTGGGGCTGGGAATGGCACCAGGGCGGCTCCTGCAGTGGGGCTGAAGGCAAGGGGAGGAAAAAATCTGGTCCTTCCTGGGAAATGTCGGACAAGACCTTCTAGGACTAAGAACGTGGAAGACCCTAGGACAAGGACTTGATTTGCGCTTCTTCTCCTGCCTCGCTCGGTGCCCACTCACTGGCCTCTTGGGAACCGTTCCCGCCCTCCTGGGCTCTCCAAGCCCTCCCACTTGCCACCCTCTTCCTGATTCTCTGCAGCGGGGGATGCTCTTTCTTAGAACCTGGCCGTCCTCCTCACTTTCTTGGAATCTGGTCCTCCATCTGCTCACCCCCACCACCTCCCAGACTCAGTCCTGACCCCTGCCTTATTTCTGTCTCTTTCTCCCTTTCTGAAAGAGGATTGACTCTAAGGGCCCCCTCCTCAGGCTGAATGAATGAAGGCTTTGGTAGTGATAGCAGCCCCTTGGTTTACCAGTAGGTACCAGGTATTGTGCTGAGCACTCCATATGCTTGCTCTTCCCTTGGCCTGCACATTCCTTTCTAGATACCGACCAAGGGACTCATACCCTTCCTTCATCCATATCTCTGCCCGAGGTCACCTCCCCAGAAAGGCCTGTCCTATTCCTTCACCTAAATCTATCCCCTCACCCTGCTTTCTGTGTCTTCCTAGCACTCATTATGCTATAAATGCATATGCTTATTTTCCATATTCCCTACTTGAATTAAAGCTCCATGAGGGTAGGGCCTTGGATTTGCCTCCTGCCATATGCTTAGAGCCTAGAACAGAGCCAGGCACATAGCAGGCACTCACTAAAGAATTGTTGAGTGAAGGAAGGGACTCTCCCATTGGATCTTCACAACAATCATGTGAGATGGGAATTACTATCCTTCTTGTACACATGGGAAACCAAAGCTTAAAGAGCCCCAGTATTCAGGGAGCTCTGGGCCCATATTTCAGATGGCCTACTAGATGTTCTAGATGTTTCTTTCTTCTCCTCTCTCCTCTTAAAGCCACTATGGTTAAAAATGGAATTAATTAGCTCTGCATCAGATCCCAGGGCACATTCACTAATTCTTCTGCTCCTACTTTTTCTAATCCATATTCCTCCTTCTGTTTCTGTACACGGTGCCCCTTCCCATCCCAGGCCCCAAAGCTGGGAATCCCCAGATTCGTTCCTCAATCTACTCCCCTACATCCATCCAGGTGCCCAAGGTTTGCCCTTGGCAGGATCTCACTGTCATCCCTCCTTCTCCCTCCTCGGCATCTCTATTAATCTTCACCATCAATCCTGTGTCATCTCTGGCTCCCTAACTAGATGGATCAGGTTAAGGAGTCTGGGTGGGAGGCCGAGAAAAGGCGCAGGCCTTGGTGTTTGTCCTTTGGGGCTCTCTGCTGGGCATCCCAAGCTACGGAATCTCCCTGAATTCAATTCCTGCCTCTGAGCCATGCTAGAGAGAGCAGCCCGAGGGATCTTGTTAAAATGAAAACCTGAGCATGTCACTTCCCTGCCTAAAAGTCATCAATGAACCCAGAGTGCTGGTGAGGAGGAGGGGAAACAGGCGCCTTCCTATGTGGCTCTCGGGAGTGTAATCTCGTACATTTCGGCATTATCTATCCGGATTCCAAATGCATGTGGTCTTTGACCCAGCTTTTCTACTTCCCGAAAATTATCCTGCAGATACACTCACACAAGCACAAAATGATATATGTATGAGGTTATTCACTGTAGCATTGTTCGTTGTAGCAAAAGATTGGAAACAGCGTAAGTGTCCATCAATAGGGGACTGGTGAAATAAATTTTAGTGTATCCACAACAGCTGTTAAATAAAAGAATGAGGAAGCTCTTTATGTACTGATATAGAATAATCTTCAAGATGTATTGTTAAGTGAAAAAGGCAAGCAGTGTGTATAGTGTGTGTTTATAGCTACCATTTCTGTAAAAAAAAATAAAACAAATACATGTACCTATTTTCTTGTACATGCATAGAATAGCTCTGGAAAGATACCCAAGAAAATTACATTGGTTGCCGTGGGGACCCAGACTGGGTGGCTGGGGGACTGGAAGGGGTGAAGAATTTCCACTAAATGTCTATTTTGACTACTTTTAAAATTTTGAATCTTGAAATGTGTTATCTATTAAAAAAACAATATTTTTTTTAAGTGAATGAGTCCAAGGTCTCATAGGATATATACATCAAGTGGCTACCTTTGGGGCTGCAATTAGGGGATGAGGGTGGGAAGCACCTTTCTTTCTTTCTTTTTCTTTCTTTCTTTCTTTCTTTCTTTCTTTCTTTCTTTCTTTCTTTCTCCTTCCTTCCTTCCTTCCTTCTTTCCTTCCTTCCTTCCTTCCTTCCTTCCTTCCTTCCTTCCTTCCTTCCTTCCTTCCTTCCTTCCTTCACATTTCTTTAATGTTAGAGTGTTTCCTAAAATGTATTACTTTTGCAAGGAGAAAAAAATGACAAAGATATTATGTGTAAAATAATACAATTGTAACTATGCTCATAGCCTGGAATCCTTAACTCCCCACCCCCCAAAAACAAATACACAAATGAAAACCCAAAACCTAGATCACACACACACACACACACACACACACACACACACACCCTTTCCCATTACCCTTAGAATAAAATCCAAGGTCTTAAGGCTCGCTACTACTAGGCCCAGTAGGGCCCCTGCCAGCCAGTCCATATCACATCTGAGCCGGCCTGCTTCCCCAGTCCTGAGCTGCTTACAATTCCCCTCATGCCTCAGGCAGTTCTTTCCCTCCTAGTTTTGCCTGCACCATGCCCTCTGCCTGGAGTGCCCGTCTCTGAATCCCAGTCTGGCCAACACCTTCTCATCCTTTGGAGATCAGCTGCTTCCGCCTCCCAGAACCTTGCATCCTAACTGCCCATGCATCTTCCCTTCGCCCCAACCCTCACAGGACTGTGAGTCCCATGATAGCATCTGATAAACATCCTGTGGTGTGCGGTCTCCCCTCTCCCCTTCACTCCTGCCCTGCCCCTCCCATCGCGGGGAGGGGGAGAACACCGCCCTTGGCATCAGCAGCTGCGCCCAGCTGCGCAACCTCAGTGAAGCACTTCACTTCTCTGAGCCTGTCTCCTGCTCTGCCCTCCCTGCCGCTCGGGCAGGGCCCCTCAGGGACATAATCAGGTTCTAAGTTCAGAGAAAGTGAAATAGGGACTGTGTTTGATGGCGTTGGGGGAGGGGAAGAAGCCAAGAAGCCATCCTTCCCTAATGGTCTCTGTCTCTGTCTTTCCATCAGATCCTTGACAACTGCCCTTTGAGCCGAGCTTTCACAACTGCTGAAAGGTGCCCTTCACCACCTGACCCTCCAAACGACACTTACGGCCGACCTCAAAGGGCTCCAGACACACTTGCCTCAATTTAGCTCCAAGGACAAGAGGGCCGCTTAGTTGCGACCTCGGAAGTCCTTTCAGGGCACCCATGGCGGAGGCATCCTGCCTCTTTGTTTCTCTGCGAGTCTTGCAAGTGCCCCCCTCCCCACGCCCCTTCCTTTTCTGTTCCTCAGCGGTTCCCTCTTTCTGCCTGGCCGCCCCTCCCGCCCTGCAACCCTGCAACAAGCTAGATGCCTCCGCGCTGTCCAGTCAGAAGGCTGAGAGCGGACCTCAGTCCATCCTCTGGCCCCGCCCCTCCGCGCCCCCCGGCCCCGCCCCGCCCCGCCCCTCACCGGTCTTGGGGTCCACGGTGAAGTGGTGCTCGCCATCCAGCACGCTGTACACCAGCCGAGCGCTGCTGCCGTACGTGGGGTCATCCGCATCCGAGGCCATCACCTGCATCACCGACGTGCCTGGGCCCGGGGGACCAAGCGAGACGGGGAGTCACCTGGGGCTGCTGTGCTTGTCCTCCCCACCCCAGGGAAGCAGGGGGAGGAGATCCAAGCTGGAGGTCCCGGAAGCTAGTCCCCTCACAGTCCCCATCCTCAGTCCCGCTTCCTGATCTGGGGCCTTCCTGTGGTACAAGCGTGACCACTAGAGTCAGACCTGGGTTCAAATCTCCCTTTGGTGGCTCCTAGCTGCAGGACTCTGGCAAGGGAAGGCAGCCTCTCTGAATCTGTTTCCTCTTTAGCAAATAGGGAATAATCCCAGTCTTTGGTCCTTGAGGTTGAGGGAACGCACTTTAAATTCTCAGTGCAGACGGGGCTCAACCTCAGTGGGCAATGCCAATGGTCATCTTCATCAGTTAAGGTCATTACTTTCAAACTTAGAGCCAGGACTGGAAACCAGTCACCTGACTCCCAAAGCAGGGGTCCTTCTACCCCACCCCCAACCCCTCTTGATTCCTCAAGGGAATTCTGTTTTTCTTCCCTCCCTCCTTACCCTCCCCACCAACAGGATGGGGATTGGGCAGCCCAGAAAGATAACCAAGTTCACTGAGGCAGTGTCTTTTGGATCTGGGGCCAGAGGATGGCTGGACCAGCTTTCCTTTTGGGAAGTAGTTGGCTGTGGGCTCTGGCGCCCTCCTTGCTCTTCCCCCGGGTGTCCAGACAGTCCCCCACCCCAGACACACATGCACACACACAGACACACACACACACACACACTTCTCCACATGCTCCGCACGCTCTGCACGTAGGCTGCTGGGGAGAGTATAAATTGGATAAAAGTCCATCAAACAGCGGCAATTAAGTTATTGATTTTCGACGCTGCCTCATTAAACTGGGAGCTTCTCTCGGCCTGTCCCAGAGATGCCTCTAATTTGACATCATGTTCAATTTGACGAAATCAGGGCTTGGGACGTGAGGCTGGACAGGATGGGGGTGAGGGTGGGGTGGGGGAGGGGTGGGGTGGAGAAGCAGGCAAAGCCTTCTGGTCCATCTGAACCTTTCCAGAAAGGAGTGGGTGAGGTATAAGACCCAAGAGGGAATCAGTTAGGGCTCAGGATATGACCTAGGGGGATGAGACTCAGACATCACTTCAAGGAGATAGATGCCTTCTTTTGGTGCCCTGCTGGTGAGGGGATGGGGCCCGGACCCCCTGAGGTTCTGGGTGGGGCCCTCCTGGGGCTGGGTTGGACTCTCTGGGCCAGGAGAGTGGCATGCTGGGAGGGAAGGCCCATTCACAGCTTGGCTAATGAGTGAGGCTCTAGAAATGCTACTGCAGCAATTCTGCTAAGCCCAGCCTGCCGCCCGCCTCTCCCGCCTCCAGCCTGGGGCCCTTGATCATTCCAGACAGACATATGTATTTATTTTTCACTCTTTTGCATTTCTCATTTCGCTCTCCATGCCCCCCCTCCCAGCCTGAGCCTCCTAAACTGGCCCTGCAATGCGCCTCTCTTTGGCTGCTCCTGCTCCACGTCAACCATGTCAGGGTTGCCCATAGAATCCAAAGAAGGGATTTGAGCATGCCCCCTCCCTCTTGATGCATGGTGCCTAGGGTCTCCTACTCATGGCCAAGGACATAACCCCAAGGTTCCTCCTATTATACAGAGAGAGGAGAAAGAAAGAAACTCCTTTTGAGCACCCACTACATGCCCAGCTTCACCAAGCACTTAAACCCATCATCTCTAATCCTCATTGTATTTCCAAGAAGCAGAGTGGGCCCCTCTAAGTTACAGGCAAGGAAACAGGTCAAACAGGTAAGAAGACTTGACCAAGAGCACAGAGAGAGGAAGTGGTAGAATTTGAACCCAGGACTCTGAGCTCAAACCCTGCTGGGTGATAGTCAGCACAGGCAGAGTGGCCCCGTGTACTGAATCACAATCAGGGATGACTCTGCCACCTACTAGCAGTTTTACCTTGAACATGTCACAAGCCTCCTTGTGCCTCACTTTTCTTATTTGCGAAATGAAGATGATGGTAACTACCAAACTCCGGGGATTGTTTTGAGAATTCAAATAGCCTTCCTTGTTCAGCACCGAGGACAGTGCCTAGCCCATGCTAAGAATTCAATAAATGCAGGTTGTTGTTGTCTTGGGAGGCACGGCATGCCCCTATACAATAGAACAATCATGCCTCCCTCACAGACATGCTGAAAAGGGAGAAGATATATAAAGCATCAGGCTCATGGTGGGTGCTCAATAAATAGTGGTTGTTGTAACTGTTATGAGAGAGGGTCTCCCTGTCACTCCCCTCTGCTTGTTCCCCCCACCCCTTGGGCAAGGCACAATGTCGGGCTGAGTGACGCCCCAGGGACATGGCTGCCCCCCTTCTCTCTCCCTGGCTGCATCCCAGGGACTCCTGCGGGGTTGATGGAATCATTTCCCCAATCCAGGATTCTTTATTGCAGCCATTACAGTTAATGCCTACACGTGGGGATGGTGAAGGGTCAGTGATTCACCACTGGCTCCCCAGGCTCCAGACCCCCTCCCACCTTCTTCACAAGTCAGCAGCTCCCCAGAATGGGCAGATAAAAGGGTTCTGCGCTTGTGGCTGTTATGGAATCACCTCGGGGTCATCCCCCCTCCATTCAGCAGCTTGTATTTTTATAATGACTATCACATCCACTCCCACCTTTAGTTCTCAGAGCAACTCCATGATGTAGATGCAGTGGTGTACTGGTACATGTGTAACCATCGGCTCCAAAGGCTAGAGGGGTGAGGAAGAATGCCTTGCCTTGTAGTGTTTGTTGATTTCCATGGTGTAGAGACTCTCACCATGGCCAATTTCAAGCTACCAATGTGATACCAAGTGGCTCACAAAACAGAAAATCAATATCTGCCTATTGTGAGCTGATACGGACCAACACAGTACAATCCTGCACCATTCCCATTTTACAGATGAGGAAACTGCTATGCATGGTGAAGGGTGAAAAATGTGAATAAATAAAGATGAAACCCTTTATCACATATCATTATTCAATGGTCATGATAGATTATGTTTATTGAATAACTCCTTTGTGCTAGATCCTATGAGAAGCACTTTATGTATGTTACCTCATGGAATTTATAAAATAGGCTTGAAGTAAGCTCTATTAAGATTTCTACTTTACAGATGAAGAAATGAGGCTGAGTGGAGTTAAGTAAGGAAGCCCTTTGTGCTTCAGTCTCCTCACTTGTGAAATGAAGGTAATATTACTGCCAAACTCTCAGGATCACTGTGAGAACTCAAATAGTTTTCCATGTTCAGAACTGAGTTCACTTGGCAAGGAAGCAGGAATGGCAGGATTCAAACCCAGGATGATCTGATGTCAACCCCCATTCGTGCCTGGCCTTATAAAGTAGGAGGAGGGAGGTCAGTAGGAGTAGGAGACAGGCAAGTAAGAGAGGGAAGAGTGGAGAAAGGGGAGGGAAGGATGAGGAGGGGAGTGGCAAGGAGTTCCTTGCATTCAGGATTCTCCCTGCCCACAGCTGGTCAAGCTCAGACTTCTAGAAGCAGGGTTGGGATTAGCTAGGATGAACTGGTCGCTGTCCGTGGTGCTGTCAGCCAACTCTTCATCTACGAGGGGTTAAGGGCCTCTAGCCAGGCTGGCATAGGAAACGTTGCCTAAATGATTCTTGGATAAACAAGATCTCAGAGCAGAGCTCCACATGGAATGTTAGATGTGGAAAGGTTGGTCCTTGGAGAGCACAGAAACCAGTGTTTCTTACCCTGGCTGCACATTAGAATCTCTTAGGAGCTTTAAAATAAAACTGATGCTGAGCCCCACCCCAGACCAATTCTCTAGGACTCTCCTGGGATGGAACACAGACAGGGGTATTTTTAAAAGCTCCCACAGTGATTCTAAAGTGCATCCCAAGCTAAGAACTGATGTTCTAGACCAAACCCCTCATTGAACTGATGAGGAAACTGAGTCATTGAGCAGAGGCAGAGGCTCAGTGACATCCCCCAGATTCTATCATTAGTAAGTGGTAGGGGAAGATTGAAACCCAGGTCTGTGCGGCCATCATGTCACCCTCCTGGATTCACTGTGCCTATACTGAGACTGACACCAGGAAGGAAGAAACAAGGACAACACATGCCACCAAGTCAGCAAAGCTCCTCCCAGGCAAAATCAGCATGAGACATCAGACTCTCCTGCGAGGAGATGAGATGAGGTGGGCTTTGGCATCAGAGAGTCTTGGGTTCAAATTCCACCACTTCTTCACTCTGTGCCCTTGGTCAAGTCTTTCTCCCTGTTGACCTCTTTCCTCACCTTTGGTCTAGAGGGGGCCCCTCTGCCTCCCAGAGATGCTCTGAGGACTAGAAATGATGGATTTATTTGGCTGATAAAGCTGGATATGTAGCAGCTCTCAGGAGTTTATTCCTTTCTTGTCTCTGACTTTTCTCCCTGCTTATCTCTCTGAGTCTCTGTCCCTCTGCCCCTTGTCTCTCTGTCTCTGACCCACTTTCTAGCCTCATCTCCCCATGCCATCTTCTCTGTCACTTATCTCTGGGCCTGCCTCCTACCCTTCTCCCCCACCTCCTCCTCCCCTGCTGGCACATTCCTGCCTCTCCTGCATATCATTAGGCTGCCCTAGTCGGGCAGCTGGAAGATGTGAAGGCAGCGCTGAATGGGCAGAAGGTCTCTGGGACTGTGTGCTTGGCCTGGAGTAGGAGATGCCTGGGCACCAGTATCAGGAGGGAGGGGGCATGGCCACCCTTCATCTCTGGTTTATCTGGGTGGCTCTGACATGTTTTGCCATGGAGCCAGAAATGGAACCCATGGCCTGGCCCCCAAGCCAGAATTCTTTCCTTTCTTGTCTCTTATCTTTGTTATCTGTGAGGTCCAACTGCAGCCCAGACTTGGGCTCTAGAGCCCCCAGGGGGAGCTCCCATTGACTCAGGAGGGAGGTGGTGCTGCATGGAGGGAGCTCCAGGATTGAAGTCATCCCAGCCCTCTCCTGGGCTGTGTTGGCTGTGGGAAAATGGACCTGACTGGGCCTCAGTTCCCCTTCCGTAAAATGGAGATAACACGTCATCCTCCTTGCCTCCCTGGAGGAGGGAGGCCCTTTAATGAGATGAAAGAGATGAAGCAGTTTGGAAAAGAACAGAATCTTCCCACAAAAGAACTAACGAACAAACGAACGAGGTGACCAAGTGTCATTATTATGAAGATGTTTGTAATTATTACCATCCTGCCTCTTCCTTACCTCCCTTTGCTGCCCTGCTGGGCCTGGGGAAACCCTCAGCTCACATTTAGCTTCTCAAACATTTATAAAAAATGAGTCCCACCCCCTGCTGCTGCCAGAACGGCACGGAATGCTTTCTATTAAAAATTAAAAACCACTTGTCGAATCCCTGGGAACGTTCAGATAACACGGGGAAACAAACCCCTTCTCAAACTCTCCCTCCCAACTCCCTCTTTGATCATCACTTATAATGCTGGCTCACGGGGCTGGCCTTCACAGCTTCCGGCTGCCCGGCCAGGGCAGCCTAATGATATGCAGGAGAGGCAGGAATGTGCCAGCAGGGGAGGAAAAGGTGGGGGAGAGGGGTAGGAGGCAAGCCCAGAGATAAGTGACAGAGAAGATGGCACGCGGAGATGAAGCTAGAAAGTGGGTCAGAGACAGAGAGACAAGGGGCAGAGGGACAGAGACTCAGAGAGATGAGCAGGGAGAAAGTGGGATAACAGATACCCAGAACTTCGGGAAGAAATCAGGACAGAGACAGAGAGATGAGCATCAGAGAGGCAGAGATACATAGAGACGGAGAAAATGGAACACAGAATGTGACAGAAAAAGGCAGAAATGCACAGATAAAGTCAGAAAGTAGACTTCTATAGAAACAGAGACAGGCAGAGATACATATTAAGCAAGAGGAGAGTGGGAGAGAGTGGGAGGGGGGAAAAGGAGAAGAAACAATTTTGGTTCAATGGGATGAGGGTGCCCTATGTTGCAAACACGCTTCTCCAGAGCCTCCAGTGACCTCTGGGACACTGTCCCCTCTCTTTCGCCTCATAGATTCCAGGCATGGACTCACCCATGAATGCATGTGGGGATCTAATCTGTACCCCCCTCCCCCAAGAGAGGGCTTTCCTACCATCCCAATTTGAGAAATTTATGCTCTTCTGTCCTTTACGCATTTAAGTGGAACCCTCCAGTAAGTAGTCTGGTCATCCTGTTTGTTTGGGACAGCAACATTGTAAGTATCTGCAATAGCATCCCTCTGCTTGTTGTAGAAAGCAAACTTTTTTTTTTTTTATCATAATTCAGTTCCATTCAGTCACCCAACACAAATGAAGCACCCACTGTGTGCTGGACCCTTGAGGGCAGGATGGTGGCTTTGTCACCTTTGTACCCACTGCCGTGTAGACGCAGGGCCCAGCATAGAGTAGGTGCTCATGTTTGTTGAATAATTTGTTGATGGAAACGACAAAGAAAGGCACGGATACGCTCTTTGCTGTCCAGGTTCCCAGGGCCATGGGGATGACTCCTGAGGGCCAGGGCCTCTCTGCTCCTCCTCATCACCTCTCCCCACCAGAAATCTCCGGTCCTGTTCCCCCCAATCCTGGATGGTGAGAGCCAGTGCCGTTGCTAGGCAAGGAGATATTGCACATATAGATCTTCCTGGACTTTAATTAAAAACATCTTTAGAAGTTGTCTCTGCAGAGGCCAGCGATTGATTCCTGGCTTGGGCCTGAGGGCTGCTGAGCCACACTCTCTCTGGCTGCAGATAGGACAATCAGAGGCTCCCAGCTTGTTGCTGCCCTCCCCAAATGAGGCCCTTGGGGAACACACTGCCTCCTGCCTTCCTCCTTTCCTCCCTGCCACTGTCCCCCGCCAAGCACTGGACTCAGCAACCAGATAGTGTGCTCTTCCAATCTTATTTCCTTCCCCTTGTGAGCCTCAATTTCTTCAGCTATAAAATGGGCATGTTAACGCTTGGCCCGAGTGCTCCTGGTGGGGATGAAATGAGATCAGGGATGTGAAAGTGCTTTGCAAGCTGTAAAGTCCCTGGGCATGGCTGTTTCCCACTAGAGCCGAAGCAAGTGGCTTGGATTCTACTTCCAGGTTCTGGGTCCAGTTCTGGTTCTAGCTCTTACTCTGGAAACTCAGGCAAGTTACTTTATCTCTCTCTGCATTTATTTCCTCATTGGTTAAATGAAGACAGTAATACCTGCCCTGCTTATTTCCCAGGATTGTTGAGAATAAAGGGAAATAGATCCGTGAAAGCAGTGTTGGCTGACAGCTGTTATTTAGTAAATGTCCCAAGAAGTGCGGCCTGTACTACAAAACAGCCTTTCCATCTATTAAAGATGCTGCTCACTAAGGAACTAGAATACATGGGAACCCAGCTCTGGTAGAGCTCCTGCCCATGTCCACATCTTGTTGAACCCCAATCCCATGGTCCAACAATGCCAATCCTATGCCCAAAACTGCCCCATTTTCCTGCCTTTGCTCACAGCAGACATCACTAATCGTTTGTGGTGCTTTCTCCTGAGCTTGAATGGGGCCTCAGACTGTCTCAACCAACCCTACAGTCACTATCAATTGATCAGAGATCAATTGACCCCAGAGATGAAACTGATCGGCCACCACTCTGAGGTCAGGCGAGGGTCTTGCTCATCTTTGCATCCCCACATACCTAGCAAAGTGTCATGTACACAGTAGGCACTAATGTTTATTGAATTGAAAGCAACTGCTTATTTTTCTATCCCCTTGGGGCTATATACATAGATAAAGTAGGTGCTAATAAATGTTTGCTAAGTTAGGTGACTCATCTTTGCAACCCCTACAGAGCCAAGTACACTGGAGGCCTTGTACATAATGGGTGCTAATAAACATTTGTGGATTTAATTCAATTACTTATCTTTACATCCCCTGCAGTGCCCGGAATAAAGTAGTGGCTAATAGATGTGTGTTGGATTGAACTTCTCATTTCTGTATCCTCAACAGTGCCAAGCATACCATCTTATACATAGCTGGCATTCATAAGTAGGTGGAGTCGAACTGGGCACGAAAGCCCTGCGAAATTTTGCTGTCCACTGGTCAGGTTGTGACACTTGTGGGAAGGGGTCTGGTGTCCCCAACATTAAGAGATTGTCTAGTCCAAGCCTTTTCTCTCAAAACTCACTCTTGTTGATTTCACCTAGCCTCAGGCTTTAAGTTCCTTCTCTCTGCTGATGACGTCCAATATTGTATCTCTGACCCTGATCATGCTCCTGACCTCCAGACTCAGAGACCCAACTGTCCCCTTGACAATTCCACTTGGATTTTTTAGTAGACATCTCAATCTTAACATGCTCAAGAGTGAAGTCTTGAGTTTGTGCTTTAATCTTGCTCTTCTCAGAGCATTCCTCATCTTAGCTGCTCCATTCGTCCAGTTGCTCAGGCTAAACACATCATTACCCTTGGCTTATCTCTATCTCACTCCCCATATCCAATCCCTCACAAACCCAGTTGGCACTGTCTTCAACATGCATCCAGAATCCCATATCTTCTCACCTTCTATGCTGATCTGAGTCCCCATCACCTTTTGCCCGCAACCTGCCTCCTCACTAATCTCCCTACTTCCAACCTTGTCCCTTACAGCCCATTTTCGACATGGTGGCCAAGAGGCCAGTCTTTAAAAGTTTAAGTTGGATCACATCATTCATCGACTCTGTATCTCAGAGTACAACCAAAATCTTTAAAATGGCTACAACGTCCTACAGGATCCAGTTTCCAGTACCTCCTTTGATCTCATTGGACATGCTCCTCCCTTCACTTACTCTTCTCTCCACCCATACTGACCCCCTGCTATTCTCAAACATGACAAACACACTATGCCTCAGGACCTTTGCACTTGCTGTTTCCTCTGCCTGTGCATTCTTCCTTCAGCTTAGTGGTTCTCCAAGTGTGGTTCCTGAGCCAGCAATAACAGCGTCACTTTGGAATTTATTAAAAATACAAATATTTCTAGTGGCCGGACCTACTGATTCAGAAACCCTGGGGGAGAAGGGGCATCAGTCTGTATTTTAACAAGCCCTCCAAGTAATGTGGATACACAATACAGTATGAAAACTACTGTTTCAGGGATGCCTGGGTGGCTCAGGGGTTGAGCATCTGCCTTTGACTCGGCATGATTACGGGTCTGGGGATCGAGTCCTACATCGGACTCCTTGTGAGGACCCTGCTTCTCCCTCTGTCTATATCTCTGTCTCTCTCTGTGAGTCTCTCATGAATAAATAAATAAAATCTTAAAAAAAGAAAAAACTGTTTCACATAGCTCCTTGGTTCCTTCAGATCTTTGTTCCAATGTCCTCCTTTATAAAGAAAGGCCCACCCTGATTCCTCTATTTAAAATAGCACTCCCTCAGTATAATGCCAAATTCCCTTGGTTTCACAGCATTTATATACCACAGGACCTCTAATATACTGGCTTGTTCATCATTTTCCTGTCTCTCTCTCTCTGCTCTGGACGTAGGCTTCCTAAGAATCCCCAATGCCTGGAACAGTGCCTGGCACAGAGTAGGCACTCAATAAACATCTGTTGCATGAATGAAGCCCCTCAATACTTAGAAGGGAACTTGGTGCCCAGAGAGAGGCAGGGACCTCCCCAAGGTCATGTAGGGAGCCAGGCCTCCTGACTGTCAGCTACAGGACCTACTTTGCTGCATTAGGCTCAGCTTGGCTGGTGTGCCCCTCCTCAGAAGTGCGGCTCATTGGAGGCCCCCGGCACACTTCCCTTCCTTTTTAAGCTGTGAGTGGTTTAATTTGCGAGCAGTGCTGTCTTTCATGTCCCAAGCTGTGTCCCTGCTCCCTCTGATCTTCGAAGCTGCCCAGACCCTGGTGCCGCTTGTCAGCCCCGCCCTCCTCAGCCCAGATCAGGAGGCTCAGTAATTGTGTCTGATTTTCAAAGCTGCCTGGAGTCTCCACGAGCACCCCGGTGTCAGATTTGCTTCCTCTTCAAAAAGTTGCTTAAATGAAATAAACTAATTTAATTTCTGTTTCCTCCTTCTCCCTCCCGGGTTCCTTGGCTTGTCTGCGTTGAATCCAATGCCAGACTCTTTCCTGAGCAGAATGTCAGAGTCCGTGGGCTGGGAGGGGGAGGGGAGGCAGGGCAGGGGCTCTTCAGGCTGATACTCATGAACCCGGGGCTGGCTCTGCTTCCTACAATCTGGGTGATCTTGAATGTGTCCTTGCCTTTCTCTTGGCCTCAGTCCCCCCAAGTGTGACACAAGCACTCTTGCCATTCCCAACAGCCTGGGAGGCAACTCTTGGCTGGCTCAGGCACTGACTTGCTATGTGACAGTAGGCCCATTTCTCCCCTCCCAGCCTCAGTGTTCATATCTGTTCAATGGGGATGCTACCACCAGTCCCCCCACCGCTCACAGTTGAAGTTGGGAGTGGAGTGATGGATGAGCACCTGGTGGATGCCTCCCTCTGGAGTCCCCTGTCCCCACCTATCTTCCAAACTGTAGCAGAGGGAGCTTCCTAAATTCCATGTCTGCCCACATGGCTCCCTTGCCAAAGCCCTTCCCAGCTCCCATGCTTCCCTCAAGTCCTTCGGGGGTGGCTCCTGCTTTCACCTCCTGCCTCACCTCGTGTTACCTCTCTGGCCTCTTCCATGTGGAAATGTGCAGGTCCATTTGGGATGAAGAGAGAGGCAGGGCTGTGATTTGAGTCAGTGAGTAGGGGCTGCTGGACCGGGGATATCAGGGGCTTGAGGTGCCCCTGACTTGCTAGGTGACCCTGGACACGTCATGGCCTCACTGAGCCTCAGTTTACCCCATTTGCAAAACTGATTTCTAAGTAATCACTGGGCTCTGAAAGTCTGTGGGTCTTTGCTACTGACAACTTCTGATGCTCTCTCCAGTGAACCTGTATGTTGAAGTGCCTTTTGTAAGATCTCCACTTGGCTGTCTAATAAGTACTTCCAACATTAGCACTACAGCAACCAAACTCCCGATGTCCCTCACTCAGTCCCCGAGATCTGCCCCTCCCGCTGATCCTCCCATCTCAGCAAATGGAAATCCCATCTATTTAATTGCCCAGGTCAAAATCCCTGAATTGTCTCTCTTTCAAACCCCACATCCCATCCATTAGCAAATGCTTTCAGCTTCTTCTCAAAATATATCCCAAAGCCGACCTCTTCTCAGTACCCTTACTGGTCCCACCTTGTTCCAAGCCACCATCATTTCCCGCCGAGGTAATTACAATATACTCCTCTGCTTCTGTCCTTGCCCCACGCCCCAATCCCACCACAATTTGATCGTCATAGAACAGCATGGGATCCTGTTAAAACTAAGTCATATCATGTCACTCTGCTGAACAAGCCTCTCTACTGACTTCCCAGCTTTCTCACCATAAAAGTCAAAGCCCTGACTGTGGTCCACAGGGCTACACAATCTGATTGCCTTTCCACTTCTCCTTGTGGCTTTTGCATGGACTGTTCCCTCTGCCTGGAATGCTTTTCCTCCCAGGACCCATCCTTCACTTTCTTCAGGTCTCTGCTTCAATATCATCTCAGAGAAGCCTTCCCAGTCCAATGATCTGGACTTTCCTTACTGCCTATCTTCCTCAGCTGAAAGGTTCCCTCCGTGAAAGAGAGGCTTGCAGCCTCCTTGACACTCTGTTCCCAGGGCCCAGCACATAGTAGGTCCTCATACACACTTGTCAAATCAATAAATTAATATGCTCAAAAAAAAAGACACATAGCATGGCATACGCATGCACAGGCCTTAAAGTGCCATTTGACCAGCCATGTACATGCACACACATGTGCAAATGCATACACCCATCAGGCACACGTGCACCCCTGTGTGCGTGCACACCAGTTTGCACCCACCTCCCTGCCCCTGCCCTCACTGTTCCGTGTCCTCCCACTGTCCCTCTGTGTCCACCCTTATCTCTGGTGCACTTCCCTCTCTTTCATTGCTGGCTGCTGCCTCTACCCACCAATCTGCCAGATTTAGCCCAATCTGGGGAGGCGGGGGCTGACAGCACCCTCTCCCACAAACTCAGACACCCCTGCCTCTGACATGCATCAGCAGAACTGGAAGGCCCAGAGAGGGGCAGCTTGGAGGCCATGACCACAGTGCGGCAGGGATGGAATGAGGTGTCTAGGACTGAGGGCCACTGCTCTCTGCCCAGCCTGGTGTGCAGGTGCTTGGGCTAACCCAGTGGGTAAGAAGATGGCTGTGCCCCTTGCCCATGACTCTGGCTTCTCCCAGAAGCCCCGGGCTAAGGGCGCCCCACCGTGGGAGCAGGCATATTTATCCAACCTTTAGCTACAGTGTCCCGCTGCTATGTGAAGATGAGCCTTTGCCTGAGCTCTCCTCGCACATGGGGGTTCTGGTGTGTGGGCCCCCATTTTACACGTATCACTGTGCGTTCCCAGCGCCCCTGCACGTTAGCAGCCATACCCGGGTAGGTGCCGCTGAACCACTGTCTGGGGCTCAGTCATTTCTGTGAACCTGTGTCCCCAGGGGGCTGGGGCTGGGTGTGGCTGGGGTCTCTGGTGGGCAGGGCATGAAGCTGTCTGGATGCTGTCGCACCTGCTGCTGTGGCGACACTGATGGAGCCTGGCCCGGGGAGGGTCATGTCTGTTTGTGGCTTCTGCCCATGTCTACGTAGGTGGCTGTGTCTGTGCATAAGTTCCATCTGTGTGAGGGGCTGTTTGCTGAGTGGTGTTGTACATGGTTCTGTGGGGTGTGAGGCTGTCTGGTCGTGTGGTTCAGCCTTGTTCCAGCTGTGTTCCGCTTTGCTTGTTCCCAGTTCTAGCGCACCCGCCTTCAATTATGCCAGCGCCTGTGGGGGTCTGTGGCCAAGGGCTGGGCGAGGTCTGCGCAGAGCCGTGCTTGTGTGGGGCTGTGTACAAGTGGTCAGCTGAACTTGTAGGCTGTTCATGTACGTGCCTGAGGTCATGTGTGTGCCAGATGTGCAGCTGTGGCTGTGCCATCACTATTGCCTGAGCCCATGTGGGCACCTGGGCTCATGACCGTACTGTACCCCCTACTGGGGCAACAGCCTCAACTCTCCCAGATCATCAGTCGGTCCCCAAAGCAGACTCCCCCAGAACCCAGCAGCTCCCCATATCCTGGCCCCTGGCTCAGCCTGGTGCCCCCGGAGCCCGACGCACACCTGTAGGTGAGAGCTCGGCAACGCTCCCGATGTAGGGGCCGTGCAGGAAGCGGGGTTCACTGTCGTTAATGTCTTGCACCTTGATGATGAACTCTGACTCGGGCTCCAGCAGGCGGTTGGTGGCACGATCCCGAGCCTGAGCCCTCAGCGTGTAGAAAGTTTTCTGCTCACGGTCCAGGCGCTCCATGGCATGGATGTCTCCGGTCAGCTCATCAATGAGGAAGATGGTCCCAGCGCCCTCGCCCGAGATGGTGTACTTGATGGCTCCGTCACCCTCGTCGGAGTCTGAGTGGATCTGGGGAGGCAGGGAGGAAGTTCAGTGGGTCCGGGTTGAGGCCTCGGGAGTCTGCACCTCTATCAAGGTTCCAGATGGCTGTCTCTGACTCCCACTCTGAGATATAGGTCCATCGCCCCTTTAGCCCCCCAAGACTCTGAGCTCAGCATGTAGTTGGGACAGGGGGTGAAGGGAGCAAAGAAGGAAGAGAATGCATATTGAAGGAGAATCTACTCCATGCCTGGCACCGTGCAAAGCCATTTCCATACTTATCTGTTCAGACTTCTTTAAAAACTTTTTTTCAAGTCCACAGAAGGCACTAGCACCTGCCTGGCACCACGGGACACATGATATTTGTCAGCCAGCCTGGCGGGGGCATTGCCATACAGTGGTACTGCAGCAGGGCCCTGGCTGGCCAAGGCAGGACCCTCTGGCTATTGGATCATGGAGAGGTACAGGGGGCAGACGGAGGGAACGGGGGTGAGGGAGAGGAGAGAGACCATTTACCGCAGGTGGGGAGCTTTTTCACTTTCTTAATGACCGCCACAACCATACTCGTATGTACTAGCTGAAAATCAGCCCTGCCCGAGACGTAATAAGTGTCCAATAAATGGTAGCTATCGTTGCTATTATATTATTTACTAAATGTTAGCTATATATAACTGGGATTTAATCCAGGCACCGTCAGGCTCCAAATCCCAGGCTGTTTTCACTGAACTGAGATCTCTTAGGGAAGAAGCCGGTAGCAAGCTTGTTACCCAAATAGAAACCCCTAGGTCCTGATCCTCCAATGCCCACAAGGCAGCTCTAAGCAGAGGGAAATGCATCCGATGAAGCTGGTGACCTTGGGTGGGTCCCTACTCTGCTCTAAGCTTCTGTAGAGATGGAGTGTGAGTGACAGATTCCCTAAGGCCCCTTTCAGGCCAGGATGCCACGTACCCCAGCCCACTCGGCAGGACAACAGGTGCCAATGAAGTCGTCACGAAGGGGGATGAAAGCCCACCCCTTGCCACGCAGAAGAAGCCCGGGTATAAATTCTGCTGGTGGAACTCTGTGTCTGAAAGGTGGATTATAGAAGTGCCATTTGGAAGATTGAATGGCCCATAAACATTTTCATATTTCATTAGCCGATTAATGGGCATCTCTCTCTTTTTGGCGAGTCTGCTGATTCTCAGCAGAAATTGCGGGGAGTAAATGGAGGCGTCTGGTGGAACCTTCCCGGGTCCCCGTCCTGTTATAGATTGCCCCAATTAATGCCCGTTCTGGGCTCCACTGAGAAGCCTTCTTCCTGTCCAGTTACTGTTAATAGATTTCTCATAAGTGGCTGGATTGTAAAAACCTCATAACTCAGTTTAATGCCCCCAATAAAATTATCTCAGGACGTCAGCCCTGAATCATTGGCAGTGCAGGGGATGAAGAGACCTGTCTCTCCTGTTTGCTGTTTATGCTTTCCCTCCACCTTTGTCCAGGGCACGTGGCGAGGGTGAACTTGTCCCTTCAAGTGCCTCCATCCACTTTCCAATCAGACCTGTCCTCTGGTTATTTAGTCAGCCAGCACTGCTGAGCTGTGTGGTGGAACAGATACCATGTGGGGGAATGCTTCACAGCTGTAATCCTATTAGTTTTCATCTCTGCCCTATGAAACACTGTTCTTCCCATTTCTCAGATGAGAAAATGGAAATGCAGAGAGGGTAAGCCCTTTGCTGTGTCGCACGGGTAAGTTCAGGAAGCCAATCTCCTTTTTTTTTAAATATATATTTTAAAATTTTTATTTATTTGAGAGAGAGTGAGAGAGCGAACACAAGTGGGGAGGGGCAGAGGGAGAGGGAGACACAGGCTCTTAGTAAGCAGGGAGCCCCACATGGGCTCAATCCCAGGACTCTAGGATCATGACCTGAGCCCAAGGCAGATGCTTAACCACCTAAGACACCCGGGTGCCCCGGGGAAGCCAATCTCCTGATCCCAGCACTCAGTAATGTTCTGGCCATAGGCTTGGTCCATTCCTCCTCTCTGTTTTCCCACCTGAAAAATCAGATCAAGCCCTCCCTAGCACAGGTGTGGTGAGGACTCAATGAGATCCTGTTTGTAATGACCCGAATCTTCTGTAGACCTTGTTGCCCTCTCTTTCTGTCCCGTGGGACTCTATCATGTCTCTGCAGACCTTACTTACATGTGAGCTCAGACCCTGGACAGGGATTGCTCACGAGTGAGGAGTGGGGAGGAGGGGGTGGAGCCACCAGTGGTGATGTCACCAATGTTCTTCTTCCGTGAAGAATGACACGCTGCTCATGCGGTGGCCCAGAGGCTGCTCTCTGGGGACTGCAGAGTCAGACAGGGCTGAGCGACGGGGGCAGGAGCTGAGAGCTGGGAGCTGTGGGTTTGGGCTGGGCCAGGGCTGCCTGCACTGCCTGCCCTGCCTGCATGGGTCCTGGCTCCGGATCGAAGAGGGTGTGCCTGTGTCTCTACCCCTTGAAGGACATTTCTCAAGACTCTCAGCTGTGAGTGGAGGCTGGAGGACAGTGGTCTTGTTTACGGAGTGCCTACCACGTGCCAGCTGTGTTGCGGGCCTCTGCAGAAATCTAATTTAATGTTGGAGTGCCCACCGTCGTATCCCCCTCTTCCAGGTGAGGACACTGAACCCGACCTATGTCTGTTTGACTCCGAAAGTCCAGTCTGTCCCTCTGCAGCCTCTGCAGATCTGTTAGCCTGGACACACCTTCCGCCTTGTACTGGCCTCTTCTGCCTGAGTCTCCACTTCACTGAAACTTAGAAAAGGACTTTGTGTTTGAGAACAGCTGGGTGCCAGCTTAGGTTTCGCCACTGGCCCGTCACATGGCCCTGACCAGAGACTACCCCTCTCTGAGGCTCAGTCTCCTCATCTGTAAAGGACACAATGTGACTCCCGTGCATTCCAACAATTCATAAGATAACGTGTGGAAGCTCCTGGCACTTAGTAGGTGTTCAATGCAGATTAGTTCTCTCTCCTTTTCCCATCCTGAGCTCAGGAGGGACTGAGGGTCACCCACTTCATCCCCTATCTCCTGACACACCACCATAGACTAAAGTCCTGACCCATTGGAGAGACAGGGGGATCATCATCTAGTACTTTGTCTTTTAAACTTGGCTTGTTTCCTCTTTCAGGCAGTCCTCTCAGGTGTCTTCCTCCCCACCCTCCCCCATTTGGTTGAAGAGCCTTCGCCCTGCTCCATGCACACTCCTCTCTGCTCTGCACTCCCCTGTAATACCTCAGTGTGGCACAACTCTCTCCCCAGCTGTTCTGGGCGTCAGGGGTGCCAACTAACTGACTCATGCCTGTCTAAACTCCCCATGCCTGGCACACATAGATGTCCTGACCAGGCCTGCAGAGAAAATATGGGGGAAAGTGAGAGAGCTGAGTGTGTGCATGTGTGTAAGAATATATGCAGGTGAGGGTGTGAGATGTGAGCTCCTTGAGGACCAAGCATATGACTGTTCGTTTCCTTCTACCCAGCACATAGCACAAGGCATGGCACCAAACCAAATAAATGAAGAATGAAATATATGACAGTCACCACAATTTCCCACTAACCTTCTGGGATTTCTGGAGGATCTGGTCACTGTTAAATCCCAGGTACACATGAGCTAGACTAGGGAAGTCACCAGACACACTGCTAGACCCTTTACCACAACCTCACTGACATCTCATCATGATCTTGTGAATCAGAGGTATTCTCTCCCGACTGCACAGGTCGACATGCTGAAGATCAGAGAGGGCCTACATCCTCCCTAAAGTCACACAGCCAGCAAGGGGCAACCCTGAGGCTTGATTCCACCTCCTGGGTTCTTCCACCTGCCATCAAGTGCGGACAGCCCCAGGGGAGATCCCCGCCCCGCCCAAGCCCCAGCCCTAGATCATAAACAACATGAAAAACACAAGAGTGATGGCTTCTCATCCCGGGGGGAACTGAAAAATGGGATTTACGAGGCCATTAATTACTTCCTCCTAATTAAATCAAAATTAAATGCGAGCAGAGGTACGTTTTCCTTATTAAAGACAATTAAACGGACAGCACGGCTACGCAAATAAAACGAGTCCAGGATTTAAACGGAAAGCAAATCAAATAAAGAGCCTCCCCTGGAATGAGGGGTCTGTTCATGCCTGTGCTTCTCGTAAACCAGGAGTTCATCAATTTTCTTTAAATATTAGCAACTTAATTAAATCTGCTCTCCTCCCCACTTTAATCCTGCTGTATATCTAAAATAGATCTCACCGCCCACAGGAGTTGGTCATAAGTGCTGACCCCATAATTCTATCTTTTAAAAAAAAAATTAAAAATCCTACAAAATCCACATCCAGCTGACAGAAGCCTCCAGGGAAATTATAGTTCGGAAAAGGGATTAGTCAAAGTACCCAGATTGTATGGAAATCTGGGAGGTTGCTTTGAGGGTGGATGTTGTGGGCAGGTTAGGGGAAGAGGTGGGCCAGGCTGCCCAGGGAGCAGGACAGCGGAGGGAGCCGCGGATGTGGGGCCTTGGTGACAACCACGGGCCCCAGCGGTTCCTGTGGGTGCCGACAGGAGCCTGGCGGTGAGTGATGGAGAAGGCATTTGTAAAATAGGTTACTGTTGGGCGCCCGGGGTTCACTCGGCGGATGGTGCTGTTGCTAAGCTACCTTTGGAATTCGACAAGGACGGATGCTCCGAGCGGCTCCCTGGGGCGGGGGACCAGGAAGCAGTGAATTCACTGAAACCGTGGAGAAGTCTTTTCTCCTGCAAAGAGCGAGACAGCATGGTACGAGCATGTGTGTGTGTGTGTGTGTGTGTGTGTGTGTGTGCACATACAACTGCCTGCACAAAGGTGAGGTTTGGCTGGAAAAGGGGACAGGTGGTTTTTAAAAGTCCAAGCTCAGGGATCCCTGGGTGGCGCAGCGGTTTAGCGCCTGCCTTTGGCCCAGGGTGCGATCCTGGAGACCCAGGATCAAATCCCACGTCAGGCTCCCGGTGCATGGAGCCTGCTTCTCCCTCTGCCTGTGTCTCTGCCTCTCTCTCTCTCACTGTGTGCCTATCATAAATAAATAAAAAATTCAAAAAAAAAAAAGTCCAAGCTCATACTCCTCATATTCCTATTGAATACTGCGTGAGGGGCGGGCTTAGCGACCCCTTCCCCCTGCCCCCCACCAGTTGGTGGGGAAAAACCGGGACATCCGGTTGCTTGAGAAGCCTTTCAGGGTTGGGGGCAGGGGTTCACAGTCACTGCGATGCTCAAGCTGGTGGAAATACCAGGCAGACCTAGAATAATAAAAGTATAATAATAAAAGCTAACACCCAGCACACGCCGGGTGCCAGGCACTGGCTCTTCTAGGCTCATGACATGCGCGAACTCAGTGATTCCTCACCACACAACCCATTGAGGAGGGGAGAGGAACAGCCTCACTCAACAGATAAGGAACCTGAGGTTCAGAGAGGTTAAATAATGTGCTCAAGATCAGAGAGATAATAAAGGGCAGAGCTGGGATTTGGGCCCAGCAGCCTGGCTCCAGTTGGCCCCCTCGAACCACATACTGTATACCACTTTTCCAAAGAAAGTGTGCTCTGGGCAAATGTTTGCAGAGAGATGGAAACTTCTCTCTCTTCCCTGCACGAGGAGGGCTCTGGACTAAGATGGGGAGGCTCTGGGTGAAGGTGACAGAGGGGAGGATAACATGGTCGTGGCAGCAGTGGGGATGTTAGGAGAGGTGGGCACAAGAAGAAAGACCTGGGCACAATGCTTGGCTCATGGCCAAGGGCAGTCACATTGCATTGGGCCCCACGCTAGTATCCAGAAATCTGGTCTCTTGGATTGGTTCTGTCACTGTGTTGCTGGGTGACCTTAGCAATGATATTCTCTGCCTCTAGCCTCAGTTTCCCGGTCTTACAATGAAGGGACTTTACTAAGGCCTCAGACTCTGGTTCCTGGAGATAGAGATAGGGTTCCCGTCATGTTGTTGAGATGCAAAGGACTATCGGGATGCAGCGCAAAGTGCTGAACCAGTGATGGGTTCTCTTGTGTTTTCAGGACTTGGGTGGCTGGGGAAGCCTCGGAACTCCAGCTGCTGGGCAGAGAGCAGAGCTCAGGTACCTGCCAGCATGAAGCTGATATCTAGGCAGATGCGTGCGAGTCCTTCCCTGTCTCTCTGGGGGTTTCTTGGACCCAAATCCACCTCCCAGGCCTGTATGTCCTTGGACAGGTTTGGAGATGAGGCTGGGATGGGCCTCCGACACACGCAGGTTCAAGTCCTGGCCAAGCCTCTTGCCCACTCTAGGGCTTTGCCCTCTCTCCATCTCGGTTTCCTTGCCACACTAGGGAACAATGATTTCTACCTTGCAGTTTAAGGATTAAGTGCTTCATATGAGAATAATGAGAAAACAACAATGAACAGCCAACCAGGCTGCAGGCTGAACACTGTATACACTGTTTTCTTCCTTAATCCTTTCAACGACCCTATCAAGTGGGCTCTCTAACCCCCCCTTTTACAGACGAAAAGACAGATTCAGAGAGGTGATGCAACTTGCTCAAGGTAATACAGTTCATGGGTTGGCAAAAGCAGGCCAGAAGCTTAGGTGTGTCTGGCCCCCAAGCCTGCATTCTTAGTTATCTCACCAATCTCGCCAGACCTGGTCTGGAACTGGTCCCTCCTTCCCCATCCCCTCACCTCATTCTGCCAGCACCACCATCTCACTGCCCTGGCTGGGAGTCCGTTGTCCTAGGCTCTGTCACTAGTTTGCCAGGTGACCTTGAGCAAGGGCAGGTATGGAGGGCAAAGTAGCCAAGAACCGGGGATTACTGTGTCTAGACCAGAGAAAATCTAGGTTTCCTGCAAGACAAACCCAGAGATTTACATCAATGCCTTCCTCCCCTCCTCCAGCCCTGAGTTTCTGACCTGAGCAGTTGGTCAGCCTCCCAATCCTCAGACCTGTTGAGCACACAGGAAACTCCAGAGTTGGTCCCTCCCCTCCCTTGACTCTGCTATCAAACATGTTTGGAAAGCTGACTGGCCTCAGCAGAAACCAGAGAACTGTGCCCTACCAGCACCCTCCACTTCAATACCTCCACTATTGACAAGTCTCTGACTAAGCCAGGCTCCCTAAGGCCTCCAAGTCTTTGCACAGCCTATGTATGCCCTCTTCCTCATCAGCCCAACGATCTCCTACTCATACATCAAAAACCCCATTCATGGGATCCCTGGGTGGCGCAGCGGTTTGGCGCCTGCCTTTGGCCCAGGGCGTGATCCTGGAGACCCGGGATCGAATCCCACATCGGGCTCCCGGTGCATGGAGCCTGCTTCTCCCTCTGCCTGTGTCTCTGCCTCTCTCTCTCTCTCTCTGTCATAAATAAATAAAATATTAAAAAAAAAAAAAAAAAACCATTCAGGTGTATTCTCCTCCATGAAGCCAGCCAATGGATACCATTTATTGAGTGCCTACTCAGTGCTAGGTGCTGACCTGTGAAGCTTTCCGTACCAGAGCATCTCTGCTACTCTGGGGAGCCCCCCAAACGGCAGAGGCTGGATCTTACTTGCCTTTGCCTCTCCAGCCTCATACCCATGAGGCACTAGGAATTGAATGGCTGAACAAAAGCCATATCCCAGCTTCATATATCCCTAAGGCACAGATCCTTAGCCACAATTAACCAGCATTTACTCAGAGAGTTTAGAAAGTAGCTTTCATTCATTCATTCGTTTGTTCATTTAATTGCAAACAGTTTATGAAGAATGTGTTCTAGGTGCTGGATTTAACAGTGTACAAAACAAGCACAGTCTGATAGGAAATATATACATTAATTGCATAATCAAACAAACACATACATAATGAAGTGTGATGAAGGTAAGATATGGGGACCTTGGAGGGCACGTGACAGGGAGGGATGGCCACATACAGGGGAATCTAAGCCTGCATGATCAGGCTGGCTTCCCTGGAGATGTGGCATTTGAGTGGAGACCTGAGTGTCAGGATAAAGTAATCAGCAGGGGCAGCCAGGGTGGCTCAGCGGTTTAGCGCCGCCTTCAGTCCAGGGCCTGATCCTGGATACCTGGGATCAAGTCCCACATCAGGCTCCCTGCACGGAGCCTGCTTCTCCCTCTGCCTGTGTCTCTGCCTCTCTCTCTCTCTCTCTCTCTCTCTGTGTCTCTCATAAATAAATAAAATCTTTAAAAAAAAAAAAAGTAATCAGCAAACCGAGCAGGACCGACCTATTCAGAGGGAGGAAATGACCCAGGCGAAGGGGCGGTGGCAGGAGAGCGCAGGGCGCTGAGAGGACCACCATCAGAAGAGCCCTGGGAGTGAAACTCAGAGGAGTGGGGCAGGAGGTGAGGCTGCAGGGGGAGCCAGACCTTTGTAGGAGACCGATGAAATTTGGACTTGACCCCAAGTGCCTGGGAAGCTACTGAAGAATTTTAAGCAGGGTGGGGACAGTGTGCGTGTGACATGATCAGATTTGCAAACTTGTTTCTACATTCTAGATGCATCCAGCGACAAGACGGCCTGGGTTTACTTACTAGCTCGCTCTGCTCTGTGATGCACGGGGGAGAGGGACCGGAGGGGGGTGGGGCCCAGGAGGCAAGCCCAGGGCGCGGACCCTGCTGGCTGGGAGGAGGCGGCAGGGACTGGGACTTGGGGGCCTCCGGGGTCCTGGGCGCGGGCAGGGGTGCGGGGCCCCACTTTACCTTGCCCACGTACAGGGGCTCGGTGCCCGTGTACTCCTCCACCACGAAGAACTGGTTCCACACCCAGCCGCGCTTCACGCGGCCCGCGCCGGGCGCGCCGTCCTGCCGAGCCCCGGGGGCAGCCGGCGCGGGGGTGCCCGCCGCCCACAGGGGTCCCGGCAGCGGCGGCGGCGGCGGCAGCAGCAGCAGCAGCAGCAGCGCGGGCGACAGCGCGGCCCCCGCCCGGAGCGCCCGCCCGTCGGGCCGCGGCCTCATGCTTGGCCTGCGCCTGGCCGGGGCCGGGGCCGGGGCCGGGGCCGGGGCCGGGAGCCTGGACCGGAGGTGCGGGGCGTCGGCGGGCGCTCGGAGGCACGACGGAGAGCCCCGGGTCACATGGTGGCTTCAGCGCGGCCGCCGGGGCGCAGCCCCCGACGGGGCACCCGGACAGGCCCGCCGCCCTGCGCGCCGCCCGGCGGCGGGGGCGCCCGGCTGCAGGTGGCGGGGGCGCGGCCGCGCCCGGGGCATGGACGGCCCCCGGGGTCCCCGCCCGCGCCCCCCTCGCGCCGCCGCCGCCGCGGGATCAGCAGGCGGCGCCCCGGCGGCTCCCCAGGCCGAGGCCCGTGTGCGCCATGGTCCCCGCGCAGAGACAGGGGTGCTGGTCGGGGCCCCGCCGATCCCTGGAGGGCTGGGGGCCGTCCCGCCCCGGGCCTGCGAGAGAAACAAGAGAGCGTCAGAAGAGGCACCTTCGGGAGCTGGGCGGGGGAGTCGACAATTAAACACCTGCTGTGACCCCCAGGGGTCCCTAACTTCTTAGGCCCCCGGGTTTAGTGCTCTGCTCCTCCTTCCCCTGCACCCCGCCCCCCCCAGCCCTGGATCCTTTCTTTCAGCTCCCATCACGCACCTGTCCTCCCCCAGCCTCCCCCACTTTCTCACGGCCCCTGGCCCAGCTCCTTCTCCGCGGTGCCCAGGGGAGCCCAGACTTTATCAGCTGCTTCCCCTGATGCTGGCTGACAATCGGTCCAGCCCAGCCCACCCCCTGGAAATTCTCCACCTCGGAGAGGGAGCAGACACTTCTAGAAGAGGTCTTCAAGGGCTCCCAGGACCCAGGCCTCCTGCTGCACAGAGTCCAGCATCCAGCCTGCCACCCACATTCCTGCCTTCTGAAAGCAGGTGAAAGGTCATTCCATTAAAAATAGAGCCTAGGGAAGGCCCTCTGATCATGGCCCCTTGGGGGGGGGGGCATCTGAGTCCCAGGGGGCCTTGCTTGGAGGCGCCCTGAGTGACTTTGGGCAGGGCCACAACCCCTCTGAGCTTGCTATAGTGCCTCCACGTTGCCCTGGAAAACCCTCCTTTTGCAGAGTCTGGGAGACACTTCTCCCCATCCTGGCCCAGCACTGCCGTCCCCAGATGAATCCATCTCTCCTTCCCTCACCTCCATCAGATCCTGCTTTCAGCAAGAAAGGATCTGAGGGACTAACTCCTACTCAAGCCATAATGATGAATAATGGCTTAATGTGGGTGTTTACAGGGGACAGCACTGCTGCTTTAATGGAGGAATTTCAGGCGCTGACAAGAGTGACTGGAGGTGAGGGGCTCAGTCCCCTCCCCTCTCCCCAGGCCCACTTCAGCTCAGTTCAACAGCTCAATTCCACTGAGCATCATTGGCTTGGGCGGTCTGGTCGGGATGCTAGGACAAAGAATAAATAAGCTCACAGTTTAGTGGGGTGGGCAACAATGGTGCCAGGTGGTGTGTGAGCAGGGCTCCAGGAAGGGTTCAGGGAAGAGAGTGGGCACCGGTGTCTGGAAGGGGAAGGTGGTAGGAGGGAATCCAGGCTGTTCTTGGAGGCGGGGCTTCTGAGCCCAAGGGGAGAAAGGGATGGGCATGGTGGCAGAGGAGTGTGCAGGCAGTCTAGGGGGTGTCTGGCTGGTTGGGGTAGTCCGGAGGGAAACATGAGGTGTGTGGCTGGGCAGAGGATCTGAGAAGGATTGACCCGGCCCCGTCCAGGTCCTCCTGTGGAACAAAGGTGGCTGGAATCTTTGGGGCAGAAGAAATGCAGACCACCTCCTGTGGCCCAGCTCCACAGCATGGCCTTTAACTGACTTGTATGTCATAGCAACTGTGAAGGTTGCTATTTTATACTCCTTCTGCACATGCTTGGTTCCCCACTGTTCTTTCCCTGCACGGGCAAAGGGAGCTTCCTTACGGAAGGGGTTCAGGGTGGGGAGTCACCTGTTGGAGGAGAGGACCGTGAGGAGGTTAAAGTTGCATCTCAGGGCAGTGAGAAGGAGAAGACCTCACAGCCCCTCAGGAAGAGAGGGAGGAGTCCCAAACAGGTGAACGTGCTGTTCCCTCTTTCCCATCAGGTCCCAGCCTGAACTAATGGAGGTCAGGAGGTCATGCGGTGACCCTGGCAGGAGCATCCCCAGCCCCCCCCCCCAACCCCTGTCTCAACCTCTTCTCACCCCCTGTCTCACCCCACCCTGTGGGGCCTAGGCATGAAAGTAGAGCCAAGGGATGAGGACACGCCCCCTCCCCTTGTGGCCCTGCTCTGCTGTCCTGGAGCTGTGCCGCTGCCTCTGGGGATTCGGCTCTGATCTCCCCCCGCTGCCTCTGGGGATTCGGCTCTGATCTCCCCCGTTACAGCCTGGGCTGGTCGTAATGAGGCTGGAGTTATGGGTGAGGAGGAGGCATCGCTCCGCAGCCTTCATTTCCTGGAGCTTATGACTTCCCTGCGGGCTCGGCAGGAACTGTTCCCCTGACTCCATCAGGCAGTTCCAGGACCCATCACAGCCCTGCAGGGATGCAGAGGGGAGGGGCCGATGGGAGGGTGGGACTGGGGGGAGGCTGGGACCACCTCTGGGGAGAGCTGTGGGGGTGCGGGGGTGGGCGATCCCCGGTGTTTGCAGGCACCCCATTGCTGCTCTGTTTCCTCCCCTCTCCCTCCTTCCCTTTCTTTCTTTACACCACCTTTTCAAAGATTCTGTCATTCATTCATTAGTCAAACCTTCGCATCTACTACAAGTGGGGAGCCCGAAATGCATTCATTCATTCATTCAATCTGCATACTTTCAACATCGTTTCTCTGTGAAGACAGCAAGATACAATCAGTTCCTCGGCTCTATATCAGGAGAGAGATACATTTCTTATGGTTATTCGTTTACTCTTTCAGCGAGTATTTACCACACCTCCCCAATGCCAGCCCCTGTGCTGGGCACTGCGAACAAAGCAAAATAGTCCTGGTCCTTGTGAGGTTGACCTTCTATTTATAAAGGAAATAAACCTACCAGAGAATTTCTGGGGGTGATATGTGTTAAGAAGGAATATAAGACAAGAAAAGGGGGAAGAAGAGCATGATGGAGGGGCTGGAGTGGGTGTCTTATTAGAGATGTGCTATCAGGGAGGGCCTCTCAGAGGAGGTGACATTTGGCTGATCTGGAAAGATGAGAAGGATCCTGGCAGGAAAGGTTTCCACGTAGAATGAACAGTACAGGCAAAGGTCCAGAGGCCGGATTAAGCTGAGGAACAGTAAGGAGGCCACTGTGGCTGGTGCAGAGCAAGAGGGTGGCTTAAAGATGAGTCAGCACTGGGGCGCACGGGCCAGATCAAGCAGGACTGGGAGCAGGGAAAGCAGTTTCCATTTTATTCTGTGTGTGAAGAGAAGTACTGAGAGGAATTTAATACAATAAAAGCCACAGGAGACCGAAATGGTCTCCGGCCATAAGGGAATTTTATGATGGAAGTCCTTCAACGCCAGAGGGCCAAGCGCAGCACAGTGGGGCACAGAGGAGGGACAGCATCGTAGAGAAGGTGGCCTTGGAAGTTAAAGCGCAAGAAGGATCTGGACTTGTGGAATTGGGGGTGTGCAGGAGCAGAAGGAGCTCTCCCTGGAAGGACTGCCTGGAACAAAGGCCAGAGGTCAAGTCCCACTTTAGAGAGGGGCAAAGTCAAGGGTATCGACCAAAGTGGCAGAGTGTGGTCTCGAACCCAGGACTGCCCTTGGTGTAGTGCATCTTTGAAGGAACAGGAAAAGTCGCCCCTCTCAGTGGATGTAACTCCGTGCCAAGGGGGGCGCTTGGCAGAACAAGGGTGGCTGTGGCTCAGCCCCGGGGCCTGTCCCTTGGCCAGGCACCCTGGTGCAGGGCAGGTCCTGCGCTACAGTTTGAGGGGCGGGGCCCTCAGAGCCTCCACCTCTTCCTCCTCCCCAGGCCTCGGTATCACCCTCCCGGGGCCACTCATGGACGCTTTGGCCAGGTTTCCTGGCCACCTGCCAATTCTCCACCACTCCGCGTGGCCCTGCCAGGACTGCTGCAGACACTCCGGCCTCCTCTCTCCCCCACCTTCCTCCCTTTCCTGCTCCAGCTGTGTCTTCTGAGCGGGTGTAACCATGGGACCCCATCCAGGCCTTCAGGGGAGGCCGCTGTGGAGCCTCGGGCCTGCATTCGAATCTGCCAGGCCTTCCCATGAGATCTTGAGTGTGTTGGTGGCTTTCTCTGAGCCCCAGGTCTCAACCTACTGCACAGCTGTTCCATCCCAAATGGAATTAAAAGTCAAGCCCTCGTCTGGCTCAATAAATGTTGGCTTTGCCCTCTCCACTCTTCAGCCTCAGCTCCTGTGATCCATGTGCTCTCCCAACCACGTACTCGTATGTGATTCCTATGTGCGTGCGGGCCTGCATCTGCGGGTGTCGTCGTGTATGCGTGTATCTCATGCACATTCATTCATTCCAGAGATATTTGCGAATTTCCACTGTGTTGTTCTAGGCACAATGAAAAGAAATGAGTAGAGTCCTTGTCCTTGCAAGTCTAGTGGGGGACAGACAATAAACAAAGAACATGACAGTTCATGGTAAATGCTGTTGAGAAAAACAAAGCAGGGTAATGGGCATAGGAAGTGCTAGAGCGTGTGTGGGGGGTTGGTAGGGGTGGGGATTAGCTCGCTCTCTCTGTTTCCCAATCATCTACTATAAATGATAATTTATACAAGGTGGTCAGGGAAGGCCTCACGGCTAAGGTGTCATCTGAACAGAGATCCAAAGCGAGGGCAGGAGGCAAGGCTGTGCACATAGCTGGGAGAAGAGCATTCCAGGCTGCGGGAACAGCAAGCACAAAGGTCCTGAGGTCAGTGCATGTTTGGCGTGCAGGAGGACTAGCAAGAAATCCCTAGTTGCTGAAGTGGAGTGATGGGGTGTCAGCAGCGGGAGACGGAGTCAGAGAAAATACAGAGGTGGGCATCAGAGCCTGCAGCGTCTCCTCTGGGTTTTTACTGTGAGATGGGACCCCTACCCTGGGAGGGTTTGAGCAGAATTGACATGATCTAATTTACATTTTAAAAGATCTCAGTGGCTATTGTGCTCAAAATAGAGGGAAGCTGGGCCTGGAAGGGGTCTGGGGGGATTGGCTCAACAATGCAGGGGAGAAGCGAAGGAGGCTTGGACCATGGGGGAGCAGCAGAGGAGCGGAGAAGTGGAGCCGTGCCGCAGGTACAACGTGGGTCCCAGATGGGCTGCCAGGGGAAGAGGACCCAAGTGTGACCATCGGGCCGCCTCAGTAAGGGGAGTGGCGGGGCTCCCTCTCACCAAGCTGAAGGCAGCTGCGGGCAGAGCAGGTGTGGGGAGGGCGGGAACGCAGTCTTGCACGTGTTATATTCAAAGCCTGTTGGACACCTGGTAGCATGGGGAGCAGACCAGCGCCCCTACCGCCAGGGGCTCGGCCGCGGGGGGGCCCCGCTGCAGGTGTGAAGCTGGGCACTTGGATGGTATTTAGGGCTGAGACCGGACAAGCCCACGAAGGAGTGAGCACACTCCTGGGTGGAGAGGCCCAGCATCTTCATTGCGGAAATCAGGGAGATGAAGAGGGCCCATGAAGGAGCCTGAGCTGGAGGGAAGAGGAGGGCAGGGGAGGGGAGGCAAAGAGGGAGGAGTTATCCTGAAAGCCCACTGAGGACAGTGCGTGAGAAGGAATGGGTCATCAACTGTGCAGGCTGCGCTGTCTGGGAGTGACCTCTGTCCAGCTTGGCCTATGACAGTCCTGCTTTACATCTGTTGTCCTGGCACCACTGCTGAGAGTGTCCCCCCCTTTTTAAAAAAAACATTTTTAAAAAGATTTTATTTATTTGACACACACACACACACACACACAGAGGACTTGCAGGGGGAGCAGCAGAGGGAGAGGGAGAAGCAGGCTCCCCACTGAGCAGGGAGCCCAATGCAGGGCTCCATCCCAGGACTCTGGGATCATGACTTGAGCCCAAGGCAGATGCTTAACCAACTGAGCCACCCAAGCACCCCTGTCCCCCCTCCCCTCTTTACTCCCAGTCTAGAGTCACCCTACTGCCAGGTCAAGTCAGATGTGGACCTTGAACTCCCCACTGGCTTTAGCAACATGGAGGTCATTGGAAGCCTTGATCAAAGCCAGTTTGGTGGCATGGTGGGCGCGCAGGCTCGAATGGAGTGGGTTCAGGAGAGATTGGGAGGCAGGTCGGCAGAGACACAGGTGGGGGTGGGTGACAGCCCCTCTGGGGGTTTTTTGAAGGTTCCTTTTGCCTGCTCTCCTAGCCCCTAGCCTGACCCCACAGCCTGCTGGGTTTCACGATATATAAAAGAGAGGGATGGGAAACAGATGGGCCTGCTGCTAATAGCCAGTTCATTTCCTAGTCCTTCTTTCTTGTTTCAATTCTGTTTCGGTGTTCGCTCCCAAGCTTGGCCATGTGCTCAGCCAGCCCCTGTGAACAGTGATTAGTCTAAACCAGTGAGAACCATTCCCCTGTCCCCACCAATGATTGTTTTAGAAAGTATCATGTGACACAACTCTGGCTAGTGAGATATAAAGGGATACCTGCTGGAGAGCTTCTGGGACTTGTTTTTTGCTCCTTAAAAAGAGAGGCCTTGAGGATAAACTTTTCATTTTCTGCTTGTGTGAGGAGGGGATGGCTGGAGCTACAGCAGCCACTTTGGGACAATGAAGGAAGCCACCCTCCAAGAAGCTCTAGGGACTTACTAAGAAAGATGGTACAATCTGTGGCTTTGGTGATGTTGAACGACTGACTTTACCCACTTTGGGCCTTGAGGATCCAGTTCTAGCCCCTACTTCCTCCAGACTCTCATTCTCTCTCCTCTGAACTCCCTTGGACCTGTCTGGCTGAGTCGTCTCTGGGATTTGGTGTCAGCAGTGACAGCAAGCTTCTGGAGGACAGAAACCATGACTATTGCTTCTTCCATCCCTCCCTGTTCCTTCCCACACATTCCTGGCAGAGCCACGCAAGAGCTGGCCCTGGGAGGGACCCTGGAGAGTCTTGCCTCAGACAGAATTTGCTTGGGCAACATTCTTTTCCTCTCAGTGAGGACCTGCCAGCCTTGCTGATTTGCTGTGGCCTTGTCTATGCTCTGGGCATCACTGCCACTGCCCACACTGTGTCCTTCCAGTGTCTAGGCTGAGTGGCCGGCATGTCCTTTCTTGATTTCTCAATGCCTTGGTATCATTGCTGCCAAGGCTGTATGACTGCCAGCTCAGTGGCTCCAGGCTCTCCTTTGTCATCTGGCTGTCTCCCTGGGGACAGAGGAAGGGCTTCCTATCTACCCATCCCACATTCATTTCCTACCTTCTCTCTCTGCCAAGACCAAGAAGAGGGGCTGGGCACAGCGACCCCCAGGCACCATAAAGTGGGGGAGACTTCATGGAGTAGCCTGGAGCTCCTCATCTCTGCCTCCTCCCTAAAGCTCCTGATAATCTTCCTAGCCCCTATCTCTGGGGATTCAGGGAAACTAAGATGATGGGGTCCAAAGTCAGGGGTTTGAGTCGCATCCATTCCTGTATGTTTGACCTTGGTAAATTTGCTCCATGTCTCTCTCGGTTTTCTCATCTGAGAAATGGGGCTAGGGTCAATGTGAAGAATCAATGGGATGATGCACATGGTGGGATCTATGATGTTTGGTAATAAATATTAGCTGATGTGAGAATACTGGCTGTTGTTCTTATTTCTGGTCACCTGACAACTACTACTGGAACCCTGTTTTGTACCAAGTAGGTAAAAGGGGTTCATAGATATTTGTCTCCTTGTTGATTTATTCACTCATGCACTTAACAACTGCCTTGGAGCCCACGAGCACACCTCATTCCAAGAAAAGTGAGGTGTGTACAGGGTAAGGGTGGTGCCTCCTGCTGTAGTACAAAGCTGGTGCCCGGGAGGAGGGGGGGATTTGCCAGCGGGGGCCGTGCCCTGCAGCCTGGCTCCTGTCTGCCCTCTCCGAATCCCCGCGGCACTCTGCCCACTGGATCCTGAGCCCAGAGCTCTCTGTGCTTGGCTGCTGTCTTCTCCCTGGGGGGAAATTATTTCTACCAGCTCAGTGCTCTCCCTTCAGGCCAAAACAGCCCTCGAACAACTCCCTGTACATTGGAGGTGCAGTGAGTGTGCAGGGAGGGACTGGATGGGAGTCTGCTGTGTGTGGGCTGAGCCCATCGGCTATTTCTGGGGCTGTGGGTGGGTGTGATGCCATGTCCTCTAAACTCAGCAGTGTATTGCCGGTGTGGGGTGGGGGTTACATCTCTGAGTGTGTTTGTGTGTGGGGGGGTCAGGATCTACCAAAGCTTCTGGGCCAGGTAGCTGGCCCATTACCTAGGGAGGCAGAGGTGGGAGGTGAGGGGAGAGGGGATGAGCAGAGCTGAGGCCATACACATCCCATTCACATGGTCACCCCATCTGCAAAGGCTATTCCAAGGGCCCCCAGTCTGTCCCCCAGTCTATGCGGAGCACAAATATGCCCTCATGAAGCCCAGTTCAGTCTAGAAGGTTCCCTGTTTGAAACCTTCTCTGAGACAAAGTGAGTTAGTTACCATTCATTAGGTACCATCCGGAGTAACAAAGGGTTTCTCATGCTCAATGAAGCTGCACACAATCCTTTCAGGTACGTACTGTTACTTGCCCTCATTTTCCAGATGAGCCAACAGAGGCATAAAGAAGTTGTCTGGTATGTTGGGGAGCTGGGATTTGAACCCGGGGCTGTTAGCTCCAAAGCCTGTACTGTCTGCCACCACACACGTGGCTGCTCAAGGCCCTGGGAGATCCAGACCTGCCCACCCTACCTCATGGCCATTGCCTCTTTTCCTATGTCTATCTCTCAAGCAGAGGGCTCCACCCACTATTTCCAACCTGCATGCCTCAGGCCCTTTGCTCCTGCTGTTCCCTGTGCTAGGAATGCCCTCTCCCTTGTTGCCCTATGTGCAACCCTGGCCCACCCCTCCACACCCAGCCCAGTTGGCCTCTGCTCTGTGCCTCCTCCCCCAGACCCCTGTGAGCTCATTCGTCTGAGCCGTGGCTCAGAACCAAATTCTCCCTTGATTGACCTGCTGGCTGTGGGCGCCTCCACTATTGCTCTGTGTGGGCATGGATAAAAGAATGAGCGGATGGACAGATGAACAGAAGGACAGGTGGCACCGTTTCCTTCTGCTGCTTCTGTTTATTGAGTCATCAAATATTTATCGAGCACCTACTATAGGCCAGGCTGCGTTGGAGGCTAAGGATGTAGTCGTGGGTGAATCAAAGTCCCATGGCCATGGCCTTCTGTTGCGTGTGTGTGTGTAAGGAGAGATGTTTGTTAACCCAATAATCTCATGGGTACATGTACAATGTTCCACAACCAGAAAGTACAAAGACCCCCCACACTTCACAGGAGACACACTCTCATTAGGGGCAGATGGGTTGGTGACGGGCAATCCCCCGAGAAAGGGGTTTTGAGCTGAAACATAGAGGAGGAGCAAGTGAACAAACTGCAGGTAACAGAACCAGCAAAAAGCCAGGGCCTCAGAGCTCAGGGGCCGGAGCACAGCGTCGGGGGCGAGGCAGCTTACCAGCAGCTTAAGGAGTTTAGATTCTGGCTCAAGAACAACAGGAAGGCATAGAACACAGAAGATGTGATCAAATTTGTGTTTTTAAGATCACCGAGTTTGCCGCTTAAAGACCAAACTGCTGATGTGCAGGACAGGAAGCAGGGGACCAGTGAGCAAGGCAGTGGCAGCGTGGCCAGAGTCGGTGGTGATGGCTCAGACCAGGGAGGCCACCTTGGGCTGGAGAAGAAGTGGCAGATATGAAATATTTAGGAAGCAAAGGGACCAGACCAGATGGATCAGATGTAGCGAATGAAGTGGCAGCTGGGGGGCGGGGGGGGTTGGCGACATCAAGAATAACTCTTAGCTTTTGTTTTGTTTTAGCTGACATCCGCCGAGCACCTACTAACGCTTTGGGCTCCACCCCACTTACTGCTCACAGTAGCTCCATACAGGAAGTTACTGTTACCCCTTCACAATCTCACTTCCCTCTGGTAAGGATGCGGGGGCAGGGGGACCCAGTAGGCTTTGTCCCAAGCCTTGCTCCTTTGGTGGAAGAGCCTTGGCGGATATAAGGAAGAGAAGGGAGAAAGAAAGGCAGGTTGCATATATTGAGCCGATTCTGAGTCAGTGAGAATAATGATAGGTAACATTTATAGAGCTTTTACTGTGTGCCAGGCGTGGTGCCATCCAATTAGCTAATAATAAGAGGTAACACTTAGTTCTATGCAGAGCACTTTATGTCAGTGGTCTGATTGAATTCTCACAACTCACAGCTGTCTTTAAAATTTCAGAAGAAGGGACAGTGGTTCAGAGAGGTTGAGGGACTTGTCCAAGGTCACACAGCTCGTTGGTGGTGGATCTGGAATCCAAACAGGCCGTGGTAGGGTGCTGGGTGACTGCCCGGAAGGACAGGCTTGCCTTTGGCTCTAAGCACGAACCATGTCCCTCCCGACAACGCCTCTTGATGCTGTTCACCCTGTGCCTGGGTCCCTTCTCAAGGCCCGACCTCCCACGCAAGTGACGAACACACACGCGTATGCATACACACGCACACACACACACATGCCCCTTGGCTGCCACCGCTCGCCTACCCAGGGCTGGCCTGCCCAGAACCTTCCACCCCAGATGCCCCCGGCCTGCACCTGTCTCCCTGCCCTGCCCCCGCCCTGCCCGCCTGCTGGTGCCGCGGGCAGAGTCCGCTGTACATCATGTTGACAGTAGAAATTACATCCCGAGCTGCTGTTTTACACCGAGCCCTGTCAGAACTCACCGCAGCCCAGTGATCAGGACAAATTGAATACCATCCTGGCCGTGTCAATATTTATTCCATTTTACAAACGCGGCCGGATGGGGGACAGGGCCCCGCTGTGGTGCCAGCCAAGCATGGCCCCAGGAACCCCTTCTCCCTCTCATGCCGGAGCCGCCTCGTCCGTTCGCTCCTCCTCTCTCCCTCCTCCTCTTTGTCAGCTTTTTGTCTTCAGCGAAAATTGTGAAATTCAACATTTCTACCAAAAATTGTACAAATCATAAATGGGGAGTTTAACAAATAATCAAAGTAACTCATGCAAAGTACTTAGCACAGTGGTCAATAAGTGATCAATAATAGAAAATGAGCCCTGTGGAGCCACCCGTCCATCAAAACACTGAAAATAGCCCCCTCCTTAGGAGCCTCTGCTGTATCCCTTCCTAGCGGCCACCCCCTGTGTCCCTCTATCCTGGCTCCTTGTCTTTCTGTAGAGTTTATCACCCACCTATGCCCTCCTAAAGTCTCAGCTTCGTTTTGCTTGTGCCTGAGCTGGATGTAGATGGAATCCTACTCTTTTTGTGTTTTGCTTCTTTTTCTCAGCATTATGTTTTTGAGATTTGTCTTTGTTCTTGAGCCTGCCCTTTTCACGGCTGTATAGTACTCCACAGCATGGCCATACCCTGTTCCCTACCTCCATTCCAGCCATGCTCCTTCTTCCTCTTCCTTCCTCCTTTCTCCTGCCCTCTTCCTGGTCAGCAACTCCTTTCCCTTCCACCTCCTTCTCCCCTGTTCTACCTCCCTGATGGTCCGTCTGCATGACCCTGATGGTCTGCATTTGCTCACATCATGCACACACCTGATCCCAGCTCTGCCATCCGAGCAGCAGCTTGATGCTCCCTCTGGGTCTGCCCCCACCACACACACACACACACACACACACACACACATGCACACAGTGCCTGGGATATTGGCTCCAGCTGGAGGGAAGGTCCCCCAGACCTGAGCGTATGACCATTTATTTATTGCAGAGGATCCCTATGGGCAGAGACCAGGCTCTGTAGCAGAGCCTTTGCCCTGATGCATCCAGCTGCTCTGGGTTAGCAGCCTTGGTAGAGAAGGACTCACCTCTTGCCCCTATTCAGATGGTAAAGCACTACCCTCTGGTCTGGGGTGAGAACTGAGGTGGCCCCATGTGGCTCTGCATCTGTCAGTGGGACGTATTAAGAGTGGCAGGGAGAGAGCCTGGGCCGGACGAGGGCCAAGCCCCATCGTCAGCTCTGCTAGCTCACAGTCTCAGGTAGTGCCCATCCTATGCCTCGTAGTGAGTCTCACCCCCACAGCAGAGGCGACCAGCAGACCGGCTGTGTGTGTGTGTGTGTGTGTGTGTGTGTGTGTGTGTGCCCAGTAGGGTAGGGGGACCTCCAAAGAGCCACTACAGAGCCCACTTCCGTACCCCAGGAGCACTTCTGACACATTTCGTTTGTCTCCCTTAATCCCTTCTCTGTCTTGGAGCTGCTTTGATGATGACATATTCAGGGTAGTTAATTTTTATTGCAACCCGCAGATGACATTAAGGAATCCGTCCCTTTGCAGTACAAGAGAAAGCTCTCTAGACTGGAAGGCGAGTGGACAGGCTGGAACTTGGCTTTGATCCGGCCACGCTAGCTGATTTTGGGCAAGTCTCCGCCCTCTCTGGGCTTCTTTACAATGAAAAGTCAAACTGTGATTTCCAGGGGTCGTCAGAAGGCAAGGGTCATGCTGGCAGTGTAACGAGGGGGACTTGCTCAAAATACATCCCTGCGTCCCCAGAGCGTCTGGTGCAGTAGCAATGATAATAATACTAATAGGCAACATTTGAGGGCACTTTCTGAGTGCCAGGACTTGAATATTTGATGAGGTAGATGTGAAGAAGCTGGGCTGACTGACCACTGTGCTAAGTACTTTACACGAGTTACCTTGTTTTCTCTGTGCCACGGTCTGATTATTATTTTACAGATGAAGAAGCTGGGGCGCCGAGAGGTGAAGTAGCTGGCTCTGGGTGACAGCCAGGAAGTGGAGGAGCTGGGCCCTGAACAAGGAAAGTCTGAGCCTGTCCTTGGTCTGGGATAGCTCCCAGCAGATTCTGGCACTGACCTGGGAGCCCGGGGCTGGGTGGCCAGGAAGTGGCACCACGGAGATCAAGCACGGTGCACCTACCATCTCCGTAGTGAGTCATCAAGACGTGTGTGAAGGCACCCCTCACCCCCCGACACACAACCAGCGCGAGCTCTATGGCTAATTCATTCGACCATCCTCACAGCACCCTCCTGAGCACGGCTTTAGCTTCTCCTGTCACTGATGGAAATACAGAGGCACAAGAAGAGGTGGTTCCCGACCACGTGGCTAAGGGTTCAACTCCGAAGCCGTGCACACTGCTTCGATTACCTGCCCCGCCCCTCCCCTGCGCCTGGTAACAGATGGGGAGTCACACCCTCCAACCTTCTGGGCCTCAGTCTTCCCTGCTGTGAAATGGAGGTGTTGGACTCCTGGGCTTGGAGTCTAGTGTCCTAGCTTCTGCCCCTAACGCCAAGTGTTCCCAGGTAAGTTTCTTCCTTCTCTGGCCTCAGTTTCCCCATCTGGAAAAGAAGTCTCTGTGACTCCATCCCAACACTACACACAGATGCTGCTTTGAAACAAGCCTCCTGGGGGGTTCAGTCTGTTAAGCATCTGACTCTTGGGCTCAGGTCATGATCTCAGGGTCATGGGATTGAGCCCCATGTGTTATTGGGTTCCACGCTCAGCGGGGAGGCGCTTCTCTCCCTCTGCCTACCCTTCCCACCCACCACAATCGCTTGCATGCACTCTCTCTCTCAAATAAATAAATCTTAAAAATAAAATAAAAAATAAAATAAAATAAAATAAAATAAAATAAAATAAAATAAAATAAAATAAAACAAGCTTCCTCCTCGTGACAGAAGGCCTCAGGTCTGGCTCCCTGGAAACAGACTCCAGGGCAGAGATTGGCCTGCAGGAGGTATACTGTGGAGAGTTGTGGGGAACACCGCAGGAGGGAGGTGCTGGTGGTGAGGAGGAAGTTGAATCATGAGGTCATCCCAGTGGAGGCCCCAGCCCGATCCACGATCCATGGGCTCGCTGAGCAGCGATGCTCCCAGTCGAGAGAAGGGGCCGGGCTTCGATTCCATGCATCTACCAGATTCCATGCATCTACCAGACACTGGACATGGGCTGCCCACCCCTCCAGAGGGTGTGACCTTGAGCAAGACAGCTCCCTTTGGCTGAGGGCAGTCCCGGGAAGAGGCTTAAGCTGAGGGCTGTCAGTAGCTGCTGGCACCGCCGTCCGGGGCAGCACGTTCTGCTACATCAAATCTGCTGAAAAACCCGGGGCCTGGCCTCAGCTCTGGAGATGACAGCAGACACAACGTGGCCTGAGCCCTGGGCTTAGCCAGCTGGCCTTGGCCCAGCTCTGAGCCCCGCTACCTTGCGTCCACCGCCTGCCGTGTTCACGGCGGGATCAGAGCCCTGGAGCTCGCTCACAGCCTGGCCGCCACCTCCTGCCTGGTGGCTCATCTCCCGTGGTTCCCCGAGGTCCCGGCGATTATGCCACTGAAAATTCCGCTTTCATCTTGTCAACCTCGCAGTAAATTACAGGCCCGGGGAGGCGTGGGCCTCCTCCTTAAACAAGATTCAATTCCACTTAGCTGCCCCCCTTCCTGCCCCACACGTGGGGCCCTCCCTCCCACCACCCCGGGCGCAGGATTTATGGCCTCTCCTTGCAGGCAGCTGGTAACCATGGCAAGCTCCTTAGGGAGGCTTCAGGCTGGAGCCTCGTCAGCCCCAGACTCCAGTGCGGCCGCTTCCTCCTAGGATGGAGGAGAGAGAAGCCAAGATAGTGGGAAGGGGCTCCCGGAGACTGAGGCAGAGAGGTCATAGTAACCTCAGCCGTGACAGGCACATGGATGCTGTCACTGCACATCCTTACACCACCATGATGCAGACACTGTCATCCCCCCGTTTTATAGACCGGCAAACTGGGGCCAGCGAGCATGATCCAAGGTCACACACCAAGGAAGCGGTCGAGTCCAGGGCTGGGGCACCACCTCTTCCCCTAAGTGCTGCTCCTGGAGGGGTGTAGAATCTCTCAGGGGGTTTCAGGTCCTCTAAGACCTTGGCTTCTCCACCTGATGTCTGATTCCCTTAGATCTCAGTCCCTGCTCATTTCCTCCAGGGATGGGGAGATCACTGCCTCTCTGGAGGGCCCATTATCTCTCTAATGACTAGACACAGTCTCCAAATAATTGATCAAGCCCTGTCACCCCTCAGAAGCATTGTTTTGGCATTTAACGTCTTCCATGATCCAGCTGCTAACTCCCTTCTGCTAACTTATCTTTTGTGGCTCACCAACACTGTAGACTGCCTAGGGATCTCCCCGGCTGCTCAGTCCTCAGCTCTGCCCCTGAGTCTCTTCTTATACCACCCCCCGCCTTACAATCACTACCTCCCTTTATTCCTACCCCAGAATATCAGAGCTGGCAACCCAGTCCTTCCTCCTTTTCCTGCTGGAGAGAGGCTCAAAGAGGGGATGAATTTCCCTAATGCACAGGGGGAGCTGATGATGGGCCCGAATCTTCTGCCAATTAAAATGACAACTAGTAATAAAATAGCTAACATCCACTGAGTGCTTGATACCACCATTCTGAGCATCTCACATGTATAATCCACTTAATTCTTGAACGACGCTATGAGGCAGATACTATTCTATTGCCATTTTGCGGAAGGATGAAGCATGGAGAAGTCAGGTGACTTGCCTAATGTCCCCAAAGCACCCTGACGTCAGAGCCACGCTCCTAACCAGGTGCTTCCCCTGCTCCACGCTGCCTCTCTCCACTCCACATGGCTTGTTGGTGAATGGGGGAGCAGACACAAGTGCCCAGAAGAGGCTAGCATACCGGCGAGAAGCAAGGATGGCTTATCTGCCAGGGAAACTGCCTGTCACTCGGGTTCTTGGGCCTGGGGCCTAAAGTCAACACTCCCCCTGTCCCAAGCCTGTGCATTAGAGGTTGTCACTTCCCACTTCCTCTGCAACTCCCCATTCATGTCCCAGGGGCCTTCTGCATCATCACTTCTTCCTACTGGTGGCAGGGCCAGGATCTGATGCATCTCTGTATCCCAGAGCCTAACTCAGGACCAGCACATAGTAGGTGCTCCAGAAAAGCTTGCTTTTATCTAAGGGACTCAAGTAGGGCTTCCCGCAACAGGTGACATTTGAACTGCTCCTGGAAGGATAAGTATGGGTTCACCACATAGGCTAAGGGGGAAAGCTGATGGCAGGCAGAGGGACCTGCTTGAGCAAAGTCTTGGAGGAAGCAATATTCAGAGTGTGAAGGGGAATAGGGTGGTGGTGGTGAAGAGGATGGAAAGGTAAATTGAGACCAGGCTGAGCATGTTGGTAAAGAGCTGGGTCTTAACTTGTGGGTGAGAACACTCTTTATGACTCGTGCCTGGGATGGGTGGGAAAAGAATATTTCTCACAGGTTCTACATTCACAGGTTGGGGCTGCTGGGGCTACAGTCTGCAAACCATTTGGCCAAATCACCCCCCCAAGAGCATGCACAGGACCTCGTTTGGGGTGACAGAGAGGCAGCACTGATGCAGGGGCTCAGGCAGATTTTACTTTATTCTCTCTCCTGACAAGTGATGCAGCTGACAGATAGAGGGTCATTGTCCCTAATCTCTCGTCTCAGGCTGCCACGAGGAAGCAAGTTGAGCCCGTAAGCCCAGCGCCTGGTTCAGAACTTAATCCCCTCCTTCCTGAGTTTCAAGCTACAGATTCAGGGATTCCCCATCTCCAGGGAACAGAGCAAGTATAGAAGAAAATGGAGCTGACACACAGGGCTGTACTGTCAGGGACGCAAAGCGGGTGGGGAGGCCCAAAGTCTGCATCATCTTTACAGAGAATGCAGGAGCTGGACCTGCACTCCTGACTCTGCTGCTGCCAGCTGTGTGACGTCAGGCAAGTTACTTCACCTCTCTGAGCCTCAGTGTTCTCCTCTGTAAGACGGGGAAAATAAATCTTTCCGGGTTTGTTGGAAGGCTCCAATAGATGATGAATACAAAAGTAATCCTCTGGAAAGAGTCGAGTGCAGGTGAGGCTTGATTATTATTATCCACTTGCAAGAGCAATAATAAATCTCTCAGAGTCATGAGACTGAAAGATAATAATAGTGGCTCTTTGTATAGCTTTTACCACCTGCCATACCTCCCTAGTGTGGGCCCGTTATAAAAATCCATTCAGAGAGTGCCCACCCCAACGCCCCACGAGGCGGGCTCTGCTATATCCCCATCTCAGAGATGAGGGAGCATGGTTATCCCCATCTTTACTGCCCTTTGCAGTGGTGTAAATGTCTCTCTTGGCAGAGTCCAGTTCCCTGGTCTGGGTTCTGGAGTCCATTCACACCTCCCTGGCATCTGAGAAGCTGTACACTATGGATTATCCCTTCTCTTGCCCTATCTTTACCCCTGTCTGATGGGCTCCTGGCATAACATGTGCTCAAGTAGATTAAATCTTAAAAACAACAGCAACAAAAAAGGTCCTGGGATTGAATTCCACATTGGGTTCCTACAGGGAGCCTGCTTCTCCCTCTACCTATGTCTCTCTCTCATGAAGAAAGAAAGAAAGAAAGAAAGAAAGAAAGAAAGAAAGAAAGAAAGAAAGAAAGAAATCTTAAAAAAAAGAAGTCTGGTTCACTTTATATCTTAAGTAACTCCTCAAGTTGACCACTTTGCAATCATCTCCATCACCAACCTAATTCAAACCAGGGATTCAGGATGATTCTTAGATTTTTGGCTTGACACTGGATGGTGTGACACCGACCAGGATGGAGCAACTGAGGGGAGAGGAGGTTGGGGAAGGAAATAAGGATTCCTTTTTAGGTATGTTTGATACATTCATGAGACCTGCAAGTGGAGATGTGTCGCTGGCAGCTGGATGCAGCAGTCTGGAGCTCCAAGGAGAGGGGACATAAATCTGAGATCATCAGCATGTAGTAATATTTAATGCTGAGGAAATGAATGAAATCACTTGGGGAGACACAGGAAGTGGGCCCAGAAGTGATCCCTGGGGCACTCCAAGATCAGAGATGAGATAGGAAAGGAGGCACAAAGACTGAGAAGTATCTGCCAGTGAGGTTGGAGGCCATCCAAGAGCACGTGGCGTCATGGAAACCAAGAGTAGAACTAAAGATCAGCATGTTGAAAGCTGCTGAGAGGCAAGGTAAACTGAGGTTGGAGAAGTGACAGACTCCCCTGGGCAATTCAGAGGGTGTTAGTGGCCTTGAAAAGAGTCCTGAAGTCTGTCTGTTTTGTTGGACTATAAGCCCCACAAGGCAAGAAATATCATTTGTTTGCTCATGTTGTACCTCTAGTGCTTAGCTCATTAGCATTGTTTTCTGGCATGTCTGGTTATCTTTGACTGTGTGTTGGCCATCGTAATTGGATTTTTTTTTCTTTAGGAAGAATTTCAAATTCAGGATGAAGATTTTTTTTTTTCTAAAAAGGATTTACATTTGGCTGTGGTGCAACCATTCTGGGATTGCTTTAAACAAAAATCCAAGGCTTGAAGTTCCCTGGAATACCCAAGTAGTTTGGATGAGGCTGCCAATCCATGACTCAAGGCTGGGCTACCTTTGGTTCACCCTTACCCCAAGGGTGAAGCCCTCTGGAGTCCCAGCTTATTTCCATAAGGATCGCCTACTTGACTGCCTACCTTATGCAGGCCATGGACTTTGATTTCAATTCCAATTCCCTTTATGCTGTGAGATCATCAAAAAACAAATTCAAAATTTCCGAGATCAGCAAATGCCCTCAGGACAAAAAAGGATTCTATGCTTCCTAACTTCTCTGGGTTTCTGTTTTCCCTTCAGTTTTGACCTAATAATTCCTGGTAATTCCTTACAAAGAGCTTACTTGTCAGTGCTTTGATGCTTTAATAAGATGTTTTTTCTATTTTATCTATCATTCTTAGCTCTTTTCAGCTGAAGGGTTGGTCAAAAAAAAAACCTAGCCTCCTATTTCTAAACCCAGAAAAGCTAATCTTTAGGGCTTAGCACTGTGCATGGCACATTGTAGCGGCTCAATGAATATGTATTGATTGAATGGATGAAGTGGACCCAAGTCTCCAACATCCCTGCTTCTTCCAATGCACAGGACATCACACTCCCAGGCCAAGATACCAACAGAGCACTATGATCAGAGCTCAGTGAGCTGTGCAAAGAGGCAGGGCTATGAGCTCCAAGGAGGGGAAGGATCTCTGTGGGATCAGGAAGGACAATGGCAGGGGGTAGAGGATAGGACCAGGGTGAGCATCAAAGTGTAACTTGATGGTAGATTAGCCATTGGCTTAGGAAAGGAGGACCCACAGGAGGTGGCACTGTAAGTAAAGGCCTGAAGCGAAGGCTGGAATGTGTAAGGGATTCAGCAACCAAGAAGGGGCAGAGAAGCATGGGCCAGCCAGGAGAAAGTCGTGAAGGCCAAGCAGAGCCCCTGGGCCCGAAGTGAAAGCAGAAGCAGAGCCCTGGCAGAAGGAGGGAGGAGAAACAGCTTTTGTGAAAATGCACACATGGTAATTGCTGAGAAGAGTATCTCCCCCAGTTTAAAAAAGCTCTCTCCTCTGAATTTTCCTTGGTCCCAGTTTCAAAGGAATTTTAATTGCAAAGAAAATTTGTCATCTCCCTGGGGGGAGAGGGCTCTGTAGCTTTGAAAAGTCATGCCTGATGCTGATTCTCTCTCCAAACTGGAGATTTCCACGCTTTGGGTGCGTGGAAGGTGTCTGGGGATTGGGCAGCGCGGAGGGACGTGCAGGGGTGGGACAGGTCTTCTTGTGCCTATCTGTGTTTGGGAAGGCTGGGTTTACAGTCAAGGGTTTCTTGGCCTGGGTCCTCCATGAGGGTCTTTGGTGCCAACCCAATGACAGTCTGAACTCCTTTCTCCTCGAACCCAGTGGGTTTATTTAATTAATTACATTAATTAAACAACCGGTCTCTTGGCTTCCATCCTTGCTTTACTGTAGGCTATGCTTCATCAGCAGCCCATTTGGAAAATAATTTGGTAGTTTCTTAAAAGTTAAACATAAATTACCATACAATCCAGCAATTTCACTCCTAGGTATCTACCTAAAGAGAAATGAAAATAAATGTCCACGCAAAGACTTGTAAGCAAATGTTCATAGCAACATGATTCAAAGTAGCCAAAAAGTGCAAACAATTAAAAACCTACCAACTGGGCAGCCCAGGTGGCTCAGCGGTTTAGCGCTGCCTTCAGTCCAGGGCATGGTCCTGGAGACCCAGGATCAAGTCCCATGTCGGACTCCCTGCATGGAGCCTGCTCCTCCCTCTGCCTGTGTCTCTGCCTCTCTCTGTGTGTCTCTCATGAATAAATAAAATAAAAAATAAAAAAAAAAAACCTACCAACTGATGAATGGATGAACAACTGGGTGGTATATCCACACAAAGGAACACTATTAAGCAACAAAAAAGGAACAAACTGTGGGTATGTATATACTACAGTACGGACAGAAGCATCTCAAAACCATTATGCTCAATGAAAGAAGCCAGATGCAAAAAATCCACATATCGCATGACTTTGTTTACGTGAAATGTCCAGCAAAGGTGAATCTATAGAGACAGAAAACAGAGCAGTGGTTGCCTGGGGCTGGCAGTGGAGATGGAGACTGACTGCAGATGGGCATGAAGGGTCTTGCTGGGGTAAAAGAAATGGAAAACTGGATAGTAAGAGTAGTGCAACTCTGTAATTTTCCAAAACTCACTGGATTGAACACTTACCATGAGTGAATGTGATAGTGTGTAAATTATGCTTCGAGAAAGCTCTTGGAAAAAATGGCTCCCATCTCTCTGGGAACAAAAGCCAGAGTTTCTACAAGGTCCTATACGATCTGTACCTGCAGCCATTGGGACCTACCATCCCGTCCCCTCCCGCTCAGCTCAAGCCCGAGAGCCTTCTGGGTTGTCCTTGGGACAGACATGCTCCCACCTGATAGCCTTTGCACTGGCTGTTCCCTCTGCATGGCATGTTCCCCTCTAGATAGTTGCAGGGCTTCTTCCTTCACCATTTTAATATCTTTGTTCAAATATGATCTTTCCAGTGAAAAGTAACCCAAGCTTTCCGTCTAAAATTGTAGCCTCTCACTAAGGCTCTGCCAAGCACGCTTCCCTTATTTTTTCATAGCTCTATCACCTTCTAACCTATAATTTACTTATTTATTATGCTTATTGTTTGTCTCTCTCTCTTCCCTAGCATATATGCTTCACTGGGACAGGAATTCTTGTTGGTTTGATTCACTGATGTACCCTTAGGGCATAGAACAATACCTGGCACAGAAAGGTGGTCAATAAATATTTGTCAAGTAAATGAATTAATACGTGATTTCTGAATGCCCTCTCCGTGCCAGGAGCTGAACATACAGCAGTGCATTGGAGGAACAAATCTCTCTGCCCTAGGTGGCTTGCATTTTAGTGGCAGAGAGACCAGAAGCAAGAAAATATTTTAAACCAGTAATGGAAGGAAACTCCTAGCCCCATCACCAAGAAATCATGAATATGATAAACTTGACAAAAGGCTGTTTTGGGGGCAGGATGAGGGCAGGTCTTCTTGGCAAGGGACCCAATGGATAAGTATGAATGGGCCAATTGGGGAGGAGGGAAAGAGGATTTCAGGGCCCAGGGAAGAGGATTTCAGCATGTGTGAAAAAGCTTAGAGGCCAGAGAGAAGGCGTGTCCTGTTTGGAGACGTGAGAGAAGTTTGCTTCAGTTGAAAACATAATCTGTAACTGGGAGAAATGGGGCTGGGGAGGTGCGCTGGTGTCACAATATGGATCAGTCAGTTCAGCAGGGCCAATTGGAAAAGACCCTGATCATAAACAGCTGGGACATTCCAGAGGAATCTGTGCTGTGCTTTATGCTCTCAAGAGAGAGCCTGGGGGTTCGGATGTGTTAGGGATCACTGGGGGGTTTAAGCAGGAGAGTGACAGTGACACTTCTGAAAGGATCACTCCAGCTGCCAAGGGCAGAACAGATTGGAGGAACCGGAGGCTGGGCAGGAGGCTTTGTGCCAGTCCTGTTGAGGGTGACTTAGTGAACATAGGTGGCCAGGAAAGGGAGGGTTCATGGATAATAGTAATTGCCACAGCCAGCATTTGCTGAGCAGATACTGTGTGCCAGGGAAGGCTCTGAGCCCCCGACCGGTACTATCTCTTAATCCACACAGTACGTGAGACATTGAACCACGGGGAGTCTCAGTGACCTACATGGTGCATCCGGGATTCAGACTCCACAGATGATATTAGGCTTTCCAGAGTGGTCTCCAGGTTGTTGGCTCGGATGAGAAGTAGAGCCATTTGGGGAGACAGGGGTGGAGGCTGGGGAAGAAAGAGGGAAGCCGATTTGTGACAGAAGATGCTACACCCACAAAAAAGTGTGAGGTTCTGGGGACCAGCCAAGTGGAGATGCCAACAGGACTGCTGAATATATGGGTCGGAATCCAGAGAAGAAATTATTTTTCTTAAAAGATGTTATTTAGGGATCCCTGGGTGGCTCAGTGGTTTAGCGCCGCCTTCAGCCCAGGGCGTGATCCTGGAGACCTGGGATTGAGTCCCACGTCGGGCCCTACATCAGGCTCCCGGCATGGAGCCTGCTTCTCCCTCTGCCTGTGTCTCTGCCTCTCTCTCTCTCTGTGTCTATTATAAATAAATAAATAACATCTTTTAAAAAAAGATGTTATTTATTTGTTTGTGAGAGACGCACAGAGAGAAGCAGAGACATAGGCAGAAGGAGAAGCAGGCTCCCTACCACTGAGCCACCCAGGTGCCCCTCAGAGAAGAAATTTAAAGATGCTAGTGAGTGATTTGGGTGTTATGCCCACAAAGACACCAACTGATGGCAGCTGAGACAGCTGCTGATCAGAGTGAGGAGTGACAAAAGGCCAGGTAAGCCCCAAGATTTCAAGGGTGGCAGGAGGAGAAAACAGTGTTAGCATGATCCCTTCACAGTAAATAAATAATATTCAAACATATGTGAATACTGTTCATACGCCAGCATGAACAAAACGTTTTTCTAGGAGGAATTCGGAGAAAGTGCGAACAGGGTTTACCTCTGGGGAGCAGCTGGCAGGGTAGGGGAGGAACTCCCATCCTACACATGTTCCCAGACCTGTGATACAAGTGCCACATCTATTTCTCAAAAAGCACCAATGGGGGAATAGGCGGTTGGTGAGATTTAAAGTCATTTCTGCATGTTTTTTTCTCTAGATACTTCTTTGTATTTTTTAAAAAACATAATGGTGTTTTTAACAAATGAGGGACCAGGTGGATGAGGTGATGTCAAAGGTGACTCAAAAGGAGCCACCAGGGGCACCTGGGGGGCTCAGTTGGTTAAGCGTCTACCTTCAGCTTGGGTCATGATCCCAGGCTCCTGGGATGGAGCCCCACATGGGGGTCTCTGCTGGGCAGGGAGTCTGCTTCTCCCTCTCCTTCTGTGTGCTCTCTTTCTCTCAAATAAAAAAATTATAAATAAATAAATAAATAAATAAATAAATAAATAAATAAATAAATAGGAGCCAAGAGACAGGTGGGAAGAAAATCCCGACAGAGTGGGGTGGGGTGAGATCAGGGGAGAGAGATTTGGGAGGAGGTCCAGCTGGATGTCTCAAGTTCATAAGAGGCTCAGCGTGGCGAAGGGATGGGGGCTGCAGCACAGTATAGCAACCTCCTGCGGGGACCCTGTGAGAGGTGTATGATTGGCATGGCTGGAACAAGTGGGAGAAACAGGCTGCAGGGGGGAGGCTGAGAGGGAGGGCTGGACCAGGGGCAGCTGGGGAGGCCTGTGTGGTGAGAGGGGGGCTTTCAAGAGAGGGAGCATGGAGCTTATTAAGTGCTGCTGGAGGTAGAGACAGGGTACTGAAGACTAAGTACAGTTGTAGGAGGCAAGGTGTCTCGAGCCCAGGCAGAGAGACGACATGCCTCTGCCGTCCCAGGTGGCCTGTGGAGGGGAGAGCAAAGCCAGGAGCAGAAGCCAGGCCTCAACAACCTGAGGCCACCCCTCCTGCTCTCTCCCATCTGGTTGTGGCTTTCTGGGGACAGTGTCTAGCTTGCTTCTTGTGTTGACCACCAAGCCACGCTTCCAGGCCTCTTTGGTCAAGTGCTCTGGCCACTGGACAAGGCAGCCTCCTGATGGTGCTCACCCCCTGGCTTGCAGTGTGACCTAGAGCAAGTCCTCCTCACCCCCACCACTGGGCCTCAGTTTCTCCTCAAAGGCCTGTCCAGCTCCTGGATCCTAGGATTGCATGGCTCCGTGTGCTTGCTGGTTGGTCTCTGTCCCTGATGCCTCAACCCCAACATCTGCATTCAGGAAACCTCATGAAGGGCAAGGTGGTTCTCCCAGCTGACAAGATGAGCCTCCTGGCCCAGAGATGACCTGGACACCTCGAATTATCACCAAAAGATGCCCGCCACCTGGAGTTTTGTGGGTTCTGGCTCCAGAATGGCCTGCTTTGTTTTTCCAGATACTCCTGCCCTAAGACAGCCAGGTCCTGGTCCACACTCTGTCCCACCCAGCTCCACAGGCGTCGGTAAATCCCACAGGGCTCTGGGTCTCAGCCTTCTCATCTGAGAAGTGGACGTGATCGTTGCTCCCACGTGGTTTTACTTCAAGGGTTAAATAAGACAATGCACGTGAAGATCCTAAAATATAGCAAAAGCTCACTATCTGAGAACTATTGTTTAAAAAAGCTGCACCTTGATCTATAAAAATTGAAAATGTGTGAAACCCATAACCCAGAAGTCTATACTAGAGACACACCAGCATGGGGTGACTATGTACACATTGCTCCTGATAAGGGAAAAAGGGAAAACATTCTACATGTCTCTTGGTAAGGGAGTGGACAAATAAAAATGGAGTATATTCATACGAAGGAATATAGCCACTTAAATGGGATAAGCCAGAGCTATATATATCAACATTGATAGCTTTCAAAAACATTGTAGAAGAGAAAAAAGCAGGTTGCAGAGTGATGATACATCTAGTATGAATCCATTTATATTAAAAAATACAAAACAATGCTACTTATTTTCTGTGGGTGCAGATCATGGACACTAAAGCACCAAGACAGGATGCAGTGCTACACACCAAGCTTTTTTTTTTTTTTTAATTTTTATTTATTTATGATAGGCACACAGTGAGAGAGAGAGAGGCAGAGACACAGGCAGAGGGAGAAGCAGGCTCCATGCACCGGGAGCCCGATGTGGGATTCGATCCCGGGTCTCCAGGATCGCGCCCCGGGCCAAAGGCAGGCGCCAAACCGCTGCGCCACCCAGGGATCCCCACACCAAGCTTATCATAGCAGTGACCCCCGAGAAGGTGGGAAGGAGACCAGGTTGGAGGTGGCGGTAAAGGGGTCCTCGGCTTTGTCAGCAAGACCCTGATATCTATTCGTGCATTTCTTGTAAAATTAAAATTAATTTTTGAAAAGAAATTTTTAAAAATCCCTGCCTGCCTATTTCACTAAATTGTTTGGAGGATCGTATTATATGTGCACAGAGAATGTGTAATTCATTTTCTAGTTGACAGAGCATTTTGGCCCACGTGACCTTACTCCATCGTCTCAACAAGACTTGAGATGGATGGATTATAATTCCTGCTCTATTGAGGACAAAACGGGGGCACAGGGAGGTGAAGCATTTGTCCCAGTTCGCACCTGTGGAGTGGGGCCAGAGCGAGGATTCAAGCCTGAGGCTGTCTGGTTCTATAGGTTGGCCCAGCTATCTACTGCTCCAGGCTCGGGGCTGAAAATGCCTTTTCAATGGTCTCCAGGCCACTGTGGTCATTAGGATATCGATGGTGGGGGTACATCCCACCTTTAAGTTCCCTCTCAGGGACAAAATCCCTGTAGCCTCCAGGCAAAAGTCCTATAGCCCCACCTGAGCCGGCCCCAAAGACCTCAGCCACATGGTTAGCCACCCTCTCTCTCTTGAGACCCTTAACCACAAGTTTCTGGGAGGCAGTAAGGTACTAAGGAAAGGTCTTGGATATCGGTCTCAGAGAGACCTGGATTTGAATGAACCCTGGCTCTTGAGCCAGCCACTTCCTTGCTTTCAAAGTAATACTGAGTTTTTAGGCTGCTGTGTGCGAAGTGTACATAGTAATAAGCACTCACTAATGTTAGTTCCTGCTCTTTTCTTCTTCCCATGGCCTCCCCGACTCTAAGCAGAGAGAGGCCTGATTTACCCTGGAACCCTGTGTCAGGCACAGTGTTCCATATGAGTAGGTGCCCAGGGAAGCCTGTGGTTTGGCTTCTCCTGGGATTAGATTATCGGTGACAACCGGGGAAGTCACCACAATCTAACTGGTCCTCATAAGCAAGGGTCCTCCCAGACCCTAGCTGATTGCTGGGATTAGATTACTAGGGCCATTTTGAACTCTACCTTGAGGAAAATGGGGAACCTTTGAAGGTTTAATCAAGAGAGTGACATGGTGAGATTGATCTCAGAAAGAACACGCAGTATGGAGTGTGGCTTTGGAATGGACAAGCGCAGAGGCAGAGACGAGGCTGCGGTGAACAGTTCAGGTAACAGAAGGAGCCCCAAGGTCCCTTCTCATCCTATGAAATACCTGGGGGACAGGGGGAAGCCAGGAAAGAGTGGGTGGCTGGACTAGATTTTGAAAGAGGCTGAGATTTTAAGGAGACTGAGAGAAAACACGTGATGTATATGAGAATGTGTTCTGTAAACCAAAAAAAAAAAAAAAAAAAAATCACACACACACACCCTGATCTCATTGTCATGGTCACAGCCTTTTCTTAGGCATACAACATCCCTGCCCCTTTGTATTCAGGGAGCATCAACACAGGTCTCAAGCAAATTCCCAGCTCACCTGAATCACTTGGCAGAAACAAGTTTTTATGTCAACTCACAAAACCGACCCATGTAAGCCCTCCAACAAATACAGCACATTATTGCGAAAGGCGGTAGCCAGCGAAAGGGAATGGCCAGCTTCCTTTCTCTTGTTTGTCACAGACACGTCTGTTGACCTACACCCGGCATTCAGGATAATATCACACATGCCCGAAACTTCAGATTCAAGGGAAAAGCATGAAAAGGCCGGTGGGAATATGGACCGCGTGGGGGGAGGGAGACTGTACAGCAAAAACAGCACCTGCCACCTTTCGAATGCGTCCTATGTGCTGGGCACACGCACTATCTCGATGTGGGTGCTGTTTATATATGTGCCGTTTACAGACCCGGGGGTGGGGGTAGGGTTGCAGACCTAGGCAATCGAAGTATCCTACCCAAATTCACACAGCTGCTTAGGTGGCAGAGCTGGGGTCTAGAGCTCGTGGAGCTCTGAAGTCCACTGTGACAGCTTGCTCTTAGCATTAGACTTGATGAATAACAATATTTTCTTTTGGTTCCCCAAAGACACGGATGCTGATGATTTTAATGATGTCGCTTCATTTATTCATTTAAAAAATAATTATTGAGCACCTACTCTATGTTTGGCAATGAGGAAGGAGGATGGCAGGAGGAGGGCATGGGCGGAGGTCGGGAGACAAGAGATTGGATGTGTGTGCGACGCGCCCAAGACACCCTGGACTTGCCAGGTTCCACCCTGGCCAGGTGGGGAAGAGTTCTGGGGAGACAGGGGTCTGTAAAGGGTGGGCGGGGAAGGGGTGGGGCAGGAGAGCACGGAGGGAGCAGGGAGGGAGTCTCGCTTCCTTATTTATTACCTCTGGGCTCTCAGATGCATGACTACCAGGCAGACGTGACAAAATAAAAAGGGAAAGGAAAAAATGCCAGCTACAGCCAGAATAAAATCAGGGCAAATAGAATAAAACCTGACAGCCAAGTATAAATAAATATTCGTAAAAGAGTTAAAGGACAGATTAAAATAAAAACACCAAATGCAATTCTTACCCCTTGACAAATGCAGTGCGAATTGGGTTCTTTTAATCAAATGTTTGGCAGGTGTATGAATTATTTATAATTCAATATCGGGTGGTTAAATGGAAAATGGAAGATGTTCCCGTCGTCTTCTCAGAGCTTATCCGCCTCCCCCAATGAGCTCTCCCGGGAGGGGGGTGGCCCCTCCCCCACGCCAGGCACCGGCCTGGACCCCAGGCCCTGGAGCCCTGCCTCTCCCTGGGTGTCGCCACTTGCCCACTTGCTCCCTGGTCACAAGCCTTCATGCTGCTCTGGAAGGAGGCCTCTCAGCTCTGGGAACAGGAGCAGGAGCGGCTGACCCAGGATAGGGAAGCTGGGAGTCCAGAAACCTGGGTTCTTGACCCCACCTTCCATATACTCTGAGCATGCTCTTGGACAAGTCTTTGCCCCTCTCTGGGTCCTCCTTCCTCAAATGAGTCTCTCCATTGCCGTCTTTTACTTTTTTTGTCCCACATTTCAGTTTACAGAGTGCACGCCACATCCTTCTGTGGCAGGGAGTGTGATAAGCATGCCCATTTTACAGAGCAGAAGACAGGTTCAGAGAGAGGCTTGGATGTGCCTCCAGTCACACCGCTGGTGTGAGTTTGAGGTTGGAGCCCAGGTCTTCAGACTTCACTGGGCGTGTGATTCTGGGAGCAGATGGAGGTCTGGGATCTGGGTAGAGTCAACAGGGCACAAGCTCCAGAATCAGATAGACTCAGGTTCCAATTCCAGCTCTGAACTCACTGTCTGTGTGATTAAGGGCAGGTTACCTAACCTCTCTGGTCCTCCACTTTCTGCTGGGTACGCTGCGCTGATGAGAACAGCTACCCTCAGGGCCACAGTGAGGATTAAGATGGGGAGGGGTCCCCTGAGCAGTGCCTGGCCAGTGAAAGCCAGACATTGCTGTTACTGGAGGACAAGAAATTACACTCATTTTTACAGATGAGGAAACTGAGGCCCAAAGAAACAAAGTGAATTCCCCAAAGGCATTCTGTGAATTATTGGCAAAGAACCTAAGTCTCTGGGAGATTGTCAGGGCCTGTGCTGCTGGCTCGTGCGCCCCCTACCCCACTTGTGCCAATGCTGAGCTGGACTCCTCCCCTCCCACCCCTGCTCCCCATTTTTCTGTCTCTCTCTCACACACATGCACACGCACACACGCCCTGTGAGTGAAAGCCGAGTGGAGAAGCCCTCCACGGCAACTGTTGTCTAACTTCCCTGAGCAGCAGATGAATGAGTCCAAGCAGTTAACAAACGGCTCTCGGAAAGGTGGGAGAATGAAGGTAATTAGTCCCCTTAATGCCGATTTCAGACTAATCTTTCACACTTAAGGAAATTGTTCCAATGATTTTCTTATTTTCAGGGGAGCTCGTTAAGTAAGAATCAGAAAAATAGATATGGTAGGAGATAAGAAAATGGATCTGGTAATGACAAGCTGCCTGAACGCACCAATAGGGGGCTGGCCGGGCCGGGCTGGAGTGACAGATCCAGATCTGCCTGGGATGCGTGGTGGCAGCCGGGTGATCCAGGTGCGCACCCCCCTCCCCCACCCCGCCCCAAGGCAGGACGAAGACCCCTGGCAGCCTCAGCTTGGGGCTTCTCCAGAGTAGGTGCTCAGTGTACGCTGGTTGCAGCTGCCGTGTTCGGACCTGGCACATCTCCATCAGCCTCTGTGGTCCCTGGCTCTGGCCCAGAGCAGGGGAGTTTGGGGGGAGGAGGTGGTGGGGGGGGGCAGGGCACTCATCAGACAACTTCCCTGAACACCTGGAAAGACAGAAGAAGTGCTGCCAGGATCTAGGGCCCACTGCAGGGAATTCAAACCTCAGCACCTTCTAGATCCTCTAGGGAAGCTAAGGAACATTCATTGATTGCCCGCTGTGTGCAAGTTGCTACGCTGGGTGCTTTATCTCCATCTCCTCCCAGAGCCCCAGGGGGTGGATGCCAGGGTCGAGTGTCACCGTGGTGTACCGGTGGAGACGGGAGGCTCAGAGGCAGAGCTGAGGATGCTCAGCCATCCTCCTGGCTGTTTCCAGGGGTTCTGCTCTGCCTGCTTAGTGTCTGTGCCGTCACGGCCGTGAAATCCTTTGAATAGCGCCTTTGGTCATGTGACTTGGCCAAGGCCACAGGGCTGTGTGTTCCAAACTGCAGGTGGAACCCACGGTGTCCCCCACTGAGGCACACACTGCGTCTACCCCGCTGTGTAATGAGTCCTGGGTGGGTCCCCTTCTCAGAAGGGATGACTTGGAGCCAGAAGAAACAGTGTCCCCTGCAGAACAGGGGTGGCTTTCCCAGGTGGGACGGTGGGAGGGGGCCTACTGGAGAAGGAAGGCTGGCCTGGTGTCTGTCCTTCTAGAATGGGCACCGGCTAATTTTTCCCCTCACTCTCCTCTGCCACTCCTGTCGGCCTCCTCGTCTCTGTTAGGCTGTGGCTGTCCCCTGACCTGCTGCCAGCTTCCCCTTGTCTCTCTCCCTGGACTCCAGCCTGATGGCTCCTGGCCTTCATTTCCAAGAGCCTCAGCTTTCTCCCTCACCTTTGAGCCTAGGAGGGACCCAGAGGCCCCACTTCTAGCTGCAGTGCATTCTGGGAAGCTTAACCTTACATATCCAGTGACCTGTGTGTGGACCAGGTCAGCGCCATCGACAGAAACAGCCTGGTGATTGGCTCTGGCAAGAAGACTGCTCTTTCACAGGCCAAGTGGGAAGACACGACTTTGTGAAAATGTCAATATGACATTTCTCCTCCAGTCATGGGCTAGGTCGTGCATTCAAGTCTTGTCTCCTCTCTGTACTTCTAACCATAAGGTAAACCTCTGCTGTTCAGAATTTGTGCCTCGTTTCGAGAGAACTCCTAGAGCAGTGGTTGTCAAGCAGGGGTGATCTTGCCCCTCACAGGACATTTGCAAGGTCTAGACACATGTTTGCTCATCCAACTAGGGTGATGCTACTAGCATCTAGTGGGTGGAGGCCAGAGATGCCGCTAACCATCCTACAGTGCACAGGACGGCCCCACAACAGAGGATCATCCAACCCAGGATGTCAACAGTGCCAAGATTGGGAAACTCCTCCCCAGAGTCATTTGATCCAGTGGCCCCATTAAGTAATTTACCCAAGAGGGGAAGATAGGACCCAGCTCCTCTGACTACGTCTACGCATGAGATTAAATGGTAGAAAGGCCAGGAAGCCTCCAAGTCAAAGATTCAGGCTTCTGACACTTTGTGTTTTCAATACAACAAGCGTATATTGTGCTCCTACTATGTGCCAGGCATTTGCAAGGTGCTGGACAAAACATAAAATCTCTGCCCACATGGAACTCACAGTATAGTGGACTCTGAGCTGGGTCACCTTAGATTTGTCTCATTCCCTCAGTTTTCTCATTGCTAACATGGGCACAACACTGTCTCTTCCTCCGTTGTTGTGAGGCTGTGTGAAATCTCAATGTCAAATACACCTGTGGACCCTTGATAAACATGTAAGTGGACTGAATGCTTCTCCTTTCTGGAGAGGCCCGGGCAGGTGGTGGGGACAGTTTTCTATTAGAAGACAGAGGGGAGAAACTGAAGGTATTCTTTAGCACTTACTGTGTGCTTCTCCTGGATCCTCCTCTCACCCCTGCAAGGCAGGTGTTCTTTCACACAAAGTGCAGATGGGGAAACTGAGGGGCTGCTGGATCTGAACCCGAATCCCCCCCCCCCATTCTTTTGGTTCTCTCCCTTTTGCCATCTGCAGGGCCTTTTGAGGTAGTGCTGGGCCCTTTCGAGGTCTGAGCCTGACCAGGCCTGGCCTTCAAGCCTTATTCCCCAGCATCCCCCCGAGGTCTCGGTCTCACCCCATTAGCGCTGCTTTAAAAAGTGCGGACCGACCGGGGCGCGTTATTGCCCACATAAATCAGGCGGCTCCAAGTACCGAACACCTTTAAACAAACAGCTGATGGGAGTGAAGTTCCAGGATCATTATTAATAGCTTTTCATTTCGGTGGCCGCTGTGCTGTGACATGCCTTCCCAGCAGAAGCCCCGCGCAGCCAGCCCCCGATCGGCTGATCCCCCGAGTCCGCCAGTCAGAATGAATGACTGTACCTTTGTGTTAATTGTGGAGCCCAAGCCACACTCAGAATGCTAATAAGGCCAAGTGGGAGGGGGCAGGTGCCAATCTTGCCTGGCTGCTGGGCAGAGAAGGACCCCACCTCTGGCCCTCCTGCCCAACAGCCAGCAGCGGGGTCTTTCTAACACACTTAACTGAGCTCCGCCCTCCTCTGCTCCAGAAAGCCCCATGGGTCCCGTGGCCCCAGGCCAACTCTGGACTCATCTGGCTGCCATTCGGGGTTGCTCTCGTTTCATCCTATCTCCTGCTCCAGCCTCTTTGCTCGCATTCCCACACCACCAATCCAGTCCTGCTCAAACTCCTACTCATTCATTCATTCATTCATTCAACATTCATTGAGCCCTCTGAAGGATGCAGGGGACGAAGCTATGAACAAGACAGACACAGCTCCTCATCTTGTGGGGCTGAACATCAAGCAGAAAAGACAGACATTCGTGGACTCTGCAGCCAGGCCATCTAGGTCCACATCCCAGTTCGACTCTCTCCTATCTGTGACTTTGCACACAGAACCCCTTCCGAACCTCGGTTTCCTCCTCTGTAGGATGGGAATAATAATAGGAGCTACCTTGGAGGGTTGTGTGAGGAATTAGAGAGCTAAAACTATATGAAAACACGTAATATACTTACTATCACTTATCGTTGAGCGTGAAGTACTCAATAACCATTAGCTATTATTACCATTAATTCACGACTTCAGTAAACCGCACAGTGATGGGTACAAAAGAAAGGTACAGGGAGCAAAGGGGGCAGAAGCCCAACTCTCTCAGATTGGAGGGATGAGTGGGTGCTAATTGAAGCAGTGGAGTGGGCATGGGGAGGGGAGGTGGAGGGAACAGCAAGGGGTCAGGTCAGGTGGAGGGCTTGGCATGGGCCCATGGCCTGAGGCTGCCTGGATGCCCAGGTGAGAAAGTCGACAGGCAGCAGGAGGTGGTGGGTCAGGAGAAGTAGGTTGGTGGGGGGGTGGTCACAGCACGTAGGACCTCTTGGGCTGGGGTACACTTTATGTTTTGTCCTGAGAGCAATGATAAGTGATGAAAAGCTCCTGAAGCAGAAGACTGGCATGAACTGTTATCTGTTTTCTTTTTTTTGTTGTTAATTTTTATTTATTTATGATAGTCACACACACACACACACAGAGAGAGAGAGAGAGAGAGAGAGAGAGAGAGAGGCAGAGACACAGGCAGAGGGAGAAACAGGCTCCATGCACCGGGAGCCCGACGTGGGATTCGATCCCGGGTCTCCAGGATCGCGCCCTGGGTCAAAGGCAGGCGTTAAACCGCTGCGCCACCCAGGGATCCCCTTTTTCTGTTTTCAAACTCAACCAGGACGCTGTTCCGGCTGCCCCCCACCTCACCCAGTGAGGGCCCCTCTGGGGTGGCCAAGAAGGAAACAGGGAGACAGGAGAAGAGGCCACTGTCCAAGTGAGTGATCATGGTAGCCCGGACCAGGGTGGGGGCAGTGAGGGTGAGAGAGGGGAAGCTGCCCCTGGAGACATACATGAGGCTGCATCCCCAGGACACCGTGGGAGGCACCTGTCAGGGAGGCCTCCAAGGTGGCCCATTGTTGATGTGGGGGCACAAAGAGAGCAAGTTTGGAGGGTCAGCGACCATGAGCTCAGTTTACACGTCCTGGTGGCTGTAGGCCTCTGCTTTTGCACATGCTGTTCCTTCTCCCTGGAATGCACTTTCCCAGTCTTGTCTGATGCGGGATTTTTTTTTTTTTTTAATTCATTAGAGAAAAAGTGAGCACAAACAGGGTAAGGGGCAGAGGGAGAGGGAGAAGCAGGCTCCCCACCGAGCAGGGAGCCCACCACCAGCCACCGGGCTCCATCCCAGGACCCTGGGGTCACAGGGTCCCGACCTGACCTGGAGGCAGACACTCAACCAACTGAGCCACCCAGATGTCTCCCAATGGGGGATTTTTAATTAATCACTCACAGCTGGGTCCTGACCTCACTGCCAATACATGAAGCCTTCCCTGGCTATCCCAGATTCGGCCTCTCCCTTTTCTGTATCAAGTTCTCTGTACGAGCGCACAACTTCATGAAGAAGTGTGACAGGGCAGCCTGGGTGGCTCAGCGGTTTAGCGCCGCCTTCGGCCCAAGGTCTGATCCTGGAGACCCGGAATCGAGTCCCATGTTGGGCTCCCTGCATGGAGCCTGCTTCTCCCTCTGCCTGTGTCTCTGCCTCTCTCTCTGTGTGTCTCTCATGAATAAATAAATAAAATCTTAAAAAAAAAAAAAAGTGTGACAAAGACAGCCAAGGTAAGGTACCTCACACAGCGCTCCCAGCTCCCTGCGCTGCACTGACCTCGGGGCTCCTTCACCTTGACCACCTCCACCTGGTCTCTCTCCATATGTTGGAGGGTTGCAGAGCTGAGGCGTTGGGTCATTCCTCTTTTCTGTCCACACCCGCTCCCGAGGGGACCGCAGGCAACCCCACGCCTTGAAAGGCCATCAGTCTGCTGTTGGCTTCCAAGAGAGTGGGTCCAACCGCGGTCGCTCCCCGCAACCCCGCTCCTACCTCCACCTGCCGGATGCACTTCAAACTCATTGAGTCCAAAATTTCTACCCCCGACATACACACAAATAGTAATGAGATAAAATAAATTCCAAACGGCTCCTTGTCCAGCTTCCCCCTTTTCGGTATCTGGCAACTCCATTATTCTGGCTGCCTCTGCCAAAAGCCTGGGAGTCCTTCCTGACTTCACGCCATCTCACACCCAGCATCCAATCCATCAGCAAATCCCGCCGGCTCTCCCTCAAAATAGATCCAGAATCTGGCCATTCTCATCACCTTCATTGTTAACAGCCTGGTCCAAGCCACCATCACCTATCTCTCACCTGAGTTGCTGCGACTGCCACTTCCCTGGTCCGCCTGCTTCTGCCTTGGCCCCTTACAGACTGTTCTCGGTCATGGTGTCATCACATAAATCAGATCCTAACACTCCTCCTCTTAAATTCGACTTCTTGTCTTACTCAGAGTAAAATGGTCCATAAGATCTGACATGATTGGGCCTCTTGTGGCTTCTCTAACTCCCTCCTACCATCCCTGCCCCCTACTCCGGCCACATCGGAGCTGGCTGTTCTCTGAATATAGCAGACATGTTCCCACCTCAGGGCCTTTGCACCTGCTGGTCCTCTTACCTGGAACACCCTTGATCCTGATATCTGCCTGGCTCTCTCTCCCCCTTCCTTCAAAGTTTGGCTCAGTTGGCTGAGCCCTGTGAGGCTTTCCCTGATACCCTGAGATAGAACAGCTCTTCCATCCCTTGTCTTTCCCATCCCCTCACCCTGCTTTCCCCCACCGAGAACGTAATGCTGTTTGGTATTTTACACTTTCCTTATATCTGCTCTGCCTCCTTGCCCTTCAAGAGCTCTATGTGTAGAGGCTTGGCCTTTTGTGCTCAGTGCTGTATCACCAGTGCTTAGGACAGTGCTTGGCAGAGCATAGGTGCTCAGTGGCTATTTCTCCAATGATGCTGGAGTCATTGCTTTTAACTATCTGTCTACTTGCTTGTCTACTTCTCTGTCTCCCCCAGTAAACAGTAGGCAGCAAAAAGGGTCCAATTTGCCATGTTTTTTCTGGTGTCCAAGGCAAAGCCTGCCCAGAGTGGGTGCCCATTGAATGTCTGAATAAACCAATGGATAAATAATAGAACTTCCAGGTGGGTTGCCTGGGGTGCTTTAAGGGAGGCATTGTGAGACAGGCAGAGTTGCCTCTTATTCCTGTAGCCCATCCTGCCTCTCCCCCAGGACCTAGGGCTACTTTGGAGAGAGGAGGCTGGAAGCTTGAGCCAGAGACCCACTAGGCACCAGAGGGACAGGGACCAGATTAGGAGCTCGTTCTAGAAGGATCTGGAAGTGCGGGTTTCCTATTGAGGTTAACCTTTGGATTGAGAATTCTGTTTGAGGTTAAGGAATCTCAAGTTTTGAAACAGGTCAAAGGTTTAGGATTAGGATCTGAGTTAAGGTTTGAGGTTGGGAACAAGTTGAAGTTTTAGATTTGAGGTTAAGATTCAAGGATTCTGGGTAGGGCTGAGAATATGGGAGTCAGGGCTGCTGCCTGTCACCAGCTGGTTTGGGGAATGGGTCAAGGATTGGAAGTTTGGTCAGAAAATGGGATAAAGCTGAAGGTGACATCAGGGACCCAAATTGAGGACATTCATTAGGTTTTAGAAGTTTTCTCTGCCAGGACACTATAAGACAGAAACTCTTATTTTATAGCAAAGTTCTAGAACAGTGGTTTTCCACCAGGGGTGATCTGGCCACCCAGGGGACACTTGGCAATGCCTGCACTCATTTTTGCGACTGGAGGAGGAAGGGAGCTATTGGTATTCGACGAGTGGAGACCAGGGATGCCGTTAAATATCCTGCAATGCACAGAGATATCCCTGCAACAAAGGACAATCCAGCCCCACATGTCAATAGTGCTGAAGCAGAGGAAGCCTGTTGAGAGAGTTTGTCTGTTCTCTGAAGGGCTGGCCAGGCTCTGAATGGGGAGTAGTGGGTGGCGGTTGGGGGGCGGTGGGGCAGGACGGGAGCCAGGACTCAGGTGTGAGTGTTCAGGCTGACGGCTGGTGTGATGGGCCTGAGTTCAGAGGGAGGTACAGGTGCCCACATGTGCCCCTCCCCGTGGATGCAGCTTCTCTCAGCTCTGCCCGGCTCTGGGGGTGGAGACAGGATCCTGGAAATCATGCACAAGCAAGGTGGGAGCTGTTGGGAGGGGGGTCTGCAGCCAGGCAGGGTGGCACAGGACCTCAGCCGGGTCCTGCAGCTCATACCAGCGCCTTCCTTGTTCCAGACAGAACCTGTGTAACAGCAACAACAGAAAGAGGTGCAATGGTGGCTGACACTGCATAGCGCTTCCTCTGTGCCACTCAAAGCGTCTTCTGTCTGTTAATTCGTTTTTCATCTGCCTTCCGAGCCTGTATGGTAGCTACTGCTGTAATCCCCATTGCACAGATGAGAAGTTGAAGCACAGAGAGGTGACGGTGCCTAAGATCCCACAGCTCTGAGTGGCAGGGCTGGCTCTGGAGTTTGTGCTCAAAGGCTCAGGGCTTGTGTTGCAGCGGAGGGGCTCGGGGTGGGGGGCCCCCTGACTTGCTGTGTTGCTGTCTTCCTCTGCCATCTGCATATGTGACCTCATTGCACCCTCTCAACTGCCTCCTGGGATAGGTACCATTATCACTGCCCCTGTTCCAGTGATGAAGCCCTTGGTGAAGCCCTGGAGAAGTTAAGTACCTCTCAACACAGCGAGGTCTGCCTGACATCAAGGCCACTTCTGCTTCTCTGCGTTACAGCTTGGGGTGCAGCCCTGCACAGCCCTCAGTGCCCTCTCTCGTGGCCTCATCTGATAGTCACGAGCAAGGCTCAAGCTGCAGGGCTTCTCCACCTCCGCAGTACTGACATTTTGGACTGGATAATTCTCTGTGGTGAGGTCTGTCCTGCACTTTCTAGGATGCTCAGCGGCATCCCTGGCCTCTACCCACTAGATGCCAGTAGCATCCTTGTCCCTCAGCTGTGACAACCCGAACTGTGTCCAGACACTGCCAAATGTCCCCCAGGGTTCCCCTCCAACCCCACCCCACCCCCACCACTACTATTAAGGACAACTGCCCCAGGGAGTAGGCAAGGAAGATCCTCCTCTGACACAGATGAGCATGGAAACTGAAGACCTGAAGAGGGGTGATGTCTTATGCAAGGTCACTCAGAGAATCAGGGGCAGGACTGCAAGCAGGCTCAGGTCCACTCAGCCAAGAGAAAGGTCTTGCAGCCAAGCTCTCCTGCTGGACTCCCGCTCCTCCTGTGCAAGTGTTGGTGCCAACAGTGGGACGGAAGCCGGCGCAGGCTGCCTGTCCTGCCTCTTGCACACGTCCCACGGGGGCAGCCTGTCCTTGTCCGAGCCCTCTGCCGTCTAGCTGAACTGAGATGGCACTTGCCATGCTCCCAGCTTTGGTTCGGGAAAGATCGCTCCACCTTTGATATCAGATAGACCAGCTTTCACGTCCCAGCTCGGTCACATCCTTACTCTGGGACATCCCTGACGCCTATTTCCCCATCTGAAAAATGCGAAGTTTGAACTAGAGTCTTTCAAAGCCCCACCTAGCTCTGATGTTTGGGTTTTCTGACAAAGTAAAGTATGCTGTGTTTTAGTCTTTGCTGTGCCCCAAAGCAAGGTGGCCCTTGGGGCAAGTCACTGCCCCTCTTCAGAATCCAGTTTCCTCAAAGGCAGCCAAGAGTTGAGCCAACAGAACTTCTCCCAGCTGTGAATAGTTCCTTGCCTTTGCTTATGCTGTCTCTGCTGAAATACTGTTCACCCCACTATCCACCTGGAGAACCCCTACTTATCCTTCAAGACTGAGGGGTCCCTGGGTGGCTCAGTCAGTGAAGGGTCTGCCTTTGGGTCAGGTCATGATCCTGGAGTCCTGGGATTGAGCCCCCAAGTCAGGCTCCCTGCTCCATGGGGAGCCTACTTCTCCCTCTGCCCCTCCCTCCCGCTCGTGCATGTTCTCAAATAAACAAATAAAGACTTAAAAAAAAAAAAAAGACTGAGCCCAAGTCATTTGCTCCAAGAGATCTTTCTTATTTTTGCAAGCAGAGTGCTAACCTCCTTAGTACTTACCCCCTGCTAACCCTCTGCGGCACTGGCAGCTGTTAGGGGTGCATGCATGCGAGTGTGTGAGTGTGAGTGTGAGTGTGTGTGTGTGTGTGTGTGTGTATTCCCTTCTAGAATGAAAGAGTCCTTGAAAATAGAGACTGGGTGTCCCTAATCCTTATATCCTCATGGCCCACACAGTGCCTGGCACAGAGTAGGTGCTCACTAAATGTTGAATAAATAAGAATGAATGAATGGCAGGAGTAGATGGTTGCCAAGACCCTTCGCGGTTCCAACACTAGAATCCAGGGAAGGAAGCCAACCTCTTGCTGTCACCCAGTCTCACGTTCAGAAGACTGCCCCCACCCCCACTCCCAGCAAGTGCCTGCCGCCCCCACCACCCCCACAGTCTGCGGACCCAGCGAGGGCCTTGGACAGCGACCAGACGCTATTTAAAAAATGCTTTTATCCTCAGTGGAGCTGCTGCGACAGGGAGCTGGCTGTGCAGACCTGTATCCCGTGTGTGCACAGTGATCCTAGAAAAAGCTTTGCTTCTACTTTTTGGTCCATTCCAGGCTGAGGACGAGGCAGGGACCTGCATTCTTCACATTTATGCTCTGAAGACACAGCCTCAGACCTAAGCTGGGGGTGGGGGTGGGGGTGGGGAGGGAGGATGGGGGGGCGGGGGCAGTAATTCCCTCCCTCCCTTCTCTCCTCCAGGAATCTCTCCTCCTCTTCCTCTAAGACACATGTCCCCAGATTGCCTCAACCCCCTCTTCCAGGAAGTTCTCTGACTGAAGAAAGCATGTGTCTGTTCCTGGTTTGGGGGGGAGCAGGGGCTGACAGAGGGAGAGACATGGCAGGTGCCCTTTGGGATCCATCCATTCAACAGGTATTTTCTGAAAAGTTACTAGAACACCTGTATTAAGCTTAACTTCGCAGGGCTCAGTTTGTTCACCTGGAAAATGGGATAAGGATGTTCGTACCAGATCAAGTCCTTAGAAGGGACAGCTCTGTGGTTTTATGCCAGTCCCTCAAAGCCACCCATCAATCAAGGCCAACTTCCGCTGAAAAACAGAACTTCGTGTCCTTATTTGGCTGCTTCCTTCCTGTGTGACCCTGGTCACAGTCCCTACCTCGTCTGTCCCTGAGTGGGGGTGGGGGTGGGGACAAAAGGAGTGTGTTTCTGATGTCTGGGTTCCAGTTCAGCGCTGGGGGCCTGAGTTTCTAGGATTCCAGGGGGAAGCGACCTCCTCTTTCCTCCTTCTCTGGGAAGGGGCTGAAGCCTCAGCGAAGAGGTGGGAGGGGCAGGAGCTTCCCGGGCTGGGGAGGAGGGTGTAGGAGAGGCGGCTGTGTCCTAGCCCGGGTGTGAGAGACGAGTTAACAGCTCAATTGTTATTTCAATTACACGGATTATTTGAAAACAATATTATGAGTTTCATCACTGACAACCCCAGGAAATGGCTGCCATGGCAACTAGGGAAAAAGAATGGGCCTGGCCAGCCAATCAGAAGTTCCAGCCATGCCCCCAGTTGTACAAACTCTCTCTCCTCCACGGGGCCCTTCCCTCCTCTGCTTGGGGAGGAGCCTTGGAAGAAGGACGGAAAGAGAGGAGCAGGAAAGAGGACCACTCTGCAAAAAGGAAAAAGTTCAATAGGGAAACTGAGGCCAAGAAGAGGAAGCCCAGGAGTTGGCTGCTTCTCCCAAATTCCTCAAGGATGAGGACTGGGTTTGGCCCATGGTGGCCCCCCGCGCCCCCAGAGCCCAGCACAGGCCTGGCCCAGAGCAGATGCTCTGGACCGGGCTGTGGTGGAGGAGGGGGCTCTAGGACACCCCTTCAGTCCTGGCTCAGCCAGACAGCGGAGGCAGCAGGGGGAGCTTCTCTGAGATCCGCTGGCAGAGTGTCTTCATCAAGGAGAGACAGCAATGGGCCTCACGTTTCACTGACAAGAAGGGTAGTCCGGTCAGGAACCAGCATCACCAGCATCGGGCCAGAAGAAAGGGCAGGTGAATTCTGGGGGGGCTCAGAGGTACAGCCAAGGGCCTCAGCCCCGTTCCCTGCTGCCCTCTGCAGAGCCTGCCTCTGTGTGCAGTGTCCCTGGGCCCTTGCTGCTCCAAATGAGGCACTTGAGTGTCTCCAGAAAAAGCCTTGCTCCTTCGAGAACAGCCCATGCTCTCCTTACTCAGAGCCCAATCTGACAGGCAGCTGGCTGGGCTCTAGCTCTGCAAAAACTCAAGTCTGAAAGCCCATTTCCTATCTGGCTTAAGCTCCCCTGCTGCCCACTCCTATGTCCCTGCATCCCCGGCATCATTTTTATTAAACGAATCGCTTTATAGGCCTTCCTGAGATGCCCGGCACTGTTGTAAGTGTTGTACAAATACTAGTTCATTTACTCTTCACCAGAATCCTGTGAAGCAGTTACTGTGATTACTGTCCCCATTTTCCAGATGGGGAACCTGAGAAGGTTAAGTCACTCGTGCAAGGTCTGGCCACTAGGGCGGGCAGTGGAGGGACCCAAACCCAGACAGTCTGGTTTGAGAATCCATGCTCTCAGCTACCATCCTAATTCCTCCTGATTGAAGATGGCCTGACCTGAGTCTTGCCCAATGGCCAGAAGTCTCGTAACTGTTCAACATTTACTGCTTCGTCCATTTTTTTTTTTTTTTTTTTTTTACAGCTTCGTCTTCTATCAGGAACCCCGCCCGCCCCCGCCCCACTTGGCAGTCCTGAAGCTCATGAGCCCTCTTTTTGTATCTTCTCAGTAGGGGAATGGAAGGCAGCTGAGTCCGAGCAGGCGATTAGGGATGTTGATACGTGGACATTCATAGCTAAATGCTGGCCCAAAGATCTGACCTGTCAGGCTCTGGATTCAGGGCACCTTCATTACCTTGGTACCCACCTTGAGCAGTACCCGTGACCTCACGGACTCCCATCACAGTCCGGCAAGGGAGGTCTCACTCTCCCCATTTTACAGATGAAGAAACCGAGGCTCAGAACATGAAAAGAGACTTGCTCAAAGGCACCCAGCTAATGTGTATCAGGTGAGGACTGGTGCCCAGCTCTGTCTGCCTCTAGTGCAAGTGATAGTTCCTGTCCTCGAGGGACTATCAGAGAGACAAGGGACAAGGGCTCATGAAGGGCTGGAAGGGGGCATTCAGACTGGAGAGAAGGCAGAGCTCAGCCCAGGTGAACAAAGGCCCGCAGGTGGAATTGGGACCTTGGAGCTGTGGCTTAGCTGGAGCAGGTGTGTGTCAGAGCTCGGTGGGTGACCATGTCGGATGATGGGATGGGGCCTCAAATGCCAAGCAGATGGTTTGGAGTGGATGGGTGAGGCCGCAGGGAGCCATTGCTGGCTTAGGAGCCTCTTTGCCTCCCTCCCGAGGCTGCCTCCCTCTCGCGCAGCAGAGCAATTTCCCAGAGCATTTTCTCTAATTTGTGATTGTTTTCCTAACCCAGAAGCTGCGAGAGTGAGTCGCTGCGAGTCTCCAGATTCTCCGGGCCCACCAGCAGAGCCTGGCTGCCAAAGCTGCTGGTCTCCGCCCCCACCCCAGTCCAGCCCACTGGGGGTCCTATGAGCCCCTCCCTCCCCAAAGCCCCCCAGGGTACCGAGGAGGCTGTGGGAGGGTCTTGACGGCTGACGGGGTTGGTGTAGAGCCCCAGGGGTGGCTTCAGAGCAGGAGTCACTATGTGCCACTGGCAGTGCCTGAAAGGAGGTCTGGGTCCTGGGGATGGGGGTGGCATCAGGGCTCTGCAAAGGGGGCGGAGGGCCCCCTGAGGAAACAGGGCTCAGGAAAAAGATGAGGGTTCAAAAAAGAGCCAGGATCTTGTTAGGAACAGGGCCAGCAGCTAAGTCAAGTGGCGGGGTGCTCAGAGAGGGACTTTGGTCTTCAGGAGGGCACGGTGCTCAGGGAGAGAATTGGGGGCTCCAGGTGGGGCATGGGGTTGTAAAGGGGAGCATGAGCTCCGCTGGCAATTTGGGAGGAGAGTCTCCACAAGGAGATGCGGCTCAGAGAGTGGGGACTCTGGAGGAGGGAATACGGGCCAGGGGCTCAGCAGGGGCCCTGGGATTTGTGAAGAGAGTGACAGGGTCTTCCAGGACCGACACTCAGAAGAGATGACATGGGTTCAGTGAGAGGACCTAGGGCTAAAACAATGGAGCAGAGGCACTGGGAGGTATGGGGACTGCGTAAGAGTCCCCCCCCCCCCCCCCCCGCCCTTCTGAGTGTTGTATTAAATGCAACTCTTTCCTCCCAACCCAACAGCTAAGTACCCTATTCTATCCGGGCTCATCCTAGCTCCAGTTGTCTCCTTGGCCCACATAGGCCCCTTCCCCCAAAACCCCCTCACCTTGGTCCTCTGCTTCTCCACACACCCACCAGGCTGAGCCCTGAGTCCTTCTTCACTATGCCCTAAATGCCCAGCTGGCACCTATTCCCTGTAACTCACCCATATGGATTTCGTACCGTGCTGCAGCCCCTGCACATTATCAGTAGGCACTTCAGACACCAGCAATGATCAGTAAGGTAGTTCTCCCTCCAAGCTAACTTTAATCCCTCCAGCTGCAAGTGCCGCCAATTTCCTCTGTTCTGTCCTAGGAATAGAATACAGCTGATCTGCAGGCCACCTTTTATCAGGGCATCTGTCATAGCTTCAGAGATGTAAAGTCTCCTCTCAAATTTCTCTCCTTTAGGTAAACGAATCCCAGTCCCTCCATTGGCCTTTCTGATTACTATATTTATTACCAGGAATCTCCAGGTGCTTGTGGCAGGGTTTTACCAGCCTGGCATACTGGAGGCTCACAAGAAGCATATCTTGGATGGATGAATGACTTGGTGGATTGATGGATGAATAACAAAGAGATGAAAAGACAAGTGTTAGTAGTGGCAGTGGATGACAGGTAGATAGATGCAGGGTGGAGGTGGATGACCTATGGACAGATGGATGTTTAAATGGAGGTGGGTGGGCAAAAGGATGATGCTTGGATGGATGGATGGATGGATGGATGGATGGATGGATGGATGGATGGATGGACAGGTGAGTGGAAGGATGGATGGATGGATAAACAGGTGGGTGGATGGATGGATGGATGGATGGACAGATGGGTGGGTGGAAGGAAGAATGGGATGGATAAATGGAAGAAAGGATGGCTTAGACAGGATGTTGGATGGATGAATAATCTCAGTTGGCATCTCAGCTTTTCCCCATATCTCCCAAGTATAGACTCCTTAACTTGATTAATGGCATCCCAGTTCTCTCAGACACCCAGGCCTGAGACCTAGTCGTATTTCACTTCTCTGTCATCTCCCACAACCAAACAGATCTGGTTGGGTCCTATTTCCTTTTCCCGTTGGCCCTAGTTCTCTGTAACCTCATTTAAGCCCCCAACTTATCTCCTGGACAACTTCAGCAGCCTGTGCCCTGCATTCCTTTCTCGTTCCTTCAAGCTGACCCTGAGACAACACCATCGGCATGATCTTCTACAGCTCAACTCCAGTCAACAACCTTCAATGACTCCTACTGCCTGGAGCTCCACACTTCCAAATTCAGCTGAACCTCCCCTTTCGGGCCCCCTCTCATCCCTCTCCCTTATGTCCTCTGTATTATGTAGCCTGGCTGTGACCCGAACATTCACCAAGCTTCCCCTCCTTTGCTCATGCCGTCCCTACCACTTGGAGTGCCCTCCCTGCCACCTCCACCTGTGGTGATGCCATCTTAGACTTCAACACACAGCTCAAGTGCTGCCTCCCCAATGAAACCTTCCCCAATCCCTTCAACCAGATACAATGAAACAAGCCACTTCATCAAGACACATTTGTGGAGCATCTACTATGTGCTCAACTGGTTTAAGGGCCCCTAATGAGGGAGGAGGAGGATGCAGGATGAGAAAGATACAAGCTTTGCCCTCAAGGAGATACAGCCTGCTTCTGAGCATGCAGGTGCACACAAACCCATACAGAATTCAAAGGGAGAAAAAAAGTTAAAATAGCATCATATTAGTAGTTAATGGGTATAGAGCGCTCACTATGCGCTAGGCACTTAATTCTAAGGGCTTCACTTCCAGTAATTCATTCGGTGCTCTTAATGAACCTAAGAGGTAGGTACAGATGAGGAAACTGAGGCCCATGGTTGGGCAATTTTTCTAAGGTCAGGCCACTAGTACGTGGCAGAGGAAGGATGGGATGGGGCGGTCCCACTCCTGGGTAGGTGCTCCCACCAGGGCACAGCAGTGTGATACACAGGGAACTCTGGCAGGGGGTTGGACAGACATTCATGATGGGGGCACTCTGACTTCCCAGTCCCTCTCCCCACTGTCATCTTCTCCCCTGCTGCCCTAGTCCCCAGCCCTGCAAGCCCAGGTGAGGGGCTCATGTGAAAAAAAAGGAAAATGATGGTAGATGAAATGAGGGGGCAAGGACTCAGTCTGCCACTGCGACACTGTAGGACACTGGGCAAGTCCCCATTTCCTCTGGGCCTCATTTCCAATCTACCTAATGGGGTTGGGTCCATCCGCTCCTAAAGGCCCTTTCACCTCTCAAATGTATAATCCTAAATACAGCTGCTTGGCTGACAGAAGATAGAAGCCCTGAGAGCCTCTTGGCCTCAGGGCCTGCCTACATGTCCCTGAACTCCCCTGTTTTCCCTGAAAACGCCACTGCAGCCCCGGGTTCCCGTGGGCCTCACTGGGAGGCTACAGTCCTCCACGTGGTCACCTGAATCTGTCCAGCTCATCACTGCCCATCATCCTGTCTGCCCACTGACCTGGATCCATCTGCCTCGGCTCCCCATCCATCAGCCTGCCTGGGCCCATCCACCTCATGTTCTCTGCCTGCCTGGTGTCTGTCACTCTGCCCATCTCACACACACACACACACACACACACACACACACACACACACACACGAGTCCACCTCTCCACCCCCCATCCCCTACTCTGCAAGCACCACAGCAACAACAGAGAGGTAGGGTGGAGCACCTCCTTCTTTGCTCATGGAGAAGTCCAGTCTCTCACTGCCATCCAGCATCTCTCCCTTCCCCGAGGATCCCCAACTCTCTCCTCACCAGGCCCAAGGACTTCTACTTGTGGAATCTGGTCAGGGCCACATGCCTTCTGCCAAAAATGTCCAAGTGGTCCCCAAGGAAATCACTGGACAAGAACGTGAAGATGTGTGTACAAGGATGTTCATCGCAGAATTGTTTGTAATGGCAAAGTGTTGGAAACAACCCAAGTGTCCAACAGTGGGGGCTGGTTAAATGAATTATGGGCCAGCCATACAATGGAGAACCATGCAGCTCTTAAAAAATGATGATGTAGATGTATATTTATCGAAATGGCAAGACATTCACAATATATTATAGAGTGAAAAAAGCAGGTTACAAAGGCATATGTGTAAAGCAAGATGCCATTTTTATTTTTTAAAAATCTATATATGTCAAGGAGGATATGCACTGAAATGTTAGCCAAGTGGTGGTGGGATTATGGCTAATTAAAAATGCTTTCTTATATAAAAAGACACACACACACACACACACACACACACACAGAGTTGACACATGCATATGTAGTCACTCTGTACTGACAACTAGCAGCCCCGCATTGCACTGAGTCTTTGTCTGTATCACCTCTTCTACTCTTCCCTGCAGTCCTGTGAGGTAGGTTTATTAAAGCCATTTTACAGATGAAGCAACAGAGGCTCACTCAGCTAGTAAGTGGCCGAGTCAGGATCTAAACTTGGCTTTCTCTGATTCCAGAGTCCATGCTCCTATCAGTAGGTTGTCATGTTTTCTCATTTTGTTTTTCTGTGAACTTGCCTGTTTGTTTTTTTTTTTTTTTTTTAAAGAACATGTATTTACTTGGATGGTAAAGAAATGACAGAAGTTAACAAGACAAAGAAAGAAAACCCTTCACAGCAGCGGGTCCTCAACCTCTGGGGTCTTCTGCAGCTTTTTGGCAGGCTTTCTCCATTGGCCTATCCTTCCCTCTTCTACAAGTGCCTGAATCTTGGGCTGGTGCAGCCTGCTGGGGAGGGAATGAGCGAGCAGCCTGGGGTAGGATTGGGCTTTAAGTATTGCAGACTGCCATGCTGTGTGGCCAGAGGCCCCCCTCCCCAAGCCCCCATTTAAATCAGTGAGGGTAGGGAGCGCTTGCCTTGTGCCATAAGCCGTGCTAGACGCTTGGTAGACCCAAATGGAAAAGCCCAGTGCCCACCTTCGGGATCTTTTCATCTATGGCTGGGTTTCTCAACTTCAACATTTTTGGCTGCACAATTCTTTGCTGTGGGGGCTGTCCTGTGTGCTGCAAGACGTTTAGCAGCATCCCTGGTCCCCACCCACTAGATGCCAGTCGTAGCCTCCTATCCAGCTGTGACAAACAGAAATGTCTCTAGACATTACCAAATGTCCCGTAGGAGGCAAAATTGCCCCTGGTCAAGAACCACAGATCTAGTGGGTAATACAAAGGAGGGAGCAAAAGAAAATCTAAAGGAATTGCTATGGGGCTCAGTATAGATGGCAGTCACGCATGCCCGCATGCCCGGATGGGTCAGAAAGGCTTCCCGGGGTGCACCTGTCCTTGAAATGTGAGGGCCCCTCGAGGTTCTTGTCATTCTATGGACCTATCCTGTGTGATCTCATCCATCCTGTGGGTTTAATGATCTACACCTGGCTTAGAGCTCCCAGGATGGGCGCTGTCTTTTCCGTACCAGTGTCCATCGGGATCCCCACTGAGCATCCCAGCTGCGTGGCCTCTGCCTCTTCTTGAAAGCCCCTCCTCCCAGGACCCACACAGCCTCCCAAATCCAAAACAAGGGCTCCCCGGCTCCCCAACATCCAGGAAGTCTCCAAGCCCTGCCCATTCTACTCCACCAGCCCTTGCAGGCTCTGCTGTGCTCCCGAGGCCCAGCCCAACCGCAGGGCGAGGCTTCGGAAGGCAAAGCCCGCTGGGCCACTCCCCTGCTGAAAACCCTCCAGTGCACCCACTGCTCCCAGATGAAGTCCAGTCTCCCCTGTGGTTTCCAATACCCAGAGGACTGGGCTGCTGTCCACCTTGATGGTCTCATGTCCTGTAACTCCCACACCTGCACCCAAAACTCTGTTCCTCTTTAGGCAACTGAACTTGCCATTCCTCCGATATCCCCCTCACCTCGGGGCCTTGGTACCTCTCATCTCTTGGTCCCATAGCCCACTTTCCCTGCCTCCATCCTCTCTCCAGGCCTTCATTGCCTAGATAGCTGCTAACACACAGGCAGGTCCTTGCTTAAAAACCGCTTCCTCCTGGAAGCATCAGCTGTTCACCCCCCAACCCCAGGGAGCCACAACTGGCTCTTATGGTGGCTTCTGGGAATTGTTTATCATTCTCCCTTCTGGGATCACTGGGCTCCTGTTAGCTGGGATCCTGTCTCCTTGCTCACCGTTGTAGCTCTAGGCTTTAGTACAATGCTTAGCACACAGTAAACACCTAGCATGTATGTGCAAATATATATTTTTAACTGGATAATGAATGGATGGACGGCAGACAGGCAGCCGGGTAAGTAGATGCAAAGAATAGGTCCTGTTTGAGTTGGGTTTTTAATGCTTTGAAAGATCTTCAAGGGAAGGGCGTCCAGGTAGAAGGGCAGGTGTGGCTGAAAGCGGGAGTGGTGTCGGATTGGAGGCACAGTGGGAGATAAAGGAGGATGCAGACGGATTACAAGGACCTTGAATGTCACGGTGCAGAGGCTGGACTTAATTCAGTAGGCGATGGGGAGCCATGGAAGGGTTTTAATCAAACAAGTGACACGATCCCACCTGCGTTAGAGAAAGATCGCTCTGGCTGCAGCAGGGATTGCAGATCAGAGGCGGGGAGGCCAGGGAGGAGGCTGCCACCACGGTTTAGGCAAAGTCAGTGAGGTCTGAGTCAGAGCAGGGATCATGGGACGGACCGAAGGGGAGAGAAGGGAGAGACCGGGTGCAACGGATCTATGGGAATCTAGCCCCCATCCGGATACCTCGGCTGCACGAAAGGACCAGGCAGTCCCTTGAAGGATCCTGAGGTCAGAGACCGATCCTGGTGATTTTGACAGAACTACACCCTCCCGCAGGGGTGCAGGCAGCCAAAGTCACACACAAAACCAGAGGAACATCACCGGTAGGCCCCACGGGAACCAAGGGATACAAATGGAGGGATGATAGTGACAATACTGCTTCATCTGGAGAATCCTGTGTGCCAGGCACTACGCTAGGCACCAGACGTACTCCTGCACATTTACTCTTCACACAATCCAATGAGACAGGCATTGCTTTTTTTTCCCCCCTTCCATTTCACAGAGAAGGAACAGGCTCAGAGAGGCAAAGTAATTTACCTGAAGTCACACAGCCAGAAAGTCACCAATCCAGGCTGGCCTGATTCCCAAGGCCATGTTCTCAGTCAGTTATTTATATACACACAGAGGGAGCTGGTAGCCAATGGATGACGAAGGCTTGTGAGTCTGATGAGGAAGCAAGAAGTTCCCAGCCTAACCCCAGTGTGATGGCAGGAAGGGGCCTGCTGGCCAGGCATGAAAGGAACAGAGCGGGTAAAGGAATTGCCCAGGTCCCTGCCCTGCAAATGTTCCGACCCAGACTCACACATTGAGAAAGGTGTGTCCCCGCCAGTGGGAGAATCGTGAGCACTGAGTGTGAGAGGAGTGAGCCGCTTAACCTCCAGCTGGGCCACCTTAGTGGGAATTAAAGAAAGGCAACTTCCTTGCGAGGCCTGTAGCCTTACAGCCCCAAGGCTGGTTAGTATATGAAGACTGCCTTGCAAATTAGGGAAAGTGTTCCTTTCTCCAGGAGGACCCAGTCTGCCTTTACAGCCCCTGATTTGTTGAGTAGAGCTTACGATGGATTTCAGCCTCTTTTCTCCTCCTGCTTTGAGTGCCTTCGGACACTCAGCAACCTGCCCAACTGTACATGACAGCTGTACCTCCAACCACTCTGTCCTGTATCCATTTCCCAGCAGCCACTCTGCACCATCCTCAATGAGAAAACCTTCCTTCTGGCAGATATGTAGAGCTTGGACCATTCTACAGACAAGCTTCTTGTTAGTTCTTGCCTCCTCCATAGGAGAAAAGACAAAGTCTGATTATACCCACTGCCCTGATGAAAAAGTTGAGGCAGGAGACTGTCCGGACAGTGAAAAACAACAACAACAAACCACACAAGGCCTTCTTTAGAGAGGCTTTTATCAAAACACAAGGTTCCAGGAAGCAGAGGCCTCTACTCAAGAGCTCCATCTTAAGGGCGCTCTGAGGCCTCCAGGGAGGTGGAGGGTATGCCCACCCTCACTGGGAGCACAAGGCTTCTCTCTCCCGTCTGGCCTGAGGCCTGGGTCTTCTTTCAGCCTGATGGGAGTGGATTTCCAGGCTCGTCCCTGACCCCTAGCGCCCTCTTTGGGCCAATTCCCAGGCAGGATGGGGAAGCCCCCAGCTCAAGCAACCTCCTTAGGGTCTCCTCTTCCCCGAAGAAGCGCCTGACTCCATCCTCAGCCCCCACCCCCTCCCAGGCCGAGCTGAGAGCCGGCTGCTGCCCGAGTTATATAAACAGGAATCATTCTCTCTCTCAGAATACCTGAGGCTGCATTTCCGAATGGAGCTTCCTGATGGAAGAAAAAAAAAGGGGGGGGGGGGGGAGAACAGAGAGAGGACAGGAAATTTAATTGGCTGACTCCTAAATAAAGTAGCTGCTCCAAACTTTGCTTACTGGGAGGAGATAGGCCCTCCTGGGGTCCCTGCCCACCCCCCTCTGACAGCTTTGCGATTCCAGTGCTCCTGCAGAGGCTTCTGGAAAAGCAAAGAAGTGGCCAGGGGAGTGGAAGTCCTGCCTCTAGGCACAATTATTCCAGACCACCAGAAACGCTTGAGATCACACACTTCATAGAAAGGCTGTGACTGGCACAGGGCCACACACATCTTTAGGGGCTGGGCTGTGTCCTCCATGTCTGTTCCTTAGGCTTCTCCACCAAAGGCACTCTGACAGCTTTCCCTGGGTACTGGCCCAGGAGCACTGCGGGTCTAACTTAAATACCTCTTGCTTTTTTTTTTTTTTTTTTTTTTTTTTTTTTACCTCTTGCTTTTAAGCAAGATATCTTCTTGTTCTGCTTGCAATTCGAAGGCAAGAAACTGCCCCACTTCTCCCCAACCCCAGCCCAGCCCAGCCCTGCAGACCTGCCCAACATATAAGGAGAGCTGGTGAGGCCTGGAAGTCACGGCTCCTGGGTACCCACTCTGGCTCCAATTGGAGCTTACTGTGTGACCCAGGCCTCTGTTTGCCAGACCTTAAAATGGGAAAGAGGAGAGCCCAGGGTGGGGGGTGCTCACAGTCATAAAGAATGAGGAAGCAAGAAGTTCCCAACCTAACCCCAGTGTGATGGCAGGATCACACTGTGATGGCAGAAGGGGTTTCTCTTCTCCAGGAGTCAGCTAAGAGGGCCCTTCAGCTGCCCCTTGGCTGAGAGAGACCTGGCTGGCTTTGCAAAGTACATTCCCCGGAGGCGCTGGCAGAGATGGTCCCAGAAGGGCACACAGACACCCTCAGGAAGCAGTGCTCAAATGTTGACAGTGGCCTTCCCTGCCAGGAGGAGTGGAAGAGGAGCGTCCCAGACACCCGGAAAGGAAGAGGAGTAGGGGTGGAGTGGAGAGTAGCTGGCGCAGGCAGGGGGTTAGGGAACAGGTGACTGCTACAGAGAGAAACTGGGGCACGCAGGATGGAAGATGAGTGGAAGAGATATGGTCATAGATGAGCAAGGACCAAAGGATGTCAGTATAGGTGTTAGAGGCCAAATTCTAAATAGGGCTGTAGAATAGGAGTAAGTAGGATTGGGGGCACTCACAGACAAGCACTAATGAGGAACGGAGGGGCACGATGGTTAGTGGGGAGCCTATGGGTTCCAAGGCCATGGTCATGCTGATATGCGCAGGGGCACTGACTAGAGGGGAAAGAGGCTAAGATCCAGAACCCGGCTGGAGGGGCCCACGGGAGGGCTGGCAGCAGGCTGAGCCTTCGAATGGGCCTCGGCCTGTCCTGTGCACCTTGGCCAGCCCCAGGGACCCAGACAGGGCTGGAATCAGACCCAAAGAGAACGGAGTTGCCACGCGCAACCTCCGGCCAGGCCTAAAGGGCTGGGAGGGCCGACTGGGAAGCAGGAACCCTCCCAGCAGCGCGAGGGTAGGAAGCCTTCGGGCGGCTTCAACGGCGGCGTCCTTGCCCGCCACCAGGGGGTGCCCTGCAGCTGGGGAGACCTCGGGGGACTCCGGGTTAGCTCCTCCGGTCGCAGCCCGGCCGGCCTGGAAGTCTCCAGCCGCCCCCGGCTGGGGCAGGGGCCTGACGGTGCCAGAGAGGAGGACGAGGGGAGGTCAAGTCTCGGGTCCGGGCCGCGCCGATCGCCGGTGGCCGGGCATCGAGCGCGCCCACAAAATCCCCAACTCGCCCTTCAGCGCCCGGCCCCCGGGGGTCAGTCCCCAGTGGCGCTCCGTTTGGACGTGAGGCCGTCGGGCCGGATCCGTGTCCCGAGCAGGGGGACGCGTTCCCCGAGCCGGGTCCCAGGGAGGGAAGGGGGCAGCGCGGGTCCGCCGGCCGGTCCGACGGCCCGAGGGCAGCGGGGTCGCGCGGGGGGGCCGGCTCGCCCCGCCCCACGGGGTGGCCGCAGCCGTGCGTGTCGCCGCGCCTTGGGTCGGCCTCCGGGTGCCCCGGACGCGGCACGACCTCGCACACACACACCGCGCGCTCGCGCTCGCGCCGTGCGGTATTTCCCGGCCCCGGACCCCGCCTCTGGGAGGGGCCCGGAGCCGAGCCCCGGCCGCAGGGGGTGGGGGCGCGGGCGGCGCCTGGGGCCCGGCCCCCGGGGGGACCGCGCGCCCCCGCCCCAGCCCCTCTGGACGCGCGCGCTCGGCCCCCCGCGCCGCCCCCCTGCCGCCCGCGGGGGTCCCGGCGGCTCCGGGCGCGCGGCGGGCGGGGCGGGGGTGGGAGCGGAGGGCCGCGGGCTCCGGGCCGACAGGCGGCTCGGCTCCGCGCCGGGGAAAGTTTGGACGTGGGAAACTCCCTCCCGCCCGCCCCGCCGAGAGGAGGGGGCGCGCGGGGGCCGGGCGCGGGCACCCGGGCTCCCCCTGCGGCGGGGAGGCTCGCCCCCTGCGCCGCCTGCCGGGCCGCTCCCGCCGGCCAGGGGGCTCCCTCCCGGCCCGCCAGCCTCCCCCCGGCGGCGATCGGCCGCCCCTCCCGCGGCACCCCTGCGCCCTTACCTCGGGGAGCGGCCCGGGGCTGCCCCCGGTCCTGCCGCCTCGGGACGCTGCGTGCGGCGGGCGGGCGGGCGAGTCCGGAGCCCGGCGGCCGCCCGGAGGAGCCGGAGGGAGAGCGGGCGCGAGAGGGGGAGCCGCGGCGGCGTGTGCGCGCGTGTGTGTGAGCGAGAGAGCGAGGGAGCGAGGGAGTGAGCGAGCGGGAGCGAGGGAGTGTGCGTGTCTGACTAGGGGGGAAGTGTGCAAGGGACGGATCCCTTCCTTCCTCCCGCAGCCTCTGGTGGAGACTCGGAGAATGCAGCGCCCGCCGGGCAGGAGCGCCGCGCCGCGCCGCAGGCGGCCACCGGGCCCGGACCCCGCAGCCCGCGAGCCGCGCCCCCCGCCCGCGCCCCCCCGCCCCGATCGCGCCCCTCCCCCGCCGAGAGGGGCCGGCCTCGCCCGCGCCGGGGCGGCCCAGACGCAGGAAACCCCGGGGGGGCGGCGCCCCTCCTTCGTTCGGCGCCGGATCCGCGCGGAGGGAGCGCCCCCAGGAGGGGGGACCGTCTCCCTCCCCGCCAGGCAGCTCCCGGGAGGTCCCGGTGGGAGACCCGACCCTTCCCCCTCACCTGACTTTCCTGCGTCTAGGGTTCCCCATGTCCCTCCCACTGCTACGGGAGCCCGGCTTCAGAGAGAGGGGGCGCAGGCAGGGTGGGGGCAGGCTCCTCCAGTGGCCGCCCGGAAAGGCCCCTGCACAGAGCCGCCAGTTTCAGATGCAACCACTGTGCTTTGACGTGGACAGAGGCCGGGGGCCTGTCCCCAGGGAGGTGCCAGGTCGGGTCTCCCAGGAGGACCCCTGAGGCTTTTCCTGCGGCGGGGGGAAGGGGGGCCATGCTGGACCTACCTGCAACCAACGAAGTAAGCAGGCAAGACAGCCCTAAGTTTAGTGCCCCCTTGGCCCCCTGAGCCTCCCAATAACCACCCCCACCTTCCCCACTGCCCCGGAACTCGGGGCAGGCCTGATTGCCCATCTCTTGAAATTGGAGCTGCCGCTGCCGGAGGTCTTTCCTGCCCCACCCAGCTTCTTTTCTCCCGGCTACTCGGGCTTCCTCTTCAGTCCCATCTCTCTAGGGCGCAGCCTAATCGAGGAGACCCCCTCCTCCACACGCACACACCCTGTCCTCTGTGTGAGGTTGTTTCAGCATGAAGTCCGCTGGGACCAGCAACTTCTATAGATGCACCCTCTGTCTTGAGTTGGGGGGATTCCTGAGGGCTGTGGGGTAGGTGGGCGCGGGGTAACAGGGGACATGACCACCATCTACCTCTGTCCTGCCGTGCTGTCACCAACCAGACACACAACGAGGTCTGATCAGCTGCTGAAGTTCAGGGCAAAGAAGGAGCAGGACCTGCTTGGGCCCCTGTGGGTCCTCCCCCACCAGGCTCTACCTCACTCCCATCCTGCTCCCATCCCGCTCCCTCTAATTTTCCTCTCCAGCCCCAGCCCTGTCCCTCTCCCCGCCTCCCTCTCCTCCCCGGTGACTGGTGACTGGAATCTCCTCGTCCCCTGGCTGCCCCTCCCTCTAAGCTCCATCACACTTTTATTTATTTTGAGATTTCTTCTCCATCGTGCCAGCTCGTTTCCACGCGTCATTCCGTGTCTCTTGGTTTATTCCCCTTCCTTGATCTCTCCCAGCCTTGCTTTGTCAGGCCCTCCATCGCCTCTACTCTCTCCTCCTCTCTCCTCTCTATTCTTAGCCTCCATTCTTTCAGGCTTTCTGAGACTGGAGGCTGGCCCTTCCAGAAGCTTCTCCTCACTTTCCATTCTCTCTCTCCCCTCGGACCCACTTTGGCCTCGCTCTGGCCATCTGCTCCAGCTGCCCTCCCTCCCTGTCTCCTCCTCCCCAGGACCCTGCCTGGTGTGTGCTGTTCACACCGGAGTCACACCTACTTAATGCGCAGTCCGCAGGTGGCCCGTGTTTCTGGCCTGGGACTCCCGTGGCTTTCACATCTGCATACATACAGTAGATGCTCAATAAATGTTTGTAGGATGAACTACTCACACATCTTTCCCTTGGATCTCTCTCCTCTCTTCTCCCTGTGACTCTTTGTTAGATCTCCCACTGCTTTTCCTCTCTCAGAGGCTCCTCTTCTCAGACTCCCACCATTCTCTCTAATTCCTCCTTCCTGCACAAGTCTCTGAGTGCCCACCCTGTGCCAGGCACTATGCTAGTCTCTGGGCACACGTTGAGGTCTACGTCAGTCATTATTGAACACTTGCTGTGGGCTGTGATTTTGCTTTTAAGTTCCCTCAACAGATTCTAGGACGAGCCCCCTTTTACAAATGAGGAAACTGAGGCACAGGGTGTTGAAACATTAAGGTCACACAGCCGGCAAGCAGTGAAATCAGGTTGTACACTCTGGGCTGGGAGATGGTGAGCCCGGACGTCTCCTGTAGTGTGACAGGGGCGGCAAGAACCTGTGTAGGAGCACTGGGCTCAGCCATCACGCAGGCTGTGTGATGTGGGACAAGTCACCTCCTCGGCATTGCTGTGCAGGGAAAATGAGCCGATAATAGCAGTAGTTAACATCTAGAGAGCACATGCCATGTGTCAGACCTGTGCCAAGTGTTTCACACTGATTACTTCATTTGATTCTCATAGCAACCAACTTATACATGGATAGTTGGGGAAACCAAGGCATGGAGAAACTATAAAAGTTGCCCAAGCTCACACAAGTAGTTTGTGGCAGAGCTGAGGTTCAAATGGAGGCAGGCTGGGGCCAGGGTCTGCACTGAACCGGCACCATTAGCATCTGGGGTCAGAAGGAGTCTTGGTTGTGGGGGCTGTGGTATACCCAGGAGGAAGTTCGGTGGCATCTCTGGCCTCTACCCACTAGATGCCAGTAGTGTGCCCCCCCTTGTGACAACCAGAAATGTGTCCTGGCATTGTCAAAGGTCCCCTGGGGGCAAAATCACTCCCAGTTGAGAACAACTGCTCTAGTCTGAAGCCCTAAGAGCAGGGCCTGCCCCAGGGCACCTGGGGAGTTGGAGCAGGTGTCAGGGGAGGGCTTGGATGGGGTGGGGGGGGGCAGGCTGCTGTAGGCTCCTGGCTCTGCCTTCTCCCTCCCTCTTCCCTCCTTGTCTACACCTGCTCCGTTCCCTGTCCTCACCTCAGCCTGTGTCTCTGTCCCCCTGTTCATCTCCTTACATCTGTCTGTAGTCTCTTACACACAGGCCACTGTCTCCTCAACACCCTCCACTGCTGTCACGGTTTCCTCCTCTCCGTAAGCCTTCCTTTCTGGGTCTTTCTGCCTCTTTCTCTCAGTCTCCTTATTTGTCTCTTTCTGCCTGTCCCTGTCTTCTTCTCTCGGGCTGGCTTTCCCCTCTCCCTCTCACCCCCTTCCTCTCCCCCTCTCCCCCTAGCCCAGGCTGTGTGTGTGTGTGTGTGTGTGTGTGTGTGTCTTTCTCTATCCCTTTCCTTTGTCTGGTCACCTCTGGCGCTCAGCCTCTGGCTCCCCTTTGCCTGGCCTACTGGGACTCTGTCTCCATTCTCCCTCCCCTCCCCTCCCCTCCTGCTCTCTCCCACCCTCCCTTCCCCCGTTCTACCTTCTTCTCCCCACCCTTCCTTCCTTCCCTCCCTCATCCCTTCTCCCTTCCCTTCCCCCCTTTTCCCTTCCTTCCTCCCTTCTTCCTCCTCCCTCCCCACCTTCCTTTTCTCCTCCCTTTCTTCCTCCTTTCTTCCTCCTCCTTGCCTTCCTCCCTTCCTTCCTCTCTTCCTTCTTCCCTTCCCTCTTCCCTTCCTCCTTTCCCTCCTTTCCTCCCTCTTTCCTCCTCTCTTCCCTCCCTCCCTCCTTCCTTCCCCTTTCCTCGCTCCATCCTTCTACTCTGCTCCCTCTATTCTCCCCTCCTCTCCCTCCTTCCCTCCTCCTCCTCCCCTTTGTCTGTGGGAGCTGGAAGTTAAAAGCTTTTCCGAACTTGCTCTCCAGTCGCTGTTCCCGGCGCCTTTCATCTCGCCAGCACATTTGTAAAACTGCGCAGACTGAAGGGCCGTGACATGAACAACCAAAGAAATGTCAGCACGGCGACTGGGGCCGCCTGCCCGCTGGGGGGACGGCTGGGGGGGTCAGGGTGCACCCCAGCTCCTCCCGGGAAGGGCCGAGGACCGGGACGGGGTTGGAGGGCTCCCGCCCCCCTCCAGGGGCTCCCCGCATTCCGTGTCTGCGGAGCCGGCTCCCCCCTCCCCCACCCCGCAGGGCGCAGGGCGGGGCGGGGCGACTCACCGAGGGGCGGGGAGGGGGGTGCACAACTGCAGGGCAGCCGCACGCACCCAGCCCTCCTCCCCCCTCCCCCCGCCGCGCTTAGACACCTCCTCCCGCGCACCACGCAGCCAGGTTGTCTGGGTTCCAATCCCGTCACCCACTCAGCAGCGCCGACGTTCTGGGCAGGTGACTTCACCCCTCCAGGTCCCAGCGTCCTCGTAGCCGCCAGCCACCCAGTCAAAGGGCTGGGTGAAGACTGCAGGAGCGGACCCGTGTAAGACACTTAGAATAAGTGTTTGCTGTAATTAATAACAGCCAGTCGGCAAAGTGGGATTAGCCAGGTGCTCCAGCGGGGGAAACCCAGGTTCAGAGGGCGAAGTGACTCGCCAGAGGACTCAGAACAAGTGCCCCGAGCAAGGACCAAGCCTGGGGTCCCTCTCCCCTCTCCCCTGTGCAAGGGGGTGGGCACCAGGAGGCAGCACAGCTCCGGGGGTTAAGGGCTGAGTAGGTTTTGTTTGGTGCTGTATCCCGTGGGTTCAGCACATAGTAGATGTTCAGTAAATACTTGTTCGTGAATGAAGGAGGGAGGAAGGGAGAGACGAGGGAAATGACTGGAAAGGTGCCAAAGCCAGAACACTGAAAGGGTGCTGTTTGCAGGGGCGCAGTGAGCTGAGGTGGAAAAAGGAGCCTGGAGCTTAGGGAACTCCTGGGCCAGGAGAGCTGTGCATCTAGGACCTGAGCTGCCGCATGTCTGGGGCTGCAGACACAGCCCCAGCCCACCCCTCCAGCCCAGTGTCACACCAGGAGTTATCCGGCTGCACCTCCAGCCCTGACAGCTCCCCAACACCCTGCCCCTGCTCATGGAACCTCAGCCTGGGACGAGGTCCCCACCTTCTGCCTTCCCCTCCACACTGTATCCCCCTCCTCTCTGTCTGGACCCAGATCCAAAGCCAGGGCAGCCCACCGGGAAAGGCAGGCCTCCTCCTTCTCCATCCTGCCGGCCCCTGGAAGCCTCCTGGCCCTGCGGCCTAGCGCTGCAGGTGGCTGTGAGGACAGGGAGCTAGGATGCCCCTGAGCTTTCCTGAAAGCCCTAAAGCTGCATTTCAGGGAGAACAGGGCCTGAACACCTGAACCATCCCTCCTGAAGCCCCTTCCCTGGGGTGGGAAAGTGAGACAGCCCCACCACACACAACCTCCACCCCCACCCCCACACTTCAAACACCGACTCTCCCTGAATTATTCACCTGCCTCTCCCCAGGGCTGCTGCAGAGCGCCCAGCCCAGGTGCTGAGGAGGAAAAAAAGCAGGAAGGCCCATTAAATTTAAACACCGCTGAGGATTGTCAGATGTGAGGTTCTATTCCTGGCCAGGAGAAGAGCAGCCAGCAGGAGGGGAAGGGGAATCAGCAGGGAGCTGTGGGGTGACTGCCTGAGCACCAGTAGGGAAAGGCCCAGAAGCCAGAGAACCTGAGCCCTCCCTCACCTGCGGGCCCTCATCCCCGAGGCAGCAGCGGACCTCCGCATAGCAGCTCATTCCCCTGGTGCTGAGGAGACAAAGGGGACCCGTCTAAAAATAGCTTCTCTGCAGTGGCCTGAAAGCCCCCCATTACTGCTTGGGCATGAGAGGCTGGGCATTGCCTCTCAAGCTTCACCTCTTACTCCTTCCTTTTTGTACTTCACATCCTGGTAATGCCAGCGGCTTTTACTTTTCTTATCACACACTCAGAGCTTTGATAATGCCGTTCCTGCCCCTAGGATATCTCTTTTCTTCCTTCGGCTGGCTGTAAAACTCCTATTTATCCTTCAAAACCCAGCTGAATCATCACCCCACCAGCTGGCATAGGCTCTCCCACCTGGGTACTCCCCTTGCACCTGGAGTTGCTGTCTTCGTCCCACCCCACAGGGATGGTGGAATCCTTGGCTATCAGGCCCCGTTTGGGCTGTCACCAATCCCTGTAAGAAGCAGTGGAAAGGGAGCTGGTTACCCTGAAAAGTCTGAGATTTCTTCCTAGTCCTGGCTCTGGCCCCAACTCTCTCTCTGTGTTTTTGGGCAAGCCCTTGGCTCTCTTTTGGCCTTGGTTTTCTGTTCTGTAAAGTAAAAGAGGACTGGCAGGGGCTAATTTCACAATAGCTAAGGGCCCTTCCAGTTATCAGAGTCCAGAATTCTCTGCTGCACACACACTTTTTCAAGCCATTTCTTGCTCTTCCCCCACATGGATGCGGCCTGGCCAGCTTCCTTATTGATACCTGAAACAGTGCTGGGCTGGAGCTGGCTCATACTGGCTCATTAAAGCCAATTGTTAGGTTTTTCAGGAATTTTGCAAGCCAGTTTTGCGAGCCCTTGAATTTGGCCATGTCCAGAGTATTTATACCATGAAAATTGGCAAACACGGCAAATTAGAGCTTCCCTGAAGTCTTTGCCCAGAGCCAGTTAACCTCTGTCTGAAACCCACCCTCCCACCTCCAGGCTTTTACTCCTCTGGTTTCCCCTATTTGAGAAATCCCTGCTCCATCCCTGGTTATTGGTTATTTCCCACCCAGGCGCCGGGTTCCAACTTTGATGTCCCACTCAGAGTGAGGGTTTCTTGTTTTATTTTACAGACTTCCCCTGTCACCTCACTCCTCCCTGAATGCTCTTTTCCTCCCCCCCTTTTTTTTAAGATTTTATTTATTTATTCATGAGAGACACAGAGAGAGGCAGAGACACAGGCAGAGGGAGAAGCAGGTTCCATGCAGGGAGCCCGACGTGGGACTCTATCCCAGGTCTCCAGTATCACACCCTGGGCTGAAGGAGGCACTAAACCACTGAGCCACCCGGGCTGCCCTCTTTTTCATTTTTAAAAAAGTTTTTATTTAGGGATCCCTGGGTGGCGCAGCGGTTTAGCGCCTGCCTTTGGCCCAGAGCGTGATCCTGGAGACCCGGGATCGAATCCCACGTCAGGCTCCCGGTGCATGGAGCCTGCTTCTCCCTCTGCCTATGTCTCTGCCTCTCTCTCTCTCTCTCTGTGTGACTATCATAAATAAATGAAAAAAAAAAAATCAAATTTAAAAAAAAAAAAAATAAAAAAAAAATAAAAAAGTTTTTATTTAAGTAATCTCTACATCCAACATGGGGCTAGAACTCACGACCCCAAGATCAAGAGTCTCATGCTCTTCCAGCTGAGCCAGCCAGGCACCCCTGTGAATGCTCATTCTTAGTGGCACCACAGTTTGGGGAAGGACACACACTTTGGTGCAGATGTGAGTGGAAACCCTGGCCCTGCCCTGTGCACACAAGGTTTATGAAAGGGGTTTCTGCTCAGGTTCCTCCTTATAGAGGACTTCCCTGATCACTCAAGTAAAGTAGCATCCCCTCACCCCACTCTCCCATTACTCTCTAGCTTTTCATTTTGGTTTATCTTCTGAGCTCTTGTCCCTTCCTGACACTTTTTTTTTTTTTAAGATTTTATTTATTTGAAAGTGAGAGAGAGCACGAACAGGGAGAGGAGCAGAGGGAGAAGGAGAAGCAGTCTCCCCACTGAACAGGGAGACCAAAGCGGGGCTTGATCCTAGGACCCGAGATCATGACCTGAGCCAAAGGCAGACACTCATGCCACTGAGCCACCCAGGTGCCCCTGACATTTATTGGTTACCTTGTCCATCGCTCACTCTCCCTCTAGCCTGTAAAGTTGGTGAGGGCAAGGGCTTCTCTGACCTGGTCACTGGACACCTCACCTCCTAGAGCAGCACCTGGCACATAGTAGGTACTCAGTCATTCCATCGAATAAATGATTGTGTGACCTTGGACAAGTCACGATGCTTCCCTGAGTTTCAGTTTCTCCAATACCACCCCCCCACACACCCCGGGGAGAATTGTTGTGAGATGTATATTCCTGGCCTGAGCTGCTTTAGAGAAGAGCCTAGTCTCCACTCTACCACTAACCCATGGTGTCACCTTGGGCAAGTCACCTTCCCACCCCCTTCCCACCTTGGTTTTGCCTGCCTCTCAGGGGTGTGGCGCAACAGCAAGCTGATAAGCTACAGTGAGGTATCATGTCACTCTTTGGGCCCCATCTGCCCCCTCCCATCCCACTCCCACCTCATTTATTCAACAAATATTTGTTGAGCGTTTATGCCTACGTTTGTGCCCATGTGCCACGCAGAGGATATAGCAGTGAACCGGGGGATACCCTCATCCTCATGGACTTCCATTCAGGTTGGGAAGACAATAAACAAGTCAAATTAGTAAAATAAATAGTATGTCAGATGGTGATGGTGCTAAGGAGAGTCTTGAGCAGGAGAGGGTCACAGGGAGTGTTGAAGGGGGGGTTCCCCTTTTGGGAAGGGGGGTAGTCAGGAAAAGATCTCCCTGCTAGGTTGAAGTTTATGAATAAAGACACAAAGGAGGTGGTGTTCAGGGAAAGAGCCTTCTGGGTAGAGGGAATGGCAAGTTCAAGAGCCAGGAGCAGGAGGAGACCTGGCAGGAGCAGGGAACCCAGTGTCTGGAGAGCAGTGAGCTGGGGGCCAGTGAGGGAGGACAGAAGGTAGTGATGGCTGCTTCTCTGCCTCCCCCCCCTTCCTCCTCCCTCCCTCATGGTAGAGATAGTCTCAAAGTTGGTGACATGGGAGTCCCAAGAGGAGGCTGGGGGACTCCTCTCCCTCCCTCGCTCCCTGGCGGGCCTCTCCCCAGCAAGTGGGGAGCCAAGCCAGACGCCCTGCAGCTTCTGGATCAGCCATTTGTCTCCTGGTGCCTGGAGTTTCCTGGAGCCCGGGCCCTTCCTCCCCGTCAGCCCGCTCCCCTGAGTGGCAGAGACAGGTGTGAGGAATTAGCTGTGGGGACGAATGCCGTGACAGGAACCGGCACAAAAGAAGAGGACAGAGTGTAATGTTTATTACGTTTGAAGCAAAGCAAACACGCGGCCTATTTATGTATCTATAGAGAATTAATTGGCGAGCGGCAGCAAGAAGCAGATTATAAATTAGAATCATTTTCGCCAACTGAAACCCATTCATCTTGCTTCAGAATGGGCCTGTCACCTCCTCCCGACTAATTCTTTTTAAATTCCTTGCGTTTCTCACGGGTCTCCTGCAGCTCCCACCTTGAGACCTGAAGCCCATGAGGTTGTACCCACCGCAGCGGAAGGCTGGGTTCAAGCTCTATGCTTTTGGGGTCACCCAATGTCTCCCCACCCTGGGGCCTGTCCTGGGTCTGAGCCCCTGGTGCCCGGGCCCTGCACTGTTATCCCTTCTTCCGTGTGGCTCAGAGCTTCCTGCAGCTCTTCTGCTCCGGCTGGAGGAGAGCCCCAGCAGAGGCCCTGCCCAGCGGGTGGAAGGGGCCAGCCTGCGGCTGCCATCCTGGGGACCCTGGGGTACTGGCCCTGCCGCCTGCTTTTGATTCTGGGCTCCGAGCAGCCAGCCTCCGCAGGAATCAAAGAGAAGCCATGCTGCTGGGTCCCCGGTGGGCCTGGCTCTGGCTTCTCTCACCTGGAGCCCGTGGAGATGAAAGAGCGGGTGGGTGCCAGAGGCTTCCAGGCCCGAGAGCAGTGCCATGCCTGCCCTGGGCTGTGCCAGTTAACCCTTCCCTTCCGCGGCCGTGGAGCTGGGACTGCCGTGGGGAGGTCGATGTCCAGGCCTTTGAGGGGGGAGACAAAACAGCCAGCAGGGGAGTTCCTGGCCTGGCACAAGGTAGCTAAACATCAGGAGTCTAATGATTAAAGGTATGAGCATGGACCCGGGTCTGAATTCAGGAAGCACCTCCCGACTAGAGACGGTAGGTCATTGCTCCCCTCCACGCCTCAGTTTCCTTGACCGTGAAGTGGGGATCATAATAGCCTGGAGCCTGGCACGATATTCAGCTGGCCTTGTTTAAATATTGCAGTCCTGGGGACCCCCGGGTGGCTTAGCATTTTGGCGCCTGCTTTTGGCCCAGGATGTGATCCTGGAGACCTGGGATCGAGTCCCACATCGGGCTCCCTGCATGGAGACTGCTTCTCCCTCTGCCTGTGTCTCTCCCTCTCTGTGTCTCTCATGAATAAATAAATAAAATATTTTTTAAAATATCGCGGTCCTCCTATCCTGCTCAGCAAACAGCTGAGGGACCCAGAGCTCTTCCCTGCTACTACCCCAGTCCCACCTAGGGACACCTCCCCTCCCCAAGATCCAAAAACTAAAGGTCGAGTCCTCTGGGGGCCTTGAGGCCCTGCCTCTGAGTCAACAGTGAATGTCGTGAAAGAGCCACACATGCTGTCCTGGGTATTAAATATTTTGCCTGTCTGCCCTGCCTGCATCCTATAGACGTCATGAAGATGAAATGAGATGATAGGAGCACAGTGCCTGGCATCCAGCAGGTGCCCAATAAATGTAGCTTGACACTATCATTAATCTGAACCAGGGCTCTAAGCCTGGAATAGCCTGGAATGCCACTCTTCCTCCCTTGCTCCTCTCTATCTTTTAAAAACAAACTATGGATAACATCTGGCATCCACCAGGAGCCCCCCGCCTCCCCCACCCACCCCAAGTGCTGGCGTTGGAGAATCACTGTGTGCAGAGCCTCCTGCAGCTGCCTGAGCATAGACCCTCCTGGGGCCAAAAAAAGTTTGCTTCTGGGAATGTTGAGTTTCAGAGGCAGCACTGAGGCTCCTTGAGGGCAAAATCCAGGTGTCCAGACCTCTGTCCCCTCCTCACCCCCCAAATCGACGGAACCCAGGGGCCCTACTAAGGGCTCACCATTGAGACAGAGAGACAGACCTGGGCCCAGCCACTGGCAGGACCCAGCACCTCATGTGACATGCAGGCATTCAGAAGGGCCCTTGATCTACTGGTCAAAGGCCTACAGACAAGTTTGAGGTGTGAAAAAAAAAAAAAAAGAAAGAAAGAAAGAAAAAAGGATTAGCTCCAAAATACAAAAAGAAAACCGCAAAATTGAAATTAATTAGTGTTTAATTAAATGTCTACAAAACCTAGCTGTGCCAACTAGTCAATGGCGACTCAGCTCACCTCTCCCATACGTGGGCATCAAAGGTGGGTGAGGGGCAATTTGGTGCCTTTGGCTGCACGTGGTGTGGTGTGGAATAGAGGCCCCTCAGAGCAGGAGTGTGCTGGGGCCTATCTCCATCTCCCTGTGCTCTTGGGTCCCAGCTCTATCCTCACCATGACCTTGGGCAAGTCACTCCCACTCTCTGAGCCTCAGCTTCTTCATCTGTCAAGGGGGCAGAACCACTCCTAGCTTTCAGGGTGGCTGGAGGTTTCTCTAAGCATATTTTCAGGGCAGCATGGTAATTTTCCCAATGTTGTGGGAACCCAGTAAGGGGAGGGGGCTTGCCAGAGACTGGCTGGACAGGACTTGAACTTCAACCTCTGGACCTTTCTCTAGCTCTTTCCTTACACGGGGTTCTGGATAAGATATTCAGGGATGCTTGGCTGGCTCGGTTGATAGAGCATGTAACTCTTGATCTTGAGGTTGTAAGTTCGAGCTCCATATTGGATGTAGAGATTACCTAAAAACAAAATCTTTTTTAAAAAAAGAATGAAGGGCATGTGGGTGGCTCAGTGGTTGAGCATCTGCCTTTGGCTCAGGTCGTGATGCCAAGGTCCTGGGATCAAGTCCCACATGGGGCTACTTACAGGGAGCCTGTTTCTCCCTCTGCCGATGTCTCTGCCTCTCTCATGAATAAATAAATAAAACTTTAATAATAATAATAATAAGAAGAATGATATTCAAAATATGTAACAGTTGAGAATGGAGCGGGTATAACTCATGACTTACTGGATCCTAGGAAAAGCCCGGAGGAGCTGGGGGTTAAGGAGGTGGGCTGAACCTGTAGGAGACTCAGAAGACAGAGAAGCAGCTCTTTATCCACCAGAGTGGGAGGGTGTCAACATTTTAATGCCTGGAACAGCCCTGTTGGTGTGTGCTGGCTCCGTGTGGCCTGTCATCTCCCAATGGGCTAGGACATCCTTGTGAGCGACCTGAATGATGTGGGATTCAGAGAGCATTACTTACACACTGACCCTAGGACCCAGGGATCCTGCTTCTGAGTATAAATCCCAGGGAAATTCTTGGCATGTCCACGAGGTTCAAGTCTGGGGGATGCTCATCCTGTTCAAGTCTGTGGTCAGGGAGGTTGGAGGCAACCCCTGTGCCCTCCCTGGCAGAGTGGGCAGGAAGACGTGGGGACACGCTGTGGAGGTCTGGACAGCTGTTAGTACAAGAGACAGGTACACAGCACCAGACGTGGATGGATCTTTAAAACACGAAACGACAAGAGTAAGAAAGTGATAGGGATCTATAGCATAATAGCATTTCTGTGAACTCAGGGTGCATTCAGATGGTGATTACATGAATCTATATCTATATGCTTTAATTTAGAGAGCTGAACACACGCAAAAAGGTCAATGTTGGGATCCCTGGGTGGCTCAGCGGTTGAGCGTCTGTCTTCAACTCAGGGCGTGATCCTGGAGTCCTAGGATCGAGTCCCACATTAGGCTTCTCGCAGGGAATCCACATCTCCCTCTACCTATGTCTCTGCCTCTCTCTCTCTGTCTCATGAATAAATAAAATCTTAAAAAAAAAAAAGGTCAATGTTACTATATGATCAATAAAATAAAATAAAGACAGGAGACTGTTCCAGACCACTCAGAGTCTAGAATGAGAGACACACTTTAAAAAATGCATTTATAAAAATAAATAAATAAATAAATAATGCATTTATGAAAACCTGTTCTCATTTGCAAATGCACATGCACGCCAAGGGATCTCTTGTCACCTTGCCCCTCCAGGAGCTCCCAGGCTAATGCAGCAAGCCGACTGAAAAACAAAACAAAACAAAAGCCTCAAACAAACAAACAAAACACCTCACTCTAGCATCATCAGAGCTGTGCAAACATACAAAGCACTCGGAGACCGGAGACCGCAGAGGAGGGAACAATATAGTCTGCCTGCGGGAATCCCAGAAAGCTGCCCCCAAGAAAGATGATAGTAGCTTGAATCTGCAACGCTGCGCTGCGTTAGAGGAGTTGGTGGCCTAATAGGATCTCCCCATTAGAGGAGTGGGCACCGCTTTACCCAGGGGAGTGAGGCTGGGATGGGGAGATCTGAGGTGCCTTTGGCCACGGGGCCTTGCAGGCTTGGGCCCTCCTGACCTTATCAGCCTCTGAGTCAGCAGGGCCTGGGAGGAGCTGGCCTCCAGCCTGCTGGAGAGCCTGGGGGGCACTACCTCTTGGGCTCCTCCCTCTCTCTTATCCTCCCTCCACTTCTGGTTCTGCCCGCTTTACCCCAATTTGCCTCCTCCATCCAATCTCAGCACACATGGCCCGATCCCGATCCCTGGCCTGTCCCCAGTCTCCCAAGTCTGCGGTCGGTCCGGTCACTGGAGGGAGCCTCCCAGGGCAGGCCCTCTGTGCTGCTCCCCATGGCCCCAGCGTGACATCCAGCCCCTCCTGTCTCCCCAGCTCAGTCTCTCACGGCCCCCCACCTGCTGCTTACCCTCCAACATCACTAGACCACTGGATTTCTGCCCTTCTTCGCCTCTGTGCTTTGCTCACCATACCTGATCCTTTCAGAATTCCCTTCTACTGGGCAGCCCAGTTGGCTCAGAGGTTTAGTGCCCCCTTCAGCCTGGGGCATGATCCTGGAGACCTGGGATGGAGGCCCATGTCGGGCTCCCTGCATGGAACCTGCTTCTCCCTCTGCCTGTGTCTCTGCCTCTCTCTCTGTGTTTCTTATAAATAAATAAAATCTTTAAAAAATAAAAAAATAAATCACGTGGGCTATGTATGGATCCAGGCTCCCTGCGTCTATGGCTGGTTCTGCCCTGTTGTGACTCTGGACATATTACTTGATCTTTCTCTGCCTCGGATATCTCATCTGCAAAATGGGGATAAGAAGGGTCTCTATCAAAACATTTTTTTAATTTAAAAAATGAACCTTAGGGATCCCTGGGTGGCACAGCGGTTTAGAGCCTGCCTTTAGCCCAGGGCGCGATCCTGGAGATCCGGAATCGAATCCCACGTCAGGCTCCCGGTGCATGGAGCCTGCTTCTCCCTCTGCCTGTGTCTCTGCCTCTCTCTCTCTCACTGTGTGCCTATCTTAAGTAAATAAAAATTAAAAAAAAATAAATAAAAATAAATAAAAAAATAAAAAATGAACCTTAGACTGAAAAAGTATCTACCTCACAGGATTGTTGGGAGGAGTCAGTGACTGTCCATAAGTTGTTAGCATCATGGCATAGTGCCTGGCACATAGTAAATGCTCAACAAATGTTGGCTGTCATTCATCACACACCAGCTATGAGTACCAGGAGATCAGGGGGGAGTTTGATGTGCCTTTGGGCGCCCAGCAGCCCCCAGGCCAGGGTCTGCTTGTTGAGTGGCCCTCTGCAGCAGACCCAGCTGTTGGGATGCAAAGAGATTCCACATAGGTGCCCGCCATCGGCCATTTCTGGTGTCCTGGGTCTCAGAATTGACTCTAAGGTTGGGGTGGATCCATGCTTCTGATCTGGGATCCTGAAGTGACTATATTGGTGGTCAAGGGGCCATCCCTAGCCCCATCTCTTTCCCTGCTTCCTGGCTTGGCCCCAGCCCCCACCCCCTCTCAAGCTGTCATTTCTGAATGATGTAGCAGATGAGGCAAGAGGACGGGGTCCTCTGTGGTAGGAGCTGTCCCTGGCCAGACTACCCTCAGTCCAGCACAGGGAGCCTTCCTGGTCCTGTACCCCATTCCAGCTCTGTCTGCTTCCCCAGTGTAGCTACAGCTTTTCCCCGTGGCTGCCCCAAGTAGGCTCTCCTGCCTGGGTGGTCCTCAGCCTTGGTAACAAAGAAGTTTTTCTTGGCAGCGTTACTAATTAGCAGTGAAAGGCGATTAGTGTCATTAACAGACTCAAAACATTTGTATTACGAGCTCCTTGCTGGCTGCGGGGGTGCCCTGGACAGAGGTGGGGGTGGGAGGCTTGAAGACATCAGGCTTGAGACGAGCTGGCTGGCGGGAGAGGCCGTGAGACCGAGGGGGCGGGAGGGAAGGCGCGGGCAAGAAAAAACGAAACTTAAAGTGGATGAATTATTTACTGCAGGAAACAATCCCGGACTCACTTACTCTCACTCGGAACATCCCAAACTGTAATCCGTGGCATTTTTCACATCTCCCTAGCGTGCTGAGTGATTTTCTTTACGACTGGATAGCAGAGGCCAGGGTAATCTTGTAAGAGATTGGCTTAGTATTGATCATGTGCATCTTTCTGGTCTCTGGGCTCCCACCCACCCTTGATGCTGGCATCCCCAGTTTGGATCAGATCCCAAGGCCAGCCCCAGGTGGGAACAGACAAGGTGGCCATCTCCCCAGTGCACACTGGGAGCCGCCAGGGTGGGCCCCTGGACCACACAGGGGCTGAATGCCTCTGTCTGAGTCACTGATGCCATTTTTGGTCTCAGGCCAGGACGGTCCTAAATGAGCCCCTGCTCTTTTGCCATATGCTTTAGATGCCGTGTGTCAGTCCTCCTCCCAGGGAACCTCAGGTAGACATGAATCTCATTGTTTAGGTAATGACAGCAGCTGCTCTCTACTGACCTCCCCCTATGTCCTGGGTACTGTGCTTATCACACGTTTCGTTTATGATCTACTTGTTCCCTCAACAAAGTGCTGTTCACTGAAAAACTCAGAGAGGTTACAGGCTTGCCTGGGGTCACTCAGTAAGTGGCAGAAGCTGGTCCCCAACACTGATCTCCTCACCGCCAGTACCGGGCACACAGAAGAGGAGTCATGAAGATAAAGGATACAAAGCTCGGGATGAAATACAGCAGGTGTTCTGTAGGATTCAGGTGCCCCTCCTGGGGACTTCTCGAAGAGGGCAATGCTCCATCTGAAGAACTGGATGGCTAATAGCAACCTGCAGGCAGCATAGAGTCCCCTGGGGCACTCACTCAGGGCCGGGCTTGCCTTCAGAGCAGAGAGGAGGGAGTCTCCTGGCTGGGAAGACTCTCAGAGTACAAGGTGCTTATGGCACTGAGCTGGACGGAGCACCACGGAATCGAGGAGGAGGAGGGGGAGACTGAGAGATGGGGACAAGAAGGCAGGGAGCAGGTGACTGCAGAACGCGGGCTCTGCGGCTGCCTCTGGGCTCTGCTTGCTTTTCAGGGAGAGACAGAGGAGGCATGCAGGGTCCCGCTTCTGTTCTTACTGGGCCGGGTGACTCCCTGGAAGTCCCTGCTCTTCTCCTGGCCTCTGTCTCTTCACCTGTAAAGTGGCATCTTTGTCTTAAGTCACTTGAAAGGGCTCTTTAATTGAGTCCTAGTTGATGACGTCAGCAGCTGCCCTGTTGCATGGAGGTGGGGACAGGGAAGATGGTAGGTGCCAAATCTCCCCCTGCCACTCACCCACCTCCCCTCACATGCTAGCTCAAAAGTGCTAGAGTCACCTCTGATATCACTGCTGCCAATCCACCCATTTTATGGATAGGAAAACTGAGGTCCAAAAATGGAGGTGGTAGACACACAGACAATCGAGGGAGGGCCAGGGTCTGAGCCCAGGCATCCCGGCTTTCCAGCCATGTTTCTTCTTGGTCTGCCCTGTCCGGGCTGTAGGGGCGACTCGGCTCTAAGGCCATTTTGCTTGGGGCTGAGAAACCACAGGCACAAGGCTGGGGGACCAGCAGGGATTGGGTCCCACCACCAGGCCATGGCTCTGGTGGCATTTGGCCACCTTCTTCTACGATTGTAACTGTAAATAAAGCATCTGGGAGGACTCCCAGGATTTTAATGGTTTAACAGGCAGTAATGTGTAACCCACACTACAAATGGATCTTTTAATAATGAATAAGCATTTATTCAACAAGTAATAACAGTTTTACCACCCTCAGGCTCCTCAGAAGTCCCAAGCTCTGGCATCAACTCCTTAGACTGATGTCCCCTGCTCCTATCTTTTGTCTACTTTCCCCATGGTTGCTTATTTTTGCCTTATTGATTGGTAAAAGCTCTTTGCATATTAAGGCTATTAACCCTTTACCTATTTGCTATATACAAATCTTTCCCCCCTACGTCTGTACATTTATTTTTTCCTTAGGTTGCACAGAAATATAAACATTTTATGCATTAAAAAATATATATATATATATATACATATATATCTTTGACTTTAAGTTTTGAGAATTGCTTGTAAGCCTGATGGATCCTCTGGCTTTCTTGAGGAATTGCAGGGCAAGACTAAGGCACAGGGAGGGGGCAGGGGTGATGTTCAGCAGAATTCAGAGACAAGAGCCCGGGCCCTGTAATACAACTTCAGGTGAGTCCCCATCTCTCTTGGGGCTCAGTTGGTTTATCCATAAAATGAGGGTGTTGAAACAGACAATCTCTTGCCTGCCTCCCAGCACAAATGTCCCAAGATTCTAAGAAGAGGGTGTTGTAGGGAAGATGCTGCAGTGCAGTGGGACAGGCCCAGCTATACAGTCTTCCTGCACCTGACTCCGCCATTAGAGCTCTAGCCCCCTTTAGAGCAAGAATTACATCTTCTTATTGCAATGTCCTCAGCACCTTGCAGAAAGCTGCCCCACAGGAAGCCCTCAAAAGACATTTTCCCATCCAAACTGTTGATCACACCTGGAGGTGAATCCTTGGCTCCATTTCTTGCCTCTACCTGGAGGAGGCTGAGGGAGTGTGCTGCCTGAGTTTGGGTATTGACACATTACTGGCTGTGTGACCTTGGACAAGTCACTTCACCTCTCTGGGCATCTGTTTCCTCCTCTGTGAAACTGGGATAAGACTTCCGAGAGATGTGTTGCAGCTCGAATGAGAAATTGATCTAGGAGCAAGAAATACACAGTCCTGCCACGTAGTAGGCATTTGATAAATGTCGGATCTCTATTGTATCTCCATTGCTGATTAGAGTGCATTACATCTTGAGCTGCTAAAAAATGTTGGTGAGTATCTTAGTTTGGGTTCCTGCAAAAGGATTCAAGGGCAAGTAGTTTGTTTGGGATGTCATCCTAGGAAGCAGCAGCAGCAGCAGCAGCAGCAGCAGGGGGATAAAGGGAGGCAGCCAATGAGGGGGGCGTGATCAATCCCATTATCACAGAGGACATCTGGAGCTTAACTCCACCAGGGAATTCTAGGAGCCAGTGTAGAACTCACACCTTGGAGTATTTATCCCCCAAAGAGTGAGGGAGCTGGGGTGCTGGCAGCCCCACTGTGAAGAGTCAGTAATTAACAGCTCCTCCCCAGACGTTATTATTCCACAGCTCTTCCAGGGACTCTGGAGGCCTGAGCAAGCCTCAGGTAAAGAGGCACAGGTGCTCGGCAGTTGGGGGTCTGGGAGGTGTGGCCTGAGATGCTGAAAGTGTGGGGATGGGGCGTCCCGACACCTCTTCTGGAAGGGCAGGTGGTGATGTCTGGCCCCATGACTCGAAGAGGACTGAGTGGCAAAATGGGGGGTGACAAGTCCTGGTTGTTCACTGAACTCCACTCTGGGCGCTGCCTGAAATCAACAGCCACTACCTCAGGATGGAAGTGTCACCTCGCAATAAGAGGAAATGTACGTCGTCTCTCGAGCTGGGTGGGTGGGAGGCGACAGGAAGATTTATCCAGGCCCTGGCAAAATTAACCTTTGAACGGGGGATACTGGAAGAGCAGCCTCCAGAGGGGGGTCTCTTTGCATTTATGCAGGCTGGTTCCTGGGAGCTGCTAGAAGACCAAGGGCTGCCGGGGTCAGCCATCCGGCTGCCTCCTAGGGAGGGACGCTGGACGGACAGAGCAGACACGCCCGGCAAAAGGAGACTGAAAGGAGAACCATCACCCCGGCCGGAGCAGGGAGGCTGCCAGCAGACTCGGGGCTGAGTTGTGGCCTGGGCCTCAGTTTCCCCATGTGGAAGAGCTTCTAGCTCTGACAACGTTGGAGACTGTGGAGCAGGCCACGCTTCCCCGTCCCCCCCTCCACTGCTACTCCAGCGGTCGGATGCTGGTGTGAATTCGTCCACAGAAATGACAGCCAGCCTTGCTTGAACACCTACTGTGTGCCAGGCACGGCGACCGCGACCGTACTTCATTTACAGTTGCTGTAACGCATCACCCGGCAGGCCTGGCGCTGGTACTATCTCCATTTTGCGGCTCAACTCAGAGAAATCAAGTTTCACACAGTGAGTCTGGGGCCAAGCAGAGATTTAAACCCAGGGCCCCCGGTCCCCAGCCCAGAGCTCCTTTCACTGCTGTCACCGTGTCCGGCCCTGGTTCCAGGACCTTGGTCACTGGAACTTCTGAGTCCCGGCTCTCTCTGGCACGGGAGAGCGTGCTGTGAAGAGCTCAGATTCTGGGTTCGAAGCCCAGCTTGACCAGGTTCTCCCCGTGAAAGCTTGCACAAAGCACTTCACAGGAGCCCCGGGTTCTTAGTCTGTAAAATGGTCGCAGGAGCCACGCTGGCTCGTGAGGCTGTTGTGACAATGAATGGGGGTGGCACGTGTTTAAAGGGCCTGCCCGGCTCCAGGGTCACCAAGGAACAGGCTCCTCTCTCCTCTCTGTCCCTCTACCCTGGACCTGTAAATGTGTATGACTTGCATTTGGGGTTCTCTTGGGAATGAATTTGTGCTCAGGAAGTGAGGCCCTCTCTCCAGCTCGGCCTGTGTGCGGACCCAAGGGTGGGAGTGGAAGGGAGCCTTCCTGAGAGTAACAGCACCCTAAAGCTAGGGCACCTGGGTGGCTCAGTCAATTAAGTGTCCAACTCTTGTTTTAAGCTCAGGTCATGAGATCGAGCCCCATGTTAGGCTCCAAGCTGAGCATGGAGCCTTCCTAAGATTCTCTCTCCCTCTCCTGGGTCCCTCCCCTCTCTAAAACAAAATTCTAAAGCTAAAAGTAGCTGTGAAACAGGTCTCAGTTTCCCGATCTTTGAAATGGGCATGGGGAGCTCCACCCCCACTCTGGGTCTGTTTGAGTGTAACTAGGCTTTTAAAAATAGGACTCCAGGCTCTTTGAAAGATTCATTGTCGCTCCTCTCTAGAACCTAAGGTTCCAGAAAACCCCCATGCCTCAGTTTACTCGACTGTATGGTGGAACAGAATACTTGCTGGCTGGGCCGTGGAGCAGAGAGGGGTGCCGTCTGGTGTGTGTCGTAGCACACTTGGAACAGTGCCTGACACCTAGGAAATGATGAGGGGATGCGAGGGTCCAGAGAGGGGCACACAGTGGGGACTGTGACCCCAGCCCCCCACACTGAGCCCAGCCCCCCTCCTTGTCTCCTGCACCCCCTCCCCGCAGCAGTCAGGGCCGCCTAGGTCCCCCAACCCCCTGCCTTGCCCGGGAGTGAGTGGAGGCCCAAATCCAATTAGCTTGGGAGCTGACTGCAGAGCATCGCCCCTTTAATATAGCTGGAGAGGCTGCAGAGATAAATGGGAAATTAGAATTCTGCTGGGGTCCCCGAGACCCGCCCACCCGCCTGGCGGCCCGCCCCGAGCTGAGGCTGCGGCAACCCTCCCAGAGACCAGGGCTGTCTGAGCAGGGATGGGGGGACTGCCCCTGAGAGGGGCCCACTCTCCCACGACTTATCTTCCCACTGACCACCCAGCTTCCCCTGCCCCCTTCCCCAGACAGAACTAACCTCTCCCCTCCTCATCTCCCCTCCCTCCTTCCCCCTCAGCCCCCTCTCCTCCCTGGACCTGGGGGCCCTGTTTTAGGGAAACTGGGGTGGGGGCGACATCATGTCAGGGCTGGGCACTCCGTTCCTACTGTCCGCCTCCCTCATCCTCCTCCCCGGGGTCCTAACTGAACAAGGATCCTTCCCCACTTGCTGTTACCCCATCACCCCTGGACGAGGGAGGAACAGGGTCCTGGGCTGGGACTGACTCTGGGGCTGGGCCCCCTCTGGTCTGTGGGCTCAGTCACCTGTGTGGCCGGGATGAGGCCTGGTGAGACCTCTCTAGTCACTATCAAGAGAGAAGGGTCTGCAACAGGGGCTCCTTCGGAGGGTCCCAGAGTGGGTGCACAGATGAGGCATCTGGAGGCCTCTCCTCCAGAGGGATATGGGCTGTCCCAGGGAGTCCTGGGTCACTGCCAGGGTCTTGCTGTGTTTTTCTACAGCTCCCTACTCCACTCAGGACTCAGTTTCCCCTTCTGTACAATGGGGAAGGGGTTGACATCCGATGCAGACCTAGGATTGGGGCCTGGACACCTTAGACCCACACGCTGGGAAGCAGGCAGGTCCCCCTACCATCAACCCAGCCCCGCCCCTGCCTCCCCCACTCCCTCCCTCGGGGGACACATTTGCTGCTGGGAAAGTTAATCCATTACAGTTTAAAGGCTCCGTTCCTTGCTGGCAGTAAATTACCTGCTTTGCATTTTGCAGCAACAACTTAACGGTATTAATTTATTGTGCTCTGTCTTTAACAAACATCATTATCATATTGCCAGCCAGGATTATGCAAATGGGAGGGACGAGAGAGAAAGAGGCCTATACTTGTCCCCAAAGTCACCTTGATTTATTAACTTTGGGGCCCTGCCATTGGCCAGGTCTGGGAGGCCCAGGTGAGCCAGGAGGCCAGGAGGACCTGGGAAGTCTGGGAAGAGAGTCTTCAGGACAGTGGGGGCTCTCGAGGAAGGTTCCTTCTGGGAGGGAAGGACTGGCAGGGCTTAGAGGGATTACTTGGTCATGTGACTTTGGACAAGTCCATTCCCTCTGTGGGCCTTGATTTCCCCACCTGTAAGATGGGGGTTCGATTAAGATGTTTTTGGAGCTAATAATATGTGAACTTGAGATTCACCAACGCATTCTGAATGATCCAAAAGAAAGTGTGAGTGTGTGTGTGTGTGTGTGTTTGGGGAGGGTGGGCCGAGTGACTTTGAAAGGTCTGGGGCCACATGATCCTGGGCCAGGGTCCTCCTGCTGGGCTCCCTGGCTCCTATGACCACCCACCCCAAGTCTGCCCTAGCGATGGGTGCCAACGTGGAGGAGGTGTGGGGGAGGCAGGGCCTGAGGGAAGGGGCTTCTGCTTGGTTAGGGGCCGGAGGCCAGTTGGTGGGAGTCTTGGACTTCCAGGCTGTAGACGGAAGCCAGGGAAAGGGAAGCCAGAACCAGCTCGGGTGGGGAGGCAGCAGCATTTAGCTTCTGATTCTCCATCAGTCCTGAGGGCTCGGCTGGGCTGTGCCACGGGGGCTGAAGAGGGTTATGGCTGGGTCCCAGCCCCCAGCTGAGAATCCTGCACCCCCTCGGAGTTTCCTGGCTCGTGCTGAGCCGCCATGGGACACTCCCAGTTAGCCTGCCTGGGGAGCTGGAGACAGGTGAGGCGGCAGCCTCCCTCTGCTCTCCTAGGCCTCGGCCCTGCCCACCTCCCTGCTCACTCGAGCTGGACCTGGACTTGGTGAGAGCCCGCCTGATTGCACAGCTGGCTGCCCCCGGCCACCCGAGGCCTGTTCCCCACCACCTGCAGCCCGGCTCTGCCAGGAACTCACTGGGGCTGCTTCCAAGCACCCGTGGGCTGCAGCCCAGCATTCTGCTCTGGCCATCAGGGCCCTGCTCCGGGCCGTACAGAGGCGCCAAGGTGGAGGCTGGAGTGGAGCCAGCCGGGAGGAGAAGGCACCAACCCGGCCAGCTGGGCCCAGGAGCAGGTGGGGGAACGAATGCGGTGGGGTCCACCTCTCTGCAGGAGCTGGCAGCGCCGGACGTGTCTCCCACCTCTGCCTGCCGGTCCCCCAGGAGGTTGGGGTCCTGCCCACCCCACTTTCCTCTCTCCGTGGTGCTTCTATCCCGCATCCCTGAGTCCTGCTTTCTCCCAGCGGGGCTTTCGGAGAAGGGGTGGGGCTGGGAGGGAACCCGGAGCAGAAGGAAGGGGGTGGTGGAGCAGAGGCCAGCCGGCAGGGGTGGGGGAGGCAATTCAGGTGGAAGCAATGGTTTCTAATCCACACCCCCTGCCTGCGCCTGGTGAGGCTCCCTTCCTCTGCCCCGGGCCGGAGGCCAGAAGGGACCAGTTCTGGTCCGAATGAACTGGGCTGAGGAGCGTCAGCACCGCTGGGGCAGCGGCCTGCGGAGCCTCTGGTGGGCAAGGCCAGCGAGCGCAGGGGAGACCCACGAGGTTCAGTCCCCATCACAGAAGTCCACCAGGTGGCCCTGGGATTCACGGGGCAGGCCCGGTGGTGATTTCATTTGAGGCACGGGGCCCCTCTTGGCGCGGGCAGGGACCAGTCCCATGCGTGGTCGGGGAGGAGGAGGCTCCGGGAGGGCCGGTGCTTGGCCTCCCTTACGCAGTCGGCAGATGGGCAGGGCGAGGGGTGTTGGGGAAGGAGATGGTGTGTGGGGTCGGTGAGGGGGTCCTGGGGGCCTTCCCCTCCGGGCAAGGAGAGGAAGAGCCCCTCCTTCACACCAGGCCACCCTCCAACTCCACCGGACACCACCCCCTCAACCGGACTGGCAGGTGGATGGAATAATGGCAGGGATGCGCCACCCCGGCCAGCAGGTACCAGAGCTCAGAGCTCACAGGCAGGACCCTGCCAGGCTCCAGGGAAGCCCCAGGGAGGCTCGGGACCACCGGAGTGGCCCCAGGAGCTTGTCACTGCTGGCCTGGCAGGTAGCCTGTGGGGTAGAGAGCCCTTAGGGAGAGGCTGGCCCGGGGTGCAGCCAGGGAAGCAGCTGCAGCGGTCTGTAAGAGCCCAGGTGGGGTCCTTGGTGCACCCCTTTCCGAGACCCCTTCACCCAGTCCTGTCCTCAGGAGCCTCTCTCACCTCTCAGGGGGCCTGGCTGGGAACTAAGACTTGCTGAAAATCTCACCAAGTTCCTTCATAGGCCCTTGGGAGCTCCCCGAGGGCTGGACTGGGGCTGAGGGGCCAAGCTGCTCCCCTTCCCTGGCCAGGAGGGTGACAGGGAAGCCCAGGGCTGGCGCAGACCTTCTTGCCTGATGCCCATGCCCAGAGCAGCAGGGATGGAGGGAATCCCAGCTGGGCTGGTCTCGGGGATTCCTGGGAGGGCAAGGGGCCGGGGTGCTCCTCCCAGATCTGGTGCAGGAGAATCGGCAAGGGTTAGGAAGCCAGGAAGCAGCCTTAATCCTGTCGGTCTCCCTCTGCGCCGCCCCCGCCCCGCCCCACCCCCTGCTGACTCCGGGTGGGTCCGTTGGGGGAAGGGGATCTCCCCAGCTGGACGGGATCCTTCCTCCTCTTCCCACTGCCCCCCCCGGCCTTGAGGTTTGCTGCGGGGAGAGGTGGCAGGGCCTGGCTGGGCGCGCCTGGCCGTGGGAGGCTCGCCACAACAGCTGGCGGTGCGCGGCCGTGGGTGGCGGCGAGTGGGGACTTGCTTTAGCGGGCAAGCTAATCTCATTTGGTTGCTGCAGCCCGAACAACCAGGGCTGCATGCTAAGTGGCCGGAGGCAGCAGTACGACTCAGGACAGACCCGGGAGAGGGGACTGGACCCGTGCGCAGCCGGGAGAACCCAGAGGCCAGCCCTGACTGGGGTGAGGAGCCATCCTGGGCAGTGGCAGGGGGCAGCGAGGGGGACTGTGCACTCTGTGGGGTCTCGAAGCTTCCTCCCTGGGTGGGCACGGGTGGGGGTACCTCCTGGGAGATGGGGGCATCAGAGTCCCCCAGCTCGTCTGTCAATTCTCTGCTCTCCTCCTTTGGGATCCCAGGGGTAAGGTTTGTGGAGACCTGGGAGTGCCACCGGGCACGGGACCCCTGGAGCTCGGCTGGTCCTGTGACTGCACGGAGGGCACCTGCTCGGGGAGAGGAGCTGATGTGGGAGGCCCCGGAAGTGCTGGAGAAGAGGAGGAGAAGGCTGCTGGGGAGGCCGGAACTCTGTGGGCCCTGCTCAGTCACCCGCTCCTCCCAGCCTCCAGGAGCTTGTCTGGAGGGAGGCCCAGAAGGGCCCCAGCCGCTACAGGATGACCAAGGCTAGGACTCTTGTGAAATGGTCCGAAACCTCTTTAGCTCAGAGGGGGAGGGATGGAAGTGCCAGGGATGGGAGTCTGGGGGTGGCCGAGGGGCTGGGCTGGGAGCCAAGCGGGCCTCCTGACCAACCGCAACCCACACTCCCTACCCTGGCTGCCACCCCTCAGGCCCCCTGCGCCGGGAGCTCTGGGCTTTGGGCAAGTGTGCAGCTCCAACATAGGGGGCTGCCTGCATCGCGGTGAGGGATGGAGACCTGCTGACCACCACAAACCCAGACAGGCTGCGGGCTGGGCGGCACTCACGGAACCCTCTGTGGCTCAGTTTCCCCATGTGCAAGAGGGGCTGCCGACGAGACGAGATGATGCATGGCCCGTGTCTGGCTCAGTGTCCAGTGTCAAAGAAGCCCTGTTATCCTTTTCCAGCATCACATCCAGCACAGTGCTGGGCACCCAGAAGACACCCCGGTAGACTCAAAGCCCTGCGACGCTCCGTCATTGGAGTCTGATGGGCCTTCAGAAAACAGCCTGCCCTCACCGGCTGTGCGGCTGTGGGCAAACATCTTCAGCTCTCTGAACCTCAGAGTCTCCATCCGTAGTGGGAACAAGGATACTTACCTTACAGGAATGATGCGAGGAGCTAAATAAGAATATACACATAAACATAAATAAAACAATAAATACATATTTGTAGAACAGTGCCCAGTACGCAGTAGGTGCTCAGTAAATATCTGTCCCGCCTGTAGGAGCGCCCTGTCCGACGCTAACTCACAGGGGACACACTGAGGTCCAGGTTGAGGTAAAGGGCTCACCAAGGACCCAGGGCTGGGCCTCCTGACACCTATGGGGGAGCAAGAAGGAAGAAATCTCTGGCCGTCGGTTTTGCCACCTGTAGAAGGAGTCAGCTGGATGGATCTATGGCTTCCAGCTTGGCCCAGGGCTCTCAGGGGCCAAGCTGCTTGGCGACTGCTAAGCCTCAAACGTGTGAAAGCCCCGGATTTACTCATGTTCTGGGATCCTGGTGGCTTAGACCATCTGGGCCGCGTCGTCTTGCCATGCCCGAGGCTGTGCAGACCTTCCTCATCCCTCCCCGGGTCATGGTTGGCTCACCCGGCTGGCAGGGGGTGAGTGGATGGACAGGGGGAGCCACCCCATCTCAGCCCCAGCCGGCTGGAGTCTGGACCTTGGATGCTGTCCCCCTGCTTGTCTAATTTAATCACAGCTGTGTGCATGGTGACTCTATAAATAATTTTTAGTGCGACATAACCATTATTTCACTAATTGCTTCATGCGCACCCCTGGCCTGTGAGATAAATTAAAGTTTGCTGAGTCAGCACCTTTGGCCGTTGCCGCTTTGGGGTTTGGGAAGTGCAGCCCAACGACTGTTCCCATGCCAGCTTCAACTTGGCATCCCAGGGGAGGGCACCACTCACATGAACGGAACAAGGGTGGAAGGAATGAGATAGAATGACGGAAAGGGGGCTAACAAGGGTTGCCATGTACAGTTGTACAGGTTGTATCTTACACAAGGATAGTTGGCCCAGCGGGCAAGTGGGGACTGAAATGTAGCCGATACAATGCTTTATCAATGCCTGTGCCCTGACATGGAATTTTGTTGACTCAGGAGAAGCAGATACCTTTTTGTGAGCTGCACAAAGGGACTCACTATAGGGACCAGTAGACCTGAAGTGACACCCATTCAGCAGGTTGTCAGGCCTACCCCTGTCAGAGGGAAAGCAAAGCAGTCTATGCCTCAAGAGCGTCTTACAGATTATCAATCATGTGGATGATCAGGATTCTAGGTCGGATGGTAAGTGACCTCGGGCAAGTCACTCTCCCTCCTCTGGGTTATAATGTTTTGACAGTTTAGGAAGCTCTAATCCCATCTAAGGCTGGGCTTTCAACCCTAGGCACTGACTCTAGACACTGTTCTTTCCACCGTTCTAGCATATTCCGAAGTCGTAGAGGTGGCTTGGAAGAAAGGTTCCCACGGTCAAGCGCATTTGGGAAGCCTCGGGTTTCTTTCCTGCAGAACTTTCCAGAGAGGCTGTAGTATGTTCCAAAGCAGCATGGCTCTCAGCGTGGCAGGAGATTCCTGAATGCTTTTGGCCACAGGATTCTTCATTTTAGGGCTCCTGTTCGGGATCCCTGGGTGGCGCAGCGGTTTAGCGCCTGCCTTTGGCCCAGGGCGCGATCCTGGAGACCCTGGATCGAATCCCACGTCGGGCTCTTGGTGCGTGGAGCCTGCTTCTCCCTCTGCCTATGTCTGTCTGTCTGTCTCTCTCTCTCTCTCTCTCTCTCTCTGTGACTATCATAAATAAATAAAAATTTTAAAAAAATGTTTATGGCTCCTGTTTATGTGAGGATCCTAGTTTCTACCCTTGGGCGTATGAACCAGTGCCTTTCATCTCCAAGAGCAGAGAACTCTTCTCTTCGATGCTATGCTTCCGTCCCACTGCCCATGGTGGGCACACAGAGCCCTGACTGGACTCAGGGTGCATCCTGACCTGTCCCCCAGGAGCAGATGTGGGTTTTCCTTCTCACTGCTGGGTGTGAACGAGTCCTGACTCTGAGCCCTGAGGCCACAGGCTCCAAGGTTCTCGAGGGCAGAAGTCGCATCTGAGGCCTCGCTCAGGGGCTACGTGTTGAGTAAATGAATGTCCAAGTGGCTGATCTGACAACTGGGCGCTGAGACACCTGGCTTCTTGCCCGCCCTAAACCTTGCCGGCTGTGCGACCTTTGAGCAGATTGCTTCTGGGACTCTGTGGCCACCTGAGCTCCCTGTTTGTCGGATGTGGCTCCACCACTCGGTCCTGTTTACTCTGCGGCGCTGGGAATGCCGGGTGCGTGGGCATAATTCCTGAAGTGTGAACTGCAGGGCAAAAGCGGGCACCGTCGCCAAGGTCTGTCTCCCGGGCCCCGGGGCTGGGACTGCAAACAGCGTTCAAGGGTTCTGTGGACTGAGGGCCCTCCTGGGGTCAGGCCCTGTCCCACATCCTTCTTGTCCAGTAACCCTCACAACGCTGTACGAAGACGGTCTTATACTTGTTTTATGAACGAGAAAACTGAGGATCAGAGAGGCGCTGGGACTCACCCAAGGTCACACAGCTGGATTTGAACCCACATCTGTCTGTCTCCAGGCCTGGTTTTTCTTTCCACTCTTGCCTTATTGGCTTCTATCTTACCACCCTTTGTGGGCAGGGAGATGGAGCGGATTATTAAGGAATGCTAGTGGTAGAGGGACTCTGGGTCCCAATGTCCAGTCATTTGCTATGTTACCAGTGACGAGGGCCATGGTTTGTTGAGTGTCTCCCACGCTCCTCGCACTGAGTCTCTGGTTTAGATCCATTAGTCTCTCCACTGAATGTTCTCTCCAGTTTCGGGACGTGGAAATGGAGGTGTGGAATGTTTAGGTGGCCTGTTCAAGTGCCTGCAATTAAGGAAGAGATGGCCAAAGTCGGTCTGATTCCAGAAATTTGCTATTTGCCCCTATTCTCGGGCCGCTGTAAAACCGTGACCTCAAATAGCCAGCCTCGGTCTCAGAGGGGTGACCTGTCTTCTCCCTGCCTCCAGGGTCTGACACAACAGGCTCCTCTGCAGTAGCTGCCAATGAGGCATCCCCTCAGGCGGGTCAGGAGCCTCTGGGCCTCTCCTTCCCCACCCACCCCTGTGCCCGCCTCCCCCGGGGCCCTGTCCTTGTCCCTCAGCGCACCATCATTGCTGGAAACGCTGAAGAATGATGGCAGAGCTTTGGCCCAGCTTCTCCAAGGTCTCCATCTAATAGACAGGGAGGCCGGAAGGAGGGGACAGGGAGTGAAGTGACTGCTGACATTCAGGATGGATGCAGAGCAGTTTACACCTGAGCCTCCCTCAGGAGGCTGCCTCTGGAAGGTGGGCTCAGCCAGCCTCATCCTCTCCCTGGCCCATCTCCCCTGCCAGGGTGACTGACGCCCTGGCCACCGGTCACAGCCACACTCCTGAGTGCAGCATTCAAGGCCCCTCACCTCTGGCCCCAGCCACCCTGTCTCTCCAGCCTCATCCCTTGCTTGCTCATTTATTTTAAAAAATATTTCTTGATCACTTCGGTGCCTGGCAGTGTTCTAGGTACTGAAGATACAGCAGAGAACACAACAGATAAAAATCTCTGCCCTCCTGGGAGGAACTGACAGTAAAGCAAGTTAACAAACAAATGTGTAATGTCAGACAGAGAGAGGGGCTTTTTAAGAAAAACAAAACAAAACTAAACCAGACTCCTCCAAGGAATTCATAGGCAGAATTCAGGGGGTCAGTGAAGTTAAAGGGGGAAAATTACATTTTTATTTCACTAACCTCTCACTGAAATACAGCATTTCTCTCCAATTATAAATGTTGGCAACACACTGCAGGAGTATTAGCGATGCCTGTGACTTTGTCACCAGCAGAAATCAGATATTTCCTATCACATTACAGTTGTTGTCGACATTTCAAAATATCATTGATACTCATCACTGCTTCAAAATTGTGACAGTTAATAGAACTGCCGCTAGCTCTTGTTATGTAATGCGTTAATAAAGAAGCACATATAGTACTCTATCACACATTTGTTTTGTAAATATTTTGAAAACTCTATTTCAATATCATTGACTTCCTTTGTGAGTCTATGTATTTTCTGTTACACATTTAAACACATCATTCTGGGGACGCCTGGGGGGCTCCGTGGTTGAGCATCTGCCTTTGGCTCAGGGCATGATCCCGGGGTTCTGGGATCGAGTCCCACATCGGGCTCTCTGCAGAGAGCCTGCTTCTCCCTCTGCCTGTGTCTCTGCCTCTCTCTCTCTCTGTCTCTCATGAATAAATAAATAGAATCTTTAAAAAAAAAAAAAACACCACAAAACATGTTATTCTGTAAAGGGGTCCATAGGCTTCACTAGATGCCAAAGGACTCATGTTCCCAAATGGGTTAAGTCTCTGAGTACAGAATGATGCAGAGGGGCAGAGTGTAGGTAGAAGGGTCAGGAGGTCTCTCTGGGGAAATATTTGAGCAGGGACCCAAAGGAGGCAGAGGAGCTGCCACACAAAAGTTCTGAGTGAAGTTCATTCTGGGCAGGGGCAGGGGGCCAGGGGAGCAGCAAGTCTAAGGGCTCTGAGTGGGAAGGAGCCAGGAGGCCAGTGTGGCTGGAGCAAAGTGACCACCAGGGTGGAGGATGGGGAGGGTGGGGGCCGCACCAAGCAAGGGCTCACAGGCCTTGGTGAGCCTTGGGGTTTCTTTTTTTTTTTTTTTTTTTAATTTTTTTATTTTATTTTATTTATTTATGATAGTCACAGAGAGAGAGAGAGAGGCAGAGACACAGGCAGAGAGAGAAGCAGGCTCCATGCACCGGGAGCCTGATGTGGGATTCGATCCCGGGTCTCCAGGATCGTGCCCTGGGCCAAAGGCAGGCGCCAAACCACTGCGCCACCCAGGGATCCCCGAGCCTTGGGGTTTCATTCTGAGTGGTGTGGGAAGCTACTGTAGGGGACAATGCATTCCAATTTATTGACTAGGGGGTTACTCTGGATGAGCACTGAGCAGTGGGTCGGAGGGGAGCAGGAGACCAGGAGCAAGGCCTCTGCTGTCTTTCAGGAGGAAGATGGTGACGTCTTGGACCAGGGTGGGAGTGGGAGAGGTGATTCCATCCTGGAAATATTTTGAGGTGAGAGCCATCAGGTCTTAGACAGAGCGAGCCGTGAGCTCTCACGTCTGTGCACTTTAGCTTATGCTGGCTCCCCCTGGTAGTGATGGCTGGAGCCGCTTCCCCCAACAGCTTTTTAGAGACCATGAAGGTAAGGTCAAAGACATGACAGTAACCTCAACTCTGATATCCCTGAAGACGGAACCTCTATCAAAACTTCTCATCATGAGGAAAAGAAAACCTTTGTGGATTTAAGCCACTGCAGTTGGATCTCTGTTATTAGCAGAATAAAATTCCCACCTGATACAACCACAACACGACTGCCTATTGAATGTATCCATCTGAATAACACAAGCCCCTCAGGCTCAACATGTCTGATGCTGGGCCTCTATCTTTCTGTCAAGGAAATTCTTACGGGGCAATTCAGATTATCTGGGGAAAAAGAGAATGAACAGTACAGGAACTGCACCTGCTTACCCACCTGCCATCTTTCTATTTGCCCATCCATCCACGTATCTTACCATCTGTCCATCCATCCATCCATCCATCCATCCATCCATCCATCCTTTTGTTTGTGCATCCATGTATCCATCCATCCATCCATCCATCCATCCATCCATCCATCCATCCATCCGTTTGTCTATGCATCCACGTATCTGACAAACTTCTATCAAGCATCTTCTGTGTACTGAGCCCTGTGCTAGACACAGGAGTTAGAGATGTGAATAGTATATTTTATTTGATGCCTATTTACTTCTAGGTGAGCAGAGTATCTCTGGAAGGCTACATCAGAAGCTGGAAACCATGACTGTCTTCACGGAGGGAGATTAGGCATCAGGAAACATGAGTATTTATTCCTTTCGAACCCTTTGAACTCTGCCTCATGTGTATGTGTTCACTAGCTAAACATTTTTTTTTTTTACTAGCTAAACATTTTTAAATTAAAAATATATGTACATCTCATCTGGCTTTCCAGCATTTGCTTTGGTCCTGAAAGGATTTGAGACACTCACAAGAATACACAGAGATGAATAGATGCTGCCCTGCTGTCAGGGAGTTGACAGTCTCATGGAGAAGGAAGAAGAGTAAACAATGCCAATAGCGTGTCGCATGGGGGGCAGAGGGCCATGGGATGCCACTTGGTCTGGTCTTGAATAATCCTGGCGGCTACACTCAGCCGTGGCCTCCAAGCAACGACCCAGCACAGCCACCTTTATCTTGCCCCTGTCTGGGCTTGAAAACCAAGACGCCCACCTCTGGAATCAGCTGCATGGCCAAGACCCTCTCCCCACAAGTTCAGGCACTACTGCAAGCTTACTACTCCTAAGTCACTGAGCCCACTGATGTCTGTATGCCCAGGTCAGGGAGGGCTGTGAAAGCAGCCCCATGGCTGGGGAAAGGGCCGGTCCTCCCTGCCAGTGTGTTGTTGGTGTGTTTATTCTGCACATGCTCCACTGGGCCTGGGTATGAAAGCACAGAGTCCAGGAGGGGACTTGTCTCTGGGGCCCTGATGTCCAGCATGGCCATGACCTCTGGCTGGGAAGCGGGGCTGGGGCTGAGGGAGGGCAGGAGCCGGGCAGGGGGAAGAGGGGACCAGCCAGGCTGCTTGGAGAATGCGGTCTTTTCCATAGCAGCCCTTTGAAATCGAGCAAGAATAACTTTAAACAATAAGATGCTTCTCTCTCCCCCTCAGCTGTTGCCCAGGCAACGCCAGAGTGCTCAACAACTGTTTAGTTTTTTAAGAAACCAAATCCCCCTCCCTTTGGTCAGCTACCGCCAGGAAGATGAAGAGGCGGCGTAGGCGCCCCTGGCGGCCCATTGTGTGGGAACCCGGGTCAGCCGCCTGCAGCAGTGACATTTAAATCTGACGCTACATATTATATATGAACCTGGAGCCGCACTCCTCAGTGACTCGTGCGCCCTAACCGGGGGAGGCTTCAATCTCCCGCTTCAGACTCTGCCTGCCTGTGGCTCTGGCAGTTTGGGGGTCACTGCAGAGGCTGGTCTCTGTGTGCAAAGCAGCTGGTGGCAGCGTGTGTATCAGAGGCAATCTGTCCCCAACCCTCTGCATCACCTGACCCAGGACAGTCCTCATCAGGCCAGAGGTCGTTGCATCCACCCGGGGCAGTGTCTGACCGCCCAAGGCTCTCCTAAAAACCCTGCCTTTGTGGGACCTTGACCATTAGCACCAGCAGCTCCTCTTATTTTACATTTTCCTGCTGGCAAGGCCCACTGATGCCCATTATCTCTGTGGGGCCTCCAACAAGCCAGTGAGGGAGGGATTTTGCTCTTCCCAGGTTACATATAAAGAAACCCAGGTGCAGGGAGCTCTGAGAGAATGCTGCTGGGTGCCACACGCTTTCAAACAGAAATCCTTAGGGCCTCACAAGAAGGTAGATGTTACCATGAACCCATTTTGCCAGAAATGGAAACTGAGGCTCAAGGGGCTGATGTGACAGCTAGCTGGTATGGCAGGATTTGGACTGGGGCCGGCTCCACTGCAGAGCCCATGTTCCTGGGTCCCACCCCATACTGCCTTAGTGAGACTCTGTGACCTGGGGACAGAAGGGCAGATCTTTCCCAGATCTTTTTCCTGGGACTTGGCTGATGTGGTCTTCTAGAGGGGTGACTGGCTCCCCACATTGCCTCCACTGAAGGAAAGTGGTGAACTTTGGCATTGTGAAGTTCTGGATCCTCAGGTAAGACAAAGCGCGTATGTAAACCCTCACATGCTCATCTGTAAGATGGCACATGGTTGGGGAGGATCGTGGCTGCCGCTCAGAGAGCCTTCCCCCCATGAGGCCAGTGCTGGGCACTCTCCTGTTCCCTCATGGAATACTCCTGACCCAGGTAATATCGTTCTGTGTTCAGATAAAGAAACGGAGACCCAGGGTCGGGGGGTGTCTCTGGCTCAAAGTCAGGGCTAAACATGACAGCTCATGTGGATAAATCACAACGGTTTATCTGAACCTGCACATAGTAGGTTCAGAGCAGGTGCTGGCTCCAGTCTCCCAGGAAGAGAAACAGAGGGGCTTCATCTCCTGGGAGACAATACACGGGCCAAGTTAAATTTAGAAGAGCCAAACCAGGTTAGAACAGGCCCCTTATCCAGCTCAGCTGCAAAATCAGGACGGGAAATTGGCTTCAGCCACAACAAAAACCTAGAAGTCTGGGCATTTGTGAAAGAGGCCGCGGTGGGGGAGGGTGGCTGCGAGGCTGCCTGGGCTCTGCTCCTCTCGGCCTGGGCTGAGGGAGCCCCACCCTGGCCTAGGTCGCCTGACCCCCCTGGGGGTCCCCAGCAGTGACAGGGAACACAGGCCCACGACCAGGCGCCACTGCCCTGGGGGACACCTCAGCCCGTGGGCCGGTCCCTCCGCGGACACCAGGGGAGGGAGAGAGCCCCCTCTGCCTCCCACCTCCACCCAGAGGCCCTGTCCCCCCTCAGCGCACAGCTCGTTTAGCTCCGCTAAGTGGCAAGCCCGGAGGGGCAGCGGCGGGAGGGGCTGGGTAATGAACTCCTATTGGCTTCCTTCACAAGATCACTGCCTTAATTTACGAGGCCTGAGCGACTCTCATTTCCCCAGTGCGCGTTGAGTAATTAACTATTAATAAAAGCATTACCGAGTTAACCACGGGGGCATGTTTAATTCATGGGGCAGCCCTGGAACAGGACGGGAGGCTTTGGCTGAGTGGGGGATTCCTCCCAGAGCAAAATATTGCCAGCGGGAGGCTGCCCCATGCCAGCCCCTCTGCCAGTCCAGGGCCATTTTTGACACCCCTAACCAGAGGGGTCTAGTCCCAAGAGGGTAGTGAGACTGTTGGCATTCTAACCAGGGGGCCACCCTGTGGACAGCCGGCCCTGGGAGGTGTGAGTCCCGGTGGCCGTGGCTCCTTGTTGTGATGAGGAGCTAGGTGAGTGACCTTGGGCAAGTCACCTGGCCTCTCAGAGCTTGTTTCTCATCTGGAAAATGGGTGGCTAATAACCTGGACCCCTAGTGGTGGACGCAAGAGGGAAGGAAATCATTCATACCTCTGTGTCTTCGCATCTGCTCTTTCCCTTGCCTGATAGCCTTTCTCCCTTTGTCAGCTTGGCAACTCCTAGACTTCAAGACTCTGTTCAAAAGGGTCAGCTCCTCCTGAGAATCTTTGCTCTCCTCTTGCCCCAGGCAGAATTGGTCGCTCCCCTTTCTGTCCCTCCCATACATTCTTCTATTATGGCATCCATCCATCCATCATCCATCAACCATCCATCCACCTATCCATCCATCCATCTACCTATCCATCCATTCACCATCCATCCATCCATCCATCCAACCATCATCCATCCATCCATCAATCCACCCATTCCTATTTATTGAGTACCTATAGTTTGCATCTCTGATTATGTTGTTTTAAAGTTTTGCATATGCTTGGCTTTCCCAAGACCAGTAGTTCTTATTCTTTTGGAGGTCAAAGAGACTCCCCCAGAAAAATGCATATATGCACATACATGTGATGTTGCTTCCCTCTTCAAAGATTTCTGGTCATCTCTGAAGTCAGCTGAAGTCAGGCTATGGCCCTCGCAGTGATGGATGCTATGAAGGGCTGCTCAGATCCCCCTCTGGGATTGAAAGACTGATTGCCCCAGCTACTGGGATCTTGGCTGGAAGATAGCTCTCAAGAGTCAGCCCTCTTTGGAGATTGTCTCAATTGGAAGGCAACTGCCTCACACAAAGCCATGCCTTCTTTCAGGGTAGGCCCACTGCCAGTGACCGATCAATGTGGAAGTGCAAAGGTCCAAATCTCTCACCCCAACGTGGGATAAGTCTGAAGGGCTATCCCCTCTCCAGAGCTCTCTGTCAGGACCTTCTCACAGCTGGACTCCTCCCCCTGCCCAAACCCATCTCCTTCTCCTCCCCTCTGCAGGTGTCGTCCCCCCCCCCCCCCCCCCCCCCCGCCCAGAGCACTTTCTAAACAAGGTCCTCCACACTGATCTCCAGCTCTGTGTCTATTTCCCAGGGAACCCAGTGGATTAAAATGCCCTGCAGAAGTTCACTGAGGACAGCAACCGTGTCTTAATGACTTCTGTACCTCTAGCAGTTCTCACTGGGCAGAGGGCATGGTGGACGCCCTAGGAACAGTTACTTGATACATCTTAGTGCATTTCCTCTTGGTTCTCTGGTCTGTCCCTCTGTTGTCCCAGCAGGAGAGTCCTCATCAGACACCCAGGAGAAAGGGGCAGTCCTGCCAGAGGGATGATGCCAGGGGGACCAGCACTGTGGGCCTGTTTCTGGGAAATGTACTAGTTGCCAACGAAGCTGTAAATAACCATGGGAACAGAAGTCAAGCTAATTGGTTGCTACAAAGCAGGGGCAAAGGGCCCTGGTTGATGTCAGGGCTGCGTGGTTAGGGTGAAGGCTCAAGGGGATGGCTGGGAGGCTGGGGGGACAGCAGGAATGGGTGGTGCCGGCTAGGGATGGGGAGCGGGCAGCCTTTTCTTGCAGGGGGAATCATTTAGTAGACTGAGGTCCCCAAAACCTGGAAAATCCCCACTTTAATTTCCACTCTTGGAAATTCCTTCACAGATCAAATATCTAAGTGTCTCCACTGTGCTGGGCATCGTAGGCAGGATGGTTTGAAGGGCCTGGGCTCCAGTGCTGGCGCCTCTCCCTTGCTTCATCACCCGGCAAGTGATGTTAAACCCTGGATGTTGACATCTGCTGCGTGGTCACTATGTCCCCAGTGCTATGCTGTTTTACGTATGTGAGTCTATTTCATCTACACAATAGCTTCGTTCAGAGATATGGATTATTACTATTCCTTCTTAACAGACAAGGAGACAGGCCCAGAGGGGATCAGCAACACACCCAAGACACATACCTCATCACAGGGCCGAGAGGAGAGGAAAATCCAAGTCTGGTGGGGTCCGGAGGCTGATCTGTATCATTGAGGTGCTTAACCTCCACGAGCTTAGTTTCCACAGCTCTGAAACAGGTACAATCCATCCCTACTGTGCTGGGTTGTTGGGGACAGATAACCTGGAGTTGGGGAGGCCAGGGATTGTGCATTCTGATCTCTTCCCCAGATCCCTTGGCCCCTGCCTCCACACTTCCCTGGGGCTAGGGGGAGAGAGGGCCCAGTTTACTCTCTCTCCAAGGACACCCATCCCTAACCCACGTCCAGCACAGCGTCCAGCACGTGGCCAGTGGTCGCTGAGTGGTCCATTTTGTCGACCCAAATGGATGCCCTGGGAGTCCCCACCCTGTCCTCTGGATTTTTTAAAAATATTTTATTTATTTATTCATGAGAATACACACACACATACACACACAGTGAGTCAGAGACACAGGCAGAGGGAGAAGCAGGCTCCATGCAGGGAGCATGACATGGGACTCGATCCCGGGTCTCCAAGATCATGCCTTGGGCTGAAGGTGGCACTAAACCGCTGAGCCACCTGGGCTGCCCTGTCCTCTGGATTATAGATTGGGGATGGGGACTCCTCTCAGACAACATTAACATTTCCTCAACACAGAAAGTAAGTACCACAAAGACAATTCTCTTGGTGCCAAGAGACTCCACTCTCCAGCCACTGGGATTTTCAGGTTTTTCTTAGTAGCAAGGAGCAGAACCAGATGGGGGTAGCCCCCACAAGCCCAGGCAGAGAAGGCTACCAGAATGAAGAGGAAGGCATTTCGGTCCTGCTCCTGTCTTGGGTCTCCCCCACAGGCAGACCCAGCGGCTTCTCCTCCACACCTTGACCCCAACTGCAGACATCCTCATATATCAGGGGCATTAACCTTCTTTCCACTGCAGGCCCTGGGAGAGACGGTGGGCATGTAAGCACTTAAAACTTGAACCTGCAGGTCAGCCCTCCTTCCTCCCTCCTCTGCAGAAGCACCAGAGTTGGGAGGCTGCGTGGGGACAGACGCCACAGCCTTAGAGAGACAAGTCACATCCTCAGCTTCCCTCAACCTGTGCAAGCACCAAGTTGCCATGGCGACGCTGCAGCCGTGAGATGCAATGGCTGCAGATGGCATGGGTGCTTCTGGGGCTCGCAGCCCAGAGTGGCCACTGTCTGGCCTGAGAGGCCAGGGGATTGGGTGGGCTGGGTGGGGGAGGAGAGGGGGACCTCCTCCAGGCTTAGCTGGTAATTGCTGCTAAGTGAGGGGCTGTCATTGAACCCAATATGCGGGCGGTGCGGGCCTGGCTCTGCACCCTGTAATTACTGCACCAGACAGCAGTGCTTACTCCGTGTGCGGGGAGAGGGGGGACGGTGGGGGGAGCAGACAGGAAGCTCTCATCCACCTGAGCCTGCGGGGCTGTGGCAGGCTCTCCCGCCCAGGAGCAGCCTCTCTGGCAGAGGCAGGAGGCCCCGGCCCCTCCTCTTTGCTGGCTCTCCCCACTTCCTCCGGTGTGGAGCGTGTGGAGCACATGAGCTTCCTCTAATCCTGGCCTCTGAGCTGGAAAAATCCAAGGGGGGCAGAGGTGCAGGCAAAGATAAGGCCCCACCTCAGGGGAGCCCTTGGTGTCTAACCTCCATTCTCAAAGGGAAGTCTGTCTGCATTGTGACACAGATCTCGCTCTAATTCCTCCTGAGCCTGGAGATCTGGGGTCCTCAGGCTAGTCAGTCCCCCTCCTAGGCCTCAGTTTCTCCCGCTGGAAGACTGCGAGTGGGTCTCAATCATTCTTAAGCTTCTTCCACAGCAGGGGTTGGCACTAGAGCCTGCAAGCAGAATCCTGTTTTTGTAAGTAAGGTTTCCATGGAAGAGCCATGACCTTTTGTGCCTGTGTGCCTTCCTGCTATGAGGGGAGGGTGGACAGGGACCATCCGGCCCTTTACAGAAGTTTGTTGACCTGTTTCTAAAGTAGAACTATTTTCCTAGGCTTAACAGAGTGAGCTTTTGTGGCTCCGATGTGATTAGAACAGTTCATAACAAGCCCCACCCTGGTCCCCACCTTAAGACTCCACGGTCCTCTTCCAAGGACCCCAGTCTGGATTTGTACCGTGAGGGCTGGCTGGCCGAGGGGGTGCCCGGGGCACCACGTGGTGTAATGGCGCCACCTGCTGTGAGTGCCTAAAAGCACTTCTGCCTGGGAGTACTTGGCCTCCCACAGGGGAGTCAGCAGGGGAGCCAGCTCGCAGGAGCAGGCCAGGCTTCAGGGATCCTGGCACCTCAGAGCCAGATCTCAGCCCAGCCTTCCCATTTTATAAAGACTGCAGGTAGAGGGGCTCGTGGCCGGTCCAACGTAGGTGAGCAGAAAGCTCAGGGCCCAGAGGCCCGTAAGCATTCCACCTGTGCTCCACGGGCCTAGGTTGGCACACAGACCTGGCTGTGAATCCTAGTTCCATCACTCATTTATGGTCTGGTTCCACGCTTGTTGAAATGATTTGCAAACACTTATATATAATTGAATCTGTTACCCATATTGACTCCATGTTCCGAACAACTGAGATTATTCCCATTTCGCAGATACAAATACTGTGGTAGAGAGAGGTTAAGTAATTTGCTTAAGGTCACACAACTAGTAAGTGACAGAACTCAAACCCAGGCTGTGAAAGCACTAAAAGCCCCAGAACAGTGCTCCATACCCATTTTCTTCCTGCCTGCAGGTGAGCGAGAGGGCACTGGGGCTCAAACAGGAACCCAAGAGGTGCAGGAAGCTCAGAGTCTGACCAGTCATCTGAAGAAGGCCCTAGGCAGGGAAAGAAGGGGACAGCACAGCCCACACCGCCCCCTCCTGCGCCCCCCGAACCTCCAGGCAACTCGAAGTGGTCAGTGGACCGTAAATCCTTTATTTCCAAACTATAAATAGATCTGCTGAGAAAAGACGCTCTCCAGGTGATGAGGCTCCAGCCTCTCCATCTCCCCTTCCCAACTGCGCTGCAGTCTAAACCCAGACCCCTTAGAAACCTGCTCTCCTGCTCTGCCCTAGGAAATCACCTTGGCTGGCAGAGCCTGGCAAGCAGCTGAGACCAGCCCGTTCCCTTGTCTCGCTGTGATTCCAGCGTGGCCTGGGCCCTGCTCTGGTCTGGTGCCCAGCCCCTCTGTTCCATCAGCTCCCTGACCAAGCCTGGCTGTGTGTTCACGTGCTCCCCAAGGCCCAGCCCAGGAGAATCCTGGCCCACTGCTCCCCAGCTGTTGTGAAGAGCCACCTGGGTCCCTAAGCTGGTGTGAGGTGTGAGGCTTGGGAGCAGCCTGGTTCCCAGCTGGTCTCCGGCTGGTCACTGCTGCCCTTGGGCCACAAAGTACTCCTCCTCCTCCTCCTCCTCATTGTCATCTTCCTCTGGCCGGCTACTCCGGAGCAGCAGCTGTAGGTCGGGGTGGGAGCCCAGCCCCTTCAAGGGTTTAGGGCCACCATCACCTAGGGACAGAGAGAAACCAGTTGTCAACCCAATCGTGGTTTTCTGGGTATCTTTTTTTTTTTCTGGGTATCTTTTGATGCGTATGTTGAGTCACCCGGGCCCTAGCTACTCCCCCCCTCTCCCTGGAGATAGAACCACCAGGCTCACTTCCTGGTGGAGGGGCAGCCAGTACAGAGGCAGCTGCAGAGAGCCACCTGGCTGGAACTGCTCTGGGCAAGTTGAGGGCCACCTGCCTTTCTTGGCTGGGTGGTTGCAGACCCAGGGCCAGGTGGAGGGGAGATCAGAGTGGCTGAGTCACAATGAGAGCGTCATCAGGAAAGAGGCTTCTGGAAGGGGCTCTGGTTACCTCTAGAGTGCAAGGCTTTGAGAGCGACATGCAGGGATATGCCTGAGAGGCAGAGGGCGAAGCCCAGCCAGTTCAGGAGGCTGATCTGATCCCCCAGCAGATGAGCTGCCAGCAGTAGAGTGCAGACTTCCTGAGGGCAGAGGGGCAGGAAGGGGGAAGTCATCAGGAGGAGGAGTTGGCTCCTTTGCAAGGAGGGTGGACAGCAGGGGCATGACCATAGGGAGAGCCTGAGCTGCCCAAACCCCTGAGGCTTGGGTGTGCGGGCGGGCCAGCAGCCCAGGGGGGTTTCCCTCAGCTCAGGGGGCCAGGCCTGCTTTTCTCTCTGTGTGCCACTAAGATGCAGCAAGGGAGGTGCTCTGCACACTGTTCTGTCAGGGTTATAAAGGCAAAGCAAACCCAGGACAGGGAGCACGGGGTTCAGCCCCCAGCCATGTCCACAGGAGTAACGGACAGCTGTGCTTCCAGAAGGCACCCACAATGGAGAGCCCGACGCTGCCACAGGAGAATACAGCATCACACCAGGCTCCACAAGACACACAACGGCCACAGGGTTCTGCATACACAGTGGCTGCAAACGGCACTGGTGGGATGAGTCATTCTGAGAACCACAGCTCACGCCTCTTCCTAAGCCCCTTGGGGAGACTTACGGTTCTGGGTTTAGGCAACACTGCTCAACATCAGTGCCTGTCTAATCAAGGAGAAACTGTTCCCTGCCCCCATGGGCCTGAGCATGGAGTAGGATGGGGTGAGAGGTGGCAGGGGACGGGGAAGCCTGAGAGCACAGGCATGTGTGCTGTCTAGCAACAGTAAAGGCAAAACAGGCAAACACACGGCGCGGCACACATGCTAGTATTGTCCCTTGCTGTGATCATAGCAGACATCACCAATCAATCACAGAACTCTCCCAATGAGTCTGGATGGGGCTTGTCAACCCATGGCTCCAGGCCATTGCCAAATGACCAAGAGCGGGCATTCATGGTAAAACGAGAATGCAACCAGGCCCAGTGGAGTCAGAATCCCAGCTCGGCCACCTGCTGGCTGTATCCTTGGGTAGGAGCCGCCCATCTGTGAACGGGGGTGGGGGGGGGGGGATGACTACCACTCCCCTCCTCCCCCACAGGGCTGCAGCCACCATAGGAGGGAGCTTCAGACAAGACCAAGGCACACAGCACCCTAATCAGGCACTTCTGTCTCTTCTCTGCTGGGGTCTGGGGCTTAGGAGCTGGGATGCACTGTAAGACAGGACTGGGGCCGCCCCCAAGTCTGCACCTTAAAAATGCCAGCAATGGAGAGAGTGAGGCTGGAGGTTCTAGAGACCAGGAGGAACTCTGAGAAGCCCAGACCAAAGGCGAGAATCCCTCCAAGGAAGAGGCTCCCTAGTACCCGCAGGAGCAGCCCTGTGTCCTGGAAACGGAAGATCTTCTCAGACGTGGACAAATGGAGACCTGAAAGCAAAGGTAGAGAGTTGGGGGACTCACCCTCCCCAGGGAACAGGAGACCCAGCATGTGGCAGTGACCCAGCCCCAACACACCTGCACATTCACTGTGGCCCAGAGGACGGGGATGGGACGAGGCAGAGAACCCTGATACTTGGGGAGCTGGGGAAGCAGTGATGGCCTCCAGAGAGCTTCTGGGCTAGGGTAGAGGGCATGGCGCTGATGGAGAATCAGGCAGGAGCACCTGTCCATCTTGGGGAAGGAGCGTGACTTCACATGGCCTTGGCAGCTGTGGTAAGTAGTGGGCCAAAGAAAGGCGGGGTGGCGCATCGAGTGATGGCTGTCAGTGTGCTGGGCCACTGCGGCAAACCCTCACTCTGAATTTCAGGTGGGCCATCTAACGACAGGGCCACATTTTATCTTCCCAAACCTTCTCCACTTTAATCCGGGTCTTGCCTCACACAGCTGTGGGACTAGGCTGAGATGTGCCCCCTTTAGGAGCCTGTTCCTCTTGGTGATAAAATGAGAGTTTCACCTAGCCCAGCATTTCTCAGACAGCATAACTTGATGAACGGTTCTCAAAAAGTAAATGCACACATACAAATATAGGGCAAAGCTTTGTTCTAGAGACAACCACGTGGGCACCGACATACCAAGTCTGGCTCGACTTTCAGAGGATTCCTGGCCCTCCAACACTATCCCTTGGAGAGAATGACTCTGTGGGTCTGTCTGTGCAGGAAAGGGCCCGAGCTAGGCACAGCGGAGACACCCGTGGGGGCTGGAGGCTGGCCGAGCACTTGGGAGGTTTTTGGAGGGAAGCACCAAAGAAATGCAGAGTGACAGTCCCTCCCAGGCAAACAGCCTCTCAATGTAGGACACCTTGTCTGGTGCTGGGCTCAGCAGTACTGCAAAGGCGTTGGCAAATTGAAGGGAATTCGGGAAAGAGCAACATAAGTAATGAAGGCGCTTGGGGGATTAATTTACCAGAAAAGATTAAAGAAGCTAAATCCATGCAGCTTTGCTAAGTGACAACTACCGGGGCTTTCGGCTGAGGGTGTGCAGAGATGGGGAAGGGTATCCATGGCCAGGACGGGAGGGAGCGTGCTGTGTGGTGCAGGGGGCAGAAGGTAAGGGTAGGGGGAGATGTTAACAAGGAGGAAAACGAGGCTGCAGAGCAGAAGCTTCCTGGACAATGTGGCTACACAATAATTTTCTCAGGGAGGTTGGAGACGCTTCACTGCCTGAAACTTAAATGCATGTGGGACAGCATTCTCTTTAATAACCCTGAGGACAGAAGGAAGGGACTCGGGGAAGGAGGATAAACAGGGACAAAACTAATCTCAAAACCTGGGAGGGAGGAAGGAAGGAAGGCGGCATGCACTCACAGCCTAGACAGTTCTCCCCGCCTCTCCTCTTCTCTGGGAGGTAATGGTGGGCAGGTGGCTCTCCTACCCAGCCTCCTATGCCATGGCCATCCCACCCACTTCCCCCTCTGAACCTACTGATCCCACTCCTCTGATGCCCTGCCCCTGCTAGCCTGGCAAAGGCTCATCTAGCCTACAAAATACATGGCCTGGGAAGTCTTTTTGACTTGGCTTTCCACCCTAGCGTCCTGGAATAATTCCTGGCCCTCTGCTCCTTCTGAGAAAGAATACATCAACATGGTTAAGAGGAAGGACTCAGGAACCAGTTGCTGGAACCAAATTCTGGCTCGTTGGGCAAGGTAATCTTTACTTCTACTAGTTTCTTTGACCTGCACGATGGGCATAATGACAGTACTGCCATATGGGGTTTGTGGGAGTATGAGAGTTGGTATGCTGAAAATGATCAGAACAGCCCTGGCATACCTGTTGGGCTGTACACATCCACTCTCTTTATCATCTGTTGTCTTTTTTAAAAAGATTTTATTTATTTATTCATGAGAGAGAGACACATGCAGCGAGAGAGAGAGAGAGAGAGGCAGAGACACAGGCAGAGGGAGAAGCAGGCTCCATGCAGGGAGCCCGACGTGGGACTCAATCCCGGGTCCCCAGGATCACGCTCTGGGCTGAAGGCTGCACTAAACCACTGAGCCACCTGGGCTGCCCTGGTCTGTTGTCTTTTATAGACACTTTCTTTGTAAGCATTTTTCATGCTGGATTCCAGTCATTTGGTTTAATGTCTGTCCAGCCCTTAAACCAGGCACTGCCAATGGATGGACCCATATTTGACCTCTGTAACCCCTGCAGCTACCACGGTGCTGGGCTCAGAGCAGGGGTGGGGGGTACTCCCAAGATGGACAACCCAGCGTACCTTCAAATATCGCGAAGAGAGGGAAGAGCCCCAGAAACATAAGTGGCTGCAGGTGGAACATGGTGTCAATGGGGTTCTGGAGCCCTGCGGAATGGGGACAGGGGTCAGTCATGAGGCCTGGCCCAGCCTGACCCCACCCTGCTTGGTTCTTGGGCCCCTCTCTCTCACCAAGTTCCGCCTTCTGCAGGAGCATCTGGGTGAGGGTCCAGCGAATGCCACCGATGAATGAGGCCCCCAGCACCAAGGCAAAGCCCTCCACGTTGAACTGTGTGGACTTGTACGTGAACATGAAAAGGCCCCCGGCGATGAGGAGGACCACCAGGACCAGGGCTGCACGCTATTAGGATGGGGAGCAGTGGTAACTGATTGCAGGGTCCTGAGTTCCTCAAACCTGGAGCTCGGACTCGGCAGCTATGTTGGCTGACCCTGGAACAAGGAACCCTTCTCCCTGCCACCTCACGGGTCCAGGTCAGCTCCTCCCCATCATACAGGCAGGGCTGACGTTCAGTGGACATGTACCCAGCATTCCTATTTGACCTAAACTTCTGAAGTGCTTTCCTATAGCTGCTGTAGGTCCCTGGGAGGACCCCCTGGTGCCCTGGACCTAGCAAACAAAGGGCGACTGCCCCCAAACCCCCCTTCCTCCTGGCCCCTATCCTTGACCCTTTCTCTTTCCCTCATTCTTGTGGTCGTGATGCTACGTCGATTGCTAAGTATTCTCAGCAGTGGCCTGTCCGAGGTCCTTCCTCAGCAACAGGACTTATTGCCAGGCTGGGCTGGTCTCCTCTGTCACATACAGTGATGAGCCACTGCTTGGACACCCCTTTTTATCCTTAGCATCCCTGGGGGTAGGAGGGACAAGGGGAGCTGGGGCCTCACCAGCTCCTCCAGCTTGAAGATCAGAGAGAAGATCAAGATGAAGAGGACAGCGGAAGACTTGGTCATCGTGTACCTGCAGGACAGATTACCCATGATGCACCGCTGGGGGCCAGGACTCAGGCCTGCCACCAGGAGACGTGCTCATGGCCTATGCTGCAGAAGGCAGGAGGCTGTGGGACCTCTGACTTCCCTGGGGGCAGCTGGGCAACCTGAGTATGAAAGACCAAAGGAAGGCGGCCTGAGGCATCTGGGCTGATACGTGACCTTTAATGGGAAGAAATCTCTGACGCAGGAGCCTCTATCGCCAGAGAGAAAAGGCTGCGGGGTGGACACCAAGGTCACCGAGTCCTCTTATTCGCCTGCCCCTCCGTGGAGATTGGGTTAAGGAAGGACAGAGGGAGGAGGGAGAGAAGGCAGGGACGCCCGTAACACAGGGTCACAGATGAGACACACTGTCACACCTGCCCCTCTGTGCAGCTGCGTGTACCAGGTGCTGGCCAGGGCCCTTCCTCCCCTGCATGACTGTCACCGGGCTGTCTGAGCCTCTGGCCTCCCCAGGCCACCAGGCAGGCAAGCACAGCACCCCTCTGAGCTGGGTCCACTGCAAAAGCTGTCAGCTTTCTGGGGAGCTGCTGGGTGTCAGGAAGTCAGGGGCTGAGAGCAAGGGCCGGCCCACAGAGTGGCGGAGCAGCAGGCCCAGGCCCGGTGCTCAGAGGTTAGAGGAGCGCCTGAACTGGAGGGAGGGGTTGGGCGTGGCGCTACTCACAGCGAGACGGTGATGTAGAGGAAGCTCCAGTTGGACAAGCCCACGTCAAGTGCCGTTGCCAGCGCTGTGGAGACAGGGGTACCCACCGGACCACGCAGCCAGGGCAGGCCGGCATGGGTGTGCCAGTTGTTCAAACACTTCCACGAGGCCCCCGGTGCCCCCTGCTTTGCCCTGAACACCCCGGCTTTCTCTCGGGCCCTTGGGCCTTCCTTTCACAGCAACTGAAGGGTTAACTCCTGGCCAAAAAAGGGAGGGGGTTCTGTTCCAGCACTGGGACTGCAGTCCTGGCTGGCCGGGGCGCTGTGCTTCCCACTTGCTGGGTATTGTGAATGTCCCCGGAGGGTATTAATCCAGTCCTGTCATCCTTCATGAGCAACTCTTCCGAGTGGCTTCTCCTCCCTCAGGATATAAGACACACTCCTTGTGGGGGCCCTGCTGCCGCAGGGTCTGTCGCTGCCACCTGCTCTTTCCTTCTACTTCTCACCAGCGCCGAGTTCCCAGCACCCTGACACTTTCGGTTCCCTTGCAGACCTGCACAGGTGCTAAACTCTCGATCTCTGGGAAGCCCTCCCTGCCAGGCCTGAGCTGCTTCCCCCGTGTGTCCCAGGGTGCCCCTTCTCATCCCACTGTAACAAGGTGAGGGCAGGGACTGCTCACGGCTGCCTCTGGGACAGGAATGGGCTCGGGGTAAATGGTCAAGACCAATGCTGCGTTGAAGGCCTTTTCTGCGCATGTGAGCATGTGTGTTTTGTGTGTGTGCGTGTGTGTGTGTGTGTGTGGTGGTGGGGTCTGGGGAGGACACAAGAGGCAGAAGTAGGGCTGGGGGAGGTAGGCAGAGAGGAGTGAAGTGGGGAGGAGGAGAGGGTCTCTGCTCTGTGACAACAAGGCTCCTGTGGCTTTCCAAGCGACCCTCCTCCAGCCCCCGCCTGCCCAGGGCCGCTGCCCAGCCCCGTACCTGTGGGAGCTACTCTCCTGAGGTAGTCCGTCCAGCTCAGCACCACGCGGGCCCTGTGACTGGAGCACTGAACCAGTGCCCTGGACAGGGCAGAGAACAGGAAGATCACGGCCAGGTGTAGCATCGTCATGAAGAGCGGGAAGTGGAAGCTCTGCGGAGCCCAAAGCACAGACAGACGGGCGCGGTTTATAGCGGCCCCTGCCTAGCACTTCCCTTCCCTCCTCACCCTAGTCTGGTGGCAGTGGTGCTAACCGGGTGGTTCAGCAGGGCTCTGCAGCAGCCAAGGGGCTTTCCCCCCAACTGCAATCACTTGGGAGGACAGACTCCTAGTTCCAGCTCTGGAGATCACACAGAGAGCAGGTGGCAGACCAGGGGTCAATGGGACCAGGGTACTTACTGTCCCCACCACTTCCACAGGCCTGTTAGCTTCCTGCTCCAGCCCCTCCCCAGGTAACAGCCACTGCTGGCCAGTGTGGCTTGACCAGTTATTAAAGTACTCAACTACTTCTCTACAGGGCAAACAGCTGCTGCCTTAATCCCAAATTACCGTAGCTCACCCTTGGTGTCTCCCCTTTCCCTGATCTCCCCTTGTTCTACCCATTTGCGGGGAACCCAGCTGTCGCAGGGCTCTTGGGCCCTGTCCTACCACTAGTGTGCCTGGCTTCCAGTCTGATTAGCTGAAGCCTGGGCCAACCTGTTGATAAATATTAGGGGACGCTGTAGCCATGGCCACAGCCCCTTCCCACCCAGGCCCCTGCACTGCAAGGCCTCCCATTACCTTCGTCAGCCATTTGTTGTAGAAGGTGATGCCGATGGAGAAGCAGTAGTAGAGGAGGACCAGCCCCAGAGTCAATACCGCCTTCCACACAAAGGCCACGTCAAGGGCCCACTTCCCCATCCGGGGAAGCTGCAACTCCCTGGCTCTGGGTCAGTGGGGGCAGGCAGCTCCCCCCGAAGACAGCTGTGGGAAGAGCCACCCACTCTGGGCCTAGACTTTCAACAAGGTCTCCTGGCTGGGGGAGTCCTCTTCGCCTCCATGATTCGGAATCATCCACGGAGCCCCAGGCAGAGTCCTCACCTAAGGGGCTGGTGGCCCAAGCCAACTCTCTCCATGATCAAGTGGATGCAGGGCTCACGGGTCCCCAGGTCGGAGGCTAGAGAAATGGAAAGGAAATGTGGGTGGCTCAGCAGAGCACAGGCTGCCCCAGGACTGGTCCACCCCACCCTTGCCCGTAGGAAGCGGACCACAGCCGGGGGGGGGGGGGGGGCAGGAAGGGGTGCAGCCCAGCATGGGCTCACAGAGCGCCAGTCACGTCTATTCTGTCGCCTCAAGCTGTTATCCATGAGTTGCCGCCAAAGTGACCTTTTAAAAACGTAAATCTGATCATGTCAGATCAGATGTCAGCCCTTCAGTGGCTCCCAGTGCTCTTATGATAAAGACCAAAAGCCTTCCTGTCTGTCCTAAGCCATCCTGATCTGTCCCTGCTGGGCTCTCCAGCTTCAGCTCCAGGCTCTCCGTCCCCTCCCCTGGGCTGCCTCAGTTCACCCCACACACAGGCTCTCCCCTACTGCCTGAAGGAACCAACACGCCGCCCCGGCTCCATTCCTCTCTCCGCTGATGCTACTCAGCTTCAGCTCACCTGTCACTTCCTCAGGAACTACCACTCCTTGATGGGGATGCTCTCACGGCTCCCCTACTTTTCTTCTGGTGTACCTGTGCAGGGCATGCTGATCTGTGTGGGGTCTGTCCCCTGGGAGGTTGTGAGCTCCAGGAAGACGGGGACTTCGGCGCTCAGGGTAGTCTTGTGCCCACTGGGGCACACTCTGAGCTGTCCATATGGTTTGATGATTCAGTGCGAGAGAGCAGACACTCAGTTTTCAGGGGACTGATCTGATCTTTAAGGCATTAAAAATGGACTGGGAAACCAATATCGACCCGGCCCTTAGCCTCTAAAGACCACTCCCCTAGAGGTGGGGTCTGCCTTAGGGTCTTGGCAAACTAAACCCAGGCCAGCCTATCAATCTAGCCAACCCTAATGAGCATCCAGGGCCTGGGGCTCTGAGACCTGGCGGACCCCCAGGTCTATAGTCATCACTCCTGCAGCTGCTTCGTGTGTGTCCCCCCAGTCTGAGACGTTCCCAATCTGCTAAAATGCCACCTCCTTCCCAAAGCCTTCCTAGACCCATCTGATCAGACATACCTACTTCCTCCACCCTCAGTCCTTCCCGAAGGGAGTAATTTCATTCCATTCTGCACCCTGGAAGCTGGGATATCATTGCCCCTCCCCTGAGGCAAAAGGGGAGCTAGCAGAAGGCTTTGCTGGGAGGATACTGTAGGGCTGAGGTTCTCTTGAGGGGAACTTTGGAAACCTGTGGGGGTGTTTTGGGGGATCTCTCCTAGCTGTTAGTGATGGGGAGGGTCTATGAGGGCAGGGCGATAGCCCACAGAATTAAGAATTGCTCTGCGGCCTTCGTAACTGTGACAATCCATGTAGGTATAATGACCTGAACCTAGAACCCAACTGTGTGTGTGTGTTTCTTTTAAGTAAATTCTATCCTCAGTGTGGGGCTCAAACGCCAACTCTGAGATCAAAAGTCGTGTGCTCTACTGATTGAGGCAGCCAGGCACCCCCAGAACCCAACTGTTTTCCATGTAATGCAGAGCAGTTTTTCCATGGTTCTACTATGCACTGCAATTTCCAAGAGTACATTTGCCATGTACATGGAGGAGAGAAAGAAGTGTCTTTGATAGAGAGTTTGGAGAAACCGCGCCATCTACAGCAGTGGCACACATGGTTGTGCAGCTGCCCACACAATGTGGCTGTGGCACTGTGCATGGTGGCTACATGTTCCTTCTGGGTGGTGGAAGCATGCACTACTTCACTGTGGCCTCCAGCATCCTTGTTCCTGGAACTTACAGAGAGAAACACATTCTATTCTCAATTACCTTTTATTATCAGTTACGTTGACATCTCCTGGTCAACTCCAGAAGAACAACCAGTAGCCTACTCTTCCTTCCATGCCTGGATGTCTAGTACCAGGCATTTACTCCTGGCCTGCCCAGCATGACTCCTGTTTCCCAGGAGCCATCCAAACCTGCCCCTCTTCCGCCAGTGGCACCTCCATTTGCCTGGTTGCTCAGCCCAGAAATCTGGTTCCCATCCTGATTCCTTGCTCCCTCAGCCCACATTCAATCAGCATGTATTTTCATTTCAGTCTTTTTAATTTTTTTTTTAATTTTTTATTTATTTATGATAGGCACACAGTGAGAGAGAGAGAGAGAGAGAGGCAGAGACACAGGCAGAGGGAGAAGCAGGCTCCATGCACCGGAAGCCCGACGTGGGATTCGATCCCGGGCCTCCAGGATCGCGCCCTGGGCCAAAGGCAGGCGCCAAACCGCTGCGCCACCCAGGGATCCCTTTCATTTCAGTCTTAAACATCCCCAATATGGTCACATCTCCTGACTTCCACCACTGCTCTCCAGGCCGCCATCCTCTCTCCCCAGCACAACACATCAGGTTAGTCTCTTGCACTTCTCCCTGCACCTCCCGCCCTCAGGCTCTTGCTTGCACAGCAAGCTGCACAGGCACCAAACCTACGCCTAATGGACCTTAAGGCCCATACTCTTTCCTTATACCTGGGTTTCTCAATCTTGACATTACTGATATTTGGGGCCAGGTGATTCTATGTGCATTGTAAGAGATCTAGGAGCGATCCTGGTCTCTACCTACTAGATGCCTATAGCAGCCCCTCCTCCTCATCCCAAGTTGTGACAACCAAAAATGTCTCCAGATACAGCCAAATGTCATAGGAGGTAAAAGGGCTCCCTGCTGAGAATGACAGCTTCCAGCACACAGGCAACTACAGGGCATTCTAGCACTTGCTCCCTACGATTCCGGCCCATGATGGGGCAGTCTGTACCTTTCCGTAAGTCAACCTCTTACATCTTCTGCTTTTGGTGCAGTTCCTGTTCCAACACTGCGATCTGTGCCAACCCCCACCCCCTGGCCTCTTGTTCAAATCCCACCCTTCCTTCAGCCCATGCAGGCACCTCACCTCCAAAAAAGTCCCTAGGACAACCCCGGCCCCAGGGAGCACTATGTCCAAGTTAACACTCATTCTCTTATCATCAGCCACCTACTCTCAAACACAAAATCAGACCTCAGCTAGAAGGGCTCTTGGAAATCATCTAGCCATTTTACTCAATGGCCATTTATTAAGCACTACTGTATACTCAGCATTGGAAATAGAGATATGTAACTGATCCCCACCCTTCTTTTATGACTAGGGAAAGCAGGCTTAAAGGGGCTAATGGTCTTTTTCAAATCTGGCTTGCCAAGAAAGGAATTCCATATTCTGCATTATGTTCCCCAAGGGGCAGCCTGGCTGGGAGCAGCAGCCACATCAGGGTAGAGCTGGTGCACCGTCCATGTAGTACCTGGCTCCTCTCATTCTCTGTGACTACAATATGGGCAGTGCCGTCTAGTGCTACAAGTGTGGGCATGGAGTAAGAAAGACCTGGGATCCAGTCCTGGCTCCTCTGGCAACTTTGTGACCCCTGAACTACCTGAACTCTGGGCCTCAGCTTCCTCAACAGTAAAGGAGGACAGAATCACCTACCTCTTGGGAGGGGAGTTGGGTACAGCACTTGATGCTGGCTTGTGGCAAGGGCTCATACCCTCCTGGCTTTTGCTGCCTTACAGCCAAACTCCACCAAGGCCCCCAGAACTGCCATCCCTACTTCCCTGCAGCCCAAACTCACTTCCCCACTGCTCCATGGAGTCACCACACCTTCTTCCTTGTTGCCCCTCTGAGGACCAAGTCCCTGTTTTTATCAGCACCTTATACAACTGACCACTTCCTCCTCCTGGGAAAGCCTCTTGGATGCCACACCACGCTCTCTTGCTTTTTCTTCTGCTTTTCTGGGCTCCTGGCCTTCTTCACTGCTCAACCAACCTGTCAAAGTTGACTGCCTGAGTGCTGGATCCTGCCTTCTCTTCCCTCCATTCTCCCTTGAGTGATCTCATCTCATCTATCGGACATTCCAGGGACTTTCTAGATTCTCTCCATTAGCCCTATCCTTTCCTGTCCGCTCCAGTCTACTTGGTAGCTCCACTCATGATACCTCACACTGAAGGTGCCCCCAACTTAGTCCAAAGTCATTAGTAAATGCCAGCATGAGACACCAGGTTACTTAAGCCCACGTCCTCACATGAATGACGACCTCATCCCTGACCGCTCTTTCCTTCCTTCCTGTCAGGTCCTCCTCCCGGATCCCTGAGGACGCCTAATGCACCTTAAGGCCCACACTCTTTCCTTATACCTGAGTTTCTCAATCTCGGCATTACTGGTATTTGGGGCCAGGTGATTCTGTGTGCAGTGTAAGAGATCTGGGAGCCATCCTGGTCTCTACCTACTAGGTGCTAGAGCAGCCCCTCCTCCTCATCCCAAGTTGTGACAACCAAAGCTGTTGTCTGTGGTAGACAGGTGGAGACCAGCCGCCCGTCTCCCCGAGTGCTCGGCCATCATCAGTCTGGGCCGCGCTCATCCCTCACCCAGGACTAGCGGCCTCCTAACGGGCGTCCCTGCTTCCTCCTTCCCCGAGAGCCTGGAGAGCCTGGAGTGCGCCGGGCAGCGGGAGCGAAGGCTCGCGCACCCCAAGGGAGGGCGATCCCAACCCTCCCGCCCCGCAGGCCGGCGAGGAGGCCTTCCAGCACCCGGCCTCCGCTCCGGCGCGACCTCGTTCCCACGCCTGCCCCCGCGCCCGCCACGCTGGCCCCCGGCCCCGCGCCAGGCCCGCCGAGCCCGTGTCCTTTGCACGGGCCGCCCCTCCTCCGCGGACCTTCGCGCGGCGGCAGCCTCCTCGACGGCCGGCGGCTCGTCCTCCGGGCACCTCCCACCGCCTGACGTGGCCCTTGTGCCCACGTGTTCACCGCGCGCCCCGCACTCCCACCCCACCGGGCCGCGGCCTCGGGGCGGGGGCGGGGGCGGGACGCCGGGGTCGGGCAGGAGGCGCCGGGGAAGCGCGCGCGGCAGGCGGCCGGGGAGGGTGCGTGGAGGCCCCGGCGCGTCCACGGCGCGGACGCCGGGGCCCGGGGGGGACGGGAGCCCGGGGTGCCACGGCGCGCAGAGCCCAGCCGGGACCCCGCTCCCGGGCCCGGCCTGCCCTCCCCCGCCCTCGGGAGCGCGCGCAGGGCCCGCCGCGCGCCCCCACTCACCTCGGCCGCGGACGCTCCGGACGGGATCCTCCCGCCGGAAGTGTGAGGCGGGGCGTCGCCGCGGGGTGGGGGCACTTCCGCCTGAAGCCGCCGGGGGCGGGGCGGGGCCCTGGGGGCGGGGCCTGGGCCCTGGGGGCGGGGCCTGGGCCCTGGGGGCGGGCCCTGGGCCCTGGGGGCGGGGCCTGGGCCCTGGGGGCGGGCCCGCGGGCCACTCATCACGCACCGAGCACCCCCAGTACTCTCGTTCCTTGTGTCTCTTGCGCTCTACGGCCTGTCTCCCGTGCCCCCTGCGTGCTGCCCAGGCATGCGCACCCGGGGGCAGACAGAAAATAGCCATCTGTTTACTTCTATTGGAGCAACCAACGAGCCACAAGAGATAAATCTCTCATGGGCTTTTTCTTCCCAGAGCTCAAGTCTGCTGGGGAATGAGAAGTCAGGGGCATTACATTTTACGACTTAGGCGATCCATGGGAGATAATACACATTTCGTGAGACATTTTGTGTGCCTGAAACTTTCTAAGAATTATCTTAATTTCAATAAGTGGGGGTGGCAGGGAGAGTGTCTGGGGCAGAAGAAATGGGGAGAGGAGAAGGCTGCGGCCTGGCTTGAAGCCCAGTTGTTTATAAGGGGAGTTAACAAAAGCTGTGGTTGGAAAAGTAGCTGTGGGGCGGGTTGCAGTAGTCTCAAAAATGCCAGCTAGGAAATTCAGATCTCACTGATCTTTCAGGATAGATTAAAAGAAGCGGAGCCTGGCGCATGAGCCACTAGGAGGTCAGAGCAGGTGAGGGTTGCAGGAGGCCCAGTTAGTGATTTTTTGCTCTCTTCCCAGTGCCTCCTGTGCCCTCTTCTAACACTGGCTGCAAACCTGGATCCTTGTGAGTGACTCAGCTGACCTCCCTGGCCCCTCTGAACCAGAGTGTAAGCAGGGCATTATGCAAACCACTGCTGCTCCCACCCCCACAGGCTGGCAACATGCAGGCATTAGTTCATTCATTTGGCACTTACCGAGCACCTACAATGGCACCCACCACTGCCCAAGGTCTTGGCTGAATGCAGTACAGGCTGAATTCTCAAGGCCTGTACTGCATGCACTTTCTCTGCCTTTTGAAAGACTTTTCTCTCAGAGGTAAAAGAAAGTGTCTATTTTCATCACCACCCTCATTCAAGCCTCCCAGCTACCAGGGCTGAGTTTTGGAGCAACAGCCTAAAACACCAGCTGGAAGGCTGGGCATGAAGCACCAGCAACACACAGGGTGAAGAAACGTGTCTTCTTTGTAAGTCACAAGAATGTGAGCTGTTCCCTGGCTGTGTCCCTGGCAGGGAGAAGAGGGAGGATATGTTCACGGGGGTGTACAGTATGCCATTCCCTGCTGCGCCCGGCAAGCCTAAGCAGAAAACACTTTGTCCTGGTGCAACAATCTGTGAGCATCCTTAATTGTTGAGGGGTGTGTTTGTGTGTTGCATGTGCTGCTCAAGCACATACACATGCACAGTGAGGGCAGAGAGGCTGAAGAGGAAGAAATCTCCCAGACACACTGAAATGAAGGCTTGTCCAGATGAAAGAGCAAGTACAGAGAAACAGCTGTTAATAGGTACCACAGTTTGTACATGAAAGAGTATTTATTGAAAACATGGTTACTGACAGGAAGCTGCTCTTGGCTGCTCTCAGCTTACTCTCTTGGCTCACAACTGGAAGTGGTTTTTTTTTTTGTTTGTTTGTTTTTTAGGGGGAGCCTTCAATTTTATTTTCCCTCAAACATTCCACCCTAGGATAGGTAGATCTTATATAAATATATATACACGTCTGTATAAGTATGGCCTATAGTAAAGAAAATATATAGTCCATTCTTCATCGGGCAGTACCTACCATGCCAGGCTACCAATACTGAATGCCACTGTGTTCACATGTCCAAGGAGAGAGGCTGGGGCGTGGTTTACAAGTGCCACAGCACCAGGGAAGCCCCATTGGCACAGCCGTGGCCTCAGCTAGCTCCCTGAAATCATGGCCAATGGCAGAAACCACAGCACTGGGATGGGGGCGGGGAGGGAAGGCCAAACTTCCTGAGGTCGGGGAGGCCAAAGGAAAGCAAATAAGAGGGGGCTGCCATTCAGGTTAGGTGGAAGATTTCTAAGAATGGAAAAGATAAAAATGTGGGGGGAAGGGAGTGGACTCCAGTGACCTCCCCAGTCTCGGCCCAGGCCTCGTCTGGGCTCTCTCCCTGTAGAATTCTTTGAGACTAGAAGGTAGGACTTAGCTTGCACGTGTCTGACTTGCCAGGATGAGAGCCTGAGAGCTTTGCAGGGAGAGCTTTCCATCTGCCCAGACAACTGTGTGGGCAAGAGAGATCTGGTGGCTCCGGAGACCAGAGATGTTAGAGCCGAGCCTCAGTAGCAGCAGCTTATTGGCACTGAATGAGGCCGGAGTAAGCCCTCACGAAGGCGACAAAAGCAAGGGCAAGGCATCTACCAAGCCAAGGCCGAGGCCTCTGCTTGGCTCTGAGACACAGGCACGGGTCACCCAAAGGCAGTCTCTCTGAGGCTCTTAACATGCCCAGAATGTCTGTTCTCTGCGGGCAGCCTTTGCTGGGCTAGCTCTTGTCCACACAGGGATCCAGCTGACCGGAGAGCAGGCTCAGGAAGAAAAGGTGAGTGACTGTTGTTAACTCCAGCCCAAGCAGCCCCTGGCCCGGGAGGCAAGGGGGTCTGCTGGCCATTCCTCACGCTCTGGTCCCAGGCTCCATGGTGACCAGGAGGGCAGAGCACCCTGCCTGCATGGCTGATCGTGGGCAGGGACCAAGAGGAAGCTCTGGGTGGTCTGAGGTGAGTTTGAGGAATGGCTGGCATTTACTGGCCACCATGGTCACTACAGATTCTGTACAAGCAAAAGACAAGGCACCAGTCTGTGGGTGTTTCTCCTGGGCCCCAAATCCCTTCCTGGGTACCGTGGAGTCTGGCTCCAGGCCTCAGCCATAGTGATAGACAAAGTCATAGCTGCTGGGCTCCTTGGGTACTGGCGGCGGGGCTTCAGGAATCTGGATATTCTCCAGATCCAGGAGCCGCAGCTTCATCTCCATGCTCAGCAGCGTATCCAGGTCACTCTTGGTCAGCTCGCTGGACATGTCCTTCCCCAGAAGGGCACTGAGGCCATCAATCCAGATGCAGTACTGTGGGAGCAAGCCGCAGAACATCACATGGTGGCCCCAGGTCCACAGGAGGTCCCACCAAGGTCCCTTTGTGGGGAGGATTCACAATAGTCTCTTTTGGCACTACTTAGTATAGGCAGAGCTGATTTGGGATAACGGCAAAAATAAAATGGGAGGTAATTCATTCGCTTCCCCACACCACCAAAAAACACAATCTTTTGGCTTTTATGAGGGATTTGCATTTAAGCTTCCTAAAATAATCTGAACTATGATATTTTTTTGAAATAGGACTTTTAAAAATGCAACTAATGAATACAGCAAAATAAGACCTAAGTACTAGAGCATCAACTAACCCAAAACTGCCCATGACACAAGCAATAGTGGAGGGAATACATATTAGGAGAAAAAATCAGGGCACAAAAGGAATCACTGTAGGATCTCAATTTTGTTTCCAAAAAAGTAAACAAACAAAAAGCCCTGTCAACAAATGTTAAAAATAAGTGCTAGAGAAATTGAACTTGAGGGTCTCGTGATAAGGAGGAGTAACAGAATTCTCCACCTGTCCCTCTCACTCCTCCTGCCTTTGCTCACCATCTCCCCACCTGCTAGTTCCTCATTTCTTTTCTTTTTTTTTTTTTTTAAGTTCCTCATTTCTTCCCAACAGCACTCACTGGCATCTTGGGGCTGGCCAAAGCGTCTCACCCTCCAGAAGCCCACCTCTAGTCCCCTCTGTCACTTCCAGAGCTCAACACATGGGGCTCCAGCACAGTTACTCATGTAACTTACAGTATCTCCCAGTGCCACAGGTACAACGGCAGGCTCCGGGTCAGGAGGACCAGTCCTACTACCACATGCGCCCAGGAGCCAAGGAGGGAGAATCTGTTAGGGTCACTTGGAAGGTGGCCATGCGGAGACTGAAAAGGGGGGGAATTTCCCTAGTCTGAACAAGTTGGATTATCCCCTGATGAGCCTGTTTTTCTAATGGCAACTTATAGCTGCTGCTGAAGAGTAACCTGGGGAGCCCAGCTCAGGGGGATGGACCCCAGCCTGGTAGATGCTCAGTGCCAAAAGCCTTCATGACATGCTGTGGCCTCCTCTCTTTCGGGGGCTGTCCCTCCAGCTGAAGAGTCACAGAGAGGGCTCAGCTGTCCAAAGCGGCCCCACAATGCTCACCTCATACTTGTTAGGTGCGATGAAGTTTAAGGTCTCATCAGGGTCGTAGAGGATGGAGAATGCCAACTCCAACACCTCCTGAAGGAGAAAAAGTTTCAGTTATGTGGAGTAGTGGGACGGCTTGGGCTCTGCGACTCTGGCCAAATTCCTTGTCACCTGGCACCATTGCTGAATGTGCTGATTGAGATGTGGTATCATCAGGCCTCATGGCACATGCACGAGGGTGGCTGGAGACAAGGCACAGTGGGAACGAGTGGTAACTCACCCACCCGCCTGGGTCACACCTAAGATGTGGATGCTTTAAACATTGGAGAAAAGTCCTTTCTCAACACTCAAAACCTCTGAATGTCAGAGTCCATGACTGTAGATTACCTTCGGTACATATGTTGGTGATTAGACTCAAAATCTTAACAGTTTAGAAGCCACCACAGCAATAATAAAATGTGGCCAAAAATGAGAGAATTTAAGCATCAACAACATAACTGTAATGGCTTGGAACAAATGTCATTTGCTTCAATCCATGAGTTCATAGAAATGCTAAACAAAACAAAACACATACACAAAATTAATCACTGTTGGATGATACCAGAGAACCAACTCACTGTTTTTAAAGTAGGTACTTTTAGAGGCGCCTGTGTGGCTCAATCGGTTAAGTATCTGACTTCAGATCGGGTCATGATCCCAGGGTTCTGGGATTGAGCCCTACACTGGGCTTCCTGCTCGGCAGGGAGTCTGCATCTCTCTCTCCCTCCCCACCCTGGCTAGTGCTCTCTCTGCACAGTCTCTCTCAAATAAAATCTTAAAAAAAAAAAAAAAAAAAAGAAGTAGGTACTTTTATAAAAGGAAAGAATCAAGCACATATTCTCCTTTCTTAAATAAACTGGACCACTGGGAAGCCAAGAGTAGATGATAGTAAGTTTCTCTTTAGAGAAGTAGTTCAGCACATAAATGAAAAGAAATGACCGCATTAGAACACCACTAGTTTGCAAATCTTAATTTACTAGTGGACAAGGCACTTAGCATCAACAGTCTGCTAACTTTGCAAAAAGAGAGGCAATCACACCTCAATCATGTGTCTCTTGATAGAACATAATGCCACTTAGGAAGTCATCCTGCTCCCCCCAAACCCCCAAAAGGGGAGTCAAACCTGAACTGGAGCCTCCCCCTAGATTTCTCCAACAACATACAGATCTGGGACAGAGGAACAAGGTGATCTATACCATGGAGAGACAATCAGCACATTTCAGACCTGGAGAAACTACCAAATAAGCAACCTGATTTCTTCAACTAATAAACTGCAAAGAGGAAAACAAAGATGGAAAAGAGAGAGGGGAACTAAAGACTAATCACAGTGTGCATGCCCTATTTGGCTGCAAACAAAATAGGTATGAGTATGCACGTGTGTGTGTACACATTAAACATTTACATATTTTTATGAAGAGAAACTATATGTTACTTATAAGAAATACAAACATCTGTGCAACATTTGATATGAAATAACTTTTTAAGTTTCTTTTTAGGAGTAATAATGGTATTGTGATTATGTGAAGAGTCCTTATGATTTACAAATACATTCTAAATAGTTAAGAGGAAATGATATCATACTTGAGGTTTTCTTTGCAGTAATAATAAGTAGATGGGCAGGATCTGGTGGGTGTTGGTTGTTGGGGCTGGGTGATGCATATGTGGGGGTTCTGTCTGTTTCTGTGTATGTTCAAAATGGTTCTTAGTAAGACTTGCAGGAATAATTGAGAAGGAGAGAGTGGGGGCAGGAGAACATGCACTTAAACTGCAGCCACCATCGACTCAACTCTCCAGGCGTCACAGTGACAGTGACTCCGGCAGGCCTGCTGCTCTACTCACCTTATTCTGTTTCAGAGCGCTCTTCTCTTTCATGTGGGGGCAGTCCTTCCCAGTGACGATGGCCTTAATGTCTGCAACAGGAACTGGTAAATTAAAGCAATTAGTTTCTGGAAGATCCATGCTGTACGTGGGTCTTTGCACCAGTGCTGGAGAGAAGCCCCAGTGCCTGAGGGAAGCCCCAGTGCCCAGACCAGAAGGCTGTATCAGCTCAGGGAGAGTGGCCTTGTGCTCTTTCCTCCTCCATGGTCCCTTCCCAGAGGCCATGGCCTGCTGGGCTGGGTAAATCTAACTGGGGGTCGGTTCAGGGCTGTGGGATTGATTCCCCAAGGATGGGGGCCCTCAGACGCTCACATCACTTCCATGGCACAGTGATGAAGACGACAACGCTGCCAGAGCAAACAGCTGTGCTTACTACCTCCCAGTCCCTGTCCTAAGTGACTCATTTAATCCTCTTACAAAGGAAATGTGCCTATTATTCCCATTTTGCACAAGACACCAAGGCAGAGGTTACCATTGATTAGAGTGAATGGCAAAGCTAGTATTTGAATACAGTCAGTCTGGCTTCAGAGCTTCTGCTTATACTACTGCCTTTTGATATCATCTTGTAGCACCCTGACAATCTGCAAACCCCATTCCCATCAGTGATCCCACTGAACTCTCCAAGTGGCCCTGTGAAGTAGGCCAGATGAGGAGACAGGTCCAGAGAGACATGTGGCCCAAGACCAGATAATCAGTTTGAAACAGCCAGGACTACAACTCTGTTCTGGTGACCTCGAGTCCAGCTACTATGATGCATCAACAGAGAAATGAACCTACTTTTCTCCTGCAGGGATTCAAATGTCACCTCCCCTTGAGGGTTGTCATCCAAGTCACCATAGTGCAGGACCTTGTGGTTCAGTGCCAAGCGGCAGTACCAGAAACGTTCTGGAACATAAGGGTAGACAAGCAGGTGACCAAGGACAGTTCTGGGAGAGGCCTAGGCACAGGAAGGGCAAAAGGATGACTTGTTCCCTGCCTGCTCCCTCCCCAGTGTGCTGACTTTGAGCAGTCAGGACCAGCCTGACAGCCTAGGCCCGCTCACCTTGCCTTCGGCGGTTCCCAATCTTCCGGAAGCTGCTGCCCTCACAGAGCCGGTTCAGGCGCTGCTGCTTGATCAGTTCCAGGATCTCAGGCTGGATCTTCTCCCTTAGCTCCCTGGGTGGATGCACACAGGAGCAAAGGGAGGTCAGGGGACGGCAGAGGTGGCGGTGCCTCCCCGCAAGCCCACCTGGCAGCACTTACACAATTGGTGGGGACTGGAAGTCATCCTGACTCATCCGCTCGGACTGGCGCAGCCGCAGGATCTCTGAGTAGCTCAGGCTCCTAAGTTTGCTCTTGAACTGATCCAAAGAGCTGGGTTTGGAGGGCAAAGCTCGAGTGATCTGCTCTCGGACCACTTGCATGACCTGAAAGGGAAGAGAGTGGCTGCCTCAGCCCCACTGCTGAGGGCCAGGCAGGTTCCAGGCAGCATGGGCTCAGATTCTGACCCCATCTCTTAACTGTGGGTACTTGGTATGTATCACAGATGACTACCACGTGGAGGGCCAGGACCTGTGTCTCATGCCAGTCCACAAAACCTCATCTGTGCTTGTACACAGTGGTACTCCGTAGGCCACAGCTGTTACTGCGAGGCTTAGCCTCCTGTCCTCTACAGAAGACAGGCAGGGCAGGTACCTGCTCCATTGGAGAAGTGAGGGGCCCAGGGCACCAGGGGCAGCAGGCAGATCCCTGCTCCAAGGCTGCAGAGGGAGCCACGGTTCTCCAGTACCCCATCCTGTGACCCAGGGCTGCTGACCAAGCTCAGGTGGTCCCCTGGTGCCAGCCAGCAGTCACAGACTGTCACATGACGGCCTGAGCCCATGGGCGTCGGAGCCCCGAGCCACTGACCTTGTTGAAGTCCTCCGCTGTCGCCCGCATCTCCTTCCAGGTCTTGTTCAGCAGCTGGATGCAGATCCCAAAGAGCTCCTCAAATGCCCGGTCATGGGTAAAGAACATCGGGTGGTAGTCATTTCGGCCCTCATTTGCTATGAAAGAAGAGAAGCGGGAGGGTGAAACTGGGCACTCGCCTGCAGACCTGGGTCCTGTGCCCCCAAGTTCCAGGGCAAGGCCAGGGTGAATGAAGAGTGTGGGATGGGCCTTTCTCTATTTCCTGAGCTTTCTTCTCTTGGTCTGGCTCTGCCCTCTCTCAGCTCAGCTTGCCTGACCCATGGGAGCACATGGTCGGGGGCGTAGCTCCTGAACATGTTAAATGACCCGTTCAAAGCAGCAGCCGTGATTCCCATAAACAAGGATAAGATGGGATCACAGTTCACCCAGTGATTAGCAAAACAAAGCACAATAGTTGTCCAGTCCCACTGACCCTTGACTTCATAACCTCGAGTGTCCCTAGGCTCCTATTATGGAACGGGTGTAAGAAGAGGGGGGTGGCTCGGACTTACGCAGTTCCCCAACCTGCAGAATTTCACAGAGCATTTTGGTGAGCTCGATGGCGCTGCGGCCAAAGGGGCACTCATGTTTGTCCTCTCGGCTGCTGTTCTCCAGGACGATCTGTTGGGGAGGAAGGCCAGGGGATTAGGGAGGCAGATGTGGCAGCAGGGCTGAGCCAGTTGGCCCCCAGTCTTTACCCGGATGTAGGTGTCCTGATGGACTTTGGCCAAGTACAGCATGTTGTCCAAGGCCAGCATTCCAGGAGGGGTCTGGGTAAAGTCCATTGCTGGGTTGATATGGTTCTGGGGAAATAAAGAAATCTGATTTGAGACTTGATAGCCTCCAGTATACAGCACCAACCTGAGGGGAAGCCCTACTGCCCTCCTCTCCATGCCACTAGCTCTTGTGTCCCAGAGCCTAGCATACTGTGCACCAAGTAGGGAGGTCCATCCTCAAGCTTTATCTTATCACAAGATATTCACTTCTACTTTTCAGAGAACTTGCTGCTCTTGTGAGAGCTCCTATCTTTCCCTATGTGACTGACCTCCTGGTTCCTCCAATAGATGGGAGTCATCCCAGAGGGCCCAATGCTGAGCAGAAATGTGTGACCTGCCATGCCAAGGCAAACCGAGTGCCAGGGCACCCCTCCCCCAGCTTCTTAGTGTCATCTATTCCAGGGCCACCATTATGTGGTAGGGAGGGTTCTCAGGGCTCTATGTGGGGCCCTCCGACCTTCTGTCAGGGAGGAAAGCCCACCAAGATTCATACTTTGGGAAACTTACAGTAAATCCCAGCATTTTGTAGTCCTTGGTATACATGGCTTTTCGCTTCTCAGTACCGCTCCCAGGGACGTTGCTTGGGTCAGACTCTGCATCAAATGCGATCCTTCTCAGTTCAAATATGATGTCTCTTTGAGCCTGAGAAGTGAAATAGATAGTCAACAGGTAAATCAGCTAACCCAGGGAGGCAAGAAAAAGAAAGAGCAGGTTGGGCTTTTGGAGGCAGGACTCTGGCCCTGATCAATCTCTGAGAAGGCATCACATCTGCCTTAGCAGGACAGAGGTGGGCTTGGTCCAAAGAGTCACTCAGCAGGAACAGAGGGCAGGGAGGCCGAGCCAGGTTCCCCAGGGCAACACATACCATATCTGCCGACATAATCAAGCACAACCCCTGAACACAGCAGGCGTTCAATGCATAGCCTAGCGGTGGAATGCATCACATCAAATGGCATATAATTTAAGCCAGGAATGCTCTGTCCTGCTGAACACCTACCTGGTCATTGGGGTCCATCTTGGTCATCATCCTTTCTTCCAGAAGGTTAAAGGTCAGAACTTGCAGGACATACAGCTGATGGGCCATCTCAGTTTTGATTGGGCGGTTCCCTCGGATCACATGCTGGAAAAAGCAAAGGCAGGGGACAGAGGGCGGAACTGATTTTCTTCTGCTGAAGACTCACATCCATGCTGGTGAAAAAGAAAGTATGCTGGGCAAGGAACAGGGTTTCCCTCCCACACACGGAACTTCAAGACTTCGAGTTCTAGAAGGGATGGAGCATGAAAGGACTTGATTCAGGCTGAGATGACTCACTGCAGGCCCCAAGGGCACAAGACCTTTTTCAGCACTCCCCTGAGCAGAGGAAGTGGAACCAGGGGGCAGAGGCTGTATCTGGCCACACGGAAGATGGCAGCTACCCTGCTAAGATGATGATGTAGGGCTTGGCAGCTGGACCATCCTCCAGGTGGATACTCACTCCAAGAAACACAGTGTGTGTGGAGGACTCTGCTTTGCCTTCCCTTAGAAATATACAATGTTGGGATCCCTGGGTGGCGCAGCGGTTTGGCACCTGTCTTTGGCGCAGGGCACGATCCTGGAGACCCGGGATCGAATCCCACGTCAGGCTCCCAGTGCATGGAGCCTGCTTCTCCCTCTGCTTGTGTCTCTGCCTCTCTCTCTCTCTCTCTGTGTGTGTGACTATCATAAATAAATTAAAAAAAAAAAAACGAAATATACAATGTTGTGGATGGCCCACCAAGTAGAGGCTTCAGGACAGGCTACTTTTTTGAAATGGCATGGAGATAACTACACAAAGGAAGGCAGCTAATGCTCCTGGGCCAGCTCCCGAGGCTCCTCTGTCACCTTCTCCCCTATCACTCCATGCATGCTCCCCTCCCTGCGTCCTGTATTCTATCCTGTCCCCTCTTTCCATGACCCCACCATACCCTCTCAACTCAGTACCTCTGATGCCCACCCCATTTCAGGCTCTATCCTCTGCCCTCATGCCCCACCCCCATCTTTTTTCTTGCATGCTACCTCTCTCCCTCTGTCCCTCGGGTTGATCAATGCACCTGGCGACATTCTCGCTTCCTATTGTCCTGTTCTCACTTCCACAATGGCAGCTCTTCCTGGCTTGCTCCCTTGTATTTCTTGCTTTTTCCTGTCCTACCCACCATCTTGAATCCTGTTGTTCTTGCTTTCTTCTCACCCAAATGAGACTCTTGCCCAGTTTTACACACACACCGCCTTTGTGTCCTTCATGTCCTCTCAGTCTAGTGCTATATCTCTGGAGCTGTGCTGCCCAATACGGCAACCACTCGCTATATATGGCTGAATGTATTTCCGTTAGTTAGAATTAATTTAAGTTAAAAATGCAGGTCTGTGGTCACACTAGTCACATTTTAAGTTCAATAGGTGTATGTGGTCAGTGGGTACCACCCAATGATACAGTAGATAGAAGATATTTCCATTGTCATAGAAAGTTCTACTGGACAGCACTGCTCTAGAGCTCCATAACTCTACAGAGTTTGCCCTGGCTTGAGACTGAGGTCTTTGGACCTGTGTAGTCTGATTTGGTAGCCACACTTTAAATGTGGGTAGTCCAAAATGAGATGTGCTGCAAATGTCAAATGTACACCAGATCTCAGAGCCTTAGTGTGAAAAAAGAGAATGTAAAATACGTCATTAACAATTTTTTATGTTGATCACACATTGAAATAGTATTTGGGATATAGTGGGTTAAATTAAATATATTATCAAATCTGATTTCCTATATTCCCTTTTTAATGTTGGTACTATTGTCATTTAAAATTAAATAAGTGGCTTGTAATGTATTTCCACTTGGTGGCGCTGCTCTAGACTAGACTTCTGCTCCCTGACCTGTGACTCCAGAGTGTTCCTCGTTTCTCTAGATCTGCACAGCTCAATAAGGCAGGCAGCCACAAGCCACATGTGGGTATTTTAACTGAAATTTTAAAAAATGACAAATTTAGCTCCCTGTCACACTACACACATTTCAGGTGCTTAGTAGCCATATATGGGTAGTGACCACCATTCTGGACAGCACCTTCATGCTACAGAAGGTTCTACAGATGGTGCTGCTCCTAACCCCTCACTAGAGTGTGTGCGCTCAGGCCCTCACCTCCTCCAAGTGGTGGAATGTCTGCAGAATGTTTGCAGCTCTTTCTAGCTCCCTGCTCTTGGCTCAGTGTAGGGGCTCATTCGCATCCCAAGGGGAGTCCTCAGTTCCTCCTCCCCCAACCTGAGCAAGCCACCCCACCCCCAGCCTCAGTGCAGGGTCTCCTAGGCCCCCTCCTTACCTCATTTGGCCTCCCTCTAAGCCCCTTCCTTTCTCTGTGTCCCCTCCCTCTGCTGCTCCTGATTTTTCCCTACCCTACCCTACCCTACCCTACCCTACCCAACCCAGCTCTCTTGTCTTCCTTCCTCCTTTCTTCTCTCCATAATTTTGAAAACCACTTTGAGAAGAGGTTAAAGTTAATGTGATATGGTTTTCGTTCACTTTAATCCACTTTTCTCAAACTTAGAAACATGATAGTAGGAAGGTAATCACTCTGCCAGTAATGGCTTCCAGGAGTACAGCTCCAGTCTGAGGAGTCATGGTTTCAGACCTTTTACCTCAAGTCCTGTTTGACTGCCGAGCAATTCAAGGGCTACACTCTTGGGCTTGACTCCCTGAACTCCTGGGACTTCAGTGAGCATGCATTAACCATTTCAGTGCTGAGTCCTGACCTTGAATTGTCTTTTCTAGTAGAATCTTCACTTGTTCCAAGGTTTGTCCAGAAATGAGCTGAACTAATCCCATTGAGGTAAATAATAAGCCTCAAAAATGCATTCAATTTCCCTCAGAAGGGTACCTTCCCTCCCATACATGCAGAGGGTGGCACCTAAGACAGCTGCTCAGGTATGTGGACTAGCATGCATGGGGCCTGTGTGCTCTGTATCCCTCGGAGGCAGCAGGCTGGAGAGTCTGCTCAGGTCCCTCCTGCCTGACTGGCAGTGGGGCTCTGACTAGGGATACGGCCAGCAGGCAGGAGCTGACTCTACAAGGTGAAGTGGGGGCTCTGTGTATTCAGAGTAGCCCATCGCTTGACTCTGCCAGTGCTCAGAGTGCCCTTCTTGAATTCTATCACTTTTGTATCCTGTTCACAGTAAAGTAACTACTGATGTGAGCGGGGTGCTTACCCAGGGCCAGGCACTCTGCTAAGCGCCGTGTATATATATAAGCTCCTTCAGGCCTCCCATCCAGATGAGCAAATCAAAGCAAATCAAAGTTAAGTGAATTGCTCAAGATCAAAGATTGGTTAATGGCAGAGTGGAGGAGGCTGGTGACTCTGAAGTTCATGCTCAGAATTATCAAGCTTTTCACACCTGACTTCTCATTTCTTTTCTTTTCTTTTTTTGAGACATCTTTTTTTTTTTTAATTTATTCATGAGAGACAGAGAGAGAGAGAGAGAGAGAGAGAGAGAAGCAGAGACACAGGCAGAGGGAGAAGCAGGTTCCATGCAGGGAGCCCGACATGGGACTCGTTCCAGGTCTCCAGGATCACACCCTGGACTGAAGGTGGCGCTAAACCGCTGAGCCACGGGGGCTGCCCTGACTTCTCATTTCTCATTTTATTCCTTTCACTGTGGTCTCCTGGTTTTTCCCTTGGTTTTGACAACTGATAAAACGGCCCCCTTTTCCCCCCAGATCCTTGGCTCTCTTCAGCTTTTCCCACCCAAAGCCGGCTCTTTCCCACCCACATCCCTGTGTGGGGACAGGGAGTCAGCCCTTTCCAGATGCCTCCCTCCTCACCAGCTCCCATCTACTTTCCTCCCTCATACACACCCAGGAAACACGCACACCTGTTAGTGTGAGGTTTCTAAATGCCAATCTGGTTATGTCACCATCCTGATTAAACCCCCCCCTACTGCACTTGGGAAAAAGACTAAGGCCTTACTTGATCTGCTCTTTGCTGCTCTCCAGCCTCCAGCCAGGCACGCACTGGCTCCCTGCCTCACCCTCCACCCCACTGCATACTCCTAGGTCTGCAGAGGGAGCTTCAGCCTCACTTGCCCTCATTCCTCTAGAGGCTTCTTGACACCTCCTTCAAGGCAGGTCATGCTCCTCCTCCAGAAATCCCCCAGACTGTGAAGCTCTATGGAACCACTGACCACACAGAGATCTGGCCCCATCCCACTGGACTAGATCTTCAAGAGCAAACGCACTGTCTTAGTCAGCCCTCCACTAGTGTCCCACTCAGGTCTGACTGGTGTTAGCTGAATGAATTACTTTCCTCTTCTGTGCCTGTTTTAACACATTCCTTCTGGATAAAAAATGTTGGGAGTTGCAGGGCAACAAACAGTACAGCTCGCTGGCCTTAGTACCTCCTCAGAGACTGCAATTTCTGGTGGGCCAGCCTCCTGGAGACAGCTCTGCTTACAGAGGACTACAAGAAAAAGCTTTCCAGCTTACCAAGGGTTTATTAGCACCTATCGGTAGGTTCCTTTGAGTGCCCTCCCCACTCAACAGTAATTTCAATAATAATAATACGACTACAGTAACAGTAATAATTGCTCTCACTAGTGACAAAATACAGCTTTGTTCTGGGGACTTACATTCAGGATTATGGACCGAAGGTGCTTCTGTGCAAATGCATTGGCCATATCCTGTTGAGAAAAACAAGCAAATGTAAGGCAAGGTGGTAAGCATCCAGCTGTGACAGCTGTCAAGCGAAAAGTGATATCAGGGCTCTGGGGCTTTTTCTCTTAAATGTTTTCTCCTTTCAAATGGAAAGTGGGCAAATGGAGAAAAAAAAAAATCCAAAGACCACCAAACCTATTGTATACTCAGAAAAATTCCCTCATGCTTTTTTCTGGGAGTGCAAATCAACTCAAACAGGGTGACCCTCCCCAATGGCACAATCACCACATCATTTCCAAAGAGCAACAAAGACTGCTTCAGGACGAGACACTTGTGTCACAAGGATGCTGGGCAATGGACAATGTATACGGAGCACAGAGCAGCATGACGGTTCCCATGTACTGTTCCAGGTAGACACCCACCACCAAGGCTGGAAGGCACTCCTCCAACCCAAGGCGAGGGCTTTGGCCCCCTTCCCCCACCCCCGGCGCCACAACAGCTGGCAGAGTCAGGGGCGCAGATGCTCTTTTGAAACAGTAAGTAGTCCTTGATTCACTTCTGATTCTGGTTTGGAGAATAGAATGTTGGTGCTTTTGGGTAATTTCTCATAATAGGGCCATCTTTTTTATTATATTTTGTTCAGATTCTGACAGTAACACTATTTATTTAGCACACTCAGGAAATAAAGTATCCTACATAAATGAGTCTTCCAGGGAGCGAAGCTTCAAGGGTCCTTTCAGGACCTTATTTTGACCGGCCTTACGCATATTCTCTAAAAATATACTATAGACATTTATTTTTGAAGGGACTACAATGATTATAACTTCATCACTGCCAAGGACTCGGCTTCAGCAGAAGAGCGGTGTGCTATGACACTCTGCAGCCCCGAGGAGCTCTGAAATGTGAGGTTATTTTTCCCTAAACAGAATGGTCCCAAGGTTACTGTGCTTTTAATCTTTCTGACAGCTTTTCATAATTCTTCTGTCTCTTCCTTCCAATCTCGGCCATTGCTTCTTACCACGTTAATTAGTATGACTTCACTTTCTAAACTGCTGCCTTAATTTAATTTTATGGATAATTCTAAATCAATGGGCCTGAGGGAGCTGTCACACCTCTCCTGTGGAGCAGTATCTGTGAGCACTCTCATTTTTCTCAGAGCTAAAAGGCCCTTCCCTCTCACTTCTGCATTTCTAGCCATATTCCAAGTGGCTGACGCTACTGGGAACATTAAGTTTTACTTTGCATCCCCTGAGCACACACTGGCTGGCAGAGCAAAGGGGGGACACTTAGGGGGGTTTACAACAGTTGCTCGAAGATGGTAATCAACTAATGATCCAGGGTGAAGTCTCCAAAGCCTAGGAAGGTGGCCTAGAAACTCCTTTGGTAGCTATAGGAAGTCGGCTTGAGATTAAATCTTGCTGTGGACAACTCACAAAGTGGGTTGTATTGGGTAACTGACATTCGTCTACTGCTGGAATATAATGGCCTTAGACCAAAAGCTTCTCTGGGTGCTGGGGGAAAGCATTTACCCTCTTCATAGCCTCATAAAGCCAACCTCTAAAGCTCCTTCTAACCAAGAAACAAGCATGCAAATTCCCTTCTGACAACCATTTAAACTTTTTCAAATTCCTATGGTGTAGTACGCATCCGAAGCAACATGGATTTATTTTTACTCTTTGCCGTACCAAGCTGGGAGAAGATGCATCCGTCCTATTACCGAGATGAAAGTCTCAGGCTACTTCTGAATCTGATCTCCCCTGGCTGAACCACAAACTTACCTAAAGGCAGGTTACAAAGGAAAGACTGGGCAGATTCCCTAGGGCAGGCATCCCCTTAATCCTAGAAGTCCTAGCTGGAGATGCTGGTCTCCAGCACTTCCCTGAGCACTCTGATGTTTACAGCATACAACCTTTCCCTGGGTCTTGGAGTTCCATGAACACCTAGATCAGAGCATGAGATTATCGCCCAGCTCTGACCTCCCCACCTGGAAGAGAGCTGGGGCCCTTTCCACACGGCGGTGCTACTTACAGTGACAGGCAGGTCTAGAGGGTTAAGGTGCTTGTCCTGCCGGCAGAAAGCAAAAAGCACAGAGAGAAGCAGATGGAAGAATGAGCTTTCAGCTGATGTTCAAAACAGGACTGGGAAGGGAGAGATTAACAGAACAAAGCCATCCAAGAAAGACAAGGACAGACAGAACCATAGATGCTGCTGGTCCTCCCCCTGGAACCCACCAAGAGCTTGGTTCATGATCCCACATGAATTCCAACTTACAGAGCCCATGGCATTGACAGAGAACTTAAAAGTCTTTCTTCTATACACCACTTGGGCTTTTAACAGAGATATCCAGATTGTCATAGGTGGACGGGCCCTTAGAGATCATTTCCTCTGGCCCTTTCATTTATAGAAAGAGAAACAGAGACCCGAGAGGTTCAAGCACCTGCCCAGCAAGGAAAAGCACTTAGCCTGTGGGCCCTGGGCTCAGGTCAGTGGTCATTCTTCCGCCCGGCTGATTCCTGATTTCCTCATTTGTAAAACAGAGTTCTTATTTTCCCTTGTGACATCCCTGTGAAGCACACTGGGCATATGTTGCTGCTCCCATGGTACAGGTGAGGGAATCGGGCTTCGGAGAAGCAGAGCTGTCTGTATCGTGTCACACAGCTAATGGACAGGGGAAGAAAGCAGCTTAGAATCTGGGCCAGAGGGTCTTTATCCATGAAACTTCATGCCAAGTCCCCACACACTTGCTTCCTTAAGTCAAGATCTCATTTGTGCTGGTTTCCTTGGACTCAACAGTGATGCCTAGAGGGCCTCCTTCTCCCTTCTCGATCCTCTAGCCTGGGTCAGCTGCTAAGACCCAATTGGGCTCGTCATCTAGTTGCATATACAAGGTCTTTTTGGAAAGCAGCCACCCCTGCTTGTTTACCTATTGTCTGAGGCTATTTTGGCCGTAATGACAAGCTTAAACAACTGCCACACAGACCATAAGCCCACAGAGCAAGAAATATTTACTCTCAAGCCATTTGGAGGAAAAAGTTTTTGCAGGCCCCCGCTTGGCCCTAAGACCCACTGATTCCCCCTTCTAGATCTTCCCCAAGTCTTCCTTAGTAAGGCCACTCTGAGGGCCCTTGACACAGAGGGACGAGAGGAAGGACTCTTGAGGCAATGGCTGTATGTCTGCTGTCTGCACAACAGAGGGGAGGGTGGGTGGGAGACAATTCTTCTCCTGGAAGAGCCCAGATGAAAAGCTTGAAAAGGCAGCCACAGACCTGTCGCTTGTCCTCGGGAGCCTTCAGGAAAAGCGCGTTAATCAGTGCAATGGCGTAGGTCTGAATCTCCTGGTTGGAGCTGTGCCAGTGGAGAAAGAAGGCAGAGGGAGATTAGAGGACTGACCAGCAAGAGGACACTTAGGGGGGTTTACAACAGTTGCTCGAAGATGGTAATCAACTAATGATCCAGGGTGAAGTCTCCAAAGCCTGAAAAGTGGGCAACTCCACCAATAGCAATTTATCCAAAGACAGTAATCAGAGAGCTGGGTAAGATGTATTGGCAAAGCATTTCATTCAAGTACTGTTAAAAAAAGAAAGAAAGAAAGAATGGTAAACAATCCAAATGTCCATAGTCACAACTCTGTTTATATACATTAAAGTCCTAAATCATCATTAAAAATCACATACAGAGTAGAAGTTCTTCTTCCTGGATTCAGAGATGGTGTAGAGTGTCTGTAAACCCTAGAAATGGTGCAGAAATTATTCTGTGCAGTTGGTTGACTATGTGTTATTTTCTCCAAGGAGGTGAGAGTCTAGAACTGTTACTGGATTTTCAAAGGCATATGGGATGTAAAAGATTTAGAGCTACCCTTTTAGAAGAATCGTTATTTTTTTGAAAAATATTTTATTTATTCATTTGAGAGAGAGAGAGAGAGAGAGAGAAAGCACAAGTAGAGGGAGGGGCAGAGGGAGAGAGAGAGGGACAAATATGCTCCCCACTGAGCAGAGAGCCCAATGTAAGGCTTGATCCCAAGACCCTGGGATCATGACCTGAGCACATGCTTGAACAAGTGAGCCACCCAGGTGCCCCAAGAAGAATCTTATACATGGGAAAGGTTCAAGCCATTATACATGGTTTAATATTCCATTAAAAACAAAACAAAACAAAACAAAACAAGGTACACAGAGTATGTATGGTAAACTCTCAGTTCTGTTAAAAACATGCAGAGAAATAAATAAATAAATAAATAAATAAATAAATAAATAAATAAATAAATAAAAACATGCAGAGAAAAAACAACTAGCAGAGCAGTCAATTTAATGTGAACAGTGGTTGTGTCTGGAGGTAGGGAAATGGGCAAAGGGTTTACTCTTTGCTTTTCTATACTTTCAAAGTCTTCAACTATAAACTTATTTCATTTTAAAACAAATTAACTACAACCATTCTCTGGAATCTTATAACCCTGGCACTGGGCAAGATGCTTCTACCTGCCACACTGGGGGTACACACGGTGGCTTTCTTTTTAGATGGGCCAGTTGACGTCCTGGTCAGGTGAGAGGTGTCCTGGGGGGGGGGGGGGGGTCTCATGGAAGGCACTAAGTGTCCCAGCCCAAATAGAAGAGGCCAGAATTTCTAGTAACAGCAACAGGTTGAAAATATTCACAGACCGACCCCTGAGAAAAGCCATGCTTTTCATATCATCCTTGGGGACGCAACTGGGTCATTCCTGATTCAGAAACAAAGAAACAGAGGGATAAGTCTGCCGTCAGGAAAATCAGAACTCTCCATCTGGAGTTTATAATGTTCCCTTCACTTCAAACAATCTTTTTAGCTTTGGGGTATGAAAACAGAGACTGAAGAATTCCTTAGAAGTGACAAGGAGAAATCAGAGCTGCAAATTGTGCTTTCTTTTTACTTGGATTAGTTGTGCGAGGGGGAGGTATGGGTTGGGAGCAGAGTTGAGTGAAGACAAGGCTGCTATAAACAAGCAAAGCTGGGAGCTGTGGCTTCCCTGGGAACTGACAGGGCATTCTGTTGGCACCTGTCCATGTCCGAAATGCTAAAAGGGAGCAAGAGTCAGAAAGGAATCAACAGTATTACCATGTTGCTTTGGGGGTCCAGCCCCCTTAAATTGTATAGAAGGGTTAAAGTGAAGTGAAGAAAATGGAGAGGAGGGGAACAGTGCTCCAAAGGGTTCATCTGTTTTCTGGTTTTCCTGTCTGATAAAATGTTTTAAGATGTGATAAGCTTCTTAGTTGGTTCTTTGTGTTTTTTTGTGTGTGTGTTTTTTTTTTTTTTTTTTTTAAATAGGTCCTACATAGAGCTCAATGCCAGGCTTGAGCTCACAACCCTAAGATCAAGACCTGAGCAGAGATCAAGAGTCAGATGCTTAATGGACTGAGCTACCCAGGTGCCCCTGTGTTCAGCTTCTTAGAAAACAAACAAAAGCAAAGAACTCTTGAATTGTATACATATCCTGTACTGGCCATGATGCAAGATCTGTTATCTCCTTTGATCCTCACAAGTCTGAGTGGTGGAGAGGATTAACCCCAGTCTAGAGATGAGGAAACCAAGACCAGAGACCAGGTAACTTGCTAAAGGCAGAGATGTGGTTAGCATGCAAGAGAGCTGTGATCTGAATGGATAGCCTGAACTCATACCCTATACAATATTTCTTGCTACCCCCCACAGCATACCGTTTGTCTGCTAAACGTTCATACAACAAATACTAATTGATTTCTAGTTAAATCAAGGCAGGGGACCCAAAAATGATTGGTCGCTCCTCCCAGAGAGTTCAAAATTTTAAATGGGAGATGAGTAATAAAAATAGAGAATTTTATATAATTATTACAGGTACAAACAGAGACTATTTGGCCCGTAGAGGAGAGAGCATCTAATTGTATGTGGTGCATGGTAGTGCAGGAAGGCTGGGAGAACTCTGCTTCATCCTGAGGGACAAGGAGTGCCATGAGGATTTTAGCGAGAGCATGACACGATTGGGTCCAGGTCATGGGAGCGTCCTGGCACTAGTGTGGAAGTAGTGATGAATGAGTGAGCAAGCAGACCGGTGGCATGGAACACAAGCAAAGGAGATGTACTGGAAATAAGAGGCGAGAAGGGAGGCTGAAATAAGAGGCGAGAAGGGAGGCTGGGGCAGGGTGTCTTACTCACACCTGGAGGTGAGAGATGAGCTGTCCCACGGTGATTTCCTCGGCGATCTTCTGGTACAGGCTCTGGCTGTTCAAGACCATGCTCTCCAGGATAGCCAGGGACCTCTGAAGGATTGACACGTCCACCATGGGCTGGCTCACATACCCTGCAATCTACAGCCAGCGAAGGTCAGATCAGTCAGGAAGCCCAGGGCCTGAGAGCACTGGGCGACTTGGGTTTCTGATTATCAGCTCATGAAGGGTTCCTCCAGGTGCGCTGCCTACATGGGGGCAGCTATCCCCATAAAGTCACTGGTACCTAGTGTAGAGCCACCCTGGCCAGTGTGCCAGGGTTTCCCAAGGCATGGACAACTCAATTTCAAACGACAGCATCCAGTCAACTGTGTTTCCTCAAAATCTAAAGGTTTAATCCTTTGTTTTCAAAATAAAGGTTCAGGCATGAAAAAGCTGAGTGTAGAAAGCAGAGGATCTTACTGAAACTGGGGTCTCCTTTTTTTTTTTTCCTGGGGTCTCCTTTTATCTCGACATACCCTTCTCCTGTCACATGTTCTGTCCCTGCATGCACACAGGACAGCAGAGGCTTGACAGGAAAACCTCAAAGTCTTGTGATCTAGTAATTTCCCATTATTCTCAACCCCCATTATAATGTCCCCGACACATGGTCATTTCACTTTTGTCTGAATATTTCCAGCATCAGGAGGTACCCAGTGGGGGATCCCTGGGTGGCGCAGCGGTTTGGCGCCTGCCTTTGGCCCAGGGCGCGATCCTGGAGACCCGGGATCGAATCCCACATCGGGCTCCCGGTGCATGGAGCCTGCTTCTCCCTCTGCCTGTGTCTCTGCCTCTCTCTCTCTCTCTGTGTGTGTGACTATCATAAATAAATAAAAAATAAAATAAAAAAAAAAAAAAAAAAAAAAATAAAAAAAAAAAAAGGAGGTACCCAGTGTCCCAAGCCAATGACAGCTCTGATTCTGTATCTGTGGATATATTACTCATTGAGTTTAGTCCAGTTTTTGGCATTGATGCCGCCTCTTCCTGTCGAAGAAAGGAGGGCAAAAGTAAAAGTGTCCCCTCCCACCCACCAAGTTTGATCTGACCATCCAAACAAGCTGCTTTGCAGGCTGCTTTGTCAACAGAAGGCAGACTTGTAAACCTAAGGTAAAAGGTGAACAAAATGAACATGTATAGCCAAAGAGAAGGGAGCTCTTGGGAAGTAGGTCAGAAGACTCAGGGCTGGTACTGATTGACTGGTTGGGATCATCTCAAGTCTCACTAATCATCCCATCCCGCTTTGGCCACAGTCAATTCTGAAAACCTGTTTCCATCTTCTCAGAGCAGGCCCTGACAGAACAGTGAAGGAACTCTTTCAGGATCCCAGGAAGACCAAGCATGAGGATGAAAAGTCAGGCCTTGGGGGATAGAAAGTTAACTCTCAGTAGGATGACTGTCTTGCTTGCATCTCTCCATAAACTGAGAGGACAACTGGCCACAGAGGGAGGAGAGGAAGATGGAATGCTGGAGGCCTCACCTGCTTAATGAAGGTGATTGAAACCATGTCCCAGGAGACAATGCCATGGTCCATGAGCTCTAGGAAGGCAGTCAAGGTGAATGCCAGCATCTCACTGTAGCTGAGACATAAGCAGAACACACACAAAATAATACAAAGATTCAAAACCGGGAACACAGGTGTGATGGCAGCCATAATGGAGATGGCTTTGAGCTTAAATGCCCCACAAGGGGTGGGTAGGCACAGCCATGAATAAGCACCTGTTTGCATCCCTCGCCAGGTGTGCAGCAGATTCTGTCCAGGTATACATCTCTGGGAAAAAAAGAGCTACCTGGGCACTGGCTCTCCTTCCCCATATCACCTCATCTAAACACAATCACTCATCCATTTCCCAAAACCAAAAAGGTATCAGACTTTTATCAACCCCAATACTTGGCAGGCGTATCCAAGGGAAATAACAGCCCACGTTCAAGGCCGAGAGGCAGCAGAGTATAGGACAAAGAGTACAAACCCCAGACCCGGGCTCCATTCCTGTTCAACCATTTACTAACTATGCAAATTTTATCTTTTCAAACTTCAAATTCCTCCTCTGTCAAACTGAGTTTATCTCACAGCATTAACATCACAGGGTTGTGGCGGCGGCAAGATGACAGTGTATGCAAAGCCCTGCTGCAGTGCTGATGGAGGATGGGGATTACCACGCCGTCTCTCCTGTGTCCCTTCTCTCTCTACATACAACCCTTTACACATCTGTACGGTGCTCTAGATTTAACAAACCTTATTCCCACTGGCAAGGCAGATTTGGACCCGTTAACAACACTCCTCATGGCGATACTCCAATATAAGCAGCATCTCCAGGTTAAAGAGGAGGAAACCAGGGCCAGTCTAATCCTGCACCCCTCAGAGATGGCAGAAGGCTGATGGCCACTGAAGGTTTCAGGAGGTCAGTGCAGCCGCAAAATCCAAGACTTAAACACCTGTGATTAGTTGCTTTGTTTGGCTGAAAATTTCAAAAGGTGGTCTATTGACTGAAGATTTCAGACTCCCCCTGTGCCAGCTGAGAGAGACAGAAAACCACCACTGGCCTAGACAGCTAACTAAACATCTGTTAATCATTCACAGCACAGTGTCCCGCTGCACTCATCTTAGCACTGGAGCACCACAGAGGTGTCCGCGGAGTATCGCAAAGTTCTGGAGCGATACTCCTGGGACCTCCTCCCTGTGAATATGGGTGGAAGGGAGATGGCGAACCCATGGTGAGCACGGAGGAAGCCCTGTGTGTGTGCGCGTGCATGTGCGTGTGCAGAAGTGGGAGGTGACTGGACAGGGAGGAAGCAGGGGGACGATTAAGAATAGACAGATCTTTTCTGGTCAATAACATGGACAGTCCACTCACTAGCTTCCACCAGGCCAATCATTTTCCATAAATGTACAGATCTGTCACGACATGCCCTCTCTCTTCCTATACCCCCTCATTTCACTATGGCTTGGCATCTGTGAAGACCAACTAGACTACAAGATTCAGGACCACAAGAGAGAATTCCTCTTACAGACCCCAGTACTGGGCACACTGCTCTGTATATAGAAGGTGTTCAATAAATTCAGGTGACTCAGTGAATATGAGAAAAGGATCCCCTGCAGAATGAAGGAAGACTTCTGAAACTCCCCCAGTAAGAGCTCAGTAATACTCACTGGGACAAGAGCTTGGTTCCACTCTCCACAAGCCGTGTCAGCACGACGATGCCATCCATGTTGATGAACTCAGTGGCGAAGGTCACATCAGCAGAGAGCTTGGCCAGCTCTTTCATGGCATCCAGCCGGGTCTCCATGTTGGATGACTGGGTCCTCTCCATCAGCTGGCGTGCAGCCCGGGACTATGACACCAGGGACAAGATGTATGCCATCTGCTCCTTGTGGCAGGTTACTGCTCTGTGAGTAGCTCATAAAGGCTTTTCTGTGGACATCCAAGCCCGAGGCAGAACTACTTGTTCATGCTGTCTAGGAGTTGCTTAAAAAATGCTTGTTGGATCAATCATGGAATTACCATTGTGCCAAGACCAATCTGTAGTTACGTATATCCTTTCTGTAGTGCTCTGGTCTATGGATTACAGAAACTTCCCAGTGAAGGACTACAAAAGACCGGGAGACAATAGTCCACCACCTCCAGCAAGTCATAGAGAAAACAATACTGGCTCCACAGAGGGGAGTTTTCTATTAATTTAAGCCATTAGACAGTGGACCAGGTTGTCTCGACATAACGACCTCTCAGTCACTAAAAACAATCAAGGAGACTCAGGACAACTGGCTGTCAGAGATGCTTCACGAGGGATTCTTGCACTGGATGGAGAATTTAATCTGATGATCACCTTTAAAGTCCTTTTCAGGGACACCTGGGTGGCTCAATGGTTGAGCGTCTGTCTGCCTTTGGCTCAGGTTGTGATCCTGAGATCACAGGATCCTGGGATCAAGTCCTGCATCAGGCTCCCCATGTGGAGCCTGCTTCTCCCTCTGCCTATATCTCTGCCTCTCTCTGTCTCTCATGAATAAATAAAATCTTTAAAAAAAAGTAAAGTCCCTTTCAATCTGAAAATATAAGCCTGACAAGTTTTTTTTTTTTTTTAACTTTCTCTGAAAGCCCATATCATGGTTCCTCGAACTGACAGTCCTAGGGAACCTTTAAGAACATCGAGGAGCCGGAAGCTTTTGAAATAGCTTTTTCAAAGTGATGACTGGTGACTCAACCTTCTCCTAGCACTTGAACTTTTTCCAGCAGAATGCTTGCTTCCTTTCTACAAGCTCCAGCCACAAGCCCTCCCCTAGAGTCTGCCGGCCCTTCCTCTTGCGGAAATTCCTAGCTCTATAGCCAGTGCCCTGCAATCCACTTGCCTGCATCATTCTCTATTTTTTTGCGTGTTAATTAATATTCTCAGCTGGAATAGAAGAGCCTTGAGAGCAAAGTGCTCCTGTGGTCTTTATTTTTTCTTACTATGCTAAGCAAGTGATGGAATCCCAGCTCCTGCTGCTGGCCAAGGAGTCAGTCCTGTTCACCTCTCTCTGCTCCCCTCTGCCTCTCCTCTTTTTTTTATTACAAAGATGGCCCTATAGCAGCACATGGCTCTCAACACAGAAATCCTCCAGACTCCCCACAGTGGAGAAAATGCACACTGCGAGAAAAGGTCACAGGATAGAACAATTTGCAGAGCACTGGTCTGCATCACACTTAGAAACTTCCAACTCCAAATGTTAATTTTCCTCCCGAGACTGTGTTTCTGGGCCGCTGCCTCCTGCTCCAGAGAGATGTACTCCTGAGAAAGTCAACTACTCTGCGCAGGAGGTCTGTAAAATGCTTCAGTACAGCTACGGCTACAGCTATGAAAGCAACTCCCAGACTGTCATATTAAGCTAGCAGAGCTGATGCGGGCTGGGGGTGGAGGTGCGGGACGTAAGCCTTTAGGATGAGAAGAGTTCCGGAGAAGGGGGAAAGCAGAACTCGCTGGTAGGAATACTGGCCAGGAGTCAGGCAGCCCCGGGTTTGAAAGGCAGCTCTGCCATGTTTTTGTCTGTGTGACCAAGTGGCAAGTCATTTAACTCAAGCCTCAGTTTGCCCATCTGCTAAACGAGGCTATCGAGCACCCATCTCTTCAGGTGTCTGTCAAGATGAAATGATACAATATATGCGAAGCGCTTGGCCTTCTGGAACCGTTAGCTGTTACTACTCCACACTGCCCTTCCACTCAGATGAACCAGTCTCTCGCCTTGCCAGGAAAACGAGCGTCATCATGCCCTTAATTTTCTGGCAGCCTGGGATGCCTGGGTGGCTCAGCAGTTGAGCGTCTGCCTTTGGCTTGGGGTGTGATCCCGGAGTTCGGGGATCAAGTCCTGCATCGGGCTCCCTGCAGGACTTCTCTCTCTGCCTGTGTCTCTGCCTCTCTCTGTGTGTCTCTCATGAATAAATAAATAAATCTTAAAAAAAAATTTTTCTGGCAGCCCCTCCACCCCTAAGGGACCCCCATATCGATCATCCTCCTCTGGGACCAAATGGTCAAAAATCCCTCCACCTGGGCTTTGGGTTCCTCCTGTCCTGACCCAGGGAGGTCCTGTTTCATTAATTATCCCCCTTCCTGCACCATCAACCTTCCTCTCTTCCATCTTAACTTATTTTCAAAGATACAAAAAATTGCACCAGAAGTTAGCAACTATGAAGGGTCAGAGGAGGTGGGGAACTGGGTAGATGAGGGACGGGAGTGGGAGGGAGACCTTTTACTACATCTTTGCAAACTTTTTGATTTTTGAAACCCTTGAACGTTTTACCTCTTTCTAAAAAGTATTATCTTTTTGGCTTCACATCCCTGAGTTCCTGTCTTCTGCTGTCTACTTCCTTTGACAACCAAGCTTCCTGATAGTGTGGTAAAGTCGGGGACCTCACGCTGCCACCACTATAGTCTGGCTGCCACTTATCACCCCACCAAAACTGTCCTCACAGAAGTCGCCAGGGACTATGGACTTTCCGGATCAACAAACAGCTTTTCTGTTCTCAGTTTACTAGGTCTCAGCTCTCGGGCAGACCACACTTCCTCCATCCTCACACTCCCAGCCCTCTGGGCCTACGCCACACCCCCCTCTTGGTTTTCTCTCTGCCCTTCTGGTTGCTTCCTTTGTTACCTTTAAGGACCACTGAGGAAGGAATCAGGGAGTCACCTCAGATTCTCTCCTTTCCTTCCATATCCAGGCTATCACCATATCCCCAGATTTACCTCTGAATAGCTCTCACGCCCGTCCGCTCGTCTCCACTGCACTTGCCTTCATGGGCTGTTAACATCCTCATTAGCTTCTTAAAGATTCCTCCTACCACCAACCTTCTTTTTTTAGCCCATCTACCACACTGTCACTACAGGGATCTTCCTAAAATATACATCTAAACATAATGTACCTTCCTGCTTAAAATCTTTCAATGTCCCCATATTCCCTTCTGAATAAAGTCCAAACCCACGAGCAGGCCGTCTGGGACCCTTCCCCTGGTTGCTATAAGCCCTCTGCCATCTAGTACTCCAGCCTCCCAGAAACAAAGCACATGTCTCTGCTGGGGATACTTTCTTTTCTTCTTTCCCAGCGAATTCTCACTTATCCCTCAACATCTGTGCTAAGTGTCCCCTTCTCTGGGAAGGTTTTCTGGGAATCCTCAGGCTGAGCCAGGCAGTCCCTTTTCTGAGTCCCTACAGCTCCCTAAGCAACTGTCAGGATGCTTGAGAGAGGCCTTTGTGTGTTTACTTCTAACAATGTTGTGAGAGCAAAGAATGATTTTTGTTTTTAAAGTAATCTCTACACCCAATGTGGGGCTTGAACTCACAACTTTGAGATCAAGAGTCAGATGCAAAAAAAAAAAAGAGTCAGATGCTCCACCGACTGAGTGCCCTCAAAGATTGACTTTTTAAGCTCTGTAGTCTTGGTTTCTAGAAGAGTCTGGCCCATGGTGGGTGCTCATTTTTGTGTTAAACAAATGTACTCCAAAGGAGAGCCAAATACCTACCGGGGAGATAGCCAGCTGTAAGATGGTCCCATTCTTAATATCACTGCGCGTCTAGATAACAAAGAAGAAAAAGAATAAGATAAAATATTAAAATTGTGTAAGCCAGCTGAATCAACAAGAGCTTGCTGTCTTTTACAGTAATTATAACTGAGCCTCTTCAGTCAGGACTCCTGTGTGCTTCTTGCCCAAGAACTTCTCAGAACACTTCCACGCACCCCCAAGCCCTCAGGCACCCCGAGCCCTCAGAAGGAGAAGACATGGCTTTCCAGCCACTAGAGGCAGGGCTGTTGCGCCCCCATCTGCCTGGGAGGCAGCTCTTCCTCAGTAAACAGAAGCTGCTTGCATGTCAGCAAGGCAGGCAGCACCACCTCCTCCCTTGGATCTGACTCTGCCCCTCCCGCACTGACCTGCTCCGTGATGTAGAGCTGGGGGCCATCTGCATAACGGAGGGTATAATACTCTGGGTTCGGCAACGACCACCTATGTAAGAAACACACCATGCAGACATCTGACTCTTCTGCCGGGCCTGGCTAGAAGCTGCAGATGTATTAATAATTTCCAGCAGAGTTGCCTAAGGGATTGGGCGGCCTTTTTGGAGGATGGGGGAAACCCAAAGCTTCAGCCTGAGATGCTGACAAAACCACCGGCTCAGCTTTGTGTATCGACTGGTACCGCAAAAGGTGGTCCACACAATTCAGCATGGGCCTAACACCCCATCAGGGCCTCAGGCAGGGCATTCCTCGGCTTACTGGGGGTGGGGGTGGGGGGTGGAGATTTCTACAAGGTCTTAGGGATGTCCTCCTCAGCTATACTTCCTTTGTAAGACAATGATCTCCCAGGATCCAGCTAACTGGAGATTTCTTTCAAGGTCTGACAACATCCCGTTAGTTGTTAGCCTACCATTGTGCAGAATGAGGGCTGCTTCTACTCACCCATCACAAACTTCCTTGATGATGGATGCCAGAGGCCGTTTCTGAAAGACAGAGAGAGAGAGATCCTTCATCTACAACCACATGCAACTCACACCCAGGTTTTGAGGAGGGGTTGCCAAGCAGGATCAGTCCAGGACCTGTACATGAACTGCCTCCCAGAAGCTTCTGTTGAAGAGGAAGCCTCTCCCAAGTCAGGGGACTGACCTTCTGCCACGGGGAGGGACAGGCCTTGATAATCCTGTAGCTAGCTCTTCCTCCTCATGCTAAAGGTCCCCACCCCTGAAGACAACCCTGCCACATACTTCCCAGATCCTGCTTCTGCTTCTCATTGCAGGAGCTTACCTGGTCGATTTCAAGGAGCTGAGCATTAGCACCTGGCCACTCAATGGCTACTTTGACAATGTCTGATGGTGGTGGCATTGTTCCCAGTGGGACCTACTTCTCCAAGAAACACAAACAGACACAGCCGCCTAGAGCAAAAGAATCAGAAAGAAGAAAAGAGAGAGTTTGCCTTCATTTTTCACTCGTTAGATATTTTTGAGAATCAGAAGACAGTGTCCAAAGTAACATATGGAACTACTTGGTTGGAATTTTTCTACATCACACCATACCCTCTCCTTGGGCTTTTTGTCTCTGGAGATTAAATCGACAAGTAGAAATGGGACAGACCTATCCATCAACTGCAGATCTGCCAGTAGCAAGATCTGCCGGCATGACACTTCGGTCTAAGGGTCAGGAGGACTGGGCCGCAGAAGAATGAATTTACTGCAAATTCCTGTCTTGGGACCTTGGGAGGGAGAAGCATATGCTCTGAGACAGATAAGAATAGCCAGAGCCTTTTCTTGGTTGGGTGGTTAGCTGACGGAGCCAGCCCACTTGTGTTCTGCAGCCATCCTAGGAAGATCCTAGTGTCAGCAGGGCCCGGCCACATGCTCTCTCGCCTCCTCCCTAGTTACTGCTGCCACTCCTTCCCCCTCAAAGGACACAATGTGGAGCCTCCTCTGTGTGGGATGACGCAGAGTTCAGAAAATGGGGAAGAGAACTGGGACAGGAAATGCTATTTTAGTCCCTATTGCCAAGGGCAAGGGCTGCTGGAGCTCAAGCGTAGGGAGGTGAGGACAGCCTCACACAAAGGCCCCTCTATAGGAGGACGAAGCTTCGGAAGTACCTCTGACCCTCTCCCCGTTTGTCTCCCAAATAAAGGAAAATAAATCATTTTGAACAGGTCTGGAAGATGGGCCCATGTGACCAGTATCCTAGGCAACTCCGCTAGCTTAGTGATATTCCAAGCAGCAGCTAAAGCATCCTCTCTCCAAGGTCTGATGAAGGCAAGTCACTCCACTGATGGATTATTTCCATGTATATTTACATTCCTTGCCTACAGGTTCAGGAGAGGCCTCTCTCTTAATGAAAAAGACCTTTCTCCTACATCTGCCAGGCTTGGCCACTCACCCGCAATTCATGCTTCGCTAATGGAGACCGCCTGGCTCTCCCGGAACATGCAGCATAGCTGTTGCTAAGCTGTTATTCGTGTATGCTATCAACTTTTAGGCCCAAACACAGATGTCAGTTCTCGCAGCCTTGTGAGCATAAACCCCTCTGGTGAAAGGGGTAAAAGTTCCTCTCCCTACACACTCACGAGTCTCAGTAAGAGGGGAGCTTTCATAACCATTTCCGGATCAGGGTGGGGTGCTCCGGAAGTCAGGTGTCAACAATACCAGCATTTCCAGCACATGACAACGCACAGATGGTTTTCTAAGTGCTTTCACTGATTCTGCTGAGCCCTCCCAGCAGCCTCCTGAAGTAGGCGGAATCAGATTATTACCTCCGAAATGACACAGCTAGAGCTCAGACGTCGGTTAAAGTGCCCCAGTTCAACCAGCTCATGGGTAGGTAAGGGGACAGAACTTGGGGCTGACTTTGGCCCATGCTCTTCCCTTCTCCCCTGAGCCAGCCTGAATTTCTGTTCATTGGAACTAAATCAAGCCTAAGGAAGTAGTGGAGTGGGGGGCAGCTGGCCTGATGGCCCCTAAAGCTTCCACAACCTCTGCGGCTCCAAGCAGAATGTCCCACATGTGATGTTCATGTGCCTAGACACATAACGAACCTATGGAAAGAAACTGTTCCCATTTAGATTATCTCCTGGTTGAAAGGTGACACAGCAAAGCAGGGGTGGGACCATGACTCTCCTAAGGCAGGCATCCTTAACCTTACTGGTAAATGTGCCATAATTAGGAGGTATGACTGTACAGTTGTGAGATCACTTTTTAAAACTGATAGAATTTACATACAAAACACACAGAACACATATATATGTGTGTATAAATATATAAAATAGAAATACATCTCTCTGCAACCACCACCCAAAACAAGACTTTGAACATTTCTATCACCCTAGAAAATCTCCTTCTACCTCCTTCCAGTCAATCCCCCACCTTGCAGCCCTCTAAGAGGCAACTTCTGCCTGACTTCTCTCACCATACATAAATGTTCTGTTTTTGCACTTTATATACATGGAGCTGCATAGGATGGCTTCTAGGACCATTTGTTATTTAGTTCTTCTTTAAGATAAGTAGGTGCTACAGGTGCAAGAGAAAGAGCCCTGGGCTGGGAAGACTGGCCTGCTGAAGAAGTAGCTGGATTTGGACCTGATGGACTCAGGACCCAGTCACAGTCCCAATCCCAGGGGTCTGGGCGAAGTGGATGTGTCCCTTTCACCCAAATTTCTACTGTGGGATATGAATATTGAACTAAAGCACGTGTAGAGTGCCTCCTAAGTTTAAAAGGCCATGATTCTAAAGCAGAATTTACAAATCCAAATGAAGAGTATACCCACTTCAAAATCCACATCCAAAGAAACTACACCTTTATTTTGATGGTGCTACTAAGAAACAATCGTATTTGTTAGAACTCTGGATACTGTCTTTGGAGACAATGAAGCAAAAGCTCATTATTTGGCAGTTCCACTTTACTCTGACCCCACTTGGCATTTCCTGGGTTGACTGTTTCTTTTCTTTATTAAACTTTGCCCTGAGTGATTCTTGGCGGTTTCAAAAATTCATATCCATTTTACAGCATGGAGATTTGCAACCGCCAGGACGATCCAAGAGATACTATGAGCTCCTATTCTCAGCGACTCTGCCCTTTCTCACACAGGGCAGGCTGGCCATTTATGTTGAATGACACTCTCTCGAACCATGCCCCAGCTGGTGAGACCCAAGTGAACACTCAATCTAAGCAGGACAAATCCAATTCTTTCTATTAAATTTAAAGACACAGGCTGAGGAAATTGGATGACTAGGGGCCCTGGAGCAGAAAGCTCATAGTTCGGGATCCCTGGGTGGCGCAGCGGTTTGGCGCCTGCCTTTGGCCCAGGGCGCGATCCTGGAGACCCGGGATCGAATCCCACATCAGGCTCCCGGTGCATGGAGCCTGCTTCTCCCTCTGCCTATGTCTCTGCCCCTCTCTCTCTCTCTCTCTGTGACTATCATAAATAAATAAAAATTAAAAAAAAAAAAAAAAAAGAAAGCTCATAGTTCAATTCGGAGCAGGTACCATGGCAAGGTAAAGCCACCAGCAAGCCAAAAATACCAAGAAGCAAAAACCAAGAGCCTTTCAGAGGAAGCTATACTGCAGGAAGAATCCAGAAATGTGTAGATAAGTGGAGGCCAGAAACCAGAAACCACAAAGTCCCAAAAAGAGATGGAAAAGCCTGATGACTTCCCAGATTCCATGGCTCCAACTCCTACACTTGGGGTGCCTGAAATTCCCCCGGATCCTGCCAAAAAAAACCTCCTTTATATGGAACTAGCCTGCTTTTCTGTTCACTGCAATGAAAAGGCCTATGACTAAGTTTGACCCCAAGCTTTGGAGGAACTCTGATATGGGGGTCTGCACAGACAGCTGCGTAACAGGTATATGATAATGACAGTGAGCAGGTCCTTAATAACACCAGCTCAATTAATGAAGAGTGAGACCCTCTTAGATAAGTTTGGTGTGTTTAAAATAGATCAGTTATATAAGCGACTTTATAGTAATCATGTTGTATATAATAGTATGGGTAGACAACCTCTTTATAGTTGATCACTAATTTCTTTTAAGATTTTATTCATTTATTTATTTATTTATTTATTTATTTTATTTATTTATGATAGTCACACGGAGAGAGAGAGAGAGAGAGAGGCAGAGACACAGGCAGAGGGAGAAGCAGGCTCCATGCACCGGGAGCCCGACGTGGGATTCGATCCCGGGTCTCCAGGATTGCGCCCTGGGCCAAAGGCAGGCGCCAAACCGCTGCGCCACCCAGGGATCCCAAGATTTTATTTATTTAAGTATTTATTTATACCAGGGGTGGGGCGGGGGAGGAGCAGAGGGAGAGGCACAAGCAAACTCCCCACTGAGCACAGGGCTCAATTCCACAACCCTGAGATCACAACCTAGGCAGAAACCAGAGTCAGTTGCTTAACCAACTGAGCCACCCGGGCTCCCCGGATATTCCACTTCTATAGCATTTTACAGCTGATGCTCAAGGAACCTTGAAAATCATCCCTACTTTACAGATGAGACAACTGAAGTTCAGATGGGTTGAGAAGCTTGTCGTCCACAGGGCTCCTTCCCACGCCTCCTCTCCCTCCATAAAAAAGAAATCAGATCAGAACTGGATCTCAAGGCTGAGTCATTTGGACTTCAAAGTTAGTTCTTTCCCCTCTACTTAATACTTCTTCAATGCTGATGACATTAGCTAACTATTACATGGTGCTAATGTCCTATTCTAAGGGCTTTACATATATTGATTCATTTAATCCACACAGCAACCCTATGTGATATATTTTTACTCCCCATTTAACAGATTAGACAACAAAGCACAGAGAAATGAAGTCCAATGCTCAGTGTCACACAGCTAATAATAATAATTAGATCCTGGGTAGTCTGATGCTGTTGGAAAGCCAGGTGAAAAGCAGGTAGTGCTGTCTGTGGCCCCCAGCAGGTGCTCGGAGAATTCTGATTTGCTGAACCAGAAGCTAAAGCACACTGCAGCTAAGAGACCTGCAGAACAAGAGCTCACTGTTCCAATAGGGAGTGGTTCCTCACTGTCTAGAGGAGATCCACACCTCCCCACATGCTATTCAGTTCCTTTCCACCTAGCCAGATCTTCCCAGACTGCTTGCTGTTTCTATGAGGCAGGCCGTGTTCTTCCATTTCTTCTGGCCCTCTGCATGTCCCCTTCCTCCCCTGGACTGTCAAAAGAGCTCCTATTCGGGCAGCCTGGGTGTCTCAACGGTTAGCGCCACCTTCAGCCCACGGTGTGATCCTGGAGACCTGGGATTGTGTCCTGCGTCGGCTCCCTGCAATGGAGCCTGCTTCTCCTTCTGCCTGTGTCTCTGCCTCTCTCTCTCTCTCCTCTGTTTCTCATGAATAAATAAATAAAATCCTAAAAAAAAAAAAAAAAAAAAAAAAGAGCTCCTATTCAAACATCAAAGCCCAGCTCAGATGTCATTTCCTTCCCCACCTTTCCCAAGCAAGATAAAATAGGATGGGGCCGCTGTGTTCTCATAACATTCTGTTCCAACCTCTAGAAGGGCTACTGTGTGACTCCATTGTAGGTATTAGTACTATCATACTTACTGTTATGATAGTTACGTATTTATACATCTCTCTTCTTCACTAGTTCCTCCTCCACGGCAGGTATGCCCTGTAGCCCACTAACCTAGCACAGCACCTAGCATACAGTTATGGTTTGGTAAGCACCAGTGTCTATGCAAATCCATCACCTCTAGCTTCCTCAACTCCTATGAACAGGGCTGCCTCTGAATGGAAAGGGACTAGCGTGAATTGTTCTGGTTGTTTGGGGTTCCCTCCACGTCCCACCACCTTCCAACTTCATGGTAGTTCCACTGTTGAGTTAGTTGTCATCTCTAACGTTAGAAGGTGTCTCACCAGAAAACCAGGGTTAGTGCTCCTTACTCTACTGAAAAGAAAAGGACGAGTATCCTTCTGCTTTTCTCTCTGTAGATGTGTCAGGAGATGGGAGAGTAGGAGCAGTCAGGGTCTCCCGAGCACATTCCTGGATGAAGGGTCTCCTTGTGGGAACTCCTTCAGTACTTGCTTGCTTACTCTTCATTTTCATTTTAGAAAGGAAGTGGAAATTAGGTCGAAGCAATTCAATAACATTGCAAAACTCTGAGGGTTATAAATAGCCTCTTGCTCTGGCCGCTCAGTGGTGCTCTTGAGTTCAACAGCAAATAGCCAGGCCAGAATAAGGGAACTGTGGTTCACATCCAGGCCCAGGGGGTGGAGAAGTGATACCCCTCTTCTAGATGAAACAGCTCACCATCCCTTACCTCCCACCCCCTTTAAAGCATTGCAGACATCAAGCTGGCTGGGAAAACTCAAAATGCCATCAACAGGAGAGAGGTACGCATTTGATCTGAGGAAGGTAATTCTGTAAGGCAGGAGAATGAAAGCACACATTTTCAAAAGCAAAGCTGGGGAAACGAGAGAAATAGTAACATTGGTGTCTCCAATGGAACATTCTCTAAGTGGCCTCCAAAAGTGTGTTTCTAAAATCAACACCGTTACAAAAGGCCCCGTGGAGCTTTATCAATCATCACCCATGCAGTGACTGCTTTGGAGTTTGGAGCAGAACTGACGGCAGGGTGGCACAGCCCATCTGAAGAAAGGAAGTGAAAGAGGATCCCTTCCCTCTAGTAAGGTATTCAGAATGAAGATGCCTGGTTTCCAGCTCCTCTTCTCCCCTGTTCTCTGCTCTTTTAAGGATAAGGATTGACATGTGCTTTTTTTGTTCTCTTCTTTTGCTTTTGATTCAGTTGGGGTGGGGGGGCGGGCAGTGTGGGTGAGTCTGGTTTGTTTCCTGCAAGAGTCCACCATACCAGGAAGGGAACTAGAGGTCACACCTTCTTTCTAATCGAAACCACAATCTCACTCGAGGCTCTCCCTCTGAAATCTTCTCATCTGAAGAGTGACTCAACTTCCCTTAGTTCGGACTGCTGAATGAGGATGAACTCTCAGGTTCAGAGGAGAGGAACTGGGTTGGCAGAGATTCAGGTTCTGCTGCGTACTGCTAGAAACGCTGAGGACCTTCACGCCAACAGCAGCTGCTGTTTCTTTTTGTAAAAATATGCTGGACACCAGACTTACCCAAAAGCCACTAAGTTGGAGCCAAAGCACAATGAGGAAGGCTATGGGAACTGGGAAACTGTTTGGGCTTCTTCCCCTAAGGATCACCTAGGTCTCCTCTTACCCTGTATAGAAACCCTCTGCAGGGTTTGTCTATGTATAGAACAGAGTTTAAACTCCCTAGCAGGGCATTCAGCTGACCCCAGTTCCTCATGGCTCTGCAAGGTGGAACTGCCTTTCAGACTCTCCCGTGTAGATGCTAGTATGTTGCACCAGACCATCTTGTTCCCTCAAACATCATGCTCTTCTGAGTCTGTGCTTTTGCTTGAGCCATTACACCTTCCACCTTAGCCAACTGGCAAACTTCTAGTCATCCTCCAAGGCCCAGCTCATACAACCACTCATCCATGTGGCCTTCCTAGTCTTCTTGCCTCAGGTGGAATTAAATGCACCCTTTTCTGAGCTCCCAGTTGTTATTAGTACAAACCTTCACAGTCCCACTGACTTGTAATCCTCTGCGTGGTCTCTTCTCTTTCTACTAAAGTGTGAACTGCACTCCAGCAGCATCAGCAGCTTCTGGGAGTCTATAGTCATGAAGGATCACCCAGTCAATCAGAATCTGCCTTCCAACAGGACCCTTAGGGGGTTCACATGCATGTTTAAGTCTGAGAAGCAGACTTCTAGACCAGTGGTTCTTTTCTTTTTCTTTTTTTTTTTTTTTTAAGATTTTATTTATTTACTCATGAGACACACAGAGAGAGAGAGAGGCAGAGACACAGGCAGAAGGAGAAGCAGGCCCCATGCAGGGAGCTGGACATGGAACTCGATTCTGGGTCTCCAGGATCATGCCCTGGACTGAAGGCGGCGCTAAACCGCTGAGCCACCCAGGCTGCCCAAGACCAGTAGTTCTTAACTCTGGTTACAACCAGAGTTGTACATCATCAATGCCCACCCCATGTCACTGAAGCCCCTCCCCACCCAAGTGATCCTAATGGTGGTTAGGGCTGAGAACTACAGCCAACAGGACTGTTAGCCATCTGAGAGCAGGGACTCATCCAGCCTGTGTCTCGTCCCCTGCCCATTCTTCCCCAAAGTCTGTAGTACAATACCCAGCACAGTGCTGTGCCTGCAGAATTCCACACTAAAAATACCCTCCATGGGACACCTAGGTGGCTTACTCAGTTAAGTGTCCAATTCTTGATGTCAGCTCTGGTCATGGTCCCAGATCTGTGAGATTGAGCCCCATGCTGGGCTCCGCACTGGGCATGGAGCCTGCTTAAGATTCTCTCTCTCCCTCTGCCCCGCCCCCAGCTCTCTCTCTTAAAAAATTAAATTAAATTAATAAAAATACCCTCCAGGATGTCCTGGGACCTGACTTTCAAAGAGAATAAAAACACTACAGAGGACTATCCACTGCCTAGAACTTTACAAATCCCTCACTATAACAATTGACAGATTTAGAAGGGCTCAGTGTTTACAGACTATTTCCCTCAGTTTTTGGAAGTGAAACAGACACCGAAATGGAAAACACCAATGAATTTTAAGAAACTGTTCCCCTTCAATAGACCACTGTGGTTGTGAGATGGTGGCAGAGCTCATGTGGGAAGGGGGTATGGTGAGCTGAGAAGAGTCCTGGGTTATGGCTGAAATCCCGGGCTGTGGGCCTGACTCCTTCAATACTGACTGTAACAACACAGCATTGTTCCCATTGTAAAATCAGGCCAAGCCCTCTCATTTTATAAATGAGAGAACTGAGGTCCAGGAAAGCTGGCAAGGCCACGCCACCAGTGGGGGACAAAAGGCCTTGCCCCCCCCCCCCCCCCGCAGCATGTCTGGGTTAGCTCCCCCTCTGCAAGCACAGGAGACCTGACTGCCCAAATTCACGACCACAAGCCTCTCCAGCCCTCCTGTCCTGATCCGCATGAGGAGGTTAGACTAGATATCCTTGATGTCCCTTCCCACCTTGACCTTCTAGTGAGCCAGTGCCACTTAATGGTTGGAGCTTGTGTTCTGGAGTGAGACAGACCCAGATTTGGATCCCAGCTCTAACAATTTCCATAACAGTAAAATGGAGATGAGAATCAACCCTCCTCTCTAAACAGTAAAATGGAGATGAGAATCAACCCTCCTCTCTAAAGCGGTTATGAATATTAAGTGAGATAAACTCTGTTAATCATATAACCACAAATTCTGACACACAGTAAGCAGAGTTCCAACTGTGTGAACTTAAAGAAGTTGCAAAAACACTGTAACCATATTTCCCAGCATAAAAAAGCCCAACCCACCAGGCTGCAGGATATTGATGACAAAATGAGAACAGATGTGAAGGCAATCAAGGAGGCAAATCAGCACAAAAGGCAAAGGCAATGCTGCTGGTGGTGAGCTATTATTGCTGTTGTTATTGTTACTGTCTTCTAGAAGAAGCGCCTTGGAGAGTTTTTGGTCAGTTCTAGAGCAATGGCCAATACAAGGCTTGCCACATAACAGGTGCTCAACAAATCTTTCCTGGTGACTCATATTAAACCAGCATGCCTCCAGTGGGATGGCAAATTCAAATGCCTTAAGTATCAGGGCAGATATGTAAATGAGCTAAGTAGCATCTATTGCAGGCACCGTGAAAACTGCAAAGTACCCACCCCTCCTAAAGGAACTCAAATTCAACACTTTTAAACACATTTCACAGCTTGGCCAAGACAGCAACTTTGCAGGCTCTGCAGACCACTGATTCTGGTTCTTCTTCACACCACACGGTTGTGTTGCAGATCATCTAATCACCCCGTGATCTGGTCTTTCCTTTCCACGGTAAGCATCCTGAAGATGAAGGCTGTGACTTATACTCTCCAGTCACCCTAAATGGCCTCAAACAGTGCTGGCCTCTCGGTAAGGGGAACCTCGCTCGGTGAGCAATTGTGGAACTGAACAGCCAGAGTGTTAACTCGGGCGTGGTACTCCTGGCACCACTGCGATGCTGCAGGGTGTGTATATTCTTCTCCCCAGATCCTGGGACCAGACTGAGTTGGTGTAGACGTGCTGGGGTACAAATGACTGGGTCAAAGAAGGACTTGCCTTGCAGGTTTATCCTCCAACTGCATCAGATATGCTTGCTACTGAGCCACCTAGACAGGTGGTACTGATGCGTCCAGACACTTTTACTCTGCACGAAACCAGACAGAATATGCAATACAGCCACAGGTGCCACTGTTTTCAGGTTGAGTCCCTACTTCCGGCCCGCCCCCAAACTTCCTTGGCACCTCCTAGAGGCAGCATAGGGTATAAAGAGACCAGACTCCCAATCGATCAACACATTAGGTCCTGGTACTAATCTCCCTCCTCCATTCACAAACTCTAGGATGATCACCAGCAGACAATGTAACTTTTAGGAGACTCCTTATTTTTATTAGTAAAATGCAAGTAGCAATAACTACCTCAAAAGACTCTGAAGGGGATTCAATGCCACAGGTATACAAAGGTTTTAGAACTGCACACCCCAATACGGCAGCCCCTAACCTAAGTACTCTTTAATAGCTTTTGGGCATGTCATTACCACGAACTGAAATGGACTGGCTGTAGGTAGAAAATGCATACCAGATTTCAAAGGCTTAGTGAACCCGCACCAATGTGAACTATCTCATTAATAGTGTTTTCATAGGGAATCCCTGGGTGGCTCAGTGGTTTGGCGCCTGCCTTCGGTCCAGGCATGATCCTGGAGTCCTGGGATCGAGTCCCACATCAGGCTCCCTGCATGGAGCCTGCTTCTGTCTCTGCCTCTCTCTGTGTCTATCATGAATAAATAAACAAAATCTTAAAAAAAAAAGAAAAAGTGTTTTTAAAGGGGCAGCCCCGGTGGCTTAGCAGTTTAGGGCCACCTTCAGCCCAGGGCCTGATCCTGGAGATCTGGGATCGAGTCCCACGTCGGGCTCCCTGCATGGAGCCTGTTTCTCCCTCTGTGTCTCTGCCTCTCTGTTTCTGTCTGTCTCTAATAAATAAATAAAATCTTTTTAAAAAAAGGCCCATAGAGGCTATCTCTTATTAAAAAAATAATAATAAAAAAATAAAAATAAAAAAAAATAAATAAAAAATAATAGTGTTTTTATATTGATTGATCACATGTCAAAATAATATTATTTTGGAATATAATAGGTTAAGTAAAATGTGTTCCAAAACTTAATTTCACCTGTTTTAGTTTTTCAGTTGTGGCTCCTAAAAAATTTAAACTACACATATTGCATTCTATTTCCATTGGACACTGGGTATGGCTCTAGCCTAGAGCTTAGGACACAATATATTCCAATATTGGTTTCCTTCCCTCACTGGCAGGCTATTAGGGGCCACAATTCACAACCCCCTTCCTCCTGTCAAAGCCAAGTCCTCCATTCCCTTATTTTTTTTAAGATTTTATTTATTTATTCATGAGAGACACAGAAAGAGAGGCGGAGACACAGGCAGAATCTCCCTCCTCGAGGGAAGCCTGATGTGGGACTTGATCTGGGACCCTGGGACCACACCCTGAGCCAAAGGCCGACACTCAACCACTGAGACATCCAGGCCTCCCTATTCCCTTATTTAATAAGTATTTACAGTGCCTGGTCCTGTGCAAGATGCTGGAGATACAAGAAGCAAAACCAGACACTATCTTCTGGACCCTATTATTTGGTGGCATAGACAGACATTTTAGACATTTTAATACTTTCACAAATAAAACTGCAGCTGTTCAAGTGTGACGATGTACAGAGGGTGACAAAAGTGAGGAATTCACCAGGAGGAGGAGTCAGGACCCAGAGATGCCCCCTAGGAAGCGATACAGGAGTGCAGGTTAGATTGGAAGGACCAAGACGAGTTCACTGGACTAAAACGGACCGGGTAGAGCAGAAAGAAGGCTAAGTAAGTGTAAAGGCCCTGAGGAGGGCCAGGGTTTGGGATGTAGAAGGAGCAGGAAAAGGACAGTGTGAAGAGGACCGAGCAGAAGGGAGAGGCTGGAGGTTCCAGGTCTCCAGGGCTTGGGCGAGGATCTGGGGCTGACCCTGCAAGAGGTGGGCAGCTGGCCAGTTTGAAGCCGCGGAGTGTCGGGATCTGATGTGCATTTTGAAGCATCCCCCTGGCCGCGGTGCGAGGCCCCCGGCAGCCAGCCCCAGCGCGTGCGGGCACATCCGGGAGGACAATGCAGCCGTCCAGGTGGGAGGCGACAGACGCCCGAACGGAAGGGGAGCGGCGGAGGTGAGAACTACACGGGCTGGGGGCCACGGAGCCGGCCTGCTCGACGGGCAGGGTGTGCCTCGGGGCGGCGAGGTCAAGAGAGACTCCCGGGCCGCGGCCGGGGCCACCAGCCGCAGACACCCCCGGCTCCCACTGCGCGCTGCCCAGCCCGTCCCTCCCCCATCTGCTGTCGCGCCCGCAGGCTCCATCCTCCCACCCCCTCCTCCCTCCGCTCCTCCAGGCCCTGCCCGCCCTCTTCCCCGCCCGAGGCCCCTCCCGGCCGGGGACCCGCACCCCTCCGGCCCGGCGGACCCAGCAGGGCCGCGACCCCCCTGCAGAACCGGCGCCGAGCAGCCCGGGCCCGCCCTCCAGCCACTTTGGCCAATGCAGGCCGCAGCCTCCGGCCCCCTTCCCCGCCCGGCCTCTCCTCTCCGCGTCCCCCGGGCCAGGCCCCTCCCGGCGGCCCGCCACACCGCGGCGCCCGGCGCGCCCCCCACTCACCAGGGCGCCGACCTAGGCCCAGCTCCCGCGCCCGGGTCTCGCCTCCGCGGCCGCTCCAGCCTCCGCCCGCCCCGCCTCCCCGGGCCCCGCCCCCGCAGGCCGACCCGCGCTCCTATTGCTCCGCTTCGCCGTCTCGCTGAATTCTCTTTCTCCCATTGGGTTGCTTACGTGTCACTCAAGGGAGGGCGGGCCCAAGGCCCGGGGAAGCGCCGGCCGTCTCCGCCCCACTGGCGGAGGCCTCTTAAAGACACAGGCTTCCTGCGCTCCCGCCCTCACCACCCACCCCGCGGGCTGTGGGGTCAGAAGGCGCGGGCTTTCGCCGCAGATGCGGGAGGCAGCCTTTTCTCCCTCGAACTTTTCTTTGGCACGGCCCGGGAGTGACGGAAAAGGCTTTGATCCCTTGTGACAACTGGGAGATTTTGAGGGCTGAGCTGTCCTCTGGTGGCACTCAGCCCCATGCCCAGCGGGCATGTAATGCACACTCTACAGTAGGGATGAGTGAGTGGGAGGTGACAGTCGTGTCAGAGGCTGTGAGCAGAGATGGAGCTAATTATACCGGCACCCGGGGCTGACCGTGGGCGCCGAGCAGAGGCAGAGGGCTACCGCTCTGCTGTACTGTCAATGGAGCCCCGTGGGAGGTGGCATTTGTCACCGCACCTACGCATCAGATCGAGGCCGGGCTCCGAGCCAAGGCCTCACTTGTGCTACCTCCCTTTATACTCAAGGCGGTCCTGATGCAGGTATTATGTTCATCCTATTACTACGGATAAGGAAACTGAGGCTTCTAGCACGGGCCAGTGATCATACACCTGAGTCTGGGAGCACAGGCCAGAGATCATACACTCCATGGCAAGGCCCAGCAAGAAGTCAGACTGTGCTGGTTTGATTCTAAAGTTTATGGTGGCCTAGCGGTTTAGTGCCACCTTCAGCCCACGGTGTGATCCTGGAGTCCCAGGATCGAGTCCCATGTCAGGCTCCCTGCATGGAGCCTGCTTCTCCCTCTGCCTGTGTCTCTGCCTCTCTCTCTCTGTGTCTCTCATGAATAAATAAATAAAATCTTTAAAAAAAATAAATAAAATAAAGTTTATGGTTCCATCACTTTGTCTCACAGATCCTAATGGCAATCTCCGAGAAGTACGTATTTTGTTGTCCATTTTACAGATGCTCAGCGGATACTAAATGAAATCGATAGGACCCAGAAAGGATAAAGTAACAACCACCATTTCTATGGCACCTTGCCATTTGCCAAGCAGTTTTACATATGTTGTTTCATTTGATCCCCAAAATATCGAAGGTAGCTTTTATTAGTCTTATTTTACTGGTGAATAAACTGGTACTCAGGGAAGTTGAAGCTTAGAAATAGCTAACATCAATACAGTCTCTCCCGCCCCCCCACCCAAAGGTCCTCAGCAAACTTTCCACAAAGGTCCACATAGGGCAGCCCTGGTGGCCCAGGGGTTTAGCGCCACCTTCAGCCTGGAGCATGATCCTGGAAACCTGGGATTGAGTCCTGCATCAAGCTCCCTGCATGGAGCCTGCTTCTCCCTCTGCCTGTGTCTCTGCCTCTCTCTCCTTCTGTGTCTGTCATGAATAAATAAATAAAATCTTTTTTTTTTTTTTTTTTTTTTGGGGGGGCAGCCCCGGTGGCGCAGCGGTTTAGCGCCGCCTGCAGCCCGGGGCGTGGGGCGTGATCTTGGGGACCCAGGATCGAGTCCCGCGTCAGGCTATCTGTGTGGTGCCTGCTTCTTCCTCTGCCTGTGTCTCTGCCTCTCTCTCTCTGTCTCTATGAATAAATAAAATAAAATCTTTAAAAAAAAAAATCTTTTTTTTTTTTTTTTTTTTTTAAAAAAGGTCCACGTAGTAAATACTCGGCCGTATGGTCTCTCTGACAACTACTCAACTTGGCTATTGGAGTGGGAAAGCAACTACAGGCAATAGATAAACAAATGAGTGTGGCTGTGTTCTAGGTGGTGGCCTGTGGCCACACTTTGCCCACCCCTGGTCAACATGCTTTGCTGGATATCAAGGTCTTTTTTTTTTTTTTAAGATTTTATTTATTTATTCATGACAGACACAGAAAGAGGGGCAGAGACACAGGCAGAGGGAGAAGCAGGCTCCCTGCGGGGAGCCCTATGTGGGACTCAATCCCAGGACCCCAGGATCATGACCTGAGCCAAAGGCAGACACTCAGCCACTGAACCACCCAGGTGGCCCTCTCAAGGTCTTTTATAGACCATTGCTTTGTGGGATCCTTGAGGCAACTTTGTTATTATTCATACTGTTATTGTCTTTTATAATTGTTGTTGATGATGCTGTCTGTCATCTTTATCCTTTTACAAAGGAGAGTCAAAGGTGTGGCATGGTTAAGGATTTATCTGGGGTCAATGCAAGAACTAGAAATCAGACCCAGTTTTGCTCACTCTGCATCCCATTATCTACCACACTCCTTTCTGCCCCATTATAAGGTAGCAAGCCATGTTCACCTTACCTTTCCCAGGCTCCAGGGAAAGATAACTCCTATAGTTACCCTCCTGGGGAACATTCTACTCCACCCTGCCTTCCCCATTTATTCCAGCCCATCAACACCTCTCCTTCCCTGAGCACCCATGGTGTTTATACCCAGTAGCCTTGATAATTACTGAGAAACAGTCTCCATGTGGTCAGTGACTGTTGTGACCCACCAGCTGTCTGCCAAACCCCGTCTTCTTGCCTTCCGTAGTCACACGGCTGCCCAGCTAAGCTTCACTGCCCAGCCCTACTTGCTGTTAAGAATGGCCAGGTAACGAAGCTCTTGCCAGTGGAAGCAACGGTGTGAAACTTTAAGCGAGGCCTTTAGTCAGTGGGCCTGCCTCCTCTCAGCTCTTTCTCCTTATCGATGGCTAGACCCAGCCTTGACCTTGTCATGAGGATAACGTGGGAGGGAGGGGGATGACAGCGCCACAACACAGGTGCCAGGGTCCCCGAATGATCCCGTGGAGCACAAAGCTACCTGCTGGAAGTATTCCAGGTCACTTCATACTCTCATGTAAAAGAGAATTAATCTTTGTTCTTTAGGCCATTAACTTTTGGGTGAGGAGGAGGGGAAGGGCATCTGTTAGAGCGAGCCCTGCCTGCACTCACACAGCCTGTCCGTAATACCTCCTTAATGGTGTGCCCTGGTGTCTCACTTGCCTCATCATCATTCTGGCCCCGCTCAGTACACATTTATCCAAGGAACGAGTCCCTCACTTTAGCTTTATACTACTTTGTCTTCTTTTCCTGATATGCCAGTGCAGGTGCTTTCATCACAAGTCTCAGGAACCAATTCTGGCTAACTTCAGCTGAACGGGAGTTTGAGGGCAGCCTGGGTGGCTCAGCGGTTTAGCGCCACCTTCAGCCCAGGACGCGTTCCTGGTAGACCCAGGATCGAGTCCCACATCAGGCTCCCTGCATGGAGCCTGCTTCTCCCTCTGCCTGTGTCTCTGCCTCTCTCTCTCTCTCTGTGTCTTCCATGAATAAATAAATAAAAATCTTTTTTAAATTTTTAAAAAAATGAACGGGAGTTTGCTGGCAGGCTGGTGGCTGGCTAACTCACAGAGGTTACAGGAAGCTGGCAAGCTGGGTTATGGAGGGACAGAGATTGGAGATGCCGTGGGTGTCGAGGTAGTCAAAACGAATTAGTTCCATCCTTTTCTCCTCATCCTGGAACAGATCTTTCTTTGATCAGAATCAAAGTCCCTGGGGCAAGAGTTGGCTAGGCTGGGCTCAGGTAACTTGTCCCCTTAGCTAAGGAAGGCAGACATGGTGATTGACAGCCCCACCCAGGCTGTACACAAGGGAAGAATTCCAGATTCCTCCATCTCCACTCTCAGCTGCTACCCCTGGCCATTTGAGGCCGGGTGCTCTGTTTCCAGGAGGGGATCAAGTATGATCCCTTAACACTGAATGCCATGGGGATCCCTGGGTGGCGCAGCGGTTTGGCGCCTGCCTTTGGCCCAGGGCGCGATCTTGGAGATCCGGGATCAAATCCCACGTCGGGCTCCCGGTGCATGGAGCCTGCTTCTCCCTCTGCCTGTGTCTCTGCCTCTCTCTCTCTCTCTGTGACTATCATAAACAAATAAAAATTAAAAAAATAAAATCTTAAAAAAAAAGACTAAAAAAAAAAAAAACTGAATGCCATGACTATGTAAACCCAACACAGTATCTGGCACAGGGTAGAGCATAATAGTTAAGAGCCCTAGGCCTTGTATCATACAGAGCTCTCTGTTACTTACCAGCTCGGCATTCTTGTGTAAGTTACTAGTCCTCTGCGAGCCTCAGTCTCCTCATCTGTACAGTGGGGATAATAATAGTACTGCCCTTAATGGATTGTCCTAGGCATTAAATGAGATACAATAAATGAACCACGCAGGGCACGGTGTCTGACATAATACGTGCTCAATAAATTGTAGATAGTTTTGAAAACTCCAGTAGGCCTTCTATAAGTATTGATTGTGCAAGTGAATTATCCGTAATATTCTTGAGTTCCTCTGAAACTTCATCAGAAACTGGAAGGTATCGAAATACCCCTCCTGGTTCTCTAACACATAGACCTTCCACATTTGGATAGGCTGGCATCCCCTTTGTGGCCCTCACTGCCCTCCTTACCCGGCTTCAAACCCTGATCTCCCCTACAACAACTTCCTTAAGTTCATGGCTCATCTCCTGTGCTCTCTTCTCGCTCCACTGACTCACCTGGAAAGTCCCAACTCTGCTCAAACTCAGCTCATCACCTGTTTCTCACCTGTGCCCAGCAATGAACGTGGTCACAGAGAAATCCAGATCCTTTGTGGTCCAAGTGGGTCCTCTGCACTGTAGGGCAGCCCCACAGCACCGCATTTTCCCAGTATATCTGGTCCTGCTCTCCCAGAGGCTCTCGTGCATCTTCTCTCTTCTACTTTAAGCTCTTCACTCGCAGTTGATGACTTTATCTAACAAAACAGAAAAACTAACAAAAAAGAAAGAAGGAACAAAAGAAAGAAAAAGAAACATAAGGATACAGGGAGAAAACTCTCTCATCTTCTCATTGCCCCCCGCCTGTCTTCCTTGGAACCAAAGAGCTTTGCCTTCTCTCCTATTCTGTAAAGGTACCTTCTCTAACCCCTGTAAGGGCAACCCTGCAAGTGCTCCCTAGATGGCATCTCTTCTCACTCACAGATTTTGCTCCTGTAGGTATCCCGTCTCCCGGGCACCTTGGTTCTCTGTCGTGCCTACCCATGTCCAACAAAGCTGTGACATGGCCCCTCTTTAGAATGGCAGGGGCTTCACCATGGTCTGTCTACAAGACCCCAGATGATCTGGCACTTGTCTGCTTGATTTCATCAATGTCCAGTCTCCCCCTACTCACCCAGCTGCAGTCTTACGTCCTAATTTCCTACCTCTGTACTTTTGCATTTGCTGTTTCCTCTCCTGGCATGCTCTTTCCCCTGATGCTCACATGCTTACTTCACTTTATTCAAGTCGGCTCTAAAACCTCCTCAGGCAAGTCTCCCTTGAGCTCTCTATCATCCTAAATCTAGCTCCCACTAATGCTACTCTGTTCCCTTAACCTGCTCTAATTTGCTTCAACATGCTCAAATCATTCCTTTTTTGTTGTCTGACTTCCACAAGAGTCATAAGTTCCATGACAGCATGGATGTGGACTGTCTTGTCCCTAGCTGTATCCCCAGGGCCCAGAGCGTATCTTGCACATGACACGTGGTCAATATGTTATTGGTTGCAGCACTGAATAAACAAAGGAAAACAAACCACAGTAAATGGAGGATCTCAACAAAGTTGACTCATGTTATATTTGAACGTTCCTAAACGCTCGTGTACTAAGCATAGCCCTTCACATACATTATTGTTGAAATACAATCCCTGCAACCACACTGGAAGAATTTCTGATATAGTGCCTCATAAATGTCAAAACCTACATGTATCTGCTTAAAGAAATAGAGCCAGTATTTATTGTGGGTCTGTGTGCCAAGATTTATGTCGGAGATTGTTTTATATGTGATCATTCAAATCAACTTTCTATGGAGTATTAGAGGCCCCATTCTACAGATGAAGAAGACTGAGGTTTAGCAGTGCAAAGAAATTTGCTAAGGCTGCACAGCTTCTATGATACCCAAGTCAGTCTGATTTCAAACTACATGTCCTTCTCTTTATGCTACCCCCTGAAAACAATACAGAACCTGGGCATTTCATTTTCCAATTTATTTTATTTCTCAAATAATTGTGGGGTTTTAAATTTAAAAATTGTTTAATTTATATTTATTTATTTTTTAAAAAAAGATTTTATTTATTTATTCATGACAGACAGAGAGAGAGAGAGAGGCAGAGACACAGGCAGAGGGAGAAGCAGGCTCCATGCAGGGAGCCTGACATGGGACTCAATCCTCAGTCTCCAGAATCACACCCTGGCCTGAAGGCTGCGCTAAACCGCTGAGCCACCTGGGCTGCCCTATATTTATTTATTTTTGAATAATTGTTTTTTGGGGGGATTCCCTGGATGGCTCAGCCGTTTGGTGCCTGCCTTTGGCCCAGGGCATGATCCTGGAGTCCTGGGATCGAGTCCCACATCCGGCTCCCTGCGTGGAGCCTGCTTCTCCTTCTCCCTGTGTCTCTGCCTCTCTCTCTCTCTCTCTCTCTCTCTCTTTCTGTGTCTCTCATGAATGAATAAATAAAATCTTCAATAAATAAATAAATATTTTTAAAAAATATTTTATTTATTCATTTGACAGAGAGAGTGAGAGAAAAAGCATGTGCACAAGCAGGGGAGCAGCAGGCAGAGGGAGCTGGAGAAGCAGGCTCTCCGCTGAGCAAGGAGCCCAATGCAGGATCATGACCTGAGCCTAAGCCAGATGCTTAACCGACTGAACCACCCAGGTGTCCCTCTTAAATAATTATTATTAAGCCTGGATACCTATGAGACTTTGAGTTAAGGCCTGGATATTATTTCTCTCGTTTGCTCCTCACATCCTTGTGAGGCACATCTGCTCCTCCCTCTGTTCTCCAGTTGAGGATGCCGAGGCACAGGGAGGTGGTGGACATTTGCCCAGGCTTGCTCAGTGGAGTGGTGAAGCCAGTATTCAAATCCATTCTGCTTCATTTCAAGGCCTGAGTTTTTTTCGACAAGGCCGTGCTATCTCCCTTAAGACAACTCTCTGCCTGGGATAGAAAGAGAAGAAAAATGACTAAAACAGATGAATAAAGTATCATTACGAAAATTCATGGTGACTTGGTTTTTTAAGTGGGAAGCAAAGGGCAGGAGGCAGACAGCCAGTCTAGCGTCGCCTCTTGCGGGTTGGGGGGTTCACATAACTCACGATATAACTGAATTTGCAAAGATCATTCTTCCAGGAACTGAGGCTTATCGTGTATTTTTGTGAGTGGAAGTGAAGAGAGGGGAGGGTGTCCTGGAGTCCGGGGTGACCAGTCAGCTCTCAGCCCCAGCGGGGGAGGTACTTGAGCTTCTCGTGTGAGACTAGCGCTCCCTGCTGGCCTAGGAAGTCATCTTCAACTCCAGCATCTGAAGCTGTGTGTGTGTGTGTGTGTGTGTGTGTGTGTGTGTGTGTGTGTGTGTGTGTCTGTGTGTGTGTCTGTGTGTTGGGGCAGGAGGGCTTTGAGGGGCATATTCAACGAGATTTGAGAAATGTCTAGCACACCCAGTATGTAAAATTAATAGCTACCACTTACCAATATAACTGGGTAGCGTGCAGGCACTGTTTTATAGATTTGACATTAATTTTTTTTTTCCTCCTGGGACTTTACATACTACATCTAATTTTACCGTCACCCCAGCCCTCTGAAGTAGAAATTATTATTTTTACTCCCACTTTTCCCAAGAGGAACTTGAAGCAGAGAGAAGTTATTTCTTTTCTTTTTTAAAAAAGGTTTTATTTGTTCATGAGAGACATATGGAGAGAGGCAGAGGGAGAAGCAGGCTTCCTGTGGGGAGCCTGATGGGGGACTCAATTCCAGGACCCCAGGATCACGACCTGAGCCCAAGGCAGATGCTCAACCACTGAGCCACCCAGGTTCCCAGGTCATTTCTAATACAGCTATTAAGTGGCAAAGCTACGACTTGAACCAGTAAGCCTGTGTTCTGGAAACTACTAACTGGCCTTTTTTTTTTTTTTTTTTTTTTTTATGGCTGGAGCGCCCCCTGGCAAGTCCCCCAGTAAAGTGCCTCACTCAGGAATTTCCATGTCTGGATTTCCTGTCCTTAAGCTATTAAATTTGATTTTCTCCTGTTAATCTGTCTCATGTCAATTTGATTCTAAATCCAGCTAGAGGGATCCTGAAAGGCAGAGGAAGTTGGTGTGGTTGGCAGGATACTTTAACTCACTGGACACCACTCACCCTGGACACCACTGCAGCTGGGAGATCCTTGGGAAATGTGACAAACAGCTGGCAGAAGAGATGGGTTCATTTGAAAATTAAGTCTGCCTTTTTCCCTAAAACCTTGCAACTAAATATCAAGGTCCTCATGTAAACTCCAGGGAAGTCACCACAACAGCTCATGTAGAGACAATCCTCATGCCTGTTGCTGTGTAGGCCATGCAAAGATTAGCAGAGACATCTGGGTCACAAGCCAGGAAAACCTGTCAGAAGGCCACTGCCTCCTCTCATTCTCTCGAAAGATGGTTTTGTTGTGCCCAAGATTGTGAATCCGAGAAACCACCAAGGAGAAACCACCAAGGAGCCAACACTGATGCAAGTACACGAGGGTTTATTTACAAGCTTGAGCTTGGGTCCAAGTATACTCCACACAGCAGAACCCGAAGTGGGTTACAGCTGGGTTTTTTATGGGTCGGTCTAGGGGATTTTCAGAAGGGTGGAGGAATTTTGTTTTCATTCCAATATGGGGGAAAGGGTGGGGGAGTTTCTTAAGATCTGATATGGATTTCTCTGCCTAGGGCATTCTGAGCTCTGTTGTCTTTCTGATATGGGATTCCCTGTCCAGGACATTCCGCAGCTTTTCCTGTAAAGTTCAGCTCTTATTCACAGGGGCCTAAGATGGCTGTACTTGTGCTAATGCTAAACTTGAGGTGGAATGGCCTTAATTTTCTCGGCCTCCACAGTTTGAGCTTGACGTGTAGAAGTCTTCACTGACTATCCTCAGAACCCAAAGACTGCTTTATATTTTGGCCTAATCACTAACCATTGTTCTTTCATTTCCATAAAAACACCTTTTGTTTAGTACCTGATGATGTGGGAAACAAAGGCAGAAAATAATTATGAAATATCCTTCCTTCTTACAATCCATGGACACATCCTTGAAGCAGAGTGACCTTTCTCTAGGGACTCAGCTGCCTGGATACTAATACCTTGCTAAGGTCAAAGGCTACCTTAGCCCGAATCCCAGTATCCTGCAAGTCCTCTTTAATATCTAAAAATTCATTTGGAAACTGCCTTTATCTCTAAATTCCTCCAAGATGCATGTTGGCAATCATTACCCAAGCATATGACCCACTGATATGTATCTGAAGAGTCTCAGGACTCAGGTTTTATTGATAGTAATAAATGACATTTCCCTAATGATAGCTAAGCCTCCTCAAGGTCCTGGAAATCTGGCTTCCAAAATTCCTTAGACACTTAACTCTACCCCTTACCTCCTCCCAACTTGAAAGCATATAATGGGTCACTCCTCATGACCCGGTGCAGCTCTCTCTGCCCACAGGTCCCGTCCCTGTGCTCTAATAAAACCACTTGTTTGCACCGAACATGGCTCAAGAATTCTTTCTTGGCCATCAGCTTCAAACCCTAACATCTTTCCTTCATCATCTGATACGTTTGGGGCTTTGTTATTGTTGTTTCTTTGTTTTTGAGAGAGAGAAAGGTGATGGGGAAGAGAAGAGGCAGAGAGAGACAGAGAGAGAGAAAGAGAGAGAAAATCTTAAGCAGGCTTCACACCCAGCATGGGGCTCAATCCTACAACCCTGAAGTCATGTCCTGAGCTAAAATCAGGAGTCAGACACTTAACCAACCAAGTCATCCAGGCGCCCCTAGTGCCTGATTTCTCGAACCAGGAGCCCAACTTTGAAAACACATCTGCTTCCCCACCTCCTGAAATTAATGTGGCTGAACTGACCTATCGCCAGGACTAAGACTGGTTTGATGAGACAATTTACCAGCTCAATTTTATTTTTTATTTATTTTTTACCAGCTCAATTTTAAATGCATAAAACTTCAGGGAAATTTTACAGGAGGGAACCATAGGAGCCAAGGGCAGGCTGCCCCAAGAGGGGCCACTTTGGCAGGAACATTATTTTGAGTTAAAAGCAATCCCCCCCCCCCAAAAAAATAAAATAAAATAAAAGCAATCCCAACCAAGCAGCTTCAGAAAAAGTTCTTTACCTCCCCCTCAATTGCCTGCTTTACCAGGAAGAGAGCTATTAACAGGGATTCCTCTTTGCCTAAGAAATCTCTTTGCATGAAAGGACAATTTTTGTTTTTCAAACATCTCTATTCACCTTCCTGCTAGTGGCCTTTCTCCCCCTTGGTATCCTCAGACCCCTAGCCCTCTCCTTAGCTCTTGTAAGCATCTTGTTGCCTGTCATTAGAATTCCCAAATCTGTATGCATTCCCCATTTACATATTCTTAAATTACTCTTAAATTTTATTTTCTCAGGCAGCCCTGGTGGCGCAGCGTTTCAGTACCACCTGCAGCCTGGGGTGTGACCCTGGAGACCAAGGATAGAGTCCCAAGTCGGGCTCCCTGCATGGAGCCTGCTTCTCCCTCTGCCTGTGTCTCTGCCTCTCTCTCTCTCAAATAAATAAATAAAACATAAAAAAAATTATTTTCTCCTGTTTTATTTTTTTAAATATTTTATTTATTTATTCATAGAGTCAGAGAGAGAGAGAGAGGCAGAGACACAGGCAGAGGGAGAAGCAGGCTCCATGCAGGGAGATTGATGTGGGACTTGATCCCGGGACTCCAGGACCACGCCCTGGGCCGAAGGCGGTGCTAAACCACTGGGCCATGGGGGTTGCCCTATTTTCTCCTGTTTAAAAAAACAACACAAAAAAACCTCACTCAGAACAGACACATAGCAATGGCTTCATCATTTTTGAGAAAATGGTAAACATGTTTCCAGGATTTAGTGGTGAGCCTGCTGCTTCTGTATTCCAGTGTGGGCAGTTGGGGGAGGTTGTAGATTCCTCTGGGCCACTGGTCTTGCCACCACTACATCTATCTGGTTGGAAGATAAGTCCCCAGCCAGTGACAAATGGGGGTCCTTGGATCTGCTTCTTCAGCATCTTGGTTACAACAGAAGCAGAGAATCCAAAACAATAAATGTAAAATATTTAGCAACTCTTGTGGAATGAGGGCAGGACTGAAGGATGAGAACAGACAGCTTCTGGAGAAGATCCCTAGGGGATTTCTCTGCCCCCACCTCCTATTGATGTAGGAAATACTGGGGTTCAGAGCTGACAGCCAAGAAAGAATTCTTTTGAGATGTTTTTGGTGCAAACAAGGGTTTTATTAAAGCATGGAGACCAAACCCATCGGCAGAAAGAGCTACACTGGAGTTGATGAGGGAACAGAAGGCTAGCTGAGGACAAAGCAGAAGCTGATACCTTGCAAGTGACATCCCCCCCCCCCCCCAACTGTGGGATCTATGTGACATTCCTCAGGCACTCCTGGCTGCCCTAAAGCTAATGAAAGGAAAAACAAATAGTTGACCTATAGAGATCACAATCCTGCAAGACAGGAGTCTCCCTCAGTTTACAAATGTCTTAGTAATTTGAAAGAACAAAGCATTTTTATCATAACCTAGCTTCCAGAAGGAAATGTAGATACAATTGAATGTCCTGATAACCTGCAGCCCACTGACAGATGCTGGAAGTGGGCAGAGTGTCGTGTTCCTCCATGAAGCTCCCAACTATCTTAATGTTTTTTGTTTTTTTTTTCCAACTATCTTAATGTTAATGCCTTGCTAGAAGGAAAAACAACCTTAACTTGACAATGGCAAGGCCTCCAGGATCCTGTGGGTCTTCTTTAACATATGAAAATCCTTTTGAAACCTCCCTTTTCCTTACTGCCCCCCAACTCCCAGGTGTATAATCAGCCACCCCTCCCAACCCTGGGGCAGCAGCTCTTCCTGCCCACAAGTCCTGTCCCTGTGCTTTAAAAAAAAAAAAAAAAAACCACCATTTTGCACCTAGGATGTCTCAAGAATTCTTTCTTGGTCATCAGCTCCAGACCTCAACCCACCAAACCTCACCGACATTCCAAAACTATATCCAACCTCAGGGTCATGAGGAGTAGCCCATTATAATCTTTCAAGTTGGGAGGGAGTTAGGGATAAGGTAAGTCTTTAAGGAATCTTGGAAGCTGGGTTTCCAGGACCTTGAGGAGGCTTAGCTATCTTTTTTTTTTTATTTATTTATGATAGTCACAGAGAGAGAGAGAGGCAGAGAGAGAAGCAGGCTCCATGCACCGGGAGCCCGACATGAGATTTGATCCCAGGTCTCCAGGATCACACCCTGGGCGAAAGGCAGGCGCCAAATAGCTGTGCCACCCAGGGATCCCAGAGGCTTAGCTATCTTCAGGGAAATGTCATGTATTACTGTCTAATAAAACCTGAGTCATGAGACCCTTAGGATATCTATCAGTGGGCCGTATGCTTGGGGGATGACTGCTAACATGCGGTTTAGGAATAAACGAAGTTTCTAAAGGAAATTTTTTTTTTTCTAAAGGAATTTTTGTATGTTAAAGTAGACTTACCGGATCCTGGGGGATCGGATAATGTTAAGCTAAGATTGCCTTTTGCCTTTAGCAAAGTGTCAACATCAAGGCAGCTGAGCTCCCAGAGGAAGGTCACTACCTGTTTCGAGGACATGCCAATGGACTGTAGGCAGTAAGGAGGTTTCCCACATCACTGACCAAGACCGATACTGGAATGTGGGGAGGTGAAGAGGTTAGGAGTGGAGGGAAAAGGCAGGGCTGCTGGCCAAGTGGGGAAAGCACTAAAGGATTTGAGGCAGCTATTTTACATATGAATATGGGGGAGTTAATATACTTTAACAACCAGTATGGCTATGCGGGCTGCACACTGCCATCCTTATTGTAGGTTCTGGGGCAATTGGCCTGACCTCTCTGAAATTCCTTATATTCATGTGTAAAATATGGATAATAGTAGAAATTGACTTATGGGACTGATGAGGGTGAAATAAGTAAAGGTCCAGCTTCTAGTTCACGGCATTCAGTCAATGGAGGTTGTTACTAATGGCCAACTACTCCGTGTGTGTCTTTTTGTGCCCAAGATTGCGAATCTGAGAAACCACCAAGGAGCCGACACCGATGCAGGCGCACGAGGGTTTATTAGCAAGCTCGAGCTTGGGTCCAAGTACACCCAACACAGCGGAGCAGGGACTTGGACCCTAAAGTGGGTTACAGCTGTTTTTTTTATAGGCTGGTCTAGGGGATTTTCAGAAGGGGTGGAGGAATTTCTCAAGTTCTGTTTACATTCTGATGTGGGGCTTTCAAAGGCATTGAGCTCTGTTCTCATTCTAATATGGGACTTTCTACCAGGGGTGTGGGCTCTGTTGTCTTTCTGATATGGGATTACAGGCCGAGGACATTGAGGACATTCTGCAGTTTTTCCCATAAAGTTCAGCTCTTATTCACAGGGGCCTAAGATGGCTGTACTTGTGCTAATGCTAAACTTTAGGTGGGATGGCCTAAATTTTTCTCGGCCTCCACATGTGTGTGTGTGTGTGTGTGTGTGTGTGTGAGTTAGCCTTGTTGACCAGAGTCCTCTGTCACACCATCCCTTGCCACCATCCTTCTGATGATAAGCCTACTCCTAGAGACCATATCCCCTGGAGGGATAAGGGTTGCTTTACTGGTCGATGTTTCCTTTGCTCCAGTAGACTCCTCCCTGAGTTTCCACAAACATTCATTGAGTGCTCCATGCATGCAACCATTGGTTATGTAGTGGTGAGCAAAAGCATGGTCCCTGTCCTCAGAGCATTTACAGCCCCATGGGGAGATAGCAAACAAACAAATAAATAAAATATGTTATTATACATTGAGATAAATGTTATAGGAGAATGCTTAGGGTCACTTCTCTGCATTCCAGCAACCAAAGCAGGAGGATTACATGGTTATGGAGGTCTCCTCTGAAGAGGTGATGCTTGATAAATGAAATGATGATTGCATTGAGACTTGACAGGTGAAGGGTCAAAGGCTGAATGTTGCAGGCAGAAGGAACAGTATAACATGGGACGATCTGGAAGTAGGAAAGATCCTGACTTGAACTGGGTGGTTGCATCATCAAAGCAAAGGGAAGAAGGGTAGGGAGAAGCCAGCTAATGCAGTCCTGTCATCTCTTCTGTGACAAGTTTAGGTTTTGTTCTGTGTGCAATGTGAATCTATTAGAGGGCCGTAAGCAGGGGAATAACACTGTCTGATTTGAATTGTTTTTTCAAATGGAAGATCTTGCATATTTATTGCTCAACCAACCCACTGGTGCAGAAGCATAGTAACAGAGAAAAATCATCTCCCTGATAAAACATGTCTATTATTTAGATAGTAGTGAAGTTTACAGAGTAATAGGATAGGAGCAGGTAACCTCATGCAGCATAAATATGGGTGTCATCTCATGTGTGATCCCTACTAGACCCAGCTTGGTTCTTCTTCAATGCCTCCTCTTGGGGTTTTAACTAATTTTATTACCAGTTTTCATCCAAATCTCCTGGGGAATGAGACAATTCTGCTTTTGTTTCTTGGCCAGGAATCACTTAATCCTAAAGTCTTGTGAGAAAACATGGTGAGGGACAGTCAATGGCACACACCAGGCAGAGGGAAGGGGGGAACTAATCTGAATTTTGAAGAAAGATCCTATTGGTTGTTGTGGTCAGATTGTGTGTTGGGAATAGGATACAAAGATGGAAACTAGAAGATGCAAAGGGGATGTAAATATTAAAAAGCCTGCATACTCCTGGGAAAAGAGTGATTTTCCTATGGTCCTAGGAGCTGGTCTACAACTTGACCACTAGGTCAAATGGCAACTCATCTCAACAATTTGTCCTCTAGTTTATCTTTTTTTAAAAAATATTTTATTTATTTATGAGAATACACAGAGAGGAGCGAGAGAAGCAGAGACATAGGCAGAGAGAGAAGCAGGCTCCATGCAGGGAGCCTGATGTGGCACTCGATCCCGGGTCTCCAGGATCACACCCTGGGCTGCAGGCAGTGCTAAACTGCTGAGCCACCAGGGCTGCCCTCCTCTAGTTTATCTTATTTAGTTCTCAAAGGTCAGCCCTATTTCTAAGATTTGGGGAAATCACCTCATTGTTGCCTTCTGTACTTCTTTCAAATTGCTCCCTATTTGATGTGGGGCAGATGCATATGCAGCCAGCTTACTCCCAGCAGAATGTGATGCCTTAGGTGAATGAAGGGAGTGGTGGAATGTGATGGAGTTCACCCTGAATGGCTCTAATCCTCGGAAGTGACCACACTGAATTGGTACTGCCATGGAAAGCCAAGTGAAGCCAAGTGATAAGTAGCATTCCAGCAGAATTGACCAAAAAAGCGGGGGAGGGGTACTGTAAGACCCATTTTACAGAAGAATAAACTGAGTCCATTTCTTGAGTCAGAAAGAACACTGACTACCTAGCACAGATTCCTGAGCTACTGCCCTGTAGACCCTGGCTTGTACTTTCTTCAGGCTTGATATATTAAATAAAAACATAGAGCCTTTTGGGGCTCCCACTTACCAGTCTTGCAGCTTATAGTTCAGATTCATGCCTTAGTAAAGTTATGAAGCAGTTCATGCCATGGATCAGGGGTGGGAGGGGTGGTGATGTTATGACAGAGTCAAAACCAAGAGAGTAAAATTTTTAAAATCATTGTCTCAGCAAATACTACCAATGAAGATAATGATAAGATACTTCCATTTAATTAGTACCTACTATGTATGTGCCAGGTATTTTACATTTATTATTTTGCTTTGTCTATTCATCAACTAGGTATTTAATGCAATACCACCAGGCATCTTTTTATGTTAATTCTAATAATCACCATGAAACTCAGCAGTAGAAATTATCATTCCTGCTTCACAGATGATGAAACTAAGTTAAGAGAGCAAATAGAACCAGACTGTAGAATAAGTATCATTAATATCTTGGACAAATGAAAGGGCCTACTGTATCAATTTTTAATTTTTATTATTTTAAAAAGATTTTAAGTAATCTCCACACCCAACATGGGGCTCAAACTTACAACTACAAGATCAAGAATCACATGCTCTATTGACTGAGCCAGCCAGCCAATTGCCCCTGCATCAATTTTTTTAAAAAGTGCACAATACTTGCACTTTTTAAAAAGTGCACAACAAGCGCACAACCTGGCTGGGTCAGTCGGTAAAGCATGTGACTCTTGATGTGGGGTCATGAGTTCAAGCCCCACGTTGCATTTGCAGGTTGAGTTTACTTAAAAAAAAAAAAAAAAAAAAGGCATTCAAAAAGCACACAACTTTATAAATCAAAAAAGTTTGATTCTTCTTAAAATAAAAATAGTAATTCTTTTAAGATAAACATCTCAATAGATATGTTGAATAGCAAAATGGATTAAAGAGTGAAGTACTGAACCAGAAGATTGAGCTAGGGAATCCTCGGAAAAGACAGTGTCAAAGAATAAACAAATGGAAAGTAGGATCAGTGCATAGAGACATGAAAGGCAGTTGCAAAAATTCCATTGTCCACTTCATTTGAGTTACAGAATAAGAGAAGAAAACCAGAGAAGGAAAGTTGCTGAAGCAAGGGAATAATTCAAGACATTGTCTTAGAACTTAAGAAATGTACAAGCTGTTATATTGAGAGGACATGGTGAATATTTATGGGGAAAATGTGGAAAGACTAATGTCTAAGCACGTCATCCTGAAATCTCAGGACCCTAAGAATGAAAAGGAAATCTTGAATGTTTCCAGAGTGAAAAAAAAAAAAAAAAAATTATCCAGGACCTCAGGAATGTGGACAAGATTGATATCAGTCTTCTCATTTGCAACTTTGTAAGCAAGAAAATGGCAGAATTGATGAAGCTTTGGAATATAGATGAGGTCCGGAGCCGATGACCAAGAAAGAATACTTGAGACATTTTTGGTGCAAAATGGTAGCTTTATTAAAGCATGGGGACAGGACCCATGGGCAGGAAGAGGTGCTGCCCATGGGGCCTGTGAGGGGTGGCTGATTATATACCTGGGAGTTGGGAGGGCCTTGGGGATGGTGTACTCTCTAAGGAATTTTGGAAACAAGGTTTCCAGGACCTTGAGGGGGCTAGCTATTGTTGGGAAAAGGTCACTTATTACCATCTAATAAAACCTGAGTCATGAGATGACTCAAAAAGCACACAACAGCTTTTTGATGTATATCAGTGGGCCATGTGCTTGGGGGATGATCGCCAACATGTATTTTGGGGAGTTTAGAGATAAAGGAAATTTCTAAAGGAATTTTTGTATGTTAACGTAGCCTTACCGGCTCCTGGGGGTCAGACTAAGATTGCCTTCTGCCCTTAGCAAAGTATGAACATCAAGGCAGTTGAGTCTGTAGAGGAATGTCACTCTCCCTGTTTCAAGGACTTGTCAATGTGCTTTGTCCTCAGCTAGTCCTCTGTTCCCTCATCAGAATGCTATCTTCAATGTTCTCTGGTGGGATACTTGCCAGTTTCGGAGTCTTTATCTTGGAGCGCCTGGGTGGCTCAGTCAGTTAAATATCTGCCTTTAGCTCAGGTCCTGATCTTGGGGTCCTGGGATCGAGCCCCTCTTTGGGTTCCCTGTTCAGCTGGGGGTCTGTTTCTCCCTCTCCCTGTGCCTCTCCTCCCCACTTGTGTTCTCTCTTTCTCTCAAATAAATACAATCTTAAAAAAAAAAAGAAAAGAAAAAAGGAGTCTTTACTCAACCAATCTGTCAAGCAAATGTAGGGGGAATCATGAAGAATTTTAAGATAGCAATGGACTAAAAAAGTTTACAACTCACAGTTTGTGAAGCATAGCATTCCTCCACAGGGTACTGTTGGCACTTTGGGTAGAATGATTCTTTATCATGTAAGACTGATCCCCACACTGCAGATCGCTTAGTGTCCTTGACCACCATCTATCAAATGCCAGTGGAATTCTTCCTTAGTCACTGAGACAATACAAAACACTCCACACTGGGAAGGGGTGTGGTATAGCCCCTTTGAGAACCCACTTAGCATAGGAGTTATATTCCAGTGACGAGAAGATGGATCCAAGAAGAAAACACGGGATATAAGACACCAAAGGTAAACAAGAATATCAGCAAAATGTAAGTCTAAATAAAAATCTTTACTTAGGGATCCCTGGGTGGCGCAGTGGTTTAGCGCCTGCCTTTGGCCCAGGGCGTGATCCTGTAGACCCGGGATCGAATCCCACGTCGGGCTCCCGGTGCATGGAGCCTGCTTCTCCCTCTGCCTGTGTCTCTGCCTCTCTCTCTCTCTCTCTCTGTGACTATCATAAATAAATAAAAATTAAAAAAAAAAAATCTTATAACAACTAAAACCAGAGATGACAGCATGGGATGGAGAGGTATGAAGACTGGAAAGGAGGTAGAGAGAAAAGTAAAATCATGCTAAGATCCTTATTTTGTTTGGTAGGAATGATGAGGGAACAGAAGGTTAGCTGAGGACAAAGCACAAGCTCACACTCTACAAACCACACTCCCTTCTCCTAGGTGGGGTATGTGTGACATTCCTCCTGGAAGTTTCCAACTGTCTTAATGTTAATGGCTTGTTAGAGGGAAAAACAACCTTAACTTGACAATGGCAAGGCGTCCAGTATCTTGTGAGTCCTCCGTAGCACATGAAAGTCCTTATGTAAACCCTTTTTTTTACCTCCCCCAACTCCCTAGTGTATAATCAGCCACCCCTCACAAGCCCAGGGCAGCAGCTCTTCCTGCCCACAGGTGTTCCCATGCTTTAATAAAATCACCATTTTGCATCAAAGACGTGTCAAGAATTCCTTCTTGGTCGTCATTTCTGGACCTCAGCCCACCAAACCTCACCTATATTCCAAAACTACATGAGGAAGACATAGATATTAGTTAATATGCTTAACTATGTGTTTCAACAAATAAAGATAATAGGAACAGAATATAAACTTTCTAAATGGGCAGCCCAGGTGGCTCAGTGGTTTAGCGCTGCCTTCAGCCCAGGGCATGATCTGGAGTCCCAGGATTGAGTCCTACATCGGGCTCCCTGCATGGAGCCTGCTTCTCCCTCTGCCTGTGTCTCTGCCTCTCTGTGTGTCTCTCATGAATAAATACATAAAATCTTAAAAAAAAAAAAAAAAAAAAAAACTTTCAGGCAGCCCGGGCTTCAGCCCAGAGCCTGATCCTGGAGACTCAGGATCGAGTCCCATGTCGGGCTCCCTGCATGGGGCCTGCTTCTCTCTCTGCCTCTCTCTCTCTAATAAATAACTAAAATCTTAAAACAAAACAAAACAAAAAACAAACAAACAAACAAAAACTTTCCAAGTCATTAGAAGAAAAATTAATTGGGAGCAAATAAAATGCTACCCACTAACTGAAAAGTAGAGATGAAAAAGAAACATGAACACACCATATACAATAAAAAATACAAGGTAAATTGGTAGAAATGTACAAATGCATCAATAACCACAATAAGTGTGAATATATTAAATTCACTGTGAAAAGACAGTGAATTAAAAAAAAAAAAAAAAGGTCAGGGGCACCTGGGTGGTTCTGTGGTGAGCATGTGCCTTGGCTCCAGTTGTGATCCTGGGATCGAGTCCCGCATCAGACCCCTGCATGGAGCCTGCTTCTCCCTCTGCCTGTGTCTCTGCCTCTCTCTCTGTGTCTCTAGTGAGTAAATAAATAAATGAATCTTAAAAAAAAAAAAAAAAAGCACCAAACTGTATGCTGTTTTATTAGAGAGCAAAAGTAGAGTAACACAGAAAGACTGGAAATACTGAGTGGGAAAAGTATTTCCCCTGGCAAGCCAGGGAGACAAAATCAAGTGGTGCAAAGGATCATAGCATTAGGCAAAATGGACTTCATGCAAAAATGATCATTGTTGGGCTCCTGGGTGGCACCTGCCTTCAGCTCTTGTCGTGATCTCTGGGTTCAATCCACCTCAGGCTCCCTGCTAGCAGGATTCTGCTTCTCCTTCTGCCCCTCCTCCCCGCTCCCACTCTCTTGCTCTCAAATAAAAAAAATCCGTGTTATTTGAAAAGTCCAAACTATATATTGCTATTCAATCTACCAATAAGTTTAGCCTTTGTGTTGGTATGTGCCTAGTGACATAGGATTGAAATGTATAACACTAAAAGTGACAGAATTATAAGGAGAAATAACCAATCCACAGCTCAGTGGGAAACTTCAATACGCCTGTTAGAAATCCGCAGAACAAGTAGTCAAAACATCAAGTAAAGCACATGGAAGATTTGAAATACCATGGTTCACAAGCTTTATCAAATAGATTTATGTGGAGATAAATGTTTGCCCTTTTCAAACACACATGATAACTTTACAGAAATTGTCCGTCTTTGAAATAATAGTTTTTTCTCTTAACCCTCCTCTTTTCTCTATTCTCATATTTTTCTTTGCCGCCTTCTCGTGTTTCTATCTGTACCACCTGCTTGCTTCCCCTCTTCCCAGAGAACTTTGCTGGCAGAGCGATGATCTCTTCCTGGCTCTCTCTTCGTGCTCATAAAATCAGATGTAAATACACACAGCCATATAGATTTTTCTCCCTATCTCTTACAGAAATGAAACCATAGTTTATACATTTCTCTGCATCTTGCAGGGATGGAGGACAGAAGTGCCTTCAAGTCAAGAAATTCTTTGTTAGGGGTACCTGGGGCCTCAGTTCAGTTAAGTGTCTGCCTTTGGTTCAGGTCATGACCCTGGGGTCCTGGGATCGAGCCTCAAGTCAAGCTCCCTGCTCAGAGGGGTCTGCTTCTCTCTCTCCATCTGCCCTTCCCCGTACTCATGCTCTCTCTCTCTCTTTCATTCTCAAATAAATAAATAAAATCTTTAAAAAAAATTAAATTCTTTCTTAGTGGCTGTGTGATGTGCCATGATATAAATGTGTCACAGTTTATTCAGCCATTCCTCTATCTATACTCATGATTGCTGAGTGAACATCTGCATCTACATATATTTTGGTGCTTTTATTTCTATGGCGTGGATTCCTGGGCATGGGATTGCTGGTCAAAGAATATGTGGAATTGCAATCTGGCAACATCCAGCCATTGTGATATGGTGAAGAGAGTCCCTTCCCAGTCTGTAGTAGGTGTTCTCAAGCTTCCATTTTGCTGGTCTGATGTGAGGAAAGTGATGGCTTATTATTTTTTCTTAAGATTCTTCTTAAGATTTTATTTATTCATGAGAGAGAGACAGAGACATAGGCAGAGGGAGAAGCAGGATTCCTGCGGGTAACCTTATGCAGGACTCGATCTTAGGACCCTAGGATCACAACGTGAGCCAAAGGCAGACCACTGAGCCAACCACTGAGCAACCCAGGCGCCCCTGGCTTGTTATTAAATATGTATTTCCCTGACTCCCACAGAAGCTGGATATTTTTTTAGGCCTATTCACCATTTGGGTTTGTCCTATGAGAGCTTCTAACTATTTTTATTCTGATACCAATTTGCCAAAACTCTGTGTATATGGGCATTAACCCTTTACCTGCCATCTGCATTGCAGATTGATAGATCTTACAAGTGTCAGGGAGGTATAGCGTTGCATGTTTTCTTCTAAGATTTTAATCATTATATTTTTTAGATTCATTTTTAAAAAAATATTTATTTATTTATTATTTATGATAGACACAGAGAAAGAGAGAGAGAGGCAGAGATACAGGAGGAGGGAGAAGCAGACTCCATGCCTGGAGCCTGACATGGGACTCGATCCCGGGACTCCAGGATCACGCCCTGGGCCAAAGGCAGGCACCAAACCGCTGAGCCACCCAGGGATCCCCTATTTTTTAGATTCAAATCTTTAATTCACTTGGAATTTGTTTTTGTTCAAATGACATGTGAAATAGGGTTCTGGTTTTATTTCTACTATCTCTGCACTATTTAATATAGTAGTCCCGAGGTACATGTGGCTTTTGGGCGTGGGAAATGTGACTGGGCCAACTGAAATGAACTGTATGTTTAAGACATACACCGATTTCTGGCACACCTGGGTGGCTCAGCCAGATAAGCATTCGACTCTTGATTTCAGCTGAGGTCATGACCTTGGGTTTGTGGGATCAAACCCTGTTATCAAGCTCTGTGCTCAGTGTGGAGTTTGCTTGGGATTCTCTCTCTCCCTCTCCCTCTGCTTCTCTCCCCCACTCATTCTCTCTATCTCTTGAAAAAAATAAATGCAATCTTTAAAAAAAAAAAAAAAAAAAAAAAAAAATATATATATATATATATATATATATATATATATATATATATATACACGCACCGATTTCCAAGACCTAGGACAAAAAAAAAAAAAAAAAAAAAAGGAATGTAAAGTGTCTCACTACTTTTATAGTGATTGATTATATTTATATATGTTGAAATCATACTATTTTTTAAAAGATTTTATTTATTTGAGTATGAGAGTGAGCACAAGCAGGGGGAGTGACAAGAGGGAGAGGGAGAAGCAGGCTCCCTGCTGAGCGGGGGCCCTGATGTGGGGCTCCATCTCAGGAGATCCAAGATCATGACCTAAGCTAAAGGCAGATGTTTAACCAACTGAGCCGCCAGGGTGCCCCTAAATCATACTATTTTGGATATGTTGGATTAGATATTAAAATTAACTTCACATAATTCTTCACAATTTTAATGATATCACAGCTTCCATTATATTTTTTTCTTTTTTTTTAAGATTTTATTCATTTATTTGAGAGAGAAAGAGAAAGAGCATATGTGCAATGGACAGAAAGGGACAAAGGGAGAAGCAGACTCCTCACAGAGCAAAGACCCCACTGTGGGACTCGAACCTAGGGCCCTGAATCTATGACTTGAGCTGAAGGCAGATGCTTAACCAACTGAGCCATCCAGGAGCCCCAACTACCATCATATCTGACAGCTTGACAATAATCAGCTAATAATCAGTCAATAATCAGCTTGCCAGGACCATTTCTTATTTCTGATCTGCCTCACCAGGAGTGTAGCTGTCTTATTGCTTCTACTAGACATCTGTCTCATGTTCCTCACTTCCCATCATATTCGGGACAGCGCTCTCAGATTTGGAGAAATTCACAGTCATGAGTCCTGTCTCTCCAGGCTTGGATCAGAACTCAAGTTCCCAGAGCTCCTTCATCATTAGGATGTGGGCACTAGATCCTCGTGGAATGAATGGGGAGTGCGCTGGTTACATGGGGAATCCAGTTCTGCATGGAGTTGCTGTTTCTGTAGGTCCAGGTGGCACAGGCAATGAGCTTTGCAGTTGGCATTGCCGACAGTGGTTCCAAGGTCAAGGTCCTGGCATGGGGGAGGGGTGGTGACAGGAATGGCAGTTTATCAGCAGACAGCATGGGTAGGGTTGGGACATTACTTCATCTTGAGTCTGGCTTTTCAGCCCTCATAGCAATAGTCTGAGCTACTCAATATTTCTAACAAACTTGCTTGCTGCATCATCATCAGAATCGGCTTGTATTGCTGACCACACAGAACCCTGAGTGATATACTGGGATTACTTTCCTTGAAGAAAGCAATTTTGAATTTTTTCCCCTATTATTCCTAAAATATCATCTCACTATCTTAATGAATTCTCTTTTATTTATTTTATTTTATTTTATTTTATTTTTTTAATGAATTCTCTTTTAATTTGCTTCCAGTTTATTTTCTCATTCTTTTTTTTATTTCTCAAGGACTGTGTTGTCTTAGCCTGGGCTTCCCAGAAAACAGAGCCTGTGGCAAAAGTCTACATGCTAACACTTTGTGGATGAGTGCAGCCTCAGAGAAATCAGGCTGAGGGGAAAAGTGAGTCAGGGAGGAGAGCCAGGGTGTGCCAGAGCATTACTGAGAGTTTTGGAATAGTGTAGCTAGCTAGTTGCATGAGTTAGTCTTGGAGAAGATGAGCAAAATTTATTCATGGCTCCTTCTTGTCCCTCCATCACCTCTGGTTCAAAATCTGCCCACTGGGCACTAACCGGGCACACCCATGCTGTATGGGGGCATCTAGGGAAGCCAGAGCCTCTGGGACCCATCTAGCCAGTGCATATAATGGTCTGTCTCTCCTTTTCTGTCCATGCTACCATGGGGGTCTTCAAGCTGCAGTGTTGTCAATGGTAGAGGCAACCATGACCAGACTTAATGACCAGGAGGGTGGCTGGGTCGCTCATTGGTTGGGTGTCTGCCTTCTGCTCAGGTTGTGATCCCGGAGTCCTTGGATTGAGTCCTACATCAGGCTCCCAGTGAGGAGCCTGCTTCTCCCTCCATCTATGTCTCTGCCTCTCTCTGTGTCTCTCATGAATAAATACATAAAATCTTAAAAAAAAAAAAAAAAAGACCAGGAAATGGCTCGCTGTTGAGCCCTTCCATCTAGGAATCAAAGCAAGCAATGTAGGTATGAGTTAGTGGGTGGGATGGTTGTAGGGAGAATGCCAGAGATATGTGGTGGTGCACAATGCAAGTCTAGCATATTCCAGCCCTTGGACCATTCAGATCCACTTCTCCCCTCTTGTGGTATCTGGAGCACATCTAAGAATAAGATGCCTTCATTTCTTCCCCAGGAGGAGAGATGCAAGTCAGTCCTTCAAGATAATCACTTGTCGCAGTTCCTGAAGGAGTTTTAAGAGGGTTAGCACACTAACATACAGTTTCTGCACTGGTAGCTCATTCCAGGGTAGGAATTTCTATTTATCAGCTTCCTCCTGTGCCACCCATTCTAGAATTTTCTCCCCCATGGCCATCACTTTAACTGACATATGCTGCTTGCCTGGTGGGGTGACATCAGACCTTCCTTCTCAAGAGGTCTAGGCTCTTACTTTCCTTGCCTCTGTCTAACTGTGGATGTTACAATAGCCTGGAATTTTCTGGAAGCCCTAAGAGATGCCCCCATGATTCTCTGGGCTCCAAACATACACTGAGCCCCACTATATGGCAGCTACTTTCATTCCTGGAGCTGCAAGGTGGACTATCCCAGCTGGTAGAGTCATTTCTTTCTTTGTTTGCTAATCCACTGGCTTGAAGACTCTAGCATTGCCAGGAGATAGTGGGAGGCTAATCCTATCTCCTCCACTCATTTGTTCCCCGGGGATACCACGCCTACCATACATAGGCCATTGGTTTGGTGCATATGCCCTATTCTGGAGGACAGCATCCCAATCCTAAAAGGTATAATTATAACTGAGCTGATGCCTTAGCCATGCCTTGGACTGGCCACCCTACTATTCTATCAGGCTAACTGCTTTAGGTAATGGTGTATATCCTTGCTACTTAAAAGTAGGTGTGTGGGGTGCCTGGCCTGGCTCAGCAGGAGGAGAAGGTGACTCTTGATCTTGGGGTTGTGAGTTCAAACCCTGTGTTGGGTGTAGAGATTACTTAAATAAGTAAAACTTTTAAAAGTTTTTTTTTTTTTTTTTTTGAAGGATGTGTTAGGGAGAGGATTAACAGCATCACCTGGGAGCTTGTTAGAAATGCAGAATCTCAGGCCCCACCCAGAACTACTAAAACAGAATCAGAAATTTAATAAGAGCCCTAGGTGATGTGTTTGCTCGTTGAAGTTTGAGAATCGTGGTGCGTAGTGAGACCAACAAATCGTGTTCACTGAAGCAGGGCAATGCCTGAGGAGGGAGGGCGGGAGGGAGGGAGGGAGGGGGAAGGGAGGGGTGACAGAAGCAGGGAAGAGGAGGGGGTGTAGGATGTGGCTCCAGATATGAAGCAATGGTTAAAGTGAATCATATACAAGTAGCAAGTTCTCTTCAGTATTAATGGCATTATTTAAGGCTACTAAATTTCCTTTGAGTGTAGCTTTTTCTGTCCGTGTAAGTTTTCCAGCGAAGTCTCCTTTTCTGTTTCCCAGACAATTTGTAATTTTACTTTTGCTTTTCTTTGATTTGAGTGTTACTAAACAGTGTGTTTCTTACACTTAATTTCTAAGTAGTTAGTATTATTTTGGTAACCTTTTAAATCCTTTCTTTTTTTTTTTTTGTAGTTGAATGATGAGCAGATAAGAAAGTCTATGAGATATCTAATTTCTTGAAATTTTCAACATTTTTCCATGACCCAGTAGGTGATAAATTTTGGTAAATGGTCATGTACACACAAAAATACATATCCTGTATATGAAGAAACGTTTGTTTGAGTTTGTGGACTATTTTACTAATTCTTCTAGGTGCCTATTTTCCCTATTAGAGCTACTGGTTTTGAAAGGGATAGATTGAAGCCTCCTACTGAAACTGTATTTTCATGAGATTCTCTTTGTATTTCCAATAACTTTTGCTTTCTACATTTACCTGCTATGTTTTTTTAAAAATTGTTAAAAGATTTAATTTATTTATTCATGACAGAGAGAGAGAGAGAGAGGCAGAGACACAGGCAGAGGGAGAAGCAGGCTCTTTGCAGGGAGCCCGACGTGGGACTTGATCCCGGGTTTCTAGGATCACACCCCAAGCCAAAGGTGGCGCTAAACCGCTGAGCCACCAGGGCTGCCCCCTGCTATGTTGTTTGGTGCAGAAGGTTTTATTGCCTGTTACATCCTGTTCACAAATTGTGTAATAGTAATGTCCTTCTTTATCCAATTGGGGATTTTAATCTTAAAAATCCAAATTGTCTGGTGTGATTATTGCCATTCTTGCCTTTTTTGTCTGTTTCCAGATCAAAGCCAATTTTTGGATCTGGAACACCTCGATAGAGCAGGAGTAACAGCGTGGCCCTGAGACCAGCTGTACGGGCAGGGGCTGTGCTTTTTCCCTGTAAGGCTGCTCTTAGAAGTTCCTTCCAGGAAAGATGCCCATGGGAGTTCTGGAACTGAAATGAAGAAGTGGTGCTGAGTGGCAGGGGTGGACACTGAATGCACTCCCCGATCCCCCAGGAGGGAAGGACCCATGGCTGCTCAGCTGCTCAAGATACTGCCTGTTGTGCCCAAGATTGCGAATCCGAGAAACCACAGAGGAGCTGGAGGAGCCGACACTGATGCAAATGCACAAGGGTTTATTTGCAAGCTCGAGCTTGGGTCCAAGTATACTCCACACAGCAGAGCAGGGGCTTGGACCCTGAGGTGGGTTACAGCTGGGTTTTTTATGGGCTGGTCTAGGGGATTTTCAGAAGGGGTGGAGGAATTTTTTCCATTCCAAAATGGGGGAAAGGGTGGGGGGAGTTTCTTAAGATCTGATATGGGATTTTCTGCCTAGGGCATTCAGAGCTCTGTTGTCTTTATTTCTTTCTTTTCTCTCTCTCTCTCTCTCTCTCTCTCTCTCTCTCTCTCTTTTTCTGTTGTCTTTCTGATATGGGATTCCCTGTCAAGGACATTCTGCAGTTTTTCTTTCTTTTTTTTTTTTTTTAAATTTGTTATTTATTTATGATAGTCATACAGAGAGAAAGAGAGAGAGAGCCAGAGACACAGGCAGAGGGAGAAGCAGGCTCCATGCACCGGGAGCCCGACGTGGGACTCGATCCCCGGTCTCCAGGATCACGCCCTGGGCCAAAGGCAGGCGCCAAACCGCTGCGCCACCCAGGGATCCCATTCTGCAGTTTTTCCTGTAAAGTTCAGCTCTTATTCCCAGGGGCCTGAGATGGCTGTATTTGTGCTAACGTTGAACTTAAGGTGGAATGGCCTTAATTTTCTCAGCCTCCACGTTTCCCCCTCTCAGAGGAACCTAAGGAAGGACCCAATCATGGGTCCAGGTTGCTCTCAGAATGAGCCAGGGGGAATGATTAAACCAGGATTCGAACCAACCTTGTAGCTGTTCTTGCTCCCGTTTATGTCCCAGTGAAGAAGCAACATCTTACGTTTAAGGCAGCACATACCGCACCCCCACACCCCCTTGTTAAGAAGACTAAGTCTAATCCCTTTTTATTTTGAAGGACAACCTCAGACTAGGGAGGTGGGAAATAAGTGAGAACGTCGCAGTCTTAGCTTTAGGGGATTGTCCTTGTCTGGTTGGCCTTTCTATTCTGGAACAAAGTCCTTGAGAAAGGCATGTGGGTCAGCTGGCCAGACGTGGGTGTAGTGGACCCAGGGAGTAATCCCCCCAACCTTGAGAGCAGTGGGAGTGGTCAGGATCACAATGTAGGGTCCCTTCCAGCAAGGTTGAAGTGTTGGTGTTGGTATCTCCGGACATACACCCAGTCACCCGGCCAATATCAATGGGGGTCCGGGGGTGGCCCAGTCTCATAGAGGGCCCTCAGCTTAGGCCACACCTGCTCATGGGTTCGTTGTAACATTTGGAGGGAGAAAAGAAATTGGTGATCATCAAATTCAGCAAGCACCTCAGGTTTCAAATTGGGGATAACAGGTGGAGGAAGACCGAACATGATCTTGTAGGGGGTCAGTCCCATCTTATATGGGGAGTTTTGTACCCTATATAGGGCAAAGGGGAGGAGAGTCACCCAGTCCCCGCCAGTCTCCAGGGCTAATTTAGTTAAGGTCTCCTTTAATGTTCTGTTCATCCTCTCTACCTGCCCTGAGCTTTGGGGCCTATATGCACAAAGTAATTTCCAATCTGCCCCAAGAACTAGTGCCACTCCCCGTGTTACCTTAGAGATGAATCCTGGGCTGTTGTCTGATCCAGTCTTAACAGGGAAACCATACCTCGGTAAGATGTCTTCCAGCAGTTTCTTGGTCATGGTCTGTGCTGTTTCATGTTTGGTGGTAAATGCCTCTGTCCATCCTGAAAAGTATCTACAAACACTAGTAAATACCTGTATCTGCATTTTCCAGGTATTACCTCAGTGAAGTCCACTTCCCAGTAGGCTCCTGGGTGGTCCCCTCGGAGCCAGGTGCCCGGGTTAGATCCATGGGCGGTGGCATTAGTTAACTGGCATGCGTGGCAGCTTGCCACAATCTGCTCAATCTTTGCTCGAGAATCTTTAATAGTGGTCTTTGCATGTCGTATGAGGTCTTCCATCTTCCTTGTTCCCATATGAGTACCCCGATGCATCTTGGATAGGACTCGCCGTTCTAGTTCCTCTGGCAGGATGATGCCGGAGTCTGTGGCCCTCCACCAGCCACGCAAGCACTGGGTCATAGGCAAGCATTTGATCCAGTGTAAATCAGCATCAGTATAGTTGGGGGTGTCCGGCAAGGTTGGTGCCCCCAGATCGGGTCTTGTTTCCGCGGTTACAGCTGCCCCCGCATATCTGATTCCTTCTTTTTTTTTTTTTTTTTTAAATTTTTATTTATTTATGATAGTCACAGAGAGAGAGAGAGGGGCAGAGACACAGGCAGAGGGAGAAGCAGGCTCCATGCACCGGGAGCCTGACATGGGATTCGATCCCGGGTCTCCAGGATCGTGCCCTGGGCCAAAGGCAGGCACCAAACCGCTGCGCCACCCAGGGATCCCCTATCTGATTCCTTCTTGAATGAAACTGCTGCCGTCCGTGTACCAGGTGGTGTCCGCGTTCAGCAGTGGCTGGTCCTGGAGATCAGCTGATTCCGTGCACCTGCGCCAAAATTTCTTGACAGTCATGCAGACAGGGGGCCCAGTCTGGGTTAGGGAGACTAGAGGCATGGGGTACTGGCAGACCCTGACAGGGTCTGCCCCCAGCTTTAGTTCTATGTATATGGCCAGTCGGTGCTGGGCCAGCCCAATTCCCCCAGTTTCTGCCCATGCTTGGGGAAATTCCTGCAGCCAACGGTCAATGTCAGTCATTGGGGCTGAGGGCATTTGGTGGAGACGATTTTCATCCTCTAAACTCAGGACAAGCTGTGTTCCCGGTGGGGAGGAGCACCCTGAGTTCTGAATTGGGTGCTCCTCCTTTTTTTTTTTTTTTTTTGGGTGCTCCTCCTTGTTTAGGATTTTTGCCCCTTCGGGATGGAAGCAAATTTGTGCCCTCATCTTGGTGAGTAAATCCTGACCTAACAGTGGGTAGGGACACCCAGGGATGACCATGAAGGAGTGGGATACCCAGCCCATGCTGAGATCCACAGTTCTTCGGGTAGTCCATGAGTACTGTTTGGTGCCCCCTCTTGCACCCATGAAGTCTTGTTTGCCAATTTCCCTTGGGGTTGTAATAAAACCGAGTGTTGTGCCCCAGTGTCCACTAGAAATTCAATGGGTTGCCCCTCCACTCTGAGAGTTACCCTGGGCTTGGAGAGGGGTGCCAAATCCCGACTCCCCTAGTTGTTCAGGTCCTCCATCTCCAAGAGCTTGGCAGGGGCCTTAGATCTTTTGTTAGGGCAGTCTTTCACCCAGTGGCCCTTTTCTTTGCAATAAGCACATTGGTTATTGTTCAGTTTATGGCGCTCCCGATGGGGACCAGGGCCATCCTCCTTACCTGGCCCTGAAGCCAGCTTCTTGAGGTGCCTCCGTCTTTCCTGTGGGTCGTCCATGGTTGTGGCCAGCAGGATCTTGGCCAGGGTTCGGGTCTGCTGGTCACTTAGTTTGGTTTGTTGCTCTTCCGGACTTTCTCTATTATTATAGACTTTTTCTGCTACTATTACTAAGTCCTGCAAGCTCTTCTCTCCTAGTCTCTCTACTCTTTGCAATTTCTTTTTAATGTCTGGAGCGGCCTGGTTAACAAAGGCCATGATAATTGCGGCCTTTGTTTCTGGGGCTTCTGGGTTTAGGGGTGTACTGCCTAAAAGCCTCTATGATTCTAAGAAGGCTGCTGAACTCTCGTCCTTACCCTGTCTCACATCATATACCTTGGCCAGATTGGGAGGCTTGCGCACAGCAGCCTGGAGACCTGCCAGCAGAGTCTGGCAGTAGAGCCGGAGTCTCTCCTTACCTTCAGCCTAGTTGTGGTCCCAGGTGGGGCGGGATAAGGGGAAGGCAGCGTTTATGAGGTCTGGGTTTTGAGTCGGTTGTCTGTCCTCTCCCAGGACAGACTTCCGGGCTTCCACCTGAATTCATTCTCTCTCTTCGGTGGTGAAGAGAACCTGCAAGAGCTGTTGGCAGTCATCCCAAAGTAGGCTGGTGGGTAAAGAGAACAGGATCTAAAAGCCCAATTAGATCTCTCGGATTATCAGAGAACTTTGCATTTTGGGTTTTCCAATTATATAAATCACTGGTGGAGAACAGCCAGTATAACATTATCTGTCCACCAGTCTTGTTGGGGGGGGGGGGCCCATGGCCCCAAGGGGAAGGGCGGTGGAGTTGTCCGGCCTTGCATTTGGAGGTGGGCTCACCTGGTGGGTCCATCTGCGTGTCCCCGCTGCTGGCCCTCGCACAGGGACTCCCTTGTTGGGGGTGGGGGGTGCCCCTTCTGCAGCCCCTGGTGCTCCCAATGGAGGGGCGTAAAGGAGAGGGAGCGTCAGGTAGGGTGGCAGGAGGATCAGGTCTTCCAGGGAGGAATCCTGCAAGACTGGATAAAGGGGCGCTTTGGTAGTAGAGTCGGTCTCCTTCTCGGCTTTCTGCAGGGCTAGAATCTCGGTAGGTCCTGCTTTGGGGGGTAAAAATGGTTTTAGCCAAGGAGGGGGATCCTCGGTCATGTCCTGCCAGACCAGGATGTAGGGCACCTGGTCAGGGTGGCCATCTGGTTTGTCCCTGAAGATCACGGCCTTAACCTGTAAGATAATAGGTAGGTGGAAAGTTCCTTCTCGGGGCCATCCCACGTCAAAGGTTGGCATTCTGATACGCAATAAATTTGAAATCTCTCTCTCCTTATGTCTGTGCTCAGATTATGAGCTCTTTCCCTAGCGTCCGAGAAGTGGGAGAGTGAAAGAGACAGGGGAGTGGTTTGTGTCTGCCCCATTATGTCCCCAATCCACACCAAGACACAGACAGTAAAGACGATTAACAAGTACACAATAGTTCCAGTGCGGCTGCAGAGACCAAACAGAAAGTAAACCGAAGGGCTGGCAGTCGGTCCTCCTTACAGATGAGGACCCCGTCCTCCTTAGAGACGAGGACCCTGTCCCCCTTACAGATGAGGACCCTGTCCTCCAGGCGGGGGCAAGGGACATCTCCTCAAGACCCCCGGTCGAGGGCCCGCCAGGCGTCCACCTAAGCCAATGTCGACCTAATACAGATTGGAATTCCTACAGGTAAAAATACAGTTTAGAGCTCTCAGAAAATATGCACGCAAAAGGTGGAAAAAGTTGAGTGCACTCACCAGGCGTGAAACCCTCTGGATGGGGTCCTGGGGGTCTTTTGGATCCTGGACAAGCCCCCAAAAGTTGTGCCCAAGATTGCAAATCTGAGAAACCACCAAGGAGCCGACACTGATGCAAACACACGAGGGTTTATTTACAAGCTCGAGCTTGGGTCCAAGTGGACCCAAGTGGACACAGCGGAGCAGGGACTTGGACCCCAAGGTGGGTTCCAGCTTAGATTTATGGGCTGGTCTAGGGGCCCTCCAGAAGCGGGGGAGGAGTTTCTCAAGTTCTGTTTACATTCTGATACGGGGCTTTCAAGGGCCTTGAGCTCTGTTCTCATTCTGATATGGGGCTTCCTGCCACTGGCTTGAGCTCTGTTCTCATTCTAATATGGGGCTTAACTGAAGTAAGGTAAAGTTCAGCTCTTATTCACAGGGTCTGAGATGGCTGTACTTGTGCTAACACTGAACCTAAGGTGGAATGGCCTTAGTTTTCTCGGCCTCCACACGGCCAGCACATAGTCCTCAGTTGTCAGCACTCTTCAGGGAGTGCCTGGGCTGAAGAAAACTGCTTCACCCAAGATCAGATCCCCGGGCAGCCCATGTCCAGTTACTGGTTGACAGGGGAGTATAAAGGCCCAGCTTCCCTCATACCAACTTGGGACAACTCTGAAGTGCCAGCATAAGCTTCAAAGCTCCTCTAGAGGCTTCACCTGCTTTTACTGAATCTGCATAACAGCCCACCTCCTCCCTCTGCCTAGACCTTCCTTCCCTTTCACAGATGTGAATCCCAGGGGTGCTCCACATGCAAATCTCTGCTTTGGAGTTTTTCTTCTGAGAAAGCCAGCTATGACCATAGGAGGTTGTCCTTATTCTTAAGGGATACAGGCTTAAGAGAAAAGTGTCATCATTCACTCTTGACTCTTGCCTGGATGCCTGGGTGGCTCAGCTGATTAAGTGTCTGACTATTGGTTTCGGCCCAGGTCAGGATCTCTGGGTCCTGGGATGGAGCCCCTGTCAGGCTCTGCGCTCTGTGTGGGGAGACTTGGCATGAGACTTTCTCTCCCTCTGTCCTCCCCCTTCTTCTAACTCTCTCACAGAAATAAATACATCTTTAAAAGAAAAGAGTGAAGTGTCATAATGTTGGTAACTAATGCCGATGATTCAGGAACAAAAATGTGTATCTACGTACTAAGAGAGAGACAGAGAGATAAAGCTAATGTGGCAAAATCATAACAACTGCTGCATCTAGGTGGTTCATATAGACATGTTTATTGTAGTGTTCTTCTGCCTTTTCTGGGGATTTGAAAATTTTCAAAACATAGGTGAAAATGAAATCTCTTTCTTTTTAATAGGTGTCTCAGTGGAAGCAAAATTAGTCTTGAATATTCAATGTACTACCTTTACCTGGGGCCTCTTCATTACTTTTAATCTTTTGCTTGTTTTTCTAATACAGTTTTATAAATCTCTATGTCTTCTTTCAAATTCTCCTTTGGTCACATCTCATAGATTTGGGTATTTTCTCTTCTCATGGTTATTCATTAGAAATAATTCATAACTTCTATCTTGATTTTCTCTTTAACCCTACAGATAGTTAAAAGAGTGAACTTTGATATTTATGCCTGTGAGGGTTTTGTTGATGGTGAAGTTTTTGGGGTTTTTTTTGCTTGGCTCTTCTAGTTGATGATCTTGGTTCTATTGCACCATGGTCTATGAAATGGCCTATGGTATTTTGGAATATAATGATTTTTCCTCTGGGAATTCTGGGGAGATGGTTCTTGAATACATCCTTGCCGCCATCCTCCTTCAACTTAAAGCTAACTACAGAACATTCTTTGAAGCAAGAAGATTCTGAGGTTCAGGGTGGATGCAAGACCTTGCTGATCTGGAGCCCAGAAGAAGGGAGTGGCAGAGAAATTCTCTGCTTCTCACTCTTAGTGAGAGCCTGGAGACCAGAAGCACAGAGCGAGGGCAGCCTGGGTGGCTCAGCAGTTTAGTGCTGCCTTCAGCTCAGGGCGTGATCCTGGAGTCCCGGATTGAGTCCCAGTTCGGGCTCCCTGCATGGAGCCTGCTTCTCCCTCTGCTTCTCCCTCTGCCTGTGTCTCTGCCTCTCTCTCCCCCTCTCTGTCTCTCTCGAATACATAAATAAAATAAAATCTTTTTTTAAAAAAGAGGAAGCACAGAGCGAGGAGTCATGGTCAGAAGGAAAACTGTTAAATATGGGAATATTTGATCTATAGACATCTTAGTACATCCTGAGAGATGTGGCTCAGTGGGTAGAGCATGCAACTCCTTTTTTTTTTTTTTTTTTTTTTTTAGCATGCAACTCTTGATCTCAGGGTGATGAGTTCATGTCCCATGTTGGGCATGGAACCTACTTAAAAAACAAAGAAACAAACATAAAATGCTTTGGGGGAATAAACAATGTACCTCTTACCTCTTCCCCAGGAAAATGTCAGCTGAGGAGATTGGAGAGCAGAGAGAGTCCTTCTGGGAACCACGACTTACCAGCTAAGGAACTGCTGACCCAGAGGGGCCAAGGCCGCTGGGCTGTCTGTCCATTACTCTGCCAAAGATCCCCAGCAGCTGACCACGTGCCCTGATGAGCCAGCAAAGGAAAATAGGAACACGTGTACAGGGACCTAGAGGAGAGCAAGAGAAAGAACTAGCACATCACAGAGAAGAGCGGGCATAAACCTACTGGAGGAGAGAGAGGATGCCCTGAACAGAAATCAGTGATGAGAGCACCGCCGAGGAGCTACAGGTGCAGGGCGATACATGTGTCCTGGGTGGACAGAAAATCTCATGTTCAGACTAAACATCTCAGCAGAGGAGCAGAGGAGGGGATGGTCGCTGCTGGAACCTGACATGGAATACTACCCAGTGGAGACGTAAAACACGCATCAAAAATTTGAAGGGGGGATCCCTGGGTGGCGCAGCGGTTTAGCGCCTGCCTTTGGCCCAGGGCGCGATCCTGGAGACCGGGGATCGAGTCCCACGTCGGGCTCCCGGTGCATGGAGCCTGCTTCTCCCTCTGCCTGTGTCTCTGCCTCTCTCTCTCTGTGACTATCATAAATAAATAAATAAAAATTATTAAAAAAAAATTTGAAGGGATGGAAATTATAAGGTGAAAAAGAGAGGTTTGAGGAAATGACGCAGGCCACCGAATACCAGGCCATTGGAATTATTCAATATTGGAATTACTATTATTGAAATACTGGAAGCTCATAAGGTAGAGGAAATGGAAGACACGCATTGATTAAACAGAATGGAGGAAATCTTCCCTGAAATTTTCCCCATAAATACTTGATCTGAAGATTTGAAGGGTTTGCTGAATTACAAACAGAACTTAGAAAAAATAATACTCACCTTTAGGCATGTCCTGAAAAATAGACTGAGTTCCGAGGCTAATTACAAAGCTTCCCTGCTCCCAGGGAGGGAAAATAAGTAACTTACAAAGAAGAAAACCAATAAGGCAGGCATTGGACTTGTTATCTGCTACACGGAAGCACATGATAGTGTAAGGATAACCTACAGACTTTTGAGAGAAAAGGAATCCTATGGGAAAGTCTACTATTAATATGGGAGGACCTCCACCTGGTATTTCAGGGGAGGGGCAGATGGAAGAGGAGGCTAAAAGCTTTTATGTCTCTTAGGGCCTTGGGGATCCTGGAGATGTAAAAGTGTTATAAATGGGTCATCTTAAAAGTATTATAAATGGGAAATATATGGTATTTTTTTCATATAATAGAATATTACATAATTGCAATTATGTACTTTATTCTAAATGTTAAAAGGGAAAAAGGTAACTGCTGTCAGAACGGAAAAGTATAGAACACTAAACTCTACAAGAAAAAAAAAGATAATGGCCATGTTATCAAACCAGCAAAAACAAGAAAAAGGAAATAATAGAGTAAAATAAATAGTAAGGCTGAATTAAAATGAAAGGAATAAAATATATCCATTTCTACACTATCTCAAATGGGTCTGCGGGGATACTTGCCAACTTGGACCCCGTGCCAGTGGTTTTGAAATACTGGCATCTCCCTCTTTCCCAGCATACTGTTATCTGTCATGGTCTTACAGGGCCCTTCTAGGGATCCAGCCTCTCCTTGAGTTGATGTGTTTGGAACCCTAACGTGGGCTCGCCTCTGGAAGCTGAGTGAGGGATTGTGACTTTTTTTTTAAAAGATGTTTTCTTTCTTTCTTTCTTTCTTTCTTTCTTTCTTTCTTTCTTTCTTTCTTCCTTCCTTCCTTCCTTCCTTCCTTCCTTCCTTCCTTCCTTCCTTCCTTCCTTCCTTCTTTCTTTCTTTCTTTCTTTCTTTCTTTCTTTCTTTCTTTCTTTCTTTCTTTCTTTCTTTCTCTTTCCTCTCTTCCTTCATGAGAGACACAGAGAGAGGCAGAGACATAGGGTGAAGCAGTCTCCCTGCAGGGAGCCTGATGCGGGACTGGATCCCAGGAACCCAGGATCACAACCTAGCCAAAGGCAGATGCTTAACCCCTGAGCCACCAGGTGCCCCAGATTGTGACTTTTCAAAGGGATGATGAACAAGCTGATCAGGAAAGTTAAGTTGTGAAAAATATGTATTTAGCGTAGAAGAGGCACAGGATCACACATTTTATGTATAATGCATCTAGGAAAAGACTGGAAGGAAATATAGCGGATCGTTGGCCTTTCTTACCTCTAAGTGGTAGTATCGTGGGCCATTTTAATTTTCTTTGTATTTTCTGTATTTCCCACATTTTTGTACTGTAGCAGAGGCACTCTGTCACTCCAGAGATTACACGTGTGTAGGTGTGTTTTCTCTCCTTTGGAGAGAGATTCCAGAAAATCTTCTTGGCATAGGCATCATGAAAGTGGTTGTCAACTCCCCAGTCTCCAAAGGGAGTGTGTGGCTATCTGGCATCATTTGAGCAGGCTTCCCAGGAAAGACTCCTTTAGAATTGTGCAAGGTGGCTTCCCAGAAGAGTGGGAAAGGGGCCCCATAGGCCGGGCAAGGGGACTTTAATCAGCCTCTTTGTAGTCAGGTTAAACATGCATGTGTCATACAAGCCAGTGGTGTGTCTCCTAGGTATTTATTCAATAGAAATGAAAATCCATGTCCGCACAAAGACTTGCATGTGAATACTCACAGCAGCTTTATTCATGGTAACATCAAAGTGGACTCAAACCAAATATCCACAAGCAAGTGAATGAATAGACAAATTTTGGTGTATTGGAATAGTACTCAGCAGTACAAAGGAATGGACTACTAATGTACCCAACAACATGGGTGCATCTCAAAATAACTATGCTGAGTGAAACAAGCGAAAAAGAAAGAGTACGTACTGTTTGCTTTCATTTATATAACACTCTGAAGAAGGCAAACTCTTCTGCAGTGACACAAAGATCAGTAGCTGTTTGGGGATGGACTGGAGGGAAAAGAAAAAGGAGGGAACAGGATGGTGCAGGGGGAAACTTTTGGGAATGATTGTAATGGAACATTGGAACTTAAATTTTCCTTGGGGGAGTGCATTCTGAGCAATAACAAGATCTTGACTGAGGAGCTGTTGAGGTTGGACAGCACCATGGCATACCCCAAGTTGCCAGAGAAGGGATTGTCCTAAATTCAGATGTGGGGTAATAATGGGATGTTCTCTGGATTCATCTCCCCTTACTGCAGTGCTTCTCAATCTTTATTTTTTAGGTTACAGCCCACCCACCCCACTGAAAAGCCTTTTTAGATATTTTCCCCCTAATTGTTCCCTTCCTCATGAAATTTTAATTTAGATATATTGTATACCTGTTTATATACTGTGGTCCTCTGAAGGCTATCGACCACTGCAGTATCTAAGATTTTGGGTGGGACCCAAGAATCAATTTTCACCCAGTTGGGGGCAGACTGGTCCCGTTGAGATTGCACGCCTATTCCCATTTGAAAATAATTAAGGTGGGCAAGGAAAAAGAGGTTTTATAATTACAATGATCGATTGATTCTTTAACAGAAACACAGGGACACACAGAGCTGTGAAAAATGTTTCCTCAGCACTGTGCGTGAAGATGGATTTATGGAAACGGGAGGCTGAAATGCCGAGGCAGGGTCTGCAGGGCCTGCAGGGCCCCAAGCTTTCTGGGAGGCGGCCGTCTTTCATGTGCGAGTAGAGCCCCCTGCCGGCCATTCCGGGAACATCGCCCAGTAAATTAACGTAGCCCATGCACTCACCTGCTATTTTCCCAGTATCCGTAAGGTGTCGTTGTGAAGCTCCAGGCTTGGGTGGAGGTTTAGCCGAGTTTAACGACAGAGTCAGGACCCCACAGTGGTCAAGGGGCAAAACTAGAATTAAAAGTCAGGTGTGTCCGAATCCAAAGCTCATACTCTGCTCCTCTGGAGGTCGAGGTTCATTTCTCCATCTATACATGTCTGATTGCTGCAGCATCATTTGTCCAAAAGTCTACTCTTCCTCCATTGTTGTTGCACATTTGTAAAAAATCAGTTGGGCGTATTTGTATGGGTCTGTTTCTGGGTTCCCTCTTCTGTTCCATTGATCTGTGGGTCTATCCATTCACCAATACCACACAGTCTCGATTCTGGTAGCTTTATCATAAATCTCCTGTAGACTCAGTCTTCCATTTTATTCCTCTTTTCCAAAATTGTTTTAGCTATTCTAGTTCCTTTGTCTTTCCATATAAACTTTAGAATAATCTTGCCTATTTCTACCAAAAGAGCCAAATCAAACCAAACTCCTGCTGTGATTTTGATAGAAACTGCATTAAACCTATGTATCAGTACGAGGAGAATTGACATCTTTACTCTTGTTAAGTTTTCCAATCCACGAACAAGGTATAGAAGTTTCTCCATTTCTTTAGATCACCTTCTTTTTTTTTTTAAAGACTATATTTATTCATTCATGAAAGACACAGAGAGAGAGAGACAGAGACACAGGCAGAGGGAGAAGCAGGCTCCATGCCGGGAGCCTGATATGGGACTCGATCCCGGGTCGCCAGGATCTCGCCCTGGGCCAAAGGCAGGTGTTAAACTGCTGAGCCACCCAGGGATCCTTTAGATCATCTTTGATTAGCATTATTTAGTTTTCAGCATGCAAGTTCTGCACATATTTTGTTAGATTTACATCTAACCATAGGCTTTTCCTGGAGCAATTTAAAATGGTATTTTATTTTTTAAAAGATTTTATTTGTTTATTCATGAGAGACACAGAGAGGCAGAGACATAGGCAGAGGGGGAAGTAGACTCCCTATGGGGAGCCTGATGTGGGACATGATCCCAGGACTCCCGGATCACTATCTAAGCCAAAGGCAGATGGTAGCTAAAAATCAAGCTACTATCTATTCCTATTTTTCTGAGTTTTTTTTATCATGAATTTCAAATACTTTTTGTCAACAGTTTTCCTTCATTGGTTGGTACAAGGTTGATTCCTTCATTGGTTGATAAACTTCATTTTAGGTTATTAAGATGATGGATTATATTGATTGATTTTGAATATTGAACCAGCCTTGCATCCATGCAATAATGCCCCATGGTATATAATTCTTTTCGATATTAATGCCTTTTCATATAATTAATAAATAATTCTATTTGCTAATATTTTGTTAAGGATTTGTGTGCATATAGTCAAAGGAATATTGGTCTGTTTTTTTATCGTGTATTTTTAAAAAATTTTTGGTTTTGGTATCTGTGAGTACTAGGTTCATACACTGAATTGGGAAGTGCTTTCTTCTCTTTGATGATCTGGAAGAAAGTGCATAGAATCGGTGTTAGTTCTTTAAATATATTGTAGAATTCTTCAGTGAAATCATTTGGGCTTGGATACGGCCTTTGGGGGAATTTTTACATTACAAATTCAGTTTCTTTAATTCTATTTCATATTGGGTGAGTTATGAGAGTTTGTATTTTTTGAAAAATTGGTTTATTTATTATCTTATTTTTATTTTTCAAAGATTTTATTTGTTTATTCATGAGAGACAAAGAGAGGCAGAGACATAGGCAGAGGGAGAAGCAGGCTCCTGGCAAAGAGCCTGATGTGGGACTCCATCCCGGACCTCAGGATCGCATTGTGAGTCAAAGGCAGCTACTCAACTGCTGAGCCACCCAGGTGTCCCTATTTTTTTATTTTATTTATTTTATTTTATTTTATTTTATTTTATTTTATTTTATTTTTTATTTTATTTTATTTTATTTTATTTTATTTTATTTTATTTTATTTTATTTTATTTTATTTTATTTTTTTAAAGTAGACTTCATGCCCATCGTGGTGCTCAGTGTGAGGCTTAAATCACAACCTCGAGATCAAGACCTGAGTTGAGATCAAGAGATAGATGCTTAATCGACTGAACCACCTAGGCTGCCCTCAGAATTGGTTTATTTAATCTAAGTTGTCAAGTTTATAGATATAAAGCTGTTCATAGATTTGAGGTCTGTAGAGTCTGTCATGATATTGAATTTCATTATTGATATTGGTAATTTGTGTCTTTTTTTTCTGTATCAATCTTCCTAGAGGCTTATCAATATTATTGATCTTTTTATAGAAACAACTCTTACCTTCATTGTTTTTTTTTCTATTGTTTTTCTATTTTTAATGTCATTGGTATCTTCTCTGTATTGTTTCTTTCCTTGTGCTTGCTTTGGTTTATTTTATTCTTTTTCTAGATTTTTGAATTATGAGCTTAGATTATGTTTCTCTCTCTCTCCCTTTTTTAAGTTTTATTTATTTAAGTAATTTCTACACCCAATGTGGGGCTCTGACTCACGACCCGGAGATTAAGAGTCTCCTGCTCTTCTGATGACTGAGCCCACCCAGGCGCTCCATACTACACTGCTTAAAACCCAGACTTGGACTTTAACCATCTTTGAATTCTTCAGAGCATTTAGCCCAAAAAAATACCCTCAAGTGACCCCAGGAAACAAATGTTGGGTTAAAATTTACTCTTGCCTTCCAGTCCTTGGATTTCTTGGTATTTCTTTAGAGTTTGAGGCCAGATTGAATTTCTGTAGCTTCAGGATAGCTCACAGTCTTAGAACCCCTGTTTGAATTTGCCGGAGGCCAAGTTTGAGATTCCAGGGCCCAGCAGGTGCCATCAGACAGATGTGTTAGAGGTAGGGATCCCTGGGTGGCGCAGTGGTTTAGCGCCTGCCTTTGGCCCAGGGCGCGATCTTGGAGACCCGGGATCGAGTCCCACGTCGGGCTCCCGGTGCGTGGAGCCTGCTTCTCCCTCTGCCTATGTCTCTGCCTTTCTCTCTCTCTCTGTGTGTAACTATCATAAATAAATAAAAATTAAAAAAAAAAAAAAGATGTGTTAGAGGTAGATATTCCATATAAAGTGGGCTTGGAGCCCAGACACTGACTCCACATAAATACACGAATTCTTGTGTGTTAGGAGGATACCCCAGGAATAATAATCCACCAAGGGGACACACATGAGACTTTTCACCAAAGCTCTGAGAAGAGGCAGGAGGGTTCCAGACAGGCAGCTGGGTCAGAAGAAATTCTTGATCCTCCTGTTCAGAGTGTGCAAAGTTTGCAGTGTTACCCTCTGCAGATACTGTCAGAACTAGGTGACGAAGGAAGGTTTGGGGCAACTTTCAGGGACGTGATCTGAGCTGAGGGGACTGGCAGGAAACAGACTCCACCAGAGAAGGACTATTACCAGAGTCTGTGAGCTAGGTAGGAGAGAAGCATCAGGCTCAGCTGAGGACAACCAGCTCCATGCTTGCCTTATTCTCCACTTTCTTTCCAGATCATCACCTTTGGCTTTTAAGGATGTGCTTAAAATTGACATACAAAGTTCAAAATGATAATACCAGAAAAATGTTATAGCTGTTTTTTTTTTTTTAGTTATAGCTGTTATGTCCTGTTTGTATCCCTCCAAAATTCACATATGGAAATTCTAGCCATGCCCCCCCCCCAAAGTGATGATATTAGGAGGTGTCATGAGAGGTACTTAGGTCATGAGGATGGAGTTATCATGAAGGATTAGTGCCCTTATATGGGACCCCACAGAGCTCCCTCACCCCTCCTACCCCATAAGGACACGGTGCACCAGGAAGGGAGCCCTCACCAGATGCTGCCATGATCTTGGACTTCCCAGCCACCAGCACTGTGAGAAATAAATTTCTGTTGTTTATTAGGCCCTCACTCTGCAGTATTATTATAGCAGTCCAAGTGGACTAAGACAATAATATGGTCTAAATCTTCCCTTCGATTTATTTATTTTATTTTATTATTTTTAAAAGATTTTATTTATTTATTCATAGAGACAGAGAGAGAGAGAGAGGCAGAGACACAGGCAGTGGGAGAAGCAGGCTCCATGCAGGGAGCCTGATGTGGGACTCGATCCTGCGTCTACCAGGAACGCGTCCTGGGCTGAAGGCGACGCTAAACCGCTGGGCCACTGGGGTTGCCCTGCTCTTCGTTTTAAAAGTTAATAAAATTGAGCTGGAGGGAATGTCAAGATGAGAAGTCAAGTTGCCCACTCTCAGTGCCCTGTCCATCATTCCAAGTAAAGTTAAAATAAGCACCTTAAAAAAGTTTCTTAATAAAAATGACAACCAAGGGAGCATCTTCAATCAAAACGACACACATGCTTGAAAGCCCATTCTCTCCTCTTTCCAGAGCTTCCTTTGGATCCTCAAATCAGGGTAGGTTAAAACCATTAAGACAGAAAGGCAGCATCACCTGAACATATATTCATATCAATGGCTATTGCCCTATAAGATCATTTTCTTAAGATTTTATTTATTTCTTTGAAAGACAGAGAGAGACAGAGAGAGAGAGAGAGAGCGCACACAGCAGGGAGGAGAGGCAGAGAGAGAGGGAGAAGGAGGATCCTCACTGAACAGGGAACCTGATGGAGGGCTCAATCTCAGGATTTTAAGATCATGACCTGAGTCTAAGGCAGATGCTTGGTTGACTGAGCCACCTAGGCGCCTCCTTATGAGATTATTTTTGGTGGGAGGCTGAAGAACCTAATATTTAAGAGCACAGTTGAGTTAAATGATATAATCACATGACTTACCAGTAGGTAGTTTTGCTTTAGTGGATGAATGAAAAAAAAAAAAGGTAGAAAAGATATATACCTATATTTATAAATATCAATATCTATCCATCTATATAACATCTTTTGCCCAATCCCGTAAATTTCTTTTTCTTTTCTTTTTTTTAGAGAGGGGGTAGGTAGAGGGAGGGAAGAGAGAGAATCTTAAGCAGGCTCCACACCCAGCATGGAGCCTGATGCAGGGCTCAATCTCATAACCCTGAGATTACGACCTGAGCCAAAATCAAGAACTGGATGCTTAATTGACTGAGCCACCCAGGTGCACCCCAATCCCTTAAATTTCAAACTTCCTTTGTCACCTGGTTTCAGATATATATATCTGAAATTTTTTTGGTTTTTTTGCAAACCACACATAAGGTGGTTTTTATTTATTTATTTATTTTTATTTTTTTTATAAGGTGGTTTTAAACCAACAATTAAACCACCACTGTTTTTGTTTTTGTTTTGTTTTTTTAAAAGATTTTATTGATTTATTCATGATAGACACAGAGAGAGAGGAGGGTGGGCAGAGATACAGGCAGAGGGAGAAGCAGGCCCCACGCAGGGAGCCCCACATGGAACTCGATCCCAGGACTCCAGGATCACACCCTGGGCCAAAGGCAGGTGCCAAACCATTGAGCCACTCAGGGTTCCCCCCACCACTGTTTTTGATGTGTGAATTCAACTTATTCTCGTTTGGGAGAACTTTTATTGTTTTTTTCATTGTTATTTATATTTACTATTTAATGTACTTTTTCACTTTATTTTTTCTATCTTGGTCAATGTTCACTGTATTATTTTTAAAAAATTAGGATTAATTTTACTAGGAAGCAAAAGGCAAAATATAATAAAGAAAATCAAGATGACCAGGCAGGCACAAAGATGAGTGGTATAGACTCTTGAGAAGGGTCAATGTGGAAATTTTAGATACAGAAAAATAGATGAGGGCAGCCCTGGTGGCTCAGCAGTTTAGTGCTGCTTCAGTCCAGGGCCTGATCCTGGAGACCTGGGATGGAGTCCCATGTCAGGCTCCCTGCATGGAACCTGCTTCTCCCTCTGCCTGTGTCTCTGCCTCTCTCTCTCTTTCTCTGTGTCTCTCATGAATATATAAAATCTTAAAAAAAAAAGAAAAATAGATGATTTTTTTTGCTGTTTTTTTTTAAGATTATTTATTTATGAAAGAGAGAGAGAGAGAGAGAGAGAAACAGGCAGAGGGAGAAGCAGGCTCCATGCAGGGAGTCTGATGTAGGACTCGATCCCGGGTCTCTAGGATCGCACCCTGGGTGGAAGGTGGCGCTAAACTGCTAAGCCACCAGGGCTGCCCAAAAAATAGATGAATCTTTATGCCAAAATACCACTTTTTTTTAACATTCTAATGCAATTATCTTGAAGCTTGCTTCTTGAAAATTAGTCTATAAACAGAAATAGTTATATATGCATATATATGATATAAAATATTAAAAGCAATACCTGTATACTCATGAGTCATTTAAGAAAACATGAAGCTTTCTCTTTCTCTGTAAACATAAGTCCCTCTTTCTTCCACAGATGTAATTGCTATCCTAGGTTTTGTTAATCATCCACTTGCTTTCCTTTGTACTTTGACTGTTCACATTATATCTATCTTTCTTTCTTTCTTTCTTTCTTTCTTTCTTTCTTTCTTTCTTTCTTTCTTTCTTTCTTTCTTTCTTTCTTTCTATCTCCCTGAACAATGTACTGCTGAGTTCTTTGTTTTTTGAATTTTATTTTTGAAATGCAGTAAAATAGCTATATATTTTTTTCATTCAACATAATCATCTTGAAGTGTTTAATTCATTAATTCATTTTCATTGCCATATATTATCCCCATGGTATGACCAAAACCAACATTTATTTATCTAGTCTATTGTTAATGGACATTTTTTACTTTCCATTTTTGTAAATTGTTACTCAAAAAATTATTGCAGTGTTGCAATGAACATTCTGGTATAGGTCTGTGGGTGCACACATGCAAGAGTTTCTCCAGGGTGGTATTTTTCTGTGATGGAGCCACAGGCATTGTAGATGAGTCTCTTCTTCCTGTCCTTTTCCTGACATGTTGCAGGACATTTGGTGTCTTTGGCCCTCTCATATACTAACCACCTATAGCACTCTGCCACAGTGACAACCAAGCAATCCCAGTATTTCCAAACACCCTTTAGGATGCCCAGTTGAGAACTCTTGTTTTAGAGTATGTTATCAAGAGGTGGAACTGTTGGGTCACAGGTTACAGGACTGCTTGGTTTTTACTTAGTCTACATATACCATACTGTTGAGGTTCAGAGATAGTGGTGGGTTCCTATCACAAATCTGACATATCCATAATTCATGTTCTATGGCACACTCATGTACTACATGCCTATATATAGTTCAATATACCTCAGAAAGTCTTCACACATATATTTAATGCTGTTGTATCAACAATTTAAAGTATTCCTCCTTTTACAAAAGCTCCACATTTCACAATCTATTAACAGAATATTTTCTGTTATCCTTTCTGTAATAAGTTTGTTTTTTTTTTTTTTTTTTTTTTTTATGTATCTGTAATAAGTTTGGTTATCACATCTGAAATAGGACTTCTAGTTAAACATTCCCACAAAAACATTCTTATCCATATTCCTTAAAATGATAAATCTCCCCTCAATATCTTTGAATGCTTGTTGAAAGCTTTCACATGTTCAAAACATTCGTAGGTTTCACTCCTATATTAATCCTCTAGTTCCAAGAAGCTATAACTGATTGATGAGGACTTTCCCACATGTGATGACATCTTAGCTTTCCTGCCCTGTGATTTTGCTGATGTTCAACGAATCTGATTTGTAGATGCAGGCTTCTGCATGCGGGCAGCGTTGATAGGAGTTTTCTTCTTGTGTGTTTTTCTTTGATGTTTGGTGAGGGCTGACCTCTGGCTGAAGGTTTTTCTACATTCATTACATTCATAGGGTTTTTCCCCTGTGTGAATTCTCTGATGTTTTGTGAGGGCTGATTTTTCATAGAAGGTTTTCCCACATTCAGGACATTTGTAGGGTTTCTCTCCTGTATGAGTTCTCTGATGCACAACAAGGTTGGATTTCACACAGAAAGATCTCCAGCATTCATTGCATTTATAGGGTTTCTCTCCTGTGTGGGTCCTTTGATGCTGAGTAAGGTTTGATTTCACACAGAAGGTTTTCCCACAGTCATTACATTTATATGGTTTCTCTCCTGTGTGAGTTCTCTGATGAACTGTGAGGGCTGACTTCTGGCAGAAGGACTTCCCACATTCATTACATTCATATGGTTTTTCTCCTGTGTGAGTTCTCTGATGTTCAGTGAGGTTGGACTTCACAAAGAAGGACTTGCCACATTCATTACACTCATAGGGTTTTTTCCCTGTGTGTGTGCTCTGATGTTGAGTAAGGTCTGTTTTCTTAGGAAAGCTTCTCCCACATTTATTACAGTTGTAGGCTTTCTTCCCTTTGTGAGCTTTCTGACTTTGAGTGAGGTGTGACTTCTTACTTATGGTCCTGCCACTTTTGGGATACTCATTAGTTTTCCTCCCCGAGTGCATTCTCTGATGTTGAGCAAATTTTAGCTTCTCACAGGAGGATTTCTCACATTTACTACCTTGAAAGCTTTTCCCTCTTGTGTTAATTCTCTGACTTTGAGTGAGGTGCGATTCCTTCCTTATGGCTCTCTCACTATCATTACACTCACTAGGTTTTTCTTTTGTGTGAGTTCTCTGATGTTGAGTAAGGCATGGCTTTTCATGGAAGGATTTCCCACATTTATCACTGTCACAGATTTTCTCTCCTGCATGAGTTCTATCACTTTGAGTGTGGTATGACTTCCTCAAGGCTCTCTCACTTTCATTATATTCATCAGGTGTTCCTCCTCTGTACATTTTCTGATGTTGAGTAAGATTGGACTTCCTGCTAAAGGATTTCCCCAGTTTATTACAATCATAGTGTTTCTCCCCTAGGTGAGCTCTCTGATGTACATGTGTTGACTTCATGCATGAGGGTTTCTTATTTTTACTGGATTCACATGATTTCCTTTCCTTAAGGGTTTTTGGATGAGCACTGAGCTTTAATTTTTGGGTGAAGGCTTGTCTGTATTCATTATCTTCAGAGGGTTTCTCTCCTTTGTGAGGTCTCTTATGTGTAACAAAGGCAGTCTTTTTGTGAAAGACTTTCCCACAATTATTATATTCAAGAAGTTTCTCCAAAACAGAATTCTTTTCATGTTGAATAAACTCCTCCTTATATCTGTGGGATTTCTTCTTTCGATCACTTTCATGGGGCTTGTTCACTGCATGAATTTTCTCATGCATAGCATGAAGGGATCCCCATCCATTGAGATCACTAGACGTTTTTCTTACATGGTTTCTATTACTAATAATTAATTCTGAAACACTTTCCAAGCTTGTTCCAGATAAGTCACATTTATGGGATATTTTTCTTGAGGGCACTGGGTTTCTCAAGGTCTTAGTTCTCTCCTTAGTCAATATTCTGTTGTTGAAGAAGAAAGCTTTCCTCGAATACTTATCTTCCTTTGCTTCGCTTCTTTCTTTCATGTTATTGGCTTCCTGGACTTCTAGAAATATAAGAAATTGACATACATCACAAATCTCAATGCATTTCTTAAGAAATGGCATTATACACAAGTGGCCTATATGGAATTGATTCTTAGGTTCTTAGATATAGTGTTCTGGGATGGAAGAAGTCCTGAGCAAATATTTATTCTCTTCTTTTGGTTTGGTAACATGAAAATCAAGAAAAAACACATATTATAATAGAAAAAAAAAAGGAGAGAAAGTGGAAACTTAATACAAATACAAGTGGCTTTGGTTTGTTATAAATATGATGTCAAGATGGATAGTAAGTTTGGAAAAAAAAAAGACATAAGGAACATTGTGCTAAGTAAAAAGGATGTCAGGAAAACAACTGATCCAAGGATGGAGGATTTTCTTTTTTTTTTTTTAAGATCTTATTTATTTATTTATTAAAAAATTATTTATTTATTCATGACAGAGAGAGAGAGAGAGAGAGAGACAGAGACATAGGCAGAGAGAGAAGCAGGCTCCATGCAGGGAGCCCAACGTGGGACTTGATCCTGGGTCTCCAGGATCACGCCCTGGGCCGAAGGTGGAGCTAAACCGCTGGGACACTGGGGTTGCCCAAGATCTTATTTATTTATTGATGAGAGATACACAGAGAGAGGCAGAGACATAGACAGAGTAGGAAGCAGGCTCCCCGTGGGGAACCCAATGCAGGACTCGACCCCAGGATCTCAGGATCATGCCACCCAGGCATCCCAGATGGAGGATTTTCAAAGGATGGGCAAAGACAAAGGATATTGAGGAGGCAGACAAGGAAGACTGGGTGGTAATAGGGGAAGTTTCAGAGCCAAGATCAATTTGACAGCATATCAGAGACTTGAACCATATCCTCCTCTCCCCATGCTTCACCACTTGCAGTGGAATCCTTTACTCCACTGTCCATTTTCCCAATCTCTTCTGCCCTTTTCCCATTCTGTATACTAACTCCAAATTTACATATGAAATAATTAATTGCCTTGTGTCCAAAGGTCCAGTCCTATAGTTCATCCCTATCTCTTCACAGAACTGTGATATGGTAAAACAATGCCCAAAACATGTGTTAAAACAGGAGGGGACAAGCCAGGCTTGCAACAGGATCCAATTCCCCTCTGTATTCTGGTTGTTGGTGCTGTCAGTTGATTCTCTCAGAATAGATCAATAGTTATCTGGCCTGATTGACACCTCTACTTCTCCCTCTTTCAATCTACTGATTTGCTTTGCCAACTGATTGTGTCCTGTCATAATTAACTCCACCTTTATATCATGTTTTCTTCCTCTCTGATTTCTTTTTTTTTTTTTTCCTGTGAAAACTCAAGCAGCTGGCTATCCAGTTTGGTCCAAGGGCCTTTATTAATCTTTGCCTTAAAATTTTTTTTTGCTATGGGTGATTATTACTATCCTCTGTTCTTCTCATTTTATGCAAGAACATCAATTGTATACTTAAAAATACATGACTTTTCTGTAGCAGATAAAACAAACAGAAGCCAATATGCTAGTAGGGAAAATTTGATATTGGATTTTTACACCTAGAGATTACATTCGATTCTTATAATCTAAGTTCACAACACATGTTCAAGTGATCAGCTCATAAGTCTACAATATTGTCAGATTGTATCAGATCAGGGCATTTATTTATTTATTTATTTATTTATTTATATGATTTTATTTATTAATGAGAGACACACACATACACACACACACAGAGAGAGAGAGAGAGAGAGAGAGAGAGAGAGAAGCGGAGACACAGGCAGAGGGAGAAGCAGGCTCCATGCAGGGAGCCCAATGTGGGACTCAATCCTGGGTCTCACACAGGATTCACACCTGGGCTGAAGGTGGTGCTAAACTGCTGAGCCACCCGGGGTGCCCTAAACTGGACATTTCTAGCCACAAATCCACTCTCATGTTTTTGACTTGGTTAGTACATATTCTGTCCCTAGCTCTACTCAGAATCTACACATCCCTTCAGGGCAATGCTACTGTCCCATTGTTTTTTTTTTTTTTTTTAAGAATCTCATCACTTCAAGTTCCATTAATGGCAAGGTTTGCAAGTAAATACTATCTGTACAATGTGTTCTGACACTTTTTTTCCATGGCCAGTTTGTGTGATATTTTCTCTACTTAACTACCACAACTGAGCCTAATTTCCATTGCTTCTGGTTATAATCCATTTTCTTTCTTTCTTTCTTTCTTTCTTTCTTTCTTTCTTTCTTCTTTCTTTCTTTCTTTCTTTCTCTTTCTTTCTTTCTTTCTTTCTTTCTTTCTTTCTTTCTTTCTTTCCTTTCTTCTTTCTTCTTTCTCTAATTAGGTAGTTAATTAATTAATTTTTTAAGTAGGCTCCACCTGGGGCCTGAACTCACAACTCTTGAGATCAGGACCTGAGCTGAGATTAAGAGTCAGATGCTTAACCGACTGAGCCACACAGGCGCCCCATTCCACTTTTTACTTTAAGTTTGGGATTTCTACTGCCTCCAACCTCCAGTGAAAATGGAGTTGATATTTTGTCTTTCTTTTCTCTATGGCCTTGAATAATATGCAGGAAAAGAAGAGGCAATGCTGAGTTTACACGTCCATCTGCATGCTGGAATTTATTCCTTCCTTCTCAGAACACTTTTTTCACGTGGCTTCTGGGACACCACTGTCTTCTGGTTCCCTCCCCACCATCCTCGGTGCTTCTTTTCAGTCTCGCTTTTTGCAGTCATGTGCCTCTGGCCCTGCAAACCTAGTAGTCCTTGCCTTTCCCTTCTCACCTAATGCTTCACTCAGATTTAGAAGTCAGTCTTACCAGGCCCATAAAGCTTTGTTCCTGCTAACTCTCTGACATCAGCTGCTACCTCCTTTGGAAGCCCCTCTGGTCCCACTGACACCTCGCTGTTCTCTGATTACACCAAGCATACTCCCATCTCGGAGACTTCATACCTGCTGCTCCCTCGAGCTGGAAATCTCTTAATCTGTGCCTCTCTCCATCCCTCCGTTCAAAACTCTATTCTACTGTTCCTGCTCAAATGTTCACCTCCTCAAAGAAGCCTCCTCTGATTTCCTTTCCAAAAATAGCACTCCCTATTGATCTCTATACCCATCATCTGACTTTAATTTTTCATATGATAACTACTAGACATATTACATTTTTTCTTGCTAGTTGCCATTTTTTTGCTAAATTTGCCAACTTACTCATTGGATCTACTGATAGGAGTAGAGACTTTGTATCCTCTATGCTTAGAATGTGACTGGTGTATAGCAGTGCCTAAAATAAATATTTGTTGAATATAAGAAGGCACCAATAACTGCATATTTACTGAGTGTTTGGCATAGGAGGGAAGATGAACAATAGTCATTACCAAACAGAAAAAAAAAACAGAGAAATAAAGGTCGAGGATGAGTACCAATCGGTTTCTATGAAAGCCAATCTTTCTACATATAAAAGTCAAACAGAAAAAAAAATAAAAGTCAAACAGAACATGAAGAGCATTTATATAGGAGGGTGCTATTTGGAGGTTTGTTATCTAAGGTAGGGTGATCATCTGTCTTGAGCCACTTCTAAAAGCCTCTAAAAGAGATTTCTCTCTTTTTTTCTTTTTTAGATATTTTATTTATTTATTTATTCATGAGAGACACACAGAGAGGCAGAGACATAGGCAGGGGGAGAAGCAGGCTCCCTGCAGGGAGCTCAATGAGGGACTCGATCCCAGGACCCTGGGATCATGACCTGTGCCAAAGGCAGATGCTCAACCATTGGACCACCCAGATGCCCCACTAAAATATATTTCTAAAATGCTTTCAAAAATACCCTGAACTGGCCACTTGGGAACCAGTTTCCACCAGTTGTCTTCTATCTACCCCTGTGAACTCACCTGGGCAGCTCTGACTTGGGAGTTCTTTCTTTGGTACCCATGGCTCTTCTCCTTGCTCCAACTTGAATATCAGCTCAGGTTTGGTGACGCAGTGCCCTGTTATGGGAAATGACATGGGACTTGGCAAAGCTGCTTAAAGTTCAGGCCCTTTGAAGAATCAGATGGGAGAAGCTTTAGAAGCTGTAAGGTGATAGGGCCTTCATTAAAAAAGACCTTTTTACCATGGAGGTGAGAATACAACATACTTTCAAGTTCCCTAAAGAGGGTCTTTTAATCCAAAATCTCAAGCCTGAAACTCATGGGGCCTTACAGTGATTTGGTTCCTAAGATAGAAAATGCATGTCGTTGACAGGTGCATGGAAGCCGTGCTTACCCAGTGATACCAGATGCCTGTAGTTCTCCAGCATCACATCCCTGTACAGGAGCCTCTGGGCAGGGTCCAGCAGCTGCCACTCCTTCTGGGTGAAGTCCACGGATATATCCTCGAACAACACCGATCCCTGTAACAGCCCAGTCCTGCTCACCATGAAATGCTCAAGATCAGATGGCATGGGAAATATATATGAGAATGAATTTCTACTGTGTTCATTTTTAAAAAAGCTTTTAGGGTGGAGAGAGAGGGTGAGGGGAAGGAGCAGAGGGAGGAGGAGAGAGAGAATCTTAAGCAGGCTCCACGTCCAGTGCAGAGCCTGACATGGAGCTTCATCTCATGACCCTGAGATCATAACCTGAGCCAAAATCAAGAGTCAGATGCTTTTTTTTTTTTAAGTTTTTTTTTTTTTATTTTTTTATTTATGATAGTCACACAGAGAGAGAGAGAGAAAGGGAGGCAGAGACATAGGCAGAGGGAGAAGCAGGCTCCATGCACCAGGAGCCCGACGTGGGATTCGATCCTGGGTCTCCAGGATCGCGCTCTGGGCCAAAGGCAGGCGCTAAACCGCTGCGCCACCCAGGGATCCCAAGAGTCAGATGCTTAACTGACTGAGCCACCTGGGTGCCCGTACTGTGTTCATTGTTAAGAGTTTACCAGAAAATGTTACAAAGGATGACGTAACCAGGTACCTTCCTTTATGTTATACTTTATGGAAGAAACAGAAATCATAATAGAAATATTCTGCCTCTATATTTATTAATTTATAAACAACAAAAATTTGAGTCCCTCTATATATCTAGAATGATTCTAGTTGTAAGGATGCTAAGGCAAAGGAGACAATGGTCCTGTTATTAAGGTGTTCACAGACCAAGAAGGAGACTTTCTACAAAACACATTCAGGCCCAATAATAATTAACAATACATATAAAATTAAGGGAGTTGCAAGTAGTGCAGTGTGACAAAATAGGTTGGGGGCTTTGAAGAGACTCAGAACAAGTAGAGATATTTAGTGGTTAGTCACAGAGAAATACTGGATTTTCCCCCAGAGACCAGTGGCCTCCAGATACTTAGTCACCCCATTACTCGGAGTTCCTAAGCATCCCTCAATGTATTAACTTGTAAATTATGAATGTCTAGGACTCTGCAGCTAGCCAGCAAAAGTAAAGCTTACTTTCTTAGTTTTTTTTTGATACAAAAGAAACATGAGAGGGCATTCTAATACCTTCTTTACATCCTACACTACTTCATTGTCTCATGCGGTTCTCTAGGGTGCACACCTGACTTTGGAGATTACTTCCATGGGAATGGGGACATATACATAAGTAACATGATCAGATTTATATTTTGAAAGCAAAGACTTAGTAGCAGAGTGGGAGAATGTTTTAAAGCAGTGACTCTCATTCAACTTGATCTTGTCGGCAGCGGGTGAAGGGCATTTGGCAATGTCGGGAGACATGTGTGGTTGTCCCAACTGAGGAAAGGGTGCTTATGGTATCTAGTGGCTGGAGCCCAGAGATGCTGTGGGATATCTTACGATGCTGAGGACAGCCTCTACAACAAAGGATTATCTGGCCCCAAATACTGATTGTGTTGAGAAAGTCTGAGAAGGGTTTTTAAAGGGAAGGGAAGGGAAGTCATAGAGGAAGGTAATAACCATTATAAGAGAAGATTTTATTTATTTATTTATTTATTTATTTATTTATTTATTTATGATTGTATTTATTTATTCATGAAAGACACACACAGAAAGAGAGAGAGAGAGAGAGAGAGAGCGGCAGAGACACAGGCAGAGGGAGAAGCAGGCTCCATGCAGGGAGCCTGACGTGGGACCTGATCCCAGGTCTCCAGGATCAGGCCCTAGGCTGAAGGCGGCTCTAAACCGCTGAGCCACCGGGGCTGCCCAAGAGAAGATTTTAATGTAGTAGCAGGGCCATTCAGAAGTGGAGTTGATTCTAAATGGAATTAATCAGCAGTTGGTTAGGGCAAGAGGGGAAATGAATGGAACACTACTCCGAGATTATCAGCAAGAGCAGCTGGGTCAGTGCTGGTGCTGTATTTGGAGACTGACAACCCAGGAGAAAGAATAGGTTGGGTGAGAAAAAGATAGATAGATAGATAGATAGATAGAGAGAAATCCTGGACATGTTATACATAAGGCATCTGTGACACATACAGGTAGAGAGGTCACTACAGGTAGAGAGGTCCAGGTGATGGTTAGATATAAGGTCTTGGAAATCAGGAGGGAGGTCCAGGATTAAGGCGAAGTTTGGAAATCAGGAGTTTCTCAGCGATAACTGAAGCCATCTGAGTAGGGAGCTTGCCCATAAAGAACAGGGAGATGGAAGATTTGGAACCTAAGAGGGAGCAGGAGGGGGAGAAGACCTTGGCGACCAAAGAAGCAGGAGTTAGTAGTAGTATCTCCACATAGAGCAGAGCACGTCCACGGTGGTGCTCACTAAACAGCCGTTGAATGAATGAAGCCTGTCTCAGAGGCCATTGGTGGTGACAGTTTCAAGAAGAGATGCTCCTAACTCGACATGATGGGCTGGGCACACACACTGATCTCTTCTGCTTCCAAAACTATAGCAGGGAGAGACATAACAACACCAGTACATGATCAGGGAAGAGGGGTGCAGGGAAGGGGGCTGTCAGCAAGTGACAAATTCTGACTGGTTTCTGTAAGCCATAGAGTAGGAGGCAGATATTGGAGGAAGTGTGCTCATCCCCTAAAACAAACACAGACTGTGCAAGAGTCTGAGGTTCTGTTCAGAGCCAGGCAGGATCTCCCAGCTGGGAAGCAGCTGTGGCAGGAGATGAAGTGGGCTCTGGGCTCAAGACCCAGAGGAATGAGTGGGAATATGAGGCCTGTCACATTCCTAGGTCGTTATTAGCCTCCAGAGGGGTTGGCTAAGGATTAACACTTGGGAGAACCTTCCCTATAAAAAGCAGGACACCTGCCTCCAGTCTGCGTGAACTTTGCAACCCAAAAGAGAAGCAAGGTACTATGCTGAGTACCCTGAACCAGTCACAGCTTTGCTTTTAGGGCAACTCTAGGGAAACAGATCAACACCTTCTGTCATTGGGTAAGGCACTGCCAGCTTTGTCAGGGGGAAAGGAAGGTCCCCTGGGGCTCTGTCCCCCTCTGTACATCCTACAGAGAGGCCTGTCTGTACACATCTCCCACCAATCCATGTAAAAGGCCCCAGGTCTGTCTTTTCATTCAAGGGAAAAGCTGGTGGAGGAAACAGACCCTTATGCTACCTAGATCGATCTTATGAGTTTTTTGCCTTTCTATTCACACAGAAAACTTTTTAAAAAAGGGCCTCAGATGCTGGAGGAAAAACAACCATTGGAAAAATAAGCATGAAGAAAAACTGCTTAACAAATTATTCTTTTATGTAAATAAAATCTAACAGCCAAAAAAAATTAAGTACCAAGAGGAATAGATTGGAGCCTATGAAAACAAAATTAATTTAGATACTGAAGACAATAATTTTTAAGACTTCAAACTGGTATCCCCAGATTGATGTCAGAGTCTCACTTCCATAAAATGAGAAAAGTTGGCTATGTGAAAAGCAAAGGGACCCAGATAGTACAGATGCTTTTTTAATTTTTAAAATTATTTATTTATTTATTTATTTATTTATTTATTTATTTATTTATTTATTTAACAGAGAGAGAGCACAAGCAGAGGGAGTGGCAGGCAGAGGGAGAGGGAGAAGCAGGCTCCCTGCTAAGCAGAGAGCCTGATGCAAGGCTCTGTCCCAGGACCTGGGATCATGACCCGAGCTGAAGGCAGATGCTTATCCAACTGAGCCACACAGGCACCCCAGATAGTACGGATTCTGTTGCTGACTTAGGAAAGCCAAAAAATCTAAAACCCTCCAAAGAAGGCTCGAAAACAAAATGACGTGGGTGACAAAAATGAGCAAATCTCTTACCACACAGAATGAAAGCACAGGAAAATGAAAAGGATGACAGGAAAGGAAAGGAGGACAGATGGACCACCGCGGAGAGCCACTGACAGCCTCCCAGGAGCTCTGGGTGGCAAGAACCAAGAGGAGGGTGGGAGGGAAATAATCACGGGAAATCACTAGAAGTGTCCCAGAGCACTTGAGTGTTCATCGGCAGGAGCTGTCCGGTTAACCAAATAGGCACACTGGCAGACGCTGCCCGGCGAAATAGCTCAAACCCCAGGAAAGAGAAAAACTTGCAAGAAGAAAGAATAAAACAGGTGTAAGAACAGAAATGGCACTCAACTTTTCATTCTCTGCAGATGCTAGGGGATCCTGTTTACTCATCATACCCAGAAGGAAAAGGAGTCTGAACCCAAATGCTACAACCAATCATCCCTGTAACAGGGCAGAAGAAAGGTACTTCCAGATAGTCAGACTTAGAAAACGTATCACCCACACAGTCGTAAGATTCTCCAGAGGCCTCCATCAGAACTCAGCAATCAGAGAAGGAATACAACCAGAAAAGGAGAGTGTGGTGAGCAGACAAGAGCAGGAAAAACTGGTTCCAGGTGAAGCAAGGGGGGCTTACAGACTATGCAAGGAAAGAGGCATAGGGTAACTCAACAGGAAACTTCAAAAAAATATTTATAAACTATATGTAGGCAACATTTTTACATTTTTGGACAAAGCAACGTATTGTGAGCATGAAGCCTGAGAGTTCTCGAAACTATAGAAGAAGAGCTGCTATGGTGATTGTTGGGGAAACTGAGGCAAGCTGTGATGGTCCAGTAACAGGTCATCTGGAATGAGGTAGTAAAGTCAGCCCCTGAAAATACAGAGAATGACTGGTCCTCTGGATGGACGGGGACTGCCAGAGCTCACGGTCAGCAGAGTGCACCCGAAAACCCTCTTTCTGCCTAAGTATGGGTCCCAGATTTAGTAACCAAAAACGCAGGGCACCCAGTTAAACAACAAATAGGTTTTTAGTATAAGTATGTCTCATACAATATACTTTATGTACCCTGTGTCTTATTTATAATCTCATGCCTAAGAGCTCTCCCATTCCAAGTTCTTGGACAGGCTTGAACAGAAGCAGATGGTATCTTACTCTCAAAAATGAGTGAAAGCTTGTAGTGGACTTGCATACTAAGACATATTTGACCTATATGGCCAAATTGCTTTTTTTTTTTTTTTTTTCAGTTACCTCTATACCCAGTGTAGGACTTGAAGTCCAACCTCAAGATAAAGAGTTGCTGCTGTACCGACTGAGCCAGCCAGTTGGCCAAATCTCTAACGATGTATCCTTAGAACCATTCCAGCTAAAAGCACTTAAATCTATTATTTATACTTTCAGTAAAAAGTATAAATAATAAATTTCATAATGCTATTGTCCTAATTAAAAGAATTAGGCCAGGTAAGGAATTTAATAGTGACTGGAACATGATAAGCAACTCTAAGTTGTAGATAACATTATAACGCCTTATCTTCATACTTCGGACTGCAAAAATAACCAGAAGATGTATATTAGAATTGAAATAATTGGGCAGCCCCGGTGGTACAGCGGTTTAGCGCCGCCTGCAGCCCAGGGCGTGATCCTGGAGACCCTGGATAGAGTCCCACATCAGGCTCTCTGTATGATGTCTGCTTCTCCCTCTGCCTGTGTCCCTGCCTCTCTCTCTCTCTGACTCTATGAATAAATAAATAAAATCTTAAAAAAAAAGAATTGAAATAATTTTTGTTCAAGTAGCTAGAAGGTGTGATGTGATTGTTAACAAAGAATTCAAAAAACTATATTTATTATGTAAAGAGAGAAGAGAAAATGGGAGAAGAAAAGTATTTAGAAGGTTTCCATAGAACCTGAGATAAAGGAGTCTATAGATGGTACTGTGGATGAAAACAATCCCTGATGTCGACAAGAAGATAGGTTCACATATGCGTCACATACATCAACGGTAATCAATAATACAACACAAATCAAAGGTAGACCTTCAGAGCCACCAGAAGAGGAAAAAAGGAAAGTCAGATAATATCACAGGAACAAAGTCAAAAAATGAAAAAAATGAAGAAAAACAATCAATGAGAAAACATGGTCACTAATAAAAGGTGAAGTCACCTTTTCATTGAAAAAGTAATTAGTAAATGACTTACCTGGGATGTGTTCATTTTCTCCTGCTCCTGGAAAAGTTTTGAGAACTCTGAGGCCAGAGCTGGAGGAGGGAGAAGGAGCAGAGCAATTATGAGAAATGGGATCTGTCCTGAAAGTCCTCGGAGCCTTTGCTTAGAAACCCCATGCTGACAGATGGCCACACCGTGGGAGAATGTCTCTGACCCTTCAGAAGGGGCAGGTGCATGGAGGGGACTCTCATAACCCTTGTATAACTGTGGGGAGCTAAGAGAAGCATGCTTTTCATTGTGGGGGGGAGTAATATTTATCTTACTGGTTTCTTACAATTTACAGCTTTCTTTGATTTAATAGCAGAGAGATATAAAACAAGCCAAAGTCCAATGAAGAAAGAGTCAGTTAAACAAATCTTAGCATAGCAAGCATGACATGCCATGCCTTTGGTCATTATTAAACATATTATATTTGAAGTTTTTGATGTCGGGATTTACTTTATTTATTTTTATTTTTTAAAAAAGATTTTATTTATTCATGGAGACACAGAGAGAGAGAGAGAGAGAGAGAGAGGAAGGCAGAGACACAAGCAGCCTCCATGCAGGGAGCCTGACGTGGGACTTGATCCCATGTCTCCAGGATCATGCCCTGGGCTGAAGGCAGCGCTAAACCGCTAAGCCACTGGGGCTGCCCTGGGATTTAGTTTATTTTTTAAAGTTTATTTATTTATTTAAGTAATCTCTATACCCAATGTGTGGCTTAAATTCATGACTCCGAGATCAAGAGTCAGTTCCACAGTCTTCCAACTGAGCCAGCCAGGTGCCCCCGGGACTGAAAACAATCTAGTCATGGAAGGTGGAAGGGAAAATTTGTGTGTGTGAGTGTGAGTGTGTGTGTGTATTTTGGGGGCAGATATAGATGAAGCAAAATGGTCATAAGTTGATAATGGCTGAAGCCGTGACAAGTATATGGGAGTCATTACATTATTTTCTTTACTTTTGTAAAAATGTGTAAAAACAGATGCAAGAAACAACAAAAACCTGACAGAAGTCTGCTTATCTACTTTCCTACATATCTATATATCTCTATATATATATTTAAATTTTTTTCATTTTTAAGTAATCTCTACATGTAACATGGGGCTGGAACCTACAACCCTGAGATCAAGTTTTGCAAGCTCTACTTACTGAGCCAGCCAGGTGTTCCTCCTACTTATATTTTTAACTCCTTTGAGTTAAAAAATTAATAGGAAGCTCTGACAACAGGGATAGATGTGCTTTACGGAAGTCTGCTTTTTAATTTTTAATTTTTATTTTTTTAAGACTTTATTTATTTGGGGGAGAGAGAGAGAGAGCAGGAGCAGGGAGGAGAGGCAGAGGGAAGCGGACTCCTCGATGAGCAGGGAGAGATCATAGGACCTGAGGATCATGACCTGACCCATGAGCCAAAGGCAGATGATCAACTGACTGAGCCACTCAGGTGCTCTATAAGTCTGTTATTTTATTTTATTTTTTAATCTTTAAAAAGATTTTATTTATTTATTCATGAGAGACACAGAGAGAGGCAGAGACACAGGCAGAGGGAGAAGCAGACTCCCTGTGGGGAGCCCGATGTCGGCTCCATCCCAGGACCCCAGGATCATGACCTGAGCTGAAGGCAGATGCTCAACCACTGAGCCACTCAGGTGCTCTTAGTTTTTTTTTTTTTTTTTTTTAAGGGATTTATTCTCCTTTGGTTTCAGTGTCTCCAAGGGATTTTTTATTTTTTATTTATTTTTATTTATTTTTATTTTTATTTATTTATGATAGTCACACAGAGAGAGAGAGAGGCAGAGACATAGGCAGAGGGAGAAGCAGGCTCCATGCACCGGGAGCCCGACATGGGATTTGATCCGGGGTCTCCAGGATCACGCCCTGGGCCAAAGGCAGGCGCCAAACCACTGCGCCACCCAGGGATCCCTCCAAGGGATTTTTTAAAGAGTTTTTTTTTTTTAATTTTTAAAAAGATTTTATTTATTCATGAGAGACAGAGAGAGAGACAGGCAGAGACTCAGGCAGAGGGAGAAGCAGGCTCCATGCAGATGTGGAGCCTGATGTGGGACTTGATCCCAGGACTCCAGGATCACGCCCTGGGTGGAAGGCAGACGCTAAACCGCTGAGCCACCCAGGGATCCCTTATTTTTTATTTTTTTTAAAAGACTTTATTTATTCATGAGAGACACACAGAGAGAGGCAGAGACACAGGCAGAGGGAGAAGCAGGCTCCATGCAGTGAGTCCCATGTGGGACTTGATCCCGGGACTCCAGGATCGCGCCCTGGGTTGAAGGCAGGTGCTAAACCGCTGAGCCACCCAGGGATTCCCAGGATTTTTTTTTTTTTTTTAATTAAGAAACTTGTTTCAACTTAACTGAGCCACAGTGGACCGAACAGGGGCTTGGAAGTCAGGGGGCCCCAGTGGTCCTTTAGGTTCTGGGACTAACAAATAATGTAAACTGAGATTATATTAATATTAATGATACTGACAATACTTGGATAGCGCTTACTATGGAACAGGCACTGCTCTAAGTACTTTACATATGTTACCTCATTTATTCCTTAAAATAAAGCAAGGTGTAAGTAGTATTATTACTCCCAGTTTATAGGTGAGAAATTGAGGGAAGAAGTGAAAGTAAATGTGGTAGAGCCGGGCTTTGAACCCTGGCAGTCTGGCTCCAGAAACCTTTTTTTTTTTTTTTTAAATTTTTATTTATTTGTGATAGTCACAGAGAGAGAGAGAGAGAGAGAGAGAGAGGCAGAGACACAGGCAGAGGGAGAAGCAGGCTCCATGCACCGGGAGCCCGACGTGGGATTTGATCCCGGGTCTCCAGGATCACGCCCTGGGCCAAAGGCAGGCGCCAAACCGCTGCACCACCCAGGGATCCCCAGAAACCTTTTTAAAAGATTTTTAATTTATTTATTCATGAGAGACACACAGAGAGAGGCAAAGACACAGAGGGAGAAGCAGGCTCCACGCAAGGAGCCCGATGTGGGACTTGATCCCAGGACCCCAGCATCACGCCCTGAGCCAAAGGCAGATGCTCAACCACTGAGCCACCCAGGGGCCCCCAAAACCTTGTACTTAACCGTATACTAATGACTCCCTCAGACCCAATACTGCTCACTTTTAAAATGAGACAGGCTTACATAACCCCTGAAGCCCCTTGCTATACGCCTACAAAGGCTACAAAGGCAGGAATGTGCGGGGGGGGGGGGGGGGGCGGTAGCATATCTCTAAGTTCCAGGTAAGGGGATGGCCGTAGTTTGGGGACTGAACAGCATCCCCAAAAGGGACTGGAAGGAGAATAAAAAGGGGAGGAGTTCGGGGAGGAGAGGAGCTGGTGTCTCCATGGCCGTCCTCCCAGACCACAATCTCCTCAACTGTCCAGTGGATGTCCTCATCCCAGAAAGCCTGCCTCTTGCTCACCACCTTCAGCTCAGCTCACCTCTCTCTTGAAAGCCGGCCCAACCTTCACGGAGGGACACTTCTTGACAACCCCTGGTGCCGTGATGTTACTCAGGGCAGAAGGGTCACAGTCATTGCCTCCAAGCAAGCAGAGATAGAACCTGCTTGTTTCCTCGATCTGTGCCCTGCAGCTGTGCCCCGGCTTTCTCTGGGTAGGCTGGGGATCTCCCAGGTGGGAATCCTGTTCCTGATGGCCCCAGCTTCTTTCCTTACAAGAGCTGCGGGATCCAAGGAAATGTGAACCTGGCTGGAGGAGGTAAATTCACACAACGGGAATCTCCAGCCCAGGTCCCAACGGTCTCTGGGACTTCCCCACCCCCTACAACAGAAGCTCTCAGTGAGGCTCCCAGACCAGCAGGAACAGCAACGTCAGATACTTGATAGAAATGCAAATTTGGGGGCCCCTCCCAAACCTATCGGGTGGGAGACTCTAGGGGTGGGGCCTCGCCAGCTCTTGGGTTTTGACAAGTCCTCTAGGTGATCCTGCCCTGCCGCAAGCTTATTTGGGAACCACTATCAGAAAAATCTGGTTTGAGAGTCTGTAAACTGTTGCGGTCACAGGGCAGATGGACAATGAAGAAAGAGCAGAGAAGCCTTCAAAACCTGAGGGCTCTAAGCAGATGTCAAGAAATCTCCAAGAACTCTAGAGAGGACTCAGCTGGGGACACTCCAGGTTCTTCCGCCTGGCTCTTAGAGACTTGCCACTCTGTTAAGTGCTGTGAAGGATGCTCTGCTGGACAAAACCCAACATAGGATTTGGAAATAAAACTGTTTGAGGTTTGCATGCCAGCTCCTTCAATTACTGTCCATGACACTTCACCTCCAGAGTCTTGGTTTCCTTCTTGGTTAAAATGGGATTAGTACCAATTTTACAGGGGGTCTCTAGAAATCAATAATATTCTTAATGAAAAGAACAGTGATAAAGGCAATTAACATTTCCCAAGGGGGATCCCTGGGTGGCTTAGCGGTTTAGCGCCTGCCTTTGGCCCAGGGCCCGATCCTGGAGTCCCGGGATCGAGTCCCACAGCGGGCCGGCATGGAGCCTGCTTCTCCCTCTGCCTGTGACACACTCTGCCTCTCTCTCTCTCACTCTATGTCTATCATAAATAAATAAATAAATAATTCTTAAAAAACAAAACAAAACAAACATTTCCCAGGTATTTACTGAATGCCAGGACCTGTGCTGAGTGCTTTACAGGTGCTATCTGATTCAATCCTCAGAACAACCTGGAGACAGGTTATAGGAATAAGTTCATTGTACAGACAGGGAAACTGTAAAGTATGAGTCCTAGAGGCTCATCACTTGGCCCATGGAGACTCAGTGGCTGAGCTAGAATTTAAACTCATCTGAGTTCAAACTTTGGCTTTTTTTTTTTTTTTTAAAGATGTTATTTATTTATTCATAAGAGACACAGAGAAAGGGGGTGGCAGAGAAGTAGGCAGAGGGAGAAGCAGGCTTCCTGTGGGGAGCCTGATGCAGACTCGATGCCAGGACCCCGGGATCACGCCCTGAGCCAAGGCAGGGGCTCAACCCCTGAGCCACCCAGGCGTCCCCAAACTTGGGCTCTTCCACAGCCCGCTACAGTGCAGACCCACCACCTGCCCTTAGCTTGCAGGCGTATAATAAATGTTCTGGGAATTCACTCCCACCTCCGCTGCTCTCGTGGATTTGACTCGCTGATGAAGGGTTAACCAGGGCACATGCAAATTCGAGGAGCTCCTGGAAACAGTTCTTTCACATTCAGATGTCTTTTCTTCTTGCACTTTATTCTGACCCGGAAACCCGTGCCCCCTGTCCTTCTCCTGGAACCTGCGGGAACGCAGCCACGCTGCTCTGTCCCTGGCTTTCTTTAGGGTCTCAGCCCGCGTAGGATTCGCTCAAGTTTTTGCTTCCAGCACGTGTGGACACAGACCTATCCCGCGCCCGGCAAAGCAACGGTGCAAAGAGGTTCTCACCTGTAGTGCGCATCCTTCGTGCAGGACTCGGCCCGAGCAGCGCGTCGACCCCGGGTCTCCACGGTTACCTGCGCTGCGAAGCTGGAGACAAGGGAGCGGGCGAACAATGAGGCAGAACTGCACATGCGCAGGAGCAGCTGCGAGGGACCAGTTGCCTGGGCTCCTCTGCGGGGAATCCATCAAATTCGGGACTCCGTTTCCCATCAGTCTGCGCGCCCCCTTTCTTAGGGAATGTCGGAAGAGTCTCTGCCTCATCTGGTGAATTAGGTTATTTGTCCAAAATCATCTTTACTTTTGCTTGGAGCCCTGGTTCCTCCATGACCCCTGGATTAGGAATCTGAACCTGGTTCCACCTACGACCCTGCTCAGGTCGTGATCCCAGGATCCCAAGGGTCCCAAAGAATCCCCTTTGATCCCTTTAGACTCAAAGCTACCTTGAGGAGGAAAGGTAGGTATCCACTGCACACATGAAAACATAACATTTTAACTAAAGTACTAGGAATTTTAAAGCCCAGCACTATGGGAAAAGATTGATGTCCACCCCCAGCCAGTTTTCTCCCAGGGATGCAAACACCATCTCCACTCAAAATTAGATTTCAAAGTACACTAAGATTGTTCCTAAAACAGCAGATACACAAAAATTGAAGGAAGATTTGATCAAGGACAGCCCTCATAATCTCCCCACCCAGAGAGGACCATGTTCAGTGATACTTTTGTTAAACCAGGACTCTAAAAGTTTCAATGTGTTATTTTTTTTTCAATGTGTTATTTTGATCTTTTCATTAAACACATCGTGAATCATTTTCTGATCCTTTTAACTTTTTTTATTTTGAAAAAGTTCAAACCTACAGAAAGGTTGCAAGCATGATTCATTCTGCATGAACACTTGGAAATCATTTATTTATTTATTTTATTTTATTTTTTATTTTTTATTTTTTTGAAATCATTTATTTAGATGACGTGATGTTAGCTTGTCCCATTTTTGGTAATGTTACCTTTGATCCCATGATTAAGATGCTGTGCAGGTCAATATACTCTTATATCAATTGCTTCTCTTATGCCACATAAGAATGGTAGTAATAGGGCAGCCCTGGTGGCTTAGCGGTTTAGCGCCGCCTTCCGCCAGGGGCTGATCCTGGAGACCCGGAACGAGTCCCACGTTCATCGTTAATATTTTGCCACACTTGCACTCTCAATTCTCCCTCTGTCTTCTCCACCTCCTCACCATTTGAGAGTAAGCTGCAAATATGAACTATCACTCCTAAAACTTCAGTATGCATCTCCTAAGTACAAGGGCATTCTTTTATGTAACTACCACACAGTGATTATTCATATGTAGGCCATATTCAAATTTCACCCATTAAAAAAAAAAAACAAATTTCACCCATTGTCTCAATAATAGTTTCTTTTTTTTTTTTCAATAATAGTTTCTATAACATTTTTTTTCTTCTGATCCAGGATCCAACTCAGAATCATTCGTTAGATCCAGCTGTCACACTGCTTAGACTCTTAATCCAGTTCCTCAGCCTCCACTGTCTTTCATGGCAGTGGCTGTTTTGCAGAAGACAGAGCAGTTTTGTTTCTGTTTTTTTTTTTTTTTTTTTTAAAGATTATTTATTTATTCATGAGATACACAGAGAGAAAGGCAGAGACACAGGCAGGCCTCATGCAGGGAGCCGGATGTGGGACTTGATCCCAGGGCTCCAGGATCATGCCCTGAGCCAAAGGCAGATGCTCAACCACTGAGCCACCTAGTTGTCAGAAACAGTTGTTTTGAAGCATGTTCCTTCATTTGGGTTGTCTGTCTCCTCATAATTAGATTTAGGTTATCTTTTTTTCTTTTCTTTTCTTTCTTTTTTCTTTTCTTTCTTTCTTTCTTTCTTTCTTTCTTTCTTTCTTTCTTTCTTCTTTCTTTCTCTTTCTTTCTTTCTTTCCTTTTCTTTCTTTCCTTTTCTTTCTTTCTTCTCTTTCTTTCTTTCTTTCTTTCTTCCTTCCTTCCTTCCTTCCTTCCTTCCTTCCTTCCTTCCTTCTCTTTCTTTCTTCTTTCCTTTCTTTCTTTCTTTCTTTCTTTCTTTTTTCTTTCTTTCTTTCTTTCTTTCTTTCTTTCTTTCTTTCTTTCTTTCTTCTTTCTTTCTTCTTTCTTCTTTCTTTTTCTTTCTTTTCTTTTCTTTCTTCTTCTTTCCCCATGAGAGACACAGAGAGAGAGACATAGGCAGAGGGAAAAGCAGGCTCCCCGTGGGGAACCTGATGCGGGACTTGATCCCAGGACCCTGGGATCATGACCTGAGCAAAAGGCAGAAGCTCAACCCCTGAGCCACCCAGGTGCCCTAGGATATCACATTTCTTGGCAGAAATTCTATTATCAGAGAGCTGTGTTCTTCTTAGTAAAATCACATCAGATCAGTTTCATATACGTGATGTTAGCTTGTCCCATTTTTGGTAATGTTACCTTTGATCCCATGATTAAGATGATGTGCAGGTCAATATACTCTTATATCAATTGTCAATTGCTTCTCTTATGCCACATAAGAATGGTAGTAATAGGGCAGCCCCGGTGGCTTAGCGGTTTAGCGCCGCCTTCCGCCAGGGGCGTGATCCTGGAGACCAAGGATCAAGTCCCACGTCAGGCTCCCTGCATGGAGCCTGCTTCTCCCTCTGCCTATATCTCTGCCTCTCTCTCTCTGTGTGTGTCACTAATGAATAAATAAAATCTTAAAAAAAAAAAAGAATGGTAGTAATAGGAAGTAAGTTCCATTGACAGCATTCAGTATGTAGGACTAGGTTATCAAGAATTTAGCTACACTAGTGGTAAACACAGATTAATGTATAAACCTGTGGAAACACTATGCTGTACACTGGAAAGTAATATAACATTGTGTGTCAACTATACTCAAAAAAAAAAAAAAGCAAGAATTTGGCAGAATTACACAAAAGAAACTAAAAGAAACTATTAGAAAGAAATCTGCTGGTGACATTAAAGATATGGCATATATTGTATTGTAAAGACACATATTGTTGTCCTAGATATGAAAGCTCGACATTTTTAAACAAAATTTCAATCAAAATCTCAATAACTTAAACAAAAAAACCTCCCAAATTTCAGTAACTTGAGTGACATGGTTTCCTTCTTTCCCTCCCTCCCTCCCTTCTTTTCTTCCTTCCTTCCTTCTTTATTTTTACTTAACAGGACACATCTAAATTTCATCTGGAAAAAAACAAACAAACCCTAGCAAAAAAGCTGAGACTCAAAAAAAAATTTTTTTAAAAGATTTTATTTATTTATGCAGAGGGAAATGCAGGTTCCTTGTAGGGAGCCCATTGAGGGACTTGATCCCAGGACCCTGAGCCAAAGGCAGATGCTCAATCATTGAACCACCCAGGTGTCCTAAAAACAAAAAACAAAAAACAAAAACAAAAAACCTGCAGTATTTCCTCAGACATGTGTATGTATGATATGAATGTAATATTCAAAACGTTGCCTCTTGCTCTTAGAAGAATAGGTACCTGAGCCCTCATAAAAATTTAGAGCATGATAATGGTGGAATTTCCAAGAAGAGCACTGTGGGAGGAGGGGAGAAATGAGGTAGTTAAGAAATCATATTGGGAAATGAGGGGCTGTGGGAGGAGAGGGCAAGCTTATGTCTCTAGTATGGACACATTATAATATATACATTTCACATCAACTCTTGATTTAACATTTGAACAGTAATCTACCAAGAACCTAGAGAAAATATGAAAGAGTTTTCTCATTTAATCTCTGGGCAGGGATGGCAAGCTATCAAACCATAAAAGAAATAACTGCTGAATTTTACTCTAGAAAAATTTAAAATCTTACTTTCAGAAAGAAATCAAGTAAACACACACTTGGACAATATATTTGTTAAATATGTGAAAGAAATGGTTTATTGACTTCATTTAATTATCTCTTACACATTTATAAGAAGATCACACTACCATAAAAATGATCGATGGATATGAAGGGGAAAGTAATAAAAGGGAAAATGCAAATGAGGAATAAATATGCAGAAGCAGCCGATAAACTACAAATAAAAAATGCAAATGTTTAAATACATTTTTTGGCCTTTATGGTTGGCAAAGATTATAAAGAAAAATTACATCCAGGGTGGACATAAGTTTGGGGAAATGTTCATTCTAATAAATTTCTATTTGGAATGTAATTTATAAAACAATTTGGAGGCCACCCTGTATCAAGATTTAAAGGTGCATGTACTTTAACGCAGCAATTCTATTGTTAGAAATTCAACCTAAAGAAATAATTGTCTGAAGTTACATGTTTAAGTGCATTTCTTACAATTTATGTTATCAGCACCGCACTGTCAAAAATCTAAATCTAAAAAATCTAGAAAAACAGAAAAAGAAAAAAGAGCTTGTAGGAATCCATAAAGTAGGGAATATATCAGGTAACCTTGAAAGATTATAATGCAGAGATACATTAACTGACATGGAGAGAGTTTACAATATTTTATTTATGTTTTATAGTATTTTAAAAAATAAAATTCTTCTTACACAAAAACATAAGGTGCTGATCTATTTTTTATAAAAATCATAAATGTCTTCTAAGGGCTTAAAAACAAATGTAAAAACCAAATACAGATACAAAACTGAACTCCCCAAATTAAAAATTACTTTCATATGTAACAGTGGAACAGTCTATGCAAAGATTTTGCTTATAAGACCTGGAGAAATTCAAAACCTGCATTATTCAGTACTCGTATCCCCATAGGAAGAGATGAATAATAGGAAGAATGCATTCTCAGGGAGCATAAATTCACACCCATTGTGGGATGTATCTGCTTTAATACTGCTTTTTTTATTTCAGCGGCCTTAGCTCTAATGTTGTATTGAGCGTTCGCCACTAAATTAACTGCACAGTGTATTATGGTGTTTGTTTAAGTGTCTTTGTAGTATATTATAACATCTAATTTCCACTTCAAAGTAATTGGTCTTCATGAATTTTTAAGCCCCCTAAGAGCACTACCATTTAATGAATATTTGGATGAGAATGGTATAGTAATTAAAATATTTTAAATTTTAATAACAGTGAATGCTAAAATAACGGCCAAAGTAACAAAATCATTCAAAATATTCTAAAGCATTGGTAACACTGTGCTCATTCAAGGACATTAACAATCCCAAGCTTGCTTGTTAAATGGGTGAATTTTAGTTTATCTGCTACAATGACCTAGCCAAATCTCAGTAACATAAACAAAGCTACAATTAGTGCTCTTTACTGCTTATAACTGATGAGGTTCTTTACAATTTTGGAAACTCCAAGAGGCTGTATTATATTGAAATTTGTACCTATTATGAGACAGTATACTCACTGTTGGTTTCTTATAAATGTCCATTATCAATCATATTTAGGAATTTTTCTTCTATTCCTAGTTTGCTAAGGATCTTTAAAATCATGAATTTAAAAAATTATGATTGGACTCTGAATTTTAACAAATGCATTTTCTATATTACTGATATGACCTTTATGTTGCTAATATATTTTTGCTTCACTGGTTAATTTTTAGAGTTAAACAAAATCTGTAATCCTGGACTAAATCCAACTTTGTCATGAATTCTTGCCTTTTAAAAATACTGTTTTTTTGTGTGTCTATGTGAGATGATGGATGTTCACTAAACTCATTGTGGTAACCATTTCATAAAATATGAAACTCAAGTCAGGTGCAGCTCAGTGAGGGGAGCATGTGACTCTATATGTCAGGGATGTAGGTAAAAGCCCCAAGTTGGGTGTAGAGATCACTTAAAAAGATAAAATCTTTAAAAAAAAGTCATGCTGTATATCTATGCTGTACATCTTAAACTTATACAGTAGTGTATAAGTCTTATACAGACTGTCAATTATGTCTCAATAAAACTGGCAAATATATTGCCCAATTTTATTTGCTAATATTTTGTTTAGAACTCTACTTGGAAGGAGGTTGACTTTTATTTTATTTTATTTTTTTAAAATTTATTTATTCATAGAGACACAGAGAGAGAGAGAGGCAGAGACACAGGCAGAGGGAGAAGCAGGCCACATGCAGAGAGCCCAATGTGGGACCTGATCCCAGGTGTCCAGGATCACGCCCTGGGCTGCAGGCGCTAAACGGCTGCACCACCAGGGCTACCCCCGGAGGTTGACTTTTAATGTTACATTCTTGTAATATTATTTTTTTAAAAAAAGATTTCTATTTATTTATTCATGAGACACACACAGAGAGAGAGAGAGAGAGAGAGAGAGAGAGGCAGAGACACAGGCAGAGGGAGAAGCAGGCTCCATGTAAGAAGCCCAATGTGGGACTTGATCCCGGGACTCCAGGATCATGCCCTGAGCCAAAGGCAGATGCTCAACTGCTGAGCCACCCAGGTGTTCCTCATTATTTGGTTTTGATGTCAAAATTATGTTGGCCAATAAAATAAGTTGAGGAGTATTTCTTCTTTTTCTATTCTCTATAACAATTCTTTAATATTAGGTTGCTTCTTCCTTACGTATTTGGTACAATTAATCAGTGATAATATCTGGGCCCTTAAAATTTAAATTATAGAATCAATTTTTAAAAAATTTTAAGTAGTTAAAGAATTATATAGATTTTACACTTTTTTGTCATCATATTTTTCCGAAGATTAATTTATTTGTTCATGAGAGACACAGAAAGAGAGGCAGAGACATAGGTAGAGGAAGAAGCAGGCTCCCTGTAGGGAACCTGATGTGAGACTCGATCCCAGGAGCCCTGAGCCAAAGGCAGACGCTCAACCACTGAGCCACCCAGGCACCTCTCTCATCAGTTTTGGTCATTGATATTTTCCTAGAAATCCATCCATTTCATCTAATAACAGTGGGAGGAGGTTCCCCTCAATTTCTAGTCTTAATTCTGTCACAATATATGTGGCAAGTTACTCATTCTAGCCTAATTTTATTGCTATTTAAAACACGGAGCAAGATTTAGGTATCTTACAAAGTTCACCCCCATACTACCTTTTAGTGCTTTTTTAGCTAAGAGGAAAAGCTTTTCTTCACCTTGGCTAGGATGGAGGGGAAAAGAATCAATCAGGTATGGTAACACATAGGGTACAGGACCAGAGCAGAATCTGGAAAGAGGAAGCAGAAAATAGAATTGGTGTATAATGTAGGGAAGAATGGAGATACATTTCATCTGCTGGGGTTGGTGAGCTCTTATTCCAAGGCCAACCCCTCAAACACCCTTATAATAATGTTTATTTTCCCCTCAGACCCTGTCCTTTACCCGTCTCTTTTGCCCTGACTTACCACTCACCTCTCAAAGTTTGCCCACAGCTTCCACTGGCACACTGTACTCGATGGCCTGTGGATGTGGTTATATTATCCTAGTTTTGCTCACTATAAGCAGGAGACTCAGGAAGTGCTTCAAGCCAAGCTATCTGGGAAATACCAGGGATTCTCTTACTCTGTCCTAAGAGGTCTCAGGTTAGGCAGGGTGCTCTTCAAGGTGCTCCTGGAACTAACCCCTTATTCTTTCTCTTGAGCTCCTGTTTTTCTGGAGCTTGGATGAGAGGGTCAAACGAATTTGATCTAGAACCTCAGACTGAGCTATAAACTCTAACCTGGGCTACTGAGGATGGAGCCAGACTAGAGAGGTTAGAGGCTCACAATCCTCACTGTCAGACCTTTTGAACCTTTTGAAAAGCAATCGCCAGAATGGTAAGAGTGATTAAATATTTTCTCCATAATTTTTTTTTAAATTTTTTTTTTTATTTATTTATGATAGTCACAGAGAGAGAGAGAGAGGCAGAGACACAGGCAGAGGGAGAAGCAGGCTCCATGCACCAGGAGCCCGATGTGGGATTCGATCCCGGGTCTCCAGGATCACGCCCTGAGCCAAAGGCAGGCGCCAAACCGCTGCGCCACCCAGGGATCCCTATTTTCTCCATAATTATTTGGCATGGGGATACATGTTATTATGGATATTTTTATTTTTATTTATTTAATTAATTTATTATTTTAAAGATTTTAGTTTTAAGATATCTCTACACCCAACGTGAGGTTTGAACATACAACCAAGAGTCCCATGCTCCACCAGCTGAGCCAGCCAGGTGCCCCAAGGATATTTTTACATTCTTTTGATATTAAAGATAAAATGATGCATACGTTTTTAATTTTAGGCATAAATATGTATTGAAAAGATAATGAAATTTAGAGTTAAATATCTGAAGCCCAAAGGAACTCCTCCATTTCACCTGTATGAGTTTTGCTTTACTTATATATTAAAATGAGGATTTAAACCCTAACCTCATGATTCTGAAGGTGGATATAGTTAAGAACCTAAGTAAAGAGGCTTGTGTGTTTTTTCTCTTGTGAGATGCAGCATCTTTCATTTAGGTATTTTCATTTATTTTATTTCTTTATTTTAAACAAATAATTATTTTATGAATAAAATAATTGATATTTCAGATAGAGCTCATTAATTCATTTTGACCTTAGATACATTTGCACATTTCTTTTTTTTAAATTTAAATTCAATTAATTAACATATATGTATTATTGGTTTCAGAGGTAGAGGTCAGTGATTCCTCAGTCTTATATAACACCCAGTGCTCATTGTATCATGTGCCCTCCTTAATGCCCATCACCCAGTTACCCCATTCCCCCGCCCCTTCCCCTCTAGCAATTCTCAGTTTGTTTCCTATGATTAAGAGTTCTTATGGTTTGTCTCCCTCTCTGATTTCATCTTGTCTTATTTTTCCTTCCCTTTTCCTATGATCTTGTTTTGTTTCTTAAATTCCAATATGAATGAGATCGTATGATAATTGTCTTTCTCTGGTTGACTTATTTCACTTAGTATAATATACTCCGGTTCCATCCATGTCTATGCAAATGGCATGATTTCATTGTTTTTTATGGCTCTGTAGTATTCCATTGTATATATAGACCATATCTTTATCCATTCTTCTGTCAATAGATATCTGGGCTCCTTCTATAGTTTGGCTGTTGTGGACATTCCTGCTATAACATTGGGGCATGCAGGTGCCCCTTCAGATCACTATATTTGCATCTTTAGGATAAATGCTCAGTAGCGCAATTGCAGGGTCGTAGGGTAGTTCGATTTTCAACTTTTTGAGTAGTCTCCATACTGTTTTCCAGAGTGACTGCACCAGTTTGCATTCCCACCAATAGTGTAAGAAAGTTCCCCTTTCTCTGCGTCCTTGCCAACATCTGTCATTTCCTGACTTGTTCACGTTAGCCATTCTGACTGGTGTGAGGTGGTATCTCATTGTGGTTTTGATTTGTATTTCCCTGATGTCAAGTGATGTGAGCATTTTTTCACGTGTCTATTGGCCATTTGCATGTCTTCTTTGGAGAAATGTTCATGTCTCCTGCCCATTTCTTGATTGGATTATTTGTTCTTTGGGTTTGAGTTTGATAAGTTCTTTATAGATTCTGGATACTAGCCCTTATCTGATATGTCATTTGCAAATGTATTCTCTCATTTTGTTGGTTGTCTTTTGTTTTTTTCCCCACTGGTTCCTTTGCTGTGTTTATATCCTGACGAAGTCCCAATAGTTCATTTTTGCCTTTTTTCTCCTTGCCTTTTGAGACATATCTAGCAAGAAGTTGCTGCGGCCGAGGTCAAAGAGTTTGTTGCCTGTGTTCTCCTTTAGGATTTTGATGGATTCCTGTCTCACATTTAGGTCTTTCATCCATTTTGAGTCTATTTTTGTGTATGGTGTGAGGAAATGGTCCAGTTTTATTCTTCTGCTTGTGGCTGTCCAATTTTCCCAACATCATTTGTTGAAGAGACTGTCTTTTTTCCATTGGATATTCTTTCCTGCTTTGTTAAGATTAGTTGACCATAGAGTTGAGGGGCCATTTCTAGGTTCTCTATTCTGTTTCATTGATCTATGTGTCTGTTTTTGTGCCAGTACCATAGTGTCTTGATGATTACAGCTTTGTAATAGAGCTTGAAATCCGGGATTGTGATGCCACCATTTTTGGTTTTCTTCTTCAATGTTCCTTTGGCTATTTGGTGTCTTTTCTGATCCATACAATTTTTAGGATTATTTGTTCCAACTCTGTGAAATAAGTTGAAGGCATTTTGATAGGAATTGCATTGAATGTATAGATTGCTCAAGTAGCACAGACATTTTTAACAATATATGTTCTTCCAATCCATGAGCATGGCATGTTTTTCCATTTCTTTGTGTCTTCTTCAATTTCTTTCATGACTGTTCTATAGTTTTCTGAGTACAGATCCTTTGCCATTTTGGTTAGATTCATTCCTAGGTATCTTATGGTTTTGGGTGCAATTGTAAATGGAACTGACTCCTTAATTTCTCTTTCTTCTGTCTCAGTGTATAGAAATGCAACTGATTTCTGTGCATTGATTTTATATCCTGACACTTCGCTGAATTCCTGAATGAGTTCTAGCAATTTTGGGGTGGAGTCTTTGGGTTTTCCATATAGAGTCTCATGTCATCTGCACAGAGTAAGAGTTTGATTTCTTCTTGGCCAGTTTGGATGCCTTTTATTTCTTTTTGTCGTCTGATTTCTGAGGCTGGGACTTCTGGTACTATGTTGAACAGCAGTGGTTATAGTGGACATCTCTGCCATGTTCCTGACCTTAAGGGAAAGGCTATCAGTTTTTCCCCAGTGAGAATGATAATTTCTGTGGGCTTTTAATATATGGGTTTTATGATATTGAAGTATGTTCCCTCTGTGAAGAGTTTTAATCAAGAAAGGATGCTGTACTTTGCCAAAAGTTTTTTCTGCATCTATTGAGAGACATCATATGGTTCTTATCCTTTCTTTTATTAATGTAGTGTATCATATTGATTGATTGGTGGATGTTGAACCATGCTTGCAGCCCAGGAATAAATCCCACTCAGTCGTAATGAATAATCCTTTTAATGTAGTTGGATCCTATTAGCTAGTATCTTGGTGAGAATTTTTGCATCCATGTTCATCAGGGATATTGGTCTGTAATTCTCCTTTTTGGTGGGGTCTTTGTCTGGTTTTGGGATCAATGTAATACTGGCCTCATAGAAAGAGTTTGGAAGGTTACCCTCCATTTCTATTTTTAGTAAAGAAGCTTGTAATAACAACACTGATCAGATGGATGCCTATGTGTCTGTTAGGTGCTAGATGATGTGCACAGAATCACCTGGGAACCTTGTTAAAATTATTCAGCTGATGGGGGGTGGGGCACAATATTCTGCATTCCTATCAGTCCTCATGCTGCTAGGTCTTCACCACATTTTGAGTAGCAAGGTGCTACAGCTTTTCCTTCCTAATCTCATTCAATCCTCCTAACAGCACTTTGGTTTTTCAAAAGAGGAAACAGAATCACACAGATTTAATAACTTGCTCAAGGTCAGAGGAGCATCTCAGTGGCAGATATGGGATTTGAAACCTGGCATGTTCAGTTCCACAAACCACACAAGCACTGTAGATCATCACTTATCAGGGAAACTGAAACAACTAGTCAATGATCTTTCCAACTGTCTTCAAGTACTTCACTATCAGGTACTCTGCTTTTGTGGAATCAAGTCTGGTAATTCATTTTTTCTTTACTTTTTATTTATTTTTATTTTTTATTTTTATTTATTTATTTATTTATTTATTTATTTATTTATTTATTTATTTTAAAAGATTGTATTTATTCATCCATGAGAGACACAGAGAGAGAGAGAGGGAGAGGGAGGAGAAGCAGGCTCAAGGCAGGGGCCTGACGCGGGAATCGATTCTGGGACTCCAGGATCACACCCTGGGCCAAAGGCAGGCACTAAATGGCTGAGCCACCCAGGGATCCCTTCTTTACTTTTTAAATTTGTGAAATACAGGGTGCCTGGGTGGCTCAGTCGGTTAAGCATCTGCCTTAGGCTCAGGTCACGATCCTGGGATCAAGGCCTGCATTAGGTTCCCTGCTGAGCAGGGAGCCTGCTTCTCCCTCTCCCCTGTCCCTGCTCATGTTATTTCTTGCTATTTCTCTCTCCCTCTCTCTCAAATAAATAAAATCTTTAAAATAAATAAATTTGTGAAATATAAACCACTTATGGAGAAGTGTGGAAAACAAGTGTATAGTTTACCAAATGACTGGGACAGGAAAGCCAATGTAACCATACCCATGTCAAGAAAGAGTGTTCTTATACATTTCTACAGTCATGACTAGCATAGAGTACATTTATTGAGAAATAAATGAAGGCAAATGAAGCCAACCCCAGCTTCCTCCAGCCCTGGAAAGCAGATCTGGCTGAGATCTACCTTGGTCTGCTTTACTCTGGAAAAGGCTAAGAAACAAAAAACAAAGGGTCTTCACTGGCATGGATGGGGTGATCTTGAAGCTTTGCCTCCAACCCATAGGGGCCAATCCAGCTACCACATTTCCCCACAGACTTCCTTGGAAAGAAGAAAAAAAAGTAAAGAGGGAAAGAAAAAAACACATGTGAAGAAGCCACATGAAGAACACTGCACACACCAAGGCTTGTTTTGGTTTAACAAAATCCCAACCAAAATCTGATTTGTTTATTTTTGCTTTGATGTTTTACTTGATAGACATTTCTAAAAGTTCATCTGAAAGGAAAATAATTAGGAGAACAGACAGGACCTTTTTTTTTTTTCCTTAGAAAATCAGAGTAATACTTCTAATAATCAGAATGGCTCAGGACTGGCTCCAGCTAGGCTTCTTGTTCAAAGACAGGCAGAGGGGGAGCATTTGGACACCGGGGATCCCTCGCCTACTGACCAGAGCAAGAAAAAGTGGAGGAGCAGGAACAGCTTGAGGGACTGATGGCACTCACTTCCCCAGGGACCATATCAGGGAGGGACCTGGATGAGGACTACATCTTGGAAAGGACAGAGGGGAATGGACTTGACAAATAGCATTGGCAATCCAATGCACAGTATTTGGTAGTTGATGAGTGTGAAGTATTAAGTGGAAGCCAGTTCTGGTGGCTTATGTACCATTATTAACCTTGTGAAAGTCATAAATCTATACACATATTCTTACACAGCAATATTCTTCTGCATAATCTACATATGTAAAGAAAGGACTGAGATACCCACTCAATAGGTGATGCAAATGCAGTTGCAACCTACAGGGCACTTACCTAGGCAGACTCAAAGACACTCCATTCGTTACAAAATACAGATTCACAGTTACTATCAATGCAATAGTAACATTTGGCACAGTTGCATGTAGTCACACAAAAATCAGTACATGCTCTACTCACGTCCCAAATGTACCATATATAGTTGTCTCTATCATTACAATGTGCAAATAGAGACATGTTTTTCTCTTCTAACTCAGCTTGAAGTAGTGAGATTTTGATGTTTGTTTCTCTTTCTCTTTTTCAAAAGACTTAAGTAATCAAATGCCAATGTGGCATTTGAACTCACAGCACTGAGATTTAGTCATGTGCTCTACTGACCGAGCTAGCTGGGCTCTCCTTATTTCTCTTTCTTAGTGCTATTAAAGCAACTTCTCAGAAACATTGACTCCCAAGCTAGTCACAAAGGAAAAAGGGAAGGAGACAGCAAGCCAAAATCAGATAGTTCTTCTTGACAGGGGCTCTTTACAGAAAAAGGGAAGGATCATTCATTGTTAGGAAATCCTGCAACTTGGTCATTTTTCTTCAATTTGGTTATGGCTGCTATTGGACCTTTACATTTTCATGTACATTTTAGAATCAACGTGACATGTGTCACTGTAAAACCTGCTGGAATTTTGATAGAGAATACCTTAAATCTATAGATCACTTAGAGGAAATCGTAATCTTTATAATACGGGGTTGTCAAGTCTAAGAGCATGGTGCATTCTTCCTTTTATTCAGACCCTCTTAAATTTCTCTATTATTTGTTGTTTTCAGCATTGAGGCCTGAGATCGCCTTCACTAAATTTATTCCTCTGTATTAAATGATTTTGATGCTAAGTGAATATTTTAAACCTCTGTATTAAATGATTTTGATGCTAAGTGAATATTTTAAAATTTTCATTTATTATGTGTTTGTTGTTGGCATATAGAAAAATATGATTTTTAAAAAATATTAATTTGTGCCCAGGCACCTACCAAATTCACTTAAATAATTTGTAGATTCTTTTGGATGTATTATGTACATGATCAGGTCACCTGTAAATAGAGTTTCATTCCTAATCCCCTGTGTCAATTTCTATTTCTTTCCTTTTGACTATTAAGTTCATTAAGATATGGAGTAGAAGACAGGATGGCAGGCATCCTTTAATTCATTCCTGATGAGATTAAATTAAAACTCATCTATTTAATTCCATTCAGGGGACAACTCTTGATATTTAACCATTTCTTTTCTTTTCTTTCTTTTTTTTTTTTAAATATTTTATTTATTTCAGAGACAGAGAGAGTGAGAGAGCATACAAGCAGGGGAAGCAGCAGAGGGAGAGACAGAAACAGACTCCCACTGAGCAGGGAGCCTGACCCAGGGCTCCATCCCAGGACTCCAGGGATCATGACTTGAGTTGGAGGCAGCACATGCTGCCCCTCCCAGTCCCCACCCACCTTGTTGATGAGGGCTCATGGGAAGAGGAGGTACAGTTTTATACCATCTCTCTGCCTAAAGGTGCCAAGTTACCTCTCTTCCTCCACTGCAGCTACCTTGTGAAGATGAGGATGACCAGGAGAGACCCTTCCTCTTGAAGATTAGAGTGAGGAAAGGGCCACAAGCTCTGCTGGGTCTATGTACTGGAGACATCACAAATGAGGCACAGGGTAGGCATTACTAACGAACACTCACAATTTTTCAGCCTAAATCTTTATTTATTCCTTAGGTCACTGGTTTTCAAACTGTGGTCCTCAACCAGCAGCATCAGAATCACCCAGAAACTTATTAGGAATGCAAACTCTTGGGCCCCACCCCAGACCTACTGATTCAGAGTCTGGGAGGGGGGTGGTGGCTAGCAATGGATGTTTTCACAAGCTCCCTGAGTGATTGTGGTGCAAGCTCAAGTTTGGGGATCACTGCCCTCAACATCCTCTCCTCATCATACTGAAGGGCTGGGAGATGTGGAGGCAGGTGTCTAGCCCAAAAGGAGAAACCAGCGGGTCCTGGGTGTGTTTATCTGAGCTCCATATAAGTGGGTTTGGATGTAGGCTGGGTCTGTCATAGCAGCTGGACTTCCTTCTCAGAGAAGGGGAGTTCACTCCTTGTCTGCTGGATGCCAGAGGCAGTTTCAGTTCCTTTTTATTTTTGTAATTTTTAAAAATTTTTAAAAGGTTTGGTTTTATTTATTTGAGGGAGAGAAAGAGAAAGAGAGAGAGAGGGAGAGAGTGAGCATTCAAGCAGAGAGAGGCAGAGGGAGAGGGGGAAGCAGATTCCCTGCTCATCAGGGAGCCTGAAGTGGGGCTCGATCCCAGGACCCTGGGATCATGACCTGAGCTGAAGGCAGACACTTAATCAACTGAGTCACCCAGGCACCAATCAGCTTCAATTTCCAGAGAAGATTTGGGGAGGGTAGTTTCAGACTCCAAATCACTGGGGCAGCATGCTCTACCTCAGGTCCTGGTTGCTGTAGCAACAACCATGTGGGGCCAGCAGGAGGACTGGGTGAGGTGGGGAATCAGGGCACAAGCTGGGGAGTCTGAAAAGAGCCTACAGTCTGTTCCTCTCTGGGGGTGGGGGGTTAGGGGTGTGGAATTCCTGGTTTCTCATGATTCTGTTCTCAGTTCTAAGGTGTGGCTTCTGAGTCTGCTCTTCTCTAGCGAGGGAACAAAGAAGAGAAGAGGTGGATAAAATGATTCTTTCATTTTTTAAAAAATCATGTCCCTGGCGAGTTAACTTCTTCTTTCTTTTTTTGAAATGCCAATAGTCAGTTCCTAACACGTTAGTTGCTGTGGTGTCTGGGATTTTCATACTCTCGTGTCTAGTGGCGTGTTTTCCAAGTCTATCTCTTTATATGCAACTAGTCAGAAAGTGGAAGTTCTCTTCCAATAGCCACATATTCACTCAACAAACATCTCAAGGAGGTACTGACTGAAGGGCATCAAGAAGATGGTCTACTAGGAGCAGGGCCAGGGGATTTTCTAAGAATTCCACCGTGGAGGTGCAGGAGAGACCAAGTGAGCTGGGGATGAAGCTGGAGAGCAAGTTTTGGTCACTAGCATCAGCATCACCTGGAAACTCATTAGAAAGGCAAATGCTCGCATCCCTCCTCAACCTGCTGACTCAGACCCTCTCCAGGTGGGGCCTAGCAGCTTCTAGGTGATGCCTGGTATCTCTCAAAGAGTGGTCCCAGTACCACAGCTATGGGGCAGCAGCATTAGCATCACCAGGGAACTTGCTAGAATTCGTAGAACCTGCGAAGGGTTGCAAATTCTCTGGCCAGAGTTTGCATCTGTTGCTTTGAAACTCCATTTGTCTGGAGCAAAGCAAATGGTCAGTTAGGAGAGAATAGAATGAACCTGTTCCAATGCCAGAATATATCTGACAAGAAAATAAGTTTAGGGATTATGCACGCTACCAAATTCTTTAATTAGTATCACCAAGGTACAACAAAAGGAATGGAAAGTTGGCCTTAGGGTTGAGACGTTAAGTACAATGACAGTGAACATTCAGAAACAAATCAATGTAGACCAGACGATTAGGTGTCTGGTGACATTTTTGCATTATGACAATTTAACATAAGAGGATAAAGCTTAGTCAATGTATGATGCCAAAGAACTGGAAACAGGCCAAACATCCACACACAGAAAATAGGACTCCATTTAATTATACTTAATTTGATCAAAATATTCCTTAAAATGTTTCAGGAATTTTCATGAATATAATACACATGACATCATTGAGTAGAGTGCAGTGGTTATTAGGCTGGACCTCGAGAATTAGACAAAACTAAATTGAATTCTGTATTTGTCCTGGGACATCACTTCTCTTCTTTCAACCTATAAACTTATAACTTACAAATTCTCATATTAATGAAAAAAATGCAGGATAAAAAGTGAAATTCTTCATTGATCCCTAGCCCTATCTCATTTTCTCCACTTTTTATAGACTGTGCATCTTTAGGCGTTTACATGTCTGCATATACATACAGTAATGATACATATAATGAACACTCAGATTTTTATATAAAAACAGGATATCTAGGTCATATCTTGTAAACATCTCTTTTAATTTCACAATATCCTAGAGCTATTTCTATGGCTATCCATGAAGAGCTCTATAATTCTTTTTTTTTTTTAATTTTTATTTATTTATGATAGTCACACACAGATAGAGAGAGAGGCAGAGACACAGGCAGAGGGAGAAGCAGGCTCCATGCACCGGGAGCCCGACGTGGGATTCGATCCCGGGTCTCCAGGATCGCGCCCTGGGCCAAAGGCAGGCACCAAACCGCTGCGCCACCCAGGGATCCCGAGCTCTATAATTCTTAAAACTTCTGCCTGCAATTCCACAGACTGGTTATTCCATAAATTATCCCTCTAATTATATACCCATGCAGTGCCTGTATATTTTACTCTTGCAATAATCTGCTATAAATGTCCTTTGTATGTGCAGATATTTTTCTACTAAAACCTAGTTCATCAAAAGATATGAGCTATATTGTTTTCAGAGGCAGTACCAAGTCGTACTTTGAAAAACATGGGCCAATTTTTAAACCCATCTCCAGTGTTGGAGAGTTCTTGGTTCCCAGAGCCTGACCACAGTGGATATTATGTGTTTAGGTATTGTGGCTTTCTTGCCAAGAAATTAGAGCTCATGAGTAGTTTAATTGCATTTCCAATTCCGACTGGATCTGACCATCTTTCACCTCTACTGGCCCTTTGCTGATTTAAAAAATGAATTGTTCACAGAATTTCATTCACTTACTAAGCAGCTCTTCTTTCCTAGTTACTAAGCTGTGCATAGATTCTGAATATTAATTTCAGCTATGCTCTATGCAAATGTCTCCAGATCTGTTGCATATCACTTTGATTCTGGTAGATTTTCTATCTTTAATATACTGGCATTGATTTTATTAGTCATTTCCAGTTTCCTGAATGTTAAGTCTTGCTTCAGACCTCTCCTCTGTGACTCTAAAGTATAATTTATTGTAATGCCGGTCTACCCTTCCCATGTAAGGGGCTATCTCATCTGGGATTTACTTCTGTGGACAACTCCAAAAACAGAGATCTTCTTCTTCCTCCCCTAGACGATGTTACCTCCTTGTTGTTCATGGAATCATTTTATAGCTGATAATGTGGATGTCTGGGTTGTTACTATATTCCATTGATCTACTATTGATCTACTCACCCATTCCTATGCCAATTATTATTCTATGATTAATTATTATAGCTTTATATTCTGTGACTATAGGAACCCCTCCCTTATTCTCTTTTTAAAAAGATTTTATTTATTTGAAAGAGAAAGACAGAGAGAGAGAGAGCATGCTCTCGAGAGAGGGAGCACGAATGGGGTGGAAGGGCAGAGGGAGAAGGAGAAGCAGGCTCCCCACTGAGTATGCAGCCCAACACAACAGGGGGTTCAGTCCCAGGACCCCAATCCTAGAACCCCAGAATCACGATCTAAACCAAAGGCAGATTCTTAACCAGATTTTTCTTCTTTCTCCAGATGTTTTACACAGCTGTTTTTGAATTATCAAGTATTTAATGGGGTGTAAATTAGGGGTGCTTTGCCACTGAGAATGCAATGCTTTTTTCCTTCTCTAATTACTCATTTCTCCTGTATGGGAAATCTCCTGACTTAAAAACTTACTTACATTTTCATTGTTTTTTGGTTTTTGGCTTGGCTTTTGTTAATTCTTTTTCTAACTATATATATATATATATATATATATATAATATATGTAAAATATATTTTATAAAGTTTGGCATGCATGTGTGTTTCTTATTGCTTTTGTCAGTTTTTTTTTTAAAAAGAAAGCTAAATGACAAATGGGAGCATCCTAGACATTTTTGTTCCAATAATGAAAATGTTCCTACTGTTTCATTATTTCAGTTGTTTATTTGCTATGGGTTTTGAGTAGGAATGCTTGTTCTCTAAGTGATTTTCCTTTCTCCCTCAATTTTGAACAGTATTTTTTTAAGTTTTTGCATTAAAAAAACTATCATTGAAGTATAGTTGACACAATGTTATGAGTTTCAGGTGTACAACACAGTGGTTTGACAATAATTCTATATATTACTCAATGCTCACCACAATAAGTGTAGTCACATTACTTTATTGACTATATTCCCTATGCTGTGTTTTTCTTCTCTGTGACTTATTTGCAAACAGTATTATTTTAAAAATTGGCTGAATCTTATCAAATTCAGAGTTTGGTACCCACTGGGAGTATTTCTTTCCTCTATTAATGTACTAAATTTGAATAACAAGGTCTTTGTAATCAATAATCAACCTTTATGTTTATCCTAGGAGTAAAATTTATTAACTATATGGCAGAATAATTTTGCTATTTTATATTTAGAAATTGTATCTGTTTAAAATAAAAGTGGTTTATTTATCCTTTTGTGGCTAGACATATGTGGTATGTTTGCTCTATTTGTTTTGGGGGTGTCTCTGTCTCAAATAAGGTGGTGACTTTTCCCATGCCTATTTTCTTTCTTCTGCATTGTATAATAAGGAAATGTATTCTTTGAAATTTTCATTAAATTGTTTTTCAATAAACTCTACCTCCAGCATGGGGCTCAAACTTGCAGACCCAGGATCAAGAGCCATACTCTCTAATGACTGAGCCAGGAAGACACCCCATTCTTGGAAATTTTGATTGGCTTTCTACGTAAAATGGTTCAGGCCATATTCCTTTTAAGGGAATGATTTTGTTTACTCTGGAGTCACTGGCCAGAAGTATTTTCTGAGTCCAAAATTGTTTGTAGCCCTATCTTTTGTTCTGCTTTCCCTAAAAATACCAATTTATCAGAATAAAGATGCATACTGTTCTCATTTCTTAAAAAATTATTTATTTATTTGACAGAGAGAGCACAAACAGCAGGAGCAGCAGGCAGAGGGAGAGGGAGAAGCAGGCTCCTTGCTGAGCCAAGAGCCCATACAGGGTTCAATCCTAGGACCCCAGGACCATAACCTGAGCTGAAAGCAGACACTTAACCCACAGAGCCAGCCAGGTGCCCCCTTTTTCCATTTCTGAATAGTAATTACTATAGGTAGGTTATTCTTGCTTTTTATACTTGGTATCTCTTTTGTAATCTTTCTTAATACAAATACCTATTGGTTTTTAAAAAATTTTAATTTTTATTATTTTTTAATGCCTATTGGTCTTAAAGAATCATATTTTTTTTTTCCAGTCATACCATTTTTCTTTATGGTAGAAAGAGGCTGGGATGACAATCTGGTTTGGGCATGATGTTCTGTTCCCACTAATAGTTTTCCTTGCATTGTACCTATTTAAGAGTGTTACTCCAGGTAAGGCTATATATTTCTTTATTTATCTTTATTTTTTTTATCATTATTTCAGGTAGGCTCCAAGCTTAATGTAGGGCTCAATCTCATGACCCTGAGATCAGGAGTTCCATGTTCTACCAACTGAGTCAGCAAGGTGTCCCAAGCTATATATTTCTTCAGATACTTCTTTGGCCACATCCTGCAAATGTTGATATACATATTTCAATTTCTAAATAGCTAAAAAATCTGAGTTAATACCTCTTTTACTGTAGTGTTTGATAATTAAAATTTTTTCAGATAAGATTTCATTATTTCGTTTTCTGGCTTTTTAATAAACATGACTGCAGTTTAGGCAGAGAATCTGATATAGAATTTCTGCCTTTAGAATCTGTGGAGATTTTCTTTGCTCCTAATAGATTATCAAACTCAAACGGCTGGGTATTAACTGATTGTTGGAGAGAGCACAGAGGGAGAGGGAGAAGCAGGCCCCATTGGGATCATGGATCCATGATCCCAGGACCCAGGATCATGACCTGAGTTGAAGGCATACGCTTAGCCAACTGAGCCACTCAGGTGCCCCATAACCTGTAACTTGTAACATTTAGATCAAGTTTAATTGTGACACTCTTCTGCCTCTATACTCAATTTGTCCATGTAGACTATTTTCTGAGACAGAGATGTAAAATTCCTGTGGCTTTTTTGTTTCTTTTTCTTTTTTTTAAAGATTAAAAAAAAATTATCCATTCATGAGAGAGACAGAGAGAGAAAGAGGCAGAGACATAGGCAGAGGGAGAAGCAGGCTCCCTGTGGGGAGCCCAATGTGGGACTTGATCTGGGGACTCCAGTGACTCCGGAATCATGCCCTGAGCCAAAGGCAGACGCTCAACTGCTGAGCCACCCAGGCGTCCCTTCTTTTTGTTTCTATTAAATTTTTACTTATAGAAAGCATACAGTGTTGGTGCATAAAGGTTAATGCAGACTAATATTTATCAATGTAAAATTCTTCTTTGGGTCTTTGACATAGAAAATTTGGACATTAACTTTCTGTGCTCTATCACTACATAGGTATTGAAAGGTGGAGGGGACTCTGACAGGGTAGGACTTAATGGATGCCAAAGGAATATTTTGGCACAAACCCATCTATAGTTTCTAAATTAAATTTAATAGGGAAAAGACAATTCTTGATCATCACGAGCTCTACCATACACACTGACTTCTTCACATTATTTTGTTTCCTTTGCATGGGCCCTCTAACCTTTTAGTGATCTCTCTGGCCTGGCAACTTTAACTGTTCCGTTAGGAGTCCTGAATACTTTATCTGCACCAAAAGGAATGTTCAAAGAGATGTATTTCCAGGGTAACTTCCTTCCCATAACACAATCGTGTCAGTTGCCCCAGGCTCAAGAACTGGATTCATTCATTCATTCATTCATTCATTCATTCATTCATTCTTTAGTCAACCCAAAAGTCTGGACAACTTTTCTGTTTCTACTAAAGCAATACTTTAAAAAAATCATACCTCTTCAATGAGAAAGTTGAAAATATGGATTACAAAGAAAATGCATCTATATGGCCACATCTTAGACCACCACTGTTTTTTTTATAAATTTATTTTTTATTGGTGTTCAATTTGCCAACATATAGAATAACACCCAGTGCTCATCCCATCAAGTGCCCCCCTCAGTGCCCATCACCCAGTCACCCCCATCCCCCACCCACCTCCCCTTCCACCACCCCTAGTTCGTTTCCCAGAGTTAGGAGTCTCTCATGTTCTGTCTTCCTTTCTGATATTTCCCACTTATTTTTTTCTCCTTTCCCCTTTATTCCCTTTCACTATTTTTTATATTCCCCAAATGAATGAGACCATATAATGTTTGTCCTTCTCCGATTGGCTTATTTCACTCAGCATAATACCCTCCAGTTCCATCCACGTAGAAGCAAATGCCACCACTGTTTGTAACTTTTCCCAGGAACCTATATATTTTTTTCAAAGTTACCCCATGTAAAATTTTAATATATATTATCAGTTTAACAAATTCTACAAGTCATTAAGTTACAAAATACAACTGATAATATATAAACTATTGACTTTAGTGGTTTCTTTGTAGTATATCCCACAAATAGGTATAATTTTACCAATTCCTCAAAGCAGGCAATTTTCCACTTTTTTCACTATTGTAAAACACTACTATGGACATATTTCGAGTTAACTATTATATATTTATCTTAGGTTGCATTTCCAGGAATTTCTATGTTTAATCCTGCTTCTTTTTCATGTATACCACAATCCAAATTTATCTCCTTGCCTAACTTTTTTTTTTCAATTATTATTATTATTTATTTATTTATTTTTAAAGATTTTATTTATTCATGAGAGACACACATAGAGAGAGAGAGAGGCAGAGACATAGGCAGAGGGACAAGCAGGCTCCATGCAGGGAGCCCGACGTGGGACTTGATCCCGGGTCTCTAGGATCAGGCCCTGGGCTGAAGACAGTGCTAAACCGCTGAGCCACCCGGGCTGCCCTCCTCGCCTAACTTCTATACAAATTGTGGTCCCACTTTTTGACATCCCTTGGCCAATGTAAGACAGTATGTAGTTCTATCTGGTGTAACAATAATTTTTTAATGAAAATAAATAATTCATCTTCCTTAAACTCTGCAAGGGCAAAAATGCTCCCTATAGTGTTCAGTTGGCATCATAACTTGACAAACTAGTGCCATACGTGCTCCCCAGTAATCTGATGTGGATGACTTAAGGTTCCTCCAAGATTTTTACATCTTGATTTCACATCCAACTGCATGTTCTTTAAGCTTTTGAGTTATAGATTTATGGGAGTTACAAAAACAATATAGAGGGGTTCTCTACACTCTTCAGCCAGTTTCTACCGTTAGTTACAACTTATATAGTAAGTATAGTACAGTGTAAAAACTAGGAAACCAACATTGGTAGAATGTGTGTAAATCATTCTGTGTCATAGGTGTGGATTAGTATAACCACTATGGCATTCAGTACACAGAACTATTTCATCATTGAAAAAAATCTCATCTACTCCTTTGTAGGCACACCCAGCCCATTTCCACTCCATCCCTAACCTTGGACAACCACTAATCTGATCTCCATGTCTATAATTTTTATTTAAAAAAATCATGAATTCAATTTCCTTATTAATTTTAGGGAGATTATTTTCATATTGAGTTATTATGGTTTATGCTCTTTTTTGGGGGGGTTTATGCTTTTTGAGGAATTGGTACCTTAAAGTTGCCAAAGCATGTGTAGAGTTGTTCATGGTATACCCTTTTTTTTTCTTTTTTCTTTTTTCTTTTTTTTTTTTGACATTGGAGGATCTGCAGCAATGGCTGCTATTTCATTCCTGGTATTGTTAATTTGTGTCTTCTCTTTCTTTTTAGTCAACCTTGCTATCCAAGTTTATGCTTACATTCAACCTCCCATTTTTTATGTTCCAGATGACCAAGACTAATTTTTCTAGGACTATGTGACCATATGGGCAGTTGGAGGTCATAAAGTCTTTGTTATTTCACAAGTCAATATAATTTGGAGTTGTGTTCATTGACTTATCTCCGGAGTAAAGGGAATATATAGATGCTATATAAGAAGATGATGTTGGAAAACTATAAACATCTGATGACGTTGGGCAAGAATATCTTTCCTATTTGTTGATAAGCTGCCTACTTTGAAATTTTTCTTCCTGTTGTACAAGTATATACAGAACTCTCAAAATGCTTACCTAAATTTCAGCTCCCTATCCCTAAAGAATCTGTGGGAGCTTTCTGAAGGAAGAGATGGGCACATTCATGCTACAGACGCCCAAACTTCATGTATCCCAGCCTCAAATCTTCATGCCTTTCTCAAAGATAACAGTGCAAACACAATCCTGGATCCCAAAATGGGCTGGAGAACTATTTTTAAAAGGTGATTTGTGGGCAGAACTGTGAAAGAACACTGCTCTGAGGCTTCCTCTTTCTGCGCTTAGTGTCAATACATAACTTATCCTCCATCCTAGGTGGAGTGTAAAAGTGCAAGTGAATGTTACAAATGATGCTGCAGTAACTAAAGGGAACCAGGTCCCAGAGTCACTGTGCTAATAGTCAAATGTTGGGTCTTAATTCTCTGATACTCAAAGCATTGACAAGGGCATTTTATTTTCCTCTATGCAGGGCTCTTTAAAGCAAAAGTGAGGCCTTCTTTGAAGCAAGACAGTGATCCCCAGATTGCTGATGAGAGAGGGGACAAGCACTCCATGCTCAGGTAATTGACACAGTGAGCACAGAAAGCCATCACAACGCACACCCCACTGGTCAGAGTAACCTGGGTCCCTGATGTGATGAGACATGAGCTCTCTGCATGGGCTTTGTTTAGTACGGGGGAGAACAGCATACGCAAATGGATATTTTTACCCATCATTATTCTGCTAGATTCCCTCTTGCTACATCCCTCTTCTTAAAGAGGTAGACACTCTTGTCTGTCTATAGGCACATCTTTTAAAACACTTTTGAAGGGCACCCGGGGGGCTCAGTTGGTTAGGCATCTGCCTTTGGCTTAGGTTATGATCCTGGAGTCCTGGGATTGAGCCCCTGCTTAGTGGGGAGCCTCCTTCTCCCTCTCCCTCTGCCTGCAGCTCCCCCTCCCCCCTTGTGCTTGCTCTCTCTGTCAAATAAATAAATAAAATCTTTCAAAACCAAACCAAACCAAAACAAAACACCTTGACGTAGGTCAGGACCCCTGCGAAATAGAATCTGATATCTGAAATTTACATGCAGCAAGTTTTGACATTGCTTTGGGAACGACACCCGTGCTGGGTGAGGGGAAACTGGATTGGGCCAAGGGAGAGACTGAACTACAATGATGTTGCAACCAAGGGTTCATCCAGTCCTCCAGGGAGTTTTGGAATTGACATGGTCCTGCAAGGTTGTTCTGAATTGAGGGAAAGGAGTAGAAACTTTGCATCCCTGGATTTATGTGGGTGCTGGCTGCATCCAGGAGGGGTGTAACCTTGGGCAAGGTCGTGGTCTTCAGGCAAGAGCAATGTTCAAAGAGTGACTCTCTGTGAGCCATAAGCAGCTAATACTTAATATAGTTGGAGGGGTGTCTTAGTCCTAAAGAGGGATCTGGATGATGGTCCACAGTAGCCATTATAGCCTTCCTTCAAAGCTTAGCTTTTCCTTTCAGATTCACATATGGATTTTTAAAAAAAGATTTTATTTATTTACTCATGAGAGACAGAGAGAGGCAGAGACACAGGCAGAGGGAGAAGCAGGTTCCATGCAGGGAGCCCAACGTGGGACTTGATCCCGGGTCTCCAGGATCACACCCTGGGCTGAAGGCAGCGCTAAACCGCTGAGCCACCCGGTCTGCCCTGGTTTCTTTTTTTAAAAGCTGATTATTGTTGTTTTTAAGTTGTCTTTGTTGGGAAGCCTGGGTCGCTCAGCAGCTGAGAGCCTGCCTTTGGCTCAGGGAGTGATCCCAGGATTTGGGATGAGTCCCACATCGGGCTCCATGCACGAAGCCTCTCTCTCTCTCTCTCTCTCTCTCTCTCTTTCTCTCTCTCTCTCTTTCTCTGTCTCTCATGAATAAATAAATAGAATCTTTTTTTTTAAAGCACAATTACAGAGATTTTATTTTTTTTATTTTTTATTTTTTTTATTTTTTATTTTTTTTAAATTTTTATTTATTTGTGATAGTCACAGAGAGAGAGAGAGGCAGAGACACAGGCAGAGGGAGAAGCAGGCTCCATGCACCGGGAGCCCGACATGGGATTCGATCCCGGGTCTCCAGGATCGCGCCCTGGGCCAAAGGCAGGGGCCAAACCGCTGCGCCACCCAGGGATCCCAATTACAGAGATTTTAACAAATGATTATAGAAGAGTCTTTTTAAAAATGTTTGTGGTAAAGCAACAAGAAAACTGGGAAATAAAGCAAACTGCAAATAATCAAGAAGTTTATGTCTGACTGGGCAGGGACGCTGTGATCTTAAATATCAATGTTGAAATCATGAAGATTTCAAATCACATAGAACATAAGTTCAATACAGAGTCCAGATGTAGTAAGATATAATATTCTTAAATTTTATAATAAAATATTGAAGGAAGTCACTGTTCATTAGCTGATACCTAAAAATTAAGGGGAGAATGTGGCAGGAGAATATTATTTCTGATTTGGGTCATAATGAAGTTCAAAGAATAGGGAATAGATCAAATGTAGATAGGCTGTAAGCAGTTTGTAATGTGTACTGGAAGCCCAGAAGTAAGTTTAAAATCTATATTTCTGGGAATCATTCATAGGAATCACTAATAACATCCAGGTATTTAGTTTCCTGAGTTAAAAACTACTCCACCAAAAAAAAAAAAAAAAAAACAAAAAACAAAAAAAAAAACAAAAAACCAAAACCAAAAACCAAAACAAAAAAAAAAAAAACAAAAAAAAAACACTACTCTACAAAAGTGACCTTAATAAGCTTCAATTTACAATAGTCAAAGCATAAACCTGATTTCAAGATAGCATAACCTGAGTTGTGATCACTCATAAATATAAGAAAATACTATTTCCTGGAATTACATTTTAGAAAACATAAGGAATGACCCCAATCTCACCACTCTGTGAGAACTGAATTACCCTTTAGTTCTTACCTTAAAATTACCAACTGAACACTTACTAAGACCTAACCATTATCAGAGCATACCCATGTTAATTTATTATAGACACACACCAATGCCCCTGATTCATTTAGCTGGTTTCCAGTACTTCGGCATTTAAGTTACCTTATAGGTAACACGTAGAATGGCAGAATGAGAAGCTTAGCAAATCCTCTCCCCCAAAGCACTGTTAAACAGAACAAAATTATAAAGCAACCATTTCTCTGGTAGTAGACCAAGTGCACACAACAAATTGAGAAATATTCTCCAAGGAAACTACTGAACTATGGGTATGAACAGTGAGATTCTTGGCATTTTATCCCAGCTGTCAGGCCAGTAGTCTCACGGCAAGCTAGGAAACTAGACACGTTGCTGCTAGAGAGGATTCACTTAATTTGGAAACCTAGAAGCTAGGAAAAATCCCATGTGTTTAGGTACTTTTGGAAACTGTACGGATCTCGGTGCAAATGAGTGAGGAAGATCAATGGTCTGCTTAGCCTGAGGCTGTGCTCCTTCTTGGGGCCAGTAACAAAATGGCAGCCTAGCCAAGCCTTTAATCAGGAATCTAAGAAATGAGTTAGATATAGTTAGCCTTGGTAAGTTCCCTATGTTCCTGGTGGGAATTCTGAGCAATGGTATACACATGCTTAGGAGAGAAGAGAGGGGACTTTTACTATCTACCCTTTCCAGGATCAATGGGAGGTCTTGCTCGGGTATAGAGGAAACAAGAACATACCAGGGAAAATCTGGAGGCAACTTGTAAACAGACTGAACTTTTAATTCAATACCCATCCTTCACACAGGTTCATTGGCAGGAAGTAGAAGGCTTACTGGATGGAGATTTTTTTTTTTAAGATTTTATTTATTCATGAGAAACACAGAGAGAGAAGCAGAGACATAGGCAGAGGGAGAAGCAGGCTCCCTACAGGGAGCCTGATGTAAAACTTGATCCCAGGACCCCAGGATCACAACCTGAGGGGAAGGCAGATGCTCAGTCACTGAGCCACCCAGGTGCACCTGGCTGGAGATGTTTAAGCACAATCTCTGACCAATCATTGGCTAACTAACTACCAACGTATGCTGAAACAGGAATGAAACCAGACTTATGAACGAAATCAAGAATAATTGTTTAAAATGATGAGTAGGGGCACCTGGGTGCCTCAGTCAACCGTCTAACTCTTGATTTCAGCTCAGGTCATGATCTCAGGTTTGGGAGATCAAGCCCCCTGTCAGGCTTTGCACCCAGTGGGGAGTCTACTTGAGACTCCCTCTCCCTTTGTCTCTTGCTCACACACTCTCTCTCAAAATAGATAAATAAATCTATAAATCTATAAATAAATAAACAAATAAATAAAATGATGTGCAGAGACAACAGTGGTTGTACACCATGGGGGAGACACTCCAAAGAATTAGTTCAGACAAGTCACCAAACAAAACCTGAAGCAACAATGCCCTCGTGTGGTAGAAATCAGAATTCCAAAGTTACTGCAATATTATCCTGTTTTTAAGGAAAAAAAAAAAAAAAAAAAAGGCAAGCCATGTAAAGAAACCTGAAATTGTGGCCCATACTGAGAAAAAACAGCCAACAGAAATTTAGAAATTTTGCAGGGAGCCCAGGTGCTGGACTTACAAAGACTTCAAAAACAGTTATTGTAGGTATGTGTTCAAAGAACTAAAGGAAACCATGGCAGGTCAGACGATTCAAGTAAAGAATATCACTAAAGGGATAGAATTTATAAAAACTGGAAATTCTGGATTTTAGAAGTATCATAACTGAACCGGATATTTCACCAGCAGGGCTCAACAGCAGATCTGGGCTGGCAGAAGAGAATCGGGCAGAAAGCAAAGGTGATGATGTATCAATGGAAATTACCCAATCTGAAGAAGAGAAAGAACAAGAATGAATACAAAGAAATAGAGCATCAAAGACTCGTGGAATGCCATCAAGCATACCAATATATGCCTAGTAGGAGTCTTAGAAGCAGAGGAGAGAGAGAAAAAGGATTTGAATACTGGCCAGAAAGATCACACATTTGGTGAAAAACAGCAATCTACATATCCTAGAAGGTCCACAAACTCCACCTAGGGAAAGTAGAACATTCTACAACTATATCCATCAGGATCAAACCGTTGAAAGCCAAAGACAGACAGAAAATCTTGAAATCAGCAAGAGAAAAATGACCCATCTGTACAAGAGAACAACAGTATAAAATGCAACTGACTTTTCAAAAACAGTGGAGGGCAGAGGCAGTGGGATGATACCTTCAAAGTGCTGAAAGAAAGAGATCAAACCTGTCCACCAGCAAATTGAACACCAATAAAAAATAAATTTATTATAAAAAAAAAAAACCTGTCCACCAAGGGCAGCCCTGGTGGCTCAGCAGTTTAGCACCTGCCTTCAGCCTGGGGTATGATCCTGGAGACCCTGGATCGAGTCCCACATCGGGCTCCCTGCATGGAGCCTGCTTCTCCCTCTGCCTGTGTCTCTGCCTCTCTCTGTGTGTGTGCCTCTCATGAATAAAACAAAACAAAACAAACACCTGTCCACCAAGACTCTTATTATTTCTGGAAAGTATTCAGATATGCTAGATTTTTTCCCTTCCCTATATGTATTTTTTTTTCTCTTATTCTGAGGCTTCTAGTTAGTAAATAATAATATTTCTTTATTTTACATTTACCTTAATTTTAAAATTAATTTAAATCTGATCTGGATTTTTCTAAATGCTTCACAGACTTCCCATTTTACTATTTTGTCTTTGTCTGTATTATTCTATTTTATACCATCTACTGTACTCATTCCCAGGAGTTCTTCTTTATTTTTTAAATTACTTCCTGATCCCGCTTCACATTAGCAATACGTTATCCATCATTTTGAGACCAGAATAACATTACCCACAGTTTGGATGCAGGCAAGTAACAGGACGCTAGGCTAATTACACTTCTTGTTGGTGGAGAAAAGTATCATATTTACTGCCTCATATTTTTGTAATTTATTTTATTTTGTGAAGCAAAAACCAAATGTTTTTTAGCTATTGAATAAATCCACATAAAAAGATCATTGATACAACTTTATATCTGATTGGCAAAAATATAAAATATTGGTAGAACCTGAGGTTGTAGAAATCATGATAGCAATGATCAATATATGTAGTGAGTTTAGAGTGCAAACAGATTAGAACTTGAGTTTTGTGTTTTATTATGCGACAGGTATATAATTGAGCTTCCTCTTTGAAAAATTCTAATTCTGGAAGTTTTAATACAGTATACTGATGATTAATTCCACAATGACCTAATACAAGTTAGTGAATCACTTTTATATTAACAAATGAACAATGTGAATTCCATGTAGTAAATAAATGGGTAATTCTAGTATGGCACTCTAATTGTTAGTGTTGAAATAACATTAAAATCAATGTACTATAATTATATTTAATCACATATTAACTTATAAAATCTGTGGCTAAATGAAAAACGAGAATAAAATCCTAATTAACACTTTATTAGGTGTACAATTTTTTTTGTGTATAGGGGCACCTGGATGGCTCAATTGGTTAGGCATCTGTCTCTCGATTTTGGCTCAGGTCATGATCTCACGGTCCTGGGATGGAGCCCTGCATCAGGCTCTGCACTCGGTGGGGAGCCTGCTTGGGGATCTTCTTTCCTCTCCCTCTGCCCCTCCTGCCTCTCCTGTTTTTTTCTCTCTCAAATTTTTCTCTCTCTCAAATAATAAATAAGGTTTTTGAGTGTAAAACTTTTAATTGGTAATTCTTAAAGAAAAAACTTTCAGTTTAAAGAATAATGCCTGTGCCTTTTTATTGTTTAAGAAATACTAGTGCTGCTTTTAAATGAGACCTTCAGGGTGCTGGGGTGGCTTAGTTGGTTAAATGTCTGCCTTTGGCTCAGTTCATGATCCCAGGGTCTTGGGAATGGAGACTGCATTGGGCTCCCTACTTAGCAGGGAGTCCGCTTCTCCCTTTCCCTCTGCCCCTCCCCTGCTCCCTGTTTGTGCTCTCTCTGTGTAAAAAAAAAAAAAAAAAAAAAAAAAAAAAAAAAAAAACTAAAAAAAAAATAAATGAGACCTTCAAAATGCATAGCTGCACCATTCACTCCTCATCCCCACACACCGCTACTTCCCAACTTGCAATCACCATTTCTTTGTATCCTACACACATAAACACACACACACACACTTCATTGTGATTTATATTGTGATGTGAGAGTCTCATCTTATTTTCTTCTCTTATTGTCTCCCCATCAGCCTGCCAACCAACTCTGGATTTTTCTCCTAAATGTAATGAATCCATGGGTGCCCTCAGACAGAGCTCACACTTGACAGCACAGCAGACTTTCCACTGGAATGCAGAGCTGTGAGTGTGAAGACTGTGGAACAACATTCAGTCATAGCTCACCTTTACATGACATAAGAAAATTCATATGGTACAGAAACCACACAAACAGGATGCACATGAAGGCCTTGTAGGTATTGTTCATTGTTTTTTATTTTTTATTTTTTTATTTTTTTTTTTTTAATTTTTTTTTTTTTTTTTTTTTATTTATTTATGATAGGCACACAGTGAGAGAGAGAGAGAGGCAGAGACACAGGCAGAGGGAGAAGCAGGCTCCATGCACCGGGAGCCTGACGTGGGATTCGATCCCGGGTCTCCAGGATCGCGCCCTGGGCCAAAGGCAGGCGCTAAACCGCTGCGCCACCCAGGGATCCCTTGTTCATTGTTTTTTAAAAAAGACTTTTATTTATTTATTCATGAGAGACAGAGAGAGAGAGAGAGAGAGAGAGAGAGGCAGAGACACAGGCAGAGGGAGAAGCAGGCTCCATGCAGGGACCCCGATGTAAGACTTGATCCCAGGACTCCAGCATCATGCCCTGGGCCAAAGGCAGGTGCTAAACCTCTGAGCCACCCAGGGATCCCCTGTTCATCATTTTCTACTCACCAAAACATCCATGCGTTCAAGCAACTCTTTGAAGGTCATGATTGTGGAAATACTTTTTACCAGAGCTTCAAAATTTATATGACAACAGAAAAAGCATACAAGACCAAAACTACACAAATGTGATGCATGTAACAGGGCCTTTACATTTTACTCCCTCCTTATTGAACATGGGAGAGTTCACATGGGAAAAAAACCCTTTCTACCTGATAAACGTGGAAGGGCCTTTAGCCAACAGGCAACCTTGAAATGACATAAAAGAATTCATACCCCAGGGCAACACTTTGAATGCAATAAATATATAGATACCTTGGACAAAGTTTCAAAGCTTATTGAACACTGGGTAAGTTCTACTGAACCAACACTATATAAATGTGATAAATGTGAAAAATGCTTTAAGTTTGACTCACCATCTAATAGACATCAGAGAAATCATACTGGAGAGAAACCCTTTAAGTGTAATCTGTGTAGAAAGATCTTTAGTCAAGAAGAGGTCCTCAAATGACATTAAAAAATTCACGCTGGAGAGAAACTTTTTCATTGTCAAGTGTGTGGACATGATTTTGTGGACTAACTATGATCTTACCTAGCATGAAAGAACTCATCCTGGAGAAAAGCCATATGGATGTAGCCAGTGTGACAAGACCTTCAGAACTGCATCTAATCTCAGTGGTCATAAGAGAACTCATTTAGATGGGAAACCCTTTGTATTCAATGTAAAAAAAAGCTTTTAAAAGAAGGTCATACCTTGTTCAACATCAGAAAGCTCATAGGAAATAGAATTTCTAAAATCGTGATAATATTGCAAAGGTCTCTAGGTGCCATATCTTTACTAAACACCAGATAATTCATCCAGAGAAACTATCTATAGCTAAATAGTTTCCCATACTGAATACTCAACTCTTGTTCATCAGAGTTCATACTGTATGAAAAATCCTAGAGTATAAAACTCATGGAGGAAATTTAAGAACATACTCAGCATGGAATGTACTCATCACGGGAACATATGATTACAGATGTATTTTACATCTTCCTTTGACCATGGTTCTTTGAAATATCCACCATAAAAATGAGAAGATCCAGCCTAGGATTTGAAATGAGCCAAGGTATTGCCTTTATCATATTCTCTATATTGAGAGTAGGAAGCAAAGAATAATGTAATCAGAAAAATACTTTATTGAGGGTGTTCATTGAAGATAATAAATTAGACCATGAATGTTTTTTAGGAATAGAGGCAATATGGTAGATGATAAAAAGATTCTGTCTGAAAAACTGTACACCCAATCCAAATAGACATAAATGATATGAACTTAGTTTCTGGGATTAAAACTATTGAAGAAAATTCCTAGGGGTGCCTGGGTGGCTCAACGGGTTAAGTATCCAACTCTTGGTTTTGGTTCAGGTCATGGTCTTGGGGTCATGAGATTGAGCCCCATGTTGGGCTCTGTGCTCAGAAGGCAGTTTGCTTGAAATTCTCTCTCTTCCTCTCCCTTGGCCTCTTCTCCTGCTCACACTCTCTCCCTCTCTCTCTTAAATAAATAAATCTTTAAAATGAAAAAAGAAAATTCCTATCTGCAGAGACAGAAAAAAAAAGCTTTAATTGATTTTTCTCCTTAATTTTGAAACCAGAACTTAAAGAGTGATTGCTGATGGTTGATGGATGATGATTGACTTATTGCAACAGAGGGCTATTGGCTTCCATTAAAAAAATGGAGAACCTACTTAAGGTAGTGTTTTGCTTGAAGGTAACTACATTTCTTAATGACTTAATAAACATTAAATCTTTCCAGTTTCTGCTACCTAGTGGATTTCTGACCTACAAAGTCAGGACCTATCATACATTGCTGGGTGAATTCCTTCAACCATTAGTGACAGAGTTGCCCTGCTAAGCCTAAAGCAGAGGCTCTAGTTTAACAAGTCTCATGGGCCTGATCCCAATGCACAGATAATTTTGTGAATAAGACACTCAATTTCTCTTTCTTGTCCGCTACTCTTCTCTCTCTGATATTACTAAGGCTTCTCCAAAGAAAAGTTAGTTTGGGTATTCTCAGATGAGCCCATGAGCATGCACAGTTCACTAATATCCTAAGGAATACATGTGTATTTCTCCAATTAAAGTGGATACAAACATTAAATTCTCATACCTAGACAGGACCCATTCTGCTTTGATTGGATTCAAGTAGAGGAGCTAAAAATACAACCGTACTTGACCAAAGAGTGAACCGAAATATATTTGAGAAATAACTGAGAAAATGGAAATGGGATTATAAATACAGTCATGACAATAGAGACATCACTGGCCTGAGGTAGCTCATATATTCCTTAGTTAATGAGACAAAGGAAAGGCTTTAGATGACCACACATCAAACCCCTTTTCCCATCTTTTGTCCTTAAAATCCAGAGCTAAAGCAAACTGAATGGTCTATATGTAACATTAGCCCAAATAACTCATACCAGTCCATCACTCCAGTACTTAAATCCAAATGATAGGAAAGAAAAAGAAACTTAACAGAAGACTAAAGGAACTTGTTCTAAAAAGCTGGCCTTCCAAACATACCATCACTGGACGGACTCATTAGAGTAATAGGCCCCTCATTTTTAAAATGCCCAAACTAATCTTCTTCTGTCCCTACATGTTGCCACACTTGCTAAGGGCTTTAACTAACTGGAAGCCAGTTTCAGCCTCTGAATTAACTGTTTGAACTTAATTGCTTAAGAAGACCAAAAAAAAAAAAAAAAAAAAAAAAAGCATCCATTATGAAATTCCAGTCAAAGATATCTTGATGGAGGAACTCCAGATGAAGTCATTTTAGGTTATATTTTTCCAATTTTTGATAGATCCATTTATAAATAACTTACTATTTAATAGTAAATTTTAAAAATAAATATTTATTTTTATAACTATTTATAAATAACTTACATCTAATAGCACAGTGTTTTCAATATAATCAAAATCATAGTTATGAGTGATTTTTATTTATTTATTTATTTATTTTTTATTTTTATATCTATCTTGGAACACCTGAACATTAGTATAATACACATTTCCAGTTTTAATTTTTCTGTAAATTCTTTATATCAAACACTCATGGTCTAATAAAAAATCCTTTATATTAGACATTGAGGAGCTATTAGTTATTGTCTAGTAAAATTGCTCTAATTTGGGGGAGTGCCTGGGTGGCTCAGGTCATGATCTCAGCATTCTGGGATGCACCAGATTCTGACTCTGGGCTCAGTGGGGACTCTGCTTCTCCCTTTCCCTCTGCCCCTCCCCCCACTCGTGCTCTGTCTCTCTCTAATAAATAAATAAATAAATAAATAAATAAACAAATAAATAAATAAAATCTTCAAAAAAATTGCTGTAGTGGGAAGAGCTCACCTGAGCTTTAGGAAGAATGGATTCAGATTCTAGTTCTGTTACAAAGAACTGGGAACCTACACCATGTCACCTACCTATATATTAAAAAAAAAAAAAAGGGGGAACATCAGGTAATGTTGCTCTTCCTTCCAAGCAACAGGACCAAGACCATAGTCTGAGATTTGGAAGAGCTATAGAGAAGTATCCTTCCACATTTCTGGGTAGAATTCTGAAAATCAACTTCAATTTTTCAATGCTTCCAACTCCAGCATCTTCCAACTCCAGCATTTCCTCTTTATCCCTCTCCTTCCTCACTTCCCATATTTTAAACATGCATTTAAAAATTGAGAGCCTGGGGCACCCGGGTGGCTCAGTGGTTTAGCACCGCCTTCAGCCCAGGGTATGATCCTGGAGACCCGGGATCGAATCCCACGTCAGACTCCCTGCATGGAGCCTGCTTCTCCCTCTGCCTGTGTCTCTGAGCCTCTCTCTCTCTCTCTCTCTCTCTCTCTCTTTCTCTCTATGTGTCACTCATGAATAAATAAATAAAATCTTTAAAAAAATTGAGAGCCTATTTCTATCAGGTATATGTTCCTAGCTGCTAAGGATATATCCATTAGTGGACAAGACAGAAAAATTCTACTCCCTCATGAAGTATACATTCTAGTGAGGAAGACAAACCAATCACAAATCTTCTGGGTAGCCAGACAGTTGGGAAATGTGGTTGAATATTTAGCTTGTGACTATGTCATATAATCAGTTAATGCCTATGTTTGACAGGGTAGAGGGAAGTCACTCAATGTGAGCCTAACAGGACCATGTGCTACCCCTTTATGCCAGAGTGGGGAGAAACAGGATGGATTAATTTCCAAAACTGAATTGAACAATATGGTTATGTGGAATTGGCTGTACATTTTCTGGATCCAAGATTCTGATTACTTCTTCTGAGGGATGATGTTCAAGGTTTCGGTTATCTTGTGAAAGTCAGCAATAAAAATTACCTGAAGTATGTATCCCATATACAAGTAGAGGGACTACTGAAAATGCCAGGTCAATGGCCCACGTTCAGTGCAGTTTTGTGAAGTACATGGAACCACAGATTGCTAATGAGGAATAATAGTTTAAATATGTTACATAAGCCACTACGTGTATCATGTATTGTAACATTGGAGAATTTTATCAATGTTAACATCCTGGTTTTGATACTATACTATCATTTTGCAAGAAGCTGACATTGGGAGAACTGGGTACATGGCATCTTTTCCTTTCTTTTCTTTCTTTCTTTCTTTCTTTCTTTCTTTCTTTCTTTCTTTCTTTTTTTTGCATAGTTTTTTTTAAAGATTTTATTTATTTATTCATGAGAGACACACACACACAGAGGCAGAGACACAGGCAGAGGGAGAAGCAGGCTCCATGCAGGGAGCCTAATGCAGAACTCGATCCCATGACCCTGGGATCATGCCCTGAGCCAAAGGCAGACGCTTAACTGCTGAGCCACCTGGGCATCCTGGCATCTCTGTTTCTTACAATGGCATGTGAATCTACAATGATCTTAATAAAAATGTCAATTATTTAAAAAACAAAAAGTCAGATCCAAAAGAAAGTATTTTTCTTTCTTTTTTTTTTTTAAAGATTTTATTTATTTACTCATGAGATAGAGAGAGAGAGAGACACACACACACAGGCAGAGGGAGAGAAGCAGGGAACCTGGTGCAGGACTTGATCCCAGGACCTCGGGATTACAACCTGAGCCAAAGGCAGACACTCAACCAGTGAGCCACCCAGGTGCCCTGAAAGTCTTTTTTCTCTGCAGATTCAGGTTATACCTGCAGAATCACACATGTTTCCACCATGCTTATGATAAAGAAAAAAATGTGAAAGAGACCAATGCCTTCATTTTAAGGAAAACAGAGGTACACCAAAGCTAAGTACCTACCAAAGCCCCTAAAATTTGTTAATATTAACAGCTAATCACAATTTCTGCCTTTCTGTATTTATAACGGAGCATTCTGTGGCAACTGTCAAGCCCTCCAGCCCTGGGTTCAGACAACTTTGGGATATATCCCATCAGGACCACAACTGTCTGGCCATTGATCTTAGAAAAATAATGTTTAAATTTTATAATAATTAAAATGAGAACAATTGTATTAACACTAAAGAGATTTCAAGATACTGAAATAAAATCATTCATGCCAGTACAGCAGGTCGGTGGTGGGAGACTCTTAAAAGAAAGAATGCCTCTTCACTGGCAGGTAAAGTGCCAGACTCCAGAGCTGAAGGCTTCATGTAGCAAGACATAAAAGGTACAGTCCCTGCTCTAGGAACAAAGCCTAGAAAGAGAGAATAATATAAAAAAAAATAAACTCAGAAGCATGGAGTGTGAAAAATGATATGGGTTTGGGGATTGGTGGTTGATGAGCCTGCCAAGTAAGATGGGGCCAGATGCAGATCCTATCCTCAGGATTATGCCCTGGAGGGTCATGCCAGAATGCCTAGTCTTTTAGCATCAGGCAGCTGGGAGGCTGATGCCCAGTGGGGCCCCTCACCACTAGGAGGCCTGGAGCAAATTGCCTCTTTCTCAGAATCCTCCCTTTCTTCATCTCCAAAATAACAGAATAATGTCCGCAGAGGATGACTGTGTCAGTAAATGAGATCATGAGCTTAGAAGTGCTTAGCACCTGCCAGGTTCACAGGATCCCCCAGCAGCCTGCTAAAACAGCCATCATGTGTGTGAAAAATGTCAGCGCCTTTACTTTCTGAATAATGCAACTAGCTCGGCCACAAATGATGGTAAACACCCATATTCATACCTCTCTAATTTCACATCTTCATGTTTAAAACAGGGTCTTCTGAAACCATCAGTCGATTGAGAAATTAAGTTCTCTGATTTCACATATGCTCTTTCCCCTGTTCCTCTGTTTTGCCTCGAGGCAAATGTTCCCCTGTATGAAGGCTAAATGAGAAGCAAAGGAGCAGGGGAGTAGGACTGGTGTCTGGTGCCATCCGCTGGGCCCAGCTGATTGGTGCCTGGGGCATCTCTCCCTGCCTGGGCATCTGTCCTGCTGCAGCATGTGGTCACCCTGGGCTTTGGGCGAGAGCAAGTATCTGCACCTGGCGTGCTCTTTCCTGGCCTCTGGTCCAGACATGCGCACTCTGTGCCTAACTCATCCCAACCCCAGCCCTCTTGCCTCTGGCCCCTGCATCAGTTTTCATTGCTGTTGTAACTAAGTTACACAAACACAGAGCATGATTTAACACAACATAAATCGATTACCTTGCGGTTCTGAAGGATAGAAGTCCGAGATGGGTCTTACAGGGCTAAAATCAAGGTACTGGGAAGACTGTGTTCCTTCTGGAGGCTCTAGGGATGACCTGTTTCCTTACTCTTCCTTAGCTCTTGACCCCTCTTCATCACCTGATGCCCCTGCCTCCTTCTCACAAGGGCCCTTTTGATTATATCAGGTCCACCTGGACATTCTAGGCTATTTTTATACCATTACCCCACTGAAGGCACCTAACTGCTTCTCCTCCTCCCTGCAGCTGCTTCATGTGGGTGAGTGGCATCAGGTGAGATCTCAACTCAAAGATTCAAGTGGGAAGTGCATCACAAGCCCTTCTGTGGTGTCTGTCGTATGACATCATGATTGGGGTACACAGGAGGCATGAATAAAGAGCACTTGGGAGTTTTCAGCCTAAATCTTGACAGACACTCCTGCATTCCCTACTCCTTGTTCCAGCTATTCTTAGGACCAAAATTGCTGAGAGCTCTGCCAGCAGTTACTGGCCTTGATTGGGAAACGAGAAGATTCTGGGCACAATGATCTGGGCTCTATGTAAGTAGGCTCAGATGCTTGCTGCCCATCCTGGGGCTAACCTCTCTGGGAAGGTGAGTTCATGCTCTATTCCACTGGGATGCAGAGGGAGTTTTGTTCAGGGTAGATCTGGGAAGCAGAGCCACACACTTTGGAACATGGGGAGAGGCCACATACACACCAAATCCCAGCTGCTGCAGCATCCATCACGTGTGGGCTCCCTGTAGGGCCCAGGAGAAGAGAGGAACCTGAAGGTCAAGGTTGGGAGGCTGGTGTGTATTCCTGGTTTCCTCTGCGTAGTCGAGGTGGTAGTGATTTGGGGTGAGGATGGAGGTTGGGGTGCCTGGTTTCACATACTTCTGCTCTTACTTTGAAGGTGTGACTTCTCAGGAGTCTGCTTTCTTCTGAGAAGAGGAGGAGGAGGAGACGGAGAAAAATGGCCCTTTCGTTTCTAAAGGTGATATCACAGGTGAATTGTTTACTTCTGATTTCCTTCCTAAAATATGAATTTACAGGGCCTAAAAACATTTTGCTGCCTGGGGCTATAAGGGAGAATCTGTTCCAAGCTTCAATCCTAGCTTCTGGTGGTATTCTGGAAATCTTGGGCATTCTTCAGCTTGTAGACACATCCCTGCAGCCTCTGTCTTTATCTTTACATTGAGATCTCCCTTTGTCTCCTCCCATATCTGTCTCTTGGCCCAAAGTTCCCTCTGTGCATGCATGTCTGCTTCTGAGTCCAAATTTCCTCTCTCGTATTGGATTAAGGCCCACCCTAGTCTCATTTTTAACTTGATTATGTCTGTAAAAACCCTATTTTCAAGTAAGGTCACATTCGGAGGTATTGGGGATTGGGACTTCAATGTAACTTTTTGGGGGTGAACTGTTAGGAAGCTGTAACAGATATAAAAAATTATCATACTGATTTCTTCTGGAAGAGAAGTTTCTATTTGTCTTGTGGCTACTGGCCATTCAACTTTTCAAATCCAATTGATAAATTTGTACCTGCCTTTATTTTTGAGGGATATCTTTGCTGGGTATGGAACTTTAGGTGTGTGACCTCAACTAAATGCTCAGTCTCCCTGTTCTCTCTGGGCACTGGAATAGTCTGGAATCCTACATTTTTACCAAAGAAAGTAGGATTTCTTAGAGACCTCTGAAGCTTCTGTCTCACTCAGTATCCTAAGAGCTATTCTTCTAAATCTGGCCCTGTACAGGCACACTTCCAATGTAAGCCAAGGATCCAAGGGAAATTCCCATACAGGTACTTAGGGCTCCTTCTCTAGCACCCTGCCCTCCCAACCCTAGCTGTGTTGGAAGGAAGCTCCAAACTCTGATATCCTCTCCCTCCACCCAGCAAAACCATTGCTTTGTGTTCTATGTCTCTGCACTGTGGCTCTAGAAATGCCATCAAGGAGAATGCCAGGATAACATGCTTTTCTTCTGTCAAGGGTCACAGCCTTGGATAGGTTGCTTTTCAGTGTGTAAAAACAGTGGCTTGTATATTTATCTAGCCCTTTAGTTCTCTGATGGTGAGAGGACAACTCACAGCAACTACTCTATCATGGCTAGAGCCAAAAGTGTCCTCTCCTTTAAAGTATAACTTAACTTTACCTCATTTTTGCAGGTATTCCTTGATGCCTCAGTTCATATAATCACAATTTTTCTCAACTCACCCTGCATGCATTGAAGAACTGATTGTATTAATTGGGGTCCTCCAAGAGGAGATCTATAGGACTTATTATAAAGACTCCTGTGATTATGAAGGCTGAGAAGTCCCCAGATCTGTGGTTAGCAATCTGGAGACACAGGACCACCAATGGTGTAGTTCTAGCCCAAGTAAGAAAGCTCAAAAACCAAGAAAGACAATGGTGTAAGTTCCAGTCTGAAATCTGGCAGGCTTGAGACTCAAGACTCAGTTTAAGTCTGAAGGCAGGCAAAGACCAATGTTCTAGCCCAACAGCCAGGAGGAGGAGTATCCCCACTGTTCATCTGGGCGGGATTCTGACTTGGAGGTTTCAGTCATATTCCCATGGGTGGAAGCCTCACCATGCTGACTTCTATGCCAAGCATACACACACAAAATGTATTTCTTGAAGTGTTCTTTTTCATGAGGATAAGTAATTTTGCCTCCCCAAACTCTACAAGGATAAAGCAGACTTCTTCCAGTTTCCACTTTCCATTATAGCTTTTGGACACATTCTTACATATCCTCATATACTGTCTGTCTCCCTCAATGCCCAACTTGAAAGATACCTACCAGAGCCACATGGAAGCATGCATACAAATAAAGTATAAATTGTTATTTCAGGAGTCAGTGAAATTAAGAGATGTGGCTGTGATCTTTTCTCCGGACCAGTGGGCTTGTCTGAACCCTGAAGAAAGACAATTGTATAAGGATGTGATGCTGGATAACTGTGATTATCTCGTGTCTTTGGGTAAGGAGATCTTTCTTTGGTAGTTTAAAACTGCCTGTGGTAGAAGTTTTCCTTCTGTATAAATATCTGCAAAACCTCTGAGAATGCTTGATCCCTGAGAATGCTTGACTGAATTTCAACTTGACATTCCTCAGCAAAGGACTGGAGCCATGTGATGCTAGGAAAGGACACTTTCATCGTGTGACAACTCAAGCTTCATATTCTCCATTTTCCAAACCATCACACTTTCTTTAAAAGCCATTCTTCTTAGACTATTGTGTGCCTAAGAGACAGCCGGGGGAATTGCTAAAAATGTAGATGGTCCTTTTAAAAAAAAGAATAAAAATAGTACTTTGGAGGTTGCTAAGAGATTTTTAATGTGGTAATAAGATTATCACCAAAAGTGTGGGTCTAAATTCTGTAATAGACACAGCATAATCAAGGTCATTTATTAATCTTAGGACACTGGACTTATAAGGCAGAAGTGATATCCACTTTGAAGAAAGGGAAGGACATCTGGATGATGGAGAAAGAGGTGATGAGTGCTCCATGCCCAGGTAACTAATCAGCACCAAGCAGGTGGAAGCCAGCACAGCTAAAACCCTAATTTGTCAGAGTAATCTGGACCCCTGAGGTGGTGACAGGAGAGGAGTTCTCCCACGGGCTCCCATCTTCCACGTTCATCATTCTCCCTGTGCTCCTTTTGTTATGCCTCCAGTCTTAGGATCCTAAATGGTGTGTTTAAGTTATCACATGAAGAGACAGAAGTATGAATAGCTGAACTGGTCAAGTAACTCATCAGTGATTGGAATGAATGAATGGCTTAGCTCAAGAAAGTGTCATGAAAAGCCTTTTCTTTTTTCCCCAAGAAAGAGTTCAGGAGAAGGATTTTTTTTCTCTCTCTCTAGATTAAGATAATAAGTAATCAGATGTATCATAACCAGAAAAACAATCAAATTCACCATCTGATGGAGAGTGAGGACACCCCTTTCAGTACAGAAAGTAGAAACTGCCAGAATGCAAGGTCATTTAGGGATTTCAGAGAAGCATGCTTAGGATTTATTTATTTATTTATTTATTTATTTATTTATTTATTTATTTATTTATTTATTTAAAGACTTTATTTAAAGATTTTTTATTTATCTAAAGATTTTTATTTAAAGATTTTATTTATTTAAAGATTTTATTTATTTATTCATGGCAGAGAGAGAGAGAGAGAGAGAGAGAGAGAGAGAAAGAGAAAGAGAAGTAGGCTCCATGCAGGGAACCCACTGTGGGACTCGATCCGGGGTCTCCAGGATCACACCCCAAGCTGAAGGTGGCGCTAAACCGCTGAGCCACAGGGGGCTGCCCCATGCTTAGGCTTTAAAGCATGAAACATGTTTGGGTTTCAAGGTATGATACAGAAGCTCACTAACAGACTTCTGAAAGACAGATGATGAGGATTTGGCTTGGGACATTATTAGATCTAAAGAGTAGACTAAAATCCCAAAATGTATATAAACTGTTGTTGGCATTTTGGGAAGAGAGCATAGAACCCAGGAACAAATTCAAAGCTTTTATAAGCTTGTTTTCCCAAGAATTCCAAATAACAGTGGGCCTTCTTATTTAAAAAAACGTGATGACCTAGCCCAAACTCCTCTCCCACCCCCAAACTAGTTCATCTATCCAGAGCGGTCCTCTCTGAACCCTCTCCTTGATCACTGATGTATTTGTCTTTCTTCTTTATCTTTTCATTCTTTGTGCACTTCTGCAGATTTTTCTTTTTTTTTTTTTAAGATTTTATTTATTCATTCTTTAGACACACACACACACACACACACACACACACACACACACACACAGGCAGAGACACAGGCAGAGGGAGAAGTAGGCTCCATGCGGGAGCCCGATGGTAGCACTCGATCCTGGAGCTCCAGGATCACACCCTGGGCCGAAGGCGGCGCTAAACCACTGAGCCACCCGGGCTGCCCAAATTCTGCATATTTTTCTATCAAGTTGTAGTCCCATTTAGACTTACTACAGTATTATTTCCTACTGTCTCCACTGTGTTGTTTTAGAAAACAAATGTTTGCTTTCTTGGTTTGTTTTTATCACTTCTACACACCACACACACACCCCTATTGAGTAAAATGATTTAGACCATTTATGGCTGGCAATGTGGTGGTGGGAGGGCAGTCAGGTGGAGAACTCAGTCAATTACATTGTTCAGTTTATTTTTATTTTTATTTATTTTTTCATTGTTCAGTTTATAGCCAAAGATCACTGTTGCTATATTTGAGATCTCCCATTATTTTGTATTTCCTTCCTCTGTAGCCCATGATCTCGTTCTTCTCCTTACCCACAGCCAGTCTGCTATATTTCCCAGGCTAAGTATGCACCTATCAGTTATAAGATACACAGTTTCGTGTACAAGTGCATTTCAATTTAAATGGCATGCTGTGAAAAAAATCTCATCTTTCCATTTATCTTTGAGGTCTTTATAAGTTATATATATGTGTATATATATACACGCATGTCTGTTTTCTGTAGTGCAATATAGTGTTTTATAGTATGCATTCATCATATTTAACTCGGGAATCTTTTTCCCTAACAATGGCTAAGTCTCTACAACTCTTTCTGACCATATTTTACCAGATTTATCCCTGAGTATTTAACCTTTCTGATGCTATTGTAAATGGCTTTTTTTTTTTTACCCTTTTAAGCATGGATTTTATTTAAATTATATGATCAAAGAAACTTTCATGCATAACTCAAAGAATCAATAGTCTTAGGCTGATTCTTCTTCCTTATTATTTTTTTTTAAAAGATTTTATTCATTTGGGAGAGGGAGAGGAAACAGCTGAGAGGGGCACCTGGCTGGCTCAGTTGGTGAAGCAGGAGACTCTTGATCTTGGGGTAATGAGTTTGAGCTCCATGTTGGGTATAGAGATTACTTTTTAAAAATATTTTAAAAAGCTAAGAGTGATCTCCTTTTTAAAAAATAATCTACTGGGGCACCCGGGTGGCTCAGTGGTTGAGCATCTGCCTTTGGCTCAGGTCATGATCCCAGGTCCCTGGGATTGAGTTCCCTGCAGGAAGCCTGCTTCTCCCTCTGCCTATGTCTCTGCCCCTCTCTATCATGAACTTAAAGAAAAAAACAGTAAAAATAGATTTTTATCTAGTTTAGATCTTGATTGACTCCACCCATTATACATATGCCTCTCTCCTATCCCCACAACATGCTATGTAATTGTTTCTTGTGATGTTGGTATTCAGTATTTATAAAACTGTGACTGGCTTATAGGACTAGTATCTTTCACAGTTGAGGCAAGTTGTCTTGAACGACTTATAATGTTTCCTGGGGTTCATAACTCCTCCAGCTTTTTTTCAGTTCTTATGTACAGGTCCTCAATCCACCTCCCAAATCTCTGGAAAAGCTTAAAAAAATCCTCTGTTACATTAAATAAATCAGGTGCTCTAACAATTCTTTGTGAGCCTTCTCTCCTGGACTCTCTACTTTGAGATACTTTCTGTTGAATTTCTGCAATTCTTTCAACTCCTCTCCCTCTTCAACATCATTTTATTTTATTTTTTTTAGCAGCTTTATGTCCACCCCTCAAATAACAAAACAACTTTTCCCTCAAAAGATAGCATTTCTTCTCTTGCCACTTTATAAATAAGGACATCACTTCCTTTCCTTTCTATTTATCTCTCCCCGCCCCCAACATTGCCATTCATCAAGCTTATTTTTTACACTATCATCCCTGATAACATTTGCATTCTATATTAATAACCATATTCTTGAAAGATGAAAGCCATAAACAGCATTTACATCATTATGGTTATATAAAAGTTTTCATTGAATACCCAGGTCTTGTGCTATAATTGGATTTCCTTGTCTTTGGCTCCAAAATTTTTATGCATATACTCAGGGAAACACTGAAATGAAGTCTACTTTCTTACAGTATATTTAAGTAGGGTTCACTTTCTTCTACTTTTACCATCTTTTTAAAAAAGATTTTATTTATCTATTCATGAGAGACGTGCAGAGAGAGGCAGAGACATAGGCAGAGGGAGAAGCAGGCTCCCTTCAGGGATCCTGATGCAGAACTCAATCTCAGGACCTTGGGATCACAACCTGAGCCAAAAGCAGACGCTCAACCACTGAGCCACCAGGTGCCCCTACTACTTTTACCATCTATTCAAAATCCTGCAGCATTTTCATTTCTGTTTGGAGGATGCCTTTCTTGTTGTTTTAGTGATTCATTTTTGCCTAGGGTGAGAAACCTGCATTGCCTTTGCTCTTTTGTCAAAAAATCAGTTGTCTATATATTCCTTTATTCCCTATACTCCCTTACTACCCTTCTAATGGCTGTAGAATCTGCAGTTTAGGTCACTTCTTTCATTCTTTTCCTCATTGGTAATGTGGTTTTTTTCTTTCTTTTTTTCTTGATCAGTCTAGTTAGGTTTTTCAATTTTCTTTTAAAAAATATCTAAGTAATCTCTACACTCAATGTGGAGCTCGAACTCATGACCCCAAGATCAAGAGTGGCACACTCCTCTGACTGAGGCAGCCAGGTGTACCTTTTTGTTTTACTGGTTTTTTTGTTTTGTTTGTTTGTTTGTTTTTGTCTGTATTGGATTCTGATTTTTCTATTTCGTTGATTTCTTTATTTTTTTTTAAAGATTTTATTTATTCATGAGAGATGCAGAGAGGCAGAGACCTAGGCACAGGAAGCCCGATGCGGGACTCAATGCTGGACTCGATGCTGGGATTCTGGGATCACACCCTGAGCCGAAGGCAGATGGTCAACCACTGAGCCACCCAGGCGTCCCTCTTCTTTGATTCTTATTATTTCATTTCTTCTGCTTTGGTTTAATTTGTTCTTTTTAAAATTTTCTTAAGGTAGAAGCTGAAGTCTTGATTTGAGACTTTCTTCTGATACAGGCACTTATTGCTATGAATTTTGCCCAAATACTGTGTTAGTGGCATCTCACAATTTCTTATATATTGTCTTCATTTTCCTTCAGTTCAAATACATGTTCATTTCTCTTTTCATTTGTTTGAATAGTTTGAAATATATTATTTAGTTTGAAAGTACTGGCGGATTTTGCTAAGTTCTAATTTAATCCTATTGTAGAGAAAGAACATACTTTGCATAACTTGAATCCTTTTAAGTTTGTTGAAACTTGTTTTTAATGGCTAGAATGTGGTCCAATTTGGGAAATGTTTCCTTATGTACTTGAGATGAGAATATGTTTTCTGTTGCTGAGTGGAAAGTTCCATAAACAGCAATTAGGTATAGTTGGTTGATAGTGTTGTTCAATCCTTGATTTGCTGGAATTTTGCCTACTTCTTTAATCCGTTATTGAGAGAAGGGTGTGAAATCTCCAACAATAATTGTGAGTTTGTCTACTTCTTGATATTCCTTTTGCATCATGTATTTTGAAGCTCTGTAGGTACATACATAAATATTTAAGGTTACTTTACTCTTCACTGACTACTTTATCATGAAATATTTTTATTTCTGGAAATTTTTATTGCTCTGCAATCTGTTTTACTTTTTATTTTTTTAAAACATTTTATTTATTTACTCATAGAGACACACAGAGAGAGGCAGAGACACAGGCAGAGGGAGAAGCAGGCTCCATGCAGGGAGCCTGATGTGGGACTCAATCCCAGGTCTCCAGGATCACGTCCTAGGCTGGAGGCAGCGCTAAACCCACTGAGCCACAAGGGCTGCCCTGCAATCTGTTTTATCTTCTATTAGTATAGCCAGCCACTCAAGCTTTCTTTTGACTAGTAGCATGGTGCACATATTTTCCATTCTTTTCCTTTTAACTTATTTGCATCTTTAAATATTTAAAATGAGTTTCTTTAGAGAATATATAATTTGGTTTTGCTTATCTAATCTTGATAATCTCTACCATTTTAATTAGGATGTTTATACCATAGTTCTCAATGAGGGGGAGGGGAGGATTTTTGTCCCTTCAGGATTTTTGGCAATGTCTGGTACATTTTTGGTGGTCACAACTAGGATGGGTGTATGCTTCTGGCATTTAGGGCATAGAGGCCAGAAATGCTATTAAATATCCTATATGCTCAAGGAAGCCTTACAACAAGAATTATCTGGTATAAATTGTCAGTAATGCCCAGATTGAGAAACCTGGCTTATTGCCATTTACATGTTGTTGTTGTTTTAAATATTTATTTATTTATTTTAGGGAGAGAGATAGGGAGCATGTGGGGGGAGAAGGAGAAGGAGAAAGAATATCTCAAGGAGACTCCCTGCTGAGCCCAGAGCCCAACACAGGTGCTCCATCTCTTGACCCTGAGATCATGACCTGAGCTGAAATCGAGTCGGGTGCTTAACCCACTGAGCCACCCATGCACCCCGACTGCCATTTACATTTAATGTGATTGATATGGTTACATCTGAACATATCTTATTTGTCACATCTGTTCTTTATTCCTCTTTGTCCTCTTTCTTAAATTGAGAAATTTTTGAGAAAAACCTCCTTGCTTGGCTTAGTATCTATGATTTCAAGTTAGTAGTTGCATTAAGGTTTGAGTTTATAGTATTCATCTTTAATATACGATTCTATGTCCATTTATCTCCACCTAGCCTTTATGCTGTTGTGACACATTTTACTTTTATGTCTGTTATAGCCCCGCAGTACACTGTTGTTTCTGTTTAATCAGCCAATACTCTTTTAGAGAGACTTGAGTAATAATTTTAAAAACCTTACATATTTACCATGTAGTTACAATTTCTGATGTTCTTCATTCCCTTTGTGTAGATCTAAATTTCTACCTGGTAGCCTTTTCCTTTAAAATTTTAAAAATTTAAATCTTTTAAATTAACTTGTAGTTCTGCTGGAAATGAATTTTTGGCTTTTGTATTTCTGAAGTTTTTTTCTTGGTCCTCATTTTTTTGAATGGGCATAAGAATTCTGGTTGATAGGGTTTGTTTTTGGCTTTTGGTTGTTTCCTTTTAGGATATTAAAATTTTTGTTCTATATATGGTATATATATTATTTATTTGCTTGAAGTGTTCTTTTTTTTTTTTTAAATTATTTTATTTTATTTATTTATGATAGGCACACAGTGAGAGAGAGAGGCAGAGACATAGGCAGAGGGAGAAGCAGGCTCCATGCACTGGGAGCCCGACGTGGGATTCGATCCCGGGTCTCCAGGATCACGCCCTGGGCCAAAGGCAGGCGCTAAACCACTGCGCCACCCAGGGATCCCTGCTTGAAGTGTTCTTAGTGGAAAATGTGATGTCATTCTTTGTTCAACGTGCAGAATGCCCTATTTATCCTTTCTCAAAAAATAGTTTTGTCTTTTGCTGATTTTGAGCAGTCTGATTATCATGTACCTTGGTGCAATTCTCTCCATGTTTCTTGTGTTTGGATATGTGGGGCTTCTTGGATCTGTGGGTTTATAGTTTTCATTGTGTTTGGAAAGTTTTTGGTCATTATTCCTTTATAATATTTTTCCACCTGGTATTTCCTTCTCCTTTCTCCCAGAGATTCTAGCCGTCTGTGTACTAAGCCATCTGAAGTTTGGTAAATCCTCTTAAACTTTTTTTTTTCTTTTTTCCTCCTCTTGAGGACTTTTATTAATGGGTAGTGCTACTTCTCTTTTAAACCTCCTGTTTCAATTTTTGAGATCTACATTTCATTTCTTCACCCCTTTTTCCTCTGAGTTCTCCAATCAGTATCCCATGTTACTGCTTTGTCTTTGGTTGTGTAACTTTAGTTTTGACTGTATAATTTTGCTATAAATGTGAACTACTGTTTATTTAAACATATCTTCAAGCCAATTATTTCTACTTTGCTCTTTTTAATTACCATTTGATTCTGTCTTTTAATGACATTTATCTTGGAAAATATTATTCATCTATTTTAAACTATTCCTCTGTTTCCATACATTTTCAATCACTTCAAAAGCATTTCAAGATCTAGAATGAGGAAGATAAAAAAAAAACCATTCTAGTTCTTCATCTTATCAATGGTAAAACATTTTGAATTTATTAACCAATATAATACTTCTTATGTTCTATAGAAATGCTCAAAATTAATTTTTTCCTAGCAGTTAACCAATTTTCATTTAGATTTCTTTATTTAAAAAAAGTTAGAACTTAAAACCTCACAGTTTGACAAAAAAGTTAAGTTTGACAGAGTGGCAGTTATCCAAATACCAGAAAATAATGATGTGCTCTTGCAGTATAAAACTTGAATGTGGTATGTGTATATATAAAAAATTGGGACTCCCTCTCATTTTGAAGAATCTATGCCTAGAATATATTTCAAAAAATTAACAAGATGTGTATATATATATACACATATCAATATATATCCCATATCAATTTTACTGATATTTTGTTATATATTATGTGACATGTCATATTGTCATGACATTATCAATTAGTGCCATTAATATCATATGTATATAATATGATATATAGATCAGTAAAATTGATATACCAGATTAATGTTTACTCATAGAAAGACCTCCAATTTTGTTGTTTAAAGGAAAATATGTAAAGTATAATCACTTTTACAAATTGCTATATCTATACAGAGCTATTTTAAGGGATCTTAATGAAAATAAACCTTTGATCCCTGTGTAGAATTTCATGTGATTCTTTTTAGATTTTTTTAAAGATTTTATTTATGAGAGAGAGAGAATGGCAGAGACACAGGTGGAGGGAGAAGCAGGCTCCATGCAAGGAGCCCAATGCGGAACTTGATCCTGGGACCCCAGGATCATGCCCTGAGCCCAAGGCAGATGCCCAACCACTGAACCACCCAGGCATCCCTCTTTTTAGATTCTTTAAGCTTTTCTGTTTGGGTAATTAAATTTTAACTAATTGTTTTTACAGTCACATATAAGTATTTCAAGTTTACAGAAATTTTTCATATGCCACCTGTGATCACTTAAGTTCTTATACTTAGAGAACAAGTGTCTTTTATTCCTCCACCCTCACTTCTGGTCCTACCTCTCTGAAGTCCCCGATCACTGAGATGTTCTCTTACCCTGTAACCCCCTTACTAATGATCTTGATGTTTATTGTAATGTCTGGATTTAATTTAATTTTCCTCCTATTTTCCTAACAGCATGTCAGCCAGCATTGGTGAATTATCATGCCCTTAATGAATCTGAGACTATCATCAGACAAAGCTCTCACCGTGCTAGGTATCAAAGATTGTGTAGTTTTGTACAGCATTATGAATGTGAGGACTGCAGCATGGCTTTCAACCATATCACCCATCTTACCAGACATCAGGGAATTCACAAGATAGAGAAAGCCCCCATACAGGGTCAAAACACAAAGGCCTTCAGGCATTGCTCATCATTTACAGTCTTCCAAAGAATTTATATTCTAGATAAACATTTGGAGTGTAACCAGTGTGGTAAAACCTTTAACAGCACTTCAAAGTTTATTCAACACCAGACTGTGCACAGCAGACTGAAGCCATACAAATGTGGTGTGTGTCAGAAGACCTTCAGGTTTCTCTCTTCCTTTAACACACATCAGAGATTTCATGTTGGCAAGAGACCAAACCTGATTCTCCATCAAAAATCTCACACTCGAAAGAAACTCTTTGCCTGTAAGTCTTGTGGAAGGGCCTTTGACAGTTTCTCAGAAAAAGTGCAACACCAAAAGATTCATGTTAGAAAGAAATATTACACATGTAATTATTGTAAAAAGGACTTCAGACCATACTCAAAATTTATCTTACATCAAAGAGTTCACACTGGAGAGAGACCCTACAAATGTAATGATTGTGATAAATCCTACAAAAGCAGTTCAAATCTTAAAAAACATCAGAAAATTCATACTGGAGAGAAGCCCTTTTCATGTGATGAATGTAAAAAGACCTTTACCCAGCTCATAGATCTTCAACGTCATCAACACATCCATACTGGAGAGAAACATTACATATGCAGCAATTGTAAAAAGACCTTTGTTCGTTTCTCAGATCTAACTCAACATCGAAGAACTCATACTGGAGAGAGGCCATACCAGTGTAATGTTTGTGAAAAAACCTTTAAATATTACTCAAATGTTACTAAACATCAGAAAATTCATTCTGAAGAGAGGCCCTTTACATGTAATGAATGCCAAAAGACCTTTCGCTATTGCTCAGACCTTAATCGACATAAAAACATTCATACAAAAGAGAAACTTTATAAATGTGATGAATGTCAGAAGGTATTTAACAATAACTCCAATCTTAATAAACACAAGAAAATCCATACTGGAGAGAAACCTTTTGTATGTAATCAGTGTAGAAAAGCTTTTAGCTTAAACTCAAAACTTATTCGACATCAGAAAACTCATGATAAAAATAAACCCTAAAAATGCAGAAAGGCATTTAAAAAGCACTTACCTTTGGGTTCAATTCCTAATTCTAGCAAAAGGGATCAAAGATTTTTAGTCAAAGCCCAATTGTGTGTGAAACATTTGAGAACTAGAAATATGTATGTAGTGAAGAAACCGGGAGATGTGATTAGAAATGTATTTTATATATTGTATTGACTTGATTCTTTGAGCAAAAAATGACTAAACGTATTCAACCGAAACTTGAAATTGGATAAGGCTGTTCCTAGCATGAGAAGTAGGCTAAGAGGTGGAGGGAAAAGAACACTCATTTTGTCTGTTCATCTGTTTTCACTGGATGAATAAAAAGCATATTTTCAATGGAGGCAGCTCTCTAAAGATATAAACTTTTGTAGGGAGATGATGCAACCCTAATCCAAGCATAAATAAGGAAAGCAAAAGCCTTCTCTTTGGAATTGAACTATCAGAAAAGAAGAAATTTTGCCATGGACAGTGGAAAAACAAAATGCTGATCACGATCAGAGAAGCTAAAAGATAGGGTTAAGAGGGTAGACACGAGAGGTCTAAAGGTTACTGGTTGTGGGGGGTGATGGCTTTTGCCATTAGTCTGAATGGACAGAACTCTAGAACACCCAGCTTCCCTGAATAGTTAGCACCATCCTTAGATGTATCTAGAGAACCACAAGGAGATGGACAAATTGCACCAATTATAGTTAGATTCAGGACACAGAGAATCTATTGTAGGATTATTTGAAATATGTGGATTTCCTGTATGCTTTAATGAATAAATGCTAAGTCTCCTACTATATGCTAACACTGGTGTGTAATGTTGAATCCATTCAGGCCTTGGGTCTGAAATCTCTACTTCTTTGAATCTTCCCACCACCATTGGTGGCAACTTCGCCCTGTTCAGCCAAGTAGGATAGGCGGGGTCTAACAAGTTTGTTTAAAGTCTGGCCCCTATCCACAGAAAGTGATGGGAAAACAACATTCAATTTCTTCTGTGGGGGTCATTCTTATCTCTCTCTGCTTTACCAGATATTACAGTAGCTGCCACAGAGCTAAATTGTTGTGATCCCCAGATGTGGCCCCTCCATGTCTTATTCCTTATGTATTAATCTCTAAGAAAATGACATATATATATATATGGCTTACCAAAAGGACCATTGCAAATAAGACCCCTTATAGTTTTATAGGTTAAGTTATATATAAGCTGAAAATATGTTATATATATGTTACATATATATTATATGCACCTGAATTAAGTTTTAAAATGAAAACAGTAGAAACATTATAAATACAACTACAGAAATAGAAATGGTTATTTGGGATAAAGAGAAAAAAGTTGTGTACCAGACTCCTTACTCTTGATTTTGGTTCTTAAAATTCTAGGTTAGAGTTACTTTTTTTTTTTTTTTTCAAATCCCAACTTCTGGTAAGTTTTTATTTTTTTATTTTTTTAAATAAATTTATTTTTTATTGGTGTTCAATTTACCAACATACAGAATAACACCCAGTGCTCTGCTCGTCCCGTCAAGTGCCCCCCTCAGTGCCCGTCACCCATTCACCCCCACCCCCTGCCCTCCTTCCCTTCCACCACCCCTATTTCGTTTCCCAGAGTTAGGAGTCTTTATGTTCTGTCTCCCTTTCTGATATTTCCCACACATTTCTTCTCTCTTCCCTTCTATTCCCTTTCACTATTATTTATATTCCCCAAATGAATGAGAACATACACTGTTTGTCCTTCTCCGATTGACTTACTTCACTCAGCATAATACCCTCCGGTTCCATCCACGTTGAAGCAAATGGTGGGTATTTGTCGTTTCTAATGGCTGAGTAATATCCCATTGTATACATAGACCACATCTTCTTTATCCATTCATCTTTCGATGGACACCGAGGCTCCTTCCACAGTTTGGCTATTGTGGACATTGCTGCTAGAAACATCGGGGTGCAGGTGTCCCGGCATTTCATTGCATCTGTATCTTTGGGGTAAATCCCCAACAGTGCAATTGCTGGGTCGTAGGGCAGGTCTATTTTTAACTCTTTGAGGAACCTCCACTCAGTTTTCCAGAGTGGCTGCACCAGTTCACATTCCCACCAACAGTGTAAGAGGGTTCCCCTTTCTCCGCATCCTCTCCAACATTTGCTGTTTCCTGCCTTGTTAATTTTCCCCATTCTCACTGGTGTGAGGTGGTATCTCATTGTGGTTTTGATTTGTATTTTCCTGACGGCAAGTGATGCAGAGCATTTTCTCATATGCATGTTGGCCATGTCTATGTCTTCCTCTGTGAGATTTCTGTTCATGTCTTTTGCCCATTTTATGATTGGATTGTTTGTTTCTTTGGTGTTGAGTTTAATAAGTTCTTTATAGATCTTGGAAACTAGCCCTTTATCTGATATGTCATTTGCAAATATCTTCTTCCATTCTGTAGGTTGTCTTTTAGTTTTGTTGACTGTATCCTTTGCTGTGCAAAAGCTTCTTATCCTGGTGAAGTCCCAATAGTTCATTTTTGCTTTTGTTTCTTTTGCCTTCATGGATGTATCTTGCAAGAAGTTACTGTGGCCGAGTTCAAAAAGGGTGTTGCCTGTGTTCTCCTCTAGGATTTTGATGGAATCTTGTCTCACATTTAGATCTTTCATCCACTTTGAATTTATCTTTGTGTATGGTGAAAGAGAGTGGTCTAGTTTCATTCTTCGGCATGTGGATGTCCAATTTTCCCAGCACCATTTATTGAAGAGACTGTCTTTCTTCCAATGGATAGTCTTTCCTCCTTTATCGAATATTAGTTGACCATAAAGTTCAGGGTCCACTTCTGGGTTCTCTATTCTGTTCCATTGATCTAGGTTAGAGTTAAAATTAAACAGGAATTATTTCATGTGTTTCAAATCTATTAAGATTTCCAACATGGTTCCTATCAGGGTCAAATTACTAATTCTAAAGTCTGTATTGCAAGAAAAAAGAAAGAAGCTTAAAAGATCAGACTAGCACAGCTGGTTCTGAAAAGTCTAGTACTCCAAATTTGTCATTACTAGACTCAATAGAAACCTAGATCTCAATAAAAAATTAACATATACTCTTTAGATTTTTTTTTAACTTTTTAAAAAATTTTGAGAGACAGTGAGAGAAAGCAGGGGGAGAGAGAGAGGCAGACTCCCACTGAGAAGGGAGCCCAATGTGGGGTTCAATCCCAGGGCCCCAGGATCATGACCTGAGCTGAAGGCAGATGCCCAATCGATTGAGCCACCCATGTGCTCCTATACTCTTTAGATCTGTTGCCATGTTTCCTGGGGGCCACCACTAATTATAAGCCATAATTCTCATATTTTTTATGAAAAAATAAAAGGTTAGCCATTATGCAAAAGTTAGCCCATTCTAGACATAAAGTTTCAGCACGAATTTGCTTTCTGTTTATTTCCAACTGGATTTTAATATCAAAACCACATAAGACATTTACATCGTTTAAGCAAGTAACTGGAGTTGATAGGATAAGGGAGAGATGTTAAAAATGCTTATATTTAAACTTAAAATGTCGTCTGAACACTAGTGTATACAACTAATTTTTTTTTTGCTTTTAATCATTAAATTTATATTGAGGTTTCACTGTCACACATTTGAGGATATAATCTATGTTTGTGGGTTGACTTGGGTTTAAGTTTTAACCCTCGTGAGCAGGAGACACCCCATTCTGTGTTTCTAAAAAATATTTTCTATGATCTCACACCCTGCTACCTGCAAACGTGACTTTATTATTTATTTATTTATTTATTTATTTATTTATTTATTTATTTATTTATTATTTTCTCACTGTCTTTGATCAGGTCTTTATTTAAAATTAGCTGTCCAAAATAATTTGACTTTTATGGAATAAACAAATATAAGTTTTTAGGCAGCAGGCTTCTTCTCTTCTGTGGTGGGTTTCTTTTCTGCAGGTTTCTTGTCAGCTGCTGGTTTCTTGGTAGCTGCAGCCTTTTTTCCTACCAAAGTTTTCTTTGGCTTTTTCACACCAACAGCCTTCTTTCTTTTCTTCCCTACCATGGGCTTCTTGCCTGGAACCCCCCTCTCATCTGATTTGGCTTCTAAGGCCGCTGCTGCCTTATCCATCTGGAGTTTGTGATTCTTGGGGTTCTGGTGCATGGTCTTTGCATATGGGTTTAGCTTCAACATGATTCTTAGGTTCTTCAGTGGATTCTTCTTCAGGACTCTATGATGAATCTTCTTGTGTGATGCTCGGAGGGCTCTTTGGATGTTTGGGCTTTTCAAGATTCTCCTAAGGTCTGTATTAAGCATCTTATGCATGGGAAGGTTGTAGTTACTCTTGAGGGAGGCAGCCTTATGCCAAGTGCCATACAGATCATCTAACTTGCAGAAAGCACTTTCAGTCTAAATGCAGAAACGTCCCAAATGCCCACAAGGAGCAAGTTTCAGAATGTTCAGTTTGCTTACATTAAGTAAAGTAATTCCAGGGATGTTTCTGAAGGCCTTGATGATACCATTGTCTTCATTTTAGATGATGCAGGGTCCCCTATGCTGGATACGATGACGGTTTCTCATTTTGCCCTTGCCAGCTTTCATTCACTGAGAGGCATAGACCTTTTTGATATCATTCCAGGCTTTAAGTTTCTTAAGAAGCAAAACAGCCTCCTTGGTCTTTTTGTAGCCTTCAACTTTATCTTCAACCACCAAAGGAAGTTCAGGAACTTCCTCAATACGATGACCTTTAGACATGACCAGTGCTGGTAAGCCTGAGGCAGCCAGGGCAGAGCAGATGGCATATCGCTTTTGTGTTGTGTTCACTCTGCGGTGCCAATGGTGCCAGGTTTTGGCTGGTGCAAACATGCAGCCTCCATGACACATATTTCCAAAAGCACCCTGGCCGGAACAGTGAGTCCCACCGCCGCGAACTCTGGGAATTCGAGCCAGGGCTCTGACATTACCCCAAGACTCAGCACTGGTTTGATGACCTGCTAATTCACTGACAGCATATGGCTGTCTGTTGTTTTTGCTCAAGTTGGTGTGAACAAAGTTCATGATATTGGGTCAAATGGGAGCTTTAAACACAGTAGGCAAAGTAACATTTTTGCCAGATGATTCCCCCTTTCTGGAGTACACAGATATCAACGGACACGCACATGCCATCGCGGGGAGAGGAGAGGGCCATGCTCCTCTCAACCCGGCGGCTCCTATAGGAAAAGCTGACCTTATTTAGAAATAGAACCTTTGCAGGTATAACCAAGATGAGGTCAAAACCCAATCAATGATGTCCTCATGAGAGTAAACACAAAATAATTGCTATTGGATGAATGTTCAACTCTATTAAAGATTAAATTATCTCTTTGAAGACAATTCAACTTCTATAGAATGCAAAATTGGAGAGGTGCACAGCATACCGTAATCCGTGCACACCATACAAACAATGTTGGATATTTGCATGAAATCAGTGGCTCCTTGTTAGATGATTTGGGGAGGTTCTAAAACAATATAAGAGTTACTAAAGTAGATTACAGTATCATGAGCTACAAAAACATCAACATAATTCCCTCAAAGACAGGAAATCTGCCACCTACTAAGCCTGTCTCTACTATATATACATTCTGAGGAAATGACTGCAGGATGGGCCTGTGGCTTAACCGGTAGAACTAAATCCTCCATGAGGTAGACTCAGGCCCAAACTCCAACTATCTCCTGACCATTATGTAAGTCCATGCTCTGACATGGTGGTATTTGGGAACTCAAAAAATTAGCATTATACTGGAGCCAATATCTAATTACCCTTGGAGGTCTGAGTATTACCCCTTCTTCAGGGCACAGTCATGGTGGTAAATGACCACAGCTCCCTCTGGGAAGGCCCGGAGGAGGAAGACTCACTCTGTGCTCCTATGGGTTTGTTGCACGGCCATTATGTGAAGGTTCTTCTTGAAGCTACTTTGGGCCTAGGACTTGACTTAGGTCTGGGAACTGAGGACGGTGCCATGAATTTCTACTACACTCATTAGGTTTCTGTCCGAGAGACCCAGACATTTTTCATTTACAGATCAAGCTATACCTTAGAAAGCTGCCCTTTCTAGGGTCTCCATGATCAATTAGCCATCACCAGCAGGCCAAAATCCTCTGATTACCCACTCTACCCTAAGGCATGAGGCATGTTATGATCACTGTCCACTGTGTCTCCAAGGGTTAGGGTGCTGACCCTGGCCTCTATCACTCGAGGATCCTATTATTTCTGTTCTGAGAATCTGTTTCCTGGGGCCACTTCTGGCACCAAATATGGAATCAGTCCTGTTGGGAAGCAGTGCACTCAAAAGGAATGAAAACGGGATGGAGAGATTCCTTACAAGTCTGCCACCTACTAAGGTGCCTACTAAGGTGGCACACACAAGTGTGGGCGGGGCTGGGGGAAACTGACAAGGATAGTGGAGTACTTAGGGCTATAATAATTGGAGGAAGCCTCCACTGTCCCTACATCGAAGAGGACAGGGGAGTATGATGACTTTGTAGTGTGTCAAGATGGCTTGGCTGAGCTATATTCCCAGAATTCCTTTCCTTGTACATTTCCAGTGAGGCCTTGTGTGGAATTTGGAGGGTGGAGGTAAAGTAGTTATCACAGTCCATTCGGGCTGCTGTGACAAAATGTCACAGACTTGGTAGTTTACAAGCCACAGAAATTTATGTCCAAGTTCTGGAGGCCAAGAAGTCCAAGATGAAGGCTTTTCTGGTAAGGGCTCTCTTCCTGAATCATAGCTGGGGCCTTCCCACTGTGTCCTTATGTGTCCCACTGTGTCCCACATCACTTCCCAAAGGCCATATCTCTTAATCACCTGTGGATGTGAAGATTCAGCATATACATGGGGGGGGGGCAATGTATTCATATCATAGCAGCTGTCATTTTGTTTTTATGCTCAGAAAGGCTTCTGTAGCTCATGTATGTTGTTTCTTATCTTCTCTCCTTGCTGGTATGGGTCAGTAGTCTGGCCTGCAGCTGCTCTATCTTCTCCTGTACACTCCTTCCTCAGGCTACCAGGTCATTTCTCTCACCTTTAGTGCAACTTTTTTTTTTTTAATTTCTTTTTATTGGAGTTCAATTTGCCAACATAGAGCATAACACCCAGTTAGTGCAACTTCTTGAAAGAGTTGTTTGTATTGCTCCCAGTGTGTCTCCTCCCATTGTTCTTGAAACCGCTTGATTTGTACTGTGGTTATCATGGAAGCCAGCCTCTAAGGTCGTCCCAGCAATCTCTACCTCCTGGTATCCTGCCCTTGTGTGGTCCTCTCCCACATGATATCAAGGTGGGTCTGTGTGATCAATACAATATGGGGATTGTGATAGCACTTCCACAGCCAGGCTAAAGGGGAATTGTGGCTTCCATCTTGCTCTCTCTGGGGTTACTCACTCTGGGGACTGCCAGTTGTCATCTGGTGAGGCTACTAAAGAAGCTCTGCGAAGAGGTCAAGTGACAAAGAATGGAGGCCTCCTGCTAACAGCCATGCGAGGGAGCCATGGTGGAAGTGGACCCTTCAGCCCCAGTCAAGACTGGAAATGACTGCAGCCTTGATCAACATCTTGATTGCTAACTCATGAAAGACCCTGAGCCAGAACCACCTCTGTTGCTTCCAGATTTCTAAACTATAGAAACTCTGTGAGATAGTAAATGTTGGTTGCTGTCTTTAGGTTGCTAAGTTTCAGGGTAATTTGTTACATAGCAATAGATAACTAATACATTACCGTACGTTGTGGGTGGAAGCACTAACCCCCAGCACCTCAGGATATGAACTTATTTGAAAGAAAGGGTTTTTGCAGCTTAGTTAAGATAAATTCATACTGGAGTAGAGTGGGAGTGGGCCCCCATCCAATTCGACTAGTATCTTTACAAAAGGGAAATTTGGACACAGATAGGCAAATAGGGAGAATGCCATATGAAGACCTGGTGATGCTTTCACGAGTCATAGAACTACCCAAAGGCAAGAGAGAGGCCTGGGACACATTCTTCCCGAGACCCTTCAGAAGGGAGCACCGACTGCCAATCCCTTGTCCCCAGACTTCTAGCCTTCAGGATTTTCTGTTGTTCTAAAGCACCCAGTTTGTGGTACTTGTTATGGCAGCCTAGAAAACAAATATATCCTCTTTGTAGTATCTCCCTCCCCTTTTTTTCCCCTTTGGCTTTGATTTTCTCTTTATTGAATTTGGCTTTGATTTTTACGTGTCTTGAAATTTTATTTTGATGTGCCTTGTGGTTTTGTTTCTGTACTGCTTGGGGTTCACTGAATTTCTTGGGTTTCTGGATTTACTGGTTCTATCAGATTTTAAAAACATTCTTCCCAACACATAGCTTTTATATCTGTATAATATTAAATATAAACAATAAAGAAAAACAATACAATAATGGACAGAATCCTGCATTGCCATGGAACCCAAAGTAAGTGGACAAGCTGAAGGTATAACTGGACAATTAATATGCAGACATTGGAAATTTAGAAAATTTCTGAAACACAGAAAGCAAAACAGTACTAAAACTGAGGAAAAAAATATAGACAACTTAAGTGCAATTAAAAAAAATTCCACCAATAAAGAATACAGTTTTTGTTTTGTTTTGTTAAGTAGGCTCCATGCCCAGCATAGAGCCCAAACTCATGACCCTGAGATTAAGACCCATGCTGAGATCAAGAGTCAGACGCTTAACCAACTGAGCCACCCAAGCACTCCAAGAATATAGTTTTAAAGCGAAAGATAATAAAGTCCATTCTCAGTAGCAACCGAGGCTTTGAAGTAACTATGAGTAAGTTTCACAGGAAAAGTTTCAAGAAAAAAGAGCAACACACACACACATACACACATGTACATGTACACATATATAAATATTCATATGTGTAATACATGTATATACATATGTAGGTGTATACACATGCCAATATGACACTTGGATAAACTGGCTTCATCTTCCCTGGGGCAGAATGCACAATGTAGCAGAGAGGCATAGGGGAAAAAATCCCACTCATGGAAACGAGGATTTGAAAGAAGAACATCTCCTACTAAACAGCAAACCTCCCTCACTGCATATACACATTTAATATAATTCTAATTGGCATTACAGAGGTCTTTTTTTCTCAGAATTTGGAAAGCAAATTCTAAAGAACACTTCTATGAACATGTTTACTAGTAAAAGGAAAGAAAGAAAAACCCTGTCTGTTGACATAATTAAACCACTGATAGAATAGGGGTGAGTGGGTACTAGAGAACATCAACACCAGGGAGACCAACTCTTTCTGGACTCAAACACCATCAACATTCTCTTTACTACTCAAATCTGCTTATCCCTGCTTTTTTTTTTTTTTTTTTCCTACTGCAATTGCTCTTTTCTTGACGTGGCTGCAGGAAGCTTCAGGATCACCTATTAGCTGTCCTATGTCTTTCTCTCATCACAAAGATCCCAAGAAGGGCTTTCATGAGCTTGGCTTTATCAAATAAATGCTTACCTGTGGCATTCCCACTATGGGGCCTGGAGCATGGAGTACAACAGTTAGTCCTCTTAGTTGGCATCTCTGCAGATGGAGGAATCAGAGTCTGTTACTAAAAGGCTATGGAGTCTGGGAAGACAAAACCAACCTGTCTAATCTGAGCATTGAAAACACTGTAAGTTGAGAGATTGTAAATTAAGTATTGTAGGAACAATTGTACTGATTTGGAACGAAATAAGATTAGATCTTCACACCTCATCACATGTACTGTCAAGGAACAATGTGGAGAAGACTTGACTAATTTCACTTAAATCATGTTTCATTATTTTATTTTTATTTTTAAAGATTTTATTTATTTATTCACAAGAGACACAAAGAGAGAGGCAGAGACATGGGCAGAGGGAGAAACGGGCTCCCCACAGGGACTCAGGCTCCCCATATGGGACTCGATTCCAGGACTCTGGGATCATCTGAACCGAAGGCAGGTGTTCAACTACTGAGCCACCCAGGTGCCCCTGTTCCATTATTTTGAAAGGGAGACATACTTGGCATAAAGTCTGAATTGTTGAACATTTTTACAGCTCATACTGAATGTTTCACCACACTGATTAAACACACTCTATTTCTCTCCTGTATGAGTTCTCTGATGTAATAAGGACTGATACAGGGCAGAAAAATGTCTCATATTAACTGCATTTATAAGATTTTGCTCCTCTGTGCATTTTTATAGGGTTTTAGCATTCTGTAAATTACATGATTTGTTGTTCTGTTGGTCATTGCTTCTTTGAAATTCATCCCTTAGGAGTTTTCTGATGTAAAAGAAAGTCTGACTTGTGGCAAAATGTTCTCTTGCATGTATTACATTTGTAGAGTTTCTCCCTTGCATGTATTTTCTGATGTTGAGTGAGAGTCCACAGCTGACAGTAGGGTTTTCCATGTTCCCTCCATTTACAGGGCTTCTTTCCAGTGTGAATACTCTGTTGTACTCTGTAGGATGACTTGTGGCAGGAGGATTGCCCACATTTGTTATGTCCATATAGTTTCTCCCCAGTATGAGTTCACTGGTATTCAGTGAAGGAGAACTTTTGGCAGGTTTTCCCATATTCATTACATTCCTCTGGTCTCTCTCCTTTTATGTTGTCTAATGGTGAGTGAGGACAGGTTCTCCCACATTCGATTTATCCGTACGGTCTCTTCCACATAGTATTCTGATGTTCCACAAGGTGTAGCTTTTGCTGATGTCACACTCCTGTTCATTACAATCAAAGATATTCTCCTTTGTGTGTATTCTCTTATGTTCATTGTGGTCTGACTTCACAATGAATGTTCCACCACATTTATTTAACACACCATGTTTTTCTCCTATGTGAGTTCTGATGTATAGTAAGGGTGGACTTGTGGGAGAGAAATGTCCCACATTCATTACTTATGTAAGATTTCTCTCCCTGTGAGTTATCTGATATGCAAAGAGGGCCAGTTCAGTACATAGAAATTTTCCACATTGACCGAATTCATAGGGTTTCTCCTCTGTATGAGTTCTCTGATGCACAACTAGGGTGGGCTTCTTAGAAGAGGTTTTCCTATTTTCATTTGGTTTCCTTTCTGCACACACTCTCTTCTGTGTAATGAAGACTGCCCTTCTGAAGAAAGTTTTTCCACATTTAGGACAGCCGAGAGGTTATTTCAAAGTTTGAATATTCTGGTGCAGAGTAAGTTCTTCATTTTGACTTCTGGCTTTCCTAACTGGACTATATTTGTGGTTTTTTAATTATAGAATGACTTTTCTCATGCTTAGAATAGAGTAGTGGCTTCCCATACCCACTGTATTCATCAGGAACCTCTCTAAAATAGCTTTTCTTTACAACAATTACTTCTAGTTTTCAAATTGGCTCCACGGGGATCATATTCGTAGGGTATATTTCTTGAGGTAACAGTATTCATGCCCAGATTAAATGTCTTTCCAAGTACACTATTTCTTTCTGTAATTAGTGTTTTATTGTTGAGGCATAAAATTTGCCTCAAATGTAGCCTTGGATTTCCTTGTCTTTCTCTAAGACATTACCAACTTCTAGGAAGGAGCACAGTTAACAGTAATTTGTGAGCCTTTACATATTTGCTATGAAATGAATGTTACAACTGCCTTGCTGTGGGGGATTCAACTTTAGGCCCAGCCTCCCAGAATTAAGGACATTTCAAGTGCAAATATCTCCTACATGGTTGATATAGGGGAAAACCAAAATCCAAAACCAAAACCAAAACCCCACTCACACCACCCTATTTAAGAGGGTGAAGAGAGGAGGAAGCCCACATGGAATAAAAGTTCCTTTGACACAGAACTAGTAAGACAATCATAGAGACCACCGGCACAAAGTGTACTGTGAGTGTGGCTGACAGTCTCAAGTAAGACAGGAGTCAAGGAAGCACAGAGAGAAGACAGTGAGACCTCAAGATGCAGACCTCAGAGAGACAGACAGTAGGATAAAGAATAAAAATGCAGGGGTGAATCTGAAATTTTGGCAGTGATGTGGGAACTCTGAAAGTGGGCTGAGTGGGACGAGGTCTAGGGTGAGGCAAGATGACCTCTGAGGCACCTGCATGACTCTGAGTGTGAGTGTCTTCTTAAATTTGTGCCTGAGGCACTTTCTTTGTCTCACCCTAGTCCTCACCCTTGTGGGGCTGAGAATGGAAAGTGAAATGGCGATTTCTCAGTTAAAGGAAGGAGAGAAAAATGGAAATAACTAGATAGATCATGTAAATCAAGCAAGGTTTCTTTTCCTTTTTTTTTTTAAAGATTTTATTTATTTATTTATTTATTTATTTATTTATTTATTTATTTATGAGATAAACAGAGAGAGAGAGAGGCAGAGACACAGGCAGAAGGAGAAGCAGGCTTCATGCAGGGAGCCTGACGTGGGACTCGATCCCAGGTCTCCAGGATCGCGCCCTGGGCTGAAGGTGGCGCTAAACCGCTGAGCCACCTGGGCTGCCCATGCTCCAACTCTTGTACAAGTGTCTACTTTCCTAACCATCATATAGATGGAAAATCTGTTTATAATGATCTGAGCATAGGGGTGCCTGGGTGGCTCAGTCAGCTAATCATCTGTCTCCTGATTTTGGCTCAGGTCACAATCTCAGGGTTGTGGGATGGAGCCCTGTGTTGGGCTCTGAACTCAGCAGGGAATCCGCTTGAGATGCTCTCCCCCTCTGCTCTTTTCCTGACTTGTGCTCTCTCTCTATACCAATAAATAAAATCTTAGGGGTGCTTGGGTGGCTCAGCTGGTTAAACAGCTGCCTTTGGCTCAGGTTATGATCCCAAAGTCCTGTGATCAAGCCCCGCATCAGTCTCCCTGCTTGGCAAGGAGCCTGCTTTTCCTTCTCTACTGCTTATGCACTCTCTCTCTCTCTCTCTCATGTAAATAAATAAAATCTTTAAGAAAAGAAATAAAATCTTAAAAAATGATCTGAACATATTACCTTACTCCATTTTACATTTGAACACACAGTATTTTTATACATTTTTTTATGTACTCAAATTTTTCCTGGAATGCAATACTGCGTACCTGGAAGGAACACTGTATTTAGTTCAGATTGGAACTTCAGGGATTTCCACTTCTTTTGAAAACTATGACTAATGGCAATCCTGCTCATGGGACTTGAATCACAAAACATTGCACCCACATTTGTGTGAATTCTTAACTGTCACATTCACGAGATTTTGCCTACAGGTATAAACATCAGACTACTTTTCTGACTGAGTAGAGTTGTACCTGAATGTTCCATGTTAAAATATATACTAACTCATTTTCAATTACTTTGCCTTTATTCCTTTATATCAGAGAATTTTATTGATTTAAAAAATATGCAAGTAGTTTCTAGTACCTATGATTTCTCAAATAAGATGAAGGGAAGATGGGCTTTAGCTAGGGTCTCTAGGAAACAGAGATGTCTAAGGCACTTTTATTTGGGGGACTACAGTCAGAGCAGTGAGGGGAGGGGAGGATGTAAGTAATGAGGGGATGACAAGTGGTATCACACTGACCCCTCCCTTCAGTATAAGCCCCAGACAGGCAGCAGGTCTCTGAGCAGGAGCATTCAGCCAACACATGGGACCTCCCCACAAGGACCATATGGATCGTATGTGGAGAAGTAAAAGGAGAGAGAAGGTATCTATCCACTTTCTTCTCATTTCCCACCTCCCTTCAGTCAAGGTTCATCCCCAGGGTGAGTTAACTTGCCCACGCTTCCGGGTTACATTGTCTGGTTCCATTATGTTGTCCCCCAGGAAGCCAGATACCACACTTCATATGTAGTTTTATCCAGGTCTAATAGGAGGGGTAGCCCAGCAAGGGGGGACTATATTGATGGAGAGACAAAGGAGATGGTTGAACATGAGGTCTGTGTTCTAATACAGTGTGTACAAAATACATGTATGTTGGGTTCTGATGGAGGTGAGAACCATCTCACCATGGTTTGGTTGTCTGTGTAATGTCTACCTCCTTCCTTAGCTTCTGAGTCCCCTGAGGACAGGGACAGGATCTCTTCTATTCAAGAGATGTATCAAGAGCATCTAGCATAGCATTTGGCATATAGGTCAACATATAGCTATTGGATGAAAGGTTCATAGCAGTAGGAATTAAAAAGAAGAAAAAACTGGTCTGTCATGAATAGCCTTATAAAGATGTTCAGCAAGTCTCAGCTGAGGTTCTTGGAAGTGGACAAAGGCTTCAGAGCATAAAGAGATGCATGTCAAAACCACAAAAGGGATGAAAAAAACAGGAAGAATAATGGGGCTAATGATATAGGGAAGAAAATTCTACAAAAGGTATAAAGAGAGCCAGGAAGAGAACCATGTGGGTGACATCAGAAATTATCAGAGGTGTATTTAAAGGAGGGGAGAGTCATACTGTCAAACACAACATGGAGTTTAATAAAGCATGGACTGAAAATACTCATTGGATTTGAAAATATCTAGGCTACTGCTAACTTTTACAGGAACAGATCCATGGGAGTGGTGGGCCAGATATAAGACTGCATGAAATGTGTTGAAATAAGACCAGTAAGTGAGGAGGTTTTATCCACAGAATAGAACACTCAATTGTTCACTCTACAACCTGTTTTGAAAGTACAGTTGAAAGAAACAGTTACAGGACACTATTTGAGGAAATTGTGATCCATTTACTCTAGTTGTTATCCCATTTACTCTAATTTTATCTACTCAGAGGACAATAAATTGGTCCCCTGAACTTTGCCTGGGTATTAAAGTCACAGGAAACCCACTGCATTTCTTTCACAGATGTTCTTGGTAAGACTGGCCCCTGGTGTCACTTATTCAAAGATCATCTAAGAAAATGTTTAGATATAAATGACAGGAAAACCATTCAAGTAGCCAATGTAAGACCTATCTCATACTGTTTGGGTCTTTCTGGATAAGCCTGTAGGAACATATGATTTCTGTATATTTATGCCAACTTTTCCAGCAGTGTTCTGATACTCTTTTCTCTGATGCTTTTTTTTTAAAAAAAGATTTTATTTATTTATTCATGAGAGACACAGAGAGAGAGACAGAGAGAGAGGCAGAGACACAGGCAGAGAGAGAAGCAGGCTCCATGCAGAGAACCCAATGTGGGACTTGATCCTGGGACTCCAGGATCATGCTCTGGGCCAAAGGCAGGTGCTAAACCACTGAGCCACTGAGGGATCCCTCTCTGATGCTTTATTTTATGTTTCTACTATTTAATTTGAATGTACAAATTACTATAAACCTTTTTGAAATCCACTGTAAAATGTGGAAAGTAAATCCCTAAACAGCTTACCTGGGATTTGTTCATTTTCGGATGCTCTTGAGAAAGGACCAGGAATCGTGATACCAGAGCTGAGTAAGAAGAGGAATAAATCATGAGAAGTCTGGCTAACTTAGCGGGTATTAGGATAACCTATCAATAAAATGATCCTTGCTCAATCTGGTAAGGTAATATTCACTTGTCCATTTATAATTCTGAAATGATCACAGAGAGCTTTTCTTACTGAGTGAATATAAACAGTTGTTTTCTTATGGAATTACTGTCAACTTGGGCCTTGGAAAAAAATTAAAGATGACCTGATTGCAATAATAGATTTTTTTTTAATTTTTTATTTATTTATGATAGTCACAGAGAGAGAGAGGGGGGGGGGGCAGAGACATAGGCAGAGGGGAGAAGCAGGCTCCATGCACCGAGAGCCTGATGTGGGACTCGATCCCGGGTCTCCAGGATCGCACCCTGGGCCAAAGGCAGGCGCTAAACGCTGCGCCACCCAGGGATCCCGCAATAATAGATTGGATCAATAAAATTCAGTATATACAAAGTTTGGAACACCATTCCAGTATTAAAAATAATACTAGGATTACAATACTTATTGGCATGGGAAATGTTGAAAATTATGTCCTTTACCTATATTCCTACTAATATTTTTTAGCCACTTGAGAGCAGAGAATCCAGGAGAAGCTCAGAAAGGAGTGCAAGTGCTTTAAAATGTTTGCCTTTTTGTCTGGCTTCCCTCAGATGCAGTTTCCCAAGAGGATCTTTTGCTAAGAAACCTGTTTTAACTTGTGGTAGAGGACAAAGCCCTGACCTGGAAACCGAAATGTGAATTCAGTTCTTGGTTATCGCTAGCAAACTGTGTAACTGGATAAGATAGTTACCTAATTTTAAAATAAGGAAAGTTACATGGTTTTAAAAACTTTCTCTTTACCTCCACTATGTGATTCTATGAAGGGGACATTCAATGAATCCCAGGTGTGCTGGCGGACATGGTTTGAGCAGCTCAGAAGAAACAGAAAGAGCGGAGACCACAGGGAATGACACATATGTGCTTGGAAAGTGATGAGATATTATTTCCTTTGCTACCGCTGGCCCTCCTTCCCTCCAACCCACACCCCCACAAATCCTTCAGGGAAGCGTCTTTTCCTGTCACATTTGCACCTTGCCCATTCCCTTCAGTTGCACCTCACATGGTTCTTCTGAAAGTTGACCTACAGTTTTCCTGAGCTACAATAATCAACGGTCTCTGACCATGGTGTTATCACTCAGACATTGCTCACAGTGGAGAGGAAAACTTTGACCAATAACTTGAATATGTTCCTTTCAAGGATTCTTCTGCTTCCCCAATCAAATTCTAGGAAGAAGTTTCGATTCGGGAGTATCTTCTTCCAGGTGTGAGGACTGCTGCTTTTTTACTTCAGTGGAATGGTTTCGTTTCAACCTGGGCCTTGGAGCCACATTTCCATTAGCTGGAACCTGCACTTGGGAGTCCCCAGGGTCAAGTGCCTGGTGAGCCGGACCTTTTCTAAAATCTAACGAGGGCTGCTGAAAAGTGAGACAATACTGCAGCAGCAGGAAGAGCCTAGAAGCCTCAATCATGCCTTGTGACATAAGGAAAATGAGTCTATCAAAATATATAGCATAATTGCTTCCAGAGGCACACACGGGACAAGTCATCGCGCCAGAGAAAGCCCTATGGGTGTAGGTAGAGGGAACCACATTGCAAAGGTCATGAGACGAGGAGTAAAATAGACCTAGTTTTAAAACTCAATTCAAAAAAAATAAAAATAAATAAAAATTCATTCGCCTTAGCATTCTGCAAACGAGGTCTTTAAATGTGCTCCAACAGGGGGAGCAATGCAGACCCCACAGCCTGGTTAGAAGGATTGAGCTGAAACGTCTAAAAATCTTTGTAACAATGATAGCAGGGGATACTTATCCAGGACATACTATATTTTCTGCTTGATCTTTGGATCATTTTACTTCGGAATAACCTTTGTGAGGCAAATATGGTCTTTATGCTTATTTTACAGGTGAGGAAACAGGATCAGTCTAAGTAACATGCCCAGGGATGCAGTGCTGTTTTGGTGACAGGACCTGATCGGAACCCAAACGTCACGCTCTTAAAACCTAACGCAACGCTGCCACCACCTCGGTTCTGACCCTCCAGTCCCTCACTGAAGTGTCTTGTCCGGGCAGTTCTGCACCCTGGCCATTCCCTTCAACTGCAGCTCGCATCTTTCTCCTACCAAATACTTAGTGTAAAACAGCTAACATAACATAGTGGTATGGATTCCTCATAAAGAGTATTTGTTCCCTTCCCTGCTGCCCTCTAGCACTTCTCAACCTGGCCCGGTAGGCTGCGGATCCAAGTGCATCAGCGAAACTTCCGGAACGATACCTGGCCATGTGGATGCGCAAATCTCTCACCCTCACAAAGCACCTTTTTCAGGCACACGGGGCTGCAGAGAGTGCCCGCCCTGAGGCCTGCGGCTCAGGGGCCGGCCGGGCTCTCGCTACCCTTCCCCTGGACCAGCGGAAACGCGCTTGGGGCCTCCCTCCCGAGGGATGCGGGGAGCGCGCGTGTCCATCCTCCGCGGACCCCGGCCAGGTCCGCCCCGCCCTTCCCTCCGACGCCCCGAGGGCCCGGAGCCCCCCCCTACACCCCCGGCCAGTCGTTCTCTAACTCGCCAGTCCTTCCTCTAACACCGGCTTCGCTTCCACTTTGCACCAAGTACAGGTGAGCACGGAGCAACTCGAGCGCCACGATAGAGCACCGGGAAGAGCGCATGCGCAGAAGCTGCCTTCCCTGGGCTCCCCAAGGGGCGGTCGGCGCCTTTCCGAACTACATTCCCCATAAGGCCCCGCGGCCCCCACCTCCTGCTGAGGAATTCTTCGAGGAATGTCTGCATGGATTGCATGGTTTGATGGATTGCTATGAATCATTAATACAAGAAGAGGAGTTGCCTGCTAACTTCATCGAAGACTAGAGCTGAGAAGCGAAGATGACAGATTATGAGATTTCCACCCAAATGTTAATGATTCTAAACTCTTTATCTTGCTCCTAAACTTCTCTTATGAACACCATAAGAATAAGTTTATCAAGAAGAAGAAGAAGAAGAAAAGAAGAAAAGAAAAGAAGAAGAAGAAGAAGAAGAAGAAGAAAAGAAGAAGTTTATCTTGTTCTTTCTACTGTTTTTCCCAAAAAGAAGAAGAAAAGAAGAAGAAGAAGAAGAAGAAGAAGAAGAAGAAAAGAAGAAGTTTATCTTGTTCTTTCTACTGTTTTTCAGAAGAAGAAGAAGAAGAAGAAGAAGAAGAAGAAGAAGTTTATTTTGCTCTTTCTACTGTTTTTCCCCATTGAGCTTCAGAAAACACACTGGGGAATAACCCTGTGAACGTTCTAAATGTGAGAAAGCCTTCTTTATATCTAAGATCTCATAGGGGGGAGCATTCAGAAGATTTTAACCAATACAGTAAAGCCTCCACCTGTTTTGGTGGGTCCATCTAAACATGTTGAATGTGTGAAAGCATTGTGAGGCATTCAAACTTTAACTATTCAAGAATTCACGCCAAAAGAAAATCTATCAGTGGGAAGTGTAGTAATTTTAAAAAAGCATGGTGTACTCTTTTAAATAAAACAATACACAAACAAATATATAAAGCATAATTTTATCTTTTACATACACATGCTTGGATCAAGTTATGCACATTTAAGTAGATATTTTTTCATTTAAGTAGATATTAATTTAAATATTTATTTATTCATGAGAAACACATAGAGAGAGGCAGAGACATAGGCAGAAGGAGAAGTAGGCTCCCTGTGGAGCCCGATGTGGGGCTTGATGTGGGGCTCAATCCCAGGACCCCAGGATCATGCCCTGAGCCAAAGGCAGACACTCAACCACTGAGCCACCCAGGTATCTCTAAATAGATATTAATTTAGATAAGATTTAGGAACGTGTGCTCCAAAATTAAGAATGTTAATCCATGGGATATGGGATTATTTAGGAGGAAGAGGGACTTTCCCTTGTGCGTGTATATAATTTTTCTATGAATACGTAAAATGGATGATTTTTCCATTTTGTGTATGAAAGATATACAAAATGAAAGGGAAATATGAAGGCATTCTTGGCCTATTAATTTGTCTGTCAAATGTGTGTGTGAGGGTAAAGAGAGGCAATAGAATACACATAGGCATACAAATAGATCCTCACTGAGATAAGCGCTGAACTTGAAAATATTAAATGCTCATCACATAAAGGGAATTTTTATTTTATTTTGATTTTTGATGTTTTGATTTTGATTTATTTTTGATGTTTTATTTTTGATGTTTTTATTTTTGATATTTGAAAATATTAAATGTTCATCACATGTAGGGAATTTTTTTTAACATATAGGGAATTTTTATTTTTGATGTTCTCTTTTTAAAAACTTCCTTAAGGGATGCCTGGGTGGATCAGTGGTTAACTGTCTGCCTTTGGCTCAGGGCTCACGTTGTGATCCCGGGGTCCTGGGATCGAGCCCTACATCGGACTCCCCGTGGGGAGCCTGCTTCTCCCTCTGTCTCTGCCTCTCTCTCTGTGTTTCTCATGAATAAATAAAGAAAATCTTTTTTAAAAGAGGGGGGATTGTAAATATTGCAAGAAGGAGGAGGAAAACAGGGAAAGTGATGAGAGGGGAATAGGGTCTGAGTTCTACAGCTTCTCAGGTCCCCAACTCTGAAGCTCAGTCTGGCCAGCACAGAGCTCAGGGACTGGTCTCCAGAGATGATGAATTAGTCAAGATAGTTGAGGGGGAGGAGGAGTGGAGAAGGAAAAGGGAGCCAAGGGGTGGGGGGGGGGAAAGCTGAGAGATTGGGAGGGTAGTGAAGGGGGGAGGAAGAAAGTGTGATGGAGGGAGGGAGGCTAGGGAAGAAAGAGGAAGAAAGTAAGTCAAAAAGGAGGCCAGCAAGGCAGATATTGGATAATGCAGTTTCCTCTATGGCCACCAGGTGACAGTATTAGCACGGATCAGCTGTCCTTGACCACCAGGATGAACTTTTGTCCGGACACAGGCTCCTTGCTGCTGTTACCCTGGTCATCTCATCCATGGTAGACATCTGTTGGTTTTCTCGGTCCTCCTCACATCCATACAACCTTTTTCTGATAACATCACTTCAATTTCCCTCGGGGAACTACCACACTTCTATTAAGGCCTGCCACATACACATACATAGGCACACTGCACAACTCCAGAGGATTCATCCGTTTAGATGGCTGAGAAGTACCTGCAGTGCCCAACCTATGCAACTGTCAATGGCAGCCATTGAATGATGGTCCAGTAAGTTGCCTGTCCCACACCTGGCCTAGGTGGAGCTGAGTCATTTTGATATAGATGCCTTGAAGCAACTGAGTTGATTCCTGTCATGTAGATCTCTGGAGTTATCCTGGTCTGGTTCTCTAACTTAATTTAATTTAATTATTTTATTTATTTTAAAGATTTTATTTATTTGAGAGCGAGAGTGTGAGTGTGAAAGAGAAGGAGCAGGGAGAGGGAGAGAGGGAGAAGTAGACTCCCCACTGAGCAGGGAGCCAGGCATGGGGCTCAATCCTGGGATTCTGGGATCATGACCTGGGCTGAAGGTGGATGTTCAGCCAACTGAGCCACCCAGGTGCCCCTGGTTCTGGTTCTTACCAACTCCAACAAATTCCATTTATTTATTTATTTATTTATTATTTATTATTAATAGTTAAGAGATTTTATTCTAGTAGCTATAATTACAGTGCTCGTTTGTCGAAATGAAAACTGAAAACAAGTATACAAAACAGTTGATTACTAATCGTGTATTGAAAGCAGTAAGAGGGTCCACGACACCAAATGAACCAGTTCTGAGGACTTCCCCAAGATAAAGTTGAACAGCTCCAGCTTCGTCAGTGTTTATCAAAATACAAAAGAAAACAGTAGAGGTCATCGTTTCGGTGGCAAATCTGACCCTTGCAGGCTGAGGGAGTGAAAGCATATGTAGACAGGGGCTCCCAGGGCTCCGGGGGCTGAGGCGCTGGGATGACTGGCCTGCCTGCCTGCACTCCTGCTGGTGAGACCCCAGGCGGCCCGGAGCAAGCCAGAGTGCCCCCCACCACCCCCAGGGAGGCCGGAGTCCCTCCAAGGGGCCCACGAGCCGAGATGCAGCCCCCAGCCCATCTCCTGGGCAGCCGTGTAAGCACAAGCACAAACGCTAGGGGATGCAGGATGACCCGAGACAGAGCGATCACAGGGACCCTATCGTGACCATGCAGAATGGACTGTGGCTGGTTCTGGCCCGTCTCACGTTCCCGACGAGAAATGACCCACTGGTGGACTGGACTCTGGCCACCACTGCAGAACCTACACTAGGCATGTTTCTCCCTTCTGTGTGTTCAAGTGTTCTCCTTTTCTTGTATTGGTAATGATTTTAAAAATGCACTGAGTTTGGGTTAAAAACCAACCACCAAAATGGATCTCAACATAGATTTAATGCCCAGAGGAGGCATGCCAGGCTGGTCTGACACAGCAACTCCTGGAGGCCCCATGTGCCTAAATCCCTTCTCAGTATTGAACAGTGGGTTAATTCTCTTTGTACAATAAAAAAAAAAAAAAGCTGAATAATATTGCATAGGAGTACCAGAAACTGCCTCGTTGGGAACACAAACTATTTACATTAAATAAAAACCCGGCTGCAGGCTGCGCCTGCACATTTACAGCGTGGTGAAGCACACTGTGACCGACCATGGAGACAGCTTCTGGCACTCACACCACATGAGAGCAAAGTAGGGTGGAAGGAGGGAATGAGGGGAGGGGGGCGCGGCTCACTTCTGGTTCCAGAGCTGATTAGACAGCCAGTCCAGTCCCTCACAGAGCCCAACCCCGCTGGTGGCACAGGTGGCCTGAATGTACCAGTTCCTGTGGCGCAGGGAGTGCAGCCCCAGCTTGTCTGTGATCTGAGCAGCATTTGTGGCGTTCGGGAGGTCCTGCTTGTTGGCAAACACCAGCAGGACGGCATCCCTGAGCTCATTCTCCGCCAGCATCCTCATGAGCTCCTCACAGGCCTCGTTCACAGGCTCTCGGTCATTGCTTCAACCACAGATGAGACCTTGTGTATTCTGGAAGTAGTGGCGCCACAGAGGCTGGATCTTGCCCTGGCTGCCCACGTCCCACCCGGTGAGGCTGATGTTCTTGTACTCCACGGTCTCCACGTTGAAGCCACGGTCTCCACGTTGAATGGTGGTCATGATCTCACCCAGCTTTAGTTTGTACAGGATGGTGGTCTTCCCCACAGCATCCAAGCCCACCATGAGAATGTGCATTTCTTTTTTGCCAAAAAGGCCCTTGAAGAGGTTTGCAAAGGTATTTCCCATGCTGTAGGCTGGTGGAAGCAACACTGGCCAGAGAAACTCTTGGCAGCCGTGGCGAGGCTACTCAAATTCCTTTTTAATGTAGCTATTGAGAGACACTTTGTGTTGCCAACATAGAACCCCAATAAGTCACAATCCCCACCTCAAGCCTTTCTCAAACTGGAAGCCAAATCGCAGCAAATGGTCTTGAGTACTTAAATTAAAGTTAGTCTTTATTCATTATCCATCCTTTATTCTACCCAACAATTATTTCTGGATACCTGCTATGTGCCAGGCACTGTTCTAGGCTCTGGGAAACAACAGTGAAAAAGCCAGACACGGTCCCTGCCTTCATGGGATCTGCCTTTCAGAATCTGGTGAGGAAGACCACAGTATTTATTAGCTACAACTAGCTATAGCATTTCAAATAGCATAGAATTCCAAATTGTAAAGAGCTCTGTGAGGGCAAAGAATGGAATGCTATGTGGAAGATATTTTTAAGTAGATAGTATTTTTTCTAGGCTTACTAAGTGCAAACACTTTTTATGGCTCCTAACGATGAGCAGAACAATGCTGCAGCCTAAATCCGACTGTACATCCCATTTTACAGATTCGAAAAACAAAACTTACATTACAAAGAAAGGTAGTATTATTAATAATTTATAAATATAAATAGGGTTTTTGCCAGGACCCGGGACTTGAAATACTAAAACTGGGGCAGTCCTGGGCAAACACAGACAAATTGTCATTCTAATAAATAACTAGGCTTAGGTCACACTTAGGGGAGTGGTGGGGTGAATATTGACTCCAGATCTAGTTTGATCCCAAAGCTCACGTACACAGTGACCACTCCATGGGCGTCCTCGAATGTGAACAGTCTGTGGAGAAATGGAGGCAAGCAGGAGATGCTGAAGGCAGGTCAGCAAGAGGTGGAGGCAATGGTCCAGCAAGAGATGGGAGTGGAGATGAAAGGAGGCTTTCACTCATCAGTAACTATTTAGATATGAAGGAAGAAGGGGGCAAAAGTGGGATGACTCAAGAGTTTTGGCTGAGGAATGGAGTGGAAGTTATCTGGGGTGGGGAGGGAGGATGATGATTCAGATTGGCCACAGTGGGTTTATCATCCAGGTAGAAATGCTAGTACACAACTGGAGGGGAATCGCAGCATTAGGGAATCTTTGTGGCTTAGCTTGTTAGAGACCAGAGATGAGCTTGAGATTAAAGCCTCAGATCAGCCAGGCTTTCTGGTTGCAATCAACAGACATTGACCCAGACTAGCATAAGCGAAAATGGGGTTTTTTAATGAGGTTGGGAGACTCCTGCAACCAAGGTAGAATATAGGTGGGAATTGGAGCAGACTGGGTAGCAGGAATCAAATACATCCTGTGGGGATGCCACTGCCACCACTGCCCCCAGACAGCGGAGGTCATGCTGCTGTGGTTGCTCCCACTGCCAGTGAAAAATGGATACCACCGTTGCTATCACTAGCGTGAATAAAATACTCCCCTCTCCCCTCTCCCCGCCTCATACATTTGTATCAGTTGCTGAAGATTCAAATCCTGGGCATCTGATTAGCTGAACCCAAGTCACATGGCCTACGCCCCAGGTGCCAGGGGAAAGGAAAGCAAGTGTCTGGCTTTTCAGGTGTCCTTGGTGGGAGAAGGTAACCTGCCTTCTAGAAGATTTACACATGGGTGATGTCCCATGTGTAGAAAGGATGTTCAGAAGTCAAGGAACCAAAATGAATGAATGATAATAAAATGTCTAATACAACTTCTGCAGCTGTCATATGCACCTAGGCCATTGTATATATGATGCTCAAAGAAAAGTCCTGCAATGTACAGAGTTGTCCAAAAGTGGCCCTCCCAAAGTTCTCAAGGGTTGCCTGGGCATTAAGCCAGCTGGGTTATGAAGGGGAAGTGTCTCCTTCTTAGTTTCCATGAGATCAGGGGCCCTTTCCTCAGCACAAGAGACTGTACCTTTCCATGGTTCCCAGTGTCCCTAAAGGTAGGTTCAGTCCCCAGACGACTCCTGAGAACCATGGTCACCCCCAATCCCTTCTGCTTGGTATCCAGGCAGTTTGTTGCTTCCCTTCATTGATGAGGCTGCTTTCACATGATCCCCATAAGAAGGGAGAGTAGTAGGTGTGGGAACCCTCCCCTGGAACACAGCCTACACTATGAGTCCAGTAAATCACCTGTGCCCTCATTCCTTTCCGTGGGAAAATGGTGGGATGGGGAACCTGCACATTTTCTTTTCTCTCCGACCCTCAAAGAACTTTACTACCTACACAATAAACCTTACCTTAACCTGTTCCATGAGAATGTCTCTGAATTTCTACTGAGCCCAACAAGTGGAGACCCCACAGGGGTCTCCCTAACAGTGGTCTCTTGCCCTAACAATGCTTTGCCAAGATCCTAGGGTGGGTGGGGCTACCCAGAAAACCCCCTGTCTGTCCCACCTCATTTCTCTCTCTGCCCTGTCTCCCTACCTGTCAATGCTACCTTGTTCTAGATCCTTTGGTACCTTAAATCTTTTTTAGAGGGAAAGCTTTTAAGAACTTGCCATCCACATTGAAGTTTCAGGGACTCAGTTAACTCCTTCTCCCAAGGAAATGTGCATATCCAGGAAAGACAATGCTTAACAAACTTCAAATAAACACCAACAGAGGGTGGGTGGGGGGATTTTTTTTAGGAGGGGGATGTTTCAGATTCCCTTCAATGAAAACATGGAGACCCTGCCTCTAGGTAAGGCTGGTTCCAGCAGTCATTTTATATTCCTCCTTCCCTGCACTATGAGGTTTGGTGGTCCTAGAAACCTGGATTCAGGCGACAGGTCCAGAGGGCTCAGGCCCTGTTTAGACAAGGCAGGTGTCTCCAGCACCCACCTGGCTGCCTCCCCAGGCACATCAGCCAGGATTCCAGTGCCATGCTGGACGTGTTCTCACTTCCCTCCCCTATTAGACTGGGAGCTCCTAAGAACAGGAGCCCAGTTGGCATCATCTCTGTAGTATCTGTACTGCCCAGCAGGCTTGCCCTGTATGTAGCAGCGTCTCAATAAAGTCATATGTCACTATGCAGAGGGAGGCAGCATTTGATGTTTATTCTGCAGGATTTAAAATAAAAGGTTCCCTGAATTTTCATGAAGAGTGTGCACAGATTCCCAAGAGACCCTGATGCTAGCTCCTACCCTACTCAATCTGCAAATGTTCATCCACCAGGCTGCCATTAGGCCATAGAGTGCTTTTGTGTAAATTATAAAGAGGTGCCTCCCTCTCAGATTGTATACTTATTAAATCTGGAAATTGTTTTACTAAATATACAAATCTCGACTGTGATGTGAATGGTGACCCCCCTAGGGCTGTGTGCAGTGCACAACCTGTGCACCTGTACCAAACAGTCCTGGGCACTACTCCCTCCTCCACCACTCCCCCCTCAGTAGAGATGAAGTAGTGAGTCTTGCCCTCAGGTGCCAGGATCTCCTTCCTGTCTGGACATCATGCTCCCTGGTTGCTTCTAGGAGCTCAATCTGATCTGGGAGGAGTCTTTGATGACACTGTAGTACACAGAGGCGGCCTCCTGAGGCGGGAGCTGGGGTGGGGCCCGCCGACACTGAAATAGTCCGTGGAAGGCCTCCCGGAAGCGCTGGGACATCAGGGCGTAGATGACCGGGTTGACCGCGCTGTTCAGGTAGACGCAAAGGCGGCAGAAGAGAAGGAAGCCAAGGTTGAGGTAAGGCGGGCTCAGAAAGGAATTCACCACCACTAGGGTGCGGTAGGGCAGCCAGAGCAGAGCAAAAACCAGCACCACCACAGCCAGCATCTTGGTGACCTGCCAGGTAAGACAGGAAAAAGGGGACGCGTGGGTGCCGAATGCAGAGGGAGAATCCGAGGTCCGGGCCTCTCTGTGGGCTTGCAAGAGGAGGAAGCCAACAGAGCACAGGCCTTCGCCAAAGGTGCCCTCAAGCATGTCCCCGCTCCCCTTCAACCCCATTCCCAGCTAGAAAGCTGCTGTGCATCCTCCCAGGCCTTGCTCAACTCATTTTCCCGGGGTACAGAGGGAGGGACACCCCCATCCCACCTCCTACCCCCACCCACCCCCCAGCCACCTCCAAAGCCCTTGGACAGGCCATCATTCTTGCTGGCAGCAAATTCACGAATCCACTGCCTCATCACAGGAAGACTTGAGGATTGAAGCAGTGAATGATGGTGAGGAACGCAGAACAGTGCCAAGCCGGCCCTAAATGCCCCACATGGGCTGCCGCTAACAGGACCTCTGCGACTACTACTGCAAGTGCTCGGAGCTCAGAGCCAGGCACAACGGGGTTAGGATCCTGGTTGCACCACTAACCAGCTGTTTAGCTTGGATGCACCTCTCAACTTCTCCCCCAACATCCCTGGCCACCCACTTGCTCACCTGTGCTGCTGTCATTGCACCCCACCCCCAATTCGATCTCCAGACTCTTCCTCCCGTCTTCTCTGGACAGCCAGTCTTGCCCCAGCCCCCTTCCCTCCCATCCCTCCCCTCCTCCCACTTCATCCTAGGCCAGCACTTCCCTAACGGCTAAGACTAAAGCCTCCTAGAGGTGGTACACACTGGAAGGTGTTTCAAAAGATGCTTCATTTTTAAGTTCCAGAATGAAAAGCCCACAAGGGGCATCGGTCAATGGGAGACAGAGACATCACTAATACGGAGGACAGCAGCACACTCAGGCTGCTGGAGTCCTGGGTGACTCCTTCGGAGACCAGATCTAGGGTGGCAAAAGTGCACTTGCTAGAGCTTGCATTGAGACAACTTGCCCATCAAGGAGGAAGCTAGCCTGGAATGTTCCTGTGTAAGATTGCTTCCCAGAGTCCAGGACTTTAGTGCTAGAAGTGATCTCTCCAAAGAGGCCTGACCCTGACTACATCAATAAACTTCAGTGCTGTAATATTCTCCAGGCACCAGAAATCTCAGGAATTCCCTAGTCAGTCTTGACTCCTGATTTTATCAAATTCAGATTTAATTCTACTCCATTTTAAGTAACTTTGGGTGATAAATACTGGATACCAGTGTGTGGGCTGTGGAGCCAGTTTGCCTGGGTTCAAATCTTGGCTCTGCTCTTACCAGTCCTGTAACCTGGGGTAGCCCCTCTGTGACTCAGTTTCCTCATCTGTCAAACAGAGATGGTAGCAGTACATAGATCACGGAGTTATTAGAAAAACTCAATATGCTAACTTTTGTAAAAGACTTGGGCCAGTGCCTGGCACATAGAAAATCCCCAATAATTGTTAACTATTATTAGTAGCAGTAATATTCTCTACCTTGCTCTCCTAGACATGCGGCTTTCATTCAATGCCTCTTCCCTGTTGCTGTTGTACACGGCATTCTGCAAGGGCTCTCTTGGACATCAAAGAATGCTTAGTCCTTAGACTGCCCACTGTCAAAAAGACACTGATGCTCCAACAAAACAGTAATAATAGGTACCCTATACTGAACACTTACTATGTGCCAGATTCATAATATTCACTATCATCCACTGAGGTAGAGGGCACTATAGTTATAATGACTTTACTGAGTTGAAAATCAAGGTTCAGAGAGGTGAGGTGACCTACCCAAGGCCACACAGCAAGACATTAACAAAGCTGGAGGCTGGATAGATCCAGGTCTGGAATACAATTTTCACCAGCAGAAGTTGCACCCAAAACATAGGCCAGGTGGGAGCTTGAACCCAGCCCTTTTAGACTGAGCAGGAAAGTGGTAAACAGAGAAGTAAATAAGTAGTGGTTGGGAAGGAGGGACATTTGTCTGGAGCCTAAGGTGGTGTGGGGCCTACAGCCAGAGTTAATGCTCCGCACCTGCTCAGCCTACGTCCTGCCCCCTTTCCTCTAAGAACCATTCTTGAGCTAACATGCCTGCAAGCAGGGGCTGTTTGAGGCGGCTGGAAGGGCCCCCCAACAGTGCACCCACCCCGGGAGGCAGGGAGATGGCACAGATGGTCCTCACGCCCAGGGCTCAGGAGTGACTCAGCAGGGGCTAGGTGTCCTCCCCCCTCCCCCGCCAGCTGAGGGTGTGGGTGGAAGGCTGAAGATAAAGACCAGTTGGGTTTGGGGAGCTCTCCTCCCACCTGTATTCCTTGAATACCCTTGGGAAGCCACACTGCCTGCTGGAGTGTGGGTGGAGGATATAAGGAGTCTGGACACTTGGGTTCTCGTCCCACTTCCCTCCATGTGTCACCTTCTCACTCCCTTTGTCCACTCTGAGCCTATTTCTTTATCCATGAAAATAGGTGTTCAACCTCCCAAAAGAGTAATGTCAGGAATGTCAGGCACACAGTAAGTGCTCTGTAAGTGCTGGGTCTCTCCTGACCTCACCACAACCCATCCCCCCTAGGCTGACTGGCTCTGGAGTCCATGCTGGCAGCTTTAGTGTCAGATGTGGTAAGGACTTGAGAAAGTCACTTCTCCTCTCTGGGTCTTAGTCTCCCCATCATTAGGAGAATACCACCATGGGTGTAGCCACTGGTTGGGAAAGTTTAATAATAACCAATCTTAGGGGACCTGGATGGCTCAGTGGTTGAGCACCTCCCTTCCACAGGTGGTGATCCTGGGATCCTGGGATGGAGTTCTGCATCAGGCTCCCTACAGGGAACCTGCTTCTCCCTCTGCCTATGTCTCTCTCTCTCTCTCTCCCTCTCTCTCTGTGTCTCTCATTAATAAATAAATAATCTTTAAAAAATAACCAATCTTAATTGAATATTTAGTTTGTGACATGCTTCACATGGGCTAAAGGCTTCCCATGGGTAATCCCATTTCTCAGGACACTCCAATGTGGAAGGTGCTGTCATTATCCCATATGACAGAAGAGGAAACTGAGGCTCAGAAAGACAGAAGTGATAGCTCCAAAATCAAGCCTACTAAATGGCACGACAGGGCTTGACACTGAGGAGTTTGACTCCAAAAGGGCCCAAGCTTCCATCCATCCATCTGCTGGCTCTGCACAGGGATCCCAAGGAAGACCGAGGTCCCCACCTGCTTCCGGGAGCTGAGGGCACCTCTCTTGCCTCTGGAGGAGAAGCGCTGGTGGCCAGCAAGGTGGCCCTGGGGCGCAGAGCCGGAGTGCCCTGGGTCCTCAGGAGACAGCGGCCCCACAAAGAGGACGCGCGCTATGAGCACGTAGAACACGGTGGCCAGGCCCAGGGGCAGCGCATAGAAGAGCGCGAAGTCCAGGAAATAGATGGGCAGGTAGAGGGAGCGCGACACGCGGTAGCCGCACTGCACCTGCACGCCGTCGGCGTACGCGGTCTCGCGTGTGTCCACCAGGAAGAGCCAGAGCACGCAGTAGGCGCCGGTGCCCAGCCACACGGATGCCGCGATGCGCTTGGCCCGCGCCACGGTGCACAGAGTTTGGGCGCGCAGCGGGTGGCAGATGGCGAGGTAGCGCTCCACCGTGAACGCGGTGATGGAGCCCGTGGACGCGTTGATGCCCACGTACTGCAGGTAGGTGATGCCCAGGCAGCCCGCGTGGCCGAAGACCCAAACCCGGGCGGACGCCGCCTCGGCCACGGTGGGGACTCCGGCCGCCAGGAGCACCAGCAGGTCCGCGGCGGCCAGGCTCACCAGGTAACAGTTGGTGGGTGTGACCATGTGGCGGCTCCGGAGCACCACCAGCACCACCATGGCGTTGCCCGCCACGCCCATGGCGCAGACGAAGGGCACGAGGGTCAAGGTCACCGCTTGTACAGCCAGCGGGGACCGCGGCATGGTGCCCAGGCCCGACGCGTTGGCGCGCTGGGGGTGCTCGGTGTGGTTCTCCATGCGCTCGGGGCCGCACTGCACGGCGAAGGCGAGCTGGGGCGAGCTGGGGCGATTACCCGGCCGGGCGGCCGCACCAGTGCCCTCGGGGGTCTGGAGACGCTCGCTCTCGCTCTCGGGGCGGGAGGTGGGGTGCCGGCCGCTGCCTCCTGCGGAACAGGTTTCTCCAGCTCCGGGCAGGGTCCCACTGTCCCCCGCAGAGCGCTGGGGACTCCCAGGAATCGGGACCAGGAGCCGGTTTCCAAGACGCCTCTGAAGCGCGCAATCTTCCCGGGGCCGCGGTTCCCCGCAGGGGCGCGTTGCGGGCTGCTGGCGGGGCGCTCCCGGAGCGCACTGGGCGCCCAGAGGCCGCCCCCGACAGACCTGCTGCTGGAGCCGGCGTCAGGTCTTACCTCCGCTCCGTAGGCTCGGGGCGCTCGGGACTCCGATCTGGGGTGTCCGCTGCAGGAGGCACGGGGCGTGGGGCCGGGTCTCCGCCTCGCTAGTCTCCTTGCTCCGCTTTCCGCGACCAGAGTTCGTTTCCTCGGCCGGAGTTCGCGTGGTCTCTCCTCTGATACCGCTTGGCTGATTCTGGTTGACCCGGTGCAGCGCGCGTTCTTTGCCACGGGCTCCTGGCACCGCACCCCGGGCCCTTGGGGTCGAGTGGGGGATGCAGGGTGCGGGGTGGGGGGAACGCATGCCAAGGGCGGCCGTGGTATGGGGCGCCCTGCTCGCAGGCCTCTTTCCCCAGTCTATGGGGGCGGCTCCGCGGGGCCGTGGGGGAGGAGTCGGCCCCTCGCAGGCTCCTGGACTCAATCCAGAAATCCTATCTTGTTTTACTGGCAGAAACCTCAGCCCTGCTGTTGGCGAGGCCCAGAGCTGCGGAGAAAGGGAGGGTATTTGCCCATCTAGACTTGGGTCGGTCCTGTCTCCTAAACTCGCACCTCCTTGTTACTTTTTCCCTTTCTCCTGCTAACCTTTCCCAGTTTTCCTTTCTTCCTCCTGCAGAAGATCTGGAAATTCTTGGCAGGTGTGCCCCGCCTCCAGAAGGATCTCTCCCATCTCAAAGACCCTGCCGTTCACAGGGCACAAGCCAGTTAGGCATCTTTAGCTTTGTGTTTGCCTCGGAGAAGGAGAAGACGCATCATGGTAGTTGAAGAAAGGAAAAAACTTTTTTCTCCACTTAGAGAAAGCTTCCTGAAGGTGGGACCCACTGAGCTTCATAAAAAGCATAAAGGCTGCTTTCCAGAGACTCCAACTCTGTACCTGCATAGAGTAGAAGCTGTACAATCGTTTGCTGCTTGCGGTCAGTTATGCTCTCTAAAAATTATTTCTTCATCTGTGAGATGGGATAATAATGATGGAACTCATCTCGGAGTGTCCTTGGAAGGCTTACACGAGGGACATAGGAAAAATCCATGCAAAGTGCTTAGCTATGCTCGGCCTTGGCAAGGGGTTAATGTTTATCCCTCCCTCCCCTCATGTATGACCCCAAACTCTGATAAATGGATAAGAAATGCATGATGAGGAACTTGGTAGGGTAGTATCTTGGGGGCACAGCCAGGGTTCAGGACATCCCCCGTTGTCAGCCTTTGTAATGAATGATGACAGCGTATATGAAGCACCTGCTATTGCCTGGTGATATTCTGAGTGCTTTACATGTATTTATTCATTCTGTGCTCACAACATCCAAAGGGGAAGTTATTTCCAGATCCCCCACTTTACAGACAAAGAAACTGAGGTCTAGAGCAGTTAAATTTCTCGCTCAAAGATACATGGGTTAGTAAGGTGGGGAGGGGGACTACTAGCATTTTAGCTCAGTATTGTGTCCATGGAGTCCTCATTCGTATACCCCACACACACATACTATGCTACTTCTCTGCCCTATACTCTTCTCTGGGATCTTCAGCAATAACAATAGCAAAGCATCCTACTCAGAGCCAAACACCATGCTGTGTTCATTATCTTTATTTCCCCCAGCCCTGGCGAGGCAGGTACTGTCAGTCCCATTTTATAGGTGAGGAAACAGAGGTCCAGAGAGGAATGATTTCCAATGTCATGAGTCAGGGGCCAGGCAGGAAGCAGAACCCCAACACTCTCTGTGTCCCCACCCCAACCCCAGCCATCCCTTACTCAGCTCTTTCCAAGGTATCAAATGCCAGTTAAGCCCAGGGTTCCTCCTCCCCAGTCCAGAGGGTGGCAGTCCTCCCTGAGTGTGGTCCAGAGCAATCCTTTTAGCCATATTAAATGCAAGTGGCTCCTTGGGCTTCTTTCCCTCTAAGCTTGCCGGCTCAGCTCTCTCTCCTGCCTAATTGAGCTGTTCAGTTGCCAGCAGCAAAGGGCAGTACTTGGCAATGAGCTAAGTACATCTCAAGTGGCATTCTCTATTTTCCCAGGCCCTCACTCATCTCGTCTTCCTCATTTAGCAAAGACATCTTAGTAATGGCACTGGTTGCTAAAACCTCCACCCTGTTGTTAAAACCAAACATTTGGGAATTATTTATCTCTCCCTCACTGCTGACATCCAATACTTAAGGAAGTCCCTCAATTCTACCTCCAAAATATACATCAAATTAATGCACCTTTCACCACCATGTCCTGAACTAGCACTTTCCTCCATCCAGATCCTCTTGATAGGACAACTGTGATTGTTTCCCAGTGGGTCTTTAGCTATGTTCTTGCTCCTAACTCAACAGCTCATTCTTCATGCAGTACCAAGTAATCTCTTTTAAAAAAGTAAGCCACTCAATGGCATCCTTTTGCACTTAAAAGGAATCCAAACCCTTTCCACAAGGGCATTCCCTAGAATGCCCTGCATGATGTGGCCCCTCCCCACCTCTCCCTCTTACTCATGATGCCTCAGCCAGAGCCTCCATCTATCTGGCTTACACGGTGCGATGGTCGGATAGTGTCCCCCCAGAGTTCACATCTACCCCAAACCCCAGAAAGTGACCTTATTTGGAAATAGGGTCTTCGCATGTATAATTAATTAAGATGAGGTCATCCTGGATTAGAGTGGCCGAAAATTTAATGTCTGGTGTCTTCATAAGAGAAAGGAGAGGGAGATTCAGACAGAGGAGACATTCACGTGGAAAAAGCCATGCAAAGACAGAGGCAGAGGTTGGAATGCTACAGTTATAAGCCAAGGAAGAAGTTGGGAGAGGCGAGGCCTTGATCCTTCCCTTCAGCCTCAGAAGAGCATGGCCTTGCTGACACCTAGGCTGTAAACTTCCAGCCTCCAGAAACTGTGAGAGAATAAACTTGTGTAAAGCTATTGCACATGGCAAGCACCTGCCTGCTTTGGAGCCTTTGTACTTTGTACACAATTTCCTTAGCTTAGTGCCCAGCCCAGGTGACCCCAGTTGTGGGCATGTGATTCCTGAAACACTCGTTCTTGGATGCTTGTTTTGGGGATGCTTCTTCCTCGGTACCCCTTAGAGAAAGCTTCCTTCCTACAAGAAGTCCAAGCCACATAAGCAGCCACATAGAGGCACTTTGATCAACAGTCCAGATGCGATGTCCCAGCTCAGACATCACACGGGGCAGTGAGGAAGCTCCCAGATTCCAGCCCCCAATCATTTGAATCACTCCCAGCTGGAATCCCAAGACATCACAGAGGAAGGCAAGCCATCTCCACTGTCCCATTCAACGTCCTAACACAATCCATGAGCATTAAGACATGGGTTGTTGCTTTATGTCACCAAGTTCAGGGTAGTCATTACATAACAATAGATAATAGCGGACTCATGTGAATCAGACTGTCAGCAATTGTCAGGAAGCAAAGTCTATCAAAGTGGGAAGCGAAACCCATTCAATAATTTAACCCATGTTCACCGATTTTGTTGTAGGGACTGATTTGGGTCGTCAGAATGAATAGCCAGGTCTGTGAATTAGGCAGAGGGAGCATGACGATTCCCATTTGACAGGTGAATAAACTGAGGTAGAGTGACAAAGAGAGCTGAAGTGATCTACGGTGCCCCATGGACAGCAAGGGATAAAGTAGGCATGGGAACCATATCTGTGCAGTACTAAGCCCTCCGCCAGACCCTGTCCCATGGAAGGCATTTCAGCTAGGAGGCAGCTGTGAACACAGAAGACTTGGTGCCTCGCCTCCCAGCACTTACGGTCCAGTAAGGGCAGCGAACAAATAGATCATTATACGTGCCGTAAGAGTTTTGGAGGTGTTACAGCAGTGTGTATTGGAGAGCCGTACGTCGTCTGCGGTGAGGGCGGGGTAGAGAATTCAGGGGATGCCTCCCCAAGAAAGTGATATGTCAGCAGAGCTGCTGGAATGGTCATCCTGTTGGCTCATTATGAATTCCCAAACAATTGACTTAAGCTACCGGTTTTCTTTTTTGCCCAGTACCCACAAAAAATACATTTCAGATAGCACCCCTGGACACACACACAGCCAAAACAAGGTCTACAAAATTATGCTTATGCTCACTAAGAGCGAATGTATGCTGGTTTTTTTTTCTCTATTCTATTGTTTTTTTGTTTTTTGTTTTTAAAGAAATACTGGTTACAATCTGTTAATTTGGTTCCTGATCTACAGTGGTGGCTCACCGTTTGAAAAACATCTTGCCCAGCATTCACAATCCCAACCCCTTTACCCGTGATATGGCTGGAATAGGCAAGTGACTAATTCTAGTTAATGAGTCATGAATGGCTGTTGCCGGGGGGCTTCTGGGAAGGTTATATTCTTATATAACCAGTCCTAGAGGGAGAGGAAGAGAGGGAAAGAGACAGAGAGATCCTACATGCACATGACCCTGAATGAGTGCCTCCTGAAAGTTTGTGCTCTAGCTGCTTTCTTGCCTCATCTGCCCCGCGACCTAGGGTGGAAGAGGTGGGGAGCACAGATCCATGCCACTCTCAGGGAAGGGCTTCCAGGTGAAGTCTGCTCCCCACACCTCAGGTGAAGCTCCAGAGGGAGCAGGTTGGGTGACTTGGGCCCCAGGTGCCTGGGACCTGGTGCTGGATGCCCACCTCCATAGCTGCCTCCTGAGGTGTCATTCAGGGGTACACAGAAGCCCTCTGTAGCCAGATGGTAGCAATGCTGTCCCCAGGAGGACACTCTTTCCCTCTCCTGGTTCTCACTGCATGAGGAAGCCCCCCTGAGGACTGGCCATGGGTCCATGGGCATTCAGTTTCACAGACGGCTTCCACCCCCTTGACTTCCTTCAGATGGAGAGTGAAGAGACCAAGTCTCAGAGAGGTGATAAGAGGTGCCACCAAGCCACCCAGTCCTCAGTGAGAGAGCTGAGATTTGAATGCAGCTCTGGATGGCTCAAAGTAACATTGGCATGCTATAGAGATTATTCCCATTTCTCCTTCCCCTTCTTCCTGGAGTAGCATCTGGAGAATGCAAGTGTATAGACAGCGTCTTCTACAAGGTTCTTCCCAGCTGAAGTCAGAATGTCTCTTGCTCTTTGAAAGTCAAAGGCTTCACCTGGCTTCTCCTGCTTCACAGCAGCAGATTGTGTTTTCCAAGGGTATTCCAGGGATATGTCCCAAGTGATCTTTGGAAACATGACCTTAAAAGAGAAAGAAAGAAAGAAAGAAAGAAAGAAAGAAAGAAAGAAAGAAAGAAAGACAGACCTTGCCACTCCCAGTCAAGAGGTGGGCTCCCTTGAGTCTGGGTGGGTTCTGTGATTCTTTTGGTGGAAGTGATGCTGCCCAGTTCCAGGGACAGCCCCTAACTGTCCTGGCAGCTTCTGCTTCCCACCTCTCAGAATCCCAAGGTGCTGGTAAGATGGGCTGTTCTGTCCAGACCACATAATGAGCACTGTGGCCACAGACACTGAGTGGAGGGGCCAGTCAAGCCTTCAAACGACCCCAGCCCGTCCCTCTCCACCTGTACCAGTACAAGAGACTGCATGCAAGAACCACCCGGCTGAGCCCAGTCAACTCACAGAACTGTGTGAGATAGTAGTAAATCTTTGTTTCCGGTCCCTAAATTTGGGGGCGGTTTCCTCCCCAGCAATAGATAATCAAGAACACCCACCCTACAAGGTGAGTGTAATAGAAGAGATTAGAACTCAGGGACTCTCGTCTTGCAATTTAGACATATTTTGTTTTGGAGCCAGCAAGTGCTAGAGTGGGGATTGGAACTCAGGACTTGAACTCCTTTCCAGGGTCATATTGGCATTTCCAGGTGGGCAGCAGGGAATGTGGCCTTTTCCATACTTGGAAGCTTCCTCTTCCGGCGCTCATCCCCCAGGCTGGGCCTGTGGCAGCCAGCAGAGGGCGTTCGATACCGCCAAGTTTCCAAGGCCTTTGACAGCCCTGACCCCGGGGTCAAGGGAAGTTAGCACTCCTCTTTCCCCATCTCTCTTCTTTGAAGTTGTGGAATCTTCCTTGGGTAGGAGAAAGGCCAACATTAATATTTATGACTCAGGGAAAATCCGATAATCCTCTCTGAACTTCAGGTTTCTCATCTGTAAAATGGCCATAATAATGATCCTTTTGCCTGCCTCAGAGAGCTCTTGGGATAGAAGGGGGGAGCAGCACCACCACACAGAGGTTCCAGCCATGTGTTTTTCAATCTCTAGACCAAAGAGTAAAAGGATCCCAAGGCCAAATGTGGGATTGTCAACAGGGCTGGAATTAATCTTCAGTTTTTTCTGTCCTTTTAGACCTGGCACCCAACAGGTAATCTGGTGATGGATTCCAGAAAAGAGCCACGGCCTCAGAGAAATGGTCTAACGACCTCTCCATCCTCTTTTCTGTCCCTCAAAAATATCAAATTTGTCCCTTCCTCAGTGCCTTTGCACTTGTAATTTCTCTGGCCTGGAATGTTCCTTCTCTTTCTCTTTGTATGCTTGGCTCCTGCTCATCCTTCAGGTCTCAAATCAAATCACATCTCCTCAGAGAGATCTCCAGTGACCACCCCATCTCTACATGAAATTATCTTGTTTATTCATTAACTCATTTTTAGAATGTCAGCTCCATGAGCAGCTCATATGTCCCTTTCACCACTGTACAGACCAGAGCCTAGCACAGGGCTTGGCATGTAGTACGTGCTCAATAAATACTGGTTGAGTACGTGAATGAAATGTTGAAAACCAAGTACGTGTAAAAATGGAGCTAGATGCTTCTTACCATGCTTCTCTCACATGGAAAGTTCTGTTATCCCCATTGAAAGGCAAAGAAAAATGAGGTTGAGGGAGGCTTAGTAATTTGTTTAGTGTCACACAGCTACAAAGTGGTGGAATCAGAATGGAAACCTAGATTTTTCTGACCTCCAGTTGTCTGTTCTTTCCAGTATATCTGGAGGAGAAGATGCTGTCCCCCCACTTGTATCCCCTCCACACTAGGACTTCCCATACAGGTGGCTGGTGTCTCACTGTGAACACCTGTGACAGTTCCTGAAGGAGTTTCCCCTCAGCCCAAGAAGAAGGCAGGCTGGAGGCGCCGAGGCAAGGAGCAGCCCTCAGCCCGTGGGAGCTGACAGCAGAGGATAAATACCCAGACTTCCTCAGGGTGAGGGTGGAGGGGACTCTGAGGCACCTTCTTCACCAACTTCCAGAAGTTCCACAGCAACGATAATCTGTTTACTGATGCACCCGAATCAGCTTCTTTCCCTGTCTTCTCTAGCTTCTCCACATCCCTACTGGTGCTCCCTAGGATCACCTCCCAAGTAAATCATACTTAAAACCCTATCTCAGGCTTGGCTTCTTCCCAGCAGGATTGCTGTGTAACAAATTGCCACAAATGAAGTGGCTTAAAACTACACACATTTCTTATCTCACAGTTTTTGTGGAGCAGGAGTCTGGATATGGAGCCTCTGGGTCCTCTGCTTCAGTGTCTCTGAAGTTCAGGGCTGCAGTCAAGGTATGGGCCGTGGTTGTAGCCTCACCTGAAGACCCAAGGCTCTTCTCACTTAGAAGGCTGTTGTCAGAATTGAGGCCCTTGGGCTGAAAACCTCAGTTCCAAGCTGGCTATTGCCAGAGGGGACCTTCAGATCCTTCTCTGTGGGCCTCTCCAGCATGGCAGCTTGCTTTATCAAAGCATGCAAGCCGAGAAGATGGCAAGATAGTGAGCCCACTAGCAAGATGGATGTCGCAGTCTTGGGAAACCTGATCACAGAAATGATACCCCACCATTTGTACCATATTCTCTTAGCTGGAAGCAAGTTCAAGGGGAAGAATCACACAAGGGTATGAATTCCACAATGTGAGGTCATTGGTGGACCATCTTGGATGTCTGTCTGTCATACCAGCTAACATGCACCTAAAAAGCTACAACCTCATAGATAAGTTAATAAGTAAGTTCCCATGTAATTTAGAAAGTTCTACATCTAGTCAAGGAAGCTCTCTGATGTACACAAGGAGGGACAGCCAAGGATGTCCATTGCAGCGTTGTTTACAATAACAAAAGTTGGAAACTACCTAAACATCAACCAAAGGGAAATGCTAAACAACTCATGACATATCAATGCCATCCAATAATTAGAAAGAATGAGGTAGGGCGGAGACGTACTGCTGAGTGAAAAGACAGGCTGTAGAACTACACATATCACATCGTGCCATCGAGAACGACACACAATGGTATGCATTCCTATGTTCTATCTGCATATACCTACACGTGTAGAAAAATATCCGAATGGTACCCACCCAACTGGTAATGGCGGTTGTGCCTGTGGGGTAGGGAGGCAGAAATGTGTGTGGTGGTCAAAGGAGACGTCGTCACTCTTATTTGTTAAGGTCATAGGTTCTGAAAGCCAGACCACCTGGATTAAAGTTCTGACTCTGTAGCTTATTAGCTGTATGACTTTGGGCAAAACACTTAACCTCTCTGAACCTCAATTTATTCGCCTCTAAAAGGAGAAGAATAATACCACCATCTATTTAGTTTTAAGATGGTATACATAAAGCTTTTTACAGAGTTTTGGACATATCTAATGGTGTGCTAGAGCCAGCCCCCACCAGCTCCCGAGACCAATTGTGGGCATCTCAGTCCCACTCCCAGCACACCCCCAGTGCATCATAAGCACCCAACAAACACCAGCTATTATTATCTGTACTGCTCTAATTTTCATAAGGACAAGGATTCACGTGTTACTTGTGCAATTTAAAAAAACGTGTGGGTGAGTCACTGCCTATACAACCCACAAGGCAGCTTTGTGGGAAAGGAAGCTGGGATGGAACTGGGTTTCGGGTGAGGTCAAAGATGGCCCTCAGGGATGAGCACAAACACCTTCTAGGAGGGGGTGAAGTGCCTGGAGTGTGGCTCAGGTCTGAGCAGCTGGTGACTCACACTGCACTGGCTGTGTAAGTTGAAACACTTGACTGGGAATATATCTCTTCCTGCTTTGTATCTTTCCCTTTGGCCACTTATTTGGCCCAAAGCAAGCTGCTTCCAGTACCTAACCATTCCTTTCTGCAAGCCCCAAATCTTCAGGAAGGAGCAGAGAAAGGAGAGCGCACAATCCTACCTCCAGATACCTGGCCATTGAACTGATTTTTACTGAGTGTTTATTCTGTACCAGGCACTGCCTCAGGAACTGGAAATAGCAGGGAGGACCAGACACATAGTCTGGAGTTTACATTCTTGCGAGGATGATATGAAACACACGGCAGGTAACAAAGAGCTAAATCTATGAATACATACGCAAGCTAATATCAAATAAAGGATACTGATAAGGGTGTTTATAGAGGTGAGAAAACAATTTGATATGATAGATCAGGGGTCAGCAAACATTTTAGTTAAAGATCCAGAAGGTCAATATTTCAGATTTTTGTGGGCCACGCAGTCCCTGTCTCCACTACTCAAATCTGCCATGAGAACAGAAGCAGCCAGAAACAATACTTAAACTAATGGGTGTGGCAGTGTTCCAGTACAATCCTGTTCACAAAACCAGCCAGCAGGCCAGATTTGGCTCACAGATTGTAGCTTGTCCACTCCTGTGATGGAGTGAAACTGGCTGGGATGGGACAATATTAGGTGGAGTGGTCAGGGAAGGCTTCTCTGAGAAGGTGACGTTTGAGCTAATCCCCGAAGGATGCAAAGAAGCTTCTCCATGCCAAGACTTGAAGGAAGTGTGTTCCAGGATGTGGGAACAGCAAGCGCATTGCCCCGAGGTGCAAACCACCCTAGTGTGTCTGAGGAGTTTGAGCCCATGCAGCCGGGTAGAGTAAGAGAGGGAGAGGTTGGCTTGAGCAGGGCTTTGCGACCCAGGCCACATCATCAGTCAGGGTCCTGGCAGGAAAGAGATGATAGTCTTAAATGGGAAAGGAAAGAGAGTTTAATGAAGGGACAGAGGTGGGAACTTGGTAAAAGGAAGGATGGTGAGGCTCTCAGAGACCAGCACCTGTGGAAGCCGTACCCTTCCAGAACCCAGGGGCATCTACGCCACCATGAGGGGCCGCCCAGCCAGAGAGGAGCTGTGGCTGCCAGTGATGGAATCTGGCATCTGCCAAGTAGCCCAGAGGGCCGCAGGAACACCAAACCCAACATCTCTCTCCTCTCCTGCTTTGGATCACCTGCTAGCATCTCCCACTGGCCAAGCCCAATTAGAAGTCATCGGCCAGAGGGGCCAGGGTGATTCAATGCACGGAGGTACAAATTTCTGGAATAGAAAAGGGCAGAGAATGATCTAGAGGGAACAGAGAATACCAAGCCCACAGAGGAGAGAACTGGGGTTTTCCTAGAATTTTTTTTTTTTAAGATTTTATTTATTTATTCATGAGAGACACAGAGAGAGAGGTAGAGACACAGGCAGAGGGAGAAGCAGGCACCTTGCAGGGAGCCCGATGAAAGGGGGTCCCAGGACCCTCTTACCAGGGTCCTTACCTCTTACCCAGGCTGGCAGGCCCAGGCGTTGGGAGCAGGAAGGAGTCCCCGGGGGCAGCCGCTGGCCTCCGTGCCTGTCGATCCCAGGACTCCAGGATCACGCCCTGGACCAAAGGGAGGCACTAAACCACTTAGCCACCCAGGGATCCCCCTTTTCCTAGAATTTCAATGAGGATGCAGTTGCCAGATAAAATATGGGTTACTCAGTCCCATTTGAATTTCAGATAAGCTACAAATACAGGTTTGGTATCAGTATGTTTAGGAATAAGAATGCCCCAAGAAGGTACTTATACTAAAGCCATATTTGTTATTTATCTGAAATTCAAATGGAACCGGGTGTCGTGTATTTATATTTGCTCAACCCTGGCAACCCCGGATGAAATCCCCAAAGGAATTTGAAACAAAAAGTGTTAACATACCTTAATTTAGGATTTAATAAATACCTTGTTTATAAAATCAAGAAAATTTTAGATCGCTAAATCTAAGGAGGATTCGGGGGACATATAAATAAGTTGTAGGAGCGTTTAGAGGCATTCGCCATGTGAAGTTTCCGTCTACCAGGGAAAGCAGTGGATACAGAGGAGAGCCTTGGTTGACCCCCCAACTGGCTGGGAGGAACCTCGAGCTGTCTCCACACTTTCTGGTCTTCACTGTGCCAAGGGTTTTACTGCTTCTTGAAGTCTTTTATGCCCAATATCGAATTCCTTCTCTCCCACATCCCCAGGTGGAAAGTAGGTCACATGGGTTATTATTATGCAGTCGTGGAAACTGAGGCTCAGAGAGGTGAAGCAATCTACCCAAGGTCACACAGCAGGGCAGCAGGAGGACCAAGGTCTGTGCGGCTCCCAGGCGCCTCCCCTCGGCCCTCGCACCCTCTGTTCTTCGCAGCATCCAGCACGCGTAGGCCTGGCTATCCGTGCTGGGTGGGTGCTGGCAGGCCTGGCAGGCCCGGGGGTCGGGAGCAGGAGGGGGGCCCCGGGGGCGGCCGCTGGCCTCCATGCCCGTCGTATCTGCGCTGGAGCCGGGCATGAAGGTGGCGGACCCTCCTGGCCTCCTGGGCCGAGAAGAAGGAAGCGGCGATGGTGTGCCGCAGGCGCCGGGCGTAGGTCTCCAGCAGGACCGTGGCACAAGCCGCCAGCTGCAGGGCCCCGGCCACCAGGGGGGCGGCGGTGCGGGGGCGCTGGGCGGGCAGCAGCGGGCAGCCCGGGGAGGTGAAGCGGAGCTCCCACTGCAAGGAGTTGTGAGTGGAGAGGAAGGGGCTCTCCGGAGGGGGCTGGTTGAAGAGGAAGGGGACGAAGCCCAGGACCGTGTACGTGGCCTTCAAAGAGGAATAAAAAGCGCATCAACAGACACCCAGCCATTCCTGGACACCCACCACTTGGCGGCGGCTTGCCCTCCTCTGCAAGATGGGCCCAGAAGTAACACAGCCTCCTGCCTGGGGACTGAGGAGCATCAGATGATGAGATCAGGAGTCTGAAGCAGGCTTTCTGACCAACAAAAAGCGCTGTACAAATGCTATCTTTATTACTAGGTTCTGAACGGAATGCTTTAGAGAAAACAAATGGGTACTATGGGCATTTATTCTTTGCTAAGCCCTTCGTGAATACTTTAGATGTCTTTTCCAACAAATACTCATGATCCTATGAGGTTGAGTCCAGAATGAGCCTCTCTGAAGAGATGGGAAGCCTGAGGTCACATAATGAGGTTGCCAACCCAGGGGGTCAGTCCCAGCCAAGGCGGGTCCCAACATCCTAAGAATTAGGCTCTACATTTCCCTTGCGGTATGTTGGAGCAGGTGTAGGGAGGCAGTGAGGTCAGAGGTTAACCATTTGACTCTGGAGTCAGACTTTTTGAATTGGATCCTGGTTCTGCCCAGGGCTGACTTCTCTGCTGGGCTCAGTGCAGGGGGCTAACGGAGGTATTTTATTCTCATTCTCTCTCTCTTTTTTTTTTTTTTTTTTAAGATTTTATTGATTTATTTATGAGAGACACACAGAGAGAGAGAGAGGCAGAGACAAAGGCAGAGGGAGAAGCAGGCTCCATGCAGGGAGCCCGACGTGGGACTTGATCCGGAGACTCCAGGATCAGGCCCTGGGCCGAAGGTAGGCGCTAAATCGCTAAGCCACCCAGGGATCTCCTTATTCTCTTTTAACATCAGAATAATTCACCAGGTACTTATACAGATGACCACATGTTAAGACTCACAATAACCAAGCAGGGTGAGGAGGATTGATCCAGCTTGTACAAGTGAGGAAAATGAAGCTTGGACACCTTGCCACTCAGGAAAAGAGTAACTTGCGGGGGGGGGGGTCCAATTATTTTCAAGTCGTTGGGTATCTATATCCTCATCTGCCCCAGGAGTGAGGATTGAACCCACTGTTTTGGGCTGGGGTGGAAATCAAAGGAGTCTCTCTGCAAATGCCCCAGGGTCCCATAGCTTTTCTAAGGGCTGGGACCTGAAAGCTAATGAAATTCAATTGCAAATCAAGTGGTTAACACACCCCGCCTCTTCCTACCAGGAAGCCACTCCAGTCCCCTCTTCCCGTCACCGCACTTACATCGTACTTGACCGTGAGCGTGATGGGCACTGTGGGCAGCTTCTGGGCCCAGTCCACGGCGGCCTGAGCCAGGAGAAAGGCCACGTGGTCTGTGGCCACCGTCACAGCTGTGGCCATCAGGAGCAGGGTGAGCAGCCCCAGCCTCAGGAGACAACACAGCAGCTCCCCCGGGGACAGCTTCGGCCGGGCTGCCCAGAGCAGCCAGGCTGGTGGGGAGGCCACCAGGTGCATGGCCTGGGCCTCTTGCAGCTGCCAAAGCAGCTGCCGTGTGGCGTAGATATTGTCAAACTGCAGGTCAGTCAGGTAGCGATGGAGGTACCGGCCCGAGTCCACCAGGAGGCCCAGCGTAAAGAGCCCTGTGACCACCTGCTGGGCCCCGAGCACTGCCCCCTGGGCCAGGGACTCCAGGCCAGAGAAGTCCTCCAGCACCTGCTGAGTGGCCCTGAGCACGTGGAGCCGGAACGCAGAACCGTTGCCCGGGGCCTGCAGCGTCAAGGCCCGGCTGCCCGCTTGGCCGGTGGGGCCCAGGGCCCTGGACGCCGCGTGCAGCTGCTGAGTGGTGTTGAGCAGACTTTCCAGGGAGCCCTCTGTGACACATCTCAGCACCTGCCCGGCCGCGCCCACGTTGGCCAAGACGTTGGGCACCACGGCGGCACCCAGGGTGGCAGCACTCCAGGACAGGAGCAGGCGGCGGCCCTGCTCCGTGCCCAGGCTGGGGACGCTGAGTGCGAACAGACAGCGGGCGGGGGGCACCGAGCCCAGCACCAGGAAGACCAGGAGGCCACACACAGTGGCCACCGTGGCTGAGGGTCCCGGGGGATAAAGCAGCGAGGACACCAGCCAGTGGCGCGTCAGACCGGCAGCGGCGACAGCCAGGGAACCGCACAGGAGGAGCTGGGTCAGCAGCTGGCTGCAGCTGGTTGGGACAGGCTGAGAGAAGGCGACCCAGGCAGCTTGCAGTGGGCCAAGGGCCTTGGAGAGCCCTAGCTGCCAGAAACTCCACCTGCACCAAGGACACAGGGGAGGGGGGCACTCTCAGGAGGATGAGGGGTTGGATGTCAACCCAATGCCCCTGATCCTTGAAACCTTCCATTGCTGACAGGCTCCCCCCCTTTGGCCACAGTGTTGGGCAGTCTTCCCCTGTGGGCCAATTCCAGCAACTCACCCCAAACCCACAGGACCCCAGCTGACCCCTAGTCAGAGCTGCCCTAGGATTATCCTCACTGGACTTGTCGGGGAAGAGTCCAGATCTTGGGGATGTGAGGATGGATGCCTGGGCTGCCTGCGTCCATACTTCCAGTTTTGCCGGGACACCTCGCCCTGGGGAATGAAAGAGTCGTGGAGAGAGAAGCACAGATGAGAGAGAAGAAGAAAGAGACAAAAATGGGGAGAGAGAGAGAGATACAGTTTCACTTGAATTCACCATCTTGGTTAGCTTGGACCAACCAAGGACAACTCTTGGACATTCCTTCGGGGTCTCTTCTACTATTCAGTAGCTTTTCTACTCTGTTATCCTTGTATTTATGAAACAACCACTTTAGGCTCAGCACTGGAGAAACAGGGATGAATGGAACAGACAAGAGTCCCTGCCCTCCTAGAGCCTGTATTAAAGAATGATGGCAGAGGAATTAGTGAGAAGAGGTTGGGTTCTGGGTATGTTCTATTGGAGAAGCCAACACAACTGGCAGTCTGATTGGCTGTGGGAGTGAGAGGAAGAGGGAGGTTAGGGATGACAATGGGGTTTGGTGCCTGAGGAACTGAGAACACCCAGGTGTCGTCCAAGATGGGAAATAAGTGACCTGTAAAGTCATTGATTTACACATGATACTTAAAGCCATGTGGCAGGAGGAGACTCCTCAGGAGCATGTGTTGGCAGCTGGGGGGTCAAGAAAGAGGCTGAGGAACTAGGTGATGTGGTGCTGGGGAACCAAGCGAGTCAAGTGTTCCAAGAAGAGGGGAGTGACCACATATGTCAAGTGCTGCGGATCAGTCAGTAAGGCTGAGCACTGAGCAATGGCCTTTGGATTTAGCCACGTGGAGGTCCCTGGTGAGTGCCCAAAAGGGTAGTAGCTTGGTGGCATCTTGGGCCAAAACCTGACTAACTAGAGGGAGCCCAGAAGAGACCAGAAGAAGTAGGACGTGAGACACGAGCACGCCGAGGCCTGTTTGCGGGAAAGGTGTGCAGAAAGGTGCCAAAGCTGATGGTGGGAATGGGACCAAGATGTGAGAGACTCTAACAGGTTTGCAGATGGCCGAGCCAATCAAGAGGGGGGTGTGGATGAAGCGGAGGCCCTCTGGAGCGATCTTTTCTGCAGTGATGGTGGTGGGGACAGCCCTGGGTAAGGTTGACAGCACAAAGGCTGGGACGGGTGACAGGTAGAGGATGGGCGCCGATCTCTCAGTTCCTCTGACACACAACAGAGCAGTGGTTAAGGGCCTGGGTTCAAATCCCCACTTCACCATCCACCACCATCCGTGTGACTTTGGTTGAGTTTCTTTTCTCCTCCTCCTCCTCCTCCTCCTCCTCCTCCTCCTCCTCCTCCTTCCTCCTCCTCCTCCTTCCTCCTCCTCCTCCTCCTCCTCCTCCTCCTCCTCTTCTTCTTCTTCTTCTTCTTCTTCTTCTTCTTCTTCTTCTTCTTCCTCCTTCTTCTTCTTTTTAGATTATTTATTTGTGAGAGACACAGAGAGGGGGGGGGAAACATAGGCAGAGGGATAACCTGTTTGGATCCTGATGTGGGACTCGATCCTAGGACCCCAGGATCACACCCTGAGCCAAAGGCAGAGGCTCAATCACTGAGCCACCCAAGTGCCCTTGGTCCAAGGGCCTAGAATACTGTCTGGCATAGAGCCGGTGCTCCCTAAATATTTGTCGTATGATTGCTTCTATCTGCCCAGGGTGGCAGGAAAGCCAGGTCAGCGTTGATGGAAGGCACGCTGGAGGAGGCAGCAGGAGCTCGAAGAGGAAGGAGAGGGTGGAAGAGTCAACGAATCAGAGAAATGCTACACAAGCCGGCAGCACTAAGGACCCACTTGCAGTGCTCACCAGTGGAAGATGATGAATTATGGCCTTTCTGGCCCCTCCCGCCAGGGCATTTTAATTTAGGACTAAGCCTCCTCCTATTGTGTGATGAGTATTCAGAATGCGGTAACTGTTGAAAAAATAGCGAATAATGCAGATGGTATGGGAAGGGAAGCCAGCTCTAAGTTGTTCTGGAGGCCAAGGCCCGAGGGAGTGTTGGGAATGAGGAGGAAAGCACTTGCCATCTGTCCAGAGCCCCACCCCACCCCCCAGCCCAGCAGGACGGCAGGCCCTGGGCGTGCATTTTCTCATTTATTTCTTACAGCTCCCTGTAGACATTGTTACTATGCTCCTTGACAGATATGGAAACTGAGGCTCAAAGAGGTGGAGTTCACCCAAGGTCCCACAGCCAGGGAATGCCAGAGCTTGAGACCTAAGCTCATACCCATCGTGCCTGAGCAGACTGTTTCCTCACCTGTAGTCCCAGTGTCCAGGGTCCCCAGACCTACCAGGTCCTGGCAAGGTACTCAGCTGTCTCCCAGAGGGCCCTCATGCTTCCTGAATAGCCGTGGGTCCAGATCAGGGCAGGCAAGGCTGAGGCGGTGGCAGCAGGTGGAGAGGAAGCGGGAGGAATTATATTCTCTAGAACTCAGAACTCGGGAACTCCTGTTGCTTCTGCTTTTTGGTTTTTAATTAAGCCCTCCTGGTCGCTTGGGCCCACCTCCCAGGGGGTTGGGCAAGCTTCCTCCTCCTCTTCCTGGAGGCAGGGGTGGGTGGAAGGTGTGGGAGGAAGGAGCCTATTCCCAGCAGTTATCTGTGATCCTTATAGCAGGAAGGTAAAACTGCTCCCATTTCACAGAGGAAGGAACTGAGGCTCATTAGTGGTAGTGCCAGGACTAGAAGTCGTCTGGGCTTCCCCTTGCTCGGAGAGGAGCCTGATTCCCAGCTCCGAGTGGGGGGAACCCGCTTTCCTGCTACTCTGGGAGACAACTGGACCTCTGCCGAGACTCTTTCAAGCATAGTGGCTCTGGTCTCCTCTCCAGCTGGCTTTCTGTCTTTAGCCTGATGCGGACCTGGCTTCTAATCACAGCTCTGTCCCTCCTTCTCTGTGTGGCCTTGAGCAGATGAGCCCATCAGTTTCCTCCTCTTAAAAGAGAGGAAGGATGAAAAAAAATAAAATAAAAGAGGAAGGATGATAACAATTAACATTTATTGATCACGGGCTAAGTATCAGGCACTTCTCAAGAGTTCTATTTGAATTCCCTAAATCCTGGGGGCACCCCGGGGGGCTCAGTGGTTGAGCATCTGCCTTGGGCTCAGGCCATGATCCCAGGATCTTGGGATTAGGTCCTGTATTGGGCTCCCTGCAGGGAGCCTGCTTCTCCCTCTGCCTGTCTCTGTCTCGCTCTGTGTCTCTCATGAATAAATAAATAAAATCTTAAAAAAAAAAAAAAGAATTCCCGGGAAGCCTGCGTGGTTCAGCAGCTGGGTGGCTGTCTTAGGCTCAGGTAGTGATTCCGGGATCCGGGATTAAGTCCTGCATTGGGCTCCTGCGAAGAGTCTGCTTCTCCCTCTGCCTATGTCTCTGTCTCTGTCTCTCTCTGTCTCTCATGAATAAGTAAATAAATCTTTAAAAAAATTAAGAAATAAAAGAAAAAATGAATCCCCTGAATCCTTATTTCCAACAACCCTTTGTGGTAGGTATTGTTATTTCCATTCCTCAGTTCAGAAAACCGAGACCCAGAGAACTAAGTCCTTTAACCAAGCCACTCAGCTAGTAAGAGGTAGAGCCATCATTTATAGCCAATGGTCCTGCTCCAGAGTCTACTGTCAGCCACTGTGCTCTACTGGTGTGGAGGGAAGTGTTCACAAGACTCCTGCTACCTTCAGATGCATCTAGCACTGAAAACAGTAGTCACTTAATAAGTGCGAGGTCCCTGCGTGCGCACTCAGGTGCAGTCATTGCCTGGCAGGTACACTTCTGGGCTGGTTGGAAAGCCAACCCCCATCTGGAAGCAGACACCTTGCCCCCCGCATGTCTGTGCTCTATCACTGCCAGTAGGCTGCCTCGTTGGGAAGCCTTCCTCTGTGCCCCCAGGTCTCCACCCTGTAGGATGTGCCAGTAAGGAAGGACACACCTAGGTGGTGTTCCAGACTCCCCATCCTTTTCCCTTGTAAGGACGTGTTGCTTGGGTCACTTGCTCAGGCCTGAAGGAGGGTATTCTATGGCCCAGTTAGAGGAAGTGACATTCTCATGGTCACACAATTGAATGGGACACCTGTGGCCCTTGGAGGGCCTGACCCCCTACCCAGATCACAAGCCCCTCCAGGAAACCAGGCCAGGTACCAAGTCTGCAGAGAACTGAGGACCCCATGTAGATGGGGAGCAGGAAACCCCAGCACCAGCAGGGGCAAGCCAGCCAAGGTAAGAAGCAAAGCAGACCAGATGGAAACAGTGTGAACTGCCGGGAGGGCATAGGCCCTTTCAGAAAGAACAGCTTCAACTCTGCTCCAGTTGAGGGGTGAAGTCCTTTGAAAAGAGGTCCAATATTATTAGATTTTCCAATTTTTCCAAAGATGCCAGTCATTCTCATTTTTATGTAAAAGTCTCCAAGTTTTTAAAGCCAGCATTAAAAAAAAAAAAAAAAAAAGGACTATTGTTTAGGCCCATCTTAACAGGTCTGTGGGCCAAAGCCAGCATGAGGGCCGCCTACTAACAACCCCTGCAGGAAGCCTCAGAAGGGCTGGTGCAGGGAGCTGTCTTTGTCTAGCTGTCCCTCTGAACTGCAGGGGCTCTGGGCTAGGGATAGTAGATCTGTATTTGAACGCCAACTTTGTCACTTACTGTGCTGTGTGACCTTGGACAAGACACTGTCCTGAGAACTTGTACGGACTCTGCTCTCATGGGAATGCTAGTACCTACTTCTCAGGATTGTTTGATTCTATGGAGTAACGTATGTAGAGTTCCCAGTAAATAGATAAATGCTCCTGCCCTACTTTCTCCAACCTGGGCTGACAGCTCTGCCTAAGTGAGCCCCATGTCTCTCGGACCTGATTATACAGGCTTTTGTGATGCCCGCTGGGCCAGAATCCCTGGCCAGGGTCCCCAACGCATGGGGAACTTCAGGGCTTTGTGCCCGTCAGAGGGGAGTGCTCCTGGCAGACACCAGCATTTGCCCGGTTTCTGGACTGACACCAGGTAGCTATTGTTTAAGGACCATTTTGGTTATTTCCTGAAGGCCTCGGTGAATGTGTAAGACTTAGGGGTTTGGTGGCAGAGGGAAGGAAGGGGCAAAAGATATTTTTGACTTCTCTCAGCACATGTAGGCAGTCACTTCTGCCTACATAAAGCTGGCCTGGCTCCAAATCCCACAGCATCCGGAAGGGTCTTCTGAATCATCCAAAATAGAATCAGCGTTGTTGAGGGGAATTTCTGGGTGAAGGATTCAGAACCATAAGACAGAATAGGAAGAGGAAGTGGTAAGCCTTCAGATCTAGAATCAGCATCAGAGGTCCATAGAACATTGGAGTCACTGCATTGTTGGGACACCTGTGGGCATGGAATATTGCCACCACCCACTCAGCCTGAGAATACGGACAGGTGGCTAAAATCTTACCTAATAGCCAATGCTATCCAATAGAAACAGAGCGCGAGCCGCGTGTATAATTAAACATTTTCTAGTAGCCGCATAAAAAAGTGAAATTTATTTTAATAACATTTTTATTCAACTTTTATTTTAATTTTTTAAAATTTTATTTATTTATTCACGAGAGCCAGAGAGAGCCAGAGACATAGGCAGAGGGAGAAGCAGGCTCCCTGTGGGGAACCTGATGTGGGCCTCAATCCCAGGACCCTGGGATTACAATCTGACCCGAAGGCAGACGTTCAACCACTGAGCCACTCGAGTGCCCCGCAAATCTAGGTTTTAAGGTGAGGTTTTCTGAATTTAAAAATATTAGCAGTCAGTTAATAATTTAAAACTCATGAAAGGCGGCCAAAAAAACCTGACTGTGGGCTGGATGCAGACCTGGGGACCACTAAATTATAAATTCTGATTTGGTCTAAACCTTCCCTGCCGTGTTTTCTCAGTTTGCCCCTCCAGACCAGTCTCCACTCTTCTCCTCCCCACCCTAAGCCCAGGGGTTAGACCTGGATGGGCTGCATCAAGGGACTCTCCTGCATTTTGGCTTCTGTGGGTGCAACAGTTAGTTAGCTTTCTGTGTCAACATGGCTGGGCCGCAGCATCCAGCTCTTTGGTCAAACATTATTCTGGATGTTCCTGTGAAGGTGTCTTTGGATGAGATGTACATTTAGATTAATGGAGTTTGAGTAAATCAGATTGCCGCCTCATAATGTGGTGGGCCTCATCCAATCAGGTGAAGGTCTGAATAGACCAAAAGACTGACTTCCCCTGAGCAAGAGGGAGCTCTGCTAACAGATTGCCTTTGGACTCTTTCCTGGGAATACATATATTCTCTATCCTGTTGGTTCTGTTTCTCTGGAGAACCCTGACCCATACAGTTGGGTTTGGTCGTGGGGAGTGCCAGCAGGCCTGCAGAGGGAAGGTGTAGAGAAATATCCAGGGCAGCGCCCCCCTTTCAGAGTCATCAAGTGTTGAATGTGTCCCAGGAATAGAGGTGCCAGCCCCACTTAGGCCTCTGTCCCTCAGAACTTTTGCTGGGAGGTTCACCCTCCCACTATTGAGGACTTTCACTTTCCCTCCTGGTTTTCCTCACCCTCTGCCCACACCTTGGAACTAGGTTCCAAGCTTCGTTACTAGGCTGTCCTCAAATTAGTTAGTCCCTGTGCTTACTATTTCCTTTGGAGACCGTGCCTATGACATCTTACCTCTCAGATCAAGAAACCAAAGTCCAAAACATAAAGGACCTGCTTAACGTCACACGGCATGGGAAGACCAGGAGTCCCAAGTGGCCACTGAACCCCCACTCAGTGGCTTTTATTCATCTTGGTTTTCATTTACCATCACTGGTTCCATTCCTGTCCACCTGCCTGTACTTTGATATATGCGCCAGAATATGTATGTGTGTGTCCGAACCTTCCACCGACCTGTTGCTCATCACTTCTGTGTATTGTGGTGTTTTCCAGAGTGTGTTCCCGTGTTTCACTTAAATGCCACCCCCCCTGGAGGTCACCTAGGTGGCATCCAGCTCCTGGGTACCCCTGGCAACAGTGGCCTGAATATCTTCCTACATCGTCTCCATAGTGACTGTGGGACAATTTTGCTGGGATGTGAACCCAGAAGTTGGAAAAGTGGGCCACCGGGCATGCAGGTTATAAATTCCCCTAATTACTTCCATGCTGCTTGCCAGCCTGGCTGTAGAAGGTCGTAGTCTCCCCAGGAGTACAGGAGGGGGTCAGTTCCCTCCCGTTCCACCATCACTTATTGTCCTCTTGCCTCACTGCCGCTGGTCAGATCAGCGTGTTGTTGGTGGAACTTGCATTTAGCTGAGTTCCCCTTGAACCAGGCCAACTTTGGACTTGAGTTGACCAATAGAATGTGGCGGAGTTGAATTCCCAGACTCCCAAGGCCAGTCCTTAAGGGGCCACATAGCTTTTGCTTTTGCCTTCTGAGAAGCCCACTGTCAGGTTCAGAGGTCTGGCCTAGACTCCTCAGAGGCTTCACAGTCATCGTGTTCATTCAAGCTCCAGCTAAGCTCCCAGCTGCGTGGCCCCGGCCACATCACGTAGAGCAGAGATAAAACCATCCCTGCAGAGCTCGGTCTATATGCAGAAACATGGGGTGCCTGGGTGGTTCAGTGGATAAAATGTCTGATTTCAGCTCAGGTCATGATCTCAAGGTCATGAGATGGAGATCCGTGTTGGGCTCTGCGCTGGATGTGGAGTCTGCTTCAGACTCTCTCTCTCCCTCTCCCTCTGCACCCCTCCCCCTCCAGCTCATAGTCTCTCTCTCAAAAAAAAAAAAAAAAAAAAAAAAGGCAGAAACTAAAGCCAATAAGTTGCTAGCCTTTTGGGGTGGTTTGTTATGTAGCCACAGACTGAAATAGGTATTTTGCCTTGTGTTTGTTCTTTCTGACTTCTGGATGTTCCTCTTGTATTCCAGAGATGAGTCTCACGTATGTTTCCAATGATCCTGTGCCACCCCTGCCACCCACCTCTCTCCCATGCTGCCATAAGCACATGGCTGACTCCTCTGGGTCTCAGTCCAGTGCCACCTCCTCAGAAAAGTCCTCCCTGACCACCCTGGCTGAAGTCTCTGCTGAGTCAGTTTCATTGTCCAGTTTCATCTTCTTCTTAGCCCATATCCTGACCCAGAGTCATTTATTGATTAGTTTACCGGCTCACTGCCTGTCTCCTCAGCTAGAAGGTAAGTTCCACGTGGATGGAGACAGTGAATGGGCACATAACCAGGTTTTAAGTAAATGTTGTTGACTGAATAAGTGGAAGAAGGCATGAGCAAAGAAATTAATAGGACAGACCCCAGATCAGAGGGCAACATTACTTTCTCATAAATTCTGGTATAGATCCACTGGTCAAATATTTACCGAGCACCTGCTATGTATCAGAAACCATTCCAGGTACCAGAGTTAGGGCCCTCGACAAAATAAAGTTCGTGTTCTGGTAAGTTGGTATTCTAGAGGGAGACAAAGTTAATAAACAAGAAAATACATAATACAGTGGCCTGACTAAATACTAAGAAGAAAAATACAGGCAGCCCCGGTGGTGCAGCTGTTTAGTGCCATCTGCAGCCCAGGGCCTGATCCTGGAGACCCGGGATCGAGTCCCATGTCAGGCTCCTGCATGGAGCCTGCTTCTCCCTCCTCCAGTGTCTCTGCCTCTCTCTCTCTCTCTCTCTCTCTCTCTCTCTGTCTATCATAAATAAATAAATAAATCTTAAAAAAAAAAAAAAAGAAGAAGAAGAAAAATACAGCAGAGTGAGTAGATGGAGAGTGAGGAGGGCAAGATTTTACACCACATGGTCCGGGAAGCTTCTCTGGGGAGGTAACATCTGAGCAGAGACCTGAATAAAGTGAGGAAACAAGCACATATTTGGAAGTGAAGTATTCTTGCCAATGGGAACAGCATGTGCAAAGGCCCAGAGGCAGGACAGTATAGGCACGTGGCTAGAGCGGAGAGGAGAGAGCGGTAAGGAAGTGAAGTCGGGGAAGTCAATTCCATGGAATCTCTAGCTCAGGCATTCAGGGCTTTAAAGTTCTCTTATGTTCAGAAAGCAAATAAGCTGTAGGCCCAGTGTTGATTACCATTCTTTATTTTATAGTGTTTTCAATCAGAAGGATTTGAAATCACGATTCATCTGGTTACAAGTCCCTCAGGTTTCTCTGTGAATGGACTTCTTTGTCCCCTGTTTTCCAGAAGGACAACTCCCAACCCCCACGGGCTGTAACTGTGACTGAATACTAAGGTAGTCATATGGGAAGAGGTGGAGCCCAGCCTCCATCTCGGGGGACCTCTCCTGTCTCTTCCCTGCTGCTCCCAGGGAAGCATCCATGACTCACTTGTGCCGTACCGGGGACCAAGGATGAGTTCAGTCTCTGGGTGCCACCGTCCCAGCCCATGCTGCTCGGGGAACTTCATCCCTCAGAGATGTAGGAAGGGGGTGGGGCGACAGGAGGCTTCCGGACCTCCTGCTGGCACCTTTTCTGGTGCCAGGCTAATGGTGGGCCGTTCATTGCACTTCTGGGAGTGCCCGCTGGGCCTCATACTGTGCTGTTCACTGGGGCTGCCCAGATGCTTCTGCTGAAAACAGGGAGGGATCAAATCTTCTAGCACAGCCCCCTACCAGCCACTAGCTCAGGGGAAGTCTCAGTTGGCCCCCTCTGTAGAAGGTGGCTATGATATTTTCCCTGCCTGAGAAATTTTATCCTGGCCTTTTATGAGGCCCCAATTTATCTTCCGACTTTTTTTTCCCCTTATTCCTGAAAAATGGTGGCCTTTGCTAATTAAACATGCTTACCCCGTGGGGATGGGTAGGGAGGTAAAGACTGGCTTCTGGAACAGGTAGCAGCTGGCAGCCACAACGGCCCCTGTGGGCCACATGTAGGAGAGTCCTCCCTGTTGGGACCTTGGGTCACTTGTAAGACAGTGGGGCCGGGGCTTGGCCTGACCCCAGAATTATGGTCAAACTAAATCAGATTAAACAGGAAAATCTTAAAGGGCTCGGGTAGAGATGTTGGCTGGGGTTTCTAGAACTCCCCTGGTGTGCTCAGCACCCAGAAGAGCAGCAAGGAGGATTTGCACAGCCTCCATGTCCTCAGGAAGTCATCGATCCCTTCCCTGTTTCCAGGGATTGAAAATAACCCTGGCTGCTGGGTATCAGCAGGGGTAATATTCAAACAACGGGCACAGAATGGGCATCAACCAAGCAAAACCTACACTGGCTGTGAACAGCTGGAAAAACCATACTGGATCATTGCAGCCCCAAAAGCCTCTCTGAGGAAGGTGGTATCTAAGGGCACGATGATCTCTCCAGAGTGTAACCTCAAGTAGGCCATGGGGGATGTTAGCTGTGCCCAAAGGAATTGATAGCCCCCCCATTCCAACCGTTTAAGACAAATGCCATTCTGGATTAGCTTCCTATTGATGAAATTGGGTTCTCTTGCATCCTAGCCATAAAACAGCTCAGAGACAAAGGAGCTTGTTTCCCTGGCAGCAGATCTGGGAGATATCTGGGCCCTGACCTCCATGAAAGAGAAGGAGAGGATGTCCTAGATGATGAGCCTGTGGGCCCAAGTGGACCACGGGAGGTCACCCTTGCTTCCTGCATACTGGATCACAGAAAAGAACTGCTTGATCGTCCCGTAGAGTCCTAGCAGCAGGTGATGGCAAAAGCCTTCTGGGAGGGCCCAGCCCAAAGAGAGTCCCGGGAGTGGGACTCAAAGGGTCCGAAAGGTGTTGTTGGCCAAGGCGGATGGCAGAGCTGTGATGTTGGCTGAGTGGATGTCGGCCCAGTCCGGGAAGGTGCCCAGCTGGAAGATGCTCTGTGCCCAAGTGTTCATGGCTAAGCTGAGCAGCAGGACGCCCATCAGGTTCATTGGGAGGCCTGTCCGCACCTGAAAGGGAGCCCAGACGAAGGGAGGGGTCAGCTCAGGGCCCATCCTACAGATGGGAAAACGCATGCCCAGAGTCAGGAAAGCATTCATTCAAGATCTCCGTGCCAGGACACGAATCCAGGCTGGCGGAGGCTCAAGACCCTTCCATCTTTACACTACCCTAGGCTGCCTCTCAAAGACCTGCAAATGCCTCTCCGCTCGCTCCCAACCCTGTCCACCAGGTGGTTTCTAGGTGCCAGGGTCTGTGCCATGGAGTTGTCATGGGGATGTGTCATTCAACCCATCCCTAGGACACCCTCGAAGGGTCATTATTACTTACTTCCACTTTACGGAAGATGAAAACGAGGCTCAGAGAAGTTGCTTACCCCCATCACACAGCTTGAACATAATCTGGTTTGATCAATAACACACATGCACACTCACACTCACACACAGGCTCATACACACACCTATCCACGCTACTTGTCTACTTAAGGTTATATGTATTTGTTGTGAGAATTGGTCTCATGGAAATTTCAACCTTTTTAAGTAGCTAGAATAGGTCTGTCCATTAGCTTCCTGCCCCCCCCCCCCCACCTCCGGCTAACCAATTGTGCCATTCAGTCCAACCTTGGGCTGAAAATCCCAGTTTTGCATCTGGGTTTCCCCATTGGTCTACTTTAGCATCGCAAACTGCACAGTGAGAAAAGTCACTCTTTTCAATCCCTTTTTTGGATCACTCACAGAGACAGTCTCCCTTAGGTGCTATCATGCCCTTAACACTTCTCTCTCTTCCTTGCCGATTGCCCTCTGAACCTCTTGAACAGGGGTCCAGAACCTTCTCCAGGCCACCGTTATCAGAGCGAAGGTAAACATTTTGCCTTTTTTTTTTTGGTCTTTGCATTAATTTTTCGACTTACCTCCTATGGCGTACAATACCAGTTTTCCTTGTACAGATACGTCAGAAACTCATCTCTTTAAATACTCTTATTTAAGTACTTTTAAAATGTCAGTAGATGTAGGAAAATTGTTAAGTCCAAATGGCCACGGATGGCTCATGGAAAGGGCATCAGTCATGGAAGGGAGCATGCCGTCCTGCCTCTGCTCTGGGGTGGGGATGGGGGTTCTCCAAGGCCTGGTAACTTTGGAGGATTGGAAGGGGACTGGCCAAAGCTTTGGGGTGGCTGGGAGGAGGGCTGGGCTCCCGGGGGCCTGGCTCCGAATGCCTGGTGAGTCCCACATTGGTCACTTCAGTTACCAATGTCATCGCTCTCAGGAGCGGGCCCGCAGGTGGGCACGCGGGCTCCGGACTGGCTGGCAGCGGGCGACTCTGAAACACCTGCCCCTGCTCCCCGCCCGCCCCCCTGCCCCGTGACCTCCAGCTTCCTCCTGTTCTCAGGACAGGCGTTATGTCTGCATCTCCGGCCTCTTGCTTCCTCCCTAAGCGGCCACCCTGCCCCACACCCACCACCAGCCCCCAACAATCCAATCCACCCCGCCTCTGCTGTTTTTCTGCTCTGCCCCATTTACTCATGTTCCCTACTTTGCCTCTGAATAAGCCCAAGATGTTCCCACTTCAAGGGGGAAGCATGAAGTTAATCATTCTCAGAGTTCTGTCCTCAGCCCCAAACACCTGACCACCCCTAAGATGAGCCAGATCCTAACATGTTCCAGGACATCGGCTTCGAATGAACCCCGGCTGATGCTGGCATCAGTCCCCCCACCTTCAGTGATTTATGCAAGAGCATCTAGTGTTCACCTGACTCCTTTGAACGGACCCTGCCGTGGATTGCTAAAGGAACACGGACGTTCCCTTTTCCAATGTAAACCCCGCCTTCCCTTCCCAGTTTATCCTGGCCGGAGTCTCTGCACCTGGAGATTCTGGACCAGGAATTGGTTTAAGCACATCCTCCTCTGTGATGCCAGCTTAGGATTTGCATTCCCTGAGTGCCCCGGGCAGCCAGTGGAGGGGGAGTGGCAGCGAGGCAGGAGGAGGGAGGGAGAGGTGGGTTCAGCAGGGGATGGAGGGGAGAGAGAAGACACTGGTGGGTCTCCCCCCGCTGCCGCTGCCACCCTGGTTTCTGCCTCGCCCCCAGGGTGCAGCCTGCTGCCTGCCTCTCCTGAAGATTCCAGGCACGGAGCAGTTGGCTGACCCAGTAAGAAAAAGAAAGCAGTGCCCGGAGAGAGGAGGAAGTCCCTGTTCCCTGAGGCAGACTCTGGAAAGTCATCACTAAGGCAGTGTTTCCTGAAATTGTCTGAGCATAAGAATCGTCCCAGAGTATTTACTAAAACTAAAATGGATATTCCTGGTCCCATTCCAATTCTCTCTCTCTTTTAAGATTTTTTAAAATTTATTTATTCATGAGGGACACAGAGAGAGGTAGAGATATAGGCAGATGGATAAGCAGACTCCCTATGGGGAGCCTGACGTGGGACTTGATCCCAGGACCCCAGGATCATGACCTGAGCCAAAGGCAGACAGTCAACCACGAAGCCACCCAGGTGCCCCTCCAATTGATTTAGTTAGAAACTGGGTGGGGGGGTGGTGAAGCATGAGCAGGGGTCCTGCCCAGATGTCTGGCCCAGCACCTGCTGTCCACCCCACCCACGGCCTCTGCTAGGACGTGCCCCCACTCACCATGTCTTTTACCAGCAAGTGTCCAGAGGCGAAGGCAATGGAGTTGGGGGGCGTCGAGACCGGGAGCATGAAGGCATAGGAGCAGCCGACTGTGCCAGGAACCATTAAGTAGAGCGGGTGCACTCTCAGGCGGATGGCCTGGTCCGGACGCCACGACAGGGAAACAGAGAGAGGCCACAGTGACAGATGGAGGTGGTTGCAGGCCACAACAACAGACAGAGACAGAAAGAGACGCGATGACAGAGACGTGTAGACAGAGATTGGCAGAGGGGCGGAGAACAACCGCAGCCGACCAGAAGACAGGTTTAGAGGCACAGAGAGACATGCAGATCCACAGGCGAAAGCAGAGACAGACAAGAAGAGAACCAAAATCAAGGGACACACAGAGAAGACATTCCCAAGGTTAGTGACATTCCCCAGGGCCACATTGCATGTTCACCTGCAAGGATGGGCCGGGGAGATTCATCTAGGACACACCTTCTCCAGCCTGCGAGAGCATCTTCATACCTGGAGGACTTGCTAAAACACAGCCTGCCGGCCCCGCTTCACCCAGGGTTCTGACCCAGCAGGTCTGGGGCGGCCCCGAGAGCCCGCCTTCCTAACAAGCTCCCAGCTGATGCTGGTGCAGAGAGCCACGGCCCCGAAAACCAAGTCACCTTCCTGGTCCTTCCCTCACCAAACGGTCCCCACAGCCCGTCCCTGGGCACCTTTCGTTGGGGCCTCACTAGATTTTGGAGACACAGAGAGCTCGAGGTAGCATCTCTTAATAAACATTTCCGAATTTTTAAGACTGCGTGAATCAAACGTGTCTGTGTGTTGGCCCTGGGTTCGTCACCTCTCCCAAATAAAGGCTTCATCTACAATTCATGTTGGCCTCCACTCTACTAGTGTGTTTAAGATAGGATATTTTTGGCTCCTCTAGGGAATTTTTATGACCTAAAGCATATACATCTTCTCAGAAAGTGCTAAATTCACCCCCTTACATCTAAAACGTTTTAGTGTTGGTGATAAGCAACATTTAGAACCCTGTGTCATTCCCTAGTGTCCTCTCCAGTAAGAGTTGCCTCAACAGACCCGGCTGGGTCCACACTTCCCCTACCCCGTCACCCCTCAGGGACCCCATCTCGCTCAATCGTCGGCTCCCTCAGATCCCCGGAGAAGGGTGTGATTAAGTCATATCATAGTTGGCAAGGTTTGGGGACCCCGCACCCCAGACTACTGGTGGGGATGTAAAATGGTGTGCCCACTTTGGAGGACTAATTTCCTACATGGAGCAAAATTATAAATGCACGTGCTCTTCAGTTCTGGGATCTCAGCTGGGCATGTATGTAGATGGAATCAAAGGTGCACAGCCACGGAAAGGTGCAGGCAGCGTTGCTGGATCACAGCAAAGGCTGGACGCAGCCTACGTGTCCCTCGTAGAGATCTTAAATAGACCCACTGCTATCCACTCATAACAATATCCTCTAGTCCCTGGAAAAGGGTAAATTCATCTCTGTGTGCTAACACAGTGTGATCTCCATTACAAATTCATGCAAAAATAAGCCAGCTAAAACCCAAACCAAAGTGGCTCAGATAAGTGTGCCCGCCATATCACCGTTGGCATACAAAGCACGTAGTTGCAACACTGGCTTAATGTGACCAATTCTGGATTCTACTGAGATGATCATGTGGCTTGGTCTTCTTTAATCTATTTAAATATAGGACAATGCTGATCGGTCCCAGTGTTGATCTGTTTTGAAATTCCTCCTACAACCTCTATTTGAGCGTGATATATTCGTGATCCCGGATTTATTTTGCTATTTGCATCTTTGTTTACCTGTGAGATTGAGTTGTGACTTTTTCTCCCCTCCCTTTGCGGTCCTTCTTTGCTTTTGGTTTCTGGGTTCTGCTAACCTTATTCCTGGATTGAATGGCTTTCTCCATCTTTCTCTGAAATCGTGTGAGTGAGGTGGGAGCTAGCTGTTATTTGAAGGTTTGCTAGTTCTCACCTCACCGACCCTCTGAGGACTGGCTGGTGATTTTTAGGGTGGTGGTTCTCAACTGCGGATGATTTTGTCCCCCTCCCTGCCCAGGGAATATTTGGCAATGTCTGCAGACATTTTTGAATTAGGGTAGTGCTACTGGCATCTAGTGGATATTGGCCAGGGATGCTGATGACTGTCCTGCAATGTACAGGACAGCCCCTCCACACAACAGACAATTGTCCCAAAATGCCAACAGTGCTGAGAAACTCTTCTTTAGAGGGAACTTAGAACTTTGCCCACCATTATAATTTCTTCTGTGGCTATTTGTCTACTCAAATTTTCTACTTTGTCTTAATCTGCATTTGAAAATTTATATTTTCCTAGAAAAGTCTCCAAAGGAAGGAAATTTGGTACACTTTGAAAATGTTTACTCTGCATTCTTTCATAAAGAAAAAAAAAATAGTATTTTTTTTTTTTTAAATTGGGGTCTGACACTTTCACGCCTTTCAGAAGAGGGCAAAGGCACCTGTAGCCCCTGGTGCTCCTTGGGGTAGGGGAGAGATTTCTGAAGTACCCTTCACCTCCTGCCCCAGGACTCTCACCAGCTCTGCCAGGACAGGCAGGAAGATGATGATAGTGGCTGTGTTGCTGGCAAACTCGGTGAAGAAGGCGATGACAACAGTGATGAGCAGCACAGCCAGCACGGGTGGCACGTTCTCCAGGGGGTGCAGTTGGCCACCGATCCAGGCGGACAGCCCCGACTCCTATGGGGGTGAGGGGGGCATCTGGTCATACCCCCCACCCAGCGCCAGCCATGCTCCACAAGGGCTGGGGCTAGGAAGGAGGTTAGGATGGATCACATGATGACAGCAGTGACAACTATGCTTCTTCACAGACAGGGAGACTGGGGTTCAGAGAGGGTAAGTGACAGGTCCAAGGCCACACATTTGAGCTGACTGGCATCAGCTTCTCTGCTTGTTGAACTACAGTCTACTCCAACTCTGTAGGCCCAGGACCCAAACCCCTGGATCCCCAGATAATCCATTTGCTCTAAGAGCACCCCTAAGCTCCAACTTGAGTGGGAGAGGGTAACTGGACCCTCTGTGGATCATGATTAATTGTAAAATATTAACACAATTTTGTATACAAAATATTCATTGTTAATCTTATCATTACATAATAATATATACAAGATATACTATATATCATCTGTAAAACAAATATCAAGGAGCACCTGGGTGGCTCAGTGGTGGAGCGTCTGCTTTCGGCTCAGGGCATGATCCCAGAGTCCTGGGATCGAGTCCCACATCGGGGTCCCTGCAGGGAGCCTGCTTCTCCCTCTCCCTATGTCTCTGCCTCTCTCTCTCTCTGTGTCTCTCATGAACAAATGAATAAAATCTTTAAAAAACAAAACAAAACAACATGTATCAGATATACATTAAATACAACACTATCATCATGATTATCAATAATAAAGATATTTGTGAGTAATGCTAAGGTTGATTATTACAATGATAACACAATATTGTATTATAAGAATCATCATTGCTGAGGCTTTACAGGTTGCTTGGCACTTGCATGAATTACCTCCTCAAGCTCTCTCAGCCTTCCCTATGTTACAGAGGAAGACACTGAGCCTGGCAAAGTTTTCTGACTTGCCTGCAATCCCCAAAAGTAATAACTTGAGATGTATTTCACACTCAGGGCCACATGCTTCCTTTTCTTCTTCTTTTTTTAAGATTGTATTTATTTATTTGAGAGAGGATGAGCAAGCATGGGCAGGGGAGGGGCAGAGGGAGAAGCAGACTCCCTGCTGAGTGCAGAGCCTGCTGTGGGGCTCCAGCCCAGGACTCCGGGATCGTGACCTGAACTGAAGACAGACGCTTAACTGACTGAGCCACCCAGGCGCCGCCCCGGTGCCATGTACTTCTGTAAGCAAACACAGTCCTGCAAAGTTCCCTGTCACTTGGGCACCGTCCTCTGGACACAGCAGTTTGCCCCCCTTAATGTAGGGCAATGCCCAGAGGTGCTGACAGCCCTCCAGGACAGAGAAAGGACAGGTTAGATGGTCCCCTCTCTGGCTCCAGACTCCACCCCCACATCAGTGGTGAATTATCTCTCTGCTCTCTCTACTGACTTCTCCAGGAGTTACTCTACCGAGGAGTATTTAAATAATCACCTGTATCCTTATTATCTTATTTAATCCCCGTAAGAACTCTGTGAGGTTATATAATTACCTCCATTTTGTGGCTGAAGAAACTGAAGCACAAATTAGTGATGATTCACCTAAGTGAAAAGTGAAATGACTTGCCCTAGGATTGCAATCTTGAATTTAGAATCCGGCTCTTACTTCATTAGGCTGCCTCTCCAAAAAGATGATAATACTGATCACCACCACCATCATCATCACCATCATCGCCACCACCATCACCACCATCATCAACACCACCATCATCACCATCATCACACATCATCATCACCTCCATCCTCATTGAGGTGACTCTCCAGCAGGAAATGAGGGATGGGAAGGATATAAGTGTTTCTACTTGCTACAGCATTTGCTCCCTTCTCACTTACTCTCAAGTTCCTATAACCCCAATGTATTTGTAGGTAAGTTTATTTTGTTGGAGATTAAATGAGATACACATGAAGGTGCCAGAAGAAGACCAACTTTTTAATTCATGAGATAATAAAACTATAATAATAATGAAAGTAAGGGGGTTGAAGGTGGTCCTGGTTTTAGCACCTGGTATGTATCAGCTCTGTGCTGGGCACTTTCCACACCTCATGTCATCAACCCTCAAAACAGCCAATCTCATGGGTCATGGCCAACAAATATTTATAGAGCATGTTATGTACCAGGACTCTTCTAGATGCCAGAATAGCAGTGAGTAAGACAAATATGACCCTTGCCCTTGTGGATCTTACATTCCAGTAAGAGAGACATCAATAAGCAAACAAATGAGCAGGATAATCTGGGGGAATGAAACAGGAAGGAAATAGTAGGGTGGCTATAGGGAAAGTGGCTGCAGGGGAGGTTGCTTTAGATCTGCCAGGAAGGGCCCCTGAGTCCCCGTGGGACTGACCAGAAGGGCCAGGACTCAAGATCTTGGGGAAGAGCATTAGGCAGAAAGAAAGCAGATGCCAAGGCCCAGGGGTGCAAATAAGTCTAGTGTGGCTGACATTAAGGGGCCAGGGGGATTGGAAGGGAGCCAACAAGGAGAGAGAGGTAAGAGCTGACACCAGGGAAGCAGGCAGGGGCCAGGCCATGCTGGGCCCTGTGTGTAGACCAAGGAAGACTTCAGACTAGATTCTAAATATATGGGGCATCAGGGGCAGTTTTACAGCAAGAGAAAGTGTACCGAGGACACTAAGCAGGTTTAAGTGAGTTGCCCAAGCTCGGAGCAAGCACTGGGATCTCCTTCCACCCCTTCCGAGTCCACGCAGCCAGGCTCACCCTGGACCCCATCCAAGGACCTGGCCTGGTGAGGGCACTGGGCAGGGGCCAAGAAGCAGGATGTGCCATGAGTGCTCTGGTCCCTCCTGAAGCCGGCTGTGCTGGCCTGGGCAGGGGACGGTACCAGCAGGGGTGGGGGAAGGGGGCAGCTGAGACACAAAGCCCTTGTTGAACAAAACCCCAGCGGCTGCCCAGGGCTGGGCCAGAAGCCAACCTGGCCTCCCAGCGTGCTCAGTGGTCCTGCAGCCCAGCCCCCACTGAGAGTTCCCACCACATCCTGAACTCTCCGAGAAGCCTCTGGGGTACTGGACCATCTCCTTAAAGGTAAAGGGGTAACCCCCTGTCTCAGGGTCAGGCCAGGTTCATACCATCCCGATAAATGGCACCACTGCCCCCGAGTTGCTCAGGCAAGCACCTCCGTGTCACCCCTGAATCTGATTCCCCCTCTTCCCTCACATTCAGTTGTAATAACCAACCCTGTCGGCTATATTCTAAGTTCTCCAGATGCATCGGCTCGTTTAATCATTGTAACCAGTCTATGACACGGCACCATTATTATTCCCATTTTACAGATGAGGAAACCGAACCGCACAGCTAAGAGGAACAAGACCCACAACTCCTGCTCAGGCAGTCTGGCTCAACAGCCTCTGCTTTGCATTGCATGGCCTCTTCAGGACCTGGGTAACAGGGCACTTCCTTTGGGAAGCCTTCCCTGATACATCCCTCCGTAGGAGGCAGTAGTTGGAAAAGTCAGACAGGAGCCCAAATCCCACCAGGCTCTGCTACCTATGAGCTGTGTTACCTAGGATCAGTCAACCTTTCTGGACCTCGGGATTCCTAAAATGGAAATGAAGAAGAGTACTTTTGCTCAGCCATCCTTTTGCTTCTTTTGAAGTCTATACTATTGTGTCTGTATGTGTTATTTGTTGGGGGAAAATGAGTAAAACAAAAATATACGTCATAAAAAGGAGTCGTTGTGTAGAGAACTTGAATGTGCCACCTTGATCACCTTCAGGGAAGGCCTTGTGGCTGCCCCGGCATAACGGTTGAGCAGACCCCGGAGGCTGGCTTGCCCCAGCTCAGGGAGCACGAGCAGCAGCCAGCCTTCACTGTCAGCCCCTGAGGGCCTGTCTCAGACCTGAGAGTCATCTGCCCAAGGTCACACTCGCTCCTGGCACAGCTCACATGCACACACTGATGCAGGGATGCCAGGGTAGGGCCTGGCCATCTCACATCTCAGACCAATCGGGACATCTCTGAAGGGCCAGCTCGGCTCCGTGCTCCCTGTGGGGTTGGTGGAGGTGTCATGGGCTCTGCTTATGGTCATGCTTCCCCTACCCTCATCCTCTCCTGCTTCCCCTCCCTCCAGAGAGGGGAGCCTCGGGCACAGTTGAACCCCTTCTCCCTTATCTCTGCATCTCTGAGCCTGCTCCCCAGAAGTGGGACCCCAAAAGCCACGGGATGAGGATTTAGAGAGAATGCACACAGAGTTCTCTGTGCTTCCTATTTGCTGTGTATCACACCAGCTATTGTGTTCTCTAATTACTTCCAAAACCCCCAAAGGGTAGGAACTTTGATCCAATTCATAGATGATATAACTGGCGCCCAGAAGGGTTTAGAAACTTGCCCCAAGTGCCCCAGCAAGGAGTGGTGGACCAGGGATTTGAATCCTGATACTCGATTCTCAAGCCTGAGCTTCTTACTAGTATACACTTTATGGATGTCTTTTACCATATCGCTGTTGGGAACTGAAAATTAAAATTGAATTAAAGAAAGTTATCTGAGAAGCAGTTTCAGTTTTCCTTCACCTTAATTTCAGATTGACCCTCAATTGGTTGTGTTCTTAAATGCCTTGGCTTGCAAGGAGAGATTTAGGGTGGGGTGGGGCCCAGCATCGTGTGCTGGAGGTTCAGATCCCAGCTCCAACAATCTCCTGGCTGCACAGAGGTATGCACGCTATTTAGCCTCGGGTTACCTCCGTTCCCTCATCTTTGAAGTGGGGGCAGCAATCACATCTACTTCAGCGCTGTTTATGAAGACTAACCGAGTCCCTATTTGCAAAGCGCTTCACACAAGGCGTGCACTTGGGAAGTTCTTGAAAATGAACCATTAAGGGGCACCTGGGTGGCCCAGTCTGTTAAGCATCTGCCTTTGGCTCAGGTCATGATCCCGGGGTCCTGGGATTGAGCCCCACATCGGGCTTCCTGCTCAGCCGGGAGTCTGCTTCTCCTTCTGCCCCTCCCCCCACTCATGTTTTCTCTCTCGCTCTACAGTCTCTCTCAAATAAATAAATACAATCTTTTAAAAAGGAAAGGAAAGGAAAGGAAAGGAGAGGAAAGGAAAGGAAAGGAAAGGAAAGGAAAGGAAAGGAGAAAAGAAAAGAAAAGAAAGAAAAAAGAAAAGAAAAGAAAAGAAAAGAAAAGAAAAGAAAAGAAAAGAAAAGAAAAGAAAAGAAAAGAAAAGAAAAGAAAAGAAAAGGAGCTGTTAGGAGGCTGGACTCTGAAAGCAGACTGGCTGGAGTTTGGAACCCCAGCTCCTGAGCAGAGTTCTATTATGTGACCTCAAGAGAGTTGCTTAACTTCTCTATGCCTCGGTTTCCCCACCCATAAAATGGAAATACAAATATTACCCAGCCCCTAGGGTCAGCCTGAGAGTTTGAAGAGATAACCCGGAGGCCGCACCTCCTCTGAGCAAGGCCGGCTGACTCCGCACCTGCACAGCAATGGGAGCCAGTGTTTCCTGAGAGTCTGTGCTCCCCTCCCCTCGCTCTAGCCACAGCCCTGCCTCTGAGCCCACAGAGCCCTCTAGAACAACATTCATAATAACACTAGCCAATTAACATTAGGAATCTCTAACACTTACATCATAGTGGTTAAGAGCATGGGCCGCGGCACCAAACTCGCTGGATTCTAATCCTGAATCCACAGCACTGACCTTGGGCAACTCACTTTACTTCTCTGTGCCTCAGTTTCTCAATCTATAGAATGGGGATTGTAATGGCACCTCTTCCATAGCTGGTTGGGAAGTTTAAGTGGGTTCATGTGTGTAAAGCGTGAGGCATGGTGCCCGGCCCAGGGGGAGCACCATGTGGTGGGATTCCTCTGTGCTCAACGGAACCCCTGGAGCCAGGCTAGTAGGAGCCAGGATAGTAGGATGGATAGAAGCCCCGAGCTCATCTTGAGCTCCTTGAGAGTCGGGATCAGGCCTCACTCCTCTTTTTTTCTCCGCAGCACCAGGCCCTGGGTATGGGGCCGTGACACAGGAGCCAGGATTATCCCGATCTGGCAAAGGAGGAATGTGCCGGTGTAGCCTGTGCGCTCTGACCCGGAGCAGCTGGGCCAGGGCCCTGCGCCCACCCCCAGGCCTGCAGCCCGCTCGCTGCTCTTACCTCACAGCCTTTGGCCATGGCAAAGCCCCCGCCCAGGAGGAGGATGACGTTCCAGGGCACGGTGTCCTGGGCCTTTTTCCACGTCAGCAAGGGCTCTGTCTCTGCGTTGGAAGCTGAGTGGAGAAAAGACGCTTAGCCTGAAGACGGGACATGGGTCCCCTGTGACACACACTCGGGACACTCAGCCTGTGGAAGGGTCACCGGGGGATCCCTGGGTGGCTCAGCGGTTTAGTGCCACCTTCGGCCCAGGGCGTGATCCTGGAGTCCCGGGATTGAGTCCCACGTCAGGCTCCCTGCGTGGAGCCTGCTTCTCCCTCTGCCTGTGTCTCTGCCTCTCAATCTGTGTCTCTCATCTCTCATGAATAAATAAATAAAATCTTAAAAAAAAAAAAAAAAAGGAAGGGTCACTGGCCCCCGCAGCCCCATCTTTGCGGGGACACTTGATAGGAGGGAGTCTCCAGGAAGCCACAATCTGGCTCCAGTTTTTGATTTTGGAGCTTTAAGGGAAAAAGCCCCACGAGCATCATGAGGGGCCTCTGTTCTCTGCAGAATGAAAATAATTGTCATGGTTCCCACAGCGTGAGAACCTCCTAGAACCTGGACCCCCACATGTCCGTACAGGACCTCCTTTCAATTTCCCAAAACCCCTTTTGGGGCAGTGCTGCCTTCATCCTCATTTACAAGAGAAAAGGCTCTCTTTGTCACTGACCATGTGCAGAGAGGAAAAAAGTGGAAGGAAATTGGGGGAAAAGAGAAGCTAAGAGTATCTTTGGTTTATGGAATTCTGGGAGGATTTTTATTTCCTCAAAAGCAGCAGTGTCTGCATGCAGTGGTTAGAATGGGGACCAGCAAACTTCTGTAAAGGGTTAGGGAGCAGATACTTCAGGCTTTGCAAGCCTCTGCTGAACCAGGCTGCCACCAGAGCAGCCACAGGCAAGATACAGGTGAGCGGGGCAGCGGCGTTTCCAGGAAACCCTACTTAAAAAGGGGTGTGTGTTTGGCCACTCCCGTGTCGGGAGTCTAGGCCTTGAGACAGACCCTCCGGGGTGTTGGCTCACTGCACGCCCTTGAACGTGACCTTGCCTGCCTAAGCCTCCATTTCCTTGGCTGACACATGGCACAGAAACAGTCCCTGGAGGGCCCTTGTGAACACTGACGAGGCAATGACGGAGCAGCTGGTCTAGAGGGACGGTCCCGTCTAGTTCACATCTGAATCCCTGCGTCACTGCCTGGCACCTGGTGTGCACTCGGAAACGCTTGTCTGCTAATGTGATGTGATATGCATAGCCCAGTGTCCGGTGCAGAGTGAACACTCTTGAAATGGAACTGTCCCTGCAGGCAGCCACCAGGGAGGTGGGGAGGACAGGTCTGGCCCATGGTGGCAGTTCCCTACTTCTTAGGACAATTCCTTAAATTTTTTTTTTTTTAAGATTTTATTTATTTATTCATGAGAGACACACAGAGAGAGGCAGAGACACAGGCAGAGGGAGAAGCAGGCTCCCTGCAGGGAGCCCGACGCGGGACTCGATCCCAGGTCTCCAGGATCAGGTCCTGGGCCAAAGGCAGTGCTAAACCGCTGAGCCACCTGGGCTGCCCGACAATTCCTGGTCACATAACTGTTGATGTTTTGTTTCTCCAGCTTTTTCCAAATTTCGAATTCTAAAATCAAAGCTGGAGATGTTGGGTGGCTCGGTCTGCTGCCTTTAGGCAATGAAGTATTATTTCATTAAAGAGGCAGACAAGGCCTGAAAAAGCAAAGGGACTTGCCCCACCTAGGAGGTAAGGGTCAGAGAGGGTGGGAGAGGCCCTGTCATCACGCAGATTGAATGAGGGACATGGAAAGCACTCGTGAGGCCACCTGTCCCACGAGAGGCACTCCACCTTCGCTCTGATTGTTTTCACTATGTTCCCATCCAACCATGCCCTTGCTGCTGTTTCTTAAAAGCACAGCCTCTAACTATGTGAATCTCACACTTCCAGCCCCACTGTATTCGAGTGAGCTGTCTGGAGCAGTGGCCGAAGGCACAGGCTCTGAAGCTGAACTAGATTTGAACCCCAGCTCTGCCCTTTGGCTGTGTGATTTGAGCTGCTGACTCTCTGAGCCTCAGTGTCCCCATCTGCAAAAGGGAGCAATCATGCCTCCTTGAAGACCCACTGGGGAGAAGAAACGGGTCCATGTGAGCAAAGGATTCAGCTCTGGGTGTGGCCCAGAGCAAGTCCTTGGTCATTCATTTCACAAATATATATTGAGGACCTACCATGTATTAAGCACTCCTCTAGGCACTTGGGGATTCAGAAGTGGCCAAGACAGAGAAAATCCCTCCCCTTAGAGAACTTACATTTCCAGGAAGGGAGGCAGATGAGAAACCAATAAATATCTCATGTCAGGAAATTTAATGTGTTATGAAGGAAAGAAAATAGGGTCGCGGGGTGGAGAGTGACAAGGGAGGGATGCTCTTCTGGGCAGTGCAGTCAGGGATGGAAGGCTTCTCTGGGGAAGTGTCATTTGGCCACGGTCTAAGCAAAGTGATGGGAGTGAGCCATGCAATATCTGGGGAAAGACTTGGAGGACAGAGAGGAAATGGAAGTCACCAGTGTCATCATCATCATCCACGGGCACAGTGCCCAGCACATAGTAGGCACTGCGTCGATACTTGCTGAGTGACCACAAAGGGACAGAAATGCAAGTGTAACTCCAACCCAGGCAAGGATGGAAGACAGTGGGTATAGTAAGAAAATCAAGGTTGTCCTGGACGCCTGGGTTCTACCCCCTGTCTCTGTTTAGCTAGCTGTGTGACCTTGATCGAGTCACTTTCCATGGAAACCGGCCGCTCCCAGGCTCCATGTGAGTCCTGAGGGCTGAGCGCTAGAGCGCATCATTTCAAGGCTGTGCGAGCCCACTGGTGGCCAAAGCACAGGCGGTGTTCGTGGAGGGCCCCCTCTCTCCTTCCACTGGAGGCAACACCTGAAACTCCAGCCCGAAGAACCTTCTGCCGAAGTGGCATGCTGTGCCCCACAGACGGGCCAGACCCAACTCCTGGATGGGCTTTAACGCTCCTGTTCTGGGTCCACACCGTGTTTTCAATTCGAGTTAGTTGCCAATGTTTAAAATCAGGGAGATTGCATAAAGTGTTTTGCTTGTCTTGATAAATCAGGAAACCTGGCAAGATTAGTCCTGCTGTCCCGCATGGTGACACTTGGTGGAAACTGAGTCACAGCCGCCCTTTTATTTAAAGGGCATTGTCTTGCCAGTTCTCCACGGACCCCACAGCACCCTGACCCTGAAGTGAAGGGTCTTGCCACACACGAGCAGCCTTTGCTGCTCTTTTCCTCATATTGACGCTCTTCTCTGTTTCAAAAACTCTAAAGGAAAGCTGGGTGGGGGCGAGGCAGTGCAGGTGGTGGGTGTCATGAAGCACATCTTCCTGCCCCCAGTCGCTGCACCCAAAGCCATTACCTCCCTGTGGGCATCTGAGTTTGCAAGCTTTGTTCTATCAAACCACTAAAGCAAGAGGTGAAGAGTGTCCAAGGGACATGTTCGTCCTCTAAGTGGGAAGACAAGGCCCAGACAACCAAAGAACTTACTCAGGGCCACCCAGCAACTTAGTACCAGGGCTGGGCACCAGACGTCCTCGTCACAGGCCCTCGCCGCAGCCTCGGCTGAGGAGGAGCTCTGAGCCTTCTGAGCCCACCCACAGGTGACAGAGCCGCGGATGGGACCTGACCAGGGCAGCCAGTCCACATGAGGGCTACGAGGCGGCCTGGTGGGAGAGCTGGCCAAATAAAAACAAGGCCGACCAAGCAGATTCTTACTCTCAGAGGTATGCATGGCAAGTGGAGCGACAGCAGGTGCACAGAAGTGAAGCTAAAAGTGAAAGGACATTAAAAAAAATAAAAGTGAAAGGACAGAGAGAAAGGGAGGCCTTGTGCTACGGGGGAGGGGGGGATGAGCAAGTGGATGCCAGGAGAACGTGGGCATCGTGACAGACGAGACATGGGAAGGGAACCCAGGTTCTAAAAAAAGCAGGAACTATACAGAAGCAGAAGCTATAAAGAGACCCAGAAGCAGTAGAAACCGGGGAGAGGCCAGGACGTGGTCTTCGGGGAGCATGATGAAGCCAGCTGGGAGGAAGACGGAGGAGCAGAGACGAAGCCTGCCCGGTTGCCCAATCTTTACCCACAGCCCGAGGCTCCCTGGACCCAGTGTTCCCTCGGCTGCAATAACTATTTCCGGGGCCCTGCGAAATCATCTACCTACTGATCCCCACGCCCAGACCTCCTCCTCCTCCTCTGAAGCTGGAGCTAACCTGCCCTAGACTCTAGATGATGAACCTATTTCTGACTCTGGGTGCAGAGCTCATCCCACTGCCCCAGATGGAGCAGCCACTGTCACAGGTGGTAGGTGACAGCACCTTGTCTGGCAGACACACCTGCTGGGGACTCAGTGGGGGCACAGGCTGGCCATCTGAAGGCCAGCTTGCAGAGGTTTTGGTTTGGGGGGCTCAGTGGTCCTTTTAAACTGACCTGGAACGCTGCTAGGCTGTTGTGCCTCAGTCCCCACCACTTCCTATATCTAGCTTGAGATTTGTACGTCTGGTCCCTTAGGCGACGGAGTCAGAGTCCCAACTCCTGCCTTGGGCCCTGGTGTGGTGTGGGTTTTCTGTAAAAGAGTCAGAAAGTAAGTATTTTTTTGTATGGGTTTTGTGAGCCAAGAGGCAAAATCGAGGCTTTTGTGTAGATTCTTATGTCACTGAAGAAAATAAATGTCCACAAATTTCTTACTGAAGAAATAAACTTTATTTGTGGACACTGAAATCTGAATTTCGTGTAATGTTCATGTCATGAAATAATTTTCTTCTGATTCTTTTCAACTATTAAAAAATGTAAAAGCTAGTCTTTCCTCACAGGCTGTACAAAGCAGCCATCTGGATTGGCCAACTGTAGCTAACTCCTACCCTGGCCTGTCACCTCTGGCAGCCCCAAGCGCCCAGACTAGCTAACGCCTTGGACAGAGAAGAGGGAAGAAGTGGGACCACATAGTTAGTACAGTGGGGTTCAGGTCCCCGGCAGGGGCCCCGCCTCGAGGTCACTGATTACCATGTTCAGTCACAGTTCTCGCTGAGCCCACTGAGACCCCAGCCTTGACACCTTACCTTTTAAGTCAAACCACCACTTGAAAGAGGGCCTTTGGGATGGGAAGAAGAACAAGATGGTGACAATGGCCACTCCGGTGACAGCATCAGAAAGAAACCTACAATGACAAGGCCCCAAAGCATGTGACCCTCGGGCATCTCAGCAGGCTGCCAGTTTGGCAGATTTGCAAATGAGGATTTGTGGGAAGGGGGCATTGTTGGGGGCCACTCAGCACTGATACAACAGCCCCCTGGGATGCTGGAGCCCTCTCTCTATCCAGACTCCCTGAGGTGCTTTGAGGCTGCCTGTGACAAACAAAGGCTCATCCTCCTAGGAAGAGAGACTTGACCAAAGAGGGAAGAATCTAGGCATCTCCAAATATGGGATCTATGGAACTCCTGCCAATCACCATAACCAGGGCTTCTCTAAGAGCTTGTACGGATTTGCTCAGCTTCTGATTGCATCCCTCCTGGGATGGGCAGCCTAGTCCACAGATGCAGCCCCTTCACACCAGCAGAATGAAGATGGAAGCAGGCTCACGGCCCCACAAAATCTAATTACTGCCTTTGAAGGATCCACTGCGCATCTTATGGAGACATTAAGCTCACAGAAGTCCCAGAAACATCCCTCTGGGGCAGGCAGCTTTGATCTCAGATGAGAAATCTGAGGCTTAGCTCGCAGAAGCAACTTGCTCAAGGCCACACCATGGTCCATGCAGGAGACCGCCATTGAACCCAGATTTGTCTGGCTCCAGGCCCAATGAAGCATAGAGCCCCATGTCAACAAAAGCCCTTTCAGCCCACACATTTGAGAAGAGTATTCCAATGACCAAGAAACTGGAAAAGATAGTCAACATCACTGTATCAGAGAAATAGAAGCCCACTGCTAATGGAGCATCACTCGTCTGCTAACAACAGGCAAAAGTTGAAAGGGTAACGATAATACCTAATGGACAGGTTGGAAAACATACACTGGTGGTGTGAAAATAAACTGATTTAACCTGCTGGAGGGCAGCTGGCAACATATTTCAATATTTTACATGTGAATACCCCTTGATCCAGGTGTTATACTTCTAGGAATTGATCCTCAGGAGAACTGGCCTCCGATATACAGATTAGGTGCAGGGATATTCATTATGGATAAAAGGGGAAAATAATGGAAGATTTTTAGTACAGACATGTGTAAATAAATTGTGTATGATAATGTATATGTAACAGTGTATCTATAATGAAATACCCTGCATCTGTTTTTTTTAAAGATAGATCAATCTTTACGCATTGACATAAAAGTACAACCAAGATATTTTGTAAATAAAAAGACAGTTTTATTTGCAGTATTAGACACGATCCAAAAGGAATTGTTTAAATAGATTAAGATACTCTCATTCTATAGAATACTATGGAGGGTTTATTTATTTTTATTTATTTTGTTTTTTGTTTTTTATTTTTTTATTTTTATTTTTTTACTATGGAGGGTTTAAAAAGAGTGAAGTAGGTCAGAAATAGCAAGTTGCTTGTGATGATGTATTTGTACTTGCTAGTTTTTTGTAACATGTGTACACATGTCTGTGTGTGTATATCCTATATGTTAGACACCAAACTCTTAATTTGATAATCTCTTCATTTACTAACTTTTACTTTTTCAATTCAGCATTGTTTGAATTTTTTATAAGGAGTGTGCATAACATATAGTTGAACAAAAAAGAAAAAGGCAGATCACAAATAAATTGTCTACAGTAATCACATTTCTTTAAAAAAATCTTCTGTTTAGATAGGTTTCTTTTTAACTAGTTTGCATGTATTTTTACAATTAGCTTTATTGAAATATATTTAACATGTAATAAAATGCACCCATTTAAAGGACATAGCTTAAATTTTGGCTAATGTATACTGTCCTGTAACCAACCACCAATGGGATTAAGATATAGAACAGTTCCTGGATAGGCATTTTTAACTCAGAATTGGAGACTGAGTTTCTAGGTGATTTTTGCTTTCTTTGTATTGTTGGAATGTTTACAACACCTACTTTTCATTTGAAAAAAAAATACAGTATCTACATTTTGGAAAATAAGACAATAGTAGTAAGAGCCACTTCTCTTGGCTCTGTGAAATGACATTGCTTCTTCCTCATAATAACTCACATGAGATCAGAACCTTATTCACCCATTTACCTGGGGTTGTTTGAGGCTCCAAGAGTCCCCTGTGTAGAACTGCTCTATCCAACAGGGCAGCCAGTGGCCACATGTGGCTAGTAGACACTTGAATTCTGGCATGACCAAACTTAGATGTGTTACCTTATAAAAACACACACCAGACTTTGAAGATTTAGTATGAACAAAAATAAAATATCTTGATAATTCTTTATATAGATTCCATGTTGAAATAATATATTGGGTTAAATGAAATATATTACTAAAATTAAGCTCATTGTTTCTTTTGACTTTTTAAATGTGGCCACTAAAACTGGGAAATTATGTATGTGGCTGACATTATATTTCTATCAGATGGTGCTGATGGAAATCATCAGATCTCACTGAAACCAGAGGACATATGTCCTATCTAATTCTGTTCTGACACACCAGAATCTGATGTGGTGGCTCACTCACTCATCTAAAAATGCTTCCCAATCTTAGCCTTTGCTCATTTGTTGCACGGGGTTTTCTACTTACCTCACTGCCTGCTTCTTCCAGGTCTCTCCTCTACCCAGCCCCTAAATGTTGGGGGTCCTCAGAGTCTTCTACACTCTCCCTTTACTCTTCCCTAGCTGATCCCATTAGTTCCTATGGATTTAAATTTCAAATTTATGGGATGACTCCTGGATTTATACCTGCAACTCAATACCTCCTTTGAGCTCCGGGCTTGTGGTTCCAGCTGCCGGTTGCAGTATTTGAAAGACATATTTGACTTGACAAGTCTAACCCAAGTCCAAAATCAAATTGTTGATAAGCTGCCCACTGTCTCCTAAAGAAGGTTCTTCTCCAACTAACCACCACCCATGTAGGTGCTCCTTCCCTCACGTCCCCAAATCCTATTGGGCAGCAAGAGCTATCATTTCTAACTTCCAAACAGATCTTGATGGTTGCCTGTCCAGTGCTACCATTTTTATCATGCCGGCAAGACCCAGTGAGCATCTTCTGTAAAGGGGCGCACAGTAAGGCACGCACAGTAAAGGGGCACACTCTTGACTTTGCAGGCCATGTGGTCTTTGTCCTGACTCCACTTTAATGTTGCAATATGAAAGCAGCTGTGAGCAATACCTAAATGAGCCGGTGTGGCTGAGTTCCAATGAAACTTTATTCATAGACACTGACCTTTGACTTTCATATAATTTCTATGCATCGTGAATATTTGTCTTTTGATTTTTACCCATTTAAAAATGGAAAAGCCATCCGAATACAAGTGGTGGGCCAGAGTTGGCCCATGAGCCTTAGTTTGCCAGCCCTGTCCTAGATGACAGAGGGTCATCTAGATGGTGTTAAAGCTCTTACCTCTTTTCCCCAATCCATCCCCTAGCAAGTAGAGCTAATCCTTTATTGAGTTCATTCCTGTGCCATTCTAATCACTTGACATGAGCTACCTCATTGATCCTTGGAACAATCCAATAAGAATTGTACTTTGATAATTCCACTTTACAGATAAGAAAACAGAGGCACAGAGCCTCCCTCACAGAAAAGTTTCCCCCCCCCAAAAAAGAAAAGTTTTCCTCATCCAAGAAGACTCTCCAGGACCTGGCTCTTGCCTGCCCTTTCTGTGATGTCTTGCTGATTTTCCTCCCTTCCCACCGAGCCTTGGTCACATGAGGCTTCCTTCCGTTCCTCAAATTAAGTTCCTGCCCTCTGGCTCTCAGTAGACATTCCCAACATGCCTCCAGTGCTTATTTCTACTGGGAACTTTGCTTCCTCCCAGAACTAGCCACAGTCAATGCCCACGCCTCATTCCTTTATAATATAGTCCTCTTGCTCTTTCTTTCTTTGTGCTCATTGCAATCTGCAGGGGTTTGCTGTTGAACTATTTGCTTTTGTCTGCATCCCCAGCATCTAGCACAATATGTAGCACACAACAGGTGCTCCATAAATGCTGACTGATTGAACAAACTCATGAGTCAATGAATGAATGATGTGCTCAGGGTACCACCATTTACAAGCTGCAGAGCTGGCATTTGAACTTAGTTTTGCCTGACTCCAAAGGCAAAGCTCCTGACACATGAGAACCCAAAATGTTTTATCATCAGAACCTAAATTTTTTAGAGGGTAAAATTTATAGTCACAGGGGACCAAGGATATACGCCTAGCCCAGCCCTTTCCCCTCACCCCCAGCTACACTGTCTCTCCAGCTCTTGGTGGCCCATCCCAGAATCTTCCCTGTTGGGGCTCCACCCTCAAGTTCCCCAAGTCTCACCCAGGGGTGAAGAAACTGGCCCAGCCAGGGATGAACTTCGGATCCCGGGAGAAGAGGAGGATGGCGAACATGCAGAAAAGGGTGAACACAGCCTGTTCGGCAAACCTGTGGCACAGATAAGGCAGGCGCTATGCTGATGGCAGGCTTTGGGCGGACCACCGCGTGGGGAGGTCTGAGGCAGGTGCCTGCTGGCTGTGACCTGGCCCCTGGCCCTGCCTCTGAGAAGCTGCGAGAAGTAATCTACTCCTCAGAGTGAGGGGAAGGGTATCCTGAGAAGTAATCCACTCCCCAGAGTGAGGGGAAGGGTATCCTGGGGTGTAAGGGGATTCCTGCAAGGGGCTCCCACACTCCCCCAAGCTCCTACCTGAGCATCAGTCACCACCTTCCCCCCAGGTTATTTATATCATTCCCACCAGGAATTTCCCAAGGTCCTAAGGAGAATCACTAGAGAGAAAGGAAAAGCAAAGTAGAGGCAGAGTCAGAAAAAAAGGAAATAGAAACAGAGGGAGGCGAAAGAGAGAGGAACAGTCATACATGCAGGGGAAGATGGATGTGCAGAGGAAGATGGATGTGCAGAGGGCAGACACAGACAATCTTCAAAAGTCGGAGTAAACATCTACCCAAAGTGGCCATTCCACGGACTGGGGAGTAGGGCCCAGAGAAGGTTAGTGCTTTGCCCGAGGCTACACAGCAGTTCGTGGCAGGGCCAGCTCCTGGGCGCAGACCTCCTAACTCCTAGGTATTCTCACTGAATGGAAAATGTGCTCTGAGAAAGGTCCCAGGAGGTTGTGTTGGGGATCCTGCGTGCCAGGAGGGAAACAGCGCCCAAGCTGGACAGGTGGCAGGTCCCCACCCCAGGTACACCCTGAGGGGCTTCCTGGGCCAGGACAAGAGGCTGACTGGCTAAGCCACCCTCTTACCCTCCATCTTCAGGCTGCCAGGCCATCGTCTTGATTCCCCTGGAACTCAGCCCCCAGGGATCCAGAGGTCGGGGTGGGAGGTGGCTCTCCTGAAAGTCTACGCTGGGCTCCCCCCCACTACCAGGAACCCCGGTACCACGCACTTGATGGGCCCCAGGTTCTGGAATTCCTCCCGAATCACAGCTCGAGCCCTGTCTTCTGCAACACTTTTGATCTCAGATTTCTTCTTCCTCCAGCCCCTGAAATGGAGTAGGGAGATTAGGAGCAGCCACTGCAAATGTGAATAACCCCTCGACTCCCCACCACTCCCTGGCCAAGCCTCATTTTCTCTGTTCTGGAGATGAACAGCCTGCTGCTGAGTGGCCTCCCTCCCTGTGTCTTCCCTTTCTAAAGTCTGTTCTCCCCACTGATAGCCTCATTGCCCTTGTAAAAATGTGGATCTGCTCATAGGACTCCCAGGCTTACAGTTCTTCAGGGAGTCAAAAGGACACGTGAATAAAACCAACGGAACAAAGTCAGAAGTCCAGAAATAGGCTGGGGATTTAGTCTATGGTCAAGTTGGTATCTCAGACTGGTGTGGAAAAGATGGTCAGTGGTGGTGACATACAGATCAATGGGATGGAATTGGGAGTCCACATATAAACCCATACTTCCATGCTCAACTGGGTTTTGGTAAGAGTACCAAGACCATTCAACCAGGCAAGAAAAGTCTTTTCACATATGATGCTAGGGCAACTGGATAGCTACGTGCAAAAGGATGAACGTGGACCCCTACCTCAAGCCATATAAAAAAGTTTTAAACTCAAAATGGATAAGACCTAAATATAAGGGCTCGATGTATAAAAATTTTTTTTCTTTTTCTTTTTTTATATAAAATTCTTAGAAGAAGATATGGGGCTAAATTTTTCTGGTTCTGGATTAGGCAACATTTCTTGATATAATAATGCTAAAAGCTCAAGCAACCAAAGTAGATAAATTGGACTTTGTCAAATTTTAAAACTTTTGTGTGACAATAAATAGCACTGGAAAACTGGGTGGCCACCTGAAACAAAGAAATGAAGTTGGATCCAAACCTCACATTGCACCCTAAGGATAAACTCTAAACAGGGCAGCCCTGGTGGCTCAGTGGGTTTGGCACCACCTCCAGCACAGGGCGTGATCCCGGAGACCCGGGATCGAGTCCCACGTCAGGCTCCCTACATGAAGCCTGCTTCTCCCTCTTCCTGTGTCTCTGCCTCTCTCTCTCTCTGTGTCTCTATGAATAAATAAATAAAATGTGTTTTTTTTTAAAGGATAAACTCTAAACAGGTAAAAGATTTCAGTGTAAAAATCAAAAAGCAAGCAAAAAACTAGATTAAAACATGAGATTATTTTTTTACAACTCCTGTAATGGGAAAATCTGGTACTGAAAATTCAGAAGTCACAATGAGAAAGATTGAGAAATTCAGCTATAAAAATTTTCTAGGGGCACCTGGGTGCTTCAGTTGGTTGGGTGTCTGCCTTCTGTTCAGGTCATGATCTCAGGGTTCTGGAATTGAGCCTTGCATCAGGCTCCCTGCTCAGCAGGGAGTCTGCTTCTCTTTCTCCTTCTGCCTCTTTCCTGGCTTGTGCATTCTTGCTCTCTCTCACACTCACTCTCTCTCTCTCTCTCAAATAAACAAAATCTTTTAAAAAAGTTTTTTTTTCTTTTTTTGAGAGATTTTATTTACGTATTCATTAGAGACACAGAGATAGAGGCAGAGACATAGGCAGAGGGAGAAGCAGATCCTTGTAGGGAGTCGGATGTGGGACTAGATCCCCAGACCCCAGGATCATGCCCTGAGCCAAAGGGAGATACTCAACCGCTGAGGCACTCAGATGTCCCTTAAATTTTTTTTTTTCTAAGAAATTCTTCATGGAAAAAGCACCATAAGCAAAGTAAAAAACAAATCAGGAAAAAATATTTGCAACTTATGTTGCAGAATAAACACTAATATTTCAATATATAAAGAGTGCTAGAAATCAAGAAGATCAGGACCAATAACCCATTTGAAAAAATATACAGAGGATATAAACACACAGTTTAATAAGCCACAAGAAAGAAAATACCAGTGGCCCTAATGAAGATTGGAAAACTTTTCATGTTGCCCTCCAATATGAAAAGTTACTCAAAAAAAAAAAAAAAAGAAAAGAAAAGAAAAGTTACTCAAGTGACTCTTAATAAAATGAATGCAAATTGTTTTTCTCTTATCAGATTGGCAAAAATCCACTGCTGCATGGAAGCAGATACTCTCATCCATCATAAACAGGAGAACAAATTCATATTTGTACAAATTCGTAGGAGAACCATCCATCATAAATAGGAGAACAAATTCTCCAAATTCTATGGATAATGACTTGATAATATCTATTAAAAGGAAGATGTGTTTATAATGAGACTCCAAAGTCTCACCTATGGAAATTTACTTTAGAAAAATACGCGCTAATATACAAAATCGTATCTGTATTGGGAGACTAGTCACCAGAAAATATACTACATCTGCTTCTATTTATTTACAGAAACTCTGGAGGATTACCCAAGAAACCAATAAAAGTAGCTGCCTGTTTTGGGGGAAGTATTGGGTGAATGGGTAAATGAAGACATGGTTGGGAAGAAGAATTCTCACTGCCTATCTCTATGCATCGTTTTGATTTTTGAACCATGTGTATGTGTTGCTTATCCAAATTAAAACAACAACAACAAATGAATGTATTTTTAAAAAATCCTCACTATGGCTCTTTTGTATGAAGATCAAACCTCCACAAGCCTCTCAATGATCCAGCCCAGGGTTTCTCCACCTTGGAACTAATTAATATATTGGGGCGGGATCTTTCTTTGTTGTGGGGTGGGATGATTCCTTGCTGCAGGAGGCTGACTTGTGTTTTGTAGATCCTGTAGAATTGCAGAATGTCTACTCACTAGACGCCAGTAGTACTTCCTTAGCAGTGACAACCAAAATGTTGGTAGATACTGCCGAATATCCCTTGGTGAAGGAGTTTGGGGTGGGGGTTTGGGGTTCATTTCCAGGTGAAAACTTCTGCCTTGTTCCCTGACCTCATCTCCCACAGGTCTCCCTCACCCCCTCAACTCAGTCACTTTAACCTTTCAGTTCCAAAACATCCCTCACTACCTGCAGCCTCAGGGCCTTTGCACTCACTGTTCTGTCTCCTTGGAATGTTCTTCCTCATGCCCACATATCCTTTCCTTCCTTTACCGAATTAGGTCTATTCATTCTTCATGTCCCTTCCCCAAAGAAGCTCTCCTGACCTCCCAGTGAGGAGAGAGTCCTCCAGGGCATATCTTCACATCTCACTGTCTTTTCCTTCACGGCACTTCCAACTGGCATTCCTGCTACACTTGGCTGTTCCCTGTCTGTCTTCCCCACGTTGAGTGCAAGCTCCCCAAGGGCAGGGATGTTTCTGCCTCGCCCACTGCTACATGCTCGACACCCGGAACAGTGGTAGGCACACAGGAGGTGCTCAGTAGATATTTGCTGAGTGAAGATGGTGTCACGACATTGGCCTGAAACTTCTCTGTCACCCAGAAACACGTCTGCCACTGAACTTCCCTCTACCTGCGTTTCGTCCATCCTCTCGTGGCTGAGTTCTGCAGATGCCTGCTAGATTGAAACAGGTAGACTGGACAAACAGGCTCTATTTCTGGCTCGCTCCTGGACACTTTGTACGTCCTCCCTCATTCAGACTTGACTTTAGCTGAAGCTAACTTTTAGCCCCAATCTAAAGTGAAGACATTAAACCTCGGGGGGGGTTACCAAATTGCTCGAGGTCACATGGAAGCGTGATTTGAATTCTGATCCATCTGAGTCCAAGGTCAGAACTTGCTTCTCTGAGCTAACTTGGGTCTTGAATCCCGAGTTTCTGCTCTGAGGATTTCTGGAAGGCATCTGAGTCAAAGAACACCGTGATCAGAGCCTTCCTATTCTCAAACATCTACACATCCCTTTGATCTAGAGTAGCATCTACTGGTTCCATTTAACAGATGGACAAATGAAGGCCCAGAGAGATGAGGGGATGGAGTCGGAGAATGACTCCACGACATACCTGCTACCTTCAGCCCTGAACTGTGTAGTTCCTACATTAGGATGCCCCAAACTCCAGGCATCCGTAGCCTGCCTTCACAAATGTTCCCATAACCACATACCACCTGGGCTCACATTTGCTTAATATTTTCCTCCAAATAGATTCATCATTTTAGATTCTTCATTTTAATGAACGAAATGTATGTAACCAGAAAACTTTCTATCACTCCCATAAATGGAAAACAAGAATCATTTGTCATAAAAAAAAAGTAATCGTAAAAATAAATACATGATAGCAAAGCGATTATTACACTCTGCCTAGACACCATTGCTGGCTTAGGTCTCTAGAACTGACGCTTGCTCTTTGTTTGAAAAGCTGATTTGGAAATGTTAGAGAGGTATTACAGTTTCCCCACCACCCAACTGAGACTCGTTCCATTCTATGAGAGTTGATAAAGGATTCTTTTTCTCACAATACGAGCTGATGTTATTTAATACCTTGTCCTCACGCCACCCCAAATTATCTCCAGTACCAGGGCCCCATAAAACGGGAGAGAGTGCTCCTCTCTCTCCTCCCATAAGAGTGTTTATCATACTTAAAGGACAGGGCTGTCTGTAATTACCAATGATGGGTGGTCTGGGTGTAGGAGGCAGGTCACATCATCCACAATCCTCACATCCCTGGGAGGTGAGGTCTACTATAGTCACCACATAAGAAAAGAACATGAGGGTGCCTGGGTGGCTTAGTGGTTGAGCACCTGCCTTTGGCTCAGGCGTGATCCCTGGGTCCTGGGATCAAGTGCCACATCAGACTCCCTGCAAGGAGCCTGCTTCTCCCTCTGCCTATGTCTCTGCCTCTCTCATGAATAAATAAATAAATAAAATCTTAAAAAAAAATAAGGGAACATTAAATTGCAGTGACGATCCTCCATTTCCGTAGGAGGAAACTCGACTTGAGAAGACCACTCTCTACCCAACGAGAAGGAACCTGGAACTCCAGCTGGGCTCAGCGCTTGAAGTAAGCTTGAAGGGTACCTCAAGGTCATTCCTCCATACAGGAAGGAGATCCACAGCCAGCCCACCAACAGGAACAGCACCATGAGGGGGAAGGCGAAAATGAACCAGGAGCCGAAATTCACCACATCGCACTGTGGGAAGAAACTGGGGAAAGGGGAGCGATGAGAGCCAGCCCAGGCCAGCCAGGCCGATGTATAGCGCATACATACAGGTGGCTATTTCCGAGCTAGAACACCGAAGTTTATATATAGAAACTAGAATATGCTTAATATTAACAGTGGATTGAAGGTATTTCAATTTTTTTCCTGACATTTTCTGAGTGTTCTGTAACGTACCTATATAATCAGAGTAAAGTAACAAAATGTATTTGGGGAGCAAAGGCCAAGGGGGTTGCCCAGGGTAGCTCTTTTCCCACCTCCCCACGCTCCTGGCTAGAGAATCAGAACCCCCTGTTACTTGGCATTCATTTTAAATCCCCCCCCTTCTAGACCAGAAGGTCCAAGCTTATGCAATTAAATGTTGCATGTGATTCACATGTGATTTGCATGTGATTTGTTCAAAATCCTTCACATTTGATATTTTTACTTATACCTCCAGCATTTTTTCCTTAATTTCTCTTCAAGCTGGAACAAAGTTCTGCTCACATCAGGGTGGGCAGGCAACCTGAAAACCCTCTGGCAGCAACTGCTCCCCTGCTCTGTCCATTCCTTCCTATGTCCCAACTCGGTATCTGCCCCAGGAGGCCCCAGAGCCCACATCTTTCCTGCCCAACCCTGGGGATGTGCTCCAGCTTTGTCCTCTAGGCCGAATGGCCCTTTGCTGGCACTTCTCACTGAGGACACTAAAAAGCCAACCCAGATTGTCTCCACGTCTCAAGCAGGAGGCCCATCTTGGCTTCCGGTTTTTCAATCCTTAAGCAAAAAACACAAAGCACAGCCAGACCTTGCTCAAAGATGAAAAGACACCAAAGGTGTGCTGTGGGCTTAAGTCAATCGGGGCAATAGTGATGCCTGGCCCCCATCCACACCTCCTGAATCAGAATCTCTGCAACTGAGGCCCAGGCATATTTTTTTCACCCTCCAGGCTAACTCTAATATGTACCCCTGGCTGAGAATCACTGGCTTCTATCATCAAGTCTGAAAATCAAAAAGATTTTAGAACGTGAGAATATGGTGGAAAATTAAGGTTTTAAAATTGGCTCAGGAGGTACCACATGGGTGTACTTAGAATTTCTCATGAAAATCACTTGATTAAAAGTGATAACGAACCTGCTTTCAGGAAGTCCAGCCTTCCCTCATCATCCTAGGAAGTCCTTGATTCTTTGGTTGATTACCGGGATAAAGAAGTTGGCCAGAGCCTGGGGCCATGTTGCATATTAAATACTTCTGTTGTGTTTGTTTGCCAAATGCTTACGTTTATATTCATGTGGATTAAGTGAACACATGATGCATCTCCACTGCAGGGGAATCTTAGAATCCCCACTTCTCAAAATCCTGGAATCTGAAAATCTTAGGAACAGAATCTTTTTTTTTTTTTAATAAATTTATTTTTTATTGGTGTTCAATTTGCCAACATATAGAATAACACCCAGTGCTCATCCCATCAAGTGCCCCCCTCAGTGCCCATCACCCAGTCAGTCACACCCCCCCCCCCCCCCCCCCCGCCCACCTCCCCTTCCACCACCCCTAGTTCATTTCCCAGAGTTAGGAGTCTCTCATGTTCTGTTAGGAACAGAATCTTGAAATACTGGAATTGTTTACATCTGCAAATGAAGAGGCTTGGGATAATAGAGTTGACGACTCATGCCATCTGAGAATCCTTCTCTTTTATTCTCCTGCCCTGACAGCCAGCCATCCAGCTACTATTTGAACCACTTCAGTGCTGGGGAAACATAGCTCCTGGCCTGTGCACCTGGTTGCGAAGCTTCTTCTGGGACCTTACAGCCACATCATGTCGTTTCTTTGCTGCCAGCTTTCCACTGACGCCCCAATCTCACTGTCAGGAAAAGCTGGGGTCCTAACAACTTACCTTATCTCCTCCCACAATTCCCTTTGCCTCTTGAACCCCAGCCTCATCGGTTTTGTGTGGCTCACCTTTGAACAGGCTAGTCCCTGTCTGGAATGCTCTTCCCTCCTATGCTCACATAGCTCCTAGGTCTCAGATGTCACCCTGTTAGAGAGGTGGCACATCCCTGACCAGTCTATATAAAACAGCACCCACTCCTGTCCCTTCCACACCCTCATCCCCACTTTATTTTATTTCATAGCTTATCGCACCGACATATTATATATCCATTTCCCATTTCCTTTATTGCTTGTCTCTCCCACCCAAATGGAACTTCCCCAGGGCCAGGACTTTGCTGAGTCTGTCCACTGCTGGGTCCCCAGAAGTCTGGCCAATAGAAGGCATTCAGTACGGATTTCCCCAATGTTGAGATGGAGAGGGAGAGAGGCGGGAGGAGCAAGAACTCGAGTGCCAGCCAGGGCACACTTGCCTTTACCTTTTGAGCTGGCCAAGTAGGATGAGGTTGGGGGCCGTGCCTGTGAGGGTCGCAGTGCCCCCAATGCTGGCCGAGTAGGGGATGGAGATGAGGAAGCCCTTCCAGATGTTCCTGCGGTATTCCTCCTCCTTCTTGCAGTCTGCCAGAAGGTCCAATGGAGCCTCAGCTTCGGGACAGTCTTTGCTTTAAACAAACCCAAAGAGAAGCCATTCAGAACACAATCAGAATTCCTGGCCTCCTGGGGAAACAAACCAGTCGGGTTGGGAAAAGGAAGTGGTCTTCCTTGAAGGCAGGTCAGCAGGGCATCAAAAGCCTCTAAAGATGTGCAAACTTTCAGCTCAGGTAGTCTAAGAATTTATCCTAAAGAAGTAACTGGGCAGGTGCCTCAGGTGTGGGTATAAGAGACTATCCAGAAATAGTCTAGAATAGTATTCACTTAATTGTTTTAATCTATCTTTGAGAGTGAGATGTGGGGTATATTTTTATTTTTGCTTAAAAGTATTCTTTTAAATTGTGCAATTATAAAATTTTTGTAAGTGGCACTAACTATATACTAGAACAACCTACATCTCCATCCAGAAGGGATTGGCTCAATAAAAATGATCGTCTTTCGGAATGGGATGTCAGCATAGTTATTAAAAAACAAGATCTAGGTGGATGTTTATTAAGATGAAAGATGTCTATTATGTAAAGGGGAAAAGGGTCAGTAACTGCACCACTTAATTTTTTTATTTTTAAAATTTTCACATATTGGGGCGCCTGGGTGGCTCAGTCGGTTAAATATCTGTCTTTTGCTCAGGTCATGATCCCAGGGTCCTAGATTGAGCCCTGCATTGGGCTCTCCGTTCAGTGGGGAGTCTGCTTCTCCCTCTGCCCCTTCCACCACTTGTTCTCTCTCCCTCTCGCTTTTTCTCAAATAAATAAATAAATAAATAAATAAATAAATAAATAAATCTTTTAAAAATTCACATTTTTTGAATATATGAGTATTAAGAAAAATTCAGAATAGAGTTTTTTGGTACCTTTCTAGGGGGTGGAAATAGTGGATTCCCCCCCCCCCTTTTTTTTCTTTCTTTGTATTTTCTGGTGCAGTGAAAAGAGTATGGGGAAAGAAGGAAATTAAAAATTGTTAATTATATAATTAAAAGATATTAATGTTGCTGTAAATTTATTGAGGTGAAAAGATGTACATTCCATTAAGTGAGACAGCAGGTTTGAGAAGACCAGATACAACATGATGAATGTTTTTATTTTAAAAATGCACTTAGGTACATAGAGAGGTATCGAGAAATAGTCTAGAATAGTATTCACTTAACTGTTTTTAATCAGTCTTTGAGAGTGAGATGTAGGGTACATTTTTCTTTTTGCTTAAAAGTATTCTTCTAAATTGTGCAATTATAAAATTTTTGTAAGTGAATGAAATCAAGAATTGTTCCTGTACAACAAATCATTTTTTAAAAAGAATTAAAGATACTTCAAATATTTTCTGGCTGTAATTACTACATGAGAGGCCCCTTATCAGGAAGGCAATTGGGATATGATTTGGGGTCTAAAAGGATGACAAGGACTGGAGACTAATATTACAGCCCGACTTCTCAGGGTGAAGATTCTGGCAGGAACTGTGGGCTCCCCCAGACCTGGGCACCCAACCAGACTGAGCCTCATGGTGAGAATGAGAGAGCAGAAGGGACCCTAGGGCTCCTCTAGTGCAAGTCTCTCTTTGTTCAGTTGGGGAAACTGAGGCCCAGAGAGAGGACTTTTATTCCAATGAATATAGAGTCTCCATCCAATGGATAAGGTTTTCATTCAGTGGACATGGAGTTCTAGAGAATGAGAAGTGGGCCTTTTCCAATAGACTCAGCACAAGCTCTGTGTGGGCAGATGGTCCAAAGAGATTCCTAGGTTGAGTGGTAGGGAGTGGCTGGGCCAATCACAGAAACCATATCTCAAAGCTGGACTCAAAGCCCCCAGGTATAGTGCCAGGAAGGAGCAGAGACCATGGAATAAGACCATCAGACATAAGATCATGTCCCTCCTCTGCTAAAAGCCTCCACTGGCTCCCCCGTCATTGAAAATCAAGGCTACATCATTGGACAATGAGGTCCCTCACGCTCTGTCCCTCTACCAACACCCCTCAGCACAGAAGCAATATCTCTGACCCTGATTCCTACCATCCACTCACCCAACTCCAGCCGTACTGGTTCCCTGGCTGCTTTGGACTCTCAAGACCTTTGCACCTGCTGTCCCCTGTGCTGAGAACACTCTTCCCACAGATCATCCCCTAGCCCCTCACCTCCTACAGGTGTTTGCTTAAGCGGAACCTTCTTAGAGAGGCCTTTCCTGAATACTCATTTTAACACTGCCTTTTCACACCCCACAGGCACCCTCCCTAGCTTTCTTTCTTGCTTTGTTCTCCTGCAAAGCTCTCAGGACCATCTGACATACTGTGACTTTTACTTATGTGTTTGTTTCTTGTTGCTGGGACGTAAACTCCACAAGGGCTGGATTTTTGTCTGTTGCTGCATCCCTGGCAGTTCCTGGCTCATGGTAAGGTATCTATATTTGCTGAGTGAATTAAACAGACCTGACTGATGTCCAGCGATGCCTTGAGCAAGTGACTTTACTTCCTGCTGTTTCATCGATGACCCAAGATAACGACGCCCTGAATAACAAGCATTGCCATCCATGCATGTAAGGGCCAGCATGATCGATGCTTGATCAACATTGTCTCATTTAATCTCAAAATAACTCTCTAAGGTGGGTTCCACTATCATGTCCAGTGGGTGAAACTAACAGAGGCTCAGAGAGGTTAAGTGTCTTGTCCAAATCACACAGCCGGTAAGCAGCAGAGCCAGGTTCAAAGTCAGGTCTGCAGGGCTCCCGACCTCAAGATCTTAACCACGCTGCCAAATGCAAAGGACACCAGCCACTATGTGTGCCATCAATGTGAAGATGCTTCCTAAGTCACGCAAATGTGAAGGACTGTGATTGTCTCTTAGGACACTTTTGTCTTGAGAGCCTCTTGATGCCTGTCTGCATCCCTCTCCTCCTTGACTGTCAGGCAGTCTTTGTGCTCCTACTCCTCTGGACCCTCCTTTCAGATGCTCCACCTCATCAGAAGGACTTAATGTGCTATCCTGCCCTTTCTATCCATATCTGCATTTTGTAAGGACGTTGGGTGTGTCCATGCCTCAGCCAAAGGGATGGATGGTAGAAACCTGGGCATTAGGTCATTTGGAGAAAAATCTGGGGATGGGGGGAGGATTGCTTGTAGCATTAAATTCTTGTTCATCATCTCCTTGAACCAAGCACTGGCTCCTCCATCAATTGTACCAGGAACTCACTCTTCTGTGCTGGCAAGAAACTGCATCTCCGTGGGCACGGGGTGTAGGCCATTCCTCCGCACAGCAGCTAGGGAAAGAGCATGATGTCTTTAGTAACGTAATGAATGGATAGGAGTGCTCCTATTCTCCTGTAGCGAACGGGAAGGGCTTCTCAGGTTTCTCTCCTATACTATTAGTTGTTTTTTTTAAAGGCACTCAAAATTCCATCCTCTTGTCTCATGAATCTCTATTTGGAGATGGCCTAGGCCAGTGGGCAGGGATTAAGTGGCAAGTCCTCTGGACTAAACTCACCTGAGCTGCAATTGCCAAAGGGATATTTGGGAAAGATTAGCTATAAATAATAGATCAACAATGGGCTGGGTGACCCCGCTGTCATTCATTCATTCATTCATTCATTCAGTATTTGTTGAGCACCTACTATGTGCTATTGGCTATGAGTTTGCAGTACACAGTGAATAATATAGAACAAGTTCCCTGCTCCCATGAAGGCTATATTCTAGAAGGGGAGACAGGCAATAAGTGAATAAAGGATAGACATCTCAGGTAGTGATGGAGGAGAGGAAAGTGGGTGATGTGATGGAGAGTGATCGCAGAGTGGGGAGGGGAGCAGGTGGGCTCAGTCAGGTCAACTGAGAAGACACCATGAGCTGATAGCAGCTGATCTGAGACCTCAAGGTCTCAAGAAGAAGCCAGTCTGTGAGCTGTAGGAAGAGCTGTAGGAAGAGGGTTTTGGCAACAGGAGCAGCAAGTGCAAAGGCCCCGGGGTGAGAGTATATCTGGTGTGTTGAGTAGAAGGGAGAGCCATGGGGCTAGAGGGGTATGAGGAAAGAGCAGATGGCAGGAGGTAGGGTGAGATGAGGGAAGGGGGAGAGATGAGGAGGCCAAGAGGTAGGCTCAGTCATGCAGAGGTCTTGGGGCTCATAGTAAGGACTTTGGCTTCTACTCCAAATCAGATGTGAGCAGAGCCAGGGGAGTGTTTGAACAGAGGAGAATAGAGTCAGGACAGAATCTGACTTCCTTTTAAAAATATCCCTTGCCTGATAGGTCAGTTTCCCCAAAAGCCATCAATAGCATTTTGGAGACAAGAAAGATTGAGAGGACTAAAATTTTTTTGCAGCTGAAACCATCAGAGCAAAAAATCCGATCCCTGAGCATTGAGAGTGTGACTCATAGCTGAACACATGGGTTCTGGGTTCAAATCATGAATCCATCACTTACTATGTAACCTTACATCAGTGGTTCCCCGCTGGGGCCAATTCTGCCTCCAAGAGACACTGGGTGATGTCTGGAGTCATTTTGGGTTGTCATAACTGGAAGGTGGGGTGGAGGTGGGAGTCTGTTACTGGCATTCAGTGGGAAGAGGTCAGGAATGTTGCTAAACATCCTACTATGCACAAGTCAGCCCCCACAGCAAAGAACCATCCCACCCAAAATGTCATAGTGCTGGAGTTGAGCAAACTGGGTTTAGATAAATCCCTTAATCTCACTGTACCTCAGTTCTTTAATCCATAAAATAGAAGTGATAATTCTCCTAGGGTTGTCAAGAGGATTAAAGAGTTGATCCATTTGCTATAGGCTGAATACTTGCATCCCCACCCACCCAAAATTCATATGTTGAAACCTAATCCCCAATGTAACAGTGTTGTGAGGTGTGGACTTTGGGAGGTGATTATGTCAGAAGTGAAGACCCCTCATGAATGGGATTCATCCCCTTATAAAAGATGCCCCACAGTGTAGCCTTACCCCTTCCACTATGTGTAGACACAGTGAGAAGATGGTCACTCATGAAATGAGAAACAGTCCCTCACCAGACAACAAATTTGCTGGCACCTGGATCTTGGACTTCCCAGCCTCCAGAACTATGAAAAATAAATGTCCAATCTATGGCATTTTGTTATAGCAGACTGGACTAAGACACCCTTTAAAGCAGGGGCTGACTCTGGAAAACTGTGTGGAGGTTCCTCAAAGAGTTAAAAATAGACCTGCCCTATGACCCAGCAATTGCACTGCTGGGGATTTACCCCAAAGATGCAGATGCAATGAAACGCAGAGACACCTGCACCCCGAAGTTTATAGCAGCAATGTCCACAATAGCCAAACTGTGGAAGGAGCCTCGGTGTCCATCGAAAGATGAATGGATAAAGAAGACGTGGTTTATGTATACAATGGAATATTCCTCAGCCATTAGAAACGACAAATACCCACTATTTGCTTCGACGTGGATGGAAATGGAGGGTATTATGCTGAGCGAAATAAGTCAATCAGAGAAGGACCAACATTATATGGTCTCATTCATTTGGGGAATATAAAAAATAGTGAAAGGGAATAAAGGGGAAAGGAGAAAAAATAAGTGGGAAATATCAGAAAGGGAGACAGAACATGAGAGACTCCTAACTCTGGGAAACGAACAAGGGGTGGTAGAAGGGGAGGTGGGCGGGAGGGTGGGGGTGACTGGGTGACGGGCACTGAGGGGGGCACTTGATGAGATGAGCACTGGGTGTTATTCTGTATGTTGGTAAATTGAACACCAATAAAAAATAAATTTATATATATATATAAAAAAAGCAGGGGGTGGCAAATTTCTCCTGTAAAAGACCAGATAGTAAATATCCTAATCTTTGGGGGTCATATGGTCTCTGTCATATTCAACTCTGCCGTGAAAGCTGCCATAGACCATACATAAATGAATACATGTGGCTACACCTTTATTTTTGGACACTGCAATTTGAATTTCATATAATTTTCACATGTCACAAAATCTTCTTTTGACTTATTCAACCATTTAAAAATATAAAAACTATGCTTAGCTCACAGGTCGCACAAACAACAGGCAGCAGGCTAGATTCGGTGGGCCAAAGTTTGCCAGATGACAACTGAACAAATTTAACAGGAATCTGAACACTAGCAAGGATTTAGTGGATGTGGGTTACTCTTGAGAAAGAAGAAAGCAGTCCTTGAAGTCCGGAAGTGGTCTGACCCAGATATACGCTGTGTTGTCCTCGTGTTGGACCTAAATAATCTTAGACATCCCCAACATCGGCCAGAGTTGCTCTCTGACACTGACAAAGGGAGACAGAGCAAAGGCATTTCATAATCTTGCCTTAGCCCAGAGCCACTGGACACCCACAAAATGCCAAACATCCCCCTTTTCTTGCCAATTGAATGGCCGTTACTTCTCCACTCATAGAATCACCTGTGATTTCTGACATCGTTCAATCTTGAGCAAGGTTCCTTAGACCCCCACAAATGTCTCAGCCAAAGTCCAAAGCCCATGAGAGGTCCTTTCTAGCATCTCTGACTGAGTGATCCTGGCTGCTGGGGGCATGTGCCCTCTCTCACGGCCCACCTGTTCAACGGCAGGTGTGTGCTTTGGACGGAGGGTCTGGACTCCAGGCTCAGCTCTTTCCTGTCACAGCAGGTGGCTTGAGGAGGCCGTCCCCTCCCCTCTCCACTCTGGGCTTCTCCTTCCCCGTCGGTTGGTACCCAGAGGGAGCAGGAGCCATGGTGGCCCATTGCCATCTTACTGAGGCTGGTCCTGCTGACCACCTGCAGAGAGGTCTGAAGGCTAACGGCGGATCAGCTCACCCGGGGTCAGGGGGACTAGGGCCCCAGGCCTCTCATCATGGGAACAAATGTCCACATCCAATGCATGAGGCCAGAGGCCAGGGCAGTGAAGCAGGAAGTGAGAGCAGCTATTAATGAGACACCGGGGCTGGTGGGCAAAGTCGCTCTCCAGGGAAGGCCAAACAGGAAGAACCTGGACCCAATCACCCCCAGTCCCAACTCACCTCCAGCCTCCTCTGCACCCTTCCCACTCAGGTTGGGACCACAGCCGTCACACAGCATCAGACCTCAGTAGAGCTTGCCGGCATCTCAGGCATTAAACCCAAGGTGGCTCTGGGCATCCTTGGATGAATGGGAGAATATTCTAGAAGTGTCCCTCCTGGCCTCACCCTAGGAATTCTGGCTTAGTGGCTTGAGAGTGGAGCTTGGGCCTTGGTATTTTTGAAAAGCTCTGCAATTGATGGTTTTTTCAGCCAGGGTTGAAAACCCTCGCGTCACGTGATAGGTGGGCAGCTGCAGCCTCCAGAGGCTGCCCCTGCAAGAGGGGCCAGTTTGCCACAGACTGTCCCCACCTGGCCCCTGTCACTCATCCATGGGGTCTGGTTGCCACCAGCACCCGAGCTGGAGAGCCCCAACATGAGGCTGTCCGCACTATGGCCCGGGCAGAGGAGAGCTGTGCGTGCACAACAGCAAACCGCAGTCATCAGTAGCATACACCATCCGGAAGGAGGAGTTTTGCGTCTTTATACGAGTAAGACGGAAAGATTTTATGCCAGGAATCATTTTTCTAATAATTATGATGATAGTAAACCCAATGAAGATAAAGTTGAGAAAACAGGAAAACCGAGACACTGAATGTTCTTAACCATTTACCCAGGATCTGCCCCTCGGCTCCCTGTGACCGCAGTGACCCAAGTGATCACGCAGAAGAAATGGGCCAGTGGGGCAAAGTCTCCAAGACGGCTGGCTGGTTAGGAGCTGGGAGCTTACGGGAGGTCTTGCTGAGATAATACGAGTCCCTGAGGGGCACTGAGGACTTTCACGCTTGTAATCTGGCAGTTGCCTCCCGACAGCCTGGGAGAGCTAGGCTGGGGTTACTACCTTCTTCTTTACATCTGGGGAAACTGAGGCCCAGAGAGGGGGCTACAGTCTGGATCAAGATGACCCAGTGGGTCAGCGGCAGAGTCAGGCTTATTCCCAGGACTACTGATCCTGCACCTCTTGAATCTCCCTCCACCTCCCAGGGCTCCTACCTGGCTCTCAGCAGGTCTGACCTGGCCCTGCTAACTCTAGTCCAGCCTCCCCGGGGTGAATGACATGTTCTTGAAGTTCAGGACACTCAGGAAATAGTTCTTGTATCTAATTAGGGTAAAGAGCACCCAGGGAAGGTCAAAGCACCCCCCCAAAGGTAGGGAAGGTTGACATCCATGAACTCATTCAGAACTTAGAACAACCTGGACAGGAAGTAGTGAGACCTCATTTTATTATTATTTTTTAAGATTTATTTATTTGAGAGAGAGAAAGAGAGAGAATGTGTGGCCAGGTTCACAGGAGCCAGGGGAGAGGGGTGGCGGGCAGAGGGAGAGAAACTCAAGCAGACTCCCCGCTGAGTGCAGAGCCGAACAACTTGGGGCTAGATCTCACACCCATGAGATCATGACCTGAACTGAAACCAAGAGTCAGAGGCTCAATCAACTGAGTCATCCAGGTGCCCTCCACCCTCCACACCCCCACCCCACCATTTTATATCGGAAGATGCTGAGCTTTAGAACAGCATTCCTAACCCATTCATTCATTTATTCATTAGTTTCACACATTTATTGAACACCTACTATGTGCCAAACAGTGTTCTGGGTGAACAAGACTCCACCAGTGGAGGTTGTTCATGGCAATGAGAAGACTTGACACAAGTCCCCATGGAGCTCAGAGTCCACGGAGGAGACAGGTTACATACAAATAAATCCCTCTTGACCAGGCCTTGAAGGAAACATAAAGGTGCTCCAAGGTATAGGATCTTATCACCAGCTCCTCCCTAATCCCAGAAAGCTTACAATGGCTTTTATACAACTGCCACATATTAACTACATCCTGTGTGTCAGGCTCTCCTGTCTCATGGAAGCTTCACAGCAATATGTACGAAGTGGGGAGTGTTGTTCTCATTTCACAGATGAGGAAAGCGTCTCAGAAAGAGACCGCCCTTTGCCAAACTGCTTCTGGCCTCGTGAGTGAAGAGTGAAGCAGGAGGGCAATGCTTAATCCAGCCTAAAAGATGGCTTTGGGAATGATGCTGTCTTGAAAGGTGGCAAGTTGGCCTTCTTTGGGCAGAGAAAAGGACAGAGATGGTGATGGAGTTTAGATTCAAAAATCAGACGGACCCCCTGGCTGAGGGACACTGGGCAAGTACTCCACCCATTTGAGCACCAGTTTCCTCCTCTGTAACATGGGCATGATGACAGGGCCACCCCTGCAGGGCTGTGGTAGGGGGTCTAATGAGAATGCACGTAGGGTGCTGGAGAAGCCACCACCTCCATGACCCCTCAGTCCCTCAGGCAGGATGGGGAGCCAAGCTGGGAAGAGAAACTGAATGGAAACATCAGGGCTGCCCTCCAAGATTGAGGATGCACCCCTCTCCCTCCCCGGGTCTTGTCCAGCAAGTTTTGCCCTGCCCCAGGCTCTGTCCCGTTCTGACGTGATGCTTACAAGCACAGGTTCTAGATCCAGGCAGAGATCAGCAACTAACTCCACTGCCTTGGGGAAATAATTTTGCCTCCCCAAGTCTCAGTGTCCTCATCTGTAAAATGGGGATCATTTACCTACTTCCTAGCACATTTCATTATGAAGATGAAATGAGCCAATGGGTATGAAAAATATAGCACACGTCTGGCGTATGAAGGGTCTTCAGGGACTGAGAGCTCACGCTGTCATCACTGTTGTTGCTGTGGGTGTCCCTCGTGGACCTAGAGCCCCCAGGAGCCTCCCCAGCCCTGGCCTGGCCCACTGACAGTCTCTACCCCCCTCCACGGGTCTTCACGTCCTGCCGTCACGACAGAGCACACATACTGTGTGAAAGGGCACATCTCTTTGCCCTGGAATTAGCCTTGTTTTAGGTCTTAGGGCTGATCATTAATCAGTCCGTGCTCTCTGATCCCACTGCTTGCGAAAGCAGGTGTCTGCCCCAGCTTCCCAGGCTCTCTTAACCTCCTGACATCTTGCAGCATTTGGGAGAAGACTCTGGATTTCAATTTGCACCCAACACTGTGTGTGACCCTAGGCAAGTCCTTTCCTCTTCCTGGGTCTCAGATTTTCCATCTTTATAATGAGGGACATGGCTTTCAAACCTTTTTTTCTTTTTTGGCCCCTAGACTTTTTGAAAATAAAGAACAGAGCAAAACAAAACAAAACAAAAACAACTCTTGAAAATGAGGCAGAATGGCAGAGATTAAATCACCTTGGATTCAAAATCCCATAGCCATGGAGCCACCCAGGTATTTTGAATGCCTCTCTCCCCTGCTCATGCTTGTGCGCTCTCTCTGCCTCTCTCTCTCTTTTTACTTTATTTATTCATGAGAGACACACACACACAGAGAGAGGCAGAGACACAGGCAGAGGGAGAAGCAGGCTCCATGCAGGGAGCCCTATGTGGGACTCGATCCCAGGACCCCAGGATCACGCCCTGAGCCAAAGGCAGATGCTCAACCACTGAGCCCCCCAGGAGGCATTCTCTCTCTCTGTCTCAAGTAAATAAATAAAATCTTAAAAAAAAAAAAAAAAAGAAAAAAGAAAAAAGAAAACACACAAAAAAACAAAATACCGGAGCCACTATTTTGAAACTGTGACCTTGGAGGCTACTTTATCCTCCTTTTTTTTTTTTTTAATTTCTTCCCCAGTTTCCAATCTTCTAAATGAGGTCTATGCAGGCTTCACCTCCTGTAGACATAAAGCGCTGCGAAGAGCCCCAAGGCTCAGTAAACATCTGTAATTGTTTCCCTGGAAGCCCAGGGTTTAAACTAGGTAAAGTGGAGAAGCTGGGGTAGAAATGGGAGAAGGACCAAAGTCTTCACCACCTGTCACCACTCAGGGTGATGATGACACAGTTCTCTGGAAGCCTTGAGACTTGGGGGGAAACAGTCTGAAAACGAAGGAAGCAAATTCTGGCCTATGGGCTGAATCTGGCCCACAGCCTACTGACTCAGAATGGTTTTTACATTTTTAAATGGCTGGAGAAAGCCAGTAGAAGCAAATACTTCATGATGTAAAAAAAAAAAAAAATTAAGATTTTATTTATTTATTCATGAGAGACACACAGAGAGAGGCAGAGACACAGGCAGGGGGAGAAGCAGGCTCCCTGTGGGGAGCCCGATGTGGGACTCGATCCTGGGACCCCAGGACCATGACCTGAGCTGAAGGCGGATGCTCAACCACTGAGCCACCCAGGTGCCCCTCATGATGTAAAAATTACATAACATTTTAATTTCAGCACCCATAAATAAACTTTCATGGGCACCCAGCCATGCCCACTTATTTCGATCTTGCCTGGGGCTGCCTTTTCTCTGCAAGGGCACAGTTGGAGCAGTGGTGATGGTGTGGCCAGCAAAACCTAAAATATTTTACAGTCTGGTCACTTACAGAAAAAGTTTTCTGACCCCTGGTATAGAACATCTCTTCCCTTCCATGTGGAAGGCTTTGACCTTCAGAGGCTCTGTTACTTTACCAACAATGTGATTAATTCTGTTCATATCACTTTACCTCTCTGAACCTCACCAGTCAAGTACTTATAATGATCATTTCTAACTTGCAGGGCTGATGTGAAAATAAGACAAGCAAGACCCCTTACTGCCTGATAGGCAAATACCCATACCGCAGTGAATGAGATGAACTTAGATGGTACATGGATCAATATTTAGATTTTTAACATATATATTAATTCTAACACGCATTCAAAAAAAAAAAAAAAAACCCCATAACTAGCACTCAAAGCCCACGGTTTCATGAATCATGCTTGTTGTGTTATTTGGGATAAATGATCCAGAGTTCCTGGGCTGATCTGCCATCTATCCTACAACCTGTGCCTGGTCCTCACATCATATGCATGTTCCAGGCAGCAGGAGTAAAGGGCAGGAAAGGCGGGACCCAGGAGCTGCATGGACCGTTCCCACTCAATACTGGGGATAAACTAGAAATTTCTGCCCACGTTTGAATCAATTTAAAGCTTCCTTTTAAAATACATTTATGTAAATAGGGGTGTCTGGGTGGCTGAAGTTGGTTAAGCGTACAACTCTTGGTTTCAGTTCAGGTCGTGATCTCAGGGTTGTGAGATCGAGCCCTGCCCAGGCTCCACGTTGAACATAGAGCCTGCTTGGGATTCTCTCTCTCCCTCTGCCCCTCCCCATGCCTGCACACTGGTGCTCTCTCTCTCAAACATACATATATAAATAATATACATTTATGTAAATAAAAAGAAAGACTTTTTTAAAGCAGACCATGTGGCAGCCACTGCCACCATGAGGGAAAGACCAAGGGAATCACAGAGATGCCAGTGAAAAGTTCTGATATCTTCGTGCCTCTGAATCAATCCTGAAATTGCCTTTCTCTGACTTCTTGATGTGTGAGGAAAACGAACCCTTATCTTTCAAGCCACCTGCAGACAGACCTTCTTCTGCCTGCATTCCCACCAACACAGCTGGTTCCACGGGTAAGAGGGCACACTCTGGAGCCAGACTGCCCGGGTGCAAAGTTGAGCTCAGTTATTGATGTGCTGTGTGACTTGGGGAAGTGACTTCCCCTCTCTGAGCCCTTGCTCAGTCCTAAGAATGCAGCAGCTACTTATATTTTGTTTTGTTTAGAACAGTTTCTGAGGTTTAAGTGAAAAATCCTTCAGTAGGTGGCATGTTCTCACTCTTTGTTGTAGGATGCCCCTTTTTGGTTCTTTCTTTCTTTCTTTCTTTCTTTCTTTCTTTCTTTCTGTCTGTCTGTCTGTCTGTCTTTCTTTCTTTCTTTCTTTCCTTTTCTTTCTTTCTTCCATCTCTTGGATTCCCATTTCCCACTCCCAACCTTCCCAGAGCAACCATGCAGATGGGTTTAACCATAGCTTTTCATTTGCTGGTGTTCTTGCAAAATGGTCACTTGTGTGAATTTTTAATTTACATAATGGTATTGTCTTCTAGATCTCACCCTGGTTTCTTTTTCCAATCATGACTATGTTTTGTGAGATCCATTTCTATAACTACGTTCCTCTGATTCTTTGCTCCTACAGCTGCATGGTGCTCAATGGAACACACTTGACCTTTCCCCTCTACTGGTGGTCATGCTCATGTGGCTACTTAACTCATCACACCACAGAGAATGCTGCAGTGAACACTGTCACACCTGTCTCCTCGTGGACCTCTGTCAGAACTCCTTTGGCATTTGTATCCAGGAGCCAAACTGCTAGGTGACAGGGTATCTGCACTTTTTTTAAGGGTATGTGCACATTTAATTTGATTGAATATCTGCAGAATTCCCTTAAGAAAGGCTGACCTAGTACACACGTTCTCTGGAAGAACACAAGGGTTCCCATGGCCCCATTCTTGCCAACACGGGGCATTATCCAGCTTTCGTATCTTTGCTGATCTCACTGAAGTAAATCACATTGCATTTCAATTTGCATTTCTCTAGGTATTAATGGTTTTGAGCAACTCTTCAAATGCTCTAAAGCCAGGTTTAAGTATTGTATCTACTTCATAGATTTTTTAAAAGATTTTATTTATTTATTCATGAGAGACACACAGAGAGAAAGACACAGAGACACAGGCAGAGGGAGAATCAGGCTCCATGCAGGGAGCCTGACATGGGACTCAATCCTGGGCCTCCAGGATCATACCCCAGGCTGAAGGCAGCACTAAACTGCTGAGCAACCCGGGCTGCCCTAGATAGATGGTTTTGAGAAGTAGAAGAGATACTGTAGGCAAAGCGTTGACCTCATTACTCAGTACACAGTAAGCACTCAATAAATGAAAATCTTTTAAAAACCAAGGTATCAAGTTTTGACTTAGCTAATTCTCAGTTTTTATTATTATTTAAACACTTGGCACATAGTAGATGCTCAATAAGTGCATTCGCTTCACCCTCCTCTGCACCCTTTGGATGTCCTGCTCCAACTCCTCCACGTTGGTGGGGCCGCCCCAGTCCCTTTCCACAGCCTCACCTGTGTTCTCGTCACTCTGCCAGCTGAGGTCTTTCTGAGCCTCCTTCTGGCTGAAGAGACTTTTCAGGATGGCACTGGCGATGGGCAGCATCATGGCGGTGGAGGCAGTATTGCTCAGCCACATGGACAGGAAGGAGGTGGTCACCATCATCCCCAGGATGAGCCTGGGAACAGAGGGCATTAAAGGCACACCCAGAACGGGGGCCCAAGAGATTCTCTGGTTCTATTTTGCCGACCCTGAGGAATCCAGCCCACTCGTTTTACAGATGGAAAGTTAAGGACCAGAGAAGACAAGCCAGTGACCAAGTAGGGACCAGATTCACTTACCAGCCTTATTTCAGGTCTAAGGAAACTGATTCCACACATTTAAGTGAGCTGGCCACAAGCACCCAAGGTAAAAGTATCCAAAGACACGCCAACCCTGAAATTTTCTCTCCCTTGACCCCCCAGTCCTTGATGGCTTCCATTACAGAATAAAGTTGCCTTGGTTTGGCACCAAGACAGTCCACCATATCCCTCCAAACCATCTTCCCAGCCTCTTCTCCCACTTCCCCTCCCACTCCTACCAGGCACCTTCTTAGACTCCCCTGATCTCACCAACACACCCCAATAGGCCCCGATCTCTTGCCTGCCTGCCATTGCTTGGCCCCTCCTAGCAGCAAGAATCCAAATTCCATGATCTTTTTCCTTTACATTGAATTGTTAACCTACCTGGAATTTATCTAAATGGATAAGATGAAGTAAGATCTAAGTAGATTATCTTTTTCAAAGAATAAGCCAATTATTCCAACCCTCACCATTTACTGAATAATCCTTTCCTTTCCCATGAATTTAGATTTCTTCCAGAATATGTATCCAGCATTTAAAAATCTATTTCTGGACTAGTGTCATGCTGTTTTCATTGTTCTAACTTTATCATATGTTTGAATAACAGCCCCGCCCAGTCTTCAAGGTCAAACATAACCTGCTCCATGAAGTAGTCTACCGCTTACCTCTCCTGTGTGTTCCCACACCACATGCGCCCCTAAGGTTGGAATTCCGCTTTGCATTGGAATCAGTTCTATGGATAGTGTCTCTCCCACAGGACTCACAGTCCCTCCATGAGGAAACACAGCTACAGAACCTAGGAAAGGGCTTGACGTAGAGCAGATACTAGACACTTAGGAGTTATCTAGAACCTTCTTCTCCCTAATCACTACTATCATCGATTTTATCAACCCAAGAACTCTCAAAGCTATTTATCCTGTTCATCTCCACTCCCACCGTTCAAGTCCAGGCTGTCACCATTGCTTGTCTGGACACCCAGAACAGTCTCCTAACCAGGCTGTATTGGGTGTGTCACTCCTAATCTGCTCTCCACCTAGCAGCCTAGAGGAATTTTTTTTTTTTTAATGCAAATCTGGTCATGTCATTCCCCAACTTAGAACCTTTAAAATGCACAGATTCATAACCAGCAAGGATGTGGATGTGATTCAGGATGGAAATGAGGAGAAAAATGCATCTTTATTTTACTTAACCTCTAAGGGAAATTAAGCATTTCCTTTGGTGATAAACAAAGGCAACAAAGTTCAATAGTATTAGAAGTGCCTGGGACTAAAAAAAATAAAAATAAAAAAAAAATAAAAAAAAAGAAGTGCCTGGGACTCCGTTGCAATTAAGATCACAGATATTTTCAGATCATTTTATAATAGATGCAAATATCTTAGAATTTCACTGACACTCAAAACAGTCTTAAAACTGTGGCTGTTATTAGGCACTGAATCTAGTCACTGGATCTTACCATTTACTGTAAAGGAGTACAAATGGTACTATATCACAAATTTATCTGTTTTTAAAGTTTTATTTGGATAACTGCATTTTGTTGTGGCTGTTGTTTTAAATCCTGTGTGTTATGTGCTTTATACATTTAAAAACATTATTCTAGTAACGGATCCTTAGGTTGCAACAAATTGTAAAGGAAAAAAAAAAACACCAAAGGAACAGTGAAACCCGATTTTAAAGGCCATTTAATCTTCTTAGAATAAAAGTTCAAATCCTAGCCAGGAAGCGGAGGCCCTGCAGGAATGGCCCCTGCCTCCCTATCTCTCCGGGCCATCTTGCCTCCTACTCCCCACCTGCTTGGGCTATTAAACAGCAAAATGGGATGATAATGGCCAGGATTTATTGCACTTTACAGGTCTAAGTTATTATACTTTCATTTTAGAGGCAAAGAGAGAGAAGTTAAGTCGTTTCCCAGAGCAGGAAAGGTGGGTTTCAGACCCAGCAGTCTGGGAGTCACACTGCTAAGATGGATCTCTCTAAAGCAACTAGACACTAATCCCTGAGGACAAGGCCTGTGATAAGTATTTCAATTGGCTCCCCAGGTGATTCTTATGCGCTTTTGAGAACAGCCTAAAAGCCTGGCACTGGTCTGGCACACAGAAAGGGCTCACAAAATATCCAGGGAATGAATGAGTAAATGGAAGGTGGGATATGATGAGCTTGTTGGCCTGGGTGACCAGACCAGGAAGAGTGAGTTTGGGCTCCAAGAGATGCGGTCCCTCTGCCTCCCCACCTTTGGACTGGACCCATTACCTGGTCTTACCTGGCTGGCTGGACCCCAGCGAGCATTAGGATCTTGAGGGCGATTCTCCGGTGCAGGTTCCACTCCTCAATGGCACTGGCCATGATCAGCCCACTGAGGAAGAGGAAGTTGGTGTCCAGGAAGTACTGGGGGCAGACTTTGTTGGAGGGCAGGATGCCCAAGAAGGGGAAGAGGATGATGGGCAGCAGGGCTGTCACCGAGAGGGGCAGGGCTTCCGTGCACCAGTACACCGCCATGAGCAGGATGACAAACAGGCAGCGGCCTTCCTGTGGGGAGGGTGGGGGTGAGATGCAGCTCAGAAGGGTCAGTGGAGCCCTGAGTGATAGGGGGAGAAGAGATCCTGGGGTAGCACCCTGTGTTCCACAGGGAAGCTATGGAGAGGATGAGCACCCAAAGTTTTGACCTTGAGCAGTTAGCATCACCTATCTAAGCCTCATTTTGCACAACTATACAATGGGAAGGCAATATCTGTAGATTTTATAAGACTGTTTGAGGATTAAATGAAATATTCCATTGGGTTAGAAGTAGACCCCAAGACGAGCATGAGTGTGAAAATAGTTTACTTGAGGGAGGATCCCAGAAAGTTCTGGAAGGACGACAACAGAGAAGTGAAACAGAAGGAAGCCAATACAGACAGTGTATTAATGAGAAGAACACCCCTGTGGCCAGTTGGGGCTCAATCCTGATGGGGGCCCCTGAGAGAGAGTGTAGATCATGCTTCAGGGTTGTCCTTCCGGGAGACAAGGGAGGTGGCTTTTTACCTGCCAACTCCTGGCCATCACTGGTTGAAGGCTGCTCCTGAGAGCATTAATTCCCCCAAAATTCTTGCCTGCCCTGCATAGAGTGAGAGAACACACCAGTACAGAGCATCTCAGGTTCAGTAGGAGGCCACTGGCACGTGCAGAATGGTGAGTGCCAATGGAGACGTGGAGAGAGCACCAGTAGCAGTTACCACATCCATGCACAGCACTTACACAATGCCCAACACAGAGCTCACACTCTGTTAACAGTAATAATAATAAGCAATATTTGTGGGGCTCTAAAGTACTGGGAACTGTTTAATCCTCACAAAATCCCAGAGGAGTAAGTACCCCCATTTTATGTAGCAGAAAGCTAAGATGCAAGGAGGTCACTAGCAAGACAATGATTGTGCAGAACATGTCAATCTGCATCCAGAGCCATCGCTCTTAATCAAGTACCCCCCAACTGTTATTAGCTCAATACTAGAACCTATGACAATTTGAAGGGCAACATTGAAGATTCAGAACAAAATAGCTCAGTGGTTGCCAGGGCTTGGGCAGGAGGTGCATGTATTGGGGAAGGGGGGCTGCAAAGGAGTTCAAAGAAACATTTTAGGGTGATGGAAATGTTCTAGAAACAAGAGTGTCGTAATGACAATGCCTTCACTTCTGAAACATCAGCGTCTCATAAGATCCATCGTCAATAGTGTCTTATTGTTATTCACATGGTCACTATTTGAATAAAATTTCTTACTGTCCTGACCTTGCTTTCTTATGGTCTTTCAAGGCAATGACCTTGCATGTTCCAGGAAACACAGACTATTTCTTGAATTTGATGCTGTCTGGTACCATTTTATGCTTCTTACTTCTTACTCACAGTAGGTTTGGTTGACTTTATTCAGTGTCCACAAGAAATTGAACTGAATTTCATCCTAACAGAACATGGCATCGGCTACATGCAGACACTAGGACTAGTTAATCCATTTACCAGATGGGCAAGGGCAGGATCCGAGGGACTGACGGCTTTGGCAGCAATCCAAGCAAAGATTACCAGTGCCTAGGGTCTGGGAGAGTGGTAGAGGTAGTGAGAAGTGGTCAAATTCAGGGTGTATTTCCAAAATACAGGCTTCCAAAAGCCTGACAGCTTTGCTGAGGATCTGCTGGGTTGTGTAAGGGAGAGAGGGCAACCAGGAGGAATTCTAGTTGTTGGCCTCAGCAGGGGGAAGAAGGATGTAGTCACTTACAAAGCAGGGAAGACTGTGGGATACATCCATACCCATTTGCATACCTTGAGAAAATGCATCCTGTTTTCTCAAGAACCTGGCTGGAGTTGAGACCAGGAAAATGAGTGAGACATAGAGACTCCCTTGAGCCAGCAAATCTGACCATGCCAATTATAGAACGATTCTCGGTGGCTAGTTGTTCTCAAACTTGAGTGATCCTCGCAGACTCAGTCTACCAAGTCTCCCTCAAGCAGAGGTTTGCTGCCAAGTGTTTAACAGCTGGCTCTCTGAAAAGCTCTGTATGTGTGTATATGTGTGTGTGTGTAGAAATTTTTGATTACTATTCAGCGTGGTTAGGAAGTCACTCATGTCATTGACCCATGAATTCAGTTCTACTACGAATGTCAGTTTATCTTTTTATTTATGCTAGTGATTAAGACAAGAAGGAAACAATGAAGTATGTCAGAAATTCACTTGTTCACCAATGATGGGAGTGACTTCTGTACTGAATCAAATGATAGTTTTCAAATACTGGCAGATACTTCTTCTTCATTTTGGGGGGTGTGTGCATAATGTGTCCACTGTTGACGCAACATATTTTAAGTTTAATCTGCACTAGTAACATTTTCCGTCACTTTCTTAAATCTAGACAAGCAAAGGGCTCCTGGGTGGCTCAGTTGGTTAAGTGTCTGACTCTTGATTTTTGCTCAGGTCATGATCTCAGGGTTGTGAGATTGAGCCCCACATTGGGCTGGCGGTGGGCATGGAGGCTGCTTAAAATTCTCTCTCTCCCTCTGCTCTCCCTTGCCCCCCCCTCAAAAAAATAAATAAATAAAAGTCTAGACAAGCAATAATAAACTAAGCCCTATTTGCAGTGTTTGCCAACTTCTATGGTATAAATACCTCCACGTGGTTGATTTCAAGCTATCAAGTGAGCACTGAATGAGATAGGCAGAATCACACCACTACGTAGTACTTCCTCCATCCATACTGAGATAAATAACGCAGATACAGATACTCTCAAGATCTTAGATACTAGTAAAATAATCAGGAAATGGTGAGCTTTGAGTATCTATTACCTTTGTGTTAATATATTGAATCACAAGTTTGTATGATTTCATTTTAAATATCTATGTTCACGACTGGCTAGCAAAATTTATGAAAACTTGACAATCAGATCTGAGAGCTAGGACACATGCTCCAGGACACTGTTGCAGGCTTTCAAGCAGAACATCTGTGCAAATCGCTACCAAGAAATCTGAGTCACGTTCTGTTGCAAACTGGACATTCTTCAACCCATGCTTGGTATCATGTTCCATAATGCAACTATTTTTTTAAAAATAAACTACTATTTTCTGTCAAGTCTTACTGCTGGCTCAGGAAGACATGCCACAGCTATCTTATTTTTTATATACCACCTGACAGACCGACAGGTATCCTGGCTTAGAAGACATATGTCTACCTTAGCTCAGGCTTCTATAACCAAATCCCATGGGCTTAGTGGCTGAAACAACAGACATTTACTTCTTATGGTCCTGGAAGCTGGAAAATCTAAGATCAAGGTGTCAGCACATTTGGGTTCTGGTGACAGCTCTCTTCCAGGCTTATAGATCCCATCTCCTTATTATGTCCTCACCTGGTCCTTACTTGGTGTGTGCACACAGAAAGCTCTCTTTCTCCAAAGGCTATAATCCCATTACGGGGTCCCATTCTCATAAACTGATCTAATCTTATAGTTTCAAAAGGACAATATAGGGGTTATATGAATGACTTTCTACCATTAACTTTGATAACCTAGAAGAAATAGAAAAACTTTTCAAAAAATATAACTTATTCAACTATTAGAAAAAGAAAAAGCCAAATGTTTCAGTATCTATTAAAGGGGCAAAATCAAGCATCAAAAACCTTCCTAAAAAAAAAAAAAAAAAAAAAAAAAAAAAAAAAAAAAAACCTTCAAAAAAAGGCCTGCTGGCTTCAGTGGTAATTCTACCAAACATTTAAGGAATAAAAAAATACACATCTGGGCAGCCCCAGTGGCGCAGCGGTTTAACGCCACCTGCGGCCTAGGGTGTGATCCTGGAGACCCTGGATCGAGTCCCACATCAGGCTCCCTGCATAGAGCATGCTTCTTCCTCTGCCTGTGTCTCTGCCTCTCTCTCCTCTGTGTCTTTAATGAATAAATAAATAAAATCTTAAAAAAAAAATACACATCTTACATAAGCTCTTCCAAAGAATAGAGAAACGAGATACAATTCATTTTATGAGGTCAGGGTAACCCTGCTACTCTCTTACCCTGACGAGGGCATTGAAAAGAGTAATGCTTGAGCATGATGGGACTTGCAAAGCCATCTGGGAAACCAGTTTCCTTGTCTCTCCTGCCTCTCATCACCATGCAAAAGAATTATGGAGACGATGACAACCAAAAACACCAACATTTTCATGTATTAACTCATTCAATGATGGGTACTAATACTATCCTCTACTTCATCCACATTATAGGGGAAGATCGTCCCCTACTAAAAACACTTTAGAGCAACTGCAGGAGAGAAAAATAAATGTGACTTTTCAAAAACTTGCTTTAGAGCGATAATTCACATACAATGAAGTATATCCATTGCTAAGTAACCAGTTTGAGGTTTAACAAGTGTACATACCCACAACCCATCCCAATCAAGATAGAGAATGTTTTTGTTACCCTACAAAGTTTCCTTTTGCCCTTTCTCGGTCAATCCTCATGCCCCTTTGAAAACACTGCTGATTTTTTTTTTTTTTTTAAGATTTATTTATTCACAAGAGACACAGAGAGACAGAGAGGCAGAGACACAGGCAAAAGGAGAAGCAGGCTCCATGCAGGGAGCCCAACGTGGGACTCAATCCCGGGTCTCCAGGATTAGGCCCTGGGCCGAAGGCGGCACTAAACCACTGGGCCACCCAGTCTGCCCTGTAATTTCCATCACTGGAAGCTGGAAGCTGGTATTGCCTGTCCCTGGACTTAAATGGAATCGCACAGGATGTACTTTTGTACTTTTTGCTCGGTACAAAGTCTACGAGATTCATCCACGTGGTTGTGGGTATCAGCGGTCCATTCTTTGTTACTGTTGGGTAGTATTCCACTGTGTGACTATACCACCGTTGGTTTGTACCTCCTTCTGCTGATGGACATTTGGATTGTTTCCAGTTTGGAGCAATATGAGTAAAGCTGCTGTGGACATACAAATGCATCTGCTTTGGGGGTGACATCCTATGCATCCTTTTGTTCAGGGTACATATATGACACATTATGTAATGGGGGCAGGAGTGAGGGGTTACTGATAAATTCTGGCTCTAAGGGGTTGCCTTTCAAAGGCTCCGAGTCCCAGGCCTGTTTTCTCCCCCTTCCTCTTCTTCCCTCCCGCTCTCTCTCTGTTTCACTCTCTCTTATCTCTACTCACTCCCACTCCCACTCCTCCCTCCCTTGGTGCTCTCACCAAGATGTCAACACCAGTCCTTTGCGGAGGAACAGATAACAGCACATGTCGGCTGGGGAGGTGACCCAAGGAGAGTGGCAGGAATTGGGAAGTTGATCCTTGGCCAGAATGGGGGCTTTGCCAGTAAGTGGGTCAAGAGTGTGTTTCATTACCTCGCAGGTTAGTTAGGGCTTGGAGCAGGGCCGAGGTGACCCCAAATAACTTCCCTGCCCTAGCTGGGCTTCCTGTGGGCAAATGGATTCAGAATTGCCAGTTGGATGCCAGACATCTGGTGGGGAATTAATACATACCCCTGCTCCCCACACCCCCCGCCCCCATCCCTGTCAGGCTTGGAGGACAGCACTGACTCTGAGAGCAAAAATCTCCCAGGAGTCTTGGGGGCAAGGCCTGGAGAGTGGGCGCCCATACACACTGAGTGGTGGGCTCTCAGAGATCGGGCAGGCCGAACCAGTTCCCACCTCCAGGTCTTTGCAGCTGCTGTCGTCCCCTCTGCCGGGGCCCCTCCACCCCCATCTCTGTCCAGCTGGCTCCTGCTGGTTGTCTGGCCCTCATCTCAAAGGTCACCTCTTCAGGGAGCCCCTCTCTGGCCACACTATCGATTGTGGTCAGCTTTCCATTGTCTGGCCTTGTTCTTGTCAAGCACTTCCCAATCACTGAAGTACTTCTCTTTTGTTGCCTTATTCCCCCCTTTCATCCACCAGACCATGAGCTCCATACAAACACGACCCTTGTCTTTATTTGTTCACCTCTGTCTCCGGGGCCTCAATGGATATTGGCGGGATGAATGAATACATGATCTAAATCAGGCAGCACAAACACAAGGGCAGGGGACAGCTTAAGGAGTGAAGTGGGTTGGCAGAAGAAAAAAAAAATCCCATCGTTTTCTTGAGTCTGATTTGCACCTCTGGCAGTGCCGCTGTTTTAGTAGCAGGGAGACGGCTCTCACTTGACAGTAAATCACAGCTGGCACTAGGCCTCAGCGTCAGGAGTGCAATAGGGAGGAGTGGGGACTGTGGCAAATGGGGGTGGGTATAGGTTCCTCGAAGAATAACCACTGCTGCCCAGCTTCTGGTTGTTGTCATGAGAACAGGAACCCCATGATGCCAGATCTCCTGATTCTTCAAAAAAAGCTAGAAACCATGCTTTTATGTGAAATCTCAGAGTTTTAAAAAGATTTGCTTCTTAAGAGGAAAGTACAGGCAAAAAAAACAAAAACAAAAACAAAACCCACATCTGCAAGCAGTATCAAACCCATGGTCACCGCGTTTTGATCTCCGGTCTAAATGGTTTTAATTGGTATAACATTCCAGTAAAGTGCTCACACACACACAATTCCGAATCTAATGTCAAGTTGTTCACAGAACAAGAGGGATTATGGGAGGCTATATTAAAAAATCTCTGCTCCACTTTAAAATTCCTATCTTATATGCATAGAAACTCAGGTCTGGTGAGGAGCAGTGATCTCTTGAGGACCATGCAGAGCACCAGAGCAGAGGTCACCGCACCCAGGCCTGGTTACCACTTAAATGGTGGGCCAGGGAGTGGGGTCCAGGCAGATCCACGATTTTACTCCAGCCCACAGCACCTCTGTGCCCGCTCTGCCTCTTCACCTCCACCACCCCCTCCTCCCCTTTCATGAACTCAGACCAGCCACTTGGACGCATGGAAGTTCGGCCTGCAAACAGAGACTTCTTTGATCCCTCAAAGGCAGATTACGGTAGAAGCATCGAGTCACATGATCCCAGGGCCTTGTTCCTTTGAATTTTAACTTCTGGAGTTGAGGTTGGGGCAGGTGTCTGATCCTGCAGAAATTCATTTTCTGGGTCATCTCCAAGTCAGCAATTTGCCCCTTTGCCGCTTTGCTCTGCCCAGAGGCTCCGCTTCAGGAGATGGAATCTTGCTGAGGTGGCCCAGGATAGATGGAATCATGGCTTCTAGTGAAATAGCTCTTGGCGACCCGGCCCCTCCCCTGTGCCTTTAGAAGCTGGCACCGCTCGGCTGAATCCTCCAGGAGTGGATGAGCCTGAAGCAGGCCGCAGCCTGGGGAGACAGGTGCCGGCAGCTCTTGCCGATCCTGATTATCAAGGTTGACACAGCAGCCAGATTTTGGATGAACCTGATGTGGAGGGGGTTGGGGGATGCTGAAATGGAAGGGAAAAGAATGCCAAGGAAATCTCCAGAGCTGGGCCGTCCACACACAGAGCTTCTGCCCACACCTGGCTATAGATGTTTGAATTCATTAAAATTGAATGAAATTTGGGATTCCAGTTTCTTGGTCCCGGGAGCCACAGTAGCTCAGTAGCTCAGTAGCTACTTGAGACTAGCATCCACCACTCTGAATAGAGCAGATAAGAACATTTCCATCATCAGAAAATTCTGGTGGACAGAGTTGCTCATTTGGCCTGAGGCCCAGGAAGTCTGGGTGTGGTGGTTCTGCTACAGAATCCGAAGGCCACTGAACCCCCTAAGCGTGAGTTCCTTCACTTGCAGACCGAGAAGAATATGGTACATCCCAGGGGACCCCATTAGACTGAGTGTGCGCGAGAGCACTTGCAATATGTACTTGACCGGCAGGCTGCTGGTCTTAGGAGTGAGATTACGAATACACTTCTATTTCTTCATTATATGCCTTACTTTCCAAATTTCAACCACAAATATGGTATTTTCTTAGAGAAGACATTCTCTGAATACACCAGTAATATATCTGTAAAACTCTGGGGTTGCACTTTCTTTCTCCGAGGATTACTAGATATTTCATTGTTAGTGGAAATTTGAGGCCAGCCTGATTTCTTCCTCCGTATAGCTCACCTGAAGTTCTTGCCTTGATATCCATAAGATTTTTTATTTAAACCCGCCAGTCCATTAATGCACCATGAAATAAATAAATAAACTATATATATCAGTGTTGATGAGACTCTAGAAGTTTTTTTTTCTGGGACACAGAAAATCCGCATATGTTTTACTTTCGTCTTAGGGAAGTTTTCCGCTATTAAAGATTCTAATACAGATGGTCCCCAACTTTCGACGGTTCAACTTCTGTTTTTTCTGCATGAGGATGGCATGCAAAGCAACACACACACGGCAGAAACCATACTTTGAATTTTGATCTTTTCTCTGGCCAGCAATAATCAGTGATGCCCTCTCATGCTCTTAACAGATGCTGGGCAGCAGCCACGGGCACGCAATCCCAAAGGGCAACCACCCATGCACCTGCCACCATCATGCACCCATGCAACCATTCTGCTTTCCATTTCAACACTCGGCATTACATGACTCTGCCCAACTATAGGCTAACGTAGTGTTCCAAGCACTGTTTAGGGCAGAAGAGGCTGGGCTGGGATGTTCGGTAGTTTAGGTGTAGCAAATGCATTGGTGACCTACGATATTTCCAACTTACAATCAGTTTGTCGGGATGTAACCCTGCTGGAAGTGGAAGAAGAGCTGCACTGTTTTCTGTTCTATTTCTTTATTTCGAGCAATGCCAATTATGCATTAGTTGGATTTCCTTTGTATACCACACTGGTCATTTCCTCTCCTCCTTTCTTACTTTTTTTTTCCCACTTCATCTTGCTCTATCTTCTTCAGCCTGCATATCATGTCCCTGAGTATGCTTTTATTTTATATTTTGTATTTTTTTTCTGACTATGTGTTTAACCTGTCTCCATCTTGCTGTTTCTAATATGGCTTTTATAAAAGAGCAGCTGTATTTTTCTCTTCCTCTCCTTCCAGAACCCTGCTTTCTTCACGTCCTTCTATTTTTCACTGCCTCTCCTTTGACCCTTTTATTTCACGTCTTGAGATTTATATGAGGAAGGCCATGATTTCTTTAATTTTTTTTCTTATTTCACAGAGAAGTGTCTGTTCCACAGTTTCTCCTCCTTGATAATGCAGCTCTTCCAGTATTCATTCTTTACTTTGTATTTGATATTCTCTGTTATCTTATTTCTCATACTGCCTTCCTGCAGGTCCCATGCTGGCTCCTCATCACAGAACAGGGCAGGGGGCCATTCTTCTCAGGTGAGTTCTTTGTGAAAGGTGAGTGTGAGGAGAGGGGCTGGAGGGAAAGCTGAGGCAGCAGGGGTCTATGCATTGGCAGCGCTGATCTTCCCAGAACCCTGTCTTACCAGCACTGCCTGAAATATGTCTCCACTCTAAGCAAGAATATCATAGTTCTTTGGTGTCTCTTTGAGCTTTACATCACTTAAAAAAAAAAAAAGATTTTATTTATTCATGAGACACACAGAGATAGAGGCAGAGACATAGGCAGAGGAGAAGCAGGCTCTATCCCAGGACCCCGGGATCAGGACCTGAGCCAAAGGCAGACCCTCAACCACTGAGCCACCAGGCGTCCTGAGCTTTACAACTCTTTGACTAAGAAAGTGAGAACCACTGAAGCCACACAGTGGGGCGCTATCGATCCTTTCTCTTCCGCCTGCCACCTGAACATCCCGCTTTGTGCCCAGGATCTTCAAGCCTCCTCATCCAGTTCATCTGAACTCTGTATTGTCACATGTGTCTTGGGGACACTGCCTTCCCCACTGTGCATGGCTCAGGCTTTGCCAGCATTCATAAAGGGCTCAGAAGGTTTGAAAAATACTTCAGAAGTCTGGACGCTGCCCAGGAACTGCTGAGGCTCGAGTCACTCCCGGCCTCCTGCAATGTGGCCCAAACCCCACCGCCAGCGTCCGCCTGTCTTCACACCCTGGGGATGGCACTGCGATCTGGCGTCTTTCCTCAGGATGGCGGGTTCCTCTCTCTCTGCTGCTCTGTTGCTGCTTTCAGACTGCTTCAAAAAGGTGAATGGAACAGAAAAGTCTGGATCCCAGCAACTTGAACCAAAAGTGCCTTCCACCTAGGGCTTTGGTCATCAGAAAGGGTTGTCCTGCCTTTTTGCTTATTTATATTTATACGCGCAGGAGAAGTAGCACAGGCTCTGGAATCAGGCAAGCCTGAGTTAGAACTGCAGTACTTCCATACTCTGGCTGTGTGATCCGGGTATTCAACTGGCCTCAGCCTCAGTTTCCTTATCTGCTGTAGGCACGTAATAATAGCACCTACTTTGGAGAGTGATTTCTATTTACACCTGGAGAGAATAAGATAACCACTGACCCAGTGAAAGTTATGCGAAAGCACTCAATGAATATGAGCTGTTGTTATGTTTTCTTTGTTCTTAGTAATCATGGAGTCATGGTGTTACTACATTCTTAATAACACAAATTTAATTCCTTGCAATTAGGCTTCGGAAATGCTGTTCTTAATTCTTAAAAAAAAAAAAAAAATCTTAAAATATCAGAGAATGGGCCTGAGATCATTTAATTCAGTGGTTCTCAACAGGGAGTAATTTTGTCCCCTGGAGGACATTTGTCTGGGGACATTTAGGGTTGTCATGATGGGGAGGGTGCTTCTGGTGTCTAGTGGGTAGAGGCTTGGATGCTGCTAAACACCGGCCAATGCATAGCACAGCCCCCCAAGAGAGGATTATTTGTTTTTGTTTTCAGTACTGTCAATGTCATTAGTGTCAGGGTTGACACGCCCTGGTCTACACTTCCCCCAGTACAATGATCATCCAGAGAAGGAGAGTGTCTTGCCTGAGGTCACACAGCGAGTACAAGGGAAGGACTTACCTTACCTTGTTTCATTGAAAGACTGCTGCCTTGAGCTTTACCAGGCAGGGGATTTGGGAGCAGGGCTGGAAGGGGTGAGGCAAGTGCCCCATCTGACAGCAAGCCCAGCTTAAACGTTGCTCCCTGGGTGCCTCACCAGGCTTACGATGGTCCCTGCCCTGGGTGGGAGCAAGAACGGGGGCCACAGGGTTGGTCAGGACAGTCCCTGACCTGACCTCGTCATGCCAAGCTAGCCTCGGCATTTCTTACAGGAAGCCTTATAATCCCCCCACCAAGGAAATCTCAGCTTCTTGGGTTTAGCCAATCCATTACTACAGGGATTAAAGTCTGCAGACAAAATACGAAGAGATGAAGTGGGGGAGAAAGAAAAAAATGCCATGTCAGGTGGTTAATTTTTGAGCTGGGGAATGATTTTCCAGGCAGACACAAGGCCATTTTTTTCCATTGCCCCCAAGCTTGCCCTCCCGCTTGCCCCGGCAAATGTTCTCTGAGGCCAGGGCAGGAGCGGTGCAGAAACCACCCCCCCGCCACCACCATCCCTCCTGTGCCCCATCTCCCTACTGAACTGCGGCAGGCGTTTTTGTCAGGACACTGAGCCATGGCCAGGCTCCCAGCGGGCACCAGAGGTGGCTCCCTGCCAGGCAGAGAGCGGCTTGGCCAGCCCATCAGGGAGTAGGACTGAGGCCAGCAGCCCCCGGTGGTGCCCTCCAGCTAAAGGCCCACTAAAGGCCCATTCCCTAGGGGGGCGCAGGGCGGACTGTGGGAAGCCCCAAACTCTAGAAAGGCAGAAGCGATGCCTTAAACCGCTCAGTATTCTCTCATGACCCCCAGCTCAGTGCCTGTGCAGTGAACAGAACCCTTGCAGCCACTGGGGGCTAGAAGCTTCGTAGCTCAGACACTAGCTACTGGTGTGAGTGACCTCAAGCAGGCCACCTCCCCACTCAGAGCCTCAGTGTGCACACAGATAACATGAGAGCGATGGCATCACAGTCACCAGGGTGGTCCGGCACCTGGAGGATGACCAGCCCCCAAGAGGCAGGAACGGTTGGGATCAGCAGAAGCAGCAGCACACAGGGAGTTAGGACACAGTGGTGGAAATCTGGGCCTGGCCCCAAAAAGCAGAGGACCCTAGGAGTCATGCTCTTGGCATCCCGAGCCAGAGTGCCTGGGTTCACATCCTGCCTTGACTGCCTCCTGGAGTAGGTGACATAGCTCTATGCCTCAGTCCCCTCATCTGTAAAATGGGGATGATGATAATGATAAGAATTTCAACTCCCGGAGTTATTGTTACAGGGATTGAGTAAGTTAATGTAGATAACGTGCTGGGAGCCACACCTGGCACCAAGTCAACGCTTCACAAAACGTGAACCACTGCTGACAAGCTCTGTTTCCCTGAGCTCATTTCTTGCCCCTGTTGCTTTTCTGTTACTTTCCTACCCTTGGAAACTAGAAATTTCCTCCCAAGGATCTGCGAGGTACTTCAGGTCTGCCAAGTAAGGATAAAGGCAGTGATTCTGGGTGACACACAGACATGGATCCCAAAGGGAAGAGAGTTTGGAGCACACACACACCACTGGCCCCCCAGGGAAAGGGAAAGGGCCTGGTCAAGTAAAACAAGAGAGAACCCAAGAAACAGAGTTGCATCTAGGCCTGCGGCCTCCACTTGCAAAGGGGGAGTTAACCAAAGCAGGCGAGGCCCAGGGGTGCAAGGCTGTCAGGAATCGCATAGTTCTGGGGGTGAAGCCTGGTCTAGCACTCAACCAGCTGCAAGCTCTGGACAGACAGGTGTCCCTTCTGGGCCTCTGGGTCCTCATCAGTACATCGGGAGGCATGTTACGCCATCCTCAGAAAACTGGGAGAGAGATCAAAGGGAGTGTGGCCGTGGCCCTTCTGTGAAAGCCCCACAGACTGGGGGCACGTCCCCTCTCTCCTCTCTTCTCCCTTCCACTCCCCACCCAGTCTCTCCAGCGACTCTCGCTCATTGGCTCAGAGCGATACCACAGCTGTGGCATGGAGCACTGTTACCGGGCCAGGGAGGTTCCCAGGGATTCCCTTGTTCAATCCTACACACAGCCCCATGAGGCAGCTACAACTGCCGTCCCCAGCCTGCCGTGGCTCAGAGAGCTTGGGTGACTGGCCCAAGGTCACACTGCCTCAGTATGAGCCCTAGATGAGGACTATAAAGCTACCATCTACTGAGGGCTTCTCCTGGCAGCTGCCGAGCACGCCCTTGCCATGCATTAATTCACTTGCTCAGCACACGAGCCCGTTTGGAAATGAGAAAATAGGCACCGAGAGGTACCCCCACTTTTTGATTCATGGGTGCGCTTCTAGGCAGAGATGGAGTGGGACTCCCTCCATGTGGTCTGAGCCCAGGGCCCTGGACCAGGCCCAGCAAGGAAAATAGCAGTGACAGTAACAGCCAGCGCTTACTCTGCGCGGGTGCTGCGCTGAGCTCCTTTACATGTATTGTGACTTTTGTTCCATACACATTCTGGTATTAAAGAAAACGAAAGGACACTCAACAGAAAAGTACTTTATAAGCCCTGTCTCATCCTCTCTGGGTCTGTTCAGCCTTGAGGATACGCAGAGCTGAGGTTAGTGTGCCCATTTTCCAGGAGGAGACTGAGGCTTAGAAGGTTAAGCCGGAAACAAGCCCAGGGTGATCCAGAAGGAAACAGTGGCGGCAGCCCAGAAGTCTGGTCTGGTTTCCCACCAGGGCTCTCCTCTCCTGTGCCTGAAAACAGCCGAGGAAGCAGTTAAGACCCACCTGTGTCCATCTGGGCCCAAAACTCAAAGGGGGAAAGAGGAAAAAGTGTGTGTGGGGGGACTCGCCTCGGGAGACCTCCGAGGCCAGCCCCCTCACCCTCCTACCATTCCTCTGGACTGGATTGGTTAGACCCCTGGACTCATTAGCAGATGTTCTAACAAGTTCAAGTTCTTGAAGACATTCATTAAAAGTGTTCCTGGGGCAGCTCACACATCACGGCTGTCCAAGCTTCACTAATCATTTATTAGTGGGGGGGGGGGGGAGCCCCATGGGACTCGGGAGGCCCCAGCGGCCGGGCTCAGCCCAAGGGGGATAGAGCACATTGTTCTGAAAAAAGAAAGCCACCCACAGTGTGACCTTGGGCAGTTCCTTCCCCTCTCTGGGCCTCAGTGTCCCCATCTGTCCAGAGGGCCCTTCAGTTCCCAACGTGGGGTAGGGGTACACTTAAAGCCCCCCTCAGGGCTTCCCTACCCGCCCTGCTTCTCAAGAGCCCCTCCCCACGTCTTTGGAGGCCTGTACTAACAGGAGCCCTTTCTCTGGCCAAAAGTGAAATCTGGCTTGAAGGCAAGAGGAGGATGTGACTCTAAATCCCAGCTATGCCCTGGTACTTAGTGTCTCCATGTTCAGGGGGCCAAGGGCCTGTCTCCTGGGAAGGGTTGTCTTGAGGCCCAGGAAGATCATTTGATGAACACCTGTCATGCTCTTACCTCAGTGCCCTTGCACCTCCGTCCCTTGCTCTTCCTTTATATGTGCTCAGCTTTGTTCAAATATCTCCATCAGTATTTGTTCAAATATTCCCTCCTCAATGAAACCTTCCTGACTCTACAATTGCACTACCTCCATTGTCAACTCCCCGCTCCCCTTCCCTGATTTTATTCTTATCACCATCTGCCATACCATAGATCTTATTTTTCTGGTTTCTTTTTTTCAAGGTCTCCCTCCCTAGAATGTCAGTTCCATAAGTACAAAGACTTGCAACTATATGGTTCACTGCCATGTTCCTCTGGAATAGTAGGTGCTCAATTAATAGTTTTTGACCGAATGTATTAATCACTTGGGGACAGTGCCTGGCATACAGGAAATAGTCATTTTATTCCACATTCCTTCTGGACATATTTATTAAGCACCTACTGTGCGCCAGGTGTTTGTTGGAAGGTACATTGGTGAATGAACAAGGTAGATGGGATCCCTGCTTGTAATTTACTATTTGCAGAGCACTTTACTGTTTTCTTTAAAATATATATTTTATTTGTCTGAGAGAGAGAGTGCAGAGAGAGAGAGAGAGAATGAGTAAGGGTGAAAGGGAGAGGGAGAAGCACATTCCTCACTGAGCAGGGAACCCAATGAGGGGCTCCATCCCAGGACCCTGAGATCACAACCTGAGCCAAAGGCAGCCACCTAACCAACTAAGCCACCCAGGGGCCCTGAGGCACTTTACTGTTAACAAAATCTTAGCTTTCCTGGATCCTCACGATGGCCACATGAGGTAGGCAGGCCCATTAGACAGATGAGGAAACTGAGTCTGGCACATGCTTTGGTCACTCGTGGAGCAAGTTCTTGGCCACACCAGCGGGCAACCCGGGTCAGCTGAGGCCATATCCTGTGCGCCCACTACTTTGCACTAGGAGTCTGTCCTGCTCCTAACACTTTCAATTCTCTACTATTTCCCATCATTCCACTCATACTCTGGTCAGGCAGGCCCTGCTCCAGGCATCCTGGGAGCCCCAGTGGCACACATGGGGAGTTGGAGGAAGCTGGCCCCTGCTGCAGAGGCCTGACCTATGGAGTTTCCAAGCCCCTTTTGACAACGACCCTCTGTTGCCCACAATCCCTCCCTTCTCAGGCTTCTGGGGTTCCAGACTTCAGACTAAGAAAAAGAGGTTTCTCTCTGATAAGCTCTATCTCATTGAATCTCTGCAGCCCCTAGGAAAAGCTTATTCTGTTTTATAAGGGAGGAAACAGAGGCTCAGAAGACCCAAGAACCCACACAGTGAGTGCGGGGAGGAGGCCAAGAGGACCCAGGAGTAAGCCTCATACTCTGTAAAGCACTTCCAGAGCCTGGATCCCCAAGCTCATTTGTAATGCAAATATTACTACCACTAGTAGTAAAATAACACTAATAGCAACTATTGACCTAGTACCTCTTATGGGCCAGGCACAGCCCCAAGTATTCAAGGTATATGAGCCAACACCCTTACGAGGTAGGTCCTATCAGTCCTCATTTTACAGAGGGGGAACTGAGGCACAGAGAGGCTAAGTCGCTTGCCCACGGTCATACAGCCAGGAAGAGAGGGAGCAAGAGGACTCCCGGAAGTTTGGTGTCATGTCAGTGTTCACACTTTCACGACACTGCCCCTCTCCCCCAGAAAGTGGTTCTGGGAAGGACACGCCAGCCCAGGGATTCCAGGCAGACCCCTCTCCTAAAGGAAAAAAGCCAAGGTCTGGAGGAATCTAGGTCCCCAGAAGAAAAAAGGTGGGGAGCAGGAAATGGAAACAGGCCCCCTAGGTGGGCGTCAGGTTAGCAGAGGTGAGAAGTGCCTTCAGAACAGGTCTCAAGCCCCTGGTCCCCCAGCAAGAGGAGGGAGATGACCCTCGAGCAGGGTGCAGCCCCAGGCCTCTGCCGGGCTCCCTGGCCTGGACACCCCATGTTCTCGGCCCAGATGTCAGCGCCCCTCAGATACACTTGCCAGCCAAGTGCCAACACGTCTAGGTTTGGGGTTCAGCTGTAAAACGCCCTGCTCAGCACCCACACACACACACACACCCCTCACCGAGGTTTTGCTAAGTTCCAGGCCTTTCAAAGAGAAGGGGCCGCAGAGGCGGCGGGGAGAGCAGTGTGTCAGGAGAGGAAGGTGCAAGTGCGAAAGTATGGGGACAAGCAGCTGTGAGTGGCAGAGAACAAGGGCCTCTCTTGTTTCTCCCAACGGACCAGTGTGTCGCCCGCTGAGAGCCCTGGGGCAGAGGGGACGAGGGGTCAGCTCCACCCAGCACAGCCAGGAGCAGGCTGGGCGGCAGGGGTATTTCCAAATCCTCCCCACCAGTGAGGCCTCTGCAGCCAGGCTGTGGCCCACAGGCAAGCACAGACCCCCAGGCCTGCTTCCTTTTTCTTTTGTTTTTTTTTTTTTTTAATTTTATTTTATTTATGTATTTGAGAGAGAAAGAGAGAGAGAGAGAGCAAGTCAGGAGAGAGGCAGAGGGAGAAGCAGCGGGGAGCCCCATGCAGGACTCGATCCCAAGTCCCTGGGATCATGACCTGAGCCGAAGGCAGCCGCTCAACCACTGAGCCACCCAGGCACCCTCGGCCTGAGTACTGGACAGAAAATGGGATTTGACTGTGCCTGCCTCACAGGCCGGCTGGGGGATCAAAACAATGAACACACAGAAGGCGAGCTTCTGGAGCACCACACCACGGAAGTTCGGGGCCTGAGGTCGCTGTAGCAGGGGCGTCCCGTGCTGTGGGATGTTTAGCCCCATGCCTGGCCTCTACCCACTCAATGCCAGTCACACCTCCATCATGTCGTGACAACCAGTAATGTCTCCAGACTCTGCCAATTGTCTCCTGTGGAGCAAAATGCTTGAGACTCACTGATTTAAAGCAGTTCCCAGAACCTGGAACGTAGTAGGTGGTTTGCCCATGAAATCAGGTCAAATTTGTTGAGACCTTTACAAACATTATTGGTTATGACACTATCAGGTTATAGGTGAGGCACAGAGAAGTTAAGTAACTGGCCTAAGGTTACACAGCATATTAAAAAGCCAGGATTTGAACCCAAGCAGCCAAATCCAAGCTCCCATCCATCATGTATGACCACCCCATGTTAGTTCCTGTCTTCAGAGAGCATCCTGAGACTTCCAAACTCCTACTCGGGCCAGGATGACATCTCTGTCTTCTGGAAAACTCTTCCTGAGGTCCCTGACAGCAGGCGGCACAATCACTTCCTTTCCCCTTTGCCTCCACCCAACCAGGCAAGAGTGTGGGCCTTCAACAAGGTAGGCCAAGGGTCAAATGCCAGCCCCACTACTCATTCAGTGACTGTGAGGTGCTGGGCAAGTGGCCTCACTTCTCAGCCTTGACCTTTCCATCTATAAAATGTGTCCATCATCCCTGCATCACAGGTCGTGGCTAAGAGCACAGATTCCAGAGCTAGAATGCCAGGGTCTGCAGCTTCCAAGCCTTGGGAGTGTAGACAAGTGGCTAAATCATTCTGTGCCTCAGTTCTCCCATCTGTGAATGTGGGCAAGAGCAGCACTTGCCCCACAGAGCCGTGGTGAGCATAATGAGCTAGCAAGCATATGCTGAGTGCTTTGAATTGGGCCTGGCACTTAATAAGTACTGGAGAGGTGCTGGCTACGACTCTTAGGAGCCTCCTGGGGCACGGATCAGGCATGTGGCCCAGGCCATCAACAAGCTTGAATTCACTTCCTGCAGCCTCCCAGGGACCTCAGCACATTCCTGTAACAGAGCTTATACGGTTGAAATCAAATCCCCATCTTGGCCCAGACTGCTGATAAGGACCTACGCAGGAGAGTAGAGCAAAGGGACAGGCGGGCCAAGAGAGCCCCCGGGCTGGCCAGCAGGGGCCTGTGGTCCCCTCAGCCCTCTTCCCACTTCTTTATCAGCTGGGGATCACTGTTCCGTTCTGTGTGTTGGTGCTTCCCTCTACCCAACAACACAGGCTCATCCCCATTGGTTACCTCTCGCCCTGTAGGTTTCAGGGACAAGGAGCAGAGCCAAGAGCCTGGTACCCCCATAATGCAGATAAATAGCAACAGCCAGGCTCCTTTCCTGAGCACCTACTCTGTGTCAGATGTTTTGAAGTCTTCCCAGCAAGTAGGCTTTGATATGCCCACTTTGCAGATGAGAAAATTGAGGCTCAGAGGAGGGAAGTAACCTGGCAGGAGGTGCTTTGAACTGTGTCCTGGTGTGTCTCTCCCCTGATGCATCTCAGCGGGAAAGAACAGCTCAGGAACACGGGTGTGACTTGTTCCAGGCCCCAGTCAGGTCTGGCTCTGCTAAGGTGTTGATTCTGTGTCTTCAAGGTCGGGCAAGGGTGAGGGGGGGGAGGGGAAAGGGAGGGAGGGCAGAAAGTCCTGCTCATCAGTCCAGAGGGCACTGTCCTGTTGCGTCTGGTCGGGAAACGATCTTGCTCCCTGCTGCATCCCCAGGAATCACATCGGCCTGTTTACACACCTGGCAGGAGCTCCAGGAAAGTGGAAAGTTGGCCGGGCCTCAGAGGAGCAGCTCCGAGGCCAAGGGGGCCATGTGGGCAAAGGGTCAGACCCTGCCGGAGAGCGTGCAGGGGCAGGGATGAGGGTTCTGGGACCACCTGGCTGGGAGCAGCTGGGAAGGTCCCTCAGGCCCTCTCTGGGCCTCGGTCTTTCCAACTTTAGAAAGGAGAGCCAGAATGCTGCCTCTAGCTCAGGTCTTCCACAAATGCCACAGTCTGGAGTTTCTGAAAATTCATGTCTTCTGAAATCAAGGCCACCTGGGTTCAAATCCAAGTTAAATCATTCACTGGTCTCCTGAGTACCTACTACATGTCTGGTGCTGTCCCAGGCACGGGGGATGCTGTGGGGAACAAAACAAGCTGTGCCCTTCCATTGCCCACTGCCTACTTTTGAAGGCAGACAGTGAGCAAATAATGACCATAATTCAGACTGTGATGAATTCCACGAAGGAAATAAAACAGGAGGATGTAGAGAGTGACCGGTGGGGTAAGGAGGACAAGTATTCTTGAGGAGGGGTAATCCGGGAGGACTCCTCAGAAGAGGTGCTTGTTAGGGCTAAGACTTGAATGACCAGAAAGATCCAACTGTGGCAGATCAGCAGCAAGAGCAACCCAGGCAGAGAAAACAGCAAGTGCAAAGGCCCCGAGGCAGGAACAAGCTTGGTGGGTTTGAAGAACCAAAAGAAGGCCTACGAGGCTAGATCAGTAGCCTCGTGCGAGAAGAGAAGACTATGGAAGACCAAATCAAGTGTGTGTTCTAGTTTCTGAATTTGACGCTCTGATATCTTGGGACCTTGATAACTCTGAAAGGTCAGCCCCTCCCAGGGCTAGCTAGTTCCTCGTGATAGTAAATAACTCAGGTGTTTTTCAGATGCAAACCTGCCCAATCCAAAGCCCACACCCGCAACCACCTCTCTTATTTGGCTCTCTCTGTCTCCAGGCCATGATCCACCCACCGGCCTTAATCACTGAGGGTCAGGTACCAGACACCTAGGGGACAGCCTGCGCCCCAGAGCCCATTGAAGTGATTTGCACCAGCCAATCCTCAGCTGCTTACCCTGACTTGCCCATTCCTTAAATGCATAATAAACTGACAGATAGTGATAAGGTAAGGCAGGGAAGAGAATGGAGGATTTTTTGTTGTTGTTGTTGGTCAGGGAAAGCCTTTGAGGAGGGTCATCTTTGAGCGGAGATGAAGTGAGAAAGCAAGCCTTGCAGACATCTGGGGAAAGAGCAGTTCAAACAGAGGCAACTTGCAAGTGCAAAGGCCCTGGGGGTGAGGACAATTTTGAGATATGTAAGAAAGAGGCAAGGTTAATGTGGTAGCAGAGGGAGCAAAGAGGCCAGAGCTCCTGGTAAGTGATCAACAAATATTTGCTGTTTATATTCTCTGATGAGGGCCAACTGTGATCTGAACAGAAGTAAGGGAGCTTGACCTGGATTCCCCTCACCCCTCACCTAGAAGTTAGGCTCAGAGATTAAATATTGCTAGTTAACACATGATAGCCAGAAGCCTAAGATGGGGATCAGTGGACAAAGACAGGGCGGAAGGTGCTCCCCCTCCACCCTGCCACTCCTTCACTGTGACGCCTCAGGCAACCCACTTGCTTCTCTGGACCGCAGTTACCTCTTGGTGGCAGTTGAGCTAGTATGAGCCCCAAATTCTGAACCGCAGTGACAGGGGCTGTAATAGCAGCAGCTGACATTTACCGAGAGCTTACTACAAGCCAGCACTCAAGCATGAACGCATTTCAGTAGGATTAGACCCAATCTCCATACGAATAAACTGAGGCTCAGGACTGACCATGTCAACTAGCTCATTCCACCAAACACCACAAGCGTCTCTCCTTCCCCCACAGTCAGCATCAAAGATCTCTCCATGGGGGAGGGGGGGCATGTACAGGATAGACCTCAAAAGAAACAAAATGTATGAGCATCTGAGATGGAGTGTTTGCAAATAAACCTATCTTTGATCACAAAACCCCTGCAAGGAAAGGACTATGAAGAAATCCTCTTATCAGACCGGGGACTGCGTCAGAGTCAGAGAGTCAGAGAGCTTCGTGAAGGTTTTCTGCAGATTCTTTACTCCTCGGATTCTTTGCTCCTTCTCATTTCTTCCAAAGCCAAGTCTCAGTTTGGTACTAAACTTGTCTTCAACGCCTCTCCTGAGCGTTTGCCTCCCTGGGCAACACAGAAAGGATAGGTCTCAGGCCCTCAGCTTCAAGCGGGCAGCGCGTGTAGCCACAATCGACCAACACTGGATATTTGCTGCATTTCTTCTATTGGTCATTCGTGATCCTGGTTCCCATACGTGGTCTTGATATTAAATTTTCCTTTTAAGTCACTGGATTTAAGTTTTTTGAAAAGGAGGGGTGAAGGGACGCCTGAGTGGCTCAGTGGTTGAGCGTCTACCTTCGGCTCAGGGTGTGATGCTTGGGGTCCTGAGATCAAGTCCCACATCAGGCTCTCCCCGTAGGGGAGCCTGCTTCTCCCTCTGCCCATGTCTCTCTCTCTCTCTCTTTCTGTGTCTCTCATGAATAAATTTAAAAAAATCTTTAAAAAAGAAAAAAGGAAAGGAGAGGCAGGTAGTAAGGCAGCAATAATGTAAAAAATGGGGGGTAGGCATGATAGGAATATAATTAAGTAAGTAATACTGAGCAGGGGAAGGGGACCTGGCAAAAATGTTGTGGGCAATGATTTGGATGATGGAAACAAAATCGGATCCTAGTCCATTTTGGGGGTTCCCTGTCTGAGCTCTCTGGGTTCAGTGAGATAATACAAGTTTAAAGCACTAGGAAGGTACTGGATCCACAGGGCTGGATCTATGGGGTTTTTCTGGGAAGTCCCTGTTAAGGAAAGACTCAAGGTCTCTAAGAACCCTGGCCATGCTGTCTTCATTTCAAAACCCAGGACCAAGAGAAGTGAACAAAGTAATGTTGAGGAACTGTGTGACTTCAGGAACATTACCTAACTTCTCTGTGCTTTGCTCTCCTTATCTGTAAAAATGGGGATCATCCTTATTCTCTCTTCTTAAGGCTGACGTGAAGAGTAAATAAACAAAATTTGAAAGGTATATAAAACAGTATAGGATAAATGGGGAAAATTTTTTTACAGTTATTATTATAAACTCACACTACATTCAGCACAGCACAGGACAATTTCCATATGTTCTCTTAATTAAGGCTCATAAAGCCCTTGGGGGAACGTGTGAGTCCTCGCTTCGCAAATGAGGGAACAGAGGCTCAGAAATGCAGAGCTGCCCATCTGAGTTTCAGAGCCAAGACCCAAATGCAGGCCTTCTCAGTGCTATGGCCCATGCTCTATCCATCCTTTGACTTCTCTGGGTCTCTGTTGCCCAGGTCCGGCTCAGGAGAGGTGAAACAAACCTTGAGCACTGAACTTAAAAGCAGGAAGTTATGGCACAGGTACTATATATGATTTCACGGGACCCAAAAAATAACCAGGGAGCGAGGTGATCTTGTGGCCATGTTATCAAGTAAAGAAACTTGAGCCCAAGGTCACAGAGCAAGTATGTGGAATGAGAATCCAGTTCTGATTCTAAAGAGTCAAGACTGGGAATGAAATGACCATTTTCCTCATCATCCACTTAAATCCCACCCACCTAAGAATTAGGCAAATGCAAAAAAGTGGGCCTCTGACCTTCCAGGTATACTACCATCCTCTAAAAAGATCCACCACCCCAGAACAAGTTGGCTGCTAGCAGCACATTAGGAAAGGAGGCTTTCCTTTTTTTCCTCAGGTAGATCCAGCACTGCACCAGGCAAAATGCACCTGCACCAGGATACACAGTTGGGCAGGTGGAGTGCAGGAAGGTCCAGTCTCTTTTTGCCAACTCAAGGTCCCTTGTGCAGTGCACAGCCTGTGCAACACCCTGTAGCAGTCCTGCCTAGAATATCTCCCCAGTACTTCTTCTTCGAAGCATCCTTAGAGTCACATGTGAGTACCCATTGCAAGAACTCATCTTGGCCACATTGTTAGTCTGGCTACATCTGCATTCTGTGGGTATGGGTGCAAGATGGGAAAGGCGGCAAGATTCCCCTGCAAACACATGGATGGAGCTAGTGCTCACTTGCAAGCTGCTTTAACAGTCTCACCTATCCCCACTAGCTGCCCAAGGCCAGTTCCCAAACTTCCATCTCCCAGGGTGGCCATTCTTGGAAAATGTTGAGGTGATCCTTCCAGCAGCATCCGACTTCCTATGTTTCCAGCACTCTTGTAGCAAGAGCTGGAACCTCCAGTGGCACTGGAAATTGCAATCACTGCATTCCAGAAGTACACCCCACTCCTTTTCATCCCTGTTCTGTTCCAAGCCAGGAGGACATAATGTAAGAATTGTTCCCCGCCCCCATCCCTCCACTTCCATCTGCTCATCAGATTAACTCTGACCTCCCCGCAGACTGGCTCACCAGTCTCCAGGGGACAGGTGCACAAGGGCCAACGCTGTCAACCACACAGACTCCTAGGACATCAGAGCAGCAGTGGTTTGGAGGCATCATCAAGCTGGACAACCAGGACCCAAGATAGGGCAAATGGCAAATGCCCAGGCTTCTCCACTGTTTTTCCTGATCTGACACCTGCAAAGTTTTTGGGAACCCATACGTACAATATCACATGCATGGGTGGTTCTAGAATTTCTGTATGAGAGAGGCTTAGAAGTGACATTGGGGGTTTTTCTAGAATTTCTGTATGAGAGAGGCTTAGAAGTGACAATGGGGGTGGGAGTTGACACTATGGATGCTTGCCTTGAAACTACATTTGCACAGCAAACATAAAGTTTTTGTTAGCCCCCCAGCCCTTGTTTGGTGAGGTTATCACAGGGTTGAAATTGGATAAGATTACCACCGAAATTGTCCGGAACCTGTGTTTGCATAGCACACCCACTCTTTGCTTTAAACGTATGTCCCCGATCAATAAAAACAGCAATGTTCTCTGTTCAATGTTCTCTAAAGATGCCGTGACTCACATTGTACATCAGATTGAGAAACATCAGTGATTATGAGCCAAGAATGAAATAATGATAATTACATACATATTATGTGGGGTGAGGCTTTGAGGATACTGAGAAGAGATTTTTGAGGGAGGCTAAGATCCCCCAAGAAGCCAGACCTGTCTCCTGGGAGCAAGCCCTCACTGATCAGCCACTTAAAGAGGGCCACACGCAGGATTCTCCCGCCCCCAGCATCTGTAGGGAACCAGGAGAGGTTCTTATTCAATGATAACGGAGGAAAGAGTATCAAGTGCAATGGTTAGAAGCACACTCCCTGCCTTCTGGCTCTGTCCAGGGTATGTGATCTTGGGCAAGTCACCTAATCTTGCTAACGTCCATTTCCTCACCTGGTCAGTCGGGATGCTCAGAGAGCAGCTGTCTCCCCAGCTCTGTGCACGTTACCTAGGACGATGCCTGAGAAGCTCTTCACGTGGCGCCTGGCACATAGTAAGAGTGAAGCGTCCCACAAATCCTGACTCATCAGCCCCACCACCATCGCAGAAGGCTACTGGCATGTTACTGGGGCACTTGGGGTTCAAGTGGAACCCCACTCGAACTTGTATCATCTCACCCAACCCAGTGAAGTGGATTCACTGTGAAGCTAATGACGCTTAAGATTCAGAGCTTCAACGTGGATGGAACTGGAGGGTATTATGCTGAGTGAAGTAAGTCAGTCAGAGAAGGACAAACATTATATGTTCTCATTCATTTGGGGAATATAAATAATAGTGAAAGGGAACATAAGGGAAGGGAGAAAAAATGCGTGGGAAATATCAGAAAGGGAGACAGAACGTAAAGACTGCTAACTCTGGGAAACGAACTAGGGGTGGTAGAAGGGGAGGAGGGCGGGGGGTGGGAGTGAATGGGTGACGGGCACTGGGGGTTATTCTGTATGTTAGTAAATTGAACACCAATAAAAAATAAATTAAAAAAAAAAAAGATTCAGAGCCCCTCCCAAGCCCTCCGTGTACTTTTTCTTACAAAGCACCCTTCCAGTACTATATGCTTCAGGCCCCGTAACACTTGGCTCTGCCCCTGGGTTCAGAGATCTTGCTAGAGGCCAGAGCAGAGAGAAGCCTGCAGAAGCCCCTGCTGGGGAGAAGGATGCTGCGTGCTTGCTCTCTTTTCTTCCCTGGGGCTCCACCTGGGACCTCACAGGCCCACCCATCCTTCCACCGGTGATGCTCTACAAAGTGAGGCAACTTCCTCACCCAGCCCTTCACATCAATTCTCAGAAGCCAGCGCCATGACGGCCCCACTTTGCAGACAAGGAAAGCGAGACCCAAAGAAGAAAGGAAGTTGGTCCAAGGTCCTGAGGTCAGCAGCTGCCCCGGAATGGGATGGTTTTTAAAAAGTGACCTCATCTTATTCCGGCATTTGTCGTTTCTCTCTTCAATGTCAAAGAAGTCCAAGAGCCTGGATCATTCCACACCAGAAAGCTTGTTTGTACATTAGACCTGGATCTCTTTGGCACCAGCTGGTATCACCTTCTTATTCCCTGTGCCCAAGGTGGGCTCCCTCCTCCATGCAGCCCTCTCTGAACACCTCGCCCAGCTCCCCTGGTCTCTGCTCATGGTGCTGGGTAATGTACCACTAAATTCCACCCTCTACCTGCTTTTCTTTTTTATGAACATTTAATAACGCATTGAGAGGTAGTGAAGCAACCGCCTGGTGGTAGAAGCCTTGTCCGTGCCCTCCCATAATGCCCCAGATGGGCCAGGCACCGTTGAGGGACCCGATCCGGGCAGGTGAGGCCATCTTCTCCCAGGCCCCACTGCTGTTGACTTACATCGTGACATTCCTGACCTCAATCTGCAGCCTTTGGTGGAGGGATTTACTTTCTCTGAGAGTGCAGAAAGTGCTCAAGTTCTGGGTTCCGGCAAGCCAGGGGCTGGATCCCCACTCAGGCACGTGCTGTGTGATTCTGGGCAAGTCACTTCATCTCTCTGAGCCTCATTTTTTCTTCTCTGGAAAATTGAGCTAAATAACCCTCCCCCCCTGCAGGGCACGGAAAGGCTGAAACAAAACGATGCCCGCAAGGCAAAGCTTCACTGCCAGGCTCCCCGTGAGGGTTCCTCAAACCCTGGCTCTTCCCATCAGGAAAGGGGCCTGGAGTAAAGCCAGCCCGCGTGCCTGTCGTGGGCACTTGCTGGGCACCAGTTCTAAGAGATTTACATAGATTGCCTCGTCTGCACAACCCTATGGGTCGACGGTCTCATTTCCTCCCTTTTCACATGGGAGTTAAATGACGTTCAGAGAGGTTCAGGGACTTGCCCCGGACCCTACAGCGTGGCACTCCTTCAGGGGACCGTGGTGACTGTCGGGTGAAACGTTGAACACCGCGCGCTCAGCGCATCCTCAGAGCTCATCAGAGGAGAGACTCACTCCCGGGCCAGTGAGGACATCCCGGCGGCTGCGTGGGACGCGGCTCCAGGCGCAGCGGGGAAAGGGTTAGAGGGGCAGGGTACAGGGGGGAGGGCCGGGGGCGCCCGGGAGGAGGAGGCGTTACCTTGGGAGGGAGGCCGAAGACCACCGGCAGCAGCGCGAGCGGCGCCAACAGCAGCACGAGCAGCCGCCGCGCGCTCCACACCTTCTTGGCCACTGTCGCCAGCGCTGCCATCGCGCGATCGCCCGGACTGCCCGCGCCTGGGCCCCGGCGCCGGCTTAAAGCCTGGGGGAGGGTCCGGGGAGGGCCCGGGGAGGGGACTGCGCTCGGGACCCGCCCCCTCCCTGCCCCTCCCGGAGGAAGAGGGTGGGGCCTGCGCCCCTGGGACTCGGGCGGGGGGCAGGGGACGGTGGGGGGGGCGTGGACTGTCGGGATAGTTAGGGAACTTTAGTCACGGGAACAAGGAATGGACTCCAACCCTCAAGGCAGCGTGGCCTCGTGTTTAACCTGCGGACACCTGCGGAACCTTCCCTGGCCCCCCTTGCCCGCCCGTGGAAGGGGCGGTAAAGACGATGCGAGGATCAAAGCACTTGTTAGCATCGGGTTCCAGTCCTGACTCTGCACGGTCTAGCTGCGTGGCCTTGAGCGATGGCCCTGGAGCCTCAGTTTATTCATCCGCAAAGCGGGGCTGATGATAATGGCCTCTACCAGACCAGAGGTCTGTTGGGCAGTTTAAATGGGATGATGCACGGCGCCTGGCACCGAGCGAGCGCTCACTGGGAATCTCCACGGCTGTTCGGCTGTTCGTTTTGTTCTTACTTCCTCCCTGGGGTCGGTTGAGTCACCTGTAGGTAGGAGCCTGGAGGCATCTTTTCCTTCCTCCTGGATAAATGCCCAGGAAGGAGCACAGCTGCTGAGTGATGTGGTAATTGCGTCCTTAGTTTTCAAAGAAACTGCCAAACTTTCTCCAGTGTTTGCACCACTTTCCATTTCCATCCGCAGCGAGTCAATGATCTAGTTTGTCCATGTCTTTGTCAGCATTTGGTGTTGTCCCTATTTTTGATTTTAGCCATTCTGATAGAGGTGTGGCAACATCTCACTGTGGCTTTAATATTTAATTTCCTAGTGACTGAGGATATTAAACATTTTTTCATGTGGCTTCTTTGCCATCTGCATATCCTCTTCCGAGAATCATCTTTTCCTGCTGTTTGCTTGCCAGTTGGACTGTTTGTTTTAAGCTACTGAGTTTTGAGAGTAATTTATATATTCTTACATATGTGGTTTGCAAATATTCCTCCCCCCACCCCCAGTTTGTCTTTTCATCTCTTCAACAAAGCATTTCACAGAGCAAACATGGTAAGGGGGTGGCAGGAGATGAAGATCCTTACTAGGCCAGGAAGGACGAAAGTCCCAGCCCCCTCCTCCACTTCCTCTGACACAGCCCTGGGAAGGAAGCTGGGACACACTGTGACAGCCTGGTGAGGTTGGAAGTCAAGGCTCCTCAGGCAGCCTATGTTGGTGGGGGTGAGGTCACAGTTTTTTCCGTGGTGTTCAGCTGGAGTAAAGTCGGATTGTCTGATAGAGGTCTGGCTAGGCTGATCTTTCCCGGTGCTTTGGCTATAGAGTGCAGGTTCTTGTCGGGGCTTTCTGGGAGCTTCTGTGGGCATTTCTGGGTAGCCTGCTTCTTCCAAGTCTAAGATAGAGGAGGCAAAAATAAAACCCAATAGACTTTATCACCGGATTGTTCCTTGGGTCCCAAGGTACTGCCTTTATCTCTCTACTTTGCAGAGTCTTCTTGTTTTATGTGTATTGTACAGGGTTTTTCAGTTGTATTCAGCAGCAAGTAAAGAAAATTATGTCTACTCTGTCTTCTCAGAAGTGGAGGCTCCTCTGTTCTTTTTTGTTATTTCCCATGTGGGTCACACTGCCATGATTCCCATAAACCCCTAGGGCAAGTTATTTCCCAATGGACCCTTTGCAGGCTGTGATGAAACTTTCTCCAGTGTCCTTTCAAATTGGGCACCTGACCTTGAGCCAGCCCAATCACCGGCTTCATCAAAGGTTCCAGCCAGGTTAGTGGCAGACGACCTCGGATGGAGGGTGAGGCCCTGCAGGGAGCACTTTGGACATTCGAAGCCTGGGTGTGGGAGGATAGTTCTCCAAACCAGAGAAACTATTCCTGGAGATTTGGGCCAGCTGACATCATAGAAACTGTGGCCCATTCCCCAAAGCCTGAGTGGAGGTAGTTGGGACCAGGATATATTGCACCCAGGGTCCCTGGACTGGCTTCCTTGTTCTGGAAGGAGCTAAGAGATAAAGAGGACAGTATTTAGTATTACGGCAGAGGTTTCAGTCTAGTGGCTCAAATGGAATAATAATAAATAGCAAGCACATATACTGCACTCACTATGTGCCAGGCACTGTTTTCAGAACTTTACATGTTTTAACTCATTTAATCTGTACAATAATCTGTGTGCATTACCCTTCTGAATCTGTCACCCTGCATTAGACAAAGCTACATTCAACTTCTGGCTGTCCCACTTGACTTCTTATGTAACCCTAGACAAAGGCTTTAACCCCAGTGGGCCTGTTTCCTTATCTGAAATGGAAACAAGAGTATGTGGCTCACAGGGATGTTGGAAGAATTAATAAGCAAGGCTGTAACATGGTACTTACACAGAGTAAGCATTCAACAATTGACAACAATTATGATCATTCTGCTTGTGGCAGATTTTATTTTCCCAGGATGGCACCAACATCTATCTTCCATCCTCCATGGGCTTCCCATATGCTCCTCTTAAAACGTGATTGACACTCTTCCCACTGAGAGCTGGAGGTCCATGTTCCCACCTGTTGAAAGTGGGTGGAGGCTTGTGCCGCGCCAACCAATAGAACACGGCAGAACTGATGCTATGGGATCTCCAAGGCTGAGCCATAAGGAGGGTACAGCTTCTGCTTGGTTCGCTCAGTCCTGGGATTCCTGTCCTTGAAACCCAGCTACCATATCTGAATGTCAGACTAAACTAGGCACAAAAGCCACAGAGAGAAAGCAAGGCTCTAAACGAGCAGCCAGCAACAACTAACTGGCATATGAGCAAAAGAGCCTACAGATAATTTCAGCTCCTAGCCTTCAAGTCTTTCAGCTAATGTCCCAGACATGGTGGAACAGAAACCAGACACCCCCACGCTGCCCTCTCCAAATTTCTGAGCCACATGATCCATGAGCATAACAAATAGTTGTTTCATGTCATTGAGTTTTGGAGCAATTTGTTACATAGCAATAGGTAACTATTAGTATCGGTATTACTTTTCTCACCCAGAGTGAGCAAGTGGGGGCAGAGTAACAGAAGAAGGGATCAAACTCACAGAGGAAGTTGGTGGCAGAGATCACCCAGAACTTGCAGAGGCTGAATCCTCTAAGAAGAGCTTCTTACAGGAAGCAGAATCCACACAACATGAGGCCCCTCGTTGGATGACTTGGACTTTAGCACCCTACAGGAGAAAAGGTGGCTCCCAGGCTGGATCCACTCACTCCTTTTCTTTGTTTTCCCCCCTTTACACTGAGAAAGAAGTAGAATGTGGGAGGGAGTTCTTAAAGAATTTCCACAGTTGATGGATGGTTTGACTACCATTTATTTTCATTCCCTGCTAGGCTTGTCAGTTAGACAGATGAGGAAACTGAGGCTCAGAGAGATTAAGACATTTGCCCAAGGTCACATAGCTAGGGCATGATAGAGCTGAAATTCCTGTGATACACACCACCACTCCCCTACCACATTTTTAGAATTATTATTTTTTAGAAGATTTTATTTATTTATTATAGAGAGGAGTATGTGAGCAGGGGGAGGAGAGGGGGAGAGGACCCCTCACGCAGACTCCTTGCTGAGTGTGGAGCCCAATGTGGGATCAATCTCATGACCCTGAGATCATGACCTGGTCGAAACAAAGAGTCAGATGCTTAACTGACTGAGCCACCCAGGCGCCCCTCCCCCCATTTAATAGGAGCGCGCATACATATTGATTATAGTCACCAGCCCAGGTTTTAAGGGCTTGCTGTGGGTCAAGCACTGTGCTGAGCACTTACATGAATGACCATGCCATGCCTGATGACCTGCCTTCTCCTTGATCGCTGAATGCCTCCCTCTTTGCAACCTTCCTCCTACTCCTTGAACATGCAGAGTACTTGGCATGACAGCTCCCTCTGCCTGGATGTCCCCCTGCGCCCCCTCCCACCATCCCATCTCAATGGTTGCTTCCTTCTCTCAAGTCTCAACTCAAATGTTACCTCTTCAGAGCACCCCCCCCTCCCCATCTACTGGAACATAACCTTCCTCAACTCCTCAACTTCGCGTCATACACTCTATAAAATCCCCGGAGTTCTTTCCTTCACTATGTGAGTCATCGTTTGAAGTATTCTCCACTAGATTAAACTCCATGAGAACAAAGAGTCCAAATTACTCCCTGCCACATTCCCAGCACCTGGGACAGTACCTGGAACGTAGCAGAGGTCCAGTAAGTCCTGAAAAATTGAAAATGCCTTAAGTCATTGTACTTTATTATTATGAACATCAACCAAAAGCATGACTCTCATTCATTCACAAGTGTTAACTAAGCATCTACCATATACTGGGTATCATTCTTGGTGCTGGGGCTATAGCAGTGGACAAACAAGATTAAAATCTCTGGTCTCATGGAGCTTTCATTTTATTAGCTCTTTAATAAGATGAATGAATGAAATATGTCACATCTCCCATAGTGCTCACTGCTCTGGAGAAAAATAAAGCTGGGAGAGGGGAGAGTGCTCGGGGAGTATTAGTACCAGCTTTCCACTCCCCCTCCACAGAAGGGGAGGACTCAGTGCCCCCCTCCTGCCCCCCTCACTAAGTCACGCACCGCTGTCAGCATTTTTCAGTGGGTCATTTTGGTCAGGCCTCTATAGCTCCAAGAGCAATATTGGCTTTGAATCCAGTCCCAGCAGGTGGGCCTCAGGCTGGGGTTGGGATTAGTTACCCCTTTTAGCTCTCTGGCTGGGTTTGAGGGGAGGGAGCAAGAGGTTCAGCCGTGCAGGGCCTTTCCTCTCTATGGGGGAGGGGGTAGGCCCAGAGTACCCCCCCGTCCCCCTCCCCCACCCCAGCCAGTGGGCTCATCTAACTCTGGGTTCTGGGCCATCCCCTAACCTTCTGTGTCCCAGGCAGGAGAGGAAGGTTTACAAATACTAGAAGGCCTTTGATCTTGATCGGCACCAAACCCCCAGGGTTCTGAATGTTTTTTGTTCCAAGCTGCAGGCCAGGACCATCCTCTGTTTTGCCTCCAGCAGGGAAGACTGTGGGTAGGTGGTGTGTGCGTGTGTGTGCATGTGTGTGTGTGCGTGTGCATGCGTGTGTGTGTTTGGGGTAGTGGGAGGAAGCCTCATGTGGCTCCATGATTTTCTTTTCCACAAGCAGGCTGCACTGGCATGAGGGAATTCAGCTCAGCAAATTTTACAGAGCACCTACTACCTTCTAGGCACTATTGTAGAAACCGTAGCTGGAGTAGGGGACAAACCAGGCCCCTGCCCACAGGGTAAACATGAAGCAATCAAGCAGATGAATGTGAAAGACAGCAACAGGTGCTCAGGAATGGGATGAAAGTCAGGCTGGGGGGGAAGCCTGGGTGGCTCTGCGGTTTAGCGCCACCTTCGGCCCAGAGCGTGATCCCGGAATCCCGGGATGGAGTCCCATGTCAGCTCCCTGCGTGGAGCCTGCTTCTCCCTCTGCCTGTGTCTCTGCCTCTCTCTCTCTCTCTGCGTTTCTCATGAGTAAATAAATAAAATTAAAAAAAAATAAGTAAAAGAAAGGCTAGGGAGGGCTGGGAGGGGGTGTCACTTTTACATAGGGTGCTCACTGGAGACCTCTCAAAGTGGCATTTGGCAGAGACCTACAGGAAGTGAGGGAGGCAGCCACATCAAGATCCATAAGGAACAGTGTTGCAGGCAAAGGGAACAGCAAGTACAAAGTCCCTGAAATAGCAGCAGGACTGTCTGTTGGAAGAACGGGGTGACCAAGTAGAGGCAGAGGAACAGAAGGGGCCAAACACACAGAGGAAGCTGCTGGCAGAGATCGACCAGGTCTTCCAGAGGCTGAATCTCAGTCCAGGGGTCTCACCTTCCAGCCCGTGAAGGGAAGGGGCTGGAGTCTGCCTATAATGCTTCTTCACTTTGATCTCAGTAGACAGGCCTGTGCTGCCCAATATGCCAAGCTGACCCAGGAAGGCAGCAAGATGCCAATGAAGAAGTATGACTTTAGGGGACGGGTATCTGTGTTTTGGTTAGGAATTATTTTGGCTTCAAGTGATAGGAAACCTGGCTAAAGCACTTTCAGCTTCAAAGATGCTTACTTATACAAGTCATAAGTCAGGGAAAAGAGGTCTGAGGTGTGACATCACTAAGGATGGACTCACATTTCTGCCCATTCTTTATTCCCTTGTCTTCCTCTCACTGATGCTTTACCCAAAGGGCAGCCTCTGGTCCCTAGAAGGCTGCTGAACCTCCAGTTATCACCACTGCACTTAAAGGGAGGAATTGCTGATTGGGGGTGTGTTGGAATCAGGGCATAAAGAGAATTCTCACACCTTTCCTAACTTCTCTGCCCCAGAAGCAACTTCTGCAGATTTGCTTTGTGTCTTATTGGCCAGAAAAAAGTCACATGCTCATCTGTATATCAGGGACCAGGCCGACATTCCCTGAGATGAAGCCATTTTCACCTACTAAATACCTGAACAAATAGAGGCTCTGTCCAAAAGGAATCAAGAGGGTGGCTTTTGGTTGGCAAATGACAGTGCCTGGCATAAGCTCTATCATTTATAAGCTGATGACTGGGCAAGTCACTTAGCATCTCTGAGACTTGGCTTCCTCATCCTTAAAATGGGTACAGTAAATAACTGCTGTTTCTGCCTTCTTAGCATCTACCTGCTGTCCTTCTCAGGAACACTTGGATTTTCTTTAGGGCAGTGGTTCTCAGAACAGCATCACTTGGGAACTTGTTAAAATGCAAATTCTCAGCTCAGGCCCAGAACTTTGGATTCGGAAACACTGGAGTTGGGGCCAGCAGTGTGGGGAAGTGTACCTGTGTATCTTTGGCTTCTAAGTGGAGCAAATGATGCTTTATTATAATTGCCTATTTGTTGTTTGTAAAAATTGTATTAATAGGTCATATGATAATAACAGTTGCTAGTCGTTACAATGTGCCAGACACTGTGGTAGCACTCTACATGCATTATTTCACTGATGCTTGTGCTGGGCATCGACCTGCAGCCCAGGTCCCCAAGACAAGCCTGCTTGCCCTAAATGTAGGAAGTATGGTCAGGAGACAGCCACCAGCTGTCAGCCCTTCAAGGATGGTGTCTCTGCAGAGAATGGCCTCACCCATGTTCATGTCCTTCCAGGGGTGGCCCACCAGTGACTGTGTGATGGGGGATTATGAGGGCCTGTTCATCTCAGCCCAACTTGGGACATCACTGCAGGGCCACTGTAGCCAAAACCTCCCCATGGGGTCAGCTGAGGCCATTGCTGGGTCTGTTTTCTGATCGTACTTCTCCCCCTGCCCTCTCTTGCCCTCTCCTGCCCTTCTCTTCCCTTTTTCCTTCCCTTCTGTGAGGGATGACCCTCAAAGGCACACTTTAGTAAACATCCCACCTTCACTGCAGCTCACAGTCTGCTTCCTGGGATTCTGACCCATGACAACGCTCACGGCAGCTCCACGAGGTAGGCACCATCATCAATCCATCTTACAGATGGGGACACTGAGGCTCCAAGAGGTGCGATGAGTGGGTCCCACGTCACACAGCTGGTAAGCAAGGAGACATGAGATGAGAAGCCATCAAGTTTCTGATTAGAGTAGCAGCATAGATTGGCTTTACAAGGGTGCCTCTGGTTGTTGAACAGGGGAGAGTATGGAAGGCAGGTCAGAAGCAGGGGGAACAATGGGGACACCGTGGATTGCAGCAGTGTCGAAAGGGGGGGAAGGGGCTCCAGGGTGGAGCTGGGCTCCGTCATCCCTGTAGCTTCTTCAGGGTCCAGCACAGAGCCAGACACAGCCAAGGTGCTCAACAAATACCCAGTGAATGAATGAGTGAAGAGGTGAGGGAGTGAATGACACAATTAAATCAGGAGAGAACTAGACAGCCCCACGCAGCCCGAGTGATTAGCACAGGGCCTGCCAGAGAGGGATGCTCAGCTGAGGTGCTGAGTGGATAAATGAACCAAGTTCCAAGTAGGGAGAGAGATGGAAAGGAGGGAAGGAGAGGAAGAAGGAGGGGCAGAGGAGGGAGGGGACGAGAGAAGTGGGGGAGGAGGAAGACGGAATGGGAGGGAAGCTTCTTCACACTGACAAGGACAGTAACTGGCGACCTCTGCTGGCAAACAGAGCCACTCCTCTGGGCCCCAGAAAGGGTGGTTGGGTCGTTTGGAGTGGCAGCACTGTGAATTCAGGGCACTAGAGGAAAGTCCCAGTGCCCTGTCAGCTGGGTTCTCACCGCCAGGGGTTCTAGCGGCCAGTGGCAGCAGGGTCAGGACCAGGATGAGGCAAGGGAGGCTCTCCTGCAGGCACACGTTTAAGGGAGCACCTAAAAACTCAATAAATCAAGACAAGTATCTTAATGTGGTATTTTAAAAAATCAACTTGGCTGACTATGGCCCACAAGTTGGCTGCCTGGCTTTGTAAATAAGTTATCGGAACCAGGACCCATCCCAGCAGAGATGAGACACAGGTCCCCTCAACGGTGCAGGGGTTGCCAGATCCTCGTGGCAAGCACATGCCGTGAGTGTGGTCAGTTTACCAAACAAGAATGTACCTGCTGGACAGGGCACTCACTGTGCCCAGTTTGGGTAACTCTACTCCGTGGTCCATAGGCCAGCCACAAGAGCTCTTCTAAATGTTCTATAAAGATGTGGGCATTGTGTCCTTGGCAGTGTTGGACATATCACAATGTCACATCATATTTTCCTGGCTATGCCACTCACTATCTGTGTGACCTCAGCCAAGCAAGGCTCCATTCCCCTGTGCTTCAATTGCCTCCTCTGTCAAATAGGTTAATGCATGCAAAGAACTTAGTAACTGCTCAATGGTGAACTGCTAGGCTTAAAAATGTAGGATTGAATCCCAGCTCTGTCATTTATGTGACCCTAAGGACATGATATTTTGCATTGCTGAGCATATTTCCCCATCTGTAAAATGAGGTTTATAACTCCTGCCTGGGAAGGTTCCCATTGGAATTCACACGGAGCTGCTAGTGCCACTGGCTCACAGCTGCAAAGTACCAGCTGTCCCCACGAGGACTTTGAGGAAACTGGAATTGCGGTGGGTTGCTCAGCCCTTTGTGAGATAATGAACCAGGGGTGGAATTCACGGCTCGTCTAGGAATGCTTTAATCCATTACTTCCCGTCATGGGCTACAGGCTGAGCATACAAAGGGACAGTTCTCCTCCTGGGAACATTTGGGGTTTCTCCAGTATTGCCCTCTCCCTCAATGCTTACAAAGATCATTTTAACTTCTCCACTGCCGCTGGCCACAGTGCCACACACACCAACAGGGCCAAGCGGTTCACAGCACATGCGCCAAGTCCTCCGCTCCAAGGCCACCACCATCACTGACCTGGCTAGTGGAGCAGCCTTCCCCCTGGTTTCTCGCGTCTCTGATTGCCCTCTCTGAGCCCCTTTTCTACCAATGTAAATGTCTCCCTGTTTAAAAGACTGAGATGCAGTGAGAACAAAACCCAGGCTGGTTACAAGACCCTGTGTGATTTGGTCCTTCCCTCTTCCCCCATATCATTCCCTGCTCCTCCTCCACTCTGCTCCCTGCAAACCCGCCACCCTGGCCTCACTGCCCAAGGATGCTCTGCCTTTGCCAACTTTGTCCCTGTGCCTGGACCATGCTCCCCACTTCCCACTTCTGCACACAGCATTTCCAGTGTCAGTTTGTTTCCTTGTAAGAGTAAGGACAGCCTCGTGTCTCCTCTGTAACTCCAGTGCCTGGGCACACAGCGAGCACCAGGTATTTGCTAACTTACTGCCTGCATGTGCATGTGAACCACTCACTCTCCCCACAAGGCAGATACCAGCCTTATTAGCCTTATAGTACATGTGAGGAAATGAGCCCTCTCAGTCATGCTGAAAATAGTCATTGAAAAAATTATTGCCAGCTCCTAGGGCCCCTGAAGTTTTTTGAAAATGTTATAGAATGCCAATACATACTATAATAATATAAAGATAAAATTATAACTATATAAATACTAAGTATAATATGACAATATATATAAAATAATATTACAAATAATAATATAATCATAACCAGCATCTCATTTCTTAAAGAATCATGAAGAGCATGTGGGCTTGGGAATCATGTAGAAGTATCCCTTGCTACCTGTGACATCTTGGGCAAGGTCACCCCTCTTGGAGCCCATTTCTCCATCCACAAACTGGGGAGAAAACCTTAGAGTTGTTTTAAATACGGTATAAACACTCCTGGCACAGTATCCAACAAGCAGTAAACAGGCAACGATATTAACACTCCTCTCTACTGGTCATCACTACCCAGGAAGGGAAGTTTTTGTTCATCCCTGGGCATCTGCCACAGGCAGAGTTGACTATGGTGAAGGAGACACAGCCCCAGACTCCCAGGAATGCTCACTCCCCATGCACACCCCAGGATCCAATATGATACCAGCTACATATAAGGCACTCAAAATATTTATTTGCTAACCGGAGCTGGCAAGGAGGAAAGGTACTTTATTATACCTCCCCACAGCCACACACCTCTAGGGGAGAAACTGAGGACGGGCAGGGATTTAAGTGTAAGTTAATTTGTGGCATCTTGCACCTTAGCTCAGTTTTCCTGCCCCTTCCCTCAAATCAGGCTTTATCAAATTCTAGTCCTTTCGAGGCCACTTCACCTCTTTTGTTCTATATACTTACTACCTGTGACCAAAATGGACTCATCTACATAAACTAAAAGGAACTTTCTATCAGTCAACTTTTTGACAGAGCAAGAAAAACAAAAACAATTCTCTATAAAATTATGTACATTTCAGCTGCCTGGCTGCTATGAGCCTGCTTTTTTTTTTTTTTTTTTTTTTTTTTTTTAACAAGACTAATTGGAGTAAAGCAGCATTTTTCCTTTCTTGACTATGACCCTCAAAAAGAAGTATACTTTATATCAAAACCCGGTATATACCCTTGTCTACATACACCTTTGAAACAAGTTTTCTAAAACAGTACTTACATGTCATGCACTCTGATTTCCTAGTCTATGATACTACTTCAGTTTTAAAATGCTGGTGATATTCCATATATTGGTTTCCAAAGGACTAGGCCATGCACACAACAAAAAATGCTGGATTAGCAGGCTGATAGAGACATCCGTCACCAACTGAGACTTTGTCTTTGTCTCACCCAAAGGACTGAAAGGCAAATAACATCCTCATTATGTGGTTCAATGTTCTGCAATGCCATGTCCACGTACCCAACGTATATATGGCACAGCGGGAGAAAGCCTGTCCTAGATTTCTTTTAGATACACAATTCTGCTTAGAATGTGTTGAGAACTGTAGACAATAATGATACTTAACAAGCATGATCACAGACAGCACTTAAAATGTCTCAACACCTTTATTTAGGTCTAATCTCGTATTTGGAGCACTCCTTCACGTTCCTTTTGACATAAATGGCCTAAATGCCTGTACGCATCAAACAGACCCTTCTACCCAACCATGGACCTCTTTCTTCCTCTTAGGCGAACTTCATCTAATTTTTTTAACACTGGCCTGGACTTTTTGGAGAAGGTGGAGTAGCTTTTCAGGAAGGCTTCAAACACAGTCTCAGTTTTGGGGTGGGTACTGAGGAAGGCTTTCTCTAGCACGTAGAGGTCAACTCCCTTATCTTCTGGAAGTGCTGAAATGAAACTCAGCCCAAAGTCTATGAGCACAATGTTCAGCTGTTCCACGGGGGGTTTCAGGAGCATGTTCGAGGTGGTGAGATCACCATGAATGAGGTCTTCATCGTGCATTCGAGCCAAAACCTGCCCAACTGTCTTGGCTAGGCTGAGGAGACTTTGAGGAGTTTTTTCAGTCTCCATGGTAGACTGAATATAATCTCGAACAGTCACTGAGCCTTCGATTTCTTCCATGTATAAGCAGTTGGATGCATAGTCTACAAAAAAGACAACTGGAGCAGATATCCCTGCAATCAAGATATAAATGGTTATTGGATTCAATTCTTTCCTAATGTTAAGTTTGATTTTCAAAGACTGAGCCAGACTTTTACAGTGCACATCTGCTTCTTCTAGGAAAAGAGATTTAGGAATGCTGCAGAACAGTACAACTTAAGTCATCTGGAAGTTTCTTTCCCTGTTCATGCCCTGCAGGACTGTGCCTTACGCTACCCCACAGCTAGGTTTAGGAGTGCCAAAGCGCCCTCCTCCTTTCCACTCTTTATGACTGGATTTCATGTGTCATACTTCTTCCCTAAACAACAACAGCAAAGAGCCAGAAGGGTAAGCATAGTCAGAGTAGGTTCTTGTATCCTCAGAAGGATTCAGATGGGCCAAACAATGTGTTGCCTGAAATATTCACCTTTACAGTCAGAAAGGGTGGATTCAAATCCTGGCTCCCTTCCTTATTAGTTGTTTGACCTAAAAGTCAAATCAATTCTCCAAGCCTCTGCTTCTGTTTATAGAATATGAATCATTCAAGAATTCATTGCATTCAAAGACTGAATGACAATCAGGCCCAGCACGCTTTTCTACATACTGGAGCCATCTCAGTTGAGGATACAGCAGGAAACAAAGCAGCTATGATCCCTACTTAATGGAAATTACGTCCTAGAGAGAGTGAAAATAGAGAACAGGAGCACACAAATAACCCCATTAAATCCATGCAAGGGCAGATGTCTGCTTGCTGGCTACAAAATTTCTCCAGCTCTCCCATTACCTAACAATGTCCTGGTGTAAAGCAAGTGCCTAAAGAATATTAATAGGGCAGCCTGGGTGGCTCAGCGGTTTAGTGCCTGCCTTCAGCCCAGGGTGTGATCCTGGAGTTCCGGGATCCAGTCCCACATTGGGCTTCCTGCATGGAGCCTGCTTCTCCCTCTGCCTGTGTCTCAGCCTCTCTCTCTGTGTGTCTCTCATGAATAAATAAATAAAATCTTTTAAAATATTATTTTTAAAAAAGAATATCAATAAAAGAAAGAAAGGACATGTAAATGTCAAAGGCCAGTGTTTGAGTCAGAGTAATGGGCTGAGAGCCTGGCTGGGTCACTAACTGTGCAACCTTGAACAAGTTACCTGAGCCTCAGTTTCTCATCTGAGGACAAGGCATACCCTGGTGGTGTACAATGGTGTTTTATTGATTTATTTTAAAATATTTTATTTACTTATTCGTGAGAGAGACAGAGGCAGAGGCAGAGACACAGGTGGAGGGAGAAGCACCTTGGCTCAGTTTAGCCGGGATCCCGAAGCCAGGACTCGATCCCAGGACCCTGGGATCGTGACCTGAGCCAAAGGCAAATAAATGCTCAACCACTGAGCCACCCGGGCGTCCCTTAACGAAAAAGCAAGAAAGGATTCAATGAAATCTAAAATGGACTGAGTGCTGTGGACCAGCCATACATTCCAACGTACTGTGAATTCCCTTCACAGGGGAGGACGCCTAAGCCGTTTGTTGCAAGCTTTGCATAGGAAGCGGTGGGGGGCGGGGGGAGGGGGTGTCGGTATTTGAACCCAGAGAGCCTGGCTCCACGGCAAGCATTTGTAATTCCACCTGCTCCTTAATTAAAAGGAAGGAAATGAAGAGAGAATGCACGGGCACGGAGACGGTAGAAATGGGGAAACTGAGGCCCGGGGCGCTCGGCGTCGCGTGGAGTACCAGCGGTAGAGCAACGGCTCCAGGACACATGCTCGCGGCCGCTAGAACCAGCTGCTAAGAAACGCGGCTCCCGGAGAAGGGATGAAACGGAGAGCGAGAGCGGAGGGCAGAAGTTCAGGCAGGAGGTGCACGGCGGGGGGGGGGAGACCTCTCTCTCACGGAGACCCCCGCCCCGCCCCCGGCCGCCCCGCCCCGCGCCCGGCCCGCCCGCCTCACCTGCGCGGCGGCAGCGGAGCAGCGCCCGGGCCTCCTGCACCGTCCGCCGCCGGCCGAGCCGCGCCTCCAGCGCCGGGTGCCGGTAGCCCTTGGGGAAGCGGTGCTTCACCACCGCCGCGCGGCCCTGGAAGCGGCCGCGGAACACGCGCGCCTCGGCGCCCTGCTTCACCAGTTCCAGGCCGCTCAAGAAGCGGCCGTTCCGCTCCCGGGCCGCGGCCAGCGCCTCGGCCTCCCGCGGCGGCTCCTCGCTCTCGGCGCCGGCAGCGGCGTCGGGGGCCGCCATGACTGCGCCTCGGCGCCGCCTCTCGGAGCCCGTCGCCTCTCTCCGGAAACTGCCGGCGATGTTCGGCTCGCCCCGTGAGTCTTCGGGCCTCTTCGGCCACTCCGAGGCCGACGCTTCCGCCTGTGGCAGTGGCCCCGCCTCCCACATCTTCGGCTATCTCCGTGCGCCCTCGGCAACCCTCGGCAACTCTCGGCCGTCCTGGGCTCTCTCCTGAAGTGCCGGGTTTCTTGGTCGGCCTTGGTGCCCACGCCTCCCAGTTCTTGGGCCCTTTGCGGAAATCGTTTATTGATTGTATCCCCTCTTCACTCTTTTTTTTTTTTTTTAAAGATTTTATTTATTCATTCATAGAGACAGAGAGAGAGAGAGGCAGAGACACGGGCAGAGAGAGAAGCAGGCTCCATGCAGGGAGCCCAACGTGGGACTCGATCCTGGGTCTCCAGGGTCACCCCCCGGGCTGCAGGCGGCGCTAAACCATTGTGCCACCGGGGCTGCCTTCTTTCTTTCTTTCTTTCTTTCTTTCTTTCTTTCTTTCTTTCTTTCTTTCTTTCTTTCTTTCTTGTTTCTTTCTTTCTTTCTTTTCTTTCTTCTTTTTTTCTTTCTTTCTTTCTTTCTTTCTTTCTTTCTTTTTCTTTCTTTCTTTTTCTTTCTTTCTTTCTTTTCTTTCTTCTTTCTTTCTTTCTTTCCTTCCTTCTTTCTTTCCTTCTTTCTTTCTTTTCTTTCTTTCTTTCTTTCTTTCTTTCCTTTTTTCTTCTTTCTTTTTTTAAGAATTTATTTATTTATTCATGAGAGACACAGAGAGCGAGAAAGGAGAGACACAGGGAGAGGGAGAAGCAGGCTCCACGCGGGGAGCCCAACGCGGGACTCGATTCCGGATCCCCAGGACCACGCCCCGGGCCCAAGGCGGTGCTAAACCGCTGCCTGTCCCCTCTTTATTCTTAAAAGCGTGCTAGTTTGGATGATAAATTATATGGTCACCCTATGGGTCGTAGAGTGGTGGCAGGGGATGGGTAGTGGTACAATTTCAAATAAGGTAATTAAGAAGGCTTCTTTGAACAGGTAATGTTTGAGCCCTGTGAATGGATGCCTGCGAGATGAGCATTCTGGGCATAGGGAATGGCAAGTGCAAAGGCCCTGGGGGAGAAGTATGCTTTGCATGTTTGGGGAAGAGCAAGTTTTTTAACCTCTCTGTGCTTTAGTTTCTCATCTATGTATAAGATTATAAGTAATATCCATCATGGAGGCTTTGTGAGGATTAAATGAGTAACTAGAAATAAAACCCATAGTACCATGCCAGGCACATGATAAGCATATCATCTATGGAGGTGAAAGCTAATATTATTTATGGAGGGCTTAATACAATAGCTATTATAAAAAGACTCCCAGCATCCAACACTATTCAGGGGGATGGGCCTCCCCATAATGTGATATCAGAGCCACATTGCATTGTAGATGACCCCCGTTACCCCATGTCTTAGCTGCCAGTGCTCAGTCACAGGAGCAAAGGGTTAGTGTGGCTTGCTGCAAGAGCCCTGACTTGTACCACCTGGGGATGGCTGTGTGTTTTAGTGATTGTATTAGTTAGGGTACAGGATAAGCTGCTATAACAAAGTGACCCAAAAATAGTGGCTTATTATGAGAGATCTTTCTTTCTTATGTAGGGGCATAGCTCTGGCATCCTCAACTGAGTCTATTCCAGTTGTACCCCTACTCCAGTTGGCAAGAAGAGGAATTAGAGTGAGGATAGGCAGCTAAGAATTTGATCCAAAGTTCCACACATCGCTTCCACTCACATCCTCTTGGCCAGAACTGAGTCACATGGACCCTGAAGCTAAAAAGGAAGCTGGAAAAACCTATTCTCTAGGCAGGGCAGCCATGAACTCAGCTAAAACTTTGGGAGAGTATTACTAAAAGGAAGTAGGGGAGGAATTATAACAGGAGAAAATCAGTAGGCTGCCACAGTTTTGGTATTTTAAGCTGCAAGGAGCAGAGATTTGTCAACTAAATAGCTTACTTAGGATAAACAATACGTTCATTTATTATCCAACAGAATAAAATTTTAAGAAGTCATGGGTCCCAGGTATCCTTCAGTTACTTCATGATTTTAAGAACCCATGGTCTTCCCATTTTTCTACCTTCATGTCTGTATTCATACCCTTTACCAGCCTTAGCTTTGGTCCTTACACTTGTCATCTTATGGTCACAAGACGGCCACCAAAATTCCACACATGATATGAAGTTACAAAAACATCTGGCTAAAGAAGAGAGGTGCTACATCCTATGCACCACTCTTTGGGAGAAAACCCTTTGCTAGAAGTCCCTCCTCTCCCACCAGCCTTCCTCTATGGGACATTGGCCACAATAGGGCCACGCATCTTTGCTTTAGCTCCTGAGGAAGATGGAAAAGTGAGAATCTGGCATTTTTGGCCTGTGCAGATGGAGACCTGCTCTAGAAGCAAGGAGGAAGGGAGCTAGGCATAGCCACTGGGGAGGCAGCCACAAATGCCTGGTACACTGTGTGATGCAGCCACAAGCACCATTTCTTTGAGATTCAGATTCATCATCCTCAGAATGAGGATAATTAGTTTGACTGTGACAATTGCTTATTAAGATTAAATAAGATGTTGCTCGTGAGGGTTGCCTGGGGGATGGCAGACACCGTTTGCTCATTTTCCTTCCCCCATCATTGGGACCCTGTTTGAAATACCAAAGAAAGACCCTTTCGTCCAAGGGTTGCTATGACACCAAGCCTCAGCTCTGCAGTCCCTGCATTCCATTCATACACAGGGCAAGCCACCTTTTCAGGCATCAGACCCTTTGTGTTGGCACAATGTGGTTTCCAGCACCTTTCATCAGCCCAGACTACTCAAAGCTCACCCAGAACCAATTCTATTTACGAAGCCCAGTTTCCCAAGTTTGTGGCTTCATTATCATCATTGTTAGTGGCCACATAGCCATCTCCATGGTAACCAAATCTGTCTGAACCCCTCCTTTGGAAAATCCACTGTGCAAACATATTTACAAGTCCCAGTTGCTATGGTCAGACTGGTTCTGGCTTCTATGGTAGGAAAACCTAGTTTAAAACCTTTCAATGCCTCTGCATTATACTTAAGATTAAAGACCCACGAGGTCCTGCGTGGGACCCTTCCGTCCCTCTTCAAATCTCGTCTTTGCCAAGCTCCCATTTGCTGTCTGATACCCAAACACATTTGCCTTCTATCAGTCTCTCAATTCTTGCAGCCTCTCTCTTGTGAGAGGGCCTTTGCACCTGCTGTTTCCCATGCCAGAAGTGCTCTTCCCTCCCTTTGTTGCCTAGACCCATCCAGATACCTTTCCATGCTCAGCTCAAATGTCACTTCCTCAAATGTCCTTCCTCACTTCTTAGGGGAGAGAAAACCCAACTTTGATCAGTTCTGACATCCCTTTTTGGCATCGTCACAGACTTTCCTTTTTTGTTTGTTTTTGTGGCGATTTAAGTCATGGCAAGATTTAATTTCTCACTGGTTGTTGCTTGGAGGCCACCCTCAGCTCTTGCCACTTGGGCCTCTCCATCACGCAGCTGACAAGCTGGCAGGTGACTCCATCAGAGAGGGTGAGTGAGAGATCTGGAGAGGACGAGCAAGGTGGAAATCACCGTCTTTTATAATCTAATCTCTGAGATGACATCCATCACTTTTGCTGTATTAGAAATGAGTTAGTTGGTCCTGCCCACCTTCAAGGGATACCATTTTTGAAGATGCTTACCAAAAGGACCAATTAAATCATTTCCTTTCTCTTTTGGGGCCAACAAATGAAGAAGGATTCTGTATTATCTAGGAGAGACAGCGATCCTACACACATCGTCATGACTTTAATATGAGCCACAGAGATCTAGGGACGTCATGCTCTTTCTATCATACAACTTCTATAGGTGATCACATAGGAATGGAGTGGTCCAGACCTTGCTTATGAGGTCCTCGTGTCATCAATCTATCATAACCACTAACTCAGGAGACTGAGGAGTGAGCACTGCCACAGCCAACCATTACATCCCTGTGGGACATGGACAGATCAGAAGCATAGCTCTTGGATGGGTCTGCCAACACTGCTGCCGAACAAACAGGTTAACTCACTGCAAGAGAAGCCAATAACTCAAGAGACAAGGAATTGGAAAAGAGAAAGGAAGAAATTTGTTTGGGGTGTGGGCAGCCGAGGGAGGTGGTAGGCTCAAACGTTAACAACTACCCTCTCCCTCCCCAAGATAAACACCTAGGGTAAGACCTAGGTAAGGAGAGGTTCAAGGGGGTACCACAAGAGACCTAGCAGAGAGCGTGTGATCATGAGTGGGGGTTGGTATGTGCTCAGCACGTGATCACGGGCAGAGAAGGGGATGTGGTCTTTTAGGCATTCCTTTGCTCTCAGGGCTTTTCTGGCCTGTTCCAATCATTGCAAAACATCTTCGTCAGTGCAGAAAGGGCAATAGGAAATAAGAACAATGGGTTTCAGAGCATGAGTTAAGGGGTCTTGTCTATGTCTGGCTTTAACCGTTGGGGTCTGTAGTTGAGCAAGAGGACTTGCTGACATCCAAGTGACAATTCTAGAGGAGGAATTGTCATTGTCATGTGACAACAGTCATCAGGCCATTCTTGGGCTCTTCTCTATCCCAGAAAGGCAGTAGAGTGTGATGGCCAAGAGCCTGATTTCCCCAGGAGTGGGCTTGACTTCCTGCTCAGCTCTATACTATTGTGTGTCCTTGAGCACTACCTGTCTTACTTATTTATTATGCAAGCCACTTATTTTATCTCCCTTTGTCTCAGTTTCCTCATTTATATAACGGGAGTAAATTGTCATAAAGTTACTATCTCATCGAACAGTTGTGAGGGCCAGTAGTGAGCTAATGCACCCAAAGTACTTAAAGTGTATAATTATCATTCAGTAGTTTATTGTTCCTATTATTATTGCTGCATTAACAGTGTGCTTTGGAACTTTTTACCTTAAAAACATCCATTTATTACCCTCGTGGAATTTGTGTGTCAAGAATCCAGACTGGAAACAGAAGGGATGGCTTGTCTCTGCTCCACTGTGTCGGGAGCCTCAGCTGGAAAGATGTGACAGCTAGGAGTTGGAATCATTTGAAGGAGTGTTCTGGAAACAGTGCTGGCCGACGTGTCCACACGTGGCCTGTGTGCCTTGGGCTTCTCCACAGCATGGCAGCATTGGGGTAGTTGGACTCTTTAGGGCTTGAGATGCCAGTGTCTCAGTGACCCAGCCTCAGGAGTCTGCAGGGCCACTCTGTGCCACCTACTGGTTGAAGCAGTCACAAGCCCATTTAGATTTCAGGGGAGGGAACAAATAATTTTGGAGCTCTGTTTTCAGGCTGCCCTAGTTATTGTTGCTGTCAGAACTGTACAAGGGTCCCCTGGCTCAGAAGGTCCTTCTTCTTTGCCCAGAGGGCCATGTGTGTCTGTGACACACGATCCCCGCGGGGTGAGACCGTGGTGACCGATGCCCCTGAATGAGTGCGTCTGTGTGAACACGCCATGAGAGACTGGACAAGCCTGTGGCCATGCGCTGACCTCATACGTGCATTTTTGCCTGAGAGGGAGATTTGTGGGGGTGTCCGCAGCCCGGTTCCTTTCTAGAGCTCATATATGGAATGGCCCACCTATATCCACATGGATGCCTAATGAGACCCTAGCCGTCACACAGCCAGAACAGAGCTCTGCCCCAAGCCACTCCCATCCCAGTGGGCAGGTCCTATCTGAGTTTATCTGCCATCAGCCTACTTTCCTCTGTCCCAACTGCTATCCCTTGAGTCCAGATCAACCTCCCTCTCACCTCCTGACAGCCTCCTCCACTTGGGTCACCCCGTTTCTGCCCATGTTCCCTATAACCTACTAAAACTCTCTGATTATTTCTTGTGTCCTTGGGAATAAGATCCACATTCCCTACGCTTGCCTCCCAAGGACTTAAATGATCTGGCCCTTGCTGACCCCTCCCTCGGACTCCATCTCCCTCCACTGTCCCCACCAAGCCCTGGGCTCCAGACACCACGACTTCACGTCGGCTCTTCTTTATATTCCACGACCTCCTTCCACCACTTCCCGGCCTTGCCTCTGCTTTCTTTCCCCTGGAACCTCAGGTCTCCGCTCAGATATCCCTCTAGAGAGCAGCCTTCCCTGCTGCTTCCCTGCGGCCACCTGCACCTGTACGCCCCAGTGTCCTGGTTTACTTCTCCGCTTGGCCTTTACCACTGCAGCGGGGTCTCCCGCTCCTGCAGGCACGTATTTCTCCTCTTCCCCCACTGGAAAGCAAGCCCCACAGGAACAGCAAAGAATCTGTCCTGTTCTTCCAGCCCATCGCCAAGGCCTAGCCCTGTGCCTGTGGTGGGTACTTGGGAGCTGCCCCAACCCAATCGTCCACCAAATGGACAGTAATCCAGGGGAGAGTGAGTGGCTGAGTCGGGCATGTGAGTGTCCGGGTTGGCCAGTGTAGACGCATGAGTGTACACACACGCTGGAGAGGCAGGACTAGGAGTGTGGACTGCAGTGATTGAGGATGCTCCTTCCTGCGGGGCGCACAGGAGAGGGAAGCGTGCGGGGTTCCCCCCCAGCGGGGATAACAGGGGCGGGGGGCCCAGAGCAGGATAGCTGGGGGGCCCCCAGCCAGGCCCGGGGCGGTCCCTGCGCCCCTCGGTCCCGCCTCCAGGCGCGGGGGCGCAGGGCTGGCGGACGTGGCCGGCGGGGAGGAGGGACGCAGGCGGGAGGCGGGCCGGAAAGTTTGTCGGGCGGCGGCGGCGGCGAGGCGGGGACTCGGGCGGGGGTGCGGGCCGGTCCCGGTGCCCCCAGCTCGCAGGGGACTCGTGCTCGCCATGGGTAAGTCGTGAGCGGGCGCTGCGCCGGGAGCCCCTGCGGCCTCTCCGCGGGGCCCCAGCCCGCCCCCGTGGCACCCAGTCGGGTGGGGACAGCAGGCCCCGGCTGCGCGCTGGGAGGGGACGCGGGCACACTGCCTTCCCTGCTCCTTTCTGCCTCCCAAAAAGTGCTCTTTACTTGATACCAAGTGCGCACTCGGGGCAGGCCCCGTCCTGACCGCCTCAAGCCTTACAACCACCCCGGGCAAGGGAAACTGCTCCTATTCGGCAAAGAAACAGAGGCTCCGAAAGGAGCAACTGCAGGACTGTTTGCTGACCACTTCTGAGTGTGGCCAGGCCTCAGGATGCTGCCAGGAGCAACACAGACAAAACCTCCGCTTTGGAGGTATTCGATGAGGGGAGATGGATTAGAATCCGGAACTGGGAGGGGTGGGGTGGGGTGGGGGAGGAGAATAGGGAATTGCTTTGTTGCTGCAGGGAACTAGGATTTCCATTTCTCTGTGGATCCAGAGCCTCACCCTGTCTCTCAGTCATTCATCCCTCTACTATGCGGCAGGGGCTGGGGACTCAGTGGTGAGCAAAGCAGACAGCAGCCCTCTCTTCCATGGAGCTGACATTCCAGTTGAGAAGCTGGAAGGGAGTAAATGAATAAAATGATTTCCAAGAGCGATAAGATGCTGTGGAACACATAAAATGGGAAAATGTTGAGGGAAGCAGCTTTGTTAAGTAGGTAGGTAGGTAGGTAGGTAGCCAAGGCCTCCCAGGGTAGGAGGCGCTGGTGCTGAGACATCGCTCAGATGAAGTATGTGTACGAAGATCTGGAAAAAACTACAAGAGGGCAGGGATAGCATGTGCAAAGGCCCTGAGGCATGAGTGGGCTGGTGTGGTCAGACCAGTGTGGCTGAAGCACAGTGGGAAAGGGGAAAAGGGTGAGAGGGAGGTCAGAGAGTTAGACAGGGGCTAGACTGTGTAGAACTTTGTAGGCCGTGGTGAGAAGTTTGGGTTTTATTCCAAATGGCATGGGAAGCTGGAGAAGAAGTTTAAGCTGGAGTGGGACATGACCTGAATTGTGTTTTAAAAACTTGCTCTGGATTATTCTGTGGAGCAACATAATAGCCAACAGTGGCTATAAGGTAGCCACGCTACAAGGTGGATACTGCTATTATCCACACTGGTAGATGGGGAAGCTCAGAGAGGTTAAGTGAGCTGCCTGAGGCCACACAGCTATGGAGTAGAAGAGCTGGGATAGAACCCCAGCATTCTGGCTTCAGTCTGCATTCCAACCACTGTACCATCCAGCCTCTCATGCACAGAGTCATGGCAGGAATGGTCACCAACTCCAGCTCTGACTCCAGAATCCATGCTCTTAACCCTCAAGGCACCCTGCCCCAGAACCTGAGGGAAAACAGAGACCCAGAGAGGTTCTCCCAACAACATTCAGCTTGACCCTGGTCCCTTGCATCTGCCCCTCCTAGCCCTTTGCTGCCTCCTACGTTAATTCACAGCTATTGATTGAGCGTCTCCCAAGGGCAGAGCTGGGCCTGGGTGGAAGTAGGGAAGGGGGGGAAGTACAAGCTACCTGGGCTAGCTCTGCCTTCCACAGAGATCCCAGGCTGCTTTCCCGGGCTCCCTGTCTCAGGGATTGGGCCCCGGGGTGTAGACCTGGATTCCAGCCCCCGTTCTCCTGCTTCTGGTGTGCATCACCTAGTCTACCTTTCTGACGCTCAGCATTCTCACCTATGAAATGACCCCCATAAGATGCTTCTCACAAGGCGGCCTTGAGAACGACATGAGCAAATGAATGAAAGGGGCTCGGCTCACCACCTACACCACCTACACATGGTAAATGATCTGTCAATGTGAGCTTTGCTTTTTTTTTTTTTTTACCCCACCCAGTGTTGGGACTCTGCTCTTGTCACTTACACACTGTCACCTCGGGCAATGTCTTCACCTCTCTGTGCCTCAGTCATTTCATCTGTAAAATGGGAATGACAGCTGAGCCTGTGGCATAGGTTTGCTGTAAGGGTTAAGTCACCTGATGCAGATACGGCTTCCAGAAGGGGAGGTGCGGCTGGCTGTGGGGAGTGCTCTGTACATATTAGCTGTGTTAGGATGTTTGGAAGCCAGCCCTCTGGGTGAGGATATTTGCATAGTTCAGTTTAGCTCTGGTTTCTCCCTGGAATTTCAGGGAAAGCCATGGCAGATCTCTGGCGGGGGAGGGACCCAGTGTGTTGTGACTTCTGGTTGAAATGCTATTCTGGTGTCACCAACAGGAGGCTCCCTGGGACTTGCAACTAGCTGGTGATACATGCATCTGAAACCTGACTTCTTTCCCCTTCCCCTGATCCTTGATTCTCTCCCTGGGAAGCTCTGACCTCCACAGTAAGGGGCTTAGGGGATTAGGGCATTTCCTCCAGTGTGAGACAGCTTCACATACAACTTTTTTTTTTTTTTTTTTTTTTTTAGAGAGAGGGAAGGAGAGAGAGTGTGTGTGTATACAGTTAAAGGGAGGGACAGAGAGAGGGGGAGAGAGAGAATCTTAAGCAGGCTCCACACTCAGCAGAGAGCCCGTTATGAGGCTCAGTCTCACGACCTATAATGACCTAAGCTGAAATCAAGAGAGGGACGTTTAGCCGACTGAGCACCCCCGGGTGCACTTAGACAGATAATTCATAGAAAGGGAGACCAGTTCCCAAACCCAGGCTGGGCCCTCCTTTGGGGGCCAGAATTTACTCTTACTTCCTGTGGAGTGTGGTCCCTTTCAGACCTTAGACCTCTCCAAAGAAACGTCTCCCTCAAGAGCCAAGACCCTTCCTCTCTGGATTCCCAAAGCCCCCAGAGTCCCTTCATTCAATCATCTGTTTATTCAACAATTATTCCTGAGCTCCAGGAACTGTCATCAGCGTCAGGGAGTGGCTAAGGACAAACGATTCCTGTTCCTTTTGGGACTGGCACTCTGAAGGATAAATATGTAAAATACATAGCTTTTTCAGATGGTGAGAAGGACTATGGAGAGCAAGCAGGGAAGAGCATGGGAAGTGATGTGATGGGGAGCTGGGTGGAGAAGGCCTCAGGAGAAGGCCGTGTTTAAGTACAGACCATTGGGCGAGAGGGGAGGGATGGAGGGAGAGGGCTCTCCTAGCAGAGGGGACAGCTGGTAAAAAGCCTTGGGTTGAGTCAAACAGGAATGAGGAGGAACAGCAAGGAAGCTGGCATGGCCGAGCTGAGAGAGAGAGAGAGAGAGCGAGCGAGCACAGGCAGATCCAGCAGAGCATTGAAGGCCACTGTAAGGACTTCAGCTCTTGAGGGCTCTGAGCAGAATGACTTAGGCTGTCCCAGGAGGCCCCTGGCTGTCATGTAGCATCCTGTGATGTTCACATGTGCCTGAGGCAGTCCTTGCAATGCCAAGTGGTGACGCCTCCCTAGTCTCCAACTCAGTCATTGGCTTATTTGACAGAAGGAGCCCCTCTGGGGTGTCAGGTCGGGGACTGGGGCTCAGGAGGCACAGACAGTAAGTCTCCATTGCTGCCCTGCTCAGTTTAACAAGGAAGCCGCACCCACAAACCTGAGATGGTGTCAGCAAGGGACAGGGCAATGCAGAGGTGGTGGGAAGTGAAAAATGTGGCTTGAAAAAAAAATGTGGCTTGGAAAGTGGAGGAAGATGTACAGGAATTAGCCAGGGCCTCCCCTGAATTACCTTAAGAAGAAAGGAAAGGAAAGGAGAGGAGAGGGGAGGGGAGGGGAGGGGAGGGGAGGGGAGGGGAGGGGAAAAGGCAGGGGAAAGGGAAGGGGAAAGGGAAGGGAAAAAGTAGGAAGAAGAGAAAAAGAAAAAAGCTATTTCTTAGTCACTAAGACATTCATGGCTTCAGGAGCTGGGGCTCAGGCAGTGTTGTCGGGGACACCCCCCTCCAAAGGGGAAGATGGCCCCCAGCTGCTCCAGACATGTACACTACCAGCTTTGCATTTTTAGTGAGTAAACACAGTGGCCCAGCCCAGGGTCAGCACGTGTTCATTGCTGCCCAGGGCCTGGGAACCTGCTGGTTGTTCAGATCTGGGTCATGGATGCCCTGGAGCCAGGCCGGGGAGGTGGGGTGAGGGGAGGGGAGTCATTTCTACCCAAACCAGGAAACTGAGAGACAAAGCACAGGGAAGGGCAGCACCCCAACAGAGAGGGGGGATGCCAAACAGCAGACACATACAACTCAAAGCCCTTTGGAGAGGTGACCACGAGCGGGGCCTGAGAAGGATGAGTGGGGACCCAGGCGATGCAGGGAGAGCAGAGGGGCATGAAAGTGGATGGTTGTGCTGGGAACAAGTGTGCACTGGGCTTGTGGGAGGCAGGAGGGGAAGTGGGGACAGAGCTGGGGAATGGTATGACTGAGGAGTTTGGCTGGGGGCCACCAGCTAAGGAGTTAGGACTTACTAGAGCAGAGGATGGGAGCCATGGCTTAAGGAAGGGGATGTGCTTCCCTAGTCTATCCAATGGCCCTGACTCCCTGGGGGCTGTCCTTCCTAGTTCCTTGGGGCACTGTTGGTTTGCAGTGCTCTGTGACTGGGTTTTCCTGAGAGCTATCGCATCTGTCTCCCCCCACCACCCCTGACGCTGTACTGCTGCTTCTCTCACACCCCACCTACCTTTGATTGTCCTTCTTACTTGAAGTCCATTCGGCAAAGCTCTTAAGTATATGGGTTTGGGAGTCAGATGGATCAACGTTGGAGTCCTGATCCTGTTGCCTCCCAGCTGTGGGAACACTCTGAGCCTTACTTTCCCCATCTCTAAAATGGGGATAACTGTAGCTATACCATCTAGGGGTTGTTACAAAGATGGGTTGAGAGAAGGCACTGAAGTCTTTACATAGGGGAGCTACTCAATAAATGACACCTGTTATCATTACTATATTATTTCACTATTATTTTTGCTGTTCTGCTCTTTTTTTTTTTTTTTTTTTTTTGCTGTTCTGCTCTTAAACCACTGTGACCAAAGCTGCCCCGATGCATTTTCCTTTTTTTTTTTTAATATTTTATTTTATTTATTCATGAGAGACACAGGCAGAGGGAGAAACAGGCTCCATGCAAGGAGCCCGATGTGGGACTCGATCCCAGGAATCCAGGATCATGCCCTGAGCCAAAGGCAGATGCTCAACTGCTGAGCCACCCAGGCGTCCCCCCGATGCATTTTCCAACGAGACCTGTGGACAGTCAGCTTGGCCTCTGAGCTCCTTGGCTGGGTTCCCTTTCAGCTCCAGAGAACTGAGGAAATGGCAAACAAATTCTGTTTTCACTTGATTGCCTCACATGGCCTGGAAGTACCTTCCCTTCTGGCAGTAGGCTCCAGGAACCAAGGGAGATGGGGCAAAGGGAGGTGAAGACAGGGCAGGACCTTGGTACTGTCATCTTCCTAGGGTGCTCGTTGATGGTCATGAACAGGAGGTTCATGGACCAGCCAGGGAAAGGGAGGCGGTGATTTCCCAGAGGCAGGGTGGGAGGGAGAAGGGTGAGCAGAATTGGGAGCTGAGCTTTCCACCCGTGAAACTCCACTCCACCCCCTACCCCCCACACCTCCCACACAAGAATTGCCTAACAGAGATGCGGAAAGGTAGAGGTAGGAGAGAACAGCGCAAAATCATAACATGCCAAGGGTTTGTAATGGAGTGGTTAAGGGTGTGGATTGTGGAGTCAGACTGCCCAGCTTTGAGTCTGGGCTTAGCTACTGACTACTTTTGACCTTAGACAAGTCACTTCCCCTCTGATGGTCAGTTTGTTCATTCATAAATAATTCAAAAGCCCACCACATGAAGTTATATTAAGTCAAATGTGTTACTGCATTTAAGTGCCCAAAGCAGTGCCTACTTCAGAGAAAACACTCAGTGAATCTGACTGTATTATTATGAATATTCTTGTCAGGTCCAGGGTGGGTGTGGGTATGATACTGCTAGGTTACTCCAGATGCTTCTAGAAATATCTAAGTGTAAGTATGTGAATTAAGAGTAACCTGTAAGTGCACTGCCAGTATGGTGGCTGGCTGCTAGCCACATGTGGCTATTTTTACATTTAAATTAGTGAAAATTAAATAAAATTGAAAAATTCAGTTCATTAGTCACTTTAGCCATATTTTAAGTGCTCAGGAACCACATGTGCTGGTAACTGCTCTCTCTTCCCAGCTCAAGCCTTCAAAGACTGCCTCCATCCACTGAGGATGAAATTCATTATTATCTTCATGACCTAAAAAGTTCCATGTGATCTGGCCCCTGCCTGCTTCTCCTGCCTGATTATCTCCTATGGCTCCAGCCACCTTGGCCTCCTTACTGAAAGCACTGTGATTAAAAGCTTGCACTCTCTAGCTGCATCCGTCACTCACTTGCTCTGTGACCATGAGAAAGTTTTTTAACCTCTCTGAGCTTGGAGGATGGTACTAATAATAATATGTTATAGGGTTGTTTTAAGAATTAAATAAGTAAATGCATATAAACTTTTTAAAACAGGGCCTAGCACTTAGTGTCATATAAGCACTAGCTATTAATTCTCAAAACTATCTTGCTTCAGGGCTTTTGTTTTGCTATTCCCTCTGTCTAGAATATTCTTCTCCCAGATTTTATATGGCTTTCACGCTCACTTAATTCAGATCTCTGCTCAAATCTTCTCTCTTTGAGAGGCCTTAACTGACTACCCTATTTAAAATTGAACTCCTCCATCATTTTCAATCCACTTGCTTTTTTAAATGACACCTATCACCTGAAGTTATATATGTATTTATTTATCGTCTGCTTTTTGCTACTAGAATATCAGGTGCTTGACCACACTACTGTATTGAAAGCCCCACGAACAGTCTGGCATGTTGTAGATGCCAGATAAATAAGTTTTTGAATGATTGGATGAATGGATGCATAGACAGATGGGTAAGTGTGTGAATGGGTACATAAGGGATGGAATACAAAGATTGGTGGATGAATGGATGTATGTGTGGATAGATGTGTCAATAGATGGATGGTGAATTAAGGAGTATGTGAATGACCAAATGGATGGATGAATATGTGGTAGATGGAGCAAATGGATGGATAGAGGAGGAGATGATGAAGGGATGAATGGATAGATTGATTAATAAAAGCTGGATGAATAGATGTAGTAGATGGATGGATAGATGGATGGATGATGCATGTGTAAATGGATGGCTGGATAAATGGATGGAATGGATGGATGGATGGATGGATGGATGGGGGATGAAGGAGAGATGGATGAAGAATGAAGTGGATTGATGAATGGATGGATAGATGCATGAAAGCATGCATGAGTAGATGGATGAGTGAATAAATATATGGAGTGGGTGGGTAAATGGATGAACTGGATGTATGTAGGGAGGGATGAGGGAAGAAGTGGATGGATAGATGAATATATTGATGAATGGATTGATGGATGGATGAATGGATCAGTAGATGGATAGATAGGTGAATGACAGTAGATGGATGGAGGGGTGGGTAGGTGAAGGAAGGAGTGGATGGATGAAAGATGGATGGATCAATGAATGGATGGGTAGATGGACGGACAGGTGAATAGATGGAGTAGCTGGGTGGATAGATGAGGGGTTGACAGATGGATGATGCTCTGGTAAGGAACCATCCTGAACTCTGCTCCTGTCACTTTTGTTTTCCAGGCCATCCCCAACTGCTCCTGCCCCTGTGTGCCTCTGTGTCTTTGCTGGGTGGCCTGACCTTTGGTTATGAACTGGCAGTCGTATCAGGTGCCCTGCTGCCCCTGCAGCTTGACTTTGGGCTATCCTGCTTGGAGCAGGAGCTCCTGGTGGGCAGCCTGCTCTTGGGGGCTCTCCTCGCCTCCCTGGTGGGGGGCATTTTCATCGACCAGTATGGCAGGAAACAAGCCATCCTCGGCAGCAACTTGGTGCTTTTGGCAGGCAGCCTGAGCCTAGGCCTGGCTGGCTCCCTGGCCTGGCTGGTCCTGGGCCGCTTGGTGGCTGGCTTTGCCATCTCCCTCTCCTCCATGGCCTGCTGTATTTATGTGTCAGAGCTGGTGGGGCCACGGCAGCGGGGAGTGCTGGTGTCCCTCTATGAGGCCGGCATCACCCTGGGCATCCTGCTGTCCTATGCACTCAACTATGCACTGGCTGGTGCCCCCGGGGGATGGAGGCATATGTTTGGCTGGGCCGCTGCACCTGCTCTTCTGCAGTCCCTTAGCCTCTTCTGTCTCCCTGCTGGTACCACCAAAGCTGCAGCCAACAAGGACCTCATTCCTCTCCAGGGAGGAGAGGCCACCAAGCTGGGCCTGGAGAGGCCGAGATACTCCCTTCTGGACCTCTTCAGGGCACGGGATAACATGCGAGGCCGGACTGTGGTGGGGCTGGGGCTAGTGATTTTCCAGCAGCTAACGGGGCAGCCCAATGTGCTTTGCTATGCCTCCACCATCTTCCACTCGGTTGGCTTCCGTGGGGGATCTTCGGCTGTGCTGGCCTCTGTGGGACTTGGTGCGGTGAAGGTGGTGGCTACCCTGGCTGCCATGGGACTGGTGGACCGAGCGGGCCGCAGAGCCCTATTACTGGCTGGCTGTGCCCTTATGGCCCTGTCAGTCAGTGGCATAGGCCTTGTCAGCTTTGCTGCACCCATGGACTCTGGTCCGAGTTGCCTGGCCATGCCCAACGCCACTAGGTCAGGCCTCCCTGGAGACCCTAGCCTGCCGAGGGGCATCACTCCACTTCCATTGCCAACAACCAGTGAGAACCAAGGGAAGCCAGTCTTGTCAACCTCTAAGAAAATCAAGCTTCATCCCAGAGCTGGGAACCCCACAGGCCCTCCCCTGCGAATGGCCTTAATCACTGCCTCCCCTGCACCCCATCCTGCCCCAGAGCATGCCTTGCTGCACTGGACTGCACTGGTCTGCATGATGGTCTTTGTGAGTGCCTTCTCCTTTGGATTTGGACCAGGTAGGTGGGAGTTCTCTTGCAGGTAACTCTGCAGCCTTTTACCCCACCCAGCAGAAAGGTTGGGGACCGTGTCAGTCAGGGTCTCAGATGGACACTAGAGGTGGCTTGACCATGAAGCCAATGAAGCTTACACTTTAAGGACTCCTTGCTTACTTGCAGGCTCTCCTTCCAAGGGCCTAATTTTCTGTTCCTAGTGTGGGGCCCTTTCTTATAAAGGTCCCCAAATTATTTAAGCTTTGGGCCTCATGAAACCTGATTTGCCCCTGGATAGATCTTTCAAAAGGTTTACTAGAAAGGGGTTCTTGCAGGGGTTTTGGGGAGGCAGTGGGAGGACTGGGTGTCAGGGGCCTGACATTCTGCTTGAATCACATTGTCATGGGGCTGTCCGCTGAGCCATGGGAGCCAGGCCCCAGTTCCCACCACAGCCCATAAGTCCTCCCTGCTTTCCTGTCCTAGTGACCTGGCTTGTCCTTAGCGAGATCTATCCCATGGAGATCCGGGGCCGAGCCTTCGCCTTCTGTAACAGCTTCAACTGGGCCTGCAACCTGCTTGTCAGCCTCTCTTTCCTCGACCTCATTGGTGAGTCCTCTGGCCTAATTCCATGGTCTGATCCCTTCTAGATCCAAGAACACTTGTCTCCAGACAGCCAGGACTTCCATATCTGTCTGGGTCTAAGTGACAGAAAAGCCAGGGCAAACTAGCTGATAAACAAAAGGGAGGATTTTTGTCATAAATCACAGAAAGGTGGACAGTGGCCAGCTTCAAGCACTCCTGATCACTGGGCTGCCATAAAGCTGCCGCCCGGCCCCGCTCTCTTTCTGCTCTGCCTCCCATGCTGTCAGCTTCTGTCTCAGCCAGACCCACCTCATGGTGGCAGGGGTGGCACCTGCAGATCTTGAAGTATGGCATTCAAGAAAGAGTATTTCTTTCCCCGTGCTCTTGCCCATGTCGTGGCATGGGCTCCTGTTGGCTCAGCAAGACTGCATGCCCATCTATGGCTAGAAGGCTGCAAGACTCTGATGCCCAGGCCTGGGGCATTTAGCACCCCCTGGAGTCAGGGCCGGTGGGGAATGGCTTCACCCAACCACACGGACAGAGGTACAGGGGTTGTCTCCTCAAAATAGAATCAGAGGCTAGTATCTTCAAAGGTGGGAGGAGAGGCTGACAGACAAAGAGAAGACATGACCTTCCAGGCTTCTACCTTAGATGGTTCCAGGCCCCATCAAGGAGTGGGCCAGCTTGATTGACAGCCTGGAAATTGAGGCTGAAGAAGGGGAAAAGCCTCCATCTGGAAGCCATCTGTGATTGCTGTGGTAGGGGAGAGAACAACTCCCTGGGGTGATGGGGTGGGGGGAGTCTGGAGGCCTGAGGGTGGGGCTCTGGTATTCACCCACCCCCCATCTTCTTCACTGTAGCTATGAGGATTAAGTGGAGGCCCAGCTGGTCAGGGAAGGTCACTCAGAGGTCCTAGCCTCTAAAGGTGAGAACGGCCATGGCTCTGGAAGGTCATCGATGCTTCTGCCTCAACAAAGCCCTCCCCTCACTGTCTCCTTTCTCTGATCTGGACTGATGGCCTTCTAAGGAGCCAGAGTCACCCCGGTGGTCCAGGTTGCTGGCCCTGAAACCCTGGCTCTCACCTGAGTCTCCAGGAAGAGACAGGGGCTGGGGAACGATCTGGGAGTCAGACACAGGCCAAATGGGCTGAAACCTTATTCCCTGGATACTCAATTCATTCACCCAATAACCAGTTTATGGAATTTCTGAGGATCTTTTTTCTTTAGGGGCTGGGCTGGGCCAAGCCTGCAACTATTTTGCTGCTAAAGGAAGGGCCATTTCCCCTCCATTCCTGTTTTCAGATTATGAATTCAGTCCTCTGGGTAGTGTTTTAGGTGTGGGTGAGTGGGTTTCCCATGCAGACCAGATGTCCTCATCTGTGTTTGCACGTCTGGGCCCGGTCCTTTGCCTGCCTCTGGGATAACCAGTCCTACTTATCTGACAGCTTGTTGTCTTCATTCTGCAAATCAGACGTCTGGAGAATTTGCTTTTGGGGAACTGACTTGCAGTGCCCTCTCTGGAACCAGCCGGCTAACCAGGCTGCACCTCTGCTCACGCTCCCGCCCTCCTGTTCCCAGGTACCATTGGCTTGTCCTGGACCTTCCTACTCTACGGGCTGACCGCTGTCCTCAGCCTGGGCTTCATCTACTCGTTTGTCCCTGAAACGAAAGGTCTGTCATTTGCAGAGATAGACCAGCAGTTCCAGAGGAGACGGTAAGAGGAGAGAGGGCGAAAGACTCACATCACACCCTGAGCAGATCAGTTCAGGATTTACTTCTCGTACTTTCCCTTTGCAAGAGACTGATTTTCTCCTCCTCCTGACTGTCTTAGTGCCCGGACGCTGTCAGTTTTGTCTTGTCTTCGTGCAGGAGCTGTTTTCCTGGAGTTGTTTGTGTCTTCCTCCAGCAGAGTTTCATTTGACTGTGAGGCCCCAGCTCATGAGAATTTTAAGACCATGCGGTTATGGAATCACATAAGGTCAGAGTAGTAGAATCTTAGAGTTATAGAAGCTTAGAGAAAATAGTCTAACTGTGGCCTTTGAAAGTCACACACAAGGACCTGTGGGCTTAATCTACTGATTCATTAGGAGTTTATTAAATCCATATTATGTTCCAGGCCATGTCTGGGCCTTAGGAGACGTGGCCAAGAGTACGATGGGCAAGGTCCTTGTCCTCCTGGAGCTTCCATTCTATTGGAGAAGTGGGAACAGAAAATAAATAAGCCAACAAATGCAGCAACAAGAGCATTTTGGTTAGTGATATGTATCTGGGAGAAAATGAAACAGAGTGAAGTATGTTGAGAAGGCCTGATTGGCAGAGCAGGGGACAGAGGGACAAAGGGTTGTGGCTAAATTAGAGTGGGTAGTCAGAGAGGGGGGACCTCGGAGGAGGTGCAATTTAAATGTGTGAGAAGGAGGGACACCTGGGTGGCTCAGCAGTTGGGCATCTGCCTTTGGCTCAGGTCATGATTCTGGGGTCCCAGATTGAGCCCTGCATTGGGCTCCCCTTGAGGAGCCTGCTTCTCCCTCTTGCCTGTGTCTCTGCCTCTCTCCTGTGCGTCTCGTGAATAAATAAATAAAATATTTAAAAATAAATAAATAAATAAATAAATAAATAAATAAATAAATAAATAAGTGAGAAGGAGACAGCCATGTAGAGATGAGGGGGAGGAGCATTCCAGGTAGCGGGAACAGTATGTGCAAAGGTCCTGTGGTTGGGAGTGTATCTGGCATATGCAAGGAACCACAAGGAAGCTAGTGTGGCTGGAACAGAGGGAAGGAGGGCAGGAGGGGTAGAAGATCAGCTCAGCCAAGCTGGTAGGAGCTTGATCATGTAAGGTCTTTAGGTCATAGAGAGAAGTTCAGAATCTTAGCGTCATGGAGCCTTGGGGCCATTCAAATAAGAAATGAGAGGAATAGGAGCATCAGAAGGGACCTAAAAACTCTACAATCCTAAATATCCTTGGCAAATGCCCCTGGTTACTTCTTGTAGTAAAGGGAGTCGCCAGCACCTGGCTGCCCTTTCTACTCCTGGGAGGCCCTAAATGACTAAAAAGATCAACTTCTAATATGGAGTTGGAACTTGCCTCCTGCATCTCCTGCCAAGTGCCACCCCAACCTGGCCCCTGAAGGGATGCAGCACTAGTCTAGTGCAAAAGCCTGTAACCTGCTCCACCCCAACCCTGAGGATTCTCTGCTGGTGGAACACCCCCAATTTGTTAGATGGCCCCCCTGCAGGTCACTCAGCAGCCCAACCCTATTGGTTAGGAAATAGATCTGGCTGCTCAGAATGGTCTGGATGTAGGGGGTCCAGGGCTGGGGTGGCGGCTGTGCTCTGAGAGGTCATCCAGGGTTGCAAGTTCCTTCTCTGGTGGCTCCACCCTCCCTTTGATAATTACCTTTCCCACATGGCCTGTGACAGTGAGCCACCACGGTCCTGCAAGAGGGAAGGTGGGAGGGGACACACAACCTGAAAGATGCTCACGTCACTTCCACCTGCATCCTTTCGACAGAATCTGGCTACACCTACATTTGGGGGAGGCTGAAAAACAGAGGCTATAATCTGGGGAGCTGTGTGCCCAGCTAAAAATCAAGGTACTGTTACTAGGCTTAAAAGGGGGGAGTCCAGGTACTAGGAGCCACCTGGAATCTCTGCCATACTGGCTTTCTTGGGAGAAGATTCCAGAACCCCTTCTCTGGGATGAGGAGCTAAGGAGGCCGAAAGGCAGGTAGAAGCCAGCTTTGGGGTAAAGCAGGTTGTGATCGCAGCCAAGGGTAGTGGCAGGCTGGACCTGGGGACTCAGGGGTCACGTGGTGGAGCCTGGGCCAGCCTGTGGGGCAAGGAAGCTGAGTCTGCTGTGACCTGAGGAGGAGACTGAAAGTTAGGGGCTCTGACAGGGTCTGGCAGTCACCACTTCAGTCCCTGACATCAGAGGCCACAGAGACAGACAGAGACACCCCACCCCACCCCACTCTCTGCTTGACAGGTTTGCTCTGAGCTTTGGCCACAGGCAGAGCTCCACCAGCATCCCGTACACCCGCATCGAGGTCTCTGCAGCCTCCTGAGGAGTCCATCTGCCTGGAACATGCTGGAACCGTGGCTGTAGCAGACTCCTCAGCTCCCTGCTTGTCTGGCCCCTGGAGCACTGTTTTAGGTGGCTCCGTAAGAGTCATCTCTGCTCCAGAAGAGGTCTTTGGGGCCCAGGTGAAAGAGGAGAAAGTTTGATAACCCGAAAGTCTTTATTTTGAACCTCAGGCTCTGAGAGGCCCTGAGGATCCACCTTCTTGCCTCAGTTTCCCCACTGTCCCCACACATCCCCACAGTACGTATAATGAAAACATCTCATGGAGTCTTTTGCTCCATGGGCTTCCTCAAAGAACCTCTAGGGTACCAGCACCTGGAAGGAAGTCTCCTCTGGTGTCACCCCAAAATCTAGACAAGGATACTTCAGTCTCTGTTCTTTTCCCTTCTGGCTGGGACTTTCTGGTGAGGCGGAAGCCTGCTTCTATCATTCACCAACTCAGATTGGTGGATAAGATGTTGAGTTCCAGTCCTGCTTTTCTGGAGTCCTTGCCGTAGGACCATAGGCCTCAGTTTCCCCATATGTACAATGGGGGACCCTGACCAAGGAGTTCTTAAGATTGCTTTTGATGCCAATCAGCTGGAATTCTAAATGCTGCTCATAGAATGTGTATTCAGCATGGGCCCTGCCCTCAAGTGACTGGCCACCTCTTTAGGGGATGTGAGTTTTAATTAGGGGAGCAATAAATAGAATTCCAGAATGGTGTGCACTAAAACCCAAGGTGCAGGAAGCAAGCTCCAGGAGCTGTTTCTAGGATGCTGCAGGAGAGCTATGCAGAAAGGAGGTGGGTTTGGGGGGCTGCCAAGCCGGGCTTGTTGGCGTTGCCTCGGTCCCCTGGCAGCTGTTGACCTTGGGTGGCTAACGGCTCTCACTATCCTCAGTTCCCACATCTGCAGAATGGGGATGATTAGGCCCCTGGGCGTGTCCTTAACCCCTGCCTTCCTGCAGGAGGATCTTCAGTTGGTCCCATTCAGCTAGTCAGGGCCACGGGGTCAGGGAGGTTTCTGCTCACCCTCAGCTACCCAGGTCCCCACCTTTGGGACATTGTTAAGGGTCAGCTCCTGAGGGGTGAGTCAGATGGAGACTGAGCAAGATTCTCAGATCTGAGGTCAGCAGAGGAAGAGACGGGCAAGAATGAGTTCCTGGATGCCAAGGAACATGAAGAGCTGGTGTGGGACGACGCTTCGTCATCTGTGCCTGCTCCACGCCCAGTGGACTCTGGCCCCTCGACCTCTCTCCTCTTGTTCTAGATGCTTCCCTTGTACCCCGTAGTATGCTGGAGGCCCCTCATACTCGCTTGTGAGGGCCCATTATTAAGTTTTCGAGACTTTTGCCAGCTGGTTGTTAAACATAGCCGTTTATAGATATTAAATTATTGAATATTTCAATAAATTATATTAAAAATAAAAGTAATAAATACTAAAAACTCATCGCTTCCTTATTTTGCTATATTTCACCATCATCTGTGCTCTTGAGACTACTTGGCGTCTAGGGTGTCTAATGAGAGACATGGGGGAGATCCTGCACATCTCCCGATTCTGTGTACAAGACGTCATGCTGGTCACTCAGAACTGCCCACGGGGAGTGAACTTGGACCACAGGGATGGGGGGGGGCACTACAAGACAGGGCTTGACTTATTGTTTCTTTTTTTTATTGTTTAAAAATTTTTTAATTGAAGTATTGTTGCCACACAATGTTAGATTAGTTTCAATTATACAATATAGTGATTTGACCCTACACAATACTATTACAAATACCATTGACTACATTCCCTATGCTGTACGTTTCATCATTACTGTGACTTACTCGTTCCACTTTGCTTGTTCTGGATATTTCACATAAATGTAATTATACATCAGGTTGTCTTTTTGACTGAGTTCTTTCACTTAGCACAATGTGTTCAAGGTTCCATCACGTTGTAGATGTGTGAGGCCCATTCATTTTTATTGTCAAATACTATTCCATTGTATGGACATATTGTATTTCTTTTTTCTTTTTTTTTAATAAATTAATTTTTTATTGGCGTTCAATTTACCAACGTACAGAATAACACCCAGTGCTCATCCCGTCCAGTGTCCCCCTCAGTGCCTGTCACCCACTCACCCCCAGCCCCCGCCTTCCTCCCCTTCCACCACCCCTAGTTCGTTTCCCAGAGTTAGGAGTCTTTATGTGGTCTATGTATACAATGGAATATCACTCAGCCATTAGAAACGACAAATACCCACCATTTGCTTCAACGTGGATGGACCTGGAGGGTATTATGCTGAGTGAAGTAAGTCAATTGGAGAAGGACAAACAGTGTATATTCTCATTCATTTGGGGAATATAAATAATAGTGAAAGGGAATATAAGGGAAGGGAGAAGAAATGTATGGGACTTATTGTTTCCTTGATGTTCCCACCTTAAGAATGCAATGGATAAAATTTGAATAATGCAAATTAACTTGGTGAGTGTGACTGTCGCATCCGTAGCTGAGACATTGAAGCCCTAAACATTGAAGGAATATTTTTCCACTCCCAAACACTATTACCCAATGCAACAGACAGGTTGCCCACATCACTGGTGAAGGCGTTCTGAGCAACATCATTGTTTTACTTTCGTCTTACTCATTAACATAAACAAAAATTGCAACCAGAGTTCATGTCTGCAGAGACGCGAGAGGCCCCTTTGCGGAGTCAGATTGTTGTCTGGCATTTATTCCTAGTCTGATTTTGTCAAGTCATGGCTAAACTGCAGTGATAGTTGGTTTTGGATACAAGAATTTGGCAAAAAAAAAAAAAAAAAAAATCAAATCAAGTCAAATCAAAATCCTTCTATGACAATTGGCTTCATGGAATTTATAAAGAATACTTACAACAAAAATATGTATCACTTGTAAATTTGTAAATTTTGTTCAACAAACACATCCTTTAGCCCCGTAAAATCTATACACACACATACACACGTGTTTTCCTGGAGAGCAATTATTGAACATTTATGAGCGCACCACTTCTTTTATCTGTCCCTATGGCATCTTCAGATCCCACTCTCTCTGAAAAATCCCAAGCCTCTCTCAAGTCCCCTTTCCTGTCAGCCTAGGGAATGCTTTTCTAGTCTTAGACTGGACTCCTTTTTTGGTCACTGTCATAAACTCAGTGGTCAGAAAGGGAATGTAAATCTAAAAATGTGCGGTACCTACTAGGTGCTCAGGGGTCTTTAGCACCAACCAGAAAAGACATGTGGTCTGTTCAGTGATCTGCAGAGTGGGGGGTGGGAAGTTCTCTTTCTCCCAGATAATCTCAGAATCACTTCAGGAAAGCATTTCCCAAACCCCAGTATGATACGTAGCCTTTTCATATGTGTGCCCATCACATAGTACCTTCCTGCTGTTTGCCAAATGGTGCTACACGGACTACTTACTGAACACTTTTCTTTAAAGTGATTTGCTTTTCAACTTAAATATCTTTTAAGAGGAAACGATATTAATTTATTTTATCAATCAAATGCAAACTTCCTGAACTGTACCGTGTGCCAGGCACTGTTCCAGACCCTGGGGGCATGGCAGTGAACAAGACAAGGCCATTCCAGTGGGGGAGTTAAATTAGAAATAAGAAATGATAGAGAGAAGGAAGGATGGAGAGAAGCGAGGAAGGGAGGAGGGGGGAAGGAAAAGTAGATGGATGGATGAATCGATAGGTGTATGTCAGGAAGTGAAGAGTGCTAAGAAGAGATAAGTGCTAGATGGGGATGCTTGCATACCGTTTTAGCTAGAAGAATCAGAGACAGCCTCTGAAGTGGTGGCATCTGAGCAAGAGCATGAAGGACTAGAGTGCAAGAGCATGCAAGAGCATGAAGGACTAGAGTGAGCCATGGAAAGATCTGGGCAGGGGGTGTTGGGTGGCACAGTCAGTCAAACAACTGACTCTTGGTTTCAGCTCAGGTCATGTTATCATGGATCAATGAGACAGAGCCCAGGGCCAGGGTCTGTGCTCAGCATGGAGTCTGCTTGAAAATTCTCTCCCTCTGCCCTTCCCCACACTCAGCACTCTCTCACTCACTCTCTGAAATAAATAAATACATTTATTAAAAAAAGAAAGAAAGAAAGACCTGGGGGAAGAGCATCCCCGGCAGATGGCCCAGCATGTGCAAAGGCCCAGAGGTAAGACTGAGTTTTCCCTATTAGAGGGACCTCAAGGAGGGAGCCGAGGGTAGAGCGATGGTGGAGGAAGAGGAAGAGGTCAACAGGAGTTGGATCATGGAGACCTTCCTTTTTTTTTTTTTTTTTTTTAATTTTTATTTATTTATGATAGTCACAGAGAGAGAGAGAGAGAGAGGGGCAGAGACACAGGCAGAGGGAGAAGCAGGCTCCATGCACCGGAAGCCTGACGTGGGATTCGATCCCGGGTCTCCAGGATCGCGCCCTGGGCCAAAGGCAGGCGCCAAACCGCTGCGCCACCCAGGGATCCCTTTTTTTTTTTTTTTTTTTTTTTCATGGAGACCTTCCTGACCACAGAAAGCATTTCAGAACTTCCTTCCCTCCTTCCTCCCTTCTTTCTTTCCTTCTTCCTTTTGATTTTATTTTTAAGTAATCTCTCCACCTAATGTGGGCTCAGACTCACAACCCCGAGATCAAGAGTTGCATGCTCTACCGACTGAGCCAGCCAGGCGCCCCCAATTTTCTAAATGCAATGGGAAGACCCTGGAAGATTTTGAACAGTGGGTTAACATGATCTGACGATACTATCAAATACTTATTGTTGGTGAAGTTGGTGACTACAGAAAATGAGTATCAATTACTGAAATAAGAAGAAATCATAAAAATACTATGAAAATGACATGGTTTCACCAAACTCTCACTAGATACTCTTATCTTCCGTGGGCACTGACTTTAAGGCCTCCTCCATGATGAAAAATGGAGCTTTGCAAGTGTGAGGGAGGCATTTTAAGACACAATAGCACCAACCTAAGATTTTGTCTTTGTTTGGCTTGAAACAACAATGATGTGATGCAGCATATTTGATGTGGGAAACAAAGGCAGAAGAGAAATTATTAAATTTCCTTACTACCTAACAGCCCATTGACACGTCCTTGAAACAGGCAGAGTGATCCTCCTCTAGGGACTCAAGTGCCTTGATGTTAATACTTGGCTAAGGGCAACAGGCAATCTTAGCCTGACCCCCTGGGATCCTGTAAGTCTACTTTAACATATAAGAATTCCTTCAGAAATTTCCTTTATCTCTAAACTCCCCAAGATACATGGCAGCAATCATCCCCCAAGCATATGGCCCACTGATATGCATCTGAAGGGTCTCAGGACTCAGGTTTTATTAGACAGTAATAAATGACATTTTCCTAATGATAGCTAGCCCCCTCAAGGTCCTGGAAACCTGGCTTCCAAAATTCCTTAGGGGGCGCCTGGGTGGTTCAGGGGTTCAGCATCTGCCTTTGGCTCAGGTTGTGATCCTGGGGTCCTGGGATCGAGCCCCACATCTGGGTCCCTGTGGGGAGCCTGCTTCTCCCTCTGCCGATGTCTCTGCCTCTCTCTCTGTGTCTCTCATGAATAAATAAATAAAATCTTAAAAAAAAAATCCTTAGAGACTTACACTCTCCCTAATCCCCTCCCAACTTGAGAGTATATATATAATGGGCCACTCCTCATGACCCTGGTGCAGCTCTCTGACCACGGGTCCTGTCCCCACGTCTTAAGAATTCCTTCTTGGCCGTAGGCTTCAAACTCTAATAACTTTTCCTACATCATATTTATATGATGTTTGTGAACCTAAAATCATTACAAATGCCATGGGTCACATACTTCCCACACCAAAGGTTAGGAAGTCCTAAGTATTAAGAAAGAGACAGGTGGCCTTTGCTGCTCCCACATCAGAGCCTCTTGGGGAGCAGCATTCACAGTGTTACTGTGGACACCATTTGGAGCGAGGTCCCTGCTACAGGTGCCCTCCGAGGAAGGAGCACCTTAGATTCCTCCGAGGGGAAGGGGAAGGGGAAGGCTGTGTAGATGTCATTATCTTCCTGCTTCTTCTGAAGGGCTGGTGATCCAGAGGGAGAGGTGAAGGAGGAAGAGAAGAAACAAGATGTGAAACCAAACCTTTCCCACACCTGAGATCATCACATCGGGGAGGGGACATTCCATGCCTGTCTGTAGATCAGGGAACCGAGGCTTATGAGTATGCCTCTCCTCTCCAGGCTCCTGCCAGCCTCCCCAGTGACTCAACATCCGCTTGGATGACCTCTCACCAGTTTGGCCTCTCCTGGTAAGTAATCTCTGTGGCCCCATGTTGCGCTTGACCTCTTCTACCTTAAATGCATTCAACAGCAAACATACTTTAAATGTTTTATTTCAAACATCCCACTTCCTGACACCATATCCTAACATTTCTGCTAATATCCGAATGCCCCTCAAGGTAACAGTTCTCTGATCTCATTGAGACCTTTGCCCTCTACATGCCAGTGCCTGACTCTACTGCTTTTCCAGCATCCATGGAGAGGTTCATGGGCTTCATACTCCGTCTTGTCCAACCTAGATCCCAAATCCCAACCTTATAATCACCCCGCACACAGGCCCTTCTGCAGACTTAAGTCATGCTAATCCTATATTCCCTCTGTAGGCAGAGAATGCTGTAGGAGAAAAGTCATAAAACCTGACAAACAAGTTTCACTTGAAATCCATGAACTCAAACAGACTCACCCTACAAATGCTCCCTCTGTACAGCAAAGGAAACAATACATTTAAAAGGCCATTTGTAGGGCTGCCTGGGTGGCTCAGAAGTTGAGCATCTGCCTTCGGCTCAGGGCATGATCCCACGGTCTCGGGATCGAGTCCCACATCGGGCTCTCTGCATGGAGCCTGCTTCTCCCTCTGCCTATGTCTCTGCTTGCCTCTCTCTCTGTGTCTCTCATGAATAAATAAATAAAATCTTTAAAAAAATAAAAAATAAATAAAAGGCCATTTGTAGAATGGGAGGAATATTTGCAAACCATAAATCTGAAAAAGGGTTAATCTCCAACATACATAAAGAACTCATAGAAATCAATAAGCAAATAATCCAATGTAAAAATAGGCAAAGGACCTGAACACACTTTTTTCCAAAGACATGAATGGCCAATAGGTGTATGAAAAGGTGCACGAGGGCAGCCCGATGGCTCAGAGGTTTAGTGCTGCCTTTGGCCCAGGTTATGATCCTGGAGACCCAGGATTGAGTCCCACGTCGGGCTCCCTGCGTGGAGCCTGCTTCTCCCTCTGCCTGTGTCTCTGCCTCTCTCTTTCTCTGTCTCTTGTGAATGAATAAATAAAATCTTAAAAAAAAAAAAGGTGCACAACATCCTCATGGAAATACTAATCAAAACTACAATGAGATAATACCTCACACCTGTTAGGATGACTATGGCCATCCTAAAACAATATGGTGGTTCCTCAAGATATTAAAAATAGGACTACCATGGGATCCCACAATCCTACTGCTGGGTATATATACAAAGGAAATGGAATCACTATCCTAAGGGGAAAATGTAGCGTTATTCACAACAGCTGAGATATAGAAACAGCTTAAGCATCCGTTCAGTGGATGAGTGAATAAAGAAAATGCAGCATATGTATATATATATATATATATATATATACACAATGGAATAGCACTCAGCCATGAAAAAGAAGGGAGTTCTGGTATTTGCAACAACGTGGATGAAGCTGGAGTACATTATACTAAGTGAAATAAACCAGACAGACAATGACGAATATTGTGTGGTATCACTTATATGTGGAATCTTAAAAAAAAAAAATTTAAAGGCCCATTTCATGAAAACAGAAAGCAGAATAGTGGTTGCCAGGGGCTGGGGGTCAAAGGGTACAAACCTTCAGGTATAAAAAGAGTAAGTAAGAGCAAGAGGCTTTATTTACAGCCTGGTGACTAGAGCTAATGATGTGGCGTTGTGCACTTGAAAGTTGCTGAGTATAATAGACTAAGTATTCTCTCCACACACACAAAAGAATGAACTCTGAGCGATGGCTGTGTAACCATCTTGATCCTGGCTATCATTCCACAATGTGTATGTATATCAAGCTATCATGCTGTACACTTGAAATATATACGATTTGTCAAGTTTTCCTCAACAAAGTAAATGTAAAAAAAAGGACCCCTCAAAACCAAAAACACAACACAAAAAACCCATATGCTCTCAGACACATTTCCCCACTCCCTGACTCAGTGGCTTCCCTCCATTCCCCTGGTTGAAACCTCTCCCATCCCTTCTGTCTCCTCCACTGTCAGCTGCTAACCTGGCCTCATACTTCACTGCATGAGCAGAAGCTCTCAGAAGTGGGACAGACCCCCCTGTCCCCAATATCTGTTATCTCTTTCATGCATTGCACTAGAGCCTCAACATATAGCTAGAAATGCGGCTGCCCAGACCCAACTCTGCAGCCCTCAGACACCTGGCAGCCAGAGGTGGCCAAGGGACTGAGGGTAGGTCAAGGGACCGAGTGAGCAGAAGGGGTGAGTACAATATCCAGGTAAGCCGTGTGGCAGAGAAGACTCATTGTCCCCTCAAATCCACCCTCTCCTTTTTCCTTTTAGCACAGAAATCCCTTTGTTTTAACTAGATGCGTGACCATTTGGCTAACGATGACATTTCCTAGCTTCCCTTGCAAGAGAAGGGGTCATACGACTAAGTTCTGGCCAACGGGCCCCTCTGTCAAGGTCTTCATGGCCACTCCACCCATGCCCTGTTCCCCAGACGGGGCCCGGAGGCAGATGGAACCAGGGCTGGAGGGAACCCGGTGGCATGGGAAGACAGAGGAACAGCATCACCCACGGAGGTCAAGGGGCCGCGGCTCCCCTGCGCTCACCCCAGGCAGGGAGCATCCCGAGCCCAGGGGAGGAAGCCACGGACATCTGTTGTGAATCTGAAAGAAATTTTTCTATCACGTAAAAAATAAAAAACAGGTTTCAAGCCACCATGCTAAGGATTTTGTTATCTTTTAATTATCTCTAGAGAAAAGGATCTTGTGAAATTGTTGTCTTAAGAAAAGAGTATGTTACCAAAAATGTAGTAAAACAAGAAGAATAGAGAAGAATTGGGCAGATCATAGCAACAATATTGATTACTCGTTGTTTTTCTTGATTTGGGGGTGTTTGTGGTATTTGCCAGCTTTTTGAACATGCCAGATTTATGGTGATTTCTTTTCTTTAAATAAATATTCATTTCCAAGTTTAATTTTGTATCCATAATTTACAAAACTACTATATATTTGTTTGTTTGTTTGTTTAAGTGAGAGGCCCTGAAATTGGGTCAGCCTGGGTCCAGAGAGGAGCTGTGAGCTCAGTGTCCTCGGGTCCCTGGAGCCACACCTTGAGAGTGCCCCTCATCCTTCCTCCCTCCCCTGGCTGCCCCTAGGATCCCCCCAAATGGCCCAAACTCTCAAGCTCAGAAGCAGCAGTCACAGGTGGCTCTGCTGGTAGTCTTTTTGGCTTACAAGGCTGGGTGGGAGATTTCCTCCCAAATACCATCACACGGATATATCAGGGTCCCTGAATCTTCCTTTCTCTGCATAGGAGAGCCCCTCACATTCCCTCCAGGACATCAGTCCTCCACTTCCTTCCCCCAGCCCTTGCTCCTGGGGCCAGGATGAGCTAGGATGAGTTGGTAAGTCTTGGATACATGTTTGTGACATGGCCTTCTCAGTTATTTGCCTTCTTTAGGAGTAGGGTTGGGGAATGGCCAGAACAACCCAGAATTTGTTTATTTCTAGGCTCATTAAAAGAGATGGTCAAAAAAAGGAAAAAAAGAAGCAGCCCAGATCCTTGGGGCTGTTTGGACCACATCCCTGTAGTAGTTGGGAAGCTCTTACACAGAAATTGAAATCGAGGGGCACCTGGGTGGCTCAGTCAGTGAAGCATCTGCCTTTGGCTCAGGTTATGATCTCAGGGTCCTGGGATCCAGCCCTGTGTGGGGCTCCCTGCTCATGGGGAGCCTGCTTCTCCTCCAGCTTGTGCTATCTCATTCTCGAATGAATGAATGAATGAATGAATGAATGAATGAATGAAAAAACAAACTGAACAGGCTTAAGTTACAAGGGAACTTGTTCTCGGAAATTCACAGGTAAGTCTAGCGTCAGGCTCTTCTTCCAGCAGAGCCTCTGGCTGCACCCTTCCTGGGTCACACGGTGTGGGGACCTTAGCAAATACCTCCCAGCATTTTATTAGATCTGATTGGGTTAAACGTCCACATCTGAGCCAGTCCTGATGGGCAGGGAGATGAGGACACAAGTTAGCTGAAATCAAGCAGCAGCTGGCGATGGGGTCTTACTAGGGCTGCCCTAGGACAAAGTACCACAAACCAGGGGGCTTAGAACAACAGACATCTCTGGAGGCTGGAAGTCTGAAATCAAGTGTTAGCAGGGCCACATTCTTCTCTGAAGCCTTTCAGGAAAAATCCTTCCTTGCCTCTTCCAGCTTCTGGCGGTCACCCACAGTCCTCGGCGTTCCCGGGCTTGTAGCTGCTTCCCTCCAAACTCTGCCCCCGTCTTCACGTGGCCTCCTTTCTGTGTCTTTGTTAAATTTCCCTCTTCTTAGTAGGACACGGTCACTGGATTGAGAGCCCACGCCCATGCAATATGACCTCCTCTTGACTTGATTACATCGGCGAAGACCTTATTTCCAAATATAGTGACATTCACAGGTTCTGGGTGGATGTGAATTTTGAGGGGACCCTATTCAACCAAGTTGAGGAGCTAGTCACCCCAAACCCTGTGGCTGAGAGGGGGTAGGACGTGAACATCTCAGAAGAAAATCGGGGTACCCCTGGCCTGGGAAGAGGGTTAGATGCTGGTTATCACTCAGCACACTTCTCCCTATAACATGATACCCATGTGTGTGTCCAGCTCTGCTTGCATACCTCCATAGATGGGGGGATCACTACTGAATCATCAGTTTGCAGCACAGGTGGGTGATCTTCAGGGGGTGACCCTACCCTGATGTCCACCATAGGATTTATTTACTGCCTTGGTTATTATTTGACCAAGAATCATGGGCTTCCCTCTCAAAAAGCTGATCCGAGAGGAGTTGCAAAAGGGAGGAATGGAGGTACAATGGAGTACAGAAATAGGAGGTGACCTGGTCAAGAGGGAAGGCCCAGAAAGTGCACAACATGTGAGGCAGGTCTGCCTCAGCTACTTGCTAGTTCTGGGACCTTGGGCAAGTGATTTTTTGCCTCTGTGAGCCTCAGCTTCCCCATCTGTAAAATGGAGGTCGCAGAAGGCCCTACCTCAAAGATTTGCTGGGCTGGTATTTCTAAATAGAAAATTACTTTCCAAGTAAAGTGGGGATCCTCCAAAACTTTCCCCTCAGAAGTGGGCAGGGCTTCCTGCCTCACAGCCAGACTCAGTTTCCATATTTGCTCATTTTGCTCTCCAGCACAACTACTCTCTCATCAGTGGCACAGGAGGAGGATGGAATTTCGACACGAGACATACAATCTTCACAGAGCCATGCTTTGAAAGTGTTTCCAGACCCTCACATGCTGGATCACGTCCAGGATACAAATGAATTATCATGGATGGTTTGGTACTTGGTTTAGGAGATTTTCCACCTCGTGAAATTTTGAAGTGGAAAAGCTGACATTTTCCTTTTAATTGATCTTCACAAGATGTGAAAAGTTCCCAAGTAGGTTATTATGTTGAAGCTTCATATTCTAAATAAAATTAAATAACTTTAATCAAATTTAGTTCTTAAGAATTATTTTTTTAATGTTATAAAGGGTGGCATACCAAATATTACACAAAAAGCCATATTCATATGAGTCTTTTTTTTATGATATTGGAGAGTCTTTAACAGTTTTGCACATAAGAATATAGCATATAAAATCAATACCTTCCATAATCTGTGTGTGTGTTCCCCACTGGATTTGGCACTACAAAGTGGCTAAGTTCTTCCAGATTTGGGGTGTGATGCTGGCCCAATTCTTTTGATTTGACAGACTGGATTGGTGGTTACTGAGATATGATCCCCAAAGCTCTCTCTGCCACATTGCTATTCTTGCAATAATAAATATTACATTTATTTTTAAGTTTATCAATACAATGTCAATATATCAAGCAATAAAGAGATTTTCTAAGTCACCAATTTACATGTAGAAAGTAAATAACATGCACTGTGTGCTTCATTGATTAGATGGATAGATATCTACCCAATTACAGAACCACCAATGATGCATAGTTTTAGGGACGCCAGAAATAACTCTAAAGTGGGTATTTGTCTCTTCAACTTTCCGAAAGCCAAAGCTAGACCTAATGCCAAATGCCCGTTATTGTCTGAATGCCAGTCACTGCTGTGTACACAAATTTTCTACTCTGCATGGATATTCATCACAATATGAATACTGTTTAACTTTCTTGGTAGCAAAATAAGAGGGAATTTTAATTTGGCTAATTATGCTTTTCTGTATCATCAAAAATTTCAGAAATAACCATATAAAATTTTATAATAAAAATTTAAAAGAAACTCAATAAAATCTACTACAAACAATAAGATCAGAGTGAGGGGGACCTGGGTGACTCAGTGGTTGAGCGTCTGCCTTTGGCTCAGGTAGTAATACTAGGGTCCTGGGATCAAGTCCTGCATCAGGCTCCCTGCAGGGAGCCTGCTTCTCCCTCTGCCTATGTCTCTGACTCTCTCTGTGTCTCTTATGAATATATAGATAAAATCTTAAAAAAAAAATCAAAGTGAAGTTGTGGTAGATTCCATTATAGTTCAGCAAATATTCACTCCCTGTCCACTCTGGCCGTTAGATGCTTTTCAGCCTCACTGAGGGTGAGGTTGATCATGTGGCTTGCTCTGGCCAATAGGATATGGGCTGAAGCCACAGGTGCCAGTTCCCAGCCTAGAGGCATTAGATGTTTCCTCTCTCTCCTCTGGGAACTCCCACAGTGGCCTTGCTCCAGCCCATCTAGCCTGGATTGCAGAATGAGAAACCTGTTACAGACCTGAACCTGACCTGCAGTCTGAAGCAAGGCTGTACCAGCCGACTCAAGCATCCAAAAGCAAAAAAAGAAACGTTAATTTAAGATTCTGGGATTGTTTGTTATGCAGCAAGTGTTGGTTAAGACAGAGTCCAATCAGGTAGGAAGTGTTTTTACCTCACTTCCTGAGTCTACCCTTGCCATGCCCAAAAGCCTTAAAATAAAAGAATACAGTTGTGTCTTTCAAAAATTGAAAATCCTGAAAAAGATAGAGAAAAATACAAACTACCCATACACGACCACTCAAGTGTAGCTACTTAATAACAATTTGATGTACATCCATCTAGCCTCCTGTCTGTGATGACAGATGAAGCCTGTTAGATTAGGAAAATAGATAAAAGGTAACTCTGTCCTTCAAATTGTTCAGGTCGAAACCTTGGAGTCACCCCTGAGTGCTCTTTCTCCTGCTTCTCGTCTGTCAGCAAATCCTGCAGGCTCTGCAAACTTGGCCTTTCTCATTATCCCTCCATCACCATTACTGCCACCACCACCATCTCTCACCTACAGGATTGTAGTAGCCTTATAACTGTCTCCCTCCTTCCACCCTTGACCTCTCATCTAGTCTCCCTGGAGCAGCCAGAAGGATCCTTCCAAAACCTAAAATTCGGTTCATGTCATTCTTCTGATCTGAGGCCCCGTGGCTCTCCCTCTTACTCAAAGGACCATGATCTCATGGGCCCTGCATAGATGCCCCACCTTTTCCTCTCGGGCCTCAGTTTCTCTCAGTCTCCTCCTTGCTCAGTCAGTTCCAGCTTCCACTGTGCCCCCAACACATCTGACACACTCGGCCTCCCGTCCTTGGCTCCTTGGCTCTTTCTGTACCTTTTGGTGGACATGTACACAGAGCAGGTACTTGGATGGCCCACCCCCTTACTTCCTTGTCTGTGAGTCAAAAGTCATCTTGTCACACTCTCATGCACACATACACTCACATATGCACGTGCACATGTGCACACACACTGATATTTCACGTTCCCGTGTCCCTACTTTTTGTCTCACCTTGGACTTTGCCTCTTTCTGAGATACTGTATATCTGAATTCTCACTTATTTGCTAATTTATTAACTGTATCCCTTCCCTTGCTAAAACATAAGTTCCATGAGGGCACATCACTTTATCTGTTCTGTTGACTGCTATATATTCTGTGTCTAGAACAGTGCCTGGCACATGAGTAGACACTCAATGAATATTTTTGTTGAATGAATGAATAGATGAGTGAATGTCAAGTGTGTAGAATGTTTCAGATACATCATAGAGGGGAACAGCACCACAGAGGTTAAAGATGTTTTCTTTCTCTTAGATTGTAGATGCTGTAAGAAGTTGATAAGACTTTTAAAATGGAATACAAATGTATAAAGTCATAAAGGCCACTGGTAGGATAAGCAATAATAGAACGAATAAAAACAGGGAGGTTAAAGGAAGAAGGAGCAGTGGAGGGAATGTATGTGAACAAAATTCCTCAACTCTTATCACTGAGCATTGTTTAGGGTGGATAATTTAAGACAGTACTTTACATTTATTTCCTTTTTTAAAAAAAGATTTTATTTATTTATTCATGAGACATACAGAGAAAAGCAGAGACATAGGCAGAGGGAGAAGCAGGCTTGCTCTCGGGGAGCCGGATTCAGGACTCTATTCCAGGACCTGGGGATCATGTCCTGAGCCAAAGGCAGTTGCTCAACCACTGAGCCACCCAGGTGCCCCCATTTATTTCTTAAGGCAGAGGCCTCAGTGCTGTAAAAACTGACCCTCAATTCTGTATTCTGTATGTCCCAGACAGTACATTTAAAATTTTCTAGTTAGTTGCCAAGTTTTGAAATTTGGAATATTATATATATAACTCTCTTTCTCTAGAAAAAGATCCGGCCACTCTGGGCCTGCATTCTGAAATCCAGCCACCAGATGACGCAGGACAGCAGCCACTCCCTTTAGATGTGGCCTGAATCTTTGCTATGGACTGTCCTAGCTTTTCATTCCTCATATAAATATTTAATGGTCAAGAATCTTACCAAAAAAACAAAACAAACAAACAAAAAAGACAGAAACAAAAAATTCTAACAGTAGTTATCTCAAATAAGTGAAGCCTAAGAGTGTTGGAAAGATGGGGAAAAAGTAGCTCATTTAGAACCTTCATTTATAAGCATTTATAAGGGTTCAGGTACATGTGCCTTGTTTATATAACGAAGGCACCAATTCGGTTAAAAAAATTCCCTTAAAATACCTTTTTCACTTTAGAAAACTCGCAAAACACTGAAAAATATACAGATCAAGAATAAAAACTGCCCATGCCCTACCAGTTACTAACAACATTTTCATGTATATTCATCTAATCTTTTGTCTGTTATGAATCAAGCTGGTTAGAAATGAAGACAGACACCTGGAGAGGTGGATACGTTCACCGCATTGAGATCACACTATGTGAAGTGCCGCGCTGCTTACCATTCTAGATTGCTGAGTATTTCACATGAGGCCGAATTCATGTGCATATTGCATTGCCTTTGCCAATGTCAAAGACTGTATCAGCGATTTCTCCCCGCATCTGGCTTTTTCTTTACTTCTGAGTGTGTAGAAAATTGAATTAAGTGCGCACCAAGTCAACATTCCAGTTTTCCTGGCAAAGACTGATTCTGCCAATGGAAACAGAGTGTTTTCATTTTCCTTCTCTCTCCCCGTCGTCCCAGGCTTTTCTGGTTTCTCTGTGTGCATATTTTCCCTCCGGATTTGGCACAGTGGGGCCGCTAAGTTCTTCCAGATTTGGGGTCCAATGCCATCCTAAATCTCTGGGTTTGACAGGCCGAGTCGGTGGTTTCTGAGATACGAAGCAAAAAGCTGTCTCTGAGGCCGTCTCTCAAACCGATGACATCTCAGGAGGTGAGAGAATTTGGTGGCCACGCTGCACGTGGCCTCCCGAGTCACCCAGGAGTGTGCACAGTGCCGGGCACAAAATAAGGCCCCGCTGGACTCTTGACGGTTGAAACCAGATTAGGTAGTTTCTGGCAGGAGATATAACCGTTTTGCTCCAAATACAGGGCCCTCCTCACCAGCATCCTCCCATCCGCACAGCATTTAAGGCTTTTTTCTGACATCCCAGCACTAAAGGCCATACCAACTCCTCTGACTTCATCGTGGGTTAATTTTTGAAGACGATAGTAATGTACCCCTCCTCCCCCCAAGTCAGCCCCCTTCCAGCCTTCGGGGCCTGATCTAAAGCCTCATTCCAGACAATGTGGGCAGGGCCCACCGTCACTGCATCTTTGAGCTTGCTAGCCCGGCTTCTGTGTCCTGGGGGCACTGTCCCTCCCCCTTCCCACCCACTACACATTCCTGGTCCTGCTCCCTACAATCCGGATCCCGGATCCCGTAGCTTAGCTCTCCTGCTTACTTCTAGATAATGATAGATAACAATATGATGGGGACGCCTGGGAGGCTCAGCGGTTGAGTGTCTGCCTTTGGCTCAGGGTGTGATCCTGGAGTCCCGGGATCGAGTCCCACGGGCTCCCCAAGGAAGCCTGCTTCTCCTCCCTCTTCCTATGTCTCTGCCTCTCTGTCTGTGTCTCTCATGAATAAATAAATAAAATCTTAAAAAAAAAGAAAGCCGATGTGATGACAACAGTCACATGCCTTCCAGTCACTTCCAAGTGTAACAAGGATCTAAACTCAGCAATTAACACCTCACATCAAAGTTCTGAATTTCACTCGTTTTACACCTCTTCCTTACCCCCCTCTTCCTTCTTATCCTCCCCATCCCCCATCAGACTCTGAGGAGGTGAGAGGGGCCTGAAGGCTTCACTTGGCTGGCGCTGTTAGTGGCATTGTGCTCGGTGGGTGTTTGTAGCTGATTCCTTCTTGGGTGTGTGTGTGTGGTTCTTGGCAACTCCACCCACTGGGAATCTCCAAATGAGCTCCCTCAGGTGCAAGGGATGTGTCTCCTCTGGGTGGCCTTTTTCCATCTGGCCCATAGCCTGACCCTTGGCCTCCTGGGGTCCAACACTTTCACTTGGATCCTTCCCATTTCCAGGTAGGCCTCTCACTGGGAATCCCAAGTGACCCCAGCCCAGCTGTTTCTAAGGGATTCAGAACCAGTTCCTTCGACCCTTCTAGAGCTACTTCCTACTGCAGCTGGGAGTAATCCACCAATCTGCAGAGGCTGAGGAGCCACAGCCACAGTCTCAGACTCCTAGACTTTTCTAGGCCTGGACTGTTCAGGAGACTGAGGGTGCACAGCGTGGTCCAAAGCAGTGTTTCCCCAAATCAGCCCTTTCTTCAGCTTCTCTAGCCTCCTCAAGGTAGGCACTGAGCTAGGGGTCCCAAAGCCAATTCTGACCATCCCCTTTGCAATTCCTGCACAGGTGGTGGGATGGGCACGTTGTTACCCATCCTTCACCCTTCTCTTTTCCTTAGGGGCCCACCCTGTTTCCTGCCTGGCCAATGAGGGCACTTCACCTGTACCTTCCTGGTAGGTGATGGCTCAAGCCTGGGGGCGTGGCCAAAGCCAAGCCAACCAGAGGCAGCCATCCTGCATCCTGGGAATGATTGTTGAGTCTGCAGAGACTCTCTTGTTTTACTGGATTGCTGAGGGCATAGGTGGTAGCCTGGAGAGGTGCCTGCCTTTGTGCTACCAGCAAGGAGAAGCCTGGTTGAGCATGAGGCCAAGGCCCCGGGCAGAGTGGGGATAAGGAGCATGTTAGGTATGAGTCAATAAATTTCTTTTTGTTCATGTAAGCCAGTTCACATTATTTTTTTCTTTCACTTGCAATCAGGAGACATGGTTGATACAGAAAGGAAAAAAATCACATCCCAGGAGGAAAAATGATGAAGCATTTCATCTGAAACATACCTACTCTTTTTTTTTTTTTTTTAAAGATTTTTACTTATTTGAGAGAGGGAGAGAGAGGGAGAGGGAGAAGCATCTTCATCCTGAGCATGTAGTCCCACACAGGGCTTGATTCCCATGACCCTGAGATCATGACCCCAGTGGAAATCCAGAGTCCCCCGCTTAACCCACTGAGCCACCCAGGCGCCCCTGAAACATGCCTCCTCTTGAATATCTCCTTCGCTTAACTCCCATCAAGAATTTCATGAATTTGAGATGCCTGGGTGGCTCAACAGTTGGATCTGCCTTTGGCCTAGGTTATGATCCTGGAGTCCTGGGATCGAGTCCCGCATTGGGCTCCCTGCAGGGAGCCTGCTTCTCTTCTCCCTCTGCCTATGCCTCTGCCTTTCTCTCTGTGTGTCTCTCATGAATAAATAAATAAAATCTTTTAAAAAAAAGAATTTCATGAATTCATCCAGTCAGCAAATATTTTTGAAGCACTTCACGTTCCCTGACACCCCACAAGCAACTGCTATTACTCAGATTCTATAGGTAAGGAAATTCAGGTTTCTGCAAGGACACGATACCCATCCAATGTCATCCATGGAGTGTCAGAGCTGGGGCTTGCCACCAGCTGCGTCTCACTCCAAAGTCCTCGTTTTCCCATCAGGCAGCACCAACTGCTCAGAGAGATGCTGCCATTAGCAGCCCATGTCTGGTTGGTTGTTGGATCACATCCCAGGAACGAGCTCCTGGATCAACAGGGCACAGACTGCACCACCCCCAGGGGGTTGGCAAGGCCCTTCAAGGCAGGGGTGGGCAGCAGCTTCTCTTCCTCCTAGAGAGCCTTGAAATCGTGTCTTTGTGTACCGGTGAGTCTGATTTATCCTGGAGTCTCTCGCACAACTTAACACAATGCCTCACATCCAGGAGGTGCACGGTCATAGTTTATTGAGTGAAGGAAATAATGGGGGAAATATCTGCCCTGCAATGAGCGCCAGTGCTATGACCCACGCAGTGCAGATTGTCCCCCCAGAAAGGACTGCAGACACATGCCATTCCCATTCTGTGTTGACACATTTATCCTGCAGCTACATTTGCACGTAAACCCCTATCAGGGCAGCATCACAAGGTTGGGCAGGTTATGCACTGCCCAACACTGAGAGGTTGAAAAGCAGGACGCCTGGGTGGCTCAGCGGTTGAGCGCCTGCCTTCGGCCCAGGGCATGATTTCTGGATTCTGGGGTTCGAGTCCCACATTGGGCTCCTTGCATGGAGCCTGCTTCTCCCTCTGCCTGTGTCTCTGCCTCTCTCTGTGTGTGACTCTCATGAATAAATAAGTAAAATCTTAAAAAAAAAAAAAAAAAAAAGAGAGAGAGAGAGAGATTGAAAAGCACCTTACCCGGGATCCCTGGGTGGCACAGCGGTTTGGCGCCTGCCTTTGGCCAAGGGCGCGATCCTGGAGACCCGGGATCGAATCCCACGTCAGGCTCCCGGTGCATGGAGCCTGCTTCTCCCTCTGCCTGTGTCTCTGCCTCTCTCTCTCTCTCTCTGTGTGACTATCATTAAAAAAAAAAAAAAAAAAAGCACCTTACCCATCATGGGAGACAGAGTAAGAGGGAGCTAGCTTTTCACTGTCTACTTTTGTGTGCTGTGTGAATTTTTTTTTCGTTTTTAGTATAGTCCTATGTAACTTCGTCCAAAGAAAAACTTGTATCAAAACTGAGATGGTTTTTACATTTCCTTTTTTTTTTTTTTTAAGATTGTATTAATTTATTTGAGAGAGAGAAAGAAAGCACAAGTAGGGCGGGGGAGAGGGAGAAGCAGACTCCCCGCTGAGCCCATGCGGGGCTCAATCCCAGGACTCTGAGATTATGACCCGAGCTAAAATCAAGAGTCAGAGGTTTAGCCAACTGAGCCACTCAGGTGCTGGGAATTATTATAGCTAAAGAAAACCCCAGATGTTATTACACCACAGGGACACATGAGGGCGCGCCAGGCACCTTTTAGGGTTTCACAGCCCAGGTCCTTGGAGGCTGGAATTCTCAGAGTGCGGGTGTGGGGGAGAAAATCCTGGGGGGTCTCCTAAGACTAGGGCATCCTTGGCTCCATCTTGGTCCACTGGGCCAGCCTGGTCAGTGAAAGGCCAGGCCTCGTTTCCTGAGTGCCTCCCTGATGGGAATCACGGGGAGATCCCGTTGTCCAAGGTGGTGAGGAGGAGAGCTGGGGTGGCTGGAGCAGCCCCCAGATGCTCCCCTTACACCCCCACTCCGTGTTCTCATCTATGCCCCAGGGCTAATGGAAGGAACCCACCTTGCTGGGCTGCTGTGAGGATGGAGCAGGGACTCAGAGACGAAGAGAAGCCTGAACCAGTACTCTCCGTAGTGATAAACTGGAAGGAAAAAAGAGAGAGAATTACAGAAGGAAAGGGAAAAAGAGCCCCAAACAGAGTTACCAAAAGTGAAGTCACTTTCACAAGGTCAGATTTTAAGACTCATGCCTCTGTCTCTCTCTCTCACACACACCCTATAACCCCATAGTATTGGGTAGAGACAGAGATGCTGGGATTCACTTAAAAGTAGCAATTGACGTGGTCTGACAGTGGGCTCAAGTTTAATGATTATCTACAAACTCTTCTATCAGTTCTGGTGGCACTTCTCTGTGACTTGGGTATAACCTTATTGAAAGACGACACATGACATACTTCTCCGGGGCCTGCGGCAGACAGATTGCTTCTCTGCCCCATAGCTGCCCCCCTTTCTTCCTGGCTAAGAGAACTCCCACTTTGTTCCAGCATAGAGCAGATGGCAACGTGCTCGATGGAGAGATGATTTACCCCCAGTCCCAGGAGGTGAGCTGAAATTGGTCTGAATCATTCCCTTTTGCCTGCAGTTGGTTTATTATTGAGCATATGCCCTGGTTAAGGCCAATGGGAGGTAAGTGGATGTCCCCTGGAGGCTTCCAGGAGAGATTTTCCTACATGATAAGACGGAGACACTTGAGAAAATTCTCTTTTACTTCTCCTATCTTTGGACATTGTCAGAATATCTGGAGCTACAGCAGCCATCGTGTGACCATGAGGAAAAGACCAAGAGAATTGCAGAGGCTGTATCCTCATCTCAGGTCTAACGTAACGGAGATGCTGACTTCACCAACCCTGGGACCATCTGATTTAGGACTTCTTGTTATATCCATGCTTTCTGGAAAACTTCACAGTTTACACTTCTGGTGGACGATGTTACTGGCAGCCAGAAGCACATTTGAGGATATAAAGCTCGTTATGAACAGAATGAGGCAATGCAAATGCCTTTTTTGGGCAGAACACAAGCATTTGCATTTCTAACAAGCTTGGAGAACCCCATTTTACACAACATTTGTCTCAGCTGTTTCTTAGTCTGGAACAGGAGCCTGCAGGTTGAGTAAAACCCAGGAGTCATGCAGATGTCTTTCAAATCTCATCTCAAACCCCTGCTGGCTGTGTGACCCCGGGCTAGTGAATCCACCTCTCTGGACTCAAGCTTCCTCATCTGTAAATTAGGGATGATGAAGGAGCCCCTATCCCCCCACCCACTGCCCCGTTTCTCCACCAGACCTCCCCATCTCTGTATGTGACAGATCCATTCTTCTAGAAGTTCAGCCCTGATTACTTGAATCATCATCATTGTGGGCGTTTGTTCACTCACACCTCACACTCGAGGTGTGAAAACCTGTTGGGTTTTTTCTGTTGGGAAAACCTGTTGTTTTTACTTTCTAGGGGCACCCAGAATCAGACCACTTCTCATCACCTCCGTTGCTATCACCCTGGTCCGAGCTAGCATCACTTCCCTCCTGGACCATGGTGGTCACCTCCTCACTGGTCCCTGCCTCCACCCTTACCCCTGACATTCTATGCTTCACACATGGCCACAGGGATCTTGGGAAAACAGAGAAGCGTCCTGTCCCTGATCTGCTCAGGAGCCCCCATGGCTCCTACCTCACCCAGAGTAAGAGCTGAAATCCTACAGTGGCCTTCAAGGCTCCTGGAGATCTGGTTCCTCAGCTCACTCTGCACTACACATACTCTGTTCCAGCCACACTGGCTCCCACCTTCTACCTGGAACAGTCTTCTCCAGATAGTCACCTCCCTCCCTCCCTCACCTCCCTCTGACTTCTGCTCAAATGTCACCTCCTCAGTGAGGCCCACCTTGATTGTTCACCTAATAACCCCCCCCCAACTTCTGTCCCCTTGACATCGCCTCATGCTGCTCCATACCCTGCCCCACTGAACGTATATTTGTTGCCTAGCTGTTTACTTTCTCTCTCACTATTAAAATGTGATCTCTATGACAGCAAGGTCCATACCTGAGTGTTTTTTTTTTTTATTTTTACATATGGTAAAATTTGCTTTTTGTGGTATGGTTCTACAAGGTTTGATAACACATGGAGTCGTGTAACCACCACTACAGTCAAGACACGGGGCAGTTCCGTCACCTCCCAAGATATCTGCCCTTTTGCCAACTCCTCCTTCCACCCCATCTATTGATAATCACTGATCTGTTCTCTGCCCCCGAAGCTTTGCCTTTTCTAGAATGTCATAGAAATGAATTGTGCAGCAGATAGCCTCTTGAGACTGGCTGTCTTCACTCAACACAATGCTTCTGAGATTCATCCGTGCTGTTGCTTCCATCAGTGGTTTATTCCATTTGTACTGTTGAATTTTGGTCTCCGGTGCTGTTTGTCTGTCCCTTCTCCAGGTGAGGGTGTCTGGGCTGTTTCCCGATTGCGGTGATTATGAATAAGCTGCTCTGAAAGTTCATGTACAGGTCTTTGCATGAACAGAGGCTTTCATTTCTTTGGGTTCAATATGCAGGAGTGGGATCGCCGGGTCATGTGGTAAGTGCGCCAGACGGTCTCCCAGCTTGGCTGTCCCACTCTCCATCCCCACCCACGTCGCAGGAGACCAGCAGCTGCTCTGCAGCCCCACACCTGGTATCTTCTCATCCTCATATCTCTCCTGCGGAGCATGGGCCTGGCACACAGTAGGCGCTCAACAAGCATGCGCACAGTAGGTGCTCAGCGAGTTGTCTGCTGAATGAATAAACGGATGACCGGAAGCTATCGCACTGGATGGTTACAAAGGGTTTAGTGCAATAATGTTTGTAAAGTGCTTGGCACAGTGCCTGGTCCTTAAAGGCACGCAGGACCTGAAGGTCACTGTGAACACCAGAGGCCACCTCCCCAGGGGCAGAGTCCCCAACACCAGAGGACAAGGTGACCCCCCAGCTCAGCCACAACCTCTGTTTTGATCTCTGGCTCCCTGAGCTCCAGGCTTTGGCGACAGAAAGATCTCCTCTCCCCAGGAACTGAGGAGGTAAGAGCCTCCCCTGCCCCTAGCAGAGCCCCCATATCCGCAAGTGCTTCCTGAGCCAATGTTGTGGCTCTCTCTGCTCCAGCCAAGGAAGAACCCGGGGAGACTTGGATCCCACTGTATTTTCCTTGCCTCCGCACCGGAGGATGGAAGGTCCCCGGGCCCAAGAGTGGAAGGAGGGGAGCATGTCTGTTTTCCTAGCTGGCTCCGTCCCCTGGAGGAGCAACCCGTGCCCCCACTCTGCCGAGGTTCTTCCCAGGTTGGCCCAGCCGCTCGGGGGCCCCCCTCCTCCATCCCCATGGGGACCCGTTTGCAGAATCTTTTCACCACCTTTGCTTTTTCACGATGACCCTGACCCTTTCTGCTATTGTTTTTCTAGGTTAATTGAATACGTTCTCCTCTCCTAGCGGTGGAGGCCTGCAGACAGTGCCAAGCACAACAGGCCCAGCATGAAGGGGGCCTGGGAGGCCCGTCCCACCTCTGCAGCCCGGGGCCTGTTCAGGCAGGGCCAGGGGGACACGTGTGGGGGACCAGGAATATGAGCTAACCTTGCAGGTGGGGCCACAGCCAGCTGGGGTGGGGACGCAGCAGGGAGGAGGGATCCAGCTCCCTTTCCATCTCTCTCTGCTCTTCTCCCCCTTCCCCACCCCATTTTCTTATCAGAGCAAATAACCCCTAGATGATTCTTCAATAATTCACGTTGGTATTTTCTGAGCACCTAACAGAAAACTGAAGGGAGGTATGGGACGTATGATAATAGAAACCAGGAGTGCATGGTTCTCAACCAGGGATGGTGATTGTGCCAGGGGCGGGGGGTGGGGTGGGACATCTGGCAATATCTGGAGACCCTTCATTGTCATGGGCTGTCATGACTAGGGGGCAGGGGGCTGCTGGCATCTAGGGTCAGAGGCCAGGGATGCTGCTAAGCTTCCTATAGTGTGCAGGGCCCAGATGGCAGGAGAGCTGAGGCTGATGGACCCTGATTTATCACCATCCCATTGCGCGGATGAGGATGCTGAGGGCCAGAACAGTTAAGTAATATGTCTAGGGACACACAGGCATGAAGGGTTCGTCCAGGCTATTGCAACCCAAAAGCCCGACCCTGCTGTCCTTCTGTGGGTGGGGGAGCTGGGAGGGAGGGGCTCATTCAGAGTGGAGGAGAAGGAGGAGGAGGATGAGGAGGAGGAGGAGGAGGAGGGGGGGGGGCATTCCAGAGACATTGAGGACAGAGGAATTTGGAAAGATTCCCAGGGGACTGGGAGTCTGTGACGATCCTCCTCCTCCTCTAAAGATTTTATTTACTTATTCGTGAAAACAGAGAGAAGTGGAGACACAGGCCAAGGGAGAAGCAGGCTTCTCACAAGGAGCATGATGCAGGACTCGATCTCAGGACCCCAGGATCACGCCTTGAGCCAAAGGCAGACGCTCAACCGCTGAGCCACCCAGGCGTCCCTGCTATCCCTCTTCTCATGCACTTGAGTGCTGGGAAAACTGGCTCCACACTTGGTTGGGACACCTTCCCCTGCCACCGCCCCCCCATCCCCCACCCCGCCCCCCGCGCCCCCACTGCGCCTCTCGGGGCCTGCAGTACCAGACACCGAGCAGCAGAGGGCGCGAGCGTTCCTTCGCAGCCTTGCCATTGCTCTCCTTTTCGTTGTAAATAGGTGTGCCCCCAAGAAAATGCGGAAAATACAAAAAAGCAGAACAAAGAAATCGACATTGTCCGTGTTCCCACCTCCAGGGACAGCTAAAAATGTCAGTAGAGAGCGTTTTCTTCCTAGCTTTTTTCCAGGCCAAGCTGTTGACGCTTCCTGTTTTCCAACACAGGTGTACTCATCCCAGACACATGATTTTGTAGCCTGGATTTGCACAGGATGTCGTATCAGAAGTCTTTTGCGTTGTCTGGCAAGCTCTTTAGATCCTCTGCAGTCGCTAAGTGATGGCTGTGGAGTGGGTGTGTTTCAGCGGCAGCAACCAGGGCAACTCGGGGGGGAAGCGGGTGTAAGATCTGGGGAGACAGACAATACCCAGGGCCACCTCAGATCTGGAGCTTGCCACGGTGGGAAACACCAGGGTGACGTGTTGGGGAGCTCCTGGGAGGTGACCTGGGAGACTCTTTCAGAGGAGGGGACATCCAACTTGAGACCTGGATGATGAGGAGTTGGCTGGAGGCCCCGTCAAGCGGGGAGAGTGAGCAGCAAGCCAGACCAGGCCAGCCTTGTGGCCAGGACTTTGGTCTTCATTTGCAAAAGCAGTGGGGGCCACTCTGGGGGCTTTAAAGACAGCAGTAATGTGCTTTACATTTTCTCTTAGGGCAAAGGAGCTGCGGAAGGAGAAAGCCAGGTGGATTATAACAGGTGACCTTTGCTTGGGCAGGTCAGGGCAGTGGCCAGAGACGTGATCAGATTTAGGATGTGTTTTGGAGAAAGATCCCTGGGGCTTGGTGAGGGATGGGAAGGGGTGCCTTCGGGTTTCTTCTCTGTACCTGTGGAGAAGGAAGATGCCCCTGCTCACCGCTCACCTCCCTGCAGGCCCGAGCTCAGCAGCCCAAGGAGGGCATTCTGTTTTTCTGCTTGCATAGTGAGAATAAAGAGCAAAGTGCTGAAAGAGGAAGATAAAGACTCAGTGCAAGGAATCCCTTGCATTTCACTTCTAAAAATTATGATGTTTGCTCTTTTAGATCGCAAAAATAATGACTAGTCATTGCGGCAACATTTGTAAAGTACAGGTGTGCACAAAGCCGGGAATGTGAGGTCTCTGTGATCCCACCGTACAGGGACCCTCAGTAAGCATTCTGAAGTATTTCTTTTTTTTAAAGATTTTATTTATTTATTCATGAGAGACAGAGAGAGAGAGAGAGAGAGGCAGAGACACAGGCAGAGGGAGAAGCAGGCTCCATGCAGGAAGCCTAATGTGGGACTCGATCCCAGGTCTCTAAGATCACGCCCTGGGCTGAAGGCAGACGCCCAGCTACTGAGCCACCCAGGGATGAAGTATTTCTTGACGCTGGTATCAGAATCTGTCTGTACCCATGCCTGTGTTTGTTCATTCAACAGATTTTTTTGAGCACCTACTGTGTGCAAACCACTTTTCCTGCTGAGGATGTAGCAAGAAATACAAAGGCAGAAATGCTTGCCCTCATAAAGCAGATGTTCTAGTGGAGCAATAAGCAAAGCAACCAGTGAATTATAGAGTATATTATAAGGTGGCAGGTGCTGGGGGAAAGCTATTATCATGACTTTGAAAGTTACCTATGAGTCCAAAGTGTCACCAAAAATCCAGTGTTTAAATATTCCTGATAGTCTAAGTTAGTTTTACAGTTCATTTGTTCAAACTCATATCCCCCCAAAAAGTCTAGATTCTGCAAACGGTTGATCTGGCCCCTTAAACCTTTTTTAATCTATGGGTTCCCCTCCTTCTGTTTTTGGTTTTTGGTTTCTTCCTTGTGTTGCTTTCTTGTTTGATTTTGTTTCGTTTCAGTTGCTTGTTTTTTCCTGCCGTTTATCTGTTAAGGAAACTGAGCTGTTTGTCTCCCAGTGTTTCCCCCATTCACAGCACTGGCCTCTTCCTAACATCCTAATCTATTTTACTTTTATTGTTTTTTAAAATTTGCCATCTCCCATTAGAAGGTCATCCCCAGAGGGCAGCAACTTTGGTCTGTCTTGTTCAGTGCTCAGCACCGCGCCTGCCATGGAGGTGACGCTCAAGAAAAGGATGATGAACACCTGACTACCTATCGCTATCCTTGCAACCAGGAAGAGAGGGATCTGGGGTTCTTTGAACTCAATTCTTTGAACTCAAATGTCAGGTTTAATGATCCCTTTAACCAGCATACTCCATTCTGTCTTCAGTGACTGGCCTCCCTTCTTCCCCCAAAGGTGGTGGCCATCTGTGCAAGGGCCTAGGCCCCAAGACAATTCCCCAGCGCCCCCAGCCTCCTACCTCTGGGAGGTGGAGGCCTGCTGGTGAACCAGGCTGTGCTGAGCCACCAAGGATGCTTGTCCTCCACGAGATGGTCTCAGCAGCCTCATGTGTCTCAAATTCCCCTGAATTGGCACAGAGCCCAGTGGCCTCAGGGGAAGTGGTTCCCAGGCCTGGTGGGGCATTTGGTGCTGTTCATAGTCAAGAAACAAGAGAAGGCCCAGGAAAACTGGCAGCAGCATGAGGCCCAGACTCTATCCCCTGCCCTCCATTCATTCATCTTTCAGCCCAGTGTGGCTCACGGGAAGATCCTGACGCAGCAGCTCCAGCATCAGCCGGGCCCTCGTTGGAAAGGCCAGTTCTCGGACAGTGAATGCTAAGCTCTGGATGGACCCCAGCGACCGGGCCTGTACTGCCCTCCAGCAAATCTCTTTGCAGGGAAGTCCTAGCTCTCGGTGCTCTTGGCAGGACCTCCTGTGAGTGTAGGGGCCAGAAGGACGGACTCGTTGGTTTGCTCATTAGCAGGGACCACTGTGCTCCTTCTAAAGGCGCTTAGCCACTTCTCTAGGTACAAGGAAGTAGAATTGCAGGGAGCCGAGGTGCAGGGTTTATCTGGGCTCTGAGTCATCAGCATGAGCCTCATGCTGGTGTCTGCTGAGTTCCCTGCGTGTGGACTCAGTCCAGCATGCACCTAGGCAGAGCCTGTGTGTGCCAGACCTGGGGGCGCAGCTTAGAACATCTGTCTCCAGGTCACTCTGAGAAAGCGCTGGGTTCACAGCTAGGTTGGCTCCTCTGCCTCGTGGCTGTGTGACTGAGGCAATCAAGACATCCCTCTGAGCCTCAGTTTCCTTATCCTCTGAGAAGTCTTTGATTCCTTCAAAACATTTTTATTGAGCATACACTACATGCCAGGCACATCCCTATTCTAGCATGGGGGGAGCACACATGATAAACAAATACATAGATTATGTCAGATAAGGGCAAGAAAATAAAACCAGGTAAAGGCAGACAGTGTGAGGAGGGGGCAGGCAATGTTCGGCAGTCAGGGAAGGCTTCCTGAAGGAGGTGACATTCAAGTGGGGATTTAATGGCTGAGGAGGAGCTGGCCATGGGAAGAAGTGGGTTTAACCATTTTATTTAAACCGCAGTCATCCCCCTTCCCATGCTTACTGCACTTCTCACCTTCTAACATAGTATATGATTTCTGTATTTGTTTTACCTATTGTCTCTTTTCCTTGGAATGTCAGCTCCCCGAGGGCTGTTTTGTTTGCCAGGGAACGCTAAGTGCTAAAACAGGGTCTGGACACAGTAGGGGCTTAATGAATCTTTGCTGGATGGAGGAATGCTGCACTTGGGTGCGGCCTGAGGCTTCTTGTCGGCTGTGAGTTCCCAGCCGCCCTGAGGGATCATTCAGAAGCGGCCAAGGAGATCAACCCAACTGCCACAAGGATTCAACAAGAGGGGTCTGAGGAGCTGTCGTTCAGCAGTGAGGTTCCAGCTGAAACCCAATCCACTGGCTTCTCCATCAGATGGAGTTTGCCTTAAACTCAAGTTAAACCCATTACATAAGCTGGATGCCCTTGGGCAAGTCAACTAGTCTCTCTGAGCTCATTTCTACATCTGGAAAATGGGGATGGGTAACAGGTGCCTCCCAGGGTTGTCGAGAGGGTTGACTAGATAACGTAGCCAAGAGTTCCAAAGATCACAGGTTAAATAGGGAGCAGGGGTGTTGAGTTCCATCCTTAGAAGGACTCACCTTGGGTCCAGTGTAGGCAGGATGGCAGCCTCCAGGAAACCAGGGAGCTGAGGAGGAGGAGCAGGGTCATTCCTGTCACCTTCCCTGTCCCACTGATCCCTTCCTCTGAATCCTTCTAGTGATTCAGGTCTCACGTCGATCATCAGCTCCTGGAAGAGGTCCTCCCTGGCCAGCCGGTCCCCTCCTGCCATCCTCGCTTCCACCATCTTCTTGATCATCTTCTTGATCAGTTCCATGGCTCCCGTCACACTCGAGAGCTCTCCTTAATCTGTGTCTTGTTGAATGTTTCTCTCACCCTCACTGGCCACACCAGTGAGGCCAACCCCCCAACCAACTGTAACTCCGTGAGGATGGGATCCCCGGTTGGCCCACGGTAGGCCCTCGGTGATAGAATGAATGAGTGTTGGAGCAGGGGAGTGAATGAATTAGAGTGATGAGGAGAAGCCATGGAGCAAGAGATCGGGAGTGGAGGGTGATGGAGAGGTTGCATGCACCACCCCCCACCAGCTGGATTTCAGAGTTGCACATCTCGGAGGATGGAAGTGTAGGAACAGATCCCCAGGAAATACCACGCATCCATGCAATATTACAGGTTTCTAAACGGAGCCTTAATGTGATTTTTGCATATTGGGAGTAATAAAACGTAGGCGATGTCTGCTCAGAACACACTCGCCGATTCAATTTCCACTCTGCTCCTGAGCATGTTGTTAAATGGTCTGGTCCCCACGGCTGAGAACGCTAGCTTCACCGTGTGCTGGCGTTGGGATGCCCAGAGAGGTGATCCACTGCAGAGCTTTCCAGTCTTGACAGCAGTCCACGACAAGAATTACAATTTACATGGTGACCCGATACAGGCGTGAGCACACACACACACACACACATACACGCACATGTTACAGGAAACTTACAGTTATCCTTCATGCAACGCACTCTATTTTCTTCTATTTCACTTTTTTAATGCGGGCAAAACCCACCAGCTTGATTGCATGATCCATTTAATGGGTCACAGCTTGAAAATCAGCAGGGTTAGTGCCCTCAATTTGCAGATGCAGAAACTGAGGAAGACCCAAGGTGGGCCAATGATCTTGCTAAGCTTGCGTAGCAAGTTCATGGCAAAGCCAGGGTGAAGGAACTCCCACTTCTCTTCCAGTGTAGACCTCTGGGAGCCTGGGAGTCTGGGGACAGTACAATGGGGGAGTTCCAGCATCAAGGATAGTGATTTGCTTCAATGTCCTCTCTGCTCCATTGAACCTTCCCCTGACCCCTGCCCTATAAAGCCCCCCTCTACCACCTGATTGTCTTCACAATGCTCATCTCTCACTGACAAGACCATATTTATTTCCCTGGGTTTTTTTTTGTCTGCCCCACCCCCACTATGCCAAAAATATAATCTGCATGAACACAAGGACTTACTTGTATTGTGCTCTGCTGTGTTCCCAACACCTGGAAAGGTATCTAGCACACAGTAGGTGCTCAATAAATCTTTACTGAATGACTATAAGATCATACAGAGCAGCTGGCATCCAGGTTTGATGAAAGCAAGTCTCAGACCACATCCAGCTAATAAATAGACATTTATTAACAGGCAGCAGAAAAGAGCCAGAAGAGCCTGCCTGGAAGCTGAGCAGATTTCCACATCCCTGTGCTTTTTTTTTTTTTTTTTTTAAGATTTTATTTATTCATGAGTGACACAGAGAGAGAGACAGAGACATAGGCAGAGGGAGAGGCAAGCTCCCTGCGGGGAGTCTGATGTGGGACTCGATCCTAGGACCCTGGGATCATGACCTGATCCAAAGGCAGATGCTCAACCACTGAGCCCCCCAGGTGGCCCCTGGCCTTTTTGAGGCTCAGAAAATGCTTTTGCGGAAAAGGCTCACTGGGGTAAAGGCCACAGTATTCCAGAAGCAGGATTTGTTCAGCACCCATGGGGGTCAGGACAAAGGCCATTTAGGGATCAAAGCTAGAGCAAGACTCCTCAGAGTAGAACGTGCCATTCCCCAGATCAACTCCGTCCAAGAGAATTAACTCTCTGCAAGGATGGAAGGTTCTATTCTGCGTTGTCCAATACACTAGCCTCTAGCCGCACGTGGCTTAAGCCATTGAAATGTAGCAAGTGTGACTGAGGAACGAATTATCAATTTTATTGAATTTTGGTTAATTTACATTGAAATTGAAATAGCCGCCTTGTGACTTGTGGCCACTCTATCAGACAGCTAACCCTAGGGAGCTGCTCTAAGATATTTTCTCCCATCCCCTTATCTCCAATAGCACTGAAGTCACAGAGGAGAGCACATTTCTAACATCCTCTGCTCATCACCAGCCATGCCTTTCACCAATGACCACTTTAGGTCTCACGTTCATCACGCCAGTTAGCAAAGCCTCTGGCATTGACCAAACAGAAAGCTAGGGGAGACATTGAAGTCACTGCCTGTGGGGTGCGGTCTCCCTGACTCCTTGATGGGGGAATCATCCCAGGAGAAAAAGTTCCTGATGAACCACCGGCCACCGAGAAAGTAGAGATTGAAAATAGCTGATACATTTTTGTCCTTCTGTCTCTGCAGAAGCAGCGGAAACATGAAATAAATTTCCATGTAATTCCGGTTGTGAGGGGTCTGAGAGTGATAGCGGGGGAGGGTTGTGGCTAAGCCCCCGCTTCCCTAAACAACTGATTTTTGAAGCTGAAGGCCAGGGGAGAGCCATACGAGAAAACATCACAGGCAGAGGTAGTCGCAAGTGCAAAGGTCCAGGGGTGCACCTCGTCCATAAGGAGCAAATCCAAGACCAATGCAGAAAAACAGCGAGGGCCTCCAACTTTCTGTCTGTGCCGTCACAGCTGAGGCTTTTGGATTTTATTCTCACACCACATTTTCCCACTCTTTGCCTGAGATGCTGGCAGGTACCGGGTTAAGCAAAGCTCTGAAGGAGCCAGATATTTCCACTTGAAACAAAACCCTTTGTATATGCTTTCTGCTAGAAGATCCAATTTACTATTGATATTCTCTTTTTTTTTAAAAAAAATAATAATTTCCATTAGACTGAGGCCAGAATGCCCCGCGAAGCCTAGTGTGGTTTGCCAATTGATTCACAGAATGAAATCTTATCTAAAATCTTTTTATTTTATGCTATTAAGGACACAGGAGAGAGCAGCTGAGTAAAATTTCTCCCTGCCCCGTTAATGCACAGGGTCAGCTGGAAGTGGCCCCAGGGCTGTCTTAAAAAGATTGTCATTTGTGATTTCCCACTATTTTGTTTCCCGTTACCAGTAATTGAAAAATTTCTTTTCTTCCCTTCGGGTGAAGTTAATGGATTGATACCTCCTTATGAGCCCCTCGGATCTTTAGTGGCGACTCCTTCCCACGGCTGGCATCACCCCCCTTGGGAGGCATGGGGTGGGCAGTGAGGCTGTTCAGGCTTCTTTGCGCTCCTCCAGCTGGCAGGTGGGGGGTGGGCAAGGGGGTGCCCACTGTCCCCAGACCACAGGCCACGCTGCACAGAGCCCTTGGAGGGTGGCATCTCTCAGCGGACCCTGTGAGAAGCCAGGGAGAGCAGACGTGAAGGGGTCTTGTTCTTGCAGGAAGCCAGCCACTGTGCGGCTGTGGACCTGAGCAAGAATACACCTGACCAGAAAAGAGGAGACATCTTCCCTCCCTCTCTCCTTTTCTCTTCCTCTGAAGATAATAAAGGGCTTTTATTTCCATTATTCAAGGCATGTGCTCTCGCTGGAGAACACCCAGAAAGTGCAGCGAGCCTCTGCACCCTTGCTCTGTTTCAGCCTCACCGGCCTCCTTGCCGGTCACACATTTCTAGACTGCTGTCCCCCCACCCCCCCACACACACACATCCTGAAACTCCTTCCCCCAGACATGCTCACCGCCTCCTCTCTTTCCAAACTTTGCTCAGCTGTCACCTTCTCAATGAGGCCTTTGAGGTGTCACCCCACTTGAACTTGCAACCCCGCTCCCAAACCTGGCACTCCCTGTCCACCCCCCGCCGCACCCCCTGCCCCCGGCTTTATCTGGTTCTCGAAAGCATACGTCAATCCCCAATCTTACTTATTTGGGTGCTTATTGTCTGTCTCCACCCACTGGGGAGTTTTGCAATTTTTTATTTACTGCTTTTTCTTTAGCGCATAGAATAGCGCCTGGCACACAATAGATGCTCAATAAATATTTATCAGTGGATGAAAGAAGGGGGCAGAAAAAGTCACCCACACTTCTCCCTCATGTTCAACCACTGGTAGTATTTTGGTGCATTTGCTTCTTTTTTTTTCATGTTCGTAGGCTTTTGTTTTCACATCTATAGCTGAGTCACCCCATACACAGGGGTTAGATTATAAAGATACATGTCTCGAGAGAGAAACTGCAAAAATGCCCACAAAGCCTGCTCAATTGCTGTCAGAAGGTTTTGTCTACACCCAGGGTAGCAAGCTTGCGTTTAGGAGGCATGTTGCATGGAAATTCTGTATCTTGGGGAGGCACAGTGTGATGCTAATTCAGGAAGGTGACACCCGAAGACGTTCCCCCAGACTCTCACCCCACTCCACACTCAATTAGTGGCAAGTCATCATAAATTAGAGGAACTGCCTGCATGATTTAGATAATTTATTTCTCTTTTTCCTTTTTCAATGTTTTTGATCAAGAGAATACAGGTGAATTTACATGCTTGCGATGGGCACGCATACAACCCCCTTCATACAGCTCCAACTAGATAAGATTATTTTGAATGCTGCGGGTTTTTTTCTTTTTGAGGATTGTCTTTATTTATTTGGCAGAGAAAGAGGGAGAGCACAAGCAGGGGGAGCAGCAGGCAGAGGGAGAAGTAGAAGCCCAATGCAGGGCTCGATCTTGGGATTCTGGGATCATGATCTGAGCCAAAGGCAGATGCTCAACCAGCTGAGCCACCCAGGCGCCCCCTGAATGCTGCTTTCTGCCTTAGTGATATTGTGTTCATTTCCTAAATTGTTACAAACTCTCCACAAATATCATCTCTAAAAACAACACACTCTGCCACCAGGATATGTCCTCACCCTGTGCCCTACTCAGTCCATCCTGTATTCTTGTGTGTGGAGATTGCTCCTGGTTTTCCACAATGATAAATAGCACAGAAATACACAGCTTTGTGTACAATACTTTCCCTGAATTTCGTATTCTTTTTCTTGGGTCAAAATCAGGGAGATTTCTGCAACTGGGAGCCCAGGAAATTGATGTCAGTAATCTGACTCAGTGAGCCACTGCAAGGAAGATGATTTTGTCCTGGAAGTGGGGTTTGGGGTTACAGCTGGGTAGAGTCCTCTAGTTAAGAGGACATTCCAAGGAGAAAGGATGGCTGGATAAATTGGAAGGCAACTTGACCAAAGGGGAACTGGGCAGGACTATGGGCTAAGGAGAGTTGATATTATGCAACATACATATTGGAGCAGAGAAGGAGGAGAATCAGTAATAATAACTATTTAAAATAATAGCATCTAAATTTGCTGAATACCTGTGACATTCCAGGCCCTACTAAAACCATATGACCATCATCTCTAAGCCTTCTACTACCCCGTGAGGGAGGGATCAGGATCCCCCCTTATTCTTGTTAAAGAAGTGAGAATTGAAGCTCAGAGAGGCTGACTGAGTCACCTAGCATCACACAGCTGGTGAGCAGCAGAGCCAGCATGCTGTCAGACACCAAGGCTCACTTGTACTCGTATACCACCTCAAAAAAAAACCACACACAATACAGGTCAAAAGAATTTAAAGTTGCAGCCAGGATGACGCAGGTTGTGTCATATCTGAAGGATGAGAATAGGCTGGCAACGCAGGAGTAAACAATGTGGAAGCACAGAGAGGTGACGTTGACACAGGCTGCTATCCACATGGACAAAGGTGGACACCTGGGGGGCTATTTCATCCTGTCCTGTCCTTGGACTCTAACAGATACAGACACCCCTCCGACCCCCCAGTTATTTACATTTACTCAATTTACTCTTTGCTCAGTTTCCTAAGCCAAGATTGCCAACGGGTGGCCCCTGTAGGTTGAATTTGGCTGCCACGTATACTGGGTTAATTGATCTGTGCAGGGCTTGAACGTTCTTTCAAATTAGTTTGCAACCTTTACCCACTGGGAGAGGTCACGTAAATAGGTGCTCACGCTGGGAGTTTAGATCTGGCTGTGTGGGGTCTTCCCTGGTGGCCACTGTCAGCCAGCATCGAGGGCTGCCTCTTCCACTGCCTTTTAGAAAGTGCACTTGGCCACCCAACCCTCCTTTCTGACTTACATTTCCTGCCTGGCTCCTTTAGGTGATGAGTTTATGACCCGGACCTGTGGAGCCTTTCAGACTTTCCCTTCCTTTAGCCATGGGAGGCTGCTTGGGGAAGAATCCAGAACCCAGGCTCTGGGGAATAGCTCAGATGGCAGTCAGCATATTGCAGAAAAGGAAAGGCACCGATGGCTCATGTGCTGGGCGGCTGTGGTGGGCGCGTGGGGAAGCAGGCAGGCCTGCTATAGATCTGCCCGAGTGGGAGACACTGGGCTTTGATGGTGGGTAGAGCTAGTTAGATTTGGGAATAGCGGCCTCGGTAATTAGCGGGCGGTAAGAGCTAAGAGGGAATGTGAGAGCCTCTCATTGAAAAGTGTCTCTCTGTGATATTGAGTTCAGACAGAACCTACGAATTAGAAGGCTCTGGATAAAACAGCCACCTCTGCCTTCCTCTGGAGTCTCCAGTGGAGCTCTGGGAGCCGATAATATGGGGGAGATCAAGTCCCTTGACCTTCTAATGAGATGATGCCGGATGCTTTCCTCCCGATTTGCTTATCAAGTTTACCAGCTCATATTCACCAAGTGCAAGGTTTGGCCTGGAAAGCTCCCTTCTCTGTCAATAAGCCAAGAAGGCTATTTGGAAGGTTCTCAACATCATCTCCCCAAATCTCAGCACAAGACAGAGGTGAGAGAGAGCATGTAAAGCGTTAGGGCAAAGGATCTCAGTTTGGCCTGGGAATTGCACTGGGTGCTGGGCCCCCCAGTGCTGGGACCAGTTGCGCCCCACTATATTCTCATGTGGAGAGTTCAGGGAAAGCTTGATTTTGCAAGCCACCTGGGGGACACTGTTCAGCCTTGGGGTCTGCAGTGAGGTAGAGTGATCATTAACATCGACATTGGTTCTGGGAGCATGACCGACATCAAACCCGGCCCATCCCTTAGAGCCAGGGGCTTTTGCAATTTCATGAACCTTTCTGAGCTGGTTTTACTCATCTATAAAGGGGATACTGGTCATCGTAGCCCAGTCCTGGCTGCTCAGAGTGTGGCTGAGATCAGCACATCAGCCTCCTATGGGGAACTTAGAGAAATACAGGCTTTCAGACCTCACTCTAGACCCAGTGACCCCAAATATGTGTTTACACCAGATATTCAAGTGATTCGTGTCTGTGTTACAGTTTGAGAAGTACTGATCAGACTCCTAGGGCTTCAGGAGTCCATGCAAATCATTGATTCGATACCCATTTATTGAGCACTTACTATGTGCCAGGCGCTGTGGCAAATGCTAGGAGTATAGCAGTAAACATGATAGATAAATCCCGGCCGTGGTGGAACCTACCTTCTAATGGGGAAAGACAGGTGAATAAGCAAGACAATTATGTGAAATGTGGGATCTGCTGGTAATAGGCACAGAGAAGAGAAAGAAAGTGATGCTCTCGGGTGGGAATTGGCAGGGACAATTACGGAGTCGGATGAATGGCAACTTGGTGACATTTGAGCATCAGCCTGAAGGAGATGAAGAAAGGCTTGTTCCAGGTGATCTAGAAAGCACATATAGGGATGCCTGGGTGGTTGAGTTTGCCTTTGGCTCAGGGCGTGATCCTGGAGCCCAGGGATTGAGTCCCACATTGGGGTCTCCGCAGGGAGCCTGCTTCTCCCTCTGCCTATGTCTCTACCTCTCTTTGTGTCTTTCATGAATAAATAAATAAAATCTTTTTTTAAAAAAAGGCAAATTCAGAAACCTAGCAGCAGAAGCAGGACTGACGTGCTTGCAGTCTGGGCAAGGAGGCTGCTGTGGCTGGGATGGACAGAGCAAAGGGAGAGTGAGGATGAGCTAGAACAAGAGTTTAGGTCACAGGCAGATGACAGACAACTGTATAAGTCACCGAGGACCCTGGCTTCTCCTCGGGTGAGCAGGGATCCCTGGAACAGGTGGCATAGGAGGTGGCCACATATGGTAAATATTCGACTAGGGTTGATGACCGTTGTGGTTGTAACTGTTGCTATTATTCAGCTGTTGTGCAAATAGGTTGGACTCACCCTTGAGGTTTCAAGCTTTGATGTTCCTTGTCCAGAATTCCTTTCTTGGCTGCCCAAGCTGGAGGGGGGAACAGCCTCCCGAGGGCCCACAGCCTTCTGAAAGCTCTTAGGTTGGGCTGAATGTGGAGAGCTGGTGGGTCCTGTTCACGGTCATATCTCGGAGCCCAGCACTGTACTTGGTACCTAATAGGTGCTCAATAAATACTTAGCAGTTGAAGGAATGAATATACACAAGGACTCGGTCTGTGAACGGGCGGGTGTGCTCAGCAACGGTGAGAATGTAGCTGGGGAGGAGTGGCAGGTATTGTTAGAAGCAAACACTTGAGCTTTGCCCATTCAAGGCACCCTCTGGAGCCTGACACCCAGGAGCAGAATGGGACCACAGCCCTGACCATCTCTAGTCACACACAGCTGGGTGAGGTGACCCAGAGGTCACAGGAACTCTGTGTCACTAGATCCTAGTATTTTGTGCCAAACCTGGCAAGGCTCCTGCCCTCCAGACTTGTAGCCACCATATGTACCATAGACTCAGCATCCCCACAAAGCTTTCTCCAAAACAGTGACGCTTGGACACTAATGGCTGGGGGGTGGCCACAGGGAGAGCCCCCAGGCAGCACAAGGACAAAGTAACTGTGTACACACAGGGCGATCCACTCCCTGGGCCAGAGCCCAGAGCAGCAGTTCTCAACCAGGACAATCTTGCCCCACCAGGGTACACTCGGAAACGTCTGGAGACGTTTTTGAGATTGTCACAACTGGGGATGTGCTACTGACATCTTGTGGCTGGAGGCCAGGAAAGCTGCTAAACATCCTACAACGTGTGGTGTGGCCCTCACAATAAATAATTATCTCGTCCAAATATCAATAGTCATTGTCCCCTAAGGAGCCCTTAAGACAGTTTTTCACATCCTTCCCAAGTGAAATTTTAATGCTACCACAACAGTGCATATACTGCATATCTGTTCGCATGCTGTGAGTAGAGCTGTGCTTTCCACGTAAAAAAAGCCAGATTTTTAAGTGTCCATCACAGATGAGCAGATACACAAAATGTGGTTTATCCATACAAGGGGCTGCTGCTCAGTCTTAAAAAGGAAGGGGTTCCCGACCCAGGCTCCGACAGGCAGGAGCACTGAGGCCGTTACGCTGAGTGAAATAAGCCAGGCACAAAGGGACGGATACTGCCTGATTCCACTGCTGTAAGGACCTGGAGCAATCAAATCCATAGAGGCAGAAAGCAGAAGGGCAGATGCCAGGGGCTGAGGGAAGGAAAAACAGGGAGTTGCTGTTCAATGGGGACAGAGTTTCAGTTCTGCAAGATGAAAAGAGCTCTGGGCATGGATGGTGGTGATGGTTGTACAACAATGTGACCGTGCTTAATGTCACTGGACTGTACACTTAAAAATGGCTGTGATGATAAGTTTTAGGCTATGTGTATTTTATCACAATTTTTTAAAAAGTAATATTTTTCAGCCACTCCCATGAGCTAATCCTCACCCCCCTGGAGAATGCACGGTAAAGGGGCCCCGGCACAGTCATGCACGTTTGGATGTTCCCAGCAGCATGGCTGGAGGTGACGGGCGGTGGGTGCTCCTCCCAGGAGACCCCTGTGGGGAGATGTCAGGAGAATGGTGCCCATCTGGCCGTGCGGGGCAGAGATGCTGATGGAAGGATGTTCACAGTCATCACTCAGAGACAACCTGCCACCGATGCTCCACAGCCACACTCTCCGAGATTTCAGGAAATCCATAAGCAGCCAAATCGGCTCTTTGCTTCCTCGAGTCAACAACTCAAAGCCAGTTTCAAACTGACCCCTTTGCTAGATGCCAGATAATCCATTTATCCTGCCCGCCCTCCACCCACCCCCCCAAAATCTAAGATTCACTGATGCCAGCCTGCCTGCAGTTTATTTTCTTTCCCCTCACTTACAAATTCTGGGTTTGCCTTTGTTCCTTGAAACAGTCTAGGAACGTGCATCTTTCTCATGTGAGAACTAGATGGCATGCAAATAACTAAATGTCTCCGAGTTCCTCTTTGATAGTAAGTAAAATGTGCAGACGCACACCACGCAGGATTTTGAGAAAGCTACAGACAATGCCCTGGTGTGCACAGGGCAATGTGGAAAGTAGAAAACGCAGTGTGATGTCCTTTTATAGGAGATAAAAACGAATGCATATGAAGTAATTATACATGTTTTGCAAAACACGCCTACACACAGACAGATACACTCAAACCTGCCGGGCGGGGGCGGGTGGTGGGAGTGAGGAGTGGGCATCAAGGGAACTGCAGAGATTTGTAAAACAAGATGTGGACCTTGCAAAGCCAAGGATGAGCAGGTGGTCAGCTCAGCCCTCTGCACCCGGGGTGAAAACCAAAACAAACAAACCAAAAAAAAAAAAAAAAAAAAAAAAGAGGGGAAAGTAGTCCATCACCTAGTGCCACATATGTAATTTTAGAAGTCTTACGTACATGGCCACACTTGAATATTTAAGACAATCCTGCACAATAGAAGACATACGGAAAGCACCTCTGAGCAGCTGGCAGTGATGGGAGGTGGAAGTGGAGAAGGGAACAAAGGAGACACACACGTGAACAAATCAGTCAAGGGCTGGGGCTTGTCTGGAGCAATCGTGATAACGTGTCGTTGACCGAGGAGTTTGGCTAACCCTACTCTTAGTGTCCGAGGTCCAGAAAAGCCCCAAATAGCCATACAGCACCATGAGTGATTTCCCCCATATTAGTTAAGACTCTGTTCACTCCAACCAACTGGTACCCACTGAGTTGGCTGAAGCCCACGCAGCTGCTTCCTTATAAGGAAGCCGCAGGGTCGCCCAGACCCAAAGCCTGAGAGGCAGGTGGGCCTCATGCCAGCCCAGACACAGCACCTACTGCTGTGGCTTACCTGTTTCTCTCTGAGTTCCCTCTTCTTTCTCCTCCCTCTTCACACCCACTTTCTTCCTGGTGTAGACTCAACCCAGACCATCAAGTCGCTGTTTCCAAGAATGGATTCAAGCTTTATTGCTTGACCTGGGGAGATTCCTATGAGATATTTTTGAAAAAGAAAAGAATAAGACGCAGGAAAGAGTATAAAATAGAACTCCATTTTTGTAAAAATATTTTGTAAAATAATCGAAAAAATATCCCTTGGCATGTATTTGTATGGATCTCATAAATGCAAACATGGATATGAATATAAGCACAAATAAAAATATGTTGGAAAGCGGCTGTGCTCACCACTATACCAATGCATAGAAAAATATTTTGAGGGGCGCATGGGTGGTTCAGTGGTTGAGCATCTGCCTTTGGCTCAGGTCGTGATCCTGGGGTCCTGGGATCGAGTCCCACATCGGGCTTCCTACGGGGAGCCTGCTTCTCCCTCTGCCTGTGTCTCTGCCTCTCTCTCTGTGTCTCTCATGAGTACATAAATAAAATCTTAAGAAAAAAAGAAAAATATTTTGAAAGGATACATTCTCGGTTACCAACATGGGCTCCCTGGTGCTAGGTTATGGGATGATGTAGTTGAAAGTAGGAATAATGGAATCAATACTGCACTAAAAAAATGCATCTCATGTATTCATTTATGTAAAATGATATCTGAGAAGGAAAACCAGCAAAAGGATTGAGAAAGAAAAAGAGCAAAAGAGAAAGACATAAAAGTATAGCCAGACTGATACTCAAATCCTTACATCACATTCCAAATTCCTAGGGACGGACTCTGATTGGCCACTTTTGGGCCAATCATCTGTGGTCAGGAAGCAGAGTCATTGGATATAAATACATCTGATCCCAGCATTTTATCTTGGTAGTTGCAGGGATGGGAAAAGAGGTCCAGAAACCCGGAGGCTGGGATAGCTAGTCACATGAGGCAAATTTTCCACTATTTTTTTTTTTTCTTTCTTAATTCCTAGAAACTTCAAGAGGAAAGGTTAAGGGCCAGGGGTGGAATGATCCAAGTAAGACCTGGCGGCAGCTTAGGAATTAACCAGGTGAATGAGATGGGGACAAGAGATGCAAAGGTTCTGTGGTAGGGAAAGCATAGCAAGGAAGCATTGGGGATCTTTGGATAATTCTAGAGATTGTAGGTGGCTGCCCTGGGAGGAAAATGATGAGACAACTGAGTAGAGGTGTGAGCCGGGACCAGAGCGTGAGTGAGGAGGTCAGCAGGTCTGTGGGCTGATCCCAGAGGGCCTTGGGTGCTATTGTAAGGACTTGGCTTTTTCTGGAAGGATGAGATGGAAGGATGAGATGGAAGGATGAGATGGAAGCAACGAGTGGATGAGTGGGTTTTGAGCAGTGGTGGGACAGAGTCTGGTTTAAGTTCTGGTGTTTTTTTTGTTTTTGTTTTTGTTTTTTTTTTGGTTTAAGTTCTAACAGGAAGGAGGTGTCATTAATATGTGTGCCCCAATTCCATCTCTCCACCCCCTGCCCCAAACTCAGCCAGGCCGTGAAGCAAACAGGTTTATTGCTCTCTTATCCTGAGGGGTTTCCAAGATGAGGATTTCAGCCCCTCGCCCCAAATTACAGTGAGGCCATTAGTCCTCCGTCTTAATCAGATATCTCCCACCCTATTAAGCAATTTGGGGCTGTTTCTAGAGAAGATTTTGTTATTCCCCTAAATCTCTGGCTGCCTCGTTTAGACCTGGTGTTTAGGCGGAATGCAATTAACACATTTCAAACCTGGTTTGGTCTGAAATCCAATCAATTGTAACTCGTTTTCAAATCACGCCGCGTTCTCTAATTGTGAGCTTCGGCCTCCACAGAATAGCCACTTAAGTCAATTATTGCATCGCCTGTATGAAAATTGCACTATTTGTGTCGGCAGCGCCCCACATTACTGATGAGCTTCCTCGAGCTAATGGAATAATGAAAACACAAAACAGATTTACGGTGCTTAATAAGGGAAAGAGATAATGAAGGCAAATTAAAATGGAAGCTCAGATCTGCATGGAGAACAGGTAATGCAGTTTCTCCTTTTAAATTAACGCTGGAATTCTCAAATGCGGATGGCAGGCAGGAGGAGGAGGAAGTGAAATTAAAATTCTGTTAGACACGAGCCTGCTTTGGGAACTTGGTTTCGGAGATTGTGGCCCTCGGTCACACTTCCTAGACTGTCAGGGGCCAACCCCACAGGTGTGACACGCCCCATCCTCACCTCCTGCCACCCCAGCCTCATTCATTGGAGTAGACTTACTTCCCACATTGAATGAGACACTTAACCCCCACCCCCACCCCAAATTCTGTAAGCTTGGCCGTGTCATTATCATCATTTTATAGAAGAGGAAATTGGAGTTAATAACCTGTCCAAGGTTCAAAGCTGCATGTGGATCTAGACCAGGGTTGCTCAATTTCTGCACTACTGTCTTTGGGGCCGGGATACTCCTTGCGGTGCGGGGCTGTCCTATATAGGACGTCCGGTAACGTTCCTGGGCTACACCTGCTAGATGCTGGTAGGGCCCCTGCCCCACAGTCATGGCAACCAGACAGCATGTCTGTCTCCAGATATTGTCAAATGTTCTTTCAGGGACAGAATCACCCTGGTAGAGATCCCCACTGGTCTAGACTCTGGGTGCTCACCTGTCACCCAGACGGCCCCTCTTGCCAGATGGGACAAGCAGCACAGGGCTTGGGAGTCAGGAGATCTGGGGCCGCATCCTGCCCCTGCCCCCTTGTGGCACCCAGGACAAATCATGGCTCCTCGCTGGGCCTGGGTTTTCTGACGGGTCAAATGGGGGTAACAACACCAGGAGCTAGAATCTGGCTTGGCTAAAGAAGTTTGGCCAAGGCCATAGAAGGTTTGGCTGAACGAGAAGCAGCAGTCAGGGGGAAGTCAGAGAGGAGGGCATTAGAGAGTCCCCAGGAGCTGGGCAAGCCAGCCGGAGGGGCCAGACTGGCAAGAGATGAGGCCAGGTGAGGCCAGCGAAGGCAGAGCCAGACTTGGGGAGGCAGGAGAGTTGGACCTGTACTCCCCTCCTCGTTCCCTCTTTCTTCCCTCCCTCCCACCTACAGCCCTCACCCCCCTCTGTAGCAGGCACTCAGTGTCTTATTCTCACTTACCCCTGAATGTTTGCTGGGCACTTTCTCATCTACTGGGGCAGGTGCTTCTGAGCACCATCCCAGGGCTAATCAGAATCATTACAGCGACCATAATAAATATCAAGATGAAAGCAACATATTTTTTTATTTTTTGAATTTTTTATTTATTTATGATAGTCACAGAGAGAGGGAGAGAAAGAGACACAGGCAGAGGGAGAAGCAGGCTCCATGCACCGGGAGCCCGACGTGGGATTCGATCCCGGGTCTCCAGGATCGCGCCCTGGGCCAAAGGCAGGTGCCAAACCGCTGTGCCACCCAGGGATCCCAATGAAAGCAACATAGATGAGGCGCATGCCAACCCCCTCCCATGCATCACATCATGAGGCTCTCCCAATGCTCCATGTTGGTGTCTTTATTAGCCCTGTTGGACAATTGGCGAGGTGTCCAAGAGGACAAGGAAAGAGAAGAGAGAGACTTTGAAGCCCAGGAGAAAGACAGAGGGGAAATTTGCCAGCAACAGCTGCCATTCAGTGAACACACACTCCGTGCCAGGCCCCATCCCAAGTATCTTAAATGATTTCACTCATTTGCTACTCCTCATCATACTTTTTATCTTAATTTCATGGATGGAGAGGCACTGAGAGGTTAAGCAGGTTGTCATATTTATAGAGCTAAGTGCAGACCTCTGGTTTGAGCCCAAGTAGTCTGGCCTCAGTCTGTGTCCTTGACGCCTGCCTCTCAGAGCTGATGGCTGCACGGCACCCCTGGGGAATTTAGGCCCTGGGTAGGGAGACCTCTGATCTCACCAAAGGCGTTGTGCCCTAAACATGGCATCAGTGATCAGGGCTTCCTTTCCTGAAGGGACACTGGACATCTCATTAAGTGAGGATGGCAAGGATGGCCCTCTGTGACTGGGGCTACCCCCAGACCACAGGATATTCGCACAGGACTTGGAGGGGAACACCCAGAACTGAGTTTGGCTTTCCTTCTATGGCGTGTGGCTTGGGGACCAAAGGAAACTGCTTACTAAAACAAAACAGAATAAAAAATTACCTGCGTCTGTGGACTATTAATAATCCAAGGACAATAGTCAGTAAGAAGAGACCCTAGCACAGAGGTTGGCACAGAGTCGGTGCTTAGTACGTGTTCAGTCCTTTCCTTGTTCCTTGCCACCCCCCAGCTTAGCACTGACCGTTCGGGCTGAGGGTCTGTTTGAAGTAGCTCCCACCCCACAATTGTCACAGACCACTGTGCCTTAGTGGCTGATCTTTCTTTTCTGAGCCCAGTGCTTAGCTGTGTGACCTTCAGCAGGTTGTTTGACATCTCTGAGTCTCCACTTCCTGGGGTTTGGGGCAGGATCTGTGGATACCCTTCCATTTCCACTCCACTCCTGCTTGCAACTCCTTCCTCTCCTCATTTCCTCCCCCCACCCTCTGTCCTCATTCCTTTTGTCTACACTCTTCTCTACCCACTTTTTGCATCCAGCTGCAAACTTCAGACTAGATGATTTCCCGGGGCTGGGGGACCAGGACAGAATACAGAAGATCCCTTCCTTTTCTGAGGGCTTAACATACCAGGGCTCTCAGCTGGCCTATTCAGGAACCTTCCAGCACAGGTAGATCTCAGCTGACGTCTGGTCGACAAGCCAAATATTTATGGAGCTCCTAGGATTTCCCGCCACATTAAGCCCGCTGCTTATCTCTCGTCTGCACACAGCCCTTGTCTGTTCACCTTCGGTCAGACGTGTCCCAGAATCCTCTGGGCTTCAGGCACCGTCTCTCAGGAGGGTGATGAAACCGTGTCCGCCTCTAATCACTTCCAGGAATAATAATAGTTCCTTACATTGTATAGGGTTTCTCAAAGCACTTTTGCACACATCATCTGACTAGCTTCTCACCATAAGGCTGTGACTTAGACTTTATTTTGAGTCCCGTCATAGGGAGCGCTAAGCCACCTGCTCCAGGCTTCAGAGTCCATAGTCCATGTGGGGCAGAGCCTCGGCGTCCCCGTGGCCTCCCCGGAGGCCCGCTCCCCCGGGGCCAGCCCATGCGTGGGCCGCAGGACACGAGCATCTGTGGAGGCCCACGTACCTCATGTCCCATACACAGAAGTCATGAACAAAGCTAAACATGGTTTTTCTCCTACCTGGGCAAATAGATCTGGAAGGCCGGCTTTGAATTTAGAGATCTTGGACTCCTCAGAGTTTTGCATTGGAATGTGCTAGAAGCCATATCGTGCATGGCCTTTTTAGTTTCATGGAGCCAATAAATCTTCTTTATGCTTATGCCGGCTCAAGTTTCTGTCACTTGTGATTGCAAGTCCTGATAATACATTGCTGTGGAAGACAGACCAGGGGACAAGAAGGTGGCTCAGCAGTCTCCCTGTGAACTGTGGAGGTCAGAGACCTGCAGTAATTTATGACCTTTTAGGGGCACCTGGCTGGCTCAGCGGTTGAGCGTCTGCCTTCAGCTCAGGGCGTGACCCCGGGGTCCCAGGATCGAGTCCCACATCGGGCTCCCCACAGGGAGCCTGCTTCTCCCTCTGCCTGTGTCTCTGCCTCTCTCTCTGTGTCTCATGAATAAATAAATAAAATCTTAAAAAAATGTATGACCTTTTAGATAAAGGAATAGTAATATAAAGTTGAATCAAAAAAGGGAATCTGGAAAATGTATAAGTGCTTGCACAACATGCAAGATGCGTCACACCCGGGATCCCTGGGTGGCTCAGTGGTTTGGCGCCTGCCTTTGGCCCAGGACGTGATCCTGTGCACCTGGGATCGAGTACCGCATCGGGCTCCCTGCATGGAACCTGCTTCTTTCTCTGTCTCTCTGTCTCTGTCTCTGTCTCCCTCTCTCTCTGTGTCTTTCATGAATAAATAAATAAAATCTTTAAAAAAAAAAAAGATGCACCACACCCTTTTAAGGTAAGAAAGTAATACAGAAATACCTCGAAATTCTCAGCCATAACCTACCCTCATACAGTGTCACAGCTTCTCAGGTCCAATCTCTTTACTTTGCAAATAAAGATGTGGAGGCTCAGGGAGGGGAAGCAACCTGCTCAAGGTCTCACAGCTAGTGAGAAGGAAAAATCAATCATTCATCAAATTACCAAATATTTATTGATCGCGTATCAGGTACAACCTCTTGTGGTTAGTATTGGGGTGCGGTAGGGCAAGGTTAGGCAAACCATGGCCCACCACCTGTTTTTGTAAATAAAGTTTTATTGAAATGGAGCCTTGTCCATTTGTTTATGTATTGTCTGTGGCTGCTTTCATGCTGGGTGGCAGTATTGAACGGTCACAATAGAGACCACGCATCATGAGAGTGGTGGGCTCAGCCTTGGGTTCTGACCATCTACAAGGCAATAGACCAAGTCCCGAAGTTTCTACCACCCTCACTGGAAGGCCCAAGGACCCCTGGGTCAGAAGGGCAGGCTGCCTGGCTCATCTCTCCCCTTGGAAGGGGTCAGGGCAGCAATCTTGACTTCAGAATCTTTATTGGAAAATAAACACCATTAATGTACAAGAAATCTCATCAAGGGTCCAGTCAAAACATCCCCGTGTAGGATTGATGCCATCCTAATGGGCTCCAGATGTCCCCGGGTCTCGGTGTCCCGGTGACCTGAAGGAGGGAAGCAGGCCCTGGGGGGAGACACATGGTGGGTTTGGAACTCAAAGAGCCATGCTCACCACCCCAATTTCTCTCTGTGTGGGCAAGTGTGGGGGACCCCTTCATCTGGCCCTGCTCAGCTTCACCAGACCCCGTCCATCTCTGCCCTCAGTGGTCTCTTGAATTTATGGAGTCGACCCCAGGAAATGCCCAGTCTGGGGTGTCATGATTCCACCAGGGATTGAAGCTGAGGGTGAGTTTCTGCTAGTTGGTGGGGAGGGGGGAGGGGAGAGGAGCTGGAGGCCAGGTCTAGGCCAAAGGCAGGCGGCCTGTGGAGAAGATCACAGGACAGACTAGGGGAAGGAGGGTGGGTGGAGGGGATGGGCAAAGACTGGAGATTGGAAAGGCAGCCCCAGAAGTTGCTCTACAGATACTGTTTTTTATGAAGATGACAATTCAAAAACCCACCTTTACATTTAAAGATTTTTATTTCTTTATTTGAGAGAGAGAGCGAGCATGCACAGGCAGGCGAACACACAAGCAGGTGGGGGTGGCCAAAGGGCACAAGCTGGGGGGGGTGCAGAAGGAGGGGGAGAAGCAGACTCCCCGCCAAGCGGGGAGCCCAGGACCCCGGGATCATGACCTGAGCTGAAGGCAGACGCTTAACCGACTGAGCCACCCAGGTGCCCCCAAAACACTCCTGAGCTGGCCCCTGGCCATCTGGCTGTCTGGGCCCCTCCCTTCCTGCCACACCTCTCTCACTGCTGGGCTCCGGCTCCCCCTGGCCTGCCTGCTGGTCCTGCCTCCAGGCCTCTGCCCTGGGGGTTCCAGCCCCTGGAGCGCCCTTGGGTGCAACATCTGCACTGCCCACCCGCTCGCTTGATCCAGGTGTCATTCCCCAGAGCTGCGTTCCCTGCCCTCCCATCCCAACCATTCTCCCTCTTTCTTCGTTTCATTGTTCTTCCCAGCACCTGTCACTACGCGCCTGGTAGGCTGTGCGTTTCGGTTTATTCATTACGATTCTGTGTCTCTCTCCCTAGACTGTATGTGCCACACGGGGGGACTCGGGCTTAGTGGGTGCTGTGTCTCCAGCACTTGGAACAGGGCCCCACTCTTACTAGGTGCTCGGTCAATGCTTACTGAATGCCTGCTGTGCTAGTAACATTCTCCGTGTAAAAATATCTAAACGATCCAGGTGGATCATTTCAATAATCGGTCAGATCAGACTTGTGCCCCTGGGAGGGCTGCGGCTCTCCCTCCCCCGGCTTCCCCACTCCCTGCCCTCCCTCACCCTACGCCCCCAGAGTCAGGAGCAGGCGGCTGGGCCCCTCCACCATACAGCTGTTCTGACGTGCCCCCCGAAGCTGCAAAGGGCCTGAGAGCTGGAAGCATGTTTCACACTCTTGGGCCTTCCTTCCTCATACCCACGGGGCTGCCAGTATGTGTGTGTGTGTGTGTGTGTGGGGGGCCTATTGGAGGGGGCCCAATAATAATAAAAGCAGTCATACTGGCTGACAGACGTGGAGACCTGAGCCTCACAGCAACCCCAGTCAGAAGGCTACATATATCATCAGCCCATTAGCAGAATAGGAAACTGAGGCACAGCGAGGTTAGATACTTGCCCAGGGTCACAAAGCTGGCAAGTCGGGGAGCTGAGTCTGAAGCCCAGTGGGACCAGCTGTCTTACCTACTCCCATGTTACTATCTTCCTTCAGCCTCTGGGATGCCAGCTTTACCGGGGCAGGCGATGCCGTCTCTCTGTGGCTTCCTGCAGGATAGCCGTTGCTGCCCAACATGCACTCGTTGAATAAATCAATGTTTAGGAGCATCCCATTTTTTTAAAAGATTTTATTTATTTATTCATAAGAGGCAGAGAGAGAGGCAGAGAGAGAGAGGCAGAGATACAGACAGAGGGAGAAGCAGGCTCCATGCAGGGAGCCCAAAGTGGGACTCGATCCTGGGTCTCCAGGATCAGGCCCTGGGCCGAAGGTGGCACTAAACCGCTAGGCCACTGGATTGCATCCCATTTTACAGGTGAGCACATTGAGGACCAGCAGAGCGAGGGACTTGCTCAGGCCCATGCAGTCAGCTGACGTCTGCCCTGGGCTGGGGCTGCGGTAACAAAGTGCCACAAGTCTGAGGACATCAAGCAGCAGAAATGTATCCTCTCACAGTTCTGGAGGCCAGAGATAAGAAATCAAGGTTTTGGCAGGGCTGTGCTCCCCTCCCCCGGAGGCTCTAGGGGAAGATGCTTCTCCCCTCCGCTAGCTGCTGTGCTCCCAGCATTCCTGGGCTTGAAACATCCCTCCGTGTCCACAAGCCTTTTCCCCATGTCCGTGTGTCCCTCTCCTTCTTGTAAGGACACCAGTCACAGGATTTAGGACCCACCCCAGCTCCAGGATGACCTCATCTCGAGATCCTTAAATAACAACATCTGCAAAGACCCTGTTTCCAAATACAGTCACATTCTGCAGGTGGATATGAACTTGAGGGATGTGATTCAACTGCTACACTGGTAGAGCTGGCGGGAACCCGGGTCTCCCCCAAGCCTGGACCCTGGAGGCTCCCCCAGGAGTTCTGCTCTGGGCAGTGGGGTGGGCAGCCTACGGCTGTGGCTGTCAGTCTCCCGTGGCCTTGTCAGGAGGGAGAGGGAGAAAATAAACTCTAGGGTTAATGAAAGCAGCGAGATGATCCCAGCTGACCTCTGTAATCCCCCGCTCTGAGCTCGGCTTTCCATCATCACTAGAAGGTTCTTTTTATCCCTTCTTCTACAGAGTATCCCCAGAGAAGCAACCCTTCCAAATTTAATAAACTCCCCCCACCCCACCCCCAGCTTTCCCTGAAATAATGGAATCGCAGGATGATTTTCAAATGTCTTTCCCGACCCCATGATTAATAAATCCCAATGAGAACGAAGTTGGGGGGGGCGGGGAGATGGTGAGTGGATGAGGATGTGGCTGTTTGTGTGTTAGAGTCCATGCACAGACACCTTTAAGTGGAAGTGTGAGCAGCTAGCGTGTGCGTGTGTATGGGCGTGCCAGGCCGGGGATTGGGGACCGAGTGGGAGTGTTGGGGCACCTGGGTGGCTCAGTGGTTGAGCTTCTGCCTTTGGCTCAGGTCATGATCCCGGGGTCCTGGGATCGAGTCCTGCATCAGGCTCCCCACAGGGAACCTGCCTCTCCCTCTGCCTGTCTCTGCTTCTCAATCTCTCTCTCTCATGAATAAATAAATAAAATCTTTAAAAAAACCCTCAATGAATGTTGATGCTACTCATCAATACTGAATTGTATGCTTAGGAGTTGCTAAGAGAGTAGAGCTTCAATGTTCACACCGGAACAACAAGGAGTAATTATGTAGGGTGAAAAATGTGTTAGCTAACCTTATCGTGGTGAGCACTTCACAATATATACGTGATCAAGTTATCACATCATACACCTTAAACACACACAATATTATATGTAAATCATAACAAAACTGGAAAAAATTCGTGGGACCAAAAAAGAATGTATGCAACTGTGAACGTCATGCTGATATTCATAGTAATACCCAGTTCCCTACACAGTCTCCCCATTTCCTCTCAGACCTCATCTTGTACCACTGTACCCCCTCCTTCTCTCTCCTCCAGCCACACCAGGCTCCTTGAACACAGCAGGATTGTGCCTGCCGCAGGACCTTTGCACTTGCTGTTCTCAATGATTGAACGTTCTTCCTCCAGAAACCCACATGGCTCCCCCTTCCTCTTTCCCTGGCTGTGCTCAACTGTCACCTTATCCGAATCTCCTGCTGTGATTACCATGGTCATGCTCCAGCACTTCCAATCCATCGGCCTTGGGGTGGGATGGGGTGGTGGGGGAATTGGGGGATAACAGAAGAACACACCAGAGAAAGGGAGTGGAGGGGTGGCCAAAGGTGGACAGGGAGTCGATAACTATAGAAAAATTTCACTGGCTTGACAAGACATCCCACATCACGTAAAATTCTTTGTTGTCAATTTTTGGAAGGGAAATCTTTTAGAATGTTTGGCTGGAGGGGAGTTTAGAAATCATCCAGCTTCATGCTTCTTAAGTGATTTGTGGTCATGAACTAGCATTAATCCTCTTTGGACAACAAGTGACAAAAATATAAAACCTCAAACTGGCTTATGCCAGAAAGCAAATGTGTTGGCTTATGTAACTGTAATATCCAGAAGTAGAACGGCTTTGAGCTTGGCTGGACCCAGGGGCTTCCCCGTGTTATCGGGACCGTCCCTCTCCGTCCCTCAGGGCTGTTCTCTTTTGTGTTGGCTGCAGACCCAGCAGGCCCTCTTTGCATGGTGGCCTCGACTGGCTTGGGCTTTCCATCAGTTAGCTCAGCAACCCGAGTCATATCACTGCAGCAAGAATTCTGGGCTGGCTTGACTCAGCTGCTCCCACCAGAAGGACGGCTCAAGGCATAGGCTGCAGCCAGCGTGTTATTTTTGCCTTTCACCGAATAACACCAAATGCTTTCTCCAAATCACATAACCCTGACTTTCCTCTGGGAAGCCACCTTCTCCCCGACTCACAGTCCACAAGCCAACGGGGCAATCAGCGCTCCCAGCCACCATGACGGGTTCAGGGGAATCACGCGTGTCTTGGTTTTCTTGGGCTACGATAACCATTGACTGAGCGACTTAAAGAATGCACGTTTAAAAAAAAAAATTAAAAAAAAAAAAGAATGCATGTTTATCTCTCACGGTTCTGGAAGTTGGGAAGGCCAAGATCAAAGCGCAGGCAGGTCCAGCATCTGGTGAAAGCCTGCTTCCTGGCCACAGACAGGGCAGGGGAAGCAAGCTCTCTCCTGTCTCTTCCTAGAAGGACTCTGATCCCATTCATGAGAGCACCACCGTCATGACCTAACCACCTCCCAAAGGCTCCACCTCCTATCAGCACCACATAGGGGACTGGGGCTTTCACATCTGAATCAGGGTGGACACAAATATTTAGTCCACAAAAACATGGTTTTGGCCAAGCCAGGTAGGCCAGGTCAAGTGAATCCCATGGCTTTTGCTTGAACAGCTGCCAAGTGAGTTGGTTGCTCTCTCCCTCCAGATATGGCATCAAGGGGGTGTCAGGCTGGAGCTCCACCAGCCACCTTGACATCCCAGTGGGAAATCCCATCCCAGAATCAACCCAGGGGAGACAGCATCCAGAGGTGAAATTGTCTGAGCACTTGCAGCAACCTGTGGCTGAAGCCAGCTCACCCTCCTTGACTTCTTAGCTACAAAACCCAACAGATTTGGGCGGGGGGGGGGGGGATGGGGAGTTGAATGGGTACAGAGTCTCCATTTGGGGTGATGACAATGTTCTGGAAATGGGTGGTGGTGATGGTTGCTCAATACTGTGACAGGAACTCAATGCCACTAAATTGTACACTTAGACATAGTTATATGGTGAATTTTATGTGATCTGCATTTTACTGCAATAAACATACCAATAAATTCCCATTTTGTTTAAATCCATTTGAATCACATTTTTACCTCTGGCAACCATGAGGCCACAGTGGCACTAGTTATGTGCCCTCGGCATGGGAATGTATCTGTCCAGCGTCCCATCCCCTCATGGGTTCCACTGACACAGCACTTGGATGAAGGTTTTGGCAGGTGCCATGTGCTTGTCTCTCCTGGTGTCACAGGTGTGTATTTACAGGGACTCTGGCAGGAGAGCTCAAGTCCGAAGGTGTGACTCAGTGGTTGACGGCGTTAGGGCAAGCAACATGAGAGGGAGGCTGCTTCCTCACAAATCCCAATAGGGTCGTTCCACAAACAGCATGTCCTGAGACCCACACCCCTTTCCACTCACTGGCCCTGGGAGCGGTGAGGCCCTCAGCATACTGGGCTGGAGGGACCCTTAAGGATTTCCCATCCCAAGGGAGCCGTCTCCCCTCTCCTATGAGAAAGCAGACCAAGAAGGCCAGACAGTGCTTGGCCCTAAGTGCCTTCCCAGCCAGACTGTGACCCCCTGGGGGAATTACATACCATCTCCTGATGACAGAGCTGTCAGATTTCTGGGCGCTGGTGGGGCGGGCAGTTGGGGGCTTCCCTCCCTCCCTCCTCACCTTGTCTGGCTCCCCTCCTCAGCCTCCCGACCTCTGAATCCTTATTTAAAAAGCAGCATTTCTGGTCCAGCTGCCACATTTCCAATGGATTACTGCTGCCATTCTAGACAGAGGACTCACTCTCTCGGTTCAGTGGCTAGGAAGGATCTGCCCCAGATGGCCTCCTCTCCAATCTCTATAGCTTCAGGCCACCTGCTCATTCATTCATTCATTCAGTCAGTCATTCACTCAGGACACTGCAGCCTATCTGCCCTCATATCCTCCCTTTTTTGTTTTGATCTCGGGGGTCCCATCACGTTCACCCCCTTCTGCTTCTCTAATATGCTCACCCCCTCCCAGGCCGACCCCCGGCCTTTGCACTGGCTGTGCTCTCTGCCTGGCATGCCCTTCCTTCAGAGCCTCCCATGGCTGACTTCTCCTCGGCCTCCGAGTCCACATCAGATACCACCTTGGAGGAACCTTGGGTGACCCCCTGGCTAATGTAGCCTGCAGCCCACTCCCATTTTCTGTCTATTCCAGTGTGGCAGCAGCATTATCGGATGACTTCCTTATTGATTAACTGGAGTCCTTGCTTATGATCTGTCCATCCCAACCAGAGGAAATGGGGTCATGGAGGACATGGTCACTTGGTTTCTGGAGACCAGAGCCAGCTCTGGCCCCTAGTTGGTGTTTTGCACCTTTGAGTGGCTTCCACAGGGTCTCCCCAGAAGCAGACATAAGGATTTAAGCACAAAGAGTGTATTTGGGGAGTATGGGCAACAGCATCCGGGCCAGGGGGAGGTGACACGAGAAGGAAGGCAGCCCTCCCCACCCCGACAGTGTGGCATTGAACGAGTTTCCATGCTGGGCAAGGGGAGCTAAATCCCTGTAGAACACGCTCCTCAGAGTTACCCTCCCCCGGGGAGTGGGCAAGGGGAGTACCTTTTCCCAAAGTCCAATCAGTCATTAGTTGAGGGTTGCTCCCAGGAGGGGAGAGGGCTTGGTACCTCCTACCTGCTGTGTGCAGGGCAGAACTGGGTGCAGAGGCCTGAGAAAGCCCTCAGGCAAAGAAACACAGGTGTGTGGGTGCCTGGGTGGCTCAGTTGGTGAAGTGTCTGTCTTTGGCTCAGGTCATGATCCTGGGGTCCTGGGAACAAGCTCAGCAGGGAGCCTTGCTTCTCCCTCTCCCTCTGCCTCTGCCCCTGCTTGGGCTCTCTCTCTAGCTCTAGCTCTCTCAAAAAAACAAAACAAAACAAAACATAATATATTTTTTTAAAAAAAGTGTGGGTAGCTCATGGTCAAGTAAATACCAAGTGTACACAATGGGGTGGTGGGAAAGCAGTGTCTACTAGGTGAATAAATAGACAACCAGACAAATGCAGTCAATCCTCAGTTCCATAAGCCTGAATGCCTACAGTACGTACAGCGTTGGCGATGGAGTGACAATTCAAACAGACAGAGTTCTTGGCCTTATGGAAAAGGACAAGCAAGGGAACGGATCATATCAAACTCCATTACTTAAAAAACAAAAACAAAAACAAAAAAAAAAACTCCATTACTTAATTTCAATTGTGCACAACCTCCAAGGAGGTCAGGGGCTCTCAGGGTTTGTAAAGTGAAGACCTGGGGCTGGGGTTGGGGCAGGATGGAGGGATCTCCCTGAGAAAGCTGTGTTGAACTCGAGCCCTGTTTAATGACTCGGAGGAACAGCATTCCAGACAGAGGGAACAGCATTCCGAAGGCTCAGGGAGAAGAAAGTGGTTTATTAGAGAATCACTTCAGTAGAGTGCGTGTTCCCGTCTTCATCTCTAGCCACCTACCCCACGTCTCCTCGGAGTATCTAATAAACTGCTCAGATTAACATTGTCCGAAAAAACTTCTTGGGTTTCTACTCCCAACTCGCTCCTCTATCTCGGTCAATGGTACTACTTGCCCCAATTATTGAAATGTCACCTTATCGGAGAAGGTCCCTCTGACCACCAACGGGAACGTGAAGCACCAACCCCTCCATGGCCACCTTCTACCTCTCGACCCTACTTTGTTTCTCCCTCACTGGTATCACCAGCTGACCAACCGTGCGTGCTTAGTTTACCATCTGCCTCACCAAAGGGCCAGACTCTTGAGGGGACAAGCATTGCTATGTTCTCCATGATACCCCCAGCCCCGGAATAGAGTGCGGGGCATAGTGAGTGCTCAGTGGATATCCATTTGAATAATGAACACATGAACCCAAACATGATTTCTAGAGCAGTCTTTCTCAACCAGGGGTGATTTTGCCCACCGGGAGACATTTGACAATGTCTGTGGAGATAAATGTATATATATTTTTTTATTGTCATGACTGGGATGTGGGTAATACTAGCATCTATTAGGTGGAGACCAGGGATGCTGCGACACGTTCTACAGTGCACAGGACAGCTCCCCACAGCAAAGGATTGCCTGATCCAAAATGCCAATAATGCTGAGGTTGAGAAATCCTGGTTCCACCATTCTGCAATGTCAGGACTCTGAGTCTGTCTGTCTGTCTGTCTGTCTCTATCTCTCAGAGGAAAATTTTTCCTTATATGGCCAGCAACACGCACTGGGTCACATGTTTACCTCTAGTCTAATCGCTGCCTAAGGAAGCCTGAGTTGCCATGATTGGCTTGGACCAACTGACTCACCTCATGGGACTGGACTCAGGACCTTGGAACAAAATCAAGGTTTCAAGAGTGACAAAGTAGGGGGAATAGTTGTTGGGTGTCAACTCAACCAATAGTATCTGTTACTGAAAATTATTTCATTTTTCACTTCTTATTGCTCCTATCACCAAAACCAAAACCAGCCAAGCAAGTAAAAAAGGCTTTGCTCTTTCTCCCAGTTACTTCTCACCCAGAGCTCCTTGTTTACTGACCCAGCCCTATTTCCTTAGCTTGCTGGAGAGAGGAAGGCAACTCTTTCCACCATCAGTCCACATTGTATATGAGTTTGCCTTCGAAGGCTGCTCAACCAGGCACCCCTTCCAGGATCTGTCCGACAAAGCCAGGCCCCCACTTCCCACCAGAAGACCCTTGCTGGCTAGGCAGATTGACGCTGCTGGTAGCATCAGCTCAAACATCCAAGTTCACCAAAGAGGCCTCGGACCCCAGAAAGGCAGGTGGGGGTTAAGCAGCCTGAGCCCGTCCACAAATGCCAGACAGCTGTGCACATCTTTGGAGCAGAGATGAAAAACAGATACTTAATGTATCTGGTTAGAAATGAGGATTTTCTGGTTTGGTTATGCCTGTCATTTTGAATGTGTCTTTTCTATTATTTACAGCATTTGTGCACCTGACCTTGTCAGTTTTGCCCCAAGAAGCGACTCGGTGAGCCACCCTCCAAGGCTGGCCCAGAGGCTCAGGGGAACTGCCCAGCCTCCCCTTGCGAAGACCAAGTCTGCATGAGGACGCTCAATCAGGAAAAGGTCCAGGAGGCTGCAGATAACACTTCTCAACTCAGGGCAGAGCCGAGCAAACTAATTCCTCGATTCCATCCTCCTCTGCCTGCACTGCCAAACCTGCTGATGGCCCGGCATCCAACCAATACCCAGTCCCACCATCTCAAGGTTATCCTTGGTTCCTTTCCTTCTCTCAGACGGCACATCCTTTCCATCAGGAAGTCCTGTCGGCTCCTAATAAAACATATCCCCCAAGCCTGGCCCCTTCTCAGCGCCTCCACAGCCATCAGCCTGGTAGGAGCCACGGACATCTCTAATGTTCCACACTGCTCTCCTGGTTCGATTCTTGCCCACTTCACAAGCCTGTCTCCAGCTGGCAGCCAGAGGGATCTTTTAAAAAAGAAGCCAGAGCAGGTGCCTCCCCTGCTTAAAATCCGCTGATGACCAAGTCCTTGATTTAGAATAAAATCTGGATTCCTCAGAGCCCTCCAGGGTTGGTCCCCCGGGAGCCTCCACTCCAGCCACAGCTCCTGTCTGCTCCCTAATTGCTGCAGACTTTGTCGCATCTCACAGCACAGAGCCTGCTGCTCCCCCTGCCCAGCAACTCTCTGCCCTTGGACTTGCCCTGCCTTTTCCTTCATGCAGCTTACTCTTTATCCTTCACAGCTTTGCTCAAATAAATGAGTATTGCCTTTTCTCTAGATAGATAGGTGATGAATGGATGGATGGATGGATGGATGGGTAGATAGACAGATAGACATGATGGAGGGATGGAGATACAGGTATAGGTATACATACACAATTGACAACCTCAAATATATATATAAATATTTATATAAATTTATTTTTATAAATATTTATAAAATACATTTATATTTATATATAAAACCACATATATAAAAATACATAAATATTTTTATAAATATTTATAATTTTTTAAATATTTATATTTATATATATATAAAACCATAAGGTGTTAATTGTGGTACTCAACACCACCCTCCCCACATCCTTAATTACATCTGGAACTTTTGAGCTTCATCTCGGGGAGGTCTGGAGGGCAGAGCTCGCAGCTCGCCTGCAACACAGGAACTCAGGAACTCTGATGCCACGCCGCCTAGGTTCAGGTCCTGACTTCCCATTTTCTAGCCATGTGCCCTTATGGAAGATGTTTCATTACCTCTTTGCCTCAATTCCCTCATCTTTCAGAATGGGGGACAACCATGAGGCTCATCCTAAAAGCTGTTGTGAGACGTAAACAGGCTAATACGGGTAAAACACAAAGAGCAGTGTCTGGTCTGTGGCATATGCTATACGTCCCCTGTTCTTCCTTCCTGGTCGCCGTTGTTAGGGTAGAAATGTTCCCAGAGCCAACTGATAGCTCACCACTGTTTCCTAATGGGAAACATCCACCCACCCTGACCCACCCACCCCTACGGGTCACAAGGTGAGGTGTTAGCCTATGGGTCCTTAAATAGGAAAGTCAGCCAGGAGAGAACTGGGAAAAACGTTTGCTTTTCTTACAAAAGCACCATTTGCAACTGCCACTACCCTTCATTCTCTCCTGCCTTTTTTCTGCCTTAAAGTCAAGTGTGATGTCCAGAGTTGCAGTAGTTACCTTGCAACCATGAGGCTAGAAGTTTAAGGACATTGCAGAAGATCACAAAAATGTGACACCAGGTCTGACATGAGTGAGTTAGTGATCAACACCAGCAGCTGCTTGCTTCAGATTTCTCATTGTGTGGGACACAGCCTTCCTTCCTTAAGCCACCAGCAGTCAAACATTGTTACCTAAAGCCAAGCACTCTCATAACTGATACAGGGCATTTGTTGGCCACTTCCGACTAAGGGTTTGTCAGTCTCCTTTCCTTCCTTCCTTCCTTCCTTCCTTCCTTCCTTCCTTCCTTCCTTCCTTCCTTCTTTTTCTTTCTTCCTTCCTTTTCTTTCTTTCTTTCTTTCTTTCTTTCTTTCTTTCTTTCTTTCTTTCTTTCTTTCTTTCTTTCTTTCTTTCTTTCTTTCTTTCTCTTTCTTTCTTTCCTACCTCAAGTGCAGAAAGCTGAGTTACACCTATTTCTCAGTTCCTGGACTCATCACCATTGGTCCAGGAAAGACCCTTCTTCATAGATTAATAATTGGTTCCCTTTAATCCTCTTTTCCCATTTGTTTTCCTCTCCTCTTTACAGGCTGCCATTCTAGTATCTTTAAGATTTTTTTTTGACATGTGTATATTACTATATGATTTGTATTATTTTGTGTACATATCTATTTTTATCCTGCAAATGGCATTGTGTTATATCTCTTGCTTCTTACACTGCACCCAAGGACTGGGTTCTTAGAATCTGTCCATGTTCTGGGTGGGTCTGGCTTATCCATTGTTCTAACTGTTGCTCAGAGTTCCCAGGGTGCATTCACATTTTATCCATCTGCTTCCCCATAACAGACACACTGGTAAGCCCCATCTCCTCATCACACCTCCAGTGTTGGCACAACAGCCTCCTACGAGGTCTTCATGTGGATGCTTGTGATAATTTGTCCAGCAGTGAGAGCTGGGGGAGGGTTGTTGGGTCCCCTACAATTGCATGTGGTTAAATGGACTCTGCAGCACCCATTTGCTCTTCAGAATGGCTGCATCAGATCACCACCCTATCAGAACATTTTGCTTACCCATTTTTGATTACTTTTTCCACTGTGAGTTTCCATTGATAGATTTACCAAAATTAAAGGCTCTTTTTGGTAGGAGTTTCCTTTTGCTCATTCAATGGCCCTCCTTGTCCCTTTCAAAGCTCTTCACCCTGAATTTTAATTTGTTGGGCCCCAGAGCCCAAGCACTTCCCAATTTTCCACACTGCCTGTCAGACTCAAAACTCATGCCTGCAAATCCTGTGTGATCAGGATTTATGTTGATGCCCAAAGCTCCCATGTGCCCAATGTCAAGATGGGATTCATCACTCCTTTTGATGGATTTCTTTAAAAGAATAGCTTTTTGAAGGCAAAGAAAAAGAGACTGTCTGAGAGGTATAGCGGACATCTGTTGTTTATGTCTGCGCAGAATCCATTCCTTCTTCTTCTGGCCACAGACCCCCAGTTTTCACCTGAGCACCTCGAGTTCCTCGGTCCTAGTCTATGAGGACCCATCTCCCCCAGTGCACATTCTGGTCAGTCGGAGTTCACAGTGATTGGTTCAGCAGTGGGCAAGGGACTGAGGCCATCTGATAAATTTCTAAACCAGGATATTAGCTGGGATGTTTTGGGAAGAGGTACTGTCTTTCTGCTGAAGTTTCTGTGCTTGGAGGATAAATCATGACACAGCTGGAGGTCACCTTTGTCATGAGATGGGGAAAGCCTGCTTGAAAGGGGAAGCAGAATTGAGAGAGTTGAAAATTCATCATGACATCATCTTTTGAGCCACTGGATTCGGCTCTGCCTAAACCCTGTTACCTCTGTTCTTTTTTTTTTTCCAGACACATGACCCAATCCAGTCCTGTTTCGAATAAGACAACTTGAGTTGGATTTCCATCACATCCAGCTGAAAAGCATACTGAGTAATACAGTGAGTGGTAGGCAGTTTACCCCAGTCCTTATTGAGAAAAAAAATCCCTGTCCCTCCATCATCTGTTGGCCCTTGGCCACTTCTTCTTCTTTTTTTTTAAGATTATTTATTTATTTATTCATTCATTCATTCATTCATTCATTCATTCATTAATGAGAGACACAGGCAGAGGGAGAAGCAGGCTCCTTGTGGGGAGCCTGATGTGGGACTTGATTCTAGGATCCCGGGATCACACCCTGGGTTAAAGGCAGGCACTAAACTGCTGAGCCACCCAGGCATCCCCCTTGACCTTCTTGAACCTCATATTCTACCATGCTTTCCTTCACCCACTCTCTTCCAACTACCTCAGCCTCCTGACTCTTCCTGGAACACACCAGCTTGTCCCACCTCGGGGCCTTTGCACTTGCTGTTCCCTCTGTCTGGAGTGCTCTTCTGCCTGACTTTCACACAACTGTTTCCTTCTCATGCCTCAGGACTCTGCTCGAACATTGCCTCCTCAGAGGGACCACCTCGGCAAGCCTATCCAGATGGTCTCCCCATCACTCCATTTTTCAGATTGGCACGGCACACCTATGTGATGCTGTCCTGTTTATTCGATACTTTACCTGGTTACTACTTGTCTCCCCCTGGAACTAAGCTGTTTTCACCACCATAGCACTGATGTTTAGAACAATGCCTGGTGTGTGGATGACGTTCAATAGATATATTTGAAATAATGAAGGAAGGACAGTTGAGAAGGAGAATGGAGGTAGGAAAGCAAGGAAGGAAAGAGGGCAGAGGGAGTAACTGCGAGAGTGTTGGGAGGTTAGATTCACACGAATGTCCCAGGTTTAAGAGCCTCTCTCTTTTCCCCACACATTCAGACTCGGTCCAGAACCAAACTCAGAAACAAGAGCCTTTGAAATCCCATCTTGGGATATCCCTCTGGCCTGCCACTTAATTAAGTGACCCCATAATGAAATTTCTCCCCATTGGGTCCATATTTAATAATTAATTGACCTCTTCAGCCCAGCCACATTCAGAGCCTCATCAATTATGCATCTTTCCCTTCTGCACTCAACACTCACCCCCCCAGAAAATAGGGCCCAAACAGGAGAGGCTCCAAGTGGTTGGAAGTAGAGGGGGGTTTCCCTGAGGGGTAAAGGTCCCCTGCAGTGTTGACCTGCTGAGGACAGATAGAGAGGGATGGGAGAGGGGCAGATCCAGTCTTGGGCCTGAAGCTTATACCATCTGTGAGGCCCTCTTAAAGAAGAAAACAAAATTATTCATAAAAAATCAGGCACAAAAGTAAATATTTACCTAGGAAAAAGAAGCCAATTACTTTCTTAGAAGCTGACACAAACCACAAAATCCAACAAAAAAAATATTTTTATTAATTGCCTGGCACACTTTGAGAGTCATTAATTCAGCAAATATTTAAGATTAGTCACTTCACAAGAAAATTTGAAATGCCTTGAAATGTCGTAGTTCATGGAGGAAAGACACTTGGGGGCCATTTCCCCCTTGACCACAGACATCTTGATTATGTCTTCTTATAAATATCATTTCCCACAGGGAGAAAAGAAAATGCAATTCATTCTTTCCTCTAAAAAGGTTGATCAGGGAAAAAAAAAATTTGACAGTTCACAAAAGTTTCCTTTGGCTTTGTAACCCATTTTAGGTCATGTCACATAGTGCCTTAGTTTGCTAAGGCTGTCATAACAAAGCACCACAGAGGGGCTCAAACAACAGACATTTATTTTCTCCCCTACCTGCATGTGGAAGTCCAAGATCAAGGTGTCAGCGGGGCTGGTTTCTCCTGAGGCCTCTCTCCCTGGTATGGAGACAGTCGTCTTCTCCCTGTGTCCTCACATGGTCTTCCCTTAGTGTGTGTCTGTGCCCTAATCTTCTCTTCTTATAAGGACACCATCATATTAGATCAGATCCCACACTAATGACCTCATTCGAACTTAGTCACCTCTTTAAAGACCCTTTCTCCAAATAGAGTCACATTGTGAGGTCTTGGGCTCTAAGACTTCAACATATGACTCTGGAGAAAGACACAATTCAGCCCACAACATAAACATCTGCAGAAGGGCTATCGAATTTGGGATAAGTATTACCAAGGGTCTTTCCTACATGAGCTAAAATATTTCAAGGCCTTTCAAGTTTTCTAGGTGCAGTGACTAACCTCAAATTCTCACTAATTGATGACTCTCATCAACTAGTTTGTTGATGATGTCCATCCTTGCACTACGATGATGACTCTGGGGCTACCGTGGGTGGAAGGAGCTTTCTGGGAAGCCATTCTCACCCTGGAGAACAAGCGGTGACTTAACCATGCCCAGAGATGGGCCTTGAGCCACTTGACATGTCTCATATGGCCAACTGAATGCAATCCCAACCAAATTTCCCTTCACCCAGATCCCTAACACACTCCAGCCACCCCAATATCATGCAGTACAAGGGGAAGTATGCCAGAAAAGTCAAAGCAAAGAGAGACAATGGTCTTAAGGAATAGTAGCCAAAATCTTTTGCAAGTTTTACAAACATGTGGCCCTGTGACTGCGGTGTTAGGGCTCCACACAGGGTTTTGGAAGGTACCTGGGCAAGCATTGGGCAAGTTTGAGCTTCATTAACTTCACAGGAAATCTACCTCCAGGTGGGTCCAGGTTATGAGCTTCCCTTCCTCAAATCCCATAGGATCCTGGTCCCATAGGACCAGTCCAGACTTGCAAAGTAAGAGAGAAAACAAATGGGCCTTTGTTTTTATAAGGAGAGGGTGTATTCATTTCCTAGAGTCACTGCAACAAATTACCACAAACTTGGTGGCTTCAAACAATGGGAATGTACTGTCAAAGTTCTGGAGGCTAGAAGTTCAAACTCAAGGTGTTGGCACGTCCACATTTGTTCCAAAAGGGGAGAATCCTTCCTTGCCTCTTCCCCAGCTTGTTGCAGCATCCCCCAATCTCTGCCTCTGTCTTCCCCATCCTTCTCTCCTGTGTCTCCATGTGTCTTCTCTTCTCTCTCTTACAAGGACACTGGTCACAGATTCAGGACCCACTCTAATCCAGGATGATGACATCTTGAGATCCTTACCAGCAAAGACCCTCCTATCAGTACTGGGGTTAGGACTGGGACAGATCTTTGGCGGAGGGGACACTAGTCAACTCCCTATAAGGGCATCAACAATATCCCCACCAGTCTTGGCCTCAGGAGAGCAAGCCTAAGCCTCAGTGGTTTAATTGATAAGGAAAGACCACCTACTCCCAACTGAAGTCCCTAAAACATAGATAGCTCTGCTTTAGGGTTGGCCTGATTTCCAGCACTTCCATCCAGCACCTGAAGGGGAAGTTTCTGGAAGCAAATGGTCCAGAAACAGGTTTTTCTCCAACACAGCAAAGCAGCCCAAACCTTAATCATCCTCTCAATTTTTGCAATGATGTCCATGTCCACAAGTCATTTAATTAATGTTTTACCACTCATCTAGTGCTACTACTTTCACTTGGATTTATTTTTTTTTAATTCAGCCTCATCCAAAGCAATAATATCTGTGAAATAATACCCGTAAAGGGTATTCAAATATACACAAAAAATTGACAGAAATGAAAATGCCTCTTGTCTTCTTTTTTCCCTATACTCAAATGATTAGAGGGCCTTGATCTCTCTGGAGGTGTCTCAGAGCCCTGGTCCGTTCATCCTCACAGCAACCCCGAAAAGAATAAACTTTTCTTATCGTCCCATTTTACAGTTGAAAAAAACGAGGTACAGAAAGGGTGCATAATGTGTGGCAGCTAATACAGGAAAAAGATGGGGAGCCAGGAGAGAAAGGGACAGAGAGGACAAGAGATCAGCGGCCTGGTGCTTGGTGTCCAAGGGGTGAGGTAGGGAGGGAGGGAGGGGGAGAAGAGGGGGAAAGTGCAGTCTCTAAGCCCCAACACGGAGAGGGAGAGGAAGGGGTCTCCGGTAGGCCCACTGCTGAAGTCTCAACCCTGTCAGACACTGCTTCCCTCTCAGCCTCGCGATGTATCCGAGGTCTGTCCTATTGGTCAGGGCTGCGCTCAGTCACTCAACCTGAGACTCGAAGAAATAGAGATTCAGTAGGAGATGCTGGGAATTATAAGGCAGAGGGGGGTCAGAGCTGCCCCCCACACTGCCCAGGAGAATGAGTCATTGGAGGCTGGTCTCCTAGTCCCCTCGCCCCAACCCCGCTTGAGCAGCCTAGGCTGCCTCTGCCTCACACGTCCTGATACCAGCTCAGTTTCTCCCTGCCTCCCTCCGAGTCCACCCTGCAGGCCCCACAAGCCCATGGAGCTGGGGTGTTCCTCACTCATGTCTCATAGTCACTGCTGCGGACTGCGGCCCAGGCTCTTCTAGGCGCTGCGGAGACCACCGCCCCCAAACCCAATCCCATTCTCACAGAGTCGACATTCCCTGAGGAGCGTATTTGAGCAAGCCAGCCGCTGGAAAAACAACCCTCTAGCCTCAGTTTCTTTTTTCTTCAGGCTCATGACCTTGAGATGGAGACCTGACTTGAGATCAAGATCAAAGGGGAGGAGGCTTAGCCGACTGAGCCACACAGGCACCCCATGTGGGATAATGTTTTTCAATGTAAAAAATAAAATATAGGAACACATGAGTGGCTCAGTGGTTGAGCGTCTGCCTTTGGCTCAGGGTGTGATTCTGGGGTCCTGGGATTCCCCTCAGGGAGCCTGCTTCTCCCTCTGCCTGTGTCTCTGCCTCTCTCTCTCTCAAAAATAAATAATTTAAAAATCCTTTAAAAAAATAAAAATAAATAAATAAAAAAACAAAAATCCTTCAAAAATAAAGTATATAGGATTATAAAGGACACCAATTATATTGAAACATAATTATTAAACCATATTTTTCAATTTGTCACATAGCACTATGTATGCTTTATCTTTTTTTTTTTAATAAAGATTTTATTTATTTATTCATAGAGATGCAGGGAGAGAAAGAGAGGCAGAGACACAGGCAGAGGGAGAAGCAGGCTCCACGCAGAGAGCCTGGCGTGGGACTTGATCCTGGGTCTCCAGGATCACCCCCTGGGCTGCAGGCAGCGCTAAACCACTGCGCCACCGGGGCTGCCCCGTATGCTTTATCAACACATTAAATAACAAGACAAAGTGGCAGGTCTAATAATGACCCTAATTTCAAGTAGTGATGAGTATAAACTCAGGATCAGTTAAACTACTGACCACAGGCCACACTGGGCAGGCCTGCCACCTCTTTGTGTAAATAAAGTTTTATTGGCACACAGCCACACTCATTTGGTCCACAGTGTCTGTGGCTGCTTTTGTGCTCCAATGGCAGAGGCGAGTAGCTGTGACAGAGACCATATGGCCTACATTATTTGCTATCTGCAGATTCACAGAAAAAGTTTGCTATATATTTGCAAATATTTCTGATATATCTGCAACTACTATCATACAATATGAAAACAGTTGTCATTTCTCCTGGAAAAACAAGTGATAGGCTTTGCTACTACTCTTATGACTCGTTGACTACATTCGTAATTGAAGGAAATGATAGTTTCCAATCCGAAGTGCGTGAAAATAGAGATGCAATTATTTAAATGTCCAAATTCAGGGCCCCTCCTCTGCCTTCTATCCATAGATAACTTGAGGGTCATTGGACTGATCCTAAATTAGAAAGTCCAGTTTAGGAAGCCCTGTTCTAGGGCCTCAGAGGTTCCCCTCCCCCATCCTCTGCAACCACAGACTGAGAAGGAGAAGAGCAAGTGTGGAAGACCTTGCAGGAGATTCCGTGGCCCAAGGCCTGAAGGTGGTGGTATCCATCGCTTCTACCACATTCTATTAGAACTCAATCACTGGGTCACGTTCAGTTGTAAGGAATGAATGCTGGGAAATACAGCTCAGCACTGTGTTTAACACAGTATTGGGGAGAACTAGCAACAAACAAGCAAACATATACACAGTGTGTCAGATGGTGTTAGAGCTATAGAGACAAAGAAAGCCAAATCAAATGAACAGGGAATTCAAGCAGGAATAGTGATTTTAAATAGTAAGGTCAAGAAAGGTCCCACTGAGGAGGCAACAGTGAACAAAGATTTGAAGATTGCAAACATGTGAATTGCTGGGGAACGGTGTTGTGGGCAAGGGGAACAGCACGTACAAAGGCTCCGAGTTAAGGGCAGTCATCACTGGGAGTTAGCCACACTGCATATCTTACTTAATTGTCCATTTGTCTGTCTCCCTGACTAGGATGCCAGCCTCATGCAGAAGAGATTTTTGTCTGTTTCATTTACTATTACTTCCCATGGGCCCAGAGCAGTGCCTGGCCCAGAGTAGGCACCTTATTGTGCAATGCTGCCTGAATGTGGCAGGATCGGCACATACCAGGGAAACGGAGTAGGACAAGAAGGTAGAGAGTCATCCTGGAGCAAGGCCACTAAGACCCTCAGGCAAGGTCGGGATCAAAATTTTATTCTTGTGGAATAGGGAATTATTGAGAAGGGTTTTTAGCAGCAGGAGATGAGCTCAGTTTCTCATTTTGAAAAGATCACTCTGGCTATGGCAGGTGAGAACCTGGCAAAGGGTCTGATGCTGAGAATACAGATTCCATTCCACTGGCCTCTGGGGCAGCCGAGTAAAGTGGTGTTTTGAGAGGTGGAGATGGAACCAGGAGGACCCCTGATCCTGGATTTGCACTGCTGAGAAGGGCCTCATATTGAGCCTTTGGAAATTAAGTATAAATGAGCTCTCCTCTCAATCCCAAGGACCAAGGAGGGAGCAGCTGATATGAAGAGGAGGCTCACTACCCAATGGGACCCATTGCCACATTGCAGGTCTACCTCCATCTGCAGGGCCCCAGGGAACCATAATTATACACATCAGTCCTGTAAACATCCTAGGAAAGACACATTTTTTTTCTTTTTTAAAGATTTTATTTATTTATTCATGAGAGATACAGAGAGGTGGGGGGGGGGGGCAGGCAGAGGCATCCGCAGAAGGAGAAGCAGGCTCCCTGCAGGGAGCCCGGTGTGGGACTCGATTCCCGGGTCTCCAGAATCACAACCTGAGCCAAAGGCAGACCCTCAACCTCTGAGCCCCCCAGGCGCCCCGGAAAAACACAATTTGCACCTTGATTGGTCTTTTAGAGGAAGCAGAGCGCTAAAGGATTGATGCAGTCAATATAAACATGGACAATGGGACAGAATTTCAAAACCCAGCTACAGCATTTCACAGACATACCTGAAACAGCAATAAATGGAAGTGGAGGGCTCACTCAGCACCACCGAGTGTGTCTTGGGGACAACCCCAAACTGAGAACTGGGAGTCCCCGGTGGAGCTATACCACCTGCTGGTCGTCCTTGGCGCGAGGCTGATCCCACCTGGCTTGGCTCCGCCAACGAGTGAGGTCACCCGAGCTGAGATGCTCCTGGGGCCCTACGTTCCCGAGGCTCCGGGTGCCACAAAGGGGTTAAGGGGTTCTCGCCGGCCCCCGGAACACCCACTTTCTCCTGCGCTCTCCCTCTCCGCCCCCACCCCCGTCCTCCCCCTGCCCTGGGTGGGGGGAAGTCTCGGTAACGACCCCTCGACAGCTGCGCGCCCTCGAAGCAGCCTCCCCCTCCCGGGGCCCCTGCCCTCCGCCCCGCCGCCTCCCGAGACAGGTTCGCACCTGCTCGGGGCCATTTCTCATCAATTAGGCCCTGGCAGCGCTTGAATGGGCCCCTCCCCGCGCCGCCCGCAGCCCTGCCCGGCGCCCGGAGCTCGCAGATGGCAGCCCGCGCAGCTGCCGCCGGGCTCGCGGGGGCCACGGGGGCCACGGGGCCGAGGGCTCGCGGCCCGGGCTGGGCGGGGCCGGGCACACCTGCGCCGGCAGATGGGGCCGCCCGCGGCAGCAGGCGCCGGGCCCTCGGGGAGCTGCTGGCAGGAGAGCGCGGCCCCTCCGCGTGGGGCTTCTTTTCCGAGCCTGGAATTTGGAGAAGGGGCCACGGAGAACAGGGCGTCGGTGGGGGTGGGGGTGGAGGGAGCAAGCCACGCCCTCGTCCCTCCACCTGGCTGCGCAGCCCAGCCCCCTGGACAGGTGGCCTCCCCAGAGCCCCACCCCTCCCCCTGCTGCAAAAAGAGTGCAGTCCCTTTCAGTAACCTAAATGCCCAGCAATAGGGGATGGAGTAGGAAATCGCACAGGCAGCTATGGAAAAAAATATGATAGGAAAGGCAAGGCCCAAAGTAGTAGGTGCAGCACAATCCTACTCTGGGGACCCAAGGGGGAAATTGGTCCCGCTTTGGAGCTCTGCAAGCTTGGTCAGGGCACCTCATCTTTTCCAACCTCGGTTCTCTCCTCTATAGAGTGGTGTCACTCTCTGGTTAATGCAGAGTTAATGGTATCACTAATTCTGCTACTGCAAGAGCTAAAGGAGATGGTGCCTTGAAAATGCCCTGCACAAGAACTAGTATACAGCAAGCACTTAATAAAATAGTTCTATTTTACTTCTTATAATAAAAATAGCATATACTCCTGATTAAGAATTCACACTTTATCAAATTATGTTTATAGTGAAAGTGGCCGATCTTTCGCCTCCACCTGAGATAACCGTTAGTGACGGTTTTGTGTCTTGCCCCATGATTCTTCCTCCATTATATGGACATAATAAACATAAACTCCACAATCAAATGAGAGGCAGTTTAACTCAGTGCTTAAAACCTTGGACTCTGGGGGGCCAGACTGCCTGCACTCAAAAAAACAAACAAACAAACAAAAAAAACACCTCAATTGTTACGGTGCTCTGTGTCTTGGGGAAAATGACTTAACTTCTCTGGGTCCTAGTTTCCTATCTATAACCTTGGAGGAAGGTTGTGAGGTTCACTGAGCTAATGCACACAAAACACTTTGAATAGTGCAAATAGAAATAGACTTGCGGTAGAGAGCATTTTGGAACTTTTTCTCTTTATATTTCTTAGATGCCTTCCTATGCCAAAAAAGTCAAAGCAATCATATTCCTTTTTACAGCTGTAAATACACCATCCTCCGATGGACCATTGCATACTTAAGCAGTCCTCTCTGAAGGGCTTTGGGACTTGCTTCCCAGTGCTACAGTGATCATCACTGAATGCACATCTCTGTGCCCTGCTGTGGGATTTTTTGTAGAGTCAGGTCCTAGAGGTGGTGTTGTGGGCTAAGTAAGGCTCCATGTGATTTGGCTCTCCCAGGGCTGGGACAAGCCTGCCCAACCTAGGGTGAGGACCGAAGGACTCAGGCACAAAGTTAAGACACTCAAAAGCCTCAGTAATCAGGAGAAATCATATTTTAATGCAATATTTTAAAAAAAATAGTGTTAAAAATAGTCCACGATGAACAAAAGATCACAGTTTTATTGTCGGGATCCAGTAGCACCATACTGAACTGTACCGGAGCCTGTGGCCAAAAGAAATGTGTGCCTCTATACGAAGCATTTTATGTATTCTTCAATGGCAATTTTTTTTCTGGAACATTAAAATAGTTGAAAAAATATATTGAAAAGTTGAAAACTAGGTACATCAAACTCATGGCGTTCTTTTATGTTTAAATATTTTATTTATTCCCCAAATGGAATTTCTATCAGTTTTACTTTCCTGACTTTAATGGAAGCAAACTCATCACTAATACTCTTAAAATCTACTTCTGGAAAGAAATCACCCATGAAAAAAGTTACATAAAGCATATATCAGGGATGCACACTTTGCCTTTAGCCACAGGCTCCAGTATGGCTTTCTAAGGCACTGGCTTTTGTCATTTGGCCTTTCCAGAGAATTACAACAATTGACACCCCCACTGACAGTAGACTTGGCTTTTTAAGCATCTTTTGGGATTAAGGGGCTTTCACTGGAGCGTCATTATCTCCATACTTGGTTCTTGGCTGAGAGGGGCCAGGAGCTGGTGGGGCTACCTGGGCAGGCCTTCCGTCCTCACTCACTTGTGAGCAATACCCAGATGGCTCTGCCAAAGTCTAGGCAGGCTCAGGTTACCCAGGCTCTGCGGGAGGCCTTATCTCAGATGTGCAAAGCCCCTGCCGGGAACTTCATTCTTAAGAAAAGCTTTTAACTCTGGGGTAGACACACTCTAAAACCCTGGAGCCGCCTTGAGGCAATGAAAGCACCTCTTGAATGGCCTAGATGTCAGACCTTGCTGAAGTAACCTCATTAGTGCTCCCTTTCCCGCAGTGTGGCCTGACAAGAGCAGGTCTGCTCCTCTGCTTACCTGTTCTCTGGGTGGACACACTGAGCTGTGCTCTGAGCGGCCCCCGTCTAGCCCTGGAACCAAGGCAAGTTAGTCACGGTCCCTGGAGCTCAGAGGAGCAGACAGGAGAGTAAACAAAGAGTTTCCAAGCCCCTTTCATCTCTGTTGTCATCACACCACATGATGGAGAGAGTTGGGAGTGCTTGGGCCCTGATTTACTTGGAGATCAATAGGTAGCGTCTCAATCTTATGTCCCAAGTAGTCATAGTGGTAGAAGTAACAAGGACAGAGTGTTTACCACATCGGGATGATTCTCGGTGTTTTTTTTTGTTTTTTTTTTTTTTTTAAGATTTCATTTATTTATTCATGAGAGACACACATAGAGAAGCAGAGACACAGGCAGAGGGAGAAGCAAGCTCCCTGGGGGAGCCCAGTGCAGGACTGGATCCCAGGACTCCAGGATCACACCCTGAGCCAAAGGCAGACACTCAACTGCTGAGCCACCCAGGCGTCCCTCTACCCCACTCTTTATCCAGTTCTTGCCACAACTGACTTCTCATCACTCAAATATCGGACACCCTTGACATATGGGTTCCCCAGGAGCAGCAGTCATCGAGACAAGTATCAGAGGGAATGTCCTTTATTTGAGACCTAAGAGGGGATGATCCAAAGGGAAATGGGGAATGAGACAGGGAAGAGAAGGAGGTTGCACAGCGAGTCCTATGAGGCCAGCGACTGCCTGGGGGACCACAGCTTCCCCATCCACAACCCTGGGGGAGTGGGGCAGGTATATTCAGCTGTTCTGCCCAAGGGGAGAGAGAGCCAGGCTGTTTACCCACTAACATCTGAGAGTCCCTGTTTGAGAGCTGCAGGGGATAAGGCCTTCCAGGCTTCCAGAGAAAGCGGCTCCCAGGCACAGAGGTAGATCCCAGCAGTTCTAGAAGTTACTAGGATGCCCAGGGCCCATCTTCCTTGTCCCTCCTCTACTCCTCATTGCCGCTGTCCTTGTACACACAACGTGAAGAACTGAATGTTTGTGTCCTCCCAGAATTTGTATGTTGAAACCTAATCCCCAATGTGATGGTATTTGGAGGTGGAAACTTCGGGAGGTAGGTCATCAGGCTGGAGCCATCATGAATGAGATTATCGCCCTTTTAAAAGGGACCCCCAAGCCCTCTCTCGTGTCCTCTCTCTCTGCAAGGTGAGGATATGAGACCTTGGCAGTTTGCAATGTGGCACATGGTTCTCACCAGAACCTGACCACACTTGCACTCTGGCCTCAGACTTTCAGCCTCTGGGACCATGAGAAATAAATTTCTGTTGTTCATAAGTCACGTGGCAGGTCACACATGTCATAGCTGCCTGAACGGACCAAGAGGCAAGAGAAGCTGGAGAAGAGAAGGAAGCCAACAAAGTATGTCACCAAGCAGGTCACCAAGCAGGTCACCACCGTGGGCAGCTTCATCCTACAGGACACTCTGCGAGGCAGCAGGGAACACGTGCCTCCTGCAGGGAGAGGGAGCAGAGCTATTTATCCTCCAGACCCCATCCGTCTGTCATTGGGTGAGGGTCGTGTGGCGGGCATTAACTCATCAGCACTCTGGTTTGCCCTGAACACAGGCCAAGCACGCTCCTGGGGCCAGAAAAATTGCAGGCGACGAATTGCAGGTGTTTGCAGCGAGCCTTCTTTGGGTCCTTTGATGAGAGGCGGTCAATTCAAGAGGATGTAGATGCCAACAGTGGCTGCTCCAAATACCTTACTCATCAGAAGGAAAACCAGATGCCAACCACCATTCATTAAGCACCTACTGTTTGCCTGGCATCACACCGGGTGATTCCCTCGTACATTTCACTGCAAAACTTGCTTCCGTAGCCCCAAATACAGATGAGGAAGGCGACGTATAGAGAGGGTAGGAGTTTGCCCAAAGCCACATGCACAGTTAAACAGGGCAGATTTGGGATTAAAACCAGGTCTGCCCCATTTGGCAGCCCCAATACTTTCCCCCTCATGCAGTTTCTCTGGATTTCTCTGCATCTCAGAAATTCGTGATTCTCACCAGTCTGGCCCATCAGGTAATGCGTACCGCAGCTATTATGAGTGCTGAAGTGAATAAAATACTAATCCTCATCAATAGATTAAACTGAGAAATTCTTAAACCAGAGATCTGCCTGCAATAAAAGCAATTGGGTTGTTTCTTTGTAATTTGACTGCTCACATGAGCCCAGGAACCTGCCTTATAGCTTTACAAATCTGTGATAATTTCCTTCAACTTTTCCATTTTATTGCTGCCATTAAGATCCCGTTGTGTTCTTAAAACAGAAAAAAAATGATTAAAACAGATGTGGCTCTTAAAGTTACAATATGATTTTTACAACCCTGGGTTTTACGATACTGAGAGAAATTTCAGCCACCAGGGTCAGAGGCAAGAAAAATGGGACCGGATTTCTGAAATGGGTTTGGGGAGGGGCGAGGGGTTCAGAATGACAAAGACAGCCAACAGAGCTAATTTCCTGACGTTTACTTCTCTCCCCAACCTTCGGGACCAACTGCAGAATGTCACATTGGCAGCACTTTCTGTGCACCCCAAAGCCAAGTCCCCATAGCTACTCAGGTTTGACTAAACCACTTTCCCACTCTACTCAAATCATACTTTCCAATCAAAAAGTCTGCCCCGTGCTTTGTTTTGTATTTTCTTGAGGCAGTGTTTTGTTGTACAAAGAGCATTTGAGATCCAAGTTCTGGTCCTAGATTTTCAACTAAGTCACCTGCAGATTTGGGCAAATCACTGAACTTCAAACACTGTGTTTCAATTTCTCCATCCACAAAACCAAACAATGGTACCAAAACTCTAGGTTCTCTGGTGGCCTTGCATCACCTCATCTGCAAGAGCCCGGTCACAAAAGACACTGAATGTTTGTTGCCTGAAAAAATAAATGAATTACTTTTTCTTTTTTTCAAGATTTTATTTATTTATTCATGAGAGACACACAGAGAGAGGCAGAGACACAGGCAGAGAGAGAAGCAGGCTCCATGCAGGGAACCTGATGTGGGACTTGATCCCAGGACCCCAGGATCACAACCTGAGCTGAAGGCAGATGCTCAACCACTGAGCAACAAAGGCATCCCTAAAATAAATGAATTCTTAAATTCATCTCTTCTTTTTTTTAGAAAAATGGAAGGGTTATTGACTTCTACTACTAATAAAAAAAAAAAAAAAGAAAGAAAGAGGGAGAGAGAGACCGACCATGAGATGGGTTTCCCTTTAAAAAAAAAAAAAGCAATCAAACTGGCAAAGATTTAAGACAGCTGGAGTCAGTGCTGGCAAAAATGTGGAGAAATGGGGCTGCTTCTTTACTGCTGGTGGGAACGTAAAATGATATAAATAATCATTACCAAGAGGCTAAATGGGCATAGCCTTTGAATCAGTAGTTTTGCTCTTGAGAGTTTATCTTAAGGAAATAATCAGAAAAACATGAGAAAATGCATATAGCATAAAGCCCAGGGAAGAGAAAAAAAGAACTATATGTATCATTCCAATATTATGTTTTAAAAACTAGCTGCATAGAAACTAATTGAAAGAAAACCCCCAAAATGTTAAATAGAAGTATCTTTGGTTGGTAAGATTGTTTCTATTTTCTTCTTTATATTTTTGAATGCTGGTCTCAAGGGGCTCTTCCTTCAGGTCCCTGTGAAATGTCACCACATCATCAAGTTCATCCCTGACCAGCTTACTGGAAGCAGCCACCCCCCGCCCCATACCTCACATCCCTCTCTTCCTCTTACCTTGTTTTGTTTTCTGTTAGACATTACTAGACATTGTGCTGTATCTGGGTTTACTCACAGATTCGTTTTCTGTGACCCACAACTTAATGTCAAATCCGTAAGGGTGGTCTCCCCAGCGCCTAAACCAGGACCCGGCATAAAGGAGATACTAAAATATGAATGATAATCTGAATGGACAGATCACATACGCAAATACACGTATAAGGATAACCTGCTGCAGAGTTGTTTATAATAGGGAAAAATCTGAAAAATAACTAAATGTCTAATGGTAGGAAACTGGTTAAATGTAACACAGTGTGTCTATACAGTGAAGTCTACATAACACTGCTTTCACATTTTTAAACATAGAAGTATGTAAGCATGTTTGTGTGCACATGATTGCATATTTTTCCTGACAACCAAAGCAATATATGCTATTGGCCAAAAAATAAAAAATAAATAAATAAAAATAAATAAAAATAAAAATAAAATCAATCAACAGAGATTAGCTTAAAAAAAAAAAAAAAAGAAAGAAAGAAAACCTCACCTTCTCCCTGAAAGTCAACTCACACTTTAAGCTTAATAATTGGGTAACTATCCTTCCATATTGAATACAAATGCAATGATACAAATGCCAACATATGGTCATGTCAGTAAGATCCTTGCCCTTTGTAAAATTTGATTGATCAACATACATTATGGATGCCTCTGTAGGTTGATATACAACTGGTTAAAATTTTTTTAAAGATTTTATTTTTTTTTTATTCATGAGAGACACAGAGAGAGGCAGAGACACAGGCAGAGGGAGAAGCAGGCTTCCTGCAAGGAGCCCAATGGCGGACTCGATTCCAGGACCCCAGGATCATGCCCTGAGCCCAAGGCAGATGTTCAACCACTGAGCCACCCAGGTGTCCCTAACCTACCTTCTTGTAAATGGGCAGCCACTTAAGGCAATACTATTTTTCTTTTTCTTTTTTTAAGATTTTTTTACTTATTAATTTGAAAGAGAGAGAGCACAGTGAGAGCATGAGCAGTGGGGAGGGTCGGAAGGAGAGAGAGAAGCAGATTGCCAGTGAAGCAGGGAGCCTGATATGGACTCGATCCAAGGACCCTGGGATCACGACCTGAGCCAAAGGCAGATGCTTAACTGACTGAGCCACCCAGGCACCCCAAGGCAGTACCGTTTTTCAATAAAACATCCTGTTTCTCCTGAATTTAAATGTAAACTAAGTAAACAAATTAAGAAATATATCAATTTCTATAAATAAATATATGTATTCCCATATACACTTTGATCAATAGGTATATAAATTTCCTGTATACACCTAGATTAATTTCTGGAGTTTCTATAATTTCCTACTAATCTATGTATTTATTCTCATGTTTTTCCTTCCCTAGCTTTCTAGTGATATAGCAGCAGCCAGGGTCCCAGTGGGAAACAAATGGCCCAGTCAAGCATGACTCCGCGGAGGAGTTTGATAAAGAGACTATTGGCCAAGGGATGGGCAGGGTTTATGGAGGCCACCAAGGGGTAGAGCAGTAGAGGACTATGACAGAGGTGCTATTACTGCCCCTGGACCTGAGAGGGACCCCAGGGGGAAATAGAGGAATGCAGAAGCTAGCTCACACTTGCAGGCAAGAGCCACTTGTTAGCATTTCTTTCCAGCTACATGAGACACCATCCAGGTAACTTGAAACCAGCCATGGTGGGAATATTTACACCAAGGAAACTGGCAAATGCTAAATATCAGAGCTTCCTGCCCCCAGAGCCTGTTGTTCAACATTTGCAAGCACAGCACTGGGAGGAATCCCTGGAATCAGGAGGGAAGAGTCCTAGGGAGAAGGGAGTGCTGTCTTGAGTAGGAGGACACAGCCTGCCCACCATAGCCCAGCAGGGAAGGAGGGAATAAATATGCTCACTTTGATCTTTTCCTACCCTCCTGCCCTTGCAAGTGCCTCCCTCCTGCTGCCCCAAACCCACCACAGGTCAGAGAACCCGGAGCCAGAGCCCCAGACACAACCAGAGAGAGGGGTCAGCTTCCAGGGGAATCCGGGAAGGTAGGGAACATCAGATCCAGATGGAAATATCCAGTCCAAGCCCTTCTGCCCAACTGGGAGGACAGCCTGTCCTATCCCCACCCTAAGTCCTCATTTTCAAAAATTCCTTAGAGATTTTTCCATACACAGTCCGCAAAACCTTGTTGAGATAAGAATTGGAATTTTACGCAATTTAAAGATTAATTTGGGAAGGCTTGGTGCTGTGAAATTAAATCTTCCCATTTAAGAACATGGGATATCTGTCCACACAGCCCATTCAGTTAGGCTTTTGTTTCTTCTTTAATTAAATCTTACGGTCATTTCCATCTGTCTAATACTTTTATTGTTAAATCTCATTGTATTTGATCATTTTGATCACTGATACGAACAAAATGGTTTTCTACATTCATTTTCTAACCCGTGATTCCTAGTAAAAACTACTAAAGTCTTCATCTTTAGAACATATTTGAGTAATTTATCAATTAATCATTTACAAATACTCATGTGAAGAATATTTTTTAAGTAGCTTCTTTTGAGTTTTCTAAGCTTGCAATTACATCTGCTGGAAAAGAGATGATTTTACCACTTCCCTTGAATATTGACACAACTTCTTTCATTTTTGTGTATAATCGCATTAGCTAGAAATAACAGTGTGGACAGTAACCATCCAGCCTTATTGGTCACTCTGTTGAGCTTGATTCATGTTTCACGGTATGACAGTGTGGCTACTGTGAGTTTGTAGGAATTATTTTCATCCTATTCATGTAGTTTCTTTCTATCCCTCAGTTTTTTTTGTTTTTTTTTTTTTTCTATCCCTCAGTTTTACTTGGAGTTTTTTCTAGCAACAGCTGTGGAATTTTATCAGATTGCCATCCCAGCATTTTTATATAAGCCCTGGTTTTCCTCACTTAATTTACTGAGGTAATGACGTAATGAATTACAGATCGTGTAATGATGAACCACTTCTGCCTCTTGAAACAGACATTATCGGCTCATGATCTATTATTCTTTAATATGTCACTGACATTTTATTGAGAATCTCAGCATCTCTATTCATAAGTGACTATGATCTGGAGTTTTCCTAATTGTGCTGGGAATGACACACCTGGTCCTTAAGGTTCTTCTTTGCTTCGATAAATGATTTGAGGAACTGGGCATCGATTTCTGCCGAAACCTTTTGGTTAATTTTTAACAACTTCACTTTTCCCTGTGGTTAGTTGTCTTTTAACTTTTCTGACCTCTTCTTGAGTCAATTCTGGTTCTTTCCTCTAGATTTTCTATGTTTTTGCTCTGAAGTTCCCAAGATTTTTTTTTTTTTAAGATTTTATTTATTTGACACAGAAAGGGAGAGCCAACGTGAGGGAGCACAAGCAGGGGGAGCGACAGGCAGAGGGAGAGGGAGAAGCAGGCTCCCCGCTGAGCAGAGAGGGTGACCTGGACTCGATCCCAGGACCCGGGATCATGACCTGAGCCAAAGACAGGTGCTCAACCAATTGAGCTACCCAGGTGCCCTCCAAGCTGTTTTATTATAATTATTTTACTTTCTTCGTGTCATTATATTTCTCTCTCACACCCAAAGCATATTATTTTCTTTATTTTTCCTCATGAAGGCTCACAAGGGATATATTTAGTTCATTTTTCCCACATAAAGAACCAGAATTTGGCTTCGTGCTCTGTCAAAGAGGTGGAGTACAGAGAGACGGGAAGGGGCATGGGGTACAAATGGCAGTGCTGCCACTAGCCAGCTGGGGGACCCCAGGAAATCATTTCACCTTGGTGAGCCTCAGGTTCCTAGTCTTAGAAGACTAATGAAGAATATGCCTTACTCCCAAGGCAGTGATATAGATAAAATGAAAAAAAAAAAAAAACAAAAACCTATCCATCACCCAGCATAATTCCTTACACACAGTAAGACCTTGACAGCAATAGTAATAGTCTCTAGGAAATTCTCCAGAGAAATAGAACCAATAGGAGATAGGTGTGTGTGTGTGTGTGTGTGTGTGTGTGTGTGTGAGAGAGAGAGAGAGAGAGAGAGAGAATATAAGGAGTTGGCTCACGTGATCATGGAGGCTGACCCGTCCAAAGATCTCAGGGTGAGTCAGCAAGCTGCAGACCCAGAAGACGTGATGGTTTAGCTCTAATCCGTGTCTGAAGGCCTTAGAACCAGGACAGCAAATGATGTACTTCCAGTCTGCAGGCTAATAGGCTCAAGACCCAGGAAGAGCTGTTTTAGTTTGAATCCAGAGGCAAGAAAAAGCCAATGTTCCTGCTCAAATGCCACCCCACCCTGGCTCTAAGGCCGAGCTTGGGAGGCAGGCAGGGCCATTCAACATAGTTTATTCTCCTGGCCCCAGTGATTGGTTCAGAGATGGACACATGACACAAGACATGGAATGAGACTCAATCCTTAGAATTTATTTGAAATTTTTGAGGAGGGATCCCTGGGTGGCACAGCGGTTTGGCACCTGCCTTTGGCCCAGGGCACGATCCTGGAGACCTGGGATCGAATCCCACGTCGGGCTCCCGGTGCATGGAGCCTGCTTCTCCCTCTGCCTGTGTCTCTGCCTCTCTCTCCCTCTCTCTGTGTGACTATCATAAATAAATAAAAATTTATAAAAAAATATAAACTTGAATGTTTAAAAAAAAAAAGAAATTATTGAGGAAAAAAAAGATCTCTTTGCATTGGATTGGTTAAACTGGCAGGAAATTAGCATGGAGCCTCTGGTGGTCATCTTACCACCCCAAGCCTACTTAAGAATGAAGCCAATACAAAAGAAAGCAGTAGAGTGAGAACAAGTCCTTGGGACCTTCATTGAGCACCTGGATCCAGCCAAACCTGAAGCCTTTACCTCTCTACTTACCCACTGTATGAGCCAATAAGTCAGTTTTGAATTTTTGTCACCTACAACTAAAAGAGATCTGAATAACTCTGAGGCATAACCTATGAATTTATTAGCAGTTGATTTTTTGACCCAAGGAATCCCTCCTCTCTGCTTCTACAGCCTCCAATGTTTCCACCATTGTGTCCCTAATCCCAGGGTATGGAAATTGCCTCTTCTCTTGTCTGTCTCCCCCACAAGACTGCAGCTACTTGAGCCCAGAGACCTGTTTTTTTTCATTTCTATGTCCTTGAAGCCCAGTCTAGAGTCCAGAACCAACCCAACCCCTTAGGAAGTAGGTAATGTCATCCCCAAGTTACAGATAAGGAAATTGAGTCACAAAGTGGGCACTTTCTTAGCAATTTAGTAGATAACAGACCTCAGATATCAACCCTGGCCTTTCTGATTTCAAAGCATCATTTGGTGAATGTTTGTTGAGTGAATGAATGACCCCACAGACTGACTCTGACATTAATCCTAATGAAATTTAAGTTCTCACCCATAGATCCTGACATTGGAGAACTTTCAGAATTTTTCTAAAATGTGCCAAAGGGTTTGCAGTCTCCAGGACAGCTGTTCTGCAGCTGAATTGGTACCTCTTTTTCATCAATTCTTCTGGGACCCCAATCTGCAGTCCCCTGAATTGCTGTTTTGAACAGCTGCCTCTTACCCCTCCTTTCCCTAAGCCCTGGCCTGTCATTCTTCTAAAGCAGCTCTCAAGTTTTGTTTTATTTCCTTTTGTTTTTTGGGGTGTGTGTGTGTGGAATGTACTTCTCAAATCCCTAAGACATTAATGCTAGGACTCCAGAAGACTTCAGCCGCTCTTCTCTGTGGCCCCTTTCAAGACTCCTGCCTGAGCCATTCTCCACCCCCACCCCCGCCCTTTTTTGATGCCACTTTCTCTCGGGTTTCCAAACGACAAACTGAATTTGCTTCAGTTCCCACACAAGGCCACGTCATCTCCCACAGCAAGGTCTTTGCAAATGCCCCACTATCCCCCTGACGTCCTCCCCCTCCCCCTAAAGCCCTTGACCTTTCTTGCTCCTAGTCATTGCACAGATATTAGCCAAATACAATTCCAAGAGGATTTCTCCAACTGCCCGCCCCCCACTCCGCCCCTGACCATGGGAACATCAGTCTCTCATTTGACCTGTCCGTAATATTCTGAACTTTTCCTTAATACCATTCAACACGTCTGTAATTACCCAATGTCTAGTCCTTACACATCTCTAGGCTATGCATACCCTGGGGACAAGGACATTGCCCTGCTGGTTCTCGGCTGCGTCCCTAGCCCTGGAACAGGTCTGACATAGCCTAGGAACTCCATATATACTTCCTGGTTGGATGAAAGAATAAAATCAACCAGCTTGTGCTCAGATTTGGAGGATTCTGGTGGGCTCATGATAGGACTCCTCAGAGTATAATCTCATTTGCATGTCATCAGGCACCTCCCAAATCTTCACCTGGAGCTGGAATACTGAGTGCCACAGCAGCCTGACTTCCCACCTACTCTGGGTTAGTGTGAGAACACCCCCTCCCCCATTCCACACCCATCTCAGCCCTGCTCCTCTGAGCTGAGGCCACCTTTCCCATCTGTACAAAGATCCCTGCTTAGCCTCTGCTCTTTCTCCCATGAACATCTCACCCCCTCAAAGTCAATACAAACAAGGATAATAATAACAAATGCTTATCATGTGCCAATCACTGCTAAGGACTTCCCACAAACCCTGGAAGGTGGAGTATGATTATGATCTCCATTTTGCAGACAAGGAAACTGAGGCTCAGAGAGATTAAGTCAGTTATTCAAGGTCACCCAGCTGGTAAGTGATGGAGCCAGACAGTCTGACCCCAGAAAAACCTCATATAACCACTAAACTATATAATAATAACTTCCCAACATTTTTGACTGTGACTCACAGTAAAAAATACTTTTTATATCATGACCTAGTTCACACATATGCACTCACCCACGAAAGACTGAAACAAAAGTTTCACAAAGCAATACTTTTACTATGTGCTATGCCTTCTACTCCCTTAAAAATAAATGATGGCCATGTAAAAACAAACTAATTAATGAATGAATTAATGATGGCCATGACCCAGGGCAATGATTGGTGGGTTATACATTTTCAGTTCATTAGACTTAGGTACATGCCACACTTAAATATGCAATGCAGCTTTATATTCGTTTTTTTTTATTTTATTTATTTATTTTTTATTCGGTTTTAAATTAAAATACATAGCACCTTGATTTTAGACGACAAGACCTGTGCCAGATTTCTATCCTATCCAACTAAAACTAAATAAATTTGTGTTGTTTCAAGCCACGAAATTTGTGGCGGTTTGTTATAGCAGCAACAGGACACTCATACAGATACTCAAGAAACTGGTACCACTGGTTGCCTCTGGGAAGGGGGGATAGTTCGTTGAGGGACAGAAATGGGGAAGTATTAGATGAACAGGGTGTACTGTTTGAATTCTGAACCATGTTAATACACAGCCAACTCTGCATGACCTCCCTCTGGGAATAACTTTCTCAGCAGACCCTCCACCCAAGTGGTTTGGATGGGTCTGAGCTCCCGGGGCGGGCGAGGGATCCAGGCTCGGCCAACCAGAGCACTCTTCACCCAGACACAGTGATTGGTTCCAGGGTAGACACACGACCTCAGCCTAGCCAATGATAGTTCCTCTCCCTGAGCCTGGAGATGGTTGAGAGACGCACGTGCAATGTGAGGAGACTCCAGGAGGAAAGAATCAGACTCCATCAAACTCGGGAGCTTTGCTTTGCCATCAGCAAAGGGCGATGTTGAACTAGTGGGTATAAACCTGGCCCTGCTGGGTCTATCTTTGCCACCAATTTGGGGAAAGCCCACCAGAGAGTGAAACGAAGATGGAGAAAATCAGAGCCAAGAGATGAAAAGTGACTTCTGTCGCAGTGACAGGACACCTGGATCCAGCTGTGCCTGATGCTGCATATAGCTCCACAAGCTAATGAAATCTTTTTTATGACTTATGTCGGTTTTTGTGGCTGCCAACCAAAACCAAACCAAAACAAAATCACTGATATACTCTTTACTTTGCAAATGGGAAAACAGAGACCCAAAGGAGGTGCATGGCTTGTCCAAGTGCCCACAGGGAGCCTATGGCATAGCTGGGAACAGAGTTTTTTCCTGATTCTCTTTTGTTGCTTTTGCCCCCCCAGACCACGATTAGTCTTTTATTCTTCCCAACCCCTCCGTCACCCCCCTACCGCATCCCCCTAGCCCTCACACACACCTAATCTTAGACTCTCATCATTTGTTTGGATCAGAGCTCCTTTCACACCCAGGGGAAAGAAGGGAGACATGCCCCTCCATGCCAAACAGGAAAGGTTTTATAAGGCACCCCAAGTCTCCATATTCTAGGGGGCGACATGGAAGCAATCCCCCAAACCCACGTAGCTCATACTCAGCATCGACGTGAGATCCTAGGCTTGGACCTTGGAGCAGAAATCACACTTTGGGCATCGTGAAAATGTGTAAAACCACCAGGAGATGGGCCTGAGGACTCCCGAGCTAGCAGGAGTGAGCCCAAAGTTGGGGACGGTTTGCTGGGGGAGCAGGTCCCTCACCGGTCACTGTGTTCATTTCCCCAGAAAGTCAAGGGTGAGGGAGGCTCATCTGGATAAAGACTCACAAGTATGAGGGGGCCTGAGGGGCCCATTATTTTAAAATGAGTGCATCTCAGGCACAGATCAATGGGAGCAGATGCCGAGAACAAACCAACCAATCAGACCATCAGCAGGCAAAACCAAGGCCTCCCTAAGGAGAGCTGCAGGTGGAGTCTTGCTGCACTAGGCCTGGGCTGCGGAGGACGACTAGTTATCCTAGCTACGAGGACGACTAGTTATCCTAGCTACGCCCAGGGAGTGCTTACTCTGTGTCAAGGCGGGGCTTTGGCCTTGGCCTTAGGCCTTTGCAGGCTTTAGCCCACACCGTCCTGCTCCCTGAAATGCTTTGAAATAAGTGCCTTGTTATGCCCCCCTCCACAGCCCTGCTCCCTGAGGCTCAGAGAGGTTAGTGAATGTGCTTGAGGAGTTGGTGGGTAGCCAGGCTGGCCTTCAAATCCTTGTTCCAAAGCCCCAGGCTGTACTGGCTCTGGCATTTGCAGGCTGCAATGCAAAAAGAAAATGAGGGAACACTTGTTCAAAAAATTATTAATTTCAAGATGGTGACGGCAGAGCACCAACGTGAGTGCAGGACCCTTCTGCGCCGCCCCATGTCCAGGTGCAGGTCGCACACCTAGGACGCTGAGTCATGATGGGAATGGCCACACACATTTGGAAGAGGACCCAGAGGGAGGAATGTAAGTGAGGACATGTGCTTTGTCCCCAGCGTGGGGGCATCTGAGAAGAGATCTGGGCATAACAGTAGAGCCCAGACCAGGGCTTTTTTTTTTTTTTTTTTTTAACATTTTATTTATTTATTCATGAGAGACACACAGAAAGAGGTAGAGACACAGGCAGAGGGAGAAGCAGACTCCATGCTGGGAGCCCGACCTGGGACTCGATCCCAGAACTCCAGGATCAGGCCCTGGGCTGAAGGCGGCGCTAAACCGCTGAGCCACCCGGGCTGCCCCAGACCAGGGCTTTGTTATTTTTTTCCATTATTGTCTCCCTAAGGAGACTTTTTAGACATTGTTTTCCTAACCCATCTCCCTTCCATGGACTTTCAATACTATAGATGTACTGTGTATCTGTGTTTGACACATAAAAAGAATAAGAATTTTTTTTGCCCTCAAGAACCAGTTTTCAAAATCCCTTGGGGGCAAAACTCCCTCCTACCCTTTGTTGAGTATGCGTGGTCATGATGAAAAGAAAATCATACTCTTTATGTAGGAAGTGCATATATACACTTAGTACTTAAACAGATATACAAAATATCTGTGGATTAAAATTTCATGGTGGGGAATGATTAAGAAAAAAATGTTTAAAAACTGTATAAGACAGAAGCTCCTCAGCAAGAATATTTAGAAGGTTGAGAAATGGGTCTAGACTGGTGGTTTGGATTTGCCCAGCAAGACCTACAGGGCATCAGAGGGGTTGTAAGTATTGTGTGAGAGGTGGGTGGTCTCAGAGGGGCTCTGGTGGGAGAGAGGGGGCTTCTCTCCCTCTGGCCCTGAACATCAACCCACAACCACCCCGTCACTAAAGCTACGGTCTCAAAGTGGCTCACCGCCATGCTTATTTGGCCTGGTGCATGTTATATAAGAATTTGAACTCATTGCTAATATTTAAAAATTGGGAGATTTTACATAAAATACGGATCTGTGGCTCTTTGTGAAAAATCGGAAGAGCTAAAGACACCAGGACCCTATTTGTGCATATTAACAACTGACAGAGTTGATTCATGACTGCCTCGTTCAGAAACATGTGACCTCTCTTACTTGCCACAGTCCACACCGCCCCCCAATGTTTCCTAATGCTGAGCTCAAGTGTCTGTTCCATTTATCAGTTTGTGAGTTCCATCATTTTTTGTGTGATCAATGGGTTTCATTTATTTATTCTCTGTGTCTGGCCCCAGCCCTGGAGCAGAACAGAAGAAAGGGGCCGTGGGAAGGAGGCAATTTCATTCCCAACCTTATTTCTATTTATTAAGAGAGTCATCAGAAATTAATAATGACTTTTATCAAACACTTACTATGTGCCAGATGTTGTAGGAAGCATTGAGCTCTGCTGTGTAAAAAATATAATTCTCCCCATATCTCAATGGAGTGTATGTAATATAATTATCTTCCTTTTCCTGATCAGCAAACTGAGCTCAGAAAAATGAAGTAACTTACCCAAAGTCACACAGCAAGGTCATGGCACATTCTGGCTACTATTCCTGTATAACAAACCACCCCAAACTTAGTGATGTAAAAAAACACCCATTCTGTTACCCTCATGTATATTGGGGGTTGGAAATTCAGAAAGAGCACGATAGGGATGGCTTATTTGTGCTCCACAATGTTGGGGGCCTCCTCTGGGAAGACTCAAAGGCTGGGGATGGGTTGGTGGCTGGGACTGAAATCACTCACATGTCTGGCACCGGGGCAAGGATGACTAAAATGCTCCACTCACCTGCCCACCAACTAGAGCCCCTACACATGGCCTCCCCAACAGGCCATGGCCTCCCTGTATGCTTGGGCTTCCTCACATCATGGCAGCCTCAGGGAATTAGAACTCCTTTTTTTTTTTATAAGATTTTATTCATTTATTCATGAGAGACACAGAGAGAGAGAGAGAGAGGCAGAGACAGAGGCAGAGGGGGAAGTAGGCTCCATGCAGAGAGCCCGACGCCGGACTCGATCCTGGGACTCCAGAATCACACCCTGGACCGAAGGCAGCGCTAAACTGCTGAGCCACCCAGGCTGCCCCGGAACTAGAACTTCTTACCTGACGGCTCAGGGTTCTAGCAGGAACGCTCCAGCGAAGGAAAACAGCATGACCTAGCCTTGGAAGTCCTATAGTATCACTTCCACCATGTTCTATTAGTTATAAGCATGTCACAAGCCTGCCAAGATCCAAAAGAAGGGGGCACAGACCCTAACTGATGGAAGGAGGGTCCAGTCTCTGTTGTAGAAGGACACGTGCAATGGAAGACATTGTTATGGCCTTCTTGGAAAAATATGATCTACCGCATGGCAGAACTAGGACGCAGACTCAGGCAGTGGCTCCAGAGACATCGTTCTTAGCAACCCCCCCCCCCCCATGTCTTACTAGGAGGTAGTGAGAATCAGATGACAGAAAACACACAAGCCACCTAGGACAGGGCATGGCACCGTAAACGCCAAGCTCAGTAAATGTTGCTTTCCTGATTCTACTCGCTCTCTTCAAGTGCCCTTGCATCCATGTGTTTCTTCACCGATGACGCACCTGACTGTGTCCTTCCTGAGACCCGGCATCCACTGGTCAAACTCAGGAACAAGACCGAAGTCTGTCAGCTCCTCACAATAGCTCTGGGTGAGCATTTCTCTGAGGCCTCCCCCTGGAGATGGCTGGGCCGTGTGTCTGAAAAGCCCGGCAGGACCAGGGAGCTATGCCCCAGCCCCAGGCAGATGACCCAGGGAACTGAGGTTCGGAGTTGAAGAGTTCAAACCCAGCACAGTTCATGAATGTTCCTGGGCCCCAAAGAGTAACCCGAGAAATTGTTTGTATCAGCGAGGAATGACTTAACTCTTGGCAAATCCTAGAAAACAGCCTCTCTTCCTGTTTCCAGGGGCCTTCCAAAGAAAAGAAACAGTTTAGGTTTTGTTCAGCTCTGTGGTTGACTGTAGACTCCCACCCATGCGGCATGGGGGACCTGTGGGTGAGGTCTCAGCTCCCAGGAGCAGCGGGAGGGAACATTCGGGGAGTGCAAACCAGACTGTTTGGTTTTCTCTGGCCAAGGGGGCCTCTGAGTCAGCGGCAGAGACCACCGCGGGGTGGAAGGGTCTTCAACACTGATCCCAGCATCTCCACTCCACGCTGCACCTTCCGACCAAGCAAGGCTGGTCTCCTCCCCACCCCTGATCCACGTCACCTCATTCACTTTCCACCACCTTGCCTTTGCACATGCTGAGCCACCTTCCTGGAATGCCCTCCCTCCCCTGACTAAACAAACCCCGCTGAACTTCCAGTACCCAGGTAGAGCTCTAAGTCCACGCTGTGAAACCTTCCCTGAAAACCACAGTCCGACAAAAGCTTTTCTTTCTCTCCCTCAGCTCGCTATATGATGTCATGCTTCATTCCTTAATCCAATCGATCATTTTTAGGGACTCAGTTCTCGTGGCTTTTGGCCTCATAACCCCTTTACATTCTTAAAAATTAGAGAGGAGCCCAAAGAATTTTTGTTGACAGGGGCTCTCTCTCTCTCTCTCTCTCAGTTTTTTGCCATATTAGAAATTAAGACAGAAATTTTAAAAACATTTGTTAATTTATGTGAAATGAGCAGTCACAGACCCATTTCATGTTAATATCAGGGGGATGACATCATCGTATGTCATGTAACTTCTGGAAGACTCCGCTGCACACTTGTGAGAGAATGGAAAAGGCAAATAACATCTTGGTATTGTTTCATCAAAACAAAAATAGTTTTGATCTTGAGGACTCCCTGAAGGGCCTGGGGGAGCCCAGGGTCACTGAAGGAACTGAGTGTCACTGTCTTAGGGTGTTTAGAGGTGCTAAGATCTCTTTCTCTCTTTCTGCACACAAGCCTTCTTATCTTTTATCCATCATTGGCTTTTTGGTGTAACTTCAGTATTTATTTTACTGGTCCTGCTTACTATTTAAAAAAAATTAAATAGATAAGGATTGGAAAGGAAAAGAGGGGGAAGGAAACATCCGTGTGCTGAGCGCAGACTCTTCATAAGGACTGCACACATCATCGTGAATGCTTCTGTTACGCACTGTTCGAGGCACAGGCAAGGATATAGACGTGGGTATGGATGTGAATACAAATGCGGGTTATGTATCTGTTAGGGCAGATTGTGGTCATAAAGTTCTGAAAAATTGTCTATTACAAGACTTTTTCTGGAGGTTCCTCAGTGGAAGGCAATGTTCAGCAAAGTGTGGCTTATTTTCCCCTAGCGTTACGACAAATGATGTTTTGGTTGCACATGGTGCATGGCTATAGTAGTAAGTAACACTTTACCGCATACTGATAATATTAATAATCGCTGTTCTTTTATCTTTCGACCATCCTGATTACACCCGGGAGAGAGTCTCCCTCCCTCCCGGGTTAGGAGGATGTCCTTAACGCTCTCTAACATTTGCTGATCTCCTTTTGTAACCAAGACAGAGATAGCTTCCAGCCCAGAGCTCTCAGCCAGCCACAGCATCTAGGTGGAATTGCACAACATTGTTTTGGTTTCCTTACAGATATATGTATAGGGACACCTGGGTGACTCAGTGGTTGGGCATCTGCCTTCGGCTCAGGTCATGATCTCGGGGGTCCTGGGGTCGAGCCCCCTGTTGAGCTCCTTGCTCAGCAGGGAGCCTGCTTCTCCTTCTCCCTCTGCTCCTCCCCTTGCTCATGCTCTTTCTCTCTTGTTCTCTCTCTCAAATAAATAAGCACAATATTAAAAATATATATGTATACACATACACATATATATTAAAGTTACTGTTTATGTGCTACAGTGAGGCTAGTTTTCCATTTTGAGTAGAGATGTAACATTTCTTTTTTCATAAGAGACACACAGAGAGAGGCAAAGACATAGGCAGAGGGAGAAAGAAGCAGGCTTCCCGTGGGGAGCCCAATGTGGGACTCGAGCCCAGGACCCTGGGATCATGCCCTGAGCCAAAGGCAGACGCTTAACCACTGAGCCACCCAGGTGGCCCAGGATGTAACATTTCTTATTTAAGTACATTTATTGCAGCAATAAAATAAGTTGACTTAAAGAACTACTTTAAGAAAATAATGTTGCAGGAGGTGTGCATATCTGGCAAGAAGTGTGAGATGAAGGTGGTTGCCGAGTCGTGGAAGTTATAGAAATACTGATGGACTAGAAAGAGCACCAGATGGGGCTGACATGTGTGGGTTCAAATCCCAGCTCTGCCTTTCATTGGCTTTGTGGCTATGGGCAAGTGATCCAACCAGTCTGAGCCTTGTTGTTCCTTTGGGCTCTGAAAGTGTTCAAGGATCAAAGACACCCTCAGGTGACATCGGATGACTTTAGGTGAGAAAAAGAGCCCAACAACTATGTCTTATACTCTGCTAACTAAACACTTTACAGGGGCACCTGGGTGGCCCAGGGGTTGAGCGTCTGCCTTCTCAGTTCAGGTCATAATCCTGGGATCCTGGGATCGAGTTCCGCATTGGGCTCCCCTGCTTCTCCCTCTACCTGTGTCTGTGCCTCTCTCTGTGTGTCTCTCATGAATGAATAAATAAAATCTTTAAAAATAAATAAGTAAATAAACAAACCCTTTACAGGCATTAATTTATTTTGAGCTCACACCAACCTTGAAATAAAGATATTATTTCTCCAGTTGAGGAAAGAAAGACTGAGAGGAAGGACAATGACCTGCCCAAGTACAAGTACACCCAGCTGGACTGTGCAGAAGCAGCTATTTGAACCCAAGTCTGCATGGGTACTAGATCCATTTTGTTCCCACTACACCCACCCATCCTCATGGGGACAGTTACAGAAGCAGGAGTGGCCACCTCACCAAGACTCCCTCCCATCCTGCCTCTTCCTCTCCTGCTGCCACTGAACATGGTGGGAAAAGTCGAGATCATTTTAATTACTTCTGCTATAACCATAACTTATTTTTACTTGCTTTGTAATTTACACTTAAAAAAGATAACAGGGCTTTTTTCCCTTCTCTTAGTCCAAGAGTCTAAGAAGATCAATGACATCATTAGCATTGAGGTAATTAAGAGTCTGATCTGTAAGTTCAAACTCAAGGTTACATTTGAAAATCATGTTGTTAAGTTGAGTTTTATGAGGACAGGTTGCAGAACATGCATAAATCTGGTAGGAAAGAACCTTCCCATCCATCCTGGTTATACAGACATTTTCGTAGTCTTCTGTCTCTGACCCATGAACATCCAATCGTTTTCACTCTTATTTACGTAACAATGTAATCGCTGGCTTAATGTTTTGGGTTTTGAAGTATTTACACTAACAGTTCAAAATTTCTCTTTCTATTAAGGTGCTATTAGAAATGTGTGGCTTCTGATTGTAAATTTAATTTTATTCAAGACTAGATAAAAGAATGTTGGGACCATTGCTTTAATTGCAACTGACCAACTGACCAAAGATCATAATTTCAAATTCAGATCCCCTGCACCACCAAAGGAGGATTATTTCGAGGTACAACTTTTATATCAGGGCCATCTTCTAGGGGGAGGAACACCCAGGCAGAGGGAATGGCGAGGACCAAGATCTTGAGGTGAGAGTGACCCTGCAGAATCTAAGGAGCCTCCAGGAGGCCAGGGTGCCTGGAGCCGAGGGAGCCAGAGAAGGGGGGCTCCAAGAGGTGATAGAGTTGGGCAGAAAAGGCCATTCAGGGCTTGTTCACCATGAGGACTTCTGGTTTTACTCTGAGAGAGATGGGAAGCAGCTGGAGGGTTCTACGTAGAACACAGGGTGTCCTTAGGTCTTTAGTGGAATCACTTAGGAAACTGTGTTGGAAATAGATCACGGCGCAGGGACTAGTGAGGGTCCCATACAATGAGCCAGCCATGTGTGAGGCTTGGATCACACCGAGAGTTAGTTTGAGCCACAAAGTCTGAAATGCCCATCATACTTGTAATAACCAATGTTGTATTGACAGGAGGTGACTGAATCTGGAATGTGGGGAGAAGTCTGGGCTGGAGGTAAATAGTGGGAGCGGTCACCGTAAAGATTGTATTCAAAGCCCCAAATGTGTTTACTGAATGACTCAAGGTTACTGCAGGAAGATAAACTTTTCATTGAAAAGGAAATTTGAACTCTAAAACAGTCAGAGCTTCACAAGAAATGGAGGGAGTGTTCTTAGCCCAGGTGGAGAAAGGAGAATCCACAAGCTATCACCCAGCCGGACCCCAGCTCCCGGGTAGAGCTAGCACACAGGCGCGGGCAGGCTAGGGACTCATCATTCATGTCCCCTCCCGCCACTCAGTTCCTGTGCTGAAGTCCCCAGGGTGATGGCCTTAGAAAGTGGACTGGGATTAGTGCCCTTAGGAAAGAGGCCTCCCAGAGCTCCCTTGCCCCCTTTGCCACATGAGGTCACAGCAAAAAGGCACCGGCTCTGACCCAGGAGGTGAGTCCTCACCAGACACCACACCTGCTGGCACCATGATCTTAGACTCCAGGCCTCCAGAACTGTGAGAAAAACATTTCTGCTGTTCATAAGCCATCCTGTCTCTGGAATTTTGTTATAGCAGCCCGAACAGACTAAGACAGGCATCGAAGCCAGGGCAAACGGCGAGCCCTGGCTACTAAATGATACCAGACGCGTCTCTAGAAATTAGAACTAAATCACAGGCCTCTGCTTCTTCTGTAAAGTATTTTCCCCAAGACTCTGCCTGCTTCGAGGGGGCCTTCCCATCCCTCTGTAAGTCTTTCTTGCCAAGGGCCCAGGTCAAAAGAGCTCACCTCTTGTGGTTGATTGTTTAATAGCCACATGTTCTTTCCACTCAGAACACACACATCCCTTTGGCATGTAACTGCTGCTTCTCACATCCAAAGGTCAGATCTATTTCTTTACCCCTTTGAATCTGTGCTTGACCTTGTCACTTGATTTAATTAATATAATGCAGTGGGAGGGTCATGGTGTGAGTTCCAGAGCTTGGGGGCTAAGAGGCCTTGAAGCTTCCGCCTTCACCTTCTGGGAGCCTTGGGACCACCTCGTCAGGCTGCCGGGGTCTAGGGGTATGAGACACTCCAGGGAGGAGAACAGAGGTGCCCCAGGCAACAGCCAGCCAGACGTGACTCCAGCCAGTTTCCCCACTTTATACAGCCACCCTGGGGTCCCAGCAAATCAGCAGAGAAACTGCCTCACCAACCAGGAGAACCAGGAGAAAGAAGAAACCATTGTTTTATGCCAGTAAGCGCTGGAGCGATTTGTTACACAGCCATGGATAGCTGATACACCCCTCCTGGCCTCCTTTTCCTCATCTGTGAAAGGGGGCTAGCAGTCCCCATCTAGGAGAGTTATTTTGCACATTAACCAACTTATTGGATGTGGAAATGCTTGCAGTCTGTAAAAACAAACAAACAAACAAACAAACAAGTGTGTGTTTATTGTTAATAAACCTAAAGATGTTGGTAAAATAATCTCCGGGACCCCGTTGGAAAGGTGACCTGAGAGTATTTTGGCACAGAAGATAAAGATAATCACTAACCCAAATAGAGTTATTTGGGTACCTGCCAGGCACTGTTCTAAGCCCCTTCCATGTATTAACTCATTTATGCTCATACTAAGCAAGTGTATGAGGTTGGAACCTTGTGTTACAGACAAGGAAATGGAGTTCTACAGAGTTTAAAAACTTGCCCAGAGTCACTCAGGTAACATGTGATCTAGCCCAGGGGATCTGGCTCCTGAGCCCTCAAGATAAAAAGAGGCAGCATATCCAGAGAGACGTTCTAGAGCGGGCATGAACAGAAAAGGCTGTTTCTCTCCCTTTCAAATGGGGATCAGCCCCCATGCAACTTCACTTCAGGAGAGTTTTATGACAGGGCTTCTGGGATCTTATTTTTGTTTTTTTGTTTTGGTTTTTTTTTTTTTTTAATTTTTATTTATTTATGATAGTTACAGAGAGAAAGAGAGGCAGAGACACAGGCAGAGGGAGAAGCAGGCTCCATGCACCGGGAGCCCGATGTGGGACTTGATCCCGGGTCTCCAGGATCGCGCCCTGGGCCAAAGGCAGGCGCCAAACCGCTGCGCCACCCAGGGATCCCTGGGATCTTATTTTTGAAAGCCACAGCCCATTTGCAGAGAATGGGATTTTTCTAGACCAAGAAGAGATTTCCCTAAGCTAAATAAGAGAGGAGAGAATTCCATGGGTTCTGGAGCCCCTGGTGTTGCTCCCTGTTCCCCGACAGTGCCCCTGAGCATATGGTAGGTCGTGGAGGAGGAGGCCATCACTCTTTGCACCTGTCATTCTAGCTCTGCAGCTCAGCCAAGGTCCCCTGAGGCCCCAGGCGTGCACAAAGGGGGCATCCAAGCCACGGCATTGAAGGAGCCCCATGGGCTGGGGCAGTAGACCCCTCATGTGTCACCAGGGTGTACCAGTGACTGGTACTGCCTCACACCGCAGACCCCCACGTCTTCAGACAGCCCAGAGGTATAGGCCCAATTAGCCCTGACTATAACCCCGGCTCGGGACTCAGATGGGAAATGAGGCATATTTAGGAGCATTTCTAATCGGCGAACCACTTGCAAGCAGCATTGCCAGATAAATACAGGATGCCCAGTTAAATCTGAACTTCGGATAAGTAGCAAATAATTTCTTAGTAGAAGTCCCAAATATCTAAGTCCCAAATAACTAAGAAGTTAGCTGAGCACTCTTTTGGGAGGTGTTTTTAGTTTGTCTCTGTCCTGATAGCCTTCCTCCCCCTCCCACCCGATATTTGGGATCTACTTATACCAAAGAGTTATTTATTTAAAATGCACATTTAGGGGACACCTGCGTGGCTCAGCAGTTGAGCATCTGCCCTTAGCTCAGGGCATGATCCCGGAGTCCCAGAATCGAGTCCCATACCAGGCTCGTTGCGTGGAATCTCTTTCTCCTTCTGCCTCTCTTTCTCTCTGTCATGAATAAATAAACAAAATATTTTAAAAATAATAATAAATAAAGTAAAATAAAATGACATTTAGGGGCACCTGGGTGGCTCAGAGGTTGAGCATCTGTCTTTGGCTCAGGGCGTGATCCTGGGGTCTTGGGATCAAGTCCCGCATCGGGCTCTCCGCAGGGAGCCTGCTTCTCCCTCTGCCTGTGTCTCTGCCTCTCTCTGTGTCTCTCATGAATAAATAAATAAAATCTTTAAAAAAATAAAATGCACATTTAACTGGGCACCTGAGCTTTCTATTTGCTAAATCTGACCGTCCTACTTGTAAGATTTTTACCATAACCACACACCTCCACAGGCGTTTTTATGAGAATGAATCAACTGTTTTAACATTTGGTTAATTTTCTTTAAACCCATATACTTTGTCATTTAGACAAAGCTATTCTTAAAAGGAACTTCATGGCACTAACAAAGATAGAACTGTTGCTTTAAGCTATCAGCTGTCTGGAACAGGGGTAACTAAGAAAAAGATATTCAGTGGGGGGTCAAGCAAGCTTATTAAATCTCGCTAAGTACCTTTGCCTCCCCAAGGCCTCTCCCCTCTGTTACCGGAGGGGAAGAGTCAGTGTGAGGTGTTAAGAACACACTAGCCCCCCAGGGAGACTTGGGATTTGAGAGAATTGAGGAGGGAATACATTTCTCTCCATGTGAGGCAACATTATATAAAGCCAGGTCCGCAGTCCAGGACCTGCTCACACCTACAGTCATTTTAGCTTCACACACTTTGGGAAATACCAATTTACAAAACATAAAGGAATGTGGCATCTGTTGCTCACCTGAGTTTGTAGCTTGAGATTGGAATCCATGGCCTGTAACTGACAAAAGTTCAAAAATAATAAAAGGAAATATCTGGACTTTTTGGGTGCATAACCCCACCACTCCCTGCAACCAGCTAAGAAAGGTCTCTTACTTCCCTGTTCTTCTAAGGTGGCAGCAGGGACGTCACACTCCAAAGTCACCCAGCTAATCAGTAGCAGGAGCTGTGTTCCCAGCAACTTTGCTCCCATTGTCTCCCTCCCTGCACACACACTTCTCCCAAGCTGCAGCCAAGCAGGCCAAGAAGAAAGGATCCGAATAAGTCTTTGGGGCTGTTTTTTTTGCCATCTCTCCTGACCACCCACTCGCCCCCCCCCCCCACCCAGCCCTGCTCCCAAGTTATACAATACTTGGAAAACTCACAGTGTACAATTCTAAGGCAATAAAACTTTTCAAATTTCCCCCAGCAGACAAGAGATTTTGATCTGAGTGTTTCCCACAATTTGCAATGATTTGCTTTATGAGACGCCCCAAATTTCTCTCCTGACAAGTTAGCAAAAGCCAGTTCATTTCTCAGGAGGGCTGAGTTTTAGCCCAAAGAGAAAACACTTGTGTGTTTGGCAAACACCATCCAAATCAAGCAGAGAGGTTCCAACTTTTGTTTCAGTTTCTTAAAAAAATTCAATCAATACTTCTTAATTTGAAATTTTATTTATTATTAGAACAACTTTAAGTCTCTCTAACCCTCGGGGGAAAAAACCCACATCTTTAATCCATTTGTTTAAACATATATACACATTTCTTTCTGGTCTTGTTTAACCATTATCCATGCATGTCATTTGTAGGGGGAACAATATAGTTGGAGTTTTGTGATCTGCTTTTCTACACTTGATAAAATATCATTTAGGCCAGGGGGTCGACAAATTTTCCTGTAAAGGCCCTGAGAGTAAATATTTTAGGTTTTGTAAGCCATCCAGTCTCCGGAGCAACCCCTCAAGGCTGCCAGTGTAGCACAAAAGCAGTCACACACAATAGAAAGTGAGTGGGTGTGGCAAGGTCCATTGAAACCTTTTTGCAAAAACAGGTGGCCCTCCAGCCACAGTTTGCCAACCCCTGGGGTATACCTTTTTAAGAGAGACATGGGAGGGGCTGATGGAGAGGGAGAGAGAGAATCTCAAGCAGGCTCCACGCCCATCACCAAGACCAAGGTAGGGTGGGGCTCCATCTCACCACCCTGAGATCAGGACCTGATCCCAAATCAAGAGTTGGACACACGGGGATCCCTGGGTGGCGCAGCGGTTTGGCGCCTGCCTTTGGCCCAGGGCGCGATCCTGGAGACCCGGGATCGAATCCCACATCAGGCTTCCGGTGCATGGAGCCTGCTTCTCCCTCTGCCTGTGTCTCTGCCTCTCTCTCTCTCTCTGTGTGTGACTATCATAAATAAAAAAAAAAAAAAAAAAAAAAAAAAAAAAAAAAAAAAGAGTTGGACACTCAACCAACTAGCCACCCAGGCGTCCCCCTGATATATATGTTTAAGGATGCAATATAGCCAGGTGATTAGAAGATGAGGTTTGGTACTTGGGGATCCTGAGTTCCCACGTGGGCTGTTGCAGTGCAGTGATAGGCCAGGTTGTATAAATCATAGAATATCCCTCTGCCCCGGTTTCTCATCTATATAATGGGAAGAGTATGAGCCATCACAGCTTTGATGGGATTAAATGAGCTCAAGCATATAACACACTCAGCCCCATCCTTGGCACACAGGAGAATCTGCAGAAACCGGGCCTGCTGTAATGACTGGCTACCATGAGCCAGGCTTCTTGTTTGTCTTCCATCCGTCTGCATGTTAGTCCGTTGAGTAAATACACTTTAATCTGCTTCGTTATTTTTCCCAGACTGTCTACTTTAAAAATCATTCAACACCCTTGAAGAGTTGAGGATGAAGGGGGAAAGCTGATTTTCATTTTTGGACGAAATGTCTGGGTAAATGTGTGTGGTGGCGAAGGGCGTTGTTTAAAGACACAATCAACAGTGAAATATTCGTGCTTAGAAAGATTTTTTCCTCCCTCCTCCCATCAAGGACACGACTGTAATGTATCACAGAATTCTTTGGGGGGCGGGGTTGGGCTATGTAGGCTCTTCACTGGAAATAAGAGAAACTTAAATAAATTTGCAATGGGGTCCTTCGAAATCAAACAAAGGAATTCGTTGTAGGGAATCAAAGATGTCCTATGGATTCCAAAGTCTAAACATGCGGGCGGGTCTCAGCAGGTATGAGACCAGAATGAAAAGCTATTGGGGTCGAGACAGAGGTGCCTGTCATTCTGGGCAACACGATCTCTCCTCTCTGCAATTCCCTGCAGAAACAGGTACATCTTGATTTTGTCCTTTAAATCTTTTCTCTGCACAGCTCCCTTCCTCACATTCAGGACTTGAGCTGTATTGTCACCCAGTGAGGGCAAGACATTACTTGACTGAAAAGAAGAGAAAAGCAGGCATCTGTGCCTAAGTTCCCACCTTTGGTTTTGGCCAGGAGAGGGGGGCCTTGAGTCAGACAGGTGTGGGGAAGCCTGAGGAAAGAGAAGCAACCGCCTCAATGACCAAGTGAGGCTCTGGAACTGGATTCTCTGGCTTCCTCCAGGGATGGTCATGTGGAAGTGACCCATGCCTTCAAGGAAGTTACAATCTGATTGAAGAGACAAGATACTCATTCACGGACCAAATGCAGAGCAAAGAAAATGACTCACTGATCATATAGGCCAAAGATGGTGACATGTGGCACACGGATCACAACTCTGCATTTCCAGAACCACGACAGGCATCACTAATCAATCACAGCATTTTCCCCTCTGATGAATCTGGATTCGATCTCAGAATTTTCAACACAGTGAATCAGACGTGGACTCTTAATTTCTCAAAATCGATAGCTGTAGCCACCTCGATAGAAGTTTAGTGATTTTATTTTATTTTATTTTATTTTATTTTATTTTTTTAGTTTAGTGATTTTAATGAACTAAGTAATTTATCTGATCAACAAAAATTTCTAACGCCAGACACATGGCTGGACACAACACTGAACACCTCAGGGAGACTCACACTCATTGCTCCAAGTCTAGGGAGAGAATCAAAGAAGCAAATGGGAAACTACAGTGCAATGGAATGAGTGTTAATATGTGGCAGATGCAGGGTCCTGGGGAAGTACAGACTGGAGAGTCTGGGACGCCTCAACGCTGCATATGAAAAATAAACAAGAGTTAAGCAAATAAAAGGGAAAGTTATTCTTGAGGGACTTTTTAGTTGCAATTGACAGAAACTCAGCTCATGTTGCTTTAAGCAAACAGGAAAATACATTGGCTCATGTAACTGAGATACATTTGGCTCATGTGAATGGTGAGTCTTTAAGTAGTTATCTTCAGGTACAGCTGGATCCAGATGCTCAGATGATATCAGGAAACTGTCTCTACCACTTGGATCTGCATTCCCCTCTGTGGCTTCATTTTCAAACAGGGTCCCTTCTCATGGTGGCAAAGACATCCATAAGCATCTCCGGACTGACATCCTGTCTGCTTAAAACCCCAGTAGAAAGGCACCTCACACACACACACACACACACAAATAAAAATAGTTTAAAAATAAAATAAAAAAGAAAGGCACCTGACAATAGCACTGGTGAGTCCTGAGGTTGACTCTAGTTTGGCCAGACATGGATCCTGTTTCACCCCCATAGGTTGGTCACACCTACCCAAATGAAGTGGACAGAGTCTGGGGAAGGTGAGTCCCCAAGCACCCTGAGACTCCTGTACCAGGAGAAGAGGGCATTATGCTGGGCCAAAAAATATAACTGATCTCTGCAGGAAGAAGGAAGGACAACAACATTGTAGGCAGGGGCCCAGAAGACCAAAGAGAATCTGTGATGCTTTGGAGGCACTGGGGAGAGCTCAGGATGTGAGGCACTGCATTTGACCCCACAGTGTGAGACAGAGTCTGGGAGGCCAGGTCAGCAGAAGCCAGATCCCAAAGGCAGGTCCTGGGTTTTAACCTCAAACTCAAGGGCAACGGGAAGGCACTGCCGGGTTTGAAGAAGGGGGATGAAGAAAGAGTCTGAATTGCCTTCACATTTGATGAGTCAACAGCCTTGTGGCAAGTGGGGAGAGAGAGGGAAAGCACTGCTTTTCAAGATCAGATCTTGAAAACAGCCCTGTTGGAACAAACCATGAAATTTGGCCATCTCCTTTTCCAGTGAGACCCATTCAGATGATATGTGCTCCTCCAAGTGGTATAAAACCCCCCGAGATGGTTTTCCAAGACAAGATGACCCCTCTACTCATCATGTTCTTTTCAAGGATTCATTCAAGTGATTTCTTTCCTCAGTTGAAAGAAGGAGTTACGCATACCAAGGGTCACTGCACACCATGTGCCTGCAGTTTTTTAAAATGTACTTCTTGTAGTCTGTACAACCAAAAGCTCAAACGCTTCTAGAAAATGGGCAGAGTTGACCTTGTGGCTGGCAGGCCACAGCTGTCCTCCATGAGAGGACAAATCCCACCTTGGAAGGAACCATATGGGAGCGAGCCTGAATTCCGCTTATAAGACAGTGTCTGCAAGTCTGTTTCTACGCGTAGTTAAATTGCACAGAAAGTACAACTGGATTTGTCCCCGGTTTTCCCATTAGGGATACTATAAAGTAGAGGCGGAAGTTAATTGAGTTCAGAGTTCAGTGTGTCATGTCGGGGAATTGGGACTTTGGCAAGCAGCTCGCGTGTAGCATGTGTTCTGGGGGTAGCATTTTCACACGACCTCCCTGGGGGAGAAGAGTTCTTTCACCAGGAGTGCAATCCTCAGAAAACAGGCTTCTGGAGTTCCAAAGGGGCTTTCACCTACATTACAGGATAAAGGTCTCATTTTGCTTATAGAGACTTTCTTGCAATAGGCCATGTTCATGATACCCAAGAAAAAGTAATAAAAACCCCCTGCCTCTCAACAAGAGCCGTAAAGTCCAGTGGTTAAGAGCAGGGACCCTGGAGCCAGATTGCCAGATCACTCAAGCTGGAGCCACGGCATGGATCATTTTACCCTCGGGTGGGGGGTGGAGGGGGCTCAATGTTTTAATCTGTGCAATGGAACATTCAACTGCACCTACCTCATAAATGCAAGGAGAGGATTAAGCAAGTTAGTATGTATTAAGTGCTTAGAACACTGCCTGGTCCAGGGAAAGTGCTATGGTTGGCTGTTTATCAGGAGCACTTCTGGGCTAGGGCACCACACTAGGTTCTTTACGTGTCTCATTTCATTTTATCATTTAAAAAAAAAAAAGATAAAAATGCTGTGGGTTAGCAAAACTGGATTTACTATGAAGCTATCAAAGCTGAAAGAATCAGGGCCCTCTGCCACGTGGCACCTTCCAAGGCCCTGGGAGGGCCCTTGAAAAAAAAAAACAAACCTCATGGGCACATGTGTTGTGATATTTGCAAAAGTAAAACCTGTTTCCATCCCTTTTCTTGAAAAGGACTCCCAAAATATTAGCTACAGGCTTCACAAAACTGGATGTTCCCCTGGAGGTAGGGATTCTTACTCCCTTTTCACCAATGAGAATGCAGGCTTCAAGAGGTGAGGTGACCTGCCCAAAGTGACACTGCTAGGGCAGAGCAGAGTAGAGGTGGCAATGCAAGTCCATCTGGCATCTACTGCTGCCTCCACATGTGGCCGAACTCAGCTGCAGATCCCTGTCAGCCAGGGGATCTTACTTTCCCCACCTGGGTCTGGCCCAGATGCCATCCCAGAGCCAGCAAGAGACAGGGACACAAAGGACATCTGGAGGGTGATGCAAATGCTCTATTTCTCCATTGCAGTGGTAGTTGCACAGGTACAGGCATTTGTCAAAACTCATCAAACTATACCGTCCCAGAGCTTGGCTGAGGCAGACACAAATGAAACATTTTCTGGGCGAATGAATGAATGACTTTCCTATATCCAATCCAAGCACTATGGTTTTTCTTCCCCTGTGTGGATATCTTAGGGAACCACAGTGGCATTATTAATCAGGTGTGACCTCCCCCTTGGGGTCCCCAATCTAACAGAGGGCATGGCAGTGACCCAAGCTAGGACAAGTAGGATCTCCTTCTTTGGGATTTGAGCTCAGAGTGACAGAGAGCCTGAAACACATGTGAGTGCGTTCACTCCTGCCTCCTTCCAGACAGTCCTTGGTCCTGCCTGTTTCTCTCCCCAGTTCTGCAGCCCAACTGACAAATCCATGAGCACCTGACATCCATGCCTTAAAGTCTCTTTTACTTCAGGTCACCAAGGGTAGGGTTCCAGGGCTTAAAAATCAAGAATTGCAATCAAGTGATGCCTGGCCCTTCCTGACACTTGACCTCTCACCCTGTCCACATGTCCGTAAAAGTGATGACTCAGATATTTGGGGGTGGGGTGGGGTGCAAAAGTGATTTAAATGTTCCGCAGGCCAAGGACCTTTTGAGGTCTGAGTATCTCCTACAACATCTCCCCTCAGAAGCCAGGTCACCTGGCTTCTGTCTAAACCTTCCTAAGAGTTCATTTCACCATTCTCTTAGAATGTTTCCTCCTACCGGACTGCAATCTTTATTTCTCCTTCTTGCTCCTGCAGTATCTGGCCAATTAATAAAAGAATCAAATGCTTGTCTTGTCTTTCCTTGTGTGAATTCTGTTTCAGAGTGGGGAATGCCAGGATGTCAAGCCCAAGAATCCGTATTTCTCTCTTTGTTCCTTCCTTCTACCTTTCCTCCACATTTTCTTCCATCTCTTCTTTCTCTTGGAGAAAATTCACTTGTTTACTCACCAGAATCCAGGTTAAGTCTCGCATTAAACAATGCAGCTATTAAGATAGTTAGTCCAAAGGCCTAACTTTGGCTCAAGCACAAACCTCCCCTAACTCTAGCCAGCAAGCAATTCCACTCTCATTTACCCAAAAGAAGTGAAAGCATTTGTCCACATGAAGACTTGCACATAAAGTGTTGGTGGCAGCATTATTCGTGATAGCCCAAAAGTGGAACCGCCACCTTGCACCCCTGTGTCCATCAACTGGTGAATGGATAAGCAAAACGTGATATATCCAAACAATAGAATACTACTTAGCAGTAAAAAAGGAACTGGCGTTGCATGCAATAAGATGGACAAATCTAAAAAACATGCTGAACCAGAGAAGCCAAATACAATAGAGTAGATGTTGCATGATTCCATTCCTATGAAACTCTAGAAAAGACAAATCTACTCTGTGGTGACAGAAAGCACACCATGGTTTCCTGGGGCCAGCAAGAGACAGGGACACAAAGGACATCTGGAGGGTGATGCAAATGCTCTATTTCTCCATTGCAGTGGTAGTTGCACAGGTATAGGCATTTGTCAAAATTCATCAAACCATAAAATGTGCCCATTATACCTGCTTAAAGTTGATTTTTTAAAAAACTTGCTTCGATAAACTCTCACTCTGATTAAGACTCTTATCTGAGCATCATTCAATGACACAATAAGTTCTGAATATTTTTAAAGGTAAAAAGTTTTTTAACAGCAAGATTACCTTTTGAATTCTAAAGCTATCCAATAAAATAATTTGTTTCACAATATCAAGTATTCAGAAGTATGCAGAGCAACAGGAGTTGTCACAAGCTGCTGATGGGAAATCCATCATTATCTGGTATGCACAGTCCAGCAAGCCCATTCCTGGTTGTGTGTGCAACACGCAGCCCAGGACACTCGTGTGAAGATGTTCAGCATTTGTTATTCATAATGGTGAAATATTAACGCGGGCAAGGGAGGACTCCGAATGTCCAGCAGAATGGAAACAAAATACTGCTATCTACAAGGGAACATTATATGGCAGAGAAGCGCCATGTAGCAAAATAGATATATCTCAAAATCATTGTAGGAAGTATAAAAAGCAAGTTTCAGAAAGGTACTTATTGAATTAATGCTATTTATAAAGGTTTTTAAAACATGCAATATAATGCTATACTTTCTATATAGATGTGTAAGTGGTAAAATTACAAAAACAGGAATACTCCAAAGTAAATATTACTCATAAGTACCCATAAGTAATACTTATAAGTAAATATTTATAAATACACATAAGTAAAAATTACATTATGAGATGGTGTTGTGGTTAGGAGTGTGGGCTCTGGAAACAGTTGAGCCGCTTCCTACTATATGATATACACTAGTTTTTGAAGTTGTGTTTTCCAAGTAATTTATTCAAGTACCGTATTTCAAGTAATTTTTCCCCTCTTCTATTATCAATGCTGAAAGTTGGTCTTTTATCCCTTTCTATCTTGATCAGTCTAGCTAAATGTTTATCAGTTTTATTAATCTTTCATAGAACCAGCTTTTGGTTTCATAGGTTTCACTATATTGAGTGCTTTATTTTACTGATTTTTGTTCTTTATAATTTCCTTCCTTCTACTTATTTTGGGATTAATTTGTTCATCTATTTAAAATTTCTTAAGATGGACTCTTAGGGAATTAAAACTAATGTTCTAACAAAAAATTGGAAGATATACATTTTCCTCTACATCCTGCTTTAACTACATGCTGTACACTCCCATATGTTTTATTATCATTATTATTCTGTTTAAAATATTTTCTAATTTTTTTGTGACTTCTTCCTTCACATGTGTTCTGTTTAATCCCCAAAGATTTGGCAAATTCTCTAGATATCTTAGTGATATTAATCTCTAATTTAATTCCACATGATCAGAGAATATCACCTGTATGGCTTCAGTCTTTGTGAATAGACTATAAAATAGGGCTCATCATGCTGAACATGAACTGAGAAGAATTTTATATTTATCAATCATTGCATAAATTCCCCATAATAAATTTCCCATATGAATTTGAGGGGAACATAATTCAGCCCATATGGTTATATAGTTCTATTTTAATTTTTGTATTGACTTTCAGCTATACTACTTTGCATTACCTGTTAGTTGCTGTAGGAATTACACTGTACATCCTTAATTTTTCATAGCCAACTTACAATTAGTCTTGTACCACTTTATATAAGATGTAGACTATTGTAACTGTACAGGTCCACAGTATCCCATCAACAACTATGCTATAACTGTTATATTATTAAGTTGACATAAATTACAAACCCAGTAAGACTGTGTTAAAATTTTTGTTTCAACAGCCATACATATTATAAAGAAATCAAAGGGGAAAAAGCAGTAGTACACTCTTTGGCTATCATTCAGCTATATAACATGTACAAAAAATTTTTTTAAAGATTTTATTTATGGAGGCATCTGAGTGGCTCAGTCAGTTAAGTGTCTGCCTTTGGCTGGGGTCATGATCTCAGGTTCCTGAGATCCAGCCCCACATCAGCTCCCTGCTCAGTGGGGAGCCTGCCTCTCCCTCTGCTGCTTCCCCTGCTTGTGCTCTCTCTCTCTCTCTTTCTGTCAAATTAATTAATTTATTAATTTTTAAAAGATTTTATTTATTTATTTATTTGAGAGAGAGAGAGAGAACCCTGGGATCATGACCTGAGCTGAAGGCAAACACTTAACCAATTGAGCCACACTGGCACTTCTGATAATATTCTTCATTTTTTTAAAGATTTTATTTATTTATTCATGAGAGACACAGAAAGAGAGAGAGAGAGAGAGAGAGAGAGAGAGGCAGAGACACAGGCAGAAGGAGAAGCAGGCAGGCTCCATGAAGGGAGCCTGACGTGGGACTTGATTCCCGAGTCTCCAGGATCAGGCCCTGGGCTGAAGGTAGCGCTAAACTGCTGAGCCACCAGGGCTGCCCAATATTCTTCTTTCTTGAAGAATATTCTCACGAGATAAAGAATTCTAAGTAGACAAGAGTTGTTTTTTCTTTCTCTCTTTCATGATTTGAAAAAAGTTTTTCTACTGTCTTCTGTCCTCTATAGTTTCTCATGAGAGGTCCAACCTTAATAAAGTCAATGCCCCTGCATGGAATATGATGTTTTTCTCTTGTTGCTTTCAGGATTTGTTCTTCAGTGTGACTTGGGTGTGGCCTTTCTCATCTTTATTCTTTTTGATGTTCATTGAACACCCTGAATCTGTGAATTTGTGTCTTTCATCCAGTTGGCAACATGATCAGCCAATTTCTTCAAAGATTCTTCCCTGTTTCATTTGAGCTTTCCTTTTTCTTCTCCCTCCATCTCCCATGAGATCAATTTCAAAGTGTGTTTTGAATACCTGCAGGTGAGGGGTAGGGAAGGCTTGTCAAAAATGCAGACTCTTGGCCCTGCTCCAGACCTTCAATTAATCTCCGGGACTGAGACCCAGAGAACTGGGGATAAGTCCCCTTGTGTGATTTTTATGCACAACAGAGTTTGTGAATGACCACACAGCATTTTACAGGCTTCAAGGGAAGGACCATGTCTGATTTATCATCTTTCACACATTCCTGATTTGTTCCAGTGTGCCTCATACCACACCTTATACATAGATGGTGTTAAATATACATGTTTACTTGCATGTAATATTCATACTAATATATGTGATTTATCCTTCATAATTCAAAAGGCATTTCTATTGCCAGTCTTTACCTCATCCATAGGTCTTAAAGTTGAGGTGGTGGTAGTTCATACCACATTAATAAGGACTCAATTAGGTTTCTGGTTTCAGACACACAACCCTAACTGGCTTAACCAGAATGAAGGAAATTTGTTAGCCCATGCAACTGAAAAGTCCAGTGTTTGTGTCAGCTTTAGTCACGGCCAAACCCAGGGCACTAATAACACATGACTAGCACCTTTTCTCTCTGATGCTCACCTCTCTTCTTTCCTTTCGTTTTTTTTTTTTTCTTACATGCAGATCTCTTTTCACTTTTTTAAAATTACTTTTTAAAAGATTTTATTTATTTATTTTAGAGAGAGAGAATGAGCAAGAGAAAGCACAAGTGGGGGAGAGGGGCAAAGGGAGAGGGAGAAGCAGACTCCGCTGAGCAGGGAGTCTGACAGGGGGCTACATCCTAGGACCAGGGGATCATGACTTGAGCCAAAGGCAGACACTTAACTGAGCCACCCATGTGCCCCAGATCTCTTCCCACTTTGAGATAAAACTGTTGTCAACAGTTCTGGGCTCACATGGTCCTCATTCTTTTATTCTCAAGTGGAGCAGCACTTTCCCAACATCTCCAGACAAAGCCCTGGAAAACACTCTTACCAGCTTGGTTTGATTCACATGCCTATTCTTAAACCAAGGGTTACAGCCAGGGAGATGGATGACTCTCTGATTGGCTCTCTTGAGTCACATGGTCATCCCTGAGGTAGAAGAAGCAGGACCATGAAATTGATGGCCCCTATGTGGGGGAAAGGAAAGGATACTGAGCACACAAGGTAACAGATGTCTCCTTCCACAGTTTTCGACATAATGGATGTGAACTCCTGTCAATGCCTTTCAACTGAGAAATTTTAGAATCACATTTGTAAAATGGGCCCCCTTCTTACGCCAGGGAGGTTAGAGCAAATTCCATAAACCAGTCATTCTCAACCTTGGCTGTAAATCAAAATCCCCTTGGCATGCTTCCTAAAACTACAGATGCCTGGACCCCTCCCTGGACCTCAGGAAGCAGAATCCCGGTGGGTGTGACCAGAGTGGTGTATACAGTTTGATGTGTAGAATGGTAATAGTTTTTCCCAACCAGCATACATTCCCTTTCCTCTAGAAACTGCAGTTTTCCTTCTAAACTTACTTCACCAAGATTGGTCCATGAATTGAGGGGCATGTACCCAATACCAAGAGTGAGCACGTGACATAGGCCTAGTCAAACAGAGAATTTGGTCCCTTGGTCCACAGTCATTGATTCCAGGATGGACATTTGATGCAACCTCAGCCACTGAGACCCAGTCCCAGAATTTTAGTAGAAACTTTGGGAAAGAGGTCTGTCCTGTCTTTCCATTGGAAGCACTAGCTGTGAGGATGATATAAGCCCGCAGGGACCAGGGACCATCACACAGGGAGGACTCACCTGAGAGTAAAGCCTTCAGTAGGCAAAATCAAACTGAAGAGAGAAAAGGATGATTCTAGAAATTCTTGGTACTCTCTAGAATCTCTTGGGGCAACTCCCCAAGAATGAGCCAACATGTAGAAGATCCTGACAACTGAGGGCCTCACAGAGAAATGAAGCCAGAGTCCTAAAAGCATCTCACTGCCTCACCTGCAGTCTAGGAGTCAGGAGTGCTTCTAACCTCCCTTTGAGAGAATTCAGTCTGAGTTGTGTTTTCTGTTGCCTGTGTTCTCCATTCATGTTTCAAAGCTTATTCATTCAATTGTTTATTGAGAATCTACTGTGTCTCAACACTATCTTAGATACTGGGGATACAGCAGTAATCAAAACACAAAGGCTCCCTGTCCTCATGGAGATTTTACAGAGGGGAGGGTTGACAGGCAATCAGTAACATCTATCTGCATATATGCATACATAATGGGGGGTGGGATTGGCGGTGTTCCAGGCTGCAGAGTGGTCAGTGCAAAGGTTCAGACTTGGCAGCATTTTCAAGGAACAGCAAGGAAGCCACTGTGGCCTAGGGAAAGTGAGTGAGGGAGTGTGGGGTATGAATAAAGTTCGGGCCCTCACAGGGGCCAGACTGGGGGTACGGGGAGCCTGCAAGACTCTTATCAGGATTTTGGCTTTTCCCCTGAGTGAGATAGAGGCCATGATAGGATTCTGAGCAGAGGAAGGTCATGATTTTTGTAGCTTTGGGCAAGTCAGCTCTGTGAGCCTCGTTTGTCTCATGTATGAAATGAGGATGAATCCCATTAGGCAAACACCACAGTAATCATTGTTGCAGGCAAGAACCACTCACGAATGCTCGTATCAGTAGGCGAACATTTGCAGAGAAACAAGATCCTTGCGTAGCTTCCAAGTTATACCCCCAAGCTCTTTGTTAATTACAAAGAGGAAAGTACTAACTTTACAGTAGTAAACCAGTAAGACACCCCCTTGACCAATGATCAAGGTTAACATCACCAGTAATAAGATACATCAACATCGCATAGTCCCTGATAAGGTGCCCTGAGGATGCAAATCACTTCTGTGTAGTGTTCTTGCCAAAAAATCGCAACCTCAATCTAATCATGAGAAAACATCAGACTAGCCCAAATGGAAAGACATAACTGATCACTACTTACCACAAGTGTGGAAGCCATGAAAAACAAAAAAAAAGATGGAGAAATTGTCACAGTTGGAGGAGATTCAGAGACAAAACATATAATGCAGCATGGCTTCCCGAATTGTCTTTGGGGACAGAAAAACGACACGAGTGAGAACACTGGCGAAATTTGAATAGGGTCTATAGTTTAGTTACTAGCATTGTACCAATGTTAATTTCCTGAGCTTGGAGATTGATATTGCACAACTGTATGTAAATTGTTAACATTTTTTTAAAAAATTGTGAATGTTAAGGAAAGCTGGGTGAAGAGTATATGGGAACTCTCCGTACTATTTCTGCAATTTTTCCAAAAGTCCGAAATTATTTCAAAATGCAAAATTTAATATTGGAGCAAATAATAGTCCTTACCATACTGAGATGGTATGTGAACTGAACGCACATAAAGTCTGCAGTGCAGTGCCAGATGAGCGTTCTGTAAATGATAGTGATTATTACTGCTAGCTCCTTTACATCTGCTATCAAACACTTGCTCACATAGCACCAAAGTGCACCCCACTGCGTGCTGGCTTGTGCTGTCTCTTGCGCTCAGCAGTGACTTCTCTGTTTGGGACTGAGTAAACAGGATTCCTCATATCCATCAGTCCTAAAAGCGCAGAGTTTAAACAAAAGCAAAATGTGCCTTCTGGCTGCCTGCATCACTCTGATTATGAAATAGAAACCAGAGGCTCCTGAGTGCTGAATGCACCAGACTAACAACCCCGCCTCCTCTTCCCCCAGAAGCAGATGGCATAATTTATTTGAAAAGGTCTAAGAGGAAAATGAAGAAAGCATCCACTCTCAGGCTGACCTGCCAAAGTGTCGATGACAGAGAGGCCACATTAGGTCTTATCCTGGATCACATTCTACCCTAAATCAGCGGTCTCCAAACTTCTGATCAGGCGAGATATTTTGAAGCAGCTCCCCCCCCTTATTTATTGTTTTACTTACAAATTGCATGCATATACTACTGTATTGACATATTCTGTGAATGATAAAACTTTTAAAAATGTAAAGAGGAGGTGATGAAAAATAATTATTTTGAAAAAATTATTCTATGACAAATCATTACTATCTGAAATTGAAAAAAATGTGATGAAAAAAAGCCTTCGTCATTTTTTAATTCTTGGTTTATAATTATTGGGTACAGTATATATCAATACTTGAATTTAATGGCTGTCATAAAGGAAAAAGTAACCTCATTACGAGGTCTTCCGCCTGGAAGAAGGGGATCACTCGCTGCAGTTATTCTAAAAAAAAAATACTTCCCTTCTTTCAATTTCACACATCAATTTTGCAAACGTATTTGTTGAAATTTGTCTAGTCCTCTCTCTTTCCTGAGGTAAAGCTGTATTGCTTTTGAAAACTAATTGAAAAATATTGAATTTTTACACTTTTGACACATGATTTTAAAATCTGCTGAAATATTAGTTTGTGGTGATTTTAATTATATTAGAAAGTCCTGTTTCCAGATCTTTGAAATATGTATAATTTGGGGGCATTTCTATAAGAGATTTACATCATTTTGAATAATGTAAATATGTCAACAATAATCCCTTACAAGAATATTTTCAAACATCTGTTTTCAAAATGTTCTCTCCATAGTCCCATTTTCTTTTAAAAACAATCCTTTTATTTCTTTCATTTTTTTTTTTACCTTTACCTTAAAGGCCTGGATTAAGTAGGTGGCTGACCAAGTTTCTTGGCCATATTCCAAAAAATATGGAGAGGAACTGAAAAGTTATCCAAGAATGGAGAATGCACTCAATTTCTAAGTAGCTTTTGTTATTTTCTAAGTATCATAACGTAATCGATTTACCTTCACACATCACAGAAATAAATGACTGGGTGAAAGTGGGTTGCTGCCAATGCCTCAGCATGTCTCCAATACCCTAAGAAACCCAAGACTATCTCACACACAGAGGGGACACCGCTGCCAACTGGAATATTTTGTGTTAGCAAAATAGAATTTCTTTCTTTTTTTTTTTTTTTTTTTAAATTTTTATTTATTTATGATAGTCACAGAGAGAGAGAGAGAGAGGCAGAGACATAGGCCGAGGGAGAAGCAGGCTCCATGCACCGGGAGCCTGATGTGGGATTCGATCCCGGGTCTCCAGGATCGCGCCCTGGGCCAAAGGCAGGCGCCAAACCGCTGCGCCACCCAGGGATCCCTAGAATTTCTTTCTTATTATTTTAGATCAAATGGATACTTAGAAGTTCCTTTTTTTTTTGATACTTAGAAGTTCTTATGTTGTGTTCTAGGTCTCAGTGGATGATCTGTCCTACTCCCGTGGGCAACACTGCCCTAAATCATGAATTCCAATCAGAGGTAACTGAAAAGCCTCAGAGCCGACTTTCTGCTGAAACAAATGCCAAGCCAGTAAGGTTTCTCAAACAAAAAAGAAAATTCATTAATACATTTTAGTCACACAGTTGGGGAGAAATTTACAGAATTTCAGCTCCTGAAGGAGAAGTGGCTTTGAAGTCAAAGCTTCCAGTTAAAAACTTTTAAGTTCGGAGGATCTGCTGCACAGCACTGTGCTTATAGTTAACAATACTGCACTGTAGACATGAAAGTTGCTAAGAGAGCAGCTCTTATGTGGTCTCACTACAAAAAAGAGATGGTACTTAAGAGATGTGATGCAGGTGGTAGCTAAGGCTAGAGTGGTAATCATACTGTGATACATGAGCATCAAATCAACACACTGTACACCTGAAGCTTATACAATATTAGACGCCTACTATACTTCAGTAAAGTCAGTGTGTGTGTGTGTGTGTGTGTGTGTGTGTGTGTGTGTAGGGGGGGACAGTCAGAAGACTGGGATCTAATTCAGTTCAGTCTCTACCTGTGTGATTGCCTCACTTCCCCCATTTGTAAAATCAGAGGGTTGGATGTGATGCTGTCCGACTTGAAAGGGCTAGATAAGCATCAAATGAAGAGCTGCAAACTCAAATTCCTAGAGATCAGGGGGGTAAAGAGAAATGAATGGAGAACACCAGGGTTAAGACAGCAGGAGCGGTGGAGACTCTCTTAACCGGAGAGAACAACCACTACCCAGCTCCATCAGCCGATGCCATTTAGGCAGGCATGTGAGCCTCATGTCGACAGATGTTCCCCCCCCCCCTTTTTTTTTCAGGAGAAGCCAGGAAACCAGATGTTAAATGACATGTTCTTCTTATTAATGATGGCATTTAATTTAAAAGAAAAACTCTTCACTGAAACACTGCGGGGAACAAACAAAATCCACGGAGAAGTCAGTTGTTCTAGAACACTTCCACACCTGGAGACATCTCAAATTCACTGGCAACATTAGCTGGAAAGTAGCTTATTTCGCCCTGTCCTAACACCCTTGGTGTTTACATGTGCTGATGTTTATTTGCCTGGGAAGTGGCTCTCTAACAGAAATATTTGTTTTAACTGTAGTGGCAAATCATCCATTTGCCGAGGGGCAAAGAACGGCCAAAACTTCCGCCCCACAAACATTTCTCTAGGCCGGCTTATGAAAGCACTTGCGGATTTGTTTGTTTCTCCCTGTTAACAGGGCCACAGTCATCTTGGGGGATTCGAAGATGCCCACCTGTCCAGATAGGGTGCAAGCTTACATCACAGCACCGCAGATCCAGCACCTGATGGCCAGACCCTGATGATCACAGTGGAAGTTCCACTCAGTCCTAACACATGGCATCTATTGGGAAGACCACTTCTCTTCTTTCCTTCTTTCTCCCATCCGTCTTTATTATCCAAGTCTGCTTCCTGGTCGACATTGCCATGTTTTTGAAAGGATATCAGGTTAATTCTTATCCTCCTTGCTTCACTCGATTTCATGCAAATGATTAATGTCTAAATGCACATTTCAAAGGGGACTCTTTTTTTATTTGATCCTTCAATCTTAACTTTGCCCTCCAAACATGCCAGAGATACCCAAAGCCTCAATTTTTAATATAAATTTACAAAAAAATTATGGAGAAAAATGGAATCCAAATGATGGACTTGTTTTTTTTTAAATAATCAAGTAGGAATTAATTTTTCAAAATAATTGTCTAGAGGTGATTCAATTTCACACAGTCTTTAAATATGTATTTGTCAGTGCTCTATGGCTTGAAGGGACAATTTAAAATTGATGTATATAGTAGGCTCTGAATCATAAATAAAAGCTCCTGCAGTTAAGCTTTGTCATTTTTGCTACAAAACTCCATTTTGAAAATGAAATTCCAACTTCTTGATAAATCCCCTTTCCTCTCCCCTCATTCCAGTGTCTAAATAATTTTATCAATGGAAAGACAGAGGGTTGTTTTTTAATTATCACAACCTAGAGATGTTGTGGCAGGCAGAATTTTAAGACAGTCTTCATGATCTCCGCTCCCTGGTGTCGATGCCTGGAGAAATCCCTCCCCTAGTGGGGGGCGGGGAGGGAAAGACTTGTGATTTGCTTCTAGCCAATAGAATTTGGTAAAAGTGATGTGATGTCACCCCCTTAATAATTATATTATGTGGCAAAAGTGATCAACATCATTCCTGTAATTGTGTGTGTGTGTGTGTGTGTGTGTGTGAGAGAGAGAGAGAGAGAGAGAGAGAGAGACACCGTCTGGCTAGCATGCACTAGAATAAGAGATGATGGCCTTGAAGAAGCAAACATCTATGCATTAACTGCCTATGTTGGATGTGAGCTCCCAATGGTGAGTGTGAACTGCCCATGGTAAGTGTGAACTGCCTATGGTGAGTGTGCACTGCCTATGGTGGATGTAAACTGCCTGCGGTGAGGACCACATGGCAAGAAACTGCAGGCTGACTCTGGGATTGAGGACAGCCTCCAGCCAATGGTGTTTAAGGAGCTGGGCCCTCAATCACACAACCACAGGGAAATAAATTGTGCCAACAACCTGAATGAGCATGGATGGGGGTCGGTCTCTGGTTGCTAAGCCTCCAGGTAAAAATGAAACCTGACCCCCACCTTGACTGTAGCATGCTGAGACATCGTGCAGAGGACCCAGGTGAGCCAGACCTGTACTCCAAACCCACATAAACTGTGAGTCAGTAAATATGTCCTGCTAGTTTGTGATAATTTATTACACAGCAATAGAAAGCTAATACAAAATCCATTTGTGAGGTCTTTTGTAAAATAGTCTAATCACAGAATTTTAATGTTGAGAGAGACATAAGTCTGACCCCTTCATTTTAGGGAGGAGCAACTGGGAATCATATACAGGAACTGTCACAAAGCATGTTAGTGACAAAGCCAGAAACCTGGAATCCTGCCTACTGGGGAATGGATTTTATAAAAAAATCACATGCCTAAAAACAGAAGAATGATCGCTGGCATTTCATTATGTGCCAGGTCTGTGCTATACGATTAACATAGACTATTTCTTCTAATCTAAAATCATTTCTCTTTATAAAATGATTAGTTTTGCTATTTATTTTTAATTACTCCAATAATACATAAGTACATCATCACCATTTAAAAAATCAAAGAATACAAATAAAGTGAAGTTTCCCTTGATCTTTCTTCCAACTTTCCTCCAAAACCAATCTCCCTTCCCTTTGAGGAACCACTGTTATTAGGTCTGTGTGTACATTCCCAGAGTATATTGAGCAGATGTCTCTTTTAAACTGTCCGCTGTCTATTAACTTGGTTTCTGATCTATTTTGTAGATAGTTTTGAACCTTTTGCAGTCAAATTCACCAATGTCTTCATTATAGATTTTGTCTTTTTGTCTTTTTATTTTGTTTATTTTGTTTTAATCATTATTGCTGCTCAATTTTGCTCAAAGACTCTGCCCTGAAAAAAAATAAAAAAAGACTCTGCCCTGCTCTGATTCTGTAGAAATAGTCTCACATTTTATTCTAGGATCATTATGCTTTCTTTTTTCTTTTGATGTATACTTTTGCTACATTTGGAATTTGTTTTAATGACTGAGAAAGTTAAGAGTTAAACTTTCCCAATGGACAACCAATTGTTCCAAAGGCACTGAGTAATCCATGCTTACTCCATTGAGCAGCACAAATTTGCATAAATATCCGTTTGTTCCTAAGCTCCCTATTTAATTACATTGATCTATTTGTCTGTTTATGCCAGCACCTCTCAGTTTTGATTATTATGGCTCCGTTACCTGTTTTAGCCAATTTGTATTCATTTTCAAGCTGTTTTGGTCACACATTTCCTCTTCCAGCTGAAATATTTTTTTTAAAGATTTTAATTTTATTAAAAAATATTTTAATTTTATTTATTTATTTATGAGAGACAGAGAGATCGAGAGAGAGAGAGAGAGAGAGAGAGAGAGGCAGAGACACAGGCAGAGGGAGAAGCAGGCTCCATGCAGGGAGCCTGATGCGGGACTCGATCCCAGGTCCCCAGGATCACAGCCCTGGAGGCTGAAGGCGGTGCTAAACCGCTGAGCCACCCAGGCTGCCCTTCCAACTGAATTACTGAATCAGCTTGGCACATTCAAAAAATATTGATGTACGTGTCTTCATGTTCATGTGTATCTGTATGTGTACATGTATATGCATGTCTGCTTCTGTGTGTGGATAAGTGTCTGTATGTATTTGTGTCTATAGCTCTGTCCACCGAGGGAGCCTGAGAGCAGAGACAGAATGGTAGCAAGAAGATGCACACACAGCACCCAGCTCCTGGTTTCTAAAATTTCTTTTCCACTAAGAGGAACTATAGATTTTTGGAGAAATAATTCCAAGACTGAGTCAGGACAAGTAGAAGATGAACCTGAACATCTTGTTGTGCCAGAAAGGAAGGAAATGTTCAAAGAATGACGAGGAGATATCAAAGCGGCACAGAAGCCAAGGAGTCTCCCACTGACCACATCTGGAACAGTATGGCATGAAAATAAGTAGGAGAGTAATAAGCTAAACGCATTGAATAAAAGAGTATGAATAAATAAGTTAATAAATTGAAAGTTTGATGAGGAACAGTCTTTGTGCATAGTCTCAAAGTATATTCTCACAAAATACTTATTAATTACAAAGGAAAGAAGAGTAGCTTGATAGTGGAGGAGGTTGGCAGACACCACTTTAATTAAGTATTGGAGTTAATAGCACCGTTAATGGGACAAATTGAAAACATGTGCTGTAAAGAACACATCATCGCCTCTATGGAATTCTTGCCAAAGAGAACCTGAATCTAATCATGAGAAAACATCAGAGTAATCTAAATGAGGGTCATTCTGCAAATAACAGATACTTTAATGGTATATTATATAATAAATAATGATGACACTATATTATAGTATCTGGAGTTATATACTATATATATATATATCATGTATATAGTATTACATCTATTATGCATTGGAATGTACTGTTTTCTTTTAAAATATATATGTTTTATGTTTTTTATTTATTTAATTTTTTTTAAAGTAGACTCCATGCCCAGCGTGGAACCCCACATGGGGCCTGAACCCATGACCCTGAGATCAGAACTTGAGCTGAGATCAAGAGTCAGATGCTCAACCAATTGAGCCACCCAGGCACCACCCCATATGTATATATCTTTTAATATCTATCTTTCCAGATTTTTTAATATCTAAATTCTTTGCAACAATTCTCTGAGTATTTATAAGCATGGTGTATACAAATATATTTTTCTTAAAATGTATAAACATACTATTTATGACATTCTACAAGTGACGTTTCCCTACATATAGATTCACCTCTTTTCATACTTGAAAATATGGATATACCAGGCTAGCCACTTCTTTTTGATTTGCCAGTTAGTTATTCTTCATCTTTTTACTCTTATAACCAACGTTCAAAGAACATCTTCTTCCACATGATAACTATAGACTATTGATGTGTTTCTGTTTAGAAAGGAGATGGGTAACAGAATTCCTGGACTACATTTTCTATTTAAAAAGATATTTCAAAATTTCTCTCCTAAGCGGCAGCACCAATTTGAGCTTACAAGTAATATTTCACAAGAGAAATCACAATGCACGCAAAACTCAATAATCTATAAAGGATAATGTTGAATGTGGCAGTGTTACTCACTGTCTGTTTTCCCTTTCCACCACAGCAATCGAATATGTAACTTGGCACTGTCTGCTGAGATAAAGTCTACATTTTCCAAACTCCAATGCAAGTAGTTATGTCACTTAAAAATATATATTTTATTTATTTCAGAGAGAGAGAGAGGACAAGAAGTGGGGGTAGCGGGGAGATGATGGCAGGAGAAGCAGACTCCCCACTGAGCAGGGAGCTTGACTTGGGGCTTGACTCCAGGACCCCAAGATCATGACCTGAGCTGAAAGCAGACCCTTAAATGACTGAGCTACCCAGGTGCTCCAGGCATGGTCATTACGTTCTGGCCAATAGGGTGTGAATGAAGGTGATGTGTTCAACTTCTGGGCAGTTGCCTTGAGAAAGAAATGAGCCTTACAGCTCTTTTCCCCCTTCCTGCTGGCTGAAGTTAGGGCACATTTTGGATTATAAAGTGGAAACCACTTGTTGATGATGGTAGAGCAACAACCATGGGTCCCAGAGGACAGTGGAACCACCAAACCAGCCATCAACTGACTACCCAGACATTTAAGTGAGGAAAATGTATCAAATAAATGCCGCATTGGGGGGATGTCTTTCTATCACAGCAGCCAAACTGATATCCTAAATAATACAGTCACTGAACACTTATCTAGTAAAGAAAGCAATCATTTCAAATTGGGGAGGTCAAAAAATATTATTTTATTTGATCTACCCAACAATTCAGTGAGAAGGAAAGTTTGTACATTGGTATTTAGCTGCCATTAATGTAGTAGATTGTTAAAAATGCTTATTGTACAACTATTGTATTCCCCTGGGGATTTTTTTACACTGTTGGAGAGGGCAGGCCAAGGGATCAACTCTGCTGAAGGAGCCGGGAAAAAATGCTGTCCAAACCAACTGGGGTTTTGGCAATGAATACACATTTGTTCACCAGTTTAGCATTTGTTTAGATTCCACTGTTTTGAAAAATTAAGTGGTTCAGTATTTTAAATTTGTTCCTAAGCCCAGTATAACAAATGACCTTTCTTCTCCTTAGGTTACTGAAAAGAATTTTCTTGTGTTTGTGGCTAATTCCTCAATGGCAGAGGCCCAGATGGGGGACAGGAGCGATGCTTAGGTCAAAAATAAACACAGATGAGAGCAGGATCCTGGATTTCCTGTGGCTCATTCCGTTTTCAACCATCCATACTGTTATATCTGAGTTTGGGTGGTTTTTATATACAGCATAAACTATACGGAAATTCTAGGAAATAATTCTGAATTACCAAAATTACAATTTACCAAACCTAGTTTCCCCCCTTGGGCTTATAAGTTTCCTCTTCAAATCTAGTGTTTTATTTCTAAGAATAGAATAACAAAAATCAGCTTATTTTTAAAGAAGTCATTGGTTAATATCTGGTCCCATATGAACTTAGCTAATTAAATGTCTTTAACATTTTAAACTGTATTTCTAAAGTTGATATTTTGGGTTTTCTTTGCAAGCACTTCAAGTGTCCAATATTTGTACTTAATTCTTTTAAATCTAATAAATGACATTTGTACATCAAGTCTTAAATTACCTTAAGTGTTCCAATGACTGCATACAAACTTAGCAAGATTTGAAAAGAAATTGCATGTTTAAGCAATGATTCAACTACATTTTAATTGTAATCAACAAGTCTGACCAACATGTCACTCTAATAATCTAAGTCTCCTAAACATAAATCTCTTAAATTATGTAAAGTACTAAATATGAACAGATTCATTCTTAACCAAAAAATATTAATCTGATGATTTTGACCTTGTAAAAATTTTTCACATTTATATCTGAATTGTATCTCAGCTAAAATATGCTTTCTGATAAAATTCCTTTCCCCGTTAGGACATTTCTATAATGAATATTGCTGAGGTTTAAAGATGCCTATCTTCTAGGGGAATTATTACCACCACGTCATAAGGCAGCTAGGGTTGCTTCCAACTAGACTTCTTAACCTGGGGTCTGTGTATAGAATTTGGGAGTTCTATAAACTTGGATGGAAAACAAGATCTTTATTTTTTCCCTTTTCTTTTTTTTGTAAAGTCTTATTTATTTATTTTTAGTGAAAGAGAGAGAGCACAAGCAGGAAGGGCTGAGGGAGAGGGAGAGAGAACCCCAAGCTGACTCCGTACTAAGTGCGAGCCCGACGCAAAGCTTTACCTCATGACCCTGAGCTCATGACCTCAACCAAAATCAAGAGCCTGACACTTAACCTACTAGCCCATCCAGGTGCCCCCACAATATCTTTATTTTCACTGGCCTTTAAATGAAACTTAGCATTCCCTTCAAATATGAATGTGGCAACAAACCATAGGACCTATGACTCTGTTTCCAATAGAAATTACAGGTAATTCCATATTGTATCATGGTTGTTGCAATTATCTGAAATACCTTTTATACTCAGCTCTACTGCAAAATTATGGAAGCTATTGGGCCTGCTACTCGATCTTGTTAGTCAATGTATTAATTAATAAAGAAGCTCATAGGACTGTATCACAACATGCATATTTTTAGTGATGTTCAATTGAAGTATAATAAGCTGGGCATATTTAGAGTGTTAAATGTTATCATTTTTGACATATATGCATACCATGAAGCTATCACTAATCAAGACACTGAACTTCCATCACCCCCAACAATTTTTTCATGTTCCTCTGTAATCCATCCTTCCCTCTACCTCATCCACAGGCAATCATAGCTTTGCTTTCTGTCACTGTAAACTCATTTCCATTTTTAAGAACTTGACATAAGGGCATCTGGGTGGCTCAGTTGGTTGAGGGTCTGTCTTTGGCTCAGGTCATGATCTCGGGGTCCTGGGATTGAGTTCCACATCAGGCTTCCCGCACGGAGCCTGCTTCTTCTCCCTCTGCCTATGTCTCTGCCCCTCTGTCTCATGAATGAATTAATGAATGAATGAATAAAATCTTTTAAAAAAGAAGGACTTTACATAAATAGAATCATGCTTTACGTGTCTGGAGCAGGGGGTGGGGAGGAGGGGATTCAGCTTTTATGCAACATAGTGATTCTGAAATTTATCCATGTTGTGCATTAGACATTTCTTTTATTCCTTTTTATTGCTGAGTAAGCCACTGTATGGCTATACCACAATCTGTTGATTTATTTACCTGCTTATGGACAGTTAGTGTGTTCCCAGTTTGTAGCTGTGACAAACTTGCTATTAACATTCAAGTAGGAGTCTGTGTGGATTTGTGTTCTCCTTTCTCTTGATGTCAAATGGCTGGGTCATATCGTAGGGAATATTTAACTTTTCCAGAAACTGCCAGACTTTTTTCCAGGTTCCAAGATATGAGAGTCTAGCTGTTCCACATCCTTGCCAACATTTGGTACAGTCAGTCTTGTTAACTTTAGCCAATTTATGGCTGTGCAATGGTATTTCATTATAGTTTAGTTTGCATTTCCCTCATAACTAATCCTGTTGAGCATCTGTGTGTGTGCATGTGTGTGTGTGTGTGTGTGTGTGTGTCTATCAGCCATCTGTGTGTCTTCCTTTTTGAAGCATTGGTTCAAAATTTTTTGCCTTTTTAAAAAATTGAGTTATTTGTCTTCTCACTATCGAGCTGTAAAAATCTTTGTATATTTGTTACACATTCTTTTTATTTTTTAAAGGATTTTATTTATTTATTCATGAGAGACACAGAGAGAGGCAGAGACACAGGCAGAGGGAGAAGTAGGCTCTCTGCAGGGAGCCCGATGTGGGATTTGATCCCAGGATCCCAGGATCACGACCTGAGCCAAAGGCAGACGCTCAACCCCTGAGCCACCCAGGTGCTCCCTTGTCATAATTTTACATGATTTTTAGATCTGTCTGATGGAAATGTTGTATTTCTACCAGCTTGTGGTTTCCCTATTTTTTTCTCAGTTTTGCCTTTGGAAAAACAAGTTTTATATTTTTAATGAAATCCAATGTATGAATGTTTTCTTCTGTGGTTTGTGCCTTTTATGTTCCGGGGAAGCTTTGCCCACTCCAAGGCTGTGGTGACTTTCACCTAATGTCTTTTAGAAGGTTTATGGTTTTAGGGTTAAGGTTGGTCTTTCGGTGTTGCATGAGGTAAGGGTCTAGGTGATTTTTTTCTCACCAATATACAATTTGCCAGCACCAGATGTGCATTACATGCATTTTTCTGTATTTAGAAGCTTTTTTTGGAGGGGGAGAGAAGATGTTCTGAGATTTCACCAGATTGCCAAACAGGTCCTTGGCACATGTTTTAGAGATTCCTGCAGAGTAAGAGATAAGGAACTGCTGACACTCAGGCAAAACGTTCTTGGTACCTATTCAGGAATCTATTATATCAGCCCCCGTGGTTTGAGGAGACCCTTGCTCGGCACAATGTGATTCCATAACAGCCAGAGATTTGGGCCAGAGCACTAAGTGGGGTGTTGTCAGAGATGTGGACAGGAGGCCCTGAATTATACCAAAAATTGTTATGGCAATGATTTCATAACTTTGAGAAGGGTTCCTCACCTCCCCCAGTCTGTTCATGGAAGTCTGCAACTGCCTCCCATGTGATCACTTGACTAAATTCCACATGTTCTCGGTCCTCAGGTCATATTTAAGTCATCCTGCTTAGGCAGGGTGGTCCTATGTCCAAGTTTGCCTGGGACATTCACTCTTAAAAGAGTTCCACTCTCAAAAAGCCTCTAGACTGAAAAAAAAAAAGTCTCTAGACTGACCTTTGAATTTGAGGAACTCCTATATTCTCTTCAGATGGTCCCTCTGCATTCAGGACCCCAAATTCTTTAAGAATATAGAACAGCAACAGGGTAGATTGTGAAGATCTCTGATGTCTCCCAGTCAGCATTTCTAAGATCATTGCCCTGATACTTACCGAAGACCCGTTGGCTATGTTCACCATGAAAGACAGTACAGTAGGCCAAAAGCAAGGAGAAAAAGAGAAGTCACATGTGTTAAAAAGCCAGAAATCTTGTCATTTGATTTGCTTTGTCTTTCTAGGGAAAAAAAGAAAGAGTGGCAGGGTTTTGAATGAAAGCATAAGGAGGTGACCTGGCTGGAAGAACCTGCTTAGAGCTCTATGGGTAGTCTTCACACCAGAATCAGTTTGAAAGCTGAACATGACAAAAGGTCTGGACAACCATCAAGGCATTTGCTCCATTACTGGATTTTACAATCAAGGGACAAAGGCTCCATCTTATTCTCCTCCCATTTAGCACATTCTCTGTGGTCCCCTAAGAAGTCCCCAAAAGGAAACTTGGACTTCAGCCACCCGGGCCACTCTCAGTTCTCCCCCAATGAATACTTAGGACCTTTACCGGAGAACAAATCGAAAGAGAGAGCATAAAAGAAGACGAGAAGAAAGCCTTGACCTTATCTTGAGCTTTGTTCTGTTTCCTCAAAAGAATGGGTTTCTTGAACACCCTTATTCCTGTTTATTTATTTCAAGGTGGGTGGTAAAGGAAATTAGAACAGGCATCATGACTCTGGTCACTTTGTGTGCACAGCATCAAACCCGTGCCATATGGTTTGTGTCTGTCATTCACTCATCAACATTTACTGGGTGCCTACGCATGCACCAGGCACTGTTGTAGGCAGAGGGGGTATAGCCATGAACAAAACAGCAAGTCTCCGCTCACACGGAGCTGACATTCTAGTGGGAGAGACAACCATAATAGATAAACAGGCAAATATGCAACACAGTGCAGTGGTGTGATAAACATGCCAAGGGGAGGAATAGGGGGCAGTGGGACAAGGATGCCGTCTTGGACAGGAGGTCAGGGAGGGCTTCTCTAGGGTAGAGACATTGGGCGGAGAGCTGAATGGATCGGAACGAAACCACCAACCTGCGACAAGTATCTTGGTGTCTTGATGCCGCTCCCCACAGGGGAATGAGCATCTCCCCCTGAGCATCGGTGATCCTGAAATTCTGGAGCTCTGCCTGGAATTGCACCCAATAATTGATTTCCCATTATTTTAAATGGGAAGACTAACAACGCATGACATGTCACCCCGAGCCACCAAACAATCTCCTTTTTTTTTTTTTTAACCAAACAATTTCCTAAAGTGGAACTAAACACTTGAAATGCTGACCGAGGATCAGACTAGCTTGTTAAGGTGGTTGAGGGCTTAAAGACTGGCTTCCTGATCACCAAGCAATTACTTAAGTTTGCCACAAATAGTTGCATTCATGGGGACACGGCCACATCTGACTGCATGTCTCTTTCTTCACTTCTTGCTGCACTTTGCAAAATGTAATGCGGATACTGTCTCAATAGTAGTGGAAACGTTCCTTTCCCTACATGTCCTACTGTCCTACATGTTATTCCTATAGAAATGCTACACAGAATTTTGAGGACACAAATATGAGTCTTTCTTTCCTTTTTTTTAAAAAAAGATTTTATTTATTTATTTATTTGAGAGAGAGAGAGTGAGCAGGAACAAGGAGGAGAGGGAGAAGCAGGTTCCCTGAGGGGCTCAATCCCAGAACCCCAAGATCATGACCTGAGAGGAAGGTAGACGCCTAACTGATTGAGCCACACAGGCACCCCAAGCTTTTCTTTATAAATTCTGGTGTGATCATTTTGAGAGTTGAGGCACCTGGGTGGCTTAGTGGTTGAGCATCTGCCTTCGGCTCAGGTCATGTTCCCGGGGTCCTGGGATTGAGTCCTACATTGGGCTTCCTGCAGGGAGCCTGCTTCTCCCTCTGCCTGTGTCTCTGCCTCTCTCTCTGTGTGTCTCTCATAAATAAATAAAATCTTTATTAAAAAAAAACAAATAAACATTTGTGAGTCATGCCTTCTATAAAATTTAGGTATTAAATACAGAGAGGCAATCTTGTATTTGTATTGGGAAATTATTGACCAGGGAGATGTTCAAAGTATGCCTGCTTTGTGGCCTTGGATTAAAGATAATATAAGATTTTATTTTTTGCTGAAGGGGTTTTTCATATTTCTCAGGCTTGCCAAAAGCCCCTTCCTCCACCTCCTCCCCATCCATATTACATATTGCCTCTTTTATAAGGACCCACAGGAAACCTTTTCTCCTGTACGGATATCGGACAAAGTTCTGATTGCTTCAAATAGTCCTGTTCGTTTCTATCTCATAGGCATTGAGATTCATGAATGCAGGGAAGCACTTTGAAATTCATGGTTTTCAATCTTGACTCTGCAGAACTTTGGGGGTTCCTTCAAGACCCTTTATAAGTACCCACAGGAGAGAGGTATGAGATTGGAGCCGAGATCCCTCACTTCCTTTTTCCATACTGAGCTTTTGTGCATGCTTGAAAGCCACTGATGTAATGATCTCATTTTCCTCTTTGCCTTGACGGCCAGGAAGCTCTAACTCCCAGTCCACCATTTGACAAGCGCTGAGGGCCTCCTGGCACACATTTTGATTTTCTTTTCTTTTCCTCCTGCTTTTCCTGTTTTAGTTATTCTGTTCCCATATATTGACGTTTTTGTATGCTGCCTCACATCCTTTTTGGAAAGAATCAAGGTTTACATGAATGCACTAAAAAAAAGGAGTACTTTTTGTTTGCAGGTGGAAAAAGAATGCATATAGAAATAAGGCATGATTCAACATAGAGAATACACATGTGTGTTTGTAGGATATGTATATACATGTTGGATACTTTGTGAAGCTTGCAGTTTTCCAAGCTAAGCTGGTCTTCTGGCTTGAGACAACATGTACTTGGAAGACTCTGGAGTGGGGAGAAAGTGTTTTACTCCTGGGTAGGCAAGCCTGTGCTCTACACTCCAAAGCTGCTGTATGGTTTAGCAGTTTTTCAGATTTTTGTCTGGGATTATTTTGCCGGTCATTATAAAATGAGAACAAGTACTTAAGAAAAAAAATCAAGGTAGAGAGAGGGACAGAAAGGGGGCGCTGCTACATAGGAAGGCAGCTAGCTGCATTTTGGGTGGTCTTCAATAAGAATTGAGAGCCTAACTCCTATCTGGGCTTCGACTTTATCTGCTGTGACTCTGTAGTCCAGTCGTTTTTCTCCCGAAGATGGGGACTCACCCTCTGCATCACCCAGGGTGCTTTTAAAAAATACTCATGCCTCAGTCCCTCCCCCAGAGAGTCTGGTTTAATTGGTCTGGGGTGGGGCCTCAGCATGGGGATTTTTAAAAGCTCCCCTGGAGATTCTAATGTGCAGCCCTCGGTTGAGAACCACTGCCCTAAGAAAAGGAAAAAAATAAAATTAATAAGCACCTGCCTCCTGTTTATCTCTTAAGGTGCTGTGGGGGGTGTGGCTGTGTTTTATGAGATAATGGGCCAGATTCTGGGGAAGGAGTAAAATGAAGGAAACAGATTAACCCTTTGGGCTCCATAGAGTACCCTGAGGTAGTATGTTTTTCAACATTTCCCCCATGATCTGCAGGAAGGAACCCAGCCTGACCCAGTACACACACACACACACACACACACACACACACACACACTCTTATTGCATGCAATCCACTTGCTATTTTCTAGGCAGGCTATCCCATTCTATTCCTTTAGGGAAAAAAAAACTCTGCTTCCTGCTACTGTTTAAATAAAATTATATTAAGGTTCCACGGGCCAACATAAATGAAACACCTCAGGAGAGCATAAAGACACTTAATTTGGAACGACTTGGGGCTTTTTGCAAGATGCTGTGGGAAGAGAAGTTGTGTGTACAATGATAAGATTTGGTGAGCATCACTAGTACCAGCTACAGGCAGGTTAGAAAGTGTTTTACAAGCGTGACCTCAGTGAATTATCACAAAAATATCACATGGGTACAGGTATCTTCGTTTTAGAGATGAGGAAATGACGGCCAAGTACATATGTATGTTCTGCCTCTAGGAACAGAAGAGTCCCCTCGGAGCTACAGGTCTGGTGCTTACTTGGCTCATGGAAGGAGAACAGTCATTACTGAGTACATTTGCTTCTACCTAAACCTGTAAGAGTGGAAAGTGGAGAATCAGCTCTGGCCAGAGGTGCATGCAGGTATGGCAGGGCCTGCAGCACACACAATTTGGGAACCCAATTTAAGAAAAATGATAGAAGCCCCAAATTAGGTACAAACGTGGATATTTCTTTGAATTTAAGAAAACACATAGCGACAAATTCAGATTTTAAGAAGCCGAAAAATACCACAAACATCACAAAATTCCCAACTCAACTTTCCCTTGACTGGATCTCCAAAATGCCGGTGGCCACACCCACACCACCCCCTGGGGATCAAGTACTAGAGTGGAGAATCAGAATGGGAAGAGACAGCTCTTTACTGACTGCACCTAAATGACAGTGTGTTGATAGGGACCTAGGGATGTGTTCACAAAGTCATTTGTTCATGTCAAATGTACAAAATGCCAGAACCTTAGAAACAGAGCCAGCGGGTGAGGGGCTCAGGAGCTAAAGCTTCATCAGCTTTCCTGTAACCCACAGCTGGAGTTGAAATCTGGATATTATATCTCAAAATCAAGGGCTTTGGCATCAGCTGGACCTGAATTTCAGCCCTGGATCAGCCACTTTCTGCCTTCTTTGAACTTGGTCATTTGTAAAATGGACATGCCTACAGCATCTATCTACCTATGGGTCTCTTGGGGATTAAATGGGATAAGGAAGGGGTGGGCACTGCTGGATGATCTTGGGTTGCCAGATTTAGCAAAGAAAATACAGGACATCCAGTTAAATTGGAATTTGAGCAGAACAATGAATAATTTTTTAAAAGATTTTATTTATTTATTCACGAGAAACACACAGAGAAAGGCAGAGGCATAGGCAGAGGCAGAAGCAGGCTCCTCACAGGGAATCTGATGCGGGACTCCATCCGGGGACTGGGATCACGGACTGAGCCCAAGGCAGCCGTTCAACCGTTGAACCACCCAGGCATCCCAATAACTTTTAATATAAGTATTATCAGCTTTTGCTTAAGACATCATGCTAAAACTTATTTCTTGCTTCTCTAAAATTCAACTTTATCTGGGGACCCGGTTTATTTTTTATTTTTTATTTTTTATTTTTACTGAGCTTAACGAATGGCAGTGGTTGGTATTGATTTTGGATTGCAGCATCCACAATGAAGTGGTCGTCAGGGAGATAAAAAAAAAAAAAAAAAGAACAAAACTGCCTCAACTCTGTTCCAGTTTATCGTGGGGAGGATTGAAAGAAGTGACCAGAAGAGGATGAAGGGAGTGAGGTCCCTCAGTTTGAGGGTGTGTGGGGTGGGGCATGTGCCACTGATTTTAGGTAAGCCAGTTTCGTTCTTGGGACCTCAGTTTCCCTATCTGTAAAGTGGGTGAAATGTAGGTGGATGATCCCTGAACTCTCCTCCCTCAGATATTACCAGCAGTGGCCTTTCTTATAATTCAGCTGTCACCTCCTCCGAGAAGTCCTTCCAGATTCTTCCAAGATTACCGGCCCTGCGCCCCCGGCACATAATTTTCCCCCTCGATGATAATTCTAACTTTCTGAAATTACCTTGCGTTTCCACTTGTTTGTTTATGGTCTCCCTCCCCATGTGCAGGTAGTTCCCGAGCCCAGACAACGACTCTGTGGCTTGTTCGAGTCGAATCTCCCAGGGACTGTACCCGACACAGTAGATGCTCAGTGCGGGCTGGCTGGATGGGTGGGTGAATGGGTGGATGGATGGATGGGTGAGTGGGTGGGTGGGTGGGTGGCTGGCTGGCTGGGTGGGTGGCTGGGTGGGTGGGTGGATGGATGGATGGGTGGGTGGATGGATGAATGACTGAGTGGGTGGATGGGTGGGTGGGTGGGTGGATGGATGGATGAGTGGATGGGTGCGTGGATGGGTGGGTGGGTGGGTGGATGGATGGATGAGTGGATGGGTGCGTGGATGGGTGGGTGGGTGGATGGATGGATGAGTGGATGGGTGCGTGGATGCCGGTGTAATTGTCGAGGTGCTTTTCTCAGGGGCCGCGCCCGGGTTGCGGAGGGAGGAGGTGGGGGTGCGGGAGGGTGGGGAGGAGGCTGCGCCCTCGCGCCCCCGGACGGGCGGCAGGAGCGGGCGCGCTGGGCTGGGCTGCAGGCGCGGAGAGCAGCGCGGCGGCGGCGGCAGGGCCGGGTCCCCGCGCCACGCGCGTCCAGCCGGAGGGGGGGAGGCGTGTGCGCCCGCGGAGCCCAGCGCCGCGCCTCGGCGCCCCCACGCGCCCACGCAGCGGCGCGGGGACCGGGCGGGGGCAGAGGGAGGGCCCGGCCCGGGGAGGGGAAGGGGCCGGTCCTCCCCGCGCAGGCAGCGGCCGCCGCAGCCCAGGAGGCGGAGGCGGAGGCAGCGGCGCGGCGGCAGAGCAGCTCGGTGCCCGCGCAGTCAGCCCGGCCGCGTCGGACCCGCGCCCGCCCGCGCCGGGGCGCCCTCTCCACCGCGCGCGGTGAGTACCTCCCGCCGGGCTCCCCGCCTGCGCCGGCCCACGCGGACCCCTGGGCTGGCGCCTCCGCAGCTGTCGGGGCGCTCGGGGAGGGGCGGGGGCGCACGGGCACCGCGGGCGCGTGCCGTCCCGGCAAAGCCGGGCTCCGGGCCTCAGTTTCCTCGGGCGCTCGGAGTGGGGGGCGGGGGGGGGCAGCGACTCAAGTTTGCACTCGGGCGCGCGGGACAAGTGCATGCGCGCGGGTCGGTGTAGACGCGGTGGGTTGCGTTTGGCTCCTTTCCGGACCCGGGTGGTCGGCGACCAGGGGTGTCCCCCGCTTTCCCCTCCCTGCCCCGGCACCCCCCGGGTCCGAACCGAGGAGGCGCCGGGAGCCCCCCGCACGCCCACGGGCGCCGTCCGTGGAGCCCCCGGGACGGGGCGGGAAGGGCTCGCCCACCCTGCGCGGGGCCGGCTCGGGGTGGGGGGTGGGGGGGCTTTGCACCGGGGCGGACGTCCCGGCGCTGGCTGAAGCCTGAGTTTTTGCAACCTGGGGGAAAAAAAAAAAAAAAAAAAAAAAAACTTTGCTTCCGAAGACCGTGGAGACGGAGCCTCGGGTTTTGCTGTAATGGGAGAAAGTGGAGAGAGGACTTGCCTGCTAGCCGTGCAGGCTGGAGCTTCAGCGGCCGTGCTGGCCTCAGCCCCGCAGATTTATTTCCTGCCCCCAAATAGAGTCCGGCCGCGCCGGGGATCCTCGGAGAGCCTGGCCCTGAAAGGACTCGCATCGCGCGGTCCTCGGAGCGCATTTCTCAGGGGCTGGAGGCGAAGCGCTCCGGCCGGGAACCCCGCTGCTCCTGAGCGCGCCCGGCGTGCACGCTGCGGGCTGAGTGCTTTTTTTTTTTTTTTTTTTGCAAAGCGAGCCTGAGCTGCATCTTTATGGATCCCGCTTCCTTCCGTCCCCCCTTGCTCCCCGAAACGCTACGTGATCTTTAATGACTTTTCTTTTAGATATTTGTAACGTGGAGGGATAAATCAGCTCCCGGTGGGGAGGGTACCTTTTCGTGACCAGGTACAGCGAAGCGAGTGAACCTCGGGGGCCGGTTGTTGAGAGAGGGCAGAGCCGGGAGGCAGGATGATTTACAAACACCGAGTAAGGATTTGAGTGCTGAATTATGTTTGAGTTACGGAGCTCCCTTCCAAAGGAAATTATAACCGGCGGATGATTGCTGTATTTCAAAACCAAATCTTGAGCCCTTTCATGAGCCCTTTCTTGCCCCAGTGCCATTTCTACTCCCAGAGTAGGACGGCTGAACCAGTAGCCACATTTCCAGCCTCTGGGCCTTGTGGGGCGCTGGGGGTGGGGGGAGGCAGGGCAGGGAGACCTCCTTTTAAAAATAATCTTGGTGAAAAATCTTCCAGGCAGCTCTACCCAAGAAAGGTTCGCCTTTTCCACTCTTTCTCTCCCCGTCTTTGAACCCCTTAAACATTATACTTCCTTGCCTTTAGACATCCTGAGACTAACATAATAAAAGATGTATGTCATAAACGGTGATGGTTTGAATCTTGCTTTTGACTAAACATAAAGTCGTGTTTGTAAGGGGGAAAAAAAAATCTCCTTGTCCTTGGAGGAAACTCTACTGTTTGGCACTTTGGACCAATGCGACTAGATCCGAAAGGGCCTCAACTTTGTAAAAGCCGATCGTGGGTCCCACACGTCCTTGGTAGTCTGGCCGTTCTTCTCTTGTGATGTTTAGCTTCGCAGTATTATTAACTGTTTTATCTTAAAGGAATTGGCATTTTTCCTCTGCCTTGGAAACAGCTCACCTCGCGTACTGGCTGTGTGCGTAAGAGAATACTCTATGAACGGATCAGTCTCTTTCCTAATGTTAAATGGCTACAGGAAATAAAATAAAATAAAAAGATGTTATTCCGATTCTTTGGGATTTTTTAAAAACCAGATGCTTTCATCACTTAAGTTCTAAAGTCTTCTTTTCATGCCTTTTGTGTTGTATTAAACACATCATAAAGAGCTATGATTTGTTGACTTGTTATAGGATTACCATTTGGCAAAAACACCCAAGACATGCTGTTTCAAATATGTGGTCTTACTTCTGCTTTAAATTGCACGTACAAGATTGCAAGCCTCGTTCCAGACGGATAAATTGATAAAATGCTAGCTGCTGTTGGAATAAGGAAGGAGTCCTCAGAAAAAAAACAAACAAAAAACAAAACAAAAAAAACAACTCTCTATGGTGGAGCTAAGTACATTTTGAATTGGGTGAAGCCAGATAAGGAGGACCCCGGCAGTTTGTGAAAAGGTATATACGGTCCAAGAGCGTCCACTTTAAGACGTTTTGCGTTCCCCCATGACAAGATGACTCCCTTCCCACAAAGAAGAAACATTTCCTTATTTTTTCAGTTGCTTTTCCAAAGATAACTTGTGTTCGGGCGCGGGAGACCAGAGTTATGCAGAAATCCAACCGTAACCGGCTCCGAACGAGGACCCGTTCTCGCTTCTTCCACCAGATGTTTTTTAGGTGTCCTCAGCTGGAATGCCCAGTTTGAAACTAATTAGGCCAGCAATAAACTCCTTGTATAATAAAATCGCAGGCCGTTATGGTGCATAAGCGGGGTTCCCAGCAGCTCATGACAGATGCCTCTCTCTCGGAGAGAGAGAGAGAGAGAGAGAGAGAGAGAAAGAGAGAGAGAGCCCATAGCTGTCAGCAGAAAATGAAGGGAGTGGAAATATCTTGTTCAGACCTTTGCCGGTCCCTAAATATCCACGCACACCTCCAACAGCATGTTCCCTTCTATAAGGCATGGGTGGATGTTGTCTCCAGGTAGGGTTTTGTCTTTGCTGGGCAGGCCTCCTTACTATAAAAATGCTTTTGCAAGAAGTTAACAGCACAAGTATGAGGCAGTGGCCACAGGTCTGAGGTGTGTGTGTGTGGGGGGGGAGTGTACGTGTGTGTACGCGTGTGCATGTGTGCAGGCTGGGGGAGAAGGCTTTCTCTCATGTGGCAGGGTAAAAACTCATCTGCTTCTCACCTAGGCACAGATAAAGTGCTAGGCTGTCTGGCCTCCTAGGCACTGCTTGGGGGACAGGAGAACCTCAATCCCCAAAAGATTTTTTATTGAGGGGGGAATCTGCCCACCAATGTGTTCTCTGTATCTGTGGGGCTTATGGGGGTGAGGTGGCTGGTTATTCAGTTACCTCCAAAGGCTGAACCTTCTGACTCTTGCCAAGACTGGGTTTTGTTGGTGGAAGGAATTTTTTTTTCTAGCTAGCTGCTCTCAAAAAGGAGTTGGTGGACTCTGCTCAAAAAGGAATCTCTACAGAGAATTAACCCCAGAGTTGAGAAAACACAGCCTGTTGACAGAAGACACACACACACACACACACACACACACTCATGCACACTTCCCACGGCGCCCCTCTCGCTCCCCACCTTCCTCTCTCACCCCCACCCTCCAAATCCTAACAGCTTCCTGAATGGCCCATTCCCTACATCCCCTATTGTTGGTGGCAGTTTGGACAGCCCCAAATGTACACAACCCAAAGACGATTCTAGTAGGGAAACGATTAGCAGAGAATTTGCTTGAGACAATGCTTCATTTGCGCCATTTGAAGATCTTAACTGGCCTAATGGTGTTTGACTAACTAACACCTCTTCTAATCCGAGGATAAACACCCTCCGTCAGGTGGCAAATACTTGAAGTGACTGGCTCAGACCCACTTGTCTCTGTAAATGAGTCGGAGGGGGCCGGAACTTGTTCTTCATGGCATGTGATTTAAAATCGATTTCAGGGTACGAAGTACCTTCCAGGTATATTCAGGGGATAGAGAACCAAAGAAGCCACAAGCTTTTCAATTTAGTTTTGCTGCTTTTTCTTCTTCTTCTTTTTTTTTCCCTCACTCTTCTCCTGCTGGTGTCTTTGCCCTTTCTCTGCATTTGCAAATTCCATCCTTGTGTTTAGTCGTAATGAGATGGAAATGCCTGCTACGTATTGAACACTTGTGTGCCAGCCCTAAATTCTATTATTAGTAGTGGTATTAGTATTAGTAGCATTAATTATTATTATCATAGCTCAACTTTGTTAACCAGAGAACTGAGTCTCAAATCAGATGACTCACGAGAGGCTGCAGAGCCAGGGAAAGCAGAACCGAGGCCTTCAGACCTCTGCGGACGGTGCCTTACCCATGTGCTATGAAAACCTTGGCCCAGAGAACATTCCTGCTCCCCTTTCCCTTGGAAAGAGATGCCAAATTAGGCTGGTCCGAAATGCACGGAACTCAGTTATTTTCTGAATTTTCCCTGATGTTTTTCTTGTTGTTATTGTTGTTTTAAACAGAAGAAAAATCGTATCAATTATGGAGAAAACACAAATATGAGCCTTCCTGAGTCATGATATTCAGCACGTTGTATACGGTTCCGTAAAGGAAAATGTTTATTTACAAGGCCTAATTCAATTTGTTCTTTGATACTATAATGCTACACATTTCAGTTCCTAAAAAGAGTCAGTAAGTTTACGGGCAGTGGCAAGGCCCTAAAATGTTCTGGTAGACGGTCCGAATCGAGTTTACCGGAAGGTGCTGGATCACTATAGTGGGTTGTTGTTTGGGGGTCAGATTATAAACATTTGGAGAGCGAAAAATAATTTGGAACAGGTGGTCCCAAGAGTCAGGTAACTGGAATGATTTATCTCTGCCACTTTGAAGGTTAATGAGGACGTCAGTTGCCTGAATCTGGGACCGGCAGGCAGAGTGTCAGGGGGGAGGCTGAGAGGGCCCCCACTCTGGGACAGAGCCTGGCAGGATGGATGAGAGGGGCTCTGCACACAATCCGGGGTCCCTAGAAAGCGGGGCCTCCTTGCTGTTGTCATTGCCCTTTGAGGATCCTGGTTTAGGGCAAAGATGTGCCTGCTAGTGCTTTTTTTTTGTAGCGTCTGCCTCCGCGTTGCGACGTATCCAGAAATTGAAAACAGGAACTCAGATGAGTAGATAGGCGAGGGAGACAGGTTTACATCTGACCAGTTTTGAGACTGTGCACATGGTCCACTTTCTTTGCCATGAGATGGCTAATTTAGGCAGATTCCGAGATGAACAGAGTGTTTAAAAGAAGGTAGGACTTTTTTGTCGTTTTGCATCAAGAGCGTTGGATCAGTAACATGTGCTGATTTTCCTTGGCACTGGATTTTTCCCCCACTCTTTTCCCTTGTGAGTATCTAGTAGAGTTAGATTTTTAAAATCTGCACGTTCCCAGACGTCACGGATCTGTCCCTACCTACTCAGAGTCATTCCGAAGAGAATTGGCGACTCCCTGTGAATGTAACGAGAGGAGTAGAGATAAAAATCGACATTTCCCCCCCCCAAAGAATGAGGAACTGGAGGGCCTGACTACTGTATGAATATAGCAACTCACTTGTGTCTCGCCTCAGCTGACTCTGTCAGTTCCCCTTTCTTTTCTATTCATCTCCCAAGAATGGCCTTTCATAACTGAAACGTACAGCGTATTAGCCAAAAGACATTTTAATTTCGTAAAGAAAAATCATGCCAGAGACAGCCGGGTCTGTTTCAACCATTATTGTTCTGTAGCGTGCATACTTGGGGTTTCATGGTAAGATGTGGCTTTGCCAAGAAAGAAAATCACAGCAAGAAACTATGCTGAAAACATATACACTTCTGTTTAAGAAATGGGAAAAACACGGAAAAATCCACGGTAATTGCTTTAGCGTGAGTTTTAAATGTCATTGTTTGACTTATGTCAAAAAGTCCCTCTTAGCTAATTCTCACATAGGCTGTGACCAAATAGCTCACCTTAAAAAATGACAATGGCCAGTCTTCACTTTGATGCTCTTTGAGGCTTTAAGATAGCTTTAGTCCTAGGGGAAACGTGCCAAATTTTTAGATTGTACGGGCCATTTTTTTTTTTTTTTAGGTTACTTAGATATCGATTTTATTTTCTTGACCCAAAATAAGAAAACATGGGGAATTCTCAAAAGCTTTTTACAGGCTGCTATTATGACAAGAGAAGCCAAACCAACATGTATTAGGTCATGAGCTTAAAGTGCATAAATAAGCCCTATGAAGGTCACCAAAACAGAGCGAAAACCACCAGTTCTCCTTACCTCGGCCAACTCTACATTCCTGCTGGTAGATGTGTTTGGTTGAAGTGGACACAGAAATGGGGGCTGCAGAGCCCACGGCTGAAAGATCTCAATTTGATTAGGGCTCTGAGGATGAATGAAGACGCTCTTGGGGTCAAGTGAGGTGTGGAGGCTGGAATTCCCATCCCCCTCGGAACCCTCCCCTCTCCCAGCCCCGCAGAAAAAGCAGGTTCCAGGGCTGCCCCTTACTCGGAGGCAGAAGTCTCATTCCTGGTGTTTGGATCTGCTGCAGCCGGAGCAGCAGAGGTCGAAATGTCTTTTGTTTCCTTCTGGTCAATTCCTTCACCTCCCATCCCCTTCCTATAGTCACTTCGAGGTTAAGGTATTAGTTGTCTCCAAAGCAATTTCTTTCTTGTTCCTACAAACACAGATGTGTTTTTTAGCATGTGGGGTGCGCCGTGTGAGTACACACCTTTAGGTCTTTGTTGATGGGCAGCTCCCTGAAAGGCACTGAGACAGAGGGGGTCTAGTGTATCCCCGAGTTTGGTACCAGCCTCAGTGCTGATAGAAACCCCATGTAGGGAGGAAGCCTCCTTTCAGAAGAGATAGGAAGGGGGCTCCTGGGTGCATCAGTGGGTTCAGCGTCTCCCTTCATCTTTGGCCAGGATCTTGGAGTCCTGGGATCAGGCCCTGCGTCAGGCTTCCTGCTCAGCAGAGAGGGAGAAGCAGACTCGTCTGTGCGCTCTCTCTCTCTCTCAAAAAATAAATAAATAAATAAACAAAATCTAAAAAGAAAAAAAGAGAGACAGACAGAAAGGATGTCAATGCAAAGAGAGTGTTTTCTTTTGTGGGTATGTATCATTTGTAGGTATGGGGACTTCTGTTTCAGGGTTTTCTAGAAACATTTGTCTCTCCAGCAAAGGTATGTATGTCCTTCTCAGTTGGGAAGGTGGTGGATAGGGAAGGAGCACAGGAATCAGATTCCTGTACCTCTGGCCTTTTGTGTGACTGGTACAGTAGAGGGAAGTGGTGACTCGCGGCTGGGATGGTGTCATGTGGCATGACAAGTTGTGACTTGCCGCTTGTGTTGTAAACAGAGTCTTGGCCCCATCCGGCTGTGGAGAAGAATGGAGCCGAGGAGATTATTCACTTCTGGTCTGCCACGGGCCAGAGCTCTCTGGTGCTGTCCGCTTGCTACAGAGACCATGCTCCCTGGAGACGTTAATGTTGGGATGGGCAGAGAAGGAGGGGGACGTGCAGAGAAGGAGGGGAGAAAGAATGTCTTAAACTCAGCAAATGTCTGCAAGGCTCCAAATGTCTTCTGCGTTGCTTTGGCGCCCACAAGAAAGGCAGAGTGATAAAAGGACATAGAAGCAGGCTTTGGGGGGAGGGGGAAGAGAAATTGGAGGGCACACTAGTGGTTTGATCTAGAAGGGAGAATTTTCTGACACTTTGGGATCCCTGGAATGCCTTGCTGGGGTGTCTTTAGGAACCTGATTTTAGAAATGTCTTTTCCTGCATCTTGTCTGTCCTTTCTTTATTCATTTTTAGCAAATTAGTTCTTGTTTGTTTGTTTGTTTGTTTGTTTTTAAGAAAACATAAGACTTTTGGGGTCATAACAAGTGGCCCATTTTTATTGAACACTTACTATGTGCTAGGCACCACGCTAAGCAAACACATTTCCATCTCCAAACAGCCTTAGATGGAGTGTGCTATTGTTTTGCATATTTTAAAGATGCAAAAATTGAATCTCAGGGAGGTGAAGTAACTTGCCCAGGGCTACATGGCTCATGTTGGAGCCAGGATTGACCCAGTTTCGATTCTTAACCACTCGGATATCCAGGCCCCCCTGGTGTAATAAAAACTACCTTTCCTCTACAAGTCTGGCCCGGAGAGCCAGATTTCAAAGTTAATCTCCACTTGTTTTGCTTGGGGGATTTTAGCTGATGGTCACATAAAAAGTTGGATCCAGAAATAAGAGACATCTGCTGATTCTCAGAGAATCTGGAGCCTGTCCTTGTTTGTAGAAATCAAAGAAAGTTTAGTGTTGGAATCTATTGAAATGGTGGCCACATCTCTGCAGGTAGCGGGCCTAAGGAATTGCCTATGGCTGCTTCTGGGCTAAAGTAGCAGAGTTGAGTAGTTACTGTAAGACCGCATGGCCCTTTATAGAATAAGTTTCCTGACCCTTGAGCTATTGCAATATGACAAGACAAATTTTGTTGACAAGGAAAGACATGCTCTTGGGACAGGACATGGCATAGACCATCTCCCTGATTTGTGATTTATTGAGTGCCTCCTATGTGCCTGATACATTGCATGGTGCTGGGGGAAAGTTACAAATGCATTCATTTTTTCATGCATTTATTCGGCAGTATTTACTGAGCAGTGTTTTAGGCGCTGGGCTGATTACTGGAGATCCAGAGGCAAAAAGGACCCGATCTGGCACCTCTGATAGCAGGATCCCAATGCGTCTCCACCAATATGGGACTGCCTCTTCTTCACCTTTGAGGATCTAGAGGGCAGTGATATGACTTCTTGAGCTTCCCGCTATTCAAGCAGCAGGTTGGAGAAAAAGACCCAACTTTGTAGACTCTTACTTCAAAGCAGGCCTGCCTAATTCAACAAGCAGTATACTGGCTTTTGTGCCTAGAACTATGTTGGGGAGTGTGACCTTCCTTCTGCTTTGGTCAAGAGGTGGTGGGGAACAAGTGGTGGTGGTGTGGGGAGGTAGGAATCAGGCTTCCTGAATTTAAGCCTTGACTCTGACGTATAGCCTACAGATTAAGAGCATGAACCCAGGAGCCGGGCTGTTTGGATTCAAATCCCTGCTCTGCATAAACCAACTATTTAACTTTGGGCAAGTTACCAAATTTCCCTGTGCCTCGGTTTCTTCATCTGTAAAACAGAGTGGATAACTGTGTGCCTTCCCCCAAAGAGTTGTGGAGATGGAGTGACTACATATAAAGTGTTTGCAATAGTGCACGGCAAACAGTATGAATTAGAGTTGGTGGCTATGTTATTTATTACTATTATCATTATTATTATTTATAAGCTGCACAAAACTGGGTTTCAGTTTCCTCTCTAGAAAATGGAGATGCTATAATAACAACACTTATAAATGCTCCAAAGGGCCATTGTGAGAATTTAAATGAGACAGGACGTATAAAACACTTTGCTTTGCTGCAGTGCCTGCCTATATGGAATACCCAATAGGGTAGCTCTTAGGCTCAAGCCAGCTCTTTTTGCCCTTGAGATTATAGGGAGTCACAGATTGGGTTGTCGATGTCCCTTTAAGTTATTGGTGAATTGGGTCCTTTTTCAATATCAAGAAACTGTAGGGCAGTGGTTAAGAGCACAGATCCTAAGTTCTGACAAACCTGAACCCACCCACCCCCAACTCACTAACTGTGCCATCTCAGGTGGGGGCTGACTCTCTCGGCTTCCCAGACCATGGAGGCAGTGGTCTCTGTTCCCTGGGTGGTGGTGAAGGCTAAAAGAGGTGGCACCCATAAAGCTCGGAGCAGGGTGTTTGGCACATAGTAAGCACTCAATAAACGGTAGCTTGTGTTATTATCACTCCTACCTCTTTGCTGCACCTTCACCCCCAGGAAAGCACTGAACATTAGTAAATTTTAATTTGAAAATAAAAGAACACATTTTAAAACTGCCAAACAGATTTAAAATAATATTCATTAAACAAAATTAAAATATTCTATTAAAGCCAGACTTTGGGCTCAGACCAAATTTTTATAACCCAAGCTTAAAGGCCAAGGAGTCCCCCAATCACAATGGGGACATTGTGATTGAACTTGAGACTTCAACGCTGCTATTGAGCAGTCTTTGAAATGCACGTTTCCCCGTTAAAATAAAAGGGAAGTCATGGGAAGAAAAAAAAATGAGGTTCTTGCTCACCCCAACAAACCTTAATGAATCGAAAAAGAAAAACAAAAGATTTCTCATTTTTTTCTTCTGCTACTTTATCCTGCCAAAGACGTGTGGCCCCCTCCTAACCCCACCTTTGCATGGTACCCGCTCAGAATGTTCCAGATCTGATATGCTTGACGAGCTGAGGTCGTCTAAATGCTGCTCTTCACCAGATTGTATGGACGGTGGTGTGTTGCCGACAGCTGGGGCTCGGAAGCCCTGCTGCCAGGGTTCACATCTGAGCTATGTCTCAGCTTCCCTGTTTGCTGAACGGAGATAAAATAGCTCCTACGTCGGGGCGTGGTGAGTGCTTGGAAGACTCAGGTACCCCTGTTGATGTTTAGCCTTTGTGCTATTATCTGGTCAATGAAACTGCCCCAGACTTTTGTGACTTTGAGGAATTCGCGCGTACAGGTATGCCTGCCTTCATCTGAGAGTTGCAAGTGAAAACGCTCTCAGTGTGCAGGGAGGGGAATGGGAAGGGAAGAAGTGGCTTTAGAAGTCTCCTGCGGGAGTTTTGATGTGTCAGACACTTTCACAAAGCTTGTTTAGTCCTCTCAAAACAAAATCCCATGACGTACAAAGGTCCATTTAGCAAGTAGGGAAACTGAGCCTTGCACTGCTCCAGTGGCTGCTCAGCGAGATTCCATCCCAAAGCGCAGACCGGTTCCACCCCGTGCCCTGCAGCCCTGCTGGCGCGAGCGCACAGACGATCCAGACACTTCTCCCTGACTGACCTGTGATTTGTGTCCTCTTTCTACATTTCAGTGACATCCTTCACCCTCACCAAGCCTGCATCTGTGTGGCCTTTTATCCGCCTTGCCATTGAGAATGGATGGATTTTTTCTTGAACAACCAATAAAAAAGGCAGTGGCAGAGGGCTGTGATGTTCTTCGCTAGGGGACATTTTTTGAGAACCCCTGCAGTTTCTGCCAACCGGGGTGGGGGGCATCACCTCGTCCGCAGACCAAACCAGGCCCTTGGCTCTGATGTGGGGCCAAGAGTCAGGTTATCAGAGGGTGGGAGGCTGCAGAAGAGGGTGTGGGATGGACTTCCCACCCTGCCACCCACCTGCTGTGTGACGTAGGGCAGGCATCTCAAGTCCTCTGAGCCTCAGTCTCTTCACTTGATCCTGGGGCACGTGCTGTCCACATCGGGTTTGTTAGACAGCTTCGGTCAGCGATGGGTGGGACACATTCTGTAGTTCTGAGAGCAGCGCTCTTAGATATTATGGATTTGCACCCCCCCCCCCAAAGTATTCTAAAAAGAAGCAAAAGTGAAGGTGGCTCGCCCCTGGGAATATTCTTGACTGTTCTTCAGTAGCTACTTGGGATTTTGCACATTTGGGAAGAATCTATAATCCTCCAAAGGGCAGGCTTCCTTGTAATGGGGTGTTGTGTACCCTTTCCACGTGAACTTAAAACGTGCACAAGCGTTGTTCTTTCTTTGGAGTTCTGTCTGTATTAAGTATGCTTTTGGGAAAGATGTAACGAGCATCTTAAAACGAATGGTTTTTGCAACTTTTTACTGCTTAAGATAAAAATGGTTTAAGAATGATCAAGTCCATCAGGTAATTAGTAGCGTACATGGCACAAAAAGCAGGCCGACTTCATGAGTGAAGCTTAAGAAACACCAGCCTGGAGGTGTGACGTGCCCCAAGTCACAGAACCTTCCACTAGTCAGAATTACAGTTCTGGACTCCATTCTCAGGGGGAATAAGATGAAACTAATGAGATCTCTCCAGGATGCCATTAAAGCCGTCTCAGGGCACCTTAGTGTCTGGGCACATTTAGTCTTGTGTCGCAGATCTTCAAAAGAAGAATGACTTGCCTTTGAATGAATATGACGTTAATAAAAATGACCTCAGAATGCTTACTCCATGCTGGGATCTGTTCCGAACGAGTATAGGCAGCAACTCATGTATGCCTTACAATAATTCTATGAGGGAAGGGCCATAATTATTTCCACTTTAGAGGAGGAAAGTAAGGCACAAAGAGGTTAAGTGACTGGTTTAAGGTCACACAGCGTGTAAGAAACAGAGCCCGGAGTATGGTTCTAGAGGTTGTCTTTATAACTCCTGCACCCCCTGCCTCTTTAACTGCCTTTGACCTTCACTTAACTGGACAATTAATTAATTCCAGACCGGCATGAGAGGGAAGGAAGCAAAGAGTGTGTTAGCCTTAGCTATATTTTTTCCTTTTTTTCAGGGCTTTTGTGTGTGTGTGTGTGTGTGTGTGTGTGGTGTATTCTATGGCTTTAGGTGCAGCATAATGCACCTGAGCTCAACCGTCAAGATTCAAATCCAGAGTCTAGTACTCACTAGCCTCGTGTCCTTGGCTTTATAATAACCCCTCCTGGTCTGTTTTCCTCATTTGATTTTTTTGTTTTTTTTGTTTTCCTCATTTGTGAAGCGAGTCCACATCCTAAGAGTGAGCAGCTCTGACCTGCAGACAAGAGCACCTGATGCACAGCCCATGATGGTTAGATGCTCTCTATTACCTGTTGAGGAGCAAGTCCCCATAGAAATCGTGTCTCCCTGTGGGGCACAAGCACTGTGGTGTGGTCTGGAATGGGAGCCAAGGGGGAGATGCCTGGGACGTGAGGCTCAGGTTGGAAAGTGGACCAGGTTTGACCAGAGGACTTAGGATGGAGCCGGAGACACTGGCTTTCCTCATCCCTGCGTGAGAAGCTGCCAGGACAAGTCCCCCGTGGGCAGCCTGGCAGTCGGAGCCGTCGGGGTTAAAATCTGCACGGATGAGAAACTGCCCATAGCTGAGCAGAGACCCCCATCCCTGCAAACTCCAGCACCAACATAAGCCCTAACTTCAGGACTCGTTTTTCTTCTGGCCCCCTTTCTTCTCCAGTGGACCGGCCCTTTTTCTCTAGAAGCATCTGCCTTGGTCTTCAGTGACCAAGTGTGCAGACTTTCTGGGTTTGGCTCCTTTTGCTTTCCTCGTCCACCCTATTCACCCTCCACCCCCGCCTCCCTTTACTCTTGAATATGGAAAACTTCCTCCCTCCCTCCCTCCCTCCCTTCCTTCCTTCCTTCCTTCCTTCCTTCCTTCCTTCCTTCCTTCCTTCCTTCCAAAATATGTAGAGAGCACCAGCTGTGTACCAGGAACTACTCTGGACATGAGGAATACAGTAGAAAACGAAAACAATCAAAGTCTGCTCCCTCACGGAGCTGTGATTAAGTGGAGAAAGACCAAAAATAAACACCCAAATACTTTAAGTACACAGAATGTCAGATGGTGGTAAGTCTGTGAGGAAAAATCAAGAGAAGGTGGATAGAAGGTGCCCCCTGGGGAGGGGAGACCTCACTAAGCAGGCAGCCTCTGGAGGAGTGAGAGAGCCCTGCTGTCTGTGGAAGAACATTCTAGAGAGAAGAAACGGCAAGCACAAAGCCTTGAGAAGGGAGCTGGGCGGGTGAGGGAGGGGTGGGGGCAGATGAGGTCACGGTGGAGGGACCCCATCGGGTGGGGCCTGGCTCAGAATCCAGCAGCCATTCTGTGTCAGTCAGGCTAGCCCAAAATAAAAATTAGTATCATTTTGAATGATTTTTAAAAAAGAAATACTCAGGACCCAGGGGCTCCTGAGTGGTCAGTCGGTGAAGCGCCTGCCTTCAGCCAGGTCATGACCCCAGAGTCCTGGGATTGAGCCCACACTGGGCTCTCTGCTCAGCGGGGAATCTGCTTCTCCCTCTCCCTCTGCTCCCCCCACCCATCACCACCGCTCATGCTCTCTCTCATGCTCTGTCTCTTTCTCAAATAAATAAATAAAATCTTTAAAAATAAAAATACACAAGACCTAAGTCTGAAACCACTAATTGCAAACTCCAAGTATCCACACAGGTAACAAAGTTAATGAAATGGGCAGAGTCATTAGCTGGGAGGAATGTGGGCTCTCTATTGCCAGATATTCTGATCTTTCAACTGAAAATGAAATCTGGATTTTAGGAGAAATGCCCCGAGTTTTAAGACACCATGAGGAACCACCAGAATGCACATACAGGCTGCCGTCTGTGACTCCTGTCCCCAAGCACCGCCGTTGACCTTGGGAATCTCCTTTTAGTGAAAAAGCGTGAAGGCTTTATCTTGCTGTCTCTTTTCTCTTCACCAATCCCTGACCAGAAGGATGCCAAGAGATGCTAAAAATTGTTTCCAGGAAAATGTAGGACCAGAATCTCATGGGAACAGGGGCTGAGACTTCTTCCAAGGAGCAATCAGCTTGCTTCATTTTTATGTCTTTCTCAGGACGTTTTCCTGATCATCCCTCATCGTGGGTAATGACAACGTGGTCCAAATCTGTCCTCCTTCGGGTTTTCATTAGTTTCCTGATGATTATTATTTTGTCATCTGGGGTTGATTTAGGAGTGGTGAAATGTTTGCAGGTTTCATAATGGTTGTCAGCCACTGTTTAGAATGGCAAAGAACTTCTTGTGTTGCTCACATTGCAGGGACGGGGGTGGTAGTTTCCAATGGCTACAGACATGAAAGAGGAAAAAAGGGGGGAGCCCTGAAGGAAGCCACATCAGGAGATTGGAAGTTGAGTCAGTAGGTTGGGGCAGTGGGGGTGCAAGAGTGGGAAGAGCTCTCAGTGCTTTAAAGACCTGATGTGGGGAAGCCTGGGTGGCTCAGTGGTTGAGAATCTGCCTTAGGCCTAAGGCGTGATCCTGGGGTTCTGGGATCGAGTCCCGCATCAGGGTCCCCACGGGGAGCCTGCTTCTCCCTCTATGTCTCTGCTTCTCTCTGTGTGTCATTCATGAATAAATAAATTAAAAAAAAAAAATAAAGACCTGACATGCCCAATACTGAATTCATAGTCTCCCGTCTCCACCCCAAAGCTGGAGTTAAAGAAAAACCCGGCCAAGGGACCACATAGTTGTTGAGATTGTTTTGGATGTAAGTAACAAAATTTGGGGGTTGACTAAAGTTAAAAAAAAAAAAAAGTATTGACTTCAGGAAATGAAAAGTTCTGGGGAGTTCTAGTTTCAGGTATGGCTGGATCAAGAACCCAAATGTAGGGGATGTGCCCATCCCTTACTGGATATCCCTGTTTGGGACGATTCTGTACTCTGCTGTGCACCACCTCGGGATGTAGGAATGGGGTGTGAGAAAGACAGGCTCCTAAACTGAAGTCAGCAACATTTGCTGGAAGTGGAGAGTGGACTGGTTCCTTGCAGACCCATAGCTGCATCACGATGCACTTCTACATATGCCCCGTCCACTCTGTCTGTGGGACTGCAGTGCCATTTGTGAAATTTTTCATGTTTCCAGGCACCGTGCTACATACACCCTTTATGTGTATCATCTCTTCTCTTCAACCCTTCTGCAAGGTTGCTACTTTTAAGACACGCTACAGTTCTGCCTCCCATATGCTCTTTCCCACAGGCCTGGAGGATTATCTTTTTTTTCAAGTAAGGGTGTTCAAGGGAGGGTCATCCTTTTTCGTAGCCTCTCGTACAAAATTAGCACTGAATATCTGGGAGGCTCCCGCCAAGCATGGGAGGTGCACCAGACTTGAGAGGAAGGATTAGAACAGAGTCAGTGTCACTTGGAGTGGAAGGAGTGGTCCCGACTGTACTTATGCTTACATTCTTGGGCCTCTGGCCATCCTTTTCTCCTCTGACCTTTGCCTTCCGTCATGGCACCCACTGGATTTCTTCATGTTCCCTCTGGTGGCACTGCGGTAATGTCCGATGCAGCACGGAGACTGCAAGCCGGCAGCCAAGATGCGTTTTGTTTGGTCTGCAGAATATTTAAAACAGAAAATAGAGCCAACATTTGAAAAGCTGGACATTTCACACAAGAAGGCAGATTTCTGGCTTCCATTAAAAAATCAGAAGATCTGTCAACGCCGTGCCCACATTCCCACATGACTTCAATTGACTGGAGTGGGGAAACCTCTTTTAGGTGGATGGGTCGTAGCTCACCACAGTCCCCACCCTGCCCTATTGTCTCCCCAACCCTGGGGCTCGGGGTGAGTTGCCGTTGACCTTTGGGATGATGCTGTTGGCTGCCCTACAGTCAATTGAAGAGAGAAAGGAAATCTCTCCTGTATTAAGGTCTCCATCAAAAGTCTAAAAGTGAAACATAAACCAAGTCGGTCACTAGTATGAACAAAATTGGAGAAAGCGTGCGTCTTCGGGTAAGTCAGAGCTTGTTGACCCTGGTGTTATTACCATGTGGGGTTGGACATCTGTCTTGTGCCTTCTGAGCTGGCATTTCACATGTCTGCAAATGGACCACTCCCCGTTCCAGAAGTAAATAGTTCGCCGGGTGCCAGGCACCCATCACCAGTTTGGTACGAAGAGTTACCATAAGCGAGAATCGCTGCTCTTGCTCTCAGTTCTCTCACGGCCGACCTAGGTTTGGCAGTAAAGGTTATGAGCTGGCTGATTTTGGTTTAATCATAGGTAGACTTGCCAACCATTGAGGCCGTTTACGACTGCCTGTCTAAGATGTTATAGAAGGAATTCAGCGTTGGATGAGAGGCTGAACTGTCTTAAAGACTCTTTGGAGAATTTCTTAACTTTTAGCTCAGAGAGGCCACGGTGGATGCCACTTTCAATATTCTTGCAAACAGTAGGTTCTCCTGGGGAGCGCGGGCAGCAGTCAAGGCTTGCTGAAGAGTCGGAGATGGGAAAGAGGGACCTTGGATGTCTCCTCCAGCTCCAGTTCTGAGCTGTGGCTCAGAGAGTGCATCGGCCCACACCTGGTCCAGTGTGTTGCCTACTGCATCTTGGTAGCTCATGGAGATGGTCTGCATTGGAACCCCAGGGGCGCCTGAGTGTCCAGAGCGGAAGATCTGTCCCCTGGGCTAGTACTGTGTATGATGCATTTTATTCTGGGCCTTTTGCATGTGCCTCAAATCCCATCAAGTGTCTGAAACACTGTCCCTGCATAGGGTCCCATAATTAGAATACTGGTACCATGTATCCATCCAACACACATCTGTTGAATACCTGCTGTGAGGCAGCCACAGTTCCAGGCCCTTAGCAAGCAACTGAAAGCAAAACTCACCTTGGGTTCTTGCTGTCGTGGAACTTGTATTTTTCAGGGAAAGCAATGGACAGCAAACAAGAACACAAATATAAATATAAATATATATATTTTGCATATGCGTATACATTTATGTATATATTATTTGTATGTATATATATATATATTTGCATATACATATAGTGTGGCAGAGGATGCTGAGTGCTATGGAGGAAAACAGCAGGGAGGTAAAAAGGGGAGTGGTGTAGTGCAGCAGGGAAGAGTGGTATTTTTCATCTAATCTTGATTTAAAATAGAATGGTCACTGAAGGGAAAGTCACTTGGCTCTCTGGAAATAAAAGGCCCTGATTTGTAGCATTTGCCTCTTCCCATGGGATAAAGACTCCCACTGTGGCCTCTTTCAAGCTACCAGTCGTTTAACCAGCTCACACAGTTCCTGCAAATTTAGCAGCTATTTCTTGTAGGCTGGTGCTGGTCTGCTCCTGCACACCGGGGGCGGGGGCGGGGGGGAGGGTAGTGGAGAGCCCACCCCGAAGCCCAGAGTGACCTGGTGGGGAGGCTGCTCAGGAGTAGTTAGAAGTCCACTGCGTCAGCAGAAGAGTGAGGGGAGGGGGCCAGGAGACATGGTATAGGGCATTTCGGAGATATAGGGCCTTTTAGGGCCCGCTTGCCTTTGTGGCCTCGGCTCTGAGTGAGGGTGAGGTGGGAGCTCCCAGAGGGCTCCAAGCAGAGGAGAGATGTAACCTGATGTTTAGCAGCATCCCTCTGGATGCCGTGAGAGCAGGCCACAGAGGCGTTGGGAGACTGTTGAGGCAAGAGGTCCTGGTGACTTGGTCAGGAGACAGGGTCAGGGACAGGGCAGGGGAAGGAGGAGGGCGGCAGGGCTGGTGGGTAGTTGGACTCGGGATGTATTTCGAAGATCAAGCCAATGGGATTTGCTGACAGAATGGATCTGGGAAGGGACAAGAGTCCAGGGTGACTCTGGGGCTTGGGGCCTGAGCATCTGGGAGACGGAAAATGGGTGATTGGAGAAGCAGGTTGGGAGGGAAGGTTGGGAGCACCCTCTGTAAACCTGGCCTTGAGCAGGTGCTTCGATGCACACCATCCCCTTGCATCCTCACGAAGGGGTTCTTTTATTATCCCATCTTAGAGAAGGTGTCCGAAACGGCCCTGCTGGAGCATGGCCAGGCCAGAAGTCCCACTGCTCTGGGTCCCACCATGTTATCTTGGTGCTCCCATGTCTCCTCTTTGTTTTGAGAAAAGGAGGCAGAGAAACTTTGCAAAAGAACCCTCCCCTCTCCGAGGAGCTGAGTCTCTTTCCCTTGTTCGGAAAGAGCCCTCCAATGGTTTCCCCAGGCACAGGCTGGCTCTGCTCAGTGGATCCATCGCTGGTGTCTTTCCAGACAGATTCATTGGGGTCTCCCCTTGAAGATTAATATTTCTTGACAGAACCCAACTTTTAAAAATGTTTTCATTCAATTTATTTAAACCTTAATAAAAACCCAAAATATATGCATCCCTATGTTCATTGCAGCATGATTTTTAATAGCTAAGATTTCCCAACAACCTGTGTCCCCTGATAGACAAAAGGATAAAGAAACTGTGGGATATATGTTTACAACAGAACATTATTCAGCCATAAAAAAGAATGAAATCTTGCCATGTGTAACATCATGGGGGACATCACAGGTGTTAGGCTGAGTGAAATAAGTCAGATAGAGAAGGACAAATATCATATGAACTCTCTTATCTGTGGAATCTTAAAAAAAAACCCAGTAATCTGTAGCTTTAGAAGGCTTCGGTTTTGTGCAGACATAGGCTTAAATCCAGATTCCACCACTTAAAAGCTCACCTGTCTAAGCCTCCGTTTCTTCATCTGTGGAATGGGTAGGTTGAGAGTTGCTCTGGGCTTAAATGAGATAATGTGTTTAAGGCACTTAGCATTGTGCCTGGCCCAGAGTCCACATTTAGCAAATGGGTGGGGGGCGGGCAGGTGGATCTCAGGACCATTTGAGAGACGGAATTAGAAAGTTGGGCTTAATTCTAGATGAAGGTTGACTTACCTTCAAAGCTGGGGTGGGCAAATGGGGCTGTGAAGCTCATTGTGCCCAAGAGCTTTGTGGCCTTTTTTTTTTTTTTTTTTTTTTTTTTTTGCGGGGAGTGGGTCGTGGAGATAGGAGGCCTCTCTCTGTGCTTCCGCTCTGCTCACCAGACGGCCGGTCCTGGGCCACTTGCTCTCTGGGCTCCCAGAGGAGCCGACTTCAGCCCCACAGTCTCTTGCCTTGCGTGGTCATTTGTCGAAAGCAGAACGGCATGTTCTCTCAACAAGCAAATCCCCAGATGTGAGCCCATTCGGGGCTGCCACGTTTTTCCTGATGGAATTCCTGACTTGGTGTGTTGTGTTTTTCTAAAAACACGCCCACTGCCTCCAAAAACCTCAGCCGGGGAAGAGAAACATTTCTCGTTGAATTACTGCTTTTTGAAATGGTGTCAAATTATGCCCCACTTTCATGGCCCAGATACGCCACTCTTTCCACTTACTGCTTTTGCGGACAAGGCTGCTAGATGGCAGAGCGTGGACAGAAAGTAGGCCAGCCCTGGCATGCTACAGATGGGAAAAGCGAGGCTCTGAGAGATCAAGCTGGGGGTGGGGGGTGGGCACGATGTGCTAAGTGGGTCTCAGAGCCTTGGCCAGACCTAGATCTCTGGATTCCTAGCCAGGTTTCTTCCTTCCCCATCAGAGGTCACAAACGGGCAGCCTGTGGCCACCTCTACCCCCCAGATGTGCTTTCTTTGGCCTATGAGTGTTTTGATTTGAATGAGTTGCCAGCGCTTAAAAATTAGGAGAGTCCGCATAACAGCCCAGATTTCTGGCTTCTCTCAGACCATTGGGAGATGTGCATTCCTCCATGGTGACAGTGGAGGGTCTCGATTTGCCACAGCCCCCCCCCCCCCCCCCCCCCCCGCCAGCATCCCTGGACACTGGGGCTGAATATCGCTTGCCATCATGGCACTTTCATGGCGCTTCCGTAGCTGGGTCTCTTTTGGTGGAATTAAGAGGAAAATAAAACATCTCTTGAACTTGTGTCTTTATCAGAAACAAAGAGGGGCTCCCAGGTGGCTCAGTCGGTTAAGCATCTGCCTTCGGCTTGTATCATGGTCTCAGGGTCCTTCTCCTTGCTCAGTGGGGAGTCTGCTTCTTCCTCTCCCTCTGCCCTTTCCCCTGCTCACGATCCCTGGCTCTCTCCCTTTCTCAGCTGTCTCCCTCTCTCAAATACATTTTTTTTTAAAATCTAGGAAGAAGAAGGAAAGGAAAGGAAAGGAAAGGAAAGGAAAGGAAAGGAAAGGAAGAAAGGGAAAGAAAGAAAGAAAGAAAGAAAGAAAGAAAGAAAGAAAGAAAGAAAGAAAGAAAGAAAGAAAGAAAGAAAGAAAAGAAAGAAAGAAAGAAAGATAGATCATCTGAAGCGGCTACTTATTTAAAAACTAATGGTACAGAGCATTATTTTTTTTTGTAGCAAGGAAGAAAATTTCTATGAATTTAATATGCAGACAGACTACATCAGTGTCGAAAATAGCCAGCCCTCTCTGCTCACTAATAGTGCCTTCCCTTCTCTGCCAGGATTACATTTGTGACCCGTGCATGCCAGGGCTGTACTTCCCACTTATTTTTTTTTAAGGCAAAATTAAATTTCTCTGACCTAAATCTGCCCCACTTCTTTGAAACTTGAAATATGATTAAACCAAGTTAAATTCAAAAAAGTTAAAAGTCTTTAATTGCTCAGGAAAGGGCGTGTGTGTGAGTATATATGTGCCTGTACGTGTGTGTGCATGTGTGTACATGTATGTGATATGCTGATTTATAGGATTTCCCCCGAGTTGGATGAAAGTGGTTTTTTCCCTGGCTCTGGGGCTGGCATTTCTGGACTTCGCTGTAAATTTAAGCTGAGGTGTGAAGCCAACTGGTTTTAACTCTCCTTTAATAGTATATCAGTGAACTGGGCTAAGATTGGATTAAGATTGACTTTCCTTCATTAGGGAATGTACTGGGGTGGGGCAGCGTCCATGGACAGAAGAGTTAGGGATACCAAGTTTTCAAAATGACCATCACTTTCTTTCTAGGACAGTTGACCAAGAGAAGAGGGACTGGCACTTTCGGAATGCCTGCTGTGTGCCAGGCATTCATGTGAAGATTGTCTTTCTGTTTTCCAAAGTGAGCTTTGGAACTTTTTAAGATTTTTTAAAAAGATATTTTATTTATTTGAGAGACAGAGTGCACAAGTGGGGGCGGGGAGAGGCAGAGGGAGAGGGGAAAGCAGACTCCCTGCTGAGCAGGGAGCCCAATGCAGGACTCGATCCCCAGACCTTGAGATCATGACCTGAGCCAAAGCCAGATGCTTAAACCAACTGAACCAAGGCACTCCTGGACCTTTTTTTTTTTTTTTTTAAATATTGATGTGTTAATTTTTGTGTGTGTTAGGACAAGATATAGAAAGATAACCTATAAGGTACCTAACTGAGCAGTATGTGTTGGAATGAGCCTCGATATATCTAAGGGGTTAAAGGAATCCATTTAAAGAAAAATATGTAAATAGTACAGGTGGTTTGTGGATGTGACAAATCATGAATGATTGATTTGATGTAATCGTCACGGCACTTGGGAGTGGTCAGGTGGTCAGTCCACCCCTATGTTTGTAAACCCTCCTAACACCTTTTACTTCCTCAAGGCACTTGAACTTGTCATTAAACACTTCATTGTGTAATGGCTTGCATAATTCTGTCTGGGACCTTTAAGCTGTCTGGGCCTGTGCCTGCCATCTCATTGTTGTGTACCCAGCATCCAGGGAGTGCTGGGCACACAGCTGGTGCTCAAGAAATAACAGTACACGGACTCCGGCACGGCAAGAATTGCCATCCCCATTTTATGGATGAGGAAATTGAGGTGCAGAGGGCCTCAATGGCTCACTTAACATATGGAAACCAGGAGATGGCAGGCAGGATTCGAACTCCTGACTCCCGGGCTGCACGAGGCCTATGAGCTTTTTGTCAAACAGCAGCGGGCAGGACTCCGACCGTGACGCCTGGCCCCTAGCAAAACGAGGGAAATGAGGTGCACGCGGAGAATTTCGTGAAGCCAGACTGGTTCAATGGAAAGGATGGTCTGTTATTTTAATTTTCTTTCCATTGAGGGTGCTGACGTGTTTTCTTTTATGACTGTGAAATTTCTCATGTGTTGTTTTTAAACAGTTTACTTGACAAATCGAAATAGCAGCCCGCTTATGGGGGTTCCCCCAGGTTTTTCTTGGTTTTGAGATTTTTCTAGTTTGTAGGATCCCAGAGTCTGAGACTCCTCAAATTCGTCTCCTCCTGAGATGTCAACAGGTCAGTCACGACATCCCTGGCCCCTGACTTCCCTCCGGCCCACTTCCTCCTTTGCCCCTTCTGGGGGGTGAGAGCAGGTGCATCTCCCTGACGCCGGCCCCAGTGACACCAGGACAGACGCAGGGGCAGCAGCTGCCGGACCTGTCCTGAGACCTGTGCACACAGCTGGAGTCCAGGGAGGCACGACCCGCCATCCCTCTGGGAGACACGGGGGCTGCCTGCATGCCTGTGGTTGACTGGCACGTCTTCACGGGCTCTGCTCACCTATTTTGGCTTCAACGCGATGCAGATTTCCTTTTCTAGATCAATCCAGACCCCTCTCGTCAGAAGGTTAATCCTAACTACCTGCCAAGCAAGGTTTGAAACGCTGGGCCCCCTCTGCCCACCCCCGCCCCATCACTTCTTCCCAGCTTGGAAGCTGGCCAGCTCTCCACACCCTGCCAGGACATCCAGCCGTAGCCAGACCTTGGCTGGCTTGGAACTGGGGAGCCTCCGGGGTGGGGAGGCTGTGCCAGCAGCTGTGGAGACTTAGGACAGAAATACCCTGGCCTTCCCCTCAAAGAGCGTGGGGATGAGTGGGTGAGACAAGACAGGTCCAGGTGTTTAGTTTAGCATTCTAAGTTCTGTGCTGAGGACTGGAGAATGAACTCTCTTTTTTTTTAAAGATTTTATTTATTTGAGAGGGGGAGAGAGAGAGCACGATGGGATGGGGAGGAGGAGGGGCAGAGGGAGAAGGAGAAACAGGCTCCCCGCTGAGCAGGAACCTCCCTCCCCCAACCCCACCCCCATGTGGGACTCGATCCCATGACCCTGCGATCATTACCTGAGCCAAAGGCAAATGCTTAACCAACTGAGCCACCCAGGTGCCCCCAGAGCATGACCTCTTACCCCTGACCTCACTTTACAGTTTACAGAGGGCATCCATGACTTACCCTGTCTCATTTCCATTTTTAGTTCTCTGCAGCGGATAATGCCTGGCAGTCCTCCCATCTTTTGGTTTTCCTTTCCTTCCCTTCCTTTCTGGTTCCCACTGCACTTTCAGGCCATCACCTTCCTCCCCAGTTCTAGGTGTAGACCTATGGCCGGGTATAGACCTGGGCATCCACAGCATTCCACCCCTCCGCCCTCCAGAATTGTTCTGACACAGGTGTGAGTTGAGTGGGACCCCATTCTGGGCACTTGGCTCTGGCTGGCTAACCTGGGGGACCGTGGCCATCCTGCTGGGAGGTCACCTCCTGCCCCACCCGGGAGGAAACCCGAGGTGCCGTATGGAGGCACACGATCCCTGATGACATCACTTGAGCATCTGGACCCAGCTAGCTGGGTTAGAGAATGCCATGAATACCATGGGCTATTCGGTGATTTTTCACTTACTTAAAAAGTTTTGAGTGGACTTTTCTCCCACTAGCTGCAGACTAATACACTTGGCTCCATTTACCCGATTGCCCTGCTTCCTCTAATCATAAAAAACTCCATTTCATTTTTTTAAAGCCCTCTTGAAAGCCTTTTCTTAGCAATTGGACTCATTTCTCTGGGACAGCATTGGCCTAATTTTGTCGATAAGGGATCAGAGGCACAGAAGGGGAGGGAAGAAAGTTTAGCTTCCCCTCCTCCCCCCTGGGGACACCCTCACCAACTTTCAGTTTGGGGAAGAACAGTCTTTGATAACCGGGGCACCTATACCCCAGGGGAGAGGAGTGCAAAGGGATTTGGTGAACAACCCGAGCCAGGTCAGGGGGCCCCTTAGTGCATCATAGAGTCGCAGTCAGGGTAATACTAGTAGTAATTTTAGATGCCTAGGAAAGTTCTGGGAGGTGGGAGAGGAAATAGTGAGCTGCAGTTACCCATGGGGAGTGGAATGGGAAGGGAGGGCGACTTTTATTTTTCATTTTATATACACTGCTGCTGCACATTCTGAAAACTTACTAGGGGCATGGTTTATTTTATATTCACATAAACAGGGAATTTTGCAATGTAACAGTAGCTGGCTTTCATCTGGGAAAATCAGAGCATCGCCTTCAGCTCAGGTCATGATCCCAGGGTCCTGGGATCAAGCCCCATGTGGAGTTGTGGGGGAGTGGTTGTCTCTGCTCACCCCTCCCCCTCCCCCCAGCTTGAGCATGCACACACACACACACACACACACACACACACACATGCTTGCTCGCTCTCTCAAATAAAGAAATTAAATCTTAAAAAAATATTCCGAACATGAAAAAACATGAATCCACAAATGTGTATTAATAACAAACAGCGAAGTAAGTAAACAGGAGAGAGGGAGGTTTCTTGTCCACAGTGGAATGACAAGGGCCAGCTGGAAATGTGGAGGAGCTCTGGGTAGATATATGTCATGGTCCCGTCCAGAATCATCCATGGGTACTAAATCTGGGGTGGGGGATGTTGATGAGGCGTGGGCTATTTGCATGCTCTTGAAGGCTCTCCCCACAGATGGTTTATTGATGTCAAGGGGGAAGATAGTTCACTGTATCGTGGAGAAATCGGCACATTGGCTGGGTGATCATTACCATGATCAGTGAGGGAAGGATGGACGTGATACCATGACAGGTATCACCATCACCCCGTAACGTCCTGGCCAAGAATGCATAACCTGAATTTAATCATGAGGAAGCAACAGATGAGCCCAGAATGCAGAACATTGTTTCCAAAAAGGCACCCTATTCTTCAAAATGCCAATGTTGTAAAAGGCAGAGACAGGCTGAGGAAGTATTCTAGATTAAAGGTACCTGAAGAGGGACGCCTGGGTGGCTCAGTGGTTGAGCATCTGCCTTTGGCTCAGATCGTGATCCTGGAGTCCCAGGATCGAGTCCCCCATCAGGCTCCCCACAGGGAGCCTGCTTCTCTCTCTGTGTACGTCTCTGCCTGTCTCTCTGTGTCTCTCATGAATAAGTAAAATCTTAAAAAAAAAAAAAAAAGGTCCCTGAAGAGATAGGACAGCTAACTACAGTGCGTAATTCTAGACTGGGTCCTAGGTGGGAGGGAAAAGTGCTTTAAAGGGACATTAGCAGTCAGATGAGAAATTGCAATTCTGACAGAGTGTCAGGTAAGGTTCTGTATCGGTGTTGAATTTGCTGATGTTGGTGATGGTCCTGTGATTCCATAAGAGAATGTCCTTTCTTAGGTTATAGACACTGAAGTATTTAGGAGTAAAGGGCATGATGTTTGTAACTGAGTCTGAAATGGTTCAGAAAAAAATAGATGACTGTGTGTGTGAAAGAGAGTAAGAGAGAGAGAAAGCAGTTGACAAATCACATGAGATGTGATGTTAAGAGCAGGTGCATCTGAGTAAAAGATATACACCTGCTCTTCATACTAGTAAGTTTGTAAATATTTCCAAATGAAAAAATTTAAAAATCACTACCAGCAAAACAATCCATATCTATATCTATATCTATCTATATCTATATCTATATCCATTTATTTCATAATAAGAGTGGTACCTGGCATGTATTGAATAGTGAGACAAAGGCACATTATGTCATTGACTCCTCAGAGACGCCTCACACCTGGCATTGGAGTTGACATGCTCCTCTTCACAGATGAAACAGAAGCTCAGGGAGGTGAAGGTGCCCCTAAGCCCACAGCAGGTCTATAGCAAAAGCAGTGCTCTCACATAAGTCAGTCTTGGTCTAGAACCCACACTCTTACCTACTGAACTGGTCTGTCCCAAAGCCTGGAATACCTTCCATGTTACGATGTTTCAATGTTATGCCAATAGAGCATTGGATAACATGAAATCACATCGTGATTTTTTAAAATCCCATTTGCATTCCTTTCAATTCTTTTATTTTTTAATTTTTAAAAAATTTATTTATTGGGATCCCTGGGTGGCACAGCGGTTTGGCACCTGCCTTTGGCCCAGGGCGCGATCCTGGAGATCCGGGATCGAATCCCACGTCAGGCTCCCGGTGCATGGAGCCTGCTTCTCCCTCTGCCTGTGTCTCTGCCTCTCTCTCTCACTGTGTGCCTATCATGAATAAATAAAAATTTTTTTAAAAATTATTTATTTATTTATTTGAGAGAGAGAGAGAGAGCACAAGTGGGGTGAGGGACAGAGGGAGAAACAGACTCTCTGCTGAGCAAGGGGCTCGATGCGGGACTCCGGGTTCATGACCTGAGCTAAAGGCAGACACTCAACTGACTGAGCTACCCAGGTGCCCTTCCTTTCAATTCTTTTAAATCCACAAGAAATTTTCAAATTGGTGCTAGATGGTTGTGAACACCAATCACTTGCTGATTCTCACTGAAAAGAAAAGTCACTAGACAGGCAGGAGGCTCTGGAGGGGCCAAATATCTTGCTTGTGGGTTCATTATATTTGTTCTTCTAATTATCTTTTTTGGGGTAGCATTTCATATTTGTGATTTTTAAAATTTCCTTTTTACATGTATTAGTTTAGGTTTTAAAAACTGAGTCCGTTCAAAGAAAATATTAAGGAAGTGACTTTGACACTGTATTGGGGACATGATTATTGGCAGAGTGTGGAAAGACAAAGATGTGAGCAGCTGCAGACAGAAACCCCCTCAAGTTCATGACATTTGGATCAAGGTGACCCTTCCTCATCAGTGGTCCCTACTTGCCTCATCAGTGGACCCTACGCAGTGGTCACTTGCGTCATTCCCTTGTCCCTTCCTTCCAGGTTGACCTGGGAATAACTCACTCAGCCTTCTCTCTCTCACCGATATATGACATTTTTATGATGTGTCATATCCCTAGTTTCCAGAACCTGGAGGATTGAGGCATAGGGGTACTAGGCTGGAGATTCAGAGGTAGGTGGTATTAGCTCTAGAGCATCTATATAGCAAAATATCATTACCTTAGTGGCTTACAACAACAGAAACTTATTCTCTCTAAAGGTGAGAAGCCCCAAAGCAAGGTGTTAGCAAGGCCATTCTCTGTCTGAGGCCTTACTTCTTCTCAGCTTCTGGTGGTGGCTACAGTCCTTGGCGTTCCTTGGCTTGTAGCTGCAACACTGCAGTGTCTGCCTCTCTTATCACATGGCCTTCTCCCCGTGTGCCTTCATATGCCTGTCTTCTTAGAAGGACACCAGTCATACTGAATTGAGGGCCCCCCTCCTCCACTATGACCTCCTCTTAACTGATCACATGTGCAAAAGACTCTATTTCCAAATAAGGTCACATTCTGAGGTGCGGGGGGTGGGGGGTGGTTAGGACTTCAACAGATCTTTTTGAGGGACCATAATTCAATCCATAACAGAAGTTTATTCAAAAACTCAAAGAGGAGGAAAGAAAGATTGATGGCTGGCCCTACATAAGCATATCCGCATGGCAGAAACACCACCCGTGCAATCAAAAGATAAATGACAAACTAGGAAGCATCTTAGTGGCACATATCACAGAAAAGAGGCTGGTTTCTCTAACATACAAAATAGAGTTCCTAGAAATTGATCAGAAGACAATGACAAGAATTCTTAAAAAAAACAGATAAAAGATATGAACAGGCAGTTCGCAGGACAAAAAAATGCAAAGGGCTCTTAAGTATGTGGAAAGATGTTCAGTCTCACTTAAAATGAGAGATATGTAATTAAAACCACACCCAGAAGACTGGCAACGATTCCAAGGTTTGCTAACGTACTCCGCTGGCGAGACTGTGGGGAAGCAAACGTTGTCATCTTTTCCTGGTCAGAACATGTATCTGAATGGTCCTTTTGGCACTCCTTCCGGGGGCCAGCTTGGCGGGGCCCCTCCAAATTACAAATGCACCCACCCCTTTGTGGTCCCACTTCTAGGAATCCATCGCAATTGTCCACGTGCAAATTAGCATGTGCAAGTCTTTAATGTGGCATTATTTATAACAGCAGAAGTTTGGGAACACATCAGAGGCTCAGATAGAGAGGTGGTTCCATACAATATGGTTTATCCATGGAATGGAATACTGTGTTGCTGTCAAACAGAGTGCCTATACTCTCTAGACACTAGTTTGGTTAAAACCTCCAGAAAAATATTACAAGAGGAAGAGCAAAAGTAGTATGCTACTTTTTGTTGAAAAGAATAGGAGTGGAGTGATTAAGAATATATTTGTATAATTACTTCTTTTTACATAAAACAATTTGGGAAGGAAACTAATGAAAGTGTCTGGGGGGAGAGTGGGGTGGGAGAGAGACTTTTTCACTACATTCCTTTATAATTTTCATTTTTGAATCATGTGGATGTAGAACCTGTTTAAAATTAAGTCAAACATAAATGTGAAGGATGCCTGGGTGGCTCAGTGGTTGAGCATCTGCCTTCTGCTCAGGGCATGATCCCAGGGTCCTGGGATCGAGCCCCACATTGGGCTCCCTACAGGAGCTTCTCCCTCTGCCAATGTCTCTGCCTCTGTCTCTCATGAAAAAATAAATAAAATATAAAAAAAAAGTAAATGTGAGACCTTGGTAGATCTTGCCATAGGTTTGCTGCACATAATTGCTTTGCATTTCCTGAGGTCTTTATTTTTATTCTGGGAGGGAGTGTGAGCCTTGGGATCCCCAAGACTAATGAATCAGCACAGGTCATCTTGTGGCCCATAACGGATAGACTAGCAGGGCATGGGAACCCTGTGTCTTGGCCAAGGAAATGGACCACCTTTACTTAAGTCATTTTCCTTTATTGTAGCCAAGAAGTGCCTTGGAGAGATAGCTTCTTACCCAGCATGGCTGTCCTAAGTTGAATTTGCCAACATATAAGACAATTTGAAATTCAGCAAAGTATTGGACCAAAGCTGGTGCAATGTGCCTGGTTTGGAATCTGCCGAAAGCTCTTGCCTTAGTCAGGAAAAAATTACCCAGATGCTGGTGTGCAGGTTTTGTGGAAAAACAGGTGCGCAGTGAATAGCATGACATATGAGCCCCCCTCCCCCACGGGATTTCCTGCCACGTCGTGGCACAGTACCTAAGAGCTGTAGCTTCAGAGCTGAATTCCCAGCATGCTCGGCCTCTAACTGAACACGTGACCTTGGGCAAGTCACTTAACTCCTTAAAACCTAGACTTTGTCACCTGTAAAATGGGTATGTTGATGGTACCTCACTCCTGGGGTTTGTGAAGATCAAATGAGGTAAAGCAGTGACATGCGCATAGTAGGATTTCAAGCAATAGAACACTTTAAATTACTATAAATAATAGTAACAGATCATCATGTTTGCTATGCTGTGGGCACATTGTTCTAGGCCCTTCACGTGTATTTACTCCCTCCTGCGACTCTGAAGTAGATACTTTAATTGTCTTCACTTTACAGATGCATAACTGAGCTATAGAGGTTAAATATCCTGCCTGGGACTGCACAACTCTAGTGGAGGCTGTGGGACTGGAACCCAAGTGGTCTAGCTCAGAGATCGCTCTTCTTAGCTTCATCATTCTGGTGAGTGAGTTCAGGGACAGGAGTTTGAATGAACGGAAGAATAGGAACCCAAAACCCTCGGCAGAAAGTCTGCTGAGAGCATAAGGCTCTGATCTTTCAAGTACTGCTTTGACCACTCAAACTTCATGAGCCCCGTTTTCATCAGACAAAAGTGAGGATGACGATAGTAGTTAAAATCTACTATTTATTGAGCACCTGCTGGGTGCCAAACACTGTGAAGGGTGCCTTATACATCTCATTTTATCCTCAGCTGAGCCCAGTGCGGTAAGGACTCTTGCCCCCATCTTGTAGATGAGAAGACTGAGGTTCAGAGTCTTAGGCCACCAGTAAGGGGCAGAGATAGAATAGGAAACCAAGTCCCGTTGATTCCAGAGTCTGGATCGGTCGCCATCCCCTGGTCTGTGCCCTTGGAGAGCTGTCTCCAGGATGGGAGCTCTTCTTTGGGTGTCGTTTGTCACATGCTGGGCATGTAAAGGCAGTAGTGTTGGGATGGCAATGTCACATTTGCTCATGGAAAATTGACCTCGGTCGTGTTGGGGTCTCCCTTTCCTCCTCTGCCGGGTCAGGATGTGGATGGGAAGGGGGGCTCTCAGGCACTGCTCTGTGGAAGGGATTCCAGAAGGTTGTGTGGCCCGGAAGCGGCTCTGCACTGATGTCAGGGGCCTCTACCTCGGAACTACAAGCAAATTCTTCCCTCCAACAAGGGCACATTGTGTTCTGGCCCTGCTCTCCCACCCAGGCTACTTTAAATGCAGATCCTGCTGCCAACAGCTACTTTTAGCAAGGGCAGACTATCATAAGGAGAGAAACATACGAGAAAATAGCAAAATGGAAGCATTGTTCCTGAGGGTTTGGAGCAGGCTCAGGGAACTGTGGGGTGGGAGAGGCCTGGAGACGTGCTCTGCCATCACAAATAGGTCATACAAAAAATAATAATAATAATAATAAAGTCACTTAAAGTTTTTCCTTGAAGCTGGAGGGAAGGGAGGCCTGGCCTGCCAGAATGAACTCTCCAAGGGTCAGGACCCCGTAGTGCCGTGGACCCTCATCTGAAGGAGCTGGGAGATGTTTGGAGAAGAAAATCACATTTGGAGACTGGAAAGATGACCGTGAGATTGGCGGGGTGATCGTTAGAGAAGGATAGCAGAATAAGGGTGCAGGTTGAGAGAAGAGGCCCTTTTTTGAGGAAATTAGAGTTCTCAGGAATGAGTGAGGACCATATGAGTAAAGGAGACAGTTCCAACTAGTTACAGCTTCTCATGCCTCATGCTGTAGTGAGTGGACTGTCCCTGGAGGCATTCAAGCAGACCCTGGGTGATGTTACAGGGATGCCAGCATTGAGCTAGGAAACAGAACTTGAACAGAGGTTCATGAACCTTAGTTCATGTGCCAGGCCGAAGAGGATTGAGTGGTGAGGTTTTAATCCAGAAAGTGAAATTGCTTTATTTAAAGGACTGTCCTTTGAGACTGTGCCCTTCCTATATTTGGGTGTTCCAATGTCCTTTATAAAATTAGCAGTTTGTGGAATGTAAAAGTCTGGAAATATCAGGATCAGACAATATCCAAGTCTTTTCCACTGCTAAGATTCTGTGATTCTAGGAAAATATGCTTCTGATTTGGGTGAAACAGGATAGGGCAACGAGTGTAAAATCAAGCCTAAAACTGACACATCAAGAAATGGTCGTGTCAGCATATTATTTAGAGATGTGGAGGTCATTACCAGAAAGAACAGCTTAAAAAGTTGACAGTGCTTGCCCCCAGAGAACAGATCTGGAGGTGAGATTTCTCTCAAGTATCAGTCTTGTACTATTATATGAATTTCAGAGCAATGTGCATATATTACATGATCTTAGATGAAAATAAAACACCTTAGAAGTAAAAGACAAATGGTAACAGCTGCCATGTATTAGATTTTGTGCTAAGAGCTTTTATTATATTATTGTACTTACTCCCATCTTAGAGATGAGGAGACAGGTTCAGAGAGGGGAGGTGACTCTCTTCGCTCTACAGCGAGGGGGACTGTCAGGTGTTTTGACTTGAGAACCCAGGTCAGATACATACACAGGATGCTTCTCATTTTGGGCTTGATGGGAGAAAAGCAGAGTGAGAGACAGCAAGCTATCTTGAAGAGTCTGTCCTATGCCAGGCACCATGCTAGGAGCCTTGCATAAATATCACACCATCTTGTCCTCTCTGTGACCCTGAGAAATAATAATAATGTTCACTGTAGAGGCCACCATTTCTCAGACTTGCACTGCTGATGTTGGAGGCCAGATAATTCTCTGTCGTGGGGGGCCAAGCCCTGTAGGATGTTCAACAGCACTCCTGGCCTCTATCCACTAGATGCCAGGAGCATCCCCCATCCTCTCCAAGCTCTGACAGCCAAAGATGTTTCCAGACATTGTCAAATGCCTCCAGGGAGGCAAGACCACCCTCAGTTGAGAACCACTGGCCTCCTATGACTGGGTGTGTCTCATATATTGTCTTTAATCACCTTGCCAACGAGCCATCATGATGTCCATTTTATAGACAGGAATACTGAGGCTGGCAGGGGAGGAGAGATGGCCTGGGGTCACACAGCTGTTAGTAGCAGAGCTGAGCATCCAGCCAAGTCTTTTCAAAACTGGACTTACAAAACCAGATGATGAATATCTGGGCCCAGGCTTGACCCCAGGTTTACCCTCGAGCTGGCACCAAAATGCAGATTGAATCTTTTCTTTTTTAATGGCACTGGACATCTTAGAGGAGGTGCTGGTGCTTCATTAAGTTTTTAAAAATAGGCTGAACAGCACCAGATGCAGGCAAGGATGTGGGGCAATGGGAACTCTCATTCATTGCTGGTGAGAAAGCGAAATGGTACAGCCACTTGAAGGATAATTTGGTGGCTTCTATAAAACTAAACATCCTCTTACCATACAGTCCAGCACGTGTGCTCCTTGGTATTTACCCACATAAAACCTACACGTGGATGTCCATAGCAGCTTTATATATATAATTGCCAAAGCTACAAGCAACCAAGATGCTTTGATGCTCCGAGTAGGTGAATGGATAAACAGACTGGAGTATTATTTAGCACTAAAAAGAAATGTGCTATCAAGCCATGAAAAGACATGGAGGAAACTTAAATTCATATTACTAAGTGAAAGAAGCTGCTCATATATCGTATGGTCCCAACTGTGTGACATTTCATAAAAGGCAGAAACGTGGGAGGGGCACCTGGGGGCTCAGTCGGTTAAGTGTCTGCCTTCGGCTCAGGTCATGACCTCAGGGTCCTGTCCTGGGATCCAGCCCCGTGTCTCTCTCAAATAAATAAAATCTTTTTTAAAGAGGCAGAAGGATGGAGACAGTAACATCTCTGGTTGCTGGGGGTCGGGGGCAGGAGAATGAACAGGCACAGTGCAGGGGATCTTCAGGGCAATGCAACTACTCTGTGTGATACTCTAATGATGGGTACCTGTCATACATTTGTCCAAATCCTCTTGAATGTACAACACCAGGAGTGAACCCTAATGTAAACTACAGACTTTGAGTGATTATAATGTGTCAGTGCAGGCTCATTAATTTTTTTAAGATTATTTATTTATTTGTTATTTATTTATTCATAAGAGACACAGAGAGCAGAGACATAGGTGGAAGGAGGAGCAGGCTTCCCACAGGCAGCCTGATGCGGGACTCAATCCCACGACCCCAGGACCATGACCTGAGCCAAAGGCAGATGCTCAACCACTGAGCCACCCAGGCATCCCCAGGCTCATTAATTGTCAAAGACGCACCACCCTGGTGGGGGATGTGGATGGTTGGAGAGGGAGGGGAGGGGCAGAGGATGTATGGGGACTCTCTGTACCTTCCTCTCAATTTTGCTGTGAACCTAAAACTGTTCTGAAGAACTTAAGTAGGGCTGGAAGCATGGTGGCTGAAAGCATGGGCTCTGAGCCAAATGCCTTGATTCAGTCCACTTGCCAGCTTGGAAACCCTGCTGCGCTACTTAATGTCTCTGGGCCTCAGTTTTCTCTGTAAGATGGGGCTCATGGTAATAACTCTTCATAGGGTTGTTGTGAGGATGGAGGTAATGCAAACAAAACTGCCTGGCAGGTAGGGGTTCGGCCTGAATAAATAGGAGCTGTTATTTGCAAGCTTTTAAATCCGTATCAGATAGCCAGATCTGGAACTCGGACCCCAGTGACGTGTTTCAGAGCATCATTTCTGAAGTGGCTGACTCTGCTTCTTTGCAGTTGAGCCCTGGGGTTGCAATTTGGGTCGATTTTTTCGCTGACCACTGAGCAATCATCTCCGGGCTGCAGGAGTAGCCAGATTTGGCTTGAGCGTCCTGAGGAGGAGCCATCCAAGCTGATCAAGCATTTGCCTTCCCCACCAATAGGAGTCTCAGGAGAATTATGGAAATATCTTTGCACATGGAAGAGATTAATTCATGTGGCCACAAATAGCTCGAACACTGTGTCCTCAGCTCCGTGATCTCCTATCCCCTGAAATTTACTCAGGGTGCCAGCTCGGCAGCCAGAAAAGCCACAGGGCTGCCTTAACTACCCAGCACGCTTAGTTAGGGGACCTCTCAGGAATTGTGGGGCGCAGGATGAGATTAAGTGGTTTGATTGTTTTTAATTTCACCCCTCCGCACACATCATAGCCTACTTCTACCCTCCCACGCATCAGCCAAATGGAACTGTTGCATGGCCTTCCGAGTTCCCACCTCCAGGCCTTTGTCTGCTTGTCTCCTGGACTCAATATTCCTCCTTCTTATCCCCATGACCACCTTCTAGTCTCCACATTGGCTAAATACCATCTTTCAAGCCTGTTGCCACCACCTCTGCCTCCCACAAGCAGATCCTATATGGTTTTAGAGGGGGTGGGATCTGGAATGGGATAAAAGCCCCAGCTCTGCTAAGGATAGGCAAGGGGCTTACTCTCTGAACCTCAGTTTCTGCCCCAGTAGAATGGGAAGGCTGATTGGTACCTTAGCCATAGGATCATTTGGATGAGAGAAGGCATGGTAGGGGCTTGGCCCTGTGCTAAGCATGTGGTAAGGACTCTACAGGTGAGCCCAGGGCTGGTGCAGAAAGAAACCACTTTAGATGGTTGGGGGCTGCACCTCCAGGATTTTGGCTGGGAGGGAGACAAGGTGCCCACATGGGTTTAGGCAGCCACATAGGCCAGATCAGCTTAGTTGTTGGCTCCCACGTTCTTAGCCCTACAGGGCTCTTCCTTCCCAAAAGTTCCTTTAAAGTCACAAGGTTGACTCACTGGTCCAGTCTGGCTCACAAGCTTGTCCTGGAACCAAGCATGATGGCCAAGGATGAGATGGGGCTCTGATTGGACAGGCTTGGGCCGTGTGCCCATTCCTTCGTAAATGACACCATGGAACCTGGGAGCAGTCTGCTCTATCCAAATGATGTGGACAGAGGGTGAGGCAGGAGTGATTCTCCAAGGGAAAGTCGGGATGCTGTTAGAGGAGACAGGATGGATGCTGGGCAGGTACAGACAACAGGTGTCCACAAGACCCTCAAAGAAGATGGCTCATTGGAGGCTGATTGTGTGGACTGAATAAGAGTTCATCAGGCAGGATGGAGGAACTAGAGTGAAGGGAAGGGAATCTCAGGCTGGGGAACATTAGGAGCAAAGGCTCAGAGGCATGAAATGATGCATTTAGGAAACATAACGGAGCTCACATGAATGGAACACAGGGAATGGGACTGGAAGATGAGTAGGTGGGCAAAAGTGGAGAATTGAGTAGAGTCTTTGGATGTGAAGTGAATCAAAGAGGAAAGAGCTATGATTCAGTTTGTGTTTAAAATTCATTCATTCATCTACCATCTATTTAGTGAGCACCTACTATGCAAATAAACAAAGTCCCTGGTTATGTTCTAATGATACCTAAGGGCGATGACAGGAGACGAGCCCAGAGCCACAGGGTCTGAGGGCAGGGAGGCCAGTGGGGAAGCTGGTGCACCAGTCCTGACAGGAGAGGAGATTTAAGTAGCAAGTGGAACACATTTCCCCCTCTCACAAGTCTGCTCGAAGCCAAATCTGTACTACGTAGAGTGAGTGCTTGAGGCAGATTTTTCAGGCTCCTGTTGGATGTGCCTTCAGGGCAGCCTGCAGACAACAATTTTGTGCCATCTGTTTGCATGAGCTGCCACCCCTAGAATGAGCCTAGATTTGAACCTTTGGTGTTCTTTGTACTCCTGGCTGTGTGATGAGCTTTGCCTCTCTGGGCCTCAGCCTCCTCCATTAAATGGCTTAGCGATAGCACCTGCCAGGTGGGGCCTTGCTAGCACAACACATAGGAAACGCTCGATACATGGCGATGTCATTAACTAGTATTCCTGTCACGACTGTTTTCAAGGCAGATCACCTCCTGGTAATCATCGTCCTCTCTTGGAAAATGGAGACCATGATATCCTGTACCTTAGAAGAGAGCTAAACCCCTTAGTGATCGTGTGACCTTGGGCAAATGACATCGTGTCTTCATACCCCAGATTCCTCATCTGAGAAATCCGTTTACTGGGCGGCTCTGTGAATTAAATAAATTATGCCTGGTTCTTAAAAGAGTTCCTAGCACATAGTACGGTCTCGATATATGTCAGATAAGTAAACAGTAGAAGTATATTAACTGAGTAGGAGTGAAAGTGATAATCAAGTAAGGTTATGACATAATAAAGGCTTAGTAAGTGTTGGGTATTGTCAGTATCATCATTTTCCCATCAGATACTTTGAGGGGAAATGACAGCATTTACTTTGGGGGACAAACAGGACACCATTTCCTCCCACAAAGGCGGATGCCTTTCTCCCAGAACGCATGGATATTCAATATTGCTCCTTGGGTGGGGCCGAAAGACAGGAATTGGGGAAGCGGCTCCAAAGCCCGTTGTTCAAGCAGGACAGGAGAATGAGGCTGGTCCCTCCCACTGACCCACTTCTCCCAGGATAACCACAGGGGCGTCCCCCAGCCCCGGACAAGACAGTCACTCTCCGCATGCAGCTTGAGCTGTATTTCCATTTCCTAACAGAGATTTCTTTGCTTCCTCGTGCCTGGAATAATTTGTGGCTCCACTTACCAGAGTAAAGCTCTTGTGATTAGCCTCAATTGGGTCCTGGAAGCAGTGATGCCTGGAAAGCAGTTTGCAAAGGTCAGTTGAGGGCAGAGTCCAAAGTGATTTTAAGTAGCCCAGTTGAGTGCCAGGCTGAATGGGGAGCCCTTTTAATTTATGACAGTCTTACCCTGTGAAGAAAAAGACAACACTGCTTTGGAACAGTTTGATTGCAAAGTAATAAATCCCTTTGTGGCTATAAAAAGTACAGATATATCTAGCTCACGTTTCCAAAGGAAAAAAAATCTCTGGGGGTTGGGGTATGGAGGTGAATTCCTGTATGTGAACCTTGAACCTATAGGAAAATAAGGATTTTAAAACCATTACACATTTTTAATTTACAAAGATTTGACTGAGACTGCCTGACACCCCAACTTCCAAAGCTGTGTGACCCTGAACAAATGACTTTATCTCTCTGTGCCTCAGCTATACAACAGAAAGAATAATAGTACTCCTTTCTAGGATTGTTTTAAGAATTAAATGGATTATTACATGAAAGGCAGTTGAAACAGTGCCTATAACAGTGGACACATTTGGTAAGGTTACTTTTACCTTATACAGACTTTTGTTTTGGGGTTGGTGACAATTTTCTGCCTGGCACACGGGAAAGCCAGTGTAGAAAAGGGCCTTGTGGTTTGCAACAGAAACCTATAATTGTCTCTTTTTCCTTGGTGTTTTAGCCCGGTAGTCCAAAGCACGCACTTCATCATGACTTGATATATTTTTTTCTTTTTTTTAATCCAACCTTTTAGGATGTGCTTCCAGCAAGGCATTTTGGAATTCTTGAATTCCAGAGATTTTTTTCTGGCCACATCAGCTAACAGAGGAACTCTTCAAACCCAAGAGAAGCCTGCAAACCACTGGTTAGAAAATCAACTCGTTCATTCATTCATTCTGCAAATATTTCTTATGGGATTACTATTTACCAGGTCCCTGTGCCAAGCTTGGTACAAAGTGAGCACAACATAGTAAAGCTTGCTGGGTCTCTGGGGAGCCAGGCCCTAATTTAGGAGCTGTACATATCTCAATCCATTTCATCATCATCATCTCAATCCTGGGAGATAGAATCCCATTTAACAGATGAGGAGACTGAGGCACAGAAGGGCTAAGGTAACCCCAGGGGCACACAGCCTGGGAAACAGAGTCCAGATTCAAACCCAGACAGCCTGGCTCCAGTGCTCTCTTTTTCTCTCCAGTTTTTTAATGTAGAAAATGTCAGATATGCAGTAAATTTACTGGAACGTCATATACCTGTGACATAGATTCACCACCTATTAAGTTTGCATATTTGCTTTGGTTCCTATATAAATTTGTGTTGAGCTCTTTACTTGCAGGTATCCTGATTCTTCACCCCTAAATATTATAGTGTAGATAGTAAATATCTATTGCTGCATAACAAATTACCCCCAAAGTTGATGGCCTAAATAAACAAATATTTCTTGTATCATAGTGCTGTGGGTCAGGAATCTGGATGTAGCTTAGCTGGGTGCTCTGCTTTAGGGTCTGTCGCTAAGCTAGAATCAAGCTGTCAGCTGGGGCTGCTTTCATGTTAGGCATCGTTGCACTTGCTCCTGTGCCGGCTGATGGCAGGCCTCAGCTTCTTCCCCATGGACCTCTTCACAGAGCTGCTTGTGATCTCGTGGCTGGCTTCCCCCAAAGCCATGGATGAGAGAGAGAGAGAGAAAGAGAGAGAGAGAGAGAGAGAGAAAAGAAAGAGGAGGGACAAGGTGCCAAAAAGGAAGCAGAGACCCGCGGAGCCTCTTAGATGCTGGTTAGCACAAGGTATCTCTCTACACAATCCCAATAGTCTGATCACACTCAGGGCATTAGCTACTCACACACTATACAACTATCTCATTGACTCCACTTTCATAGCTCTCTGGTTGCTCCGTGGCATCCTTTTGATGAGATCTTTCATCCAGTCTCAGGCTCTGCATTTACTGGTCCTGTCTCTTTCATTTCCTTTAATCCGGGGGCAGTTCCTCAGTTGTTTGTTTGCATGTTTTTGCTTTGTCTTTCAAACCACTGGCATTTCTTTTAAACAATCCAGGCCAGTTATTTTGCATATTCTCAATTTGGACTTGTCTGATGTTTCCTTGTGATTATTCAGGTTAAACGTTTTCATCAGGAATTTTGCTTCGGTGACATTATAGAATCTCCCCTTGTAATCACTGCCCTGGACCACCCAATGGGGAAGACAGTCCTAGAAATCCTAGAAGGAATGAACCATTGTTCAGTGTGATAGGTGATGCTAGTAACTAGGGGACGTGCAGGATACCACAGAGGCGCATAGGATATCTAACTATATAGACCACAGGGCATCTGACCAAGTTTGGTTGGGGGCAGAGCTTGGGAAAACTTCCAAGGGCAGGTAACAGCACCAATGAGTGGATGAGTAGGTGTGACCCAGAATAAGAGAAGGGGGAGGAGTGTTCAGGGGACAGTAACACTATATGTGACAGCCCAGATGTAGCTCAGCCAACTGACCGAACTGAAAGAAGTTCTGAGAGTACAAGGGGCAGAAACACAGGGATGTCATTGTGTAGGGTGGGAAAGGACAGCAGCCAACTCGGGTAGGGCCTGGTAAGTCACATGGATCGGTCACAATCTTAGTTGCGAATGATGGAATCCAATTCAGCTACTTTAAACAGAAGTGGAGGAAGGGCCAAGGAAAAGGCATGGTGGTCACGTAATATCTGGGCCACACTTAGGGACTGCTCCCGTGGACAGTGATCCTGCATGGCCCCTAGCTATTGGCACCTCTTATCACACAACAGGTCTCAGACTCTATAGACCTTTGCCTGACCCTGGCAAGGATGTGGCTGCTGGAATGTCTGCCCTTGCTGCTTCTGGAAGCTATCTGCCTTTGCCACCACTGGGATGGATTCTGTGTGGCAAAGCACTTCCCTTGAGCCATCAGCGTTTAATCTAAGATTCAGGAGGATGAGTCTGGTGGATGCCAGGTCCCATGTCTGCATCCTAGTTGCAAGGGAGGCTGAGAAAGCAGATTTCTGGCATCTGCCATGGGGAGCTAGGGCCTATAGTGTCGGAATTCCCCCAAATGGGAGGAGTGTTCAAAGGTGACCAACAAGAGAAATAGTTGTCCACATCATGTAGTGGAGTCTGAACATCATCTGTGAGCTCCAGGGCACCTCCGGATGATTCAAAGCAGAAAGTGCAGTGGTCAGAATTTTGGAGGTGACAGAAGAGAGCCAGAGGGACAGTTGGGGTCATCCCAGCAATACATGAGAGCGTGTCCTAAACTAAGGATTGGCGCTGGGATGGAGAGGAGGGGTGGATGGAAGAGAAATTGTGAAGAGGGAGTCTCCCTTTGATTGCAGAAGTGAGAGGGAGTCAGGGAAAGGCAAATGATCAGAGAGCTAGGAGGTCAGAGTGTCTTCAAGAAGCGGGGTCCTGGAGGTGGGGGCTGTGGGCTGGGATTATTCTGTGCACCAGCGTGTGGTGCTTCAGGCAGCGCGAGGATGGGAACTGCTCCTTCGTGGGCAACTTAAATTACACGGTTCAGACTCTGCCTGTCTTAGGAGGGGTGATTGGCATCGTGGTTAACACCCTGCAGCCCTGTGCCTGGGTTTAAGTTCCAGTGCTACTCAGCTGGGCAAGCTGTTTGAACCATCTATTGCCCCATCGTTAAAAAGGACATACTGCCACTGCCTCCCTCACCGAGGTGTTGTGACAAGAAACCAGTTTATCGGGCCCTTCCAGACTGGCCATTCCAGGCCAGGCCCAGAGAGCCCCCTGAGGTTTAGGGTTAGCTGACATTCCCTCTCCTTCCTTTGGTAACTTGCTGTGATTTCCCCTTGAGGAGCCCTTCGCCCATTGTGAGGCTGCATGCTCTTACCCCTATTCCAATTCTGTTGCGCTGTTTCATTATTTTGAAATATGAAATAATGTGGGCTTTGCTCAATAGTGCAGCATTGTCCTATTTCATTATTTTATCTCTTACCCCCTAGTTTTGTGTGGAGCTTCCACACCTCTCTCTGCTCCTGGACTGTGAGTTGCCCGTGCAGATCCACAACACACTCTCCAATTATCCGTTTGGGAAACACTCCTGCCCTGCCCTCTGACCACCTGGATCAGGAGGGGACTCCCATCTCCCAACCGGGGGCCTACAGGTGACTCAGATCTGGCCAAGGAGCACTCAGCTGGTGATGGTGTTTGGTCCAGGGATGGCACATGACCCAGGCTGGGCCAATCTGAATAACTCCTGGATTGTAGCTGGGACTCTTAGGAAAAACCACCTTACTTTCCCCCCCCCACCTCCCCCCAGCCTCCTACTCCTCAGTTTGACTTTCCCAGGTTTCAGGTACCTGCCATCAGCCAGTGGGATCGCAGATGATTCTTTCTGACTAGCAGCAGGAGGTCAATAGTCACCTAACACCAGTGTCATTCACCCCACTTTATCTTCTCAGGTGGGCATTTTGTCATCTCACATCACAAGAAGGAGAAGGGTGAGTACAGGACAATAAGAGATTTTGAGAGAGAGATCACATTCACGTAACTTTAATTACGGTATATTGTTACAGTTCCATTTTATTATTAGTTGTTAATCTCTTAACTGTGTCTAATTTATAAGTTAAACTTTATCATAAGTATGTGTGTTTAGGAAAAATATATAGTATATACAGGGGCCAGTAATATCTGTGGTTTCAGGCATCCACCGAGGGTCCCCACAATGGGTAAGGGAGGACAATTGGACTGTTTTACCACCGAGGTTAAAAAGCTGGCAGTGTCAGGCCGAACACACCAAGGACTAGCTTTGCCAACAACCTAGGGGAGAGAATGCTTAAGAATGAAGCCAGCATGGAGGAAAGCAAAACTGAGGGCAAAGGGGCGGGGTAGTGATTTTATTATTCTTCAATCCCTTGATCAAGCTGTGTCTGAAGCTAGCACCTCCTAAGGTCCAGTTATGTGAGTCAGTAAGTTTCCCTTTTTACTTAAACCAATTTGAGCTAAATTTTCCTGTCATTTGCAACGGAAAGGATTCTGACTAATACGTGAATCTTCCAGAGAAAGAGAATGATTTACTGTAAAGTCTTACCACAGAAACTAATTTGTTTGCAGCAGAAGTTTGCTATGAGAGAGCAGGGCTGATATTCTTAGAAATCAGAGTGCTTTGCTTTTTGCCCTCTATTTGTTAGGGGTGGAGCAGTGAAAACTCTAGCTTTATTACCTTCATAATGGTTTTGCCTATCCCAAGGAGCCTCAAGTCCCAGGCTCACTTATTATTGCTGGGACCTTAACCTCTCTGTTTCCTCATCTGTAAAATGGATGTATTATGAAGACACAAAGTTTGAGGGGAGAGTAAAATAAGATAATGCATTTGATGGGATGAGCACTGGGTATTGTACTATATGATGGCAAATTGAATTTAAATTAAAACAAAAGATAATGTAGGTGAAGCAGAGGGACAGTACGGGGTAGATAGTAAGTGTTCAATAAAACTTGGCCATTCATGATTATTATTAGATGAAAAATCTATGTGCCCCATGTTGTGCCAGGATTTGTGAGAAGGTACTCAAGAAGAATGATACGCCCACCCCAGGTTCTCAGAAATCTTAATGAAGGAGAAAAGCCTTGGTCTGGCCTTTTAAGGATTCACTCAAATTTAAAAACATAAACAGAGGGCTTCCTAGACAGAATGGACAGAAACGCACATCAACACTGGTAATAAGTAACATTTATTGACCACCGACTGTGTACCAGGAGTGGTTGTAAGTGCTCTCTACACATCAACTTGTGTGATATACCTAACAGCCCTTGAGGTGGGCATTGTGATAAACTGCTTTCCAGATGAGAACGTAGAAGCACAGAGAGGTTAAATCATTTGCCCCCGATCACTTGGGTCCTAAGTGGCGACCCAGGACTGAATCCCTGCCTGGGATATCTGAATCCAGAACCCACACTCTTAACCATGCTGTGAATACTACTATTGCTAATAAAAAAAGAAAAAAAGAAAGAACAGAACATCAGTTATTGAGGTCACGCAGCTTAAGGCACAAGGTCAAAACTCAAAAGGTGAAAGGAGTGTAAAAGAAAAGGCGCAAAGATCTGGCCCTCGAGGGGTTAAACGCTTTGTTCTGTGATCTGTGATCGTGGCAGGGGCAAGCAAAGGACTCTGGGAGGGGAAGGCGACAGGCAGCTGGTGGCACGGGGGGCGGTGGCCAGCTGTCTCCCACTGACCAGGCCTCTCCAGGCGGGGCCCCGACAGCTGTGAGAGGGGGACGGCGCCTGGCGGCTCCAGCGGCCTGCAGGGCGAGCCAGTGACCCCGAGGTGAAAGATGTGCCTGCCGGCTCCACGGCCTCCTGACTCACCATCTGTCTCACCACCTGGAAGTGCCATTTCTGCCTGTCCCTGGGTATAAACGGGGGAACAGCCTTGGAATAAACGAGAAGAGCTGCAGGCGCCCCGATCTTTCAGAAGCCTGGAGGCTGCCTGGTGTCCTTGGCCGCCAAGGTGTCCTTGGTGGAGAAGGCTGGTCAGGACATCAGCAAGGAGAGGAGCGTGCGGACGGTGCAGTGGGACGGGCTGGGCCTCGGGGTCCCATGGGCCCCGGTTCAGATCGGGGCTCTGCCACTAAGAGCTCCCTGCCTTCGGCCACCCTGGTATCACCTACATCTTCTGTAAAGTGGACGCAGGGACTCCAAGGAGGGGCTGGAAGGATTTAATGAGATGATGAGGTTGTACACATACATCCTGGCCCTGCCATCCTCTCCCACCAGCACCCTCCTCCTTAGCTGCGTGGCCTGGGCAGGCTCTTTTATCTTTTTGGAGCTCAGTTTCTAAATCCCTAAAATAGGGTGATAATATCTGTTTCTGGGGTTGTGGTGAAAAAGCAAATGCTTTACAGATGCTTTACAGAAAGCATCTAGAACACTTCGGTAAGCACTATCAAGAGAGGTGGTTTAGGGGCACCTGGGTGGCTCAGTCGGTTAAGCTCAGGTCATGATCTCAGGGTCGTGAGCTCAAGCCCCGTGTCGGGCTCCTCACTCTACGGGGAGTCTACTTGAAGCTTCTCTCCCTCCCCCCCCCACCCCGCAATCTCAGTCTCTCTCTCAAATAAGTAAATTAAAGAATCTTAAAAAGAGAGAGGGGGATGCCTGGGTGCTCAGCGGCTAAGGTGTGATCCTTGAGACCCGGGATCGAGTCCCACGTGGCGCTCCCTGCGTGGAGCCTGCTTCTCCCTCTGCCTGTGTCTCTGCCTCTCTCTCTCTCTCTCTCTCTCTCCGTGTCTCTCATGAATGAATAAATAAAATCTTAAAAAGAGAGAGAGAGAGAGTGAGGTAGTTTAGCATGGTGGTTGAGAGAACAGACTCTGCCACCTACCAGTTGTGTGACCTGGAGCAAGTTACTTCCCCCCTCTGTGCCTCAGTTTCCTCATTTGTAATATGGGGATGCTCATCGCCCCTGCCTCAAAGGCTCGCCAGCAGGATCGGGTGAAATGTCACAAAAGCCTTTGGAGCTTAGCGGTGAGTACACGGCAGACATCAACGTTATCAAGGTGTTGGTTGATCTTACAGTGATTGTCAGAGTTATTATTAACATTGTTTGTAGAACATTCCTCCCGAGAAGGGGGCATTGGGCAGTCTAAGGAAAGACACCATGTTATAACAGAAAGAGCCTCTTAGAGAAAAGATGGGGAACAGGGCAAAGGGCCCACTGGCATCTGGGGACATTTCCTGTGTAGTCGGGAGGCCCTGAGAGTTGAGTTCATCCAGCTCCACACTGAGATACCTCGAAGGGCCCCCACAACTGGCTGCACGGCCTTGAGGGCGTATTTATATGGCTGAGCGTGGGGAGGGACACACCCCGGCTCCCCGGCGAGACTTGCCGGGCCCATGTCCCCTCTCTGACCCTAGCTGTGTGACTCTGGGCAAGAACAAGCTATTTCACCTCCCCTTGCTGGGTCCCCCATCTGCAAGATGAAGACACCAACAGACCTGCTTCCCAGGGAGGATTCTGTGAGTTAGTCCACAGAGAGCAGCAGCTCCCAGTCAGGGGTGACTTTGCCAGTGCCCCCCCCCGACACCCCCAGGGGACATTTAGCAATGTCTGCAGATGTTTTTGTCACCTCTGGGGGGAGGATGCTTTGGGCATCTGGTGGGTAAAGGGCAGGAATGCTGCTAAATATCCTACCGTGCCCAGGACGGCCCCCCACAACAGGGAAGGATGCAGCCCCAGATGTCAGTAGTGGCAGCAGAAATCCTGACCTAGCATATGGGCCTTAGCACAGTGCCAGTAGACGGTGGGTGCTCATGTTTGTTGAGTGACTGAATGAACTTGCTCTCTCAAGTCTCAGCTTCTCCTGGCATGGAGAGAATATGTATATGTATGTATGTATACTGTGTGTGTACATATGTGTATCCACCTCTACATACTATACAGACACACGCACGTGCACACATATAGCCCAGACGTGTCACGAGATTCAAGGAGAAAAATCCACCAAAGTGCCCGGCCGGAGGCATGGCCCTCTCTGCCTGGGTACCTGTCATCAGCTGTGGCATGAGTGTTGCAGGTGGGGCCGGGGTGGGGGGGACCCCCCCCCAAGAGTCCGGATCCGCAATCCGGGCCGGATGGCTCACCCGGGAGGCCCGCCTGCCTGAGCTCAGCGTGAATTTCTTCTCGTTCAAACTGTTTCTCCCCCTGAAGGCTTTCCGGGGTGGCAGGTGCGCCAGCCAACGAGGGTGGTGGCACGGGGCGCCGAAGGAAGCTAGAGTCGTTGCGGTGGCTGGTGACCTCCCTCCTCGCTAATTTCCGAAGCTCTAAGAATTTTAAGGGAAACTTAATCCACGCATGTTGCCCTCCTGTGCACGCAGTTCATCAAAATGCCTTTTTGTAGCAGAACCTCTTGGAGGCTTGAAGCCCTCTCCGCACCTTTATCTTTTTCTTCTCTCTCTTTCTGTCTCCCCACTGCACACACCCGCCCCCCAATATCTCTCCTTTCTTGCTCATTAAAAAGATGCCCCTTCTCTCAAGTACAGGAAGTTGGCTTGTGCCAAAAACTAACAGGGTGGATGCTGGAAGCTCCCGGGGTGAGCGTGGAGCCTCCGAACGCTGGGCCCCGAGCAGCTTTCCCATCAGACGCCCCCTCTCTGTTCTGTCTTCTCTGGCTGGCCCCGGGGAGCCCCAGGGATGGCTGTGACAGGGAGCCAAGGGTGTGTGGGGACGGGGGTGGGGGCTGGGGGACAAGATGCCCCAGGGTGCCTTCCAGTGGTGGCATCTCTGATTCCGTGGCAGGTCTGTGGGGGCAGCACGAGCTTGGGGCCAGTCGCGGCCTGGGTTTCGTCGTCCGGGCTCTGGGGGAGTGAGGGGCTGTTCAGAGTGTCGGGGTGAGGACCCCGGGAGGGGAGGGACACAGAGTGTGCCCAGCAGGGGCTCGGGGCCTGCCAGCCACTGGCACCACTGCTTCCTCGTCTCCAAGATGTGGAGAAAAATAGCATCCAGCGCGTTGTTGGGGAGATCCAAGCAGCTCTTTGCAAAGGGCTCCCGGTAGGACCTGGCATGTAAGTAGGCCTTGGAAACGTTTGCTATATTTATGCCCCGTCCTGGTTGGTTTGGGCTGCTAGAACAAATTACCATCAGCTGGGTGGCCAAAACAACAAACATCTATTTCTCATAGTTCTGGAGGCTGGAGAGTCCAAGATCAAGGCGCCTGCAGACTCGGTGTCTCGTGAGGGCCCTCTTCCTGGTTCTGTCCGTGTCCTCACGTAGCAAAAGGGCTAGTGAGCTCTCTGGGGTCTCTTGTCAGAGCACTAATCCCATCCGTGAGGGTTCCACCCTCGTGAGCTCATTGCCTCCCAAGGGCCCCACCAACAGATACCCTCCTACTTCCACATATGGATTTTGGGGAGGCACAGACATTCAGATCATAGCGTCTCCCACCTTCCCTAATTCCTACCTACTGTGTTGTGAGAAGAGGTACCAGCTCGGGAGGAAGGAGGGCAGGATAAATGTTAAGATGCTACATTTACCGTGTCCTGGCAGTTCCTTTGGTTTTTTAAGAAGAACGTGCCCCCTGCAGTTAGCTGTGGCAAGTTCCTCCCTCTCCTTGGGTGGCCTCAGCCCTTCTGGACTCCAGTTTACTCATCTGTAAAATGGGGACAATTATAGTATCTGCACCCACCAGGTATCGTGAATTAAAGGAGGTCTCCGACGGAAAGAGCCTAGAACAGTGCCTGCCATTTGGTAAATGCTGCTGGAGAGTTGGCCACATGGAGCCAGGGTGGCGGGACTCTCATCAGCTACCTGATGGGTTTTTGTTTTTTGTTTTTTCTTTTTTTTAAAGTTCCAGTTCCCTGTTTTGCACCAGCTTCCAGACATCTCAGGGAGTTCAGCAGCCCCTCCCGCACCTCGGGGCTTCTGTGCTGTCAAAGGAGAACAAGTCTGCCCGCTGTCTGCCGAGTTCCCACAGACACGCCGCGTGGCATTTTGCAAGCCCTGGGAGCCCTGCCGGAGTGCAAGCTGCCACAAGCGCTATTACCATAATCCACATTCTCCAGGGCTCTTGGGGGACGTGGGAAGCTTGGATTTGTGTAGACTTTTTGTGACGCGACTCCGGTCATCGTCAGGGCATTTGATGGTTTTGGACGAGGCCTGCCTTTCACCTCTGTGGCCTGCTGGGCCCTTCTGGGTGTGTTGCAGGAAGGGAATGCATCATTTCTCCTATGTGCCTAGTCAGCGTTTGCAGCAAGCTCTTGATATGACAGTTGTGTGTTTTGGTTTAGCTTTTCTGACCTTCTGCCGGCTTCGCTGCGGAGGGTGGAGGTGCGGGGATGATCCGAGCAAGCCTTTGGCTGCCAGCAGTGGGCCTGGCGAGGTCTCACTTTGAGGAGACGCTGAGCTGTCAGCTTGCAGCTCAGCTTGCGGGGTCTTGTGTGTCTGGGATGAGGGCTGGCTTGGCACTCGACACAGAAGACCCTGAGCACTGAGGGTCTCCCAAGAATAAGTATTGACCTTGGGATCTGGTCCTGTTTCCCAGTGGAGATTAGTCTCCATCCCCAAGGTTGTTTGTCTCCAGAGCCTGCTTGTATTTGAACTTCCTCCTCTGGACCTCGCCCATTGGGTCCCAGTAGGACTGTCAAACCCTCTGCCAAGATTGGCCATCAGTGGGAGCGGGGTGGGGGGCTGCTCTCTCCTTACTTCTAAGCTCAAAACCCTGGGAGGTCTTGCCTGTGGAGACAGGGTGCGTGGCTTTGTGTTTTATTACTATTTATTGTTCTTGTTATTTTAACATTTATGGAGCACGTCTTAGCTGTGAACTCATTTCTTGAGCGTCACTGCGGTCAAAATCTCTCCAGGGTGCAGGGCCAGGGGTTACTTTGATTCGTTTTTGGCTTTTGCCCTATTTACTTTATTAAAAATATCATTCTGCTTGGGGCTCCCTTTGTTCTAAGGACTTTTCTGGATATGGCCCTGGGTCCACCCTTAGCCCCTAAACACCATTGTTTGAACGTGAGCCTGGGCATGCATGAGCAAACATTTTCTGTGGAGAGCCATGTAGTAAGATTGTAGGCTTTGCAGTCTAATGGTCTCTCTTGCAACCACGCAACTCACTGTCATTGCAGGAAAGCAGCCACAGAAAACCAGTAAATGAATAAAACTTTATCAAAACAGATGGCAGCTGGAATTTGGCCCATGACCATAGTTTACTGACCCTAACGTGGGTGATGGCAGCTTTGCTCTTCTAATAGGAATTCGTGTTCATTCTTCTATGGATCTAAAATGTAAGTTATTCTGGGGCACCTGGGTGTCTCAGTGGTTGAGCGTCTGCCTTTAGCTTAGAGTGTGATCTTGGGGTCCTGGGATCGAGTCCCACATCGGGCTCCCTGCAGGGAGCCTGCTTCTCCCTCTATGTCTCTGCCTCTCTTTGTGTCTCTCATGAGTAAATAAATAAAATCCTTAGGAAATAAAGATTAAAAATAAAATATAAGTCATTCTTACATCTTACCTGATGCTACCTCATTGTTTGATCCCTTGGAGCAGGGGTCAGCCAACTGTGGCCCACAGGTCAAATCTGGCCACCTGCCCTATTTTGTCAATAAAGTTTTATTGGAACACAGCTATACTCATTGACTTATGTTTAGTCTGTGGCTAGATCCACGCCCCACACACATCAGCAGAGTTGAGTAGCTGTGACAGAGACCGCTTAGCACCCCCCCAAACCTAAAATATTTGGTGTCTGGCTCTTCACAGAAAACGTTTGCTGTCCCTCACCCTAGAGAGTTGGAGAGTGGCTGGAAAGTCCCCCTCTTTTTTTCCACATATACAAAGTATACAAACTAGCTCCTCCAAACTCATCTTATTTGTACTTCGTGCAATACACTCTCGTGTTTTCCTCAATATCAGTCAGGATAGGCTTGACTCTGCTGTGCTAACAAATAACCCCAAATCTAAGTAACTTTAAGTCAATAGATGCTTATTTATTGCTCCTACTCTGTGTCCTTCTTGGGTCTTCTGGACACTGTGAAACTACAATATCACACACTGGCTCTCCAAGAGTCTTTCCAGAATGATCACGTGTCATTTCCTTCTTTGGCCAAAGCAACTCACAATGCCGTAAGTTTAAACAGGGTGAAAAAGTGGAGTCCTACTGTCAACCCAAAACACAAACCTGAAATATTTGACGAATAGCATTTATAACTGCCATATTAGTTATCCCATAGATAAGGTTTTAAGTTGATTGAGATCAGACAGTAAGACTCCACTTTTGACATTTGAGACCCTGTTTTTTTTTTTTTTTTTTTTTTTTTTTTTGAGACCCTGTTTTTAAGGGTTAAGGGCTTAGGCTGGCAGTGTATTATAATGTGCTTCATTAGGTGATACCAAAAACATACATGACTCTGCTTCTTTTATGGAAAAAATCTGAAGTCAGTGGGTGAAATTGAGGAGTAGGGAGGATTTAACATTTCAGAAACTGTCCTGCTAAGTATGGGAATAAGTCAGGGCAAACATCACAATCTAGATTTTCCATCACATGTGACAAAAAACTCCATTCAAACTGGGTTGGCCAGTAAAGGGAACTTATAGGCTCAAGGAACTGAGGGTCCAGGGCTAGACCTGAGTTCAGGTATAGCTGGATCAGGGCTCAGGTGATGCTTTCAGGATTTCAGTTGCTTTCTGGCTCTTAACTTGGTTTTGTTCTTCACTTTTTTGGCTTGATCTTCAGATAGCACATGACTAGATGCTGGGGGTGGCTTCATCTGCACATCCTGTCAGGCACACAGTAGGTGCTCAGCAAATATGTATTGAATGAATGGATTGCTTATGATTGGCTTAAACAGTTGATACTTTCAAGTGTTATGGTGATACCCATCTTAAGACTTCTGTGCCTTTGTCTATGTACCTCATAGAAGTTAAGAATGAAGCACGTGACTTTGGTTGCAACCTCTAGGTGTACCACTTACTCATGCCCATGTAGCTTTGGGCAAGGGTCTCCAACTCTGTTTGCCTCAGTTCTGCATCTGCATAATGGAAGCTAACAATAGCACCCACCTCATAGAGTTGCCAAGACATTCAAATGAGGTCATAGTAAGTAGTATTTACCATTTACTGGTGGCTCACCGCGAGTCAAGCATTATCCTAAGAGATTTACATGTATTTACTGAATCCTCACAACCACCCTGTGAAGTATGTACTCACATGACACAGGTACTAACATGATACTTGAGGAAAGCATGACAGAGAGGCTGAACGACTTGTGTAAGGTGAGTGTCAGGGTCAGGGTGTGCACTCAGCAGTCTGATTCCAGAGTCTATCCTTTTTCTCCACTATGGGTGCAAAGTGCTTAACACAGTACCTGGCACAGAGCAAGCACTCAGCAATTGAAACAGCCATCAATGCATGCTTATTTGAAGATGAGAGTGGGACGTGGAGAAGCCATGCACAAAGGAGAAGTGAAACCCAGATCCACCACAGGCTACCCCTTCCCCCTGAGCCACCACCTAGAGCTCCTTTTCCAAAGGCCAGCGAGCCCACTGAGCCCCCTGCAGCAGGCGGTGCCCACACTTAATCTGCAGGAACATCATGCCAGGTCAGCCCCACTGGGGGGGGGCACAGGGCATCCTAAGACTTTTGTGGAAGAGGCTGCATTCCCAGTTATTTTAAGAAGCACAACTTCAGACATGTCCCTAGGGGAATGAAGGCAAAGGAGCACTCTGTCTCAGTGTACAGAAAATGAGATTTCATCAATATTTCTGATTCATTCTATTTTAGTTTTGCGCAACTCCTATCATTCTGCTTTCAGGTGTCCTCCCATTCCAAGAAACCCAACGTTTGAAGTCCTGGAACTCTATTTTTTTTAATGTTTTAACAGTATTATTTCTAATATTAGAACTTAGAGGGGCACGTGGGTGGCTCAGTCAGTCAAGCATCTGCTTTTGGCTCAGGTCGTGATCACAGGATCCTGGGATCAAGTGCCACATAGGGCTTCCTACTCAGTCGGGAGCCTGCTTCACCCTCTCCCTCTGCCCCTCCCCACTGCTGCTTCTTGCACGCGCTCTCGCTCACTCTCTCTCTCTCTCAAATCAATCAATCAAACTTGGAAAAAGCAAAAGAGATAGTTGAGTAATCATAATAGCTTAATGTTTGTCTAATACTTAGTAATGTGCCTCTATTTGATGCTTTTTGTGTACTAATTCATTTAATCTTCATGACAACCCTCTGAGGGAGATTTACTATTAACCCTGTGTTACACATGGGGAAATTGAGGTCCCTCCATAACTCCCCTTAAGCTAACCCACCTGGGAGGAGGGCCCCAGAAGCTGTGTCAGTAGCCACCGTACTATGTTAATCCAAGTTGCAAGACCTGACCCTAAGGAATAGGATATTATCATAGGTAGTGTGTGTAAAAAACCTTGAAATGTGTTCTCCTGTCCCTTGTCCCCTCATTCATCATGCTCCAGCCACTCTGTTATTCTTTCCACTCCTTAGACAAGCCTGACTCATTTCCACCTCAGGGTCTTTGCACTACTGCAATGCCTGGGTGCTCTCCCCTTCCTTCTCTTCACATCACTTATTAGTGCACATCACATGTTTTCTCAGATATCACCTCCTCCAAGAGGCCATCCCTGGACATCCTATCTGGAATATTTATGCTCCTCCCCCCATTCATTGTCCTTCTGTCCCACTAGAATGTCAGTTCCAGGAGGGCTGCACTTTTTGCTTACTGTTCCAGCCCCCAAATCTTGAACAATGCTTGGCACGTAGTAAAAGTCCAATAAAGAGTGTGGAAGGAGGGAAAAAAGGAAAAGAGAAGTGGAGGAAGGAAGGAAGGAAGGAAGGAAGGAAGGAAGGAAGGAAGGAAGGAAAGCAACTAAGAAATTAAAATAAAATCTGTAAATTTAGGGATCCCTGGGTGGCGCAGCGGTTTGGCGCCTGCCTTTGGCCCAGGGCGCGATCCTGGAGACCCGGGATCGAATCCCACGTCGGGCTCCCGGTGCATGGAGCCTGCTTCTCCCTCTGCCTGTGTCTCTGCCTCTCTCTCTCTCTCTGTGACTATCATAAAAAAAAAAAAAAAAAAAAATCTGTAAATTTAGGAGCTTACAGTAAAGGAGCCATTGCGCACCCCACACAGCTGTGTTTCTCTCTAAATCCCAACTTATTTTGATTTGTGGTTTATGGACAAAAGATATGCGTAGCAAACAGGCTCTGGGCAGCTCGCTCCTTTTGAGGGAAGACATTCATATGATTTTTATGTCACTTTCCTCCAGAAATAGCATGCTGATGAGTGGCCGGTGTTAACACAACAGCAATAACATAAACAGATGCCCCTTCCTCCAAGCTGGTGAGCGACTGAAGACACTCTTGTGTTTCTTGGTGGTGTTCTCCAGATGCCACTGCATCCTCCTTGTGGTCTGTTCTTCTCAGCCTTGAGCATGAGTTGGCATCAGCCATTGCACAGGGCAGAGGACTGTGACGTCATTCTGTTCTTACCATGAGGCATGCACCACGCCAATGGGCGGCTGGGCTGGGGTCTGCAGGCCACGCATGTTTGGCAGAGGACTTATTCTAGGTTCTTTTGTTTGTTTATTTGCCTTGATTTGGGGGTAAGGAAGAAGCAAGAACAGAACCTTTGGTTACTCTAAAGGTCAGACTGGAATGTCAGCACATCCCGTGGGCATTTTCTCAGCCAGGGTTGGCATTCTGGTGTTGGCTGAGTGAGCAGAGGGTGGGCTTTGCCTTTTATTTTCTCTTCATGCCACTCTTTGTTGCATTACTCATTTTCTTCAATGCTCATTTGTGCGGTCATCATGCATTGAATGAGCACCTACTGTTTGCCAGGTAGGCCCCAGCTTGGCATTTAGAGAAACCTCTTCAGTTTCCATCCTCTTTCAGGGTCAAATTTCTTGTGACTTTTTTCATTGGTTTTATTTTTAATTGCAAAAGTAATTACCATGGTCATCATGCACCATTAAGATGACACTGAAGTATAGAAAAAGTAGACATTCCCAGGTTCCCTCTTCCAACACAACCACCATTCATTGTTGGATGGGTGCTTCTGCAGATGTGTTTTAATATATATGGAAATCATCCTACAAGTTCATATGGTTTTCTTTTCACAAAATTGGGCCAGACTTTGTGCACCACAACTTTCTATGCATCATGACTTACCAGTTATGGCTCCTGACCCCAAGGAATAGGATACTATCATAGGTAGTGTGTATCCTGTGGACATCTTCCCGCACCAGCACATCTAGTTTTTATCTGCCTCCCTCCTGACAGTGGTTCACTCGCAGGCATAGCAGAATCTTTATTTTTTCCGTGTTGGCCCCCTAGTACAAGGACCTGCACACTTTTTCTATGAAGAGACAGATGGTAAATATTTATAGGTTCACAGGCTGTTCCATCTCTATTACAACCACTCAGCCATGTCGTTGTGGTCTGAAACAGCACAGACAGTATGTAAACCAAGGAGCATGGCTGTGTCTCATTAAAACTTTATTTACAAATCAGGCGTTAGACCAGCTTTGGCCTTTGGGCCATACTTTGCCAACCTATGACCTTTGAGTCTTGCACATTTTTCTTGTCACATATTCATGTATTCCTAAACAGGTGGATTTTGGTTTGGTTTAAATTGGTTTTGGGGTTAGTTTGGGTTTTTTTTTGGCAGGGGAGGGAGGTGAGAGGGTTTGGAGGGGAAAGAAGAATCACAGATTTTTTTTTTTTAAGTAACATATTACACATACTTAGCATCTTCGGGCCCCCCCCACCGCTTTAAGTGGCATTCATAGAATTGGCTCCAGGACTATTGGTATAACTGTTACTTATCATTTCTAATTGCTACACAAAATTCAATAGTATGGAGAGATTATCAGTATTAGTTAACGTAATGCTAGCTGCTGTAACAAGCAAATCCCGTGCTTAACACAATGACAGCCAATTTCTCACTCGCATGAAGACCAGAAACAGCGTTGCTGGTAGACCAATGTCCTGATGTGGTCCACCAGGGACCCAGGCTCCTTCTATTGTGTGGCTCCTTTGTCCCTAAGGGCCTCAGAGGTGAGTCAGATCAGCAGGCAGATGAGAAAAGAGAATGATCAAGCGTTAGAGTCTCTACAGGCCAGGCCTGTACATTGTGAATATTCCTTCTGCCCATGGTCTGTTGGTTAGAACTCAGTTATTGGCTGACCCTGACTTTGAGATGGTCTGGGAAGTATTCTAGATATGTGTGCTCAGAGTTGCAGTGAGCACAGAGCATCTCAGTCTCAAGAATTACATGACTTCTGAATGGAGCACACAACAAATGCTACTACAGTTATTGGAAACCAGGATTATTGTAATTCTGATATTGTGATGCTCTAAAGACCTGTTGTGGGCTCTTTGCCCCCCAGACAGCTGCAGACTTGTTAGAATTTCGCTGTAAAAATTAGCCAATGCCAAAGATACCAGACTGAACATGGCCCTAAAAATACCAGGTCCTAATGGCTAGAGCCTTCAAATGCTACCTTGTGGAGCACAGACCTCTCAGAATTGTTAGTCATGATGGAGATGACCGGGCTCAGAGACAGAACATGCCTGGTTGCAATAAAACTTCATGATCTGTGATGTATCTGAGTCGGTGTTTTCTATAATTATGAAAAAAAACATGACCATGTATAGGTTTTCACTGATGGTTCATGTAAAGGTAGCAGCATGTGGAAATCAGAGCGAACATTCCCATCCAGCACATAGTAGATGCTCAGGAAATAGGCATTGAGTGGATTAACGCATCTGTGAAAAACAGATCTGACCAAGTCACAGAGACCTTTCTAATTACATTTGTGTCTGTCACTGTACAGTGAGACCCTTCCGGTGAGCTCGGAGCTTCTGAACCTCAGCACTCTCAAGGTTTTAGGCTGGGTAATACTTGGTTGTGCGGAGCTACCCTGTGCATTGCAGATGCCATACTCCCCCAGTTTTGACAATGTCTCCAGGCATTGCCCAGTGTCCGCTGGGGACACCATCACCCCCACCACTGTTTTAGCTGACCCCCGTGAGGTGCTGTCCCTCTGCAGCTTCATTCCATTCCCCCCAACTGATGTCCTCTTCTTTCCCTTGCATCTCTCAGCTGCTTGTACCCCAACACACACACACACACACACACACACACACACGCACACACGTGTCCCTTCAACTGCTCCCACTTTGGCATATAAAAGTGTCTGAGAATAAAGGTTGTCTTTGCCCCCTCCCCTCCCCACTATCCATTTCCTGAACCCTGGTCCCCAGCTGCCGTCGGGGCGTCCCTTCTCTCTGAAGTCTCCAAGCATCTCCTCCATAAGCGTCGGCAGGCGCTGTGTATGCAGAGAGATGGTGTGGGGGAACGTCAGAAAATGCTGGCCCAGTGTTTTCCTTTGCCTTCTGAAATCTCAAGAAGGGGTTGTGTGGACGAGATTGCAAGAAAACAACTTTACATAGGGCCCCTCTGGCCACACCTGGCAGATTCAGGCGAGGTGAGGAAGCCTGAGCTCAGGGCTGGGGCTGCAATACACCCAAGTTTTGTTTTGATTTGTTTTGCTGGCAGTATCATTCTGGGAAGTAATAATATTGACTTTGGCTATTGGGCTCTCACAATGCACTGCAGCAAAACACTTGACGTGAATTTGCTTGCTTCATCCCTCAACAACCCTGGAGGTGAATACTATTCTTATCCCATTTTACAGCTAATAAAATGGAGGCAGAGGACACACTTAGCAAGAGAAACAGCTGGGATTTGATCTCAGGACTCTCTGCTTCCAGATAGTAATAATAAAGGCAGCTGAGATGTACTGATATGTTTAGCACGTGCCAGGTACTGTCTGGAGTGTGTTACGTGAGTTAATTGACTTAATCCTCCCTACCACCATATGAAGTACATACCTTTATGATTCCCATTGATGAGTGAGGGAACTGAGTCACAAAGAGGTTAAATGACTTGCCAGCCCTTCAGCCCTATAGTCCAGTGCACTGGACAAACTACCTCTTGAGGATCAAATCCTGCCCACTGCCCATTTTTGCCAATAAAGTTTTATTGAGACATGGCTATGACCATTCATTTACCTGTAGCTGCTTTCAAACTATAGCCACAGAGTCGAGCAGTTGCAAAAGAGAGAGTGTGACCCACAAAGCCTAAAATACCTACAGTAATATTTTATGGCCCTTTTCAGAAAACATTTGCCAACCCCTGTGCCAGGGTCTTCCCTGATCACCATTCTCCCCTCTGAGCTGTAGGACCCCCACAGCCTGCTGGATTTGAAGTGTATTTTATACATTTAAGCAGGGGAGCACTTGGCAGCTACTGGAAAGAAAATCAGCATCCTAGGAGGTGCTGTGAAGGTACCCTCAGAAGGCTGAGCTCTCATCTCCGTTATGTTTCTTGGAGGTTTGCTTTAAGATGAGAACAAGTGTGGAGGCATCTTCCTCAGCCCTGGGGAAGAGTGAGGGCATAAAAAAAATCGAAGACTCCTTCCCCTCAGCTTATTTAACCCTGGACGAGCAAACAAATAAATGCATAAGCTACTTTAGATTGGAGAGAAAAATAAAATAAATTTGGAGAAAATAAAACAGAGGACATTGTAGGCCTAAGCGTTCTAGGTCTTACATTCACTGGAGAATTTTTTTTAAATGCTGATGTTCAGACCTCACCCCCAAAACTGCCTGATTAAGTTTATTTGAAGTGGGGACTGGGTATTGGTTTACAAAACAAAACAAAACTCCCAAGGTGGTTTCAACGTGCAGAGAGGACTCAAAGATGGGTCACAGGGTGCTGGTGAGACAGTGGTCAAGGGATGGGGACATAGCCTATGGTGAAGCCAAATGGCCAAGCAAAGACAGTGCTGTAGGCAGAGGAACAGCATGTGCAAAGGCCCAGTGGCAAGAAGGAATAAGATGCCAGGGGGATTCAGCATGACCAGAACTTAGGCTGTCAGGAATGGGTGGGGAGAGACAAGGCTGAAGGACTGCCAGGGCCTGGGTCAGAGAGTTCTTAAACCAGTGTTGCTCAGACTGCAGGTCGTAACACATCAGTAGGTCGTGAAATCAGTTTGGTGGGCCACAGCCAGCGGGGCGGGGCGGAGGTGGAGGCTAGAATAGAAAATACCCGTCTGTGTCCCACGTGAGGTTAATGTGGTTTCTTAAAACTTTTATTTCAAGTTTTATAAAGGTGTACACTGCACTGCATTGTAAAACGTGTGAGTCTCAGTCAAAAAAGGTTTTGAAAGCCACTGTTTTTAGACCCTGTGAAAGTTTGGAATTTAGCCTGAGGGCAGTGGGGAGCCATTAAAGAGGTTTTAGTGGGGGCATGACAAGGTCAGATTTATGTTTAAAAATCTCACTCCAGGAGCACAGAGAACAGATTTGGGGAGGGGGAGCCGTGGTGGAGGCTTGGGTGGGGGGCTGGGGAGGACGGCGTGGGTCATCAGGGAGTAAGGACGAGACCCAAGGAGTTTCTGGCACACAGAGGGCCTGCAGGTAGGGAGCTGTTGAAGGATGTGCACCCTGCAACAGGGGCAGGGGGTACAGGGGGCTGGACGGTCGACAGGCTGAGTTCCAGGCTCTGCCTCCTGCCCCTCCCTGCGGAGCCCTGGCCCTGACTTGTTACCTTTCCTGTGACCCGGGTATTTCAGGAACAACGGGCATTGGGCTTTTTTTTTTTAAACACCTCCTCTTTGTCAGACACTCTGCTATACATGCTTTCCAATATTAATTTAATATCCTCACAACAATCTTTTTGGTAGGAACGATCATCCCCATTTTATAGATTAGCAAACTGAGGCCCAAGGGGGATAAAGTACTTGCTCAAGCTCACCGCTGTCATCAAGTTGCAGGACTGGGACTCCAGCCAGGCCCTGGGGCTCCAGAGTCAATGTTCTTTAGCATCTGTAGCAGTTGTGGAGGAGCCACACTGCCTGAGTTAGAATTTAGGGGGAGATAATAGCTGGAGGTTTGCTTTAAGAAACAATAGCAGTAGCTCCAGTCCTTCAGCCCTATAGTCCAGTACACTGGACAGTGTTGTCATGCGAGGTCCATGAGCAGGGCATTTGGTGAGCACGACGCTGAGAGCGGTGACCAGCACGACACTGACAGCAGTGACCATCTGGGCTGCTAGCCTCTAGGTCAGTGATAGTTAACTGGGGCTGGGACCCCTCCTCCCCTTAACATAAGAAGTAAGTAGTGGAGCCAGGGTTCAAACCCACATAACTGGTGAGCAGAACGGCAGCTCCAAGTGCCAGGGTTCGGGTCCTGCCTCTGCCATGTGCTCTCTGGGTTGCTGAGGTGAGGTAGCAAGGTCAGCTCTTGTCGCAGGGCACTCTAGGGGCTAGCACTGAACCCGGCCTGCCGCGGGGACCCCTTCCTGAGCGTGAGCTGTTCGTCCTACCGCTGGAGGTCAAACAGGAGTAGAAGCACCAAGACTGGGGTTCAAGCTCCCAGCCAGCTCACTCTTGAGCAACGAAATCTCTTTAAAAGGGGCCGAGACACCAAGCCTGCTTTCCCTCCTCACCTCTCACATCCTCAATCCCCTCTCCCCACCTCTAACCCCCAACAGTGGACAGGTCGGGGCTTCGGGCCCAGTGATGCCATCAAGGTCACTGGGCACCACAGAGCCTCAGCAGTGCCGCAGTCACAGCCCTGACCTGGCCACCCCATGCTGCAGAGCTTGGAGTCAGACCCAGAGTACCTTCTTCGAGTCTCGTCTCAGAGAACTATTTTCTTTGGCAGATGATGGAGACAGGTGACCCCACCTGGGTGGTTCAGGCCCAGGCTCGTTCAGCCTCCCAAACGCTCTTGGCCTTGGCCTCTTGACTTCCCTGGTTTGGCACAGCCTTGCCCGCCTTGGCTCCTGTGCACCGTGCTGTTCCCTGCAACTACGAGTGGCCCTTCTAGAACGTGTTTGTCCAGTCAAGGTTGATAGACTTCTCAAGCTGCCGTCTGTTGACTTTGCTAAGAGCCTTCTGGCTGCCGGGCTGCCGTGGACGACTCTCAAGCCCCGTCTCCTCTCTAGGGGCGTGGAGTCAGCCAAGAGAGCAGGGGCACTGGATTGTGTCTGAAGACAAAGCTGGGGCCTGCGTTGGCTGGGATTAGGCAGGTGAAAGGACTGTATTTCTATGGATATAGCCCCTGGTGATTGTTTGGAGAATTTTAAAACACAACGTAGAAACAAACTGTTCTTGACAACCAGGATACGAACAAGGCAACCTCTCACAGTCTCTTAGATTTTATTTATTCATTCATTCCACAAATATTTATTCAGCATATATTCTATGCCAGGCACTGTGCTGAGCACCAGGGATGGAGCAGGAAAAGTCTCGTTTTGATCTCTGTCCTTGTGGAGTATATTAAACTCTCAAGTAGCACTGTCCGGGACAAATGTAATGCAAGCCACATGTGTAATTTTAAATCTACTGGTAGCCACACTTTAAAATTTTTTTAAAAACAAGGGAAATTGATGCTAGCAATATTTTATTGTATCTAACATATTAAGAAATATCATTTCAATGTATAATCAATATTTTTAAGCTTATTAATGCCTTACTGTACATCTCCTTGTGTACAGTCTTTGGGATCTGGGGTGTATTTGGACACATCTCAGTTTGGACTAGCCACATTTCAGTGGCTCATGGCTACTGTCTAGAGAGCCTCACTGCAGAGAGAAACATTATACAACTAAATAATCAGCTAATTTTTAATTGCAGTGGGAATAAACACCATGAATGAGAGTTCAAGATGCAGTGGAGTGGTAGTAAGGGGGAGTGGTGGCAGTGGTGGTGATCAGAGGCTTCCTGGAGACGGTGCCATTGTGATATTTATGTAGAAACCTAAAGGTAGCAAGGGTCGGAGATGAGCATCAAGGGCAGAAGGGCAGAGGGGACAGCAGACCCCAAGGTGTGTAGATCCCAAGGTGGCAGGGAGCTTGCTGCTTTTGAGGGACAGCAGGTGGAATGCTGGTGTTGCTGCGGGGAAGTGAGGAATGTGATCAGAGCCAGGCCACCAAAGCACCTGGTGCAGTGTCTGATGCGGGGGGAGGCTGCACTAGTCATGACAGCTGGTGCTTGCAGCAATTTCAGTCTTCTGGAAGGTTGGCTTGGCCAATCCAATCTTATAGTGAATGTCTCCAGGACAGCCCCCGCCGGTGGTTCAGCCAACAGCCATTGCCATTCTTCCAAGGCAACAGAGCCTGGTCTTGTTTGGTTGGCCATGTGCTCAGGCCAAAAGGATGAAGGGGGATTAGATGGAGCCTGTTTACCATGATCCAGTGTCACCAGTGAGACATGAGGGGATGTCTGCTGGAAGATGCTGCTAGAGGTGTTCCTTCTCTAAGATAAGAGGAAGGGGGCATGTGAGGGGTGCCCCGTGTTTCACTCCCTTCCTGCTTTGGGTAGGGTCAGGTCGAGTCACTGTGCTTAGAGCTGTGGTTTGTGACATCTGTGACCAAAGGGAGAGGCCAGAGATACACAGAGGTGCTTGACATTGTCAACCCTCTGAGGCCACCGCTGCCAGCCATCTTGTACATTAGGATGGCGCGTGTCTGTGTGGTCTCCTGCCATGGGGGGAAGGAGGATGTGCCAGGCTTGCTTCAGAGCACTTTACCTCACCTCCTCCTCTCAGCAGCTGCCTGCTGCCGTGGTACAGGTGAGCCAGAATCACACCCGGGCTTCCTGGTTGTTCCTAACCCCCATGTTGTGCTGCCTCTCGTTTTTTAATTTGCTGGTTTGGAAAGCTTCCTCGCCCCACCCCACCTAGAACATTCCTTTGAAACAGGGTTCCTCAGCCTTGGCAATTTGGACACTGTGAGTGTCAGGTAGTTCTTTGCTGTGGGACAGTCCTGTGCCCGGGAGGATGTTTTGCAGCATCCCTGACCTCTACTCACTACATGTCAGTAGCACTGTAGCCCATTGTGACCACCAGAAATGTCTCTGGATATTGCCAAGTGACCCCCAGAGGATAAAATGGCCCCCCACTGAGAACCTTGGCTCTAAGAGATGTGTTACTGCCAGCCACTTGAGGATCTCTGTACCCTTGTGCAGGTTGTGTAATCTCTGTGGTCCTCAGTTTTCTCTTCTGTAAAATGGGTGCGGGGGGGCAGGGGGACACAGTATTATTTATCTCGTGGGTTATTATGAGGATTAAATGAACCAATATATGTAAAGCAACCTAACATAGTACTTGGTGCACAATGAGCTCTTTCATAATGTGAAGATTTGGCTCAGATGTTCCTCTGTCTTGTCTGTCTACAGCTAACAGGAACTGCTAGCTGGATTTTACCAGCATGAGTAAATTCCATGATCCACAGGGAAATCTACTAGGATGTTGGCTGTGGGAGTCAGGGGTGCTGTCTTGCCCCTCGCTGGATTCCCAGGAATTTGATCCGTGCATGGCACATAGTAGGTGCCCTGTGCTGTTTATTGAATGAATAAGTCTTAAATTCTTATGAATGTCTATAAACTTTAAAACGATTTTTTTAGATCTCTAAAGGATTCTTTTGTCCTTCTCTTCCTTTGTAAAATTTGTTTTTGCTACTTCTTTTTGTTTTTTACTGTTTTGTTTTTACTTTATTTTTGCTGTAACTGTGTTTTTATAAACACCAGAAATTACAGATCCTGAGGCTTCTTTAGCTCTGCTGTCAGCTGGGCCAGCCTAACTCAGGAGCCTCAAATCTGTTTTAGTAATTCCCTTGGCCTGTTTGAGCCCCACGATGCACCCCTTTAGGGTTTAATATTTTTCCCAGAAGATTCTGGCTGGATATTAGATCTGGCCAAGGGCAGATCTCAGCAGAGGGTGTGTGCTTAAGGCTGTTGAGTTTAGGTTTCAATTAGAATTTAGAAGTCCCTCCCCCTTTTTTGTACAAGCACCATTATAATCCAGTTTATTAAATGTGAGGGAGGAGGAGGAGAGTCATGCATGTTCCCTGAAATATAACCCTATAATTGATTGAATGTTGGACCATAAAAATTAGGATATTGTTCCCATCTGTAAGCTGGTTTTATAAAATATATCGCATGTTCTTCCATCAGATTTGTTGATTTGGGGCATGATGTTAAAAAAACAGATCAACTCAAGGGGTCTTAGGTTGACATGATAAACTTGCGGATGCTAACTGAAGTTCTTTGTGAAGAATCAATTCTCAGATTTTCATAGTAAGCATGATGGGAGCATAGGGAAAGCACTTACTAAAATTCAGAGTGGGTGTAAACATAATTTTCTCAAGGGCTGCCATTCTGAAAACTCTTTGGTTTCCATTTCTTTACCAGAAATCAGAGTATTCTACTTGTTTAAGTGTGTATGTAAGTATTTAGAGGAGAGGTCCTCCTCCACCAGGGGTGGTTCTAACCCCAGGGGACATTTCGCAATGTCTGGAGACATTTTAAGTTGTTATAAATGGGGAGAGATATGCTACAGTTATCTAAGTGAGGAGTGGGGCCAGGGTTGCTACAAGACAGCCTACAATCCACGGGCCAGGCCCACATAGAATAGAATCCAACCAGAGGCATTTGGGTGGCTCAGTTGGTTGAGCATCTGCCTTCGGCTTAGGTCATAGTCTCAGAGTCCTGGGATGGAGCCCTGTGTCAGGCTCTCTGCTCAGCAGAGAGCTTGCTTCTCCCTCTGTACCGCCCCCCCCCCCCGCTCCTGTTCTCCCCCACCCCAAACAAATAAATACATAAAATGTTTTTTAAAAATTCATCTAGACCCGGGGATCCCTGGGTGGCTCAGCGGTTCAGCGCTTGCCTTTGGGCCAGGGCGTAGTCCTGGAGTCCCGGGATCGAGTCCCGCGTCGGGCTCCTGGCATGGAGCCTGCTTCTCCCTCTGCCTGTGTCTCTGCCTCTCTCTTCCTCTCTCTCTTTCTCTGTCTATCATGAATATATAAATAAAAAAATCTTTTAAAAAAATTCATCTAGACCCAAAATCTCAAGAGTACCAAAGCTGAGAAATCCTGAGATAGATGTTCATTGCATCATTGATTAAAATTGAAAACAAACAGAAAACCTGTAAATAACCTGAATGTCCACCACTTGGGAAATGGTTAAATAAACTTTAGCACATTATTTCCATGGAATATTATGCCTGTAGTAAAAAGAGTCAGGTGGCTTTATGTGTACTGATTGGAAAATTGTCCCTGGCGTATTTTTAAATGGGAAAACAAATACACAACGTAGTTTTGGTTGAAATAAATTAATATCTGCTTTTAGTGATATTAAAGAATTTTGTAGGCATGATAATGGTATTGTGACTATGTTTTCAATAGAAGTCTTTTTTTTTTTGAGAGAAAGATGCATACTGAAATGTTTATAGATGAAAGCATATTATGGTTGGGATTCGCTTCCAACTTCTGGGAGGGGAAAAGTAGCTGGGGTAAAAATGGGATAAAATTGGCCACAAGTCAGTGGTTATTAGGGCTGCATAATGGGCAGAGGAGATTCATTGGATGAGCCTGGATATTTTTTGTGTATGTTTAGACTTTATCATAATATGAAGTTGCTACACACACACCCATACATAAATGCGTTGAAGAAAATCTGGTAGGAAATGATAGACCCTGACCCCTTTAAGGATGTGACTGACCTGCTTTTGACTCCATCCAGTTGACTGTAACTTAGGCACCTGGTCACAGTCTAGCCGCAGAGGAGGCTGGGAAATTCTCTCTGGGTGGCTGTGTGCCCTGCTAAGAATCAGGAATTCTTTTATTGTCTAAGAAGGTGAGAAGAGAAAGAATACTGGGGGCCACCTAACAAACTCTGCCAAGGCATACCCCAAAGTGTGAACGACGGTTGGCCAGACCAGTGGCGGGGTGAGGAGGGACTCTATATTTTTGTGTTATACGTCTATTCCACTCTCTTACCATCAGCACATATTGCTTTTTCTTTTGTAAAAGGAATTAAATATAAAAAATGCTGTTGCTGAATAGTGCGTGAATGATTCTTGTTTATGACACTGAGACTGGAAGGCCCTTCATATTCATTTACCTGCCTTCTATCACTGACTAGTGCCAATTACAATTCCTGAATTAAGGCTAAAGATGCAGCAGTGAAGAAGACAAAGTCCCCCTTCCTTGGAAGGTGAACAAATAAATATACATGTTATAAGATAGTGATCAGAATTATAAAGATGAGAGGTGCCTGGGTGGCTCAGTCTGTTAAGCATCTCCCTTCGGCTCAGGTTATGATCCTGGGGTCCTAGGATCAAGCCCATTACAGGGCTCCCTGCTCAGGGGGGAGCCTGCTTCTCCCTTTCCCTCTTCCCTCCCCACCCCGCTCATGCTTGCTCTGTGTCTCTCTAATAAGTAAAATATTAAAAAAAAAAAAAAGAACTGTAAAGATGAATATAGACAGGTCAGAAGATATAAGGTGGGGGGTGTGGTTGGAAAGCTGGAGGAATGGGTTTGATAATATGATCAGGGAAGCATCTCTGATGAGGTGACACTTGAGAGAGAAAACACGTAAAAGAAGTAAGAAACGAGTCAGGAAAAAATCTGGGGAAAGGATTTGTGGTAGAAGGAACAGCATGTGCAAACCCATGAGGTGGAGGATCCCCAGGTGGCGCAGCGGTTTAGCGCCTGCCTTTAGCCCAGGGCGCGATCCTGGAGACCCGGGATCGAGTCCCACATCGGGCTCCCGGTGCATGGAGCCTGCTTCTCCCTCTGCCTATGTCTCTGCCTCTCTCTCTCTCTCTCTCTCTCTGTGTGTGTGTGTGTGACTATCATAAATAAATAAAAATTAAAAAAAAAAACCATGAGGTGGGAACCAAGTCACTAGTCCTGAGTAATAGCAAAAGGGGTCCCTGCAGGAGAGGGGGTTGAGCAGAACTTCCAGGATGTACAGCTGGAGGGGTGCTAGGGCCGACGTGGTGTGGGGCCTTGGATCAAGTGTTATATTAAGCTGTGTAGGTATTACTCTGAGCCATTATGGCCAAAAGATGTTTTTCCTAATTGTTTTCAATTATTTTCAAAATGTAGGAAAACATCCCATGGAGACAATGTAATGTGGTGGAATTTGAGATTTATGCCTTGTGGCTGTCATTACCTGTGCGACCTGCGGCCATTTACTTAACTCATTGGCCCTGTCTTCACTTGTAAGGGTGGAGAAGAGACTTCACTCTGGCTCCTCTTCTGTTCTGAGAACTTCACAAGTGGCAAGTCATTCATCCTCAAAAAGCCCTAAGCCAAGGGGACCATTTGTATTGTCATTTGACAGGTGAGAAACATGAGGCAGGGAGGCCAAGCGAGATCCCATATCACCAGTAAGTGGCAGAGCTGGGGTTTGAACCCAAGCATCCGGGCACCCAAGGTGGCCTGCTTTGTCACCCCACTGTTCCAGGTTCCCACTGGCTTTGCCCACTTCGTGGGCCAGTTGGGGAAATGCAGTGAAGAAAAATTTGTGTCGGCAATTTGCAAGAATATAGATGCTAAACAAATGTGTTAATATTATTGTAATGTTCTTCTCACTCTTCTTTAAAAATATTTTTCTTAATTTCGAAACTCCTAATGAAATAATAAGTTAAGGCCATGAGCATTAGTGGGATGAAGCCATCAGATCAAAGGTTTATGGGGAATTTCATAATGGCAGAAGCGGACCTGCTGATGACCTCTACTGGTACTAGTAGGAAGGAGAGACCCTGGACATCACAGGAGAGACCCCTCGGATGTGAGGTCGCAGAAAGAACTCAGCACCACTCTTAAGCATTACTGCTCCCCCCATTAATCTGAACCTCCTCATATTTTAAGGAGAATATGTGGGAAATTTGGTAGAAAGAGAAATAAGTTAACAGTGCCATCAGGAAGCAAAAGGAAAAGTCTAGGCCATGAGATACTCTACAAGACAACTACCTTAGTTTCTTTAACATATCAGTATAAAAAGGAGTGGGGAGGGGGCTCCTGGGTGGCTCAGCGGTTGAGCATCTGCGTTTGGGCTCCTTGCAGGGAGTCTGCTTCTCCCTCTGCCTGTGCCTCTGCCTCTCTCTTTCTGTGTCTTGAATGAATGAATGAATGAATAAATAAATAAATAAAATCAGTCTTGGGGTAAAAAAAAAAAAAAGGAGGAGGGAGGAGGAACTCTGGGTGGCTCAGTCAGTGAAGCGTCTGCCTTTGGCTCAGGTCCTGATCTCAGGGTTCTGGGATCGAGCCCTGCGTTAGGCTCCCTGCTTAGTAGGGAGTCTGCTGCTTCTCGCTCTGCCTCTCCCTGACCTCTGACTCATGCGCTTGCTCTCTCTCTTTCTCTCTCTCTCTCAAATAAATAAAATGTTAAAAGAAAGGGGTGTTATTCTAAATTGAAAAAAATTAAGAGACATAATAAACAGTGTGGGCTTTGTTTAAATCTTGAAGCTTTTTGGGTTTTTTTTTTTTGTAATTGAAGTATAGTTAACAGAATATTATTTTAGTTTTATGGTGTGCAACGTAGTGATTTCACAATTATATACCTCACAAAATGTCCACTACGATACATGTAGTCCCCATCTGTCACCATGTGTTATTAGAGTTATGATTGACTGTATTCTCTATGCTGCACTTTTCATCCCCATGACTTATTTATTTTATAACTGAAGTTTATATTTGGGATCCCTTTTACCTATTTCACCTATCCCACTACGCTGGATCCTAAATCTTACAAACCAACCTTAAAAGGGCACGTGGAAACAGTCGGGAAGATTGGGTATGGACTGTGTTCAAAAGGCATGAGGAATTACTGTGAATTTTGTTAGATGTCATAATAGAAGTGTCCAAAATTTTTAATGAAGTATAGCAGAGAGAAGAGACTTCAAGTCTGAATTTGCTTTAATGCCATCACCGAAGAGAAAAATAAATCAAAAAGCTTAGGAGAGGCACATGCGATAAAATCTTGAAAAATGTTGAATCTGATAGGTAATTTATTTTACTCTTCTGTCTGCTTTTGCATAGGTTTGGGATTTTTCATAAAACAGACTTCTAGCCCTTACCATGAAACCATCTTATTAAAAGAAGGGGGGGGGGAGAAGAAACCTCACTGTACAAAATGGCATAAAACTGAGCCAACCTCAAAACACAAAGAAAAACATCTTAAAACTTACGAATTAGTGCATGGCCCCCTCAATTTCAGGGTAACGATGTAATTAGAGACCAGTCATTAGGGAAGCTTACTGTTAAGACATCTGCTGCTGTCCGTGGCAGATGGCAGGAGAGGAGAACATTCGGAGTCAGTCTTCCTGGCTTTAAATCCATCACTCCCACTTACAGTTGATTTTAGGCAAGTGACTTCAACTTCCTGCCCTCACTTTTCTTATCTATGAAGTGGGATCTTCATTCTGCTGATCTCACAGGGACTGTGGGGGAAATGAAGTGACCTCAAATACAGAACACACAAAACCGTGTCTGGCTGCTAGACAGCATGTGAATTATTACTATTTTTCAGCTTCCTCGGTGCCCAAATAAGGATTTGGGTAAAATGAAGATATTCTAAAATTCAGTGTTTAGCATTCGATTTCTGCAGTGTGTCTCTCCCACCCGTTCCCCTTCACTCAAATTAAAATGCCCTGGTCTGTAGCATCAGAACACATCTCTCAATGATCCAGAGTGGGTCTGGGTCATTGCAATGCTCTGTGGTTGGGTGAACAAAAGAGAGAAGAACCGTGATGCTGGTGTGGTGTCTGCTGAGGGTGAGGACTACCTACTGTAAACCAGCCTGCCTCTTGGGGGGACCCTGGGGCTCCTCATGGCCTCCAGGCATTTGATGTTCTCCAGCCATCACTGGCTCCCTTACAGTAGGCCTTCCCTTACAGTAGGAGTCCTTTGCTATTTTACTTTGTGCCTTGTTTTGTTGGTTGTGGGTTGGGGCTTTCTTTTTTTTTTTTTTTTTTTTATGGCTCCGCATGAGAAATATTCTATAAAGCTTTGCATTTTGCTCCAGGGCTTTGCTGAACCGCGCCTGAAATCAGCAGAGCGTGTGTGGTCCTGTCTTAATCTGTCACCGCACATTGGGTGCTTTTTTGAAGGCTGTCCCTTATGAGCTTAGTAAATATTGGAAAACGCATTATAAAATGCAGCCATCTGAACTTGAATCATGCTAATGCTGGGGGGGTGGGGATCCAATCTCAAGAAGTCATATACTGTACGATTCAATTTAATGACATTCTCGGGGTGCCTGGGTGGCTCAGTCAGTTGAGTGCCTGCCTTCAGCTCAGGTCATGATCCCGGAGTCCTGGGATTGAGCCCTGGGTCAGGCTCCCTGCTCAGCAGGGAGTCTGCTTCTCCCTCTCCTTCTGCCTCTACCCCCCTACTTATTCGTTCTCTCTCTCTCTCTCAAATGAATAAATAAAACCTTAAAAAAAATAACATTCTCAAAATGACATTTCAGAGATGGAGAACAGATTCATGATTGCCAAGGGGTTAAGGGTGTTTGGGGACCCCGGGGATGAGGGCAGGCATGCCCCATGAAGGGATGGCACAAGTTGAGATCTTTGTGGTGATGGAATAGTCCACTGTCTTGATTACAGTGGAGGTTATATGCATCTCCGTGTGTGATAAAATGACAGTGAGCTACACACACACTCACACAGCAGCAGTGCCACTTCCGGGGTTTGCTGTGGTCCTGGAGTTATGTAAGATGTACTTTCGGTTGGGGAAAATCAAGTGAAGGGTACCCAGGACCTCTCTGTACTGTATTTTGCAACTTCTTATAAATGTATAATGATCTCAAAATAAAAAGTTAAAAAAAAAGATCCCATGGATAGCAAAACTGGATTACAAAAACAATGGGCCCTTGTTTTCACATGCTATCAGCAACGACGGACACGTCGTAAAACTATCCCATCAACCATTTTTATTCTGCACCAAGTTCATATGATTGAGAATTTATTGAGCACGAGTGAGAGACCTTGTTCTGGGACCAAATGCCAGACCCAGACTGGTTTTCCTTTCTGACACACAGCTCCCTAGAACTTCATCTGCTCCGCTGAGCAGTGGTGCACTAGAGGCAGGTTTCTGAAATTGCTATGTCTTCCTAAGAGACTTTGGCTAAAAAGCTCTCAGATCAGGAGTAGAAACCATGCAAAGTGTGAAAATGAGACAAGGCCATTGGGAATATAAATTGGATCAGTCACCCCAAGGGCAATTTGCAAATGTCCTATATAATTTTTTTTTTCTGTCCTTTACAATTTTAAAGTTAGACCTAGCAGTTTTACTCCCAGAGAACTAGATGCATGTGCCTTCAGGAAGGCCTGTCCCAGGCAGCCTGACCTTTAGTTATAAAAACAAAACTTAAGAAACCTGAGGACTGTCCAGAATAACTGCAGTGTAGACATCCCTAGGAAGCCTATGCAGTGGTTAAAAAGAATAGATCTTTGTGTCATAATATTGAATGAACATCAAGCTATTGTTTTTTTCAGAGTAAAAAAAAAAGTCCTGGAACAGGATGCACACATCAATGATAATGGATAAAACAATACTCTGTATATTTTTAAGGAAATACGCAGGTATTTGTATTTTTGACTAAGAAAAGGTCTGCACAGCTATTCATCCTATTAGTAATTACGGCTACAGCTGGTGGGTGATCGTGGCCAAAGGCAATTTGTTTTTGTTTTTTTTGTTTTGTTTTGTTTTGTTTTGTTTTGCGATTTGAATTTTATTTGAAATTTTAAAGTGTATTTGCAAAAGTTGTGAGATATTACCTGGTCATTCAAATTTTCTCTTAAAAGAAGGTAATACAGGTACCTTCTCAGCAGGACATGCCTCTGTGCAATGATGCAATGTATGTCCCAGCTATCGGGGTCACTCATTGATGAATTCCACCTAAGACTGGATCCAAACTTCCACTCTAGAATGTGGGCTTCATTCCTGTGGGCGGGGAACTTGTCTGATCCAACAGTGTACCCCCAGTTCCTAGAACAGTTCCTGGCCTTCCAAGAAAAGAAGGTGAAATAAATGACTAAATGAATAGCCACCTTTCTTTTTTGATAAGCAAGGTAAATAGAGTCAGTGAGTCTTAACGACTGGCAGCCTGACTCAATGAATGAACCGGTGGATGAATTTAGCCCCCATGGTGCCCTACTTCATTGGCCTTCCCTCTAGCCTTTGCAGAGGGGACTGATGCCTCTTGTTCGTCTGAGGAGAGGGTTCCCTAAGTATCCTTACACCTACCCCTACAACTTCTGTTAAGTGACACCTTCCCCACCATAAGGGAGACAGGCTAGGAGGGAGATGTGGACAGGAGGAAGGGCTTGTCACCTCCCTGGGGAAGCATGTGGGTTTTTTTCCTGTGGATGTTGAAGTTGGCCACAGTGACAGCATCCACAAATTTCACTGACTAAACCTACAGTTCATTCCTATTCTACCTTTCGCACAGAACACCAAGGATGTGGTGCACACATACCAGAATGGGGGGTCACAGTCTTCTAAGACTGTGCTACTCGGAGGACCCACACGGCCACCAGCTTCAGGTAGACACCTCCCAAGGTTCACGGCTAGTAAAAAAGAGCATCTCTTCTCTAATGGTCTATCCTGGGCCTCCCATTGGCCCCATTGGCTCAGGGATGGTGGTCACTTGAGGGGTAGGAGATGCTAATTGGCAAGCTCAAGGCCTACTGTGGTATCAGCCTCACCCCTCACCGACACCACATAGGCAGAGAATGGGGGAGATGCAGTTCCCCCAAGAAAAGAAAACATGCTCTTGCAACAAGACCAGATCAAAATGCCAGGAGCCCTACTGCTCCTGCCCTGCCCCCGCTCCTCTTCCATGTTGTCGCTCCGGACATTTCCATGTTCTCCTCCTGCTTTTGAATCTCAAAGCAGGACACCAGAATTATTTTGCAGTGTATACATGTATCAGATCATCTCATCGTTCCCCTTAGACTTACACATCGATAATGCTGGGAAAAAACTTAGGGGAGCAAGCAGGACTGCCAAGGGCATGACAGCCAGGCAGAGCTTAATAGTATAACAACTGTAGTTCACAAACACCTTGTGTTATTGGGCTAGGAGCCTTTGGGCCACTTCTCCCTTCTGGGATGGTCTGGGGACCAGTGTCCATGTACTGCTGACCATGTCCTACTGTATATAGGCCTAATGCTGGAAGGAAGAATAAACCCGGGTTTTCAAACTCAGTGCCTAGAGGAGCCCAGCATACGGCATCTGGGGTAGTGACAGTGGCAGCGACTGGCAGTGTTTGGCATGGATACCAGACATTCAATTAGTATTAGCTGAATGAATACATCTATTCAGAAAGCAGTTCATTCATTATACAAGAAATATTTATTTTTTTAAAGATTTTATTTATTTGAGCAAAAGAGAGAGCACAAGTGGGGGAAGGAGCAGAGGGAGAAGTAGACAGCCGGGGAGAGCAGAGCCCAGCACAGGGCTTGATCCCAGGATCCGGATATCATGTCCTGAGCTGAGGTCAGATGCTCAACCAACTGAGCCACCCAGGCACCCCTACAGAAAATATTTATTAAACAGCCATCAAAGGCCAGGTCCTACAGGAGATTTGGGTGGACAAAACAGACAAAATCCTTGCCTGGTAAGGAAGACAGATGGAAATTCAGTAACATCCAAACACCCACACAAAAATTGGGTGACTGGTGTGTAGAGAGGGACATGGCCCTGTGGAGGCCCTGTGGAGGCTGGCTCAGGGAAATGGCCCCTTCTTAGGGAGAGGACCTGGGGAGACCATGGTAGCTAAGGCCTCTGAAGGGCAAGTGGGAGGGAATGGTGTTCCAGGTAGAAAGAACAGCATGGGCAAAGGCCTCGTGACAGGAGGGGGTGTGGAGTGAGAGAAAGGCCAGCATGCCAGAATGAGACCTCCTTTGCAGGGAAGCCAGATCAGTGCTGTGTTCTAAAGCCTGTCACATTCTGACAACAATCTGAGGTTATAAGCAAGGATGTCATGAGGAAGGCAGGTTCAGATTTATGCTGTCAGGAGCCCCTGAGGCTGCTGCCCAGAGAACAAACTGGAAGGAGGCCAGAGTGACCCCAGAGAGGCGGGCACAGAGGCCATGGTTGCTGTTTAGGGCAGAGATGGTGGTGGCTTGGCCCAGGCAATGCCCATGGAAGTGGAAAGCAGTCTGTGCATCCCATGGATGTTTCCAAGGTGGACTTAACAACACCTGGTGATGGACTGAATGTGAGAGCTGAAGCAGAGCAAGGAGTGGGGAACAGTCCTGGGGTTCTGGTGTGAGCAACTGCCTCCTCACCCCAGATGAGGGAGACTGGGGCAGAGTCAAGTTTGAGATTAGCCGATGTGTTTTGAATGAAATGAAATGAAATGGGGGCAGTGGAGGCAGCCAGAAACATCCAGGTTCGGGCCACAGCTGTTGTCTATCCAGAAGCCTGTGATTGCTATTGGCAGGTTTGGATTTGTAAGCCCTTGAAAGATGCTGGGAATTGGCCCTCTCTGAAGTCCCCTTGGCTGACTGGCCATCTGTCCTCTCCATCCAGCAGGCAGGGCCACTGTTCTCAGCCAAGGTAGCCAGGGCACTCCGGGGGTGTGGAAAGGTGAGCCACCCACCCGCCTGGGACCCTCCATCTGCTTTTGATCCTTCACAGCCTTTGAAGTCACCCCTACCCCCCACCCTCCAGCTGTCATCTCTTGGGCTCCTCCAGCAGCCCCATGCTCCCCCAGTGCTTCTCAGTCCCCAGGGAAAGGGGTGGTGACAAGGGTAACAAATGGTGCAAGCCGCTGGCAGCAGCAGGCCAAAGAGAAGGCCAGAGGGCGGGGGCTTTTGAATGCCTCTTTCTTCCCACTTCTCTTGGTCTGGTTCTGAAGCAGCAGGGGTATCGGGGTTTTGCAACAATGCAATGGGGGAAAATTTTTTTTTTTGTAAATGAATCCCATGCCTTTGCTTCCTTTCCCTGCCTTCATGAAAGAGAAGCTCAGTCTTTCTCCTCCCACCCCCAGACTCTGTTAAGACTGTCTGATTTCTGTCTTCCCTCCCCTGCAAAGAGAATAAGCTGTTCTCCTATTTCAGGTAATTGTGAGCAGGGGAGAAGGGGAAGAATGTGAATGAGGGAAGCCTCCCCACCAACTGCATGAGAATTCAAATCTGCTCATCAAACTACAATAGGAACCAGTGGTTTCTAGATGATCCTCATGACAGTTCCTAGTATCTATCTAGAATGAAACTAATTCGTGTCTTTTGTCTGCATGAATACTTTCTCTCACTTAATCTGCACATAACCTGGTGGGGAAGGTACTATTATTTTCTCCAATCTTACAGATGAAGCTCAGAGAAGTTACATAACTCACCCAAGGTCATACAACTGATAAGACACATAGCTGGAATTGGAACCCAGGTAGCAGATGACAGAGCCAGAGCTCTGACCAGGTGGCTTAGTAGATATTGGAGCTGGATGGGCCCCAGGTTCAATTTCTGACCCAGTTTCACTTAGAAGCTGTGGTTAAGAGCACAGACTTGTCCCTGATGAACAAGGATGCAGAAATCCTCAACAGAGTATTAGCAAATCAAATTCAGGAATACATTAAAAGTATCATTCATCATGGTCAAGTAAGATTTAATCTAGGAATGCAGAGGTAATTCAGTATTCACTGATCAATCAATGTGATATATTGAGGAAAGATAAAAACCATATAATCATCTCGATAGATGCAGTAAAAGCACTTAGCAAAATCCAACATCCACTCATGATAAAAACTCTCAAAAAAGGTAGGTTTAGAGGGTACATACCTCAAAATAATAAAGGCTATATGTGAAAAACCCACAGCTAACATCATATTCATTGGTGGAAAACTGAAAGCTTTTCCTGTAAGATCAGGAACAAGACAAAGATGTCCACTGTTGTTACTTTTATTCAACATTGTACTGAAAGTCCTAGTCATAAAAGTCAGACAAAAAAAAGAAATGGAAAAGAAGAAAGAATATAAAGGAGTAAAACTGTCACTTTTGCAGATAACATGACACTGTACAAAAACCCTGAAGACTCCACAAAAAAACTTAGAACTCATAAATGAATTCAGTGAAGTTGCAGAAAACAAAATTAATATGCAGAAATCTGTTGTATTTCTATATATTAATAATAAGTAGCAAAAGAACATTTTTAAAAACGGTCTCATTTACAATTGCACCAAAAGGATTCAAATACCTAGGAATAAATTTAACCAAGGAAGTAAAAGACCTATACTCTAAAAACTATAAGACATTGATGAAAGAAATTGAAGATGAAGCAAATGGAAAGACATACCATACTCATGGACTGGAAGAATTAATATTGTTAAAATGTTCATACTACCCAAAGCAATCTACAGATTCAATGAGATATCACCTCACACCAGTCCGAATGACTAGTATCAAAAAGACAAGAAATTCCCAGCAGCAGGCAGGGAGAGGCAGGAGCTACTGCTGAATAAAATCTGAATAACTTTGAAAAAAAAAAAAAAAGACAAGAAATAGCAAGTGTTGGCAAGGATGTGGACAAAGTGGAACCCTCATGCATGTTGGTGGAATGTAAATTGGTGCAACCACTGTGGAAAACAGTATAAAGGTTCCTCAAAAAATTAAATAGTAATATCATATGATCTAGTAATTTCACTAGTGGATATCTACCCAAAGAAAATGAAAACACTAATTTGAAAAGATCTATGCACTACTATGTTTGTTGCAGCATTATTAACAATAGCCAATATATGGAAGCAATCCAAGTGCCCATCAATAAATGAATGGATAAAGACACACACACATACACACACATACACACACACACACACACACAAAATATTATTCAGCCATAAAAAGGAATGAAATCTTGCATTCTTGCCATGAATGGACCCAGAAGGTATCATGCTAAGTGAATAAGTCAGACACAGAAAGACAAATAACATGATTTCATTTATACATAAAATCTAAAACACAAAACCAACAAAAGCAAAACAGACTCCTTTTTAAAATATCTTTATTTATTTATTCATGAGAGACACAGAGAGACAGAGACCTAGGCAGAGGGAGAAGCAGGCTCCCCGTGGGGAGCCTGATGCAGGACTTGATCCCAGGACTCAGCCAAAGGCTCAACCACTGAGCCACCCAGGTGCCCCCAGACTCTTACATACAGAGAACAAATGTGGTTGCCAGAGGGGAGGTGGGTGGAGAGATGGGCAAAATTAGGTAAAGGAGATTAAGGGGTACCATCTTGTAGTTATAAAATAAATGTCACAAAGATGAAAAGTGCAGCATACAAAATATAGCCAATAATATTTTACTAGTATTATGACAGATGGTGACTACATTCATCCTAGTGAGCACTGAGTAATGTAAAGAATTGTTGAATCACTATGTTGTATACTTTAATATGACATCGTATGTCAACTGTACCTCAATAATAATTAACTGGTTAATTAAAATACAGCACGGACCTCAGAGCCAGACCACCTGGTTGTGAATCTTGGTTCCACCACTAACTAGCAGGTCACAACCTCAGTCTCTTTATCTCTACCCACCTCATAGGATTAAAGAAGGCAATATATGCAAAGAGCTCTTGGCCCTACACTAAATGCTCTTCAAGTGTTAATTATTTTTAATTCTATTATCTGTAAAATGAGCACTATAATCAGGGCCAGGTTAAGACTTTCAGAGGCCTCAGAACACCAAAGACATCAGCCTCCCTCCTCTGCTGACCCATGTAATTCAATAATAAAACAACATGACCCATAAAACCCAAATCTGAAACTCACCATGTGCTTGAAATTTTTCCTTCTTTTCAGATCCTCATGGCAGAACAGGATGAGTTCACCAAACAAGAATGATTCATGTTTCCTTGGTGCTTATGCTGTGCCCAGACCTAAACTTGTATTCAGTCGACCTGTTGGGAAATAGAGGGCGGTCCAATATCTCTCCCAGGGTGTTTGAGAGAATTGAGAGAGGTGATGTAAAAACAATGGGGGAAATTGCCTGGCAATGGTGTTTGAGAAATGGGAACTATGATTAGAATATTTGGAAGGAAAAAAAGAAGGAAAAAAAAAAAAAAGAATATTTGGAAGGGTTTTTCTCACTGAACTGCTCATACTGCTGTACTTTGTGGTTAATAGTTCGCTTCTGCAAGATAGCAGTACCTGTAAGCTCTAGCTGGCAACAAGAAAGAACAATTGTCAGGGTCCTGTTTACTTTGTGAGAACTAACATTTCTATTGCTTTGGCTTTGTTGGTGATACTTAACTTGTTTTCCTCCAAAGGAGGACGTGTTTGGATTGCTGTAGGTATGTTTGAAGTTTAGATCTTGAATTACCTAACAAAGATCTAGATTCTTTTATCCCTTTTTAGAGTCAATACCATGCAAATTAGTTTTGGGAAGGACAAACTTCCCAATTGTTATATCTTCATTCTTTTATCTTTGCAGTATGTTCCTCTAAATCTGCAGTGATGGTTTTTACTTTCATGTCTATTTGAAATTAGGTCAGTTTTCTTTTGTTTGGTGTTTGCATCATGTGGATTTTTACAATTTTTTGCTATGAGTGTTGGTGTGTCTTTATATTTAAAAGGGATATCTTGTACGTAAGAAGCATGCAGTTTTTAAATCCAGTCTTGTAATATTTTCTCTTTTAGTAAGAGTATTTATTCTGTAAGGTAAATGGACATTAAATGTTTATATTTAATGTAATGAATACATTAATTAGTTTACATTTAATGTAATTATTGATAAATTTGAGTTTAAATCTATTATTTTTTTCTATCTGTTCCATCTCTTCTTTGTTTTTTTCCTACTGTCTTGCTTTCTTTTGGATTCATCAAGGACTTTCAGTTTTCTTCTCTATTAACTTGTTGGTATTCTTTAAGAATTACTCTAAAGATTATGGCATGTATCCTTACACGTCTTAAAGTTTGCTATAAATTAGTACTCGTATCACTTCCAGGAAAATGCAAGGTCCTTATTCATTTATACAGTTCTTATTTACATATTTATCTTCTTATGTTGTTCTCCATACTTTGCCAAATTTTTATACTTCCAGAACATTGTTTTGTAGTGCAAGTCTACTGGTGACAAATAATCTTAATTTTGGTTTGTTTCATTTTTGTCCTCATTTTTGAAGAGTTTTTTTCAGGCATAGAATTATATGTTAGCAGATGAAATTCCATTTTTTTTTTTTTTTTTTGCTTTCCATTATACTTGCAGAGAAGTCTTATTATTCCTTCTTTAAAGATAATTTGTTTTTTATTCACCATCTGGCTGCTTTTAAGATAATATATTCTCACACGTGTGCAGTTTGACTTTGATATACCCAGGAGTGTTTTTCTCTGTATTTATTTTTCTTCTGATTTGTAGAACTTCCTGATTGCACTGACTTGTTGTCTTTATCAGTCTTAAAATTTTCTGTCAGTTTTTTGTTAAATATTGTTTCTGATTTTTTTTCTCTTTTCTCTCCTTCTGTGGCCCCTTTTACATGTATGCTAGATCTTTTCTCCATGTCCCATATTTCATTTATGCTTTTTTTTAACCTATTTTACTTTCTAACCATCCTTCTGAGATTTGTCTACTGACTTGTCTTCCAGTTCATTAATCTTTTCTTTTGCTACCTCAAATCTGTGGTTCAACTGCTCTTTTGAGCTCTGAATTTCAGTTACTGTATTTTTCAGTTTTAGAATTTGATTTTTTCTTAATATTCTAGTTCTCTAGTAGTATTCTCCATTTAAGTCTCTTTTCTTGATCATATTCTACAGGTAGCTGGTGAGTCTATAACTCCAATATCTAAATCTTATTACATATTTGGTTTTTGATCATTTGGTCTTATCTCCTTGCATGCCTGATAAGTTTTATTAAGTGCTAAACATTGTATATGGAAAATTGTGGAAACTCTGGAAAGTAACACCTTCCCCAAAAGAAAAGTTACTTTTCTTCTGCCAGGTGGTGATAGTAGATGTGAGTCACTTTGGTCCGATAAGGGATTATTTATTGGATGACGAAGCAGGATCTATTTGGTTTGCCCATACTCTAAGGGAGTAACCTTTCAGGAGTCTCAATTAAAAGCCTGGTGTGTTTACCAAGGATTCTCATCTTTGATGGACCAATTTTCGCTTCCCTAGTACTGGGAGATTGCCAGAAGCTCTGCTTCATTTCTTGTCTTCTTAGCTACCTCCCTGTGCTTGGCTTCTCTGACTCTCACCCCACCCAGCTTAGGTATCACCAAACTCCTCAAAGATTATAATTGTCAGCAATGTCAGACTCACGCCTCTGTGGTTCTCATAGCTCTAGGATCTTTGCTCCTTGGGTTCTAGCTGCCTTAGTAGCCAGTTGTTGTCTCCCCAGCTCAATAAGGTTGGAAAACCCTAAGCTGTTCTTTTTTTTTCTTCTGTGCTTAAAAATTGGCAGATGTTTTGAGGGGAAAAGTGGCAAAAGTTAGATGGGACTCAGTCCATATCTCATCTCTCTGGGATCTTGGGCACTCAAGCCCTCCCTTAGTTGCTGTCTGATACCTTAAAACAATGTTTTACAGCTTTAATTTTGTATTGTGTTAGTAAGATTGAACCAAAATTACAAACTATTCCATCATAGCTGGGAGGTGAACTCAGTTGAAGAGTTTACTACATACTAAGAAAAATGGGTTATTTTTATTTTTTCCAGTATTGGAGAAAAATGCAACTCTAAACCATATGAAAAGGAAGATTCCAGGTAAATTAAAGACTTATGCATGAAAGTTAAAATTCTAAGCGAATATGGAAATATAAACAAATTAAAATATAGACACATTTTAATATCCTAGGCTTAGGGCACTAATTTCACACCTAGAAAAAATACTGGGAAAATATATAAGAAATGTTTTGTTCTCCAAGACACCATAAATAAAACAAGTGAAAAGAAATTTATAGCATCTAAGCCCAGCAATGAACTAATATCTAGACTCTACAAGGCACTCCAGCAAATTAGCAAGAAAAGACAAAAAAAAAAAAAAAAAAGGAAAAATGGACAAAGATAAAAGATATAAATAAACAGTTCCCAGAAACTCACATGTTCCACAATTATGTGACTATGTGCTCAAACTCACTAGTAATCATAGAAATACAAAGTAAAACAACTATGATATTGCTTCCACCCATCAATTTGACAAAACTTAGATAGCTGGACAACTAGAATACTTAAATACTTTTTTAAAGTAAGCTCCATGCCCAGTATGGAGCCCAATGCAGGGCTTGAAGTCACAACCCTGAGATCAAGACTTGAGCCAAGACCAAGAGTCAGACACTTACCTGACTGCGCCACCCCAGTGCCCCTGACTTACGCAGTTCTGATAGAGATCTCGATTAGCACAGGAATTATGAGGAACAGTCAAGTTCAGTTCACATACGCCCAATGACAGAAATCATCCTTGCAAATATATATATTTTAAGAATCTGTGTGTGTGTGTGTGTAAACACACATATATAGATACATTTTATATACATTTAATGAAGATGTTCCTTGCAGCATTGTTTATAGTAGCTGAGAGATGAAGGCTTCCTGACCGTTTATCACTAGGGCAATACATAAATATAATAGGGTGAATACACAGTATGGAATTCTAACTATAAGCTAGATGACTGTTCAGCAATATGTACATATTATAAAATCACAGTGCAGACTGGAAAGAAAAAACCTAATAAACAGGACAAGATCTCATGCACAGCAGTATTCATGTAAATTAAAACACAAGTCACACATAAAACAATACAGCCTCATTTTATAAGGAGACATATTCATATATTTAATAAATTAGAGTCACTGTCTAGGATAGGGTGGAAAAATGAGAATAAATGGGAAATTTTAAAAATTAAAAATTTTGTTTGAAGAAGCTAATCGCTCAATTACAGATTTTCTCCTTCCCCCTCTCCCTTCCAACTTTTCTTCCCCTCCCACTCTTCTGCAGATGTTAATAGGATGACAGAATGAATAAGATTCTGTGTCAGGTGTTGTGGGGGAAATAAAGGTGATTTCCACGATGGCTTGGCCTTCAGGGATGTTAGGCAAAAGTCTAAGGTGAACATACCAAAAGCTTTAGTAGCAATACTCTGTCCCAGAATCAGAACTCACAAGCCCCTTCTTGCTCTGAGCTCCTCAGGATGACAGCACCACTCAACAAAATAAATAAGCAATGCGACCGAGGCCAGAAGTCACAGTGCTGCTTTTTCCCCTGTCAGGCAAATGTTTACCAGCTGACATAAAGATATAAACACTAGAAGCTTAGTTGCGTGGAATTCTCTCATCAGATTAAAAAGTGTATATAAAGTACTTCCGATGTGTAAGTGATTTTTTTTTAATTATTAAGTGTTTCAGGCACACAAAGATGTGTGGTAGCCACATAACAGTGGTATGCCACTGCCCTGCTTACAAACTAAAACAAGAGTTGGCAAACTTTTTCTGCCAATTATTAAATATTTTCAGCTTTGTGGGTCATTGTCACACGTACTGTACTCAGAAGGTGCAGAGTGAAAGGAGCCCCAGACAGTCCAGCCAACCAATGAGCAGGACCATGTCTTGAGAAAATTTTACTTACGGGCAGAGAAGTTTTCCCGGGTCATGAAACATTATCCTTCTTTTGATTTGTTTTCAACCATTTAAAAATGTGAAAGGGTGCTTGGGTGGCTCACTTGATGATCATGATCTCAGGGTGGTGGGATCGAGCCCTACGTCAGGCTCCATGCCTGAGATTCTCTCTCTCCCTCTGCCCCCCACACCCTTTCTCTAAAATAAATAAGTAATTAATTGAAAAATGTGAAAGCTAATCTTAGCATACAGATCACATGAAAAGATGGATGGGCCACAGTTTGTGTCAACCCCTGAATGTAAAATGTTACAAACTCACTTAAAGCCCCCCCTCCCCCATTTGGAAGTACCACTTCCCAAAGTGCATTTCCCCCACCATCCCGAGTTAGCCATTCTCTGAAACTGGTGTTTTTCATCCCGTATGTACCATTATCTGTATAGTGCATGTGTGCATATCCCTAAACCGTGTACAATATTGATTTATATGCTTTGCACTTAACAGAAATGATGTCATATTTTGGGTACCCTTCTGCCTCTTTGCTCAGGACTCTGTCCGTCTGTCCGTCATGCTGTGTGTGGAGCCCAGCTTGGTCTTTTTCACTCCTGTATGATATTCTGCCTGTAGTTATGCTTTCTCTGGGAGTGCGTGGGCATTTAGGTCGCTGCCCACAAAGGCCTTTCCTTACACATACCACCCATTTTCACCCTTATCATGACCTTTCCTGGGAGTACTTTGAAAATCCCATTGTCCAGATGATCATGCTTTTGACTTAGAGCAGTTTGGTAACTTTCTGAAGGTAGTGAGGGGCAAAACTGACATCTGAATCCATGACCTTTCCATGAGGAAATTCGAGTTTATAACCACTTTGCCATCGGTGGGTATGTTGGATTTTATTGAAGTAATGAGAACAGATCCTCCCAATGATGACCTTGCAATACTGATGTGCTTAGCCTTTCTCTGAGGACACCTTGACTCAGTGCCAAACATTATTGCTCGTAGTTTAGCCCTTTGGAAGCCGCCAGGTACGGTGTGATGAACGTGAACCAGAAACCTCATTTCCTAACCACAATGGATAGGAATTTAGGAGGAATAAATATCATCATCGTGCAGGGACTGAACAGCTTTCTATAAAAAAAAAAAAATGAGAAAGACCCAGGAGACTTGTCCCATGCTTTCCCCGCACCCCATAACATTTTATCAAAGTCACAAGTAATTCAGGAACTAGTGTTTTCTTCCTTGGTGGGGACCAAAGTGATGGGCTGTGGAGTCTGGTCGCCAAGAGGGATCTGTTAAATATTACGGATGCTTTTGGAGCCTCTGTCCGTCTGTCTGTCCGAGTAACACGATGTCTGTTTTCCCCTCGAAACTGCAGTCAACCCCTTTTGCTCCCTCTGCCTCTGCTTCTGGAAACCCAAACTCTCCCTCTCCGCCTGTCTCTCCCTTCCTCTGCTGGGAAGGCTCCCTAGCTTGCTCCAGCTCATTCCGATGACATTTCAAAGAGACCAGAATATATTTTTTCTAATGGCAAAATACCGTATGAAGGAAGGGAAAGTTTTAATCAAGTGGGTGTATTCTCCGGAGGGGCCCAAGTACTTCATTTTAATTCCTCATTTCCCTTTGATGAAAAGTTTAGTGCATTTTTATTATGTAGAATTTATAAGACGGCTGGGTTTAGGTAATCAGCTTTAATATTTATACTCTTAGGGAAAGAAATAGGAATCATTAGTAAGCATGCATAATTAATGAATAAATTACATTTCCCTTTGTTTTCTTCCAGGTACAAGGAAATGCTAGAACTGGTGATCTCACCCAGCCTCACTGTCAACAGCGATCGTCCGGGTAAATTGAAGCTTAACCGTCCCGCCGCCGATGTCCGGACTCTGAGTGACGTAGAAGGTAGGCCTCCCGGCGTGAGTTTCGGTGGCCGTCCCGCTCGCCCCGCGCCACTTAGTAAGGGACCGACAGCCTTCGACGCGTGTCCTTTCGCAAGTACAGTTTATGAGTTTCTCCTCCCGCCACCGGGACTGTCGCCTCCGGACCAACACTTTGGCGTGTGCGTTGCTAACAGTTCTGTGTGGTCATGAGAAGTGCAAGTGCAAGTGTGCTCGTTGGTGTTCTGACCTTGCTGGCTGCAGAAATGCGGACACCTCTGCGCACGACGGTTTCGGGCGCGTCCCCGGGCCCGGCCCTGGGTGTGTCCCCAGGGTCGCGGCTGCAGCTCCCGGGCTGTCCCTCAGCGCCCGGCCCGCCGCCGTGGAGCATCCAGGCGGGCGTCTTGTTTACCAAGGTCTGAGGCTGGGACAAGAACTCGTCTGCCTTTTGCTTTCAGGTTGGGTTAGAGTCAAGGAAGCAGAGGAGAGTTAAGCTGTTTAAAAAATTACTGGCAAATGATGCAGCCGAACTAGTTTTCGCTAGAACAATCCCAGCTATTGTTTGCTCTGTTTGGGATCTGTCAGCCTTCCTGGGAGAGCTGGGAGTTAGCACAAGGCATTAAGCTATTATGTTTAACCATTGGGCTTAACCCTTTAGTTGGCCGGCCTTGGGATTTGCCGCTGGTGTCCTGGGACCCCCGCCGTCTCTCCCTCACCGTCTATGTTCGATGCCAACTCACAGGACACAAATGCTACATAACTGTCGGGAAAAAACCAGAGACTTGTAGTCTAGTCAAATATAGCATCGCAAGGAATTTGCTTTTAAGCAAATTGAAACTCCAGGCTACCGGGAATAATTATTGCCATCACCAGGACAGTGACATTTCCCTTGCGCGCTGGCGATGGAGCCGAGACAAGCCTACTGAAAGTACCACCAAGAGGGTCCGGGCCCCCCCACCAAACCACATGCTAGAGAGCACACCCTTGTTCGTCTTGACACTTTGGAGTGTCCGTGTAAACCACCCTGGGCTCTCGGAGAATTTGAGACAGTTTATTAAGCCCTGTTCAAAAACAGTCATTTTCTTCTTTGTGCGTAGAGGCACTGCTTAACCTAGGGCTTCGTTTCGAAGCCAAGAGAACTAGGAGGAGGTGGAGGCTGCCGGGTGAGGAAGATCCCAGTCTGAATCCCTGCCCCACTTCTTCCCAGCCAGATAGCCTCCAGCAAATTGTTTCACCTTTTGAGCCTCTATTTTCTCACCTGTCAAATGGGGGCATAGTCACGACCGGCTTCATAGGGTGCTGGCTGCTGCCTGGCACGCCGTGGATGCATGGTATAGCGGTTAAGCTTTTTATTCCATGGCCATTCTCCTGTAAATCAAATAACCACAGTGAGTGTAAAACCATGGTTGCAAACTGGCAGCTCACAGCCAAGGCCGGTCCTCATGTATGCCTTTGTTTGGTTTACACACGGTACTTTAAATAAAAATGAGCTTATAAAAATCAGGAGCATTCACATAAAAATCTGGATTTCTAGTTGCTCTTAAAATGCTAAACGCTTTAGAGACACTAGGCCCACATTCCCACTTGGCTGCCACTAGTGGGAGCTGAGGAGCAGCTGTCCCTTAGATGGGTCCCGGCCACTTCCTTTTGTCCTTAATTTTTGTGAGCATATACTTTGTGCCAGGCACTGTGACAAGCAGTGTAACTGTAGATTACCTCTCCTCCTCCTCTGTCACCAGCAGAGCAAACATATGGCACTTGCTGTGTGCCAGGCATGAATGGACCAACTCACTGAATCCCCACAACCCCAAGAAGTAGGCACTGTTGTCAATCTTTGTGTTAACAGATGAGGGAACTAAGGCAGAAAGAGGTCAAGAGATCATGAGATAGCTTGATGGAGATGACATGGTTCTGTGACAGCCAGAATTTGAATCTAGGTAGTCTAACTCTGAAGTGTGTTCTAATCAGCACACTATCATGTTTCTCATTGAATTACTATATCCAAAAAAAAAAAAAAAAAAAGAATTACTATATCCCAATAGGCTGGGAGCCCATCTTACAGATGTGTAAGTAGAGGCACAGGGGCATTAAGTATTGAGTAAGCAGCCTAAAGACACACCCAGGTGCTCTGGCTCTAGAGTCCCCACTTCTAAACTTTAGAATCGCCTTCTACCAAGCCCTTGAGAGTCCTCAGACCCCAAGTATTTGTCCCCTACAGTGGTAGCATCCACAAACACACCATCTGTCTCCTTTTTTGATGACATGGAACAGTCTGCAGCCTTTCCGCTGCCCTGGAGCCAGCTGGCAGCCAAGGTGAAGGCTTTGGGGCTGAGTGTTGGAGTGAAGAGCGGTTGCTCCCAAATTCAGAGCAGGGTCAGGCTATACACACACACACACACACACACACACACACACACACACTTTTCTTTCTCTTGAGATGGGCAATGAGCTCCCAGGCTCTGCAGGGAACATTTCACCAAAACTCTAGCCTCTAGTGCCAGATTGGTCAGCTGCCCTTCCAGCCTGGCCTTCTGGGCCCTTCTGTGACAAAGTCATTTTTGAGTGACTGCAAAGGGCCAGATCCAAGGAAATCCCAGGGCGAGGCATGAGCCATGGAGCCTACATTCAGGAGGACTCTGGAGGGAATGTGAAACCAAGAAATCCCCTGGTGGCTCCCACTGCATTCGTGGCTCTGCCTCTTACCACCTGTGCGTCTCTGGCCTGGTCACCCAACCTCTTTTGAGTTTATTTGCCTCATCTCTTAAAGGGAAATTTCAGGGAGCTTTCAGAATTGTTATGAGGATGAAATAATTAAAACATGGAGAGGACTTAGCATTTCTCAAAAAGTGTAGAATAACGTCTAATTGCCTTGCCCTTGGCCACCAGACCTGCCTCGTCTGTCCCTGCCAGCCTCTCACAGTCGGCTCCTCCTCATCCCGTTTGCTCAGTAGACCCAGCCCCGGCCTCGTTTCATTTGCTGTACCCCAGGAGTGTGATTCTGCCCTCGGGGCCTTAGCACTTGCTGTTCCCTTGGCCTGGACCAGTCTCCCCCGGCTGGAGGACCATCCCTCAGCCCCCGGTTCTCACCAGAGAGGTCTTACCCCATCAAAAGTAACTGTTCATTCACTCATGCAATAGGTGTGTTTAGTCAGCTGCGTGCCCAGCATTGTGTTAAGCCCTAGAAAGTCAACATACAAAAGCCCCTGCCCTCCTGGAGCTAGGTGGCTGGCAGGCAAGAGGCTGGTAATAGTGAACAAGCAAAAAGTACAGAGCATGTCAGACAGTGGTATGTGCTGGGGAGTGGCGCAGGGAGCAGGGAAGGGGAAGGCAGGGCTGTGGGGATGTCCCTGGGAAGGTTATGCTTGAGTAAAGACCGTAAGGACATAAGGGAGGGCGTTTGTGTCTATGCAGAAGAATAAGCTCATGGGCAGAGGAAACAACAAGTGCAAAGGCTCTGGGGCAGCAGCATCCCCAGAGCACCTGAGGAGCAATAAGGAGGCTAGTGCAGCTGGAGCCCGATGAGTCAGGGGCCATCGGGGAGAGGAGGGCAGAACCATGGCCAGGCTCAGACCTCACCCGGCCTTGAGAGCCACTGCAAGGACCCTGGCTCCTGCCCTGAGTGAGATGGGAGCAGAGGAGGAGACATATGACCTGCATATTGACAGGATCCCATGGGCCATCCATGAGAACGACTGGGAGTGGGGACCCAATGGAGGCCCATAGACCAGCAAGGGAGGCACGAGAGTGACCCAGGTGAGAGGTGTTGGGGCCTTGGACCAGAGCTAGGGGCAGGGGTCAGATTCCGGACCAGAGCTGAGGGTTGGGCCTACAGAACACCGACCCTCACTGTCTTGTGCCCTATTTTCTTCACCACTGTACTTCCTATCAGAAGGTACAAGCTTGTTCACCTGTCGTTTACGGGGCTCCCAGCTAGGCTGTCAGCTCAGAAGGCCGACCTGGCCCACCTCAGCTACCTGCGTTCCCCCCTGCGAGAGCAGCATGTGACACCTTGAAGAAATCCTCCCAATGAGTGAGGACAGAAGACGGAGCGCTCCCCGCTGGCGGCCCCAAAGGCTTTCACACCTCCCGGCCCTGGCCACCCTGCACCCCCTGCCTGAGTACCCTGCCTTTTCCTCTGTTTCTCCGTGACACACCAGTGTCTGCTCACCAGCTAACACATAAACACACGATCCATACAAAGACTGGCAACATTGAGGCTGCATCTACCCAAGCTCCCCCTTCCCTGGAAATAACCACTATACCCTGTTCTGCATGTGTTAAGACCCTCCTGTAAGCAATCACATTTGTATCAATGAGCATTCATGTGACTTAGGTGTGTACATTTTTATATACCTAAAAATGTATGTTTACTATAGACATTATGGTATCGCTGGAAAAAATCTAAACACAAGAGCTGTCACATAAGACATATTTGCTCTAACTTGGTCTGCTCGTTCAGGACACATTAAGTAATGATTTGCCTCTTTTTTACATAACCGAATAACGCACTCACAAGTGACTCTGCCCCAGTTCACGAAGCCATCCCCTGTGGATGAACGTGAGTTATCTAATTTTTTACTCTTACAAACAGTGCTACCAGGGGTATCGTCATGCAAGCTGCTGTTTGAACATGTGCCCTGTTTCTCTAGGGAAGATGCTAAGAAGTGGAAGTGCAGCATCACAGGGCTCCCTTCACCGTCCTTTCTGCCTGGCAAACTGCCCCTCATCCGGTGTGGCCTCTGCCTCATTGTGAAACTTCCCAAGCCCCTCCAGAGAGTTGGTAGTTTCTCATTCATTGCTTCATTTCTGCAGCCATGTGGTCACTGGGTTGTTTGATGCGCCTGCCGTGCATGAGGCGCTGGGGACCTGAGAGAGAAGCAGACCCACTTACTCCCTGCCTTCAGCGGCTTTGCAGGTCACTCGGCTCTCAGAGGCACTTTTTGCATCTTCCCATGCTCACTGGACCCCACATCCTATAGGGTTTGGGCTCAGCCAGGCCGTGTGTTTCCCAGCTCTGCCACTTGCTCGCTGTGTGCACTTGACCAAATTCCTCTTCTCCTTGAGCCTGTGTCCTCATCTGGACAATGACGATATGTCTGCTGCATGTGTGTTCAGTGAATTGTTCTAGAATGCCTGCCGTGAGCCAGCACCTGGTTTAGGTGGTGGGAATATAATGGTGAACGAGACAGACTAGTTCCCCTCCCAGAGCTTATGTTCTGGTAGAAGAGACAGGTACTGAATTTTTAAACAAATATGGGATTTCAGATGCTGGTAATTTTTATGAGGAAGTACAGCAGGAATGTGATAGAGTGACCTGCACATGGGCCAGTGGTTAGAAAGGCTTTAGCATGATTTTGTTAAAGCCTTGCAGAGTGCTTAGAAAACACTAAGTATGGGCTAGCTCTGTGTGCCTCCCTCTGTAATGTGCATAGACTCAGCTGGGGACTTTGTTAAACTGCAGGTTCTGATCCAGCCTAAGAGTCTGCATTTCTAACAAGCTCCCAGGCAATGCTGATGCTTCTGGTTCACCAGCCACTCTGAGTAGCGAAGTGCCAGTTTCGTGTTTCTCAAATTCTCTTGTGCATCAAAATCACTTTTCAGGTTTTGTTACCATATAGATGACAGGGCCCTACTCCTAGCATTGCTGATTTGGTACAGGTTTGCTCTGGGGCCCAAGAATTTGTGTTTCTAACAAGGTCCAGGAAATACTGTTGCTGCTGGCCCAAGGACCACACTTTCAGAATGGGCTTCCTCACTGGTTTTAAACCTGGCTGCACTCTGAAATCTCCTGGGAAGTTGAAAAAAATGTTTCAGGCTCATGTCCAGATCCCACCCCCAGAGATTCTGATTTAATTGGTCAGAAGTATGACCCAAGCAATGGGATTTTTCTAAAGCTCTCCAGAGGAGCTTATTATGTACCCAGGATTGAGAACAGTTGTTCTAGATGGTGAATTCCTCCAAGACAAGGACAGTTTTTTATTTCTATATATGTATTTAAATTATTGTTCCTGAATAACATCGAGCTTTGTCCATGACTCATGGGTAGATACTTAAAAATTATTTATGGGGGATAGGTAGATAGATCAATGGATGGAAAGGTAGAGGATGGATGGTTGGAGGCAGGATGGATGGGTGGATGGAGGAAGGATGCAGATCATTGGAGGGTAGATGGATGGTTGGGTAAAGGATGGATTGTGAATGAATGGAGGATGGATGGAGAATGGATGTGGATGGGAGGATGGATGGTGGGTGGGTGAATGAGTGGGTGGGTGGTTGGATGGATCAAGGATGGGAAGATGGATGGATGAGTAGATGGATGTGTAGATGGATGGGTAGATGGATGGGTGGGCAGATGAATACAGCATGGTCTTGAAGAATAACGGATAACTTTAGACTGATATTGGCTTTGAATTCCTAGTAAAGTTTCCTTAATTTCCCCCTGCCTTATTTCCATATCTATAAACTACAGATAATAACTTCCTTGTTAGGTTGTTATGGACGGTGATAGAGGTAAGTCTCCTGCAGTCCTTAGCACAATACTTGGCTTATAGGAACCACTTGAGAAATATTAACTCTCATCCATTGCTATTCAAGGGAAAATTGGATTTCAATTGTATCCCGTCTTCTGGAAGGAGAGGAAAAAATGTTATAGAACTAAGAAAGCAAAGCTGAATAGAGAAAACTTTTTCATTTAAAACGCAGATACAAAAAAAAAAATGCAGACATCTTTTGCAGAAGCCAAGGCTGTCGTTTCATTACATGTTTCTGCTAGAGGTGAGACTGCCCATGGGACAGGTTGGGCTGTCTTCTCTAGGACCTCCTGCACCTCTTCTGCTCCAGGCACGATAGGGTCTAATTTTCAGTCCCTGTTTCACTGGTTCCAGCCTGGAGCTGGCAGGTTTTGATTCATCTCATCCCAGCCAGGCTGAGCTGCCCAGACCTTTGCCCGAGTCCTCACCTGAGGAGGTATAGATCAGCTTCGCCTCTCCCACCCTTCAGCCTCTCCCAGCTGGCTTCTTGGGGGCTTTAGCACCTGGAACAACCTCTACCTGAACAAAACAGAAATCCCACTCTGGGGGGATTGGTGGGGTGTGAAGGAAATCACCAGTCCCCTGTTTATGTGAGAGGGCACTATTATTAATTATCGAATGCCTTCCCTGTGTAAGGAGCTCTCGCCTCTGGCAATGTCTCTCAGATTCCCACCTTCTCCAGCCACTCTCTGCTCTATGTTGATATCACCTCTCCTGTTGCGTGCTTACTGATTTTTCTTTTTTTTTTTTAAGATTTATTTATTTATGAGAGACAGAGAGAGAGAGAAAGAGAGGCAGAGACACAGGCAGATGGAGAAGCAGGCTCCATGCAGGGAGCCCGGTGTGGGACTCGATCCCAGGACTCCAGGATCACGCCCTGGGCTGAAGGCAGGCCCTAAACCGCTGAGCCACCCGGGGATCCCCCTTTCTGATTTTTCTTTGAAACAATCCCATTTCAATTAATTCATTTCAAAATGACTTAACACCAATCCAGAAATGAAGTTATGCCTTTGATAGTCTTACCATGATTCTAACATGCATTCAAATAAATCGGTGATGATTTAAATAGAAGAGCCTGTATTTATGTGCCCTCTCGAACCCCATACTCTGAGATATGGTGGCCTTGTTCCGTTCAGTCCTAGGAACACCCCTATAAGGGACAGATGCCTTGTTCCCTGTCACATAGCCACTCAACCAGAGCTGAAACTGGGGTTAGCTCTTCTGGACTCCTAATACAGTGCTCTCTCCTGCTGTCACTGTCCCTGGCCCAGGAACCCTTTAAACCACCCATACAGAGAACGTGAGCTGATTCAGTTTATAGACATGCACCTTTCGTAGCAAAGACCTTCCTCAAGACATCTTGCACTAGAAATCGTCTCATCTCATGGGGATCACTTAGAAGTGGGCCCCTGGGGTCCAATTAGGCAGCATAATAGTGGCTGCTGCTTTCAGAATCATTAGCTTCTTAATCCTCCCAGTGAGAGGTAAAAAAGTGTGAACATTCAAATTGGGCTCACGGATTTAAGTGGCTTACGCAAGGGCCCCGGGAGAATGGAAAGCTAATAACAGCTCCTGCATGTGAGCTCTTACCACTTGACGGGTCCCTGCCTCTTGCAAGGCTGGTAGCAGCCCTGTGGGTGTGAGATATTGCCCCAACTTGTGGATGTGGAAACCAAGGCTTAGAGAGAGGAAGGGACAGGCACAAGGTCACATGGTCATCCTGCAGCAGCAGCAGCAGCAAGATTGAATTAAGCCCGTGTGCTTTTTTGGGAAAGAACGTTAAGTGGACAGATTAGAGAGATTTGGGTTGTAGATCTGGCCCACAGCAGGTGCATGCATGCACAAATGAATGAACAAAGTATGCATACCCTTGCACAAGTTCCTTCACACAGTTACACAAGTGTGCATTCACACACATAGACCTAGCTTTAGTTGCCTTATTTTAAAAATTGGATCTCATGCCTTGCTCATTTATATTGTGTTCTAGGCCCATTATGCATTTGAGTTTCGGACTTCTAGAATGGAGACTTATTTTTATGAACCTGGAATTGTGATGCTTTTTAATGATTTGCAGTTCTTTATTAGCCCATGGTCCAAACTCTCACCACTTAGAAGTGTGGTTTCGTGGCCTGGCATGTCAGCATCACCTGGACACTTTTTTTTGCTTTGAAGATGTTATTTAAATTCAAGTTCATTGACATATAGGGTAGCATTAGTTTCAGGGATAGAGTTTAGTGATTCATCGGTTGAATGTAACACCCAGTGCTCATTACATCAAGTACTCTCCTTAATGCCCACCACCCAGTCAACCTCATCCCCCTACCCACATCCCCTCCAGCAACCCTCAGTGTGTTTCCTAGAGTTAAGAGTCTCTTATGGTTTGCCTCCCTATCTGTTCTCATCTTACTTTATTTTTCCTTCCGTTCCTTTATGTTCATCTGTTTTATTTCTTAAATTCCACACAGGAGTGAAATTATATGGTGTTTGTCATTCTCTGACTGACTTATTTCACTGAGCATAATACCCTCTCACTCCATCTGCATCATTGCAAATGGCAAGATTTTATTCTTTTTGATGGCTGAGTAATATTCCAGTGTGTGGTGTGTGTGTGTGTGTGTGTGTGTGTGTGTGTGTGTGTACACCACCTCTTCTTTACCAATTCATTTATTGATAGACATCTGGGCTCTTTCCATAGTTTGACTATTGTGGACATTGCTGCTATGAACACTGGGGTGCTGGTGCCCCTTTGAATTGCTGTGTTTGTGTCCTTGGGATCAATACCTACTAGTGCAGTTGCTGGGTCATAGGGCAGCTCTATTTGTGACTTTTTGAGGAACCTCCCTACTGTCTTCACCTGGGAGCTTTCTTGACCTGCAGGCCAGGAGTTTGCATTTTCAGAGGATCCCCAGAGTCCTGTGCAGGGTACACTGCTCTGTACCCTCTATGTTCTTCCTTTCCAACTTGTAATTAGGTGCTTATTTGCATAATTCTCTGTTTGCTGTCCACCTTCCCCATTAAACAGGAGGTTCCTGACTGCTTTAGCTCACCGTTAGAACCCAGTTCCTGGTACCTGCCTGGTGCAGGTAGGCAATGAGTGAGTGAGTGAGTGAATGAATGAATGAATGAGCTCATTTCAGAGGCTTTGGCCATCTATTTAGCTAATCCTTCTCCTTTTATCCATAGGAAGCTGGGGAGGAAGAGAAGACTTAGGGTTTGAAATTCAGAAATAAGAGGAGGAGGTTCTCTGTCTCCCCAGCACCATCCCCTTGAGAGTTAGCTGTCCCATTTTATGTGCCAGCAGCATCCTCAAGACACGTGATGAGGCTCGAAGGATTGGCTACATCAGGTCGGGTCACTAGGGCTGCTTTCACCTCTAGCAACATGGATACAAATGATGCCTCCATTGACCTCAACCTTTTCCCTCGTGGCAAGTTCAGTGGCACTAACAAGGTTGAAAACAAGCAGCTGTGATCAACGTAAGTCCATCTCCATCTAGCAGGCTCCAGATCCCACCAGTGTGAGTGTGGGCGGCTGCTGCTTCTGTATGTAGTGTTTCCAGCACCCTGAAAATGCTGGGAGCTCACTTGATGAGTGGAGTCTGAGGTCACCTGCCCCTTGTGCCGATGGCCCCATGTTGGTGCTGGGGTGACCGTGAGAAGTATGACCTCCCCCTAGATTGCCAGCATGCTTGTACGCCTGCTGCTCCCACTGCCAGACTCTGTAACACTTTAGCATCAGACAGGGACTCGTGGCCACAGTCCACCCACTGTCTTCCCCTCTGGCAGGTTACGGTACCATCGTCATGCTGCTGTCTAGAGCATCGTGCCTGCATGCAGTGGCACTGCCAGAGCTGTGGGCAGGATGGTTCCTGGGCTGCACGGAGAGCTTGATGGTCTGGCCTCCCGTATCTCCACCCTCAGTGGGTCTGTCTTGCTCTGACTTCCATCCAGAGAAAGTGGTCAGATACAATGACATTGGGACGCCTGGGTGGCTCAGCAGTTGGATGCCTGCCTTTGGCCCAGGGTGTGATCTTGGAGTCCCAGGATCGAGTCCCATGTTGGACTCCCTGCATGGAGCCTGCTTCTCTCTCTGCCTGCGTCTCTGCTTCTTTCTCTCTCATGAATAAATAAATTTAAATATATATATTTTTTTAAAGATACAGTGGCATCTGAAAGAGGTGAAGTGGGCCTCTGAGGGGTCACCGAAAGGCATTCTGGGCTACCCTGAGAACCGTTGTTGCCTGCGACTTGAATAGCGAAGTCACATTAGGGCTGGCATTGCCCACAGACCGCCCTGTCAGGCCCACTTCCAAATATGCAGGTGATGTGTGCCTACAACTGCAAGCAGGCCTCCTGGTCCTTGTGACCTCCAAGGACATTAGCCTTAGGCCACAGCAAGAGTAACCAGATGGAGAGAGAAGCTCTGCACTCCCAGCAAGCCCCTGCCCCACCCCTGCGCCCAAAGCACTGAGCATCGCCGTCCTTGACAGGATCTCACCCAGGCCCCCTGAAAAAGGGAAACAGCTTGAGAGCCCCACTTGTCACAGGCCATCAGGGATCCCAATGAGATGTACACCATCCCCACCTGGGAAAAAAGGCAGAAAGGAGGGAGGCAGGTAGAGGATCATTCCGTATAATATGTACTCATTTTCCAGGTTTTCATGCCGCCAGGTCTCTGGGATGAAAAGTTAAATACGATACCAGTCCAAAAAGATCAGAGCCTGTGTTTTTCAAAAGTCCTACAGTCTGCAGAAGGCACAGCTTTTACTGAAGACCCATCTCTCACTTGCACAGTCGTCCGGAGGGTTTGCTGGGGCGGGAAGGGGAGAGACTTGTAGGTTCGCACAGCAGGAGAGGGAGACCTGCCCACCTGGGGAAGGCGGGTTGTTCAGCAATTCAGCGCAGAGGAGGCTGGAGTGCGGCAAACATGCAAATCACGGCGTGGAGGCTGGGGCAGAAAGACGCTTCACATTTACAGTTAATCCGAGCCCATAGGAATGTTTCCATAAGCTGCGATTTTTATGAATATTTACATATTTATTTAAGAAAAACATATTCAAAATGTTTAATTCAGTAACTTATGTATTACTCAACACGCTCAGATCATGGGCTTTTTACCAATAATGACACTGGCTGCTTCAGAATGAGACAGCTCGCTCTCCAGTCCTGGGGGAGGATAAGGATGGGAGGCTGGGAGGTCCTGCCGGCGGCAGCAGACCCAACTAGGGGAGCCAGCGTTGAGTGAGCACCTACTGCGTGCCAGGGGCTCTCCTTGGCATTAGACCATGGCTGTTCTGGACACATTGTAAGAAATGTATTTTCACACTGCTGTTCAACACACACGCACACATACACACACACGAGCCTGCACACACCCCACACAGCACATTCTCACATCTATAGCTGGAACCAAGGTCTCCCCCAAATCCTTCCTACTCTGGGCAATACGTGCTGCTATCGTCCATTCGGCTTTATTGTCTGGCCCTAGCTGTTGCTCCCTGAATGGGCTTTGGGACTCCCACCCTTGACCCAGGGGTTTGGGACTCCAACAGAATTTGACTCAGCCAGGGAGGTGGTTCAGGGAACGGACTCGGGACACACAGGGCCCTGGGGGCCAAGTTCCAATTCCAGTGCCCACAGGCCGTGTGACTTGAGCAGGGGCCCTTAGCCTTCTGCAGTTTCTTCATCTGTACTATAGGGACGATGACACGGCCTGCCTGGTTGTGGGGACTGTGAGGTCATGCATATGAGCAGTTAGCACAGGGCCTGGCACGTAGTGAGCGCCTACGTGGATGCTAGTTACTGTTGTTACCATGAGTGCCATGGTGGGCTGCAGTGCCCTGGTTGCCAGGAAAGCCTCTGCAGCCAGGCCACCTGAGTTCGGATCACAGATCTGCCCCTTATGACCCCTCTGGCCTTGGGTGAGTTACTTAAACTCTGTGCCTGCAGCTCTTCATCTGTAACCTGGAGATGTGAATAGAACCCACTCCTCGTGGGGTGATTATGAGGATTAATAGTAACTAATCCAGGTAATAGAAGAGAGCTTGGCATGTAATAAGCACTGGGTAAATGAAGATGACATCATCATCTTCTCATTTAACTGGCACGCATTCTTGAGAGATCAATCCCCCCCACCCATTTCACAGGAGGGAACACTGAGGTCCAGAGACTCTAGGCAAGTGCCCAAAGTCTCATTGCTGCTGAGTAATGGAATTGGAATTGCAAGTTGGCATTCTGAGCCTCCAGCTCCGGAGCTGACGGAGGCTCAGAGCTCCTGAGACCTTGGAGCATTTCTTAGGAGGCACAGGGACACCACCCCCCCAGCCACATACCCCAGTGCCACCTAGGCACTGCCCAGGCAGTGTGAATCAGCAGGTTGGTGCAGTCAGGAGACATGTTCTCTAGTATCTGCCAGGGCTCCACAGGGGGGACATTGATTGCACTGTTAAAGAGGACTTAGCACAATCTCCAGGGGACTGCCCATTTGTAAAATTAGCTTCTTGAAAATCTCTCTCCCAGTTTAATTCTATCACCTGTTTGTTGCCTCTTTCATCATTGTCTCCCCTGATGGATGAGTGTGCCCAGGGAGACACTTGAATCAGGAGTGCAGGCCCATTCTGCCTTCTGCTCCAACCCTAGCTGGAGCCCAGGAGATGAGCCAAGATGTGTCTCCCCCTAGGTGCTGGGGCCAGCACCACCTGCACCCCATGGACCAAAACTGGGGAGAGAGAGGAGGAACATTGAGGTGATGTCATCAGAAGGGAAATGGACATAGGATAATCCAAACCCAATGGTGTCTGCCGTTCCTGGGTTCTTGGGATTGCCTTTGAGGCAGGGAAGGGAGCAGTTCTCCATCCAGGAGTGGAAATGGCACCAGCCTGGGAGGCAGGAACCCTGGTTCAGGTCCCAACGGGGCTGCTCTCTCGTTATATGAGCTTGCTCCAGCCTACTGTTTCTGTCCCTTTGGCCTCAGTGTCCCCATCTGTGCAAGGGGTGGCACATCTACTTTGATGTTTCAAGATGCTATAGTAGACTCCTTCCATGTGGTCCTTCAATCAGTACCTGGAGACAGAACTCCCCAAAAAGGGTTTTCAAGAAGGAAAGTGCTAAGATGTGCCTTGGAGGAGCTTTTGTGATTAAGAAAGTCCCTGACAGCAATTCTCTACGTTTCTTCCCACTCGGGCCAGCATCTGAAGGCCCAGCTTCTGTGGATCATCAATCACTCTGACAGCTAAAGCCCTTCCAATTTTTCTTTTCCCTCCAGGCGTCACCACATCGGCCCCTCCGAGTGTGTCTCAGTTCTTCTCAAGGTGAGCACCCTGGCCCAGCTCCCCCTGGCTCTCTCCCTTCCTCCCCCTTTCGGGGCAAGGCTCTGGGGCCAGAGTCCCTGGAAGGGGATCCCAGGGCCAGCACTTCCCAGCTGAGCCACCGCCAGCCTGCGATTCCACCTGGCAGGCCTCAGTCTCCCCATCTAGGAAAGGAGCTAGAACATGTAAAAGAGGCTTCAAGTGAAGCTGGGAGCAGAGTGTTGGGTGTTGGCTCTGTTCTCCCCTCTTTGTTCATTTTATTAGTCTTTCCTTCTCTTTCCCTCCCCTTCCTCTCCTTTCCTGGGCCAACTCTTTGTCACTCCTTCCCGCCCTCCCTCTGTCCTTGCCTCAGCCTCCCTCTATTCCTTCCTCTCCCCTCTCCACTCTGCCTCCCCCTCCCTCCTGCTCTCTCTGCCTCCCTCTTGCCTTCCCCCTCCCCTCCTCCCTGGTTTCATCCTCTCTTCCCACCCCAACACCCACCCAGCACTCCTTCAGGCCACATCCCTTGTGGGACCCCGAGGCCCAAGGCCTGGAAATGGGTGAGGGGTGGTCCCTGCCCTCAGGGAGTTGCCCATCGAGTGAAGGAGACAAGCCAGTAAAGCCGAGACCCGCCCCCTCACATGGGCAGCATCAGTGTCTGCCACAGGTGTGCAGGGGGCAGAGGGGGCTCCCTGGTGGCCACAGCTCACTCAGAGCCCTCTGAGCCCTCGGGAAGCTGCTGGCCTACACCCCACAGCCTGGGAAGCCCTGCACTGGGCCTGGCCAGGTGGCCAAAGTGCCCTCAATCTAGAGGGTCAGCTCCCTCAGATGTGGGCCTGCGCCTCCCTTGAAACCACTGGAGAAGCTCTTTAGAAGGAGCACACTTCCTCAGCCCTCCTTTCCCTGCACATGTTTTGGGGGTTGTTAGTAGCAACAGAGGTCTGTCAAATGTATCTATACTTTTCTTCAAGCCTCAGAGTTGGGGACTTCCACCATGTTCTCTAGGTTTTCACTATAGCCCTTCCCAGTTTATTTTTTTTTTTAAGAATATGGTTTTCTATTTTTTTTAAATATTTTATTTATTTATTCATGAGAGACACAGAGAGAGAGAGACACACACACAGGCACAGGGAGAAGCAGGCTCCATGCAGGGAGCCTGACGTGGGACCTGATCCTGGGTCTCTAGGATCACACCCTGGGCTGCAGGCGGTGCTAAACCGCTGCGCCACCAGGGCTGCCCAGCCCTGCCCAGTTTAATCTGCAGGAGAGGGGTGTGGGGTGGGGGGGCATTCTGATGGGAAGATGGGAAGCAGGAGTTGATGCCTGGAATTACCACCTTCTAGTTCCAAGGGCAGGTGTCACTTGGGAGCAGGTTCAGTTAAGGTGCTGTGCTCAGCGCTCATTCCTAACCCTGGGGATGCATCGTTGGGTGCTGGCCTGAGCGGGAACCCTGGTGGATGAAACCCTCCAGAACTGGTTCTGGCGCCTCTGGGTCCAATGAGTTTGTCACGCACTCTGGAACAAGTTCCCCAACCCTCTCTCACAGTAGTAGTCGAAAGAAAAGAAGGGCAGGAGAACATCTTTTCATAATTCCATAAAGTTTTGTGCCCATCTCACAACTGCCATGAGGCTTCTTAGGCAGGAGGAATTCTGGGAATGAACAGGTTTTAACCTAAAAAGATGTAACCAGAATGGGACCCATCTAGAATTGGGGATCTCATTAACATCTCGGCAGGCTCTCTAGTTAGAACAGCTACATACGGGATATCAGGCGCAGCTGGCCTCAGTGACCAGGTGTGGGAGCTAACGGGAGACATGGCACAGTGATGTGGTGAAGGGCGCGGCCTCTGCATCCGTGCTGCACTTTCAGTATGTTCCTTGGTCTCTGTCTGCCTCTGTTTTCTTATCTGTAAAATAGGAATAGGAATAGGAATTACCTCGAGGGGTTGTCATAGTTGTCATGAGGCTTAAATGAATCAATACACAGAAAGGAATTAGAATAGGACAGTGCCTGGAGCGTAATACACACAAGAATTTTTAGCTGTTTTTATCACTAAAGGAGGGGGACTCTGTAGGGGCTGTTGTAGATGGTGTGTGATAGAGAAGTGGCTGCTACTCAGATCGGTTGCTAAAGTTGCACAGGAGTGCAGACCTAGGCTTGCTAACACTTCTGCCTTGTAGGTGTGTATGTGTGGGGGGAGAGGGGAGGGAGGAAGAGAAATCTCCTGGTTTGAAAATAATAGTGATGAATTCAAATTAAAAAATCAATAACTGCACTACCTAGAGAAATTATATCCATGAATCCATGGACCACCTGTGGCTCCTGGGCCACCACCTTGTCCCCTTCCCTCTGGAACAACCCACCTTGACTTTAATTATGGCTGCCTGAAGGGCTGGATCCATCCCTGTCCTCTAAGTGAGAAGCAGCTTAGTTACAAGTGTGGACTCTGGAGTCACAGTCCCGACTTCAAATTCCAGATCCCCTACTTTCTAGCTGTGACTTGAGGTCTCTGAGCTTTAGTGCCTCATCTCAAACATGAGAATTACAAGAAACCCTGCCCCAGAGAACTGATGTGAGCATCCGATGAGATACACTGCAGGTGTTAGCCTGTGGGACACCATTCAAGCCTGTGGTGAGAACACAGTGAGTGGAAGCACTCGTGGTATTACAGGTGTCTTAGTAAGTGGCCCTTTAAGTCCTAGGTCTTCATGGGACCCTGTCATTCAGCATGGAGAACAGAAACCATTTGTGTTTTTGTGTTGCATGTTAACGGAATATACTCTACAGCTGATGTCAGCCCAAAAGGATTTTCCTGGAAAATCTGAAGTAGCTCCCAGTGTGAGTGAAAGTGGAATAATCAGACCTTGAGAAAGACCAAGAAAAGGACAGCTTCTGGAAAAAAAAAAAAAAAAGGACAGCTTCTGGGATCCAGGCAATAGAAGAAAATGAAAAGACAGGCTCTTCAGAGTATAGCTGGTGAAATGAACTATGCAGGACAAGATTTAAATTCCCAGAGTGGAATCTGATGGGGTGATGTTCCATCATGAGCCCACAGCTTGGCTAAGAGCAGGGCCTCTTGATTGACAGCCCTGTCCAAGCTGTAGTCATTGGGAGGGTGTCTAAGTTAGGATAAAGTAGAGTAGGACGGAGAGGCTGCTGCTTTCAATGGCACAGACCACTGACCTCACACAGCAAAGGCTTCTTTTTTACTCACTTCAAGTTCAGTGTGGATTGAATGAAACTCCCCAGGGCAGCTCTCCTCTCCATGCTGATGCAAGACCTAGGAGATACCCACACTGTAGCTCTTCCGTCTCCATCTTGACAGTTGCTGCCAAAAGAGAAAGGGCAGGAGGGTCACAGGGGATGGTTTTATTGGCCAGACCTGGGAGCAGCTTATACATTCTATGGAGCAGAATCCGATCACATGATGGAATCTGACTGCAAGGCAGATGAGGAATAAAGTCTTCCAGCTGTCCAGGAGGAGGGAAATGAAATGGGGTTGTATGAACACAGATGTTGTCTCTACCCTGGAAAGAGCAAATACCCAAAGGAAAATAAGGGGGAAGGGATGCCAGGCTGGGTATGGAGATTTAATCTTCTCTTTTTCCATGCAGACCTTGCCCACGCGCCCTGCCCAGCCAGCCTGCCACAGCCATGGCAGCCTACGGCCAGACACAGTACAGCGCGGGGATCCAGCAGGCTGCCCCCTACACCACCTACCCTCCTCCAGCACAAGCCTATGGAATCCCTTCTTACAGTGAGTACCAGACCAAGCCCTGGCTTTCCCACTGGGGCCCCCAACATCATGGTCTTTCTTCTGCCCTGTTGCCTCAGTTAAATGCAAAATGGTAAATGCAGCCAGCCTAATTTTGGATTGGAAATAGAAATGACAGATACATTTGAGTATGGCTTTAGTTTGACAGACTATATCAGGCCTCTTTTGATTGCAAGAGTAAGAAATTTAACCCAAGCTGGCTTAGGAAAAATGAAAACTTAATGACTCACATACTGAGAAATCTAGAGGTACAACTAACATCAGGTATGACTGGATCCAGGTGCTCCAATGATGTCAGGTTTGGATCCCACTCATCCCACTCCAGGTTTGGATGTTGTCCTCTGAGTTGGCACTAGTCCCACACAGGTTCTTCCCATGTGGCAGCAAAGATGGTACCTATCACTCTGGGTTAGTTCCATTCACCTCAGCATGCGCAGGAAAAGGAGAGTGCATCTTTCCCAGTCACCCCACCAGAATCCCTAGCGGCCCTCGTTAGCCCAGATTGGGTCATGTGACAAGACTTCAGTCTAGGCAAGGATATGAAAGTGAGAGAAATAAGGAGGCTGAAGCATGTGGAGTGTATCTGAGGGAGAGATGGTTCTCTTAAAGGGAACTAATAGATGTTGGGAAGACAAAAACAGACCTATAGACTTTGACTGTGAGAACCTTCGTACTAAGAACCAGAGAGTCTATGAACCTGGCCCACCACCCACTGCTCACCTGCCCTTGTCTGTATTGGTCAGGCTTCTCCAGAAAAGCAGAACCAATGGATTGGAGCTCTCTATATCGCTGCATCTATATTGAGAGGAGAGACAGAGAGAGAGAGAGAGAGAGAGAGAGAGAGAGAGAGGCGTATCATAGGAACTGGCTCATCCAATTCTGGAGGCTGAGAAGTTAAGAGATCTGTGGTCAGGAAGTTGGAGAGCCAGGAAAGCCAATGGTATCATTCCTATTTGAGTCCAGAGGCCTGAGAACAAGAGGGCTGGTGGTATAAATTCTGGTCTAAAAGCAGGCAGGCCCATGACTCAAGAAGCCCTTCTTTCAGCTCCCAGTCTGAAGGGGAAAAGACCGATATCCCAGCTCAAGCACCCCTCTTACTCAGCCTTTTTGTTCTATTCAGGTCTTCAATTGATTAGGTGAGGCCCACTCACGTTAGGGAGGGCAGTCTGCTTTATTCAGTCTACAGGTTCAAATGCTAATCTCATTCAGAGACATTCTCACACAGATGTACCCAGAATAATATTTGATGAAATATCTGGGTACCTTGTGGCTCAGTGAGGGTGACACATAAAATTAACCATCACACTGCCTATGGCTTTTTTTTCATTATTTTTTTTTAATTTTATTTATTTATTCATGAGAGGCACAGAGAGAGAGAGGCAGAGACCTAGGCAGAGGGGGAAGCAAGCTTGGGGAGCCTGATGTGGGACTTGATCCCGGGACCCCAGGATCATGACCTGAGCCAAAGGCAGACGCTCAACCACTGAGCCACCCAGGTGCCCCTGCCTATGGCTTTTATTCATGCTGGTCCTTCCCATCTTAATTGAGGTATCAACCAAAAGCTCTTTTGGTAGCAAATGACAAAAGCCCAGTACTAATTAGCTTAAGGACATAAGTGTGTTTATAGCAAACATAGCTGAACAATCTTATGGTTCTAGCTTCAGGCAGGGCTAAATCCAGGTACTCAAGTGATAATATGAGGCATTAGTCTCCCTGCTTCTCTTTGGAAGGTTAAGCTTCAGTCTCAGACAGGCTCTCCCACTGCGGTGCCCAAGACAGTGCTAGCAGTTCCAAGTTGTAACAACCCCCAAAAAGAGAGCTTCTCTCATCCAGGACTTCCTGGCCTATCCCAGGGATTCCTCCTACTGGACTCCCCTGGCCATCGCTGACCTAGACACTGGGGCAGAGAAGATAGAATGCTCTGGATGGCCACATTGGGCCTCACGTCCACCCTTGGAACCAGGAATCAGGTCAAGCTCACCCAAGAAAGAAAACCAACCTGAATGTAAGGAAGGGGTGGTCCCCAGAGTTGGAGGGGGCAGGTGGAAACCCCAGATGTCTAGTGGACAGAATGTGGGATTGGAAGGCAGGAGACTTTGTGTCCAGGCCCTGCTGCCTCTGACCTCCTCAAGCCACAGTTTCCTCAACTGTTGATTTAATGTCTTGTCTCCTCTTCCCAACTTCATGATGTAGCTTGAGTACAGAGATCCAATCTTATATATTTTTTCCCTCCCTCTTCCCCTTCTCTACCTCTCCTCTGTTCCTGTGTTCATTTATTCACTCATTCATCCCTTCATGCCTTCATGACATTGGGTCATGTGCTAGGCACACAGAGGTCAAAACAGAATGGGCCCTCTGCGGAGCTTACAAGTCTGGAACAGAGGTAATAAAGTGAAAGCCAATGGGTAACGTGGATAGCTCTCTTAACCTACAAAATACACTTGACATTTTAAGAATTAATTGCCCATTTTAAAATGCTAACATAAAAAATTTATATTTCTGATGCCTTTAAAAGGAGAGATGATTGGGCAGCACTGGGCCTACAGTTTTTGTGTCGGGAATAGGTGGCTCTGAGTAGGGCTGACCCCATTAGCCTAAATTCGTCGTGGTCCCCACCCAGCTCACATGACTCCTTTGAATTAACTGCCTGTCCCCAGAAGACATTAGAGTTTGCAATCCCAGCCTACAGGGAGAAAAAAAGTTTAAAGATTGAAAAATCTTTACGTGTTTCAAACTATGATGCATGATACAAGGAAGAGAAGTAGGTCACGAGAAAGGACGGAAGAAGGAAGACTTCCTCTAGGATCCAGCATCAGGGAGGCCTTTTAAATGAGGCGCTGATTCGGCTAAGAACTGAGACAGCATCCAGGCAGGGGACCACCCTTGGGAAGATCCCTGAGATGGGGAGGAATTTAGTGAGTCCAAGATGCCCAGTGGCCGAAGCACGGTGGGGGCTGGAGTAGGAGAGGTGGGCAGAGCCCTTCAGACCTGGGAAGGATTGGGGATTTTATTCCAAGTGAGATGGGAACTCACTGGCAAGTTCATAAGGGCTTATATGCTACAATCTGGGTTTTTTTAAAGATCACTCTGGTCACTGTGAGAAGCCTGGATCAGAGAGAAGGAAGAGGGAAACAGGCAGGCCAGTGGGAGCCTGAGGAAGTGGGTGGATGGGGTGATGGTGGAGGCCTGGGGCAGGGCAGTGCAGAGACTGAGAGAGACAGATGGGCAGGGTGCAATTCTAGAGGTAGGAGTGACAAGTCCCCGGTGGGAGGTGGGCAGGAGGCCAGGCATCGGTAATAGTCACCATTGTGGAATCGCTGTCACCCTGAGTCCTCTGTACTGTGTCCTTACCAGAGAGGGTAAATAACTCTCCCAGGGTCGCCAGCAGCCTGGCCCTGGAGTCCAAGCTCTTAACCACTGGACCCTGCTGCCCGAGGCTGCATAAATGCAAGGAGATTACCGATGACAGACCTCTGCCAACAGCTTTGGGCACCATTTCCAACCTTCTGTCCCTCCTGTGCTGGAAGACTCGTGATATAATCACACCTAAGTTACCCCACCTGGCTGACAGCCAGAAAAAATGAAGCCGTATTATTTTTCAGTGTAAAAGAGAAAAGTCACCCTGTTCTCAAAGCATGGCAGGTGGTAAGAGCACATGTCCTGGCCTCGCATGCCAGCTCTGCCACTGGCTCGTCCTAACACACTGGGTGAGCCACCTCAGTTTCCTCACTCATACAGCAGCAGGAATACCAAGTCTGGCCCCCTCATGGGTATTATGAAGATTAAATGACACTATTGATATCAGAGGTCAGTCACCACTTTCTGCAAAGGTCCTGATGGTTCTCTCTGGCTTTGTGGTCCAGACGGTCTCTGTCACAGCTGTTCAGCTCTACCACTGTAACGTGTAAGCAGCCAGACAATATGTACACTAATGGATGTGTCCGTGTTCCAATAAAACTTTATTGACACAGGTAGAGTCAGATTTGGTCCATGGACCATAATTTGTCAACCCTTGATCTATGAAGGGCTTAGCTCACAGGGCCAGCTCAAGGAAGTGCTCAATCAGTGCAGTAGGGGCCAGGCTACCACACCCATCCAGAATGTTCATGTCACTGAGTAATGACAGGTAAGATGAAAAGCCATGTTCCTCCACACGTGCCTATGCCCGAGCAAGCAGTGTTTGCTCATTGTCTGGACAAACCTTGTTGAATCTTGTTAGGAGACTTTTCTCGTTGCTGCTTGGCAAATGGCATTATTTACTTTTGTTGAAACAGCTTCAAGGAAATAACACATTTGAGCAAACTAGAGGGAAGGAGGTTGGGGTTGGGGTATTGAATATGTTTTACCTCAGTTTATTATGCACTATTTAAGACATATGTAAAAGCATAAAGAATAATACTATAAAAATCCATGAACTTAACACCATCAGCTTAAGAAATAAAAAACAAAAGCTTATCTTCCTTTCTACTCAGAGATAGCCACACTCCTGAATTTGATGTTTATCATTCCTCAGCATTTATTTACGTAGAATAGGGGGTCAGCAATTTTTTTCTGTGAAGAGCCTGAAAGTAAATATTTTTAGCTGTGCAGGCCATACACGCTGTCTGTCACAACCACTCAACTGTTCCAGCATAGTGCAGAAGCAGCCATAGTACATAAATGAAAAGATGTGTCTGTTCAATAAAACTATATTTACAAAAAATAAGCAACAGGTCACATTTGGCCATGAACCTATGTAGAGTATTATTTTGCATGTTTTATAACTTTATATACATTGTTTCTTTAGTATCCATTCTTTTATTTTTGAGAGAGAGAGAGAGAGAGAGAGAGCGAGCCCAGGGGCGGGGGTTGGGGAGCAGATAGGAGGGACAGAAGGAGAGAGAGAATCCCAAGCAGGCTCCATGCCCAGTGCAGAGCCCAACATGGGGCTTGATCCCGTGACCCTGAGATCATGACCCAAGCCAAAATCAAGAGTTGGACACTCAACCGGCTGAGCCAACCAGGTGCCCCTAGTATCCACTTCCTTTTTCTACCCAACCTGTCTGTGAAATTGTCCCTGTTCATGCATGCTGCTATAGTTCATTCACTTTGCCTGCCGTGTAATATTCCATTATTTGGCTGTACCAAAACTCATTTATCTATATACCCAAAATTTGATCACTTAAAACCACACTCTGATATATTATTTCTGGTGCTTCTATGGGTTGACTGGATGAGCTTTCTGCTGGTCTCATGCAGTTGTATTTGCCTGGCAGGTCAGCTAGCATGGCTGAGCCTCTCTCTCAACCTGACCTCTAATCCTGTCCTTGCTCACAGCATGCTGGTCTCTGGCTTCCAGGAGGGCAGATGTAGAGGCTTTAAAGCTGCTTGACACCTATTCTCTAAAACTCCTCATCACTTAGCCACTGCTAGCAGTCAAAACAAGTCACAAGGCCAGTGGAGATTCTAGAGGTGTGAAAATAGACTGTACCTCTTGACAAGAGGGCCTGCAAAATATTGTGATCATGTTTTTCAATCTCCCTGAGTATATCTGAATTTCTTAACAAAGAAATGGGAGTCTGCCCAAATAGGAAGTGAATCTGCTGGCATCTGATGGTGCGTGATATTGGAAATTCCAGAACCAGGAGAAAAAACTCAATACTCTGAACATATAATAGACCTCCCATGTCTATCTTACAAAATCCTTTGACATCTTCCTGTGCTGCTCAAGAGAGAATAGTGAACCAGCTTCAATGCTGCCTCTAAAATGCAAGGGTGGGCTTTTCTCCCAGATAGGTTTCTGGGGGGTAGAAAGCAGGGACTCTCCTCCTTCTTTTCCTTTGCTCCTCCAAGGTTTGGAAGCATTGTCTTCATTCACAAGACCGAATGGGTGAAAAGGAGGAACCACAGTTCTAAAACTGGCCCCAGAACTAGAAATGTTTTTTAGAGAGATATAAATGGAAATGGTATCAAGATACTATTTTATACCTGTAAGATAAGCAGAGTTTATTACATTTTCAATAAAAATACATTATGGGGGCTACTGATGATGGGTCAGGCCCCCTCCCTCAGTAGGGGCCTTCTCCAGTCTGTTCTCTGGGGAAGCATGTCAGACTTTGGCTGGAGGAGAGGCCACATTTGTAACTGTGGTCTTTGGAGAAACAGATTTCCCACACAGTAAGAGTGGAAAGTGTGTTAGGTGGCAGCCGCTTCTTTTCAGAGGAAGGATCATTCATTTGATACATTCCCCCCAAAATTCCACTGGACATTAACCATATATAGCACTACTCTGGAGAGTGGGGGATTGTAAAGTCACTACCTTCAGAGCCAAGCAGGAAGCATGAAGCTGACTGCATGTGCAAAATATGAGCCCCTCTTGACCTGTCTTTCCCTTTCCTACTTTTGACAGTGTCCTGGGATGTAAAAACAAAAACAAAACAAAAAAAAACACCCTAGTACAACCACAATGAAAAAAATAGTACCTTAAAACCAACATTAATGTCTCAGAGACAGTACAGTATTTGTGGTGACCTGGAGAACCTATGGGGACAATCTGTCATCACATGGGAATGCAGACATGGTGTTGCTAGACCATCTTGTTGCTCAACTGAAGCCATAAGTCCAGATTTTTTTTTAGTGAAATCTCCTGATTTTTAAACAAATCCACTCATTTCAGATTTTCCTTAAAAATATGCAGGCCAAGCAAAATATGTCTGTAGGCTAACTTTGCCTGACAAGCCACCAGCTTGTAGCTCCTGGTTTAGAAGCTGATAAAATTATGTGCTGTCTTGACTCAGTAGCTCTTCTGCAGGTGACAAGGAAGCATCCTAATCATGTGTCCCCGGTGCTTCTTTTTCTTTTCCCAAGGCATCAAGACAGAAGACAGCTTGAACCATTCCCCCAGCCAGAGTGGATTCCTCAGCTACGGCTCCAGCTTCAGCACCCCACCCACTGGACAGAGCCCATACACCTACCAGATGCACGGTCAGTGTGGTGCTGCGGCCCCTTCCTGTCCACCTCTAAGGCACTGCCTAAGTTAGGTGTCCAGTCATTCATCCATTTACTTGCCAGATTCATTGAGCACCTACTATGTGCCAGAATCTATCTCAGGGAGCTAAAGCGGCAGACAGAACAGAATAGATATGAAATCTGCTCCCATGGCAATTACATGGCAGGAGGGAGAGATTGATAATAAACAAGGCAACAAATAAACCAGCTAATTTTGGAAGAGGTTGAGTGCCATGAAGCAAACAAACATGGTGTTTGGGGGTAGAGAGTGATGGGCCGTTGAAGGGTCAGGAATGGTGAGATATGGAATTGTGAATGGAGTCATCAGGGAGGACTCTGAAGAGATGACATTGGACAGAGACCCAAACAATGAGGTGGAGACAGCCCTGTGCAGACCTGGAGGAAGAGTATTCCAGGCAGAGGGAACACCCCGTGCAAAAGCTGTATGTGGGGGAAATGTCTTGATTATGTTTGAGGCACAGAATGGAGACCAGCAAGGCTGGAGCTGGGGCCGGAGATGTGGGAGGAGAGAGTCTTAGAGAACAGAGCCAAATTATGCAGGGTCCTGAGGCTCTGGGTAGGAGCTGGCTTTGATTTAAGTGTGATGGAATAGGCAAGTCCATTGTAAACCCAGAGAAATGCCAGCTTGGTGGGAGTTTGGGGCAAACAGGTGAAGAAGCTATAATTCCAGGCAGGAGGTTCAGCGCTCGGCATCATTGTAGGATGGCCTCTGGGAAGTAAACTCCAGTATGTAGTTACTCTTTCCCCACATACCTTAAGCAACTGGCTTACTGGATTCTTCTGTGCCCACTTCCACTCTGTGGCCTCCTGTTCTACCCCTGGGAGTGTGTTGGGGCTGATGTATGGAATAGAGGGCTGGTGGCAGTAATCTGTTGGATCCTCCTCCTGGTACTTTTTCCCTTCACAAAAGCTGGTATAAACTGACCATCAAGGATCTGAAAAGTATAATAATGTGATAATGAAGGAGTAATGACAAGGCTGGGCTAAGGAGTGATTGTATTTTCCTTCAAAAAAAAAAAAAACTATTCGCAAGTATTACCACTTGATGTTTTTAAATTTTTTATTAAAGAATTAAGGAAAGAATAAAGATGGATATGAATGGCAGCCTTTCAAGGAAAAACATGGTGAAGGGAGAGCAAATGGTCTTAGGAGTGTGTGTAGAGAAAGGGACTGATGAGCATAAATGCCCAGCTCTTGCAGTGGCTTCCACGTAAAGGCCTGCATCAGAGTTTGTTGGCGACACCATCAGCTAACATTGACTGAACACTCACCTCGTGCCGCACAGTGTTGTGTGGATCATCTTATACAATCTTCACGGCGAAGTGTGGGTGCTGGTATCTTATAGGAGGGGAAATTGAGGCATAGAGGGAATGACTTATTTGCCCAACATCAAAGCAAGGAGTTTAGATTTTACTCCATGTGCCAAGAAACCGACCGTATGAGCATCTTAGGGATCTGGTGATACCCCATCCGCCAGTCTCACCCAAAGCCCATGCATGCTCTTCTCTGCTTCTCCTGTTACCTCTGGCTCCCCGCAGTGGCCTTTCTGACTCACACTGCAGGGTACAAGCTGCGGGGATCCATCTTCAAGTGGGAAGTGAATTATGGCACCAATACTGATAATAAAGACTTGTGAAGACCCTGAAAGTGAGCTTGCATTCGGATCACTCTCAAGCCAGTGTTTACTAGCTCCGTGAATAGAGATGGGACTTCCTGCCTCAGGATTTCTAAGGCTGTGGAGGTTGAACATACGCACAGTCCACCCTCCCCCATTCTGACATCCTCCCCCGGCCTTGGAGAATAAGTGTATTCCGTTATGTAGGAGTGGCTCTCCATCCATCATTCTTCCGCTGTGTATTATTGAGTACAAGTTCTATGCCTGGCACCCTTTGAAGCCATCAACAATCCCTCGTGGAGAGATGCAGACAGTAATCAATTAATAAAGAAACAGATTATTACAGATTTGGACAGGGCAATGCGATGGGCAGTGAGGAGGGGAGTGGTGGTTGATGTCACCCACGTGGTTAGGGAGACCTGAGTGAAGAGGAGTCAGTCATGTGAGCAGCTGGAGGCTCTCCCAAAGGAGAATCATGAATCTGGAGGCAATGAGTAGGGAAGGATGAGATTGAAAGCAAAGTGGGAACCACCCCCACCCCTGCTCAGACCAGTATGTATAGAGTAAGTTATTTCTTCTCTGGTTCTTACAGCAGCTCCCTGAGAAGGGCACCATCACCTCTGCTTTACACATGACAGAAACGAGGCTCAGAGAGGGGAAGTGACCACCCAAGATCACAGAGCCAATAAATGTTCAGAGCTGGGATTCAGACGTGGGTTTCTAGAATTCCAGAACCTGTGCTGTTTCCTCTAAGTGCTATTTCCTGGACTCCTTCAGGACTCTGCATAGCATCCTAAGCTGTGTATACACCATAAACTGTTCCCTTTAATCCTCCCAATAGCCCTATGACATCAGTCCTATCATTATCCCCATCCTACAGATAGAGAAGCCAAGGCACAAATTGACAGAGTAACATGCCTAGGGTCACATGGCTGTGGCAGTGGGATTTGAAGCCAGGCGGTTGCACTCCAGAGCCCAGGCACACAACCCCCTACACCATCCTGCCTTCCTTCCTCACAGAACCACCTAGAAGACTATTCTCCATGGATAAACCTGGCCCACACTCTTCCTCCCCACTCAATCCCCACCAGCCCTTCACAAATCAAAAAAACATCTACTGCTCTATTGCCACCCAACCATGGGAATAATCCAGGTTTTCTTATTGTCCTCATGGCCGAGAGGCCAGAAGGGCTGTGGCAACAGCTGGACTCTATCCCAATTAGCCACCTTCAGTCTGATGCTAATGGCCATAAACTTCTCTTGAGACAACCCAGGCATTTTGCAAGCCTGACATATTCTTCCCTAAGTATTTTTTTTTCAAACACAAACACAGAACGCTCACACACCCTGCCCATGTGCTTCCTATTAACTTTTTTTCCAAGTTGTTCCAGAGGAGAAATCAACTCTCAAACTACTCCGTGTGTGTTTCAGAATGGAAGATGGTTTTTCAGACAAGGAAGGGAATGAAGAGGGGACCTGAAAACACTAATAGAGTGAAATTGGTCCATGTTTAGAAACTGGGATGAGTCTTTTTTCCTCTCTAGGAATTAAAATCATAATTTCATAGGAGCAAAAACAATCCAAGCAGGGATTATATTACAGGTCATTTTACAGATGAGTAAACTGAGGCACCGCCAGAGTGGCTTGTGGAAGGTCACAGTGCAAGCATTAGATAAGCAGGGACGCCTCCCCCTACGTCCTCTACCTACTCTCATAAACTCCAGAAACTTCCACGGGGTCATTGCCCCTTAAGGCCCTGCTTTGAGATCTGTATCTGCTTGGATAACACTGCCCCTCCACCAAATGTACAATAAACGTAAAAGAGAAACATTCACAGAGCTCATTCAGCCTTTGCTCAGTTGTTTATTTTCCTTTTTTAAGTTCACCCAAGGGTTTTTATAACTGAAATGTATTTCTTCTGGGTTTGATTTTTTTGTTGTTTCTTTTCACTTCTCCTGCTGAAACACTGCTATTCGCAGAAATGTCCCCAAAGATTAAAAAGAAAAGAAGAAAACATTTTGAAAGTGTATTATAAGAACTTGCCAGAGCCACGGAGGGGTGGAGAACCCACACCTGGGCTGCAGTCAGGTTGTGTCCCACATACTCCATGAACTTGTAGGAGGCACTTTACTTGCCCCTGTGCCCATTTCCTCATTTGTGAACTGGCTTCCCAGCAAGAGAGATGACCTCACGGGGCTCTCAGGAGGCCTAAATGGAATGATTCCTGGGCACATCAGAGGAGGTCCATAAAGACTAGATGCTCTTTTTATTATTCTTATTTATTATTATTATTTTTATTGACATAGGTGTTAAAAGCAGTAACCCTGAAGTCAGGCTAAGTGAACTCCCTGGTTCTACAGTGTACCAGCTTGTGGCATTGAGCCAGTTACTTTTTGGAATCTCGGGTTCTTACCCTATAAAATAGGATGCCAATAGTACTTCCACATGGAGTGGAATTAAATGAGTTAATTAATGTATGTGAAGTCTTTAGAGCAGCGCCTGGCACAAACAAAGTAGTTATTAGCTATTACAGTTGACTTTTGAACAACATGGGTTTGAACTATACTGGTCCTATACTTTTTTTTTCGATAAATACAGGACAATCCTATAAATGTATTTTCTGTTCTCATGATTTTCTTAATAATATTTTCTTTTCTTAGCTTTGTTATAAAAATACGGTTATGCAAATACAACATGCAAAATATAGGTTAATTGTTAACGGTAAGACGTTGTGGACTATGAGTAGTTCCCTTTTTATCATTTTTTTTCATCATGATAAGCATACTCTGTAATGGTTAAATTCTTGGGGAGTCACAAGTTATAGGCGTAATTTCAACTACACTTGTTTTTGGCACCCCCTAGCCCCCAGGTATTCAAGAGACAACTGTACCACTACCCTAATTTCAGGTCTGATGGTCTGTGTTCTTCCCAAGCTCACCTGTATTTCCTGAACTCTCAGTTTTGGCTAAGTAGTCCTAGTAAGAGAAAAGAGGAATACGAATTTGAGACTGTTGAGTCTTCCACAACAGCATAAACTCCTCTTCCGGTGAAATCTGCATTCCAAAGGGCTTTAAAATAGTAGGAGAGCTCTTCTGTCAGAATTCCTTTTATATTTACCAAAGGCCAGGGAACATTAATAGTGTTTATTCCAAAGCTCAGAACCTAGCATGAGCCATTCAGGAACATGGGAAGCATGTGATTCATGGATGTGTTGGAAAATTAAAAGCCTAGCAAAAGGGGTTTGTAAGCCAGTGTACTCAGCCAGAGATTTCAGGGGCCAGTGTGTGTGGGATTTGTGAAGTCCAGCACAGTTTCTGACACCAGAAAGCTACGTGACTTTGGACAAGTCATTGAACATTTGAGTTGTGTATCTCACAATTCGGTGCTCACAGATGCTCACTGAAAAAATAAAAAGGTTGAAAAAGTTGGTCAGCTGCATCAAATACATTTGATAAATAGTGAGCAGCACAGAGTTAAATAGATGTATTTGTTGCAGGACTTTTCAGATCCTTTGCAGCTTGTTACACCTTGTGGCTCTTCAGGAATGGAATTCAGTAGCTAGTTTTTCTGGGCGGATCTGAATAGGCACCTTCTCCACAAATGACTCCTCCATACTCAGCGGGAAGTCCTGGATGTGAAGGTCCTTGGAACCCTTTCTGTGTTAAAATTGTTTGAGTCTCTGATTTTTTTAAAAAATGGGCATGCAGGTATTTTTTTTTTATGTACTTTTTTTTGCTGAGATATAATTCACGTATCATAAAATTCATCCATTTAGAGTATACAATTCAGTACTTTTACTATATTCACAAGGTTGGGCAACCATCACTACTCTCTAATTCCACATTGTCGTTATGCCTCCTTTAGGGTTGCTGGACCCAAATCCAGTGGGGGAGTTGCACACACTTGGCAAGCAATTCTCAGACACCAACAAAGTACCCGAGAATTCAACTCAATTCTGCTTCTGCCTACCTGGAGACAGCATCACATTCTACAGGTTAAAGGCTCAGCCCTGCAAGGTTGCCCCACCCTCCCTTCAGATGCCAGGCATAAGTCCTTGTGACCAACTGACTATAGATTGGAGCTTCCAGTGACCCCACCCCCACCCACTTAGGTTCAGTTAATTTGCTAGATTGGCTCACAGAAATCAGGGAACCACTTACTTACATTTAGCAGTTTATTAAAGGATATGAATAAATAGCCAGATGAATAGCTATGTAGGGCAAAGTACTAGACAAAGGAGCTTCTGTCCTCATGGGGCCTGGCTATGTGACATATGGGAACATTCTGGTTCCCCAAGCATGGAACCTCTCTGACAAAAAGCTGCTCTCTTGGGTTTTTATGGAGGCTTCATTATGTAGTAATGACTGGCTAAGTCCTTCACCCTTGGCTGATTCAACTTCCGGACCCCTGCGCTCCCCAGAGGTCATGGGTAGGACTGAAAGTTCCAGCCCTTTAATCACATGGGTGGTCCTTCTGGTGACCAGCTCCCACCCTTAGGTAGGTCCAAAAGTCACCTCCATGAATAGCAAGACACCCATTTCACCTTAAGCACTCTGAAGCATTTTCAGAAACTGTGGATGAAGACCACATATATCTGAGAATTATATTTTGGTCGCCCGAATGATCAAATATACATTTCTTATAAATCATTATATCATAACCCCAGAATGAAACCCCATGCACATTAGCCATCACTCCCTATTTTCCCCTCCCACCAATATATTTTCTTTTGTAACAAGGGAAAAAAGATACACTTAAAATTACTCTTCCTTTATATTATTTTTTGAGCAGTTTATGCATTTACCTAGTTTAAACATCTGTAGACATCTCTTCCATCCTTATCTCACATCCACTCACTTTCCAAAGTCCCGGTGGTTAACCATTTATACTAGGTTCTTATGAATCCATCCAGAATTGGGTTTTTTTGCAAGGATAAGCAAACACAAACATAGTAATTAGACTGCATGTTTATTTAACAAGAATTAGCTCATACGTGATTCATAAATAAGAAATGATGTCAATTCTATTTTCATGATACTTCTGAAGTTGCATTAGTTCGTTTGCTTTTCAGATTTTCTCCTCACTGGGTTTAAGCAATTTCATTTCTGATGCATTGGTGTCATTTTCTTCATGATTCTAGTGCTTTGGATTCTTTGAGATTCTCGATCTGTGAGTGTTTTTTATCAAATTTGGAAACATTTTGGCATTATTTCTTCAAATATTTCCTCCCCACCATATCTTCAAGTTCACTAACCTTTTCTTCTATAGTATCTGATCTACTGTGAATTATACTCAGGACATTTTTTTTCCATCTTCAGGTGTTTGATTTGGGTCTATTTCTTTTTTTTTTTTTTCTCTATTTCTTTTTTTAACCTTCCACGCCTCTAGTTAACATGTCCAGTTTCTCTTGTGGCTCTTTGAACAGAGAGAATAGTATAGTAACTGTCTTAAAGTGTTTGCTAGTTCTGCCATCTGTGTCATTTCTGAGGGGTTTTATTCATTGATTTTTCTCCTTGTTATAGGTCATATTTCCTGCTAACTTTGCACACGTGATAAGTTTTGATTATATGGCAGACATTGAGATTTTTACCTTGTTGGATGCTGGATATTTTTATATTTTTATGAATATTCTTGAGCTCTGTTCTGGGATGCAGTTAAGGTACATAGAAACAGTTTTATCCTCTCTAGTCTTGCTTTCAGCTTTGTTAAATAGAGCAGAGAAACACTTGGTCCAGATCTTTCTGGACCTAACAAAATTTTCCCACTACTGAGGAAGCCTTTGTGAGTGTTCTGTCCAATGCCCCATGAGTTATGAGGTTTCTCCACTTGGCTGACAGGGGTAAGAACTATTTGCAACTCTGTTGTGAGAGCTGAGGATTGTTCCTTCTCATCTTTTCAAGTGTTTCTCCTCCAGCCTTGGTAATTTACTCCCAGGCTTATCAGTACACAAGTGGGCATCCGAGGGGAGATGTCTGCAAATGTCCAGAGCACTCTCACAGTGCAGCTCTGTCTACTAGTACTACTCTGCTCTGCGAATCCTACCCATTACTTTGGCTTCCTTGGACTTGCAGCTCCATCTGTTCAGCTTAAAGAGATAGTGGGTGCTATCTGGGTACCCTTTATCAGAAACCCGCCACCTGGGGCAGTCACATGGCTCACCCCTCATTTCCCTGCATTCAAGGATTGCTATCTTTCATTGTCTGATGCCCAATGTCTTGGGAATCTAGTTTTTAAACCATTTCACATGGGAGGAAAAATCCAGTACATGTGACTCAATCTTGGCCAGAAGTGGAAATACAGCTGCATTGTTTGTTTGCATTTTTCCCAGCACATGTGATAATAGCAGCTGAGTGCAAAATACATAATGGGTAAAGGTAGCAAGCCTTAGAGAAATACAGTTCTGTCTCTGGTGCCGTGTGTACTTTGACCTCAGTCTGGCCACATGCTCTGGTTTTGAAGAATTTATTTTACAATTTCCCCAATCTTTGGTGCATTTTGCCCTGGTTTCCATAATTCAGCACCTCCACTGTCCTCATATACCTTTCCATCAAAATACTTTCACTTCCTTTTTAAAACTATGTCCTCTAGTGTAGCACTTCTCTATTATTCTTTTTATTGAAATTATTATTGCTTTTGTCAATGCTCTGATTACAAAGTTTCATTCCTCTTGAAAAGTCTGCCCTTGACCCTACTTTTTCCAATAAGCGCTATTATTTTAGTGCACAGTTTTGCACAACAAATGGCCTTTCAGGAAGGCTTTATCACACTATGGAAGGAACACTTGTATATATCCTTATTTTCATAGGTAATATACGTACACAGTCTTCTGCATTTTGCTTTCTTCATTTAGCTATATATATTGAAGAGCTTTCTAAGTTAATGCATAGAAAAAGCCTCCTCTTTGTTTTCACAGATGCCTATTATTCCATTGAATGATGTGCTGTAAGTGATTTAATCAGTTCCTCATTGGGTGTTTACAATAACTACCAATATGGCTATGAATAACCCTCTGTATCATTTTGTTTTCCTGCAAATACATCTGAAGGGCAGGTTTTGTGCAGAAGTGAAATTTTGGGTGGAAGGGAAAGTCCATATTTAAAGTTGGTAGATATCTCCAAGTTACCCTCCATAGGGATACTCCTCATTTAAACTCCCACCAGCAGTGTCTGAGAGTGCCTGTCTGGCCAACCGAACGTCATCTAGTTATTGGCTGTTTTTTCCAATCTTATGCATGAAAAAGAAAACAGATTCTCAGTATAATTATAATTTGTGTGTTTTATGAGGTTGAGCATCTTTTCTGATCTTTAGCCAATTTGTGGTTACTTTTCTGTGAACTAGGATATTAGATCTGAGACATTATGCAAAAGAAGAGCAATGAGGTGCCAGGCATACCAACATTTAAGCATATTATAAAACTTCAGTAATCAAAACACCTTGCTTTGGGTACGTGAATAGACTGATTGACCAATATTGGGGAGCATGACATCCAGAAAGAGACAAAACATATCCGGGAATTTTGTACATGGGGCAGATGGCATGTCACTGGGAAAAGACGGAAGATTCAATGAATCATGTTGCAACAACTCGTTAGCTATCTGGAGGGATAAAAAATCCATTCCTTTTACTATATACTAGAAAAAAATCCAAATGGATCAACAGTTTATTTTTTTCTTCAAATTTTTATTTAAATTCCAGTTAGTTAACATATAACATAATATTGGTTCAGGAGTAGAATTTAGTGATTCATCACTTTCATATAAACCTAGTGCTCAACACAAGTGCCCTCCTTAATACCCATCACCCATTTAGCCCATCCCTTACCTACCTCCCCTGTTGGATCAATGTTTAAATGTCAAAAGTAAAATCATAGAAGAATTAGAATGAAAATAAGAAAAATTTATATAACTCTAGAGTAGAAAAGGCTTTTCTGACCGTGACTTAGAAGTGCTGAGCTAGGGCAGCCTGGGTGGCTCAGCAGTTTAGCTCTGCTTTCGGCCCAAGGTGTGATCCTGGAGACCCCAGGGTCGAGTCCCGCATCAGGCTCCCTGCATGGAGCCTGCTTCTCTCTCTGCATGTCTCTCATGAATAAATAAATAAAATATTAAAAAAAAAAGAAGTGCAGAGCTATCAACAAAAGGAGAGCAAGTTTATCTACAGATAGGTTGTGAGGGAGGGGGGCAATGGCAGACAACATGAGAAGTAAAGTCAAAACAACTAAAACAAACAAACTAAACAAAAAAACAAATGGCAAACTGAAAAGAAACATTTACGTCTCAAATTACACATGAGTTGTTACTCTTTTCAAAATGATTCTCCAGTTCTGTGGATTGAACCTGCTCTGGGATGTGATTCTTCTAAATAAGAAAGAGAATTGAGTTAGGTATGACATTACAAGGAGTGCTGGGGCCTATGGCACACAACCCCCCATCGGGGCTTTAGCCCATTGCTGCCACACTTGAATGGGGCCCTAGGGAGGCTAAAGCTTTCCATATTTCAAGGTAATCCCCAAAGTTGTATTTTACTGTGAAATCTCATTTTTCAATTTAAATTCAATTAGCCAACATATAGAACATCATTAGTTTCAGATGTTGTGTTCAGTAATTCATCAGTTGTGTATAACACCCAGTGCTCGTCACATCACGTCCCCTCCTTAACGCCTGTCACAGTTACCCAAGGCCCCCACGCAACTCCCCTCCAGCAACACTCAGTTTGTTTCCTAAAGTTGAGTCTCTCATGATTTGTCTCTCTCTCTGATGACTTCCCATTCAGTTTTCCCTCCCTTCCCCTATGATCCTCTGTACTGTTTCTTATATTCCACATATGAGTGAAACCATATGATAACTGTCTTTCTCTGGTTGACTTACTTTGCTCAGCATGATGTGTGAAATCTTACTCTTTTTCAGTATTGGCAAACTGATTTAAACACTCTCTTTAATAAAAATACCTCATGTAGAAGGCTGGTCTTCATGCTTCCATCTTGCAATCTGGTTCCATATTTTCTTAACTGAACCACAGGTCCTAAGAGATACACGGAGAAAATTACCAGCCAGGTGGCTACTTGGGGAGCCAGAAAGATTACCCCCTTCCACCTCCACCTCCGACTTGTTCATGAGTGAGGCATGTCCCAGAACACTCGAGTGATGGGTGCGGTTTAGTGTCTGTGGTTCTTGGTCACATCACTTGGAAGAATGAAGAGGTGGACCTGAGGAAGAGGAGTGGGCAGCAAAGCAAAGTTCATAGAGCAATAGTACAAAGCTCCCAGAGAGGGAAGGGGCCCAGGAGGTTGCCATTTTGGCATTCAACTCTAGGATATTTTATAAGTTCTTTCTAGGAACTATCATAAGCATCCTTAGTGTGGGCCCCCTGTGGATTAGGGGCACATTGCTAAGATGTGCCAATCGGGGCTTTGATCATGCTCCCTGTTACCTATTGGGTTATTGTTTATGTGTTGATGGTCTTTCAGGCTAACATTTGGAGACTAACTGCCTCAACTTGTGATAGTGACCAGTGTTTGATGGTTAATTGTTTTGTTTCAGCATGTTTTACAGAAGGATAGTCACTCCTACGGAGGCTGCTAGACAGGATGCTACTGTGGTCCTGTCTGAGTTGTAAAAACAGGATGCTAGGGCGATTTTGTCCCAGCTGTCCTTGCTTTTTAGCTTTCTTGTTGGGGACCCTGGCCCTGACTCCCTAAATCTCCAGTTAACTCCTAACAATTATAGCTGAGCTGGAGCCCCATGGCCTCCCCTTGGTGAAGTGGGGTTATTTCCCCATTTCTTCTTGGCAGCAGCTGGGCTGTTTTTAGGCTGTCACAGCCCAGCCAGTCTTGAGCAGACCAAGTCCGCCTGGTCTCACTTTGTCAGTCGAGACAGGAGCCAGGCTTGGCATTCAGTGGGTTCCTGGCCTGCGGTCAGGTTTCTTGGTGTGAATCAGCAACTTTTCTGCACACGACGAAATGGGTGAGGTTTCCCGATACCTGTCAGCACTCTTGCGCCATGCGGCACCTCCACCCTGGCGGTCACCTTCTCATCACCCTCACAGGCGTTGGCAGACTTGCTGCCTCCTGCTTGCACTAAAGTCTTCCGGATTTAGGGCATATAGAGTTTAAATGGATACTCTTTTCCTTTGGTCACATAACACGATTTATTTTGTCACCCCCATCCCCAAACACCACTGTAGATGATAGATGAAAGCAGTGGGGGTGATGAGGCATGCTTTGGGGAGTCAGGAGGGAGTTTCATGAACAACGATCCATGAAGGCGTGCTGGCCTATAGACTTCCCAAGATGATGGAAATGTTCTCCATCCCTGCTGCCCAGTGCGGTGGCCACTAGCCATGCATGGCTGTTGAGCATTGGCTCACACAACTGAGGAACTGAAGTTTTTGTCATTTAATCTTATCACTTCTGTAAATATAACCAGTGGCCACCATATCAGGCCATAGAACTTAGAGATCATTAAAAGCCAACTCTCCTGGTTCATGATGGGATTAAGGGAGGGTACTTAGCAGGTGTTACAGAATGTGTATGTTCATGTCCCCCTAAAATCCATTTGTTGAAGCTCTGACCCCTGATGTGACAGTATTTGGAGTTGCTGCCTTTGGCAGGCAGTTAGTGGTAGATGAGCCAAGAGGATGGGGCCCTCCTGATGAGATTAGTGTCTAATGAGAAGAGGAAGAGGGAGGTCTGTCTCCCCCTCCCCTGCACCCTGAGGAGAGGCCGTGTGAGGGCATGGCGAGAAGGTGGCCATCTGCAAGCCAGGGGGAGGGCTCTCATGAGGAACCAGACCAGTCAGCACGCTGATTTTGGGCTCTCCCCCTTCCAGAACTGTAAGAAACAAATGTTTACTGCTTAAACCAACCAGTTCCTGGTATTTTTGTCATGAAAGCCCAAGCTGATGAAGATGGTCAGTTTTTCAGACACACAAAAGCAGAAGTGGAAAAGCCCAGAGCTTGGAACTTTTTGCTGCTGTTGTTACTATTATGTATCTTTTGGAGACGCTCCACTTCCTTCACCTCTTGCCTCTACCAGAAGAGGGATTTTCAAGACAGAGCTACAGAACTGAGGGCGTAGGAAGCTGCCCTCGGGGCCTACCTGTGGAGCCGAGAGCTTGTGGGGGACACCGGCTCGTGCCTTCACATGGCCATGATTGCAGCAGGTGTTCTTGGAGGATCTTTCTGGGCCAGGCAGCTCGCCAGGTGCTGGGAACGCAGAGGTGAGCAGGACAGATGTCTCTGCCCCCACAGCGCTTCCAGCCTGGGGTTGGGGGGAGCAGACAATGAACAATTGATGGCACAACAGAACAAAACAGATGAAGTCTCAGCCCTCCTGAGGCTGACGTTCTGTGGTAGGAGACATAATAAGTAAGAAAAACAAGTTATACAGTATGTTAGAGGGGGATACGAATTAAGGGGAAAACTAAAGAAGCAAGTGCTGGGCTTATGATGTCTTTTGAAACAGTAATCAAGGAAGGCTTCTTGGAAGCAGAGTAGAGCGGAGGTCTGGGGAAGGTGAAGGAGGGGCCGTGTGTAGTGGAAGAGCAGTCCAGGCCGCATGCACCTGATGTCAGAATGGCCACGTGGCTGGGGTCCGGTGAGTAGGGGGATGGTGGGGGCGATGAGGGCCCAGCAGGTCAGGAAAAGAACTTTGGCTTTTGCTCCAAGACCAGGCAGTGGAGGGGTTTGAGCAAGAGGGTGACCTGATAGGTCTTAGTTTTAACAGGCTTCCTCTGGGCACCTTGAGGTGAGAATGGGCTGTGGGAGCAAAACGAAGGATGAGACCAGTGAGGAGACACCTGCAGTCTTCCAAGCCAGAGAGGATGGGGGCTTGGCGTAGGGGTGATGGGGGAGACCTGCTCAGATCCTCCATGTATTTTGCATGTGAAATTGTCAGCAGGTGCTAATGGAGTGGACATGGGGAACAAGCCAGAGGTACATGGGGGGCCAGGGAGGGGGAGCCAGGCTGGCCTGCCCCGTGTCCAGCAAGCGGCCTGTTACAGACAGGAAGCTCCTGGTCTGTCTCTCCCAGCCCAGGGAAGGAGCCTCACTTTCAAACCCAGCTTCCCCCGGAAGGCAGTGGGGTCTGTGAGGGGAGAGCCGTTCTGTTGTTGTTTTCTGCAGTATGTAACCGAATACTGTTAGACATTCCATTAAAAATACTCAAAGACATTAAAAATAATCAAAGATGTTACAGCATGGTATAGTTCCAGTTGACCGCGCTACAGTAGCTTTCCTGCAGGTTTTAACAGATGTGAAAATCCTGGGGAAAAAAAAATCCTTTGTATGTGTGGAATGGCCTGATGTATTAGGATTGGTGTTAGCAAACCTTTTCTGCAAAAGATCCAGATAGCAAATATTTTAGATTTTGTGGGCCTTACGTCTGTGTGCTAATGACTTGTAACTCTGCCATTATAGCTTGAAAGTAGCCATGGATAATATGAAATGAATGGGCAAGGCTGTTTTCCAATAAAATATTATTTCTGCAAACAGGTGGTGGGCTGGATTTGGCCTCGGGCTATAGTTCGCTGACCCCTGTGTTGTAGGAGCAGATCATTAAAGCCAGGTCTTCACCTGTGTGAATGCCTGGTGGGACATTGCAAGGCCAGATGGGAATAGGGAAAAATCTTCATTTTGCTGGATTATTCTATACATTACAGAACATCTGGCACCCCGTCACCTACCCACTAAATACCATTAATGTCCACAATAAAAGCATCTCCACAAATTTCCAAGCACCCCCCAGGGGGACTACAGTGGCCTTGAGAACCATTGGTTTATGAGGCAGCAGGTACAGGCAAGGGGAAAAGTGTCTATATGTGTAGGAAAAACCATCTGTCATTCACTCAACAAGCATTCACGAGCTCTGTTCCAGGCAGTGTGCTAGGTGCGGGCCACCCAGCCCTGAGCTGACAATTGAGCTCTGCCTTAATGGAATCATATCCCACTAAGAGGGTACAGACTGCACGTTAGTCTCCTGAAGTTTCTATAACAAAATCCTATGGACTGGGGGTGCCGAGACAACAGACATTAATTTGCTCACAATTCTGGAGGCTGAGAAGCCCCCAGACTACAGATTTCGGTTTCTGGGGAGCACTGTCTTCCTGGCATGAGGACAGCCACCTTCTCACTGCATCCTCACGTGACAGGAGGGAAGGCCATCCCCAGGACCTCTTTCCATTCTTGTAAGGACACCAGTCCTATAGGATTAAAGCCCCACCCTTATGATCTCCTTTAACCTTAATTACCTCCCTGGAGGCCCCATCTCCAAATACAGTCCCATTTGCGGGGGGAAGGGGGTGTAAGGCTTCAACATATGAATGGGGGGGCACTGGGAGGGGGACAGAATTCAGTCCGTTATAGATGGTGAACAAGGAAATGAGCACATGGTTGTGGCGAGCACTCTGAGGAGAATGAGGGGGGAGATGTGGTGCAGAGAGGGTCTGGGGAAGGAGGATCCTGGTGGGGTTGAGGGGGAGCAGGGCAGGTTCTCGGAGGAGGTGACAACAGAGCTGGTACATGTAAATTAAGGCAAGCAGTCCTTTGTCAGGAGTGTTCCTGCCGACAGGAGGCCAGGCGGCTCAGGCTCATACATGAGGAGAGCGGAGACCTGAAGATGAGGAGGGAGGACCTCACAGAGCCCTGTGGCCAAGTGAAGGAATTTGGATTTTGTCTTGAGAGCACCAGGCAGCCATTGGGGGGTTTTAAACAGGGAGGTTGATCTAGTTTGCATCTTGGAAAGACCAGTTGGCTGCACTGGGCCAAGTGCACCATGGTGGTGGGAGGGAAGAAGCAAGGAGACCAGGAGGAGGGTATCCCCTGGAGACAGAGACCACCCGGCCCCAGCTCTTCCTCCCTCCAGTCCTTGAGGTCAGACACAATGGAGCCCATGCCAGTATAATCACAGAACTTGCCTCTACCAACATCTAGCAGATCCTGGCGAGCCCGCTTAGAAAATTCTAGAATCATCCCAACTTATCCTTGGACTCCGAAAGAAAGGGAGGGGGCTTTGGTGTTGCTGCTCTGGTGTCATTAGTTTTTCATTCCCGCTTCTGACATTTCAAGGAAATAGGAACTAGCCCGCACCAGGGTCTGGGTCTGTAAAATTTGTTGGAAATGTGGTAGAGTTGGGGCACCTGGGTGGCTCAGTCGGTTAAGCATCTGACTCTTGGTTTTGGCTCAGGTCATGATATCCTGGGTCATGAGATTGAGCCCCGCATTGTCAGGCTCTGAGCTCAACAGAGAGTCTACTTGAGATTCTCTCTCTCCCTCTCCCCCTCCCCCTGTGCTCGAGTTCTTTCTCTCTCTCTCAAGTAAATAAATAAATCTTTAAAAAAAATAAAATAAAACGTGATGGAATCAATCTCTCTGATAATTTTGGTGGGGCAGGGGGAAGAATGGAAAAGAAAATGACAATGAACCAAAAATCTACTGACACACAAAAATAGAGAGTCCTATTCAAGGTACCAGTCCCACTGTAGTAATTTCTTAGAGACAGAAAAGTGGGTGAGCAGCCTGCTCCCAGCCCTGGCTGTCGGGCCTTCTGCTCAGGAATTGGAAAAGATAAGGAAGGGAGCAGGGAAATACAGCTTCAGGCAGGGAGCCAGTGATTAGGTGAGAGACACGGACAGACAAACCAACACTGCAAATCCATCAACACTCAGAGAGAAGCCACAATCAGCTGTGGGTTACATGGTTTGCACTCTTAGAACAAATCAAGCTTTTCCTACTCCCAAAAGTTCACTTGATAAAAGAGAACAAGGGAATTTTTAGGAATTTCTCTGCTTTTCTCAGCATGGGGCACTGTGCCCCTCTCTCTCCACCTGATTTTACATCCAGGGCTATCTGCAAGCCCCGGGCATAATCCTCTAGATCCTAATTCACCTGCCTTTTTATACTGTTTTTTCACTTTTCATATATTTATTTTAAATCACATAAGTAATATCAGTGTATATTTTCCTGTGTGTATGTGTGTGTGTGTGTGTGTGTGTGTTTCCTCCTATAACTAGGGAATTCCTCTTTTTTTTTTTTTTAACAAATACTGTCTTGCTATACATGTTGTTTTATAAATTCCCTTTTGTATTTTTCACCAAATAAGGTGCTTTGGAGCTCTTTGAAAGTCAGTTCAAATAAACCCACTGTATTCTGTTTTATGGCTTCCTAGGATGCCATCGAGAAAGCCAGATGCCTGGGTTTGAATCCTGGCACCACCACCCACTGACTGTGTGACTTTAGGCAGATAACATCTCTGAGCCTTGATTCTCTCATCTTGAATGGGAGTCTGTAGAAGGGGCTGACGTCAGGGGCTGCTGTGGCGCTGGGAGCCAGATAGTACATGCATCAGGCTTCGGGCAGTGCCTAGAATAGTCAAGGCACTCCATTAGATGTCAGCTGTTACTATTCTTCCAATTCTTCTGGATAGATCTTGGTGTTTAGCCATTCCCCTTTGGATGGGCAAGTAGATTGTTTCCAGCATCTGACTATGTTTACCTCCTCTGAAGCTCTGTCTCTGTACTTTTTCTGCCCTTGGAGTACTGGTTGGTTGCTGCACTGGAGCTTTGGTTGTTGGGCTATTTGCTGTCCCTGCCACTTTGTCCTGGGATGCTCATCTCTGCATGTTTGTCTCCTGTTGTGGCAACCAGCGACCCCCTCCAGTGTCTTCAGCAAGCCTCACCAGGTCTCCCCAGACCTTGCATCTCCATAACCCGGCCCTACATTGTGGTCTTTAAGAACTAGCTGCTCAAAAGGATTGTGCAACCCCTTTAACCATAGCCTGGGGCCATCCAAGCTGCTTCTGCATGTGAGCCCCAGTCAGCTCTTGCCCTTTAAATTCTCCAGGCTTCTCTGGTTTGGTTCCAGACCCTTGGGACCAGCATAGGGATGTGGCTGCAAAGATGCACAGGAGGACTCCGCCTTGGGGGATGGGGTGGGATTTGTGACCTCAGGGGCCCAGATTCATAGAATTTGCTGTTGCTGAGGCTTTAACTTCTCCCATGCCTTGTGGGGTCATTAATCACAGGGACATTTGATATTGTACTTTGGAACAGCTGGCCAATTGCTCTGGCCTAGAACATTGAGGCAGATTATTAAAAGGGAGGGGTGGGGGCACCTGGGTTAAGCGTCTGCCTTTGGCTCGGGTCATGAACTCAGGGTCCTGGGATCAAGGCCCACATCGGACTCCCTGCTCAGCAGAGAGCCTACTTCTCCTTCCTCCCCAACACCACCCCCCCCAGTTTGTGCTCACTCTTTCCCACTCTCTCTCAAATAAATAAATAAAATCTTTAAAAGTGGGCGGTGCTCATCTTCTGGTATTTGCCAAGTATAGGACAATATCAGGAATAGCATACCTTTCTCTCCAGGATTCAGCTCTCTCATTTGTAAAATGAGAGAATTTAACCAGAGGGCAGTAGCCCTCAACCTTTTTTGATTATAATCCACGCTAAGAGAGACACTGCATCACAGCCCCATACAGGATGTGCGGACGTTCGCATGCATGACTGGTCACAAAGACTCTGCAGAAACCACACACACTCTTACTATACTATTATACACTCTAGTATTTTCTGTTTCACTGAAAAAAAACAACAGAACCAAAACACAGTCCTCTTCAATTTCATATAAAACATTGCTGGTCAGGACACATCCATTTGGTTTGCATCCCACCAATGGGTAATGGCATCCAGTTTGGGACGCTGGACAAGATCTCTAAAGCACTTAATGATGATGGCTGGGTGACAAGAGGGCTGGATTTCTTGAAAAAAATAATAATTTCTTGCTTGGCTTTAAAAGTATTATATGTTCATTGTGGAATCATTGGAAAAATACTATAAAATCCCAATGAAAAGATTTTTATTAATAGTCTATTCTCCCCATTTGATTAAGCCACTTTATCTTTGGTTCTACCGATTCCTTTTAAGATTTTAATTTAGCATATGTATACTTGTGAACAAATTAAGATTATGTTGAATCCATAGATTTAGATTTTGTGGATTTTTTTAGCATTGTATGCATTTTCTCATCTCATTGAACTTTCTTTGCAAACATGCTTTCAAGTGTATTTATAGTACTCCATTGAATGCTGTAATTTATTTAACAACTTATAATGATGGGCACTGAAGAACCTACCAGCATCTTCCAACTCATGTATGGGTCAGCAAACTATAGCTGACCAGCCAGCAGCCTATATTTATAAATAAAGTTTTATTGGAACACCACCGTACCCATTCACGTTTGTATTGTCTACAGCTGCTTTCACTCCCATGGCAGAGTTGATTCATTGCAACAGAGACCTGGTGGCTTGAAAAGCCTAAAATATTTACTATTTTGCCCCTCACAGAAAAAGTTTGCTGTCCCTGGTCGAATAGATGATGCCACAAGGAGTATGTTTATATTCACAACATTGGGCCATGTTTGCCTGCATCCTCCTTCTTAAGGACCTATAGTAAATATATTATTAAAATGTAATTTGGTAACACGCTCAGGTTTGGCTTGCTTTGGTTCCCAGAATGAAAGTAAAGGACTGGGTTAAAATGAAAAAACAGACATTTCTTTTTACTTAATAGTGCTGTGGTTAGAATGACTATATAATTTATTGCCTAAACCTAGGCATTTTTTTGGTATGAAAGGAAACACCATTAATAATTATGCCAGGACAACAGCATAATTTGGGGTGGGCATGGGTCCACAGGACACACCCTCACCATGGAGAATGCATGGAATCTTGTAGAAATCATGCTCAAATTATGACATTGGAGAGGGTGTGGGTCCTGGTCTTCCACTAACTGCTGTGTGCCTTTAGACAAGTCACTGTGTGTGTGTGTGGTCCTTCATGTTCTCCACAGTGATGCCAGCTACCCCCAAGGCTCTTCTGCAAGTTACCAAAACCCAAATCAAACTAGGTCAGGATTTAGGAAGGCATTTGTTGGCTCATGGAAGCAAACCACCCACAGGAGGAGTACAGTTGACTTCCGGGACGCAGAACCAGGGATGCAAACCTCTTGCATCTGGTTCCCTCTACTCATCTGTGTCCTTCTACCAGAGGGTTCCACAAGGCTGGAACCACTGTTTTCTGTACCTTGGGGCTAAACACTTTTCAGTTTTTTAACCAGAGAGGGAAAGAGGCTTCTCTCTTCCAGTTTCAAAAATCACAGAGAAGACCACTGATTGGTTTTTATGCTGGTCCCTGTGGTTGGGGATTGTGATTGGCCCAGCTTGGGTCACATGCCCATCCCTGCAGTGGGATGAAGTGGGGAGGGATGGTGGGCAACCCAAAGCAGTAGATGGCCAAAATTTAGTCCCCTCTGTCTATCACTAAGTTAATGAATGGAGATGGTTTTTTTGAGGTAAGAAGAGGCATTCATTGTTAAGTCTGCTTAAACTAAATCTCTAGAAAGCATTCTCAGGATGCAGAGTTGCTGTGGAGAAATTGATCAGAGGTGGAGGATTCACACCGGGACTTTCTTTGAGGAAAGTTTCTCATCATTTATATAGGTTCTGGGAGTTTAATAGACATGGTAGATGTATGATTCACTCTTGATAGCATTGACTAGGAGTCCTACTGACTTCAGTCTCAGGAAGCAGAGCCAAGCAATGGTCAAGGGAGTGTGTAGCCTCTGGTGCCCGACTGCCAAGATCTAGATTCCAGCTCTCTCCCCTTAGAAGATTTGTGGCCTTGGTCACGTTACTTAACCTTTCTATGCCTTAGCTTTTTCAGTCAGAAGGACAATAACAATCCCTGCTTATAGGATTGTTGTGGAGATAAAAGGAGTTAGTACTTACAAACTACACAGAATAGTGCCTGGCACATGTATGTGTTTAATAAACATAAGCTGTTGTGTTGGACTAATTCTGTTATTTTTCCTGAGGAGTTATTTATAATGTTAGTATAAGACTCAAGTCCGTAAAGTATATTTGGTCCCTCAAGGTCAAAGGAATAGGAGGCCAAAAAAAAAAAAAAAGCAAGTGTTAAAACCTACTAGAGATAATACAGATTTCAGAACTGTACTTCTAGAAGGGATGGGAAGGATCATCAGGACCATGGATCAGAAAACTCTCTCGGTAAAGGGCCAAGTAGGAATTATTTTAGGCTTTACAGGCCATACAGTCTCTCACAACTACTCAACTTTCCCATTGTACCATGAGTACCGCCATAGACCATATACACACAAATGGCATGTCCATGTTCTGATAAAACTTCATTTACACAAACAGGTAGCCAGACCATAGTTTGCCGACTCTTGGTATAGGATAATTTAGGCCAATCCATCCCTAGGTCTGGGTGAGTCACTGTAGCTACCAATAGTACCGTTCCCAACTTTTAGTGATCCAGAATGACCCAGAATGACAGGATTGAAGTTCTTGTCCTTTCTGTAGCTGGGAGGGGTTGGAGGAGAGAGAGACAACTAATTTGGCCACTGAGTTGAGAGTAGAAATGACCATGCTGCATCGGACCAGCACAAGACCCTCCGAGAGCTCTTTTCTCTGACAGCGTTCAGGTTGGGATGAGGGGTGGTACCCCTTCAACTGATGTCTCTGAGTGACTCCAGTGAACAGAGCCCCTAGCTGACCTTCAGTGGACAAATAGCATGAGAGAGAAAACAATTTTGATGGTCGTTAAGCCACTGAAATACTGAGGATGTTTATTACCATAGCACACCCCACAACCTGATGGGGTGATTTATCGGCATGGAGATGATTTCACATGGTATATGAAGGTGGCTGTAAGAGCTGTGTGGGGGATCTCTGGGTGGCACAGCGGTTTAGCGCCTGCCTTTGGCCCAGGGCGCGATCCTGGAGACCCGGGATCGAATCCCACGTCGGGCTCCCGGTGCATGGAGCCTGCTTCTCCCTCTGCCTATGTCTCTGCCTCTCTCTCTCTCTCTCTGTGTGTGACTATCATATATAAATTTAAAAAATTAATTTAAAAAAAAAGAGCTGTGTGGGTTCACACAGTGAGAAAGCCTTCCCCTTTCTATCCTGTTTCTGTCTTTCTGGTTCAGGGATAAAGCGAGTAAGGAGGTCTCTATTTGGTGCACAGGTCTTTAACACCTTCTCATCCCTGCAAATATTTATTTCATTTTATTTTTAAAATGAGAGAAAACCCCAGGTTTGGGGCCTTTGGCAGGCCACACTATTTAGCTAGAACTAAGAACATTTGTTTTCCGTGTATTTTCTGTTTCTTCGTTTGCATTATTGATGGCAGGTGGCACTGATTTTCTCTTGATGGTAGTGATGTAAAGTCTTCTTCCCAGACAAAGTATTTAAATAAAAACAATGACTGCTTTTATACAAGTATGGCTTAGGAAAAAAACTCAGTTTTACAAGAATGTAAGTCAATGTGAAGTTGATTTAAGGGAAATACTAAGTAAAATGATAATACAGGTGGTTTGAAGACATGGTATAAAGCATAAAGAAGTAGGGAGATGAGTCAAGTCTGGATACACAAATCCAGTTTAATGTCCTCCTTGCACAGACGTGGAAGTGAGGAATCAGGGAGAGGATGTGCTCGGCCTGGGGTGATGCAGCTTCCCTGCAGCAGGGCCAGGAGGCATCCCAGAATTTTGCAATTCAGAGGCCATACTGCCCTCATGCCCATGGCCCTGTCCCTGCCCAAGTTGGAAGGAAAACTGATGAATGCCAGCAAATCAGCAGGATCACCTCTACGGTAGATCCCTCATCCATGGCTTGACTTTGCCTGATTTCAGTTCCCCTCAGTCAGCCAGGGTCCGGAAGCAGAGGCCCCACCTCCTGATGTATGTTCAGGAGGTCAGTAGTAGCCTAACACTATGTCCCGATGCCTCACTTTATTTCACCCTGCAGGCATTTGATCATCTCACATCATCATGAGAAGAAGGGTAAGGACAGTACAGTTAGTTATTTTGAGGGAGAGAGAGAGAAACTACATTCACTTAACTTATCATACATAGTGTAGTTATGATTATTCTATTTTATTATTAGGCACTGTTGTTCATCTCTTATTGCACCTAATTTATAAATTAAACTTCATCACAGCCATGTATTATATACAGGAAAAAGCGTAGAACATATAGGGTGCGATACTGCTTGTGGTTTTGGGCATCTCCCAGGGTCTTAGAATGTATCTTTCGGCGCATAAGGAACTACAGCATTAGTCTCCTAAAGCTGCCATAAAGGTACCATAAACTGGGTGGCTTAAAAGAATATAAATTCATCATCTCACGGTTCTGGAGGCTGGAAGTCTGAAATCAAGACATTGGCAAGGCTGGTTCCTTCTGGAGGCTCCTGGGGAGAATCTGTTCTGTGCCCCTCTCCTAGCTTCTGGTGGCTGCTGGTGGCTGCTGGTGGCTGCTGGTGGCTGCTGGCAGCCCGCGGCATTCGAGTCCCTGGCTTGGTCCTCACATGACCCCTTCCCTGTGTATCTGTACCCACATTCCCCTCTTCTGATAAAGGCACCAGTCATTACCTTGGGGCTCACCCTAAACCAGAGTGACTTCATCTTAAGCCGATTACATCTGCAAAGACCCTATCTAGATAGGGTCACAGTCACAGCTACCAGGGGTTAGGAGTTGAACGATAGTATCCTTTTGGGGGGACACGATTCAGCCCCCAGCATCACCCAGCCAGGATCCCTGCCCGAGCAGCAGAAGGCTTGGGGCCGAGAGGCGCGTTCTGTCCCTGCAGTGGCTGGGCTTTGCAAAAATTGAAACCACCCAAGCGAGAGAGGTCGGTCAAGGCGTCCGCTGTTCAGCTGGCTTGCATTAGTCTCAGTCTAAGACTGTGGCGGCAGAGACGGCCCAGACCCCAGCAAGTTCGACAAGGAGAAGCCGCCGCCAGCAAAGGTCAGGGCTCACTCTTTACAGTATAAATAGAACCGCCTTCCCGGCCACCCCCCTCCCCACAGCCACACAATATCTCTTTCAAAGATCTCAAAACACTGAAGCAGACCGTACCAAATTGACTTTATTGTTTTAAAACCGGCCCCTTCTGTCCGCCACCACCCGCCACCCCCTCCCCAAGGGGAAAAAAAACCATAATAGATGTCTCTCCAGCGTGCACCTCTGTTCTCTCCAACGGCAGCTCGGGACCGCCAGGCGGTGACTCTAATAGTGTGTCCTCCCATCCAGCACTTGTTTGACAAAGATTCAGTGACCACCTGCCCCATCGGGGCCCCCGTGAATCGGCGGCCACTGCAGTGACCGAGCTGCCACGGGAGGGTTCCGGGGACCAGGCGCCAGCTGAGCACTTTGCCCGCATCCACCCCCTTGCTCTTCGCCTCAGTGCCTGCAGCAAGTTCATTGCCACCTGACAGGTGAGAAAACCGAGGCTCCTAACGAGGACGGATGTCCTAACCAGGATTGGGGCCGGGGTGAAGGGGAGGCAAGCAGGGCATTCTTCCCACCTGCAAAGTTGCAGGGGGGTTCCAGAAGCTCGGTAACCAAGATAAATATTTTAATGCCATATTGAAAATAGTCAACACCAATGCAAAAAAAAAAAAAAAAAAAAAAAAGCCCTGGTGAGCACAGTATCAAAACGTTAAATAAAGACAGATTGCTCATGTTTGTTTTAGCAGGTAGTATTAGCGTGCAGGAGAAACCATTGTTTCCAGGCACACAGGGTCACTGGGGGTCCTGCTCCTGCCGCGTGGGTCTGGAGCTTAAGCACACAGATTTGGCAACACGCGGCTTTATGTGTAGTCATGCCTTTTGATTGTAAAGTGTTAATCACTTTTTCCACTTGGTTCAAAATATGGGAGGATATTTTGGTAAATGCATACAGGAGTGTGCATTTTTCTGGCTTGGCACTGACAGGCTTCTCCTCCAGGCAGCCTCAATCAGAAGTGGCTGTCTTTAGGGGCACCTGGGTGACTCAGTCGGATAAGCACCGACTCTAGGTTTCGGCTCAGGTCATGATCTCAGGGTTGTGAGATCAAGCCTTACATCGGGCTCCGCCCTGGGTGTGGAAAGATTCTCTCTCTCCAGGGCACCTGGGGGGCTCAGTGGTTGAGCATCTGTCTTTGGCTCAGATTGTCATCCTAGGGTCCCAGAATCGAGTCCCACATCAGGCTCCCTACAGGGGGACCAGTTCTCCCTCTGCCTATGTCTCTGCCTCTCTTTCTGTGTCTCATGAATAAATAAATAAAATCTTAAAAAAAAAAAAAAAGATTCTCTCTCTCCCTCTCCTTCTGCCCTCCCCCATCCACCCCTACCTCTGCTCATTCTCTCTCTTAAAAAAAAAAAAGAAAAGAAAAAAAAATCATCCCTGCCTTTAATTATTCCCTTCTGGTGGGTTCTACAACTTTGCACATATGATCTCACCTAATCCTCATAACCAAGTGCGGGCATTCAGAACGTGGCTTCTGAACCCAGATCGCCTGGCTTCACATCCAAGCCCTGCCATTTCATGCCTACATGACAGATGAGCAGCTTTGCCTTTCCGGGCCTTAGGTTCCACCTTTGTAAGATTTGGATCTTAGGAGTCTCCCCCTCAGCCGTTGTGCTGTTGTAAGGATTAAATGAGTCAGAGCATGTGAGAGCAGAGCCTGGCACAGAAGCAGACCCATGTGTTGAGGAGCTTTATTATTATTCATGAGTATTATCATATTAGTGTTTTTTGTGGCCATTGTAGCAAATTGCCACAAAAGTAGTGGCTTCAAACAGTGCACATTTGCTCTCTTAGAGTTCTGGAGGTCAAAAGTTGGACTCACTGAGCTAAAAATCAAGGTGTCAGCAGGGCAGCATTTCTTCCGGAGGCCTTTCCCACCCTGTAGAGACACTCGTGCTCCTGGTTTGTCCCCCCCACTCCCAACACACACAGCGGCGGGTCAGGTTCTGCTCCCACCACATCATCTGATCTTCTGCGGTTCTCACTCTCTCTCTGACCCTCTCCCCTGCCTCCCTCTTCCGCTGACACTGCACCACCACAACCCCACCACCCCTTGATAGTCCAGGATGCTCTGCCTTCAGGTTGGATGATTAGCAACCTTAATTTTGTCTGCAACCTTAATTCCCTTTGACATGCAACCTAATGTATTCGTGACTCCAGGGAGTGGGGTGGGTATCTTTGGGAAGTGGAGGGGTCCTGTTCTGGTCATCGCACGCAGTCACTCATCAACAAATATTGATTTTCAGGATCTGCTGTGCCCAATGTCTGGGGTCCCAGCAGTGACCGAAGAGAGAATGACTCCACCCTAGCACAGCTGACATCCTAGCAGGGGGGATACAGACAATGAATAAGATTTTTTTTTTTTAGGTAAAATTCATAATGTTTTGGACAGTGATGGATTCATGCAGAAAAAGAGAACAGGGGAGGAGACTGGTATGAAGCAGATGCAATTTAGGTAGTGGTGAGGGGTCAGGGCTGGCCTCGCAGAGAAGATGAATTTGAGCAAAGACCACAGGAGAAGAAGGGAAGCCTGGGGAAGGGCATTCCAGACAGAAGGAACAGCACCCCTCAAAGGCGGCAGTGCCCCTGCACGTCTGAGAAGCACGGAAGGGGCCAGGTGGCTGGACTGGAGGTGATGAGGGGCAGGGGGAGAGGTGAGGCCAGGAGCTGATGACAGGACTGGGTCCTGTGGACCGAGTCAGGGTGGGAGAGGCAGGAGGAGGGACCAGATCCAGCTTATGTCCTATACAACTTTCCCGGGGCTGCTGTAACAAAGAGCCACCAACTGGGGGTGTCCACAGATCTGAAAACTAGAAGTCAGAAAGCAAGGTGCAGCAGGGCAGTGCTCCCTCAGGAGGCCCCCGGGAAAATCCTTCCTTGGTCTTCTAGCTTCTGGTGGCTCATTTCCTGCCCTTGTGGTCGCATCCTTCCAACCTCTGCCTCCATCCTCACGTGTATTCTCCTCTCCGTGTCCCTCTGTCCTTTGTGTCTTTTACAAGGATACCATCATTAGATTTAGGGCCCAGCTTAATCCAGGAGGATCTCATCCCAATGCTTAACTTGATTATATCTACACAAACCCTCTTTCCAAATAGAGTCACATTCTGAGGTTCTGGGTAGACGTGGTTGGGGGTGAGGGCACAGTTTAACCAACCACAAGTTCTAGCAGGATCTGCTGCATGGAGAGTGCCTTGAAGGCAGATTCTGGGCACAGGGAGACCTGTGGGAAAAGGTGACCATCACAGTCCAGAAGAGAGGAAGGGCTTGGCCCCTGTGAGGGGGAGGTGCTGGTGAGCAGCCCATCAGAGACCCTGTCCTCACCCAGGCTGAGAGATGGCTTCTGTATCCCTAGGCAGGAGGGCCAAAGTTCAGCAATGGGCCTCCTTCTGTCCCCAGCCATGTGAGAGGAGTTCTCACGCTTACAGTGGGACAGATCAGCTGCTGCTTCTGCCACAGGAGTGCTCCTGGGACAAATCCACAGAGGGGGCACCTGGTGGCTCAGTGGTTGAGCATCTGCCATAGGCTCAGGTCATGATCCTGGGGTCCTGGGATCAAGTCCTGTATCAGGCTTCCCATGGGGAGCCTGCTTCTCCCTCTGCCTATGTCTCTGCCTCTCTCTCTGTATCTCTCATGAATAAATAAATAAAATCTTTAAAAAAAAATCCACAGAGGCCAGGAGAAACCCTGAGGGGTGCATGTGTCTGTGTGTGTATTATAATAAAAAGCATATAACATAAAATTTATCATCTTAACCATTTTTAAGTGTACATTACAGTAGTGTTAACTATACTCACATTTTTGTGCGTGCGCAATAGATCTCCACAACTTTTTCATCTTGGAAAACTGAGGTCCAATCTGTTGTACATCTCCTCATTCTCCCTTCCCCACCATTCTGCTTTCTGTCTTTAAAAGTGTGACTACTTTAAATACTTCATAGAAGTAGAATTATACAGTATTTGTCTCCTGAGAGGCCTTTTTAAATAGGAGAATAGAGACTTCTAGAAACAGAAGAGCAGGTGTGGACAAAAGCTCTGTAGCAGCGAGTCTCAAACATTTTTTTAAGATTTTTTTGAGAGAGAGAGAGAGCACTAGAGGGAAAGGGAGAGAGAATCAGAAGCAGATGCCATGCTGAGCACTGAGCCCGATGTGGGGCTAGATCTCAGGAGCACGGGATCATGACCTGAGCCAAAATCAAGAGTCAGCCACTTAACCAACTGAGCTCCCCCTCAGGCCCTTAGATTCAAACATTTTTGGCCTCGACCAAGCGTGGTCTAACTGACCCAATCTGTCTACCGCCTGTTTTTGTCCAGCCCAGGAGTTAAGAATTGGTTTTTGCACATTCAGACAGAGGAAAAAAATCAAAGAAGAATAATATTTCATGACACATAAAAACGATTGGAGATTCAATGTCCACAGATAAAGTTCTGTTGACACGTAGCTGCTTCTGTTCATTTACCTAATGCCCGGGGCCGCTTTCACACTGCAGGGGCAGAGCTGAGTATTTGCAACACAGACCATGTGGCCAAAGCAGAAAATATTTACCGTCTGGCCCCTTGCAGGAAATGTTTGCCTGTCCCCTGATCTAGACCCACAGGGAGAAATACAGTTCCGTTTTACCACTGTGCAGGCGCTCGAGCATGGACTTGGATACACAGGCGTACCCCGGAGATGGTGCAGGTTTGGTTCCAGACCACTGCAGTAGAGCAAGATACCATGATAAATGGAGTCAGCCGAATTTTTTTAATTTCCCAGTAAATGTAAAAGTTATGTTTACACTATACTTTAGCTTATTAAGTGTGTAATAGCATTATGTCTAAAACAACATTATACGTACCTTAATTTTAAAATACTTTATTACTTAAAAATGCTAAGTATCATGTGAGCTTTCAGCAAGTCATGTAATCCCTTTGCAGGTGGAGAGCCTTGCTTCCATGCTGATGGCTGCTGACTGACCAGGGTTTCTGTCAAAATTCAACACTGTTACCACTGTGTTGAACTGTCACTAGAAATGGAAGTGTCTGGGGGACAGGAGGAAGGGGGAAGGAGATACAGTGGCTTGTCGCCTTTGATGTGCCCCAGATGTGTGCTCAGAGCTGCAAGGGCACCAGAAGCACCATACGGGGCTCCTGCAGGTGAGCGGCTTAACCACCCCCTGCGGGGGAGCTAGATAAGCAACAGGTGGACACCCCCAAAGCAGGACCGGGAGCTCAGCTGGCACCTCCGCCCTGGGGAATCGCAATTCTGTACATAAACCTGCTTTTGATTCTCCAGTGTTTAAAGGACCCCGATCTTTAGGAAATCCAGAAACATAGGCAACTCTAACCTGCCAGAAACACCTCCCCTCCCTAGACCCTTTCTCTTCATGATGTGTTAACTAAGTTTGTTGAATAGTTCATAAATGTACTCAGTACAGGATAGTAAAGTCTTCCTCCTGCCCCTGTCCCACAGCCACCCACAACTTGTCCCCAGAAGGAAGCCCTGTCACCAGTTTCTTGGGTGCCCTTCCAGAGATAGCCTGTGCGTGTCTAAGCGTATTTGTATGTTCAACACTTTTTATGGAGATGGTAAAAACCCAACCCTAAACCTACCAGAACTCAGTCCTTGAATAGCTGCCAGAAGCCCGCTGGTCTGATCTCTCCATCACCAGGGGGTTATGTCAGGTTCTGGATTCCATCAGAACTGGGCCAGTCGAGGATTGGTGAATTTCCTTGCTGGCCTCTGTGGAAAGGGGAATCAGTTGGTCGTGTCTGCTGTGGCCGAGGGAGGGGAAGTATGGATGGGTCTAGAAAGCGCTTCCCAAATGTCAGGCACTCAAACATCTTATTCATGATTATGTCACATCTAAATACCACCTGTACTGCTATTTGATTTTTTTTAACTTATAGGCTTCTTTTGCCTTAAAATAAACTCATTTTAAAGGCAAATTTATAGCACTACATTCGATGGAAAGCCATCATTGTTTGCCATAAATGGAAGGAGTTGGGAAAAATAAAGTCACCAAAAATAAAACAGTATTATTAAATTCTAGCCAAGGCTCTGGACCTGACGCCTGCCTGTGCTCTCTTTGCTAAAAAGAGAGATTAGTGACTGTTAGAGATTTTCTCCTTGACCTAATAATAATTAGTATTTATTTAATACTTACTGTGCTTCAGGCGCTGCCTCATTAAATGCTCACAATTACTGTATAATATAGAATATATTATCACGCCTATTTTACAGAGGAGGAAACAGGCATAAAGAGGGCCAATAACATGGTCAAGGTCTTTCAGCTATTGAGTCATGAAATCAGGATTTGGGTCCACACAGTCTAGCTCCAGAGTCCAAGCTCTTCACCTTTGATCTAGGTTACTTGCAAGATCCATTAAGAGAATAAAAAAGTCATCTAGAATTATCTTTTGTCCCACTACTGGGCATTTCTATCACACTCTGGGACCCCTGAGCCAGCAGATGAAGCAAAACTAGATGTCAGACCAGAGTCTGGGTACTAATCCTGTCTCTGTTACAAATTCGTATATAACCCTGTTCCTTCAGTCACTGATCCTCCATGTCTCCCTCCGTAAAGTACAGAAGTTGGCCTATGTTCTGGGTAGCAGGAACCATCCCTTATCCCATAGGACCAATGGCATCTGGGGCACAGTATCCCAGAGTGCATTCAGCCACAAGCAGCAGCAGAACACCCAGAATCCCAACTCCCCTCTCACTTTCATCCTAATTCTTGTCACCTCACAGTCACAACATGGCTGTTTTACCTCCAGCCCTTACCTCCACATTCCAGGCAGCCAGAAGAAGGAAGAATCAAGAAGGAACATGCTATGATTCTGAAAGCTAAACTTTTCAAATTTTGTTTCATTTCATGGGTTGAATTTGTGTCATATGGCTACCCATGGCTACAGGGAAAAGTGATGATTTTTTTACCGGGGTCCATTGCTATTCCAAGTCACCTCTCTCTCTTTTTTTAAGTAGGCTTCACACTAAGTGGAGTTTGAACTCGCGACTCTGAGATCAAGACCTAGGCTGAGATCAAGAATCAGATGCTTAACTGACTGAGCCACCCAGGCGCCCCCAGCTTCTCTTAAAGAGAATGGGGAGGAAATGAATATTGCGTAGGTGACCATCAAGCAACTGGACATGCTTGAAGAGGAAAGGAAGGAGGGAAGGAGGAACGGGCTTATCCCTCAGACCCCTACCAGCTCTATAGGACTGTGATCAAAGAAAGTTCGTCCTCCCCTCTGTTACAGAGCTCAGTGCCCAAGAGCACGAATATTATATTTTTCCATAAAAGGGATTTCTGTGAACTCCTACATGCCGAGGCCACTTTTGTTTTTACTGGCAACCTTATTCCAGGGGAATGAGAGTTCACCATGGTGCAGATGTATATTTCAGTACGAAGGGAGGCACAGGCAGGGAACCCATGGAAGGGGAATGCTTACAAAGGGGAAGGCAACGTTCTGCCGGGGAAGGTCACAGAGAAGTCTCGAGAAGAATGAATGTGTCAAGTGCCTTCCAGCTACAGCCAAAGATAGGAAGTGGCCTTGGAGCCAGTGTTATTTCCCCCCAGCTGCCCACAGCCATGCGTGTGGACCACATTTTTTCATGTGGCCGGCCAGCACCTTTCCTACAGTGCTGCACTCACAAGGCAGCATTTCTCCTTTCATTTATGACCTGGCCCAACTTAGCATTTTCCCATCACTTTCTAACTGGGTGGCCTTGGACAGGTTTCTTAATCCCTCTGTTCCACAGTGTTCTCCTCTGTTTACTGAGCTGAGGATGGTACCCACTTCACTGAATTAGGAGAGTTAATGTCTATAGGAAGCTCACAGAGACTCTCCTGGCACATTATAAGCTCTCGGTTAATATTATTATATCATCATGATCATCCTCTTTGTCCTACATGAGCAGGTCAACGGAAGTTGACACCTTCCCTCTCAGTGTTGGGTGGTTCTTGAGTGATTATCTCATTTTTGCAACGGGTAGGAGGAATAATTCAATGTGATGAGGTTTTTGGATTCCAGTGAAGTCGTTGTCTAGAATTTAGAAGCCAAACTGTGTTTTTGGAGAGAGAGGTGTTCCTGGGGCTTGTTGGTGTAGAACAGAGCTGGGCGCTGTGTGTGAACATAGGTCTTCCCACCAGGGTCCTGCTTTTGATTTTATACTACTCCAGGGGCCACCCTTCCTGTCAGTCATCGTGGACTTACCCAGTAGTTAGGATCGTTGTCAACAGACTGCAGTACAGTCCCTTGAGAATGTGAGGGGCCTTCTTCAAAGGCAGCTGCTCTCTGTATGCTCATGTCTACACTTCTGTGAGCCATGGATCCTTGTGAACACTTCTTAAATTCATTCAGTCAGTCAACAAATGTTTGTTAACACCTGCTATGTGCTGGGCATGGTTCCAGGCACTCGAGATGCATCAGAAAACAAAAGAGACCCAAAAAATCGATATTTATGATGGGAGAGATAGACAAAACCAAAATAAGTCGTACAATAGATTAGATAGCAAATAAATGCTGTCTATAGATGAAGAACAAAGTAGTGTTCGGGAGGATCTGAAGTGTGGCAATGGGAATGAGTTGCACCTTTCTTTCACTGTGGTGGTCGGGCCAGGTCTCACTGAGAAGGTGTGGTTGAGCAGTTGGTTCGTTCACCCATTGAATATTTGTAGAACTCTGTTATGTCAGCAATTCCATTCTTTCACTCAGCAAATATTTATTGAGGGCACACTAGGTACCAGACCCTGTGCCTGGTACTTAACTAACAGTCTCCCATTTCATCTCATGAAAATCTTGTGAGGGAAGTACTGATCTTTCTCCCACTTTGTAAATGAGCAGGTGGGAGTCCCAGAGAGTTCAAGTGACCTGCCCAAAGTCACACAGCCAGGGAGCAGAAGAGCCAAGGCTGAGAAGCTCCCAGGTACACACTGCCTACCACTTACATGTGCTAAACAGATAATCATACCAATTAAACCATTGCAGTTGTGATCATTGCCACGAAGGAAGAATATAAGGAGCTTTGAGGAACTGTAACTGGGCTTGGAGAAAGGTACAGAAAAAATAGCAGTCCCTGCGTATGAACTGGCTATTGCTGTGTAACAAACATCCCCAAAACTTAATGACTTACAACAGCCTCGGTGTATTATTTCTCGCAATTTCTTGGGTTGGCTGGGCTCAGCAGGGTGGTTTTTCTGCCCTTCCTGGTGATGCCTGGGGTCCCACTCATGCAGTTGCATTCAGCTGAGATATCCAAGAAGGGTATAGTCATTCATCTGGCAGTTGGTGCTACGGGCTGGGGCGCCCCAATTCTCCTCCACACAGCCTATCTTCCTCCAGTGTCTTGCCAGCTTCGTTACAGCATGGCGGCTGGATGCCAAGAAAGTGAAGCTGGAAACTGCCAGCTCTCTTAAGGCCTAGGCTTGGACATTCCAGAACATCACTTCTACCATGTGTTACTACTGGTCATAGTAGGTCACAAGGCCAGGTCACATTTGAGGAGAAGGGAAAGAGCCCCACCACCAGGTGACAGGAATGGCATCTATTTACAGAGATCAGAGGAATCCTTGGCAGCCATATTTAAAGACGGCCTACTGCCTTTGGTCTTAAACACTTCTTGCAAGTTTGCAGAGTGGCTGCAAGGCAGTGTTCCTACATATTTGTCCCTGGAAGGAACTTTTTCCTGGACCACCCTGTCCTTTGCCTCAACTTCTTTACCTAGACATCTACGTAAGCAGTGGAATTGCTGTAAAACCATAAGAACTTTTCTCACAAAATTGGCAGGGCCCTGTCTTTGAGAGTTTTACTTGGCATCTTTGATGTATGAGGGTTTGGAATACTGTTAGGGTCATGCTCAGTTGCTTTAACAGTGGCTCAGTGGGACTGCAGTTTCTTTCTCTCTCACATGACAGTCTAGAGGTAAGTGGCTCTGCAGAGTTAGGGACCCAGCCCCTTTCTCTCTTGTTGTTCCATGGAGCCTAAGGTTGCTGCCTTCATCCAGGTGACCTAGGATGGCTCACACCAAGCCTAAGGAAAGGGGGAGGAGGTATGGGCAAAGACCAGCCTCCCCTTAAGGGCACAACCCAGATATAGCACCCTGCACATCTACTCATGTGACATTGGCCAGATCTTAGACACATGGCCAACCTAGCTGCAGGGGGAGTTGGGAGATGTAGTATTTATTCGTGATGGCCATGGGCCCAGCTAAAACTTGCGAGCTTTGTTACTATGAGAAAGAAGAAAAGAACAGGGGACCATGGGTGGCTCAGTTGGTTAAGTGTCTGCCTTTGGCTCAGGTCATAATCTCAGGGTCCTGGGATAGAACCCCACATCGGGCTCCATGCTGAGCAGGGAGCCTGCTGTCCCTCTCCATCTGCATGCACACACACTCTCTCTCTCAAATAAATAAATAAAATCTTAAAAAAAAAAAAAAAAAAAAAAAAAACAAGGAAAGAACAAACACCAGAGGTGGTTACCAGGCTCTGCCACCTTTGGCTGTTGGTAGGAACCAGCATGCAGACAGGTATGCCTGAGGATGACAGTGATGAGATTTCTCGTCATCTGCACACAGAACAGTCAGCTGTGGCTGCCCACCGGAATTGCCAGCCCTGTCTGGGTACAAATGTCCAGTGTGTGGGCTTTGATGGAGGGTTTGTGTTAGGGGTGGATGAGATCCAAGCCCTCCTAGCCAAGTGCAGAGTAAGTGCTGAGCTGCCTTTTCTGGACCAGTCCTTCATATGCTCAGAATGCGTCATTAAGTGGCTGCAACCACAAACAGCCCGGCGCAGGGCCAGCTCTGGGCTCGGTTTGTCACTATAAAATGTGCCACCACTTAAGGGCTGACTGTGAAGGTGAGTTCAAGAGTTCAGCAGCTCAAGATGCTCCTGGAGCAGGTTCCAGCAGGTCTGAGCTGCGTCCTGGAGAAATGGAGTAAGTGCAAGCTTCTCTCGAAGCTGGCCTGTCAGTTACCAGCTGTGCAACCTTAAACATGTCACCTAACTTCTCTGAACTTCAGTTTCCCTATTTTTAAGAGGTCAGGATTAGGTATGGTATCTGTCCCCCTACCCCAGGTTATTAGGAAGACAAAACTAAAATAAACTGGAGCAGCTTGTAGTTTTCTAAAGTTTAAGTATTTGTCAAACAAGATGATTTTTCTCTTTTCTAAGCTTAAATACTCTATTTGATTTCTTTCAGTATCCACTTAGACTGTGAGATCTTTAAAGGCAGGGACCATGTCCTATTCCTCATTATGTCCCCAGTGAGTAATTATAAAGAATGCATACATGAACGAGTAAATGAATAAATGATACAAGGTTCGTGGTCAAGGGGCAGCAAATGCCAGTGTCCACAGGAACAGGGCATTTCACACTGCAAGGAACATGGGCTGAGCCAAAGAAAAAATGGGTAGCCCCTGCTGTATTTTTCTGTCTTACTTTAGTCAGAGACACGGGTACTGTGTCAGTGCCCTATCAGTACTGTAGCAAATTGCCACAGACTTGGTGGCCTTAACAACAAAATTCATCATCTTATAGTATCGGGGGTCACAATTCTAAACTCACAGTGTCGACAGGGCTGCATTCATTCGGGGGCTTCTAGGAAAGAATCCGTCCCGTTGCCTCTTCTGGCTTTCAGAGGCTTCCTGCATCCCTTGGCTCATGGTCCCTTCCTTCATCTCCAAAGTGCATTACTGCAGCTTCTGCTTCCATGGCCACATCTCCTCTCTGACGCTGACCTACCTGTCTCCCTCGAATAAGAGGGAGACCTTTGGGTTCACATTGGACTCACTTGGAGAATCCAGAATCATCTCCCCATCTCAAGATCCTTAACTTAATTATGTCTAAAAACTCCCCTTTGCCATGTAGAGTAACATACAGGTTCTAGAGATTCAGATACAGACATTTTAGGGCCCATTATTCAGCCAACCACAGATAGACAGAAATATTTTTTTAACTGTAAGAAAGAGATCAGGCCAAGGATGATGGATTTATTCTCAGCGTGGGGAAGACAATGGAAGGGGGGAGACAATAGGGTGGCCACCTGGAGAGCACATGCTCCCCTAAAAGGGGAAGCCACCACTCAGAGTGTGCGATTGTAGGTGAGAAAGTAAGCCCAGTTTTCCTGAGTCACTTTTTTGTTCCAAAAGAAGCCCCAGGAATATAAATAATGGTGAAAGGGAATATAAGGGAAGGGGGAAGAAATGTGAGGGAAATATCAGAAAGGGAGACAGAACGTAAAGACTGCTAACTCTGGGAAACGAACTGGGGGTGGTGGAAGGGGAGGAGGGCGGGGGGTGGGAGTGAATGGGTGACGGACACTGGGGGTTATTCTGTATGTTAGTAAATTGAACACCAATAAAAAATAAATTAAAAAAAATAAAATAAAATAAAATGTCATCTGGTAAATAAAAACTTAAAATACAATAAAGAAAAAAGAAATGTCAAAAAAAAAAAAAAAAAAGAAGCCCCAGATCTGGATTCTTATGTGAAATTATTAAATTTTATCAGGCTTTTAAAAAGATTTTATGTATTTATCTGAGAGAGAGAGTGCCAGCAGGGGGAGGAGCAGAGGAAGAAGGACAAGCAGACTCAGCTGAGCACAGAGCCCAACACAGGGCTCGATCCCATGACCCTGAGATCATGACCTGACCTGAAACCTGGAGTCAGACGCTTTAACTGACTGAGCCATCCAGGCGACCCAAATTTTATTTAAAATTTTTAATATATGTCTTTAAAATATTATGCAGCACTTCCCTGCAGACATTATGAAATGCACCAGGTTGGGATGCTGCTAGAGGATTCTGAATAACTGTACTCCTCCTTTCTCAGCAAAAGAAAAATAATGGAAGTGATAGTAATGAGAATAATGATACTGTCGATGGGTTGGCATAGGTCCCGGCATTGTTGGGGACCAGATGCATTTTTGACCATGTGGGTATTAATTCATTTGATTTTCCCAATGACCCTGTGAGGTAGGTGCTATTTTAATACCCCTTTTACAGATGGAGAGAGTTAGGCACAGAGAGGTTAAGTAACTTGCATGAGGTCACATAGCCAGTAAGTAGCAGACTTAAACTCTGTCCATCAGAATCTATGTTGTTATTTTTTTAAAAACTCTTTAGGGGCACTTGGCTGGCTCAGTCGGTAGAGCATACAACTGTTGGTCTCAGGGTTGTGAGTTCGAACCCCACTTTGGGCGTATCTTTACTTAAAGATAAAAATCTTTAAAAATAAATAAATAAATAAAACTCTTTATTTTGAAATAAGTTTAGACTTACAGAAAAGTTGCCAAGAGAGAATGGAGGGTTCCCAGATACCCTCCACCCAGCTGCCCCTGCAACTTATGAAATCATAGGACAGCGGTCAAAACCAGGAAAGACAGAAGCACGGTGCTTTAGCTGGCCTACAGGCTCATCCGAAGACCACCAGTCTTCCCACAAACATCCGTTTTCTGTTCCCAGGGTCCAGTCCAGGATCCCACATTGGGTGTAGTTATGCCTCTTCTGTGACAGCCCCTCGGGCTTTCGTGACCCTGACCCTCCGTTGAGCACTAGTTGGGCATTTTGTCGAATGTCCGCGGCTTTAGGTCTGATGTTTTCTCATGATTAGATGGAGGTTGTGTGTTTGGGGTTAGGAGACCTCACAGGCCATGGGGGACCCTCAGTACCTCTGATGAGGGACAGCATCTGTCATTACTGGTGGTGGTGAGCTGGAGCAGCAGGGTCCCCGCCCTCTAACCCCTCGGTTTAAATGCCTCCCTTGTGTAAAGATAGGGGAAGAGATAAAAACACAAAATGGGACGTGCCAGCAGGCCTCGTCTATTCCTCGGGCTGACCTCATCCATAGGATGCACTGTAAATGCGAGCACCCCACCGAGTTTCAAGACAGGCTCACAAGCACCCACTGGTGATGGCGGCAGTAGAGAGGGCGACACCCAAATTCTGGGCCTTTGGAAATAATTTCAGCTAGAAAGATTGCAAGAGCTGGCCGGAGAAGGGGAAATAAATCCAGCAGAGATGAAAGCCGGGGGCTGCAGCTGCTAGGTCCATCAGATCTTTAAGAGCAACGTGAGGTTTCAGGGCAAGGAGTGAATTACGGCCGTTAGGACCAAGGACAAGACGGCTTTGATCTAAAGTGGGAGATATCTGAAGGGAAGCTGTGGCCTTTGCGTGCGTCGTTCCCACATCCTCCTGGGGTACTTTAGCGGACCGCTCGGAATTTACAGGTCTGCGGAAAGAGCCTCGCTGCTAATGGTAAACACTTGGAATGGGCAGCTCCGGGAGTCGAGGGGCGGAGTTGACAGTCAGAGGGACAGAGCCCGCTGCCCCCCCAAAGGTACCTGAGAATAATGTGCCGTTTTTACGAGGCTCCTTGCCCATCAGTCGGACAGATGGAGGATTTGTACCTTATGAGGCACTCGAGGATTGCCATGGGAGGTCACTTGGGTGAGCACTTGACCTCTCAATTTGAAAAAAGTATCAATTTGGAGAAGGTTGTCTTTACTGCCAGGAAACTTTAGACTGCAGGCCATACCGTGGCTTTCTGGAGGGCCACCCTGCCACAAACCAGATGTTGGCCTCCTGAAGCCCCGGGTGGGCCCCAGCCCCCCGTCGCCGCCACCGCCGCCACCTCCAACTTGCCCCTGGTTGCTGAGCCCTGGCGGCCAGGAGAGCCAGGCAAGCGCGTGCTGCAGGGCTCCGCGTGGCCACATAGCCACATGGTGGCGGCTGGCATCGCACCCACCAGGCAGCCGTCTGCCGTGGAGGCATCAGACCCCTGGCCGGCAGGGCCAGCATCCGGGTGCAGTGGGAGGAAGAGGTGGAGGAAAGGCATTTTCTGCAAGAGCTAAACCAAACTCCCACTGAAACTATAAATGCGCCTTCCAGTGGGGTGGAAATTCCCCAGAAGGTTGGCAGTGGGAGAACACTGAAGTGAGTGACAACTGGCTCCAGTCACACAGCCCCAGGTTCGAATCCCTGCTATGCCACTCACAGCCAAGTTGCAAGTTGCTTAACCCCTGCAGGGGTTAGTCTTTTCACATCTCGCAGATCTTTACTCAAATACAGAGCCTTCTTTGACCACCCACCTGTACCTGAGTTCCCTAGCTCCAACCCATTTTACATATTTATTCACTTTCAGCCCCTCTCCACTAGGACACAAGCTCCATGAGCCCCACAGAGGCACCATTTCCTTGTCTTGCCCATTGCTGTGTGCTTGTCAAACTGGCACATTGTAGGTGCTCAGTAAACATGGGCAGAATGATGGAACAGGGATCACAATGGAGCCTACTTGTTCTGTTCTCCTGTTGGATGGGGGATAAATTAGAATAACCAAGGGACGGGACTTAGCATAGTTCCTGACATGGAATGTGCTCGATTGTCAGGAGCTATTATCAAGTCAACTCATTTGCTCTTCTAATTTATTCATTTAGTATATAGTTATTGAATGTTACATGCCAGGTCCTGTACTAGAAGCTGGAAATAGTGCCAACAACAAGACATTCTTTCAGGTTGTTACTTTCAAAAATGATTGTCAGAGAGCCTGCCACATGCTGGCTACCTACTTTTCTAGAAACCAGGCACAAAGCAAATAGAGACAAAGTCTCAACTCTCTAACTTATGTCCTAGTGGGAATGAGATGAACAATATATGTGTATCTAAATAGATCAGATGGCTTCAGGGGTGTACTACCAGCAAAAGGAAACAATCAAAGCAGAGTTATGGGTAAGGTGCAGCTGGAGTTGAGGGAGGCCGGGGAGCGGGCATTGGCTGGAGTGGCCGGGAAATGTCACAGCTGAGCAGACACCTGGCTGACAAGGGGTGGCCAGCTGTGGGAGGGGGCAGGGCTTCCAGCTGTGGTCCCCAGTCTGACAACATCAGCATCACCTGGGGAGTGTTAGAAATTCAGGTCTCACCCAGAACCCACATAATCTACTTTATAACAGGATCCCCTGGCAGTTCCTATGCACAGTAGTGTGAGAGAAATCCTGGGTTACAGGTAGGTATTCCGGGCAGAGGGACAAGTAAACACAGATGTCCTAAAATGATGTCCTCGTCGGGACGCCTGGGTGGCTCAGCGGTTGAGCATCTGCCTTCAGCTCAGGGCATGATCCCAGGGTCTGGGATCAAGTCCCGCATTGGGCTCCCCACAGGGAGCCTGCTTCTCCCCCTGCCTATATCTCTGCCTCTCTCTGTGAGTCTCTCATAAATAAATAAATACAATTTTTAAATAAATAAATAGATAGATAGATAAATAAATAAATAAATAAATAAATAAATAAATAAATGCTGTCCTAGATGGTCAGGTGGCTGGAAGGTTGCAAAGGTGAATGGGGGTGTTGATTTGCTCGGGCTGCTGTAACAGAAGCACCACACACCAGGTGGTTGAAAACGACAGGAATGTATCCTCTTACAGTTCTGGAAGTCAGAAGTCCAAACTCAAGGTGGCATCAGGTGTGGTTCCTTCTGGTGGCTCAGAGGGGGAATCTGTTCCTTGCCTCTTTCCCAGCTCCTGGTGGTGGCTGGCAGTCCTTGGCTTATAGGCGCATCCCTGCCCCTGTCTTTACCTGGTGTTCTTCCCTTGGCGTCTGCATCCAAACTTCTTTCTTTTTTACGAAAACGCCAGTCACTGGGTGAGGGCCCACCCTGATCCAGCATGACCTCATCTGAACCTGATGACTTCTGACCCTATTTCCAGTAAGTCACAGCCATAGGTACTGGGGTAGGACTTGAGTATGCCTTTTGTGGGGGACACAAAAGATCAATGTCTAACAGGGCCAAACGATGGGGCCTAGTGAGGTCAGAGAAGAGGCAGGTCACACCGTCCTGTGGACCCCGTGAGGGGTTATAAATGCACAGAGGAGCCAAGGAGGTCATGAGTATCTGGAAAAGACCTCTCGGAGGCTGTGAGGAAAGCCGACTGAGCCAGGGTCAGGGCTGATGAAGGAAAATCAGTGGGGAAGGAAGGTGGTCTCCAAGCAAAGAAATGATAGAGGGGGTGGAGATGGATGTAGTGACTTGCAGGATTTTCAGGGGCCCTGTTCACGGAAGTTGGTGATGGTATTTAGCTGGATGAGAGGGGAGGAGCACCAAGGGTGATGATTCAGTCATCCATCAGTTCTTTCAGCAGAGATTTTTCTGCACATCTGGTCAGTGAAATATGGGTGTATTATCTCTTCGGGGAGGAGGGCAGCTGTGTAAATGCCGGGTGCTTGGCCTTGTGGCCAAGTGGCAGCAGCACCTCCCGCCCCTTTACAGCATCTGGCAAAGTCTTCTCGTTTGGGTCTGCTTAGTTGAAATGCATACCCCTAAAGCAATCTTTATGGTCAAGGGAATGTGACGCACTGATCAGTCCAGGTTGCATCACATGCTCCATCACCTCTGAATTTCCACCAGGGCCCTATAAAGTATGCCTAATAACCTTGCTGCCTTCCCTGGGCACCAGATGGGTGAAAATCTCTCTCTGACATGTGTAACTTGTGTCAGAAGCCCTGATCTGTATGGGCTACCACTCCCGACCACCCCTCCAGAGGAGATCGTTGGCAGTGAGAATAGTGCACTCGGTCTTGGGATCCACTGTGACCCTCTGATCTGTTTCTGCCACACTGAGCGAAGTCATCCAGTTAGTTGATCCTTTCCCATGTTGTATCAAGTCATGTCACTCCTCTGCAGAAGACTCTCCATGTGAGGCTTCCTACCACAAGTCAGAAATAAATACCAGTGCCTCACTGTGACCTCCCCGCAACCAAGCCCCGCGTAGACCTCTCTGACCTCATCATGCGTACTGTACCCCCATCTCTCCATTCCTCAGGGCCTTTGCATTTTGTTGTTGCCCCCAACGTGAAACGCTCGTTCCCCAGATCTTCACGTGGCAGGCTCCTTCCCAACCATGTAGCCTCTACTTGATCGCCACCTCCTCTAAGAAGCCCTCCACCTCTATCAATCCTCTGCATTACTGCCACAAACAAATAGCGATGTTTAGTCTGGAGCACGCTCACGGTTGCCACGTGCCTTTTCTCAGCTGGCACCGCGTGGCGGCTCTTTTCCAGCCCAGCACATATGGATGGATCCACACGTGGTAACGTCTCCTTGGCAGCACTGTGGCCCTTCTTGGCCTTCTCCCCATCTCTGCCCCGACATCATTCTTACTCGTGTGGCAGAGATGCAGTGACAGGGCCGCCTATCTGAAATGGCATTCTCAGGAATGCGGATTGTTTTATTGCCAGTTAAATATGCTTTATGCTACCTGTGAATGAGGCCATTGTGACATTTAGCAACTGATTTGATTAAACACAGATGTGGGCTGGACTCCATGTGCCGCCAAGATGCAGGAGGACAGGCTCGGGGTGCATAGTTGGATTTTTTCAAGATGGCAAAATAGACTAGATGACTCCGTGCCAGCAAAATGAATATGGATGCCTCCCTCCCTGGCATTTGGACCCTGTGTCCGTGTTGGTCTTAGAGCTGAAAGCTCAATCTGGATCCCCCAGATCTTTTGTTTTCATCTGGAATCTTCTGCTTGGCCCTATTCAAATTGTTGTGTGTGTATGTGTGTGTTTTTAACCTTCTCCGGATGTTTTTATTCCCCCAAATATTTTTTTAAAAAATTGGCGGATCACTGGAATACTAGCTCACATTGTTGACCTCTTCAGTGGTGATTATTAACACACAAAGAATAATAATCCCAGCTTCCATTTACTGAACATACTCTGTGTGGGCTCTGCCTTTGATATGCCCTATGCTCATAATAAACCACCTAATAAACTATGCTTAGTTCCATTTTGCAGATGGGGAACCTGAGGCTTAGAACTTTTCAACTACTGTCCATAGTCACCAGGGCAAATAAACAATATGCATGGATTCTCTGTTGTCCTCTCCCCCCGCCCCTCCCACCCCCAGGCACTAAGATCCAAGAAGATAGGACCTAGCTCTTTCTCAGAAGAAAGATCTTAGCACACACTGGGCAGTCAGCAAATATTTACTGAGCAAATGAGCGAACACCTGAATGAACACAATAGGTAAAGGGCAGGGCCAGAGCTCGCCAGGTCGAGCCAGGGCTTTGCCTTCACCACCCTGTATTCTGGGCAAAGAAAAAAAGCAGAGACATCACCCTGTGGAGATCCGTGATTTGTCCCTTTCTGGAACCTGGGCCATGGGTGTTGAATGGGTGGGACTCACTCCCCTCTATCTACCTGTGGCTTTTCCATTTTACACGTTTCCCGCAGACAAACTTTTTGTATCACCCCCCATTATACATCCAGGTCTTTTCGCTTCCTGTCCTGGGTGTGTTTTCGGCAATTTTATTTGAACACTGGCCTCAGTAAGACTTAATCGAGATGAACGAGTACTTATTCTTGAGGTCACTGTGGACCTGGAACAGTTGGTCCCTTTGCTGTAGAGAGAGAAATCGTAGGATGGACTCCAAAGCAAGTAACACAGACAAGTAGCTGCTTTTCACTAGGATTATCCGTGCAGCCTCCTTTGGGCCACTGGGGGTGGCCTGTCAAGCCTGTGGTGACAGGGAAACCAGGATGGCGGGCCAACTGAGGCAGGCAGTGACCTGTGCCGTGTCCCACAGCTGCTGGGAAGGCAGGGCCACACACTGGCTGGGCGCCGGGGTTTCGGGGTCAGGCCGACCTGGGCTTGAACTCCGCTCCGCCGTTTCCTACTAGGACCAACTTCCTAGGGTTGTGGTCTAGATGAAGCAAGATACTGCTTGTACAATGACTAGCCCGGGGGAAGGAAGTGGCCAGTAAGTGGCACCCATTATTATTTTATTATCATTTGTCCAAGGGCTAATGCCAGTAACTGAGAGGTTTCCAAGGGCTTGGGTTCAGTTAAAGCTGAGTTGAGCCCAAGAAAAGGAGGAGTGGTTTTCATGGTGACTGTCACCATTCCTTGGAAGGAGAGGGGATCCAGAAGGACGTGCAGAGTCACCGGTAAGCAGAGAAATGTGAATTAAATGTGAATTAAAGACTAGTCTGGATATCACATCAGTCCTATTAGGATAGCAATACTTAGCAAGTAGGGTTATGCCAGCTGTTGGTGGGGATGCAGGGATAGGGACCATGGGCACTGGCCATGGGAACATGCACCTGCCACCAGGAGCTCTCACCCAGCCCTCAGGGAGACCAGGTCTTAGGACTTTGGGACCAGCCACCCCACTCCTGGGGATGCATCCCAAGGAGACTCACACACAGGCGCTACACGGGGACAGTCCAAGGGTATTTGTGCCTGCAGTGCTGTGGCCGGTGGAGATGGAGGTGCCCTGGGTACCGTCCCCAGGGAGGAGCAGGAGATACCAAGGATGTGCAGCAGGAAAGGCTGACCAGTCGCCAGGGCAGCAGGTGAAAGGTGCCTCCAGCCATGTGAACAGAACCCAAGAACTCAATGTCAGATGAAAAAAAAAAAAAAAAAAAAAAACAGGGAAACCACACGAAATATAATGAAACAGAAAAAACAGGATGTACCCACACAAGCAATATAGACGGGTCTTAAGAACGTACTGATGAGGGGGCGCGGAGAAAAGAAAACAAGAAATCATGGGAAATGTAACACAGAATTCACAAAAATTATGTACCTGCCCACAGAGCCTGGTGCACTTTTGCAGGAACACATAGAAACAATAGGATATACGTCAGACACGCTAGAGTTATTGCCCACAAAGTGACAGGGAATGAAAGGAAACAAATTTTTTAAAAAGAGAGGTCTTGGGTGCGCTAGTGTGGAAAAGGAGTCATGAACTTGAATTCACTCAACACTTAGCACCCAGCATTTTGCAGGACAACAAAAGGGGATGGGGCTGACGTCGGTGACTGTCCACACAGGCTCCCTGACATTGGTGGAGGCACAGTTCCAGGGACATAAACCATGTCTGGCATAGAAGGTATAAATCTCGATCTGCAAGCACAAGGGGGTAAAGAGTGGATCTGACTTTTTTCCAGCCTTTCACCTGATTTCTACTTTGAGCTACCGTTCCCCTGGGCCAGCGAGAAAGTTTCATTGTAGTCTTTCAAGGCTTTCCCCAAATTCTCCAGAATTTTGGCCACGGTTCTGGCATCTCACCCCATGCCGGTGTGTTACAGTGTCAGGGGCTCATCATCCTCCCTTCACTGAGACGCAGGCTGCTGCTGACTTGTCCACCCTCTTGGGCCGTGAGGCTCCTTCCAGTTGGGGGCTCTTCATCGCGGTGTCTTTGCCACTCTGCGGGCACAAGAATGTTTCATTGTTCTGTTTTCCGAGACCAGAGGTCACAGACTGGAAACCCACAGGCCACATCCCCTGCAAATATGTTTTTGTTTGGTGTTTTGTTTTGTTTGGGTCCCAAGTAATTTATATTTGTTGCCTACATATAAACATTGAGACATTTCATATGTGAACCTAGATTTTTCACTTCTTTTGAAAGATCAGAAGCCCTGGCTACATTAGGCTCACACTCCTAGGTGACAGAGGTCGGCTGGAGCTGAGCAGCATTGTATCAGTCAGGAATGCTTTGGGCTGTGAGTAACAAAAAAGCCAACTTGTATTGGCTTAAATCATAATGACATTTATTGTGTATTTAGCAAGAAGTCTGACCCAAAGATTGGTTTGGCAGCTCATTTTATATCTTCAAGGACCAGGTTCTGTTTATCCTTCCGCTCCTTCAGGCTCAGCCTGTGGGCCTTATGCTTTCATGTTCATAGCCTCATGTCCCAGGATGGCTGCTGTAACTCCAGGCATCACATCCTTACATAATCCAGGGAAGCAGATGACAGGGGGACAAAAGGAAGGTCTTTCCCAGAAGCCCCTTGGCCAGAAATAGATCACGTAGCCATCCCAGAACTGCAAGGGGAGCTGGGAAAGCAAGGAAAGAAGCTGGCAAGGAGACATGAACTGGGAATGCTTGTGTGTGTTGTGGGGGGAGGGGAGGGCCAACAGTGTGTGCCACAAACTGCTGCCCCTTTAGATAAAACTGTGCATTCCAGGGGCGCCTGGCTGGCTCAGTCAGTGGAACATGAGTTTGGACCCCATCTCAGGTATAGAGACTACTTAAAAATAAAATCTTTAAAAACAAAAAGGTGTGTGTTCCAGTTGGCCACAATCCCCAACCACCCCCTACTGTTTCCCAACACTGATGCTGTGTGTCAGTTGCCATTTACCACATGGCTGCAGCAGCTCCTTCCCTCACCTCCCTCTCCTGTTGGACCTGGAAGGTTCTGAGAGCTGCCTATCTCAGACTCAGCCCACACAGCCCCTTCCTATGGAGAGGGAGCGTGCTGCTTTCTCAGCACCTGTGTGTGGGTACAGAGAATCCCTCTGCCCCGAGACTCCCTGCTCATTCTCCTTTTCTTTCCCTGCCCACCTCCTTGCCTTCCCTCTTGCCCTACCCCATTTCTCTAGCCAGAAGAATTGCCCATCCCAAGAGAATCTTTCTTCCTATGTATTTGTTAAGCCAGTTTGCCTACATCAATCTAATTCCCAGTTGGCCCAGGAACTGGGGCCAGTCCACAAACTCACTGGCCTCTGTACTGAGAGCAAGAGAGAGAAACTTTCCACCAGCAGTTCAAGACTAAATTCTACCCCAGCGGCCAGGCACACAATCCCTGGCTCATCTCAGCACAGGATGCAGACCCGTTGGGGAGTTGTGTTACCACGCGGTGAATTGCATGTGGCGTGAGTTGCATGCTGGTTGTGCAACCATATCTATGTTAAAAACTCATCCTCCGCTGACATTTCGAGAAGCATTAGCCTGCACCTCAAATCCCAGACTCCAGGGCTTAAACTTTAGAACACAAGAGCTGGGATAACAGATTCCTGTTATTTCTTCTGCCCACCTGTGCATCCCAGCTCAGAACCCAGGACCCTGATGTGCCTGGGAGGAGAAGCCTCAATTGCCCTGACGTGCTTGCCTTCCTCCCCGGATCCCAGGATGGCTTCCCACCTCTCACTTGAGATATGGCAAGTGGAGGAAGGAACACTGAAGTCGGATCATCCCCCTCGGAGCACCGTGGGAGAGCTTTCTCTGCAGTGAAATTGAGGAGAAGTGTCCAGAAGGCACACGCCTCTCAGGGTTTTCCCTAGTATCTCTCCATTAAACATCTCTGTATCAATAGGATTCACAGTTGTCTAATTTGCTGTGTAAAAAAAAAAAAATCTGCTGGCACATCTGGCGCTGGGTTGGCCGGGAGTTCTCCAGAATCCGGGCAGGCACCGCCACTTTGATGCAGGTCCCCACTTCGTGGGGCAGATGGGAAGGCTCAGCATCCTGTGCCAGTATCAGTGCAGCCAACATGCTCGCTTCCCAGTTTCCGTGGGGTGCGTCCCCCCGGGGGCCCAGGGCCTCCTGACAACAGTAATAAAGGAAGATGGATCTTTGCACACTGACGGAGTCTGAAAGATCCCAAATGCCACCCATACTGTAAGCGGCCCCTGCACAGGAGAGCTGCTTTGTGACCTCAGAAAGTGGCACATGTGGCCTGGGGAAGCCAGGCCCAGCTTGTCTTGCCCTCCAATTCAGAAGAGCCTTCTGCAGGGAACCTCGCAGCCTGGTTAGATGAAGCCAGGATACATTCAACGAAGGGAAAGAAAAAGATGAGAAGAGAACGTGAGGTTGGTGCCGGAGAGATCAGGACAGGCTTGGGTCCCTGAACCCGGGGTGGGCACAAGGAATCCCAGAGACGCAGGTATCACCTCTTCTCTGGGCTCAAGGAGCATCTAGGAGTCTGGCAGAGGAAGGGGTCCTGAACTTTCTGGGCCTCCCCATACTCTTCCTTTACTCTTGCCTGGGAGACCGGCTGTGGCTGGTGCTGGGAGGCAGTAGAAGCAGCAGCTTTGTTTTATTTTTAATGGAGATCAAATTCGCATAATATAATAGTAACCATTTTGCGGCATTTAGTGCATTCACAGTGTTGTGCGACCACCACTCCTGTCCAATTCCAAGATGTTCTTCTCACCCCAAAGGGACCCCAAGTTCTTCACCCATGAAGCTGTCACTCCTAATTCATCCCTGCCCCCAGCAGCCCTTAGTCTACTTCCGTCTCTGTGGATTGGCCTATTTGGGACCTCTCCTATAAATGGAAATCAGGTAGTATGTGATCTTTGATGTCTAGCTTTTTTCACTAACAGTGTTTCCAACGCTCATCCACATGGAGCATGCATCAAGACTCCATTCCTTTTTACAGCTGAATAATGTTCCATCATATGGATTGGCCACATTCTTTTATCCATTTATTAGCTGATGGACATTCGGCGTGGTCTGCCTTTTGGCTATTGTGAATAGTGCTGCTAGGAACATTTGTGTACAGGTTTTTGTTTGAATATCTATTTTCAACTCTTTGGGGTATGTCCCCAGATGGGGAATTGCTGGGTCATATCGTAATTCTGTGTGTCCCTTTGTGAGGAATCAGCAAATCCTCTTCCACAGGGCTGTGTATCTTACGCTCCTACCCGCCATGTGCCAGGTTTCCAGTTTTTCCACATCCTCACCAACACTTGTTATTTTCCATTTTGTGAGGACTTTTTTAAGATTTTATTTATTTATTAGAGACAGAGAGAGACAGACAGACAGACAGAGAGAGAGAGAGAGGCAGAGGGAGAAGCAGGCTCCATGCAGGGAGCCTGACATGGGACTCGATCCGGGGTATCCAGAATCTTCAGCCCTGGGCTGAAGGTGGCGCTAAACCGCTAAGCCACGGGGGCTGCCTAGGTTTTGGTTTTTTATGCCCAACCCAGTCAGCCATAGCTCAGACACCATTGGACAAGCCATGGAACTTTCGTAACACCACGTTTCTGTAAACCACATGACTCTAACTACCTCGGGGAGTGAGGGGGTCAGCAGCATTGAACAAGTCGCTGTATGTAATATCATGCAATGCCAAGGATATATTTGCTTGGCACCAAGGCCCCCCTCCAGGTGCTGTACCACCTAGGACTTTATGTGTTCACTGTGGTGAAGGACCAGGGGGTTTTCCTTCATTTAGTGTAAAATACAATAAAAACGAATCTCTAAACTTACATTCTGTTTGTGGGCAATATCACCCAAAGGGAGCAAAAAATGATCCTCAGAGTGGGGACAAAAACATCTCACTCTTTTTTATTAAGCACAAATATACATGAATACCTAAACAGATATGCAATTGCCTATAATATTAGAATTTGATAGAAGTAATAAGTAGAGGAAAAATATCAAAAAGGATGAGGCGATCATGAAAAGAAAAACATTGAGAAACAATGCTACTTTTTAAAAGACACACAGATTACAAGTCCTGATTTTCTAGTCTCAGATTCAGCAGACAGGAGACATTCCCATACGCCATCTCTCAATTTCTATACTCACCTTATCAAGAACAGTCTGTGGGCAGGTTCTAGTCCACAAAACACAGTTCAGGAGTGCTGTGCTAATGCATCACTGCATTTTGATCTGGAATTATCTTTTTTTAAATATTTATTTATTTATTTATTTATTTATTTATTTATTTATTTATTCATGATAAATAGAGAGAGAGAGAGAGGCAGAGACACAGGCAGGGGAGAAGCAGGCTCCATGCTGGGAGCCCGATGCGGGACTCGATCCCAGGACTCCAGGATTGCGCCCTGGGCCAAAGGCAGGCGCCAAGCCGCTAAGCCACCCAGGGATCCCCTGATCTGAAATTATCTTAACCTTCCAAGGATCTATCTACTAGATTGTGTTCTATCTTCTCCCTGAATTAATCATCAATCCTTTACTCCCCTCCATATCCACAACAGCACCTGACACGGTCATACATTTCGCTAGGAAATGTACGGTTGAATCAATGGATGAATGGATGAATGGATGGTTCTGGTCTGCAAATGTGGCAGAGGTGCAAGCTCCTTATATCTTGATGCTCAGCCGTGGGATCCAATGTGACCCAATTTTGCAGGGAAAGGGCATAATCAGGAAATTGCACACTTTAATTTATTACCCTCCCCTTGTCTAGAACTCCTCACACAGCCACACCATCCACAAGGGAAGCTGGGAAAGGTAGTATTTATTCTAATAAGGCATGTGCCCAGCCTAAGAGCAGAGATTCTGTTGACACAAGACAATAGGGGTGCATGGATATTGGGGGACCCCTAGCAGGACCTGTTTTCCTCATCTCACCCTTGCCTTCCCCCACCCTCCCGTGGGCACTCCACCAGCCAGATGGAGGCAAGAACTCGGTGTTTAACATTCCAGCTCACGGTGGTCCATTTGGAAAGCCCTCCAGAGACCACATATTGTGGCACAAGATTTCTGGGGCCACACTCCCCCATTCTCTGGGGGTCCTCTAAGGCATGGGATGGATTTCTCCCTGCAGGGGCTCTGGGACTGCCCTCGGCACACTGCAGTTTGTTCAGCTGTCCATTCTTCAGATGCCCCTGGGTCACAAAACAAAAACAAACAAGAGGCTGTTTGGGAGAAAGAATACCTAGAGAAGAGACTGTGGCCTATTTGTTTTCAAACCTGCCCTAAGTTGTCATTCAGAAGGTTGACACAAAAGAAAAGAGAAATCAGAACAGAAAACACTGCAGGCAGGAGTCTTCCTAGGGCAGGTGTGTTCCTAAGCTTTAGCGGGTAGAGTCACCATGGTAACCATGACCCAAAAAAATTATTTGCAATGGAGAGGCTAGCCTGGACCTTCTGTGGACCTGTCTGGACAGGCCATTGAGGACAGAATGGGATCTCAGTGTGCCACATGATTATGGACAAATTCCATGGTTTCTGGTCCTTGGACAAGACTCCATGTAAGGGAGAGAACAAGAGAGGACGCCCAGGTGTGGCCATGTTCCTGGTTCTTCTCTTCACCTGGCTGGCTCTAACTCATTCCTCAGAGATTACTTTAGGTTTCACTTCTTCCAGGAAGCCTTCCTTGGCCCCACCTCTCCCCAGCGGGCATTACAGAACCCTTCCCAGTGCCCAGCACATATCCTTCTTACCCCTGGATATGGGTATAGTTTATTCTGTAGATTTGACTCTGGAGCCATTTAAATAGTTTATATAATTATAAAACACATTTGAAAAAATTCCTAAAATTTGATAGCAAACTTTTATAAACCTAACAGCATATTGAGTTGATTGGCATTACTATACAGAGAGACTTTATTTACCCATATTTTTACTTTTTTCTTTTTTTTTCTTCTTTTCTGATGTTCCGGGAGTCTTCTTTAAACTCTCTGTTTCAAGAACTTCCTGTCCCCATCTTTTCAGAGTTTGCTGTGACAGATTTTCTTAGTTTTCCTTCATTTGAGAGTGTCTTCATTTTCCCTTCATTCCTGAAGGATATTTTCTCTGGATGTAGGATTCTGGGTTGAAAAATGTCATGCCTCTTCCTTGTGGCCAACAGAAATCAACAAGCTTATTCTAAAGTTGAAATGTAAATACCAAGTTTATACATAGAAGCCAAAACAATCTTGAAAAAGAAGAACAAAATTGGAGAACTCATGCTACCTGATTTCAGAACTTACAATAAAGCTGCAGTAATCAGGTCAGGATGGAAATAGTATATAGATATATTCCAGATATATCAGTGGAACAGAGTCCAGAAAGAAGATTTCACATTAATCATCAATTAATTTCTGGCAAAGGTACCAAGTAATTCAGTGAGGCAAAGGATAAACTTTCTATAGTGGTGCTGGAACAACTAGATATTCATATGCAAAAGATTCATCTAGACCCTTACCTCACACCATACACGCAAAATTAACTTACATTTGATCCTAGAGCTAAAACTATGAAATTTCTGGATGAAAACATAGGAAATAATCTGACCTTGGGTGAAGCAGTAAAAGCAAGATCCGTAAGGAGGATTTTGATTTTTTTAAAAAAGGTTCTGCTCTTCAAAAGACACCATTAAGAAAATGAAAAGATAAGCTATAGACTTGGAGGTAATATTTGCATATTGGTATCAGATAAAGGACTTGTGTCCGGAATATATAAGGAACTCTTACAACTAAGTTTTAAGAAGACATACCTAACTTTCTTGTTTAATGGGCTAAAGACTTGAATAGGTCTTTTTCTAAAAAGATACATAAATGGCTGATAAGCACATGAAAAGATTCCCAACATGATTAGTCATTGGACAAATGCCTAAAACCACAAGGAAATAGTACTACTCTACACCTACTAGAGTGGCTATGATCAAAAAGACTGAAATTACCAAGTGCTAAAGAAATCAGAAGTCTCACACTGTTAGTAGGTATGTGAAATGACACAGCCACTTTGGAAGACCCTTTGACCATCTCTTTAAAAAGTAAAACATACTCAAAAACAAAAACAAAAAAAGTAAAACATACTCTTGTCACACTATTCCACAGTCCTACGCCTTGGGATCTGCCCGTGGGGAATGAAAACATATATCCACACAAGGACTCGTATGCAAATGTTTACTGCATACAACTATATGCAACTCTTTATCTGGAATAGTCCCAACTGGATGTGGTGCATTCACACCGCTCAGAAAAGTCTAGAAAAGGCAAAACTCTAGAATCAGCAGTAGATCTGTGGCTACCTGATGCTGGAGATGGGGGTTGATGGCAGAGGGGCGTAAGGGAATTTTGGGGATGATGGAAATGTTCTAAAACTGCATTGTGGTAACAGGTGCACAGTTGTATCAATTACTTTAAAACTCATCCAGCTGCCCCAGAGAGGAATTTTATAGTATATAAGCTATATCCCCCCAGAAAAGCAGTTTGAAAAAGCATCAGCAATAGCAGCATAGAGGGGTATGGAAAACTCAAGTCAGACTGTCTAGGGCCAGCCCCAACAGCTGTCACCCACTCTCTGTGCTGCCTTGGGCACGTCACTTAAATTTTCTGTGCCTCACTTTGTCCAGGAAAAGCTCAGAATAGCACCCGACACACGCAAGTTCACCATTGTCATTCCTGTAGCCACCCTCTTCCCCTTCTGGGCTCCTGCCTCACTGGACTTTCCTCTCTTTCTCTTACCTGCCAAGCGAATCTCTGTGTTAGGATTTGTTGCACCCAGTGTTCGTGAACACTCGTCCCCCAGGCTGTGTCCAACGCTGGCATGTCTTGGCTCCAGTGTCCTCTCAGAGAGGCCTTGCCTGACCACCTTGTCGTATTTTTTTTTAAGATTTTATTTATTTATTTATTCATTCATGAGAGATCCAGAGAGAGGCAGAGACACAGGCAGAGAGAAGCAGGCTCCATGCAGGGAGCCCAATGTGGGACTCGATCCGGGGACTCTAGGATCACGCCCTGGGCCAAAGGCAGGCACTCAACTGCTGAGCCACCCAGGTGTCCCGACCACCTTGTTTTAAATGACACCCCATTCACCACTTACTTATTCATTCACTAAATAGCGTTTTCTAGTAGTAATAGAAGTATCATTTTTATTGCCATTTTATAGATGGGGCAACTGATGTTCAGGAGCAAAAGTCCTTTTGTGCATTTATTCAGCTTACTACCATTTGGTTTATTTATTTACCACCGTGCACCCCTTAGAATAGCTACGTTCAAAAAAAGAAAGGAAGAGAGAGAGAAAGAAAAAGGAGAAAAGGAAGAGAGAGAAAGAGGAAGGAAAGAAGGAAGGAAGGAAGAGTGAGTGAGTGGGTTGATGAGCATGTGGAGAATTTGGAACCCTGTGCTGTGTTCAAGGGAATGTAAAATGATGGAACCACTATGGACGACAGTATGGTAGTTCCTCAAAAAATTAAAAAGCAAATTTTCCTATGATCTAGTAATTCTGCTTCTGGGTGTAAACCTAAAAAAAATTGAAATCAGGATCTGAAAGAGGCATTGTGGAGTTTGGGGGATTTTTATAATTGTTCTTTTTTAATCTGCTTTCAATTAATTAACATATTATGGATTATTGGTTTCAGAGGTAGAGGCCTGTGATTCATCAATATTATCTAACACCCAGTGCTCATTACATTCCATGCCCTCCTTAAAGTCCATCACCCAGTTACCCCATCCCCCCCTCCTCCCCTCCAGGAACCCTCAGTGTGTTTTCTATGGTAAAGAGTCCCTTATGGTCTGTCTCCCTCTCTGATTTCGTCTTCTTCTATTTTCCCTCTCTTCCCCTACTATCCTCTGTTTTGTTTCTTAAATTCCACATATGAGTGAAATCATATGATAATTATCTTTCTCTGATTGACTTATTTCACTTAGTTCCATCGATGTCATTACAAATGGCAAGATTTCATTTTTTGATGGCTGAGTAATATATATATATATATCGCTGCCATAAACATTGGGGTGCAGGTGCTCCTTGGGATCACTACATTTGTATCTTTGGGGTAAATACCCAGTAGCACACTTACTGGGTCATAGGGTAGCTCTATTATCAACTTTTTGAAGCACCTTCATACTGTTTTCCAGAGTGGCTGCACCAGCTTGCATTCCTAGTAACAGTGTTCGAGGCTTCTCCCAAAAGAGGCATTTGTACCCACATGTTCATAGCATTATTCACGGCAGCCAAAAAATGGAAGCAATCCAAGTGCCCACCAACAGAAGAATTATAAACAAAATATGGTATACAGTACAATGGAATGTCACTCAGCTTTAAAAAGGAAGGAAATTCCGGCACGTGCCACAACATGGACGAACCTTGGAGACATGATGCTAAATAAAATAAGCTGGTCCCAAAAGTCAGATGCTACATGATTCCAGTTATTCAAGGATCCTAGAGTAGTAGGATCATAAAGACAGGAGAAGGGTGGGTGCTGGGGGTGGAGGAAGGGGAGGAATGGGGAGGTATCATTTAATGGGGACACGACCTTAGTTTTTCAAGATGAAAAAAACTCTGGGCATGGACGGCGGTGAAGGTTGCAGAACAATGTGAATATACCAAATGCCACTATACTGTACACTTAGAAATAGTTAAAATGGTAAAGTTTTATGTCATGTACATTTACCACAATGTTTTAAATAAATATTTTTTAAACATGATCATTGAGAACCAGAACCTGTATTGTATGCACTGTCTCATTTATTGCTCAGCACAATCCTTTGATGAAGGAGTTACTTATTTCATTCATCAATTGACAGAACTGAGGCTCAGAGAGATTTGGCAGCTTGCCAGGGTCTCAGGTTGCCTCCTGTTCCAGCCTGTCAGTCCTCAGAGCCCACCTGTCTGCCGAATCTTTCTCCTCCTCATCCCTCTCCGACTGTAAGAAACCTCATCTGTACCTGTCCCTCCTTCCTGCAGGCACAGCAGGGATCTACCAAGGAGCAAATGGCCTGACCAACGCAGCCGGATTCGGAAGTGTGCACCAGGTAGGTGTCACTCCCCCATCACCTGTTTTCCCTGTTCTTTCCCTAAATCAGGACACCCTGAGAGCCCACTCCCGCCCACACCCCCCGCAGAAATGCTGTCTCTTATTCCCTGGGTTTAGAGACCATAGGAGTCCGACTGTGCAAAAGGCCATCAGAAAGAAACAGTGTAGAGGCAGAGAAATTGAAATTACTGGCGGGTTTCCAAGGTGACATAGGCGATATCACAGATTATGTCTTGACCTGAGCCCAAGACACCCATTGACTGTTGAATCTAGAATGTATGAATGCAAATGCGTGTGCTCGCTCACCAGCCGTGACCTTCTCAAGCATGAGAATCCATCATCTTCACCTCTGCATTCCAGTGCCGAGGGCCCAGCACACAGCGGGGGCTTTATAAATGCTTGTTAAATGACACCAGGTCAACCCTGTAAAGATGGTTTGATTGTCTTGCTTTCACTTAGAGAGCAAATTAAGAATGAGAGCATGGGAACTCTGTCCTATTTGTGCACCTCTTCTATGAAGTCTAAAATTATTTCAGAACAAAAGGTGAACATGCTTTCAGGCTAACATTAAAACAAAACTACCACAGAGTGGGTGGCGTATTTAACACATTTAAATATGAGGAATTCACTGTTTCTTCTTCAGTGAGCTAAAGAATCTAAGTGATTTAAATCTTGGAAGATTGTTTCTGTATTTCCGTATAATTTCCAGTATACTGTGGACCTGGATAAAATACTCGTAAATACAGCAGTTCCTTTTAAGGTGTGGTTCCTCGCTCTGCCCATTTCACCAATAGGAGCTTGTCAAAAGCAGAGATTTCCCTAAATGCCACCCCCAGAAATTATAGTTCTCTAGGGCCGGGGCAGTGACCAGGAAGCTGAAATTCTGTGAGTCCTTGCAGGGTTGAGAAGCACTGGTTTATGATGATGGTGGGACAGAGTATTTGGAACAATGACTATCATGGGACAGCTGGAGTATGTGGCTGGTTTAAGCAAAGCTTGATTAAAAAAAAAAAAAAGGGATTGGCATTCCTTGATTTGATCTCTGAGATTTCCCCATAGAAGATTCTGGATCTCTAGTGCTGTGTAGGTGCTGCTGTACTTGTACCCCTCATGAACTTAATATGTCACCTAGTCTCCTGGGTCTGTGCGTATGAGGTCTCTATCACTCATTCATTGGTTCGTTGATTTATCTAGTATTTATTTTTTATAAGATTTTATTTATTTATTCATAAGAGACACAGAGAGAGGCAAAGACACAGGCAGAGGAAGAGGCAGGCTCCTTGCAGGGAGACTGATGCAGGACTCGATCCCAGGACCCCACAATCATGACCTGAGCCAAAGGCAGACGCTCAACCACTGAGCCACCCAGGTGCCCCTCTCTAGTATTTGTTGGGTTCCCCTCTGTGTCCAGCACGATTTCAGATGCTAGGGATACAATAGCGATCAAAACAGACATTGACAGCCACATCCCCTGACTTCCAGATTGCAACCTCTGCATCCCCGGGCTGAGGGTTTTCCCTAGAATCAGAGCATAGGGCAGGAGGCAAGTGCCAGGGAATGAAGAGCCCAGGGAGCAGCTCTCAATCAAAGACTGGCTGGAGTTGGTATATGAACAACCCCAGCTCCCTTGCCACTAGGAGACATCATTCTGAGGGTATGTTTTATACCATCCCAGTGTTTCCCCGGGGAATTCCCTCCAGTCCCCACTTAGAAGCCCTCAGATTGGCTGCTCTTGCTTCTTCCCTTTGCAGTCTCACTTCCCCATCCCCCACCTGGTGTCTCCTTCACCTCCCGAATACTTGCACTTGCATCCTTGTCTTGGGATCTGCATGTGGGGAGAGTCCCTACCCTGATGGAGCTTTATTCTAGTGAGAGAGATGGAGATAGACAGCAGACCCACCTCACAAGGCCCTCTGCCATCGTCAGCCTATGACTGGGCTGCAGGACAGCCCCCACCCAGACAGCCTTCCTCACTCAGCGCCTTGTGTGTCTCCCTTTCTAGGACTATACTTCCTACCCCGGCTTCCCTCAGAGCCAGTATTCCCAGTATTACAGCTCATCCTACAGCCCTCCTTACGTCCCAGCCAGCAGCATCTGCCCGTCTCCCCTCTCCACATCCACCTACGTCCTCCAGGAGGCATCTCACAGTGTCCCCAACCAGAGTTCTGAGTTGCTTGGCGGTAAGTATGGTCACTGTCTCGTGGTTATTGGTGGCTGAGACCTGAGCTCTTGTAGGAAGGATGGACTGGACAGAGGTCCCAGTTGTAATGAACTGGTTACCCAAGAGCTAAATCCAGCCCTCAAATATGTTTTGTTGGCCTTTCCGTGTATGTGTGTGCGCCTTTAATTGTGCCCATGTTTAAAATGTTTTTTAAAGATTTTATTTATTTAGGAGATCCCTGGGTGGCTCAGCAGTTTAGTGCCTGCCTTCAGCCCAGGGCATGATCCTGGAGTTCCAGGATCGAGTCCCGCATCAGGCTCCCTGCATGGAGCCTGCTTCTCCCTCTGCCTGTGTCTCTGCCTCTCTCTCTCTCTGTGTGTGTGTCTCTCATGAATAAATAAATAAAGTCTTTAAAAAATATATTTTATTTATTTATCCAAGAGAGACACAGAGAGAAAAGCAGAGACATAGGCAGAGGGAGAAGAAGAATCAGAAGACTGATATGGGACTCAGTCCCAGGACCCTGGGATCACGACCTAAGCCAAAGGCAGACTCCCAACCACTGAGCCACCCAGGTGCCCCCATGTTTAAAATTTTTACCTAAAAATTCTAATTTCAAAAAAAAATTCTAATTTCTGCGTTCTCTTGAAAATAGATCTGGTCTTCTCTTGAAAGAAAATCTGAACCTGGTCACTTAGGTCTACATTCATAAGTGACAACCCTTGGCTGGCTGAGCAATATGTGCCCCATTCAGACAAGGCACACACGATTCCATATCTGGCCAACATACTTCAGGTTCATTACCTGCCTGGCGCTTGTGTGCCCTGGGATTGATGAGCCCCAGTCCTCAAAGAAGGGAAACTAATATTTGCTACCCATCTGCGATGTGCCAAGCACTTATCTATGTGGTCTTCTCATTTCACTTATTTATATATTGATTCAACAAAAATTTTAAAGCACCTGCTGTTTTCCAAGCAGGAAATAAAGTGCAACATAGACTTGATTCTTACAGACAGGAATCAAATAATCACATAAATACAGAATTTCAAACTATGATAAGGAAAGTCACAATCCTCACAAAATCTGGTTTTCAGTTACCCCCTTTTTTCCAGGTAAGAACAATGAAGATCGGAGGATAAGTAACTTGGTAGTAATTGGTGGAATTGGGATTTGAACCCAGGCCTCTTGGGCTCCATAACCAGGGCTCCTGGATATTCAGTAGCCACAAATAGCTGAGATTATTTATCTAAAACCCATTTGAGAACAGAAGGTCAGTGGCCATCAAACCTTGGTTCTCTCATCAAGAATTGAATCTTTTTAAAAAATCCTCACACATGTATTTTTCCATAGCAGCACAGCTTTAGGAATTCCTTTTATTGGCCAGGATTTTTTGGCTTCGAAAGATAGAAGATACAATTCAAACTAGTTAAGCAAAAAAAAATGTTTTTTTTTTTAGATTTATTTATTTTAGAGAGAGAGAGCATGCACATGAGTGGGAGGAAGGGTAGAGGGAGAGAAAATCTCAAGCAGTCTTCCTGCTGAGTGGAGCCCAACACAGAGTTTGATCTCACCACCTTGAGATCATGACCTGAGCTGAGACCAAGAGTCAGACACTCAACCAATTGAGCCATCCAGAACCCTCCCCAAAAAAGGAAATTTTAAACATATGCAATCAAGATATATAGTAATTCAAGGCTGGGTCCAGGGGTTCAGATGATAATTTTTGGACTTAGTCTCTTTCTTCCTCTGGCTCTGCATTTTCCTGGGTCCATTTCACTCTCAAGCAGGCTCTCCCATTATGGTGGCAAAGATGGTCACCAGCCACTTCAGGATTCAGTTCTGCCTTCCTATCTACCCCTCAGAGAGAGTTCCTCCTTCCAAACAGCCCCTGCAGAGGTCCCAGGTAACACTTCTGTTGGCCCAGCTTAGGTCACATACCTGTCCTCACACCAGTCTCTGTGGCAGTGGCTGGAATGCTGAGATGGGGCAACAGACCTGGGTCTTATGACCACAGCGAGAGCTAGAGTTGGGTCATCTCCACCCAGACCATATGAGGGAGAGGGAGAGGTGGTTTCCAAAAAAAAAACCCAGAGCACACTACCCAGGGGAAGACAGAAGAGATGATGGGCCAAAGTACAGGTATCCACAACCAATGGCACCCACCTAAATTAAAGAGTAACATGTGGTGGGGTGCCTGGGTGGCTCAGTTGGTTGACCATCTGCCTTCAGCTCACGTCATCATCCCAGGGTCCTGGGTTGAAGCCTCAAGTCAGGCTCCCTGCTCAGTGGGGAGTCTGCTTCTCTATCTCTTTTTGACCTGCTCCGTTTTTGTTCTCTCTCTCTCTCTCTCTCTCAAGTAAATAAATAAAATCTTAAAAAAAAAAGAGTAACATGTGGGGGAGCCCACGTCCTGGCCCCTGGGTGATGTACATCCCTATGCAACTAACTCACCAGCCTATGAATTCATTCATTCCTTCCAAAGATCTGCTATGCACATGGCTTCTCTTTTATGACATGGTTTAGATATATTATCATTAATTGACATGACAGCAATGATTTAGAATGCCCAATGTAAAGGAGATACCATTGCATTTTGTTCTCTTTTCTTTTCAGTGGGTTCTGAAAAACTGGGGCTTGTAGAAGTTAAGCTAACATGAGAGTGTATGGACATTGATTCAATAAATACTGGCTAATGGTTAGAAAAAGAACAGTAGCGGAAACTAATTTCTTTTGTTCCTGAGGTTCTTGGTACAGCTGTTGCTTTTAGCCTTTAAATTTTCCATCACTGGGACAAGTTAATTATCCTTGGTTTGGTGACAAACGGAGACAACATGGCCAGGCATTTTTAAGTCCATGGTGGGCTTGTTTGTTTGTTTGTTTGTTTAAGAAAGCTCCGTGTCGAGAGCGGAGCCCAGTGCAGGGCTTGAATTCATGACCCTGATATCAAGACTTGAGCTGAGATCAGGAGTCAGATGCTTAACATACTGAGCCACCCAGTTGTCCTTTTTAAGTCAATTTTTAAGGAAGTTTAGGGCTTGAGCATTGATTTTGGTCATTGTGATTTCATTGCAATACTCAATGAATGCGTAGTATCTAGGTAACAACTTCCAAATTGCTTTCTTTGAAGGGTGTGAAATTTAACAAACTTTTCTTTGTCATAATTCTAAATTATCTTTGACCATCCTGCTTTTCAGAGTGTGGCTGCTCCACTTGGTTGCAGAAAGGAGATATAAGCAGGAAATCCTGAAGTAGTTGCCACTGTCTATGTATAATTTGGAACTGGATTCCAAAGACTTACTTCCTAAGAATTTGGGGTGTTTAGGAAGGTTATCTTTGTTCCCCATCAAGAGCAAACATAAAGGTTCATTGTATCTCTTTGAAACGTTTCTTTATTGTTTCCCCCTGTTCTTCATTTATCGCTTGGTCTAAGGTTCAACAATAAGTGGTTGAGATGGTTTTTACTGTGTGTCTAACAAGCTCACATAAAATCTAATGACATAAATAGTTGTCAGCTGTAACTGAGGTCTCTTGACTCTTTTCCCCGGTGTCTGTTATAAAGGAAGGGCATGTAAGCATGCATGTGTGCACATGTGCGCAAGCGCGCACACACACACACACTCTCTCTCTCTCTCTCTCTCAAAATTTCCCATAAAAACTCTACTTTTGAAATTATCCAGGATCTCCTTGAGTGGTTGGTTCCAAATTCCAGAGCCTCAAGAGGTTTATATATTACCGATAGATCATGCTCATACTCTGCATTGCCTGGTTATAGTATCCTGATGCTCTTCACCCCAGCCCTCTGCCCAGTCTGCATTGATATGCATTAACATACAAAGTTCCAGCAATTTACAGATGATTGCAGGGCAATTTGCTGAAGTAGAGGACAAAATCTGAACATACTTCACTCAAGAGAAAAAACAAATTAGTAGTGGTTCCTTAAGGGCTTTTTTCTTTTCAGACTTTTCAGTATGATGCAGATTATCTAAAAAGATAATTGGACAGACATTAGAGCTCCTGATTCTCAGGCCTTTGGATTCCAGGACTTGTACCAGTGGGGCCCGAACCCTCCAGACTTCCCCTACCCCAAGTTCTCAGGCCTTCAGCCTCAGACTGAATTATATCACCAGATTTCCTGGTTTTCCAGCTTGCAAAAAGCAGATTGTGGGACTTCCTGACCTCTAACTGCATGAGCCAATTCCTATAATAAACCTCCTCTTATATATATATTTACATGCATCCTGTTGGTTCTGTTTCTTGGGAGAACCCTGACTAATACCCCATGAGTCAAAGAAAAAAAAACAAGAAAATTTTAAAGTATTTTGAACTTAATGAAAATGAAACATAACATGTCAAAATTCGTAGAACATCACTAAAGCAGTACATAAGAGGAAATTTATAGCACAAGTGTCTATGTTAGAAAAGAGGAGAAATTTCAAGCCAAACACCTCCTATTCTGCTTTAGAAACTAGAAAAAGAGGAGCAAAATACACTCAAAGTAAGAAGAAGAAAGGGAACAATAAAGACCAAAATGCAAATCAATGAAATCTGAAAACAGAAAAAAAGAGAGAAAATCAGTGAAACCAAAAGCTGATTCTTTGAGAAGATAAATAAAACTGATAAAACTCTAGATAGGCTGATACAGGAAAAAGAGAAAAGATGTAAATTACCAATAAAATGAATGTGATGACATCACTACAGATACTACAGATATTAAAGAGATAATGATGCAATTTTACAAACATCACGCCAACCTAAATAGATCTATAGCTTTAATAGGCCTATATCTATTAAATAAATTGAATTTTTTGTCAGAAATCTTCCTTCAAAGAAATCACCAGGCCCTGATGGCCTCGCTGATTAAGACTACCAAACATTTAAGTTAAGAACTATCAATCCTACACAAAATTTTGAAGAAAATTGAAGAGGAAAGAATACTTCCCAACTCATTCTATGAAGCCAGCATGACCCTGATGCCAAAACTAGACAAAGGCATTATAAGAAAAGGAAACCAGGGGCACCTGAGTGGCTCCGTCAGTTAAGTGTCTGCCTTTGGGGACACCTGGGTGGCTCAGTAGTTGAACATCTGCCTTCAGCTCAGGTCATGATCCCAGGGCTCAGGAATCGAGTCCTGCATCAGGCTCCCTGCAGAGAGCCTGCTTCTGCCTCTGCCTATGTCTCTGCCTCTCTCTCTGTGTTTCATGAATAAATAAAATCTTTTTTTAAAAAAAGGTGTATGCCTTTGGCTCAGATCATGATCACAGGATCCTGGGATGAGCCCTACATCAGGCTCCCTGCTCAGTGGGGAGTCTGCTTCTCCCTCACCTCTGTCCCTACCCCCACTCATGCTAGTCCCCTCTCTCTCAACTAACTAAATAAAAATATTTTTTAAAAAAAAGAAAAGAAAACTATAGACCAATATCCCTCATCAACATAGATAAAACACTTCTAAACAAAATGTTAACAAATCAAGTCCAACAATATATGAAAGAAGAATAATATATAATGACCAAGTGTGATTTATCCCCAGGACGCAAAGGTGGTTTAAAATTTGAAAATCAATGTTATTTGCCATATTAACTAACTGGAAAGGGAAGGAAAAGTTCATCTAAATAGATGCATAGAAAATATTTGACAAGATTTATCATTTGTCCCTGATAAAAATTCCAAATTAGGAATAGAAGGGAACTTTCTTTATTAGAAAAAGACATGTTATAGACTGAATGTTTGTGCCCTCCTCCAGATTCATATGTTGAAGTCCTAATCCCCAATGTGTTGGTATTTGGAGGTGGAGTCTTTGGGAAGTAATTAGGTAATGACGGTGGAGCCTTCATAAATGGGGTTAGTGCAATTATAAGAAGAGACATATCAGAGTTAATATATCTCTCTTTCTACTGTGTCTGCATATAGCAAGAAGGCATCCATCTGAAAACCAGGAGGAAGACTCTGACTAGCAATAAAATTGGCCAATGCCTTGATCTTGGACTTCCCAGACTCCAGAAATGTGGAAAATAAATCTTTGTTATTTAAGCCACCCAGTCTGTGACATTTTTGTCATAGCAGCCCAAGCTGACTAAAATAGGATAGCTTCAAAAAACCTACAGCTACTCCCCAAGATCAGAAGCAAGACAAAGATGTATACTCTTACCAATTCTATTCACCATTGTATTGGAGATTCTAGCCAGTACAGTAAGGCAAGAAAAATAATTTAAAGCCTCCACATGGGAAAAGAAGTAAAATGACATGATCACCTATGTAGAAAATTAGATAGAATTTATTAAAATGCTGAAACTAAAAAGTGAGCTTAGCAATGTTGCAGAGTACTAAGTGAATGTATAAAAATCAATTGTATTTTAATATAGTAACAATAAGCAATAGGAAATAGGATAGTTTTTTAAAAAAAAGATTTATTTGAGAGGGAGAGAGTACAGTCAGAAAAGGCAGAGGGAAAGAAAAATTTAAGCAAACTCTGTGCTAAGCACAGACCCAGAGGTGGGGCTTGATTTCAAGACCCCAAGATCACAACCTGAGCTGAAACCAAGATTCAGGTGCTTAAATGACCACACCATCCAGGCACCCAGAAATGGGATAGTTTTAAATCTCATTTACGGTACCATCAAAAAATATTAAATGCTTTGGGATAAATCTGACAAAACATGTGCAAGAGTTGTACACTTAAAACTATGAAACACTACCGAAAGAAGTGAAGACTTAATTTTTTTAAGATTTGATTTATTTTTTCATAAGAGACACAGAGAGAGAGGCAGAGACACAGGCAGAGGGAGAGGCAGGCTCCCTGTGGGGAGCCTGATGCAGGACTCAATCCCAGGACCCCAGGATCATGCCCTGAGCCAAAGGCAGATGCTCAACCACTGAGCCACCCTAGGTGAAGACTTTAGTGAATGGAAAGATATACCTTACTCACAGCTCAGAAGACTTAATATTACTGAGATGTCAGCTCTTCACAAATTGATCTATGTATTTAACACAATCTCTGTCAATATCTGACTCTTCTCTGTAGAGATTAGCAAGCTAATTCTGAACTTCAAAGAATACAAAGGATCTAGAATAGCCTCAATGGCTCTGATACAGAAAAACAAAGTTGCAAAGCTAACACTACCTGATTTTAACACTTATTACAGGGGCACCTGGGTGGGTCAGTTGATTAAGTGTCTGACTTCTGCTCAGGTCATGATCCCTGGATCCTGGGATCAAGTTGGGCTCCCTGCTGAGAAGGGTGCCTGCTTCTCCCTCTGTCTCTGCGCCCCCTCACCCCCCGCTTGTGCTTTCTCTTTTATTCTCTCTCTCTTTCTCTCTCTCTCAAATAAATAAGTAAAATCTTAAAAAAAAAATACTATAGGGCCACAGTAATCATGATAATATGGTATCACATAAAGATAGACAAGTAGATCAATGTACCAGAATAGAGCATGCAGAAATAAACACACATAGATATGGACAAATGATTTTTTTTATAAAGTTTCAAGACAATTCAGTGGAGAAAGGATAGTCTTCTCAACAAAAGATTCTTGACGACTGGATATCTATATTTGGAAAAACTGTACTTCAGCCCATAACTCACATGACATAAAAAAATTAACAAAGAATAGATCATAGACCTAAACATAAAATCATAAAACGTGTATAGAAAACAGGAGAAAATCTTTGTGACTTTGGGCTAGGCAAAGAATTCTCATATATGACACCAAAAACATGACCCAAAAAGAAAATAAATTCTATAAATTGGCTTCACAAAAATTTACAACTTTCACTCTTTGAAGGATACTGTGAGGAGAATGGGAAGAGAAGTCTGGGGGGCAAATAATTACAAAGCATGTATCTGATAAAGTATGTTGTATTAGAGTGCTCCAAAGAAACCAGAGATAGAGAGATAGAGATTTATTACAAAAAAATAGCTCAAATCAGCAAGTCCCGTGACCTGCCTCCTGCAAGCCAGAGAGCCAGGAAAGCTAGTAGAGCAATTCAGTCTGCGTCAGAAGGCCTAGGAACCAAGAACTCCAATGTCTAAGGCAGGAAAAGATGGACATCTCAGCTCAAGAAGAAAGGTAACTTGCACTTCCTCTGCCTTTTTGTTCTATTTGGGCCCTCAGTGAAATCGGTGATGCTCTCCTGCACATTAGTGAGGGCAGATCTCTACTGAGTCTATTGATTCAAATGCCAATCTCTTCTGGAGACACCCTCATAGACACACCCAAAAATAATGTTTTACCAGCCCATCAGCTTGACACACAAGATTCACCATCACATATTATGTAATATAGGAGGAATTCTCAAAACCCAAGACTAAGAAAACAAACAACTCAGTAATGAAATGGGCAAAATTTGAGCAGTCTACCAAAAAAGATACAAGGATGGCAAAAAAAAAAAAAAAGTACATAATTAAGATGCTGATCATTTGTCATTAGAGAAGTACAAATTAAATCCATAATGTGTACCCCTTAGAATGGCTGTAATCGTGAAAACTGACCATATCAAAGGTAGGCAAGGATGTGGAGCAACTAGAACTCTCTTACCCCACTGGTGGGAATGTGAAATGGCACAACCACTTTTGAAAACAACTTAGCAGTTTCTTAAAAAGTCAAACATAGACTCACCACACGACCTCATAATTACGCTGGTAAAAAGAAAGCTTATAGTCATACCAAGATTGATGTGTGAACATTCATGGCAGCTTTATTCCATCCCAAAACTAGAATCAACCCGAATGTCCATCCACAAGTGAACAGACAGGGCGTGGTAAATCCACACAATAGAATAGTACTCAACAACACAAAGGAATGAACTGTCCATATTCGTAACCACATGGATTGAATCTCAAAACAGTTATTCTGGTTGAAAGAAGCCAGACCAAAAAAAAAGCATATATACTGTGTGATTCCATTTCTTTAATACTCTAGAAAAAGCAAATTAATTTTTCTTGAGAGAAAGTGTATTAGTGGTCACCTGGGAAGCAGAGTGGTAGGCAAGGATCACAAAGGGATTACAAGGAAACTCTTGGAAGGTTGTGTAAAAGTGTAAGGAGAGAGAGAAAAAAAGAGTGAAATGATCCCTAAGAAGGTTTACATAAATTGCTTTAGCCTGTGTACCTCTGACTGTGACCTTGAACCTTGACACTTCATTCTCAAGAATGTAAAAAGGTGGGGAAAGAGCTATTTGGGGAGGGAAGCAAGGAGAGAGACTCTTTTTTTTTTTTTTTAAGATTTTATTTACTTATTTGAGAGAGAGCAGAGCGATAGAGCACAAGTGGGGAGGCAGGGGCAGAGGGATAAGGAGAAACAGACTCCCCATTGAGCAGAGCACCTGACCAGGGCTTGATCCTAGGGCCCTGGGATCAGGACCTGAGCCAAAGGCAGACGCTTCACCAACTAGCCACCCAGGTGCCCTGGGAAACTCTTAATATATTGACTTCCCCAACACCTTATTTAGCCTTTTTTTAGATGCCTGGTATATCCCCTCTTTTTAATAATATTTGCCTGGATATTGATGGGGTTAACAAATGTTTTTCTAAGCCCCTATAGCCTTAGAATACCAAGTAAATCAGGATAAACTTTATCTACGACTCTTTAGCATCTGTGAATTTATTTACCGCCTATTTCCACCCTCCAGAAGAAAGTCTTTGCAAGATCAATATTTGAGGATCTCTCATGCTGCGTCCTGAAAATGCTGGGCAATTGGAGATGGCCCTGAAGTCCTGACAACTCAAAACCAAACCTTTTCTTATTATGTCCTTAGTCTGCTAAGAAGTTTTAGAAATATTGAATAAACCAAGTTCGGTCCCTTGGGTTTTAGGGGGAAATCGTCCTTCCAGGGTAAGGGGGGAAAAAAACCAGTCCACATTGCCAAGTATTTTTAGACAAAAGCATTTTCCTCTTCATGGTCCAAGAACTGGCAATTATGGAAAGAGAGATGAAGTCCACAGGATACATTTGGGAGCTAAAACAAGCAGCTGTGAAACGAGAGAGCGGGATGGAGTGCCCTCTAAGGCTCTGCGCTGGTTTATGCTTCTGTCCCTCTAGCGAGGAGGGCTGGCCCAGACTGTGGCTCTACCTCCACCATTAGTTTGCGGGGTAACACAGAGTGACATCATCCCACTTCGGGAGTTAAATAAAGACAGTAAACTCTGATTTTAAAAAAAAAAACAAAAAACAAAAAACATGTATTTCAAACTTCTGTGCTTAAAAAAACAATACAGCTTGGATGCTGGGTTTGGGACCTGGGTCCCGGGAGGGTGCTGCTCATTCCTGCAAGGTCATCAGACAGGTGCCTGAGGGCTTGAGGATGGCAGCCTCTCTGCACATTCCAGAAGCACCACCTCCTGGGTGGTGGAAGAGGCAGGTGGCCACCTTCTGCGCTGCACCTTCTCACTGACCCCGCATGTATATGGGTCAAGCCAGAACTCAGTTCACATCGTTTACTGACTCATCTCAAGTGCCAGCCCTGTGCTGTCTCATAGAGAATGGAGCAAGCCACACAGGGAGAGCAACACAGAGAATTCCCCCCAGATACCTCCCTTTCGCCCCAAGCTGGGCATTTCTTAAAGACAGCAAAGTTTGCTGCCCTGCCCCATATAATTACTAATTTCCTTCCTTCTGTTGCTCTGGGGATTCTCAGGCTTTAGGATATGGAGAGTTGCAAAGGCAAAACTCTGCTCACTACAGCTCCCCCAGCGGCTCGCCCGCACTCCCTAGATCTCCGCTCAGGTGTCCCCTTTTCCATGAGCCCTCCCAGAGAAGCCCATATCAGTTAGGAACCTCCCAGCACACCCCCACCCAGGCCCCATCCCATTTGTTAATTCTCTGTAACACGCATCCTCACCCGGGTGTTCTGTCCTCACTTGTTTGTCTGACGCCCCTCCCTCTCTCTAGAAGCTCAGTACTGTGAGAAGCAGTGCCTGGGACCATGATGCCTGCCCAGGGCCTCTCTGCCCCATGAGTGAATGATCATGAATAGGCTGAAAGGACCACCCACAGCGGATTTGATTTCCACGAGATCTTTGTGTTCCATGCTGCCCTTGGGACCTAGCACCAGGGAGCTGGTTCTGGTGGTGTGATATTTCCTGGCAAAGCTTCTGATATGTCCACCCCTCCCTTTCCTACACAGGGGACTATAACACCCACAATGGACCTTCCACACCGGCAAAAGAGGGAGACGCAGACAGGCCACACCGGGCCTCCGATGGGAAGCTCCGAGGCCGGTCCAAGCGGAGCAGTGACCCCTCCCCAGCCGGGGACAACGAGATCGAGGTAACTCCAGACTGCTTGTTTGACGTGGTGAATGTGATCTCCATCTGTGGCTGGAACAAGAACCTGGGGCAGGGGGCAGAGTTCTGTCCATGCACACAGGGGAGAATGGCCCTTTGTGTCTGCAAAGCTCGGTAACAGAGAAAAGACCACTTGATGAGAAAGTAGAGAAGAATTATGTTGGCCATAAGGAAGTGCTGTTGACTGACCAGGCTAGGAAAAGTGACCCTGGAGATAGTAAAGAACATAGGACACAGGTTCTCGAATGTAGGCAGGGGAGCTGTGAAAACCTAGACTGCTGGGCCCCGCACTCTGAGTTTCCAATTCAGTAGATTGGGGGCGGGGGCTGAGAATTTGCATTTCCAGCAAGTTCCCAGAACTGTGCTGTTACTGCAGGGTTGGAGACCACATCCTGAGAGGCCCTGGTAAGGACACAAGTGAGCAGTGGACCTCCCCAGCTGGGTTAGAGGGTTCTTAACCCTGGCCACATATTAGTATCACCTTAGATGCTTTTTAAAATGCAGGTGCACAGGCCCCACCCCAGACTAATTAGATATACATTGCAAGGGAGTTCTAAAGTTTCCTCTCATGGTTCTAATATGGCTTGGATATTTATCTGTCTGGAGACAGGAGGCTGGCTCAGATGAGCTTGCACTGTTTCCATAATGCTGAGTTCCTTAGTAGCTCATGACCTGGGCTACACCTTAGAATCTCCTGGGGAGCATTGAAAGCCTTCATTTTCAAGCTGCACCCCAGACCAGTTAAATCCAATTCCCTGAGGGAGGAACCCAGGCACCAATATCTTAAAGCTCTCCAGGTGATTTCAGCGTGCAGCCCACACTGAGAACGGCTGGTCTGAGAGATGTGCCAGGCTTTATTGTAATAAAGCAAGTGTAGGATTATTGTTCAAGCACTGACATTTTCCCAAACAAAAAAAAAAAAGCATGCATGAGAGAAGAGGACAGAGTATTAGTGGGGACAGAGGCAAAACAGATGCCTAGAAAAACAGAAAGAAGCAATCAATAGATATCTAGGGAGAAAAATGGGCATGTTCATTAGTTCATACTTCTTTGCAAAAGGCAGAAATATAGGAGGGCAGATCTGTTGGCTTGAGTGTGCTATGAGTATACGGGTAGTATCGGCAAGGTCTGGGTCCAGGCCGAGAGATCCGAAGGCATCATCATCCCATCTCTAGTCATAACCCTGTACGATTTATGCAGCAACTACAAAGCTGGGCCTTGAATTCAGATGTACTAAGAAATATCATTTTCACCATTTCCCTAAAGTCAATGTAATTTTGACTGAGTCTCCAGCCAGTTTCTGGACTTCTGGGTTTCCATGCCATACCTTGGGCGTGGGAATCCTTGTTGAGGACGGGAACCTTGGACTTCGAGACAATCCTTTGGTTGCAAGCAGCACAAACTGGTTCTGGTTACTTAAGCAAAATGGAAATTACTGAGAGGGAGCAACATGGAGAGGAAGTCACAAAACCAAGGTTCGAAAGAACAGTAACAAACAAAGGCCATGCTAAGGAATCTCTGGAACCTTGAGGATGCTGCCCCTGCTGGAGAGTAAACCACGTAGGATCCTAGCATCACTTCACACTGTGTCTGATTCCAAGGAGTCAGCCTCCCACTGGCCTGGCTCAGGCTGGCCCTTGATTGACAGTTCCACCAAGACAGCACACAGTGGGAGAAGAACACCAGCGTGCTCTTATCAGATGGGGACGGGGTGCTGGGGGCCCAACAACAAATGCCCCACCACCATGGCTTTTGAGATCTAGCCAGCGTTCGCTAGTAGAGCTGTACTCACTGGCAGGGTTGTTAGCACTTGTTCATGGCTAGGGTCTGTCCCAGCTGTCCCAGAAGGTGTTGAATATTTGGGATACCACGCTTGCCTCCGACCTTTGGTCAGCCTCCCGGGGTGTACTAGCAGCCATCCCCCCTGAGACCTGGCCCCCCTGGGGACCTGCCCCAGTTCCAGCCTTCCCCCGTCTCCGGGACTGCTCTCAGGCATAGGGATTTGTCTTTACTTTTCCTCTAATTCTCACAACCCTGACCTTCCAACACGGAGGAGACTTTGCACCGTCCCCTCAGCAGGACTGGGCCTCTACAAAAGCCTCGAAGAAAATCTGTTTGCCTCACGTTGTCTTTGCTTTGTCTGCCTCCCACATTCCTGAGGATTTCCTGCAGCTTCAGGTCACAGGTCTAAGGAGATGCAGAGACCAGAGCATAATGTCTTTTTTTTTCTTTCATTAATCAGTCACTTTATGTGCCTTCTGCTCTTGGTAGGGGTGGGGAGGGAGACATTTTCTGCTGAACGGAGAAGGTAGTGGAGGTGGCAGGGAAGTCGGGATTTACAGGGCGATACCATTCTGGAAACATCTGCGTCTTGATTCCAGAGGAAACAACTAGGCAAGGACAGTCGAAAAAGCGTGAGCTATGTTTTACTTCCATGCTCGCCGTCAGCGTGGAGGGTTGGCCCGGGTCTCACCTCCCAAGTCTTTGGCAGTGTTGCTAATGACGGGAGCCCACGAGAGAGAAGTTATGTAGAGAAGTGGAAAGGAGAGAAATTCTGAGTGTAGATTAGTTGAAATCCCTCAACTGCAGGTGCCAGAAACCAACCTGAGCTAGCTCAAGTGAAAAAGCAGAAGTTATTTTAGGGATACCGAAATTCTCTCAGAACCCCAGGGCGGGGGACAGCAGAGTGTCAGCAGGATACTGGAACCAGTAGGTAGACGAGGCAAGGAAGTACGTTTATACCTTCTCTCCCCACGCGCCACAGTGCAGGTGCTAGACTCCCGGACCTGGTGTCTTTTCAGCGGCTGGCTCCTGGGCTCCACCCTCCTCCAGCCCCACTCTGCTTCTAACTGAATCCAGGTCCTGGAAGAGGGTGGGTGGTCTTTCCATCCCTCTCTTCCCTAGAGACTGGCCCTCCCTGTCCTTCAGATCGCTAGGCCGCCAACAGCCACTCAAAGATGATGAATGTCTTTCTAGGTTCCAATTTGAAGTTTTCAAGGAAAGGCCTCTGACCCAGTTGGGATTAGGGGCTTTCTCTGACCCAAACCCTAGTGAGCTAGAGAGTCGGATCACCTGCATAATAGCCCCCAGAAACCCACTCACTAAGGATCTAGGGCAGGGGAAGAGAGGGCTAGGGAGGGGGACAGACTTTGTTCTTCAAAGGGAGTGTAGTACATAAATTAATGGAATCTGCATTCAATTTGAAAATATTCACTGATTTTTTTTAATTCCTTTACCAAAATTTCTAAGTTTAACTAATCCAGCTGAGTTAGTTCAGATAAACTAGGACTTAGAATATTGAAATCCAGAAGCCCTTCTTAAAAACAGTAGTTGTTGGGGCACCTGGGTGGCCCAGTGGTTGAGCGTCTGCCTTCAGCTCAGGGCATGATCCCCAGGTCCTGGGATCGAGTCCCACATTGAGCTCCCTGCAGAGAGCCTGCTTCTCCCTCTGCCTATGTTTCTGCCTCTCTCTGTGTGTCTCTCCTGAATAAATAAATAAAATCTTTAAAAAAATAGTTGTCAAACTTTTTTTTACCATGACTCATAATAAGAACACTTAATACTGTGACCCAGCACATACACACACATAACTATAATTAGACCAAAAAACTCATGAAATGACACTCAGATCTGCCGATTACTTTGAAAAATCCCTGCACTAACTGACCTTTTCCTCCTACAGACCACCCTGCTCTTTACTGTTAAGGGCATGGCAAAGGCTTATGTGTAAGTAGAGCCATTCACCTCCAGAGAGTTTTCAGGGGTGGCCCATTCGAGATGGCAGACTGAGTAGCTGCCTTTGGCGCTCATCCCCTACACCAGCTACACACACAATCAGTCGGGCCCTTTGCTCTTAAAAACAGTCATCACCAGGAAAATGAGGAAAACCAACAATGTGAAAAATTAGGTCAAGAAAAGGTAATAGGATAAATGATAGAATATAAGAAATAAAAAAGAACATAGGAAAATTCTGTTTGGCTTTCTTATAAGGATCCAAGAAGCTCTTGCCTCCAGAAAATAAGAAGTGGAGGGTCTTGGGAAGGAAATATTCAGAGACAAAGTAAGAGTCACTGGAAATTTTTAAATGACAGAAGTTCAATAGGAGGATTAGGAGAAAATGTTTAAGAAACCTCCCAGAGTACAGATCAAAAAGACAAAACTATAGAAAGTATTTAAGTATAAGCAGTATTGGTCAAAAAAGTCTAATTTGACTGTCAGGAATTCCAGCAAGAGAGAACAGTGGAAATGGTGGGAGGAAATCATTTAAAGAAATAAGTTCGAAAAAAAAGAAAGAAGGAAGGAAGATCGAAAATGCCAGGTGCTGAACAGTATGAATGCAAAAAGATCACACCTAGGTATATCCTCCTGGAACTTGAAGATTGCAAATATAAAGATCCTAAGTATCCAAAAGAGAAAAAAAAAGCAAAACTTGCAAAGGACTGAAGATCAATGAAACATCACACTTCTCACCAGTCACCCCGGACACTACAAGCCAATGGAGAAATGCTTTCAAACATCTAGAGGACATTATTTTCCAATTGGAATTCTGTACCCAGAGGTACCATAGAGCAACATAAAGATAGCGATGTAGGAATTCTATTTTCCAGGCATCGTTTTAGAAGAAGCAGCTTAAAGATGTGCTCAAGCAAACCAGGAAGAAAACTAAGAGAGAGGGGCATCTAGGTGGCTCAGTTGGTTGAGCATCCAACTCTTGGTTTCAGCTCAGGTCACAATCTTGGAGTCTTGGGATCAAGCCCCACGTTGGGCTCTGCACTTAGTGCAGTCTGCTTGTCCCTCTCTCTCCTCCTCTGCTCCTCCCTACTTGCGCTCCTCCCCTCCTTGTGCCTGTGCTCACTCTCTCACTCTCTCTCTCTCTCTCTCAAATAAATAAATAAGATCTTAAAAAAAAAAAAAAGACTTGGAATCCAAGAAAAAGTGGATCTCATCTGGAAATGCAGTAAAAGGACATCTCAGGATGCTAGCTATGCAGCAAGCCTGAAGATGATCCAGTCCACACTGGAACATCCTGTCACCGAGGAGGAACATCTTTGATATGGAGGGTGTGGCCAAATTTGAGATCCTAATGAAGACACATCATTGGAAACTAGAAAAGAATTAAAGAAATCAATAAACTCCTGCAAAAACAAAAAGTTATTCCAGACAGGACATGGCTCCTACATCGACACACCGGGATATGGCATGATTTTAACTGAGAAAGAGCGCAGGAAAGGACGTGACCTTGATAGGAGGAACTGTCTCCTGAAAGCGGCTCTAGGGTTAAGACATCTGACACCCAGAGAAGGAAGGGAAATCCCAGCATCACTGGGCTCTGCAGGGAACAGTAATCACAAGATGTGAGTGCTCTTTACTGGTTACCAGCTTTGAAAAGCAGCATCTAGACAGAGCCCAGGAGATGGAAGTGCAGCTCTGAAACCAAATGCACGAATAAGTCTGTCCATGTTGGCAGCGCAAAAATAAGGCTAACAACGCTGCTCAAATCGGAGCTGGGAGGAGTGGAGGAAGGGGTGGGGACGCTGGACGCCGGCAGCCATCATCTTCCATGGGGGATTTACTGTTTTAGCCGAGGAAAGTGTCCAAAGTGGATGGTCTTAGAAATAAAGGGCCTCACATATGTGAAAAATGCAAAGTCCTGGAAAAATGAGGGACATTACCAGGAGCTAAACCCTCATCTTTGGCATTACTCAGTCAAGAGCTATTGTCTAAAGTTGGCAAATTGGGAAGTAAAGAAGGCATAAGTATGTTACTTAAGAGTTGTGGAGGTAATCCCCAGGATTGTTAAAAACAGGAGCATTTAGAAGCAGTTGGGTTTATGGTGAGCAGTGAATGTAAAAAAAAAAAAAAAAGGTAGTACTTCATTTTTCCCAATGAGTTATATGATTTTTATTGTTGTTTTTGGACTGGTCTCCTCCATTTTCGAGCTTTTATGTGGAAGGCAAGAACAGGCTTCTTGGTTCTGGCATCTGTGGGTTGATAGGAGCCCAGAATTGGCCATCAGAATCCACTTTACACAGCTGAGGTTGGATGGGGACCCAGTGACACATCAGTGAGTCACATGTTTTATAACTTAAAGATAATGTTTTTCAAGATTTCTCTCTCCTCCCGGGGAATTAATTTCTGCAGACATTAAGTCAGATGCAAGCAAGTCCATTTGTCTCCATTCTCTTCCTCTCTTTCATCACAGCGTGTGTTCGTGTGGGATTTGGATGAGACAATAATTATTTTTCACTCCTTACTCACCGGGACTTTTGCATCCAGATATGGGAAGGTAAGAATCCATTTTGTCTCTTCTCTCTCTCTCTCTCTCTCTCTCTGTGTCTCCCTCTCTCTCTCTCTTTTTTTTTCAACATGACAATCTGTCCAGCTGGTTTGTCCTGGGAATTGTGGGGGTAGTTTATGAGACGGCTTCTCCAACTAAAGCTGCCCCTCTGGGTCAGTCTGGGTTTGAGAACTCCTATGAAATTTTTCCTCGACATGTGAAAATTTAATTAGCTTCCCCTCCTGTCATCCCCCAATGCCTTTCTTCCAACACACAAGGCGTTCAGCATCCACTTGGTAGGATATAAGCTTAGAGGCTTCAGCTGTCTCCCTCCTAAGAGGGCGAGGATACACTGGCCAAAAACAGTAATCTTAGCTAAAAAACGAGGTAAAGTATTTTTCTGGTTCCCTGTTGTTTATCTTAGTGTCTCCGGCAGATGAATTCCATTTTCCTTCCGTTTCTCTGAGACGAGGGGGAGGCGTTTTCTCAGCTCCGGCGTGGACCTTCGCCACAGCTTTGCAAACATATCATCAAGTTATATCGGAGAACCGTCCAGTTAGAATTCTGGGCAAAGGCTGTCAGCTGAGGGGTGGTGAAGGCAGGCAACACGGACCCCACCTTAATAATGCAAAAACGAACCGGGCAGATAGCAGGCAAGGCCTGCCGATTCTTTGCCTTGGCCCTGTTGCCTCCCCGGCAGACCACATGTGGATGCCATCTCTGCAGGGAGACAGGTGGGGGTGGAGAGACAGAGCTTTCGAGAACAGGCGAGCCATCATCTCATCCGAGGTGAGCGACCTGCTGGCAGCTGCCTCCACGCATGGGTAGGAACCATGAGACTCACCAGCGCCTGGAAAATATTTCTGTTTCTGTTTAGAGACCAGAAATATGATTTGACATCACCTCATGGCTTTTCCAGCTGCTCGTGTTTTTTATGGGGGTTATAACAAGCTGGATGTGTAATTAGTGCGATAGATTTATCATCTGCCATTATGTTGTAAAGAATATAAAAATGGTGTCGGTGGTGCAGAAATCTCTTGCCACGTAGGAATGCCGTTAATATGTCTAGCAGTGCCTGCGGGAAATCCGGCGTGCGTTCTTGGATGGAGCACAGCTTAGGTAGAGGATGGCAGAGTCAGAGCTGCTGAAAACACCAGAGTGGACTTGGCAGCCATTGCAAAAGGTTGGGCCATCCCAAAGGGCCTAGAGTAGTGGGTTGCCCACTCGGTCTGGGTGTGTTTGGGGTTTTCTAACCACCCCGGTTAAGTTCCCTTCCCCCCCACCTAAAGAAAACATGCCTTCACCCTTCCTGCCCTTAGAGATAGCCCACTCTGAAGTTCTACAGCGGGACAGTTGGGTTCTGGTAGATTGTGTAGGGCTGTGTAATCTTGGGGATGGTCTTTGTGTCTATGCCAGCACCGTTCCAGAAACCCAACTGTGAGCATCCTCAAGAGAGGCACAAAGCCCAGAGCACCTTTCTGAGCCCATGCCACCTGAGCCGCGTCAGTCCTCTTTGCCAGAGGGGTCCTCCTCCAACACAAGCCCCGATCGTGCTACTTCCTTTCTAGAAAATGGTCACCAGCTTCCTCGTCGACAAACCCTAACCCCAGCCCCGCAAGGCCCTTCATGAGCTGGCTCCCGCCCCACTCTGCAGCCCCATTTCCCACTACTCATCCTAAATTGCTTTCTGCCCTCAAACTCAGCCAATTGTCTCTCATCTCTGCTGGGTTTCTCCCAGGAAGCACCAGGCACAGAGCAGGAAAGTGAGGCAGGGGCAGTACAGGTTGCATAAATTGTTACTCCTACAGATGAGGCTCAGTCCCACCAGAGGCCCCCAGGAGACTTTAGAACATACATCCCAGGTTGACACTGGAATGAGTGAGGGTGCTGGGATATTTACCCACATATTCCCTTCTGTCATAGGCTGAAGGCTCTACTAAGAGTATTACCTCCCTGCACTGCCCGCCGGCCCCAAGGAACCCCTAGAGTATGGTGCTAACAATTGAAAGCCTCTGCATGTAGAGGAATGGCAACAGCTGAGGGGAAATGGGGAAGGGGCACACTGGAAGCCTCTGCTGTAATCTGGAATATTCTAGCATGTTCTTTCACTAGATTAAATCTTAGTTTCAGTTCTCATTAGCTTCCTTCAAGAGGACTTTGCTAACCACTCCCCTTTATCTAAATTGCAACTCTTCTTATTACTGTGTTTTTCATGCATAATTATGCACTCACCGTCTGCCTCCCTTCTAGGCTATATGTACCATCAGGGCAGGGTCCGCGAACGTGTGCCTGGCCAGAATTGCTCAATAAATATTTGTTGCATGAATAAGTCAGAACAATCCTCTAGAATGAAAGCTACATGATGACAGGCACATTTTTTGCCCTGTTTTGTTCATTGCTTTATCCTCAGTTCATAGAACAGTCTCCCCCGCCCCCTGCGACTTAGAAGGCGCCAAATAAATATTTGTCGAAGGAAGGAAGGAAGGAAAATAGTATCAAAACAAAAAATGCCTAGCTGGTGGCCACCGACCAAATTCAGCCTGCAGACATTTTTGTTTGGCCCCTAGAGTGTTTGAAAAAATGTGAATTTGTCGCCAACATTTAAAAATCAGGAGATTGTACAGACCAAAACAATCCAGATTTCCAACTCTTCTTGAAAAATTAGAAAATCTGGCAATCCTACATTCTCATGTGGCAGCAATCAACAGGAGCTGAGTAGCGACTAGCCTCCTTAGAGGGGGCGTCTGCTGTGCAACCCAACCACAGCCCCCACTTGGCCTGTTTAACCCACTTATGGGAACCTCCTGGCCCCACTGGCATCTGAGTGCCAACATCTATGCTGGAATTTCAGAACCACTGAAGGCCGGAGTTGGAAGGACCTAGGAGACCAACATGCACAAATAGTCTCCATAGTACAGAAGGAGAAACTGAGGCCCAGAGAGAGTAAGATCACCCAGGAGAGAGTAAAAGTCATATATCAGGCTCACTTGCCTGCCTGTGAGCACCCAGGATGTCCAGGGAAAGCTGAGATGAGAAGCTCTTGGAGCATCCCAGGTCCCCTGTGCCATGTTCACTCCAATTCTAGAATTCACCACTCCCTCCTCCAGTTCTCCCCTAGGTAAGGAATGGGGGCTTTTTATTTTCATTTGCTAAAGCCAGCCACCCCGAGGGAGACCCAAAATAACCATGGCTTAAGCAAGACAGTTTATTTCTTCCATGTAGCAGTCCAGGCGTGAGCAGCTCCAGCTGGTAGGGCTGCTACACAGCACCAGGCACCAAGGCCCTATGTGTTCCCTGTCATCCCTAGACCATTGCCCTCATAAGCAAGATAAAACCTAGCTCACCCCCATGGTACATTCCACTCAATGGGAAGAGGGAACAGGAAAAGAAGAATTTACTCCTCTTTATTTTACTTCCTTTTTATTTTTTTTCCCCTCTCTGCTAAGGGCCAGATACAGAACCTATACATATCATTTCTATTCGTATCCCATTGGCTGGAACCTGATCACATGGCCACAGGTAGCTGCAAGGGAGTCTGGGAAATGCAATTTCATCACGTGCACCATTAAAGTTCAGAAAGAAAGGAAGAATGGATATTGGACAGCTAGCGTTTTCCTAGCACAAAGTACCATCTAATAAGACGAAGAACAATGAAAGAGAAAAATGTTGAAGAATGTAGAGGGCAATCGTATTTGTAGTTCTGAAGCTCCAAAGAGAGGTCTGGGCTACAGCAATAAACTTGGAAATCAGAGAAGTATCAAGGACCTAGAGGAACAGGAGCATGAGCCCCATCTTGCTGACAGAGTAACTGAGACACCGGGGGGTTATGTAGTCAAGGTATTCATAATAGAACAAAAATATGTGGCCTTGACTTTTGGCCCACAACTCTTCCTCTTTGTGCTTTTCCAGAACCTACAGCTATGTGGAGCTCATTATTAATTACTGGTATCAAGCAGGAGTCAGTTTGAAGCATGCAGTGTTTAAGCTATAAAGGGTATTTATTGAATCATAATAATTGAAACACTCAGAGGAATCTGGAATTCAGGTTGGGCTGGATCCAGGAACACAAGCAATGTTCTCGGGGCTTGGTCTTTCTGTATCCCTCAGCTGACCCTCTCCATAGAGCAACTCCCTGTCAGCAATCCCAACTGAAAAAGAAGGCCTACTTCCTGAATTCCAGCACAACTCTCAGGCTTGAATCTCATTGGCCCAACCTCTGTGGCTCTGATTAGCCAGCCCAGATCAAGAGCTGATGCCCAGAGAGAATAGAGGAGCAGATCAGCTCCATCCCTACCAAATGCACAGAATGGGGGAGGGATGTTTCCCAAAGGAAACTGAAATGCTCTTTCCAGAAGAGGGTGAGGACCGCGGAGGTCCAGAATGGGCTCTGAAGGCCGAGACAGCCTGTACATCCATGCCAGCGCCCAGGCCCAGCGGCTCTTTGCCTGTGGCCTCTGCATTGAGCACTGTCCAGGAAGCAGAAATCATACCAATTGTGGTCCCAGCCAAAGGGGTAACTTGCTGTTTACTTAGGGAAATAAGACCAACAGAGCTAAAATGATTAAGGAATGATTCAAAACAGAGTGTTTGAATTTTCAAACAGAAACTGGGCTCTCTTCCTGTTCCCAATCAGAGGCATGTGCTGCTCGAGGCTGTCATCTCTCCACTTCCTTTCCATCTCTTCCTACCCGGTGCTCAGCGCCAGAGCAACCCCTTGGTAGCTGTACCTCCCCTCATCTTGTGGATCCATTAGAAATTCCCCGGAGAGCTGGAGCAGCCAGCAATCGCCGCCTCTTCCCTAACCTCTCCTCCTCCCACCCCGCTCCCAGCAGTCCCTGAACTCTACTTTTTTCCAGCCCGGATTAGGCAAATGCAAGGTGGTCAGGAGCCTTTCTTTGCCTGTGGCCAGGAGAGGACTCTAAGAAGGATTAATCAGCAGTCCACCGCCCAGGGGTTCACAGTGAGTCCGCCGGACTCCTCCCTTTGTGCCTTGCTTTCCAGGCAGCTCAGTATCGGTTGGAAAGTCAACTCTGGGACCAGCTGTGTGTGTCTTTTTAATAACAGCTTTCCGGAGATCTAGTCCCCATGCCCTACCTGCACGTTCCAGTCTGTACAATTCAGCGATGTTTAGCATCTCACAGAGTTGTGCAACCATCACCACCATCTAACTTTAGGATGTTTTCATCACCCCAGAAGGAAAGCCCGTGCCCCTAAGCAGTCACTTCCCTATCTCCCCCAGGCCCTGGCAAACTACAAATCTACTTTTGGCCTCCAGAGATTTGTCTCTTCTAGACATTTATTATAAAATAAATCATACAATATGTGGTCTTTTGTGACCTGCCTCTTTCACTTAGCCTGCTGTTTCCGAGATCCATCCATGCTGTAGAGAATACCACCCCTCCGTCCCTTCTCATTGCTGTGTGATTCTCCCTTGTATGGACTGGACTGCGCTTTGCTGTCCCTTTGTGAATTGAGGGACCGTTAGGCTTCGGGCTGTTATGAATAATGCTGCGTACATCGAGGATGAGCTTTTGCATGGACATCTGTCTTCAGTTCTCTTAGGTGTGTACCTGGAGTGGAATTGCCGGGTCATATGGTAACTCCGGGTTTAACATTTTGACAAACTGCCAGACTGTTCTCCAGAGCAGTTGCATCATGTGACGCTCCCCTACGTAGTATAGTATGTAAGGGTTCCAATTTCTCCACTTCCTCACCAACACTTGTTAGTATGTCTTTGGTTATAGTTCTCCCAGTGGATGTGAAGTGGTGGTTTTGAGTTGTACGTCCTTAATGACTAATTATGTTGACTAAAGATGTTTTTGTGTGCTTATTGGCCATTGGTAGTATCCTCTTTAGAGAAATATTTCTTCAGATCCTTTGTCCACTTCTTAATTGATCTGTATGTCTTTTTCTTGTTGACCTCTAAGAGTTCTTTATATATTCTGGATGTATATGTGATTTGCAGTCTTTTGCAATGGCAGATATGTGATTTGCAAATATTTTTTTCCCCATTCGGTGGGTTGTCTTTCGCTTTGTGGATGGTGTTCTTCGAAGTATTTTTTTTTTTTTTTAAGATTTTATTTATTTATTCATGATAGTCACAGAGAGAGAGAGAGAGAGAGGCAGAGACACAGGCAGAGGGAGAAGCAGGCTCCATGCACCGGGAGCCCGACGTGGGATTCGATCCCGGGTCTCCAGGATCACACCCCGGGCCAAAGGCAGGCGCCAAACCGCTGCGCCACCCAGGGATCCCCTTCGAAGTATTTAAAGTATTTCCGGGGACAGGGATTGAAATTAAATTTGAGAAAAGACAGCCAGGGAAGGAGGCCTTATGGAGAAGCTGAATGTTGAATAAAGACTTAAAGGAAGTAGAGGAACAGATATTTGACAGAGGAGCAGAGGGAAAAGCAAGCGCAAAGCCCCGGAGGCAGAAGTTGCCTGGTGGATTTTAGGAAGCTGACATGGTTGGAGCAGAGCAAGCAAGGAGGAGAGTAATAACTCACCAGGCTTTGACTCTGAAGTGGGAGCCATGGAGGCTTGGAGTAGAGGAAGGACAGGGTCTGAGTTCTATTTCTAAAGAATCCCTCTGGCTGTTCCCCTGAGGAGAGCAGACCACAGGGGAGCAAGATTGGAAGCAGGGAGACCAGTGAGCAGACTACTGCAAAGGTCCAGCTGAAAGATGGTGTTTGTTTGGAGCAGGGTGGTAGAGGTGGAGTGGTGAGCAGTGTGGCAGTCTGGATATATTTTAAAGACAGAATCAACCACAGATAAAGAGTGCAACACGAGTCCACACTGGGCTACAGAGAAGTCCTGTTTTCCATCCAGGATCTTCCTCTGAAGAGACCTGACCTGTTCGCCTCCCTATTGCCAACTAGCGAATTCTCTTGAACAAATTATCCTATTTTTTTGCACGATGCGCTATATGCCAAGTACTCTGCTGTGAGCGCTATTATTTTTTAAGTTGGACCTCACATGCAGACGTTGAGTTATTCATACTCTTTGTGCACACGAAGCTCCTCTCGTTTCACGGGGGTGCGCTGTGCGTTTCCTTTTAGACCCATTTGGATCTTCCTCCTCCCCTCCCCATAGTTTAATGCTGTAGATTCTGTTTGTTTTCCTGTGAAATATATGCTGGTTTTTTGTGTGCATTTCTGTCACAGATACGAACGGCGTTGTTTAAACACCCAGTGTTTCTCACTTTTCTCCTTCAGCTCTGGTTTTAGATCCTTCCACGTGGCCATACATCCAGGGTCTGACTCACTGGTTCCCAACTGGAGGTGACTTGTCCCCCAACAGCCATTTGGCAATGTCACAACCATTATTGGTTGTCACAACTTAGAGGGGTGCTACTGGCATCCAGTGGGTGGAGGCCAGGGCTGCTGTGAAACATCCCACAATGCACAGGTTGCCCCCACCGCAGAGTTATCTGACCCCAAATGTACGTAGTGCTGCAGCTGAGAAACCCTGTGTCTAATGGCTGCTCTGAATTCCATGTTTACCTTCTCCACCCTCCCCACGAAAAGGACACCCAGGACCCCTCAACTCCCACCCTCACAGACATGGCAGCAACAAGCATCCTTCAGGGAGCGCTTGAGCTTGAAGTGTTCGCTCTCACCGCATCCCCACCACAAACCTGTAAGGCATGGCTGTCCTCTTACCCCCATTTCTGGAGAAACCGACACTCAAAAGGTGGCTGAGTCACCCAGTTTGGAAGGGATGAAAGCCAAGGTGTGGCCTACTGCTCTCAACCGTGCATCTAAACTGTATCCCCAGCGATCCGTGTGAATGTTCTCAGGGTAAAAATGAAAACCCACTGGAGGGGAACCCTTCTACTTGACCCCTGAGCTCCAAGAGTGCAGGGACTGGGTCTCATGTGTTCATAGCTTTGTCCCCTGGCACTCAGCAGCACCTGGCACAACTGCCTGACAAATATTTGTTAAATAAGCAAATAAATAAATAGTTTGCAGGCAGGGAGTTGTAAATGCAAGCGATTGCAAGCACTGCAGAATTGAGATTCCAGGGTGCCTGCCCTCAAGGGAACAGATGTCCACACACATGACAAGACAGGGGCTCGTCAGCATCTCTCCGGGGCCACGATGCTGGGTGCCAGCCTGACCTGGCCTCACCCAGAGCTTGGCCCACAGCAGGGGCTCCGCGAAGGCCATGGAGCATTGAGCAAGTGGCCCCTCTAGGCAGGCCAGGGGCCAGGGACATTCCGGCATGTGGGGAACCTAGGCCGGAACCACGTGGCCCTTGATGCCTGCCTGAGCAGAATCCCATCCAGGGTTTCCTTCCGTGGCACCTTTTAAAGAGCCATGCCCTGCTCATCAGAAAAAAAGATTCGAGGTTTAACACTGGCAGTGCAGGGCCAAATCTGGCATAAAGACAGGTTTAGTCTGGCCCCCTGCATGTCCTTAAATTCTCAATTCATTGCCAATGAGTTTTTTGTTGTTGGTTTTGTGTGTGTGTGTGTGTGTTTTTGTTTGTTTGTTTTTGTTTTGTTTTGTTTTTTGAGAGAGAGAGAGAGCGCACGCACACATGCGTGTGGGGGCGAGGGGCAGAGGGAGAGAGAAAATCCTAAGCAGATTCCATGCCCACCACAGAGCCCGATGTGGGGCTCGATCCCACCACCCTGAGATGGTGACCTGAGCCAAAACCAAGAGTGAGACACTCAAATGACTGAGCCACCCAGGCACCCTGCCAGTATTTTTAAACCTGGCTATTTTACATAAAAATCTGGATGCCTCACTTCTCTTAAAGACCGGGGAGGTCTGATAACGCCAGGCCTGAGTTTCCAAAGAGTGGGGACCCTTGACAGGACACGTGCCCCCCAGGTGCACCTCACCCCCCTCACTCCCTGGAACAGAGGGTTACACGTGCCACCTGGGCGCCAAGCCTTTCCACTCCTGTGTGGTGCTCTTTGTCCCCAGAGACACATATTTGTGACCCACCGATGCCAGGTGGTGCCCAGAGCGTGTGCGATATGCAGGGGCAGAGAGGATTGGCCCCCAGTTCCCTCCAGCGACCTCTCAGCCTTGTCAGGTAGTTCTAGGCAGGGCCTTTGGTGTCCTCTGAGGAATATGGGCTGTCGCCTTCCCCTCAGGCACATATCCCGGGATCCTGTTTGCTGGGGGCTCTGTTGTGTTGGGGTGGTGCAAACCCCTGCCACCAGCACTCCTCCCCTCTTCCAGCAACTGGAAGGGAAGCGGCGCTCCTCACCCCGTGTCCACTCTCCGCCCTTCCTGCCGAGGCCTAAACGCCCTGTCGATGGCTCCGAGCACCACGGCACTGGCCAGAGCACCACTGCAGTGGTTCATTTCTCCCTGGGGTTGCTTGGCAACAGGATCCCATCACCATCATCATTATGGAGTGGCTGGGATGGAACTCTCACTAGAGGGGTGCTGGCAGCACCCCGCCCTGTCCCCGAAGCCCTCCCCACTCCTGTGGGCATGACGGCCTCCCTCCGCTGGGACCTGTGACACTCTGGGGTGTTCCTTGCAGTCTCCCAGATGTCCCCAGTTGTGCACAGCAGTCACCTGCTCATTGACCTCGTTGACCTCGTTGACCTCCTTCCCCCGCCCCCACTTCCTTGCTCAGCCACCAGAGCTTCCCTGGGGTCTCCTCCCCGTGAACTGCTGGCTCCCAAAGCCTAGGCCTAGGGGCTGCTTCCGGGGAGCCCCAGACTAAGACCGCAACGAGGTCTGGATGTTCAGAATTCCTCCCAATCACAAAAATGGGAACTCCTCAGTGTCAGAACCCATAACATAAGCCCTCCTGAAGTGCGTCCTGGGCACCAGCATCTGCGGGGAGCTGCTAGAAATACAGAGTCTCGGGGAGGAGGGGGGATGGGGTGACTGGGTGATGGACACCAAGGACGGCACTTGATGGGATGAGCACTGGGTGTTATGCTATATGATGGCAAATTGAATTTAAATTTTTTAAAAATCCTTTATCTTCAACATACACTTGTAAATCTAAGTTGTTAGAAGAAGGAAAGGTGACTTGCACCAAAGTCACGGTCCTGATGACATTTAGAGCTCCAAGGACTGAAATCAGAATGTCACTATATTTTGGAGGAGGTGGCACCTCTGGCCCCTGAAGGATGACAGTGACATGAAACCATTGCAAATATGACCAATGGGCATTCAGAACAGCCAGATATAGCCCCACATTTTAAATACAGCAATTCAAAATTCAGATGGATGAAGATTCCTTTTATAAGAATTCTGTAGAGATGCTCTAAATAGTGCCCCTGACTTATTTAAAATATTTAGATTTGAGGGGGATTCCTGGGTGGCTCAGTGGTTGAGCATCTGCCTCTGGCTCAGGTTGTGATCCCGGGGTCCTGGGATCGAGTCCCGCATCAGGTTCCCCATGGAGAGCCTGCTTCTCCCTCTGCCTGTCTCTGCCCCTCTCTCTCTTTCTCATGAACATATAAATAAAATCTTTAAAAAAAGAGTCATCCAGGGGATCCCTGGGTGGCTCACTGGTTTAATGCCTGCCTTTGGCCCAGGGCGCGATCCTGGAGTCCCGGGATCGAGTCCCACGTCGGGCTCCCTGCATGGAGCCTGCTTCTGCCTCCTCCTGTGTCTCTGCCTCTCCCTCTCTCTCTCTATGTCTATCATGAATAAATAAATCTTTAAAAAAATAAATAAAAATAAAATATTTAGATTTGAAATAAAAAATTTTAAACTCAAAAAAATAAAAAAAAATACAGAGTCTTGGGTCCCAGGCATCCTGAACCAGAATGGACATTGAAACCTGACCCCCAGGTAATCCCCTCACAGGTTAGTCTGTGCAGCAAGATGTAAGCCATGAACGCACTGGGTGATGACTGTCCTCGTGGACCCCGCCAGCCCGCCAGCCTCTTTGTGCATCTGGAAGGGGCTGGGTAGAAGGAGCCCGGCCAGGTCTTGGCTCTACACACAACCCCCCCCCCCCCCCCGGCCCCTCTGCCCCCTCCGACCAGCCACCGTCCTCCCCCACTCCTCAGCGGGTGTTATTACGTGATTCCGGCTCGGATTCCGGAATCCAATACCCAGCGCGGTGCCATCAGGATTCAATCAGATCCAGTTGGCGATACACGGCCGAGCCTGTCCGTTACTGCTTTACAAACTGAGAAGAAATAAAAAACCCCGGTTTTATGACCCAGCAGTTAAAAACTATTTGTAGAAGTTGCTACGGTTCAAATCAAAAGTGCCCTCCCTGGAGGACTATTAGTTAATTCGGAGGACCACAGATTCTTTCCTTTTCTTTCTTTTTTGCTCCGTCTACCTTGAGATGCGGCTCTAATTCACCTCTGCCGCTCAGACCTCTCGAGCTTTCCATCCTTTGACAAACACAAGCCAAAGTGCTTAAGGACATCTGTTTATTTTATTTCTTTAATGAGAAAACCTTCCAATTTCTCCGGGCTCAGCTGTGTTTATTTACACTCTGTTAGCCGTGTGAGGCAAGCGCCTTGGAAGTTTAAAGGCCTGGCGAGGCCCTCGCAGCGGCCCCCAGCTCTGAAATGGAGTCAGCCCTGCCCAAGGAAAACAGAGTCCTTGGAACTCTATAAAATAGATTTTCAAAATAAATACTGCCTAATTCACTCGGTAGATGTGGATTAAGTCAAGATGAAGACAATTTGGAAAGGATTTTCTGAGGAAGTCGGAGATTTCTTTCCCCCACTGGGGGTTAAACCTTGTATTTAAATCTTTGTTTTTTTCCCCCTCCAGCTCTCCTTTCGGTGAAGTGAAAGGTATTTAGTCTTTGTGGCTAATAAAGAAATGAGGACTTTGATGGGCCTTCGAGAGTGGTGATTATTTTCTTTGTAGGACCAGGGCTGGTGACTTGGCTGGCCACACCACTCTCATCCATTAGGGCAAGAAGCAAGCATCTGTGGTTGTCATTCTGGCGGGGGTGGGTGAGGAAGAGGTTGGAAATGCTTTGAAAGATGTCCTAGAGGTGAATGACAGTTGGAGGGGCCGTGGGCAGGGGGTGGTACCCTTTGTAGATTTAATCCCCTGTAATAATGCTTCCCTGAGCCCGTGGGCCTCCATGCCAAGTGCCTCTGCTTATGTATTTTAGAGCATTAAAGGATTATTTCCAACATAAAATATATTTTAGAGATGGTTTGGGGTCGTCAGAAAAGTGCTCATTAGCAGGGACTTTCTTTGAAGCCCTGTGCTCTCTGCTGCTTGGAGAGACCATTTCCTTGCAGAATCAACTTAGGTTGTGGGTTTTCAAGCTGGTTAAGACCCCTGATTTTTCCACCCACAAATTTAACAAATGCGGACTGACCGCTTCCCAAGACTTCCTTCACCAACTTTTTGTTGTTGTTGTTGTTGTTTCCTTCTTTAGTTCTGCCTTTCAGTGAATGCTGAAGGGGATCTGAAAAAAAACATAATAATTAAGAAGGGGGATTTAAATCACCTATGCGAAACCTACAACAGCCTGTAGGTTGGGCTGGTTGGGCTCGGGCAAGAAGCTCTTTGTCTTCTGTAAATACAGAGCTTGGTGCTCACAATGATAAGGAATGAAAAAAAATCCTAGGCACCCCTGTGAACCTAAATAATGAGAACAATTTTCCCTTACACTTAACTAGCAGGTTGAGAAGCTGCCTCCCCCGTCACCCCACCTGCACTTTTTACGGTACTTATTTTCCAACAATAGGGCTCTTGAGCTGTCCCAAGATCGCTGGAATTGCCGAGAGCCTTTAGGGGTAAGGGTGTCACTCGATGAATGGCAGGAAGGTATCAGCGCGGTTGTATTGGGGATTGACTTTGACAGGGAATTAGGAGGTTCCCCCCACCATGCCTGCTTCCCCCCACTTCCTCTGTGAACTAGTGAACTTGTAGGCCCTTCCGATGGCAGAGGGGGAGATCTCTGATCCAGGTCCCCCAAGGGGCCTAGTTCAAAATTGAAATAAGTAGTTTTAGAATCTCTTTAGGGGGCACCTGGGTGGCTCAGTGATTGAGTGTCTGCCTTCGGCTCAGTCCCGGGATCAAGTCCCACATTGGGCTCCCCACAGGAAGCCTGCTTCTCCCTCTGCCTGTGTCTCTGTGTGTCTCTCAGGAATAGATAAATAAAATCTTAAAAAAAAGAATCTCAAAAAAAAAAAAGAAGAATCTCTTTGGAAATGTCCATCAACGGATGAATGGATAAACACATCTTAGGATGTTCATACAATAGAATATTTTTCAGCCATTAAAAGACACAGTGTGCCGATCCACGCTACAGCGTGGACAGACCCTAAAAACATTATGCTACGTAAAAGAAGCCCAACGCAAAAGGTCATACGTGTGTGATTCCATTTCTATGAAATATCCAGAATATGTAAATCCATACACATAGAACACAGCTGGGTGGTTCCCAGAGCCTCGGGTGGGTGTGGGGGAAATGGGGAGCAGCAGCCTCGTGGGTACAGGCTTTTCTTTTGAGCTAATGAAAATATTTAGGAACTAGAGAGGGGTTTGTTCATCGGAATCAAGTGATGTTTCCTGAAGGGCACCTGGAACTAGAAAACGATCCACATTTTTTATTTGAAAAATAAGTAGGGTTTTTTTTTTAAGATTTAATTTATTCATTCATGAGAGACAGAGAGAGGGAGGAAGAGACACAGGCAGAAGGAGAAGCAGGCTCCATGCAGGGAGCCCGATGCAGGACTCGATCCCAGGATCATGCCCTGAGCCAAAGGCAGATGCTCAACCACTGATCCACCCAGGTGGCCCCAAAAATTAGGAATTTTTTTAAAAAAATCTCTTCACTGGGTTTTGGGGTCAGGGTAACACTGGCCTCATAAGTGAGTTGGGAGGACCATCTTCTGTTTTCTGAAAGAGATTGTCCAGAATTGGTGCTCATTTCTCGAAATGTGTGGTGGAATTCTCCAGTGAAACTATCTGGACCTGGAAATTCTGTTTCTCAGGAGGTTTTTCACCCTGAATTCAATCCCTTTAATGCTGGATGCTGGTTCATCCTGGGTGAGTTTTGGTAGTTTGTGGTTTTTGAGGAATTCATTTCGCTCATTGTCGAGTTTATGTGTAAGAGCTAAAAAAAAAAAAAAAAAAAAAAATATTTTTTTAAGTATTTACTTTTATGATGACTTTCCGTTTGTAACATACCCATACCCAGAAGCCTCCAATTCAGGGATAAGAGCTATATATAAACCCCTCCCCCCACGTGCATGGCACAAGGTCACAAGTCATCCACTTGGTCCTCAAGACAAACCCACAAAGGCAGATGTGGTGCTCCCCATCCTACCCAGAAGGACCTTACCCCGACCACCAAGCTAGTGAGCGGTAGAGAAAGAATCAGACCCAAGAGCTCCAAAGGCCGTTCTGAGCCCCAAGGCCACCTGAGCACATGACAGCCGATCACAAAGCCCCCAGGTGTAGGGCCAACCTTCAGACCTTCACTCCCACCTAGTTGCTCCCTGTGTCAGAATCATGCTGGGGGAAGGAGGGGGGCCAACAGGCCACAAGTGACTCTCAACCACATTTTTTGTTGCATTTTTTTAATTAGTTGCCAGCATTTAAAATCGGGAGGTTTCAAGGCATACGTGGGTGACTCAGTTGATTGAGGCTCCGAATCTTGGTTTCAGCTCAGATTGTAATCTCAGAGCTGTAAGATCAAGCCCCACATTGGGCCCCGCAATCAGCAGGGAGTCTACTTGAGATTCTCTCTCTCCCTCTTCCTCTGCCCCTTGCCCTGCTCATGTGCTCGCACTCTCTCTCTCTTTCTCAAATAAATAAATCTCTTTTAAAAATAAAATTGGAAAATTCACATAGAAATTCAGATTTCTGGGTTCTCTTGAAAAATCCAAAGGTCTGGCCATGAGGCACCCCCAATCCCAACTGTCATCACTTGGCTGGAGCTGCATGGCAGCTGTCCCTCTAAATGGGGCAGGTGAGCTCCAGTTTGCCACAGACCCCACTACTCCCTGTTGCCTGAAGCCAAATATCAGTCATCATTACTCTCCTCTGCACGGTTGTTCCTCGCTAGGAAGAATAAAAAAGAAAGTTAAATATTTCTTGCAGCAGGAGTTGGAGAATGAAAGACAACAGAGCCATGTGTTTCACCTGGGCCATTCTGTTCATTCGTGTGAGCTGCTTGGTCCCTGTCAGTCTAGCTGTCTTGGGTGCCTCATTTACAGAATGAAGCCCAAACTCAGTGAGCCGGCTTCCAGACCCTCCCAGAACCTCTCCTGCCTCAGCTCTGAGATTCTCAAGTTTATATTTTAGGCTACAGCTCTGCAGTTGCACCAAGAAACTCTGGGCCTTGGTCTGCTGTTCCCTCTCTACCAGGAACACTTTTCTCATTTGCCACTGATTTTCCCAGCTAAGGCTCACTCAGCCTTCGGGTCTTATCCTGGATGACTCCCGCCTCCAGGAAGCTTTCCTTGACTGTGCTGGGTTAGGCATCCCTCCTGTGTGTTTCCTTAGCACCCTGCACTTGTCCCTCTTACAGCGTTTATCACTACATGTTTTATTACCTCATTACTTGTCTGTCTCCCCAATGAGACTGCAACTCCTCCAGTCCAGGGATGGTGACTGTGTCTTCACTCTCTAAATAGCCCTACTTTCTAGCACAGCATGTTAGATGTGCCCCATAATTAGCTGTCAAATCAATTCTCTTTCAGTTAAAAGTAACAGAAACCCAACATAAGCTGACAAGCAGAAAAATGAATTCATTGGCTTTTATAACCAAAATGTTCAGGGATGGGTTGGCTTCAGGCACAGCTGAATCCAGGGGCTCAAGCAATGTCAGGAGAACTCGATTTTCTTTCATTTGCAGTGGCAAAAATTGCCCTCCAAGCAGCACGAGACCAACATCCTGCCAGCTCAGTAACCCCAGTGAATAGAGACTATCTTTTCCTCAGTAGTTCCAGTTAAGTCCCAGACAAAGCTGTCCTTGACCTGACTTAAACCAGTCACTCAGGGGGTAGCTGGGTCAGCTGCCTCATAACTACACAGATTGGGTGTGATGAAACTCAGGCTCCCCAAAAAACACTTAAGATGCTGTTACCAGGGCAGCCCGGGTGGCTCAGAGATTTAGCGCCGCCTTCAGCCCAGGGCATGATCCTGGAGACCCGGGATCAAGTCCCACATCAGGCTCCCTGCATGGAGCCTGCTTCTCCCTCTGCCTGTGTCTGTTCGTCCCTCTTTCTCTCCCTCTGTGTGTCTTTCATGAATAAATAAAATCTTAAAAAAAAAAAAAAAAGATGCTGTTACCAGCAGGTGGGCTGGATGCTGAGCAGACAAGAACAGTGAGCACTCACTTCCACGTGTATGTCGTAAGCCACATGGAGGCCAAGAGCCTGCGTGGTCTTACCCAGCACATAATAGGTGCTCAATAAATAGTTGAGGATGAGGGGCACCTGGGTGGCTCAGCTGTTGAGCACCTGTCTTTGGTTCAGGTCGTGAACCCGGGGTCCTAGGGTCCAGTCCTGCATCGGGCTGCCCACAGGGAGCCTGCTTCTCCCTCTGCCTATGTCTCTGCCTCTGTGTGTGTGTCTCTCATGAATAAATAAATAAAATATTTTTTTTAAAGTTTGAAGGTGAAACATAATCTGGCCAGTTGCCAGAGCCCATGCCCTTAGATGTGGCCCTAAAGGGTCTGGTCCATTACCTCTATGCCATGCCCTCTTCTGGTACTCCTCCCCTCCCCCACTCTGTCCCAGCCACACTGTCCTCCTCGAAGGTACTCAGCTCTTCCAGGCACATTCCTGCCTCAGGGCCTTTGAACACTTGGTTCCCTCTATCTCAGATGCTCCTCTACCCCCATGGCTTCCTCCCTCTCCCCCTGAAAATCTACTCAAATGCCACCTTCTCAGCAAATACCTCCTTAACCATTCTCTGAAATTGCCATACCTCCTACACAGCCCACATGCATGACGCAGATTCTTTGTCATATATTTTTTCCTGTAGTATTTCCCACCACCAACCAGAAGTAGGGAATGTGCACTGCTCAACTCTAGGAGGCACCACTTTCATGGTAGTCCATGTGAATGATGCCGCTAGAGTTATGCAGTGCACAACCTGTGCAGCCATACGTAACATCCCTGCCATGAGACATACTACAAATCTTGCTTAATTCATTTATACGACTCTTGTGTTTGCTGACCCATCCCAATGCCTGGAACAGTGCCTGGCACATAAAAGACACTCAGTAAATATTTGTGGTATAAATGAAAGGATGGATGAATGAATTTCTGTCACTCTCAACAATGCTGTACCTTGACAGCTAAGTTGAGGTGTGAGGGAAGAGGCGCCCCGTGTCCTGATGGATGTCCATGAGAACATTACCTCGGGACTGGGAGAAGCCACAGTGACCTCTAGCTCCTTCTCAGGGCCCTTCTGTAGGCGCTGGGAGTCCAGCTGACAGTATGCTGAGTGCTCTGTCACCACGTAAGAGGGAATTGATTTTGCTACTCAGAGTGGTTGTTTGTTCTCTCCTACCCTCCTCTCATTCTTTAGGTTCCTCGGTGGTGGTGGGGGGTGATGGGACACTTAGCACTGTTTGTCATACCACGACATACCCTCGGTGTTTGTAAGTCGTTTACACCCGTATCATCAGCTCAGGCCAAACTCCCTCACTTTCCTGATCCTCAACACAAAGAAACCTTTGGGCTGAGAGATGACGGTCCAAGTCCTCTAGGGCTGAGTGACGGGGGGAGGAAGGGACAGGATCAGAGCAGACCCATCCTTGAGGCTGAGTTCCATCTGTTAGTACAGTGGGGATTCACGAGCCCCAGACCGTCATCTGTGAAATGGGTATAATAACAATCCCTACCTCCCCAGGTTCTTGGCTGCATAGGATGACTTGGGTCATGAAGGCAGCCCAGGTGATCTATTTTGGTTGTAAATCAGATCATTTCATTCTTCTTGCTTGAAGCCAGTCTCTGATCTCCAGTCACATTTTGAATAAAGTTCAGACTCCTCCTTATGGCCTCATCCCACAGTTCTTGCCTCCCACTCCCACTTCCTTAATATATTCATTGCACGGCCTTCCTTGTGTTCTCCTGCACACAGACCTTGCTCCTGCCTCGTGGCCTTTGCACTTGCTGTTCCTGCTACCTAAGCATCCCGCGGCCGGCTCCTTTGTTTCACTGGGGTCTTTGCTCAGGTGTCAGCTCCTCGGAGAGACCTTCCCTGCCCACTCCACCTCTAGTAGCCTTCCCCCAAACACACACCGTCAATCAGTCCTGCTCTCTGTTTCTCTCACCCTCCAGCACGTCTTCATGTTTCCTTTTCTTCAGAACACTTGTCACTAGGTGAAATGAAATGGTTTTTTAGTTTTGCATGGCCCTCCCCCATGCTCCCCCATGTGGGATCCCTGCAGCAAGGGACTGTCACTGAGAGCAAAATGACAGGATAGCATAGTGCTCTAGAACAAGAGTTGGCAAATTCTATCCATCCCGTGGGCCAACGCTGACCCGCCCCCTTTTTTTTTTACATAAAGTTTTATTGGAACATAGCTATGCCCATCCATTTACATGTTGCCTGTGGCTGCTTTTGTCCTGCCACAGCAGAGTTGAGTAGTGACAGAGACCATATGGGCCACAGAGCCTAAAATACTTGCTATCTATCTGGCCCTTTATAGAAAAGTTCAATACCTGGGTGGTTCAGTGGTTGAGTGTCTGCCTTTGGCTCAGGGTGTGATCCTGGAGTCCTGGGATCGAGTCCCACATCAGGCTCCCTGCAGGGAGCCTGCTTCTCCTCTCTCCACCTGTGTCTCTGCCTCTGTGTGTGTGTGGGTGGGGAGGGGGTCTTGTAAATAAATAAATAAATAAATAAATAAATAAATAAATAGATAAATAAATAAATAAATAATCAAAAGAAGGAAGGGAAGGGAAGGGAAGGGAAGGGAAGGGAAGGGAAGGGAAGGGAAGGGAAAAGTTCACCTGGTCTAGAAAAGTTCGCCTCTGGTCTAGACCACGGGCTCTTGAACCAGACTGCTCAAGTTCAAAGCCGGCTCTATTCCCTAGCCATATGACCTCAGGCAAGTCCTTTTGCCTCCCTGTGCCTCAGTTTCCACCTCTGTAGCATAGGCGTAGTAGCATCAGTAACACCTCATAGCATCACTGGGGGAGGATTCAGTGAGTTAGTACATGAGAAAGTGAACTGAGCCTGCTACGTAGGAAACAATCTTTATAGAGTAAACGAAAAATATAATAAATAACAATAAATGGAGAAATACATGTCTTTTGAGAAACCGTGTCTTTAGAAGCACGTTGCTGGTTGTGTAAGGATGTCCTCTCTGCGGACAATATACTGAAGTCGCACGACCCCTGCTAATAATGAGAAGCTGAAGACTCCTGGCATTGAGGACACATCGGTGCTGGGCAGGAGCAGTCGGCTCTTGGGCGGCAGGCCCTGTCCTAAGCGCTTGTGTGAACTTCCAGAAATGCCCTGGTCTCCCATGCCGTCAGATGGCCCTTGGTCCTGGATGGTGGCTCACTCACCTTAGGGTGAACACCTCCCAGGGTCCGTCTGGAACTTTGCCAATTTTAGCACTCAGAACCCCAAGTCCCAGGAAACCCCTCTGTTTGGGCAGATCAGGACAGTGGGCCCCCTGCTCCACATCCAGATCCAGTTATTTATGATTTTTTGCCTTTGAATTTGTGTCCTCAGAAAATGCTTTAAAACCTGCTCGGTATCTCCAGCCGAAAGAGCAGTTCTCGAAGGATAAAAACAAAGAGTTGTTGCTGAAAACTTCCAAAGAGGAACCAGTTTAGACATCTTTGTTCTCTTAGATTTGAACATGATTTTAATCATTTGTAGTCAGTTTGGCTCTTTTGTGACTCAGTGGTGACGGGATTTATCCAACGGGTTTTTTGGTGACGTTCTTGTTAGTGCAAATAGACCCATTTGCTGAGCTAAGATCTTTTTTATTTTCTGTGTTCTCCTATGAAACTGCCAAAGAAGCCAAGTTGTTGTGTTATTTTTTTTTTAACTTCACTGTTTAAACATGTGAATCAAACCATTTTTTCTTTACAACCATCATTTTCTTGTCTTCCTCTTTTAAACAAGCTGATCTGTTTTCCAGGAGTTTCCAAGTAATTAAACCCAATTAAAATCATTAAATTCTTTCTTTTAATGACAACTTTATTATTAAAAGCAAACCACAAGGAGGAGATTTAACTGGCAAAGCCCTCCATTGTGTGCTAATCCGTCCCTAACCTCTGGCTGACACTTCCACGAGATAAACCCCACAGAATAGTGAGGCTGGTTTAATGAATAGCTTTAATTAATACTTTTCTTCCTTGTGGCAGGGTAATTATTTGTTCAGCTTGTAAACAGCTACTTGGCAGTGATTTTTTTGAAGGCCCAGTTGGCTTGCATGGTGTGATAGCTTTGATTGGTTTTGTGTGTTTGTGGGTTTTTTTTTTCCTTTAAAAGAGGAGGAGAGGCTCCAAAATAGGTGCCGAAGTGCATTGTCCCGAAGTTTGGGATGTCAGGGTGATCCACACAGAAGAAAAAGCAAGGTGAATGCAGGTGGCAGGCTGCCTGTATTTGTGAGAGCTGTCTCCGGAGTGGGCAAGTCTGCCTTTTGCAGCAAAAGTCTGCAAGCCCAGACAGAGTCCCCGCCAGACACAAGCCTGGCTAGCAGCGGTCTGGGTGCTAAAAAGAGGAAGAGTCTGAGACTGCAAAAGGCCAGGCCAAGCTCTCCACCCCCCTCAACGCCCACCCCACCCCACCCCCGACCCTGTCACCCCTGGTCTTCCCTTCAAGTGACAGCTGGGAGGGTGGTGGAAGTGATGCTGGGTGTGGCCAGTGAGACCCCAGAGAAGTGATTCTGTGAATAATAATGATGAGCCCACGGGGGGGGGGGGGGGGGGGGGGGGGGGTAGTGTACATGTCCCCAGCCTGGCACCCATCTCAAGTGCTTTCTCTGTGTCCACTCACTGACTCACCATCACTTTAGGCAGGTGCTGAGGTTCTCCCCACATCCCACAGACAGGAAAAGGGCCCAGGGACGTGCCCAGAGTCACACACCTTCTAGGAGGCAGGGCAGATCCCAGGTGTGCCAGCAGGTGTCTGGCTGCAGCAGTGGTTCTCAACTACTAAGTCCCACTGCCCTTTGGGATAGGAAAGTGGCACCTTTTCGCTCAGCTGGTTGGGAGATTTAGGGTTTTTTTTATTATTATTTAATTTAGCTCATCACTTAGGAAGCTAGTTTCATTAATAAGGTTACTCACTCTATAAATACAAAGTTGATTGACACTCAGGACTAAGCCTTTTCATTATTTTTTAATGATTTAGAGCTGTGGTTCTCTACCGAGGGTAATTTTGCCTCCTGGGTGCATGTAACAAAGTCTGGAGGCATTTCTGGTTGTCACAACTGGGTGAAGGGTGCTACAGGCCCGCAATGAGTAGAGGCCAGGGTTGCTCCCAGACCCCTGCAATGGACAGGAAGCCCCCACCACAAATAACGATCTGGCTCAAAATGTCAACAGTGCCAAGGATGAAAATCCCGACTTACAGAATCCTCAAATTTTTCATTCTAGAGATATTTTGTAAACACACAAAAGTCATTCTTTAGGGAACCTAATAAGTGGATTCATTTACATTGGTTTTAATTAGTTAACCATATTAATTATCTTAGCGATTTTGACTGTTGACCACACCACCTGAGGTTTTTCAGAAACACATGCAAGGTGCCAAGAGCTCTCAACCAAACATTAGCTATTGAAGAACTTTGCATGAGTCTATGAAGACTTCTTCCCAAATCCCCAGACATCTATTACACAAGTTTCTCTAAGAAAATGCCTCCTGAGGGGCACGAAGCAGGGTTAACTCATTTCACCATCCTAGAAGCTTCGCGCTAAGAGAAGTATTCAGAAATCCCAGGTGCCTGTTTAGAGCCACCAAGACTCCTCCGCCTTGGGAGCGGTCCAAGATGTGTCTGGAGCAGGAAAGATAAGCAAGCAGTCCAGGAGGACTTGCATGTGGGACTGGGTTGGCTCAGAGCCTGGAACTGGGTTAAACACTTAGGATGTCAGAATCCCAGCAGCATGCAGCAAGGACCACGGACTTCCCCATCCTCGTGTCCAAGGACTGGCCGTCCATAAGAGACACCACATCACCTGGGAATCCGCGACCATGGGTCCTTGGGAGAACAGGACAGCATGCACAGAGTTGGTTTTATTTAATTGTTGGTTGGTTGGCTTCTGAAAACTACTTTGGGGAGCACTACATTTAATAACCAGTAATGGACTACTAATGAGGCCCTAAAGCTGGTGACCAAAATGAATCTTTCCGCAGCGTACCTCCTTTTTGACTCCTCCAATGACATCCTAAAAAGTTATGGGCTGCCAATAAGTGAGGGAAAAGGCTGGGGGCAAAGAAAGGATTCGGAGCCCTTCAGGGGCGGCTCAAGTGATCTGATTTCCAATCTCAGCCAAGGTGTCTGGTTCCCGCAGCCTGGCCTTGGGGGTGGGGAGGAGGGCAGCTGAGAAATGAGGGATTTACCGGGGAACTTAGCTTTTCCATATCAAGTCCAGGAAATGAAAGGCACAAATGCTCAGAGGCAATAAGGGGAGATCCCTTCCCACCCCTGGGTTCTCCTTTTATCCTCTCTGAAGCCCAGCAGTTATTAGAAAGGCAAGCCAGCCTGAGACCTGAGGAAAGAGTCGGGGCTGATTTGTACATGGCAGCTGCTTGTCATTTCTCCCAACTTTGCAAGTGTAATTTAATTAAACGAACCATTTATTTCATTAAAAGTAGACATCAACAGTTTTAAATCAGGCATTTACAAAAAGAAAAAGCTGATTATAATCTGCCTTAAGCCTCTTTTCTGGAATAAGATACTTTATGCTATATTAGTTCCTATGAAGATGTAGTCCATGAGTAAAGTGGGTAAGATTTTGACTTTCTTAGATAGTCATGAGTTTGCAGCCCAGCTCTTCTGCTTATTAGCCTTGTGACCCTGGACAAGTCACTTCATTGCTTTGCATCTTGATTTATCTGTAAAACAGGGAAAAGATGATTTGAGGAGGAAATGTGGTCATCTATGTAAAGCTCACATACACGCATACGTTCATTGAAAAAAATACTTACCTGAGCACCTGCTGTTTACTGGGCTGTGTTCCAGGCTCAGCAGTAGCTCTCACAGAGCTTGCCTTCTGGCTGAGGGAGAGGCACCAAAAATCATAAATAAGAAATTTCATTTCAGATCGTGATAAATGCTATTGAAAACTGCAACAGGGCAAGGGATGTAGAGTAAGCCGCTTGGCATCAGGATTACTTTAGATGGAATGATCAGAGAAGACTTACCCGGTACTGAAAGTGGGAACTGAATGTCATGAAGGAGCCAGCCATGAAAGCACCTGGGGAAAGGAAATTCCAGGCAGAGGGAACAGCAAGTGCAAAGGCCCTGAGGCAGGAGCAGGTTTGGCAAATTCAGAGAGCAGAGAGGTGGGTTGGGGAGGAGAAGTAGACGTGGCCAATAAAAGATGTTAGCTTTACTCAGAGAGCCAGGGGAAGCTAGTGGATTGTAAATGAGGAAGAACAGCTCTGATTTTTGTCTTAAAAAGGTCACTCTGGCTGCCTCATAGACCCCAGATCTGGGGGAGATGGGAAGCCAACTATCTATATATGTAGCCCAACACACAGATGCACTTGAGCTCTTCCTCCCTCACATCTTCCTCTCCTGTTGAGGGACTAAAAGCCCCTTGGAAATAACGTAAAGCACTAAGCATGGGGCCCAGCACATAGCAGGCACTCAAAAACCAGGAGGGCTCTAATAATGAGTATTTGGAGGAAATATCTCTTAATCCCTCACTTTTGAAGAAATTAGGAAACTGAGGTATAAGGACAAAGTGAAGTCCTGAGGCAGTCAGGTGCATTTGTGAACTGCAGCCACTTGGGCTCTGCTCCCTCCCACCCCCACCCAGAGAGTAGACTGCCACGAAACACATTGAGGGGACATAGCCAGGCCGGGCCCAGGGACCCAGAGGGCATCCCACGGGACCAGCCAAGATACTTCTTGGCTTTGCACAGCATAGAAATCAAACCCGAGGCAGGAGGAAGTGAGAGCAGAGTTTACTGTAGTGCGAGTGGTAGAGTATAGTGGACAGAGTGTCTGGGAGACTCCGAAAAGGAGAGGTGAGTCTCCCCGCCGCTCGGGGTTTGGGGTTTGCATTGGAAAAGGCTCCAGGGTAGATGTTCCTTCGGGAATCCGGGGTAGGGTCCCATCTAAGGTGAGAGTCAGGTGAACAACAGGTGTTACTTCATAAACCACCGAAGGCAGGGGTGTTAATGCCAGTGTCTACTGAGGTGTGTTCGAAGCCAGTGTCCTCGAGCTCGGGATCCGGTTCTTAGTTGTTATCAGGTGTTTGGGGGCCTAGGAGGAAACTCAGAGGATGATTCACTTTTCAGGCTTCCCCGCTGGGACAGGAACGTGGCTTCTTTGGTTTACTCAGATGCCAGGTGAGACGTACAGCATAAGTAAGTGGGGCCTAGCAGAGACACAGCAGATGGAGCCTTTCTAAAATGGAGTCTCTTCTGCTTCCCTATCTCAGTAGGGGATAGTCAACAGAGTGGTTCCCCTTGGCATCAGAATGTGAGTCACTACTTTGGCTGCCAGATTTTCCTAAAGCAGATTTCAACTTGATCACCCCATCCAAAACCCTTTTTTGTTTATTTTTTAATTTTTTTTCAAAGCCTCTTTTAAAATAAATAACTTAAGATGCCTCGTTTACTACCCTAAAATGAAAAATCTAAATAATACAGCCCACCCATGACTCACTAGTTTAAAAAAAAAGGAATATAATATTGCAAATGTAACATAATGAAAAGAGATTTTTTAAAAACCTTATGTATTTCGATATGTGCCTGAGCACAATAGAAAACACAGTGAAGGAACCTGATACATGTACCTGCTTCTTTCTCATTTAAAAGATTTGCCTTGGGGATCCCTGGGTGTCTCAGCGGTTTAGCGCCTGCCTTCGGCCCAGGGTGTGATCCTGGAGTCCCGGGATTGAGTCCCACGTCAGGCTCCCTGCCATTTATGTCATGATAACAAGTTTGTTTCTAAACTGCATGCATTTGAGTTTTAAAAAACTCAAATGGAGCCTGCTTCTCCCTCTGCCTGTGCTCTGCCTCTCTCTCTCTCTCTGTCTCTCTCTCTCATGAATAAATAAATAAAATCTTAAAACAATAATAAAAGATTTGCCTTAAGAGAGGAAAATCAGGAGCCATTCTGTACAACTAGAAGAACTGGATTTTTATGGAGGCTCTATTACATTGGCCTAATTGGTTAAATCACTGGCCATTGGTGATTGAGCTCAACCTCCAGCCCCCTCCCCTCTCCCCAGAGGTCAGGGAGCGGGGCTGAAAGTTCCAGCCCTCTAATCCTTTGTTGGTTTCCCTGGCAATCAGCCCCCATCTTTAGGAGCTTTCCAAGAGTCACCTCATTAACGTAAACTCACTGTGGTCCAAGGGACTGGTTCTGAATAACAAGACACCCAGTTCATCCTTAGTGCTCTCATCACTTAGGAAACTCCAGGTTTTAGGAGCTCTGTGCCAGGAAAAGGGAGAAAAACTAAATACATATTTCCTATTATAAATCACAATACCTATCACACACTCCCAAATACCACTACTTCATCCCACCCCTGCCTCCCCGCCCCGGCCAATTTTTATGACCACAAAAACCGCCAAACTACTCTCTAGGAGGATGTGCCACCTCTGCTGAGAACCACTGCCTTAAAACCTGGTATAGGAAATGATGGACCCAGAATAGCAGCGTTTTGTGATTGTGTCATTGCATGATGTGGATGCAGGCCAGTGGCCCCTGAAAGATGGCCACATCCCAGTCTCCAGGACCTGTGACTTCCTGCCGCCTTCTATGGCAGATGTGATTCAGTGGCCCCCGTGTCATCACAAGGGGCCTCACAAGAGGGAGGCAGGAGATTGGAGCACATGGTAGGAGATACGAGAACAGAAGGAAGAATTGAAGTGGCACCAGAGAAGGCAGGTGGCATCTAGTAGCTGGAAAACGTGGTCACAGGGACCTAACAGATCTGCCTATCTTCGGTAACGAGAGTGGAACAGATTTGCCATTTACGTACATCATGATAACAAGTTTGTTTCTAACCTGCATGCATTTGAGCTGAATTAAAGGAAAATGTTAAATTAGCACAGTTGCCCTGCAGTGGGACAGAACTTGCAAAGGTGTAATGAGTATGGCCGTGGTCTAGAAAATACCAGGTTAAACTACTGCACGGGAATTTCCAAGCTTTCTAATGGAAGCTTCTGAACACTGCTGCTTTTTGCTAATAATACCTAAGCACCAGGAGCAGGTCACAGCACATGCATTATCCTACAAGATTCCTGGGAGGGACTCACTGACTGTATTCAAATGAAGAAACTGAAGCCCAAGGAGCGTGAACATCTCATGCAGGGTCACCTACCTCAGGAATGGCAGCCCCCAGGATTTGAACTCGGGTCCCTCTAACTCCATGGCTGATGCTCTTGGCAATTTTTGCTTCTCGGAGCTCCTTGCCTTTGGCCACTTGCATGCACATCTTGTGAGGCGGAGATAATTTGTGGTGGCCGTTCACAGGGAGCCATTTGCCTCACTAGGCAGTGCTTGTGTGGGATTGATGCTCTAAGACCAGATAATAAAAAAAAAAAAAAAGACCAGATAATAACTCAGATCTTGATTTATATCACCTTGGGGAGGGGCTGTCAAGGGGTGTCATCCAAAGACAAGACATCCAATCTTTCTAAAGTGCTGCCTGGCAAAACTTGGTCGTTGTTCAGATGTATAGAATCACTGGAGCTTGCCCATTGGACATCGGCAATGTCGGGAACTCCCTTTTTTTTGCACAGACATGGGGAGATGGCAAGCAGAGTCAAGAATTTTAGATTATAAGTGACAAAAATTCAACACACATTAGTTTAAGCCAAAAAGGAAACTTTATCTGTTCGTGTAACCAATTATGACCAGAAACAGACTTCAGGAACAGTGGGATCCAGTCCCCAAATAATTTTGTATGAAGCTATGTGCATTGTCAGGGGAGCCCTGCCAGTGTGGTGGCAGAGATGGCTGCTAGCATCCTCCAGCCTCGGGTCAACTGCTCAGCCACCCCAGGAGTAAGAAGGGGCCGCTTTCCCAGTAGCTAATGTCCTAGGACCAGTTCTCATGGTTTCCCATTGGCCACATGACCATCCCTGAACCAGTCACTCTGGTTCTGGCCAGTCCTAGGCTATGAAATCCTCCTGGGAGGCCAGTAATGGGTATTATTTTTACTAAAAATTAATAACTGCTTATTTACAGACTTGACAGTTCATTCGCAGAGAGATTAGGTATCTCCGTAATATCATACTGCAGCCCTATTTCTTCAAAGTATCTAATGAAGACCCTGTGTTGGGGACCCCCAGGACCACCCTCAGGCATGATGAGCTGCTAGAAGGACCCAGATTCGGAAAAGCTATTATATTCACAGTTACAGGTTGTTACAGTGAAAGGACATGGTTAAAATCAACAAAGGGAGGGATGCATGGGTGGCTCAGCAGTGGAGCGTCTACCTTCGGCCCAGGGCATGATCCTGGAGTCCCAGGATCGAGTCCCACGCCGGGCTCCCTGTAGGGAGCCTGCTTCTCCCTCTTCCTGTGTCTCTGCCTCTCTCTCTCTCTCTCTTTCTCTCTCTCTCTCTTTCTCTCTCTGTCTCTTATGAATAAATAAAATCTTTTCTAAATAGATAGATGATAGATAGATAGATAGATAGATAGATAGATAGATAGATAGATAGATAAAATCAGCAAAGGGAAAAGGCAGATGGAATAAGATGCAAAAGAAAGTAGATCCCAGATGTTCCACCGAATTCTGCTGGCAGAGGATGTGACAAGTCATGCCAAGTGTTGCCAGCCAGCGAAGCTCACCTGAGCCCTGGTGTCCAGCTCTTATTAGGGTCCAGCACCTCAGCCTCTCCGACTCCAGCACCCCAGAACAACAACAGGCACTCACCACTGTTAGCATCAACTAGGATTGCACCGCCCAAGGATTCGGAGCTCATCTACCAGGAGCCAACCACGGGCCAGGCTTGAAGATGGGCCTTCTTAGGAAGGTGCAAAGTTTGAGCAGCCCAGGCCTGCCGCGTTAACCCTTTCCTGCGCAGACAGCCTCCAGATCTTCATGGCAGGGACCCCACGGGAAACCAACTAAAATGGCTCAGCTCAGGGGAGACCACCAGATACTAGGCCTGGTACATCTGGATATTCCAGGGGAGACATTACACTTCTTTCCAGTCACGCAGCCGAACCATGGAAGGCAACACTTCCTCAGAGCAAAGGTGCTGTCACAGGCAGCATGACATAACCAGAGGATTACGGAATCTGATGTCAAATCGGACCTGAGTTCTGGTCACAAAGCTGCCTCTGGAAGAAATGGCATTTCAGACTTAGGCTAGGCTCTGTAGTGACTGTCAACTCTGCCATTGTAGCACAAAAGCAGCCGTAAGCATTAAGTGAACAAATGGGCATTGCTGTGTTCCAATAAAACTTTATTTACAAAAACAGACAGTGGGCCACAGATTCTCTAGTATTTCTCCCATTCTTTTTTTTTTTTCTTTTTTTAATGCTGGCCACTAAAGTGAACTTTCACTAACAAGATGATAACCAGCCCTTTGAAAAACCCATTTGATCTTTATAACCACCCTGTGGTGAGTAACCCCATTTTACAGGTGACAAACTGAGGCACACAGAAGTTGCGTAGCTTGTACAGAGTCATCTAGCTGGTAAGAGGTGGAACTGGCCTTGGTCATAAGCAGTCTGGCTGAGAACCCACTCTCCTAACGTCTACTCCAAAGTGCTCAGAGATTAGCTGTAAATATTATTACTCAGACAGCTGCAAAAGTACCCAAAGGACAACAGTCACCTAAGGTTTCAGGACAAGATTAGGGTGTGTCTGCCTTTTGTTCAAAGGGTTTTTGTGAAGTTTAATAAATAGTGTGTGGATCTCACTTCTTTGAAACACTCATTGGAACCATCTACGACCAAAGAGCAACATGCTTAAAACAGAAAACATAGTAAACTCAAAGAAGGAATTCTATAGCCGGCAGATGCAGTTGTGATTCATTTAAACAACTTTTTGGTAAAAACTTGGACTCGGGGGCACCTGGGTGGCTCAGTCAGTTAAGTATCTGCCTTTGGCTCAGGTAATGATCTTGGGGTCCCGAGATCGATCCCTATGTTGGGTTCCCCGCTCTACAGAGCATCTCTTCTCCCTCTCCCTCTTCCTGTCCCATTGCTTGTGCGCTGTCTCGCTCTCTGTCTCTCTGACAAATAAATAAAATCTCAAAAAAAAAAAAAATACTTGGACTCCTTAGAAATGAAAATGTTACCTCCTGATCCATAAGGATTGGGAAGTAGACCTCCAAGAATAGGGCTTAAAATGGGGAGGAGCTTGTAAATTTGGGCACGATGGAGACACTTGGTAGTAAACAGCAGCTGTCATCTTAATGAACCTGAGTAACTTTTGTGTTCAGAATTGGAAAACCTCCCAGAATCCATATGCTGTTTTCTTCGTTCGCATTGGTTTGACATCGGATTAAACTCGTTTTAGGAAAGACTTTCTTGTTCATGTTCTTACCATATCCCATCCATCTGGGAAACAACCACACATCACAACTGACTTACTGATCCATGAGGCAGATCTGAGAGTGGCCCTTGTGGAGGAAGGCCCCGCCATCCTCCTCTCGTTAGAGAACTTCACCAAGAATGCGTAATAATTAGGCCGCACACTTGCAGCAGGGTCCACAGCATCCCCCCTGGGGCCGAGTGCTAAGGCTTGGAGCCTCCTAAACGAATGTGCACACACAGCACAGCTCACCGTGTCAAATGTGAACCCTGAGAAATCTCATAGATCGTTAGACGCATTTAAAAAAAAACCTGTAATGCCTTTGATTTATCCCTTCACGGAGAAAAAACCACCCCCAAACTCTCGAGTCAAAGATGATGTTCAGTCCACCCAACCCCACCAGCCCCCAGCACGACCCTTTGATGGACAAGTTACAAATTGAAACCTGTTTTGGAAAAAAAAAAAAAAAATCTCTTTTTCAGTTCTCCCGTCTGACTTACATTGATCATTTTTTAAAAACAATCTGTTCCTGCTGTTGCTTATTTAGGAAATTAACCTAAGCAAGCTGATTTTTTTTTTAATCCAAAGAGTGTGTCGTGATTAAGAAGTGGTGTTCATAAAGTACCATCTGATGTGGGGGTTTCTGCTGGGTTTACAGAAACAAGTTCTTTGCATCAGGGTTCGAGGAAGTGGGATGGGAAGTGGGATTTTGACAATGACCAGTACTTGAGGAGGGCTTGCTACATACCAGAGCAGGTGTCCCCATAAACCTCACCACAGTCTTGGGCAGTAGAAGGGTCAGAACGGGTTTGACTGGGTCAGTGGCCTGTTTTTAGCCGAAGAATGTGGCGTGAAGTCTTCCCTATTCTAGGCTTTATTTGACAGGGAGACGTGTTAGACCAGAAAGAGGATCCCCCTCCGAACCGCAGAGTGACTACAGCCAACAGGACCAAGGTGGCGTGTTTATGGAATATATTAGGAACGTATTCAGCAGGCAACACAATACAGAACTGGTGGCTTTCATCCTGCCCTCACTCTGGATGTGTTTCACATTAATTAATGCTGAGTCTCCACCAATTTTTTTTTCTTAGTTTCTCAGTCTTTGCAATCCTGGAAAAACATTTTCTACTTGGATAAAGTGGTCTGGCTCAGGGTCACACTCTGTGTTGCTTAACTCCTGGGACAGTTGTGCTTTTCTTGGGCTATTCCAGACTTTTCCACCTCTCTACAGCTAATTTTTATCAAATTCCTTGAAAAGAGGTCCCACCTCTTTTCAGAACAGTCCACAGGCAGCATGCAAGCGGATTTTAGGAAAACCTGAAACAATACGAATTCTCAAGGAGTATATGGGCATTCTAAAGGTTCTCCTCAGAAACATCTGGACGTCTTTAAAATTTTGTTTTAATTTTTTTAAAGATTTTATCTTTAAGTAATCTCTACACCCAACCTGGGGCTCAAACACATAACCCCGAGACCAAGAGTCTCATGCTCCACCAACTGAGCCAGCCAGGCACCTCAAAATTTTGTTTTAATTTTTAATTATAAGTATGTGAATCCCTTCTCCTTCAAAACATTTTAGAATATTCCAGCTCGTGCAAAAGTTCACTTTCATCCTTACTTCTAATTCCTGTTCCCTCCTCTCTGCCCTTCCAGGAATAATTATTGTTCTGACTCTGGGTATATCCTTTCAGATATTTATAAATATATAAGTGCCTTTGGAAAGTACGTGGTAACATTTTATATGTTTCTAGTAAATGCCAATAACATGCAGTATATAACTTTCAGAAAACTTACTTTCACTCAATATTATTTTTTTGATATGTCCATGTTAATATGTGGAGATGTGGTTCATTTCTTTCCATTGAATTTAGTTTTCCACCGAGTGAATATACTACAACTTGTTTCTCTAATAACCTTTGGCTGGACAGCTAAGTTGTTCAGTCTTTGTTATTTACAAACAATTCTGCAATAAACATCTTTTTACATGTCCCTTGTTCATATATATGGGTTTTTCTCTAGGGTAGACAATGGGAAGTGGATTTAGTAAGTATATTCCCTTCTTTTTTGAATTTAGGTCTTTTTCATCCAGGAAATATGTGCATAGAGTTTAAAACTCACATGGTTCAACAAAGGAAAGTGTTAAGAGAAATAGGCGTTCCCAGTGGACCCCACGCCCACCCTTTCTTTCTGCCCACAGGCAACAACTTTCAACCCTTCCAGATTCTTTTGATACTTACCTCCAAATTTCTAAGTAACCTGCTTATGTTATTACTTCTTGATTTTTCTTTCCACATTAGGCATGCTCCCCAGCTTCCCAAACTAGAAGATGAGAATTTAGCTCTCTTTCCTCACCCTGGCTCCCATCACACACACGCAGACTTCCTCCCCACATCCTGCCAGTATCGATAAGACGTAATTTCAGCTGTATCAATACTGAGTATTTGCTTTCTTCTCACTATACAAAATACTTTTCACAGACAGACCATTCCATATGCGATAATTACTTTTCCTGTTTTATGTGCTGGCCTGGGAGTTGACATTTTTCTACATAAATCCTTTCAGCGAACAAGTGTGGAGGGCAGCTTCTTGCATCTCGTCTAACGTGCAGAGGGCTGCTCATCCGTGGTTAGGTGCATGGCCTTGCCAAGAAGGAACAGGCAATCATGCAGGAGTGAGGTGGTTGAGGGGTGACTAATGTATGGAAACACCCCCCAAAACCCTCTCCCGGGTCACACACCAATTCCCCGGTTGCCCCTGAAACGTTTGTTTTCCTCATTTTTTCTTCATTTTTTGTTGAGTACTCTACCCTCCCGCCTTCCAGCCAGGACCCGGAGTGCTAAGCTTTGGCTTTGGGGGCCCTAATGAGGTGTTGCACCTAATGGCTGTGTTCCTGGGCTTGATTCTCCACAGTTGTGTGTGTGTGTGAAGCTGAGATCACCAGCTACATTTTTTCCCCATTTTTTTTAAGGGTCGAGAAAGGTTTATGTCATTAATTATTTATTTTTACAATAGAAATAAGACAGCCTCCTGGTGAAAAATTCAAACAGGAGAAGACGTGTATGGAGTGACAGTACAAGGTCCCCTTCATGCCTCCTGCCACCCCAGCCCCTCCAGGTCCTCCTCACAAGCAGTGCTGCTGGTGCGACATGACCCGGTCCAATCCCAGCACTCACTAGCTGCAGGGCCTTGAGCAAGTTACCTAACAGTTTTCTCATCTGTAAAATGAGAAAATATTAATACTCAGCTTGTAGGTCTTTGTGGGAATTAAATGAATTAATGAGTTAATGTGTAAAGCGGCACAGAGAAAGCACTTAATGGATATTAACTAGGAATATTACTAAGTGTTGTGTATCCTCTTAGAACAATGGTTCGTAACCTTGGCTACCTCATAACCTTGAAATCAGGTGGGTGGGCAGCTTTCAACACTCCTAAAGCCTGGAACCCATGCTCAGAAATTCTGATTTTATTGGCCTGGAGAGAGCCTGAGCATCAGGATTTTTCCATGCTCCCAGTCATTACAGTGTGCACTGAGAATTGAGAACCATCGAACCATGTGCATCAGTTAGGATAGGTGAGGTTATGCTGCAGTAACAAGCATCCCCCAGATGTCATCTACTTCTCTTTTATGGTACTTGCCCATTCTGATCTGTTGCAGCTCTGACCCCCACTATCTTTTCTCTGGAACATTTAGTCTTGTGAGGTGAGAAGAGAGAGCGTGACCAAGCATGCACTTAACCTTAAAGCTTCAAACCAGCAATGAAACATAACTTCTGCTCACATATCATTAGCCAACACAAGTCCCATGGTCACATCTGAGTTCAACAGGGAGGGTGTATATTAGGAGTTGCCAGACAGTTCCTGCATGGGGCCAGATAGTAAATATCTTAGGCCTTGCAGGACATACGGTCTCTGTGGCTCCTGCTCACCTCTGCCTTCAAAGCACAAAAGCAACCATGGATAATACACTGTTTACAAATGTTAAAAGTTAGGGTGCCTGGGTGGCTGGGTTGGTTGAGTTGTCTAACTCTTGATTTCAGCTCAGGTAATGACCTCAGGGTCATGAGATCAAGTCCTGCATTGGGCTCCATGCTGGATGTGGGAGCCTGCTAAAGTTGCTCTCTCCCTCTACCCCTCCCCCTACTTGCATGCACATCTCTGTATCTCTCTAAAAAAAAAAAATGTAAAAAGTCATGTCTAGCTCATGAGCCATACACAGGCAACAGGTCAGGTTGGGCCCATGGGTGTAGTGTGCCAATCCCTGGTGTGGATCATCCTCCTACAGGGAGCTCTCTAGGAAGGGACCCCAAATATGGGAGAACTGTCATGCAGTCTACCGCAGCATGTGTGTAAGAGAGAAGGAGAGAGAAGGGACCCTTTCATTGCACAGTTGGGTTTCACACATTGTCCTGTGGTACAACTTGCTTTTGTTACTTAATATCTTGGTGGTAGTTTCACATCAGTAACTCTAACATGACTTGACTTTTTTAATGGCAGCCTAGTTTTCCACACTATGGATGGACCATGATGGGGTTTTGTTTTTGTGCTTGTTTTTATAATTAATTTTCTGTGGTGAGATAACAGTGTTATTGCATGTACCAGGAGGAGTAAGACAGCATCTAGACAGAAAATTGTAATAAAGAGAGAACCAACATGTCAGCTCTCCCAGTGGGTTTTACATAGCATAGTCCAAGCTGCTTCCCTGCAGCCTTCCAGGCCTCCGTGGAAGCAGAAAGGCTGGAACGGATTCCCCTTTATTGCTGCCATTCCTGGATCTGGCAATGCTGAGCACAGCTGCAGTTGCAGGGACATTTGGGGGAGATTGCAGTACTAAAGAGGGCAAATAGAAACTGGGAACATCTAGAAATATGATCTTAGAGGCTACCTGGCATCATCACCCTGACCCCACGGGGAGACACAGCCTAGGCCACATGTGAGCCCATCAGGAATGACCGTGGCTGCCTTTCAGCAGGGGTGGGGGTTAAAAGAAAGAAGCCTGGCTGACAGGTGACTCTGTCCTTTCTTTCTGCCAGGACACCACGACGTCAGTGCGCATCGGCCTGATGATGGAGGAAATGATCTTCAACCTTGCAGATACACATCTGTTCTTCAACGACCTGGAGGTTTGGCATTCCCCTCCCATTCCGTGTCATAGTCACTGTATTTAATGACCTGTGTCTGGTTCAGGGGAAGAGACACTGCCTTTTCTCTTTGCTGGCTTTCCTTTTTCCTTTGGAGGCTAGAAACTTCTGCTGACAACCCCCAAGAGGGCACAAAACCATGGCCAGCGACAGTTTATTGAAAACACACTTGGCCAGCGGATCTCTCCGGCTTCCCAGTGCAGCCAGTGCTCTTCTCTCCACTCCGGTGGTGATGTCCACTGGCAGTTACGCTAATCCAATAAGGGCTGTGTCGTCTCTTCCTCCTGAAATTTGCTGTTTAATAAGTTTATTAAGGCAAATTAGTACAGATCCTCCTGGGTCAGTAATAATTAGCAGTGGGCCAGGATGGAAGCTTTTAAAAACAATTTACATTCCCCTGAAAACATGTTTTACGAAGAGAGAGAGCAAACAGAGGGACTGTGCTTACTTAGCATCTGCTCCCATGCCCCGAAGCAAGTGGCAAAAGAGATAGGAGACAGGGGGAGGGCAGCGTCAGAAATCAATTTAATTCCTCTGTTTATACCCAGCCTGTGGCAGGAAGATATGAGAAGAATTTGAAATGGAAACCATATTTAAAATTGAACTGTTAAAGCAAGGCAAAGGAATAGAAAGCTAAGTAACGAATGAGGGTAAGGCCCTGGACCAAAAAATCTAGCTCAGGCCAACTGCTGCAGTGAAGCTGAGAGTTCATCCCTGAGCTCCCTGGTAGCCAAAGCAAGGAGGGAAATACAATGCGTGACTTATCTCTGATGAAGAGCAAGCAGCTTTCTCCAAGGTGAAGAAGGCATTTTGGGGTTGATAAGAGGATTAATGTGGGGATCTTCTGGCTTTGTAAATTGTATTTGCATTCTTGGTTTACCTGATTGAAAAATGAAGGTCACCTAAATCATACTGCATATGAAAGAACACTCCTGTTGATCTTAGCAGGCCTATTTTTCTTCTGGAATCAAAAGTGCCTGGAACTAGCCTATGAAGTAGAAATATGAAGGCTATGAATTCAGATCTGTCTTGATTGGCCCCGAGTGTGACTAATACTTATTAGGAAAGGATACAGGTTTTCCTTTCTGGTCTGAGGTCCTAGAATTCCAGAGGAGGACACCCTTGCTGAAATGATCAGCCTTGTGATCTTTCCAGCCTGGGCAACCCATTTGGGCCTCAGCCCTCCTATCTGTGAACTGGAATTGTTCTCTGCCCAACATCTGTTTCAAAGAGAGGATCTTTTTTGTTGTTTGTTTGTATTTATTATTTTTTAATTTAAATTCAATTAATTAATTTATAATGTATTATTGGCTTCAGAGTTAGAGGTCGGTGATTCATCAGTCTTCTATAACACCTGGTGCTCATCACATCACATGCTCTCCTTAATGCCCATCACCCAGTTACCCTATCCCCCCCACTCTCCTCCAGCAACCCTCAGTTTGCTTCCTATGATTAAGAGTTTCTTGTGGTTTTGTTTCCCTCTCTGCTTTCATCTTATTTTTCCCTCCCTTCCCCTATGATCCTCTGTTTTGTTTCTTAAATTCCACATATGAATGAGATCATACGATAATTGTCTTTCTCTGATGAACCTATTTCACTTAGCATAATACCTTCTAGTTCCATCCATGTCATTGCAAATGGCAAGATGTCATTTTTTTTGATGGCTGAGCAGTATTCCATTGTACATATGTGCCGCATCTTCTTTATCCTTTCACTGTCGGTGGACATCTGGGCTCTTTCCATAGTTTGGCTATTGAGGGCATTGCTGCTATAAACACTGGGTTGCAGGTGCCCCTTCGGATCACTACATTTGTATCTTTGGAGTAAATACCCAGTAGAGCAATTGCTGGGCCATGGGGCAGCTCTATTCTCAACTTTCTGAGGAATTAAAGAGAGGATCTATGTAGAACCTCATTGATAACAAAAGAGAACATGGGCGAATCGGGTGGTTCCATGAGTATCCAGCCCAGGACTGTCCCTCAGCCAGATGCAACACGCAGGCCCCCTTCACGATGACCTCTCATGTCTTAGAGAAAAAGAAGGAGGAGAGAGGGAGAGAGAACTAATGAACAAAACAACAAAACAAGGCAACTGAATTCAGCAAGCATTTCTGGGGCCTAATGTCATAAAGAGTCAGTTGATTGCAAATAATAAACCCCAAATGGTTTTAAGAAATAAAAGGAAATTATTGGCTCTTGTAGTTGAAAAGTCCAGGGTAGATTCGGTCTCTCAAGATCTCCTTAGAATGTTGGCTCCATGAGGACAGGAACCACAGCTGCGTCACTCTCAATCCCCAGGGACTCATCAGGAAACAGCCAAAGTAATCCATAAATGAGAAAGTTCATTTAATGAAAAGGTCAGGAAGAAAATAAAATAATTAGATGTGATAGTAGTGATGGGGGAAAAGGGGTAGATGGGGATCATCATTCTCGAGGGAGGCAGGGAAGGCCTCTCGAGGAAGTGACACTTGAGCCAAGGCCTGAATGATGACAGAAGCCAGCTAGGTGAAAATCTAGAAAGGTGGGACCAGCGTATGCAAAGGCCCTGAGGTGGGAAGTAGTGTGAAGGCCACAGTGACTGTAATGAATGAGTGAAAGCAAAAGGGTGACTAGAATAAATGAATCTGGAGAGGGAGGTGTGGGCCAGACATGGGTCACGGACATCAGAGTGGATCACGGACATCAGATTTTATTCTAAGTGCTGTGGACAACCGTGGGGCCAAGGACCATAAAACAGGAAAAGCTGCATGATCTAGTTTATGTTTTAAAAGGACTCTGGCTGCTGAGTGGAGAATGGGCATTAGGAGGGGAAGAGTGGAGGCTGGGAGACCAGTAAAGAGACTATTGCAGTTGTCCAAGCAAGAGGAGAAAGGTGGGTTGGATCAAGGTGGTAGGATGTGGGCTTCAGGATGGCGGTAAAGCCAAGAGGGTTCCTATGAGTTGGATGGGGGCATGAGGGAGAGAGAGGAGTGGAGGGAGGCTTGGCCTGACCAGGGTGACAGTGCCGTTCTCTGAGATGGGTAGATGTGGGAATACAGTTGGGAAACCCACCCTCCTGTCGTGGGCACATGGGGTTTAAGGTGTCTGTGACACCCCATAGGAGATACCAGATCAACGGGTAGATACATGAATTTTAAGTCCCACACAGTAAACATGCGAGACACATAGTGTGCACTTTATCCATGTGGGTTGAACCCGAGCCTCCAAGCCAGGCATTTTGCTGGCCTGATGGGGGTTTTAAGGCAATATCTTCAGTCTTGCCCCCTCTGCGGTCCTCACTGGCCCCCAAGTGGAAGTCACACCTCTTGGCAAAGGATTTAATTACCAGCTGGAGCTACTCAGGGAAGCCAGTTTGGTGTTATTCCCTAAATTTTTCAAAAATGCCCCCAGTGCCAGAAGCCCCCAAGGCACCTGGGCAGAATTGAAACCATGATTCATGATGGGCAAGTTAAGACTCACACAAGTGAAAACAATTTGCTTGCTTTTGCAAGCCATTGTCAGAATCCAGGGGGCAGCTTCCCGGGGCTCCCCAGGGAGACACTGGGATTTGGGAGACGGGCTTGGCCTGCCTGAGGCCAGCGAGACCAGCTCCTGCATGGAGGGTAGAGTTTAGGGGTCAAAGTCAGAGGACCCCCCCACCTTCTGCTCTGAGCCTGCAGTGCCATCTGTAAATAAGGGAGTTAGCTCTTGCATGCAGCAGTGTTTGGGGGGCAACTTAGCATTTGCCAGCCCCTCCCCTAAGTGCTGCGGATTCAGTGGCAAACAATATGCAGCAAGATCCCCACCGTCGGGACGCCTGGGTGGCTCAGTGGTTGAGCATCTGCCTTCGGCTCAGGGCTTGGTCCCAGAGTCCCAGGATTGAGTCCCACATCGGGCTCCCTGCGGGGAGCCTGCTTCTCTCTCTGCCTGTGTCTCTGCGTCTCTCACTGCGTCTCTCATGAATAAATAAATAAAATCTTAAAAAAAAAAAAAAGATCCCCACCCTCATAGCACTGACCTTCCAGCCAGAGAAGCAATGAACAACTGAATATATAATGTCGGATAAAGTGCCCTGAATGGTCACAGGCCAGAGGCTGTTATTTCACTTGGTCCAGCCAGGTAAGGCTTCTGTCACAGTTGAGCAGATGCCCAGGTGAGGGGAGGGAGGGGGCGTGTGGGTATCCAGGCAGCGAGCGTGCCACACAGAGAGGACAGAGGGCTGGGGCCCTGAGGCTTGATACAAGTCGGCAGGTTCCTGAAACGGGTCCGGAGCAGGAGCCGGGGACTGGGGTGGGCAGCGGGAGTGGGAGGTGGGTGCAGATCACGTGGGGCCCTGGACCATCCTAGGGCTTTGGATGATATTCTCAGAGTGACAGGAAGCCATTGGGGGTTTTAAGCAGGAAAGCACCATCGTCTGACTTGGGGTTCAGAGGCTCCCTCCGGCTGCCTGGGGAACAGACCAAAGTGGGCAAGGGGGGGAAGCAGGTATCTGAGTGGGGTCAAGTCAGGTGCCCAGACCCCCCTGTGAGAGCACTCAAAGGGAGGAATCCTGAGGTGCAGGGACGGGTCAGAGACAGGGTAGGTGCCAAGTTCATCTGTACCCCCAGGCTTTCCTGGACGTCTGTCCCGAGTTTAGGGCCAGCACCTTCTAATCCGTTCCACCTGCCAAAGGCCTATTGGAGTCCTGGCTCCCCCCAGTGCCTGGCTGTGCGCCCGGGGCAGCTGTCTCTCTCTCTCCTGTGGACTCAGTTCCCTCATCTGCTCAGAAGGTAAAAGAAAAGCCCCGACCTTCCAAGGTTGTAATGATGACGGCAGATGAAAGCTGCCCACACGGAGCCAATGACCGGGCCTCTCCATCCAGGGGGGTGCCGTGCATGCCATGGGGTTGTGCAGGGGGGCTTCATGGTCCGAGGGCAAATTCTTTCTTTTATTTTTTTTTTAATTTATTTATGATAGTCACAGAGAGAGAGAGAGAGGCAGAGACACAGGCAGAGGGAGAAGCAGGCTCCATGCACCGGGAGCCCGATGTGGGATTCGATCCCGGGTCTCCAGGATCACGCCCCGGGCCAAAGGCAGGCGCCAAACCGCTGCGCCACCCAGGGATCCCAAATTCTTTCTTTTAAATCATTAGACATTTATTTTACCATGAGCTAGAAGAAGACAACCAGCTTGCCCAACTCCTGATTCTACAATGACTCAGAAACAATGCCCACGACAAGAGATAAGGCAAAGATGATGACTCCCATTGCTGGAGTTTGGGCAAAAATACCTGCAACTGGCTCCCTGGCTCCGGGCCACCTCGGCCTCGTACAGAAGCTGCTTGTTGTACAGTACAAGCCGGCCAGGACCCCTCACCCACATCATTTTTATTAACTTGTTTCACCTTCTTAGATGAAAATTCATATCAGAGGTACCAGCCAGGCACCTCAGCAACTTAGAGACAAATCCCAGTTTAAAGAATTTATGGCTCAAGAGTGATTGCTCAGGTCATGCTCCATCTATTAAGGGCACATGAACCGCTGAACATGAATGCAGCATATGTGTATGTGTGCAAGTCTATGTCTTTAGAGAGGCTGGTGGGAGGATCTCATTACCCTAAGGTTAGGATTTGTCCCAAAATTCAGCCTTGTAGCTTTGGGAGATGCAACAGTTTGGTCTCTTTTTCTGTCCCCCAGTAAACCCAGTAAAACCAAGAGATGGCTAAAGAAAGTATACTTGGAGCTGAATTAGAACCCAGCTCCTTTGTGAAAAGGAATTTTGGAGTGAGTAGGAGCCCTCAGAGCTCTCTGCCCAGGGCCAGACACCCTCCAGGTATAGGCTGGAAGGCGGGGAGCACGGGTCGCCCTGGGGGCTGGTTCGATATGTTGCTGGTGGCAGGAAGAAAGCAGAGCCCTGAGAGAGCCCCGGCTGCCACGCTCATCCACACTGAGGGACATTCGTACTCACGGGGGGCATCCGAGGCTGCAGAGGCCCCGGCATTTATGCAGCAGCCAGTCTGCACCTGTCCAAAGGCTGGATGACTGCGGGAACTGCCTGCGGGAAGAGAGAGAGCTCTTTCCTCCGTCCACCCCAGGATGAATGCGGTAGTGGGGAAGCAAGGTTGGCAGAGAACCATGACATTCACGGCAGAGAAAACAGCCGACGAACAAGGCCGCGGCCGCGGAGGCACCGGCGTTGAAGTCAGACGGGCTTTGGTCTGAACCCCACTGTGCCGCTCGCTGGATGATCTTAGACACGGTGACTTCAACTTCCTGGGCCTCCGTTTCCTCTTCTGTAAAACAAGGATGAAAACATATCTTGTAGATTGTTGTAAGCCCAGAGACGGAGGGCGTGAAGCCGTGACCCTGGTGCCCGCTCCTCCGCTGTACGAGGATTACCTGCGCGGGCACCCAGGGTGCCTGGCACGGGGTAGGCACTCAACAAGCCCAGCTAAGATTGTGTAACTAGGCCTGCAGCCGTTTGTCCCATGATCCAGAGCAGTGAAAGGTCTCCATCAAGCCTTAGAAACCAGGAGGCACCCGGTGGCTCAGTGGTTGAGCATCTGCCTTCAGCTCAGGTTGTGATCCCAGTGTCCTGGGATCGAGTCATGCGTCAGGGTCCCTGCAGGGAGCCTGCTTCTCCCTCTGCCTATGTCTCTGCCTCTCTCTCTCTCTCTCTCTCTCTCTCTCATGAATAAATAAAATTTAAAAAAAAAAAAAAGAAACCTCCTGAGATATGGAAGACCCTGAGAGCAAGTCCAGATCCAGACTTGGGAACGGACCCACTGGGTGGTTGTTCTTGGACCCCCGAGACTCTACCTTCAGGGGGCACCGGGGCCCCCTTGGCTTCAAGGGCCACTGGGCTCTCCCTCGTTGGCAAGTGAAGGAGGAAACGTTGGCAGCCAAAGCAGCCAGCTTGACAGGAAGCACAAAGCAATTCTACTAAGTGCCTACCCAACCCAAACACCTGGCACAGAGGTTGCATTCTATAGATACTTTTTGAAATGACGTTGATGGGTACAGAAAGCCAAAGGATGAGCTGCAAACTTCCCCCCGTCCACTGGGCCTTTATCAGAGGCAATATGAGGCAATGATTGAGAGCAAACATTCTGGGACAGATGGCCTAGGTTCATAGTCATAGCCCAGCTCTGCACTTACAGGCTGTGTGACCTCAGGTGAGTTACTTAATCTCTCGGTGCCTCTGTCCTCATCTGCAAAATGGGAATAATAATAATACCTGCCTCATAAGAGTACTTTGAGAATTAAATGAATAGATATATATAAAGCACTTAGGACATAATAGCACGATATCACTGATGGCTATTAGTATTATTATAATAATGTTCATTAGCATCATGTGCATGTAGAGTCCTCACCTGCAAAGATACCAGAAATTTGTGCACAACTATGTGCAGCCAATCATATATCTTTCCCCTCATTTTACAGATGAGGAAACTAAAATTTAGAGAGGATGAGAGATTTGCCCAAGCTCACAGCAGCTATAAGTATTAAGCCCCATTCAAACTGGAATTTGCTGGACTCCAAGACCTGTACTCTTAAAAAATGCAAATCCTGTTGTTTTAAAACAATAATTCAGTATTTCTGTTTCAAGACACTGTAACTTTGGTTAAAAATAAATTTGAAAATCTCGACCTTGTTGAATGGCTCAGATTTCACAGGTGGTGTCATTAGGAGTGTTTCCAGATTCCATCAAGAGGGCTCTCGGTTTGGACAAGAGAGAGACAAGGAATGGAGGCCATCGTAAGCCAGGCGGGCGCAGTGTGTGGGAGAGGGCTGGTGTTGTCACCGTTTCTTCCCCAAGAGCAGGCACTGTCTGGGTTTGCAACCTCGTCATCCTTGTCAGTGTGGTTTAATAGACAGGAGGGCAGAGCCATTCTGCCAGGAGGATGTGTGTGGAGATGGGAGGGAGGAAGGGGAAGAGCTACTGGCTTTTAGCAGGCAGGAACAGCAGTGCCAAAGAACCCAACACTGAGGACAGCCCCACGTGAGAAAGCATCACACCCAAAATGCAGGAGACACCCCCTTGAGAAACACAGCACTGAGCCCTAGAGAGCTGTCAGCCAGCTGCACGCTATTTCTAGATCACATAGTGTACATCGTAATCCAGGCTTCAGGTGGCTTTCTTTTTACTCGAAATACAAAAAAAAAAATTTTTTTTGTTAAACTTATGATTTTTTCCTATGAGTATCTAGGGGCGGAAGTGATTGACACATCAAGCCAGTGATTTCTTTGTAGGTGATATTGCTTAGCATGAAATGACAGTTTTATCTTATTTTTTTTTATTTTTTTTAGATGGAGAAGCGGGGCAGAGGGAGAAGGAGACAGAGAATCCCTGGGGTCCACACCCAGCACAGAGCCCAACAGGGGCTCGATCTCACGACCCTGAGAACATAACCTGAGCCGAAATCAAGAGTTGGATGCTTAACAGACTGAGCCACCCAGGTGCCCCTTCAGTGAATAGATTTCAAAATAAAATGAGAAGGGTTGCCTGGGTGGCTCAGTCAGTTAAGAGCCTGCCTTTGACTCAGGTCATGATCCCAGAGTCCTGGGACCAAGCCCCACATCAGGCTCCCTGCTCAGTGGGGAGTCTGCTTCTCCCTCTGCCCCTCCTACTCCTCCTGCTTGTGCGCACGCTCTCTCTCTCTCTCTCTCTCTCTCAAATAAATAAAATCTTTTTTAAAAAATAAAGATAAAATGAGAAGTAAACAAAAGGGGCTTCCATAGGGCAAAATCCAGGACAGCGCCGCATGAGGGAGCAGAGACAAGAACTGCTGCCCGAGGCTGCTGCTCCACGGAAAGACCTGGCAGTGGGGAGAGAGTGGGGATGCTCCCCGATTTCAGACGGATCCAAAATCAAATCCCCATCCCACTCCTTCTAAGCTCTCAGACCTTGAACTAGGCATTGAATTTGCCTGACGCACCGATTCCTCCACAGGTCGCTGTGGGACTGAAATGAGGAAAGGTATTTACAGTATCTAGTCCAGGCCTTCAAAATCATTCTCTCTTTCCTGCTCCCTACTACGCAGGGAACACCAGCATTTTTTTAAAAAGCAAACCCACGACCCATTAAAAGGGTCAAGACCAGCATCATTTCTTCGGTGATTAAGGAGTACGGGGTAAAATAGAGTATGACGGGGTACGTCGCAAACATAGTGGTGAATACTGTTTGAAAAGTTGTGTCAGTGATATAAATTATGTTTTGGTAATTAAAATCCCTGTGTGATAGCAAATGTATGTCTTACTGAAAGTCACAGTCAAAACGATATGGAAGTCAATGGGCCAGAGCAGGTCCTGTCCAGTAGATTTTTCTACAATGCTGTACATGTTCTGTTCTGACCACTTACAGCAGCCACTGGCCACATGTGGCTGTGAAGCACCTGAAATATGTCTAGTGCAACTGAGGCCTTGAATGTGTAGTGTATTTAATTTTAACTAATTTTAAGGTAAATAGCGGCCTGTGGCTGGTGGCCATCATACTGGACAGAACAGAACATTCACCTCATCGTAGGAAGTGCTATCGATGCAACTCCGGAGTCCTAAATTTGTAAGACGTGACCTATGTTTTCAGTGATGATGATAATGATGATGACAAAAATCGTAATCCTAGCTGACATTTACTGAGCACTTCTGTACCAGACCCTGTTCTGAAGAGTTTATGTGTATTCACTTGCATAGTCTTCATCATCGTTACCCCGTTGTCTTAGTCTGCTCGGGCTACCACCACCAAACACCACAGACTGAATGGTTTAAACAACAGAAATGAGTTTTCTCACAGTTCTGGAGCCTAGAAGGCCCCAACCGAGGTGAACATCCTGTACCCTCATGGCCTCTCCTCAGTGTGAACGTGCAGACGGAGAAGGGCGCTCTCTGATGTCCCTTCCTATAGGGCCGCTAATCCTACTTGATCAGGGCCCCACCCTTGTGACCTCATTTAACATGAATATTTCCTTCCCTAGAGGCCCCATCTCCAAATACAGCCACCCTGGTGGTGATTCCAGGCTCCAACAGATGCACTGTGGGAGGTGGGGGGGTGGGCACCGACGTTCAGTCCATACACCCATTTTACAAGTGAGGAAACTGAGGCACAGAGAGGTTAAGTGAACAGCCCAAAGTCATACAGTTGGCAGTGGCAGTGTTCAGACCCAGGCCCTGGCCCTGGAGTCCGAGCGCTCACCCACAGTGCTCTGCTGCCTCTCCCAGGGAGAGCAATTGCCATCTGGCATGGGAAAGAAGATTCCCCACAATCTAGATTCAGATGGGTGTTGTAGACGATGGGTTTACAGGGAAAGAGAGAGCAGAGAGGGTTGGAGTGGCCAAGACATGTGGAAAAACACGAGCAAAGTCTGGCAGCAAGCGGAGAAGGAATTCCCGGCATAAATGTGGAAGACAGAGACAAGAGCTCCTCTGTGAGTTAGCACATCACCTTCACGTTGTCTATACAAAACAACACAGATAACAACAACGGAAACGTCATGAACCATGACCACATCCTCACTCCCCACCCTGGAGGTGAGCAGAGAAACAGACAGAAGATCTGAAAGCGTTTCTAGAAAGAGGACGCAGGCCAAGGCAGGAGCTGAGTGGGGGGCCCAGATGGGAATAATAAACACAGTCACAGCCCCGGCTGACGGGTACCGCACTCATTCATTCAGGCCTTACGCTGCCCAGACATACTCTTACATACCCCATTTCCAGATGGGAACACTGAGGCACCACGAAGTTAACTTGCCCAGCACGGAAACGTACCGAGCTCCTGGGCTGGGCCTCGCCTGTGCATTTCCTCACCGAAATCTCACAACCACACTGCCAGGGAGGGCTCTTTGAATCTCTCACACAGGAGGACACGATGGATCACAGAGGACGAGCAGCGAGGAGATTTCGTCCCAGGCCAAGCCAATTCCTGCACTTCCCGGGAAACAGGTTGTGCAATGACCCGAGGGGGCAAGGAAGGCGGAAGATCAGCAGAGTGCAGGGGAGAAGCAAGTCCTCGGCAAGAAACAAGACTGACAAAAAAAAAAGACCGACCTGAAGGTCTCTGGGCCTCAGAGACCCCTCGCCCTGAGTCAGGAGCAGCTGGGCGGACCTGAGGGGGAGCCTTGGGAAGGATCCCCCCAAGCGGCTGCAACCCAGGCAGGCCTGACTGCTCACGTCTGATTTAGGGTTCTGCGGGACCTGTCGCAGAGAATAGTATTTCACCGTGTCAGCGCCCAGCTGCTCTCGCAGGCATCCTGCCCAACCGTCCATTAATGCGGCGCAGCCCACGGCCCCTTTGGTGCTCTTCAGATAAGCTCAGCATTTAGACAACACGAGAAAGACGGCCCGAGTCCCCCTCCTGGGGAGCAGGCAGGCCCCTCTCTGGCTGGTCTAGAGGCAGCAGTAAGCCATCTCCCTTAAACATAGCCCTGCCTCGAAAGAGAAGGGGTGGCCGGGGAGTCCACATGGCCTGTGACAAGAGTCATTTTTCTAAAGCAGATTTGTCGACGATTCCCTCCCTGCATTCTTGTCTCCAGGCAGCCAAGGACAAAAAGTAATGGGATCCGACCTCAGCAGGGCAGGGAGACCCCTGCTGTCACCGGCTGAATCAACGAGTTGTGACAAGCGTTGGTCGCTGAGCTTGCTGTTCAGAACGACGATGGAAACAATGAAGATTAAAGCCTGCGGGATGCAAGCAAAGGATGATCTGGCCTTAAACTGCATTTTTATTAAAAAAAAAAAAAAAAAAAAAAAACAGGAATATTGAAAAGACCACAAAGGAAGATAAGATTTTGGCAAGCAGGAACAAGAGAAAAGAGAGAGGGGCACCTGGGTGTCTCAGTCGGTTAAGTGTCTGTCCTCGGCTCTGGTCATGATCCTAAGGGTCCTGGGCTGGAGCTCTGTGTTGGGCTCCCTGCTCAGCGGGGAGTCTGCTTCTCCCTCTCCCTCTGCCCCTCCACCCTGCTTGTGCTTCTCTCTCTTTCTCAAATAAATAAATCTTTTTTAAGAAGAAAAAAGAAAAAACAAAGAAAAAAGAAAATAAATTTTTAAAAAAAGAAGAAAAAAGAAAGGGAAGAGATAGGAATGATAAACAACATCCAGAATGAAAACTATAGTTCAGGGGAGATTCCTTTTTTTTTTTTAATTATGAGGATACTGTAGGCTATTATACCAATGAACTTGAAACCTAGATGAAGTTGACACTTTGCAGGAAGACGTGAATTACCAAAATTAACCCACGGGGAAATTTAAAAATAAATAAATCCATGACTGTGAGAAATTGAAATGGTAGTTAAGAATGTAGTCTCAAAAGAGGCACCAGGTCCACCAAATATTAGAGGAAAGGATAAACTCCATTTTATACAAACTACAAAGCAAAGAAAAAGATGAGGCGCTCTCCCCCACATTTTATGAGATGAGCATCACCCTGAATTAAATCTGGACTGCAAGCACATAACAAACGGACAAATCTGTCATTGCTGCTGGAAGGGGGACACTCCTACAGCCCCACAGTTACTCTCACCTGTGCCCTGCGACTCTTCACCTGAGTTCCACCTGGGCCCCGTCTGGACTTCAGTTTCAGATCGCTGGTGAATGAGGGATCTGGACTATAACTGGTTCCATATATCAGGCTGCCACGTGCCTTGTAACACACCTGCAAATGATATACTAACCATGTTTTGTAATTTTTCAAAAAGGAATTGGAGACTTTGCTCTGTCACCTGAGAGAGCCCCAAAGCAATGACATTCTGGGAGAATGAGCACACCCAGCACCCAGCTCTTGGGTTCTAATACCATTTTCCAAGAAAAGGAACCTGGGCTCCTTGGAGAAGTGGTCGATTCTAGGACTGGGACAGGAAATTACATGTAATAAATGTGGAGCATCTTACGGTGCCAGAAAATACAGAAGGGCTCAAAACACCCTACAATGATGGAGAATGTCAAAGGGACACAGGAGCTCCCTGAAAGAGTTCCCAGTGGCCAAAGCTGGAATTCTTTGAGTACTAGAGCAAGTAACATACTATTGGATTCTAAGTATTAAAAAATGCCCATGAGTCCATAATGACACAGATAATGATTAAACACATAAGTAAATAGAGAATAGGAAAATCTCCCATGCAGAAAATTCTGAATCATTTATTTTTTTTAAGATTTTATTTATTTGAGAGAGGGAGAGAGAGCACGTGAGTAGGGGGAGGGACAGAGAGAGAGGGAGAGAGAGAATCTCAAGCAGACTCCCCACTGAGCATGGAGCCGGATGTGGAGCTCAATCTCATGACCCTGAAATCATGACCTGAGCCGAAACCAAGAGTCAGACGCTTAACCCACTGAGCCACCCATGTACCCCCTGAATCATTTATTTAGAGACTCCACCCTAACTATGAGCTTTGCATCGTGACTTCCTTTCAAAGAGTACAGTATAGGGGCACCCGGGTGGCTCAGTGGTTGAGCATCTGCCTTTGGCTCAGGGCATGACCCTGGGGTCCTGGGATCAAGTCCCACATCAGGCTCCTCCCAGGAGCCTGCTTCTCCCTCTGCCTGTGTCTCTGCCTCTCTCTCTGTGTCTCTCAGGAATAAACAAATAAGATCTTTAAAAAAAAAATTACAGTACGGAAAGGAGGGGAAAGTAACTTCACAGTGGACCACCTGATGGAAACTATCTGAGCCAAGTGACCAATGTCACCAGGAGCATGTTAAGTGGTAAGTCGTGTTGACATGATGCAGTGAGAAGGGCACGTTCCCTCTGCAGTCCTGCTCACCAAAACCCATAACCCCAGTCTAACCATGAGAGAAACAACAGGCCAGTCCCTGTTGAGAGACATTCTGCGAAACACCTGCCTGGTACCCCCTTTAAACTGTTAGCAACACCAGGGAAAGTCAAAGAAACTATCAAGGCCCAGAGGAACCTAAAGAGAGAAGATGACAGGATGTAGTGTGATGTTCTGGAAGGGATTCCAGAAGAGAAAAAGGACATTCGTGAGAAGACTAAGGAATGCTGAGTGAAGAATTGACACCAGTTGGGCCGTTCTCTCTCGGAGGAGGCCGGGAGGCAGCAGCCATGGTGCTCAGTCAGAACGGCATGATCCCGAAGCCCAGTTTCCACAAGGACGGACAGCAGCAGGTGGCCAAGGGTTCAACCAGCAGCCATGGAAGATCCACAGAGGCAGGGCCCAGCAAGCCAAGGCTCACCGCGTCAACCCACACCCTGTGTAGGGATCCATCCAGCCCATCGTGGGGTGCCCCACAGTGGGACATCACACCAGGGTGCCAGCTGGCACCCACAAGAAGGTGGTGCAGACTGTTGAGATCTCAGGGGCCCAAAAAGGCCAAACTAGTCCGCATGGTCCCTGCAGGCCAGCGTGCAGCAGCTGAAGGAGTATTGCTCCCAGCTCATCCTCTTCCCCTAGGAAGCCCTCAGCCCCCGAGAAGGGACACAGCTCTGCCAAAGAACTCACATCGTCCACCAGCTGGCAGGCCCAGTTGTGTGCATACGGAATGTCTGCAAGGAGAGAGCCAGAGTCCTTATGGAGGAGAACTGAAAGGTGTCCGCCCATCTTCACGTGGCCCGTGTCAATGCCCGGATCTTCAACATTCGGGCAGAGACAGCCAAGGAAGCTGCAGATGTTGAAAAGAAAAAGTAAAATGCCATTGACAACGTGTGACTTAAAAAAAAAAAAAGAATTTGGGCAGCCCGGATGGCTCAGCGATTTAGCACCACCTTTAGCCCAGGGTGTGATCCTGGAAACCCAGGATCAAGTCCCACGTCGGGCTCCCTGCATGGTGCCTGCTTCTCCCTCTCCCTGTGTCTCTGCTTCTCTCTCTCTCCCTCTGTGTCTCTCATTAATAAATAAATAAAATCTAAAAATAAAATTAAAATAAAATAAATAAAATTTTTAAAATTAAAAAAAGAATTGACACCAGTTAATAACGATATAGTAATATTTATTAGTTGTGGCAAGTGCGCCGTACAAATATACGATGTTGGGCCACCTGGGTGAGTCAGTCACTTAAGTGTCTGACTCTTGTTTTCAGCTCAGGTCATGATTTCAGGGTCCTGAGATCGAGTCCTACATCGGACTCCACACTCAGCACAGAGTCTGCTTGTCCCTCTCCCTCTGCTCCTCCTCCCTCTCTCTTTCATAAATAAATAAAATCTTTAATATATATACATATAAGATGTTAACAATAAGGGAAACTGGGATATACGGGAACTCTCTATACCATATTTGCAACTTTTCTGTAAATCTAAAATTATTCTAAAACTAAAAGTTTTGATGTTAGGTAAGCCAGCCAGGATCACACATCTAGAAAATGGCAGAGCTGGGACTGGAGCCCAGGGAGGGGTGTTTGAATGCCAACCCCAACATCCAGGAGATGTGAACCCTACCGTCTCCACCAGTTCTCTCCTGCCCCCGCTCCCTGAGATGCATGAGCATGAGGCCTCCTGACATGGTGCTGGGGGTTTGACCAAGGAATGTGATTTTCTGCTTCTCTTCTCAGTGGCCTCATCTGCAGAGTTGGCCATCCGTGAGCCTCTCTTGATGGTGAACTCAGCTCGATTTGACCATTACTGGACCAAGCACAGAGTTCGGGCCTGTAGAATTCAAAATTGTTATAACACCAATAATGATGCCAAATGTGCAGGTGGCATTCTCTATGCTTTTCCAAGTGCCCTACCTGTACAGACTCATTTAATCCCTGCACTACCCCGGTGCAGTAAGTGGTATTTCATAGCTCAGCTGCAGATAGGAAGTGAGGATCAAAAGATTCAGTACCTTGTCCAAGATTATTCAGTTAATAAGTAGCAGAGCCAGAGTTTGAACCTAGGGTCCAGAGACCATGCTATTAACTGATGTACTCTCTGACCTTGCAAAAAATCAGTAAACAATAGGTGCTACCTTTAGAGTTCCCCAATTTATTGAATTAAAGAAGACATTGGCCATTATATCAGGCCTAGGTTAATCCCAGACACCCTATAAAGTGGGAAAACAGAGACAAGTTATTTGTCTTGATGTGATGTGGAGTTGGGGCAGCTTTTAAAAAGGAGATTATATCAACAGAGCCCTCTTCAGGCTTTGGAACATGGCAAGAGAAGGAAAAGTCATTCGAAACAGAAGGAACAGCAAGTGCAGAGGCCCTGCGGCAAGAACGTACAGGTTGTTGAAGGAATAGCAGGAGGCTGCTGTGTCTGCAAGTGCAGTGAGGGATGGGTGGGAGATGGGGACAGGGTGCAGACACACAGGGCCCGAGTCTTTGTGAGGACTGTGCTTCTACTCGAAGGGAGGCAGGAGCCACTGTGGGGTTTTGAGCAGAGAGGGACAGGATCTGACTTAGCTGTTAACAGGACTCCTATGACTGCTGGATGTGGACTAAGCTGGCAGGACGGGGCATAGAAAGGGTAGAAGCAGGGAGAGTGAGAAGATGACCACAAGAGTCTGAGTCGGGGATCCGCAAACTTCGTCTGCAAAGAGCCAGGTAGTAGCTATTTTAGGCGGGCCACGCTGCCTCTGTCTTGACTACTCAGTTCTCTCGTCGTAGGACGAAAGCAGCCATAGACGGTAGTAAATGAATGAAGTTAGCAGTGCTGCAGTAAAGCTTTATTCACACAGCTAGGTGGTGGGCTACATTTGGCCCCCAGGTTATAGTTTGCTGAGCCCCAATCTCGGGGGGAGATAACGAGGGCTTGGACCGTGGTGGGAGTAGTAGAGGAGGTGGGAGTAGTCAGATTGTGGACACGTATTGAATATATGTTGACTTATTGTGGACATACATTGACGGGAGAGCCAGCAGGATTTGCTGATGGGTTGGTTGAGGAGTGTGAGGGGAAGCAAGGAGGCAGGGATTACTCCAGGACACGTGCCAGGCCCCGCCTAGTGTTGGGTGCACAGTACATCACCAGTATGTCTGTGTATTGAATTAGTACCTCATCTCTCCCAGTGACATGCTAAGTACCTGCAGGGCAAGGGTCACTTTTCATCCTTGAAACCCCACACACACCCACGGCTCTCGATCTATGCATTGTCTGATGTGGTTCTGGGCCTATAGTAAGTGTTTTTCACGAATAGTCCTTGGATGGACCATGCTTGTGAGCCCGGACTCTGAAGGTGGCCAGCCGCGTGGCCTCCTCCTCGCCCTCACTGTGTAGCCTCGGGCACCGTATCCATTTGCCAGGGCTGCCATAACAACGTACACAGACTGGGGAGGCCTAAACAACAGGAACAACATGTCTCGATTCTTGAGACCAGAAGTCCAAAATCAAGGTGCCGTAAGGGTTGGTTCCTTCTGAGGGCTGTGGGGGAGAGTCTGTGCCATGCCTCTCCGTCCTCGTGGTCCCATGGCATTCTCCCTGGGTGTGTCTGTCTTGCAGCCTCATTTCTTTTTTATAAGGACACTGCCATATTGGATTAGAGCCACCACCCTAATGACCTCACCACAACTAGATCATCTGCAAAGAGCCTATTTCCTAATAAGGTCCATTCACAGGTCCTGGGGGTTAGGGTTTCAACAGCTTTTGAGGAATCACAATTCAGCCCATAAACAGGCACATTTCTGCACTTCTCCCCACTTCATCTTCTCCTCCATGAGACGGGATGTCAACAGTATCCTCCGTAATATATACAAAGTGCTGAGCACAGCCTCTGGCACATTGGGAACCTAAGTGTCCTTCAGTGTTAGATCCTGTCTGTCTGCTTCCCATAAGACATTTTCTATTTTCAAAGGCAATTCATATGTGCATTATCCTTATAAAAAGAGAGAGTGAAAGGGGAGAGAAGGAGGGAGTAAGCATTTCAGTGAGTTGAAGGCCTCCTTTGACCGCTAACCCAATCCCAGTGCCTCCCCAGATGGAACTGCTGCTTCCAGTCAGATGCTTAAGCTTCCAGATCTTTCTTTTCCATTTATGTATATATCCATATGAAATATCTTACTTTGTTTTTAATGGGTTTTAATAAATACAGTTGATCCTTAAACAACATGGGTTTTTTTTTTTTTAAGATTTCATTTATTTATTCATGAGAGACACAGAGAGAGAGGCAGAGACATGGGCAGAGGGAGATGCAGGCTCCATGCAGGGAGCCCGATATGGGACCCCATCCCGGGTCCGCAGGATCACGCCCTGGACCGAAGGCGGCGCTTAAACCACTGAGCCACCAGGGCTGCCCCCAACATGGGTTTTTTAAAAGTTATATTTACTTATTTATTTGAGAGAGAAAGAGACTACACAGTGGGGAGCAGCAGAGGGGGAGGGAGAGAGAATCCAAGCAAATTCTGCACTGAGCATAGAGCCCACCATGGGCCTTGATCCCACGACCTGGAGATCATGACCTGAGCCAAAACCAAGAGTTGAATGCTCAACTGACTGAGCCACCCAGGTATCCCAACATGAGATTGAATTGCCTGGATCCAAATATATGCAGATTTTTTAATAAATACAGCACAGCACTGTAAATGTATTTTCCTTATGGTGTTCTTAATAACACTGGCTTTTCTGTAGCTCACTTTATTCTAAGAATACAATATATAGGAGCACCTGGGTGGCTCAGTGGTCAAGTATCTGCCTTTGGCTCAGGTCATGATCCTGGGGTCCTGGGATCGAGTCCCACATCAGGGTCCCCACGGTGAGCCTGCTTCTCCCTCTGCCTATGTCTCTACCTCTGTCTCTGTGTGTCTCTCATGAATAAATAAATAAAATCTTTTTTTAAATACAGTACATACTAAATATAACATATAAAATATGTAGTAATTGACTTTATATTACCAGTAAGGCTTTCAATCAACAAGAGCTATTAGTAGTTAAGTTTGGAGAGAGTCAAAAGTTGTACACAGATTTTTGACTGCATGGGAGTCAGTGCTCCTAACCCCTGTGCCGTTACTGGGTCAGCTGTATATATATGATGTTGATACTGGATGTATCATTCTCCAGCCTATTTTTTCCCCCACACAATAGGATTTTTTGGAAATATTTCCATGTGCTAACATAAAAATCAACCTCCTTCTTCTGAACTACTAGGTAGGATTCCACTGAATGGACATACCACATTTCACTTAGTGATGATCCAGTTGAAGGAACCTTAGGTGTTTTCCTGTTTCTCACTAGGATGATGGACATCCTTGCCCAAGACAATGTGCGGGTGTTTCTCTGGATTGGAAAGTGTAAATTCCTTGTGGCTGGGATTGCATCGGGGCCCAGGCCTCTCCCCCAGGTCAAGGCATAGGAACCCTTCCTCTGTCTTTACTAGCCGATCCTGCTTAGACCCCCACCGCCACCCCTTTCCGCTACCCAGGATAGTCACACTTGACCCAGAAGAGGCCAGAAGCACCCCAGGCCGAGAAAAGTCAGCTCCCCATCTTAGAGGCCAGCCCCCATGCAGGAGAATTGAGGGGAAGAGGATCTTCCTCCCCTAGAGATCACATCCTCAGTGTTGTCCCACTCCCCTCATTGCCAGCCCAGGCTCCACGGGTAACTGGATCCAGGTCAGCTGGTGGAGTATGAGGTAGCGTCTAGCTGAGCGTCATGGTATTTTATTAAGTCCGAAATGTGATCGCTACTGTTGTCACACTTTAGCACCCCCAACAATCCCCTTGCAAATGAGAAAACCAGAGCCTCCCACATACCTTTCCCCTGACATCAGGGAAAGCGCAGGGAACCCTGCCCAGGGGCCTGAGCCCGTGTGACCCCCCAGAGCAGCTTTCCAGCTTGAGGCAAGGACTGGGGGGCACAGGGAGGTGTTTTTCCAATTTCAGGCAAAGCAGCGGGTTGGGGGAGAAGTCGGCTACTAATTTTGTTTTCTCTGTGCCTGGGTCTTCAAAGTTAGCATTGGCTTTTAAAGACAATTTTCATTAACATCTCAGGATTGCTGGCCCTACATAAGATTTCTTTGGCTCAGGGGGCTCCAACCTGCATGCCCAGGGGCCAAGGAATCAGGTAATGTGAAGGGAAGAAAACCCAGAAGAGACTGTAGAGCCCTCTGGAAAGGGCTAAGGATGGTTGGGACAGAAGAAGGCAAGCCCCACGCTGCCAGAACGTGTAAAGTCTCAGAGTAGCTGAAAATCTGGAAAGACAGAGAAAGAGAGTGAGGACAAGGAGGGAAAGAGGGAGAGAGAGAGAAGCCCCCAGAGTTTACATATTGGCTGTTGTTCCAAAAAAAATTCTGAAGCATAGTATGGGCTGAATAAGATACGTCTCCAAGCCAGCTTGCAAGCCCTTCCCTAACTGAGCTTATCAACACAGAAGTTATCAGCCTGGTTCCTTAACCCCTCGAGAGCAGCACTGTCCGCTAGAATTTTCTGTGATGATGGGAGTACATATTCCATCCAGTACAGTAGCCACTGGCTACATGTGGCTACTGAGGACTCGAAATGGACCTAAGGAACTAAATTTGTTATGCTGTTGAATTTAAATTAATTTAAATATAACTACCAATAACCACATGTGGCTAATTGCTACTGTATTAGCATGACTATAGAATCTTTCAGGTGTACCATCGTGCTCAAGCACCTTAGGAAAGGACAGCCCCTCTTGGGGAGGAGGACCAGGTATACCTGAGACCATCAAGCATTGATGAGAATCCCTGGTACATGGAAAGAAAGGAAATGCGGCATGAGGAACAGCAGAGGCGTAGCTATAAGCTAGCTCAAGGGTGGTCACTCAGCATCTCCAGTTTTTTCCCAACACTGTCCAAAGAGCTTCTCATTGGGTTCACCACTTAACATCCACCATGTTCTCCGCAGTCTACTCCACTTCCTTCCACTTGCCCACGCCGTGGAACGTCCCCGCTGCCGTTCCCACCCAGGCCTGTCAGAGTACACTGCTGCCCCCGCCCAGGTGATGTCCCGGGCCAACAGATGTGCAAGGTCCCATGTGTCAGGACTCTGAGTCATGCTTTGCCTTGTACAGAGCTGTGGGCCAGAGCGTGCTAGGGACTCTGGAAGCAAACCTCACCTTCCGGCAAACCGCTTTTCAATCCGGAGCCCTTTCAAGAGACCAGAGGGAGCAGTGACCACACCACCACCTTCTCCAAGGTTCCAGCCTGGATCCCCACAGAGTAGTCTGGGCTGCCCCAGATGCCACTGTCCCCACCCCCACATCTCCATAATAACATGGTGACCCCACTCTGTCTTTTAAAAATTAATGAGGGAGGGAGTCTTAAGGATCTGCCTTTGGCTTAAGGCCATGATCCTGGGATCTGGGATATGACTCCCACATTGGGCTCCTTATGGGGAGCCTACTTTTCCTTCTGCCTATGTTTCTGTGTCTGTCATAAATAAATAAATAGAACTTTTTTAAAAATAAAAATCAACGAGGGAAGGGATTCCCATCTCCCCCCCACACACACAGAGCTCCTGTTCTCAGAGATGAATTCAAGCCTCTTCCTTGCTCAAAGCATTGAAAACACCATTTTCCCCCCCAGATTCTATCCTCCCATCAAGAGTCCAGAGATGTCACCACCAATTTTTTCTTAGAGGTCAAGCTCAGAGTTCCATGTTTTTCTCTTCTCCCTCGCAGTGTTTTCCAGGAGATACCTGCCTCCTGAAATTACCTGGCAGCCAACATGTGGACATTTATAAATCCTAACACAGCACTAGAAACTAAATTCATGCCACACCTGCTGCGTTCCAGCCCCTGCACTAGACGCCCTTAGCACAGCACCTCTCTCCTCTTCACATCAAGCCTGCATTCCTCAGTCTCCCGTTTCCCAAACCCGCCTCTAAGGCTCGGGGTGGCTATGCCACTGGCTCAAGGTCACACAGCCACGTGATGGCCAGATTCCAGAGCCTGAGCCTCACCAGACCGCAGGAGTAATCATCCTATCACCGGGGTGACTTTATGACGGAAGTAGAAGTGACAGATGGGTGTGTGTCGTGTGTAGCTTCGTGGAGGCTGTTGTGTCACCTGGCTACAAAGTGACAGAAATCCAACTCCACTAGCTTCAACCGAAGAGCCCACGGAGCAGCTTGTGGTGGCTGTGACCAATTAGCACACACTCAGTGGCTTAAAACAACACAAATGTGTTCTCTTACTGTTCTGGAGGTCAGAAGTCCAGGATCAGTTTCACTGCGCTGAAGACGTGGGCAAGTCCGGTTTCTTCTGGAGGCTCTCAGGGGAGGAATCTGGGCCTTTTTTGATGTCTAGTGGGCACCTGTATTTCTTGGCTTGTGGCATCTTCCTCCGTCTTCTGAGTACCCCAATCCCACCCCAATCCCCTTCTCCTCTGTCTTCAAATATCCCTCTGCCTCTTAGCCCTTGTAATTACACGTGGATAATCCAGAATAATCTCGCCATCTCAAAACCTTTAACTTAATCACGCCTTGCAAAGTCCCTTTTGCCATATAAGGACCCCCGGATTAGGGCATGGACAGTTGGGGGTTGGGGGGCATTATTCAGCCTACCACAATCAGGGTGGCCTGGTTTCTGGTTTCAGTTGGGGCCGGATCCAGGGGATCAGAGAATGTGATCAGGGCCTCATTCCTGTCTCCAGCTCTCAGACCTGCTTTTCACCAGGCTTAATCCCACCATTTGGCAGCTGCAGTGAAAGAGAGTCCCCTTCCCCAAGGTCTCAGCCGAATTCCCAGGGCCGGCTCTCATTGGCCCTGTTTAGACCACATGCTCATCTTTGATACAATCACTGAGGCCAGAAGGCTCCTGCATCTCTCTGATTGGATGAGCCCGGGTCATGTGCCCACCTTCATCATCCTCTCCCCTGGGTCTTAACTCACATGTGTTATGGTGTTTCCCCAAGGAGAACTGAGAGATCTGTGAGTGGTGGAAAGCAGCATGTCATTGGGAGTCTGTTGAATGGCAAGCCCTTGGGATGGTGCCCATCACATATACTCAATCAGTGATGAGCACAGATCATGGGACACAGAGGAGGGCTGGGGAAGGGGGTGCCTCCAGAAGTGAACGCTTGAAGAATACTACGTTCACTAGGTGCATGAAGGCAGGAGAGCATTCCAAGCAGAGGACATACCTTGCTTGATTAAGGCAAAGGCTTCCACCCTGTGGCCAGGGTGACCATATGTCCCCACATACTTAGGGGGCAGAGGGGGGTGGTCCTGTTTTGTGCCTGTCCTCCCAATGTAATCTTAACACAGCCCCCTTTACTTGCAGAACTATCTCGGTTTGCATGCTAAATTATACAGTCACACCGCCCCCGACGCCCTTTACAGCCAACCTCATTTATAAGGGAACCAAAGGCAAAAGAAGGGACGAGCCTTAAGGGAAGGTCACCTACCCTTGGGTGTCAAAGCTCAGACAAGAATTCAGGACTCCTAACTCCCAGGCCAGTGCTCACTTTGTGAAGCCAACTGCCAGAGACTATGTCAGATTAACCAGTCACACTCCTCCCTCTTTTTTCTCTTCTTGCCAACTTCTCTGTAGGACTGCGACCAGATCCACGTTGATGACGTCTCCTCTGATGACAATGGGCAAGATTTAAGGTAGGCATTTGGGGAGCCAAAAATGCCCCCTTTTGATTGGTTATGGAGCTCTCCTTTCACCAGAAGCAGAGAGGAGGAGCAGGCTGGGTTCTCAGGACGGGTGTGCCTGCCTAGGCCAGAACCCAAGGTCACAGCCCAGACCCCCACAATGCAGCCTACTACGCATCACCTCCCATCACAGAGGCTGAGATTTCCACAGATTCTCTGTGACTCTGCTTATGTTTATCTCTGTATGGTTTTTTTGTTTTGTTTTGTTTTTGTTTTGTTTTGTTTTGTTTTTTTGTCTGCTTAGCAAAGTACTGCATGTGTATTGTAAAAAGTTCTGATCTTGCCTCCCAGAATCACCACCACTAAGAGTTTGGCTCCCCTTCTTCAACGGTTTGATTGCTTCATGAGCCCACATATATTATTTAATATAAACGTTGATGCAGTCAATACTCAAAAAAATGTTTCTTAACTGAGTAAGCGGTAGGTCTGTTTCTAGGGGAAAATACTCCTAGGACATGGATTCCAGAAATAAGGTACCCAACTGCTCCAAACGAGACAGCTTTCAGAGGAATGTGGCTGGAATGTTCCATGCCTGCCCCTGAGAAAACCTTATAAAAATGGAACCATAGTTAATCTCTGCTTATCCAAAATTATCCCAACCCAGTGCCTCTTGGCCCATCAAAAATATTATTAGACAAATGATGTTTTGCTTATGGGACCAGTAACTTCACTTAGTGTTTGTTTCCTAGGTGTATCTTCCATCTTGCTCCTAAAAGAGAAGTCAGAGCTTCTTTCCTGGGCCCTGGAAGTCTTTTCAAAGCCCAGCACGAGAAGTGATAGGTACCTGCTTCATATTAATTAGCCATTCTGAAAATCCCTCTCAGTCAGGACTGGCAAGGAGCAAGGCTTCAGTGCCAGACAGGGCTTCTCTATTTATGGAGTAAATAAACCCCAGATCAAGGTTAATTGTGCCCTTTCCACGACGTCATAGCTGGGAACCACTCTTCCCTTCATGGCAATGAGCGACCAGGGTCCCATTTTTATAACATCTCCCCTGGAACTGGCTGGTGTGGGACAGAGAGCAGAGCTCCTCTGAACGCTGTCTCATGCTGAGCTGTTGGGGACCTCATTTCCAGAACCCACAATCCAGGAACGTTCCCCCCCACCCCCCGGAAACCAAATTCTCCGTTTATCCATTCAAGAAATCTCTTCTGCAATTTCTACTACTGTGAGCCAGGCACCAAGCGAGCATCAAATGCCCCTTCTTTTGGGGTTGTTTTTTTGTTTTGTTTTGTTTTTTGTTTTTTCAGTTAACAGCAGAAACTGTTATTTTAGCACCATGCCCTGTTCCGGATGTCTTAGGTGCATTAACTCCCTCATCTTCGCAGTTACCCTGGGGAGTACATGCTCTTCTCATTATCCTCATTTTACAGTTGGGGAATGGGAGGCACAGAGAGGTGAGGTAACCTGCCGAACCTCACACAGCTGGCATGTGGGGAGGCAGGACTCATGGACGTCCCTCCCTGCCCTCTACCTCTTGGCAGAACATCCGGGCCTCTCCCCCAGGGTGTCCTCAGAGTTCTTAGTATGTGTTCTTTTTCAAGCATCAATTACCTGGCCTTTCCACACTACTCAGAGAGCGGTCCATAAGGCATGGTCCTGGGCTCCCAGCTAACTGAAAGGAAGCTTCCACCACGTCCAGAGCCTTGATGTCTTGCCACTGAAGCAGGAAGCTGTCCTCAAATTCTTTGCAGCAGGAACCCACTTAGGTGGCACCAACCTGGACTTCCAGACAGAACCGTACACACATCGAGGGAAGAGTATTGTGTGTGCACATCGTAAATCTGAAGAGAACGTGGGAGAAGCTCTGCTGGCAGCTCGTCACCTGGTTGCCATTGAAGAACCAGCTAATGTGTCACAGCCAGAGAGCCGTGCTGAGGTGTGCTGCGGCTGCTGCTGCTGGGACCAGTCCCACTGCTGGCTCTCTCCCTTCTAGAACCTTTACTGGCCAGATTCAGGCAGCCTTCTGGAAGGCACGACCTCTGGTGGCTGCTGATCCCAGGACCAACCGCCAGCCCCCACAGTGGATCAGCAGCCACCAGAGGTGCTAACCTGCCAAGCATTGCTCTGTGTCTCAGACTCTCCCCTGCGCCCTGTGGGCATCACCAGCACATCCAGCAGCAAGGGGAGCACACGTGGTGGGTCCGATGTGGTGGGTGCTGGCCTGGGAAGTCCTGCACATGCGTGGACTCCTATGACCTGCACCATCTCCTGTGACCACCCCTGGGAGCTCATGCCTGGCCTCAGCTTCTACAGCTTCTCTTCTCTCTGAAGAGATTGAGAGGGAAGAGCAGGGTGCTGCTGGAAAGGCCGTGACCCAGGAGGAATTTTGGGGTGGATGGACTGTCCTGGCTCCCAGGTTCACTGATACTCAGCACAAGGCTGCTGATGGTCAAGAGGCCTCTTACACCTGTTCCGTGGTTCCCTGGGGAGGATCGCAGTGCCCAGCCCACCACTGAACACCGACCTGCGGTTCCCACTGCTCAGGCCACCCAACGGGCAGGTGCAACCGCTGAGAGGTCTTGGGCTTTTCTTCCACAGGCGTTTAACCAGAACATGGAAATAAGGTTGGCGGGGAAAAAAGGCCCTAAAAAGGAAGAAATTATCTAGCAAGACAGGAATCTTTATGGTAGAGTAGAAGAATCCCCTACACGGGGATTAAAGTGTGGGTTCTGGAAACGGCAGGGCGGGGGTGGATATGATGGGGTAAAGTCATTCCTCCCCTTCTCATCAGGTTGCCAATGTGCTGGAAAAGCGCGCAGCACGAGTAAGTCCTTGACGTGTGGCAACCTGCCCCTGGGGTTGGATGCCGTCTGCCCCCTTTTACCAGTGGGGCCTGTTTCACTTCTCTTTAGCCCCCCCGCCCCCCGTCATCACCACCCAGGGAGAGTGCTGAGATGAAGAAGCAGCAGCATGCCTGTGTAATGAAGCCATTGACATCTTTCATGGGGAAAAGGATGTTTCGTGCAAACAAGTTATTAGGTCCTATCATGTTCTCCATGGATCTTTATAAATTCAAGTAATTCAGTAAAGAGCAGAGAAGAAACTAATCACCCACATTCCCACCATCTGGAATTAACCACTCTCCGACATTATGACTTCCTGGCTTCCACTTTTATTTTTTTAAGATTTTATTTATTTATTCATGAGAGACACAGAGAGAGGCAGAGACACAGGCAGAGGGAGAAGCAGGCTCCCTGCGGGGAGCCCAATGCAGGACTGGATTCCAGGATTCCAGGACCCCAGGACCATGACCTGAGCCAAAGGCAGATGCTCAATCACTGCACCACCCAGGCGCCCCTTACTTCCAATTTTATATACACTTACCCTCACAGAAGTCTATGAAAAATGACAGAGGTGAACATGAGTATGTTGGGTGTGTGTGTGTGTGTGTGTGTGTGTACCCGTGGGCAAGAATTTAAAGATATCTAGAGGAGAAGCCTATTGGTGTCTCTCCATTCGCACCAGAGTCTACAGCTGAAGCCTGGAGGATCAAGTCCCAGGGCCAGTGTCCCCCTGGCCTGCATGGCCCCAGAAACCCCGCAAGGTGAAATTCACTGTTGAGTCTGAGACATTGTCTGGCTCCTGCAGAGTTTTTTTTGTCACCACAAAGGCTCTTCCTTGGGAAGAGTTTTATATCCAGGAGTAAAGCCTGGCCTCTGTTCCAGTAAGGCTGAGGCCCAAGCTCCCACCCCCAGATGGTACGTGACAGCAGCATGTCACATCACGCCGTCTTCCGGTGCTGGACACAGCGCACACCCTGCAGGGAGCATGACCCAGCACCTCACGCTTCCCAGATGCCCTTATCTCGGCAGCAGCAGGGGCACTGAAGTAGGGGAGGTACAGAAGATGCAATTTCCAAGTGCTGCTTCATTTTCGTGGCAGCGCATCTTTGTAAAAAAAAATAGATAAAACGTCTTTCTGTGTCCACTCTTCAGCTCATCCTAGAAAACCTAGAAACCACAAAATACTCAAAGAGGGAAAAAAATCAAAGTCACGCCCTGAGACAGCCATAGAACCACACTGACCTGTTTCCTTCTGCTCCACTTTTCTAGGAAGAGACTCAACGGCAGGGGGGAGGGGAAGGGGACACAGGGAGGGAGACGGAGAGTCTGAAGCAGGCTCCACGCCCAGTGCAGCGTCCCATGTCGGGCTCCGTCTCATGAGAGAGCATGACCTGAGCCAAAGTCAAGAGCCTGATGCTTAACTGGCTGGGTTCCCCGGGCGCCCCAAGGAAGAGACTCGTATTTTAAACTTTGGGTCATATTATCCCTTTACCCCTCGTCGCTCTCTGGTTTTCCCCCTGAGACCTTGTGATTTTGCAGAGTTTCTGGCAGCGGGAGAGAAGACGGGGGTCTTCTCTGGCGTGGGGATTTTCATTCTCACGTGCTGGTCGCTGTAGGTGGCGAGTCGCCCACACATTCCTGTTCGGGTTCCCAGCTGCCACCTCTGTCACCAGTTTTGTGCGACTCACTCGTCCCCAGCCCGCTCTGGGACCTCGTAGGGCCAGCGTGCTAGGCTCCCAGCCGGCGGCTGTATCTGCAAAGAAGGCACCAGCGATCGCCTCTGCCTCCTCTAACACGTCGAAAAAGAATCAGAATATGGTTATTCCTGTGGAAAGATCCGGAGCTGTCCCGGAATGGGAGGAAAGGGCTAGCGGCCAGGCCTTACCCGGGGGCGCGGAGCAGCGCAGATCTGGGGATGGGAGTGGCGGGACCGACCCCGCGTCCGGGCCCTTCTGTCAGGATGGACCCTTCTGGACCCTTCTGTCAGGATGAGGCAGCGGCAACCGTTGCTCGGAATTCCCTTCTAGCCTCGAACTCTAAAGGGGGAGAGCGGGCGGGGGGGGGGGCTCGTGAGGCGACAGGGGCGCCCCCGGGCCGCTGACAGGGTCTCCCCTCCCCCCTCAGCACCTACAACTTCTCGGCCGACGGCTTCCACAGCTCGGCCCCGGGAGCCAACCTGTGCCTGGGCTCGGGCGTCCACGGCGGCGTGGACTGGATGAGGAAGCTGGCCTTCCGCTACCGGCGGGTGAAGGAGATGTACAACACTTACCGGAACAACGTGGGCGGTGAGTGGGCCGCGGCCCGGCGGGGCGGGCCTCAGGCGCTCGGCCCCACGTGCCTGCGTGCGTGCGTGCGTGCGTGCGTGCGTGCGTGCGTGCGTGCGTGCGGCGCGGCCTGCCCGGGGTCACAGCCCTGGGGCTCCGGGGGCGGGGGCTGAGGCGGGGCGGCCCGGGCACTGGGGTCCCCGCCGCGCCGCCGGTGGGCCCCGCCCCAGGCCGCGGAGGCCGAGTCCGCGCTCTGGCCCGGGTGCGGGTGCGGGTGCGTGGCGAGGTCGTCGGCGGGGACTGGGGACGCCGGAGTCGGGGTCGGGGTCGGGGAGGGGGTGGGAGCCGCTGGTTCCCGCGCTGCACCCCGGGGCACGCGCCGTCAGGGCCCAGGCGCCGCTCGGGCCGCAGGCGAGCTCCGCACCGCCAGGCTATTTCTGGAACCTTCCCGGCAGGTGCGTCCTTTTTTTTTTTTTTTTTTTTTTTTTTTTTTTCGTTTTTCCATTTAGGGCCATTATGACTTTGGGGGCGTCGGTTTTACTTAAACTCTATTAGTTTAACTAAACTTTAATTAAAATAATTAAGTTAGTTTAGTTAAACTTAATTCACATGTGCTGTATAATAAATAATACATGCTTCAGAGGGAGGCAGAGGGCCGTGATCCACCCGTCGCACCCGGCGCCCATCGCATCCCGCGCCCTCCCCCCTGCCCTTCACCCAGTCCCCCGTCCCCCCACCCCCTCTCCCCTCCAGCCGCCCTCAGTGTGTTTCCTGTGATTAAGAGCCTCTGGTGACTTGTCTCCCTCTCTGCTTTCATCTTTCTTTCTTCGGGGGCGGCTGGGGGTTCTTAACAGGTGATGATGACACCGCCTCGCCCCCAGGAGGCATCTGACGGGGGTGGTTGTCACAGTGTGTGGAACCAGCCTCAGGCCCATAAAGGGCAGGTCGGAGCCCGCAGCTGATGGTGTCCACCATATGCCCCTTGGCCCCCAAAGCTCCAAGGGCTCCATCCCCCTGCCCCAGAAAGAGTCCCAGGAAGAATTCAGCGTCTCAGACTGGATGGAACCACTTCCCAACCCCGTGCCTCCACTTTCTAGCTACCTCCCTGAGCCTCAGTGTCTACATCCGTGAAATGGGGAGAAGAACAATTCTGGCTCCCTGGGTTAGGGAAACTGTTGTTAATGGGCACAAAAATCACAACCGTGTGCCTGCAGCAGGGACTCCGTAGGTGCTCACATTCCTCACTAGTCCCTTTCAGTCTTGCTTGGGAGTCTTTCAGGTTCTTCTGTGTCTGCTGCTCCCCCCAGAAAGACCATCAGTCCTTCGGGACTGTCTTGTCCGTGGCTGCCGTCCTAATGCAGTCCTCGCGACAGCTAATGTTTATTGAGTGCTTACTGTCTGCCAGGCTCTGTTATCAGGGCTCTTCTTCTAATATCTTATTTGCTCTTTATAACATCCCCATGAGGTAAGTGCTTTTATCAGCTGTGTCGTATAAAGGTGGAAAGCAAGATCAGAGACGTTCAGTAAGCTGCCCGGCATCACACAGCCAGCCGCTTCACCGCCTCTGCCCACACCCCGTGCCCTCTCACACCCGAGTCTGACTGCGAGAGTGAAGAGAGAGCTTCAGGGTCATCCCTGCTTGCTCACCCACCCCTACGTGGGCAGAGGAGGGGAGCAGGTGTGCCTGGAATGCAGGAGACAGGGATGGAGCCGGCCAGCAGAGACCACCTACTCCTCATCCAGGTTAAGCCCCAGCAAACACCCGGGACTTCTGTCCGGCTGCTTTGCTCTCCCCTAAGCTGAGGGGAAATTGCCTGATGTGTCAGCAGGTGAGGGGAACTCGCACCTAGCAGGACACCGTGGGCAGCCACCCACCCCAGTTTCTGCATGCTACCTCCCCTCTCCTCTCCCCCAGCTCTTTCTGCATCACAGAGTGAGCCTAATGGGGGCCACAGCCTCCAGCCGGAGGGCCACCACACACCCCAGGATCCCAAGGGTTCTGGAAGTTGTGCACAGAAGAGAGACATCCACAAGATACAGGATGAAGGTAGAAAAGGCTTAACAAGTCAACATCAGGAGGCATGGCTGGGTTCAGAGGCCTTTGCCTGATTTCACACCTCCCTCTGCCACGTCCTGTTAGAACCCTGAGCAGGTTACTTAACCCCTCTGTGCCTCAGTTTCCTCAGGTGTAAGCTGGGAATAATGATGTTGCCCAACTCATAGGATACATGTCAGGATAATTTGAATTGATATATGGGAGTTGCTTAGAAATGTGCTGCCCCACAGTGAGCACTTCTTAAATGTTGCTTCCATCTGGGGAAGGAGACCAAGCCTGGGGAAGAGCTGAGGGTAGGGACCAAGCAGACAGAAGCTTGGAGCGTACTTCTAACAGGTGCAAAGTTGGAGCGGTTGACCAGCTAGCTACCCACGGCAGTACATGTGGGGAGACTATTGTAAACTATGAAACTGTGCCCCAGACAGTTTGCTTTGTTATTAAGGGCCCCTGCTCCGGGGCTGTGGGGAAGGTGCAGAGAGAAGGAAAACCAGAGACCACCTGCAACGTTTTGTCCGCATGAATTCCTTCTCCCTTGAACAAATACTGCTGTAGTACCTCCCAGGGGTTGGTACCGCGGTGGCAAACAAAACCAGCTTGGTCCCTGCCCTCATGGAGCAAACGGCATAGTGGTTGAAGCGGACATCGAACACATGATCACAGAGATGTGTGTGAAGTCATATTTGTGACAAGAGCTATCAAGAAGGGGATCCCTGGGTGGCGCAGCGGTTTGGCGCCTGCCTTTGGCCCAGGGCGCAATCCTGGAGACCTGGGATCGAATCCCACATCGGGCTCCCTGCATGGAGCCTGCTTCTCCCTCTGCCTGTGTCTCTGCCTCTCTCTCTCTCTGTGTGACTATCATGAATAAATAAAAAATTTAAAAAAAAAAAAGAGCTATCAAGAAGAGGTGCATGTCGGGAGAGTACAAAGTAGAGCCAGCGTAGGCCTTCCAGAAGAAATGACATTGAAACTGAGTATGAAGGATTTAGGCAAAAAGGGAAGGTAAGACAGTAAAGGGTACTCCAGGCTCTGAGATGAGATGTGCGAAGGTCTCGAGATGGAAACGTACTGGGTGCATCAGGAGACAAAGAGGAGGCCATTAGGGTGGGAACGGAAGGACAGCAGGGCAATGGCAAGAGATGAGACAAGCAACGAAGCAGGTGCTGGGGCATGGGCTCTGGAGTCTGAACTTGATCTTAAGGGCCTTGATGGCTGAGAAACTGACAGGTTCAGAGACCCCATGGAGTGGGCTGGGGAGGTCTGCTGCCCGGGTGCCACACCTATCTCCGTACTTCTTCCCTGCAGTGAGCAAGCCCGTCCACCTCACTAAGCCTCAGCTTCTCCACCTGACTTACACAATGTTATCTGAAATTATATCTCAATTTAAAAAAAAAAAAAAGAGTGTCCATTTCTAGGATCACCATGAAAATGAATGAAATAAATTGTGTTAAAAGCACGGGGCCATACACATAGTAAGCACTCAATAAATGTTAGTCATTTTATTATTCATTTTTTTTGTCTCCACTGTAACAATATAAACTTTATATAAATTTTCTGTTCACCTGTGTTCATCTGTCCTATTACAATACTGAGCACACAGAAGGCATTCCCAAAGTATTTGTTGGATGGATGGGCAGAGGGAGGGATGGGTTGGCAGATGGGTGGATAGGGGGTTGGGTGGATGAATGGATCGATCAGTGGATAGGATGATGGATCAATCAATCCTAAAATAAGATTAAAATCACTGAATATCATTGACCTTGGTCATCATCTGATTTGAAACATCAGGGCACCAGTAGCTAGACTCCCCTAACCACCTCCCAGACCTCTCAAATGATAAATACCATGTCTTTATTTCCCTTGTCCCTAGGCTTGATAGGAGCTCCCAAAAGAGAGACGTGGCTACAGCTCAGAGCCGAGCTGGAAGCGCTGACCGACCTCTGGCTGACCCACTCTCTGAAGGCGCTCAACCTCATCAATTCCCGGTAGGTGGGAGTCCCCATTCTCCCTTGTGCCCCTGAACTTGCTCCCATTCGAGGGCGGAGGCTCCTCCATTTCCACACCTGGAGAACTGGACCCTCCAAATCCTCTCTTGTACACTTTCCAGACATTTGGTAACACGGAGGTGTTACATAGTACAGTACCAGGAACAGCTTGGAGCCCAGCTGGGCAAACAGGTGCTGAGACTCACCAGGGTCCAACAGAGCCAGAGACCTTTGTATGTAGGACCATCTGTCCCATCCCCTTGTGCCCACAACACCCACCAGTCACGACAAAGCCCACTGAAAACCACTTTAACTATAGTAGGCCACAGATCACCTGGCAGGCACTTAGGAGGCAAGGAGGGTCCAGTTTCATTCCAGGCCTCCCAGGAAATTCCCTCTTGCTCTTACACAAGATCATCTGAGCCAGAGAACAAATTACTCTCTGCACTAGCCTCCAAAAATCTTGCGACCCAACATAGGAATGGTTACGAGATGGTAGCCCATGAGCCCATCCTGCTGATGTGTCCTATTTTAATACACGCTTTGTCCTGAAGATTGGGAAAGGGAATCCCTGGCTCCAGGTGTCCAGGTTCTGTCAAAATATCAGAACTTCCAGGTGTTCCCCAGTTTACCCTAGTCCTCACTGCTCCCTGTTGTCCTACACCTGATCCATATTTGCTCATTTATCTTATTGAGTGGCTGCAGCTATGTAAATATGGGCCCTGGCAAGAAACATTTGTTTTAAATAAGCATTACATTTTAACACCGTGAGTAATATTTCAGTATTATGTTTCAGTATGCCAGGCAGCCTCAGGCTTAAACAAGAGGAACAGCTGAAGGATCTTTGGGCCCTACCCTCTCCTGACGATGACATAGCCAGAGCCTCCAAACCCCACTGGAACTCTGGCCAGCTCCAGGCTCGTGCTGCAGGGTGAGGAGGCCTGGCCTAGCTGTTGGTTGGTGCTCTGACCCCATTTTCTTTGTCCTCAGGCCAAACTGTGTCAATGTGCTGGTCACTACCACTCAACTAATCCCTGCCCTGGCCAAAGTCCTGCTGTATGGACTGGGCTCCGTGTTTCCTATTGAGAACATCTACAGTGCAACCAAGACAGGTAGGGAGAAGCAGACCTTGGGGTGATGCAGGGAGGGAGGGTGGGCCTAGCTCTCCGACCCTTGTTTGGGAAGCTTAAGGAAGGCGGCTCTGGGGAAGCTAAACAACTTGTCCATGGGCATGACTCAGATCCCCGAAAGAATCCCACAAGCCACTCGCTTCAACCTCAGCTTCCAAAGAAAGTGGTTAGTTCCGTAGTTTTATAAAGTGTAGGTATTAGTTAGGATACCTGCAAAGCTGCTATAACAAGCACACCCCAAATACAAGGGCTCACATCAGAATCAAAGCTTATTTCCCCCCCACGTGTCCACGGACCAGAGGTGGGTGATCCAGGCTAGTGGGACAACTCAAATACACCCAGGATCCCAAGTCCTTCCCATCTTATTTTTCCACCATCCCCGGTGGTTTTATTCTTACATGTGTGGTCAAATCCAAATCCTGCCACACTGTCATTCAGGCTTATAGGAAGTGGGGAAAGAGGAAGGAGTAATACGGGTCCAGTGTTTTAAAGCCAAGACTCAAGACAGGATACCTCACACTTCTGTTCACCTCCTATTGGCCCCAGCTTAGTCACATGGCCACAGCTAGTTGCAAGGGAAGCTGGGAAATGTAGTCCATAGCTAAGTGTCTCAAACCCAGGTAAGTCATGGACTTTTATTACTAAAATAGTTTCCACCACAGCATGGCACATGAGGTGATTTTAATTTAGGTGGTACAAGTCGTCAAATAACCTTGAACCATACAGAGATAAAAATGGTGTTTTTTTTCATTCTTTTTTAAAGAGAGACTCTCAATTTAGTGTTATACTGCTTTGACATCTCTCTTAATGCTTAATAATCTTCCTTATTAACAAAGAGAACAAGCCTTAGGCTTCAGAGCTTCCATCAGATAAGAGAATTTAATAACTAGAAATGAATAGCATCATTTATCAGCAGAGCTAGTCATATTGGCTTGGGGGAGGTGGGGAATTGGGTTTTTTATTCTTACATCACCTAAAACTGTTATTATAATGCAAAATAAATCTAGTTAGTTAAGAGGTTGCTTTTTTTTAAGATTTTATTTATTTATTAACAAGAGACACACACAGAGAGGCAGAGACCTAGGCAGAGGGAGAAGCAGACTCCCTGTGGGGAGCCTGATGCAGGACTCGATCGCAGGACCCCAGGATCACACCCTGAGCCAAAGGCAGATGCTCAACCTGAGCCACGCAGGTGTCCCAGTTAAGAGGTTTTTAACTGGAAATTTTTACCCTTGTTTTTTTCTGAAATAAACATATGTATATTATACATATATAAATAATATATAACTAATAAATATAAATAAATATATATATTATATATATAATATATATATTACCTTGGAAGCATTTTCCCAGAACATTTTTTGCCTTTACTGAAGTTCTAGGCCTGAACATTACAGAAAAGTGCCATTAGATTTTTAAATTTTAAAATCATGAAATTCAGACCCCAGATGGCCCTTAGAGTTTCTGCAACAGGAGCTGATGAGCCTGTCATTTTCTTTCTGCACACTGTGGTCATGTGCTTCTGCAGGCTTATTTAGAACCTCTTTTTAAAATATTTTTTATATTTAATTATAGTAAAATACACATAACATGAAATTTACCACCTTAGCCACATTCACATCGTTGTGCCACCATCCCCACCATCCACCTCCAGAACTCTTTCCATCTTGTAGAACTAAAATTAAGTCTGCATTACACAGGAACTCCCCATTCCTCCCTGCCCTGAGCCCCTGGCAACCACTCTTCTACTTCCTGTTTCTACAAATGTGACTGCTCTGGGGACCTCGTGTAAGTGGAATCATATAACATTTGTCTTTTTGTGACTGGCTTATTTCACTTAACATGATGTCCTCAAGGGTCATATCCATGTTGTAGTATGTGTCAGATTACCTTCCTCTTTAAGGCTGAGTAACGAGTAGTCCGTTATATATTTGTGCTACATTTTGTTTATCCATGGATCTGTCCATAGATACGTGGGTTGCTTCCACCTCTTGGCTATTGTAAAACAATGCTGTGTCAACATGGGTGTACAAATACCCCCCTTCAAGACTCTGCTTTCAGTTCTCTGGGATAAATATCCAGTGGTGGAATTGGTGGATTGGAGGGTGATTCTATTTTTCATTTTTTGAGGAAGTGCCGTACTGTTTACTGTAGCAGCTGCACCATTGTGCATTCCCACCAACAGTGCACAAGGCTTCCAGTTTCTCCACATCCTCACCAACACCTGTTCTGGTCTCTCTTTTTTTGATGATTACTGTCCTAATGGTGGTGACTGGTGTCTTTTTAATACAGTGATTCTCTTCTGTATTTAAATGAATTCATTTAAGTAAAACTAGAAGTGTGAGTTGATTTTTTTTAAAGATTACATAACAGGGATCTCTGGGTGGCGCAGCGGTTTGGCGCCTGCCTTTGGCCCAGGGCGCGATCCTGGAGACCCGGGATCAAATCCCACGTCGGGCTCCTGGTGCATGGAGCCTGCTTCTCCCTCTGCCTGTGTCTCTGCCTCTCTCTCTCTCTCTCTCTCTCTCTCTCTGTGACTATCATAAATAAATTTTAAAAAATTAAAAAAAAACAGATTACATAACATTGGTTCCCAGATTTGGTCACAGTTGTTCAGGAATGTTTGAGAAACTGGTTTGTTTGAGAAACTCTGGTCTAGGATGTCACGACTGAAAGAGAATTCCTGAACAAAGGATCTAGTCAGTGGCCAGATAAGTATGGAAAACTCACAGTGACCATGAACACACCAAAGACTCCACTCAGTCCTATCATAAAAGTTTTAAAGTTTCATTTAACAGCACCTTTTTTTTTCTGTAGATTTTGCAAGAAAGGAATCTGTAACCCAGGCACATCAAATATTGTCATGCAGCCCATCGATTCTTTTTTTTAAGATTTGATTTATTTATTTATTTATTTATTTATTTATTTATTTATTTATTTATTTATTTATTTTTGAGAGAGAGAGAGAGAGAGAGAGAGAGAACAAGAGCAGAGGAAGGGGCAGAGGGAGAAGCAGACTCCCCACTGAACAGGGAGCCTGACACAAGACTCGATCCCAGGACCCCAGGACCACAGCCAGAGGCAAAGGCAGATGTTTAACTGACCGAGCCACCCAGGCACCCCTGATTCTGTTTCTTTTTTAAGATTTTATTTCTTTATTTATTCATGAGAGACACAGAGAGAGAGAGGCAGAGACACAGGTAGAGGGAGAAGCAGGTTCCACACAGGGAGCCCGATGTGGGACTCGATCCTGGGTCTCTGGGAACATGCCCTGGGCCGAAGGCAGGCGCCAAACCACTGAGCCACCCAGGTGTCCCCCTGATCCTGTTTCTATCAGGGAAATGTTAGAGCAACTTGTTTCTCACTTCGGTAGCCTGGAGGTCAACTAACTGAGGGCAATCAAATTTGAGACTGCACAGAAATTTGGCCTCCAGCTCCCTGTTTTAACTTGAAAAGCATAATTTTTTTCAGTAGTCAGGTTTTTGCTCTGATAATGCTGCATAACAAACACTCAGTGGCTTACGGTGTTTACTTCTTGCTCGCAGGCGTGGGCAGTCCACTGTGGCTCCGCGAGGGCTGCCTCCAGGTTCTGCCCTGTTCTATAGATCCTCTCACTGGGGGATCGTCACTCACTGTGGCCATCAGGGGCACATTCTTCCCATAACAGAGGCAGAAGTGAAGGGAGCCGAGCCACACCACCCGCGGCAGGTCCCTAACATTCCATATTGGTCAAAGCAAGTCACATGGCCCACCCAATATCAGTGGAGTAGGGAGTAGGGAGGCTCCACATGCTGTAGTGCAAGGCTTTGCAAGGTGTAGTGCCATAATTCTTTTTTTTTTTATCTTTTTGTTTGTTTGTTTTAAAGATTTTTATTTATTCATAGAGACACAGAGAGGGGGGGCGCAGAGGCATAGCCAGAGGGAGAAGCAGGCTCCACACAGGGAGCCCGATGTGGGACTCGATCCAGAGTCCCCAGGATCAAACCCCAGGCTGCAGGCAGCGCTAAACCGCTGTGCCACCAGGGCTGCCCTGTAGTACCATAATTCTGCTTTCAGAAGACAGGATTCGCAGCTCGACCTGGCCACAGCTCCTCTTCACAGAGGAGAAAGCGAACACAGAGGAAGAGATGGTCTGCGGCAGGGCTGAGTCCTACCTAGAGCAGTAGAACAGAGTAGCTCAGAGCTCAAGCAACTGGAGCAGCCTAGGTTCGAATCCTGAACTGTGCTCGCTAGCTGAGTGCCCCAGGCAAGTGACTTCACCTCTCTGTGCCTGTAAAATTGGATAATTAAGGGATGCCTGGGTGGCTCAGGGGTTGAGCGTCTGCCTTTGGCTCAGGGCAGGATCCCAGGGTCCCAGGATCAAGTCCTGCATCGGGTTCCCCACAGGGAGCCAGCTTCTCCCTCTGCCTATGTCTCTGTCTCTCTCTGTGTCTCTCATGAATAAATAAAATCTCTTAAAAAAAAATAAAAGGATGATCAAAATACCTCCAAACATCTGACAAAAGGGAATAGTGCAAGTTCCCAGCAGAGCACAAGTGCTCAAAAATAAGAGCTGTTTTATTATAACTACTATTGCTACTCCTCCTCCGCTCGTCTTCGGGGCACTCCGCCAGCCTGTTTATCTCTAAAATGGGAATTCTATTAATGGCAATTTCATAAGGATTGTGGTGATGACAGTAAATGAATAATGTCAGTGTTTCCCAACAACGTGGGGAAGCCTTTTGCCTCCCAGGAGATATTTGGCAACACCTGGAGACATTCTTTTGTGTACCAACTGGAGGACGTGCTACGGGCATTTCCAGGGTGGAGACCAGGGATGCCACCAAATGTCCCCAGGGATCGAGGCAGCCCCCGCGGCGAAGACTCACCCAGCCCCACTTGCCAGTAACGCGGAGGCCGAGAAATCCCAATGCTGGCGGAGTGCTTGAGTCAGAGAGTGACCACTCCTGTTAGCACTGCCGGTTCCCTTTCTGTTACTTCACTTGCCGACACCATCGGGATGAGCTAAGATCTGAATCCAGTGTGTCTAGATTTACGCTGCCACCCACACACCTGGGAAGGAGGAAAACACGAAGGGGTGGTCATCAGTGGGAAGCAAGAAAAAAAACAGGGGAGTCACCCCAAGAGCCAGGTGTGTCACCAGGCTGCCACCTGTGGACGTGGGAATCCTGACACCTGTGCCTCCTGAATCACGTGCTCTCGCGGAGCCTGGTGTCCTCGACTGTGACGAGGGTCCGGCGCCCCCACCCCAGCCGGTTGCATTGCCTCGGGAGTCAGCTCCAGGCCCCCGTGCTGCCTCTTCTGTGTCCCCATGGGCAAACCCCGCTGTCCCGCCTCACGTGGGGACTCTCTCCCCACCGGAGACACTCGTGTGCTTGAGGATGAAAGGGTTAGGAGGATGGCCAGGCAAACACTTGGTCAGTGGGTGCCAGTGCCCGCAGTCGGGGCGCTCAGCAAGCATCTTTTCTTTCTTCCCTTCTTCCATGTGCAGGAAAGGAGAGCTGTTTCGAGAGGATAATGCAGAGATTCGGCAGAAAAGCCGTCTACATCGTGATCGGTGACGGCGTCGAAGAGGAGCAGGGGGCAAAGAAGGTAGTGCTTCCGTCCCCGGGCCGTGCTGCTTCTCTCGAGCCTGTCTCATGGGTTTCCTGGGCTCTTTCCCTGGGTTTCCTCCACCCCCCCGCCCGGGCCCTGGCTGGGTCCCCTCCTTCCCAGCCCTTAGCTCCCGGGGCCCTTCCCATTTGCAATCGCAGAAGCATCCTGAGTAATTTCCTTCTGCAAATCCCCCTCGGTGCCTTTGGCTGCCGCCCCTGGTAGCCCTGGATTTTTTCTAGGACAACTGCTCGGGAGCCCGGAGACACTCTGTCAGGGCAGGCTGGTGGGGGGCTGGTGCACGTGTGTGCGCTTTATTTCATGCTCACTGATCATATGTTCCAGGAACCCTTCCCAGTTAATAAAGACAGCATTAAGCTAATGAGAAAGAAAATCCTGCACTTGTGATCTCGGGCCCATGAGCAGAGGGGCAGGGGGTTCTGGTGGCCGCAGCTCTGCTCTTGGAAAAGAAACAGCTGCCAAAGTCCTGGGTCTGGACCTGTCAACAGCATCCCAGAGAGCCTGCCACCCCCCACCCCGAGGCCTGGGAAGTGGATTGTTAATGTCACAGAGCTTAATTGGGAGGACCTGGTTTCCCCCTTCCATCCCCAGCGACAGATTCCAGGGAAATGCAGAAATGTTTAGAGTCTCAGTGGACAGAGCCTAAAAAAAGAGGGAGGGCCCTGAGGGTCCCCGGAGAGGGCCTGGGGGCGGAGCTAGAAGGCCTCGCCACCTGCAAGGCTCCTCCCCTCCCAGCTCCCCCAGACTCCACCCTTTAGGCCTCAGGTTCCAGCAATATTTCTGAGGCAAGAATCCCTGATCAGCTACCACTGGGTCTCCCCGTGACACAGGCCTGCTGGAACTCCCTCCTCCCGCTGTTTTCTTTCTTCAGTGCCTATAGGATTGGGCTCTTTTAAAAAAAAAAAAAGTTATTTATTTATGAGAGACACACAGAGAGAGGCAGAGACACAGGCAGAGGGAGAAGCAGGCTCCCCACGGGGAGCCAGATGCAGGACTCGATCCCGGGACCCCAGGATCACGACCTGAGCCAAAGGCAGATGCTCAACCACTGAGCCACCCAGGCGCCCCTGTGATTGGGGTCTTAATCGCAGACACTCCAGCTAGTGGGAAAGCTCCATCTACTATGTACCCGAGGTTGTCCCAGGTGCTGGGGAGCCTGCAGTGAGCAGAAGGGAGAGGCCCTCACCCCTCCCTCAGCTCCAGCTTGGGAGCAGGCAATAAACACGAGTGTAACCTGTGTGAGGTGGTGACCAGAGCTCTGGAGGACCGTAAAGCGGGGACCCGGAACAGATGGGACCGTGGGGGCGGGGCAGTTGCCAGTGTACACAGTGGTCAAGGTAGGCCTTGCTGCCGGGTGACCTCTGAGCAAGGAGAGGAGAAGGTGAGGGAGTGAGCCAAGTAGATTTTAGAGGGAAGGCAGTCTGAGGGAGGAACCAAGAGATGAAGCAGGACCCCTGCCCCCACCGGCAGTGCCCCCAAATCATTAGGACTCAAAATTCACACCGCTAGAAATTTCCACAGTGACCCCTAGGGGCCAGGCTATTCCCCCTTTGAGAACGGGTAGTCTGAGCTCCCTGTCTGGGCGGACCGGGCTCCCCCCTGGCCTCCCTCTACCGCCAGCCCTGCTCCCACAGAAAGAGGAGACCTCGGTGTGCACATTTTACCCTGAACCCTCGCTCTGCCCCCACTCTGAGCAGCTCTTCCTCACCCGTAACAACTTCGGGGGAATATGCACCCAGGGCTGAGCCCAGGGACCCTGCGCAGTGTCCTCAGAGCCCGAGCCTCTGTTAGCACTGCCCAGGACAGTGGGGTCGGGGAGTCTAGAAGTCCAGAGGAGCTTCTCCTTCCTGTAGAACCAGCGGGAAAGAAAATCTGAATGGTAATTTGCACAGACAGTGAAAACTCACCTGAATGTCTCTGCTGCTCAGAGCACAGGAGATGCACCTTACTGAGCAGGGCGCAGGGGTGGAGTGGGTGGTCTCCAGCAGGGGCTGGGCGGGAGGGTGTCTGTCTGGGTTCAGCGGAGTGGGGTTGGGGTCGCCAGAGATGCTGGCAGCAGAGAAGTCTCTCCCTGCTGGGACCCCAGGGCCCCAGGGCCCCAGGCTCCTTCTGCCTTGTTGCTCTGCCTGTAGCCCCCCCCAGCACCCCCAGGTCTGCACTGCGGCCACTGGGAGGGGAAAGGGTAAGGAAACCTCATCCCTTTAAGGGCACAGGTGATACAGGGGGGCATCACCACTGCTCAGGTCCCAGCGGCCAGACCTGGATCACATGGTCACGCCCCGCTGCGGCGCTGGCTGGGAGATGTCGCCTCTATTCTCAGCCACCAGGTACTCAGCTGAGAAAAACGGGGGCTGCTTCTGAGACAGAAGAGGGGGAGAAGGGATGTGGGAGGTGGCTGGCAGTCTCCATCACCGCTGGCATGTGGCAGGGCTGTCACTGGCACCTAGGGGAGTCTGACCTCACCGCCTGCCCTTACCACCCCTCTCCATTCCTGGCATCATCATTTTATTGAACTCCTCAAACCACCCCCTGCAGAGTGGGTGTCACTGGCTTTCTTTTATAGAGGATGTAGCTGAGACTCAGAGAGGTTCATTGATGTACCTCGGGTCACACAGCGGGTACATGCAAACTAATGTGCATTTTGCTCCAACTACCAAGCAGGAAGGAGGTGGACCTGGGAGATTCACTCTGTCCTCACCCCTGAGCTGGTCCGGCAAGGGTGGGAGTCTACCGAAGAAGACCAGGGCACACACACCCCCATCATACACTGAGCTCCCGTAGAAACCTCTGCGACTATCTGAAGCAGCGGCCCCAGCCCATTAGCGAGAAATGCTGCGCACCAGCCACTCTCCCGGCCTGATGGATGGGAGTCATTAGCCCAGGCTGCTGGACACCTGAGCAGCATGAAATACGGCGACAGGGCAAGGGGCTTTGACTGTTTGGGCTGCCAGTGTTGTTAATATCTCCATTTTAGTGGGTCATTTGTCTCCACCTCTCCACAAGTGATAAATCCACCTGTGCTTTAGGCCTGGGATGGAGGTGGCTGAGACATTCTCTTCCACGATTGCTCATTTCCTCCCAGAAAAATGAATTACACTCTTTATAGGGGGGACAGGATTGGCCAGGCAGAAACCAAAATCCATCTTTGCAGAGAAAGGAAGGTTTGGCTGGGGTGAGGAGGGGTGGGGGAGCTGGAAGGCATTAAAGAAGTGGCATCCGCTGCCCATGATGGATAGTATGCTGCTTCCCTTGAGCGAAAGAGAAAAAGATGTGTTCACTGAGGTCTTCAGGAGCCCACCTTCCCTCTTCTCCCCTCTCCCTTCCTCTTTATCCCGTCCCTGTGTGTTTCTTGGCCACCTACTCTGTGCCAGGAGCCATGCAGTGCAGCAGTGAACCTGACATTCCAAGCTCAAACTGTCCTCAGGGCCTTTGCACTTGCTTTGTCTTCTGCCTCCGTCAGCCCCCCCCCTCCACACACACACACACACACACACGGGTTTGCACCTCCCTCTTGCTCTCTGGGGCCTGCTTAACTGTCACCCTCTGCGGAGGCCTTCCCCCAAGCCCGCTATCAGAACAGACACCCTTCCCAGCTGCTTTCTGCCCTGCCTCCCTGCCTCCTTCATGGTGCTCACACAACACAAAACCATCTTGTTCATTTCGTACCTGTAGATTTCTTCTCTGGGACTCCGGGGGAAAGGGGGGGCTGTGTGTGCATACCACCTGTGCAGGAGGCTCCACCAGCACACAGCTGTGCACATCAAAGTCCCTGCCCTCTGGATAATCATCCCCCATCCCAAGAGCCTTCACTTAATCACATCTGCAAAATCCCTTTATTCAAGGTTCTAGGGATCAGAGGGGTATCTTGGGGGGGGGGGGGTGCTGTTACTCTGCCTACCACAGACCAGAAAGGTAAAGGTAAACAGTGGTATGAAGAGTTGGCAGGGTATTAAGTGTGGGGCTCCCAGAGGCAGGAAGGGATGTGACGTGTTTCAGGAGCCAAAAGGATGCCTGCATAGTCTCTAGCCTGTGGACATGGAACCTCAGGGGGCCAAACTCCAGGCATCAGATGACAACTTAAGGCCAATGACTGTCTCACGGAGGCTCAGTATCTTTTATCTGCAGGTCACAGAAAGCCTATATAATGCTGAGTAAAACACTTGCTCACCTCATAAGATTATTTGTACCCTAGGTGGTTTCAGTGGGTCAGAAATTCACTGAGCATCCCTTTCTATTGTTTGTCCTACCTTTTTAACCATCTTTGGCTTTTTATTTTCTGGTTTGTTGCCTCGTGCTCTCAAAAAGGCTGCCATAGCCCCGGGCATCACATGCTAACATGACAGCATCAAAACAGGAAGGGAAAAGTAAGGGGTTCTCTCCTCAGGTGCCTCCCTCTCATCCTGGAGGAAAACCTTTCCCAGACGTCCCTCACCACCTTCCTCACTGGCTTCAGTAGGTAGGTCACAAGTCAGGAGGGATACAGGACACATCCCTGGCACACAGGGCTGGGGTTGTCACAGCTCGCTTAGCTGATCATAGCTCATCCCCTAGGTCTGGGCACAGAGCTGCCAAATGCCAATTTCGGGGAGCAAGAAAGAAGGGAAGGTGGTATTGGGCAGGCAACAGCTTCGGCCAATGGTTCGATTTTCCGGTTGATAAAAATGCAGCCAGCTTGCTTCTGTGGAGCCTGACATGACCTCTCTGTGGCTCAGTGCCCTCATCTGTGCCCTAAGAACAGAGTGTCTCCCTGAGGATCGGAGGCCAGGTTAAAGGAGGTCACATGGGGGGCCCCGTGAGCACGGTGCCTGGCGCACAGCACGCCCTCCCCAGATGTGAGGACTATGATCAGGGGGCATGGCTGGTCGGTGACTGAACTCTGCTGAAATCCATTCTCTTGCTTCTCTCTCTCATCCCCATTTGAAAAAGGTGGTTGTGTTTTTGTCTCTAGATTTTTTGTTTTGGCAATTCAGCGAGATGGGAAACGGAAAGCGCTAGCACAGGGACTGGCTCCCCAGCGATGGATTTAAGAGACAATTATTTAAAACAGTGGGTATAGGGGCCCCTGGGTGGCTCCGTCGGTGACACGTCTGCCTTCAGCTCAGGTCAGGATCTCAGGGTCCTGGGATCAAGCCCCATGTCAAGATCCTGGCTCAGCAAGGAGTCTGCTTCTCCCTCTGCCTCTCCCATACCCTCCCTCGTATGCACCCTCTGTCTTCAGTCAATCCAATCAATCAGTCAATCAAAACGAAACACTGGTATCACAGGCTGACACAGGGAAATCCAAACTAGGACACCTTTCCCCACCCCCAGTCCTGTACACGGCACTCCACATGTACTCGTGGCTGTGGCTGTTCATTCCAGCCCCCTCACATCCACGGGCCCCTCGACATAATCCTAATAGCAGCCCTTAGCAGGTGGCCACGCACTACGAAAAGCCGCAGCAGCTGTCTACGGCAAACAGGATCTCCATTTCACAGGAAATGTTTTCGCAGGAAAGCAAACCACTGTGGGTCCACCGTGGCCTGCCTGCCCCACGCTGGCTGGGACCAGCTCTGTGTGTTGAGATGGAGTTTAGCAAATGTTAGGAGGATGAAGGACACATGAGCACCAGGCTGAGGCTTTCTTTTCCAAGTAGTGGGATCAAGGACAACTTTTTAAGAAGGAAGGACTTTCTCACTATCTGACTTCATCCTGTGTCAGGGCACCCCCTAAGACCTAAGGCCTTCCCAAAGGAGGGGAGAGGGTCAAACAGTGCACCAGGCAGCGAGGGATGAGCCAGGCAGCGAGGGATGAGCCAGGCAGCGAGGGATGAACCAGACACCTAGGGATGAACCAAGCATCTAGGGATGAACCAGGCAGGAAGGGATGAACCAGGCACCTAGGGATGAACCAGGCAGGGAGGGATGAACCAGGCACCTAAGGATGAACCAGGCACCTAGGGATGAACCAGGCAGGGAGGGATGAACCAGGCACCTAGGGATGAACCAAGCATCTAGGGATGAACCAGGCAGGGAGGGATGAACCAGGCACCTAGGGATGAACCAGGCAGGGAGGGATGAACCAGATACCTAGGGATGAACCAAGCATCTAGGGATGAACCGGGCACCGAGGGATGAACCAAGCATCTAGGGATGCACCAGGCAGGGAGGGACGAGCCAGGCAGCACGAGCTCCGGGGGCAGAGACGACAGTGCGGCTGGATCGGTGGGCGCTGGCCAGAGAGGGGTGTGCCTCGAGGTTGGGACATGCCCGCGGGCCCCGCTGCCTCGGTGGACGTCGCCGAAGGCTCTAACTTTTGGGCCGGGGGGGCCGCAGGGGGCGCGATGCGGGCCTAACCGTGCGGGTGCTCTGTGTTCCAGCACAACATGCCTTTCTGGCGGATATCCTGCCACGCGGACCTGGAGGCGCTGAGGCACGCCCTGGAGCTGGAGTATTTATAGCAGAGCCCACGGCCTCGCCACCTGCCCTCCGGCCACCCAGGCCCTCGCCTTCTCCGCCTCCCGCCAGACGCTGGACCCCGGGCAGGGTCCCTGCGGCCGAGAGGACATGCCTGGCGACCATCTCAGCAGCTGTCCCTTTAGTCCGAGCGCGGGTCCTGAGACGCGGAGTACCCCACGGTGGCTTCGGAATATTTAACTTTGGAGAAGAGGGCTGGCTCGGAGTCCAGGCTTTTCTACAAGACTCACAGGACAAAAGGGAGGAATTGCTGATTTGGGGGAGGGCTGGTGCGGAGGAGGGTACAGGCCTGGGTTGTGTTTTGTTTTGTTTTGTTTTTCCTTTTTAATTTATGGACTAATCTCATTACTCCGGTATTATGCTCTCGTACCTGTGTTGTTGGTTTTCTTAGTCGTTGGTTTGGTTTTGTTTTCTAAACTGGCATGTGGGGTGGTGCAGTTCTAATTTAAGCACTCTCTGCTCCAAGTTGTGCTTTGGGGGGACAATCATTCTTTGAACAATTGGTGAGGGAGGCGATTCGGGGCTGATGGGAAGACTATTGCTTACTTTTGTTTTTAAGGACCTAAGCTGACGTCTTGTGGACAGTGCACGTGCCTTATGCTGCCATCTTGTTTTCTAGGAAGAGGGGACCCCAGGGAGGAGGTGGTACTTTGTGACGGATAAAAGGCATTAAATAAAACCACGTTTACATTTTGAAGTGGGGTAGGATGTCACTATTTTATGACCACTCTTGAGGCTTCCTTAATTTCTGTTTTAAGAGGTGTCCATTAGAGACACCAGTAGACTTTCAACCATCCACACAGAGGGGGTTTGGGTGAAACAAAAATAGATTTCATTTAATCTTGAAATGAACTACCCAGGTGGTCAACTACTTTTCTGTTGTGATGACTAAATGTCCAAAGCTGGTTCTGATGGAAGCTAGGAGTCCAGAGTCCGTTAGGTAAGTGTGTTAGCCTGAATTCTAGAGCACTCAGAGCTCCCAGTGGTTGAGGACAGCTTCTTCCTCGATCTGTATATTCATTGCCCATAACAGTCTGATACAGATGGAAGGAAGGAAGGAAGGAAGGAAGGAAGGAAGGAAGGAAGGAAGGAAGGAAGGAAGGAAAGGTCAGTTGGTCGGACAGACAGATAGTAGAGGGGTTATAGATGGGTGGTGGGTGGATGGATAGAGGAACAGATGATGGATGGATGGGTGGTGGAGAGTTAAGATTCACTGGCCCCAAGCTGCTTAATCTTCACTGTTCCCTCAGCAGTACCTTGCAGCTCTTGAAAACAACCTTAGAAGTAGAATAACTGGACTGTTCAGCACTCACAAACCAGAGCCCTTGGCCTTCCAGAAGTCTGAGCATGACTCCAGAACTTCCTGACCAGCCCAGCCGAAGGACAGAGACCCAACGAAGTCCTCAGGTGGACCTCTGGGGCTGAAGGTATCTACCTATCCAAGGGCTTTAGAAGTCAGAGCCACCATTGGAATTTCTTTCAGTTGCAAAGGACAGAAACACAATAAAGTGGCTTAAGCAAAACCAAAAAAAAAAGGAATTCTTTGGCTTACTTAACTAACAAGTTTAGGGATATGTGGCCTCAGACCTCTCCCCCACACACACACATATACACCCATCTCAAATGCAGAATTCAAGATATGGCTTTAATTTTTTTTAATTCAGTCTCTTTCTCTCCATCTTTAGACTCTTTCATTTGGTTTCATTTATAGGCAATAGTGCACAGACTGAGAGTAGAAGATTCCCATTGATACAGCATCAATTCTTAAAAGGACAACTGTTTTGGAAACATAGGTTAAACTTATTGTGTGAATTAACAAATGTCCTTATGGTTTAAATATTTTGAGTTGGTTCTTCCTTAGTAATTTGCAACCAAAAGCATCCCAACTTATATAGCACATAATAGTGTTAGTAGTAGTAGTAAAATCACATGGGCTCAGATTTCTCCTCAGGAAATCAGTCGTTCATATTACCAACAACTGGAATGGGGCATTTTCCATCAGATGGTAATCAACCATCTAAAATGCACTAGCGGCATCCCTGGGTGGCTCAGCGGTTTAGCGCCTGCCTTTGGCCCAGGACGTGATCCTGGAGTCCCGGGATCAAGTCCCGGGTCGGGCTCCCAGCGTGGAGCCTGCTTCTCCCTCCTCCTGTGTCTCTGCCTCTCTCTCTCTCTATCATAAATAAATAAATAAATCTTTAAAAAAATAAAAAATAAAATGCACTAGCAAGAGAGACAAACCATAATGGACTCTTATTCATAGGTAACAAACTGAGGGTTGCTGGGGGAAGGGGAAGGGGAAGGGGAAGGGGTGGAGGGAATGTGATGTAATGACCACTGGGTGTTATAGAAGACTGATGAATTACTGACTCAACCTCTGAAATTAGCAATACACTATATGTTAATGAACTGAATTTAAATTTAAAAATTATAAAAATAAACATAAAAAAATAAAAATAAAATGCATTAGCAGTATCCCAGACCCAAGGGACACAAATTTGAATAAGGTATTTGCAGAGAAAAAGTGATAAATTTTTTTTAAAAAACTCATTTTAAAAATAGCGGAAACAAACGTCAAATTGAAATTTAAATGTGACGAGAGCAAAATTTAATCTCCCTAATATATAAAGAGCTCTAAGAAACCAATTGTTATCAACAACCAAATCTTTCAAAATACTAGAAGGCTAGGAATGCCTGACTGGCTCAGTTGGTAGAATGTGCGACTCTTAATCTTGGGGTTATAGGTTTGAACCCCACATTGAAGAGACTACTTTTTTTTAAGATTTTATTTATTTGGGATCCCTGGGTGGCGCAGTGGTTTAGCGCCTGCCTTTGGCCCAGGACGTGATCCTGGAGACCCGGGATCGAATCCCACATTGGGCTCCCGGTGCATGGAGCCTGCTTCTCCCTCTGCCTGTGTCTCTGCCTCTCTCTCTCTCTCTCTCTCTGTGACTATCATAAATAAATACACATTTATAAAAAAAAAGATTTTATTTATTTATCCATGAGAAACACAGAGAGAGGCTGAGACATAGAGGGAGAGGCAGGCTCCATGTAGGGAGCCCAATGGGAGACTTGATCCTGGGACTCCTGGATCACACCCCGAGCCAAAGGCAGACACTCAACCGCTGAGCCACCCAGGTATCCCTGAAGAGACTACTGTAAAAAAAAAATAATAAAATCTGGGGCACCTGGATGGCTCAGTCAGTTGGGCATCTGCCTTAAGCTTAAGTCATGATCCCAGAGTCCTGGAATCGAGCCCCACATCAGACTCCCAGCCCAATGGGGAGCCTGCTTCTCCCTCTCCCCACTGCTCAGGCTCTCTCTATCTCTCACTCTCTCTAAAATAAATAAAAATCTTTTAAAAAAATTTTGTTTTCATTTTTAAGTAAAATACCTGAAGGCTATAAAACATTTTACTTTAAGATTGTATTTTTTTTAAGATTTTATTTATTCATGAGAGACACAGAGAGAGAGGCAGAGACACAGGCAGAGGGAGAAGCAGGCTCCCTGCAGGGAGCCCAATGCAGGACTCGATCCCAAAACCCCAGGATCACACCCTGAGCTGAAAGCAGACGCTCAACCGCTGAACCACCCAGCCGTCCCTAAGATTTTATTTTTTAAGTAGTCTCTCCATCCAGCATGGGACTCAAACCCACAACCCTGAGATCAAAATGTTGCATGCTCTATTTAAAAAATAAAACTGCTTCTTGGGGCACCTGGCTGGCTCAATCAGTAGAGCAAGAGACTCAACTCTCAGTCTTGGGTTGGGAGTTCAAGCCCCACACGGGTGTAGCAAATACTCAAAAATAAAATCTTTTAAAAATAGAACTTTTTGGGCAGCCCCAGTGGTGCAGTGGTTTAGTGCCGCCTGCAGCCCGGGGCGTGATCCTGGAGTCCCGGGATCGAGTCCCACATCGGGCTCCCTGCATGGAGCCTGCTTCTCCCTCTGCCTGTGTCTCTGCCTCTCTCTCTGTGTGTGTGTCTCTATGAATAAATAAATTTTAAAAATCTTTTAAAAAATAGAACTTCTTAAACTTATGAAAAGATAATCTCACACTTACATTGAGATACCACTTTCCACATCAGATTGAGAAAATATAAAAGGTTTATGACTCACAGTACCATTGGAGCTATGGGGCCCTTCATAGATTGCTGATGGAAGCTGAAACTGGCAAAAGTCCTGAGGAGGGAAAGTTGGCAATATTTATCCAGTTTGTAAGTTTTATCCAGCAATTCCACTTCTGAGAATTTATATATACGTATATATATATGTGTATACACATATATATGTGTATATATATATGTATATATATGTGTGTGTGTGTATATATATATATATGTAGGGTGAAACTCCATACAGATTTATTTTCTACAACATCGTTTGTAATAGCAAAGCAAAGAATGAAAACAACCCAAATACCCATCAGCGATGAACTGATCGAGTCCCACGTCGGGCTCCCGGCATGGAGCCTGCTTCTCCCTCCTCCTATGTCTCTGCCTCTCTCTCTCTCTCTCTCTCTATGTGTATCATAAATAAATGAGTAAATAAGTAAATAAATCTTTTTAAAAATGGAGGAAAAAAGTAAAACCTGTATGATCATAGTTGCAAAAAGAAATTTTGGAAGAAGATATAAGAAATTAAGTGACCCATAGGAACTATCAGACATGTGGGTGAGCAGGAGAGTGCCTTCCCTATATATCGGATACTGTGAAGAGATTATTGTAAGAACGTCTTGAAGATCAGATGTCAGTTCTGGAGGCTTCTCGGTCATAGCCGGCAGCTGCAGGTAGCTTGTTTCTAGCCAGTTTCCCTGAGCGGCAACACTAGCCCCTTGCTGTGGGACTCAGGGTGCAAGTGTGAGGCTGAGAAAAGCTGTTCTGTGAAATCAAGCAGCTTCTTCCTTGCCTGTCCCAGGAAGCCTTGTCGCTGCCAAGCCACCGTCCCCAAAAGCAGGGCAGTGGTCTCAGGGGTCTGAGTCTGACGCCTGATAAAGCCCTGCCTGTTTCTGAGCAGCTGTGCTGTCCCTGCATCCACTCGGCCAGGTGAAACCAGGGCCTGCCCTTTACCAGGTGCTCTTCTCGGCCTGTGGATGTGGACACGAAAACAGGCAGAAGCACTCCCGACCCCCCATGGAGCTGACTTGCCTGCAGAGGGAAGCGACACGACCAGGCGGATTCACTGTGAGATGCAGACCTTCCCACTCACCGCCTTGTCCCATGGGAGGAGCAGCACACACTCCCCAGATCCTTGACACACCCCGCTCACAGGCTTGAGCCACAAGCCAAGTCCCCTTCCAAGAACCACCCAGAGGGCGGCAGAGAAGCAGCAGTGAGACCCTCAACAGGGAGGGGAAGGGGGGGAGGCCTAAGCCAGCCAATTGCAAAAAGCCAGCCTAAGGGGATCCTGGTGGCTCAGCAGGCTAAGCGTCCAACTCTTGATCTCAGCTCAGGTCTCGATCTCAGGGTCGTGAGTTCGAGCCCCACACTGGGTTCCACTCTGTGTGTGGAGCCTACTTTAAAAAGGGGTGGAGGGGAGACCCTAATAACAACCTTTTGAAAGAGATCACGGCATCTGCCCAGTGAAACATTCAGGGTTCACCCCTTGTCCAGGAGGTCACTGGGGGTCTTGTCTTTTTGTTCTGGTTGAGATGGTGACCTTGAGAGTATACGCCATGGACTTGCAGGGTCAGTGCTGTGGGGGCTGCTCTCTTCTTGGACACTGGCCAGAGTGCAGAAGGAAGCTTCAGGGTGATGTAGCACAGAGTAACTGGATGGTGTGGGGACACTGCAGACAGCCTGGTCACCTCTGAGCAGGTGGCACTGGAGCTCAGGCCTGCGTGGGGAGGAAATCCAAAATCCAGGGCAAGCACTCCAAGGGGAGATGAGGAAGTACAGAGCTGTGGGCAAGCAAAGCTTTCCAGCTGGAGGGAAAGCAGAGAAAGGCTGGGGGCAAGGTCAAAGGTCACAGGGTCAGATGGGAAGGCCCAGGCAGATGTGCTCGGATCCTTTTGGACATGGATTTGGGATTTTACCAGAGTCTGGATTGCATTCTAAATCCAGTGAGAACACACCAGAGGGCTTTAAGCAGGAGAATGGCATGATCTGATTGGCATTTTAAAAAATGACTCTAGCTGCCGTGGGGAGAATGGTTTGGAGGGGGAATGATGGAATTAGGGTGTCCAGTCAAAAACAACGGGGATTGAGATGCCTGGATGGCTCAGTGGTTAATCATCTGCCTTCAGCTCAGGGTATCATCCCAGGGTCCTGGGATCGAGTCCTGTATCAGGCTCCCTGCATGGAGCCTGCTTCTCTCTCTGCCTGTGTCTCTGCCTCTCTCTGTCTCTCATGAATAAATAAATAAAATGTTTAAAAAAAAAAAACAAAAAACAAGGATTCCTCATGAACTTAAAGGAGAGGTTTAAATTTCATGTTATAATCATACAGTTTGCACCCAGAGCTCAAGCATGCACCTTGATGTATTTTTACACAGGATTATATTTGGGTAACCACAGTCCAGATCAAGATGGAAGAGGCTTCCAGGACCCCAAAAGGCTCCTGGAGGCCTTTCCCAGCCTCTACTCACATTCCACCCCTATCCTGATCCCTGATGCGCCTCCCAGCCCACTCTCCGCCCCATTCATGCCCACTCAGTGCTGGCAGAGCTATGCCCACCGGTGACCACCAGAGGGCAGTGCGACCCCACAGCTGGGCCCACCCGCAGGCAGGTGCCACCCGAAGTCCGGCCTGGAAACCATGCAGGGCCACCCTTGAAAGGATCCAGAAAGTATTGCCATCAGGCCATCCCCATGCTTCCGGGATTTCTTTGACCAAATGGCAGCGCCATCAACATGTTCAGGCCTAAGAGTCGATAAGCTGACCCACGGTGGCCGCAGTGGGGATCCCAGTGTAGAGGCAAGTGGACACTATGGTGGCCTGAAGAGCAATCTGCAACCACAGCCCTGGGAGTTGAAAGAACAAGCTGCTCTAATAATGTGCATGTAACCACAGTTTGAAAAACCATCGGGATTTATTTTTATATCCTGAAGTTCATGCAGGGATAGTGATAAGCTGACTCCAGCCAAATACCGATCATAAAATTCAGCATGAAGTATCCGGCACAAAATGAGTAGTTGGTAAACTCTGGCTGTGGGTGAGATGCCCTTGCAGACGCCGCCCCCTCCACGGGTAGCGGTGTTGGCAGAGTCGCGGCCTCTTCCATCTGGCCCTTGGATCCTGCTGGCCACCTGGTGTGGCTGAAGGAGAAGCTGCAGACGCGAGCCCTGCCTCTCACACTAAGTACCTGCTGTGTCCCCAGCACTGGGCTAAGGCCTTGACCTGCGTTAGCTCATTCCATCCCCCCAAGCACCCGTGGCCCTGCTGGAGGGGAAGGATCTCGGCCTTGGGTTAAATCCCAGCTCTTCCTGTTCCTACCTGTGGGAGCTTCATCCCTCTGAACTTCACTTTTCAGCTGTAAAATGGGGGTGACAATAGAACCGACCTCACAGGTTGCAGACAGCACTGAATGCGTGCAGACGTGACCAGGACTTAGCACAGTGGCTTTTAGACTTTTCTGACTGTGCTCCACAGTGAGGGGCGCGTATTACATCAAACCAAGGAGAGCATACATCTATGTATGTGCACGTAAGTACGAATGTGTCCACACTGTGTGTCTAAAATGGGCTTCACTAAGCGATGCCTACCCCTGATGTGTCCTGTTATCCTCCATCCCGTTCTGTTGTGCTTTTAAACAATACACATCATCCAATGAACTGTGGTTTTCACAAGCCCCACGTTACAGAGGGGGAAACCGAGGCCCAGAGAGGTGTTGTGGTTTGCCTCTGACCTGGCAACCGGAATGTGGCCGAGCTCAGACCCCAACCCAGCATCTTTGCTAAATCATTGCTCTTCGGCCCAAGGCTGCCAACTGGTGGCTCACAGCCCAGATCTGGCCCCCAGAGATGTTTCACTGCTCATCACATTAGGCTTTCAAACGTTGATCCAACTATTTAAAGCTTGAGAGATTTAACTCAAAATTCACATTTTCAACTTCTCTCCCCCAAAAAAGCAGAGGATATGGCGACACTGAGCCCACGGGGGCACACAATCAGCTGGAGCCGCTCCACAACTGCCCTGCTACTGTCACTGGTCTCCAGGCTCGCCATTTGCCACGGACACGCCACCTACCATCACACATGGCAGCTGTTTTTTGTCATAGTGAAGACGTATTTTTCTATCAAAAGTGGAAGGAAAAAAAAAGAACTAAACCAAAAGAACTACAAGTTTCAAGAAAACAGATGTTTGATATAAAAAAAAAAAAAAAAAAAAAAAAAACACATGTCTGTGTCCACTCTCCCCCAACCGGCTTCACTAGTGTCTGCCTTCCACCTGGTCCTGGGAGCAGAGTTGGCAACTCCCATCTTATCACTACCCCGTGGCTACCTCTCTTTGTCCATAGTGTCCCTGGTGCCTGAAATGCCCAGCAGAGAATGGGTGCCTAATAAGGAAGGGAGGAAGGGAAGGGGCTTTTACACAAAAGCTTCTCTAATGACGACAAAGACAGTAATGGTTAAGAGCAGACATTCGTTTCTCTCATCAGACTAGGTTCAAGTCGTTTCTGCCATTACCTAGCTGTGTGACCTCAGGTAGCTTCCTCGACCTCTCTGGGTCTGGTTTCTTCAGCAGCAAAATCCAGGTTATGAGGATTCGGAGCACATAAATTGCCTGGAACGTAAAAGATGCTGTGTAAGTGAAGCCGCCTTCTCCATTCACCAAAGCGGACCGAGGTCGGTACTCGAGAGTCCGTACTGGGCAACCTAACAAGCTGCCCAGAGCCCTGCCCACCTGGTCTTGGCTACCTGCTGGGCACCTGCTGGGCACCTGCTGGGCCACGGAGGGACTAGTTTTCCATTAATATCATGCCCTGAAGGGAGCCTGGGGCAGGCTGAGCCCAGGGTTTGATCCCCAGCCCCACTCTGGGTGAGAAATGACTTGCTCGGCCTTCAACCATAGCTGCTCCTTCTGCTGCACCTTCCTGAGTGGAGAGGCCGGGAAGCTGAGCATCTCCTCCAGGCTCCCGTACAGCCGGGGGTCTGGAGCACGCAGGAGCCACAGGCAGCTGCGGTTGCACTGAGTCAGGCGGCGGAGCTGCACACAGGGCCCGGCCTGCAGGTGCGGACCCGAGCGAAGCGGCGGCGGCCCGCGGGAGCAGCAGCCCGGCCCCCGCACGGCACGGCCCAGCCCGCCTCCTGAGGCCCTGAACTCGCACCGCGTGTCGGATCCAAGCAGGGAAGCAGCCCCACGTGGCCCACGGGCCAGAGCACCTGGGGAAGGGCGGCGCCCGGGGTCACCAAGGCGGCAACCTGAGCCGCGGGGCGGGATTGCTGGGAACCGCGGCCCTGCAGCAGGCACCCCGGGGGCGGGCCGGCTGCCGGCGGCCAGGAGTCAGCCCCAGACGCGCGTGCGGCACACACGACAGCAAGGGCGGGCTGGAGTCCGGGGCCACGGCCGGCCACGGCAACCCTGCCGGAGGAGAGGCCGCAGCTTCCCTTCCGCCTTCAGGACCTCACACTTGTCCCCCTCTGGGGCGATCCTAACTCGGCACCGTTCCGGGAAAAGGATTCTGGGAAATGTAGTTCCAGCCTAGCCGACCCGCGGCGACCAGGGCCGCGGGCCTACTGCCCCGCCCTCCGGCTGTGCCCGCTCCCGACAACTGGCGGCCTGACCGGCTCTGGGCAGCTCTGTGCGGGCGCCGGCCGTGCCCGTGCCGACCCCAGGCCTTTCGCTCGGGCAATTTCCAAGCTCAGGAGTCGGCCGCCGAAGCCACCCGAACCCCGCCTTCCCAGCCTCCCTTGCAGCCAGGACGGGAGCATGTGACCTAGACTCAGCCAATCAGAGAGCCCCAGCTGGAGACTCAGCCAATCAAATACCCCGAGTGGCATTTCGGCTCCGGCGGACCAGGCCCGAGGACCTGGGTTGCCCGGGGCAGAGGCCCTGCGGGTGGAAGCGGTGGCGTTCTGCAAGCGCATTCTGCAAAGCGCATTCTGCAAAGCGCATTCTCAGGTGTGGGATCCAGCGTAGCAAGGAGGCAGGAGGGACACGCCCAGTGTCACTGGCGAGAGTTGCCATGTGTGGGCCCCGCGGCAGTGACGGGAAGGGCCTGCTGTGTAATTTGGCCCTCGTTTGGGGCTGTGCGCTCGCAGCCGGTCCTCCCGCCCGGGCACCTGTGAGCCCCGTAATACCCTTTAATAAATTCCTCTCTTGCCAGATTAGCTACAGTGGTGTTTGCAGCTGAAACCCCGACCCCCTTTCAATTCATGGAGGCCTCGAGTGTGCTTTCCAGCCGCATGAAGAGCAGAACCAGACCCACCCCCGTGGACAGTGGAGGGGAGTCAGGGAAAGAGGGGACCCCGGGAGGCATCTTGTAAACTGGCCGCCGTGCCGCAGGCCTGGGGGCAGTGTCGTCTGATGGGTCAACGACCCTAATTTGGGAATTGGGTGGTTCGGTTTGAATCCTGGCTCTGGCGCCAACCTGTTGTGTGACCCTGGGCGAGTCATTTCCCTCGGCCTGCCCCCTGCGGTTATCATGAAGACCAAAAGGTAACCGCATGGAAAACCCTCCGCACGGAGCTCGGCATAGGCGCTGAGCCCACCCGGGGACGCTGGGAGGAATGTGGTGGGTGACCCTTGTTCCCTGGAGTTGGGTGTCCTGATGTGCCCTGATAGGGAAGCTGAAGTCTGCAAAACATTTCTATGTTCAAAACACAACTCTGATTAATGCCACTGAATTGTACACTTACAAATGGCTAGGGGCGCCGGCGTGGCTCAGTGGTTGAGCCTTCAGCCCAGGGCGTGATCCCGGAGTCCCAGGATCGAGCCCCACATCGGGCTCCCCACCGGGAGCCAGCCTCTCTCTGCCTGTCTCTGCCTGTCTCTGCCTCTCTTAAATAAGTAAAATCTTTTTTTTAATGGCTAAAAGGGCAAATTTTGTTATATATTTTTTTTTACTACAATTTTTAAATTAATTATGTACTATACCAAAAATTGAATTACACTCTTCAAATGAGTAGACTGTATGGTATATGAATTATATCTCAATAAAGCTATTAAAAAAAAACAAACCCCACCTGGCTTCTCATCCATTTTGGATCCCAGGGAACACCCGGGCCTCCCACTCCCCCTCTCTGAGCCCATCAGCCCCGCCCCCACCTGGGATCCCTCTGTTCTGGCCTCACTGGCCTGCCTTTTCTTCCTGGAAGATGCCAGGTCCTGGCCTCCGGCCTTTTACATTTGTCCTTCCTTCTACTCGGAATGTTCTTCCAACCAGGCTAGTGGCACTCGGCTCTGGCTGCCCATTAGGATCAGCTGAGAAGCTTTAAATGACGGATGCGCAAACCCCACCTCGGAGAGCCAGATGACATCATTCCGGGAAAGCGGGTAGGGTCTCGGCATTTAGCGAATTTGTTACTTTACATCTCCCCAGGTGCCTCTAGGGTTCCCCCAGCACGAACCACCGCCGCCCTGGTCATCGGGGCTCGGGACCCCCTCCTCCGGGTTTCTGCTCAAAGGCCAGCTCCCCGGAGAGGCCGACCCCAGGCTCCCCATCTAGGCTCCCCATCTAGGCACCTGCCCTCCACGGGGCTCAGCGCCCTGCAGCACGTCGGCCCCACCGGGGACTGTATTCGAGGCATATGTGGCTGCTTCCCCGGGGGAATGTCACACAGATGAGGACAGAGGCCGCCCTGGGTTTGTTCAGTGCTTACTTCAGACACAGAGCTCGGTCAACAGCTGCCACCTGAGCGAAGGGCTTTGGCTCACCTGTGTCCCCGGGGCCCGGCTCGGGCTCCGGCTCCGGCTCCGGGGCTGCAGTTCTGGGCGACGGCCGCCAGGTGGCGAGAGTGCCCGGTCGCGTTCCGGGTCGCCCCGGGTCCTGCCCCGCGCGGGGCGGTCGCCAAGATGTGGCGGGCACCGTGGCCGACCCCACTGCGTCCTCGGGCATCCGGAAATGCCGCGAGGCCCTGTCGGAAGAGGGGTGCTCCCCCTCGCGTCTGGCCACTCACAGACCCGCCGGTGCAGCCTTGGAGGACGCCCTGGGGCCCCTGGGGACAGCGCTTGGGGCGCAGGAGCCGTGCCCGGAGGCTGCGACATGCCCTGTCGTCTTGCCTCCCAAGGGAGAGAAGAGGCGCCTGCAAATGCACAGCCTGGGGGGTGCGCGGGAGGGGGCCCGGGAGTGGGGGTGGGGGCACCGGGAGCACACCCAGGTCACCCCAAAGGCGATGCACGCACGTAGTCAAATAAATGGTCAACATGTTTGGGACGCCTGGGTCGCTCAGGGACTAAGCGACTGCCTTCAGCTCGGGTCATGATCCTGGAATCCCAGGATCGAATCCTGCATCAGGTTCCCTGCAAGGAGCCTGCTTCTCCCTCTGCCTGTGTCTTGGCCTCTCTGTGTCTCTCATGAATAAATTCTTTTTTAAAACAAAAAATTTTTTTAAAGCACCAATGTCTCTACCACTGAGTAAACCACTTCCTCCTCGGGTGCTTCCTTCCCTGGGAGTCTGTAGCTGAGACCCCTGGGTGCAGGGCCAGGGTGCTGGGAGACCTCACCGGGAGGAAGGCTGAGGCTGCCCTGCTCAAACATCACCCCGGCCAGAAGCCTTGTTCCTTGCAAGCCCTGGGGACACAGCGGTGAGCCGGGCCGCCCATCCCCTTACCCAGCAACCCTGTGAGTGGGCCGCCCAAGAGGAAGTCATAACTGTGTAAGAACTTTGCTCAAGGATGTGAAAATTAGGACGAGGCTGGGACAGAGAGCAACAAGGGAGGCAGTGGTTGCTTCAGAAGTGACACCTGAAAGACCATCCAAGATGCCAGCCACAGAAAGGTATGCCAGGCCAAGGGCACAGCAAGTGCAAGGGCCCGGGGGCCAGACGGGCTAGTTTGCAGGAGCTGAAAAAACAGGGGGCGACACTGTCCTGCTCACAGCCTCAGCCCCTAAAGTGGGGCTGTGTCCACCGCCTCTGTGGTCTTAACATGAGAAGGCAAGGCCCAGCGAACAGAAGCTGAAAATATATTTTTTTAAAGATCTTATTTATTCATGAGAGACAGCGAGAGAGGCAGAGACACAGGCAGAGGGAAAAGCAGGCCCCATGCAGGGAGCCTGACGTGGGCACGATCCCGAGTCTCCAGGATCACGACCTGGGCCGGAGGCAGACTCACCAACTGAGCCACCCAGGCATCCCTTTTTTTTTTTAAGATTTTATTTTTGAAAATATTTTTAACTCAAAAATTAACAATGCCCCACTAATTGGAAAAAGCATTCAATAGGAGTCTAATTAGAATCTTTCACCAGCTTCGTGGCCTGAAGCTAGTTACTCCTTTGGGCCTGTTTCCACAAGAGCCCGACAGCTCACATTAGGGTGGCCCACACCCACCTGGTAAACGCCTTGCACCACGGACCACGGACATCCAGGGCCCTCTCCACCTGTCAGCCACACCCCAGCTCATCAGGCATGTCAAGCTCACAGTGTATAATAATACCCCAGGGCCTTTGTGCCTGCTAGCCCGTCTGGGATGCTCACCCACTTCATCTCCCCACAGCCAGCTCTTCATTTGGGTCTCAGGTCAAACATCACCTCCTGAGAAGCCCCAGCATGGTCCAGGGAGAGTAGCCACCTTCACCCCTCAGTGTTATTTTTCTTTTAAAGGATATTATTTATTCATGAGAGACAGAGAGAGGCAGAGACACAGGCAGAGGGAGAAGCAGGCTCCATGCAGGGAGCCTGACGTGGGACTCGATCCCGGGTCTCCAGGATCACACCCTGGGTTGCAGGCGGCGCTAAATCTCTGTACCACCAGGGCTGCCCCCTCAGTGTTATTTTAAAATGTCCCCATTTTGTTCCTTCCCCAGCAGTGCTCAGCAAATGGCCTGCGGGCCAATCCAGCCCATCCCCTGCTTTTAGAAGGCCCATGAGCTGAGCCATTTTTAAAATGGTTGGAAAAAATACATAGATTATGACCCCTGAAAGTTAGATGACCAGGGTGTAGCCGAGCCGCGCTGAGGTCGCACACTGCCCACGCCACTCCTGTAAGCTTCAGGCCCCCACCCTGCCCACGGAAAGGCCGTCCCCTCCCCTCATTGTCTTGCGAAGATGGACCAGGATTTCCCTTCTGGTTGGCGTCCCTGTCAATAAATTCCAAGGAACTGGACTTCCCAGAAAAGGCGCCCAACTGGGAGCCCTAACTTATCATGTGTCCACCACCTGTGGAGACGTCCCTGACCTCCTCTGCTGGGTCACGCAGACCCGACCCGGCCATCCCGACCAAGCGGAAAACTGCAAATTTGAGGACGACCAAGCCATTTTTCCAAAAACAGTTTAATTAAAAAAAGGTGAAGAATCTGAAAAAATCGGGGGGAGGGGGCGGAACCCAAAAGAGCATACCGTGCGAGTCCACTGGCTCAGTCACAAAGAAACACCATCATCAAAAAAGATATTTAAGTTTAATACAAATTTTATACAAAGAAAATGTGAAAAAATACTTCCATATGCTAAAAGCAATTATGCTTCACAAATAAGGCCAGCTAGGCTATTTTTTTTTTTTTTGACAACTGCAATTCACAAATGTTCTCTCTCTCTCTTTTTTTCTTCTAATACTCTTTGTGTAGTTCTTCTCTAATATGGGTAACTAGCTGGAAACTGTACACAGTTCGCATCCTCTTATCAACAATGAAGAGAAAGTAAACAGGACTAAAATGTACAACAAAATGTACTGGAATGATATCGTACAATTAATTTTCTCATATACATACATCACCTTTTGCTTTGTTCAATGCTTTTTTTGTTTTGTTTTACACAACATACAAAATGGTACTACAGTATACGTAGTGTAACGGACAGCGCGGCCGCTGTCTTGCTTCCTCTCACGCTGCCTTTTGTTTCATGCTTACATAAAAACGCAAAATTCCATCGTATAAATAATACATACATGCTTCATCCCAGACTCAAATGTCCTCTGCGTGCACCTTGCCTTTGAGTGCTTGCTTCCAAGAAGCACGGCATCGCTTACCAAGTATGTGTGAGTGTGTTTTAAAAGGAACCACAAAGCAAAGAAAAGACTTCTCTTTGTTTCAGAGCTTATGACTCAACGCTTTCTCCGTCCTCTCCTCTCCTCTCCGAGCGGGGCTTGTCTTCTGTCTTCTGTAAACAAGGACCTTATTCCCTTTTAGGAGTAGTCATCATTGAAATCACACAAAATAAACTAGCTGCCCCGGGGTGCCCTTCTGGGCCAGAGAGCTTGCGTTTTGTAACATAGGAACGTAGTATCTGAAAGGGGCCAATGGCTTGGTGTGATGTGCCCACAACAACACAGAATCTGTGCCAGAACTCCTGATCCCAATGTGCTGCGTACAGACGTCTGAATGCAAACGACTCGCTCCCCTCCCCTTCCCCATGGGGCAATCCAGCGCCGAGGGCTGCTGTGCTACCACAACCCCAGGGCCCCGTCTCCACGCCTCGGTGACAGACGGGCTGACTGACCATCCCTCTTCCAACATCCAAACATTCTTTTCGTTGTTGGGTTTTTGTTTTGTTTTGTTTTGTTTGTTTTTTTAATTGTTTTTCTTTTTCTTTTTCTTTTTTTATAAGTTAAAGTCAATACAAATATAAAAAGGAGAAGGTACTCTAGATTCAAGGACATCCACAAATTGTACATTATTTACAGCTAAAGCATAGGTTTCGTGTGGGTCAGAGTCCTCAGCTGATGCTAATGCCGGACGCTATGTAGTGTAGGCTGCCCTCTGCGCCAAGGGCAAAGGCCAAGTCCACGTGTCTGGAGCTCTGCAGTCGGAAGGGGGCTCTTCTGCCTCACGTTTCTTTACTGCTTCCTATTGCCCTGGTGTCTGGCTTTTTTTTCCTCCACGGGGTGGGTGGCTTGTGTCGTGACTTGTCCCTAGTCCCAGAAGGTGTCCAGCCGAGACTCTTTCGGGAGGAGACTCTTCGAACTGGAACTGGCATTGTGCTCGGAGCGTGTGGATCCTCGCTTCTCGTCGCTGCCGCTCCAGCAACTAGACTTACTGCTCCGGGAATGGTCTGCAGGGGAAAAGCAACAGAAAGGGGTGTTGAGCACTCCAGCCACCTCCACCAAGGCAGAAGTGGCCCACCGCTGGGCCCGCACATGCGGCCTCCTATCTGGGCCGCCGCTCTGCCCTCCCGCTCCGGGCAAGACCAGTGCCATCACCTACTCTGCTACATGTGGGGGTCTCCAGAGTACAAAGACAGAATGACTTAGCATTTTAGGATTCAACAGCCAATCAGAAAAACAGTAGGGTGTCACATGATGGAGAACCAAGCTGGGTGAGGAAGGTACAGAAGTGCCAAGGGAGGTACCTGGAACCATGTACCCGTGTGACACGACACAACGACACCGAACACCCCAGGCTCTTCTGCACCAGAGCCTGGCCTCTTTGAAAGAGGCACCAAAATTTGGCATTTGATTTACTGCCTTCTATCAGTGTTTTCTTTAATCAATTTATAGACAACTTGAAAACAGACCTATAACCAAACCACCTGCAGGAAAGGATGGTTACATCCAGCTGGAAATAAAAGACTCACTGCCTCCTGGCGGGAGGACACCGAGAGGTCACTGAAGGACACAGAACTGGAGGTAAGACCCAGGACAGCTTCGAGGATGCGTGCACCACAAGAAGCTGAACAGTGGCTGAGGAAGACAGGAGGAAGTTCATGGAAGAGCCAAACAAGGGGTCTGTAAGCTGTCACGCAGCCCAGCGCAGGCGGGTGTGGCAGACAGAGAGACCCATCAGCACGCTGCCAAGACCCCATCACACCCCGGATCATCTGCCAGGTTCAGAGCCTGGGATGAGCCTTTGTTTTAAATTTCTTGAGGTGGGATGATAGTATTTAACTGAAAGAAGCCAACAGCTGCCAAGCTCAGAGACAGAATGAGAGTGAGCAAGGAAGGGACCAGATCAGAACTGTGAGCTGCTTCATCCACCTCTCCATTCTCCAGACCCAGGGACTCACAGGGGACTAGGGCTTTCTGAACGTGCCCGTTAAACCGCGAGCAGGGTCACTGGCCGCAGCACGGCATGACAGGTGGGAGCTAAGGTGCACAAGGACCTAAAAGCAACTCTGTGAGCCATGGATTCTTAAGCATTTTGAAAGCACAATTCTCAGAACCACGAACTCTGACGACAGCCTGGCTCAACCAGGGGAAAACAAAGATGCCAGAACCACAGTAAGGTGGAGAGCATCACTCAAGGGACTGGATTATTTCGGGGGAATCAGAACTCCTCTACCACCCAGGACAGGGTGGGGCAGGGTGGACGAGGAACTTGCTGTGGTCAGGACTGAGGAAGGGGCTACAGACGAGGTACTGGGGAGCCAATGTCCTCAGCCACAATGACGGGACCCTAACAAACAACACCTGAAACTGAAGCATCAAAAATCAGTGACATTTAAAAAAAAAAAAAAAATCAGTGACATGGGGCACCTGGGGGGGCTCAGTTGGTTAAGCATATGTCTTTGGCTCAGGTCATGATCCCGGGGGCCTAAGATCGAGCTCCCATACGGCTCCTTGCTTCAGCAGGGTTCTGCTTCTCCTTCTCTCTCTCTCTCAAAATAAGTAAATAAAATCTTTAAAAAAAAAAAAAAAAATGATGGGCTACCTGGGTGGTTCAGTGGTTGTGTCTGCCTTTGGCTCAGGACCTGATCCCAAGAGGTCCTGGGATCAAGTCCCACATCGGGCTCCTTGCAGGGAGCCTGCTTCTCCCTCTGCCTCTGTCTCTGCCTCTCTGTCTCTCATGAATAATTAATTAAATTTTAAATATCTTAAAAATTAATGATATGAAAGGACTTTCAAAAACATAAGGGGTAACGGGTACAGTGAAGAGCTTAGTGCAGAAATAATTGCAAGTATGACAAAAGGACAAAACAGAAACTCCAGGAGAAGGTATGGCTGTTCCAGAACAGACACGTAATCCCCGTACCCCACGAGCCTCGGTGATAAACGGCAAGCTCGTGACGGCAGGAACCTGGCCTTAAGTTCTCCAGCTCGACCACTGGCCACTGGCCACTGGCCGACCAGACTACGGTTAGGGGCAGATGACCTATTTTCAACCTTGAGGATGGGAGGTCACAGGGGAACGGGGGCAGGCGGGGACAGCATGAAGACATGACGACAGGGCTGGACACAGCCAGAGTGGGGAGGGCGAGAGGGGCCACCGAGAGAGAGGAGCTACAGGAGGGGGGACAAGAGCCTCTAGCTGCCAGAACCACAACTAAAGAGTGAGCATTGTATTCGACCCAGGGATCCCCAAGAGCACAGAACCAGTGACACAGGTCGTTTGGGTGGAGGGGGAGAAGAGAGCTCATGGACCAGCCCAACTCTCATCTTCTAAAGCCAGAAGCCAACAGCAATGTTGAGAACTACCATCCAGGAATAGAAGTACAGGGAAATAGGTTATTTGTAATGTAAGGACGTAAGTACCAGAGACATCAATGGGGACCAGGCCTAGGAACAGTCTCTCCCTGTGCAATTTTATTTTCTCCAACTATATGCATGTTTAGCTTTAAAATCTCAAAACTACAAGACAGGCAAGCAACAAGGAAGGGCATACCCCCTACTAGAGGCTTCCTGCCTCCGGCTGCCTCCTCCTCCCCACCCTCCCAGCGCCAGGCACCCCCTGAGCTCAGGAACCCCCATGGCTTCCAGCCCACTTCCCTCCATGAGATTTCACCCACACAGCCGCCAAGGGCAAGAGCGAGCAGAAGTCAACGAGATGTTCAAGGAACTTGAAGGCGCAGTGAACAAGCCAGTCTTTCTGCTTTCACACAACCACCCGCACAAACAGCCTTGTGAGAAATAGAGGAAGATGACAAGACACGAGTCTGCTGTCCTGACCAGGCCTCCAGGTCATGTCCCACTCGTGTCCCTTCCTCTCATGCTCTGGAATGTCGTGGCAACGCTGCCTAAAAACCCTCTTCTCCAGTTCCTGACAGTGAGCTCCAGGGTGCTGCACCCCTTTGCCACCATGCCTCCCGTCCAGCCTTGGCCCGAATCCTAAATGCGGACACTTCCCAAGCACAGCCCCGGGGGCACCCCTTTCTTTACCCAAGACCTGCAGAGAAGGTCCCTTCAATTCCATCTTTGGGAGACGCTCAAAACACCATCTAAAATTTAAAATGTCCAGCATGATTCATGGCTTAGAGCTCAGAGGTGACCGCGCAGAGACAGAAACCACACAGTGTGATCGGAGGAGAGAGAGAGAAAGCAAGAGAGACAAGATGGAGCGACAACTCTTAGAGACACGTCTACCTGGGTTGAGGAAGGAGACAAGACAGGTTGTAGGTTGTCCTGTTCAATGTGGTAGCCGCTGGCTACACGGTGCTATTCAGATAAAGTAAAATAAGATGCTAAATTCTACTCCTCAGTCTCATTGGCCACAGGTCAAGGCTCCAACAGCCACATGTGCCAGCGGCTACCACAGGGGATAGTGCACGTAGAGATCACAATGCCATCACTGCAGAATGTTCCAGGGGTAGCTCCACTCTAGGGAGGAGATGCATGGTGTCATGGAAGGAACTGAAGTATAGGAGGAGGAGGATATTTGAATGCCATGGGAAGGGGACACCTGGGTGGCTCAGTCGGTTGGGCATCCGACTCTTGATTTCAGCTCAGGTCATGATCTCGGGGATCATGAGATTGAGCCAGACATCGGGCTCCATGCTCAGAAGGGAGTCTGCTTGGGGATTCTCTCTCTCTCTGCCCCTCCCCCTATTCACATGCTCTCACTCTCAAATAAATACATCTTTTTAAATAGGTAGGTAGGTAGGTAGATAGGTAGGTAGATAACTGCCGTGGGAAGGAAGCAGTTGAAAGTAAGACATCTGGCTACGTCAGAGGACAGGGAGGGGACAGCTGGGGTGCTAGAAGGCCAGGCAGTGCCGGGCTGTGCTCCTCTGAAGGAACAGGCAACGCCACGTGCTGTGGGTCAGTGGTGGCCGAGGGACAGCTGGAATGTTTGAAACAGAGCAGAGAACCCGGGAACAGAGGCTGCTAGGCAACCGATCTGGTAGGATGAGCAGACAGCTGAGGATAGCGGTCAGCGTAGGTGGGGACTGGAGGTACTGGGGGGGGGGGGGGTTGGAATGAGCGGGTCCCCCTGCACCACCTTCCCCAGCTGAGCTCCAATGCTTGTGTGCAGGTGAGTACCAGATGCCCAGCTGGGGTTTACCAAGGTGGAGTTTTGCCAAACGGACATGCTGAGAAAACCAGAAGGCATGGAGGCCGGGTTACATGAGCAAGAAGGATGCTGCTAGAATGAGCCATGGAGACGAAGCTGAGGAAGGAGGAAAGCATCAGTAGATCTGAAAGCAGGGTTGGAGGGGAGAGGTCACACGCACAGTGCTGACACTCCCCAGACATCAGTGCCTTAGTAGCTGAGCCGTACAAAATTCCCAACATTCACCCATTTTTCACTGAAAATTTACATACGAGTCAACCTAAGCATTCCCAGCACAGTGGGTGAGAGCATGTCTGGAGTCCGAGAACTCTGGACTGAAGTCCTGGCTCCAATAATTACTCACTGAGTGACTTGTGCATGTGAGTTAACTTCTCACAACCTCAACCTCTTCATCTGGAGAACAGAAATAGTAACTTCCCTCACAGAGGCTGGGAATAAACGCTCTAAGGCGTCCAATGGATTCATGCTCTTCTATGAGCACCAAGTGCTCTTCTGACTTCCCCTGAAGCTCTATGAAGACGGGGGTTGTTTGCTTTGTTCACCCTTAAATCCCCAGCCCTAGCACAGAACCCCGCCCTGGGGAACTTGACAAACTCTCATACACCTCCAACCATCTACAAATAGCCTACTGCTGTGAGCCCCCCCTCCCCCAGCAAGAATCTCAAGTGGAATTCAGGATCCTGCCCTCCTCCTACCCCGTCCTATCACCAGGCTCCTCGGGGATTATATTCTCTGCCCCCACCCACCCAGTACCAAGTCACCAGCATCTTCCGGAGCTTCTGGTCTCCTCTCTCCAATGTGAACTCTCATTCCCACCCACTTGGGACACCCATGTGCTTCAAGGATCCGCCAACCACGGACCTCGGGCCAAATCCAACTCAATACCTGCATTTTATTTTATTTTTTAAGATTTTACGTATTAATTTATGAGAGATACACAGAGAGAAGCAGAGACACAGGCAGAGGGAGAAGCAGGCTCCCTGTAGGGAGCCCAATGTGGCACTTGATCCCGGGACCAGGATCACACTCCAAGCCACATGGCAGACACGCAAACGCTGAGCCATCCAGGTGCCCCATGCCTGCGTTTTCTAATACGGTTTTCTATTAGGGCACAGCCAGACTCATGGGTGACTCATGTGCCATATATATTATCTATGTTGACTTTCCTCCTTCAACAGCAGAGTTGAACAGCTTTGACACAGATCACAGGGCCCGCAAAGCCTAAAATATTCACTATTTGACCCTTTATGGAAAGTCAGCCAGATCCTGGGAGACGTCAGATAGGATCCTTATTACGTCAGATAGGATACATCCCCCAACCACACTCCTGTATGCCGTCCTCCTCACTACAACAGAGTGAGGATGGCATTTAATGTCCCCCATGCAGAGCTGAACCCAGTTCATTGCTCCAAAACCTCAACAGCACTCCCTGTCTGAAACGGGGCTTCCCCACCCTGGGTCTTCTGCACCTTTGCAATTCTGACCCATCCACAATCCTCCCAACATCTTGCTTCTTATTCCGTGTTTTTATTTTAAACTCGTTCTAAACATTAAAAAAAAAAAAAAAAACAACCAAATTTCCTATCACTACCTATATCGCTAACAGAAAATCAACAAAACGTGTCCCAGATCGAAGGGACTCTACAAATAAACACAATGAAAACCAAATGGTAGTTATAACATCTCAGGAGAGACGCAGTCTGCTCTGTCTTTGGTAAAAGAAACTAGGAAATATCAGAGAGGTGCAGAAGGCATCACAGCACTAAACGGAACCGTTCTCGGGGAGTCTATCAGAAGACTGGAGGGAAGGTAGCGGAAGACTACTCTTTGAACAGGCGGTTCAATCGTGTTTCATCTGAAGCTCACCATCTCCCTAAAGTTACCCACCCCCTCAACCTGAAGCCCACCCACCTTCTAGCCCCACTAGGAAACCTTCTCCAGCTACCGCTGCTAACAATAGACATCATTTCCTCCTCCTTTCCGTGCAATGAACACACAGAAGGGAAGGAACACATTTGGTTTTCAGCGGAAGAGAACCATCCAGCGGACAGAAAGACCCTGGAGCTAAGGGACCCTGAATTAAGCACATCGTCCTCAACAGGGGCACCTTCTGAGAACCATCTGGAATCACCCACAACTAGTTTAGGAGGAGGCAGGGAAATGACCCTTTGGGCTAGAATAGAAGACAGCCCAAACCCCCACAGAGGAGAAAAACTAAAAGCTTAGTCCCAGAAAATACCCGAGAACTGCCTACCAGGTTATTCCCCAAGAGGAATGATTTCTACAGAAAGATTGTCCACCTAAAATTTTCTTTTCTCTAAAGCCTCAAGGGCCCACACCTACTAGATGTGAGCGTTGGGACCTCAGGAATAGAGTTCCAGATGGTTTCGCTCACTGTGGTCATTTCCCTGAGGACAGAAGAACTGCCCCACCTAAAATGCGCACCTTCTACCCCACCCCAGGTCAGCAAAAGAACCCTCCTTTCACGTGAACTTTTAGGTGGGTAAAGCAAACATGGGTAAAGACTGATCAGTTTGGAGAGGTGCCTGAAAGCTGCCTTGCCCAGCCACTCCCTCAACCCCCCAATGACCTGCCCGGGGCACCCCCAAAGATCCCTAAGGATCCGCAGTGGTTGGAAAACCACTGCCATAAACCCTTAAGAGTTCTCCCTGAGAAGATGGCTTCCCCTCTGCCCATGAGGAATGTGAGAGCGGTGTTCACCCACCGGGGGCAACATACCAGAGCCTTGGTTGGAGCCTAAGAGAATGGAGGAGGGCGTCTCCCTGGAGCCAGAAAGGTCGAGGGTCTAAAAATACAAAAAGAGAGAGATGGACACAAGGCACAGGGGCCAATGTCGCCCCCCAGGGAAGCCTAGGGATCCGTGGGGGTGCTTGTCACTGCCCCCCAGGCACCTCGGTGCCCCGTGCCTGGTGTGCCCGGCAGGGGAGGCCAGGTCAGCTGGGGTGGCCCTACATCTGTGCTCTCCTGCACTCCGTACCCTGAATGAACAGGCTGGGACATGGTAACGGGGCAGCCCAACTCAACTCGATAGCCTTGGCTTCTAGAACACGGACTGTTTCCTCTGCTTCCTTCCCTGACCTGCCTACCCTTCCAAATTTGTGCCCACTACTGAAAAAGAGGTTTATGTCGTCAAAAAAGGCTATCAGCTCACGTTTATTGCACATTAACCCCTTCCTTACCAGGCAACGTTATCCATGAAATCGAAGGGTTCTGATGACATAGGGACTTATTACTTTCCTAATACACATTGAAATAAATACGTATTGACTGCAAATGTAAAACGTTATCAATGTGCCACCGAAAATTACTTATGCGTACAATCCATGCTACGTATACCACACACTGGGAACTAGGACATGCAACCTGGGCTTTCCAGTATGGCAGCTACTAGCTTCATGTGACTATTTGCACTTAAATTAATTAAAATTAAATAAAATTTAAAGGGCGAGTGCTTGCTCACACCAGCCAGGGGTCAAGCGCTCAACAGCCACATGTGGCCAGTGGATACCACCCTGGGCAGAAAAGACACAGAACATTTCCATCATCCACGGAAGGTTCTACTGGACACCACTGTTGTAAACTTTGAGAGTCCCCGCAGAGCGGCTGCCAAGTCACACGAATGTCCCCTCGGGCTCCACGTCCCTCTGTCCAGACCCGCATGCCCACTGATGAAAAGAAGCTCTGCTAAGCCTGTCACCCCCCCGCAGAAGTCTGACTGCCCCACCGTGAAGACAAACCTCCTACCAGATGGGACTTGCAGAGGTGGCAGGCACAGGGACGGGTCCGGAGACTCCACCTGGCCCAAAGTGTTGATGTCACTGGCCAAAGGCGAGCGGCTACTCACCGACCCGCTGTCTTTGCTCTTCTCTGCTGATGACTCCTTGTCTTTGGAGGTGCTGGCTGTTTCCGTAGGGGCTGCCTGTGTGCTGGAAGAGCTCCCCTGGGATGATTTGTTTAGTGTTTCTGTATTCACCTCGGCATCTGCTTCCTGCTGAGGAGCGGTAGCTGGGGGAAAAGAAAGAGAGAAGCCATGTTATAAGCCGAGGGCCACGGCCTCTAGAACGAAAGGAAGCCCCACTCTGCACAGGGCCATGGCATGGTCCAGAACAACTCTGACCCACCCACCACCCATAATAGAGGCAACTGCTGCTCACTCCCTCCCAGGGGCTTTTGCACTTTTTCAGGAGCTGAAATTCCAGACCGTGGGTAAAAGGATATTAATTTTTAATAGTTCGTTAATTCAAGTTTTATTAAGTCATTCTGGAGACAAAAAGCATGGCAGCAGAACAAATGAAACCCATCAGCACAGCCAGCCTGTAACCACTCATCTAGGACCATTCATTCCATAATTTCTAATTTTGCACCTATTTATATCATCCCATGGACTGGCTTCCTTCTAAAGGAAGGCAGGGAAATCCAGGTGAAAAAAACGACAGGATGTGAAAGGCAGAAGGTATCTGGAGATGGTAGGAGCATGGGCAAACTGAAAAACAGAGCATCTGAGAGGAATTTCAGAAAGACAGACATTAGAATGCCACAAATAAAGAAAACCTGAAGGACATTTTGGCCATCTTGAAATAGTAACAACAAAAGGGTCATCACACACATTCCAGAACTTAGGAGAATTTAACTCCACTGCAGGAAAAGATGTAATGTAGCCATTAAGAAGACATCTCTCAAGGACCCGGGTGGCTCAGTGGTTGAGCATCTGCCTTTGGGTCGAGGCATGATCCCCGGGTCCTGGGACTGGGTCCCGCATCGGGCTCCCCATAGGGAGCCTGCTTCTCCCTCTGCCTATGTCTCTGCCTCTTTCATGAATAAATAAATAAAATCTTTAAAAAAAAAAAAAAAAAAGGCATCTCCCTAAAGGCTGAAGGACATAGCAACATGTTTCAATATTGCCTTTCTAAAATAACAAAACAACAGAAGATGTCTAGAGCAGGAGTTGGCATACTAGCACCAACTATTTGTCAATAAAGTTTTATCGGAACACACCCATGTCCACCACTTACATACTGTCTATGACTGCTTTATTCAAAAATCAGCAGAGCAGAGCAGTTGCAACAAACCACATAGCCTACAAATCCTAAAATATTTACTCTATGGACCTTCACGGAAAACTAATTTGCTAACCCCTGACCTCAGGAGCATTCCTCAGTCGTGGCCACTCATATATCACCTTCCAAAAGTTGGCCAGTCTAACAGATACACTACCTTATTATTTAGGTAATTTTTAATTAAATAAGTACATTAAAACAGAGGCTTTTTTGAAGCACCTGGGTGGCTCAGTTAGAGTTCAGTTCAACTTTTTTTTTTTTTTTTTTTAAAGATTTCCTTCATTTATTTGAGAGTGAAAGAGCAAGAAAGCACAAGCAAGGGGAGGGGTAGAGAGAGGAGAAGCATACTCTCTGCTGAGCAGAGAGCCCAAGGCGGAACTCGATCCCAGGACCCTGAGATCATGACCTGAACCAAAGGGAGACACTCAACCAACCAAACCACCCGGGCGCCAAAAGGATCCAACTTTTGATTTCGATTCGGGTCAGGCTCTCAGGGTCACGAGATCGAATCCTGAGTTGGACTCTGTGCTGAGCAGTGCCTACTCAAGATTCTCCCTCTGCCCCTTCCCCTGGTTGCACTCTCTCTCTCTAAAAAAGGTGGCGTTTAGTGCTCGCTTCGGCAGCACATATACTAAAAAAAAAAAAAGGTGGCGTTTAATTCTAGGCATATAAAGCTACTATTTAAAAAAAAATAAAAATAAAAATAAATAATAAAGCTACTATTTGTCAGAAATAAAAGCTAACTTTAAAAATATTTGGTTAAATATTTTTAACCAAACATTAAATGAAAAGTTAAGTAAAAATTAACTTTTAAAATATTGCAAATAAATTCTAGCTAGACACTGTATCCTGCTGGAGGCTCCCGGCCTCTGGGCTGCTTGTTCTGTGTTTGAAAGAGATGACAAAGATTAGTTCCAAAACCAAGACTTTTCCTTCACACAAGAATTGGGAATCCTGGGGATCCCTGGGTGGCTCGGCAGTTTGGCGCCTGCCTTCAGCCCAGAGGAATCCCAGGATCGAGTCCCACGTCGGGCTCCCGGCATGGAATCTGCTTCTCCCTCTGCCTGTGTGTCTGCCTCTCTCTCTCTCTGTCTCTCATGAATAAATAAATAAAATCTTTAAAAAATATATAAAAGAATTGGGAATCCACAGGACACCCGGGTGGCTCAGTGGTTGAGCGCCTGCCTGCCTTAGACCCAGGACATGACACTGGGTTCCTGGGATCGAGTCCCACATCGGGCTCCCTGCAGGAAGCCTGCTTCTCTCTCTGCCTCTCTCATGAATAAATAAGTACAATCTTTAAAAAAAAAAAAAAAAAGAAGAGGAAGAAGAATCAGGAATCCATGTTACTTAAAGCTATGAGTCCAGAATTACTTTAAAAGCAGGATTTCTCAACCTCACCATCTTGGGCCAGGATCATTCTTCATTGTAGGGCACTGAGTTGGGCACTATAGGGTGCTTGGCGGCATCCCTGGCCTCTACCCTCTAGATGCGAGTAGTACCCACCTCGGTTAGGATGACCTCAACTGTCTGCAGTCACTGCTGGTGTCTCGGGGTGGGGATCACAGTCACCCCATTGAGAACCACTGCACCTCACGTGAAGCTACACTCTGGCAAGTAACAGAAAGGAGGCCTGAAGTTCAAACAGCCATGCCTCAAGGGTCAGCTATGTGCCTGCACGAGAGTGGCAAGGGGCAGGGTGAACCAGCCTTGCCACATCAGTCTGCTCTGTGGGCCCTGCACGGGGGAGGCGAATGCCCACCCCAATGTGGCCTGGGCCAGGGTGCACCTCGCGTGGCCATACCTGACTGGGTGCAGGACTTCATATGCTCGGGCCAGTGGGCTTGCTGGCAGGGGTAGTCACAGTAGCTGGTGTTCCAACAGCAGTAGAAAATGGCCTCCTTCTTGCAGTTGGCACACCACTGCTTCTTTTTGGTCTCGTCCACCGCCTGCTGCTTCTCCAGCTCCAGCTGCTTCTTCACCTCAGCGATGAGCCGGTCCCGCTCCTGCTCCAAGCTTTGCCGCATCTCTGCCATGGTCAGCTCTGACACAGAAGGGGAGAGGACGCCAGCTCCATCAGCAGCACCCCCAACCCAGGGCTCAGAGTTTCTCAGACCAGATCAGAAAGGAAGTAGAGGATATGGGTTCCGAGAGACACGGGTGCAGATCCTGACTCAGAGAAGCCTCAGCTGTGTGACCGCCCCCCCACCCCCACCCCCACCCCCACCCCCACCCCCAGGCGAGTAACCCAGCCCGGCTAAGCCCCAGTATCTGCATCTGTGTAAAATAAGCATTCATCACGTTGATCTGTGCGTGATAGTGAATTCAGGTGCCTAGTATGCAGACAACCAGAGTCCCATGGTGATTCTGTGGGAAATCCTCAAATATACCTTCAAAGCCACCCCGTATCAACTCACTTCATCTTCCTACTAAGCCTGTGAGACAAGCTTTCCTATAATATCCCTTTCACGGATAAGGAAACTGAGGCACACAGCTAATAAGGGCAGAGCTGGCACTAGCTCTCAGACACACTTTCCAAGTAGTATATTCAGTGGCAGTGGATTAAATATACCACATAGGGCCCTGTGATGGATCATTACGGTTGATCAACCATCAAACTGTTCAGTCTACTGAGATTTCCTCATTTCTATTCACACAAGAAGTCCATGTGCAATTCACTTGGGAGTGACCTGCACACCAACAGAAAAATGATTCTTTGATAATCAAAATTCTCTTCCTAGAATTAAAAAATTCACACACACATCCCTTTAAAAACACCAAGAGAGATGACACGTCTGGATGGCTCAATCTATTAAACATCCGACTCTTGATTTCAGCTTAGATCACAAGCCCTGCTTCAGGCTCCATGCTGGACATGGAGTTAGCTTAGGATTCCCTCTCACTCTCCCTTTCCCTCTGCTCCTTGCCACCCTGGCTCTTTCGCATATGTGCAATCTCTCATTCTCTCTCAAAATAAAAATAAATAACTGAAAGATGAATGAGCAAATGAATAAATAAAACAAAAATTAGAAAAACACCAGGAAAGAAAATTAATAAGCTTTTGCACTTGTGCTAGACACAACCTCTCTGTCCCTTGCCACTGCCCTTAAAGAGGAGCGTGCAGAACATGGCAAGTTCTGGCCAGCCTTCATGCATTTTTTTTTTTTAAGATTTTATTTACTTACTCATGAGAGACACAGAGAGAGAGGCAGAGTCACACACAGGCAGAGGGGGAAGCAGGTTCCATGTAGGGAACCCGATGTGGGACTTGATCCTCGTACTCCGGGATCACGCCCTGAGTGGAAGGCAGACGCTCCACCTCTGAGAGCCAATCACTTAAAAATGGAGAGATCTGGGGCGCTTGGGTGGCCCAGGTGGGTAAGCATCTGCCTTCAGCTCAGGTCATCATCTCACGGTCCTAGGATCAAGTCCCTGCATCAGGCTCACTGCTCATCAGGGATTCTGCTTCTCCCTCTGCCTTTGTGAGCACGTTCTCTCTCTCTCTCTCTCTCTCTCTCTCTCTCAAATAAAATGTTTTAAAACAATAAAAAATACATAAAAAATAAAAATGAAGAGATTCTGGAAAAAAAACCAAGATTCCTTGACTTCACTAGAGAAACTATAGAAAAACTAGAAGCCACACATCCAACTAAACTTCCTACATGACAACACACTCAGGAGCAGAGGGCTCCTTCCCCAGGCGGCATCATAAGGATTCGAGTTTGCGAAGCATGCCTCAGCTGCAAGCAGGTGGCATGCCTGGGCATGCCGCCCTAACAAGAAGACCTGACGGCTGCCAGCATTCAGACTCTGAGCCTGACACTCCATGATGGTCTGAAGGAAAATGCTCTACTTTGGTGGGGGGGGAAGCCTTTAATGACACGGTCACAGAATGGCAGGCCAAAACAGCACTAGGTCTAAACCAGGGAGCAATGAAACAGCTTCCTCTGCAGCGTGGAACACGCAGGAGGTGTTTGATAATTTGCAATGCCTCATATTCAATGGGTAGGAGTGTCCAGACCTGAATCGCTGGGCTGTGTGACTCTAACAAACTTGCTCAACATGTCCGTGTCTTGCTAGCTTCACCTGAACACTGGAATAACAGAGCCCCTTCTAAGAAGGGTTTTCATGAGAATTTAAAGGTTATCTCACGGGAAAGTACTTAAAACAGTCCCTGGCACAAAATCAGAGTTCAGTAAACAGGAGCTACTGGTGCTATTGCTGTTACTGTTTTGACCCTCCTCCGTATAGACCAATTTGCCAGGCCTCACCCAGGTTGTGTTTCATTTCCGAGAGCTCCTGCTGGTGTAGCCACTGCAGCTTCTCTATCTCGATCCTCAGCCTGCGAATCTGTAATGAGGGAGAGTAAGACTCTTAGAAGGCATGTCTGGGTCGGGTTCACCGATGGGGCTCAGAACTCGACCTCCAGCTGTAAGAATCAATGCCACACGGCTGATTGAGGCATAAGCAGCCTGGATGCTGCAGTCCAGAGAAGTGGACACCAGTGCACTACCCCAAATTCAAGAGAAGTTCTATTTCCAAAAACCAAACACAGTTGATCCATGAATAATGAGGCGGGTTAGAGGCGCCAGCACCCCCACGCAGTAAAAAATCTACATACAACTTTTGACTCTCCAAAAACTTAATAGCCCACTACTAACAGCCTAGGAAGCCTTATCAAAAACATCAAATAGCTGATAAACATATATGTTCCATGTATTAGATAGTGTATCTGTACAATTAGGTAAGCTCAAGAAAAGAAAACGTTAAGACCATCACACAGAGAAAATGCATTTTACAGTACATAGAAGATCCACGTATAATGGATGAGCACAGTTCAAACCAATTTTTGAAGGGTCAACAAAACCAGCTATCCATCTTTTCCAAGAAACACTGGCTCTAGGAAAAGCCACTTGCTCAGTTGCTAGAACATGGCGACTCTTGATCTCAGAGTTGAGTTCAAGCCCCACACTGGGAAGAGGGTTTATTCTTTTTTTTTTTTTTAAGATTTTATTCATTCATTCATTCATTCATTCATGAGACAGAGAGAAAGAGAGAGAGGCAGAGACCGAGGCAGAGGAAGAAGCAGGCTCCATGCAAGAAGCCCAATTCAGGACTCGATCCCAGATCCTGGGATCACGCCCTGAGCCAAAGGCAGACGGTCAACCACCGAGCCACCCAGGCATCCCAAAATCACTGTTGCATATTCTTTTTTATTTTTATCATCTTTATTTTTCTTTTATTATTTTTTTAAGATTTTATTTATTTATTCATGACCGACACTGAGAGAGAGATTGGCAGAGACAAACGCAGAAGGAGAAGCAGGCTCCCCACAGGGAGCCTGATGTGGGACTTGATCTCGGATCTCCAGGATCACACCTTGGGCTAAAGGCAGCGCCAAACCACTGGGCCACCGGGGCTGCCCTGGGCAGAGGGTTTAAACATGAATGAATGAATAAATAAAGTAAAAACAAGGACCAGATTTTCATAATAAATAAAAACATCAAAGGTTTGATTAGAGCGACGCCTGGGTGGCTCAGTGGTTGAGTGCCTGCCTGCCTTTGGCTCAGGTCGTGATCCAGGGGTCATGGGATCGAGTCCCACATCGGGCTCCCTGCAAGGAGCCTGCTTCTCCCTCTGCCTGTGTCTCTGCCACTCTGTGTCTCTCATGAATAAATAAAATCTTAAAGGCGGGGGGGAAGGGGTTGATTAGAACTCTGGTCTTAAAAAATGAAACTAAAACAAGTAAAGACAGCTTTGTTTTATTCATGTAACATTTTAGGTGGGATCCACAGGCATTCACCTGAAATTCCAAGCCTAACGTCTCCGGAAACCAAAGGGTATTTTTGGAGGGAGGGGTATGTATTGCACAAAATTCATTTGGGCAGGAAAAAATAAACTCAGCCTGAACTGCTATGGGGCTATTTACAGAGTCTGAGGACCACAGTCCTTCTCTACTTGTGATTTTGCCCTCCCAGCTCCCTTCTGGACACTGCAACATCTGAAGATATCCGGTTAGTCACACTGGAGGGTGCTACCGCCAAGAGAAGGTAGAAGCCAGGGATGCTGCTAAACATCCCACAATGGGCAGGCCAGCCCCCATAACAGAGAGTTATCTGGCACAAACGTCAGCAGTGCTGAGGTTGAGAAACCCTGATTTATCCCTCATGGTGTGAACAAGCATATTTCACAGAAATGTTGCGGCGGAGAGGGCATATATTGCCTCTTTAAATTCTGAAAAATTCTAGCACACATCTGGATCCCAAGGTTTTAAGGGAGACATTTATGGATCTGTATTTTCAACCATATGCCAGTTCTTAAAAAAATAACGAAGTATGGCAGGGGTCAGGGGAGGCTGTTCTAAGCCAACATTGTCCCTTCTTGTTGGACATCCTTGGCCTAATCATAAAGAGGGTCACATGAGCAAAATATTCCAGGGGACTCCTTGATTCCTCTCAGGACCTCTCTCAAAGCTTTATATTCACATCGTTCTCTGCTGAAAGCCTATTGGGATACCTTCCCAGAGATTTTTCTCCTCTTCTGAGTGCTAGCCTCACCCTGCCAGGCCCTCGTAGGCCCACAGATTGCATGGAATTTCCCTGTCTGCAACACTATTTTCAATGACCTTAAAAAAAATCCCACCACTAGTCATTTCACCTGGTGACCCCTCTGCATCTGGCTTACAATGAATTCGCCTAAGGAAGGAAGGTCAAGGAGGCCTATTTTTATAAATGGTCACTTGATAAGTGGACAATTTAATGTCTTAACCATTCTATTCCCTAGGTAACCGCATAATTGTGGAGGCTCTCTGTACACATTCTTAGACAACAAAGATCACTTGCATAAGAAAGTCCATGCTTACACAGAGCCAGGAGACAATTACACACAGGGCCAAAGGAGCGGAAGGATCTCCAATTTCACCAGGGGGTGAACTCAGGCTCCAGTTTGGTGCCTGTCCTCTGATCACACAAAGCAGGGTGCGTCCCCACAGAGCCAGCCTTTTGACTAAATGAAGAAGTACCCTCCCCAACAACCACAATTGGCAGAGCCCCCTGGAGGGACTTCCAGAGAAGTTGCTTCCTGGCACCATTTTACAGCAGCCCATAAAACATTCTTAGCAAGTGAAGAATTACGTGTCATCTCTGACCTCGGCTATTGTGCTTCCGGTAGTGTTTTTAGAAAGATCGTTGTATATCTCTGTCATCGTCCCTTTTATTGCATCCATCATCTGAAAGATAAAAACAGAAACAATTCAGGTGATCATCTCCCTGGGGCTTTTCAAGATGACATACATCTAAAAATCTATCTAACATACAGCAGTGGTTCTCAACAGGGGGCGATCTGCCCCTCATGGGACAGGAGGCATCTGTGGTTGTCATAGCAGGGCTGGGGGGGCGGAGGGGGATTGGCATCTAGTGGGTGGGGGCCAAGGATGAGCTAAATACCCTACAGTGCACAGAACAAAGAATCCTCCAGCCCACAGTGTCACTAGTCCTAAGGTTGAGAAACCGGTATAAACCAGGGCAGTGATGAATCACCTACAAAATAAAGCTAGTTTCTAGAGGCAATGGCTAATCTGGAGGGGCCAAATTTGGGCCCCAGGCATATTTGGTGTGGCCAGCACTGAGGATTTGAGGGAGGGACTGTTTCCTTTTGTGACTGTTTCTTAATTCCTTACCACTTTAAAAAAAAAAAAAGAAAAAAAAGTTTTATTGAGATCTCATTCATATACCAATTCAGCCGTTACAGTGCACAAGTCAATAGCTTCGAGTAGATAGAGTTGCACATCTATCCCCATGGTTTAGAACCTTCACATCACCCCAAAAAGAAAACCCACTAACCCTCTTAAGAGCCCTATCACCCCCTATACCCCGACCCACCATCCCACTGCTGATCTGCTTTCTACACCTAAGGATTTGCTTCCTCTAGATATTTTGTGTCTATGGAATCACATAATATGTGGTCCTTCTTCAACTTAGCACAAAATTTTCAAGATTTATCTGTGTCGCAGGGCCTCTAAGTACTTCATTCCTTTTTATGGACAAATAATACAGTCCGTTGTGTGGACAGAGCAGGTTCATTATCTGAAGGCTTTGGTCAGGGCATCCATTCTCTGCCTTGCTAGTCGGCTTCCCATCTTCCTTCACTTTCATTATCTGAAGCCGGAAGGCAGCGAGTTTGTGACATGGGCTCAGGTTCACGTAGCAAGCACCTAGTTCCCTGCTGTCTGAAGGTATCTGCAGGAGGATTTCTTTCCAATCTCCCACTTGCTGCCTGATCCGGCCCCCATCCCAAGAGAAAGAGGGGAGGACAGAAGACCCAACGTGAGGCCTCAGGCCTGGCCTGGCTGCGGCCAAGTCTCCACTGTGTTTTGCAGTTTGCTCCGATCCAGCAAGAAAGCAAAACCCAGACCACCCTTATATCTGATGCCTGTGATTTGCTCCTGCCATCACCCTCTCCCTGAGCCATGGGGGTAACTACAGTGCCCCCATGTAGGGTATGCACAAGGTTTACATGAGAAATCCATGTGAAGACTATGATATGGGGAACCCTGGGTGGCACAGCGGCTTAGCGCCTGCCTTTGGCCCAGAGCGCGATCCTGGAGACCCGGGATCGAATCCCACATCAGGCTCCCGGTGCATGGAGCCTGCTTCTCCCTCTGCCTATGTCTCTGCCTCTCTCTCTCTCTCTGTGTGACTATCATAAATAAATAAAAAATTAAAAAAAAAAAAAAAGACTATGATATGGTTCAGTACCTACCACAGAGTAGGTGTTCAGAAAGAAATACCTGTTCATCTTATTTCTATAGAAAAACAAAAAATTCACATGAGCTATAATGAAGAAACTGCCAACCCCCAAAATAGTAACCCCAAGTTCACCCCAAAATGGGAGAAAAACGAACACGATGTCTGTTGAGATTTTCACTGCTAGCTTTTTCGGAGGCCACACACAGATGCAGCCAGGAAAAACACTTTGTGCTTTATGCAGTCGTTCTGTTTGGGCCTCCTGCCCCGCTGCACCAAACACGTCAGTTTTAAATATTAAAACTAAATTGCTTTACAAGAAAACTTTAGAAAGTGGATGAAATTCAATATATTACTAATGCAATGGTTACATTCCATTTTAAAGAAATCATGGATTTGTGGACAGATTTTCACTCTTTCTTCCAAATATAGCAAAGAACGCAACATCACTAAAGAGCACCCTTCTGCCAAAACACACAAATCTGGGTCTTCGACTCCAGGTCACCTCAGAGGCAGGGAAGTTCATCAGCTCCGAAAATATGTCACTGTGTTCATTTTCTTAACTGCAAAGAAAATGTCTATCAAAAAGTTCACCCCTCAATTTTGCTGTAAGAGCAAAGGGGGCCGCCAAAGGTAATGAAATCAAACTCACTGCAGGAGCTCAGAAAACTAGCTCAGTGCAAACCACAAGCCAGGTCCACTCAGTAGGTCTGTTTCTCCATCTGTAAACGAGGAGCTTAGACCCCTCAAAAAAAAATCACTAGAAAGTAGTCTAAGGCTAGACAGCCAGAACACGAGACCATTTAGGCAAAACCAAACACCACCTTAAATCAGTAATGAAAAATGAACGCCTTCCCATTCTCCTGTAATCCTGCATATCACCACATTAGGAAGAAAGTCTCTGTTTGGTGCCAGCATGTACCAAACACTTTTAGGACAATTTCTCTAAAAATAGGCTTACACTTCAAGCCTTGACAAGGAATGGTGATCCGGCAATGTTAGACCCAATTTTATTTTAGTTTCTTAACTTAGTCAATTTAAATAAAATTAACTTACATAAAAATATTAAATCAATACTAGCTGGTGGACAGTTAAGACTAAAATCGAGAATGGCCATAAATAACTGCGCCTTGAATCTTTCCTATTCTGACACTCAGGGACTCTGTAACAATTCATGTATTTTATTCAAAAGGAGGACAGACTTACTAAATGAGAGACAAAGTTATGCCCAAGACCAGTTCTGATTCTCTCTCTAGCTGGGGAGGGCAGGAAGGAAGGGGTGGGAGTGTAGGGGAGGGGAAGGGGATTGGCAGGACTTGGGAACGTCAGATAGGGTTGCTTTAAAAAGCCACGTGCAAGAACAATCAATTCATGGACACTGAATATCTGTGGTCAGTAGGCTTCATGGGCATTCACAAACTGGCTCAAAGCCACTCTCAAGAGCCTGGCTGCTACCATTCAAATGCAGCTCAACCATTCAGACCGTGTAACCTTGACAGGCCTCAGTTGTCTCATCCATAAAATGGGGAGGATAATAGTATCTACCTCATCAATTTGTCATGAAGGCCGAATGAGTAACATACGAGCATAATGTAACAGACACTTACAGCAGTGTCTGGCCCGGAGCGCCACTACCCAAACATTAGCGAGTGTACTACCATCTTATCCAATGTAACAGACAGTTATCCCAGGGCTCTGGTGTTTGTGACCTTGTGGAATCTCCTCCCTTCCAGTGTACGCTGGCCTAGTGATCTACTTCTAACCACAGAAATGTGACAAAGGTAATGGGCTGTCACTTCTGAGATCAGGTGACATGAGGCTGACTTCCATCGTGCTAACAGGCTCTATCACGGGCTTTGAGGAAGCAAACGGCCAATTGTGAAGGCCCACAAGGCAAGAACTGAGGGCAGCCTCCAGCAAAGAGCCAGCTAGGACCTGAAGACCGCAACCCAAAAGCCCTCGAGGAAGTGAACCCTACTCACAACCACCTAAATAAATTCTAAAGGAAATAGATCCTTTCCCGGTTGAGCCTTCAGATGAAACCCCTACTCTAGCAGACACCTTGACAGCAGCCTGCCAGAGGACCTAAAGCAGAGCACCTAGCTTAGCCATGCCGACTCCTGACCACAGAAACCGTGAGATAAGAAATGTGCATTGTTGGGACACCTGGGTGGCTCTGCGGCTTAGTGACTGCCTTCGGCTCAGGGCATGATCTCAGATCCAGGGATCGAGTCCCACATCGGGCTCCCTGTGAGGACCCTGCTTCTCCTTCTATGTCTCTCTCTGCCTCTCTCTCTCTGTGTCTCTCATGAATAAATAAATCTTATTTTTAAAAAATGTACATTCTTTTAAGTTGCTATGTTTTGTGGTAATTTGTTATCAAGTGATACCTGATACACCTAGAAAGAAGGAATAAAAAGGAAATGACCAACAAAAACACATCAGTAAAAGATTATAAAGGTCTTGTCATCCAGAACTAAAAGGGAGCCTACTTTTAACACAATATAATAAAGGAATCTTTACCATGAGACTTCAAGAATTCTAGATACAACCATTCCCAATAACTGTCACCCATTTTTTTCTATAAACCTGGATAGTTTACTCATTAGCAACTAATTAGTAATTTACTCATTAGTGAAGAGTAAATTATTATTACTGCCTGCTTAGTAATATAATAAATACTCTTTCTTACTAGGTTATTACTCAGTAACTACTATTAACAACCACTGAGAGTAACAAGCCTGATGAAGTGAAGTCAGGCATCAATCAGCATGCATTCACTTGACAACTCTGTACCAACATGTACTGTGTGTACCGGGCACTCTTCTAGGCCTTCGAGGTAAGCAAAATAGACCAACTCCTGCTCTCAGGGAGCTGACATTCTGGTGGTTATTCTGCTATCAAGCAGTCCCACATGGACCCACACACACACTCCAGTGCACTCTCACATGATGGTGAAAACAGCTCTAGGATGGATTCAAGAGCGAGCACAGAAGCACCTGGCAAATTCAAACAAAGAGCCTGCAGGAGAGAACACCCATCAATGAACCCACTTCGGGGAATCCGGTCACCGCGCCCCAGAGGGTGGGAAAATCAGGACAGAATCCAGTACTCCCTAGGCCATCCTGGTTCCTGAAAAATCTAGGCCTAACGTCATACCTTACACATCTCCTTCTTAAGACTCAGTCACTTTGTTCCACGTGGCTACTAAATGCAAACCAACGCCTTGGTCTGTTATTAAATGACAAACAGCGTGTTAAGGAAACTCTGTCAATGAGAGACATGATGATTGACATCAATCGATGTCATTTTCCAGCTATGTACTGACTGTAGAATCAAAGGCCTCAGAGTAAGATGCAGTGCATCCAAGATTTCTCTGCTTAGATTCAACATTAGATGCAGATGGAAGAATTTGGACTTGGAGATCCTCAGGAAAAACAGGATCTCCCCTCCTGAGCACCCCATAAAGCCTGTGAGGTCATGATCCTCCTGGCTCCCAACAGGAAGTCGGTCCTCTGGCAGAACACGCCCCTAGCCCCCAACCCGGCACCACAGCACTCACTTTACTAGTGTACTTGGCAATGTCCGCAGCGACGTCGGCGGAGGCAGTGGCGATAGGCAGGTCTGCGTTGACTGAGGATGCGAGGGTGCTTGCAGACCCCGAGCTGGTGACCAGGGGTGATGACTGAGTGCTGGTCACCAGGGTGATGGTGGAAGTGGATGGACTCTGCGTGATCTCCTTCTGCTGCACAGCTAGGAAAGCAAAGGGTCCCAGTCACCCCACTGCTGTGGGAAGGGCCCAACCCAGCAAGAAGCTGCGGAGAGGGAGTGAGGTCCCTGACGTCCATTGCTTAAGCTCTTCTATTCAAGTGACAGAGATTCTCCTCGTGACCAGATTCTGGCCAGGATCCTCTCAGCCTTTTCTGGGACTAGGCCTCAAGCTTGGCCCATAAAGCCTTCCGTAAACACTAACATGGCTTCCAACAGCTCAAGTTCACTTCTCTAGGATGACTCCAGTCCCCGCTGCCAAAGTACCTGCCTGAGAAACCAAGGCTGCCAAGTGAATTTACCATTTGTTCTAGCCAACACTCGACGACCCCTGTCTCCTGGTCTCTATGGGATGGTAGGAGTCTAACTCCAAAAAGCATTATTAGCAACCCCGTATGGGTTTCACATGGACCAACCACTACTTCCCATTTTTTGTAAAATTTCACCTCCCTGACTCTACTGGAGTCTCTACACAGTCCCTTCCCACCCTCACCACACTCATCCTCCTTTTAAAACGCCCAGTCACTTCTGTACAAATTGGGAATGACTTCAGTTCCTGCTGGACTGCTTTCTCCCTGTTGTAATAGTACATATTGATTACAACCCATCCTTACCAGGTTAACTAGTATCCAGCTTTGTCTTTGACACAAGACAACTTGGAAACTGAGAACCACACCATCAATGGGCCTCTTCTTGCTAGCACCTAAATTCCCCTGGAGAAGCTCCTAATTTTTACCGGGTACGAACACACACCAAAAAAAAGACTGGAACTAGGATTCAATCCTGTCCCATTAGCTCTTTAAATACCGCGAGCAATCCAGCTGCACTCCCACTGCACCTGTCCAATCTTCCTACCCTCCAGTCTTCAAAAGGGTTCTTAGGGGCTGTTCGAGACCTGGCTACCTTTCGACCCATACCCTGCTGCAACTCTTTATACTTCTACTCACTAGGATGCACTCAGTATGTGAGAGTTTCAACTAAAGACCCCAACCTCTAAGGATCTAGATCTAGGCTTCCCTGCGAGACAAGATCTGCATTAGCGCTCACGAAAGCTGGGCCAACTGGTACTCATCCAAGCAATGCCAGATGGAGCCTCCTCCATGGCTGGGGGTGGTTTTGACTCCACAACTTCGCCAACTGGTGCTTGATGCTGGCTCTTCTTCTGTAGGTGGCTAATCTCTAGTTATCAAGATACCCTTTGCTACCAATTCCTCACACCATACTCTTCCCAAAATAATGCCAAGAGGTTCATGGGTGTGCACAAGAAAATTTACACAAAGGTATTCATTGCAGCACTGCTTACAACAGGGGGAAAAAAAAAAACTGGGAGCAACCTAAATGCCCATCAGTAGGGGAATACTTGATTTAAATCAACTGTGGAATACTATGCAGCAGTCCAAAATAACATAGATAGAGCTATATGTGCTAACATGGATGAACTTCCAAAACATGCTGATGGGTGAAAAAAAAAAAAGAAAAAAAGAAGAAAAAAAAGTATGGTACCATTTGTATGTTTTAAAAAAAGGAAAAAGAAAAAAATACTATTTTTATGAAGAGTCATATATACATAAATATATATGCATACATGCATAAAAAAGGTTTCACGGTTAACAGTGGCCACTGAGAAAGGGTGAAGAATGGAATGGAAGTTCGGTCAAGACAACAGATTGTGGGGCAAATATTTTACCCCTCTCTAAGAAGCCTATATGCATGTATTGTTTCTAACACAGAGGGGAAAAAAAATAAAAGTGAAAAAAACAAGTCGCAAAACAACTTTTAAAAATAATGCCACATGGAATGCGCGAGGCCTTCAAGATACAAAGGCCATGAAACAAAAAAGAACTGAAAAAAAAAAAGAAAAGAAAAAAAAAGAAAAACATTTCTGTCTCTCCTGTCGATGTGGCGAGGAGGGAGTGGGCGCCACGTTGAACAGAAGGGGGCATGGTACCTTTCACAGCCTGTCTGGTCTGATATCTCGTCCCCTGGGTAGACTGAGGCTGCTGGCTCTGCTGCTGGCTCTGCTGCTGGCGCTGTATCTTCTGCATGTGCCACTTTTGGGAAGACGTTTGAAACTTACTTGACGAGTTCCACACGACCCGCTGCACGGCCGGGGCAGTCTCCTTCGGTAAAAGCGGCCTCTGCTTTTTCACCGGGCTTCCCGTGGCGGCGGCAGTGGCGGCGGCGGCGGTGGCGGCCGGGGCCGTGACCGTGGACGTGGTGCTGGTGGTGGCCGTGACACCAGCCGTGGGTGTTTGGGAGGAGGAGCGGGTGAGGAGCGGAGTTTCAGGTGGGGACTGGCTGCCCGCCGTAGTGGACGGTGGAGCTTTGCCTACAACTAAAGCTGATGCGTCGGGGGGCGGGGGGGACAGAAGAGGAGAGATTGGACTCAGGTTCACCTGCGGGGTTTCTCTTCTCCAGCATGTTCTGGGTTAAACAAAGCAAGGCCAACCAAGAATGCTGAACAAATTCAGTGTGGGAGGACCCCACCCCCGATGGAGGAGCACATCTCACCTTATCCACAGAGGCCGCTGCTGTGTATCTATCTCAGAGTGTCGGCCTCTTCTTGCCCACATCGGAGGCTCCTATAGGGGCCTCTGGGGCAAATGAGGCGAACTAGACCCAGCCCCTGCCCTCAAGCTGTCCACCAGTGAGTGGAGGAACAGAACCACCACAAGCTGTCTTGTGTTACGGTTAGAACTGGGTAAGCACTTTGTGAAACACCCAACCAAAGTCGACCCAGAGATTAAGAGAATCCTTTTGGCTAAAGAACCTATAGAGCCTGTACCCCTAAGTATCAGGTAACTTCCCAAGGGCCAAAGCACTGGAAACATGAAGTCACCCAGAAGGAGAGTCTCCCTTGACCTCTGACTCCCTCCAGGACTAAGTCCCAGTGTGCTCTTAATGGCCTTGACCCCTGGGACTAAAGGGAATTCCACTCCATAGCCAGAACCTTCCCAACACCATGGTATTTATCTCTAAGGAGACTTGCTTCTTTGTTGCTGTTGATATTGTTTTATAATGTTTTTTTTTCCACTTTAATTCCAGTCGAGTTAACATACGGTGTTCTATTTGTTGCAGGTGTACAATATCGTGATTCGACAATTCTGCATGTTACTTAGTGTTCATCATGGGAAGCATACGCCCTGCTTTTAATTCTGATATGTTTATTCCCACTGCCACCTTTTATCAGGCAATAACTGGTGCGATGGTCAAATCTACATCTAAAATGAGCTTTAAAAGCATAGTTTATTTTAGAGTAGCTTTAAATAAAAATACGAAGTCAATGATTATACAAAGCAAGACTTGGGAAGGGCAAGAATAATGAATGTAAATGACAAGTTTGGAAAAGGCTGCTTTCCGGGAGTCTGTCTTCTGGGAGGGGGGGCTGTGAGGGAGGGGCAGGATTTCAACAGGCGGAAGTGAGAATTTGGAGGGTGACTGCGACAGCCAAGACGTGTCCAGGAGCAGCCAGCATTTTGGTCAGTGAGAGCAGGCAGTGAGGAGTGGCAGGAAGGCGGGTTAGAGCCAGAAGCACTGAGCAGCACAGAAGGGGTAGCCCCCTTGTGCTCATTTGTAAAGGGGGGTCCGTTATCACCGCCGAGGTCCCAGCCACCAGTGGAGCGGGTCTGCCCCCGAGAGAGGATGCCCAGGGATCACACACAAAACACAGGTACAAGTCAGCACCCCCAACTTATCAGACAATGTACCTTGACATAAGTGCCTTTCAGATTTATGTAACCCAGAAAAGACATGACCTTGATTATTCCAGGAAGGATATTCAGTACCCTGAGTTTTAGGAAGTCAAGGAGAGTGACAGAAAAAAAAGAAAGGGGAGGGGGGCTGACTTTCCTGACTCAGGAGGCCAGGGGGTGCAGGGAGCTTCGTTGGTGGCCGTCCCATCTGTCTGGCTCTCCTCCGCCTTCCTGCTCCTCTGGAGAGGAAGGAAGAGCCCAGCCAAGTTCATAAGTGGAGCCGGAAAGGGAGGGAGCTCTTCATACAGTGAGGAACCCTGATCCTTTGCCGGGATGACTTTGCGTGCTGGATACTGGATACAGCCCCTGTACCTTCCAGGAGGAAAGGGGGCTCTGAACCCAGGTTTTCTAAGAGCCGTGCACCAGGGCAGTCCCCTGGTGGAGCTTCTAACTTGCAGAGAAGCACCTTCCATGCCTCCCTTTCCTTCCAGGTGATGAATATATATATCATTACTGTTGAGAAGCTAACCTAGCCCCTCTCTCCTCAGACAAAGGACAACCACAAATAGGTCCTTTTCTTTCTACTGATTTGCAGAAGCAAAGAGTAACTTTGTGGGTGGGCTGCTGCTCTGCAGTGGTGATGGCTGGCCCTCTGTTCCAAATAAAAACTGTGGAGTGTGCAATCCAAAAAAAGATTCTAGGCTCAAAGTACCCTTTGGGGTTACCAATTAGATACTAAAATATTTTGATTTCTAGAAGATTCTAATGGTTTACTGGGGGAAGTGGGGGGGTAGGAAATTCCATTTGTCCCAGAAATTTTGAGTGTATAATCAAACCGAGAGCCCAGAAAAGGGTGAATCTCTTCAAGGCCAACACTCCAGAAGCTGCCCCTACTTAATTAACCTACTTATTCTAGTACCTGAAGGGGGGTCTTTCTAAGAGAAAGATGGAAATTACCGGTGTTGTAAGGGAAGCACAGCGGGGTCTCTAAGGAAGCCTCCCTTTGCCTCTATTCTGAGATCACCAACTAGAAAGCTATTTTGCTACCTCAGGCTGCCTATTCTACATATAAGCAGCATTCCTGGCTAAAGGTGAGCTGAAGGTCACCGTGGCACACTGTAATATGCTCTTTACCTAATAAACTTGAAAGTGAAAATACACCATTGAAAAAAATGCTCTAGGGATGCCTGGGTAGCTCAGTGATCGAGTGTCTGCCTTTGGCTCAGGATGTGATCCTGGAGTCCTGAGATCAAGTGCCAAATCGGCCTCCCTGCATGGAGCCTGCTTCTCCCTCTGCCTGTGTCTCTGCTTCTCCTCTCTCTGTGGGTCTCTCATGAATAAATAAATAAAATCTTTAAAAAAAAAAGAAAGAAAGAAAAGAAAAAAATGCTCTACTGCAGAGTCTGATACAAAACCTGATACAAAGCCAATTCTTCAAGACCAAAACTACCATCAAACGGCTCTAGATTTAAGACTGGTAGGTCTTTGTTCCAACCTCTGGGATGACATCCTAACTGAATCATATTTTAGAATCATCTTCTTAATTACATCCACCACTCACTTGGGATCCCCTGGACATATTTCTTTCAAACATCAGTGCAAGGAAGAGCTGTGTTTCATTTAATCAACTGGGTTTCCCCTCCTCCCCAACTTTTTGGAAAAATAAGAGAACTTTTAAGGGACTAAAGTATTTCTCTTTTTGCTTTGACTGCTAGGAAGCTCACAGCCAACATGAAAGCCCAATTTTGCCAATCTGAAGGCTGGAACCTATTCCTGTGCCTAAACTTTCCCAGAACCTCCTACTATTCTACTTTTATCTTTTACAGACTTTATTTTCATTTTGTCTCATGATTAAATCTTCTTGTCAGTCTGTTACAGATTCTTTCTGGAAGGGGACGAGGCATAAAACCAATCCATCAAAAGCTATGTTTCAGAAAATAAGGAACAGTATAGCTATATCATTCACAGGAGCACTGCCATCTCTATACCCGAATATTCCCATAAACCACATGGAATAAATAGCACTCCCTGATTATTTTCTGCCACATTTGCCTCAAACCCCAATCCACACATCATCAGAATTTTTAGAGACTACCCATAAACTCTAAGGTGACTCAGGAATGGAATGGCATTCTATCCTTCCTGCCCACAGTCAACTGCTTCTCTTTCTCCCTCCACTGCACCATTCAGGCACATTTCATTCCATCCTCACTGACAAACTGCAAGAATTTTCTCTCCGTAACAACTGAGGTTCCGTGGCAGTCCAGGCTGACAAGGACACAGAAGAAAGATTCTCAAGGCCCATCCCCAACTTCCTGTAAGCAGCCAGATTCAGAAATCCCCAGGGGGGCATAGAATCACATCTTACTCAAGAGTTGGGTTGAGAAATCAGCTCCCCTCAAAAGTCGGGCATGGTCAGAAATTGAGCCTGCTTTTCCCTGATGGTACTCACAAAGTACATAAAATTTTACAGCCACGACTTCCAGTTTGTCCTTAGGCAACATTTTTCCTGGGCCCTCCATTAATTCTGCATTATCTTTCTTGCGTACGTTGGAATCCCCTCATACCCATTCGCCAAACCAATGGAAAAAGGGTGCGGATTGCTTTGTCCACGGGAAGGACACCCTTCACATCATTCACACATTCCATCTGGAGGGTCTGCCAAGAGGCCTGGGCCACGCAGGCTTCCAGGCAGCTACTATTGGTTCAATCTGTAACATCAGCAATGGGGGTACCACTCGGATCAGGCACTGGTTCTCAGCCAGAGGAGATTCTCCTTCCCAGGGAACAAAAAAAAAAAAAAAAAAAAAAAATCCTTGACTGCCACAACTGGGCAGATGCTACTGGCATCCAGTGGGCAGAGGCCCAGGATGATGTTAAACATGCTCCATTGTAGAGGATAAAGTACCACTCAGCATAAAACATCAATAGAGCCAGGGCTGAGAAATCCTGGACTCGGGTCCATGAAACACATAGATGGTGGAACACCAATTCAGGTGCCCCCCCATCGAATGCTTTCTCTGTGTCTACTGCCCCAAGGAGCACTCAGCATTCTGGGACCATCTCCCCAAATACTCTCCTATTCCAGTAAGAAAAGGCACTGGTGAGGGGTCTGGGCAGCATGAAAGGAAGCTGAACTCATCAAGATCTTTGACCTGCACTCTTCTAACAATTTCAACTGTGTCACAGGTCTAAATGTTGACACTTTAGGGAAGTGAATAAGCCTGTTGGGAGAACAGATGCTTCAGCTAAAAATGACCTGACTGCTGGAAACACCTACCACTTTTTATTTTTCTGGGCTCAAAATCAACCGCAATGGGATAAGTACTAAGCAGATGATAGGCAGGCAGGCCTGGGGTGGGTGGGGGGCTGGAGGGAAGGGGGTCAGTCCTGGGCCTGATCAGTGACTTAGCTAGGTGACCTTGAGCCAATCAAGGCTGTGTTCTGGTGCCACCCTTTGTGACATCGGAGGGTCACGTACCTTCTGGGAATACAAACACAAGGTGGCACTCTAAACTAAATCAAGAAACCAGAAAGTGGTGCAATCACTTACCATCCTGCTTGGGAGATGTTTCTTTGGGTTCCTTCTTATTTTTACGACCCTCCCGCCCAGAATGGTCTTCTCCTAAATCTATGACAAGTTCACTTTCTGAATCGGAGTCCAGGCCCAAATGCACTGTTGGGGAATCAGTCTCATCTTTCCCCTTCAGTTTATCCTTTGTGGGATGAGGGGAGGCTTTTGCTTTTTCTGAAAAGTCCTTCTCAGGCTGGGGGCTTGCCTTTTCCTTGACTGAGCCCGGATCTGCTTTCTCGCTGGCTGGTGATGTGCTTTTCAGCTCCTCCTTAGTCTCCACTGGGTTGGCCAGTTTGGGCTTTTTTTTGACAGCCGATGGCTCTTTGTCCATCCGACTACCCTCTTTGTCCTCTGCGTCTTCTGGCTCATTCTTGGACTTCTGCTCATCATCACTGATATACTCACTATCGCTACTATCAGACTTCTCAGAATCTTCCGAATCGCTGTGCTCTACGGCCGTGTAAACATCTTCCGAGATTTCATTTATGCCTAAATTCAAAGAGAAAACCCAGCATGTGGCGTAGTCACAAAATAAAGAGCAGGACCCAAAATGCAAACATTTTCCACGCCAAATGCTGGAATAAAAAAAAAAAAAAAAAAAAAAAAAACATTTCAAATCGCATCACACTGGCCTGGTAGGGTTACCGGTGAGCTGCTGATAAATGCAACTTGGGTTTGCAGAGGGTTTCAGTTACTGACATTCAAAAATGGCATGGGACCAGACAACATAAATTTTAAATTTATCCAGAGCTATGTGTTTGCGTCACTGATAACTACTTAGGATGTAGAGAATGGGAGGAAGGGAAGGGAACAACAGAGATGAGCTGTTAAAATGGATCCATTATACAGATCAGAAAATAGAGGCCCAGAGAAATCACCTATCCTAGGACATAAAGAAAACCAAGACAGAGGCAAGGCCAGAACCCTGGGTTCCTCAGAGACCACCAGTGCTCTTCCCACGAATTCCCAAAGCATTCAAGTCCTTTTCCCATTGTGTCCAGGGCTCAAAGAAATAAGCCAAAGCCTTACAAAGCAGAGGCTGCCAACTCACAGCCCACAAGCCACATCTGGCCAGCACACACATGTTATTTAGGAAGCAAGAGTTTGGCTCAGTAGATACTTTGTTGTTTGTTTTTCACTTACAATAAACGTATTGCCCAATTCACAAATCAGGAAACTTCACACAGAAATCAAGACAGGGCGCTTGTATGGAAAAGAGCAGAGGATCCAGCCACTCTGGGTCATAGGCCTGCAAGGCAGTGGCTGGCTAGAGCCACAAAGCCACTGGCCGCTTCCATTTCTAGCTGACCTGGGTGACCAGCCCACCCTCCTGCTCTGTGCTGGTCCAGAGGTGAATTGCCATCTTATCCACCCTGTTCTTCCACGGACAGTGGAGTCAAGAGCAAAGTCACACGTTTCCACATCTGTATCAACAGACAGACAAAATGACTTTGTAGCAGGTGTTTCACACACACACACACACACACACACACACACTCACTCTCTCTCTCTCACTCTCTCACACACACACACAAATGGGCAAAAGCATACTCCGTTTAACCGATTTATGTATCCTGCTCCCAGCAGCGAGTGTCATCTGGCTGCAGATAAATAAATACTATATCCTAAAATTTTCAAGTGAGAAAAACCCAATCTATACTATCTTCATTCTAGAATAATGGCCATGAGTGGGGTCACTGTCCTGATCCAGAAATACTAAAAGGAAACCTGCAAACAGATAAAAGCCATGAGCAGCCTACCAGAATCATTACATAATTATATGCCTCTACCAGGGCTCAATCAAAACCAGAAGAAGCCAAAATACAAAAACTCAGATCTGATATGACTTTTGGGTCCCTAAGGCTTACCGTAGTTAACAGTCAGACACAAGGCCAAGTGTGACCATATATATAATAAGAAAAGCTTGGGTACCAGAGCCCAAAAAACATGAATTCAAATCCTGCTCTTATACTTTGATTCACTGTGTGACTCTGACCTGGTGACTGTGGTCTCTGAGCCTTAGTTCCTTCATCTGCAAAATGGGATGGATAATGGCAACAACCTCTAAGGACAATCTATGCACTGTGCAAGGTATGCAGGAAACAGCCGGTAAACAGAAATATTAAAATTCTTATTAACATGAATAATAAATCGAGGAGTCAGATCAGCTGCACAGAAGGACCCAAGGCACAAATTTAAATGGCCTGCAAAATTTCAACCATGCCATTCAGTGTCCTAACAAAACAAAAATCCAACAAGGAATGTCCTCCTCTGGCCCTTCTAGATGACTCCTAACTATAGCTTACTCATCCCAAGGTCCAAAGTACCCACAGACACTGTAAACCTCACCCACCCTTGTGTGGCTCTCTTTCCTGAGGCCAGCCATCCCCTACTTCTATGCAAATACCGTCCTGGCATTGTTTACTTAAGTCAACCAATATTCCAGAGAATCTGCTATGTACACAAGACCAAGTAAGTACCTTGGAGAATGTATATGCTTATAAGGCAACCTCCCTGCCCTCAAGGAGCTTCCAGTCTCGCTTCCAGGCTAGAGGGACACCCCCACACAAAGAGACCGCTGATGCTTCCAAGCAATAAAGTGCCACAGGAGGCAGCAGATGGGGAGGTGAGGGCAATCAGAGGAGACTTCCTGGAAGAGGCGATGCCTAAGCTCAGCCTTAGGGAAAGGATTCAGGTAGGCAGTGTGAAGGCAGGCAGCACGGGGAAGAGGAAGGGAGGCAACAGGTATAGAAGCAGGATGCGTGTGCCAGGTGGGAAGGGCTCAGCCTGCAGCAGAAGAGTTTGTGTTGGACATTTGTGGGCCAGACTTGATCCTGAGGGGAAGACACTGACGTGTCCTGACCGGGAGCACAGGGGCAAACTCAGGAGGATCTTTCTTTCCCTTTTCAAACACCCGTACTATCTCCACCTGGAGTCTGCAGGTGGCCACAACCAGAGAATAAGCTGGGTGGGATTCAAAGAACCCCTCTGAGCCACTGACTAGCAAACCTGAAACATCCCAACACGAGTGGAACTCTATTTTAGTTGCACAAACAGGGCCAAGGTCAAGCAGCTGCTAACAGCAGCCCACGATCCAACTCTGGCTTCATCCAGGCGGTGACCCTACAAAGAGTTAACAGTGAGGATGGTGACGACAGTGCCTGTGCGAGCAAACCAAAGGACATACCTAATTGTGCTTTACAACTCTCTATGGTCTTGTCCAGATTCAGCTGGAACCTGCTGCGGATCTGGCGCTTAGGCGAGATGAGGGGGACGGGCGCTGTCTGCTGCTGGACTGACTCGCTTAGCTCCTTCAGGTCCATCTCGGCCTTGCTCCGATCTGGAAGACACAATGACACCCTCGTCAGATGGATACCAGACGGAGGCAACCCCCCTCATTACTTTGCCTCCTTCCTGCAAACACACACATTAGAACACAGTGGCAGGAGGAAAACCTCTAACCTTCTTCCGGTTTGCCCCAAGAGCATCATCTGCTGGCCGATGGGCTGACTTGGGAGATAATGGTCCCAGAACACATCTGGCAGATTTACCCCGTCTACTCCAACAGTCACCTGGGTAGCTTTCAATATTTAAAATGCACAATCCCAGCCAGATGGTTGTCTGTGGAACTCCGCATCATTAGGGAGCTCGGGAGCCAAAGGTAACGGTGAGATTGTCTCAGTATCAACAGATAAAGTCACACCGAGTCTGGCCAGGGTGTACTTTTCACGCCAGGCCCAGATCAGAAAGGGTGTGCATCCCCGCACCCGCCCCATAACTGAGGGCCCAGTTCCCCAGTCATCACAGAGACTTCACTTTTCATTCCTAGTCGACTAGACTGGACCTCAAGTGAGAAAGGAAGACAAATGTCAGAGGCAGACCACTCTCGCCAAGCTGTTGGCCCTCCTTTCGACTCAGGCATCCATCTGAATTAAAGTCGGGTGAATGGACTGGCTGTGGATATTAAACCTGTATCTTCTCACTCGGATACCGTCGGTCCAAGCTCCATTCCCTGATCCCAGGCAAAGGCCTCTGACGGAGGACTCAGGGCCTGGGGTCTGGCCACCCTCCCCATTTCTGCCACAGATCCTTATATGACCAAGTGGACCAAGGGTCTGTGAGCTCACATTGCTTGAATTCCTTCCCCACTTCCTCTAATACCCCCGAAAATGGAAGAAAGTGTGACAAAATGAAGGTGGCTGTACAGGCCCAGAAAAAATGGGAGACTTCACAGGCAGAGCCTGCCACCCTCTGGTGTCCCCCCCCCCACCCCCATCTCCAACTGACCCCAAGCAGAGAATGCGAGGCACATTCCCTGCCCCGACTGATCCCAGAAAAACAACTGGAAAGCCTGTGGCATCCATCAAGGACAAAGACAAGAAGCGCCCTCTGAGCCTGCTGCTACCATGTGGGAGCTGACCCTCAGACTTCCTCCATCTCCCTAATAACCCCACCCCAACATTGCACCTATGCCCACCACAGGCTGTGCAAGGGGCCCAGGGTATAATCTGAGGCCTGGACTATGAGGGCTGCTCAAACCCTTCATTCTCTGCTCGTTTCTATTTCCCAACATGACCCCCACACCCTCCCCTTCACCCAGGAATGGGGCAGGTTCTCACCCTGCACGCCTAGAGACTCGTTCCTTTAAAGCAACTGGGGGAAGGGGAGGAGGGGCAGCTTCCCATGAGACCCAGGCAACATACCCACAGCTAGCTAACCAGAGCAAAAAACTGCTCCAAGTTGATTTTATCACCAAAATTAGGTCCCCACCAAGGTAAGATTAGGAAGGGCCCTTTCCCAAAAACATACTCCAGGGCACTCCTCAGGGAAATTCTGGAAGTGAGCTGCTCAAAGCCAATGGATACCAACCTTCTCCTGCGAAAAAGGGCTCTAAGACTCTAAAAATCATATCCACCTCTGAGCACATGTATACTATGTGTGTGAGTACCTGTGTGCATGTGTTTGTACAGGGTTGGAGGTGCTCACAGAGGAGACAGGCTAAAGGCATACACTTCAGAGCAGGGGACGGGGTGTGCATGCAAATCTATTGGAGAAGTGCCTTACAAAGAGAACACACAGAGTGAAAACAGTAATAAAACAGCAAGAGGGAAAAGGATGAGGGAGGGCTAGGGAAACAGAAACAAAAAAGAAAGATCCAATTCAAGAGCCGTATGAAGACTCAAGATTTCAATAGCTAAGCTAAGGATGTGACAGGAAAGGGGGAAGGAGATGAAGCCTGTCTTATAACTTCTGCTTTCAGAAATGAGAAAGCAGGCTGCATTCCTAGGGGAATAGGCAGCCTTTCAAGGACAAAGTCCAAGAGAGAAATATCTCACAAAACTACTTTCCATCACTAATCTCAATAATGTCTAATCACAGCAGTTACCAAAAGAAAACAAAACATTGGGGATCCATGGGTAGCTCAGCGGTTTAGACCTGCCTTCGGCCCAGGACATGATCCTGGAGTCGTGGGATCGAGTCCCACATTGGGCTCCTTGCATGGAGCCTGCTCCTCCCTCTGCCTGTGTCTCTGCCTCTCTCTTTCTATGTGTCTCTCATGAATAAATAAATAAAATCTTTGAAAAAAAAAAAAAAAGAAAGAAAGAAAACAAAACACTATCTACTCTACCAGGCATCAGCAAACTTCCTGTAAAATGCCAGAGATTAAATCAGGCTCTGCGGGCCATAAACAGGCTGCCAAAGTGGCCATAAACAATACATAAACTGATGACACTGTTCCAATAAAACTTTATTTACAAAAACAGGTGGGGGGCCAGATTTGGTCCAAAGGCCATAAAATTTGCCATCCCCATTTGTACTGCACAGACTATTAATTTCGGCTTCACAATGAAATAATCTATAGAGCTTTAAACAAAAAGATCCTAATGCCTGGGTCCCAATCTCCCACCTCCACCCCTGCCCCCCAAAGAATATGAATTAACTAGCCTGGGGGAAGGTTGGACACTGGCCCTTTAAATGGGGTGCCTGTCTGGCTCAGTCAGTTGAGCATGTGACTCTTGATCTCAAGGTCATGAATTTAAGCCTCACACTGGGCATCGAGCCTACCTTAAAAAAAAAAAGAAAAATTAGTAATAATAAGATTTTTTTTAAAAAGTACCCCAGATGATTCTAACTGACAACTATAAGGCTGAGAGAACCCCTGTATTAGTCTAATATTCTATGTGGGTGAAGAAAACTCCTGGAGCCCCTGGGTAGCTCGTTTGGTTAAGCTTCCAACTCTTGATTTTGGCTCAGGTCATGATCTCAGGGTTGTGAGATCGAGCCTTCCATCTGGATCCACGTTCAGCAGAGTCTATCTCTCTCTCTTGCTCTCTCACTCTCTGTCTCTGCATCTCTCTCTCCTGCTCATGCTCACTTTCTCTCATCCTCTTTCTAAAATATATAAATTTTTAACGGGGGGGGGGGGGGACCCTCCTCCTGATTTGCCATAACCTTTGTCTGTGTTAACTTTCCAAAACTAGGGCTCATAAAAAGAGACCTATGTCTCACCAGAATATTCGTGTGTGTGAGTAGCTGTGTGTCTACAGTAAATGCCATCTCTTCACTTTGGCCTAAAAAGACTGAACTCTGAAATACTCATAATCAAAAGGAATGAAAAGAAGGTAAAACACCTCATTATATAGTTAAAAGTTTCTCCAGTCAATAAACTACAGCAATGTTTATTCTAACAAGCAAGCACCAAAAGCTGGGGTGGGGGCTCTGGGATCAGGTCCCAGCCTTCAGGAGTTCAGCCAAATTTAATTAACTTTCTTGCATTTTCAGCTGCAATTTGACTTCTCCTCCCCTCCACAGAGAGAAAAGAAGAACTTCTCTTTCTCATTCAGCTGATAGTAGCTTATCAGGACTTCTTCCACCCCTGCCCTTCTATATCGGGAATATCTTCAGAATCCACCTTTACTGCCAACATTTTCAACTTTTCAGCTGATAGGAAGACAGCTTAGGCTATAAATGGAAACTAGAGAGAAAAAAATACCAATGCTAGAGAAAAAGACACGATCTTACATTTCTGGAGGGAGCATAAATCAGAACCATCCCTTTAGAGGGCAATTTGGCAGTATCGCTCAAAATGTCAACCACACATGGCCTCTGACCAGAGAGACTCTACTTCTAGGAATTCATCCTATGGCTACACTCCCACATAGGCAAAACGGGTCTTCACTGCAGCTGTTTCCAACAGCAAAACCACCTAGAGCCAATAAATAAGGTGCCTGGGCAAAGAAGTCAACACTTCACCTTGCAATGGGATAAAATACAGCTGCTAAAATAAAACCGCAGTGGATCTTTATGTGTTGCTCTGGAAAAGCCAAACTGTTTAATGAAAAAGGTGATAATCAGTAGAACACATTAGCATTGGTGTGGGGGAGGGAAAAAAGGAAATGGAACATAGATATGAATATATGTGTTCTTAGGTTTCTCAGTGTTGGCACTATTGATACCTGGGGCTGGATAAGTCTTTGTTGGGGGGGAGGGGGTGTCCTGGAGGTAGGCAGCTCCAGCCTGTCATGTGCATTGTAGGATGCTCAGCACCAGGTGCCAGCAGCACCCATATTCCAGTTGTGACCATAAAAGTGTCTCTAGGGGCACACCCGGCTGGCTCAGTCAGTGGAGCATGCCATTATTGGGTATAGAGATTACTTAAAAATAACATCTTGAGGGATCCCTGGGTGGCTCAGTGGTTTAGCACCTGCCTTTGGCCCAGGTGTGATCCTGTGGTCCTGGGATCAAGTTCCACATCGGGCTCCCTGCAGGGAGCCTGCTTCTCCCTCTGCCTGTGTCTCTGTCCCTCTCTGTCTCTGTGTCTCTCATGAATAAATAAATAAAATCTTTAAAAAATAGTATCTTGAGAGATTGTCAAATGTCTCCCATTTTTTGTCTCCCGACAAAAATCACCCAGGTTAAAAACTCCTGGCATGTATAGAAAGAGCTCTCCAAGAAGACTAAACAGAGGCAACCATGGTCACTTGCTGTGAGGGGTACAGACACAGGTGATCAGAGGTTACAGGCAAGTTGGCTTTTCATTAAAATCTTTCTGTCTTGGGGCACCTGGATGGCTCAGCAGTTAAGCATCTGCCTTTGGTTCAGGGTGTGATCCTGGAGTCCCAGGACCGAGTCCCACATCCCACATCAGGCTCCCTGTGAGGAGCCTTCTTCTCTCTCTGCCAGTCTCTCTACCTCTCTCTCTCTCTCTCTCTCTGTGTGTCTCTCATGAATAAATAAAATCTTAAAAAAAAAACATCTTTCTGTCCTTTGAAATTTCTCTTACCACATGCATTCATGACTCATTAAACTTTCTAGGGCAGCCCGGTGGCTCAGTGGTTTAGCACCGCCTTTCGCCTAGGGCATGATCCTGGAGACCCAGGAACAAGTCCCACATGGGGCTCCCTGCATGGAGCCTGCTTCTCCCTCTGCCTGTGTCTCTGCCTCTCCTCTCTCGGTCTTAAATAAATAAATAAATAAATAAATAAATAAATAAATAAAATCTTTTTTCAAAAATAAAACAAACTCTCTACAAGAAAAATATAAGCAGGTCTCTTTCAATTAAAAAAAATAGATTTATTGGGGCACTTGGGGTAGCTCAGTCAGTTAAGCATCGGACTCTTGATTTTGGATCAGGTCATGATCTCAGGGTTGTGAGATTGAGCCCTGTGTTGGGCTCCAGGCTGCTTGGGATTCTCCTTCTCTCTCTTTCTCTCTCTGCACACCCCAATCCCTCCCCTTTTACAGGTTCACACACACACACACACACACACACACAAAGGAGAGAGAGAGAAAAAATAGATTTCCTTCGTTCAAAAGCTGCAGGCTGCCTATACGGATGGTCTTCCAGGAGCCATAAAATGGTGGCTCCTTCAAGGGAACAATAAGATCCAGACCAGAGACCTTGGCAAGTATCTCTCACCAATCAAAGTCATGCAGAGATCTTCCTCACCTCATCCTGAGGGGGGGAAAAAATCAAGGCAGCATGTGGAAAGCCTAAACCCTCATCTCAGCATCCATGCTCTCAAAGGATGCCTGATGTCAAGGTCTCACTTTATCCAGAGAAAGAAAGAGGCCTCTCTTAAGTGACAGCAGAGGAATAAACAAGCAGCAATGTTCCAGGTCTGACAACTTCTCGCTCCTCTGTCAGCATCTCCACCAAAGCATCCAGGCACATTTGTGTCACTAACAGGACCAGTGAACTGCTGTGTTTGTTCAGCCCAAAGCAAACACCCTGTGCAATCAGAGGAGACGGGATTCCCAGAGAAGCAAACGAGAGTCTAGAAGGAGAAGGGAATCAGGCCTTCCTCCTCTCGTTCTTATCTATGACTTATTTTCCATACAGTCACAGAAAAGGGCTGTAACCATTCCCCAAGCGTTAGCTCCTTGTTTTTGAGCAGAGAGGAGGCTTGAGACAACAAATGCGGGGCCTGTGCGATAGCAAGCAGGGCGAGAATGGTCTCTGTGGGAGATTTCCCCTCTGTTGTGTGACAAAATTATTTCTGAGAACCATGTATCCAAATGATGTCCCATGGGCTGGTTTTCGTGTTTGGGGTTGGATTTATTTGTTTTGACCAAGAGCTTTTATTTTTAATGCAACTGATTGCTTACTTTTAAAAACGAGGAAAACTCATACAAAAATCTGCATTTGTTTTTTTTTTTCTTGAAAATTCAGAGTTGGGGACACCTGGACAGCTCAGCTGGTTAAGTGTCTGCCTTCACCTGAGGTCATGATCTCGGGGTCCTGGGATGAAGCCCTGCGTTGGGCTTCCCTGCTAAGTGGGGAGTCTGCTTCTTCCTCTCCCTCTGCCCCTGCACCCCCCACCATTCATCCTCTCTCTTGCTCTTACACACACAAAATCTTTTTAAAAAAGAAAAGAAAAGAAAATTCAGAGTCTGACAACACAGGTTCAACTTGTGGGAGCTGCATCCTTTAGACAAGTACTCTGTCCTCCATGGGACTGTCCATTCGAAATCTTCACCCTGTGCCCTGACAGTTAGGTAGACATTTGCAACAGCAAGAGAAGCAGTATCCAGAACCCGCCAGCATCACAACACAGCCCCAGGACACCTGGGTGGCTCAGTGGTTAAACACATCTGCCTTCAGCTCAGGGCGTGATCCTGGGTTACCGGGATTGAGTCCCACATCGGGCTCCCTGGAGCCTGCTTCTCCTCTGCCTGTGACTCTGCTTCTGTGTGTGTGTGTGTGTGTCTCTCATCAATATATGAATGGAATCTTTAAAAAAAAAAAAAAAAAACACGGCCCCATCTTGCAGCATGTCCACTCACTATCTTGGCTAAGAGCACAAACAACAAGGCAGACAGACCAGTGTCCACAGTGTCACAGGCCAAATGTGACCTCGAAACACAGGAGAGTGTGATGCTGGCTGGTTAGGGAACTGTGCTGGTCTGTGCTCCAGTTTCTACTTCACTGAAATTAGGCTCTTGTGTACCTTGAAGGTTGTCGTATCTTTGTAATAGTTTTAATTTACAGAGAGTCAAGTTTGGGAAGAAATACAGTAGGAGTTTTAACACCTAGGTACACATAAGTACGTGTAACCCCCACCACCAACAGAATGCGGAACAATGTCCTCCGCCAAAGAATCCCTTTGTGGTTTGTAGTCAAACCCTCCCCCACAAAAGCACTCATGTCTTCTAACTCTCTAATTTTGTCTTTTCCAGTTTTTTCTTTAACCAAATACCGTTCTGTTAGATCTAATAACATTGTCAGCATCCCCAGCACGGTCTCATTTCTGACTGCTCAAAGTAGTTGCGTGGATGCCAGACATGAAAAAAAGCCCCATGGGATGCCTGGGTGGCTCAGTCGGTTAAGTGTCCGACTCTTGATCACAGCTCAGGTCTTGATCTAAGGGTCATGAGTTCAAGCCCTACAACTGGGCTCCATGCTGGGTGTGAAGCCTACTTAAAAAGAAAAATCAAAAAAAGAAGCTCCATATAAAGCACCTGCCCTGTCCCTGGCCAAGCTCTTGAGGATTATTTAGAACTTCCCTCCACTGTCTGATCCTTCTACCCATCCGTGACACTTTCCACCGGGTCCCCTCTCTGATCCTGTTCCCGTTAGGTAACTGAAACGCCAGCCCATAAAACACCCACATTCCCAATGCTTTCACTTCCCACTGACAAACAAGGCATGCATCCCAGATCGGAAGGAGCGGGCGGGGGGAGCTTGTGCACAGGAGAGCCTTGGGTTCCATCATGCCTGCCCACCCACCAGTACACACAACAGGAGGAAATCTTTCACTGCCACCACAGGCAAGGCAAACCGAAAGACCCACAGCCATCCCAAGGATGCCCAAGACCACCTGCTTCAGGAAGAGAGCTCTTCTTGCCACACATGACTGGCAAGGGTGAAACATGACCATGAGAACTGCCCCTGCACAGTGTTCCTTTTCGGGGTGTGGAGGTGGAAGGAGGGTGTGAGAAAGCAAACCACACTGTGGAGATGATCAGTGAATGTTCCCCAAGGGAACAAACGGTTCCCCTTTTGTTCAAGTGAGGAATTTCCACCAGCCAATCGGAGCTAGAGCCCCAAAAGTTACCACTTTGCCTGTTTTAGCACATCCAGGCTTTACTAACAGGTGGGCCAGGGTGAGCCAGGTTCTGGCCTCTGTGAAGACCCAGGCTTGCTCCAGCCCTGCCACCTACTGGATCCCTGATCCTGGGCACCTGGAGCCTCCACTCCAGACCTCACTACCTCCATCTCAAATGGCACTGCAGGGCAAGATAAATCTGGAAAGGCCTGGCCTCCAGAGACTATGAATTCATGCATGGGCATCATTCCACATAGGTGGGTGCTCCTCCCTCCCTTCCTAAAATCCTGTATACTCAAGCCTCCCATCTAGAGACAAAAATGTCTCTAGACATTGCAAAGTGTCTCTTGGAGGGGAGTGAGGGGACTGTCCCTGGGGAAGAACAGCTGACATACGCTACTCTACACACAGCACCCAGGTGGCCCTTTTAAAATGCTCCATCAGTTTACATCCCTCCACTGCTCAAGCGGCTCCACACCAGGGTCCCACAGGGTCCCATGCAGATGGGCCTCCTCTCCTTTCTCCCCCTCACCCATCAGGACAGGCCAAGGGACAGGCCAAGGGAAGGCCACATGGTCCTCCCTGCCATTCCTACCCAAAGGCCTGTAAATCTCTTGTTCCTTCTACAATGTTCTTCCTCCCAAAACAAGGATGGTTGATTTTTCTTGTCATGGAAATCTAGTTTTAAATACCACCTCTCAGAGGCCTTCTTCCCAACTACTCCCATCCTGCACATCTCTCTCCCTATCATGTTAGCACACTTTACCTTCTCTCACAGAGTAAACTGGCTTATTTACCTTACTGTTTCTCCCTTTCTAGAACCAAGCTCTGTAAAAGAGCAAGAAGACTCTTGCTCACCACTCCCTGCCCCAAGCATAAAACAGCACAAAGCATGTAATAGATGCTCAATAAAAATCAAGGCTCATGATGGAACAGATCAATAAAATAACTTCATAGATGGGTATTTAGCATTTCTGGTGATAATTTTTCTGAAGACATTCACCTCAGGCAGTGCTTTTTAAAAAGACCAAATGAACTCCAATAGGTTTAAAAAAAAAAAAAAAAAAACAACAGGGCAGCCCAGGTGGCTCAGCATTTTAGCACTGCCTTCAGCCCAGGGCCTGATCCTGGAGAGTTCCATGTTGGGCTCCCTGCATGGAGCCTGCTTCTCCCTCTGCCTGTGTCTCTGCCTCTCTCTCTCTCTCTCTCTCTCTCATGAATAAATAAATAAAAATCCTTTAAAAAAAAAAAAAAAACCTACTAAGTCAGGGATAAAGACCAGCATTTTTTTTAATTAAAAGACAAAAAAACCCACAATATATCAGAATATACTGCACAGAGAAAAAAGCAAATACTGATTCATAAAACATTATATACATCAAGTGTGTGTATGCATGTGTGTCTATGTGTGTGTAAAACATTAAATGTATATATACACAAATAGGGCTCCTAGGTGGCTCAGTCAAGTTAAGCGGCTATGAGGGTTAAGTGCTTGACTTTTTTTTTTCTTAAGATTTTATTTACTTATTTGACAGAAAGAGAGGACATGCAGAGGGAACAGCAGGGAGAGGGAGAAACAGGCTCCCCACTGAGCAGGGAACCCGATGTGGGGCTCAACCTCAGGACCCTGGGGGATCATGACTTGAGCCAAAGGCAGACACTTTACAACTGAGCCACCCAGTCACCCAGCAGCTGACTCTTGATTTCAGCTCAGCTCATGGTCTGGGGTCGTGAGATCAAGCCCACCTCCAACTCTGTGGACAGTCTGCTCAAGATTCTCTCTTCCTTTGCCATTCTTCATGCTCCTGTGCACAAGATCTCTCACTCTCAAATAAATAATTAAATCTTTCAAAAGAAAAACAAAGTAAAACAAACACACACATACAAATACACACACACACATATATAAGAACAGGGTTACTGTGGTCAAGGGAAAGAAGCAGTTGTCAACACTAGCCTCAGTTACTTCAAGATGAAACAACTTTGCATGTCAACAAGCCCCAGGAAATCCCTTACTTGCTCCTCTTACTGATCTCTCTTATCTTTGCCCACTGTACCTTTTAAATATTTAGCACAGAGATAAAAGTTCAGAGCTCTCAAGAACCACACACAAAAGAAGACATCACAACTTTCAAAAATATTCATAACTGTGGCAGAAAGAGATTTCAAAAATTCCCACTAACCCAAGTTAAGATTCAGGATGCTCCCAGTGGTGGACGTTTTATCCGTTTTTGTCGTGATGGGTGTTGATGCTTGAGGAGAGAACGTTTTCGGGCTGCCAGATAAACTCCCTGCTTGTCCCGTCTTTGCAGAGGCAGGCGAAGCTGAAAGAGTATATTCATTGTTAAAAGACAGATATACAAATAAATAAGCAAATAAAACTTATGTGTAAGGGGAGAGGTGAGAAATCGTATTTGATTTCAACAAGGCCCCCAGAGCACCACAGATGGGGCACAGTGGGAAGGGCTGGTCATTTATATCAAGCACAGGCTTTAACCCAATGTTAAACCATTAAAGCTGCTAAAGAAGAAGGCCTTCCCAGTCGTTCTATTAAACACAAAGCTCTAAGACAAATCGGCTAAGCTGCCACTGAAATTGGTTTGGCCCATTCACGGGTGTAAATCTCAAAATAAATAGCGATTAAACCAGCCCCCACCACAGTCCAGATGCAGAGACCGGAGCCAGCCTTACAAATGGCGTGCCATCCATTTGTGGGAGATGCAGGAGCCGGCTCGCACAGTCGCTGCACCTGCCAGAGTTCAAGTGGACCCCTTGGGAGATCTCTGCTTCCCATTTCAAAGGTTCTGTGATACTGAATGAAGCCAAATTCAGCACCAGATGGAGTGAGGGCGTTGCTGGTCAATTATCTCCATCCTTCCTATGTTCCAAACTTTTATGGAAGGATAGAGAATCGTACCTAAGTCCAAGTCTTTTAAAAATACCTTAGAACTACCTACATACTGCTCCCCTGAGCCTCATCCACTAAGTGGGAGCAGGACAGAAACCAAACCATGTGACAGAATGGAGTGTTCAGATGGGCCACGCCTCCTGGAGATCCTGGAGATCCTGCCCCTTTGCCTAAACAGCCTGCCATTACTGGGACTGTCCTGTTACTGAATTCATGCCAGACAACAAAATGGCCAGCCTTCCTCAGACACACAAGAAGCATGGATTTTGCAATGATCTGGTCCTTAAAAGTGCTCACACACACTTTGGTAGACATTTGCCTCAGCTGGCTCACCTGCCAACTTGGCGGGGGGGGGAATACTCAAAGTGAGGCTCCAATGGGCAAAACACCTATACCTACTCAGCTCCAGGATCCACCAACACTATCATTAATGTAACAGAGAGGGAAAGGCCAGACACAGAGAGGGATGGATGCAACCATGTATCAGGAGCCAGATACTAGGTTTTCAGTTTAGCTCTGCAGCTGACTTGCTGGGTGACCTTGGGCAAGTTACCTGAGGTCTCTGAATCTCCTTTCCTGGTAGCCTCAAAGAAGAAAATTGATAATATAATACAAAAGGATTGATACAAGTACCTACCTCATCAGTTCTAAGGATCAAATAAATTAATCATCTAAACAGTGCCTGGCATCAATTAACTACTATATTATTATTTGTTATCAGTGTAGTATTATTTCTAATTCCCCATTAACCTTAAGGGCTTTAGTTTCAATCACCTAAACCAGTAGTTTTGGCCAGGACTGATTTTGCCATCCAAGACACACTGTGTAAGGTCTACAGACATTTCTGGCTATCACACCTGAGGGAAGGGGGATGCTGCTGGCATCTAATAGGTGGAGACCCAGGAGGCTGCTTCACATCCTATAAAGCACAGCCCCCCAAAACAAGAAATAAACTTTGGTCCCCCAAGTCAGTAGTGCCGAGGTTGATAAATCCACAAAGAGATGAAGTGAGTTTCTCTCTGGGAATTGCTCTACTTCGTCTTACAAATGAAGAGGGCAGGGGGAGACAAGATGAGCTACTCCACGTCAAGTGGCCCTTAGCAAATGCTCAATCAACACTTGAAATTTTTTTGAGAATTAGGTTTTTTAAAACACTACATTAATTTAGTTTACTGTAAGGACGAACAAATGCCTGGTCCAGCACCTAGTACCCAACGTTCCATCCAATGAGAGCTGCAATTACTGTTACTACCAGTGTTACTATAACAAGTGGAACTAAAATACTCAACACACCAGCACCAAAAAACAAAACAAAACAAAAACAAAAACAATCAAAGATAAAGGCATTTCAAAACATTTTTTCTTTTAAAGACTTTATTTTTTTCACGAGAGACACAGAGAGAGGCAGAGACACGGGGGGGAGCAGCTCTACAGGGAGCCTGATGTGGAACTCAATCCCAGGACCCCAGGATCACGCCCTGAGCCAAAGGCAGACACTCAACCACTGAGCAACCCAGGCGTCCCAGTATTAGGATTTTCTTTATTGCTCATTGACTTATATTCAACCTGGTTTCTTCCAAAAGAGATGTGCAGGAGCTGCAAACTCTCTGGGAGGATGAAAGACCAGAGCCTCTCACACTGTACTTTCTTACACAAAGTAGCAAACTCACATAGCAGGAAGGGTCTTAGACTATGACGGAAGGGGGATCCCTGGGTGGCGCAGCGGTTTGGCGCCTGCCTTTGGCCCAGGGCGCGATCCTGGAGACCCGGGATCGAATCCCACGTCAGGCTCCCGGTGCATGGAGCCTGTTTCTCCCTCTGCCTGTGTCTCTGCCTCTCTCTCTCTCTCTCTCTCTCTGTGTGTGTGTGACTATCATAAATAAATAAAATTTAAAAAAAAAAAAAAAAAAAGACTATGACGGAAGGACGGCAAGGAACTTTCACAAGAAAACCTAAGAAAGGATAAGTGTTAACAAAAACAGGTGTAAACGTACGGTCACACACTGAACTCAACCATTTCCCTTGCTTAATAATAGCTCACGTTATGGGGATCCCTGGATGGCTCAGCGGTTTAGGGTTTAGTGCCTGCCTCTGGCCCAGGGCATGGTCCTGGGGTCCCGGGATCGAGTCCCACGTCGGGTTCCCAGCATGGAGCCTGCTTCTCTCTCTGCCTATGTCTCTACCTCTCTCTCTGTGTGTCTCTCATGAATAAATAAATAAAATCTTTAAAAGAAAAAAAAAAGCTCACGTTAAAAAATTAAGGATGGTGGGGCACCTGGCTGGCTGAGTTGGAAGAGCATTTGACTCTTGATCTCTCAGGGTTATGCTTTCGAGCCCCATGTTAGGTATAGAAACTACTTTAAAAAAAATAAAATCAGGGGATCCCTGGGTGGCTCAGTGGTTTAGCGCCTGCCTTTGGCTAGAGTCCCGGTATCAAGCCCCGTGTCGGGCTTCTGGCATGGAGCCTGCTTCTCCCTCCTCCTGTGTCTCTGCCTCTCTCTCTCTCTCTATCATAAATAATAAATAAATAAATATTAAAAAATAAATAACATAACATAACATAACATAACATAACATAACATAACATAACATAACATAAAATCCTGGGGAGAAAAAAAAAAGTAAGGAAGAAGGAGCCAGCAGAGCCCTGCCCCACCTGTGGTCCTGCAGGGACGATTCAGCAAGCACACAGCCAAAGCTGTTATTTTTGCAATTCTGTAGTTAAAACATAGCTACAACAACAAGTCTTTAATTTCACAGACTTATAAACTTTCCGCTGCTAATAAAACTTAAGTATTGAAGGTTTAAGAAATATGTCCTTATTTTTTTTTTAATTCAAACATAACACTTGGATATGGCAAGAATAAGGGTGTTTGGAGAACGCTGGCTCCCTGTGGGGACAGGTCCTGTTCACTCTCCACCCAGTCAGCAGAGGGCAGAGCTTCCCCCTACCCCACTCCCCACAGACATCTGGAATTAAAATGCTTCGTGTAAGTGGCAAAAGCACAGCACCGGGGTTACCCTACAACACTGGTTCCCACGCTAGAGAACTCTCCTGCCCATCCCTGAGTACCACATACCCCTCCTCCCCATTTGTGAAACACCATGTACCTGCCTCAACTGCCCCGTATCAGTGAATGCCAAGACCACTCACTGAGATATTCAAGGCCAAACATCTACACTGCCTCAATTCCTCCCTTGCTCTTCTGCCTTAACTTACCACACACTTCAGCAAGGCCTCTCTACACACCACTTCCAAAATATATCCCCAAGCTCCCCGCTGGTATCCAACCCTACTGCTACCAGCCTAGTGCACACATTCTCAATGTGACAATGTGGCCCTCAAAGGGCAGAAAATGGCTCACGGGGTAGGGTGTGAAAAGTTCTTACTCTTCTTATGTATAAAACAGACACAGGGGATCCCTGGGTGGCTCAGCAGTTTAGCGCCTGCCTTTCTTTGGCCCAGGGCACGATCCTGGAGTCCCGGGATCGAGTCCCACGTCAGGCTCCCGGCATGGAGCCTGCATCTCCCTCCTCCTGTGTCTCTGCCTCTCTCTCTCTCTCTCTCTCTCTCTCTCTCTCATAAATGAATGAATGAATGAATGAATCTTAAAAAAAAAAAAGACACATGCAGGGCACCTGGGTGGCTCAGTGGTTGAGCGTCTGCCTTTGGCGCAGGGCGTGATCCTGGGGTCCTGGGATTGAGTCCCACATCAGGCTCCCTATAGGGAGCCTGCTTCTCCCCATGTCTCTGCCTCTCTCTATGTCTCTCACAAAAAAAATTAATAAAATCTTAAAAAAAAAGACATATGCAGTATACAAACAGACCTACAGTACTTTCAAATTTCATGAGGGTCCACTCCTAGGGATACACCTCAAAACTAAAAAGCGGTTCTCAAATCCTAGTACATAAATGTTTGTAGCAGCAGTATTCACAACAGTGCAAAGGTGGAAACAATCCGAATGTCCATTGACGTACAAGCTGTGGTGTCCACCATGGAACATTACTAAGCCATAAAGTGGTATGAGGTACAGACACATGCTACAATGGGGAGGCCCCTGATTTTGTTCCAATGAAGTATCCAAAATAGGCAAATCCATGCAAATAGAAAGCAGACTGATGGTCTCCAGGAGCAGGAGGTGGGGGTGGTGGTGAGTGTCTGCTTCATTAACAAGATTTTATTTTGGAGTGATAGAGATGTTTTAGAACTAGAGAATACTGGTGGGTTGCACAACACTGTGAATGTACTAAATGACACTGAGTTTTATATGCCACCATATAAAAATGGTTAATTTTATATCATGTGAATTCCACCTCCATTTAGAAAAAAAGTCACAGGAGGATGGATAGGAAAACATGTCTAAAATAGCTCCTCATGGGATCATAATGAAAGAAATGGTTGGAAAGTACTGCCCCTGCCCATCACTTCTCACCAAGACCCTGTAAGAGCTTCCCATGGGTCCTCCCACCTCCTGCTACAGCACCCCTCTTCAGTAGCCCTCCGCAGAGCAGCCAGGCATACCACTCCTTCATATAAAACATCCAGAGGCAAGATGCCTGGTTTGGCACAGTGGGTAGAGGATGCAACTCTTGATCTTGGGGTTTTGAGTTTAAGCCCCAAGTTGGGCATAGAGGTTACTTAAAAATAAAATGCTTTTTGTTGTTTTTAAAAGTAAAATGTTTTTTAAAAAAATAAATAAATAAAACCATCCTAGAGGCATACTATCCCCCAAAATAAAATCCAACGACACATCTGATCTTTCCTCTCCTCATTCTAGAATCCCCAGCCTCACGGGCCTTTGTACTATTCCTCCATATTCAAATCTGCTCCCAACTCAAGCCTTTATATATACTTAGGATTCCCCTGGAAAGGCCCCTGACACCATCCCCACCCATGTCATAGTGGCTGGTAACCCTCAAATATCACCCTCAGGGCTCTTCCCTACTGGCCCAGTCCACAGGGGTCAAAGTGCATCCTGTCATCTCCCCTCTGCTCTGTTGAAACATCACCACCAGGAGAGCAGGGACCTTGCCAGGCACCTAGGATGCCGTCTGGTGTCCAAGACATTGACAGAATGACAAATACTTAAGTGAAGAATGAGCTCTCCATTTTTCTTCTCATGACTGTGGTCATGATAAGCAAAAAAGAAACAATATTGGCAATATTGGCAACCAAAATAAAATCTTTTTCACAAAAAGACATCAGTTTCAAGAATCTTTAAAAAAAAAAAAAAAAAGAATCTCAATATTCTGCAGCTACCAACAATAAGGTGTGCTAAGAGAATGATCAACAATCCAAAGAAGAGACATAAATGAGCAGCTCAGGGAAAATATGAATGATCAATGAACATGCAAGAGATACACACACAGACACAGATATAGATATGTATCTACATATATATATATCTACATATATATCTATATATCTCCATCCTATATCTTTTTCACATGCATGGTTAACTTGTTTCAAAAAAATAACACCTAGGGGTGCCTGGGTGCCTCGGTCAGTTAAGCATTCAACTCGATTTCCGCTCAGGTCATGGTCCCAGGAATCGAGCCCTGACCAGGCTCCTAGCTCAGCCCAGAGTCAACTGGAGATTCTCTCTCCTCCTCCCTCTGCCCTTCCCCCCGTATGCACTCTCGATCTCTTGCTATCGCTCAACTAAATAAAATCCTTAAAAAATAAAAACTGAGCCACCTGGGTGGCTCAGTGATTGAGCATCTGCCTTCAGCTCAGGGCATGAACCCAGGGTCCTGGGATGGAGTCCCACATGGGGCTCCCCGCAGGGAGCCTACTTCTATGTCTCTCTGCCTCTGTGTCTAACTCTCATGAGTAAAATCTTTTTAAATAAATAAACAAACACCTAGTGTTGAGCATAGGTGAGGAAAGACGAACACTGACAGGAATTGTAAAACCTTTTAGGACAGCAGTTAGGTGATTCTGGTATTACCCAAGATTAGATTTTATAAAACACACAGACAGCAAGGTCCTGAGGCTAGGAGTTCATCCCATAGATATTTGTGTCAAGTGCCAGGGCCACAGTATATGCACGTGAAGTTTCACTGCAACAGTATTTATGGATACAGAAAAACAGGAGATGGTGTATAAGATCTATTAATTGGAGACTGGCTAAGTAAATACTGGTATAAATACTATACAACCCTAAAAAGAATGATGCAGATCTGCATAATCTGACAAGCACTGATCCCCACAGAAATATGCATAGAAAAAAAAGAGAAAGGTAAAAATCATGTACAGAAATGCCTGTAAAAAAAAATAAAATAAAATAAAATAAAATAAAAAAATAAAAAAAAAGAAATGCCTGTAATAAAAAATAATAATAATTTAAAAAATAATAAAAATTTAAAAAAAGAAATGCCCATAATTAAAAAAAATGCCCATGATATGTGTTAATGTTTATTAAAGCACATGCACCTCTTCAAATGAATGTATACATAGTTATTTTTGGTAGAAGTACAGTCTGCAGACTGTTAAGAGTTGGATACTTACATGAAAAACACACTCAGGGTGTAGAGGTAAACAAAACCTGACCTTTCATTTTACATCTTTCTATACTCTTTAATACTGCTGGGTTTTGTTTTATCTTAATTTTAACCATGTAGTGTCACCATCATTAAAAAAAAGTCAACTGGGACACCTGGGTGGCTCAGCAGTCGAGCATCTGCCTTTGGCTCAGGGCGTGATCCTGGAGTCCCAGGATCGAGTGCCCCATCGGGCTCCCTGCATGGAGCCTGCTCTGCTTCTCCCTCTGCCTATGTCTCTGCCTCTCTGTGTCTCTCGTGAATAAATAAATAAAATCTTAAAAAAAAATAAATAATAAAGTCAACTAAAGGTCTTTAGATTATGGGTCACTTTGCCCTTTTAAAACTACTTCTGTGGTTTTTATTGGGGGGTATCTTTAAAACGTGTAAAAATATGCTTATTATTGATCAATGTAAACAAAGGAGAAAGAATTCTGGAATTCTCTTACTCCAGTGTGGTTCAATGGTGATACGTTCTTTCTTTTTAAGATTGTATTTATCTATTTGAGAGAGAGAGATAGTAAGAGAGAACAGAAGCAGCAAGGCGGGGCAGAGAGAGAGGGAGAAGCAGACTCCCTGCTGTGCAGGGAGCTTGAATCTGACATTCCAGGACATCAAGATCATGATCTGAGTGAAGGCAGATGCTTCACCGACTGAACCACCCAGGGGCCCCTCAATGCTTGTGTTCTTAAAAACATTAACTCTGGGGCAGACTGGATGGCTCAACAGGGTTTAGCGCTGCCTTCAGCCCAGGGTGTGATCCTGGATACCTGGGATCGAGTCCTGCGCATCGGGCTCCCCGCATGTAGTCTGCTTCTTCCTCTACCTGTGTCTCTGCCTCTCTCTCTTTCTGGGTCTCTCATGAGTAAATAGGTAAAATCTTTAAAAAACACATGGGGAGGGATCCCTGGGTGGCACAGGGGTTTGGCGCCTGCCTTTGGCCCAGGGCGCGATCCTGGAGACCCGGGATCGAATCCCACATCGGGCTCCCGGTGCATGGAGCCTGCTTCTCCCTCTGCCTGTGTCTCTGCCTCTCTCTCTCTCTCTCTCTGTGACTACCATAAATAAACAAACATTTAAAAAAAAAAAAAAAAAACACATGGGGAAAAAAAAAACATGAACTCTGGCTTCGTATGTGACCACCGAGATGAACATGTAAAACAAGGCTAGCCAAAACACCTAGAGTTTGGGGGAAATCACAAAGTTAGCAGAGGCAATACATACATAAAATTTGCATGAAGAAAACAAATCAATGTATCCGTTTATCTGCATTTATATTACTTCATAAAACCACGTTTCTTCCCCTAAGATATATTTCCCAAATTTCATTTGTTCACATGCCCCCATCATTTCCATCATATTCTCATGCCATCTATACACTACTGATAACTAGAACCATATGGATAAACACAGAAAAAAACACCGCTCCCTTGAAAGGAGCAGAGAGCCTAGGAGGATTCCATTCTACCATAAAACATTATGGTGATGATTATCAATGTTGTTTCTACATTAAAAAATCTGAAGGAACAACCAATTTTTTTTATATTTTAATTTATTTTTTAAGAACATCCGATTCTTAACAGTTATTACCTCTCGGGATAAAATTATGTACTATTTATTGTAGAATATTCAAGTTTAAAAGGAATAGATTATATATTCAGGGGGAAAATATGACACAAAACTGAATGTAAATACGGAGGAGCTTCAAACATGAACGTCAAGCAATCAGAATTTTGTTATCAGTGCTAAAAGTCAAAATCATGGTACATTCACATAATTATTCTCAATGGATTCTGGAGGGGCAACGGTGTCCTCAAGGGACACATAGCAATGTCTGAGAACATTTTTTGCTGCCTAACTGTGGGCAGGGGTGGGTGCAACTGGCATCTAGTGCACAGATGCCAGGAATGGTGCTTAAATATACTGCAATGCACAAGAAGGCCCTGTCATAGAATCATCCAGCCCCAAAGTCAACAGTGCAGAGACTGAGAAAACCGGTTTTAAATTATGCTAGACATTTTCAAAAGCAGAAAGACATTTGGAAATGCTCATTTCAATTAAGCTTTGACACAGATGTCAATCCTTTTGTAAAGCCATAAATCTTGCCCAAAGGAAGAACTAATCGCCTTTGAAGTCACAAATAATTTAATCAGATTTTATACTTTGATGTACAATTCACAAGTGTGGGCTAAAACACATCATTTATTATCTACATTTACAAAATCCTAGCCTGTGCTAAGTGCTATTCTGACTCCATGAAACACTGAGTCTTAGAATTAAATTAGGAAAAAAATGCCCCTTCTCTCCCACATACCCCAGCACTCTGGGGGGTGGAGGCGGAGGAGGTAGTGATTCATGACAAATTTCCTCTACTTATAAATCTGGGAAGCAACCTACATCTTCAAAGGGCTGTAGCTTGCACAACTCTTGGTGGCCTGCAAAGACGATCCACACAGTAGAGCATCACTGGACAGTCTAAGACAGGACAGATATGCTGTTTTGAAGAACTATTTAACTAACATGGAAAAATATCCAATACACAAGGTTAAGTTTAAAAAAAAAAAAAAAAAAAAAAAACCTCAGGTGTCTGGCTGGCTCAGCCCATGGAGCATGAGACTCTTAATCTTGGAGTTGTTAAGTTCACGTCCCACAGTGGGCATAGAGCATACTTTAAAAAAACAAAAAAAAGTCAAAACTGGGCTACAACAGATATTGCAAACAAGTGATCCATGAACTATGCAGTTCACGGAGGTATTTGATGCACATAAAGATTTTTATGAATTTGGGCAGCCCAGGTGGCTCAGCAGTTTAGCGCCACCTTCAGCCCAGGGCATGATCCTGGAGACCCGGGATCGAGTCCCGCATCGGGCTCCCTGCATGGAGCCTGCTTCTCCCTCTGCCTGTGTTTCTTCTCTCTCTCTCTCTCTCTCTCTCTCTCTCTCTCTCTCTCTGTCTCCCATGAATAAATAAAACAAAATCTTAAAAAAAAAAAAAAAGATTTTTATGAATTTGAGCTAATTTGTAAAATTTGGGGTAGTCCACATTTAAAAAAATATTTGAGGCTTCTCTTAAACAATGAGAAAAATGGCAACAGACCCCACATTCCCATTTGGCTAGAACCAGCAAAAGAAAAGGGCCCCAGGACCCTACAGGAAAGGTGCATCTCAAGAGCATAGCATTCTGAAAGGTCCAGTTGATGATGACCTGCTAGTGGGGTAGGAGGAGCTTTTTTATAATGAAATGCTCCAATATATCACGCATTGGAAGAGTAAGTACTGCTTTCGGAGGTATACACAGGCAGCCACCTGTCTGTGATCAGTCCTGAGGAAGAGTGTTATTTCCGTTGTATCACGCTGATCCCAGTCCCCACCACTTCCCAACCTTGCTCATTTCCGTACCCGCCTGATCCCTGAAGTATGTGAGTTTTCAAATTAATAGTATGACTCATGAGCCAACACAGAAAAAGTCCTGAAAACAATAATCTAAGGGCTGACTGAGAGGTGGGGCGATCTGTGACTTTCATTTTGATAAATAACAATTACTGTATGATAAGTACATGCTGATATGATGAGAAAAGAGTATACCAAAATGTTTTTCCCCCTCCCTAAACAGTAACCCATAGTTGAGCTACATAGTGATAGCCAGGCACTAGGATTCTTACCCTAATACACACTCATGACTTAAGTCAGGATCCTGCAAGCAAATATTGGCAAAAGCATCAATTCTGGCCAAGAGCTCTAGATCAAAGGGGAGGCAGGAAAATCACTGAGAATATACACCACTCTGACTAGTAATCAGGACACCATGAGTGAAAGGCTTCTGGCTGAGCAACCTGCTCCTTAGAAAACAAAATCAGGGCAGCCCCAGTGGCTCAGCGGTTTAGCACTGCCTGCAGCCTGGGGTGTGATCCTGGAGACCCGGGATCGAGTCCCACGAAAGGATCCCTGCATGGAGCCTACTTCTCCCTCTGCCTGTGTCTCTGCCTCTCTCTCTCTCCCCACTTCTCTGTGTCTCTCATAAATAAATAAAATCTTTAAAAAGAAAGAAAGAAAAAAGAAAACAAAATCGACTTCTGTGGATTACAGACACCTGATTTTGAGTTCTTCCATTCCCCCACCCCTAAAACAAAAGGTTTCTAAATTCTCCTAAAAGTTTTATTTAATAACTTATTTCAATGTGTAGTCTATGTTGCTGAACCACAAAATCTTTACTGCTGAAACTAGTACAGCTTTTCTATCCTAGGACTATCTTTTTTTTTTTTAATAATTATGTATAAATCACAATCTCATCTCAATTATACTCTCCCTGACCGTGGGGGATTTTCAATAAACAGTCCACTTCTCTTTCTACTAAATGCTACCATTGCTGCTAACAGCAGAGGGCACTAGGGTGCAACGAAAAGAAAACAGATCTAGAATCAGGATCTGGCTATGGGAACAGAGGCACATCCCTACACTGTCCACAGGGACCTCAACTCACCTTCCATAAGATGGAGATTAACCCACAGTTCCTTCTAATTTAGTCTGTAATAGAGGTTGGCAAACCAACTCATGGGCGAAAGCTAGCATACCACCACCTGTTCTTGCAAGGCCTGCAAGGGTATTTACCATTTGTAAATGGTTGGGGGCGGGGGGGGGGGGGGGAACTAAGGGATTAATTGTTCATGAAACACACAAATTATATCAAATTCGAAGTTCAGTATCACAGCCACGTATTGCCTGTGCCTGTCTTATTAGCACAATGACGGTGTTGAATAGCTGCACAGTTGTGACAGAGGCCCACAAGCCTAAAATATTTACTATCTGGCTCCTTGCAAAAAAACAGGATAATTTGTAAGATTAAAATGATTTGGAATACCGCCTTCTCTACCCATACATACTACTCACTGGCTGTCTATCTCATAATTAGCAAAATGATCCAAGCACATGCTGGCAAGAAGATCATATTTTTGGAAAGGGATTTTAAAGTATCCTGAAATGGAGAGTCTCATTTACCACTTAGAAAAACCATTCAAATAAAAAGGAATTTTGTCAGGAATCCTAATGTTGTTTCAATTTTGCTATGTCCCAAGGAAAGAAAGAAGCTTAATTAAACATATAACCTGTCCTCAGATTCCTACAAAACTGTATTTCCTGAATATGAAACAGGATAACCAACAGTGGTCACAGACCAACATGTTCTAATTTACAAGTTAGGTATTTACTTCATGCATATTAGAGGGGAAAAATGCAGTAAGAATTTAAGCACATTTATACATATTATTCAGCTTAGGATAAAGCGATGTTGCAGATTTAATGTTTAAGTATGTAGTAAAAACAGAGATACTAGCATAGGGCAAACTGGTGGTGACGAAAGTTCAGGTAACAGTGATTCAGCAGGACTGCTGCCTGGTTAGGACACCTCAAAATTGAGCTCTCTAGGAGAGGTAACAGGCTGCAGAGTTGCTGTGATTATGTACCATGTTTTGTTAGCTTAAATGGCATCATGTCACAGAATAAAAGCAAGCTTTAAAGAACTCTGGTCTAAAACTAGGAGGCAAAAGAAAATTTCTGTTCTGAAAGTATCTCAACAGAAGTTGCATCATCTGAGAACAAAGCTCTGAAATGCAACCGAGTGCCTAGGACCACATGGTTAGGATCACAACTGGGGAAAAGAGATCACAGCCTTTATTTTGAAGAACTGAAAGCCACTGGTACTTCACTCTCTCTCCACCTACAGCCATTTTGGGAACAGCTCCAAGCAGTACCAACCAACCAAGAACAAGAAACAACACAACCAAACTGATGAATTCTTTGAGCTCACTTGATGGAGTTCCCCTTGTTTTACCTTTTGGGGACTTTTGTGATCTCTTGAAGAAGAGGTGCCAGGTCGTTAAAGAGTTCTTATGTAAAGGAAGGAAGGGAGGGTGGGAAGGAGGGAGGGGTGAAGGGAAGAGGAAGATGGAGGGTGGGGGGTCTGAAGAGCTATCCAAGTTTAAGACATTGGCCTAAAACAGACGGCCCAACCTACAGATGGATTTTATTCATTCCGGAAAATATCCTAAGACATTTTGAGCTGACATTTAAGAATTGAGGGGGAGGTTGGGGAGGGTCTTAAATAAGAACGCAAATTTCCCATGATTCTGGAATAATGAAAAGATCAGAAAACCAAGAAGCCATATTCCTGCATGGCAACCACAGGTCTTGAAGCCCTTGAGGTAAGTCATGTGTCCAGGGGTTCATCAGGTCCTGCCCTCTCGACAGCTCCCCAGCCCAGAGCCTGAGAGGTGGCTGTATTTTATCATCACGCTTAGTGTAGAAGCTTCTCTGTGCCCATATTTCTCAGAGGTAGACCAACAAAGGATAAACAGTGAAGGCCATGTTTCAAGAAAAATGAGAGTAAACCCATTTCCTTGTAAAAGTAATAAAGTTTCTAAATATTAGACATACACCAAATAATATCTGGGTAGAAAGAATTCAAGTCACCATCCCCTTCCTTATACTTCTCCAGCATCCCTCTTTTACATCACTTCTCTGAATCTGTGTAGGCATTTGCTGAGCAATCACCCTAAGAAATAATATAGAAGCCCACATCTTTGTAGCACTTGCTATTTTAAGCACTGTTCTGAATGCTTTGTGTATCCATCTTCATTTAACCCTTAGCAAGAACCTATGGAGCAGGGACACCTGGGTGGCTCAGCGGTTGAGCGGTTGAGTGCAGTTGAGCGTCTTGCCTTTGGCTCAGGTCCTGGGATCAGTATCACATTAGGCTCCCCACAGGGAGTCTGCTTCTCCCTCTGCCTGTGTCTCTGCCTCTCATGAATAAACAAATAAAATCTTTAATTAAAAAGAAAAAAAAAGAACCTATGGGGCAGATCTGTTATTATGTCACATTATAGATGAGAAACTGAAGCATTCAGACACTAAAGTATCTGGGGGCCTAGGTGACTCAACTGGTTGGGCATCCAACTCCCGATTTCAGTTCAGGTCATGATCTCGGGCTCAGGGAATTGAGCCCCACTTCAGGCTCCACGCTCAGCGTGAGGTTAACCAACATTGGTCCTTTCAAAGATTTGTCTTTTCTTTTTTTTCAAGTTTTAAAAAAATGTATTTTATCATTTTATCAGTGCGGGGTCTGTTTGCCGTTTTATTTCTCCCTCTCCCCCCTGCCCTTCCCCACACTCATGCATGCTATCTAAATAAAAATAAATATATAAAATCTTTTTTAAAAAAGACATTCAGTATCATGCCTAAAGCCACATGACTAGTAAGTGGCCGAGCTGGGTTTTGAGACCAGCATCTTGATGCTTTTTTTTTTTTAATTTTATTTAATTATTCATGAGAGACAGAAATAGAGAGGCAGAGACACAGGCAGACGGAGAAGCAGGCTCCCTTCGGGAAACCTGATGTGGGACACAACCCCAGGACCCCAAGATCATGCCCTGAGCTGAAGGCAGATGCTCAACCACTGAGCCACCCAGGCGATCCCAGCATTTTCATTCTTAACCACTATTCTACACCAAGTGTCAACCAGGGCAACTTTTCTTTAAGGAGTGGGAGTGTTCTGGGGCGAGGACATTTACTGCTGACCTTACACACTGCTCTAGTATCTGAGCACTAAGTAATGTGAAGGTACAGTTTTGACAGATAATCTTCCGAGTAAAATAACATTCTTAAGATATAAACTGTTAGGGGTAGTTTTGCTGTTCTGATAATCCAAGAGACATTTGACCTGAACTCTCACTTCTGCAGGGAATGACCTCCATTTGACCTTTGGGGATCACTGGTCTCATTTCTTGATTCCTAACAGCAAGAAGCCCACTGGGTTACCCATTTAAAATTTTAAATATAGTCTACTGGAGCAAAACCCCACACAGCTCCCCTGGATTCTGTGGTGCTGGCCAGCTGGAACCCAACAGGCATGGCCCCAACAGAAGCCTCATATCCCAGAGGCCTCCTCCCCATCTCCTTCCCAAGGCTGACCTGTGCTCTTGTCCAGGAAATCCATGGACTCCTCACTGGCACTGAAGTGGCTCGACGTGGCCTTCTTCTCAGCATCCTGCTCCACATCAGAGCCCGTGTGCACAGAAGAGTTTGTACTCATGGGGGAGCGTGGCATGTCCGACAAGGAAATCCTGCGGCCTGCGCCCCCACTCAGCATGGGCTTGCTCATCAGGATCTTGGGGGAGGCCGTCATGTCAAAGTTGAGCTTGACCTTCTCCTGTTTGTCTATCTTGGCGGCGCCAGCACTAGGGTTGCTGGGATCAAGGAGCATTTGGTACTGGCTGTTGGGTGTGTAGGGCGTCCTAAAAGGAGAGTAATTAAAAACCCCAAATTTCCTGCGGATGTTCTCCACATACACCTCCATCTCTTGCATTGCACTGTTGAAGATGCTTTTCGTCTTTTTCACAGAAAAAGGAATTTCTTTAGACATGAGGTAGCAATTATTTATTGGAACCCAGGCCCTAGAAGTACAGAAGAGAAAGAGAGTAGAGGTTAACCAACACTGGTCCTTCCAAAGATTTGTCTTTTCTTTTTTTTCAAGTTTTAAAAAAATGTTTTATCACAGCATGTTTAAGCATACGATACACCACTGTCGATCATGGACACAGGTTGTACGGTGATCTCTACAGCCTATTCATTGTTAACTGAAATTTTATGCCCAGTGACCAGTACACCCCCATATGCCCCACCCCCAACCCCTGGCAATCCACCATTCCACCCGTGGATTCTGTGAATGCGAATGCTTGAGATACGTCCTACAAGTGGAATTCATACACTATTTGTCCTTCTGTGACTGGCTTATCTCACTCAGCACAATGACCTCTGGGTTCGGCTATGTTGTCCCATCTTTTATAAGGGCTGAATCAGAACCCATAATGTGTACCTACCACGATGTCTTTATCCATTCATCTGACAATGGACATTTAGGTTGTTTCCAGAACTGTTTTTTTCCTTAACGCAAACCAAATTAGCCTGGTATGTTTGCCAAGAGTCTTGAATGTGTATCCCATTCTTTAAAAATGACTTGGTTTGAATGGTTAATACGTGATTAACCATTAACCCAGACGTGTTCTGTCATAAAGAACAGAACATGAACAACAAACTTAGTTAGAACATTAAAAAGCTCATAGATTTAGTCATTTTAATCCATTAAAAAAAATAATAAATCCATTCCTTTTGGCTTTGGGTGAGTAGAGAGTAAGAAAACGAGCACTGAGGGCACCTGTTGGTGCAGTCTGCTAAGTGACTCTTGATTTTGCCTCGGGTCATGATCTAAGGATTGTGAGATCAAGCCCCACATTGTGCTCCATGCTCAATGCAAAATCTGTCTGGATTCTCTCTCCCTCTCCCTCTGCCCCTCACTGCCATGCTCTCTCTCTCTCTCAAATAAATAAATCTTAAAACAACAACAACAATCCTGCATCCAGGACTGCACCTTCTAAGAGAGAATCGGTCCCATAATCCACTGCTCTGCACTTAGAAGTAAAGAGTTTTCATGGCACTAGAAAGAAATGCTGGAAGACTGGGGCTCTACGTGGCACTAGAAAGAAATGCTGGAAAACCATAAACCCAAAAGGAGGTGCATGGCTTCAAACAGGAGATAATTCATATGGAAAATGAGCAAAAAACCAGCCTCTACCTCCCATTCCCAGCTGGTTAGTCTTCCTATCTTCAGCCCCTCACAACCCAGGATGTTCTGCAGGGACTTCAGGAGAACAAGAGCTGCTTTTCTGGAGTTAGTGGCTGACCACAGGCAGGAGATGGCAGTATAACCACTGCTCAGGGCAGGGCTGGGGTGGAGCCAAAGTGTGAACCAGAGGACATACAGTGTGACATTTGATTCCCCAGCCTCGAACACATTTGTAGCTGGGAATCTGGTGGGAATGAGCTTTTCCAAGGAGGCCTTTTGGATTTCACAGACCATAAACTCAAGCCAGGCACAAAGCAACAGGGAGCATAAGAGGACCATGGGGCGGTAATACAGTCCAACGCAAACACTGTGTACTGGGGAGCCTCACAAGTGCCCAAGCAGGAATCAGGCCCCCACACTGCGGAGTCGTCCAGCATTTTAGAGAGAGAAGCAAAAAGTATGGACTGCTTATATTACATTTTAACCAAATGTTAACAGTGGGCATCTCGTTCCTATTTTGAAGAGTAAATGGCCCGGCCCGGGAAAAATAAAGTATGCACATGGGGTGGAATTCAGGGCACAGGCTGGGGAGGTAGGCCGCTCATGGTGATAACTAGATCGTGACACAAACTAAAACTGAACACCCCAAAAATATCTAACTGCTCTCTCAGCGTGCTGGAAATTACCAGCTTCTCATCCACCCCAACTTGCTGCTGTCATCCTACGGAGACCAGAGCAACCACATGTGCAGCCAAACAGAACAAGGCGGAGCAGGAGCAGGATGCTCTCTGGGTGAGAGACCGTGGCTGTTTTAACTGGGTGAGCAGGACTCTGGACTAGACAGGACAGCTCTGAGGAGCTGCCAGGATGCCCCAGTTGCCGCTGGACAAAGGACTGCCCCTCCCCGAGCTGGCCTCTGTCATCAGTAAAATGGGAGGATGAGCCTCAACCTAGAAGGGAGGGGAGCAAGCGAAATGCACCTGCACCAGTCCCCATAACACCAGGAGCTCACCGCTCACCAGGCAGTCAGCCACACTGTGACTGTGTCCCCAGACACACACACACTTCTGCCCGGGGGCCTCTGTGACTGTGCCCCCCCAACCCCACCCCCCGTCTGGGGTCGGGGCCTTAACTATTTCCTGCCAGGCTCTCAACTGCCTTCAATAAAGGTGTCTGCCAAGTAATTTCAGGAAAGTATTCCCTTTCCTTAAAGCAAGCCCAGGACACAGTTAAAGGGAAATTAGATTTGCTTAACAAAATAAAGCCTCTAGGGGCAATGCCATGAGAGGCAGCAGTCACACAGCTGAACTACTCCCTATACTCTGGGCCTCAAGTTTTCTTCTTTGTAAAATGAGAATAAAGCAGCTTCTGCAAAAAGCACTTAGAACAATGCCTGCTGCATAGAAGGCACTCAGTTCCTGCAAGTTCACTCTTCTATAGCTCTGCAAGCATTTAATAAAATATTTCCTGGATTTTTATATAGTATCATGTATATGTGTGTTCCTATGAAATCAAGCACCCAAAAAGCAAACAGCAAATTTTAAAGGATGAAAAGCATACAATGAGATTCTTCAGAACATGCCTTGATCTGTAAGAGCACCTCCCTGGGCTCGCTCTAGTATTTATTAACAAGACAATAAACACATAACACACGCTTTTCTTATTAAGAAATGTGCCATTTCGGGCAGCCCAGGTGGCTCAGCAGTTTAGCATCGCCTTCAGTCCAGGGCCTGATCCTGGAGAACTGGGATCAAGTCCCACATCAGGCTCCCTCATGGAGCCTGCTTCTCCCTCTGCCTGTGTCTCTGCCTCTCTCTCTCTCTCTCCCTCTCTCTCATGAATAAATAAAATCAAAAAAGAAAGAAAGAAAGAAAGAAAGAAAGAAAGAAAGAAAGAAAGAAAGAAAGAAAGAAAGAAAGAAAGAGAGGGAGAAAGAAAGAAAAGAAAAGAAGAAAGAAGAAAGAAAGAAAGAAAGAAAGAAAGAAAGAAAGAAAGAAAGAAAGAAAGAAAGAAAGAAAGAAAGAAAGAAAAAAGAAACGTGCCATTTCTTATTCTGCTCTCCTGACCAATGTTGCTTACACATGTCCAGGCTTCTGTTTTGCTCCACAACCACAAAGCTGCTCCCTGAGAAAGGGGCATCCTACCCCATATCTCATCAGCCTCCACGTTGTATGGCTGGGTCTGGCCAGCTCTGCCTTAAGAATATCTCCTGGGGGTGCCTGAGTGGCTTGGTGGGTTAAGTGTCTGCCTTCGGCTCAGGTCATGATACCAGAGTCTGGGATTGAGCCCCACATCGGGCTCCCTGGTCAGTGGGAATCTGCTTCTCCCTCTCCATCGGTCTCTCCCCGCTCTCTCTCTCTCTCTCAAATAAATAAGTAAAATCTTAAAAAAAAAAAAAAAAAAAAAAAAGAACACCTCCCCTGAAAGGAAGGGACTTTAGTGGCTTCATTCCTAGAGATCTAAGGTTCTGTTACTCCACCACCATGGAGAGTCCTTAACCACTCCAAGGGGTTCACCCAAAATGAGTCAACAGTTTGGCACATTCCCTCCAAGGCAGCAGAAGACACGGAGGGGGTTAGGCAAACATCATGGGCATCAACTTGGGCTGCTGTCCTTTCCCACAAATATGGCGGCGGGGGGAGTTTCCACAACAGCTCCTTCCCGGAACTAACCTACACCAGCAGGTCCTGGAGAAACGGCTCTGGATCAGGGCTAGCAGAACTCACGCCCCCTAAGTCACATTCAGTAGCTGTCTCATAAGCAGCAGGAAGATGTCCGTGCATAATGGGCTAAGCTGAGAGCAGAATCAAAGACACTAAGAGTCTGACAATATTTGGTGCATGGGGCCAAGCACTGATTTCCCCCACCCACCTATATCCTAAATATATCCACACTGGGTCATAACTACAGAACTGAGAATAATCTCAAATCACCAAGATGGTTAAATTAACACTTGCCATGCTATCATGAAGCAGAAGGAAGATACACAACCTGACAATAATTCCTCTTGCTCTTCAAAGAAAAGGCAGACTCTGATCACAGCCTGTGTGATCTGGACCCTGCCCCTTCCCATCTCTTACCCTTCTCTCCCCCACCTTCCAACTATCCAAACTACCCTGCGCTCCTGGCTTTTCCAGAGCACAGCAGGCTGGCTCTGTCTGGCCCTCCACCCAGATCTTCACTAAACCCCAGCCATTACCTCCTCATCTGAGATCATTTTGCCCGTGTGTTTACTTGTGTATTATTACCTGTAATAATAATAGGATGTAGCCTTCAGGTGGGCAGGAACAGTGTCTATCTGCTCACTCCCATATCCCTAACACCCAACAAGAGGCCTGGCCCACAGCAGGAACCAAAGATTTCCAGCAAAGTGGTCAGAATCAAACAAAGCGAAAGGCTTCCTATCAAACCCGGGACCATCTCAGCGAATTCCCATTTTCCCTCCAGACAATGGACTTCTAGCAACATTTACTCCTTTGTTTTTTATTTGCAAGACAACAAGCAAAGCTGAACAAAGTAACAGTTCGGATTCTGGTGTTTGAAATTATGAACTGTATTTTCTATGCATTCTGTGGGTGTATATAATTTTTAGAATACGTGTTTTAAGTATTCTCCCTAACACACTCAAAACACTTTTTTCAAGCTGCTTGGGAGGGCTTCAGGCGTTTTTTTTGCTTTGTTGAATCACAACATAGCTTGCTAAAAAGAACTAAGAAATTAACCATGGCTCATCTGGGTCTACCTGTTGTTCTCAAGCACACAGAAGCAGGAACTGCTAAGAGCTAGAACAATTCACTTCCCTGTGAGCAAGGGAAAGGGGAGGGTAGAAAGGCTGGTGGGGAGGGCTCCCACCTGTTAAAACAGCCACCTCTTATAATTTCCTATTTTAGCTTCAGAGAAAAGGCCACAGGAGGGAACTACCCAGCACAATGATAAGAGCTTCATTTACTGGCAATCTGGGGAAATACTTCTGATCTCTGAAAGCATTATTTTGAAAAGCAATTTGCACAGCAGTTTAATTTACTCTAGAAAATCCAAAAAAGAACAGCAGCACTTAAAATAGCCATGGAACCTATTCGGCGCCAGTTTCATCAACAAAACTACGAAAGCAAGATTCTTCTCTTAACATACCTGAAAACACGGAAGCCCACACATTAACAGGCTGAACACAGCCCAGGACTGTATTTTCAACCATAAGATCACGGGTGGGTGTCATGACAATAACATAATAATACCTCCACTCCTGCTTGCATCCATGACAGTATCAAAGGTTCAGTGAAAGCTATACGTTTGCAGCTGGTTTTAACTCCCACCTGTCATGTTGTCCAAAGAAACGAGCATCAACCTGCCCATCTTTATCCCTCAGAGCTTTTGCAGGCCAGAATGGAAACCCCTTCAGTTTTGCCCAGACCAAAGGATGTGGATTGCTCTAGGAAAAGAAAAACAAAATCCAGAGTTTGTATGTATTTGACAGCAAGACACACATGTAAAGCTCACTGTGGGAGGACACAGCAAGGCCACCAACTGAATGGAGAACAGTTCCAAGCAAGGTCTCCCAAGTGGGCTTCCCTAGGAGGGCATGAGGCCAAGTCAGGCCCAGGCAAAGCTTGTTCGGGGGGCGGGGGGTGAATGAAGAAGCAGAGGGATGAAGCACAGACCACGCTTGGATCCTGCCCCTAGTGCTATTGCCTGGATGGCCATGAGCAAGAGTGAACACTTTCCTTTGAAACATGGAGACAGCAATGCCTACACCCTCTGGGAAGCTGGGGGAATAAATGTACATTGTACCTGGCATATAACAAGGGCAGTATTAGCCACCTTTGCCCTTTATCGAGGCTGCTCAGAGCCTTAACAAATGCAGGTGTTTATCTCCAAAGACAGGAAGAGACATAAACTATCTTCTACTTTTCTACTTTGCTTGCCCAATCTTGCAGCCCAGGAAGCTCCACCCCTACACCTCCTCCCAACCTCCCACCAGCCCACCCCAAGGACATGCTTCTCTGGGCAGAACACCTGTTTAGAAAATGCAGCTCCAAGAGGAAAACAGGGTGATTTTTCTCTCCCAACCCCCTACCCTCAAAAACTAAGTCACTGGAGAGACCATGGAGTCAATCCAGAGAGGTATTTCTGAACCTCTCAACACAGATTCGTCAAGAACATCCTCAAGTAACTCTCCTCCGGCTTGCTATCTGCATTACTGTGGAGGGTCCCCTCCCTAATAAGCACCTTCCTGCTCTCTACCCTGCAGTTGGCCCGGGGATTAATAAACCCAGGAAATCACAATGCTCCCTCTGGTACGAGAACATTCAGCCCCAGAGGTTTATTCTACCTGGATTACTCACATTTTGTCATAGCTTTATCACTAAAACAGCATTTAAAAACTTCACCCAAGGGATCCCTGGGTGGCGCAGCGATTTGGCGCCTGCCTTTGGCCCAGGGCGCGATCCTGGAGACCCGGGATCGAATCCCATGTTGGGCTCCCGGTGCATGGAGCCTGCTTCTCCCTCTGCCTGTGTCTCTGCCTCTCTCTCTCTCTCTGTGTGACTATCATAAATAAATAAAAATTAAAAAAAATAAAAAAAATAAAAAAAAATAAAAAAAAAACTTCACCCAAGGGATGCTTGGTTGGCTCAGCAGTTGAGCATCTGCCTTCAGCCCAGGGTGTGATCCTGGAGACCCAGGATCAAGAGGGAGCCTGCTTCTTCCTCTGCCTGTGTCTCTGCCTGTCTCTGGGTCTCTCATGAATAAATAAATAAAATCATTTTTTAAAAATAAATAAATACGGGGATCCCTGGGTGGCTCAGCGCCTGCCTTCAACCCACAGCATAATCCTGAAGTCCTGGGATCGAGTCCCACATCAGGATCCTTGTATGGAGCCTGCTTCTCTCTCTGCCTCTCTCTCTCTGTATCTCTCATAAATAAATAAATTGTTTTTTTAATTTTTTTTAAATAAGTAAAATAAATAAAATTAAAATAAAATTAAAATAAATAAATAAATAATAAAATAAAATAAAGTAAAATAAAATAAAATAAAATAAAATAATCTTCACCCAAATTTCATCGAATAAGCCACCTGGATAAAGTGGCCTCTAGGGGCACCTGGGTGGCTCAGTGGTTGAGCTTCTGCCTCTGGCTCAGGTCATGATCTTGGGGTCCTGGGATCAAGTTCCGCATCAGGCGCCCCAAAGGGAGCCTGCTTCTCTCTCTGCCTATGTCTTTGCCTCTCTCTCTGTCTCTCTCATGAATAAATAAATAAAATATTTAAGAAAAAAAGAAAGAAAGTGGCCTCGGGTAGCCATCTAAGACATGGGGTTCAGAAAATGAAGTAAGGAAAGAAAATGAAACTTACACAAGGCTCACAAAACCAGTTATCTCGTTTTTGGCAAGCAGCTAGGTAACACTCTGGACATACTTCAATTTCATTCATCTGCAAAGCAAAAATATGTTAGGATGTGTCATCCCAGGGGCCTCACATCTGGAGGCCCTTAAGGAATGCATGACGGTACAACAGCAGTTAAGTTTAGCTAAACCAGGTCCCGCAGTAGGGGACACCTTTAAGAGGGAGTCCAACTACTTCCCACCAACCCCCATGCTTCCACCTAGACCAAGCTGCCACCACCTCCTCTCTCTTCAAGACACCTGCCCCTGGTCTAACTGCAGCAAAGTGGCAAGGCCAGGATTTGAACCCAAGCAAGTCAGACCCTGTTTGTTAGTTGCTATTACTGTCTCATCAGACTTGTTTTTCTCTTTATCTCTGCATCGTGTAAGGTACCAGATGCCTAGCAGGTGCTCAATAAATTATTACTAATAATGTTGTAACTATAATTGATTAACTTAAAAGTCAATGAATAACTGAATGAATAAGGGAGCAAAAGAATAAATGAATGAATGAATGGTGGCATATGGTTCCCCCTTCTCCCCTTTCTACCTGTGTGCTATTCCAAAGGTACTGGGTAAACAAGCCCTGGCTTCGGAGATCATCCAGTGATAACATAATATTGCTAACAGGTAGATTCAGAAATGCCAGACACAGAGTACCTGGGTTCAGATACTCTGCCCCAAATTCCACCTTGGGGCAACCCACGATTAAAAGCCTTGGCTCCCAAATGTAGGAAAACAAATGAAAACCCAAGGGGGAAACAACTGGACAACTCACTCACACAAAACTCCACATCAACAACGAACATATCAAAAACAGGCCATCACCACTTGTCATCAAAGAAGTGCAAACCAAAATCACAGCGATATGCCAGTTTTCACTGATCGCATTGTAGGGAAAATATATACCTGTTTTTTAAATAAGAACTTCCAATATTGAGGAGGACACAGAAAAACTTCCATTCTCACCCAACCCAGGGTGCTGTTTAAGTTGCTACAGCTTTTCCATAAGCCAATCAGGGAATATCTACCTAGTCTTTGCTATGTTTACAGCCTTAGACATGGTAGATGCCTTTCTAACATTTATGCTAAGAAAATCATCGTAACAAAAACAAAAAACTCTGTCCTTCCTGTGTGTGTTTAATTAGAATGAGGAAACACACTAAGTGAAAAATATAGATATAAAACTCTCTCATAAAAATATGTAGAAATGGACATATCCTAAGATAGTCAAATGTTTCCTTACAAATGAATGAATGAAGGAATGAAGTACACAGACATGTTGAAGTCTATTACATCTTGGTTTTTCACCCTTAAAATGGGGTGTCTAATAAAGCCTCCCTGGAACCATTTCTGCTCCCAGCCTACCCCACAACCACTAGAGCGTCAGGGCACACAGCCCAGGAGTTTCATTTCTTCCATACCATGCCTGGGTGGCTCAGTTGGCTAAGCATCTGCCTTCAGCTCAAGTCATAATCCCAGGTTCCTGGGATCAAGCCCTGAGTCGTGCTCCCTGCTCAGCCAAGAGTCTGTCCCTCTACCTCTGCTCTGCTCATGCTCTCTGTCTCTCTCTCTCTTCAATGAATAAACAAAACCTTTAAAACACACACACACACACACACACACACACACACCCCACTGGGTATTTCCAAGAGAGACTGACTCTCCAGGACTCTCCAGGCCACACCGAGAAACAATCAGGACCGTTCGTTCTCTCACATAACATCAAAACTCAAACATCTTCCATGAGAACTGTAAAAGAGTATGCATAGCCCAATGCCACAGACTGTGGGGTGAAGAAATTATGAGCCCTATCTATGCTACCAAGATAACTCAGGATGCCGAGTGCTTGGCAATGACTCAAGAATGAATAATAAAAAATAAAAAAAAAAAAAAAGAATGAATAATAAAGGGTCATTTCCAGCTCCTATGGTCATGGCTAAGATAGGGTTGGTTTATAACACACTGGCATCCCCTCTTTGTCACTTTAACTTTTCTTTGAAGAGAGGGCATACTGTCTACACCTCAACAAATCCCAAAACTGCTGACCACTGAGAGACTCTGCACATGGAAACCAGCCCCACACTGTGGGTGCATTTAAAATAGGACAGTGAGAAACACATACCTCATGCTCACAGATTTTGATGACTACTTTTGCTATCTGCGTCAATTTGTGATTTCCTAAGGGAATAAGAAAATATGAATTAATTAAAATGGAAACATGTTTTTAACACCCAAAGGATTATCCTTCCACTGACAACCTTTCAACTTCCTTTCCCCCAGGATTAAGCTTTTGAAGGATAAAAACCAGAAGATTCTGACTCCTAATATTGGTTCAAATTATGTGACTTCCCCTAAACACTGACCAATCTTTGGTGCCTCAATGTCATCTCTGAAACTGAGTAATTTGTGTGGGATTCCTACAGCTCACAGGTTAATAGTATCTGGAAGATGCTTTCACATTTGAAAGCCTCCAATTAGTGTAAAGGAGCCTTATTCAACCATTGTTCCGAACTCCAACCCATGAAGGGTAACAGGGGAAAGAAAATAATTGAGTAGCTCTGCTCTGCTTAGTGCTTCAAAAGACATTTCCTTGTTAACTCCTCAAGAAACCGTACTAGGAAGCAAGTATGAGTGTTCCCATTTCATTAATGAGTAAGCCAAGGCTCCAAAGTCGTTGCTTACTCGCGACTACTTGGCTAATGAGTTGAAAATGCTCCAGGGGCACCTGGGTGGCTCAGTGGTTGAGCATCTGCCTTTGGCTCAGCTCGTGATCCTGTGGTCCTGGAATCAAGTCCCATGTAGGCTCCCCAGAGGGAGCCTGCTTCTCCCTCTGCCTATGTCTGCCTCACTGTGTCTCTCATAAATAAATAAAATCTTTAAAAAAGAAGGAAAGAAAAAAAACATGGCCTCAGATCTAACTCTAAATCCCTCACCTGCACACTATACCAGAAGACAAGATGGCCAAAAAGCCATCTTTCTTCAGACCTTATGGTATCTTCAGACATTGTGAATTTGTTGGCAAAAGATTTTACACACATACATACACACACACACACACACACGCCTCGATTCCTGGCTTGTCTTAAAAACTCAAAAGATGTGGTAACTCTATCAAAAAACCACTGGGGAGGGATCCCTGGGTGGCGCAGCGGTTTGGCGCCTGCCTTTGGCCCAGGGCGCGATCCTGGAGACCCGGGATCGAATCCCACGTCGGGCTCCCGGTGCATGGAGCCTGCTTCTCCTTCTGCCTGTGTCTCTGCTTCTGTGTGTGTGTGACTATCATAAATAAATAAATAAACAAACAAACAAACAAACAAACCACTGGGGTGTTCAATGGTGTTCCCTTCAGGCTGGGCAGGACTTCATTCCCCCAGTTCTCTAATCTAGCTCTCCCCTTGGCCAATAGCCATCCTGGTTTGAAATGCTTTTTCTGCCACCTAATCTCAATCACTTGTTTTTGTGATCTTACCAGTATTTCTATATATTTGAACTTATAATCTTTAGATGAATTTTCAACTGAGTGCCTCTTTCTCCCCTCCCAACACCCCTAGCCCCGCTACTGAGCCAATAACGCAAAATATGTGCTTTTAGCAGATATCCACCCACTCATACATCTTCCCTTGCACACTAGCTAACAATCTACACTAGGGCCATACAAGAAAAAGACAGGGTGTCCACTCTTCAAGATCTTACAACAAAGAAAAAGAGAAAAAAAAAAAAAAAGATCTTAACATCCTGGTAAGGAACTCAAACAAAATTTGCCCCATCCAGGAAGTGTGATAAATGCTACCATGGGAAAGTACAGGTACTGTAAGATCTCCTAACAAGAGCAACTATATGGTCTGGGTCCATAAGGGAAGGCTGCTCAGAGGACTCACAGGCTGACAATGAAGGCTAAAACAAAGTCATCAAGGCAGAGTATATAAGCAGGAAAGAAGAGGAACAGAATGGAGCAGGACACTGAAAGAGCTACCTGGCCAAAAGGTAGACAGAGAGGACTGTGGGAGAAGGTAGGGCAATATGAAAGGTGCCATGAGAGGAGACTCTAATGGAAATCCTCTTCCATTCTGTCCAGAAGGCTCAATCCACAAAAACGCAACTGACACAACTTTATCCAGAATATAAAGAACTCCTAAAATGCAATAATAAAAACACAAACCACCCAGTTCTTGAAATGAGCAAATATCTGAAAATGTATTTTATCAAAAAAGATAAACAAATGATTAGTAAGTCCATGAAAAACCACACAATACCATTAATCATTAGGGAAAGGCAAATTAACACCATGACATAGCAGTTCACACTTTCAAGAATGGCTCAAATTTAAAATACAGACAACATCAAGTGCTGGCAAGGATGTGGAGCAATTAAGACTCTCCTATGCATGGCTAGAAGACTGTAAAATGATAGAACCACCTTGCAGAAAGTTTGCCAAAATGTCCTATAAATATAAATAACAGCCTAGTCAATGAGCCAGCACTACCACTCCTAAGTATTTACCCATGAGAAATGAAAATATATGTCTAAAAAAAAAAAAAAAGAAAATATATGTCTATACAAAGACAAAAAAGGATGTTCACAGCAGCTTTATTCCTAACAGCCAAAAGCTGAAAATAACCCAAATATCCTTCAACATCAACAAAGGGAATGGATAAATAAATTGCATGCTAATATAGTAAAAAACCAAACACAGTAATAAAAAGGAACAAAACCACTGGTAACACACGACATACGAATCCAAAAAAAATTACACTGCATGAAATTAGCCAGACACAAAAGAATGCACTATGACTCCATGTATGTGAAATTCTAGGATATGTAAAACTAATCTATAGGGACAGAAAAAAAACGAGACGGATGGATTTATTGGTAAGGGCAAGTGGGAATATAATAGAGTAATAGAAATATTCTAGATTTTATTTGAGGTTGTAGTTATACATTTGAGGTGGTTACACATTTCTCAAATTCAGAGAATGTACTCATAAAAATCTATGCATTCTACTGCATGTAATTATTCCTCCATTAAAACAAAGTTTTTTAAAAGGACAGGTAAGCAGTATCATATAGCCGGAGCCACGACGGGTATCAGTTCAGCACAGAGTCACCATCCCCTATTCACATATATTAGCAATCTATACACAAATATTCTCAGTTTTTTTACCCTGGAGCATGAAAAAAAAAAAGAGTATGTTTCTTTTAGCAAGGGTAGGATATTGGGCAACACACACAGCATACACACTCTTTTTTTAGGAACCATCTAAGCCACCCACCTCCATTATAAATGATGCAGTTGTGCAAAATCCACTTTGCATCGGCCAGGAAAGCTTCTGTGCATCCATACATTTTCTTTTTAGCATTCTGGGAAGAAAAAGCAAGGAGCATAATAACCCGGGAGTCTGTACAAGCCGCAGCCAATTAACACCTGCGTCCCCACATCATTTTCTTAGCAGTCATTTGCCAAATTAATTAATGCTTTTTATCCATTTCCCAAGATGCTATTATATTTGAAATCTAGAACGCCATAAAAAAGAAGTCACTGAACTCATCACAGTAACTTGAACTGTTTCCTCTTTTAGCAGCTGTCATTTATAACGCAGCCCCTTCCAAGAAACAAGATATTTTATATACTGGCATATTTTTTATTCTTTGTAACAGCCTCACGTAAGCCTTGTCACTAAGAACACAAGGACACACTTACTATCATCACCATTTTACAGACAGGGATACTGAGGTCTGGGAATGTTAAGGAACCTGTCCAAAGTTCCAATGCTATAAATGGGTGAAGCTAGGATTCCACCCGTCTTTTCTGAATGCTTCTTTTCTTGAATTCCATGAGGGTGTGTGCAATTTTCCAAAGCAAGTTTGATTCGGTGTTTGGGGGTCAGCAAGAAAAATATAAGGTTTTCTCCTCATCTGTGCTTTTCATTACCTATACTTTGGTGCCAAAAATTTGAAAATTTAGCACCAGGATGATGTGTACAATCTAAAGCATTCCAAGTTTAATTTCCAGCATGGAATTTTAGCCAGAACTTTTAAAAGCACCTTCAGGCAATAAAAACATATCCATAACAGTCAAATAAGTTCTAGGAAGCCACCATCTTTATCAGCAATCTGAAAGTTTCCCCAAACACTTAATTTTCTCTTTACTCCTTCCTGCTGCCCTCATTAGCACCTCTGAGAGAAAGAAAAGAGGAGGTAAGGCTCAAATTGATCAAATCACTGATTCGTAGAAGTGTAACTTTTTCAGGTAAAAGGGTGCAATCACCAGGAGAAGTAATATTTGGAGCTAATCAGTGGAATTCAACACTCCATTACAATCCTTGGAAGAAGGTTAAGGGGATCAAGAGTTCTTCCATCCAAATAAAATGGTACAGAGGAAAGGCAGAGAAACCATCTAACTTGAGATGGGGCACAGGAAGTGAGGGAGGGTCTTTGGTCATCTCGGTAATTGTGGGCTACAACGGTGAGGTTCTTTGATGGAGGCCAACCTTTTCCAATGTACAAAGGTCCATAGGATGGAAGATGTATTCTGCATAGTCAGGATGCTGTTCCAATGGAACAGGCTTCTGGAATGCATCTGTCTATAAAAGAAAGAAAAGATGCTCACACACACCCACAGAAACACAAACCCCCATCATTACTGTGGAAAACCAAGCATTAATAGTAACAAAGTACTTTTAAAATGGAGACAACTTTTCCCACAGTACAGTTTCTAATGGTTTCCCCCAAAGAATTACCTTGGGGAGTACCAAGCTGGTTCAGCTTCAGGCTCTGCCTGGTTATCAATAATCATGGGGGGAGGGGAGACTCTTGTTTTGTTATCTGTTCTGTTTCCAATATATATTCAAATAGCAGGTCCTGTCTTCTTCTATAAAGATTGACCAGAACACACCATCAATCACCCCAGATATGAACTCTGAATAAGGCTTATTAATAAGGCTTACCTATGTCCTGCAAATACCCATAACCAAAACTGACAGTGAAATGTGGTCCTACCCAGAGAAGACACACTTAATAAAGTCCCTTTAAGTGCCAAGAAATATTTTACACTTGGGGGAAAACCAAGATAGTAAGATGCTGCTCCTCCGAGAAACCAAATTCCCCTCAACACAGGGACCATGTCAAACTTTTTCATCTTGAGCCATGTTCTTAAGCCCTCCCTGAAACAGCTCAAAATGCAAGGCCCAGTTTGTTGACAGATGTTTTTTACTTATCAATATATAAAAATCTACAAGATTTGGGGCCCCTGGCTGGCTCAGTGGGTGGAGCATGCAACTCTTGAGCTCAGGGTTATAAATTCAAGTCCCATATCAGGTACAAAGATTACTTAAAAATAAAATCTCAAAATCTTAAAATCAATCAACACCTAAAAGATTTAGTTAAACAACAAATGATAGCCAAGCATGGCATGTGAAAGGGCTACCACTTGTAGTCACTGGAGCCCTCTTTTACCGAGAAGGAAAGTATGTGGCTACAGCAAGTTACAAAGATGCTTCAGTATCATTGGTAACTTTCTGCCCTGATTGATTTTATATCAAACAATTTATGTGAGAAATTAAGGCCTTCTTCGACTTTTCTCCTTGGTTTATAATTCTACAGTGTTGACGACTCTACATGAGTCTGTTCTTTTTTGTACAACAGTCCTCAGCAGATATAATTTAGCCTATGGAAAAGCAGGAAGTAATTCCATGTCACTCAACATAAAAACAACTCTACAGTAAAAAAAAAAAAAAAAAAAAGAAAGAAAGAAAGAAAAAAGTTGTTTTTCTTTCCAAACTGAGGCTATCTATGCTTTTGCTTCCATTGACGGAGATTTTGTTACAGAGACAAATAGATTCCCAATTTAGCAACACCCAATTGGCATGCTCTGAATTTTTTTCGTGGTATCATATTTCAGAATATAATCTCAAAACAAAAGCTCGTTATTTTTTTTTAAGAAATTAAGCCAGAGTGTCTACTCAGTACCCTGAGGTTCTATATTGCTATATATTCTCTCAACTTAGAAAGCAGCAGACTCTAGAGAGTTTAACAAAAGGTCACCACTAGCCCATATGGTGCCTTTGTGCAAATCAGAAAGGGAAAACCCTACTCTCAAAGTTTCTCTAAATTGGTCTGTACGAAGAATGTCATGACACGTTGATTATATGGGCACAATGTATTATTTTTAAGAACAAGGCACTTTATGGTCATCCTCCTTAAAAATGCCACAAAAAAACTAAAACCACCATGGATATGATGTGACTGGGACTCTAGAGAGGGTAACCACTAGGAAACAGGGTGTGCCAGTGGAATATGGCAGTTCTGCTTTCACATCCAGATTACCTTTAAGGGACAAAGGCTGTCAACAAATTCCATTTCAAAATTGAAGGAATGAACCAACATCTCATCCTTTATGGGAGTCTCACGGGTTGAGTTTCACGTGGAGGTTCCATCATCAGACCTTAGTTATATGTAAAGTGGACTGTACACCACTCTCTCACTGAAATGGAATTTTATTAACTCCCATGGGAAGCAGCACAAAAACTCCTTACCCGGAGGGTCTGGGCATGAGGTTTCATACAACCAACCACAATTCTGAATCCCCACCAACTTTCTACTACTTCATGTCACTTCCCAATTAAACTCCTTGGGGACATGGAGTGTTCACTATAGAGAATTAACTGAATGTCATTGTACCTTATGCTTAATTTACAGGTTGTTGAGCCAGGCACATAAGAAGGCCCCAAGAGTAATGCCCAGGTGTCTGCAAAGCAAAGTGTACTCAAAACAAGAATGTTAACAGCAAAGAACAAAAGTCACTGTTTTCCATTTATGCTTCTACCAAGAGGAACATTCTTCTTACCCCTGGCTGTTTCATTTTCTGAATGGCAAACTTGAGGAGGTACGATAGCTGTTCAATGGTGAGCATTGTCATGGCTTTACTCTGAGTCTCGATGCATTCTGCTACTGTAATCTTCTACAAGTCAAAAATCACACAAACGTCCAGTTAGCAAAAAGTTAATATTCCCCCCGTACATAGTTCCCTTTCCTCCTAATTTCCAATAAGCTCAAAATAAAAAATCCTTTCAATCCAAAGGAGACTAGTTGTTCCACTTGAGAAGGACTCCAATCTAGCTGACAATACACTGAATCAGTGGATAAAAATGAAGAGGCACACCAATCCACTGATGACCTTATTTGGGTTTTTCCAAAAACTCATGAAGATGACAGATGCCTCTGAGAAACAGGCAGATAGGCAAGGACCTGAAAAATTGTCATGATGACAACTGTGGGTTTCAAGAATGGGATGTGAAAGGAAAGACCACTAATGGTTTTAGGGTGATCTCTGCACACAATGAATCAGTCACTTAACTTGCTTCTCTTAGCGTTCTGGGCTACCTTTCAGGAAACTGCCGAGCCATTAATGTCTCAATGACATCATTGATGGAAAAGGACAGTCTTCCCCGAAGAAGGAATTCAAGGGATGGTAGAGAGCTAAATATAAATATGACTTCATTCTCTGTCACCACGGATGTGAACCCACTCAGGACATTCTGGCAAACTACACAAGACGCATAGTCTAGCTATCGGTCTCCATGGGAAATAAATGTCATTTTGAAAAGGAAATTCCCATCAAAGAAGAGGCCCAGAGAAATGTCTGAAACCAGACTCTGCTATGTCAATCTGGTACCATATCCCAGAGCTTCAGGCTCCTTATGTAGCAGCAACACCAAAATAGCAAAGTCTGATGATGTCAGGAAACACTCTTTAACCATCTGTGTAGGGAGAGCTGAGAAAAGTTTTCTCCAATTAATCTTGATTTAGTTTCCATCCTTCATATCTCTGGATCCTCCAAAAGGAACTTTTAGATGTGTCTGGTTGGTTGTCGAGGAAAGGGCAACACATGAATTGCTCAGAAGCTGAAAACAGTATGTGACGCACATAGCTAACTCCTTAGCTACCCAAGCTGGAGACAGTCTTCCCAACTGACTGCATCGCCAATGCACCCCGGGAAGAAATTTGGGGCTCTACATCTTAGACACAGAACACCTGTCTGTTTGAATTATTGTTCATTTCCAGGAAACTATCCATGGTGAACACATTCACCTCTCCTCCATACCTGATCCCTTCCCTCCTGGCTGATAGTGCCTGGTTCTCATGATACAGACTGAAAATGCCAGACAAGCATTTTCAAGATTTTTCTTTTTTTTTTAATGCTTGAAGACTGGCCCAATCCTGACCAATGAGGCCAAGGGCAAGTCAGCTGGAGGCTGTAGTAGGGCAAAGTCCTCCTGTGTTTGACCAAAAAAGGGTTGTACAGAGAAACACTCTTAGAGGGATTTTTGTCTAGATACAAGTGATAAAAACCCCAGCCATCTTGCGGGCTTTGGGGGTGGGGGGGGAGCATTGCCTCAACAGGGAAACAGAAAGAGTCTGGCTGTGAACAAACTCTGGCCTGGCACTGTCTCTGGGTTCTTTCTATAGATGAGAATAAACTCCTATTGTTCTACCCTGCATCCATCGAATCCATCAAGATCTATTACTTGTAACAAAAGCCACTATCTTTTCTACAAAATCATTAAACAACTGGAAGGGTGGGTTAAGACAAAAAGAAACAGACGAAGACTTCGGTGCCCACATTAAATGTAACAGAACCTGGTAGAGCTCTGCAACAAGAGGGCATCGCTGAGCAAAGCACCTTATCTTTCTGTCTCAAGTATCCCAGAGAACCAGGAGCCATCTTTCACAACTTTAGGGGCAGAACACCATTAAAATATCATCATCATATCAATGTGATGTCTAATCTCTTTTTATATATTTATTTTTTTTCCTTTCCCAACACAAAAGCAGTACCACAGCCACCACCCTATAGCTTGCTTTTTTTCCTCACTAAAGACATTGGGGAGAACGTTTCATTCCATACACAAAAAGCTTTCTTGTTTGAGATCAAGTTCTAATATACCTTCGAACCCAAGTGACATTCCATGTTAAATGATTTTGTAGATGACATCATTTGCAGCATCTTGAAAAAGCCTTTGAATTGGAAGTTGCCAAGAATAGAAGACACCGCAGAATTGTGGACACAGTAATAATTGTTTTAATAAAAGGAAAACATTTAGGCTTTCCTACAAATGAGATACAACAGATGTTCTTCACTAAAGCCAGTGTGCTTCTGCTCAGGTTCTGTACCTGCAGCCCTCTCACCTACAGGAGGCATGACTCACTTTTTTTTTTTTTTTTTTGTAATTTATTTCTTCATGAGAGACACAGAGAGAGAGGCAGAGACATAGGCAGAGAGAGAAGCAGGCTCCATGCAGGGAGCCTGACGCGGGACTCGATCCGAGGACTCCAGGATCACAGCCCTGGGTGTGAACGCAAACACTCAACCGCTGTGCCACCCCTCACTCCTCCTCTTCTTCTTGAGGTTCTCAAAGCTTAGTGAGGCCTTCCCGGGCCTCTTCTTATGAAAGGGAAACAAACACCTTCCACCCAACTCCTCCTCTTCATTTTATTTGATTTTTGTCCTCTTCTCCTGAAAAGCATGAAATGCGTGCCTCTTTTTGTTCACTGTTGGATCCCCAGCACCTAACAGGCACTCGAGAAACTGTTGTGTCATGAATGAAAGCATCAGATGACAACCACATGGAGCACACAACCCAAATTGGTCTTCTCCGCTCGGGCTACCGCCGATGAGTCAATGATGCAGCAGGAGACAATATCCAAGAAGAGGAAAAACAGCATGCGATCTTTTCAACATATGTGAACTGTTAACAGTTTATAAAGTTAACTTCTGAAATGTTCATTACAGGAGAATGAGAGAAGGTTGCAGATCCCAGAGTGATCCAAAGACCCATGGAGAATCAAAACTCACACAGTGCAGTCTGAGTCTTTGAGATAGTTGCGGTGCTCAGGCACCTGCCAAAGCTGGTCCCAAAAGGGGGTGACCAGGAGAGAGCAAGTGGAAGGCAAGACTTTTTTTTTTTTTCCTGTATCTGGATTATTTGAAAATTTTAAAATAAAAGGAAGAAAGAGAAAGGAAAGGAAATGAAGCAGATAATGCATTCATTCGTCAGGAACTAACCTCACATTCAGGACAAAACCAGTCCCCCTCTGGTTCCGATGTCAGTCTCAGACACTTAGCGTGATAAACCCGGGGACAGAGCTCACAGCAAAGGACTTGGCCTTCCCGGTGACAAACCCAGCAGTAGAAATCATTCCGTCCATCCTGCGGTACAACATCAACAGGGTCTGTGGTGAGTGGCTGCTTCATATAGTAAAACGGACCATGTCTTAGTTCTGACTGAAATGTAGGCAAGAAAGACAGGTTTGGTTTCAAAACAAATGTGCATTCTCAAAAGGAATTTGAACAAATACATCAATAACAACAAAAGAAAAATCACAGCATTTCACACATTCATTAAAAATCTATCTTGGGTTACTCTACTAAATACAGAGTCTGCAGGTCATTAGATACTAAGATTTTTCTATCTTTATCTCTCTCTCTCTCTCTTCTATTTTCAGAAGCCATAGATTGAAAAGCTGGTGTCTAAGAATTAATAGGCTGCCCTCGCAGAATAGTTACAACGGCCACAACCCAGGCATACCCAGATTCAAATTTTAGCTCTACCAGCTGCATGACCCTGGACAAAACTCAACCTCTCAGCTTCAATTTTCTCATCTGTAAAATGGGGATAATAATACCTAACATCATGGCATTTGGGTTGGAATTAAGCAGGATGATATACCGTATGCATTTAACACGGTGCTGCCATTACTAATATAATTAAGAGACCAACATATGGAAGTCTAAACAAAACCAACAAGTGTGGCAATTTACCCTAGGATTCTTTCAACAGCAGGCTTTGGGAGAATAAATCAACTGGATTTGAGTCATTAAAAAAAAAAAAAAACTCTTTTTCAAGTCTACTAAAGTATTTGAGCCAACCAATGGCTTCTTAAAGCCATGATTCTCTAACATGGTAGGTTTTTGCAGAAGCACCAGATATCCTATTCAGAGCGACCAACAGCAGAAAGATGATACGAATGGCCAATTCACACCAGTGGCCAATTCGTGGGACTCAAAACCCCTTCTGACTCCAGAATATCAAGAGAAATGTTCCCCTAATGACACATTATAGAATCTAGCAAAGCCACATTCTGAACACAGAAGATTACTCAGAAGAAATTCATTAGGAAAATGTCTACAAACACAGTATTTAAGAAGTACTATAAGAAATTCTGGGGGAAAGGTGCTTGGTAGCTCAGTCAGTTAAGCTCAGTCTTGGCTCAGGTCATGATTTTAGGGTGGTGGGACCGAGCCTCATGTCGAGCTCCGTGCTCAGAGGGGAGTCTGCTCAGTATTCTCTCTCCCCTTCTCCCTCTGCCCCTCCCAGCCTCCCTCAAATAAATAATCTTTTTTAAAAGATTAAAAGAGATCTCTCTTTTAAAAGAAAGAAAAGAAAAAAGAAAAAGAAAGAAAGAGAAAGAGAAAAAGAAAAAGAAAAAGGAAGAGAAAGGGGAAGGGAAGGGAAGGGAAGGGAAGGGAAGGGAAGAAAAGGAAAAGGAAAAGGAAAAGGAAAAAGAAAGAAAAAGAAAAAGAAAAAGAAAAGGAATGAAATGAAATTCTGGAGGCAATTGGGTGGCTCAGTTGGTTAAACATTCAATTCTTGATCTCAGCTCAGGTCTTGATCTCAGAGTTGTGCATTCAAGCCCCAAGCTGGACTCCATGCTGGGCATGGAGCCTACTTAAAAATAATAAAGAAAGAAATTTTGGTGATAATCATCAAAATGACCCAGTAAGTAGCTGTGCGACCTTAAGAAAGCTACTCAACCCACAATGAGCCTCAATTCCATGGACAATAGCTCAGCCACAACCACAGTACCTATCTTTGACAATAAGCTTTTTTTTCCTGTCCTTCAGCAAAACATTTCGGTTTCCTCGACAAAGATCTCGTATGTTGGTTAAAGCTGCATAATTTTTGTTGGTACTATGAATGAAATCATTTTCTATCCTACTTTCTAAGTAGCTATTTGTTGGTACACAGAAATGTTGTTAGATTTTTGTTAATCCTGACCTAATATATAAAGAGTTCTAATAGTTTAGATTAAAAATATCTTGGGGATCCCTGGGTGGCGCAGCGGTTTAGCGCCTGCCTTTGGCCCAGGGCGCGATCCTGGCAGACCCAGGATCGAATCCCACATCGGGCTCTCGGTGCATGGAGCCTGCTTCTCCCTCTGCCTATGTCTCTGCCTCTCTCTCTCTCTGTGACTATCCTAAATAAAAAATAAAAAATAAAAAAATAAAAAAATAAAAATATCTTCTCTAGGCAAGATCAGTTTTGTCTGTTCATCTCTAGTATGTTTACACTTTTCTTTTCTCCTTATTTTAATGGGGCCCTTATTTTATCCTGGGACCTCCAGAATAATGGAAAAGAGCGGTCGAAATTACAAGCAGCCATGTCGTGTTCCCGGTTTTTATTATGAGGTTTTAATGTTCTCGACATGCCTATTTCTACACTCCTTTTTATCAAACCTCCCAGATGCTTCCTTAGCAGATCTTTGCTAATCCATTCTTCTAAGCCTCCCTACTCTCATTTCTACTGAGAAAACATCTAAGACTTTTAAGGGTGATTGCTAATTCTTGAGCCCAGTTATTTCCTTGGTTCAGCTGGATACAGCACTCTATACTTGGTTTCCAGGGAGTAACATCGTTACCATATTCCCTCCATGTTACAAGTTCAACATACTCTCCTACACACCATCTTCATTTTCTCCTCATAATCCCCCAGAGAGGTACTCAAGATAGACACTACTAGTCTTACTTGACAGATGAGAAAACTAGGTTAAAGCGACTCAAGCAGGAACTATTTCTAACCTGAGTGAGGTCTTCCAGAATGCTTTTGTGGCTTCTGCAACACAGCAGTAAGCCATAGTTCAGAGCCTGACTTCCTTTCAGCAAGTTAATAATAGGACAGGAAGAGCCAATCTAAACGAAACTGGAAGAATCGAAGAGGCCAGCTAATCTCCCTAACAACCCAGGTCTTTCCTGTAGAGTAGAAGCCATTTCTGAAGTTAAGCTTCCCCCCATGTCCTTGCCCCTACCCCACATCTGGCTGGGAACAGGGTGTTCCTGGGGGAGGGAGGGGTGCGTGCCAGGCTGCTCCCAACTCTCTTCAGGATATTCCCTCTTTCCTGAAGTAGTGGTTGTTGCTGCTGAGAACCAGCTGCCTGGTAACCTCCGTAGCCATCAGATACTTGCCTTATCTGCTGCTTGTAAGTGTTTCCTGCTCCATAAACATAGTCTGATAACAAATATAGAACATTTAAAAAAGGAAAAGCAAAATCATTCCAGGCAAAAGCAGTTAAGATTTTCTCCCCGCTATGTAGAAGGTGTGTTACCAGCCTGCTGGTAAGGCAAACAGGTTGCAACCTGTGTTATTATAGGCTGTGTGAGCAAGTGTTATTTCCCTGCTTCTCCCACAGGCTGACTGAACAAGAAAACAGGCAGGGCTCATTCATTCACTTCTCTAATACCTCTCAGCCTTATACCAGCAGCCAAAAGACTTATTCTGTAAAGGTTCCTACAAAGACAGTAAATAGCGGAGGGCTTTGAAGGTCCTGTGGTCCCTATTACAAGGACTCCAGTTAGCCACAGTAGCAAAAAAGCAACTAGAGACAATATGTAAATGAATGAATGTGCCAATAAAACTTTACTTACAAAAACAGGCTTTGGGCAGCACCTGGCTCCCAGGCTTTGTAGTCAGCAAACACCTCTCCTGCGTAAAGCAGAAAACGGGTGCTCCGGCTGTGTGTGAGCACAGGCTACATGTGTGCAAAACGGGGAAACCACAGATTCAAACTCCTACATGGACCACAGAGGTAACATACATGAGCAAAAATACTCCATGTTCCAGCTCTTATTCTTCAGCATTTAAAGCACAAATACGGGCAGCCCGGGTGGCTCAGAGATTTAGGGCCGCCTTCCGCCCAGGGCCTGATCCTGGAGACCCGGGATCGAGTCCCACATCAGGGTCCCTGCATGGAGCCTGCTTCTCCCTCTGCCTGTGTGTCTCTGCCCCCCTCTCTCTCTCTCTCTCTCTCTCTCTCTCTCGCTCTCTGCCTCTCATGAATAAATAAAATCTTTTTTAAAAAATAATAAATAAATAAAGCACAAATACTGCAAAATATGCCTCCACTCTAAGAAAAACTGCCCAGCCCTGGAGCGTGAGGAATGTCACTGGCATCCAGCCTGGACGCTGGCAAGACAACAAGGAGAGGCAGAACTTGGGGCCCATCTCAAGGGGCAGCCCCGGTTCAGCTCCAGCGATCGACACAGCTCGGCAGGTACACACACCCAGTGCTGCCAGAGCTCAGGGAGAGGCCAGCAAGCCTGCGACCCCCCAAATCATCTCAACGGTTAAAACACTGCCTCAAAAAAAAAAAAAAAAAAAAACACTGCCTCAGCCCAACAAGGGGCTTCTGTGGATATTTTTTTATTTTTAAGACAATGCACAGGCCCAACAAAATAAAAAATAAAAGCCAGCCCACCCATTTATGGTATATATATATATATACATATATATATATATATATATATATTCTGTACTCAGAGACAGCGAGGAGGAGCTGCATCATTTCTCTGCCATATTTGATCAAAGGTATAACATTGGCCATCCAATCTGTTAGCAGATTATTTCTCAATCTGTTAAGGAGGGGGAGGGGGAATCCTCCCAAAAGGAGTCTTCATAATCAAATGTCCTGAGACCTAAAAATTAGATTGGTGTTTTTCAGTAAAGTCCATAATAATGTCATGTGAGGGAAGATACTTCTTGGGCCATCTACTGCAGGATATTTGGCAACCTAGCCTTCCACAAAATGCCAGGAGCATCCTTCCAGGCCGTGGGATGTCTCCCCCCAACCCAATCCCAAGAAAAAGCACCTCCACATTTTCAAACCTTTCCTACAGCGTGAAACCATTCAGCCAAAAGGCTATAAAAATTAACTGTAAGCCTTAACTACATTTCTCCCCAAAAAAATTAAGTGTTTTTTTTTAAAGATTTATTTATTCATGATAGACATGGAGGGGGGCAGAGACACAGGCAGAGGGAGAAGCAGGCTCCATTCCGGGAGCCCGACATGGGACTCCAGGATTGTGCCCTGGGTCAAAGGCAGGCGCCAAACAATAAAAAGCGTGTTTTAAAGTTACTCTTACAACTACCCTAAAAGTACTCAATTCCTAATATATGAAAAATGGGTGAAATGGGGGCCAATCTTAAAAAGGTCAACCCCCATCTCTCTACTAGGTAATAAAAGGTCTCTACCCAAAATGGAAAAACATGGGGGGGTTTTTGTTTCTTTTTATAAGACCAGACTAGCTTTCTTTTTTGAACACAAAGAAGAAAATAAAGAAAAAAGAGAAGGGAGAAGAATCTTGACATATGCCAAAAATCAAAGGCACTTTGGTGCCTGAAAGAGCCAGAGGCAGAAGGAATGCACAAAGCAGGCAGGGTGTGACACTGGGGAGGGGTGGAAGTATGGAAAACTAGAGGACCCAGACCCTGTGTCTAAAGGGGCAGGCTCTACTCCACTCCAGCTATTGCCGGCTTTTTCTGAGTTTTTATAAGAACTCAAAAATACAAGTTGCTATTTGAAATCCCATGATCTTCAAATAATGGTGACTAAGAAATTATATTATTGGTAAAACCCAGCCCTTGCAGACCTACAATTTGCTTTTAATTCCATAATTTTGTAACGCTATAAAATTCTAAAAGAAAGAAAGAGAAAGGGGAAAGTGTCCAGAGGATTTTTTTTTTTTAAGGGATTTAAGTTCCCCTTAAGGAAAAACAGATTGTATGGGAGGGAGGCTGCCACTACTATGCAAATATTATATGCTAAAATGAATTATGGGGTCAAAGGTCAGGAATGTCATTTCTGTGCAGTTAGGTCTGTTTCTCCTTTGCCAGCTCCTGACTGTTCGGCCCCAGGGAGTTTTAGGTCTGAAAAACAAACCTACAATCAACCTTATGATGTTTCCAGTCCAAAACCCTATTTTACAAGGTAACTCAATCTCAAAGACAGGAAAAAAACTGACAAGATCCCAACGTGAATTTCCCAGATGCAGTGGAGCTAGAAAGAGCCCAATCTCTAGGTCAGGACTGCATTTTCTCTGGGCAACAGTCTTCTATCAATACTGAAGATGACAGATTATTCAGGGGTGTAACCATGCCCTGTGTCCAGCTACTCAGTCTCTCCTCTTTTCCACACCCAGAGTACAATATGTATTCATGAGCCCCCACCCTGTAGTGACAGCAGCCACCAAACACTGGCTACTTTCTGAGGCGGCTAATCCAAAGGGGGACACAGACTGACAAACATATCATTGTAGTCATGGGCCCTGAGTGTCACAGAAACAGTACTAACACATGGATGAGGAAAAGGAGAAGAAAATGCATGGACTACCCAAGCTGATTAGCTTCCAAAAAGAGAGGTACAAGTCAATTCCTTAAAAGATACGTAGAAACTCAAAACTGTGATGCATTTGTGCATACACAAGGGAGAGGACAAAGGACAAGGCTTTCTGCACAGAAGGGACACAACCTGCCTCATGTCTTCCAGTTACCTGGTAAGAAAAGGTTTGTCCAGGAAGTTAAATTACTAGCTAAATTAAGGTTTGGGGATTATCCGTGGCCTTCATTGGTATTTTGGGTTTTTTTGAGAGAGAGAATCTTTAGCAGGCTCCATACCCAGTGCAGAGCCCAAGGCAGGGCTCGATCCCACAATCCCGAGACCACAATCAAAACCGAAATCCAGAATCGGACACTTAACCAACTGAGTCACCCAGGCACCCCTTCACATCCCCCAGTCTTCATGCCCAGTAGCTATGGCATGCCTCCTGGGTGACAGGGATACGTCCTCAGCGCTTAAAGCCAGACATGCAGACCTAAGCTCAAATGCAGGTTCTGCTTCGCCCTGAGGCCTTGAGGAGACAACTTAACTTCTCTGAACCTCTCAGTTTTCATCTGTAAAGTGGACACAGTTACAGTCCTTTCCCACAGGATTATTATAAACATTAACACAGAAAAATGCTTTACAACAGGAAGTGACATGCTGTCAACCAACGGCTCTTAGTAGTATTAGTAGCTCTTAGTATTAGCTCTTAGTATTAGTATTAGTATTCACCAGCACTATCATATATATTGCTCAACCCTCCTAGAAATTTATTTAGGACCTGTTTCTTCTCTTTTAACAAGAGTCCCAACTCATTAGATTCCCAACTCATCAGATCTGGACTATCCAACACAGTAGCCATAAGCCAGAGGCAGCCACTTAAATTAAAATAAAAAATCCAGTTCCTCCAAGAAACAGACTCTTAAATATACAGAACAAACAAACTGATGGCTATCACAGAGGAGGTGATACACACAGGGGGCAGGGGGGACGGGGGTGGAGATCAAGGAGACCACCTCCTGTGATGGGCACGGGGTATTGTATGGAAGTGTTCAATCAGTATATTGTACACCTGAAACTAATATTACCCTGTATGTTAACTAATTGAAATTTAAATAAAAACTTTAGAAATTTTGGCTCAAAAAACCACAACTCAACCCCTTTGCCATCTGCAGGTGCTCAATGGCCACATGTGGCTTGTAGCTATCATCTCAAACAGCACAGATCTAGAACACTTCTATAGCTGTCATTTCATTATTTCACACATAGTTTTTGTGATTATTCCACTTAGTGTGGAGCCTGGCCTAATTTTTTATTATTATGACTGACATCATGTAGCTCGGTTTACCACCCCAACCCCGTGAAATTAGTAGTGGGACTATTATTCCCGTTTCAGTAGATGAGCAAACTAGGCAAAAAGAGGTTAACTTGCCCACAGCCACACAGCCAAGGCAGTGCTGGCATCTCGCTATATAATTTTGAGAATGGAAATAGATTAGTGTGCAGAAATGCACCCCTCTCCCAGTTCTGAGCATTTAACCGTTGCTAGGTTTCTTCCCATGAAAGCAACAACCTTGTGTTATTCCACCTCCAATCCCCAGGGCCCACTTCGGCACTCCGTAACACAAAAGATGGATGAATGCATCCCAAGGAATCTCTACTGAAATGCTAGCAGAACCACTGGGGCATCCTGTTTCCTCCAATGCCAGGAGATCTGACCTCACAGTCCACTAAAGCATCTCTCCTCTTTTCAAATCAGAAGAGAATCTATCTAGCCTGCATCAGAGAATTTTAAAGCTGGGTTTCTTAAGAGCTCAGACGGCTAATGGATTTTCCTTATCTAGTTGACAGGTCCTGGCTGCAGAAGGAGGATGGGATTCAAGAAGACACCCAAAGCCCCAGGGTCTATGCACAATGAGACAAAAGGGTGACCAATTATGGAAGAGGGCAGTGGGCAATAGGTAGAGTTGGCAGCTGTGTTACCACATTATTTTACAGATGAGAAAGCTGAGACCAGGAGGGAGCCTGCCTCCATCACGCAACCACCTCCAGGCAGAGCTCAGAACCATCCTACTGGCATGGCCTAGCAGGAAAAACTCAGGCCACTTGGGGAAACTGCCCTAGAGTGGGAAAAAAAAGAAAACCAAGGAAAATCCCCAAATCCTACAGCACGGTATCCTCAGCTCTTCTGGATCATTGCTCTGTCCCCCAAAACAGATCTAAAAAGCCACTGGAAATTTCTAGACTCATTTTGAGCTGCCCTTCTTGTCCTATACAAATGACAGCTGGAACAAGGCAGCTTGCTAAATGCCAATAACACCGGCTGTCAGAAACACCCAGAAAGCTGCAGCACTGCTCACTACAGCCTTCATCCTGCTGGTGTGGGCACCATCCCCAGTGGCCCTTTACCTGCTCCTTATTATTATTGTTCAGTAAGCCGGGTTTCTTTTTCTTTTTAATGGGGCTTGTGGATGTGTCCTGTGGCGAGTGGCCATTGGAAGAATGCGGAGGGCTGGGAAACTTTCTTTTCTGGGCTGTTCTCTCTGTGGAGCCAGGATCTGAAAGAGACACACAGGACCACATATTTTAAAGCAGTCAGGGAGGCCTAGGCCCCCCGGGGAGGGGGTGTGTGTGTGTGACACAACGCATTCTGTCCCCGGGCCCGATGCCACTGTAGTGTTGATCCTTCCGGAAATCCACTCACCCCATCTCTTCGGTTAACTGTCTCAAAGGTCAGACACTCTCTCTTCAGCCTAACACCACTTTTGTTAAAGTTTTAATTCACTGCCAGAAAATAAAAATTGAGATGCTTCACATAATCTGGACTTCTGGCTTCTCTTAAAAAACAAACAGAAAACAAAACACACCACAAATCTGAGCCTGCGTGGCCTTATGGCATCAGACAGATCTGAATACCAACCACTGGGCCATTTTTTAGTTGGAAATGTGCTCTCCATTTGCCAATATTCCCACCCTTCTCTCCTGTGTCCCAGTTGACCTGGTTATGACTCAGCCACCATGAGTTGTGTCACACAGATACCAGTACCGTCCTTATCCCAAAGAACTATTTCTTCTCCATACCCATGCTTCATGGCAACAGCAGGAAACCATGAGAGACAGGCCAAAAAGGCCACACACTTCAAGCAATCGAAGGAAGGCACACATACTTCTTTGTGGAAGATGACAACATTCACTGTGTTGTGCTTGTGACTTCTTTTCCAAAGGGACAGACACAAATGACATTCTCACTGATTCTCACCTGAGACATGCCAGCCCCATGCCTCCCCAACTGATTCATTCCTTCCCATGCTGACTCTTCTAGCATCTCATTTAAACACAGACACTTCCACCACCACCCAGCCTTCACCTGCAAGGCCTTGGATCCGTTCCATGCCCGGTGGCTATCTAATTAGCGTAGGGACGAAATAATGACACAGCGTGGTGTGCCTTACATTCTGAGAAAGAGAAGTTACAGTCCCGAGGAAAGACAGCTATGTAAAAGCAAAGGTGATGGGGTGAGATGTGAAATCCAGAAGGACGACTATCCCCAATGCTAACCTGACGATGCTCCTCCCCACTGTTTTTAACTTGTTGGCAAGCCCCAGCACGCAGGACACGCCGTGCGTCACCAACCTCCATGTGTGGACAGGGGCCACTGGGGCAGGTGAACATGGTTTGGTACAGACACACGCAAGGCCTCCTAGGGGTTTCCCTCCAACTGAAAGTCAGAGCATCTTCCAGGACATTCATTAAAGGAGACAGTGAAGGACTTCTGCAAAGGCTGATCCAGTCTCACCAGGCAATTTCAGAAAAATCCTGAGCAAGTGCTGCAGGTGCTGCACTGACCCATAGCCCTGAAAGGATATTAAATGCTAACTGCAGGCACCTTGAGGGAGAAGAAACCCCAGAGCTTGGATCATCCCACAGACTTCAAAATGGAGGCAGAGAGCCCAAAGGATGACCCAAAGGCACACCACAGCTAGTTAGGCAGGAAAATCCACCAAAAAGGTGCAGCCTGGGACTGGTGTTCCCCTAGAGAGAATCTCCTCTCTCCCATACCCAACAGAGGTCCTTAACCCACTCCACCCTCATAAGTGAAGACTCTCCATCTCCACCTTGTCTTTGACTCCATAATCTGCTCCTAGAAACACATGCTACAGATAAGAGTCACAGAGAGCAAAGCACCCCCAAGATGATTCAAATGAAGTACTGGGTGTTGTACCCACACCTGGAAAGGATTGAAATGTCCACAAACTGAGGAGTGATCTAGTAACATACCATAGCCATACAGTGGAATAATTTTTTTTTTTTTTGCATAATCTCTAAGCCCAATGTGGGGCTTGAACTCACAACCCCGAGATCAAGAGCCACATGGTAGAGCATGCTCTACCAACTGAGCCAGCCAGATGCCCTTCATACAGAATATTCTATGGTCATTAAAAATAAGAAGGCACCTCTATGCAAACAGATGCATGACTATCTCCACCCGTCGTATCGGGTTTAAAAAGCAACACACATTGAGCACCATTAACAGATTAACACACACACACACCAAAAATGATGTTATATATCTAAGTTGGCACAAGCCTAGAACATTCCCAGATGAACACAAAACTACTAAAAAGCTCTCTACGGGGACTAGCGGCTGCCTCGGGGGAGGAAAACATGCAGGCAGTGGGGGAAGGATTATTTTTCACGGTGTACCCTTGTGTACTTTATCTATCAGGAGCATAGACTACTTTATGAAAATAAATTTAAAGTGAGGTATTTGGGAGGTTCAGTTGCATGTAAAAAAGCAGCACGTGCAAATCAAACCCAGTAATTAGCAAATGGCAAAGGCCTGGTTCAGAATAAACAATGTCACCAGATGGACAAATTTGGGACCAATTACCACAGGCTTGGGGAGGGCAGGAAGACTCAAGTCTGGGAGTTGTTCAACGTGGAGCTGATAAACCCCAAATAACTCTGCTCAAGGATCAGAGTATGTGTGTTTAAGAAAGGTATTTTGGTTGGGGCACCTGGGTGGCTCAGCTGCTTAACATCCAACTCTTGATTTCAACTCCGGTCTTGATCTCAGGGCCATGTGAGTTCAAGCCCCATGTTGGACTCCACGCTGGGTGTGGAGCCTATTAAAATATAAGTAAAAAATTGGGGCACCTGGGTGGCTCAGTCGGTTACACATCTGCCTTCGGTTAAGCATCTGCCTTGGGCTCCAGTCATGATCTCAGGGTCCTAAGATAGAGCCCAGTGAGTCAGGCTCCCTGCCCAGCAGGGATCCTACTTCTCTTTCTCTCCCTCTGCCCCTCCGCTTGTTCATCCTCTCTCTCAGAGAAACAAATTAGACCTTTAAAAAAATAAAACTAAAAAACCACAAAGGTGTTTTCGAGGCCCCAAGGAAATGCATCCCAGAAGAAAGGGCATCTTGGCCAGCCCAAAATTGAAAGCAACTGGGCAAAGCTTTTGGTATTTATTATGTTTTGTTTTATTTGTGGATAGATTTTTTTTAAAGATTTTATTTCTTTTAAAGACTTATTTATTTGAGAGAAAGAGAGCACACCGCACCCAGTGGCAGGGCAGCAGAAAGGGGAGGCAGAGAGAGAGGGAGGGAGAACCCCAACCAGACCCTGTGCTGAGCATGGAGCACAATGTGGGGCTCGATCTCACGACCATGAGATCATGACCGGATCCAAAATCAAGAGTCAGATGCCCAACTCACTGAGCCACACAGGCGCCCCTGTGGGTAGATTTTTAAAGAAGAAAGTATAGGAGCAAAGACACACCAGCAGAAAAGTTAAGGGAACATTTCAGGACAACAAGCAAGTCATGTGTTTCCAAGTTTCTTAATGGAGCCCGCTGTATTTTGGAAGGGACAGCTTCCCTCATTGCAAGGAACACCTGGGCACACTCCCACTCGCTGCAAACAGAGCTCCCAAACACACTGATGACAAAAAGCACCCCCGCGTACTTCCCAAACATTCACAGAGGGGTGGGACTAGCCTCCTGGAGAATCATTGTGCTGGAATACAGAAATATGGTAGATGATCAACACAGCCTCGCCAACGCTTAGCCAGCCTCCAGGAGGCAGAAAGGACACCAGCCCCTCCCTGGACAGCATAAGTTACCCACTTGTGACTGAGACGCCCTGGGACGGTGGATCCCAAAAAGCAGTCTCCACACTAGTAGCAGTGGCACCACCTGGGAATTTGTAAGAAAGGCACAGTCTCAGACCCTACCCCAGAGCTACAGAATCAGAAACTATAGAATAGAGCCTGGCGATCTGCGGCTTAAGGAGCCCTCCAGAGAATTTGGATGCACACTGGTTTCAGATCCTCCAGGATGTGTGTTTAGGAGATGCAATCCCAGTTCCCAAGTGTTGAGAACCCCGTTCTACACTGAGAAGCCCATCTGCTCTCCTGCCCCACAGCCACCTGTGGGCTCGGTCTGGCGCTGTGAAGACAGAATGGAGCAAGGAGGCAAGGCAAGAGAATAAAACAGCTAAATAGGAGAAGATGCCAGGCCAGCCTCTCTACTTGTCAGGCTCCATCTGCAAAATAGGAGAAGAGATAAAAGGAACAGACCAGAATTTCTCATTTCGCATCCATGAAGGTGCTTCAGGGACCGACAATCTACAAGCCACAGTTCTGTACAAGGACACAATTTCCTGAGAAGAGAGCCATGCCTACATCACCTTGCCAAGGGCGTCATCAACTCCAAAGATTTAAAACTACAGAACGACAGGATCTAAAGGTGTCTTCTGAACTTTCAAATTCGTTATTCCGAGGAAAAGAGAGAAATATACACATAAGCAATATAAGCCACAGACAGCATTTTACCCAAGCAGGAAACCAAAGGGGAAACCAGGGTCCTGCTCAGAGACAGAGGGATCGGAGAGAAGGCTGTATGTACCTTAGAGGACCCCAACCTTCTAGTCCCAGCAAACCACGAAAACCCCAATTCTGTCCCTGGCTACCAACACACCAACTCCCTCTAGAGTTAATGAGAGATTGGCGGCTATGTCCAAGGGGCAGCAGTTTAACAGGTTCCAAGCAACAGACACATCTGTCAAAGGCACAGGCTTTCAGTGAGGCTCTTAAGGAGAAAAGTGAGAAATGCCAACTGGATTCACAGTCCTTCCAAAGCATGAGGGAGCAGGAGAGCATTCTGACTTAAAAACCTTCCCACTAAAAAAAAAAAAAAACCTTCCCACTCCCAGGCCTCAGGTGGGGACAGAATAGTGGGTGTGGACATCACTGCAGTCATGGCAACAAGGCTGCCTTAAGAACCGTTTCGTCCAGAAAGAAAGCTGAGTCAAGCTTTTTTTCATTTTTTAATGATTTAATTCTGACAAGGATTTATTGCTAAACACATCTATAAACTTGGAAGGATGACAAACAGCCACTGTAGACTGAATTACCAGGGAAATGGTTCACTCTTGATCTGAAAGTCCTCTCCGTGGGGTAGCAGGGGCCTGCAATTCTACTACTGCATCAGCCCACCAGTGACCCTCTGCCTCCTAACTCCCATCTCCCCCGAAAAATAAGTCTGGTTTTGAAGGAGTTAACATGGGCAAGGGAGGACAGCTCCTCCAAGCAAAGGACAGAGCAGTGACGCAGGAGAACAGCTTGGCATGGATCAGGAAACAGCAGAACTTTCCCCTCCTGTGACATTTCACTGAAATCTTAATAATACGGGAAGGCCTACTGGGTATTAGGAACATGTGATGAGATCCTTCTCCAACTCGTGTCTTGTGAACCACCAGGAATAATCCCACTCGGCCCTTCCTAGATGTCCCCTGACCTCAAGGACACCAAACTTAAAGATAACCCAGCCTCTTAGCTTTCCCAAGCCAGGAGTATTAACAGCTAAGGCTTTCTCTTAATACATACAACGTCGGGGGCCCTGTTCAAAATGCTTTTGGTATACTTCCGTCTAAGTCACTTGCCCAAGATGACACAAGTAGCAGGGCTGGGATCTGAACCCAGGCCATGTGACTAGGAGGCTCACACATGGCCTCAGGCCAGGGAGGGACTGTCAGTTTTACAGCAAGAGGGCCACATAACACAGGGTCTATGTTTAAGAGCACACTCTCATTTGGCCTTTTTCCCTCGGAAATACAGATGGTGGCCTGGGGGTTGGTGAGGTCGCTGTATTCCCCAGGAAGCACACTCACCTCCCAATGGTGGCACCAGAACATGGGCCGTGCCACAGAACAGGCTAGAGGCAGGGGGCCTGCTTGGTCATCTCTTCCCACGCCTCTCTCCCACACTCCCTTTTTTTTTTTTTAAGATTTTATTTATTCATGAGAGGCACGAGACAGACAGAGAGACACAGGCAGAAGGAGAAGCAGGCTCAATCCCAGGACCCTGGGATCACGCCCTGAGCCAAAGGTGGACGCTCAACCACTGAGCTGCCCAGTTACCCACACACACACCCTCCACGCTCCCTTCCAATCTCCATCCAAGCCTGCCAGACTCCGCCACTACAGGCACCCCACCCCCACCCACATCCGGCACCTGAGTCATGGCCTTCGACATTCTCCAGAGTTTGGGAAATGACACACCATGACAGAGAATTGTCTCCTTAGGAGAGGGAAAGGGCCCCAGCAGGACAGAAGGGCACTTCCCCAGAAGTATCACCCTGTGTGTTTCTGTGGGTGTTAAAATGTCCTTAATGCTGTGGACGGCCAGCCTGTGGGCCTGAATGAAAAGAAACCCCATCAACAAGCCGACAGGCATCGTGGATCACATAGGGTGGCCAACTGCCGGTTGTCCAGAGTCGGACAGTCTGACAACAATGCAGGACAAGCTGGCCACCCTGCACAGAAGCTGGAGCACATATGCTGATAAACCAGGTCACAGATGAAACAGGCAGGGTGTCACAGTGGTTAGGACCTCCATGCAGTGCAGCTTAAGGAAGCTACTTAACCTCTCTGTAACTCCGTCCTCTGCAGGATGGAGATCAGGGTACCTTGGGGAGTTACAAAAGGATTAAATGAGTTCAGTCATGGGAAGCTCTCAGCATAATGCCCACAAAGAGTAAGCGCTCCATAAATCATAGCTGTTTTTCCAAGCCCACAATCATCCCTCCTCCTCCTCCTCCACCTCCTCCTCCTCTTCCTCTTCCTTCCCCATGCCTCCGTTGCAAAATCAGGCCTAGTTTTCTCAGAGGAGCCTTCTTAAGGTCAGAGTTATGGAAACGCCGGCCGGCCCATAGAACGTGGAGACAGGAATGAGCTCGAGACAGGACTTCTGCATTTCAGACTGTGAGCAGTCCGGCTTGCCTCCCATCACCACGAACGAAGGCACGGTGGGCAGCAGGGGCCTGCGCTGGCTGGGGCTCCAGGGCAGTGGCACACAGCACTCACGGTCACTGCCAGCCCACGCCATAGCCTCCTTCAAACAGGACCACTCGCCACTCTCCTAGGAGCAGCAGAGCGCAGCACGGTTAATCATCTCAACGTGCTGTCCAAAGGCACAAGCAGGTACCCACACAGGCCTCCCTCCCCGGGAATCAGAGGGCCCTCATCTGCCAGTAAGGACATCATCATGAAACCAGAGCCTGGAATTTCCCTCAGGCCCAGAGCAGAAATGAGAATGGGGGAGCAAAGGGATGGGGCTGAGAAGGGGGCAGGATTTTTTCTTCCAGCAGATAATACCCAAGCCATGAGGAACACATGAGCGAAAAGGAATGATCTGGGCACACGCCGACCGTCTAGAACCACACCACCCCGAGGACAGGCTGCAGCCCGCCCGAGGGGCCTGCCGCAGCCTCCTCCAGAAGAGCCAGCCTTGTCAGGGGCCTCCCTGCCTGAGAAGGTGAACTTCTCACCCGGACCAGGAAAAGGTCTGGTATGGAAATAAGGCTGTGGAACAAAAGGGTCATTCTCAACTTGGGGGCGGGGGGGGGGGGGGGGGGGGGGGGAAATGTCACTGTTCCAGGATTCCCGAGCACCTCAGAGGCTAAGCAAGCGAGGGGCAGGTAACCCTGAAAAGGGGCGCTTACCTGCCATTGAGAAAGCTCTGCTGCTCACAGGGCCTCCCCTCTCTTTGAAAGAGAACTGAGGCTCTCACCCGGCAGACATTCCTGCTTCCGGATCCTCAGCAGCCTCTCCCAGGGGGAGGAGGAAGCAGCAAAGAGGACAGGCTAAGAGTCACCACTTACCAGGCCAGCCCCTGTCTTGTACGCACTAGGTGGCCCGGCTCGGGAAGGTCACCCTCACCTCTCCTCTCTGCAGTCGGGCAGTCTGAGGCAGGGGACGCGCCTCCATGTCCCCAGGCTCTCGGCTCTAATTTATCACCCTCGACAGCCAGCAGCCCGGCGAAGCCTCAGCACACTGCACCGAAGAGCCATTTGCTTCACCGGATGTGAATAAACGCAACAAACTGCCCTCGTCCTGCTGGCTGGTGTGAGAAGTCCAGAAGGGAGTGTGCTGGTTTGCGATGTGAAGGGGTTTTGAGCTTTTTTTTTATTTTCTAATAATTTTCAAATTAACCTTACTTCTGATATGCCTCTCCTTAGAAAGCCAAATTCCCGCTACGTGTCGGTGCATTTCTCCCTCTGAAGGTCCCTCCCTGAAAATCAGGCGGATTGAGGCGACTCAACAGCATTCGCATGGAAAAGGTGAACCTCCAAACTCCACAGGCAGGACAGAAATTGCCTCAATCCAGGGGAAAGAGGCTGATTTACAAATGAATTCAACTGTGTTGCCCTCAACAACTAGAGGCAGTCGCAACCACCCAGCCCCCTTCTCCCCCTCCGGGGGGATGAGGCCTTCTGGAAAAGGGACAACATCTCAACAGGAATTTCCTGGTTCAAGAATGCCAAGCTCTTTCAAATTTCACAAAAGCAAGGGGAGGCAGGGCCCAACCCCAGGCCAGAAACCACGGCACTCCACCCACCGCCTGAGCAGGCCCAGGCCCAAAAGGCTGCGTGCGCCCAACGTGTGTGCGTCTCGGGGGCCGTCAGCTATGCCAAGTCACCACAAAGACAGTGTGGAGGAACCGGTTGCCTTTGGCCTTTGCTACGTAGCTGGCTGCGCGGGGAGGGCTCGCGGGAGGAGTGGGTCCCCGTGGAGGAAACTATTTGCATTATTTATCCAGGCTGATCCCGGTCACTCCCAACCCCAGGCCCAGCTCAGGTTCTAAAAAGCTCAGGTGCTGGTGGGTGCTTGCAAAGGAGGGGAGGGGGCGTGGGACTGTGGCCATCAGAGAGCCAACTCAGAAATAAAAGGGTGACTCTGCCCCAGGGCAGCCAATGCGGACTAGCAGGCTTAGAGGAAGGAAGGGGAAATAAAGAGGCTCAGATGAAGGAAAGGGAGCCGCTGGTAACCAGGCGATGCTCCCCACACTGCCCTGGGCCGGCCTGGGTGTGGGGCCGACCTCTCAGGAAGTCACCTTGATAAAGATGAAAAGTGCTAGGACACTGGGGAAGGGTGGGGGACAGGCCCTCTAGAGTCAGCTCATTGTGGTCCTTTGACAAAGCAATGATTTCAGACCAGGTCGCATCTTATCGTAGGGAAGGTCACCTGGGTATCAGTGAGCCCACCCACTCCCTGCTCCCCAGCTCAGGAATGTACAGGACAGCCCACTGGCACAGCCAAGACAGCACGTCCTATGGAAGCCAAAGATGGGAAGAAGCAATTTCAGTGTCAGCACCAGGAGGCTAAAATGCAAAAAAACGCTCATGCAGCCATAAAATGGGACGAAGAAGAAATCTCATCTTTATGTGCTGGCAAAGAACAAAACCTAAGTGAAAAAATTTTGGCCAGAAATAGACCTGAGGGAAAGAAATTGGGGCTGTGTAGGCTCTGGGTTTGCAGAGGCCTGGAGAAACACCCAGGAAATCAGGAAACACTCCCGACTCCTCCTTCAGTTCCTTCTGACCGTGTTCGGGTATTTAACTCTTTAAAATATTTTTAAGTGGCTACAAGAAAACTGGAGCTCTCACTACAGGCCAGGGGCTGCATCTGCACCTCCAGCACCCAGCACGCAGGAGGCGCTCAGGGCTGGCCCAGCATTCATCAGGTGACACTTGCAGGGGGCTCAGGTGTTTAGAACAGCAGAAAGCCGTGATTCTCACCGGGTCTCCCCAGGAGACGCTCGGCAATGTCAAGAAACAATTTTTTGGTTGCCACAACTAGAAAAAGGAAGGTGGTGGGAGCCAGGCATGCTGCTGACCCTACAGTGCACAGAACAGTCCCAAAACGATCAGGCCCAAAAATGTCAGTAGAGCCGGGGTTGAGAAATCCTGGTGTAAAGAAGCTTCCAGTGAGCTGCCAGGCAAGCCCAACCTTGTGTAAATACACCACCCATGGAGGCATCTGTATCTATTAAAAAGGAAAATAATGCCTAATACTTCACCTGGTGGCCCTGACTGCACATTTCAAACAGAAGAAAACAAGAACCTGAGCGTCGACAAAGTCACTGAGCAACTAGTTACTAGACATCTAGCCTACCCAGGGAACTGTCAGGGGAAGGTCCCCGCCCTGGAGGAAAGACAGCCAGAGAAACCTATAATAATAGTAGCTGCCCTTTGCTGACCACTTATCTCTGAGGCACTGTTCTAAATGCAAGTGATCAATTTATTTACTCCTCACCAAGATTCTACAAGAAGGTAGATACTAAGTAGTCCCATTTTACTGATAAAGAAACTGAGGCCCAGGGCAGCCCGGGTGGCTCAGCGGTTTAGCACCACCTTGAGCCCAGGGCCTGATCCTGGAGACCTGGAATCGAGTCCCACATCAGACTCCCTACATAGAGCCTACTTCTCCCTCTGCCGGTGTCCCTGCCTCTCTCTCGCTCGCTCGCTTTCTGTGTCTCTCATGAATAAATAAATAAAATCTTTAAAAAAAAAAAAAAGAAAGAAAGAAACTGAGGCCCAGAGAAAAAAAGAGGCCCACGATGAACCGGCTGGTCAACAGAGGATGAATGTAGAATATGTTCCACAGAGAATGTGAAACTGATTGATTACACACTGATAAAAAAGGGACCAGGAAAAATAGCAGGAGTTTGTGAACAACGCAAGTCAGGAGAAAGGGCAGAGCTGGCTAGAGAAACAGTGCTTTTTCTCAAACAGGGCTTGTGCAATTCACACCTACTATTTCTTAAGATGTGATTTGATTATCCTCTTTAGAATCCCTTCTGGGGAGGGATGATGTTTTTGCAGCCATTTGATGGATGCAATTCCAAGAAACAAAGTCATTTATGTGCTCAAATGCCATGCACCCCAATTCAGCATGTGGTGCTGGCAGTTCCACTGCAGCTGGTTCCCACCCCAAAGCTCTTAACTGCACCAGTCAGTGGACTGGTTCCCTAGTTCCCTAGGGCTGTCAATACCACCTTGTAATTCTCTTATCACCGAGGGTGTGCTTGCTGTGGGCCAATGTCAACCCGGCACTGTTGTGCAGTGTGCGGGCTAATCAGCCATACCACTAGGTCTGACTCCAAGCACTGCCACCTGCCAGCTGTGTATCCTCTGGCAAGTCTCTTTGAGCCTAAGTTAAATTCAGCTACGATTACTAGAACCTTCCTGAAAGGGTTATTAGAATTTAATGAGACAACACATGCCACACAAACACATCTCACGTGTTATCGTGAAAGCTCAACACAGTCTCCCCAAGTCTTTTCGCACCTTCACCTACATGTGCACCAGACTAGCTCTTCCCTGACTGTTCCTGGGGGGGAAAAAAAGTTTCACTGAAGACACAAACTTTCCCAGCAAGTCCTCAGGCTGACACAGGTTCAGCCAAGCCAGGCTCAAAATCCCTGCATGGCTCAGAATTTCCTCCCAGATAAAAGCAGAACAGTCTAGGTGGCCCTCAGGACCCCACCCCATGCTTCCGGACAGAACCTCTTCCCCCAGACTCCTCCTTCTCAGCCTTCCTCAAATGAGGGTCTCGAAACTGGCCTGATTCCTAGCAACCTGCACAATGTATTAAGGATGCCCAACCTTGCAGGGTTAGTGCCTACGTGGTGCCTGGCACAGAGCAAGCACTCTGCAGAGGGGTGTTCCTTCCCTGCCCATCATCTGCCCTATCTTGTTCAGTCCTACCTTCACAGCTGCCTACCTTGAGCCAAAGCACCAGGACTATTCACTTGCCCCTTGACAGCAGCCTTCTTCAAACCTAGGCAAGACAGGCAGCCCCTGCTTAAAACTTGAGGGGCTTATTCTACACACTCAATAGCTTGTCCAGACCTACATGCCCCCACACATGGTAGGTCTTTTCTCCTTTTCTCCCCCTTCCACCGAACCGTAACAATGGCTACACACAAGCCAAGCCCATGTATACTTGCTGACGCTTCCATCTAGAATGTTCAATGCCTAATAATGCCTAATCCTCCCATACCTGGCAACTACTGCTCTTGGCTCAAACATCACCCTCCAGCCTCCAGCCCCCTTATCATCTTGAAGGGTGGGTTTGGTTGTGTGTATCTGTGTGTGTGTGTGTGCGCGCACGCATTTGTGTGTTGCTGTTCCTGCTGTCTTCACTGCAGTCATCTCTCACTGAAAATTATCAAAAATTATTTTCTTCTTTTGCTGATTCACTGTTTTTGTGTGTGTGTCTCCACCAAAGTGTGAGCTCAATCTGTTTTTCTGTCTCTATTTGCCATAGACCAACGCGTGGCTCAGGGCCTGGCTCAGAGGTGTCCCCAAGGACACACATCTGACTAGGTAAATGAGCAACAAGGGTTAGCCAAGGTCGAAGGTGTGCCAGCAGACCTGACTCACCAGAAGCTCCCCTTCCCTGTTTCCGGTCTACGAATTTCTCCCAGCAATCCAAGAAGGCAGGAGGGGTATAAAGTTAATGGGGAAGAGGACACAAGAGGCCGTGGCCATTTCAGGGTCCGAAAGAGAGAAACCAGAACCCTAGAGAGGAAATTCCCTTCTCAACAGGTACTCGGCCATTCCAGTTTCTTGCCTAAAGAGCCCATTTCCCCAGAAGGAGGGGATTAAGTAAGGATTTATTTCCCGAGCAGGATGGGGCCTTGCAGCTAAACACAATTACTGAGAAACCATAGGGGGAAACTCCGGAGGTTTTCACAAGCCACCTATTTTCCGGCTCTGCATTCTTCTTGCAGAGAGCTATTGTCTCAGAGTCACCTAGAGTTAAAGAGGGGTAATGACTTTCTCCAGGGAAAACAAGCTCCCCACTGGGAGACCACCCACCATGATGACCATTTAACCAAATTTTTTAGTCCTGATTCTCTGCCCTTTTTCTCCACAGACCATTTTAAGCCTGAGGATAGGGCACCCGGGGGGCTCAGTCGGTTGACCCTCTGCCTTCAGCTCAGGTCATGATCCCCGGATTCTGGGCTCTAGCCCCACATCAGTCTCCCTGCTCAGCGGGGAATCTGCTTCTCCCTCCCTCTCCCAGTCTGCTGCTCCCTCTGTCTGTGCTCTGTCAAATAAATAAATTCTTAAAAAAAAAAAAAAAAAGCCTGAGGATCTCTTTTCAACCCCTCCCTGAATCCTCACTGGGATGCTCTGATTCTGTCCCCACAATACGAGGCAAGGACTCAAGGGGAGCGGAGCGCAAGCACGTCTCTAAATGAGTGCAGCAGTGTGGACTTGGTAGGTTCACCTTCTTTCCATCCAGCTCTTAGCCATGAGTCTGCTCTGTATGGTCTCTACCTCACCAGACTCGACGGAAGTCTAGATTTTAAATGTACATATTTCCTCAAACGATTCCCACCAACTAGTGTGTCTGGTCCCAACCCAAGAAATAGCAACCTAGTTTGAATGACATTCCCCCAACTGCTGTGTGGGGATAGGGGGTTCCTGGAGGTGGCTAAAGAGATGAAGGACAAAACCAGGTCACCTTATTAGGAAGGGGGCCCTAGTGACAACTGATATGATGATCCAGTGACCTAGATGGGGAGCAATGACCAGGACATCAGCCTACAACCATGGCCTGGGCCTGTGGTGGTCCAACGAAGGACCTCAAACTGAATTCAGCCCACTTCCAGCTAGGCGATACTTTTTAAATTAGCAGAAATTGTACCTAGAATAAATCCAGATTACTAGCTTCTCTTAAACAACAGAGAGCAGATGATCTGGCCACTTAGGGTCTCTATTTCCACATGAAACAATCCTCCAAGTTGCCCACCCTCCACGGATGGAAGGCAAAACTCCCCATTTGCCAAGGTCTCTATTGTTCTTTAACCATCAAGGTAATTAAATCTAACCTTGAAAATCTCTTAAAGGCAGAGTAGGGATCCCTGGGTGGCGCAGCGGTTTGGCGCCTGCCTTTGGCCCAGGGCGCGATCCTGGAGACCCAGGATCGAATCCCACATCGGGCTCCCGGTGCATGGAGCCTGCTTCTCCCTCTACCTGTGTCTCTGCCTCCCTCTCTCTCTCTCTGTAACTATCATAAATAAATAAAAATTTAAAAAAAAAAAAAAAAAGGCAGAGTAAAGCAGAGAAGAGCAAGAAGGCAAGTACAGGGAAAAGAGATAAGGGACGCTCTGCTAGGATGGCCAAGTCCCAGAAATTCAACCCCACCCTGGTACCGCAGGGGAGCGGGATTTGCCACCCCAAAACCCATCTCTGGAGCACCAGGATTAATTCAGCCTGGTTATTTTTAAGAAACTGCAAATGCAGGAGTAGCTCTGAGAACACCAGGTAGAAATTAGCCTTTTGTAAGATACATTTACATGTGTAAGGAAAATCTCCATTTGTAAGAATATATCCCCAGCTGTACCAGGAAAAGGGGAATAAACTAGAAACTCTTATTCAAGGGGAAGACGACTTAAATCTGCATAACAACCTAACTCTTGTTCTCGTGCTTTTCCTGGTGACCTCCCATAACTCCCTGCCCCCAACACCCTCTGTCTTCAGCTGAAGATGGTGGGTCCAAGGAGATGTCTTTGGCCATTTCCGGGAGTCACTCCGTTTTTCTGGGTCTTTCTCACGTATTCATGCATTAAGCTTGTTTGTTTTCATCCTGTTAGTGTGTCATACATCAATCAAATTATCAGACCGGCCAATGAATCCAGAAGAGAACTTTTTCGCCCCTACAGAAGTTTGTTTATATTTTTCTAAGTGGGGGAGAAAGAATAAATGAAAATCTATCAATCACTTAACATCGGTTATGGGGGGGAGTGAGATTTTTAGCTTTTTCTTTGTATACTTCGGCTTGTTACAAATGAGATAGGGAAGCAGAAGAGACTCCATTTTAGAAAGGCTCCACCTACTGTGTTTCTGCTAGGCCCCACTTACTCATGCTGTAAGTCTCACCTTGCATCTGAGTAAACCAAAGCAGCCATGTCCCCATCCCAGCAGGGAAGCCTGAAAAGTGAATCATCCTCTGAGTTTCATCCTAGGCCCCCAAACACCTTATAACAACTAAGAACTGGATCCCGAGCTCCTGGCTGTATTTGATTCCTTTTTTTTTTTTTAAGAATTTATTTATTTATTCATGAGAGACACAGAAAGAGAGGCAGAGACATAGAGACCCAGGCAGAGGAAGAAGCAGGCTCCATGCAGGGAGCCCAACAGGGGACTCAATCCCGGGACTCCAGGATTACATCCTGGGCCGAATGCTCAACGGCCGAGCCACCCAGGTGTCCCAAATCTTGCACAAAGCCAAGGATCCTCTTGGTTTGTCCTGCAGGACCTCCTCTGGGTCCTTGGAATGGCCTGCCTATGTCACAAAGAGATGTGCTACCTTTAGCGCTGGAAAAGAAAATCCAATAATCCATTTTCTTCCCTGAATTAGTTTATATTTCTTGGAAGAGATACTTAAAAAAAAAAAAACACTTACTGAGCAGCTACGATAAACCTATAGTACTGTGGGGATCAGAGGTGAGACAGACCTGGTGGTGCCCATAACCACTTAGGCAGAGACACACAGGTAAATGAATTTTACAACAGACGTTTTATCTGGGAGGCTGGAGAGAGGGTGGCCCAGCATTATCTTGTGCTATTTGTCTCCCAGCCAGCGTTTCACGATGTCAAGGGGCCTGGCAGAAAGTCGGTTCAGTGGGGCCTAGACAAGAAATGGCAACTTGAGAACACAGGGAGACAGCCATACTCTCTTGACAGAGCTTTTTGGAAAAAAGAGGAGGTCCAGGAGGGTCTGAACTGGCAAAACTTGATCTCTGATGCAGTAACTATTCATTCAGCATCTTCTATGCTGTGCCGATCCCTGACTAGATAATTTTCACCAATGGCATCCAGCACACCACCCACCAAGGTGTTAAAGCTACAGAGCAGTGCTGTCCAATAGACCTTTCTATAATGATAGCAATGTTCTATACCTGTGCTATCTAATATGGCCACCTAAGCTGCAGGCAACTACTGGACAACTGAAATGTAGCTAGTACACTACAATTTTTTTTTTAATTTTAATTAATGTAAATGATGGAGCACCTAGGTGGCTCAGTGATTGAGCCTCTGACTTTAGTTCAGGTTGTGATCACAGGGTCCTGGGATAAAGCCCCACATCAGGCTCCCCACAAGAAGCCTGCTTCTCCCTGTGTGTCTCTCATAAATAAATAAATGAAACCTTTAAGAAAAAATTAATGTAAATGTAAACAACCTCATATAGCAGACAGCATCACTGTAAGAAGCTCTGTATTAAACAGACAAAAAAGCCAGCACAGCAAGTGAGCAAGAATACCTCAGAATCCTCCACCCATCCCTACTTGAGGGATTTAGCAGGTGTCTTCAAGGCATAATGATGTGATGCCTAGAAATATGTATGTGGACTAGCCTTTGATTCCTTCCTCAGCCCAGCTCGAAAATTCTCAAGCCTTTAGTACGTATAAGAATGCCTGATCAGAACTGATTGTTGTACTTTCATGGACAATTTAAGGGACTTTCCAGGGTGATTTTGACTTTGGAAGCCAAAGGACTCCACTGAAGGAGGTGTAAATAAAGGCTCAGAAAGAAGGGGGGCCTGGCTCCCCAAGCATGAGGAGAAAGTGATACTAAGGCAGTCATCTAGGAGAGCAGTCTGGAAGGACATGCAAAGGTGAGCCTCTATGCGGAGCAGGAGAACCCCCTCTATGACAAGACCCACACTCAGCCTTGAAAGGCTGTACAGGACAAGGGGCAGGTCTGCAGGGATGAGGATAGGCCTTGAATCTCACTCTCTGCTCAAGACAGTGGTCTTCAGGACCCCTTGGAAATTTAAAGCAGAATAGCAGAACAATTGGACTTGTGTTTTGGAAAGGGCCCTACCAGAGTGGTATTACTACTTTGAGAAGGGAAAGAAATCTGAGGGAAGGGGGCCATTTCATAGAGTGCTATATCCCTGGAGGGAAAGAAAGACAGGCCACCAATCGTTTCAGGGAAAGCAGACATCTGAGCTTGGGTAATTATTTCCAGGCACGGATTATGCTGGAAACAAAGCCATCCTCTCTAGCTGAAAGGCTGTTTTTACTTGGTTCTCCAGGATAAAAGTTCTATCCATCTGATAGACAAAGTCAAGCCATTCACTTGTTCGTTCAAAATAAATATTTATTGCACACCAACCAGAACAGGCACAGCGGTAGTTAAAAGGCAGCAGGCACAGGAGGATCAAGGAAAACAAAAGGCAGGACCCAGAGCCTTATACTCAGGGGGGTTGGGAGGTTAGGAGAAAGGTGATGACAGGATCTCCCAAGAAGGAGAAAAGATCCCATGGCTAGAGATGGCACTCTCTGGAATCTAAAGGATCAGTGTGGCCCAAGTAAGAGAGAAAAGGGGAACAGAGTGAAAGGCTGAAAGGGTAAGCAGGAAGGCAACATATAGGGGTTTTAGGATTTTGATCTTCATCCTAAAACTAAGGAGAAAGCACGTAAGAGCTTTAAACGGGAGGTGGGAGCCATAGAGGTCCCTTACACAAAGATTTGGGTGGTGGGCAGGACAGAGACCACAGGACGAGCCAAGAGACCACTGTTCTACAAGAATGATAACATACAGAATGATACTTAGGACCTAACACTGTAAGAAAATGACACACACACACAAAAAAAAAAAAAAAAAAAGAAAATGACACAAAAAGGCAAAAAGACAGACAAATTAGGAATAACTCCCATATCTCTGACCCAGCCAACTAGCAGAGCACTGGCTTATCCATCACGGTAGAAAAGCAGTTGTTTTGCTGGGGGCTAGGAGGGGTGGGCAGCAGGAAAGCAGGTGGGGAGATGTGAAATCAGCTTGGGACACACAGAGTCTAAGACCCCTGTGAACAACAGGTAGGCAAGCCAGGTAGGCAGCTGGCCCTCTCTGCCTCATGACTCAGGAAAAAAATCTAGGTTGGAAATAAAAAATGTGTGAGTCACAAAGCTACGGATGTGGGCGAGATCACTCAGGGAAAGAACACGCTGGGAGAGAGGAGGACAGGGCCAAGCTTTCTACAACGCCAACACTTAATGGCCGAAGAGAATGTGCCAGGAAAAGAGGGGGAGAACCAGGATGGAGATGGCAAAAAAAAAAAAACAGCCAAAGGAAGAGATGGTTTCCAGGAGACGAATGAAGAGCAATGTCCAATACCCCTCTCAGATCAAAGTGAACAAGCCCCAAAAAGCTCCACCAGAAAAAGTAACAGGGAGTCTGCAAAAGTGCAGTGAGGAAGCTAATGTGGAGGGACCACGTGGAAGCCACAATGGAGCTAGCAGGACATATCAGGAGGTGAAGAATCCAAGACATGAATATAGACACTTCTTGTAAGGAGTCTGGGTTTGAAGAAGAGTCCAGAAACAAGAAGAGTTGCTAGTAGAAAACACACAGGGTCAAGAGGGTAGATGTGGGAGAGATTTTAATGTGTAAAAGAAATCTATACATTCATCAAAACATTAAACAGTCACCCAATGACCCCAAACCCCAGACTCCTACCTAGGTTTATAACCAAGAGAAATACAAAGCATACATCCCCACAAAACGCATACAAAATTTTCACATCAGCGTTTATTCAGAGTAGCCAAAGAGTGGAATCAAGTCAAATGTCTGGGGCAGCCCCGGTGGCGCAGCGGTTTAGTGCCGCCTGCAGCCTGGGGCGTGATCCTGGAGACCCTGGATCAAGTCCCACGTCAGGCTCTCTGCATGGAGCCTGCTTCTCCCTCTGCCTGTGTCTCTGCCTCTCATTCTCCCTCTGTGTCTCTATGAATAAATAAATAAAATCTAAAAAAAAAAAAGTCAAATGTCTGTTAACAGATGGATGAGTGGATAAACAAAATGTAATATACCCATGATAGAGCAGTATTCCGCCGTAAAAAGGAATGAAGTACTTGTGTACACGCGACAACATGGATGAGTCTTGAAAGCATCAGGTCTAAGAAGTCAAACACAAAAGGTCATATACTCTGTAATTTCATTTGTATGAAACAAGCAAAATTAAGTACATTCACAGACACAGAAGGTAGATTTCTGGTTGTCAGGGCTGGGGTAAGGGACAATGGGGAGGGACTATTAATGCGGATGCGGTTTCTCACTGGGATGAGGAAAATGTTAAAAATCAGTCCTGGTGATTTGCACCACACTGTGAACATATTCAAAACTACTTAAAGTTTATACTTTAAAATGGAGATTTGTACAATATGTCAATTATATCTCAATAAAGCTTTTGGTTTGGGTTTTGTTTTTTTTTGTTGTTCTTAAAGTCCATGAAATGCCAGATTTCTAGATCCCCAAGAAAGATGGAGGTGGGCAGAAGGGACTCGGGGTGATGGTTGGAAGGGCCCCATGATACTGCAACTGACCCCCACTATGAGACATGGGCTTTCCAAACTTGCTCCCCTCAAGTCAATGGTGGAATACCCACCATCAAGGGATCAAACCTATATTTGAAAGTTTCAGACAGGGATCCCTGGGTGGCGCAGCGGTTTAGCGCCTGCCTTTGGCCCAGGGCGCGATCCTGGAGACCCGGGATCGAGTCCCACGTCAGGCTCCCGGTGCATGGAGCCTGCTTCTCCCTCTGCCTGTGTCTCTGCGCCTCTCTCTCTCTCTGTGTGTGTGTAACTATCATAAATAAATAAAAATTTAAAAAAAAAAAAAAAAAAAAGAAAGTTTCAGACAAAAAAAAGTACCAGGATCTCTAAAAGTCCTTGGACCTGGTACCTAACCTCTACCAGCAATTGGAAGAAGAAAAGGAAACCGTTCTTTTTAAACTAAAGCAGTCAATTTTAGATCACAGTCTTCTAGAACAACAGAAGTCACATAAACATATAGCGTGGGTCAGGCTTCAAAAATGGGGCTAAAAAAAATGGGGCAAACACAAAGTTTTCCACAAGTGAACCACAAAACTGAACTGCACAAGCAGGGGAGACAGGGTCCCAAGAACACATGCACAGCAGATGCTACTCTGGCCAAGAGAAGGTAGATTTCTCATTTGGAAAGCCTACTATCCAACATCTTCAGAATTCCAGGACATTTTAAACCTTCTTGGGTGAGGAACAATCTGGTAATCTAACTCATAAATAAATGCTTTCCATTGCGCAGTACATGGATGGCACTTCTTACGCTGCAGAAGAGCCAAAATAGAGTTAAAAAATACTGATGCTCATTTTTTAAAAGAAAATTCTCGGCACTTCTGCATCACACTGTGATTTAAGAATGTTTATGGTTATATTTTCTTAAAGAGTTTCCTTGAGGAAAAAATAAAATGGCAGAAGGTCTCTATCTCATAGCCATCCTCATAAACAATCCCTTTGTGAAACAGTCTTAATTTACATACAACAGTGAGAACAAGGATCCTGTACTAATTAAGGTCTGAGGCTGGTTAGCAAATTGCTATAATTGTATATTCTCTAGCATCCTGTCTCGGAAAACATATCCCTAACCCAGGCAAATCTCAGCAAGAATGATACTGTTCAAGATTTTAATATCTTGGGCTTCCGCTGCATCTGTGCACAGTTTCCAAGTGGCTCATTCCCTTCTGCGGGTGACATTACACAGACATTTTTAAAAATGGTTTCAGCTTTGGCAGCCTGGCATCCGCACAGCACAATCATTACTGCAAAATGCACACATGGCAGGATCAAGAGGCAAAAGCAGCCCAAACAGGGGAGCCTTTGTATGGAGACATGAACTCCCGGAGACCATCATTTTTCAGGTCCCTAGCCTTGGAGGGGCTTGCTCTGAGCCGTGCATCGTGTGGCCAAAATCCTGCAAGGAACTTTGCTGTGACCAGTCTCGTGCAGAGAATGCAAACTGACAAGCCACTTTCTGACCTGGAGATGTGTTTTGTTCGGTTCATACGTGGTCTTTGAGAAATTGGCCTGCACAAACCACATTTCCAGGTCGGCATTTTTACAGGAGGAAAAAAAAAAAAAATCCGGGCAACACTGGATGAGCCATATTCCTGCTGGTCAGCAGTCAAATAGATGCACACTCCCGCATTAGAGCAGGCACTCTGCTGTTCAAAGGCTCCAGCCAGCTCATCTCACTCATCTACCTTACAGACATCTGACTTGACACCCTTGGGAACAGAGCACATGGCTATGTACAGAGCTTTAAGCTCAAAGGTAAAATCTGACCCCAGTTTTCCACTTCGCAACTCCATTAATCCCACCGAGCCTCAGTTTCCTTGGCTGTAAAATGGGAATAACGACACATGTACATCACAGCATGATTATAAAAATCAAATGAAGTAATTTGCATACAATACTAGGCACCTAATACGTACTCAAAAAATATCAGCTAGGCAAACACACCTGGCATCTGGACAGTACTCCCAATTTATGTTTGAGCATCTTTCAGCAGATCATTACCCTCGGACATAAATGTCAACCTGACATCTTGAAAGCTTGAAAGCTTTTGTCTCCAGAGAATGAAAACGCTCCAGTAAATGCCAAGGCTGGGATGATGGCAATGACTGGCTCAGGAATTACTCAGTTAATAAGTGACTGCGTGTCATGGGTGTACAAACTGAAATTTAGTTACAGAACCTGAAGAGTCGTATGGTCTAGATATTGGAATATGATTAAAGAATTGTCAAGTCCGTTTTTTTAGAGTTTTCTAAGTTTCCCAAGCACAGTACAGTTCAGGGCCTACTCACCACCTGCAAGTAGGGAATGATGGTGCCAGTTTCCCAAGATGCCAGAGTGCCCACGTCATGTCCTAAAGAATTACTTCCTCCCTGGTAGAGGCAGTTGGTGGGTGGACCAGGTGTCCAAACACCAGCCCTTCCCTGGCCAAAGGGCAGATGCATGAAACAAGAGGAGGGACTCTCCCAGAGGACTTTACCCTGTTGACCTTGAGGTTGTTGTGCACTGGCTCTACACCCCAGAACAGCCCTGGACCTCTAGCCTTCCCATCAACCCTGTGAGCCAAGGGACCACTTTCCAGGCATCCTTTTTCTACTCCAATTAACCAGAACAGGCTTCCGTGGCTCACAAAGACTCCTGACCCAATGGTGTCATTTGGGGCGTGAAGCATTGAAACTTCCCAAACCACAAGAAATAGTCTGGACGGGCAGCCCATGTGGCTCAGCGGTTTAGCACCACCTTCAGCCCAGGGTGTGATCCTGAAGACCCGGGATCGAGTCCCATCAGGCTCCCTGCATGGAGCCTGCTTCTCCCTCTGCCTGTATCTCTGCCTCTTTCTCTCGTGAATAAATAAATAAGATCTTAAAAAAATAATAAAATAAAAAAGAAAGAAACAATCTGGAGAAGTAAGCTTTTGAGGGATCTAGATCATCCCACCATGGACTTAAGAGATAATTAGGATTGAAGAGAAAGTTAAGTCAGCCTTTACAATCATCTCATTTTGACCATGCTGACCTCAGCTCTCAGAACCTGAGCAACCCAAGATTGTAGCTCTAGGCCTCTGGGAATGCAACTGACTCACCTGACCTAACGCTCTAGACGCTGGCCACCCAACCCTGGAACACAGGAGCTCAGTTCCACACAAAGACATCCAAGGCAATCCGTGGGGAAAGATAGGTCTCCCTCAAAACCAGGTGACCCCTTCCATTCCCCGCCACCTGCCATGGTTTCCCCACCACAGCAAGGTCCCTGGGAAAATCAGCCTCAAATGGCTACAGACGAGCTTTATTCCAATGTCAAAGGCCAAGAAGGATGGGAAGCCTATCCCAAGCCCACCTTCCGGGAAGTTTACAACTCTTCACAGTCTGGGCATAGTTTCCCCGACTGTTTCCACATCCCCTTCTAGAGGTTGTAAGTGGGGAAAACAGTAGAACATGGTAAGTAGGGGCTTCCACCTGACAGGCTTATCAGTACAAGCTTATTCCTGTCCTTGGATTCTAACTGGCTAACACTTCTGAGCATATACTAAGCCCCAGTTCTAAGCAGTCTGTGTCTGTGAGCAAATTCAATTCTCACCACAAAACTCTAGCTTTACCATCCCCGTGGGTAAAAGGAAACTGAGCCATAAAGAATAACCCAGCTATGGGGCACCTGGGTGGCTCAGTCAGTAATGCATCTGCCTTCAACTCAGGTCATGATCCCAGGGTTCTGGGACGGAGCCCCACATCAGGCTCTCTGCTCAGTGGGAAGCCTGCTTCTCCCTATGCCTGCTTGTGCTCTGTCAAATAAATAAAATCTGGGGGAAAAAGAAGAAGAACCCAGCTAGGCAGCAGACAGCCCAGAGTGTGAGCCCAGGGAATCTGGCTCTAGAATAGGTTTTTTTAAAAACTCTATGCCACTCTGCTTCTCAAAGGGAAGGGAGTGGTTGAGCATGGTGGTCTAGTGCCTGGGGAGAGAAGAAGGCTACATTCCAGCAGAGGCGACCATTAATAAACAGATAAGAAGTAAAAGGTCATGGAGGAGGACAATGAAGAAAATCTGGAGTTAGCTTGAGGAACCTTCTGGAATGCCATAAACATTCAATTCTCTTGATCTGGGTTGTGGTCCTACAAATGTATACATGTGTTTAAGTTCATCAAGCTGTACACCAATGATAGGATTTAAAATGTCCCAGAGACGCCTGGGTGGCTCAGCGGTTGAGCGTCTGCCTTTGGCTCAGGTCATGATCCTGGAGTTCCAGGATCGAGTCCCGCATCGGACTCCCTGCAAGGAGCCTGCTTCTCTCTCTCTCTCATGAATAAATAAATAAAATCTTTTTTAAAAAAAGTAAAATAAAATGTACCAGAATGTAGTAAACAAATGGCAGATGGTGAGAGGCAGCTTTCTCAGTTCAGGAGCATGAGGTTATAGACAAGGGAGGGGAGAGCACTGGAATAATCCACATAGTCATGGATCAGAATTGGAGACAAGTGTACAAACTCACGTTTGGTTTAACGCAGATACAGAGAGAAATCTTTATGGTTGTGGATATACATACAGGTCAGTGTACACACATACGTTTCCCTGCTGTGTGGGCCAAGAGGACCAAGGAACAAAGACATCTCCGTAGCAACAAGCACCCTGAGGAGCCAAAGCATGGTTTCCAATGCTACTCTTCAATAAAAGGAACCAGGGTGCCCTGGGGAAATGGCTAAATCCAGGGCCAAGGCAGAAAATATAAAGATAAGCCTAGTACATCTTGCAGTGGCCAAAAGTAAGAAAGCGTTCAACTAATGAGTCAACCAACCAATCAACCCCACTGATGTCAAAAAGATGCAGGAGCCAATTGAAAGAGCTCCTAATGGCCTAAGCCAGACAATCTTTTTAAAGATTTTATTTCGGGACGCCTGGGTGGCTCAGTGGGTTAAGTATCTGCCTTCAGCTCGGGTCATGATCCTGGGGTCCAGAGAGCCTGTTTCTTCTCCCTCTGCCTCTGCCTCTCCCCACCTCATGCTCGCTCTCTTGCTCTCAAATAAATAAAATCTTTTTTAAAATCAAATAAATATTTTATTTGTAAATAATCTCCACACACCAGGGGGGCTTAAACTTACAACCCTGAGATCAGGGGTCACCACTTTACCCATGAAGCCAGCCAGGCATCCCTCTTAAAGCTACATCATCTTGAGCAACAAAATGAATAAAAACTAGCACTGAGTCATGCTGATATAAATGACTAAGTAACAAATAACTGGGGAGAAGGGATAAATCTCTCCTAGGGAAGACTTCCAAATAATATGTATGTAAGCTCTGGGCCTCAAGGAAGTAGAGTGTACCCTCCACTCAATAGGTGTGGAGGGGGTGTCGTGACCACCTTACGGAGAGTACAGCACAGGAGGTTGGTGACCTAACAAAGCCCGACCAGCCAGGTGGTCAAACTCAACATCACCAGAGATAAATCACCTCAGTAACATGTAGCCGTGAGGGGCGACTGAACCATTTTCTCAGTTAAGTAGTGGACTCTTGACTTTAGTTCAGGTCATGATCTCAGGGTCATGGGAATGAGGCCCACAAGGGCTCAGCCCCCCCATCAGCAGGGAGTCTGTTTCAGGATTCTCTCTCCTTCTCTCTCTTGTCCCACCCGTCGCTTGCATTCTCTCTAAAAATAAATAAATCTTTTTTTTTTTTTAATGTACTTTTGATGTGATGAGAGGTGATGAAAATTCATTTTAGTCTGTGGTCTTCCTCCTAAAAAGCCCGCAATCCCAGTCCACCCAAGTCCAGCCGTGAGGAAAAACAACAGATAAATCCAACTGAGGGACATCCCAAAAAATACCTAAGCACTACTCCTCAAAAGTATCAAAGTCGGCAGAAAACAAGAAAGTCTGAGAAACTGTGACAGCCAACAGGAGACTTGGGGAGCCATGACATGGTAACTATATGCAATCTGGTTTACTGGGTGGGATCTTAGAACAGAAAACGACCTCAGTAGAAAAATCAAGGAAATCTGAACAACGTACAGACTTCAGTTGATAATGACCTACCAATATAGATTCATTAAGCGTGCCAAAAGCACCATGCTAGCGGCTGATGTTAATAATGGGGGGGGGCTTTCTATGTGCGGGATGTGTGCGGGGAGTGGGAGGGGTAACATGAGAGGACTCTGCACTATCATCCCAACTTATCCAGAAATCTAAAACTGCTCTAAAATTAGAAGTTACTTTTAAAAATATAACTGAAAATGGTGGAATGGCTCCTTTGGACTGGGTGGCCACCAGAGGCCCCTGGGAGAGAATGTGTGAGATGAATCTGAGATAAGAAATAGGCAGCAGACGGGGGATCCCTGGGTGGCTCAGCGGTCTGGCGCCTGCCTTTGGCCCAGGGCGCGATCCTGGAGTCCCGGGATCAAGTCCCGCGTCAGGCTCCCGGCATGCAGCCTGTTTCTCCCTCCTCCTGTGTCTCTGCCTCTCTCTCTCTCTCTCTCTCTCTCTCTATCATAAATAAATAAATAAACCTTCGGGCAGCCCCGGTGGCGCAGCGGTTTAGCACCGCCTGCAACCCAGGGCGTGATCTTGAAGACCCGGGATCGAGTCCCACGTCGGGCTCCTTGCATGGAGCCTGCTTCTCCCTCTGCCTGTCTTTGCCTCTCTCTCTAGCTATGTCTCTATGAATAAATAAATAAAATCTTTAAAAAAGAAAAGTAAATAAATAAATAAATAGGGATCCCTGGGTGGCGCAGCGGTTTGGCGCCTGCCTTTGGCCCAGGGCGCGATCCTGGAGACCCGGGATCGAATCCCACATCGGGCTCCCGGTGCATGGAGCCTGCTTCTCCCTCTGCCTGTGTCTCTGCCTCTCTCTCTCTCTCTGTGACTATCATAAATAAATTAAAAAAAAAATTAAAAAAAAATTTAATAAATAAATAAATAAACCTTCAAAAAAAAGAAATAGGCAGCAGAGCCCAGAGCAGCTTGTTCCCAGCAAAGGACACAAGACACACAAGGCCCCCAAGAGGGACCAGAGGGGAAGCAGGCAGGGCAGCTCAAGTGGAGTCAGGCAGAGAAATTGGTAGAGTGGAACAGAAGGTCTCGGGGTCAATGAAGGCAAGTGGGTTGAACCCAGGTAGGAAGGCCACAGTGACCTCCAACTTGAACCTGAGGGCACTGGAAGGTCAGTGGAAGGAATTTGCAAGATGAGCAGGATCTCATCTGTCTTCTGAAAGCGAGCTAGCTGCTGTAGGGACAGGACCAGAGTGGGACAATGAAACCATGGACAGTGGTCACACGGGGATCACTTCAGGTGCCACAGTCATTGGGGGACACAACCTGGTAAAGAGCTGGGAGCATCCAGGAGGGCTGAAGAAGATGAGGGGAGGGCTCTCCCACATGGGGTGAGGGGGCTGAGCAAAGTGAGGCAAGATTCATGATCCCTGAGTCTCACCCTTCTGGAAAAGTCTCCACTATGAGGCTCCGGGGTATTCCAGGCACTGAGTGTCCAGGAAAAGAGAGCCTCCCTAGTGGTAGGTGGAGCCTTGGTTCCTTTCATCCCATGCTGATGACCTGAGAGAGGCTGCTAGTCAGAGCCTCAGTGACCTCATCTCCCATCTCCTAAAGGAAGCAGAGTAATTCAGTAAGAAAAGGCTTCAGGTACAAACACGCCTTCGTAAATACTGTTAGTGAGCACTATTTCTACAAAAGCCCATGGGGGAAGGAATCTGAACCCACATCCCCCTTTAGAGATAAGAACATGAAGGGACAGGGACAGTGTACAAGTAAGGGCCAGAGTGAGGACAAAGATATCCCCCCCACCCCCACACCCCATTCTCTGATCCCTTTCTTTACATTCTATGCTGAGCACAGGGGACTGGGACATGCTCCCTCATCAGCAACCATCTCAAGATCCCTCTTCAGGAAGGTTCTTTCCTTGCTCAAAACTTCCCCATGAGGGCACCTGGGTGGCTCAGCTGGTTAAACTCGAGTCATAATCCCAGGACCCTAGATCGAATCCAGCGCTGGGCTCCTTGCTCAGCGGGGAATCTGCTTCTCCCTCTTCCTCTGCCACTTCCCTGCTTGTTGCATGCACACTCTCTCTCTCTCTACCAAATAAATTAAATTTAAAAACAAACTTCCCCTTGGCTCTCCTGATCATTACAGGTGCTGTGGGCCCAGCACAGGTTAGACTGGAGGGGGAAAAGGGGGCTGTGGTGAAGAACCAGTAGCCCTCTGACTAAACCCACCCTCCCCAAATCCTCAGCCTGCTCTATTCCCCAGGCACAGACCACACACCTTGGCAGCCTGGACTTCTCTCATCTAGGGCACCCCCACCCACCCCCAGCAAACCATGCTGCACCCCCACCCCCCCATCAACAGCCAGCTTCCACTCCCCAAGGCACAGCCCTCCCTCTCTGACCCTCATCTTTGGCCCAAATGACAGGGCTATCTTCTAAAAAGCCTCAAAAAAACTTTGTTGTTTCAGATATCTCTAGGGAGCCACTTCTTTTAATGTGCTCTAGCTGGATTCTAGAAAGATCCAGGATCTCTCTGGCAGAGTCTGTAATAACCCGCTCTCTAGCCCTCCCTACCTCCCCCATAATCCTCAGCTAAAAGCAGACACTCAGTGACTTGTCTCGATGGAAAACCACCACCTTGGTACAACCATTAAGTTTGGAGATGTGCATTTTCATCAACCAAAATGTGGAAAATGCTCCAGGAGCTTATTCCTAAAAACACCCCAAAGACAAAAAGTGAGTAACTATTTCCTTCTGGGAAGCCGCATACAGTCTCACACAGACCAAATGAAAAGTACTAATCCTACAATTAAAAGATTTTGAGGAGTCTAGTGCAGGATTCCGAATTAAAACATCAACCATGTCTGGTCCTAAACGCAAACACTGGCCCCCCCAAAATCCCAGAGAGTCCTATTGCGCTCCTCTTTATCTCTAACCAAGAGCACCATTTTCCAACAAAGTAGGCCAACTTTGTTTCACTTCTGCGATTCCGAAGAGGCCTCTTATCAAAATGAGAAACCCAGGGATCCCTGGGTGGCGCAGCGGTTTGGCGCCTGCCTTTGGCCCAGGGCGCGATCCTGGAGACCCAGGATCGAATCCCACGTCGGGCTCCCGGTGCATGGAGCCTGCTTCTCCCTCTGCCTGTGTCTCTGCCTCTCTCTCTCTCTCTGTGACTATCATAAATAAATAAAAATTAAAAAAAAAAAAAAAAAAAAAAAAAAAAAACAAAATGAGAAACCCAGCAGCAGCTGGGCACTCTGGTTTCTTCTAGAACGCGCTTTATTTAAATTGCGAATTCCTGAAAGTCACCCTGCGTAGAGGCAGCCAGCCACCCTCCCCTTCAGTCATGACACAGTAAAATTTACTGTTGGGACAATTCCTCCCACCTCCCAATAGGTAAGTCTACCTACACAGACACACAAGGGAAAGGAAATCAAAAGAACGGATTTCTCCACAAATTAGGTCCATCCATCAAAGGTTCCTCTCAAAATCAAGGGAGTGTTACAGCCTTGGGTCCTAGAGCCACACTTCACTGCACCACAACTAGAAAAAGAAACTCCAATTTCCTCCTCTGCTGGAAGAGATAATACAAGATTTTTACTCACCTTTGGAGCGAGTAGAGATATCCATGCCCTCTACCACCTCCTGTTCAGTTTTTATTTCCTCTTCGGCCAAGCTGAAACAGAGCAAATTATGTTCACGTTTAGGTAGACTGAGAACTTGCCCCATGGGGGCTGCTATTGAGAAGTTCTAACAACACACCCTCGTTGAAGACAATCTCCCATCCTTATGCAGGGCTGAGAAGGGGGAAGAAACCCACACTAGATTTCCAACAATGTGCTAAGACTCCTAAAGGAGTTCTTCAAACCACTAAGTTGTTCTTTTTTTAAGTCAAATTACTATTGCAGTTGTCATGCTGTTGGGGGATGCAAAAAAAAAAAAAAAAAAAAGGCACGTTTTTAGACACACAATTACAATCTGCCCCCGTGGGCCAATGAGAACCCAGCCGTCAGGTAAACAAGTTTCTCCTTGTTAATACCGGGTTCAGGTTGGAGGTGGTTCACAGGGTACCCAGAGTTGTGATCTCTGAATTTTGCAAGGCAGAGAGCATTTCCCAGACCTCGTGGCTAATTCTTAGGATTTCCCAATGAGGCAGGAACACGAAGAGGAAAAAAAAAAAAAAGGAAAGGAAGAAAGAAAAACATCTATATACACACACGTATGTTAAATTGCAAAGTGGGAGAACATGCCCAGGTTAGAAGCAAGGGCCTGGTCTCAAAACATTCACACCATGAGCACTTATCCCAGGAATTAGGCTTGGGGTGTCCACACTCCCACCCCCTGGATGTTTCTCTCTGTTGCACGCATGGCTTAGAGAAAGCATTCAGCACTCTTGAGCTGTGACTAATTATCCCCCACCACAAAAGTGGAATGAGGAAGGATTATTTAAAAGACAAGCTGAGAGTTGGGGGCTGGGGAGAGAAGCAGGGGGCAGGAAGCAGGCCTCTTAGCTGGGAAGGTCCACCAGAATCTTCTCTCACTCTCTCAGCTGGAACTCCCATTGAATAGAGTACAGGCCACTTCATGTGTTCCCCACACACACACACACCTCCCAGGCAAGCCAGTAGTTCTGCTTTTATAGGTGCAAAATGTTTGAGGTGCTGGCACTTTCCAAGCCTTCAGGCTGACAATGAAGTGTTAAGAATATGAGCAAAGTACTCTAGCTGCAACTCCATCACTCTGTGATTCACCATGAAGAAAATGGGTGCATCACCAATTTTTCCATTGGGAAGACTCAAAGCCAGGACTGGAAGGAGGGCTGAGAGAGGAAGGATTAGAATGTCCCTTCTGTGTTCTGTGGTCTGAAACTGTGACAAGACAAAGGATGAGTCCAAAAAGGCCTGGAACCTCACAGTCAGTTGGAGATGGCTTTAGGAGAGGGCCATGTCTGATAGGGGAAGAGGACTCAGGATGGGAACCAGACAGGAAAAATTTTTAGCTCGGAATAAAATTAGAAGAACTTGCACGCCTCAAACTTAACTACTCCCAGCAGAGAAAAGAAAGGTAGTTTAAAATTGGAATATTAACACATTTTGCTCTCTGATACGGAACCCTATTAACAATTTCATTTACACTGCCGCCATAAAGGAAGCTGAGACACCAATCGCCAAAGGAACAACTGGCATCTTGTCACAAATGGTTTCCATCAGAAGCACACTCTTAAACACTTTGCTAACATGCAGTGTTACTAGGTGATTTGTGAAAGGTGATTTTAGCATGAATACTTTTTATTCCCAACTTCAGAGACAAACATTCTCAACTCAGAAACACACTGCCTGCAACACACGGACATGGTCCAAATGGATACTGCTGATGGTTTCTTGCCTAGGATAACTGGAAATGCATTTTCATAAAAAACAAGCAAAACAAAAAACCAAACAGCCCTCAGAGATGGATAGATGGTCAACTTGAAAAGAACAAACAGCAACCTTGATCTTTCTAGCAACTAGAATTCTGTTTCCCTCTCTGGCATGAAGTATGTGAAATCCTAAACTTCCTGCAACCGATCTCATATTTTGAGGGACAGAGAAAACGCTCATCTAGAATCCCACCAACACCTACAGTGATAGAACAGTTATGCAGAACAGAGCCCCCAAAATCCACTTGAAGGATTTCTGCAGTGATGAAAACATTCAAAGGTGTATTGATCCTGAAGGACTGCTTTCAAGAGAACAATTATTTGGCTGGTGGCAGCCCAGAGGAGCTGAGTCCTTCAGGCAGGGCAGGGCTGAGAAGCTAGGGAAATGCAAACTAGTTAGGTGGTGGCTATTTGCTGTTGCAGAAAAGGGGAGAAAAGTGAAGCCGTTTTATCTTTCCAAGTATTACAAGTGGGCCCCATAAACACCTAACTTTAGCAATAGCACCACCAGCTTCAGCCAAGGATTTTTCAAGCACAATTTCAGAAAACCATCTTTTTTCACAGATCAGCAAACCATCCTTTCAAAGGGAACCCGTGCACGCACATGCACGCACACACACACAATAACTTGCATTTGACTAAAGGAAATTGCAGTGTCTATGCGTTAAAAGAGAAAAAAAACTTCATTTACAAGAGTAAAGACCAGAATGCAAAATGAGTCATTTTGAATAGCCACATCTAAAGGGACTTCCTTTTTTCTACACCACTGATCTCAGTTTTTTTGGTGGTTGTTGTTTCTTTTTTTTTTTTTTCCTTTTGGCTTAGTGTTAAGGACTAGTATGTTATTAGGGAAAAAATTATGAATATTACATCAAAAGTGGTGGTGAGAAAAGATCTGTACCTGTCTGAATGCCCCACAGATCGTGGTCAGTTTAGGTTAAAAACTGTTCAGTCATTTGGAGGGGAGGAAAAAAAGTCAAATAATAATTATTAAAAAGAAAAAGCAGCTGCATCTGGAGAAAAGACTTTGAACTCTTGTCATTAACACATTAAAGTCTTAGAAAATATACAGCATCTTTGCTATCTGCTAAGCTTCCAGCAACCCCCGATTATTTAAATCAAAAACAATGGAACAACAAGCCCTTGTTTCAAACTGGCATTACTTTTTTTTTTAAGGTCCACTGGAGAGGCTGGGGGGTCAGCTAAAGAAAAGGGTAAAATTAGCTGAAAACCAAACAACAGCCTTTCACCCCAACAGGAAAATACACCATCAACTAGTTGTATACATTGTCTGTTCCCACCGCCACCACCTCTTGCACTCGCATTTACCCTAAGTCACTTGCCTCTGGATTTCACAAACTGATGCATTTCAGGCAATTAAAGAAGAAATAACAGCGTCTGCAAATACAACCCCAGACTTTCCCATCCGGTCCCAGAAAGAAGAAAAGATTTCTCCCCCAATGCCTGAGCAAGAAAACCTAGGCTTACTTCTTAACCTGCATGCACTGAAAAAGAGCAATTAAAAGTTGCAGATGAAGTGCTGCATCTCCAGGATGTCTTAAGCCTTCTGATTATTAATTCTGAGGACTCAAGGCTGGTCCGTAATTCCCAGGAATGCCATCCCCTCAACACTTCCAAAAGAGAGAGAGAAAGAAAAGAGAAAACATCTAGTTTTGACAGGAAAATAGAAAAAAAAAAAAAAAGAAGAAGAAGAAGAAGAAGAAGAAGCCTGGATACACAATGCCCAGATATTTCTTTTCCCCAAGTGCTCCTACTATTTGACTTTTAACCAAGAATATCTAACCCAGCTAGAATATATAACCAGCATGCACAAGACTCTGGTTCTACAGATGAGGATCATCGCACGGCAATTCAAGAATCATGCATCATTCGCAATGACTTTTCCTTTAGCTTTTTACTTTCATTCAAAATACCAAACTGGTCCAGGCTGTAAGAAATATTTAATCCCCAAGACACAACATCTTCCTCTTCTAGATCACAAAGAGTGAACATCTAAATAAGAAAACCATGCTTCCCTAAATCTGCAATTAATTTTTTTTTCTAAAAATTGGGGGTGGGGGGAAGGGAATGGTTAGCAGAGCAGCTTTATATAAGCACTCACCTAAAACAGGCAGAGTCATCGGGAGCTAAGCTATTTATGCAGGATTCTTAAAATGGCGTCTGGCAACACTGCCTCATTCCTGTATTGAAGCTAAAATGGTAGCAGGTTGTTCAATAGCTGTAGCTCTTGTTGAAGCAGCCCTGCTAGTTTCAAAGCCACCTTCCTAAATATCAGAACTAGGAAAAGCTCAACCAAAGGACACCAACAACCCAACGTTTAGAAGCTTAAAAAAAAAAAAAAAAATCTGCAATGACAGGGGGAGTTTGTGAAGTCACAGGTTCCTGAGGAAAACCCTTTCCTTTTAGATCCTCAGCCTTCAACATGAGGCTCTGAGATGGGGCCCCCTTGCCCTCCAATTAGGTGGGTGGGAGGTTAGGAATTATGCAGCCCTGTGGCATCAACTGCGGCCGGACAGGTGCCTGCACAAATGCAAAAATGTTAAAAAGGGAGCAAGCTGGGAGTGGAGGGGAGGGAGGAAGCCCATTCCCCCTTCTTGATACATTAGAAGCCACCAGCTCTGCCTCCATACCAAAAAGGAGCTGTAAAATCAAAGTGTTGCAAGGGCAGCAGCCATCTGAGGAGCCAAGCTAAAGGGCTGCAGCCCTGTCTGAGGCCAAGGTAAAAGCAAAAGGCTGTTTCTAAGCCTGAAAACGGCCACCAAATACCCAGCCAGTCCTAAGGCAGTTAACCTCAAGGAAAGACAATCCCAGTCTGCAGAGGAGAAACAACAGTTCAAACGTTCCCTTAGCCAATGCACGGGATACTCACAAATCAGATTTTTGTCCACCCCCAAAACAGAGCCCCGAAAACTAACAATGGGTTTTGCAAAACCCGCTTCCAGAGGCCGGACTAACAGCCTCATAGTGGATAATGTAATTTACTGTTGTTACAGGTCTGAGAATTGGCCTCGCCACTCTGGTGCTGAGTGGGGAGTTTCAAGGTGACTGCTTTTTAGCTCCAGGGGAGAAAGGAGGGCATGGTGCCCAAGGCTGTGCCGGGGCAAGGACGGGAGGTTGGCTCCTCGCCGGCCGGTAGGTAGGTAATCTTGATGAGGAGGGACAGCCTGGCAGCAGAGCTAGCTGCAGTGCTGACATGGCTCCCGCCAGCTTGTTTATCTGTAAGGAGAGTGGGGAGAGGGGGGAAGGGCGGCACAGCCCTAGCAACCTGGAGCCAAGGGTGAATCCTCACTTGTTTTGCATTTAAGATCAAGGAGAAAGGGCTTCTAAACATATTCCCTTACTAAATCTCTGCTGTGGGGTGGCCGAGCCACTTTTGCATGTATCTTTCTTTTCAGGGTCAACCAGAGGCAAAGCCAGATCTAGGGCCTCTCGGCAGACAAATGTTTGTTGCCTCTGCCACAGGAGAGAGAAGAAGGCCAAAGAAACAAAGAGATTACACATTTGAAGTGGTTGGACTTTTTAAAAACCTACCTTTGCCTCCAGGGTTTTCTGGGTTACTGTCATCCTGGCTTTTTAAAAATGTGACTCATTTTCCCCCCTCTCTTATTTAAGACCAGAAGAAGCTTCCTCACTGTTCTCCCGGGGAAAAGAAAAGGAGGAATGTTTTGTTTAAAAAGAAAAAGGGTTACAAGAAAAGAAAGAAAAAAAGAAAGAGAAAAAGCCATTGTTTTCACCCCTAGTTTATAATCCAAGAGGCCCCATTGTTTCTTTCTTTCTGACTCAAATCTTTGAGCTGTTAATTATAAAAGTAACTGGACTCGGCTCCAACAGGCTAACTATGTTCATGCGCAGCAATTAGAAAAACTCTGTAGAAAGTTTACTGAGTGATTATATATAATTAATTCCTAGTTACAGACAGAACACTGACCATTTTCTGGAGCTAATAAAAGCAGTTACTCCCCCTCCCCCACGTGAATGCCACTTAATTTCCCAAAGCAGAAAAGTGAATCCATCCTGGAGGGTCTTGAAGGAAGAAAAAAAAAAAGAGAGAGAGACAGAGAGAGACAGAAGAATCAAAAGCTCCAGTGTGTCTGTTTGTTCCTTGCAGCTGTGCATCCTCTTTGGGGACTAAGGAAGCAGAAGGAAAAAGGGAAGCAACCCAAGTTTCTTACCTCCCTCTGAAATTTATAACCAAGGCAGAAAGATCAGTCTACCTTGATGAAAAAAAAAAGAAAAAAGAAAAGAAAAGAAAAGAAGAAAAAGGGGGTGGGGTGGGGGTGGGGAGGGAATGCCCCAGATCTGGAATGTAGGAGACTCTTCAGCTTGGCAGATAGGCTTCTCCTAAAAGGAAGATGGTAGAAACTTCCAGAAGGCCCCTTCTCAGTCTGGCCACTCCACTTGTCAATCTGTAACCTTTCCTCCAAATCTATTGGTTCAAAAGCTGGAGAGAGGAGGCCCATTGGGCTGCTCTGTAAGCCAGCACTGCTGTCCCTACCTAGTCCTGCTGCAATGCAGACATTTATTTTTCCCCCCTTAGTGAAACTGGGAAAATAAGCTACTTTGGAAGCAATTAACTTTTTACAGACTCATGCTTGGTGGTGGCCGCGGTACCAGAGGAAAGTGGCCAGCTGGGTCCAGGGCTGGGAACTTGCTGGGGCTGCACATCTGAAAACAGATCTTGGCTTTGCAAACCTGTGGGAGCCATTTTAATGCAAGCTTTTAGAGGACAAATGCCTTGCCCTTAGGTTTCCTTCCAGCCCAACAAACACACCATTATGCAAACGTTGAAGGCACCAAACCAGGAGTCTTGTGATTAGATACTGCTTCTGGGGAGGCCACAAGAACCTCAATATGTAATTTCCATTTACAGCCAGAAGATAAGAACAAAGAAAATAGCTAAGTGTCTGGACTGACTTGTGTGGGGTAGTAGCACTGTTCAGTTTTAAGTACACAACATCATTAACTGCCTGCACTTCTTAACTCTAAAAGCTGGCCTCACACACACTTTTCTTAACTTAGAATTGGTACATTTCTTGTTATTAAATGAGCCTTTTTCCCACTGATGCTAAAAGGTGAGTGGCTGGACACTAACTAAAAGGAAAAAAAGAAAAAAGATTACTGACTCCATAAAGTTGGCATATAATACAACAATTGAATATATTTCCAGCATTTACAGTCAGTCATGCTAGATTGGTCTCCAGGCTGGAAATTTATGTAGTGAACTTCTGGGCAAATTCTGAAGCTAATGCGAAACAAGAGTCTACTTTTTTTCCCTCCTAGGTTCAAGCTACAGCATTGAGAGATCAGGGGAAGTGTAAAAAGTGAGAAATCATAAGTAAAGGCAAGCGTGCATACAGATGTGTGGGTCAGGCTTGGGAAAAGGCCAAATCTGTTGTGCTGGGAGTCCTGAGTCAAACCAAGTTTGGTGGTGGGTGGGATTTTGCACTACAAGTTAAGTGTCCTTAAAACGGAGTCCTGACACCCCCGCCCCAACACACCACCACCACCACCACCACCACCACCATCACCACCACCACCACCACCACCATCACCACCACCAGGCTCCTGCCTCTCCAATGTTTAAGGCTGTGAGAACAAGCATTTTTGTTACATTTCACAAGCAGGTCACCCACCCCAGAGTTCTAGCAAATATCCATACAATCCCAATTAAAGGTCTCCAGTCAAGTCACAATGAACTGAACATTTCTCCCCAGTCTCAGGGTAAACAGGAAGTGTGATCTTCAATCCTAGCAGCACGTTATCAGGAAAAATAGTGGATTCAAACAGTCACCTAAAATCAAGACACTATTAAAAAGCCCTTATTAGGTTACTGCTAATGAAAAGCCCCCCCCAACTGCTGTAAGCCAAGACCCTCTGTTATAAACAGACCCCAAATGTCCGCCAAACTCTTTATACATGGTCACAGAGGAAATGGATTGCTTTACTTACCCAACAAATGTTCAAGCAACCGTCTCATTTTTCCACAGTTAAGAAGAGAGAACAGGCTGGCAGATTTGGGACTTGATCAAAAAGGAAATTTTTTTTTTTAAACAGTTACATGGGATTATTAAAAACACACACACACAACAACACAACCCAACAACTGAGTATGGAATGCTGTCATGAGCCACAGACATGATTTTATTTCCTCTGTGCTCCATCACCCAGGAGGACAGAGGATGATACAATGTAAAAGAGGGAAAAGAAAATGAAAACAAGGATTAAAAGATACATTTAGTTCATTGAAAATCATGCAAGAGGGATTCAAAGAGTCCTCACAGATTTATTGCAGGATGTTGCCCCTCCCCCTCTGCACACACACACCACCACCCCCCCCATCCCCATCCCTACTCCAAAAACTTCCTCCAAAGCCTAGAAAACACTTTCAGAAACATTTGCTGGCTGTAGGCTGGCTTGCAGAAGAACACTCTGTATCAACAGAAGTCAGGAAAAAAGGCTGAACAATGTAGTTTCAAGTGAAGCAGCCCTGTAGGGAGAGAACAGACCATGTAGAGACACCACCACCCACCTAGGCCCCAGGAGCTTGGATCTCTCCTTAGCACTGCTCTGCTGAGGGCTTGGTTCTTTTTAAAACACACGTCCTCTCTTGTCAGAACTTACTCCAGCCTTCCCAGGACCTCTTTGGAGAGGTAAACTTGCCTGCTTTGCTGTCTGCCATGAGCTCCCCTTGGAGAGGAGCCTGCTTGCTTACCTTCCATTTTCTTCCCCCAGCAGGCATGTGACACAAGAGAAGACAATAGTGCAGGGGGGGGGGGGACTGCTCAGAGAGAGAGAGAGAGAGAGAAAGAGAGAGAGAGAGAGGAAGAAGGAGGGAGAAAAGAAGAAAAAAAAAAAAAAAAAAGCTTCTTTTTTGGCATTCCAGGATCTAGCTTCAAACTCTTCCAGAAACACCATGTCCTGGTGGAAGAAAAGGTGTGCCAGGCCTTTGCCAGTTTGCAAAATCAAGCTATGGCTAATGGCTACTTAGCCATGTGACCCAAGAAAGCAAAAAAATTCTCTCTAAACAGTTCCAAGTTAACCTAAGTGCTGTGGGGGTGAGTGTGGCACGGCCAGCCACAGAGAAATCACACTGCTCGCCCACAATTCGGATGTCTCAGAGGGAGGGGGAGAAAAGATGGTTAAAAAGTCGAGCTTACCTCTGTGGATGCATTGTTAACACTGTGTAATGTCAATACTTATAAAACATGGAGGACAGGCTCCTAGTTCTCACAGAAAAAGGGTTTGGCACTTCGGCTTGATGATCTGGCCGCCTAATAAGAGCTCATCCCCGATTGGCTGCCCCGGCGGAGCGGAGTGTAAGGCCGCCCGGGATTGGCTGAAACACTTCCTGAGCGATTATCTTTGTGAGGCTCTGGTGAGCAAGAGCCATCCTGTGCATAGAAAAAGACAGGCTAAGCTAGGCCTTTTGCAGCAAGAAAAACTTGGGAAAGGGGCCCCCAGACGCACTTCTCCCACACCCTGGCTAGATTTCCCGGCACGGGCAAACCAGTGCAGCCAGCCTGACCTGCTCCTGCAAAGCCTGAGGCCCGGATGCCACTGGGAAGGGAGTTTTTGGGGTGAGCTGGAAAGGGCTCACCCTCACCTGCCCCCACAGAAGCGGCTCTTGGCTGGGAGGAAGCCTGGCCCTTTTCTAGAACAATCCAGCAGAGCGGTTCTCCCCTCCTCCCCCCCGGGGAGGGAGCAGCCGGGGTGCAGAGTGTAGCCGAGAAGTGGGGAACCCCAGGAAAACAGCCAAGGGAGGGGGTGGTCAAGAAGAAGGGGTTTAAGGAAGGCCTCTAAGGGAAAACAGCACACAGCACAGGCAAGCCCCCAAGAAATGGCCAGAGGGCAGCAGCCCTGGCTTCTCAGAGGACAGAGGATTCAGGCCGCTGGGGAAGAGGAGAGGCACAGAGTGGTCAAGTTTGCATAGTCATTGTCAAAACGCCTCCTGGAAAAGCAGGCCGGAGAGCCATTTGCCGGCTGAGAATCTAACTTCTCACCACCACCACCCCCAGCCAGGACTCAAAGGAAAACCAAAATGGGTTCCTGCCTCCCTGCCAAGATGCCAACGGGGCCCCCCTCTCCGTCCTTACCCTAAGAAAAGCCAAATGCGCTCCTAGCAGGCCACATGCCTAGATCTACAAACTTCCCTTCCCCTCCCGGCCCCCTCCCCCACCACTGAGGCCTGCTAAACCTGTCAGTTAAACAAAAATCTGACTTCCGTATTAGTCTGCAATGCCTTCAGCTTCCTGCCTATTAACCCTCTCTCGGACTCTGGGCCTGGCTGGGAAAAACTAGGCCCTGAGATCGCAGAAAAGGCCTGTGGAAAAATACCAGCTGCAGCTCTCCCAGCAGATGCAGAAAGAGAGAGAGAGAGAGAGAGAGTGAGTGAGCCGCTGTCTCTCGCCTTTGCTTCCCAAGGAGGCGTGTACCTTCTGAATCCAGGGCACAGGCAGTGCCTCTCGGTCTGAGAAGCCATTTAAATCCAGAGGGAGAAAGAAAGATGTCAAGCCCAGCGAGGGAACAAGAACCCCCATTATTAGCCAGGCCTACACCCACAGCTTAGCCCTTCCTGCCACAATCATCCCTGTATGTATGTTCTCGGGGAACTGGGCCCTCGGTGGGCAGACAAATCCCATGAGCTTTATAAGGATTCTTGCTTAAATTTATTTCCACAGAGAACGGCTTCTTTTCGTCCCCTAAGGCAGATGGAACAGCTACTTCACACACAGACCTACACTTGGCAGCCCCCCACCCCCATCTCTGGCACTGCTCCCCAGTAAAATATTAACTAGTTTTTCAGAGCTACTTATAATTCCACCCATTTCAATAGTATTAGGAGGTCTCTGCCTGTTTCCTCCCTAAAGCTGCCTTTGTAGCTGGTCTGTACCCTGAGAAAGAAAAGGCAAATCCAAAAGGATCATAAAATGTCCATGTTTGCTAGCTTGCTTCTTTTTTTTTTTTTCCTCAAAGACAAGGTGCTTAATTAACAAGATTTTTTTAAAAAAAAACAGCAAGCTGGAACAACAGAAGCTAAATAAACACCATTCTTCAGAGGCTGTAGAAAGCTTCCAGAGGTGACGCAGCCATATGCCAGGAGGTAAAACTATGGCCCAGTAAAGTCTCCCCGCTCCTCCTAAAATTAGGGCTCATGGGTTTTCTGGTCCCACACCGTTCGTTCCCACAAAGAAAACGTGGAGCTGATCGCCCGCTCTCTCCCTGCCCCCGCCCCCCCACATGGACAACAGATGCCCACCTCGTGCACATAAATTCTTCCTGGCTGGGAATCTTATATCAAACAGAACAAGCCAGGAATCCAAACAGACTGTACTGCAAGGGCAGGGCCCAGGCTTTATGAAAAGGGAGGGGATTTTGTTGCTGTTGTGTATTAGGCGGAAGAGGCCCAGATGCAGGGAGGGACACCTCCATCACCAGGCCTGACAAGGGTCCAGCATGCAGGACAACAGGCCTGGGCCTCCCTAGGAGGGAGGGGCCTCCTCTTCCTGCCGGCGGAACCGCGTTCAGGGAGACCAAGTGGGGGACAAGAGGTGGAGGCCAGGGCTAATCAGACCGTGCTGTCCCTCTCCTGGCTGCGTGGGCAGCGGCCCTCCGCCACCATCCCCTAGGGAACAGTGTCTGCCTCTGCGGGTGCTGCTTTTGGGGGGAAGGACGTGTCTGTGAGTTTGTGCCGGGTCTCGTGTGCCACTAGCTTCACGACCCAATGAGGAAATGAAATACGCCACTGGTGCGCGTGGTGGATTTTAACCCGGGATTAAAGCTTGTTGCATAAGCAGCTGCAGTGTCCTCCCCGCTTCCCCCACCCCCCTCTGATCACTTGATCACTCGAAATGTTTTCTGGGGCAAAGAGCAGGAAGCTGCCGGCTTACTCTGGCAGTTCTGCTCGGTTTGAGGAATGCTATTGGCATTCGGGTCTGTCTGGGGTTATCAGAAAGGCAGCGATTGGGCTGGGGACAGAGACAAAGGTATGGTGGCAGATGGAATCCTGGGAGGGACAGGGATTGAAAAGGAAGCCCAGGGCAGGCCTACTAAGGGCCAGTCCTCGGCTTGATGGAATGTGGCTGATAAGCGGGAAATACAGAAACCAAATGTCGACAGCCTCGGTGGCCCTTCTCAGACACCCACCCCCCTCACAGAGTAGCCCCAATAGCTATGGCATGCTTGCCTGGGAGGTACTGTGCTAAATCAGCCGCTTTGCACTGCCCGACTCCATGAGGTAGGGAGCATTGTTAGACATTTGGAATCCAGCCCAGAGAGGTGAAGTGAGCCGCGTAAGGTCACACAGCTGCCAAGTGCCAGAGTCTGGCCTTCCAACCCAGTTAGGACGCCACATCCCTAAACTCGGTATCTTCGCCTGCCTCTAAAGAATGGAACAAAAGAGAAACCGAACCAAAAGCAGAGCAGAAACAAGGATAAAATCTACCAAGAGCAACTGCATGATCTGTGCCTTCTCTTAGGAGACCGGCTCCTCTGACAATAAGTTTTAAGTACTGAATGATGGAGCCGGGAGACGTTCAGCTCAGACTCCTTTAAGGCCCAGAGAAAGTTCCTGTCTCCCTACAAGCTTCTAGCAAGATGCTAAGGGGAACACTTTGCCATTTCTAAAATTAGATTTTTATATTCCTTGAAATCAGGAGTTCTCAACGAGGAGTGGGTTTGTGCCCCCCGGGGATAGGTGGCAATGTCTGGAGACTTTGGGGTTGTGACACTTGGGGGGAGAGGTGCTATTGGCATCTAGCAGGTGGAGACCAGGGAACGTTGCTAAACATCCTACGGCAAGGAACAGGACCCCCCCTCCCCATGACAAGGAATTATGCCATCCAAAACGTCCACGGTGCCGAGGTAAGGAAATTAATAAGCAATGAACTAATAAAAAAGGATTAAAACATGTCTCTCTTAATATTCCCAGGGGATGGAGAGAATCAGGAGACAGAATCAGGCTTACAGAAGCCAGACAGAGCGTCTTAGTGATAAAGCTGGCCTCAAAGGAGAAGAAGGGCTGACCCGGCTCCCTTCCCCAGGCAACTTACTGCCGAGGCCTGGCCTCGCTGAGATGGCTCTCCGCTCCCGCTGGCCTGCAGCCAGGCGAGCAGCAGGAGGAGCAGCCTCGGCAAGCTGCATCCCCAAGATAGCCCGTTCGCGGACTGGGAAAATAAGCACACTCGGAGTTATCTGCCTCAAGCTAAGCAGCAGGCCGCTCTGTCCGTTATGTGAAACGGGCGGGATGGAGGCAGGGAGGTGTTTTAAATATCTTGTTTTGTTTTGTTCCTTTTCGGCCAATTGGAACCGAGGCCCACTTTGGGCACGGTGACAGAAGGGCTCACCTTCAGAGCGTGGAGCTCACCGAGTCATGTTACAGCCACAAAGAGATAATTAGGACTTGTCCCTACCTTGGAGAAGAGGTGCCCTCTGGAAGGTTGTTTTGATTTTGTTGTTTTTTGTTTTTTGTTTTTTGTTTTTTACTTCTTTCTAGGAGGGGCTGGTAGATGGAAAAAAAAATGGAGAGAGAAGGGAAGGACAGGTGGAAAGGATGGGAAGGGGGGCTGCATGACCATCAGGCTGATGGCCACGGTGTGGGTGCAGTGTGGGTGTGGAGAGACTTAAGGGATGCAGGAAGAAAGTGAAAATCAGAAGGAAGAAGATGCAGGACCTCCCCTTACCTGCTTTTTTTTATTCCCTAGCAATCACCATTACAGAAAGAAGAGCACGTATTTATTTGCTGTTTGTTTCTTTGTCCCGCTAGACCAGTGGCAATGTCAAGGGACGTTTTAGGTTGTCCCATCCAGAGGAAGGGGGGTCTACTGGGATCTAGAGGGTACAGATCAGGGATGCTGCTATTAGCCAGCCCCAAGTATCACAAGCAACGAGGCTAAGAAAGCCTGCCCTAAACTGAGAGCTTTAACAGGGCAGAGCCTGGTCTGAATGCTTCACCTTTGTCCCCTTGGTCTAACACTGTGCCCGACATGTGTCAGAGCTCAATTAAACACCACCTCCCCCTCGGGTGGGTGCAATACTCCTACCTGAACCTCCGTATCTGCCCTTACAAATGCTTGCGGGGACAGGGGAGGTAGCCTGGAAGAAACTGGAGGATTTACACACACACACACACACACACACACACACACAGAGGCTGCAAGCAGTCCTTTGAAAAGAAATCAGACCTCATATCTCCTCTGTTCAAAACCCATCAGTAGACCCCACCTTATTCAGAGTAGAAGCCCAAGTGCTATAAACAGCCCACAGGATCATTGCCCTGCTCCTGATCCCTGGCTCCACTCGTGTCCTCCTCTGCTCCCATGGTTCACTCTGCTCACTCTGCTCCCGCCACCCTGATCCTCCATCTGTTCTTTCTACTGCCGGAGCGTCCCCTCCCTCCTCCAGCCCTTTCCCCTAGATCTCCTACTTCCCCTCCCCCAAGGCCATCCCCCAGCTCCCCAAAACCCCTCCCCAACAAAAGTGAACAAAAGTCCTTTCTCGCCCTCTCCCCAGCCTCAAGGTATTGGCCTTCCCAGTCTTCTCCTTTGCCATCCTCACGTCCCCCCATCCCGGTGCCCTCCCGGATGCCTCCCCCTCAGAGCCCTGGCTCCTTGGCCAGCCCTCTTCTTACACGTTAACCTTTTCTCTTTCTTTCCACATCAAGAGGCAGAACCGGGCAGTGATTGAGTGCGTGGCTGCTGGCGTCAGATTGTCTGACGTCTGGGTATGAATCCAGCTGACCCATTAGCGAGCGGGGCAGCCTTGCTTAAGGTATGAAATTCTCAGTGCCTTGATTTCCTCATCTACACAATGGGAGCAATAATAATACCCACCCGGAAATTCACTGGATCAGCGCTGTCAAGCACTAGTAGCCACGCAACACAGCGATCACTCATGTGGTTGCTGTTACAATTTCCCTCAGTTTACTCTTTAAAAAGATAATTTCTGGATGCTTCCAAGTCATTTCTCTTCCTTTATTCAACATCAAACTTTCCAAAGAAGGATGAGGATAGCTGGCATGCTCCAAGCACTGTGTCAGGTAGTATTCCAAGCAATTTACATAATCAGTTACTTTCCCAAAGGTGTGAGATGGGTGCCACATAATCATCAACCCATTTCCTAGATGAGGAAGTTGAGAACTAACAATAGTCCCCTCCTACTAAGAAAACTTCTCTATCCATCTCCTTCTGCCTGCTACTCCCCTCTCCTTAACGCCTTCCAATTATTTATTTACACACAAATCGCCGTGCCATCAATAAAGGACTGATATGTTTTTCTTTCTTTCTTTCTTTTTTTTTTTTTTTTTTTTTTTTTTTTTTTTTTTTTTTTTATGTGTTTCTTAACATGCTTGCTTCTTGGGGCACCTGGCTGGCTCAGTCAGTTGAGCAGGTGACTCTTGATCTTAGGATTGTAAATTCAAGCCCCACACTGAATGTAGAGATTACTTTAAAAAATAACATCTTGAGGCACCTGGGTGGCCAGTTGGTTGAGTGTCTGGCTCTTGGTTTTGGCTCAGGTCATGATCTCAGGGTAGTGAGATTAAGCCCCGTGTCAGGCTCTGCACTGAACATGGAGCTAGTGTGAGATGCTCTCTCTGCCTCTGCCCCTCCTCCTGCTTGCTTGCTCTCTCTCTCAATAAATAAATAAAATATTTTTTTAAAAATCTTTTTTAAAATGTCTGCTTATTATGCACTGGATTTCTTGGAAGCATACTTAAGAAATTGCTAACACTTTGCATCCGAGGAATACTGGATGGCTAGGGGTCAGGAATGGGGAGATTTTTTTACTGCTATACCTTTTGAATTTCAACCATGTGAATGTATTACTTCTTCCAAGATAAATTAGTAAATGTAATATTAGGAAAATTGTGTAAGACTATGAAATAGGCAAAAAAAAGATTAATGAATGGCCAGTCCAGGCATCCCCCTTGGGTCAGCAGCACCTTTCATTGTTTTCTGAGCTTTTATTGTTCTGAGTTTTTTACAGCACTGCCACTTGTAGAAGACTAATAGTAATGCTAGGAGACTCTGGTCAATAGACATGCAAATTTAGTCCCTGGAATGCAATTGATTATTGCCTCCTGGATATTGGGGAGTTTTGCTAATTTTTGCATCTATTCATAAATTCGAGTCAGTGTTTCTTGTATGAGCATTGCTTTGACTCCATCTTTGAATTAGACAATCGTACACGTACCCTCATTAATAATGAGTGACATAAAATACATAAAACAGGACAGCCTGGGTGGGTCAGCGGTTAGCGCTGCCTTCAGCCCAGGGCATGATCCTGGAGACCTGGGATCGAGTCCCACGTCAGGCTTTCTTCGTGGAGCCTGCTTCTCCCTCTGCCTGTGTCTCTGCCTCTCTCTGTGTGTCTCTCGTGAATAAATAAATAAAAAATCTTGAAAAAAATACATAAACATGTTCATTTTATATTGGTATGCAGGTTAAGACAAATTATTTTGAACAGTAATTTATTTTAAAAGAAAAAGAGGGATCCCTGGGTGGCGCAGCGGTTTGGCGCCTGCCTTTGGCCCAGGGCGCGATCCTGGAGACCCGGGATCGAATCCCACATCGGGCTCCGGGTGCATGAAGCCTGCTTCTCCCTCTGCCTGTGTCTCTGCCTCTCTCTCTGTGTGACTATCATAAATAAATTTAAAAAAAAAAAATTTAAAAAAAAAAAAAGAAAGAAAAAGAAGCGGGGTGCAGTGGCTCAGTTAACCGGCTGCCTTCAGCTCAGGTCCTGATTCTGGTGTCCCAGGATCAGAGCCCTGCAATATCAGGCTCCCCACTCAGTAGGGGTCTGGTCTCCCTCTGCCCCTTGCCCTCATGTGGGCTCTCACTCTCTCTCTCTCTCTCTCTCTCTCCTCCAAATAATTTTTTTTTTTTTTAAGTCCTCATTCACTTCCAAGAACCAGCTTCAACAGGTTGGTTAGTCTTGGGTCCACTGGTCATTGATGTCATGCTAACATCTGATGCTGGACACCTTGGAGTTTCCAAAACACTGCCCTGCCCAGAGACTTCAGTTCTGGAGCCCTTCTTCCACCTGACTGCACACTCCCAGGCATCTGGCTCTTGGTCTGGGCTCCCAAGCCAGCCAGTTGGGGATGGGGGGTGGGGGAGAGGTCCATTTCAAGCTTCCTCCCTAAGGAGCTTGAGCAAGTTATTTCATTTTTGTGTGTGCCTCAATTTCCAAGTCTGTGAAATGGGATTATCGTCCTTACATCAGAGACAGTGTGGGGATTATTTACCACAGGCCCAGAGCACCTGCTCAAGAAACATCTATGATTTTTCTTTCCTTGAAACCAACAAGTCTATGTACTACCACAGCAGATAGCAAATCTAAGCATCTAGGTCTGACCTCTTCCATGAACCCCAGATCTCTGCCTCTAACTCCTAGACAAGGATTTTCTCGCTGTTGATCCAGGCAATGTACAAATAGGTAAGAAGCACTTCCTCTACCTCTAAGCGCCAGACTTTTTGTCTGTTGCTCCTGTTTTCAAGGAGCTGCCTGCTAAACAGACAAGATAATGAACAATTAAATGAATACATGAATAAGTTAAAAAAAAAAAAGCCAATTGAGACCAATGGTATGAAGAAAAACAAAACAGGTGAGGGTAGAGAGAAGTAACAGGATGGGGGAGGAGGCATCCGCTTCAGACAAGTAAGGGCTCCAGTGAGGCTGTGACAGTTGAGCTGAAGGAGATAAGCGCCTTCTAGGTGGAGGTAATAGCAGGTACAAAGGCCCTGAGGCAAGCCTGAGCTTGGTAAACTTGATGTTTCTGAGACACAAAAATAAAGGCCCAGTGTGGCTGCAGTTAAATGAGATGCAGAGATGTTGAGTGTGGAGGTAAAGTTAGACATGGGCACTATTCCATCTGCAATCCTTACATTACTCAGACTCAAAATATTCCAGAATGTTTTTTACCTTTCCAAACCCCGTCTTTACCTTTCCATGCACCTGCCAAACAGAGCGCTTCAAAACAAACGTTGGCTATGATCACTTTTCCTGATGTTCCAAAAAAACCTTCAGCAATTCTCCACTAATTGATGTAACCCTGACGTCCCCCTGGGCACCCCTTTATCTGACTCCATACCCAACTTTCCCCCTCATCTCCCTTTATTTTTCATTGAAGCTGGAAAGCATGTCCCAAGTAAGACGCACCATGGTTCGTACTCCCCATATCCCTTGCTGGGACAGCAGCCACCTTTCAAATCCCAGATGCCACTTCCTGCCCAGTGTCTTTCCTACTTCCTCACCTGGGCGCCTTCCTGGCTCCTGATCTCTGACACCCTCAGAGCACATACCCCTCCCAGCCTGCAGGGCTTCTCAGGGTAGGGGCTTCTAGGACCCCTCACTAAGCAAAGCACACCCAAATTCCTATTTTTTTTTTAAAGATTTTATTCATTTATTCATGAGAGACACACAGAGAGAGAGGCAGAGACACAGGCAGAGAGAGGGAGAAGCAGGCTCCATGTAGGGAGCAGGACGTGGGACTTGATCCCAAGGATCACACTCTGGACAGAAGGTGGTGCTGAACCGCTGAGCCACCGGGCTGCCCCATATATATATATATATATTTTTTTTTTTTTTTAAGATTTTATTTATTGACTCATGAGAGACACAGAGAGATAGGCAGAGACATAGGCAGAGGGAGATGCAGGCTCCCTGCAGGGAGCACAATGTAGGACTCTATCCCAGACCCCGGGATCACAACCTGAGCCAAAGGCAGATGCTCAACCACCAAACCACCCAGGTGCCCTGGGAACCCAAATTCTTGATTCCTTCAACCTAGTCCCTCAGTTCACACCACAGAATCACCACCCCAAACAGCCCTCTCAGTCCCAACCATGGGCTAGCCTGGGCGCGGGGCCCTGAGTGTATTCCAAAGATGGTTCTTCTGCTTGTCATCTGATGCCTTTGATTTGATGGGTGCCACCATCCTGCTCATAGGACTGCTTCTGCCTCTCCCTGGTGGTTCCCTATCCTTCACTGTAGAATTGCCCGGAATTCTTCCCCCGTTCCCAGAAGTGCATGTATGACCTCCTGGGGAATCACACTGTGCAGTCAAGGCTTTGAATCCTGTCCTAACTGGTTTCCTGCCTGAGGATCCGGCTAACAAGACATCACCTGCCTGCTCAAAGCCTTCCATGGGCAGCACCTCATGATAGAGCCAAAAGATGAACACAACCCAATTGTCCATCAACAGATGAATGGATCAACAAATAGATAAGTATTCCACACAGGGGAATATTAATATTATTCAGCCATAGAAAGGAATGAAGTGCTGACACACACAACAAAACAAATACGGACGGAAGTTGAAATCACGATGCTATGCCAAGTAAGCCAGACAACAAAAGCCACAGATTGTAGAATTCCATTTCTATGAAATGTCCAGAATAGGCAAATCCATAAAGATATGGAGACATAGGTAGAAGGTTGTCAGGGGCTGGGGACGGGGTGATGAGGAGTGACAGCTTAACAGGTACTGAGATTCTGGGGCGCTTGGGTGGCTGTTGGTTAAGCAGCTACTTCAGGTCAGGTCATGATCTCAGGGTCCTGGGATCAAGCACCCCTTTGGGCTGCATGTGGCTCCCTGCTCAGTGAGGTGTCTGCTTATCCCTCTGCCCCCCTCCTCTCCGCTGCTCATTTTCTCTCTCTCTCAAACGAATAAATAAAATCTTTCTTAAAAATGCGTACAGAGATTTCCCTTTTGGGGTGATGAAAAGTTCTGGGTCTCAATGGTGGTGGTTGTACAACATTGTGAAAGCACTTACTGCCACTAAACTGTACACCTTAAAGTGGCTAAAGTGGCAAATTTTACATTATTTATATTTTATCACAGCTTTTTAAAAAAAGATTTTATTTATTTATTCATGAGAGACACAGAGAAAAGCAGATTCCCCACAGGGAGCCTGATGCGGGGGGGGGGGGGGGGGGCGAGGGGGCTCCTTCGGGACTCCAAGATCATGCCCTGAGGCAGATACTTAATGATTGAGTCACCCAGGTGCCCCACCCCTTTCTCTTTCTTTCTTTTTTTTTTTTTTTTTTTTTATGATAGTCACACAGAGAGAGAGAGAGAGAGAGAGAGGCAAAGACATTGGCAGAGGGAGAAGCAGGCTCCATGCACCAGGAGCCCAACGTGGGATTCAATCCCGGGTCTCCAGGATCGCGCCCTGGGCCAAAGGCAGGCGCCAAACCGCCGCGCCACCCAGGGATCCCTTTCCTTTTCTTTTTTAAGTAAACTCTATCCACAACGTGGGGCTAGAGCTCACAACCCCAAGATGAAGAGTTGCATGCTCCCAGACTGGGCCAGCCAGGTGCTGGCTGGGATAGGGGATACCTTCCCATTTTAAATCACAGCCTTTCAATCCCCTGCTCAAATCTACCCAACGACCTCCTGTGACTTTAGAACGTGAATCTATAAACTCGGTGTTGGGGCCAAATCACCTGCCCACCACCAGTTTCCCCTTGCCCCTCAAGCTAAAAATAGTTTTTCACATTTAAAAATGTTTGAAAAAAGGGATTCCTGGCTGGCTTAGTCGGTAGAGGAAACAACTCTTAATCTCAGGGGGTGGTGAGTTCGAGCCCCACGTTGGTTGTGGAGATTACTCAAAAAATAAAATATTTTTTACTTTATTCATTCATGAGAGACACAGAGAAGCAGAGACACAGGCAGAGGGAGAAGCAGATTCCTCATGGGGGGCCTGATGCCGGGCTCCCTGCCGGGACTCCAGGATCATGCCCTGAGCTGAAAGCAGACGCTTCACTGCTGAGCCACCCAGGCCTCCCTCAAAAAATAAAATCTTTTTTGAAAAAATGATTGAAAAAAATAATAAAAGTTGGTAAGGACACCTGGGTGACTCAGTGTTTGAGAGTCTGCCTTTTGGCTCAGGCCATGATACCAGGGTCCTGGGATGGAGTCCTGCATCAGGGAGCCCGCTTTTCTCCCTCTGCCTGTGTCTCGCCTCTCTCTCTGTGTCTCTCATGAATAAATAAATAATCTTTAAAAAATAAAAAATAAATAAATAAATAAAAAATAAAAATAAATAAATAATCTTTTAAAAAAGAAAAAATAATAAAAGTGATTTGTAGCATGCATAAATTAATGAAATCCAAATGTTTTAGTGTCCCTAAGTAGTCTTACTGGCACACCACTACAGGTGCTCATTTATTGGTTGTCTCAGGCTACACTTGGGCTACAGGGGCAGGGTCAAATAGTTCCAAGTTCCAAGAGAGACCAGAAATGGCCCTCAAAGCCTACAGCATTTACTACGGTCCTTCATAGAAAAACCTTTGCAATTTCCCTTCCAGAAGAAAATGCTGTCTCTGAGCAGGTCCTGAGAGAACCCTCTGTGGGCAGGTCTCTGCTCTCTGATCACATCTCAGGTGACACACACCCCCCTTCTGTGGCCTCCTGCCTCAGGTCTCCCTCCACTTTTCCAGACTTCTTCCCACCTCAGGTTGGGCCATCTCCTCCACCTGGACCACCTTCAATGGCATGGTCGCTCCTCCATATGACTCAAGATCTCACTGCAAACGTCAGCTCTTCCAAGAGGCCTCTCCTGACCACCCATCTGATATGGATTCCTGTCTGTTTTCAGGGACATCACCCTGTTCCTGCTTTCCTAGGACTTAGCACAATACATAATCACCTTATTCCTTTGTTAACTTACTTACTTTATGTCAGTGTACGAAGGCAGGGACTTTGTGTACCCATTCCCGGGTATTCCCTGGGCCAGCACAGGCCTGGGGCATAGTAGCTGCTCTGTATTTGTCTACTGAGTGGCATTTGCATTTTACACAGGGCAGTTTCTATACAAGATCTCCAATAGTTCAACCATGGCCCTACTTTGGTTGTGCTCCTTCTTGCACAACCTCCCAGGTGGAATCGTATGTAGTCACAATTTGTGCATCAATTTAAAAGGTTCAATACCAGTGATTTCTTTTTTTTTTTTTAAGATTTTATTTATTTATTCATGAGAGACACAGAGAGAGAGAGGCAGAGACACAGGCAGAGGGAGAAGCAGGCTCCATGCAGGGACCCCAATGTAGGACTCATCCGGGGACTCTAGGATCACGCCCTGAGCCAAAGGCAGATGCTCAACTGCTGAGCCACTGGAGCGTCCCTGAATACCAGTAATTTCACCTAGGGCAATATGCAGAAATATAAATCAACGAAATCTCCCCTTTAACTGTTTACTGCACTCCGGCCACCTTGACCTAGTGTGGGGTCCTCAGAATGTGCCAGTTGTCTCCTGCCAAATAGAACCGGCTCCTTACGGGCCCCCTACAGCTCCTTCTGCTTCAGATCCAGGACCCAATGTCACATACTCCAGGAGGCCCCCTGGGATCACGTCAGGAGATCGATCTCATTTTTCCTCCAGCACTTAGCACATTCTAAAACTAGGTGTTGTGTTGGCTTTTCAAGGAAACTTGTCATTTTCGTATACACTGTCGTGCCCCCCGGGTCTAGAGCAAGTCTGGCACTGGGGAGTCTCTCAATGTTTGTTCATTGCTGTGAATGCAATTCCGTGAGCTTCTGTGCATTTTAAATAGTTTGCTTATGACTGGGTACCAAAAGATAACTAACACGCACTTGCTAAGTAACTGGAGTAACTTGTATGGGCTTCAGCCTCCTCCTCCAGCCACCTCTGCCTCCACGGGCCTCCTCATTGTCATGACAACACCATCAGCACCAGCACTAGCATCTCCTCCTTAGAAGAGGGGCTGGTGCTTTGGGGGACTTCCCACACCAGGCATAGTTCTGAGCACGTCTTACGTACTAACTACATCGTCCCAACGGCTCTGTGAACCAGGTCCTATTCCCGCCCTCGTTTTACAGATGAGGAAACCAAAGCATGGAAAGATTAGGTCATCTGCCCATCTGAGAAAGCAAGATATTCACAAGAAAAATGAAGTCCAGGCCCTGTTGGCCTCTGCTATGGGAGAGAGGCCCAAAACAGGCAGGAAACTCCAAAGCGATCGGGAACCGATTCAGCAACAACAAACACCACCACCGCACCAAAGACAGAGACGTCGCAGACGCGGGGCCATCTGAGCCAACCTCAACTCCCAGGAGCTCTTGGGCCACCAAGCTCCCTCCCAAGTATTTCCCGGGCAGTTCTGAAGCCTCAAACCTGGATGTCATCCTTGACCTCTCTGTCTCCCACCTCCCACTCCAGAGCCTTGTGGGGTCTACCTTCGGAGCCTCTTCCACCGCCGACTCCGGCCGCGGAGCTCCATCCTGCAGGGCTGGTGGCCTGCGCCAGAGCCACCGTTATCTGTTATCTGGGCAGGAAGGGAACGGCCTCCCACAGCCCCCAGCTCCAGTCGGATCCCATCCCCCGCCCCGAGCAGCCCGAGGGATCTTTTGAAATTTCAATTTGGGCCCGGACACACCCCCCTCCCTACCCCCCACCTCTAAACCCCTTCAAAGGTTTCCCATTGTTCTCAGGCCAAAGTCTCAAATTCTTAACTGAGCTTCTGCCCGCCTGCAGGATTCCCCCAGGCTGCTGCCTCTCCGGGCTCTGAGCTCCAGCCAGATGCCCGTGTGCTTGGGAGGCTCTGAAGCCAGGCTGCCGGGTTCAAATCCTGGCACTGCCATTCAAGGTGTGACCTTGTGCAGGTAACTTAACCTCTCTGGGCCCGGGCAGCCCGGGTGGCTCAGCGGTTTAGCAGCGCCTTCAGCCCAGGGCGTGATCCTAGAGTCCCAGGATCGAGTCCCGCATCGGGCTCCCCGCATGGTGGAGCCTGTTTCTCCCTCTGCCTGTGTCTCTGCCTCTCTCTCTCTCTCTCTCTCTCTTGTGAATAAATGGGTGAAATCTTTGGGGGGAAAAGAAATCTCTCTGGGCCAATAAAATGTGGATACCACCACATAGTGTCATAGAATTTAGAGAATCATATTAGTTCCCGTAGTAAAAGAGGTTATTTAGCAGTGTTTGGTACCACTGTTGTTCTCAGGTTACTCCTACTCATCCTTCAAAACCCAGTTCAAAATTCATTCCTTCAGGGTAGGCTTTGTGGACTCCCCAACAAATCAGACACACCCACCCTATTATGTCTTGCCCCCATGGTTCTTATGGCAATCATAATTTAATACCTACTACATACTTAACAACTGGGTATAACTTTATCTGATTCCTAATTGAGTGTCTATTTTGTCCAATTCTGTATCTCTCCAGCACATAGCAGGTGCTCAGAAGTAATTTGGTGAATGTTGAACAGGAAATGGCTGAATGAGTCAATTGCAAGGATGCCCAGATCTCTAATTTTCAAGTGAAAGCATTGGGAAAGTCGAGCTTTAATGAGGACACAAGAAGACTGAAGCTTGGTGGGGGTACTGGGTTATATAAGGAGCTACAGTGATGGGCAAGTCAGGTGAAACTGGGCGTGGCCCAGAGGAGCTGCCCCACAGGCCCAGCTCAGCCTAAACTACGGGGCGTACACAGGAGCAGCTCCAACACTAGAGCTGCTGAGGACCTAAGCCCAAAATTCCTAAGCCAAAGCCCACTGGCTGATGTGGTGGGTTACCCTGGGACAGATGGCTGCAGAAACCACCTGGCTTCTGGGCCCTCCCTCCCCTACCTGTTCTCACTGCTCTTACCCACCCCTTTGGCACACCAGCCCCAGGAACGGGCTCACTCTGATGCCTCAGGCCTCCCCCAGCCTGACATCAGAACCTCTTATAGGGTGGCCAAGCTTAGCAAATGAAAATACAGGATGCCCAGTTAAATTTGAATTTCAAATGAACAATTTTCTAGTTTAAGTATATCCTGTGTTGAGACGCCTGGATGGCTCAGTGGTTGAGTGCCTTTGGCTCAGGGTATGATTCCAGAGTCCCAGGATGGAGTCCTGCATCGGGCTCCCTGCATGGAGCCTGCTTCTCCTCCCTCTGCCTATGTTGTCTCTTTCTCTGTGTGTCTCTCATAAATAAATAAATAAAATATATTAAAATATATAAAAATTAAAAATATATATATAAAAATAAAAAACAAGTATATTCTGTGTTTAATCTGGCACCCCTAAACTCTCTGGTCTCATCAAACCCTCATCAAAGCATTTTGTACTCTCAGGTAACTGTCTGCTTTGGAGTCCTGAGCCTCTTGGAAGGGCAACTCAACCCCTCCCATCTGTTTTTGGCTCTGAATAAAGGGAATTCACGGTACTGGCCACTTAGGGTTAGTTAAAGACTCTAGCTCTTACCACCTAGTACAGATGCCATAAAGAGCCACCAGAATGGCCACTCTCCCACTCCATTTTTCTGGACACCATCTCCCGGGGCCCTCACCACAAAGCCTTCTGAGTTATGCAGCAAGGATAGCTGAACCGATTTTACAGAGGAGAAAAACCGAAGACTGTTAAATCAGAGGGAGGGCCAATAAGCAAAATCCCTGGTCTTTAGGATTCTCATGCTGAAACTCTTCTGGACTCTTCGATCAGATGTGACTGAACAGTAAACTGCAAGCTGCCAAAGGGCGGGCACTTGTCTTTGGGTTTAGGGGTGGACCCCCTAGAGCCCAGCACAGTGCCTGGCCCTTAGGAGGCACTGCATAAATATTTATGGAATGAGTGACTAGAACCCACCAGAGTCCCCATGACATAAGAGGGTGAATGGTCTTGTGTGCTCTCCCTGTCTCCCTCTTACTCCCTCCTTGTTCTGGGTCTTGAACTCAGGTCTGCCTTCCAGAGCTTTCTCCATAGCACCAACTATGGGGGGGTGGGAGGGGAAGTGCAGGAGAGGGGATGGTTAAGCTTAAAAGGGTTTTGGGCTTTTCTTCCGAAATGAAGCAAAATAACAAAATGTAGCTTTGGAAGGCAAGAAACATGACCGTGGAATGTCAAAGCAGCCATGCTGGTTGTTTTTTTGCTGGGAAGAAGGGATTTTGAGAACTTAATTCAACACAGTTGCTTTCGGTAGTCATTAAACACCTGCCATACCCTCCCATTTGCTGGCAAATCGCCCTGAAACAGTAAGGGAATAAATGACTTCCCAGGAGAAAAGGATTTTCTAGGGTATCTGAGGAGATGTGTTGAATCCATCCCAGAGAACCCTTTGAGAATACGGAGCTATGGGATGGACATGCTGATTAGCTCTTCTGGAGAATAGGCCACCAGGTAAACACAGACATCCACGGTACCTCCTCTTAATTGCATCCACCTAGACCTGAAGTCAGACATGAACATTGGGGTCTGACTCAGGGAATTTTTTTCTGTTTCCCATGGATGTTTTCTGGTCTCGGGGATACAAATGACAGGGCCATGAGGGGTGGTATGCAAATTTAGGGTCTGAGACCCATTTAATCAGGACTCATGGTCTTTATAATGAACCAGAAGTGACTTGGAGGCATTTTCATTGGGTTTTTACCTTTGGGGTGCTTCCTCCCATGACCAATGCCAGCCTGGTCAGGGATCTCATTCTGACCAGCAGATGTTTCTCCAGGGACTTCCCCTAAGGACATGCTCATCTGGAGAGATCCTTCAGCTTCACAGAGAGGCCTTTTCCAGAGATACCCAGCCCCACCCAGCAGTCACCCTCTATGACATCACGCTGCTGGACTGAGCGCTGAGGTTATCAACCATCAGACCACATGCTCCTCTTGATTTTTTTTTAAAGATTTTATTTATTTATTCATGAGAGACACAGAGAAAGAGAGAGGCAGAGATACAGGCAGAGGGAGAAGCAGGCTCCATGCAGGGAGCCTGACATGGGACTTGATCCCAGGACCCCAGGATCACACCCTGAGCCGAAGACAGACGCTAAACCACTGAGCCACCCAGGGATCCCCTATATGCTCCTCTTATATATTGACCTGCTGGCTCTTGGTCTCCCCAGCTAGGCCCTGAGCACCACCAAGACCAGATAGTGTCTGACTAGCTCACTCTGGATCCCCAGCCCCACAGCAGGCACGGAGGCAAAGCCTGGAAAAAGGATGGATAACAGTGATGATCTGACCGCCTGCTAATTATGTGCCAGCTTTTAGATTTTTTTCATCTATTAAGCCACTGAATCCTCACAGCATTGGAAGTCAGGTATCTCTCTCTCTCTCTTTTTTCTTTAATTAATTAATTATTTTTAAATTTTATTTTTATCATTTTTATTTTTTAAATTTATTTTTATTTTTAATTTTTACATTTTTTATTGACTTTTCTTTTTCGATTTTTTTTCAGTGAGGCAGGTATCTTGATTACAATGCTTTGCACTGGCCATTCCCTCTCCTTGCAATGCCCTTCCCTCAGATGTCCCTAGGACTCACCCCCTCTCTTCATTCAGAACTCTGCTCAAATGTCACCAACCCAGGCCTTCCCTTACCCCCTCCCTAAAGCAGCACCCTTCAACCTCATACCCTGCTGTTAGGGGGTTGAACGGTGTGTCCCCCCCCAAATGATATGTTCAACCTCCCACGCCCACCCCAGTAGCTCAGAATGGGGCCTTTTTGAAACAGGATCTTTACAGAGGTAATGAAGTTAAAATGGGGTCATGAGGGTGACCCCGATCCAATAAGACTGGTGTCTTTACATACAAATTTGGACACGGAGACAGGCACAGAAGAGGATGTGAGAAGTACAGGAAGAAGGTCTTGTGAAGACACAGCGTTGGAGTGAGGTGTCTATAAGCCAAGGAGAGTCAAAAGTGCCTATAGACCAGCAGAAGCCAGAAGGAGCCTACAAGTTTTCTCCAGCAGGTTTCAGACTAGCAGGGCCCAGCCCACAGTTTGGTTTCAGACTTCTGGCCTCTAGAACTGAGACACAATAAATAGCGGCTGTTTGTGCCCAGGTTGTGGTACTTGGTTACTATAGTCCTCGGAAAACAGTACACCTGCTTTATTTCTCTTCCTTGCTCTGATCACCACCTGCCCACTGCATGTATTTTATTCATCTATTTACTTCCGGCACCCACATGGGAACGTGAGTCTCTTAAGGCCACGGTCTCATGTTCCTGCAGCTGTTACAAGGCCTGGGGTTTTTTTGTTCCTTCAAGAACAGTTTATTGAGTGTCTATTATGTGCCTGGTCCTGCTGTCAGTGCTGGGACACAGCAGGAATGCAATAGACAAAGACAAAGATCCTTGGCTTTTTTTCTTTTTTTTAAGATTTTATTTATTTATTCATGAGAGACACAAAGAGAGAGAGGCAGAGACACTGGCAGAGAAAGAAGCAGGCTCCCTGGGGGGACCCTGATGTGCAACTCCATCCCAGGACCCCGGATCACTCCCTGAGCCAAAGGCAGATGCTCAACCACTGAGACACCCAGGTGCCCCAGTCCTTGTCTTTTTAAAGCTTCTGGTCTGGGCATGTAGGTGGCTCAGTATGTTGGGCACCTGACTTCGACTTGGGTCATGATCCCAGGGTCCTAGGATGGAGCCTAGCATCAGGCTCCCTGCTCAGTGGGGAGTCTGCTTCTCCCTCTCCCTCTGCCTCAACCCACTGCTTATTCTCTCTCTCCCATGCTCTCTCTCTCAAATACATAAATTAAATCTTTAAAAAATAATAATATATGGTCTATTAAGAAGAGACATAATAAACAAAAAAAAAATGGTGATGAGGGCTATGGAGAAAAATACAGCAGGAAGGGAGGTAGGGAGTTGAGGTGGGCAGCAGTGATAATCAGGGTGGACAGAGCCCACAGTAGGGCGGTGACCCTTGAGTCAAGACCTGAAGAAAGTTAGGGAGAAGGCATGGGGTATCTGGGTGCATTGCAGGTAAGCCAGTGGTTCCCAGCCAGGGTAACTTTGCCCCCCAGAGGATATTTGGCAATTTCTGGAGACAGGGAGGTACTAGAGCTGGTAATGGGGAATGGCCAGGAATGTTCATGCTGACCATCACGCAGTGCACAGGACAGCCCCAAACATGCTCAGCACAAGGCCAAGAAGTGAGAAGGTGAGAAGCATGTCCTGAGAGTCTGTAGGTGCAGGTGCAGGTACACAGGTGCTGGGTGCTGCAAGGAGCTCGCTGTGCTGGAAGTTTCTGTTCTGTGGAAAGAAATAGCAGTGGAGGAAGTCAGAGGGTACCCAGGAAGGGCGGGGCCTGTGGGCCTTTTTAAAATAGGATCATTGGGACACTTGGGTGGCTCAGCAGTTGAGTGTCTGCCTTTGGCCCAGGGCATGATCCCGGGGTCATGGGATCGAATCCCACATCAGGCTCCCTGCCTGGAGCCTGCTTCTCCTTCTGCTTATGTCTCTGCCTCTCTCTCTCTCTCTGTGTGTGTGTCTCTGATGAATAAATAAATAAAATCTTAAAATAGGATCACTGTTTTAAGGAGGTCGGTTTTTATTCCACATAAGACAGGAAATCACTGGCAGCTTTTGAGCAGAGAAGAGAGACAGACTGACATGTTCTAAATGGTTAACTCGGCAGTGGGGTTGGAAACAGACTGTCTGAGGGGGCAAGCGCAAAGGAGGGAGCCCAGTGAGGAGGCTGTTGGAATATTCTAGGCCTGAGGTGAAGGTGGCTCAGAGGGGGTGGAGACTGTGAGGTGGAGAGAAGGGGAAAGAATCCAGATCTACTTGTAAAGTTCAGCTAACAGGGTGGGAGAGGCGTGGGTGGCTTCAGGGGTTTTTGGGCAGAGCAGCCAGTAGGACAGAGGTAGAGCCAGCAGGATGGAAGAGCTGCCGAAGGGCAGGTTGGGGGAGAACGTGGGAGGAGGTCAGGAACCCACAGTCATCCAGGTGGAGCCCTCCAGGAGGGAGTTAGATTATGGTGTGCAGGGGGAGTTTGCTTGGGGGTATAAATGTGGGCACTGTCATCATACAGATAGTATCAACAGCCACAATACAGGGGCGCCCGGCTGACTCAGTCAGTAGAATGTGTGACCCTTGAGCTTGGGGTTGTGAGTTCAAGCCCACCTTGAACTGTAAGATAACTGCATAAAGATAACTTAAAAAGAAGATCTTGTGGGTGGCTCAGTGGTTGAGCATCTGCCTTTGGCTCAGGTTGTGATCCTGGAGACCCGGGGATCCAGTCCCACATCGGGCTCCCTGCAGGGAGTCTGTTTCTCCCTCTGCCTGTGTCTCTGCCTCTCTATGTCTCTCATGAATACATAAATAAAATCTAAAAAAAAAGGTGGCGGGGGGGACGCCTGGCAGGATCAGTGGTTGAGCATCTGCATGATCCCAGAGTCCTGGGATCGAGTCCCACATTGGGCTTCATGCATGGAGCCTGCTTCCTCCTCTGCCTATGTCTCTGCTTCTCTCTATGTGTCTCTCATGAATAAATAAAATCTTTTTAAAAATCTTTATTTTTTTTAAATTTTATTTATTTATAAATAAATAAGCCAAAGGATGATGCTCAACTGCTGAGCCACCCAGGTGTCCCTTAAAAATCTTAAAAAAAAATTAATCTTAAAAAAATAAAAATAAAAACAATAAAAAATAAATCTTAACAAAACACAAAACAAAAACAAGCCACAATATCAACATACCACCTAGAACAGGAGGTTCTAGGGACAAGTAGAAGGTTCAACCAAGGGCCAATCCCTGGGGCTCTCCACAGCTAGAAGTTTTGGGTACAGTGAGCCAACAAACATGACAAGAAGTTTCCAGTGATGGGGAAAAGAATCAGGACAAGGGTGTCCTAGGAAGAAAGTGTTTGAAGAAGGAAGCAGTGACCATCTTGTCAAATTGTCCAAACTGGTCAGGTTGGGTGAGGCCTGAGTATGGCCCACTGGCCCTAGGAATATGGTAGTCACTGGCAAATAGGTCACTGACACACAGATGCACTTGATAAACCTTCGGGGATTGGATGTCTCAGATGACCTCAAGAGATTGCCACTCCAAGGGGTGCCTGGGTGTCTCAGCCAGTTGGGCATCTACTTTTGGCTCAGGCTGTGGATCTTCCGGTCCTGGGATCGAGTCCCACATCAGGCTTTCTGCTCAACAGGGAGTCTGCTTCTCTCTTTCTCTCTCTGCGTCTCTCTTTCTCCCCCTCTGCTCCTCCCCACTACTCACTCTCTCTCAAATCAATCTTTTTTTAAGATTTTATTTATTTATTCATGAGACACACACAAACACACAGAGAGAGAGAGAGAGAGAGAGAGAGAGGGGCAGAGACACAGGCAGAGGGAGAAGCAGGCTCCATGCAGGGAGCCTGACGTGGGACTTGATCCTGGGTCCCCAGGATGATGCCCTGGGCTGAAGGTCACACTAAAAACCTCTGGGCCACTGGGGCTGACCCTTAAAGATCTTATTTATTTATTTGAGAGGGAGAGTGAGAAAACACTAGCAGGGGGGAGGGGGAGACGAAGACAGAGAAGCAGACTCCCCAGGGGGGAGCCTGCCGATGTGGGACCGGATCCTGGGACTCCAGGACCACTCCCTGAGCCAAAGGCAGGTGCTCAACTGCTGAGCCACCCAGGCATCCCTCAATCAATCTTTGAAACAAAAACAAAAACAAAAACAGATTGCCACTCCAAGCCATGTGAAAGGAGCAGAGAAAGCTGTGGGTTCAGGTTTGGCTTAGGCATTTTCTAATTGTGTGATATTGGACAAGTTCCTTGCCTGCCCCAGTTATCCCCAAAATTGTCAAGGTAAATGAGATCATGAAAAGTAAAGAGGCTCTCAGCCTTGAAAACTGTGAAATACCTTATAAGGGCCAGGGGTGATCTTTGCCAACAGAGCATTTATGCAAAGACATCATCCCAGAAATCAACTCTCAAGGTCACTCAGCTTCTGCTGACATCATTCAACGGAGAACAGATTGAGAATTCTCAACCTTTCAAGAATGGTGCATCCTGTTACTATGAGGTCCAAACCTTACTGCTTCCTGACAAAAATATGATACATTGATTATAGTAATTTAACATGTATTTTGAATAGGAAATGCACGTGCATTGTAAAGAATGAAAATACAGAAAAAAATCTGTATTTTTATACAGATATTTATTCAGGGAAAAACTAAGTCTCCCTCCATCCCTGACCCTCTGATGCCCTCCCCAGAGGCAATGACTGCTGGCAGTTAGCAGAAAGGGTCTGTGTGGGGCCAGCACATGATCTCCCCTCCTCCTCCGATGATTCACACAAACAGCAAGTCACCCACACTGCTCTGCTTCCTGCTTCGGCACTCATCCGTTCATCTCAGAGAATTGTTCCCTATTGATATACATAGGCCTGTCTTATTTTTGCTTATTTTATTTTATTTATATATTAAAGATTTATTTATTTGAGAGAGAGAGCACAAGCAGGAGGGGCAGAGGGAGAGGGAGAAAGAATCTTTTTTTTAAGATTTTTTTTAAGAATTTTTTTAAAGATTTTATTTATTTATTCATGAGAGACACACAGAGAGAGAGAGAGAGAGAGAGAGAGAGAGGCAGAGACACAGGCAGAGGGAGAAGCAGGCTCCATGCAGGGAGCCAGACATGGGACTCGATTCTGGGTCCCCAGGATCACGCCCTGGGCTGAAGGTCACACTAAAAACCTCTGGGCCACTGGGGCTACCCCTTAAAGATTTTATTTATTTATTTGAGAGGGAGAGTGAGAAAGCAGTAGCCGGGGGGAGGGGGAGACGAGACAGAGAAGCAGACTCCCCACTGAGCAGGGAGCCCAATGTGGGACTCCTTCCCAGGACTCTGAATCAAGACCTGAGCTGAAATCAAGAGTCAGACGTTCAATGGACTGAGCCATTGGTGCCCCTGTTTTATTCTTTACTATTATTATGATTTTAAAATGGTTGTGAAGTAGTATCCATTGTGCTGTTGTATTATTATTTATTTAACCACCTCCTAATGAGGGACATTTGGGTCATTTCCAGTCTTTGGCTATTATGAACAACACAACCATAAATACACTTATTCCTCTACCCTGGGCGAGGGCTATCCATAGGAAAACATCCCTAGACTTGGGATTGCTGGGTCAGTGGGTCTCTGCATATTTAAGCCTTGTTGAAAATACCTGCAAAGGTCTGTGTCTGTTTAGGACTTAGTATTATTGTCACATTACTGATGTGCACGCTTCTCGACTGTGTAGGAGAGGAGGTACACAAAGGCGATTTTTAAGGAGCTTCATTCTGTGTGTGGGAGGGATGGGAGCAGATTTTGGGTGACAGTGCCTGAGACCAGAGGTAGCTGGGTACTTAGGGAGAATGTCCCCGCCTGGGGCTGGGCATTGTAAGGAACAGATGAGCCTCCTCCTGATAGAGCTGGGGCCATCGTGCTGGGAAGACAGCAGGAGGGGAGAGGATTTAACCATTCATTAGCAGAGGAGATATTTGTCAAACCCCTACTGTATTTGTTCAGGGTTCAACCCTCAGGGCATGCAGAGAAATATTCCTCAAAAAACCTAGAGTCTAATGCGAAGAGGTGAAGTCAAATGTCAATATGAGAATTGACTTGCGGAGTCCTGGGATCCGGCTCCCCGCAGCGAGCCTGCCTCTCCCTGGGCCTGTCTCTCTCTCTCTCTCTCTCTGTCTCTCATGAATAAATAAATAAAATCTTTAAAAAAGGAGAGAGAGCGAATTGACTTGCAAAGCCACAGAACAAAAAGGGTGACAGTATACACGTGTGTGCTACCAGTGGGTAGCAGGCACAGAATGCTCTTTCTTTTTTTTTTTTTTTTTTTTTTATGATAGTCACAGAGAGAGAGAGAGAGAGAGGCAGAGACACAGGCAGAGGGAGAAGCAGGCTCCATGCACCGGGAGCCCGATGTGGGATTCGATCCCGGGTCTCCAGGATCGCGCCCTGGGCCAAAGGCAGGCGCCAAACCGCTGCCCCACCCAGGGATCCCCAGAATGCTCTTTCTTAACAAGATACTGGGTGAGCTTGGATGTCCAGGTTGATGGCAACAGGAACATCTGGTTTACTCTCCAGTGGGGCCGGGCACTGGGCAATGTGGTTTCGGCTCACCTGAATATCAGAATGATCCCCTAGGGTGGGAGCCATCGTCTCTACTCAGAAATGGAGAAATTGAGGCTCAGAGGGGTTCACCCGGTGTCGTCCCCCCCGCCCCCCAGCAAGTATAGAGCAGAATCAGGCTGTGAACCTGTGAAGATCAGGTTCTTGCTGAGACCACAGGGGAGGGGGTGGGCAGGCAAGTGGTCAGGCTGCAGGTGGAAACATTTCCTGCCTGCACCTGAGCTTCTGCGCACTCCTGCACCGATGAACCTTGCTGGTGCTACTCTGGGAGAACTAAGCCAGACTCAGAAGGGCACAGGCTGCATGATCCCACTCACAGGAGGTACCAGGACAGGCAAATTCTCAGAGACAGAAAGTAGAAGGACGGTAGCTAAGGCCTGGAGGAAGAGGGACGGGGAGTTAACGTCCAATTTATGTGCAGTTTCCCTTTGGGGAGGTGAAAAAGTTCTGGAGAAGGCCAGTAGTGATGGTGGTGCAACACTGTGAATGCACTGAATCCACGGAACTCTACACTTAAAATGGTAAAAATGGGGGATGCACTGGGTGGCTCAGTGGGTTAAGCAGCTGCCTTTGGCTCAGGTCATGATCTCAGGGTCTTGGGATCTAGCCCCACACTGGGGGCTCTGCTCAGCAAGGGAATCTCCTTCTCCTTCTGCCTCTGCCCCTCCCTGCTCATTCTCTCTCTCAAATAAAGTATTTTTATTATTTATTTATTTATTAATTAAAAAAAAAGATTTTATTTATTCATGAGACACACAGAGAGAGGCAGAGACACAGGGAGAGGGAGAAGCAGGCTCCATGCAGGGAGCCCGATGTGGGACTTGATCCCGGGACTCCAGGATCATGCCCTGGGCCCAAGGCAGATGCTCAACTGCTGAGCCACCCAGGTGTCCATATCATAATTTTTTAAAAAACGCCTGGGTCGGGGAGATGGGTGAAATAGGCGAAGGGGGTCAAGAGGTGCACACCTCCAGCTATAAAATTAATAGGTCACTTGGTGCCTGGATGGCTCAGTTAGTTAAGCATCTGCCTGCAGCTCAGGTCATGATCTTAGGGTCCTGGGATCGAGTTCACAGTCTAGCTCCCTGCTCAGCAAGGAGTTTACTTCTCCCTTTCTCTCTGCCCCTCCCCTTGTTCATCCTCGTGCACTCTCTTTCTCTCTGAAATAAATAAAATATTTTAAAAACAAGCAAATAAATAAATAACTTGGAGTCTGACTTCTCGGTACCCTCCCTGAACTCCCAGCAGAAGTCCAAGCCACCCCAGCTATCTTCACCTGCTGGGTGGCCCAGCCAGTCTCATCGACAGACCTGCTTCTTTTTATTTATTTTTTTTAAAGATTTGGGATCCCTGGGTGGCGCAGCGGTTTGGCGCCTGCCTTTGGCCCAGGGCGCGATCCTGGAGACCCGGGATCGGGTCCCACGTCGGGCTCCCGGTGCATGGAGCCTGCTTCTCCCTCTGCCTGTGTCTCTGCCTCTCTCTCTGTGACTATCATAAATAAATAAAAAATTAAAAAAAAAAATAAATAAAATAAAGATTTTTATTTACTTATTCATGAGAGACACACAGACAGAGAGCCAGAGACACAGGCAGAGGGAGAAGCAGGCTCCATGCAAGGAGCCCAATGCGGGACTTGAACCCTAGAATCCGGGATCACACCCTGAGCCAAAGGCAGGCACTCAACTGCTGAGCCACTCAGGCGTCCCGACAGACCCACTTCTACCCCTGGTCAGGCCACAGTCTGTTCTCTGTGACAGGGTGACCGTCGGGTCTCATCCCTCCTCAGCTCAGAATCCTCCTGGGATGCCCACCCTCCATGGAGTGAAGTCTGACTCTTTACCACGATTTTGAAGTGATGGAGATGTTTCAGAACCAGGCGCAGTGGTCCGTGCACAGCACTGGGAAGGTACTATGTGCCACTGAATTGCTCCCTTTAAAATGGTGAATGTTATGTTGAGTTTCAGGTCAATAAATTATTTACAAAAATTTTTTGAAAGCTGGCTGCCATCCAGCTAAAGTACTAAGAAGATTTTGCAGAGTAAAAGAGGAGCTTACTTAAGTTAGCTTGTAACTCTAAAGACAACCAGACAGTAACAAACCCCTCAAGAATGAAGTTTGCACAAATTTAGAAACAAGCTATTTTTTTTAAGTAAGCTCTATGTCCAACGTGGGGCTTGAACTCATGACCCTGAGATCAAGAGTTGCATGCCCTACCAACTGAGCCAGCCAGGCGGCCCAGAAACAAAAACCATTAGCATGGCCCCCCAGGCCCTATGCAATCTGTGCCCCAGCTCACCATGCACCTTCATCTGTCTGTCTTCACATGACAACCCTCTGACCCCCAGGGCCTTTGCACTTGTCATTTGCTCTCCTTGGCATGCTCCTCCTTATACACTTTTTTAAAATAAAATTTTAAATTTATTTGAGAGAGAGAGAGAGAGAGAGAGATATGGAGAGAGTATGGAGGTGGGGAGAGGGAGAAGCAGACTCTGCACTGAGCAAAGAGCCCGACTCAAGGCTCCATCCCAGGACCCTGAGATCATGACCTAAGCAGAAGGCAGACGCTTAACACACTGAGCCACCCAGGTGCCGCTCCATCATACACTTCTTGACATCCTTACCCTCCCTTGTTTAGGTCTCTGCCCAAGTGTTACCTCCCTGCGCCCCCCGTTTAGAACAGCACCCCCACACACACACACTCTCACGCTGCTTTGCTGCTCTCATATACTTACAGCTACGGGCTGGACTGCATACCCTCCAGAGCTCACAGGTGGAAGTCCTAACTCCAGTGTAAATGGGACTTTATTTGAGGGGGTCTTTTTGGCAAGTTAAAATGAGCTCATTAGGGTAGGCCCTCACCCAATATGCCTGGTGTCCTTGCAAACACGGGAAATTGAGACGCAGGGACTGACAGAGTGAAGAGATAGAGCAGATGGGTGTCTACGCGCCGAGGAGAGGCCTGGGATGGATCCTTCCCTGAGAGCCCTCAGGAGGAAACAACCCCGCCAGCAGACACATTGATCTTGGCCTTCCACTCTGTAGAACTGCCAGGTGATTCGTTTCTGTGGCTGTAAGCCACCCAGTCTGTGGCACTTTGTTATGGCAGCCCCAGCAAACGAAGCCACTTGCCACTCAGGGTCCTACACAGTCTCTGTTTACTGTCTGTCTCCTCACCTGCTCCAAGGGCATCAGGGATTTCTCCCTGTTTTGATTACTGTTGTAGGCCCGGGGCCTGGGACAGTGTCTGGCAAGTTGCAGAGTCGGGGCTGCATTTCCAGAAATGCTGAGTTTCTGGGGCAGTAAGTGGGCAAGTGGCCTGTTGGAGTGAAGGGACCCACGGGGAGATGTGAAGGTGGGGGGACAGGACAGGAAAACCGTGTGGACCTGTCCCATCTGGCCGAGGTTCTCCAGCTACAGAGAGTTCCGTGTGACATTTAACAGGAGGAAAAATCAAGGCTCAGAGACGGGGAGTGTTGGAGCTGATGAATGGCTCCCAAAGACACCAGGACCGGTAAATCCTACCTTACCTGGATAAGGGGCCATTGCCAATGCGATTAAGCCAAGGGTCTTGAGGTAGGGAGACTGCCCTGGATTAGCCAGGGGGCCCTGAATGCCATCCTCGGAAGAGAAAGGCAGTGGAGCTTTGAGGACAGGAGGAAAGAAGGCGATGGGACGGTGGAGACAGAGACCAGAATGCTGTGGCCACAAGCCGAGGACAGCTGGAAGAAGCAAGGGGCAGGTGTGGATTCTTACCTTCTGCCTCCAGAGGGAGCACAGAGCTGCTGACACCTTGATTCCAACCCAGTGCCACTGATTTCAGACTTCTGGGCTCCAGGACCAGGAGAGAATACATTTTTTTTTAAAAGATTTTATTTGAAAAAAAAAAAAAGATTTTATTTGTTTATTCATGAGAGATACAGAGATAGAGAGAGAGAGAGAGAGAGGCAGAGACACAGGCAGAGGAAGGAGCAGGCTCCATGCAGGGAGCCACACCTGGGACTCGATCCCTGGTCTCCAGGACCAGGCTCTGGACTGAAGGTGGCGCTAAACGGCTGAGCCACCCAGGCTGCCCTAAATTTTTTTTTTTTTAAAGATTGTATTATTTGATATATATAGAGAGAGTGGGCACAAGCAGGGGGAGCAGCAGACAGAGAAGGAGAAGCAGGATCCCCGCTGGGCAGGGAGCCTGACCCGGGGCTCAATCTCAGGACCCCAGGGTTATGACCTGAGCTGAAGGCAGGCGCTTCACTAACTGAGCCACCCAAGTGCCCCAATTTCTGTTGTTTTAAGACAAACAAAAACAGAAGCAACCCAGCTGTGAGCAAGGAGTCTGAGCCCCTCCGCATCTGCTGCCCCCACCCTGGACAGAGAAGAGCCACCCTCTTCACCAGCCCGGAGTTCCGTGCTCATGGCTACCTTCCCGGTCCACTGACATCCATCCATGTCTTCCAACCTCTGTACCTTCTCTATGTTTAGCCAGAGTCACCCAACCGTCATGTTTCTCCTCACCTGAAAACCCTTCCCACGCCTTCTCATTGCACTTTGGATCTCTGCCAAAATTCCTTTTTTTTTTTTCCTAAGTAAGCCCAACACCCAAAGTGGGGCTTGAACCCATGACCTTGAGATCAACAGTCACATGGTGACTGAATCAGCCAGGTGCCCTGGATCCCTTCTCAATTTCTTTTTCTTTTCTTTTCTTTCCTTTTTTTTTTTTTTTTAAGATTTTATATATTTTTTTATGAGAGTCAGAGAGACAGGCAGAGACACAGGGAGGGAGAGGCAGGAGCCATACAGGGAGCCGATGTGGGACTTGATCCTGGGACCCCAGGATCACACCCTGGGCCAAAGGCAAATGCTCAATAGCCGAGCCACCCAGGCATCCCTCTCTTCCCAAATTCTTTTTTTTTTTTTTAAGATTTTATTTATTTATTCATGAGAGACAGAGAGAGAGAGAGAGAGAGAGAGGCAGAGACACAGGCAGAGGGAGAAGCAGGCTCCATGCAGGGAGCTAGATGTGGGACTGGACCCCAGATCTCCAGGATCACGCCCTGGGCTGCAGGCGGCGCTAAACCGCTGCGCCACCGGGGCTGCCCTCTTCCAAATTCTTAATGCAGCCTGCAAGGCCCAGCATTAGGGTCTGGAACTGAAATGCTTTCAGGGGCCCTACAGGGCAAGGAGCAGCTCAGGCTGCACTTCAGAAGTTAAAACTAAATCTACAGCTCTGCTCTGCTCCATCTATTAGTTCCTGCTCAGAAATGTGGGCCCAATACGGCCAGAACTTACGATTTTTTTTTTAAGATTTATTTATTTATTTATTTATGATAGAGAGAGAGAGAGGCAGAGACACAGGCAGAGGGAGAAGCAGGCTCCATGCAGTGAGTCCGACGTGGGACTTGATCCCAGGACTCCAGGATCGCGCCCTGGACCAAAGGCAGGTGCTAAACTGCTGAGCCACCCAGGGATCCCCAAACTTACGATTTTTTAAAAAGTCTAGGAAATCCAGATTTGTAATGGAAATCCACTTTTTTTTATCTTTTAAATTTTTATTAAAGATTTTATTTATTTATTCATGACAGACACAGAGAGAGGCAGAGACACAGGCAGAGGGAGAGGCAGGTACCCTGCGGGGAGCCCAATGTAGGACTCAATCCCAAACTTGGGATCAAGGCCTGAGCAAAAGGCAGACTCTCAACTGCTGTGCCACCCAGGCGTCCCGGGAAACCACTTAAAAAAACAAAAACAAAACAAAAAAAACTACACTGAATCCATTTAAAAAATACATGATAAAGGCAAAAATCTGCACGGCTACTCCATGTACCATCTCCGGACCCCAGGAACCATGGGTTCTTGACCTTGGGGCCAGCTGTCATGAGCCTTTTTTTTTTTTTTTTTTTTTAGATTTTATTTATTCATAGAGACACACAGAGAGAATGAGAGGCAGAGAGACAGGCAGGCAGAGGGAGAAGCAGGCTCCATGCAGAGAGCCGGACGTGGAACTCGATCCAGGGTCTTCAGGATCATGCCCTGGGCTGCAGGCGGTGCTAAATCGCTGCACCACTGGGGCTGCCCTGTCATGAGCCCTTTTGGCCTCAATTAGACTTTCCAGAGTCAGGCTAGTTTTAGTTTCTTTTTCTTTTCTTTGCTTTTTTTTTTTTTTAAGCTATATTTATTTATTTTTAAGTAATCTCTACACCCAGTGGGCTCGAACTCCCGACTCTGAGATCAAGAGTCACATGCTCTTCCGACTGAGCCAGCCAGATGCCCCTAGTTTCAATTTTAGTTCCTAAAACCGAGCCTGGGCTTCTTCCTTCTGCGTGGCCTTCTGGCTCTTTGCTCTGAACCTTGCCCCACTTTGTTTCCCTTTGAGCCTATGACTGACTCATCTAATTCTCAACTTCAGTGTTATCCCGGCGGAGCCCCCAACTAGGCTAGCACCCCCACCCCCCAGCTTTAATCACCGTTTACTCCTTTTTCTTTTGAGCCCTTACCACATTTGTGAGAATAGATTAACTGCGGAGATCCTTTGCAGAATGTCGGTCTCCCCATCCCGGATGGTACACAGACCTAGGGTGCTTGGCTAGTTCAGTTGGAAAGCATGGGACTCTTGATCTCAGGGTCCTGGGTTCAAGCCCCACATGTGGTGTAGAGTTTACTTAAAATTAAAAAAAAATTTTTTTTAAAGATTTTATTTATTTATTCATGATAGACATAGAGAGAGAGAGGCAGAGACACAGGCAGAGGGAGAAGCAGGCTCCATGCTGGGAGCCTGACATGGGACTCGATCCCAGGACTCCAGGATCATGCCCTGGGCCAAAGGCAGGCATCAAACCACTGAGCCACCCAGGGATCCCAAAATTTAAAAATTTTTTACAAATTTTAAAGATTTTATTTATTTGAGAGAGAGAGAGTGCGCTCAAGCATGAGTGGCAGACGGGCCGAGGGAGAAGTCAGACATAGGACTGGATCCAGTGACTCCAGGATCACGACCTAAGCAGAAGGCAGATGCTTAACCAACTGAGCCACTCAGGTGCCCACTCCCCCCGCCCCCCAAAAAAACCCTAATTAAAAAATTAAATCATGCACACATCTGGCTGAGGACGAGTCCTACACGGCTAGGTGTGGCCCTGTGACTAGGTGCGGCCAGTTTGGCCAACTGGCTGGGGAAGGGAGGTGATCTGACATCACGGGATCAGAAGGTGGAGGAGCTGGACTGGAATCCAGGACTGTCTGATGCCCAGCAGGGCGGCTCCTCTCCTGAGCAAGGTAGCAGAGAAGCTGCAGGACTCCCTCCCAGGTATCAAGGTGCTCGCCTGCTTGAGTGTTTCCAGGCTGGAATGAGGACGGGGGATGGCCTGGCACTGGCCACAGGGACAAGCTCCACCCCCTGGGGATGGCCAAGCAAGCAGATGGTGGGGACTGAGGCCTGGAGTCCCCAGGGCGATGCACGGAGCCGGGCTGCCTGGGAGCTAGGCCGAAGTCAAGTGCCCTCCTGTCCCTGGGTTAACCCAGTCTGCCAATAGCCACCTGCTCCAGGAAATGCTTGCTCCTGGACTACGGGAACCCACGAAAGTAGCTTATTTATCAAACTTAATAAGCTGCTTGTCAAGACTCACCTCAGGACCTCTGCTCTGCTGCGCCCACCAGTCCAATTGCCCATTCTAACCAGTTCCCTCCTGCTAGACACGTCTTGAAAGCACCCAGTTCTAGGCCCCCAAGCCCTGTAAGCATCCACCCTTGACTCCCCCCTTCTGAGACACCACAGACTCTCTCAACATGCTTTTTGCTTGAACAACAGGTTTTTCTGGGGATCCTTTGGAGGCAAAAAGCTGACATTCCAATGTCTGATTCAGGGCAGTCTGGCTTTTCCTGTAACGGAGCCACTGCCTGATTTAGAAAGAAACTTACCTGCACAAGTTGGTTCTGAGGTCAGCATACGGAGCATGAATCACACACCATAGAAGTGTCCTGAGAAGCCCCTTCTTGACCTCTCGGCTGGTGCCACCCTGTAGCTGCCCCCTTTCCCTGGGAACAAAATAACTTGCTTTTTGAACTCTAGTAAGAAGCAGTTGTTTAGAGGTAAACTGTAAGCAAAATATGCATTTTTATTGATTGATTTTAAAGATTTTATTTATTTATTCATAGAGACAGAGAGAGAGAGAGAGAGAGGTAGACGCAGAGGGAAAAGCAGGCTCCATGCAGGGAGCCTGACTCGGGATCCCGGGTCTCGAGGATCATGCCCTAGGCTGCAGGCAGCACTAAACCGCTGAGCCACATGGGCTGCCCAAAATCTGCACTTTTAAAAAATATATATTTTCTTTCTTTGAGAGAGCGAACAATCAGCGGGGATGGGGTGAGAGAGAGAGAGAGAGAGAGAGAAAGAAAGAAGCAGACTCCCTGCTGAGCAGACAACCTCCCAGGACCTGAAGATCAAGATCTTGACCTGAGCTGAAGGCAGGTGCTTAACCAACTGAGCCACCCAGACACCCCAAAATATGCATCTTTAATTGTTAGAATCACACTGTAAGGTCTGGCCTGGGGACACCAACTCCTCCTGGTTTGCCTGGGACTGTTATAATTTTTTGTTATTTTATTTAAGATTTTATTTTTAAGTAATCTCTACCCCCACCGTGGGGTTTGAACTCACAACCCCAAGATCAAGAGTCACGTGTTTCCAACTGAGCCAGCCATGAGCCCCTTGTTTTTTTTAAGATTTTATTTTTTTTTAATCTTTTTTTTTTTTTAATTTTTATTTATTCATGATAGGCACACAGTGAGAGAGAGAGAGGCAGAGACACAGGCAGAGGGAGAAGTAGGCTCCATGCACCGGGAGCCCGACGTGGGATTCGATCCTGGATCTCCAGGATCGCGCCCTGGGCCAAAGGCAGGTGCCAAACCGCTGCGCCACCCAGGGATCCCCTAAGATTTTATTTATAAAATATTTTATTTATTTATTCATGAGAGACACAGAGAGAGAGGCAGAGACACAGGGAAAGGGAGAAGCAGGCTCCATGCAGGGAGCCCGATGTGGGACTCGATCCCGAAACCCCGGGATCACTCCCTGAGCCAAAGGCAGATGCTCAACCGCTCAACCGCTGAGCCATCCAGTCATCCCAGGTGTCTCTAGCAAGGAAGTGGGGTTCTTGGTAAGGATTAGGGGAGCTCACAGGGATTTGCACTGCACACAGCATATGGCAAATGTCTCCCTGTTTGCAGCCCCCTTTACCCTTTCTTCCCAGAGCCAAGCCCCAGGCCAAGTGCTGCTGTTTATCTAGTTTCCTCCTTATGGACAAATGAGAAGCTCCTGTTGCGACTCTGATTCTGCAGATGAAGAAACCAGGCTCAGAGAGTAGCACAGGCAGGCTCTGACCCCCCAGGCCTCTCTGGCCTCAGCACTTTCCTCATTACCCAAACACCAGAGGCTTTATTGTAAATAGCAAGATGGCACTTCCAGTCTGGTGGTGTTCAATCCTCACTGGGCATCAGTATCACCTGAGGAGTCTTTAAAAGCACAGATGCTTCCAGCAATTCTGGATTAATTGGTCTGGGGATAGGACCACACACTGATATGCTTTTTTATTATTTATTTATTTATTTATCTTTTTTTTTACTGATATGCTTTTTAAAGGAGCTCAGCTAATTCTTTTTTTTTTTTTTTTTTTTTTAAATTTTTATTTATTTATGATAGTCACACAGAGAGAGAGAGAGAGGCAGAGACATAGGTAGAGGGGGAAGCAGGCTCCATGCACCGGGAGCCTGACGTGGGATTAGATCCCGGGTCTCCAGGATCCCGCCCTGGGCCAAAGGCAGGCGCCAAACCGCTGCGCCACCCAGGGATCCCATCAGCTAATTCTAATGTGCAGCCAGATTGAGAACCACTGCTGTAGAGAATTTAAAGCTTTAGATTAGCTCTAAAGAGAACTCAAAGGGGGCATTTATTTATTTATTTAAAAAATGATTTTACTTATTTATTCATGAGAGACACAGAAAGAGGCAGAGACATAGGCAGAGGGAGAAGCAGGCTCCCTGTGGGGAACCTAGTGTGGGGCTTGATCTAGGGACCCCCGCAGGGATCACCACCTGAGCCAAAGGCAGACAGACACTCAACCACTGAGCCACCCAGGCGTCCCTCAAGGGGGGCGTTAAAAAAAAAAAAAATTTTATGTTCATTTTTTAAAAAGATTTCATTTATTTGAGAGACAGCATAAGCAGGGGTAGGGGGAGAAGTAGACTCCCCACTGAGCAGGGGCCCTGACTTTTTTCGATTTGGGGGGCTTGATCCTAGGACCTTGGGATGACGAGCTGAGCCAAAGGCAGATGCTTAACTGAGCCAAGTGGGAGCATTTCCCCCCACCCCAAATATTTTATTTTTGAATATTCTCCACACCCAAGGTGGGGCTTGAACTCCTAACTCTGAGATCAAGAGATCCATGCTGTACTGATTGAGCCAGCCAGAAGCCCCTCAAAAGGGGCATTTCTGAATTTCCGCCACTAACGAGGTGTGTGTACACACACATCACACCCCAACTCAGGACTGTAGCTTTGCAGTCAGTAAGACAATGTGTTTTTTCCCCTCAATGCCAGCTCTACTCCTCAAAGCCTGTGAACTGGGGGAAAGCTCTTTACCTCTCTAAATCCACCTGAACACTATCAGAACCCCGCTTAAGCACTGTTTGAGGGACACACCCCAGAGTTTAAATAAAAGGGTCTGATTTGGGGACAGCGGGAGGAGAAGTTAGGTCTCGGTAGGGATGCATTTCTGGAGGGTTCTCAGGTTCTGCTCCTTTGAAACCCACTTTTTTTTTTTTTAATTGTTCCTTTTAAAAAATTTAAACCTATTTATCTTTTTTTTTCCTTTAAGATTCTATTTATTTATTCATGAGAGACACAGAAAGAGAGGCAGAGACACAGGCAGAGGGAGGAGAAGCAGGCTCCATGCATGCAGGGAGCCCCATGCGGGACCCGAACCCAGGGATGCGGGATGGTGCCCTGGGCCAAAGGCGGATGCCCCGGGGACACACTTTGAGAACCGCTGCTGTGAGCTGATGCAAGGAACAACCCTGCTGGGAGTCCCCAAGCCCCATCAGTCCCCCGGAGCCTTGCAAGGTGCCTGTCCCCGGGGGCCACCCGCCCCCATTATTCTGCGGAGGCGATCACGCAGGCTCCCAAAGGGGAAGGGACACGTCCAGGGCGCGCAGCCAGAGCGCGGCCCCGGCCTGGGTCTGCGCGGGGCTAAGCTAAGGGCAGGCCCAGGCCCGAGCGCGCGGCCCCGACCCCGCCGGCCCGGGGAGCCCCCTCCGTGGAGGCCTGGCGCCCCCTGGTGGCCGTTCGCGGAGCCGCGCCGCGCTGTGCCCGCCCGGGCGCTCGCTCCCCCCGCCAGGGGCCCGCGATCCTCGGCCGCCGCCGCGCCGGTTGGAAAATATGGTTCAGTGGGTTCCGCCCGCGGAGGAGCTGCGGGTGTTGAAAGGGGGCGGCGACGGGGGCCCAGGGGCTGGGGAGGAGGGGGACGGTGGGAGGGCGCCGCCGGGAACCACCCGGACCCTGACCTTTTGACCTTCCCGAGCCGCCCGCTGCGGAATCTGCAGGATGGAACCTTCCGGAGGCTGCAGAGGCCCGAGCTGGCCCTTTTCTTCTATCCCTTACACGTTCGTGTTTGCTTCTGCGAGCCTACCGGGGGTGGCCAGCCCTGGGGCTGGGGTGCAGAGGGAACAGGAGAGATGGTCCTTGCCTCGGTGGAAGGCCCTCCTCCCGAGAACGAGGAGTGAGAGGATGAATGGAAACCAAGAAGGGGGATGGAGGCCCCACGGAGACATTTAAGCAAAAACTTAAGGGAGAAAAAAAAAAAAAAAAAAAGGGAGGAGAGGGAAAGAGCCAGGTAGATATCTGGGGAAGAATGTTCTAGGAAGAGAGAAGAGGAGCAAAGGCCCTGGGGCAGGAGCCAGTATGTGTGTTTGAGGGCTTGGACTAGGTTCTTTTTTCTTTTTTTTTTTTTGGTAATAATTGACACAGAGAGAGACACAGAGGTTGTATGAGCAGGGAGGGGAGGGAGAAGCAGTCTCCTTGCTGAGTAGGAAGCCTGATATGGAGCTCCATCCTGGGACCCTGGCTGGGATCGTGACCTGAGCTGAAGGCAGGTCTGAGCCACCCAAGCATCTCTTGACTAGGTTCTTGATAATAAAATGGGATATATTTATTTATTTTTTTTTTGGTTAAAGATTTTATTTATTTATTCATGAGAGAGACAGAGAGAGAGAGAGAGAGAGAGAGAGAGAGGCAGAGACACAGGCAGAGGGAGAAGCAGGCTCCATGCAGGGAGCCCGATGTGGGACTCGATTCCTGGACTCGCCCTGGGCCAAAGGCAGGCATCAAACCGCTGAGCCACCCTAAAATGGGATATATTTTTTAGTATCTAGGAGCCACTTGCTCTGTTATTAATTCACTAAACTGGCTCACTTTCAAAAATACTTATTTCAGCGTGATCAGGGCGGGTTGAGGAGAGCACAGGAGGTGAGAAAGGGTGAGGTCGTACCTATAAACAAGCCTTTGAGCATTTACTTTAAAAACAGTAAAGGGGCCACTGGCTGGCTCATTAGGTAGAGCATGTGACTCTTGATCTCAGGGTCATGAGTTCAAGATCCATGTTGGGAGCAGAGTTTACTTAAAAACCTAAAAACAGGGCAGCCCGGGTGGTGCAGCAGTTTAGCACCAGCTGCAGCCCAGGGTGTGATCCTGGAGACCCGGGATCGGGTCCCACGCCGGGCTCTCTGCATGGAGCCTGCTTCTCCCTCTGCACACCCCCCCTTCTGTCGCTCATAAATAAAATCTTAAAAAAAAAAAAAAAAAAAAGAAAGAAACCTGAAAACAGGGAGGGGTCCAAGCAGATAAGAAATACTAAAACTCATGTGCATGTTGACCTTGGATGGCTCCAGCATTTGGATCCCACTTTCTAAGGGATCTTATTCACTGCCAAGATTTTATTTTTTTTTTATTTTTTTTATTTTTTTATTTTTATTTTATTTATTTATTTATTTATTTTAATTTTTATTTATTTATGATAGGCACACAGTGAGAGAGAGAGAGAGGCAGAGACACAGGCAGAGGGAGAAGCAGGCTCCATGCACCGGGAGCCCGATGTGGGATTCGATCTCCGGGTCTCCAGGATCGCGCCCTGGGCCAAAGGCAGGCGCCAAACCGCTGCGCCACCCAGGGATCCCTTTAAAATTTTTTTAAAAAAGATTTTATTCATTCATGAGAGACACACACGGCGGGGGTAGGGGGCAGAGACACAGATAGAGGGAGAAGCAGGCTCCATGCAGGGAGCCCGATGTGGGACGGATCCCAGGTCTCTAGGATCACACCCTGGGCTGAAGGCGGCGCTAAACCGCTGAGCCACCCGGGCTGCCCCATCAGTTTCCCTTAACAACCAGAATAAAACCCAAACTCTTCCAAGCTTTCAAGATCCTCCATGACCTTCCCCTGGCCGCTGATCACATGTCATACAATCTCTGCCTCCTTCCTTATACTCCAATCAGTCTAGTCGCACCCCCCCCTTTGAATTTCTCCAATAAAGATTCCCTTCCCAAAGCATTTTGCTTGAGAGACTTTCTCCAGCGTCTTCACGAGGCTGCCTCCTTCTGATCCTCTATTCTCAGCTTAGATGTCACCCCCTAGAGAGCCCTGCCCTGGTGCCCATTCTAAAACGGCCTCCCAGCTAGATACTTTCTCCCCAGGCTGCCCGGCTCCCCCTGCCCCACACACCATGCTCTAGCTCCATTACTCTAGTCTTCATTGGCTCCTGTCACCTGGTTTCCAGGCATAACCCCAGCCCTGGCCTTCGGGAAGCTGGTTCTTTTGAGTCAATCAGCCCTTCCTTTGAGTCAATCAGCTCCTCCAGAGCCTACTGATAAGTTCCTTATTTGCTCAATTTAGCCAAAGGTAGTTTTTGTTTCTTGCAACTCAAGAACCCTATGGGTGGGGTGCCTCGCTGGCTCAGTTAGTAGTGAGAGCAACTTTTGATTTTGGAGTTGTGAGTTCCAGCCCCATGTTGGGTGTAGAGAGAACTTAAAAATCTTTTTTTATTTTATTTATTTATTCATGACAGAGAGAGAGAAGCAGAGACAGGCAGAGAGAGAAGCAGGCTCCAGGCAGGGAGCCCGACATGGGACTCCATCCCGGGTCCCTAGGATCACGCCCTGGGCCGAAGGCAGCGCTAAACCGCTGAGCCACCCAGGCTGCCCTAATTAGTTTTTTTAAAAAAGACCTTATTTGTTGGAGAGAGAGCACAAGCAGGGGGAGCGGCAGGCAGAGGGAGAAGAACCAGACTGCCTGCCAAGCAGGGAGCCCAACGCAGGGCTCTGTCCTAGGACCCTGGGATCATGACCCGAGCTGAAGGCAGAGGCCTCGCCGACTGAGCCGCCCAGGTGCCGCAACCCCTCATTGTCTTTTGAGGCTGCTTTAAGTTGGGCTTAGGAAAACCACAACCAAAAAGAATTTAGACTAACAGCCCTTGCCCAATCCATCCTGCTGCCAGGTGCATAGTAAGTCACAGAACAAATGTTTGTTGAATGAATGAGTGAGTGCACAGGTGGGAATAAATGAGCCATGAGAAGTAGCCACCCAGTGATAAATACTCCTATGAGTTCTCCAGGAGTTCAGATGAAATAGGCCCGGGAAAGCTCATAAATAAGAAAATGGGCTTTAAAAATTCCTTTTGCTAAATTCAAATCCTAAGGCTAAGTTAAGATATATGTAAGCTCCTTCATTGTGGTTTATTTTTGTTCCTTTTGCTTTCAGACAATCAGGGAACCCTCATTAAACTGGGAAGGTAACTTAAAACCCAGCTGTATTCCCCTTAGAGGGATAGAAACCAGACAAGCAGGTACAAGACTTTCTCTTCTGCAGCTTTCTAGGGATGTTTTCCTTTGTGTTTATTTTTTATGGAAAGTGTGGTACTGAGAAATCCTAAGAACGAGCACATTACTGCCATCCTTTTTATTTATTTTTTATTTTTATTTTTTTTACTGCTAGCCTTTTTATTTTTTTCCTGCCATCCTTTTTAAAATGCATTTATGTATTTGTGTAATCTCTACAGCCAACGTGGGGCTCGAACTCACAACCCTGAGTTCAAGAGTCCCATGCTCTTATGACCGAGCCGGCCAGGCACCTCTAATACCATCCATTTGACAATGATTAACCCTAAAAATAAAATTTGATTATTTTTTTGGCCTGTGGATTTTTTTAAGATTGTATTTTATTTATTTTATTTTTCTTAAAGATTTCATTTGAGACTGAGAGAGATGCCAGGAGCCCATGAGTAGAGGAGAAAGGGCAGAGGGAGAAGGAGAAGCAGACTCCTTGCTGAGCAGGGAGCCAAGGACATGGGGCTCCATCTCAGGATTCTGAGATCATGACCTGAGCCGAAGGCAGATTCTTAACCAACAGAGCCACTTAGGCGTCCCTGAGATTTTATTTTTAAATAATCTCTTCACCCAACGTGGGTCTTGAACTTACAACCCCAAAATCAAGGGGTGCCTGGGTGGCTCAGTGGTTAAGTGTCTGCCTTTGGCTCTGATCATGATCCTAGGGTCCTGGGAGCAAGTCCCCTATCGGGTTCCCTCAGGGAGTCTGCTTCTCCCTCTGCCCATGTCTCTACCTCTCTCTCTCTCATGAATAAATAAATAAAATCTTAAAAACAATAACAACAACAAAAAACAACCCCCAAACCAGGAGTAACATGTGCTCCTGACTGAGCCAGCCAGGTTCCCCAAACCTTTGGATTTTTTTATTCATAAAGAAGTAATATGTGTATCTGATTTCTTTAAATACTTTTTTTTTTATTTTTTTATTTTTTAAAGTAAGCTCTATGCCCACCATAGGGCTTGAACTCAGGAACCCTGAGATCAAGAGTCATGTGCTCTACCAACTGAGTCACTCAGGTGTCCTTGTATTTGATTTTTTAGTGACCAGGGGTCAAGCAGATCAGTAAGGCAGTGTCCTTTCTCCCTCTCTCCTTCCCGCTCCAGCCCGTGGTCCACTTGCCTTCTCTAAGGACATCCACATGACTATTTCTCTTGTTGCTTCCTAGAGAGTCTCTATCAGCCACAGCTCTTGACAGCAGGCATCAGAGACCTAGGCTGGCTAACCTAACCTGCAGAGGGATTTATTGGAAGATGGGGTGGGGTGGGGGGGCTGTGTGTATAGAATCAGTAGGGAGGATAAAAACCATCAGGAAATGAAAGGATAAGCGTGGAAATTTCTGCCCAGGTGAAGGTGCTCCTGCCACACCTATAGCTGGACACTGCTCCGGCCAGAATGCCCAGTTACCATGAGTAGGGTAAATCCAGATTCTCTGTACACTTCTCTTGGCATCACTGGTTGGAGAACTGAAACTCCTGGATGGGAACATCTGATTGCCCAGGTCATATGCCTATGTGGCCAAGTGATGGAGAGAGGTTCTCTTTATTTGTAATTTTGAGAAATCTTGCTAAATTTCTTTCCGAAGGATTGTTTCAGTCTACACTTCTAACAACAGTCCAGAAGAATTTATGTTCCCCCAAAGGTGCCGAAAGAGCATAAAAAAATATGAACCAATAGTGGAAGCTTCTGTGCGTGCTCTGCAGCACTGCAGAAGAGATTAAAAGCGTCTGACAGTTGTCAGTGGGCTGTCCAAGTCCCTCCAGAATTCAGAGATCCCTTTATAGTCCTGGATGAGAAGAGAAAAAAAAAGCCCCCGGGATAATACAGGTGTAATTGGCCCCCCACGGCACTTAGGTGGTCCCTTTGAAGATCAGCCTCTCTGATGTGTATGTGTGGGGGGTGTCAGATTTGTTTTTATCTCTATTTTTAAGCTCTGAATTTCCAATTCATTAAAAAAATCCTAGGAGTACCATCTCTCAAGGGGCCCATTAAGATTTGGCTTTGGGGAATTGGCTTTTGAATTGCCAAGCAAAATGAAATCACAAATATAATTATGTCATTGCAGTGTTGTGTTTAAGCAGCCTAAGAAAGGCATCAGTTAGATCGGGCGGGGCGGGGGGAGCGTAGGGGGGTATAAACAGCAGACAAATCTGATTAAGAGTGGCTTACATTTGCTCGGAAAACGAGGAATCTGGAAGTAGGTAGCTGCTGTCACTGGGTGAATGGGACCATAGGCGGGTACTCTGTGATCATCTTGGCTTGGCCCTCATGGTGCAGCAACACGGCTGCAGCCGCACCAGGCATCACGTCAGTGTTCAAGGCAGGAAGAGATAGGGGAAGGGCTCCAGTCAGTTGCCTCTGTCCCTTCTATCGGGAAAACGAACATGTTCCTGGAAATTCAACAGTATAGTTGGCAGCCACAGCTGCAAAGGAGCTTTCCAGCTTCTAAAATAGGAAGAAGAAGAGTCAAAGGTTGGGAGCAGTTGCTGGCTCAGTTCATTGGCTGTATCTGCCACACGAAAAATCAAGACAATCCACAGTGTTTGGAATGTTGAAATCTCTTGTTCTTCCTTTAGTTCTTGCACCTAAATGATGGACACTGAAATAATTTTTCATGTCTATATACATCCACAGGAGACTTAATAGTAATTCACTATGTGAGTTATTAAGGGCTATTAAAATGCAGTATTCATGAACTAAAATTAGCCAACTTATCCACGCCGGTGTCCTGCCAAGTCCATCTGGCTGCCACTCAATGCTTGATGGCCTTGCCTTTGCATAAATAGCTGAGATTCCTACAATTTAAGGAAAAGACACTTTGTTATTGGTATTATCTTGAATTAGTTATGGTTCTCAATAGCTGCTTCTATTTCCTGTGTACAAAAAGGTATTATACCCTATTGTGGGTTGAACTGTGCCTTCCAAAAAGATATGTCCAAGTCCTAATCCTCCTACTTGTAAATGTGGCCTTATTTGGAAATAGGGTAATTAAATTAAGTGTAATTAAATTAAAATGAGATCATACTGGATTAGGGTGGGTCCTAATCTTTACACGAAGAGAAAATAGACTTTCGTGCTCTGTTTATGGGAATGTAAAATGGGGCAGCCACTGTGGAAACAGTTTGGCACTTGCTCAGAAAGTTAAGCATAAAATTACCTCATGACCCATTCCATTCCTAGGGATATGCCCCAAAGAAGTGGAGGCTGGTATTCAAACAAATACTTGAGCAAACAAATGTTCATGGCGCCACTAGTCACAAAAGGCAAAAAAAAGAAAGGGGGGGTGAACAATCCACATGTTCCCTCAACTGACGACAGGCTGAACAGAAGGTGTTCTATTCGTTCGCTGGAATATTATCTGGTCAAGGAGTGAAGTACTGATAATGTGCTCCGGTGTGCAGGAACCTTGAACACACACTAAGCAAAAGAAGTCACACGCCTCCTGTATGGTGCCATTCATCTGAAGTGCCCGGAATAGGCAAATCCACAGAGACAAAGCAGATTAATGATTGCCAGTGGCCGGAAAGAGAGGGGGCCTGCAGGGCGACACTAACAGGTATGGGGTTTCCTTTAGGGTGCTGAAAATATTTTAGACCTACAGGATGCTCTAGGTGGTACTGGTACAACACTGTGATTGTGCTAAATACCACTGGTGGTATTTCCTTTTCTTAAAAATTTATTTGAGAGAGAGGCAGGGGTGGGGGCAGAGGCAGAGGGAGAAGCAGGCTCCTCGCTGAGCAGGGAGCCCCGTGTGGGGCTCAATCCCAGGACCCCGGGGATCATGACCTGAGCTGAAGGCAGATGCCGAACCCACTGAGTCACCCGGGCGCCCCGGTGGTTACTTTTACACCATGGGAACTTCACCTTAGTTTTGAAGGTGGAGAGGGGGGAAGGAGAGGAGGGGGAGGAAGAAGAGGAAGGAAAGAAAAAGGAAGAACCCTAACAGTTATTGCTGGTGGCCATAGGACAGCATCCTTTTACATCTGTATCTTGTTACAGCCTTTGGGCAGTATCTTTTAACATTTATTTTTATTTTTATTTTTATTTTTATTTTTTATTTTTTTTTCATTTTTTAAAAAGTTTTATTTATTTATTTATATGATCTCTACACCCAACTTGGGGCTTGAACTCACAACCCCGAGATCAAGAGACGCATGCTCCATGACTGAGGCAGCCAGGCGCCCCAGTGTCTTAATTTTCTTTCTTTCTTTTTTTGTTTTTGTTTTTTTATTTTTTTAAGATTTTGCTTATTTATTCATGAGAGACACAGAGAGAGGCAGAGACAGAGGCAGAGGGAGAAGCAGGCTCCCTGCAGGGAGCCCGATGCAGGACTCGATCCTGGGCCTCCTAGATCATGCCCTGGGCCAAAGGCAGACACCCAACTCCTGAGCCACCAGGCCTCCCTCTTTTTTTCTTTATTACAATTTTATTTATTTGAGAGAGAGAGAGATAGCAAGAGAGAGCATGAGCAGGGAGCAGAGGGAGAAGCAGACTCCGCTGAGCAGGGAGCCCACATGGGGGTCCATCCCAGGACCCTGAGATCATGACCTGAGCCAAAAGCAGATGCTTAACCAACGGAGCCAGCCAGGCGCCCCACCTTTTAGCATTTTAACATGTCTACAGGATAAGTTCCATTCTTAAGAACCAATGTATGGATATACGTGAAAGAAGATTTATGCTGTATTGTTCACGGTGGCAAAAATGACAAACAAAGAGGGCACCTGGCTGGCTTAGTCAGTAGCGCGTGTACCTCTTGGTCTCAGGGTGGTGTGTTCAAGCCCCACGCTGGGTGTAGAGTTTACTCTAAAACTTATTAAAATTTTTTAAAAAGATTGTATTTATTTATCCATGAGAGACACAGGCAGAGGGAGAAGCAGACTCCATATGCAGGGAGCCCAACGTGGGACTCGATCCCGGGCCTCCAGGATCACACCCTGGGCTGGAGGCGGCGCTAAACTGCTGAGCCACCCGGGCTGCCCTAAAACGTTTTTTTGTTTTTTTTTTTTAAACAACGTGTTTTTTTTTTTTTTTTTTTTTAAATGGCAAACAAAGTCACTATCCATCCATAGGGAGTGGTCGAGTACATCATGGTATAGCCATACAACGTGGTGTAACCACCCCACACCATATTGCTCCAGCTTTGAAATGCTCTCTGCCTGGTGACCTGGGGGGATTCTCATGTGACACCGTTAAATGAGAAAAGCAGGGCACAGAAAAATGAGGATAACATGATCTTATTTATATAAATCCCATATAGATTTGTGTGTCTGTATATGTGTGTTTGTGTATCTGTATGTATCCAGATAGATATGTGGACATGTCTTTGTATAAAATTACATGGAGAAAAAGATGGGAGTATATGAACTAGAGGCGAGGAAGGGAGAGAAAAGGAGAAAAGGAGAGAGAAGTCAACCAGAAAAAGGAAGAGAAAAAACAAAGCGGTTTCACCAGAAAAAGAACAGTCACTCTTATAATTGATGTAAAATTACGTACATGTACATAACATGCCTGTACAAAAACTTTCAATCATAAACTTACTTTTAATGCATTCTAATCGATTAAACAGAACTAAATACAGAATTAGAATTACTATTGCATTGGCTTCCTCATTATCAATTAATCCGTGATGGCTTCTCTGTGCAGAATGTAAAGCTACATATTTGCATGAACAGTGTTTCTGGTGTATAATTTTCCACTTATCTGGCATTATAATATGTACGCATTATGATTCAAGAATGAATTATTCAGAATTTCCCCCCAAAATATATCCAGAATATTCCACATTAATTTATGTGATTAAATAATTGATATAAGTTGCCTGCAGCATCCCTGCTCCCCAAAGGAAAGAGCATTCAGTCTTTGCCTACTGGGCAACTGAGGCCCTCAAAGAGATTGCCTTTGCCCAGTGGTTTCCTCCGACTTTTTTTTTTTTTAAGATTTTATTTATTTATTCATGAGAGACACAGAGAGAAAGAGAGGCAGAGACACAGGCAAAGGGAGAAGCAGGTTCCCTGCAGGGAGCCCGATGTGGGACTCGATCCCGGGACCCTGGGATGACGCCCTGGTCTGAGGGCGGCGCTAAACAGCTGAGCCACCCGGGGATCCCATCCTCTGACTTTTATGATGTGAAGAATGAACTAGGAGACAGAGGGAGAGCTATGGAGCTGACGTCTATATTTTTACCTGCTGAGCATCCCTTAAGGGGACCATCCCACCTTTGTCATTCCATTTGGTTCCTCTACAGCCACATCGGGGTGTAGCTCCTGCTGTGAGCGTGTGCCAGGGGCCTACCCAGTCAGAGGACGCTCTTCATCTGGCTACTGTGACTGGTTCATGGCTGGACACATGACCCAAGCTGGACCCATCAGAGGATTCACTTTTTTCTTTTTTTAAGATTTATTTATTTTTATTTGAGAGAAAGATGCAGAAGGAAAGGGAAGGAAGAGAATCCCAAGCAAACTCTTCACCAAGCATGGAGCCTGATGTGGGGCTCAATCTCACAACCCTTAGATCGTGAGCTGAGCCAAAACCAATAGTTGGGTGCTTAACCAACTGAGCCACCCAGGTGCCCCAAAGGATTCACTTGCTGAGACTGTCAGGGGCACTCTCCTTCCTTGGAACTGAGAGCAGTGTCTTTGCCACCACACTGAGAGAAGAAAGTCCACCCTGAGAAGTGGAGCATGAGGGAGTAAAAGATTCTGATGGTCTGGATCTGCCAGTGGTGGAAGATAGAACAATTTAAAAATATATTTTATTTATTTATTTGATAGAAAGAAAAAGAGAAAGAGAGCACAAGTAGGGGAGTGGCCAGCAGAGGGAGAGGGAGAAGCAGGCTCTCTGCTGAGATGGGAGCCCAACGTGGGGCTCGATCCCAGGACCCTGAGATCACAACCTGAGTTGAAGGCAGATGCTTCACGGACAGAGCCGTTCAGGCTCCCCCAGATTTTTCTAAACTGTCAGGATATGCAGCCGAAGTTTTGAATCCGTGAGCCAGGTCAGGTGCTTCTTGAACTTTCATGTGCTTTAGGGTCATCTGGGTCCTACTGCAGAGATTCCCATTGAATAGATCTGAGTGGAGCCCAAGGATTTCTAGATCAAACAAGCTCCCAGATAATGTGGTTCTTGGAACACATTTTGAGAACCTCTCATCTAACAGGCTGAGCTGAGGGAGGAGAAGAGCATAGGCAGCTGGTGAATTCAGGGCTTGGCAAGCCAGGCCCCGGAGCAGGTGAAAGGTATGGATCGGGGGTGAGGGAGAGGCCAGAAAGGACAGGGACCTCTACTTAGTGTTGCTGTGAATTTCTTTTAATGTTCTTAAGAGTTGGGCATGGGAAATGCGACTCCTCTTAAATGTCTTTTTTAAAAAATAAATTTATTTTTTATTGGTGTTCAATTTGCCAACATATAGAATATCACCCAGTGCTCATCCCGTCAAGTGCCCACCTAAGTGCCCGTCACCCAGTCACCCCCACCCCCTGCCCTTAAATGTCTTTTGACTGTTAACTGTTTGTTTTTTTAAAGTTTATTTTTTAGTAATCTCTACACTCAACATGGGACTTGAACTCACCACCCTGAAGGGTCACATGCTTCACCGACCGAGCCACCAGGTGCCCCTGTTGAATTGTTTCTTGAATGTGAGATCTCCAAGGCTGAACCTAGATGGGTCTCTGAGTTCATGAAGGTTGCAATTGTCCAGCTACTCTCCAATGTTGTCACTACTTTTTTTGTCCGTTAGAAAGTGAACACGAGGAACTCCTGGGTGGCTTAGCGGTTGAGTGTCTGCCTTTGGCTCAGGTTGTGATCCGAGGCCCTGGGATCGAGTCCTGCGTTGGGCTGCCCGCAGGGACCCTGCTTCTCCTTCTGCCTGTGTCTCTGCTTCTCTGTGTCTCTCATGAATAAATAAATAAAATCTTAAAAAAAAAAAAGAAAATAAAGTGAACACGAGTGAAGAGCCATGGAGAGATTTTGCCCCGTCAAGTGGGTCACAGTTTAGAGAATTAGCTTCTGTGGAAATGAGAGGTTGAGGGGTCTTGTGCAACCAGAGAAAATGGTTTGCCCTACAGATGGTATTAATTGATTTAGCCTCCCCCCCCCCCCCGCCCCGCAAGTAGTGTTTTGTGTTGTTTGTGGTACATTAACACTTCATCTGAGTTCTCTCTACATTAATGGTACATTCATCATGGGCAGGGATCTTGGGTTCTGGGTTTTTGTTTGTTCATTTGTTTCCTTTATTATTTCTTTCTTTAAACATTTCCTCAACATTGACCATGTGCCAACCCGTTTGAGGGTCTGAGGATACAAATACAAATCAAACAAAACTGTACACAACAAACACAGCTTGGCCGCTAATATCCTCTTTTTCTCCTTCTCTCTTACTTTATTATTTTCAAAAGATTTTATTTATTATTTTGACAGAGAGTGGGAGAGCGAAAACACAAGCAGTGGAGGGGAGGGGTGAGGAGGGAGAGAGAAACAGATTTCCCATAGACCTGGGAGCCCAATGTGGGACTTGATCCCAGTACCCTGGGATCACAACCGGAGCCAAAGGCAGATGCTTAACAACCAACTGAGCCACCCAGGCACCCCTCTTTCTTCCTTCCTTTCTTCCTTTCTTCCTTTCTTTCTTCTTTCTTCTTTCTTTCTTTCTTTCTTCTCTTTCTTTCTTCTCTTTCTTTCTCCTTCCTTTCTTTCTTTCTTTCTTTCTTTCTTTCTTTCTTTCTTTCTTTCTCTCTAAATATTTTATTTATTTATTCATGAGAGACACAGAGAGAGAGAGGCAGAGACACAGGCAGAGGGAGAAGCAGACGCCATGCAGGGAGCCTGACGTGGGACTCGATCCCAAGACTCCAGGATCATGCCCTGTGCCGAAGGCAGGCACTAAACCACTGAGCCACCCAGGGATCCCTCCTTTCTTTAATAATAGAACTCATGAGTTTTAGTTGGCACAAGATTGACCAGTTCATGATTACATTCCTGACCTTCTTTTGGATCTAAGTGTTCATGGAATTAAATTCTAAGATGTTCATGTGAGTTTATGTGAGATGTGAGCAGACATGATGAATGCTCATTTCAGGTCATGCCACTAAGAGGAATGGACCTCTTTGTTCCTCATATGTTCCCTCTTTGCCCTTTCTCTTGCACTTTACCACTGGCTGGGATGGAGATGTGATGGCAGGAGCTAGTGTAACTACCTTGGACACAGAAATTGAAGGTGTGTGTTGAGTTTGTCAATGTTACTACCCTAGAACCACCTAAGTCTGGGTTGGTAAGTGAGAGAGAAATATACTTGATTTTTTTTTGAGCCAATAACTTAAGATCTCTTTGTTACATCAGCCAGGATGTTGTACCCAAACTAACAAGTCTCTGACCTCTACATCTAGTGGAGGCAGTTCAAAAGAAAGGAGGGGAGGGAGTGGAGACGCGTTGAACCAGAGATAATTCCTTGGGCTATAAATTAGGGCATGCCCAGCATAGGCTGGGATGCTGATTGATGGAAGGTTATTGAAGAGGATCCCTGAAAAGGATCCCCACAGATGGAAACTGGAGTAGTATTGGATACTCAATTCGAATAGGATTCTTTGGTTATAAGTAACAACATCAAAATCCAACAAAGACTGTTTATTCGGGACGCCTGGGTGGCTCAGTGGTTGAGCATCTGCCTTTGGCTCGGGGTGTGATCCCAGGTCCAGGGATCGAGTCCCACATCGGGCTCCCTGCATGGAGCCTGCTTCTCCCTCTGCCTGTGTCTCTGCCTCTCTCTCTCCGTGTCTCTCATGAATAAATAAATAAATTCTTAAAAAAACAAAAAACATACTATATGTTGGCAAATTGAACTCCAATAAAAAAATAAAAACAACAAAACAACAACAACAACAAAACAACCCAAAGACTATTTATTCATGGATAATTCAATAGAGTCATCCATTTATTCAACAAACATTTACCTATCACTTGCTATGTTCTTGGCTTTGTTCTAGGTGTTAGTGATAGGGTAGTGATTAGAAGTCAAAAGCTTCAAATGGATCTTGGGCAGCCCGGGTGGCTCAGCTGTTTAGCGCCGCCTTCAGCCCAGGGCGTGATCCTGGAGACCAGGGATCGAGTCCCACGTCGGGCCTGCTTCTCCCTCTGCCTGTGTCTCTGCCTCTCTCTGTCTCAAATGAATAAATAAATAAAATCTTAAAAAACAAAACTTCAAATGGATCTTACAGTCTAGTAGGGAGAGATTTATTATCTCACAAAACAAGAAATCCAGAGGTAGGTGGGTTTTTTTTTTTTTTTTTTTTTTTAGGTGGGTTTTTTTGATGGTGGATACAGAGGTTCAACACTGTCTTCAAGAACAGATAATCTAAAAAAAAAAAAAAAAAAAAAAAGAAAAAAAAGAACAGATAATCTTCCCATCTCTTCATTCCGCTGTCCTTAGTGTGTAGACTTTGTCCTCAACCTTGAAACCTCATAGCTGCCACAGCTTCACACATCACATTGCACACACATTAACCTAGTAAAAGAACAGGGACTGTTTCCTCCCATGCAACTCTTCTTTTTTTTTTTTTCCCTAGAAGGAAAACTTCCTCAGAAGTCCTCAGGAGATTTTAAGTTCCATTTTCTAGAATTGTATCATATTTCTGATAAAATCCCTGGCTAAGTGTAGGAGTCAATGATGACTGGCTTAAATTTGTAGTTTTCAAACTCTTTTTAAAATATTTTATTTATTTATTTGAGAGAGAGAGAAAGCATGAGCAGGGGGAGGAGCAGAGGGGAGAGTGAGAAGCAGACTCCCCACTGAGCAGGGAACCCAACAACAAGGGGCTTGACCCGCACCCCCCCCCCCCACCACGACCCTGGGATCATGTCCTGAGCCAGAGGCAAGACACCTAACTAACTGAGCCACCCAAGTGCCTCTGTGGTTTTCAAACTCTTAAATATAATAATAACCCCAAAGAACTTTGGTTTATGGGGTTATGTTGATTGACATTTGCTGTATGAGAAGTTAAAATTGAAAAATTTAAATATATGCATCCATTAGTTCATTTAAAATTGCCCTTCACATGTTAACTTAAATAGTAATTTTTTAATGAAAAATGGCATTTTCCCCAAACAAACAATAATTAGTGGAAAAAGTGACATTGTTTTCCATTTTGCTTTATCTCTTGAGTGTCCCACTTAATAGAAGTTGGATTCTAACTTCTCTTTCTGCTTTTAATCCATTGTGGTATGTTGTTTTGCTTAAAACATGTAAAGAAATTCTGGCTTCGCACAGATACGTTGATTCAAAAAGGAGGGCCTGGTGGACCTCCTGAAAGGGTCTCAGGGACTCTCAGGGGTTCCTGGATCATACTTTGAAAACCACTGGCTTAGAGCAATCAAAACTCATTCCCAGGCTATGGAGGAGCTTACCTCCATCCCTAACTCCACTCAGCTCAACCTCCCTATACACACACAGCTGTTTCCATTCCTGAACAAAACCACAGTTCTCTGTTCTCCTCAAGGAGGGCTGAGAGGTGCCTGGTGGCTCAGTTGGTTATGTGTCTGCCTTTGGTTCAGGTATGATCCTAGGGTCCTGGGACTGAGCCCCACATCGGGCTCCCTGGTCAGTGGGAGTCTGCTTCTCCCTCTGCCCCTGCCCCAGGCTGGTGCGTGTTCTCTTTCTCTCTGTCTTTTCACGAATAAATAAAATCGTTTTCAAAAATTAAAAAGAAAAAGGGGATCCCTGGGTGGCTCAGTGGTTTAGCGCCTGCCTTTGGCCCAGGGCATGATCCTAGAGTCCCAGGACCAAGTCCTGCATGGGGCTCCTGGCATGGAGCCTGCTTCTCCCTCTGCCTGTGTCTCTGCCTCTCTCTCTCTCTCTCTCTCTCTCTCTCTCTCTATGTCTATCATGAATAAATAAATAAAATATTTAAAAAATAAAAAAAAAGGGACACCTGGGTGGCTCAGTGGTTGAGCATCTGCCTTCGGCTCAGGGTATAATCCTGGGGTCCTGGGATCGAGTCCTGCATCAGGCTCCCTGCATGGAGCTTGCTTCTCCCGCTGCCTGTGTCTCTGCCTCTCTCTCTCTCTGTGTCTCTCATGAATAAATAAATAAAATCGTAAAAAAAAAAAAAAGGAAAAGTTTTGTAAAATACTGAGCCTTGGGGATCCCTGGTGGCTCAGTGGTTTAGTGCCTGACATTGGCTCAGGGCGTGATCCTGGAGTCCCGGGATCGAGTTCTGCATTGGGCTCCCTGCATGGAACCTGCTTCTCTCTCTGCCTATGTCTCTGCCTCTCTCTGTGCCTCTCATGAATAAGTAAATGAATAAAATTGTTAAAAAAATAAAATAAAATACTGATCCTTACAACATGCAATGCCCCCTGATATTATCTGTTCCTTTAATTCCATTCTCTTTCATTAAAAAAAAAAAAAAAGTGCTGGCCATAACCCATTACAGTCATTTCATGACTCACTAGTGGGTCGTAATCCTCAGTGTGAAAAATACTGCTCTCTAAGGACTTGTTGATTGATTGGACAGAGAGGCTGGACTAAGGTATCCAAGAGGGTGGAATTAAATAAGAATTGCCTCAAAAGTTGGCCAGGGAAATTCCCTGAGATGCCCACATTGACCCTGCCTTTTTTTTTTTTTTTTAATTGCTTGTATTAATTCCTTTATGGTTAGCAGGAGGAAGTAGGTCCAACTCAAACAGCCTTAAGTTAAATTAAAAAAAAAAAAGTATTGACTCAGAATAGGAAAGCCCGGGAGTTTTCATGAGCTTCAGGCACAGCTGCAACCGGGTGCTCAAGTGGTGGGTATCTGTCAGCCCACCTATAAACGCTGCTGCCCTCTATATTGGCATGAATCTCATACAGTGGTGCCTGCTTCAGCTTCCCATCTACAAAAATGACAGAGGAAAGGGTACCTGGGTGGCTAAGTTAGCTGGCATTGGGCTCAGATCATGATCTCAGGGTCGTGGGATGAAGCCCTGAGTTGGTCTCTGCACTCAGCGTGGAGCCTGCTTGGGATTCTCTCTCTCCCTCTGTCCTACTCGCCCCATGTGCATGTGCTCTCTCTCTCTCAAAAAACAAAAAACAGGGCAGCCCCAGTGGCCGAGTGGTTTAGCAGTGCCTTTGGCCTGGGCCTGATCCTGGAGTCCCAGGATCGAGTCCCACGTCGGGCTCCCTGCATGGAGCCTGCTACTCCCTCTGCCTGTGTCTCTGGCTCTCTCTCTCTGTCTCTCTGTGCCTCTCATGAATAAATAAAATAAAATCTTAAAAAATAAATAAAATAAAAAAACAGAACAACAGAGGAAAGAAAACTATATCTTCCTAGCTGTTCTACAAAAATGTCCTTGTGCTAGTGCTTATTGGCCAAACCTAGGTTGTGTCCATCTTGGGAAGGGGACTTTGAGGTCAGCCTCATCTGAACCACAAGGGATGAAGTTAGATGGACTGTGGCTCCCCGGTAGAGAACCGAGAGCCTATTGCTTGAAGCAAGAAGATTATGAGCAGGCAAGCCCAGCAGATGTTCACTACTCCAAGTTCAGGGAGGAAAAAGGAAAATGTTGAGTCCTGAGCACCATTATATTCCCAGTGACTGGCACAGATGAGGCTCAGAAAATACTTGTTGTATGGAAAGGCCTGTTTTGCTTGTATGATAGAGTACCCTGGGCCAGTTTGCATGTTTCAAAAGGTAAAAGAAGTAAGGATAGATCAATGGGAGAGAATAGAGAAGCCAGTTTAGACTAACACATATATGGCCAACCGATTTTCAGTCAAAGCATTAAGGTAATTCAGTGAGGGGGAAAAAGTTTTGTTTCTCGACCAGCGTTGCTGGAATAATTGCATATTCACACTGAAAAAGATGAACTCAACTCCCACCTCACACCATACATGAAAAATATTCAAGATAAATCATAGACCATATAAAAGCTAAAATTAGAAGCTCCTAGAAAGGGCAGCCCTGGTGGCTCAGCGGTTTAGCTCCACCTTCAGCCCAGGGCCTGATCCTGGGGACTCAGGATCAAATTCCATGTCGGGCTTCCTGTGTGGAGCCTGCTTCTCCCTCTGCCTGTGTCTCTGCCTCTCTCTCTCTCTCTCTCTCTCTCTCTGTCTCTCATGAATAAATAAATAAAATCTTTTTTTGTTTTTTAAAGAAGCTCCTAGAAGAAAATACAGGACCGTGTTGGGATGGGCAAAGATCTTTTAGATAGGACACCATAAGCATTAACCATAAAAGAACGCATTTATTCATTTATTTTATTATTTAGAGAGAGAGAGAGAGCACATGTGAGCGGGAGAGGAGTAGAGGCAGAGGGAGAGAGAGAATCTCAAACAGACTTCCCACTGAGCATGATCCCAGGCTTGATCTCACAACCTTGAGATCATGACTTGAGCCAAAACCAAGAGTTGTACGCTTAACCAACTGAGCCACCCAGGCACTCCCATATATTCCTTTATGCATTCTTTTTCTTTTTTCATCTTAGCCCCAAACTGTAAACTGAAATACCCTCAGTTGGTGAATGAATTAACAAATATGATGTATTATTCTAGGGGCTTCATTTTGTCACATCTATAACTCCCTGGGACTAGAATTGTTGCCTGCCTGACACATAGTAGGCAATGTAATAAGATTGTGTTGTGATGGTTGTTGATTCTAAACTTTGAATAAACAGCCTCTATAATTATAAGATCATGTAAATCAAAAAATAAATAAATAAAAAATAAGATCATGTAAATCTTTCCTACTACAGAATGACTATGTTACTGGACCGACAGAAAGGGAAGTAGAATTTCCTCTATGGTTCCATCTTCCACTAGTGGCCCTGATCACAGGGCTCCAGTGACATATTCTCTCATTATTCTAAAGCGTGGTGGCACCTTTCTACCAATGGTGTGCTGGGGCTGGCAGGTCCGGGCCCACAGAAACTGCTGGTACACTTCTCTTTCCTTTGTTATGCTCAGTGGCCTCATGCTGGCAGCTCGAAATTGGTCATGGAGGGAGTATTTACATCCCCCAAATTGGAACACACGACAAATCAGGGCTTCTTTCCAAGAGCCAGTTGACCACTTACCAGCACACTGCTGCGGACTGCTGTCCCTAATCCCTGGCTGCCTCTTGGTCTTCCGCTGGCTTCTCAGATTTTCCATAACTTGTGTAACCAATTCCCCACACCAAATTCCCAGAGTGAGTATTTAAAATACTTGTTGATAGAGGAGATGCATTTCTTACCTTCTGTTTTTAGAACATCCAGGTCTCTAGTAATATAATTTGGGTGGGGAAAAAATTGACTTTCTTCTTTATGTTACTTTTCATAGAGCCTGTTGACTTCATGTTCTCATTTCTTGTTCTTCTGTCTTCCTGGGCCTGCTGCCCATATGTCATGCATTCTTTGGCTAATTTCACCATCTCTTGCATACCATGCCTTTTTGCTTGTTTTGGTTTCCATTTTCCTTTTTCTGGCATACATCTTGAATTCATTTTTGTTAGAAGGGTTATGCGTGTTTGATATGGAAATGCAGGTCTCAAGCACTTAAAAAAATTTTTTTAAAGCACTTTTTGCTGAAAAATTTTAGCTCCCTTTTCTGAAGGATTTCCTTGCTCTGATGTTTCTACACAGTAATTTGGTCTTTGGCCATGTTTATTCTATTTTCCAGTATATTCACGGGCATAAAATTGTTTTCAGTAACTATATTTTTAATCTCTGGAAACCTTTTCTTGTTGTCTGATCGTTTCTCTTTCATGACAGCCTGTTCTTGTTCTGAGGTGCCTTCTTTATTTTTAAAAAAATTTTTAAAAAGATTTATTTATTTATTTGAGAGGGGAGTGGGAGAGAGTTAGAGAGAGAGAGACAGAGGGAGCGTACATGCAAGCAGGGGGAGGAGCGGAGAGAATACCAAGCAGACTCCTGGGGCAGAGTGGAGCCCCACATGGGACTCAGTCTCAAGGACCTGAGATCACGACCATAGCAGAGACCAAGAGTCAGACGCCTAACTGAGCCAGCCAGGTACACCTGAGGTGCCTTCTTTAAATAAAGTTTGAGGGTGTCTGGCTGGCTCAGTCAGTAGAACATGGGACTCTTGATCTCAGGGTTCTGAATTCAAGCCCCATGTTGAGCATGGAGCTGACCTTTTTTTTTTTTTTTAAAGATTTTATTTATTTATTCATGAGAGACACAGAGAGAGGCAGAGATGCAGGCAGAAGGAGAAGCAGGCTCCCTGCAAGGAGCCCAGTGCAGGACTTGATCCCAGGACCCCGGGATCATGACCTGAGCCAAAGACAGATGCTCAACCACTTAGCCACCCGGGTGCCCCTGGAGCTTACCTTGAAAGATAAATAAATAGGGGTGCCTGGGTGGCCAGTTGGTTAAGCGTCCAACTCTTGGTTTCACTCAGGTCATGATCTCAGGGTCTTGAGATCAAGGCCCCGTGTCAGACTCCATGCTCAGCGGGGAGTCTGCTTTAGATTCCCTCTCCCTCTTGCTTGTGTGTTCTCTCTCTCTAAAATAAGTAAATAATTTAAAAACAACATAAATAAAGTTAGAGATAACAATGCTTATATCTATAGACAAGAGGTGGCCATAAAAAAAGGTTTTTGCAAAAACGACATTGCAGCACCAATAAGCAAGATAATAATCAGCTTTCAGGCCTGTTGTGTTGGTGGGGCCACAGGAAAACAGATGCTGGCATACATCCCCCGGGCAACCTTCGTGGGGCAACTTACCAATATGTATCACAAATACTCTGGGGGGTGCCTGGTTGGCTCAATTTGTGGAGCATGCACGTTTTGATCTTGGGGTTGTAAGCTGGAGCCCCACTTTGGGTGGAGAGATCACTTAAAAAACAAAACAAGACACGTACTATGGCATTTTTCCCTTTGATCCCAGCAATTCTGCTTTTAGATATTGTGTCACAGATACACCTGTACGCATACAAGAGAAAGTGAGTACAAAGATTTTCATTGCAGAATTATTGGTCATTGCAAGAGTGGAAACAACCGAAGTTTCTGGCAATAGGGAATGACAGCCACCCATGGAATGGGTGATAAAGAAAGAGGAAGTTCTTTTTGTACTGTGATGGAATGATCTCGGGGATATATCGTTAAGTGAAAAAAAAAAAAAAGCAGAAAAAATTTATGCAGATGCCACCTTTTGTATAAGGGGGCTAAGTATTTATATTTACTTAAAGAAATACGGGAAGTATCCATAAGCTAACAAATGTGTTTACCAGTGGTGTGGGGAAAGGGAGGAAGTGGGTGGACAAGGATGGGTGGAGGTCAGTTTTTTCAATGGATTACTTTTTTTTTTTAATGGATTACTTTTTATATCACTTTGCTTTTTTTTTTTTCAGATTTTATTTTTAAGTAATCTCGACACCCAACGTGGGGTTTGAACCCACAACCCTGAGATCAAGAGTCATATATCTGCAGATTGAGCCAGCCAGGTGCCCCTCACTTTGCTTTTTTGAACCTTAGGAATGTTTTTTTTTTTTTTTTTAAATTATTATTATTATTATTATTTTTTTCTTAGAAATGTTTTTTATTAAAAAATTAAATAGAGGGGATCCCTGGGTGGCTCAGCAGTTTAGTGCCTGCCTTCAGCCTAGGAAGTGGTCCTGGAGTCCCGGGATCAAGTCCCATGTCAGGGTCCCTGCATGGAGCCTGCTTCTCCCTCTGTCTCTGCTTCTCTCTCTCTCTCTCTCTCTCTCTTTCTCATGAATAAATAAAAATCTTACAAAAAATTAAATAGAGGGGTGCCTGGGAGGCTCAGTCATTTAGGCATCTGCCTTTGGCTCAGGTTGTGATCTTGGGGGGGTCTCAAGATCAAGCCCAGCATCAGGATGCCTGCTCAGTGGGGAGCCTGCTTCTCCCTCTCCCTCTGCCTGATGCTTCCCTACTTGTACTCTCTCTCAAATAAATAAAATCTTTTTTTTTAATCTTTTTTTAAAAAAAGATTTTATTCATGAGGTACACAGAGAGAGACAAAGAGAGAGAGAGGCAGAGACACAGGTAGAGGGAGAAGCAGGCTCCATGCAGGGAGCCCGATGTGGGACTCAATCCCGGATCTCCAGGATCACGCCCTGGGTCAAAGGTGGCACTAAACCACTGAGCCACCCGGGCTGCCCTCAAATAAATAAAATCTTAAAAAAATAAATAGAAAAAAGATAAAGCCAACATATATCGACCATTTATGATGTGCCAGGTTTTATGGTGGGGGCTTTTTATATATCATCTCATCTAAACCTCAGACCAGAGATGCCTGGGTGGCTCAGCAGTTCAGCCTCTGCCTTCAGCCCAGGGTGTGATCCTGGAGACCCAGGATCAAGTCCCGCCTCGGGCTCCCTGCATGGAGCCTGCTTCTCCCTCTGCCTGTGTCTCTGCCTCTCTCTGTGTGTGTCTCTCATGAATAAATAAACAAAATCTTAAGAAGAAATAAACCTCAGGCCAAGAAGCAGGAGTAAAACCCCATTTATGGAGGGAGAGACTGATGCTCAGAGAAATCAAGTTACACAGGTAAGTTGTGACTCTGTGATGTGAATGTGAGTCTGTCTGACTTGAGATCTTTGCTCTCAACCCTAGGCTGACCACAGCAGTTAATGTTTAACAACATCCACACTTCATCTCCCTTTTTGCATATTTTATTTTCATCTTCCGGTGTCTCCACCCAGTCCCTGCCCAAATGAATACATAATTCTGTGTGTTTATCATTGTAGGGAAGTCTCAATTTTCTACTTTATAGGCAATATTTCCAACCTTAGCCAAGACAGTGGAGAAGGGATGGAATCTGTCTCAAAACCTTGGACAGGAAAAGAGCTGCCCTGATGGTGGCTCACTAAGATGTCTCCAAGGTAGGCGTAGAAAAAATGTGGCTAATCTTGCTCCAACTTCAATATGAATTAAATCGATATTTTTAAAACTTTTTCTTTTTCAGATTTTATTTATATATTCATGAGAGACACAGAGAGAGGCAGAGACACAGGCAGAGGGAGAAGCAGGCTCCCTGCGGGGAGCCCGATGCGGAACTTGATCCTGGGACTCTGGGATCACGACCTGAGCCAAAGGCAGATGCTCAACCACTGAGCCACCCAAGCGTCCCTTGAGATGATATTTTTTTAAAAATGTGACCCAATTCATTGTTCCCTCTTTAGAAATTGTAACAGGTGTGCATTGGCTTCCTGTGGATAGGGTGACAAATACCTGTCACAAACTTGGTGGCTTAGAATGACAAAAATCTATGCCCTCAGACTTCTGGAGGCTAGAAGTCCAAAATGAAGGTGACTGCAGATGTGGTTCCTTCTGGAGGTTCTGAGGGAGCATTTGCTCCATACCTGTCTCTTAGCTTCTGGGGGTTGTCAGCGATCCCTGGTGTTCCTTGGCTTGTGGCCACATGACTCTGGTCCCCTGCCTCTGTCTTCATGCGCCTTCTCTGTGTCTGCGTCTGCCCTCTCATAAGGACACTCGACATCGGACTTGGGTCTGCTCTAATCCAGTATGACCCCATCTTAATGATATGCTACTCAAAAATATGACACTTAAGACACATTGAATATATATTTTTAGGATTTTACTTATTTAATTTTTTTTTTTTTGGATTTTACTTATTTATTTGAGAGAGAGCGAGAGAGAGAGAGAGAGAGTGTGCACAAGCAGGGGGCAGAGGGAGAAGCAGACTCCCTGCTGAGCTGAGATGTGGGGGTCTATTCCAGGACCTTGGGATTGTGACCTGAGCTGATGGCAGATGCTCAAGCACTGAGCCATCCAGTGCCCCTACTTTCTCTATTTCAATCCATACAGTTAGGAGGAGCTAACCCCATTCTCTGGCTTTACAAATAGGCATGTGACCAGGCAGCCCTGGTCACCCAGAACATTCTCTTCTCATGACCACAGTGACTGGTTCAGGCGATGAGCCCGTGACCCAGATCTAGCCCATCAGAGCCTTTGAGATTCATCCTGGGCTTTTGCTGGAGCCCTTAGCACTGAGGCACCACTTGCACAGGTTACCAAACTGAATATAAAGCTGGAGTTCCATCGTTCCCCGTACGGGCCACCAAAAAAAAAAAAAAAAACAAAACAAAAAAAAAAAAAGCTGGAGTTCCACGGGTCCCCCAGGGAGTGGTAGGCTCCCTGGGTATGAAGTCAAAATAAAGGAAATCAGGGCAAGGGATGGAAAAGACAGATTCCCAATGTTCCCCCCCCCCCCCCAATGATTTTGTCTGAGGTCTGAGATCCAGCTGTACTTGAGCTCAGTCCTTAAACTGCACTACCAAGGTTAAGCCAAGGAACTCTTTTAATCCAGCTTGAGCTGTTTCTGTTATTTGCAACTCCAAAGAGTCCTGACTAAGCGAACATTCCTTCCAGTTTCCTTGGATTTCCAGCTCATGGCTTGAAGGTGAATGAGAAGGGAGGTATGCTAGTGGGGTATGGAAAAGGAAGGGGGCCCTTTCTGGTTATCTGATTCTATGGGCTTCTGCACCTTGCTTTGTCTTTGAGCTATTTTGCAACTCTGTAATTTGTACAAAACTGGTAATAATGCAAATGATTCTTGCCCATAGAGATGCAAATGAATTTTGTCTGGTGGAGACCCAGTTGATGTGTGCCCTATGGAAGAGATGGCTCCAAACCTTGCGTGTTGCCCTGTGGACATTGACCTGTTTTGTGTCTGTTAGCAATTTCATTTCAGCATTCCTGACGGCCTAAATATGATACGTTTGTGGGTTCTTCCTTTGATTCAATATGAACATCTCACTGGTTCCTTTATTTATTTATTTGGTTTTAAAAAGATTTTATTTATTTGGGAGAGAGAGAGAGAGAGAACACAGGAGGGGGAATGAGAGGGGTTGGAAGAGAGGGAGAAGCAGACTCAGAGGAGCGTGGAGCCTGATGTGAGGCTCGATCTCATGACCTTGAAATCATGGCCTGAGCCGAAATCAAGAGTCAGATGCTTAACTGACTGAGCCCCCCACATGGCCCATGGGCTCTATTTTAGATAAGGTGGTGGAGAACGCTTCTCTGAAAAGGTGGCAGTTAAGCAAGGATGTTGGGCCTCAGTCTTCTCATCTGTAAAATAATTTCTAGGCTCTCCAGGACTTATTTCAATGAATCTATTGATTCTTCTTTCAATTGTAAGAATAGCTCTGCACTGATCTCATTGACAGGTTCTCCTTATAGCCGTTTTTTGGTGACCAATAAAAATGATTCAGAAGCCCACTGACAAGGAGCCAAGTCTTTGTTCGTTTTGCCAGCCCAGCATCTATGAGGCCCCCTCCCGGTAATGACACCCCACTTTTTTGTTGGGGAGCCAGCCTGTCTCCACTCTTAGTCCTGTGGTTTGGGAAGACTCTTTCTATCCCCAGGATCTACAAATGGGCGTGTGACCCAGGCCCCAATCAAGGAAAGCATCCTCTCTCTGGCCAAAGTGATTGGCTTAGAGTGATTCAGGCTAAGCCAATGAGCGCCCTTCTCAGAAGTTTCCTTGGAACTATTGTCAAAGGGATTTCCTCTTTCCATTGAGGTTGCAAGGCTGGTGGGCAAGAGCCTGGAAGCAGCATGTGGAGAAAGCTGCAGGAGGGTGAAGCCAGCAAGGAGAAAAAGACCTGAGAGGCTAGAGAGTGGACACCGACAACCTTGAGCCCCTGGCTTCAACTACACCTGATATCTTCCCAACTTTTGATTTAAGCTTGTTTGGGTTGGGCTTACGTTACTTACAAATGAGGCTCCTGACTAATCCAAACCTCGAATCATTGTGGCAAAATGCTCTAACTGCTTCTAAAATATGATCAGTTTACCTAGATTATCTCCACAAGAATTTTGTTATTGCTTAGTGATTGATACCCTGGAGCCAGTCTTTGGAATCAGAACCGAGTTCATATTAAATCTCCACTACTAAGACAAAAAAAAAAAAAAAACTTCACTACTGAAGTTGGCTGAGTTCGAGCAAGTGTGATCAAGCAGACCAAGGCGTTCATGTCTGGTCTGCTTGATCCCTACTCAATGTGTGGAGTCACAAGCAAGATAAAATATTACCATGTCTGTGGTCTAGCAGGGGAGTTAACTTTTCTGAATCTCCATTTCCTCATCTGTCAAATGGGTAGGAACACCGTACCTGATTTTCCATGTTGCTCTATGAAATACTGCGGTCTTCTTGTTGCTTTTCGCTGTAGATGCGATCACCAATCCTCATAGATATAGATTTGCTTTCTGTAAGTTGGAGCCTGCTTCATTTATTTACACACTGTATCTATTGATCACCCTCCCTGTGCCTGTCGACCCAGAGTAAAGGGGGCTCATGTTCAAATCCCAGCTCAGCCACTGCTCAGTCTTGGCCAAGTGGCTCAAGCCTCTGAGGCTTAATTTCAGGAAAGAGAGTTGATAAAACCTACGTTGAAGTGGAAAAAAATAAAGGAGAGAAAAATAAGCAAAAGGGAAATTAAAAACATAAGGAGCCAGTTGAAGAGGAGGAGGACAAGCAAATTACAGGCGTGTCATGGGTGTTTCATGGCTGTTTGTCCCACCCGTCCCCTCGTTGGAACACAGACCAGAACCACGCTTTGTGTTCGAGATGTCCTTCCTCTGTTACTTGGCTGAGTTGAACTCCTGCTGCTTCCTTTCTCCTTAAATATCCTTTCCTCTGGACAGGATGTTCCTGAAGGAGGCCTCGAGGCAGGAACGTCTCTGCTAACTTTAGTTTGCTATTTCCAGCTTAAATTTGTTCCTGGACAAATCCACCACGGACAGAGGATCCTCCCCAGGTTGGACATTTTTTGCACGATACACCAGGGTTTCATGGGACTCCAAAGCTTAGTTTCACTAACATCTGAGCCTTAAAACCTGGTGTGCATCTGGGGGAGAGTGCCTCATCTAGTCTAAAAAGCCCTAAACTGCAGAAGGTAGGGCATGATGAATCTATTTTCTGCATTCCTTTTTTTGATGCACATAGAGGGAAACAAACCACAATAACAAAACCACACACACACACACACACACACCCTCAGAACTGTCCATCCAGGCCACTGAGGAGCTTGGGTATTTATCCACTGACCCTTATATCCCATCAGTTGAGGATGACACCTGGTGGCATCAGATCCCTGGCACTTTTTCTGGGCTGCCCTGCAGGCTGTGCTGGGGGACCCTGCTAGGTGAGAGCATTCCAGTACCATCTGCTATGGTGGTAGCCGGCCTCGGAGGTGGGTCAAGGGGGTTTGGGAGGGGGTGCCAGGAGCATCAGCCACAAAGAGAATATATATTGGCTTGTAGAACTGGGAATACAGGGTAAAGTCTAGTTTCAGGCAGTGCTGAGATGGGACCTCAGATAATGCCAACAGGACCCAGCTTCTCAAGCCTTTGGTTCTTCTGACTCAGGGTTGGCTTCATTCCCCACAGTGGCTCCTGGCGGATCCAGGCATCATCCTACATTTGCAGGAACCTCAGGGGAATGGAATGATGCTTTTCTCATACCCGAGCTGACTCTCCATGGCCTGACTCAAGTGACGAGCCCGGCCTGCCTCTACATCCAGGAGCCACGGTTCTCTGAAGAACCAGATCTGAGTCACACGCAGTGGTGTGCCAATAAATGTCCAGCAGCCACTAATGTCAACTGGCTTACCACACTCCAGTCGTGTCACCAGCTCTCATGAGCCTCTCAGAGCCAGCTCAAGCACTCTTGCTGGCTCTCATGCCTCCCCTGAGCCCAGGCAGTGGAGCCACCCCACGCCTTCCAGATGGACGAGAACGGGAAAGCTGGGCTTCCTTACAGGAAAATCAGGGAGTTGTTACGAGGATAAGAATGAGTAGATGTTGGAGTGGCAAAAATAGCAGGTGTCCGTCCATCTCACTAGGTTACTTCACATTTACAGCCTGTTAAGAAATGACCTCAACGTCTTACAATAATAAGTGTTTAGGGACACCTGGCTGGCTCAGTTGGTGGAGTGTACGACTCTTGATCTTGGGATTGTGAGCTCCAGCTCCACCTTGGGTATAGAGATCACTTAAAAATAAAGTCTTAAGGGGGTGCCTGGTAACTCAGTCGGTTAAGCATCCGATTTGATTTTGGCTCAGGTCATGATCTCAGGGTCATGAGATCGAGCCTTTCATTGGTCTCTGTGCTCATTTGGAAGTCTGCTAGAGATTCTCTCTCTCCCTCTGCTCTCCCTCCTCTATAATGAGATGAATCTTAAAAAAAAAAAAAAAGAGCATTTATTTTTAGGTTCACAGGTCTGCAGTTGGGCTCAGCAGGCCAATTCTGCTCCAGGCTGCCGGGGCACTCGGCTGAATCTGCTCCACATGTTCCTCATCCCCTTTGGACCAGTGGCTCCTTGAGACGTGGTCTTCTCAAGGCCCCCACAGGAGTTCCAGAGGCCAAGTCACACTGTGCAACCACATGAGAGGCTCTGTTCATGGGACATTTCCTAACACTCCATTGGCCAAAGTGAGTGACATGGCCATGCTGCAGGGGGGCTGGGAGATGCATTCCATCCACAGTGGGAGTTATGCGAAGTTACTTGGCATTCACAGGTCTGTGAAAAGCTACCATACATATTATTCCTGTTATTCTGCAAATACCTTTGATTGCCTAACCCTTATGGACATTCATCCAGGTCAGTAGGCATGGGTCTAATTGGTTCTTTTAATATTTGCATAAAATTCCATAGTATAAACAGACTGTAACTTATCAGCCATTCCACTAATGAACTAATGATGGATATTTATATATTATATCAAGTATTTTGCCTTTTTTTTTCTTTTTTTTTTTAAACTCTTTTTTTTTAAGTTTATTTATGATAGTCACAGAGAGAGAGAGAGAGGCAGAGACACAGGCAGAGGGAGAAGCAGGCTCCATGCACCGGGAGCCCAACGTGGGATTCCACCCCGGGTCTCTAGGATCACGCCCCGAGCCAAAGGCAGGCGCCAAACCGCTGCGCCACCCAGGGATCCCGCCTTTTTTTTCTTTTTGCTTCAAACATTATGCAATAAACATTTCGGTACACATATCTGTATATATTCTTTTGTTTTGTTTTTTTTAAGGATTTTATTTATTTATTCATGAGAGACACAGAGAGAGAGGGAGAGAGAGAGGCTGAGACACAAGCAGAGGGAGAAGCAGGCTCCATGCAGGGAGCCCGATGTGGGACTCGATCCTAGGTCTCCAGGATCAGGCCCTGAGTCGAAGGTGGTGCTAAACCGCTGAGCCACCTGGGCTGCCGTGTTTTGTTTTATTTTTTTAAAGATTTTATTTATTCATGAGAGACAGAGAGAGAGAGGCAGAGACATAGGCAGAGGGAGAAGCAGGCTCCCTGTGGGGAGCCCGATGTGGGACTCGATCCCAGGACCCCAGGGTCACGCCCTGAGCCAAAGGCAGACACTCAACTGCTAAGCCACCCAGGCGTCCCTATATTCTTTTATCTATAGCAGGGGTTGACAAACCAAGTTCCACAGACCAAATCCAACCCAGCACATATTTTTGGAAATCAAGTTTCATTGGAACATTGCCAAATGCATTCATTTACATAATATCCATAGCTGCTGTTCAGTACCCTGGCAGAGCCAACTCATTGACACAAAGACTGGATGGCCCACAAAGCCTAAATTATTTAGTGTCTGGCTCTTTACAAAGAGAGTTTGCTGACCTCTGTTTCATTGTAGAATCCCACAATAGAAATGCTGGTTAACAGGAAAAGGGTAGGAGTTTCAAAAATTTTAATAGGTACTTACGTAATTATTTTCCAAGATTTAGAATATTCTTTCTTCTTCATTAATTTTAAAAGTTATACATGCTTGTTGTAAAAATAAAATTAATTACAGAAATATATATACAGGAGAAAGTCCATTCCTCCACTGCAATCATTCTTACCAGTTTGGTGTAGTAGGTCTAATCAATACAACCAATGCAGACACACACAGTTCCTTTTTTCTTTTTCTTTTTTTAAGATTTTATTTATTTTTAAAAGGATTTTATTTATTTATTCATGAGAGACATAGAGGGAGAGGCAGAGACACAGGCAGAGGGAGAAACAGGTTCCTCATGAGACCCCGATGTGGGACTCGATCCCAGGACCCCAAGATCACCACCACTGCCCAAGGCAGACGCTCAACCACTGAGCCCCCCAGGTGTCCCTAAAGTAGAATTTCAACTCAACACATTCAAAGTTAGAATATTTGTTGTCTCTAAGAAGCCAATAACCACATTTTGATGCCCCATGTCTCTGAAGAGCCATTTTCATATGACCCTTTGTGCTTTGGATCACTCAGTGGCTTCCCAGTTCATTGAGTTAAAAATTTTCAGTGCTTACTCTGGCCTGCAAGAGCCTTGGCCCTCAGCCACTCTTCTCCTGCCCATTCTCCCCCTGGGCTCTGTGCCTTCTTTCACTTCCTCAAAGTTGTACCAAGCCCTCTCCAGTTTTATCCTGGGTGAGTCAGAAACTTTCGGTTACAAGAGACAGAAAACCCGTTCATATTGGCCTATCCGTCTAGGAGCACATTGGCTCATGCACCTGAGAAGTCCAGAGAAGGCTGGAATGAGGAGGGGATGGCTCTAGTCTCTGCTATCCTATCTTCGTTCTCCGTCTCATAATGGGAAGTGAGGTTGTCTCTAATCTTGTGTCCTAATTAGCTACCGTCATGGAAGGAATATTCTCACTTCCTCCCAGCTGCTCTAGATGAGGCCCTCTGGATAACACTCCTCAATCAGCTGAGGTCAAGTGACCATCCCCGAACCAATCGCCCTGGCCGCTGATGCGGGAACACACTGATGAGGCAATCCTGGGTCTCGTGCCTCCCATCTTCCCACCAACACAGGAGGCAGGACCCGCCCCACGGAAAACTGAAGGACAGTGATCGGGGACTTCCCCAGATGGAAACCGAGGTGCTGTTTCCCTAAGAAGGAACAGGGCTGCTGGTAAGTGAAACGACAGCTGCCCAGGGCAGGCCCTCCATACCTCCGCTTCCCCTGCCTGCAATGCCCTTCTCCCATTTTTCACCGTGACAATGAGGTGGTTCTTGACAGTTTTGGTAGGAGGGACAAAAGATTGAAAATGGTACATGTGTCAATGAACATAAGAGACTGGCAAGAACAGTGGTTTTCAAAAAAAATTTTAAAGATTTTATTTATGCATTAGAGAGAGAGAATGCACAAGTAGGGGGGGAGAGGGAGAAGCAGTCTCCCCACTGAGCAGGGAGCCCAATATGGGGCCTCATCCCAGGACCCCAAGACCATGGCCTGAGCCAAAGGCAGATACTCAACTGACTGAGCCACCCAGGTGCCCCTCAAAATGTGTGTGTGTGTATTTAAGATTTTATTTATTTGACGCAGAGTGAGAGAGAGAGAGAGAGAGAGAGAGCATGAGCAGGGCACAGAGGGAGAAGCGTGCTCCCTGCTGAACTGGGACCTGGATGTGGGGCTCCATCCTAGGACCCTGGGGTCATGACCTGAGCCCAAGGCAGACACTTAACCAATGGAGCCACCACCCAGGCGCCCCACCAAAATGTGTTTTTATTATTTTTTAAAATTCATTCATGAGAGACAGAGACACAGGCAGAGGGAGAAGCAGGCTCCATGCAGGGAGCCCGACGTGGGACTCTATCCCAGGTCTCCAGGATTATGCCCTGGGCCGAAGGCGGCGCCAAACTGCTGAGCCACCTGGGCTGCCCCCAAAATGAGTTTTTAAGATCAGTTGCAGCACCTGAGAATTTGTTAGAAATGCAAACGCATTTCTATTTGATCTATTGATCTACTGGGTGGACTCAGCATCTGTGTTTTAACAAGGCCTCCAGGTGATGCTGCTGAACATGGAAGTTTGTGAAGCGCTAGATTAGGATTAGGATTAGGATGGAAATGTTCACACCCATAGTGGAAAGCTATTGGGTACACCAGTTGCAGAAACCATTTTCCTAGAGGCTTAGAAGTTGAAGAAGAACAAGTTGCTCATTAGTTACAAAAGCAGCGATCATTTTTTTCTGGTGCCAGATTTCATCATTCTGGTTGTTTTGTGCCATGGGTCCTATAGCTTCTGTGGCACAAGTGGGCTCCCTTAATATCTGCTTAAAATTCTTCTCTCTTGCCTGGAGACCAGAGCTAAAGATGAACTTTTCCAACCCCTTTCCCTTTGACGCTGTGTAAGAGGAAGCCTGCAGAGGGGACACTGGAGAAGATTATATTCCCCTTCCCAAACACAAACAGGGACAAATGCAATGAACAAGGCCTTTTTTCTTCCCTCTTTGTTCTTGTCTGGAACATGGATGTGATGGCTGTAGGGAGATGAAAACCAGTGTACTCAAGATGGGGAAGCAGGAAAGTAGAAGGAACCAGAGACATTGCTGGACACCAGCCTTGGATCACCACCTTCTACTTTTTTTTTTTTTAAGATTTATTTATTTATTCATGAGAGACACAGAGCGAAAGGCAGAGACACAGGCAGAGGGAGAAGCAGGCTCCCTGCGGGGAGCCTGATGTGGGACTCGATCCCAGGACCCTGGGATCATGCCTTGAGCCAAAGGCAGCCACTCAACTACTGAGCCACCCAGGCATCCCCACCTCCTGACTTCTTATCTTGGGAGAAAAAGAATTCTCTTTTGTTTAGGCCACTGTACGTTGGGCTGCCTGTTACTTGCAACCAAATATATTCGTTATACACATGCGTAATGTTTGGGGTGTATAGACTTCTTCAGATCCTGTTTGAGATCGTAAGAGTAAAAAAGGCAAATATATTGACTCCAAAATACAAAAAGAAAAACTAAAATAAAAATTAATATGGCTACAAGACCTAATATTATAGTAGCATTATTAATCGTGAAATTCAGGGATGCCTAGGTGTCTCAGTGGTTGAGCGTCTGCCTTTGGCTCGGGGCATGATCCCAGGGTCCTGGGATTGAGTCCTGCCTGCATCAGGCTTCCTGCAGGGAGCCTGTTTCTCCCTCTGCCTATGTCTCTGCCTCTCTCTGTGTGTCTCTCATAAATAAATAAATAAAATCCTAAAAAAAATCGTGAAATTCAGTCTTCATAAAAATGCCCCTAAATATAGAAAGCAATTTGACGGTTAGACTATCTCACTTGTAAAATGCAAAGTCATGTGTGTATGGTGATGGCCTAGAAGCCTTGGCCCATAGCAAATTCAATGAATAATAATCTAATAAATTACAAAACTAATGTCAAATTTTTCTATAACAAAAAATTACATTAATGCAGGATATGGGTACATTCGAAAATCTCTTGTAAGACACAAGGTGGGATGTTTTTCATTGTCAGACATTAAGTGTGCTTTTGGGATCATTGCAGGGCATCTCTAAAGTCTGATAACCTATATTATACTTTCAGCTAATTAAATATCCAAGCTCCTAGGAAGAGAAAACTGCCAAAATGAGCTTTAGGAGCAGGTGAATGAGCGATTACCTTTTTTGCTTGAAACGTTGACCCTCCAGGGTAGATACTGTGAATTGCCCCATATCAGTTAACTCCTTCCTCTAGGTTATTACGTCTCTGTCATTTTGCATTGCTGTCACTCATAGCCAAAATGAATCATGACTGATAGATAGCTTTGTTTGATTTTTAAGTTATGTGCATGTAAACAAAATATTTTATCAATAGCGGTGGTGGTTACACACCTGGATACAATTGCCCACACTCATAGAATTATACACTTAAAATGGGGTGAATTATAGGGTATATAAATTACGTGTCAAAGCAGGGTGGAAAAGAAAAAAACATTTAAAAAATATAATGAGGTCAGCCCCAGTGTCTCAGTGGTTTAGTGCCGCCTTCAGCCCAGGGTGGGATCCTGGGGACCCGGAATCGAGTCCCACGTCAGGCTCCCTGCATGGAGCCTGCTTCTCCCTCTGCCTGTGTATCTGCCTCCCTCTCTCTCTCTATGTCTCTCATGAATAAATAAATAAAATCTTTAAAAATATATATATAATGAAAAAAGTATACTCTGTGTATTAGGATTCTCCAAAGGAACAGAATTAATAGGAGATGTGTGTCTATTACTATATTATAGTATATGTATATGATCTCTTTATATAAGGAATTGGCTGACACTATATTGGAGGTTGGCAAACCCAAAATCTGCAGAGCCAATGTCCTTGTTCAAGTCCGGAGGCCAGCAGGCTGTGGTAGACCCAGGAGAAGGTGATGTCTTAGCTCAAAGGCCATCGGGCAGGAGCATTCTCTCTTATTCAGGAGCGAGTCAGTTTTTTACTTTATCTGGACCATCAACTGATTGGTTGTGGCCCACAACGTTGTGGAGGCAATCCACTTTATTCAATCTACTGATTAAGTGTTAATTGCATCTAAAAACATGCTCACAGAGACACTCAGAATAATACAGATATCTGGGCACCCGGTGGCCCAGTCAAGTTGACACACAAAATTAGCTATCACACCATGTATGTATTACATTAGTACAAAAGGGAAACAAAGCTCTTTGTATGATATGCCTAGGTGTAAGCTGACTTTTCTTTTGTCACTGAAAAAGTCCTCCATGTATGTGGAAAATATTCAAACTGTAACAGAATGTTGTATAATTAAAAATAAAAGTCTTAGGGGCACCTGGCTGGCTCAGTCGTTGGAGCGGAGCATGCAACTCTTAATCTCAGGGTTGTAAGTTTGTCCCCACATTGGGTATAGAGATCACTAAAAAGAAAATCTTTAAAAAAAAGTAAACGAATGAAAAATAAATAAAAGTCAAAGACCCTCTGACCAGTCATTCACCATTCCTGGTTTCTCATGTATCCTTTTGAAATAGATTATGCTTGTGTAAGCATAATTCTGTGTATGTGCAAGTATGTGTGTGTGTGTTTGGGGGATAGTAAACCAACGTGTAAAAATAATTGGCCCTAGAACAAGACTCTCCGTAGCCCAATATCCAGAGCCCAGCCTGGAGGACATAGATAATAGAATTCCTTGCAAAGTATAGAAAGCCTTCTCCTTCCTTTTCTGATAACAGGGTCACGTGTGAGGCTTTGAGCCCTTGTGGGAAAGGGAGACATGATTTAGAATAGCAGGCTTCGAGCCAGGGTGCAGGTGCCCCTAGGGAGCCCAAAGAGAGTTTAAGGGAATCCGTTTACAGCTTCTATGCTTCCTTTTTTTTTTTTTTTTTTTTTTAAGGTTTTATTTATTTATCCATGAGAGACACAGAGAGAGGCAGAGACACAGGCAGAGGGAGAAGCAGGCTCCATGTAGGGAGCCCGATGTGGGACTTGATCCCAGGACCCCTGGATCGCACCCTGAGCTGAAGGCAGATGCTCAACCACTGAGCCACCCAGGCATCCCTCCTCTGCTTCCTTTTATACCTTTCTTGCCAGATTTTCTTTCCGACTGCCCTCTGCCCAGTAGTCCCTCTGTCCCTCTCCAAAGGAGAGTCACACTTCTCCCCTTTCTTTTGTTTTAAAAAATATTTTATTTTTAGGGGTTCCTGACCAGCTCAGTCAGTGGAGCACAGGACTCTTGATCTCAGGGTTGTGAGTTCGAGCCTTGCAGTGGGTGTAGAGATTAATGAAATAAATTTAAAGCGTATATATTTGAAGATTTTATTAGCAAAGAGGACCAAGTAAAATTTCCATTCTATTGTTCATGGCTTTTTAAAAATAGATGATGGTGGAAAACAAACTATTATGGTATTGATATTCTCCAGTGAAGATTTCAGAGTGAAGAAACTATTTGAAGATGTCAATATTCATGACATGCAAACATTATATCCTTTCAGCTACTTAAAAAATGCGACTTAAGAAAAAATATGTGAGTATCTATACAGTATTTTGAAAAATGCCTTAAGAAAACAAGTGACCAAAAAGCTTGAAGACCTTTAAGGAGGGAAGAGGAAGCCTGGTGGCTCAGTTTTCTGGCTTAGTGGATTGTGATGGGGGAAGAGAAAATCAGAGGGCTGAAGGCCCGGAGGGGAAGAGTGTGCAATGGAGGGGAACGCTAGGGAGGAGGGCCTCAGCCCACACCTGATTCTAAGGGAGGGGGGCGGCTGTAAAGTGGGCCCTGCTGATGAAAGACAGCACAGAGGCATGGACAGGCAGAGAGCAGGCCCAGTGGGCACTCCCAGGACATTCCTGCACGCTACCTGCCATGGGGTAGATGATGGTGAGGTTTGAGGTGCCCCTGCAGGGAGGTGGATGGGCAAGCCTTGGCTGGGCCTGGGTGGAGGTTGTAATAGAAACTTAGGGAAGTCTCCAGCACTGGGCCAAGGTGGAACACAGCTCACAGCATACACATGGGTAGCAGATGAGACCCAACCAGATACCCCTTGGAGGACATCCACCGGTCCCAAGCTAAAGACCAGCTTACATGCAGGGTCAACACAGTTATGCAGACTGTGCGCTGCACAAAAGCACCAGGCTGAAGAGGACTAAAATTGAGCTTTTGCTCTGCTCAAGAAGGAACTTTTTTCCTTTCTTTTATCTTTAAAAGATTTTATTCATTCATTTGAGAGAGAGAGAGAGAGAGCACAAGCAGGGGGAATGGCAAGGAGAGGGAGAAGCAGGCTCCCAGTGAGCAGAGAGCCCGAATGGGGGCTCAATCCTAGGACCCTGGGATCATGACCTGAGCACCCAGGCACCCCACCAAAGAACTTTTTTTTTTTTTTTTTAAGATTTTATTTATTTATTCATGAGAGACACACAGAGAGAGAGGCAGAGACATAGACAGAGGGAGAAGCACGCTCCATGCAGGGAGCCCAACATGGGACTTGATCTCGGGTCTCCAGGATCAGGCCCTGGACTGAAGGCGGTGCTAAACCGCTGAGCAACCCGAGCTGCCCAAAGAACTTTTTTCTAGGGGATCCCTGGGTGGCTCAGCGGTTTGGTGCCTGCCTTTGGCCCAGGGCGCGATCCTGCTTCTCCCTCTGCCTGTGTCTCTGCCTCTCTCTCTCTCTGTGACTGTCATAAATAAATAAATTAATTAATTAAAAATAAAATTAAAAAAAAAGAAAAAAAACTTTTTTCTAATTTGCTTTTCAGAGGGGAACTTTTAAAAATTTACATAAAGACCCCCCACCCCCATAGGCTGGGGCAGATGGCCACAAAAATGTGTATAAACTCAAGATTCTTTAGTTGCCTTTCTTTTTTTTTTTTAAGATTTTTTTTAATTGACTTAGATAGAGGGGGAGAGAGAGAGAGAGAGAGAGGCAGAGGGAGAAGCAGGCTCTATGCATGGAGGCTGACGTGGGACTCGATCCTGGATCTCCAGGATCACACCCTGGGCTGAAGGTGGCTAAGCCACCGGGGCTGTCTTTAGTTTCCTTTCATAGTGGAAATGAGGGGAGCTCGTTACGGGCTGTAGTCTATATACAAATTTTAGCCTGTAGACATGTACAGTTCGGTCCATGCAGTATTTTGATACATAGAAAAATGTCACATAAAAATCTAGATTTCCTGTTTCCCTTGAAAAAATAAGACCTGGGGGCGCCTCGGTGGCTCAGTGGTTGAGCATCTGGCTTCAGCTCAGGTCGTGGTCCCGGGGTCCTGAGATGGAGTCCCGCATCGGGCTCCCTGCATGGAGCCTGCTTCTCCCTCTGCCTGTGTCTCTGCCTCTCTGTGTCTCTCATGAATAAATAGATAAAATATTTAAAATTGTTTAAAAAAATGATGGCTCTTCATTCCCACACGGCAACAAAATATTGTCTCCAGTGGATGGAGTACATGGTCTCCATTTTTCCCTAGTCCTTGGCATTCCCTATTGTATCCCGCTAGCCGGGGTCACTCATTTGCTTTACCTTCTTGACCTTTATATGAAGCATTTGGTTTGGAATCACTGCTATACCATGCTATGCCTTGCTTTCCTCATCCAATTATCTGTCTCTGTCTCCGAGATGGTTCTTTTTTTTTTTTTTAAGATTATTTATTTATTGGGATCCCTGGGTGGCGCAGCGGTTTAGCGCCTGCCTTTGGCCCAGGGCCGCGATCCTGGAGACCCGGGATCGAATCCTACGTTGGGCTCCCAGTGCATGGAGCCTGCTTCTCCCTCTGCCTATGTCTCTGCCTCTCTCTCTCTCTCTCTCTCTCTGACTATCATAAATAAAAAAATAAAATAAAAAAAATTTAAAAAAATTATTTATTTATTTATTCATAGACACACACACACACACACACACAGAGGCAGAGACACAGGCAGAGGGAGAAGCAGGCTTCATGCAGAGAGCCCGATGCGGGACTCGATCCTGGGTCTCCAGGATCACGCCCTGGGCTGCAGGCGGCCACCGCGCCATTGGAGCTGCCCCTCGGAGATGGTTCTATACACAGATTTGTCGCATCTTTTAAATAGCTATAGTGACCCTTTGTACCTCCCTTTGTATCTCTTAGAGCATTCCCCATTAGCAAATATTTAGGTTGTATCCAACTTTTTGCTCCTTCAAACAGTGCTGTAGTGAATGTAGTGAAGATCCTTGCTCTGCTTCAGACATAGACAATAGCATGTTGGAACAGGCTTGTACCTGCTCCAGAGAGCCAACTGTTCAAAATTCAGGAATCTTTTTATTTTTTATTTTTTAATTTTTTTAGAGATTTTATTCATGAAAGACACAGAGAGAGAGAGAGAGAGAGAGAGAGAGAGAGAGGCAGAGACACAGGCAGAGGGAGAAGCAGGCTCCATGCAGGGAGCCTGACGCGGGACCTGATCCCGGGTCTCCAGGATCACATCCTGGGCCAAAGGCAGGCACCAAACTGCTGAGCCACACAGGGATCCCCAGGAATCTTTTTTAAAAAAATTATTTTTTATTTTCCCCAAAGTTTTATTTATTTATTTTAGAGACAGAGAGAGGACGCGTGCACCTGTGCACAAGCGAGGGGAGGGCCAGAGGCAGAAGGAGAAGAAGTAGACTCCTCGGGATCCCTGGGTGGCGCAGCGGTTTAGCGCCTGCCTTTGGACCAGGGCGCGATCCTGGAGACCCGGGATCGAATCCCACGTCGGGCTCCCGGCATGGAACCTGCTTCTCCCTCTGCCTGTGTCTCTGCCTCTCTCTCTCTCTCTCTCTCTCTCTCTCTCTCTCTGTGACTATCATAAATAAATAAAAATTAAAAAAAAACATTAAAAAAAAAAAAGTAGACTCCTCTCTGAGCACCAGAGCAGGTTGCTGGGCTCAATCCCAAGACCCCGAGACCATGACCTGAGCCAAAACCAAGAGTCGGATGCTCAACAGACTGAGCAACGCAGGTGCCCCTGAAGATTTTATTTCAAGTAATCTCTATATTCAACATGGGGCTCAGACTTACAACCCGGAGATCAGAGTTGTATGCTCCACTGACTGAGCCAGCCAGGTGCCCTCAAAATTCAGGAGTTTTTAGAGCCAGTTGTTAAAATGTAAGTTGCTTGAAAGCAGCTATGGTGGAAATATTTCCACCATGGGAGCTGGCAAATGCTACAAATCAGGTTGTTCTCCACTTCCTGGAAAGCCCTTCACCAGCCCATCACTGACGTAGGGGAGGCCGAAGCGTTCCAAAGGTCAGGAGTCAGAGAGAAGGCCAATTAGCACCAAGAAATCAGAACAGGCTTGGGCCAGAGAGGAGGAACGGAGACCTGGACAGCTGATTGACTTTTCTCCAAAACTATGGACTCTTTGAAGTAAAGAGCGCAATGAGGGTGGAGATTCTTAAGCATATAAGGTGCTCACCAATCTTGGTTTAACACCCAAACGCGCTGGTCACTAGGGCCAGTGCTGTTGCCTGGAGTCAAGATCAGAGATTATTACACTGGGTCACAGATTCCTCCTCTGTTTGTGGTAGTGATCAAATGGGAAAATGAATGCAAATACTTGGGAAAGTGTAACATTGCCTCCCAAAATATCAGACGAATGTTAGAAAATGCCCGCACGATGATTTCCACTACAATAATCACCACCCTTGCAAGGAAAAAAATCCTGCCTGGTCCCAGCCCAGTAACATTGCAACATCCAGTGCTTCATCCCTGGGAGGCCTTATCAGCCATCATCTCGTGCCCCCACGAAAGGAAAGATGCAGGATTGGGAAAAACAACAGGCCCCTACCATTATCGATGACTGTTTTTGTGGAGTTAAAGAGATGGTTTAGGGTCACCTGGGTGGCTCAGTGGTTGAGCGTCTGCCTTTGGCTCAGGTCATGATCCTGGAGTCCCGGAATCGAGTCCCGCATCGGGCTCCCTGCATGGAGCCTGCTTCTCCCTCTGCCTCTGTCTCTGTGTCTCTCATGAGTAAATAAATAAAATCTTAAAAAAAAATAAAGAGGTGATTTGTCCTCCTATGATTGTGCACTTGGTTATTTTAACAGCAGGAATAATCATCCCCATTTAGGGGTAACACACACTTGCCGTGAAAATCTAGAAAGCAGAATATTTCTGATTCACGATGTACTTTTCTCATGAGGTCTCGGTGACTTCCTATCCAGGTCCTGGCACCCTCCCTCCTTGGTCCTGAGGACATGGACAACCCAGTGGGACAAAAGATCTGCCCCTCCCCCCATTTCTTTCCAGATTCCTTCCTCAAGGCCCCCAGGCCCTGCACTGGTAAATGCCGGCAGCTCTTCCTTGATGAGTGAACTGTCCCCACGGTAGGGACTGGCAAGCCAGCCAGCGCTGGGGGAGGAGGCAGGCATTGATGTCAGCAGCTCTGCCGTCAGGGCCATAAAACCAGACACTGGTCTCTGCTATCGCTCAGAGAGAGGCTGCGCCGGGGCAGCAGGAAGCTGGTGTCCCAAATGTGAGTTCAAGGTGGGGTAAAAAGTCCCATCCCATCCTGAGCCCGAGGCAGGGGGTAGTTCCTGACTAAGGAGGCCACTCACGACAGATGGCTCTGCTGTCCGTGGGACCAGACTGTGTGTGGTTGCTGTGTGTCACAGTCGGGCTTTTGCTTCCTTCCTGTCAACCACCGGGGACCATGCAGCTGGGAGACCAGAGGCAAGAAGGGAGGGACGCCCTAACTCCATTACCCTGCAGGAATCAGGTTAAAATGCTTAACAGGGGGACCTGATGCCCAGGGATGAAGTGACTGCCAGGCAGCCCCATCACCTCATGCCCTCCTCCCTCCTCCCTCCCCACCGTGGACAAGCGTCCACCACTCACACTAAATCCTCTGCATAGAGAGTAAAATATGAATTCGCTGTGCATAGCACAGACCTGGGCCCAGGCCTGCTGTAGAGACTTCCACCTCACGGCCTATAGGCCCGAGCATTGACTGTCAGCTGCATGATGCTGGCAACCCTATGTTGGTGTTTTTTTTTTCTTTTTCATAATTTGAAAGCCTCAAAAAATGGAAGTGGGTTGGGCTTCTCTCATCCTCCAAGAGGCCCTGTCTGGTTTTCAGCTGGGAGGATCCAGTGCACTTCTCACCCCACATCCTTAGTCCATCTCCAGCTCAGTGAGGCAGAGGTGGGACCTTTGGAAAGATGGCGTCTTGGGTTGGGCTCCTCCAGAAGCCAGCCAAACACAAAGACTCTGGTGTAATAGTTATTTTGGGAGGTGGTCTCAGGAGGTCACCAGCAGTGAGGCAGGAAAGGGAAGAAAGCCACCCTGATAAGTTAATGAACAGACAATCTTCCTGAGGAAGCAGGGTGCAAACCCTCTGGAGGCATCTGGGAAGGTCCAAGGCACCTAGAACACGTCTCAAATTTATCCCATCTGAGGGCTGGGCCTCTTCCTTGTTGCCGAGGGCTGCTCATGACAGCTCCCCAGCACTCCTGCCTGCCCTGAGTGAGGGCCAAAGAATATTCTCAAGTGGGGATCACAGAAACATGCAATAGAAACCCCCAAAACTTGGTGGCTCATGTGCCAGTCCATCTCCAGTTTTTAGGGGGGGTTCTGGAAATGACAGTCACTCATGGACCCCAAGACATGAGGCAGCCTCCATCTTGAGTATCTCTGAAGACCCAACTAGAGAAAAAGAAAGCTGTCTGGAGAGTCCCAATCTGCAATTAATTGCTCCAGCTAGGAGGGAATCATCTCTTCCACTCACAACTCATTGGCCAGAATTACTCACATGGCTCCACCCAATGGCAGGGGGAGAGGAAGTGCCCTCCTACTTGAGCCTGGATGGCAGAGAGCTGGGTGCACTAAGTATCACAACTTCCCACTGGCTCCAGCCATTACAGGATAAAGTTCAAGCCCATGAGTATTTTATACATAAGACTTCCCGAGACCCATCTCCTCTCAATATCTATTCTTAAAATAATCAGGTGAATTGGCCATATTGGGCCCAAATTCCTGCCTCAAAAATCTTGGTTGAGCTGAGAAGTGATCACCTCCTACAGATGGAGTCATGCTTTCCCTCCAATGCCCATGGGGCCCATTTCACTCCTTTTTGCCTATTATTTCAGTGTCTGTCTTCCCCTCTAGAGGAGTCAGGGACAATGTCTGCCTTTTATCCTTAAAATTTCCTTAAACACTTCCTACCATCCCCTGCTCACTTCCACTCCTACACCCACACTGTTTCCTTGCTGCTCCTCCAGCACCCCAGGCTTGCACACACCCCAGGGCCTTTGCACGGTGCTCCTCTCTGTCTGCTGAAAACACTCTCCCTCCAGAGCTCCTGTGGTTCTCATGCTTTCTGACTTGGTGCTGATGTGCATTCTTGGAAGTCAAATGTTAAAGATGGTGGAGCCACCTGGGTGCTTGGCTGGCTCAATCAGTGGAACATGTGACTTTTGATCTTGGGGTAGTGAGTTTGAGCCCCATATTGGGTATAGAGATTACTTAAAAATTAAAAGAAAATTTAAGAAAGACAATAGAGGCACAAAATGGGGATTCAGGGACATGGATTCCCAAATTTTCACTTGGAGGAGATGCTTCACTGATCAGGAATTTATGGGAGCAAGAATTAAGCATCTGTGGTGCTACCATTAAAATTTGGGACTTATCTCTTGGTAACTCTGGCAGTATTCTGATAAATGAGCTTGCTCGCATTCAAGGGTGAAATGTTTATAGGCCCACCTGTCCACACATCAGAAGCTGTATTCTCCAATCAGTTTTCTCAGGGATAGCAGTGATCATTTGTCCTCAATTTATTCTTTCAATTGTCTTTCAATTTATTCTGAATTTGGATGAGGGCAGAGCTTGCTGCTTATTGAGACTCCTAAAAAATTTGGGAGCCTGGGTGCCTTGTATCAGGCTCCCTGCTCAGCGGGGAGCCGGCTTCTCCCTCTGCCACTCCCCCTGCTTGTGCTGTCAAATAAATTAAATCTTTTCCAAAACAAACAAAGACTCCTAAGAAACCAACAAGAGTTAAGGTCCGAATAATACCAGTCGTGCTATTGATGACAAGGGAAAGATAGGTTCCAAGACCTATTAAAGGACATTAATGTGATCACACAATTGTTTTCCAAACAAAAGAATAAACTGAACTATTTTTTTAAAGATTTTTTTAAAAAAGATTTATTTATTTGAGAGAGAGTGAGCGAGAGGGAAAGCACGAGCAGGGGCAAAGGGAGAGGGGGAAGCAGACTCCTCACTGAGCAGGGAGCCTCCTGACATGAGGTCAATCCCAGGATCATGACCTGAGCTGAAGGCAGATGCTTAACCAAGTGAGCTACTAGGCACCCCAATATTTTATTTTATTTTTTAACAAATCTCTACATCCAGGGGCGCCTGGGTGGCTCAGTTGGTTAAACCTTTGCCTTTGGCTCAGGTCATGATCTTGGGGTCCTGGAATGGAGCCCCACGTTGGTGGGCTCCCCACTCAGTGGGGAGCCTGCTTGTCCCTTTCCTTCTGCCCCTCCCCCACTTGTGTGCACTCTCTTAAATAAATAAATAAAATCTTTTAAAAAAAATTTATTATTTATTCACGAGAGACACAGGGAGAAAGAGAGGCAGAGACACAGGCAGAGGGAGAAGCAGCCTCCATGCAGGGAGCCTGACATGGGACTCTATCCTGGGTTTCCAGGATCATGCCCTGGGCTGAAGGCAGCGCTAAACCACTGAGCCACCCAGGTGCCCCAAATAAATAAAATCTTAAAAAAAAACAAAAAACAAAAAACAAAAAAACAAGAAATCTCTAGATCCAACATGGGGCTCGAACCCACAACCCTGAGATCAGGAGTAACATCCCCCACTGACTGAGCCAGCCACGCGCCCTGAAACTGAACCAGTTTTTAATGTCAAGAGTTACAGAGCCTGAAGAAAAATTTAATATCTTATAAGCAATAAGCAACAGCCCTAGATACCAGTCGATCCCTTTCGATATGACAGCATGGAGCGTCAAGCTCAGCACTCCTCACTTCCAAATAACACCCTCACCGAGGTGACATTCTCCTGTCAGAGCAAAGGCTAACATTCTTCACATTCTTAACAGAGCATTCTTGGCCACTGGGGCTTCTGATTTGAAAGCCTTGCCCTAAACTTGTTTCAATCTTTTTTTTTTTTTTTTTTAATTTTTATTTATTTACTTATGATAGTCACAGAGAGAGAGAGAGAGAGGCAGAGACACAGGCAGAGGGAGAAGCAGGCTCCATGCATCGGGAGCCTGATATGGGATTCGATGCCGGGTCTCCAGGATCACGCCCTGGGCCAAAGGCAGGCGCCAAACCGCTGCGCCACCCAGGGATCCCTTGTTTCAATCTTTGATTCAGAAATGCTCCAATGATTTTCACAGCAGCTGCATTAATTAATGATGGTGATCAGACTTAATGAAAGAGAGAATTAGTAAAACCATTCTCTGGCCACTTTCATAAAAGGAAAGAATGTTAACAGGCATTAATGGCTTGACATGGAGATCTCACCTCCTTGGGGCTTTCAACCTACAGTCACACCCCCCGAAACAGCATCCTGAGACTGCAACTGCATATTTCATCTTCCTGGTGTGAGGAGGCCCATATATGCTCAGAGTTCTCGACTGAATTCTTCCTACAATATAGAGCCTTCAAGCTGCATGAGCTTGGGCCAAGAAACCATGGACTGGTAAAAAACCAACCACTTTGCCCATAGACTTCATAGTAACACGATCACATAATGTGTATTGTTGTGTTTTGTTATTTTTTTTCATGCTGTTTTGCCATGTTCTTTTTTTTTTTTAAGATTTTATTTATTTATTTGAGAGAGAGAGAGCATAAACAGGGGTGGGAAGAGAAAGGGGCAGAGGGAGAAGCAGACTCCCCGCTGAGCAGGGAGCCTGATGAGGGGCTTGATCCCAGGATCCTGAGACCATGACCTGAGCTGAAACAGGCACTTAACCAATTGAGCCCACCCAGTCATGTTCTATAGTGTATTTTATTTGTTTGTTATCTATCTTATAAAAATAAAAACTCCCTGAGGACAGGGATCTGGTATTGTTCCCTTATGTATCCTCAGTATCTACATGGGTATACAGTAGGTATTCATAATATGTTTTTGGAATGAGTAAGTGAGGGGATCCCTGGGTGGCTCAGCAGTTGAGCGCCTGCCTTCAGCCCAGGGCATGATCCTGGAGTCCTGGGATCGAGTCCCACATCGGGCTCCCTGCATGGAGCCTGCTTCTCCCTTTGCCTGTGCCTCTGCTTCTCTCTCTCTATCTCTTATGAATAAATAAATAAAATCTTAAAAAAAAAAACCCTTGGAATGAGTGAGTGATCTGTTTAATATCCAAAAATCAAAGCATTTAAAGAAAAAAATTCTGAATTCAAAAGTGGATTATTACAGGGAAAAATGGGAGACAGCTTAAATATGCATGAATAGGAGAATGGCTATATAAATTATGGTATATCCATGTTATGGATTATGGGATCATTTAAAATAGGTTAATTTAACAGGAAATCTAATGCTGACTGGCTGAGGGGAGCACTGGAGGCAATTGTTCATAATCTTTTTTTTTTTTTTTTAAGATTTTATTTATTTATTCATGACAGACACACAGAGAGAGAGAGAGGCAGAGACACAGGCAGAGGGAGAAGCAGGCTCCATGCAGGGAGCCCGACATGGGACTCGATCCTGGGTCTCCAGGATCACGCCCTGGACTGAAGGTGGCACTAAACCGCTGGGCCACTGGGACTGCCCAATTGTTCATAATCTTGCAAAATCCATGGCAACATGGGCCTCTGGTTGGGTTTGGTTCAGGGCTTGATGCTTTCATCAAGGATGAGGTTTCTTTTTTTTCCTTTTTAAAAAATATTTATTTATTTATTTATTCATGACAGACATAGAGAGAGAGAGAGAGAGAGGGGCAGAGACACAGGAGGAGGGAGAAGCAGGCTCCATGCAGGGAGCCTGACACGGGACTCAATCCCGGGACTCCAGGATCGCGCCCTGGGCCAAAGGCAGGCGCCAAACCGCTGAGCCACCCAGGGATCCCCACGGATGAGGTTTCTTTCAGTTTGTCTGGTCTGTCTCCTATGACAGCAGCTAGAAACAAAAGGTGGCTTCCAATTCCATGATCACAAGGTGGCTGTCAAAGCTCCAGTAGTTATGATTCTTTACTTATATTCAAAGAGGAAGAGAGAGTTCCTCTTCCAGATGTCCCAGAAAATCTAGCCTCTCACTAGCCTAAACTGAGCCATGTACCCATCCTTGACCTGAGTAAGAATTCTAGCCAGATTGGCTCATATGGATTAATCTGGGTCTATGCTACATGCCCGTTTCTAGAGCTGGGGGCACACAGCTTTCCATAAGATACACAGGTTGTGCAGGGGAAGTGTGGTGACCAGAATGACAATTCAAGCATTTTCCAAAGAAAACGGAACAAAGATATGATCTATTTTCTATGGTTAAATGATTAGATTTACATTAAAACACACACACACACACACGCTATTTTCTATGGTTGCAAATATATCTATGTAAATACATACAAAGAATTCTGGAAAGATCTACTGCAAACAGTAGTGGTTACTTCTGGGGAGGGTACCAGACTGGGGATTATAGTTAAGGGCTATTATTTTTATCATTATTTTTTCTTATAAGGGCTATTTTAAAATTACCTAGAAAAATGATCCTCAACCACAGGCAATTCTGTCCTCTACCATTAGGCAATGTCTCCAGATATTTTTGGTTGTCATGAGGGGGGTGGGGGTGAGGGAAAGTGCTACTGGCATCTAGTGGGGAGAGGCCAGGGATCCTGCTTCACATACAAAGCACAGAGCAGCATTCACAACCAAGAGTTATCTAGCCTAAAATGCCAATAGTGCCAAGGGCATCGAGAAACCCTGATCTAGAATGTTATAATTTTTATAAGGAGATGGAATTCAGGTTTTACCTGGATAGTTACAAGCTGATTTTTTTTTTAAAGATTTTATTTATTTATTTGACAGAGAGAGAGAGTGCACAAGCAAGGGGAGCAAAGGGAGAAGGGAAGGAGAAGCAGACTCCCCACTGAGCAGAGAGCCTGATGTGGGGCTCGATCCCAGGACCCTGAGACCATGACCTGAGCCGAAGGCAGATACTTAACTGACTGAGCCACTCAGGCACCACAAGTTGATTTTTTTAAAAAAAGGCTCTTGTGGATGCTGTAATATGCCATCCACATACCCTTTCAGGACCAGTCACGTATTCCCCCAGCTGCTGGGAGTTTGGGCTGCTGATGACTCATAGTTCTAGTGAATTCTTCAGAAATTGCCCTTAGCTAAAGGAAGCTGCTTTAAGATTATGAGTCCTCTTCAAGGGCAGCCTTTATCCTTGAGAAACCTCAGCACTTTTGACACTGTGGGACAATACTTCTTTGTCACGGGGGCCGTCCTGTGCACTGTGGGATGTTTAGCAGCATCTCTGGCCTCTTTCCACTAAACACCCAGTAACACCCCCCTCCTCCAGCAGCAACAACCAAAACGCCTCCAGACATTGCCACGTGTTCTCTGGGAGCAAAACTGGCCCCGTTCCCTGCGTCAGGAACCACTGCTGGATCCAATGCCCGGTTGAGGCCGGGATACAAAGGCCCAGCCTCACTTCAGAACATATCTGAGTGCCATCCCAGCTTTATGACCCCACAGGGGGTTGGCTGAGGCTTTCACTGCAATCGCCTCTTAATTCGATTTCTCCCTCTGCAACCCCCCTGCTCCCCTCACCCCTTCACAGGTATTTGCAAGAGCTCTTCCCAGTAAACAGTCTACCTCCAAATCTCCCTTCCAGAATCCATTCCCTGTGGCTGGATGGGTCCAGGACTGAGATCAAGGCAGCAGAGGGCTTCAGTGACTTCTAGAAGGAACCACCACAGGTAAGAAGTGGAACTAAGTTGGCAGCCTGACACCTTATTCCAGAAATGGTGCTACTAAGCACTAAACTTCACTACCTTCCTCTTAACGGTTGGGCTCTGCTGCCACCACAGGAAGCCCGACTTTCCCATCCCTGCTCCTACCCCATGTGTGTTTCTATAATTGAAGGAGCTGAAGAAAAATGCAGAGAATGTGAAACCTGATGGCATTAAGTCAATTCCCTTTTCTTTATTGCTCCTAAGCTACATACCTTATAGACACGCTCGTCTGCAAGCTTTCAACTAGTTGACAGGCAGCAAGTCCAAACATGTAGACATTTCAACTACAAGTAATTAACACAACTGCTTAAAGGCCCTCTATTCAAAAAACGTTTTTCTTTGGATAAAAATATGGATGTGAGATAAAAGGCCCGTAGAAACATCATGGCTGGGACAAGGTCATTCCTCAGTGGGAGGGTCCATTTCCAACAATATGGGACAGTGAAGTTAGAAGGCCATGGTCTGGCGTGAGAGCTCTCACTATAGCAATAATTAATAATAGTAATATACATTTTTAAATCACTATGTAATCTGTACTAACAATAAGCATTAACTGAGCCATTGTTATATGCCAGGCACAACATGTTTTATATATAAGTATTTCTTTTTCTTTTTATAAAAAGATTTTATTTATTTATTCATGAGAGACACACAGAGAGAGGCAGAGACACAGGCAGAGGGAAAAGCAGGCTCTCTGCGGGGAGCCCGATGCAGGACTTGATCCCAGGACCCCGGGATTACACCCTGAGCCAAAGGTAGACGCTCAACTGCTGAGCCACCCAGGTGCCCTCTTTTTTTTGTTTGTTTTTTGTTTTTAAAGACTTTATTTATTAGAGAGAGAAGGAGAGAGAGAGAGAGAGAGAATGAGAGCATGAGTGGGGAGAGGGGCAAAGGGAAAGGGAGAAGCAGACTCCTGGCTGAGCCGGGAGCCTGATGCAGGGCTTGGTCCAGGACCCCAGGTTCATGGCCCGACCGAAGTCAGACACTTAACCAACTGAGCCACCCAGGCACCCCTATACATATCTCTGGATTATATTTTCATATATTATTAAATATATACTGTTTTATACTAGTGTTTTGCATATTATATAATACTTATATAATTACAATGACATATAAGTATTACATGTGATATGTCATATTATATATCATGTGTCTTTGAGATAGTATTATTGTCTTGTCCACTGACTGATAGGAGTCTGACATATAGGGAAGTTTAGTAACTTGCTCAAAGTCCCACAATTAGTAATGGGCAGAGCCACTCCAGCCTGCATGACTGCTCTTCATTTCAAAAGCACTGGTTCCAACTCAGAGCAACTCAGAGAATTCAGTTGAATTCACTTATTAGGAAGAGAAAAAAGAATCTGTCTTCTTCCCTTCCTCCTAGCATATAGTAGGTCCTCAAAAAAGAATAAAAGTGAGAACATTGGGTGTTCCTTGTCTTAAACTGATCTGTTTAAGCTAGTCAACCAGGTTCAGTTAAGGAACCTGTATAAGCTGAAAATGTATTGCTGTTCATTGAAACTTTTTCTTTTTTAAAAAGATTTTATTTATTCATTTGAAAGAGTGAGAGGGCACAGGCAGAGGGAAGGGCAGAGAGAGAGAGGGAGAAGCAGACTTCCTGCTGAGCAGGGAGACTAACGTGGAGCTCCGTGCCAGGACCCCAGGATCATGACCTGAGCCAGAGGTAGACGCTTAACCATCTGAGCCACCCAGTTGCCCTGAACCTTTTTCTTTTCTTTTTTTAAAGATATTTATTTATTTATTTATTTATTTATTTATTTATTTATTTATTTATAAAAGATTTTATTTATTTATTCATGAGAGAGACACACACACAGAAAGAGGCAGAGACACAGGCAGAGGGAGAAGCAGGCTCCATGCAGAGAACCTGATGCGAGACTCGAACCTGGGTCTCCAGGATCAGGCCCTGGGCTGAAGGCGGTGCTAAACCACTGAGCCACCCGGGCTACCTGAACCTTTTTCTTTTTAAAATTTATTTATTTATATGAGAGAGAGAGAGAGAGCGCACAAGCAGGAGGAGCAGAGGGAGAGAGAATCTCAAGCAGACCTTGGGTCAGTGCAGAGCCTAATGCAGGGCTTGATCTCAGGATCCTGAGATCACGTCGTGGAGAGCAGAAACTAAGAGTCAGATGCTCAACCGACTGTGCCCCCAGGCACCTTATTGTTCATTGTATCTTAAAAGGAAAACATAATTAGGGATTAGTGATATATTTTCAAGCATTGAACCTGGCAACTTTCTTGTAACACATAAGTATATTATTCAACTACTGATCTTTCAACTGTCCCACTTTTTTTTCCAGTCGTGCATTGTATGCAAAAAGCATTACTCAGTGTTTAACACAATCTGCACAGCACGGGTGGAAGGAGTATGTAAGAACTGGAACTGACTTTGTCATTCCTCTCTGCTCAGAAACTCTGACTTGGGTTTTGTATTGGTTTGTTTTTGCTTTACCACTGACGGGCAGGATCTGATAGGTTGAAATAACTTCCTGTAGAATAATTCACAGAAAAGTTATTTATGGCCTCTTAATCTTCCTGATCTGAAGTAGCAGCTTAGGGTAAAGGAAGAGTGTGTGGAGGAAGTGCAGCATAGAAAAAAAAAAGGGGGTGGGGGGGAGAAAGAAAAAAGAAGGGCAGCTCAGGTGGCTCAGCCGTTTAGTGCTGCCTTTGGCCCAGGGCCTGATCCTGGAGACCTGGGATGGAGTCCCATGTCAGGCTCCTTGCATGGAGCCTGCTTCTCCCTCTGCCTGTGTCTCTGCCTCTCTCTTTCTCTGTGTCTCTCATGAATACATAAATAAAACCTAAAAAAAAAAAAAAAAAGAAATAAAAGCCCAGGGTGATGGCCAGCCTCGATGTCCTTTATAGGAAGAAAGTGTTCAAAATCACAGGCTGAGAAGTATATCGTATTTAATGTCACATATTTCAAAATCTAACAGAGGAAGTTAAAAAAATAAAACACTTAGTTCTGAGATTGAAACTTCCTCTCTGCCTTTTCGGTTTATTCAAGAAGTTTAGCAAAGTGGCCTAGAGTCCAACTGCCTAGGTCCAAATCCTACTTCTATCGCTTCCTAGTTTACTTGGAAAGAGTTCCCTGAATTAATACAGGTAAAGGGAGAGGCCTGGGTGACTCAGCGGTTGAGCGTCTGCCTGCAGCTCAGGGAGTGATCCTGGGGTCCTGGGATCGAGTCCTGCATCAGGCTCCCTGCATGGAGCCTGCTTCTCCTTCTGCCTGTGTCTCTGCCTCTCTCTCTCTCTCTCTGTCTCTCATGAATAAATAAATAAAATCTTTAAAACAAAACAAAACAAACCCCAAAAGTCCTATTGGATGAGGGTGGGCCCTAAATACAGTATGACTGGTGTGTTTGTAAGAAGAGAGAAATTTGGACAGAGAGGCCCGGATGCACAGCGGAGACAGCCACGTGAAGACAGAGACAGTTTGGAGGGATGCATCTATAAGCCAAGGAACAATAAGGATTGCCAGGACCAACCAGAAGCTCCCCAGGAAGGATTCATCCTTGGAGAATTTGAAGGGAGCACGGCCCTGCTGACACTGTGATTTCCGTCTTCTGGCTTCCAAACTGTGAGAGAATAAATTTCTGTTGTTTAAAACCATCGAGTTTGTGGTAATTTGTCATTGCAGCCCTAGAAAACTCACACTCATAATGAGAGAAATGAAAATTAAAATTATACTGACATGCCATTTTTAACCTGCCACTTTAATAAAGATCAACAGTGTGATTGAGATGGGTGGGGGACTTTTTTTTCTTTTGTACTTTTTGAATTCTGGAAACTAAATTTAAATTAAAATTTAAAAAAGTGAATAGGGCAGCCCAGGTGGCTCAGCGGTTTAGCGCCGCCTGCAGCCCAGGGCCTGATCCTGGAGACCCGGGATTGAGTCCCAAGTCGGGCTCCCTGCATGGAGCCTGCTTCTCCCTCTGCCTGTGTCTCTGCCTCTCTCTCTGTGTGTCTCTCATGAATAAATAAATAAATGAAATCTTAAAAAAAAAAAAAAAAGTGAATATATTGGGGTATCTGGGTGGCACAGTTTGTAGAGCATATGACTCCTGATCTGAGGGTTGTGAGTTCAAGCCCCACGTTGGACACAGAGCTTACTGAAAGAAAGAAAGAAAGAAAGAAAGAAAGAAAGAAAGAAAGAAAGAAAGAAAAGAAAAGAAAGAAGAATAAAAAAATAAAAAGTCGAGGCACCTGGGTGGCTCATTCCTTTAAGCACCTGACTCTTGATTTTGGCTCTGGTCTTGGTCTCAGGGTGATGAGTTCAAGTCCCATGTTGAGTTCCACACCCAGTATGGAGCCTACTTTAAAAAAAATAATAAAAAAGAAAGAAAGAAAGAAGCTAGGAAGTGGACAAATTCCTTTCACTAACCCATATTCTTTGCACAGCCGGTAAGCTAAGGTTGTGTTTTGTTTTGTTAAAGATTTTAATTATTTATTCATGAGAGACACATTTATTCATTAGAGACACTAAGTGAGAGGCGGAGACCTAGGCGAGGGAGAAGCAGGCTCCTCGCAGGGAGCCTGATGTGGGATTCGACCCCAGAACAGGATCATGCCCTGAGCAGCAGGCAGATGCCCAACCGCTGAGCCACCCAGGCATCCCCAAGAATGTGTTTTTATTTTTAAATGGTTGGGGAAAAAAATCAAAAGAATAATTTTGTTGACACATGAAAATTATATACAATTCAAGTTTCAGTGTCCACCAATAAAGTGAATTGAAAATCTGCCACACTCATTCATTTGTGTTTTGGGCCTACCATGGCAGAGCTAAGACAATGAGGAAGAGGAACCACAAACCCTAAAATATTTATCTGACCCTTTATATAAACAGTTTTTAGATCCCTGTTCTAGATTATTATTATTATTATTTTTGAAAGATTTACTTAAAAGAGGGGGAGAGAGAACGTGAGCAGGGGGAGGGGCAGAAAGAGAGAGGGAGAAGCAGACTCTCCATTGAGCAGGGAACCCAACTTGGGGCTCAATCCTAGGATAATGGACCCTAGGATAATGACCTGAGCCGAAGCAGACCAACTGAGCCTCCCAGGCGCTGCCTTGTTCTAGATTAAAGAACAAAATAATCATTTGCATGCTTGCTTGTAGAGATAGAAGTGTCTATTTTAATATGGAATGGCCATCCCACAAGGACTTTTGTTTTTAAGTAAACCCTACACCCAACATGGGGCTTGAACTCATGACCTGGAGATCAAGAGTTACATGCTCTACTGACTGAGCCAGCCAGATGCTTCCCCTCTCCCCATGAGAACTTTTAAAATGAAAAAGCTTATGAAAAACTCAAAAGTAAACTGGGAGTTCTTGCTTTTTCTTAAAGAACATTAGAAAAGCCAAGGCTTCTGTAAACTTAAATAAGACCTTTGCCCCACCTGTCTGGGTCTCTCTGCTCTCTAAGCCAGTGAGGCCATTGGAATGAAAACAGATCCCAACCCCCCTTTCCTTATCTTATTAAAAATTCAAAGTATCTGATGTTAACACAAAACCAAAATGACCTAGAACTACCTTTAACTTTTACTGAAACTAAATCAAGGCTTTATGTTTTTGTTGTCTTGATGGTGGGAAGAGCACTTTTTCGCCAATAAAACAAGTATAAAAGGATACATGATCCCTTGAAAGTTCAGTTCTTGATTTATGAGAGAAAACAGACCTGTGTAAAAAGTCATAAAATGATAGTCAATAGCTGTATTTTTCAAACTTTTGGACAATGATCCACAGTAAACTATAAATTTTATTCTGTGACCTGCATACATGTGTTTACACACATACTAAAATAAAAGCATTGGTTTTAACATATGTCATTTAGTGCATCCTGGTACTTTCTATGTTGTTCCATCATTTTCTTTATTTTTTTTTTAAGATTTTATTTATTTATTCACAAGAGACAGAGAGAGAGGCAAAGACACAGGCAGAGGGAGAAGCAGGCTCCCTGTGGGGAGCCTGATGTGGACTCGATCCCAGGATCCTGGGATCAGGACCTGAGCTGAAGGCAGACCCTCAACCACTGAGCCACCCAGGTGCCCCATCATTTTCATTAAAATTTTTTTTTTAATTTAAAGATTTTATTTGGGGATCCCTGGGTGGCTCAGTGGTTTAGCAGCTGCCTTCTGGCCAGGGCATGATCCTGGAGTCCCGGGATTGAGTCCTGCATCAGGCTTCCTTGCATGGACCCTGTTTCTCTCACTGCCTGTGTCTCTGCCTCTCTCTCTCTGTGTCCATCATGAATAAATAAATAAAATATAAAAAAAATTATTTTATTTAAGTAATTTCTACATCCAACATGGGGCTCAAACTCACAACCCTGAGAGCGGGGAATCGCACACTCCACTGACTGAGCCAGCCAGGTGCTCCACCCCCACCCCCACATTATATTTCTTTCCGTTTTGGTCTAGTCTAGTCTGCTTATAAATAAAATATTAGTCATAACCCAGAAATTGATTTTATAACCTACTAATGGATTGAAACCTCAGGTTTGAAAAACACTGGTCTATGTTCTTTAAGATCATGGTCAAGAAGAATGGTCCCAGAAAATTGTTTAAATTAAACATGACACAAGTAAACAGTATGGCTATATAATCATTAAAATAAATATGGTGAAGGTCTATGTACTGATGCAGAAAGTTGTCCCCAAAATATATGCGCAAGTTTTAAAAATGACTTGTAAATAGCACAGCACAAGGCAGGGCCTATGGTTGGAGGTGAAAACAACCCCCCGTTGTCCCACATTTTTTTTTTTTTTTTTTTTTTTAGATTTTATTTTTAAGTAATCTCTAAGCCCAACTTGGGGCTTGAACTCACAACCCCGAGATCAGGAGTCACGTACTCTGTGGACTGAGCCAGCCAGGTGCCCCCCTCACTTTCCCACAGCTTCAGCAAAAGGGAGATAGTTGGCCATGCTTGAGCCACAATTCCCTCTCCTGGAGTTGGTCTATAAGGATTCAAGGTAAGTGAAAGATGCTTTACACAGGAAAGATATGGGTAGTACTATCCAGAGAAGAGGGACACCAGGGCTCCCTAAGGCACAGTGGAGGGGCTCCCAGCTGGCTCAGTCCGTAGAGCACGTGTAGCTTGATCTCAGGGGCGTGAGTTCAAGCCCTATATTGGATGTAGAGTTTGCTTAATAAACAAACTAACTAAATAAATAAATCACAGTAGAAATATGCACAATATGAGCTAACTGATGTTTAAGACGAACCAGGCAAAAATATCCAGAGGGATAAGTAAATACATCGTGATTTGTTTACAGCAGATCTCTGAAGGGCAGGGTTGCCAGGAAAACATCCATCTTTATTCCCTTCTGTGTCATTTGCACTTTTTACCATGAATGTCTGGCTTTTGGAGCCAAAATATGTTAAAAAGCAATAAAAATATGACCATCTAAAGAAAAGAAGGTGAAATATCCAGAAAAGGCAAATGGACAAAGATAGAAAGTAGATTAGTGGTTGCCTGGGGCTGGGGGTGGGCATGGGGATTAAAGATAAACAGCAGAGAGGTTTTCCTGAAATGGTGAAAAAAATGGCATTTTATTGAAATATTGCTAAAAATCATCGAACTGTGCATTTCAAAGGGTGAATTTTATTATCTGTAAATTAGACTGCAATAAAACTGTCTTTTTTAAAAAAAGAGAGGTACTTGGGTGACTCAGGGGTTGTGATCCCAGGATCCTGGGATCAAGTCCCGCATCGAGCTCCCTGCGAGGAGCCTGTTTCTCCCACTGCCTATCTGTCTGCCTCTCTGTGTATCTCATGAATAAATAAATAAAATATTTTTTAAAAAGGGGGGGATAAAAAAGGAGAGGAATCCAGCAGAAAGAAAAGGATGAAGACTCCGAGTCCAGACTATCCGTCTGCAGGATTAGGGTTGCTGACTCCAATCTTCCAACTGCCCCCAAGCCCCATGATTTCTCAAAGATTACTGACAGCATTTTCTTGATCACATCTGCAAATTGTTCCAGTCCTTGGGAATGTAATTCATCAGGTTTTAAAGCTTTTGACAAGGTGACTAAGGTAATGAAGCCCAAGAGTTGAAGGTTTTCCAGGGGCCTTCGTGTGCGAGTCTCCTCTGACGACTTCTCCTTTAGTCTATGTTTACATTTTGTGATTTCTTAAAAGTGAGTTCCTAAGCAACAGAGGGAGCTGGGGTGGCTGTGGTACCCCGCGAACCAGGACTTGGGGACCGCGCTGCTGGTGCTGTCCTGCCCTCATTTGGCGCTCCACAGCAGTAGATGTTCAGACTTTAGTCTACCTAGCAACCTTTCCTCTTTCTGGAAACTACGCTCCAAGTTTCCAGGGGGATTTCCCCTCCTCCTCTTGGCCTCTCTGGTTCCAGTGGGGCTGACCCCCATCCTTGGGCTCTAAGAATAAGCAAGTGACTCAGCTCTGCCTGGACACCAGCATTGGCTCATCTCAGGCTCTGGTGATGGACTTAGAGATGGGCATGTGACCCAAAGACAGTCCAGTGAGAGTCAGTTCTGGGATGTTTACTAGAAATACCAGAAAAGAAGTGCTGTTTTTTTTTTTTTTTTTTTTTCTTTACCATGATGTGACGGAATGTAGGGTTTTATCTGCTCTGGGCCACCATATGGGGAAAGCCTATCAAAGAATGAAACTGTACAGCGTTGGTGGTATAGTGGTGAGCTGAGCTGCCTTCCAAGAATGAAGGCAGCACACAGGAAATGGACCAGGAGATGAACAAGGAGAGAGTCCTGACTCACTGACTGGATCCATTCATACCTGAAAGTGCTGCTACCCCTGACCTTAGCACTCAGGTGAGCCTGTGAATTCTCACAATTTGATTTGACTTTCTATCACTTGCTGTTGAGAATCCTGCTTAATACAGTGTCCTTGGCTGGGCTACTTCATCTGTTGTCTCACTTTCCTTATCTGAAAACCAAACCAAACCAAACCCAAAAACCAGGGACTTATAATGAAATGTGGAAAAAGGACAGATAATGAGATGTGGTGGGAATCAAAGGGAGCAATTTATTGAAAACCAACAGGGAAGGATATAAAGTTTATACCAATTTATACTACTGCCAAGAGTGTTTGAGAATACCTACTCACTTCCCAACAGTTTTTTTTCCTTTTCTTTTCTTTTCTTTTCTTTTCTTTTCTTTTCTTTTCTTTTTTCTTTTCTTTTCTTTCTTTTCTTTTTTCTTTTCTTTTCTTTCTTTTTTTCGTATTAACAGAACTCCAAATATATTTTTTTAAGATTTTATTTATTTATTCATGAGACACACACACACACACACAGAGACAAAGACATAGGCAGAGAGAAAAGCAGGGTCCGTATAGGAAGCCCGATGTGGGACTTGATCCTGGGACCTCAGGATCACCACCTAAGCCAAAGGCAGACGCTCAACCATTGAGCCACCCAGGTGCCCAGAATTCCAATTTTTATTCTAGTATACTGCCACTTGGAATAAAAGTAAATTTCCCAGCTTCCCTTGCAGTTAGGTCTAGTCACCTCACTAAGCTCCATCCAGCGAGATGTGACTGGAAGTGGTGGTGGGGTTTCCAGAAAGGAGAGGATGTGCTCTTCCCTTTCTCTCCCTGCTTTCTGCAGCCTGGGATGGAGATAGGACAGATGTGCTCCAGCCAGTGCTGTAGAGTTGTGGGACTCAAATGGAGAGCTAGATAAAGCAGGCAAATAGACACCAGGTCCCTGAGGAAAATGGACTCACCATACCGGCTCTCCCCAGCTGACCCACAGACTTCTTTTACATCATAAGAGAAATAAACTCCAGATCACTTGAGTCACCAATTTGTCACATGTCTTTTACTTACATCCAGACCTGAGTCTAATTGACAGTGCCATTTTCCCCACATCCTGAGCAATGCATCGTGTTATAATTATGTTTTCATTTTGAAAGTCTGATAGATGAAAAATGACACCACTTTATCGCTTCAAATTCATTTCTCCAAAGAGTTGATCTTATTTTTATATGTTTATGAGCCATTTGTTCCCTTTTTTTTGTCTGCGAACTGTCTATTCTCATTTACTTCTTGACTCCAGGCTCAGGCTGACTCTTCTCTTGTGGTTGGAAGATAAACTGCCAGCCGCTCCTGGCTTCTATCTCATGTCAGCAACCTCAGCAGAGAGATCACCATTTTCCTGGATGATCCAACAGGAGTTTGGGGATTGTCAAGGGAACAAGAAGACAAGCACAGCCTGGAGAAAACATTTGCAAAAGACATACAGTAGTCCCTTGCCCATAAGGGATACATTCCAAGACTGCCAGTGGATGCCTAAAACCACAAAGAGTACCGAACCCCATATATACACCCTGTTTTTTTCCAGATGTACATATGATAAAATTTAATTTATAAATAAGGCCCAGTAAGCTAGGGACAACAATAACTAATACTAATATAAGGCAATTATAGCAACACACTCTATTTTTTTTTTAAAAATTTTTTTTTTTAATTTTTATTTATTTATGATAGTCACAGAGAGAGAGAGAGGCAGAGACATAGGCAGAGGGAGAAGCAGGCTCCATGCACCGGGAGCCCGATGTGGGATTCGATCCCGGGTCTCCAGGATCGCGCCCTGGGCCAAAGGCAGGCGCCAAACCGCTGCGCCACCCAGGGATCCCTAGCAACACACTCTAATAGAAGTTATGTGAATGTGATCTTCTCTCAAGATAGCTTATTGGGGGATCCCTGGGTGGCTCAGCGGTTTAGCACCTGCCTTTGGCCCAGGGCATGATCCTGGAGTCCCGGGATCGAGTCCTACATCTGGCTCCCGGCATGGAGCCTGCTTCTCCCTCCTCCTGTGTCTCTGCCTCTCTCTCTCTCTCTTTCTATCATAAATAAATAAATAAATAAATAAACAAACAAACAAACAAACAAATAAATCTTTAATAAATAAATAAATCTTTTTAAAAAAGATATCTTATTGTACTATACTCATCCTTCTTGTGGTAATGTGAGATAATAAAATGTCTACATGCTGAGATGAAGTGAGGTGAATGCCATAGCCATTGTGATGCAATGTTAGGCTACTACTGACTTTCTAAGGTTATATCAGAAGGAGGATCATCTGTTTCTGGACCAAAGTTGATCTTAGGTAACTGAAACCAGGAAAAGTTGAATTGGAGATAAAGGGTGAGTATCTAGTGAAATCTTATTATCCAATAATATACAAAGAACTCCTATACACTCAATAGTAAGAGAACTAACAAGCAGATTTCAAAAATAGGCAAAAGACCAGAACAGACACCTTCCCAAAGAATATATACAGATGCCAAATAAATATATAAAATGATGCTTTATATCATATGTCATCAGGGAAATACAAACTAAATCTGTAAGTCACCAAGCAGCTACTAGAAGGGCTAAAATCAAAAACATTGACAACACCAAATGCTGGCAAGAAAGTGAAGCAATGGGAACCCTCATTCATTTCTGGCAGGAATGTAAAAATGTTATAACCCCTTTGGAAGACAGTTGGAAATTTCTCACAAAAGTAAGCATACTTGTGGGGTGCTGGGTGGCTCAGTTGGTTAAGTGTCTGACTCTTGGTCACTTGCTCAGGTCATGGGATCAAGCCCCATGTCAGGCTCTGCACTCAGCACAGAGTCTGCTTGGGATTCTCTCCCTCTCCAACTCCCTTTACCTCTCCCCCTACTCATGTGTGTGCTCGCTCTATGAAATGAATAAATAAAATCTTAAAAAAACAAGCAAACAAACAAAACTAAGCATGCTCTTATCATACAATCCAACCATGTACTCCTTGGTTAAATTCAAATTAGTTGAAAATTTACATCTAGGGGCACCTGGGTGGCTCAGTGGTTGAGCATCTGCCTCTGGCTCAGGTTGTGATCCCAGGGTGCTGGGATCAAGTCCTGCATTGGGCTCCCCGCAGGGAGCCTGCTTCTCCCTCTGCCTCTCTCTCTGTGTTTCTCATGAATAAATAAATAAAATCTTTAAAAAAGAAAAAATTGACATCTACACAAAACCCTGCACATGTATATTTATAGCAGATTTATTCCTAATGGCCAAAACTTGTAAGCAACCAAGGTTTCCTTCAGTAGGTGAATACGGTATATCCACACAGTGGAATATTTAGAGCTAAAATGAAGTAACTTATCAAGCCAGGAAAAGACATGTAGGGATCTTAAATGCATATTGCTAAGTGAAAGAAGCCAATCTGAAAAAGCTGCTTGCTGCATAATTCTAACTATATGACATTCTGGAAAAGCTAAAACATTCTAGAGACAGTAAAAAGATCAGTAGTTGCCAGAGGTTGGGGGAAGGAGGGATGAATAGGTGGAGTACAGGGGATTTTCAGGGCAGTGAAACGATTCTGTATGATACTATAATGCTGGATCCGTGCCATTATATAGTTGTCTACATCTAGAGAATCTATAACACCAAGAGTGAACTCTAATGCTAAATATGGAGTTTGGTTGATAATGATGTATCAGTGTGGGTTCACTGATCATACAAATGCACCATTCTAGTGATGGATGTTGATAGCAAGGAAAGTGCGTATAGAGGGGACAAGGGTTAATATGACAACTCTGTACTTTCCACTTAGTTTTGAGTGGAATCTAAAATTGCTCTAAAGAAATAAGATTTATGGGCAGCCTGAGTGGCTCAGCGGTTTAAGCACCTGCCTTCTGCCCAGGGTGTGATCCTGGAGTCCCAGGATTGAGTCCCACGTCAGACTCCCTGCATGGAGCCTGCTCCTCCCTCTGCCTGTGTCTCTGCCTCTCTCCGTGTGTGTGTGTGTGTGTGTGTGTGTCTATCATGAATAAATAAAATCTTTAAAAAAATAAATAAGATTCATAATAAACAAACAAACAAACTGGATCAGACTGGGTCACATGTCTCTATCTGATCGACTGAATATGTTGCTGGATCAGGCCCAGGTACATACCCAGAGGTCCCTCTCTGGAGTCTGGAGTGGAAATCAGCCCTCCAAAGCACACGGAATGGGGGTGGGATGGGGTGTAAAGACGGAGAACATTTTAGAAAGAAAATAAGAAATAAGTGCTTGTTTCCTGAGAAGAGGAAAATGGATGTTGGGAGGATAAATCAATAGACAAGGCAAAGGAGAGAATCAAATCTTATAATTAGGCAGAGCAGCAAGTCCAGAGGCCTGGAGGCGATAAAAGAGATGGAGCTTGTGGGCAGACCAAGTGACGCGTTCTCTTTTAGATGTCTAATTAACTCACATTCAAGTCAACAACTTTATTAATTTATGGGGCATCAAATATGGGCCAGATCCTATGCTTGGGGCTAAAGAGACTTTTGTGAATAATAACTCAGTGGACAAGTCCATTAATTTTCAAAGGCTTACTTAATGTTTATTCAATGAACATTTAGAAGACTGGGTAAATTTCACCACTCCAAAATTAAATTACATATGGCCTAATTAGAATATCCATAATCCTTCTTGGTCACTGCTTTTTCAGAGAATTCTAGGATTCAGAGGAAGCCAGAGCAGTCATATGATTCACCATGACACCCCACACCCTCAGGTGTCCTCCCAGGACACATGGGTAACTTTTGACCTTGACTAACTTATAGTGACCACTTAAAAGGAAGAAAGCGCCCACCAAGAGTTGCCCATGGTTACTCTTGAATAGCTGGACCCCAAACCATGTGCGTCAGTCTGGAGATTTTGTAATTGTTCAAACAAGTGGGACAAGAACCATAAATTAATTGTTTTTAACATAGCCTTCAAAAAATGTTTTTTACATAGCCTTTTAAAGCCAACGAAACCAACTTTTCCCCCCCACCCCAACTCTTTAATATAATGCATGAAACGAAATACAAACTTCTTTTATTCTGAATTTTAGTCTCTGGACACTTTGAAGTGGTTTTGTTCGTTTTTTTAGATTTTTCTGTGCTAATACTGAATTGCTCCATTGCTGTTTCTTTTTATCAAAAGGAGGTAATATATAAAAAAAAAAAAAATCAAAAAAACCCAAAAGGAGGTAATATCAATCTCTCTGCTCTCTCCACCCCACATTGTTCCTCTTTCTATATTAAAGAGATGTTTACCAGATTTAGATAAAGACATGCGACATCATGAACTCTTTTGGTTAACCTGCAGTTATTAGGCACTTAGTGTGTACTTGGCACCATGAAAAACATTAGACAAATGGACACTACAGGCTGCCCATTAAGGAATCGAGGTTGTCTGTGTGGATCTTAAGCTGGTTACTTAACATCTCTGAGCTTCTGTTTCCTGAACTATCAAATAAGGATGAAATATCCCTCTTGCACGGGTCTTATTTACTCATTTATTCAACCAATATAGTTCGAGTTTCTGCTCAAAGAAAGTAGGGACACAGAATAGCGCTAGAGGGTTTTTGGTGGGGATGGAAGGCCGGTTGTCAGCAGGAAGCGTCTGTATGTGAGCCTTTCTGGTGTAATACCTAAAAAGAGCTCAGAAGAAAACAACATGCATCTCCTAAAGCCGGTGTATTAGGTTGTCTATCACTATGTAACAAATTGCTTCAAAACTCAGCAGCTTAAAACGATAAACGTTTATCTCACAGTTTGTGGGGCAGGGATCCGGGAGGGTTTGGCTGGGTGGTTCTCATCAGGGTCTCTCATCTTCCTGCAGCCGGGCTGTTGCTGGGGCTGCTGTCACCTGAAGGCTCACTTTGGGCTGGAAGATTTTTCTGAGCTTACTCATGTGGTTGTGGTAGGAAGTTGCCCCATGGGCCTCACTCTAGGGCTGCTCATGACATGGCAGCTGGCTTCCCCTCACCCCCCAAGCAAGTGATTTGAAAAAGAGAGAGAGAGAGAGCAGCTGGGACAGAAGCTTCAGTGTCTTTTATAACCTAATCTCAGAAGTGAGGGGGTAGCATCCCTTCTGGGGAATTCTGGTTCATCCAGACTGGCCTGGAGTGAGGAGGGGGTGGGGGCTGCACAGGGTGTGACAGCCAGGAGGCAAAGATTTGTTGGGTGCCATTTTGGAGTCTGACTACCAAAGTACCCTTTCCTCATTACAAAAAAAAAAAATTTTTTTTAAGATTTTATTTTATTTATTTATTCATGATAGTCACAGAGAGAGAGAGAGAGAGGCAGAGACACAGGCAGAGGGAGAAGCAGGCTCCATGCAGGGAGCTCGACGTGGGATTTGATCCTGGGTCTCCAGGATCATGCCCTGGGCCAAAGGCAGGCGCTAAACCGCTGCGCCACCCAGGGATCCCAAAAAATTTTTTTAAAATATTGTTTTTATTTATGAGAGACATACAGACAAAGAGAGACACAGGCATAGGGAAAAGCAGGCTCCATGTGGGGAGCCCGATGTGGGACTCTATCCCAGGACCCCGGGATCATGCCTTGAGCTGAAGCCAGATGCTCAACTACTGAGCCACCCAGGCGCCCCTAAAAAACTATTGAGTAGGCTCCATGCTCAACATGGGGCTTAAACTCACAACCCTGAGAATGAGAGCTGCATGCTCTACCGACCCAGCCAGCCAGACACCTCTCTTTTCTCATTTTATTCTTTTAAAAGATTTTCTTTTTAAGTAATCTCTATACTCAACAGCCCAGGATCGCACCCTGGGCTGAAGGCAGGTGCTAAACCGCTGAGCCACCCGGGCTGCCCACTACTCCTCTTTATACTTAATTTTGTACTCATAATTTTGTATTTTTTTTTAAAGAAGCACCCACGTCTACCCCCAACCCCAATTGTATAAACTTCAGGTCCCAGGACGCCTGGGTCCACCCCCAGAAATGACAAGTCCTCCTTTCACCAGACACGGAGCTTCAGAGGTCTTGCACACAGGGTCAGAAGCAAGGACTCAGTGGAGGGAAATTGTTTGCTCAGCACCAAGCCTGCCTGGGGGAAGGTGTAGATTTCAGCCCCCCCCCCCCCCCCACATTCCTTTGGAAGCTTAAGCTGCTGGAATTAAACCGGAGGTTTTGATGAGTGGCAAAGAGATAAAGTCTTGTTTGCACATCGTAATGGTGTGTTTAAACATTTTGACAATGATCAGGTGATCTCCTTCTCAAGTATTGACTCCGCTCTTCCGTAAGTGATCGCACTGGGCAGGAGGGCCCCTTGGCCACCTGACTGGGGCACTCACAAGTTAATTGACTTGCTTGGTTTCCTTTTGCTGAAGCCACGCAAGTGAAGAAATGCAGGGTTTTTTTGTTTTGTTTTGTTTTTTTTGGTTGTTGTTCTTTGTTTTCTGTCTTAGTGCACCAAGAAAAACAAAGCTGGTTTTTAAACCCCGTTGCATCTCTTAACGTTTTGAGGCTCAAGCTGTGAATTAGCAAGAACAAACAAAACAAATAAAGCAAAAACAAAAAACAAAAACCAAAAAAAACCAACAACAACAAAACACCCCAAAGAACCCAAAGAACAAAAACCCAACTCTCTTGGTCCTTGCTTCAATCTGTGTGATCTGAGATAAATCAAGTCCCTCCCCTCTCCCAATGCCGTGTTGGGGTTTGCTTAATAAAAGAAATTACCACCATTTATTGAATGTCTGTTTTCTGTCTACGGTATCTGCATATATTATCTCATTTGCTACTCAGCTAACAGGACCTGATGATCTTCATTTTGCAGATGAGGCTCAGAGAGGCTGTTATGATTTGCCTAAGGTCACACAGCACATAAATGATCAAATTGGGCTTAAATGGAAGTCTGTCTGGGGACACCTGGAGGGTTCAGTCTGAGGAGCACATAACTCTTGATCACTTGATCTCAGGGTTGTGAGCTTGAGCCCCACCTTGGGTGTAGTAGAGATTACTTTTTTTTAAAAGATTTTATTTATTTATTTGAGAGAGAGAGAGAGAAAGAGAAAGAGAGCGAGAGAACAAGCAGGAGGAGGGAGGGGGGAGAAGCAGACTCCCCACTGAGCAGGGAGCCTGATCCCAGGACTCTTACTCTTAGCCGCTTACCTAAGCCACCCAGGTGCCCCTTACTTAATTAATTTTAAAAAAAGAAACCAAAATGAAGGTCTGCCTGGTTTAGGAGTGCATGTTCTTTTTACTGTGTGGTTTTCACCTATCCCCAGATAAGCCAGATATTTCCATTAGATGATTTTACAGCATCTGGTAGTTTATAGATTTTATAGCATCCAGTCTTTAGTACTTTCTAAATTTCATTATTATAATAGTTACCTATTGTTGTGTAACAAACTACACCAAAACATAATTGCTTAAAGCTATCATTTAGGGACGCCTGGTTGGCTCAGTGGCATGATCCCGGGTCCTGGGATGGATCCCACGTCAGGCTCCCTGTGGGGAGTCTGCTTCTCCCTTTGCTTGTGTCTCTGCCTCTCTCTCTCTCTGCGTCTCTCAGGAATAAATAAACAAATTCTTAAAACAAAACAAAACCCACAAAGCTATCATTTATTGGGGCACATGGCTAGCTCAGTTGGGGGAGCATGCAACTCTTGATCTCAGGGTTATGAGTTTGAACCCCATGTTGGGTGTAGAGATTACTTAAAAATAAATTTAAAAAAACGATTTTATTTATTTATTTGAGAGAGGAAAGGGAGAGCACAAGTAGTTGGGAGAGGCAGCAGGAGAAGCAGACTCCCCACTGAGCAAGGAGCCAGATGCAGGGCTTGATTCCAAGACCTAGGGATCATGACCAGAGCTGAAGGCAGATGCCCAACTGCCTGAGCCACCCAGGCACCCCAAAAATAAAATCTTAAAAAAAACTTCAGAAAAATAAAATCTTAAAAAAAAAAAACAATCTTCAGAAAATACACACACTAAAAACAAAACAAAAGCCCATTTATTATAGCCTTTTTTTTCTTTACATAAACTCTATCCCCTATTTGGAGCTTGAAATCACAACCCTCAGATCAAGTGTTGCATGCTCTACTGACTAAGCCATTCAGGAATCCCTCTTTCTTTTTTTAAAAGATTTCATATTTATGAGAGACACAGAGAGAGGCAGAGAGAGAAGCAGGCTCCATCCAGGGAGCCCGATGCAGGAATTGATCCCGGGATTCCAGGATCACACCTTAGGCCGAAGGCAGGCGCTAAACCACTGAGCCACCCAGGGATCCCAGAATCCCTCTTTCTTATGTTTTTGAGTTGCTGTGGGGTCCTTCTGTGAGTTACACCTGGGTTTGCTCATGCAGCTGCATTCAGCTGGAGGGTCAGCTGGGACAGGCCTTTCCAGATCTAGGCTCTAGAACTCCTGCAGAGTCTACCTGTGACACTGGTCAGAGCAAATTCCATTAAGCTTTGTATATATTTAAACCATGTTGGTCTTTTCACAGCTGTGTCCCCAGCACCAGAACAGAGCCTGGTACATAGACTATTGCGGACATAAATGAGATGATCACAGTGCATTTCTCTGCTAGCACAGTGTCTTATACATCGAAGTTCCCTAAATGAGCGTTATTTCCCAGGGGAGATAAATAATACAGGTGATGCATTTTTAAGTTTGTTTATTTATTTATTTTTCAAAATTTTAAAATTTTATTTATTTATTTATGATAGTCACAGAGAGAGAGAGAGAGAGGCAGAGACATAGGCAGGGGGAGAAGCTGGCTCCATGCACTGGGAGCCCGATGTGGGATTCGATCCCGGGTCTCCAGGATTGCGCCCTGGGCCAAAGGCAGGCGCCAAACCGCTGCGCCACCCAGGGATCCCCTGTTTGTTTGTTTGTTTATTTATTTATAGTACTCTCTGCACCCAAAGTGGGGCTTGAACTCACAAACCTGAGATTAGAAGTGACATGCTCCTCTGATTGAGCCAGCCAGGCACCCCTGTTTTTTTTGTTTGTTTTTGTTTGTTTATTTGTTTAATGTAAACTCTATCCCCAATGTGGATCTCAAACTCATGACTCCAAGATCAAGAATCCTATGTTCTTCTGACTGAGCCAGTCAGGTGTTCCTGGATGATCTGTTATTTCTAGGGATACTTCAGATTTCCACACAATGATCTTCATTGTTCTCTCCAACCTATCCCCAGTTCTCTGCTGATACCCAATAAATTGCCAGAGATGCATAAATTAATGGAGAGGCAGTAGAAGATAAGGATGAAACAGGTGGTCATGGAGTTCAAGTCCTGGCCCAATCTCTCACTAGCTATGAGACCTCGGATGAATCATTTAAACTCTGTGCTTTTGTTTCCTCTTTTGTAAAACAGGTATAATAATAGCACATATTTCTTGAGATTGATGAAAAGAATTAAATGAGTTAATACTTGTATAAAGTATTAACAAGAGGAGTTGGTGTGCAGTTACTGGTATATAAAAGTTTATTATAAGTTACCCATAGGGCCCGACCTCGAGTTCGCAATGAGTCACTTTCTTAAGATCCAACATAGACTTTTGAGAGCTATTCTCTGTTTCACCCAACAGTCTTCAGAGAATCAGGTAGCTGTTGAGACGAGCTCTGAACAAGAGAGAAAGCAATCTTGCCCAGTTCATGGTTGGGTAGCTTTAATTCACCAATTTCTAATTTCATAGACAGTGTTCAGATTTTTTTTAAAAAAGATTTTATTTATTTATTAATGAGAGAGAGAAAGAGAGAGAGAGAGAGAGGCACAGACACAGGCAGAGGGAGAAGCAGGCTCCATGCAAGAAGCCCATGTGGGACCTGATCCTGGGTTTCCAGGATCAGGCCCTGGGACAAAGGGGGCGCTATACCACTGAGCCACCGGGGCTGCCCAGTGTTCAGATTTTTGACTGCAGTTTTCTATTGGTACAAACGAGGATGCCTTCAATGGAGGAGTCAACTTTACAGGCTTAAGTAGGAAAATTATATGATAGCATGGAACTTTCCTTTATTGTATTATTATTTTATTAGTGAACATTTCTAACACATTCAAAAGGAGAGAAAACAGTATAATCAACTCCTGTATCCATCATTTGGCAGTTTGAGAAAACCTCATCAAATATATTGTGTGGTCTGCCTATAAAATGGCATACTGACAAATTTAGAAAGAAATAGGTGTATTGTTCTGGAAAAGATGTCCAAAAATATGAAGTGAAAAAAAAGTTGCAAAAAAGAAAAAAAAAAAAAAAACCCCAACAACCCAAAATCCACCGCAGGCTACACATTATGTCTCCATTTGGTATAAAGACAATGTATTTTACCAGCACATATTTGTAACATTATTGTTTATTCTTAAAGAGCCTGGAAAAGCAGGAGGGAACAGCCCCTTCCCAAAAAGCCAAGCAAGCTTACTGCCCCCCAAGCAAACACACAGTCGGTGAAGGTAGAAAACAGGTTTTTTGTTTTTTTAAGATTTAGTTTATTTATTCAGGAGAGAGACACACACACACAGAGAGAGAGAGAGAAAGAGAGGCAGAGACACAGGCAGAGGGAGAAGCAGGCCCCATGCAAGGAGCCTGATGCAGGACTCCATCCCGGAACTCCAGGATCATGCCCTGGGCCAAAGGTAGACGCTCAACCACTGAGCCACCCAGGCATCCCAAAAAAAGGGTTTTCTTCACTGATTCATTTTGCAGTCTCTACCAGGCCTGCCAGGGGACGAGATCAGGAAGGCAGCTCCCTCCTCTCTGCGTCTCCCAGACTCCAGCTCAGACCTGGGGCCTTGAAATCTTGGGGTTCCCCGTTTGTGGTTCAAACCCATAATTCTCTTGACTGCATTTGGAACTGTCTTAACAAGAGGCTCCAGTCTTCTGAAGTTCTCAGAGTGGAATGTTTCTAAGACACACACCTCTTTCTCTTGCTAATATGAGTGCCTCTCTGGGCCCTGCTTTCACCTTCATCATTCTGGTGGGAGGGAAAGAAGTATGACAAGCTGAGTGAAATCCCTCTGTGCCTCTTAGGGGCTTGGAGACACTGGATGCTAACATCTCTTGAGTGTCCACCTTGAGCCAGACACTTGGCTGAGTGTTTTATACTTAAACAAACAAACAAACAAACAAACAGGGACGTCTGGGTGGCTCAGTGGTTAAGTATCTGCCTTTGGCTCAGGGCATGATTCCAGGGTCCTAGGATCGAGTCCCACATTGGGCTCCCTGTATGGAGCCTGCTTCTCCCTCTGCCTATGTCTCTGCCTTTCTTTCTCTGTGACTCTCATGAATAAATAAATAAAATCTTAAAACAAACAAACAAAACCCCCAAACACAACTTCCTTGGTGTTTGCAACGACCCTAGGGGATGGGTCCTGTGACAGTGCCCCTCTTAGGGATGCAGAAGATACCACGAACCAGAGATATGCCCAAGGTCACACTGCTAAGTGTGGGATGCTTCGAACCTCAATCTCTTAACCATTGTAAACCAGTTGCCTCAACACAAAGATTGTTCTAGAAAGACAGCAGAAAAAGGACTCATAATGGTTTCCTCTGGGGATTGAGCCTGGGCTGGGTGGAAGGGTCAGGGAAAGGGTGTGAGGAGGTTTTTATTTCCCACCTGATACTGGGGCCAGGTAGGTGATTGAGCTCAGGTATGGCTAAGATCAGAGCACAGACTCAGAAGCCAAAAGTGACTGCCCTGCTCTATAATTCAGGATTCTCCTTGCCCAAAGCAGACAACGATGATCGTGATGCCTACTTCACAGGGTTGCTGTGAGAATTAAGTGAGTTAATATATCCCTACCACATTTCAAATGGTGTTTTGTCACACAGTAAAAACCATACAAAATTTAACTATTATTACTCTGAATATTATTGGCATTTTTTCATGAATATATATTACTTTTTAAATAATGAAAACAATAAATTAGGCCTTTTAAAAGGCCAACTACAGTTACAACTACAATTACCCGGTGATCCAGTAATTCCGCTTTTGGGTTAAGAAAAATGAGTGCACACAGCCACAGAAAGACTTGTTCAAGGATGTTCATAACAGGGCACCTGGGTGGCTCAGTTGATTGTATGCCTTCAGCTCAGGTCATGATCTGAGCATTGGGCTCCCTGCTCGATGAGCAGCCTGCTTCTCCCTCTCCCTGTGCCTGACGCTCCCCCTGCTTGTGTTCTCTGTCAAATAAATAAATGAAGTCTTTAAAACAAAATGTTCATAATCGTTTTTTTTCCCATAATAGTCCACACTGGAAACAAGCAAGTGTGCATCTACAAGAGGACAGATAAATAAAAGGTGGATGGCATAGAAAAAAGTGGAGTGCTCAACAGTAAAAACAAACGAACTACCAAGGAGTCCCATAGCTGACACGACTGAATCTGGAAGATGGTATTTGAGTGAAAGAAACCAGACACAGAAGAGTTCATTCTGTATGGTACCATTTCTATGACGTCTAAGACTGGGCAAAACTAAGGTAGGCAGAGTTCAGGGTAGTGCTTTACGTGGGTTTGGGAAGGGGCAGAGGGAACCTTCTGGAAGATGGAAATACATTGTGCTCCAGAGAACAGGTGTCTGGAGACATTTCTGGTATGAGTGTGACTGGCATCTGGTGAGCGGAGGCCAGAGATGCTGCTAAACATCCCACAAGGCTCAGGACAGCCCCTGTGACAGAGTTATCTGTCTCCAAAGGTCAATAGTGCTGAGATGGAGAAGCATTGGTATATGGTTTAAATTGCTTACACGTGGGACACCTAGGTGGCTCAGTGGTTGAGCGTCTGCCTTTGGCTCAGGGCATAAACCCAGAGTCCCAGGATCAAGTCCCACATCAGGCTTCCTGCATGGAGCCTGTTTCTCCTTCTGCCTAGGTCTCTGCCTCTCTCTGTCTCTCATGAATAAATTAATAAAATCTTAAAAAAATTTAAATTTCTTACACGTGATCAAGGAATGTCCGCATCCTTGTGGATATTTGCCATTATTAGAAGCCAAATCTGAGTGGCAGAGATGGCTAGTTACTCTGAGGATAGAATCCTCACTGGAGCAGCTGCCCAACTAGGGACATTTCCCAACCCCCTTTGTGTCTGAGTACAGCCATGTGATTTGTTCTTGCAAATAGAATGTGAGCAAAAACAATATGTGTTAGTTTAGGGTCAGGCAGTTGGGAAGCGTGTGTGCTTTGTCCACCCACTTTTCCCTGCCAGCGCCAGAACATGGACAATGCTGGAGAGCCATCGGTCATCTGGGAGACCAACGTGAACAGGAGAGAAACTTCTGTTATGCAACCCTGAGATGTTGGGGTTTATTTGTTACAGTGGCTAGTGTTACTGTAATAAAGTATTCAATAAAAAGTAAGCTCTGAAGGGCAGATCTTCCAAGCTGATCTATTAAGGAGTAGTGAATCTCACTTGTCCCTTCTCTGAAAGCAGGGGTCATATGCTACACGTTTTCTTAGTCCTCTGTGATGCTAAGCACCACCTTTCTTCTTTCCATCCATCCTTCCTCCCACCTTCTGTCTCGTTCTTTCTTTCTTTTTTTTTTTTTTTTGTATGATAGTCACAGAGAGAGACAGAGAGAGAGGCGGAGACACAGGCAGAGGGAGAAGCAGGCTCCATACACCGGGAGCCCGACGTGGGATTCGATCCAGGGCCTACCAGGATCGCGCCCTGGGCCAAAGGCAGGCGCCAGACCGCTGCCAGTCTCTCTCTCTCTCTCTCTGTGTGTGACTATCATAAATTAAAAAAAAAAATAAAGCTTTTACTTATTTTTTAAAGACTTTATTTATTCATGAGGGACACACACAGAGAGAGGCAGAGACACAGGCAGAGGGAGAAGCAGGCTCCATGCAGGGAGCCTGATGTGGGACTCGATCCCAGGTCTCCAGGATCAGACCCTGGGCTGAAGGCAATGCTAAACCACTGAGCCATCCGGGCTGCCCCAGAGTTGTGTTCTGATTGGCTTAAATCAGTTGATACAACTTCTTTTCCCTAGCATCAGTGTTTGGTTCACAGATGGGCACATAACCAAGTCAAAGCCAGTGAGATATGAAATATTAGCTGAGGCTTCTAAAGGGAAAACCCTTCCTTCTGTGTCTGTGTATGTTTTAAGTAGACTCCATGCTGGGAGCCTACTTAACGTAGGGCTTGAGCTCATGACCCTGAGATCAAGACCTGAGCCGAAATCAAGAGTTGGACATTTAACCAACTGAGCCACCCAGGTGCCGCTTGTTTTCTTCTGTTTTAAGAGAGAGCCCTGATACAACTCCCTGTTCTCCCAGATGGTGGTGTATGTTTGTGAAGCTTCTAGTTCCTGCAGTCATCTGCTAGCAAGAGGACAACTCTTGAAACTGTTGGGAAGCCACAGGAGAGAGTTCCCAGGGGCTCAAACAGTGTCAGGACTGAAGGTGTTTTGTTTGGTTTAAGATTTATTTATTGGGGCACCTGGAGGGCTCAGTCTGTGAGGCATCTGCCTTCAGCTCAGGTCATGATCCTGGGCAGACACTTAACCGTTGAGCCACCCAGGTGTCCCAAGACCTAAGTTCTTTCTGCATTTCTTCTCTGCCTCTTTCAGCCTATTTTGTTCACTTGTGGTGGCAAAATAATGCCCACAATTCCAGACATTCAGGTCAAAATGTCATGTATCTCTGTTAACGAAAAAAACCTTTCCCAGAAACACTCAGCAGATTTTTCCTCTCATCTTGTTGCTCCAGAAGATATCACAGAATACTGCCCAAACCGATCACTGGAAAGTGTCTGGATCAACATGACTGGCCTCTTTCCATCTTCATTCTGTTCCTCAGGCTGAGGCTGAGACCAGAACCCATCTCGCTGGAAGTACATGGCCAGTGGGAGGAAGGGGGAAAAAACGATCACAACCAGAATTCTGATTTAAAAAGGGAGAATTTAGGGATGCCTGGGTGGCTCAGGTCATGATCCCAGGGTCCTGGGATTGAGTCCTACATTGGGCTCACCACAGGGAGCCTGTTTCTCCTTCTGTCTGTGTCTTTGCCTGTCTCTCATGAATAAATAAATAAAATCTAAAAAAATAATAAAATAAAAAGGGAGAATTTAAAAAATAATAAAATACAAAATAAAAAAATTTTTTTGAGTAGTCCAACAATAGTGTCTGTTATATACCTTGCCATTTATTATAGACATTCATATATATATCCACCACCTGTAAGAAAAAGAAAGCCAAGAAAAAAAAAAACAAAGCTAGGGAGAGATTTATTGGCATGCATATCTCAGATCAGGGACATCAGTTTCAGGCACGGCTGGATCCAGGCAACAACAGTATCAATACTTGGTCTCTCTTTTCATCTCTTATCTCTGTTTTCTTTCTAAAAAGATTTTACTTATTTATTTGACAGAGAGAGAGCAAGTGAGCACAAGTGGGGGGAGCAGCAGAGGGAGAGGGAGAAGCTACTGAGCAGGAAGCCCAACATGGGGCTCAATCCCAGGACCCCAGGATCATGTCCTGAGCTGAAGGCACACGCTCAACTGACTGAGCCACCCAGGCACCCTGTCTCTATTTTCTTGAGTGCTGACTGTATTCTCAGGCAGAAGCTTACCAAATGATGACTGAAGAAGCTACGGTCTTACTCCCTGCTTAGCAATGAGTATCTCTTAGGCAACTGTTCCAACAAAAGTTTTAAGAATTGAGCCTCAATGACTTGACTTGGATCACAACCCCATCCTTGAACCAGTCACTATACCCAAGAGGAATGGGAAATTCTTGTTGGCCAATCATAAACCTGGTTTCCACCTCTGAACCAGAAAATGAGGTCATCACCATCTCCAAATAGATTAAGAATGTGGGAAGAGGGCCTGGCTTGGTTGGTAGAGTATGCAACTCTTAATTTGGGGGTTGTGAGTTCGAGCCCTGCTTTGGGTGCAGAGCTTACTTTAAAATAAAATGCGGGAAAAGAAGCCAGAATGTTACCAAATTGCACTTGACGTCACTGGATGACCCTGAGGGCATCTCCCAGTCCCAGCATGCTTTGCACCAAGGTTGCAGAGTTCTCAAGTTCCTCAGACTTTCTTTGGTTCTTTCATTGATTCCTCCCTTGGTTAAGACTTATTCTCTGTACTTAGTCCCTTAGGCCAGGGATTCTCAAAGACTGATGTGCCTGTGAGTCATCTGGGGGGATTTTTTTTAAATACAGCCTGATTCAGCGGGTCTGAGTTGGGGCCTGACGGTCTCCATTACCAGGGACCACACGTTGAGTAGCATGAAGTCAAGTGCCTCCTGTATATTTTCTCAACTTTCCAGTGGAAGCCACAATTGAGTTAAGGAAGAAAAGCAGATCATATAAACTTTTCTTTTTAAAGAAATTTAAATTAAAAGGCGAGTCAATTTAAATAAAAAATATTAAGTAAATAATAATAAGGTGGTTTGTGGCTGTGGCAAAAATCCCAAAGGCCTTCTGTGAGTGAATGACTAAACTTTGGGGAACTCTGGTAGAGTCAGAATCTCTTCTAGAATTTTTTTGGCTGAACCAAGCTGGGCCAGAATTCCCTGCATGAAAACTGGTGTGAGAGAAATCTTTCAAAGAACAGACAGCCTCTACTAACTCCATGTAGAGCTTCTAAATCCACACAGCCTTTATTCATGGCCTCTTTATTTATTTTTATTTTTTTTAATTAAAAAAATTTTTTTAAAGATTTTATTTATTTATTTGAGAGAGAGAGCACAGGAGTGGACGGGGGCGGGTTGAGGGAAAAGGAGAAGCAGGCTCCACACTGAGCCCCAGGGAGCCTGAGGACATGGGGCTGGATCCCAGGACCCTGAGATCATAACCCAAGCCAAGGACAGACGCTTAACCGACTGAGCCACCCAGGCGCCCCCACGGCCTCTTTGAACCATTTAAACTATTTTTTTTTTTTTTTAAATAAAGCCTTCATTTTTGGGAGAGGAGGCATTGTGCACGCTAATTGCCAGTTGCAAGAACCAAGTGGCCAGGGCGCCTGGCTTTGAAGTCTTGCAAAATACACTTATAAGAGTTGGCAACCCTGGCAAGACCCTGGAGTGGCATCCAGAATCCAAGGCCTTGAAAGATCCCAGTGTGTTTATTTACAGAAAGCTTGCCTTTGCTGACCAGGCCGATTGAAACCCTGCTCAGCAGTGGAAAGACTCTGTGTGTGTGCACGTGTGCATGCATACTGTGTGTGTGTGTGTGTGTGTGTCCCTGCTCCTCCAGTTCTGATTACCTAATTCCAAGTCACCTTGAACTTACTTTTCATTTACCCCTGGCACATCAAATACTCATGCTGAGGGGGTTGACAAGACAGAGAGAGTGCCAACTAACCACAGAGGGGAAGTTCAAGCAGGTTTTTTGCCATCCTTATCGGCCCGAGCAGCCTCCTAAAAATCATGTCTCATTTGCATTAATTCTACGAAAAGTGAAAACTGATAAAACAAGATTGCATTTTTTGATTCGCTAAAAACATCTTTATTCCACAACATGGCTGCTGAATCTGATTAACAGTGACATACTGCTAATGCTGAATAATGATTTTTTTTTTTTTTTTTTTTAAGAAAACGGCTATATCTTCTGTGTCTGGAGATGAAGGATCAAGGAACCCATACTAATTCTTTGGCTTCACCTCTGACTAAATACAATCTTTGGTAGGCTGGCTTTCTCTCTGCCCCCTGCCCTTTCTTTCTAAACTTTATTGAATATTTCTTATGGTACTGCTATAGGGATATGATAAAAACCAAAACAGGGGTTCCTGACTGGCTCAGTTGGTAGAGAATGTAACTTGATCTCAAAGTTATGAGTGCAAGCCCCATGTTGGGCCTAGTGCTTTAAAACAAAACAAAACAAAACAAAACAAAACAAAACAAAACAAAACAAAACAAAACAACAACAGAATAATCTCAGCTCAGATGGAGTTCAGTTTCTGGACAGGAGTGACAAACGCAAATGCACACTATGAGCCAGGGATGCAGTGAACAGAGCTGGGTTGTGTAAGACAACAGGTGATCATTTTCACTCAGCCTTGGTGTCTGGGAGCAATCAGGGAATGGTGGGGACTATGGTAAAGTGGAGAGCCTCTGCTCTTCTCCAGGTCTTCATACTGGCCATGCAGGAAAGGAGACCCTGTTTTCCATACCCTTCTGTTCACATTTTGAAAGAAGCCAGAAACAGACAGAAATTCAGATCCTTAGTTAAAAATCTACCAATATTCACAGACTGGCAACTGATTTAGACTTTGTTAAACATTGTCAAATGGGTCAAATGGAATATATCTGTGTTCTAGATTTGCCCAGTATAAAAGAGTAGCTTTCAAAAACAGTCGATCTTGAGTCACAGTAAGAAATACATTTTATGTCATGATGGTGCATGCGCATACACACACTCTTGAAATGTAAGGTTCTAGAACACTTTCCCTTGCTCTGCGTGATGCAGTATCTTCTCCTCATTTCTATCCTAGTCTATCCTAACCTAACCTACTCTTTGACAAAAAAGACTGGATGGGAGAGATTAAAATGCTTTTAAGACACACTAATGGATCATTGTACAAAGTATGAAAAACCAAGTCATCATATGAATTGCAGTGGTGCTCAGTGCTGGCTACACATGAAATCAGTTAACTGGGGAATTTCAAAAAAATACTGATGCCTAAGCCCTACCCCCAATCAATTAAATCATTTGTTGGGGATCTGGGTATTAGAAGGTTTCCAGTGCATCTCCACTAGTGAGAACCCCTGGTATACATTCACCATCAGGAGCTCTTCCAGACCTAACTTGGAATCAAGGCATGGTATTTTCTAGCGGTGTGTCCTGAGGCAATTTGCTTTAGCAGAGGCTCCCTTTCCCCAGCTGCAAAATGGGGATAATAAATAGTACTCAGCTTGTTGAGTTGCTCCAGGATTAAATGAGATAAGATATGTCAAGAGTTTTCCATTGGGGCTTACTGTACTATATATATGGCAGGTGCTCCATCAATAGGGGGTATTGTTATGTGTGGGAAAGACACATTTAAACAAATGAGTTATTCAGAATCCCAATGAGACCTTCTATTGAAAGACAGCAGCTTCTGTTTCCTGCTTCTACCTGCTGCCTCTGCATTGGGGAGCTGGTTAGGCTTTGCTGCTCCTACTGGAGTTCATAGGAAAGATGCTGGCAGAGCTGGATTCATGTACCTGTTACAGGCATGTGATTCTTGTTAAAATAATAACAGTAGTAATAACAGTAACACTTACACGTCGGGTGATTAACCATGCTAGTTTCCTGGGAACTGAAGGGTTATCCAGAAAGTGAAGGCAAGTGTCCCACTCATCTTGGTTTGCTCGAGACTTTGCAAATGTTAACCCTGCAATCCACAGGCCAAACCCAGTCCACTCTGTTGTTGTTGGTTTTTTTTTTTCTTCAATTGACATATTTGTGGAGTTAATTGTAGATTCACATGCGGTTGTAAGAAATAATACAGAGAGGGGGCGCCTGGCTGGCTCAGTCAGAAGAGCACATGACTCTTGATCTCAGATTGGTAAGTTCGAGCCCCACGTTGGGTATAGAGAGGACTTTAAAAAGAGAGAAAAACAGAGTGATCTCTTGTACACTTTGGCCATATTCCCCCCGGTGATACATTATATGGCACTGTAGTATAATATCACATTCAGGTTATTGATATTAATATAACCCACCGATCTTATTTAAATGTCCCTAGCTTGCCTTGTACTCATTTGTGTATGTGTGCATGTGTGTGTATTAGTCCTATACAGTTTTATCATCTGTGGTTGTATATCTACTGTTATGGTCAAGATCCTGAACAGTTTTAACACCACCAGGGTCCTTCACGGTGCCTTTTTGTAAGCATGCTCACCGGTCCCAGATTATACCCCAGTCTTCATCTCTAACCCTTAGCAACCACTAATCCATCCCCTATTCTAAAATGTCATTTCAAAAATCTTATGCAATTAGAACCATATAGTATGTTTCTTGGCAATCCCCCCCCCCCAAGCACAATTGCCTGGATCTTCAAACTGCAGTGTGTATTAATAGTTCATGCCTTTTGACTGCTGAGCGGTATTCCATGGTAAGGATGTGCCACAGTTTATTTACCTGTTGAAGCACATCTAGGCTGGTTCTCATCTTTGGTTCTTTGTTCTGTTTTTAACAAAAAATATAAAGTTTTGTTGGCACACAGCCGTGCCCATTTGTTTACATATGGTCTGTAGCTGCTTTCCAGAGTTAAATAATTGCACCACAGACTACATAACCCACAACATAAAATATTCACTATCTGGCCTTTGACAGGCAAGGTTTGCCAACTTTTTTTTTTTTTTTTTTTTTTTTGCCAACTTCTATTCTAAGCATTTAACATATATTAATCTACTTGACTGTTATCACATCCATATGCCATTGTTCTGATCTTTTTTTTTTTAAGATTTTATTTATTTATTGAAGAGAGAGAGAGCGAGAGAGCAAGCAGGGGGAGCTGCAGAGGGAGAAGGAGAAGCAGGCTCCCCGCTGAGTAGGGAGCCCAACGTGGGGCTCGATCCCAGGACCCCAGGATCATGATCTGAGCCAAGGGCAGATGCTTAACCAACTGAGCCACCTAGGTGTCCCTCCTTTCCCTATTTTAGGTAGGAAGACTTATGGCCAGCTGGGAGATCTGGTCTCCCTTTAGGGTGATCAACCTATCTTGATTTTCCCAGAACTGAGTGGGGTGGTTTCTGGGATACCGTACTTTACTAAAAGCCAGGAAGGTCCCAGGCAAACTGGGAGGAATTGGTAACCCTAGTCCCAGTCCAGATTTAGAGAGAAAGGGTGATTTTCAAAAGACAAAGATGAAAAGAAGCAGCATTTCTGCTCTTGCAGATGCCTTTAGTTTGTTTTTTTACAGATTTTATTTTTTTTAAAAGATTTTATTTATTTATGAGAGAGAGAGAGAGAAATTGAAGGCAGAGATACAGGCAGAGGGAGAAGCAGGCTCCATGCACCCGGAGCCCGACGTGGGATTCGATGCCGGGTTTCCAGGATCGCGCCCTGGGCCAAAGGCAGGCGCTAAACTGCTGCGCCACCCAGGGATCCCTAGTTTGTCTTCCTAAATGACTTGAGTGCTCCATGCAAACAGAGAGGTTCTTCACCTGTAAGTAACCCAGTGCCTATTTCCTAAGAACAGGGGCCCTATCCTACCTAGCCCCACACAATCATTGTGTTCAGGAAATGGATCATGCAGGTAAAACTGTATCCCCTCATGCTCAATGTCCCCAACTGTCCCAATCAAGTTTTTCATAACTGCTTTTTTTTTTTTTAATTCAGGATTCAAGGATTGCATATTGCATTTAATTGTCCTATCTCCTCCTAGGTGTAGAACAGCTCCCCAGCCTTTCATTCTCTTTCAAGACCGTGTTTTATTTTGTTTTATTTTCAGAGCCTAGGATAGTTCTACAGAGTGTCCTTTAACTTGGCTTTGTCTGATTGTTTCCACAGGTTTCAGTTCAGGTTAAACGATTTTGGCAAAATTACTACAAACGTGATGGCCTGCGTGTCCTTCCTGGAGAATGATTTTTAAATTTTTAACAGGTGACATTCCAACCTTTTGGATGTGAAAATACTGAAATCACTGAAAGGAGAAGTACCTTGGCCTAGGTCATATGTACTTCTTAGTTGGTGAACCCAGACTAATTTTGGTTTCCGTTTCCCTCTGCGTTTCTGCAGTTCGTTGGTCTTCTGTGTTCTTAAAAATGGACACCCCCACCCCGCCTTCCCCCTGATCGTATGCCCCCCCCCTTTTTTTTTTGTCGGCACTCTGCTAAAAAAGAAAAACCAAAACATTTTTTTTCTTTTATTATTTTTGCACACAACTCGGTTTTCTCTCCAACAAGGCCTGAACTGCTATTGTTTGCTGCAAACTTCTTTGCATCCAATCCTTCCTCTTTTCAAGATAAGGCCTGTTTTTCCCAGGGCTCAGGGAACCACACCTACAAGAGCTGTTCCAGGCACGTACAGCATTGTTTTCCTTTCTCTGATAAGCTTCTTTTGCTGAGAGCACTCCCTTTGTCTCTTACCTGTCTCCACAGCACTCTGCGATTCACTTTTATTTTCTTGTGATAGCATGGCCATTTCTGTTAGGATGCCAGTTAATTATCCCTATGTTGTCTGTTCTTGATGGCTGGTTAGCTGACCGTCCCCAGAATTATGGCTTGATTCTAAAGCTTGAAAAGAACATGTATCAGAACCATTTGGAGGGCTTGTTAAATCCTAATTGCTGGGTTTAGTGCTGCCTTCAGCCCACAGTGTGATCCTGGAGTCCCGGGATCGAGTCCCACCTCGGGCTCCCTGCATGGAGCCTGCTTCTCCCTCTTCCTGTGTCTCTGCCTCTCTCTCTCTGTCTCTCATGAATAAATAAATAAAATCTTAAAAAAAAAATTCCTAACTGCTGGGCCCTACCTCCAGAATTTCTGATTTAGTAGTTCTGGGGCAGGGTCGAGGATCTGCATTTCGAAACTGTTCTAGGTGATGTTAATGCTGCTCGTCTACAGCCTACACTTTAAGAATCACTGGCATATGCTGGCGTTTATATAATATCAAACCAATTTTATCAAACTATTTAATTAATTCATTAATTTATTTTTAAAGTAAGCTCTACTCCCAGACTGGGCTTGAACTCATGACCTCAAGATCAAGAATTGCAAAATATTTTATTTTATTTTATTCTATATTGCAATATTTTAAATTACAGATATTACGACACTCACAAAACTTGCCGATCCCCTTTTCCCAGGGGCTCAAACCTCTGCTTTCCCTTGTTCCCCTGCATCTAATTCATCTTGAAATTTTCTTTGTTCTAACTTCAATCTGTACCCCGTACCCCCATTCTTCCTTTTCTCCTGCATCATCCTAACCCAACCACATGTCCCCTCTCACCTGCATACTGGAGCTACTTCCTACCTGGTCCTCTCTCACTCCTGCTCCCTCATCAACCAGATGATCTTTGACACATGAGTCAGATCATGTCAGTCTGCCGAAAGCATATCCAGTGGCTATTGCTATCACAATTAATTGCAAATGTCTTTTACAACTGACAAGAGCCTGCATGCCCTAGCCCCTGCCTCCCCGCCTGCCATTAACGTTTACTTCTGCTTGGCTCCTCACTCTCTAGCTGCACCAAAGGCCTGCAGGTTGTGGATACACCATACTGTTCCTGAAACAGGTAACCTCGGTTGCCTCTAGGGACAAAAACTTATCATCTGGGGGAGAGCAGAAGGAATGAGGTTTTTACCCTGCCCCTTGTAACTTTAAAATTTTAAACCTCATTAGCATACTATCTATTCAGAGTGAATAAATAAACACAATCAAAACTAAGTCAGTTAGTGGTTGCTCTCTGGCCTATAATAATAAACCATTTGTTTTTGTACCTTTCTTTTTTGAGGATTTTATTTATTTATTCATGAGAGACACAGAGAGAGAGAGAGAGAGAGGCAGAGACACAGGCAGAGGGAGAAGCAGGCGCCACGCAGGGAGCCTGATGTGGGACCCAATCCCAAGACTCCAGGATCAAGCCCTGGGCCGAAGGCAGACGCTAAACCACTGAGCCACCCAGGGATCCCCAAACCATTTCTTTTATATCACGGATCACAATCTGTAATTATCGTGCTTTTGTGTTGAACTTTTGTTTTCTGCCCTTCCCCCTGATGCTGGTTTACAAACTCCCTGAGAGCAGAGAGTTGCTCTCTGTGGCTCACCATGATATTCCCAGGAGTTAGCAGAGGGCCTGGTAAGCAGTAGTAACTTGAATTGTTGAATGAGTGACTCTTGTACACTGGGGACAAGGTTGGGAGGCATATGCAATAAAATCACCTTGGAGGGATCCCTGGGTAGCTCAGTGGTTTAGTGCCTGCCTTCGGCCCAGGGCATGATCCTGGAGTCCTGGGATCGGGTCCCACATCAGGCTCCCTGTGTGGCGCCTGCTTCTCCCTCTGCCTGTGTCTCTGCCTCTCTCTCTGTGTGTGTCTCTCATGAATAAATGAATAAAATATTAAAAAATAAAATAAAATAAAATCACCTTGGGATTCAGAACTTGCCTATCTGAACCCCAGACCTGCTGGAACCGAATCCCCAGGGGGCTCATGACTGTGTAGCGTTCAAAGCACACTTTGAATGTCTGAGCATCCTCTGCAACTCCTGTGCCAAGTGGTTGTGGCTGCTTGGACATGTCAGTCAGCAAAATACCACTGGAATCATGTTAGCTACGTTAGGTCTTAGTTTTCCTGCCTGCAAAACGGGCAGAGTGGATTAACGTTCTCATTCCATGTTTTAGGATTTTTGCCATATTTTCGTACTACCTACATTATTTATTTAGTTAGTGTTTTTCTTGAAATTAATTCACTGACTTTTTAGTTGTATAAATTTTATTTCAGAAGGAGACATTAGGGCCACCTGGGTGGCTCTGTCAGTTGTCTGGCTGTTTATTTTGGCTCAGGTTATGATCTCAGGATCATGGGATCAAGCCCTGTGATGGGCACTGCACTCAGCAGGGAGTCTGCTTGAGAATCGCTCCCTCTACCTCTGCTGCTCTCTAAAATAAATAAATATATTTTTTAAAGGAAACATATCAATATGTGAGGAGAAAACCTGAGTTGCTTGGCATAAATGGAAGGTAGAGTTAAAGATAGTGAAACAGCATAACATGATTACATTTATATACAGTTACTTGCTAGAAACTTTAGGATTTCTGATGGCTTGTCCTTTGTTCAAAAAGGAAATTGCACTATACTGAGACTTCCTACTGAAAGTAGTACTGGAAGATAATTGTGAAGGGGTGATTTTCTCATAGTGCTTTTTGAGCATTGTCTGGATATTTGACCAGAAATCATCTCACCTGCCTGTGGGAAAATATTGGGTTCCAACTGCTCATTTCAGAAATGGGGAAACTGGGATACCTGGGTGGCTCAGGGTGTGATCCCAGGTCCAGGGATTGAGTCCCACATCGGGCTTCCTTGCATGGAGCCTGCTTCTCCCTCTGCTTGTGTCTCTGCTTCTCTCTCTCTCTGTGTGTCTCTCATGAATAAATAAACAAAATTTTAATTAAAAAAATGGAGAAACTGAGGCCCATAGTGGGGAATGTACTTTGCCTAGGAGACTCATTTGGGAATAATTATCAAGTCCTTTGAACCATAAACTTTGACAATGAAGCTACATGGAACAGGGTCTGAAACATAGCAAAACTCAAACGTGTCCTGACATGATCATCATCATTTCTCTTGTGTAATTATCATCTGTGTAACTTATCTATATGGGGCAACTGACATTTAAATTTTTTTTAAAGTAGGCTCCATGCCTAGCATGGCATTCAGTGCAGGGCTTGAACTCATGACCCCAAGATCGAGATCTGAGCTGATATCAAGAGTCAGACACTTAACCAACTGAGCCAGCCTGGTGCCCTGACATTTGATCATTTTTGTCCTTAACTTTTAGTTCCTTGAAGGCAGAGAATGTATCTCATACATTCCATTTATTTTATTTACTTATTTTTTCTTTTTTAGTAATCTCTACACCTGACATGGGGTTCCAACTCATGACCCCGAGATCAAGAGTCACATGCTCCACCAACTGAGCCAGCCAGGCACCACAACAATACAAGTTGGTTTTTAAAGCATATGCTATAAGGGGTCCTTGGTTGGCTCGGTTGGTGGAGCATGTGACTCTTGATCTCGGGGTCATGAGTTGGAACCCCATGTCAGGTGTAGAGATTACTAAAAAAGAAAATCTTAGGGGCTCCTGGGTAGCTCAGTTAGTTAAGCCTCTGCCTTCGGCTCAGGACATGATCCCAGGGTCCTGGAATCTAGCCCCTTAGGAGGCTTCCTACTCAGTGGGGAGCCTGCTTCTCCTGCTCCCCCTACTCGTGTGTGCACTCACTCTCTCTCTCTCTCTCCCCCTGTCAAATAAAGAAATAAAATCTAAAAAAAAAAAAAAAAAAAAATTAAAAAATATTTAAGAAAATCAGCTTTTATTGAAATATAATTCCCATATCACAAATTCACCCACTTAAGGGCACCAGGTGGCTCAGACAGTTAAAAGTCCTACTTTGGCTTAGGTCATGATCATGAGGTTCTGGGATTGAGTCCTGCATTGAGCTTCCTGCTCAAGGGGGAGCCGGCTTCTTCCTCTCCCTCTGCCCCTCCCCCCTTCTCATCCTCTCTCTCTCTCCCTCTCTCAAACAAGTAAATAAAATCTTAAAAAACAAAACAAAACAAAAAACTACCGGGACACCTGGGTGGCTCAGCGGTTGAGTGTCTGCCTTTGGCGCAGGGCGTGATCCTGGAGTTCTGGGATCGAGTCCCGCATCGGCATCGAGCTCCCTGCATGGAGCCTGCTTCTCCCTCTGCCTGTGTCTCTGCCTGTCTCTCTCTGTGTCTCTCATGAATAAATAAATAAAATCTTCAAAAAAAAAAAAAACCTACCCACTTAAGTTGTATGATTCAAATAAAAATATATGAAGAAAATTAACAAGTGTACGATGGTTTTTGGTGGATTCACATCTACTACGATCACTACAATCAATGTTACATTTTTATCACCCCTCTGTACTCATTAACAATCAATCACTCTTTGTGCTTTGCTCCTCTCAGGTCTTGGTAACCACTAAGCTATTTTCTGCCTTTATGGTTTTGCTTGTCTGCACATCTCATATAAATAGAATCCTACACTATGTGGCCTTTGGTGAGTAGCATCTTTCACCAGACCTAAAGTTTCAAGATTCACCCATGCAGCATACATTCCTTCTCACCATCGGATAATGCTCCGCTAATGGAAACCTCACATTTTGTTCACCCATTCATCAGTTGGTAGACATTTGGATTGTGTCCACTTTGGGGCTCTCATGAAGAGGGTTACTATGGACAATCACATGTAGGTTTTTGTGTAGACATATGTCTTCAGTTCCTTTGGGTATCTATCTCTGAGTGGAGTTGCTGAGTCATGTGGTAACTCTTATAGGAGCTAGATTGTTTTCCACAGGACCTGCTCCATTTTACATGGTATCTTACAATATTTTGTATCCTATATTAGTTTAGAACTTTTGGTTGCAATAGATTGGTCTACTTCAGGAAAGGGTGGGCTTCTGGTAAAAAGATTCATAGGAATCTTCCCTGTGGCATAATCTTTTATTTTTTTTTCTCTGTAATCCAAAGAGTGGATTAAAGAAGCCTCATTGGAGGAATAGACTCAGGATCATATCCTGTCACCCACTTGGCTGTGCTGCCATCCTGCTGCTCCCGGGTGCCCTAGGTGGATCCCCACCTTTGTGCCCTCTGCCTGCAGGGCCTGTTCCTCAGATATTTTGAGGGCTCCTGTCTTGTCACCATCCTTGCATCACCTCAAATGTCATCTCCTTTCAGGAACCTGACCTGATATTCTAAGGTAGCCTCACCAGTCCCTGTCACCCTGTAATTATTTCCTTCATAGCATTGGTCTTTCTATAATTATTTTTGCTTACTTCTGTTTTCCCTTTGAGATTCTCCATCACTCTTTCCTGTCTCTCCATTGCCCTCTCCCAGAACTCAAGCTTTATGGGAGCGAGTCTGTCTGCATCCTGCCATTTCCAATCCTATGATAAGTGCATGTGAGTGTTACTTTATGGTAAAAGGGACTTTGGAAATGTGATTAAGGATATTGTGCTGGAGAGAGCATCTGGAATTATCTGAATGGGCCCAATATAACCATAAAGGGTCCTCATAAGAGGGAAGCTGGGAGTGTCAGAGTCAGAGAAGATGTGACAACGGAAGCCGAGGTGGGAGTGATGGGACTGCTGGCTTTGAAGACAGAGGGGGCCTTGAGCCAAGGAATGTGGGCAGCCTCTATAAGCTGGAAAGGCAAGGAGACAGATTCTTCCCTCCAGAAGGAATGTAGTCTTCAGTGTTAGCCCCATAAGACCCATTCCAGTCTTCTGACATCCCAAACTGTGAGATTATAATAGATTTGTGTTGCTTTAAGCCACTCAGTGGCAATTTGTTACAGCAGCTATAGGAAATAAACAGCACTTAATAAGTACTTGGGAAAAAGGTAAGTGAATGAAGGCCTCCCAGGCACTCAGTGTTCTCCTGGCCTTGGCCATACAGTCACAGCACTCTACCAGGCCTCCAGCAAAGTTAGCACTTTGCCCTCCACCAACTTTTTTTTTTTTTAAGATTTTATTTATTTATTCATGAGAGACACAGAGAGAGAGAGAGAGAGAGAGAGAGAGAGAGAGAGAGGCAGAGACACAGGCAGAGGGAGAAGCAGGCTCCATGCAGGGAGCCCAACGGGGATTCGATCCTGAGACTCCAGGACCATGCTCTGGGCCAAAGGCAGGTGTTAAACTGCTGAGCCATCCAGGGATCCCCCTCCACCAACTTCAATTACTTTCTCTCTCTCTGGGTCTCTGTGGGCCATCTTGTTTCCCTTCCTGGCACCTACCAGCTTCTCACTCTCTATCCACTCTCTACTGTTCTTGGTCAAACTCATTTGTCTTTATATATATGAAATACATTGTCCTTTTCTCATAATTTGGTTCCTTTTTTCTGTCTTTATGTGCCGCTCTATTATATCCCATCTCTTCCACAGTTCCTATCTTCACATCCTATCCGCTGGGGGTCTAATCGTGTCTCAACTTGTCTGCTGAGTCCTAGCTCAAGGACGACTGTTTCTGGGGGCTATACTTGGGGACCCTAAGAGTCCAGGACCTCACTTCCCGTCCTTACATTGGCATTTCACCCCAAGACCCACTAGGCCCTCCCTCTTCGGGCTCTCGCAGTATCAGTGTGCACTTAACTGGTTTGGTTTTCAGTTCCAGTTTTGTTTTTTGGCATGTGGGGATTTCCCTCACTTTCTTGTGAACCCAGTTTTTCGCCTGAAAGAGTATTTATTATCTTTTACTCAGAATTGTCAGATGTTTTTGTAGGACGGCAGGATGTTTCAGGTTCTCTGAGTTTGCTGTATTGCTGGGGAGGAACTGCTTTCATTTTTCTTGTTCAGTATCTTCTCTGCCTCCTAGCTGTGAATATTCACTTTTTGTTCTTTGGGTTCCACCCTAGTCCGTCCTATCTGCTCTTCATCCCTCCTGCAATTGCTTTTGTTAACTAGCTGATTCATGCCATAGCTCTCTCTTTATTTTCAAGTGTATTTATCTATTTAAGTAATCCCTACATCCAACCTGCACTCAAATTCATGACCCCCGAGATCAAAAGTCACATGCTCTTCCAACTGAGCCAGGCGGGCACCCCCCCTATAGTTTCGAATTCAAATTCACACCAAATGGAAATCTGACAAGTCAACCTGTTTCCTGTTTGGCCCAATCTCTTTGCACCCAGCCACCTCAGAAACCACCAGCCACCCCATGCATTGGCTGCTTGGGGGAGCTGATGCCCAAATGTGAGCCAATCAGCAGTGGCGTGAGCAGAAGTAACATGTTACATGGTACCAAAGACAGTGACTTCTGCCCTTCCTTTAGAAGGGACCGTAGGTGGGGCAGTCATCATAATTGACGTATTGGCTAATCTTTTTTTTTTTTTTTTTTTTTATAATGGCTTAACCTTATAACAGACTCTGCAATCCAGTTGGTTGATAATAGCCAGAGGGTGGTTTAAAAAAAATTTTTTTTTAAGTTTGAATCTTCACTTGACATATACGTTCACCCCTGGCATAGATATTGTTTTCATGCCCCAACACATCCATTCCTCCGATGTTTCTACTCTATAATTACTAAATAATTAGAAGAAGGTTTATCCTTTAAATAAGCTCACTGTCATCACTTTAAAACCTAACTTCATTAAAGAAAAAAAATCTGTAATTCCAGGGATGGGGTCAGCCAACCTTTAAAGGCCCTTGAGACTCCATGTGATGGGATGCCATGGAGCCAATAAAACGTAATGAAGCTGCATAGCCTGTCCCAGTGTGAAAAGATCTTCCGGATACATGCCAGAAGCGAAAAAAGTTAGGGGCAGAGCAAAGGGTACAGTATACCATCATCTGCATTACAAAAATGTATCTATATGTATCTATGTGTGTTGATTTGTAAAGGCATCTCTTAAATAATACCTAGGAAATTGAAAATGGTGGTTGGCTCTGGGAGAGTAGTTGGGTGGCCCAACGACTTTGCCTGGCATCTTGTTTGTGGAATTTAATTAATTAACAGATTTTTTTGAGAGAAAGAGAGGGATAGGGGAGGGGCAGAGGGAGAGAGAGAGAGAGAACCTCAAGCAGGCTCCATGCCCAGCGTGGACCCCAACGTGGGGCTTGATCTCACAACCCTGAGATCATGACCTGAGCTGAAATCGGATGCTTAACCAACTAAGCCACCCAGGTGCCCCTTGTTTGTGGAATTTAAAAAGAAAGAAAAGGGATGTCTGGGTGGCTCACTGGTTGAGTGTCTGCCTTTGGCCCGTGACGTGGTCCTGGGGTCCTGGGATCAAGTCCTGCATCGGGCTCCCTGCAGGGAGCCTGTTTTTCTCTCTGCCTCTGTCTCTGCCTCTCTCTATGTCTTTCATAAATACATAAATAAAATTTAAAAAAAAGAAAAAGAAAAAAGGAAGGAAAAGAGGAGGGACAGAAATGTAAAACAAAGCCAAGGTGGGAAGATTTTGTGGGAAAGTCCTCAAATCTATTCTTCTCTAGAGGAGAAGGGGTGGGGTTCAATCTGGTTCCTCAAGGCCATCATCTCACAGACCATCACCTTCCCACTTGTCACTTGAATTTATCCTGGGGAAGAGTGGGGGATTTGATTCTCAGTTCTATATACTTAGCCTGGCAGAAAGGCTTGGGGTTATGAAAGAGAATGTAGGGGCCAGAGAGTCACTCTCCTTGCTCAGTGACTTTAAGCATTTGACTGTGAATCACAGTGACAAATATATTTCACACTGTGATTCAGTATTCACACTTCTATATATACTTGAGATAAAAATTTTAAGAAACAATACGTATTATGGGAGATCCACTCTGATATTTCATAAAATTGCATCACAGTGTTTTAAAATAGTGGGCAAATCCATGGTGTTGATTTCCAGACCCACGAATGGGTTTTAACTCACCATCTGGAAAACATATTGTCTCATGAAGCCAACTCCAGTACTGCCTTTTGGAGACACTGATGTGGCCATCTTCAAAGACATCTTTTCTCATCTGAAACAAAAAGCTCCAACTTTGGTGATTCTTTTCATTTCAGACCTTTGAGCTCCCTTAATCCAAACTATAACCATTGCTAGAGAACATCTCTGTTTCCTCTCATGGCCATCTCTGGTCCTAATCCTCTGCTAGTGCTGGGAGGGTCCAAAGTTTGACATCGTTGAGTTCATTTAGAAAGATTTCCTTAAAGGGGCGCCTAGGTGGCTCAGTGGTTGAGCATCTGCCTTCAGCTAAGGTTGTGATTATGGGGTCCTGGAATTGAGACCCACATCAGGCTCCTTGTGGGAAGCCAGTTTCTCCCTCTGCCTATATCTCTGCCTCTCTCTCTGTGTGTCTCTCAGAAATAAATAAGTGAAATCTTTTTTTTTTAAAGATATTTATTTATTCCTGAGAGACACAGAGAGAGAGAGAGAGAGGCAGAGACATAGGCAGAGGGAGAAGCAGGCTCCATGCAGGGAGCCCAATGTGGGACTCGATCCTAGGTCCCCAGGATCACTTCCTGGGCTGAAGGCGGCGCTAAACTGCTGAGCCACCCAGGCTGCCCAATAAGTGAAATCTTTAAAAACAACAACAACAAACCTTCTCTATTATCCTAATAGTAAAAAAAAGAAAGAGGAAGAAAGACTTCATTAAAGGGGTACCTAGGTGGCTCAGTTGGTTAAGCATCTGACTCATGAGATCTTGATCTCAGAGTTATGAAATCCAGGCCTGCATCAGGTTCCTCACTGGGCATAGAGCCTGCTTAAGATTCTCTCTCTCCTTCTCCCTCTGCTCCTCCCCCACAGCCCCCTTTTCTCTTAAAAAACAAACAAACTTCATTAATAAGATCTCTGTTTCTTTCTTTATATTTTATGATTACTAGTACCTGTTAAAATGTTGTTTTTAAGAAAGAGGTACAAGGAAATTCATTGTAATAGTAAAAGGAAACAAACGGAATGTCTACTAATAACATCTACATACTTATGAAAAAGCATGACGGGTCTCTATGTACTTCATTATAAGGTCCTTGCAAAGCAGTTTCCATGGTACATTACTAAGTGATAAGACAAGGGGCAAAACACTGTGGACAGTGCGCCCTTGTTTATAGAAGAAGCAACACATCTGTAAGTTTGTGTAGGCAGAGATTATCCTTGGAAGGACAAGTAAGACAATGGTGATGGTGGGGGTGCCTGGCTGGCTCTTAATCTCAGGGTTGTGAGTTTGAGTCCCATGTTGGGTATAGAGATTACTTAAAGATAAAATATTAAAAAAAAAAAAAAAGAAAAGAAACAGAAAAAAGGAAATGGTGACGGTGGTATCCTTGGAAAGAGGAAGATCAATGAACAGGAGTGAGGAGAGGCTTTCTTTTTACTTTGTTTTGTATCTTCTGATTTTCTACCATTATTTAAAACCTTTTTCTTTTTGTATCCCCAAACATGTTGTGAAAATTACTAATTTCACAACTGCATTAACCACAATGGGCACTTAAAAAAAAGAGCTTTATTGAGATATGATTCATGTGCCATAAGGTTCACCCTTTCACAGTGTAGCCTGCAGTGTTTTTTTAGCATAACTATAGTGTCACACCATCATTACCTCTATTTAATTTCAGAATATTTTCATTCCCCGGGTAAGAAATGCTGTACTCCTCTTTTGCCGCTATCCCCCATGCACCTATTCTCCAGTCCCTAGCAACCACTAACCTACTTTTTGTTTCTTTAGATTTGCCAATTCTTTACATTTCATATAAATGTAATCATGTGATATATGTCTGGCTTCTTTCACCTAGTATGTTTTTAGGTTCACACATGTTATAGCATTTATTCCTTTTTATTGCCTGATAATATTCCATTGAGTTGGGTAACATTTTTGTTGTACCACTCATCAGTTGATGGTCCTTGGGATTGGTTTCCACTTTTTTAAAAAAAGATTTTATTTACGAGACACAGAGACAGAGAGAGTGGCACAGACCAGGCAGAAGGAGAAGCAGGCTCCACACAGGGAGCCTGACATGGGACTTGATCCCGGGACCCTAGGATAACACCCTGGGCCGAAGGTGGCGCTAAACCGCTGAGCCACTTGGGCTGCCCATTGTTTCCACTTTTGAGTATTATGCTATGAACATTTCTGTACAGCTTTTTTTTTTTTTTTTGGAAGATTTATTTTATTCATGAGAGACAGGGAGAGACAGAGAGAGAGAAGCAGCCTTCCCACAGGGAGCCCGATGTGGGACTCGATCCTGGGACTGGGATCACACCCTGAGCTGAAGGCAGACGCTCAACTGGTGAGCCACCCAGACATTCCCTCTGTACAGGTTTTTGAGTGGACTTATGTTTTATTATTTACTTATTATTTTTAAAAGACTTATTTTTTTATTTGAGAGAGAGACGGCACATGCAGGAGGGGCAGAGGGAGAGGGAAAGAATCTCAAGCAGACCCTGTGGTGAGCCAGGAGTCTGACTTGTGGCTCCAACTCACGACCCTGAGATCATGACCTGACCTGAAACCAGGAGTCAGATGCTTAGCGGACTGAGCCACTCAGGCACCCTGAGTGGACTTAACAATTTAATTTCTCTTGGGAATATACCTAGAGGTGGAATTGCTGGATCACATGGCAATTCTACGTTTCATATTTTGATGAACTGCCAAACTGTTATCCAAAATGGCAGCAGCATTTAACAGTCCTTCCAGCAGTGTATGAACGTTCCAATTTTACCTCATCCTTGTCAGTGCTTTTTTTAAAATTTTTTTAAATTTTAGTGCTCCCACAATGGGTACTTCTTAAGCATTTGGTAGCAAACAAGTTTTTCCCAAAGCAAACACACTTAATAAGTAAGTCAGAAAGAAAGAAAAAGAAAGAAAGAAAGAAAGGAAGGAAGGAAGGAAGGAAGGAAGAAAGAAAGAAAGAAAGAAAGAAAGAAAGAAAGAAGAAAGAAAGAAAGAAGGAAAGAAAGAAAGAAAGAAAGAAAGAAAGAAGGAAAGAAAGAAAGAAAGAAAGAAAAAGAAAGAAAGAAAGGAAAGAAAGAAAGAAAGAAAGAAAGAAAGAAAGAAAGAAAGAAAGAAAGGGAAAAAGTGAGCTGGGCTTAAGATACTTCCACCTGCATGGAGTCATTTGCAGGGTGTGGGGAGGCGCAAGCCTATGGCAGCCAGCCCAGGTGCCAATTTCAACTGGTCCATGCGACATGTCTGGAACAAAAATCACAGGTCACCGACCCCTGTTGTAGGTTTAAAGCAAGAGTTGTGAGCAAGGTTACTCTGAGTCAGAAGGCTCAGGCTGCTTTTTACTAACTAAAACTTTGCCTTAAATGTGATGCTTCACATTTAAGGGGTTTTCCCCTTTTCAGCAAAACAACAAATAAAGCATTCATTGATTCCAAGTTTCTTCTGCTGTCTGACCCCCCTCAGCTGTGCGTCCTCCCTAGCAAGTGGAGAGGTTCAGAGTACACATAGCCTCGGGTGGAATCTGGATAATCTGGATACGTGCCAGCTCATTTTCAGATCAGGTATTTCAAAACAGAGTTTTAGGCATGTGTAGGGCTTAGTATCCACCCAAGCAATCTATTTTCACTTGCAGGGCAATTTCAGACTGTAATAAATATAAGGAGGCAAAATGGGGGGAAAAGGAGGAAATTGTTACTAACCTTTGGGTATTAATCCCTGCAAACCCCAAGTTTGGAACTGCCATACACTATCATTATTAACATTTATTGGAAGTATATTTTGTGCTTGATACTTCTTTCACTGTATTGTTTTATTTAATCTTTACAGGCATGAAATAGGGTTATTTTAGTTTCCATTTTAGGAAATGGAGGCACAGAAAGTTCAGGCAACCAGTCATTATCACACAGATTTATAAGCAGCAGAACCAGCTAAGCAAGTCAGGCAGTGGGTGCCAAAGCCCACATTCTTAACCACTAGGCTATATTGTCACACAATAAAAGAAGGAAGAATGCAGGGGACTGTGAGAGGGCAGGGACAAAAGCAGAAGCTCTGGGCTACACCAAACAACTAAGAAATGTTCACTCATCTTCTCAAAGTGCATGGTTGAAATAGTAAATGAGTGGATTCCCAGATCTCCTTGCAGCAGGGAATCAGCATGGGGCTATATCTACACTACAATGAGCTGTAAGGGGACATTTGCTGTGGGGGCAGGGGGCAGTGAAGGGGGAGATGGAAAATGGTAGGAGAGAGTTTTATGTCTGAAAGACAAGTGGAGAGATATAGCATCTTTCTTGACACTCAATCACTTCTCTGCTTCCTACATTTGAACTGGAATGTGAATTGATGTGATCCTTCAGCTGTGGCAGCCGTTTTGTGGCCATGAGGCTATAAACTAAGGACAGAAGCCAGTATGCTGAAGGTGGTGGAGCAGAAGGATTGTAACCTCCTGGTTCTTTTTTTAAAGGATTTTATTCATTTATTTGAGTCAGAAAGAGAAGAGTGAGAAAGAGAGAGAGGAAGAACATGAGCTGGAGGAAAGGCAGAGAGAGAGGAAGAGGTAGACTCCCTGCTGAGCAGGGATTCCAAACTTGGCCTTGATTCCAGGACCCCAAGATCATGACCTGAGCCAAAGGCAGACACTCAACAGACTGAGCCATCCAGGCGCCCTGTCATTCTGGTTCTTGATGAACATACTCTGGAACTGTCTACCTCTAGACATATTATATGGGGCAATTAAATGTCTTTATTGTTTATGCATCTATGGAGAGGCAGTAAAGCATAATAGTTAAGATCATGAGCTTGTGAGCCTGGGTTAATATCCTCCTGACTCCAGCACTTAGTAGCTTATACCCTAGGGCAAGTTACTAACTTGTTCAATGCCTCCATAAATATTCAGGTATAAAATGGAGATAGTAAAAGACCCACTGCTAAGGGTTAGCACAAGGATTAAATGAATTAATACATATAATGGACTTTGAGTTATGTCTGGTAAATCTAAGGTTTCTTTGAATGCTGGCTAGTATTATCTTTTTTTCTGCCAGAAGTTCTTTTCCCCCAAACTTTTTTATTTTGGAAAATTTCAAGTCTACAGAAAAATTTCCATAGTACAATAAATTAGGTTTACTATTTTTTAAAATATATTTTTTGAAGATTTTATTTATCTGAGAAAGGGAGAGCACTCGAGAGAGCACAAGCAGTTTGGGAAGAGCAAAGGGAGAGGAAGAAGCAGACCCCCACTCAGCAGGGAGCCTGATGCAGGGTTAGACATAGGCTTGATCTTAGGACCCCGGGGTCATGACCTGGGCCAAGGCAGACACTTAACTGACTGTGCCACTCAGGCGCCTCTTGATTTACTATTTGGTAAAATTATGCCACATGTGTTCACAAGCACTTTCTCTCTCCGAGTATGTGTATGTGTATGTGTATTTTTCCCCATTTGAATCATTTGAGAGTAAGATGTAGGTAAGCTAGTTAGTATGATTATTGGTCTGGTAGCCTGTTACTTGCATATACAACATATGATCCAAGCTAGACCAATTGAATTTTTTAAAGATTATAAGTAATCTACATCCATGATGGGGGTCAAATTCACAACCTTGAGTGCAAGAGTCCCATGTTTCACCAACTGAGCCATCTAGGCACTCCTGGATGAATTCCTCTTTTGTTTTTTTTTTTGTTTTGTTTTGTTTTAAAGATTTTATTTATTTATTCATGAGAGACACACACAGAGAGAGGCAGAGACACAGGCAGAGGGAGAAGCAGGCTCCATGCAGGGAGCCCAATGTGGGACTTGATCCCGGGTCTCCAGGATCACACCCTGGGCTGAAGGCAACGCTAAACCGCTGAGCCACCAGGGCTGCCCTGAATTCCTCTTTGGCATTTGAGTCTTGGAATAGGATGATGAGAAGATAGAAAAAAAAAAAAAATTTGATCTCTAGATTTACTGCTGGTTCTGGAAAAGATAATCAGTACCTTTTTTTCCCCTTGTTTCTGACATTTCTGGATTTCTGGCCTGGTCCTCTAGCCTTCCCTTTGATTCTTTGAGTTCCTGCCTGTCATTTCAATCCATCCCAGATTCTATTGTTGTTGCTTGCAACCCAAGAGCCCTGACTGGCACAGCTGCCCTTGAGGAAGTGAGCATCCACCCTAGGAGAATGGAGGCAGAGGCTCTGTGAAATCAGAAATGTTGTAGGCAGGGGCGCCTGGATGGCTCAGTAGGCTAAGCATCTGCCTTCTGCTCAGGTCATGGTCCCAGGATCTGGGATTGAGCTCCACATCAGGCTCTCTGTTCTGTGGGGAGCCTGCTTCTCCCTCTCCCTGCTGCTCCCCCTACTTGTGCTCTCTGTCAACTAAGCAAATAAAATCTTAAAAAAAAAAAAAAAAAGAAAGAAAGATTTCTGGAGGGCTTTAGCTAGGTGACCTTCTAATCTCATCTTCGCAGTGTTTCTGCTTCTATGTATCCTAGGCCAAGGCAACTTTATTGAGGTAGTTTCAGGATTTGAGACTACTCTTCCTGCCTACTGAAGGTTCTCAGCTACAGATCAGCAAAAGTCCACACATGCAGAGTGTTTTATCAACTGCTGTGTACCAAACCACTGCAAAATACAGAGGTTTAAAGCACAACCATTTTATTATCTCTCAGGATATTGCAGGTTGATTTGGCTCGGTGGGTGGTTCTACTCTTATAGTCCTCTGAGCCCAGGGACTGTGCAAAAAGGCTGATTCATGTGGCTGGCAGTTACTACTAGCTGGGATCTTAACTGAGGCTGTCGACTGGAGTGCCTCACTTTTTTTTCCCTGCGGCTTGGGGTTCCCATAACATGGTGGCTGGGGTCTATGAGGAAGGAAGCAGAAGCTGTCAATCATTGTAAGGAATGAGCTAAAAGTCCTATCATATAATTTCCACCATTTCCATTCATCAAACAGTTCTCAAGCAACCCTAATTTAAGAAAGAGGAAATAAAGCTTACCTCTTGATGGAGGAGTAGCTTGTGAAAACAGGAAGGAATGATAGCAGACATCTTTACAGACTCTTTACTAGAGTATGTCACTCATTTGGCTTAGATTTTTGTCTAGAATACTGTTTCCCAGATGTCACTCATTATGGGATTATGTACAGGTTCCATAAAACCCTGCCAAAGGGCGAGTGGGTGGCTCTGTTGGTTGGGCATCTGCTTTTGGCTTGGGTCATGATCCCAGAGTCCAGCGATTGACTCCTGAGTTGGGCTCCCTGCTCATTGGGCAGTCTGCTTCTCTTGCTCCCTCACCCCCGCCCCTGCTCATGCACCCTCTCAAAAAATAAATAATTTTTTTTTTTTTAAAACAACCCTGCCAAAGTCGGCACGGAAGTTGCTTCCTCCTGGAAGCCTTTTCCAATATCCTTTGAGTTAAAAGGTCTATTCTTGGGTTCTCAAACAACATGTATGTATTTAAATATATTTTTAATTCTTTATTTAAATTCAATGTAGTTAACATATTCTGTATTATTAATTTTAGGGGCAGATTTTAGTGATTCATCAGTTGCATATAACCCCCAGTGTTCATTCCATCAAGTGACCTCCTTAATGCTCAACACCCAGTTATCCCATTCCCCCCACCCACCTCTAGCAACCCTCAGTTTGTTTCCTAGAGTTCAGCATCTCTTATGGTTTGCCTCACTCTCTATTTTTGTACATTAAAAAAAAAAAGACTTTATTTATTCATGAGAGACACAGAGAGAGGGGCAGAGACACAGGCATCGAGAGAAGCAGGCTTCCCGGGGGGAGCCAGTTGCGGGACTCCATCCCAGGACCCCGGGATTACGACCTGAGCTGAAGGCAGATGCTCAACCACTAAGCCACCCAGGTGCCCCTGTACTTATTTTTTTAATTGTTAATATCAGTTATACTTTCTGTGAACATATGTATTTTTATACATGTACATATTTTGGTTACATAAATTAACTCATTTATTATAGGCTTACAATGTCTCACATAGTAGAGCTTCTCCTGGTCTTTCAAGTCCTTCAGGCTTCCAATGGCTGACTTTACTGTGATGGCAGGAGCAGAGCTGTAGGTCCAGGTACCACTGGCTACCGTTTTCACCTGAGAACTACAACACCAGATGCCCACAGCTTCTCTTTTCATCTTGGTTTTGCCACAGAAATGACCAAGTGTACTTGGCATGCTGGCTCAGTTCAATCTTCATCGTTTTCCTATGGGAGGCACCATAATGGTCCCATATTTACCCCAGATTCCAAACTTGGTGTGTTTTGTCATGTTGCCGCAAACTAGGTCTGAGCCTAGAGAGCTGAACATATGTATATGTTAATAGGATTGACACATTGATTTATTTTTTACCTTCTTTCTTCTTTTCCCCTTTCTTAAAAAAAAAAATTTTTTATTAGAGTTCAATTTGCCAATATATAGCATAACACCCAGTACTCATCCCTTTTCTTTCTTTCTTTTTCTTTTTTTAAAGACTTTATTTATTAATGAGAGAGAGAGAAAGAGAGGGAGAGAGAGGCAGAGACACAGGCAGAGGGAGAAGCAGGCTCCACACCCTGCGCTGAAGGCAGCGCTAAACCACTGAGCCACTGGGCTGCCCTCTTTTCCCCTTTCTTTCTTTCTTTTACAAATATATATTTTTAATTTTAAAAAGATTTATTTAGGGACGACTGGATGGCTCAGCGGTTGACTCAGGGTGTGATAACGGAGTCCTGGATCAAGTCCTGCATCGGGTTCCCCACAGGGAGCCTACTTCCCCCTCTGCCTATGTCTCTGCCTCTCTCTCTGTGTCTCTCATGAATAAATAAATAAAATATTTAAAAAGTATATTTATTTATTTGAGAGAGAGAGATAAAGAAAGAGAGCACATGATGGGGGGGAGGAACCAGAGGAAGCTGGAGAGAGAATCTCCGGCAGACTCCCTAATGAGGGTAGACCTAGGGTGGGTCTTGATCCCAGGACCCTGAGGTCATGACCTGAGCAGAAGCCAAGAATCAGATGCTTAACTGACTGAGTCACCAGGTGCCCTCTTTCACAAATATTTAAATAGCTACTATAGGCCAGACACTAATCTAGGTGCTAGAGACACTGTAGTGAACTGAACAAATGTCTTGCCCTCTTGGAGCTTATGGTTTAGAAGATCTACCCCAATGACAACAGGAAGCAGAGATTTGAATGACAATAGGGAGCCAGCTAGAAAGAATGAAAATTCCAGACAGCAAATGGAATAGTAAGTGAAAGGACCTGACGCTTGCTTGGAAAGCTCAGGAAACATCAGGAATGTTAGTGTCTGGCATGGAGTAAGAAATGAGAAAAGATGTATTATCTGAGATCAGAGAGGGAAGGAGACACCGAGTAATTAGGGTCTGGGTTTTATCCTAAATGCAATAGGATGTTACTGGAATATGTTCAGGTTGGAAGCAACATCATTTAGTATGTGATTTTTCAAAGATCCCTCTGGCTACTGTATGGGGAATGGTTTATGGGATTACTAAAGGGAGAATCAAGGAGGGTGGCAGGACAGCTGTAGTTGTTCAAGTGAAAGTTCATGTGGGGTCTTAGCATTCATCTCCGGATTCTCAACATCTAACATAGTATTTATTACCTGTTGAACCCAATAGCATATACTGTCTGAGTGTGTACTATTGCTGATGTAGGGGGTGTTGAGAATACACCAGAGAACAAAAGAGACAGAAGCCCTGCCTTCGAGGAGTTTCAACCTAATGAGGAAAAGAGATATTAAATGCCATAAGTAAACAAAAATACATGGTATTTCCAATGATAAAAAGTGCTACAAAGAAAAATGAGGCAGGGAAGAGGGATAGAGAAAGCTGGGATTGCAGTGGGCAGGAATTTAAAATAGAGAAATCAGGGTACCTGGGTGGCTTAGTTCAGTTGGGAGTCTGGGTGTTGCACTCTTGGTTTAGGCTCAGGTTGTGATCTCATGGGTCATGGGATCAAGTCCTGTGTGGGACTCAGTGCTCAGAGGGGAGTCAGCCTGAAGATTCTCTCCTGTCCCTTCCCCTGGGCTCATGCATGCTCTTTCTCTCTCTCAAAAATAAATAAGTAAATAAATAAATAAATAAATAAATAAATAAATAAATAAATAAGATTTTTATAAAATAGAAAAGTCAGGGAAGCCCTCACCGAAGAAGTGACATTTGGACAATGATCATGGAGATGATGAGGGAGGGAGAGATGTAAACTTTCCAGGGGAAGAAGTGAACTAGGAAGAAGTAACAAATGCAAGGTCTCTGAGGCCAGGGTGTGCTAGGCATGTTGGAGGGCACCCCAAGGAGGCCAGGGGACCCGAAATACAGCAGTGAGCTGGACAAGAAATGAGAGACAACCAAGAGGAGAAAGGTTATGTGGGGCTTTGCAGGTTACTGCAAAGATTTTGGGTGACAGACCTCAAGTGACTCGGTTTTTACCAGGATCTCTCTGGCTGCTATGTTGAGAAGAGACTCCAGGTAGAAAAGCTAGAATGGAAGCACCGAGAACAGTGAGGAAGCTACTACCACAGTCCAGGTGGGAAATGGTGGTGGTGGAGCATAAGGCGGTTATTTTATTCTATTCGTTCACATGCAACACAGCACTGATTCAATAGCATTATCTAATACGTAGTCCATATTAAAATTTCCCTCCCAAAGTCCTTTTTACATTAAGGAAAAAAAAACAAAAAACCCTTGATCTAATCGAGGCTTGCCTAATGCGTTTGGTTTTCACCCTTCTCCTGCTTTGATATTTTTAAGAGTCCAGGCAGGGTGTTTTGTAGCATGCTCCACATTCTGGGTTTGTTGGATTGTTTCTCCTTAGTTGGGTTCAGGTTAGCTATTTTTTAGGGACAAGGTTACTACAGAGGGGGCATAGGGCCGGTCCCATTGCATCATATCAGGAGACACATGTCAGTTTGATCTATTATTGGCGAGGCTAAGCCATAGTGTTGGTATTAGATCTTTCAGTTTAGGGGATGCCTGGGTGGCTCAGTGGTTGAGCTTCTGCCTTTGGCTCAGGTCATGATCCCAAGGTCTTGGGATGGGGCTCTCTGCAGGGAGCGGGCTTCTCCCTCTGCCTATGTCTCTGCCTCTCTGTGTGTCTCTCATAAATGAATGAATGAATGAATGAATGAATAAATATCTTAAAAAAAGATCTCTCGGTTTAGGGGTGTCTTCCAGTTGCGTCCACTGCAAAGCAAGCTACTTCATGGGATGACACGGACTGACCATACAGTGAACACACTATTGCCAAACAACCTTTCAGCCAGAGGCTTTAGCATCTAACGAACAACCTGGTGTCTTCTGACCTTGTGCCTCAGTTTGCTCATCTGAACAGCTGACCCCAAAGGGATGGATGCTTGTTTTGAGGATCGGTACCTGGCACACAATAAAAGGTTCGTAAATGCTAAATATCACGGGGCGAAAGCAAGTGGGACAAGATCAAGGGCAGGGCTAGGGCTTGTACTGTCGTCCTCCGGCGCCCGCCGCAGCTGCCAGGCAGTGGGGCGGAGGAGAGCGGCCGGAGGGTCCGCCGCATCACCACCGCCAGCACCACCACCGGCACCACCACGCCCTCGCGCCCCGCGAGCCCGGCCGCGCAAGGCCCCCTGGGACCGGTAGTGCTGGGCGTGGCCTCGGGACTACATATCCCGGAGGCCCCCGCGCGCGGCTCCAGCCGCTGCCGCCTCAGCCCCTCCACAGCGACGGCGGCGGCCGCGGCGGCTGAGTCGGTGGCGGCGGCGGCGGCAGTGGCGGCGGCTGCGGGCTGAGCGGCGAGTTTCCGATTTAAAGCGGAGCTGCGAGGAAAATGGCGGCGGGCGGTGAGTGGAGATAAAGGAGGAGCGGTGGCGGGCGAGGGGGTGGAGTGCGAGGCGGAGGGAAAGAGGGCGAGTCCGGGGGCTGCCGCGAGCCGGCGGCTGCGGCTCGGCTGAGGCGCTGAGGGGCGCGCCGGGCGGGGGGGGGGGCGCGCTGAGGTACTTTCGGGGCGTCGGGGCCCCGCAGCCGGGGGCGGCCGGCGGCCGGGAAGGGGAGCCGAGGTGGGGCGGCAGCCGGCCCGGGGGTCTGAGGGGTCCGCACGCGGCGGGGTCGCCCCGACGGGCTGGGGGGGGCCGTGGGGGGCCCACTTTGCCCTCCCGTCCCTGAAGTTTTGTCGCCCCCCAGCCCCCGGGGCTGCCTCAGGACGCTCCCGCGCCCCCTCCTCCCGCTGCCTCAGCGCCCCCGCAGTTCTCCGGGAGAATTAGGGGGCGGGGGGGGCGCGGACCCCACCGACCCCCACGCCTGCCGCCAGCCGCCAGCCTCCGAGTCGCGCTCACAGTCGCCCTGCGTTTTGCGGCTCTTCTCCCTCCTGCACTTGAGAGGCGTTTTTAATATTTTAACTCGAGTTATCTGCGGAATTTCATTCTGGCCAAGGGTAGGTTCTCCACAGTTTTTCTCCGTGAAAAGGCATTTTTTTTTTTTTTCCCCCTCTACCTCTGCTGTGAAGGTTGGGGAAATGGCAAGTGGGAAGTTGGTGGATCAGATTTTGGGCGCTTTGGCTGTCTTTTATTTTTATTATCACTAGTTACTACCCCCCCCCCCCCTCCACCACCACCTCGTCCCCATCTCTCATCTTCCCATACATTGGTTCAGTTTGTGATGATTTAAATTGTCTTGCACATGCCTTAAAAAAACAAAAAAACGAAACAGAAAACACCCCCCCCCCTCCAAAAAAACAAAAAACAAAAAACAACACAGCACAAACCACAAGCAAAAAGCCAGGAGCCGTTGGAAGGCTTAGTTGCTTCTAGTTTGAGGGCACTCGGGGTGGAAAAGTTAACCAAAAGAGCAGTCGTGAGAGGGAGAAAGCATCGTTGCAAAACCTCACTTAGCAGGAGGAGTTCAGGATTCCAAAATGGAATGACACGAAAGGTATGAAATTCTCCCGAAGTCGAAACTTTTTTCCCCCCTCCCCCTCCCGAATGTGAAGACTTCCTTTTTTTTTTTTTTTTTTTTTTTTTTTTTTTTTGCAGTTTTTGAGCAGCGCTTCAAAGCCAACCTGTTTTTGTTATTAAGCCTGTACCGTAAAGAAACAGGAAGGCGAGTGAGTACCAGCTGTCTTGCTGCAGTGGGTTTAAATGGATTTGAATGAGATGAGTGAGTGGTAGTAGTATTGAGTGAGATTGCTGCATGCATCTCCTTGATTTAAATGCCTGGGCTCGGATCCACCTAACCGGCCCTTGGCTGCAAAGGAAAAAAAAAAAAAAAAAGCTTCTGTATGCTTTGCAGCAGGTTGTATAGAGGATGACGGAAAAAAAAAAAAAAAAAAAAAGAAAAAAAAAACCAAAAGGGGGGAAAAAAAAAATACCAACAAAAACTCCAACCTTAAAGCTCCACCAAAAAACCCCCAAACACAGGTCTTGTGAATGCTGCATAAACTACAATGTTAAACAGAAATCTGGAAGTTCATGAAATGTTTGTTCTTGGGAAAAAATTTAAATTATTGCTCAGTTATACCAGATATAAAATCCAACTGGAAAGGTACACAAACATTGAAAAATGAGTCTCTCCGGTAAGCCCTCCAATTTGAGCTCCTTGGAGGCTCCTAGTAGGTGACTACTGCTGGTTTCTAGAGTATCTTTGGTGTTTGGAATAATTATCTTAAGATTTTTAGTTGAAACATAATCTTGCTGGGTACCAAAAGCAGGAAAATAAAATGAACAGAAGAGAGGGAAAATGTGGTGGGAATAATGTTTTCTTTTCACTCCTCTTGAACAAATGTTGATAGCCATTAAGAAAAGGCTTCTGAACTTAACACTGCTTATGTTGCCTTCTATACTACCAACACCTTTAAAGAAGTAACAATCTGTGGGGCTTTAGGATGAAGAAGGCTGCCAGGGTTCATTGTTTGTATGTAAGGTGAAGCCTCTGTAACATGTAAAATGATATTGAACACTATAGCTCCTGTCACTGGAGGTTGCTTCAGGTTCTGCATTTAAATGAGCAGTAATCTAGGTTGCCTGTGATCCTAAATTATAGTGGTATTTTATGTATTGGTAGAAGTGACTTAATTGTCCAATCAGTATTAAAAAAAAAATAGAGGCGTATGCCAGCCTCTAGCATATAGAACTACATTTTGGACATGAGGATTGTAGAATAGGTGGGAAGCTGTAATCTAGAGCAGTTGTATGAAATACTAAGGTAAAATATTCCTTACCTGCAGAGGCTTCAAAAATACAAAACAGCCTCAGCATAATTAACAGGATTTCTATTTTTGTAAGTTTTAGAATGGTGGTTTTAAATTTACCAACACTAACAATTCATTAAAAAAATTCAATGATGGGCAGCCTGGGTGGCTCAGTGGTTTAGTGCTGCCTTCAATCCAGGGCGATCCTGGAGACCTGGGATTGAGTCCCACAGCAGGCTCCCTACATGGAGCCTGCTTCTCCCTCTGCCTGTGTCTCTGCCTCTCTCTCTCTCTCTCTCTCTCTCTCTCTCTCTCTCGGTCTCTCATGAATAAATAAATAAAATCTTAAAAAAAATTCAATGACATTAGAGTTTAGGCTATTAGGGATTGTGTTAAATAAATTCACTATATTTTGAAATTGAGTATACTGTGTATCCTTCCGGGTATGCGTTATTTCTCATATCAGGGATAAATTTTTATCCCTATATAACAGTATTTCAATAAATCCTGCCCCATCTCTAGACAAATAAATTAGAATTTATTCAGTAAGGAGTGAGTGTATTGCTGGACCCTGGATCTTTTTTCTAGGAGATGCGAAATAAAAAATAGTTTTTGAGATGATTACTTACTAATAAAACCTTCTTTTTTTTAAAAAAAAATTTTTATTTATTTATGATAGTCACACAGAGAGAGAAAGAGGCAGAGACACAGGCAGAGGGAGAAGCAGGCCCCATGCACCGGGAGCCCGACGTGGGATTCGATCCCGGGTCTCCAGGATCGCGCCCTGGGTCAAAGGCAGGCGCCAAACCGCTGCGCCACCCAGGGATCCCTAATAAAACCTTCTTGGGATCCCTGGGTGGCGCAGCGGTTTGGCCCCTGCCTTTGGCCCAGGGCGCGATCCTGGAGACCCGGGATCGAATCCCACGTCGGGCTCCCGGTGCATGGGGCCTGCTTCTCCCTCTGCCTGTGTCTCTGCCTCTCTCTCTCTCTGTGACTATCATAAATAAAAAAAAAAAAAAAAAAAAAAAAAAAAAAAAAACCTTCTTGATGGGTCTTTTGAAATAAACTTTCTTACTATGTCAGGGACATAGTATAAAGTTTTTTTTTTTTTTTAACTGTATTATTCTAGAATAGTTTTTTTTTTTAAATTAAAAAAATTTTTTTTTTTTACTTATGATAGTCACACACAGAGAGAGAGAGAGGCAGAGACACAGGCAGAGAGAGAAGCAGGCTCCATGCACCGGGAGCCCGACGCGGGATTCGATCCTGGGACTCCAGGATAGCGCCCTGGGCCAAAGGCAGGCGCCAAACCGCTGCGCCACCCAGGGATCCCTAGAATAGTTTTTTTAAAGACTATGTTTTTTAGAATTCTTTAAAAAAGATTTTAAGAATATTTTAGTTTGGTCTGTAGGGTAAGATAGAAAACCAAAACTGCTATTGTCCTATGCTGAATTGGTATTAAAATAAATGGCTTTAGGGTTTCTTTTTACCTTTTTTTTTTAGAGTATATAATTTCGAGCCTTGGCCTGAAGATGTAGACTACTTTTGAAAACTTGATTTGTTGCAAGTTTGGAATGAGTAGCCTCCAGTGGCTGTCTACACTGGAAAGCGACCACAGTTTAATGCAGTTGTTACTCTAATGATATATAGGACTAGAAAAACTAGTTGTTGATCATGTTGACAAGTTTCTCATAGGTTAAACCAGACAGGACCTGTCCTAGTTTGGTTTGAACTTACTATATATTCTGTAGTGCAGAATATTCTTTTTTTTATTGTTGAGTGGTTAAAGCTCTGGGAGCAGAAAATTAGTATTGGAAATGCATATTTACTTTCCTTCTTATAGTTCATCAGATTAAAGAAATAGGTGACTGTATATTAATTTAGATCCTTAGGGATAGCATTGAGATTGAGTACTGCAGTAAAATATAGGCATTTTCTTCCATTTTATTGAGTGCTTTTTTTGGGGGTCAGAGGAGGGGATTACAAAATGAACATTTCTCTGTTAAAGTGGAGGAGGGGCTCTATTGTAATGAGGCTCATTCCTTCATTTTGTTAGTGTTTGTTAGAGAAATTCATTTAGTCCACTGGTTTTCTGATAGGATTTCTGGGAGATTGTTTTGGGCTAAGGTGCAGTTTATCCTGAGTCTAACCTTATTTTCAGCTCCTAACAAATGATGGAATTGACTTGAATTTAATCGCCTTTCCCTTTCCTACCTTCTGGTAGAGAGTTGTTAAATGAACAGGAAAATGGCCAGAAGATACACAGCAGGAGTTGAAAGGAAGACCTGCGCTGTCTAGGAGGCTGATTTATCCACAAACTGGATAATCTTCTTAGACTGTGTACTGCTGGGTTCCAACTTTGTCAGCATTAACTCAGTTTGGTAGGTTCTGCTGGCCTAGGTCAGTTTAGGCCGGGGGGGGGGGGGGGGGGGGGGCGTAATTAAGGTTTATTTAACTGTAGTAAATGTGGCTTATAGGCAAAGGAAAGTCTGACCTATCTGGCAAATGGATTTTATGCATTTCAAAGAATATTTTAAGTGCAAATGGACTAGTCTTTTCTGTTAGTCTTTTTTCCTAGTTTTCATTAGGATGTCTGTGCCCTATTTTTTCCATTAATTTTTTTTTATCAGTATGTTCTAGGAAAGTGTGACTTTTTTTTTTTTTACTTGTTTTTGAAGGGTAACTTCTTGTCTGCTCTTCACTTATGAAGGTATTCTTCTAAAATGTTTAATTTCTTTGGTTAGAGGCTATGAGTAAGGGTTCTGAAGTTCCACTTTTTGGAAATTAGGCTGATTAGATTACTAAATTTAACTCTTCATCATCCACATAAGAATGAAAAGGGAATATTGGCATGGGTACCACATAGTAATGGATAATCTACTGCTCCCTGGGGCTTTGCTTTTGGTAGCTATGGCAGCTGAGTAGGAGTGGTAGATGGATAGATGGGAAAAGACTGCAGAAGTCAGCATAATCCTCAATTAGGATAAGCCTCATGGTTAATTGAATGTTGAGTGTACAGGTTAAATCCCATTATAACAAACTCCAGGGGACTAGCTAAATTATTTTGTTGTACTGGAATTGAGCTTTTTTGAATATTGTTTGAAATAGATTAGTCTTTTTGTTTTTGTTAGAGGCGTTGGAAAAATTTTTATTGTAACAATTTGACAAGTTGTTACTCGTAAACCAATGTGTTTGACTTTCATATTTAATGCTTTTGCCTTTAAAAAGGAAAGAACTTATGCTGAACTGGGCATATAATTTATCCCCCTTCCCAACACCCCCATGTCTCAGTATAAAGTAGCTCCATTGGTTTATCTCAACAATCAAATAAATTTTTAAGTACTACTGCCACCATCAAAGTGTGGTCAGAGGAAATGGGAAATTCCCTAGGTTTCCAGGTGACTGCTGCTGGTAATTTTTCCTGCCCTTGATAGCTTTTTAAAATAAATGAATAAAAAAAAATAAATGAGTATACTCCAATTTGTTTTGAACTTTACTTTGTCAGTTATAATTAGGGTAGCACTTTTCCATTGATTACAGTGTAGTTTGAGATAGAGATCCGAATGATGTTAAAAAAAAAAAGTGATGGTAGTTTAGTAGTCATAAATATGAATTTTTCAGAAACAAGATTAATGAGAAAAGTACTATAATGCTTGGCCAGAAATACTTTTTTTTCCTGTCCTGTACTTTGAAATTGGTGTTCGAATTTAAGGCATTTGTATCCCACCTTCATATCTAAGGCTAGCATTTTTATTTTGCTTAGAGAGTTGTGATTGGGTGCAGCAAGACATTTTTGAAGTCATTCTTTTAAGTAGATGTTCCATGAAGGAGGGAAAATCTGAAAGAGGGAATCTCAAAGCAACCCAAGCAGTGTTTTGAAAGTTCTTGAGTCAAGAATAATGACTGGCTAGTAGGCAGGAAGCCTGCAGTTGCATTGTGGTATTGTTCCTCCATCTTATGCATTTGAGAACTTGAGCACAAAAGAGGAGAAAGCATGGGGAGGGGAAGAAAGAGTTCTAACAAAAAAAGAGAGGCTTTTGGAGTAAATATTCTTTACTATTCTGTTTAAGTAAAATCTAAAACCAAATTATTTTTACTTTGAGAGGAAGTATTTATCATAATCTAAGTGTCCTAAACTGATATTTTTATAAATGAGAGTTGTTACTGGTGGAAAGAACAGCATGATCATACTTTGGTTTTAAAACAACTTAAAAAAAAAAAAAAAATCTCAGGGTACCTGGCTGGCTCAACTGGATAAGCATGTGACTCTTGATCTCCAGGCCATGGGTTCGACCCCCACAACGAGTGTAGAGATGAATAAAAATAAACATATATATGTATATATATAAGTTTACATGTGAAAGCCTTTGAATATTTCCCCTTTGTTACCTAATCAGTATCATTTGTTTGCTTGTTACTTTGAAAATGATACTTACCTGTGAAGAATTGAGAATAATTTGTAAACTAGTACTGTAAGCTTCCTGCAAATTAATCCCTAGGTCTTTCTTGAAATTTATAAAACAAAGAGGGTGGAGTATATATTCTTCCAAGGTTCATTATATTGGAAAATTCTATAAACTTAAAGCATTGTATAGATATGTAGAATAGCCTTATATTTATGTTTTCTTGGTCAAACATTAAATGGATTACGCTCTTTATACCAGATAATGGTAACCTGTCAGTGCTGACTCATCAGTTTGGAGTGGATGACTGAGCTCCTGACTTCACTGTAGTATATGCTACGAGCTGCATAGTGCATGCCTGCACACGTGTGCCTTTGTAAGTGGGAGGGGGAGAGAGTTTTCAGCCCCCTCCTTCTGTTGTAAGAAAATAAAGTCATATTTTTCTTTACTCTCAGTAAAACTGTCATCAGTGAAATGGATTATTGAATTTAAGTCACTGTAGAGTAGCTGTATCAGCTTGATTTTGTTTCCAGATTGAAATTTGGCAACTTTATTTGAAAATGTTTTAAGGATTACCCAGTATTCTCTTCACCAGATTGTGTCGTTAGTCTAAACACCTTCTGCTTCATCTAGGTTCATGGTGTTTTGTAAGACTTTCATCCCAGCCAAGGTAGTTGGCCCTGTTACTGTCAGAGCAAGTGTTTGGCTGCATCTAGGAAAATCTAACTTTGCTAGTGAGAAAAATAACTGCACACAGATGTTGCATCCATTGGAGGGCCAGTAATATAGTATCTTCTTCATGTAATAAGACTATTACTATACTAAGTTTTAAGAGTACTATCAGGAATCAGTAAAATGAATTCAGGAAGCTACTTTCAAAGTGCACAACCACATCTAGATTGGTAGAAGGTAGATGGATCCCAAGTTAGGTGAACCTGGAATTGTGAACTTGTCCAGTAAATTCCAGTTTTCTTTTTCTTCCCTCAAAGTACAAAATCTTCCCAAATGTTACTTTTTAAACTGATTTTTCCTAAGACCATTCTCTTAGCCATGAGGCCTTAAGCTTTAATCATCTTTAATTTGCTACTGTTTGGCGCTTGCCCACTCTCCGTACACACATACTTAACCAGTGTTTATTAAGCTTGTAGTGTTTAAGGCGCTGTGAGAGTTAAGGTTTTGACCTCCAAGTGCACACAATCAATCAGGTATTCACATCACTTCAGTACAAGGCAATCAATTTTGCTTATGAAGTCAAGGAGAAGTTCAGAGGGGGAAAGGGACTACTTCTGACCAGGTGATCTGGATGCAGATCTTTGAAGAATGAGTAAGATTTTAATATGGAGTGAGCAATTTCTGTTGGTGAGAGATCATTAGCAAGAATTCAGAGGTAAGGCATTTTAAGACTTGGTCATTTAAATATTCAATGTGTTAAGTGAGTGGATTTGAATAAACCTGGTTTTGTTTTTTCAGAATCCTATTGATATATTTCTCTTAAATATATTTATGTATACATATATGTTTTTTAACAGATTTTATTTGACATAGAGCACAAGCAAGTGGAGCAGCAGGCTCCCTGCTCAATCTTACAATCCTGGGATCATGACCTGAGCTGAAGGCCGACACTTAATTGACTGAGCCACCCAGGCACCCCTTAAATATATTTTCATTACAATTTCTAACACTGTAGGGATCCCTGGGTGGCGCAGCGGTTTGGTGCCTGCCTTTGGCCCATGGCACGATCCTGGAGACCCGGGATCGAATCCCACGCCGGGCTCCCGGTGCATGGAGCCTGCTTCTCCCTCTGCCTATGTCTCTGCCTCTCTCTCTCTCTCTCTGTGACTATCATAAAAAAAAAAAAAAATTTCTAAAACTGTAATTCAGGCCCTTTATTTCTAGGTTATGTAACAGCTTTCAAAGTAGTCTCTGTTCTTTCCCTAAGTCCTCTCTGTACTTATTATTATTATTATTTTAAAAAGATTTTATTTATTCATGAGATAGAGGGAGAGAGAGGCAGAGACACAGGCAGAGTGAGAAGCAAGCTCCATGCAGGGAGCCTGACGTGGGACTCGATCGCAGGACTCCAGGATCATGCCCTGGGCCGAAGGCAGGCGCTAAACCGCTGAGCCATCCAGGGATCCCCATCTCTGTACTTAGTAAACATCATTTTGATTACGGTTTTTGCTTATAAATCTGCAGAGTACAATCCTCCTTAACCTAGTATCAGTTGTTAACATAGTCTTTTTAAACTCAGTTTTCCTATTTGTGTTGTCCCTTGTGTCAATCACACTGCTGCTTTCTGCCTCTTCTCCCTTGTTATCTAGGCCTAGTCTTCAAGGTCCAGTTCAGATCCTATTTAAGTAAATTTCCTAGGCCACCACAGCTGAAAATATAGTTCTTATTTTCGGATATGAGTCTTTATTATCTCCTCACATGCACAGGAGTCAGTATTGATTGGTAGGACAGAGTCAGTCAAATTGTCAATTTTTTGAGGTGGGGACCATTTCTTTTAAGCTTTTGAAATCTATTATTTTTTTTTTTTTAAATCTATTATTTTTTCAAATATATTCATTAAGTTCAAATGCTTGGTGTTTGGATATGAAAGTTTCTAGAGTTCTCTCAAGTCAGTTTTTCTTTTTTTCTTTTTTTAAAGATTTTATTTATTCCTGAGAGACAGAGAGAAGGCAGAGGGAGAAGCAGGCCCCCCACAGGGAGCCCGATGTAGTACTGGGTCAGGGACTCCGGGATCACGACCTGAGCAACCTGAGCCAAAGGCAGATGCTCAACTGCTGAGCCACCCAGGTGTCCCTCAGGTCAGCTTTTCTATTTGGATATTGGGATAAAATTAGAGTCCTAAGGATTTGCTTGGGATGTATGTCTCCCTCATAGAGTTGTCCCAGATAAATCATGTCTGGGTCTTGCATGCATTCATATTTACCAAATGCTGTAGGACTGACAGTCCTGTAAGTTGTCAGATGTTTGTATTCAGTATCACTGTTCTCCAAAGAATTGTGCTAAGTATTGTAGGCATTAAAATCTCTTTGTGATCTAGGAGCTTATAATCTAGCTGAGAAATAAGTATAATTGAAAAAATATAGTTGCAACAATATAAGTGGTTCAAAAGTTCAGAGGAAGAAAAGGTCATTTTCGACTGGAATTGTTAGGGAATGCTTCATGGAGGAGATAGGTAGACCTAAAGGGTCTTAATTACTGCTTCTGATCTTTCTTTCCCACATCTTTTATTCTGTAGTGCTTAGTTACATTAAAAAAAATTAAAAAATGTTTAAAAATATTTTTAATTGAAAAGGAGGCATAAACATGATAGAATTGAAGCAGTACAAAAAGGTGGTATACCTTGAAAAAGTAAGGATCCTGGTCCCCCAAGTCTTTGGTCTTTATAACTACCCCCCTTTCCAAAGGTTACTGAAGTTAGAGGATATTCTGTACGTATAGTTGTGGATGTCTCTCTCCAGTATCTTTTTCCTAATCTCTCCCACTCCTTTTTTTTTTTTTTGAAGATTTTATTTATTTATTCATGAGAGATACACACACACACACACACACAGAGGCAGAGACACAGGTAGAGGGAGAAGCAGGCTCCATGTAGGTAGCCGGACATGGGACCCAGTCCTGGGGTTCCAGGATCACTCCTGGGCCAAAGGCGGCACTAAACTGCTGAGCCACGTGGGCTGTCCTCCCTCTATTTCTGATTAAAGTGGGGCTCCTACTATTTTCACTTAACAAAAGAACTTGGAGAGCCTTCTATATATCTCACATTTTTAAAAAGCTGTATAATATTCCACTGTACAAATGGATTTTGTGTGTAACTTATTTTAACCAGTTCTGCATTGCTGTTTCCAGTCTTTTACTATTTTGATTGATACTGCAGTGAACTATATGTAGATCTGTGTGTAGGCTTGAGTATATCTCAGTATAGGCATCTTAGAAATGAAATTTCTGAATCAAAGGAAATAAACATTTAAAACTTTAATGGCTCTTACCTAGTTGCCTCCAGAGGGGCAACTGTTTTTTGTGACAGAGCCTTTCTCCTTTGTTATTTATTGTTATAAAGGTAATCTCTATGCCTAAGAGACTGAGAGAGGCAGAGTCATGGGCAGAATGAGTAGCAGGGTCCCTCTGGGGAGCCTGATGCAAGACTCGATCCCAGGACCACTGAGCCACCCAGGTGTCACTCTTATTTACCTTTTAAAAACTTATCTCTGGGGCCGCCTAGGTGGCTCAGCGGTTGAGCATCTGCCATTGGCTCAGGGTGTGATCCTGGAGTCCTGGGATCAAGTTCCACATCGGGCTCCTTGCGTGGAGCCTGCTTCTCCCTCTGCCTGTGTCTCTGCCTCTGTCTCATGAATAAATAGATAAAATCTTAAAAAAAACAACAACAAAACTTTGCATGTTTGACTGTTTGAAGGCATGAGATCTATAGTCTTTTGTCTAAGTATGAAACTAAACTCCTTCCCCTGGTGTGCCCAAAGCCTTTCATAATCTGACTCTTAATCTGTATTTCCAGCATTATCTCCTTAATTCTATGAATTTTGTACTTTAGCTGTTAAGTTTCCCTTGTTCTGTTTTACCTGCTTTTACTCTAGTAAAATTCTTTTTCCTGTGTGCTGATTCATATTCTTAGATATAAAAGATAAAAGCTACCATTTATCCAAGCCTATATACTTGGACAGTGTTGGGTGTTTAATGTATATCATCTCATTTAACAGTCTTTTGTACTGTAGAGCCCTTTTTTTTTCTTCAAATGAAGTCTTCTACAAAACCCTGTTCAAAATAGAAAATGTGATTTTATTAAAATTTATTTTGTTGAATTTTAAACTGCTGGTTATAAAGGCAGTGGAAATGAGATTGCTGTGATGAATATAAAAATTTGAAATTGGGTTATGAAGAACTATTATGGATCTAAATCCATCTCTGTCTCTAGTTTATTTCTGTATTATGAAAATCCCAACTCATACAGATATATGGTTGCAAATGGTCTCAGTTCAAAAATATTTTTTGATATATATAACTGTTGCACATGGGATAAATTCACAAGGTACCAAAGGGTATTCAGTGGAAAGACATCCTTCCTCAGCTGTCTTCCAGCCATATCCCTGTCCCCTCTCAGAGTTATTGTTAACTGTAGAGTCATTGTTAACTGTAGGCTGTTAACTGTAGGCCTATAAATGCATAGGTTTAAAAGCTTTTAAATTTAGTGAATTTCTGCTACTTTTTTTTGGGGGTAAGCTTTATATTAAGGTGTAGTGTACATTCAGAAAAAATGTACAAGTATAGGTAGATAAATTTTTTTTTTTTTTTTAGGTAGATAAATTTTCATAAAACTAACACAGTTATGTAATTGGCACTCAGGAGCCCTGTTCTGGATTGTGTATATTTTTTAAATGATCTTGGGCAAGGTTTCATATCTATTTTTATAATTTTAAATTCTTTCTAATGGTTACACAGTATTCCACTGTGTGGATATGTATTGTATTTAGTTTCATATTACTACAAACAAAGCTGTAAGTGAATATCCTCATATGTATTTCTTTGTTCCCATGTTTTGTTATAGAGCATATAAGAATTTCTGGAAGTAGAATGCTAGAGTATTAAGAAGTATGAATTTTAAGTTTTATAGATAATTGCAACTAGGTCCCGGTTGTAGAGGTTGTATCAATTTATGAATCCACCAGCGGTGTATAGAAGTACTTGTTTCCCTTAGTGTTTCTTCTTGTGCTTTTATGATTTCTTTTTCTTTTGTAACTAAAAAAAAAATCATGTAAGAATTTAAAGAATGTAAAATAAAGGGGGTCTGGCTGGCTTAGTTGGAAGAACATGGGACTCTTGATCTTGGGGTTGTGAGTTCGAGCCTCGTGTTGGGTATAAAGATTGCTTACAAATAAAAGCTTTAAAAATGAAGTCAGGATGTCAGACTGGTAGCATAGATTAATGAGGTGGTAAACTACAATATGTTGTGATTATTTACTGTTTCATGTGTTTAAAGTGTTTAAAATGTAATTATATAACATTTGGATGTGCTTTTAATATGTAGATATCTGCTTTTATGAAGTATAATTTACTTATACTAAAATCGAACCATTTTAAGTGTGCTGTTTTGACAGATGTAAACTGCTGTGTTACTACCACCACGATGAAGATTCAGAACATTCACATCTCTAAAAGTTCTATCTTGCCCATTTGTATTCAGTCCTTTTCTGGGGTTTGTAGTATTCAGTCAACCACTGTTTTTGCCTTCTATCACTATAGTTCACTTTTTTCTTTTTTTCAACTTTATTGAGGTATAATTGACATTCAGTTAATTCTGTATATTTAAAGTGTGCAATTTGAGTTTTGACATTGAAGTCCACCTGTGATCTGTCACCACAAGTACAATATGAAAATATGTAGTGACTCTAATAGAAGTATCTTTGTATCTCTTTAAAATCCATTCCTCCCCCAGTCTTCTGTAATTACTGATCTCCCTTATGTCACTGAAGATTAATTGACCTTTTTGAGAATTTCATATAAATTGAATTGTTGCCGTGTATTCTCTCTGCCTCCCTGTCAGATGATCCTTTCTTGAAATATTTTCCTTTGTAGTTTTTTTTAAGATTTTATTTATTTATTCATGAGAGACTCAGAGAGAGAGAGAGAGGGGCAGAGACATAGGCAGAGGGAGAAGCAGGCTCCATGCAGGGAGCCTGATGTGGGACTCTATCCTGGGACTCCAGGATCACACTCTGAGCCAAAGGCAGATGCTTAACTGCTGAGCCACCCAGCATCCCTCCTTTGTTGTTCTCCTTTGTCGTCCATTTCACTGGACCACTGTTGGTGTCATCTATGATGTCATGAGGGTGGCAGCCATCAGCATTGCAGCCCAAACACTGGGCAGTCCCCAGGATCTCTTTAATGGTTCTAGAGAATTTTCTGGCTAAAGACGTGCCTAATCTGTTGAGCAGTGTTGACAATCTCATCAAAAGTAATATTTCTCCTGTGGTTAATAGGGCAAAGGCCGCTCACTTGTTTTTTTCCTGCTTTCTGCCTATTGGACGTTCCTTGAAGTCTTTGATAATCGGAGCAGAGGCAGAAGGTACCACTTCAGTCTGGGCCTTTTTGTTCTGAATGGTCAGTTTCACTGTAATCCTCATACCCTTCCTATCACCCGTGCCTTAGTGATATCATCACCATCCTTTTTTCGGTGACAGATCTAGGAGCTGATCTTGGGAGCCAGCTCAGACATGGCATCAACTTCCTCACTGGCATACCTCAGGTATGAGTTTGATCTGGTTGGGGTTGAACTTAGGTAGGCAGCATGTTGGAGGCATCTGGTGTTGGATGAGCCTGAATTTGGGATGACTGAAGATAGTTGCACCTTTGCTTCCTTTGAGCTGAAATCCAGAAGTACTATGTACTTTTTTTTTGAGGGGAGCTGGTTTTTTTTTTTTCAATTAACACTGTATAGTTATATTGAGATTTATCCATGTTGTTGCATATGTCTGTAGATTTTTATATATTCCTTTTTAAGTAATCTCTACTCCCAGTGCAGGGCTCAAACTTGACAGCCCTGAGACCAGGAGTTGCATGCTCTACCAGCTGAACCAGGCAGGTGCCCTGCTTATATCAGTAGTTTTATTTTTGATTGATTAGTGCTATTTCTTTGTATAGTTTTATCCCAGTTTATCTATTCACATAGATAACTGTTGATGAACATTTGGGTTGTGTTCAGTCTTTTATTAAGAAAAATAGAGCTTCCGTGGCATTTGTATACAAGGATTTGTAGGGACATAGGCTTTTATTTCCTCTTGAGTAAATACATAGGAATAGAATGGGTTATATGCTAGGTGTATGTTCAACACTTGAAAATTTTAAGAAACTGGGGCACCTGGGTGGTGCAGTTAGTTAAGTGTCTGACTTTTGGTTTTAGCTCAGGTTGGTGATCCCAGGGTTGTGAGATCAAGCCCTTGTGTTGGGCTCTGTATTCAGCGTAAAGTCTGCTTGAGAGTTTTTCTCCCACTCCACTCCCTGTGCCACCTGCCATACACTTGAATTTTCTCACTCCCTCCCCTTTCTAAGATAAATAAAAAGTTAAAATAATTTTTTAAAAAAATTGCCAGCTGTTTCTCAAAGTGGTTGTACCATCTTATATGTCTTGATTCTTCTTCTTTTTTTTTTTTTTAAGATTTAAAATTTTTCTTTGATCTCCACACCCAACATGGGGCTCCAACTCACAATCCTAAGATCAAGAGTCACACAGATGCTATACTGACTGAGTCAGCCAGGCTCCTCAATATGGTCAGTCTTTTTTTTTTTTTTTTTTTTAAGATTTATTTATTTATTTATTCAGAGAGAGAGAGAGACAGAGAGAGAGGGGCAGAGACACAGGCAGAGGGAGAAGCAGGCTCCATGCAGGGAGCTGGACATGGGACTCCTGGGACTCCATCCCGGGTCTCCAGGATCACACCCTGGGCTGCAGGCGGCGCTAAACCACTGCACTACTGGGGCTGCCCTGGTCAGTCTTTTTTTAATGTTAGCCATTCTAGTGGGTGTATAGTGGTATTTCATCATAGCTTTAATTTGAGTTTCCTTAATGAGTAATAATGTTGAGCATATTTTCATGTACTTGTTTAAGGTGAGGTGTCTGTTCATATTTTTTGCTATTTTTAAGTTGGGTGGTTTAGCTAATTGAGATTTAAGAGTTCTGTAGATACAAACCTTTTTGGATATATGTTTTAGAAATATTTAATTTGAGGGGTGCATGGGTGGCTCAGTTGGTTAAGCATCTGCCTCTTGATTTTGGCTCTGCTCATGATCTCAGGATTGTGAGATAGAGGCCCGTGTTGAGCTCTGTGCTGAGTGTGGAGCCCTCTCTCTTCCTCTGCCCCTCCACCCCTTCCCCTGCTTGCGTGCTTATTCTGTCTTTAAAACAGATTTTTTTTTTGAGACCGTGGTATGCTGTTTGATTTTCTTAACTTTTTGGAAGAGCAAAAGTTTTTAATGTCATTGGAATTCAGTTTATTAATTTTTGCATTTTATAGTTCATACCTTTTTTGTTGCATTTAAGAAATCTTAGCCAAACCCAAGGTAATTAAGATTTACTGTTATGTTTTCTTCTAGAAGTTTTATAGATTTAGCTCTTAAATTTGAGTATATGGCCATTTGAGTTAATTTTTGTGTATGATATAAGAGTTGAGGTTCATATTTTGGTATATGGCTATTGAATTTTTCCAGCACCATTTGTTGAAAAGATTATACATTTGCCATTGGATTGTCTTGGCACCTTTGTTGAAAATCAACCACATACGTGCAGGTCAGTTTATCTGTCTGTCTTAACCCCAGTCTTGCAATCAGATAAGGTAAATCATCCAACTTTGTCTTTTCTTCTCCCATTTGTTTTGGCTGTTGTAGGCCCTTTTTGGCTTTTATTTCCATACAGTTAGAAGAATATTGCTGATTTCTGCAGAATCTCTGTTGTGATTTTGATTGTGATTGCATTGAACCAATTGATAATTTGGGAAGAATCAATTTCTTAAAAATGTTGTGTCTTCTGTGAACTTGTCTTAGATCTCTCCTTAGGTCTTCTTTAATTTCTCTTAGTGTTTTGTAGTTATCAGCATATAGATCTTACTGTCAAATTTATCACTAAGCTCCATATTTTAAAATGTGATTGTACGTAGTATTTAAAAAATTTAAACTTTCCAATAATTTTGTTAGTATGTAGAAATAATGAGTGATTTTTATATACTGTATATTTTGTAACCTTGCTAAACTCATTTTTTAGTAACTTTATGTAGTTTGCTTAGGATTACATCCATAGGTAATCATGTTTGTGAATAATTTTATTTCTACCTTTTCAATTAGTATGCTTTTTCTTTTTCTTTTCTTTTCTTTTTTTCTTTTCTTTTTTCTTTATTATAATGACTAATGCAGTCTTGGGATTTTGATTGTGATCAGTTTGATCAATTTGGGGAGATAATCTTTGTCTTACCCTCAGTCTTAGTGGGTAAGTATTCAGTCTTTTACCACTAAATAAGATGTTACTTAAAGGTCTATTGATCTATTGATTTACCTCTATCCCCCCTGCTTTTGTTACTGAGTTTTAAGAGTTTCTTTTTTAAAATGTATATTCTGGATATATGTCTTTATCAGATATATTTTGCAAATATTTTCTCTGTCTTTGGTGGTACAGATCTTTATTGGTGATCAGCAGTGTTTTGGTATAATGCTCAAGTTTTTGATTATATGTATATTTTGGGGAATAACAACTGTTTTAAAGCATAGATAACAGTAATGCAAATGTATAAAAATCCCATTTCTTCATGTAAATGGAAGGAAAAACTAAAGTTGTTAACCTAGGATATAGCAGTTCTTTTTTTTTTTTTTTTTTAAGATTTTATTTATTTATTCATGACAGACACAGAGAGAGAGAGAGAGAGGCAGAGACACAGGCAGAGGGAGAAGCAGGCTCCATGCAGGGAGCCCGATGTGGGACTCGATCCCAGGTCTTCAGGATCCGGCCCTGGCCCGAAGGCGGTGCTAAACCGCTGAGCCACCTGGGCTGCCCGGATATAGCAGTTCTTTTTTTTTTTTTTTTCTTTTTAAGATTTATTCATTTATTTATGATAGAAAGAGAGGCAGAGACACAGGTAGAGGGAGAAGCAGGCTCCATGCCAGGAGCCCGACGGGGGAGACTTGATCCTGGGACTCCAGGATCGTGCCCTGGGCTAAAGGCAGGCGCCAAACTGCTGAGCCACCCAGGGATCCCCAGCAGTTCTTAAACTCAATAAATTTTCTACTGTATTTAACTGTTAAAAGTCATTTTTCATCTTAAATAGCTGGGAACTTGATGTGTCCTTTTACCTCTTTAATAAGTTCTTATCTATTTCCTCATTTATTATTACAGAGTAAGATTAAAAACATCAAATATATCAGTCTGGTATAATCCTAATGAAAAAGTGTTGAAGACTTTTCTAAAAATTTGAGTCTTAGTTATGCTGGTTTGTCATTCTTCCCTCTTGAATCCTTACTGATCTCTGTGACTTAACCTCTGTTAGTATAGTATAGTCCTTTCTCACCAAGCTGTTATATACGGTCTTCTCTTTTCATGGTGTCTGTGCTTAACTATTCTACTGGTTATATTAGCTTTTTTTTTTTTTTTTATAAAGCTTTTATTTATTCATGAGAAAGGGGTTGGGGGGGGGGAAGGGAGAGAGGCAGAGACACAGGCAGAGGGTGAAGCAGGCTCCATGCAGGGAACCTGATGTGGGGTGGGACTCGATTCCCAGGACTCCAGGATTGTGTCCTGGGCCACAGGCAAGCGCTCAACCAGGGATTCCCTATATTGGCTTTTGAGTGCCTCCCCTACAAGCTAATGACAAAATACCAGCTTCACAATGTGCTATTTATCACATTTAGAATTTATATTAAATTATTGGAACCTTAAATTGCCTAAATATTTCCCTAGACACTTTACTCTTTGAAAAGAGTGACACCTTAGTTTGCTTACTAGTCCCCTCACCCTAATTTGAAGATTGATATTTTAATTCTTCTCTGTCTAAATTATTCTTTGTATCATGCTGGAATTTTGGAATATTTTGTAATTTACACTTAAGACTAGTTTAAAAAGAAAACAGTGGAAATTTCCAGCTTAAAAAAAATAAAACAGCTACTGGTCTAATAACTACTTTGCAGGAAGAAAGAAATATGAAAAGAACCGCAGACGTTCTGGATGTCAGCCTGTGAAATTTTCCACGATTCTTCATAATAACATGCAGGCATGCTTATACTGCTGGATTCAGTGCAACTGCAGTTGTGCTCTGAGTGGAATTTGAAGCTATTCTATCAATGATAAAATGGCACTTGGCCAGCTTTTAGTGATGAGTGCATACATTCACACATCTAAGGTACTGTGTGTTTGTTTCATTTGTGGCATAACACTGATAAGGGCATAACTTGCACAGTTACTTAAAACTTTTGATTTCAAAATTGTTTTAAATTTTTTTTTTGTTTTTTGTTTAGTAGATTCATTATGCCTCTGAGAATATAGATACATAAAATCATTATTTTACAGTGCTGTGTAGATATTTATTATATAGAGTTTTATACTATATTGAACTCTCAGAAAACTAAAAAAATTTAAAAAGATTTGCATAAGCTCAATATTAATTTGATGTGAATTCAAGAAACATTTTAACTTCTCTCAGGTTAGTGTTTCAAAGCGTCAGTAGACTTTGTATTAAAGTTGGTATTTGTGTTGTGGTTTGGCTATTTCAAATTTCAAGGTAAATCCTATTACACTGTTTTCCTAGTGAGGGAAATACAGGTTGCCCAGTTCTGTAAATTGGCAGAGCAGAATGATGAGTAGATTACTAAAAGATTGGGATTGCCCACCTCTACCTTCCTTCATCTTTCATCTGTTTCATGGCAAGTGCCTACTAGTAGTTTTAAGGTATGAAATTTAAAAACTCCAATTTTATGAATTCAACCTTTTAAATCCTTTTTTGTGCAGGGCAGGAGTGGCAGAGGGAGAGAGTTTTTTTTTTTTTTTTTTTTTTTAAGATTTATTTATTTTAGAGAGGGTAGGAGCAGAGGGAGAGGGAGAGAATCTCCAGTAGACTCCCCATGGAATGTGGTACCCAGTTGGGGCTCAATCCCACAACCTTGAGATAGTGACCTGAGCTGAAACCAAGAGTAACCAACTTAGCCACTCAGGTGCCCCATGGGAAAGAGAGAATCTTAAACAGGCTCCATGCCCAGTTTGGAGCCTGATATGGAGCTTAGTCTCCCAATCCTGAGATCATGACCTGAGCAGAAATCAAGAGTCAGATGCTTATTTGGCTGATTTTAAGTAATCTCTATACCCAGTGTGGGGCTCGAACTTACAACCCTAATATCAGAAGTCACATGCTTTACCAACTGAGCCAGCTAGGCACCTGTAACCTTTTAAATTCTTAGGTATTTTTACAGTGAGGAATTTGAATGTTCAAAGTGATACAGCTGATACACATACACGTCTTTGTGTGTTTTAACACTTCTAAGTTGGGATCCCTGGGTGGCGCAGCGGTTTGGCGCCTGCCTTTGGCCCAGGGCGTGATCCTGGAGACCCGGGATCGAATCCCACATCAGGCTCCCGGTGCATGGAGCCTGCTTCTCCCTCTGCCTGTGTCTCTGCCTCTCTCTCTCTCTCTGTGACTATCATAAATAAATAAAAATTAAAAAAAAAAAAACAACACTTCTAAGTCATTTACGTTTTGGAATTAAAGGCATATAATGTATATATTTTTCAGGATTGTTAGGTCTTAGAATTGAACAACAGTATTGTGATATAATCATAGGCTCCACCTCTTCCCTGTGGTCTTTTGCTCCTCCCTGTACAGTCTCATCCTTCCTCTTGGACTTCTCCTGTATTTATAACTCTTCTGACCTCTTCATGCCCTCTTCTTCTCAGCCCTTTTTGTCTCCCAACTATTTTATCCCTTTCCTTTCAACCTAAGTTTTCTTCTGGCCCATAGCCTTTTTTTGTTTTTGTCAACTTACCATCCTTCAAGTCTCTCATTTTTTCTAGTTACTCACTGTTACCAAAGTCTCTTTGCCTGTGGAAGGCTTCTTTGTTCCAAGTTCTCTGCTCCTATCAGATTGGTTTTTTTGTCTTTGACTCCTGAAGTGTACATCCTTTTTTTTTTTTTTAAGATTTTATTTATTTATTTGTGACAGAGAGAGAAGCAGGCAGAGACATAGTCAGAGGGAGAAGCAGGCTCCATGCAGGGAGCCGACATGGGACTCAGTCCCGGGACTCCAGGATCACACTCTGGGCTGAAGGCAGGTGCTAAACTGCTGAGCCACCCAGGCGTCCCCATGGAATTTACCTTTTTACACTGTCCAAAATCCTTTAATTCTCATTTCTGTTTCCATGTTTTAGTTTATTCTATAGAGATTTAGTGAGTGCTAGCTATGTGTTTGGCTGTTCTCTAGATATTAGGGATATACTAGGGACCAGAATGACTATGGAAAAAAAAACCCTCATAAGGAGACTGGAAAGTGGTGTGTATGTGTGTTGTGGAATTTACACTTTCCATGAGTAGTCATGATAACTTTCTCTGAGAAATTAGCATTTGAGCAAAGTGTCCAGGAAGTAAGCTTTTTGAATATTGGGGAGCGGGGGAGTGACCTATGCAGAGGGAACAGCCAGTGCAAAGGTTCTTTGGTAGGAGCATTTTTAGTGTATTTGAAGAACAGAAGGTGGCTAGTGTGCTGGAACACAGTGAATAAAGGAGTAAGTAGTAAGAGAAGAAATCTGAGAGGCTGTAATGTTTTCAGCTTTTGCTTTGAGCATGGTGGAGAACTACTGCAGGTGTTTTATTTTTGTTTTTTCCAGAGGGATCTTCTGATGCCCCCCCCCCCCAAAGTAAAGCCTTTCATTTTTTTTAAAGACTTTATTTATTTACTCATGAGAGACACACACAGAGAGGCAGAGACATAGGCAGAGGGAAAAGCAGGCTCTCTTCGGGAAGCCTGATATGGGGCTCAATCCCAGGACACTCCCCTCCCCTTCCCCCCACCCTGGGATCATGACCTGAGCCAAAGCACTGAGCCACCCAGGCACCCCTAAAGCTCTATATTTTTTGTTACAAAAGTAATTCATGTTCATGTGGAAAATACAGAAAGGTACAAAGGAGAAAATAAAGAAATCAAAGAGCAAATAAAGATTACCAGTAAATTTCATTCTCCATTATTGAAGATTTTGTGTGTCTGTCTTTCCATTCATTTTTCTTTGTGCCCATACCCTTTCTTTACTGTAGGGCTTAGCAGAGAACAAGTAAACTGAATTAGGCTTTAAAGAGATCCCCTTCAGCTGTTTTATGAAAAGTAGCCTTAAGAGGGCAAGAAGTAAGGAGACTTACTAGAAGGCTATTACTGTAATCCATGTATGAGATAATGTTGGCTTAGACCTAGGTGGTGGTAGTGGAGGTGATAAGAAGTGGTCAGATTTAGTATGTATCTTGAAGGTAAGCCAACAGAATTTTGTGATGGATTGAGTGTGGGGGGTGGCCAGTAGGGTGGGGCAGGGCAGTAGAGAAGGAGGGAAGAATCAAGGGTGACTCGGAAGCTTTTGGGTTGAACAACTAGAAACCTTTAGTTTCATTTTTCTTCCAAACTATCTAAGGTTCATTTCTGGCTCTTTTATTACGTGTTTTTCCTATTCATTTGAACTTGTGATTATTTCTTTTGCCAAGCTTCTAGTCTGTTCTGCCCAGCTTGGCACTTGGTACCCACTACAAGATGCCATGCATAACAAATTAATTGCTTCTCTAGTATTAGTATTATTTAGTTTTTAAACCTTTAAAACATTTTATTTAAGTAATCTCTGCACCCCATGTGGGGCTCAAACTCATGACCTTGAGATCAAGAGTCACTTTAGTGAGTATCCTTTTAGAGGATCATGCTGAATTTATGAATCTGCCAGGGACTAATAACATTGAGGACATTCAATAAATGTTGATTAATTGTATACTTCTCAGGCTTGAGAAGAAGGTAGGAGAACAACTTAAAGTAAATGCCTACCTCAGCTTACTTTGGCATATTGGCATCTTTTGAGAATGAATTGTTTTAGATAGTTATTTTCCTCAATTATTTTGAGTCTAAAAATATTTTTACTTTTTACTTTTTAATTTTTTAAAAAGATTTTTTAAAACATTTTATTTATTTATTCATGAGAGACACAGAGAGAGAAAGAGGCAGAGACACAGGCAGAGGGAGAAGCAGGCTCCATGCTGGGAGCCCGATGTGGGACTTGATCCCGGGACTCCAGGATCATGCCCTGGACCGGAGGCAGGCACTAAACCGCTAAGCCACCCAGGTATCCCCCTCTTTATTTATTTTAGAGGGGAAGAGGGAAAGAATCTCAAGCAGACTCCACCTCTTCCCTGCAAGCAGTGGGGTGGGGAGCAGGCCCAGTCTCACCACCCATGAGATCACAACCGGAGCTGAAACCAAGAGTCAGACGCCCACCTGACTGAGGCACTCAGGCACCCTGACTTTTTTTTTAAAGTGGGGATCCATGCTCAGTGTGGGGCTTGAACTCATGACCTCAAGATCAAGAATCACATATTCTGTTGACTGAGCCAGCCAGGTGCCCCAAGACTTTTTTTTAATGTTAATTTCTTACCTAATATGTGTAAAGCATCCTCAGGGATAAAAAGAGTAAGAAAAAAGATCCCTGCCTAGAAAGGAGTTTATGGTTTGGTGCAGACAATATAACATACACAAAATATGTATTCTTCATGAATATAACACTGTATTATGATTTAATGGAAAGCAAATTGTTAAAATGCTTTTGGCATCCTAAAGATTGTAGGGATACTTCTTCTTTTTTTTTTTTTTTTTTTGGGATACTTCTTTATTAAATGGTATTAGACTTCTGTGCTTTGAGTTATTTATTTATTTATTTATTTATTTATTTATTTATAAAAAATTATTTATTTATTCATGAGACACACACACACACACACACACAGGCAGAGACACAGGCAGAGGGAGAAGCAGGCTCCATGCAGGGAGCCTGACGCGGGACTCCAAGATCACGCCCTGGGCTCAAGGCAGGCGCTAAACCGATGAGTCACCCAGGGATCCCCTTGAGTTATTTTTTAAAGTAGCTTTTCAGACTTACTCCTCACCGTTGCTACTTGCAAATGTTAGTTGTGCTTATATACCCTCTTTCCCTTTGCTTTTATTTGTATGAGATTTCCTTGGAGCCTTATTTTCTTTTTTCTACCTAAAAGAATTGATGTTCAAATCTTCAACTACAATTAACTGCAAATCTTTAACTACAAGCTTTGGAAAAATGGTTTAACACTTTATTTTATTTTATTTTTTTTAATTTTTATTTATTTATGATAGGCACACAGTGAGAGAGAGAGGCAGAGACACAGGCAGAGGGAGAAGCAGGCTCCATGCACCGGCAGCCTGACGTGGGATTCGATCCCGGGTCTCCAGGATCGCGCCCTGGGCCAAAGGCAGGCGCCAAACCGCTGTGCCACCCAGGGATCCCGGTTTAACACTTTATAAGATGATTTTATTTTTATCTTTTTTGAAGATTTTATTTATTCATGAGAGACACACAGAGAGAGGCAGAGAAACAGGCAGAGAGAGAAGCAAGCAGGCTCCCCTTGGGAAGCCTGATGCGGGACTTGATCCCAGGACCCCCGGGATCAAGCCCTGAGTTGAAGGCAGACGCTCAACCATTGAGCTACCCTGGCGTCCCTGTTAGGATGATTTTTAAAGACCTAATTTGCTGTCTCCTGTGTTGTGTTTCACAGATAACCCAAATTATTATTCCTCTTTCAAATGAATCTAATATATGTTTTAGATGATCTTATGTCTCTTCCTTTCCTTTTCCTTTTTCTTTTTCCTTTTTCCTTTTTCCTTTTCCTTTTCCTTTTCCTTCCTTTCTTTCCCCCTTCCCCTTCCTATTCTACTTTTTCCCAAATATTTACTTAGAGAAAAATGCTTGGATGTCCTCTTTTGCTTCCAAGGATTTATTTTGAGTTTTGGTTGTGTTTTAATATCTTTCTTGGGTTGCTTAGCTTTTTCAGTATTTGGGACAATCTGTTGACTTGTGATTTTACTTACTTTCGTGTGTCATGGAAAGTATATGTATTAATAGAATATAAACTCTGTGAAGGTTGAGAGTTATTTTGTTTACTGCTATATCTCTACTGTCCAGAATGATGGCAGGGAGGTATATGGTGTGCACTCAGATATTTGTGGATTGAATTCAGAGAAGCAGTAGCAGTGTTTCCTGTTTATTGAGCATATGCTATATGCCAAAGTGCTGAGCATTTTAATAGATTTGGTGGTATTTCCATTTGTATTGCTGGATGAATTGTTTCCTAGTCGTATGATGGTGTGTGAATGGGTGTGAGGGAGGGAGGAGATGAAGCTAGCATTTGTTGAGGATGCTGCTAGCTGTTACCAAATTTAATCAAGTTCAATTACAGAGTATGTTATTTTATGTACCACTAGGTAAGAAAATGTAAAACTGCCAATTCAGCTATTGGATACTGAAGATAGCAGGACATACTCTGATTTCACAGATGAAAAAAAAATTCAAGAATCTGAAATAAGGAATTCTATAGTTTTATATAAACTCTCATTTAATGACCATAAAGCCTTCTATAGGTGGGTATTATTGTCCTTATTTTAGAGATGAATTATTGATGTTTATAGATTAAGTTCACAAGTTCTCAAAATATAGAAGATCCAAATTGAGGTCTTCTCAATTTCAGAGGCCATACTCTTTTTATCACCCCACATTACTTTAGGAGCCAATGAAACAAAAATAGTATATTAACCTATCAACTCTGGCTTAAAGATTCTTAGTTGGCATGGCTTTGAACGTTTCCTTTCCTTTTCTTTTTTCTTTCTTTCTTTTTTTTTTAGATTTATTTTGAGAGAGTGAGCATGCGTTGGGTGGGGGAGGAGCAGACTCCCCACTGAGCAGGGAGCCCCATACAGGGCTCAATCCCAGGACAGTGGGATCCTGACTTGAGCTGCAGATGCTTAACTGACTGACTGTGCCACTCAGGCGCCCCTGAACATTTTCTTAATGTAACTGATTTTTTCCTATTTATCTATCTGTCTATCTATCTATCTATCTATCTTATTTATTTTTAAAAAAGATTTTATTTATCTATTCTTGAGAGACACACAGAGGGGTGGGGAGGGAGAGGCAGGCTCCACGCAGGAGCCCAACGTGGGACTCAATCCCAGGTCTCCAGGATCAGGCCATTGGCCAAAGGCAGGTGCCAAACTGCTGAGCCACCTGGGCTGCCCGATTTTTTTTCTTTTTAAATACACAAAAAGCTTTGTATTTACTATGTACCAGCTACTCTGTTTTTATGTGTATACAAAACAATATAAGGCCTTATCTCTTCCTTGCAAGAAATGTATAGTCTGTTTGGGGAGATGCGAAATAAACATGAAAGTTAGATAACTAGAGAAGATTTAAATAACATATTAGAGAATAATGAAAGAAGTTTAACAAGGCAATGCAGGATTAATTGCCAAATAAATTGTACAAATAATTGCTTTTGGAGTTCAGAGGAAGGAGAGATTGCTTGAGGCTAGAGTAATCCAGGGAAGGATTTAAATGAATTCCTGAGAGAGAGTTTCAGTTAGAAAGATTATTTACTTTAAAATTGTATTAATGTTTGTTACAAATGGAATTGCAGACTGTTGAACATGAGGAATTTTGGTATATTGTTTCTCTCTGAGAATGGAGGAACTGCCTCCCATAGAAAAGTAGAACAAATCAAGTGGTGTCAGGTAGATGGCAAAAAACACTCATATTAGAAGAGTGCAAAAAGGGGTGCCTAGGTAGCTCAGTCAGTTAAGCATCTGACTGTTGATTTTGGCTCAGGTCATGATCTCTCAGGGTTGTGTGATTGAGCCCTGTATTGGGCTCTGTGCTCAGCACGGAGTCTACTGGTCCCTCTTGCTTTACTCCATTCCTTGTTTGGTGCACTTGCGTTTGTGTGTGCTCGCTCTCTTTCTTTCTCTCTCAAAAAAAATAAAATCTTAAAAAAAAGGATGAAAAAAAGAAGGATCTTGTGTTCCCCATGTGCCCTGAGTGCCACTCTTTCCTAATTTACAATCAACTGTACTTTTTGAATCTTGCTAAGGTTATCTTCTGTGGTTCTTAGAGTCTATGATGAACTTCTAAAGGTTGGAAACAAACATTAATTCCCTTTATGTTAACTAATGTCTATGTTTTGCAGTATGGCCTTTTGGTTAAAGATGCACAGCAAACCAAGAATAGTCAATTGTATTTTAGGAGGACATGACTGACTGGCAGGGTTTCAAGACTTCATTCTTGAATCAGATACGCAGAACTCAGCATAGAGTTGAAAAGTGTGTTGTTTTACAGATCAGTCAAAAGCAAAACAGTAAAGGCTTAGAAAGCAAGAGAATTGCCTTTTGGAATTGGTTGGATACTCTTGGGCATTTTTTTTTTTTTTTAATATATATATATATTTTTTTAAATTTTCATTTATTTATGATAGTCACAGAGAGAGAGAGAGAGAGAGGCAGAGACACAGGCAGAGGGAGAAGCAGGCTCCATGCACCGGGAGCCCGATGTGGGATTCGATCCCGGGTCTCCAGGATCGCGCCCTGGGCCAAAGGCAGGCGCCAAACCGCTGCGCCACCCAGGGATCCCACTCTTGGGCATTTTATTAAACTTTCTGGAGACATCTGGGTTAGTGCACACATAACGTCCTCCCTGCTCCCAATTTTTTTTTTTTTTTCTTGAGAGAGCGCCTGCAAATATGTGGGGTGAGGGAAGAGGGAGAGGAAGAGAGAGGGTTTTTTTTTTTTTTTTTTTTTAAGATTTTATTTATTCATGAGAGACACACAGAGGCAGAGACACAGGCAGAGGGAGAAGCAGGCTCCCTATGGGAAGGAAGGTCGATGAGGGACTCAATCCTGGGACCCCAAGATCATGACCTGAGCTAAAGGCAGGTTCTTAACCAGAGCCACCTGGGTGTCCCATATGCCATTTTAAATGGTAATGAAATTCCGCTTTTTCTTGTCTGACAAAAACTTCTTCATTTTACTCATTTTACATTAAAATGTTCACTTTTCCAGTTATTTATTTATTTGATTTTATTCATTTGACAGAGAGCACACAAGCAGGGGGAACAGCAGGCAGAGAGGGGGGAAATGCAGCAGGCTTCCCACTGAGTGGAGAGCCTGGTGTGAGACTTGATCCCAGGACCCCAGAATCATGACCTGAGCTGAAGGCAGACACTTAACCAACTGAGCCACCCAGGTGCCCCTCTTTTTTATTTTTTATTTTTTTATTTTTAACAGATTTTATAAAAATTTGAGAGGGAGAGGAAAGGATGGTGAGAGAGGGAGTGAGAGTGTGTTAGCAGAAGGAGTGAGAGAATCCAGAGGAGACTCCCCACTGAGTGCTTGAGTGCTGAGCCTGCATGACCCTGAGATTATGACCTGAGCTGAAACAAAGAGTCGTTTTTTTTTTTTTTTTTGAATCTACATCCAGCATGGGGCTTGAACTGACAGCCCCAAGGAGAGGAGTTGCATGCTTCTCTTAACTTAGCCAGCCAGGTGCCCCTCCAGTATTTTTCATTAAGTTCTTTGTAGCTCATCTATTACATTAAAATAAATATTTTATTTATTTATTTATTCATGAGAGACACAGAGAGAGGCAGAGACACAGGCAGAGGGAGAAGCAGGCTCCATGCAGGGAGCCCAACGTGGGACCCAGGGGCTCCAGGATGAGGCCCTGGACTGAAGGCGGCGCTAAACCGCTGAGCCACCCAGGCTGCCCTCATCTTGTACATTTTTATATAAGATGAAGTTGTGCTTTTTAATATAAATTTTGTATGTAACATACCTAATATGTTAAAAAATATTTTTGGGGATCCCTGGGTGGCTCAGCGGTTTGGCTCCTGCCTTTGGCCGGGGGTGTGATCCTGGAGTCCTGGGTTGGAGTCCCACATTGGGCTCCTTGCATGGAGCCTGCTTCTCCCTCCACCTTTGTCTCTGCTTCTGTCTCTGTGTCTCTCATGAATAAATAAATAAAAATCTTAAACATTTTTTTATGGTAAATACATAAAATTTCTATTTTAAGTGTACAGTTTAGTGGTATTAAAGTACATTGACTGTGTTGTGCAGCTGTCATCATTCTGCATTTCCATAACTTTTTCACCATCCCAAACAGACCTAGTATGTTTTTAGGTAGGAGTTTCAACTTAAAACTTAATAACTATTCTCAGATTCAAAAGAATACACGTGAGCTCTTTTCAATGCAGAGACATTGGACTCTGTATTTCTTGCTCGAAGGAGAGGTTTTGAGAGAGACATAGCTAGAACTGGGTAAATGTCTCTTAAATCTGTGAATTTTCTACTGATGCTTATCTCCAATTTAGGTTATTGTTTTCTTGATCCTCTTTCAGAAATACTACTTTTTTCTTACATTTTGGCAAATTTTGAACCTAAAAAGTAGAATAGTGTATTGGTACCCATTACTCTTCACTCAGGTTTACCAGTTATCAATTTATGGCTAATACTGTTTCTTTTTCTTAAATTTTTTAAAGATTTTATTTATTCGTGAGAGACGAGAGTGAGAGAGAGAGGCAGAGACACAGGCAGAGGAAGAAGCAGGCTCCATGCAGGGAGCCCGATGTGGGACTTGATCCCGAGACTCCACGATCATGCCCTGGGCTGAAGGCAGGTGCTATACCACTGAGCCACCCGGGCGTCCCAGGTGTTGTTCTATATCTCCATTTGCTCCCTTCCCCCTTATTATTTTGAAGCAAATATCAGGCATCATATGGATTTCCTTAAGTATCTCTAAAAGATAAGGACAGTCTTTTTATCTTTTTAGAAAAAAACAAAAACGTAACCACAATATCATTATTACATTCAGAAAAATTACAGTTATTTCTTAGTAGCACCAAATACACAGTCACAATTTAATCTTCTAGTTTTTTCCTTTGTTTGTTTGAATCAAATCCAAAGGAGCTTCACTCATTGCAATTTGGTTGTTATGTATCTTAAGTTGCTTTAAATATAGATTACTCCTCCATCTCTTTTTTCCTTTGAATTTTTTTCCCTGTAGTTTTTTATTGTGTAGATTTTGCTGAGTATATTCTTATGAATGATATTGTTTAACGTGGCCCTCTTTTTTTTTTTTTTTTTCTTTAGTAAATTGGTAGGTGGCTGTCAAGTCAAGGCTTGATCAGTTTAAGGTTTAGTTATTACTTTTGATAAATACACTAGTTATCTATTATTGTGTAGCAAGTTACCCCTAAATTTAGCAGCTTAAAACAGCATTATCTTCCAGTTTCTTTCTTCCTTTTTTTTTTTTCTTCCACAGTTTCTGAAGGTTAGGCTTATCTGGGTGGTTGTGGCTCAAGGTCTCCCTCAGTGAAGCTTTCACCCAGGGCTGCAGTCATCGGAAGGTTTGACAGAGGCCAGAAGATCTGCTTTCAAGGTGGCTTATTCACATGGCTGTTTTAAGAGGCTCAGTTTCTTTTTTTTTTTTTTTTTTTTAAATTTTTTTATTTTTATTTATTTATGATAGTCACAGAGAGAGAGAGAGAGAGAGAGAGGGGCAGAGACACAGGCAGAGAGAGAAGCAGGCTCCATGCACCGGGATCCTGACATGGGATTCGATCCCGGGTCTCCAGGATCGCGCCCTGGGCCAAAGGCAGGCGCCAAACCGCTGCGCCACCCAGGGATCCCGAGAGGCTCAGTTTCTTATCCTCAAGGCACTGTGTAGGAGCAGGTGATCAGATAGGGAGGAAGAAAGCTGTAATGCCTTTTTTAACTATGGAAGTGACGTATCATGATTTCTGCTCTATTCTTTTGGTTATCCTCCACACCAACCCTGGTACTGTGTGGAAGGAGACTCCTAAGGGTGTGAATTTTAGGAGATGGGGATCACAAATAGCCATTTTGGAGGTAGGCTACCACAGTGAGACTACTTTCCATGTGAGGTGGTTTGTCAGGTGACAGACGATGTTGTTTCTCTTTCTCTTTGTGATTTTGGCAGCTACTGATGACCAGTATGCTTTATCTGATAATTTATTAGGGGTAGTAAATGCTGGTATTCTATCATACCCTTTTCATTTAATATCTGTAATATTTCAATAAAGAGAATTCTAGGGGGCCTGGGTGGCTCAGTTGGTTAAGCATCTGCCTTCTGCTCAGGTGATGATCTCAGGGTCCTGGGATTGAGTTGGGACCCTGCTTCTTCCTCTCCGTAGCATTGTGCAGTGGTGAAAACCATTGATTCCGAAATTTTTCTTTTTACTTTGGAATAATTTTAGATTTAAAGAAGAGTTGCAAAAACACTAGCATTCCTGTATATACTCTTTATCCAGATTCCTCTAAAGTTAATGAACTGCGTAAAATAGAGTGATCAAACTAAGAAGTTAACATTGATATACTAACTAAATAGCAGATATTACTGTATTTTCCACTGTTGTCAGTTCTTTTTTTTTTTAATATTTTATTTATTTATTCATGAGAGACAGAGAGGCAGAGACACAGGCAGAGAGAGAAGTAGGCTCCATGTGGGGAGCCTGATGTGGGACTCGATCCCAGGACTCCAGGGTCACACCCTGAGCCGAAGGCAGAGGCTCAACCACTGCACCACTCAGGCATCCCACTGTTGTCAGTTCTAGGATCCATCCTACTCTTCACTAAAATGCTCTTTGCCTTTTTTTTGTTTGTTTTATTTTGTTCTTTTTCTAGTTTTCTGAGTTAGGTTTGGGGTTTGTGTGATGTCTTTGTTTTTTATATAATACTTTGTCTTAGTTTTATTTTAAATAAACTCAACCCTCAGCATGGTATTTGAACTCATGACCATGAGATCCACAGCTGCATACTCTATTGACGAGCCAGCCAAGTGCTCCAATTTTGTCTTAGTTTTATTAACAATTAGAAGTTTTGTACTTTTTTTCTAGCTGCTGCCTTTATAATAAAACTTAGGTAATATACTTAGTCTCTTTCCACCCATCACTTTTTTTTTTGCTTATTGTGTGTTGTTTTCTCACTTTGAGTACTATTCAGTTTTACCTAGTAACCTCTTCTTTCTCTTCCCCAGTTTTTGATTTAAAGTAGTATTCCTTTACTTCCAGTTAATATCTCTAAGGCAAACAGCAAGTTTATTCTGATTTTTATCTTCCCTTACTTTCCTCTCATTTTTGGTGTCTACATCAATATCTATGTTGTCAAAGCATATAGTCATATATTATAGTGTGTCCCTTATTTATTATTCAGTTTTCTATAGATGTGTGTGTGTATATTTTTTAAATATATATTTACTTTCCACCATTGTTTTTATTTTATTTTATTTTTATTTATTTATGATAGTCACAGAGAGAGAGAGAGAGAGGCAGAGACACAGGCAGAGGGAGAAGCAGGCTCCATGCACAGGGAGCCCGACGTGGGATTTGATCCCAGATCTCCAGGATCACGCCCTGGGCCAAAGGCAGGCGCCAAACCGCTGCGCCCCCCAGGGATCCCCCACCATTGGTTTGTTATGTTGATGTGGATTTGCCAGTTATTTGGTTGTCTGAACAATTCATTCTCAAATTTTTTAGGAAGTGCTTGTTTCTTGAGTTCTATAGTTAAAAGTCTATCTACAGCTTTAATACTTGAAAGCTGGTTTGGCTGATTATAGAATTCTTTTCTAGAGTGTTTGTCATTCCACTGTCTTCTGGCATTGACCATCAGTGTTAAAGTCTGATGTCAATCTGGTTTTCTTTATAAGTGGGCTTAGCTTTTTTTCTTTTTTCTTTGTCTGAATGTCCAAAAGATTTTTTTCATAATATTTTTATGTATTGGTGTTGGTCACTCTGACTCATTTGTCCTCAGGCACATGCTAAATCCTTTCATTATGTAATTTCAACCCTTGTCCTTGTCTCTGTCTTTCAACATCAAGAAGGTTTACTAACTTGTAGGTTTTTTTGGTTTGTTTTTTGTTGTTCCATTGCTTTGGAACTATACATCATATTATAATCTGATTATAATTATTTTCTTCTTTGGGATGTATATATTCTATATGTAAGTTAGATCTTTGTATATTCATGTGAGATAAACCTCTCTGCTATTTCCAGATTTGTACATCCACCTGTCTCATCATCCTGTCCACCAGGATTTTTATTTTTTAAAGATTTAATTTTACTTTTTTAAAAGTGATTTCTACACCCAATGTGGTGCTTGAACCCACAACCCCAAGATCAAGAGTTGCATACACTCCACTGATTGAGCCAGCCAGCCAGGCTGACATAGCCAGCCAGGTGTAATAGATAATAGATGTCTATTACAAATTCAAGTGGATTGAATTTGTAATAGACATCTCAAAGTCAACATGTCTAAAATTGAACTAATATTCCCGCTAAATCCTGATGAAGCTTTCATGTTTCATTTGTTGTTTTTTTCCAGTTTTGTGGGCTGTATACCTAGACTCCTTCCTCTCATGTCCATATTTCTATCTTTGAGATGTATCTAGAATCTGGCCACATCTTCATACTTCCACTATCCAACATCTTCTATTTGAGTGACTGTAATAACATTCTAACATAAGGATACACACACACACACAGACACACACATATTCTAACATGTCTCCTTGTTTTTGTCCTTGCCTCCTTACAATCTGTTAGTAACATAAGATTTGAAGTGATCTTTTAGAATCATAAGCCAATTTGTAATTCCTCTCAAGAATCTGCGGAAGTTTCCCCATTTCACTCAGTAAAAAACGAAAACTCTTATCTTGGTATATGAAGTTCTGTGTGACTTCCCCTTATAATATCTCTGATTTCACCTTTCATTTCTCTTTCTCTCTTCCTCCCTCATAATCCGGTGCTGTTCTTCATCTACTATGGGCACACTTCTGCCTTTGGGTGTACCCTCCCTGTGGGATGCTTTTCTCATCATATATCTGACTCCTTCATCTCTCAATGCCTCAAGTCTCACTCTCCTCATGAGGCCCATTCTCACTGCCCTACTTAACATCGAAAACTCCTTTCATAGTTCTAGTCTTTTAAGCTACCATGTCCTTTACTTTTACTTATTCATTATGTTTAACAAGTTGTATGTTTTTTCCCTGATAAAATAAAGTCTCTACAAGGACAAGGATCTTCGTCTCTCTTGCTCACTGATACTTCTCAAACATTTAGATAAGTGCATGGCATATGGTAGATGCTCATTATTCATTTGTTGAATGAGTAAATATGCCCTACTTTTCCTTGAAAGGAGGATGTCCTTCTCAGACTCTTCTCCCACCCCTGTTTGTGGCATTACGATGTTTTTCTAGGGCAGAGCATTTGTTTTATCTTTGAACTCCATGGGACTACATTAGGGAAGTCTCTGGTCTCTGTTGGTTTTATTTTAGTTCTGGTCTATTTAGGATGGAATTGTATCTACAAATCCTTTCAAGATGGATTTTTTAAAAAAGATTTTTATTTATTTATTAGAGACAGAGAGAGGCAGAGACACAGGCAGAGGGAGAAGCAGGCTCCCTGTGGGGAGCCTGATGTGGGACTCGATCCCAGGTCCCCAAGATGGGTCCCCAGGATCATGCCCGGGGCCGAAGGTGGTGCCAAACCACTAAGCCACTGGGGCTGCCTGGATTTTTTTTTTTTTCTTTTAAAGATTTTGTTTATTTATTTATGAGAGACACAGAGAGAGAGGCAGAGACACAGGCAGAGGGAGAAGTAGGCTCCATGCGGGGAGCCCGATGTGGGACTCGATCCCAGGTCTCCAAGATCAGGCCTTGGGCTGAAGAAGGCACTAAACTGCTGAGCCACCTGGGCTGCCTTCAAGATAGATGTTGACTCTGAAATTGGTTAAAGATAGGGTGGCCTATTAAAAAACTGAGTATTTAACCTTTTATCATATATGCAGGGAATTCATTTTAATTTTAATAAATCTGGCTGATTATAAATGTTTTTCTGTTTTTGAAATTTGACTTTAAGATTGCTTTGATGTGGTGTGCTTGGTTGGATCAGTCAGTTAAGTGTCTGCCTTTGGCTCAGGTCGTGATCCTGGGGTCAAGCCAAATAAGACAATTGTGTGCTCCCTGCTCAACGTGCATTCCTTCTGCCCCTTCCCCCCCCCCCCCCCCCGCCCCACTCGTGCTCCTCTGAGCCTGCGTGTGCTTGCTCGCTCTCTCACTCGCTCTCAAATAAATATAACAAAAAAAAAAAGATGGCTTTGATGTGAATTAAAGCACAAATGTGTATATTTCATTCTCTTTTACTTCCCCCCCTTTTTTTTTTTCAAAAAAAAAAAAAAAAAGATTTTCTTTATTAGAGACACACAGAGAGAGGCAGAGACACAGGCAGAGGGAGAAGCAGGCTCTGTGCAGGGAGCCCGACGCAGGACCGGATCCCGGGTCTCCAGGATCACGCCTTGGGCTGAAGGCGGCGCTAAACCGCTGAGCCACCGGGGCTGCCCTCTCTCTTTTACTTCTTAAGGAAAGATGTACTAGGAAGTATATTTTCAAATAGATAAATAGAGTTTTATAGGCATTGATGTTGTATTAACTAGATATAACTGAGGTAGAAGTTTATTTGGTGAGGAATAAAGATAATTGGAATAAATAAAAGTCAAAGTTGCACTCTCTTAGATAAGTTCTTGTGATGTCTTTAATTCTTTTGTCCTGTTGCTAGCCTTGTGTTGGGAGGGTATTCTATAAAATACTTCTATATAGTATATATGTATTTATATAAATATATGCAAATTCTATAATCAAATAAGGTTATTTATAAGATTTAGAACACTTAAATACCTGAGCTGATAGTATTTTTGTGTTAAAATAGAGATAAGCATGTAGTTGTTTTCTGGTATAATGTCATTTATTTTTTGGAATTTGTCTTTTAAATATACACAATACACATTAAATGATAACTTTAAAAAATTTTATTTATTTATGATAGTCACACAGAGAGAGAGAGAGAGAGAGGCAGAGACACAGGCAGAGGGAGAAGCAGGCTCCATGTACCGGGAGCCCGACATGGGACTCGATCCCGGGTCTCCAGGATCACGCCCTGGGCCAAAGGCAAGCGCCAAACCGCTGCTCCACCCAGGGATCCCAAATGATAACTTTTTAAAAAATATTTTATTTATTATTTGTCAGAGAGAGAGCACTCAGCGTGAGCATGCACAGCAAGGAGAGTGTCAGAGGGAGAAGCAGACTCCCTGCTGAGCAGGGGGTCTGATGTGGGGCTCAATCCAAGGACCCTGGGATCATGATCTGAGCTGAAGGCAGACACTTAACCAACTGAGCCACTCAGGTGTCCCAAATGATAACATTCTAGGGCAACTATTTGTTAATCTTTTTGTGTTTAGGCTTCGGAATTAATGCTGAAATTTTGCAGAAGAAAGACTTTTCATGAATGCTTAGAGCATCAAGATGTTTCTGTGCACATTGATCTTCTGACTTCTGTTTGCTGTCAGAGCTGTTAAAGTTCATTTGTACATGGTGTCTTGAAATGACTTCAGTTGGAGTCCATGAAGGTTCATTAAGGGGTATATGAGCACAGATAGGTTATTTTATTTTATTTTTTTTTTGAGCACAGTTTTAAAAATCTTTTCATTATGAGATTTCAAACAAAAAACTAGAGAGAATATTATAATGAGTTCTCATGAAACTGTCTTTCAGCTTCAAAAATTACCAACGCATGGCCAGTCTTAACTTTTATTCAGATTTCCCCTTTTCCCGTATTATCTTGAAGCACCTCCCAGATAACATAGTATTCTGTATTTTAGTAAGTTAGTTTATTTATTTATTTACTTTTAAAGATTTATTCACTTATTTTAGAAAAAGCAGCACACATGACTGGGAGGGGCAGAAGGAGAGGGTGAATGAGAATCTCAAGCAGGACTCACTTGAGGCTTGATCTCAGGACTCTGAGATCATGACCTGAGTTGAAACCAGGAGTTGGAAGCTCAACTGATCGAACCACCCAGGCACCCCTAGTAAGTATCTTTAAATTGCAAGGACGGTTCAGGCACCTGGGTAGCTCAGTTGGTTAAGCATCTGCCTTTGGCTCCGGTCATGATCCCAGGGTCCTGGGATGGAGTCTTCCTCCCCTCTCAGGCTCACTGCTTCTTCTCCTTTACCTCCGCCCCCCTGCTCCTGCATGCTCTCAATCTCTCTCTCATGCTCTCTCTCTCTCTCTCAAATAAAATCTTAAAAAAAAAAAAAAGCCTACAAAAACTCTTTAAAACAAAATGCACATTATCTCACCTTAAATTTCTTTCTTTTTTTAAGATTTTGTCTATTTATTCATGAGAGACAGAAGCAGAGGCAGAGGGAGAGGCAGGCTCAATCCCAGATTGGGATCACGACCTGAGTTTAAGGCTGAGCCATCCAGGTGTCCCTCACCTTAAATTTCTTGATGTCATATCCAGGCATGAATTTTTCAGTTGCTGAACTGTAACTTACTTACTTACTTACTTATTTATTTATTTATTTATTTATTTAAAATATAGCTTTTATAGTTTGAGTCACATGTATATATTGCAGTTTGCTGTTACATCGTCTATGTCTCTTAGGTTCTTACTGCCTTTTTTTTTTGCCTCTTTTTTTACTTGCAGTTTATTTTTTGGAATAAATGGTTTTGTGTTTTGCAAAATTTTCTGTAGTCTGCATTTTGGATCTGACTGGTGTCATTTAGCACGTCCTTCTGTCCTCTATTTTCTGTAAATTGGCAGTTGAATTTGAAGGATTTACCACAAACCACTTAAAGATAATTATTTTCCAGGGACACCTTGGTGGCTCAGTGGTTGAGAGACTGCCTTCAGCTCAGGGTATGATCCTGGGCACCCCAGGATTGAGTCCCTCATTGGGCTCCCTGTGGGGAGCCTATTCTCTCTCTGCTTATGTCTCTGTGTCTCTCATGAATAAAAAAATAAAATCTTAAAAAAATTATTTTCCAGATTTTTAAACTTTGTTCTTTTATTAAGAATTTTTTTTAACCATCTTTTTTTGTTTGCATGTTTTTTAAAATTTTATTTTTAAGTAATCTCTGTGCCCAATGTGAAGCTTGAATGTACAGCCCCAAGATCGAGTTGGATGCTCCACCTACTGAGCTAGCCAGGAGCTCCAACTTCAACTTAAGATTTTAAAGTTGGCCTGCCTAGAAAGCTTTGTAGAGTGTTATTCTTTAGATGTCTCCTTTCACAGTTGCTCTTTTAACTGCCAAAAGAAAGGAATAATTCTTTTTACCGTGTTGCCTTGATACTGGGTGTTTAAAAGAAATTGGCATTTGAAACAACACATGGACAATTACAAATGTTGGTGTCAGAATTTAAAAAGCAAATGACTCTGTAACAAATGGTCTGTCGGTCAGTGCTTCTGAGTGTGTTTTCATAAAAATTGAGAGTTAATCAAATTGCTCTCTGAGAGAGAATGAAAAAATAATTTTTGATAGCTCACTGAGATTTTTGTCATGAAGCTAAGATTGCATTGAAAGAATTGAATGTCATTGCTTTCACTTCCACTTAATTATCTACTTATGTCAGCAAAGTTTTATGTATAACTTTACAACAAAAATGTATAAATGAAGGAGCATTGTGGTAAAATAATGGTATTACTTATTGTAGATACCTGTAGGCATGGGGCTTGGGGTCGGGGAGAGGAACCTCTGCCCGTGTGTCTTAACAGATTCACCTATAATGAAAAATGTACTTTTAACGTGTATTTTACCGAAACTTGTAGTATCTTTATATTTTGAACAATTACATACTAATAACGATTGTAGTAATAATTCAGAATAAAATGCGTTTTCCACACTTAGAGCCTGTGGTTAGATAGACATTATTATTTCATCTTACATATCCTTTTGTTGGATGATCAATAAAATACTTTCAGGCATAAAATAATAGTCCATTATGATCAAGTACTGTGGATGAAGAGGAATGGAAATTTGTATTCCAGGAGAATGAAAGTAATCCAGGTTCATCTGAATACTTCTTGAGTGATGTAACAGTTTATTAAAAATACTAATAACATTTTGCAATTGACTGCTTTGTGACCAGTTAAGTTGATGAAAAATTTGAATGTCAACTTATAAATGTTCTGGGGTGTATAGTTTTTCAAGATTCCTTTGGTACATGAGCAAAATGTTTAAAGTCCCTTGGCACTCACTTGCTGTCAGGCTCTGTGTTGATTGTATGGGTGATAAAAATGACAAGAGTTACATTCCTGGCTTTCAAGGGGTAGGTTCCCTAGAAAAAAAATACATCTATTTCTGAAGTAAAAGACACATAGCTTTGTAAGAACACCAAATGTAAAGATGCTTCTGTGCTTCTTCTCTTCTCCCACCCCCTTCTTGGGAAATAAGCAGCTGGCTCTTTAGGGTGTATAAGCAGAATTACAAATCCATATTTTATATTTGGAATTGTAAGTGAACTTTCTTCTCCCTTGTGTGTTCTTTATCTGAAGTACAGGCTGGAAAATAAATATTCTTATTAAAACGAATTTTTGGATAACAATTAAAAGAGTATTAGAATAGTGGTGATTGTGTTAAAAATTTTAAACATGCATTTTTAAAAATTAAAAATTAGTATTTATATCTTAGTAATTGATGTTGCCCATATAGGAAACAAAGGACAAAAGAAAAGAATAATTTTTGCATGGCTTAATATTTCATCATTAAGATAAACTAATATATATGTCCCTTTCACAAAGAATAAATAGGAAGGCTAAAATAGGAAGGTTGGTATAAACCTTTTTTAAAACTAATTTTTTTGGCTTGAAGGAAGCTGTCTCCCTAGGTTTTTAAATCCTCATGCACCAGGTTGGTCCTTTTGCTGAGGATGAGGCACTTTTGTGGTAGTGTTGCCATGGTGACTGCCTTCCAAGTGCTGCCTCAAGGTCACTCATCACTCATAGCCTAGAATACTTGGATTTTGTTAAAGAAGAATATCCACATTCAGTGGACAAAATAAAGTTAATTAACATATTGCACTGTTAAGTCAAATCTAGCAAAATTATACTTGTAAACAGTATTTTGTATTGACATTATTGATAAGCTAGCTGTATTTTCTTTGACTATTGAATTTTAACTTCCAGAATAGAAGACTAATGGTGTATCTAGAAATTATTCATAACTATATGTTGTAGTTACTTGATTTTATTCCATTTGTGATTTTGTTTTGGCAGGGCAACTTTATTTTATTGCGTTTATGTTTGAGTATGTCTAAACATACCTGCCTCAATATTTGTTTTGCTTTCTTTTTTTTTAATATATGAAACTAGGGCAGAGATTCCTTTAACATTCCTTTTCTTCTTGGTAAACTTAGCTTGGTATATTTAGTTGCTGGTTGCATCAGCCTTTGTTCATTTTAGGAGGATCATTTTATTTTCCCCAAAATAGATTTCGGGGATCTATTGTCTACCTGGCTTCTATTTCATGTACTCTTTGTCTCATACAGTTCTTAGTTTTCCTTGTCCTTACTTTCTGGATTTTTATATTTTAGTTTAATAGAGATGTTCTGCCATCAAAGATTTTCATATGTTGTTATCACCCTGGGTTTCAGTGAAGGAAAATATTAAAAGATACCTCTGTGCATTATTTTCTTACTAATCTTGTTCTGAGGAGAGAAGAGTCAGAGCTTTGTGCCTCCATTAGGCTGGAAGGTGACTTTGAAATCAGAGATGAGAAACATTCTAAAAAGAAAAGTGTCATTGAAACAAACAAAAATTACCATTCAAATGTATATGGCTAGAAAATTTGGTCTTTTAACTAATTAGTATCTAACTAGTTGCCCTACCTCCAGGGGAATTAGATGAATTGGTTCTCATAAAGCATTTCATCTCTGCTTCTGCAGAGCAGACACCTTTGTGATGTCTGATCAAGATATTTTACATGCTTGAAATTTCAATGAATGCAGAGCTCTATAGATAGTATTGCAAATATGCCAGGTAGTATATGCCAGCAAACGTTTGTTTCATTTATGCATATTTATGAAACCAAGTATGTTATCTGATGCTATTTTTGCTAATTTATTTGGAAAAGGAATTTATTTAAAACTGTAAGCTCAGGTTTAGCGCCACCTGCAGCCCGGGCTGTGATCCTGGAGACCCAGGATCGAGTCCCACGTCGGGCTCCCTGCATGGAGCCTGCTTCTCCCTCGGCCTGTGTCTCTGCCTCTCTCTCTCTGTGTCTCTATGAATAAATAAATAAAATCTTAAAAAAAAAAAAAAACAAAAATTGTAAGCTAAGATGTGAGCAATGTGATCTAGAAGAAAGTCTAAAAGATTAGACTGGGAAGTCAGGGCCCTGCACTGATCTTTTTTTTAACTGTGTGAACTTGGTTAAGTCACTTTTTGTACTTTATTTTCTTCATATGTATAAAACAAGGTGGTTCCATTTTCATTGTGACTTTCCATGATTCCAGTCTCAGTTTGTTCTGTGTGTTAACATTGGACAACTGTCGGAAACAGGAATATTGCAGTTTATAGTAGTCTAAAATGCTGAATCTTTCCAATAATTTGTCTGATTTTGGGCGCAGATTTATTTTATTTTTCCTTAGGTACCATTAAAGTGATTTTGTGTTCTAAATACATATTTAACTACATTATTTTGAAAGGAAGGGAGGAAGAATTTGACAGTGTGACTTGGTTATATAGCAAATAATTAGCAGTTTTTAAAATGTTTTGTGACCAACTCCACAAAGTTAGAATTGACTGTAGAAATAGAAACTGAAAAATATCAAGTAGAAATTGATTTTGACTGTCTTGAACATAGGCTTAATATAGATTTTAGACTTTTTCAATAAGGAGGGAGAGTTAAATGTGTAACATTTTTCTTTGAAATTTTCCTTAACATATCCCATTCCATAGAACAGGAAAGCATTTAGTCTGAAAAGATGGTGTACAACCTTGTTTCTTTAGTGGGGAAAAAATTAATATTTTGGTGTTTTCTTTTTAAACATTTTATTTATTCATGAGAGACATAGGCAGCAGAGGGAGAAGGAGGCTCCGTGCAGGAAGCCCGATGTGGGACTCGGTCCCGGGACTCCAGGATCATGCCCTGAGCCAAGCTGAAGGCAGATGCTCAACTGCTGAGCCACCCAGGTGTCCCAGTATTTTGGGTTTTTTAAATTTAAAGGTTGTTTATTTATTTGAGATAGCAAGAGAGAGAGGGAGAGAGAGAGTAAGCATGAGCATGAGAGAGGGATAGAGGGAGCAGAAGAAGTAGGCTCTCCACTAAACAGAGGACCCCTCTGAGCTGAAGGCAGAATGCTTAACTGAGCTACCCAGGTGCCCCAATATTTTGAGTTTTAACAATGTTTACAATTTACAGGCTATGTGAGCAAAAAGTGAAAGCTACTTGTGGTTTGGTATTAGATCTTTTCATACTCTTCTTCCATGCATATATATATAAACACATAGTTTTTACTTTGTTGGATCATACTGTGCTTATTCTCTCATTGCCAATGTCTTAGTACATAGAGATTTACTTCATTTAAGAAATGACAAATATGGTTCTAGTATAGTCTAACATTAAACCAGACTTAATCTGTTTGCTTGGTAAAATGGTGTCACAAAAAATACCCCTTTTCTTTGACTTTTACCCACTTGTGCAAGTATTTCTGTAGAATAGATTTCTCTAACTTAAATTTCTGGGTCAGAGGGATATCCTTAATGCTTACATAGATATTTCACAACTGCCTTCCATAAAGATGTGAAAGTTTATAGTCCTGTTAACAGTGACACCCACTTCTCATGCATATTTTCTTTGGATGATGATCTTATCATCACTATTTATTGAGTACCCTCCTTGTGTTAGGAATTGTGCCAGGTGCTTAATATAGCTCTCGCTGAGCCTGATAATCTGGTAAAATATTATTTCATCCTCATTTACAATTGAGGAATTTGAGGGTCAGAGAGGTGAATAACTAACTTCCTTAAGGTCAAATAACTGGTAAGTAGCACCAGTGGGGTTTAAATTGCCATTTCTTTGAATTCAAAATTTGTTTCTTCTATCCAAAAACTGTCTCTAATATTGTTCATGTTGAGAGGACTGTCTTAATAGGTGCACATAAAAATTCAGAATATGCATGTTTTCCTTCAAAAAAGGTGATCTATTAATGTAATATATGTTAATAATGCTTTAGATCAGCCATTGCCCAAATAGTGTAATGTATTTTATTAAAAGAAAGTATGTATGATATGTAATTCCTGATTCTGGCTTTAAGTGTTTGATTTTTTGCCTTTGGGAATGTGTCTCTTTTTTTAAAAAATATTTTTGTTCCTTTTTTAAAGATTATTTATTTATTTATTTATTTAGTTTTTTTAAATGATTTTTTTAAAATAAATTTTTATTTATTATTTTTGATCGTCACAGAGAGAGAGAGAGGCAGAGACATAGGCAGAGGGAGAAGCATGCTCCATGCACCGGGAGCCTGACATGGGATTCGATCCCGGGTCTCCAGGATTGCGCCCTGGGCCAAAGGCAGGCGCCAAACCGCTGCGCCACCCAGGGATCCCAAGATCGATCGATCGATCGATTTATTTATTTATTTATTCATTCATTCATTCATTCATTCATTCATTCATGAGAGACTGAGAGAGAGAGAGAGAGGAGGGAGGGGGCAGAGACACAGGCAGAGGGACAAGCAGGCTCCATGCCGGGAGCCCAATATGGGACTCGATCCCAGGACCCGATTGCGCCCCCGGGCCAAAGGCAGGCGCCAAACTGCTGAGCCACCCAGGGATCCCCCTTTTAAAAGGTTTTTAATTTTTTAAGTAATTTCTACACCCAACGTGGGGCTCAAACCCAGAACTCTGGGCTCAGGAATTACATGCTCTACCAGCTGAGCCAGTCACATGCCTTGAAATGTGTCTAATTCTAGGTGGTGTTGAGGATTAGCTTGAGGAACCACTGACTACAACTAGAAATATACTGCCACTCTATAAGCTCTGTCTAGTTTTAGGAAGGGTAGGCTGTATTTGTTTGTTAGGTCTGCCCTAATAAGGTACCACAGGTCAGGTACTATAAAGATAAATTTATTTTCTTAAAATTCTGGAGGCCAGAAGTCCAGGATCAATGTATCTGCAGGATTGGTTCCTCCCCCTCCTTTCTTTTTCTTTCTTTCTCTCTCTCTCTCTCTTAAATATTTTATTTATTTGAGAGAGAACAATGTGGGGATGGACAGAGGGAGAGGGAGAAATGACTCCCCCACTGAGCAGGGAGCCACACATGATGTATGTATGTATGTATGTATGTATGTTTGTTTGTTTGTTTGTTTATTTATTTATTTAATTTCACACATGATGTTCTATCCTAAGACCCTGAGATCATGACCCGAGCTGAAGGTAGATGCTTAACTGACTGAGCCACCCAAGGTGCCTCAGGATTGTTTTGTTTGTTTTTTTTTTTTTTTCTGAGGCCTCTCTCCTTGGCTTACAGGTGCTGCCTTCTATATACATGTATGTGTCTGTGTCCAAATTCCTTCCTCTTATAAGGACATTAGTCATATAAGACACTCACCTCATTTTCACTTAATTACCTCTTTAAAGACCATATTTCCAGGGGTGCCTCTCTGGCTCATTTACTGGATGGAGCATGCGATCCCTGGGGGGTCATGTGTCCAAGCCCCACTCTGGGCTCCATACTGGGCATGGAGCCTACTTAACAAACACACAAAAAAGGCCCAATTGCCAAATACAGTCATATTCTGAGATACTGAGGGTTAGGGCTTTGACATATGAATTTTAGAGGTTGCAGTTCAATCCATAACATAGGTCATATTTTGTCTTAGATATTTTAAGGATTTTAGAATTTTTATATGTGTAATGTGATTTTTAGGTATCCTTTATATCTATGAAATGACTTTGATGTAGCATTATGAAGATACTAAATGCTTGTTAACAATTTTTTTGTTTACTAAATGTAAACATAATTGATTTAGCTGGTAATTGTAATAACTCATTTTTATAAAAATTTTCTTGGGGACCCAGTTTAGAAGAAGAAGTCTTTATCATTAGAAAAGAAGTGAAACAGTAATAGGAATGAAACTTTTGCTATCTGGCTTTTGCTTTCTAAGATTTCTTCTATCATAAAGTATTAGTATCAATAATTCCTGTTTATTGAGCACTTGATAACATGTATTAGGATCTGAGTATTTCAAGTGCTTTATGTAAATCTCTCCTCTAATTCTCAGAACAACGCCATAAAATATTTTTTATGTCTGTTTTAGGATGAGGCTCTCAACTGGATAGACTAGACTGTATAAAGTTTGTAATCTTTACTGTCTTCTCATTTTCTATTTGAAATGTGTCTTTTTTTAATTGAAAGATTTTGTTTATTTGAGAGAGCGATCACAAGTAGGGGGCAAGGGCAGAGGGAGAAGCAGACTCCCTACTGAGTAGAGAGCTGGATTTAGGACTCCCTCCCAGGATCCTGGGATCATGACTTGAGCTGAAGGTAGATACTTAACTGAGCCACCTAGGTGCCCTGAAATGTGTCTTTTATGACTGGTTCTTCAACAATATTGTACATGATTTCATCTTTTCTGGGCAGGCTGGTTTCTTCACATAGTGCAAAGCATGGAGGAACCTTAGGGTTTCTTCTTTGTGTTTGGCAGAATTCCAAACATCATTCCTGGAACAGAAAACCAAAGGCATTTGGTATTCTGTAGCATGACATTAAGTCCTAAGTGTGTGTATGTTTTAAATTCCAGAAAACTGTAATAGCTGTGTTGGCATCTTTTAATTCTATTTTAACTTTTTTTTTTTTTTTTTTTTTTAAAGAGGGAGCGAGAAAGTGTGAGCAGGAGAAGAGGTAAGGGGAGAGGGAGATAGAGAATTTTAAGCAGGATCCACATTCAGTGCAGAGCCCAGCATGGGGCTCAATCTCGTGATCCAGAGATCATGTCTTGAGTGGAAATCAAGAGTCAGATGCTTAACTGGCTGAGCCACTCCAAAGCCCCTAATTATATTTTAACTTCTTGAGTCGAAGAGTTTATATCCGTACCACAAATTATTTGATGGCAGACTGATTCTTGTTTTTCAGTACTGTTTTTTTATTTTCGTTTGTGCTTGTAACCAAGAGTCTTGTATATAGTAGTAGAATTATCTTCAGAGAATTTCTCAAATGTTATGAGAGTTTATGTAAAACTTTCTTATATATTGGTAAGTAACTTTCAGATGTTTCAACTTCTTTATGGGGAATGATTCTGCCAAGATTTCTGCATCCTGTACATATTCACCTGTATCCTTCCTCCCCTCATCTATTTAATCAACAAAATATTGTGTGCCTGCTAACTATTAGGTACTGTGGCTAAAATGATGCAGGGACTTGGACTCTGTTTTCAAGAGGGGGAAGAGCAAGAAGAGAGGCATTTACCTGGTGGTAAGCACAGTAGGGATGTTTTTCATAGGTGTTATTGGGCTCATTAGAGGAGTCTATAACCTAATTTGGGATTGGGAGAGTGGGCTGGAAAAGAGTGGCTGGAAGAGACAAAGTGGAAGCATCTGGGTAAGCTTTCAAGAGGAAGGGTGTTATTATAAGATATGAACTGGAGGTAGGTGGGTCAGTAGAATAGCATTCTGACCAAGAGTGGCTTCTGCAACAAGACTTGGTGCATTTGGGTGTTCTCTGGGAAATGTTAAATTATTTAGTGTGGGTGGACCATTAGGTATAAGGAGAGGTCTTTAGAAATGAGCTGAGAAAGGAATTTGAGCTTCATAGCCATGGAAAGATTGTCCAGATTCAGTTGAGGATTAAGTGAAGAATAATGATAGACTTTTGGAGTAATCCAGGGAAAATATACTACCTAAACTACTAAAGGGTAGTAGTAATGGGGTTAGGATGAAATGGACAAGTTTCAGAAATATTAAAAACTAATGATATCAGGTGATGTTGGTAGTTCAGGACATGGGCTCTTTTTTTTTTTTAATTTTTAAAATTTATTTATTATAGTCACACAGAGAGAGGGAGAGGCAGAGACACAGGCAGAGGGAGAAGCAGGCTCCATGCACCGGGAGCCCGACGTGGGATTTGATCCCGGGTCTCCAGGATCACGCCCTGGGTCAAAGGCAGGCGCCAAACCACTGCGCCACCCAGGGATCCCAGGACATGGGCTCTTAAGAGCATCTTGTGCCTCTGAGTTCCTGATTTGCTTATAGTAGGCATTTAGTAAAAGTATGTTGAATGAGTAAATGAAATAGGTAATTTTGGTGATCATCAGTTTATAAACATACTTCTTTTCGTACTTCTGTGTATCTAGCCATCTGGGTATTGCTGTTATGGGACTGTAGTGGTAGAATTTTCACATAAGTCTATATAAAAAGTTGCCGAAAGATCATCAAACTGTTTTCTCAAATTTCTCCCTACAGTCACATATGTGTGGACCTCCTGATAGAATTGAGGTATTCTCAATTCAGCTGTTCTTTGTGGTATCTTATAGGATACTTTTTCTTGTGGCCACATGACAAATTTATTTGAACCATATTAAAATTTCATATAAGCTGGGACACCTGGGTGGCTCAGCGGTTGAGCAGCTGCCTTTGGCTCAGGGTGTCATCCCACGGTCCTGGGATCGAGTTCCACATTGGCCTCCATGTACGGAGCCTGCTTCTCCCTCTGCCTATGTCTCTGCCTCTCTCTGTGTGTGTCTCATGAATAAATAAATAAAATCTTTAAAAAAAATTTCATATAAGCCCTTCTGAAAGCTTTATTTGGTATTTTGTTCTGAAGATAATAAATCTCAATTCTAACTTAACCTCATTGTATATTTTGAGAAATGGGAATTGGGGAGGAAAATTTACCTCTCCTATCAGGGTTCTTGTAGGTTGGTCCAAGAATTAAATTGACATGAGACAGATTAATAGAAGAAAATCAATCTGATTATACGTGTAAGGGGGCTCCATAAGAATATGAGGCCCACAGGTAGGTAGTCAGGCAATTGCATTATACATGCCATACAGAGCTAAGGAGAAAGGGGGTGAGGTCAAGGACTTCAAAGGGAAGGAAGACAATTGGCAGAAAGATGAGAAAGAGTAAATGTTTGCTGTACTATATAGAAACAATAGGACATAGAGCAGTGGAATTTAAAAAAAAAACAGTCTTGGTAAATTCGTCCTTGTCTACCACACCTAATTCCTATTATACTGTAGTTATCTCTGGTGATAGCTCCTTCCTGGAGCAGGTCTTCTATCTAAATTCTAGGCAGCTAGGGGGAAGATCAAAGATTCTTCTTGAGCCTTCTCTTTCTTGAAAATAGCCTAAAATAATCCACATGCCAAAAGGACACATTTTGGAGTGGCAGACTGTCTTCCTCTACAAATTGAATTGACAAAATTGGTTGTGACTTCCAAAAATAATCATGGGAGAGATTGAGATCTCATTGGGCAAGCAGGAAGGATGAGAAAAGAAAGATTGAAGTGTTCTTCAGGTTGGGATATGTGAGATCTATATGAGGGTTTGCTTTTAGTACACTGCTACTCAAAAGTGTAGTTTGCTTTTGTACAGTATTTATATCATCTGGACAATATTAGAAGTGCAAATTCAAGGCCTCTACCCCAGGCCTGTTGAATTGTAATCTCTGGGGATAGGGCCCAGGAGTTTAGCCTCTCCTAACCAGGTGATTCTGCTCTCTGATGTTTGAGAACTGCTCTAGGCTAGACAATAGGAAAGGAGGATTAAGTCAGTCTGTTTTCTCTTTTTAGGAGTATGATTAACTCCTTCTTAAAGGAGCATTTGTCCTAGGTCAAGTTTTCTTCGAAAAACAATAGTTTTCAAACTTTAGAGCACACCAGAATCACCTGAATGCTTAAACCACGGATTGTTTGGACCCCACCTTCAGGGTTAACTGTACCAGCGCAGGGTTCAGGAATTTGCATTTCTGAATTTGCTGCTGCTGTGGGCACCATAGTAGGATATCCACTGCTCTGTGACAAGTGGAGTGATAAGGAAGGTATATCAAGCGTGGAATGGGAAGATGGGGGTTCTGATTCTGGCAAGATCTTGTCCTCTAATGGTTTTCTAGACCTAAGATTCGGAATTACGAAAAATAGGGGGTGAGACTATAGGTCTAATATCCCTTGGTTATGTATTGGAAAAATGTAGTTTTAGGTAGTTGTTGGGTATCTGTTTTCTACTTTTGTGCTCCTCCTCCCCCCAAAATTGCAAAATTGTTGCTATTGGGTAATTTTAGAACCAAAATTTATAAGACCACAATGGTTAATACATTAAAAGGAGAAGGATAGTACAAAATGCATGAGCTTGGAATTCAGGCTATTCTGAGTTCTACTTCTTTGTTCCTTCAGTTGTGAGACATTGAGCAAGTTATTCTAACTTACCTAAACTGTAGATGTCTCATACATGAACGATGAAATGCTGTGCGCCCTAGGATTCTAGAAATGTTCCTTTTCTTCTGTTTATGGTAGGATCGAGTTTAAAATAAACAGTTTGTTTCCCTAGGTTCAAAATGGTGCATGAAAATAATTGGAATGAGAAAAGGGGTAAAAGTTATTGGAGATTAATTGTATGCAAGACAGTCTTTCATAGTATAATTTGATCAGTTAATGGGTGGTGTTAACCTATTACTTATTAGAGAGAGAGAGAAACCACAGGTGAGGAGGGGGAGAAGCAGAAGGAGAGGGAAATAATCTCAAGTAGATCTCTTTCCTTGCCCTGGATCTTATGACCCCAAGCCCATGACCTGAGCTGAAATCCAGAGGCAGATCAAGAGTCAGATGGTCAACCTACTGAGCCACCCAGGCATCCCAAATTACATTTCCCTTCCCTCCCCTCTCCTCCCCTCCCCTCCCCTCCCCTCCCCTCCCCTTCCCCCCTCAATTTTATTTATTTATTCATGAGAGACACATAGAGGGAGGCTGAGACATAGGCTGAAGGAGAAGCAGGCTCCCTGTGGGGAGCCTGATATGGGATCAGGACCCTGGGATAGCAACTTGAGCCAAAGGCAGACGCTCAATCACCGAGCCACCCAAGCACCCCTAATAAAATAGTTTTTGTGGTAAAAAGTGGTTTAAGCTTTTTGGTAAATGGTGAATGTTGGGATTAGAAAGTTCTTTATAAAAGTCCCCGCCCCCCCCAAAGATTTTATTTATTTATTCATGAGAGACACACACACAGGCAGAGACACAGGCAGAAGGAGAAGCAGGCCCCATGCAGGGAGCCCGACACGGGACTGGATCCCTGGTCTCCAGGATCACACCTCGGGCCGAAGGTGGCGCTAAACCGCTGGGCCACTGGGGCTGCCCATAAAAGTGGTTTTTAATGACCAGTTTGTTTTCTATTTAAGATGTTAATATAAGACTTATAGAATTATTTGCTGAGCTTTTATCTGAATAAATCTAATTAATGGCTCTAATGTAGTTAAATGTAAGCAGATTGGTTTAAACAGAGCAACTAAATCTAAGCAGATTTTAAGAATATTTTTATTATGTTAGGATTTCCCATTTATCACAGATGGAATCTTAGCATACTTGAGGGTGTGCTTCATCAGAGTGGACAAATCACAGCTTCTGGAGTCCTTTCTTGTCTGTGAAGTGAGATACTTTCCTGATAAGTTAATATGTATTATTACTGTAATTAATACTTTTATAGTACTGTAATAATACAGTTATTGCTTTACTTTCTACTTGTGCTCTACAAGTCTCTTGGTGAAGGAAATTTTAAGTTCTAATATGAGATTTATTAGTTTCTTTCTTTTGAAAGCTTGAAGCTACTTTCCCCGTGTAGTACTTGAAAGAACTGCCTATATACAAACTTACATTCTCTAAGACTTGTGCCAAAAATAGTGTTTCCTGTTTATGCATGTGTCTGAAGAGATTTCCATGTAATAAACAGCAGTACCTTAAGTGCTCACTTGGTACTTATAGGCTTTGTCATTATTAGGGATTGTTAAGGTTGTGTTTTTTTTCTTTGTGAATGTACCCCAATTTATTGAGGGGAGGAGGAGCTGCCTGTGAAACTGGTTTAAGATATTTTCTTTCCCTAATTTATTTAGTCATGTTTGTGCTTTTTTATTTAATCCAAAAATACCAAAATACTTTGTAATTTTACAACTTAAATTTCTTCTTGGTAAGCTAGTTCTCAGGTTTTTGTGTGAATCACTAACAATTTGTATTTCTGTTCTGGTAACATCTAAAGTTTGTATCATTGCACTACTTAATAGTCCTCAGAACAAGCTTATTAGAAGAGATTTTCATTGGAAAATAAGATTAATTTCCTTGACAAGGCAGGAACTGTTATCACAGTATGTTTAGCTTGGTACATAGTAGATATTTGATAAATGTTTTTGAAATGGTAGGAAAAAGTCTTAAAATGTTTTCCTTTTTTTTTTTTTTTTTTTAAAGATTTTATTTATTTATTCATGAGAGATACAGAGGGAGAAGCAAGCTCCATGCAGGGAGCCTGACTTGGGACTAGTGGGACTAGATCCCTGGTCTCCAGGATCACACCCTGGGCTGAAGGCCATGCTAAACTGCTGAGCCACCTGGCTGCCCCCAATTTTTTCCTTTTTTATGCAGATGATATTGCAAAGACTTAACAATTGTGTGAGAATTTTAATGAAGAAAGCTTCCATATTGAGTTAAGTTTAAATATATTGTTGAAGCAAGTGTAACTTATCATTAAGAGCCAACATGGTTGGTATTAATGACGGAGAGATTGCATGAAGCCTGTGATGAAGAATTTTCATGTTACTTTTCTTTTTGGAAGTGTTGGGTTGCATTGCAAAAGTGAGCTATATGGTGTAAAAATTTTGCAGCCTTATTTTTGAAAGTCTTATACAATTCAATTATTAAAAAAAACTTGATTACTTAATTTGTGTTAGATATCCACTTGAGAAGTAGCGTATTTCTTTGTAATTCTTTTTTTTTTTTTTTTTTAAGATTTTATTTATTTATTCACGAGAGACACAAAGAGAGGCAGAGAGAGACATAGGCAGAAGGAGGAGAGAAGCAGGCTCCATGCAGGGAGTCTAGTGCGGGAATCGATCTCGGGATCACGCCTTGGTCTGAGCCAAAGGCAGATGGCTCAACCACTGAGTCACCCAGGTGTCCCTTTTGTAATTCTTAACATTAAAAATGAATAGACTTTGTTTTATAGAATAGATTTTAGATTTACAGAAAAATTGAGTAGATAGCAGAGTTCCTGTATTCCACTTCTGCCCAGCCCCCTAGTTCCCCTCTTAACATTTTGCATTACTGTGGTACATGGTGCACTTTTTATAACTAATGAACCAATATGCATGCCACGTTACTAACCAAAGTCCACAGTTTACATTAAGATTTTTTTGTGTTTATTGTTCTGTAGGTTTTGAAAAATTTATAATGCTGTATATCTGTCATTACAATATCATACAGGATAGTTTCAATTCTTTTAAGTTAATTGTGCTTCACCTATTTATCCTCCTCCCCTCACCCTGAACCCCTAGCTGCCACTGTTTTTTTTTTTTTTTTTTTTTTTTTACATCGTTTCTATAGTTTTGGCTTTTGCAGAATGTCATGTAGTTGGAATCATATAGTATGTAGCCTTTTTCACATTGGCTTCTTTCACTTAGTGTGCATTTAAAGTTTCCCCATGTCTTGTCTTGACCACTCATTTCTTTTTGTTGCTGAATAATATTCCACTGTGTGGATATACAACAATTAATCTACTTTAACTTATTGGAGGATATTTTGGTTTCTTTCAAGTTTGGAAATTATAAATCTGCTATTAAACATTTGTAGAGTTTTTGTGGACATGTGTTCAGCTTGCACTTAAGAGTGTGATTGTTGGGGCAGTCTGGGTTGCTCAGTTTAGCGCCGCCTTCAGCCCAGGGTGTGATCCTGGAGATCTGGGATTGAGTCCCATGTTGGGCTCCCTGCATGGAGCCTGCTTTCTCTCTCTGCCCCGCCCCCCGCCCCCTGTCTCTCTCTCCTGAATAAATAAATAAAATCTTAAAAAAAAAAGAGTGTGATTGTTGGATCCTTTTTTTTTTTTTTTTTAAATTTATTTTTGTTTATTTATGATAGTCATACAGAGAGAGAGAGAGGCAGAGACACAGGCAGAGGGAGAAGCAGGCTCCATGCACCGGGAGCCCGACGTGGGATTCGATCCCGGGTCTCCAGGATCGCGCCCTGGGCCAAAGGCAGGCGCCAAACCGCTGCGCCACCCAGGGATCCCTGATTGTTGGATCCTATGATAAAGAGTGCGTTTAACTTTTTTTTAAATGGGCCACAACTTTTATTAAGTATTTTAAATATATACATATTTTTAAAGATTTTATTTATTTATTTATGAGAGATATGAGGTGGGGGCAGAGACACAGGCAGAGGGAGAAGCCGGCTCCATGCAGGGAGCCCGATGTGGGACTTGATCCCAGTACTCCAGGGTCACACCCTGGGCCAAAGGCAGGCGCTAAACCCCTGAGCCACCCAGAGGGATCCCCGAGTGTGTTTAACTTTGTAAGAAACTGCCAATCTATCTTAAAATGGTTGTACCATTTTGCATTTCCCCCAGCAATAAAGGAGAGCTCTTGTTGCTCTGTATTCTCATCAGCATTTGTTACTGTCATTTTTAAGATTTAACCATTCTTTTTTTTTTTTAAACTCTTTTTTTTTTTTTTTTAAGATTTTTATTTATTTGTTCATGAGAGACACAGAGAGAGATAGAGACAGAGACACAGGCAGAGGAAGAAGCAGGCTCCATGCAGGGAGCCCGACGTGGGACTCGATCCCCAGTCTCCAGGATCACACCCCGAGCTGAAGGCGGCGCTAAATCGCTGAGCCACCAGGGCCGCCCATGATTTAACCATTGTAATAGATGTGTGGTGGTATTTCCTTTTAGTTTTTTTTTTTTTTTTTTCCCTTACACAGCATGAGAGCGAGTACAAAGCAGGGGGCTAAGAGGGGCAGAGGGAGAGGAAGTCAGAATCTTAAGCAGGCTTCTTGCTCAGCACAGAGCCCAAAGTGGGGCTTGATCTTAACCCTGAGATCATGACCTAAGCTGAAATCAAGAGTCAGATGCTTGACTGAGCCACCCAGGTGCTCCTCATTTTAGCATTAAATTTAATTCTTTAAAGACATATAATATTGAGCATCTTTTCATGTGTGTCTTTACCATCTGTATATCTTCAGTGTGGTGTCTAGATCTTTTGCCATTTTTTAATGGGTTGTGTTCTTATGTTGATTATTTTTTGTTATTGTTAAGAGTTCTTTTTAAAAAAATTCCTAATGTGGAATTTATTTTATTTTTTTTTCAAAGATTTTTATTTATTTATGAGCGACAGTGAGAGAGAGAGAGAGAGGGAGAGACAGGCAGAGACAGGCAGAGGGAGAAGCAGGCTCTCTCAGGTTGCCCGATGTGGGACTCGATCCCGGGTCCACAGGATCACGCTCTGGTCCGAAGGCAGGTGCCAAAATGCTGAGCCACCCAGGGATCCCCTTTAAGAGTTCTTTGTATATTTTGGGTATAAATCCTTTATCAGATCTGTGTTTTGCAAATATTTTCTCCCAGTCTGTGACTTTTCTTGATGTTTTCATTTTGTTTTGTTTAAATTGCAAATGAGGGATAGGAATTGGGCTTAGGATCTAGTTTAGGTAAGGGGTTAGGGTTTTGTTTTTCTTTTTAAAGATTTACATATTTATTTTGAGGGTGGGGAGAGTGAGAAAGAGATTATGAATCTGAAGCCGACTCCTTGCTGAGCATGGAGCAACATAACATTCAGGGCTTGATCTCACGATCCTGAGATCATGACCTGAGCTGAAACCACTAGTCAGTGCTTAGCTGACTGAGCCACCCAGGGGCCCCTGGGTTAGGATTTTGTATTTCAAATGCAAAATAAGTTTGGGAATGTTCATAAATAAACTATAATGTGTCATATCCCTTTTATTTGTTAGTCATAGGAGCAAAACCAGCTTATTTTGGAAATATGTGGGCAATTTCCAAGTGGAACAAGGGCACTAGTAATCTTGGGGATTAATATTTGGCACATTTGCTAAATTTTTGTTTATCCTGTGTTGCAGTTTTTATATATTTCTGCATCTTTTATGTGTAATTGTGCAGAACTTTTCCCTTAAGTAGTATCTGTGTCCATCGTAGGGCTTGAATCAACAACCCTGAGAGATCAAGAGTTGCACGCTCTACTGATGGAGCCAGAGAGGGACTCTTGGGCAGAACTTTCAATAATTAAAGCTTGCATCCATTTTATGATCATTAAAAGTAATGTTGATGGGAGCATTTGTTATCCTAAGCTTTGTTTGCAAATATGTTACTAAGTCCTCCTCTAAGCTTTGCTTTCTGGGATTTCAACTGAGGTCTGGAAGCAGATAAACTTCCTTCTAATATATTATCAGAAGGCCAGTAGTATAGGCTAATGGTCTGTCACAGCACCTGTGTCGTTCACTTGATCTTTTTTATCATCTGCCATCACATCATTATAAGAAGGAAGGTAAGTATAGTACTTAGAGACCATATTCACCTAACTTTTATTGTAGTATATATTTTCTATGTTAATCTTTTACTGTGCCTAATAAACTTTATCATAGGTAAGTATGTATAGGAAAAAACATTGTGTGTGTGTGTATGTGTGTGTTCAGGCATCCACTGGGGTTTTTTGGGATGTATTCCTTGCAGATAAGGTGGGGGACTACTGTACTTCTTGGAAAGACTCCTGGAAGTAGAATCTGGATCAGAGATTTTTAAGACTCTTGGTGCATAGTACTTAACTTTTTTCTAATCTGTTCTTTTTATGTTACATTAAGGAATTTAATGATGTGTGCAGCTTAATAGTTTTTTTTGTGGCATCTCCTTTAAATTTAATTTTCATCTTAAAATACTGATAACAAAGTTATTTGTAATCCCGCCTCTTGAAAAAACATTCCATTACTTTAATCATTTGTCAAAATTGTATGAACCTTTCTTTGCTTTTCCCCAAATATAAGCGGATATATCTATGTAGACATGTTCTCACACTCTATAAACAATTATGTTATATGTTACCTGCAAGTTGTTTTGTCCATTTGTTTCATGGACCTCTTCTTAGGTGATTATATATGTACATCTACTGCATTCCCCCCCCTCCTTTTTTTAAAGATTTGTCCGATTATTTGAGAGAGAGCACAAGTCAGGGGGAGAGGGAATGGGAGAAGCAGACCCCTCCCTCCACTGAGCAGGGAGCCTAATACAGGGCTTGATCCCAGGATTCTGGGATTACAACAAGCTGAAGGCAGACATCCAACCTTCAGAGCCACCCAGGCACCCCATCTTTTTAAAAATTTTATTTATTTATTTATTTATTTATTTATTTATTTATTTATTTATTTATTTATATATTTCATAGTGCATTCTTTTCAAGGACTATATAATACATCATTCTGTGATATCCTTTAACCATTTTTAAAAAAGATTTATTTATTTATTCATGATAGAGAGAGAGAGAGAGGCAGAGACACAAGCAGGCTCCATGCCTGGAGCCTGACACAGGACTCGATCCGGGGACTACAGGATTGCGCCCTGGGCCAAAGGCAGGTGCTAAACCGCTGAGCCACCCAGGGATCCCCAACCATTTTTCAATTAATTGAGCAAATATATGTTGAATATGTCACATGCTAGTTACTGGAGATAAATATTAATGATTAGAACATACTGGAGTCTCTTACCTTACAGAGCTTGCATGAAATTAGTTTATATTCCCCTACTGATGCTCATTATTTGTTCCTTCCTCCCTTTTTTTTTTATAGGGTATTATATTGGATAACCTTATCCATATTGTTATAACTTTGTATAAATATATATTCTTAGCCATGGAATAAAGGATACATATTTAAAATGATTAGTTTTTGCCACCTGACATTGTTTTCTTCAATTGTTTTTATTCTACATTTCCCTATCTCTTGGGAGAACTATGCATGTTTTCATGTATTTGTTGACCATTTGTGTTCTTGTGAACTTCCTATTCTGATTCTTTGCCCTTTTGTCCTCTTATGTTGTCTTTTCTTACTAATTTGTAAGGTCTCCTATATGTTCTGGTTTTTTTGTTTTGTTTTGTTTTTTTTTTAGATTTTATTTATTTATTTACAAGAGACGCAGAGGGAGAGAGAGGGAGAGAGAGAGGGGCAGAGACACAGGCAGAGGGGGAAGTAGGCTCCATACATGGAGTCTGATGTGGGACTCGATCTCGGGTCTCCAGGATCACACCCTGGGCTGAAAGCGGCGCTAAACCTCTGAGCCACCCAGGCTGCCCTATGTTCTGGGTTTTTATTGTCTTTTCAGACTACTCTTGTTTCGTCCCAGTCTATTATATACATTTTAGGTTATTTTTCTTTTTTTTTTTTTTTTTAATTTGGAATTTACAGAAAAGTTGCAGCACTTAGACGAAGAGTTACTTGGTGCCATCCAGTCTTCATTTTTAACATTTTACTATATTTGCTTTTCTCTTTTTATCATTAAAAATAATTTTTTTCTGAACCATTTGAGAGTAAGTTGCAGATATGATGTCCTGTACTAAATATTTCAGTATATGTTTCCTCAGACCTATATTTTTTACATTATCACACTGTGGTTAAAAAAATCATGGAATTGTTACAATATCTGTTCTATAGATTTAAAAAAAAAAGATTTAATTTATTTAAATCTTTTTTTTTTTTTACTTTTTATTTATTTATGATAGTCACACAGAGAGAGAGAGAGAGAGGCAGAGACACAGGCAGAGGGAGAAGCAGGCTCCATGCACCGGGAGCCCGACGTGGGATTCGATCCCGGGTCTCCAGGATTGCGCCCTGGGCCAAAGGCAGGCGCTAAACCACTGCGCCACCCAGGGATCCCAAGATTTAATTTATTTATTTGTGAGAGACACAGAGAGAGAGAGGTAGAGACACAGACACAGGCAGAGGGAGAAGCAGGCTCCATGCAGGGAGCCTGATGTGGGACTCGATCCTGGGTCTTCAGGATCACACCCTGGACTGAAGGTGGTGCCAAACCACTGAGCCACCGGGGCTGCCCCTGTTCTATAGATCTTATTCTATATCTCACCAGTTGTCCCAAAATCTCCTCTAGAGGGAAGGAAAATCCAAGATGGCACACATTGCATTCATTTGTTAGGTCTCTTCAGTCCTCTTTAACCTGGGACAGTTTCTTTTTTTTTTGTGTTCCTGTGTGTATATTTTCATATTTAAATTCATGAATTTTTAGCTTATTCAATAGATCACTTCCTTTACCATTACTATCTTGGTGCACAAATTGTAGGAGATCTGTCCAGTTGATGATTAACTTTGATTATGAGTTTTTCTACAAAAATATGCTAATTTTTAATGTATTGATCTCTTTAGCCTTCTGGATTTTGTGTTGTACTTAAGGGAAACTCCTTCTTGCCTTAACTCTGACTCCCCACTCTTGATTTCTGAGTCCCACGATTTTCTAACCTTTGCAGTAATGCCTTCTGGTCATTCCATTGCTTGGAAGCCCCATACTTGGGGAGGCTGGGAATAGAGGGAAAAAGGTGCAGAGAAGAAAAAGGTACACAGCGTAATGTTTGCTGGCATAGCCAAAACCACAACCGTTATGGCACCGACTCTTGTGGAAATTTAACCCTTGGAAATGGAAATTTTAAAGTGTCTTCACACTCTTTTCAAGCAGTGTGCCAAGTATGTTTAATCTTCTCATACTACAGGACATTTGGAGCATTATTATTATTTTTTGCTGTGGGTGATACCTCTTTTACCTTCAGAATTAAACAGGATTATTTCTCTTTAGGCAGAATGATTGTAGAGTCTAGACCACTTGAATATTTTTTTTTTTTTTTTTTATTAGGTAGGCTCCATACCCAGCATAAAACCCAATGCAGCAGGGCCTGAACTCATGACCCTGAGATCAAGACTTGAGCTGATGTCAAGAGTCAGACACTTAACTGACAGATCTGGCTAGGCGCTCCTAGACCACTTTAATTTTAAGAGTTTTTGTGTTTGCTTCTTATTTTAACTTTTTTTTTTTTGTTTCACTTTTGTTTGCCAGCCACTTATCTGTACTGTCTTGCTGTTGTCAATACATTATTGCCTCTAGTAGCCTCTTCCTTTAATAATGCTGTGAAGTTGGGAAACCAGATAATCTAGTAAGCTGGGTTTAAGTAAGAATTAATAAAATCAAGTGTGAGGCCCTGGGAGATTCTCTTAATGAATGGGCTGTATATTTTTTGTATCTAGAGTCATGGCTTTTCCTGACAGTATCCTTGGTGGTAGCAAGGATCTCAGATCATTCAGTCTTTTTTTTTTTTTTTTTAAGATTTTATTTATTTATTAATGAGAGACACACAGAGAGAGGCAGAGACACAGGCAGAGGGAGAAGCAGGCTCCATGCGGGAGCCCGATGTGGGACTCGATCCCGTGATTCCAGGATCATGCCCTGGGCTGAAGGCAGGCGCCCAACTGCCCAGCCACCCAGGCGTCCCTCATTCAGTCTTTTTTTTTTTTTAAAGATAGATAGATAGATAGATAGATAGATAGATAGATTTATTTATTTATTTATTTATTTATTTATTAATTAATTAATTATAGACACACACACACACACACACACACAGAGGCAGAGACACAGAAGGAGGGAGAAGCAGGCTCCATGCCGGGAGCCCAACGTGGGACTCGATCCTGGGATTCCAGGCAGGCACCAAACCCCTGAGCCACCCAGGGATCCCCTCATTCAGTCTTTTTAACTGCCATTTGAGACAGGTAGAGCAAGAGATGCTATCCTTATTTTATAGAGGAAGAAACAGGTGGTAGCCATATAGTTAGCAATTAGGAGAGTTGGAATTTGAATGCCCTTTCCCTCCAAATCCATTGATTAAACATAATTTTTAGTAATATTTCTTTGCCTCATTCATTACAAAGACTTCCCTAGAAAGCTATACTGTTTACGAGCTTTAAGTTTTTTTTATTTTTTAAAATGATTTTATTTATTTGACAGAGAAAGCACAAGCAGGGGGAATGGGAGGGAGAGGGAGAAGCAAGCTCCCTGGGGAGCCAATGCAGGACTTGAACCTAGGACTCTGGGATAATGACCTGAGCTGAAGGCAGATGCTTAACCCACTGAGCCACCCAGGTGCCCCAAGTATGGTTTTTTTATTGACTTGATTAAACTTAAACTTTAAAATGGAGCACATTACTTTTTAGGCAGATTATCTAGCACATAATTTTCAAGTTCCCATTGGTCTGTGTAGTGTGGGACTCAGCCTAGAAGTGGAAAGAAGGTTGAGAATTGTCAGACTTGGGATGTCTGGGTGGCTCAGTGGTTGGGCGTCTGCCTTCAGCCCAGGGTGTGATCCTGTAGACCTGGGATTGAGTCCTGCATCGGGATCCTGCATGAAGCCTGCTTCTCCCTCTGCCTGTGTCACTACCTCTCACTCTCTGCGTCTCTCATGAATAAATAAATAAATCTAAAAAAAAAAAAAAAAAAAAGAATTGTCAGACTTAATGATATAATACAATAGATAATTGATTAATAATAGTTTGTTAGTTTCATTATCTCTTAGTGCCATCATATATTGTGCTCTCTGCTTGGAATTGTCTTTGCATAGTTGGTTCCTTTCAGTTCTCAGATTAATGTTGTATCTTCAGAGAGCCCCCTTCTCTGACCTGAAATTACTTTCCTCTTCCTACTTCCCCCTCCCTCTGTATTTTATCATCCTGCTTCTTTCCTTTATGGGACTAATCACTTTCGGGAAATACTTATTTGTTAATACCCAGTAAAATGTACAAGCTTTGTAATTTTTAACATTTGTCCATCTTTAAAGTTTATCCCATCTCAAAGGCATGCATTAAGTCTTTTTAGACTCTGAGCACCTTCCTTTGCCATGCCCAGGGCAAATACATGTCTGTATTTAAGGACTTCTGTGAGGGCCTCATGCATTGTTTACCTTTGTATCCACAGAAACTGGAATAGCAGTAGTGTACAATATTGTATAGTTTCAGCAAACATTTATGAAATGAATGGAGGATATACACTTTTTGGGACTGTGTGGTAAACTGTAATGACAGCCTGTTAGCTTTTTCACTTGAAGGTATGGTTGAGGCTCATAGTCCAATGTGCATGTATTTATTATTTTTTAAAAAAGATTTATTCATTGGAGAGAGAGAGAGAGAGAGAACACAAGTGGAGGGTTGGGGCAGAGGAAGAGGGAGAGCAGGCTCCCTGCTGAGGCTCTGGGCTCCATCCTAGGATCCTGGGATCATGACCTGAGAGCTGAAGACAGACCCAGGCATCCCTCCACTGTGCTTTTATTTATTTATTTTTATTTAAAGATATTATTTATTTATTCATGAGAGACACAGAGAGAATGAAGCAGAGACACAGGCAGAGGAAGAAGCAGGCTCCATGCAAGGAGCCCGATGTGGGACTGGATCCCAGGTCTCCAGGATCACACCCTGGGCTGCAGGTGGCGCTAAACCGCTGTACCACCTGGGCTGCCCCTCCAGTGTGCTTTTAAAAGAACATATGGCGGGGTTGCCTGGGTGGCTCAGTTGGTTAAGTGTCCATATCTTGGTTTCGAGCAGGTCATGATCTCTGGGTCGTGAGATTGAGCCCCTCCTTGGCTTGGCACTCAGCACAGATTTGGCTTGAGATTCTCTCCCTTTGCCTCTCCTTCCTGCTATCTCTATCTAAAATAAATAAAATCTTAAAAAAATAAAGTTGTAATAGAATTTTTAAGTTGTGGTATGGCCAGTCAATCCAGTTTAATGCTATAGAAAATATTTGAAATTTTAAAAAACAATCTGTGAATCTTATAGAGTAATTCTCAAACTTATATCTGTGAACCACTCTGGGAGAGCAAAAAGACATGGAGGTCAATATTTTGTTTTTATTTTATAGCCAGTGCTTCCTTTCAGGTTCTATTTTTGGGGTAGAAACTGCATTGGTACAGGAAGACCAGGCATCTAGCTGTCCTGACCCTGGTGGAGTTTGTCTTATTTGCCAAGTAAGGAGCACATTGGGTACTTGGGTAAGACCAGGGGAGAGGAATGATGTGGTTGGAGATGTGAGGGAATGATTGCATCTCCTTCACCTTAATGTATATGGCAAGAAGCTAGCTATTGCTTAACTCTTTGATTTGTTCTATTTTTGGATTAAGTCATGTGGTTGAAAAAAGAATATATAAAGGCTGGAAAAAATTGAGGAAAAATTTATCTCTTCTGAGTGCTTCACAAAATGTTCTGTAGGAGAAGGTATATAAATGTTTAATTTTACCCTTTTTGGGGCACCTGGGTGGCGCAGTGGTTGAGCATCTGCCTTCGGCTCAGGTCATGATCCTGGGATGCTGGTGGGATCGAGTCCTGCATCAGGCTCCCCACAAGGGAGCCTACTTCTCCCTCTGCCTATGTCTTTGCCCCTCTCTTTGTGTTTCCCATGAATAAATAAATGAAAAATCTTAAAAAAAAATTTTTTTTTTTTACCCTTTGTCCATTTTTAGAATTTGCCCCATCTCAAAGGCATGTAATTAGATCTTGTAAAACCCTTCTGAATGCATGCCTCTGCCATGTGCAGCAACTAGATTTTCTGAATTCAGGGATTTCTCACAGTATTTTTTTCACTTGATAGTCTTCCTTTTCCTAAGATGATTTATTAAAAAAAAATGAAACAAAAAGATTTAATTCATTTATTTGACACAGAAGAGAGCACAAACAGGAGGAGTGGCAGGCAGAGGGAGAGGGAAAAGCAGACACCCTGCCAAGCATGGAGCCCAATACGGGGCTCTATCCCAGGACCCAGGGATCATGACCTGAGCCAAAGACAGATGCTTAACCAACTGAGCCACCCAGGCACCCTTCCAAAAATGATTTAAAAAACCCTTCACATATATGGAAAGCTCTGTGCTTATTAAATATTAGCCCTTTCTTAACAGTCATTGAAAGGTAAAAGACTTAAAAAAAATAAAGCATTATCAGTTTATTTGAACTTGAGCATCTAATATCTGTTCAGTTTTTTTTGTTGAAGTCATCAAACTAGACTTCAATCAAAATACAATGATGGGGAGCTCAAGAAAGGGACAAAATTATATTCCCAGTTTATGTACAAAATAGAAATATCATGTCTTTTGAACATGCTGATTAAAAAATAGATGTTGTGTTTATTATATAGCCAGTAAAAATACAGAGGTGATTTGCTGATTTATATGTCTCTAGAATGCCATAGCTCAAGCATGACTCCATTTGGTAGGTAGGAAAAACAAGCACACAAAATCAATTTAATTTATTCAAGGTTAAATAGAAAATTAGAAAATGAGTATATAGATTTCCTTATTCTACTTAATAGTTTATCTAGTTAGTTGAAATGTATATAGGATCTCATGGAGCTACAGGCAAAGTAACTTAGTATGGTTTCCTAGCTATGCATAGTAAGTAATTACTCAATTAAATCATTCTGTTAAATTATTCAGAGAGGGTTTGTGCTAATTGGCGGTCATGTATATTTTGATGTTTGTTTTTTTGAGCATAGAAACAATAATACTTGTATTAATGTTGGTAAGAGGAAAATTAATTGAATTTCAGCACAAAACTTTAGTGAGTATTTTGTAACATAGGATTTTGTTTTGGATTTCTACTTTTATGACTAGCTACCCTTGATTTTTAGATGAGAGAGCTTGAATCTCTGATTTTATTTTCTTCAAGGGCCTGTTTCTTTTCTTTGTAGGCCATTTTGTCTACAGGTCTTACTGTGTTAATGCTAAGATTACATCAGTATTTGGTATTAGATGATTTATATAGTATTAGTAGTGAAAAATACTTTTTTAAAGATTTCTTTTTAAAATTTATTCATTTGAGAGAGAGAGCATGAGCATGATGGAGGGAGGAGGATCAAAGGGAGAGGGGAAAGCAGACTCCTTACTGAGCAGGGTGCCAGATGCAGGGCTCCATCCCAGGACCCCAGTCATGATGTGAGCCAAAGGTAAGTGCTTGACCGACTGAGCCACCCAGGTGCCCTGAAATGTTTTAATGCATTGTAGCAATGAAGATATCTATGTATTTATTTATTTATTGAAAGATTTTAATTTTTAAGTAATCTCTACACCCACTGTGGGTGAGACTGTGTAGAGACTGTGGGGCTGGAACTCCCAATCCCTAGATCAAGAATCCCATGCTCTACCTACTGAGCTAGCCAGGCGCCCTGAGGATATCTTTTTTTTTTCTAATATTTTATTTATTTACTCATGAGAGACAGAGAGAGAGAGAGAGAGAGAGAGAGAGAGGCAGAGACCAGGCAGAGGGAGAAGCAGGCTCCATGCAGGGAGCCCAATGGGTATTTGATCCTGAGACTCCATGCTCTGGGCTGAAGGCGAGGCTAAATGCTGAGCCGCCACCCCGGGCGGTCCCCTGAGGATATCTTTGACATAATTTTGATATGAGCATTATATATAATGAATTAAATTTCTATTTTTAAATATCAGTGACTAGAAATATGTTAATCTTTATGTGGCAGAAATTCTGGGATCTTCATGCTGCCCCCTTCTTATATAGCTGCTACTGAAGATGGAAGTTTATCTTAGTGTTAATGAATGCCATCATCCATTCCCTTCCCCCCTGTCCTTAACTTGGGAGCCTGGTTTGCCTGCAGCTGCAATGGTAGGCATCTTTCAGGAAGTGACCTTGGCTTGTATTAATCAAATTCAGAACACACAAAAAAGCTTCTTGCTAACATGCTGACTTGATGTAAAATTTTATCGCATCCATTTTCTTTCAAAATGAGGCCATCTTGTAAAAAGAAGATATACAGAGCACTCCTCTAATTTAATATATAAAAGGCGCTTCTGCCAGCCACGTTTAAAATAAAAACTACTAGATTTTAAACATACAGATTTTTAAATCAAATATGCATAAATATCATGAAGTCTTGTGAGTTGTTACTAGAAAATTACTTGTTTTAATGCTGAATTAAAAAAAAAACTTTATCAATATCAAGTTTCTTTTTTTTACTGCCTTAACTGACATTAAGTTGCTTTGGAAACTTTATACACTATGGATTTATTTTGAAGTCATTTAGCGGTTGTATATTAAGTAAGGCACTTTTGTATATTGGTTATCTTTGGGTGTTCAGAAACAACTACTTTCTTAATTTTTCTGGTTGGGATAAGAAAATAAATATCTTACATGAAATAATTTTCTTAGGCAGTGTTAGTGCCTACAGGGGCTTCTAAATAGAAGCTTAAATTTAAGTCAGTAATACTGCTAAAACTCAACCACCTTGTATTAATGAGCAATATTGCTAACTACTGATTCACACATCGGCTTCTGTAGGATTTAATTGATCATTTTGATAGAGCAGCTGTTTCATTTTTATTATGTAATGCTTCAAAGAAATTTAATTTTTAAATATAGCATAGTTAAGGTGTGTAAGGGTACAGATCTTCATTTTACCCTTGCTCAATGTTAAATTTTGAATGTTGAAAACAGTATTTAATGGATTAGTTTAGTGAGTTTAGTTTACTGCATTCCTAGGAGATTTACATAAAATGAATGAATGAATGAATGAATGAATGAATTAGGGAGCAGTTGTGTGTATTGCCAAAGGGTTCACTCTTGAGTTTATTGCACAAAAGATCACTCCTTGGTACTGAAGTGTTTGGAAAGGTGAAATATGAGAAAGGAAATCTTAAACCTTAGGAGCTGTTACCTGCATTTTGGTAGATGCAGAGTATGAAAAGGACAGGCGTGTTGCATGTTTATATTAGTGATTTGGAGAAGAGGTGGGGAATTTATGCAAATAAATTGGGATGTAGATAAATACTTAAATGTTTTCATTATCTGAGTTATTTTTAAAGCATTCACTTGAGACAAAACATCTTTTCTTTATACATTTTTATTTAAATTCTGGTTAACAGAGAGTGCAATATTAGTTTCACAACCAACATCATGTTTCATGATGTTATAAATTGTTCTTAGAATTGCAATCTCTAACCTATGTAAGTTCACTCTTTGTCTTGATTTGATACCAGCATTAATGATTAGCCTGTTAGATATTACAGGATAAAGAAACTGGTTTCAAGGAGAAAGATAATTACTCGATCATTTCTTCCCTTACATACCTGTTTAAAATACATGGTCTTAAGTGAAAATTGTCATCTTGAACTTAAAATGTTCTTTGCCTCTCCCCACCGCCCTCAAAAAAGGAGGAGAAAAATCAAAAAAGGAAAGCCTACCAATAAAAGGGAACAAATGCAATCCTGGTAGCCAATGAGTTAATGTTCATTTGCAGCCTGAGGGGTCAGTGTGCTGTCTCTGTTTTCTGATTGGCTGCTAAAAGGTGAAATTGAAACCACTGTAAACTTTTGACCCTGTAGCAATTCTTGTGGAACGCCTTCCACTGGTGGAGCCCAGAGCCTCGGCTCAGCTCCCCACCCAATCCTCCCACCCCCTTTCCTGTATTTATTTTGTGTGATCGTGCAGCACTGCATGCAGTTTTTCCAAGAGCGGGCGGGGTGGGGTTGGGGGAGAGGGAGGCAGAACAAGCACGGGCAAGCAACTTGCTTGCTTGACTGTTCTGGTAACCATGTTAGTACTAACTACAACTCAGTCAAAGATATGGGGACTTGTTAATAAACTGGTCTGCCAACTGGATTTTTTAGTTTTTTCCTTAATCTCAAGGTAATTTTAAAAATGCAGAATGGTTATATTTGCTGCCATTGTTCATCAGTGGATAGTATTGTTGTGTAAGCAAAGTGAATGGCATAGTTTCCTGGATATGTTGAGTAAAAAATAGCTTTCATTCTCAGCAACCTTTAAATATACCCCATTAATATTTCCTGTGTCTCATGTAAGTTTTACACAAATGGCTAACTTTTTACAAAACTTTTTTTCTTTGCCTTTGTCTTTTGTTATAAAGAAAGGATTTTAGTTATCATAACTGAAAAGTAATTGTAGAAATTATCTATACATTTGAATTTCACTAGTATTCTCTCTCCCTCTTCCTGCTGAAGTAAATAGTTTTGGGTTTGCTCTGCTTTATAATGACCACAGCAGGCCTACGAAAAATATTCTCATTGGACTCTACAACTTCTGGTTCTTCTTTGTATCCCTGGTGTCTGGTGCCATGAAGTGAGTGGATGCTCAGCAAATATTTGCTGAGTGAACATAGTTAGTTGCATTTTGGGCTATTGATACCTGCTTCTCCTTTTATAATTAGTGATAGGTACCATATTTTGCTCATACTTCCTGCAGGCCAGTACAACACCTGGCATCTCCTAGGTGCACAGGAAACATTCAGTTGATTTAAATGTCTCTTCTTGAAAGTTCCTTCAAGAAGCTGGATTTCCAAAATGTAGGTTTTCTGAAAGCAAAGCTTCTGTTTTCACTGCATCATTTAAAATTTCAGGTCGTAACTTACTAAATGACTACATAGAAGAAATTAGTATATATTAGCTTAGTCCTTTCTAGTATATATCATGAGATAAGTAGTAATACAGTGTTAGTTTTTTTTTAACCCTATCCTTATTTACTAGACCTGTATATGCTATAATTTGAAAGAATTCCTGCCTTTGTCAAAAAATGATGATATTTCAAAAGTTTGTCATCAATATATTACTAATGTACAAGTTGGGTACTGAATAACTGAATATAGTTTTACTTATTGTTTACTAAAATACGTAATAATGGTCTAAGTAATAGTAAAATTTTTTTCCTTTAAAAAATTAAAAAAAATTTTTTTAAAATTTTTATTTATTTATGACAGTCACACACACACACACAGAGAGAGAGAGAGAGAGAGAGAGAGAGAGAGAGGCAGAGACACAGGCAGAGGGAGAAGCAGGCTCCATGCACCGGGAGCCCGACGTGGGATTCGATGCCGGGTCTCCAGGATCGCGCCCTGGGCCAAAGGCAGGCGCCAAACCGCTGCGCCACCCAGGGATCCCTCCTTTAAAATTTTTTTAAAAAAGTATTTTATATATTATCTATTTGACACAGAGAACACAAGAGAACACACTCAAGCTGGGGGAATGGCAGGCAGAAGAAGAGGGAGAGGCAGACTCCCTGGGGAGCAGGGAGCTGGATGTGTGACTTGATCCCAGGGCCTTAGGATCACTGCCTGAACCAAGGGCAGAGGCTTAACTGACTGAGCCACCCAGGCCCCCCCCCCCCCCCAGTTTTTTTTTTTAAAGATTTTATTTATTCATCACACACACACACACACACACACACACACACACACACACACAGAGGCAGAGACACAGGCAAAGCAAGAAGCAGGCTCCGTGCAGGGAGCCCGACCTGGGATTCGATCCCTGGTCTCCAGGATCATGCCCTGGGCTGAAGGCAGCGCTAAACCTCTGAGCCACCCCGGCTGCCCTCCCCCAAATTTCTTTTAAACTAACTTTACACAGTTCCAAAAGTGGCACCCCTAGAAGTAATTTTAAATTTTCGTATGATTTTTTACTTATATTTGGTTTTTCCCTTTCAGCATAGCTACAGATTTGTTGCTGTTAATTGTTGCAAAGAAAATCTGTTGTTACAGTTTTGAAGAAAATGATATATTTGATTAAATAATCTCCACTGCAAAATGATGTTTCATTTACACCAATATTATGTAACCTTTAACTTGAAATTGATGGGTAAACTTATTCTGTTGTGTTTTGGAGATAAGGGGGCAATGCAGACTTTTCCCAGAGATGGTAATTCCCCATCTCTGAGTTTTAGGGAACTGAGGAAGGAGTCCCTGGGAACGCTACCCATAGCAGCATGGCAGGAATAGTGAGTTTAATATGATTAATAGTAGAGTCCTTGTCCCCCTTCCATTTTCAACAGCAAAAGAAAAACATGTTCATGATATTCAGTGGCCTCTTTTTTTGCCCAGTTGGTGTTCCCCAAGCATTAGCATTATATGGTTTGGATTTTCTTCTCTGTCATCTCCCCTCCCCCAGTTTGATTCTTTGTTCTGGCCTGAAGGCACATCTTCTCAGACTAGCTATTAACAAAGCTCAGTTTGATTTTTTTTCTTCCCCATTAGATTTCTACTGATGCAAGTTTTGATAATGTGGATCTCCTCAGTCACATTTTTTGTCAATTCCAGTAGAAAAATTAACCTCTCTTCCCTCCCCATATTTAGTATCTTAGGGACATGTCATGTAGTTTTTGTTATTGTTATTTTTGTTTTGTGATGGACAGAAGTCCAAATTATGAAAAGGGGTAAGAATATGCTTATTTTTGTTAAAGGTAAAAAATACAGCCCTAAGAAATCTGCTAGGACTGTTGGCTTTGCAGAATCTTGGTTTAGATAACTGCAGTTTTCTTAGGTCACATACCTTACAGGATCCTAGTGTATAATACTTTCTATGTATTTATTTTTTAAGTTCTCTTTACACTCAGCTTGGGGCTCAAACTCACAACCCTGAGATCGAGTCACATGCTTGTCTGACTGAGCCAGCCAGACACCCCTAGTGTATAGTACTTTTTTAGCCAATCTACCCCTTCTGAGGTCTTGGTAGGCAAGCCATCATTGATCTGTGACTTTTTGGGGACCACTTGTAGTCCAACTGCACATCTCCTGGGAGGGGAAAATTTCGTAAATGGTGTTTCTTTGGATCCTGGGGGTTATGGGGTACGGATTAGCTTGGGTCAGCACTCCTTTGGGTAGTTCTCACCAGCAGTGTAATACTTGTATTAATGTGGGCTCTCATACCTATCCTTCGTATGAGGTACTTGTTTCCTGCTTATGGTACTAGGTACATTCTGACTCAAATACCTTTTCCTACCCATCCCTCTTGTTCTATAGGTACTAACCTTACCTCACAGCCTTCCTTCTTCCCCATAAAAAGAAGCAACAGCAAAAGAACCATTTCTGAAATGAAACCTGATTTAAAACTAGCTAGAAGAACTTGGGCTTTCTTTATGGAAATTCTGCTTGCTTTCCCTCCTTTACCTTCCTCTAATTAAATTAGATATAAAATTCAAGTAATAAAACAATTCATTTAAACACTAAAACTAATGATTGTAATTTTTCCTATTTTTTATTTGAATGTGCTTGTACATTCTTGTTAGATGTCATATTGTCATTTGTTGACTAATAATAGTTTTCATTAATTAATTTTTAAAAATATTTTATTTGAGAGAGAGCGAGAGAGAGCGTGAGTGGTGGGGAGAGGGAGAAGCAGGGAGCCTGACGTGGGGCACGATCCCAGGACTCTGGGATCATGACTTGAATTGAAGGCAGATGTTTAACCAGCTGAGCCACCAGGTGCCCTTTAATTTATTGAGCATTTATGCATCAGGTACAGGTAAGTGTCTCAAGCATTTTCAACTAATCTTCGTAAGAGCCTTGAGAAGTGTGATTCCCATTTTATAATGAGAAATCTAAGGCTCAAAGAAGTCTTCAAGTTGGTACCTAGCTGGTAAATGAAAGCTGAGAATTGAGCCTAGATTTGGTGGACTCCAGAGCTTCTGCTCTTTAAACCATAAACTAATAGGTAATTATTGTGGATTGGAGGTTATATTCCAAGAACTAGCTTTCTTTTGACATCTCATTTATAAGCTGGAAACTATACTGTAATTAGAAATAGATATGTTAGATATAATAGCTCTTTTTTAGATTGTAATTGTATGGCATTTATACACTACTTGGATTTTCCTCCTTTTCCTTTGTGAACAACATATGATCAGCTTCCTTCCCACTCATCAATTTTCTCACCTTAAATTGGGTTTCAAAAGTGCAACAAACCCTTCACATGATGTAGCTAGATTGTGGCTGGTTATTCCTATATATTCTGTATGGATTAGTCATGGCTGTAATAGGGAACTTGTAAATACATCATTTTTTCTTCTGCCCCTTCCCAACAGACCTGTCAATTCTAGCATGGACTTTAGGGTATTGTTATGGCTATGGTTGTTTTGATATTTATACACACCACTAGAATTAGTGATAGGTAGATTGTTGTTTTATTGTTACATTTGAAAGTTCATAGTGAAGATGAATGTTTTATTGGCTCACTTTCTTGTTGCACCATAGGCTGTTTCACATTTCCTCTAGTGCAAGAAAGCAATTTATATGTTCATTATTTTATTGCAGATATTTTTAAAGAGTTGCCCCTCATTTTCCTCCTCTACTTAAAAATATTTATTAGTGACTCAGATGCAGTCTTTTCCTGAGGGGGGAGAAAACTTCCGTGGCATTTTTTTTCTTTTCTTTTCCTTTTTTTTTTCCGTCCTTCCTTGCTCCATCCATCCATCCATCCATCCATCCATCCATCCATCCAGTAGATATTTATCTTTTTGGACTTGAGTATTTAAGCATTAACTTCTGCCAGGATAATTGATAAGTTTTTGTTTTTTAAAAAGAAATTATTTATCTGACGGGTAAGAGAGAGCACACTAGCAGAGGGAGAGGCAGGCAGAGGGAAAGGGAGAAGCAGGCTCCTTGCTGAGCAGGGAGCCCATTGTGGGGCTCTATGTCAGGACCCTGGAATCATGACCTGAGCCAAAGGCAGAAACTTAACCAACTGAGCCACCCAGGCACTCTGATACTGTTTTTTTTAAAAAAATATTTATTTGAGAGGAAGAGTGTGTGTGAGTGCACGAGCGGGGCGTGGGTAGGGCAGAGGGAAAAGCAGAAGCACACTTAACCACTGAGCAGGGAGACTGATGAGTGGGCTCTATCTCAGGATCCTGAGATCAGGACCTGAGCTGAAGGACCTGAGCTGAGCCACCCAGGCACCCCTCAGTATTGTTTTTAATTGTTATTTGGTGAGCATTCTTTTTGGACAGGTGGGGACACCCCAAAATCATACTACCCATCTGGTTAGATTACTTGTCAGGATTTGGAGTTGGTTTCCTCAACTGCTATTTTGGATTATTCATGTTTATTAACTGGCAGGGTATATATTGTATATGCCATACCTGACTTTTAAGCAGAAATGGTATTATATGACTAAGGCATCACCTCAAATTCCTAGGAAGAGGCTTGTACTTGATATAGCATGTTTTGTTTTTGCTTGTTTCATATGTCCAGAGAAGGGAATCATGGGAAAGGTTAATTTGTATGTGACTGTTACCTTATATTAAGAAAGGGCAATAAAATTCAACACCATCCCCTTCCCCCCCCCTTTTTTTGTTTTCAGGATCAAAATACTTGCTGAACAGTGGAGTCACAGACCAATAAAAATAAGCTCCTGCTTGAACGTCATTTGACTGGTTAGCCAGGTAATTCACTTTTACTTTGATTTGATCCTTTGCTATTTTCTGTCTTTACCCTCTGAAGATATGGACCTTTCTTTAATGATTTAATCTTAAACTTGTGTTTTATTTCATGCTTTTCTCTCTTTTTTTTAAACGTTTTATTGATTTATTAGAGTGTGTGAGTGTGGGGGAGGGGCAGAGGGAGAGAATCTTCAAGCGGACTCCCTGCTGAGTGCTGAGCCCCACACAGGGCTTGATCCAGTGACCCTGAGATCATGACCTGAGCCTAAACTAAGAGTTGGATGCTTAGCTGACGGAGCTACTCAGGTGTCTCTCATGTTTTTCTCGTTAGTGATAACATTAGTTGAGTGTCTGAATGGTCTTGAAATGAGTGAATATATATATGTATATTCATATGTATGTGTATATATACAAACTTTTTTGGGGGAGGAAGCAAACTGTATGTTACAGTTTAATATGAGACACTACCCTCCCACTCAACTTTTCCCTTATGTGTGAATGCTTTAATGGTGTTTATTCAAAATCTGAATCAGTTCCACTTATTTTTATTATTTTACCTCGTAAAGACTAGTTTCCTCAGATTGCTTGTGCTGGCATATAACATCTTATTGAACTCCTCTCCTAACTCCTGTTGCACCAGGATAGGAGAAATGAGAATTGAAAAGATCATTTGATAGCCAAGAAAGCAGTTACACTTTGCTTAGTTAAATTTATTTTTGTTAGTAGCACCATCATTCTTTTGATTAGCTCTTTTTTTTTTTAAGATTTTATTTATTCATGAGAGACATAGAGAGAGACACACACAGAGACAGAGACACAACCAGAGGGAAAAGCAGACTCCATGCAGGGAGCTGGATATGGGACTCGATCCCAGGACTCCGGGATCATGCCCTGGGCTGAAGGCAGGCACCAAACCGCTCAGCCACCCAGGGATTCCTCTTTTGGTTAGCTCTGCTTGAAATCTGAGTCATCTTTGAACTACTCCCCCCATCCCTTTGAGTATTAGAGATTTAGTAAACAGGCCTTATCTGATTTTCTGTTTTCATGTCTCCTGTATTTGTACCACTTTCTGCTAGTATCTTAGCTTCCTAGGCCAAGATCCTATAATTTCCTGCTTGTGTTTGTTCACATATCTCTTTACTCCTTGTTTCTAGCATTTGAAATTTTGCTTAGAAAATTTCCTTAAGTATGTCCCTTTTAATTAAGCCTCAGTTCTACTCTTAGCTTTGTGTTTCCATTCCCTAGCTTACAGAAAATAAAAGTACAAACTCCCTTCTCTGACATTTGAAACAGTTCTTTATCTGGGAATCTGTGTAAGCCTCTGGTCTCAGCTCTTGCCGTTTCCCTATAAAATCCTTTAATTAATCATGGTATGTTCCCATTATATTCTGAACATACTAGATAACTATCTCCATGGTATTTATTAACAAGAAAAAGATAAACCTCTTTATTTGGGAGTCATTTCTAATTTACAGAAGTTACAAAAAATAAAGAATATCTAGATATCCTTTTGCTAGATTTATCTACTTGTTTATCATTTGCATCCATGCATGTTCTCACTCTTTCCTTCCCTCTCTTTCCTTCCTTATGCACGCATAGTTTTTTTCTGAACTATTTGAGGGTAAGTTATATATATTGATCTTCTTTCTGCTAATACTGCTGTATTCCTTAAGAATAGGGTCATTCTCTTATATAACTATTATATACTTATCAACTTCATAAATGGCCTCTGGCACAAATGTATGGTCTGTCTTCCAGTTTGTTCAGTTGACCTAATAAAGTCTGTTAACAGCATTTCCTTTGCTTCCTGTACAGAATCCAGTCTAGGGTTGGGTATTGCATTTACTGTATTTATTTCTCTTTAGCCTTCTTTTTCCTGGAATATTCCCATAGCCTTTGTCTTTTATGACATTAACATTTTTGAAGAATACAGCCTTTCCCTCCCTTTTAATAGAATGTTCTTCATTTAATGTTTTTCTGAAATTTCCTTACAATTAGATGGAGATTGTGCGTTCTTGGCTGAAATATTGTATAGGTAATGTGGTATCCTGAGAAAGATGCACAACTTCTGGAGACATAGGATATCTTCTGTCCCCACTTGTGATGTTAACATTGATTACTTGGCCAAGATACTGCTAGGTTTCTCCATTGTATAGTTTATTTTCCTTCCAGTCAATAAGCATTTTGTGGGGAGACCATGCAAATACCATGGTTCTCATCACAATTTGCCCTAGATTTAGCATTCATTGATGACTCCTCTCTGATCTTATTTTTCACTGTGTTGGTTCCAAAATGGTTATTTTTTGATTCTGGCATTCCCTTCATACTACCAGTCAGTCCTTACATTATTCTGTAATCAAGAGCCCTATTTATCAGTTTGGACTCATGAATTCCTAGGTTTTTAATTGATAAATTCATTACCTAATTATTTTGGTGCTCCAAATGCCCTAGGTTTAGAAAGTGGAAGTCTTTTTTTTTTCTTTCTTTCTTTCTTTCTTTTTTTTTTTTTTAAATAAAGATTTAAGCATTAGAAAGTGGAAATCTTAATCAATCTCCATGTCCTTGTGTGGAGAATAGTATCAGAGACTAAGATCTTGCAGGGGTAAGGGGAGGTATTCTCATTGCTCATGGGTTCTCCCTTTCCATGGACAGAGCTAGTAAAATATGCATGTTTATACACACATGTGCATGCATAAACATACTTGTACATAAACACATTCATAGCAACGAGCATATACATAGTTGAGAAATCATGAGTTTATATCAGTATGTCCAGCTTCACTCCCTGTCTGTAGACCTCATTCTTGGTACTTTTTCATATTTTTATGTCCCTTTTTGTGCTGTGAGAAACCTTGGCTTCCAACATTGTCATTGTGTTTACTCATTTGCTCTATCCTATAATACATCTCAAATAATTTCAGAGTCACTTTGCCCATTTTACCACAGTAAACAAACTTACTTAAAGTGGAGAGTTTATATCCAGTTCTTCACTGCCTTACAGCCATCCTGCACAAAGACTGACAATGAATAAAAAATACTGCATTCTTAAATTTCTTGAATCAGCCCTTCCTCCTTCCTTTCTTGCTTTCCCTTCCTTCCCCACTTTCACTAGCCATTCCAACTTTCTGCATAAGGTAGTTAAGGTATTCATTTGAATGAAATTAGGTTCATTTCTTTTTCATTTTTTAAAAAAAGATTTAGAGAGCAAGAGAGAGCAGGCATGCTAGTGCAAGCAGTGGAAGGGGTAGGAGGAGGAGCAGAGGAAGAGGAAGGCAATCTTAAACGGACTCCCTGCTGAGCGTGAAGCCTGATGCACCGCTCCATCCTTCCACCCTGTCGATGTGACCTTAGCCCAAACCAAGATTAGGATGCTTAACTGACTGAGCCACCCAGGCACATCCCCACCGCCACCCCCCCAGCAGCCCCTGCCCCCTCCCTTTTTTAAAGATTTTGTTTATTCATGAGAGAGAGGCAGAGAGAGAGAGAGAGAAGGAGAGAGAGAGAGAGAGGGGCAGAGACACAGACAGAGGAGAAGCAGACTCCATGCAGGAAGCCTGATGTGGGACTCGATCCCAGGACTGCAGGATCACGCCCTGGGCTGAAAGCAGGCACCAAACCACTGAGCCACCTAGGGATCCCCGGCCCCTGCCCTTTTTAAGTGGGCTCCATGCCCAGTGTGGTGCCCAACTTGGGGCTTGAATTCATGACCCTGAGATCATGACCTGAGCTGAAATTGGTGCCCAACTTGGGGCTTGAACTCATGACCATGAGATCATGACCTGAGCTGAAATCAAGAGTCGATTGCTTAACTGACTAACTACCCATGTGCCCCCAGGTTTCTTTTTTTTAAATGCTCCTTCTCATTTTGATTCATAGAAAACACTTTTAAAAATTAAAAGTATGCAAAAGATATACTTCCCTTGTGTATCGTTTCCCCTATTTCTCATAGGTAACCAGCCTCACTATTTTGGGTTCATCCCTCCCTGTATTTCTTTTGGTAATGGCCAACAGATATAAAGTATGTATTTATTCCCTCCCTTCCTTCCTCCCTCCCTCCCTTCTTTTTTTTAACTTCCTTTCCTTTTCCTTTCCTCCCTCCTTCCCTCCTTCCTTCCCAAAAGGTGTATAGCATGTTGTATATACCCTTTTACACTTTGCTGTTTCTTGTTTAAATAGGTCAAATTTAATAGGTATATATACTGAGAATCCATACAGACATGAAATTTTGTGCACATTGCTGTTTTCATTTACTAATATCGCCTAGAAATAATGCCATATCATGACAAAGGGATCTTTCTCATTCATTTAAAAAATTGTGGTAGGGATCCCTGGGTGGCGCAGTGGTTTGGCACCTGCCTTTGGCCCAGGGCGTGATCCTGGAGACCCGGGATCTAGTCCCACATTGGGCTGCCGGTGCATGGAGCCTGCTTCTCCCTCTGCCTATGTCTCTGCCTCTCTCTCTCTCTCTGTGTGACTATCATAAATAAATAAATAACAATTAAAAAAAATTGTGGTAAAATTTATATAAAACTTAACCATTCTAGCCAATTTTAAGCATATAGTTCGGTGGCATTAACATTGACATTGCTGTCCAATATCACCACCATTAATCTACAGACCATTTTCATCTAACTAGAATGAAACTCTGTACTCTTTTAGCAGTCCTCATCCCTTCTTTTCCCAGCCCCTTTCTCATTTGTTTTTTACATAGTTTCCATCATGAGCATGTACCATAGTTAACTCAAGCAGTTAACTATATATGGGTATTACATACATATGTATGGATATGGGTATATGGGTATGTAATGCCCACACCTATGTATGGGTATTACTTAAGTTGTTTACAGTATTTTGCAATTAAAATAATTCTAAACCAAGCCACGCCACCCAGGGATCCCCACCTGTTGTGTTTACCCACAGTCACATTAAAAGTGATTTGATTCAGCACAGTATATTTTTTAGATACATCCACGTTACTGTAAGTATCAGTAATTTCTTTTTATTGTTGAGTGGTATTCTATGTGACTGCCACAACTTTTGAGTTTCTTGTTTTTGGCTACTATGATGAATAAAGCCACTGTGAACATTTAGGTACAAGTCAATGTTGAGTAAATACCCAGGAGTGTAATTGCAGGGTCTTCCATTAAGTGTATGCTTATCTTTTTATTAAAAAAGTATTTTTGTTTCAATTTTTAATTTAAATTCTAGTTAGAAAACTTAGCTTTTATTTATTTACTTATTTGTTAAAGATTTTATTATTCATGAGAGACACATAGAGAGAAGCAGGCTCCCTGTGGGGAGCCTGATGTCGGACTCAATCCCAGGACCCCGGGATCCCTGGGTAGCTCAGTGGTTTAGCTCCTGCCTTTGGCCCAGGGCGTGATCGTGGAGTCCCAGGATCGAGTCCCACGTCGGGGTCCTTGCATGGAGCCTGCTTCTCTCTCTGCCTCTCTCTCTCTCCCCCTATGTCTATCATGAATAAATAAATAAATCTTTAAAAAAAAAAAAAATCCCAGGACCCCAGGATCATCACCTGAGCCAAAGATAGATGCTCACCTACTGAGCCACGAGGCGTCCTGCTTTTATTTGTTTTAACTTTTAATTTAAATTCTAGCTAGTATATGCTTATTTTTTTTTAAAGATTTTATTTATTTCATGAGAGACAGAGAGAGAGACACAGAGAGAGAGACAGACAGACAGACACACAGGGGCAGAGACACAGGCAGAGGGAGAAGCAGGCTCCATGCAGGGAGCCCGATGTGGGACGATCCCGGGACTCCAGAATCATGTCCTGGGCCAAAGGCAGGTGCTGAAGCGCCTAAGCCACCCAGGGATCCCCTGTATTCTTATTTTTTAATTGTAGGGAGGGAGGAGAGAGAGACAGAGTGGGGGAGCACAAGCATGAATTGGGGAGGGGCAAAGGGAGAAGTAGGTTCCCCTTTGAGCAGGGAGCCAGCCTCAGAGACCTGGATCATGACCTGACCCGAAAGCAGACACTTAACCAACTGAGCCACCCATCTATTCCAAGTATATACTTACCTCTATAAAAACTGTGTAACTGTTTTTTGAATTGTCTGTACCACTGTATATTACACCTGCAAGATTAAAGCTTTCAAGTTTGAATCGTTCCCATTTGTTATTGTCACATCTTCAATTTCAGCCCTTCTAATGGGCGGTAGTGGTATTGCATTGTGGCTTTAATTTGCATTTCCATGATGTCTAATGATATATAGATAATAGTTTCTTAGTAACCACATGTATCTCTTTTATGAAGTGTCTAAGTGTTCTGCTCATTTTTTGAATTGAGCAGTTCGTTATTGTAGGAGTTTTTAAAAAATACACATTCTGTATACAGATTCTTTTCACTTTTTAAGAGTATTATGTTTTTAATCTTCCCTTTTTATTTTCTTAATTTTTTTTGAAGAATAGGCATTTTGAATTTTCATGTACAATTTTTTTCAAATATTTTCTCCCATTCTATGGATTAGTGCACTTTTATTATTTTCTCTAAAGAATTCCTAAACATATATAATAGCAAAGTAAGAAGTACAGTTTATTTTTTTAATAAAGATTTTATTTATTGATTCATGAGAGAAGAGAGAAGCAGAGACATAGGCAGAGAGAGAAGCAGGCTCCCTGTGAGGAGCCTGATGCAGGACTTGATTCCAGGACTGTGGGATCATGACCTGAGCCAAAGGCAGATACTCAACCACTGAGCCACTCAGGTGCCCCTTAAGTACAATTTATCAATTTTTTCTTTTGTGGTTAGTGCTTTTTTATGTACTAAGAGATCTTTGCCTACCTGTAGTTTACGATGATCTGTGTTTTCTTGTAGAACTTTTATACTTCTGGCTTTATATTTAGGTCTGTGATCCATTTTGATTTAATTTTTGTGTATGATGTGAAGAAAGGATTGAGAATAAGTTTTTATTTTTTATTATTTTATTTTTTTAAAGATTTTATTTTTTTTTAAGGTTTTTAATTTATTTATTCATAGAGACACAGAGAGAGAATGAGAGGCAGAGACAGAGGGAGAAAGCAGGCTCCATGAAGAGAGCCTGACGTGGGACTTGATCCAGGGTCTTCAGGATCACGCCTTGAGCTGCAGGCGGCGCTAAACCGCTGCGCCACCAGGGTTGCCCTATTTTTTAAAAGATTTTATTTGAGTGAGTGAGAGAGAGAGAAAGAGAGAGAGAGATCACAGCAGAGGGGAGGGGCAGAAGAAGCAGGCTCCCCCCTGAGCAGGAAGCCTGACTCAGGGTCTCCATCCCAGGACTCCAGGACTATGACCTGAGCCAAAGACAGATGCCCAAACAGCTGAGCCACCCAGGTGCCCCTGAGGATCAGGCTTAAAATGTCTATTTAAAAGACTCTCCCTTTTCCATTGCATTGTCTTGCTAACTTAAATCAACTGACTGTGTACATTAGGATCTCTTTCTTTTTTCTGTTCCATTGATTGATTTATATACCAATCTTCTGCCCACATATATTGTCCTGATGATTATAGCTTTTATGGGAAGGTTTGAGAGTGAGTAATGTGAATCTTTCAACTTTTTTCCTTGTCATGATTGCCTTGGATAATCCAGGGCTTTTGCATTTTGATAACAAATTTCAGGATCAGTTTGTCAATCCCTGCAATTTTTCAATCACTCTGAAAAACTTCCCTGCAGATTCTAAGTAGCTGGGACATCCTGAACTGTGATGATTGTCTTGTCAGTTCAAAATTACTGGGCTCTTTTGGGGTTCTTTATCCCTATGCTGTGATGTAGAAATTGTTTTCTGGCAGAAAAGCCTGGGTAGTGGTAGGATTCACGTTGTTGCCTTTTCCCCTCCAAATATTTCCCTATATCTTAGGGACCACAGTTTTTCACTGCCTGTTCTCTGATACCTGAATATAGTTTGTTCTTATATTTTTTGTCCTGTTCATGGTAGAATAGAGTTTGTTATTCTCTCGGATTAAAGCAGAAGTCCCACAATTGATTCTTGAGTTCATTAGAAAAAAAAGGCTCCTCTCATGCTTTGGCCAAGTTACAGTTTTAAAAAATCTTTAATTTCTTAGCAGAGGTGCAAAAAAATATGTTAACCATGAAAGCTGCTTTGAGCATTAAAAAAAAAAAAAGATTTATTTATTTTAGAGAGAGAGAATACTCCAGTGCCTGAGTGTGAGTGGGGGGAAGGACTGAGGGATAGAATCTTCAAATAGACTTCCTGCTGAGTGTGGAGCCTCTTGTGGGACTCTATCTTACAACCCATGAGATCATCACCACGCCAAAACCAAAAGTTGGATGCTCACCTGACTCAGTCACTTAGGTGGCCACGAGCATTTTTTTTTTTTTTTTAAAGTAAGCTCTAGACCCAATGTGGGGCTTGAACTCATGACCTTGAGATCAAGAGTTGCATGTTTTCCTAACTGAGCTTGCCAGGTGCCCTTGGGCATATTTTATTGAGCAACTTTTGAGGCAAAGGATTAATTTCTGTTCAGAAGTTTTCCTGAAGAATATGGAATTGATCTTTTAAAGTCTTTTATTTGTTCTTGTATTTTGAGACTAGGAAACCAATCCAAACTCTTTACCAGATTTCACTTTGAAGGACCTATAAATTTGAAGTCATTTCTTTTCCAGGTTCTCTAAATGTACGAGTTTAAGGCCTGTCTGGGCATAACCTTCCTTCCACTTTTGAGGTTGGTTCCTATAAGCCAAGAATAGGTACCATGCTCATAGGCATTGACTTACATAAATTACATTCTTAATTTTATTAATGGTAGGTTTTTCATGTCTGGATTAAATGTGAATGATTCTCAGTTATGGCCTTCAAGATATAGCCTCAGTTGTCCAATTACTCTGGTAAATTGAAAGAGTTTTTTACTAAACCTATAAAATTATTGACATCAGAGGTAGACTAAGTTTTTACTTTTTTGCACATATACACACTTCTGAAATTTGAGGTGAGGGAATCAGATGCCCATTATTTGCTGGCCGACAAAAGACAGTGGAAGAGCTAGCATGCAAAACTACCATTTATGCCTGGCTGAGGATGGTGGTGATTTTATAGCATTCGGGGCACATCACTTCCATGAGGTAGGAATTGGGGCTCTGCACAAGGTGCGTCTTGTGCTTCTGCTTTTCCCCAGGAGATGGAGGAAGTCCTTAGGGGCATGTTCTTATGGGGAGATAGTCATCACCGGACAAGTAGCTCAGCACTTTAAATATGTTGTTCCATTGTCTTGTTTTTGAAAAGATAACTTTTATCCTTGTTCCTGTATATGTATGATCCTTTCCATATGGCTGCTTTCAAGATTTTCTCTATTTGTTTTTCAAGAGTTTGACTATGATGTATTCAGGTCTAATTTTCTTTATATTTGTTTTCCTTGCGATTCTTTGAGCTCCTTCAGTATGTAGATTGATGTTTTCCTCAGGTTTGGGGAAGTCTTAGCTATTATTACCTCAAGTATTTTTTTTCTCCTTCATTCTGACTTCTGTGACTCCAATTACATGTTTGTTAGATTGTTTTATATTTCTTATGTATACTTAAGTCTCTGTCCATTTTTCTGCAATTTTTTTCTTTCCCTTAGGTTCAGTTACTTTTTTTCTGTCATCCCCAATCTGAGTAATATTCAAAAAGAAAAGGCTTTTATGTCTCATCTTGTTCTTTCAACCCATGGTAGAAAGGTGCTTAAGAAAGACTAATGGATTTATCAAAATTGTGTAACTAGTTTGTGGTGTCACTGAATTAGAATCTAACTCTTGATTCTTTGCAAATTTCAGACCATTTTCTTTCTGTAAGTTGTGAACTTTTATCTTCTAGTAGGTTGCTATCTTGTTAAATGGTCATGCTGTTATGGATAGGAGGAGGGGTGGGTTGGTAGGGGCTATTAATTTTAATTTTCTTCCATTTTATAATGTTTAAGTTCTTACTTGCTTTAAAAAATGATTCTCAGTGGAAGAATTTAAGTATCACTGAAGTCAGTAATACCTTAAGAACTAATCTTTTAGATGACATTCCCTAGCAGTAAAAGTATGTGTATGGTTATTCAATAGAAATTCATCTTTAACCGCAGAAGTTTTAAAATCATGAGTTTTGGACTCTCAGGCGATGATATCATTCTCATGGTCTTGAAAATTAACCATTTGAAGTACAGTCTCTTACTGGAGACTTACCATTCTCTTTTACTTCATGAAAATTTCTTTCTTTCTTTTTTTTTTTTAAAGATTTATTTATTTATTTATGATAGAGAGAGAGAGAGAGAGGCAGAGGCAGAGGGAGAAGCAGGCTCCATGCCTGGAGCCCGATGTGGGACTCAATCCCGGGACTCCAGGATCGTGCCCTGGGCCAAAGGCAGGTGCCAAACTGCTGAGCCACCCAGGGATCCCAGTGAAAATTTCTTAAACCAATTTTTGTGTCATCTTAATGAAAATGAAAGTACTATGTACTTGGACAAAGGAATGAAAATATTGCCAAGGTCAGGATAATTACTAAGTTGCCTTTATATCACATTTTACTAACATTCTGATTTCTAAAGTTTTATTGTAGCCTTCTATAGACTTTGATATTAAAAAAGTATTAGGAACATATGAATGGCTTCCTAAATTATAAGGATTGTATCTTTGTCCTTCAGTTTAGTTTGAAATTTAATTACTTAAGTTTAAAGGTAACTTTTAATTATAGGTTCTGCTTTTATTATGCCTTATAATTAAAATGAATCAAGCTCATGGGCATCTTATAAAGTAGCTGTTATTGAAAAACTGAGCAATTTAAGGAAATTGCTTTTAGATTTGTATTTCATATATATATATTGAAAAATAGACATTTGTTAATTTCATCAATTGCCTGCCTAGATATAGCATCCCTTAAATTTGAAGCTAGAAAATGCAGTCTTTTTTTTTTTTTTTAAAGCAGCATGGAAACTAGGAATGGTAGTAGTCTCAGGTTTCCTCATTAGGATCAATTTGCTTGTTTTATAGAATATCACAGGTTCTTTACAGCTAAGTTTTTATGATTGATGGATCTGGTTCCTCATTACAGACCCTTTTAGTTACTCTGTTGACTGCTTCTCCCCCACTCACTATAAATGCTTGCTGATTGCTTAGATTAGGAGATGAAAGTATTGGTAAGATGAAGATACTTCAAACTATTTTTTAAAGGTGATTTACAGGGATGGGTCAAAAATCTGTAGTCATTGGTGATGACCTGGTAAGGGCCATTATTCCTTTTTTTTTTCCCCCCCAAATTTATTTGTGTTAGAGAGAGAGTGCAGTGTGTGTGTGCATGCACAGAAGCGGTAGATGCAGAGGGAGGAGAGGGAATCTCTAGCAGATGTGTGCTGAGGGCAGGGCCCTAGGTAGGATTCATTCTGACCCCAAGATCATGCCTTGAGCCAAAACCAAGAGTCAGTCGCTGAACCCACTGTGTGCCACCCAGGGACCCCTAGGGGACATCATTCTTAACTGTTTTCTTTTTTAGAGGCTAGTAGGAATTTCTAGTTAATGTGACTGGAAAACAAGAACTTCTTACTGGAATCCTGAGCTGGGCCATTTCTATTGAAAGACAGTTGTTAGAACAGCTGTAGACACTGCAGTTACACTCAGATTTCATGAAGAAAGAAGTAAACTATTTGATTTGTTTATTTTTTGGTAGAAATGATTAAGAGCTTGAGCTCTGATGTTGGAAAGAGTTGGATTTAATTTGTAGTTCTGTCACTTGCTAGATGTATGACCTTGGGTGAGTTATTTTACCTCTCCATATCTATTTTTTCATGTAACAAAGGGATAAATTTGAACTTTTATTTGTTCTGTGTATTAGAGGGCTGAAATAGGGATTAAAATGAGAGTAGTAAGGGAATGCCCTCAACACAGTATCTAGCTCAAATGTTAGATTTAGTATATATTTGCTTAACATTAACTTAACATATTTTTTGTTTTTTTAACATAACATCTTAATATTTAGTATGTTTTAATTTAACGTTAAAATTATGTAATATTTTATATAAACAGGAGTATGTATTATTTGTCTTATGAAGTATACTTTGGAAAACACCTATGAACCTACTACTTGAACCTAAGAACTGGAAACTTGTTAGGTATACCTGCTCCCTTAGTTTTTTTCTATCTTGTCCTTTTGTTTCTGTTCCAGAGGTAACAGATACCGTAATTCACTTGCTTTTTACAACTTTAAAAATCCACACGTGTTCGTAAGCCATGTTTGGTTTTTGCTTTTAGCTTTACAAAAGATGAGTGTAATGTATTTGCTTTTTATTTTATTTTACTTTTAAAGATTAATTTATTTAGAGAGAGAGAGAGCCAGGGGAAGGGAGAGAATCTCTAGCTGACTTCTCCCGAACTTGGAGCCTGATTCAGGATTCCATCCCATGACTTAGACCATGACCCCAGCCGAAATCAAGAGTTGGCTGCTCAACCAACTGAGCTACCCAGGCAGTTCTAATGTACTTGATTTTCTTTTTTTAAAGATTTATTTATTTATTTATATTTATGATAGACACACAGAGAAAGAGAGAGGCAGAGACACAGGAGGAGGGAGAAGCAGGCTCCATGCTGGGAGCCCGATGTGGGACTCGATCCTGGGACTCCAGGATCGTGCCCTGGGCCAAAGGCAGGCTCCAAACCGCTGAGCCACCCAGGGATCCCCGTGTACTTGATTTTTTAAAAAAACTTCTGATTGCTTGTAATATTCAACCATGTTTTGTATATATTTTTGCTACTATCATATTGTATTTTTTTGTATGGATTTATTTATTTTTTAAATCTGGAATTGATGGTCATTAGAGTGTCCCCTGGTTTTTGATGTATGAATGAAATTTCAGTAACATTTTTGTGTATTTTGTTGCAAGATTATTTTTATTGCCTTAAAGTTTTAAAATATAAACTTGATTTTAGCTACTGATATATTAAATTTGCTTTTCCTGTGGAATTTCTCTAGGAAAAGTAAATTTTCTTATTGAAATAGCCCTCTTTTATTAGCTAATTTATTTTATCTTCAGTCATTATTTATTGCAGGATTAGCAATATGTACTGCTATTTTCCTGACACAACTTTAAGTACTTGATTTTAAAAGACAACTTTATTATTAAAAAAAAAAGACAGCTTTATTAAAGTATAGTTTACACATAATAAAATTCACCAGCCTTAAGTTTAAAATTTGCTGAGTTTTGACAAATGTAACCATTACCACAATCATGATATAAAACACTGCCACCACCCCCTGAAGTTCTTTTGTCCTTCTATGCAATCAGTCCACTGATAGCTGGCAGCTCCTGGTCTGCTTTAAGTCACTAGTTTTGCCTTTTCTGAATTTCATATAAATGGTATTCCCCTTATAGTCTATAATGTGCCTTTTGTAATTGTTCCACTTTCCTTGGATATTGTTTTTTTTTTTTTTTTTTTTCTTTGCGTTTCAGTATTGGGAGTTGTATTGATCTTTAAACTCACTGATTTTTTTTTTTCCTTAGCTGTGCCCTGTCAACTGATGAGCCCATCAAAGGCATTCATTTCTGTTAGTGTTTTTGATTTCTGATATTCCCATTTGCTTTTTTCCTCATAGTTTCCATCTCTCTGCTTACATTACCCATCTGTTCTTGCTTGTTGTCCACTTTTTCCATTAGAGTGCTTAGCATATTAATCATAATTAAAATCCCACAGTTGGTCTCCAGTTTTTTAAAAATGTTTTTAAAGAACCTGGCCTCTTTCCTGTTTACCAGCAAATTTTAGAGGTTTCTTTGCCTGTATCATCAAAATTTGCCTTATCAGTGCAGATGATATTCTCGTTTAAGAATATAGGTGACTACACAAAAACTTGGACGTAAGTGTTCATAGTAACATGATTCGTCATAGCCAAAAAGAGGAAACAAGTTAAATGTCCATCAGCTGATGAATAGATAAATGGTATTTCCATACAATTAAGTATTCACAAATAAAAAGAAATGAACTACTGATGTATGCTATAACATGGATGAATTTGAAAGGCTTTGACTAAGTGAAAGAAGCTAATCACAAAGGACTAGATATTTCATGATTCCATTTGTATAAATTGTCCAGAATAGATGAATCATTAGAGACAGAAAGAGTAATGGTCTCCTTTAGGTGGGAGAGAGGTAGCATGAGATGGCAGAAAATAGGATTAGGGGAGAGAACAGCTAAGGAATACTGGGCTGCTTTTTTGTGTAATGAAAATGTTCCAAAATTGATTTTGGTGATGGTTGTATAACTGAATATATTAAAAGGTTATTGAATTGGGTACTGTAAATGTATGGTATATGAATTATATCTCTATAAAGTGTGAAAGAATATACCTGATATATAGAGGTTAAGATCTATATGCTGCTGTGAAGGAATTTTATGGAAAAATAGTTATTTTTCTCACGGCACTGACCTCAGAAGGTTTGCTACCTGTCCCAAACATTCCTGGGTTTCTTTCTTTCTTTTTTTTTCTTTCTTCTTCTTCTTCTTCTTCTTTTTTTTTTTTAAAGATTTTATTTATTTTTTTCATGAGAGACACACAGAAAGGCAGAGACACAGGCAGAGGGGGAAGGAGGTTCTCTGTGGGGAGCCCGATGTAGGACCTTGATCCCAGGAGCCTGGGATCATGACCTGAGCCAAAGGCAGACGCTCAACTGCTGAGCCACTCAGGTGTCCCATTCCTGGGTTTCAAAAAGAACACATGAATTGAACTTGCCTCAAGGTTTTTTAGAGCCTTAGTCTGTCTTTGTTACAGTAGTCAAGCTCTAATTATAGGACTAATGTTAATTCCAGTACCAAATCTTTTTCATGTAGCAAGAAAATTTATGTCAAAGACTTTAAAAATTTATTTATTTATTTATTTTAGAGAATGTGAGTAAGTGTGGATAGAGACAGAAGGGAAGAGAGAATTCTCAGGCAGACTCCTTGCTGAGTGTGGAGCCTGATTCAGGGCTAAATCTCAGGACCCTGAGATCATGACCTGAGCTCAAAGCAAGAGTCAGATGCTTAAATGACTGAGCCACCCAGGCACCCCTGTCAAAGACTTTCTTAAAAATTAATCAAGTCATACCCAGACCTATCTACACTTTTTTTTTTTAAAGATTTTATTTATTTATTCATGAGAGACAGAGAGAGAGAGAGAGAGAGAGAGAGAGAGAGGGGCAGAGACATAGGCAGAGGAGAAGCAGGTTCCCTGCAAGCATCCTGATGTGGGACTCAATCCTGGACTCTGGGATCATGTCCTGAGCTAAAGGCAGATGCTCAACTGCTGAGCCACCCAGATGTCCCAATCTATACTTTTATGGACAAATAAAGTCCATTTGTCCATTAAGTGTTTATAAGATGCTTATGGGTATCTTGTAGTATGTCCAGAAATTGTGCTCTTAAGCTTGTAACATCTATTTAAAAAATTACCCAGAAAGCCATAATTTTAGTGGATCTACTGTTTTAGGCTGATGAAGTGCTGTGGTTATAAGTGGAAAAACCAGAGTTATTTTGTTTTAGATAATCTGACCACACTTAGTCCCTCACCCCCTTTTAATTTTTTTTTTTAGGTTTTATACTTTTAATAGTCCTCCTATGGAAAGAAGACTGACTAGTGATATTATATTTAAACTGTGGAGGGATGCCTGGGTGGCTCAGCGGTTGAGCACCTGCTCCTGGCTCAGGGTGTGATCCTTGGTCTCGGGATCCAGTCCCACATCGGGCTCCCTGCCTGGAGCCTTCTTCTCCCTCTGCCTATGTCTCTGCCTTTCTCTCTCTGTGTCTTTCATGAATAAATAAAATCTTAAAAAAAAAACAACTGTGGAGACTATACGATGATGATATGTAGGAGGATATGCATGCATTTATAATTTAAAAGCTTAAGCATTTTAATTTAATGTTGATCACACAGCAACTTAATTGTTTAAAAAGATTTATTTGTTTATTTGAGAGAGAGAGAATGAGTATGAGTTGAAGGGGGAGGGGCAGAGGGAGAAGGAGAAGCAGATTCCTTCCTGAGCAGGGAGCCTGACTCTGCTGATCATGACGTGAGCCAAAGGCAGATGCTTAATTAACCATCTGAGCCATCTAGGTGCCTCGGCAACTTACTTTAAAAAGCAACTTTTTTGAGTATAGGGTCCATACTATACAAAAATGCTTTTATTATTTTTATTCTTTATTTTTTTAAAAAGGATTTTATATATTTATTTGAGAGAGAGCAAGCACAGAGGGAAAATGAGAGGGAAAGGCAGGGAGCCGAGCCTGTTGAGCAGGGAGCTGGACTCTGGCTTGATCCTGGAACCCGGAGATCATGACCTGAGCTGAAAGCAGATGCTTAACCCACTGAGCTTCTTGTAGCTCAGAGATGCTTGTAAAAGAAAATTCCTATTGATATTTTATGTTCTTATTATTAAAGTCAAAGACTGAACATTAACCTGGTTTGCTTTAGATGAGGCTTTCAGAATATGTAGAGAAAAGTGTTAGAGTTGTAAGATCCATCTTTGACATGAATAGCAAACTATCTAAACTGCACTAAATTCAATCACTGTTTTTCTGTTCTTGGTGAAAATGGTGGAGATAAGGTTTTAGTAATTGTTTATAGTCAAGGTTCATAAAAAGGGCAGGCAGTTCATTTGATTTGGAAAATATAGACATAAAAGAATTTGTCACATTAGTAATGACATAGCTCTTGTAGTACTTAATTTTGTAACTTAATTAAGAAATATAATTGGCCTAAATATCAGCTCAATGATCTAAAAAGTGAACTGCTGTACAAATAGTTTGTGCCACTGTTATAAATGGCCCTATCATATGCCAAATTCTCAGAGTAATTACTTTCTTATGATTCTTTGTTTCTAAAATCTGTATTAATAAGAATATGTTTTTGAATCTGTGTAATATTTAACATATAAAGCCTCTAAACTTCTGACCTTGAATAGAATTTGCCATGTATAGCCATTACATGCAGCTGCTGGATTCAGAATTGCCTTTTCTGGGATTCTGCTTTGTGAAAAATACTGTGTATTAGACACGAGTACATGGCAGCTGACATTTATCAAGAATAACAGGAGCCTTACTCATTTTCACATTTTAAAGTAACTTTGAAAGCTTTGCATGTGCACACATGCTCAACATATGTTGCTAACATTTAAATATATTTTTCATCATATATCAGTGAAACCAAATTTCAGTCTTTAATGAGCTTCAACACTAAACTTATACTGTGTGAGTACACAAACATCTAAAGATCAACATTGCAGGATATTTAATTCACTTCCATAGAATTTTGTCTTTTATACTTTAAAATTATTACAAGTAAAAATCTCCCTATTGTATTCTGGGTAGCACTCTTATTACATAATGTGTTATTTGGCATTTCTTTCATTCCCCTACTATAAAATCTGGCCCTAATATAGAAAAATGGATTATAGAAATTATTTTTTTCCAATCAAGTACAGGTATATTGCTCTTCTGTTTGAATTTTTATAGAGCTAGTTCTTTTACTGGTGGATGACATAAATAGGATTGGAATTGCATGATTTTTAGTCTTGGTTCTTAGCCTTTTAAAATTTTCTTTAAAAATAGATTGAGATAATAATTTAAAAAGAATTATAGAACAAAACTGCAAAATGTATAATGTGTTGGCAAACTTGTTAATTAAAATAACACCTTTTAATGGTTGGTATGGGTTTCAGACACTGCAACCCTTCAATATATTGATATGCAGATCACACTGACTTGCTGCAAGGTAACAGGAGACATGCTTTGACTTCTGAGGATAAATTGGCCATGCACAGCTGTAATCCTACTGTCTTTTCATTTCCAGACATGATTGAGTAGTAGAAGGCCTTTGATATCTAGGTCCTGGGTAATAAGTTGAAATTTAATATTTTGTTTGTATATGAGTTTTTACTTGGGCTTTTGATAAGCCTGTTTGGTGGTATGAAGTTACCATGTAAATTGTGGACATTTTATTACTTGAATAACTCTTTCTGGATTTGAAATACAAGACTGAGTTCCATTTTTTCCCCATTTTCCTTTTGGCAGTTAATAAGGAAGTCATTTTATGAAGAGTGATAGTGAAAAGAATTTTAAATTTAGGCTAAATTGCCAGTGTCTTTATATTTAAAAGAATGCAAAGCAATTACCAATTTTAACAGGACTTTTCATAGATATCATCCTTAATCACTTGTGACCTGAGTGCCCTTTCAAATAAGGGCATTGTTTCTGTGAGTCCTTTTCACACAGAAATGCACAATATTAGAGAGGTTTAAAGAAAATACTTGAGGAGTGCCTGTCTGGCTCACTTGGTAGTGCATGCAACTCTTGATCGTGGGGTCATGAGGTCAAGCCTCACATTGAAATACAGAGATCACTTAAAAATGAAGTCTTTAGGGCTGAGCACTGCCTTCAGCCCAGGGCATGATCCTGGAGTCCTGGGATCGAGTCCCACGTTGGGATCCCTGTGTGGAGCCTTCTCCCTCTGCCCGTGTCTCTGCTTCTCTCTCTGTGTGTGTCTCATAAAGAAATAAATAAAATCTTTAAAAAAATGAAGTCTTTAAAAAAAAATAAAATACTTGAAATGTTTACATAAGAACAGTTTAAGACTACTACCAAAACTTTATTTGTAGATATTAGTATCTTTGAGAATTTACTATTTCTCAAAAGACATCTCTTTAATCCCCCTCCTAGGTACCAAGGTTTAGGCATTTTCAAAATAAAGTTCTTCAAATAAATTCTTCAATGTGGGAGCTAGAAAACAAATTATTTCCTGAATTTATGTGGGTTATAAATGTAGTTACTTTATAATCACAAAGACAAAATTCTGTTTTTTTAATAACCTTGATTCCGACTGTAAATCATGAGATTCTTTAGGGAGTTATTAAGACTTCCATGAGCCCAGATAAGCATTGTTTTGGTCTATGGTTTCTAATTGTTTCAGTAACCTTGTAAAGATGTGGTCTGTCCAGGGGGCGACTGGGTGGCTCAATTAGTTAAGTGTTTTACTTTTGATTTTGGCTCAGGTTATGATCTCAGGGTTGTGAGATTAAGCCCCAAATCAGGCTCCACGCTAGCATGGAGCCTGCTTAGGATTCTCTTGACCCCCGCTGCCCCTCCACCACATCGCGCGCTTGCGCGCTCTCTCTCTCTCTCTCTCTCAAAAACAAACAAACAAAAAAAGATGGGGTATGTCCATTTTAGAGAATGGGAAATTTGAGCTTCAGTGACTTAAATTTGGCTATATGCAGGGGCTTATTAGATCAGTTCTGATGTCTTTCCCCTTTATTTCACTGTGCTGTGTAAATACGAACTCATCAGTTTTCTTATCCACTGTGCTGATTGTGTGTGTGTGTGTGTGTGTTGTGTCTAGTCTAGGCATTAATTCTTTATTGAGTTTTCATTCATTTTTTTTAAAAGATTTTATTTATTTATTCATGAGAGACACAGAGAGAGCGAGAGGCAGAGACACAGGCAGAGGCAGAGGCAGAAGCAGGCTCCATGCAAGGGAGCCCGACGTGGGACTCGATCCTGGGTCTCCAGGATCACGCCCTGGGCTGAAAAGCAGCGCTAAACCCGCTGAGCCACCCAGAGTTTTCAGATACGGTTTTAAGCATCCCATGTTAACTAATTCAGTCTATCCAGAGTTAGGATATTTGGTGCTTGGATAATGGGTGATACTAATTCTTTTTTTTATACTTTATGAAAGTTTGTAATCCAATCTTTTCACGATTCTATTTTCATTTATTTTTTTTCATAGCTGTCAAATTTTTATCTCCTTGAGAACCATTAGCATTTATTTTAAACTGATTTAAAGATTTCATTTATTGGGTGGTGAATTCATTTTCCAATATTGATGAGTTTCTTGGTGTTCTTTCTTAGTTCCGTTTTCAAATAACCTTGGGAATTTTCATTTACGATTTGCCTCTTAAATGGGAAATTTGGTTTTCCTTTTGTTCATTTGGTGCCCTCCATGTGACCCCTTCTCTGGCCCAGCACACATTGCTCTGTTTTTATTGCTTTCTCTCATTTCCACTCTACCTCCAGTCTAGGTCCAGTCTGAAGTATTTTGAAGTATCAGAGAGATGATGACTCTTCCTTCTACACTCCAGTTTGTAGTTTGATGTGATCAGTAACTTGTTATTGATGGTCATAGCTGTTCTTCACCTTCCTTTTAGCAGCTTTTTGATTTGGTTTTTACCTATGAGCCTTGCTTTTGGTCCTTTTATCTTGTGCGTGATTGGATTTCCTGACAAAGCAGTTGCTAGTTTCTGGTCCTGGAATTAAATGGGTTCATCGAGTCATCAGATCATTATTGTGTGTTTGCTCTGTGTCTTGGTCTCCACAAACATATTTGTTATGTTTGATCAAGCATGCCTGTGTCTTCCAAAATTAATAAAAAATATATACTTTGTTATTATTTAGAGCAGGGTGGGGAACAGTGTGGTTGATTGAAAGCAATAATCCACAACGTCATCCAGAAGTCCTGTTCTTTTAAAAATTTTTAAACTAAGTTTTTAATTTTAATTCCAGCATACTTGGGCAGCCTGGGTGGCTCAGCGGTTTAGCACTGCCTTCAGCCCAGGGCCTGACCCTGGAGACCTGGGATCTAGTCCCACGTTGGGCTCCCTGCATAGAGCCTGCTTCTCCCTCTGCCTGTGTCTCTGCCTCTCGCTCTATGTCTCTCATGAATAAATAAATAAAATCTTAAAAAAAAAATTCCAGCATAGTTAACATACAATGTTATATTAATTTCAGGTGTAAAATAGAGTGATTGAACAATTCTGTACATTAGTCATTGCTCATCATGATAAGTGCACTCTTAATCCCGATCACCTATTTCACCCACAGTCCCCCTACCCACCTCCCCTTTAGTAATCATCTGTTTGTTCTCTATTAAATTAGGAGTCTTTTTCTTGGTTTGTCACTTTCCTTTTCCCTATTTTCCATTGTCCATTTGTTTTATTTCTTGAATTCCACATATGAGTGAAATCACATGGTATTTGTTTTTCTCTGGCTGACTTACTTTGCTTAGCATTATATTCTCTCTAGCTCCATCCATGCTCTTGCAAATGGCGAGATTTCATTTTTTTAAAGAAGATTTTATTTATTTATTTTAGAGAATATCAGGCAGACTCTGCTGAGTGTGAAGCCCAGTATGGGCCTCAATCTTAGAACCTTGAGATCCTGACTGGAGCAGAAACCAAGAGTTGGACACCTAACCGACTTGAGCCACCCAGGCACCCCAAGATTCATTATTTTTTATGGCTGAATAATACTCCATTGTGTGCACACGCACATACATACACACACACACACACACACACACACACAGAGTCTCCACATCTTTATTCATTCATCTATTGATGGACACTTGGGCTGCCTCCATAATTTGGCTGTTGTACATAATGTTTCAATAAACATAGGTAACCCTGTGAATTAGTGTTCTTGTATTTTTTTTTGCGTAAATACCCAGTAATGCAATTAGTGGATCATATGATAGTTCATGAGGGTTCCGTTTTTCCCACATCCTCACCAATACTTGTTGTTTCTTGTGTTTCTGATTTTAGCTGTTCTGACAAGTGTGAGATAATATCTCATGATAGTTTGAGTTGCTTTTCCCTGATGAAGATTGGTGTTGAGCATCTGTTCATGTGTCTCTGGGCATGTGTAGGTCTTCTTTGGAGATATGTCTGTTTATGTCTTCTGCCCATTTTTTAATTGGATTATTATTTTTTTCATTTTTGAGTTGTGTAAGTTCTTTATATATTTAGGATACTAACCCTTTATCGAATATTTTGTTTGCAGATACCTTCTCCCATTCAGTATGTTATTGCTAGTTTTGTTGACTACTTCATTTCTTTTGGTGTGTAGAACCTTTTTATTTTGATGTAGTCAGGAAGGCCCTGTTCTTTTGATTTTACAACCTGGCTTACATATATAAGCTTGAAGATAGTAGATCCTGAAGTATTTAAATCCTCTACACATTTATTTAATGTGTAGAGGATCTTGGAGAAGCCATACCAGTTTCAAACCTTCAATCCCAACTTAGTAACAGTGGTTCTCAGAAGTGTGGTTCATGGTCCTTTGGGAGTCCCTAAGAACTTTTATAGGGTCTGTACAGTTTAAACTATTTTCATAGTAACCCAGTATTTGCCATTTTCATTCTGTTGGTGTTTGAACTAATGGTGCAGAGCCATTGGTACAGAAAACTGCTGACATCTTAGCTTGAATCAAGCAGTGGCACTACAGACTGTACTAGAGGTCATTACGTTCTTTACTGCCCTACACTTAGGGTTAAAGGAAAAAAAACCTAGCATTTCTCACTTAGGATTACCCTGTATGAAGCAGCAAAATTTGCACATTTCATTAAATCTTGACTCTTGAGTACCATATTTTAAAAATTCTGTCTAATGAGAATGGAAAATATGCGGAAAGCATTCTACCTACCAAAGTATGATGGTTATCTTGGGGAAAAGCCCTGTGTGATTGGTTTGTGTACTGAACTGGCCACTTTTTTTAATGGAATACCATTTTTACCTGAAGGAATGGCCAGCAAGCTATGGTTGTTGAAACCTTGAGCATATGGCAGATAATTTCTTTTTATTTTATTTTATTTTTATTTTTATTTGTTTATTTTTTTCAAATTTTTATTTATTTATTTATTTATTTATTTATTTATTTATTTATTTATTTATTTATTTATTTATTTTTAGATAGTTTCTTGAAACTGAATGAGATGAACCTATTACCTACAGGAAAGCCTCTGATGATATTTGTTGACAGTGATAAAATTTGAGTTTTCAAGTGAAAATTGTAAGGTTGGTATATTTGAATCTGCCACCACGAGTGTAACAACTTCTCGGTACTTAAAGACTTACAAGGCGAGATAGGTGGTGACAGTAGTCTGGAGTTTTTGATATTCTATCATGAAATATGTCAGTATTTTGGTCAGTACAGTTTCAGATTTCACTTTGTAACTAACCTTTAAGAAAGCACTACTTGTTGAGTTTTAGCGTAATACCAAGGAAAATTATCTACAATTTGCAAAAGGCTATTGAAATAGTCCTTTTAAATAAGTACATCTCTCTGAGGCTGAATTTTCTTCACATATTTTTGTCAAGTTAATAATTGCAACATATTGGATGGAGAAGTAGATAAGAGAATACAGCTGTCGGGATGCCTGGGTGGCCCAGCGGTTGAGCATCTGCCTTCCGTTTAGGGCGTGATCCTGGAGACCTGAGATCGAGTCCCATGTCAGGCTCCCTGCATGGAACCTGCTTTTTTCTCCCTCTACCTGTCTCTCTCTTTCTGTCTCTCTCTCATGAATAAATAAAACTTATTATAAATTATTTATTCATGAAAGACAGAGAGAAAGAGAGAAGCAGAGACACAGACAGGGAGAAGCAGGCTTCATGTAGGGAGCCTGATATGGGACTTGATCCCTGGACTCCAGGATCATGCCCTGGGCTTAAGGCAACACTAAACTGCTGAGCCACCCGGGCTGCCCTAAATAAATAAAATCTTAAAGAAGATAGGTGTTTTTTTTTTTTTTTTTTAAGTCAGACATAAGATTTATAAAAATACAGAAACAGTGCCACCTCTCTGTTTTGTTTGGAAAATTTATTTTTCATAAAATTGTTTATGAAGCAGTTAGCACATAATAGATTTATTTTCAAATGAATTAATATTCCAAATGTTTTTAAGTTTTAATTTTGAATATAGTAGATACTGTTAGGTATAACCCATATAATAAAGCTTTCTGGCATTCCCAGTTTTTAAGAGGTAATGGAATTCTGATATCAAAAAGGTTGAAAATCACTGATATAGTGGATTTGGTTGGAACTCTAGAGGCATTTGACTTAAACCTTTCATCCTTGTTGTATGTATTGGCTGTTTTGAAGCACATCTAATTCCTGCTATAGCTGTCTCTGTTTTGACCTTTAAACAGGAAGGCAGCCAGAGCTAACTAGTAAAGTTTGGCCATTTTCAAGGACATGAAGTTGTTGTTACCCTGAATCAGTCCATCTTTCTCTTCTCTTCTGTCTTTCAAGACTTTATTTATTTATTCATGAGAAACACAAGAGAGAGACAGAGACATAGGGAGAGGGAGAAGCAGGCTCCCTTCAGGGAGCATGATGTGGGACTTGATCCCAGGACCCCGGGATCACAACCTGAGCCAAAGGCAGATGCTCAACCATTGAGCCACCCAGGTGCCCTGGATCCTTAGGCTATTGAAGGCAAAAAAAAAAAAAAAAATCTTGTCATTTTGAGTAACAGTTTATTCCAAGCACAAGGCATAGGGAATGCAATCTCCCTTGTTTACGTATGGACGACACTCGATATGTTGAAGAGTGACCACTTAAAAATTTTTTTCCTTCTAGTTTTATTGAGAAATAACTGACATACATCACTGTATAAATTTATGGTATATAGCTTAATGTTTAGATTTACGTGTTTTGTGAGACTAGTACAGTAGATTCAGCTAACAGCCATCTTCTATAGATACAATGAAATGAAAAGAAAAAATTCTCCTTGTGATGAGAATTCTTAGGAGCTACTCTCTTAAAAGCTTAGTTACAGGGATCCCTGGGTGGCTCAGCGGTTTAGGGCCTGCCCTTCGGCCCAGGGCATGCATGATCCTGGAGACCCGGGATCTAATCCTACAGCAGGCTCCCTGCATGGAGCCTGCTTCTCCCTCTGTCTGTGTCTCTGCCTCTCTCTCTCTCATGAATAAAAATCTTTTTTTTTTTTTTTAAATGCTGTGTTACGTACGTATCACACAGCAGTGTTAGCTTAGTTATCATGTTGTATATTACATCCCTAGTGCGTAGTGATCACTCTTTACATGCTTGCTGGTGGGTTTTGGTTTTAACCAATTTAGGTGTATGCATGGTTTTACAAGAATTGATAATTAAAATTTTGCCTCCAATATTCTTTAACAATAATAAAGTGCCCCCAGTCTTCATTTACAAGACACGTGTAGGCTGGTTTTATGAAATACAGAAAGAAGTTCTTTGAAGTCATGAGTCATGAAACTGACCTTTGAACAGCAGTGAAAAAAACCTGAAGCTATGTTTTATTTAAATTATTTGAGTGATGGTGTTTTTATTCTATTCTCCAGTGTTATATATTCTTTCTTGCTGCAAATTTCTTTTCTGGAACAATCATGATATAGAGGACAGATTTTTAGCTCCAGATAGTATTATTTTGTCCTAGCTATATTTTGAAGAGGATTTAGGGAGGCATTATTTTGTACTAGCTATATTTTGAAGAGGATTTAGGGAGGCATTTGAGGGTATTGTTCAAAGACTGATACTTTTTAGTATTTCTATCAGTGTTACTACCTTCAACAGCTAAAGGATGTTAAGAGTGCTTTCTTATTTTCTTTTTGGGCTTTGATATATATGCTCTCATTCATTATTTGTATTTTGTCATCCTGAAATTGATAATGACATGAAGATTTATTTGAAGAGAGAAATTCTGTTATCAGACATGTAACTTTTAGGAATATGGAAACACTATTTTAAAAGAATGATTCTTTTGAATTAAAGTTATTTAGGCTAGAAATGGAAAATGGAATTATAATCGCTAAAGAGTAATATACTGTGAAGTCAGAAAAAGAAAAAAGGCAGTGGAAACAGCATGCAAGGACTGAGCCACAGACTAACCTGCAGTAAAGATGATGACCCATTCAGGAAGTCTTATGAGTCAGACTTGCCATGTTGTGTCTCTAGCTTTAGAGAACATCTGCTTCAGGGTCTTTGCTTTTTTTTTTTTTTTTTTTTTTAAAGATTTTATTTATTTATTCATGAGAGACACACACAGAGAGAGGCAGAGACACAGGCAGAGGGAGAAGCAGGCTCCATGCAGGGAGCCCCGATGCGGAACTCAGTCTCGGAACTCAGGATCACGCCCTGGGCCAAAGGCAGGTGCTAGACCACTGAGCCACCCAGGGATCCCCTGTCTTCGCTTTTATTGAAGAGTTTCTTATTTTTAAATAATCTCTGCACCCGATGTGGGGCGCAGACTCACAACCCTGACATCACAAGTCGCTCGTTCTCCACCTGAGCCAGCCAGGCACCCCTCTAATGTTTTTGCTTTTAAAGAAGGAAATCTAGTAAGATGGGTTTTACCTTTGATACATCTCTCTCACTCTCTTCCACCTTCAGTATTTTTCTTTGAAAAATGAATTCAAGTTGCTTTATCAACTTTACATTTCCACATTATTAATTTTTATTATGTTAGTGTCACAGGTTAACCCTCTGTAGCTGCTTAAAGTTTTTGATAGAAGTGGACAGGGCTAACTTCAGTACTGTACGGAGAGTGTCTTTTTACTTTAAGTTTTTTACTCTGCAGGTACTCCAGTTTAAGAGTATCAGTGCTACCGTTGACCCACAGTTACTATTCCCTGTAGTGTTCATGGCATGTTTACTGCCACTTCCTATCACAGCTTTCCACGTGGCTAATGTCCACTCTTCTCTGAGGCAGAGAGAAAGAATGGGTTAGGAGAGAATGGGGCACATGGTGTGATCATTACTTCTCTTTACATCTTTATTGCTTATTTATTGAACCTATCAGATTTTATCCTGCTTTATGCACATGCGCCTCTAGCCCTTGTTTATCTTAATCCCGTGCTTTGCCATTTACCTCAAGGGGGCCAAAAAAATGTCATTTCTCCCTTGTTCCTCTTTCTCTGCTGCTTATATTTTCATTATGTGCCAAGGGAAAACCTTAGGTAGAGGTTTGATGTAGATATATTTACATCTATCAAGGAAAAATTATTATTTTTTAAAAGATTTCATTTATTTATTCATAGACACAGAGAGAAAGAGGCAGAGACACAGGCAGAGGGAGAAGCAGGCTCCATGCAGGGAGCCTGATGTGGGACTCGATCCCAGGTCCCCAGGATCACAGCACAGGTTGCAGGCGGCGCCAAACCGCTGAGCCACCGGGGCTGCCCTATCAAGGAAAAATTAAACCACAAATCCAGAAGTAAAGAGAGATCATAAAGAACCACCACTGTATGCTTTTATCTAGTACCTTTGAAGGTATGTGGATATCCTCTTCGGAATCTTCTAAAAAGAAAAAATGCCTACTTATTCTTACGTCTTTTAAGAACATAGGCACCTGTTACAGTTCTCTTTTCATGGTTTTGTTGGCTACTGTCTCACCACACTATTTCAGTGGGAGAATGTTTGAATTCCAGTCAGCTACTTGTAAGTTGAGGATAGCCTCAATAGTCCTGGATAATTTTTTTAAAATTTTTTATTTATTTATGATAATCACACAGAGAAGAGAGAGAGAGAGGCAGAGACACAGGCAGAGGGAGAAGCAGGCTCCATGTACCGGGAGCCCGATGTGGGATTCGATCCCGGGTCTCCAGGATCGCGCCCTGGGCCAAAGGCAGGCGCCAAACCGCTGCGCCACCCAGGGATCCCCGTCCTGTATAATTTTTTTTTTTTTTTGTCTGAAACCTTTTAATTTGTTGCCATATGGGATATTTGTAGCTATTTGTCTTTCAACAGAGAGCAAAATTAAAAAGATTTTATTTTTTAATTATTTATTTATGATAATCACAGAGAGAGAGAGAGAGGGAGAGAGAGAGGCAGAGACATAGGCAGAGGGAGAAGCAGGCTCCATGCACCGGGAGCCCGATGTGGGATTCGATCACGGGTCTCCAGGATCGCGCCCTGGGCCAAAGGCAGGTGCCAAACCGCTGCGCCACCCAGGGATCCCAGAGAGCAAAATTAGTGTTGCTGAACATACATCTTTGTTCTTGGTATTGAGGGATCACCATTATTCCCTTTGTCAGCTACTTGCTTTTTTTTTTTAAAGATTTTATTTATTCATGAGAGAGGGAGGGAGGCAGAGACATAGGCAGAGGGAGAAGCAGACTCCCTGTAAGGAACACCAGATGAGGGACTAGATCCTGGACCCCAGGATCATGCTCTGAGTTGCAGGTAGATGCTCAACCGCTGAACCATCCAGGCGTCCCTGCTCTACAGAGTTTTTAATATCCTCCCAGCCCCCCTTGCATTGTCTGTGTATTTTAAGGAAGATTGTAGAGTTGGTTAAAAGTACAGCTAAGGGGATGATGGCAAGAAAAGGACAGCTGGAATTGGGAAAGGAACTGGAGAATAGTGGGTAATAGCAGTAGAAAAGAAAGAGGAAGGAGTTTGTAATGAAAGAGTCTCATACAATTTTTAAAAAAAGTTTAAGAAAAATGTTTGTGTTTGTTTATGTATGTATGTGTGTAAGTAAGTAATCTCTACACCCAATGTGGGGCTTGAACTCAACCCTAAGATCAAGAGTTCCACGCTTCTCTGCCAGGCACCCTTTATACGAGTTTTTAAATAATGGTGTAGAGCTTATAGTGTGGAAAGTGGAGACAGAAAAGAGAATGGGAGAAGAGTGCAGTATGTAAAACAGTGTAGTAAAAGTATGAAAAATGTATCAGGATAAAGAAGGGAAAAGTTTCTCTAATTGGGAGAGTTTGAATGGTTTCATCAGAGGTGACAGTTGAACTTAATCTTGAAGGATGAGTAGGAGGATTCTAGATAGAAAAGAGATTAAGGGAGATTTAAAAAGGAATGACCTAAAAAGAAATAATTCAGTGATCATCCTTTGTCAGAATCTCTTTTAGTGTAGGTCATTTGGGAGACTGCTGGTGGTGGTAGTGACCGTGCTGAGGAAGCATGCCTAATGGTATGATGTTGTTTAGAGTGAAGCCCAAGTGTGGGTCTTTTCTTGTATATGAAGGATTCATTGCATTAAATTGTGGGATCCAGTGTTATGTTTAAAATAACTTAGAAATTACCCAGCTAGTTAGTATGCTTTCAGGAGAGAGTAATTTGATTTAGATGAAATTGGCTTGCTTAACTCCCTCTGCATGGTGTATATTTGTGAACTTCAACTCGGTTGCTTCTGTAGAGGTTGAGAAGTCTCTTGGCAGCAAGCTTCCAGTTGCAGCTAACACCTGCTTTGGCTAATTGGTATGCCCAGTTCTGGTAGCAGAGCCTCTAGGGAGTTTGTGTTTGAATTCAACTTCATCAGGTTTAAACTGGAACGTAAATGTGAAGGGGCTTTGGGGTCAGCCTGTTGATTGAGAATGAAAAGGCAAGAACATACAAAGGGAGCAGAGAATGAAACCTGTGGGTAAAATAGCTGTTAATTTACATTTGGATGCTTTTCAGCTGAATTTATATATAAAAATAAGATGTTTTACTCTATTCTCTGCTAGCCCCTTTTCAAGTTTGCTGGCATTATAAACTAAAGAAGACAGAGGAGAAAAAGGTTTGGGACCTTATAGTTTACCATTTCTGGCATATGTCTGCACCAAGGTAGTTTATGGTAGACACTGTTCATTTGCCTTTTCTCTTTAAAAAACAACTGTAGGCTGGTACGTTTCCTATCAGCTGTGTTCCCATGACACTTGATGCAGTGCCTTCGTTTTCATACTTACCACATTATGTTGTTATAATTGTTTATGCTTTCCTCTTCTGCTAGCCTGAGAGTTGTAGCATGTATAGTGTCATTCATCTCTCTTTCCTGGACCTGAAATGGTTCTGGGCATGCAAATGTTTGAGCTGAAATGGAGTTAAATTGAAAAATGGGTTGTATTAGGTGGTTTATACTTGATCCTACTAAGTAAACATAACAGGTTATCAGCAACAAAACGAGAGGATATTGCCAGTTAGTTTTTATTTGAAACTTTCTCTTTTGTCCTTGTCTCCTTTTAGCTCTTATCCTCTTTGCCAGGGTTGATTTAAAACATAAAAGTAGGAGATAATCACTGGAAGAGGCATCTAGTTGTTGAGGAAGCTTTCAGAGTGGTTCCATGTTTAATACCTTACCTCCTCCCCTCTGTGTCCCACCACCGCTCATGGTCTCTTACACACACACAGGTTATATTTCCTTCAGTTCTTCAGTCTTTTTATCTATGGTGCTGGTTCTCTTGGAGCTGCACCATAGATTGAAATAGAACCTTTATTTATTTGGGATGCCTGGGTGGCTCATTGATTGAGTGGCTGCCCTCAGCTCAGGTGGTGATCCTGGGGTCCTGGGATAGAGTCCTGCATCAGGCTCTCCCTGAAGTGAGCCTGTTTTTCCCTCTGCCTATGTCTCTGCCTCTCTCTCCGTGTCTCTCATGAATAAATAAAATCTTAAAAACAAAAAACAAAAAACAAAAAAAACCCTTTACTTGTCTCTCTGAAATAGAACCTGTAATTTGGTATTTTAGAAAATAAAATTTTGTAGGATTAAGGCTTTAGACTAGTGGTGACTATATACTAATTGTCTGGAATAAAAGTGTCAATTTGGAACTTGAATTTTGGGTAGTGCTTTTTGTATATGAATGTCTCATAATTTTTCCCATGGGTAATTTTTTTTTCCTAATTGGATTGAGCAGTCTCTGCTTTTACACAGAGCTTCAAGTGGTTTTCAGTAAATCATTTCAAATCCACAGTTGTTTGAAAATTTTCCTCATGTTACTGTGATTCTCCGGAGACACTCAGAAGCACTTCCTAATTAGTATTATTTAAACATACCTAGTATAAGTCTGCCAAACAAGCCTGACGAAGCTAAATTACCAGTGTGATAGTCAAAAGTTTTTGGCCCCAGCATTTAATCTTAGAAAACCCAAGAATAAAAAGACTTGACATGTATTTTTAGGGTATAGTTCGTACATTTTCTGATCTTAAATTTTCTTCTTGCTGTGTTAGCCACTGACTATTATTCATCTTAAGTGGAAGTAAAGGTCATGGTTAATATTAGACCACCACAGAGGGCAATTTATCTGGTGAATTGTAGAGTAGTGGTTAGTTTTTAGGGGCTTGAAGGGAATAACAGCATTAGTACCTGCTGAGTTTGGTTCCATGCCTCTGCCCCTGATAGTGCGTATCCCTAAACTCTGAGTGTGCAACTTCTCAGTGTTCTTATTGATGAATTGAGAAATTTTCTGGTTAACTGGTTGGAGGTAGTGTGATTCAACAGTATAAGTGGTTTATTTATTTTAATTTTTTAAAAAAGATTTTATTTATTTATGAGAGACAGAGAGAGGCAGGGACATAGTCAGAGGGAGAAGCAGGTATCCTTGGGGAAGCCTGATGCGGGACTCCATCCTAGGACCCTGGGATCATGACCTGAGCTGAAGGAACCACTGAGCCACCCAGGTGCCTCTAAATGATTTATTTTTGGTGAGGGAGAAAATGTCCAAGGAACATTTGATACATATTTTGTTGGTTTTATGAAACCTGAGTCCCAGTTCTGCCATCTGGTATCTGTCTGATCCAATGGAAGGTTATTTAGCTGTTTCCATATCTGTAAAATGGGAATAATAATAATAAATACTTTGGAGAGCTATTATGAGAAATTATATAGAATACAGAATCTGTGATATGCCCAGCACTGTACCAGCACAAAAATTATCCCCTTCCCTTTCTCTTTTTAATTTAGGAAAAGTAAAATAATTTTAGTTGGTCTTTGTGCCATTTGAGATTTACTGGGTAGTGTATCTCCTCCCTATTTGGGATTTTGGCATGGCATGTGCCCCCCGCCTCCCCCCAGGGCATTAGCATTGTTGATTGGTATCTTTTCCTTTTGGACAGGAATACTTCCTGTATCCTTGTCCATCTGGCTAGTTTGTCCTACACAATCAAGATTTTCTCCTATCTTAATTTCAGATAACCAAAACAAAAGCTGGTTGATGCTGTTCAGTCATGTACCAACATTTTCATGACTTTTGAGCTGGCAAGTATAATTCTTCTTTGCTTTTTAGCCTGAATTAGTTTAGGAATAATCATTTTTTAAGTGTTTAACTTGTATTCTGAGCATGTCTAAGCTTAAACATGTACCATAGCTTGTTGTGTATAGAAAGGCCTGTAGGATTTATATAAGGCATTCTAACCAATTGCTGTAAGATTTTTTTTTTTTCATTTTAAATCTGATTTTTCCAAATAATGTAGCGGTAGGGAACATTCGATTTTGATGGCATTGAAAGTTATTCTGAACTGCTACTATCTATATTTGAAGTAATTGCATGGAATATCTTGCTTAAATGTAATCGTAGCTTAAAGTGTGCATTGTCATATTAATATATTGAGGTAGATAGCACAAAACTCTTTAGTAGAAACATTTTAGAAAAGGGAAAGAATTGTAAAACAGCTCAAGGATGCTGAGTTCACATGAAAAGACTGACATTTTCATTCTGATTCAATGAAAAGTTCTCCCCTCTAGTTCTGTTTCTTTTCTTTTCTTCTTTTTTTTCTTTTCTTTTCTTTTCTTTTCTTTTCTTTTCTTTTCTTTTCTTTTCTTTTCTTTTCTTTTCTTTTCTTTTTTCTTTTCTTTTTTTTCTTTTCTTTTCTCTTTTCTTTTCTTTCTTTTCTTTTCTTTTTTTTCCTTTCGACTTTATTTCTTTAAAAAAGAGAGAACACGGACTAGGGGGAGGGGCAGAGGGAGAGTGAGAAGCAGACTCCCCACTGAGCAAGGAACCTGATCAGAGCTTGATCCCAGGACCCTGAGATCATGACCTAAACCTCAAGGCAGATGTTTAACCTACTGAGCCACCCAGGTGCTCCTCTAGTCCTTTTCTATACTGTGGTGTCAGGGGCTTGAGAAAGCTTCTGTGGTTGGATTGTATTCTACCCAGAAGTGTAGTTGAGGTGTATCTCTAGTTTTATAATCACTTGGGGACATCTCTTCATTAGCAACTTTAAAATATATCTATGTAAGTCATTATTGGATTTATTTTTATTTTTTAATTTTTTAATTTATTTATGATAGTCACACACACACACAGAGAGAGAGAGAGAGAGAGAGAGAAGCAGAGACATAGGCAGAGGGAGAAGCAGACTCCATGTACCGGGAGCCCGATGTGGGATTCGATCCCAGGTCTCCAGGATCGCACCCTGGACCAAAGGCAGACGCCAAACCGCTGTGCCACCCAGGGATCCCCATTATTGGATTTATGAGGTAATTTCAAGAGTAGAGATTACTTGCGGGGCAGGTATATATTTTGGTTTTAATTCTCTACCGTGTAGGTAGGTGATCTTTAATTGTAGGGAGTCGGAATTCAGAAAGGGCTCAATATTCACAGATTCTTCTTATAATCAAAGATACTGTGGGATTCTTGTGCTATTTTATGTCCTCTTTGAATATGGATTTTACCAACTTCATATATCCTCTAAACTAGATGAATATAATTTAAGATGTAAATATGTAAGCTGTACAGTTACTCACTTATATTTCTTTAGAATTTTTTGGGGAAAACAATCGATTCATGGGCCTAGTATGTAATCCATTCTCTCCTCCTACCCTAATTATTTACTACTGACTGAAAATGGTCTAGATTAGGATGTATATGCTAGGCATTTACGTTTCATACCTTAAAGTGAGTAATTTACCGAATTGGATAATATATCCCCTCAGATATTTAAATAGTTTTAGTCCATCTCTACTAGTGAGAAGCAGGCAGCAGACCTGGCAAATAAGACACATGCAATTACAATTTTTATGTTTACAATGAAAATTAATACCAAATAAACAAAAATATATATAAAGTATTTGTCATAGTCATTTGTACTCAGGAATAATTATATTATTGTATATGCTGAAACTATTATTTTTTGGGCAGAAATACTTACAGTTTTTATTTCTCACGTTGAACATTTTATTTATCCTAATAAACTTTAGGAGATGCATTTGCTGTATTTTGATTTTTTTTGTTGTTGTTGTATGGTATTTCATCATTCACTCTTGGAAATCATGGTCTTTCAGGTGGTGTACAATAAATGTGGCATGATGACAAGGTTTGTTCATATCTGAGTAACAACTAGAGAAGAAATTGGCAAACGTGTTCTTTATTTTTAAAAAGATTTTATTTACTTATTCATGAGAGACAGAGAGAGTCAGAGACGTAGGCAGAGGGAGAAGCAGGCTCCTCCCAGGGAGCCCGATAGCGGGACTCTATCCCTGGACCTGGGATCATGCCCTGAGCCAAAGGCAGATGCTCAATTGCTGAGCTACCCAGGCGTCCCAGCAAACATATTCTATAAAGGAAAAAAAAAAGGAAAGAAAGAAATGTAGGAATGATACCTTCATGGTTTTACATTAGAATTTTGTGTTACTACATTTCTGGATAAATTAAACTTTGTTACTAGAGATCAATGAATTCTGTAAAAGAGTAAATTTGGTGGCACATAAACTACACAGTCATATGCACATGATAGCTTGTTGTTATGCCAGATCAAGAGAAAGAGCAATATCTGTATATATGGATACATGTAGACCATTTTCTCTACATGCACATAAAAATTGATTTAACATGAATGACTTGTATGCATTTCTGGTTTAGACTGGTAATTGTGATTATTGATTTCCTCCATACTAAGAGATTGTCATGGTTTTTGATTCTCTACTGATGTAATTTGTGCCTTTAAAAAATATTTTTTATTTATTCATTTGAGACAGAAAGGTAGAGAGAGAGAATGAGTATGAGCAGGGGGAGAGGCAGAGGGAGAAGCAGGCTCTCCACTGAGCCAGGAGCCTGACAGGCTTGATTTCAGGCCCGGGAGATCATGACCTGAGCTGAAGGCAGATGCTTAACCATCAGAGCCACCCCAGAGCCACCCCAGCGCCCTCATTTGTGCCTTTAAAACATTTTGGTGACATCCTATATCAAGTGTAGAAGTGGTGCAGCCCCGGTGGCTTAGCGGTTTAGCCCCTCCTGCAGCCCACAGTGTGATCCTGGAGACCGGCATTGGGTCCCATGTCGGGCTCTCTGCATGGAGCCTGCTTCTCCCTCTGCTTGTGTCTCTGCCTCTCTCTCTCTCTCTCTCTCTCTCTCTCTCTCTCTGTCTCTCATAAATAAAAGTAAAATCTTAAAGTGTAGAAGTGAAAAATTTAAAAAGTTTGAACTGTTATATAGATTAGAATGAAGGGAATTCTAAAGTATGACTTAATAAGTTGAATGTTCTATTCAACATTTATTCAAGACATTTATCGACTAAATATATGCTAGGCACTTTATTTTTTTAAAAGATTTTATTTATTTCTTCATGAGAGACACACAGAGAGGCGGAGACACAGGCAGGGAACCTGATGTGGGACTCGATCCCAGAACCCTGGGATCATGACCTGAGCCAAAGGTAGATAGATGCTTAACCACTGAGCTACCAGGGTGCCCCATGCTAGACACTTGATATTGTACTGGCGATTCAGTTTAATACTTAATAGCAAAGTAAGGTGAAACAATACTGAGAATACAGAATAAATTATGTCTTTCAAATTAAAGAAATGCTGTTTGTTCAGTAAATAGTTTTCCATTCAATTTTGGGGATTCTGCTTATGTTCAATATCAGAGTAAGGGAATAAAATCCGGGATATGGAATAGATATTTTTAAAGTAATGTTATTACTTGGTGATTTGCCACTCAATTTAAAAATGACTTTGTGAGTGAAATATAAAATGAGGTGTATTGAGATGTAGCTAAAATTATTTTTTCTATACTTAGGGACTCACAGTTTTTAAATATGAAAATCGGAAATCAAAACTGAACATACCTTATTATTTAAAAAATATTTTTATTCACAAGAGACAAGAGAGGCAGAGACACAAGCAGAGGGAGAAGCAGCCTCCATGCAGGGAGCCCGATTTGGGACTCGGTCCTGGGACTCCAGGATCACGCCCTGGGCCCGAAGGCAGGCTCTATACCGCTGAGCTACCCAGGGATCCCCTAAAACTGAACATACATGAAAAACTTTATTTGGAAATAATTTTAAACTTAAAGCTGCAAGAAAAAAGAATAATACAGTTTAAAATGTTTTCTACCAGGATTCACCCAGTGTCAGTATTTTGCTGTTTTCCTTTCTCTTTTCTTCCCTTCCCTCTCCTTTGCTTCTCTTTCTGTTCCTTTTGTCAGTCACTTAAAATGTACATAAATCCTCTCTCTCTAGCACTGGAAGATCATTTGCATACATAATGGTCCATTTACTGTAAATATAAGAATAGTGGATAGCCTCTTAAATAAACATGTGCAGAACTCAATTTTAGTAAATTTAACGTTGATAAAATATTCCTGTTGTCCATATTCTAATTTTGTCAGTTGATCCATTAATGTCCTTTATAATATTTCCCCCATTAAGGACAGAACCAATATGGGATCAAATATTACATTTGTCATTTCTCTTTAGCTTTTGTTAAAAGAAAAGATTTTATTTATTATTTATTTATTTGACAGAGAGAGAAACATGCACAAGCATGGGGAGGGGTAGTGGGAGAAGGAGAAGCAGATTCCCCGTTGAGTGTCCAAATGCAGGGATGGATCCCAAGATCCTAGGATCATGACCTGAGTCAGAGGCAGATGCCACCCAGGTGCCCCATCTTTAGCTTTCTTTAATCTGGAATATTTGTAGACCTTGTCTTTTATGACATTGCTATTTTTGAAAAATATAGTATTTCTGACATTGTGGAATGTGGGTATGCTTCAAAATCATAATATTCAAATCATAATATTGAGCCAATATATATGTATACATATATTGTGTGTGTGTGTATATATATATATATATATATTTAAAGATGTATTTATTTTAGAGAGAGTTAGCACAGTTGGTGAAGGGCAGGAGGAGGAGGAGAGAATCTCAAGCAGACTCCCTGAATGCAGAGCCTGGGTGGGACTCAATCTCACAATTCTGAGATTGTGATCTGAGCTGAAATCAAGGGTCTGCCACTCAACCCCCTGAGCCACCCAGATGCTTCATATTGAGTCACTATTAATCAAAGGTATAAGTTCTTTTCTCCTTTATTTTAACTTGTGAGGGGGAAAATATACCATTCTTGGAAACATCTCATCTTTTCAGCTTTTACATTTTACTACCAAAATTATAGGTAGAATGAATTTTGTTGGTATTTAATTCATACGTACAGCATATATAAAGATGATGTCATAATCTAGAACTCTTGGTTAATGATCATGTGGTTTTGATTTTTTTAAAAGCTATTTTAAGTTTCATTGGCATCTTGTGTGAAAGTTTGCACTTTTGTGTCCTTTCCTGGTAGTATTATGCCACCTAGTGGAAATTTACGTCCTTCACTATTTGTCTAAAAATCTAGATGGATTGCAAGATGCATTTTAACATAACAAGATGCATTTTATATATTTAACTTATTTTAACAAAAAAGTAGTTTGGAAAGTTTGAACTTCTTGAAGGATTTGGAATTCTTTAGAACAATAATTGTCTTCCTAAATAAGAGTTTAGGACAAATAAAATTCTTGGTAAGTGAAGCCTTAGTAAATGTCTTAAACTTATGAGCTACTTGAATGTTAAAACCTGTTTTTATTCCCATAAGAAAGGCCTTACATTTATTTTGTCATTGAAATCTTAACCAAAACATATTTCCATCAGTTAATATTAAAATAATTATTGCTATGTGGATCTTGTCAAAATCCCTCTTCTCCCATGAACTTTTTATTATACATCTACTCTCTAGGCCTAATGTTGAGTTTATGTGTTACTTACACATTCTAGGTTTATTTTGAAGTCACAGAAGAACAACACAGTGGGTAATAAATATTATAAAATGGTTTAGAGGAAAAACAGTGTGCTACCTTGAAAATAGCCTGAAAAAAATTTAGGCTTTTATCATTTGAAGACTCCCAACCAAATGAGAAGATAAGCTCTAATTTGTGCTTTCTTGGGTATAAATAAAAGTTAGGATTTCTTTTAAAAGGTTTTATTTTTAAGTAATATCCACAACCAATGTTGGGGCTCACTTAAACTCACAACACCAAGATCAAGAGTCGCATTCTCTACTGACTGAGCCAGCCAGGTGTCCCAGGATTTCATCACTTGAAGAGTTGGCAGTCTCTTTTTCTTACTTAATTACTTAATTTTAAGATTTTATTTATTTATTCATGAGAGATACAGAGAGAGGCAGAGACATAGGCAGAGGAGAAAAGCAGGCTCTTTGCGGGGAGCCCGATGTGGGACTTGATCTCAGGACCCCGGGATCATGCCGTGAACCAAAGGCAGACACTTAACCACTGAGCCACCCAGGTGCCCCTCTTTTTCTTGTTATTAAAAATGAAGGAGATGCCTTCCTTATCCTTTGATGTATTCAACATACACATTTTTAGTAGGACTTGAGAAACATTTTAGTCTTAGAGTTGGCCATTCTGCATACTTAAACTGGAATATGAACTCTTGACATTGTCTTCAGAATACTCATTTATAATAAAGAATATTAAGAATTATTTAACCATAAGGATGCCTTGGTGGCTTAGTTGTTAAGTGTTTGACTTCATGTCAGGTCATGATCTCAGGGTCCTGGGATTGAACCCTGTGGGCACCCTGCTCAGTGAGGAGTCTGCTTGTCCCTTTCCCTTTCCCTTTGCACTGCCCCCCCGCCCCTCTGCTCCTGCTGTCTTTCTCAAATAAAGAAAATCTTAAAAAACAAAAAACAAACAAAAAACAAACAGTGAATTATCTAACCATGTAGGGACTATAATTCTGAATTACAAGATTCAGCCATTCAAGCATACAACGCCTCTATAGAGTCATAGATATTTCATAATGTTTTCATCTTATCATTCTTTCTTAGTTGCTGATGTATAGTCACCATGAGTGGATTAGGAGAAAACTCCTTGGATCCACTGGCTCCTGATTCACGAAAACGCAAATTGCCATGTGATACTCCAGGACAAGGGTAGGCAGTGTATTTACTGATGCTTCACCAAAGTTTCTTCCAACTACCATTATTATTTTGGCTTAAAGATAGGATTTCAGCTTTCTGTTATTTATATCTTCTGGTTACTTTTTGTTTTTGTCTTTGCTTAAATAATACAATTTTACTTTGTAGTAAGTAGTGTGGCACAGTGATCAGATAGACATCTTAATGATGTAACAAATTTTGTTGCTGATTCAGATAGGAGCAAGAATCTTACACTAACACCTTTGGTACAGTATGAAGCATTTCTCATTTCTCAAAGAGGTAGGTAGGAGTTAGGAATAGATAATCAAGATTATTATAAGTAAGATCTCTGAATTTCTGTCAGAAAATGTTATAAGTTGGTATTTTGGCATTTCTGGGGTTTCATCATTCTTTTCTTGAGTGAAGTTTGAAGTTTGAAAAATAGAAATAAAATATTTCATTTTATGCAGTGATATATTCTAGCCTTTTTAGTGTTTGCCAAGATCAGTATGAATTGAGTTTTAATGTGATTGTTGCAAAGTAAAAAATGACTTATAAGCCATAAAATCTTGTCATTAGTAAGTAGCTAACACTGTTTCCTTTATTGTTTGTTGTTTTACTGTCTCTATGAGGTAAAGACTATGTACCCTCATTTTCTGGATGAAGAAACTTGAGACTAAGTCTGCCCAAGGCCACCAGACTAACCAAAAGGTGGCCTTGAATTTAGTTTTGCCTGAATTTCTACTATATCATACTACTTCTCCAAGACAAGGTTTTGATGGTTTCTCTTGGCTAAATTTAATTTGTTTACATATGAAGGGAATGGTGTTGTATAGAGACTGATTCTGCCTACAGCTCTTTTGTAATAGGTCTGTTCATGACCCCCCTTCTCTCTCAGTCTTACCTGCAGCGGTGAAAAGTGGAGACGGGAGCAGGAGAGTAAATATATTGAAGAATTGGCTGAACTGATATCTGCTAATCTTAGTGATATTGACAATTTCAATGTCAAACCAGATAAATGTGCAATTTTAAAGGAAACAGTAAGACAGATACGTCAAATAAAAGAGCAAGGTAATACAAAGTAAGAAAAACACTCAAGCTTTTCAGAAGGAACTTGTTAACTGTGTTTCCATTTGTCTTTTTTGCTCATGTATGGACTACTGCTAATTGAACCTAGCCTATGTGGGACTGGACAAATGAGTTGACCAACTTTGCTCTTTGAGAAACGGTTAATAGAGAAGTAGAAAGAGGCCTTTGTTCTCACCCTGTCACATGTTACATTCCTTTCAGGAAGCCATGGGATAGTATATGTAGTAGTGAAGGAAAATTAGAGGGTATCTTTTGCTGTCCTGCATAAATCTTAAGTTTTTAACATTTAAAAATTGTAGCATTGTTTTCTTATCAGGAAATGTTGTGTATGTGCATATGTATGCCTGTGTGTGTGTTTTTGTTCTGGAGACTCTTTGAAGGTGAATTTGATCTATAACTGATACACATGCTATTTGTAGTACTGCCTTTTGTCTTTTCAGGAAAAACTATTTCCAATGATGATGATGTTCAGAAAGCTGATGTATCCTCTACAGGACAGGGAGTTATTGATAAAGACTCCTTAGGGCCACTTTTACTTCAGGCAAGTATATTATACTTATGAGGAATTTTTAAGATTTAAAAATCTGCTTTTGTAATGTGCTTAAAAATTGTTTTGTAAGTAGCTGTCTTAAATAGATTTGTTCACCTATAGCACCTATAGCATGTTTTTCTTTAAAGCAGGAGTTGGGAGCAGGGAGGCTCTTCATAAAGTGCACCTGCTAACTTTTTTGGTTGTTGTTGTTTCAGCTAGTTTACTCCTACTACTTTTTAGTTGATCAACTTAGTTCTTTGTAAATTTTCATTAGGGAGTAGTGTTTTTTTTTTTTTTTTAAAGGTTTTATTTATTCATGAGAGACACACACAGAGAGGCAGAGACACAGGCAGAGGGAGAAGCGGGCTCCGTGCATGGAGCCTGACATGAGATTTGATCCCGGGACCCCAGGATCACACCCTGGGCCAAAGGCAGGCGCTAAACCGCTGAGCCGCTCAGGGATCCCGAGTAGTGTAGTTCTTATAGCTTGACGGTATCAAATGGAAAAACAGGAAGTGCTAAGGATGATTTTCTTATTTTTTTTTTTAAAAGAGCCAACAAAGAGCTTCCTTTTTTTTTTTTTTTAATTTTTATTTATTTATGATAGTCACAGAGAGAGAGAGAGGCGCAGAGACACAGGCAGAGGGAGAAGCAGGCTCCATGCACCGGGAGCCCGACGTGGGATTCGATCCCGGGTCTCCAGGATCGCGCCCTGGGCCAAAGGCAGGCGCCAAACCGCTGCGCCACCCAGGGATCCCTGATTTTCTTATTTTTAAAAGCTCCTTTCAAGATGTAATTCTTCAAAAATTAGACAGTGATTTAGATTTTATGTTGACTGTATTTATCTTTTTTCCCCAAATTCTTTTATTTATTTATTTTTATAAAACCTTAGTAATTGTGCTACTATTAATAGAAATGGTTAGTGGTAGCAGTAGCTGTTGATTGTTTATGGTGGTTGTTAAATCAACAGTTTTAAAAATTTCTGTTGAGTACTAAGGCTGGTATCTTAATTGGCTAAGACTGCCATAACAAAATATCACAGATTGGGTAGCTTAAAGTATAGAGATTTCTTCTTCTAAGAGCAAGAGAGTGGGTTATGGGCGGAGGAAGTGGAAGAGAGAATCTGAAGCAAGCTCTACCCCCAGCAAAGATCCTGATGTGGGGCTTGATCTCATGACCCAGAGATCTTGACCTGAGCCAAAATCAAGAGTTGGACACTTAACTGAATGATCCATCCAGGTGCCCCCCCCCCCCCCCCCGGAATTCCTTTCTTAAAGTCCTGGAAGCTGGAAGTCCAAGATCAAGGTATTGGCAGACTTGGTTTCTCCTGAGACCTCTTTCCGGCTTGTAGATGCTTGCTTTTTCCTTGTGTCTTCACATGACCTTTTCTCTGGGTATGTGCATCCCTGGTGTCTCTCTTCTATATGAACAAAATTACTATTGGATTAGAGCCCTGTTTTTATGATGTCTTTAATCATAATTACTCCCATTCCCCCCGAAAGGCCTTATCATCAAATATAGTCACATTGAGGTTAGGACTTCAGCAGGTGAATTTTGGTGGGGATACAGTTCAGTCCATGATAGCCAATATTAACATATCCCATTTTAGGCATTGGATGGTTTCCTGTTTGTGGTGAATCGTGATGGAAACATTGTATTTGTATCAGAAAATGTTACACAGTACCTGCAATATAAGCAAGAGGACCTGGTTAACACAAGTGTCTACAGTATCTTGCATGAAGAAGACAGAAAGGATTTCCTTAAAAACTTACCAAAATCTACAGGTAGTCTTTTAATGTGTATTTTCTAAATAAGTTAAAATAATTTCCTTGACTATTTCTTAGAAAATTGAATGTACTTCTTAGGAAGTGAAGTGATCAGACTTGTGCAGAAAGGTAGGTAGTTAATAGCAAAAGTTTCAAATATGACCTCGGTGAATTTAGAATTTGGTGTACATTTCATGGAGCTAAAATACATAGTGAGTTACCAAATGATGAGATTTCTGTTGAAATTGAAGTTACTCCAATATTATATATGTATAGCCACTGTGAAATGTCTGTGAAAATTACTGTGAAAAACATAGTAATGAGAATATACAGCTTAAATTCTTGATGATAGTCACAGACTGAGTTGCCAGCTTTTTAAAAACCTTTTCTTTTGTTTTCCAAAGTTAATGGAGTTGCCTGGACAAACGAGACCCAGAGACAAAAAAGTCATACATTTAATTGCCGTATGCTGATGAAAACACCTCATGATATTCTGGAAGACATAAACACTAGTCCTGAAATGCGCCAGAGATATGAAACGATGCAGTGCTTTGCCCTGTCTCAGCCTCGAGCTATGATGGAGGAAGGGGAAGGTAAGGTCAACCACGTTTGAGATGTTCATCACAGAGCTGCCGCATTTGTAGTTCTGTAATTTCCATTGTTACATTCATTTACTGAATTCCACATCTTTACTTGCCAGTAGAATAGACTTGTCCAAAAGTTAAATATAATCCTTACCTGGCTAAATTTTTATTGTAGATTTGCAATCCTGTATGATCTGTGTAGCACGCCGCATTACTACAGGAGAGAGAGCATTTCCCTCAAACCCTGAGAGCTTCATTACGAGACATGATCTTTCAGGTAAAATCACGCGTGCATGTGTGTGTATACATTTTGTTCATTTGAGAGCTTTTGTAAAAGTTAACTATTTCTACAGCCTGTACTATCATGTATGTGCCTACACCCACTGTAATGAATGCTTTGCATGGATTATTTTTTAGGTTTCTTATGCAACTCTAAGATTGACTAAGACTCTTGGTGTTTGTGTTGGGTATTTTTGACACTTAAAATCCCTCAAATAAATAAAAATAAGTGTAGAGGCACCTGGCTCTCTCTCCAAATAGCATTTCAAATAAGAAGCTAATATTTCTTTTCTCTAACTTCAAATAAATTTTCAAAAATATAGGTAATTTCATGAGAATTACTAGGAATAATTTTTGATACCCACATGAGCTTTAGTCTTGATTTGCCCTTTTGTGATTATGGGAACAGGATTAAAGCCAGTATAAATCATAAAGCATAACGACGAAGGTAAATGTGGTGTCAGTCTTTGCTGTATTTACCTTCAGGTTTACTCTTTGTGATCATCTAACCCTGTGTGGTGATGCCAAGATTTGTCTTATAGGTGCCATCTCAGAGATGAGGAAATAGGCACGGCGACAGAGAAGTTGAGTTACTTGCACAAGATCCTGGCTGATAAGAAAGAATTTGCATCTAGGCCTGCCTGATGTCATGGCCTGTATTATCTGTGTCCACCATGTGGGCCTGCAATAATTAATTTGGTAAAATGAAGTAGGTTTAAATAAATATCTAACATACCTACAGCTATTATGTGTGTGTGCACATGTATGTACGTATATGTACACATACATACATAACAATATTTTACTGTAAAAAAACCTATTTTTGTAGTAATTGGTAATTTTATGCCAGGTTTAGTTTCCTGTCTTGAGGCTGAGATTAATTTTCACAGATGAAACAATAGCAAAAGAGTTCTTTGTATTCTTAATTGAAAAATCTGTTTACACTGATAAATATTTCATATTAGAAATTTTTTTTCTTTATTTACCTTGAGATAATCAAACCTGGTGACAGGAATCTTTATGTGAATATTTACCTCCTAGAGTGGTTCTTTCTCTGTATATATTATGATTTGGCAGACTAAATTTTCTCCCTAAATAACAACATTTCACATTTTATAACTTAAAATACTAAATAGGAAGCTTTACTCAAGTAATTAGTGACTAGAATCTTTAAAATTATCTCATTAATGTTTTCTTACAAATTACCAAGCAGGAAAAATCAGATAGTTTCATCTGGGTCACGTCTGAGAGCCATCTTCTCATAGTTGGTATTTTCCAGTTGCTCTCTGTTCTTTTATATGAGTTTTGTTGTGCTCAGCACAATACTTTTTTTGGAGAGGCTTTATTCTCTGTCCCTGATGTAAGCTTTTGCTGAGCATCTATTTTGTGTTTGTCATCTGGCTCTTGGAGCTAAACCCAGGGGAAGTGGTTGAGGACAGAACATCCTTATTCTGAGCACAGCGCATAAACATTTACTCTTTCCTGGAATGCATTTGTCCCTTCTTGCTAGGTCCTCTACTCCTTAAGTTTTTGTTTTTGTTTTAATATTATTAAAGGTCTGAATTTTTTTTTTTTTTTTTTAAAGGTCTGAATTTTAAACAGATTCTTAGACCTAGGGCTCAGCCAGCTCATCTACATTAGTGCCTTTGTCATTCCCAGTAGCATTTTTTAGAACTATCTTTCACCTTGCGAAGCGTTACAAATTTTCCAAATCCAAACCTGATTTTCTTCAGCATTTTTACTTTTTTGACAAACACATCATGGAGAAGATAAATAGATTGGAAAGCCTTTTCTGTATCTCTCCCAATCTGTCTGGAATCAAATTATTGACCACTTCTTTGAAGTCATTTGTCTGCATCTCTTGAGTCAGGATTTCTGTCACCTTCCTGATTTGGCTGTCCTGTTGGTGCTGAACATAAGAGGCTGTCTAGATCTGAGTATTGCATATTTTAATAAGGCCTGTGCAGAACAGACAGAAACGACCATTGCTAGTCTTGACAGCAACAGTCTGACATTCTGTGACCAGGGAGAATATTTTGTTGTGGAAATCCATGTCCTGAATGTTGATAACACAGCTTTTGCCCAGAGCATCCTCAGTAATTATTTTGAATTTTTAAAATGTGAGTTCAGCATTTTGTAGACCAGCAGGTCTGTCTTCAAAAGCACAACTCTTAAGGCCATCAGAGGCAATTTTGGTCCCTTTGACAAAGTTCTTAGTACTAAGTGTTTTCTGAATATTCTAATATGGAACATAGCTTGTGCTTTCTTCTCATACCACTCATTCTTTGACAATGGGTCAACTACTCTTTTCTTGGCTCCTTTTAAAAAAACTTTTCAAAAAAGATTTTTTAGAGAGCAAGCACACAGGGGCCACGGATTTGCATAAGGCAGAGGGAGAAGGAGAGAGAAGATCTTAAGTAGGTTCCATAATGGCTTGGAGCCCAGTGAGGGGCCCAATCTCATGACCCTGTGATCGTGACTTGAGTTGAAATCAACAGTCGGAGGCTTAAACAACTGAGCCACCAAGGTGCTCCTCTACTTGCCTCCTTTTCCACACTTTTTGTAAGGTGTTTATTCTTGCCACCTTGCCCTGGTACTGCTCAGAAAGTGTAGAAAGCCCTAGCCATCCTTTTTTTGTAAGGATCATCTTCATGAAACCTTTAATTTCATAGCATTTTTGAGTTACATTAAGTTTTGTCTTGCTAGTGTATTTGATGTTAAGCAAAAGTTGTCAGAAACTTCTAAAATTGTAGAAATGAGTGTTTGGTTAACCTTCCTGGTTTAGATTTTAAGTATTCAAAAATGCTGTCACCTCTCAGATGAAAAGAATTGTTCCTGCTAGCTGTGTAGGCCAGTATTTTCATAGTTGCAGAGACAAAATGTCTTCAGATGAACAATTTTAGTGGTAGGTGCTTATTTTCCTTTAAGTGAAAATGAACCTAAGGTTATCCGGACACGTCAAATTTTGTATAATCAGAAGGCGAAAAGACTTCTTTGATACTCTTTTACGTTTTGTACAGTAGAACATTTAATGTAAGAGTGTCCTATAGGACACTTCTTGAAAAGAAAAGCTTTACATGTAGCAGAGAAGGTGGAGCAGAGATTTAAGTGTCTTTATTTTATTCTTCAGTGCTAAGCCGTGAGGTGTGCAACCAGTAAAATACTTGTGGGTTGGATTGAAACTTTTATTTTCTGTTTAATAGGAAAAGTTGTTAATATAGATACCAATTCACTGAGATCCTCCATGAGACCTGGCTTTGAAGATATAATCCGAAGATGTATCCAGAGATTTTTTAGTCTTAACGATGGTCAGTCCTGGTCCCAGAAACGTCACTATCAAGAAGGTAAAGAATTTTGAGTTTGATTCTCGGTCTTGTTATTGTGGTTATATACTATAAAAGATTAAGTATATACATGGCCATAGTTGTTGTTTTTTGTGTATAGGGTAGGAGAGTGATTCTTTAACATTCTTTAGTCTGCTTATAATTTTTGAGCAGGTCCAGTCTTTTCACTGATTTTGAAAATGTGGCACTTGAAGTACATTACCTTTCTCTCTTCTGTGTCTCTGTTTTGCCATTGTAGTCACTGGTAATGGTATATTTTCCCCAACAGCTTATATCCATGGCCATGCAGAAACCCCAGTGTATCGATTCTCATTGGCCGATGGAACCATAGTGACAGCACAAACCAAAAGCAAACTCTTCCGAAATCCTGTCACAAATGATCGGCATGGCTTTGTCTCAACCCACTTTCTTCAGAGGTAATGATAGATTACTGTGTCTCCTCGCATTAAATGAAGCAGTGTTCTCAAGATGCTTTCTTTTTTTTTTTTTTTTTTTTTTTTTCAAGATGCTTTCTTAATGTAAAAGTAAAAGATTTATCAAGAGAAAAAGCAGGAAAAAAAAAAAAAGGAAAAGCAGAGACATTGGATTTGAAGTGAGTTTAGATTCCTGGATTGTGAGATATCTCTCTCTATATATCTCATTTTAATATATGTGCTACTGAAGCAAGCACATATTTTTAAGGTTATATTATTAAGTACAAATGTATTTCTTCATTAGATAATTACTTCCTGGGAAAGCTGGGGAATGGGAAGGCTTGTGGATAAAAGAACATAAAAAATCTGACTACTGCTGTTACCTTTCATTTTTAATGATATGTTTACATTGCTTCTAGGGATTGAATTTAAAATTTGAAAGTAGACTTTAAGAAAAAAGGATATTTATTGCTTTTGCTAATGGTAAATGAACAGCACACGGAACAACAGAATAGTCACATATTAGTTACTCTGAGTGATTTGCAGTGACCTCCAGGCTAGCGTGTAGAGATGTGGCAGCTATAGTAAAGCCCTGTTATAATCCTAGCTACCCGGGTGGTTGGTCCTTTGCAGTGCTGTGCTCTCACTCATTTAGATTCTGTGGCATATAAAAAAAATAAGTTACTGGGTTTATAACTAGTCAATATTTAGATTGGAATTGACCCTAAGTATTGGAATGGTGCCTAGGAAGTTAAGCTCCTGGACACTTATTTCATCATTAAAAAAAAAAAGTGAATGCTTTAATACATGCCTGTAATATTTTAGTGCAAGTTTGTCCTTTTTCTTTGCAGGGAACAGAATGGGTATAGGCCAAACACGAATCCTGTTGGATCAGGCATTAGACCTCCAACAGCCGGATGCAACAGTTCGGTAGGCGGCATGAGCATGTCGCCAAACCAAGGCTTACAGATGCTGAGCAGCAGGCCCTATGGCTTGGCTGACCCCAGCACTACAGGGCAGATGAGTGGGGCTAGGTATGGGGCCTCCAATCCCATAGCTTCAATGAACCCTGGGCCAGGCATGCAGTCACCATCTTCCTACCAGAACAGCAACTATGGTCTCAACATGAGTAGCCCTCCACATGGGAGCCCTGGCCTCGGCTCCAGCCAGCAGAACATCATGATTTCTCCTCGTAACCGTGGGAGTCCAAAGATGGCCTCACATCAGTTTTCTCCTGTTGCAGGTACTGGTGTTGGCATTTCCTTTATTTTTTCTTCCTCAGTAATTCTTTACTTCTTGTTCTGTTGTAATCCTTATAAAGTTAGTTCATTTTATAAGAGAAACTTTGACGAGTTCAGTGGTGTTTTGTTAGAGCATCTGATAGTTTAATTCTTTCCCTGATTTCTCTCCCAATCTAGGTGTGCACTCTCCCATGGGATCTTCTGGTAATACTGGGAGCCACAGCTTTTCCAGCAGCTCTCTGAGTGCTCTTCAAGCTATCAGTGAGGGTGTGGGGACTTCTCTCTTATCTACTCTGTCTTCACCAGGCCCCAAATTGGATAACTCTCCCAATATGAATATAAGCCAGCCAAGTAAAGTGAACAGTCAGGATTCCAAGAGTCCCCTGGGCTTGTATTGTGACCAGAATCCAGTGGAGAGCTCAATGTGTCAGTCAAATAGCAGGGATCACCTCAGTGAGAAGGAAAGTAAGGAGAACATTGTCGAAGGGTCAGAGAATCAGAGGGGTCCTCTGGAAAGCAAAGGTCATAAAAAATTACTACAGTTACTTACCTGTTCTTCTGATGACCGTGGCCATTCCTCTTTGACCAACTCCCCCCTGGATTCAAGTTGTAAAGACTCTTCCATTAGTGTCACCAGCCCCTCTGGGGTCTCTTCTTCCACTTCTGGAGGGGTGTCCTCCACGTCGAATATGCACGGGTCACTGCTGCAGGAGAAGCACCGGATTCTGCACAAGTTGCTGCAGAATGGGAATTCACCCGCAGAAGTAGCCAAGATTACTGCAGAAGCCACTGGGAAAGACACTAGTAGTACAGTGTCTTGTGTGGAAGGAAATGTCAAACAGGAGCAACTAAGTCCTAAGAAGAAGGAAAATAATGCACTTCTTAGATATCTGCTGGACAGGGATGATCCTAGTGATACATTCTCTAAAGAATTACAGCCCAAAGTGGAAGGAGTGGACAATAAAATGAGTCAGTGCAGCAGCTCCACCATTCCTAGCTCGAGTCAAGAGAAGGATTCTAAAATTAAGACAGAAACAAATGAAGAGGTAATTTGTTCTTTCTGTATTCCAGCTTAATCATTGTTTAATCATTGCCTGCGTTAGACCATGTGTCATATGCAAAATCATACCTTCTATTTTAGGTTTATGTAATGGAAGTTACTCTTGAGCTGTCCTTTATGATATTTTGGACATCAGTAAAGTGTATTATGATGCAATTTTGAAGTATCAGATGTGTATGTTTTAAATTGCAACTCTAATTCGAACCAATTAGTAGCCAGTTTGAAAAGTTTTATGGAGTTTTTTTTTTTAAGTTTTTATTTAAATTCAATTAATATAATGTATTATTGGTTTCAGAGGTAGAGATCAGTCATTCATCAGTCTTATAAAACACTCAGCGCTCATTACATCATGTGCCCTCCTTAATGTTCATCACCCTGATACCCCGTCCCCCACCTACCTCCCCTCCAGTGACCCTCAGTTTGTTTCTATGATTAAGAGTCTCTTGTGGTTTGTCTCTCTGATTTGCCTTTTATTTTTCCTCTTTTCCCCTGTGATCCTGTGTTTTGCTTCTTATATTCCACATATGAGTGAGATTATACGATCATTATCTTTCTCTAATTCACTTATTTCACTTAGCATGATATCCCCTAGTCCCATCCATGTTGTTGCACATGGCAAGATTTCATCTTTTTTATGTCTGCATAGTATTCCATTGTATATATAGACCATATTTTAATCCATTCATCTGTCAATGGACATCTGGGCTCTTTCTATGGTTTGGCTTTTGTGGACATTGCTGCTATAAACATTGAGGTGCAAGTGCCCCTTCAGATCACTATATTTGTGTCTTTGGGTTAAATATCCAGTAGTACAGTTGTTGGGTCATAGAGTAATTCTATTTTCAACTTTTTTGGAGTGGCTGCAGTAATTTGCATTCCCACTAACAGTGTAAGAAAGTTCCCCTTTCTCTGCATCCTCACCAACATCTGTTGTTTCCTGACTTGTTCATTTTAGCCATTCTGACTAGTGTGAGGCGGTATCTCATTGTGATTTAGACTTGTATTTTCCTGATGCCGAATGATGTTGAGCTTTTTTTCATGTGTCTGTTGGCCATGCGTATGTCTTCTTTGGAGAAATGTTTGTTCATGTGTCCTGCCCATTTCTTGATTGGATTATTTGTTCTTTGGGTGTTTAGTTTGATAAATTCTTCAGAGATTTTGGATCCTAGCCCTTTATCTGATACTTCATTTGCAAATATCTTCTCTCATTCTTCTGGTTGTTTTTGGGTTTTTTGCCTGTTTCCTTTGCTGTGTAAAAGCTTTTTATCTTGATGATGTCCCAGTAGTTCATTTTTGCCTTTTTTCCTCTTGCCTTTGGGAGAGGTATCTAACAAGAAATAGCTGTTGGAGAGGTCAAAGAGGTTGCTGCCTCTGTTCTCCTCTAGGATTTTGATGGATTCCTGTCTCACATTTAGGTCTTTCATCCATTTTCAGTCTAGTTTTGTGTATGGTGTGAGAAAATGGTCCAGTTTCATACTTCTTCATGTGGCTGTCCAATTTTCCCAACACCATTTGTCAAAGGACTGTTTTTTTTCCGTTGGATATTCCTTCTTGCTATGTTGAAGATGAGTTGACCATAGAGTTGAGGGTCCATTTCTGGATCTGTGTTTCATTGATCTGTGTGCCTGTTTTTGTGTCAGTACCATACTGTCTTGATGATTACAGCTTTGTAATAGAGCTTGAAGTCCAGAATTGTGATGCCGCCAGTTCTGGTTTTCTTTTTCAACATTCCTTTGGTTATTTGAGGTCTTTTCTGGTTCCATACAAATTTTAAGATTATTCCACTTCTATGAAATAAATTGATGGTATTTTGATAGGGAGTACATTGAATGTATATAGATTGTTCTAGGTAGCATAAACATTGTAACAATATTCTTCCAATCTATGAGCATGGAACGTTTTTTCCATTTCTTTGTATATTCCTCAGTTTCTATCATGAATGTTCTATAGTTTTCTGAGTACAACTCCGTTGCCTCTTTAGTTAGGCTTATTCCTAGGTATCTTATGGTTTTGGGTGCAATTGTAAAGGGGATTGACTCTTTAATTTCTCTTTCTTTTGTTTCATTGTTAATGTATAGAAATGCAGCTGATTTCTGTGCATTGATTTTATATCCTGCCATGTTGCTGAATCCTGTATCAGTTCTAGCAATTTTGGGGTGGCGTCTTTTGGGTTTTCCATATAGACTATCAGGTCATCTGCAAAGAGTGTGAGAGTTCGATTTCTTTGTTGATTCAGATGCCTTTTATTTCCTTTTGTTGTCTGATTGCTGAGGCTAGGACTTCTGGTACTATGTTGAACAGCAGTGGTAATGGTGGACATCCCTTCTGTGTTCCTGCCCTTAGGAGAAAAGCTCTCAGTTTTTCCCCATTGAGAATGATATATACTGTGGGCTTTTCATATATGGCTTTTATGATAATTGAGGTATGTTCCTTCTATCTTTACACTGTGAAGAATTTTAATAAAGAAAAAGGATGCTGTACTTTGCCAAATGCTTTTTCTGCATCTATTGAGAGGATCATATGGTTCTTGTCCTTTATTAATGTAGCGTATCATGTTGATTGATTTGTGGCTGTTGAACCAGCCTTGCAGCTCAGGAATAAATCTCACCTAATCAGTATGGACAATAAATAAGATGTCAGATCGAGAGTTCGGAATAATGATTATAAAGATAGAAAGTGGGCTTGAAAAAATCACAGCCAACACTAGAGAATCCTTTTCTGGAGAAATAAAAGAATTAAAATCTAATCAAGTTAAAATAAAAAACTATAATGAGATACAATAAAAAATAGAGGCTCTGATTGCTAGGATAAATGAGGCAGAAGAGAGAATTAGTGATACAGAAGGCAGAATGATGGAGAATAAAGAAGCTGAGAAAAAGATATAAAGAACTACTGGATCACGAGAGGAGAATTTGAAAGAGAAATGATCCCATAAAGTGAAACAATAATAGAATAATTGTTAGAATGAATAGATTGGGTCATTTAAAGGGATAGTAGAAAGAAACAGGAAGAATAAAAAAACTTGTATTAAGTAACAGAATTTTGATTTGTACCTAAAACCAAGTTTTATACTGTACATGATCTCATTCTATATAAGGGTTTCCCAAACCGTACTTGAGGAACACTCTTCTGGGAGATGTTAGTCTGCACCTGAGAAAATCGTATTCTTGGGGAAGTCTTACTGTTAGGATGTCTGTTTAATTTTGTTTTAATTCACTGCTCTCTAAATTTGTTGAGTTCTTTTTAAAGCATGCCTGTGAATCTCTTATTGAACATCAGCTTGTTGCTTTCTTAAGTAATCACACTTGTTTTCATAAGGTAGATGTAGAGGCAGACCTCTCTGTCAGCTAATGATCCTGAGTAACAGTAGCTGGAAAATATCTCACAGTTTGGGAATTAAAATTCTATTACAGATTTTTTTTTCTATTACAGATTTAAAAATGCCCCTTGAAAAGCACTTCCAAACCCAGAGGATTTATTTCTGTAAACTGATCTTAGTTTCAAGGAAAAAGGTTTGGGATAGGGGTCTTAAGACGCCAGACTTAAAGTTAGGCATTATCATTTCATGTAACTATGTATTTTACTTATTCCCATTTCATTTGTGTTCTCCTTCTTCTTCTTTTTTTTTTAATGATTTTATTTATTTATTTGAGAGAATGACAGAGCACACAGGCAAGGGGAGGGGCAGAGTGAGAGGAACAAGCTGACTCCCTGCTGAGCAGGGAGCCCAACATGGGGCTCCATCCCAGGACCCAGAGATCCTCACCCTAGCCAAAGGTAGACACTTAACTGAGCCACCCAGGAGCCTTCTGAAGAATATGTTTATACCTATGTATCTAGTAATGTTAATTAAAAATAAATCAACACAGGTTAATTAAAAAAATTTTTTTTTCCAGGGATCTGGAGACTTGGATAATCTAGATGCTATTCTTGGTGATCTCACTAGTTCTGACTTTTACAATAATTCCATATCTACAAATGGTAGTAATCTGGGAACCAAGCAACAGATGTTTCAAGGAACTAATTCTCTGGGTAAGAAAGAACTAGGTTTAGGTTTTATTCTTGCTACCTTTTAAAAGTTTCTGCACACTGGTATGTACAGTGACCATATGCAGGTTTGAACTGCATATGTTTACTTACACGTGGATTTTTTCCTATAAATACAGTACTGTAAGTATATTTTCTCATTTTTTTTTTTTTTTAAAGTAGGCTCCATGCACATTATGGAGCCTACTGCAGGCCTTGAACTTTTTTTTTTTTTTTTTTTTAAAGATTTTATCTATTTATTCTTGAGAGACAGTGAGAGAGAGGCAGAGACACAGGCAGAGGGATAAGCAGGCTGCATGCAGGGAGCCCAACATGGGACTCAATCCCGGGTCTCCAGGATCATGCCCTGGACTGAAGACGGTGCCAAACCGCTGTGCCACTGGGGCTGCCCAGGCCTTGAACTCTTGATCCTTGAGATCAAGACTTGAGCTGAGATCAAGATTTGGCCACTTCACCAACTGGGCCACTCAGGCGCCCCTCTTATGATTTTCTTGTTTATTTTAAGATATAATATATGATACATATGACGTACAAAATATGTGTTAATTGACTTATTGATAAGTCTTTTGGTTAAGTAGGCTACTAGTAGTTAAGTTTTTGGAGTTAATAGTTACATGGATTTTTGACTGTCCTGGGGGCTTGGTGCTCTTAACCCTTGTGTTGCTCAAGGGTTAGCTGTATTCTTACACTAAGATGGGAATCAAATTAGTATTTTTTTTTAAGATTTTATTTATTCATGAGAGTTACAGAGAGGCAGCGACATAGGCAGAGGGAGAAGCAGGCTCCCTGCGGGGACCTTATGTGGGACTTGATCCCAGGAGCCCGGGATCATAATCTGAGCCGAAGCAGACATTCAACCACTGAGCCACTCAGGTGCCCCTCGAATTAGCATTTTTAGCTTCAAAATACATATCATGCCTCTCAGTTTTTTATAATTCATAGTGCAAATATTTTAAAATGTTCTCTGGGCATTTTCGTATTCTTTTTTTTTAATTTCCCATTTTTAAAAGAATATGCTAATAATCATGGAACTTCTAGGAAAATTTTCATCTTTAGTTGCTCCAGATTAATAGTAGCTACCAGAGCATATATTTCTGTTAGACACAGAGACTTGAATTAAAAAGCAGCTCAAACTGTGGATTGAAACCTTTCCTGTGATACTTGTGGAACCTTGTCATTTATCTGTGAGGCTTTTCTTCTTTTAGCGTTTGCTGGTTCTCCTGCAGCCTCTCTTCCACAGCTGTGTGGTTTCCTCATTCATCAATTTAAGAAGGGAATACTACAGGTAGTGATGGAAGAAGAGCTCACAGACACCAGAAAGAAAAAAGGAGGAAACTTTATGTTTCATTACTTGTTTAATTAGAGGGCAACTTACCTGGTTACATTTAATTAAAAATGTAAACAGAGAATCCATCTAATTAAGTACATGTAGGGAATAACCTCTAGGAGTTTGAACATTGATAACATTTTCAATATTAAGTGAAGCAGAATATGAATGAGCTTGTCAGGCTGTGGAACAGTGCCCAGTATATCAGCCAACACTGAGACTCTTGCTTTTACTGTATTTGGAAAATGAGGGAAATTTTTCCTTTCCCTGCCTCCTCCTCCTTCTCCCCTTCCCCTCCCCCCTCCTCCTTCTTCTCCCTTCCCCGTCCCCCTCCTCCCCCTCCTCTTTTTCATGCTCAGTGTTTTAGTAAGAAAGACATTCTTGTGTGGTATTGGTATTTATGTGTTGTCTTTGATTACTTAAGCACCAAGTTATCAGAAGATTTTTATATATTGTGCACTTATGTTTCAACAGGTTTGAGGAGTCCACAGTCTGTGCAGGCCATTCGTCCCCCATATAACCGAGCAGTGTCTCTAGATAGCCCCGTTTCTGTTGGCTCAAGTCCTCCAGTAAAGAATATCAGTGCTTTCCCCATGTTAACAAAGCAGCCCATGTTGGGTGGGAATCCAAGAATGATGGATGGTCAAGAAAATTATGGCTCAACTATGGGTATGTTATTTATAATCAGTATTTATGATTAAAATTTTCTTTTGGGTAAAGTAAATTTAAAATACTTAAAGCTATTTAAATAATTGAGATTAAGTAATAGGGTTTTGAATAACAGCATATTATTTCTTTCATGGGTTTCTGTAATTTATTCTACATCTTGGTTACTTAAATTCTCAAGGAAGCTACTGACTACATGGCAATAGTTGCCTATCAAAAATGTCTTAGAAAATAAATGTCTTAATAGTTGTCCAGCCCTATTCTTATGATGACAAAGCACTTTTTGGGTAAAGTTTGTGTGTAATGACTGTACTTATATATATAGGAAGGATTTTAGTATAATATGAAAAAGACATAATCATTTCTACTGTTTTAGGTGGACCAAACAGAAATGTGACTATGAATCAGACCCCTTCCTCAGGAGACTGGGGCTTACAAAATTCAAAGGCCAGTAGAATGGAACCTATGAGTACAAACTCCATGGGAAGACCAGGAGCAGATTATAATGCTTCTTTACCCAGACCTGCAGTGGGTGGCTCGATGCCCACCATGCCTCTGCGGGCCAATAGCATCCCAGGGGCAAGACCAGTGTTGCAGCAGCAGCAGCAACAGCAGCAGCAGATGCTTCAAATGCGTAAGCATCCCCTTTATAAAAATAATTAGATGATTTAGGGTAATTTTTGTCATTGCCTTCTTTGAAAATGAATCGCCTTTTTCTTCCACCAGGGCCTGGTGAGATTCCCATGGGAATGGGGGTCAGTCCGTATGGCCAGGCAGCACCATCTAACCAACCAGGTTCCTGGCCAGATGGCATGTTGTCCATGGAACAAGGCCCTCATGGGACTCAAAATAGGTGGGGCTTTATTATATGACTCTGTAGAAAATGTTAGCATTGGATTATCTAGAAAAGGATCAGAGCACAGAAACAGACCTGAAAGAGAATGAGAAAAACTCACTGTGATTGAGGTGCTTGGCTGCCATCTGGGCATTTGTCTGACTGTGTAAAAATTGAGGTGAAGCAGCAAGCCAGTGAGGGAGGAGACCACCCTATTGTTTAGCTCTTAGAACCAGTGAGTGGTCAAACCAGAGAGGATAAATTACCACCAGTTTGAGAAGATAAGTGGTGTTCAGAGAATGAGCCTCAGTTTTCTGGCAGGTTAATTTTTAAGGATTTGATAATTCTTTTCTAAAGTTATTTAAAATACTTCGGTGATGATGGTGGAAGTGAACTGCAGCACTCTGTTTTTGTGAAGGAAGATGTGGATTATGCCTGTATTTCACTTTTATTTTGCTTGGTCAGTAACTCATTTACATGAAAGCCACCTGTCAACATCCAGTCTAACTTGAATTCTATAATAGATTAAGCAAAGAAAAAAAAATGAATCGATCTATTGAGTAGACAGTGGTGTAGCCATGTGAGTTTATTAGCCTGAGTGCTTCTATATTCAATGGAGAACAAATGGTCTCATGGAATTTTTTCTGAGGCAGAATGAATATCTAGTTCTATGCCCTTCTAAATATGTTGGAGGACTGTGGCATCTTACTGTAGGTGTATGGAGTTGGTACTATACTTGTTAATACGTGAGCTCTGTGGGCCAAGGATAACAAAAAGTTATTTTGGCTGCTCCCAACCTCAGTTTGTTGATAGTTCAACTTTTTTCTTTTTTGTCTTTTGTCTTTTGTCTTTTTTCTCCTTTTCCTTTTGCTTTTCCTTTTCCTTTCCCTCCTCCTTCTTCCTCTTCCTCTTCCTCTTCCTCTTCCCCTCCCCTCCCCTCCCCTCCCCTCCCCTCCCCTCCCCTCCCCTCCCCTCTCCTCTCCTCTCCTCTCCTCTCTCCTCTCCTCTCCTCCCTCCCCCTGTCCCCCTCCCCCCTTCCTTTTCTTTTTCTGGTCCTTTGTTGATTTCTTCAAGTTAACAAATATAACTACTACCACCTCTGTTCTTGTATGGCCTTGAAAACCGCACTCTCTCCTATCCCCCTTGACCTCTGCTATTCCCAAGTGTCTAGGGGTCTAAATAATTACATTTTGGTGGTGGGATTGTAAGCTAGATATGTATAAGCTAGATGTGGTAATTGTAAGATGGCCTGGAGAAGTTTAAAACTGTGGGCCTTCAATTTAAGTTGGTGCCATTTGCTCTTCTCTGTTACTCGGTTTATTTATGGCTTTTCATATTTTAGTTATTACTACATATTAAAAATGTGTGTGGCTTGTGTGTGTGTCTTAAGAGGAAAAGCAGCATTGACATTGATTGCAAGTCTCTTTTTAGGCCACTTCTTAGGAATTCCCTGGATGATCTCCTTGGGCCACCTTCTAACCTAGACGGGCAGAGTGATGAAAGAGCATTGTTGGACCAGCTGCACACACTCCTGAGCAACACAGATGCCACAGGCTTGGAAGAAATTGACAGAGCTCTAGGCATCCCTGAACTTGTAAATCAAGTAGGTAGCATTAACATAGAAATGGAAGTGTAGATGTGTCCACTTTCAAATGTGCATGTGTGTACGCACATCTGTGAAGCCATGTGCAAGAATGCCTGCATGTGTATCTTTCCTATTATTTGTATTACATCACTACGTTCATGGAGGCCAGTATTACATCTAGAAATTCTGCCAGTAACCCGCTGTTTTGTAGAGCTGTCCAATTTTAGGCAGCTGTAGCAATGATCCAATAAAACTTCTATGCAGTTTTAAACTGCTTTTTACTTAAGTTAGTTGAGCCCTCATTTTTATAATTAACCCTTTTTACTACCTGGCCAACTTGTGTATACTCTGAGGAGACAAGCTTTTTTGTGTGTTAAACCAAACTCCTTTACAGTAGTGAATATGAACATCTTAACAGTAGCATTTCTTATTCCCAGTTATCTGGGCAACCTTATGAAAATATGTCATTCAGAAACCTGTGTTTTTGAAACTGATACATTTTGTAGTGGTCATTTAAAGAATTGTATGGGGGTAGTGTATAGAGCTGTATACTTAGTGATAATAAGGCAAGATTCTCAGGAGGTTATTAGTCTTTGAGGAGACGTGTACATAAAGAATCATTCTCCATTGTAGCAAACACTGTCACAGAAGTTTGTAAAGGATGATTGGGAAATGTAGAGCACTGATGATATATGCCTCAAGCGATACCATTCTCATGCCCTTGGCACTGAAGAATGATGTCTCACCTGGCTGAGGTGGACGTGAGGGTCGTACAGAGACTGATGAACTGCTTTTCGTAATTTTATTTAAGCTGGAAAGAGCTTTCTCTCTTCTGATGATAAAATAGTGGTCATTAATGTAAAATCTGACAATGATAAAAAAAGTACATACTAAAAAAATCTTGGGGGGCACCTAGGTGGTTCAGTGGTTCAGATCTATCTGCTTTTGGCTCAGGTAGGTCCTGGGATTGAGTCCCTCATCAGGCTCTCTGTGGGAGCCTGCTTCTCTGCCTATGTCTCTGCCTATCTCTGTGTTGTGTGTCTCTCATGAATAAACAAATAAAACCTTAAAAAAAAATGTTGGGGCACCTGGGTGGCTCAGTTGGTTAACTGTCTGCCTTTGGCTCAGATCATGATCCTAAGGTCCTGGGTTGGAACCCCGAGTCAGGCTCCCTGTTAGTGGGGAGTCTGCTTTTCCTTCTCCCTCTGCACCCCACTGCCTGCTCATGTGCTCTCTCACTCTTTCTCAAATAAGTAAAATCTGTAAAAAAGGTAAAAAATTATCTAATCCCGGCACAAAGAATCATTGGTAACTCTTGAGTGTATATTTATTTTTTATTTATTTTTAAAATCCTTTTTTTTACTTTACCTAAAGACTTTTTATCTTTTTAAAAGATTTTATTTATTCATGATAGACATAGAGAGAGAGAGAGGCAGAGACACAGGCAGAGGGAGAAGCAGGCTCCACGCAGGAGCCCGATGCGGGACTCCAGGATCACGTCCTGGGCCGAAGGCAGGCGCTAAACCGCTGAGCCACCCAGGGATCCCCTTGAGTGTATATTTAAAAAACACTTTGGTAACCTATTTTGCCTATGAAAGCCATCTTCAGTCATCCTTTAAAATTTTTTTGTTTTCATTTTTAAAAGTAATTAATCTCTATGCCCAGCATGGGGCTCCAACTCAGGAGCCCGAGATCAAGAGACATGTTCCACCAACTGGGCCAGCCAGGTGCTCCTCAGTTCTCTTTTTTTTTGTTTAATATATATAGCTTTAATTTTGATAGCCATATAGCATCTGTTACATTGAACGGTATTTAACCAGTACTCTACTGATGAAAATTTAAATTGTTTCTAAATAATTATCATAAACAATTCTATGAATTGCTCCATCTTCTTCACTTAGGCTGTTTTCTTACCTACAGTCCTAGAGGAAGGTTGATTGGGTTAGAAAGAGTACATATTTTAGAGGTTTTGCTACATACTTGAGTGTTTTCCTGAAGGTTCATACAGCTGCTTTCCCACGCAGAGGCTGATGATTGGAGTTCCTTAACTTCACAAGCACTGTGCTGTGGCCCAGGTAGATGAAAGACACACAGTATGGATGAGCAAGTGATGAGACAAATACTGAGTATGATTCTTCTAAATCTTTTCTGATCTGATCAGTGACAGAGATGCTTTATTTTTATTTTTTTAAAGATTATATTTTTAAGTAATCTCTGCACTCAATGTGGGGCTCAAACTCACAACCCTGAGATGAAGAGTCACATGCTCTTCTAAACTGAGCCAGCCAGGTGCCCAGTGATGCTTGTTGATTTTTTTTTTTTTTTTTTTTGTTAAAGAGGGTGAGAGAAGGAGGCTGGGAGGGGCAGAGGGAGAGGAAGAGAGAGAATCTTAAGCAGGCTCCATGCCCAGTGTGGAGCCTGATGTGGTGCTCAATCTCAAACCCTGAGATCATGACCTGAGCTGAAATGAAGAGTCAGGCTTAACCGACTGAGCCACCCAGGAGCCCAAAGAAAGATGCTTGTTCTAAATTGTATTTTGTTGATTTGCAAGATTGAACATACTTTATGTCTTTTGGTCATTATATGTGTTTTTAAAATAGTTTTCTGATGGGGTTTTTGTTGATCTGCAACAGTACTTTCTGTAAGTTAACAAATAAGTAGATTCTTTCATTTAATAAATATTTGTCTTCTGTATGCCAGTTAGTCTTTTTTTAGAGGCTGAGGGAGAGAGAGGCAGTAGTGAACAAATTAGTTTCTGTTCTCAAGGTTTGCATTGCCTTGGAGCAGGCACACAATGAGGCAAGGAGCCACCTGGATGGAGGTAGACATGGTATGGCAGAGATTAGCAGGAAGGACCTAGGATACTAGGAAACTGTGTGTCATAAAAGATCCGTTTCTTAGGGTGGGGGTAGGCTTTCAACATTTTTCTTTAAAAGTCCTATCTGAGCTGTGATTTGAAGGCTGTTTAGTTGTTTAATATATTTGAATAGTTTTCCCAGTTTCTTTTTAGTGGGGGCTTTTTTTTTTTTTTTTTTTTTTGGTTTTGTTCTTTAGTTCAAAAATGTTTGCATTTTCAAGTCCAGGATGATGAGATAAAGAATTAATGGGAATGGGGTGAGTGGTCAGGAAAGCTTTTTCTGGGGAGATGACCTGTAAGTTGACATTTGAAGGATGAGATGGAGCCAGCTTGGCAAACAGCTAGGGGAAGAATATTCCAGAAGAGGTACAGCTAACTCAAAGGCCTCAGGCAGGGAAAGGCTTGGGGGTTCTACCAAGTGACAAAGTCCATGAGAACAGAGAGGGATTGCTGTAAGACCACATTGGAGAGGTAAATGGAGGAGGCTACTTCCACAAAGCCATCTTATGGAGTCTGGAATTTTTCTGCTATGTTGGGTAGCCATGGAAGATTTTAAGCAGGGTAGTGACGAGACTTGCTTTCCTTTTTTGTTATATTTAATTTTTATTTTTAGCAACGTAACTTGTGTTTGTAACTGTAAAAAGGTATAAATACATACTTTTTGAAGAATCACACGCATTTGCCCCACTCAGATATTGAAACTCAGCTCTTTGGGAATATTTCTAAGTACTGTGCATATGCAGCTACTCTTCATCAGCTTCAGTCTGTTATCTTTGATTTATTGATATGATAGTTGTGCATTCATAGTCTCTTATCTGAGAATCTTGGGGTCAGGTGTGCTCTGGAATTCTGGAATTTTTGGATTTAGAAAGATAAAATGGTACATATATGCCATATATTCTCTGATTCCCCTTGTGGAGTTTTGAGCAATACTGTCATTTTAGGCAGTAGTGTATCATCAAATATGCTAATATTTTTATAGCCAAATAGATAGGTGGTCACACTGAGTGGACATCTAGAGGTTTTTGCTTCATAAAGTTCAGGTCAAGTTTTGCTATTAAATACATTTCATGCTGAGGAGAAATTATGTTATTTTGTAGAGTTTTTTTAAATTTCCAGGTAAGAAACCGTGGATCTATATTTAACCCTCCTGGCTCTAATATATACTCTCACATCCATACTCATTATGAGTACAAGGGCATGTGCTCTCTTTACACCAATGTAATCATGTCTTCTTTTGTTAAATAGGTGGTCAATATTTAGATTATCTTGGCATGTTGCTAAGTCAGGCATAGTTGGTAAGGATTTTGGTTTTTGTCTGATTTTGAGTTAACTGCCTTCTTTAAAATTCGCTTTGTTTTTTACACATTTAATACTAATCCTCTCTAGATACTACAGTAGAGCTATAAAATTTCTCTTCATTTTTTTCTTCACATGTTCAGACACATTAGATAATCCCTCAGTTCTTCCTTCCCTCTCGAGGTTCTGTTAGTCAGCTTCACTCTGTCCTAAGAGGCAGGTCTAGACCCTCTTCTGTGTCGCAGCTCCCAGCTCCTTGGTCCCAATAGCTTGCTTTCTTGCTTTGTTACTTTGTTTTGTTCCAGTACTGTTTCTGTTAACTTCTCCATCCCTGATGCATGACATAAAGTATGTTGGGCCCTTTATTCCACCCTAAGCATGTCTGGCTGTGTATTCAATTTTGGGTTGAAAATAATTTCCTCTTAGAATTTTAAAAGAATTGTTTCACAGCTTTCTGACATCCAGTGTTGCCATAGACTTGTATATTCTTGCTCTTTAGTGTATTGATTGTCTCTGGAATTAACTCAGGAACTTTTCCTCTCTGAGGTTGCATGAAGCCTCATCAAGGTGGGGGGCCCTGTTGTCTCATTCATTCTGTTGTATGTCATATGCACAGAGACTCCTTTTGGTTTGGGGACATTTTTGTGTATCATTTCTCTTTTCTTCTTAATTAGTGAGTTTAGTTGTGTTTGTCAGTAATGGGGCTGAATATTTCTAAAGCTTTTCAGACATGTCATTTGGTATCATTTCTTTAATCATATTATCTCTTCTGTATTTTCTTACATCTTAGGGATGTGTATTGACATATTGGCTATTACATTGAATCTGTGTTTTATAATCTCTATTTTCCTAGTTTCTAAGTTATTTTTTAATTTATTTGTGTCCCTTTCATGTTGGAGGCTTTCACCATTACATATCTCGAGATCCTTGACTATCTTTTTTATATTTAAGGATAATATATTAGAAAAGATCAGTCTTTACTAAAAGTCACTGAAAGTGTTCACTTGGGGGCTGGCCCTTTTGTTTCAGCATTCCACAAATTGCAACATGTAGAGCTGTTACTACCATCTCCTCTTCTACTCATACTACATAGTTTTCCTTGCCAGGGAATTTTTAATTACCTGGTTGCATTTTGGGAGCTGGGCTGGGGAGGCAAATTGATGATCCTGTAGTGTTAAGATATAAAACTATAAAATATAAAAATTTTACTAGAAATTGTAAGTAAGATTTCCTTTTAAAAAAAAAGATTATATTTATTCATGAGAGACACACAGAGAGAGGCAGAGACACAGGCAGAGGGAGAAGCAGGCTCCATGCAGGGAGCCTGATGCGGGACTTGATTCTAGGACCCTGGGATCACACCCTGGGTCCAAGGCAGACACAACCACGGAGCCACCCAGGTGTCCCAGATTTCCTGTTTTCAGTTTCTGTTTGCTTTCGCCCCTTTGCTGTGCCTGGAATCCCAGAACTGAGACAGCTGAGAAAGTTGGTAGAAGGTATAGCTGTGTGGCTTTGTGGAGTTGGGGAGCAGGTTAAGGGCTGGGAAGTAGCTGCTTCCCTTGCTCTTTACTCAGATTCTCAACCAGCCATGTTTGAGCACTTTGCCTGACTCTCTTATGTCCCCACTGGAGTCTGTCTGTCATTGGCTCCATGGGAAACATTTGCTCAGGCCTTGTGTTTTCCTCTACAGGCACAGCTTCTTTACTTTCTGGAGTTGGTTACTCCTCTCTCTGTCTTGCAAATGCCTGTTGAAATACTTACCTTGTTGTCTTCCTTATTCTCATTGTAGATAAATACTACCTTTTAAGATCTTTGCTATTATTTTAGTAGGGTTAGTAAGAGAAAGGAGGTAAACATACATGATCAGTTCATGTTTAACTTACAGTATGATTTACTTTATAAAACAAGATTTCAGATTCCTGACTGGGGAAGGGAATTGGTAGGATAGGACAGAGCAGATGCATAGATACCAGTTACTACTACAAGAGTCCAAGAAAGTGGGAGAAGGTCGTCACAGCGGTGGAATGAAAGAAAGGAAGGCTGTGTGCTATGCCATGCAAGAAGAACTGACAGGACTCAGTGGACTATGTGTGTGCAACACACACATACACACACACTTGGAAAGGGAGAATGTGAGGAATCCAGATTGCTGGCTTTAGTTCTGGGCAAATGGTGTTGCCATGTTGCTGTGAGGGAGGATTGGAGGAGAATCCGGGTCTTTTCTGGGAGGGGTTCTGGGGAGTCACGACCTCTGTTTTCTACCCATGAAGTCTAAGATGCATCCAGGTAAAGTTGTCAAGTAGATATTTGCATAAGCAGAGTCAGAACTCAGAGACACTTGAGCTGGAGACGAGTTTGGCCATTATAGTAGATAGATGTAGTAGATGAGAAGACCAGAGTAGAAAATGTAGTGAGAGAAAAGAAGAGGGGTGTAGCACTGAACCCTGATGAACACTTACCATGCCTCTGAGGAGAGCTCAGGGAGGTGGGGGAATCAAGGGTGTTGTCACTGTCACAGTGGGGTGAAGTGTGTTTTAGGGTGAGACTGTTGCCTTCATACTTGGCACACTCTGTGCCCGTGGATAAGAAGGTAAAGTTGAATACAGTACCTGACAAGCTTTTCTTGTCTCAGGATGGCACATTCTTCCCTTCAGAATATTTGTTTTCATGGTTTTTCTGTCACCTGTTGACTTTATCGTGTACACCTGCTTCACATGTAGAGAAGTGATGCCAAGCACATAGCAGGCGCTTTTGAATGAATGATAGTGGGTGGCCACCTTTAGGTTTTGTTTGTGCAACTAGTAATACACTTTGGGGGATATGGGTTTATGTTGATTTACCCAGTCTCTACCAAAATTACCTCTAACCACCGTAAAAATATTTCTGTACTAATTATATGTGAATTAATTGATCACAATGAGGGATCCCTGGGTGGCGCAGCGGTTTGGCGCCTGCCTTTGGCCCAGGGCGCGATCCTGGATATCCGGGATCGAATCCCACGTCAGGCTCCCGGTGCATGGAGCCTGCTTCTCCCTCTGCCTGTGTCTCTGCCTCTCTCTCTCTCTCTCTCTCTCTCTCTCTCTCTCACTGTGTGCCTATCATAAATAAATAAAAGTTTAAAAAAAATTGATCACAGTGGTTTTAATTATTTTATATTTGGCTTGGGAAGTCTGTGTTGGTACAGAAATCTGGTCTGGAACAAATAGCATTTTTCTAGGTACTCTTTGCGTGAGACTTTGTGTGAGGCACATCTAGGACACATCTGTGAAAACATGGGTCATAGTCTGTTCTCATGGAACTTGAGACCATAAACTTGATTTTGCTTTTGGAATTCTGTGGCATCCTTGTTTACATATATCGACTTTATTTTTTGTCTTCCTTGGAACATTTGATTTCTGTTGCTTTCCAGATGTACTTACTGTTCATTTATGTGTTTGATGTTTAAGGGACAAGCTTTGGAGTCCAAACAGGATGCTTTCCAGGGCCAAGAAGCGGCAGTAATGATGGATCAGAAAGCGGCGTTATATGGGCAAACGTACCCAGCACAGGGACCTCCAGTGCAAGGAGGCTTTAATCTTCAGGGACAATCACCATCTTTTAACTCTATGATGAATCAGATGAACCAGCAAGGCAATTTTCCTCTCCAAGGAATGCACCCAAGGGCCAACATGATGAGACCCCGGACAAACACCCCCAAGCAGCTTCGAATGCAGCTTCAGCAGAGGCTGCAGGGCCAGCAGGTAGCCAGCCCCGTGCTCGCTTTGGCCAGATACTGCCTTTCCTCTGGCCACTTCCTGTTTGATTTATCGTCAGGCTTTGTTCTTCAGAGCTCTTGCCACTAGCTCTCTATTTTTTGTCAACTGAAGTTCTTTTGTTTTGACTTTTCGTGTAACATTTTGTTTGTACAAAATGTTTGTATAAGGTGGTTCCTTATTAGGGAGTGGTCCTGATAGAATTGGTCTTGCTAGATAAATCAGTTGTACAGCTTAAACAGTAAAAAATATACAAGAGGATTGTACCTGGGGCAGCAAAGTATTTCTTGATGGCTTCAGTCTTAGAGGTAGATGATTTGTAGTTTTAAATAAGTCCTTAATATTAATACTAGATATTTAAACCTTAACTGACTTGAACATTCTTTTTATGGAACCTCTGCTTTCTAGACATTTTATAAAATTTGAGCTCTTTTAATATTTAGTTATATATATTGTTTATGTATTGGGTGTGCTGAGTTATTAAATGTGACAGAACTGAACCATATAAGCAGATGAGTGAGTGCCAGGTCCAGTGAGCCAGAGACTCTTCTAGTGTATTGATATTATTAAAAGTTAATGTAGGTACTCTGGAAAGCTGTGTTAATACATTCAAGGTATCATTTTAGTTTTTACCCCTTCTTACCACTAAAAGTTACCTAGGAAAAGCTAATAGAAGAGGTAAGTTATTTAGTGTAGGTCTGAGCAAATTAAAGCTATTTCCCCAATGCCCTAAATAATTCCAGAGAAAAATCTGACTTTATGAATCCTTTGAGTTTCTGTTGAAGATACTCTTTAAGCTGCAGATTTGTACTTTTTTACTTTTCCTCCTGATGCCAAACACTAAAGCTTCATATGCGTGCTGAGGACTTTTCAACCTGATCTTTTTTGCCCTAAAGATTTCATTCATTTATTTTATTTTTTTAAAGTAACCTCTGCACTCATTGTGGAGCTTGAACTCATAACCCTGAGATCAAGAGTCACATGCTCCACCGACTGAGCCAGCCAGGTGCCCTTCAGCCTGAATTTTTTGAAGTGTGGGAAGTGTGCTGGTTCAGTGTAGATGTGACTTAACCAGGCTGATGGATAGAAGGTAGCATCGTAACCTCACAGGGTGGTGCTGAGGATTTGGAATACTGTTTTGGGCTCACTGACGTGCTCCACTTGCATTCTAACCAACCTCTCTCTCCCCAGTTTTTGAATCAGAGCCGTCAGGCACTGGAGATGAAAATGGACAGTCCCACTGCTGGGAGTGCTGCAGTGATGAGGCCCATGATGCAGCCCCAGGTCACTTCCCAGGTGAGGAAAGTGAGTCTGTCCACAGTCACTGCCATGAGCCTTGCACAGGGCCTGGTCTGTACTTGGCCCTCGGTAAATGTATGTTAGAACACAGCAGTTTGAAATTTCTTGTGTAAGAAACCATTGCGTGCTCTCGTCATATTTCCTCTTCCATTCTTCTTTCTTGCTGGTGGACGAGGAAGAATCAGAAGGGGAGGCTCTTATATTAAAACCTCAGATTTGTGTTTTTAAATTAATTCCCTTTGTGATTATTTGTTGTGTTTTCAAAACAGCTGACACTTTTTTGGGATTTAAAATAATAAGTTATAAACTTTTCTCTGTTTCTGGGTTATGAAACCATATGCTCATTGGGTAAAATTTGAGATTATAAGAAGAAAGTAAGTAATATATAATCCAGCCTCAAAGACCATCTCTGAGACGACCTGTTTCCCATAGTGGGAAGGATGATGTTCAAGTTCCCTGTACCTCCAGCCCAATGTGGAGATTGTACTAAGGTATTTTCTTAATGTGCACAAGGCAGATGACCACAGAAAAGTCATTTACTATGGTTGGAAATACTGTTCATACTTATTTAACAAAAAAGAAACCACAAAACCAACCAACAATCCACGGTGAAATGCCCAGTATTTCTCTCTTAAGCCTTCTTAGAAGTACTTTGATAATCTGACACCTTGAATAAGCTGATCTAGGATGTCCTTCAAAAAGATAAAAGTTGCTTTTTGCAGTTGCTCTCTCCTAGCTGATAGGGCCCAAATCAGCTTTTTCATTCTGTGCTTTGACCAACTTCCAGACAGCTGCTCCTAAATCCCCCATCTCTCATTTCAAAAGCTTTAAGAGACTATATAGGCACTTCTGAGGCAGATTCCTGTTTTTTTGAGTATAACCCCATTCTTTTGGGGGATATACCTTGTGTCTCCCCTCCTCCCACACTCTTATTGCTGTCCTTTTCCTTCTTGTAGTTTTATTTCATAGTTCCTGAAAAATTTGTCCTCAAATTCTACCCTTAAATGTTCTCTCACATTGAGGAATGTTTTCTGTGTGAAACATTGATAAATCGCCAGAACAGTTTCCAGGTCTCTGTCTGCACCCCGTCCCTGCCAACTAGCCAGGATGCCATTACCATGATGAGAATTGTACATTCTTCCTTTTGTAGGAAGAAAGGCATTGCGTGTTTTTCTCTCCTACCTGATGTATTGGGATGGTCCTATGTGTATGGAATTGGCTGGTTCCTGCTCTGTGTATGTAACTGCATTCTTTCTTGGGTATTAGCAGGGTTTTCTGAATGCCCAGATGGTGGCCCAGCGCAGCAGGGAGCTGCTGAGTCATCACTTCCGACAGCAGCGGGTGGCCGTGATGATGCAGCAGCAGCAACAGCAACAGCAGCAGCAGCAGCAGCAGCAACAGCCCCAGGCCTTCAGCCCGCCCCCCAACGTGACTGCCTCTCCCAGCATGGATGGCGTTTTGGCAGGGCCTGTGATGCCACAGGTTCCTCCCCAGCAGTTTCCATATCCACCAAATTATGGTAAATTAGATGGTGAAAATGGCTTCCCCAGAGTAACATTACTAAGGATCTAAGATTCATGGATCTATTCATGTTAAACACAAAATAGTATTTATTCCCTTTTGTTATTCACAAGAAAGATGGAATTAATTAAAAATAACAGAACACGGAACAGTGACCAATGAGGCTGACAAGGCTTAAGCAGAGGCCAGATCAGATGAACCCGAGAGGTCTTGAAGTGTTTTGGTGGTGTTTTGAAGTCGGTGGCAAGTCATTTAATGTTAATAGACATGTTTAGATTTGCACTGGGTTAAATCTGAGGCCTTTGAGATGCCTGCATTAGAATGTGTGCAGGGAGAATGGAAGAAGGGAAGGTAGTTAGGGCACCCTAAAGAAGAGATGATGCTCTTATAGTCAGAATGGAGAAAAACTGGTCTTAAAAAAGAAAAGAAAAAAACCCAAATTTGTTTATTGTAGTGCACAGGTAATTGTAATTGTGGTAGATAGTTGATCAGAGTTGAGCATTTTTTAATTTAGGTCTTGTTTTTTCAGTTCCCCACATCTTAATTTGGAAGAGAGATTATCAGGTTCCCCACACCTCCCCGATATGGCGATATGTGCCAGTATAGTTGAACTCTACAGTCTCTGAACGCTTGGTCATTTCAGTGAGAGGATGCCGTGTTGGGTTGTGGGTTCCTTTCCTTGGTAACCTGAGTATATTAGTTATAGTAATGCATATTACCTCTTCAGGTAGATCTTTGAGATATTCTAGGAACATGGTGGGAGTAGGGATAGAAGTATCTTTTGGGGAGATTACATTTTAGGTGCATTCCTGTCAGCTGGGGACAGAGGGACAGTGATGTGAGTTAACATGAGGTGGAATCCCTTTTATATAGAAAATTCTGTGAAGTAACAGTTCTTCAGATAGTTTAGGTGGTTTGCTCTCTATAGTAAGCCTAATAAGCCTGTTCCTCCAGTTGTCTTCTCAGTAGAGAAGCAACTGGCAGGCAGCATCTTGTGGCATTTGGTGTCTTCTCTTGCCTTTAGAAGAGAACATAATGTTTCTACTCTAAGGAAGGTCCCACTTGAGCATTGTAATTTTTCTTTTTTTAAAGGAATGGGACAGCAACCAGATCCAGCTTTTGGTCGAGTGTCCAGTCCTCCCAATGCAATGATGCCCTCAAGAATGGGTCCCTCCCAGAACCCCATGATGCAGCATCCTCAGACGGCACCCATGTATCAGTCCTCAGAGATAAAGGGCTGGCCGTCAGGAAACCTGGCCAGGAACAGGTGAGGAACAGGAATTTGAAAAGCCACTCATGTTCTATTGCCCAAAAGTACAGGAAAATAACTTCTGCATTTTAGTGAAGCCTGGGTGGATGGAGAACTCAGAAGGCCTTGGTTCATGTTAGAAGTGTGTTATTTGGCTCATCCATTTTGAAGTTCCTTCCTGCCCTACAATTGTCCACAGGCAGCTGTGGAACACTGAAGGCAGGTGAGGGGGCATCTTCTCCCTCATGTTCTTTGTGTAAGTACAGTGACATTTGACAGAATCGTGATGGTCTCTGTGTGCATGTGTGGTGTTACCAGAATGACCTGGGAGGTAATTTCATACTTTCTCTACAGCTCCTTTCCCCAGCAGCAGTTCGCCCACCAGGGGAACCCTGCAGCATACAGTATGGTGCACATGAATGGCAGCAGTGGTCCCATGGGACAGATGAACATGAGCTCCATGCCCATGGCTGGCATGCCCATGGGTCCTGATCAGGTATGGGGGGTTCTACCCCTTACTTTTCTCAGAGTTTTTCCTGTTCTCTTGAGAGAGCTGAAACTTCAACTGTAATCTGAAGGTCCTCAGTAGGTTTTTAACTGTGGGTGTGTAACTCAAAACTAGAGTTTTTGAAAAAATTTGTGATTTGAAGGCATTGGGCTGTTATTAAATACTTTTGGTAATGTGTGATCTAAGGGACCCGAATCAGCCAGAGTCCTGTTGCAATCCCTCATTTATAAAGACCTTTGGATTCTTCTGTGTTGTGCAGAGCATGTGTTTTATTCACGTTTCTTCTGGTTGCTTACAGAAATACTGCTGACACTTCAACACCAAGATCTCCAAGGAAATCACTGTACAAATGACACGGCACTAGGATTATTGGGAGTAAAGAATCATTGTCCTGCACACCTAGTTCTGAAGAAGGAACCAGCTTTGATCCCTGGGAAAGGTGTTCCAAGTGATGTCATTTGAGCAGGACTGTGTTTTAAACTGATGTGCGCTGTCTACCTGTATTTTTCCTCCTTCTGTGTATCATGGAGTTCAAATACTTCTGGCATATTGCCTTTTAGGGATGGGATTCTGGAGGTACGGAGTGTTACTGGTCACAAAACTCCTGTGTTCCTTCTTTCTGCGCGGCTCTCAGAGTGTTTGAGATAAATGTGGGTGGGCTGGGAACATCCCTGAAATTCAGAGGGATGAGGAAGTCTGGTTTCTCTAGTGGCAGTGCTGGATGGAGAGCACAGTTGCAGCCTTCATGTGTTCTTGTCACAACCAGATAGTTCTGTGTTCTCACCTGATTCTGTCTCCAGAAGTTGGCCTTTCTGAATTCTTGTCTTTTAATGATTGTGTTGAGTTGCTCCAGCCCTATTCTTATTTGTCCTGGACTTCTTCCTGAGTAGGAACTTCCTCTGTCCCTAATGTCCTATAATATATCACCTCCAGGAGCTGTCACAAGGCTTTGCAGAAGGGACAGTGAGACGACAGTATTTAGTTGCAGCAGTAGCAATTTTTCACATGCTAACGTGCAGCCGAATGCACTTTATTTAAAAAGTAATGGATAAATGCAATATTCTTGAGGTCTTGAGGAATGGTGAACCACATTCCCAGTTTTTGTCTGAACTAATCTGTTGGACAAGAACTATGGTTTTTGTCGTTGAAAGTACTGGTGTCACCCTTTGCCTATATGGTAGAGCAATAATGCTTTTTGAAAATAAACTGCAGAAAACCCAAGGCCAGGTACTGCATTCTGAATCAGAATTTCGCAGTGTTTCTGTGAATAGATTTTCTTTTGTAAATATGACCTTTAAGATATTGTATTATGTAAAATATGTATATACCTTTTTTGCAGGTCACAACAACTCATTTTTACAGAGTTTGTGAAGCTAAATATTTAACATTGTTGACTTCAGTAAGCTCAGTGTGGTGAGGCTACAAACAGAAGAGACCGCCCCTGAATTTTGTGGCCTGGGGGAGGGGATGGTGGGCTGCAGAGCCGCGCCGCCCCCCCCCTCCAGTGTTAGAGCCTCCCTCTTTTCAATCTCTAAATCTAAATGCTTTTTTAAAAGATCATTTGTTTAGATGTAGGCATTTTAAATTTGTCTTTTAAATTCCTCTACCAGAACTAAGCACTTTGTTAATTTTAGGGGAAAGAATAGAGATGGGGAAATAAACTTTTAAAAAAAGATATCAAGAATTTTAAAAGATCAAGCAATTTGATTTAAGAAAGAACCTTGGATTTTAAGCGGTCCATGAATTAAACAATAGCAGTTCACGGTATTTTGTTTTTTAATCGAATATGTTGCCCGTTCATCCGTTGTAGGAGTGCTCTAAGGTTTTGGTTACTAGGACCCAAATCCCACATTGAGATCTCAGGAGTAGAGCCCTTAATGTGTGGCTTCTAGTGTCTGCTCAGCTGTTTTGTCGCTCTGATGCAGCGTGCTCCTCGACCCTGAGAACTAGAATAGCGTCAGGGTGGTTTCTTAGGGAGCTCAGTGGCCAGGTTTGCATGCTTCTGAGATGCAGTCTGGCTGAAGGAGCACCTTTGCACTCCCTGCCCCTACCCCTTTCTGCTGTTGCTAGGCTTTGGACATTTGTTCTAGTCCATTGGAAGTAGAGAAAGTAATTTAATTCCTTTTATCTGGTTTACTTTATTAGCTTCAAAGAAAATAGTTGAATGAAATTGGTTTTTAAAATGTCTGTGAATTTCAGAGGTCTCTGGCTAACTTTGGTGTCAATTTCCTAGCAATAACCGAGAGCCAGGTAATTTTTCTTTTGTTTCTTACATGTTTAGCCAGTTTTTCTCCCTGGAAAAATGATCTCTGAAGGTAAGATAATTTAATTTCGTTGACTTACGCATAAGTGAAACCTGTATTTCCAGAACCACCACTGGAATAGATTTGGGTTTGACACCTTCTCCCCCCACAGCCCAGTTAAAAATAAATCTAAGATTGTAAATCCATCAACTTCCATCATAGTGGCCTGTACTTTTCAGATAACATATCCTCTTGTCTGGAGACAGAGACATAGTTGAGTAAGTCTCCATATTTTTAGATCAAATTATGTCATGTATATCTGAACCTTTCTTGTTTAAGTCATGTGTACATGGGGAGAAATAGAATGGTGCTCTTACCTTTCTTGACTTTTAAAAATTACAACAACAAAAAAAGTTTTGTGATTCTTTTCATCAGTCCCAACTCCAGGCTAACTGGAAGGCAGCACCCCCTTTTTATATGGAAAAAAAGAGAAAGTTTATTATAAGTTTTTATATTTTCTACTTGTTCATTTTATTGGTGCAAACTTAAAGAATTTGATTTCCTTTTAATAGATGCCGTCTTTTGAGAGAATTTGTTTTTACCTTTATTGCCCTTTTATCTTTTTTGGATAATTGTCTTTGTACTCCTGCTGCCTACCTCTCCTTACACCCCGCCCCCTACTTTTTAAAACCTTGGTGTTTGTTTCATCTGCTTTTAGAACGTGCGATATTTCCAGTACCTACTTTTTTGCTGAATCCAAAGATATATAAATATAAATATATATATTTTATAAAGATCAAAATGATATAAAGGAGATACGTTTCTTCCTTTAAAAAAAAACAAATAGAAATTCATTGTTAATGTTCGTATTATGATGCCACTTTTCTAAATCGTGCATCTTGTATATGTGCTGCCGAAGTGAGCACTAAATCGTGCATCTTGATGGAAAGGTGTAAATATCAATCACCAGGACTGCTTAGTTAATTGGTATTTAATATCTAGGTGAATTGGGGGTATGGGGTGGGGGTATGACAGGACATACTTGGCTTGCCCTCCTCGAAATGACTGCCAGTTTTCCATATGCCTGTCCAGTTCCAGGAATTTTGTTCACAAGTGTGGGGGCGTCATAGGAGTAAAGCCTGTAGGACAGATGAAACCCCCTGCTTCAGAGGAGCAAGAGCTCCAAGGCCAACTGTTTAACAAGCAAGGTGTTTTTTTTTCTTTCTTTCTTTCTCTTTCCAATGTGTGGAATTTTGATGATGGAAATGTCATTCTGAGAGCAATATTTAAAATTCTCAGGAATTGACTTATAGTATTGAGAATGAATTCAGTTGCAATCAAGTTTACATTAAATGTTGCTTTTAAAAAATCTCAGTCATACTTCACACTGCAAAGAATCCAGATCACATGGGATAACTTATGAGATGGTTGAGTGGTAAGCTCTGACTGCTTTGCTGATCATTTTGTAAATAAAGGTTTCTATTTAAAATTGAAGCCTAAGAGCTTGTTGTTTCTTTTTCTTCTTCTTCTTTTTTTTTAAATCCGATCGGATTAAGGGTAAAAGCAAAGGTTAAGGAATCCTGTTTCAAATAATCCTAGCAATTTCTCTAAGGTTAACAGAACTCCTGAAAAGCATAGAGCTGCTCTTCCCGAGGGTGAGCACTTCTGGATTATGTCCATGTTTGGTGAGAAGTGTGTCAGATTGGGTGATGGAGGTCCTCCTGTTTTTCCCTCCTGACCTCCGACCGCTACCTTTGCCAGACTAGCTGATGCACAAAGGCGGGGGGTGGGGGGGGTTGTCTGATACGGTGACTCGCTTTGAGGTCCTGAAGCTGGTGAAATGTGAGGCTTACCTACCTGTGAGGTCCTTGAAGTATGGTAAATTTTGGTCATTAATTTATTCCCATCTAGTTCCCTTTGGAAAAACCTGAGTATCTCCTTCCCAAAAGGTGTTGACTGCTTTAAAACAAACAAACAAACAAAAAAAAAAACAAAAAAAAAACAAGCACACCAAAAACTCCCAAGAACGGCCTTTTACAAAATGTTAAAGGTTACCTCATACCAACTGCCGGTCGTCGGCCGGGACTTTGAACATCGTCTGACAAGACTTAGACTACAAAATGTCTTTACAAATACAGTTTTGTTAAAACCTGGGACAGACAGACATCAACTTCATTTCTCTTCAGTACTTTAAAAAACATCAGTTCTGGGGCAGATAACAGAGGAATACTGGCAGAAATGGTATCTGGTCAGGGACAAGTGTCCACAACTGCAAGGGTTTTTCTTTACACTGGCCACAGAGCGTTCACTGACACCACCACTCTTGAGAACTGGGTTTTCTCATTAGATTCCCCTACGCATTCCCACGCTGGTTACACGTAAATAGTCTCATATGTACAGTGAAGTCCGTTTCTTCAGAGACAGCCTGCACTATGGTGCGAGACAAAAGTCCCCTCCTCTCTGCCGCGGACTCATTGTCCGGCTCCGCACCACTTCCAAACACCTGCAGGTTGCTTCTGTCCTGCTGCTCCCTTAGTTCCTTCTCTGTGACGAGCCAAAAGAACAAGAGGATTTAAAACAGGGTTGTTCTTCCCTTAGGATTTTAGAAAAAAGTTCCAGTGACTTACACTGTTGGGGGAAATTGCCAAGAAAATCTTTTTCCCTTGTAAGCCTCTCAGAGAGGGTTAGTGGTGACCGTTTGATAGGGAAACGCATTTTGTGCAGCTGGTGAGGTATAATCCAAAGCAAAAGCAAGGGCAACAATGGACTTCCTGAAGTGTCCCCGCTCCCGAGGGTTCTCTGCCAGAGCGTGCCGTGGTGACGGAAAGCAGGTCCCGGGACTCGGGCCCCCCGGCTGAGCACAGGCCCGCCCGGACTCGTCCGCGGTTCTCCTGCTCGGTCCGCTCAGGTGGCCTCTGGGCTGGAGGCCCGCCGCGCGCCTCCTAGCCTTCCCAGCCTTCCCACAGCTGCCCCCTGCGGAACAGAGCAGACTCCCGTGAGCGTCTGAGGACGAAGGAAGCCCGGCCGGCGCCTGTGGCTGAGCGCGCTTTACCACGTGGCAGTGGCTGCCGGCGGGGGTGTCCCCGAGGTGCTCCCACCCGGTCACCCGGACGTCAGCTGCCGGCTCGCCCGCTCCGTGGCCGGCAGAGGCGGCACTGAGGACGGGATCCAGCAAGGTCACCTGCTTAAATTCTAGGAGCGCCAAAGAACTGTCTGGCCGGCCCACTTAGCGTCCCCCCGGTAACGCTGCAGGCGGTTGGCAGGCGTATGAGGAAGGAAATGCACAGCCCGGAGGGTGCACGTGGCAACGCACCAAGCGTGCCCTGTAGGCCAGAGGGGACCCTTCCGGGTTGCCCCAGTCCCAGTCCTCTGCCAGCGTCTCTGGCGCTGGAGGGAGACGGGGTGTGGATGTATTTTGGGAGCTGTTTGGTGAGGCTGCCCTGCTGCCCCAAGGCGTCGGGCAAGCGGAGCGGGTACACGCCTCAGGACTCCGGGCCACCCTGGGCTCAGCAAGCGCTGTTCTCTGGAGAACAACAGCCTATCAGACAGGACATTAACCCCAAACACGGAAAGGGCCTCCCGCTCCCTTCTTGTGGCGGGAGGCAGAGGGCAGGATCACGAGAGAAACGGCACGCACGCGGAACGGCCTCGGCGGAATGACGCCAGGCAGGCGCAGCGCTATTTGTAAATTGGTTCCTCAACTCACAGCGATTTGGAAGAAGGTCTCTTCATGTCTGGCCATTTTCGACGCTGAAACTGCCTAGGTTTTCGGGGGTCAAAAAGAGGAGTGTGAGCCTCCCCCAGAAGGACAGAGCCTCCCCCCGCCCTGCTGGGTGGGCCAGGCCCCTGGCCGACCAACCACCTCAGAGGTTAGCCCAAAGGATGGGCCGCGACAGGGGAGTGGCCTCGGGCCTTAACAGCAAAACCAGATACCTGTATTGCTCGTAGCTTCCTCCATCTTTAAGTCCTAAATGAGACAGAAATGAACAAGAGAGAAACACGCTTTAGGGCAAAAATGGCACAAGCAATAATAACTGCCTTTTTCTCTTCTTTGGTCACTCCTGATGTTGATGGGGTGTCCCAGGGCAGATGGGGTGGCCGAGTCCTGATGGGAGTGTCCCCTGAGACTCCCAGGGGGGCTGTAGATTGCCTGCACTCCAGTGTCACCAGCTGTAGGACCCTGACGTGTCCATGCATCACCGACCCGGGTCATGGTGGGGGAGGCAGATACGGGCAGGGACACCTAGGCGACAGAGGACAGAAAGCCACAGGCCCCGCGAGAGGGGCGGCAGGGAGACCCTGTCTCGGCTCTCGGCAAGCTTCCCGGAGAGTCGGCGGTGTGACCAAGTGTGGGCTCTGGAATCAGCCGGCCCGGCCACTGGGCTCCTCCGTAAAACGAGGACCAGCAGACGGCTGCCAGAGGGTTGTCACCGCGTGACTAGATAAGGACGCGAAGACACGCAGCGCAGTGACTAGCACGTGGTGCTTGCTGAGTGACGGGACGCAGGGAAACGAAGCGCGCGGTGCACGTTAGGGAGGGGGTACTTCAGCCTGTGGTGGGAAGTCACCAGCTCCTGGGGATCCTGGTTCACTCCTGGGACTAGACTGACCCGAATCCTTCCTGGGGTAACCCTGTTCCCTCCAGGCCCACGTCGGGACACCTACTCACCCAGGTCCATGTTCCGAGTCCGGGGGTTACACTGCTTGTAACCCTTGCAGCTCCTCAGCTCCATGAGCTGCACGTGGAGCTGGTTGAGGACCTCCCTGTCCAGTGTATTCACCGCATTCATCAACTGGTTGGAACAAAGGTTGGTGCAGGGTGAGTGCAGGGACCCTGTGGGGCGGTGACCCTCATCTGGGGATGGGCTGCCCTGCCTGCGCACCCTGCCAGGCGCTGCACTGGAGCAGGGCCACCACCGCGCCTCTCTCTCCCGACCAGTGGCCCCTGGGGCTCGGTGTGGCCCCCCTGCCCTGTAGCTCCAAACCTCCACCCACGGCCCCTCAGCGCTTCCTGACTGCAAAGATGCCGCTCCGAGTAAGGGACCTGAGTCTGCCTCCTCTGGGAGCCACTGGTAACAAGCCTGCCTGCTCTGACACCCCCTTTTGTAAACTATGGGGATGACTGGCCCAAGGAGGAGACTGGCAGCCCATAGGGTAGTTAGAGACCAAGACAGTGGAGTTACTGGCATTTAAAAATCAGTTTACTGGCAGTCAGTGAGGTGTCTGCCTCTGGCTCAGGTCACGATCTCAGGGTCCTGGGACCGAGCCCGCCCTGCCCTGGGCATCCTGCTCGGTTGGGGGGTCTGCTTTGCCTGCCCCCCACCCCCCTCCTTGTGATCTCTCTCTCAAATAATATATTTAAAACAAAACCCAGGTTTCACATAAAACGACTACAGGCGGTTCAAGAAGAGCCGCTGAAATAGGCCAGCACCCAGCCACACTGCTGGGAAGCTCCGAGTGGGGGAGCCCGGCGGGGGCCGTCTGAAGGGATGGTCGGAGGGACCCACGCAGGCCGCTCGCCCGAGACCTGCGGCTCCCTTGCATCTTACACGCTCGGGGCCACTGGTCACGGGTGTGTTTGGGTGCTTAGTACTCGGACACACTTAGGCAAGTGCCCGGCGTGTAGGAAGTGCTGCGGGAGTGCTGGCTGGGTCCCGTTACCTGCGCGGTCCCGGGACGCACGAGTGTGCAGGGCTGGTCTGACCCCAGGGACCCCGAAGCCCCCCGCCCCCCGTTCTAGGAGCCTTCGCGCTTGGCCATAAAGCAGGCTTCACCACTGGCAGGCACCTAAGCTGGAGGGCGAAGCTGCCTCGGACCCAGAGCACAGGTGCAGGAGGACGGAGGCCCGGGGGCCGGGAGGGGCGTCAGCGCGCGGCGGGCCTGGAAGCCTTGCTGTCTCCCGCCCTGCCAGGGCGTCTAGGCGCAGCACCCGGGAGCCGCCCCACTTCTCCAGCCTGTGCCGTCTGTACCTGGTAGGGGTCTGTGTTGAGGTCAAAGTACTCCAGGAAGCCGGTGGCGAATTCGCAGAAGAGGAAATTGTGGGTCTCGTTGATGGTCCTCATGCACCAGTAGGTGTTGTTGTTGGCGCTGGTGCAGGCGCAGAAGGGCCCCACTGCCAGGTAAGGGAGAGCGCGGTGAGGGGCCTGCGGGAGGCCCCGGGACCCCTGCGGTCCTGACGCCCCCCGCGCCTGCCCGCCGGCTCACGTGTCCAGAGGGGCGCCGTCTGCCAGTGCTGGTTGTCGTGGGTGAAGCACGTGAGGCCCGGCATGCTGCACGTGTCGTTGTTCTGCAGACGCTTGAGCAGCTTGCGAAGCTTCTTCTTGCGCTTCTGCTCCCGCAGCAGCCACACCTTGTCCTTCTCCTGCAGGCCCTTCCTGGGGCACAAGAGGGCACACGGGGCCACACCCCTCACACCTCCCTCGGCCCCCACCCGCAGCCTCCCAGGGGCCGGGACCCCAACCTCTGCTCCTCCTGCCCCTGCAGCCACGGAGGGGGTGCGGAGAGCCCTGGGGGCGGCCGGCTGCCACGGGAGGCCCGGGCCTCTTCCCTTCCCGCTGGCTGCCCTTACCGGAAAGGATGCAGACTGGAGCCTTTGTGCTTGAGGCGGCCTTTGTGCGCGGGGTGGTAACTGCAACAGACCCGCCCCACAGCTCAGAGGCGCTGGGGCAGCTGGCGGGGAGGGGGCTGGAGCCGGCCGGGGTTCCCTGGGACGCCTGTCTCGCTGTCTGGGGCAGTGCTGGGTGGGGGCCGTCCCGGGGGTGGGGTGCAGCTCCTTCCTCCAGAGGCCAGCTGGGGCCCCGGCTGCGGGTCTCAGGCCGGGCTTGGAAGGTCAGGGCGGGTGCAAGGCAGTGGGACCCGAAGCCAGACTGGCTTCCGAGGTGCGGCCTCCTGGGTCGGCACACCCAGACTCCCCCGCCCACCGCATGCTGGGGACCCCAGGTCTGACAAGCCCTTTCTCAGAGGGTAGCAGACACCACAGCTGCACAGGCCGGTGCAGGTGCCTCCAGCCACCTGTGGCTTTGCCAGCTGACGTAAACCACACACACTCAGCTACACGGACCACATTTCAAGAGCACTAGGGCCACGTGTGGTCGCTGGCTGCCGTGCTGGGCCGCGCAGATGGGGCCCCGTTCCAGCCTGGCAGGAGCTCGGGTGCACAGGGGCTCCGAGCTGGCAATGTGGACCTTGGGCCACACGGGCTTTTCCTGGAAGGGCAGTGGGCAGAGGCGCCCTCCACTTCTGGGTGGTCAGGTCCCGCTGGTGACCTGAGGGGTGGTGGCCTGGGCCCAGTGGCGGACAAAGAGTGTGGGGATGATTACTGATTGGTTTTTCTTTTTTCCTTACTCTGAGGGAGGAGGTAGGGATAAAAGATAATGAAAGGCATCCTGGAGGGGCTGCTGCGTCCCCAGCAGTGGTCCTGCAGGAGCATGAAGGGCCCTTCGGGGGTCTCCTGGCTACTCCTTGCTGCTGCCTCACCTGATTTTGTGACAGTCACATTCTTCTGGCCTCTTTTTCTTCAGGTGACCTCGGACTTCCCTCAGGTTCTTGATTTTGTTCTGCAGGGTTTCGATCTGAGGCAGAGAGCAGGTGAGGAGCTATGAGACTCTGGGGGGCTGGGGGAATAAGGGGCGGCCTGCTGGGTGCCCACAGCTGCTGCCTGCACTTGTGGCTGCTGAGGGGTCCTTGGCTGCACCTGCTGAAGTGACCAGGCTCCCGTGAACCAGTTGAGCCCACTAAGGACTCGTCTCCCCTTGTTGAAACACTAACCATGGCATCTTATAAAGCAAAGTTCCGGAAGGTGGACCTCGACTACACCGTCCTCCCCCGCAGCCTGGAAGTGGCCTGAGGATTCTGGGGAGGCCTCTGGCCCCGGGCCTGGCCTTACTGCCCTCCCGGTGTGGATGGTGGCCCCGCCGAGCTCACGGTGGTGGGAGAGAGCCCCCTGCCCAGAACCCCCTCACCTCGTGATCTATGTGCAGCTTGTGATCTTTCCAGGCCTGCAGGGACTTGTACAGGTCCAGGTCGCACTGGACCGTGTCGTTCTCGAGGATGTAGCACCTGCTCGAGAGAAGGGGCCACGTGTGCCTCTGAGGGGCTGAGGGGGACCCAACCAGGGGCCTGAGATGTGGGTGTCCCCACCAAGGCCCCACCTGCCCCCCTACACCCCTGCCCTCTGCCTGGACTCTCACCGGTGTGTCACTTTAATGGGGTTGGGGGCCGAGTAGTCTGGAAGGCCTCCGGTGCCACTGAAGTCTCCGCCGTCCTTGTCGTCCAGATCCTCAGGGGCCCCGGGCCAGTGGCGCTTGGTAAGGTTGCGGAGCTGGGAGGTGCCGTCCAGGCCTGGGTGGTGCACCCCGCCATCTGCCTCGATGGCCACTGAGCGGATGGAGCGGTTCCGGGCGTAGCTGGTCTTGTACTCTATGGGCGTCAGCGGGCAGCTGGGTTAGTGGGGCCGGACAGGCTGGGCTGGCTCTCTGGGCAGCGGACTATTGGCCTGGAGACTCGAAGGCTCATGAGACCTACCTGCCCAGGAAGCAGGACCTGGACCCCAGTGGAAAGGACCACACGGCGATTCAGTTGGGAAAACTGAAGGCCCAGAGCTAAGGAGGAAGTTGCTGGAGATCATCCCCAGAAAGCGCTATGCGTGGACACCCGTGGTCCGTCCGTGTGATGGGATGTCCGGCCCCAGGGGAACGAAGCCGTGACGCCCGCTGCTATGTGGGCGGGTGTCTGCCAGACATGAGTGGTCCCGTGTATGGCTCTACTTGTTCAGGTAAAGACAATGGAGACCAAAAGCAAGCTAATGGGTTACCATGGGATGGGGAGCCAGTGACAGGGTTCCCTTTTGGGGTGATTGGAGGTTTTGGAACTAGAAGGCGGTGGGTGCACTGCACTGAATGTAGTATGTGCTTCTGGATTATAAACTTTAAAACTGTAAAAACGGTGAATTTTATGGCATATGAACCTCACCTCAATAAAGAAAAAATGAAACAAACAAACAAACAAACAACTGGAATGTGGATAGAAAATCATTAAGTAAGGACATTAAATTGGTAATGAGAAACTTCCCAACAACAGAAGTCTGGGACCAGATGGCCTCACTGGTGGGTTCTGCGAGACATTTAAAGAATTAATACCAGTGCTTCTCAAATTTGTCCAAGTAACAGGGGAGGGAGGAGGGAACACTTCCAAACCTATTTCATAGGCCAGCATGGCTCTGATATCAAAACCAGACAAGGACACTACCAGAAAAGAAAATTATAGGCCAGTTTCCCTCATGAACATAGATGCAAAAACCCCTCAGCAAAAATATCAGCCAACTGAATTCAATGATCCATTAAAAGGTTCAAACACCATGATAAAGTGGGATTTATTCCAGGGATGCAAGGATGCTTCACCATCTGCCAGTCAAGCTACGTGATTCACCACATTTAACAAAATGCAGGACAAAAATCATACGGTCACCTCAACGGATGCAGGAAAAGCATTTGACAAAACTCAATGACCACTTATCATAAAAACTATCTGATAGGGAGGGACGAGGTTAGTATCCAAAGTAGGTAAGAACTTCTATAATTCAATAGCAAAACCCCAAACAATCTGATTAAAAAATGGGCAGACAATCTGAATAGACATTTCTCAAAAGAAGACATCCAGGGACGCTGAGTGGCTCAGTGGTTGAGCGTCTGCCTTTGGCTCAGGTTGTCATCCCGGGGTCCTGGGATCGAGTCCCACATGGGGCTCCCTGCGAGGAGCCTGCTCCCTCTGCCTGTGTCTCTGCCTCTCTGTGTCTCTTATGAATAAATAAATAAATATTAAAAAAAAGAGAAGACATCCAGATGGCCAACAGGTACTTGAGCCAACAGGTGCTCAGCATTGCTCATCATCATCATCAGGGAAATTTGCATCAGAACCACAATGAGCTCTAGCCCCTCACCTGTTGGAATGGCTGCCATCAGAGACAGGAACTAACCGGTCCTGGGGAGGACGGGGAGAGGGAGCCCTCCGCACTGCTGGTGGGATTGTAAACTGGGGCAGCCACCGTGGAAACCAGTACGGAGGGTCCTCAAAAAGTCAAAAATAGACTGCCATAGGATCTAGCAGTTCCATTTCTGAGTGTTTATCTAACAGGACGTCAGCACCGTCTTGTTTGCAGCATATTTACAGCAGCCGAGACATGGAGACCAGCTAAGTGTCCTTCAGTGGATGGATGGTACAGAAAGTGTGTGTGTGTGTGTATGTGTGTGTATGATGGAATATTAGCCATTAAAAAAAATGAAATTCTGGGGACACCTAGGTGGCTCAGCAGTTGAGTGTCTTGTCTTTGGCTCAGGGCGTGATCCCAGGGTTCTAAGATCGAGTCCCGCACTGGGCTCCCTGTGAGGAGCCTGCTTCTCCCTCTGCCTGTGTCTCTGCCTCTCTCTCTCTGTCTCTCATGAATAAATAAATAAAATTTAAAAAAATTCCAAAAAAAAAAAAAAAAGAAACTTTGCCCTTTGCAATAACATGGATGGACCCAGAGGGTATATGTTAAGTGAAACAAGTTAGACCTAGAAAGACACATATCACCTGATCTTGCTAATATATGGAATCTAAAAATAAACCAAAACCTAAAAAATCCTGAGCTCACAGATACAGAGAACAGATTGGTGGTTGCTGGAGGCGTGGGGTTGGGAGTGGGCGAAATGGGTGAAGGAGCTCAAAAGTTATAGAGTGAGTGAGTCCCGGGAATGCCATGTAGGGGATGGTAACTATAGTTAATAATCGTATAGTTAATAATAGCTATAGTTAGTAATACTCTTGCATTTTTGAAAGTTTCTAAGAAACATTTTCAAAATTTTAATAATAAAAAAACTTGAGAAGGTATGGTGATGGATGCTAACTACTTATTGTGATCATTTTGCAATGTCTGCAATATCGAATCACTATGTTGCATACCCCAAACTAGTACGTTATGTGTCAAATTACACCTCAATGAGAAACTAAGAGACTAAAAAACCCTATTAATTTGAACCAGAAAAGAAGCAAAGCTGGGTAGCACGTCCTCCTGGATAGAAAAGGGAGCAGCTTAGGGAGGGTCTCTTAGCTTCGGCGTCTCACTGGCGGTGGGAGCTGGACGCTCTCCTGGGCTGGGCAGTGAGATAGGGCAGGGCGCATTTTTTCCAGGCTCTAAGTCGGCTACTGAAAACGGAGGGAAATCCGGGCCTGTGGGCTAAAGCCAGAGCCCGGATTTCTTGCATCTTCTACTAAAAAGACACATTTGATCAAGTTGCTGACATTTGAGAACAGCAGGGATGGGGGGTCATGTAGGAGTGCAGATTCTCAGGTTCTGAAGGGAGAACCAAAGAAGTGGCTGCCCGCCCCGGGCCCCCGGGTGTAGACGGGCGGCCCGTTCTCCTGCTCCCGTAGTGTCCCCCGCCCTCGGCTCTGCACGCCCCGCTCAGGTCTGGCCCTGCGGAGCATCGTCTGACCCCGCTGGTCTGCTCCTGCAGGAGCATCTTTCTGGAGAAGGGCCTGGAGCCCCGCAGGGCCCCGCTTCTGCTGGGCTCCCCGTGGCCACTAGGGGGCGCCCGAGGCCCGAGGACGGGGCTCGCGCTCCTGGGCGGGCTCCTGCGGGGCCCACTCCTGCCACATGTTTATTATCTTTCTTTTTCAGACTCTTTCTCTGAGTCACACGGGCCAAAAGATCCGGGGGCCCAGGTCCGGCGGGGGGAGGGGGGTGTCTCTTAGCCAAACCGTGGGCCTTTCCTGGCCCCAGGAGGCTGTGTCCTTGGCCTGTTCCTCCCCGAGGCCACAGCTCTGGGACCCCTGATGCCTGATGTCCCTGCGGGGCGGCTCATACCTGCCCGCGAGCGCCCCCAAGGAGACCCACCCGCTTCTCCCTGCCCCTTTGTCTTGGTGCTCAGGAGCCAGTGCTCTGGATTTCCCACCTCCACTGCCCCAGCCACAAACCCAGAGGTCCCCAAGCTTCGGCCTCAGGCCGAGTGGCCCTCCGCCCGGTCTGGTACATAAGCTGCTGAGTCCATGGCTCTTTCCTGGCTCCAGTGACAATAGAGAAGTTGAGAGGCTGTTGAGCCTCCCAAGCCTCAAATATTTACTCTCGGGTCCTTTACAGACCAGGCTGTGTGAACCTTTCCCTGGACTTGAAGCCACACTCCTCGCCCTCCTGGTCACCCTCGTGGGGGTTGTTCCCAGGGTCCCAGGGGCGCCCCCGCCAACCCCCACACTGGGAACCGAGGGCCTCACAACCCCGTGGCCAAGGGCAGGGGCTCTGGAATCTGACTGCTCGGGTGCGAATCCTGAGCAAATGTGTGACCCTGCCAAGCTGGTTAACGCCTGTGTTCTCACGACGGTCCCCACCCTGCAGGGCTCTTTGGAGGATGATGTGAACAGAACCCGTACATTGCTGCAGCGCTCTGTGGTTCGGGTCCTGGCAGCTGGGACGTCCTTGTCCAAGGTCACAAGCTGGGCCTGTCCACCTCCCCGGGCCTGGAAAACCGTGTGCCGAGCAGCCCGCTCTCGGGGGCTGGGACCCACGGGGCCCGTGTGCTCCCTCTCCCCAGACTGAGAACACGCACAGGACCCGCTCCTTCTCCACACTCGGCTCTCACGTAAGTGTCAGCCAGCGGCCCACCCTGGGGCGGCCACCCGTCTCCCCCGGCCACGCCACTGTTTCACGTCCTCCACGAATGTGACACCGAGGGAAGTGACCTTGCTTACACCTCGTCTCACCCACGAGGCCCGGCCTGCAGCTCCCTCAGCACCTGGCACCTGGCAGGGCTGCCGATGTGTTGGGAGCCTAAGTGAATAGACACGGGCCACCCGGGCCGGCGGGCCCCGCCTGGCTTCCCCGCACCAACTGGCATCCCAGCGATCACGGCCAGCTGGGGTCTGAGCTGCTCTAACCCACCTGCTCGGCGACCGGTGCGCGGGTCAGAGGAGGGCGGGGAGCCACCGAGCCTGCCGCCTGACACCCGGTCTCTAATTAGGCTACAGCGGGGAACCGTTCAGCCTCAAGGAGGGAAATAAGCCGGCACAAGAGGACGCTGCACGATTCCACCTGTATGAGGTCCCTACAGCACTCAGACCCCCAGAGATGGCGACGCAAGGGTGGTGGCCAGGGATGGGGGGTGAAGGGGGAGTTTCAGTCTAATGGGGACAGAGTTTCGGTGTTGCAAGATGAGAAGAGCTCTGGGGATGGATGGTGGTGATGGTGGCACAGCAGTGTGGATGTGCTTAATGCCACTCAACTGTGCACCAAAAAACAGAGGGGCGCCTGGAGGGGGTGCAGTCGGTTGAGTGTCCGACTCTGGGTTTCAGCTCAGGTTGTGATCTTGGGGTTGTGGGATCGAGCCCTGCACTGGGCTCCGTGCTCAGCGGGGAGTCTGCTTGAGATTCTCTCTCCCTTCTCCCTCTGCCCCTCCTCCCACCCATGCTCTCTCTCAAATAAATAAATCTTAAAAAAAAAATAGTGAGAATGGTAAACTTTATGTTAGGTGCATTTTATCACTATTAAGAACAAAACACCTAGATCTAAAATCTCCAATCAGGCTTCTCTTGTTCCTGGGTCAGGGGGCTGGAGAAGGGGCGGCAGGGAAACTGCCCAGCTCTGGAGGGGGCACCGCTGGGCCAGCTGGCCGGGTCTCCCCGAGAGCGAGGCCTCGCACCCAGCGGCCTTGGAGCATGCTGCAGGCACAGGTGCGTTCTGGGGGGAGCTGAACCTCAGTGGGCCACAACTGGCCCGGAGTGACGGGAGTTTTGCAGTCGGATGGAAGGGGACTTGGGGTCCTCGCTCTCTGCTCCGTGGCTCTCTAATGGCCTGTCTTCCTCGGCCCCGGCTGGGAGCTCCTTCCACTGGGATGGGGGCTCCTCCCCACTCATCCAGAGCACGGTTGATTCTGATTATTCGAGGGAGTTATGTTCTGTAAGGTCACCCGAACACTGAGCTAGGTGACACGACACCGCTGCTCCTAGGGGAAATGTGGGGTTGGGGTCCCGCGAGCCTCTGGTCATAGCATGTTTGTCCACTGTCAAGACAGGACCTTGTTTTATGTGTATTTCTGTTTAAAGACACCTCATTTAATGTATTGTTAATTCTGGGATCCCTGGCTGGCTCAGTGGCTGAGCGCCTGCCTTTGGCTCGGGTCGTGATCCCAGGGTTCTGGGATTGAGTCCCGCATCGGGCTCCTATGTCTCTGCCTCTCTCTTCGTGTGTCTCTCATGAATAAATAAATACAGTCTTTAAAATCTATCTATATATATATAGTTAATTATTCTTTAACACCGAACCCCAGCCAACAGCACCAGAAGTAAGCTAATCTGACACACCCAGGTGCGTCTTCTCCTTAGGGCGCATCTCAGCCTTCCCGTGCTCGGGACACCACACAGCACGTCAGCACCATGCCGAACAGTGAAATCACCGAGCAAAAGCACAAAGTGACGAAACGTGACACCAAACAGACGTGAAAGAGATGCTCATCACACGCGGTACGAGAGCTAAAGCCGGAGCAGAGCGCTGCCTCGTTCGGGCTCAGCTGGGAGCCTGCACGCTGGTGGCTCAAAACTTTCCGCCGCTCTGCTCATGCGGTGAATGATGAAGAAGCACCCTGAGTACTGATTTGGGGGCTACAGGGAGATCTTCGAGCGAGGCAATCCACAAATAATGGGGATCGACCGTGTCAAACAGCTCTGCTTTCCAGAAACGTCCAGAGCCTGATCCCTTCTTCCTGCAGCCTGGGCCGAGCACCAAGGCTTCTCACCAGCTCTCCCAGCTGCCCTCCTGGCCTCCCCCCCCGCCCCGCTTCTGCTCCCAACCCTGCACAGCCCACCCAAGCGGCAGCTGGAGGGTCCCTTGAACACGCAAATCTGACCTCGGCTCCTCTGCTCCCAACGTCCGACGGCTTGCTGCAGAGGAAGGGCCGCCCTGGGCCCTGTGAGGCCCTGGGCCCTCTCCCGTCCCCCTTCACAGGGAGCGTGCTCCCACGTTCTCTCCCCACTGGACCGGCAGGCCCTGTTTCCCTGCTCCTAGGGGCCACCTGGCCCTGGTGACATGCGTCCACAGGACTGTTTGAAAGAGCAGATGAGCGTGCCTCCTGCCCCCTCCTGCCCCTCCTGCCCCCTCCTGCCCCTCCTGCCCCTCCTACTCCCTCCTGCCCCCTCCCGGCCCCGGGGCCACACTCACTCTTCTTGAAGAGCTTCTTCCTGCGGCCGGCCAGGCTGAGCTTGTAGTCCCCGGTGTCGCAGGCACAGGTCTCGCTGCCCTGCGCGTAGTACTTGGGCACCAGGTTGGAGAGGGCCCTGCCCCCCAGGCGCGCGGGGCCCTTGCACTTATGCAGCTTCAGCTTCCCCGAGGCGTCCTCCACGCACTGCCACTTCTGCAAGACACGCGAGGGCCTCAGGCTCCCGGGCCTTGGTGGCCTCCACCCCGCTGCCATCCCCCGGGGAGCCCCCCCCTGCGGGTCTCGGCCTTGGCCTTCCTGGAACTGCGTGTTCAGTGATGGACGGACACACGTCTGCGTGGGAGGAGCACGGCAGGGACCCGGGCTGGGGAGGGCACTCCTGGAAGGGGCAGTGCCAGCACGCTTAGGGCCTCAGCCCCCTGGGGTGGCTCGGCCAGCAGGGCCACGACTGTTCTGCCCCGGGGGGTGACTGTTGGGACGGGGGGGTCCTGGAGGCTGCAGCTGGGGCGAGGGACGGACGCCTCCCCAGCTGCTCCGGGCCCCACCTCCAGGGATTTTGTCCTTTGGGGTAAACAACATGCTCTGATCATGTTCTGAAGCTGCTGCTATGCCCCCATCCCGCCCTGGGACTGCCTGACCCCCAATCTGGGCCGGGGGATGGGGGAGAAGTGCACCGAGGGGGACGGAACAGTCCAGGGGAACCAGGGCCCCCGGCCCCTCAGTCCCTGTAGCTCAGAACTGAAATTGGAACCACTTCGGGCATCTCCCCCGCACGCAGCTGCAGGACGGCAGGGCTTTCTGCTGGGGACATTTAGGGACCTTTGGGGCCAGGGCTCTAGGGCCTGGAACCTCGCTCGGCAGCAAAGGGAGCAGCATCACCCACAGCTCTTGTCCAGGGCACAGAGTGGCCTCTTCCCAGACAGTACGTCCCCCCACATGGGGTAGGGGGGCCCGGGGGCTCAGCAACAACGGGGGGAAGGGGCACGGTCATGGGATGGCCCGGCCCTAATTCTGAGTCTAGCAAGAAGGAGCCACCTGCATGGGGCCCACCTGAGCCTCGGAAGCCTCGTGGCTGCTGGTGAGAAAGGGGACACGGAGGCCTGTTTGCCTTGCACTAGTGGGCGGGGGACCGAGGCGGGGACGCGCGGCCTGCACCCCTCGGCCGGGCCACCCTCCTTGCTCCCTGTGCCCTTCGGCCCTGCCCTCCCGCCCCCTCCAGAGCCCGCCTCGGCCTTCCAGGCCTCAGGAAGGCCGAGCACAGACCCTTCTAACACCCGTCACAGCTCCTGCCATCTAACGTCACAGCTCCTGCCATCTTACTGTGCGGTGGCGAGGTTCTTGGCAGTTCTCCTGCAATCAGCTCACTTTTTAAAAACCTCATTTATTTAAAAAGGCAACTTCCTATTTCTCATCTAAATGGAAAGCCAGCAGGAAGAGGCAGTGAAGTGACAGCAAGGGGACTAAGATCTGGGGCATCGTGTGTGTGCAGAGGCCGCAGCGGCTCCGTGAAAGTGGCTGAGCAGGGGCTGCGGGGAGCTGGAGCCACATTCGCCCACACGGCACTTCTCCCACGTCTGAGTGTCACCTGTGCCACCAAGTGTCACCTGGGGTGTCACACATCAGCAAAACACCATACCCTGGAGGCCCTGACCTCACCAACTCTGTGGACTGGGGGCCTGAGGGCCAGCCTGGGGAAGGTCAGCCTGGGAAGGGCCAGCCTGGGGGAGGGATGGCCTGGGGGGCATAGCCAGGGGGAGGGACAGCCCAGAGGAGGGATAGTGGTGGGGGGGGGAGGATAGCCCGGGGAGGGACAGCTTGGGGAGGGACAGCCCGGGGGGAGGGGACGGCCTGGGGGAGGGACAGCCCTGAGATGGAAGGGAGGACAGGAGGCCCCGCAGCGGCCCGCCGCCTCACCTGGCCCAGCTGCTCACAGGCCGTCTGGTACTCGGCGCGCTGACACAGGTCTTTCACGCGCTGGTATTTGGGCAGGAAGTTCTCCTCTTGAGCGTCCACCTTGTCATTGTCCCTCTTGTGGAGCAGTTTGCTGCGGGGCAGACAGTGGGACGTGCAGCTGGCCTCCACGCTCCGGAGGAGGAGGAGTGTGACCCCCCCACAAGCAGGGTACCCCACGCGCACCCTCCCCCCGGGGGCGCTGTCATCACGGAGGACAGGAGTCCGGCCTGGCCACACCTCCTGGTTGTTCAGAGGCTTACAATGTGGGAACTTTATAAGAAACCTCCCAGACGGCAGGAGTCGGGAAGAAATTAGAGAACTTTTCAGGCCTGGTGGAGGCGGGACAACACGTCTGGAGGGACATGTGGTCTCCAGACGCAAGTTCTGCATCAACCACGGGAAGGGTGAACGGGCTTCCCTCCAGGAAGTTGTCCAGGGGGCTGCGGACACTAACTCTCCCACCCCACGGGCACAGGTGGGGCTGCGGGGAGCTTCCTGGGAGGGGCAGTGGGCCCCAGGACCCGGCACTCACCCTCTCTCCACCAGGAAGGAGTCCCGCCAGACCCTCATCTTCTTCTTCAAGTGAAACCTGGGAGGGAAGCACATGTCCACCTTCTCATCAATGTGGGGGCCTCACGCCTCCCCCCACTCCCAAGAAGCAGGGAGGTGCCTGGGTCCACGATCGGCACAGACCCAGGGCTCTGGGGGCCGTCGGGGTGAGGGGGCCCAGCGGGGTGCCGGGAGGGCTCCAGAAGCTCACAGCCCCACACTGAGCAGAGCTGCATCCTCCCTGGAGACGCAGGTCTGAAGGCACATGGGGCGGAAATGGGCAGGGTCAAAGGTTTTTGGGTTTTGCGGGGGGGTGGGGGTGGGGGGGGGTATCCTCTTTGATCCTTTGCGGTTGGACTCCTGCAATCAGAGTGTGCGTTTCATAGGATCTCACTCTACTGCTGTTTCCCAGGCAGGGGCTCAGGCTGCCAGCGGAAGCTTCCACCCTGCACCCGACTCCCAGGTGTCCTGGCTCCCCACCCAGCGCCCCTGCTGACCCAAATGCGCTGCTTTACGCCCGCACAGCTCAGAAAACCCCCTAGTCAAACGGAGGAGGCCCAGAGAGGGGTCCCCCCTGCAGGGCGGCCAGATGTGGATGGGAGGTGCCAGGGCTGCAGGCGGGGAGGGCAGGTGAGGCCCCAGTCGGGGCGGCTGGCGCGGCGGGCACTCACAGAGCGGCCCCCAGGTGGCGCTGCTGCCACGCCAGGCCCCACGGCGCTCACCTTCCCACCGTCTAGTTGCTGTTCCCATGACCGGGCCGGGCCCCCTTCTGCTGCCAGGACGCCTAGGTCTGTGCCGGGGACACCAGCTGGCATTAAAGCCCAACGGCGCAGTGAGGGGCGCGCAGCACCCCCCGCCCCGACCAAATGCCCAGAGTGGGCCCCACACTCGCTGAGGCGGCCAGCCAGGCGCTCCACATCTCTGGGAGCATTTGCTTTGGTAAAATGGGATCATAGCAATGCCCCGGCCTCCCCCCCCCCCCCCCCCCCCCGCCTCCCGTCACTGTGATGATCAAAATGGTAAATCCTCCGCGAAGTCCTCAGAGCAAGGAAATGGCTAATGAGCGTTCACGCCTGCTGTTATGAAGTTTTACAGGGTTGTAGCCCGAGAGGGTCGTCAACGGGTCGCCCTGGCCGTAACCCGGAGGGGAGGATGGAACCTTAGGGAGAGAACATCCTTCTTTCCCGTGGCAGGTAAGTCGGCGGGATCGGGGACCCCAGAGCCCCAGCTCCTGACTCTTGGGGATGCGCCCCTCTCAGACCCACGAAGTGCGGAGAGCCGGGCACCCCTACCCCCCCGCACCAGCCCCGCTCCCCTCCTCACCGATTCACAGGCCGTTCTGTATCCAGCAGCTTGAGGATGGACTTCCCATCCATATCCGAGGGGATGTCTAGACCGGCGATGTCCAGGATGGTGGGGGCCAGGTCGATGTTGAGGACGATGTGGGGATTCCTGGGGGAGAGGGGGACGAGAGGACTGGGCCACCCGGGCAGTGGTGCCCAAGCCTCGCTTGGGAGAAGGGTGGCCGGAGGGATGGAAGTGGCCAGGGGCCCACGCCCTGAAGGTGGGGAATCTGTGATCTTGTCCCTCTCCAGCACCCCAGGACTCAAGGCTCCCATCTGCAGCCCCAACTCAGTGGAACCCCCAGGCCTCTCCACCCTGCACCCCCTGTGCCCTCCACACATACCACAGGTACCAGGATTAACAGGCCTCCACCTGGCCGCTGCTTCTGCTGGGGACGTCCTCCCTGCCTCCCACTACCCGAACACAGGACTCCCACCTTTAAGAGCCACTCTAGACCTTGGACCTGCCCCCACACCTGTCTCTGAACCTCTGATGCAAACCCTGGCCCATTGCTCTTCTTGGCCAGGCCTCAGGGCCTTGGTCCTCGCTGTTCCCTCTGCTGGAACATTCTTCCTCCAGATGCCAGAGTAACTTTCTCCCCCACCCTGAGTTCTTTGTTCAACAGTTACCACAGAAGCCCGTGACAGCCTCCGAGGGGCCCCACGACCCGTGCCCTCCAGCCTGCACACCTTTGTGTGCGCCACCCCTTCACCCCCAAGGGGTGAGTGGGCCAAGCCAACAGGATCCGATAAAGGTGATGAGACGCCACACGGTGGGGACGTTACATGCTACACAACTTCATCTTGCCAGCTGTCCCTTTGTCTCCTTTCCCCTCGGTTGGCTGTGAAGATGCAGGCTGCCCTAGTTCACCAGACCCCTAGGAGGATGCGTGGTGAATATTCTGGGAGGCAGGCGCTGTGACGTCAGGTCCTCTGCTGGCACCTGAACGACCTTCCCCGGCCCAGCCTCCAGCCCTGCCGAGTCCTGCCTGCAGCCTGAGCAGAGGACCACGCTGAGCTGGGCCGACTGCTGAGCCAGGGAAACTGCGAGATACCACAGTGTGTTGTTTACTTGCTCACTTTGTAACGCTTTGTTTTTTTTTTTTTTTATTTTTTTTTTATTTTTTTTTTTTTATTTTATGATAGTCACAGAGAGAGAGAGAGAGAGGCAGAGACATAGGCAGAGGGAGAAGCAGGCTCCAGGCACCGGGAGCCCGATGTGGGATTCGATCCCAGGTCTCCAGGATCGCGCCCTGGGCCAAAGGCAGGCGCCAAACCGCTGCGCCACCCAGGGATCCCTGTAACGCTTTGTTACGCAGCATAGATTACTATCACGAGGCCCTTCCCGGCTCCTGCCGCTGCCCTGAGGCCTCATCACCCCCATTTACTCTATATTTTACTCATATGCCTGGTTTATTGTCTGTTGCCTGTTTAGAATCTAATCGGAAAGCAGACGCTTCCGTCTGTCTTGCTCACTTCTGTATTCCCAGCACTTTTACACTTAGAATACACTGGGGCTGCTCAGGAAGGGTTAGCCTAGCAAATTCTGTTATTTATCTCTACCATGCGTCTGTCACTTCTCCTGTCTCCTGTTTCCACCTGCAGGTGTTCCCAGTGTGGTGGCAGGTGCCCCGAGGGAGGTGCTCAATGCAGGGGTTGGCCCCTGTTGAATGAATGATAGCCACGTGGCCGCACTCCCCATCCAGGTGGCTTGGTGTCCCCCACCCTATTCCCTGGAGTTGAGAGGCAGGCCTGGGTTTTAGGATTTCAGTTGTCTCCTCCTCCTCCCCCCAGCCCAGCACCTTGTGGACACTGGACAGGCAGCCAGGTGTGCTGGGAGGGCTGCAGGGGGTGAGGCCGCCTGGAGGAGGTGCCCGAGGGCGTGACAACTTAATCTGTCAGGTGGAGGGAGCTGGAGAAGACTGCTGGGTAAGCAGGCACCGAGGGGAATGTTGGCAACCAGCAGATGAGTTGGCTTGAGGGTGTCCAGCGGTCCTGCTCCCCAAGACTAGGTGGGAGGCACCCCCAGCATCCAGGCCCTGCCTGGAGGGCACAGCACTCTGCTCCACCCAGATTCCACTATCTGATGTACTTGGTCTGGTCACTCAAGGTTTTCTATCGCCCCGGCTACCGTGATTGGTTCAGGGATGGACACGTGACCCAAGCCAGGCTGGTGAGAGTCAGCCTCAAGCCTTGTTGGAACCACTGCTTGGTTTCCTAAACCGATGGCTGCGAGTCACGGGGAGTCTACCACCATGAGAGAAAAGCCTGCCTGCGAACGATGCCGATTCAGACGAAGCTGGGCTCAGAGATGGAAAATGAAAGCTTCCTGATGTGATTGTGGGACTGCTGGATTCAGCCATGCCTGAAGCCAACTAGCCTTGGACTTTCCAGTTACTTTAGTTCCCATATTCCTTTCATCTCTTTTTTATTGGGTGTGGGGAAGGGAGACCTTATCTGGCTTCTGTTTTTGCAACCAAAGGCATCCTAGCCTTCAGCCCCAAGCCCGCCATTAGCACTTTCTTTCTCTTGTCCATGTGGGGTGTGGTTTGGGGTCTTCTGAACCAGATCAGAGACTCTGAGGCTGACCAAACCCGTAAGGTCAATGCCTGTAGAGTCTTTAGTGGGTCAAATTCATTCTTTCCATTTACAGGGAAGGCTCAGGGTTGCAGAGCGGCAGGAGCAGAGGCTGCCTGGGTTAAGCTCCCAGCTCCTTCCCGGCCACAGCACGTGAGCTCGGGCAGCCTCAGCTCTGTGCGTCCCACTAAACGGGGTCACAGCAGTGCCTACCCCGCGGGGTTGTTGGGGTGCTCACATGACTTACGCGGCAGACCCGGGCTGAAGAACAGCTGGATAAGCATGCCTCATATCGTAGCTCTCCTGACACGGGAGCCTGAGATCCAGCGACAGGGAGGGATTTGTTGAGGCGGGCAGCAGGGAGTGACGGGCCTAGCCTTGAACCCACACAAGCCACCTTCTAGAACTGCCTCCAAGCATTCCTTCCAAGGGATGGAAGTCAGGCCACAGAAGTGTCTTAATAGCAATTTATCTGCCTTTCAGAAAACCATTTGAGTTGGTCTCCATACTACGGGGATCTGAGGAAGCTGCTGCTACGATCACCTGCCTTTCTATCCTCTCCTTGCCCTAGATGTGGCATTTTTGGGGCCAGAACATGGCATCTCAAAGGTTGGCCCAAGGACGATGCTGGTTGAGGGCCCACAGTGTCCTGGAAGGAGGATGAGAGGCAAACTGCTTCCCTCTGCGCTGTGGCCGGAGCTGGCCCCCCTGACCTTGGTGGACACCCCCCGACTGAGTGGCAGGGTTCCTCCCGACAGCCGTCCCATGGATCACCCCGGCCAGACATGAACCAAGGCGGCCTTCCCACGCGCTGGTGGCGACGCACACGTAGCCCAGCTCCCTGACTCCCTGGCACACTGCCTCGCCACAATCTGTTTTCACGGATGCTAACGGCCCCTGGTCTCTCCTTCCCCAGCAGAGGGGTAGACAATGTGTCAGCACCCACCCCAGGTGACACCATCGCTGTTTCACTTGGCACCGAGGTGCACCTGCCCAAATCATGTGCCACCCAAGGAGTGGCTTGGGGCTACCCGGTTGAACCACCTGCTTCTCGCCCATCCAGGAAGCCGATGGGTTGGAGCCTCCAGGCCTCCCTGGAAATGTGGGGCCCTGGGAGGGGGTGATGATGCACTTACAGTGAGCCAGCCTCCACGTTGGGGCCCCTCACGTAGAATGGGACCCTGATGTCAAACTCGTATGGCATGGACTTGCCCTTCACTAGGCCGAACTGACCGATGTGGTAGCCGTGGTCGGCGGTGTAGACAATGTAGGTGTTGTCCAGCTCGCCCGTCTCAACCAGCATGTTGTAGATCTGAAATGCAGGCGGGGCGGTGAGGGCACAGGGAAGGGCAGTGGGCACCGTGAGTCCTGCTGGCCTGGCCTCCCCGAGGGAGAGGAGGAACACGTGCTCCCGGGTCCCTCCCTGGCTCTGGATTTCCGCTGCACCCCACTGCTCAAGGGGGCCCCTGTGATGGATGCATTTATAACTGCAGCCTCCCCACCGCCTGTTGCTTCCTGCCCCCCTTCTTCACAGTGCTTCTCTTCTTCTATCTCTTATGCATGTTTGTGGCTCATCTTCCCCTGAGTTAGAATGGGGGCTCTTGGAGGGCTGGGGCTCCAGGAGGGCGGGGGCTCCTTCACCTTGCTGCCTGCTGCATCCCATGGCACTGGCACGCAGCCAATGCTGCTGAATGAACGAATGAATGAATGAATGAATGAATGGCTGAAGGTGGACTGCGGCCTGGGGCAGGCATTGGTGATCTACAACAGTGCCGTCTGACAGAACTTTCTGTGGTGCTGGCAATGTCTGTATCTGTGCTGTCCCATATGGCAGCCACCAGTTGCATGTGGCTACTGAACACTTGCATGCGGCTATTACGCCCAAGGCACTGAATTTTAAACTGTATGGATTTTAATTAAATTTAAACAGCCATGGTGTGCCTGGGTGGCTCAACTGGTTAGGTGCCCGACTCTTGATCTTGGCTCAGGTCTTGATATCACCGTTGTGAGTTCAAGCCCCATACTGGGTTCCACGCTGGGTGTGGAGGCTACTTAAAAAAAAAAAAATTAAATAGCCATGGATAAATAAAAAAATTTTTTTAAAGATTTATTTGTCTATTTATTCATGAGAGACACAGAGAGACAGGCAGAGACACAGGCAGAGGGAGAAACAGGCTCCCTGCTGGGAGCCCGATGTGGGACTCGATCCCAGGACCCTGGGATCATGCCTTGAGCCAAAGGCAGATGCTCAACTGCTGAGCCACCCAGGCATCCCTAAAAAAATTTATATAACCATACGATGGAATACTGTTCAGCCATGAAAAGGAAAATGCGTGCTACCACATGGATGAATCCTGAAAATGTGATGCTGAGTGCAAGACCTCAGACCCAAAAGACCTTGTAATGTGTGAATCCACTGATTGGAAGTGTTCAGAAGAGGCAGGTGCACAGAGACACCAAGCAGGCTGGTGGCTGCCTAAGAAGGGTGAGGCAGCCCGGGGGGTGATGGCTAAGGGCCTTGGGGCTCCTTTCTGGGGTGATGATCATGTTCTAAAGTTGACTGTGGTGACCACACAGCTCTGCCAGTATATTCAAACCACCGAACAGCACATGTTGAGTGAATAATATAGTATGTGAATTTATCTCAAAGCTGCTAAAAAATGTGAGAAGCCCCACGTGGCTGCCGTTCCAAACAGAACAGACCTGGCAGGGAGGTGTCACGAAGGCAGAGGCCTTGTCAGGACCGCTCACGGCCACTTCCCTGGGCCGTCACACTGCTTGCTCATCCTGCCTCTGTCTCCCTTCCTCTGCTGCTGATGACACTCTGAACCGGGTGAGGGTGGGGAGGGCTTGGAGCGTCGGGGGGTGGTGGTGGCCTACCGTCTCCATGGAGTCGTCCACCGACATGAGGGTCTGCAGACGCTTCCGCTGCAGCATGTTGGTGAACTCCATGTGGATGGGCTTCATGGGCCCCGTGTAGCGCATGATCCAGTGCTTGTCGGGGTTGGGCGCGTAGTTGTAGCTTGGTGTGCTGTGGGCAAACACGTGCCCAAGTCAGGCCAGGTGTGGGCTCACCTGCAGGCCCCAGGTCCCCAGCCCCCCAGGTCCCTAAGTCCCCAGGTCCCCAGCCTCCCAGCTCCCCAGCCTCCCAGGTCCCCAAGTTCCCAGCCTCCCAGGTCCCCAGGTTCCCAGCCTCCGAGGTTCCCAGGCCCCCAGGTCCCCAGCTTTCCAGGTTCCCAAGTCCCCAGGTTCCTAGCCCCCCAGTTTCCCAGCCTTCCAGGTCCCTAGCCCCCCAGGTCCCCAGGCCCCCAGCCCCCCAGATCCCCAGCCGCCTAGCCCCCAAGTCCCCAGCCCCATAGGTCCCCAGCCCCCCCGTTTCCCAGCCTCCCAGCTCCCCAAGTCTCCAGGTCCCCATCCTCCCAGGTCCCTAGCTCCTTAGCCCCCCAGGTTTCTAGCCCCCCCATCCCCCCAACCTCCCAGGTCCCCATCCCCCCAGTTCCCCAGCCCCCCAGCCTCCCAGGTCCCTAGCCCCCCAAGTCCCCAGCCTTCCAGGTTACTAGCCCTCCAGGTCCCCAGCCCCTCAGGTCTCCAGCTCCCTGGTCCCCAGCCCCCTAGCCTTCCAGGTTCCCAGCCCTCCAGGTCCCCATCCCCCCAGCTCCCCAGGCCCCCAGGTCCCCAGTCCCCAGCCCCCCAGCTCCCTAGCCTCCCAAGTTCCCAGCCCTCCAGGTCCCCATCCCCCCAGTCCCCCAGGTCCCAGGCCTAGGCCTTCATGTCTCGGGGGAGCATCCTCCTGCCCCGTGGTGGCCCATCAGGGGCTCTGCTACCCCTTACATTGGCATTTCTGCAGCACGCGGTGCGCCTGCGGGAGGACCGGGGGTCACCCCGCCTTAAGTGACCCCAAGCTACTCAGTGAGGTCAATGCCTCTGACTTGGGCTCTGCCAGCCTGCCTGCCCAGCCCTGGGGGGGTCCCTAGCACCTCCCCAGAACTGGCTCTGCTCCAAGGAGAGGACAGGCTCAGGGGGAGAGCCTGCCTGGCACGGCCCGCCCTCCAATTCCCGAGCCCAATGCTGATTTGCAGGGTCCCTCGGGCAAGAGAGTTATTGTGGTTAGGGCACGACTGCAGAGTTTCCTTCTGTAATAGATTTTGGTTAAAAAAAAAAAAAAAAAGGAAGAAAAAGGACGTTGGCTAAACCATCAGGTCAACACTAGTCACGGATGTGGGGCCGAAAGCGTGAGGACGGCGCTGAACACCTGTTACAAATACTCTTCCCATTTGCTCTCATCACCTGTTTGCAGAGGAGGAAACAGAAGGTCAGAGATGTTCGGGGACCTGCCCACGGTCTCAGCACGCGGGCGTTGGAGCCGGGGACCCCGTGACCTCTGCCCTGCGGACTGCTGCGGTGACGCATCACCCCGAACAAATCACCAGAACCTCCGGCTTCCATGGAGCAGCGGCCTCGTACCATGTGCTGGGCCAGCTCGAAGGGTGGCCTCCTACCATCTCCTTAACACTCAGCCTGGGAGCAGGTGCCACCTTCCCTGCCCCAGGGCACGATCCCACCACAGCCGAGCTGGGGTCTGAACTCCAGGCCGCTGCCTCCCAGTCCCCCAGGGAGGAGACCCTCCCACCCATCAGTGCTTGGCCCTAACTTTGGCCAAGTCACTCCTGCTGGAGCCTGGAGCAGCCGAAACACACAGGTGAATCTGGTTCACGGTTGTGGAAGTTTCCAGGGCATTCCGGTCATCCAGTACCCTGTCCCAAACCCAGAGCCCCTCTGTGCGGCTCAGCTCATGCCAGGCCCCAGGATCTGAGCTCCCCCACACCCCACCGACGTGTGGGGCGTCCTGGGTGGGGTCCCCCACAAAACGGGGGATCCTTCGCGCTACTCTGGTTCCTGTCAGATCTCACCCCCTCCCCAGGCAAGGCTGAAAATAAAGGTTGAGTTTCCACTGCCTCAAGACAGAAGGCTTTTCAAAATGGCCAGGAAGGGGGCCCGGGTGGGGGGGTGGGCGAGTGGGCGCACTCGCACTCCTTGCAGGGAGGGCGCGGAGCTCCCTCAAGCCTCGCCTGCCCTGCTAGGACCGCCCCGGCCTCTCTGGTATTCATGAGAATACCAGAGTGTTGGGGGAGGTCAGGGAGGTCAGGGAGGTCAGGAAGGTCAGGAAGGTCAGCAGCCTTCAGGCGGCAGCTCTGGGCGGCCTGAAGGTTATGGGGACCCGTTGCTACGGGCTGACTCACAAGCCTTGAGATTCCTTCTGGGCTTTGCTTTGAGTCCCTGGCTGGTCTCCCGCTGCTAAATCCAGCCCGGCCCCCAGCCTCCTTTGATCAGGAGCAAGGCCTCGCTCTCCTGTGGGCTGGCTTAGGGCCTGACCCCCATGTAGAACATTCGGAGGAACAATCCCCCCCCACCGCCCCCACCCCAGGAACTGGGGTCTGCTGGGGGCAGGGGCAGACACAGTCCTCAGAGCTGTTTGGAAAATTGTTCCCGGAGGCCCAAGGGGCCAGATTCCAGGATGTAATTTTGAGCAATCATCTCTGAATCTATTAGATTCTATTAGGCTGGTGTCTGTCCTCCAGAACAGCGAGGGGTGGGTTTGTCAGGAGCCTGCAGAGGAGTGATTTCCAAGCCCTGTCCCTGAGCCCTCTTCGGGAGGCAGGGTTGGGGGGTGGGGGGGCAAGCTCGAAGGCCACTGCCTGCTTGCCTGTCACCTGCTTGAGGCCAGGCTCTCTGGGGAGGAGGCCACATTTTCACAAGAACCCAGCCGCGTGCCAAACAAAGAGGGGAAAGCCTCACCTCCTCAAGAATCTGAGGAATGTCTGGTGTGTTCACAACAGGGCCCCTAAGGCTAGCGAGCACCCCCTCTGCTCTGCGGGGGGCAGTGGGAGGAGGATCTTGTCCCCCAGCCCCTCCCTGTGCATCTGGAGCCCAGGCAACCTGACACCCACCGTGAACCCACCACAGGATGCCACACCTCGAAGGGAGCTCTGGGGGCCAGTGGGGGTCGGGGTGTGTTTGTCTGTCTGCTTCTGTGTGTACATCTGCGTGTTTGTGTAACTACGTGTCTGCATGTTTGTGCATCTGTGTGTCTGGGTGTCTATCTCTGTTTGTATGCCTGCATATGTGTGTCTGTGTCTTCGTGTGTCCGTGTAATCGTATGTCCGTGTCTGTGTTTGTGTTTATGTGTGTATTTGTGTATCTGTTCATATCCTTGTGTCTGTTTCTGGGTAGTCTGTGTGTGCATTTCTATACCTCTGCGTGTGTCTGTGTATCTACGTGTGTATTTCTTTGTATCTTTGTATACGTGTGTACATTTGTGTGAGTCTGCGTGTGTCTGTTTGCATCCTCGTGTGCGTGGAGCAGAGCAGGGAGTGGGTGGGGGCCCTGGGTAGGTGGACCGGGGCCACGCTGCATCGAGCAGCATCTGTGAGAGCCCACGAGGCCCACGTCAAGGACAGGACACCAGGTTTGACTGGGTGGCAGTCTGACAGGAGCCTCCGAATAGAAGGATCTGGAACTCTGACCCACCAGCAGGGCCCTGTCCCCTCCTCACCCCCCCTTGCCTGTCATAATTAAATATCCCAGCTGCAGAAGTTTCTGGTTTTTGGTTTTGTTTTGGAAATGATTATACCCCAGAGATAGGAGAGCCTTCCAAACACACCCCTAATAAGGCGACGGGGGGTTCTCTGGGTAAGTAATAGCAGGCGTTACTCATGTTCAATTTCTATAATTTTCATTTCAAAGGGAAAATAAATGAGCAGGCAATGTCAAACAATCTCATCATGAAACTCTAGGGCTGCTGGGGAGGAGGGATGCCAGTGCTTCTTTTAAAGGAGAAGCTGCAGAAGCAAAGCAGACCTGCCTTCCACCCCCACCCCCCCTGGGGGGGGGGACGGAGCCGGGCACATGCCTCCTCCCCCCAACCCTTGGGGGTGGCTGGTGCTGCAGAGAGGCAGGGCTGGGGAGCAAGGGGGGCGCTGCAGCCCCTGGAATGTGGCTCACCACCTGCCCAATCTCCGCCCCGAAGACCAGGGGATCAGGAGGTTAGCGCACCGCCTCGTCCTCTCGGAGCCACTCTGGGCGCTGTCAGAAAGTAATTACAGCACAGGAATGAGGAGGGCAACGCGGTCTGATTATGATGAAAATTAAACACCTAGAACATTCAGGCGGATTCCAAATTGCCCTGTCCTTGTCGCCCCAATGTCACAGCAAGGGCTGCCGTGTATCACTGTGAAGCGGGAGGTGGCTAGAGGCAGAGAGAAAGAGAACTTTCCAGAAAGACTGACTAGCCAGCTGGAGGAGGAGGATGGGAGGGGTGGGCAGAGAGATGGGAGGTGCAGCTAGGGGCAGGGTTTGAATCTGGCTCTGCTGTGTACCAGCTGCAAGTTGCCTCGCCTCTCTGTGCCTCAGTCTCCTCATCTGTGAAATGGGAATAGCAGGTGTGGTAGGCAGCCTCCACAATAGCTCTCGAGGGCCCCCACTTCCCGCGAATCACACCCTGTGTAGCCCCTCCCACACTGGCAGCACCGGTCTGTGTGACCAATAGGATACAGCACCACAATGGCGTGTCACTTTTAGATTAGGTCATGGAAGACTCCATCTCAACCTCTGTGTGTTGACCCCGGGCCCCCAATCCACTCCTCTATCTTAGATCATTTGCTCTGGAGGAAGCCAGCTGGTTGCCATGTGGTGAGGACACTCAAGCAACACTATGGAGAGGCTGGCTGGTCGAGGAGCCGCCGTGTTGAGTGAACCCCGGGCTGGCAGCAGGTGGCTGCAGCCCCAGCTGACACCTGGATTAGAACCGCTGAGCTAGAACCTTCCAGACCGGCCACTCCCAGGTTCCTGACTCACACACCCTGTGACATAATACACATTTGTGTCTTTAGCGGCTCAATGTCAGGATGATTTGTTATGCAGGAATGGATAAATACACCTCGAGGGTCGTTGTGAATATTTAGGGATTTGGTGCAATGTAAGGACTCAGCTTGGAGCCTGCCGGACGGTCAAGAGCTCAGGAAAGGCTGCTGAATAGATTGTAGCCTGATGAAGCTATCGACCCCTTCTCAAAAAAAAGATTTAAAGTCCATCACATGAAACACACAGGATTACAAAGGAAACCATTATACTGCGATGCAGTTCAACGCACAGACCTCCAGGGGTGTTGGAGGACAAAAGGGTCCTGACTTGACAACATTTGCCACCTGCTTTGGTCTGTTAGCCAGGCTGGTTGGATATGTGTCCAGTGTCCCCACAGGGGAGCAATATGTTTCTGGGTTCTTTGAACCAGGAGGATTAGAGAGAAGGTACAACTTTGTCACTGTCATTACCAACCTGAAGCCTGCCCCTCCCACCTTCACGCCACCCAGCGGCTCTGCGGGCCGGGTGCCCAAGCTTACATGTGCTGAGATGCGTTGGGGAAGAGGCCTGAGTACTGGGGGGCGGAGTCTTCTGGGCCGTGGGGGGCCGCGTGGCTGATGACCATCAGGACTGGCCTGTGTGGGTACATCTTCTTGGACGTGCGGAAGAAGCTCACGCTGTCATTGGTGATGAGGTCCGTCAGGTAGTCCTGGGGGGTCGGGGAGAGACAGGAGAACTTGTGAGGAGCTGGGGCACAGCAGTGACTCAGACAGACCATCCCTGCCCTCCTGGAGCCGATCGGCAATAAAAGAGGAAGGAAAACATGGAATGTCGAATGGTGCTAATGGAGAAAAATAAGCAGAGGGAGTTAGGGAGGATCGGGGAAAAGATGCAATTTGTCATTCATTCATCACAGATACTAAAATAATCTTAGTTCACACTTTTGAGTGCTTATGCTATGCCAGGAACAGTTCTGTGTCTACTTATATCAGTTCATTTAATTCTTATATGACTGGAGAAAGTAGGTGTGATGAGAATTTTTGTTTTCCAGAACAAGAGATTAAGGCATAGGGAAGTTAAGTGAATTGCCTATTGTCACACAGCTGGTAAGTGTCACAGCCAGGCCTCCTGAGTCTTGGTTCCTAAACTTGAAGGCTTCCCAAGGCTCCAGAAATACCTTCGAACAGGGTGGTGACAGCCCTATATTCCCAGAGTGCTGTGCCGGGGACAAGGGCAGCCGGACATGTGAACACAGAATTCAGATAGTGACCATGTGTGACAGATGAAGGAAATAAACTGTGACAAAGGAGCCGGGACATAGTTAGGCTGGGGCAGTCAGGGAGGGCCTCTTTGAGGAGGTGATATTTGGGCTGAGTCCTGAGTGATGAGGAGCCGGGCACAGGAAGATCTTTATCAATGGAGTCCACCCTCAGCTGCCTGCTAAAATTCCTTGGGGGAGCTTTGCTCATGTGTGAGCCTACTCTCCCAGAGATGCTGGTTTAATTGGTGTGTGGCCTTCCCCAGGCACTGGGCTTTTCATTTTTTAAATTTAATTTTATTCTTTTAAAGATTTTATTCATTTGTTTGAGAGAGAGAGAGAGAGAGAGAGAGAGAGAGAGGGCACGCACATGGGCAGGAGGAAGCAGCAGAAGGAGAGGGAGAAGCAGGCTCCTTGCTGAGCAGGGAGCCCGACATGGGGCTCGATTCCAGGACCCTGGGATCATGACCTGAGCTGCCTTCAGCTTAACCATCTGCCACCCAGGCGCCTGGCATTGGGCTTTTTAAAAGCTCCCAGGGGTTCCAGTGTGCAGCCAGGACTGAGAATCACTGGTCTAGAGGAAGCGTTCCAGGCAGAGGAAAGGACAAATGCAGGGACTCTGAGGCAGGAAAGGAGCATGTGTGTGTTTGAGGGATGTCAGCGGGAAGTAACAGCACAAACAGGTGCAAGCAGGGGATGTCGGAAAGGTGAGACCCGCTTAGACAACGGGCAGGTGAGGGAGGAGCTGGGGGAAAAGGAATCAACGGAAGTTGAAGGCTTTAAAAGCTCAGCTAAGAAGCTGAGATCTGCCTAAACTCTTCTTGAACTTGCTAAAAGCTTTTCGTTGCTAATCTCTCGAGAAGGTAAGGAGTTCCTGAAATCTACCTTCTGCTCCGTGGGAAGCAGCTCTGTCCAAAATGATCCCTTCCAAAATGCGATATTATTTTAGAGAAGAAAAAGTCAAGAAGTGGCTACAGCTTCTACCCTGAAGTGAACTGCATGACAGGTACAACAGGACGACAGGCGTGCCCGTGCTTCTAAGACACCTTCAGGGACACCTGTGCACTGTACCAGATGCACGAGGATGGCCACTGCAGTGGTGTTTAGGATTTTCCTTTTAAAATACCTTATTTATTTATTTGAGAGAGTGAGAGAGAGAGAGCGTGTGAGTGCAAGCAAGCTCATGCACAAGCAGGGGGAGCAGCAGGTGGAGGGAGAGGGAGAAGCAGGCTCCCCGCTGAGCAAGGAGCCCAATGAGGGACTTGATCCGAGGACCTGAGATCATGCCCTGAGCTGAAGGCAGACGCTTCACCAACTGAACCACCCAGGCAGGCCTGCAGTTTTTTACAAAGCAAAAATGTATCACGGTGACCAGCAACAGGAACGTGATTAATGAATTTACGCTGCTTTCAAACTACGCAGTGCTGTGCAGACATTACTGGGAAGCAGATCTGTAGTTGCTGAGGTGGGAAGTTGTACTGAGGTTATGCTGCTATGGGAAAGAGCGAGCTCCTTTCAAACCAGGAAGGTCCCGTCTTTCTGTGGGGAGGGAGGGAGGGCGGGAGGCAGGGTGGAGAGGAGAAGCCAAACCCCTAACTTCATATGCTTTTGAGCACCAAGGAAGAATCTGGAAGGACAGATATCAGAGTGCTAGCTGGGGTCTGGGATAAAGGGAGAGAAGGGGAGAAAATCACTTGCTACTCTGTATTATTTTCCTGGAATACTTTTTATGACTAATTTTGGGCAGTGTTAAAAACAAGGTTTTATATGGGGGTTCTGCAGAACCTATTACATAAAAAACCATTACATGTCACTTGACTCAAAGAGCTTCTGCTGCCCTTGTGAAGCATGACCTGAAGGGGGCAGGGAAGGTTCTTAAAATGACAGAGACAACTGTGGAAGTGACTGAGAGCCCAGAACACCTGCTGCCCCCCGCCGGTGGGGAACGGGGCGGAGGCCTCCCGCCCTCTGGAATAAACCCATCTTCACTGCCTGGCTTTGGAATTATATGCTTGCTTGGCTGTGATTAAAGATGCTTTTTAAAAAAGCCACCATAAACAGCCATTTGCAGAGAAGACATACGATGCAATGATACAGTATCCAAAAAGAACAAACCTGCGAGGTTTGTCCCCTGCACATGGACAAACCTCGCAGACCTGACCCCGAGTGAGGAAAGCAGGCTGTAGGAGGACATGCATGACACGCCATTTAGATACAGGTGAGAACCACACCGGACGGCACACCTTGTTCGAGGGATCTGCATGTGGAATAACAGAATGAAGGCATCCGTGGCAATTGGCAGGGGACTGGCTAGCTCCCTGGGAGGGGGCAGGCCAGGCAGGGGACCCCAGAGGGTGACTCGGGGGCTCCTCTAGCCGGTGCTATCACGTGTTCAGAAGCGTGTGTGGCGTGATTACCGTGCCTGCCTCTCAAGGCTGGCAGGAGGGTTTCAAGTGCTACGAGATGTGAAGCTCTCGACAGGGTACGCTGCACGTCGCCAGCTCTTGAGAAGTCAGCTAGCACTGGCTGTCTTGGTGGTGTGGCACGTTTTCCGCATATCTGAGAGCCACCCACCCTTCTGGGTCCTCCTCAAAGCCATTCCTACGCTGGCATAGCCTTTGCCAACCTCCGCTGGTCGCAACGGGGCGTCTGCTGTGACATGTGGCATGCTGCACACCCACTCCCCCCAACCATCCATGTGGATTGGGACCCTGCCCTTACTCCAGGGGCGGGCAGTGAGCCCCAGGCTGACCAATGGGGACATGCTGTCTCTCTGGCCACGGCACTTGAGTCAGGTCCAGGCATCAGAGTGGGGGTGGGGGGGCCTCGGCCAGGGTGGTGGAGTGGCATTGTCATGTGGGAGCAGATTCGATAGACAGGATGTGTGCACTGGCTGCACATGGGGGAAGAGGGGTGGTCACCCCCACCCCCACCCCCCTTGCGCCCTGCCACCTGGTTTCTGGTTTGGGTGAAGGCTACAGAGATGGGGTTCTGGGAGAAAGAGGAGTCAGGGTGAAGGCAGGAGTGCTAAGTCCAGTTCTGGACAAGTTGAGCTGGGTGCCTGGGGTCAGCCATGAAGGAGTCAGGGAAGTGCGTTGTTAACAGGAAGCACTGGTGAGAGTGGAGGGGAACAAGCAGGCTAAAAGGTGAATTTTCTAGAACCTGGAGATCAGCTAATAGATAATGAGGAACTCACCTCTCTGCCCCCTTCAGCCCTACGCCAGGCCTATTCCCACTCCCTAGGTGAGGTGCTAGACTTTCCCCTGGTGAACCCCCGACCACGCCTGTGCAGGTGAGTGGCGATGCCAGGTTCTGGGGACTTCCCCCCTAACTGGAGCTGAGCAGCCACAGCTGTGTCCCGCCTTCCCTCTCCGTCGTGACCTCCAACTGACTGTGATCAGTAAACCAAGAAGGGGGGGTGCCTGGGTGGCTCAGTCGGTTAAGCGTCTGCTTTCAGCTTGGGTCATGATCCTGGAGTCCTGGGATCCATCCCTGATCCCTGCTCAGCTGGGAGCCTGCTTCTCCCTTTCTCTGCATGACTCTCTCCCTGCTTTGTTCTGTCAAATAAATAAATAAAATCTTAAAAAGAAAAAACCAAACAAACCAACCAAGAAGAACCCAGAGCATCTGTGGGGATTGCTAATCTGCGGCTCTGGGCAAAAGCATCTCTTCTCCAACTAGTTATTTAGCTGAAGAAGCATGTGGGTGTGGGGCCGCTCCTGGGGAGCTTGGCGACAGGACAGCCTGGCCTGTCTCATGCCCTGCCTCGCTCTTCAGGCTTGGCCTTTGCCACCATTTCTCATTTATGTGCTCACTTAACAAATACTTGTTGGGTGCCTGTTCCCAGGGCACCCGGCTTCCTGTTAAGGGCTCGGATTGTGGTCACAGGTCCATGTCCCCATGGTGATCAGAGTCCTGAGCAGGGTATGGACAAGCATTCTCATTAGCAGTAACAAGGCAGGGGACCGGGGAGGGCCAGGAGGTTTTCACTCACTCAGAATTACCTCTGGCTGCTGGGGGTAGGGACAGAGCCTGTAAGGACAAGAGACGGGACCACGGCTGACATGATGGGAAGCTCCTCTTCTTGCCTGGACCTGGGTACCTGGAGAGACGTGTCCCATGGGTGCCTCCTGGGAGATCCTCAAACTTCTGCCCCATGGAAGCTGGTGGTTCTACCTCTTGTCTGATAAGCCAGCTCACCCCAAATCTCTCAGGGCATCTCCCCAACATGGAGTCTCCTGGCTCCCAGGACTAGTTAAATTTTCTGCTTGGGAAGCCCACATGAGCTGCTTTAGGGCTGTGCCTTGAGAACGATGGCTTCGCTCCTGAGACCTGGTTTGAGGGCAGGGAGGGGGGCAGCCCTCGAGCCCACTCTTGATATTCTCTTCCCTTGGAAGTCACTCTGTAACAGAGGGTCTCCTTTTCTGAGCCGCTGGCTTCCCAGGCAGCAGGTCTAACTTTTATTCTGAATCATCACACTGATCCTGCACCCGTGGGGGCTTCTACAGCAGTTCATGTTCAAGAGAGATTCTCATCGCTTTAAGGAGCAATCATATTTCATGAGACTGAGGGCTCTGGAGTCGGAAACTCTGGGTTTGCACCCCAGGTTTTCCACCGGCTATCTGTGGGCCAACCACTCAGCTTTCTGCACCTCGATCTCTGCATCTAAAAAATGGGCCTGGTAACAAACAGTCCCTTCTTCAGATGGTGGTGCGAGCATCTGACGAGTGAAGAAAGCACTTGGCAAGGAGCCCGACACTGAGAAAACCCACAATGAACACTGGCTCTTATTATTGTCATATGTTTGCTCAACGGACCTTCACGACAACTCTGGGAAGTAGACGCTGTGCCCATTTCACAGATGGGGAAACAGATCACAAAACTAACAAGCAATGCACTCGCAGCTAGACCTCAAGCCTTTGTATTTTTTGCCTGCTCTGTCACTTTTCCCCCCAGAAACAAGATTAATAATGAGTAGATGGTGGTTCACACTAAGCACCAACAAACCTTGTCTGTAGAGGGTCAGCTAGGAAATGTGAGGCTCTGCAGCCAGATGTCTCTGTTGCAACTACTGCTCGCGGTCTCTGTACGGGAAAGCAGCCACCATGGAAATGAATGGCCATGTCTGTGCTGCTAAAACTGGAGGCCCCGCTAAATTGTAAATTTCATGTCATTTTTTCACCTGTCACGAAAGCTGTTCTTTTTTTTTTTTTTTCAACTAGTTAAAAAATGTAAAAACCATTCCTAAGCTCAAAGTTTCAACAAAAACCCTTGGCAGGCAGGTCAGGCAGGTCTTGGCCCACGGGCCCTAGTTCAGAGAATGGATTTGGAAGCCAGATGGCCCAGGGTTTGAATCCTGCTTTACCGCCTACTAGCTGTGTGGCCTCATTCCTCAGCCTCTGTGTGCCTCAGTTTCCTTAGGTGCTGGTAAGAGTAAGAGCATATACCATGTAGGCTATGGTGAGAAATGCACGGGTTAATTCAGGTAGAATGATCCCAACAGACCTGCAGCATGTTACATCTCGGTAAGTGCTACTCGTTACTCCTTAAGAATCACACACCTGTGTTTTCCATGTGACGATGAAAACAGTAGAAGCAAATGTGCTTTACTTTCATTACTCCTCACCCCTGCTTCTGCTCTTGGCCCCCTTTGTCCTTTACCAGGAAGTATTTTCTCGGCTGCATTGTTACACGTGTTGTAGTACTGCTTTATGCATCTTTTTTTATTTTTTAAGATTTTATTTATTTATTCATGAGAGATACACAGACAGGCAGAGACACAGGCAGAAGAAGAAGCAGGCCCCATGCAGGGAGCCCGATGCAGGACTTGATTCCAGGACCCCGGGATCACAACAAGAGCCAAAGGCAGACACTCAACCACTGAGCCACCCAGGTGCCCTTTATGCGTGTTTTTTACATTGATCAGATCACATGGTGCATGTTCATTCAGTCACTCAACAAACACAGCAGTGAACACAAAGAACCCACACTCCTGCCTTCATGGGTCCGTATTCTTTTTTTTTTAATATCATTTTTTTTTAAAGTTTATCCATTTATGATAGACATAGAGAGAGAAAGGCAGGGACACAGGCAGAGGGAGAGGCAGGCTGCATGCCGGGAACCCGACGTGGGACTCGATCCCAGAGCTCCAGGATCGTGTCCTGGGCCAAAGGCAGGTGCCAAACCTCTGAGCCACCCAGGGATCCTCATGGGTCTGTATTCTAATGTGAGGAGACAGACATTAATAAGCGAACCTGGTTACACACTGGTGTGGTGCGTCAGCGGTGACCAGCTGAGGGGGTGAGGAGGAGAGTTGAGGTGGGGATGCCCTTGACACATCGTGTTCTAGGAAGGTGACATCTGAACAGGGGTCTGGAGGAGCTCTCTCTGCAACCTGCTCTTGCCATCAGTCCTAAGTCCAAAGCCCTTTTGATGGCTTTACATCAAAATGAGCCCCCGTGTCTTTTTCTAGAACCCTCCAGGGTAGGGATCCTTTGTGGTCATTTAATAGTTTCCTGTATTGGTGGCCTTCATCGATTTCTTTCAATTAACAAGCAAAGCTGCTATCAACAGCTGAGCCAGGTCCCCTTCCGCAGATGAGGGAGGCTTCTCTAGACAGAGAAGCACAGATGCCGGATTGAGGGGTGGTCACGTTCACGTTTACAGAGACCACCATCTCTCAGGGCCTTCCCAGTACCTGGGCCTCCTCCAGGACCCAAGCCTAGCTGTTCCTATCTCCCTTGCACCGCCAGTCCCGGCTTCTCCAGCCTGCTCTGGCTTTCCGCCCGGGTGCTACATCATTCCTCTCTCGTCATTGCTGCCTCTCTGTCCACCTCGCCATCAGGACGCTTTCCAGGGCATCTGGCCTTGAGATTAGTGACTCAGGACAGCCCTCAGAGGGCCTTTTGAGGGGAACTAGGGAAGGACCATCCCTTCTTCTCCAGCTGGGCCTCCTGGGGAAGCCACTGAGGCCAGCAGCAACCCCCAGTAGAGGCATCTCCCTCCTCAGAGTGCTGGAGCACCGCTCCCTCGGACACCTGGGCCCCCACTGCCTGCTGCCCACCGCAGGTCTCAGCCCTGGCCCCGAGCCAGCTCGGGCTCCCAGGGGGCCCCCAGCCCTCTGTTCCCAGGCCTCCACTCCCAGGGGGCCCGGGAATCTTCCCCCGGGGCTCCTCTCATTCACAGTGGGGATGCATCTGTGGCAGGAAACAGGGTGAAAGAGCAGCGGCTGCATGTCCCGTCCTTAGCCCCAAAGGGACTCTGGTGTCCCTGGGTAACTTGATTACAGGGCTGCTCTGAGACTGGGCGTGGACGTGGTGACGAATCTTAACAAGGCCCGAGTGGGTGTTCTAGGTTTTGGAGGATTAGCCTGTGCTGAGTCTGGGAGGGGAGTAGCAGCCTGTTCAGCTCCAAGACACTACAGTTTGTGTTGTTAGCTTATAAATCCAACCAGGGCTCTGGAATTCACTTGCCAGGGAGCAGATTGGGGCCTGGTCTGTGCAGAGTGGGACCTGCCCCTGTCTGACCCAGAGCGGGGCCCAGAGTGGGACCCAGAGCGGGACCCAGAGTGGGGCAGAGGGCACTGCCCATGTGATGTCATGTGTGGCTTCTGCCTCAGGGGCCTGAACTGGGCAGACTCTGTGAGGCGGCACATCACAGGTCATCCCCTGTCAAAGGTGGGAGGGATGCCGGACATGCTGGTGTTTCCAGAAGTGGAGTGGGATAGGGATAGTGGAGGAGGGAGGGAGGAAGGGGGGAGGGAGGGGAGGAAGGAAGGGGAAGGCGGGAGGGGAGAGGGGAAGGAGGGAGGGGAGAGGGGAGGGAGGGAGGGCCAGAGGGAGGGAGGGGGAGAGGAGGGAGAGAGGCTGTAAATGGCGCTGAAGAGAAGAAAACCAAGCTTAGAGGAGAAACCACCCCCTAAAGATTTTGTCTGAGCCCCTGGATCCAGCCACATCTGATGCCGTTACTACTGGACCAGTTAAATCAACTGACAGGTTTCCTCTTCAGTCGAGCCATTCTGAGATGGGTTTCTGTTCACAAGCAACCAAGAGAGGTCAGTCTGATTCAAGAAAGGTTATGTCCTGTAGTTTAGGGCACTCGGGGAAGGATTCATGAAAGAGAAGATGGATAAGACTTGATCCAGTTCAGGGCAGGAGAGCACTAGTAAAGATCTGGAGATGGTTGTAATAAGCAACAAGGCTGGTCTGGTTGAACTGGCTAATAACTGGGGATGCTGAAATAGGAGACGGGGCTGACGTGTCCAAGTGTTTGTGCGTGCACACACCTGTGCTCCTACACCGTGGTGTGGCCTTCCGGCTTTAATCATGTGCCATCACTTCACAGTTAATAACACACCTCCACATCCCAGACTGCATGCACCTGGGTCTGTTTTTGTTCATCCTTGGACAGCAGCACCTGGCACAGTGCCTGGCACATAGCAGGCTCTCCATAAAGAGTTGTTCATGAGTAATGTAACCAGATCCAGCTAGTCCACTCACGCATGCGATTGCTGGGAGGGCTAGAAACACCACACATAACAAAACTCCCAGCCCCGCTGCTTGGACCACCATAGGTGCTTGGTAAGTAGATGTGCACATTATTAGGTAAGCGGTGGCATGCCTATTTTCCAGATTTGGGAATTGAGCCTCTCAGGAGTAGGGAGCATAAGCAAGAGCACATAATATGTGTCAAGGTGGGGCTCTGAACCCCAGTCCTCTGACCCCAAGAGAGAATCCAGCGTCCAGTCCCTGGAGGGCAGCAGGCAGCTGGCAGCGGGCAGCACACCAGGTAGGCCGACAAGGCTGTACATCCATGGGTCAGGTTGGGTCTGGCCGTCAGGCACACTTGATTCATGCAGGATGTTAGAAAAGTCTGAGTGACTTGCCAATATTTAAAAATCAGGAGGTGGGAGGTGGGCGGGGGGTGGGGGTGACTGGGTGACGGGCACTGAGGGGGGCACTTGATGGGATGAGCACTGGGTGTTATGCTATATGTTGGCAAATTGAACACCAATAAAAAATAAATTTATTAAAAAAATAAAAAAATAAAATCAGGAGGTTTCACAGGAAAACATGCACAAATTTGTAGCTTCTGGTGAAAAATCAGAAAACCTGGCCATTTTGGGCCCCCTTTCCACATGGGACTGAGAGGCCTGATCACCCCCTCCTACACAGATACATGCTCCATAGTCCCCACTATTCTCGACTGTCCCCTCTTGCTCCCAGCTCGCTATCCTGTGTATGTGACTACCTGGCCCCTGGTGATATCTGCCCGGGGCAAGGGGGGGGTGGGGTGGGGGAGGGACCTTGTGCAGCGATTCAGAGAGAGATGAACTAGGGAGGAGTCATCATTCTAAGCCAGAGAGCCCTGGGTATGACAGGTGCCAGGCCCAGGGCTAGTGGCAGTGACAGTGCAGAAGAGAGAGGGAAGGGAAGAATGGGGAAAGAACTGATCCAGAAAGCTATGGGGGATGCAAAGGCTGCTTTGAAGATTTAGTTGGGACAGGAATATTTGTTGGTCTCCAGGTTTTTTTTAATAGACAGTTTAGATGAGACATCACTGTCAATCTCTCCTCCTTCGTCCTCCTTCCCTCCCCATAAGCCAGGAATCAAGAAACTATAGCCCCTTGGCCAAACCAGGCCCACTGCCTGTTTTTATAAATAAAGTTTTATTGGAACTAGTCAAGCTTATTTGTTTCTACATTACCTGCGGTGGCTTGTACACTATAATAGCAGACTTACGTAGTTGCAACAGAGACTGTATGGCTTATAAAGCCTAAAATATTTAGTACAGGGCCCTCTGTAGAGGAAAGCTTGCTGTCCTGATCTGAACTCCTGTGTATTGAGTATTGCTGTGTAGAAGAGGCTCTTCTGATGCTCTACGTGTATTAACTTACGTGATCATCAAAAACCTTTCTAATAAAACCACAATGAAATACCACTATACCCCAGTAAAACAGCCCAATAAAAAAGACAATACCAGTGTTAATGGGGAATGTGAAGGAACTGGAACATTGGAACATTCCTGGCTGGGGATGTAAACTGGTTCAACCATGCAATGTATCCTGTGTCCCAGCAATTCTATTCCCAGGCGTGTAACCAAAAGGAAAAAGTATGTAGGTCTACACAAAGCCACGTGTAAGGATGTTCACAGCAGCCTGATTCTTAACAGGGCCAAACTGGAGACAACGAAAATGTCCATCAGGTGTTGAACGGATTCCTACTTGCCATCTATATAACAGAATGCTACACAACAAGGAAGGGGACACTGCTGACTTGGGCAGACACAGGGATGGCTCTCACAGGTGTCAGGCTGAGTGAATAAAGCTCGACCCAAAAGAGCACACACAACATGATCCAGGCAAAACCAATCCATGGTGATGGAAGTTGGAATACAGGTTACCTCGGGAGTGGGGGTTTTGACTGCATAGGTGTATAAGGGAGCCTTCTGGGGGCTGGAAATCCTTGTATCTTGACCTGGGTGGCATACCCATATATGGAAGTTCCCTGAGCTGTCCACTTAAGATCTGTGCACTCTATCTTATATAAAACAAATTAGCAGGACTAGAAAAACCATGACATGGGGCACCTGGGTGGCTCAGTGGTCGAGCATCTGCCCTTGGCTCAGGTTGTGATCCCAGGGTCCTGGGATCGAGTCTCACATCAAGCTCCCTGCATGGAGCTTGCTTCTCCCTCTGCCTGTGTTTCTGCCTCTCTGTGTCTCTCATGAATAAATAAATAAAATATTAAAAAAAAAAGAAAAGCCATGACATGGAAAACAAACAAGTTGAGGCTTAATCACATAATGGAATGCTACACAAGAGTGAAGGATCTACAGCCCCAGGTGACAACATGGATGTGAAGCAAAAGGAGCCGGACACAGAATTCGTGTGTCATGCTGCAAGTCTGAGCCATGGCTGTCCCTATGGGAGGGTGTTTGGTGGAAGGAGGGGCTTTGGGGGCAGGCAGTGAAACTGTGCTTCTTGACCTAGCACACTAGCAGGTGCTGGTGACATTTGCCTGTTCGGCTGGTGAAAATTCACTGAACTGGACTGTTCTCGCACTTTCTGTGAGAATATTCTGTTTCAGCATATTGTGAACAATGCTCTCAGAAACAGAGACTATTATTTGAGAGATGAAAATAGGAAGAAGATGCACGTAGCTGGCTTGAGATCACTCATTTAGATCAGTGTCACCATCCGAAGCCAAGTAGTTAAGCTCCTTTGTCACGCTCCTAACTGCCTCCCTACCCCCCAGCCGGCGACAGGCAGCACTTACCTTGGAGTAGTCAAAGCCGTGCTTCTCCTTCACCCCGTTCCGACAGAGTGTGTAGTTATAAAAACGAGAGTTTTTAAGGAGGCCGACCCACTCCTTCCAGCCAGGCGGCACATAGGAGCCATTGTATTCGTTAAGATACTTCCCGAAGAAAGCTGGAGGGGGAGAAGGATCATGAGGCCACGTGAGAAAGCAGAGAGCAAAAGTCTCCTGTCACCCGACCACCACTGTGGTGTCCCCAAGGCTTGGAAACAGGGCTACCCTCTGAGCCATGGAGTCCTTTGAAAAGACCCCCGACCTGCTTCTCAAAATTTTTTTTAAAGATTTATTTATTCATGAGAGACAGAGAGAGAGAAAAAGAGAGAGAGAGAGAGATCCTGGGTCTCCAGGATCACGCCCGGGGCCAAAGGCAGCGCTAAACCACTGAGCCACCCGGGCTGCCCTCAAATGTTTTTATGTGCATAAAATACATTGGATCTCAGAGAAAATAAATCATTTTGACGTATAGTTATCTTAAACATTGAAAGAACTTGTCTCTGTAGTAACATGACCCTTTAAAAAAGATAGTACCCTGCGAAGAGTAGTAATTTCAAAGCAATGGTAAGTGAAAATATTTTATTTTGGGGTATCTGCCACACTGCCATGGAATATCACAGTATCAGTGATTTCTCCAGATGACAAAATTACAGCTTCTCTTGTGCTATGGTCCATGGCCTCCCTTCATAATCGAAGCCACGGCTAAGTTACGACGCAGGTGCGTAAAAATAAGAACGCGATTCTTTCCCATTCTTTCCGACGGACCCCTTGAACTCTACTACACGGTGACCGGAGTGCCTAACATCAGAACACGAGCGATACCAAATGTTGCTGGGGACGTGGAGCAACTGGGACTTTACACCCAGCCAGGGGTCGTGCAGCCTGGTCCCTCGCCCGTGGGAGGCTGACCAGCAGTGTCTGCTGAACTTGGACACCCTCATGCCTTCCGACGGGCGATCTGAACCCTGGGTATTTACTCAGCAGTGAGGCATCCATTCATTCACCAGGCACGAGCAGGACGTGCTCAGGGTAGCTCTGCTCGTGATAGCAAATAACTAGAAACACGCCAGCTGTCCATCAACCAAAGCAGGGGTTGGCTCCGCTGCTGGGTACTTGTGTAGCGGAATACCACGCCCGGACAAGAAAGAATGGACCGGTGTCATGTTCAAGAACACAGATGCATCTCGGCCACCTAATCACGTTAAGAGAGAGAAACCAGATATGAAAGCATGCTGTATGGTCTCACTTCTACGATGTTCAGAAAGAGGCAAAACAGATCTCTGGTGCTGGAGAACAAGCAGTGGTTACCGAGGGCCATGGGTGTGCTTCTCGGGGGACGGCCTTGCCCTATTTCCTGCCGGAAGCACCCACGAAACCCCACTGGCCTGGACGTTCACGAGCAGTGAGCGTCTCCACATGCACGTTTCACGCCAGCAACAGAGCTTATGTAAAGATCACCCTGATTCATCGCGAAGGGGATCTACTCCCAAACTATGTGGGTGAAGAGGCAACATGCAAGATCTTCTTTATGATGCTTTCTCGTTCTTTTCCTTTCCCACCAAGCAAGTGTGATCTTTAATAATGACCACCTATAGGACCATTTTTAAGAAATGGAAAAATCTGTGAGCGTTTTCCCAGAGACGGAGGCCCCGTGCTGGCTCTCTGCTTCGGATGAGGACCCTGGGGCTCTGAGACCCACAGGAGCTGGTGCTGAGCGCGAGAAGGCGAGAGTTCCAGATGGGTGAAGGGAGTGAGAGAGATCTCGCCAGCAGAGGGCTTAGCACCGGGCCTGGCAAACTGTGAGCGTTCAGTGGGCGCCAGTTCAGGGCCCAAGATGAGAGGAGACAGGGGAGCTGAACATCCGTAGGAGGAGGAGTGGACTGAGCCTGGGCTCTGCTGCCAGTGGAGGATGAGACGGGTTCCTCTATCTGGAACCTTCGAGAAAGCATGGGGAGCTGCCTTCAGCTTCTTGCTCCCAGAGAAGAGAGGCCTGAGCTGGGAGAGCGAGGATGCAGCAGGAGCTCTCCATGGGGAAGGGGAGGGGGTGGTTCCTGGAGGCCTGGCAGGTGGCTGGCACCGACTGGGAGCTGGAAGCCTCTTTAGGACCTAAGCAGCCTTTCCCGAATCCCTGTGCCATGGGGCAAGGGGAAGCATGTCCATCCAGTCCTCTCCTTGCAGCTGAGGAAACACCTCCCAGAAGGATCTGGGCACCAGAGGAGGTGAAAATAGGAAGGGAGAGCCCTGAGCAGCTTCGGGGTAAGGCCCAGGGTGGGGCCTCCCTTTGCGTGTGAGGGCAAAGCAAAACCAGAAAGATCCCTGGCATTCTGGGGATGAGGGATGGGGGGAGTGGCTGCCCCGGCTCTGAGTCTCTGGGGACATCCAATATTTAGGTGCTGGGTGCCTGCTGGGTGCCTGCTCACACAGCGGCCACAGGTCCCCGGCTGGGTCCGAGGACTGAGGTGTGGGCTGGAGTCAGGGGCTGCGGTGTCCCAGCACCTGGCCAGAGGGAGCCCTGATTCTTCCCCCAGGAACATGGTCAGACACTGTTGCATCCGCCCCCTGGAAACAGTGATGCCCAACCAGGGGCGGTTTTGCCCCTCAGGGGACACTTGGCAATGTCTGCAGACTGGCTTCTGGTTTTGTCACAGACTGGGGTGGGACGTGCTGCCAGCATCCAGGGGGTGGGGGCCAGAGATGCTGCTAAACATCCTACAAGGCTCAGGACCACCCGCAGCAGAGAATCATCATCCCATGTAGAATGTCAGGAGTCTGCAGGTGAGAAGCCCTGGTACTGCACGTTCCTCCCTAAAAGAACCGCACAGGGAGGACTAGAAAGGCCCCTCGAGGTCAAGTCCAGTGCAGAAGATAAGATCTACTAAACATCAATGACCTTATTCCTTACGCTTGGTGCGTCTTCCCATAGTAAGGAGCTCTACTCTGGAAGCACGTCGGGCCTCTCTCCACTCTCTCCTGCTCCCCCTCCTTGGAGAAGAATGACAAAGGACAGGGGTCAGCAAACATTTCCTGCGGAGGCCCAGACAGTAAATGCCGTAGGCTTTGTGGGCCAGATGGTCTCTACTGCAAGTACTCAGGAGTTGTAGAAAACAGTCACAGATAATAAATACGTGGGCATGGCTCTGTTCCAATAAAACTTTATTTACAAAAAGAGACGGAGGGCCAGGTGAGTAAAACAACTGGGAGGAAAATATTAAGGGAATAATAAATCATTGTGCCCATGCGTGGTAAAAATCGGGATGGGGTAACACTGCCTTGGGCATGTGTGGATTCATGTATCAACAACTATTTATTATGCCCCGATGGTATACCAGGCAATGGCAACACAGCAGTGAATGAGGCCACCGGGGTCTCTGCCCTCATGAGGTGGACATTCCAGTGGAGGACCGTGGCAAGTAAGGGTGGTGGTGTTGGCAAAAACAGTGACAAAGGAAATAAAGGATAGCATTGCAACAAAGTGGCCAGAGGTGGACCCCTGGAGGCGTCACTGGGTTGAGTGATCAGGGAAGGCTGCTGAGCAGTGATGAGAATGAGTCAAAGGAACGGGAATACAAGAGAAACTGCTCCAGACAGAGGGAATAGCATGTGCAAAGGTCCTGAGGTAGGGATAAGCTTGGGGGCCTTTGAGAACCAAAGGAGGCCAGTGAGGGAGGAAGGTGTTAGAGGATAGAGGGATGAGATCATGAGGAGAAGCAACAAGAGGCATGGCAGAGAACCTTAAAAGGGTCCGCACATCCCCTGAAATATTATACATTAGCTTTTGCATTTTCCTGGAGTCAGGACACATTCTGAAAGTACCCCAAGACCACAAGTAATTTCAGAAGCACAGAACTTCCCTCAGTTTGCAGAGGGCATACAAGAGCCAGGGGGAAAGGTGCTCTGAATTCCCTGCTGGGAAAATTGGGTTCTCTCCCAGGTCCCTCAAATCCAGCTTGTGAGCCTATGGTTTGTCCCTGAAGATCTGGGGCAAGGTCCCTCCCGATGACTGTGCCAGTCGGAATGCTAAAGAGTTTTGCTCTCGGCCTGGCCGGTGGGATAACTCTTTCTTGTGGGGTGGGATGTGGGGCACCTCGGGAACCCCACCCCTGCCCATTATCACCCAATGCCACGGGTGTCAGAATGTCTGTGGTGATTTCCTCTGCTGGAATCCTCTCTTTCACATCTCTCTCCAACCCCCAACCCTTAAAAAAAAATCCCAAAAGAGTTTATTATTCAGGCTTCACAAGACCCCAGAAAACAGGGCTTCAGTCAAAGGCTTTTAGTGCCAAATTAGTTTTGCTCTCATTTGATTAGATTTCCCCAAGGCAGTTTTTAAAATGGTTATTCCGGCACCAGTTGAGGTGGGAGAAGCAAATTAGCGTGGGCCCTGGGGCTCCGGGGCTGGGAGATACAGCCAGGAGAATGAGCCGGAATTAAAATCAAGATTAAAAATACAGCCCATGTCATGGCTGGGGCCCAGGGTCGCTGAGCTTTCGCGCCCGGGACGCGGTGAAAGGAAGAGTAGCAACCCCAGGGCTGGTGCGAGGGTAGAGCAATTTGGCAGGCAGATTAAGAGGAATTAAATGCCAGGCCAGGAAAGGCCACTGATAATGTGCCAGCTGACGCTGCCCGTGGGGAGCAGGCTGGCATCAACTGAAAGGACCGAGCGCTCACTGCCTCCCGTGTGCCAGGGACAGGGGGGATATTTACACCTGGTGCTGGAGACTTCTGTTAACCTGCTACCTCCTTCCCGACTGCGGTCCTTTGGGTACCACCACTTCCTGACTTAAGTACACATGGGCCGATCTCCGGACTCTGGGGCTGCAGGCATCATCTCAGCTGGACCAATCGGCGCACTACGTGCCCCTGGCTACCCTCGTTGGTTCAAGGGCAGGCATGTGACCCAAACTGGGCCAATGAGAGCGAGCCCTGGGATTTTTAGGGAGCTACTGGAAAAGAGAAGTTCTCCCAGTGGGCTTAAAGGTGATGGGATTCAAACTTGAAGCTGCTGGCAGCCATCTGGTCACCATAAGGGGAGTCTGTTTGAACACGCAGTAGCATGGAACAAAGCAGCCATGAAGGGGGTGGGGAAAGAGGGAGGGAGGAAGGAAAGAGAGATGAATAGAGAAAGAGAGATACTGTCCCAGATACTAGTTTGAGTCCCTGGGTCCACTCCTACCTGAAGCCACCTCTCATGCTAGCATTTTCAGTCCCCTTAGTGATTCCTAATCTGAGGACATTGGGCAATGGGGATATTTTTGATTGTCACAGCTGAGTGGGAAGGTAGCAGTGGCATCTAGTGGAAAGAGGCTACGGATGTGAGTAAACATCCTATAATGCATAGGACAACCCCCCGGCCCCTACCACCGCCTCACCGGACAAAGAATCATCTGGTTCCAAATGTCAGTTGTGCCAAGGTTGAGAAAGTCTGAGTTACATAACCCAATAAATCCATCACTCCACTTTTGGTTGTTGCTATTTACGTAATTTCATGTGAGTTGAACTCTTGTGCTTGCAATGAAAAGACCCAAAGAAAAGAAGATGAGATGCTTAGCGGAGAGCAGGGTTTGGCAGACCAACTCTGAGCTGCCACCTGTTTTTGCAAATACTTTCATTGGAACCAAGCCACACCCACTTGCTTATGTATCGTTACGGCTGCATGCACGCTACAATGGCAGCCTGGAGTTGTTGCGACAGAGACCATGTGGCTCTGAGTCCAAAATATTTACTATCTGGCCCTTTGCAGGAAGGGTTTTCCAACCCTTGGCGTTATGAGGAAAATTCCTTGTGTGGGGTGAGGGATCCCTCAGGGATTTGAAACGGCTGTGTTACACCTGGAGGAAGAAGCGCCAGTTATGCAGAAGTAGACTCTGAAACGGGCCACAGCAGCCAGGGGGCTCCGCCGTGCAAAGGAGTGACCCAATGCTGGCCCAGCAATGACAAACAAGAACAGAACAGGTGACTGGCCACAGGTAGTCTTTGCTTTGAATGGTCTCAATACGCACAAATGTTAGTTTCTACAGTTCAGCTGAAGACTACCAGTCTCCCACAATGTGGTTCCGGTGTAGCTACCACGGTACATGAACTGTAATTGCACAAAGTACAAATTTTGCTACTGGTTCTCCAGTCCACCCATCACTGTGTAAATAACAGATGCATAGAAGGATCAGTGTGGCCTGCCATGTCACTTCTTGCAAAATCTATTGGTGACCATCCCTGTGCATCTGTTACTCAGTTCACGCACAGACAACAAGGCTTGTGGCTGGGTTGCCTCCTTGTCTCCTGATGATAATCTACAAGACAGGATACAGAAGTGGGTTGTTGAGGGGAGAACCAGCCAACGGAGATGAAAGTGCAACAAGAAATGAAAAGCTAGCTGGAGTGGAAAGTCAAGGGGAAGGTAGGAGTCAGAGAAGAGATGAAGTTGACCATGGCGACGTCGACACACACACTGCAGGAAGCTCTTGATTTACAGCCAGACGGCTTGATCGCCGATAATAAATGAAGAATTGTGATTATGACAGAAAAGATGAAGATGTCCCAGAGCAGGTGACGCTGGCAAAAACACCCCACATGAAAGGGGCTCTTGGAGATATGCTGCAGCACTGAATGCTGTGTGTCCTTGGGCAACTAGTTTAATCTCTCCTGATGCCTCGGTTTCTCCACTTACAAAAAGGAGATGATGACAGTATCTAACTCGTGCGTTGCTCTGAGAATAGACATAAGTGGGCACACCTCGTCTTGTCACGCTTCGCTCTCCTGAGCTTCCCAGACATTGCATGTTTTACAAACTGAAGGCTCGTGGAGCCCTATGTCCAGTGAGTCTACTGGTGCCCATTTTCCAATAGCACTTGCTCACTTTGTGTCTCTGTGTCATGTTTTGGTAATTCTTGCCATATTTCAAGCCTCTCCATTATTATTATATTTGTTACAGTGATCTGTGATCAGTGATTATGACTCACCAGAAGCTCAGAGGATGGTTAGCATTTTTTTTTAGAAATAAAGTGTTTTTAAATTAAGGTATGTGCATTGTTTTAGACATAATGCTCTTGCACACTTAAGAGACCACAAGATTATGCAAACATAACTTTAATATGCACTGGGGAGCCAAAAAATTCATTTGACTAGCTTTATTGCAGTATTTGCCTTATGGTGGTGGTCTGGAGCTGAACCTGCGGTATCTCTGGGATATGCCTGTACTGCTTCCACCCGGCACATGACACGTGCCCGCTAAGTGATGGTTCCATTATGACCAATGGGTCCCCCTTCCCAGCCACTTCTTGCTCCACGGATACCTCATTTAATAGACTTCCTACAGAGTCAGATGTCAAAGGATGCCTGGGTGGCTCAGCGGTTGAGCGTCTGCCTTCGGCCCAGGGCATGATCCTAGGGTCCCGGGATCGAGTCCCACATCGGGCTCCCTGCATGGAGCCTGCTTCTCTCTCTGCCTATGTCTCTGCCTCTCTCTCTCTGTGTCTCTCATGAATAAATAAATAAAATCTTAAGGAAAAATTTGAGTCAGAGACAGATGTCAAAATCCACCCTCCAACTTTAAGAGGCTGGTTAACCCCCAAGTCCTTTTGAATCCCCTCCCCCCGTCCCGGTCCTGCAGGCCCAGGCAGGCAGCTCTTTGATGCGAAGCTCCGTGCACCTGTTCCCCTCCTGGCTGTCTCCTCCATTTGTCTGAGTAAAGTGCTGCTGGGGAGCCATTCAGAGTCTGATGAGAGGACCAGACCCTTCTGTTATCTCTCCCAGCCCTGAATCTAACTGAAATTGCCTCATAATAATCGCATTTGTGGTCTATAAAAGCTGGGTCTTGCAGTGACTGGAGACTCAGATTAGCCGGTAATAAATCTGACGCAGGAGGGCAGATGGAGGCATCATCTTAGATACAAGGGAGATGGAGGGTGTCCACAACTGGAAGCTAACAGGAATCCTGGGGCCACCTCCCTGTGCTGGGGAGCTTGTCTAGCCGGGATGGGGGCCGGTGTGGTCCTGAACATCAGGGCAGCCACCAGTTACTCCTCTGGGTCATGCAGGAGGCGATACAGGGGACCAGCCAAGAGTGCCTCTCTGTGGCCAGATTCTCCTGGTCTGTCGCCTCCCGATCGTGGAAACCCCGGCAAGTGACTTCACTCCTCCTTGCTTCGGTGGGCGGCAATCACTGTGAGCCGCTGCCTGCTGTCATGTGGAGGGAAGGAACCGACCGGTGTAAGGAACGTGAAATAGTACCTGGCACGTCCTCAGTGCCAAGCCAGTGGCAACCTGGGAGACTTCCACCCGCTGCCCATGGGGAACCTTCTCAACCCCCCATCATGGGCCATCTGGATGGAACTAGCAGCAGGGCTGTTTTAAGGGCACTGGCATCTCTCAACACACATTTATCCCACACCATCTCCACCCACATCCTACATTAGCGATAATGGATAAATAACTAAGAGTCGAAATATTCCAGAGTTGACTGGTTGAATCATGCTACGTTTTGTTATTTACATTCACATATAAATAGTTCACTAAATATTTATTCAGTTTTATTTGGCAGTTTCCACCAAATGTTTTGGAGCCAACAGAGCCACACGTGCATGAACACACACACACACACACCCTCTCTCTCTCTTTCCTTCAGGTAACCCCTGAGAAGCCACAGCCTCTGCACTCCTGGTTCTTCCCAAATACAAAAGCCCCAACTGTCAACCAAGGTGCCCCTTCTCACCTAAGGGGTGAGTGTATGGCTGAGCTTGGCCAATCAGAATCTACCCTGGGACTTTGAGTTTTGAATACTGAGCTAGGAGACTCAAAGGCAGAAAAGCTGTTGGAGTTTTGTAAGATCCCTAACATTGTTCAAATGTTGCAACCTGGGAGCACCTGCGTGGCTCAGTCGGTTCTGACTCTTGGTTTTGGCTCAGGTTGTGATCTCACGGGTCATGAGATGGAGCCCTGCGTCAGGCTTTGCACTTGCAGGGAATCTGCTTGAAGACTGTCTCCCTCTGCCTCTCCCCCCACTTGCACACATGCACTCTCTCTCTCTCAAATAAATAATCTTTTTAAAAATTGTAAAAAAATATACATATATAAATAAATAAAATAGCTCTGCATCCTGAATCCACAGATCTAGTGTTTAGGAATCCAAATAAACAAGGCAAGACCATCAGGTGACAAAGTCTCAAAAGTGACAGAAACGTGTCTTGCTTCTTCATCCTCATTTCCTTGCTTGTGGTAGAAATGGCCTTCCCTGATCTTGCTGACTCCCCTCTAGCCTTCCCATAACCCAGTCACCTCCAAACAGCCAGGAGGACCCTTCTGAACCCAAGACCGTTCCTACCACCCCCCCTTCAGTGACCTGTCCACCTGTCCTGCTCCCTCTGCCCACGCCTCCCACCACTCACCCCTCTGCTTACTCTGTCCTGGCCACTCCAGGCCCCCATTCCTTAAAACATGCCCAACTCACTGCCACCTCAGGGCATTTGCACCTGCTCTTCCCTCCCACCTCACACATGGGCCTTCTCCCTCTCCCATGGACTGGCTCCTTCTCGCTGTGATGTCTCAGATCAGATGGTACCTCCTCTGAGGAGCTTTCCCTGATTGCCTTATTTCAAGGCCCCTGTCCCTCTGCACCAGGCTGTTTGTCTCCTCTGTGGCCTCAGCACTCTTTAAATCACCTGTGGGTGTGTTTGCTTTCTTGTGTATCATCATCTCCCCACGCAGGGGCCTTTTCTGGGTGCTATGGTGCGTGCCCAGGACCTGGCCTGGAGCAGGTACACAGTCACAGCTGCTGACAGGGTGGCCGGGGCAATGGCTGTGGGGGAGACGCATAGGCTACGCAGTGCAAAGCTGCCCCTCGCCAGTGTTTTAAGCCTCTCTCCCTCCCTGGGAGGGTAGGAGGACTGGAGACGCAGCAACTCGATGTTTTATTGAGAGACTTCTAGGACAGTGCCTGTCTGCAGACGGGAATGCTGGCTGTTGGGGGGGTGGGGGGCAGGGAAGGTGGCAGAGATGTCAACCCAGAGCCTGTGTGCAAAGTACACCTAACATGTGTCAGGCCAACTGGGGTGGGTACTCCCCAAGGGACACTGGGGCCATGTCTGGAGACATTTTTGGTTGTCCCAACCAGCAGAGAGGGTGCTATTGGCATCTAGTGGGTGGAGACCAGGGATGTGCTAACTGCCCTACAGTGCACAGGGTGGCCCTCACCAGGGAGGAGGCTCCTACTCTCCGGTGGCAGTGGTGCCTGGGTTGAGAACCCCAGCAATGCAGAGGGGGTGCGGGTGGCTCTGAAGGGCTTGGTTTCCAGAGTCAGAGGGCCAGGCTTTGAGCCCTGTCTCCTCGGGCACGTGAGCGGGCTCCCTAAGCCTCAGTGACACCATCTATAAAATGGGAACAACAACAAATGAGATCATGTCTGGCACAGAGTAAGCACTCCAAAAAAAGGAGCTCTGAGAGTTCTCAAAATATAACCTGCTTCCTTTTTCAGGTGGTGGCAGTGCGGGGGTGAAAACACAGGTTCCCAGAGACATGAAAATGGGCTCTAGAAACCAGCAGCGATGCCGCCTTGGAAAATGCCAAGGCCCCTCCGAGACTCCAGTGACGAGCTCAGGGAAGGACGTTGATACTGCACAGAGGGGTCAGCTGGGCACGACACACATCCATTAGCAACGATGGCCTGGGCTGCGGGAAGGGGCCAATGACAATAAACAACATTTGCCAGAGCAATTCGGAAAGGTCAGTGAAAAATGAAGTAGAAGCCTCTGGAAAGTCCATCTTTCCTGGAAGAAACCACTCCATTTCACAAGCCAGGATTTTGGGAAAACAAAAAGGGGTGTTTGCTTTTCATGACACCTTCTAAATTCTAGTTGTCTGTGTGCCTCTTTCCCACGTTTTGTCATTGTTAGGTATTGTTTGTGTGGTCACAAACTCCCTATTTTCCTTCAGGTCAATTTGTCCAGTGCCAAACAGGCATTTCGAGCAGGGCTCTGGCTCTGTCCCCAAACCCGCTTCTCTCCCAGCGTTCCGGTCAATGCCGGATGGTCAGGCCACACACCTGGGAGCTCCTTGTCCCCGCTCACTGCCACTGACCGTCTATCACGGTGGTTCTCCCTTCAGGAGGGACTCAGGACTGAGCACTTCCCACACGTCACTGTGACCGGCTTGGTCCCAGCCACCCCCGTCTCTCACCTGGACCCTGCTGGAGCCCCCTTCTTGCCCCCTGCCCCACCCGGTCTTGTGCTGCAGTAGCCAAAGCCATCTGCTAAACCACAGATCCCATCAAGTCATAGTTCTGCTCAAAACCCTTCAATGGTGGGACGCCTGGGTGGCTCAGTGGTTGAGCATCTGCCTTCGGCTCAAGTGGTGATCCCGGGGTCCTGGGATCGAGTCCTGCATTGGGCTCCCTGCTCAGTGGGGAGCCTGCCTCTCTCTCTCTGTGTCTCTCATGAATAAATAAACAAAATCTTAAATAGCAAAAAACAAACAAAAAACGAACCCTTCAATGGGTGTCACATTCAAACTAAATTCCAGAGCCCTTGGCATGGCCCGCAAGGTCCCACGGGATCCCTCTTCTGCCCCTTCCCTGACCTCGGCTCCCTCTCTTTGCCTCTGTCTGTTCCCCTCCAGCTACAGTGGCCTCTTGCTGTTCTCCAGGCCTAAAGCTCATTTGTGCCTCAGGGCCTTGGCTCTTGCTATTCCCTCTGAAGGATCCACTTCCTCGGACACCTGCATGGATTTCTTCCTCATCTTGTCCAGGCATTTGCTCAAATATTACCTTACTGGGTTACATCCCTAACCATCCTGTTAAAATGTTCTCTCCCTAGGCTGGTGCTCCTTCTTCTCCTCATGTCGTTTCTCAACGGTATTTCTCACCCCCTAATTTATTTTTCTTTGGGGTTTTATCACCTGCCTGCCCAACTAGAACATCAGCTCCTTGGGGTCAGGGCTTTCTGCATTCCTTATTCCCGCCTGTGTCCCTAGACGTAGAACAGAGCTTGGGAAGCAGTAAGGCTTCAACAGACATTTGTGGCACAAATGAGCGAATGACTGAAGCTCCGAACACCCAGGTTCTGGGAAGCCTGTGGGCATCATGTCTCATTGAGGGAAGAGCAGATTCTCGTAGCCCACTGCACAGGGTACATCATCTCTGAGTGGAGAAGCAGGGAGAATAGTTTCATTATTGTCTTTCTATTTGATTTCGTGGCATCTGCTTGATTGAATCTGGATCTACTTAATCCACACAGGGCCTGGCTTCACTGCGGGGTGCTCTGCAGAAGCGAAGAAGGCCCCGAGGCCAGTGTCAGGCGACAGCACTGGTTCTTAAACATTCTGGTACCAAAATCCTTTTATTATTATTTTTTAAATATATATTTTTTTAATTTGAGAGACAGAGTGAGCAAGAGAGGAGGAGCAGCAGAGGGAGAGAGGGAAGCAGACTCCGTGCTGAGTGTGGAGCCCAACATGGGACTTGATTGCAGGACCCGGGATCATGACCTCAGCCGAAGGCAGACGCTTCACTGACTGAACCACCCAGGTGCCTCCCAAAGTCCCTTTAGACTCTTAATTCTTGAGAACCCCCAATAGATTCATTTATGTTGATTTGATCTAGTGATAGCTAACATGTCAGAAAACTGGGACATTTAAAATACATTAATTCATTTAAAAATAGTAATAACAAACCAACTTGTTACTGCATATTTTTAAGAATAAAATGTAAGTATATTTTCCCCAAAACAAAATAAAATCAGTGAGAAGAGCTGTACTGTTTTGCAAGTTTGCCAATCTCTCTAATGTCCAGTTTAATATAGGACAGCTGAATTCACATATCCACCCCTGCATTCAGCCTGTTGCGATATATTGTTTTGGTTAGGTCTTGAAAAATCCAGCCTTCCATGGATACGCGCAAAGAAAGGAAAGGAGTATTTTAATGCTCCTTTGAGATAACTGTGGGTATGTTACACAACCTCAGGAAACACTGTACTCTTGAAACAAATAAGGGCGAAGGGCAAATCCTGTCTCAGTTTTATCATGAAAGTAGTTCCAGGTCCAGGGCTCCAGGCTCACACTTGGAGAACCGCTGGATTGGAGGCTAATGATGTTCCCCAACAACCCAACGAGACAGACATGCTTTTTGTCCCCATTTTACAGGGACAAAAACTGAGGCATCGAGAGGTGTAGTCGCTTTGCGCCCAGCATCCCACAGTGGCTGGTGAGTGGCATAGCTGAGATGCTAACCCAAGGGCCGTCTCCACTGGCCACCCTGCCCCACCTCCCAGCAGGCTAGCATCCCTGGTCATTGCAGGGGAGCGCCTCCTGTCTGCTGCGGCGTGGGAGGCAAAGAAACTCCTTTTTAAAAAAAATATTTTACTTATTTATTCATTTGAGAGAAGTAGAGCACAAGCAGGGGGAGGGGCAGAGGGAAAAGCAGGTTTCCTCTGAGCAGGGAGCCTGATGTGGGGCTTGATCCCAGGACCCTGAGATCACAACCTGAGCTGAAGGCAGGTGCTTACCTGACTGAGCCACACAAGTGCCTGGCAAGGAGACTCTTGAGGGTAAAAGAAAACAGCAAGTGAGATGCTCAACAGCTAAAGGCAGGGGCAAGGACAGACCAACCTCGTGATCCCAGAGACCCTGTCCCTCCATAGACTCTGACTACACTCCAGAGTGCTTCCTGCTGGAAGGTGAAATATCTGGTGAGGTCACTGCCCACGCTCCATCCTACAAGGTTCATCTGCCTGTGGGCTGCTGCAGGCTATTCCCAGATCCCAAGCCCCTTGCCTTTCCCAGAGTGCCAGTGTGGGCACATGGGAGGTGGCCAGACATCACCCAGGTGGCTCTTTCCAGATGTGTAGGAGGGCTTTAAGGGGTGCTATTGTCTTGGATGGTAGTCGGGCGTGAAGCTGAGTGTGGGCTCTGGAGCTGACAGCCTGGCTTTTAAATCCAGCCATTCCCATCTCCCAGCTCAGTTTTCCCAACTGTAAAATGGGGATAATAATATGCTCCCTGACAAAGGTGTTGGGGAGAGTTCAATGAGGACACACAGGGAGACCACCCCCAAAATGTTGGTCCCTATTTGAATTCTAACATTACTTATCAGGATGTTATATATTCATTCATTTATGCACGCATACATTCGCTCATTCAGCAAACATGTAGAAGACCACTGCTTATGTGGCAGGCATGGTTCTAGGTACTAGGACACCACCGAACAAAACAGAATAAATGAACAAACAAGTAAAACCACACCCTTGTGGAGATTATGGCCCAGGATTGAGGACCCCTGGAAGCTGTCACAGTAATTCAGGAGAGAGGCTGGGATGGTTCTAGGCAGGTGGGGGCAGAGGGCTGGGTTGTCTCAGGCTATTTTTGGAGTTGGAACCGCCATGGTTTGCAGATGGATTAGATGTGGTGTGGGAAGAGAAGGACAATTTCGAGGTCTCTATCCTGAGCACCAAGGACATCCACCCATCATCGAGGAAGGGGGCACTATGGGAGGGTCAGGTTCTTTGTGGAGGTGACAAAGAGCTTGAGGTCACACACATTAACCCTGAGGTTTGCGTTAGTCGGTCAGTGGAGGTGGAGACACAGTGGGCAGCCTGGAGACATGCATTCAGGTTCAAGGGCAAGGTCTGGGCTGGGAGGAGAAATCTGGGAGTTGTCAGCATTTTGATGGCATTTAATATTGTGGAACTGAATGAGCCCCACCTGGGGGAAGGGGCTCTTAGTCTGCTGTTCCTGCTGCACTGGGATGGGAAAGCTCCATCTTTATTTTCATTACCCTCTAACTAGCATCTCCTTCCATAATGAATGAAGGCAACAGATCACTGTAAGAGTACTACGTATGCCTCTGTCACCACCAAGTCACAGCTTTGTTTTCACATCACATCACAGTTAACCAGATACCTCAAGGAATCACTGAAGCCAGCACTGTTATGAATTCATGCGCGTTATCATGACCGATCAGTTATCCCCTAAATAACCATGACATCATGTCATCTAACATGTGGAGAAGAAGCATACATATCACAGTTTATATTTTGATCTAACTGGCTTCCTTTGGTAATCCTGCCTATTTTTTTCTTTGCATTTAATTTGAACATATTCTGAAAAGGATCCACGCAGATGTCAAGGGGCGGGGGGTGGGAGTGGGGCGGTACATGGCTCTCCAAGGGGGTAAAACCACCAGTTAGGGAATGAAGATTGCTAGAGAAGAGTGTTCTGGGCCCCCGAGCGAGGGGTCAGGATGATGGGACACCAGCCTAGCACCCCAGGGCTGCAGGTGGGGTATGAGGAGAATCAAACAGGAAGCCAGATGTAGGAAGCACTTCCAGGAGTTTGGTGGGATCCGCTCAGCTCATGCTGCTAAGGACGATGGTGTTTCCTTCCCCAGGACGAGTGAGCACACTGACCACAATCCCCGCCGGGCACTACAGCTTCCAAAGCTCAGCTCAGCCTCTGCCCACCCCAACACTCGGACTTCTAGAGCTGGGAGTGCATCCAGCTCAATTATTTCCCCATCAGTAGTTTATGTAAGAAGAGGGTGCATTTGGGCTGATTCCCTGCCTGCAACCTTCCCTCTGCCCTGGAGCACATCGGTTCCCTCCTGTCCTCCTCCCCCGGGGAGAGACTGTACATAATTTACAACTAGGCACATAAATGAGATTCAGGTGCTCCCGTAAATGAATGGAACGGACCAAGGATAAGAGAAGGAGAGGTGTGCGGGGAATGGAGATGCTAGCCATGCCTGTGAAGCCTCACAGAATCTGTTGTGTCACCGCAGAGCCTGTGTGCTGCTTTTCCGCAGCAACAGAATTACTAGCTGGGTTCGAGGCTGGCAGATTGGAGGTGATGTTCTCAGCCTCCCTCACAGGTGGAAGTGGCCACGACCAACTTTTGGTGGAGATGTGGGTGGAAGTGGTGTGAGTTGTGGTAATGCCTCTCCAGGAGGTGGGTGTGCGCCCCCCTGTATTTGCTACTTCCTGCTGGCTGGATGTGGACGTGGGGAGCCGTTCTGGACAAGGGCAGTCCCCCAGGATAGTGGGGCAACATCCTAGAAGGAGCCTGGGCACCAGGCAAGCCATATCATCTCTGGGATGTTAATGCCTGAACTGTCAAATGAGAGAAAAATAAGCACCTATCAGCTCTAAACCATTGTTATTTGGGATATTGGGGGGAGGGGGGGGCTGTGACACAAATCCAGCTGGCTACTGACATCAAGTAGGGACAGCAAACCTTTTCTGCAAAGGGTCAGACTAGAAGTACTTTCACTTTGCAGCCATGTGGTCTCTATTGCAATTATTTGTGTTGCAGTAGAGAGCAAGCAGCCATAGACAATATGCAAATGAATAAGCTGTATCCTAATAAAACTTTACTTATAAAACAGGTAACAAATTTCTGCAGGCTGCTATGGACCTCTACTTCCAGGAATGTTGGTAATATTTGGCAGGCTCTTTTTTTATTTTATTTTTTTTAAGAGAGAAGAGAGAGCGAGAGGGAGCATGGGAAGGGCAGCTGGAGAGAAAGAGAGACTCCCAAGCAGTCTCCACATACAGAGTAAGGTCTGATGTGGGGCTTGATCTCATGACCTAGAGATCACGACTGGAGGTGAAATCAAGAGTTGGACACTTAATCGACTGAGCCACCCCAGTGCTCCCCTCCCCACCCCTCCTTTTAAAGCAAAATTTGGAACCTCAACTTTTGGGTGAAGTTTCCAGATTTTAAAGAACACCTTATAATTCAAACAGAACATATGTGGGGTTGAAGTGTGAACGCGGGCTGTTGGCTGCTGTTTTGTAAGGCCCACATGTGGTCCCAAGGGGTGCAGAATAGAAGCTGAGCTGGTCCCGGCCAAGGTTCAATTCCATCCCTGCTGCCTGTAGGAGGGCCTGACCGTTGTGAGACTTTCACCATCCATCCTTTGGCTTTTAGGGCTCCTGATCTGGGCAGGGGAAACAATCTTGCTAACTTTCTGGGGGTGGAGCTCGGGTCTCCTGAGGCACAAGTGATAAATGAGAAGGAAATGCTTTTGCAAACTCCAGAACACTATAAATATTAGATGCAAAATGCCACAGGACTGAAGTCTTTGTTTTTTTGGCAGACAAATTGGCTGAGGAAGCAGGGCCGGGAAGAAAGGCATCAAATAAACCCCGAGCCCCAAAGCTCTTAGGGCTGGGGCATTTCTGATATTCTGTAACTGGATCCTTTTAACTTTGGGCTGCTTGCAAGGTTACAACATGAGTCTCTTTCTTCTGCTTTTGAAAAGACACCAAATGCAAACTGCTGTACAAAGTGATACATCAATCCTGTAAAAGTTCTGGATGCCAGAGATGGGATCTTGCTGAACTGAGAACTGTGGGAAAGCAGATGAGGAAGGTGAGGGCATAATTACGCATGAAGGAGGCAGCTTGTGCTGGAAGCAGAGCGAGCTGGGAGAAATGCCTCCTTCCACTTGCTCCTTGAGGGGGGAAGCTGGATTTGGGTTTCTACAGCAGACATCTGTTTTATTTTTCTGCCCAGCATCCATTCTCCTGTCTTTTGGTAACTGTGCCTTCCGAGGTACCTACTCAGGTGAGAATGTTTCTGGCTCCCAGCTCCTGGGCTAGGCACCTGATCTGGGCTTGGCCAATCAGGGTGTCGCCTCTTCCCTGGCCTCTGTGATTGGGTAAGAAAGGGGCGTATGACCCCCGCTGAGCCAATGAAAGCCTCCCCTGAGACTTCTGCTGGAGCTTTGGGAAGAGGCTCTCTCTTTCAGCCAGGGTCACTATGGGCCATCCTCCCCTCACAAAGCAGAACCTTCCTAAGAATAAAGCTAACCCAAATGAAAAAATCCAAGAAGCAGAAAGACAGGCTCTGATGACAATGTTTGAATGCAGAGACTCGGCTAAATTGGCCTGAACTAATGGCAATTATATTTCTGAATGCCGGAAGGGGGAGACAGTAATCCAAATTCCATTTTGTTCTCATTTTCTGCTTACTTCACACCTAAGGCCGAAGAGTCATCTGTTCGTTCAAATCTTTATTGGGTACCCAATACCTGCCTGGCACTATTGTTGGGATGGAAGGATACAGCAGTGAACACACTATGCAAGAAATAAATTCAAAACACCTGAGATCATGTCAAAGGAGCGATAAATCCTACAAAGGATAGAGAGCAGGGTATCATGGCAGAGTGTGACAGGGGTTGGGGAGGGCTAATTCATGAAGGGAGGTCAGGAAAGCAACAGGGGTGTTAGATACGGAAGGTGAATGGTTACAAGAAACAAGCTGTGTGGGCAGTGCTGCAGGCAGATGCAACCACAAGTGCAAAGGTCCTGGGGTAAGTATGACCTCAGAATGTTTGAGGAACAGCAAAGAGGCCAGGCAGTTTGAGTGTGGTTAGAAAGGAAGAGAGGTAGGAGATGTGGACAGAAGAATAGGCTGAGGCTGAGCAAGGCCTTGGCAGCTCTGGCAAGTTATTCCAAGAGCATCAGGCATGATGCATCAGCGGAAGGTCGTGGCCAGGGAGTGACATGATTAGAATTCCATTTTTCAAAGCTTCCTCTCGGTGTCGGGTGCAGAGGAGGAATGGCTAATCGTTGGGGACGAGCAAATAGCTGGAGTGGAGGCTGAGGGCTGCTCCTGCCTGTTTGTGGCAAGGTCATTGCTACTGAGGAGGGCTGAGCCGTCACGGTATTGGAGATGTGGAGGGCGGGCTGTTTGTGCCTCGAATTACACGCTGCCCTTGGCCACTCACTCCTTGCGAGGATCATGCATCTCTAGCAAATGAAAGCTGGGGCCCATCCATGTTCTGGAAACTTACTAGCTGGGCATGGTGGGCTCCCCCAGCACTAGTGACAGGTTTTATCTCCTGCCAGGTCGACATCAGGAAGGGTGGCATTTGAAAATCCTTCTGCCCCTTTTAAAGCACGGTTTTGTCCAGAAGGATGGAATGAGGGGTGGGCGCTGGGGGCAGGCAGAGAAAACCCACAATAGACTCTCGGAACAAGGCCTGGGGAGACTGTCAATCACTGGATATTTAATTATCACCTTGGAGGAAGGTGACACTAAGCTGATCCTTTGAAGACCCAGCTCTCAACACCATTAGATGTCCATTTCTATGACAGATATTTTGTAACATTCCTTTATTTTCCAGAAAGAAAACTATGCCACCTAGGCATATTTTTTTTTCCAAAAAAAAAAAAAAAAAAAAAAATCCATACAATGCCCTAATTACAATCTACAAGAAAAATAAAAGGAAGGCAATTCCAGACGCAGGCTGGGTGGGCCCGTGGCACTTGCAATCCAAGTGCTTCCGGCGGCCCTGCCCTGGGCGCCCAGATATTCAGTAATATGGAATAAGTCCTGGAAAAGTTTTGCATTCAAGTACAATATTCCTTCCATGTACTTATCACTTACATTCCTGGAAAATTCAGAGTGTACTAAAACTGTGAATACCTCTGGTGTTTAGGTATAAATCGGACTTAGGGTCCAGGCTCAGACCACAATACCTGCAGAAGAATCCACTCGTATAATGATCTGGTGGGAGACTCGGAAGCCTCATGGGACGCAAGGCAATTTGGGGGCCGGGTAGGGCTCTCTGGGTGCTCAGCAGGCCACAGAAGGCCCCTGCTCCCGCCCCTAACCGCCAGCAGCATCCCCAACTTTTACACCCACTAGGGACACTTTCGTAGATTTTAGCCCCTAGGGGGCAGTGTGCTCCCTTGGGAGCCACCAGGTTAGCCGTCCCTCCTCAAGCCACTGGCCTGTGGGCTGAATCCATCCCACAGGTGTGTTTGCTTTGGGCCTGCCTGGTGTTTTAATTTATTTTTTAAAAGTAGAGCAAACAGTTCACATTTGAAATCGGGACCACTTCACATAAAAATCTGGGTGTCACACTTCTGACAAATGAGAACATCTGGCACCTCTTGGTCCCATCCATCATCCCATGGGCACATCTGCCGTGGGGTGCTGCGTCCTGGCTCCTCCAGGCGTCAGAGTTCGGTTTCTCTGGGGAGAAAAGGGCTCATGCAGGCATTGCAGAAAGCGGACCACTCTGCGGCCTGGGGAGGGCAGACGCGGAGAGGCACCCGATTTGCCCTCTCCCCACGACGGCACAGCTGCAAGTGACCTGCTGGCCAAGGGGCGGGATGGGCCAGGTGCTTGGAGCAGGAGGACCTGTCCGTGGACGGGTGGGACCCATAGGCCCCAGGCTGGAGCCCTCCTGGGTAGCTGCCCCATGATCCTGAACCCCGACCCGCGGCCCAGCCTCAGAGCGGCCTGGGAAGGCCTGGAGAGTCAGGGCAAAGGACCAGATGTGGAGCTCGGGCCTGAGGGGAATGCAGCAGGAGGAAGAGGGGAGGCACCCACTTCACAGGCACGGGTGGCGATTAAGTTAGACTAGTCATGCTCCCGACACAAAGTCTGGGTGTGGTAAAGGAGTAATAGGAACAGCCTGCATTTTTAAAAATTATCATTGTCATTCTTTTCATATTCTGAAAGGTCCGTGTGTCCTTCTCCAAAATTTGCTTGAATTACACTCTACACCCCAAGGCTGCCCAAGAGGACTTTTGTGATGATAGAACATGTTCTGTATCTCCACCATCCACGCTGGCATCCATGTGTGCCTCCTGGGCACTTGGAATGTGCCTAGTGTGACTAAAAAACCAAATTTTTAATTTGGTTTATTTTTAATTAACTTAAAGTTAAGTAGTTCCCAGTGGCCAGTGGCTACCGTGTTGGAGCCAGCAGCTCTAGTGTAGACCCTTCTAGAATGTTCAGGAGAGTGGCAGCTCGTGCCAGAGAGCGAGACGGCAAAAGGTCACACTTAGCCTGAAAACTACCTCAAACCCTTGGAGGCTCGAGGGTAGGCTTTACATATCCCCCCAACATAGCGACATGCTTCTTACTTTTATTTGACTTCCACAATTATTTTAATGCCCACTGAAATTAGAGACCCTGTAGGTGGAACCAAAGCAAGTTGCCCATGGGCTAGGTGGCCACAGGGCGCCACACTGAGGACCACAGCTGGAGGGGAGGGGGAGGAGAGTCCCTGATGGTCTGCAGGGTTTTCTCATTCAACACAAGATTCTGCAGCTTTAATGGAGGGTAATGTGTCACTATGGGGATTAAAGAAGGTGGTGTGCCTGAAAGATCCTAGCCAAGGTGGGGTGAATTGTGTCCCCCAGAATATACGTTCAAGTTCTAACTCCGGGTACGTGTGAACGTGACTTAATTTGGAAATAGGGTCATTGTAGATGTCGTCCACTTAAGATGAGGTCATATTGGATTATGGTGGGGCCTCATCCAGGGACTCATGTCCTTAGAAGAGGGGAGTTTGGACATGGATGTGTGCAGGCGGCCATGTGAAGAGAGATCCCCTCAGGGAGGCAGAGATGGGAGCACGGGAGCTACAAGCTGAGGACTACCAAAGACTTCCAGCAACCCCCAGAAGCTGGAGGACACAAGGAAGGGTCCTCCCCAAGAGCCTTCAGCCTCCCAAGGAAGAGTCCTCCCCAAGAGCCTTCAGCCTCCCTGCAAGGAAGAGCCCTCCCCAAGAGCCTTCAGCCTCCCCCCAAGGAAGAGTCCTCCCCAAGAGCCTTCAGCCTCCCCCCAAGGAAGGGTCTTCCCCAAGAGCCATCAGCCTCCCCCCAAGGAAGAGTCCTCCCCAAGAGCCATCAGCCTCCCCCCAAGGAAGAGTCCTCCCCAAGAGCCTTCAGCCTCCCCCCAAGGAAGAGTCCTCCCCAAGAGCCTTTAGCCTCCCCCCAAGGAAGAGTCCTCCCCAAGAGCCTTTTCAGCCTCCCCTCAAGGAAGGGTCTTCCCCAAGAGCCCTCAGCCTCCCCTCAAGGAAGGGTCCTCCCCAAGAGCCTTCAGCCTCCCAAGGAAGAGTCCTCCCCAAGAGCCTTTTCAGCCTCCCCTCAAGGAAGGGTCTTCCCCAAGAGCCCTCAGCCTCCCCTCAAGGAAGGGTCCTCCCCAAGAGCCTTCAGCCTCCCAAGGAAGAGTCCTTCCCAAGAGCCTTCAGCCTCCCCCCAAGGAAGAGCCCTCCCCAAGAGCCTTCAGCCTCCCCCCAAGGAAGAGTCCTCCCCAAGAGCCTTCAGCCTCCCCCCAAGGAAGAGTCCTCCCCAAGAGCCTTCAGCCTCCCCCCAAGGAAGGGTCTTCCCCAAGAGCCATCAGCCTCCCCCCAAGGAAGAGTCCTCCCCAAGAGCCATCAGCCTCCCAAGGAAGAGTCCTCCCCAAGAGCCTTCAGCCTCCCCCCAAGGAAGAGTCCTCCCTAAGAGCCTTCAGCTTCCCCAAGGAAGGGTCCTCCCCAAGAGCCTCCCTGCTAACACCTGATTTTGGGCTTCTGGCTTCCAGAACTGTGAGAGATTATATTCCTATTGTTTGAAGCCACCCAGTTTGTGAGGCTTTTGTTACAGCGGCCACAGGAAACTGATACACCAGCCCCCGGGCTGGGACAGAGAGAGTCTCTGCTGGTGTGTCGCCAGGGAGGCAAATAGGAATCTCCACCCATCAGCCTCACACCAGCTTTTAAAAAGTTGAGAAGTACACCCACCCACTTTCTGTCTTGCCAAGTGGCCCCCTTCTCCTCGGGCCCCAGGGAGCTCCCCTCCCAAATGTGTGGGCACTAGGCACATGACCTTCAAGGGTGGAGTCACCTCAAAGGCCCTGGGGAACTTCTGCACCTATGCTGTAACACCATTGCACAGATGAGAGACTGAGGCATAGATGGGGAAACAGAGGCCAGAGGTGGCCAGGTCTCAGCTTGAGGTGACAGACGCAGAACCAAATTCTCTAGACTCCTGCACCAATGTTCTACTTGTTTTGAAACTTAAAGATCTTGGAGAAAGGGAAGGCCATGACGTTGGAGTTAAAAGGAATTTAGCTTGAAGATGAACATGGATGTGACACACGCATCCCTCCTAAGGATGCCCAGGGCCAGCCCGGGCTGTGGGGGGCTGCCTGACTTCCGTCAGCGCTCCTAAGGTGCGTTCCTCCGCAGGGTACAAATGCTCAGTGGTCACACCCCCAGGCCGCAGTTGCGGGGGGGAGCGCTGGAGGAGGATGAAGTGAGCTGGGTGTGCAGGGGTGTGTGTGCTCGCTGGAGGGGAGAGGGGGGAGTGGGGAACTCAGACAGGAGAGAGGCCAAGCACAGAGAAGGCTACCATTGTGCAGGAGGGACAGCTGCACCACCGAGGGGGCGCCCCGCAGGAAGAATCCAAGTCCTTTCTTCTCTGGTGCAGCAGGGCCCAGAAGGAAGGAGGAGGGGCCGGAGGGTGGGGGGTGGGAGGAGCAGGAGGGGAGAGGAGGGAGGAGTACAGGGAGCTGGGTGGGTGTGGGGGGGGCTGGCTCTGGATGGGACATTCGCCTACCCGGCTGGGCTCCCCAAGTGCCTAGGACGGGGCGCACCCTGTTCCAGGCACGGGGATGCTGGAGAGGACCGCCTAGGTGCTCCCTGCTTACTGGAGTGGGTTCCAAGGGAGGCAACCGGTGAGATGAGCACACTTGAGTGCTGGAGGGGGGTGAGTGCTAGAGGGGGGTGAGTGCTAGAGGGGGGTGAGTGCTGGAGGGGGGTGCTGGAGGGGGCCGGACAGATGAGGCGGGAGGAGGCTAGGGAGCCCCAAAGGGAGGACAAGGGGGGATGATGAGGCAAGAGGAGGCTAGGGAACCCCGAAGGGGGAAGAAGGGGGGATGAGAACATCCTTTAACTTGGGAGGCTGGAGAACAAATATACAGATACATGTTACGTGGTGACAAGAGGTCTGAGGGAAGATAAAGCAGGGTGAGGGGACAGCAAGGGGAAAGGAACCCTCCCAGAAGGGCTAGTCAGGGAAGGCTTCTCTGAGGAGGGGCTAGTTAAAGATTGGAGGGAAGGGAGTCAACAGGCCACTCAGGTGTGTAGGGAAGAAGTTTCCAGAAAAGGAAAGAATGAGCACAAGTGAGGGGGGCCAGGTGGACTGTTTGGGAAACTGGGAGGAGTGGGGGGATGGAGGGGGATGGACAGAAGGTGAGGGCAGGGGGGCAGGTCATCAGGACCCTCCTGCTGCTAAGGCGGGAACAGGGCGCAGCGGGGAGGAGAGGTGGCGGTGGTGACCCCGGGTAACCCTTACCCCGCAGAGGGGCAGGCGGGGGTGCGCTGACAGCTGGGTGCGGGGTGGCGGGGAGGACGAAAAGCAGGAATGACACGGAGGTTCTGGCCTGAGCGGGAAGCCGTGGGACGGCCTTGGAGCCATCGGCCACTGGAGGCCGAAATGCCAGGCGCCCTTGTGAGGGCAGGCGCTGGGCGGGGAGCCGGGGGCCAGATTCGGGTTCACTGTGGGGTTCAGGGCAAGAGGCGAAAGGCAGGTCACACGGAGGGGTGGAGAGGGAGGGTGGAACTCGAACAGCAGTCCTCGCGTCTACGAGGTCACACACACACACAGACACACACTGAGAATACACTTACACAGACACACGCAAGAATGCACTTACACAGACACACAGACATACACAGAATACACTTACACAGACACAGAGACACAGACACACACAGAATACACTTACACTTAGACACATATACAGAATATACTTACACACACACAGATACACAGATTACACTTAGACACAGACACATACACAGAGACACAGAATACACTTACAGAGACACACACACAGAATACACTTACACACACGGACACTCACACAGAGACACAGAATACACTTACACACAGAGACACACACAGACACAGAATACACTTACACAGAATATACTTACACACAGACACACACACACGCCAGCAGCGAGTCTTGTCGGGGATGCCAGCATGCCCAGGGACGGCCTCTCTGGCCTCCTGTGTGAGAGGAGGCTGCCCCAGCCTCCACCAACGCTTCACGGGCCCTGCCAGGGCAGGCGTGATGGCACGGAGCCCCTGCCCCCCAAGTGAGGGCAGCCGCCCAAGGTTGACAGCCAAGTAGTGCAGATCCTCGGCTGACCTCCCTCCCCAGCTTTGAGTGAGCAGAAGAGTGAAATAATTGGGGTGCTCAAGGCCAAATTTCAAAACAGCTCCAACCAGGGGCCCTGATGCAGCCCAAGCTTGTAATGAGAGGCCTGTTACCACCCCCATCCCCACCCCCCACCCCCCGCCCTGCCTCCCCCGGTACATTCTAGAACATGATGAGGGAGGGGCCGAAGGCTGGCCACCAGTGCCCACATCTCTACAAAAGTCTGTACCAGATGGCAGAGGCTGGGCACAGAAACAACCTCAGAACTGCCAGACTCAGATGGCAGCGTGGAATGGGAGAGCATTACCCCAAGAAGACAATGGGTGCTTCTGTCTGATTTGCCAGCAAGCGCCAGAAAAGGTGTCCCCTCTCCTCCGACCAGAGCAGGGGGGTGGAAATCTGGGATCGCCACCTAGGTATGCTTCCCCTCCTCCTTGTTCTCACAGCCCCGGAATTCCGCTTTGCCAGAAATCAAATCGCTCATTGGCAGTGGAGGTGCCAGGGTGCACTCCCTGCCCACACATATACTAATGTACAGGGCTCCGTATTCCCACATCACCAACCTTCGGTGTGATGGGGCCTCTGAATATTCGATATGGCCATTGTTGCCTTAATTTGCATTTTGCTGATTACCAGAGAGGTTGAGCTGCCAATTTTGATCCACGTGCACAACTTATTCTCACCACCCAAGCTTATCTATCATGACATTCCTGGGCACATTGCTCTGGGATAGGTCGTGCGACACTCTGCTACATCATCAGGGTGAGCACTGCTCAAGTGCTGACTGCGTATCACTGTTCTAACACTCAATCCACACAAAACCTTAGGAGCTGAGTTACATTGTTATCCTTACTCGAGATAACCAAAACTAAGAAGTTAAATAACTTGTCCAAATTCACTCAGTTAGAAAGTGGTGGAATCAGGATTCGCACCCAGGCAGAGTCCTTGTTCTCAACGGCTTTGCAAAGAGGAATGTCATTGCCAGAACATTCCAGAACTTTGACCTGTACATATGCAATGCAAGTGAGCAGACTCAGGCAGCTGACACGTGCTAAAAGTTGACTGAGGGCATTTTGCAAAAACTGAGGATGCAATTCATCCCTTTCAGGGTATTTATAATCGAGATCCAAGTCCCCAGAGACAGAGGAAGCCAACATACAGAAATACCCATGAACAAACTGGTATTTATCCTGCCTCAGCCTCACATCTCTCACTTCGTCCTTTGTCCGTCTCTACTGCAAGCACAGGATAGCAGATAGTAAGATGTTTGCCAAATGAACATGCCAATCTTGTAAAAGACGTCAGGGTTTATGAAATTAATTAAAGGGATGCTGGAGGACAGCTTGAAGCACATGCAAATCCATTGACAAACAATATTCTGATCCATGAGGTAATTGAAGAAGGGGCCACTGGAAAGGATGAGGAGGTAGTAAGTACTTCATGGGAGAAGATTCAGAAGTCAAATGAGTCAGAGAGGCCCTTGGGAAAACTGATCAAATCCCAAATGCTTTTGCAAAAATGACCTGCTATGATTTTGCTATGCACACTGCAGGTTCAGTAAAGGACATCATATTGTGTTATCATTTCAATTTTTGGACAAGTCACACCCCACCTCTGTCACTTCAGCAACCCATTTGCTTAAAGAATCAACCCATTAGTCACAATCACAATAAAACAGTTTGTTGCTATGAGATATGACATCAAATAAGGTTATTTTCAAAATGTAGTTTCCTTTTTTCCCCCAAGGTAAAATGCCCAACTAAATGCACTATTTACATGAAATGTTGGTCCACAGTTGGTCCACTTAAGGAACATTTTTCTGATTCTAGTCTTACACCATTCAGGCTGATTTTTTTTTTAATATTTAAAAAAAATTTTTTTAAAAAATTTATTTATGATAGTCACACAGAGAGAGAGAGAGAGGCAGAGACACAGGCAGAGAGAGAAGCAGTCTCCATGCACTGGGAGCCCGACGTGAGTCTCGATCCCGGGTCTCCAGGATCGCGCCCTGGGCCAAAGGCAGGCGCCAAACCGCTGCGCCACCCAGGGATCCCCAGGCTGATCTTTTGTACTCAAAAGGGTGTCATGCACCCAAGCAGTTGTGAACTGTTACTATTGTTTGGTAATCTTCCCTCAGCATCTGCTTTCTTCTTTTCCTTACAGAAGAGAATTTCTAGCTGGAAAAATGATCACCCAGAATGGAGACTGCATTCCTTAAGCTCCTCTGCAGTCACATGTGCTCACTTGACTCATTTCTTATCAATGAGGTACAGGGAGAAATGGAGAGTAGCTGAATCTCTGGTCAATTTAGGAACACCTAAATATATAAAGCAAATATTAACAGACCTAAAGAGAGAGAGAGACAACAACACAATGATAGTAGGGGACTTTAATACCCCGCTTTCATCAATGGATAGGTCATCAAGACAGATAATTGTAAGAAAACATTGGCCTTAAATGACACAGTAGACCAGATGGACTTAACATTTACAGAACATTCCATTCCAAAGCAACAGAACACACATTCTTCTCAAGTGCACATGGAACATTCTCTGGGACAGATCATATGTGGGACCACAAAACAAATCTTAAGACATTTAAGAAAACTGAAATCATATCAAGCATATTTTCCAACCACAATGGTATGAAACTCGAAATCAATCACAAGAAGAAAACTGGAAAATTCACAAATATGGGGAGAGTCAACAACATGCTGTTGAACAATCAGTGGGCCAAACAGGAAATCAAGAAAAAAAAAAAAAAAACCCGAGACAAATGAAAATGGAAAGAAAACGTCTGAAAGTATATGGGATGCAGCAAAAGCAGTTCCAAGAGGGAAGTTCATAGCGATAAGTGCCACATCAAGAAATAAGAACAATCTCAAATCAGCCATCCCACTTTACACCTCAAGGAACTAGGAAAAGAAGAACAAAGCCCAAAGTCAGTAGAAGGAAGAAAATCACAAAGATTGTAATGAAAGTAAATGAAATAAGAGACTAAAACAACAACAGAAAAGATCAATGAAACGAAGAGCTGGTTCTTTGAAAAGGTACGTCAAATGGACAAATCATTAGCTAGATTCACCAAGTAAAGGAGAGAGGACTCAAATAAAACCAGAAATGAGAGGTGTTACACAGGAATACAAAGGATCACAAGACTACTATGAGCAACTATGAACTATGCACCCACAAACTGGACAACCTAGAAGAAATGGATAAATTCCTAGAAACATGTATCTTAACAAGACTGAATCATGAGCAAATAGGGAATGAATAGACCATTTACTGGTAAGGAGACTGAGCCAGTGATCTAAAAACTCCCAACAGACAAAAGTCCACAGCCAGAGGGCTTCACTGGGGAATCCTACCAAACATTTAAAGAAGAATTAATATCAATCCTTCTCAAATTCCTCCAAAACACAGAAGAGGAGAAAACACTGTTAGACTCATTCTGTGAGGCTGGCGTTACCCTGATACCATAACCAGACAAGGAACACCACAAGAAAAGTAAATTATCGGCCAATATCCCTGATGAACACATATGCAAAAACCCTCAACAAAATATGAGTAAACTGAATTCAACAATGCAATAAGAGGATGACACCCCATGATCAGGTGGGATTTACTCAAGGGATGCATGAATGCATATGCAAGTTGATCTAGGTGATAGACCATATTAAAAATGAGGGATGAAAAACATACAATCACCTCAACAGGTGCAGGGAAAGCATTTGTCAAAATCCAACATCTATTTATGATAAAAACTCTCAACAAAGTGGGTACAGAAGGAATGTACCTCAACATAACAGAGGCCCTATATGACAAGCCCACAGCTAACATCATACTCAATAGCGAAAAACTGAAATCCTTTCCTCTAAGTTCAGATCTTAAGTTTTCTACATAGATCTTTTAGTCAGATGTTCTAAAAGGGTGTGAGCTACATTCTGCCTTCAGATAGCTTTTGTTTGGCCCATAGGGTACATTTAAAAACATTGATTTGGCAACGTTTTTTTTTTTTTAAATATCAGTAGGTTACAGCTAAAAATTCAGGTTAGAAATATTTGAAGGTTGGTACCCCTGAGCATGAACGGTTATAATTATCTGGGCCTCAGTGGCAGATGCCCCTTTCAGTAGGAGCCCTCTGGTCTGCTGCAGGACCCTGTTCTGCTTCTTCTACTTGCACGCAGAATCCTACAACTGCCGGCGGGGGGTGGGGGTGGGTGGGGGGGGCGGTGCTCATGGTAAACTCTGACACATGTGGCTTTCTGCTGAGACCTGGGAACCAACAGGCTTATGTGTATAGGATTGAGGCCTTCCTAGTTCTCTCAGGAGGATCCACTTTCTGGGTTACTGTGGCAGGAGAATCAACCTGCAAGGAAACACATTCTTCTTTCTCCCCACCCCACTATGTGCCCCACTAGCCTCACATGTATCTGAGGGAAAGCCTCCCTGCCCCGCTCCCTAAGCCTAGAAGGCTGCTTCATCTCTGAAGTTACCCAACAGAGGTCTTGGTCTTTTCCTCCTGTCATTCCCACCAAACAAACCCCTTGTCATGTGGATGCATCCCTGGGGTAGCAAGATCCCAGTCATGGAGTCTGATTTCGCAACTGCCTTGGCTCCTTACCCAAAGAGGAGAGTATTCATTTTTTAAAAATTCAATTTAATGGAGTTTGGAGGATTTTGCAGTGGTGCTAGAGATGAGTGTTTATCATTGTGTCTTTGCCTGAGGCCAGCAGGCTGGCAGATGAGCCTTGGGAACCAACTAAGGTATCTTCCCAAAAGATAGACTGACAGGAAGCCCCATTCTCTTTGTATCCACCTGCCCCCACCCCCGCCCCACCCCGGGATAGCACACACAGCACTGAGCACCGGAGAGATGGAGCTTATTGGGTAGTGCAGACAGCCAAGTGTTGACAAACTGTCCATGTCAACTCCCGGGTCATTCTGCAGAGTGGCTGCATAGTCCCACATATGCTCCTCTCTATTTTCCACACCAATTTTAATTCCCGCTCCATACACCAATGTTCTTCTGGAACCTTCTTCCATATTGATGGTCTAAAGTAAAAAAAATCAGTCCCCAATATAACTTACAGTGAATGCAAGCTCATACATGAGGACTTCTAGCCTCTCTATTATATTTGCTATTATAAATGGACTCTTCTTTTTTTTTTTAAATTCATATTCCTTTGAAAAGGTCCGTTTCTTTCACGACAATAGGCAAATCATTTTGTATTTTTCTAAGGCATAAATGCACAACTTTTAAATTAAAATGAAGTTGTCTATGGGCTACCTAAAACATCTAAAATCCCCGCAGGACAGGGACCACATGCTGGCCCGAGGCCAGGACACTTGCAACGCTCCCTGCCTGCCCACCCACGGCCTCTTGGTTCCCCTTACCTGTCCGGTAGCCCGTGCTATTGAGGTACACGGCGAAGGTGCGGCTCTCATGCTGCGCCTGCCAGGAGGGTGAGGAGCAGTTCTCGTTGTTGGTGTAGGTGTTGTGGTTGTGGACATACTTTCCGGTGAGGATGGAGGAGCGCGAGGGGCAGCACATGGGCGTGGTCACGAAGGCGTTGATGAAGTGTGCCCCGCCCTGCTCCATGATGCGCCGGGTCTTGTTCATCACCTGCATGGAACCTGCAAGCAGGAGCCAAGGTGAGGTGCAGCCAGCCAGTTCCTAACTAGTGCCCCAGCAGGCCACGAGGCAATGGTGGTTCTCAAACAGGGTGGCATTTGTAAATCTCTGCGGACAGATGGAGGGGGCACCACTGTCCTGTGTGGGCTGGGGGTGGGCAAGGCACGGTGGGGTTGTCCTGCACAAGAAATATCCTGGGTCCGCAGTCCCACTGGGTGGGTGGTCATGGGGAGCAGGTCAACACTTGTTTGTAAATTATCCAAGCCCTGTTTACATGTAAACATTTTTTTTTTTTGCAGGCTATTAACATGCAGTGTATTCCTTTTTTGTTTTTTGGGAAAGCAACCACTATGTAAACCAAGGGAAGATTATACTCTGTTTTGTTTGGAACCTTCCCAAGAATTGTTCACGTCTTCTGAAATCTGTCCATGCCAGCCCACCGGTCTCACCTTCTCCCTGAACACTCCTCGACTGAATGCTCTGCTCCTCTGTCCACATGGATCCTTCTACTTTGGAATCCACTTCCTACCTCTCCCCAGATTCAACCCATCGGCCAAGCCACACCTCTTCTAGGGATCGCTCTGGCTTCTGATTCCTCGAGCTCTTAGTACGCATGCAGCATGTGTTATTAGGACTTAATTATATACCACCAGATATTGTGGCTTCATTCATGACTTTTCTTGTTTCTCAATGAACTATAACAGTGAAAGGCACTTAGGGAGGAAAGGAAACGCCTGTGTTCTAGAAGCCCTACTGTGTGTAGGTGTTTTCATGGGTCTCTCCCCATAAGGGCAGAGGCTATCAATCCCCAGCGGCCCCATGATGTGTGATGTACCGCAGGCACTCAATAAATGTTTGCAGAGTGGATGCATAATACTATGGCTGGTATTTGAATATTTAGTAGGTTTAGGGAAATAGTCAATGGAAATCTTTTCTCTCATCCTTCTATGGCCACACTCCGTTGGCTTCCTTTTCCTTATGGTTCTTAGAATCTGTCTTGGCTCGAGTGATACAAACCCTCCTCCACCCCGATTCCATGTCCTAACCCTCAAAACATGGGAATGTGGCCTTACTTGGAAAAAGGATCTTTACAGACGTAGTTAAGGATCTTGGGGGTGGGATCATTCTGGATTACCCAGGTGGGCCCTAAATCCAGTGACAGGTGTCTTGTAAGAGATAGAGGGGGGAAGACACCCAGACATGGAGGGGTCAGCCATGTGAGGACCGAGCTGGAGGTTGGAGAGAGGGTGCCACAAGCTAAGGAGCTCCGGGGGCCCCTAAGAACAGCAAGGAAGGAGTCTCCTCTAGAGCCTTTGGAGGAGCATAACCCTGTCAACACCTTGATTCTGGACCTCTGGCTTCTAGAACTGTGAATGAGGAAACCTATACAGGGTCTATCAGGCATCTGAAGATTTTGCTGGAGAGCTGCTGATCCCACTCACCAAGAGCCCCTCAGAGACATAACGACGACTAATCAGACCACCCCCTCCCAGCGCTCTGTCCCTACCAGCGAAGAATGAAAAGATTTATGACTCTTTCATCCCATCTTTCTGCCAAATAGGGACGGAACCAGAGTTAGAGCTTCCCTGAGGCAAACATCGATCTTATCTCCTCACTGTTTAAAACCAAGATAGCTTCCCATGGCACTCGGAAGTAAAACTGAATTCCTCACTGTGGCCTAAGACTCTTCCAGACTTGCCCTTGCTGCCAACCCACCTCCTGTGTTCCTTTGACCTCATCTCTTGCTTCTCCTTGCTCACCTGACTACACCGGCCTCCTTGTGGTTTCTCAAATGCTCCAAACTCATCCTTGCCCCAGGATCATTGCACTTGCTATTGCTTCTGCCTGGGACTCTTCCTGAGGCTTCACTTTGCTGGCTTGTTCCATTATTCAGATCTTAACCTGAGGTCACCTCCTCAGCAAAGTCTGGTCGCACCCTTCCCGCCTCCCCCAGTCTAAAGAAGCCCCCACTCTTTACTCCTTATTACATCAGCATTAAGTATCTTCTTGGCATTTTTCTCCTTCTGAAATGGTTTCCTTTACTGGGTCACTTGTTTATGATCTACTTTCCCTGGATGGAGAGCTCTGGGTGACTCAGGGTGCTGTTCACTCCCCCACCAACACCCCCATCCCCCAGGGAATGTGCAATGGGTGCTCTGTAAACACTCTGTGAGTGATGGAAGGAAGCACAGCAAAGCCTGCCCTTTCCAGCCAGGCACTTGAGGGGGTTTTCTAAGGGCCACCCTCCGGGTCCAGGTATGTTCCCTGAGCCTCTTGGCTATGGCTGCCAGCGGTGGTGGAGGAAAGAACTGGCTTTGTGTTGCAAACGGAACAGGAATCATCAGGCCCCGGAACTGTGTGAACATCTATCCTCAAGGTCACACACCATCCAGAGAAGCCCCAGGGGACCCCGCCTTAACTGTAGGTACTCACAGGGTTTCCATCAGGTATGGCACCTCCCTCTGGAGGGGACGGATGAAGTGGATTTTTCGCGACCTGACGATTCCCGTTCAGTTTGTTCTAGGGGTCCCGGGCTGGATGTGGGGTCCCCCAGTCACCCTGGAGGTGGCTTTAGCTGGCACATCCCAGCAGTGGGCGCGGCACAGAATCACATGGCCAAACATTGAGGACACCCGTGGTGGGAACGTGACTCCCTTCACTACCCATAGGCTCCAGGAGGAAATGTAAGCCAGTGCCGTCATGTCCTTAACACCTACGTGACTCCTGTTTCAACGGGGAGTGAGGCGGCCGCCCGCTCAGAGCTCCCGGTGGGCCGCAGTATTGGCTTACGTTTAGTCGAGCCGTTTAGTTTCCTTTACTTAGAGCAAGTGGTCCTGGCTTCTCTCAGGGCAGTGGACTCTAGTTCTTTAAAACAAAACAGTAATAGTTGACTAAAAGAAGCCAATACTAGTATGAGCACGTAGATGAGAAAATGCTGGAAAGCAGAGAGGCTGGCTGGCGTTTGGCACACACTGGCTTCACACAACCCAGAACCACCGACACGGTGAGATTATGTGGCCACCTTAGAGACACCTTCGGTGCCACACACCTTCCACCTGAGCTCCTGCTGTCACCTATCCCTGCGTGCCTTCTCCCCTTTCCTCTGGTTGCTTAGGCAATGATCTTGCTACTCCTTGGTCCCATGTCTCTTCCCAGATCCAATCCATCAGCAAAGCCCGTTGCTCCTCCTCCAAAGTGTATCTACTCTGCCGCCTTGTTGCCTCTTCCCTGGGTACCTGGTTATCCCCTCTCCTCTGAATTAGGCCAACTGCTTCTCTTCCTGACTGGACACTGACCATTTATTTTGCCGGGAGCAGCCCGAGGGCCTTCTCTCCTTGGCACCCTCTGTGGCTCCCCACTCCCCAGAGAACAAAGTCCCTGAGGTCATCCACAGACCTTGCTGGATCCAGATCCTCTCCCTGCCCACTCTCTGTAGCCACAGGGGCCTCGTTTCTGCTCTCAGACTTGCCAGGCCTGCTCCTACCTCAGAGCCTTTGCCTCTTCTGTTCCTTTTGCTTATAACACTTTTCCTGCAGCATCCCGATGGCCTGGGCCCTCACCCCCTTCTTGTTTCCTCTCCCTGCCCCTGACAGTTCAGACCCCTCACCACCTTTTCTAAAGATTTTATTTATTTATTTGACAGTGAGAGAGAGATGGAGAGAGAGCACTAGCAGGGAGAGCAGCAGACAGAGGGAGAGGGAGAAGCAGGCTTCTTGAAGAGGAGGGAGCCCGACACAGGGCTTGATACCAGGACCCCAGGATCCTGACCTGAGCTGAAGCCAGACACTTAAACGACTGAGCCACCTAGGCACTCTCAGACCCCTTCTTTTGGTTTCTGAGTCAGTGTTATCTCTAACTGTATACTTTTCCATATTTATCTTGCTTGTTGTCTGCCTGCAGCCCTGATGTCAGCACCAGCGGGATTGGGATCACTGATTGCGCCTCCCAGCTCCGAGGCCTAGAGCAGTGCCTGGCACGTGGCAGGTGCTCAGTAACTATTTCTCATAGGAACGAAACCAGGGCACTCGGGGCAGAACTTTTTGCCCACTCTTGACAAACTATGAGGAGAAAGGACAGAGCAGCTGGTAATGAGGATGCGGCCTTTCTGGGTCTCTGGGGATTGCAGAAAGGACAAAGCTGGTTCCCCTCTCCTCCTGGCAGACCCTTCTCTGGGAAGGAGGAGGCCGCCACCTGGTGCATAATTCACCTGCAGTCAGCAGCCCCAAATCTGCTGCGCTGGCAAAAAGCAAACAGCCTGAAGAACTGTCTCTTATTTTTAATGGGCTTAGAACCAGGGTCTCAACGCGCTTACATCTCTATGCTACTAATTTCCCGAGGAGATGAGCCACTGGCCGCTCCTGTCCAGCAGCTCCCTGTGCGTGTCTGCGGGGTGCACCCACCCCTGCCCAAAGAAGCCAGCTGCGGGAGAGCCTCATTGATCTGCTGCTCGAGGACAATCAAAAATGCCCCGAAAGCAGCGCATCTGGGCATCAGCAGCACTACAAGTGAAGCGTCCCTGTGGGGACAGTAACCCGCTCTGTTAAAACTGCCGTGGTGATGAAGCTCTATAAACCCACATCTGGAACACACTACACGTATGATCCAATATCCTCGCCCAGCCCAGCCCCGACGCAGATGAACAGACAGCTCTGACGCAAGGGGAGAACCTGGAAGATGTGGCCGCGCAAGTCAAAAGGCCAGTTTTTCAATATTTTCAATGACGCCAGGCCAGCCAACCAATACTTGCTTTGTCCGACATAAACTTGGGGACATTGCAGACCCAAACGGGCCCGGTTTCCTTCCGTGATCGAACCTTCCGACCTTGCTGGGCCAGGGCTGAGGTCACCTGGACGCTTCCGTCACTGTAACGGTCCCAGCCCCACCGATGATTTGGTGTAACCCCCATGACGCTCACCTGCCCGCCCCCTTCTCATCGCCTTTTGGGGCCTCCTCTGCACACCGCCTGTGCTATCACTGATCATTATCTGATGTCTTTCTTTAAAGAGACCTTTTCAGAAGATAAACTTTAAGTCTTAACCCAAGTAACTACGTGAAATTCCGTGATACGCTCATTATTTTTTGGATGCACATCAAATAAGTCTGTAAGTAGCAAAACCAACGTTCGTTGACCTGTCACGAGAGATACTTGGAGCCTTACCTGAGGTAGAAAGGCATTTTGGGAAAACACTGAATTAACAAGGTGCTCTTCTAAAGGGATAGGTCCGTGCAACTGCTATCTCTAACGAACAAACAGGTGCTGGGGATCTTCAAGATTCAAAACAGGACCCGATTTTTGCCACTCCCAGGGCTTAGGCGGTTCCTGCCCTGTGCCAGCTGGGAGCGATGCACCCCAGGCCCCTCCAAGACAGATTCCCGTGGCCCCCGATGTGCGCTGCCCAGGAAGCGATGCCTTCTAATGTCTGTATTTCTTAAAGTTATAGGTAAATGATTGGAGTCTGTGATGTCATCCATCCTTATGAAAGTCATGGCAGGGAGATAGGATGCAAGGGAAGAAAGAAAGCCCTTCAGTAAACCCAGGTCTTGACTTAAATCAGTATTTTCTACCTCTCACCTGGACTACTGAGGTGGACTCAACAACCTGGCTTCACCCCCTTGTCCCCTGCACTATGCTCTCCACTCGGTGGCCAGAGGGTTCCTTGTAAAATGTGAAGCCACAGCATGATTTCCTCTGCACAAGCTCTTCCACCATTGGTCCATCTTGCTCCAAATAAAAGCCAAAGTCCCCCCCTTTGGCCCAGGAGACCCTACATGATCTGAACGCTGATTCTCCCCAGCTACAACTTGTACCTGTCCCCAGCTCTCCCTCTGCTCCAGTCATGCTGACTTCCTCACTGCTCCTGGAATGTACCATGCTCCTGCCTCAGGGCCTTTGCACTTCCTGCTCCTAAAGCCTAGACATGCTCCCCACCCCCCTTATCATCCAGGTCTTTGCCAATTCTGCCTCCCCAGGGAGGCTTTCCCTGGGTTGTGTTGACCAAGCTCTCTCCATCCTCCCCTTCTTGCTCCTTGAGAAACTATTCTTAGCCGATATATGAACAGTAGACGATGGCTGCCTCTGAGATGAGCACTGTGAATGGTGGATGGGGAAGGCCACCTTTGCTTTGAACTATTTGAGTATTTTACAATAAGACTATGTCGCTCATGTAATTTGAAATACTTTGAAGGTGGGGAAGGGAGAAGAGAACTGACTGGAAATAAGCTGACCTATGAAGAGCCTGTGATACGTGTTAACCTTCCCACGTACTCCTGTCATTTGGGGAGAAGTTAATCTAGCCTAGAATGTTCAAGCAGAAGCCTTCTGGCAAGGACCCCTCATATCTGTAGAGACCACAGGTAACTCAGAATACTAAACAAGAGGCTGCCGTTGGAAGGCCACAGGCAGGACTTGCCCACAGAAACATGCTTTTTTGAGGGTATTGAGAATGCTGTAGATTTTTTAATGAGCTTTGTGGGCTCTTGGCCACAGGTGGCCCCTTTCTAGGTGAAAAATATTAAAATTTCTGCTCATACCAACTCTTTTCAGGTTCACACACCTGACTCCAATGTGGGGTGTTGCTCCCCTACCCCCACCACGCAATCCTGGAACACCAGTAGGGTTGTCCAAGGATTCAATTCATTTTGGACACTGTCTACCTGGCGTGAGCTCGAGTCTGCCCCTGCCCCAGACCCCACCTCAGACGCTAGCTGCAAGTCTAGGCTGTCTCCTGGGCTTCTGACCTACAGGTCACAGAGGAGTGATTCCAATGACCTCCTCCCTGGGTTCTTTAATTTGCTAGAGTGGCTCACAGAACTCAGGGAAACACTTCTCTACATTTACCAGTTTAATAAAGGATAGGATAAAGGACAGGAAGCAACAGCCAGATGCACGGGGCAAGGTCTGGGGAAAGGTGCAGACCTTCAGCACCCTCTCTGGGCAGGCCATGTGCCCTGCATCTCCAAAGAGTTCCCAGCTGAGAGCTCTCAAGACCTGGTCCTCCTGGAAGCTTCGCCACACAGCCATGATTGGCCAAGTCCTTGGCTCTTGGCTGATTCAACCTCTGTCCCGCTCTGCTCCCCAGGAGGTCAGAGGGTGGTCCCGGGGGGTCCCAGGCTGTGTTATCTCCTCTCCCACAGGTTGAAAAGCAGGAGCTGAAGGGCCACCTGACCTGGAGACCGGCTGCGGGTGAAGGGGACATGACCCATGTCCTCTCTGGGTGTCATCCTTCTCTGAGTGATTCTTTTGTCACCTGTGTAGTTCTGTATGTTGAACTTAGCAGTTTCCACTGCTAAATATGTTTGTGGGTGTAATGCACAGATGCACACTCCTGTTGTGGACCGAACACAGGGCCCTCCCTCATCTGTGGACTCTGGGTATCACAGAGCCCAAAGAATGAATCATGAGCCATTTTATTAAAACACTGACTTTCTTTGGGCCTTCATTTCCGTTCTGCAAAAATATGGCACACGAATGAATAGCTGTAGGTAGGTTTATTTTGACCCTGAAATGCAAGGACCAATCCTAGAATACTCTCACGTTATTCAATACCCTGGGAAGGGCTCCAGAGGCATGTGGCCTGAGTTCAAATCTTGATTTTGCCACTTCCTACTAACCAGGTACCTTGTGCAAATGATTTAACTCCCCCACGTACCTCAGTGTCCTGGTCCGCCCTTCTCCCACAGGATGTTTCAAAATCTAACTGAGGAGAATATGTGCAAAGCTTTTAGTGCAGAACACAGCATATCGAAAGCACTTAATACATGTTAGCTGTTACAAATTTTAGTTATCGTAGCTCCTACGTACTGTGTAACACAGAGTTCAGAGTGCCTGTGGACAGAATCTGGTCTGTGTGTTTAATTGAGTTGTGCTGGAAAGGTGTTTAAAAAATTGACTTAATTGCTAACTTTAAAAAAAAAAATTAAAAAAATTTTTTTTAAATGGGAGATTTCACATCAATTCAGCTTTTGGGCTTTGCTTGAAAAATAGAGATCTGACCTTGATGGGTCCCAGAAGTGAGTGGACCTGAGCAGCAAGGGCCCGGTTCAGAAGGTCTACTCTGGTTCTTCACGCTTCCTGCTTTCCACATTTACAGGACCTGCCAGGCACTGGAGGGACTAAGTTTACAACCCATAGCTCTTTCTGTTCCAGCTGAAGGGACCAGCTAAACAAACCTTCCAAGCAACACTTGCTATGACCCAGAGCCCAACAGAGAGGCAGCTTTAAAGAGGGGGAGCAGAGCGGTGGGTCCAGGTATAGGCTAGAGCAGAACCTTGACCTGGATGGGCAGATGTGGGGCAGGGGGAGATGGGGAAGGGCCATCAGCTTAGGCCACAGGTGGCAAAGAACCTGTGTCCTGCGCTGTCCTCAAGCCACTGGTGACTCCCTGTGGCAGCCCTCATCTGGTTCTCATGTGTCCCTGGTATGCCCACAATGTCACCAGATCAGATTGTGAGCCACCTGCCCAAGCAGACTGTCTAACAACCACGGGAGGCTGGGCCCCATCAATCCGACTGCCTGGAATAGCTCTGTCCTCAGCCGTGTGTGTGTGTGTGTGTGTGTGTAAGGCTTGGGGACAAGCAGCAGAAATGGAGACCACATCTGGGCAGAAGAACTCCATTGTGTCCCGAACAATGACATTTGATTCCCATTCTCGTGCCAGAAAGTTCTCACTGCAGTTGGCTAGCAACGACTGCTGTGCCTCCAACTCAAGCCAGAATACTCACTCTGGGTGCCCGGGACCTGCTGCTCAGACCACTTTTCCTCACGATGGGGCAGAGGAGGAGCCGCTCTTGACTCTGGGGTATTACAATATAAAGTCAAAAGCTGTTGCTGGTTTTAGCTACAAGAAGCCAAGGCTTGAAATTGGTTCTTAAACCTGGTATCAATTAAGCAGATGTCAAAGAGGCAGTGTTGGGGTTCTATTAATGAACACTGGACTGTCAGAGAGATCATGAAGTTAATTTTTCCTCCTCCGCCTTCTGCTAGCTCTGGCTGTGAAGTTTCTGGGAGAAAATGGTGATACAGCCCTTCTCAATGGAAGCGAGGTGGCCCAGAGGCCCTGGGAAAGGGCAGGTCACCCGAACAGTCAATGGCACTTAGCAATCACTGGTCACTGCCTCCCTGAGGAGCTCCACCCAGATACTGTTCCTTGCCAGAGGCTATTTATTCACCGAGGCAGGGCCTCCAGGGTGTTTTGGCAACTTGTCCACATGGGCTACACAGAACCAGTCACCTAGCCACTGGCCTGGTGATGTGTGCAAAGCGGCTGGATGTCTGTCCAGAGCCTGAAAACCTGTTCCTCCTCGCCCAGCGTCCCCATCTCTGTCAACAGCACCACCATCTGCCCATCCGCTCAGCCAAAAGCTCAGAGTGATTCTGGATTCTCCTTCCCTCCCCCTTGCAATCCATGCACAAGGCCTGCCTGCTGACCCTCCAGAGAGAACCTGCTCCATCTCCTCGCTCCCCCTGCAGAGCATCCATGGGCTCCTGCCTGGACGACGGGTCTCCCTGGTTCTGATCTGGTCCCCAGGCCACTGCCCTTCTACCTGCAGCCAGGCTGAGCCATTGAAAAGCACGAATCATGCATACTTGATCTGCTCAGAACAGCTCAGTGACTTTCTATTGGGTTTGGAATAAGATCCAGACCTTCCTCCATCATTCTCCCCCTCACTCCCCAGGTCCTGCTGTCCTCCTCAAAGTGTCTGGCAAGCCCATTCATGCCACATGGCTCTTGTATTTATCCTGCTGCCTGGAATGATCCTCCCCCAAATTCCCGTGACTGTGTCCTTCTCACGTGCAGGTGTCACCAGTGCCCTTCATACAACTCCCCTCTCCCACCCATCTAGAGGTGCTGCCCCTCCCAGGGACCTTCGCTCCTGATCTCTGGTGTGGGAGAGGCCCCACATGGGGATATGCCTCCCCTTCCTAACAGGCCCTATTTAATCTTCAATGCACCTAGCTAGGAAATAATGTTTCCCAGATGTCTTGTAGCTACCTGTGTAAGCGGTCCTCCTTTTGGCCTTCTAGATCAGTTCTCTGGCCAAAGATTCAGAGCAGTGAGCTGACCTAGATGGGCTGCATCCACCACTGTCTTTACTCTCTGGATTTGGCCAAGCAGGGGGCCCAGTCGGAGATCAGCTGAAGAAGAAAGGGATGTTGGGGTATGCATTCCTCCATTTCTCTCCCTGTGGTATTAACAGAGGGCGGTAGCTGCTGTTGGGTGGCCCTCTGTGTTCCAGTAATCATTTACTCTGCTCATCCCCTAGGTCTTCGGTTGGGAATGGCTCCAAGGTTATTAAATAGATTTCCCTACACTTTTCACACTTCAGCAAAATATAGTTAAACCCTCCTTGAAGAATCCAAATTTGAGTGTGCCCCACATTCCTTGCTGAGATCGCTGGCTACTTAAGTTAGTTCTGTCTGTGTTGTACGTGATGTCTGGAATGAGGTCTTTACAGGGAACTGATTTAACTTGAAGTCCATTCTTTTTACCCTTTTGCTTCCTTCCTTCCTCCCATGCCTGGGATGTGGCTCTGATAGCAGGAGCTCCAGCAGCCATTCTGAACCACGAGGTGACCTTAAGGATAGAGGCCACACAACAATCATGGAAGAACAGAAAGGCACAGGAGCTTGGGTGTTCGATAACCTTAAAGCCACCATTCCAGTCCTGGAATGCCAATTTCCAGATATTTTTATGTGAGCGAGAAGCAAAATTCTATCTTGTTTAAGCCACTGTTACATTTTCTTTTAAATGCAGCCAAACCTAATCCCAATATATTTAGCTTCCAGAATTTAAGTGATCTCCCAAGTGTTGCTGAATTGGGAAAAAAAAAAAAAAAAAAAAAAAGTCTTGCAGGAATGTGCTTGGCAAGTTGAACACCAGGGTGGGTCTAGATGAGCCTTTCTCCTTCCTGAGATAACCTGCAGCCACATGTTTGTGTAACTCTAGTGAGAAATAGCAGGAATGTCAGGAGTTGGTATCTCAGAGAGGCAGAGTTTGGAAGCTACACTGATCTGGTGTCCGGAATCTGGGCACGCTGTCCTGGGCTTCCAGCCACTTGGCCCCTACGGAGCACGCAAACCTGAAATTTAAAATTGATTTCTGGAGATCGGTCTGCAGTACAGGGTGTGGCTTCTGGGTGTTCACACATGGGAGGTGGAAAACAAGCGCCTGGCCAGAAACCCTCCTGAGCCTTGTACCGAAAGCCTGCCTCTCCTACCAAGCAGTCCTCTGGGCTGGGGACCTGCGACTTTTAAGATCACAGAGCCCTCTGGGAAGGTGGTGAGGGTCTCAGGCTCAGCAAAGGACAAAAGGGCACACAATCTACATACAGTTTTTTGCCCCCTCCCTGGCCTTCCTTCCTCACCCCCAGGTCACCCAGGCCTGGGCCCCTTCCCTGAACCTGTGACTCTCAGAGCTGACTGCCATGGACAGCTCCTCCTGACTCTTCAGCTTCTGCAACTTACCAGGTCCAGTAACTGAACTGAGCTCCTGACCAGAGCTCTCCCCATCTCTGCAAACAGAGGATCCCTCCTTGCACTCATTCAGGCCCAGTCCTGGAGTTACTCAGGACTCCTCTCGCCCGCTCCACATCAGGTCCATCAACACATCCTATCAGCTCTACCTAATAACTAGGGGCAGCATCTGCTTTCTCCATCTCTCTCGCGCTTGGACTGCTGTGGTAGACCCCTTTCTGGGCTCCCTGCTCTTATTATATCCCTTCAGTTTATTCTCCAGATCATAGACAGAGGGGTCGTATTAATGCAGAAGTCAAATAATGTCCCTCCTCTGCTCAGTGTCCTCCACTGGTGTCTGTATCACCTGGAAAGCCAAAATCCTCCCTCTTGTTCAAGGACCCTGCATGATCTATCCTTCCACCAATGCCTCATTATCCCTCAGACCTCACACCTGTTCACACTGCCCTGCCATCCTGGTTTCTCTGCTTCTCTGTGAGCCTGGTGGGACCATTTCTTGCTGCAGGGTCTTTGCACTCACTCTTCCCTCTGCCTGGAATGCTCTTCTTGGGGGAACTCCTTTGAATGGCTCCCTCACCTTCTTTGCTCATGTCCCCATAAATTCATTGCTCTCCCTCCCTTTCCCTATCCCTCTCCTTGCTGACCTCCCTTCCTTGCTATATCCCCCTCTCCACTTTTCACTATCATATGCACTATATAAATCTTTTTAATTAACTCTTGCATGAGTATGTGAGCTCCAAGGAATAGAGGTTTTGCCTTTTTTTTTTTTTTAAGATTTTATTTATTTATTCATGAGAGACAGAAGCAGAGACACAGGCAGAGGGAGAAGCAGGCTCCATGCAGGGAGCCTGAAGTGGGACTCAATCCGGGGTCTCCAGGATCAGGCCCTGGGCTGAAGGTGGCACTAAACCACTGAGCCACCTGGGCTGCCCGGTTTTGCCTATTTCGTTTGTTGTTGGATCCCCTCTGGCTCATGATAGGTGCTCACTAAATAGCTATTGAGGGGTGCCTGGGTTGCTCAGTCAGTTAAACATCTGCCTTTGGTGCAGGTCATGATCCTGGGGTCCTGAGATTAAGCCCTGTATCAGGCTCCCTGCTCCACAGGGAGCCTGCTTCTCCCTCTCCCTCTGCCTGCTGCCTGCTGCTCCCCCTGCTTGTGCTCTCTTGTTCTGTCGAATGGGTAAATGAAATCTTAAAAAAAAAAAAAAAAAAAAAAAAAAGCTGTTGAATGAATGAGTCTGGTCTGCCCTGTGAACAACCTTTGGGGAGAGCCCTGTGAGTGTGCCCTGGGCATCTCCTGGACTCAACTGCACAGCCGGCACCTGCCTTCTGGGACCAGCTCTTGAATTGTCCTTTAGGGAACACACCCACTCCCTGAATCCTCATAGCTCAACTTTGGTCAGCCCCATTCCTGGCTCCAGGGATGTGCACACAACTGCAGCCAGCCAATCCTTGTATTCTATCCCCCTGAACAGTTCATGGTTGACCAGCTGTCCCAGAGAGGACCAGCCCCAAAATACTTCATTTGGGGACATTTGTTGGTACACACGGGAGAGAGACACTCCCTTTCTCCAAGGATGGCTTGCTGTCCCATTAACACAGCTTTAGTGATGCCAGATGGAAACCTGGGTTGAGGGTGAAGCCACTTTGGAGAGGAGGGAGATGGAGAGACAGGTGAGAGCCAGACAGAGCTCCTGGATCCAACCACACCTGAAGTTCAAAATGCACTTGGACTTTTTACTTCCCTGAGTCCAATAGAGTCCTTTGGTTGCGTATGGTCCATCTGGTTTGAATCAGGTTTCTGGCACTCATCATTGAAAGAATCCAGACCAGCAGAAAGGTTGTGAAACACGTGTTTTTCCATCCAGTGGAAAACTTGTTCCCGTGGCATTTTTTGCGGCCTCTCCAACACTGCTGCGTGGTGGCCTTTGGTCAGCCGCAACGGTGAGACTCCGTTCCTGCAGTCTTGGGGGGCACACCTGAGATCGGCCATCTGAGGGAGCCTCTGAAAGGCACCTTGCTTCTACCCTGGGTGGCTCCTCGGGAGAACAGTGGAGAATCTGGGGTTTGGGGTCTGGCTCCTTACCCCTCAGTCACAGGGGCCCCTGTATTGGTGGGGCTCCGATACGAAAAGCCCATGGCTCACGCTTAAGAAAGTCCTTCTCTTTCCCAGCTTCCATACTGCCGGCTGGGTTAGGGAGAAAGTCTTGGGGAGGTGCCACCGTCCTCACCCTTTATAACAAAGACACGCCAGCCTTGTGGGAGGCCGCATCTTGCCGAAATGTAAAAACACTGCTGTTCTCATTGTACTCGGTTTTGCAGTGACCTTTTACAAAAGGCAGTGACGGCTGGCTTGTCATTTACAGTCATCATTTAAGACTTCCTTTTCAAACAATACTTAAGCTTCAAAAAGTAAGTCCAGTTCAATAAAATCTCAAACAATAGAACAGACGGCACTGGGAGGCTGCAAACAATCTTCTGCTCCGCAAGGGCTATGTCTAACTCACCCTGGTGTCTCAGAGCCTGTCTGAGCCACTGAGGCTCACCGAAGTCTTGGCCGGATCGGGTTCAACTGGAAACCCTGGCAGATGCCACAGCCCATCTGACCCAAGGACACAAGACGCAAACAGGACTCTGGCTTCTGTGCGCGTCTCCTTCTCTTATCCTCTGGCAAAGAAGGCCAGCCAAGCTCCTGCTAGTTTCCAAGGATCCCCCAAACACGGGGATTTTCCCAATCGCCTCAACGATGTATTGATCATGGAGGCTACTTACTGACCACTGTGCCCTGGAACCAGTTCCCCTGGGCATCTGACACTTCCAAGTGACACTCAGGGAAGGGTGTCAGATGCACGTGAGGATACAGAAAACGAATCTACAGCCCCCCTCCCTGCCACCGCTATCTCGCAATCAGGACTCATGACGAGCCCCTCTGTCTGTGTCCTATCACAGTTCTCTCAACCAGACCCTAATTAGGATGGACGGCTGTTCTCCACCCGGGACTGGAAGGAAGCCTGGAATTAGCTCAGTCGAGAAGCCTTCAGCCCCAAGAACCATCAGAACTGCCACACGAATGAGCAGAAAATAGCAGATGATAAATTTTTTAGGACCACCCTCTGTGTGCCAGTTGTAGCAGACTGTGAGATAATGTGCTGGCCTTTTTTGGAACATGCATTATTGATCTGGGTCTGTCTAGTGGTTTATAAAAAGCCCACCATCCTCCCCCACCCCCACTACCACCTTCCCATCCCTCACCTCCAGAAAGCTGCACCGCCTCCTTTCAAAAGCCGGTTCTGCTGCGGGAGGGGTCGGCTGGAGCGCGGAAGGCAAGGTTTGCAGGCACTGATCTATGCAAGGTGGTGCCGCGGTGTGGGTGCGGACAGACGCCCCAGAACTCGAAGGTTCCAAATGCACCGAATCCACTTCCTGGAATTTCTCAGCAGCACTTGCTCACGTATGCTAGGATGCACGTACAAAGACGTCCCCGGCCATGGTATTTGTGGCGATAAAAGCCAACTAACAAACACGCTAACGATCTAGAAACAACTGCCATTCCACGAGACTGGTTAAGACCACAAACCCTGGGTTTTAGTCTTGCTTGGCCATGTTCTAGCCTGGTAGGTGTGACCTTGGACAAGAAACTTAATTTTCCTGTGTCTTACTCTTTCCCTCTCTAACGAGGGAACGTATGCATTTTAAGTTAACCGGGGTTCTCCTTGCTCTCCTCCCTCTTGTGTCTTTATCATGTCCATAGATCCTTTTTCCGTATTTGCATATTCTCTGGGTTTTATTTGAGGGTCACAGATGTAAACTTATGATCACATTCTAACACAAGGCTTGGCTGGATCATGCTGCTGCAGCAAAAATGTGTTCCCAAGAGTGGTCGTTCAATCATTCACCTTGGTTCAGGCCAAAACCCTAGGAGTTGCCCTTCGTCTTCCTCTTTTCCTTAACTCCCACATCCAACCATCCCTCGAGGGCTCACCTGTGACTGCTTCTGCCCCGGGGCCAAGATTCCATCACTGGCCGAATTCCCGCAGGCCTCCCAATGGGGCTCCCTGCCTCTGCTAAAGGCCCCCTAACCCAGGTCCATTTCACCAAGAATAAAACTCAAACTCCTCGTGGCCCCAAGGCCCCTCATGACCTGGCCCCAGTCCACTCCTGGCCTTCTCTCTCCCCACTTCTAGCCCAGCGCTTCTCCAGCCCACAGCCTTCCTTCTGTCCTAACCCACCAAGTTCATTGCTAACTAACACAGTCTTTGCCTTTCCCCTTCTCTGGATCTGGAACACTCCTCCGCCATCCTCTAGCTCCCAGGACAGTGTGCTGTACAGAGAGGATGCTTAACATACATCTGCTGAGTGCACGAGTGCACGTCCAGGCAGTCTTGAACTCCCAGGCATGACTACAATTGAGGGGCCCCGTGAAGCAAGACCCTTGTGCTCTGAGATCCAGGTGCCACATGCAAGCGCTCGCTGCAAAATTCTATCAAAAACAAAACTTGGGTCCCTATGACCGTGATCTGTAGGCTCCCCGTGGTCATCAAACATGGTGCAAGATAAATGTTGCCGGAGAGATAGGTATTCTATGTGCCCAATTTTCAATAAAAGTTCTGGGCTTCGATTGCTTCCTGGCTATAAAGTCTTCTTGCACTTGATAAGCTCTCTGAGAAAAATCTATACTGGTGATTATTAATATAAATCATTATAAGGACCAACTGGGATGTATGTAAGTTACCTTTTCTTAGCAGTTAAAAAGACTGATGTATGCTTTTAATGATGGATCCAAAAAGAGTGTAGATTTGCAGGTGGATTTTCACTGCAATCTCAGGTTTGGTTGCAAAGGCTTATCTAGTCAACTTTTAAATTTGTTGCCACCAATGATACTCAATTGCCCTTTGACAGTGCATACGGCCTCACCTGGTCAACCACAGGTGCTTCTTACCACAACCTGTAAGAGCCTCCAAGATATGGCTCCATCTTCTCTCTCAGTCTCCCTCCCTCAGGCTCCAGCCCCATCTGTCTCCTTGCTCCTGTCTCAGGGCCTTCGCACATGCTGTTTCCCTTGCTTAAAAGGCTTTTCTCGGATCTTCACAGTACATAGTAGCGCTGATGACTGGAAGGGAAAGCTATAGGGGGAAAGTGCACAAGGCTGTGTGCTGTCCAACATGGTAGCCACAAGCACTACCAAGCACCTGAAAGGTGGTGAGTCCTAAATGAGATGTGCTGTAAGTGTAAAGTACAGGCCAGATTTCAAAAACAATATAAAAAATGTAAACTGTCGGGATCCGTGGGTGGCGCAGCGGTTTGGCGCCTGCCTTTGGCCCAGGGCGCGATCTGGAGACCTGGGATCGAATCCCACGTCGGGCTCCCTGCATGGAGCCTGCTTCTCCCTCTGCCTGTGTCTCTGCCTCTCTGTCTCTCTCTGTGTGATTACCATGAATAAATAAATAAAATCTTTAAAAAAAAATGTAAACTGTCTCATTATTGATTACATGTTGAGATGATAAGCATTTGGACCTACTGGGTTAAACAAAATACATGATTAATTTCACATTTTTTTAGCATTAAATAATGTAGTTGTTAGAAAATCTATGTCATTTGCATTTGTACTCTTGTAGAGTAGGGCAGTTCTGTGTATGGTTTGCTTGTTGGAGAAATAGAACCTGTAAAATCAGTGAATTCATGGTGGTGGGGAGGAGAAGAAGCTAGGGAGAAAGAAGGCTTACCCTGAGGGAGAGCCCCAACGGTGAGCTGCTAATATCAGTGGAGCTCGGCCCTGGGGAGCAGAAGGTCCAGCTGAGACGGGCTCGCTCTTGGCGGCCTCATGTGTGGAGGTTTGTCCTCATGCAGAGGGACACGTGGTGAGAAAAGCCTATGCAGATGTTGCACTCACAGCTCAGGTGGAGGAGCCTGTGGTCTAGTGTGAGCACAGAGGCGGAGCCAGGGAGGCTTCTACGCTGAGCCAAGGAGGCAGTGTGATTGGGGGGAGGGGGCTTGCGTGGGGAATAAAGGTGCTGAGATTGGGAGCTGGAGAAGCCCCTGACACGCCTGTCATTGCGAGTGAGCTAAACCCTGACAAGGGTCCTGTCCTCACCTCTAGAGCCAGAGCACTGTGAAGGGAGGAAGCTCCGGGCAGGAGGCAGCCAAGCTCGTCCTCCTGAGGCACCATTTTGGTGAACAGGGTCAGGACACTACTACTAGCAGTAGTGTCCGTCCTCCCTGTCCCCAGATGCCACCGAGGAAGGCTGAGCCCACCTGAAGCGGTTAGATCGGAAGATCAGGGCCCATATAGGTGTGTGTGTGTACACACACACGTACCCACACATAAGCACACACATATGCACACTCTGGCTGGCTGCTTCTTAGCTTCAGTGTCAGCTCAAACATCACGCCCTCTGAGAAGCCCTCTCTGATTACCAATCCAAAGTAGCTCCCACTCCCCCAACCAGCACAGCATCCTCTTTAGTATCACCAGCCCATTTCTCCCTTCCTGCAATGATCTTCCCTGCAGCCTAGCTGATTATCTGTGGCCCTCACTCCACGACAGTAGGGATCGTGCCTATCTCACTCATTACTCAAGTTCCAGGCCCTACAATATCGCCTGGCACACAGCAGGTACCTGAGAGGGTGAAGCTAACGAATTGGTCTAAATATCTCTTCTCCTTAAGACTTTTGGAGAAATCCAGGAAGGGCTCTGCCTTAGGAATGAGCTGGAGACTCCTAACCTTGGAAACCAAGCCGCGAACGTACATGTGAGGGACAACCCCCTGTGACTTGGTTTAAATCCAAGTGAGCTCCACAGGTCTCCACTGTGACCCAACTCAGGAGCTTCAGATCTAGCATGGCAGCCGTTGCAGCACAGGCGGCCCCTGCTGGACGGGCGGCCCCAGCTGGGAGGGTGGTCCTGGCTGGGTAGGTGGCACATGCTAGGCGGGTGGTCCTGGCTGGGAGGGTGGTGCTGGCTGGGCAGGTGGAACCTGCTGGGTGGGTGGTCCTGACTGGGCAGGTGGCGCCTGCTCGGTGAGTGGTGCTGGCTGGGCAGGTGGCACTTGCTGGGCAGGTGGCACCTGCTGGGTGGGTGGTCTTGGCTGGGTGGGTGGTGCTGGCTGGTTGGATGGTCCTGACTGGGTGGGTGGTGCTGGCTGGGCGGGTGATCCTGGCTGGGTGGGTGGCACTGGCTGGGCAGGTGATCCTGGCTGGGCGGGTGATCCTAGCTGGGTGAGTGGCGCTGGCTGGGCGAGTGGTCACCTGCTGGGTGGGTGGTCCTGGCTGGGTGGGTGGTGTTGGCTGGGCGGGTGGTCTTGGCTGGGCAGATGGCCCTGGCTGTGTGGGTGGCGCCTGCTGGGCGGGTGGTGCTGGCTGGGTGGGTGGCGCCTGCTGGGTGGGTTGTGCTGGCTGGGTGGGTGGCACCTGCTGGGCAGGTGGTCCTGGCTGGGTGGGTGGTGCCTGCTGGGTGGGTGGTCCTGGTTGGGTGATTGGTGCTGGCTGAGTGGGTGGCGCCTGCTGGGTGGGTGGTCACCTGCTGGGTAGGTGGCACTTGCTGGCCGGGTGCTTACCGAGCTCCACATCCTGGTCATCTGTCAGCACCAGGATGATGTTGGGGCGGATGTTTCTGCGGTCCCTCTGGAACCTGCCCTTCAGGCGGTGGTGTGACAGGAACGCCGAACTCCCACCCAGCAGAGAGAAGGCGGTTGTGGAGAGCAAGCAAAGCAGGAGGCCGTGGGGTGCCATCTTACGACCTTCTGTCGATCTGTTGCTTCTTGCCGGACCCAGGAGGCTGAAGTCTGAGGCGTTTTGTGGATTTGCCTCTTTTCCCTTCCCGCTCTACTCACGGATCTAAAGTAGGAGGAAGAGAATCAGGTCAGTCTTTACGTAAAGGCCGCCTGACTGCTCGGGCTTGCATAATGATTTCTGGCATGGACTAGCGGGTGTCTTTGATCAGGGGGAGATATAGCAAAGAAAACCGAACTCGGAGAAAGTTAGAAGGGAAGAACTTGCGATCTGCTCAGTCAACAGAGCAGCAGAGAGGCTCTCTGTGACTTCTGCAGACCGACTTTTCTCCCCCAGACCAGCAATCCACTGCATGTGCCGGTGGCGGGCCTTGTCCCAAGTCAGATGACCAGCCTGTTTCTGGACCATCCAACCCGTTCAACAGACAGATCTGCCCCAGAGAAAGGAAAAGGAGGACCCCAGTGTGGGGGAGCAGATATTTCTGGGCATCCCCTCTCCTCTGGCAGCTGGGGTGGGGGAGACACAGGTGAGCAGGATGCAGTCCCCGCTCTTGGGCAGCATGTGGCTCAGGCAGGGCTGTATGACCCCGGATGCTGCGTGTGCTCCAGTTACAGCTGTCGCCTGCCGGGGTCCCCCCATCAAGCCAGTAAGGAGCCTCAGTTTTCCCGGGCACAAAATGGGGAGACGAGTTTGTTACAGGAGCTCCAGCCAATGGGGATGCATGTGAAGGCCCCCTGCCGACAGATCCCACAGTGGGCAAGTTATTCACACTAGTTTTCAGTCCAAAGAACAAACAAGATGACAGAAGAGAAGACTGGGAGCGCAAAGAGCTGCGGGAGAAGAGCTGTCCCAGTCTGTCGCGACCCTGGTCACCCCGGACCCCGGGTCAGATGGGGTCATGAGCAAAGGCAGGGGCAGGGGAGGCAGGATGGCGAATCTTGGCTCGGGCAGGTCTGATCTCGTTCTGCCCTTTGCTCTCTGCGGTCATTTTTCTACTTCTTGAGGAAATGAGCCTTCAAGTCTTTCCAGATATAGACTCTAGGTCTCATTTATTTAGAACGAGAGAGAGTGAGTGAGCAGACGTGTCAGGAAGAAACCAGGCTTGTTGGAGGTGAGGCCACATGACCTTGAATGACTCTGCTTGCCCCCCACCCCCGTCACAACTCAGGGAACTCATCAAGGGTTCCGGTCCACAGAAGGGGATGGTCGCAGGAACACCCCTCTAAGAGTTCCCCTGCCTCCCCCTACTGCGCCCCATCCTCCATCCTCTCCAGACGGCCAGCAGCATCTCCCTAAAATGCAAATCCCATCTTATCCCTCAGTAGGCCTGGCCCAGGCTGAGACACGCAAGGTGTTCAGGGCACAAGACAAAAGGGACTCACTCAGTCCAGCTGGTACTGGCACAAGGCCCTCACCTTAGTCCCAATCCTGTCCCTCACCTGCTCAGACTCTCCCTTGGCTTCTCCAGCCTGAAGAATACAATGCATGCTCCCTACCAGGGCTTCCAGGGGATCCAAGTGATCCAGCCCCTGCCCACCTCTCCTCCTTCCTCCCCAGCCCCACTGGCTTCTTTCTGTTGACAAGTCAAGCTTGTTCCTGCCCCAGGGCCTTTGCACTTGTTCTTCCTTAAACCTCGAAGAGTCTTTCCCCAGATTTATTTTCTATACCGGGCTCACTCTCCTCCACCAAGTCTTGACACAAACAACATCCTTAGAAAGGCCTGTCCCGACTGCCGTATGTAAGGTGGTGCCCTCACCTGAGGCACTCTGTTATAACTTGATTTATTCTCCTGATAATCCCTACTAGAACCTGCAATCATCTTAGTTGCTCAGCTCTCCCCACTCAAGGGTCAGTTCCAGGAGGGTAGGAAGTGGGCCTGTGTTCACCACAGCTTGGTCCCCAGCACTTTGTACTATGCCTGTCACCTAGTAGGGGCCAAAGAAATATTCTGAGAGCTAAAGGAGTGGGGGGTTTGTTAAGGTCCCCAGAATTCTGCAGAGTGAGGGACGTGGGGCTTGGCAGGGCCACACCATAGCCTCATTTGGAGGCTCAGCAGCATCACCAACCCCTTCCCCCATCAGCCTCCTCCAGAAAGGGTCCCCCTCATCTGTTTTCCACCCTGCTCTGTGCCCCAGGAAGCCAGTCTCACCTCTGCAGGTGGCACCTGCCTGACCTCTGGCTTCCTGAGGGCTGGGCCTGGGGAAGCTCTGTTGGGTGGCTGCTAGAGAGGGGGAGGCAGGAAATCCTTCACTCAGCTGTGCTCCCTCCCTTGCATTAGTAGCACCCCAGTGCCTTTGTCACTAAGCTGGCCACTGCTCTGGCTTTCCTCCAGCCCTGGGGGCACCTCTCCCTCCTCTCGTCCCTTCAAGCCTATGGGTAGTGAGGCTTGTTCCCTGGCTAGTTCCTTCTGGGTGTTGCAAGACTCCTCATTTGCTGCTCCCCAAGCCCCGAATGCCTCTGGAAGTAACACCTTCCATCCACACTCCCCAGGGCAGGCCAGGAGCAGGCTCCATGCAGTGCTTCCCTTCCCAGAGACCTCGGACAGGACATCTGTAGCAGTGAGGATCACATGCTCGGGGGAGCTGACCTGGGAACCATGACTTTCATAGGACCCGAGGGCAAGCACGGCTTCCATCTCACGACCTCTCGGCAGCCAGAGCCACTGCATCAACTGCTTATTCAGTATCTGCCATGCGCTGCACTGGGCAACGGTTAAGATGTGGACTTTGGCATCACTTGCTGGGTGACCCTGGGCAAATAACTTAACCCCTCTGTGCCTCAGTTTCCTCGTCTATAAAATGGCTGTGAAAGATGAAATGGGTTCATTTAGAGTGCTGAAACCACAGCCCACCACAGGGAATGACCCGGAACACACCGTTCACAGAGTAAACCATTCTCGGGTGACGGTCACTGTGGTTGTGGGTGGGCTGTGACGGGCACTCTGCTTGCAGAGTCTCTTCCATTCCCAACCACCCCCCACACAGGGACGAGTGCTGTCCCCACTTTCAGGTTGAGAAGACAGGGGCTTAATCACCATCCTAAGATCCCCCAGGGAGCAAACGGCAGAGGGGGTCTGACTTCTGCTCCCCTGACCGCTCAGTGCGGGTCCCCTCCCCTAAACCCACATTTCCCAACCACCTCCATTCAGGTGCCACAGCCCCCGTTTCTGCTAAATCTGCACAACCTTTCCACTGTGAAATGGCCTCATTTAAAAATAAAAACACAAATATGCGTTTTTGAAAAAGTAAACTTTCTACCCAAGGGTAAGTGGAAATTTGGCATCCCCTTCTCCATCAAACTAACTCACACAGAATGAAAGAAAGCAGATACGCTTACTCTGCCTCACAGCTTCTAGTTCCTTCCTAAGGATCCAAGCTGAGCCCTGTGCCCGCCTGCTTTCCCACCTGCACATGCTCTCTCTTTAGCTGTTGAAAGAAGTCAAAGCGCATTAGACTTTCTGCTGGAGGGAGTGGAAAGCTGGGAGAGGGTCGAAAAGGAGACATGTTCCACCTCGAATCGGTCCGTGGATCACCCCAAATCATGGGGTGGTTCCTAAATCATGTTTCTCAGTCCCTGTCCCACCTGCCTCGGGAAACCCATCAGGATGCTTTGTGCCTTGCACTTGAACTGATGCCTCAACCGGCCCACCTGCATTTGTGAAACACACATCCATGCGCCTTCAGATAGACATCAAGCACTAAAATAACATCGAGAGACTTTCCAAGGGATGTCCCCCAACTCTCTTCTACCAGAAACAGTAACAGCAAATGCTTGTTGAGAGCTTACAACACTCCAGCCCCTGCTCTATACATTTTACGTTTAATCTGCATTTCCACCCATCGATATTATACCCATTTTTTGGATAAGCCGAGGCGCAGAGAATTAAAAGTACTTTTCCATGACACATGGTTAAATAGGCGGCAGACACGGGGTTCAAACCCAGTCTGGCTCAACCAGATTACTGGGTAAGTTCCTGAGTCTCCCAGCCTCAGTTTCCTTCCTCATTTGCCAAATGGAGCAGCAGGTGGCCAGGTGTCCTCTGAGGGTCTTTTGGGCTCCAGGCCTGTGATGTAGAGGGAGGTATGGAGCTGGCAGCTGCGGCCTGTATTGGGAGCTCTGGGCCAGATGGTGGGTGGAGCTGGGAGATGTGGTCAGCTGGACTGTTCCTGGCACCCATGTTGGTTTTCTCGTGAGCCTTCCCCACCCCCAACCGCAGTCCCCTTCACTCCCTGCTCCCAGGCAACCATAACCCACCAGCGAGGATGCTCCCCCTCTGGATAGAAGTCAAAGCTCTGTGACTGGAGACCAGAGAGTAACAGGAGCTAATTATTTCATCAGATCAAGTCATCACTAGGTCGAATTTTGATGAATTCCCTCAGCTCTGACTTCCCCTGGCCTTGTGCCAACCTCTCTCTGGATGCTGAAGAAATCAATTAAAAATGACACAAGGGATTTTTGCCTCCATTTTTTTCCCTTCTTGGTAAAAGATTCAAAGTGGTTGCGTGGAGAGTATCTGGTGAATCTGCACAGCACAGCGGACGGATGTGCTGACTGTCCCTCAGATACTCCCCTCGTTCCCACCAGCTCGCTGCAAGGCCCATCTGGCGCCTGCTCTTTGTCCTGTGTCTTCTCATAGCCCTTGGCACAGGCCTTCCAGCCCAGGAAGACAGCTCCGGAAATGTCTAATGTCCCACGTGTTCAGAAACATCACTCCTGCTTCTAGACTTATCTGTTAATCCGCAGAGAGGAACAAGTCCCAGGAGGCCCAATGACCCCTCCCAGCCCCACACACCACAGCTTTGGGGAAGCTCCCAGGACCTCGCTCAGGCCTGTTCATAAAGACCCAGATGGTAGTCTTCTCTGAGGATCCCTAAATTGCCAACAATATTAGCTAAGAGGAGTTTGGGAATGATTAGGCAGCTGAGGGAGTGGGAGAGGACGTGGCCCGAGGCAGAACAAGGCACTGCCTGAGGGAAGAACCCTCAGGGAGAAGGGAGGAAAGGGATTGTAGGGTGTGGAGAGGTGCCCCGTGTGCTGGGGGCAGGTGGTGTGGACAGCCCAATTGCTAACGTCCTCCTTCATTTACTTAACAGATCTCTATTTAGGGCCTAGTATGTGCAAAGCACAGCCTTAGGTGGTAGGATAATCCTGCCTGTATCCTAACAGCCTCCTAAGTAGTTTCCTTGCTTCTACTCTCTCCACCTTCTAGCAAATAGTCAGAGGATCCTGTTAAAATCAAGAAGGCCCTCCACTGAAAAGCCCATCTCATGCTAAATAAAACCCCAAACCCTCCAAAGGGCCAATGAGACTCTACACAGTGTGCCTATCCTCCCTCTGACCTCATCCTCTTCCATTTTTCCCCTTGTCCACTCCGCCCCTGTGCTGTTTCTTGACATGCCAGGCATGTCTCCACCCCAGGGCCTTTGCACTTGCTGTTCCCTCTGGTTGGAGCCTTCCTCCAGCTACCTTCAAGGCCCCGTTCTCACCTCCTTCGGGTCATTGCTTACATTTTGTCTCCACAGGTTAGCACAGAAATATCTGCTCCTCCCACTAGACCTGACCACCTCTGGCAAACTATGGATTTTACCTCTTTCTTTATGGGTCACCCCCCCTTCTCCAGCCCGACTGGGGTGTCAGCTCCCTGAGGCCAAGGATCTTTGTCAGGTTTCACATCCGTGTCCCCAACTCCTGACCTAGCAAAGCATTCCACTGGCCCCCCCAACTCCGGGAGGTCCTCCAGGGGGGCTGGGGTCCCGGCCGCCCCCTTACTGCGCTAGGCTGGGGCAGCTGGGCTCCGGGGCGGAACACGTGACCCAGGCAGAGCCAATCAGCACGTCCCGTCTCCTTGGCTCCAGTGATTGGCCCAGAGGCAGACATGTGACCCGGGCTGGCCAATGGGAGGGAGCGGGGAGGAACCGTGGGAGCGGGCGGCCGCGTGCCAGCCCCGCCCGCAGGGGGAGGCTCCGCGGGGCTGCCGGGGATGCTGCCGGGGATGCTGCCGGGGACGCGGGCTGAGCCTCGTGCAGACAGGCATCCGCTGCTGCTTCAGGGAATCTTTTCCAACAGGAAGCACCAGGCCCAGCCCAGCAAACTGCCCTGAAAAACGGTGGTGGAGAATGAATAATACCACGTGCGGGGTACTCAGGACAGGCCCCGCCCATCCCTCCGCACTCTTCCCGTTAGCTCCGTCACCCTTACAGCTCGGAGTCACCCTTACAGCTCGGAGTCGGATGTTCTATTTGCAGATGAGGAAACTGAGGCACGGGGAGTTTCCAGAACTTGCCCAAGGTCATGCAGTTTGGAGGTGGGGCAGCTATTGCCTCCACCTTGGCTCACCTCCTCCCCATCCTCTCCCTGGGCGGGCTTCCCCGCGCCCCGGGAGATTGACTTGGATGGACCACAGCAGTTGGCTCTTGGTGGGATTTGGCCCTGGGGGAGCGGGAGGGGGGTCACTGCCAGGCATCCGTCCTCCCTGCCCAGGTGCTGGGAGCTGACCACATCCCTCTCTTGCTCTGCTGGGGGCCGCAGCTCCCGTGGGTGGCTCTCTCCAGGTGCCAACCAATGCTCCCCACCGTCCCCAGCCCTCGGGATCTGAATACTCATTTTCTTAACACTGCTCACACCTTTGTTGGAAGGCCCGACCTGCTTCCTGCAGAGCCCTGGGTGGGTAAAGCAAGCAGACCTCACAGCTGAGATGTGCATCCAGACGGCCCGACCCCAGCGCCTCAACCTGACCCCTGTGCTCACTTGGAGACCCATGAATGGTACAAGCAGCTGAGGTTAAGCGTATGGCACAAACAGAAAGAAGAAGGGGGAAAGTGCTGGCCTGGGGTGGGGGGTGGGGGGGAGGGCAGTCAGAGAGGGCTGCCTGGAGGTCTCACAGGATAAAGTTTAAGGTAAAGTTTAAGTTCCTCTTCCTAAGTAAGAGGAACAAAGTTCTGAAGAACCCACAGGGTTTTTCTGAAGAGGGGGGAAGACGGGGTGTTTCCAGCATGGGAAATGGCATGAGCAAATGGCAGGCAGAGTGGGAAGGATGGAAATGCGTGGTCTGGAACCTCGCAAGCCCAGGAGTTGTCTAGATAGGGAAATGACACAAGCACATCTGTTCAACCTTACACTCCTCTGGTGTCTCCCCTTCTTCCTGGCTTCAGGCTTTTTCCAGGCTTCTCTCTTCCTCTCCAGGGCTGTCAAAGAAAGGACAGGAGCTCCTGTAACCTATGGGCACAGACTCTCCTTGTCTTCCTGCCTGGGGCCAGGACATCTGGTGGTTCTCTGTGCCTGGTCTTGGAAGTCCAGCTGGAGGTAGAGAAGCAAGCCAGCTCTCCAGAGCAGGACACAGGACAAGAGAAGGGTCTTTCAAAGGGAGGCAGCAAAGATGAAATTTCAAGACAAGGGCTCAGGATCTGGAAAGGAAATCAGGGCATAGAGAGAATGGCTTAAGAACCCCGTTGCTTGTATAACTATTCGTTCGACAAGAAATTCTCAAAGACCCACTATGTGCCAGGCACAGTTCTTGGTACTGCAGATAAAGCAGTGGGGGAAAAAAAAAAAGTCCCTGCCCTCAGGGAGCTGACATTCTAAGGAGTCAAGTCAAAAGCTGGAGTTGAAAAACTCTAGCCAAAAGTGAGAAGTGTCAGGACTCGAAGTTATGGCAAACCACAGTGAACTTCTAGGATGGGACCACGGAGTCTAGTTAAGAGCTCAACGAAAGCTTAGAAACAATATATTCAAGGAGCTGGAAGGCTGAACGTCGCAAGGTTTTATATGTAAAGTGAGCAGTGTTTGAGAGGCCATGTAATTCACATGCTCGAGTATCTGAGCATCTATGTGCAAATACTGTTTCATGATCAGTGAAAAAAACCAAACACAGACCTCTCCTCTGATGGAGCTGAGAGAGTGGAGAAAGCCAAGCAGATAGGTACGTGCTAAAATGCAGCCGGGAACAAGCCAGAGAAGTGGCGTTCCGATCTTGGCTCTACTACGGACAAGTTGTTGGAGAAGTAACTTACCCTCTTGTGGCCTCAGTGTCTTCATCTATAAAGTGGGGCCAGTAAGAGCATTTACAGAGTTGTGAAGATGAAATGGCTTAATGCCTGTGAATCCTTTAGACCTTTAGGACTGTATACAGTAAGTGCCCAATATATGTTGGCTAGCATTCTTGGTTGGGTTTGGGCTAACATACTTTCTATAACGCATCCAGTTTTCATTTGGGGATCTTCTCCCCAGTCCTCAGTCCATGAGGTTCAAACTATACCCCAGCTGCAGAGCTCCAAGGCTAGACCATGGGATCCAGACCTGAGCCAATCAGAGCCTTCCAATTCCTCCTCCCCAGTGATTGGCCAACCAGAGTAATCCAGGCACCCTGGCCTAGCTAGGAGAAGTTGCCTACCTACCCTTTTCAACTGGCTAACTTGTTCCATGTCCTTCCACCATGAGAGTGAGGGAAGATGGACACCATCTTGCCTCATGTAGAGGTGGAATGAAGCCAACACATGGAAGAAAACAGAGCAGAGAAATGGAACATACTTGGGTTTTGAAACATTTGAGACCTGGATCCAGCTAAGCCTGAAAGAAGAAGATTTACGTCTGGGTTCTTTGTTGTGGGTGCCAAGAGATTCCTTTTTTTCCTTTGACTAGTTTGAGCAGTTTTCTTTCTTTCATAGGTGAACTTTCTCACACGTTGACTCCTTAGGGACATGAATCAAATTCTCTTTGTTTCTTAGGTTGCGCCAAGTTGCTTTCTCTGTCACTTGCAACCAAATGAACCCAAATGGTAGAGCAAGCTGGAGACAGAGTGTTGACTCAGGTGGCTTCCCAGCTGCCTCCTGCCTCTGTGCAGAGAGACCTGACAACACAGCTTGCTAGCCCTCGGCCTGGGCCTGGGCCCAACTCTCTGCCTTACTGTAGGCAAACTTTCCTCATCCTTATTTGTCAACCGATAAGAAAAAGGTGGTGTGGAAAAGCAGAAGGAACGTGGGCGTGGGAGTCATGAATTCTGGTCCCAATTTGGTCTCAGTTTCCTCATCTGCCAAGCCAAACAGACTGTTCCCTGGGCACGGCCCTGCAGTGTGGGATAGGTGGAGTCTGAAGGTGGAGAGGGGGCCTTCCCTGGCCGCCCTCCTGGAAGCAGGACTCCCTGTTACTCTTGGCCTCATCCAAGGTTTGTTCTCTTCAGAACACTCATCACAACATGTGATTCTTCATGCACTCTTCTATTCTGGTCTTTATTTTGTGGGGGTTGTTTTTCTTACTGGAAGCTCTGCAGGGGTAGGGCTGTCTCTTCTTCTTCTTCTTTTTTTTTTTTTTAAGGATTTTTCTTTACTTTTTAAAAAAGATTTTACTTATTTATTTGAGAAAGAGAAAGAGCGTGGGCGGTGGGGAGGGGCAGGGGCAGAAGGAGAAGCAGACTCCCCTCTGAGCAGGGAGCCCAACATGGGGCTCAAACCCAGGACCCCGGGATCATGACCTGGGCTGAAGGCAGATGCTTAACCAACTGAACCACCCAGGCCCCCATTAAAGGATTTTAAAAGAAGATTTGAGAGAGAGAGAGAGAGAAAAGACGCATGCAAGTGGGTGGAGGGGCAGATGGGGAGAGAGAAAGAGAGAATCCTCAAGCAGGCTCTGTGCTGAGAAGGGAGCCTGATGTAGGGCTTGATCCTAGGATCCTGAGACCATGACCTGAGCCGAAACCAAGAGTTGGACACACAACCGACTGAGCCACCCAGGCGCCCTGGGCTGTCTCTTTTCTAAATAGCCCCAGCCCCTGGCACAGCCTGGGTGCTAATTCTTCCAGTTGGTCAACAAATATTTACTGAGCACCTACTATGCACAGGCCCTATTCTACATGCTGGAGACCCAGAAATAAACAATCTTTTATGGATCAACACCAAAATAAATCACAGGCATGAGGTGATGAGTCCTAAGAGGGTGAGACAAGAGAGAGAGGTCAGAAGTGCTGGTCAGGGTAAGGCTGCATCTTTAAACGGCGGGGGGTGGGGGTGGGGTGTCAGTTGGGTAGAACCCTGAAGGTGGTGAAGAAATGTGCCTTGAAGATATTTAGGGGAAAGGTGTTCCAGGCATAGGGAAAAACAAAAGCAAATGTCCTGGGAGAGTAGCGTGCCGGGGAGCCTGAGACATATAAAGTGGGCAAGCAGGGCTGGAGTGTTGAGTGATGGGAAGGCTAATATTTGGAGCGAGAGGAGGATCTGGAAAGTTCCAGCCTGAGAATGTTGAGATTGGATGTAGGTTTTAACAGGATCCTTCTGGCTGTGTATGGAGAATAGACTGCAGGGCGTGAGGGTGGAGGCAGGGAGGCCAGTGGGACAGCTGCCTGGACAGTGCTTGGACCAGGAGAGGGGCGGTGAGGGGGCAAAATGTGAGATTCTGGATGTTGTCGAATGAATGAATGATTGAAAGGAGGTAGACTGGTACATGCTAAGTGCTCTGATGACTGTTTCTGTGTAACAACTGATCTTCAACCTTAGCAGGAGAATAAAGTCTTTTTTTTTTTTTTTTTTTTTTTTTTTACAGGACACAGCATGGATAGCTGGTCTCTGCTTTAGAATGTCTGAAGCCAGAGCTGAAATGACCAAAGAGCTGGTGGCTGCTACTGGCATTTGGCTAGGACCTCAGGGGGCCCCTCCCTGTGTGCCCTGGGCTTCCTCCCAGCATGGTGGCCTCAGGGTAGGGGGTCTGATTTCTTATGGGGCACCATGTGGCTCGGGAGGGCGGTGTCCCAGCGATGGGCAGGGCTGCCTCAGTTTTTGCAACTGAGCTCATTTCTGCTGTCTCCCAGGGCCACTTCCACCACATTCTATCGGTCACAGGCCATTCACAAGAAAGACTGGCCAGGTTCAAAAGGAGGGGACAAGGGACCCCATCTTTCCATGGAGGAGTGTCAAGGTCACGGTGTAGATGAGCGAGCAGGCTAATTTGCGGCCGTCTTGGAAACACAAAGGGTCCTGCTACCTCCTGGAGAGCCATGGGGGCCTCTCGAGAGCACACATCACCCCTTCTAGGAAGTGGAACTTGAACCTAGTCTGATTCTGTGTCTGTGTCTGGCAAGCTTTGGAGTCTGTGCCCACGCCCAGTTCCGAGATCCCTGAGCCTCAGGAGGCCCGGGGGACCTGAAGGCTCCTTGGACCCCACTCCTCCGTCTCATATGATTCAAATGGGTTCAATCAGCAGTGTCAGGGCCAGAGTCCTGCTTGTCCTGCTTCTGAAGGGAGCAAAGAGAAAAGCTTGTGCTGGACGTGGAAAGCCACAAAAGGCACCCCCACCCCCGCCCCATACTTCAGAGAATGGGGCTTCTCCTGTTATACTGGCATGGAAAACAGGAATTCCCACTTAAAAAATAAAACTTCCCCTTCCTTGTTTTTAAGTAGAAAGGAAGCCGCCAACAAACCCAGAAACCCCAAGTGAAGTGTGGGACCTGGTTTTGGGGAACTGGCCATAACTGCCCCCCCTCCCCCTGCTGTGGTAAGAGGGGGACACTCCGGAGGCCTGCCCCTTGGCCCTCGGAGCCCAGGGACACTATGCCCATGGGAGCTGTCCGGAAGGGGAGGCTGCTGTGTCCATGGCAGGGGCTGACCTGTCAGGAGTGGATGCCTTAAACTGAGGGGTGTTGGGCTGGGGCCGGGGACCAGCTCTGGGGTGAGGGGTGGCACTGACAATGCTAGGCCGGGTAAGAGCCACAGACGTCCCCCAGCCTTCCAGAACTTGGCCCAGACAACGCAGCTACTCCACCTGGCCCACAATCACCAACAGGACCCACTTCGACCCCATGCCCCCACTCTTGTGTGGCAAGGTCTCAGAAGATCTGCGTGTCACCTGCACTCTCAACTTGTGCCAGATTCTTCAGCTTGTTCCCTTTCCAATTTTAGCAAATTTATCTACAAAGGAAGGCTTCTCCCTCCATGAGGAGCAAGCACCACTTGCCCTAAGCCAGAATCTCTCAATCTGGGCTCCACGGACATTGGGAGCTGGGCCATTCTTTGGCCTGTGCATTGTAGGGTGTCTGGCAGCCTGCCTGGCCTCTACCTGTGACACGTGCGTAGTATCCACCCCCAACTGAGGACAACAAAGACGTCTCCAGACACTGCCATGTGTTCCCTCGGGGGGAACAAAATCGCCCCCAGGGGAGAATCCCTGCCATAAATGGATAGCAACATAAAGAAACAAATTCAATGACATTGTAGTTGGATTCTTGCTTGCCAAGGGCACTGACCTTTTTCTTGCAAGGGGAGCAGGCCTCCTTGAGGACCACAAAGGAGGGGTTATGGGGACTCCTTCCCTGATGACTCAGAAGAGAACACAGTGAAATTCCATGTCATTTATGGAATGACCCCCTAAAACACGGCCCCTAAGATGAGGACCACAAGGTCCTGCCCACTGGAAACCATGCCTTCATCGACTCAATGGGACGGGGTTGGCCAGAGCCAGTGGGCTGGCCCACGGCCTAGGCTCAGGAGAAGCCCGGATATTATCTGGTTATCTTTGGAGAGAGACACCTGTCTGCAGTGGCCTTTGTCTAAAGTGGAACCTCAAACTCAAATGTCTGCAGGGGCGAGGCAGGAGAAACGAGTGACATGGTCTGGATCTAAAGGAACAGGTTGCAGGGTGAGGACTCGACCCCACTGGAAATATCCTTCTTAAAGTGAAAACGTTCACTACATTTTAAATACTGAGCAGACCAAATGAAGCTCCTCTGGAGCTTGGCTGGAGGGCTATTTGCAACCCTTCAAACCTGTGTGATCTTTCCTGAGCACTTACAATGTGCCAGGTGCTACGCAGGATGCTCGGAAGAAACCACAAACACAGGGTGGGCCAGGCCTCTGCCCTCAAGGAGCTGACATCCTGCTGGGAGAGACAGATAATAACAAAGATGAGTTTCAGGTCATTTTAAGAGCTTTGAAGGAACCATCAGGGAGACAGGATAGAGAGTAAATCAGGGAAGGCCTCTAAGAATGGGTGATGTTTGAGGTGAGACCAGAAGGTGGTGAGAAGCCACTTACAAGTGAAATGCTTTCTAACCAAAGGAAAAAGCGAGTGCAAAGGCCCTGAGGTAGGAATGAGTTTGCTTGAAGAACAGAATAAACACCAGGATGGCAGGAGGAGGGAACAGGAGTGGCAGCCTGCCACAGAGGAGGTTGGACTTCACCTTCCCCCAGCCCACACCTTCCAGGCCACACCTGTTGTTCTTGCTAGGTGTTTAGGGGAAATGGGCATCCGACACAGAAATTCCCACCTCTGTTCTTTGTTCTTTTGTCTCAGCTGTGGACAAAAGCTTCCCTGGCAGCAAGTTACAAAGTTATTTCTGCAAAAGGCCTTTGGCCAAAAGCAATAAAGTTGGACCTGAACGGAGTCATTATTCACCCCTATCTGTGGGCTGGCTCTCAGTGTAGACGCCTCAGCTGAGACTGAGGATTCCAGTCCCCTATTTTTTAACCCTACATTTTCTCAGTACAGTTTACCCCCACAAGACACATATTTATGGTTTCAGAGACTATAGTTCCCTTTGAAAGAACATAAAGGGATAGGAATCTATTTTGGCCACCCGGTATTAATAATCTAATTATTTCTTCCCTTTCCACCTAATCCACAGCCATGTGCGCCATCCTCACCCATCAAGGCCCTGCTATCAGCAAATGAGCGTCTCATTAGCTCACCTTGGAAACGGCCCGGTGCTTACAATTATTTGAGAAGCTTGTACTCATTGGCGGGGGAAGGAGTCTGAAGCAACTTTTCCCAAATAACTCACTAAATTTAGAGATGCAAGTCGAGAGAATTTCACATGACAGGTCCATTTCCAACCCTGGCATGCTGTGCAATCCAATCAGCAGCTGGAAATAGACTGCCGAGGGGAGAAAAGCCATAGGTTAGAGGTGCTCTTTATGCTTGGCTCAGTTTCTCCCACTGGCAGTCTCACCACACTGAGGGACTCACAGGGTGTCACTGGGTGTCCAGTGGCTGCAAGAGAAGGTGCGAGAGCTGGCTGCCAGTGTCCAGGCGGGGTGGGGTCTGGGGAGGCGGGAGCACACTCACTGTGCTGGAGGTTCCCTCATTATTGCACATGCTCTCCCTTCCAGGAGCCAGCTCAGATTATCCCCATTTTTGGGGTTAGGATGCTGAGGCACAGCAGGGATTCTGGGAGCTGATTCTGTTTCATAAAGAGGGCTCTCGGCCCCCAGCAGTGCCTGGGTTATGGGCTCCCTGACCTGGAAGAGAGACCAGAGACTTGGGCATTCTTGTTTTTCTTTTTTGGAAAAGAAAGAGGAGAGAATCTTAAGCAGGCTCTACACCCAGGATAGAGCCTGATGCAGGGCTAATCTCATGGCCCTGAAAGCCTGACCTGAGCTGAAATAAAAAGTCAGATGCTTAACTGGCTGAGCCATCCAGGTGCCCCTTGGGCATTCTACTTATACTAGATTTTTAAAAAACGCATTCAATCATTCCTCTACCCATCCATCCATCCATCCATCCATCCATCTTCCAGCTACTTATTCAAAAATGATAATCTCTCATCCTAGGTGTCATTTATTCAGGGGCTGAGTGGTGGTTTCTAACTTTGCCCAGCATCTGGTCCCCTTCTCTTGATCCTCGGAACCCAATTTCCTTTTGAGGATTTTTCTCTCCCCTGCCAGGTTGTGTCACTTTTTCCTGCCATGTGACCCAGCGGTGATCATGTGACCAAAGTTGGTCAGACTCTCACAAGGCGTTTGACTTTTAAAAGGAGTGTCAAGCTGAGTGAAGTAAGCCAGTCGGAGAAGGACAAACATTATATGTTCTCATTCATTTGGGGAATATAAATAATAGTGAAAGGGAATATAAGGGAAGGGGGAAGAAATGTGTGGGAAATATCAGAAAGGGAGACAGAACGTAAAGACTGCTAACTCTGGGAAACGAACTAGGGGTGGTGGAAGGGGAGGAGGGCGCGGGGGTGGGAGTGAATGGGTGACGGGCACTGGGGGTTATTCTGTATGTTAGTAAATTGAACACCAATAAAAAATAAATTAAAAAAAAAAAAAAAAATAAAATAAAATAAAAAATAAATAAATAAATAAATTTTGTTCCAAGACAACAACAACAAAAAAAAAAAAAATAAAAAAAATAAAAGGAGTGTCAAGGGCAGAAGGAAAAAGTCAGGGTGCATCTGTCCCATTGGAACCCCTTCTCCAGCAACTCCTGCTCGAGGGGTAGGGGCCCTAGAGCTTCCTAAGCTAAAGCCTTAGAAGGCCTGGCAGCTTTCATTTTTGTGTTTCTAGGAGCCATGCCGCTCAGAGACCACCATACTGTGAGGAAGTGCAAGCAGCTGTGGGAAGAGGCCCATGGAGGAGGATGGAGGATTCAGTGGATGGCCCCAGTGTACTCCTGCCTGGTGACCAGCACTAGGGGCTGGCCATTTGAGTTTAGCCATTTTGGATCTTCCCGCTTATATTATAGGAAGCAGGAGAACCACTAGGCAACCCACAGAATTGTTACAAATACAATGTTGCTTTAAGCCACCAAGCTGGGGGTGATCTGTCACAACCAGAAACACAACCAAAGAGCCTTGAATGACACTGATTAGAGCCCATTCCTCCAAATGGAGTATCACAAACGACCTGTGATGAATCAAGATGTTTGGTCTCCAGGGGCCAATGGCTTTAATCAGATGAACACTTAGAGGAGAACCTCATTCATTCATTCTTTAAATCACGGTTTCAAACGGCCAGTCATCTGAGCACGAGTGGTATGAAGATGAACAAGCTTAAGGGGCCCCTATTCCAGTGGAGGCATCACCCATGGTGCCTCAGTTTCCTCAATTACAAAATGGAGATGATAACAGGCTCTGATCAAAAGTTTTGTAGTGATGACCAAATGCTTGGCAACAAGTACCCAATAGATATTAGACTTCTGTTATTATTATAAACAAAATTGCAACGCATGGTCTCTAGAAATGTGGCCATTTGATTTGAACAAAGTGTTGTGGCTGAGGGTGAACTCCAATGCCCATGTGGGCCAGGCAGGTGACCTAAATGAAGTGGGTGAGTGAAAGAAAAACCCACACACTCCCTTCTCTCCAGCTCTCACTCTACACTCTTTTTTTTTTTTTTTTTTTAAAGATTTATTTATTTATTTATGACAGAGAGAGAGAGAGAGAGAGAGAGAGAGAGGCAGAGACACAGGAGGAGGGAGAAGCAGGCTCCATGCCGGGAGCCCGACGTGGGAATCGATCCCGGAACTCCAGGATCGCGCCCTGGGCCAAAGGCAGGCGCTAAACCGCTGAGCCACTCCGGGATCCCCTCACTCTACACTCTTGATAGAGGCGTTAAGAACACAAAGAAATACTGCTCCACGATGAGACCAGCAGGGCAAGTGCAATGACCAGTGGCAAGTGAACCTGATTGCAGCTTCAGACAATAGGGAACGGGAGGGACTGTGGCAAAGTGGTGAACCTAAAATTGGTGGGGATGGAACTCAAGGCGGCCAGACGTGCCCGTCTCCCTTTTTTTCCCCCACAAATTAGAAACTCTGATTTTTAAAATGTAGAAATCTCACAATTTTTAAAAGATCTGACAACTTTAAAATATGTTCAAAACAGCATGTAGGTTAAACGCTTCTGTGAGCTGAACACAGACCCTGCTTAGCCAGCCTGTGACATCCTTCTCTAATAGGACAGAACACGGGGAGACTTCTTTGCATCCCACCTTCCTTGTCTGGAAAATGGGGATTAAAGGGTCTCTGTGCTATAGATGGAATGTTTGTGTTTCCCCAAAACTCATATGGTGAAACCTAATCCCCAATACGATATACTATTAGGGGGTGGGGTCTTTGGGAGGTGATGAGGCACGAGGGGGGAGCTCTCATGAATGGGATTAGTGTCCTTATAAAATAGACCCCAGAGAACTCCCTTGCCCCTCTGCCACATGAGGACACAAGAAGGTGTCATCTGTGAATGAGGAAGTGGTGTCTCACCAGACTCTGAATCTGCTGGCACCGTGACCTTGGTGAGAAATCTGTTGCTTACAATCCTGCTAGTCTCTGATGTTGATAGAGCAGCGTGAACGGACGGACACAGCCTGTGGCACGGAGTTACCGTGCATACACCTGAGTGGGCACTTAGAACACTGCCTGGTGTGTAGAAACATGAGCTTTCAGGGGTGTGAGTTCAGGAGAGGAGGAGAGAGAGGCAGGTCTGAGCTGTGACAGTTCCTTTCCGGAGGGGACAATGCAGGTGCAGAGACAGGGCACCTGCAGAAACCTCACATCACTGATCTTATGGATTAACATGCACGTCCCAAGTGGCCTGAGACCGGTCAGAAGCGGAGGGTTCCACAGGCCATTCCACAGGGTCTGATGCCCCTGCTGTGGCCTGAGGGGGATGGCTGCCCCTTTCTGAGCGATGTCAGCATGAATCCCAGCTCCGGCACTGCATGGGGTGCAAGGAGGGTCCAGGGACTGGGGAGTGTGCAAGGGCAACTCTTCCCATTCCCCCCTTTGCTTCCTGCAAGTGACACGCTGGTTTTGACTCCTTTGCCTTCAGCAGTCACTTTTGAGCTTGGATCCCTGAACTCTAGATTCAGACCCAGCAGAGCATCTTCAAGCCTCCTTCCAGATTTCTTCGACCAAAAAATATCTCCCGAGCATGCAGAATGCTGGGACTTACTCTGGGTGCTGGGGATACAGAAGTGAACGAGACAGACCTGGCTTTGTGGCCACGGGGCTTACTTTTTAGTGAGAGAGGACAAAGGACAAATAAGTACATTGAGTTAATTCCAGAGAGTGGTGTGATCAACATAACACAGGCGTCATTTTAGGCATTATCTAATAAGGATGTGACGTTTGAGCTGAGACCTGATGGATCAAAAGGAGCCACACTTGTGATGTTCAGACAGAGGAGACAGCAAGTGCAAAGGCCCTGAGGTTGGAACAAACTTGGATGTGGCCAAGGAACAGAGAAGAGGTCAGTGTGACAGTTTATTTTTTTTTATTTTTTATTTTTATTATTATTATTATTTTTTTAGTGTGACAGTTTAATAAGCTTTGAGGAGTGGGGTGTGAGTTGGGGGCAGAGGCCAGGTGGTACAGGGCAGGGTAGCTTACCCCAAGGAGTCTGGACTTTTCTATAGGTACAACAGGCCAAAGAAGGACGGTTTTATTACAGGAGCCGCTACCATCTATTTGCAGAAATGCCTAGCAGAAGGCATCCCATCCAGCACCTTCTCTTCCTGTGTTAGCTGCACACTGGAGTCACTTGGGAGCCCTAAAATATCCTGATGCCCCAGCCCCAACCCTGGGGCACTGATTTAATTGGTCTGGGTGTGGCCTGGGTGCCGCCCTGGAGATTGATTATGAACTCCTGCTCAGCTTATGAGCATCTCCTGAGTACGTGGTGACAAGCCCACTTTGGGCTCCCAGAAGTGGCTCGGGGCTCTACAGATGGGTCCCCAAGGCTTGCTCCCCTCCTGAGCTGGCCTGATTGAGGCCTAAGTGTGGGGTGGGTGAGGGCAGGGTGGGAGTGGGACACAGCGGACCTCATACGGTCAGGAAGCCTCACGCTCAGGCTCTAGTTACCTGGCCTACTTGTGGCGTCTCTCTGAGCTGGACTCCATCCTCTGCAGGGGGCAGATCGCAGCACTCCTTGTGGACAGGGTGGCTGAGAGGTCACGGGAGGAGGCGCAGAAGCACTTCGAGATGCTAAGAAGAAAGCAGTGTGGAAAGTAGCGGGTAGTTCCCCTATCAGAAATTAAAAACAGAACTACCCTATGATCTAGCATTTTCACTTCTGGCATTTAGACGAAGGAAATGAAATCACTAAAGATACCTGCACCCCCACGTCTGCTGCAGCATTATTCACAACAGCCAAGACACGGAAGGAGCCTCAATATCCACCAAAGGATGAACGAACAGAGAAGAGGTGGTGTATAGACACACACATGGAATATTACTCAGCCTGGAGAAAGGAGGAGATCCTGCCCTTTGCGGTCACCGTGGATGGACCCGGAGGGCATGGGGCTTAGCAAAATAAGTCAGAGAAAGACAACCCTGTGTGAGCTCACTTAGATGCAGAATCTTAAAACAAAACTCGTGGAACTCATACACAGAAGAGATTTGGTGGCTGCCAGAGGTGGGCAGCGAGGGGTGAGCAAAATGGGTGAAGGTGGTCAACAGGTGTAAACTTCCGGTGATAACCGGGGACACAATGTACAGCAGGGTGACCGTAGTTAATGGTGCTGTGTATTTGCAAGTTGCTAAGAGAATAAATCTTAAAAATTCTCATCACAAGGAAAAACATTTAACTGGGTGATGATGGATATTAAAACTAATGTAATAATCATTTTACAACATGTATGTATGTCAAATCACTATGCTGTACACCTAAAACTAGTACATTGTTATAAGTCGATTACACCTCAATTAAAAAAAAAAAAAAAGCTAAAAACGATCTACAAGTATAAGCAATGACGCCTGACTTCTGGAAGCAGTTTCCATGTGCCCACTCACTGTACTCGTGTCTCAGAGTGCCGGAGGTGGGGAGGCTGCCAGGAAGCTAACTATCATTATCCCCATTTTACAGAAGAGGGATCTGAGGCTCAGAGAGGTTCTGTGACCTGACCAGCTAGCTCCACCCAGCTACTAAGTGGCTGGGCTGGAGGTCTGGCTCCAGAGAGCATCCTCTTAACCCCTGGGACCTACTGATCCTCCGAGATGTGTCTTCTGTACTTTCATTATCTCCTCCCCAGGTGGAAGCCCACTGATACCCGGATGCACCCAAGAACTCATGACCCCATTTGCCGGAGAGGCTGGTCCGTGCTAACTGCATGGGGTTGTGCCACCCAAGGGGACTAGGACATCATAGGAAGGTGTCTACAAGGCAAGTAAGAAGCAGAAAGAGGGGCTTTGGGACAGCTCTGAGGCAGAAGCTGTGGGTGCTCCCCCACCCCAAAGTCATTCCAAAAGTCAGTTTACAGGACCCTAACTTTGTTAAGGAGGTAGGCCCTCATCCTGGCAATAAACCAGCATTAGTCTAAGCCCATGGTTCTCACAAGGGTGAAATCAGCCCAAAGGGGTGTTCACAGGAATTTGTGAGGTTTTTTTTTTTTTTTTTTTTTGGTTGTCACAGTGACTGGGGTACGTTTCTGGCATCTGGCGGCCATGCAGGGATGCTGGATAATTTGCAACGCTCCCCACCGTGAAGAGCTGCCCTGTTTCCAGCACGACTTTGTAATGTCCCACAAGATGCTCGTGCACGTGAAAGAGCTTTTACGGTCAGTTACCTGACCTCAGAGATGAACCCCATTTCACATATAAACACAAGAGATGTTTTGCCTGGTTCTACTCTACACTGAATGTTCTGGGAATGCAACCACTAAGCAAACGGAGGGAAGACTGCAGTTTGTTTTGTTTAGAAATTTTGCGAAATTGTTCACTATTTGGGAAAATCACATTGTTTATGGCTGTAGCACTTGTGGTATTTGAGCTGTCCAAACCACATGTTCATACCCTACTGCGTTTGTACCTGTCAGATTTATGTGATCCCACACTAGTGTGGGCCTCTGACTGCTTCATTGGTCTTCCAGTGGAGCTGTGTCTAAGATATCAGCATACATATGGTTTCCTCTAACTCACTTCCCTCTTGGTTTTCCTTTAAATTACAGTCGGAGTATTTGATCAGTTAAAAGATGTGCAGATAGGTTCTATTATCTGTGAATTTATTTCAGGTAAACATGCCAAAAATATTTGCTTTAAGAAGATGGTGTCGGATCTGCTCACTTTGGGAACCCCTGAGCTAAGTCAAATGAAAAGCCCACTTCCCTCTGTCAGTGTTTGGCTTAGGTGTGAGGTACAAAACCCAAGCCTGGACTAATGAGGCATGGAGCAAAGTCTGCTGGGGTGACGGTGTTCTTGGAAGGATTTTGCTCTCTGATTAAAAGACAAACAGCAGGGAGTCCTGCTTTTTATTCTCACTTTGAATGGAGATATAATGTCTGGAGCTGCAGCAGCCATCTTGAGACCATGAAGAGCAAGGCCAGAGACAGGAGGAGGACAGAGGAACAGAGGACAGGAAGATCCTGGGTCTTTGAAGACATTATTGTGCAAACAAACTGCCTCCAGGGCTCCCCTGCCTCGACTCTTGTTAAGTGAGAACTAATGTTTCTATTGTACAAGCCACTCTCAGCCAGGAATTCTATTACTTGCAGTGAATACATCTTGATTCACATTCAAATGATTAGGACTCTAAGCCACTAAGAACTGTTGTAGTAGGATTTCCTCTTCCCTGAAATATCCAGAAGAGTGACCTGCATTCACAAGTCTGTGGACAGTGTCTGTCTCTAGAGCAGATCAGAAATGCAGCTTTTGGATGAGCTGATTTTCACCAGAGCATGAACATCTCCTGAACTTCTGGGAACTAATTGTTTTTCATTCTCTTTTCAAAAAGCTCCTCTCTTCTGGCAGCTGAGGTGGGTCAAGTCACCCACTGCGGCCCTGACTGGGAGCCAATGAGAAAGTCTATTGGCAACATTCTTCACCTAATACATCTGGCTTCCACCTGGCCAAACACATCTTGGGTACTGCTCATGGTCCCAGGGGGATGGCCCTGTCCATCAACTCACTTACAAGACCTACTCATGACTCTGGGTTTGGGGTAGAACCTACCTATGTTGCAAGCAGGGCCCAGGTATAACAAAGCAGTGAGCCAGGCTTTCATAAGACAAAGCTACACGTCAGAGGCCAGGGCCACCGGACAACATATGTTTTGGAATCGTATTAAGAGACCATGTAGAATTCAAAATGGTGGTGGTCTCTGGTTAGAGAGAATTCTATTTAGTCTGGGTCTGGACTGGAGGAGAAGCTCTGAAGACCACACCAACAGGAAGTACCAAGCAGGTACCATATTGCCTGCGAGGCCCAAGAGCCCACCTGACCTTAGATCTCCAAGGGCATCCGTTGTAGTGTCTGCTAATCACTGAGCAATGAGGAGATGGACAAGTGGAGGCTCAGCCTGGGCCTTTGGGAATTTCTCAGGAGTATCATAAAGAGGTGAGCATGTGGGGTGTGCGAAAGAAATTCATCAAATAGATGCAGGACAGGCATGGTAGGAGGAGGGGACCATACCAGAAAACAAAATACGTTTCCCTAGACAATCCTGCCCAGTCCCATGGCCTCAAATAACATCAGTGCTCCAAAAACTCCCAGACTTAGGCCACCAGCCCCAGACTCATATAAACAACAGCCACTGAGTGCTCAGACCCCCATGTCATCTCAAACCCAACAATGCCATGACTAATTCTGGATCATCCCCCCATGCCCCGCAGGCGGTCTAATCGCCTCTGGTTCCCCGGCACAATGGTCAATATTATTTGTCATGGGGGCCCCTGTGTGCACTGGGGGGGGGGGTGTTTAACAGCAGCCCTGGCCTCCACCTGCTAGATGCCTATAGCAACCTCTCCCTAGCTGTGACAACCAAAAATGTCTCCAGATATTGCTAAATGTCCCTGGGGCAGGGGGCGGGTGCGCAGCGGCAAAATTGCCCCTGGTTGAGAAGCCACAGCGTTTTCCTTCATTCTGAACATGGAAGGCACCAGAAAGTTCTGCTGCCTCTGCTTCCAAAATGATCTCCAATCCACCTATTTCACTCCATGTCCACTGACAGCACAGCCACCTAGGCCAGGATCAGTTTCCACCCACCTGTCCCAGCTGCCACCTGCAGAGCATCCCTCCCAGGAGAGCCGTGAAGATCTTTCTAAAACACAAACCATATCGTTCCCTAGCTTAAAACTCAACGGTTTTCCTTTCCTTTGAAATAAGATCTAAATTTCTCCCCACTGACCTCATCTTCTGTTGTCCCCTCCCCACCAGGTTTCTGTGTTTTGAACAGGTGTCTCAGGCCACTCCTGTCTACTTCCACTTCCCTCTAGCTGGAATGCTCTTCCCTCAGAGTTTTCTGAGGCTGGTTCATTCTCAAAATTTAGGTCACAGCTCAGAGGTCACATCCCGGGAAAGGTCTCCCCTGAGGTTAACCTGCCAGAGCCTGTTCCCTGCCCCTCCCCCATTACACAGCCAATTCTTCATCATAGGCTATTTCTTTTTACTGTAGAGCCTGTCACTTCCCAAAAGAGTCTCATTTGTGGGCTTTGCTTGTATATTTATTATCTGCTTTTCATCCTCTGGGATGTAAGTCCCACAAAGCAGGTGTTCTCTTGTTCATCTGGATGCCTAACCTGTGCCTGGCACATAGCAGCTGCTCAATAAACATGTGTGCGTGGACAAATAGAAGGAAGGCTCTCTTGCTCTGGAGAGCAGTTTTCTGATGCCTTCTCACCCCTAACCTCACACAGGGCATTTCCCCTGCCCCCTGACAGCCCCTGCATCAGGCAGGAAGACAAGATAGGCATCCCCCAGGGTCCCCTTTCCCAAGCCTCCCTGCTGAGGCAGGACACACATGGGCTACTCTGGTTCACTCTCCAGCAGGCAGGGCCCTCCTTGGGAGTTTGATCAGCAGGGTCTGGATTTTTTAAAAATTTTATTTATTTATTTGAGAAACAGATAGAGGAGGCAGAGACACAGGCAGAGGGAGCAGCAGGCTCCATGCCGGAAGCCTGACATGGGTCTCGATCCCGGGTCCCCAGGATCACGCCCTGGGCTGAAGGCGGCACCAAACCGCTGAGCCACCCGGGCTGCCCAGGATTTTGTGGGTTTTTTTAAACAAATATCTTCAGAGGATTCTCATGGTGGGAGGGTGGGCAAACACTGCCCCTGGCCATCAGAAAACACAGAATCAAGGCCAGGCTGTATATTTCAGACACTAAGGCAGAAAAGCCAGGCTTCCAGTGCCTGCTGATCCCAGTGGAGACGGAGGGGACACTGCCCACCCAGCAGATGTTTCCACGCTGCCCTAACCTTGACTGAAACGGCAACAGGTCCATCTGACCACATTTGCGTTTCCCCTCATCGTAGGTATTGGCTATTTGCCTCCCCTGCAATGGGCTTCCTTTCACTGGGATCCCCCTAACTTATGTTCTCCAGGGCTTCGGGGGCTCAGTCTCTCTCTCCACAGCTCCAGGGTGGGGCCCGGGAGCCCAGCCAACTCATTCCCTCGGCCAGCATTGGTGTGGTGTGAGCACATGACATACACCAGTCCCCTCAGAGGGACGCCTGGGCGAGGATGGGCTTTCCAGAAAAGAGGCTTGTTCTCTCCTGTTGGGCTTGACCTGGAGAGGACAAGAGGACCGCTCTTCAGCAGCCAACCCGGACGCCTCAATTATGATAACAGCCAGTGTTCACTGAGAGCCTGCCGAGCTCAGACGCCGTGCTAAGCACTTGACATTGATGATCTCGTTTCATCCTTTACCACAAACCAGGAGATAAGTGCTACGATCCTCGTCATTTGCTGGATGACAACACCGAGGCACAGAGAGGTTAACTAATACTCCCCAGATCACACAGCTGGGCAGGTAGCCAGGCAGTCTGGCTCCCCTAGCCATGGAGCCAGAGCCTGCCCACCCCTGGAGCCAGAGGGAAACGAGCCCCGTGGAAGGACGAGCAGAAATGCAGAGGAACCGATACTCATCACAGAATCTGAGCCCTGACCCCAGCTGTGCCTGAAGCTAGAGTTACCTGAGCATTCTTTGGTTATAAAAGCCAACATGTCCCTTTCTTTTGGCCTTATGCTGCTTTGAGATTTTTTCTCTTTCTGTTGCGTATCAGAAATCCTGATTACTCTACAGTCCTTTTATGAAAATACTCCTAACTGATATTCCATTTGCGACTTGCACACAGCAGCTGCTCAGTAAACACCGACAGATGCGGGTGGAGGCTGCTTTTGTGCCCTGCCTCCCCACCCCCCCTTCCCTGCTGGGTGTGTAACCCTAACACCCGACTGCAGCCAGCCCAAAGCCACTTCCCCTCTGGGTTCCAAGTGAGGCCTAGTTCCCTAGCAACCATCCCAATTAGGCAATCACGCCATTTATCAGGATGTCAATTAATTATAACGATCCTAATGATCTTCCAATTAGGGAGCGCCTTGAATCCGATCAGGGGCCTTGCAGACTCCCCAGGCAGGGCTCATCATAAGGCAGGCAGGCTCAGGTGAGGCCGCCCTCACCTGCAGGTCAGCACTGAGGCGGCCCTTTCCAATGTGGACCAGCCACCCAGGGCCCAGGCCTGATAGAAAACTGGGAACCTCAGGGCCACCTCTCCAGGGTCAGGCCAATGTGACTCCATCTCCAACCACAAGAGGGCCTCACCTCTAGAATTTTAATCCTCCCACCACTGTGCCTTCAGCGGGCAGAAACCTTCATCTCAGATGTCATGCTTTTTTCTATCAGCCACATTTGACTTGCCCCTTTGCTTTCTAACTAGGGGTGTGTGTGCGAATTGGCAGGAAACATCGCCAGGCAAAGCCCTCCCCGCGAACCAAATCTGAGATTCCCCCAAATCGTGGGGATTTTTGGATGGAAATAGGATTACTGATGGGCTTCTCCCTTTCAAACTTTTATTGTCTAAATGTGTTTTCATGAGCATGTACTTCTTTGACGCTTGGGGGAAAGAAAGACCAAGGGCACGGAGGGAGGAGAGTGCAGTGGGTCAGAGTGGACCCTGGAAACTCAGGGCCCCTTATAACTGGGCTCTACCCCTGATCAACTGTCAGCAAGTCACCAACCTTGTGCCTCCAATTTCCTCTTCTTTAATATGTTGAAAATCACAGGACCTGGCTCACAGGGTTTTTGTGTGACTTAAGTGAGTTATTAGGTAATGGGGGCTAGATCAGTGTTTGGCTTATAAAACCCTGCATAGGTGTTATCTATCGTCCTAAGTCTAGAGCAAGCTTTTCCTGTGAACTACAAGCTGCTTAGGAATTTTGCTATTCTTCTGGAAGACAAGGCGTTCTTTCTGGAGGACTAAGAACAGCCTTGGGTGATATTCCAGGCTGGCTAACTTAGGAGACCAGGAGCTGCCCCCTTGAGGCATGTCCAGACAGATAAATTAAACCCACCTAGGGAAAGGAAGAGGGAAATGTCACCTCCCAAATCAAAAGGCACACGCGTCAGGGTGTGCAACTGTACTTTAAAGAGGTCCTTGGGATGACGGCTGAACAGAGCTGTTGGGCAGGGGACACGTGTGCGTACTCAAGCACGTGCACACACGTACACACACACACAGCCACACTGGCCTCCTCCAAGCCTACGCTTTTTACAATTAACTCAGTATTCAATCCTTAAGTCTGAAAACTTAACATGTTATTAGGGGTTTTAAAAAAGCCATAAATTCGAATTAAAAAAACCCCAAAACTATATGCAAAGCCCAAACACCAAACCCACAATGACTCTCAGCCTTGGCAGTTATGTCAACACTGGGCATTTATGTACATAAGCTTGGCCCAAGGAAGGCAGATCCTTCATGTGCAAAAGTCCACGGAGATGGGTGCCCTTCAAACTGCTTAGTAGAAATACTAACCCACACCCCTGGACCAGCTGTTTTGACGAGTGTTCTCCAGGATTAGGACAAGAAAAGCTGGAAGAACTTCCCTTACAAGGTGAGTGGTCTCCAGCCCGTCTTCCCCACCCCCCTTTACACACATAGGAATGGCTTTCATTTAATTAAAGCCCTCCAGGGGTTCCGTGATGGGTAGCGGAGATGCAGTAAGAAATCCCCTTCACTATTAACCACGAGATGAGAGTGACTCTTGCTGCTCTGGGGGAGAGACGCTGGTGTCCTCCAGGGAAAGCCCATCCTACCAGAGCACCCGCTCAAGAGCAGCCTCCCCTTCACTGCCCCAAAGGAAGGGAGGGTGGCACTGAGCGGCAGAGGCTGGGGCGGATGGAGGGGGCCGGGGTGGACACCCGGGCATGCACAGATGTGCAAATACCCAGGTTCAAGCGTAAGCTGAATGTAATTACTTGGTTAATTAAATATTGACTTTTAACTCAAAAAGTGATTAAAACAAGCTGCTGGAGAGAGAGGAGAGGGGGCAGGGAAGGATGCAGAACTGTCAGGAAGGAGGAAGGGGAGGCTGAGGGTCGTCCTACTGGGTGCAGGCGGCCGGGTCTTGTCTTTGGGCAGGTAGGAAATTGCAGAGAGGTCACTGTGCCCCACCAGGATTTGCGGGTGTCTCTTTACACTTTCCATATGTAGGACCGTGTCTCTTTACTAGGCTGCTCTCAGAGTGAAGCGATCAGGAACTAGACCCTGATCATCGCCTTTCCCTGGAACTAACGGGGGTTCCGGGCCCGAGGACATACTCCACAGACGCTTGCAGAACGAATGAATGAACTACTATAAAGAATTATCAAAAAACCAAAAAAAAAAAAAAAGATCCAGAAAAGAAAAAAAAAGTGCACTCCTAGAAATCGCCTCACTGTCCCTTCTGAAGGCCTCGGGAGCCTGGAGGCACCGCCGTCGCCAGGGCGAGGAGAACTGGCTCTGACCTGGCCTGGGAGGAAGTTTGTCGTTTCGATCCTGTCCGCGCGTCCCGGTCACGCGAAGCCCCGGCCCGGCGCCTCCCGGGTCCCGCCTGGACGAGCCCCACGTGCTCGGCTTCCGGCCGGTCCGCCCGCTCCCTGCACCCGAGGGGGTCGGGGGGTCGGGGGGTCGGGGGGTCGGGGCCCCCCACCCCCACCCCCCCCCACCCCGCGGCCGGCGCCCTCCGCGCTCGCTCCGCGGGTCAGGGCCGCGGTGGGAAGTCCTCGCCCGCCCGCCCGGCCGCCGGCGGGGTCAAGCGGGTCACCCCCCGCGGCTCGCCGGCGCCGGGGCCTCCGCACCCCCCCTCCTCCGCGCCGCGCAGGGGCCGGGGCAGGGCCGGGGCAGGGCCGGGGCAGCGCCGGGGCCGGGCGGTCGGGACCGGCCCCGCTCACCTGGGCGGCGCTGCGGCGGCTGAGGACCCGGCCCGGCCCCGCCCCGCCCACCCGCGCCCCGCGCCCCACTCACCCGCGCGCACGGCCCCGCCGGCCTCACCCCGCGCGGGGCGCCGCCGCCTCTGCCGCAGCCCGGCCGGGCCCCGGGGCGCAGGGGACTCCGCGCCGCTGCTGCTGCCGCCGCCGCCGCCGCATCCCCGGCGAGTGCCGCCGCCGCGCCTCCTCCCCGCCCTCCGCCTCCTCCCGCCCCTCCGCCCCCGCCCCCGCCCCCGGCCCCGCCGCCCCCGGCCCCCGCCCCCGCCCCCGCCCCCGCCCCGGCGCGCCGCCCTCGCCGAAGTCCGGCTCCGCGCCCCGCCCGGGCCGCTCGCGCATCGCCCCAGCCCGCGGGCCGCGCTGCCCCGGCCGCCCCCGCCCCCGCCCCCGCCCCGGCCCCGGCCCCGGCCCCGCCCTCTGGCCTCCGCGCCGGGAAAGGCGAGCGCGCGGGGGCGGGGGCGCCGGAGCCGGAGCGGCGGCGGCGGTGGGGGTGGGGGTGGGGGTCGGGCCCCCGCGGCGCTCCCCACCCCCCACCCCCGCGCTACCTCGGGCTCGGTGCACGCGTAGCCGGGCCGGCAGGTCCCCCGCCCCGGGGCGCACGGCCCGGGCCCCGAAGTCCGGCCGCCGACGCCTGGGGACCCGCGGGCCGCGCTCCCGCCGCCGAGCGCGCACCCCCGCCGGGACACGGACGCACACTCACCCGACACACACCAGCTCCCGCTCCCGCTCGCCCTCGGCGGAGAGTTGCAGCAGCTGCGGGTTCGCCCGGGGCCGGGGGGGCGCGTGTGCGCTGTGCGCGTGCAGACGGGGGGCGCATCGCTAACAAATCGAACCCGCCATAAAGTGAGGAGCGCGGCTGGCCGGGTCCGCGGGGGGCGGACGGGGGCGGACGGGGGCGGACGGGGGCGGACGGGGAGCGGGCTTGCCGCGGGCCGCCTTGCTCCTCCCCGGCCCGGCGCTCCCCGCGCAGCGACACGTTAATAAATGTTTCCTTTTATCCGCTTTCACAAGGGCCCGCCCGGGTCTGCAAACACCCGGCCGCCCTTTGCCGAGAGCCCGCCGGTCGGCTCGCCCCGCACCGCGCACCTGGCCCTGGAGCCGCCGGCTGCAGCCCGAGCGCCCAGCTAGACCGCAGGGTGAACTGCCCAGCGCCCCGGAGGCTTCCCGAGGTACTAACTTGAACTCCAGTGAAAAGAGCTGCCGTTGCCCAGAGATGGTCCGGGAATGGGAGAGAAAGGAGAAACCGGCTTCCTCCTCCGAAAGGGGAGGAATCCGACTCAAGGTGGTGCTGTCCACCGCGGTTTCCACGGTCCCCGGTGCCACAGCAGAGGCCGGAGGGGGACGGGGCTGACCCGGGTGGGCAAGGAGCCGGCGGACAACCACCCGACCACCGGGCAGCACAGAGAGGGCGCTGAGCTGCCGAGGGGAGACAGACGCTGCCGCAGTTAGGTGCGCTTGTAGGCACCGGCGACTTAGTGTAGACCTAATAATCTTACAAGGGGAGTATTCTTGTGCCCAAAACACAGATATGGAGGCCGAGTCACAGAGAGCTTAAGTAACCGGCCCAAGGTCAGACACTTGTTAAATGACGGACCCGGGATTTGAACCGGAGAAGCTGGGCTCCAGGGTTTTGCTAAGTCCCAGGCCACTTACTTTGCAGCTCTGCATCTCTTTTCTCTGCCTTAGTGCAAGTTAGGGGTGTCGTACTTAGTAAATAAAAATAGAGGAGGGTCCTGTTGGGTACCGAAATGTCTTTGTCTATTTGGCATTCAAATTGGATGTTCTAACCCAGCTGGAGGCGCTAGAGTCCCCACCTTAACCTCCCTTCTTAGCCACCCCAGATCAATTTACAGTCTAGATAAATCAGGAAAACCTGAAACTTCTTCTTCTTCATTTTTTTTTTAAAGCAAATTCTGACCTCGCTTTTGGTACCACTGAGGTTGCTGACCTTCTTTCTGCCTTTCTTTTGCCTTAGAACAAAATGCCAGGCTTGCTTCTTTGTCATCACGGACCAAAAAATAATGGGGACTCCCTTCCCTTCTGCTTCATCTCTGCGGAAGGAAGGACACATTTACTGCAGAGCTTCTAGTACAGCGCAGTCTAGTCGAAGCATCAAAGAGGCCATGGTTGTAATTTAAAATGTTCTAGTAGCTGCATGAGAAAGTGAAAAAAGGAGGAGGCAAATTACTTTTAATAATATGCTTAACCTAGCCTATCCAAAATATCACTTCAACATGCAATCAATATAAAAATTATTAATGAGACCTTTTACGTTCCTTTTTCTTATGGCGTCTTTGGCATCCGGTGTATGTTTTACACTTACCAAGTCTCAAAATTCCGACCGGCCACATGGGGCTGGGATTCCCATAGGAGACAGTAAGTACAGTTCCAGTAGATTCTGTGCTCTGTTGCTGAGTGTTTCTATCAGGTTATCTTATGTCATCCTCGTAACAATTTTTCAAGAAACTCATGCTTACAAAGGTCAAGGGCCGTGCCCAAGGTCACAAAGTTGGCAAGTGGGATTTTAACCCATTTGAGACTATGCCTGGCTTTGGAACATGTATCTCCTGTGACAGTTTTCTACCTGGGTCCTCCGAGCCCCGTGGGGTAAGTCTGGGGCCTGGAGTGGGGAGGGAGGTAAGATCTGTCTCTTGCCTGCTTTTTACATTGGAGAATATTTCAGAGGTTGGGAGATGTCTACCACAAAAAAGTTAAAAAATACACTGCCTTCCTTTAGGCCTCAAGTTCATGAACGCAGCTCTCCTTTTCCCTAAATGGGCCCTGCCCACAATTTTCTCCTCCATCCTCCTCTCCCCATCAGGGAACCCCAGGAGAGGAGGGGCAGCTCACAGTCCCCTACACGGGGCTGTAGGTGGGGTGGAGGTGGAGGTGATGTCATTTGATTATCATTTTTAGATATTTATTCTTTCCATTGTTGCTGTTCAAAGACCAAACATCTGTGTTTTGCCCCTTATCCTTCCTTAGGAAGGAGACAGATCTTGTGTGTGTCTCTTTGTGTATATCTGTGTGCACGGACACATGTCCGTGTGTGTGTATGTGCGCCTGTGCACATGTACGTGTGCAAGCACATGTGCGTGTCCTCACTGTAGGCAGACGCTATGGATCCGGTTTCAGGTGAGGACTTCACTCACCAGCTCAGAGGCTCCCAGAGTCAAAGGTCTGCAAAGCGCCCTCTGGCCACGTCTCACTCCCATAATTCACAGCAAACTCCCTGGTCCTCTGGGTCTGAGGCCTCAGCCTGATTTTTCCAGCTCCCTTCCAGGCAGGAGGGGGCTCAGTGTGTGCCTGGGAGACGAGGGGGGACTCAGGGGCTCAGATGTCTCCCAGCCTGGGAAGTCGCTCAGCCACTGTGCAGGGCCCGGGTGGGGCCCCAGTGTGATTCTCGGGACCCTCCGGCCTCCTGACAGTCCAGCCCCGGCCCGTCTCCAACCCCATGGCCCGGGACAGCCTCTCCTCTCCTGTCCCTCGCCACCCTGATGGCACCCCTCTCTGTGAGCGTCCTGGCTGGATAATCGGGCTTTTCAGGCTCCTCCTGCCAGTCCTGACTCCCCCCCCCCCCCCCCCTCGCTGGTCTAACCTCGCGGGGACCTTTCTGTTGACACCCACACGCCTCATTTCATCCTTCCGGGAGTTCCTTGGCGGCCCTCTGCGCACAAGGCCTGGCCGGCTCTACCCCCCTCGCAAAGCCAGAATGCTGCTTTATTTCCGGAACTCCTATACAACAATTAAAAAAAAAAAAAAAAAAAAAAAAAAAAAGAATCACTCCTGCTGTGTGTTTTCACAGTCAAGAGGCTGAAACTCAATCTGATTGTCCGAGCACTTCTGGCTGCGTTTGGGTTGGAGGAGATGGGATTTTATGAGGTTGTAAAAGTCAAGCTTTTAACATGTCTCAAACAAATTGGCGTGTGAAGGAGAAGCATTAAAAGTAGAAACATGGCTGCAGAGGGGGGGCCTGGGAATGTGAGTGAGCCCCCAAACCGGGGCACAGGTGGCTTTAATAACCCGAGCCAGTTTGGCACAGAAGCAGCAGAGGTCACGGAGTCACCCACCGCCAGGGGCTTGGGATCCAACTTCTCTCAGCTCCTGAGTGGGGACAGTTTTGCACGGGTTTTAAAAGACAAATCCCAGCATCATCCATAACGTGACACATTTGTGGTTAATTCTGCGGAGTTTTCACTTAGACCCAAGCTGTCTTGTCGGTAGAAATGCAATCGCATTAGGGAGAAACTGTTTATATTTCTTGAGATACTGTGATAATGAAAAACAGCCACCATAAACCCCCATTAAGTCAGAAGAACATTAATTGTATTTCATGCTGCCTCCCTGGGCTGGCTCGCTGACACAGACGTACTTTTACTTCAGCAAAACAGGGCTAATCTTTGCAGCACGGTACCCATTTCCCCCCTTAATTACACGTAATTGTATAGTCTAATTTATTCTAACGCCCGACGCCTAAAAGTGCACATTCATGAATCAAGGGTTAGATTGGGAGGTAGGAGAATTATAAATGGGTGTAATTGCAGTCTCCTGGGGGCTGCTTATGAGTGATCTCAAAGAGCCATGATGTTTATTCTGAATTCTTACCAATGAAAGACGGTCGCGCTGCCTCCAGTAAGGAACACAGATAACAGTGACAATTTGTCTAGTTGCTTAACAATACGCTGCTCGTTCTCTTTGGGATAAGTAGGCAAAAAAAAAGATTAAATACGTGAATCTCGTGTAATTTGTGATGTGATGAAACGGGGCACACAAGCATTAATCCACAGGTAATTGAGTATTAAAAATGAGTAACGTGGCCCCGGGCAGCACAGCTGCAAATCTGTGGACAAGGTAGGGTTCTGTCTTCTATTTTTACTCTAGAAAAAAAAAAAAAAACTCAAACCAAGAAGTTGAAGGAATAGTACAGTGGGTATGCTATACCTTCCACCTGGAATCAACAGTTGTTAATGTTTTGCCACATGTGGATTGTGTGTTGCCGCACCATTTGAAAAAAAAAAAAAAAAGTCATCATGGCACATCACCCCTTGCGACCTGAGCGTGCATCTCCTGCGAATAAGCTGGTCTCCCAGATTACCGCCCCTTCATTATCACACCTGAGGAAATGAACAGTAATTCCATAATCATTCCCCAGCTGGCTCACATTAACAGAGCCACAAGGGTGTCTTTCTCTTTATTCCTTAAGCCTCTTTCTGCCTCAGGGCCTTTGCACTTGCCAGTGCCCTCTCTCTGCTTTGGCTCCTTGTCATCATTCAGATCTCATCTCAGATGTCACCTCTCCGAGAGTGCTCTCCTGCCTGTTGTACCTAAAGATGTTTCCTGGTCTCCTGCACTCTCTATTCTCCCTTATTTTGTTGCCTTTCTATACACGCCACGTATAAAAAATTCTGTTTTTATTCCGTGTCTATGACCACAGTCCATTTAGCGCCTCCTCCCCCATCTGCACCCCACACTAGCTGCAGGAGAGCAGGGGCTGCGTCTGGTTTGTCTGCTGTCATAGGCCTAGCGCCCATTACAGTGTTTGGCACACAGTCGGTATTCCATAGGTATTTGTGAAACAAATGAATGAATATAGCTGTGTGTGATGTTTTCAAACAGAAGTGGTAAAACAGAGAGGTTGGGACCCCAGTGTTCAGAGGCAAAGCCACAGAGGTTCAGTCCCAGGACTACCACTCACCAGTTGTGTGTTGCTCTGGGCCTCCGTCCTTTAAATTCCTCTGCCAAATGGGCATAATGACATAGTCTCTACTTCCTTGGGTTGTTGTGACTTATTAATGAGTTTATATACAAAGTGCTTAGAACAGTGCTTGGCACATAACAACCAGCCTTCCTTGTGCACTTATAATTAATGTTAAGTCGGCTGGCCAGAGGCCTGTGATTTTAAGCACCGTTGGCCATGCACAGGCTCACACAGAAACGGCCTCCAAGCATAATGCCCCAGGGAAAACTTCTTGGAAGTGCTGATGTGGCCACACTGTTGGCCACATGCTGCCCTCTGAGAGGCTGGTCAGGTCAACATTTGGCCTGGGAAAGGCTCTGCTTGTTTACAGTGGGCATCTGAGCTGATGCGTCAGGGCCCGTTGCTAAATATTTTGGCTCACACCTCTGAGTCTGGGCCCTTGGAGGCTCACACAGGAGTGAGGCATGAGAACTGGGGGCAGGAGGGGACAAAGGAACCTCCTCTCCCCGTTGGAGGAGAGTGAACCAGTGGCATGGGGTTTGACTCTGCAGGTCTCCTCTCTCTGCCCTTGGAGGGTAGACTGTTAGGAATTTTACCTTATTATTGGCCTGTGCATTAAAAAAAAAAAAAGGATATTCAGTACAGATGAACATATGCAGGGGCATGTAGGGAGATACAAGTTTTTAAGCTAAAGTTGCAATAACATATGAGTTAGGAATCAGGGAAAATGTTTGGAAATTTGAACAATAAAAATTGCATCTGACTGGAAATAAGATAGTTTATCCCGGAGAGTGTGCATGGAATACATAGATATTTACTTTGGTGGGAGAAAGGGGATGCTTTCAGGGTCTGTTTGTCCAGTTTTATAACAAGAACTCTACTTTCCTTTGGGGAAACTGGTTCCTACTCTATTTTTAATCCCTGAGCCTCTGTGGTGGGGCTCTGGCCCCTTGCTCCAGATTTGGGCACAGGCCTCAGACTCGGCCAATCTGTGTGCTCCACGCTCTGACCAGTGATTGATTGGTTCAGACATGGGCACATGATCCATTTTGAGCCATTGGGAATCAATGGCCCATTTTCATTTGCTCTATTGAGTGACAGGAGCTTTCTTACTTCTGGGTTTGAATTGGGTGATCCTTAAGAAGCCACCAGATGCCACGTGTAGGCTTAGACCTGAAGCAGAAGCAGAGCCATGAGGTAGACAAACTGTACTGTGATTTTAAGGCGGCACCCAACATTCCTGCCTCTCTGGTACACGGGCCCTGTAATGGTGTACATTCCCTCCCCTTGTGCGTGGGCAGGACTATGCATATGACACGTTTCATTCCCATGATTAGGTTAAGGGGAAGGGATTTTGAAGATGTAATTCAGTTGAACTTGAATGAATCAAAAGAGGGATAGTCCTGGGCAAGCCTGACCCAATCAGGTGTAAATCCTTAAAGGGACCGAGCCTTTCCTGGAATCAGAGACGCTCCAGCTGGCCAGGAAAGGGCAAAATTCCATCCTATGGAAAAGGCCCCTTGGCAGGGTGTGGCTTTTGCATGACAGACGGCAAACAAGCAGGAATCATTGTCCTATAACTAAAAGTTGAACTAAGTTCTTCCACGGCCGGGGGTGTAGAAGAGGACCCAGAGTGTGAAATGACATTGAAGCCAGACCCTGATCTCAGTCTGCTGTGGCCCTGAGCAGAAGATCCAGCCAACCCATGGCCAGATTTCTGACCCATGGGGACAGTGCGATAATAAATCCAAATTGGCTTAAGCTGCCAAGTTTGTGGCAATTTGTCATGCAGCAATAGGAAACAAGTGCATGTGTGAAAACCTAGGTCAAGCTATGCCTGAAGCTGGAAAGATAACACTGGAACTTTCAATTATGTGAGCCAATAAATCCTCCCATTCCACCTCGTTTTTTTTTTTTTTTTTTTTTTTTTTTAAGCAGAATTCCAGGACTGCATCCCACTGACCTGGCTTATTTTCCACATGTCTGCCTGAACAAGTCATTTAGCCCCGGGACATAACACAGGGCACTGAAATTGGCCCTGTCTGGGTCACGGGCCTGAGTTGGGAGCTGTGTGCTTGTGTGACTTGCCATCATTTCATGGGTATCTTACACCTTGACCCTGAAGATACAGACTTCTGTCCACAACCTCTGTATCCTTTTTGATCCTCTCCTGGTCACTGTGGAGGCTGTGAGAAGCATCCTGGTTTAGGGCCGGTGTTGGTAGACTTTTAACATAAAGGGACAGAGTAAAGGGTTCCAGCCTTGTGGGCCACATGCCTCTTCCTCCTCTTCTTCCTCCTTCCCACCCCCCCATGCTCAGGAGCCCCCGAGGAACCCCCAGAGCTGACACATAGACATCACCATGTCACACCTGCACAGTCCCTGTGGTGGCACCTGGTGGCACCTTAGACTTGTTTCTTGGAAGAGGCCTGGGGTCTTGATGGAGGCACAGTTACTGTAGGAAGTGGGGCAGAAAGGGGCCACAGCTGTCCCCAGGTCATCTGGTCCTAGCAAGGTTTCCTAGGGTCCCGTTCTCACTGTACTGAGTTGAATAATAGTGTCTGTCTGGAACTCAGGTCCATCCAGAATCTCAGAACGTGACCTTATTTGGAGAAAGGGTCTTTGCAGATGTAAATAGTTAAGATGAGGTCATACAGGATAAGGGTGGGCCCAGCCCCGAGCCCCCAGCCCAATGACTGGTGTCCTTGTAAGAAGAGAAAACAGGGACATAGACACAGGGAAGGAGGCAGGCTCGAGAGGGATGCAGCTGTAAGCCCAGGAACGCTGAGGACTGTGGGCAAGTGCCAGAAGCTGGAGGAGGCAAGGAAGGATCCTCCCTGGAACCTCTGGAGAGAGTGTGACCCTAAGGACATTTTGATTTCAGACATATGGCCTCCAGGACTCTAAGACAGAATACATTTCTGTGGTTTGAAGCCACCCAGTTTGTGATGGTTGTTAGGGCAGCCCCAGAAAATGAATGGAGTCATTCCTCCTCCCTTAGGGTAAATATATGAGTGATGGTGGCAGTGAAATGAAATGCCTGGAGTCCCCATGACATTAGAGTGTGGGTCTCAGCCCAGGCCTCGAACCAGAGAGTCTGATTTAACGGGGGTAGCCATGGGCCTAGATGTGGGTATTTTTTCAAAAACAACTTTATTGAAATATAGTTTACATACCATAAAATTCACCCACTTTAAGCACATGCTGATTGATTTTTAAATTTCCCGAGTTGTGCAACGATCACCATAAATTCAGTTCTAGAGCTTTCTCATGACCCCTCCTAATAAGGTCCCTCATGGGCATGGATTGTTTTAAAGCTCCCAAGACGATTCTAATCTGTGGTGGGGCTGAGAGCCCTGCTCAGGGGTGGGGACCTCAGGAAACACAGGAGAGTGGCTTAAGTTTGCCCAGAGGGTGCAGAGGCTCCCCAGCACCTACTCACTGATGTAAGTGTTGTGGGTAACTTAAAAGATTGTAAATAAAACCCCAGAGGATTAGTGGTTGTGGGGAAGGTGGGAAGGGTGAGGTGGGTGGGGATAGGGATGGAGGGCTGCTGGGATGGGTTGGCCAAAGCCCAGGCCCAGGCCTAGAAGGGTCCATATGGGCTGTGGATAGTGCTGGGGGTGCATGAGGGGGGAGGCGGGGATAAGGAGGAAGGGGCACACTCCAGGTGTCCACCTTGGAGGATGGGGGCTAGGAACTGGGATAGCTGTGGGGGAGCCTGCCTACATGACCCCCCCCTCCCCCGGCGTGGCCCAGAGCCCGGCACATGGGAGTCACTGTCCCCAGAGGCTTCTGAAGCACCATCCCCAGGGATACACTGCGGGCCCAACACAGAGGAGACTGAAGGACCCAGGAGTTCTGCTCCTTCCACCTTGGCACAGTTCTCTGAGCCTGGGAGGACTCTGCAGAGTGGCTGGGGTAGCTCTGTCCTGCTCAGTGTCCAGGGCTGGTCCCTTCTAGCCACCCAAAGTGTGCCTTTACCTTCCTTCCAGCAGGACCTTACCTCGCCCCATGGCTCAGGCCTGAGAAGTGCCTCCTGTCAGTCACGGTGCCGTCCCTTGCATGGCTTGGCAACATCTCTGTCACTTGGCACCCAGGCTTATCCTCGTCCTGTGATTGCTCCTGGTGACTCATCCATTTGTGCTTATATCCGGTCGTCTGTGGCTCGGGCAGGTGCCGTGCCCATGAGAGCTGGGCTGCCGACCAAGACGGCAGCAGAGGCCTCTGCCATGAGCTGGATTTATCCTGGTCTGTCCCCTTCACCTTGGAGAGAGCACTTAGGCATAGATCACCCCCCTTCGCAGTGATCGCTTACGGCGTATGTCAGTAGGAACGTGGTTGCTGATGGGAGACCCCCTTTGGCTAGCGAAGACAAGAAAGGGGTTTTGTTGAAAGTTCTTAAGTATCCTCAGATCCTCAGAAGGGTCAGAATGCAGGCTTTGAAGCTGGACAGCCAGGAAAGACTTCAACCACACCGTAGGGGCTGCTCTGGCAACACCGCACTGCCGCCGCGTCCATCCTGATGACATTGGGCTTGGACTCTGAAGGCTCAGTCACTGCTGAGCTCCAGGAAGAACTGAAAGCTTCGCCACAGTGTTTTCTAGAAGCTCAGATCCCTTGGGCACAGCCACCACCACACAAAGCCACATACTGAAGTCCTGTCTCCCATGGGTGTGTCTGATTAGCAGAACCTGGGCCACATGACTGCATCCCAACTGTGAAGTGCGGGGATTTGAGTTTCTGGAATTGGCCTGGGAAGGTGAGAATCATCATGGGATGTTAGAGAGAGGGGATTGGGTGGCCACAAACACAAGACAAACACCTGCTCCACCTGCGGCAGGCTGGACAACAGGCCGAGCACTCCGTGTCTCTCATTCTACCCTTGTCCTTATAGTTAGGGAACCAAGTATCAGCAAGGGGAAGTGACGTGTCCCAGGTTGCAAGGAGCCCAGACTCTAGAACCTTCATCCACCTTCCAAACTCAGGGTTAGATGGAAAAATATCAACAGATCCCCAGCCACCTACATGCACTAATGCTGGCCTGGGGCCCCAACCACAAGGGAACCATTTTGTGTGGCAAATGCAGTCACAGGGTGAGCTCTGTTCTCTTGCTCACTCACTCCTTTGATTGAAGCAGGAAACCACTTACGGTTCGTCCATCCATTCACAGCCAGATCTTACGAAATTCGTCATGTGCTCATGGTCAGAGGGCTTGGGCTCTGGTGCAGCTTCCTGCTGCTCGGCCTTGGGCCTCGTGCATTCTCGAGCCTCATCTGTAAAATGGGCATCCAAATCTCTCCCCACTGTCTTCCCTCCAAGACTGTCATCTGGATCAAACGTAAGAGTGCAGAGTCAATGAGTGAACTGCAGGACAGCTCTTGCTTCATTGATCTTATTCCTCACCAGCAACCTGTGGATAAAGGAATCTGAATGCCTGTTGGCAGTTGCAGTCACTCTGCTTCAAAAGGAGAGATGAGCAGGGCCATAGGAGCTCTCGGTGTTGTCTGCTCAGAAAATACTGGATGAAGGCTTGTTTCTTTGCCTTGAATGGAGACCACACCCCATGGACCATTAACAGATGCTACTGGGGACGGATGGCCACAGTCTGTCTGCGTCCACCTGGGTGCAGGCAGCAGCAAAGACCCCCAAACAGTGCCATTCTTGTGTTATCCACAGGCAGAGTGCTGGTCCCGCAGGGCAGTTCAGAGCAGGAAGCCAAGCCTCCCTGGGGGGGAGATGTGGACAGGGAAGGCCCATGGGCTGCTGGGGAGGGGCGCCCACTGGGGCAGACTGGCCTGGCCTTGGAGCTGCTACGGGAGGTGCCTTGATCAGGGTTATCGGAGAGCCCAGCAGCCTTGCACATCTGTGGTGAGATGCTCCATAGCTCAGCCTCAGAGCCTCAGGCCCCAAATGTGACTCTCATGACCCTGCTTCCAGAGGCTTAGAGTCCAGCAGGTGAGAAAGATAGATCGACCAAGCTCAACACCAGCCTGCAGCAGAGCATCTTCATTTTTACTGACATCTGCTGTTTTCTTTCCCTCACCAGCAGAAACTCGGTTTTCTTTGGGTGGCGATGTACCACCCTGAAGAGGCGGTGTAAGCTTTTAAGCCAGAGTTTCTCCGAGGGGGTCATTGGACCAGCAGCATCAGCGTCACCTGGGAACTTGTTAGAAATGCAGACTCTTGGGATGCCCGGGTGGCTCAGTGGTTCAGTGTCTGCCTTGGGCTCAGGTTGTGATCCCAGAGTCCCGGGATCGAGTCCTGCATCAGGCTCCCTGCATGGACCCTGCTTCTCCCTCTGCCTGTGTCTCTGCTTCTCTCTTTGTGTTTCTCATGAATAAATAAGTAAAAAAATCTTAAAAAAAAAAAAGTGCAGACTCTTGGCCCACTTCGTGCCAGCTGATCCTGACTCTGAGGGTGGGGCCAGCAATCTGCCTAAATTGCTACCCACCCCCCCACCCCCCAGCCAATCATATGTGTGGGCACACGGCCAGTTCTTGCCTGTGAGATGTGAGGAGGTTCCACTGGGGGCTTTGGGGAAATAGTTTTCTTCTTGGTAAAAAGGTAGAAATCTTAGAAGGTGGGGGTTCAGCCTTGGGGGCTCTTTCCTGCCTTCCTAGAAGTAGACTAGTGTGCACATGTGCCTGGTGCTAGAGAGAGGCATCACATGGCCAGGAGGTGGTGGTGTCACTGATGGGCTGAGGGTGACTGGAAAGATCTAGAACTGCCCAACCACTTGGGGACTTGGGGACCTTGTATTAAGAAAAGAGTAAAGTGCCCTCACAGCCTTGCTACCTGTTGCCAGGAGCATCTCCACAGACCCTGGTTCGTGGGAGTGACGATGAGCCGAGTACTGACACTAACGTATCCCGGCCTTATTATGATGCTATATAAGGCCTTTTCTTCCTCTACCTTTTCCACATGGGCAATTTAACACTGTTTAACCACCTCACACCCGATAGTATGGCGACTATCAGAAACTCCAGGGAATAACAGGTGTTGGTGAGGATGTGGAGAAATTGGAACTCTTGTACACTGGTTGGGGTGGGATGTAAAATGGTGTAGCCACCATGGAAAACAGGATGGCAGTTCCTCAAGAAATTAAAAATAGGGTTACCATATGACTCAGCAATTCTACTTCTGGGTATATGCACAAAAGAATCGAATCTGAGGGCCTCAGAGAGATGTGTGTACACCCGTATTTAGAGCAACATTGTTCACAGTGGTCAAAAGGTGGAAGCAATCCAAGTATCCACTGATGGATGGTTAAGATGGTAAATTTTGTGTACGTTTTACCACAATAAAAAACCCCAAAACAAAATCAAACAAGAAACACACACACACACACACACACACACACACACACACACACCCCTCTTAGAACCCACATCCGTTTCCTCATTTACAGCTGCCCACAGATGATCTCTAGAACTCTTGCCTCTCCTCTGAGTTCTGGTCCCAAATATCCCACGGGCTTCTTGACACCATCACCTGGATCTTATGAAGGCAGCTCAAAGTCCAATGCGCCTGAGTCTGAACTCATGACCTCCTTCCCCAAACCCATTCCTCTTGTTTTTGGGGTGCCTGACACTTGGTTATAAGTCAGAAGTCAGCCTCTTCCTCAGCCTCCTCCCCCACCTGAATCCGTTGTAAATTCCTGGCGATCGCCTTTCTTGAACACCGGCCAAGGGCAGCCACCCTGTCCAATCTCCTCCAGTATCACCACTGATGACAGCAGTGGGGCCCGACTGGGCTCCCTCTGATTGCCCTGGCACCACCCAGACCCATGCTTCAGGGCAGAGCCAGAGTGAGTTTTTCCAACTGCAGATCTGATTGACTCCATTTGAGTTTCACTTGCAGATTTAATCAGTGCCATATGAAAAGATTTCACGGAAAAATCCAGCCCCTCCCAGAGTAAATTGCCGTGCAGGCTCTCCTGAGTTGATTTCACATCTAGTTATACCAGTAAGCTGACGGAGGCTCTCAGATCGGGGGGCTGACGTTGGGGCCTGGGGGTGGGACGAATGTCACCGAGGATCTGTGCCTTAGATGGGGATGTCCCAGGTGCAGACTCTGAGACAAGAATTCGAGAGCACGTAGTTTATTTGGGAGGTGATTCCAGGAAACACCAGCTAGGAGCAGGGAGCGAGAGCGGGGAAGGAGCTAGCGATCCAGGGCCTGTTATTAAGCCTGCTGGTTGGGAGGACAGCTGGAGTTCACCCCCACAGAGAAAGTCTGGGAGGTGGAGCCGATCACATGGGGATGAGTTGCCCCAGGAGCCGGGGACACTAACTCTGATGTCATTCTCTGGGGGTTGCTGCAGGGGGTGTTAATTCTCTGGCACCTTCTGCCTGCCTCGTGTGGGCTAAGTGGTCTGCTGAGGTTGTGTTCAAAAGCCCTCAGGCAAGGAGCAGCAGATATTGGCAGCTGTATCGGAGGATGCCAGGGCTATGTGCAGGGCACAGCCAGTGCCTGCTCCCCAGCAGGCGTGGGGATGACAAATGATGCTCATTAAATGACTCAGACCCTCAGGACAGAACAGAGAGACACAGTTTGAAAGCTCGTCCTTTTGAATTTTCCTTTTCCTCAAAGAGGAAAGTCTCAGTTTGTGTTAATGGGGCTTAACTCCTTTCTAAAGCTCTATCATCTCCCTTTTGAACCCAGGGAACGTGTGTAAGAGGAAAAGAGTGACCATGGCTCCCTCCTGCGTGTCCCTGGGATCTCCCCTGGTGACAGGACAGCCAGGGCGCTCAGCCAGGGGAAGGGCGACCGGGTAGGACCAGGGCCCAGCCCCCTCAGCACTGATCACCCTCCTCAGGGCACACAGTGTGGGATCTCGCCCTCTCTTAGCTGGTCCCACCTGTGGCCAGATGGAGCCCACGGGTTTCCAGGCCCCTGCTCTGTGTGAGACCAGCAACAGCCCGCGCTGGTGGCTGTGGGTGTCAGGCACCCCTCTCTGGGTTGGGTTTGGGGAACCACCAGAGGCCAAGGCCTGAGCATGTGGCCGTGAAGGGATGAGCCAGGGGTGGGTGGGTGGGAAATGGAGGAAGGCCTCGTCCAGCCCTTTTACCCTCCTAGCAGGTTTCCTGGGCTGCTCCCAAGCTGGGCGCATGGGCAGGGTGGGTCTGGAGAGGGGCCCGGGTCAGAGTTTACAGACCCTCCCTGCCAGAGCTGAGGTCATGTGTGTGTGTGTGTGTGTGTGTGTGCACGCGCATGTGTAATGAGAGTGAGTGGGTACATGTGTCAGTGCATCTGTGTGAGACAGAGAGAGAAAGAGAGAGACAGATAGAGACTGGAGGAGGTTGGCAGGGAGAGTGAAAAGGTGATATCAGAGGAGGGAAGGTATGCAGGTTAGAGTACTCAGGTTAGGCCTGAGGACTCGGCCTGAGTGGGGATGACATGAACAGGAGGGGTTCCAGGTGTGCCCAGGCATCAAAGAGTGGTCTGAGCTCTTTATTTGCCTTCTATGTTAGTATTTTTAATCAACAAATACTTGCACTTGCTCTGTGGAGATACTATTCTCATTGTTTTACAAAAACAAAAAACAACTAAATAAATGTTTTAAAGCATTTTAGCATGAAACCATCCAATCCTCACAAAGACCTGGTAGGGAGGCACTATTCTTGGCCCCATTTGCAGACAGGCTATTGTGACTGGCCCACAGTCCTAGAGGGAACAAATGGAAGGGCTGGTGGGTTGACCAGGCATCCGGTTCCAGAGTCGGGATCCTCCCCACGATGCCTGGGTTTCATCCGCTGATAGAAGGTGGAGGGCCAATTATGCCTATTACCCATTTTACAGGTGGAAAAACAGAGGCACACCAGGGCTAGCAATTTCTCAGCTCAAAAGTGGCGGAGCCAGGACCCAGCCCAGCCTGTGGGCTCAGGCCCACACTGTAATCACCTGGCTACGGGCCCATGATAATGAGCCCTTTGAAAAAGGGTGAGTCACTTACCTTGGATGTGCCTCAGTTTCCTCATTTGCCAAGTCGGGCTCTAGTAATCCTTCCCTACTGACTCATAAGGCGTGGTGAGAGAAGGGAGCAGGGCCAAGCTCCCAGAAACTTCCATCAGGGAGGTGCCCTGGCCCGGGAGGAAGCTGGTCTTGGCCAGCTCGGCCCCAGCATCCTGAGGGCCCGTGGCCGATCACATCCCCTCCTTATCTGCATTTCCTCACCTGGAGCGTGGGTGGCCTGGGATGAGCCCCCAGACTCATCAAGCTCCACGTGTCTCCAGCTGTCTGGCTCTGTCCTGATGGACACCAGGGCTGTCCGCGGTGACCATCCCGGAGCTGGACCCCTGGAGATGGCACAGCTGACAATCAGGGACTCCTTCTAGGAAGGTGCCCTCGGGGCCAAGCCTGGCTCTGGCTCTGCGGCGATCCCCGTGGCCAGAGCACCCACAGATGTCCTTGTGCTGAGATGACCTTGGGCCCTTTGGGGTTCATCCCAAGGGACGCTGGGCATGACGGCCAGCCCCTGGGTTTGGGCACCCCAGGCCGGCTTTTGTTGGCCTCCCGGGTTCTCCCTTGAGGCAGCGGGCATCATTCACTCGTTCAATTCATTCATTCAGCAGCTCTACAGAGCAACTCCTTGTGCTGGGGGCTGCCCTAGGCTCCTAAGCTACAGCTGTGGGTGGAACAGACCGAGGCCCGGGTCTTGGGGAGCCGGACTTCCAGTGGACGGGGAAGGGGCAGTGAACATTAAGGCACACCCTCAGGTTCAATCACATAGACATAGGTATATGTATGTGTGCACACAGACACGCCCACGCGTGCATGCACACATACAACATGCACATACATATTAATGTGTGTATTCTAGGTAGTAATAGATGCTATAAAAATCAGGTAAGGTATTGGAATAGAGACTTCTGGGGGGCTGCTGTAGTGAAGGGCCTGAAAGTCCTCTGAGGTGTGCCATTTGGGTCCAGACCTGAGGGAATTAAGGGTATCTTGTATGTACATATCTGGAGGAAGAATATTCCAGACAGAGGAAACAGCATGTGCAAAGGCCCTGTGGTGGGAACATTGCCCAGCATGTTCTAGGAAGGTCAGAGTGCAGTGGGCAAGGGGGGGAGTAGTCAGAGTTATTATGTAAGGCCTTCTAGAATTTGGGTCACATCCTGAGAGAGGTGGGATGTGATTTGAGACTTGCCCGGAAGACTTTATAGATTTCGACTTGATATTTGAAAGTATCCCTCTGACTCCCTGTGGAGGATGAACTGTGCAGTGGGCAAAAGTCAGTGCCGGAGGCCAGTGGGGGAGGCAGCAGCAATTGTCCAGCGGGAGATGGTGGATGCTTGGACCATCCATGGTGGAGATGGGGAGGTGATTGAATTCTGGCCAGAGTTCCAGGTAAGGCCAACACCAAGGGATTTAATCAAGAACCAGCACTTCCTCTCTTGAAATCCCATCTCTGAAGTTTCCAGGGCAGTTTTGACTTTCTTTTTTAAAGAGCTAGCTTGTATTTTATTCTAATAGCTGAGCTTCGTTCCCCCTAAGGATGGGCAGTCCCGCAGTTAAAGAATGAATGGATGAACACTCCATGAGCACCCAGAGTGCCCCAGGCCCACAGAGGAGATTTAGCAAGGCTGCCACCTGTCCAGATGGGTTTTTCGGAGAGTGCCACATCTGTTAAAGGGATTTTGAATGTTAAAGAGGATATCAATTGCAGGAAGGAAATTACTGAGTCTTCAAATACCATCAACTGGGAAAAAGATGGATGGGGCTTTTATGGACGTGTCGCTTGTCCCAATAAAATAAAACATCTTCAAATCTGTCTTCACTGGCCTCAAAGTGCTGCAGTGTTGTCTAACAGAGCAGTTTACATCCCAGTGATGAGTCTTAAAAACAAAAGGCAAAATAGTGCTCTCACCCAACTATCTGACTTTCTAAAGCAACTAAAATGAAAATGTACATTTATTTGTGCGATGAAATCTACAAAGCACCTAAGGGCAGGGCCCTGGGCTAAGAAGGAGAGAGAGGGATCAGATCTTGTTCTCCGAGGCATGGCTGGTGGGGATATGAACAGGGACATAAATTGGCACACAGGGTGCAGTGGGTTAGTGCAATGAAAAAAGTCCCAAGGTTCTGAAAACAGAGGGATTGCTGGGTGCCGGGGGCGGGGGGGTTAGTTTGCTCTTGTTGGTGTGTAACTGAAATTCCTAATAAATCTGCCTTATACTGTAAGGGAATTTGTTATCTCCCATGAGAGAGACCACTGGTTAGGTAGACACCAGGGTGTGTTGATTCAGTGGCTCTAAGCCACCACCAGCCTGTTTTGCCATCTGCTATTGTCAGCTCTTCTCTTGGTCACAAGATAACTGCCATCAGCAACCTGGGCCATATGTCTCCTTGTCTAGGAGGCCCTGAGTGAGACACCTGCAAGTGTGGGATATACCGTCTCTCCTGTACAACTGACCGTCCTATAGCCTGTTGCCCACTCGGGACCACTAACAACCTCCAGGGGATTGCTGTACAGTGAACCACGGAGTACTCAGGATGATCCTGGAGCTGAGGCTCGGGGCAGCGTCCCCTGAGCCAAGGGGCTGCACGGGGCATGGCTGGACACTGGAGCAAAGCTGAGCCTCTGTCCGGAAAGAGGAATGTGGGAAAGGATACTGGTTAGCCATCTGAGCAGGGCACTGGTGGGCTTTTCGACTAGCAATGACAACCACCACCACCACCACCATAATTTAATAATAATAGAAGCAGGCAGTAGTTTTGAGCACTTGTGACAATCTGTTCATTGCACTTAGGGCTTTCAGTGCAGAGTAGGATCTCTCCTAACCAAAGCCCCTCATCTGACTCACCTGATTACCTGAAGCTCTCCATTCCTCTGGCAAACACATAGAGAAACCTACAGCTTGGAATTGGCTCTTCCTTAAATGCCTGTTTCCTGAAACTCAGCGGTTTTGTTCCCCAAAACTGTTTACTCCGGGTATACTTGATACAGGCACTTGATATTGTAATTGCAGAGCTTAAATAAATGTAGCAAATGGATAAGCAGGAACACAGGAAAGAGAGGGAGCTGCTGCTTTGATGAATTCTTTAGAAAGATTTGAGGGGCGCCTGGGTGGCTCAGTCGGTGAAGTGCCTGACTCTTGATTTTCCGCTCAGGTCGTGATCTCAGGGTTGTGGGATCGAGCCTCATGTCAGGCTCCACACTGAGTGGGGAGTCTGCTTGGGATTCTCTCTCTCCTTCTCCCTCTGCTCCTCCTCCCTCCCCCGCTCCCTCTACATCTCTCTCTCTCTCTCAAATAAATAAATAAAATCTTAAAAAAAAAGAGAGAAAGATTTGATAAGAGTAAAAAGCCTAAAAAGAGAACGGAAAGATATCCAAAAGTGTGCGGCCCAATGGAATCATAGCCGCTTGCTGCATGTGGCTCCTGAGCGGTTGAGATGTGGCTGCTGTGACTGAGAGGCCGAACGTTTGATTTTGTTTACTGTTAATTAATTTACGTTATTAAAGGCAGATACCGTGATTCAGTTGTCGGAAAACTTTTGAATATAATTGGGGCGAGCTGTTTAGATGAATCTGCTGTTAACCGTAAATTTCTCGAAATCTAAATGAAGATCAAGTGTTTCTGATAAACACAGAGATGAGTTGTGAGTATATAATGCGCACCAGATCTTGAAGATTTATATGAAAAAAATGGAGAATATCTTAATTTCAATATTTATTGTATGTTGAAATGATATCTCAGATATGCTTAGCGAAATAAGATACATCATTTAAATTAATGTCATCTGTTTCTTTTTTTCTTCCTAATGTAGCTACTAAAAACTTCAAAGTTACATGCATGGTTCACATTATATTTCTATTGGGCAGTGCTGGTCTGGAAGGAGTCTGCATTCAGATCGTTTTTGCAAGTTTTTATTCCATGTGAAATAAATTAAAACTGAACATTGTATGATTATATGAAAGAAAGGAGACAATGAGAGACTAATAGCAGATTCACATTAAAAAAAGGTCTTGGCTCTGTCATAAAAATCTTCACCAATTAGTGGACTCTTACGTGTTTTAACCTGTGTAAGGATGTGACTATAATTTTTTTATTCCTCAATTTACCCAGTGTATTTTTATTAATGGACCCACCGCTGGTCCAGGTTGTTCTGGATAAGAGGGCTCCTCCTAGGTTTTACAGCAGCCCTTGGAGTTCAGGGCAAGTGTAATGATTCCTGCTGTATTTTTATTTTATTTGTTGAGTTGGCTCCATACCCAACTGGAGCCCAGCACGGGGCTTGAACTCACCACTTGCGATCAAGACCTGAGCTGAGTTCAAGAGTCAGATGCTCAGCCAGCGGAGACACCCAGGTGCCCCCATGATTCTTACTTTAGAGGCTGGTAAAACCAAGGGTCCAAGAGGGAGTGATGTGCTGAGGATTCCATAGACAGGGTGTCGAGGGATGGGATGGACTTGAGTCCCAACCTACCTGACATCCTCCCAGGCTTGTTTTCTTCCTGTCGCCACGCTGCCGAGGTCCTGGATACTAAGTTCTGGTTGCAAGTGGAATAAGCCAGTTAGAACTCAGAACACAACAGAATCTTGCTTGCTTGGGGATTTCATCAGTCTCTCTAACCCCAAGGCTTTAAGGCCATTAGGACTGATTGTTGGGAACTCCCAGGTTGTTGTCTTGAAGTGGAAATGATCAGTGAACTGAATGCATGCGACTCTTGATGGCTTTAAGCATGTGCAGGTTACAGACTACATGTTTATGTCTCCCAGATTCAGATGTTGAAATCCTAACCTCGGCGTGATGGTGTTTGTGGGTGGGACTTGGGGAGGCAATTAAATTCTGAGGGTGGGCTCCTCATGGTGGGATTAGTGCCCTCATAAGAAGAGACACCCTAGAAGAAGAGATGGTGTTTCCATTCTCTGCTCTGCAGCGTGAGGATGCAGCGAGGAGGTGGCTGTCTACAAGCCGGGAAGGGGGTTCTCGCCAGGAGTTGCGTTGGCCAGCACTTTGATCTTCGACTTCTCAGTCTCCAGAACTGTGAGAAAGAATTTGTTCTGGCAGCCCGGGGCTGACTAGGACCCCATGGTCCCTCCCTCCCTCCCCTCCCCTGGTTGATGACTTAGGTCCATCTCAAAGCTGCTCAGACTCGCTCAGCTCGAAGAACAGGTGCATCATTCAGGAAGTAGAGTCCACTCCAGGGTGTATCAAAACCCAATCTCTCTCTCTCTCTCTCTCTCTTTTTAAAAGATTTTATTTATTTATTCATGAGAGAGAGAGAGGCAGAGACACAGGCAGAGGGAGAAGCAGGCTCCATGCAGGGAGCCCGATGCGGGACTCGATCCCGGGTCTCCAGGATCACGCCCCGGCCTGAAGGCGGCACTGAACCGCTGAGCCACCCGGGGACCCCAAAACCCAATCTCATAACCAATCTGAACGTTTCCAGTTGTAGATTCTCCCCAGAGTGTCCTTCCAGGTGTCCCTCTCCTCTCAGGTGGGGTGACGGTCGCTGGCTCAGGGATGTTTCCAGCACTCTCTTTAGAACGACTCGGTTCCAACACTTTCAGCTTCAGGACTTCAGTTAAAATTCCAAGTCCCTCAGGAGGGTCTTGGTCCTTCCCGCTGCACTGGATTTGCTGTGTCGGGAGGCTGGGACCTGTCCCTGGGGAGAGCAGCCTGACCCCTGGGGCTGTCACTGAGGCCCCACCCTCCTCCGGTGAGGGCACAGTTTGCAGGCGGCCTTGGTGCGGCCTGGACTTGGGCTCCTGTGGTCCTGGGGTCACCGCCTGGAGTGTGGACCCTGCACCCCTCTCACCCCGACTCTGTTCCTCTGGGACGTGTGGTCCCTGACGAGGCTGTGTGGCCATGTCCAGGTGAGGGTAAGCGAGGTCATGCACAGGGGTGCTCAGGACCCCGGTCCTTGCACGCAATCGGGGCTCCATGTCGTCAGCCCACGGACCTCAGCGGGTCGCCAGTCGGGGTGACAGACGGAGCGAGTCCTGAGGCTGCCCCGGAATCAGGGCTTTGGCCTTAGGAAGGGAGATTTCTGTAGGAACGCTCTGAGATTTCGCCTGGAATGGCAACGTGGCTTCCGATGGCTCTCAGGGGACAAGCCGTGAGAGGTTGACTGTCCTCACACCGAAGGGGCCGCGAGGAGGACGGTGGCCTCACTCCCTGAGATGTGTTTAGGTTGCCAGCTGCTGCCAGGCGGCAAGACGAGGATGCCCCAAGCTCTGGACTCGGGGCCTGCTGCCTTTTCTCCTGCTTCTTAATTAAGAAAAAAAAATCCCGAAGCCTCCATTACAGCAAATTCCCTGACACTGCTGTGGGCTGATCTTTCAGAAGAAGCACTGTCTTTCTTGAGTGTTTCTCTTCTCTGAGTTCCTCGTCTTTGATCTTGAGACCAGGGAGAAACACGTGCTCTCACTCAGGGCTGCGAAACACACCCCTCGCTTGTTCTCAGATCTTCCTTCCTCTTTCCTCCCTCTCTCTCTGGCTAGTGTTTATCTTTCTCTTTTGGGGCGATGGATGCTTCATTCCCTGGAGGCTGTAAAGGAGGTTTTAAAGACAGTGGAACTGTTATTATGAACGTCCCCGATGATAAGGGCATGCTCCTTTCCACCCCGATCCTGGGCCACTGTGACGCACGCCCACAAAGACGACCAACTCCCTCTACTTTGTATGCTTACAGAAGACAGCATGGAACCGCCTGGCTGGATGAAGGTCTTTCCTGCGCAAGCAGAGGAGAGAGCTCTAGAGAGAAAGAAGCGTGTCTGAGAGGGGCCTGGGAGGTTATATCTGCTGGCTCCTCCATCCCATCTTTGCTTGATTTATTCAATGGACATTTATCGAGACATTTCTGTGCACTAGACTCCATCCCAGGCACTGGGTATGCAAGAAGCACAAGGTCTCTGCACACATGGAGATCACATCTAGGAGGTAGGGACAGGAAATGGCTAATGAAACCAATACATGATGTCATTTCAAATCATACTAACTAGTGTAAAATAAAGCATGTTGATGTGATAGTGAGGGATGAGGAGCGGGTGCCGGCTCTCATGAGGGATGGCTGTCCATAAAGAGATGGTATTTGAGTTGAGACCTGAATGAAGGAATATACCAAGCAAAAACTAGTGGAAGATGAGTAAATGCATAAATAGAAATGTGGTATATCCAGACAATAGAATATTAGTCAGCCCTAAGAAGGAAGGGAAATCTGATATATGCCATAGCGTGGATGAATCTTGAGGATGTTATACTAAGTGAAATAAGCCCATCACAAGAGAACAAACGCTGCATGATTCCACTTATGTGGGGCTACCTAGAGTCGTCAAATTCACAGAGATAGAAAGTAGAATGGTGGTTGTTGGGGGCTAGGGGAATCGGGAGTCGTTCAGTGGGGACAGAAGTTTGGTTTTGCAAGTTGAAAGGTGTCCTCTTGATGGTTGGTGGTGACGGTAGCATGATGATGTGAAAGCGCTAATGTCCCTGAATTATACACTTAGAGGTGGTTACGATGATAAATTGAAGTTATGTTTATTCTTCTGCAATAAAAAAAAAATGATCTGAAGACTGTTTCAGGCTTAGGGAAGAGCAAGTGCAAAGGCCCTGTGGCAGGAATGAGACTGACACGTTTGAGAAACATAAAGCGGTCTAGTGTCCTAGGGACAAAGTGAGTAGAAAGTTGGGGAGTGGAAAGAGCTGTGAGTGGAAGGACAAACAGGAGCCGGAGCAGGCTAGGTCACGTAAGTTTGGATTTTATTTTGTAGATGTGAAATAAAGAGTCTCAATAATTCCCCCAAAGTCAAATGGCCAATAAACCGCCATGACAAGAAGTACCAGCTGTCTTGCAGAAGCTTAGCTGTTCCCATTTCTTCCTAGTAGTAGAACCTCTGATTATCAGCTGCGTGTCTTGCTGCCCAGAGCGATGACTATAGTTCCCAGCTTCCCTTGCAATGAGGCATGGTCATGTGACTTTAGTCCTGGACACTGGGAAGCAAGGGAGAGTATCGTTGGCAAGGTCACAGATGTGTCCTTAAAGGCAGGGGACGTTCCCTTCTTTGTCTTTTGTGCCTTCCTGCCGTCCGGAATGTCAGTGTAATGGCTGGAGTTCCAACAGCTCTCTTGTACCCGTGACACATGTGACGGGGTGGCCGGTGACTTTGGCCTGGGGAGAGGGGAGGCTTTTTGAGGAGGGACCCCTTGGTCTGCCTTGTCTGGTGAGGAGGAGGCAGCCGAGGGCAGGCGTACTCAGGGAAGGTTGCTCCTGGTGGAGGCACCCGGAGTGGGACAGGCCTGGGGCGTGTGACACCGCAGGGTCGGGCAGGGCGGCAGGTGGGAGGGGCTGCGCGGGCAGAGACGGGACCCAAGAGGAGCAGGTCTGACCCATCCGTCCCCGCGAGAGGGGCACTGACAGGTCCAGGCGGGGTTGCTCGTGGGCAGGAGGGGCGCAGGGAGGCGGGGACGAGGCCGGGCCAGCGTCCAGATGGGCCGGTGCTGGGAAGGTGGAACGAGGCTGTGTGTGCTCTGCAAACTGTCGGGTGCTGTCCCTCTAAGTGATGGGGGCTGGCACATGCCGGGGCTCAGTGACATCAGGCTGCTGGGGGCGATGAGGAGGATGACCTCAGAGCATCCTCCCAGCCTGCGTTTCTGCGGGGACAGGTCTGACCCCGGAGACGAGGTTGATCCCAGCGTGGAGCTGACAAGGCCAGAAACGCAGGTCACAGAGTGTCGTCAAATGCCTTCCTGACGACGGTGATGATGACGACGATGACGGTGTCTAACATGTCAAACCTTCGCGCTCAGTGGGCAGACACCGCTGAGCACTTTCCTGATACCTCCTGCTTTGCTCTGTCCTATGGTCCTCTGCACCAGGGACTGTCATCATCCTTGTTTTACAGACGAGGAAACCGAGGCAGGGACAGGGTAAATAGCTTGCGAGGTCACACAGCTAGCGAGTTGTGGGCTGGGATTTGAACGCGGAGAATCCGTGTCCAGGGCTGTGCTCTCAGGAGGCCAGGGGGGCCGTCCTGTCCACCTGCACAGGTAACCCCACGTGAACGGTTTCACGCTGAGGCCTTCTAAGGTGAAATTTGTTAGCATTCCGACATCCGGCTTCCAAAAATGCAAAATGAAAATACTTCACCCAGGTGTTTCCTCTCTTCCGTCCTTCCCCTGTGACCTCCCAGTCTCGGCTCCAGTCCAGACTCTGAGCCCCCCGGCCCCCACTCAGACGGGCAGAGCCCCATCTCCCAAGAGCCTGGGAAGGGCTGGGAATCGGCAGGTGGGGGGCCCGGGTGTCCACCTGCGGGTGAGAAGGAGCAGGAGCTGTAGCTTCGCGGCCGGGATGGCCTCTGCTCCGGTGCGGGTTACACTCGGGGGTCCACCTGCAGCGGGGAGGCTGAGGGGCTCGGGGCCATGATTCCCGGACGCAGAGCTTTCTCCTCTCTCACGTGGGACCATAAAACCAGAGATTAGAGCAAAGATGGCCCTTCCCAGCGGGCGGATTGTAGCTGAACGGGAGCCAGACATTCTGTTCTGTGGAGCCAGATCTGCCCGCAGCTGGGCGGAGCAGCCATCCAAGGCTTGTCCCTGACCCGCTTGCAGAGATGCGTGCCAGTGACCCGAGGAGCTTGGCCGTGATTCAAGCCATGAGTAATAACGATGGAAACGCAATTTCCAGGGACCGGGCAATGAATACTCACACCACGTGAGGTCTGCACTTCGCTGTTCTTTGCTGAACACGGTCCTGTCGTTTGGACACCGTGGGCTGCTCGTGCGGTGTGTGCATGGAGCGTCTACACAGCATGGCGCGTCTACACAGCCTGGCCCACCGTGCTGCCCACCTGGAGCCCAGCAGCCGCACCCCAAGACTGAGCTTGCAGGAGAGCTGGCTCCTCCTTGAAGTTCTGAGGCATTTGTAACTGTGGTGCCTCCTGCCCCCCATTCTCGATGTCCTACATCCTAGGTCAGACTCTCAGAGGCTCAAGTCCTGTGCTGAGATTTTCCTGGCCTTGGGCTTGTTAACATGTGACCGTCTGAGGGGTCCTTGCACACAGGGGTGGGGGGATGTCCTTGGTCTAGGGCATCTCTTCAGGTGCCTGGGAGGGGCTCGTTTGAGGGACACAGGGGCCCTGGAGCCATGGGTGCCTCTCTTGGGCTGCAGCCAACAGTGGGGTCCCCTGGGGATCAGGAGAATGTTTTCTCACAAAGGCCACACCTATTCCTCCAAACCTCAGTTTCTTTTTCTCTTTTCTTTCCTTTCCTTTTTTCTTTTTTATTTTTCTCTTCTCTTCCTTTCCTTTCCTTTCCTTTCCTTTCCTTTCCTTTCCTTTCCTTTCTTTTCTTTTCTTCTTTTCTTTCTTTTCTTTTCAGCAGGCTCCATGCCCAGTGGGGAGCCCAATGCAGAACTTGAACCCATGACCCTGAGATCAAGACCTGAGCTGAGATCAAGAGTCAGACATCCACCCAACTGAGCCACCATGGCCCCCCAGCCCACTCTCTTTCTTAATGACTGGCAGGCTCTGGTCTCCCCGGGGAGGAGGCTGTTCTTCCTTACTGAGGATCGTTGGATGGTGCTGGGCAGGGACCTGTCAGAGCCACTGTTGCTGTTGGGAAGTTCACGATGCGTTGAAGGGTGTGATGGGTGGTGAGTAGCCTCAGGATGGTAGCGAAGAATGACATTTCCCAGAATCTCTTGCAGCTTGGGTTCTGGACGTGAACTTGGCTCTGTTGGGTGGATCTGCTTGTCTGGATCTAGGAGACAGAGTGAGGCTGGGGCCTCCCCCGAGGTTGGCCTCACTTGGGCCTTTGTGGTGATGCACCCTGGAGTGAAGGGGGCACATCAGGGCTGAGGGTGTTGGTTTGAATCCTTCGTGGGGACCTGCAGAGGCGAATGGGACAAGAGATGCTGCCAGTGGGAAAGATGGTACCTACGGGACACGGGAAGCCTAAACTGAGGGCCTCCAGGTCCCAGTGGCTCCTATGGATTATTATTTCTTTGTTCGTCTGCTTTTGAGCAAGAGGGTATCAAACCTTCTCCCCACCCTCATTAGAATTTTAACTCCAAGAGGGAAAGGTATTTCGCTTGCCCCAGTGCCTGGCTCAGTATGTGTTTGGTGAAATATTAAATTAATAAATGAATGAAGGAAGCATCTGTCTTTTCAACTTAGCACCTAGCAGGGTGCTTGGCAGGTGGTAGGACTCGATAAGTATTTGGTGAATGAATGAATGAGTGGATGAATCAATGAATTCTCTCAATCCTTCCCCCTTTCACACCTGCCTCTTCCATTGTCTTCATACCCCTCCTCTTCCCCATCCTTGTTTTCTGACCCCTTCTGGTAGATTTGGGGCCTGCCCTGAGCACGCCTCTGTGGTCCTGGTTTCACTGCCTCCCTCTTGCCTGGATGACAAATGTCTCTTAGCCTTGGGAGCCAAGGAGGCTTCATGCACTGGGCAGCCGAGTGGACACTCCTGGCTCTGCCAGCCACGTGCAAGCACAAGGCTGACCAAGGAAGATTCTCCTACTCATGGAGCCCTTGGGGATGCAGAAGATCTGACTGGCCCGCTGCCCATGGTCCAGTCCTGCAAGCAAGTTCCTGCGCAGACAGACCCAGTTCCCAAGAGGCGAGGCATCAGTCACCTCCCACGGGCACCGGTGCTAAAAACAGCATAATTTCCCCAAACACAGCTGCACCTGCGAAGGCGAGAACACAAGGCAGCCTATTTTTAGCAGGTGACAGACGGCACACCCGGGAGCTATAATTAGCCTCTTGCTCCAAGGGTGGGGTTTCCAACCCGATGCAGGGTGACTGCCCTGGGGTCCCCTCACCTCGGCACCTGTCTGTGCTGTCAGAGGCGGGAAGGGGCCGGCTGCACCAGGGGAGGCCCTGGGGTTCCCCGGGAGCCCCGGGAGGGCGGCAGAGGCCCTTGCGGGTATTGGGCCCCACCTTCGCTCACTGCCTTTCTCCTCCTGGCCTGGCCATTTGCAGAAGGCTCCATCCAGTGCCCGGATGTAAGTGCTGTCCTCCTCGGGGGATGACCCGGCCAGGCCGGGGGGATAGGCATGCCCGGTCACGTTGGCGTCAGGCTCGCAGGTCGCCTGTCCCCCACTCCCGGCTGCCCTGCGGGGGACAGGGCCGGGGTTGCTGAGCTGTGGCCGAGAGCGCACGCGGGGCCCTCCCCACCGTCCCTCTGCACGGCTCTCAGCGGAGCAGGGACGCCGGCTCCTGGAATCAGGGCTGTATTTCCCTGGTGACCGTGACCGAGAGGTGGCCGGAGGGATGCGAGCACCGGCTCTCCTTCTCGGGCCGTCGGCTGGGAGAGCGCCCGAGCACAGGCTCATCTGGTGAAGGATCCTCAGTTTCCTTGGCTGCACAGTTGACGCGTAGTTGGGCCTGCCTCCTCTCGTTTCTATAAAGTAGGAATGTTTTCAATTGGCAAAGGACAAAAAACCCCATAGGCCAAGGCACAAAGGAGTTCATTGGCTCAGGCAAGTGGAAGTTTCCAGAAAGAGCTGCCTCAGGCACTGACTTAGGAAGAAGTGAGAACCAAAGGGAGGAAATCTTTCACGAGGTAAACGTTTATCCATCCAGGCTTCCAAACAATCGTCTCTGGCTTTGGGGGTGGGCGCGGGTGGTCCCGCTGGTGACGGCCACGCTGGGGGGGACAGGCCCCACCTCGGCAATGCTCAGGGACCACCGGAGGGGGCCGGGCCGCGGGGTCGGGCAACCTGGCTGTGGAAGCTCAGGGAATGCGGGACACCCCCCCTGCCTGTCTGTCTGTCTGTCCTGGGCCCGGCCCGCACCGCAGACCCGCGCCTGTTGCTTTCCCCGTGAGGTTGTTGGGAGCACACGCGGGGCGGGCTTGCGGGGCCCCCAGCATCTGAGCCAGCGGGGCCGCGGCCGGGCTCGAGTCCGCATCCCCGGGAAGTCCGAGGCTGCCACAGGGCCTCCGCGATTCGGGGCTGAGTCGGGGGTGGGGGGCCCTCGGCCCCCACTTGCCGCCTCCGTGGGGATGACTCCCTCTGCACCTGCTTCTGGGGCTCCTGCGGGGAGTCCCCGCTGCTCCTCCTCCCCCGGGTCCCTCCTCCCCGGGTTCCAGGCCAGAGGCCGCAGGGACGCGCACATTTTACTGGTGACAATGCAGCGGCACAGACGCAGGCCACGTGGGCGAGTCTCTGGCTGCCCTGGGGCCTGGGCCATGTCTGCGAACTCCAGCCTCAGGTGTAGCTTAGGACCCCCAAGTCCCTTCTAGCTGCTCCCCCCAAACTGCCGCTCACCCCCCGAGTATGGCTTCCCAGCTACTGCTCTGTGGTCCGCTTCCAGCCTGGGGACCACACCGCCCACGCTAAGTGGCTTTTCGAGATGGTTTCCACACAGGAAAGTTCCTCTCCTCTGAGCGGCTCTCCTCCCAGCTGGTGAAGGTGGGTTTTCTCCCCACTGCTCCCCTAATGATGATCACGGCCACTTCCTGCGTGACTGCTCCCGGCCAGCGTGGGGCCTGCGCCCTTCCCGCAGGAGCTCACTTCTCTGCATCGGGACCCCACGGGGTAGGGCCTGTTTCCCCATTTTACAGGCGAGGGGAAGGGACTTGATGGGGGTTGGGGTTTGCGGGGTGCTGTCTCACCCTGAGGCCAAAGCTCCTCACCATTGCTCACTGTTTTCCCCGTGTTCTTATCTTTTCTTGAGATATAATTGAAATACAATATTGCATTAGCTTTAAGTTCCAACATAATGGTTTGATATATGTGCACATTGTGAAATAATCACCACAAAAAGTTTAGTTCACACCCATCAGCACACATAATTACAAATAATATTTTTTCTTGTAATGAGAATTTTAAAGATCTATTTTCTTAGCAACTTTCAAAAATACAATGCTGTATGGTTAACCATGGTCACCATGCTGGACATTATATCCCTGGGGCTTATTTCTCTTTTAGCTGCAAGTTTGTACCTTTTGAGTCTCTTCACCCATTTCATCCCCGCCGCCTCCCAACTGTTTACCTAATTTTAGGCACTTTCCGGCAATCGTCCGTGCTGTCCCCACAGTCACACATCACCAGGATGATCCTTTGTTTAATATTTCTCTTTAAATAGACGCATTTTTGTTTTCCTTCGAAAACTTTCACTTGAGAGAAAACGGTGTCAGCAGAGTGGACGGAAACGCAGCACGGCTTGCTGGAAAAGGATGGTAACCATAGAAATTAAAACAACAAGCCTGAACAGAGGGCCTGCATTCTGCCCCCAGCCCGGGGGCCTGTTCTGTCTTTGTTCCAAAGGATGACAAGCAAGGCCCAGGGAGGGGCTGGAGGCATATTAGCAGCAAATCACGATGCTGTCTTTGAGGTGATGGGAAGGAGTGGAGAAGAATCGCTCTAGGATTCAGAGACACTGGACGCCACATCCATCTGCTGCGTCAAGTCACCTGGAGTTTGCCTTCTGGGAGGACTTGGCAGGGCGGAGGGGCTGGGAGGGGTGGGAGGTTTGCCCTGGGGTGGGGGTGGGGGGAGCAGCACGGCCTAGGCCTGAGAACAGAGGAGGCCAAATGAGCAGAGAGAGGCCATGGAGGGAGAGGGCAGAGGAGCGGCCTGAGTCAGTCTCTCCGCAGGGTCCCTTGGCCAGCTCAGGACGGGGGCTCAGTGATGGTCAGCGGCGACAGCCCCGCCTGTCCCCTGTGACGTGCCCTGGATTGGATTCCTGCGGCCCCGCCAGCCCTGAGGACCGCCCTTCTGCCCAGGCCAGGGACCCTCTCCGCTGCCCCCCGCCGCTGCCCAATCGAATCCATTGACTCCCCGTCTCTCAGCCCTTTCCCTGAAACACGAAACATGGGATGGTTTCAATGATTTACTTATTTCAAGCCACGGGGTCCTGGCAGAGAAGTCAATAGGCCTGTGTTAGAAATGATTTCCCTTAGTTATCCAGGCTGTCTCAAGAACAAGGGAAATACTTTCACATGAATTGAGCCCCTGGAAGGATGAGGCCTGAGGCCAAAGGCTGGGGTCTCTAAACCACCTGCCCGCCCACATGGGTTCTCCAGGGCACAGGCAAGGTGAACTTGGTTCAGCTGTAGATGGTGAGTATTGATGGAGCATCTTTACCGCGTGGAGTCATATGGAAAAGGAAGTGGCCCTGACCTTCCAGGAGCTGGTGGTCTAGTGACAGAGGCTGGGGTGTGCACGGAAAGGCCTACCAGCCCTGCAGCACAGTTATGGCTTCATAGAAAGAAGACTAGACCATGTTAGGAGCAGAGTGGAGGCAGCTGAGGAACGTACTCCAGAGAGAGGATATCTGATATTAAAAAATATATATATATATTTATTTTATATATAAAATATACATATATATTTTATATATAAAATATATAAAATATATAAATATAAATTTCATAAATATAAAAAATATAAAATATACATTATATATAAAATAAAATTTTATTTTATAAAATATATATATACATATATATTTTTTAATCACTCCTTGTTTCTTTGCTGATGTTTCTTTGGGTATGAAGGAAACCTTAACAAAATTTAAAACACTAAGACTTTTGCAAGCTATGCTCTGATCATAATCAAGTGACATTAACACAAATAATAAATAGATATCCACGCTGGAAATCGTCTATGTCTTGACTGTGGCAATGCTTACCCTGGTGGACACATTTGGTGAAGCTCATTGAGGTGGCCACCTAAAATGGATGCATTTTACTGGAAGGCCTCCTCTCCTGAATAACTCCCAGATCAAAGCAGAAATCAACACTAAAATGGTATTTCTAGAAAACAGTGAATGGGAGAAGAGTTCACATCTAAACCCGGGATGTGGCTAAACTGGACATGGAAGAAAATGTATGGTCTTGAATGCTTGCATTATTCCAGAGGAAGGAGCAATGATAAAGGCAGCTAGTTCTTACAAAGTAGGAAAGAAAAAAAAAGAGGAACAAAATAAACCAAGATAAAGTGGGGAAAGGGAATTAATAAGGACCCAAATTGAATATGCACGTGGTCAGCATCTAGAAGATGAGGTTTCAGAGGAGCTGGGGAAGTAAGAATGTGCAGGTTAGGAAATGTAGCTTTCTGTTTCAGGAGCTGGAAGGTTCTTATGCGGGAGAGCGGTGTTCAGGAAGCCGGGTGCAGAAGATGGCTCTGACCTCAGGGTGGAGAGTAGCTAGAGGCAGGGCCACTAGAGGCTGAAACAGAGTGATTTGCAGGGTCCCTTCCCCACCTCCTCCTGGGCTCTGAGTATCACCTTCACTTTTCTAAACCATTCCAGAGGGTTGGGATGCTAGCTCTGCCCTGCCTCTGGGAGACACAGGCCAGAGATGAAAACTTGAGAGGGAGGAGCATCAGCTTAAAGTCACATCTAACCAAAGACACTGGAGGTCTGGTGGGGTGTGTGATGAACTTGTACACTGGCTGGAGGGGCTGGGGCCAGCCTGTCTGGATTCCCCGGCCAGGGAAAGAGCGAGGACAGGGAGGCCATAGGGCATAGCCAGGTCCTGGGAAGACTCTTGCGGTCCAGCTGCCCTAGTTGGGCCATGACAAGCAGGAAGGCAGGAGGTGAACTCAGAATGGGAACCTGGAGCAGCACGAGCCAGATCAAATCCTCTAGAGAAGGGGCTGAGAGTGATTCTTGGGGGATGGGCTCAACAACCTTGGCAGGTGGTGGCCCACCTTTAAAAAATATTTTTATTTTCCTCAATTAAGATCCCACAGGGTAAAAAAATATATTGGAGTGTAACCTACATCAGAAGAGTGCCCAGATCCCAAAGGCAAACTTGAATCGTCACAAGGTGAGGTACACACCTGACCCAGCCCCCAGAGGAAGAAATGGCACCACCAGTTAATAGAGGTCATCTGCATACACTTTCCGAGGGGCACAATTTCATCCTTGGTGTAAGGGAGACTGGACCCCAGCCAGCCTCCATCTCCCCCAGCTGTTCCATTTGAGTCGTTGATGTGCTGTTTTACGTACTGGACTTCCTGAAAGGGACCCTACCTGTGTCTTCAGGTTTTAATTTCATCTTGATTCTACCCTGCTGGCAGCAGATACTCCAAATCACAGAATGTGGTGTCAGAAATCTGGAAGAGATGGGTCATATTTGTTTTAACTGCTGGAAGAAAAGCCCCCTGGGGAGTCGGCCAGTGGAGGCAGGAGCTCAGCTCGCCTGAGTTAGAGGGCCAGTGGGCCAACAGTGGGGACGAAGGACATGCACATCCCAGGATGGTGACTGTGGCCGGGGAGCTGCTTCCTAGAAGCCCTGAGCCCTGAACCGGCTAGGACCGGTGGGGAGGTGCCTTGAGGGCTCCAGGGACAGGTCTGAGCTGGTTCTACAGTTAATCTGTCAGAGAAACTCCCACCAGGACGTCAAGAACAAATAAGCTCCTTGTCACATCATCCCAGCTTCTCCTCCCTCTCCCTCCCTCCCTCCCTCCCTCCTTCCCTTCCTCCCTCTCCCCCTCTCTCCCTCTCTCTCCCTTTCTCTCTCTCTCCTCTTTTCTCTCTCCCTTTCTCTCCTTCTCTCTCCCTTTCTCTCCCCCCACTCTGTATTTTGCCTCAGTAAGGAAATATATTATAGTTTCTGAAGGCAACTGCTTTCTCTTCCTTCCTTATGAACAGCCGAGAAAAGAATTAATTTGGAGTTTTGCAATGTCGGGGCCTCTCTCATTAAATTACTCCCACTGTCTCTCAGAACCCCTGGTAACTTGGTTTAATGATCTCTCATTCCTCACATCCTGGAAAAATGCTGTGCGGGTCTCCTCGCACCGGCAGTCTCGGATCTGTTGGTATCTTTCGGTTTCCTTGTCTCTGGCTCCCCCTCCAAGGCCTCGTCCCCTCCCTGTCCCCATCCTTGACCCTGTTCTGGCTTCCCAGCATCCCCAATCCCTTGCCTTGTCTTCTGTTCTCTCTGCACTACTTTGCTCACCAAATTCTTGTATTTTCTTCTGCTAACAATTCTACCTAACTGTCCTTGTTTAGAAATAAACAAACTGAGATGATGAGGATCACAACCATGTTTTTTTTTTTTTTTTTTTTTTAATCAAAAGTCATTGCCTGGTGGCTTACGTTTGGTGGGGTGGGACGGGCAGGCCACAAGGAATGGTGGGCAATGCCTCTCCGCTAAGGTGCAAACCCCCTGAGGCAGAGACCTGGTCTGTCTTGTGTCCTGTTGAGTCCTCCAGAGACCACAGTGCTGCTTGGCTCTCGGCAGGGGCTTCATAAATTCTTCCCGAATAAAAGAGAGACATCCGGCCTGTGCTGCAAATAATGCCCTGGCCGATGCTGTTGAAATAATGATACTGAGCTGAACCACTTCATTTATGATACCGAGCTGAACCACTTCATTTACAGAAACAAATGGGTAAGAAGGGGACCTTTCACTCCTTCCTATGGCCCCCTGATTACGTGTGATGCAGCAGAGAAGTACACATATCCCCTTAGCAGTCTGGAAAATTCAAATAAAGAAAGGAATTTGTTCACATCACAGTGAAGACAACATTCTATATAAAGAACTCCATATGATGGATCATGTTGCAACTCAAACTTCCAGAGACTCTGCCTCATGTGAATGTCTGCTGTTTCCGAGCCTTTGGCCCCCACATATCCGAGCCTGTGGGAAAGTGAACCAGCAGCAGTAATGGGACTGAGGATGGGCGAAGCTCAAAGTGACCTTGGGATCAAGCTCTGAGAAGCCCCTTGCTTCGGTCAGGCCTGGGGCAAGGCTGAAAAGAAGATGGAGTGTGTCCTGAGAGGCTCAGCGGGGAAGAGGGCTGGACGTTTCTAGATTGTTGCAGTTCGTGCTGCGTGCTTGACCGTAAGCTCAGCACGATTAGAGCAAGGAGAGACATGGGAATGCAGACTACGTCAGGGCCATGTAACGGTCACCAATTGCTGTGTAACAAATAGCCACGCCTGCTCCACCCCAAATTTAGTGGCTCCAAGCAGCGCATATTTATTACCTGCCACAGTGTCTGAGGGTCAGGACCCTGGGAACAGCTCACTGGTGTTTGGGGTTCAGTATCTCCAGGAGGCTGCAGTCAGGCTGTCCTCTGGGGCTGCAGTCTTGTAGGAGCTGGAGAAGACTCATTTACATGGAATTACACCATCACCACATGGGCCTCTCTGCCACGTGGCTTCAGACAGAGACAGATGGAGAGACAGAGACAGCAGAGAGGTGGAGACAGACAACGAAGCTGCTGCCTTTAATAACCCAATTTTGGAAGCGACATGCCATCCCGTCTGCCATGTGCTGTTGGTCATACACACCTAATACAGGAGGGGACAGCAGAGTGCCAGGGGCAGGGACCACGGGAGGCCAGCTACCACAGGCCGGATGTCTCTCTTTTATTCGGGAAGAATTTATGAGGCCCCCGCCGAGAGCCAAGCAGCACTGTGGTCTCTGGGGGACTCAACAGGACACAGGACAGACCAGGTCTGGGCTCAGGGGGTTTGCAGCTTAGCAGAGAGGCAGAGAAGATACAAATAAATACATAATATGTTTCATGAGATGGGTATTTTTTTCCCCACAACTTTAACATCTCTAAAACTGGCACATGCCTTATAAGTTGATGCTACATCAGAGTATATTTGACAGTTTTTATTTTCTTCTCTCCGGGGAAGGGCCCAAATGCCTCATTAAGAAGATGAGTTTAATGAAGAGGCCATCAAATGACCATTAGCAGCGTGGCTTGGGTGTGGGAACCAGGGGATGGTGGTGCCATCCACAGGGATGAGCCCCAGCTGTGCGGGGGGCCTGTGGGGCGAGAGGAGGGGCAGCAGTGGCTCCGGAGCTGGGTTGAATTTTAGCCGGGGGAGGGGGGGCCCCCCCGGCATGAGCTGTGGGTGCTGAGGATTGCCACAGCCCAGCACGGAGGAGGTGAGAAATCCATGTCAGAAAGTTAGAAAGATGCAGTGAAAGACCAAGACACCTGCACCCCGATGTTTCTAGCAGCAATGTCCACAATAGCCAAACTGTGGAAGGAGCCTCGGTGTCCATCGAAAGATGAATGGACAAAGAAGATGTGGTCTGTGTATGCAATGGGATATTACTCAGCCATTAGAAACGACAAATACTGGGATCCCTGGATGGCTCAGTGGTTTAGCGCTGCCTTTGGCCCAGGGTGTGATCCCGAGGTCCCGGGATCGAGTCCCACGTCAGGCTCCCTGCATGGAGCTTGCTTCTCCCTCTGCCTGTGTCTCTGCCTCTCTCTCTCTCTGTCTCTCATGAATAAATAACTAAAATATATTTTTTTTAAAAAGGACAAATACCCACCAATTGCTTAAATGTGGATAGAGCTGGAGGGTATTATGCTGAGTGAAGTAAGTCAATCGGAGAAGGACAAACATTATATGGTTTCATTCATATGGGGAATATAAAAAATAGTGAAAGGGATTAAAGGGGAAAGGAGAGAAAATGACTGGGAAGTATCAGAGAGGCAGACAGAACCGGAGAGACTCCTAACTCTGGGAAATGAATAGGGGGTAGTGGCAGGGGAGGTGGGCGGGTGGTTGGGGTGACTGGGTGACGGGCACTGAGCGGGGCACTTGATGGGATGAGCACTGGGTGTTATGCTATATGTTGGCAAATCGAACTCCAATAAAAAATACACACACACACACACACACACACACAAAGAAAGTTAGGAAGATTCTGGATCAGGGGAAGGGCCTTGAGGGCTATGGTGAGGAGCTTGGTGTGTCTCAGGAGTGGCTGGGGCCCCTGGGGACATGGAGCAGAGGGAGGACGTGGTCCAGGGAACAAATGCCTGTGGCTGCCATGTGCTAAGTGGCCTGTAGGGGGCGAGATGGAGACAGAGGACCAGGGAGGAGGTTCCACGCAGCCCATGGGAGAGATGATGGCCCAGGGTCCAGGGTGGGACAGTGGAGGTGGGGGAGGTGGCAGGTTGAGAGTATATTTTGAAAGGAGAGCTGGTTGGATTTGTTGATTAATTGAAAATGATGTGAGAGAGAGAGAGGAGTCAAGAACGAATCCAAGGTCATGCTACATAGATCCTGCGGAGATGTGCTCAGAACATTAGGATGTATTAACTGTGATCAATTTACAATTAAGAGCCTATTGGTGGGGATGCCTGGGTGGCTCAGGGGTTGAGCGTCTGCCTTTGGCTCAGGTCATGATCCCGGGGTCCTGGGATTGAGTCTTGCATCGGGGTCCCTGCATGGAGCCTGCTTCTCCCTCTGCCTGTGTTGCTGCCCCTCTCTCTGTGTCTCTCATGAATAAATAAATAAAATCTTTTTTTAAAAAAGATCATATTGGTGGATCCTGTAAGTGTCCAGACATTCTTTAGAAGCTTCTAATGGTGGAAAGCAAAGCTCAGCAATGTGGGAGCTCTGATGCTCACCCCTCGACACAGAAGATGTGTGCTTTACTCTTCAGCATGTATCATTAAAGCTGTCCCCTGGCTATTTGTGTACCGGGAAATGACCAGACTATCTGCTACGACCCTGAAGACTGTCCTTGTCAGCGGGGAAGTAGGATGTTAATACAGGAAGGTGGAGTGCGTTGGGCTGAGTGAACCAAGGTGGGTGGGCCGTGTAGCTCCAGATAAACAATAGGAATCTTGAGTCGCACCCGCTGGCACTAGGCACAACGACAGCATCCAGACCCTGCTTCCCCATCTGTCACCTCCATGGGGAAGCAGGGTCATGCTGAGTGGAGTGGCTCAGGTGTGCCTTTCCAGGTGAGCAGGTGCTGTACAGCAGAGAAAAGGAGGGTCAAGAGTATGGCCTGAGGGGAGCCAACAGGTACGCTGGGCAGGAAGTGGGGGAGGTCGAGGGAGGGGATCCTGTACAAAGGTCCAGGAAGACTGGAGGGTCTGGGGGCACCTGGGTGGCTCAGTGGTTGAGCACCTGCCTTTGACTCTCAGGTCATAATCCTGGGGTCCTGGGATTGAGTCCCACATTGGGGTCCCTGCATGGAGCCTGCTTCTCCCTCTGCCTGTGTCTCAGTCTCTCTCTTTCTCTGTATCTCATGAATAAATAAATAAAATCTTAAAAAAAAAAAAAAAAGACTTGAGGGTCTGGAGCCATTAGGGCCCCTTGGCTGAGTGACAGATGCCTAACTCAACACAGAGATGTAGGGGGCAGCCCCATGGGATGTCCTTAGGTGCAGGGAGGCTGGGGCCAGGCATGGGAGGGACACTTCCCCAGCCACGCGGGAAGCCTCAGCAGCCGGAACTGTGGGGCGGCCTGGGCCCGGCACTGCCTCTGGAACCCACGACACAACCATCCTCAGTCTTTGGACTTGAAGGACACAGAACTACAGAGCCACTGCAACCTCACACTGTCACACATGAGGATCGGGAGACCCCAAGTCACGGGGTCAGCAAGTGGCGGGGGGCGGGGAGTGCCTCCAAGCCCACTCACAGCCAGATTTAGGATTTTTCTACTGCAACAGTTTCCCTTACTTCAGACAGCCCTGAGCTAACTTCGTGATCATTATCATTTGCATTTATGATCTCCTCTGTTATTAAAGTTTAAAAAAAATCTATTTACTTGAACTGTTTTCAAAAAAGGATTTTAGAGACACACACAGAGAGGCAGAGCCATAGGCAGAGGGAGAAGCAGGCTCCCTGCAGGGAGCCCAATGTGAAATTTGATCCCAGGACCCCAGGATCATGACCTGATCCAAAGGCAGATGCTCAACCACTGAGCCACGCAGGTGCCCTTACTTTTTATTCGTCAGTGTATGGCTAGTTTTATTTTGGTTGGGTACACATCACATACTCCTTGCTATGAAAAGAAACAACGTTCATCTGAGAAGGATCCGAGTCTTTGGAGGCACATGCACTGGGTTTGGGGAAACCCTGTATTACAACCTGGGTGTTTTTCTCACAGGAGGATGAGGCGGACTGAGTATCTGTTCTGTTGAGCAAGAGTTCTTTATTTGAAGAAAAGCAAATAAGCGAGGTCCAGAGTAGCTGGAACAGGTGAGCGAGGGGAGGGCTGGGGGCTGATGTCCGGGAGGTGCGTGCAAGGGCTGGATGGGGAACACTTTTCCTTTGAGGGAGTTGGAAGCCTGGGATTTTGGATAAGAGCAGAGGGGTCATGATCTGACCCAGGTCCTGGCAGGGTCAGGAGTGAGGAGGACGGACTGTAGGTCCAAAGACATAAGCAGGGAGGCCTGGGAGGCTGAGGTTGGCTTGAATCAGATAGGGTTCATGGAGACGGAGAGAGCAGGCTGGGTCTGGGCATATTTTGCAGGCTGTGATTTTTTACCTTGGTCACGAATGCCCATTCTCTGAACTGTGGTGGATAGAGCGCTCCTGCTTGAGCTGGAGTTGCCATAGGTACACATCTTCCCTGGCTTCCAGGGACTCAGGATGCTCCTTCCTTCCCGTAAGTGAATTAGTGAGTTTTGGGGTCAGGGACCACGAGACCCCTGTGGATGGCAGGTCAGGGTGTTGGTGACTCCCCTCTCCTGCTCAGAGCGGGCCTCAGGGCTGGGGCGCACCCAGTGAGCACAGTCCCCCGGGCCTGGGACAGGTTGGCGGGTTGGGGGGCAGGCAGGGGGATCCTAGAGTCCTAATCACTGAGCTCTTCCCCACTGCCCAGTTTAAACTTGCCCCAGCGGATTCGCTTTTTAAGTCAGTGGAAGATTGATGATTTCATTATTTGTGGTGCTCGGCAATAAATCTGGGAGTTTCGGCTAAAGCGAGCACTTTGCCTGCGTCGCGTCTTCGCTGAGTGTCATTCATCACGTCCAATCACTCATTCACCTCCGGGCCGGGGCCTGGAGGGGGGCAGGTCCTCCCCAAGTTGACATCTTTCATCTCTTAGGGGCTGGGGGAGGGGGGCACCGTCCAGGAAGCGCTGGGGCTGGGAGGGCGGGTGGAGGCTCAAGGTTGGGGAGCAGCTGAGATCTCGACAAAGGCCAGAGAAGGAACCAGAAGGGGGTTACAGGAGAGACCTGGCGGGGAGGGGGCTCAGCGTCCGGCCCTTTGCCAAGAAAATCTCCCACAGAGGAGAGGAGGTAACTCAGTAGAGAAAGGAAGAGAAACTGCCAGAGAGTTCTTGCCAAGGGAGTGTCGAAGATTTTAATTCAAGATGAAATGTGTTCTTGTTTGTGTACAACTAATTTCCCTCCCAAATGAAGGGTTTTGTCTATCACTCGGGTGTTTCAATAGCAACCGTGTAATTAAGGTAGCGTGCGCCTCTCTGGTTTGCGAGGCAGGCTGTTTGCGTTAACATGTTGGGGAAGCAAACATGGCTTGGGCTGCTTCCTGGGTCCAAGGAGGGAAAAAAAAAAAAAACAAAGAAAGGAAGAAAACACCTCCAAATAGAGATTTGGCTCCTGCAGGGATGACATCATCTGGAAACTGTGAGCAGGACCCTCCCCCAGAATGAGGGGGCCCCAGGTTCCTGTTCCCATTTGGGGAGCCATGAAGAGGAGAATTCAGACCGTGTCCAGAGATTCTGGAAACTGGAATTGGACATTCACGTGCCTCCAGGGCCAGGTGGGAGTGTGTGTGTGTAGGCGGCGAGTGGGCTGTATTTTTTTTTACACCAGTGCATTTTGTTTGCATAGTAAATACATGGGTACGTATTTCACTCACACAAAATATGCACTCACATTTCTCCTGAACCATATGGATCTCTTAAATTAACTCTCTCTCTCTCTCTTTTTTTTTTTTTTGCTTTTAATACGGAGATGGTAAATTACTTTCCTACTGCAGCATAACAAATTACCACTAATTAAATGGTTTAAAACAATATCCGTTTGTTATCTCACACTTCTGTGAGTTAGAAGTCCAGTGTGATGTAGCTGGGTTCTCCACAAAGGGTTGTACCAGCAAAGATCTAGGAATCCACAGGGCCCCTGTTCTTGTTGGAAACTTAGGGTTCTCTTTGGAGTTCGCTGGTTGTTGGCAGAACTTGTTTCCTTCCCATGCTTTCCATGGGGCCTTTAGCACCTTCAAGTCAGCAATGGCAGGTCAAGTCCTCTTCATGCTCTGAATCTCTATGCCTTAGTCTTCTGCTTGTCAGGGCTCATGCAATTATGTGGGGGGGTGGGCACCTGGATAATCCAGGACCATCCCCTTACTGTAATGTCAGTTGATTAAGCTTCATTACATCTATAAAGTCTTTTTTCCATGCCATATGATGTGGTAATGGAAGTCACTTCAGATGGTGGCCATTATGGGGCCCAACCCAATACTGAAATGGTAAATGACTTGATACAAAAGGACAAAAGATCAGAATAGACATTTTGTCAAAAAGATACATAAATGGCAACTAAGCACATGACAAGATGTTTAATGTCTTTGTTGGTGTGACACAAAATCATAAAGTGATACTACTAGGCACCCAAGAGTATTGCTAAAATTAGAAAGGTTGACAAGCCCGAGTGTTGGCAAGTATTTGGAACAGTGGAGCACCCCTCTGTTACTGGTAGTAATTCAAATAGTACAGCCACTTTGTTAAAATAGTTTTACGGTTTCTTATAAAGCTAAACATACCATTTACCGTTGGACCCAATGATCTCACTCCTCAGTATTTATCCCAAAGAAATAAAAACCTCTGGCCATATAATAACTGGCACTCAGATGTTTATAGCAGCTTTATTCATAATTGCTCCAAATTGAAACAAGACAAATGCCGGTCAACAGATGCGAAGTGAAGAAGCCAGACACAAAAGACATGTACTGTAAGATTCCATTTCCATAACATTCAAAAATGAGGAGACAAAGAGTAATGGTTGCCAGGGGCTGGTAGTGGGGGAAGAAATTGACTGGAAAGGGGGCAGGAGGGAGCTTTCTGGGGATGATGGGATGTTGTGTATCATGATTATTGTAATGGGTACAGGATTGTATTCACTTGTCAAAACTCATCAAATTGTTCACTTAAAATTGGTGACTTTAATGTATGCAAATTCTATCCCAATAAAGTTGATTTTTAATTTAATTTTATTTTGTGACTTATTTATTTGAGAGAGAAAGAACGAGTGAACAAGTGTGTGCATGTGGAGGTAGTGGCAGAGGGAGAGAGCATTTTAAACAGACTTCATGCTGAGCACAGAGCCTGATGCGGGGCTTGATCTCATGACCCTGAGATCTCACCCTGAGCAGAAACCAAGAGTCAGATGCTTTACTGACTACACCATCCAGGTGCCCCTAAAGCTGATTTTTATTATGTATGTATTTAAATTTTTAAAAAAAGATTTTATTTATTTATTTATGAGAGACACAGGGAGAGAGAGAGGGGGGGAGAGAGAGAGAGAGAGAGAGAGAGAGAGAGAGGCAGACACAGGCAGAGGGAGAAGCAGGCTCCATGCAGGGAGCCCAACACAGGACTCGATCCCGGGTCCCTAGGATCTGGCCCTGGACTGAAGGCAGGTGCTAAACCGCTGAGCCACCCAGGCTGCCCAATTTTTTTATTTTTATTTTATTTTGTATTTTTTATTTTTTTCCAATTTTTTTATTTTTAAAAGTTACTTTATATCATTACTGTTAGTGGAAAATCAGTGTTACCTGCCAAAATAGGCAATTACAAAAAGAAATACATAAATTTAAAAAGCACATGAAAAGAAAACAGAGATCCCAACTTTGAGACCCTCTCTGCTCCGAGTCTCAAAAGGCTGCAAAGTATTGGTCATAGGGTCTTCCAGGCTCAAGTGGTTGTTGGCAGAATTAGTTTCTTTGTAGTTGCAAAACTCATGGCAGCTTACTTCTTTATACCAGCAGGAGAGTATCTCTCTGGCTTTGAATCTCTCCTTTTGGGGAGGTTCGGGGCTTTCTTTTAAATGGTTCCCTGGATTAGGTCAGGCCCAGGTAGGATAATCTCCCTTTTGATTAATGCAGGCTCAGCTGACCAGAGACCTAATACACCTGCAAAATCCCTTTACCTTTGCTGTATAACATTATGTAATCATGGGGGTGAAATCCCACCACATTCACAAGTCCTACTCACACTCAAGGGGAAGGTGTTATACAGTAAAATGTGCCTACACCCCATGGGGTAGGAATCTCGGGTGCCATCTTAGAATTTTGCCTACGACATAGGGTCTTTGTTGAAAAGGATTTCTTTGCTGGGAATTCTTTCCATCTTTCCCCCTTCCTGCCATCTTTGCTTGTCAAAGTCAGGATTGATCTTCTGAGACCTGGCTCAGATTCCCTTCTCATTCACAACCTTCTTAGGGTCTTGGGCAGATGAGACTCTCTGAGTCCAGATGGTTTCGTATTTGTCAGCATCCTTGGTATAGACACATGTGTCCATGGATCATATGGTGCATGTTGCCTGCTGTGGATACTTTCATCTTTTCCTCCCTCCCCCTCACATCTGCCATCTCCATCAACAAAGAGTGCCTACACTAAAAAGCAAGACAAAACAAAACTAGTGTGTATCCTTCCATGTTTTTCTTTCTACTCGTAGAATCCCATAATCCTACAAAGTGCGTCACATGCACACACACATGCACGCAGGTATAAGGGCATTTTTTTGGGGGGGGGAGAAGAGGATAGTCATTGTTTTATGAAAATAGTGTTACATAATACACATTTTTCTGCATCTTGATGTTCTCACTCAATACTCTGTAGAAACACTTTCAAGTCATCTTATACAGCTCTAAATTTAAGTAAGTTCTTTATAATGGCCGTGCAACATGGCATGTTGGCCATGCAATATGCCTTGTATTGGATATACGTGCAAAGTTCTCAGCTGTTGCTCCAGAAATGGGAGTTTGCTTCGCTTCTGGTTCTGTAACATTTGAACAATGCTACAGTTTGCGTTCCTGTCCACACTGGTACAAACAGGATGGATTTCCAGCTGCTCAAGAGCTAGGTGGAAACACAGGGTGTTTGCACTTTTATAATGTTATTAGATGTTGCCAGATTACCTTCAGAAAATACTGTACTATTCCACATTTCTACTAGAGTATAGGAGGATACACTTGCCCCCTGGCCCAGCCAGCAGTAGGATTTATAGCCCGTTAAAATTTTTGCCAGTCTTATAGGGATAGTCACAACTCAGCACTGAATATGAAATTTCCTGACTACTGGTGCATTTAAACGTCTTTTCCTTACTTTTTACCCTTTACTTGGGTGTTTTTCTTCCTTTCTTTTTCTTTTTTTCCTTTCCTTATTCTAATATTGGATATGCTCTTTTGGGAGTGGTCTCTTTATAACCTTTGCTCCTTTTCCTGGTTACTTTGTAAGAGCACCCTGTATACTATGAAATGAGCTCCATATATATTATTTGCTTTACAAATAATCCTACAGATTTATACTTTATATGTAGATTTTATTTATGTAATCTTGTGATGTGCAAAATTTTAATATTCAAATGTCTACTTTTTCCTTTACTCCTAGGAATTCCATTCTTTTTTTTTTTTTTTTAAAGATTTTTATTTATTCATTCATGAGAGACACAGAGAGAGAGAGAAAGGCAGAGACATAGGCAGAGGGAGAAGCAGGCTCCATGCAGGGAACCCAACGTGGGACTCAATCCCGGGACTCCGGGATCACATCCTGGGCTGAAGGCGGTGCTAAACTGCTGAGCCACCCAGGGATCCCCGGAATTCCATTCTTGATTTGTGAGCTCTCTCTAACTGCTGTATTGTATTCATATTATCCTAGATTGTCTTGTAAACTTTTATTTTATTTCTTATAATTAAGTCTTAATAAGGCACTAGAATTTAATTTTATATAAGCCACGGGACGGGATCCATTTTAACTTTAATTTTCCTGCAAATGGGAAACCATTTGTGTTGGCACGCTTTGTTAAACAGCTCTTGCTCAGCCAAGTGAATCCAACCAGCCTTTTTATCTTATGTTACTCAGTGGTTTCCTGGGGGCTCAGCCAGAGAAGCCAGGACTTACAGAGCCCCGTGCTCAATTTTGTCCACAAGATGGTAAAACTTGGGTGCGAAATTTTGTTTTCTCTTTAACCAGCTTGAGTACACGGAGCAAACCAGAGTGCCTCTGGTTTGTTTGGTCAACTGTTCACTTAATGTTAGTTGGCATCTATTATGTTCTAGGCTGAAAAAAGATGTTCATTCTCTATCCTCTCTGTTTTTCTTTTGGTTGAATATGAGATAAACACAGCAGGAGTATTACTCAACCATCAAAAAGAATGAAATCTTGCCATTTGCAGCAATGTGGATGGAACTAGAGAGTCTATGCTAAGCGATATAAACCAGTCAGAGAAAGACAAGTACCATACGGGGAGAGGCAAATCACAAGAGACTTAATGATAGAGAACAAATGGAGGGTCACTGGAGGGGAGGTGGGTGAGGGGATGGGGTAAAGGGTGATGGGCATTTAGGAGGGCACTTGTGATGAGCAACAAGTAAGCATGATAAGTAAGTGATGAACGGCTGAATGCTACTCCTGAAATCAGTATTACACTGTCTGTTTAATAACTAGAATTGAAAGAAAAATTTGGACAAAACATAAATTTTAAAAAGTAATTTATTTATTTATTTAATTTTAAGTTTTATTTATTTGATAGAGAGAGAGAGAGAGAGAGCGTGCACAGGCAGGTGGAGAAGCAGGCAGAGGGAGAGGGAGAAGCAGACTCCTCACTGAGCAGGGAGCCCTATGTGGGGCTCGATCTCAGGACCCTGGGGTCATGACTTGAGCCGAAGGCAGACGCTTAACTGACTGAACCACTCAGGTGCCCCCCAAAAAGTAATTTTAAAAGTAAGGAAAAAAAAAAAAAAGGTAAGCACGGGAGGTCTTTGTCAAGGGGAGAATAGTCCCTTCAAGCGAATGTACTGAAGACAGGGACTCCAATGCTCCAAATAAAGAGGACAGGGCTGCTGGAAAAATGTTTGAGACTCTCACTTCAAAAGTCAAGTGAACAGTTTCAAAGGAAGTGTATTTTCTTACATATTTAGCAGAAGCGATGCTTTAATTGTGCACTGATACTTGGAACAGAGAATGAAGAAAGCACTAATTTGAGGTTTTCATTTTCCTATAACCCTCCTGCACCTCACAGATCCAACAAAGGGAATTTTGTTTTTGCAAACTCTCTCTGGGGCTCATCAGTTTCCCCGAGGGATTCTGCTTTCATACACAAATAGTTCTCTTTAAAAGCACCATCAGCCTGTCTCCCTGTTCACTAGCCTAACTGCCCTGTCTTCAGGTGTCTGTTGGCTTTGTAAACTGTTCTCACTAACATCACTTTTAGGAAATTCATGAAAGGCTGGAGCTGTTGCAAGATGTCATTTTCACTTTGCAATTGGTTTTCATTTCCTTGTGTTATGTGGGCAGATGTTCTGTGTCACCCGCAGGGACACGCTCACCTGTGAGGATGTGGGGTGGCGGGTAGAGGGGAGGCAGGTGCTGGTGTGAACCCGCTGGTGTGGATTTTGTAAATTAATTTTATAAGTGGCCGGTTCATCAGTGGCCACTTTTGGACTGTGAGGGCCTTGTTACTCTTTACAACTTTGTAGTAACTCTGGGGACTCAGTTCAAAAAGATTATGTCGGGGATTCCTGGATGGCTCAGTGGTTTAGTGCCGCCTTCGGCCCAGGGCGAGGTCCTGGGGTCCCGGGATCGAGTCCCACGTCGGGCTCCCTGTGTGGAGCCTGCTTCTCCCTCTACCTGTGTCTCGGCCTCTCTCTGTGTGTGTCTCTCATGGATAAATAAATAAAATCTTAAAAAAAAAGATTATGTCGATGAGGGCTTTTTTTCTATAAACAACTATAATTTGGTGAACTGCTCTGGTTGTTCTGAGAAGGGAGATTCTTGTCCAGTTGGGAAGCTCATGAGGAAGTGGTGATGGGGGCTTCTTGGTGAGGCAAGAGCAGGCTAAATGGTGCTTGAAGGATGAGTTGGATTTGGACATGCAGAGGCGCTGGCAGGGCATCCTAGCTAAACGGAACAGCAAATGCACAGAGCCCATCATTTCCCAGCCTTTGTATGGGAGACAGTGTCCCGCTCCCCCGGTCCCTTCTGCCCCCTAATCTCTTCTCGGGGCTCCCCTGGCTCCTGCCATAATAGCTCTTCCTGGGACAGGCCTGGTGCTCCCCCTTGGGTCTTTACCTTTGCTCTGCCCTTCCCTGTTCTTTGCCCAGATGTCCACTGCTGCTTCCTCACCTCTAGGGCACCTGCTCCAATGCCATCTTCTCCGTTGGCTCCTTTTGACTGCCGTCTCCCTCCATGACCACCCCTACCCCTGCCCAGCTCCACCTTCTCCAGACCACTCACCACCACCTGATGACTTTATGCCTTACAGAGGGCCTTATGCTGGATTCCTCCAGAAGCCCACCCTGAGACTGGGTGTGAGAAGAGCAGTTTATCTGGAGGGAGCTCTGGCAGGAGAACAGGGAAGGGAGACGGGAAGGAGAAGGATCATGGCATCAACCCTAGTGGGTAGTTAGCAGGTGACCACCGTGGGACCTTGGGCCCAGTGCCCTAGGGTCTTGTGGGAGACGGTGTGGAACAGGCCTTGGGGGGCTCCCGTCTGGCCCTTATGGGGGGCTGCCTGTCGGGACATCAGTTCCCACCCACGTGGGCTCCTGCAGCCGCAGCCCTCAGAAGGAGAGCCCCAGGGGCAGGAAGAAGGCACCGAGGGGCAAGTGTCAGGAAGGAGGGCGGCACTGGGTGCGGGCATACTCACGTCCTCGACTGTCACCGCTTGTTGTGTCTCCCTCTGCAGATCGGGAGCTCCTGCAGCCGGGTGGGTCTCTGCTGCATCCCCTGGGGCCTCCGCTGTGCCTGGGGCATCGCTGCCCTCCCCCCCGCCAGACATGTGCGATGAGTGGACGGAGCCATAGAGATCCCCGGCTTGGGCTGCTGAGCGGGACGTCTGCAGTCCTCGAAGAGCCCAGATGCTGCAGCAAACGCTCTGCTCCGCCGCTTTGCAGACATCAGCCCGCTGCTCTCTGGCTGGTTCTGAGGCCGCTGCTTGCAGCCAGGATGGGTCTCAGTGTCAGAGGGGCTCGGACAGACCTGCTGGTAAAGCCTCCTTTTCCTGTGGGCGCTGGGCTGATGCCCTTGGATGTCGTCACTGCCACGGATCCTGATGGCAGCTGCGATGGTGACTGTCCCAGTGACCCTGGCCGTCTTGCTTGAGGGGATGGCCAGGAGCCCACAGATTGCTCCTTAGGGCACCTCTCTCATGAGAGATTTTTTTTTTTTTTAGAAACCAGACTACCTGGTTTGCTCAGGAGAAAAACACAACAAATAGATGTATTTTTCTTTTCTCCCTTGGGTAGAGAATTTGCAATCACCTGGAAATTATTTGGAGATGGTCCAAATGCCCAAGACCCCACAGAACAGCTTTCTGTGCTCTGACTCCACGCCTGAAGGCCAGGGGTCCCCCTCTGCTTCTCCAGTACCAGCCTAGGGCCAGGGGCGTGTTAGAGCTCAAAGCGAAGGGTGTCTGTGACCCACCGCCCAGGTGAGGTCAGAGGGGACACAGCGCGTTGGCCTGTAGGACATTCTACCGTCGAGATGAACGTGACTGTTTCTGGACAGATTCAGGCCAGATGTTGTCCTGGGATTGCTAGAGAGGAGCTTCCCTGGCCCATCCCAGGGAGGGAGACTGTAAAGTCCATTCATCCATCATCAGGATGTTGGGTTTGAGTCCTGTTTGAGGTGGTGGTCACCAGATTTCTCTGTTGCGAGGACCTTTTCCCCTTAGTAACTGCTAAGTAGCATGGGTGGTGAGACTTTGGGGCCTTGTGGGCATCCAACGTTTCCCCCAAATCTTTCCCCCAGTGTTTTTGGCATGCGCTGATGGTCTGCACCAGAGTCGGAGAGTACACGGACAGTTGTGCATGGTGATTTTCTACCCTTGTGTGTTTATTAGCTTTCCTTCTTCCATGAAGGACTGTCTCTTCTAATCACCAATTCCAGTGTCATTATGGACTCATGGGTTCTTTTTCTAATACCATGTATTCACATCCATTACTGTAATTGTTCTATGTGCAAATATTCCTAGATTTGGCAGTGGGAGCCCCTTTATTCCTTGAGTTGTCCCATCATCCTTTAAGTACTTCCTGGCTTTCTGGTACAAGATAAAATCTTTAAAAAAAAAAACGTAAAATCGCAAAAGACAAAAAGGAAGGTGCATTCTTGTAGGAGCTGCATCAACCAAAGGCAATGCATGACCATTTAGAATTCAGGAAAAACAGCTCTAAATTTGGACTGTACATGAAACTGTATTTCTGCATCAACATGAAATGTTAGGAGGGTGGTTTGGACACTTGGTAGGGGTTCATTTTTTAAATGACATGCACACTGAAGTGTTTACACATGAAATATCATGTTTGCATCGTACTCTCAAGTGATTCGGTCAAAACAAAAGGGGGGAAAAAGTCCAGACACATTTTATAAATAATGTACATAGAGACTGAAGCAGTCGTGGTGCAGTGTTGGCAGCTGGTGATTGAGATAAAGGGATGTGGTATGTGGATGCTCACTGTACTACTCTTTAAACATTCCTGTAAGCTTTGACATTTTTCAAAATAGTTGAGGAAAACAAAAACCAAATCAAATAAATCAGACCGAGAACAGGAATCGTGGGCAGAGACAAGCCTTCGGCCCTTTGCCTGCCCCTTAAAAAGAGCTCCTATCGCTGCTGTCTCTGTGTGACACGAGGCATCTACACACCGTTTGCTTTTACTAACTAAAGGTTAGCACTAGACAGCTTTGAAGAGCAATTGTCTCTCTGCCATTCAGGAGAAGGATAATAAGGCAAAGAAGGAGGCAGGGTGGGAAATGAGGATGAGTGAAGGAAGGAGGGATGGGTGGCAGGAATTTATGGATCAATATGTCTGAGCCAGGGTCTATGTGAGGTCCTTTCTTCTATATTATTCATCTATTTCTAACAGCAACCTTTAAAAAACAACAAAATTGGGGCTTAGAGGAGTCCAAAACCTGGTTCGTGGCCACAAAATAAAAACTGGTCATATTGGGGAGCCTGCGTAGCTCAGTGGTTGAGCGTCTGCCTTTGGCTCAGGTAGTGATCCCCGTGGGGGTCCCGGGATCAAATCCCATATCGGGCTCCCTGCATGGGGCCTGCTTCTCCCTCTGCCTGTGTCTCTGCCTCTCTCTCTGTCTCTCACATGAATAAATAAACAAAATATTAAAACAAAACAAAACAAAACAAACTTGTTCATCTGGATGGTAATGTCCAGGGAAGAAATATGATTAAGCCAATCAGTCATAGGAGAGAGGTCAAGAGCTACCTGAACCCAGCGATTGTTAACATCCTGAGCACAGGTTACTGTTCATCAGAGAGCTTTGTAGCAGGGGGGGCTGGGTCCTCGGGGCTGGGTCCTCGGGGCTGAGCCCGGAAAGGCCGCCTGGTCCTCTCCCCTCGGCTGCACATTGGCCCAGAGGGCGAGTCTGGGAGCACGGTCCCCCTCTGCCTGGTACCTGTTCAGAGGAAGCCCTGGCACCTTCCCATCAGGGGGCCCACCCCCATCCTCACAGCAGGGAGGGAGGCCCCTGGGGTCGAGGCCTGTGGGTGAGCCGTGAGGGGCAGCGGGGCTGGTCTGGGTGCAGCCTTCGGACCCCTGGTCCGCACCCCCTGGAACTCACAGTTCCACGGGCAGAGACTAAGCGGCTCCTCCTTGATTTGAAGAGCTCACGAGGCCTGCAGGCCTCCGCCTTCTGCACTACGATGCGGTGGGGGGCCTGTGAAAATTAGGATATTTTATTTAGGGTGAATGGGGGGGTACATCCAGCCCTCCCCAGCCCACCCCCCTCCATGCTCCACAGCCCGGGAAGGAAAGGACACGTTTGCTAAGACCCTTTCTGATTGCGCTCTGGTGGAGATTTAAGCAAATTAGCCAATTAAGGCAGCTCCACTAACTACATTCCACATTCAGGCAGTTCGCGATTTACTTCCCACATGGACAAAGAAACTAAAAAAGGAACCAAATCAACATCTCAGGAAGGAAAAATAAAAATATCTTTGATGAACAAATTAAAGCGAGGGATTTCTCGATGATTGAAAGCATCCAAAATGACTCTCAGTCCAAGGTCGAGAGGCAGCAGCCCTTCCTGACCAGTTTCTGTCCTTCCTCCTGGAAGGTGCTGGGGAGAGAAGTGGTCTCAGCACCATTGCAGTTCTGGGGCTGGCGATCCCCTTCCAGGGAAGTGGGGCAGAGGGGAGAGCCGGGGTCTGGACGCTGCGGGGAGAGCCCAGCTCTGACAGCAGGGTTTGCACCCAGAAGTCAGGCTTGTGCCGGAGCTGCGACCCCAGGGGTGAGCTGGTCCCCCGGAGCTTTAGGAGCGAATCGCCCTGGTTGGTAGCAGGTGCTGGTTTCCGGGCTGTCAATCCTGCCAGGCCGATTCCAAGCTAGAAGGTAGTGAATGTCCTGAACATTCCATGACCAGCTCTCCGAGCTGCCGTCCTCTGCACACCGTGGGTGCTAGTGACCAGGCGGGTCCCCTCTAGGGGGTCCCCAGGCAGGTGTCAGGGCGGGGGCCACCCTGGGGCCGTGGTGGGCTCGCACATCTCCCCACCCAGTGCCCACAGAGTCACGGAGGAGGAGGAAGGGGCAGATTCAGGCCAGTTAACCCTGGAGGAGAGAAGCCCGGGGGCCGAGGGGGGCAGGCTGTCCAGGGGAGAACCCACCCTGAGGGCCAGGAAAGGCCCTGGGGGCTCCCAGAACCTGAGGCTGTTTGGGAAGGACTCTCCTCCGACCAGGCCGTGGAAGCCAAACCTGGAGGGAGGGGTAGAGACTGTGCTACAGTCTATCAGAAACACTATGCAAAAAATTAGAACTTGATTCTTTTTGATTATTACTCTAAGAATTAGGGCGCATCTGCCACTATCACCTGGAAGTTGTTAAATATGAGATAAAAACTTATTTTTCTGTCAAATGTAGCTGCATTTTTCTAGATGAAGGCTTTGTTCAGAGGAGGGGGTTGAGAACAGGGCCTCCCCTGCCAGTTGCTACCTGGGCCTCCTGTCTGTGCCTCAGTGTCCTCATCTGTGAGATGGGACAGTGATCACACTGCCTAGGGGGTGGAGGATTCAATGCTATAATGTGTGTGGAGTCCTGAGAGCAGTACTGGCCTGAACTGAATCCCCGGTGACTGCTGGTTAAGTACATCACAAACATGTGCTGTGAAACTTTGGTACCCAAGTTAACTGGATTTGCCTACAATTGCCGTTTTATCTGTTTGGATCATCCTCACATAATAAAGACCTCATGTCATCATGTGGGGTCCTTGCTGGGAAGGAAAGGCTCATGGCATCATGAGAGGGGCTTTGAGGGACCAGACCTGAGCCTTGGGCCAGAGTGTGGGCTGATGAGAGACACAGAAGAGTCCCCCAAGGAGGTGAGGTTTCATCTGAGACCTGACAGATGGGCTGCAGGTAACTAGGTGTGGGACTGGAGGTGGGGTAGATAGTCCAGGAGGAGGGAACAGCATGTGCAAAGGCCCTGAGGTGCCAGGTGAGTCCAAGGGCAGAGGAGAGGCCAGTGTGGCCGGGACCCCGTGGACCCTGTGAGGGTTGGGTGTGGGGGGGTGGATCTGGTGAGGGGCAGGCACCTGTAGGAGTTTGGGCCGACTGTAGGGCTGAGGGCCCTCTGGAAGGTTTGAAGCAGGGGTGTGGCTGGGATCAGATTGGCCTCCTTGGATGTTCCCAGTGTTAACGGGATGCTTTCCTGGTCTGGGCCTCTCGCCTTCCTCCTCATTCCCCATCACAGCCTGTGTCACAGCGAGAGCCTGGGTGGGACGGCGGAGCTCGTTACAGGGCCTTGGTCACATCTCAGAGAAAACCCGCGCGGGGGCCAGAACTAGTGAGCCGGGAAGTCGGCGCGGGCGGCCGGGGTCTGGGGTGTCAGCAGCGCTGTCTTGTTCTGGGGCCACGTCGGATGCAGGGCTTCCAGCAGAGGCCTCGGGACGTGTGCGGAGTCAGGGGGGCCACGGCTCCGAGCGCAAGGACCAGCCTGGGGGCGTCGACTGGGGAGCGCCTGGGGCCGGTGTTCAGATCCCTCCCGGGCGACTGTTGGCGCGGGCCCGGGAGTCACAGCTCCATCTGTGTGCAAAGCACCTCGGTGTCACGGGTTGCACCCCTGCGAAACGTGAGAATCATTCGAATTCCTGGTGGGGGTGAGCCCGGGCCTCCCTGATTCCTCGGCGCTCCTCGCGGGGTGGACGGATGACTTCGTAGAGAACAGACATCGGGGGGCACGAGGCCCGTCGCGGGCCCGTTTGTGAATAATGAAGGGCCCCACGCTCGGCTGTGTTTCCACGAGACGCTCGGCCTGTCGCTTCCCCAGCCGGGCACGGACGAGCCTTTGTTTCCCAGCAGGACCAGTCCCCTAATTACGTCTTATTTGTCAAGGAGGCGAGATGTATTTGTGCTTCCCGGGCTCCCATTGTGACACTTCGCCGCGTTTCCTCTGCAAAATGCTCCTTTTCTGCCCGACCGAGCCGGCTGCTGGTGCTTCGCTCCTCCGTGGGGAGGAGATGCTACAAGTTCTCCGCCAGGGGGTCGGTCCCCCTCCTTCAGGGTCCCCGAGGCATCTGCAGACTAGGGCTGGCGACAGAGAACAGAATCCCCGTCGAGGTGCTGCGGCGTGGCCGAGCGCCCTTCCCTCCCCTCGGGTCACCGGGCCTGTCGCTTGCCCGCGAGAATGACCTCTGGCTCCAGATATGCTCCTCTCTGCCTGTCATGTGTCGGGAGTCGCCGTGGACGCCGTGGCCGCTTCTCGGAAGCCTGTGATGCGCTCCAGTTAGCGATGCGTCCTCCCCCGCAGCAACTGAGTCTAATTGCTCTACTTCGCGTCCCTCGGCCACACGCACGGCACGCGTGTCATCTGGACGACGGTGTGGAGCTCAAGCTCAAGGTCTCTGGCAGGGACACAGCACATTTCAAGGTCCCCGACATCCTCTGCGATCGGCACCAACTACTCGCCAAGAAAACGAGCCCGTGGCCCTGTTGGTGAGCAGCTGGCGCTTTAGGAGCTCGTCACCATCGTCTGCGGTCCCTGATCTGTATCAACATGAGACGAGAAACCACTTGAGAGGAGTCAGGAACACGTGGCCTCCCTCCTCCTCCTCCCGGTCCTCCCATTCCACATCGACTCATTCATGGATGAAATTGCGTCTTTGTGACGGCGAGGCACGAAGGATCCCGTGGCGTCAAATTAGCATCATGGGAGCAGAGAGTGGAAACGGGTTATTATAGGGCCCCTGGCTCACCCTCCTCCCAGCAGGTGGAAGTAAGGGACGGGAGACCTCGATGCAAGTGTGAATTCATGTGCAAGGATTCTGGAGAAGCAGCGCAGGCTGGGAAAGGGCGAGCGGGGTCGAGGTCCCAGATCATGGGGGTGGAGAAGCCTTTTATCAAAAGCATCGCTGTCATCCGGGCACAGCGGGTAGATTCCGCCGCAGGTTGTGCATCCTGGCTCCTTGTGAGCGAGCCTCAAGGCTTATGCTGACATCGAGAGGACGCGTCGAAGCATCTCTGAGACTCCGTGAGCCCAAGGCAGGTGCTCGGGTCCCAGCTCCGCCACCGCGTGACGGCTGGGCCACCCACCTTCCCTCCTTGGGCCCCAGCGCCCGCATCGATAAACTGCACGCTCCCTGTGACATTCCCTGGTGTCGCCGGTGCAGGATCAGGCCGCCTGAGAGATGGAAGAGGGCCCGCTTCTGCTGGCGTTCCAGGAAGAGAGCCTCGCTCTCAGGCCGTCCTGCGGTGTGTCCTGGGGGGCACGAGCCTTGAAGTGGCAAAGGTGTCGTGCAGGAATCACGAGGCATGTTCCAAGCCTCTCATGGAACAGCAGACCTTCCACTTACCGAAAGTTCCCATTGGGGTGCACTCACCTGTCCTTTGGTCACTTCGGGAGGCGCGTTAAAGAAGCAGGAGGCTGTCTGCTGAGCACGCATCCTGCACTGGGCAGCAAATCCTTCCTTGGAGGCAGTCGGGGCGGCACATCTCTCACCCACCACCCATTGGGACCGTCACCAAGGGGCGGAGGTCACAGCCCGGGCTTCTCCTCTGCCCCGCTGGGTTGCGCCAACAGACCGCAACCTCTTGGGATCTGTTTCTGATTCTGTGCAATGGAAAGAACACTGAACCTCCTGGATCCTAACAGGCACTTTTCCCACGCTAATAGCCCTCCAATCTGGGGGTGTCCTCTCATCGCTGGGCCTTGCTATTACATCGTGATTTAACTGCCAGTGTTGTCTTGCTTGACATGACAGGGGGATGCATCATTGCATCCATTTGTCTGAGATGTGGGGAACGCAGTGTCAACTGCCCCTGACCAGCTCTTATGAAGGTCAGAGGGGACCCGTGGGGCTGAGAGGTCTTTGGGAATTACAGGCGGCTGCCAGGTCGTTCGTTCTGGCTCTGCCTGGTGAGCGTCCTTGGCAGGCAGATGTGCCTCCTCTCCAGGCCCCGCAGTCCTCGTTCTTTCCCAAGGATGGGGGAATGACATGACGTTGAGATTTGTTCTCCCGGGAGATGGGGTGCAAGGGTGTCTCTGGAAAACCAAGGTCAGGGAGCATGGCCAGGCCACTCTGAGCAGAGATCTCCCCACGAAATGGAGAGGAGGCCTGGGATGAGATGTCTCCCAGGTGCCTTCCGGATCTGAGGTTCCAGGATGGGTAAGGGTTTCCCGAGGACCCGAGGGCAGGGCAGCTGGGAGAGGCTGGCGTGCCCACCTCCAGGCACCACTCCCCACACATCCCAGGGGCAGGGGTCCCTGGAGTGTGCAGTGGGGCACTGCTTGACCACACCTGTGGCCTTGCTGCACTCTTTGGGGAAGCAGTGACAGGCCCCAAGGACGTGCTGCTCGGCACAAAGCAGGATGGGCCCCAGGAAAGAGGCCACTGCAGGGAAGATGGAAACCTGACGAATGCCAGGGTTTCCCGAGAAGTGCGGGCAGGGACCGGCAGGTGTGGGTTGGCTGTGTCTACACAAGGCGAATGCAGCCAGTCATTTATTCCTGCTCTAATCTGATTATGGGCGATTTAAGGGACGGTCTGCAGAACATGGAAAGCCTAGCTAGGCACCTGCAGGCCGTTCCAGCAGAGCCACAGTTGTGACATCCCCCCGGTCACCGACCACAGCCCGGGAGCCACAGTGAGGACAGAACGTGTGCAGATGACCTGATTGGAGGCTTTTATATCCATTAGCTTCAGCTTCTGGTTTGCAGCTTTCAGAAACTGTGGGTTTTTTTCCCCCTAAATGAAAAATCATTTTTATTAAAGTTGTAAATATTCCTTGTAAAAATAAACAATCCCGTGAGTACAGCCCTGCAGCATTTCTGCTGGACTAGAGTCCGGAGAGTTACCTTTTCCCTAAATAGTCATCGTGTGTCCCCTGACCCCGCCTGCCTGTGGAGAGAAGCTGAGAGCGATTAGTCTGGCATTCAAGGCCCACAGTGGTCCATCCCAAGTGACATGGAGGGGACAGGGCCATTTCTGGCTCCCCACGAGCCACTCACCCTCCCCAGGGCTACTTTGGGAATCTCCCGTCCCATGTGGCAGTGCTGGTGGGTAATTCCTGGTCACACGTCCACTGTAAAAGCTGAGGGATGAGGCACCCCCTCTCCCCACTGCTTCCCTGGCAGTGGGAGCTGGTCTAAGTCTGGCCTCTCACCTGCTCTTTCCTGGGACTTGGTTTTGAACAAGCAAAGGCAAGAAGATGGAGCAGAGGGAGGTCTCCTCTTCGAGGGCAGCATCTGGTCAGCTGGTTCGGGTGTGAGATGCCATTTCGCGGGCCCCCGGCTCCTCTGGTTCCCACCGGGTCTCCCCGACTCCTCCAGTCTGTGGGGCTCAAGATCCTGCAGAGGAAGTCACCCCAGTGGGTCTCTGTCACTTGTAGCCAAGGACCCTGACTCACTACCTGGCTGTCTAGGTGAGGACGTCCCTTGACACCCACTCTCCTGCTCCCGGAGGAAACGATAATTCCCTGGGGCCAGCTCTTAGCTGGATCCCTCCTTTGAAGCTCTGAGATCTTGTCTCAGGTGAGAAAACAGGGTCCGTATAAGGTAAACTCTGGTCATCCAGGACAGATACCCAGTGAGAACACTGGACCGAAGTAAGGGAGTGTCCAGCCAGGACATAGGACATGAGTGGAAAGTGGAAAGTGGCAGGTGGCTCCGGGGCTTGGGAGGGCGGGTTGTCCTGATACCCTTTCCCTGGGGCCTCCTGTCCTCCCCGGCCATCTACTCAATCTGTCTCTTCTTCCTGCCTCCCTGATGATATGACTCGAAATGGTGGCCCATGGTCACCCAGTGTGTGTCTCCTTAGTCTCTTAGTTGGGTGGTATCTGGCACATTGTTACTGGCCACATTCTGATTAGGTCAAATGAGGCTGCTGGAGGCCACCCCTGCGAGTGTGTGGGGCTGTCATGGGAGGTGGACACCAGGTGAACATGGGCCTCAAAGCTCGTCCACCTCAGAGCCCCGGAGACTGTGCCGGCCTCGGTGACGCCGTGTGGGTTGTTGACGCACACCTCCCTCAAGGAGCTGCGGGATGGATTAACCTGCCCCCCTATCAGACGGATCTACAAATTACTTTTTAATAAATGGCCTTTTTGGAAAGCGCTCCAGGGAGAAAGATGATCTCTGGTTCTTACAGCCCTAGTCTGTTTCCCTTTGAGATAAGGACTGATTTGTAACACTCATCATAAACCATTAATTTTACTTCTGTGGGACGAGCTCCAGAAGAATTTCTATTTCACAAGCCTATCAAATTATAGACGGTCTTGAGCAAGAGTTTTCATAAGCAGTGTGTCTGGCTAACCATCAATAATATAAGAAGTCTCAAAAATAATTAGATTATTTCCCTCTTTCTCCCCTCCCCAGTGAGCTGTAGTGTGTGTGCAAGTGTCAGGGAAGGGGCTCCTTGCTTGAGGCTCCGTGTCCACGCAGAGCACGATGAGCCCCGCCTTCCAGGGCCATTCCGAGCTTTGATTTCTTGGTCTTCTTTTTAATCAGGGCTCTTTTTTCTTTGGCTTCATTTTAATGTGTTGAAATATAAATTGCATGCCATGAAATTTGCCCCCTTTAAAGTGTATAATTCAATGGTTTTTAGTATTCACAAGCTGTGTGATCATCACTACCAATTCCAGAACATTTTCATCCCTTCAAAAAGAAGCCATACCCAAGAGCAACCACCCCCATCCCTCCACCCAGCCTTTTTAGGTGATCATGAATCTGCCCATTCTGGACATTTCCTATAAATGGAATCTGCCCATTCTGGACATTTCCTATAAATGGAATCATTTGGGCCTGATTTCTTCCACTTAATGTAATGTTTTCAAGATTTATCCATGTTGTAGCACACATCAGTACTTCTTTCCTTTTTATGGCTGCAAAATAGTCTATGCAATGGTTTTAAGTGTAAAACAATTCTAACTTACAAGCAAGCAAGCAAGCAAAGCAACGGGAGGTCTCGTACCGTTGAAGAGTCCAGATGTGTAGGGAGCAGAATCCTGAGGTGATCCCCAAAGATTGTATAATCTCCTCCTCTTGAGTGCAGATGCAGCCTGTAAATATGAGATATTAGTCCTGTGGTTACGGGATGTTATGGGATGAAAAGCATTGTGCAAGTATAGTTCAGGTCATTGCTTGGTTGACTTTGAGTTAATCAAAAGAGAGATGACACGGGTGGCCCTGACTTAATGACTCCAGCCCTTTCAATCTGAGTCTAGGGATCAGAGACAGAGGATGCTGGAGATGGAGAGCGTGTGAAGGATTCAATGTGCTGTTGTTGGCTTGAAGAAGGAGGGGCCCAGGTGACAAAGACTGACAAATGACTCTAGGAGCTGTCAGTGGTCCCAGGTGGACATCCAGCAAGAACACGGGCACCTGAGGCTGAGAGTCACATGGAACTGAACTATGCTAGACACATAAACTGGCTTAGAGGCATATATATATATATTTTTTCCATCAGAGCCTCCAGGTAAGAACTTAGCACCTTGCTTTCACCACTGTGGTACCCTGAGCTGAGAGCCTAGTCATGCTGTGCTGAGCTGCTGACTTACAGAATTAGAAGCAGGTGGTGTGTGTGGTATGGACCGTGTGCTAATCTGACGTAGCAGGAGAAAACTAATGCAAGAAACAACTCACTTCAGGTATTGCTCTATCCAGGTGCTTTTAAAAAAATGCCACTGGGACTCAGTTTCTCTGCATCTCTCAAGTCTAATCCCTTCCACCTACTTGGGCCTGATTAATGTTTGGGGTCTCTTAGTGCGGAGGGCCCTGACTGCTCCTTCTTCACCCTCCTTCCTCCTCTACTCCTTCTAGTGCCTCTAAGATTGGGACAGCAGAGGGAACGTGAGGCATGGTATAGAAGAAAGGATTTTTGCCTTTTCCATGCCAGGATGACTGAAGTGTAGCAGGTAAGCAAATGCTGGCACTCTTGTGTGCTACATTTCCTTCATTAATTCATCATTCATTCATTGAATAAATATTTATCAAGAACTAGAATGGCAGGCACTGTTTAAGGCACTCAGGATATAGCCATGAAGAAGACACAACACCTGCCCACATGGAGCTTATATTTCAATCAAGAGAGATGAACGGAAGTTAAACATCTACGTACATTATTTAGTACCTTAGAGGGTTCCAAGTGCTATGGACAAGACAATGCGGGGGGTTGGGGTGCCAGGTCCCTTGACCTCCCACAGTTCTCTGCAGCATTCATGCCTCACTTAGTACTGACTGCCTAGGGCTTGTGATGGTATTTTCTAGTGAATTTCTTGTTCTCAACAGTGGGAGGCAGCTGGGAGATTTTTGGTCCGTCACAGGGATTGTCTGTCACTTGCTTATCCTGTAGACACCTTGACAAAGGAAATTAGCTCAGGTAACATGGCTACACATATCTGCACAGATGGATTCCAGCACAGGGACATAGAGGGCAAAATTACTTGCAAATCTATTTGTCAACCAATCAATATTTGTTAACGGGCAACATCCCAAGGAATAGGCACGCATTCATTCCTGGCCTTCGTGGAGATTCCAGTCTAGAAAGGGAGACAGTCGTTTGAAGAATAAATAAAAATGATCATACAATAATTTGAGAGTGTGAAAAGGCTTTGAAGAGAATATTGGGTTCTGGGAAAGTCTAGTGTTTTCCCTGGGATCAGGGGTTTAGGGGTTGGAAATAGAGGGAAAACATATTGAAGGGAAGACACTAAGGGGAAATAGGAATTATAGGAATTAGCTGGATAGCTGCAGGAGGGGAAGAATGTTTTGGGCAAAAGGAACAGCATGTACCAAAGCCTGGAGGTGAGGAGGATGCCATGTGTTCCTAGGACAAAGGAATGTCCCTCGGCTGGAAGGGAGTGGAGTGAGGAAGGATGGGGAGCTCTTCTCTTCCATTGGTCTGTCTATTCTTCTGCTAATCCCACAGTATCTTGATTACTATAGCTTTATAGCATGTCTTAAAGTTGGGGAATGTCAGCCCTTCAATTTTGTTCTCCTTCAATACTGTATTGGCTGTGCTGGGTCTATTTGCCTCCCCGTAAGAAGTCTAGAATCAGTTTGTTGATACCCACAAAATAACTTGCTGGGATTTTGATTGGGTTTTGCATGGAATCTAGAGGTCAGGTTGGAAAGAACTGACATCTTGACAATATTGAGTCTTCCCATCCATGAGCTTGGACTCTGTCTCCATGTATTTAGTTCTTTGATTTCTTCCATCAGGGTTTAATTTTTTCTCATATAGACTTGTAGAGGTGTTTTGTGAGCTTCACAACTAATTATTTCATTTTTTGTGTCCTAAGGTAAATAGAATTGAACTTTTAATTTTAAGTTCCACTTGTTCATTGCTAATATATAGAAACATGATTGACTTTTTTAAAAAAAGATTTATTTATTTATTTGAAAGAGAAACAGAGTACATGTGAGTGGGAGGAGGGGCAGAGAGAGAAGGAGAGAAGACTCCCTGTTGGCCACAGTCTGATGAGGCACTTGATCATGGCCTGAGCCCAAATCAAGAGTTGGATGTTTAACTGACTCAGCCACCTAGGAGGCCTAGATTGACCTTTTTTTTTCAAAAAAAAAAAAAAATCAATCTCATATCTCGAAATCTTGCAATGATTGCTTACTAGCTCCAAGAGGGTTTTTTGTTGTTGTTGATTCTTTCAGACTGTCTACATAGATGAACGTGTCATTTGCAAACAGTTTTATTTCTTTTTAAAAATCTATGTACTTTTTTCACTTTCTTGTTTTATTGCATTAGCTAGGAGTCCTAAATAGGGAGCTCTGCAAAGCACAGCCAGTGCAAAGGTTCTGTTTGGGCTCAGTCTGTTCTTTTTTTTTTAAGACTTTTTATTTATTTATTAGACAGAGAGAGAGAGAGAGAGAGAGAGAGAGAGAGAGAGAGAGAAGCAGGCTCCATGCTGGGAGCCCGACGTGGGACTCAATCCTGGGTCTCCAGGATCACACCCTGGGCTGAAGGCAACGCTAAACCGCTAAGCCACCGGGGCTGCCCTGGGCTGAGTCTGTTCTATTTGAAGAACTATGATAAGGCCAATAGGTAGGAACCTGGCAGGCCCAGGCACGGTAGGCTGGGAGCAAGTTGGTATGTCCTAGGGCAATGGAAAGATTTTTTATTTTTTAAATATTTTATTTATTTATTCATAAGAGACACAGAGAGAGGCAGAGACGTAGGTTGAGGGAGAAGCAGGCTCCCTGAGAGGAGCCCAATGTGGGGCTCGATCCCATGACCTTGGGATCACGACCTGAGCTGAAAGCAGACACTCAAGCACTGAGCCACCCATGTGCCCGTAATGGAAAGATTTTAAAGGATTTTAAGGACAGGAATAACATTTGGGGATAGTGCATATTCTGGGAATCTCAATAAACTCATGGTTTGAGTGTTAAGAAGATGTTGTGTGTGCAGAGACAAAGGGTACTATTTCTCTGTGTGATAAAATCATACAAAAAGTGTTCAACACTAATTTTTAAAAAGATTATCCAAAATGATAGATGTATTTCTCAAATTCAGGATAGCTATGCATTTTAAGATTGAAGAGAGCAGAGGGGAGTCTGGTTGGCTCTGTCAAAGGATCTGTTGATCCCTGGGTGCAACTGTTGATCTCGGGGTGGTGAGTTCAAGCCCCATGTTGAGTGTAGAGATTATTTAAATAAATAAATAAACGTAAAAGGAAAAAAGATCAACAGAGCAGAAAAGTTTACTGGCTGGCACAAAGATGTTAAAGATATCTATTTAAGACCAAATCACCAATTTTTACACTCTCCAAAGTACTTTGACTGCTGTGTTCCTTTGTCAAATGCAGAGAATATTAATGAATGCTTTGAATATTTCTTTCCTTGAATTACCTTATCAGCTTTGATATCAGGATTTTAACTGATAATAAACTATCAGTTATTAAAAGATCTGTATATTTTATGAAAGGTTCTATATTTTGCAGAAAATAATAGAGAATATTGTGCTGTTTATCTGGTAGCTGTTGGCAACTCTAAGTACCTTTTTTCTCCTGATTTTCAGATTTGCTCATTCTTGAAAATTTGAAAAGATACTACAGAAAATGGAAGCCAACTCTAATTATACTGCTCATACATTACCACCGTTGGTGTCTTGGTATATCTCTTGAGGATTTTCCCCGAATATGGGTGTATGTCTGCTGAGAACACAGTGCACATGGTTTTATAAACTGCTTTTTTTCTCACTTCACATGATATCATGAACATTTTCCATACTATTAAAAACTTCATGTAAACTTATTATAAAATTATCCTTTAACATTCCCTGAACGACTTAAGCAATCATCTCCATCCCTATGTTGTTGGACATTTGTTTTCAATTTTTGCTGTTAAAATTAATGTTGTAATGAACATCTCCCTAAATAATTTTGGTTCATATTTATGAATAACTCCTCAAGATAAAGTCTTATGTGTCCAACGACTGCATTGCATTGGGAATTAGTGCTTTTTTTTTTTTTTTTTTTTTTAAAGCTCTTGATGGGGCCACCAAATTGCTTCTGGAAACACTGGGACTGAAAGCCCTGCTGGTAGGCATTCTGTGCCTGTTTATGGAGCTTCTCTGAAAGCACAAAGGAGCAGGTCAAGAAGGGGCAGGGCTGTCACCTGATAACAAAGTGTCATCTGGGTCCGGACTGAGCGTCATCGGGGTCCCAGCAGCCCGTCTGACAAGGACCTCCCCACTCCGTTGGAGAAGGACGATCAGTAACCCAGGGTGTAGACAGGAACTGTTCTGCACCAGAATCCACACCTGCTCCCTGATGGGAGGCCTAGGAATTCAGCTCTGGTTCTCGGTGCCCCCAGGGGGGCCGCCCCCATCGGTTTGTGGTTATCAGGCCCCTGCAGGCCCTCCAGATTCGTCCCTTCCAGCCTCTCTGGTTCGGGGAGCCTGGGGACACAGGCTCATGCACTATACATTGTGGCAGGGTGTCCCTGAGCACTGCGTCCCGCTGGTGCCCCATCTTCTGACACCTCACCAGACGATCTGGGCACCAGGCCCTGCCGACTGCTTCACCCGGAGGCCGATCCCAGAGCCTGTTTCACGTTCATTCAGGAGGAAGACGAGGAGGACGTTCCTGTGCCATTTAGTAAAGGATTTAATTCCTGGGGGACTCGTCAGCACGGCATCCCAACACAGCCGGGTGCCTGGACTCTAACTTGCCATTCTGATTAAAACCACCCGAACTCCATCAAGCTCTGCATCAGGCCCCAACAGAGGCGGCACCGCTGGGGCCTGGGGACATCTGGCCCTGGAGAATGAGGCTTGGACGGGGAGGGGAGCGGAAGGGGTCTGACTCACATCATGCAGTGGAGGCAAGATTTGACCCACAAATGAAGGGAACCCAGGCCCCCCCCTGGGGACAGCCGCTCCTGGGCAAACACATCTGAGAAATGTTTAATTGAATGTTCAGAGGGACGCTATTCCTGGGGCAGTCGTCAGCCCCTGAGGACCTCAGGCTCCTGACCCTGCTCACCCCTGTGTTCTCTGCACAGCCCCTGAGCCCCCTTCCTGTGTCCTGGTGGTTCCTCATGGAGACCAGTGAGGAAGGCCTGGCCAGCCCTTGGGTCAACACAGGGTGACACGGGGCATGAGCGGGGGGCAGGGGCTGCCTGTTGGGAGGTTCCGGGAGGGGGACGTGAGCACAGTCTGCGCCAACATGCAAGGCCTGCTCGATGCCCCCGCCTGGCCTGCGCCTGGTCCTGGCGCGTCTCCCTGGTGGCTCCCGTTAAGGGCCCCCTCCTGCAGCCCTTGGGGCTCCCCGGGCATCGAGGCCCCGCGGTTCCCTGGAGATGTTCATCGGCCCCCCACGTGCCAGGAAGGACCCTCCTGGGACCCGAGACTCTGAGAACCTGTCCCTGGTGACAAAGGTGTTGGTTGTGCCCACGGGGCTCTGGGGTCACAGGCAGCAGAATCCACGTCGAGTTCTGAGGCAAGGACAAGAGGATGTGACCATCAGGATGTGGGGAGCAGGGCATTGGGCTGGGAGGGCAGGGGCTGGGGTGTCTTTGGGGTAGGAGCTGTGAGAGCCAACGGGAAGTTTGCTGTTGGGCAGATGGGTGGGGCTCAGGGTGACTTCAACCCTCCAGGGAGAACCGATGGGTCCTCACTCAGAGGAGGCAGCAGGGCCACAGCGCCAATGTCCACTCCACATCCTGTCCCCAGTGGACGCCTCTTCCCCGACCCTCTCTGGGACCCTCCCTCCCTCCTCTGTGTCTCCCCTCTTTCCTGCTTTTGCCAGACAGTATTAATTAGCCATAAACCACCAAAAACAACTCTCAATATTTAAAAGCCATTTTTCAGTTGTCACCAAACTTGGTCTTATATTTGCCTCTCTTTGTACCTTGGTCTCTAAAATGAGTATAAAATCAACATTAAAGAAAAAGAGAGCCCTGTGAGTCAGGTGGAGAGTCAGGGAGGGAACTCCAATCTGTCAAAATGGACTTTTTCGAGCAGGAAATGTCAGCAGGTGGAAATGGATAAAATCTGGCACCATGTGGCTTACAACCCAGAGGTGAGGGTCCTTGGAGTGACCTTTATTCCAAAGATATCACACTAAACAACTGTTATAAAGGATGCTCTCGTGAATGATAGGAACCTGATACATGCTGTATTAGTCAGGGGTCTCCAGAGAACAGAACCAGCAGGATGTATATGTAGTGAAAGAGGTTTGTTTTGAGGAATTCACTTACACAATTATGAAGGCTGGCAAGGCCAACGTCAGCGGGACGGGCTGGCAGGCTGGCGGCCCAGAGAAGAGCAGGAGCCGCAGCTCAAGCCGGAAGGCTGTCTGCTGCAGAATTTCCTCTTCCTTGGGGGAGGTCAGTCTTTCTTCTATGCAGGCCTTCAACTGATCAGATGAGGCCCACCCATATTGTGGAGGGCAACTGCTTTACTCCAAGGCCACTGATTTAAATGATGCTCTCAGGGGAGACAGCGTGGCTCAGCGGGTTGTGTCCACCTTTGATTTCAGCTCAGGTCCTGGCCTCAGGGCTTTGAGATCGAGCCCTGCGTTGGGCTCCATGTCACCGCAGAGTCTGCTTGTCCCTCTTTCTCCCTCTTCGGCTGCTCCCCCGGCTCACACTCTCTCTCTCAAATAAATAAATAAGTACATAAAAATAAAATAAAATAAATGATGCTTTCATCCCAAAACACCTTCACAGAAACATCCGGAATAATGTCTGACCACATATCTGGTCACTATGGCCCAACCAAGTTGGCGCAGAATTAACCATCATACGTGGGTTTGGGTTTTCAGCCTTCTGGTTTCTGAATGTCAAGGAGGGACAGGATTTCTATTCTCTGTTTCCTGGTACAATGGTCATCTATCGTTTCTTCCTGTTTCAGGAGCCACCACGTCTTCATGCCAGGTGCCAGGTGGTCCCATGATCCATTCCCCTGGCTGCTGTGATTGGTCCAGAGATGGGCACGTAACTCAAGGTGGGACAGAGGGAGAGAGAGCAGGGCCTCGCTAAAACCGTGGAGGAAGGGAGATCCTTTCTGTGGGAGTCACCGAGCCGGAAGGCTAAGTTGTGAAGCCGCTGGTGCCGTTGTTCCATCCTATCTGATGAGCCTTCTTGGGGATGAAGTAAACACAGAGGAAGGCACAGTTAAGAGAGAAAGGGAGAAGGAGGGAGACCGGGGGCGAGGGGGCAGGCAGGGGGACCCATAGGAACCACTCGAAGCTCTGGGCACAGCCTTTCCTCAAGCAAGAGCATCATGCGAACTTCTCAGCCATGGTGGCCAATGCCTTCTTTTTCTGCTTAAAGAGTTCACATTTGGTTTCTGTCTCACGGTTCAGAAACCAGAGATCCTAATTAATATCCCCAGGAATTGCAGAGCTTAAGAAAGAAAAAAAACCTAGATAATAATAAGAGGGATTAAGCCATGATTATCATGACTGGCAGAGACAAAATTATATATACTTGTGATGATCTTTTCACTGTGATATTAAAATACAAAATATATAGGAAAACAGACCCAAGCAGAGCTTTAGGGAGTTATTTCACGGCGAAGAAATGGGGGGCAGAGATTGATCTGAGAACTTCCGTTTATGGAGAAGTGTGGAATTTAGCATGCTCCTTGCTATGTTGGGGTACAGACGGTCTCCCGCGAGCCTTGGTGGCACAGCCTGGTGAAACAGCAGGTGTCACGGCAGGTGTCACGCGCCCCAGCTGGTCCCACCGCTGCCTGGGTAGGGGGACGTCTGCCACCTGACTAACGCCTGCCTGTGCCTCGAGAGGGGGCCAGTCCCTTGTGCAGGAAGAGCGTCTATGGTCCTCCTGACCTTCCTCCACGCTCCTGCCATTTCGTGTATTTTATTTGTAATCCCCTTCCTAACTACTGAATGGGAAAAAGAGCATTTACACAGTGTGGGTGAGATGTAAAGACCATCGATGCAAAGAACCCAAGTGACCCTCCCCCACCGTGTTTAAAACATAGAATCTGAAAAAATGGAAATGTTGATGCTCCTGGGACGGGGGGGAGGCACTCGTGAGTCCTAACCCCTCTCCTCCCCCTACGGAACCACTTTCCTGATTTTGTCTTTATTGTTCCTGTGCTTTTCCTCATACTTCCACCACATGTGTGTGCATCGCATATATGTGCATAACGTAGCCATTCTAGGCTGCTCGTGTCTCCCCCAAAGTGATGGTTTCAGGAGTTGGGGCCTTTGGGTGATTAGGGTATGCGGGTGGAGCCCTCGTGAACGGGCTTAGTGCCCTTGTGGGAACAGACTCGAGAGAGCTCTCTTGCTCTTTCTGTCATGTGAGGACGCAGCACAGGACGGCCGGACACGATCCTGGACACGGAACCTGCTGGTGCCTTGATTCTGGGCTTTCCAGCCCCCAGAACTGCGAAGGACAAATGTTTGTTGTGTAAGCCCCGCAGGCGATGGTGGTTTGCTGTAGCAGCCCAAACAGACTAAACACAATTGCGTGTAGTTTTAGAACTTTGATATTTAGGACTTCTACCGTGGGAACGTTTCTGTGTGCCCACTCGCTATGGGCATTTACTAGATGTGTACTTCTGCTCACCATTCTTTTCCTGAGATTCATCCATGTGGACGTGGTAGCCTGGTTTGTTTGTTTTTTTAAAAGATTTTATTTATTTATTCATGAGAGACACAGAGAGAGGGGCAGAGACACAGGCAGAGGGAGAAGCAGGCTCCATGCGGGGAAGCCCCATGCAGGACTCGATCCCACGACCCCAGGATCACGACCTGAGCCCAAGGCAGACGCTCAACCCCTGAGCCACCCAGGAGTCCCTGCTTTGTTCATTTTTCCTGGCTGTGTGGCTTTTCATTGTATGATGGGAATGGGAGACATGCATCCATCCTCCCACAGATGAGCGTTTGAGGCCACTAAGGACAGGCTTGTTACAAACATCCCTGTGCATTTCTCCTGTGCGTGAATGCAAGGTTCTTCTCACCAGTGGCTCTTAAATTTTTGGTTTCACCCTAAATAAGAAACATGATTTGCATCATAATCCAAACACACACACACACAGTCACACACAAACACTTTCACATGCATGTATGACAAAGATCGCACAATATATTCTTATCTTTGTCATGTGTGACCGTGCTCGGATCTATTTTATTTAGTTAAAAAATGCTAGTGTTTTGAAGATTCACTGACGGAGGCCCTGCCCTTGCTTACATACCTATGAGTGGAATTGCTGATTATCATGAGTGCACGGCACCATAGTAACTAGAAAAAAACCAAATGTGTCTCTGAAAATGGTTGTAACAACTTCTCTCTCACCAGCCGTGGGTGAGAGGTTTCCTGCTCTGTGATCCCCCAACGCTGAATTTGTAGGGTCGTGAGATTTTTGCCAATCTGGTGGGTGTTACGTGATATCTCATCATGTTTTAATTTGCATTTCCCGAGTGCTATGGGGGTTAGGAATGTTTTTCATGTTTTTCTTGGCTATTCATTCACATTTCCTCTTGTATGGAGAGCTGGCTCAAGTCTCTGCCCGTTTTCTACTGCATCGTTGGCATTTTTGACTTTCTCTTTCCTGAGGGGATACTTCATGTTGTCTGGATACTAATCCCGGTGGCTACGTGCGTGGAAAATATTGGTTCTAATACACCAGCATCAACCCAAAGAAAGCTTCTGTTAGTTTGTTGGATAATGTGGGAGATCCTGGAAATCTGTGGGGTGGGGGATGCTGAGCCTGGGAGAGAGTCTCTTTAGGGCAGTTGGTGTTTGAGGCGGGACCAGTGAGCTTCTCCTGCCTTCTCACGAGGAGCCTGGAACTGTGTGAGATGCTTTACATAGAGGGCCTCACGTAATGCTCACAAAAGCCCAATGAAGTCAGTATTTTTATCTTCATTTTATAGGCCAGTAAGAATCGGAGAGGTTAACTGTTCACGCACCTTTGGGCATCTAGTAAATGGCAGAACCAGTGTTAGTGTTCGCGTCTCTTACTCCCAAACTGGTGCTTTTGAGACAACACTTGGCCGCTTCCTTCATGAATACTTTGAGATTCTGTTTACAAATGAGAAAATGAATCTGTGTAAGCTTATGGGGCTAGTGTGTGGCCCTGGTAAGATCCAAACTTAGGTGGACCTAACTCCATGTGCCCCGTGTCCTCCCTGCCCATCACCTGTTTGTGGAATCAATGGAGGAGAAACCCATAGGGTGGGGATGGACATCCCCACACAGGCCCCGGAATGCCCATCAGGGTCTCTTGCCCCTGCTTGTGAGAAGTTCACAGCTGGTTCACGATTGCATTAAACTCTAGCAACTAAGTTTTCTGCTCAAAAATTGCTGTGACTCCCAAGCTAGGAACTCCATGAGAACGCTCCCCGGGGAATAACCGAGGCGGCACAGCAAAGAGACGGCACAACCACGTTCATCATAGACTGGAGAGAGCCCGTGGCCCCGAAGGCCATGGGTCATAGGTGCTGATCGGCTCAGGCTGGGTCGCCTGCCTGGGGCTGGGAGGGAGGCCGGCCTGCTCAAACCACCTGGGCGGAGGGTCGGGTGGGGTGGTTTTCCTGGGAAATCGCGAGGGCATTATCGACAGAAGTGGGGAGGGTTTGGAAGGAGACAAGAACAGGCACGAATGACCTCTGTACTTTGATGGAGAGCATCAACGAACGTCGGCTCCGTAACATCTCTGCGGAAGTGTGGGGCTTGGGGAAGCCGAGGGGATCATGCTCCTGTTTCAAATCAGGCACTAACCCCCCTCGAGACAACAGCAAATTCTGCTTGTGGGCCCTTTAAGAACTGGAAATGTCCCGTGTGACTGTACACATCCCCGAGTGTCTGGACAGTGGGTCTCCCCCACCAGTCATGGCACAGATGCTTACCCAGCACCCACTGGGTGCTGACCCCGAGCCAGGCGAAGGGGCTCAGTGGACGAGACCAGCGGGGAGCTGGTGTCCTCACGGGGGCTGACAGAGAAGCAGCAAGTGAACAGATGCAGGACCAGGGGGTCTGAGTGACCGGGGCATCGAGGACAGTCGACTGCGGGCGTGATGGGGGGGCGTCCCCGTTAGATCCGGAGTTCCCCAGGAGGAGGCCCGGGAGCTGAGACCCAGGTGACGGAGGAGCTGCCCTGGGGAGGGCCGCGGGGAGGACTCCGGGCAGAGCCGAAACGACCAGCAAGGTGCTGCCATAAACTCGGGGTTAAGTGCACGTGGCTTCTGGGGGGCAGCATCTTCCTGGGCGCCCCTCTCCCGGCTCCTGTGTCTGCGCCTCCGCGTGAACGGCGGGGCCGGAGCAGCCAGTTTGCTGCCAGCTCGGGCCCTGGCGCGAGGGTGTGCCACTGGATAACCCGCGTTTCTTCATCTTTCCCTTCAGCAAACGGAGGGCTGCAGGTTCTAGAACTCCACCCTGTGTATTTAAAATAAACAAGTTCTTCCGAGTCCCAAAGGCTTGTCCATCGGTGTAATTTTACGCAAGCACGCACGCACGCCTTCTCCCCTGCCTTCCACCAAGATCTAGGAAGTGTCTGCTTCGTGTCTGGCGCTGTTGGGTACTGGGCCCACAGCAGCGAGGAAAACAGACACACGGACAGAGATCCCTGCCCGCGGGGAGTGGACGTCCTGACGTAGGAAGACCAATGCTGCCATGAACGTACATCAGTGGGAGGGATGGCCTGGCGGTCCTGGCCAGTGCTTTGGTGGGAAGGAAAGCAGGGGAGGGACAGTGAGTGTGCAGGATGTGGTGGGGGTCTTGTTCTCCAAGTGGGGTCCTGGGGATTGCCCTGAGAAAGTGATGGAGAGGGAGCAACCCCGAGAATCTCTGGGGCGGGGGGAGGAGCTTTCCCAGCAGAAGAAAAGGCCCTGGGGTAGGCCTGGCCCTGGGATGCCCAGGGCTCAGGAGGGCAGGGAAGCCAGGGAGGAGGGAGGGGCCCGGGGGAATCAGAGCGGTGAGGGGGGCTGAGTCGGGCAGGCCCCAGGACACTGTAAGAGCTTGGCTTCCACTCTGAGTCAGGCGGGAGCAGCAGAGGGACCACAGGCCCTCCTTCATTTCTGCCACCGTTGGCTCCGTTGAAGTCACTTCTTGGACAGGACGTGGCCTCGGCCGTCCCAGAGTCCCGGGGCTGCTGACGCACGCACTCCTGGCCCCCGCGTGGCTGGTGGCCCAGGGCCTGCTCTGCCCGGGCCTCTCATTTGTGGCATTTCTCACGTTCGCTCCCTCCCAAGTCCGGCCCCTTTATGAGCCTCATTACATCCTGGCACAGAGAATGAGGCTCAGCCAATGGCTCATAAAGCGTCTTTTTAAAGGTTAATGGTCACTGGCGAGGGAAGAAAGGGCCACCGAGCATGGATGCTCTCTTTGATGAGGAGGATTTTCAATTAGGTGAAATGAGAGCCACGCCTCCTTACAGGTACCTGGTCTGATTACCAAGCAGCCCGGGAGGCCTCGGGGTGTCTTGGAGGCTGGGACCATCATCAGCCCTGGGTGGGCTCCAAGCGCTGTTCCCTCAGCTGCTCCCAGGCGAGGGGCAGTGGGTCAGGCGGTCCCAGCCGTGCTGCCTGCTTGGCCCAGGGGAGCTGCGCGTGTGCAGAGGCAGTGCTGGACGAGCCACGCGTGCCCGGTAACGCCTGGGAGGGCGGGGGTAGGGTCTGTTTTCAGAGTCCTTGTGCACGGTGCCTGGCCCCTGCTCTGGCCACACGCAGGTGTGCAGGTGTGGGGTCCACCTCAGATGATGGGCCCTGCTCAGTGGGCCCGGCACAAGGAGGGAGATCGGCCTGAGTGCACTCCTGGCCACGCCTCACCGAACTCCGACAGCGTTTCCAGGTGTGATTGCCGTACCCCACGTCTGTGCATTAGTCAGGATGAGTGCCAGCTGCTGCTGTAATAACTGCCTCCAAGCCTCTAGGTGGATGCACACAGGACTCTTGTCTTGGTCTCCCTGGGTGGAGAAGCTGTCCTGGCAAGATCTCTGAGCCATAGCTCAGGGATTCAGGCTCCTTCAAGCTCATGATGTCACCATGTTCAACTTGTGTGTTCAAGGTCACCAGGAAGGAGACAGGAGACAAGAGGCTCCTGCAGAGGTTTTAGGGCTCAGTCTGGCAGTGTCTGACATCTCTTGCACCTTTGTTCTCTTGGTCAGAACTCAGGCACATGTCCCCAGAGTCATGGCAAGGAGCCTGGGAAATGTCATGGTCCTGTGTATCCAGGAAGAGCAAACGGTGTTGTTGAGCATGTGGCCCCAGTCTTGGTCACACCTGGTGAGATCAGCAGCTGCAGGCACCAGGAGTTAGTTGTTCATTCACCCAACATGCACCGTGCTTCCTGAGCAGACCCCGTTCTAGGCACTGGGGACACACTGTGAACACAACAGATGAGGTTCTGGCCTCATAGGACCTCCATTCTCATGGGGGGAGAGAAAGAAACTCAAGCACATGAATGTTTGCTCTAAAGCCAGTTAGTGATTAGCAATACATGCAGGAGCCATGGAGGAGAACGAGGGGCTGGAGAAGGAGGTGATGTGCTGTTTTACCTTAAGTGGTCAGGGGGGCTGATCCGGTGACGCTGAGCGGGGATAGAAAGTCAGGGAGCAGGCCTGGGAATCACTGGGGAGAAGAAGTTTCCAGGCAGAGGGAACAGAGCTGCTGGGGCTCAGAGGCCAGCATGTGCCAGGCTGTGGGAGGACCGTGGGGAGATTGGTGGGGCTGAGCGTGGCAGGAGAGGGCCTCTGGTGGGGTGGTTGGGAAGGTCAGGGATGCAGAAACATCGGTCTCCTGGGGGAGGGTTTTAGGTTCATCCCTGGCTCAGTGGGAAGGTCTGGGGGTGCTGGAGGCAGGTCCTGGCTCAGAGGGCCCCTCCTGTGAGGCTGGAGCCTGGAGACGACCTCTTTCTCTTTTTCCCCGACCACCTTCGGTTTCAAAACCTCTATGGATTCGTACTTCTTATTCTTTGCAGCTCTTAAAGGAACATCTCTGTCCCAAGGCTCTGGCTGTGCTCTCACACAGTCTGGTATATCTCATATTAATAATGACCCGAAAGGAGAAAGTGTATTACATTCTGAGATTATGTACTGGGAAACAAGGATTTCGAGGAGAGCTCTAAGCCTAATAAAGGCAAAGAGTGGATTAAAGGCAATGTGGGGTAGAGGAACGTTCCAGTAAATAAAACCACACCTCTTGGGTGAGTTTATTGCTACAACCTTTCTGGAGGGCAATTTGGCACCAGGAGCTACTGTAACTAAACGTGCGTAACTTCAGGCCCCATAATCCGGTGGAGAGGAATTCATCCCAGGGAAATCACTAGGAAAATATGCAAAGATGGATCGCCAAGAATTTTTATAAGCGGAAAGAAGTATCAAAGCCCGAATGCTTGGTGGGGTAGGTGGGCAGCAGGGACTGCTCTCCTGCACCCTGACATCCAGGTTTGTTCTTTAGATGAGGAAACAGGCACAGAGAGCTTAAGCTGTTTACCCAAGGTCACCAGCAGGGAGTGGCTGAGCTGGATTTGAACCAGGGAGGTGACTCTAGAGCTCATGTGACCCTGAGACCTCCAGGACCTCAAAGGGGAATGCCAACGCCTGCCCCGGATGAATGCAAGAGATTTCTCTGGGAGGCAAGAGGATGGAGCAGGACTTGGAGGGCTGAAGCATGGAGTCCTGGGGCCCAGTCCTCGGTGCTGTGAACACGGGGCTCAGGGGGCCAACGTATCCTCAGGGGGCCGCATGGAGCCGCCTCTGCTTGGAGTGGGGTTGTGTCCTCTACTGCACTGCCCCCCCCCACCTGTCCCTTCTGAGCCCTGAGCCATCAGCCTGGACCCACAGCCTCCGAAACACCACGAGAGCCCTCACCACGTCCCCCAAGAGGGACCTGGAAGGAAAACCTGCCCTCATATATGACATCAGGTGAAATCTGGTTGCAAATAAGTCTAGCAGCACCCACCAGGCCATGTCATGAGCACGGCCAGGAAGTCTGTCCCCACAGGTAGCCTGGAATAGAAGGAGACCAAAGAGACAGTGTCTGTCAAGAGATGATGGAGGCGAGGAGAACGTCGTTGATGACGGAAGGTCAGTAGCAATATCAGCCTGCGAGGAGGACGTGGTCCCCACCGGGGATCCAGTGAAGCCGAGGCGCCGTTTACTGTCCTCAGTCCTTGGTCCCCGGTCCTCGCTGCTGCTGCTGCCACGGCAAGGACTGTGACCTAAGCCATCGTGTCTGCCTCTGTGGCCGTCGTGAGCGCCAAGTGAGTAGCGCGTGTTGGGCCCAGGACGCTGGCTGGGCTGCCAGAAGCTGCCGGCAGCCACCTGGCGACAGAAGCAATAACTCCTGCTAGGGTAGTAACAGGATTTAATATTAATCTTTTATTTATATATTTTAGTTATAATATTCTAATTGTATTTATTAGACATAAGGAGGAAATGGAAAATAAAATAGAAAAATAGAAAAATCATATATTTTATTTATAATATTAATTATAATGATTAATATTAACGTCTTACGTGTTTCTCAAGGCCCTGGGGTTGTCTGCGAGCCCCTGAGAACTCGCCCCCAATGGCGGGTCAGAGGATGGGTCCTGGGGTTCCTGGGAAGGGGGCCGGGCCCAGCTCTGAGCCTGCTACTCCCTTGGGGGTCCAGCCCCCAAGCATGCCCCAGGGTGGGCTTGGGAGACCCCAGGGCTAAGTGACTACAGGCCAGGTTTCTGCCACCTGGCCTGTGTCCCCAGCCCCAACACCCCACCTTGCAGGCTGCTGGGCAAACACTGGAGGTCCTGACCTCTCCGAGTCTGGTGGGCACAGCCCTTGTCCTGCCCCCGCAATTGGAGGAGAAAGTGGGTTACCTGCCCCCCACCCCTGGCTGTAGGATGACTGGTGTCTGGCCAAACACTGTGTACCCCAGATGTTTCCTTGTGCCTCTCATCAAATTGCAGGTTGTTATCATTAGTAGGTATTGCCCTCAATAGAGGGTTGAGCCTGGCGTTTAAGAGAATAAACTAGATAAGAAATGTCCAAGTGCACGGCAGGCGCTGAGGGTAGGTAGTGTTTGGGGAAAACTGCTTCGCTCTTCTATAAATAGCCGTGTGCACGCGCGCGTGTGTCGGTGCGAAATGTGTTTCTCAGTGTGGGTTGTATTTAAAAAGTTGGAAAAACTGTCTCACAAGTTTTATGTCATAAGACTTGACTGGGAGGGCACCTGGGGGGCCCAGCAGGTGTGGGATCTGTTGATTTGGGGGGAGATTGTAAGACCTGGGAAATAAGAGGGAGACAGAACTGCCAGGTGGGTCACAGGGAGACTGCTCCGATGCTGGCACAGCCATGAGGCCCCCCCACCCGCCGTGCCCGTCCTTCATTGCCTTCCTCGTTGTCACTCGCTCCCTACCCCACGTTCCTGCTGTTCCCTCTTTATAGTACTGAGAAGTTAATGTCCTGGGGGGCCCACGCCAGGTCCCATGGAGTTGGGGTCATAGCCAGTTCTCTGGGCCCTTGGATGGGATAACTCTGAGGAGTGCGACTGCACTGTGGGCTCCCAGCAGGGTGACGCTCTATTCGCCCAGGGCGCTCACTCACTAAAGGGGGCACCACCCTGCCCAGGATCCTCAAGCCCATCTTCTGACAGCTGCTCCGGGGCCGGGCTCCTAGTCTGGTAGACGATGCCTACTTGCTTCCCGGAGAAATGGGCGGAATGCTCGCTGGCTCCATCCCTTCCCCATCTCCCTGCCCCATGCCTGCCGGCGTTGCTTGGGCTCACCTCCCAAATAAACGACTTGACCTTGAAAGCTCACCGCAGGGTCTGCTTCTGGGGAGGCCAAAACCAAGACACGGAGCGGAGGGCTTGCTTCTGGAATGTGCTTACATTCTGCACACGGGGTGTATGTATGTGTGTGCGCATGCATTCATGATTTGGGGGATTTGCAAGACCGAGAAATGGGTACAAACTTGGGGCAAGGCTTTTCCGTGTGAGGCGGTGAGGCTGCGGGCCTATCAGCCCACGTCGCTCGTGGGGCGTGAGGTACAGGACAGAGGCTGCACAGAAGGAAGGAGAGAGGGAAGGGGGGTCAGGGAGGGGCAGAGGAAGGAGGGCAGGGAGGGACGGCGACTGCGAGAGGGAGAGAAAGGGATGAGGTGGGCGTTTGTGGAGCTGGGGGGGCAGGAGCCGCCTAGGGGGGAACACGAGTGTCCCCTCAGTGGACCCTCGCAGCTTGAGAACTGCAAGAACACGAAACGGTCCAACCGATCTTTGGGGCAGTTTCCACGCCATACACGTGGGCCCCGACATGGGCGAGTGCAGACTGACACACGCATGCACACGCCCGTACACACGCACACGCGCTCACGGCCGCACACACTCAGCGCTCAGACGCAGCAAGTCCCGTGTGCTCAGAAAGCCGGGCCGCGCCTCTGCCTCCGCGCCGGGCCCCGGGTGACCCTGCTGATCAGAGGCCAGGGTCCTGAGGGTGAGCCCGGCTCAGGGCCACCCGCTCTCCGTGGCAACCCGGCCCCACCCCTGCCGCCCGTGTAAGAGCTCCGGGGCGTATGGATCCCGCTCGTTCACGCGCATCAGCTGTTCACTCCTCGGTACCATGCGGTAACGTGGGGCGGCCAGGCTCTGCGTGTGTGTGCGTGTGGCACGCGGTCGGGACGGTTGGGGGCCAAACAGCGTGAAAAGTACAGCCAGTGGTCATTGGAGTACAGTGGCTGGTGGCTTTCGAAGTACTTCACAGGGCGTGTGTGTTAATCCCAGAGAGACACCACATCCGGTGACCTCGGAGGGTCCGGCTGGAGGAACGGGGACGAAGAGAGGACACCTGCAGGTTTGACCCCACCTCCCACGCAGCCCTGGAGTCGCAGCCGGAGCGCCGGGGGTAACATCCAGGCACCAACGTGGGAGGAAATCCGAGTGCATCCACCCGTGGGGTGTCTGGGGCCTGGTGGTGACGGGGACTGTGGGAACCCGGGCTCCAGGGGGCAGGACGCCAGGCCCCGCACCACTCACCTCCGGGTGGGGACGGGGGCCATGGGGGGCAGGGGAGGAAGGTGGAGGCAGAGAGAGCTGGAAGGGAATCTGTCCCTCCATCTAGAGCGGGGCGCAGGCCCCAAGGCCCAGGCGGGCCTGGCAAGTGGCTAAAGGAGTGAAGACCCCAGCAGCCGGCAGCCAGCACCTTCCGAGGGATTATCACCCGCCAGACACGGTCCCTGCAGGCGTGGACCCGGACTCGGCCAATCCTCAGCTGTCCTATTACCACTGTCGTCATGGAGAGGCAGCACCCAGGGAGGCAGAGGGGCCGGCCCAGGTCACATGGCCGCCAGGGGCACTCGGACGACGCAGCACAGGAGCCTGGGTGGCAGGTCCTGGGCCTCGTGCTGGGAGCCGATGGGGAGCGGTGGGGACTGTGGCACACTGCGGGCACGGGCCCGTCTAACGGGGCAGCAGGACTGCACCCACCGATGGCCACACAAGGGGGTGGGGTCCAGGACCGCCCCATCTCCTGAGACCTCAGGGGAATCAAGCTATCAGAGTCTCAAGTGAAATCTGCAGGTTTTCACACGTTGACACTGGATTCACATTTCTCCAAAAAACACCAAGGGGCACGGAGCAGACACATCTCCCGGCTGCTTTCGGGATGGTGTGACCTCTGACCCGTGGAGAGAAACAATCCTTCTAAGGTTGTGACCATCAAGGGTGGGTTGGGTGGTGTGGGGTTTACAGGGACGGATGGGATGAGGGCGTCTCCCCCCAAGAATCAGACCCACCTCAGTCGATCAATCACGTCCAGAGGGACCAACTGCCCACTGAGCTAAAGCCATTCGGGTCGCAGAGGTCAGAGGGGTGGCCGCTCCATCCCAGCTGGGTGGCCGAGGAGGGTGCCTGGGTGGGTTTAGGACACAAGTTACAGGGGCGTGATGGGGCACGGCCCTGTCTCGATGAGCTCACAGTCCCGGAGTGGACAGTGACCCCTGTTTTCCCACGGTGGCCCTGGATGCCGGAAGGTCGGGCAGTGCTGTGCCCATATTCCCATGTGGCCTCCACCGGCTGGAGATGGGGCTGGTCCCGTGGGTCAAGCACGAGCCGCTGACACCCAGACCTGCAGCCACGGGCATCTGCAGTCCCCCTCGCCCCCCTGCCAAGCCCCCAGCCCTGCTGGGCCAGGGCAGAGGCAGGTCCGGACACTGTCCTCCTGCCCCTCGTGGGCCGAGCGACCCCTCCAGAGGCCGGATGGAGGCCCCACAATAACCGTCTCCCTCGCAACGACCGTCTCTCCCTAAAGGGTCACTTCCGAAGAATGCCAGGTGGCGGCCTCCAGGTTTTGGCATCTGACGGGCTCCCCGTTCGCTCCCTGGGAGCAAAGCAATCATCTTTTGTCAACTCTGATGGGGAACAACTGGCCGCTGTCCTTCAATTAGGAGGGGACATGGGAAACTACGGCCTCCCGCGGGGCTCCGTGACTGTCCGTTAAAGCTGCCCGTGTGCCCTGTGGCTCCCTGCAGCCCGCGAGTGTCCCCCGAGGCCCCGGAGCCCCCAGCCCCGACCCGGCCCCAGAGTCTGAGAACAGCCTCCAGGAGAAAGCGCCAACCTGCCAGGACTCCTGGCAGCCGCTCAATCCGGCAAATTATTTCTTGCAAATCACTTCTTAAGACTGAAATCCGGGCAGGACTCCGCAAGTTCCCGGGCGTCTGTAATCTGCTGGTTACAGCCGCCTGGACACATCCGAGGGCAGGCTGCTCGTCCGTGGGCGGGAGCTTTGGGAAACCGCGGCCGCCCGGGTCAGCCAGGTGCCCCCCCTGCTCTTCCTCTCCGCATGAAGGGGTGCTTGTGGCCAGGGGGGCTGGCGCCAGACGCCCTCTGGCGCATCCCCAGGAGATGGGGCGTTGGGAGGGCCGGAGCCGTTCATGCACCATTTCTACTGGGTGGGGGCCAGGGTGTGTCCCGGGTTCTTGTCCCGAGGGGCGCCCGTCTGAGGCTGCACTCGGGCTCCAGGTGGGCAGAGGTGCAGGATGCGGCTGAAGGGTGTCCGGTCACCAGGTCGGGTCCTGGGCAGGGGCCAGGAGCCCAGACGGAGACGCAGGTGCTCACCCCAGTCACACCCATCAGAGAGCGGGAGAGGCGGGAGCCCCAGTGCTGGGGCTGAGACTCGGAGTCCTGGGCATCCCGGGAGCCGACTGCAGAGACAGCGGGTCCCCAAGAGGTCACAGGGAGCTGCCCTGTTGTACCCTGCTTGCCCAGCACCCCCCCAAATCTGCACCATCCACAGAGATCTCCTGGGAGGGGACCCACACCCCTGAACGTGCCGGTCTCTGTCACTTTGTCTCCCTTTGGTCACTGCAAGGAGGGAGGCTCAGGGCCCTGCGGGTGGCCCGTGTCGGGGTCGCCTGCTTGCTACCCTCTCTCCGTACTCTGCCCCACATGCTCCTTTTCTCTGCTTCTGGTGCTTAGTGTCTGCGCAGCAGTGACAGCCCAGGTGTGCTCCCAGAGCTGCTGTCTTCCTCCTGCAGAAAGCACCCTGTGGGGCGGCACCACGGGGCCTGGCAGAGCAGGGATGGGCTGCCGGGGGTCCGTCTCCCCTCCTTCCCCATCTCCCATGGACTCCTCTCTTGGAGCTTCCCCACCGAGTCCTGGTGACTCCGTGTCTCACTGTCCGAAGCTCCCAGGTGACACCCCTCTTGTGCACATGTGTAATCGGCGACTCCAGGAAACCTCTAGATTTGTGGGGTGGGGGAGAGGAAAGCAGGTTAAACAGAGTGTAAGGAGAGGCAGGCAGAAAGGGTATTAATTTTTCTTGAAGAGTTTCCAGGCTGGTGTTCAATTCCTGGTCTATCTAAGAGTGCAGGTACAGCCTCTGGGGAAAAAATGACGTTCCAACACCAACTATGCCCATTTTTCAATAATAACTTTGCCTGTCAATTTGGACATCTCGTCTACTCACATCGTGCATGTGCGTGCACGCGCACACGTACTCCCTCCCACCCTTCCTCTCTCTCTATCTCTTTCTCTCTCTCTTTTTGGAATCCCTTGCAACATGCTGGGCTTTTTCACTCAAACAGTAATGGTGGGTAACCCACACTCAGGCCAGGCACTGTGCTAAGTGCAGTAACTTGTTTGATCTCATAACAGCCCTATGAAGTGGATGCCATTGTTGTCTCCACTCTATAGATGTGGCACAGAGAGGTTAGTTAACTAGTTCAAGGTCGCCCAGCTGGTGAATAGTAGAGCTGGGATTTGACATACGTAGCTTGGCACCAGAGCCTATGTTCTTAATCTTAATTCTTTATAGGGACTTTTAATACCCCTAGATGTAATTTCAGGGACTTTTATATGGTAGCCAGAAGAAGAATGTTTCTCTGTGGGTCCTATGGGGCCCGCTGGGAAGGGCAGGGTTGGCTGTAACTCAGATTCTAGTCTGCTGTGGTCTGTGCCCAGAGCCCCCTTCCTGACCCCTCCTGCTCTGTTCCTTCTCGTCCTTAGGACTGAGGTCAGATGTCGCTTCCTCATTCCCTGAGTCCCCACCCAAGTCCGCCTGCCCATCCCTCCGTGCTTCATCCTGGTTAAATATCTTCCCAGCACGTTTCATTCTCTGGAATTGTCTAGAGTGTTGCTCATTGTGTGTCTCCCGCCAGGAGTGCAAGTTCTGTGGGGGCAGGACTGGGATCACGGCTGCATCCTCAGAGCCTGGAACGGGGCCCGGCACAGAGCAGGTGCTCAAGGGCGCCTGTTGGATGAATCCACGCGCTGGAAGGAATCTCCAACATCGCCCCGTCCAGCCTGCTCTCTCGACACAGGAGATGGGGGATGTGAGGGCTCCTGGAGCTGGTGGCCCTGACCACTCGGCCGCACCTCTACATGGGCACACGCCATGGACACATGTGACCTTTTAGCAAGAGGGAAGTCATCCGTCCCTGTCTCAGCTCAACCTCCAGAACCCACTCTGTGCAATGCCCCGAACCATCCAACTAACCAAGGGACACTGGGAGGGGAGGGGGCAGTGCAGAAAAGACCTCCTCCTCACACACACACACCTGTATGTGGAGAATGGAGCAGAAATGGGGTTGGGGGGATGCTCGCCCATCCCCAGCCAGGACAGGGTTTCAATCCTCCCTATTTCATTTGGCTTTTCTCTTCTGGAAGAAATCCTGATGTTTCTCTATTCTACATTACCTCCTCTTCCTCATCCCTCTTTTTTTTTTTTTTTTTTTGGCTTGTTTACTCTGAGGGGCGGTGGGCCCAGGCGGTGATGGAATAGACACTTGGAAGATTTGCTTCCCTTGCCACATCCTGAGCTCAAACCAGGTGGTGTCCTTAGGAGCTGACTGTCCATTGCTCAGGAGAAAAGTGTGGGCGGTCCCAGCAGCAAGATTTTCTGGCAAGAGAGGAGCCAGGGGAGTTTGTGCCCATGAAATCTTGGTGGAGGAGTCTCTTTCTAAAACCCAAATTGGGTTTTCCCAACCTACCTGTTGCTTTCATTGCAGAAGCTCCTGGAGATGGCGGGATGTAGGTGAAGCCTCATTCTGGGGTGGCAGGTGCAGCAGGACCCTCCGGGTCGGGGCCCGGGGGGACGCCTGCGGGCCCAGGCCTGGTGCTGGGGCCTCTCAGTGGGGGGACCTCTCAGGAGTCTCTCAGCCTGGCTAAGTCTCCATTTCCCTCATCTTTGTGATGAGAAGAATGGTTGCCAGGGTTGTTGGGGAATTACCTAAACTGATGGACACCAGGGCATGTTTGTAGAGTGCGTAGATACTCTACACTTGTAAATTATTCCAAAAATCTGATGTCGGGTCTTCAATCCATGACACATTTTCATGTCTGTTTCTAGCACATATTGCAAATATATGCATATTCCTCTGTCGTCCACACTAGCACATTACTATTCACTAAACTCTGCACTTTATTCAGATTTCACTAGTTCTCCGTAACGTCTTTTTTCTGTTCAACATCCCATTCAGAATACCATATTATATACACTGGTGTGCCTCAAGCTTTTTTGAACATGACCCAAACTTAGAAATACATTTTACATCACTAGACAATATACCCCTTTATGCAAATGGAAACACAATACTTAACTTTTAGCAACTGGGATATACTCTGGTCTATTCTATTCTAGTCTAGTCTAGTCTATTCCTTTATTCGTTTCCATTCCGTTCCTTGTATCCCATCTCATCCCATCCCATTTCATCCCCTTCTATTCCAACATAAAACTATGCTTCAAAATGTGATAAATTGAACCCACAAATGGATCACTCAGTACCTGCATTTAAAAACTCATCCTGCATAAGGATGCCCTCTCTCTCATTGCTTTTGCCACAGTGTGTAGCAATTCTGTTTATCTCCTGGACCCACTGTGAGCTCCTTACTCTGTGGGATGGTGTCGTTATTCTTATGGACACTGACACTGGCACTGTCTCTGCTGTGTGTGCTCTGTAAATGCCCTCCACCTGGACAGCTCAATGCAAAGGTCCTTTATCCCCTATTCCCTTGTACTTTGTCATAACTGTCTATTTTTGCAGGGTTAGATGCTCACTAAGTAGTATCCACTTTCTTTGGAGATGTGGCTGGTCAGTAATGCAGTATTTGTAGGCACCAGAGCTCAGAACTAACCAGTTCGGCATGTGTGTAAAGAGCTTTGTCCAGACAGTGGTGCATGAGGGAGGGGTGTCCCCCACTGAGGTTCCAAGGCATTTTAAGAGTTAGATTGACACACAAATGCAGTACTTGGAAATGAGTGAGGTGTTTCTAGTTGTGATGATTTGTGGTAAAGATAAATGTCCTTCAATGCCTGGGACAGTCCCTTGCAATGAATTGTCTTGCACAAAATGCCAATAACGTACCCTTTTGAGATGCTCTGCCAAGACCAGATTGAGATTGCAAGTAGGGTGTTGGGAGTGTCTATTTTGTCCCCCGTGGGCTTTCCTTCTTTCCAAATATCAGTTAGGAAACATTAAACTGGGGGAGGCTGTCTCTGGGACAACCAGTAGGCATGTTTAAGAGAACTGCCTGGCCCTGGACAGCCAGGTTAAGCGGCAGGAGTGGCGAGTCCTGACAGATCCACGCTCCCCGGGTCCTCCGTTGATGGAATGCACCGCAGGCTCTAATTACCAGGGGGAGAGGGAGCCACGCTCCTTCTGGGTAAATCGTCTGCAGTTACACCCTGGCACGCCTTTCTAATCACTGGCCCACCTCAAGGAGGGCTCCCCCTTCCCTGCACACACAGGGAGGGCTCTGGCTTTCTGGGAGCGTTTCCCTGGAATGGGTCTCCGGGAGTGGGTGCATCCGCTCCTCCCCAGATGTCCGCACTGGTCAGGTGTTGGGGGCCAGCAGCTCAGCAAACACTCTAGGTCTCCCTTGACTCATTCTCTCCCCACCATGAGCCCACCAGTACAGCTGTCTCTGTGGATCTGCTTCCAGAAAGCACTTTGCACGCTCCTTGGCACCAGCCACCTTGCTGCCCACAAGTTTCTCACCTTCTACTCTAGCCCAACACAGCAGTCAGAGGGACCTCGGAGGAGAGAAAACCAGACCATGTTTCTCCCCTGCTCAGATCCCTCCAATGGCTCCCACCACATGTACGTTGAAATTCTTCATTCTGGGCTCTCCCTGTCTCTGTAAACTTACTCCACTCAAGTCATGTAGGCCTTGCTCTTTCTTGAACACTCAGGCTCTTTACCCACTCAGGGCTTTTGCATTTGCTGCCCTGACCCCATCAGTTGCTCCTTGATTGGTTCTAGGCACTTTCAGCTCCTACTCATCCTTTGGGGCTTGACTGAAAAACACCTCCTCCACAAGGCCTTCCAGGATTACCTCGTCTACAGAGGTCTTCATCCCCTCTTCACTGTGCGTCACATCACCCTGTTTTTTCCCCTTTATGGTACAGATAATTACCCATAATTATCATGTCTGTGTGCTACCCCGGTCAAATGTCAACTCTGTGAGGATAGGGACTCTGCTTGTCTCATTCACAATTGTAGCCCGTGTGCCTCAAGCAGGGTTCAGTCGACATTTGGTAAATGAATAGTAATAATAATCAAAATGAATTTAGGGTGCATACGACATGCCAGCACTGTTGCAAGCCTTTTATGTACCAAACTCCTTTAATTCTATCCTAAGTCCACGAGAGAGGCTACTCTTTCTATCCCAGCCTAGGTCATGAAATGGGGTCACTGGGAAGTAAAGTGACTTACCCAAGGTCACCTGGCTGGTCAGCGGCAGGCAGGGACTTGGCCCTGTGCAGACTGAAAGTAGACTCTTGGTGCTTCCGCCTCGCACTTGGCGGCTGCACACTGCGGGGATGGATGGAAGGACCATCAGCAATCCTGGGGCTGTGAGTCTAGAAGGCACACGTTCAGGTGGCAGGGAGAGACAAATCTGATGCTGATGCCGGCACGGGGATAGGGGGCTAGCTCCGGGATAGGGAGTTCCCGGCGTGCGGGAGGGCGCATTCATCTCCCAGGGCTGCTGTAACAAATGGTCACAGTCTTGGGTGATGAAAACCACACAGATTTTCTTCTCTTACGGCTCCGGAGGCCAGAGTCTACAGTCAGTGTCACTGGGCTAAAGTCAAGGTGTCAGCAAGGCTGGGTCCTTCTGGGGCCTCGAGGGGAGAATCCGTTTCCTTGCCTTTGGCTTCTAGTCTCCCTGCGTTCCTGCCTTCCCTGCCCCGTGGCTCCTCCTTCCACATCTTCAGGGTGGACCTGCTTCACCTGCTTCTGCCGGTACTCTTTCTCCGACTCTGAACCTCCTGTCTCCCTCTTGTTAAGGACCTTCTAAAGACCAGTGTAGGGCACTTGGGTGGTTCAGTGGTTGCACATCTGCCTTGGGCTCAGATCCTGATCCTGGAGTCCTGGGATCAAGCCTGCTTCTCCCTCTGCCTCTGCCTCTGCCTCTCTCAGTGTCTCTCATGAATAAATAAAAAAAAAAAACTTAAAAAAAAAAAAAAAAAAGACTCATGCAGGGGCGCCTGGGTGGCCCAGTCAGTTTAACAACTGCCTTCAGGTGAGGTTTTGATCCCAGGGTCCTGGGATCAAGCTGCACATTGGGCTCCCTGCTCAGCGGGGAGCCTGCTTCTCCCTCTGCCCCTCTCTGCTGCTTGTGCCCATGCTCTTAAATAAATAAATAAATAAATAAATAAATAAATAAATAAATAAATAAATAAAATCTAAAAAAAAAAAAAGACCAGTGTGGTTACATTGGACCCACCCAGAAAATCAGAATTATCTTCCCATCTCAAGATCCTTCACTTAATCACAGCTGCACAGTCCCTTTCACTCTGGAAGGTAAAAATTTACAGGTTCTGAGGACGTGGATGTATATGGGGAGGAGGGTGCATTTTTCAGCTGACTCCAGAGGGTGGTTGGCAATTCAAATAGGTGTGGGAGGAAGACCTGGCTGAGAAGTCAGTGTTCGCAGACATGAGGGGACCAAGGCCATGGGCTACGGTGGCCTCAGGGCAGAGGCTTCAGAAGAACAGTGAGCATAAGGCCTGCAGCTGGTGTGTCCCTGGCATGGCCCAGTGAGCCCAGACAGGCCTGTATAGCTCGGCTGGGTGGGGAGAGGGACAACGGTGGAACATGAGGTCACAGAGGCGAGGGGCATAGGCCCTAAGAGGGCCATTGGGCAAGGACCTGGGCTTTTACTCTGGGTTGGTGGGAGCCAGGAGGCTTCTGAGCAGAGGAGGGACAGGATCTGGTGTTCATAAGCTTTCTCTGGATACCAGGTGGGATATCACCCGTTTGGGGCAGGAGCAGAAGATGGGAGGCCTGCTGGGGAACTGTTGCAGGGCCCCGGAGTGAGAGAGGCTGGCGACTTGGGCCAGAGGCTGTGATGTGTCCCTAGATTCTCCTTCAGGACCAGACATGTGCTCCCTGCTGCTGGGAGGGCTGGTGCAGGAAGATCTTGGCGGAGTCCTTCTCCAGGGAATGCCCTTGGCCAAAGGGAGCTGCCTTGTTTGAGGTTACTCTCCCACCCCAGAAAGCAGACTTTTCCAAAAACTGGTAAGTACAGGGAGATAAAGATTCAGCCCTCTGGACTCAATTTAGTGTGGCTATGAAAGGACATCTTAGCTCCAGATCTCACAGGATTAACTGCAGGGCCACACTTAGAGTGTGTGGGGCCCAGGTAAATGGGTGCATGAGCGCACCTAGAACGCGTGGGCTTGGGTAAATGTGTGCCTGCCGGCACACATGCAGAGTCTCTGTCCACATAAACGATTTGTTTAAAAAATGTATTTCAAGATTCATAGGCCCATGTAAGGTATAGTAATTTATCTTTGAAGGTATAGAATAATGGGTAGAGAAGAGGTATTTAGATATTTTTTGTCCAATCTGAGCACATAAAGTTTCTTCATAGAGTCCTGGCTCCATCACTCCCTGGTCAGAGCCATATTATACACGAAAAATGGAACAAACCATTCCCATGTGAAAACTATCAACATATCGTCCACTTATGGCTCTGTTCATTCACTTAGCAAGTGTTGATCATGTACCTTTGCACATACCCCCAAGACACAGCAGTGAACAAGATAGATATGATCCATCTGTTCTCAAGAAGTTCCAGTTTATAAGGATAGACAATATACAGCTAAATGAATAAATATATGGAAAACTTCAGACTATGAGAAATGTAGGAGTAGAAACAGAATGGGGGGTAACCAGTAGTGGGGAGCGGGGCCACTGTCTCATTTTGGGTGGTCTGGGAGGGCCTTTCTGAGGAGGTGGCATGCAGGCTGAGAGTCCTGAAGGATGAGAACGTGCTGCTGTGGGAGATCTGAGGGAACGGTGTGCCAGGCAGGGGGAACAGCACATGCAAAGGCCCAGAGAAGGAAACAGGGCCTGAGAATTGAAGGACCAGAAATGAGGCCAGTGTGCATGAGGCATAAGGCATTAATAAGGGTGGCTGGAGACAGGGACACGGAGGGACTCCTCGCAAAGCATCGAGTGGGATAGAAGGAGAAGGAAACCGTGGTGTCATTATTACTACAATGACAGTGGGCTTTGTGTTCAGCCCGATGCGCCAGAGACCTTCAGAGACCTCCAGAGACCTTCCCATTATTCCAGCTCAAGAACAGCCCTAACCTTCTCCCTTAAATCTATCAGCTGCAGCAGGTTGGCTCTGCTGGCTGCAACCCGCTCTCTGTTTATCAAAGGCTCTTGCAGGCACATTAAAACATATCAACCCGGCCCCCAGCAGAGGAGTCACAGAGAGCTTCGAATCAAAAGGAGCTGCTGATCATCATTACTCTAAGATACGCCTGCTTTCTCTTTGTTAAGGAATTAGACACAATACTTTAATCTTCAAAAACAGGTAAATAAAACTTGATCTCTCTATCGAATCAGGACCCTCAGGGAAATACATGTTTTACAGTTCCGGCATTTTGGCCAATATTTCCACATTCCCTTTTGTTTGTGTAAAGGGTTAGACTTTGCAAAAATATTTTCTCATGCACAAGTTCATTTGTACTCGTTGAAATGTGTGGAAGGTATTTCCATGTCGCACATATTTATAATTCTTTTCTAGATGAGATAAAAAAAAAAGAAAGAAAAGAAAATGCCTGCAAATCCTCAATTGTACGTACTTTCTGGTAAGCACGATGACTCACTTTTGCATTTTTTCCCTCGTTTCCCATTTCGTCCCCCCTCCCCTTTCTCCATAGTGTATGTTTAACACTACAAACCAGTGCTCCCACCGCTTTCATTCATGAGCATGTGGTGGGGGCATCTGTGATTTTTGTCCACCCAGCATCCACTCCTCCTCCTTCTGGCAGCTGTGCCCTGATTTTATTTTGGGCAAGCGATCCCTCCTCTTTTCAATCCACTAGCCTCCAGTTCTAGATTTGGCCTCGTGCCCCAGGCCTCAACAATCAGAATGTTCTCCTTCTTCGCCCCCACCCACATTCTGTTAGGTCAAAGTGGTTCCTGGGTGGCAAATGGAATTCAATGCCAGACTTGGTTTGATTTACTGGAAAGAATCTCTCTCTTTTCTCAGGACTTGTTTCTGTGAGGCTGTGAGCCAGGCCACAGAACAGAAAGGTCCCGTTTGTGTGTGAGGTCAAGGCAGAGGAAAGCAGCCAAGAATTGGAGAGAAATGAAGCCTTGTAGACATTATTAGCACTCCTGGATCCAGCCATGCCTGAAATCATTACTCCTGGAGCAGGTTTTCTCAACCTTGGAACTGTTTTACAGTTCTGGACTGGATCTTACTTTGTGTGGGGGACTGTCCTGTACATTATAGGGCATTTAACAACATCCTTGGCCTCTACCCACTAGATAGCATGTGGCACACTCTCTCTTACCCCCTCCTCTGCCCCCAGTGACAACCCCAAAAGTCTCCAGACATTGCCAAATAGTCTTGGAGGTGTGTATGTAAAATTACCTCCATTAACAATCACTGCCTTAGCCTGTCCATAGTTATGTAGGTCAATAAATGTCCTTTTTTCACTTATGCTTGTTTGAGTTGGGTTTCCATGCTTGTCTCCAAGGGGAACCCTTTACCGTTAGGATGCAGGGTGACACCCAAAGAAGGGTAGCCAGATGGCCGCCCCGAGTGATGGGGAGCCTTGCTGCCAAGAAGCCACTTCAGTCTGCAGCTATATCCTGAGGGCTGAGACCGGGAGCCTCAGAACTCACCTGCCTGTGTGATGAGAAACTGTCTCATGACCGCCTCCCAGGAAGACAGGCTGGGGGCACCTCAGCACAACTTGCCATCCTCTCACGTTCCAGGAGGGTCCCAAGACATTCTGCCAAAACTCAGATGAGCTGCAGTGGTCCCCCGGGGAGGCCGTGCGAATGCATGCAGGACCCCCAGGGTGCCACGGTGCATTTGCTTCCTGCAGCGATTATGAAAATAGGGGTGATTAAAACTACATTTTGCCACTATAATAAGCAGTCCCAAACTCATACGGGGCTTCAATCATCTGCAAAGAAAACAGGGCAAAAACATCACCGACTCAAGTAGATATTTCCAAATTTCTAAATAGTTGGCATTTTCAAGGCCAAACATCCGAGACTCTTGGTTATTAATTTCCGTAGCTAGAGCAGACACTTGGCGACAAGCTGACTTTGGTCACTGTCTCAGAGCAGGGTTGGGGAGGGCTGCCCTACTCACAGCTGAATCCATATCTTGCTCAGAAATTCTCACCCTTCCCACACTCCCCCAGCCCCATGGGGACCCCGATGTGTACACAACAATGATGCAGGCATCCTGGCCCTTGGAGGTTTCCTCTGAGAGCTGGTCCCCCCGAGGAACGTTCCGGCACTCTGTTGTTCTCACTTGAGATGATGCTGGAGGTGTGATGCTGGCCTTGTCTTAGGCCCAGAGAACCCAAGATTGAGAAGGAAAAGGAGGGCATGTCAATAGGGAGGCCGGGAGCCAGGACTTGGAGGCAGAGGCTCATTCCCAGGCTTTGGGAAGAAGGAGGAGAGCTGAGACTCTGGGACCCACTTCAGACTTTAAGGTTTCCTTTCCTCCAGCGAAGATCCAAATTCACACCATCCCTGAGGAGAGAGAGGTCAAGGGCTTCCAGGCTGTCCTTGGCTGGGGACCCCCAGGTTCACCACTTCCTTGATCTTGAAGTAAATTCAAGACTCAGTGCGGGGATGGAGGGGGAGCGCCTGGGTGGCTCAGTTGGTTAAACGTCTGCCTTTGGCTTAAGTCATGATCTCAGGGTCTTGAGATCGAGCTCTGCATTGAGTTCCCTGCTCAGCTCCTCTGCCTCTCCCCCTGCTCATGCTCTCTCTCACACACATGCTCTCTTTCTTCCAAATAAATAAACAAAATCTTATAAATAAATAAATAAATAAATAAATAAATAAATAAATAAATAATTCAGGACTGGGGCTAAGTTGAGGCAGGTCAGGCATTGGCCTTGGGACCAAAAATGTGGGGCTGCCCCCAAATCTCAGTAATAAAGATAAATATGATTTTAATGCGATCTTTTAAAAATCAAAACGAATGCAAAAAACAATCTGCAATAAACAAAATACCAGATTTTAAAATAGAGACAGGATCTGTTGTTTTATTAGGAGCTGACATTTGACATATATGCCTCTAACTTCCTGATCGATTGCTAAACCAGTCCTATTTTTAAATATTATGATGAGACCCATGGCTTATTCAATAAATAAAAGCCCTAACCAGTCAATTTATATCAGAAACAAATCGTGATATTTTTTTTTTCTGAAACAGCTGACCCGGATTTTCACAATTTTTTATGATCCGAATAGATATGATGTTTGAGTCATTCATTGACAGAAATGCCCAAGTGAGTTGGTTGACAATAGGAACAATCAAAACAATTAAACCTTAATCTCAGTGGCCAACCATTTAGGGTTTGTAAATCCAGCTATCAAAATTCTTACAGTGAACTCAGGATCATCACGCCCTCTGTCCCACAGGACCCTCCTCAAGTGAAATGAGGAGTATTTCTCAGGTCTGCAGAAACCCAGAGAAGGAAACTCACTTTATGATCTGAAGGGAGATGAAAAGCTTATTTTAACAGCGCATTTCAAATGCATTCTGTGCTCATGACAGAGGCATCCAAGTACCTATATCATTTAGAAAGCTGCAGGAGGGCGAATAATGAATGTGGAATATGCGAACGATTCATTTTGCTTTTTAAAAAATGCAACCGAGCCACAGAAGGCTTCACAAAAGATCTACAGACAAAATAAAACCTCGCTGTTTGCAAAGTCAAAGCAGTAAAGAGATGATTAAGCAAAAACAAACCTGAGATTTAACCTTAACAGAATTGAACATTTTAATTTTTTAAAAGGTGGAGAAAATGCCATAAAAGGGTGTCGGCCGGTTAAGGAAACTGCTATGAAAATGAGAATGATGTGCTCTGAGCTGTTCACAGCTCTGTCCCCAGAGTGTGAAATTAGCGACTCAGACGGATTTCACAGGCACTTCGGGGGAGCGTGGCGCTGTGGCGGCGGATTTGCGACAGGGACCTCCCCGCCAAGTCCTGCCCACTTGCAAGCTGCTGTCGCTATTCATGCAAAGCACAGATAATCCTGAGTGTCTGGAGCGTTTTGCATTTATATTGAATGCAGCCTCTCCTTCCGTGGGAGTGAGTCTAGCCCATGGGTGGAGTGCCCGGAGGAAGCGTCGCAAGACTAACATTCTCACCAAAATCCTATTTTCTCTTTTAAGAAAATCTCCATCCATATGGATTACATTTGTTGGAAATGTTGGGGAAATATATATAAAATAAGAATATGGTTAAAAACGTTAAACCTTAAAATATCTCCAAGGGGAGCAAGGAATTCTGAGTCTGAGTTTTAGGTCTGGACCGATGGATGGTGCCGTCTCCGTCACACCAGGGTCTGGAGAGTGGGTTTGGGGGAGATGGAACAGAGAAGAGAAACCTCGGGGAACAGTGAGTGGGAGGAGGGGTTTTTCCTGATTCTCTTCCTGTCTGTCTTGGTTTCATCCAGGTGGTTTTACACAGCAACCGAACACATGTGGGATTATTCCTTGTCACACTGTCGCCTTGTCTCGGTAAATGGATAGAACCCAGCTTGGCACCAGATAAAGGGATTTTTATCCAGATATCCAGATATCCCCAGATAAAGGGATTTTTCTTAAACTCAGCTAACAGGCCCCAGAATTCAGTTACCCCAATAACCAAAGAAAACAATTGTCTCAGGAGAAAACCTTAGTCGTTTTGGCATCTCTCAAAGCACTTTGGACTGTTTTATTGACTAACTCTTGGGAGCGTTATATTTTCTAAACATAACCCGATGTCAATCATTAACACATCACTTCCCTTTCAAATGCAGCGTTCTCCCTTTTATGGCTTCCTTGCTGTTGGCAGGTGTTTGACACCTCCCAGACACGGTCTGAACTTTGAACAGTCTTATGGAAAATTTGAGATGGTGTTAAGAACCGGCTCCCAGCTCTCCCACACACACCGTGGCAACCTCGTACTAACATTGGCTTAAACAGTTACAAAGCATGTTGGCGCCCGTCATTCAACAGGTGAGTCAGCGATCCAAGGAGGTCTCCAAGGACCGGACCCTTTCCATCTCGGCTGTGGTCTTCTGGGTGGGCTTTTGGGTGAGGCTGGAGACCCTCCTCGGTATCGAAGGTCACTGGGTTCAGAAGAAACCATACGGCGAAGAAAGGTTTGGAAGCTTTCTCAGGGGAGCAAGCAGGGAGTTTTCTAGAAAACTCTGGCAAAACATTTCTGGAATCTTCTTGGCCCCAACTGCATTGTATGTGTGCTCTTGACCAAATCACTGCCAAGGGAAATGGATGGGTTTACCCTCAGACCAGTGCTCTTGTTGGTGAGGGGGATGAGGTAGGGTCAGTTCCTTGGAGTCCCATGGGAGGTGAGGGGAGCAGGAGGTTCCTGAGAAGTCAAGGACCTTTTTTGGGAGGATGGGTCGCGGATGTAGTAGGCAGTCGGCAATTCCCACTGCTGTCCTGGAAAAACCCACCACCTCCCCTCCACTACCCTGACTGAGGGAAAACTGTTTTCTTCTCACTCACCGCTCACACCAAACACCTCTGTGACCAGATGTGTGCACTTCTTCCCACACCAGCCAATTCTGTGACCCCAGCTGGGTGTCCTCTCATTCAGTTCAGGTCTGACACTGTCTCCCTGGAGTTAGAATCAGACCCTGCAGGTTAAGGGCTCGGTCTCCCCAGCCCATCCTCATTTCGGATCCCAGTCACGAGTCCCAGGCTGTCCCTTGTACTTCTGGCTGACAGGCTATAATTTGGGGTTCCCACGACCTCCTCCCTGAATTTGATAATTTGCAGCTCATAGAACTCAGGGGAAAATACTTCCTTTTGTTTACTGGTTTGTTATAAAGGACATAGTAAAGAATACAGATGAACAGTGAGGTGAAGAGACATGTAAAGAGTGGTCTGGAAAGGTCCTGAGTGTGGGTGCTTATGTCACTGTGGAGTTGGGGTACATCACTCCCCAGTGTGTGCATGTGTTCACCAACCCAGATGCTCTCTGAACCCCATAGTTTAGGGATTTTTATGGAGGCTTCATCACTTGGGCATGACCCATCATTAGCTCAGGCTGATGACACCTAATCTCAGCTTGGTCTTTCTGGTGACCAGCTGCCATCCAGGAGGCCACCAAGAGTCACCTCATTAGAACAGAAGGTGTTCCTATCACCCAAGAAATTCCAAGGGATTTAGGAGCCCTGTGTCAGAAACAAGTTCAAAGGCCAAATATTAGGGCAAACCAGGGGCACATCTTCAAATACCCCTTCTTCCCTAAGGATTGTTGTCTGATACTCAAAAATAATTTCACAGATGTGGAAAGGGAGACACAGAGAAAAGCAATAACCCATCCACGTCCCCATAGCCAGCGAGCGACAGAGCCAAGCTTCAATTCCCTGCAGCTTCCCTCATGACCCCTGTCCTTCCTCCTCTGCAGTAGGAGGTAAGAAGTACCCTGCTTGGGACACTGAGAGCTGAACTGCCTCATGTGGCAGCATGTCGGCAGCCAGTGTTTGAAGCTGTCAGAAGTAGATGTGGACCAAAGGTGCCTCCCATGCATTGGTGGTGGGAGTGTAAAATGGTACAGTCACTTTGAAAAACTTTTGCAGTTTTAGAAAATTAAAATGCACATCTGTTCTCTAACCCAGGAATTCCACCCCTGGGTGTGTATGCAAGAGGCATGAAAACACATCCACAGAAAGGTAGGAACAAGAGCACTCATAGCACCTCTTTCCATAATGGCCCCAAACTGGAAACAACCCAAGTGTCCATCAATAGGAAAATTGATAAACAAACAGTAGGATATCCATACAGTGGAGTACTACTCAGCAGTAAAAAGGGACCCACTCCCGAAGCTTGCCACAACATGGGTAAGTGTTATTATTATTATAATTTTTAAAAAGATTTTATTTATTTATTCATTAGAGACACACAGAGAGAGGCAGAGACATAGGCAGGGGGAGAAGCAGGCTCCCTGTGGGGAGCCCCATGTGGGACTCGATCTCAGGACTCCGGGATCGCTACCTGAGCCAAAGGCAGATGCTCAACCACTGAGCCAACCAGGCATCCCAGGAAGGGTTATTATTAATTAGATGTGTTGCTTTCAGAAGTATCTAAGTTCAGAAGCCACCAGAAAGGGTTGATTCTGAGTGTGTACTGGAGGTCAGGAGGCAGGGACCAAGGACGAATACTATGTTCTCAACCTTTCTGTAATTTTGGTAATTAGAAAAATCATGTACTATTTAATTTAATGAAACTTAAAGGGTCTCCTTCTCTCTGCCCATTGACCTTCAGTTAAGACTTCAGGTATGTAACTGGAAGCCCCACTTACTCAAGTTCAACTGGGATATTTAGAGTCCAATTTGGGGAAAATAGAGAGCAAACCTATAGAACTACACAACTCAGTCCAGAGCCCATGAAATTAATCATCTAAGTGACCAGGACTTGCTGGGTCTGGCCTGAGAGTGGCTCAGCAGAAGTGGCTCATTCCCAGGGAGAGACACGATGGGGGCATCTCATATGAAAATGACTTTGAAGCTGAAGCCCCTACACCCACAGGTCACCTGTGGCCCCAGAGGGATGCCACCGCCAGCCCTCAGCCAGGAGCCCGTAAATGAACTAGAAAAGTGAGTAAAGGAAGGTGTGCTGTTTTACATGAATTAAGAATTCATGCATGCTGATTGGCATTGCAGTCTCTGGAGGAATTCAAAATGCAAATGAAAACAACCTTTGCTGAACCAGTCCTCCCTGCTTCGAGAAAGCTCCAGACAGTGAATCCAGAACTTAAAAAATAAGAGACAGAAAGAAAAAATTAGAGGTTTGCCACTCGTATTACATAAGTATTTATCATGTTCAAAGAAGCAGAACTTGGAATGTGATTTGTTTTACAGAAATCCGATTTAGACACGTCTTTCCATAACTTTTCTAAGGCCTGTCTGTGGTTGTTAACCTGCCCGTTGTCTGGGTCCCGCCCACCTGGCTGTGCTCAAGCTCCCTGGGGGATGGGATCCCCAACGTGCAGTGTCGCACCTGCCACATGTTAGGAATCTAGGAGATGCATCTTGTGGGAAGGGTGAGTGAAAGGTTTATTTATCCCAAGTTGCTTTTTTTCCATTTGGTTTCCAAGGACTATATTATTAATATTTTAGGTAGATATTCCAGTAAGACTTGGGTAATCTTTCATGGTTTTTTTTTTGTTTGTTGTCGGTTGACTTTGTTTTGCTTTGGGATCAGAACTCTGCAAGCAGCAGAAACCTACTGTAGTTGCCAGAATACACATGCTTCAAGTGTTTTTGATGTTTTGATCGCCCTGCTTAAGACATGAATTTAAGACACAGCTTCTGAGAGAGAGAACAGGTTGTCTAGACTTGGGTCAGTGGCCACCACTTGAGGGGACCAGGCGCTTTGGTTGGCAGGTCCTCCAGGCTGTATCCAGTAGTGAAAAGTTTTGTTCCCACAAAAGAAATGGAAGCTGTTATTGGAGAAAGAGAAAAATCCGATGGCAGAATTGCATGGAAACAGTGGTTCTCAACCCTACCGCCTAACTCAGCACCTGCCTTTATACAAATATCGTATAACGCTGCTCTACGCCCCTGAAATGAAAGTCATGAGTAACATGACCTACCTATACACATAATTTAAAAAATTAGAATATCGTCCTGGCCATAATATCAGGGAGAAAGAAAAGGAACCGAACTTAGAGAATATTGCTTATAATAAAAATAATAAAACAGTAGAACTATACAAAATTAAAGGATAATAAATATGCCCCCAGGAGCAGCTATACTATAAGATTTAAAGAATCCGTGAGATGTTTGCCTCTGCTGTTGATGAGTAAGTGGATTTAAAAGCAGCAAGATAGGGGCACCTGGGTGGCTCGGTTGGTTAAGTGTCCAACTCTTGATTTTGGCTTGGGTCATGATCTTAGGGTCGTGGGATTGGGGTCACTTCTCTGTGCTGCACGTGGAGCCCGCTTTAGAGTCTCTCTCTCTGTCTCCCTCTTCCTCTGCCCTTTCTCCCCACAACCCCGTATGGGCTCTTTCTCTCTTCCTCTCAAAGAGAGAGACAGAGACAGAGACAGAGAGACAGAGAAGCAAAACAATCAGGAGCCAGCCTGTACAAGAAATGTTTGAAATGAAAGGGCAGATGAGGGGTGGGCATTGGAGTAAAACCTATTCGATGTACATTAACAGGTGTAAGACCTTTGGGTTCCTAGGTTTGAAGCTCAGTTAATTATAAACAGGGCTCTTACGGGAAGATCCAGAAAGACATTTAAAAGTCATAGGGGATGTAGGGGGACTGTGTTGCATGTGGCAGGAGTTGTAGCATCGCTGGGCTCCTGTCCACTAAATATTAGTAGCCCCTGTAAGGAAAGCTTGGGAAAGATTTTGAAATTTAGTGAGTGTCTTAAGTAGCTCATCAACCTAGGTGATCATCCCCTTCCCTTGTCTTTGACCAGACTATTTTACAATTCTGGAAAGATAAGATTAATTTGTGGCAAACTGATAGTAATGCAAATCATTCCTATCCATAGAAAACCATGTTATGTCCAGTGGGGGTTTAATCGACTTCTTCCACTGTTATGGGAGAAGCCAATTTTACGTGTATTAATGAAATTCATTTCAACATTCCTAATGATCTACAAATAAATGTGTTTGCACTTTGGATTTTTCTTTGACTTGGTTTGAACTTTTCTGGTTCCTCCATTCATTACTGAGTTAAATAAAACCTTTGACACGTTCATTGAATATTTGTATGACAGCCATGATTTTACCTTTTTTTAAAAAAAGTATTCTTTTACAATCCCCATCCTTGTGCAACCCAAAATTAAAAAAGTTGTGCAACCCCTCAACTTTTCAAACTCCCCGTAAGACAATACTATACACATTGAGTCACTGTGTTAACACACACACACACACACACACACACACACAGAAATGCCAAACCTAAGGAAACCTAATCCATATTCTCTGATCTCTACCCTGTGGCCACGTGGCGCAATAGTTGACTGAGTGATACATTGCTCCTGCTTCACAAATCTCCCACTTTGGGTTTTTAGGGTTTGAAGGCTCAGCCTCAGGGTGAGGTCCTTGAGATCACACTTTGTTCAAAGCCATTTTGATTTAACCAACATCCTCAGCTTTTTGGCTCTTGTATGAGGAAGATCACAACTGGAGATGACCCACCACCCTTCGGCATTAATGTGAAAGGGAATTACATCCTGTGTAATTCTAATCTTCTCGGCCACGGTTGTTTTCTTGGTGTCATGGGGCTATTTCTAAGAATCAAAAGGAAAATTAAGGAGAAAATCCGAGAAGACCACCCCTTAGTCTCAAATCCTGTTAAATCTTCAACAAAACCGAACTCACCAGGGCTTGACGAAATAAGCTCGTACGCAGAGAAGGGCACGGTCGTGGTGGGGAGACTCTGCAGCTTTCTTCATAATCCCAGTTCTTTCCATCTGGACAACAGCAGACAGTGAGGGGTTCCCAGTTGCCCAGTTTTCTGTCGGGCTGTGTGGAACGGAAGCGACTATGCTTTGATCTCCGGACTCAGCACTCATTTCCCTAACCCTGGTCCTTGTAAGAGCAAGGGACAGAAATCATCACCGAAGCCTTGCCGCAGAGCATGGAAGGGGCTTGGCCATTTTTCTGTTCTGGTGCTTAAATGGATTGTACTGACAGATTAGGGTCATGCCAAGAGACCAGGAGGTCGGGGTAGGGAGGATGAGATCTTCTTCCTAAAATCCTTATACTCCTATCAAAATAGGACACATTGCTAACATAGAATAGGGCATCTGTCTAAAGGGCTCTTCTGAGAAATTTTATGATACTAGGATAGTAATTGCTGTCAAATATTCAAATATTACAAAATACTCCAAAGTGTAATTTGAGCACATGACAGTGTACGACTAATACATTAGTTCCCATACATTGTACAGGTGCATCCCTCTTTGCACCCCACCTCGTTCAGGCTGCGTGAACACATGCCACCCCCCTTCATTCAGGTGGCTTACCTTCTCCCTGGTGAGACCACCCTTGACCACCCATCGAAAATAATGCCTTCACCCTCTCTGCCTTCTTTTGCACTTTACTTTCTCCATAGCACTTTTTCACTTCTTGATGCTATATTGCATTTCTATTTCTTAAAAGATTTTATTTTTTATTTGACAGAAAAAGAGGGAAGAGGGGCAGAGGGAGAGGGAGAGAATCTCATGCAGACTCCATGCTGAGTGTGGAGCCTGACTCGGGGCTTGATCTCATGACCTTGAGGTCAGGACCTGAGCCAAAACCAAACCAAGAGGCAGACCTCAACTGACTGTGCCACCCAGATGCGAGCACTTTCTTTCTCTCTCTTTCTTTCTTTCTTTCTTTCTTTCTTTCTTTCTTTCTTTCTTTCTTTCTTTCTTTCTTTCTTTCTTTCTTTTCTTTTTTCTTTCTTTCTTTCTTTTTTCTTTTTTCTTTCTTTCTTTCTTTCTTTCTTTCTTTCTTTCTTTCTTTCTTTCTTTCTTTCTTTTTTTCTTTCTTTCTTTCTTCTTTCTTCATTGTTATTCTTCCCATTAAAAGATCAGGTCACAGCAGGGATTTTGTTCTATCCACTGTTTTAACTCTGGTGCCTAGGGCAGACCTTGGCGCCTTGTAGGTCCTCAGCCAGTATTTGCTGGATGAACATGCCTCTACCATTCTTTAAAGCACCCATCTAGACTCATCTCTGTCTTGAGCCTTTTGGGGTGCCCTTGAGAGTCAGTCTTCTTTTCTCAATAGCCTCATTATATTCTTGCATCTGGCACATGTTTTTTGAGCTTCTTGGTGTGAGCTTTTAGCTTTACCAGGGGGCTGGATTGGGAAGAGAACAGAATCCCTTCCTCATGGAGCTGCCATTCCCATGGGGAAAAATGGGCGCTAAACATGTTGCTGGTAACTCTGTCTAGTTCTTAGATGCCCCTGTACCTCATCGTATAGTTACTTTGATCATTTGGTCAAAAAACATGTGTGTGTGTGTGTGTGTGTGTGTGTGTGTGTGTGTGTAGAAAGGGTTTACCACTTGTCAGAGACTGAGCCAGGCATAGGCAATCTGAAAAGTGAATAAATGATCAAAATTAACTTTAAAGGACTCACAGTATACTGAGCAGAGAGGTAGTGAGGCAAACAGGGCCATAGTAATAGCAGTGATGTGAGGTATGTGCTAAAGCAGAGGGAGTGGGGTCAGATTCTAGGCTGTGGATGGTACTGAAATAACCAGGAAGAAATCAGAGAAGACTTCACAGAAGAGGTGACAGATGTAGAAGAAAGAGTAGGAGTTCACTCTGAGAAGTGACACTGAGGGAAAGGCATTTGGGCAGAGGGAACAGTCAATGCAAAGGCCTAGAGGCCAAAGAGCTGCTGATGACCAAAGAAAGTGGCCAAATTTTCTAAATGATGGCTCCACTCCTCATGTCCCAATCCAATCCTGAGTTATCTTTTGAGAGCTGTCCAAGCGCAGGGCACAGCTGAGGATGCAGAGAAGCACAAAGGACGTCCTCTGACCTCCTGGAGCACTGTCTCACCTGGCAGGCAGCAGGCACGTAAAGAGAAGCAAGAGTGAAAGATCTGATACATGTTCAAGGCATCATTAGATGATCACTGGGCACACATTGTGAATTTGTGCCTGATTCACTTGGTAAGGATAGAGTAGCAAAGTTCATTAGATAGTGGCCAGGTCATTCATTCATTCATTCATTCATTCACAAGTATTTCTTACATTATGTACTCGGCACATCTCTGAGGTGCTTGGGAGAGAGAGGTAAACAGGAAAGATGAGATCCCTGTGCTCATGGAGCTTATACTGAAAATTCATCCCAAATGCGGTGAACAGATGAGTAAAGAAGACCTTTCTAGAAGATGGCAGTGCTATGAAGTAAACACAGCAGGGCAGAGGACTAGCAGGGGTACGAGTGGGGAGCAGGGGCCCCCTTCAGCTACAGGGTCCAGGAGGAAGCCCCTTTCATCCCCATTAGAGCTGAGGCTTGAGCTTGGAGGAAGAGGCAGTGTGTGAAGATGCTGGAAAAGCAGGTGCACAGGCCGGGAGGTGGGACAGCAGAGCCAATGTGGCTGCAGGGGTGGGGAGCACAGAATTGAGGTGGATGAGGTCAGCGGGGCAGCAGATTGGAGCCTCGTAGCCCTGGTGAGGAGATGGGTCTCTTCTCCTTGGGAATGCAATGGACAGGAGCCTTCATTTCCGCAAACTGCCTGGAGGTGTCCTTCTCTCTCTTACTGGGGACACCTGACATGAAGGAAGCCCTCACAACATTTAATTTATTTTAATTTGGACTGTTGAAGCCTATCAAGCTATTCTATTGCCATCCCCAAGGGTCCTCCCCCCTTCCTGCCCTCGATTCTCCCTCGTCCACCTGGTCTGTTCATGCAGTGACAACTCCCCTCTGACGCTGAGTCCCTAAGCCACCCAATTTCCTGCGTATTATTAAAATGATTAAAACACAAAATCAGAGCACAGCTGTTATCTTTCTCGTTGAGCCACAGAGAAAAGAAACAGGCAGAGAAAAGAAAAAAACACGACCCTGGGACGTTGGATCATATCGGCCCAGCACAGCGAGACAAAGGCTGGCGATCCTCGGGTTGGCATGTGACGGTTCACCGGGCGCTCGGCACAAGGACGCTTTGAAACAATGACACCGCGTGGAGGCTCTCAGTCACCGAGGTCACAGGGGAGCCAGAGAGGGGATCACTTAGCTACGGGCTTAAGTATATCAGCCAACATCTATGGAGCACTTGCGGTGTGCCAGGCCCGCTCTAAGCATGCACTTGTGTTAATCTAATCCTGACATCCGCCCTTGGAGAGGGGCAATGGTATTAGCCATGTCTCACACATGGGGAAACTGAGACCTAGGGTGGTGAGGGAGGCCTTGCTATTTGTCCCACAGCTAGTGAGAGATGGACTCTGCAGCCTGGTAACTGCACACCCTGAATCTGCAAAGCCCTGCACCAGCGGAATACAGCAGATGATGTGCTGGAATGAAGAAAATCAGGATTCCGCGCTCCCCAGCCCCTTCTTGCATAGGATCTCGTACCGCGTAGCTGGGCTGTCACTCGGGGGCTCCCAGTTTCTGGAAAACAGCCTCTCAGAGACTGTTCCTCCCATTCCATGTGGTGGGCTGACACTCTTCCAGTAAATGTTGTCTGCTTCTGACTCCCTGGTGTCTGTGTGCAGGTGCACATATGTGTGTGTGTGTATGTGTGTGCATGTGCATAAGGCAGTTAAGAGCAGGGTGTCCGGAGTCAGGCAGCCTGGGCTTGGGTCCTGGCTCAGCCGCCCCCAGGAACAACCTCAGGAACATTGCTTATGCTCTCTGTGCCTCAGTTTCCTCCTCTGTCACACGGTGACAATCAGCCCCCATCTCGTAGCGTCGATGTGAGGATTAGGTGCGTTAGTCCGAGTGAACTTAGATAGGGTCCCAGGCCAGGGTGGGTGCTGGATGAAGCTTCCGTGATTACCACTGTTCATCTCCCCACCCCACTCCTGTCTGTGTTGTGCATGCAGCCTGAACTCTCTCTCCCCGGGGACAGCTGCTCTCCTGAGCACAGGGGAGAAGCATCCTGGTCCCACTGGCACACAGCCGGGTGACCTTGGGCCGGGTACTTCACCAACTTGTGCCTTGGTTTCCTCTTCTGGAAAATGGAGCAGCAATCACACTTCCTACCTGTTGGGGGGATTAAATGAGTTCCAGGAGCACTCGAGGTTAGCACATCAAGTGTAGTTGGGTTGCCCTCCCCTGGATCTTCATTTGGCAACGTCATGTTTGCACGTCTCCTTAGTGAGGCCTTCCTGACTGTGTATCTGATGGAGCTCATTGCCCAGCTCAGGTCACTCTCCATCCCAGCAGTCGGCAAGGCACAGTTAAGGGGCAAATCCAGCCTTCTCCATGTTTATAAATAAAGCTTTGTTGAAATAGCCACACTGATTCGCTTACATACCATCTATGGCTGCTTTCTCACTGTAGTTGTGACAGGGACTGTACCCTAGAGCCTAAAACATTTAGCATCTGGCCCTTTACATAAAAGGTTTATCAGCCCCTGTTCCATCCACATTCCATTTGATTTCCATCCACCTTTGGGCTGCTCCCCAGAACCAGACACTGAGGCAAGAGAAGGAGTTTATTCTAGAAGACCCTGCAGGGCAGTGGGGCAGTGGGACAGGGCAGGAGCTGCCACATGAACCTCAGAGTCCTAGTCATTACCATCAGAGACCAAATCTGGAGTGTTGGCTCCCAATGCTTCCTGGGTCAGGGGGACACCATCAGGAGGCGTCTGGGGCTTGTGGTCAGATCGCAGGTGGCAAGGACTGGTTATGAGTGTTGAGGAGCGTGGGCTGTGCTGAGAATTACATCGTTTTGTCATCTATCCTTGCCTGTCCCCTGCTGGATGGGGGTCTCATCACGGTGGACCTTCACAGAGTAGGGACAGTGATGGATGTTGGCTGAGGGCATCGGGGTGCTCCTTCCCCGAGGTCTCTCTGCCATCATGATCACAGATGCCATAGATTTTGCCTCCTCTTCTGCTCATTTTTGGTAAGACATGTGGGTTTGCTTTGGGTAGCAGACAGGGAAGTCGAGGTCCAGAAATGTGACCTATTTCAAATCTTGCAGCTGCCTAAGGGATCTACTCAGAGACCAAGACCCTCCAGGTCTTGGCTTGTCTCAACATAATCTCTCACCTGCCACTGCCTCAGTGTCCTCTACACGGTGGAAGGACAGAAGGGCTCACCCACCCCCTCCACCCAATACCCACCCGGTGTGCTCAATGCAGCCAGAGGGATCACGGAATGCACCAAACCCACAGGTCACCCTGCTATCTAAATGTCTCCATGGGCTTCACCCGGCCCTAAAAATAAGACAAAAGCTCCCAAATGTGCTGTGTCAGTTGGGGTTGGTTTAATTGTGAGTAGCAGAGCCTCAAAAGAACAGTGGTCTAAATAAAGAAACAGAGAAAAGAGTTTGTGCGTCTGGGCCCAGGAAGTCTGGGAAGATGGTCAGGAGGCCATCAGAGAGGCAGCCACGGTCACATCCCGTGGGGCTGGTAGGGGGTGGACTTTACTCTGGTTGTGGGAAGAAGTCAGAGGCTTCTGAGCAGGCGAGATGCTTTTATTGACTTTGAAAGGATGTGCATGTCTTAGCCTGCGTGTTACATTTGTTTGAGCGACTGTTTGGTTAGTATCTGCCCTCCCAACCTCTACCTCAAATGGACCATCCCTGGTGGCAGGGGCCAAGCCTATTTTTTTTCTCAGCAGCATCTGTCCTGCTTCTAGCACATTGCCTGACATATGGCAGATAGTCAATAAATATTTGTTAAGGCAAGAGAGCAGGAAGGGACAGAATGCTTAGGGAGACACTGGGGGGGCCTCTCTCTGCCTGTTTCCCTCCATGTCATACGTGTAAATCCCGGGTGGACCGGCTCCGTCACCTGCCAGGCTGTGTCGGCATCTGATGTTTAGCATATAAAAATCTTTCAGGAACAATCGCATTGATCCTGAGGTTGACTTCGTGCTGAGCGAGAATAAGGAATGATTCAAGCCACTTGGACAACAATTCAACCGTCTCCTCCTTACTTTGAAGGAAAGTGGCTAAAGAGACAGGCCTCCAGGGAAGCGGTTACAGTGCTGCGTGCCATCCTTGAGGAGACACGTAACTGGAGGATGATTTATTGCAGCCTTCCGGTGTGGGAAGAGCCAGCGGCTTACAGGGGAAAAGAGCTCCTCTGTGGCCACCCGCCCCGAGAGACCAGTGAGCATTTGTACTTCGTTTAGCTCTAAGGAAACCCTGACCTCCTTTCCTGTACTCGGCAAACTTGACACCTTATGAATTGCTGCCTCTTGGTGTAAGTCCAGCTGCTCAGCCTGCCAGCCTCCCTTGCAGCTAGGGCTGGGCCAGTTGTCTCCGGTTGCGCTCATCATCTGCAACCACACACCTAAACTTTGAATGGGAGTCTTGTCCTTTTGAGAAACAGGAACCTCCTGAAATCGGTTCTGGGGATGGCCAGTGAGTGGGACGGGCTGACACCAGTGCTTTGAGCAGTGGGAGCCATAGGGTCTATGCCCAGAGGTAGGGTCTATGCCCAGAGGTATCTTCATCCCCCAGAGCTCCGGGGGATGATTTTTGGACCAAATGCTTAGCTATGCGGCCTTTAAGTTTGATTATCTATTTCCTTTCTGGGAAGCCTTGTAGCTACCCAGTATGTTTTTGTAAATTCCTTTTCTGCTTAAATTTATGGGGGCGAGTTCTGTTGTTTTCAGCTAACCGCTGTGACTTACACATGGGGCAGGGATGTGGAGCTGCCTCGAGGTACCAGTGAGGCAAGTGGTGATGAGGAAGGTGCGTGTGCTCTGGACTTAACCGGGCACCTGGGAACAGAAACTGTGTAAACCACCACAGGCTGTCTATGACCGATGCCACCGACTTCCTCTCATTTAGTCATCCATAAATATTTATTAAGTACTGACTCTACCGAGCACTGTGCTCGTTGCCAGGGATAAAGTACTGAAGAGGGCAGACAAGCGCCCTGTCCTCTTGGGGCTTCCGTTCTGGCTGGGCAGGCAGCAAGAGATAATAAATAAATGAATAAATGAGATACGTTGAGGTCGTGAAAGAAAGGATGAGAAGGTGGCGACCGTCAAAGGCTGCTTTCTCCAAGGCGGTCAGGGCATAGCACTCTGATGGGTCAGTCTTACAGATGAGAAGCAGCCTGCCAGGCTGAATGTTCAGGAACACAAGTCCCGGGTGGGAGAAGTGGTGAGCGGCACAGTGGCTCTGAGCAAGAAAGGACGTGGCATGTTACAGGAGCGCCAAGGGACCAGGTCATGCTGGGCCGCAAAGGCCATGGTAAGGCATCTGGATCGCATTTGATGGGAAATCATTGGAGAGAGTTATGCAAAGGAGTGATGGGGCATGACTTGCAGTGTAGACATGGCGCGTGAGCCTGTGCGGGTGGCAGGAAGCAGGGGGACCCAACACGGGTCGGGAAGTGTTGCCTACCAGGGAAGCTCAGTAGAGACTCAGCATCCAGGCCCTTTATTGGGAGGCTGGTCACATAGGCACCCTCCCCCCAGAATCCACACAGGCAGGAGGAAAGCCAGTGCTCAGCATAAACCATACCGTTCATCTGTCCCGGGTAAAGATGGGGAGGGGTACAGAGGAGGGGGGTGCATGGGTTCAGAATCTACTTAGGGGGTTGAGCTGTCAGGAAGGGCTGATGAGCTGGGTGGGGGGCATAAGAAAGGGAGGTGTCCGTCTCTGGGAATCATGGGAAGGGGAATTCATTACCATCACGGGGCACTTTTGAGTTCAAACATGCGGCTGCAGGTGTCTCTCTCACTTAGTCACAGAAGTTTCACAATGAGAAGGATCCCATCTGGTGTGACTGCTTCCTTTGACAGATGAGCACACTGAGGCCCGGGAAGGGCTAACCAGAGAGTTAGTAGTCGACAGGAGACTGGATTCTCCATGCTCTGATTTCCAAGTAAGTGCTCTTTTAATATACCCTTTTGAGGATGACTAGAAGGATCGGGGGTCATAGAATGTTAAGGCCGGAAATGACTGCGTGCTGCTTGCTAAGCTGGTTTCTCAGCCTCCAGCCCACCCTTGTAAACTGTTCTGTAATGCTAGGGCTGAGCCTCTATAGAGTCCGTTTATCCTTTTCCTGTTGGCTTTTCACTGGGTGCTGTATATGCAGGTTGCAGCAGCCTGGGCCCCTTCGAGAGGCAGAACCATACAGTGATTTAAACAGGGGAAGGGTTATATAAAGAATGATTAAATTATGATAAAAAGAGTCACTATGGGATATAAGGAAAGACTAGCTGGTTTCCTAGGGCTGAGTCAGAGTCCTCCAGGAAGGACAAACTTAGAAGGGGAGCCCTTCCCAAGGCTGGGGTTCAGATCTCTTTGTAGGAGATAGTTTGCTGGCCCCTGGGTTAGTTAGCTCACTGCTGGAGTGCAGTAGCACCTAGCGAAGTCACCAGGCTTCCAAAATATTCACCAGTTCTTCTCTCCACCACCCACCCCGTCCCCGCCCCCATCTTGGTCCAAGCCACCATCACCTCTCACCTGATTATTGCAACAGTTGCCTCACTGATCTCTTGATCTTGACTCTATACTAGGTCAGTTTTCGAAGCAGAGCCTATGATGGAGATCCTTACGCACACAATTTATTGAGGAGGTGCTCCTAAGAGAAGGGAGTGAGGTGCAGAAACAGGGCAGGAAAAAAAAAAGCTAAGGAAGGAAGGAGAGGATCTTCAGCCTGAGCCTGTGGAGAGTCCTGGAGCACGAGTTGTATCTCAGAGTTAGTCCCAACTTGAGGCAAGGGGGCTGGCATTTGTGTCTCCATGTCACTCTGTCATCAGTGATCGGCTGCTTTAGGGTGTGCATGGGGATCATAGCCTCCTGCGCAAGGAAGCTCCCATGTGGCCTCAGGGCTGTTCTCACTCTGGGGAGGGGGCACCTGTGGGCCTTGATCAGCTATGACTCAAAGCAGCTACTGTACAAGGTCAGGAAAGGGGATCCAAGCAGGGCACCAACCACACCACCGCCCCTCCCAACATCCTACTAATAGACGGGTGGTCCAGGAGGTCTTCCTCTTTAGGTTCACGGGAATGTCCATCTTGTGTGGGGACTGCAGGGTCACTGGGCTGATGCAGCATCTGCCAAGAGGTGGCCAAAGGGGACAGGAAGTCACGTTGGAGTTGGATATAGAACCTCTATTCCAACAGCATTCTGTGTAAACCCCAATCTGGCGCCTCTCTGGTCTTGGGAACTTGGGCGAGCTGCTTTCTCTCTCTGGATTCACTTCCTGTCTGCAAATAGGATTTGACACCTGCCATCAGGACTGATTCTGGGACTGTTCCCAGCAGCCCACTGTTCTGACACATTCTTCAGGCCTTGGCACTAATTTTGAATGCCCTTCTGGATGTCCATGGAGATTAGAATGCTCTTTGAGATGACCTGAGCCCAGAACCGAATTCTAGGTTTCACATAGACACAAAAGTATTTTTTTTCTGCTGTTTTAAAATATACCAAGTTTTCAGGAATGAAACTATGGTATAAGCTAAGGGAAGATCGGACCTTGATTTATTTGAGACTTTACCGAGATCTGCTCACCATGTTGAAGACTTGCATTACCAATGGCAAAGCGTCTTGTGGCGTCTGGGTTGCCCCCAGACAGCACAGCGGTCGCTGCTCTGCATCTGTAGCTTCATTCCCTGGGATTCTATATCCAAGTTCAAGCATCTGATGACGATTATATCTTCCAGTTGAGTCATGCGAGAGCATTTACATGTTGAAAATGTTTTATTATAAATTCCTTTCCTTTCCCCTTTATCTTATGCTTAGACTATGACATTGATTACAAAATATGTATATAGGCAGGTTATATTAATGAGGAATTTCATTTGAGTTGAAAAGAAATAATAAAATATTTGTTTTAAAAACCAGGCATTGGCTCTGATAGAGTTGAGAAACACAAGTCTGAACAGAATTAGCAATGTCTTCTCTTTCCCCAGGGGACCCACAGCCTCATTTAGAGACACCTTTGAGCTGGCTGTTGGCTTGAGCCAAATTTCCCAAGGACACAGTCGTTTCTGCCCTTCAGTCTAATCGAATTTTACTTTGTTGCGATTTACACTTTCTCTTAGGGAGTCTGCGGAAGGGGCGCCTGGGTGGCTCAGTGGGTTAAGCATCTGCCTTGGGCTCAGGTCATGATCCCAGGGGTCCTGGGATGGAGCCCCATATCTGGGCTCTCTGCTCAGTGGGGAGTCTGTGTCTCCCTCTTTCTCTGTGCCCATGTTCTCTCTCTCTCATATAAATAAATAAATAATCTTAAAAAAAAATGGAGTCTGCTCAAGACCCAAGTGATTTTTATCCCACTTGCCTGGGCTGTGTGTCCTGGAATGGTCCCTACCAACGGAGTGTGGCTGGCTGGCCCCCCTCTGCCAGCGGAGCAGACCTGGGCTTTTGCCAGATTTAGGTCTCTGTCCAGTGAGCAAGTAATTGCTTTTCTCTGTAGGAGACACAACAATAATCAAGAAACAAACAAACACATTTTTTTTTTAAAAAAGCAGAAACGCTTAGTCATGCAAATCAGGGCGAGGAGAGGGTAAAGAAAGGGCCTCATTTGCATGCAGCAGCTCCAGCAGGGTCCTGGCCCACCAGCCCCTGTCTACGGAAACCCTTGGCCCAGAGCTGCAAACACCCAGGCACATTATTGCACGTTAATAAAGGTTTGTCCCGAGTGGAGTAAACAGCAGCGGTTCCCAGGACGCCAAGAAACAGCAAACTCTCCAGAGGTTCACTGGGTCATTAGCTGTGGCACAATACGGGTCAGGCTGGATGTAATGTTGTTCCCTTCAGCGAGGGGCTCCAATAGGGCCACCGGTTCTCACAGTGGGGGACAGTGACTGGGTTGCAAGTTGAGGTCTCCTGGATACCAGGCCCAGGGCCCTCATTAGGATTCATGGCGCCTCTGACATCACTGGTGCTTTTGTGATGCAAACCTCCACGTTGTCTAAGCGCAGGAGGGGCCCTTGGATCTGTGTGTCCCTGTTACTGTGCACGCCCACGAAATGGGACATGCAGAGATGTACTGTTTTAATCAGGTAGTCAGGATCTGTCTTCTACCTGTATGGTGAGACATGAGGACATAGAAATGACAGTCTCGAAGGGAGTTTGGCATGGCATGCAGCACAGGGCCACCGAAGAAGCACCGGGGCCTTCCAGGAGGCAGAGGGAGAGGTGGGGAGTCTGTGAGCAAGAGGCTTTGCTCTTGCAAAGTTTATGGCCTGGGGGAAGCCAGTGAGGCAGGGCAAGAAGGCTTAGGATGGGCTAGTTGGAGTGATTCCAGCGGGCTCTGGGCACGGGATTTGTCCCGAGCTGTCAGTACCTGGTACTGGAGTAATGAAGGCAGGTGGCTACTGGCCAGGAGTGTGAGAGCCTGAAAAAAGGAAGTGGCTGGGAGGAGTGGCCTCTGGATTGGTTAGTGTTTGAGGGGAGCACACCAGGGTGAGTTGTTGCTATCTATCACAATTGGCTACCTCTGGGAGGAGTAGTCCCTGTAGGGCAGAAAGGTCAGGATGCCAAAGCTGCAGAACTGCAAAACGTAAAAGACGTGGTTGATGCGTATACGGAGACACGACATGACACTTGTGCTCACACACAGACACACGTGAAGAGCTGGGTTCAATCTGCCTCCTGTTCCCGTTAGTAGTACTTAGATCCCTTCCCCCGAAGCATGTCTTATTATACAATAGTGCTCTTTAATTGCAAGAGCACTTGGGAAATTGTAGGGATGAAGTCAAACAAATCCGAGCGTTCTAATTCTGCGTTCTGCATATGTTCTGTCTTTACATTCTGCTTGGAGAGCGTAAGAACCCAACAGACAGAGGGGGAGGCTCGTGGGCGGACGTCGCGTGGGCAGAGCCAGAAGGAACCGCAGGGAGGGAAGCCCGGTCAGCGTCACCCCCGCGGCGCAGGGAAGCCCGGCACGGGATGCTGCCCGGGTCTGGACGTTTGGAAGCAGGTGTTCCCCGTGACAATCCCGCTTCCTGCTCCTCATTCGGAGGTGCCCCGACCAGATGGCAGAGGCCCGATGAGGGCAGAAGGCAGGGACAGCAGGGCTCGCCTCCCACGCCCCAGCGCCCTCCCCACCCGCCCCGCAGGCCCTTCCTGCCCGGCCGGAGCTCTCTCTGCCCCAGAACATGCCTGAGGACTCGAGATGTTCCCAGCTTCACAGGCCCCGGGGGCACGTGGAGGCCTGTCCACCCCCTCCCTCAGCCCCCTTCCCCTGGACTCACCCACCTGCCTTCTGTGTCACAGACGCGGCACCTTCGTCCCGACCCAGGCCCTCCTCCGGGCTGTCCCCAGCTCCTTGCACAGCTGCCCCTTCTCACCTTCCAGGGCTCTGTCAGGTGTCACGTCCGCAGGGGGCCCCCGACTCCCCGGTTTACAGTCACCCCCTCCACCCAGGCCCCTCCCAGCAGGCCTCTGTTTTCCCTTCTGGGTACCACTCACCACCATCGGAAGTGACCCCGAGGGCATGTTTCCTTGGCGTCATCTCCCTCGCCTTCCCTCTTGAGTGTGAGCTCCAAGGCCTCAGGAACCCACCTGTCCTGCTAAGCCCCGTGTGCCCTGCACCTGCTGCAGCACCTCGCCCAGAAGCACTGGCCGGTAGTGACTGGGGGACGGCTCAGCGGCTGAGCGTGGCGTCCGGAGTCCTGGGCTCGGGTCCCACAGGCTGTTTACTGGCCCCCCTGTGGGGCAGGGACACCTCCCGTCTGGGTACAGTCTTCCTCCTCTGAGAAGTGGGCTGATGCCACAACACTTGTCTTGTACGACTGTTGGGAGGTGCAGAGACAGGAGACCTGCTGACCTGAGAGCCGAGGGGATGGGAGTGGCCCTGTCACAGTGGCTGCACACCTGGGCAGAGGTCAAGGCTTGGACCAAGGAGGAGCACAGGAGGGTGCTCCACTGAAGTCCCGGGGGGTGTGCATGCGTGTGTGTGTGTGTGTGTGCACTCACTAAACATGATCTAATTACCACGTGGACTCCACCAATAGTAACAGCTGATGCTTACCAGTGCCAAGCATGTGTTCACTTGATCCTCACAACCACCCGTCCGACAAGTCTTGCTGTCATCATCATCATCATCATCATCATCATCATCATCAACGCCGTTCTACAGAAAAGAGAACTGAGGCACAGGCAAACTAACCAGCCTGAGGGGACCCAGCAGGCAGGGAGAGGGCTGGGTCTGAAGCTGGGCAGCGGGCTCCAGAGGCCTAGTCCTCACCGTGTGCAATCTCTCTGCTTTCTCTACAAAGCCTACTCCCCCTCCCCGACTCCAAGGACTGTGGGCAGAGCCCTGGGAAAACCCAGGCAGAAGGGAATGCACTTTATTTTGTGTTCACCCACAGAGGCCTCAATGTCTCGGGGACGCCATGAGTTCCCTTTAACAGTAGTTGTTGGGAGCCACGTCGTTTCTCCAAGGGAAATCTTTTGATTTTGCAGCAAATAAGGGTGTGTTCAAAAAAGATTTCACCACATATTCAACATGACACGCAATGTTGCAGATTGACATTCTGCGTGAGAATAGAGCCCAGTTGGAGCTCTGATGGAAAGGATTGCTCCTCCACAGGGCCAATTTGCTTTATTTCCCCTGATTCTGGCGAGCCAGGTTTCTATAGGAGGTACTTCAACCAACCAGAAGCTTCTGTTCCAAAGACTGCTGGCTGTTGCCTACTATCCATCCCCCCTTCCTGGGGATTAATAGACTGATATTTGAACGTGGACATAGTGCCACCCAGAATAAAGCCTACATTTCCCAGCCCCCCTTGCAGCTAAGTGTGACCTTGTGGCTAAGTTCTTTCCAGTGGGATCTAAAGAACAGGGATACATACAGCTTCCAGATGGAGCCCTTACAGGTGAGAGCCTCTCTTCTCCTCCTCCTTTTTGCCTGTGTCCTCATAGCTGGGTCCAAGGGTGGTGCTGAGGCATGATGGACCACAGAGAAAGGAGCAAGCCCATAGGGATGGTGAGTGGACAAGACAGAAGGAGCCTGGACCTTGAGCTGCCAAGCCAACCTGTGCTGCCCACTCTCTGATGATTCCAGAGGGAGAAGGAAACTGTGGCTGGAGCCATATCTTAACTCATAAAGAGAGATTCCTCACCACAGGTGCTCATACCCCAGACTCCAAGACAGGGGTCACCCCAGGCCTGTGTCCTTGTTAGGGGACACCCTGTCTCTCCCATGAGACTTTAGCATAAACCATGTTTCCCAGCATCGTTCACATTGTTGACCATGTCCCACCGCCAGCTGCCTTCATTCTTCAGGCTCTAGGAGAGAATTCAGGAGCAGGAAGATAGAAATACATGCTCTTTCTTTAAGCCACAAGTGAAATCTCCACGCATGACCACACTGTAATTGCTGAAGACATTTCTACTATCATCTCATGCAAGATAAGCAAGAAAAAAAATAATCCAGCAGACTGACCTAACTCAGGCTCCTCCTGCTTACCTGTACACACACACACACACACACACACACACACACACACAGCACTGTGTCCTGCCTACCAGGCTCATACTCTTCACCTACATAGACAGTTATTCTAAATTAGTATTATTTCTTTAGTCCTATCTGACTCATATTAAGGGGTAGGAAGAGAGAACCAGAGGAAGGGATGATGTACTGGAATGTGCCAGGACACATTGGGTGAAGAGAGGGGGTGAGTGGACAGGCGACCCTGGGATTTCTGTAGGGGTGGAGGAAGGTGGTGTGGGGAGGGTGGGCAGGGCACTGTACCGGGTCATGCGTTTGGTCTCTGCACTTCCTCTGTCGTCAGGAGTGGAGGCGCTCCTCTCTCCTCCCACGCGACCTCCCCTGCCGCCCGCCCCAGGGTGACAGCCCCAGGACGGGAGCCTGTCCTCCAACCACCCACTGTCCTGCTCCACAGGAGTGACCAGGCTGCAGCCCATGACCCGAGAGACCCAAAAGAGGCCCAGGGGTCCCCTGTCCCTTCCCTGGCTGTGCTCTGAAGTCACACCAGCCACATGTCCCGGGCCCTGTCATGATCCGTCGTGGATGGTTACCACCCTGGACCGTGCAGATGCAGAGCATCTCCATCATCGTAGATGGTTTCCTGGGACGACACTGGCCGCACAGACAAGGTCCTGAATCCAGCAAGTCATCAGGTGGGACAGAGGCGCCAGGCAAGGAGGAAATGACACATAGGGAGCTTTGCCCAAAGGTCCCCCCTCCCTCATGCACTTGATCCTTCATTCACTCTCCTCCTTCATTTCACGTCTATCGAGCTCCTTCCAGGCCCTGACCATTGACTGTCCTGGCCTCAGGGAAACAAAGGAGAATGAGGCAGACGCAGCCCCCGACCTCGGGGAGCTCATGGTCTCGTCCAGGGAGGCAAACAAGAGAGAAGGAGGCGAATAAATCAGCAAACAAGACAATTTCAGAAAACAGCAAATGCCACCAGCAAAGCAGTGTTGGGTGACCTTGTGGGGACTCAGTGCCTATAGGGTGAGGCCGGGGTTTGGTTTAGGGAAACATATCATCTCCGGGCAACCCAATATCACAGGCCGGGGGTGATGTCAGACCCTCAAACGGGTGAGGAGTGAGATGCTCCAGGGACCACCTCCTGAAAGGCGGGAGGACCTGGGGCCGGGGCACCCCCAAGCTCTGGGACATGGCCCCAACCCCGGGCCTGGAGGTGCGCCGGGGTCCCTGGAAGGCAGAGGGGACGTGAAATGCAACAGTGGCCCAGGCCGCCTGCGGAGCTTATTCCGAGGATGGATCAGAGAGGCTGTCAGGAAGGCCCTGGCTGGCCCTGGCCCCAAGGCTGCCCGGTGTGGGGTTGCTCTAGTGTCCAGCTCTGGAGGCACTGGCGTCCTTCCCCTCGGAGCCTCTGTGCACACACTGTCCCTGGGCCCTCGAGGTACTTTGTTCCATCCAGGAGGCAGGGGCCCCTGCTCAGCAGAGGTCCCAAGACCCCGGCTCCTGGGAGCTCCAGGGACAGAGCTGTGTGGCTGTCACTGCCCCTATAATTCCCAGGACAAAGCTCGTGGGGACCTGGACGCTGGGAGGCAGGAAGGGGACCCGGGGAGCAGCTGTGACAACAGTCTGACCTCAGCAAGGAGAGCCAGGCAGCTGTTTGCCTTGAAACCCTCAGAAATGAAGGTGCCAGCGATCTGCTCTGCAGCAAGAACTTTCCATCTCTGCATGTGCGAGGCATAATTATGTCATTTGGGTTCTCAAACAGACCAAACTGTGTCCTCCTGGCAGAAAGTGAGCAAAACCAACCCCGGTTACGGTTCCCTGACAGCTCAGTGGATTCAGCCAAAGAAAATGACCCTGCACGGCAGCGGGTGAGGCCACACAGGAGGATTGTGAGAAATAACTCAGCAGGTGTAAACGTTCCCTGCGTTTCTGGGCAGGCTGGAAGGTTCCAAGGGGCCAGGGAAGTTGCTGCCCCCAACCGAACCCTCTGCTGGATTGTCCTGGTGACGGGACCTGAGACCCGACTCAGGCGGCTCAGGCCGAGGTCATCGATGGGCTCACGCACTGGTGCTTGGTCTTCAGGCAGAGCTGGGTCTGGGTGCTCGGATGCCACGCCCTGGGCTCAGCTGTCTCCCGTGTCCCCGTGGCGCTGGGTCCCCTTCAGGCTGCAGTCAGGGCCGGGCACCTGCAGGTGCTCTGTGCGCAGCTCCAACCACCCACGGTTCCAGCTCCAGCCACGCACTCGAGCAGGTCCAAGTCCAGGGACGGGAGCGCGATGGCACAAGAGCCCCAGAGTCACTGATGAAGCAGCGTAGGTCCCTCCTGTCACTGAGCCGACTGCTGGGCAGTGGTGTCTTGTGTGGCCCCTTCCCCCGCAGGGCCTGGAGTTTGGGGTCAGCTCACCCCCAACACATGGATTGAGGTAGGAAGGTGAGTTCTCAAATGACAGGCAGGTTCTGTTGACACCAGAAGGGGAAGCAGATGCGGGAGAGGACAGGGGGGTGTTCATCCCAGGAAGGGAGCGTGGGGGGGACACACCACATGGCCAGGGAACCTCGAAGGAATCAGGTGGTTGGTGCGGAAGACGTTCCACAAGCTCTGGATTTATTTCTGAATGCTCCAGCCCACCTGGGAATTTGTAACTGTGAACGTGGTCACCGAATGTGGGGTGACGGCTACCTTCTGTCTCCATCAGAGAGCGAGGGAATTTGGGGACCCCTGTGAAACCAGGCCCCCGTGAGCGGGTGCAGCACTTTGGTCCCCAGGGGCCAGTTGTGCAGGCTTCTCCCTGCCAGGGCCCTGCTCCCTCAGCCTTGGAAACCAGCTTGGGGAGCCTGACCAGTGGTGGTTGGCCTTACTCCTGAGGGACAGGTCTGGGGCTGGTGGGGGGGCTGCATGATGTCACCAAGGGGCACTCTTGCCATGTGGACCTCCGTCCTCAGCCTGTGCTCTCCCTCGGGGTCTCTTGTGGTTGCATAGGCCCCTGCTCCTTCCCAGGGGGGATGAAAGAGGGGAAGGGGAGGGGAGGGGAGAGGAGAAGGGGAAGGGGGGGAAGAGGAGACTGAAAGAGGAAAACTGGTTTCCTAGAACCAACTCCCCCTCCACTGGGATGGAGGAGGGGGAGGGGGAGGGGCGGGGCGGGAGAAGGGAGGAAGGGGAGAGGGAGAGACTGAAAGAAGAGAACAGGGCTTTCCTAGTACCCCTGCCCAGGAGGGAGGAAGAGGGGGAGGAGGGGGAGGAGGGAGAGACTGAAGGAGGAGACCAGGGCTTTCCCAGAGCCCCCAGCAGCTGCCTGTTCCCGTCATGGCCCGGCCCGTGTCCCAGGGGCACAGAGGTGGAGGCTGGATAAGGTTTAGGGGACTCGTGCCCATCGGGGCCGGGAGCGAGAAGGAAGGGCAGGCCCAGGGCGGACACCTGGCGTGTGCGTCACCGGCCAGAGAACAGGCTCAGAGACTTGCGTTTGTGCGCAAAGGACACGCGCAGCTGCTTTCGGTCAAAGGCACATAATTCACATCTTCGCAGACACAGACGCAAATTCCTGCTCTTGAGTAATGAAGGCGACCGAACCGCACGCTTCTGCCTGCAAATATTCCACGCGGACCCGGCCTCCCCGGGAGCCGTCCCGGGGTTCAGCCTCAGCAGAGATGCCCCGAGCCCGGCCGCCCGGGCGCACGTGGGCTGGGCCGTGGCCTCCGCGGAAGGCGGCAGGTGGGGCAGCTCCTCGCTGCCCGGGAGCCCCGCTTCGGCCTGCAGCCCCGGCCTGGACGCGGGCCCGGGGGGAAAGCCCAGCTCTCCATGGAGCCACAGCGGCCCATTATTTCTGCTCGAAAACAGCCCTGGGGATCCCTGGGTTGCGCAGCGGTTTGGCGCCTGCCTTTGGCCCAGGGCGCGATCCTGGAGACCTGGGATCGAATCCCATGTCGGGCTCTCGGTGCATGGAGCCTGCTTCTCCCTCTGCTTGTGTCTCTGCCTCTCTCTCTCTCTGTGACTATCATAAATAAATAAATTAATTAATTTAAAAAAAAAAAGAAAACAGCCCTGGATCCCCAGCAGAGAGCAGGGGTGACAGGCCCAGCTGTCGTGCTCAGCTCTGCATGAAATGGCCATTGGCCGCTTGACTTCTGTCACGAGCAGGCCGGTGGCTTCTGGTGGGTGTGAATGGACCCCTGGCCGCGCGCGGGACCTGCCGGAGGCCTCGGGGTCCTGTCTGCCGAAGAAGCGGGAATCCCTACACTCACGGCTCGTGCCCACGTGAAATGCCCTGTTGTCGCCCGGGAACTTGTGGATGAGCCAAAACGACTGTGCTCACTCCTGGTCTGCGTCTTGCCGGAGCCTGTGATCCGTCCTCAAGTAAGTAGCAACCTCGAAAAAATAAACTGAGCACATTTAAACAATTACAGAGATTTTGCGCCAGAAGAATATAATGGACCGCCCATCCCCCAGACTCCACGGTTAGCAGGATGTGCCCCATTCCCTCCAGCTGCCTCCCCTCTTTCTACCAAAGTATTTCAAAGCTGATCCCAGACGCCACGTGGATTTTTAAGACATAACTGTGCTGTCGCATCACCGATCCCGCGCAGATTGCTCTGTCTCACAGACGTTTTCTCCTCACCGCTTCCCCAGAGTCAGGACTCAAACCAGAGCCCCAGCATTTGGTCAAGTCTCTACAGGCTCTTGGTGGAATGTGATCTGCTCCCTTTTATTTGGTAGCTCATGTCACTGCCTTGTGGGATTCCCAGGATCAGTGGCCCCACGGGGCCCCACGGTCTGGATTCGTTGATCTGGGGCCTCACATTTCGATTCCTCCACCTGGAAGGAGAAGTGGGTGCCCCTGAGCCACCTCGGGAAGGGTCGTGGTGTCCAATAAACCCCGCCTGGGCTGCTGGAGCCCAAAGGAGCCAGCTTCCCCAGCTGCTGTAGGACGTGTCTGCCTGTGTTTTAAGGACGTTTCCTGGATTATTGTTGAACAGCACAGTAGGCGTTTGCTCCCCAGCATCACCACCTCATTTGCTGTCGGCTCTGTTCCTTCATTCTACAGGTGAGGACTGAGGCTCAGGGAAGAGAAATTTGCTCAAGGTCACTTGTCCTGTAGACCTGGGGATCAGCCTGTCCCCCCGTTTCCACGATTGTCCCCCTGTGGGTTCCACCCAGCAATCAGCTCTGCTGCACCTGCTCCATATAAACCCCTCCAGTTGCTTCCCACCATTTTTCTCATGAACCCCAGGGTCTTGCCTTGGCCCTCGAGGCCCGTCCCCCACTTCCTGCCTCTCTGCACCCTGCTGTCCCCCACAGCCCCAGTCCTGGGCCTCCTCCCTCTTCTTCGTCCATCCCAGACCTACTTCCAGGCCTTTGCACGTGCTGTGCCCTTTGTCTGGAACGCACTCTTCACTGCCTCTGCCTTGGCTGTAACTTCTGAGTTCATCTGGGCTCCTAGTCACCCCTCTAGAGAAGCTGTCCCTGGCTTCCATGTCCAACGTGTCTCACGTGGTCTCTAGGCCCTGCCTTCTTTCAACTCTCGGTGTACTTCTATAGAGCAGCATGTCCTCTTTATCAACCTTGTTTTCTCTGTGGTCACTCATTGTGTCTCCTTTACTAAAAGCTTCACCTTCTGAGGCCAAGGCAGGGCATGCCGATTCACAGGTCAGAGATGGTGACTCACAAATATTTGCTCACACAATGGTGAATCAATGAACGAAGCAGGTCTGAATGAATGAATAAAATCTAAGGTATACATAAACAATCTTCCCAAGAAGTCATATTGTTATGGCAAAAATGAAAGAAAGAAAAGTGAAGAGTGTGTCCCGTCTGCAGAAAGCCAGGGTGTTAGGACGGACTGCCATCCTACACGAGGAACAGGAAATAAGAGCACTGGGGGCTTTCATGGAAAGAGCATCCGTGCACAGTCTTCCCTTCTGATCCAGTCACCAGAGCAGCGATCCATGTTATAAAGGTCAGGACCTTGCCTGCCTGCAGGGGCTGGAAGATCCTCTCTAACCCTGAAGGGGCGCCTGGACCCTTGGCTGTTTGGTGTCTTCATTAAATTCCAACGGGCTGTGAGGAAATGCTTGGTTTGTTTTTGCCTCTCTATCTGAGGACCTTCCTTGCCCCCTGCCCCCCCCCCCCCAGGGCGTGTCCTCGGCCCTAATTACATTACAGGGACACTGATAAGGGCTCTGAGTGGCCCTGGACAGCAGGAGACCGCATTATCCCCCAGAGGGGAGCCAGGGCTCCGGAGGCATTTTCTTTGCCTTCCTTGCCTTTCTTTTAAGCCTGATGGAGGCAGCCTTTTCTTCCTGCTTCACTCAGGCATCCCTCCTCTGAAGCCAGATGCACCTGCTGCTTTGTCTGAGTGGCCTCACTGTGATTTTCATCATGTTTTTATTCCAGGATCACCTCTGCACCTGAGAGAAAGGGGGAACTGGCTATAAAAAGGCATCGTTTCTCTTAATTACTCTTAAACTCCAGAGTGACTCGCCCAAGGGCAGGGAGCCAGGCGGTAGGGTGTTTGTGGAAGCAGGGGCCATAAATCTTGCTGGCCTTGCAGCTGGCTGAGCTGCCTCCTGCAGTCCGTGTCACTGCTGCCCTCGGTGGCACTTAATCGATGGCCTTTCTGGGAGCTCTGAGTGACGCTGTCTCCTGTGAGATGAGAGTCCACGAGCAACGGCCTCTGGAGGGAATGTTCCAGAAGGGGCTGGCCCCAGGGTCTCCCTCTGCTGGGTATAGGGCTATAGGGAGAGCTCACAGGGGATGCTTTGACCCACCAGGCAGCCCATGTACTCCTCAGACCACGGATTCAGCAACAGCACGGATTATTCTGGAGACCACGCTTACTCCATGTAGGCAGGAGGGAAGAGGTCCCTGACAAGACCCCCAACTCCCTGCCTGTCTGCTCACAGCCGCTCTGCCATCACCCCCTGGAGACTGCAGGCTGGCTCCCTTTCACCTTTGTCCTGCCCAGGTCGCCCCCAAAGGCCCCTGGGACCCTGGTCCTCCCTCATCCCCAGGCTAACCCCACAGCTGTGGGGCCAGAGAGGACCCCCCACTCCCCTGGACCCCCTTTCTTCTTCCCACAGCATGTCCACCTTGCCTATACCCCGCGTCTTGCTCATTTACCTGCTGATTCTAGAATGCAAGCTCCTGCAGTCAGGGCTTTTGTCTGGAGATTGTCACCTCGTGCAAGACTCGCAGCAGCTCAAGGAGAGGGAGTAGCCCCATGCGCCCCGCACCCTGTTTCCGAACGGGGTTCAGAGCAGCAGGTGGCCCGCGAGGAAGGGCTGCGCGGGGTGGGGCATCTGCTGGGGTTGGGCTGGGGCGCAGACTCTGCACGGCCCCGCAGAGCCGGGCCAGGGAGCGTGAGGGGACACTCAGTTGCGGCCCGAGCACCACTGGCCCCCCGCTTTCTGGACGGGCCACGGGACAGGCCAAGGGGGGCCTGCTCAGAGGGTGCGAGGGATCACCGGACACCCGGCTCCCCGCACTCGGGTGGTGGGTGCAGTGCTCCCGGCCACTGAGGTCGCGCTGCGGGGACCCCCCAGGTCTGAGCTCGTGACAAGGCCGCAGCGCCCGGAGGTGTGGCCGCCGTCCCCGGGCCTCCTGCGCCCCTGCGGCTCGTGCCCACCCGATGGCTCTGGTCCCCGCGGCCCCGCCGCCCGGGAGACGCGGCCCGCACGGTCTGTGGCCTTCGCCCGCGGCGAGATGAGCGAGGGCTCGGCACCGCCCCGCTCCGGACGGACAACAGGGGCCTGGCTTTCCTCCCTCCTCCTCCTCTCTCCTGTTACAGTTAGTTCGGGTTTTATTTTCCCTGAAGGGAAGGAAGCTGTCCATAGGAGGGTGCTCCCTGAGAGCTTCTCCTGCAGCAGAAGGCGGGCAGGAACCCGGCTGGGGGCAGGGATCAGGCCTGGCGGCCACTCCGCGGCCTTCTGTCAACTGCGGAGCCGCGTGAACTAGTGGGGAAACTGGGAAAGGGCAAGAGGCACAATTTGGGGGGCACCTGGGTGGCTCCGCGGTTGAGCGTCTGCCTTCAGCTCAGGGTGTGACCCCGGGGTCCTGGGATCGAGTCCTCATCGGGATCCCCACAGGAAGCCTGCTTCTTCCTCTGTCTGTGTCTCTGCCTCTCTCATGAATAAATGAATAAAATCTTAAAAAAAAAAAAAGTGAGAACTCAGTCTAACACTTAAGCACTTGCGTCAATGCCCGTCCTGTACGGGCTCCTGGCCGCGCACCTGGCGGCCTGCTTGATGCTGTGAGACTGTGCTTCTGACTCTGGTTCACACAGGACCCACCTGGGGGTCCGGCTAACGTTTGGATCCCCTCAGTAGGACTTGGTTGGGACTTGCCATTCTGCATTTTCAGGATGCTTCCAGGTGAGGAAGATGCTGCTGGTCTGTGGACCACACTTTGAGAAGCAAGGCTTTATGTTTTTGACTTTGAACTTTCCCTTTATTTTTTTTAATTTTTATTTATGATAGTCATACAGAGAGAGAGAGAGAGGCAGAGACATAGGCAGAGGGAGAAGCAGGCTCCATGCACCGGGAGCCTGATGTGGGATTCGATCCCGGGTCTCCAGGATCGCGCCCTGGGCCAAAGGCAGGCGCCAAACCGCTGCACCACCCAGGGATCCCAGACTTTGAACCTTCATAACAATCTTTGAACTGAAATAAACTGGTTCAGAGAAGGTAGGTGACCTCCTCAGGCAAATGACCACTCAGGTAAGTGATCTCCTCAGGTAAGTGACCTCTCAGGTAAGTGAGCTTTAAGGTAAGTGACCTCTCAGCTATGGGATCTCTCCAGGTAAGTGACCTCTCAAGGCAAGTGGCCTCCTTAGGTAAGTGACATTGTCACATAAGTGACGTCCTTGGGTTAGTGGCCTCCCCAGTGTCATGTGGCAGGTATACGATGGAGGCAGGATTTGAATATGGATCTTCTCAATCCCACAGCTCCCGTCTTAACCAACACATGCCTATAAGTGCAACTCCATGGGTGATTTTCCTATAATTTTTCCTTGAAGTCTGTTTTGCAGAATGGTTTTACTAATTAGAAGTTATAAGATGCTTTCTCCTCAGAGTCACTAGACTGTGAAAGCTGCTCTCGTGTTGAAGCTCTCTTATCGGTCTGGGCGAAGTGAGTGAACGTCCGAGTCGCCTTGGAAGGAGGGCACAGGCCGGAACCCTATCACTAAGCGCTCACCGTCAGTGGCTCAGCAGAGACGAGGCATTTTACAAGGACCTAAATCTGCAGTTGCTTTTACCATAACGTTCAACACAGAATCTTGACTGGGAGAGCGTGCAGACTTGAAGAGGCTGCTCTTACCTTGTCCAATGTTTTCAAGCAGGTGAAGCCCCAAGGGGGAGAATTCTCATGTGGACACTGACCTTGACAAACCTACGGTCTCTCCTCATATCACCTGCCTGTTTGCGTCTGGCCGCTCCAAGGTGCCCATGCCTGGGACCCCAGTCCTATTTGGAGTCCGCTTCCCAAGGCCCTGCTTTAGGTGACCAGGAAGGGACATGTCAGTCCCCCTCTCCTTGTCTTAGGAGAAAAGTAGGTGAGAAGAGACGACCTAACCAACAGACAACAATGATGCAAGTAAAATCCACCAACAGGAGAGTCCCAAGGGAGTGATGTCAGAATAAAATGTATGTCAATAATTCACATGCCCTTTATTTATATGCCCTTTAAGATTTTTTTTGAATGGGAATATGTGCTTAGTTAGAAACACACTTCAGATTTCTATCCAAGCAACAGTATCAAGTAAAAAAAGTTAAGTCATCCGATTTTGCAGAAAAAAGCAAAATTCCACATAGAATACCAGAATTCCTCACCATTTTATAATTGGGACTGTCCAGGGCCCCTGGAGCCGAGGAGGTTTTCTCACTGCGAGGTCTACGACTGCACACATTTGCCACTTCATTTTCAGGGTGCAGACACGAGCTCCACATCGGCGGATGGAGCCTTCGTCGTCTTGCCTCACTTGGCCCCTTGGTCTGTGTGAACCTGGAAACGTGAGCAGCCGGCGGCAGAAGGCCCCATCCCCTGTGATCCCGGCCTGTCTCTTCTGCAGGGCCTCGCCTTGCCCATGGGGCAGAGCTAGGTGAGTTTGAGAGCCTCTCATCGAACTCCAACGTTTAGATTTCAAGAGCCGAGCTGTTTCTGAAAAGGTGTGTATCACACACAAGGGATCAGCAAGGGGAGGCCTTGCTTTATTCATCAGCCTCCTACTCTTGTGTGACCCTGAGCAGATAGACAGACGCTGTGGTCAGAAGGAACAGAGAACTTAATGCACACAGGCTTGAATAATAGGGGATTGACGGGCTCAAGCCTTAAAAAATCCTGGAGATAAAAGGCTTCGAGAGTGATTTGATCAGTGATTCAGTTTCCCTGCACTTCTTTTGGTGCCTATTTCTTTCAAGAGTCAGTGCTGATTTCAGATGCCTTCTCTCATGGCAGCAAGTAAAGGCTCTAGAGGTTCTAGAGTTGCATCCACACACCCCTTGTTCAGAGAGAAGAGCCTCAGAAGAGCCAGGGAACCCAGCTAAGTGTCTCTCTAGTCTCTCTAGTGCCCACCTGGGCCAGAGATGGGATGGGTTCAGGACCATCCCTGAACCAATTGAGGTTCATATCCCACATCCCAAGGAGTAGGACAAGCTGACAGGTGAGGACAATCATGACCCACATGCTCCTGGAGCTGGGGGCTGGACCAGGCCCTCCAGGCTACTGGGCTGGGAGGTTCAGAGTCACGAGAGCAAGGGGCTGGCAAATAGTTGCCTACAATCTTCCAATAGGTCCCCACGGCACAGAAGAAGTCCCTGGATCTTCTTCTTTGGCAAAACTGGAACAATGACTATGATGATGTTGATAATCATGAACCTCTTCTCCAACCTGGCAACATTGTCACAAGGATCAAAGGAAAGAGGCAGACGATTTGGAATCAGCAAATCCCTGAATGAGTGTTAGCAGGAGCAGATGTTATGGTTATTACTGTTATTATTATTAATGCACCAAAATTGGTTTGTTTACTGTGAAATTGGTTCTTTCAGGATGATAGAGTGCTTGATGTCAGATATCTCAATCAGGGAAACTGAAAATTCTGTTTTTTTATTGTAAAATCGATATTGCATGAAATTGATTTTTTAATTAAAATTAATTTTCATTACACGAGCATCACATAAGGATCTTCCTCTCCTAAGAAAGTCAAAACAGTGAGACGAGCCCAAGTCCCTGTTGACCTCCCCTGGCTTCTCCCTGCCCACACATAAGCACTGCTACCAGTGAGGTGTGATGAAAGCCCTTGCTTGGGCTTTTTCTATGCAGTTGTCTGCAGTTGTCTGATTTTTGGAGGTCACCCTGAGTAACTGTTGGTTACTTAGGCAAAATACGTACACATTTATCCTCTCAAGAAGGCTGATTGAGAACCCACCCTGTGGCCCTCATGGAGGATACATTCTACTGAAGGAATCAGAAAGTGAATAAACAAAATATAGAGCAGGGTAAAGAAACGGAAGGCAGGTGGTCAGGGAAGGCTACCTGGTGGAGGGCTGGTCCCACAGGGGAGCAGGGAGGAGGGGCCAGGGAGGAGGGGTGGGCGAGGAGCAGGAACATGCTGTGCTTCCAGGAGCAGAGGCAGAGACAGCAATGAAGTGGGAGGGCTGGGGACTCAGGTGGACTCTACAGGCGCTTGAGCAATAAATGTTTCTACCTATATGTGTATGTACATCACAGTGTTACTTTGTGGGGTTTTAAAGTACACAGATATGTGCACCTGTGCATGCGTGCATATATGTGTGTGTATGTAGACTGTGTACATATGCATATCTATGTGTTTATTTGTGTATAATGTGTGTATGCATGTATACGTGTGTGTTTGTATATATTGTTTGTTCCCTCCTGCATGCACTTCCACACGGTGTGTCTCCAGCTCTGCCACCTCTGCTGCAGCACCAGCTTCTGCCTCATTCGTCACTATGCACAGCACAGCGCTCTTCAGGAAGGGTCCACCAACCAGTGGTTTAGCCCTTCCCTGTTCAGATTTTCCACCATTAATCCCCACCTCACCCATGTGTTCCTGTCCCTGGAATCCTTGAAAGGCCACCAGGCAGCCATCATAGAGTGGGGACCTTCCTCTGCTTCCTTCCCTGCTGGGGGCCCAGAGCCTGGGGTTCCCCAGAGCAGAGCAGGTGTCCTCTGCTCGCCCACGAAGGAGCCCGCCTGGCCCAACCACACTAGACAGGGGGCAGGAGGCGGCTGTGGCAGAGACGCAAGGACGCAGGCCTGGACCTTAGAATGAGGATTTCCAAATGCTCTCTGACCGCCTGGGAACTGTTTGGTAGGGTGCCCCGCAGCTAAAAATCCGTGCACCAGGATGCAGAAGGGGCCTGCAGAGGGGGAGAGGCTGCCCTGGGGCTGCAGTATGGGCGGGGTCAAGGCAGGGGCGGGGCCGGATTAAGGGGAATGGCCTGGGCGGGGCGGGGCTAACACGGGGGTGAGGCCTGTGTGGGGGCGGGGCCCGGCTGGGGGCGGGGCCACGGGGCGGGGCCTTGCTGTAGGCCCCTGAGGGTCTGAGTCCCCACACTGTCTCTTGGTGCAGAGTCCCTTCCAGGTGCCTCACGTTCCCTCTGCTGATGCTTCAGTCCTACATTTCTCACTGCTTCTGCTAATGGTTTTCATTAGTCTTAACAGTCCTGCCAACATGTGTTTTTTAAAAAAGAGCTATTGAAAAGGTGTCGCTTTGGAGAATTTGCTCAGGAGAATGACCTTGCCCAGGGATTGCTTCTGCACGCTGACCTTCTTGGGAGCTTGCCCCAGGAGGGTGTGCACTGCCCCGTGAGTACCTCCATATGCATTAAATAGTGAATAATAAGAGACACCATAGAAGAAAAGGAAAAGCTTTCTTATCTTAGGACTTTCAGTAGCATTTTGTTCCTGCTTTGGGGCACGTTTTCATTTTGCACAGGGTCTACAAACTATGTGGTTGGAGCTGCCTGGAGAACTAATAAATCTCCTGGATGTCACCCTCGCTCACTCCGACCCTCTCCGTGGTGTTCCTCAGGCGGCCGGAGGAACTCTGGAAGCACAGGTCATCCCACAACCTTGCCCTCTCTATAAGTGGCAGCCCTCATGGCCCTGAGGCCAGCACCGGGGCACCGTCCTCCCTCCTTCCTTGCACACTCCGCTTCTCCCCCAGCAGCCCGTCCTGCCAGCTCCACCTGCCTCCCACTCACCTCCGGCCCCATGACCGCCGGGCTCAGGCCACCTTCCCCTCCTCCTCCTGGCCTCCCCGGTCGCCCTGCTCCGGCATTTGCCCCACATCCCACCGGCAACAGCCAGATGATCCCGTCCAAACGTGACCCAGGTCTTGTCCCAGTGGCTCTCACTTCCCTCGGAGTGAAAGCTGAAGTCTTCTCAGGGATCCACGGGCCTGAGGCGATCTGTCACCCCCTCCCTGCACTCACCTGTCATCTCTCTGGACTTATGTCCCCCCACACTCCCCTTCACCCACTTGGCTCCAGCCACACTGGCCTCCTCGCTGCTCCCTCTGCCTGCAATACCCTGTGCCCCCATGTGTCCCCGTTCCAGCATCACCTCCCGGGCAGAGCCTTCCCTGACCACCTGGTCACCCTGCAACCCCGTTCCTGGCGGTCCCTCCCCTGATGCTACTTTGTTGGTCTGCATGCGTCCCTCCGTGTTGGATGCGGTGCATATTCACACTTTGTTCTGTCACTGTCTGTCGTCCCTGCACAGCGTCAGCTCCGTGAGGACCAGGGCCACCTGCCGCGCTCACGGCTGCGTCCCCAGTACCCTGAGTTGGCACCAGTGCATACGTGCGGCCTGTTTGAGCGATGCGCGCAGGCATGAATGAGAACCTGCTTCTCCGCGGGGCGACACTGCTCCTGCTCCCGGGGGGCAGCAGGTGGTTGCTGGGTGGGAAGATCTCCGTCTCTTTATGTAAGAACACAGGCGGACGTTCAGCACATAAAGACGCAGCGGACGCTTCTGTGGTATTAAAATTTCACGAGGGCCAATCCGGAAAAGATGCCTAAAATGACTCCGTAGGGGACGATAATGAAATGAAGGTTGAGAAGCGAATCAGAGGAAGCCCAGACGAAGCGCAGCCTTTTGCTCCCACAGGTGCCCGGGGCGGGGACAGGAAGCAGGAGCCCTTCAGGAGGCGCCAGGCCTGGGACAATCACCACGATCACAGGCAGTCCTGGGCAGGGGACTCACGGGGGAGCAGCTCGGAGCGCCTGGGGAGCGTCTCTCCTGCCCAGGGACAGACTTACAAAGGATGATATTTACATTTTTCCTGAAGCCTCTAATTTCCTCATTTATCATTTGTCAGCGCCCGAGGCCCTTCCACGCACGCGGGATGTTTGCACACATCTAATGATCCCTTTTGCCAAACAAACGTCACCGTCTCTACGAGGAAATTCGTTAACGCTGCCGAGGCTGCTAATTCCATCCATTAATGTCACACTGAGCGTCGCGCTCGGGATCCGGGGCAGCTGCTGGCACCCTGCGCCCCCCTACCCCCCCCCCCCCCCCCCCGGGGCTCCTGGGGCCAGTTTGCTGGGAGCTCTTCCCAGAGAGGGAACCATGGAAACCGCCCCTGGCGGGGCTGCTGAGAGGAGAACAGAGTGGATTCCAGTCTCTGTGCTGGGCTGAAGGGGACCTGGGCTGGGGACAGAGGCCAGGTTTCTAGAACTCCGCAGGTGCCCGGGTCAGGGGCCTGCCCCTGCTCCCTGGACTTGGAGCAGCCCCAGGGGAAGGCAGAGCAGGCCGGTGCCGCTGTCCCCGGGAGAGGTCTGGGGGGCCAGGGAGGCCCCCCGAGAACTGCTCCCCTCGCTCCCTCCATCAGCTCACCCCGAGCTGCTTGACCAGACCCCAGGCTCTTTGCATCAACTCAGTTCTGCCCCCAGGGCGGAACTCCGAGCTCCAGGTGAGCACTCAGGTCCTGCTGTCCCAGGGTTCTTGTGGCCAAGGGCCTGGGGGACAGCAAAGCATGTCAGGAGCTTTCCTCACACATCACTGAGGGTCAGCGCGCTGATGAGCCACCGGCCTTCACAAGCAGAATCATGGAAAACGGGGAAAAGGTTTTATCAGTTGTTCGATACTCACGGTCCCCGACCCTGGAGGGAGCTTGCAAACGTCTCCGGGCTGGGCGTCCGCACAGCAGAGCTGGGGGGACGTTCCTTTCACGACAGAACCTGAGTCTGTCCACGGAGACCCTGGATGTGCTCTTCGCTCAGTGCAGCCGAGCCGTGTTGTCCCGCACCAACCAGGAGCGGGTCACCGCGGCCACCACGGGGCTCCTGGCCGCCCGGCCTCCTGAGGTCCCGCTCAGGGCGCGGCCTGGCCGCGGGGCCGCCGCCTTGGGGACCGTTCATGGCAGGACAGAGACAGGAGGCGCGGGACAACGCCTGGGCCTTCAAAACGGATTTAAGAATGCGGATTTCAGGCAGCTTTCTGCACTTCCCACATGGGGTCAGGCCTGCCCCCGGCCCTGTCCTGTCCCGGCTCTGACCGTGGTCACATTCCCTGAACCCTCCCAGCCCTGCCTCAGCCATCGGTCTGGGTGCTTCAAGCAAACGTCCTTCCAGCACATTCGTGCCTGTGGGTGGGCTTCCTGGCTTGGTGGTGGCCGCTCAGCAGGCTGGCTCTGGCTGACGACCCGGGCGGCCGAGGAAGGCAGGTGCAGGTCTGGGCGGCAGGAGCGGCTGCTCGGCCCGTCGTCCCCGAGTCTCCGTCATCGCCCTCGTGCCCGTCTCTGCAGACCCTGGACCCCGGCGACACGGGGGTTCTTCAGGCTCAGCGGGGCTTGCACGTCCTCCCCTGATTAGAACCTAGAGACCACTTCTCCCCGCGTACCTGTGTCAGTGTCACCACGGCTCCACGCTCTGGCCCCCTCGTGCCCGTGGCTTCTCACGCCCTGTCCCCTTTGGTTGTGACAGGCACGCGAGGCTGGTGCCGTCACTGTCCCCACCTTACAGGAGAAGAAGCACAGGTTGGGGGACTTGCCCCGGCCACGGGGATGGCTGGCCCGAACACACCGGCTGACACAGATCTGAGGATGCATTTTAGGGGATTTCAAATCTCAAGCCAAAGTGAAGGTCACATCGCTGCCTCTTGCCAACATCCACTCTGCTCTGCGGAAAGTGTTAGACACAGTGAGGACACGTGTGTCCCCTTGAGGGCGGGGAAAGAGCTCGTTCAGTAAGCAGGACAACCTCATCTTCCCCACTGTCCTGAGAGGTCGATGTGACCGTCTCACGGGCTACGTCCCCTCCAGGCCACTCTGGACTGTCTGCTTCTGCAGAACCCGGGCTCCCAGCTGGCGAGCTGCTAGCACACGGGAGTCCGGGGTTGCCGGGAGCGCGCCAACCACGCCGGATGCGGGGGTGCTGGGGTGGCCTCGGACCCAAGGCAGGCGGTGGGCGTTTGCGGAAATGGAAGGCTAACACATGTCTGAGGCTGAGGCTGTGGGACAATGAGACCTTTTGTGCGACTGCTCCTGGGGGAGGGGGGAGGGGGAGGGGAGTCCAGGGGCTTATTGCAGGGTCAGCAACACAGGCCTTAGGGAGCAGATTCAGAAAGTGACCTTTGCAGGTCAGGCCATGGCACAGCCAAGCCGGCGCTGGCAGACGTGGCTACAGGCCGCGGCGAATAGAGCTGTGGTCAGGGAGCTTGGGGACTGCTGGGCACCCGGGGTCCTGGTGCGGAGGCCCCCACGGCAGGCAGGGGTGCCGGCCAGCCTGCCAAGGCCTCAGGCTCCCTGATCCTTGTTCGGTCTGCTGGCACTTTTCTGAGGGGAAGTCTGTGCCTCCGACCCTGACCCTGCTGGCTTTGCCACGGCAGGTCCCACGTCACCTTCCCAGGTGGATGTGGATGCAGGGGACCGGCTATCCACGGAGCCACGGAATGGAAGACAGGCCCTTGTCAGGCACAGAGTTTCCCGAGGCTTGTCCCTTGAGCGTCACCTTTGGAATTGTCACCAAACCGTGTAACACCCGTGTTATTATCTTATTTAATATTTCCTTGAAGCCAAACCAGGTCCGAGTTTTCTTGAATAAATCCGTGTGTTAGCTCCTGCTTCAGCCTCATCACCCATCCTGATGGCATCGTGGGCTTGCTGACAAGCCGATTTCCCCCAACTCACATTAACGTGAAAAGGTAACTACGAAAATAAAAAATGTCCTCCCACACCTGTGGGTGTAGACGTTCACCAGCTGGTGCAGAGACATACGAACCAGTGGCTTCAATGAAGTGGAAGTTTGTTTCCCTCCATGTAGCAGCCTCAGCGTGGGAGGCCCAGAGCCTGGGGGTGTTCCGATCTGTCGCCTGAGGACACTTCCTGTTCACCTGGTCCGAGGGGCGCAGTTCACATTAGGCGAGAGGGAAGGGGAGAGGGGGTAGGGGTGCGCCCACCCATTTGAGGGCATGCTGGGAAGGTGCATTCCAGCTGCACCTGATGGGGTGGGAAATTCGGGTGTTGTTGAGACCACCATGTGCCGCCGAGCTGATAACTGGGATCTCTAATCTTGCACAAAGGGGATGATGGTTATCGAGGGATAATTAGCAACCTCTGTGTCTTCTCTTGACTCCCCCAAAGTCATGCTGATGTTACTTGACATAGAGTCAGGTGGGCTTGCTCAGAATTTCAAGCTATTTTGTAGTGAGACACAGCTCCACAGGGCTGAACGAATGGTCAACACAGTGTGGCCCAACCTCTGTTTTAGGGATTGGTCAACTGGAGTCAAAGGCTGGGAAGGGACTTCTTCAAGGTTGCGCAGCCTTGAACCAAAAGCCCCCTGACTCCCTGGACTCTTCCAGCAACCACACTACGTCCTTGCTAGTCCTGAGTTTCCCTGCATTTGAATCTCCTTTTAAAATAAAGAGATACATGGACACAGAGTGAAACACTATTGACTCTGTCCATTCCCGCCCATCTCTTCCCAGAGACACCCACAACTATTCCTTTAGTTATTCTGCAAGTTACTTCCAAATCTTGGAAGAGTTAGCCTTCATGGAGCTTGGCTTCTTTCTTTCTTTCTTTCTTTCTTTCTTTCTTTCTTTCTTTCTTTCTTTCTTTCTTTCTTTCTTCTTTCTTTCTTTCTTTCTTTCTTTCTTTCTTTCTTTCTCTTTTTTCTTTCTCTTTCTTTCTTCTTTCTTTCTTTCTTTCTTTCTTTCTTTCTTTCTTTCTTTCTTTCTTCTCTTTCTTTTAAAGGTTTTATTTATTTATTAATGAGAGACACAGAGAGAGAGGCAGAGGGGGAAGCAGGCTCCCTGCAGGAAGCCTGATGCAGCATTCCATCCCAGGACCTCAGGATCACACCCTGAGTCAACCGCTGAGCCACCCATGTGCCCCCATTCATGAAGCTTTCAAGTTGTGTTGTTATCTCTCAAATGTCTGCCACCCTAGATGAGGGGTGAGGTCTCCTCCTACACCATCCCCCCATCACCCTCCATGGATCAATCATGATTTCAATTATATCATAATCCTTATTTATGTCATGTGACTGGGGAGATGTTATTTACTGCAGAGCCAATTGCTGTAATATGATTGCAATTTCTTTTATGTGCATATTTGTTTTCCCCAGAGTTAGTAATTTCCTTTATTTTTTACTTGCAAAATCACAAGTGCTTAATTTTCTCCAAATCCTCCATCATTTCATCCACTCCAGTGTTTTTCAAGCTGTTTTGCCCACAACCTATGGTAAGAAATATATTTTACAACCAGGCCTGGCAACACATACACATATAAGCTATGAAATGAAAATTCCACAACATAATATTCACCTTCACTATAAATGATATGCTTTGATATTTTCTACTTAATTTTGTCATTTAACATCTTTTAAAATGCTGGTTTGATCAGCATCAAATCATAAAACTGGTCTCAGGCCCCACTATGGAGGCATGACCTGCACTTTGGGAGGCTCTGACTAGCCTCCCACAGCCTTGCTTTCCCTAGGTCCTCCCGAAGCCCCTATCCCCACTCCAATCAGACGTGGTGATCCACGTGACTGACCGAGCTCCTGGAGACTTTTCTATGCTTCTCTCTGGGTTGATTCCCTGTTTGATGAGTCCCATGTCTTCTTTCTTCACTAATTTTCAGCTTCCCGTGGATTATTTCCAAATTGCTTCTTTTTTATTGAAGAAAACAAGACTTTTATCAACACTTCAGCCTATTTTATTTTTTCACCATTTCTCCAGTAATAAAAAATAAAAATGGGAAGAAGATTACAATAGGAAGGAGCCAGAGAGCAAATAGAATTGATTTATGCATGGTTTTGATTGTGCATGAAGCCAGTGATACCCAGATGAAAAGCCAGACCTCTAGCTGTCTATCATTCCTGGCAATATCCAGACAATGGGATGAAATGTTGACTGTGGCTTTAAATCAGAGCTTTTTACTTTTGACTCTATTGACATTCTGGGCAGGATCAGCCTTTGTCATGGGGGCATTTTGTGGATCACGGGATGTTTAGCAGCATTCCTGATCTCTTCCCACTAGGTGCCCACTAGATCCCTTCAAAAATGTCCCCAGACATTGCCCAATGTATACCCAGTGCAAAATCACCCCTGGCTGGGACCTCTGCTCTAGGTTCCCACCAAGGCTGTACCTGTGGTTCCACACAACCTTGCAGCCGATTGATGATGCGTCAAGTGGAGCTTGAACTGGCCAAACACAACCTCAGGCAGCCCCACTCGGTGTAATTAGCTGACATCTGTAATTTACTATCTTGGTGAAGTGGGGGACAAAACATGGACTCATGCAAAGCAGTAGGCTCAGAGTCTGTGGCATATCACGTCTGCACGGGCTCAATGCTCCTGCCAGGAGGTGGATCTCTGTCTCCTTTGACTCCCTACAAACTAACATCATGGATGCCTTAGAACCACTCTGCTCTTCCTGTTGGGCTCAGGAGCAAATCACGGTAAAAATAATCTGTGGCTAATGAAGCTATTATCACAATGGATATTTGCTGTCACCTGGGGACCTGTCACCACTTCTGTTTCAGCATCAATGTCTTTGATGACATCTGTGGGGAACAGTGGTCGAAGCTGCAATAGCTGTGGGGACCACAGACAGTCTCGTGTCCAGGATGCATCACTGGCTAAGATGAAATCAAAGCCACCACCGTGGGTCTGATGTTCCCTAGGAATTCCTTCCAGAGGTGGCAGGAGGGATGTACAACAACACGGTGAGTGTCAGTAGTTTCAGAGCAGGCCTCTCCCTGCGGGTGGGAGCGGATGGACCAGACGGCAGCCCCGGCAGCCAGTGCCCTCCAGTCAGCACCGCCAGGTCCACACCCGCGACAGCAGCCAAACGGGCCAGTTCCCTCCGTGGCTTGAACTTCGACATCTGCACCAGCAGTGGGGTTGGTCTGGTGGAGAGGAGTAGGAGTGACCCAAAAATGTCACAGGGCAGGTTCTGGAGGATCCAGGGATATTTGTTTCATTTGTCCTCTTGATAACTGTCTCCTAGCCCCCACATAGCCGCCTTCCCACCTCACCGTGGGCCCTGGAAACAGTTCCACTAGGGCTGCTGACCTTGGGGGGAATCCATCTGTGGGACCTTCTCGTGTCCCCATCCTGCTCACCCTAGTGGCTGAGCCCCGACTCCTCCCTATTGCCAGAGCCCACCTGCAAAGCACGAGGGGCAGAGAGGTATTGGGAGCCCAGGCGGAGTCGGGGGGTCACCCATGTGGTTGTCATTGGTTGGTCATTCTCTCTCCACAATTCTGTTCTCAGAGAGGAATTCGATGGCCCTTTCAGAATGTGGGTCACCTCAGTGTCATCTGTCCTAGATTGAGACAACAAGGGGTGACGCAGCTGCTGTTCGAGTCCTGTAATTCATTACCTTTGTCCCCAAATCTGGTACCACGTGTCGCCTGCCCGCCGGAGCCAGGGATGGAGCCACTTTCAGGGTCGGCATCAGCCGTGGCCTCCGCAGGAGCCGTTGCCCACCTGGGCCCTTGCTCATCCCGACACCTGCTGCGTGAGCTGTGTGCACTGATGAGTCCTGGGACCTGGTTGGCAGATGGATGAGCCGCGAGCTGGCCAGGGGTCCGTGACCCTGACTTCCTTTCCTCCTCTGCCCTGAGGTTTGAGGTTGGGACACAGCTGTCCTCTCTGCAGTCGGTGGGTCAGAGCTGACCGCCAGGCCTGCGGATCGGCAGTGAAGTTTCAAATCCCTCTCTGTCCAGTTTGTGGAGAGAATTCCGTCCTGGAGGCCATGGTGTGAAGTCGGTTTGGGGCCGGAGGTCGAGTTGCTTCCTGCAGAGTGAGGTTTCAGCCACGGCCCCTGCCCCCTATGAACCAGTCTCTCAGGGTTTTTTTTTTTTTTTTAAGATTTTATATCTTCATGAGAGACACAGAGAGAGAGGCAGAGACATAGGCAGAGGGAGAAGCAGGCTCCCTGCAGGAAGCCCAATGAGGGACTCGATTCCAGGACCCCGGGATCACGCCCTGGGCTGAAGGTGGTGCTAAGCCTCTGAGCCATCCGGGCTGCCTGTCTCTCAGGGTTCTGAACCCAGAGCAGGGAGGCATGAGATTCACCACCATCCACAAGGCCCAGCACAGACTTTTTAAAGTTACACGTGGTTGCACAAGTTCTTCTAATGAGCCTTATTTGTGTGATCGGTAACTGATGTTTAGCATTTGTGGTTTTCCCACAGTGGGATCGTGGGATCTGGGAACAAGTGTTTTGTGGAAACCGTCCTTGCTGGGGGTAGCGGGTGGGGGGTGGGCAGAGACCTGGGGTGGCCAGGAGCTCGTCGAGGGCCTGGAGAGAGCTGGCCCAGCTCCTGGCTGGCTCCAGATCCCTCCAGGGTGGGGGGGCAGTGGGGGGACATCACGCAGGGGAAGTCTGCCCCAGGCCAGGCAGGGGCACCAGCCAACAATGCTGCGCCTTCTTCTTGGGAGATGATCTGCTGTTTGTTCCCCCAGAGGCCCCGCAGGCAGGACACGTGTCAATAATCGCCCACAGGCTGAGGGTGAGAAGCCCTCAAGGACTCAAGGAAGAAAGAAAACCCTTGGAAATCTTGTCCGTGAAAGGCGGCCTTTGTTGCAGGAATGCATTCCCCGCCCTGAGCTAATGGGGCGCCCCTGGGTTCCATGGGAGCCTGGCAGGCCCAGGCTCTGGGGAATCTGTGCGGACCCCGATCCAGGACCCCAGAGACCTGCAGGGAGCTCCACGGCCTCCCTGCTGCAGCCGCCTCCCATGCCTATGGGGCCGGCGAGGCTCAGGGGTCTCAGGGACATCCCCGGACCCCAGGCGGAGGGTGGCAGGGCCAAGGCCAAGGCCCGGCTCCTGCCTGCGGCCTCAGGGCTCTCTCTACCGGCCCCTCCCGGGCCAGGCCGCACTGAGCACTCAGAAACCTCGGCCTGGCTAGTCCCGACAGTCACAGACACGGGCCTGGGGTCCCTCCCATTCTGCAGGTGGGAAGGGGGCCTGGTGACTTGCTGCGGGTCACACAGTGGGCAGGTGGCGGGGCTGGGACTCCAGGGCCCTGACCTCCTCTCTGCGCTCCTCAGACAGGGAATTCTGGCCTGTGACAGCTTTCCTCACAGTAGAAGGGAGTGTACGTTGTCAGGGGGATGACACTCTAATGAGACGTTCGAGGGAATTTGCACAACCTGAGCATTAACAGGAACGCTAATAGCTAATATTAGCTTCTGCCCACACGGAGCCTGGCCCTGCTCTGAGCACTCCTCTGGCATTTGCTTGTGTCAACCTTAAACAAATGTGTGTGATACAATTTGATGTGACATCATTACCCCCGTGCAACAGATGTGGAAATTTCTGGAGGGAGAAAAGAAATGTTCCTCCAAAACTATCTGAGTGGGAAAGGGGGAGCGTGCGTGTGCAAGGAGCCTGAAGACAGTAGTTGTTGATAATTGTAAAAACATCTGGCAAAATCCTGCTGGTCTATAGCTCTGCGGATGCTCAGTAAAATCAAGCTACAGTTCAAGGAGTTACTAGAATCATCTTTCTATTAAAACAACTTGTCTGCATACCGAAGCACTGGGCAATTATGCAGTCATTTGAGTGGTGCCTTGTTTTAAGTATAAATATAGGCCTTAGGGAGGAATAAAGAGCAGCCTCAGGTTCAGGAAAGGTTGGAGCGCTTCTCCTATCACATCTGCACCTGGGACGACATGCTCTTTGCTGTGGATTCGGAGCTGTGAGGGTGAGACCCTGGGGCCACCAGCAGCCGGTTTGCCACAGCATGAGCTTCCAAGGAAGGAGCCCAAACCTGTGAAGTCAGAGCCAATGATGGAGAGAGTGTGGGTCCTGGATCCACCCGTGCCTGCACCCTAGCCTACCCCTGGAGTTCTCTGCTCACAAAACCAATGCTTTTTTTTTTTTTTTTTCTTAGCTCTAAGTGGAGTTGTCTTTCCATTATGTGCTATCCTGACCCACACCCACTGGAACTGTCAGGAGTCACAGATTAAAGAAAAGGGTGTCATGTCCACTTAAATTGGCTCATTCCCCCCTTCAGGACCCATGTCAAGGGGTGTAAAGACTGTGAAATCACATGGAGCCTTTTCTACTGGAAGAAGACATGGCAGTGACAGTGTATTTGTGCCCCTAGACGCAGACCCAGGGCCAGAGCAGCTCGTTGCAATATCAAAAGACACCTGTGGACAATCATTCAAGGATAATTCCGTAAAAGGACAGTTCAGTATTACGCTCTCAGACTGAAATTTGAGCTTTTATATGAAGTCAAATGAGCTTAGGAACATAGGAGCTGGTTCCTTGGAAGAGAGAGCCTTAGTGACATGCCAGTTTTAAGCCGGAGGTGTCCAATTTTGCACCATTCTTCTGTGCTACAGGAACATGAGAGAGAGAAATGTCCCCAGGGAGGCGGCTCCCTGCCAACTCCGAGGAGGCCCCTCGTCCCCTCCCTCCACTCCAGACACAAGGACCAGAGGCTGGTCTCTGCCTCAGTGGAGCATCGGTTCTCGGATGGCGCTCAGAGCCTCAGAACAGACACTTTGCTATAGCGAGTTAAAAAATCAGAATATACAGAGATGCTCTATTTTAACAGACCAATTTGCACAAGATTATTTAAATTTCCCACAGTGCAGGGGTTCCTCGGGCTGAAAGGTCTGCGCAGGTGCCCGCACCTACCCTGGTTTGCACCTGACAGGGAGGTACTGGGGGGGTGCCCTCTCCAGGTGAAGGCTCTTGGTGCACACGGGTGGCCCCTGCGTGGCTTCTCCGGCTCCACACACGCTCCAAGCCCTCCTCCCCGCTGCAAACAGAGCCGGGGGCAGCGTGGGGTTTACTTCCAACTCAGGCTTAGGGTTTCGCTCCTCCCCATCAGGAACTTCAGTTATCACAAGAGTTATTCAAGATGCTCGGCTAAGGCTGTTTATGGCAGGTGTTTGTTTTTAAACTAACAACAACAAAAAATAGAACCACCTTATAGTCGGACAAATGGGAATCGTTGCACGTCTATTTGACGGAAGGTTCATAGTGTTAATGTTTATGCGTCTGTCGTCTGTGGTTCAGAGACACGTATATGACACGATGCGAGGTACAAATCAAGGCAGAGTCTGAAGGGTACATATTCAGACTAAATCCTTATTTTATGAACTAGACTTTTTATATGTGCAGTAAAATACTGGAGTTGGATTTTATTTTTTCTCTCTTTTGTAGGAATATTTTATAAACTTCGCACTACCTTTCAGACCAGAAAGACACATGAACATCATTAGAAGTAAAGCTACGATAAAGGCACTGAGCAGCCTCTAGCCATGACGCGTCACTGTCTTTTCAGCTGGAACATTTTTTTTAGCTTCACAAACTCTCCTTTCCCCCTGGGAAGCCCCCAGGGCAGGGACCCTGTCTCCTTTCTGTCTTGGTGGCGCCAGGAACATAATCAAGTCTCCATAAATAATTGATCGTCAGGAAGACCCCAGAAGGAGCCCATTCACTTCACCGGGGCGGCCCTCGAGCTCCTGAAGGCATTCTCTTAAGTGCATTTCATTTGTTTTTAATTCTTCTGCTGCTCAGACGGATGGACACGACGCGGAAGCCAGGAGAGAGCTGGCGGCTCGCTGAGCGCCGCCGAGGGAAGGATCCACGAGTGGCAGCCGGCGCTGCGGGGCCCCGCGTGGAGCCTGACCCCAGGCACCTGCAGGGCTGAGGGCCCTTCTCGGGGGATGGAGGGCCTTTCCCGCCTGACCCGACCCGAGGCGAAGGCTCCTTCCGGCCTCCTGTTGGAAAGTGAGTGTTGGTTGCCAGGGTCTCTGAGGCTCTATAGCTGAGAATCAATAAGAAAGGGCATGATGTCTGAAAACCGTTCAGAATCCGCATGAGGAAGACGGACCCATGAGATCAGAGGGAGAAGGCCTCGCTCCTGAGTCATTCACTGGCAGGTGCCTCCCGGGCACTCGCCCCGCGGACACTGCTCTGGGTGTCGGACCGGGCAGGGCACCAAAGTCCCCACTCCCACAGGCCCTACCTTCTAGTCTGAGGATGAGCGATAGCCATTGAGCCAAATACCGTGTGACTTGTAGGGAGGTGATAATTGCTCGAAGGGACCAGAGAGCTGATGGAGGTGGTCCTGTAGGTGAGCAGGGAGGGTCCTATATGTGAGGAGGTGAGCCAGTCCTGGGAGGAGCACACCAAGCGGAGGGAAGAGCAAGTGCAAAGGCCCTGAGGCAGGAGAGCCCTGGGTGTTCCTTGGAGAGGAGCAGCCAGGAGGCCAGGGCAGCTGGAGCCACGCGAAGGGGAAGAGGGGAGGGGAGGAGTCGAGGTCTCCTGTCTGCCACATACAGCAGGGCGCCCACAGGCCGGGGGAGGGCACCGAGTGAAGCCGAAGGAAGGTGGCTCACGACCTGATGGTCACCGTCTTCGGGTAGACAGACTTCAGCGGCGTGGCTCTTGGGGTGTCATTCCGAGTCAGCGGCAGCAGCAGCCCCCGGAGCCCTGGTAGAAATGCTGGATTTCACGCCCAGTCCAGCCCAGCTGATTCGACCTTCTGGGGGGTGAGGGGCCGGGCCCTCAGAGCTGTTAGGAGCCATCCCGCGGGTCCTGATGCTCCCTGGGGTTTGAGAAAAGCGAGTAGTGCTGGAGCCTGGCTCTAGCCTTCACCTGGGAACCCAGAGGGATTAGGGTTGAAACGCCGGGGGTCCCGAGGGTCATCATCAGAAGGAGCTTCCCAGGAAAAGGGTCATGTGGAGGCCTGGGTGGGTGCGTGTCCTGGAATCTCCTTTAGGGGTTCCCTGACGGGGTGCAATTCTCTGGGCTGCGTGGCCTTTTCTTCTCCGACCCTCTCAGCACCCCCAGACTGGCTGCTGGCCCATCACCGGGGGCTTCGTGGAGGTGGAATCACACTGGGGACCTCGGGTGCATGTGTCTCCCTGCCCAGGGCCCCCCTTCTGCCCCTGGAGGTAACCGGGTGTGGCTGCCTTGTGGCAGGTTCCTTCCCAGGGCAGAGGTGGGAGCTGCTTGGGGGCAACAGCCCTTCCTGCCTGGGAGGGACTCAGCTCACTGGAGAGTTTGGGGGGTGGGTGGGAGTGGGGCAGAGAGAGAGCAAGGTCGGGAGAAGATTCCTGAAGCCCAGAAGGAGTCACGGTCACGGATTCCTGGGGCAGGTGCCAGGGGGCCGAGTGTGGGGTCCCCGCTTCCGCAGTGGGAGCGTGGGATCCCGCAGGGCCTGGCCTGCTGACCATGCTGCGAGCGAGGTCGGCCCATCTCAGCCATTTACTTGACTTCTCATACCTGCGGTCACCTTTACAAACGGCGTGTGACCAGCCAGGAGGGCCACCTGGGGCCCCTCTGACCCCAGCTCCACGTCTAGAGCCGCCCTCCCCCTGCCACTGCAGACACACGTTTTGGTTTGGTGGCTTTGAAGCCGCTGCTAGGCGGGGAGGCTCACAGCTTGGGCGCACGCCTGCGAGTCCCCGGCCCAGGACGGGCCTTCCCTACTCAGGACACCCTTGCTGGCTGTGGGGTGCACCACAGTGATCAGTGGGGCCAGCGGAAGCCCAGACCTCCTGCCGCCTGCAGCCGTGTCAGCCACCCCTGTCCCCCGCCCCCCCTGCCCCCTGTGCTGGATCCGGGCCCAGCTCACGGCAGCTCCTGCCAGGCGCCGTCTCCTGACAGTGAACGGGTACGGGCGCCCCATTAGCAGAGGTACCGAGGCCCGGAGTGTTTCCACGTCCTGCGCACATTCCGAGCAAGTCGGGGCAGAGTCTGAATCCAGGGGCGCCGCTCCCCGCGGCCGTCACCTGGGGAAGTGAAGGCACTGCCCTGCGCAGCCTGCATCCAGCGCCAGCCCAGTCCTATTGGGGCGAAGCCCCCATTACATGAGTTGCCTGGTGGATGCCCTGCCCTATGCCACCCTCCCTGCCGAGAGCCGATCTGTGCGAGGCCCACCGCTGCCTCCCAGTCCAGCTGAGTCCCCGCGTGGGGCAAGAACTTGCATCGTTTGCCTCATTGATGGAATGTGTTACATTGCTTTGTACACTTCATCACCCCTCACAGGGTTCTGCACAGACTAGTTTTTTAAAAATAGTTGTCAAATGGTTAAAGTTTTGCTCAATCAATAGGTTTTCAACCAAGTGTCCTTAGAAGGGAATATCATAAGTGAGTATAAATATTCTTTTATTCCTGTATGTTGATTATTCCAATTAAATGCTTTTACCTGAGCACCAGAGAACACAATGATTCAGTTCCACTAATTTGAAGCTCTGGTCTATTCAGTTTTGATATATGCAGGTTTAGAAACCTATGAAATTTATAATATGGATGCTGTGAAACTAATGCTGGTGGCCAATTTAAAAAAATTCTTATGGAAATTTATATTCATTAGAAATGATGGCCAGCTCTAGAATGGGATTCTACAGAATCAATTTAAGGAAATTTGTTTCGGGGAGATAACCGAGGAGCAGTAAGCTGAGAAGCCAACGTGGATGTGACATCCCCGAGAGACAAAAACGTGACATGATGAATAGGGCTGAGCTCGGCGAGTGCTGAGAGCCCGTCCCAAGGGGGCCGCTTATTTTCTGACAATTGGCAACTCTATCTGTTAGCTACAAATGTGTTGTGGGACAAGGAGGAAAATTGTCTTCAGCCCTCAGAGAACGAGACAATTGTTCTCTTGACTTCCACACACTCCTGCTTCTAAGTGACCCTTTGGGATTCATCAGTGGTGACATCCTTGGGTATTTAACCAGGTTCCACTAAGGGCTGGGACCAGTCTAGATGGGAAAGATGGCTGGGAGGCGGGGAGATGGGAGGCCAAGAAGTGGTTCTACCCTGGACACATTCTCCCAAAAGGAGTACCTTTCCATCAACAATCTTGTTGACGACATATCATGTTGATGTGAGTGGTATCAGGACAATGATCGAGACTTTGGGGATGCCCGGGTGGCTCAGTGGTTGAGCGTCTGCCTTTGGCTTGGGTGGTGGTCCCAGGGTCCTGGGATTGAGTCCCACATCGGGCTCTCCACCTGCTTCTCCCTCTGCCTGTGTCTCTGCCTCTCTCTCTGTGTCTCTCATAAATAAAAAAATCAAATTAAAAATAAAAAAAGGCTTTCAAGCGAGCATTCTGAAATATGCAACTGTAGGAAGTGTAGTCAGCCTGTGAGACTCTCTCTTGGTCAAATGTTAGGGGCTCTGTGTGAGTGTCCTCAGCCATCGCCTCCCAAATGGCACAGACCCCATCCAGATCCACACCGAGGCCCACTGCACCTGGGTTGGAGCTGGCTCTTGGCCCTGCCACTTGCAAGGTGAAAGTGCTGGAAGAGTCACCCCTTCCTGGAGGGGGTAAGTTTCAGGCTCGGAGACTTGTAGGCACCTTCTCCTCTGCTGCTCTGTGGGTGCTGTTCATGCTACAGCCTGGGGTGACTCTCAGAGCCCAAGTTTGGGACTGCTTGGTGCCCGGAGCTGAGCTTCATTCCCTGGGGCTGCCTTTCCTCCTGGGAGTGCAGACACACCTACACCCCTTCCAGGTGCGGAGGGAGAGGATCAATAGAGCCATGTCAGCCAATCAATCACTCCACACAGGCAATAAAAACGCAAAAACAGGTTTTGAACGTGGGACTGAAGGTCACACCCACATCACAGGGAAACTCCACTTCAGCAGGCTCCCTGCTGCCCCAGGGAGACGGGTTGGCACTGACAGGTGTTCATCACTGTCTTGTTGCGTAGCAGCTGTCGGCCACACTCTGAGGCCATCCTCGGGTTCACGGGTGGCTGGATCAGCAAGGATGAGCTAAACTGGGGTTTGGAAAGCTGTTCATGAGAATGAGCTTAGTCATTTTCTTTGTAAAGGAAAGTCTTGAATTTAGAGACAAGGTGATGTTAGTGACTCATAGCTCCCCTCCATTTTAAAATTTTATTTATTTATTTATTTATTTATTTATTTATTTATTTATTTTTAGAGAGAGGGCACATGAGCAGAGTGGGGAGGGGCAGAGGGAGAGAGAGAATCTTAAGCAGACTCCCCATTCAGCGTGGAGCCCAATGGGCTCAGACTCATCTTCTGAGATCATGACCTGAGCCCAAATCAAGAGTTGGACACTTAACTGACTCAACCACCCAGGCACCCCAGGCTGTAAACTTTTAAAATACTTTATTTCTCATTCCATACTTCTGTTTACCCGACAACAGCACAAAAACAAAAACAAAACTGGGAGGGTAGAGTGGAGAAAGAACCTAACACTTTCTTCAGGCTCCAAGTATGAAAATCCCACAGTTAGCACTGACACTTGTCAGGGAAGGGCCTGGAAGCAGCCCCATAGTTGGGGAAGGGCACAGCAGGTGATACGGTGTAAGGAGGCTGGACATTGGGGGTGGGGGCAAAGCTCTCAGCCCCGGGCCTCATCCCCTCCCATCCACGGAGGGACTCTCTGGTGCATTTCCCAGACTTCTGGGCCCCTGTCATGACAGAGAATCCTCTTTTACAGGTGACTTTCTCACTGGGCATCGTGTCAACCTCCCAGTTTTTGCCTAATGGTTTAGAAATCCCACATCTTAGAAAGCATTTTAGATTGCAGAAGCGAACTAATTCACGGCCAAACTGAACCAGACATAGAGCTGCTACAAGATGTCGGTAGAAAAGTGGGGCTGAGGTTTCCAGAAAGTAGAGGTGTTTCACCCAGAACCCCCTCATCCAGGCGTGCATGTGTGCATGGGGCATGTGTGCACATGTCCTGGGGTGTGTGTGTGCATGCGTGTGCATGCATGTGTCTGTGTGCATTTTGCCTCCCATGTGAACATGAAGATCCTGGGGGCCAGGCCTCTGTATCCATGTCCTACCTGAGTTCCCTTAGCTCCCAAATGAGCTGAGCAAACAATAAATACTTCATCATTGAAAACAGTAACATGGGGATGGGGCCAGGTCCACAGAAGGATCCCATGCCCCTGGGCACTGTGATTGATTCAGCTGAATCCACAGCGCAGGGCTAAGCCAGGGAATGGTTGGCATTCTCCTCAGCCACCCGGATTGATTCAGAATTGGGCACGTGACTAAGTTGGGCCAATCAGAGTAAAGATAGGATTTTAAAAAAAATAAACTTTACAGTCTAGATCAGTTTTAGTTTGCAGCAACTTGGAGCAGAAGGTTCAGAGGTCCATCTCCCTACCTTCCCCACTATCAACACCCCCCAGCAGAGTGGTACATTGTTCCTAGCAATGGACCTGCATTGACACATGATGACATGATGACCAAAGTCCCCAGTGTACGTCAGGGTTCAATCTTGATGTTGCACATTCTGTAGGTTGAGGCCAAGGTACAAGGCAGGTATGCATCACATAGAGTATTTTCACTGCCCTAAAAATCATCTGTACTCTGCCTGTCGATCCCTCCCTCCCCAGTCTGTGGCAACCACTGATTTTTTTTTTTTAATCACTGATCTTTTTACTGCCTTCAGAGTTTCACCTTTTCTGGAATGGCACATATCGGCTTCATGTAGTACACAGCCTTTTCAGATTGGCTTCTTTCACTTAGTAATGTGCGTTGAAGTTTCCTCCATGTGTTTTCATGGACCAATAACTCATCATTTTAGCACTGAATAATATTCCACTGTCTCAATATATCATAATTTATTTATCCACTTACCTACTGAAGGACATCTTGGTTGCTTCCAAGTTTTGGCATTTTAAATAAAGCTGCTGTAAACATCCATCTCCAGGTTTTTGTGTGGATGTAAAGTTTCAACTCCTCATAGAAAATGAGGACGACAGTGTTGGCCTCGACAGGAGCTGTGGTGCCTCGTGGGGCTGGAGTGTGAGCCAGGATTCTCCATGGTTCTCACCCGCTCAGCGGCCTCCATCCTCAGAACAGCTATGCTCCCATGCAGGTGTCTTCCTTTTGATTGAATTATCACCTACATCCATGACTATGAACTATTCATTTTTTTAAAAAAGATTTTGTTTATTTATTCATGAGAGACACAGAGAGAGAGGCAGAGACACAGGCAGAGGGAGAAGCAGGCTCCATGCAGGGACCCCATGTGGGACTTGATCCCGGGTCTCCAGGGTCACGCCCTGGGCTGAAAGCGGCGCTAAACCACCGAGCCACCCGGGCAGCCCGACTATGAACTAACTACTCTTAAGAGTAAATGCAGGGATCCCTGGGTGGTGCAGCGGTTTGGCGCCTGCCTTTGGCCCAGGGCGCGGTCCTGGATATCCGGGATCGAATCCCACGTCAGGCTCCCGGTGCATGGAGCCTGCTTCTCCCTCTGCCTGTGTCTCTGCCTCTCTCTCTCTCACTGTGTGCCTATCATAAATAAATAAAAGTTAAAAAAAAAATTAAAAAAAAAAAAAGAGTAAATGCAGCTCACTTTTTTTTTTATATATACACATACCCATGTGACAGCTTTCTTTTTTTTAAAAAAAGATTTATTTATTTATTTATGGTAGACATAGAGAGAGAGAGGCAGAGACACAGGAGGAGGGAGAAGCAGGCTCCATGCTGGGAGCCTGATGTGGGATTCAATCCCAGAACTCCAGGATCACGCCCCAGTCCAAAGGCAGGTACTAAATCGCTGAGCCACCCAGGGATCTCCATGTGACAGCTTTCAAGCAAAGATACAGACCACTTCCAACAAACTAGAGGCTCCCCCAAATGCCTTTTGATTTGACATCCATCCAGAATTAACTACTATTCTGATTTCTACTATCATAGATTAATTCTGAAATTAGTTTTGGTTATCTTTGAATTTCATATAAAGGAGGTCCTACCATATTCAGTTTTCTCTGTCTGGTTTGTTTTTCTTTGTTCCTCATTATATCTGTAAACATATCCATGCTGCTCCTGGAGTGGTGGTTTCTCCTCCTCCTCCTCTTCCTCCTCCTCTTCCTCTTCCTCCTCCTCCTCCTCCTCCTCCTCCTCCTCAGATTTATTTATTAATTTGGCAGGGAGGGATAGAGGGAGAGGGAGAGGGAAATTTAAGCAGACTCCCTGTTGAGCATGAAGCCTGACGTTGGGCTCAATCCCAGGCCCCTGAAATCACCACCTGAGCTGAAATCAAGAGTTGGATTCAGCACCGCCGACCGCACCACCTAGGTGCCCCAATTTCTTCCTTTTTTTAAAAGTAGCATTCCATTGTATGTATGAATAGACTCCATTCTTACTGCTAATGGACATTGATTTTAAAAGTTTTTTTTTTTTTTTTTCCTGTGTAGGAATACAACTGCTATGAACACATAGCTGTGTGCACTCCTTTCTCTGAGGCAGATTTCCAAAGTAGGAGGACAGGGTCATAGGAGAGGTGGAAGTTCAGCTTAGGAGATATCGCCAGACATTTTTGAAAGTCGCTGTAGCAATTATCCCTCCCATCAACAGCATATGAGAGTTCTAGTTGTCTCACATCTTTGCTGACATTTGGTATCTGTCTTTAAAAAATTTAGCCATTTGAAAAAAAAATTAGCCACTTGGTGGATGTGTGGTGGTCTTTCATGGCTTTAATTCGTATCTCCCTTCTGATCATGATCTGAAGCTGATTTTTACATGTTTATTGGGTAGTTGGACCTCCTCTTTTGTTAAAGTCTATTCAAATCATTCATTTATTACTTAATCAATTGTCTTTTCCTATTGATTTGTAGGAAGTTTCTATATATTTTAGATACAGCTCATTGCCAGGCATACATATCACAAATGTCTTCTTATAACCCGAGACTTGCCTTTTCACTCCCGTTCATTTTATTTTTTTTTTTATTTTTTTTTTTTTTTTTTTTTAGTTTTAGACTCCCGTTCATTTTAATGGTGTTTTTGATGAATGGAAGTTATGATTTGTACTGAAGTTTGGATTATCAATCTTTTCTTTTATGGTTAGGTTAAGAAATCTTTGCCCACCCTTGTGTGTAGTTTGATAGTTTCTGTTAATCAAGCAGCCAAAGCAAGCACACTGAAAATTTGTCCTCAATTTAAATATCCTGAAAAGGAAGCAACAAAATTCGGTTGGGTCTTCTGGCTTCAAAGCACATGCTTGTAACTGTTACGCTGTGCTGCCTTTCTACTGTCAGGACACTTTTCATTGCAAGCGACTGAAATCGAGTTCTCAAGGTAAATAGGGAATTTGTTGCTTCGTGTAACTTAAAAGTCCAAGGGTATCTGGCTTCAGACATGGATGGATCCAGTTGCTGGCACATTATTAGAATCAAGTCTTGCTGTTCATCTCATGGTTCTGCTTTCATCTGTGTTGGCTTCATCAGGAGGAAGGCTCTTCCCTTCTGCAAGCACAGCTGGGGCAGTTAATATCTTTATATATTCCATCGATGGCTACAGTGATATTCCTATTTCCCATGCTCACCTGTACTATGACCTTGGGTACCCTGCCACTGAACGGTGGCTCTTGAATTTGGGTGTCCTGTGACTTTAGAGACCAGGTCAGAAAAGGCACTGCAGCTCTTGCTTTGTTCTCAGGGACACTTGTGTTCGAAGCTCTGGACTGGTAAGAAGTCCTACTGTCCTGTGGCTGCCATGCTTGAGGGAGCCCAGCTATATGGCGAGGCCACATGGACATGCCGAGGACAACAGCTAATCTGGGATCCCAGCTGATAGCTGATCAAGCTGTTGCTTGATCCCAACAGCAAGCCTGAGGTTGAGACTGAATAAAGCTAATTCTGGACGATTCTAGCTCTTAGCTGTAGAGACATCTCCTGCTATCGATACTTCCTAGCTAAGGCATCAGGTGTTTTAGGTACACAGACAAACCAGCCTTCTCTGCTTTACCTGAATTCCTGAGGTACCCACAGAGTCTATGAGATAATGAAATGGTTATTTTAAGCCCTTACATTTGGAGCAATTTATTATGTGCTAAGGAGATAAGCCTCCTGCCGGCATCATGACCCTATGAGAAAGAGGGTCTTCTTCCCAAGTGTCCTGAGGCAGGGCAGTCATCAGACCTGCCTGGGTCACATTCCATCCTAAGCCAGTAGCTACAGTCAGGAAATACTATGCTAGTTGGCCAGACCTGGAGCACATGCCCGCTGGGAGTGGGGTCAGCCTAGGAACTGCCACGATGTTTGGGAATGGGGAGAGATGCTCCCTCAAGGAAAAATTGGAATGATATAGGGGAAGAGTGGTGGCTGGAAATGGACAGGCAGAAATAGCAGTCGGTTGCTCCTTCAGCAATTAACTATGACAAATGAGCTTAATTTTTGAATGAATAAAAGCAATCTCACCACATGGCGCTACAGGACACAGCCAGGGCCCTGAGGACCGGGCACCGGGCACTTGGCTTCTTCCCCACGACTCTTCCCTACGGATCCCACTGCCGGGATCTCACGTTTCCATCTACTCTGACTAATGCAGGGGATGGATGCTGAGCTACCCATTTGGCAGATGGGAAGACTGAGCTACAAAGAAGGCTTGAGCCGACCCCACGTGGAGCAGGAGGGAAGAGTGGGGCCCGAGCTGCAGGGGCTGACCCGGGAGCCAGGCGGAGGGCCAGCCATGGGGACATACGGACCACCAGGCCATCCGCGGTCACCCACTGCCTCTGTGGCTCTGGGCTGTCGGGCTAATCCTCGCCCCATCTGTGGGGGGGCCCCCTGACAGGTGAAGGAGGCCCCAGGCCTGGGTTCAGCAGATCGCTGGAGCGGTCAGAGCCACACCAGGCAGGGAAGGTGACCCGTGTCGATCCCCAGGGAGCAAGGGCTCCAAGACCCGCCCGGCGGCCGGGGGAGAAATCACTACCAGTCGCCTCCAGGACTGAAGTGCCTGATGATTTCTGAGCAGGCCGAGGGCCGGCTGACGCCTGGGCCTCCTGCGCCTCTCCCTGCGCAGCTGCCCACCGCTGCGGGGGGGGGGGACCTGGGAAGATGGGGAGACGCACCCAGGGGTTTTCCCATGACCAGGCTTCCCTGGCAGGTGCCTCTTTGTGGGGATGGCCTCCCCCCTTTCCGGAGCGTGGACACAGGTTGCGACTTTGCCTAGATGCCCCCAACTCGTTAAGTCACTTCTCACCCGGAAGGAGTGGGGGTGCCCTGGGGCCTCACTCCCGGGCGCTCAGCTGTGGGCCCTGGGCCCCCCGCCTTTCTCTTCTGTCCTGTTCCTGCTGCCGCCCCCGGTGTTCACCTGCCCACACCTGGCAGGAGACGGTCAGTGTGGGGACCGCGGGCTGAGCTGACCTGTCACCTGGCAGATGCGCGCCTGCCGCCAGCGGGGGACGGGGTGGGGGGACAGCCGGGCAGCCCGGCTCTCTTCCCGGAGCCCAGACCCAGCGGGGGGATAGGACGGGGGAGATCAGGCCTCAGTTCACTCAACCCCCGCTTGTTGGGCGCCGGCCCCCCAACACGTGCCAGGTGCTGCCCTGGGCAGCAGGCCGGACGGTCACCGTCCTTTGCTTTCGGGAATAAAGAGAGTGGCCAGTAGTGCCACCTCGGGGCGGTCTGTGTGTCTGGGGGCAGGAGGGAGGAGAGCCTCACCCAGGGAAGGCTTCTGGGGAGAGGGGCAGCAGCACTGGGGCTTTGCGGGCCGGCGAGGATCCTGCTGCTAGAAGGGGTGAGGGGAGGCAGTTCCAGCAGGGGCGGCATGGGGGGGGCCCGCAGGCAGCGGGGATGCGGTGAGCTCGGGACAGAAAGCAGTGCCTTGTGGCTGCAGCAACACATGGGGATGCTGAGGGCCGAAGGCAGGCGATGGTGTGGAGGGGTGCCAGTGGGGGGAGTGCAGGGCCGGGGGGGGCACCCTGGGAGCTCTGAGTGTTGCTTGGAGCAGCAAGGAAGCTTGGGTGCACTTTACCAGGGAGGTGACCTGGTCACTGTGTCCACTATATGGGAGTGAGAGGGAGTGTGTGCTCAGGACCCCGGGCGATCCATGAGAAGGTTGAGGGTGTCACTTGGTGAGAGGCGGTCACCCGAGTAGGAGGGTGATGGCAGCGGTGGAGGAGCGGGGCAGAGTCCAGAGACACTCAGGAGCCAACGCAGTGAGAATTAGGGTTGAGATGTGAGGGAGAGGAGGGGACAGGGGAGATGCCCAGGACCTGGCGAGGTCTCAGGGATGGTGTCACCAGCCACTGAGGGGAGGACATCCAGAGAGGCCATGTCTGAGAGTGAACTCCCTGAGTTGGGTTGGAGGTGACTGTGGGACATTCATGTGGACGTGCAGGTCTGAAGCTCAGAAGAACCATCTGGGCTGGGGTGATGGAGGGGTTAGTGAGGGTGGTGAGGGGTCCCTGGGGGGTGGTGAAGGGATCGTGCATGCAGCCCCTGAAGTCATGAGGAGGCTGAGAGCCCTGGAGGGTGAGCAGAGTGAGACAGGGAGGCAGCTGGACCTGTACTGTCCGCTGTGGTGGTGACAAGCTCCATGGACGTGTTTGTGTCTAGGGTGTGTGTGAGTGTGTGTATGTGTGTCTAGTGAGTATGTGTCTGGTGTGTGTATGTGTGCACGTGTGTGTGTGTGTGTGCGTGTGCGTGTGCCCACTGACAGGAAGGAGCCTGTTGCAGGTGTGCAGTGAAGGTGGAGGTGGGAAAAGAAGGAGGCCTGAGCTGTGGGAAGAAAGCTGGGCAGGAGAGCCATAGACTGGAGGAAATGACCGGAGCTTGGGTTGGCGGAGCTGTTCCTGATGCAGGCCCAGAACAGAGCCCCCATCTGCCCTACAGGGCCCAGCATGACACCCATTTTACAGAAGAGGAGACTGAGGCCATGGAGGTGCCATCCCCAGGGTCACAGCAAGGAGGGCCGAGCCCGCAGCCGTCACCTCTGCCCTGTGGCAGGCACACGGAGGGGAGCTGGGGAAGCCAGCAAAGCTCTGAGAAGGAAGCTGGAGGTGACCTGGGGGTTGGTGGGCAGAGAGGCAGGGAGAGGGAAGCAGTGGAGCAGGGTGTTGAGGTGGCACCAGGCTCCGCACGCACTCAGCGGGGGGTATCCCGATGTGTCAGTGTTTGTGGTCCGCTCACGGCCTCTTGTTGCCAGGTTTATACAACAGGAGGGAAGAAGTTGACAGCTCCTGGCTCCTCACAGACCTGCTGGCTCACAGAAGATCCCTTAGGCCTTAAAATTTCTGCTCAGATCACTTAGTGTTCGAGATACGATCTAGACGCCTTTTGTGTTTTTGGTGGGAGTTGGGGCAGAGGTATTTCAAATATTAGTATAAGAAGGTCACTTCGTTTTTCACTCCTGGAGATTATAAATCATTTGGAACTCTTCGGGGACAGTACACTTCGCAGAAGCTCTGTCTGACCAGCAGCAAATTGAACGCTCAAGTTCAAGTTCAAATGTCTCTCGTCCTTGACTTTGATGTAACACCACGTCATATTTTACTCATGAGCTGCATGCATACGAGCAGCGGCAGCTTTCGGAGTATAGAACCCAGCTAAAGGCGAGATAGCTCCGCACTCATCTGCTCCGGCTGCCTTAACAAAGAGCCACCACTTGCTGGCGGCTGCAAACAGCAGACATTTATTTTGTCACGGTTCTAGAGGCTGGAGGTCCAAGGTCATGGAGGGAGATGGCCGTCTTCTCCCCGTGTCTTCACATGGTCTTTCCTCTGGGCATGTCTTCTAATCTCTTACAAGGACACCAGTCCTATTGGTTTCGGGCCCACCCTAACGACCTCATTGCACCTCAGTGACCTCTTTAAAGACTCTGTCTCAAATAGAGTCATGTTCCAAAAGACTAGAGATTAGGACTTCAATATATGAATTTTAGGGAGACGTAATCCAGCCCAGAAGGGTTATTTTTTTCACAAAAGCAAGGCTCTTCTTTCTTTTTCAGCTATCCCAGTCCACACTAAGATATGTCATCTCCTGATTCTTAGAGCCATTAATCAAACTGTCAGCAAGAATTTACTTAGGACTTGTTGCTCTCAGGTTCAAGGAATAACGGATGGTGCTGAGATCTTAAGAATGAGACACTGAAGGCACAGCACATTTGGTCCAGCTGGAGGGATGAAAACATTGAGTTAGAAAGATGCCCCGACGTTCTTTTCCTTTTGCCAGGAAAATGCTACAAGAGGAAGACCCTTCCTGGGGAGCGTCAGAGATGCTTTTGGTCAACAGTGTTTGCCATTTCTCGTCTCTTAAGGGATGTGCTGAATGCTGCCCGTATACTAACTAGTTCCAGACTTCTCCTTTTGCCCACGTGTAATCGAAAATTTAGCCATTCTTATTCTAGTGACTCAGCACTAAAGAAGTCATCAATCTCAGGTTTAAAATTAACTGCGAAATGTAAAAGACATAATTCAGCATAGGGGGAAGGTAAGCAGTGAGCTCATCTTGCAAACTTAAAAGCATTTTTGGAATAAAATAATCATACTTGGAAAACTGGAAACTGAAGGAGAATCCTGCCAAGTTTGTTATAAAAAAAACTCATTATGTATCTTGAAACTCTTTAGGAATATTTTATCAAATGATCCATTTCCAGCAAGGTTATTTTGGGGATCCATTTGATACCAGCTGACACACTTCTCTTCTACACTGGCTTTGAAAACCACAGCCCCTACGTTATAGTCTCCAATAAAAGAAGTGAACAGGTGGAGCCCAATCAATATATTTATTTCTATACCCATCTCGTTCCTGCTTTAGATGATGAGAGAAAGTGTTGCATGAGTTATGTGTTTATTTTGGAAGAAAAGAAAAGGAAAATGGGGTGCAGTTGTCCCCAGCTGAACTGGCTCTTTGTCTGTTCTCCTCCTGGTCATCTACGTGGAAGCAGGTCACCGGATACTGGATAGGCTCATAGAGATGGTCTGTGAACTTGGCTGCTCTACATTAGATGGAAGCTCTCCAGTCCAAGAGGTCCTGTGGCCCCTCGCACAGAGGGCAAGAGCAAACCTCTATCTGGTGAGCCCACTGTGAGATGGTTACGTGAAGGCTGATATCTATTTGTGATGCTGTGTGGGCTCCGTAGGGCCTGGTCCCCTCTGAGAGCAGATTAAAAAAAAGGCTCATTTTTAAAGAAGGGGATTCACCTACATGGTGTGTCTCTAGGCAGGGACTTCTTCCCAAAAAGCTCCACAGTCGATGCAACTTGGGAATCCCTAATGATCCCTTTTGGGCTGAGGCAATGCTTCCTCTAGAGACCTCCGTGGTCTGAAAGAGCATTCAAGGAGACCCTGACCCTACAATGTGACCTCCATGTTAGGATGCAGGACTCATCTGGGTTCTGGTGTTTCTGGCTGGTTAAGTTTCACAAATTAGATTCTTAAATGATTACCTGTGAAGACCTCAGTGAGGTTAAAATTATAACCAGGCACACCAGGGAATTAAAACGTGAAAGTAATATTTGTGTTCTTAAGCTGTTTATAGCCAATACCTTCTATCTTCAACCAGTGTTCCCCAGCGTGTGGGGAACCACTGCCACCACCACCACTGCCACCACCACCAGCCTCACTATCACCTCTAACATCACCATGACCATCATCTTCATCATCATCATTTCAGCCACAGTCTGAGACATCAACAACTATTACTCTGAGTTGGAGGATGCAGGAAAATGCTTTGGCAAAGCAGACTGCAAATGAAAAAAACATAGTGGTAACAAATCAACCGGTGGATTTCTTGGAAACAATTTCTAAACCAGTGAAGATTTAGAGCATGCTAACTGCTTTTTGCTATGAAAACACTGCAGACTACTTATAAGAAAGGGCAGAGACATGAGGCCCAGAAATAGCCCTTGTTAATGGTGAATACTTTGAAATGAATTGACACTCTATTTGACATATTCTGAATTTTATATGCTCAAAGCGGATGAGAGAAAAGTGAATCACCTGCAGAGAAAAAAAATACAATTTCCCAGAGTCTTTTTTTTTTTTTTTTTTAAAATGGGGCCACTGAGATGTGGTGCAATTCGAGTCAATCCAAATCCTGCCATAGGGTAGATGAAGCCAAATCAAAAGAGGGGACATTTTTCACCTTTGTTAGTACTCCTGGATGCATCATTGTTCTTCTTCTTCATGAAATAGAGAATTTAAAGGTTATTATAAAGCTCTCCCATGTATTGTGCTGTTTTGGGAAAGCAGTCGCAAAAGGAAAGAGCAATAAAACTGGAAGACTCAAGAAGTCCTATGAAAGAAAGCAGAGTGTGTAATTATGTCAGGATATATCCTTGGGTGAGTTTCCTTTGGTCCCAGAGACCTTCACAAATTTCAATTGAAGTGGGCTCAATTTAGAATTCATTTCTCTCTAAACCCAATCCCATATGATGAGCCTGGAGGGTCCCCACTTTTTTTGAGGTTGAAGCTATGAACACTGTCTTCTCTTGGGTGCCCCCAGAGCAGAGCTGGAGACAAGGGCTGGAGTCAGGTAGAATAGGGAAGTGATTCCAGGAACCGAAGTGGGGCTGCTGGGGAGAGTAAAATAGAGAAGGAAGAGAAGCCCATCCATTAACTTGAGTTAGTTACTGTGTGTGGTGGTTTTAAAATACAGCCACAAATTTTTGACACTCTGCCAATCAGGAAGTAGAATCTCTGCCCCTCTCCTAGCTGTGTGAACCTCCAATGCTACATCAGAAAAGGCCATTCATCTTTCACCTGATTTGCTTGAACACTTGCTCTTGGGATCCTGAGCCCCCCTATAAGCAGTCCACCTCCCTGGAGCTGCTGTGCTGCATGAAAGCCCAGGCCACACGGGGAGACCACATTTAAGCTCGCTGGGGGAAGGTCCCAGCTGAGATTAATCTTTGAGCCTTCCCAGGCAGACATCAAACATGGGAACATAGAAGCATCCAGATGATCTGGTCCCCCAAGGATTTGAGTCACCACCCCCACTCCCAGCACTATAGTTCTTCCTAGTGGAGGCCTTCAAACACCGGGGGGCTGTGTCCTACCTGAATTTCTGACCTATAGCAGTAAATAAATGGAACACACAAGTGGGTAAGTGGGCTCCATCCCACCGGAGCCCTCCTCAGGAACCATGCAGAGTGTGCGTTCTTGCTCTCTGCAGATTCCCTGGGAGGGGAATATTTACCCACTGACTCTCATCCCAGGCTGGCACTGTTTATATTTATCTCATCCTCCGCATGGACGTTTTCTCCAGATAGTTCATGACTAGATCTTTCACTCCATCAGATCTCTGCACAGATACTGCATTCTTAGGGACGCTTTTCCTGCGCGGCCTTGCTAAATTGCATCCCCTTGGCATGTCTCTCTCCTTCTGGCTTTATTTATCCCCATGGCACCTAATGCCCTCCAACAATCTTTATTTGGGTTACCACTTTCTTCCCCTAATTAGAATACAGACTCAGCAAGGGCAATAATGTTTGTCAGTTTACTCAACGCTTTATCTTTGGCTCCCAGAAAAGTGCCTGGCATGTAGTAGGCACTCTAGAAAAATTCACTGAATGAACCAAGCAAAATTCATTGCCTCTTTATCATTTATCTTTCCCTGAAAGACAAAGAAATATAATGCACATAATTCTTAATGTTTGCCAGGGAGAGACACATAATTGAAATCAAGGTTTTTAATTTTTTGGAAATTTCAAATTAATGTTATTTGATCTAGACCTTTCCGGGGTCTATAGCTTCTCTTCTCATTATGAGCTCAAAACATGGACTTCTAGTTTAACTTTTTATTCCTTCTGATATACTGGCTTTAATTCCTGGGTGGCCCCATTGTCTACTAAAGACATTTTGATATGATATGTTCAAGGTTACTGACGATGTTTTAAATATTTCTTAAAACTTGTTTCAGTTCGGCAAGATTCAGAATCCATAAACACATTCTGTTATGCATTCTCTCACTTCATGTTTACATATTTCTTTAAAAAACAGTGATTTCCCTTCTGTCTTAGAGTTATGTCCATGCCTTTCCTTATTTGCCTCGGAGCCTGCTGCCACGACACAAAAATTTGTTTAAACGGAAAGAATAATTCGTATCTGCCTCCCCAATGGCCCCTAAATAAGTATTTTCCATCAGTTGATATTTCTGTTATTAGTGTATGAAATCTGCTTTTATCCAGAGGCGCACAAATGAATCTTTGCAGTACCTATCGCAACGTGTGTATCTTAGGGGGAAAAAAAGACCTTCAAACATTCATATCTTCCCAAGCAGTGGTTTTCAGAAGCTGAAGTCACAAGGACCAGGATTCTCTTGAGAGAAAGATAAGGCAGCGTCTTGACAATGAATGCAACGTTGCTTACCGTGAATAACGATGCCTCCCCTCTGTGTGACTGGGGGTGAGAGACAGAGAAGCCCGGGTCGGGTCCGTGTGCCCTTGCTTGGTTTTCATTACTTCCTGCCCCGGGGAAAATGTACGTGTGCCCTGCAGCCGGGAGGCCCGACCCCCTGACACTCATGCCCACTTTGGCTCGCGGATGCTGTCGGGAGGCATCGGGAGGGGGATATGGGGGCCCCGCCACGGGCAGTGCCATCCTCTGCTTCTCTGGGGGGCGGCAGCGCAGGCGGCGGCCAGGGGGCAGGTGGCCGAGGCACCCGCAGGGGCAGCGCGGGAACCTCACTGCGGGGCCAGCTCCCTGCTCTGGCTCCATCCGCAAGGGGGGCTCATGACAGAAAGCCAGTCCCGCCCTCCTGTGAGCCCCTCTATCTACCTCCACTCTTGTCCCCTGAAGGCCAAGTTCAACCAGGAGCGACTCGTCTATTTGCCCAGAATGCGGAACACCTGCTCCTCGAGCTGCCTTCTGGAAGGAAGAGGGGCCGGTGGACGGGGAGGTGCTGGGCTGTCATCCCTGCTCCCCAGGCCTCAATCCCCGGGGAAGCTGTCCCCGTCCCTGCACCTGCCTTCCCAGCTAGGCGATGGGCACGGAGCTCTGGGGGGTTTGGGGGCCACCCCTGCTGACCGCGCAGAGCATGGTCACCAGACACACAGTGGGGCTCCTGGGTCTGGGTCATCTTACAGCCAGAGCGGGGGTTTCTGGGGTCCGATTGCGAAAATCACCCATGTCCCCCGAGGTGAAATGGAGACGGGGGCTCGGTTCTCAGGAGGATGCTGGCCCAACAGCCAGCATCAAGCAGCAGTGACCTCTCAGCAGCTTAAAGAAGCAAAGCTGGCCGCCTGGTGGCCTGTTCGCAGCCCATCCGCGCAGACGTGACCCCGGGTTCTCATCTGATGCCGAGGGTCCTCTTCCTCCTCTGTCTGCCTCCCTCTGTCCCCCTCCTCCTCCTCCCTCCCCCCATCATCCCTCTCTGCCCCCTCCCCCCTCCTTCCTCCCACCCTCTCTCTTTCTCCTGCTTTTTCTTCACGTCACACCTAGAAATGCCTCGGTGGCTAAGAAAGGCCCGAGTTCTCTGAGAAGCACGACAGCCGGACTAAGGGAGACTGTGTCCTCGATTAAGATGAGAAGCTGAAATGCTGACACTTTTCTGCAGTAAGGTGACCCCCCGTTTCCCGGGGTGGGGTTGGGGGAGCAGCCCGGTGCATCCACGTGGCCGGTGTGAGGTGTTCTGTGCAAACCCGCTGTCTAGTAACCCCTCCTCCTGTGGTTCGCGGGTCGGGGGGGATTGTGACAGGTGGGGGCTCCCGGAAGGATCGCTGGCCTCTCGGTTTCCTCCATGAATGTGGGCCTGGCTCTGCCCGGGCAGCCACCCGACACGGGGCTTCCTGGTGCCCCCACGTCCAGATGGGGTCAGTCCTCAGGCTGAGGCCTGGTGCGAGGTGACTGAGCGTGGGTCCCTGATGCTCACAGCCTCCTGGTCCCCTCGGCCCTGGGGGAGGCGCCCCAGCTGCTCTGTAGGCAGAGCCGCTCCTGCTTCCAGATCTGGAGGGTTTTCAACAAAGCTGCAGAAGACCCCGTGGTCCCTTCCTCAGTTAACGATGCCACCAAATGCCTGTCGCTCAGGCCAGTGACCTGCCCATGGGTCCTTCCATGGGCCTCACTCTTCTTCCAGCCTATGTCTGGTCTTTAAAACTCAAACTAGACTCAGTCTGTCTGTCCTTCCATTGCCCCGCTGTCACCCATGTCTTCACTTGGCTCACTAGCACAGCCCTGACAGGTCCTCCTGCTGCCCGCCTCCCCCCACGCCCAGATCTGCACTCCACACACACCCGGAGTGAGAGTGAGCTCCCTTAGGTACACATGAGACCCCCCTCCCCGAGTAAACGTGGGGGTGGAGAAAGTGGGCCTGCCTCCTCATCACAGCCACAAGGCCCAGCACCATCCCCACAGGCTCCCCCAAATCATCTCCTACCACCTCCCCCTCACTCCCTCCATCCCAGGCAACAAGCCTCCTGGCTCCCCCGGCAAACCCCAAGTCTTCCTGCCTCAGGACCTTGGCATGTGCTGCTTCCTGACCACTAGACCAGCTGCCTCGACCCTTGCATCCTCTGCTCAGGTGTCACCTCCTCAGACAGCAGCCCTGACAGCCTGCCTGAAGAAGCCCTCTGTACCCTGCGTCACGTCCCCATTTCCTGCGCAGATTTCGTCAGCATCTGAAATTGGTTTACTCATTTTAGGGCCTTCTATTGTCTTTTGCACCCCCAGGAGTGGTGACCACATGAGAGCAGGAGCCCCGTCTGTCTGTTGTTGGAGTCCTGCTCCAGAACAGGCCCAAGGCAGTCAGTTCTCGATTTGCATTGGTTGAGGATCTGAAAGAGTGAGAACAATAATAGGACAGAATCTTAAGAATTCTAAAATAACCATTTAAACCATAGAACGTTGGAGTCAGGGGAATCATTTAGTCACACCCGTTCACCTTGCAATTGCGTAAACTGAGTCTCGGGGGGAAAAGTGACTTGTTCCCCCTCTGAGGCCCTGGGGCTGCTGCCAGGTCAGGAGAGGGACCTGCGCGTGTAGCAGGTGATGGGGGGCTGTGGGGGCCGCGTCACCCCTGGATGCGTGGCCGAGGGACATGGGGACCAGGGCACAAAAACTCCAGGCTGGGTGACCCAAGGCAGTGGCCGCGGGAGACAGAGCTGGCGGCGGGCGGCGGACAGAAGGGCTCCCCGAGCACGGGGCTGAGGGCTGCAGGCAGGGGCCCCCAGGCCGCGGACAGCCCCCCTGAGACCGGCCCGGAGGCCTCTCGCCATCGGAGCCCGCTCTGCGGCCGGCGGCTCCCGGGCTGTCCCCACGTCCCCGTGCCTTGGGGGCCTGCCTCGGGGCAGGGTCTTCCCTGGGCTCCAGGAGCCCCCCACCCCTGGCGGCTCTGGGCAGCCACGGGGACCAGGCCCCTCTCCTCGTCCTCTGGGGTGTCTCAGGCTGAGCGCTGGTCTGACCCCAGGGGGGCTGGAGGAGCCCGACGACTACCCTGGGCAGCCCCGGCCTCGCCGTCCAAGTGAGCTCCGTCCCGCCGCCGGCGGTGCACCTGCCCAGCCCGCGCTCCGAGGGTCGGGGCTCCCCCGCTGGGCGGGAGGGGGACCAGCATCAGGAACACCAGCGGGGGTATGACACCAGGTGGTGACGGTCGCCCAGAGGCTGGGGCGGCGGGACGGCAAGGGGTGACAGTCACAGTGCAGGCCCGCGGGCCACGGTGAGGGCGGTCGGGGCCCCGAAGGAACAAGGAGCAGGAACATCAGCAGGGGTATGACACCAGGTGGTGATGGTCTCCCAGAGGCTGGGGTAAGGCCACAGTGCAGGTCCCCGGTGACAGAGGTCAGGGCCTGGAAAGGGGGAGTGGGGAGCCTGTGGGTGCTGGGGGCTTGCTGGGGCAGGGGGCATAGTGGTGCCAGGCCTGTGTGCTGTGAGGGGCAGCGAGGGCTGGAGGGGCTGCGGGGATGAGGGCAGGGGGACAGAAGTCGAGGTCGGAGAGGCGTTGGGACCAGTTCCTGGGAAGAGCTTGGCGGCCACTGAGAGGACGCTGGCTTTCCCTGAGCCTAACTGGAGCCACCGGGTGGGTCTGAGCCGATGAGTGTATGTCACCAGGACCCTGGGACCTGTGAGGGTACAGTCTGTGGGTCCCTGAGGGAGCGGCAGGGAGGAGGTATCCTGCAGGGTCCCCAGGACCCAGCTCAGGCCCCACATGGGAAGGTCGAGCTGGTGGCATCTGCTGACGGGTGGGCAGAGGCAGTGAGCGCAAAAGACACAATCCAAGGATGACCCCAAGGACTTGGCCCAGGCAGCTGGAGGGCCGAGGAGCTAGTGAGTCAGGGGTGCGGTCTCAGGATGAGCAGCAAGGCAGGGAGGGCTGAGAGGCTGAGAGGGGGGGCTGGCGCTGAGCCACCCGGAGGAACCTTCTGGAGAGGATGGGGCCTGAGCCCACTTGCCCCAGGCTCGAGAGCTTCCTTCCTGGAGCCGCAGACACGGCCACCTGTGTCATCATGGAGCAGGCGAGGCCAGCCAGACCCTGAGCTTGTGTCTCCCTCTGAGGGACAAAGGTCAGTGTCACAGCAGTCAGCTCCGATGCGGCTTCAGGCCAAGACCCTTAATATTCAATGAGAAATCTGCATTGATGAAATTTTCATTAAAGAAACATTATCCCTTTCACTCTCCTTGTTATTCTGTGGCTTCGAGTATCAGGCTAATTTGGGTTTGATTACCCCGATGATCTGAAGATTGGAGCATTATTAAAAATTTAGATGAGCAATGATATGTCTGGACCTGCCTCCCCTCTCTCAGCCGGGGCACAGGGGGCTCTGCTAATGATTGCAATGAATTCGGGGCAGCCGTGGCAATTAGAGAATTATCTATAGTTGGAGGGAGCTTCGACCCCTCTGCCTTCCACAGAAATTAGCTGCTTGGCTTCCAGGGCACATGGATTTAATTGATGAAATGCATCAAAAGGAAATTCCAGTCCTACACCCAGTTTTAGGGCTGACGAGCTGCATGTTTGTGGGAGCAGTTGTCTTTCCCTTTCTGTGACTCACACGTGCCCCGTCTGTAGAGTAAGGGGCTGGACCAGGGCAGACGCCTAAAAGTGGTGGCCTGTGGGCTGAAATCAGCTTAAGAAAGGGGTGTGTCCTGCACACTGTTTCCTTTGTTTGATGAGGACTCTCCAAGACTTGTGATTTCGGGTTCTAGGTGTTTCATGTATGCTACCTTGTTTAATTCTTGCACCCATGAGCCAATACGCTTGTTCCCACTTTCCTGATGGGTAAATGCTGGCCAAGTTGGGTTCAATGGCTTTCCCTGGGTCACCTGCTTGGTAGGAGGAAAGCAGGATTTGAACCCAGGTGGTCTGACTTCCAGAGCCAGTCCTGTAAACATACCTATGTTCCAATTTCTATAATTATTATTTTTTGAAGCACATTGTTAAAAAATAATAATCGTCTTTATTTTTATGTAACCGATAGCTTATAGGGGCACCTGGGTGGCTCAGTCAGTTAAGTGTCTGACTATTGATTTTAACTCAGGTCATGATCTCAGGATCCTGGGATCGAGTCCCTATGTCAAGCTCCACAATTTTCCTTTCAATGATACTTGGATTGTTGCACTCTTTGGCTTATTTTCCCAGTGCTGGTAGTCATTTTGGTTTGTAACCTTTGAGCTCAATGCTCTCTCCATCTTTGCCTGTTGTTGGAATGTTTGGTTTCATGAGAAAATAGCAACAAAACCAATTTACCTTTTATCTAGTAAAGAGATGTGCAGATACTCTTCAATCCTAGCTTTCTAGGTATTTCTGTCTAGTTTCATATGCAAGAAGAGACACCCCAACTATTTAGGTATGATGGAATAACATATATCAGACCTAGGGAACACCCAGCAAAGCTTAGTAAACTGAAAGAATGGAGGAGAGGAAGAAAGATACTTGAAGACATCAGAAAGCAGCTCAGGCTGCCAGGACCTGATGGTCCAGAACTCTAGAAAGAAGTGAAATACATGCAGTGAACCCCATATTCTTCACCCCTTCTATCCCTGCACTAGTTGTCAGTCAGTAAGTGCAGAGAGGTCTTGAGAGCAGAAAGTGGCAGTTCAGGGCTCTATGCCAAGTTCACAGATCGATTGAGATAAGAGTTGGCATTCAAGGCTACCAAAAAATCCAGCACTGGGGACACAAGATATCAGAGAAAATAGGTTCCTCAGTGGTAAATCTGACCTTTTGCAGCACTTTCAAGAAATGTTTGCTGATTTCTGAGCTTATAGAACAAGATGCCTAGGAAATCAAACTGAAAGGGGGTTATAGAGAAGTTGAGAAACTTAGTTGCATGCCCACTGACACCATGAGGCCATAACAACACATATTAGAGTTCAAGGCTCAGAAAACTGGAGCCCTGAAAAATGTGCAAGTCTTACAGTTGAGACCCTAGAAGGACTTTCCTTACAAGTTCAAATCAAAATAAACTAGACCTTGTAAAGACTGCCATTATGCCTTAAATAATCTTAACTCCAGATTTTATAAGGAAATCTGCTCCTACCATCGTGGTTGGTGAAAGAATTCACTCTCTAGGAAAAGACAACATCATTAAGGGACATTAAAGTTTTCAAATAAGACACCCAGAATTCATAAAAAGTTACCAAACATAATAGGAGCAGGAGCCAATGGCCAAAACTAAGTGGTGAAAAAATAGAAGCCAGGAAAAGACCAGGTGCTGGAATTTACCAGAGAAGAATTATGAAATAATTATTATCCATGTGTCAACAGTGGGAACATTTTATCAGAGAAAAGCAATTTATACAAATAGTCAAATGAAGAGTCTGAAACTGAATAATAAAATAAGTAAAATTAAAACCACAAGAGATTGGTATGTCAGCAGTTTAGTCAAAGAAGAGAATAAGTTTGTTGAACTTATTCTCAGCACTGAAGCATGGAATAAAAACATGGAAAATATCCAATATTGTGAAAAGTTCTAAAATGTGTGTAATTGACATTCTGAAAAAAAAAAAAAAAAAAAGAGGGAATATGTTCCAGAAGCATGACATAAAGAGATTTTGAGGATTTTCCCAAAGCTGACGAAACACATTAAGTTGCAGATTGAAGAATTTCCACCATGATAAAAACAGGGAAATATGCACCTGATTGTATCATAGTGATACTGCCAACAATGAAGACGAAGAGAAAATCTTGAACACAGCTGGAAGAAAAAACACACATCTCCTTTAAAGGAAAAAGGATAATAAACAGCTGACTTCTCAATAAGAACAATGGAGCCAGAGGGTGATGGAATATAGTGCTGAAAGGAGAAAAACCTAGCAATTCACAATTTTATACCCATTGGAAATATACTTTGAAGGTGAAATAGGGCATTTCTTTTTAGAGAAGCAAAAATTGAGAGAATTTATTGTCAGCAGGTTGGCCCTCAAACACTAAAGGGAATTATTGAGACAGAGGAGAAATGACTTCAAATGAGAAACACATGGAAAAATGAAGAGCCATAGTACAGGTAAAATGTGGACATGTTTAATGAGTTCAGAAAACAACAATAACAACAACAACAACAATAATAATGTCCTGCTGGGTTTGTAATCCACATGGAATTAAATTAAACAGTGATAACAGAAACATTCAGAAGGATGTTAAGTGGTGGGGCCATGTCCTAAGACTTTTTGTTGTTCGGGAAGTGGTAAAGTTCTCTTGTAGGGCAGACTCTAGCCAGTGGAGGGTATATGTCCTAACCCCTAGTACATGCATTAAACTAATAATAAAGTTATCAAAATGTGGGGATGGCCAGACCCAAGTTCAATATTTAGGGTGGGAGCTGAGAAGCTGCATTCATGATAAGCACAGACCTGTCTGAGGGAATGAGAGTGGACGGGAATGAGGATAAGTTGCAAGCACATAGTTCGTTCTTGCAGAGCTTAGAGCTTAGCAAGGGAATCATCCAAGCACACATATACATGCAGGAGATTATAAAAGCAAAGGACCTTTGCCCTCGTGCAAATGCCCCAGAATCAGAGATCTTCCATCACCTCAACTACTCAGGTCTTGACCACTCGGCACAGATCAACTGTGAGTAGGACCCAAAGCGGGCGGGATCCATCCTCATACTTGTCTATCTATTGGTGGAGCTCAAGTGGAGAAAGTTAAACTGGGGCTGGAGAAGGAACCTGACACTGTGTGGGACACAGGGCTCCGTCTCCCCTGAAGCTGTCTGGGCACCAGACCAAGGCCCTGCTGGGGACAGAACACAGGCGTGGAGTTTCAAGGCTGATAGCAGCTGGCCTGGTCACTGGCTCCTGGTGTCCCCAGGAGTCTGGTCCTTGGCAAGTGAAGGTGAAGTAGGGATTTCATCCCAGGGCAGGAGGGGCCACGCCAACCCCCGTGTGTTGGAAAGCTCTTTCTGTGACCTCCCTTAAAGCGCTGGCTGTGCTTCCAGATCCACAAGGGGGGGCCTGCCTGAAAGGGGTCCCTTGAGGCAGAGGCCACGCAGGGTGCAGGGTGTAGGCCTGTCCTGCCTCAGGCTGCCCACAGCACATGTCCGGGGCTGTGGGTTTCTCCTGGCGAGCCTGCTGGGGTTGGAGGGGGCAGCTCCAGAGTTCTAGGCACCATGGCCCAACGTCCTAGGTCTGATCCAGGGAGGTACTGGTGGCCGTGAATCTGGCCATGCTTATTTGTTTACCTCTACCAGGAAAAAATAGAAAGAGTAGGATACAGGTGACTTTTGTCTCTTTTCATTTTTACACTGATAACCTTTTTTTTCTTTCTTTGCACAGTTTTAGTTGTTTGTTTTCATTTCAATACCATTTTAAAAATACAGTTGTCACTCGGTGTTACATTATTTTCAGGAGTACGACCATGTGATGGGAGAAGTTTAGACATTACGCTGTGCTCACCACAAGTATAGCTTCCATCTGTCCCATACAGTGCTAGGACAGTGCCATTGACTATTCCCTGTGCTCTGCCTTTTCTTCTATGACTTACTCATTCCATAACTAGAAGCCTGCATCTCTCTCTCTCCCCTTCACCAGTTTTCACTACTCCCCACCCCAAGCAGTTTAATTTTTATTTTTAAGAAAATGGAGCAAAACATACAGAGTTCTCAATCACCCCCTCAATCCTCTCCCTCCCCTACTTTTCCTTATTATGAATGTCTTGCGTTAGTGTAGAGCATTTGTTGTGATTGATGAGTCAATATTAATGCATGATTATGAATAGTTTCCACTAGGGTTCACTCTTTGTGTTGGATATTCCTTGGGCTCTTAACAAAGGTATGAGGGCACATACCCCCCACTGCAGGGTCATACAGAAGAGCTTCACTGCCCTAAAAATCCTCCGAGCTCTGCTTGTTCATGCCTCCTTCCCCCAGAACCTTTGGTAACCACAGATTCCTTGATTTACAGTCTCCATAGTTTTTCCTTTTCCAAAATGTCTTCTATAGTTGGAATCATACAATCCGTACTTTTGCAGATTGGGTTTTTTATTTAGCAACGTGCATTTACGTTTCCTCTGCATCTTCGTGTACGTGGAATGATAACATTCCATTGTCTGGATGTATCACTGTGGCTTGTCCATTTACCTTTGAAGGATATTTTGGGTTTCCTTCAAGGTCTGGCAATTGTGAATAAAGCTGCTGTAAACATGCAAGGTTTTGCCTGGACTCAAGTTTTTAGCTTCATTACGTACATGCAATGAGCACAATTGCTCGGTCATATGGTGAGAGTGTGTTTAGTGTTGTAGGCAACCACCAAACTGTCTCCCAGAATCTCCTTTGTCTTTTTCAGACTTTAAAATTAATTTCTCATGGTGCTCAGAAAAATTAATTTTAGAAGACCTGGCACTGGGAACATCACCATGAATTCACAAAAACCTGCGAGGAAGAGAAAACCCTAGAAGTGTCCAAAGGGAAGGACTTGCTCTCAAATTCAGGACCAGGACTCAAGATGCACCTGGGGCAGGAAGAGAGCAGTGCCTTCTTGGGAAATTTACTCCCAGCACAGGGTGTGAACCACAGCCATATAATAGATCAAGGACAAGTACAGAATGAAGACATTGACCCGCAAGATCACAGAGAATCATCTCCTCCATGCTCTTTCTCAGAAAGCCATGGGAGTAGGATGTGCTACACCAGCAGGGGGTAGATTAAGAAAGTAATCCCTGTGGGTCCCAGACAAGGACATGAAGATCCTGTGGGGAGAGGGGAAGGGTCTCCAGGGTCAATCAGACCATCAGGGGAACATCAGCATCACTGCTCTGAAGCAGATCTTGAGAGGAGACCTTCTGTGGAGGGAGAGGCCAAGACAACCATCAACCCGTCTCCTTACCTGATGGTGTGAGCATCCTGAGGGGCGGGTTAGAGAACGCAGGGATGCATTAGTGACAACAATGGAGAAAACATAGGAAGTAGGAGAAAGTTAAGGTAATTACTCATTTTAGAGAAACAAAACAAAACACAAATTTGTAAATGGGACAATTGAATTTCACATCACACAGCTCATCTGTGGATCCTTTTTGCTTGACAACAGTAGTGTGAACAGTGCACATTTCTATGCCCCACAAGTCTTGATTTGACTGTCAGGATGACAGAGGAGGGTGCAGGTGTGAGCAGGGCTGGTCTGTGGATGAAATCCTCATAATTCTGTTTCATAGCAGGAAGGCAGGAGGTAATGAACTAGCAAAATTGAAAAGCAGCTATGTAAACATATCACTCAGGAATACAGAGGTAGATACTCCTAGAAACACTAAATTGCTGAAGATGGTTGTTTCTGGAGCATAGAAATCGGTGATGAGGGGTGGGCTGGGGGCCTGCAGGTTTTCACTGTCAGCCCTAGAATCCAATAATCCTCTTCGATAAAAATTATAATTAAATTAAAAAGAATAGGTATTTTTGGGGCGTAGATTTTTTTCCCAAAGATTTTATTTATTCATAAGAGATACAAAGAGAAAGGCAGAGATGTAGGCAGAGGGAGAAGCAGGCTCCCTGTGGGGAACCCAATTCAGGAGTCAATCTCAGGACCCCGGGATCACAACCTGAGCCAAAGGCAGACGCTCAACCACTGAGGCACCAGGTGCCCCTGGGTGTAGATTTTACATATAAATAAAAACAAGCTGTGTCATGTTCCTCCTGCAGGATAGGTTTTTGACTGTCACGTCGACACGTGTAGTCCAAACTTTCTTCTGTTCGCTGTTCAGGATTCCTTTGCCACACCGCCATCACTATTCTCGATCCATTGCCTGATGGACATTTGGGATCTTCCCGAGTTTTCCCTCTTATGGATAAACTCACAGTGAACACCTTGGTGTGTGTGCATGAGTATGTTTTCCCCAAGTCCGATTCCCAAGACCTCCCTGGCTGGATCAGAGTCGTTCATGGATAATGCCAAGTCACCAAGCACTTGTCTGAACAGCCAAGATAACTACAAAACATGTTTTTTTTTTTTTTTTTAAATCTATCTGAATCAAGCTAGATTTTCTTTTCTTTTTTTCTCCTTTCTTGTTTTTTTACTGAGAATTTTACGGTTGGTTGCTTCCACCATATGTCTCCTCAACCTCTCTGTACCCTCTATTTATTTCTTCTGCAAACACTGACTGACTGCTCTATTTTCCAGGCCCTGGCTGTGACACGGGCCACATGGTGATTGAGGGCACAGGCCTTGTCTTTGAGAACTTGAGTCTGGGAAAGAGACATGTGAAGAGATGATGAAGGTACAGACAAGGAAGGTCATGGCGAAAGAAACAACAGCTGTGGAGTCACAGGCCTGAGTGACCACCTGGCCACCTTCTCGGAGCATCTCTCTCTCCCTCCTTCCAGCAGCTCCGTTCAGAAGCCTCTGAACCAGAGTCACTCCTCCTTCCTCTCTCTTTGTCCTCCCAACCCCAATCTGGCAGCACACCCTCCTCCTCACATGTCTCCTTGCCCCTGTCTGGCTGCTTCCAGATTGTCTGCTCCCTGTAGGGCCCCATAGGTGAGTCACATCTGCCACCCTTCAGCTCAAGGTGGCCAGTGGCTTTTTATCTCCTTCAGAGTAAAGAGTGGTGACATTACAGGGAGTTATGGGCTGAATGTCTGTGTCCCCCCCAAACTCATATGTTGAAAGCCTCCCCCCTCCTACATGATGGTATTAGGAGATGGGGCCTTTGGGAGGGGATTGGGTCATGAGGGGATTCGTGTCCTTGTAAGTATCACAAGAGAGTTCACTCCTCTTCTCTCCCATCTGCCATATGAGGATATAGGAAGTCTGCAGTATGCCACCTGGAGAGGGGCCAGAGCCTGCCCATGCTGGCACCACCGTCTCAGACTTCCAGCCTCCGGAACTGTGACAAACAAGTTTCTGATGTTGCTAAGCCACCCCATCTAAGGTGCTTTGTTAGAGCAGCTCCAACTGACCAAGACACAAGGATCCTCAAAGGTCTGTAGGATCTTGTACTTTCCTCCACATTTTCTACCTGTCTTGGAGTATGACGCCAGGTTAGTGCCAATGAGAGACAAAGAGAGATAGTTTGTTGGCCTCTCTAATGCAAAACAGCCAGAACAGAATATTATTTTCCTTAAACAGTGACCATGTGTGTGAGAAGATCCCTGCTCTTGTGGTCACTGCAAACATCATTATTCTAGAACAGTGAGTGTTGTAGGACTCTTACTGGCTTGTTTGGTGTTTTGACTCAATAACTATACTGTTTTGAGTGGTAACTTTATACACAGGAAGCAGGTTACCACCAGCTTCTTGTCTCTCAAGGGTGACGGAAACACAAAACGGTGGAGGCTCTCTGCCCTTAATCACCTGACAGGTGGAACGAGTGTGGACTTCGTTACCTTGAAGATAGCCTCAGAGGAGACATTCCAGGCTGAGTGGAGCTGACATCAGGCCGAGAGGGTCTCTGGAGCAATGCTCACTAAATTGCTGAGCACTGGAGCTCAGCTGGCAGAGAGCAGGGACAGGGTCCTGCCTGTGTAGGACCAGCTCAAGTCCTCAAAGCCTGAGGACAAGGTGGAGGGCTCCCGACAGGCTGGCTGGTCACAGACACTGAGGACAGAAGACAGAAAGCCCAGCAGGATTTTTCAGCTTCCATGTGGCACACCCAAGGGCTCAATCTGCTTTTCATTTGGTTTTCTCTCTTTCTTAGGGAATATTCTGTAATGACTAGAGCCCACTTAGAGCAGTATGGATATTTTAGGGTTTTTTTCTTTCAGATTTTCATGTTAATTTCACAAGTAATATAAAAATGTATTTTATTAAAATGGAAACAGTTTGGAAGTTTATAGTGTAAAAATATCCCCCCTTTCCACAATTCCACTCTTCTTCTCATACTATATTACTATTTCACTACGAACTTTTCTAGCCTATTTTGTAGGAACATACCTCTGTAAATGTGGGCATGCAAATATACATATGTAAGATATGCATGCATATAATTATTCTTTAGTTACTTTTCACAAAATAGATACCTTGGTGGTAATGCTCTGTAAATACATATTGGTCTACCTCCTTTCTTTAAGTGATGACTTAGTGATGCATAGTAGGGATGGGCCATTAACCATTGTATTGTAGATATGTGGATATTTTCCATTCATTTGCATATTCATTCATTCATTCATTCATTTACTTTTGCTGTTATTAATATTACCATAGAGAACATCTTTGGGCAAATATTTTAAAATATTTAATGGCATCCTTTGTTATGCAGAAGTTTTCAAGTTTAATGTAGTAAATTGCAAGAGAAACTGGAACAGACTTGAGCAATTCATTTAACTGAAAAACTCAGAGGTCAGTCTCCAGGTACTGATGGATTCAGGGGCTCAAGCAGTGTCATCAGGATCCTGTTCACGTGAGCTCTGTTCATGATAGTGTCATTCTTGGGCTCTCTGGGGGTGGTAAGAGGGCTTCTGGTAGTGCTCAAACCATTCATATTTCTAGTTTACTGAAAAAAAAAAAAAAGGACCAGAATAACAAAACCTCTGTCTAGAAAGTGGTTTAAATACTAGCATACCCACCACCCCCTAACACATAACAAGAAGACTAAAGAAGACTGAGAGTGCTTCAGTACCATGGAATGTGAGGTCTGGGTGGATTTCCATGTAATTCTGTAAGCCTCTCAGATGTAGTCCTCACATGGCTCCTGCATCTCTAAGCATGTTGCCTTCACACACTGTGTACGATGAAGCAGGCAAGGAAACTTCTCATCCAGCACATCTTTCATCATATCTGGTGGATCTTTCCCAGGACCGCCCCCACCCCACCCATGCCCCCCAACAGGTGCTCCCTCGGATTCCATTGGCTGGAGCTGATCACGTGCCCATAGCTCACCACAAAGGAGGATGGGGAAGCAGGTAACTGGCCACCTCTAGACTGGGGGCTGGCTATGTTGGCAGGAATAAGGGGTGGGGAAGCTGTTGGGTCAACCTCCAGCAGCACCTACCCCCGGGGAGCATCTCTCCCAGTCACTCCTGCTCCAGAGATGGGATTCACTCTGCTTGGACCCACTCTTGTCATGTGCTCATCTGGAACCACTTCTGGGTCTGGGGGATTCGCCAGTTGATTGGCCAGGCCAGGTCACTTGACCATGCTTATCAGTTCCCCTTCCCCCCCTATGCTGATCTCATCCTGAACCCAGTGAATCCATAGTGGTAGAGTGACTATTTACCTGGGTGTAGTTACCAGAAGATGGGGGGCATGTGCTGGAAACTCAAAACAAGAGGTTTATACTGGAGAAGCTGCGTGAGCATGTAATAATCACTGTTCAGAGTACTGGCAATTTCTGAGAGTTTCTGGTGAGTTTCCCCACTTGCTCTCCACTCTGTCATCCTCTGGGAGCCAATGGTGAAAAGGACTCGTTAATGAACTCTTTTCCTTTTTCTCTGCATTTCCCTTGTTCTCACCCCCTCACATCTGTGCCAAACGTCCCTTGGTCTGTTAGGAGGGACTCCAGGGTCACCGCTGGCCAAGTTGCCGGTCCATGAAAGCCACAGATATCTTTAAAGATCTCGCTTCCTGCCTGTGGCTCTATAGGGTCTCTGGAGAGGGAGGTGTCAGTGTGAAGGTTAATGATATCTCCCATCTTCTGTCACAAGTTCTATTTCTGCTGTCCTAAATGGAAGACATCCAATGTTGCCTTATTCTCCCTGCGTACCTATTAGCAGCTTTTGGAGACTTGGAGCTGCACAAGGGCTTGAAATTGGTGTGTTCCAGCATAGGCTCAGCGACACGAGCAATTTGAATGTTCACAGCTTTAAAATGACTTGGCAGTCTGTTTATAAAATGTCCTGCGGTCTGAAAGGAGGCGAAAACATGCCGCTTGCGTTAGTGATCCATTGATTGTTTCTGGAGCCAGGTAACCTTTGTGGCCAAATTGAGAGAGAACAACCGGGACCTGAGCAATCAAACCAGCCATTAAGAATCCTGCCGAGTTCCCAGGCCTGTTATACCTCGGGGTTCCTGGGGAGAAAAATGAAAGGGAAGGAGGTTTAGCCATAAATGTAGGGGATGTACAGACAAGCTGGAGGAAGGTTGGCGAGGTTGAGGACTGGGCATTGCACTGGTGATTTGTGACTTCCCCTTCCCTCCTCCCGGGTTAAATACAGGGGAGCAAAATGCAAAGTGACACTGGGGCTCAGAGACTAGGAGACACAGTGCAAGGTGCCTGTCCCACCACCTCCCGCTGCCACAGATCTCAGTGCACAGAGGAGCGCACGTGGACGGCAATTCCTAGAGCTTTATATTAAACCAGGAGTGATGGATTAATAAGTGGTATTGTGTATTTAACCTCAGGCATTTGGGGGTATTTTAGATGAAATTTTATTTAGCAGAAAGTTCATTTTTACTCTTAAAAATGAAAGCACAATTTTGTGGCATACGTCCTTTGTTTAAAACTTTGAATTTGAGAAACACCCACGTATATCAAAGAGATACAAAGATGTTCACTGAAGCGCTGTTTGTTTTATAAAAATGTCAGGACACATACCAGTTTCTTATCACTGTACGTGTAACAGATTACCATGAACCTGGTGTCTTAAAAGAGGAATTTATTCTCCCACAGTTGTGGAGGTCAGAAGTCTAGAATGGGTTGGCAGGGCTGCTCTAGGGGAGAAACCATGTCCCTCCCTTTTCTGGCTTCCAGAAGCCACCTGCGTTCTTTGGTTTGTGGCCCATCCCCCACGTTCTTGCCCAGTGGAGCAGCATCTTCCCATCTCTCTCCACTTCTGAGGTCACATCACCTTTTCTTGTCTCTGACTCCCGTGCCTTGTTATGAGGACCCTTCAGATTCCACTGGGCCCCCCTGAATAATCCAGGTTACTCTTCCTATCTCAAGACCTTTAAGTTAGTCACATATACAAAGTCCCTTCTGCCATGTAATGTGGTGTAGTCACAGGTTCTGGGAATTAGAGTGTGGACAGCCTTGGGGGGAGGGGGGGCTGTTACTCAGCTGACCACAGAAGAATCTGCATCAACCAAGACAGACAAGATGCTGCCCCAGTAACAAGTAGCACCCAAATCACAGGGCTTGAACAGTGAAAGTTGATTCTCACTCTAACTTCACATCCCTCTCAGGTAGGTGAGAGCTCTGTTTTGTGTCGTCCTCACTCAGGGACCCAAGTGAGGGTGGTGAATCAGGTAGGTTCTTAGAGTGCCTTGAAATGAGATGTGGGACTTGTGCTCACATTTCATTGATCAAAGTCAATCAGGGAACCATGACTACCTGCAGAACAGGGCAGAGAAGGGCAGTTGGGCCATCTACCCAGATGGAGGAGAACTAGAAAGTCTCAAACAAACTAGTGGCCCCCTCACAACCTAGATATGCAACCTAGATATCCTAGAGGAGGCAGTGTGAACTGGGTCTCTGCACTGTGTGTACCATTCAGCAGATGTGGGGGTGGGGGAGGGACCTACATGCAGCAGGGTAGACAGGCTTCTAATGCATGTACTTGAGGGAGAGAAAGCAAGGTGCTTGATCTCATGTGATGAGAAGGACTGTCTGTGTAAACCCGTGCCTACAAAAATACTATCTGGTCTCTTTGGAGAGTCATGTCTGTACTACTTGGGAATCTGTTCTGGAAACTGATCCACTGATAGCAGCATAATGGCCACCTCTAAGGAGGGGTCAAGCCCAGGACTGAGAAGAAATCATTAGCGATGCCACCTGTATTTATAAGGTTTTCATTTTTTAAAAAGGAGACCACCTTTAATATTTCTTATTTAAATTAGAATTTTAACTTGATTTTTCCATAACATGAGGAAAACATAGAGACCCTGACTCCCATCCCAGGGCTTCACCCAGCACCCAAAGCCCCAGCTTAGGACAGAAGTGCCAAGACAAGCCCAGGCACTTACTTACTATGTCCTTGGGCAAGTCACTTAGAGTGCCCTCTCTGTGCCCCAGTTTATTTTTCACCTATGAAATAAGATACGGAGGTAAGAATTCTTCAACGTGCCGCACTGCCCTTCCTGGTCCTCATTCAGTGATCAAACTAGATGTCATATATGAAAGCATTTTGCACAATTTTGTATAGAGCACACCAGAAATTATTTTCATTATTAATACATTGGTGTATAAGTATTAATAATAATGAAATGATAATCATCCTTAATCATCCAGTTGCATAGCTAACACTATTGATAATTATTACTAACATATCTAGAAAGATGACATAAATGTATAATTAGTAAAGTTCAGGTCGAGAACATTGACCTCTGGACAAACCCCCTTGTCTGTAAACTCGGCCATTGCCCGACTAGACTCTCAGAATGTGAGTGCATGTCCCCCAAGCAGCCAGGCACGTTCTGTGAGCTTCCCGCGTCTGCACAGGTGGAAGCGGCTGAGACTCCAGCGGTCAGCCATCTGGGCAAAGGTGAGCTCCCGACAGTCCCCGTGGGCCTCTCCCAGGACAGGCTGAGCCTGGTGGGAGCCCCCCCTGAGCCTGGAGGGAAACCAGGTAGGGACAACACAGCCGCCTCAGATCTCCTTGGCGCTTGCAGACAGGGAGGGGCCACAAGGAGGCTCTTCTTAACCTCAGCATCCTCAGGCCTTCCCTGCCCACCACTTTTTTTCTTATTTCCCAGGGCGGGGTTTACCGTGAGCTGATGCACCTTCTTGATTCTGAGCAAGTCCTCAAATCCCAGTTGCGATACTGGCCGCAGGGAGTCTGGGTCCGCCGGGCGCCGATGGGCTGATGGAGGAGCAGCAGCCGCTGCACGCAGGTGTCTCCGGGTGCCCAGCCCCGGGCCCCTGCGCCCCTGGCTTCTCTCCCCCCAGGACCTGCCCAGCCCCAGGGGCCTCGGACCGAGTTAGAAGTGGCTTCCCACAGCGCTGGTGTCTGACCTGGCCCTCGCAGTGTGGGGCGGACCCCAAGGGAGGGGGCAAAGCTCAAGAAGAAGATGCACCAAGGTGCGGGGGGCGGCGGGGGGGGGGGGACAACACCCATTTAGAAGGATCATGCCGCTGCCTTCATTTGAAAAGTGTTCTTTTAATCTTGAAATATTGTGAACAGATAAAAATAAACTCAGCCAAGTGTTAAAAGTTAAACGAAGATGAGGCTCATTTAGAAATGTGGAAAGATTCACACTCTTCATATTTCTGTTAAGTTCTGGGATCCTTTGAAGAAAAGCTTGCTGGTAAGAGTTTTCTGCAATTTCATGAACTCCGAGACAACTAATATAAACGGGATCTTCCTCTTTTATTTTTAAAAAAGATTTATGTATCTGAAAGAGAGTGTGTGCAAGTGGAGGCGGGGAAGAAGGAGAGAATCTCCTGTAAGCTCCCCCCTCCTGCCAGCCTCAAGGGCGGAGCTGGTCATGGGGCTTGATCTCACAACCCTGAGACCATGACCTGAGCAGAAATCAACAGTTGGCTGCTTAATGACCTGAGCCATCCAGGTGCCTCCTCTTTCTTCCTCTTTTAAAAGAAATAAGTGCTTTGCCCCCAGCCCACCCCCTGCCTCCATTGCATTTGGGTTCTTGGGAAGAGCCCACATCTCAGGACCTGCAGCAAATTCCTTTTCCACTGTCCTGTGTCATCTGCCATGTGACATTGTATGGCTCAGGCTGTGACGACGACCCCCACCTGTGGCCTCCATTGAGTGATGGTGGCTGTGTGGTGCCTGATGTTGGGTCCTTTGCAGGCAGTTCCCTCCTGCCAGGCTCTGGGGACACCTGGTCTCCAAGCCCCTCTAAGCTGCTGTGGCATCAGTCTTTCAGACCCCTCCGGATTCAGGACTTGAGGTGCTACTACTATTAATGTCCCAGATTTGAGCCACTACTGATACAGTTCTCCAACAGCCAGGGGACAGAGTGACTCGCAAAGAAGCAGACGCACCAGTGTCACGTCGGGGCATGGTGGCTTGTGATTCCAGGGATGGGCAGCTTGGGTTTGAATGCTGATTCTGCTGCTTCACTGTATGACCTGGGGCAGTGGCCCTCTCTGCATGCCTGGGGCCCTTGTGTGCAGAGGGGGAGAGTAACAGTACCCACCCCATGGGGTTGATGAGGGGCTTCAGTGAGATACTCCTGAGAGGAGGCTTGCAACAGGGACGTGCTGTGTGAGGTTTGTCAGGGAAAATCCCAAGTCATCTTGTCTCTCGTGTGTTCTTAACCCCTCAGTGGCCCCTAAAGCAGAAAGGCTTCCTTCTCATCGATGTTGTTCCACTTCTTCAGCCTGGGGAGAGGGCAGATGGGGCCCCTGCCAAGGGCCACACAGCTGGGGTGTAGGCAGCTGGACTTCAGCCCGAGGCCTGGACCCAGTTCCACAGCCGTGACTTTCCCCCAACACGCATCCCTCCTGCTCCCCTGCCCCCATGCTATTCCGTCACTCTAAAAAAATAAATAACAGAGTCAGGCTGAGCTAGCTGGACGCCCTCCGCTCTATTTATTTTCCAGCATCTGCTTCATAAACTGTTGGACGTCCGTGTTAATTTTCCTTATTGCTGTTAACCTCGCCTTCCAATTATGCAAAACGTTCAGGCACAGCAGCCCCTTATTACAGGGGCCCTGTCTCTGGCTGACATTTGCTGCTGTGTATCTTGGCCTTGACTGACAAAGACAGTGACTTCTCACGTCGGCCTCATTTTCTTCAAAGTGCAAACGACTCCATGACCAGACGGGTGTCTGGGGGGCCCCGGAGCTTCGGTGGCCATGGAGCAGGCAAAGGAACACTTATAAAAAAAGGCGGGGGGGGGGGCGGTGGCTAAAACTCTAGGTTTACTTGGTTTCTTAAAAAAACATAAAGATTGGGAGAAACAAAAAAAAAAAGCTTATGGAACTCTGTGGTTTTGGCTCTTTTCCTTTTATGGACACTTTAAAGTTCATGTGGCCCATTTCACTTGGCATTTGAGGCTACCATGATGGTTCCGTTAGGCCTGGTTTTCCAATTAAACCCTGAATAATTCATTCATTCATTCATTCATTCATTCATTCATTCATTCAAGATCTAGTTATGACTGTCTATTATGTTTCAGGCACTGTTCTAGGTTCAATGTATAAAGCAGAAGATCGATGAAAGTCTTGACACTATGGAGCTCACCTTCTGGTCAAGGATGATCAACAAAAAGATGAAATGTATCTAGAACAAATTAGGAGGTGGCTGGTGCCAGGAAGGAAAGTGTGGCAAGGAATGGTGGGGTTGGGTGCAAGGGGGGCTCCTCAGAGGAAGCTGACACAGAACAGAGATCTGAAAGCCAAGAGGGAGGGAGATAGGCTAATATCTGGGAAGAGAGTATATTCCAGGCAGTGGGAACAGCAAGTGCAAAGGCCCTGGGGCAAGAGTGTGTCTGGCACTTCTGAGCAGCAGAGAGTGACCAGTGTAGCCACAGTAGAGTGAAGGAGGGAGACAGGTGTACAGAAAGAGCCAGAGGGATGGAGAGACCAGGCCACACTGGGCCTCATAAGCATTGAGAGGATCTGGATTTTATGTGAGTGAGAAGACTGGAGGATTTTGAACAGAGAGTGTGTTAATTTTCTATTATTGTGTGATTTGTCACTGTATAGCAAATGACCACAAATTTAGCGGCTTAAAACAGCAGAGATTCATTTTCTCAGTTTCTGTGGCCTGGAGGCAAGGACATTTTAGCTGGAGCCTCTGCTCAGGGTCTCACAATGAAGAAGTCAAGAGGTCAGCTGGTTGCACTCCCGTCTAGAGTCTTTACTAGGAAAAAGTCTGCTTCCAAACTCCCTAAGACTGTAGACAGAATTCATTTCCTCGTGGCTGAAGGAGAGGGGTTCCTATTGTCTTGCTAATTATTAGCTGGACACCACTCACAGCTCCTGGAGTTTGCCCTCAGGTCCTGGCCACCTGTCCCCTCCATCACAGCTCCAATATTCTTCAGAAAGATCCTGGCTCCTTTAAAGGACTCACCTGATTAAATGAGGCCCACCCAGATCCTCACCTTTTTGATTAATTCAAAGTCAATGGGTTAGGGACGCCTGGGTGGCTCAGCAGTTGAGCATCTGCCTTTGGCTCAGGGCATGATCCCGGGGTCCAGGGATCGAGTCCTGCATCGGGCTCCCCACAGGGAGCCTGCTTCTCCCTCTGCCTGTGTCTCTGCCTCTCTGTGTGTCTCTCATGAATAAATAAATAAATCTAAAAAAACCCAACAACACAAAGTCACTGGATTAGCCACCCAATCATAAGGGTGATAGGCCATCATATTTCCAGTGTTTGCCATACTCTAGGGGGAGGGATTACATAAAAAGGAGGCAGGAATTTTGGGGCCATCTTAGAAGCCTTCCTGTCAGAGTGAGTGATTTGACCTATAATTAACAGGATCTCTCTGATCGTCGTGTTAAGAGCCGACTAGTGGAAGGGCCGGGGCAGGGGGCAAGGGCAGATCCTGAGGCATCAGTGAGCCAGGAGACAGTTTTAACAGTGGCTTTGACCAAGGTAGTAGCGATGGGGAAGAAGTGCTTGAAGCTTAGCTGTCGGATTCGTAGAATGGATTGGCTATCTTCGTAAAATGGATTGAGTGAGAAAAATGAAAACCTGCCACGGGTCTCGGGGACGGCTCCAAGCTCGTTTGGAGTGAGAAACTCAAGTTTTGAGCTGTGACAGCTTATCAGATTTATCAAGAAGTCTACAGGTTTCCCAAGGATTCATTTTGTGCTCGTAGAACTAAAGGCAGGCACTTTCTCCTGTTTTGTGATTTCTTCATAAAAACAGCAATCTGTTATCTATGCAGATGGAACTTGTGCCATTAGGTTCCAAACTGTCATTTTTCATCTTTTAAGGAAACAGTATAGAAAAGAAAATGAGATTGCCTTCAACTTGGTCAGGTGTTGTTCGTTTCGGTTTTTTTTTTTTTGGGGGGGGGGGGGTTGTTTTGTTTTCTGAGCTCTTGGTTCCTGAAAAAAAATTGCAGCACAAGACAATCAGTGACAATAATTCGTGGAAGAGCTACAAATAGGCCAGGAATTGGCTCACTTTACTGGTTTTGACTTGAATTAGATGGAAGACAGATGAGCCGAATCAGGTCTGTTATGCAGCAGAAAGTATTACAATGTCACACGGAGCAATAAAGGTGCAGAAATTGAGCAGAAACATATGTTCTTCAGAAATTAGCTGTTAGCTACGTGCCTTTCTCTTGTTGATGTTATCACTACGAAATCCAATATTATCCGAGGGAAAGGCAACAAGGCCACTGGCTGTCGCATGGCAAGCTGTCTCACACTTCATCAGATCCACTCATTAACTTGACACATGGCTCGTCCCGCTCAAGAAGACAAGAGGAATCATGTCTCTGCTTTTCCTCCCGGCGTGTTACGGAAGAGGGGCCAGCGTGGTGTGCTGACCACAGGGTGCGTGGCCAGTCAATACGGGCAGGACATCGGTGCGACGTTCTGTGTTTTTTCAAGTACAAAAGGCAGACAGCTAGAGCCAACACCGCCCCCCTGGACTCTGGCGCCCAGGGCTTCCTCCCATGACCACGAGATGTTTCCTGGCAGACGAGATGGTGCCTTTGGTCCACGATGTCTTTCTTCTGGCAAAATGATGCTGCCGTATTAATTTCAGATAAAAGTCCGTTGAGGGTGCACCCTGCTGATCCACGACACATCGGGACCACAAGAGTGGATACTGCTGGAGCCCTGTTCCTCCCCCGGGGAAACCCACAGTGGGCAGGGGGAGGAGGAGGCCGAGCTTCTCTTTGTTCCATCCCCACCATCTCCTTGACCTGAAGATGAAGGGTTTCCATCTCTAAGGCTCCTGGGCTGAAATTCTGATCATAGAGGGGCAGAAAGTAGCTCAAATATTAGACCACAGCTGGCCTGCCATCTTTCCTTGAAGTGCTGCAAGTTTTCTGTAAATGCTGGAGGAAGGGAAGAGGTCAAGCAGCCGGCTCAGCCAATCATCACCTCTAGGTGTTGCTGAACAGAGACGAACCCTGAATGTGAGCACAATTCAAAGGGGGCTGCTGAGCAGGTGGGCTTCAGTGTCTTGTGCTGCAGTTGTGGTTTGAGCTACTTATGTCTCTTACTAAGACAGGGAGCGCCTGGCGGAAGGGACCCGTGCCTCAGTGCCTTATTCATCCAGGAATCCTCCATGTCCAACGTGGTGCTGGGCACCTTGGACACCCAGTACTCAGGGTGAGCAGGTGTCCTGGTCCGAATGGGGAGGTCCCAGCGTGCACCTGCTTGCCTCCTTCGTCATGAACAGCAGCCCCTTCCTATCCCACCGATTATTATGACTCAGAACTGCCCTTTTGCTAAATTAAGCAGAAGGCATTCATTGTAAGGATATGGAGTACCTTCAAGAGGTAATGTCTTGCCTCATGTGATGAAAAAATCAGTCACAAGTAAGAGCTGCAAGTGTTTAAGTCCAGTTTGCCCAGTATGGTCCCCGTCTATGCCTGTTGTTCTGGCGTGATTGTCCAAAGTATCCCTTTTGCTCACACACGTGTCCTGTGGACAGTACATTACATGGTCATTTTAGACACTCATTGGGTACGGCTACATCCAGACATCAAATTCAGTATTCATCAGGACATACAGGTCTTGGCTTCACTTTCCAGGACCAGATGGGGATGGAATGGGCCCGCTGACCCTTTTTTTGGCGGGGGAGGCGTTTCAAACAATGGGCTGTGGTCGGTCTGTTTTCCAGTAGCTTTCACAAAAGCCCGAGGTGAACTTTGATTGGATCAGCTTAGGTCACATGCACACCCAGTAATGAATTCCTGTTGCCAGGGCAACACTGGTGCTGTTAGGTTTAACCTGGATCATAGGTCCCCCTTCCAGAGTCTGGGGTGCCTTTGCCTCCACACCATATCAACTGGGTATTGACTGCAGGGTAGAGTCTTCTAAGTGAAAATCAAGTTGTTGTTATAAACTGCCCCCAAAAGAATACGGGCCCTTTGGAGACAGGGATTTCTGTCCATTTTGTTCATTGTTATACTTTGGGCATCTAGAATAGTACTTGCTTATAGCAGAAGCTCTTTAAATAGCTATTGAATGAATAAACACTGAGAAGACAACTTGCAAGTTTTCTTGACTCAGCCTCTTGTATAAAATATGATACACTTGATCGCTGCAAATGCTCCATGAAGCAGCCTTGAAAGAAATGTAAACACGGTGACCTTCCCCAAGATAATCGGCCTTCAGAGTGGGAGAAACATATTTGAAACCATTGACCTGTTGCCCATGTGGGTCTCTCATACACTGATGGTACAGACGCTCCCACATCTCAAGCACTGGACTTCACCAGGCCATGTTTACAGCAATTCCAGCGAGGTTTACAAGAGAATCATCCCTCTTGCAGTGAGATCATGGTGCCAGGCAGGAAAGAACTCACAGGAAGCTGGTCTCTCATAGCTCTCCCTGTGAACTGTACTCTTTGGAGGGTTTTCTCCTTTGAGCTAATCATGAACTCTGGTCGCTCCTAGGAGTTTAGCTGAATCACTTACTAGAAGCTCTTCAAGGGCAGGGATTACATCACTCTGTTCCTTGCACGGTGCCTGGCACCTATAAGGGGTTGGCAAATGTGACTTTGTGGCTGAGAAGGTGAGTTCTCCTAGCTGGGATTTGTCTGTCTCTCGAAAGAGCCACGCCATGGCCCCACCCCCAGGGTGAAGAGTGTGAATACACCAGGAGAGGGAGCTGGGCAGGGGGGCAGGGGCTGTCAGCCTTGGATCTGCTGCAAACCACCTCTCCTCCCCCACCCCGCCAACCTGTTATCCTTGATACATTCCGTGAACAGCTATATCCATCAGCCAGGGTCTTTTGGTTGCAAGCAACAGCAGCTGGCTTTGGGCAGCTTTATCAAAAGAAGAATCTGGGGCACCTGGGTGGTTCAGTGGTTGAGCATCTACCTTAGGCTGAGGTCATGATCCTGGGGTCCTAGGATCGAGTCCCAAATTGGGCTCCCCACAGGAGAGCCAGCTTCTCCCTCTGCCTCTGTCTCTGCCTCTCTCTGTGTGTCTCTCATGAATAAATAAATAAAATCTTTTAAAAACCCCAAGAATCTAGGGAAGGATATGGGGTGACTCTGGAAACAACAAGAAGGGCTGGGGCACCAGGTTCTGAAGGACAAGAACTGGGTCAGTTCTGGAGTCCAGGGAGCAGGAACTCCTGGGCAATTTCTTTTGGGCTTGTGTTTTGGAGTGATAACCCAAATCACTCTCGTTTCTTAATGTTAGTCATTGTGAGATGAAATTTCCCAGGAGCGAAGTTTGAGCTTCCGCCTCGTGTCCGCCCTCTGGCCAGAGCACCATGATCATCTGCTCCATCCAGATAGCAGCACAGTGTGCATGGAATGCTTAAGGAAAAAGTGAGGTCCCTAGGGTAAAAGGGGGGGGGGACCGAGGCTGTGCAACCCCCCACAGCAGAAACCCACTGCAGCCGATGTCTACATTATCCCTCACAGCCTTGGATAGACCTGGCACTTAGTAGGTCTTCAGAAAATATTGACTGTGTCCAACTTCCTTCTACCTGTGAGTTGAAATTGTGTCTCATTTCTGTCTGTTTCTTCAGTGGCCAACTGAGTTCTGGACACAGAATGGAGCCCAGTACGTGTTTGTTGAATGGATGAATGATTGGGTGCATACGTTCAAGAGGAGAAAGCTCCAGTCAGCACGTCATGTTTATCTTTGAGGGGTGGGAGAAAATGTCATTACAGGTGTTCAGAAAAAAAAAAAAATCAAATTTGAGAATAAGGCATAATGATGATTGTGAGATCTTTTAGTGTCAGGATGGAGGACTTGTTACAAACCCCTGGTTAGGGACATTGGACGCTACGGAAATGGCACCTGAACTTCCTATGACTATTGGCTACGGGTCAGATGTTTCACAACGTGGGAAAGGTAGAGGTTAACATACAGAAAACTGGTAACATACGTCTTTTTCTTTTATGATTGTACTAAAGATAACCCAATAGCTGTAGTTCTGTTGCCCAGGGAAATCCTGAAGTGGCTGCATCTAACTTGGCATCGGACCGCACCGTCCCTCGGTTTCACTGACCATACAGAACACTGTTCTCAGATCCTGTGGCCAATCAGCTCTGCATCCTATTAATACCACCATTAAGGAGTTAAATAGATTTGACAAGTGGCCACCATGTAATGTAGTTCATCAAAATTATGTTTTTAACATTTTGAGGATTATACTTGGGCACACACACATGTTCTCTCTCTCCCTCTCTCTCTCTCTCTCCCCCCTGGGAAACTAAAATCTTTCTCTTCTAGAACTGAACGGCTTTCATTACATGAAAATAGCACATTCATGCCAAAAACACCTTTTCCTGGAATAACATCTGGAATTTATACTGTGACTTTCCTCTACCAAACATTAGCTCCGGCCTCCCGATCTCTCCATCGGGGAGTTGGGAATTTAACACTGCATTTGTCATAACCTCTTTGCCAATTTTTGAAAGTGATGTAACTGTGGTCAAGAGCGCTGCTGGGAGCGCTAGGCTGAGACAGTCACTGGGGAGGGGGCATTTGTCATGATTTGCGGTTGACCGGACCCTTTAGGAAGCCTTTCTACATTCAGGGGAATATCTCCTCTGATGTGTCTGCACATCCTCAAAAGAGAAGCCAGAAACCCACCTTCTCAGTCTCCCCCGCAGCTAGACAGCAGGCGTGTGGGGGGATCCCACCGATCAGCTGGCGACAAAGAAGGCTTCAGTGCTGAGCAGAGATGGGGGTGAGGGGTGGCAGCGGGCAGAGTGCCTTCTGGAGAGGGTGGCCAAGAGATATGGGGCTTTTAGAAGCTACCCGGGAGGCAGAAGGCTGTCCCCTTGGACCCTGTGCTCAGCACCAATGACCTGACCTGCAGGCTCTGGGCCCAGCGCCAGGGGGTGAGGAGCCTGCCTGTTTCTGGTTACAACCTCTGAGTCTGATTCTCTGGCTTTGTGGAGATCACTGTGAGAGACACTCAACGGATTCCTTTCTGGCCTAAACAAGGAAAAAGGCTTGAAATATGCCACCTCTAAACATGCCACTTTGGCATGTTGATGATTTCGAGCTGAAGGCATCTGAGAAAGCGCAGATGCAGGAAGGGCTCTCTGACTTCCCATTTCTGCCTAAGAGCAGGTCATAAAATTTCCCATGAGAAAGATGTCCTCCCCGCACGGGGCAGCACATTCTTATCACCAGAGACTGGGAGTCAATGCCAAAATGGATCTGTCCAAACAAACCTACTAATATAACCTTTATCTTCCCTTAGATTTCCCCATATACTTCCTAGTCACTGTCTCACAATTTATTGCCCCTAGTCCGAGCTGCTTTGTCTTGTCACAGCCCTACTATTTATCATTCTTTGTTTAAAAAGGGGTATGAGCTTTGGGGCCTGGTGGCGTCTTAGAGTCTTTATTATTATTTTTTTTTAGGACTCCCTTGTGCATGCAAAAATATTAAATAAAATGTGTGTGCTTTTCTCTTGTTCATCTGTCTTGTGTCAGCTTAATTCTTAGGCCCAACCACAGAATCTAAGAGGGGAGAAGGAAATTTTGCCTCCCCTACACTAGCTGGAGTGGGTTCTGTTGTTTGCAATTCAAACCCACGCCTGATCCACCCTGTGAATGATTGGGGAATGGGGACCTCAGAGGTGCCTGGATCAGAGATAGCTGGAGAGAAGGGCAGGAGGTTCACTCTCCTGGATGTGTTCTAGAATAGCTGTAGTTTCTCATAGGACTGAGTGAAGCTTTGCAGTGCCAGCAGCTTACTTTGCTGACGACGCCTGTAAACTTTTATCCTGTGACGTAAGCAATGTCTCAACTCCAATTCTTCTTGACATTCCATCCAGCTCTTTGACTTTCTGCTTCTTAACAAGTGCGTGCGATGGAAGGTTATCTGAAGTTTGGCTTTTATCAATCATAGCGGAGTAACAGTGAAATCTCCAGGGATTACCATACCTGCCACCTGGCACGCCAGCAGGGGTTAGCAAATTAAAAAAAAAATATATATATATATATATATATATATTCAAAAATTGGATGATCAGGAAATTACCCCTAAGATGAGCTTTCTCATTATTGACTTCAAAGAAGGATTTGGTGTTACGGCGAAATGAAAACAATGCATTATAATTTGATGTTTTCTGTGCAAATGGAAAAGAGGCAGAAATACCTGTCATTTCACTCTAAGGGGGGACCCACTTGGCAAAAGAAGAAACATACACGCTGTCACATCACAAAGTATAGATTTGGGTATTATCTACCACAATAAGGATACAATGGGCTTCATCAGCCTCGAAATCTCTCTGTGTCACCACCTTATAGCCAACTCTTCTCTTCTCCCCCAGCTCCTGGCAACCACTAATCTGATCTCCAAACCCTGGAGCTTCCATCATCTCAAGAATAGCATTCTAAGGCACGTGACTTTTTAAGCTTGGCTCTTCTTCCTTAGCAGAATGTCTGTGAGATCCATCCAGGTGATGGTGTGCATCAACAGGTTTTGTTTTTCCTTTTTGTTACCGAATAGTATTCCACGATATGGGCACACCACAGTTTGGGTTTGTTTCTGTAATCCACCCACTCATATTGGGACTGTTCCCACTTCTCCGTTAATATGAAGAATGCTGTGAACACTGATGTGTATGTACATTTTGCGTGGACATGTATTTTCATTTGTTATGACTTGGGGCTGCAGGGTAGGGGGTGGTCTCCTGGAAAATATATGAGGAATATTTTGTTACTAAAAATAGTGGGAGTGTGTTTGGGGGGGGGAATCAATATTTGTCTTCTACACTGAGCCAAGTGCTTTTTGTTATTCTTGTTTTTTTTTTTAATTTTTAATTTTTATTTTTTATGATAGGCACACAGTGAGAGAGAGAGAGAGAGGCAGAGACACAGGCAGAGGGAGAAGCAGGCTCCATGCACCGGAAGCCCGACGTGGGATTCGATCCCGGGTCTCCAGGATCGCGCCCTGGGCCAAAGGGAGGCGCCAAACCGCTGCGCCACCCAGGGATCCCTATTCTTGTTGTTTTTAATAAAATAAAGTCAGTTTGGTATTTTATCCTTGCAGTTTACCAATATTCTCACATTTCTTTATAGCTCATTTGTTATGAGAACAGAAGCAGTGTGAGCTCTTTTGATATCTGCAATTATGGTTAAAATATGTTGACCAGCCTCCATGTATAACGTATAACATATTTTCTTTCTGTTTTCTCCTCCCACTTCTTAATGGATTTAAGATGAAATGTACTCGCAACATGAGTGACAATTATGTAGCTCAGATAATCCCCAAATGGCACCATGTATCCAAGCCTCAATGGTTCATTCCTACCTGTCACTAGACTATTTCTATTTCTAAATTTAGATCTCTTTTGACACAATCATTAACGTGTCCATTCCTGATGTCAGCACTTTTAAATGCTTCTTTCCTGTGCATCAGATTCAATATTGGGGAAGCAGTTCTGATTTGCCAAAGTCAGCAGCTATCTCGTCTGTGACACTTGTAATTTTTTTTTGCCTGGAGGAAACTTGAACACCAATAGGCTTTTGAGCAAAAGTTTAGAGGGATGCATGAGCTTTGAATGTGTCCATCTATACGATATGGTGGGGGAAGATATTGAGTGTATTAATCAGGATGGGCCAGGGTATGTTGCAGTAACAACACTGAAATCTCCATGGCTTAACACAACAAACGTTTTCTCACTGACACTGTGTGTCTAAGAGGGCAATTTGGGGGGCTCTTTTCAGCACAGTCATTTAGTAATCCCATTGGACGGAGGCCACACCATCTCAGTGCGTGTCCCTGTGACCACGGCATAGGAAGGGAGCAGAGCAAATCACAATCCGGCTCTTCCAGGCTTCTGCTTGGACACAATTCCTGTCACTTTCTCTCTGTTTTCATTGGCTGGGAGTGGTCACATGGCCACAGAGGGTCAGGGAGTCTGATCCTCCCAAGGACCTGGAAGAAATGGGGAGCTAGGGATGTTGGTGAGCCCTGGCAATGTCTGTCAAGAGGAGCATGGGGTGGGCAGAGGGAAAAATGGACTTGCTAAACAACTTTATTCATGTGATGATTTTCTCTTTGACTCTGGATCTCAGCAAATTATTGAGTCTCTGTGTTGATGGATTAAAGGGAAGTATTATTTAAGGTTGGGCATTTTTTGCACTCAATATCTCTATAATCTTATTTTTGTCTGCATGATGGCATTAGCATACATATTTTGGGCTCAGAGCCAAGATGAGTCATTTTGTCTGTTTCCTCGTCTCCATGGTGCCCTGGTCCCTGCCAGAACCAAGCAGCCGTCCCAGTCAGGAACTGCGCCAGGGATCCTGAATCCCCTCAAGCCTGGTGCCCAGTCACCCCTCCTACTCACTCGATGGAGCCCACCCTCAACAGACGCCAGCAGGGGCAGGCGTCAGTGACAATGCCACCTGGAATCTGATAAGTGACACTTGGTGCCCTGCCCAGACCAACTTTTCATCACCTTAGAAAAGGGATGGGCTTGGGACCTTTCAATCTCCACTGAAACCCTCAGGCATGCCTTGGTTATTACTGGGTGGGATTACTGTAACACTCTGCTGGGCGGACCCCACCCCCACCTCAGGCTATGTGAAGATCAGAGAGGCTGAAAAAAAGCAAGATGAAAATGCCAGATTTCTATTGGGGATTAGGAGGCACTCAACTCTAGCCAAGTTTTATTTTTCTTATTCTAGAGAAGAAAGAAAGAGTGCAACCTGAACTCTTCCCCTCCTCTGCAGCATGCCACAAATGCAAGAATTAAAAGAAGAAGAAGAAGAAGAAGAAGAAAGAAGAAGAAGAAGAAGAAGAAGAAGAAGAAGAAGAAGAAGAAGAAGAAGAAGAAGAAGAAGAAGAAGAAGAAAATCCACCCCCAAACAAAAGCAAACAATTTGGTCAGGCAGCTGGGATTTCTTTGCCTGAAATGTTTTAGTTTTCTCTAATTTTGAGGTCAGCACACACGAGTTTCTAAGACTCATCTCTGGTGTGAATGAGGGATGAATCCAGGGGACGGAGGCCCCCTAAAAGTGGGAAATAAAAGAAAATACAGACTATCAATGAGCCACAATTTATTACATCAACTATCAAAAATTTGATCAGAATATGCGCTCAGGAGAATAACCGTGTTGGCCAATCTTCTTACTCTGAAAAAGGCAGTTTCAAATTCACATGACTCCAGTCTAGATTCATGTAGGCACTTGCAACTATCTCTAGGTGTAAAACATTTCATCAAAGAAAACCTATCGTAAAAATTCAATTTGTAAAATAAATCAGAAACAGAGCTGCTCTGGTGGTGAGCCCTGTCCCGACCCTTGTCTCTGAATCGTGCAGACACAGTTCACACATGTTAAGAATCTTCTTCGGCACAGATTGAAGGCAGAGAGCATTAGAGAGCATTTGGGTTTTTCTAAGGGAGTTCTGGAATGTCACAAAATCTGATGGCTGATGTCCTTTCTAGCATTTTGCATGTGACTTCCACTGTATGACTTGCAGTGGAAGAGACAAGCCTTCACAGCAAAGAATTGTCCTATCCAAATGTCCACACAGCCCTTGTAAAAAGAAATCGAACTACAGGCCTTATGTGCCTTTCAGGGGCAGGGGCTAAGTAAGGATCACCTACCCAGGTGACCAGGTCACCTACCCAGGTTTCCCTGTCAGGAAGAGCATGACACTCCTCCCACTGTAGATCACTAATGGGCCAGAAGCATGCCCAACCTCCACTGTCACCAAGAGTGGCCATGGGACCCAAGTCTGACTCATGTAACGGGAGAGTAAATTTATTCTGAGGTCTGGAGAACCTTCTAGGAAGGTTTCCATCTTTTGTAAAATGATGTAAAATGATTTTGTAAAACGCACAGAAAGAAACTCTTATTTCCTGACTTTGAAAAGAATTAGTTGAAGACAAGATGCTAGGACCAAAGCAGCCATTCTGTGATCACGAGGAGATAGACTTAAGAACCAAGCCAAGCCGACGGGGAGGGCAGGGCAGAAAGACAACATAGTTAAGCTAAATCAATCATCGCTTCTGTTACAGGGGACAATAAGTAGGATTCTTTAAATGTGTGTTATTGGGATATTTGGTTACTGACATCCAAGCACATTTGAGTGGATATATGTCCCCACTTCAGATTCATCTAGAAGTATGGAGCTGAGCTCCAAGGGAATATTCTACACAGGCATCGACCCTTTGATTTTCACTGGGGTTTTTCTTGTTGACTCAGAGGCTGTCTAAACCTTTTCCAACATTGCAATTGATCTTCTCCTCCCGCCTGAGGGTAGCCGTCTTTGTTCTGTTAAGCAGTCCAGGGGCTTCTAGTTATGAACAGCCATGCTATACTTCAATTCTTCAGAATCTTTTATCTGGTAGGCCCGCCCCAGTGTAACCAAGAATACTCAGTGACAGGAGGTGACATTCTGTTGACTTTGAGACAGAGCAGTTCTCCCTCTTCTTCTCTCTCCTCCCAGTGTAGATCCCTGTACGAACGCCCCCAGGAGAAGCAGGGGTGACGGGAGATGAGTGGTCTCTTCTCTGCACTCTTGATTCCCCAGTGCTGCCCCCTGTTGTCCCCCCCCCCCCCCCAGGGACAGATCCGTGTGGCTGTCCACAAGCCCCTGCTATAGCGCAGGTGGGTATGGCTCAGCCGTCCCACCTAGGAGAAACCCAAAGGGAAGGAATCTCTGATGTTGAACCCATCAGCCTCCGGGAGGTGAGGAGGCCTGGGGGTTCTGCCTGGAGATGGAGCCAGGGCAGGGACACCAGGTCTCAGCTGCGCCTCTCTCTGAACATCAGAGCCCCCGTGTCCTCCCGCACAGACCTGGGGACTCCTCGCAGATCCCAGCATGGTTGGGGCCTGACAATTGATCTCTGGTTCCGCGTGGCTGGACGATGCCCAGGTCCCCGTAGGGACACAGCCGTGCCTGCAGCTCCTTCCTGAATCCTGACTGATGATCAATAGGCAAATTACGGTGCAACCCAGCGCTGCGGGGAGGAAGGTGTCCTCACTCCCCAACACAGCACAGACACCCACAGGGGTCCTGAGAGGTGGAGCAGGGGTGGGCGGCTGCTGGGGGCAAAGAGCGAGGGCGCTCACAGTCTGAGGTATCTAAGGAAGACAAGAGATTCAAGGGACAGAGATCCTTTCAGGACTCAGCAAAGCAGACACTGCCCTGGCCATGGGCTGTACACTTGCAGCTCACTTTTTTTTTTTTTTTTTAAAGAAATGTTTTATACATACAGAAAAGTGTTAGGTAACAAAGCATCTGGGTACTCAGGGCTCTGTGATTGGGAATCTGACCTCAGAAGTGCATTTGAACCTTCCTGTAACTAATGAAGTTAAGGGAGTGGCCACTTCTTGGGGAGAGGGAGGGAAATCCACAGAATTTAGACTTCTAAGGACTTTGTCTATACTCCCAAAGGTTACATATATTATTTGGCATAAACGGTATTATTGTATGTATTCTTCTATAATCTACTTAGTTTTATTGAATATAATATCTTTGACTTTGATTTTTGTTGATATCTATGTTTCTACTTTATTTTAACCTCCGTACCTGTGCCATTGTGTCCATCCAATGGCTATTCAAGTGGACGCTATGTGTTTTACTATCGCAGACAAAAGCTGTAATGAATGTTCTGGGGTACTGGTCCCTGGGCATTTGCTCAAGACCATCACTCGGGTATTTACTTGGGAGAAGAAGGGACTTGCTTTTCTGGGCAAATTGAGGGAAGATACAGAGCAGAAGTGGGGATCCAGAGCACATTGCCTGCCTGTGTTCAACCTCTTGGGCCACCCCCACTTTTGATAAAGCCTCTGTATGTATGGTCCTAGCAGGGTCAGTGGGTAATTTGAATCTCTTGACGATTTGAATCTGAGGAGGAAAAAATGCAGTCTGGAGAGGACTGGACCCACTGCGGTGCCCTGATAAACATCATCTTTATTTCCTCTTCATGGAACCTCAGAGATGACTCAATTCTTGCCCTTTAGCTCCCTTTTTTGAACTAACTCATATCCCTCCAGGAACTCCTTTCTTTGCTTCAGCTGGCTGGACCCAGTGTCTTTGGGTTGCAACCAAAAGATCCTTGACTGATACAGCCATCCAGAGAATACGCCAAAGCTGGTGGGTGGGTGAGTCTTCAGTGGACCCAAGGCAGGACAGTGTTCTCTCTCCCACCATGTTCACAGCCCTGCCTTGAACCATTAGACCTCCAAGAGGGGCTGGGTCTGGCCCCTTTTGAGGTAGCCAATCCCAAAGTAGGAAAATTCATTCCTAGGCATCAACTCACATTTATCCAGCACCATTGTTGAACTAGGCACTCTGTCAACATGGAAGACATATTCTTCAGCTTTGGAGGGGCCCCTGGAAAAGCTTGAATTGAATTCTCATGAGGGACCATGGTTCATCAAAATGAGCACACGGAGAAAGCTCCCTCGTGTGTGCATTTTACCCAGGAAAGAAATGTCTATCGTGGGCTTGTTTCAGTTCCTTCTGGAGAGGTCTTGTACAACCCTTGGTTTCCACTGAAGGATTGTTCTGTGCTCTGGCGTGTCCCAGGAACTGGGGAGAAGGAATAGTCTCATCTTTGAAGGCAGATAAGATATTTCATAACCATGTGCCAACACGTGAATTTACCAGTCACCGCGGAATCAAGACACCCCAGAAACAACAGGTCAGAGATTTTGAATCCATTTTTTCAAATACAAACAGATGAGTCTGAAAGACACTCTGAGGTCACTGTGGGTTATATGTATTTTGATTGCTTCCAAATAACATAAGAAAAAAAATCAAACTTTTCTCACATAGAAGCCTGGGCATTGTGAATAGTTATTTTTAAACTCCTGCATTTCTCTTTATACCGGAAACAGAAGCTTCTTACACCTCCCCATCCTGCACCCTACCCTTCCACTGTCATTTGGAAATTCTTCCCTCTAGCTCCTTCACGCATCTGATCTGGGGAGTCAGAGGTCCAAGACCCAGAACTGTGAGCCAACTGCAGGTAGCATTTTTTTTTTTTCGGGGCTAAGCCAATCAGCACACAGCATTTCTAGAGCCAAGCCAATCACTGCGTGGTGCTCCGCGGCAAGAGTGTTTCATCGAGGGTGAGCACATAACTTCAGGTGACCCAATCAGAATTGAGTCTCAAGACTTAACCTGGATGCTCCTGGGTCTTTTCTGATGAGTTGAACCTGGAGGCAGACCCCTTGCCACCTCGAGCCTGAGAAGGAAGCAAACATCCACCCATAGCGCCAAGGCACCGGAAACTGAGCCTTGTTGTACTGAGTCCAGAATCGAGCCATGCCTGAAACCAGCACAACACTTAGATGTTTTGTTTGGGGAGCCAACAAACGCTCTTCTTGCTGAAACAGGCTTGGTTTGGCTTTTATGTCACACACTACTGAAGATAGAGGAGCTCTCACCAACACCTTGGGGTGGCAGGGCAGCCAAAGTAAGGAGGCCTCATTTTCCCCATCTAGATCAAGAGGATCTGATCTAAGGAGCTCAGCATCCTCTTCCAGCAGCGCTGTCCTGGTTCTCTGGCTCTGGGTCTTTCTTCACTATCTTTTTTTTCTGAATGTGTGAGCCTGCTGCAGACTGGCTGGTTTCAAATCTCAGTGTCCCCGCCAGTAGCTGTGACCTTGGGCAATTTACGTAGGCCCTCTGTGTCTCCGTTGTCTTACCTGTAAAATGGAAATAAAGATAGCAGACCCTCAGAAAACTGTGAGATGGGAATGTGTTACAATCTGTTGAGTGATTGGAATAGTGGCACGGAGGAAGCCCTTTGCCAGCGGTAGCTGTCCTTGTTGTTATGTTGCAATTCGCAGCGATGATCCCTGTCTGGATCTCTCTCTCCTTTCTTGCTGGTCGCCACCATTCCCTAGACCCTTGCTGTCTTGGCCAGTGCTGCACCTCGAGACCTCTTTCTTCCTGTTTACAGTCCCACCGCTCCTGTTCCGTGTCCCAACGCTAGGGATTTTCTCTTTCCTGGGTCACAGGTACTAATCTGAGAAATTAATTCTGACAAATGGGTTCATGGGCTTCGCCCTCAGACAGAAAGACAGGGAAACTTGGTTTCTGTGCATCCTACCTCAGTTTATAAATCTCTTTAATGAGTTTGATTTTTAAACTATGCATTTTTTTGGCTACCCAGAACCCATTGCACCACCTTTTAGTAACCAAACACCAGTTTTCTTGGGAAGTCTTCCCCCCCTTACTCTCACCTAAATGGCTTGACCAGCCCTGGGTATCAGGTGGAGTGAGATCCTCCGGGTTTTCCTTTCCAGGAACAGTGATTGGTCCAAGGCCAGGCATGGGATGTTCTCTGGACAAATGAGATGCCGTGAGGCTGTTGTGGGGGCTTCCAGGAGTGGGAAGGCCTCCTGTCTGTCCTGCAGTCATGACAGGAGATGCTAGGAATGGATCTGAGAGGGGTAAGGAAACGCCCAGAGACCAGGGGACACTAGTCAGGACCTGGTGACATCATCTGAACCTCTGGATCCAGTTGTGTCTGAGACTAAGTACTCCTTGCACTTCGTAGTTATCTGATGGTATAAATTCTTTTAATTCAAAGCTTCTAAACTCATTTTTTTTGTTGTATGCAAACAAGAGTCCTAACTGATTAAAATCTTTGAGTCACATGACATTTGCATTTAAAAAGGAGTATTTAGTGCCTCAGCCTGGAAGCTGGAAGGTGCAGTCAGATAATATAGCAGGCACCTGGCAGTCCAGGGAGGAAGGAGATGATGTGTGGAGGGTCTCAGATGTTATGCAGGGTAGCTGGTCACTGTCAGCCTCCAGATTCAGCTGGTTTTAAGAGAAGAGACATCAAGTTATCAATTGTCTCCCTTCATTCCTCCAGAATTCCTCCTTCTGTCCCTTTACGACAGCCTGCAAATAGCTTAGGATAGCTTTAATTAGTCCAACAGTGGAGAAAATGGGAAGAACTTAAAGCCAGACCCTTTGGAAGGTGATGACGCATGACTGAAGGGTCGCCCAGGTAGCGCTGACATCATTCAGGACTTTGATGCTGGATTGGGTGGCCTGGTTTCCCTGAACATTTTCACAATGTTGGCTTTCTGATTGGCCAAGACCCCAGATAGATGGGGAAATATATATGTGATGGTAGTAAGATAGCTTACTAGTCACAAAGTGAGAATTTCAGTTACTCTACCACCATTGATCCAGAAAATCATTGTCTGAAATGGAGATTTCAAAAAAATGTGTAAATGAGCTGTTTGGCTGACTTAAAGGAGCAAAGGTTCCCACCAGCCTTCAGGGCTGGCCATTCATCAAGTGAACTGGCACATTCAGCATGGTATCTGAATCTGTATGTGCTTTCGTGGAATAATGGGTCATGTCCTTTTGACTCACTAATCAGTTTTCCCGAGTTTTCCAGGCTAATGAATCACTTTCTCTGGTCTCCATTAGCAGCACATGGTGTTTCAGTTGGCAAGACCTTCATGTTTACATTCTTATTTAATAGAGAGCTTTGATGGACACCAGGCCTGCTTATTGATGAGACCCTCTGACCCTGGGTCAGAGCAGGAAATGGGATTTTTCAAGCAATGTCACAAAGGTCAGAAAAAGCAGGAATAAAGAAGTGATCACAGACATAATGCTGAAAAGATCTATGAGAAGTAGCAAAACTGGCTGGGGGGTTGTATCAGTCAGGGCTCTCCAACAAATAGGGCTAGTGGGAGATTGTGTGTGTGTGTATGTGTGTGTGTGTGTGTAAAATTTATTGTAAGGAATTGACTCACATGATTATGGAAACTGGGAAATCCCATGATTGTTGTCTGCAAGCTGGAGACCCAGCAAAGCCCATGGTGTAGACCAATCTGACTTCAAAAGCCTGAGAACCAGGGTAGCCAATGGTGCAAGGCCCGGTCCAAGGATAGGACAAGACCGATGTCCAAGTTCGAACAATCAGGTGCAAAGAGCAGATGCTCTCTTCCTCCACCTTTTTGTTCTATTCAGGCCCTCAATGAATTAAATGAGGCCCATCCACATTAGGAAGCAATCTGCTTTCCCCCATTGTCCACCGATTCAAATGCTAATATCATCCAGAAACACCCTCACAGACACATCCAGAAATAACGTGTAATTGGATATCTGGACACTTCCTGACCAGTCCTGTCGCCACATAAAATTAACCAACACAATCATGAATTCCTGGGTCCTTTCTGAAGGCAAAGTCAGAGGAGAAAATGCATTTTTTTCAGCTTGTAAAATTTATTTCAAAAAGATGCACAAATTTGACCTGATAAAAGGCTGTGATAAAAGGCTGTGAGTTTTGGAGATGAAAAAGAAGTCATTACAGAGCCGAGCTGGACATAGAACAAAGGCACTTCCCAGACTCAACGTTTGAAGTTTCAAATTTTGCGAAATGACTCTGGGTATGACTAGGGTGGAGAGTTTCCACTGCAGTAACAAGCAAGCCCCAGATCTCTGAGATTCACAAGAGGAGACTGTTCATTATCGCAAAGGCTGCATTGCCGCCTTAGGGACAGCTGGGACTTGGTACATGGGGACCCATGGGGACCCATGGGGACCCAGAGGAAGAAGATGCCACGGTTTCATGGAGCCTGGCTTTGAAAACATTTGCCCAAGGGGGATGTGATCACTTCACCTCCCATGTCTGGGGCGTAGATACATGACAGCACCTGCCTTCCAAGGAGGCAAGGATGAGACTGGGTGGAGTCGGGAGATACTAGTGATTGACCCTTAAAGCTGGCCCTGCAGTGGAGCTGGCGGGTGGGCCCAGGCTTCCTAGCTGCTGGGAGAGGCCAGCCCACTCACTGCCCAGGACTCGAGGCTGCAAAGATCCAGGCTTCTCTCTCATAGTCTTCCTATCATTCTCATGAATTGACACAAACGCAGATTCTTTGTGAAAAGTGAGCCCTGAAGAAGAAGCCAGCATGTCGAGTCTTGGAAGAAATGTGCAAGAGGACAGATTTTTTTTTTAATTTTAATTTTTTAAAGATTTTATTTATTCATGAAAGACACAGAGAGAGAGGTAGAGACACAGGCAGAGGGAGAAGCAGGCTCCCTGTGGGGAGCCTGATGCAGGACTCGACCCCAGGACCCCGGGATCATACCCTGAGCCAAAGGCATACAGTCAACCACTGTGCCACCCAGGCATCCCAACAGGAGAGGTTTAAAGGGGTTGTGTTCTCAGCAACCAGCCCTTCTGGAAAAAAAAAAAATTGAGTCAAATGCAAAGGACCAACATGACAAAGTTGTGTAAATGACAAAGTGGTGTAAATGTTGATATTTTGCAATAACACTGTTGCATCATCCTTTTAAATGTCCTTTTAAATCCAGTGAAAGCTAAACATGATGGCTCTCTAATATCCACTCTCCTTTTAAAAAAATGTATTGAGTTTTCCTAACCATTAGAAATGTGTATCATTCCCTTTTCTCCTTTTAAAGATCTCTTCTACTTGCCCTGATACTTTAATTTTATTTCAATATCTTTAGCCGATCAATTGTTTTTACTATAAATTCAGCATGTTTAAGATTTCACTTAGATTGAGATCATGTTGGAATTATTAGTAACCCGCCCTGGTCAAAACAATATAAATGTATAGTAAATTTGGATAAGTAATTATTACACATCAAACAACGTTTTATGGGCAAGTGCATATCATAGGGATGGGTGGAGGGAGTCAGGGAGTTGTAATTAGAGGGCACTTACCCCAGACCCCAGTATTATAGGCTGCCCTCCTTGTTGAATATGGGGGAGGTTTGCAGACCTCCAAGCAAGGCACTGTGGAGGCCTCTGGATGGGTGAAGATCCTACCTCTTCTTCTAAGACGGGAAAAGAGCAATTGTGAAGGAGAGATGGGGAAAGAAGGTGGGGGTGGGGAGGCATTCTTGGGTAGGTCCCTAGAGGGAACGCTGACCTATGGAGCTCGACTCTTCTCAACCTACTCCCCAACCTACTCTTGGGAAATGTGCACCCAGAGGTAAGCAGCCTTCAGTTTAAAAATCCTTTGTTCCCTCACCTGCTGGCCTGGCTTCCCTCTCTGAGCTCACCCAGGAATAGTTACAACTGGGGAAGGAGCACTGGACTCTGCCGTAGTTCTCACACCATCATTTGTCCCTCCAACAACACTGGGAGGTGCTCAGAGCAGAAACATCTCCACCACATCCCGGTATGGGGTGGAGGGTTAGATCCAGTTTTGTTTGCTTGTGGACGCCCACACTGCCTTCTGTACTCCAACCCTTCCCTCCAAGACCCTGCCTCCCCATCACTTCCCTCTTCCTCCCCTACCTCCCCTACTCCTTCTTTATCTCTCTGTTCTGTTCTCTCCTCCAGTCTTCTTTCTCCTGCAAATCATTATCACAGAATCAAGGCTTGGCTATTATTTGCATAAAACCATTATTACCAAGGGGGCAAGAGTGACATTTCTTTATGGGCTGGGTCCAAGCCTGTGACAAATAGAGGTGATCCCAGGGAAAACAAATTGTTAGCATGTTATGGAAATCTCACTGCGGGCACTGCATATTTGCATGGACGAACCAAACAGAGCAGGGTCAAGGCAGATAAATTCCAGTCCCAGACCACTACCATGAGAAGCCAACGGCAAATTAGGTTTGAAATGGACATCCTTGTCCTCAGACACTGCGCAGTGACTAATGGATGAATCCCTAAGTGGAACACAAACCTACTTTGTTTTCATAGAAGCGAGGAAGACTGATACAGGCCGCGTCTCTCTGCAGCTCGAGTCACCCAGGCTCCATCAACCTCTGTTAAATAGCCCGACGCTTCTCAACCGAGCTTCTTAATTAAGTTGCCCAAAGAGTTGGCCCTCGAGAAGCCCTTAAACACTTGAATCCTTGGGTCTGTCTATGAATTAATACGTAATATTCTTTCATTTAAAACGAAAAGTGTTTAATTATTTTACTATTATTTATTATTTTTTAATTAATGGTGATTCCCAGGAATGGCTTGGAAAGGAATCCTCTCGTAACATCTGTCAGTGTGCGCTCAGTGGCATCCCATGTAATATAATGCTAAGGGTAATCTATGCCAAGTCAAGTAAGGTCATCTTTAGGAAACATTTTACCAGGGTTTATGTGGGGCACACACTCCAGATAGCCAGTGGGATGCTCTGCCAACGGCCCCGAGCCGGTCTCCCGAGCTCCCTCCCCCCACCCCTCGCTGCCCATCCATCAGGAACCACTGGGATCTGCTTCAGTAACAAATAACCCCCAAACCACTGCTGTTGAACATATCAGGATTTCTTTCTCTTTCTCCTGTAATATCGTAGATGACTTCAAGGGCAGAGTCCTGGATGCAGCCATCGGGGGGCGGGGGCCTCCATCTCGCAGGGTGGACCTCACAGCACCTGCGGTCACCATCACAGAACAGGGCAGAGGGCCATAGTCCTCATGCATCTGCCAGGAATGCTTCCGTGAAGTGACATGTGATGCCACTTCCATGCACAGCAATCATCTAGAGTGCGTCCTACAGCCCCACAGAGCTTCGAGGGTTGGGAAGAAGCCTCTCTCTGCATTCCCCTAACGACGGGAGATCCAGACATGAAGAAGGTTTCTCATTGAACCCTATTGCTCTCCCTTCCACAAAGAAATCGCTGCCTCCAAGACCCTCCCATGAACAAAATTTTGCAGCCACAGATGCTTCTCGTGACATGGACCAAACATTTTCCAAAAGAAACAAGCAATTATTTTTCTCCTTTTTCTCTTACGTAGGGCAGGTCCCATGCCCTCATACCTAGAACAGTGCCTGGTGCATAACTGGCATCATAAATATTTGCTGAAGGAATTAATGAATGCATGACCAGCCGAGTGAATGAATGAATGAAGGCTTTGTTATGCCTCTCCCGCTGTACCAGCACTCCTCGTGGACACTGTGTTTTGCAGAGCACTGCCCGGGGGGATGGACATGCTGGTCCTGGCTCTGTTTCTGCTGGCAGCTCTGGGGCATGAGGGCCATGCATGCTGTGTAGACAAGGACAGGGGGTCGGGAGGGCAATACAGAGGGAAGCGCCAAGAAATTGTCTGGAGTTAGGAGCCCAGGCAGAGATTGAACTTCCTATTAGGGAAATCGAAAGAAGGAAGGGTCTGGCGGGTTGTCTCATGGGGAAACCTGGATTACACAAATGTAACTGCGGGCAAACACGAGAGACCTGGAAACCAGCTGGGAAAAGTGACTTGGTTTTGAACATCCCACTTGTACAAGCTTGCATACATGGGGCAGGGGTAGTGCCAACACCACACCTGTGCACAGGGTTCTACGGTTTGCAAAGCACTTTAAAATATGGAATCGGGGGCACCTGGGTGGCTTTGTCGGTTAACTGTCTGCCTTTGGCTCAGGTCATGATCTCAGTGTCCTGCGATCGAGCCCTGCATCGGGCTCCCTGCTCTGTGGGGAGTCTGCTTCTCCCTCCCCCTCTGCCCTTGTGCTCTCTTGCTCTCTGTCAAATGAATAAATAAAATCTTCAAGATAAATAAAATAAAATAAAATAAAATAAAATAAAATAAAATAAAATAAAATATGGAATCAATTCTATTACCATTCCATTTGGACTGGCGTTCCAGGCATAGTCTAAATACCTTACTGTTATTTACATCAATCCTCAAGGCAAGACTATCCTCATTTTGCAGGGAGGAAACTGAGGCAGGGAAATGAAGTATTTTGCCCAAAGTTATGTAGTTAGGGGCAGGACCAGTATCTATGTTTCAAACCGAGGCATAAGGCTCTGGAGGCCACACACTGAACTCCGCAGCCTGTAGCCTAAAGAGAGTGAAATAAAATTCTTCAGATGATGCCAGTGGCTGGGATTCATCGTTCACCCAGGATGGGAAAGAGGGTGAGAATTTCTCAGAGGGAATGATCTCTATTTGGATGTTGCTGAGGGAGAAATACCTGAGCTTTGTCTTGGTCTGGTCTTCTCCCTTCACATGAAGACAGTTTGTACTATATTTTTATTCTTTTATTTATTTATTCTCCCATGAGCAAAATTTATCGAGCGCTTCTTATGTGCCAGGCACTGTTTGAAGTTTTTTATGTGTGTTTCCTCATGCAACTGCCTTAGTCTGCTGGGCTACTATAATGAAACACTGCAAACCGGGTGGCTTATAAACAACACATTTATTTCTCACTGGGAGGTAGAAAAGGCCAAGAAGATGGTACTGGCAGATTCGGTGTCTAGGGAGGGCCCCCTTCCTGGACAGCTGGGTCCTTGCATGGTGGAAGGGAGTTTGAGTCCCCCTAGCAGGGGCGCCTATAGGGAGGTGCTCCCTGCCACCCCCTCCTGTCTCTGTCCCCTCCCTCACCCTGAGGCCACATGCCGCCTTGCCAGGAACCGCACATGCACAGTCACTCCTATTTCAGGGCTTTTGCACAGCAGTGTTGCCCGTGCCCCCCCCTCCCCGCCCCCAAATGCGGAATGCTCTTCTCTCTGGCTTAGCTCTCTTTCTCTTTACCTGGGCCTTTCACACATACTCCAGAATGCTTCCTAAAATGCTCCCTAAAATACCTCTGCCCAGTCACACTCACTCTTGTATCTTGCAAAGCACTTGACGCCATCTGACATTGTCTTATTTATTTGTTTACTTTCTATGTTCTGTCTCCCTCCTGTGTACATGGGCTTGATGGATGGTAGCTGGCTGCCTCTGTTTGTTTAGGGTTGTAACTGCTGTGCTTACAACAGTGCTTGTACTAGAAACACAGTGGCTTGAAGAAGCTTGAAATTTGGAGGAAGGGAAAAGAGAAAGGCAATTGGAATGGAGGGAGGGTTGGAGGGAGGGATGAAAAACAAAGGAAGGAAGGGAGACCCCCTCTGCCTGCTGCACCCCACTGCACAAAGACACACATACACAGACTAATATAAATCCTACTTAGGGGGTAGGCAGCCGTCATACCCTCCCTGGTCCCCCTGTGTCATAAGGGTCAAGGTCTCCCTCTGGCAAGGGCTCAGGGCTCTGCTGAACCCTGGCTCCTAGCTCAAGAGGATTGTCATGGACTGGAATGTACCCCCCTCCCCCAAATTTATATGTTGAAATCCTAACCCCTAGGACTATATTTGAGATGGGCTTTTAGGACGTAATTAAGGTTCAGTGAGGTCCTAAGGGTGGCCATAATCCAATAGGACTGGTGTCCTCATAAGGAGAGGAAGGGACCCCAGGAATGTGAACACAGAGGAGAGGCCATGTGAGGGAACAGAGAGGAGGTGGCCTGTCTACCAGCCAGGAGGAGAGGTCTCACCAGAAAACAACCCTGTTGGCACTTTGATCTTGACATCAATCTCTAGAACTGAAAGGAAAAAAATTTCCTTTGTTTAAATTCCTCATCTGGGGTCCTCCGTTACTGCAGCCCGAGCAGACTAAAACGAGGATCCTATTTTATCTTTAAAAAGTACCAGGAGAGTTAAGAGAATAGAACAAGGAACATCAATCAGTATACCCTTTTAAAAAGATTTGCAACCAAATTTCTTAAAAAAAAAAAAAAAAAAAAAAAGAAGGCAGCCCCGATGGCCCAGTGGTTTAGCGCCACCTTTGGCCTGGGGTGTGATCCTGGAGACCCAGGATCGAGTCCCAGGTCCGGCTCCCTGCATGGAGCCTGCTTCTCCCTCTGCCTGTGTCTCTGCCTCTCTCTCTGTGTGTGTCTGTCATGAATAAATAAATAAAATCTTTAAAAATAAATAAATAAAAATAAATAAATAATAAAAAGAGAGAGAGTGTGTGCATGAGTGGGGAGAGGGGCAGAGGGAGAGAGAGAATCCCAAGCAGACTCCATGCTCAGTGTGGAGCGTGAGCAGAGCTCCAGCTCAGGACCCTGAGATCATGATCTGAGCTGAAGTCACTTAATTTCACGGTGTCTCCGTTTCCTTATTTGTTAGACGAAAATAGGCACCTTACTTTGCTCATGGCATTGTGGAGAGAATTGAACGTGACAGTAAACAAAAAACTGTTCGCCGTGATGATGACGATGTCATCTAGCATTAGGAAATATAAAGCACTACTTGTGTGTCCTGCATGGGTTTCACAGAAGTAGTATCGTGCGGTGACACTTTCAGTGCTAGTAGAAATGGGCGACTGGGCTGACACTGTCACCTTCCAGTTTATTCCATAATTATTTATGCACCTGTGTGCACGCATGCACGCACGCACACACATCCATCCATCATGCGAGTCGCCCCTTTTTCCATTCCCATATAACCTCTGATTGTGTCCGAGCCTTCCCGCCCCCGGCCCGAGGCCGCAGCCCGGTACCAGCCCGCGGTGGGCGCCCGCTTGGCATCTCCTCCCGCCAGCGGGGCCCCAGGGCTGCTCTGCAGGTGGCGGGCCCGCGCCAGCGATTGGCCCAGGAGCAGCACGTGACTGCAGCCTCAGCCAATCAGAGCTCACCTGGGCCCGGGCGGGGGCGGGAAGAACAGGTTCTTTTGCGGAGGGACCCGAGGGTGGACGGGGGTGAACCTCAAGCCTGTAAGGTCCCCACGGGGAGGGGGGGAGGGCACCTCCCTGAGCGTGAGGTCAAAGAAAACCATGCCAGGATGGAGAGAAAAAGAGCCGCAAAGTCCCTGGTTTTAGATACGCCCACAACCAGCTCATCACTGGCCTTATCTTGGCACGAACCACAAATTCCTCTCCTTTGCTTTGTGCAAATCAGATAGATACGGGGTTTCTGTCTCTTGAAACCAAATGTCCTCCTAAAGGATAGTATGTGCCTCTCGGAGGATTAGTGTTATTTTTCTTTGCAATGAATACTTTCCACTGTGCAAAGACACTTGACAGACACTTTTGTTTTTAAGATTTTATTTATTTAGGGATCCCTGGGTGGCTCAGCGGTTTAGCGCCTGCCTTCAGCCCAGGGCGTGATCCTGGGGTCCCGGGATCGAGTCCCACGTCGGGCTCCCTGCATGAAGCCTGCTCCCTCTGCCTGTGTCTCTGCCTCTCTGTGTGTCTCATGAATAAATAAATAAATAAATAAAATCTTTAAAATAAAGATTTTATTTATTTATTCATGAGAGGCACACGCACACACAGAGAGAGGGTGGGAGAGACATAGGCAAAGACAGAAGCAGGCTCCCTGCAGGGAGCAATGTCAGACTTGATCCCAGGACCCTGGGATCACGACCTGAGCCAAAAGCAGACACTCAACAGCTGAGCCACCCAGGGGTGCCCTCGACAGACACTTCTGACCTAACTAGAATAAATTCTATTGCATTCTCAAACATCATATTCCCATTCAGCTTTCCCCCAAGAAACCCAGTGTTACTTTACTTTTGAAGAACACACGTCTCCAGAAAGAGCCTTTCCAGCTTCTGATACCAATTTTCCTCTGGGTCATTGGTCTTTGAGTCATTAATGTCACATACAGCTTCATGCCCATACAGGCTACACAGTGATCTCCTGGGGGCCAGTTATCATGAGGTCGATTTTGATGACAAAAATAACTATTGAAACCCTAAAATTTGTTTACACTTAATGTATTAAGATGGTAGTTATCAAATCGGAACTGTATCACCCCTTAAATTACCTTGAAAACAAAATCAATACTTTATTTAAACACAGTCGAGAAAAGAAAAAATGCCCCCAAGGAACCTGTGTTGGTTTTCCTTGGAAGGCAAAATGTACATAAGCTCAGAGTAAACAAGATCTGTGGTAACTGGAAGGAATAAGTCAGCCCCCAGGTTATGATCATTTCTTGGCTCCTTCTTACAAATTAGCTCAACAGGCCTTAGAAAGTCTGAACTTTCTAACCAAGTGATAGAATAAAAGCACTGTTGACCTAACAGTTGGGCAGTGTGGATACTGATGCTATTTCTTTAACTAAACATTTGAGATCATTAATATACTGAGCTTATCAGTGCCCTTAACTGGACTCCAGGAATGACATTTGAGCTAACTCAGTGGCCACCACCTGAACTGCTTTTATTTTTCATATTTTATTTATTTATTTGACTGAGAAAGAAAGAGAGAGAGAGAGAGCACAAGCAGGGGGAGCAGCAGAGGGAGAGGGGGAAGCAGGCTCCCCCCTGAGCAGGGAGCCTGATGTGGAACTCAATCCCAGGACCCCGGGGTCATGACCTGAGCTGAAGGCAGATGCTTAACTGACTGAGCCACCCAAGTGCCCTGCTTTTATTTGTTTCAAGCAATCTTTTCTTCACATCTGAAATTTCTCAGGTTTTCTGCCCCAAGTCATCACTTATCTGCCTTTAGTGGAATTGTCAGTGGAATGGCACCCACAGTGTTATCGCCAGCTGCATAGACTCCAAGATGCCTGATTTGTTGTCCTTTCAGAGAGTCTGTGAGCTCCCAATACCCTTTACTAAATTCCTTTTCCACTTAAATAGCTGGAGGGGATTCCAGTGCCAGCAACTGAGAGCCCCGACAGACGTGCTGGTTAAGATCCTCCATTTTAAGTGCTCACCCTGTCCGTGTCTAAACAGCCAGTGGCTGCGGTGTAGCCACCTCCCAGGTGTCTGATGTGCAGGGACCATTCCTGCTTGCTTTCCTGTGACCGCGGACTAACCGATCAGAAAAATTTGTTTATTTTTAAGCAGTTTGTTGAGGTGCCATTGATACACCAAAACAAAAACAAAGACCCATATTTAATGCGTGCAATTTGACAAGTCTGAACAAATGAAAGCATCTGTGAAAACATCACCCCAATCAAGGTAATGGATTTAACCACCACCCCCGGAGTTCCTGTGTCTCCTTTTTTCTTTGTGATAAGAACACTTAACATGAGATCTATGCTCCTAACAAATGTTTAAGTGTGTCCTACAGTACTGTGGGCCATGAGAAGAAAACATTTCTTGCTTCAAAATGGGAGAATTGCATCGTAAATCAATGGCAAGCCATCTGTGAACATGTGTTCACAAATACTAAACGTCGTAAGTCAGAGGAACAAGTCCCTGGGAAACGATATTGATATTAGTTAATAGTAAAGATTTTCCAGGGGTCAGGATAAGGGAGGAGGGCTGGTCGCAGACAGGGAAACTGTAGGGACCAGCTATACCCTGGTCCTTAAGATTCATGGGAAAGTGGGGGCAGAGGGTGGAGGCTGGACTGGGGAAATGAGTCTGGCCCAAGCAGAAAGAGGCTATGGCAGACTTTGGTGGCTCTTCCCCCAGTGTCTGTGCTTCCATTTTTTTTTTTAGAAGCCCAGATATTTTGCCTGGCACCTGACCACGTGGAATTCAGGCTTGGTGGGAGATGTGGCCACTAAGGTCTAGTTGGTGGGATAAAATCCTCAGGGCCGTGTTCCAATTCTGAGAAGCGTCCTAAGGAGACAGAGTGCTCCCTCCCTCCGTCGCTCTGTCCTGTTTCCTGCTGTCAGGAGTGCGGACTCGGGTGTCCGATCCAGAGCAGGACTGGATTCATGAGTGAGATGCCGTAGGCTGAGTATGACAGGGCAGTAGGACGGAGGGGGCCTGGGTCCTTGATGTTTCGGGAGCCACTGTGCTAGCCCTGGACCGTCCACATGTAGATGAGACAGAAAAACACTTTTCTCTTGTTAAAGACACTGCCGTTTGGGGGAAATACAGAGCTGAATGAAATCTCAAATCCCATCTCAGCAGGGGCCACCGATCCAGAAGTCTTGGGGAGACTGAGAGTGTAGGAGGTGGCTCCCACTGTGATGGGAGGCGTGATATGAAACTTGTGGACTGCCTGGTGTGATGGGCTGTATGAGCTATCAGGGTTCGGAGAAGGGTGGGCACCCGGGGGCTGGCTGGGACAGGTGAGACTGGGAGCTGGGCATGGAGGCTGGGGAATGAGGCACGGACAGCAGAGAAAGCAGGATTCTCCTCCAAGGCTTGGAAAGGGGTGTTGGCCTTCCATCGGAGAATTGAGCCACACCAGAGTGACATTCTCCCAAGGAAATCAATGCAGGTGACAGCTTACCAATAGTTCCTGTATCTTGACAAATATCTCTAGAGGATGTAGCACATGGTCAGCTCTCAACAGTTCCGTGCTGAATGAAATAAAAGAAGGGATGATGGCATGACTAACACCCTGACGGACAAAAGAGAAGCAGCATGGGATAGTGGCTGAGAACAGGTGCCAGAATCATAGAAGTTATGTCTTCACATCTCTGGATCTCAGACCCATGCCTAGAAATAGTGTTCAACAAATATAGAAGAGTAATATTATTATTGTCACTGTTGTGGTGGGGGTGGTTATGGTGGAGAGGAACTGGTGTCAACAGGTTGATTGGTGCTAATGAGAGGATCCCAGGGCCATAAGCCAACTGACTGCCTTGTTCTAAACTTCCCCACCTTTCTTCCATGTGCCCAGGTGCAGCTGAACCCTCAAATCCTGGATTGGTCTCCATTCCTCTGGGACATCTATGGGGTTTGTCTTGGTCCGCAGCAACCTGTCCTCCTCATTGTCACCTCGTCATTGGGCACCAGCTGATGCAGCTGTGCTGTGACATCGTATATGGATTTTACTTATTTCCCTCCTTGCTGCACAGGATACAGTGAGCAGAACAGACCCTGCAAGATCCCTGACCCCTGCTGACTTCTGCAGATTCATGTCCTCGCATCTCCTCCAGCTTTAAAAACCATGTCTGCGTTCTCACATTTTTAAGCTCTCAGCTAGACATTCCATCATAGGTTTAAACATGTATTTGGGGGATGCCTGGGTGGCTCAGCGGTTGAGCATCTGTCTTCGGCTCAGGGTGTGATCCCAGAATCTGGGATCGAGTCCCACATCTGGCTCCTTGCAGGGGGCCTGCTTCTCCCTCTGCCTGTGTCTCTGCCTCTCTCTCTCTCTCTCTCTCTCTCTCTCATAAATAAATAAAATATTTAAAAAAAAAAAAAAAAAAGAAGTCCTTTATTAATGACTATTATACATCACTGACTGTGACAAAAATAGATTCATGATTTGAAATTTAAATTTTAAACATTTTCGTTGACTACGAGTCTTTAAATTTTAAAATAAGTTATTTTTAATTCAATTATCATTATGGTTCTTCATGGAACGCAATTGATCAAAACAGTATAAATATGTCATAAGCTCGTGATAAAGAACGATTAATCCTAAAAAGGTAAAACACTTTGTGACATACTCCTCTTAATATGATAGGCGGGACTGTTTTTTTCAGTGAACGCGTTTCTGAATGAATCTTGGTATTTTAAGAGGCAGGTGTCAGCATGAATCGTGTTCACACCATTTGGTTTTCGTGGGTGTCAGCCCCGAGACGCTGTGTACATAAACAAACAGATGGCAATGGAAGGGCTTCTGATGTAGGCTGCTGCATTACCCGGGCTCCCTTTAAGTTATGTGCCAAAAATGACACAGCGCTTGTTGGTAATCCATGGTAATCCACTGGTGCTAGGTTCTTCTTCCACTTCGGTGACAATAAAGACTGGAAAACACTCTGTCTCTTTAAAGGAGGTGGTTCCTACTTATAGACCAGGTGTGGTACCCAGTTATGGGCGACATTTGTATTCTGAGCACCGAGGTGAATATTTCAAAATGTGCCTTTGTTTGGTGCCCTGAAGGACTTTCAGCAACAGGGAAAGACACCTTCGTAAGGTTCAGAATGGGTGATGCCTTTTCAGTGGGGATGGCTTTTATTCTTTACCCTCTCCTTATGACTTTGGGTTGGGTGGGGCCAGTGGGAAGCTCCAGCAGTGGGTGGTGGGGAAGAGAAGATGGTAAGGTTGGGCATGTGTTCCCAGGGGTCTCGTCTGTGGGATGGGGGGGACTTGGGGTGGCTGCACCTGCTCCAGAAGACCATAGCTCCTACACATTATACACAGCTTCCCCATCAGGTTCTAGAAACTTTTCCATCCCCTCACCCTACTCATTAGCCTAGAGAGGCTGCTTTAGCCTTGTTGTTTTCTGTCCCCCCCCCCACACCTTTAAAAACATTTCCTCTATTAAACTTTCCCAGAATTACCCACTTTGAGTGCCCTGTCAGTTTTATGATGCTATCCTGACTGATCAGCCTATTTTTTATATAGTGAAGAATGATGTGTGTGAAGGAGGAAGTGGCAAATAGGACACATGTCAGTGGAGGGTCTGGAAATTGATTCTCTTAACATGTCTGTGCCTATGTACCCTTAGAAAATCTTCATGTCCCCCCAGGAGTCTGGGTACTCTGATTTGATGAAGGCCTATGGGTACCTGACCATCCATCTCTGTCCCCTCCATTATAGAAAGGTAAGGACAAAGATGGGAGCCAAATAGATATTAAAGGCTGGTGAGTGTTGTTTTGTGAATGCCATATGATGCAGGCAAATTCAGTGCAGCCCCAAAGTGCTTCCAACACCTTCCATCTTTGCTGCTGCCAAGACACACCTACCACTGGCCACATTGGCAGGGGAAGCAGAGGTCTTTCCTTGAGCTGATGTAAGTGGTGGGGGCTGGTTCCCCCAGGCCAGGACCCCAATATTGCCTTGAGTCTGGCATCAATTGTCCCGATGGGGGGCCTGCTTTGTGTAAGAGCCAGGCTCTCTGCAGTGCTGATTTAGAAATTCCAGACAACCCATTGGGAGTTCTTTATTGCAATGGCAGGCAATCGATCTACAATAATATGTAAAGAGACAGGGGTCGGCAGACCAGGAAGGCAGCTGCCCTTCAAGTTGGAATTGGATTAGAAGATGTGCGCTGAACCCACCTGCTAAAGGAAGAGCAATGATCCTACATTGCCCATTCCAGAGTTGGCTAGAAGCCCTCCCAGGGGCCATTGCCCACTATTCTTGGCACTGCTGGAACTTGAGGCCACTGGCACAGGCTGTGTGGTGTGCTTACATTGGCCACCACTGTGATCTTTCCCTTCAGGAGGGTATTTCGGATTCTAGCATGTATGTGTGCGGACATATTTAAAAGCATGTTTAGGGCTGTGGCTTGTGATAGTTTGGATCATTGTTTAGCAAATACTCTCTTCCATTTTCATTGTGAGCAGACAGTGAATGTGGATGTGGCTTGGATGTGGCTCAGGCTCTGCAACTGGCTTTGACCAATTGAATGTCAGTGGAAGTGACAAGAGCAAAGACATTAAGTGTACTCTTGCAGTTTATCTTGCTCTCGTTCTCAGGGCTCAGCCACAAGAAGACTGTGCCCCTTGCGATGGGCCCAGGAAGGACAGGCGAGGAGCAGACCTGAGGCCCCGACAGCGTCAAGCCAGGTCTGGTGGAGCCCAGCCACCATCAGCTGAGCCGCTGTGGCCCCTTGGGCCTGCGAGTGTGGGAATAAGTGCTTTTTATAAACCACTGAGTTGAGCTGGTGACAACTGACAACCGAATTTGTAGACTCTGCTCTGCTGAACCCAAGGGAAGTCATTTTCAAAATAAGTCTTTACTCACAAACAGGCTTCATTCATCCCAGCATTTATTCATTGATGTGCTTTGTTTCTTCTACAAATACTTTTTGATCACCCTCAGGATCAAGCAACTGTTCTAGAAAGACTCCGATATCCCTGTGTGTCTGGGTTGTTTCTTGATCTTCATGAGAGAAATGAAGTTGTGCAGGTGCACATTCTCAAAATATTTGAAAGGGTATAAGTGCAGCCTGCTTCCCGGCCCACTTCTCCTGCTCTGCTCGGTGGCACGATGTTCTCCGAGGTCGGGCTGGGGTGGGGTGAGTGGAGAGGAATCCAGCTCCTGCCTGGACAAGCTCAGAGGGTCCCCTGCCTCCCTCCCCGGCATCACATCAGCAGCTGTGGAGGAGACAGGATGGAGGGAGGTGATGCTCATCACCTCCCCGGAGGGGAGCAGGCGTTTTCACCTCTTGCCTGGGTTAATTGGCTCAGCCACTTTGTGGTTGGCCTTATTTCTGTTTTCAGAAAAAGAAACTGGGGTGATAATAACTCACCCAATCATTGGCACAGGGCGGGGGCCTTAAGTGTCATTTCTTGTTCTACCAAGTCCCTGTGATTAGAAGAGTTAAAAGCCCTGACCTTGAGGCTGACCTCGTGAACGTCAGTGCAGAAGAGAGTCGCCACGGCAGGCCTGAGGCTGGCTGTCTGATGGGCTTGGCCCTTGGCTGGCGTCTGGGAACTAGGATTTGGGGAGGGTTCCCGACACCCTAACTGATAAGAGAGGCACTGGATCTAAGCTGTTTATACAAAACAATATGGTTTCTGCCAAACACCTGCTCTTCTGGGAGTCTGGGATTCGGGCACATGCGAGGCAGAAGCTGCCTCACGACGAGTCTCCGGTAAAAATCATACGCACTGACTCTCTGATGAGCTTCCCTGGTCGGTAACGTTTCATGTTGTCATGACTTCTTGCTGGAGGAATTAAGAGAGTCTTGTGTGACTGCAGTGGGAGAGACCCTTGAAGGTCGTTCCTGGTTTCATCTGGACTTCACCCCCAGTGCCTTCTCCCTCTGCTGGGTTGGTTTGTGTCTTTGCACTGCCCTAAATCACAGCCACGGATACAACTATCCGCCCATAGGTCCTCCTAGAGCACGGGAGGGCTTGGGGACCCTCAGCACAGGATCCCTTCTCCTTCTTTTTTTTTTTTTTTTTTTTAATTTTTTTTTTATTTATTTATGATAGTCACACAGAGAGAGGAGAGAGGAGAGAGGCTGAGACACAGGCAGAGGGAGAAGCAGGCTCCATGCACCGGGAGCCCGACGTGGGATTCGATCCCGGGTCTCCAGGATCGCGCCCTGGGCCAAAGGCAGGCGCCAAACCGCTGCGCCACCCAGGGATCCCCCCTTCTCCTTCTTTCACTCTAAGCCTTTGCTGTGGATGCTTCATCCCAACTCTGTGACACCGTCCTTGACTCTCAGCATCAGCTTTAGCATCCTGACCCCCAGGATGCTATCCAAATGTCACCTTGATCAAGAGCTCAGGAGGGTATTTATTCTTCTTGAGCTTTTCTAGCATTGACTTTCAGAAGCACTCATCAGGCCCTGTGTTAAATGATCACAGTTCCCTTCCTAAGGACTGTCTGAGTTTTGAGTTTTGTGACATGTGTCAATTTATCACAGTTCTTAGCCTGGAAGCCAAGATAAAACGGTTTAAAACACATGTTTTGACATTGGTTCTGCCTTGTTCTCAATGATCCGCCTTGTTCTCAATGTTCACTGAAAAAAAAAAGACTTTTGAAGATAGAATCTTAATAGATACTAAATTATTATCTAACTTCAAAATATTTTGACAGTTTTTCAGAGACACAGCTAGAGCAAAATATGTCTCTCAGTTATACTGCCTGCAATTGGAATTAGCCCTAGGAGTGTGGATCCTATTTTTAGCTATGATTAGAATTGTATTCCCTATAGCCTGATTTTGACTCATTAATCCAGTCGTCAAATATTGATGGAGTGCCTACTAAGTGCCATTGACTGTGAATATTGTGGAAACTCAAAATGAAGAAGACCCATTCTCTGCTTTGGAAAGACATGGGCTCTAGGCTTGGTAGTTTTTGTAGGTTTTTTTTTTTTTTTTTAAGATTTATTTATTTATTTTACAGAGAGAGAATGACCAGAGGGAAGGGGGAGAGGGAGAGGGAGAGAGAGAATCTCAAGCAGACTTTGAGCTGACCATGGAGCCCGACTCAGCTCGCTCCCATGACCCTGAGATCATGACCAGAGCTGAGATCAAGGGTCAGACTGGGCCACCCAAGCACTCCATTTTTGTAGGTATTTTTCATGCCCATCCAGTATCTTACTGCCCATGCTGCTTCCATGCAGTGCCCTTGGGGGATGCTCACCTTTCTCTCAGGTACCCCATGTCTCTCAGGGAAACTGACCTCATGCCCAACTATAGCAGTGGGAACTGAATGTTCCAAGAAAGCTAGCATAATTCCACCCTTTTTGCCACATGATTGTTTCTGAAAAATCAGGTATAAGCCAATCACTGTATAATACTTTCCTAGATACAGGTTGACCCTGTCAGTGCAGAGTTCATATTTTCTTTGGAAGCCTCCTCTGGATGTGAAGGAATTAGTGATTTGAATCCTGGAACTGTTGGGCCATGTTGGGAAGTGAGACTGAAGAGAAGAGTGACTCACAGAAAATGAAAGATAACACGCACAGTGATCTTAATCAAGCCACTCCTCATGTCTGAACCTCTGGACTTAATTGCTTACATGAGCAATAAATCATTCGAAATAATTAAGGATGAGTTAGCACTTTTGATGTTTGCATTCAAAATTAATTTAAGTGATTTGGCTCCATGGCATCTATCTACCCATCTATCCTTTCTCCCATTGTTCACACTCTGCTTTTCCTTTGGGAAAATCACCCCTCCTGTGTTCCCAGACACAAGTGTTGGACTGAACTGATTTCATGCTCAGACACATAGGGGAGCTCATAGGTGCTTCTGTTAAGCCATTCTGGCTTTGATGATTGGTTTAGGAATAGACATATAACCCAAGCGGGGCCAGCAAAAGGATAAAAAAACTTAAGATCTATGCAGTAGATACTATGGGACCCCCCCCCCCTTTCTTTCCCTAGTTTGTGCCACATGATTAAAGAAGATCCTGTCCTGGACACCCAGGAGCTAAATTCTATTGCCACCAGACAAGAGCCCAGAACTGGCAGCAGAGGCAGTCCAAAGATGAAGCCAACATTATAGAAAGCAGGGATGAACAAGAGAAACTGAATCACTTAAGATACTGGATTAGACCTGCCCTGAAGCATGCTAGTCCTGCACTTTTTGTCATGGGCACCAACCCAAGCCAAACCAAACCACAGCAAAGCCAGACTTGGTGATGAATGAAACCAGGCGCTGGAGCTGGAGAAGCTCACATCAGTGGCATGGGTGGCAAATACACATAGGACTGTGACACTAGGACATGAACATGTTGAATGAATGGATGGATCTTTCTTTCTTTCTTTCTTTCTTTCTTTCTTTCTTTCTTTCTTTCTTTCTTTCTTTCTTTCTTTCTTCTTTTTCTTTCATAGACTCCATGCCCAGGATAGAGTCCAACATGGCTTGAACTCACAATTGTGAATTTGAGACTTGAGCTGAGATCAAGAGTCAGATGCTTAACTGACTGAGCCATGCAGGTGCCCCAATGGATCATTAATCTTAAAAAATGATGTTGGCTTTTCTGGGTCCAGATAAGATAAACAGCTTGTCCTGTCTCTCCCACTAAATCTATAGAGACTGGAAAAACTGCCTGGAGCCATGAATGGAGGACTCTGAAGAGGAAATCATTGCAGGTCAATCAGGGAAGAAGATCAGAATCTGAAGCATCACCAAACTGCTGGTGAACCAGAATTCCACTTCTGGTATCAAGAGACTCACTCCCCAAACCCAGAAAAGGGCATTAGGGTGAAGATGGAGAAAGTTCTGGGAGAAGCTCAGAGGAGCACACTAGGCTTGTTCAGGGAGTCAGTTCTGGTAAAGGGAATTTGAACACTCAGAAAGATTGTGGACGTCTCCCCCCTCACCCCCTCCCCACCCTCAGCTTCTTTTCTCCACTCTTTCATACCTCAAATTCTTAAGCAACATTATGGTGCATATGATTTAAGCAAGACTCCGAATCTCATGACATAATATACAAAATATCCAGGATAAAATCTGAAGTTGCTTGATCTATAAAGAACCAGGAAAACCTCACCACTCAGCGAAAAGACAGTTAACAGACACCAACGATGAAATAACACAGACATTGAAATTTTTGGACAAAGACCTTAAAACAGCTGTGATAAAAATCCTCCAATGCACAATTATGGACCGTGAAACACATGGCAAAGATGGAATTGAAGCCAAGAATAGGAAACATCTTTGTGACCCGTGGCTAGGAAAAGGTTTCTAGACTTGATGCCAAAAGCATAATCCTTAAAAGAAAAAAAATGAAGAAAATTGACTCTATAAAAATTGAAAGACTGTTAAATCAGGTTTGTTATTTGGGAGAAAATAGATGCAAATCCCGTATTGGGATATATATTTGCAGATCACTTATCTAGAATATGTAAAACATTCTTGAAACTCAACAAGAAAACCAAAAGCCCAGTGAAAGAATCAGCGAAGACTTGAATGGACTCTCTGTAAAGGGGATCTGCGGATGGCAAATACCCACTTGATGAAATTTTCTCCATCCTGGGGCAGCAGGGAAATGCCAGTGAAAGCCACAACGAAGTGGCCTTGCACACGTCTGAGAAAGGCTGTAGTAGAGGCCGGCAAGTGTGAGTGCAGGAGAGCTTTGTGACACCATGGAGCTCACACCTGGCTTTTGGGAATACAACGTGGTGCAGTCACTCTGGAAAACTGTTTTCCAGTTTCTTATAAAATTAAACATACACTTAGCAGATGACCTAGGGCCCCCATTCCTGGGTATTCACCCCTAGAGGAATGAAAACTTATATTCACACCAAAACCTGCACACAAATGTTTATGGCCGCTCAGTCCATAATTGCGAAAACACGAGACCATCTGAAATGACCTTTAGGGAGCAAATGGTTGACCAGTCTGGGGTTCATCCACATGACGGGATACTACTCAACAATGAGAAGAATGAACTGTCGAGATCCGTAGCACCTTCTTTGAATCTGGAAGGCATTATGTTGAGCAAAAGAAACAGTCTCAAAAATTACATACTGTACATTTCCATTTATATGACTTCCTGAAAAAGCAGAAAAATCATATTGATAGAGAACAGCACAGGGGCTGCCAGGAGTTCTGTGTGTGTGTGTGTGTGTGTGTGTGTGTGTGTGTGGAGGGGGATAGTGACTATAAGGGAATAACAGAAGGCTGGATTTTTTTGTGGGAGAGCTGATAGTATTGTTTTGTATCCTGATTAACGAGAGGTGGTTACACAACACATGCATACATTAAATTTCACAGAAATGTACACCAAAAGTTAAATTCTACTGTATAATGTTTTTAAAATGATATTTAAAGTCATGTATACAGGGGCTCTTGGGTGGTTCAGTTGGTTAAGTGGGCTCAGGTCATGATCCCAGGGTCCTGGGATGGAGCCCCACATCAGGCTCCCTGCTCAGCGGGGAGTCTGCTTCTCCCTCTCCCCCCTGCAACTCCCCCTGCTTGTGCGCGTGCTCTCTCTTGTCAAATAAATAAATAAAAAATTTTTTTAAAAGATTTTATTTATTTATTCATGAGAGAGAAAGAGAGAGTGGCAGAGGGAGAAGCAGGCTCCATGCAGGAGCCCGACATAGGACTCGATCCCAGGAATCCAGGATCGCGCCCTGGGCCAAAGCAGACGCTAAACCGCTGAGCCACACAGGGATTCCCAAATTCTTAAATAAAAAAATAATAAAGTCACACACACCAAACTGATGTCTCTGAATGCATTAGTTGGATTTCTCTTAAAAGCAAGACTCTCCTACAGGCTCCACTCTCATCTAAGTATGGCCTGACATTCCAGAACCAAATCCCTGCAGGAGGACGGTGCCGGGAACCCCTCCTTCCAAGGTGGCATCAATGCCTATGCCTACCCATAAAAATACAGTACAGGCAAAGTCCTGGCCTTCAAGCTCAGATTTTTTTTTCTCTTCCTTCTCCCAGCCCTGAGAGCCATATGGAAATAACGTTAGAAATGTAAACTTTGAGCATGAATGGGAATTTTATTTCCAGAGATGTTTATGATTTTTTTTTTCCTCTTGGGTTGAAACCCTCATTCATATCCAAGTAAATTATTTGGGGGTGTTGATAAGAAGATAAATCTTAAAGGGTTTTCACAAAGGTCTATATTCAGAAAACTTTTCCTTCTCAGGGTTCACTTTTAATAGGGAGCTGGGGAGGGTATTGCATGGCACCTGCTTTTGCTGTGTTTTCTTTTCCTTTTTATATGCTCTCAAAGTACTTTAGATACTGGGGAATCACAAGTTCATCATGGGAAGGAAAATGGGCTTTTCCAGACAATTCCACTTCACTTTTCAAAGCACATGCAAGGATTCAACTTCGCGGCCCTGCCAAGGGAGACAGCAACAGACCGGAGGCTTTGTTTGCATTTTGTAAGAAGCATCAGTAGCAAGATAGGGGACGACTGTGGGCTATGGTTAGCTTCCAGTTTGGGAAGCTGGGACTCTTTAAGTGGCTGATGAGTGACAGTGGGCATGTTACATGGTGAGGAGGCGAGTGTTTAAGGAATTGTAGTTTTAAGGTTTTATACAAGAACTACAGTTTTTACTTTTCTACGCCCCCCCCCCCCCCACACACACTGTCCCAATTTTGATAGTTAGCAGGCTTTGGCCACAAGTGATAGGGATCCAAATTAAGTGGAATTCAAAGGATGATTGCTTTGTAAAACTGATGATCCTGTGTGTGGGAGGATTACAGGCATGGTTGGATCTGGGGGGGCTTTGTTGGTTAAAAGTTAGTTACAAAGAGGAGAAATCCACCTACTTTGTGTAAGTGTACAAAGGACTCATCGAAGGCTGCCACGAGTCTCACACGATCTCAGAGAAAAGAATCGGGTGCGGTGGCTCTGAAACCGGGAGTGACGACTGATGGCTGTGCGACGCTGCTCCAGAGCAAGCACCGCTGGCCCAGCAGCGAAGTTCTCTAAATATGTAAGGAAATCTAAAGGTGCTCAGGGGACAAACAATTAACGAACACGACAATGACAGCAGCAAGAGCAAGCTCATCTCAGTAATTTGTGGTGTGCCTGGCAGGCTTGTAAGTACGTGCAATCACATAATTTAATCCCCATGGCATCTCTTTGGAGACAGATATTCCTCAGATGAAGAACCCGAGACAGTGAGACCTAAAGTAACTTGCTCTGGTCCAGAGTGACCTTACATCCTGGCTTGCCTGGGACACCCCCAAAATAATAATTATAAGCACCATCTCCCCCTTTATTCTCAAAAGTGGTCCGATTTGGTCAATGAATTCTATGGTTATTCTACCAAGGTCACAGAACTGGGAAGAGGAGAAGTTGGGACACGACTAGCCAGTAATGGGGTCAGCTGCCATCACCAGACTCAGTCTGCCTCTCTCTCCATCTCTCAGCTCCGCCTTTCTCTGTTTGGGCTCACCACTCCCCAACCCCCTTCCAGTTGGCCGATGGTGGGGGGAGGGTCCAAGTGAGATCTTCCCACTTCCAAGGCCAATGGGAAGAGGCACCTTCCCAACCCCTCATCCTCTACCCTGCTGAGTTTCTAAAAGGCAATCACAGATTTTCAGCTCATTGACCCAGAAAGGGTTTAGGACTCCCTTCTAGAACCTGGGCTGATGCCCCTGGAAACTCAAGTGCTAAGAAGAGTGTGTGTGTGTGTGTGAGTGTGTGTGTGTGTGTGTGTGTGTGTGTGTGTAGGTGTCACTGAATGAAAACAGTGGTGCCATCATCCGAAGAAGCACACTAGGTGCTGTTTAGGGACAAATAGCAGATGTCCCGCATACCTGTCAGTACCTCCTGTCTACTCTGACTCTTGTATATGAGAACGTGGATGGCAAAACTAGATTCTCCGCGTGCTCTGAAACACTGTGCATTTACTGATAATTGCAGAGGCCTGATTATGCCGTGATGCAATCAGATGTTGCCATTGGAACCAAGCCAGTAAGACGGGCAGGGATAAAGGGAACAAAAGGCCCCCCCTAAGGGCCAGGTAGTGACTCTTTTAGGCTTCGCAGGGCAAATGTGGTCTTTATCACTTGTATGTGTATGTGTGTGTGTGTGTGTGTGTGTGTGTGTGCAATGTTAAAAGCCACTGTTCAAGGGCTGGGCAAAAATAGGCGGTGTGGGCTGGATTAGGCCCAGGGCACTTTTCATCAACCCCGATCCATCAGAGAAGGCGAGACACAGATGTGTGAATAGAGGGCAACAGACAGCCTTATGTCGCCTGTGCTGGCGCCAAGAGTGTGCCTGCAGAAGAGACCTCGTGGAAGGATGGCATGGAGAAGTTTCCTGGAGGTGACACTTGACCGTAGACTGGAGGGCCCCTGGAGTGGCGCCCCGTGATCCTACAACCTGGAATCCATTTATCCACTTCCTGCCGGCAGGATGGGATGCTGCTCTGGAGAACCACTTCTTCCCCCTGCTCAGCTCAGACTGCAGCCCTCCAGGACCTCATCCCCAGTCACAGGAAAGGCCCAGGAGGGAGATGGTGGCCCTGAAAGCCCACGAGACTCCCTCCTGCCAGACGGTCCTTAGGGTGCAGATCAGAGCTCCCGTCCCTGCTCCCTACCTTCCACTGGCCGCTCAGTCACAGGGACACTGAGGGCCAGCTCCCCCCACACCCTGATGGGGCTCCTGCCCACTTCACTGCCCTCCCCCACTACCCTTGTCCCCACCTCCCGTTCTTCTGTGGACACACACCCAGCAGTCCATCGCTGTGACTCTGCCTTGCTGGTCCCTCTCCCTAGAACATTCTTCTCTCCAGGATTCACAGAGCTTGTTTCATGTAAGCCTTCTCTGAAGATTGACCTCGAGGGGCCTTTCCCGACCCCCACCGTCCCTCTATCTCCTTGTCCTGTGCTACTTTTCTTCATTACTTGTTTGTCACTCCCTGACATCTTTCATGTGTTTATTTGTGAATCCACTTATCGCCACTCACCCGCATGCACCGTAAGCTCCAGGAGGGCAGCAATGTCCCTCTGTTTTGTCTCAGGTGTCCTCTGCACCTAGAAAACAATCTGGAACAAAGTGATGCTTGCAAATATTGCTGAATGAATAAGTTCATGTTGGCACTAAGACGCTCACTCTTTCCAGAAGCCTTGCATCTGAGAATAGATGAAATATGCTGCGGCCACAAGGGAAAATTGATCTGAGAACAGAGCCAAGAGATAGAAACACCAGGTCCCGACCGTGTCCTTTGAACAGCGCGGTCGACCTGCACCTGAATCCTGCTCCACGGCTGCAGGGCTCAGTTACAAAAGCTGATGCGCTGTCTTTAGGCATAAACCATTTTGCATCGGAGGTTTTGTTGCTTGAATAAAGGAGACTTTAGAGTACCATTGGGCTGGCCAGAGAAGAGAGGACAGGGAGCAAAGGACAGGAGAGGGGAGGGCATTCCGGGTGGTGAAGTGAGACAGGTGGAGGTACCCGGAGTCCAGCCTCTGACACAGTCAAGTTCTCTACGCCTCAGAGAAAACTGCTTTACAAACGCAGCAAACCAGTAGTCAAAGGAACCCAAAGGGAAGAATTGCAAAACTCAGGATAATCAATCTGGGCCTCCTGGGACATATACGCTTGCTACAAAGCTGCAAGACCACGGGTCACAGGGAAAACTCAGATGCGGGGGTCAAGGGTGCTGTGAGGTGCTCGGGTCTCCTCCTGTTGTGTGGCCTTGGGTCAGCACCCGGGCTCCCAATCTCCCGTCTAAAAAATGACAAATGCCAATCTCAACGGCTTCTAATGGGGATTAAATCAAGATGTACACATGAAAGCACCCGGCATAGAGGCCGCCCCACCCACGGCAGGTGTTCAGTACACAGTGGCAGCGGTTACCACGGCGGGTGTGGGCTGCCCTGCTTCAAACTGGCACCTGAGGGGCGCCTGGGTGGCTTAGTGGTTGACCATCTGCCTTTAGCTCAGGGCGTGATCCTGGGTCCTGAGATCGAGTCCCACATCGGGCTCCCTGCATGGAGCCTGCTTCTCCCTCTGCCTGTGTCTCTGAGTCTCTGTGTCTCTCATGAATAAATAAATAAAATCTTAAAAAAAAAAAAAACTGGCACCTGAGTTTGGGGAGTTGCTGAAGTGCTACCGCTGGAATCAGGGGTCAGGATCCACAACTGCTTCCCAGGACAAGCAGAGGATGCGTTTAGCCAGTCTGCGCCCCAGTCAGCAATCTCCAGCAGCAACAGTGATGATGAACGCTCAGATTTTGACACCGCGCACCGTATAGCTTTGTGCGAAAGCCCAGTGCCCAGCACTCTGCCATCCTCCTGCCCCTGGCAGTTCACAGAGTGTTCTCTCGTCCATTGTCACCGAGCCCACCAAGGACAGGGTTGACACCATGGTGGATCACACAGTGCGGAGCTACGGTCTTTCCTCTCTCTTCTCCACCCTGTGGGTGAGCCAGGGAGAGAGTCTCGGTTGGGTGCTAAGCATGCCTTACCGTCTCTCCAGGGCTTGCTAATCTCCCAAAGCTAATTAGGGATGATGTTGGGACAGAAATCCAAGTCACTGACAGCACAGCCAATGCATCTTTTAACACTTCTGTTCACATTCTTTTTATCAGATTAGCTAAGTTCTAAGAACAGTGTCATTGGAGATGAGATAAAATAGAACACACTAGTTTTTAGCAGAAGGGACACAGGAAATTTCCATGCTGGGATGAGAAGCCTAGATGGAGGGTCAAAGCCTGGCCCCCCAGGAAAGTGGGGGACGGGGGATGTGGGCTGTTAGACTATAGGAATCTGGGAGCTGGCCATCAAGAGAAGAGTGATGGGGACATGCTGAGGCCACAGTCATCTCCTCACCCCACTTTTGTGGAGAGATGTCCATACCCTTCCAGATGTTTCTGTTCCAGTAGAAAGATGCATTGTGGGGACTCATGCCTGTCCCATCTGCATCTGAACACCTCCAAGTCTTCGGGCTGGCAGAGTCCCGTCTCCGACCACCATCCATCACAAACTGGTGCAGGATCCAGTACCAGGGCCTGTGTGCCCGGAGCTAACAGAGCCCATCTGTACAGGCTGCTTGGCACCAGGACACTCAGGCCTGAGCAGACCGCCGATGGAGGAAGGGCTGGGGCTGGCAGCCATGCATGTTTTCCCCGTTTTGCATTTCCCTATCCAGGGGCAGCAGACAGTGTGGAATGTACCTGTCCAGAGAGCTGGGAAACCTGGCGGCCCCGAGGCCTGTCCCTTCCCTTGACACATTGGAATGAGCCCCAAGGAGAAGCCTGAAGAAGAAGAAGGTGGGCATTTATCAGGGTCCTGTTCACCTCTTCCTGAGGACACGAGACTTGTTTAGCTCCTGCGGAGTCACCTTCCCATTCCATTGAGAGAAGCTTCCAGAGGCTGTGTTTTAGCCAGCTGTCCATGACGCAAGGTAGTGCTTGATTGCTCACATTCCTTCCCCCTGACGCCTTCCATCAGCAAATCCCACGGCTCTACCTCCATAATAGATCTTGCGTTGTCTACTTCTCTCTTTCTCTGCATCAAGTCCACGTTGGTCCAAACCGCCACCATTTTTAACCTGGACCACTCAGAGTCCCACAGCCTTGCCTCTCCCGTTTTGCACTCTCCAGTGAATCCTCTGGATAATGCAAGAGGGACCATTTAAAAAGATTCAGCAGACCTAGTTACTCATCTGCTAATAACCTCCAGGGGGTTATTGCATATAGAATAAAACTCTACCTCCTTCTTTAGCTTTCACTCTGTTTTCCTGGACCCCATGATATGCTTGCTCACACTCCAGATGAATTTGGATGCTCTCTGATTCTTGAACACATCAAGTTTATTCCTGCCTCAGGACCTTTGCACATGTGATCCTCATTGCCTGGATAGATTTTTTCCCCTCTAGACCCATAAAGTGTTGCCTTTGTGTCATTTTTCTTTCAAAGTTCCCTCTCTGCGTGATTTGTTTCACTGGGCACTAGAACTTCATAAACTTTTCTCCCAACATCAAAGCTCCTTTCCAGCTGTCAATTCCTCATGTTCTTGCCTGAGGGCTGTGCTTACTCTGGCCTTGATGGCTGCTGATGGTTTGGCCTGGTAGAGACAACCCCACATCAAGAACTTGTCGGAGATCCTTGAACAGAGAGGTTCAAGCTCCAACTCTGCTACTTACTTGGTTTGTGGTCATGCCTCATTTTCTTAATCTATAGAATATTGATTTTTTTTCCCTCCCAGGGTTCCGGGGGAGGACACATGGGCTAACAGAGGTGAAATGTTTTATAAACTGAAAACTCCTTTGCAAGGAGTTTATTAATTAGCGCTCAACACATAGTTATTAAATAGTGACTGCATGCCGGACAGGCCTAGACTAGGAACCCAAGGGGCGTATGTGTGCCTGCCTTTGAATACTGGGGGGAGTGCATGCAGTGCTTCATTCAGCTCACGGAGGCAGGCCAGACACAGCCTGGGTTTGAACCTGGCACCTGGCGCTCAACAGCGTGATGACTTTGGGAAAATGACTTGATGTCTTTTATGTCAGTTTCATGCTTTAGAAAATGGGTTTCACAACACCTTCTAGAGTCGTTGTGAGGATCAAACAGGTTAATCTAGATAAAAGCCCTTTAGAGGGTACTCCACAGATAGCAGGGATGAAGTCATCGTTAGTTATCAGAAGGGAAGGCCAACTGATAAGCCTTACTCCCCACTCTTTACTCCCTGTCTACTCCTTTCCCATTCAAATTCTGCCCAGGGCTCCAGGCTTGGGTCAATCCCCAACTCACTACAAACTAGACGCCTCCCACCCCCAAGCCTCCTCGTCCCCAGTGTGAGTCTGAAACGGCAGTGTCTGCTTTCCCATCCGTCTTCCTTGTAAATATTTGAGTTGTCTGCCCCAGCCTCACCATATGTCCCGGGTCACAGAAAATTGCCAATAAATGCATCAGACAAAGGACTTTATTGTGAAAAGGCGGCTTTCTTCATGGAGGTTCTCTGTGGGGTTAGAGCACACCTGCTCCATGGCAGGGTTAACAAGTAATGTTTGATGAGTGTTTTCAAGATGTTTTCTTATATTTCAGGAGCAAAGCTGAAGGAGGGATGGAAATCCCTACCAGGACCCCATGGGCATGGGAGCTCCAGCTCAGACTCGCCAGCTACTGAAATGGAGACAAAGAACGGAAGAGGCCAGGGAGGTGGATGGTGCCAAGAGGGGGAGAAGATTGTGGCAGGGATGAAGGGCAGGGAGTGAGGGGAGGGGTGAGGGAGGCGCTGACTGGTGCCCCACCTCTGACAGGGGCCTTACACTTTATTTTATTCCATTCCCAAAATAAGCCCTCCGAAGTGAGAATTATAAATGGATTAAAATTGACGGCGCCATGGAGACAAGAGCTTTGCTTTTTCATTTTATTTTGTTTGATTAGTTTACTTTATTGGTCATTGTGGTTTCTACAGCACATAGAACAATACCTGGCATGTAGTAGATGCCCAAGAAATATTTGCTGGATGGATGATTAAAGAATGAATGAAGTGAGTAACGAAGGCACCAAGACTCAAATACACTCGCCTCCAAAGGATTTACACAAATGGCCGATATGCACAGGAAAAGATGCTCAACATCACTTACCACTCGGGAAATGCAAACCAAGACCACAGTGAAATACCACCTCCCACCTACCGGGATGGCGGCTATTAACAAAAAACAAAATCCAGAAAAGAACAAGTGTTGACGAAAATGTGGAGAAATGGGAACCCGTGTGTATTACTGGCAGAAAAGAAAAGGGGTGCAGCCGTGGTGGAAAACAGAATGTTTTGAAGGATGGAGGTTCTTAAAAAAAAAAAAACAGATTGTTATGTGACCCAATTATCCCATTTCTGGGTATATATCCCCAAAGAATTGAAAATAGGGACAAGAACAGGTATTTGTATGCACAGGATCATAGCAGCTTTATTCACAATGGCCAAAAGGTGGAAGTAACAAGTGGCAATCAGCAGGTGAATGAATAAACAAAATGTGGTCTATCCGTAGAATGGAATATTATTCTGTCCTAAAAAGCAGTGGGGAGGGATTCTGACCCAGGCTACAGCATGGAGGAACCTTGAGGATGTGATGCTAAATGAAATAAGCCAGTCACAAAAGGATAAATACTATGAGGTACCTAGAGCAGTCAAATTCATACAGAGAGAAGATGAATGGGTGGTTGCCCCGGGGTCTGGGAAGGGAGAATGGGGAGTTGTTGTTTAATGGGATAGAGTCTCCACTTTGCAAGATGAAGAGAATTCTGGAGGTGGGCGGTGGTGATGGTTGCATAACAACGTGAATGCATTTAATGCCACTTAGACATAGTTCAATAGCAAACTTTACATAATGTATACTTTACTGCAATATAAAATTTAATTAAAATTTTAATATGTTTTGGCTTAAGAGAGAGAAAAAAAGCTTTAAGAAGTTGGCGTTCTGCCGCATATCACAATACTCATCTTCGGGAGCTGTGGAGTTGTCTTGGGGGCTATGAAGGGGTCTCAGGCTCAGATGGACAAAGGGGAGGAGAGGGAGTGAGAAACAGGTTGGAAGTAGCTGGGCAGAGGCTGAGGAAAGGAGGCTGGGCAGTGCAGGGCAGATGGGCTGTTAAAGGGCAGGTGACCAGCCGGGTGGAGCCCAGGGCCAGTGGATGTCCTCACAGCGTCTCCCCACGCCCTGTGTGCTACTCTACGGACCCAGGAAGTAAAGCCATAGTAGAAAGCTTTCAGTTTCAGGTGACAAGATACTATTTCTAAGTAGTATCTTGAAATTCTACCTTAGTATGTAGTCTTTGTTGTCTTACAACAAAGAATCCATTGGATCTCGTGATGAAAGCATCGAGGGATAAGTGGAGTTCAGGTACAGCTGGACCGGGGCGTCTGCCTTGTGCATTCCATCTCTCCGCCTTTCTTTCATCTCTTCTGGCTCAGTTAGTAGGAAGGCTTTTCTCTCCTAATGGCCGAGATGGCTGCCATGAGCTCAGGTTACATCTTACAGGTCAGGCACTCTAGAAAAACAAGAGGGAGCTCGAAGGCTTCTAGCAAACCTCTCAGCCCACCCTCTTGTTAGCCTGACCTGGTCATTGTGACTGTCTTTGATTCAAAGCGTGTCCAGGAGAATGGAAATCTCTGGGTGGGCCTGCCCTGGTCTCACGCTCACTTGTGGAGGTAGGGATGGGGTCAGCCCAATCCCAACTACGGGGACTGAGAATGGGGGATGGGTGGGTGGTTCTCCAGAGGAGAAGCCAATCGCCATTTCCACAAATGGGGGATGTGTGCAGGGCAGGGAAAGACATCGAGGCTTTTCCATGGGCTCCTTCCTTCTCGGACCTGTTGGAACAGATGCCTGAGCTCAGATAGAAGAATAAGGCAGTTGCCAGCGGACAGTAGAAACACATTCTCTGTAGTATCTGAGGAATGAGGGGCAGGGCTCCCGTGAACACATCCCTCTGCAACCTGGCACTGCCCCAAGAAGCTGTCCCCAGGCACGCTGTGATTTGGTTGCATGCCCACACCCGCCCTGACAAGCAGCCCACTCTGCCCCAAGAAGCCCAAAGGGCTGCACTGTCCTCTCTCTGGCCAAGAGGCTGGCATTTGGCAGAGCCGCCCAGCACTGGCAGTGGAGAGCTTCTGAGGGTCCGTGCCAGGTGGTGTGACCTAGTGGCACTGAGTGGCATTGGGATGGAGAAGCAGGGCCCGAGTGCCTGGGCTGAGACATACAAGGGCCTTTGCCAGCCTTGGGAGAGGGGAGGTCAGCTCTACTCTGACCCCGGCGGCAGGAGAAACTCGGATCTACCCCCAAGTGGGGCTGGAGGGGACAGTAAGAGCAGGCAGGGAGAGGTAAGAAGGGGAGGCTTGAACCTGCCCGTCCCCACCCCCCGCACTCCTCTCATGTGGGGAAGACCCCTGGCCACCCCTCCTCGGCCCATTCTCTCTTCTCACTTCTCACAAGGGCATTGATTTGACAGTCGTCCCCCAGAAGGGTAGGGGGGAAGTGGGTTGGAGACTGGCCATCCTCTGTGATCCTCTTCTGTCCCACAGTGACAGTGCTCCCTACTTCTCACTGGCCTCCTGGCTGTGCAGAGTGAGGACTGCCTTTCCCAGCCTCCCTGTTGTCTTTGTGTCCTTGTGACCAGCCTCTGGCCAACCAGACTGAGCAGAAGTGGTGAACACAACTTCCTTCTGGGGTCCTTCATCATGTCCCTTCCTCGGGTGGTGTCCAGGTGTGACGGGGGCCCATCATAGGCCATGGGGTAAGGTAGGTGCCCTATGGATGGGGGAACCAGGGGACCGAGGAGCCTGGCCCCTGACTACGTTTCAGCGAGGAGCTTCCCTGCTACATGCATGAGAGAGAGAAATCACCTTCTACTGTGTTTAGGCCAATCTTGTCCTGGGTCTCTGCAGCCACACATCTACAGCAGCTAAAACAGGGGTGGGCAGAGAAGAATCCAGAGAATTTCCCTCAACCATGCCAATGCCCTTTAGGAGAATGACGTGAAGACCAGACCCCGGGGACACAGGGCAGGAAAGAATCGAGTCTAAGCTCTGCCCATCCTTCACCAGGTGCAAATGATTTGCCCTCTCTGGGCCCGGCACTGTCCCCAGCTCAGAGATCAGGCCGTGGGACAACCCATCCCAGCCCCTCCCCTCGTGCTGTGACATTCCTAGTGTGGGAAGACAGATGATAAACAGGTGATAAAAGTAAAGATGCTATTTTCTGAGAGCGGTAAGTCCCCGGAAAGACTCAGACGGGCACTCTGGTGGGAGGGGCCGCTTTAGTCTCCGTGGTCGGAGGAGGTGACATTGGAGCTGAAACCTATGTGCTGAGAAGGAGCTACACGCACGGAAGGGCTACAAGGAAAGGTGAAGGGACAGCAGGCACAAAACCCAAGAGGCATGACCAGCTTGGCAGGAGTTCGTAAGAAAAAGCTTGCAATGGTGAGTGTTAGCGTAGCGTGCTTACCATGTTAGGCTGTCTGCTGAGTGCGCGTGTGCGTCACCTCACGTGACCCCCCAGCCCAGACACTGGCTTGGTGACCGCCCTCCTTGTTTTACAAAGCATGGAGCTGGGACCCAGCTGTGAAGTAAACTTGCCCTGCGTCCCATCGCCGCCAAACAACGGAGCCGGACACTGGACGCTTCTCCCATTTTGCTGCCAAACCTTAAATCTTTTGGTGGATTGAAAATGTGGTCAGGGCCAGTGAGGAAAGGGCCTGGCTCTGGCGCTACCTCACCCCCAACCCGTAGGCCGGTTGACTGGCATCACTGATGAATCAGAAAACGTTGCTTGTTCTTTCATGAACACCCTTGCCTAAAAGCGGGGCTGGGAATACAGAACTTTTCTCTTGTTCCTTTTTTCTCCAATGGAAGTGGCCTCGAAGTCCTAGCTCCAGGACACATGGCTCATTCCCTGATGAATGGCCACTGAGTGCCCGGGGTGAGCCAGCCCTCCTTTTAGGTGGAATTAAAAGTTGAATGAACCACAGGGGCACCTGGGTGGCTCAGTGGTTGAGCGTCGGCCTTCGGTTCAGGGCGTGATCCTGGAGTCCCGGGATCGAGTCCCATGTCGGGCTCCCTGCATGGAGCCTGCTTCTCCCTCTGCCTGTGTCTCTGCCTCTCTCTCTGTGTGTCTCTCGTGAATAAATAAATACAATATCTTAAAAAAAAAAAAAAGTGAACGAACCACAGATCTCATCTCCCCCAAGGATCTTGGGGCCCATCCCTGCCGAGCCTCTGTGGCTAGTATTTCCTGGAAGGGCACTATCTGAGCAGAAGAAGAATAAAAGAATGAGGGCTGAGGAGCACATCCCTGTTGCAGAGAGTTCAAAGAAGACCGGTGCATGGTGAATAAAACCATTGATGCCCTTCCCCGCACCCTGTTTTCCACTCACCCCATCTTCTTTGCCTGAAAGTCAGCCACCCTGACACTTTGCATCCGTCCCTGCAGAGGTGTTCTTGCAATGCTCTCAAGGGTTGGCGATCCCTTGCGTTCCATTTGTGGGCCTCTGATGGTTTTAACTCCTCATTTTCAAGTCCTGCTGATTCTAATTCCTAAATATTTTGTAGGACCGCCCCCTTCTCAGCCTTTCGGCTACCATGGCCCAGGTTCAGGTCTCTGTTGCCTCTTGCTGATTCCCATTGGTCTTCTTGGTCTCCAGTCTTGTCCTAAAATCCCAGCTCCAGGATCCTGCTGGAGAGATCCTACAGCAAGGCAAATTGGACCATGGAAGGTTATACTGGAGAATTTTTGAGGCTGCCCAACCTGCGTGTGGAGAGTTTCCCCTGACGCAGTTCCCACCTCTCCAACGGCATCCTCCCAGCCTCCCTTCCTGCAGGGGCTGTCATGTGACTTGAGTTTCTCCAGTCAGATCCTCTCATTTGAGACTACACTCAGGAAGGGAAGAAGCAGGGAGAATTGAGTTTTTGCTCAACATGACTGTGGAGGCCTCCGGTCCTTTGAGGGGAGCGCAGTGCACTTTCTGGTTTCCAGCGCCCCGAGGTCAGGTGCAGCTTCCGGTTGTGTATTTCCTGCTCTTGGCTTTCTGATTCTTTGGAAAATTCTCTGTGCTGCATGCTCTCTTTTAAGTGACTTCAGTTTCTAATAAACCAGTCAGAGTGGAGTTTGTCGGTTGTGGCTAAGAAGCTTGCCTGCTACAAACCCCATCATTCTCCCACCTAAATGGCACCCATTGCTTCCCCACCCACCTCGCCCTGCAGGTCCCTCTGCAGCTTCACGCCTGGCGCCCCAGCTCACATTTTGTACTCCAAGGGTACCCCAAGCCTGGACTCCTGGCTTCTCATCCCCTTACCCCATTCTGTGCACTGGAGTTTTCATCTTCCTATAAGCTGTGATGCACACCCACTTTGCAGAATAGCAAGCTGAGTCTCAGTCATATAGTCACATGTTTACCAGAGCCACAACTGGAACTCGGATCCCCACTGAACACCAGACGTGATCCTGATGTGGAGAAGCAGTTGACATCCCTCAGCCATGTTCAGCCGAGTTCCCGTCTCCTTTTAGGCTGAATCCAAGGCCTTCTCAGCATCCTCTCCCCCCCTAATGTCCCTCCACCTGCAGTCCACCCCCTCACCATGCTGGGCACTGTGACTCATGCCCTACCCAGGCCAGGCACCATCTCACGTTCCCTCCTTTGCCTGGAGAACCTTCCTGTCCCTGGACTATGTCCCTGTCCCTTTGGTCTAGTGGTGAGATCACAGGCTCTGAGGCCAGATTCCCTGGGTTCAAGTCCTGGCCCTGCCTCTCCCCATTCACCTGAGATCGGGCAAGTCATCCAAACTCTCTGTGCCTTGGCTGTCCCCTCTATAACCTCGCCTGATGATGGTGACCCTCTTACCATCATTGGTGTGTTGTGTGGAATCACTGGGTAAACTCGGCTGAGTAAGCGCACGGTAAGTGTTAGCTACTATTATCTTCATCATCACCATCTGGCAAAGTCTGTGTCTGCCTACTTCTCGTGACTCCTCTTCCCCTCCCCAATGGGGAGAATTCACTGCTTCCCAGTCGGGGCCCCAGGATGCCCTCATCCAGTCCTTACCTGGAGCACATCCCACACCTCCTTTGAATCCTAGAGGGAGCAGAATCTGGAGACAGAGGCCCCGGGTGCAGACTTGGCTCTAGCTACCGATTAGCCAGCCGTGTGACCTTGAGCCAGTGGCCTGACTTCCCTGTGTATGCCTCAGTTTCCCAGGGGAAATAACAATGCTAAAAGGACACACTTCATTGAGTAGATGTGGAGACCAAACAGATTAATGCTTGAAACAGTGTCTGGCACGTGGCGAGTGCTCAGTAAAGAGCTCTCATTAGTTGTTTGCTGTCTGTCTTGCTCTCTACACCGTGAGCATCTTAAGGGCATGAACCAGGGTTTATTTATCTTTGTGTTCTTGGCACCGTGTACAGTGCCTGGACGTGGTAGGTGCCATGTTCGTGCCCCGTGCTTGCAAGTCTGGTCTCATGTCAGTTATTTTTCCATACCTCCTGCCCGAAGGGCACTGTTTCAGCCTGAAAAAGAAAAAGAGTGTTTTCTTCCAAGCGGTCCCCTTTGGGCTGTTGGCTCAGGAAAGCCCCAGAAGACCGAGGGCATGGGGGAACCGATCAGCTGTAGGGGACTGGCACTTCTCAGCGGGGCCTCAGGGACCACCTGCGCTTGGCTGGGGGGCATTTAGGATCTCATTTGGAGGCATTTGGAGGGATGCTGCATGCAGAGCGCCACAGCATATGCTGTCTCCTGGGTGGTGCCAGATGGTGGGGACTTGGCTAGATTCCCTCTATATCTGTGAGCCTGCTGACCCTTTCAGTGGCTCCAAAATGCAAAAGAGAAATTATAACGGTGCTTTGAAATGACAGGAGCTGGAAAGCCGTGACAAGCTTGGCAACGAAGGAACATGCCGTTGTTGCTGGTGCTTGACCATACGATTCCAGCCTGCGTCACGGCCATCCTGGTTAGCTGTCTGCTTTATTCAATCTGACCACCACGCAAAGGATCTGGAGTGGAACAGTGGTTAGGAGATCAGGCCCCGGAGCCCCACTGCCTGGGCTCAAATCCCAGCTTCTCCACTTAGCATTTGTTCGAACCCCTGGCAAACACGTTTAGTTCTCTGAACCTCAATTTCCTTATCTGTAATATGGGAATATTATTGCTATAACAGCAGAAAAACATTTGGAATCAGCAATGCTGTTTGCCTCGGTATCAGTACGACCACAGCTAACTCTTCCGTGGCACTTACCATGCGCCACAGATTGTTCTTTCCGTGTATTATGTTATTTAATCCTTACAACCACCTCACAAGGGAGGTGCTAGTATTATCTCTGGTTTTAAAGTAAGCAAGGTTTTAGGGGCGTTTAAACCACTCATTCAAGGTCATAAAGCAAGAAGTTGGCAGAAACAGGAATCCTAGTTCGGCAGTCTGGCCCACGGTCCACGTTCTTACCATCAAGCTGTGAGCCTGACAAGCGACACAGACTTAATCAAAGACTGGCAAAGTCTTGCCCTGAAGCGAGTGCTATGATCTACTCTGGAATACTAAAGAAAGCCCTGTACGCAGTAACTTAAAACAACCAGATGCTATCAGCCTAGTTAGCTGATGATGATCAATGCATCTTTTTTTTTTTTTTTTTCCTCAAATACAAAGCATCCATTTGGATGATTTTGGCTGACCCGACTCCACTCATTTTCAACAAGGATGACTTCAGTGATTATTATTTACCCAGGAGTTGAGGCAGCTGCATTGGGCGTAATACAGTGGCTCAGGGATAGCGTTAAGGAATCTGGGTCTCTCCCGCTTTCTGTTCTGGGATCTCTGGGACATGAGCTTTGTCCTCAGGCCAAGTCCCCTCCTGACAACGAGCTGGCTGCCCGCAGTTCCAGATGTGAAGAATGTCTGAAAGACAGGAGACAGGAGAGGTTGCCCATTCTCGGTGTTTTCTTAGAACTCTGGAATCCTTCGCTGGAATCTTCCGGAAGGCTTCCCCTCAGGCTGCCATGACTGGTCATCCGGAGTTGGCTGGACGGTGGAGAAGCAGCAGCCCTGGTCTCCGCGCCGTCTCTGTGTGCCTCTGCTCTCCTCCACTTGCTCCTGCCGTTCCTCCTGCACGAATGCCTGTCCCATTCCTCAGCACCACTGTGACAAACCATCAGTATCATTTAGGACTCTTTTCAGTTGCAAGTAACAGGAAGCCGACTAAGGGTGACTTAAATGAAGATGGGTTTGTTTTGCTCACATCACCAGCAGCCCAGAGGCAGGCAGTGCGGAGCCAGTGTGGATCAATCACTCGCATTCGGGGGCCCGGCTCTTCCGTCTCCCGGCTCTGCATCCTCAGTCAGCCACGGGCTCATCAGCCTCCGATCCTAAAGGGGCGGCTTCCCCTCCAGGCGGGAGGGAGGGAAGAGGAGCTGGGGGGCTCCTCTGGCACGGAAGCCGCAGGCCATTCCTGAGAATGCAGAATCTGTTTATGTTTCCTTGGCCAGAGGGGGTCATGTGGCCCCATTGCTGCAAGGGGGTCTGGGAGAGGAGGTGTCTCAGCTGGGGCGGCGCTGCTTGAACAGAGTCCGGCCCGATGGCTGGGGGGGACAAGTGGACACTTAGAAGGCACCTAGCAGCATCCGCCACACTCTCCTTCACAGCTCAGCCTGCAGCCCCACCGTAAATGCACCCCACTTACCCCATGTCAGTGGGCTGCGCCCCACTTCTGAGATAATAAGGTGAAAAAGAAGAGGAAAAAGGATATCATGAAATACCCGACGTGTGTCTTCTCGGCCATTCCTCCAAGCTCTCTCAGGCCATGTTGACCTCACGTCTTTGTCGGTCAGGGGAACCGAGGCTCAGAGGGTGTCATGAGGGGCCCAAGGTCACAGCTAGGTGTGGCCCTCGGCAGGCCTGGGAACCTGGGGTGCATCCCGCGCAGGTGCACCTGTCTCCCGCTCCCCGAGTCCCAGGGCACTCGTGTCCACCTGTCTGCCGCCCCTCCGGGTACACCCCACATCCCTCAGGTCAGGAGCAGAGCCTCTGGGGCTCCTGAGCTCCCACGCAGGGGCAGGGGCAGGGCACTCCCATCTGCACCGGCCTCCTGGCTGAGGGGAGGAGGGACCCTGTGGGCAGCCCCCAAGTGCGGGGACCCGAGCTCAGGGCTTCTAACCAGGGAGAGCATTCAGCTCTCAAGCGGGGACCCCGAGCTCCGCCAGATGCCAGAGCAAATGCTGCACATTTTTCTCCTGCTCCTCCCCTCCCCCGAGTCCTGCTGGCGGCCGGTTCACGGGAAGTTGGTTAATTGGAACTGTCCCTGCTGCCCCAGTGAGAAATGGGACGTTGTACACTGTGTCCCCTGGAGAAAGTCTCCCATCTGTTCGCTCCGTGAGGATAATTATGTGTATAAATTATGCACCTCCTCATCCCTCCCCAGCCCGGGTGTGTGTGTGGGGGGGTGTCCTCATGATGAAGGCTCCCGAGTGACCTTTGAGATGGGGGAGTCCCACGAAACCGGCTCCTGTCTCGGCCATCTGCCCTGAGCACCACGGCAGTATCGATTTTCTATTCGAGGGGCGGGAACTAGACATTTATTTTGAAATATTTTCTGTAATGAATCTGCGATTTGGGAAGGGTGCCTCTGCGATTATTACTGTTGAACTTGACGTGACTTCCAGCAGCAGAGAAAGTCACGGACTGTCCCTGGGTTTGCTCTTACCTCCTCCTACCAAGAGGAAAGAAGCCAGGCTGAGCCGCTCAGGAGATGAAGCAGGTGCTGCCACCCAGGCATGTGGCAGTCTCTCCCGATACCCCGGCTGCAGACGGTGTCACGCAGGATCTTCTCTGCCTGGGAGTGGGGACTTCTGGAAGGAGTCTGCTCACTGCACCGAGCAGGGGTAGTGCCCTGGACAGTATACTTCCTCTTCTAGGAACCTCAGTGCTCCCCGCTGCGGAATGGGAGGAGGGGATTTGGTTTCAGTTACCCCGTGGTAGGGAGATAATGGGTTTCCCGCCAGATGTCTGCGTCCTCATCCTTGGAGACTGGAGATGCTGGGTCACACGGCAGAGGGAAATTCAATCGCTGATGGAATTAAGTTGCTAATCAGCTGACCTTCAAAGGGGGAGCCGGCCCTGGGTTATCTGGGTGGGCCCAGTGTCATCAGAAGGGTCCCTGCCAGTGGTTGCAGGGGGGCAGGGGAGGGAGAGCCAGAGGCACGGCAGCTTGAGGAGGACTCAGCCTGATGTCGCTGACTTTGGAGGAAAGGGGCCACCAGCCTTCCTTGGCGGAAGGTGGAAAAATTGAGGACACCGAGTCCTCTAAGCATAGCCCAGCCCACACTTCAGTTTCAGACCCTCCAGACCCACCGGGACCCAGGCCACCAAAGCCAGTCCTTGCAGAGTGCGTAACACACACACCAGGCAATTCGAGGAGCTTTTCATGCGTTCTTCACTGCATCTCTAGAGGACCCTGAAAGGCAGGGATGGTTATTGCTTGACACATTTGACAAATGAGCAAAACTGAGGCCCAGAGAAAGAGCAGGGGGTTCCAGCCGGGGCTCCAGCCCTTTGAATCACCAACCTGTCTGCATTCTCTGTGCACATGATGCCATTTCCTCAGTTTGATGTACGGTGCTGTGCAAATGCAGCATCCAGTTAGGGAGGCGACAAGTCCCACTTTGCCCAGAGTCATCATTAATGGTGCCCCACTCATGCTCAGCGAGGATCTAGTTTGGGGGATAAATCACATGGTCCCGTGGGGTGCTGAGCCCTCCCCCCACTCCTGGTGCTGACTCAAGCTTCCAGCAAGAGGGTGGAGGCAGATGGATAGGGTAGAGCCAGCGGGGCTCCAGGAGCACGTAAAGCAGCCCTGGGATTGTGTGACTTGCCTCGGAGCCCCGGTTACAGGACCATTTTGTTCTGTGACCCTCGGAGAGACAAGAGCCCACATGATCGGCCCCCAGCCCCGGGCTGACATTTCCTCTGTCTTCATTTTTGCAACTTTCCCCCAACACTTACCGGCTTCTTTGAGGGTCCCCAAGCTCAATCAGGCACAGGTCTGGCTCAGGATTTTTGCTCTGATCCACAGAAATCACCCCGTTTCCTCATAGAGCTCTAATTTGTGCTCAAATATCTACTTTGCAGAGAAGCCTTCCTGAGCACTCTGCTTAAAATTGCAGACTATTCTTCCCCAAACATAACTCCTTTGTTTCCCTTATTGTGCTTCAGAAATCCTAGCACAATCTGACATATTATATATGTTACTTATTTATCCTATTTATAGTCTGTCTGCCCCACTACGTGCAAGCTCTGGAGGACCGGGGGTCTGTCCTTTCTAAAGGACTGCTGTATCCCTGGTACCGGCCACAGCATCATCTGCCATACAGTAGGCACTCGGTGAATGAATGAATGAATGAATGAATGAAGTCAGGAAATGATATCTTGGCCTAAGTTCATAGACTTGAGAAACAAATTAATTTGAGAGTTTCAGAAGAAAATTTCTCATTTTTTGTTCCACATTCAATAAACTTTTCCTTACTTTCTACATTTATTGTCCTGTTTACAAATGCTCCCAATATTATGTAAACATTCATTTATTTCTTCCAAGACTGAAGTTTTCTACATTTAATTCACCCATGCAACTGGAATGTGTTTTGATGTATGTAATGAGATACGGGTTGGATGTAATATTTTTATCTAGATCATTAGGCACTTTCAAAATGGTCTGACTATCCATTTATTGAAGAATCTTCCTCCAAATAATGGAAATGCAAACTTTGTCACATTGCAAAATCTTACATCGATGTCGGGCTTTTCCTGAACTTTCTATTAAGCTCTGCTGCTCTGTTCCCAATCAGCCCCACACTTCAGTTATTACACAATTCAATGTGTGAGAGTACCTGGGAGAGCTAATGCCATACTTTCTTTTCTCAAAAAAAAAAAAAAAAAAAAAGAGAAACAACAACAACAACCAAACAAACCTTTATGACTTAATTTTCTAAATTCACTTTAGACCATTTTCCTCATGATACCTTTGGGGAGCTTCATGGTTTATAGATTGAAAAAAGAGGCAGTAAATATCTAGTCAATATTAACTCTATCTAGGAATACACTATGTACCTTTTTTTGTGCTATGTATCTTATTGTTTCATTCTTTTCATAGTTTTATTCATATGGATCCCAAGACTTGTAACATTTAAGCGTCCTATGTCATCGTCATCGCTATGGAAAATTGGACTTATTTCTGGTTTGGGTTTAACTGTCCATTCTTAATACAGAGGGCACATTAATTTGTGCATTTGTTCCATCAATCCTTGTCATTATCCTTGTATCAACACCAAATCTGGTAGGTCAAGTTCCTCTTAAATTCTTTTCCTTTGCAACAAACTTCAAGGTTTTCCATATCCTTCTCTTTATGGGAATGTTGTCACTGACTTGCTGGGCTGCCTGAATATATGCGGATTTTGTAGCCCATCGGACTTCTGGACACAACTATAATCTCGGAAAGTTCTAGTTGGTTCTTAGAGGTCTTCTCTAAGTAGGTGGTCCACTGATGCTTTGTTCAAATCCTATGCCTCTAACTGTTTGTCGAAGTATCTGGGTGTTAATCACGTGCTGCCCTTTGACACTGTCCTGGTCACTATCCTGGGCATGACTCACTCCTCTCTTTCTGTCAGCAAGTCACACGTTTACCTCTCACCTCCACATCTTGATTGTGAGGTTCTGTGCTTCTGGCCCTGACTTGCCCACACTGCAGACTTCTAGTCCGTAACTACTCGCTTGATCAGATCAGAGAACAGAAGTGTGAGCTGATGTCTTTCTCTCGTGTATTGAAAGAGCTCTGAGTCAATACATGTCCCGGGGATTCTTCAAATCATAGGCTGAGATTTGGCTAAAGGAGTTGCCCTTGTGAACACCAAGTCTCATTCATACAGGACCCATGGTGCCCCCGGCGATGTTCTAAGGACCTCAGCCATGGTAACTCTTGTGATCCTCACAACAGTCCTATGAAACAGGTACCATTGTTGTACCCCTTTTGCATATGGGGCTTCTACTACACAGAGGGTTAGGTCACTCATCCAAGGTAATGTAGTTAGAAAAATGATAGAGGTAGGATTTGAGCCAAGGGAGTATGTCTCCAGAGGTCATGCTCCTAACCACCATGTGCACCTCCTCCAGGAGGGTGGCTGGCATAGGTTTCCTTGTTCCTTCATCAATAAAACGTGCTTAGATAACTGCCAACTTTGACCTTTTGAGTGCCAGGCAGTTTCCATTCCACCGACTGGACCCCTCCAATCTGTTGTAGTCTCCATTTCATTCTGTTGTCTCCAAAAACAGCCCGCATGACCTGGAAAGCAAGGTTTCCCCATTCCCCAGGGCCCCACCTCTCAGGCACCAGCTGAAGACATTGTATAATGAGGTGGTGTTTACTTGGCCACACCAGGGCCTGGTCCCCCTATAATGTGGATGATGACATCCACAGTGTTCAGCAGTGAGGAAGAATGGCTGCATCCTTGTTCATAGGGAGAGGATGCCCAGCAGAAGGGCCCTGGCTGTGACTGCAGACCCCCATTTCCTGCTGGAGGATAAACAAGTGGCACACGGTCTAGTGATGTGACTGCAGAAGGAGCTGACCCCACCAGCCACTCTAGTTCTCCTGAGAGTCCTACCTGGAGTGATTTTTCTAATGGTTCTGATTTCCTGTTGTAGAACACTGGAGATAGTCGGGGGTCTCGCTGGTTGATGCCTCTAGCTTCATGGCTTGGATAATTGGAGATGTCTGACATCTCCCTCTGGGTGCCCAGGAGTTTGGTCCAGGGTGGTGATAATGCAGGCATAGGTCTTCTTCCTCATAAGGGTCAGTGCTGATGGAGGCCAGCAGCTGTTCTATGTCTGCAGCTCCCAGGCCACAGCCAACCTGGACCATTGGAGGGTCACAGAGAAGATAGGATCTCAGAGATCAGAGTCTTACATCCGTGTTTCTGTAGACAAGCTAGAGGCTCAAGTGTGATTTACTCAAGATCATACAGTAAACCCAGGTCTGGGTTGATTAGGGAGGGGCTCTTCTTCCCTCAAGACTACCCATATGTCTCCCTGGGAGATCTTCTCTAGCTGAAGGCATTAACATCTCTTCCACTGGGGCTGACACTCCTCTGGGCTTCCAACCAGTGCACTCAGCGGCCCAGACACACCAATGTAACCTGTGTAAATTGAGACTCTAATACCTCCCTCTCAATCTGTATCTTCTTCGCTCTTCTCCATCTCAATCAATGGCCAGGCGAGCCTTCTAGTTGCTCAGGTCCCAAAACTGGGAGTCATCTCTACCTCCTTCCTTTCTCTCTTAAGCCCTGTCCAACCCATCAGGAGGTTGTGTGGGCTTGATTTTTGGAAGATATCCCGAGTCCCATCACTTTTTGCCACCTCCACTGCTGCCCCCGCTCCCGTCCAAGCTGCTGGATCTCACACCTGTTTCTACAATGGCCTTCTTGCTGCCTCTTACCTCCTGCCCTCACCCTGCCCTCCTCACCCCATCGCAGCAGTCTGGGTGATGCGCGAGTCCTCTGCTCAAAACCCTTCATTGATTTCTCATCTCATTCGGAATGAAAAGGGAAAAGAAAGCAGTGGACCAAGAACTGGCTCTGGTATCAGCTTCATCCTTCTGAGTAGAAAAATGGGAAAATTTCTCCTGTTTAAAATGGTTAGAATGGCTATTGTAAGAGGTCAAGGGGTCAACAGTCCATGGGTTCCCCCAACTCTCCTGCATTTCCTCCTTGACTCCCCACCTAGAACTGTCCTTCCTGATCCTCCCTCCTGGGGCCCCAACCTGAGGGTCTGCTCCCTTTACCCTCATCTTCTTTCTCCTTCCTCAATGGCCCCATCATTCCTCAGGGGCTGTTCTGCTGATGACCAGGTTCCCAGAGATGGCAGAGACACTGGGAGCCTCCTTCTTAAGCCTCTGTCCCAACCCCCAGATCCTGAGACTCTCTGTCAATTTTTACCTAGAAGATTCAAACAACAAACATTACCACCTTCCACCCCAATCCACTTCTCTTTCAGACTCCCCTGCTTCTGTTCAGCCATCGGGTCAGCCACCCAGGCTCAAAGACATTCGAGTCATCTTTGGTACTCCCAGGTGTCAGTTAGGATGCTTTGGGCCACAGCTAACAGCTACACCAACAAATGATGATTTGTAAAAAAAAAAAAAATAAGTGTATTTAGCACAAGATTGAGGAGGGCAGCTTTAGGCATTACATACTCTACTTGTGCTGAGAACAAGGAATGAAAGGGCAGTTCAGGGAGCATCTTCTTTGCACCTGTCCTTTTTGCAAAGATACAGACCTTTTCTAGGAGCTCCATCACACATCCTTTTAGGTCCCCTAATGAGGCCACAAGGAAGCCCTTACTGCAGGGGTGTTGGGAAATATTGGGCACGGAGAGTCAAGATTGGTTTTGACCAACTTATGGCTCTTCCATTTTTCTGAAAAAAACAATCAGGGATTGGTTAGCAAGAAACATGGGGATGGCTGTTGGGTTAGGGCACATCAGTGCCTGCCACACTATCTTCTTTTACCTCCAACATCCTGTCCCCATTTTCTCCTTTCAATACCTCTGTCATCTCTGTTTCATTCCCAACACCAGCACCTTGATTCACACAGCACTGGCTCTCACCCTCAATCATAATATTTGCCTCTAACAAGACACCACCACCTCTGGTCAATCTTTTCTGTCCTAAAAGACGAACACCCTATCCCTCAAGTACAATTCTAACTCCATCACTCCAACACCTGATGTCTTTGGTGGCTTCTTCTTATCTACCAAGTTAGATATAAACCTCCTCACACCAAGAGCCAAGGCCTTCCACCATATAACCTCTGACAGAGTAAAATCAGGCGTGTTTGCTGCTAGACTCTGGAGGGGAACTGAGAAAAAGATAAACAACCCTCCTGGCAGCTGGCAGCTGGCAGTTAGGTCATGATGTTCCCAAATCAGCAGAAACAATGCTCACAGAATACAAATATGTTCAGAGAAGGCAATACCATGACCATGTGTGGAATAAGGCAGAAATAGGACACAGAAATGACTGCACATGCCTCTCTTCTGCTAACACGAGTGAAGGCTTCTTTACCACTGAGAACTCTAGCCCTGCTTTGATCTTCCTGCCTCCAGGAGAAGAGTATTTAAGTTACTCAGCCACCAAAGGGTCTCACCTCTTGACCTTGCCTCCTTAATCTCCCAGCAGAGGCTCAAGCCCTACAGAAGCACTTCTCCATCCCTCTTACTGAGATGACTCCAGGCTTGCCGTGGGGGATCTCCTCTGTTGGAACAAGCTAAATAGATGAAACCATGACTGCAGCTAAACTCTCAGCGGTCGTTGGTTGGTAGGATGAACATCATGGCCCAACCCTCTAACTTTATCTCCCTCGGTTCCCCAAGACCTCCTTTATAATTCAGAACTTTTTTTCAGTTTCGCACAGAATTCTGAAAGCCTCTTGGGTCCAGCTGCCATTTTTCAAGAAATATGGAGGATGGAGAGAATGGGTGGATTGTGTCAGCTGACCGTAAGCATGGAACTACCAGAATCCAGATTGTGAAAAACTCTACTGGTCCCATGGTCCAGAGGAATTCTCAGGAAAAGAAGGCATGAAAGGGAAACCCGTAGATTTTAAACACATGCCAAGACCTACCAAATCAGTCACGTAGCCATAGGGTCTGAGAAGGCACCTGGGCTGGTGATGCCATGGAGATGGACAGTGGGGTGTTCACCGTGACTCAGAGGGGTGGCTACTCTGGAGGGAGGGCAGGGCCTTGACTGGCACGTGGCCATGGAGGAGCTTCCGGCAAAGTGCTATTTCTTGACTTGGCCCAGGTTAAAAGGATGTTTGTTTCTAATATTTCGCTAAGCTATACATTTGTGTGTGTTTTTTGGTAACTGGGTTTAATTTTAAAATGAAAAGTTTAGGGGATCCCTGGATGGCTCAGCAGTTTAGTGCCTGCCTTCGGCCCAGGGCATGATCCTGGAGTCCCGGGTTCAAGTCCCACATTGGGCTCCCTGCATGGAGCCTGCTTCTCCCTCTACCTGTGTCTCTGCCTCTCTCTGTGTCTCTCAAGAATAAATAAATAAAATCTTTATAAATAAATAAATAAATAAATAAATAAATAAATAAATAAATAAAATGAAAAGTTTAAAAAGTGTAGCCTTGGACAGGTTGGTTTCTACAGATGAGGATGGAAGCAAGGAGCCCAGTTAGCCAGTCAGGGGCCCTTATAGCATCCCAGGAGAGGTGATGGAGGGGACTTGAACCAAGGTGATAGCATGGAGGTAGGCACTGTGGTTGGATGCTGGGCATTTTGGAAGGACCAAGAAGTTTCACTGCCACATTGGACTGAGCATGAGTGAAAGAGGAGAAGCAAAGTTATGTCATTGTTTCTCTCTCTGCCACAACTGCATACCCCGGTGAACGTGGTGGCCAAACAAAGGCGCGTGTATGGATAGGATGCAGATTTCACAGAGGTGCTAACGAAGCTGTCTTCACCTGCGGGTGGGTAGGCTCTGTCAAGAAAGGGGTGTCCTTTCCTTTGGAGGGATATCATGCCTATCACCGAAGCTCTTAGATGGGATGAGGTGGACAGATGTGGGCAGTTGTTGGAAGCAGCATAGCCCAGAGACATTTTGTGACCCCGGGGAATCTGAAGAGGGCAGAGACTGTCAACCTAACCTGTCGGATTTGTATTGCCTTAGGAATTGTGGCATCAAGACCACCCGCTCCCCATGTCCCCGACACACACATCTATCCTTCTCACCTCTGAAATTCACATTAAACGAGGTGTCCCTTTTGTTGGAGCTCATTATCCATTTGTTAAATCGAACGATCTATCTTGTCTCCTTAAAAATGTCAAGTTCATAAAATAAGGGAGCAAGGCGCGTAAATAATTTAAGGGAAAAGATAGTCAATAACCAGCTCTTTCACATTTGTTTTAGAACATGCCACACCTAGATTCACAAAATAGCAGCGTGCAGATATGTGTCTTACGAAAACTCCTTTTTGGCAGTGAGAATCTTATTTTCCCATTGACTTTTGTTATGATTTCTGACATGTGTAAGTTATCTTCCGCTCCCTCACTAGCTATAGGGTTTTCCCAGGCCTGCCCCCCAATAAGTTATACCATCTTTAAGCCAACATTTCCATGGACCAGGGGAGCTGTTAGCGTCTAGGCCCCTAAGCAGGCATCCTGGTGTCCTGCTTATAAAGCAGCCGTCCATTTGGAGCCACTTTCTTTGCAGGAAGGCTGCCTGCAGCTTTAAATGGGTTCCTCAACCTTGGGTATGGGAAATTTGCAGCCAGCTGCACTAGGAGTGAATTATGATGTCAGTATTCCAGAATTCCTAATGAATTCTCCTGAGCAAAAAAATGCTGTTACTTCACCTCCCCCAAGTCACGTTTCTGGTTGATTAATGAGCAAAGGCACAGAAAAATCTATGGCTTTAGGGGAATAAGGAAGACTGACATCATTTCTGCTTTAAGAAATCACTGTGCCCTAATTATTTTATTTTGTTAAGAAAAAAATTATTTCCTCTTCTATTTATTTATCTCCTCTAGATCCAGCTTCAGAACCCTTGCCCCTCCTCGCCCCGCAAAAAGAACAGATTTGGATCTGTACCCCTCCTTCCACCTTCATCTCTGCTGATTTGCCCCAAGATAGAAAATCCAGCTGTGCCCCGTAGGGGGCAGTTGTCTTAGCTAATTGGGACCGATTTTAAATCCCATCTAGTTTACATGAAATAAACCTGCAACCCCCTGATAAAAGTCACTGCTTCCTGGCTGCAGTGCACAGCCCCAGATGGAAGCTGTGATTGGCTGAGCCCAGCCTGACCCCCTCATGGCCCTTCCCAGCATGGGTGCCAGGCCTCCCACCAGCTGGGGCATCCCGCTGATCCTTGGGGGAAAGTCACTTGGCACAATTATCCTGCTCAATATTGATGCCTTTCGTGGGGTTGCTTAGGCTAATTAAAAGTCACGCTGTGCATGACTTTAATTAGGATTCACATCAGGCCAGGCAAGGCTTTCAAAGGGAGAAGAAACCACAAACTGAACATTCAGAGGGTGGGGGCAGCAGAAAGGGAGGGAGGGAGGGAGGACAGTTTATTTATAACCTTTCCTGCCACATGCACACTGTGAGGCCAAGAGACACGTGTTCCCCTCCTGAAGGGCAGAGGAGCTGGAACTCGTGAGTCCAACATGGCCTGTTTGGTTCCAGTCTCCATAAGCTGGGGCTTCTGGATTTTCTTCCCGTCGCAACAGAGGTTGGCACACTCCACCAAAGACGAGGAAGGGTCCGGGTTTCGGGCTGCAGCTCGCCGCTGACTCTCGGGGTGGTCACGCCCGTGTGGTGCAGCCCCTAGATGCACTTGACCCCTAGACCCGGCGTTGGTTATGCCCAGGAAACAGAACCGCCACTGTCCGGCGAGGCTGGTGCTATTTCCGACCAGCTTTGACCAGTCCGGGTCAAGCGGGTCACACGTGTCATGTGCTCAACCAGAACCTGGCACGCAGGTAGTAGCTATTATGAATACATCCGTTTGCCATGCGTCTTCTCTTATGCTTTCAATTTTTGTGATATCAGAGACTGGATTCATTTCCTGTTTGTATTCTGAGGGTCTAGAAAATGACTGGCTCTTCGTCGTGGCTGCACAAAATGTTTGCTGCTTTGCTCAGGAGGAAATGAGACTCCATCAGAGCCCCATCGGAGCGGGAAGATGCATGTATCAGTGGGAATGCCCTTGGTTGCTATTACAGACCACCTGGCGAACTCTCTCTTGGGCTTTATTTATTTATTTATTAAAAAAGATTTTATTTATTTATTCATGAGAGACAACAGAGAGAGGCAGAGACACAGGCAGAGGGAGGAGCAGGCTCTATGCAGGGAGCCTGATGCGGAACTGGATCCCAGGAGCTCGGGATCATGCCTTGAGCCAAAGGCAGATGCTCAAATGCTGAGCCACCCAGGCGTTCCACATCTCAGGCTTTAAAGACAGTTTCTTGTCTCATGATCAAGCTATCTGGGGCCCTGAGATCCTCGTGCTGGTGTGGCAGTGGTGAGACATCACCATGGATTTTGGGGTCTTCCCACACTTCTGCTCTACCTTCCTCAGCATATCGGCTCTTCATCTGCATGCCTCCATCCTCATGGTCACAGGATGGCTGCCAAGATGTTGATCTCACATCCCTAGAAGGGAGAAAGAGTCAGGGGCAAAAGGCTTTGTCATGAACTTTATCTATTTTTTTTCAGGGTGGGTAGCCCCCAACATAATTCTTATATCTCATTAACCAGAACAGATCACTTCCGAACCCAATCACTAGCAAAGTGGAAAAGGATGTACCATGATGGTTATAGCACAGATGGATCCTCTGGGATTGAAGATGGGTTAGCTTCCCTGAGATCTCGAGATCACTAGCTCCTACCTTAACACCAAGTCAAGATCTGTTTGCAGGGAAGAAAAGAAAGGTGATGGCTGTTGGCTAGACAACCGAGAGTGTCTGTATTACTGTTACTTTTGCAATTGTTACTAGAAGATTTTGCTGGCTTGATGGAGATTTGATTCCTATCATCAATTCTACAGCAATGAAGGGGATGATCATCACACTAGGAGAAACAGAAGACCTAGGGAATAGCCCTGGTCCCCCTGGTAAGAAGGTTCTTTGTTGGCAACAGGAAATGGGTGTCTTCTCCTTTTCCATTTAACGTCATTAGCTGCATGTGTCTCATGAACACAATGTGGCTGCTGATGTGCCTGCCTGCAGCTGAATCTGTGTCCTTCACATAGTAATATCTGGTTATGTGTCCTTGGTCACCTGATCAGCCATTGAAGACCAGGAGTCTTTTCAAAAGCATGCTATTTAGATGTAAATACAAGAATATTCAGGTAAAAGAGTTGAAAGTAGCCACCCTAGATGGCCAGAAAATTGGAGCAAAGAGAATGAAAAAATACCTTTTCTGTAACAAACCTTACAGAACTATTTGGTTAATCCGTGTACACATACCTTTGATTAAATGAATAGAAAATAAATAAGATTGGGGTCATCTGTGAAGTGACCTTACTTGGGGGGGATGGGCAGTAACTGACCCAGGTCCCTTGGCCACCTGACTCCCACCTCCCCCTCCTCCAGTCTGATCGCTGGAGCATAAAGCAAGAGAAGCGATTTCATCTAATCACCTGGGTCATTTTCTCAAAAATCAGTTTCTTTTTAACCGTTTTTCATGGGGAACAAAAAAGAACATAAGAGGCAGCCAAATTGCCATCCCTGCTGGCTCTCGCTCGGCAGAGGGGCTGGCCTAGAAGGGCAAAGGCCTTCGGGGCAGGCTTCAATTTTCAATCCATCTGGAGAGACAGCAGCCTCAATGCTTCTTTATGAAATGAAATGGCAACTTAGGGAGAGGCAAATAAATCGGAGAGAAATGCTTTTGACACACGCCAGAGAGCAGCTGCTAACCCGAGCGAGAAGCCCAGAATCAACTTCTATTAACTCCTGTGCTTCAAATTCTTTGAAAGGTCTTCAGGCTCAACTCTTGAAACCAGAAGTCGACTCAGAGGACTGGTGTGTGAGCCTAACTTGAGTCCTACCTGCTGTGTGCCTGAGGAAAAGTCACTGGGTCTCTCTGGGCTTTATTTCTGCACATGTCAAATGAGGTGGAATGATGTCTACTCTGAATGCTTCGAAAGACAATAGGAACAGCAGATAAAATCACAGTAATTGCCCTTGATCGTAAATTATTTTGTGGTCTATTTAAGACATTTTCCTGGACTTTTCTGTCTCAAACTCCTTGTGACTGCCTTGTAAATGAGGCCAATTTGCTACGTGCCTCGTTTGCAAGGCAACATACCCTTGTTATAGGGGGCAGACATGCATGAGAATGACAACCACATGATTTGGGACGGCACCTATCTCTGCAAGGAAGGAGGGGCTTGCATGGGGGATGGGGGTACACGAAGGACTTCAGCTCTCTCCTCATGTCAGGGAGGTAGAGACATGGATACTCATCAGAGTATTTTGCATTCCTTTTGTAAGTCCAAACCAGTGTTTCTCAACCTCAGCATTGTTGACTTCGGGCTGAACAATCCCACTGTGTAAGGAGCCATCCTGTGCCTTGTAGAATGTTTAGCAGCAGCCGTGGCCTCTACTCGCTGGATGCCAGTAGCAGCATCCTCCCCTCCAGGTTGAGACACAGCCAAAAAAGTATGTGTCCAGACGTTGCCGAATGTCCCCTATGGGCAAAATTGTCCTCCATTGAGTCACTAGTCTAGAAAAAAGAGGACATATGTCTCAGTAATATTAGATGATTTCCTCAAAGTCACACGGTCGGTAAATGAGAGACAGATCCAACATCCAGCTCTTTTCAATCCTGTTCCATCAGGTGCTCTTCAAAAGCAGTGTCCCTTGAAGAGGTATTTTTACTGTTAGGAGAGCAGTGGAGTTGCACCAGACATAAATGCCGCTGGATACACTTGATAGAAAAATAAAACATGGGAAGATTGGCTTTAGTTTTACAACAAATATAATAGTAAACGCAATGCTAATCATTAAACACCGACTATGGAGATGTATTTAAATAACCCAGCTGACCGTGGCCCTGCATGGAGCCCCACCCAGTGGGGTGTCCAGATGGGTTTCAGTTGCCAAGGGCCCGCTCCAGACGGGTTCATCGACGCAAGTTGAGATTGATTCCTGGGTTTGATTTGGACTCAGTCTTTCCTACACTTGATATTCTCTTGGTCAGTAATTTTAGAACCAGAGCCAAGCCCAGTTTGGGGTGCTAAAGCATTGTTTTCCATAGAGGAGGGCGCTGCCATCACCCAGCTCTGCCTCAGAGAGAGCTCTGCAGCAGAGCTGGGTGATGGCTCTTTGGTTGGAACCCACAGACCCCGATAGTCCTGATGCTTACAAGGAAATGAAAAGCCTGCAGAGGCCAATAAACTCTAAGCAAGCACTTAACCACTTGCAAGATGTAATTCAAATTTCCAGAAGCCGGTGGATGATGCACGAGATGTACAGGGCACAGTGTAACTGGAAGGTTCTGTGACAGGGCTGGTCATCAAGTGTTGAGGACGTTCAGATGCACAGTGTGGTGCCAGGCAGGGCTGGCATTGGACTCTCACAACTCTGACGCCTCCTTAAGCCCAATCCTTTCCCTACGTTCATTAGGTATGAAAATGCTTCCAGTCCAGGATGTGGCTCAGCCTTTCGTGAGCCTCTGACTATTTTCTATGCTGATGTTTGCTAAATGCAGGAAAGCACAGCGGGCAATCACTCTGTACTTGCATCTATGTCACCAGCAAATTCAGGTGCCCTCGTGGAGGGAGACGGAGCACATGGGTGAGTGCTTTAGGGGTGCGTGGGCACTGGATGCTGCGATTTCAGAAAACCTATAGAAAGAACGTGAGAATGATTTAAGGGGTTTCCCAGGCATAAAACAAGGAGGGAAATCAGTGCCCATCCACGTGGCTGCTGCAAGGTCCCTTTGTGTCTTGGAGGAGTCATTGACTAAAGAGCTTCGGCCGAATAGTGATTAGGAGGACAGAGGCTTGAGCCAGTCTGCCTGGGAGCGATTCGCAGTCACCACACCAGCTGTGCCACCTTGCATAGGTTACTTCACCTCTCTGTTCCTTAGTTTTATAGCTTATAAAATGGAATTATCATGAGGACATATGCTAAGCTCACCCATATACTATTGCTGCTCCCCCATAGGAAATTGTCAGTAATTGGTAACTTCATGTAATACTCCATAGGGTTGTGCTAGGGATGGAGTTAAGTACCGAAAAATACTAAGAACAGTGCCTGGCACCTAGTAAACTTGAGATAATTGTCAGTATCACTATTTATTAAGTTTTAAGGAAAAAAAATAAAGCTTTAAGGACACGTATGGCATTTTTTTCCATGTGTTTGTGTGTCATGCTTCCCACCAGTCGTTTCCAAACTGTATCACCACCCATAGGAACACTGTGAACTGTTACTAGCTTAAGAAATAAAGTCACTACTCTGGGAAACGAACTAGGGGTGGTGGAAAGGGAGGTGGGCGGGGGGTGGGGGTGACAGGCACTGAGGGGGGCACTTGATGGGATGAGCACTGGGTGTTATTCTATATGTTGGCAAATTGAACACCGATAAAAAAAATTTATAAAAAAAAGAAAAAAGAAAAAAGAAGAAAGAAAGAAAAAGAAAGAAAAGAAAGAAAGAAAGAAAGAAAGAAAGAAAGTCAGTCACTGGGTCAGAATTTTTTCCGAATGGGCTGGAATAGGGTGGAAGACAATAGGATAGGAAGGGAGCTAATGGATGATTTTACATATCATAAAGTAAATATTGCTTTATAAGTTTTGGCAATTCTTCCGCGTGTGTGCATCTGTCTGCATGCGTGTCTGTGCATGTATGTGGTGGGGGCCACAATGAGAAATACATTTCAGGCCGCATCTCAGGGAGGGAAAGTTTTAAAGTCACTGTATTAAATCATATGGACTGGATGTTATGAGTTCGTTCAGAGATTCTCTCTCTCTCTCTCTTTTTTAAGATTTTACTTATGTATTTGGGGTGAGAGGAGAGCGGAGAGGGAGAGGGAGAAGCAGGCTGCCCACTGAGCAGGGACCCCGATGTGGGTCTGGATCCCAGGACCCTGAGATCAGGACCTGAGCCGAAGGCAGACCCTCAACCAACCGAGCCACCCAGGCGCCCCTCTCAGAGATTCTCTTGAGAGACATTTTAACTGTGTCACTCACGAACTGAAGGTCTTGCCTGACTTCCTGGGCTGCTCTGTGGCTCAGTTTCCTCCTCTGGAAGACGGGGAGGACCCTCGTACCTGCCTCACAGGGCGGTGGCAAGACGATGAATAGACAGAAGCAGGTAGAGATTCGTGGCACATGATAAAGAGCCAGCGAGATGCCAGCTGTTGCTGTTTGGATTGTTATTTACCACGGTTTATCACCGTGGCAACCGACTTCGCGTAAGACTGCCAAAGGGAGAAATTGATTTGTCCCTGATTTTAGGACAAGTTCATGAGGCAGGACATTCTTGGGTAAAATAGCCTAGAAACATTGAAAACCAAATCCTCATGTAAACAATTACACCGCACCAACGGACTATGCTAGTGGAGAGAGGGCATCCCCGCGGAGACAGGTCAGTCCAGGAAGGCTTCCCGAAGGAGGGGGTTCTCAGCTTGTCTCAAAGAGATTCACGGGTGGGAGCAAAGGATTGCTGGGCCAAGGACACCCAGAGAGAAAAAAGGGAGTATGGAAAATCCAGCAAGTGTAACCAGCCAATCTCACACTAATGATGTGATCAAGAGATGGACCTGTCTCCTGGCGAGGGGCCATCGGCACTTATCAACGCCCTCCGGTGTCCACGGGCAAGAGACAAATCAGAAATCACAGGTGCGCGCAGTTGAGGACATATTATGATCATGTCAGGGCCGGGCATCTGCCTGAGTGCTACAAATGTTTATGAATATTAATAACCATTTGTTCCCAAAGGACCACAAATCAGTTAATTAGGGCCCTGTCAACCTGTTTATATTATCTATAAATGAAAACCCATCAGCAGCCAAACATGAAATTAAGCGGGCCGTGTGTGGGCTGCCACCGTTCCTGGATAAATTACACGGCCGGCTCCCACCCGAGCCCCCATCCTTGGCAAGGAGGTGGGTATTTCTCCTCCCTGGCCTTGTTTTATTCAAGTCAGTGGTTACGGGAGGCACATGATAGATGGTGCCTCACGCGTGGCTTCGCTGCGTGAGTGGGGGCGTGATTTAAGACCGTCGGTAAATTAGCTGCAATCCAGAGTCTTGGAAGAGAGGGAAAATACGCATAAATCAACGTTCCACAGACAGGTAATCAGGCCCCCGATCCAGGCGCTGATCGCCACAGGCCGGGGTCCATCCGTCTCCCTCCTGGAGTGATGGGACGGGGTGGGGGCCCCGAGGCGCAGCCCCGGCCTGGCTTGTGTTCCATCTGGACAACGCCGCATCAGGGGTCTTAGGCGAGCTCCATAGAACAAGCCTTGAGAAGCCAGAGGCAGAGAGAGACAGACAGAGAGACAGGGACAGAGACTGAAGCAGAGAGAAGGAGAGATTCATTCAACGACCAGCAAGTGCGGGGCACTGCGCTCAGAGCCCAGAGACAGACAGACGCAGCAGTGAGCAATACAGACCCAAGAGGTGTCAGTAGTGACAGGAGCAGGGACAGATCCAGACCCGCAGCACACGGCCAGCAACCCAATCTCCCGCCTCATTACACCGGTGATCCCTTCCTGAGAACCTCCCCGTGAGATGGTTCTTGTAACATGTCCTTTGGGCAAGAAAGAACGTGATTTCCTGGTCACATTTATGCTAAAACAATACCAAATTCGGTGAAGTTACCTGAAAACTAGCCCAATTACTTGCAGACTTAGGACGGAGACCATCTTACTAGCTAGGGCTTGTTGGGAAACTTCACGGTCTCGTTGGGGGAACCGCAGAGAGCCGGGGTCACGGGCAGGGATCCCAGACGGGCCTCCCCGGTCGTCCCCCAGCTCCGCCGCTCATGGGCCGTGCGACCTTGGCCACCATACTTAAGCCCTTTGTGCCTCAGCTCCCTCATCTGTAATAAGAGGGCTGCCCACTCGGGAAGGGTTGGGGTGTCACTGTATGTGACGTGCAGCCAACCGGCCTTGGCACCGGCCTGTCCGAGCGGAAGCAGGTAAGGGGCCCACAGTCCAGAGATGGGCTCTCGCTCCCTCCCAAGCTCGCTGTGCACATTTTGGAGGTTACTTAACCTCTCTGTTCCTCCATTCTCTCCCTTCCCCCTTCTGGTGGGTGGGAAGTAGATCTAGTGAGTCGTGCTTGGCCACACACGAGGATGAGGACGGCGCATTTCCCTTCAGGCCGGCTTACTTGGTTCGTCTGCACTCACTCCCACCGAGGTACGGGGCGCCCACGGGCTGTGCTCCTTCCGGAGACTCTGCGGGAGAAGCCTCCCTCGCTCCTCCAGGCATTCCTGCGTCTGGGGCACTCTGAGCCCTGTCTCCATCTTCGTGAGAAGCTCATCCTCTTCTCCCAGCCTTCCACGGACACCGGTCATCGGATCCAGGGCCCAGGTGGTGAACCCAGTGTGATCTCATCTTGACATCCTTCCCTTATTACATCTGCAAAGACCCCTTTTCCAATAAGGTCACGTTCACCGGTACTGGGAGTTGGACATAGCTTCCTGGGGGCCTCAATTCAACCCACCGCACAACCCAAGATGGTGACAAGAGTGGCATGAAGCCAAACAGACGTAGAAGGCACGCGGGGACAGCTCCCTCATGCATGGCACTTCCTGGGTGCGGGGGGCCGTGCCAGCTGCCCTGCCTGGACTTTAGGGCATTCTCTCTTCTTGGATACCAGTGCTGTTATCACACCCATTTTACAGATGAGGAGCCTGAAAAGAAGTCATTTGCCTCCAGTCACCCAGTTAGAGCCAGTCAGAGCCAGTAGGGGAAGCTGGACACAGTCTGCCTGCCTGCAGGGTCTGAGCTCCGACCCATAGGAGGGCTCTCCACTCACCCTATCTCCCAGGAAGGGTGCAAGATCCCGATCTTTATGCAATTCCCAATTACCAGATTTGGCGACTTACTTGTTAAAAACCAGATGAAACCCATCAGTGATATGTAAATCAGCAGTGGACCCACCACATCCAGGGTACAGAAAGGGGTCACAAATGCTGACTTGGGGTGTCAGGAGCCCAGCAGCACAGCCGCCCCTGCCCCCCACCTTGGCCGAGCCCACAGGTCCTTGCCACCCTCCAGGACAGTTAACTCTGATGTCCTGCTCTCATCTGGCCCTAAAGGAGCCGTCAGCGGGAGGTGACAGCGACCGTAATTCTGTTTTTATTATTATAGAGCGCCGGTCATTTCTGGCTGAGTGGCGCTGAGTGACGGGTGTGATTTAGGAATCTTATGGAGGGATTAGGGAGGTGAAGCATTTTCCTCCGAGGCCCATCCTGGCCGCAAACAAGTTTCTGTGGAGGATGCTGATAAAAAGCAAATTATTTTATTCTGTTCACAATCAATTCCAACTCCAGACTGCAGAGTCCCCCAAGAAATAAGGTATTAACACTTATCGTGTGGAGCTGAATTCTTCAAGGAATAGTAATCCTTAAACAGATGGAGGAGACGTCGTCTTTAAAGCATTAAAATCCAGTGGTGTGCGCCCCACTCATCCTTCTTCTTAATGAGCCACGTACCATCCTGACGTATTTGGTGTGAGAAATGAATTCGAGCTGCATTTCATTGACAAGGAAAGGGTTGCCCCCAGAGGTACTTGTACTAAGGGGAGGAGTTTTTGCGGTAGGGTCGTGGGTCTGTGTCACGGGCTCTAGGTCTTCCTGACTATCAGAGTCTATTCCTCTACCTGGTGACAGCACTGCATTCTCTTTTGTGGGGCCACCCCTCCCCCATGCTCAATCCATGGGGTTCGGGTAGGGCTGTCTCCGTCCCTGGGTCCAGGAATGGGCATGTGACCCAGGCCTGGCCCGTCCGTTGTCCAGCCTTGGTCCATGGCAGGGTGTGGTCATGTGACCAGAGTTGGTTGGTCTGGTCAGAGTCCGGTCAGAGAGATCCTAGCTGCCAAAACTGGAAAAGAGGCCTCTTTCACTACAACCATCACCGTGAGGACAGAATCAAGGCACGAGGTTGCTGCTCATCTTTGTTGCTGCCAGTCAGGAATCATGCCAACCAGGAGGAAAGCAGAACTGAGAGACGAAGAGAAACAATCCACGTACCCAGAATCCAGGTCACTTGAACCCTGGATCCAGCCATACCTGAAGCTGCAAACCCCTCAAACTTTCATTTACATAAGCCGATATGCTCTTTTCATTTCAGCCTGTTTGATTTGGGCTCCTGTCACTTGCAGTCGAAAGAATCCTGACAAAATGTCTCCTCGAAAGATGCCACCTCCTGCAGGGCACTGGTCTAGCCCAGACCCTCTGTTAAAGGTGACACACAGGGAAAATGCCCCTCCCTTTGCTTGGCCAGACACATACCCAGGCTGGCCCCTCAGACTGCTACTTATCTTCTCTTCAGTCCCTGTTCCAAACTCAGAGAGCACGAATCCATTCCTGATTAACCCTTTCTGTGTGCAAATGAGCGCCACCTTCCCTCCATTGACCCAAAAGTCCTCGCGTTCCCTACTTCTGACCTAACCCACCCAGTTCAGGAAGATGCTTTGTTCAGAATCACACAACTGACAAACCAGTGCTTGGCACGGGCCTCAGCACATAGTAGGTGTTCCTGAAATATTTGCTAGGCAGATGAATCACCAGAAAAAGGAGAAATCAGGCCTTCTGTGTTCTTGGTGCACCACTGGGTCACATCCCCGGAGCCATCAAGCTCCTAAAATATTTCAATGCTGGTACCAGTGATGGACCATACCGCAAATCCTACTTTTCCCTTATCAGCTGTTGCCCATGGAAAATTTATTCTTGTGTCCTCATAAAGGGTTAAAATGTACTTTTCTCTGGTTAATTTTCTTCACTTACTTGCCTCCCCCTTCCCAGCCAGGCTTGCTCAGGCCACCCCCCCACCCCCGCCCACTCTTGTCCCTCTGCCCTGCTTTATTTTCCACATGACGCTTGCCACCAGCTGGGGCAGTGATTCACCTCAGATGGATTCTGTTTATCGTCAGCCCCCAAGAGAACAGGCCTTTTGTTTGCGGTTCAGCTCCTAGAAGACCTTCTGGCCCAGAGCAGATGCTCCATGAGAGTTTGTTGACTGAATCAATGAATTAATGGAACTTACCTGCTACCTTAGATGATCTCTGCTTTTTTTTTTTTTTTTTTTAATTCCCATGCCATTCTAACAAGAATTGGAGGCTATTCTTTTCTATCTCGAAGGCTACCCCCATTGTCTCACTCCGGCTGGAATAACGGATCCCACCACTGGTGCCGAGACGATAACCATCCTTGGCTCTTATGAGTTGGTGAGTTTTGTTCCTCGGAAGCAGCCTGCAGAAGAGGGTGCCTGGTGTCCAGTAGCTGACGCCAGGCCCTCTGCTGGTTGCTATGGAAACACTGCACCGGGAAAGCCGGCTCTTCCCTCATCAGAGCTGGGTCACAGCAGATGACATCGAGGCATCTTGGTGATCTCATTAGCTCCTCCAACCAGTGGCCCCTGGAAGTTTCCTGCTTGTACGTCTCTGGCCCACTTTTTTCACCAAGCTCTGGAGACGAGAGCAAGGGTCATTTCGGGTCCCTGGGCCTGTTGGACATCATCAAAAAACATGTATTTAACACCTGTGATGTGCTTGGGCCTGAGGGCGGCCGTTTTCCCCTGAAGAGAAGACAATGAAGAGGTGGGGCCTGGTGACTAAGAGCACTTGTCCTGGAGCCTTGCTGTCCGGGTTCAAATCCTACAACCGTTGTGTTGGTATGTGTGGTGGCTTTAAGATCTATGAATTCTTTAGTAATCCTTCCACTGGAAGTAGACTCTAATTCCCTTTCCACGGACTGTGAATGAGTTGTCATTAGGGATAGAATGTGCTAGAAGTGACATTGCAGTTTTCCAAAGCCTGGTCAAGAAAGGTGGTGCAGGGAGCCTGGGTGGCTCAGGGTTGAGCATCTGCCTTCAGCTCAGGTCCTGATCCCGGGGTCTGGGGTTGAGTCCCACATCGGGCTCCCTGCATGGAGGCTGCTTCTCCCTCTGCCTGTGTCTCTGCCTCTCTCTGTGTCTCTTATGAATAAATAAATAAAATCTTATTAAAAATTTAAAAAAAAAAAGGTGGTACAGATACTGTTCTTACCAACCTCTCAACCTTGGGCTTGGGCCTTGGGAACCTGAGCTGCTGTGTCAGAAGTTCAGCTTCCCTGAAGGTCTGCTGGAAAGGCCATGACGAGAGACCACAGAGACAGGATGGGTGGAGGAGCCCAGCTCCTGGCCTCAGCATCGCTGTGAGTGTGGGGTCTTCGGATGATTTCCGAGCCTCCCGGGCCTGCACAGCAGAGCAAGGACAGGCTGAGGCCGCCAAGGCCAGCCCGAATCTCAGAAGTGTCAGCAGAATAGATGTTCTTGTTTTATGACACTAGGTTCTGGGGCATATAGAACCCGAACATGGCACAAAACTGGAAAAGTTACAAGTGATGAAACATCGCTTTCTTCATCTGCATTATGGGAACAGTCTCTTCTTTCAGAGTATTGGGGGGTTCAATGGGTTAACAAAGCACCCCGGATGCACACAGAGCGAGTATGATGGCAGCAACGTACTCCAGCGAGTGAGGGCAGGGTCTGGGGGTGGGCCAGAGCGTGGTGTTCAGAAAGCAGACTCCCTCCTCATGTGGGAGGGAAGGAACTGGAGCTGAAGTTCTAGAATCTTCTACAGAAACTAATCTCAACTAGGGTCGGCTACACAAAGGAAAAGCAGCGACACCAAAGGGTGTCCGGGGGACGTGAATCTCCCTCCCTTCCTTTTTCTGTTTCCCAGCCATCCTGCTCCCGTCCCCAGAGGCAACCGCTGAAGCCGAGGGAGCCGTTTCTCGGGCGGCCTTCATATACAGCATCGATGCCAAATAATCACGTAAATAAATACATGAGTACGGTAAGGACAGGAAGACAAAGGGAAGGGAGGAGAAAGAAAAGAAAAAGCCAGGAACGGCTCCACCAGGATAGGAACCTGCCTGCTTCCTTCCCCGCTAAGGCTTCCACGTCGAGATCAGCACCTGGCCCCGGTTCAGGACGGACAGACCTGTGAGCGCCAACACAGCCCGTCCCCACTCCCGTGGCGACACAGGCCACACAGCTCTGCGGCTCACTTTTCTTGCTCCCTCAGCTGGGAGACCGTGTCTTCTCCGCTCACACAGAGCTGCCTCGTTCCGATGCTGCAGAGTCGGCCGCGTGGCCGCAGCCGGGGGCATCTGGCCCGATCCCACAGGTGGAGACACGATGGAACTGGTCCTTCCTCAGGTGTGTCTGTGATTCTCCCCCTCTCCCGTCTCTCCCAGGAGCGTGGCCTGGAAGAGCTAGAAGACTCCGACGGCCTGAACATTAGCGCGTGCGTCTGCGGACATCAAGGAAGGCTTCTCGCAGGAGGGGCCCCGGGGCTGGGCCCTGAAAGCAGGGTCGGGGCCGCCACGGAGGGGCAGCAAGGCGGCTGGTTTAGGGGCCACCTCTTGAGAAACGCACACCCTTCCTCAGATGAGAATGTGGAAAAGGCCAGCTCTGCAAACAGGGGATCGACCCCCTTCCCACTCCCCACTACCCCCCACCTCTCCCCACCCCCACCCCGTGCACATGGCCCCCAGCCTGGCCTTCAAGATTCCTCCAAGCATCGTCTCTCCTCATAGAGGCTGCGGGCAGTGGCTGCGGGAATATTGTTGCACAAACCGTGAAGGGGAATGAAGGATATTTTCAGTTCGGAGCTCAGATTCCCGGATCACAGGTCCTCCCTTCCCTTTCTGCCTGCCAGGGTGGAGCTGGGTGGATTAGTCTGGACATTTCAGGCCACTGGCCACTGCTCTGGAGCAGGTCCTAGAGAGCCTTCTGTCTCTGTGCCTAGCGTGGACCCTTCACTTGCCGGAGCACAGAGAGGCCCAGGGTCTGGGGACTGACTCCAGAGCGGCCAGTGTGGCAGGCTCATCACTCTGAGGCTCAAAGCATAGGACACCATCTGTGCCTGCTCGTGGGTAAGAGTTCAAGCCTCTGCACCAGCGTTACTGTGCACCCTGCAGACAATCTAACTCCGTGGGGAAATGGAGGCTCAGATGCTTTCCCAGGGAAGACGCTAGCTTGATTCCAGAGGACGCAGGCTGCTGGCAGTGAAGCCAAGCCCAGGGAAAGTGTCAGCATTAAAAATCTAAAGAAAAATCTGATTTTTAGCATCTCTAGAAAAATCTGAACAACTGGCTATCTTGGGTCTGGGGGCCTGATCGGTGACAATTGTGTCGTGTGCTCCCCTCCAGCCTGGGCTCTGTGGTTTATTCCAGGCCCCACCCTTCCCTGTTGCCCTGTGTACTAGTCGGCTTCCCTCTTTGCTCATTTGTGCTACTGGCCTGGCCCTCAACACTCTGTCCACCAGGCTGTCCATTCCTGGGGAGAGCAGGGGCTGCCCTCCTTCTTGTCCTCCGAGTGGGCAAGGGGGACCCAGCCTGGGCTTCTGCCTGGGGTGGGGGGAGGTATGGGAGGTGTCACCTGCAGAAGGCTCTAGGCCAGGGCACTGCAGGTTCAGAACAGACACCGTCCCTGGGGAAGGAGAGGGGACAGATGTGCTTTTGTGGTCTCCATGGAGATCCATCAAGCTGGCACCTTGATGGGCAGCTGGGCCTGGGCTTCGAAGCCTTTGTCTTCACAAAGCCTTTCTCTGAGTGCAAACACTGACAGCAAATCTGCCAGGCGTCCACGGGGACCGGCCTTCCCTCCCAGCCAACCGGGACACCCCAGAGCAGGGCAGACATGTCAGGGACCTCGGTGAGTGCTCTCCGAGGACCACAGGCACAGGGTGTGGTTAAATAACGTTCAGCCCTCCCTTTGTCCTTCCACTTGCTGTTATTAAACACACCGATGCCAGATGCCAGCTCTCGTTATGGTATGAACGCCCCACACGACCATCCTGGAAGAAAGAGATAAAAGAATAAACCTGGCATATCTCGAATGTGTAACAAAAAGCATGTTTAAGAGGTAGAGGCAGATAATTCAAATATTTCGTGGCCATCCATTCAATCACTCAGCAAATATCAGAGCCCTTGCTGGGTTCCAGCCGTCAGCACCCCAGATGCAGTCCCTCCATCCTGGAGCTGACACATATCGGGGAGATGGACACTTGATGCATTGGCAAGTAAATAAGATGATTCCAGCCAAGGAAACAAGGTGACATCTTGGACCAGAGAGTGGTGAGGGTGGGTGGGCAGATGCAGCATAGGACATGCCAGTAAAGCTGTTCCACTCAGGGGATAGATAGGTGGGGCCTGAATGAGAAGCAGCAGATGAACAAAGAGTGCAGGGAAAGGTATCCAGGAGGTGGGAACAGCCAGCCCAGAGGCTCAGAGTTTACCTTATTTGGAGTCTAAAACATTCACCAGTCAGAATTGATCCCACCCACTCAGGATGCTCCTTGACTTCATGAGGATGGAGATGCAGCCTTTCCCTCCAGTAAGACCTTATAGGATCTCCTTCCTCTTCTGGAGAGCAGGGTGGTAAAGGGTGCAGGGAGCTCCATGGGTTCCCCCTGTCAGGTTAACTCATCCACTGGCCTGAGACCCCAGTCCTGTCATACCTTAAAGCCACAAAGCTGGAAGTTTCCTTTGATGTCGTGCAGGTCTGTGTTTCCCACACGGGAGTGTTCACACCCCCCAGCACAGTGGGGCATACCCGCCTGTCACCTGCCCGTGTTAGATCTTTCTCCTCAAACCACTTTACACTGGCTGGCTTGCCAAAGTGAACCTCATCCTCCGGAATGCTAATCCTGACCTTAAAGCTAGTTCTTTTTCTTCTGATAAATAGTGATAAAAATTAAAAGCGTGCACCTGAAATCTGCCCACGATGACCCCTTGAGAAACCTGCCGTAGTCCCGCCCCCGAGTCCACACACGGCTGGAGCCTGGGGGTTTGCACAAAGCCAGGCAATTAGTGACCTCACACATCCCCACCCTCCCGCCTGTCCTCTGGGCTCGTTCACTCCCTGCTGATGTTCAGAAAGTGGGTCACTTAGTTCTCAGAGACAGGTGTCAGTGCTCCTCCATTTCTGTCTCTCTCCTCCTCCTTCCCCTCCTTGGGTCTCTCCCTCCCCCTGCTCCTCCTCCTTCCCTCCCCTCCTTCTCCCTTCGTCCTTCTCCTGCCCTCCTCCCTTTCCAGAACCCTGAAACATCCAGCAGGTTTTCAGACCTTAGCTCTGCTTAATCCATTTATTCTAACTCACTCTTTCCCTGTGAAAACCGCACTAATTTCATCCTCCTCTCTGTAGAGGGGTGGGAAGATCCTCATTCCTTGTGAACATTTTGAAACAACCCATAGCATCAAATATGAGCCAAATCGCTGCCATCAGAATTCTTTGGGGAGGATTAATGCATGCATTCATTCATTCAACAGTAATTATTAAGAGCTCAGATGAATGTCAGATTCTGCTTAAGTCACTGGAGATGAAGCAACAAACAAAACAAAAATCCTCCCCCAGTGGGACTTGTATTCTACTGAGGGAAACAGATAATTCCCAAGCAAAGATATAGTTTCATTCATTCATTCATTCATTCATTCATTTATGAGAAGCAGACTCCCTGCTGAACAGGAAGCCCGATATGGGGCTTGATCCCAGGACCCCAGGATCATGACCTGAGCCGAAGGCAGTTGCTTAACCAACTGAGCCACCCAGGCGCCCCCAAAGATATAGTTTCAAGCAAAAATGAGTGAATGAATGATCCAACTTTCCAGGCAAATTCCTTTTCATCATTCGACACCTGGCTTAACTCTGCTCTCCCCTGCCAACCCTGGCAGCCCCCCAGGGCTAGATGCTCCCCCAGGCACCTGACAAGAGACATTACAAAGAAGTGCCAGGGGTGCAAGAGATGTTCAGTGAATGAAAACAGATGAGCAAGCATGTGTTTGTGTTCAGAAAGTATAATTGGGGATGTGCTTGTGTTTACATGCATTGGATGACAAGTGGATGCATTTGTGAGCTTGCTAATGGATGAGGCTACACATGTGGGTGTGTGTGTGTGTGCCGTGAATTATATACTGTGGATTGGAATGATGCCTTCAGCGAGGGCAAGGTTAGTGCATCTGAGTAAGAGCTTTGGTGGTAGGAGTGTGTGTGAGTGTGTGTTGTCTAAGTGCATGAGTATGTGTATGTGTGTGTGAGTGTATGTGCGTGAGTGTGGGTATGTGTGTCTGAGCGTGTGTGTTTAGAGTGTGAATGTGTTTCATAAATGGACATGCACGAGTATATGTGTAGGAGTGTGTGAGAATGTTTGCGAGTATAAGTGTGAATGTGTGTGTGTGTGTGTTGACAGGAGGCACACACACACACTGAACAGCCCCAACCTGACTGGCTGCTGTAGGTCACAGAGCACACTGACTTGCTGGTGATGCAGAAATTCAGAACAGAGATGGATTTCTGTCCAGGACTCAGGAGGAGAAGGGAGTGTAATGAAGCAGGTAGAGATTCCAAAAACAAAAAACAAAAACAAAAACAAAAGCAAAATCTGCCCACCTGCCCCAGGTGCCATAATGAAGGGTCCCCATGTGTGACCACCTATGCTGAGGACATGCTTGAGACTGTCACCGTTCTCTGTGGAGGGCCCTTCAGACCTGAGAGCATTTGCCTCTGAAAAGGACCTGCCAGTCTGAGCTGTCCCCAGCTGTGCCCTGAGGAAGGCAGATCTCAGGGCTCAGGCCCGCTGCCTGGGCCCCACCTGGTGCCATGACTACGAGCTCCGTGTTGCTGGACAAACAGCTTGGCCGCCTCTTCCCCATCATGGGTGTGATAAACCACCCAGCTCAGAGGATTTGGGAAAATGAAAGGTGTTGATGCCCATAAAGCACTCAACCAGTGCCCCGAACACGCTGGGCACTCAGCAGGTCGGGTCTTCACTATCGCCCTCCCATGGGGTACACCTTCCACCCTCTGACCCGGACCACCCTGGGTGTCCTTGGATACCCACCCTCACGGGTCCCATGGGCCTGTATATAGGCTGTCCTTGGGGCTTCCCTGCTTCTGCCCCTTTCTATTCTAGTTTTCCTGACACTTTCCTTGGTCAGGTCCGTTTTTCACCCATCCGTCTGCTGAGGGCGGACCCTGGCCACTATCTTGGTGATCCTGGAGAACCCCCAGGGACCTGGGGGCAACCCCGCCTGTGTTTGGCCCTATCACGCTTCTTCCGGACATCCCCACCCCATCCGGGAGGCCCACCACCCCTGATGTGTCACCTCATTCTTGTCCTCTCCACTCACTCTCAATGAAATCCCCATTCCTTCTGGAGAGAAAAAAGGAGAAAGGGAGGCAGAAGTCAAGATCTGGGTGTGGATGTGCTGAGTGTCTGTTGGGGTCTCCCAATCCCTACAAAGTATCTGGCTCACTCGCTCCCACACATCCAGCCACCCCCTGGCCACCCCTTGGCCATTTGCCTTTCCATCCAGGCAAAGCCCAGGGCTCCAACCTCTGAGAAGATCTCTGAGTCAGAAAAGCCCTCCAGCTGATGTCTTGGCGCCTTCTCCTGTCCCCCGGGAAGGGCAAGCTGTGAATTTATTCTTGATTAGCTAATAGATGCTAATGTATGCGCCAGGAGGGCCCAGGGGTCCTGGGCTGTAACCAGAGCAGCTCCTGCCTGGGCTGAGCTGTCAGAGGGGCCGTGCTTGGGGGACTCGGCCCTTGTCTCCCCATCCACACAGGTCACAGCCAAGGTCGAACAGTCTCTGGCTCTTGCGCTCTCCGAGACATGGGAATGCGAGCTCAACAAGTGGTTCCAGATGGTGTGGGCGCCATGCTGAGAAGCTGCTGGAAGCCAGATGCCTCCAGGAAGCCATGGGCCCCACCGCCCCCAGCACAACCCTGAGTCCCGCCCAGAAGTCTGCTCTGGAGTTGGATCCAATCACATGTGGCTGTGCCAGGGACCCCAAATCCCCATCGACCCCTTGCCGACAAAATCTTCAACCACTAGAGATGCCTAGGCAGAGGCTGCCCCTGTAAGTGCCCGTCTAGTCTTGTTTTGTGTTCTTAATAAGCTTCCAGATTTCTGACTTTGCTTGCAAGACTGAGCTCCCGGAGACATCGGGCCGGCATCCCTGGGTAGTGTCCAGCTGTCCACCCCCCAGTCTGGGGCTACCTGCCTGGCGGTAGGTGTGCCGCATTGATTCCACAGGTAAGGGGAAAACAAGCAAAGAACAATTACAAAGTCTCTAGACTGATGTTTTTTTTTTTTAAATTCAATTCATTTAAACTAAACAAACACACAAACGGTTTCCTCATTTCTCCCACCTCTTTGCCTATGGCCGCTCATGATGTGCTCCCCACCTGCTTCCTGCTTTGCGTCGGACTCCCACCCCAGGTTCTACCCAATATCCATTCTCCCTTTTCCCAACCCGTGCCTGGCATACTTTGCCCCGCATCTTTCATCTCTCCTAAAGTCCAGCAGTGACTCCTTCAAGGACGAGATTCCAGGCCACCTCCTCCAGGAAACCCTCCCAATCCAGCAAACCTAAATGCTGACTCAGCTGAATTAAGACCCAGCATGGACCAGATCAGCAATTTCCGAGGTCCTGCTAGCGTGGACATTTTGGTTTCTCTGGGAAATGAAGAAAAAAGAGTCTCCGGGACTCAGGACTCAGATCCGTACAAGCCCCTCTGGGGCCTCCCACTCTGCTCCTGCCCTAAACCTCAAGTCCTGACTTTGCTCTCAAAATAGTCCACCACCCAGAGCCACCCCAGTGCACCTGCGCCCAGCCAGGTGCTGAGCCATGGGACAGGAGCCCACGAAGACCCCATCAGCCTGTGGTGGGCAGGACCCTGATTCAGCAGAAGAAAGGCCAAGGTCAGCTAATGGTCCACAAATGCCATTAGCCGTGGCGATGACCGATTCCACCTGGGGTTTGCTGCAGTAAATCCCATTCAGTGGTTTTATAACACCCATGGCAGGTCAGGAAGCAAAGCCTGGCTCAGCTGCCACAGAGCCGCCTGGAGGAGCAGTACGCAGCTACTGTCTACAGGTGATGACACCCCTGTCCTACCGCGCAGGTGAGGCCAGCCTGGGGAGGCGAACTCACACACAGCCTCCGGACACGTCCAGGCCCGTCTCAGCGGGGCCTTCCGACCAGTGACCCTTACTGAGTCACCAAGGAGAGTGAATTATTTATTATGCATAGAGCTGCTTAGAGAGAGCTGGGCCCATAGTGAAATCTCAACAGATGCTGGTTATTACTACTTTCTCAGCACATCAGCTACCACTCGATGGTTTCCTGAGCCTCATTTACACCCGTTTCCGGTTTTCATGACATCTGTGCTCGTCTCTAGTTTAATCTAGTGATGTTTAAAAAAATCGGTATATATTCTACTTCAATATAGTTATTCATAGTAGAAATCACCCTATGTATTCACATTTTAAAATTTAAAACCAATGCCATTTGCCATAATAGGAGATAGTACAACGTAAGCCCGAGGCCCACGTTCTCCGGCAGAGGGACGGGCCCGCAGGTGGTGGACAGGTGTTAATGGCAGCCTCGCAATCGGGATCTCAAAGGGGTACCTGCACTCCCATGTTCATGGCAGCATCATCCACGATAGCCAAGATGTGGAAACAGCATGTCTGTCGATGAATGAATGGATAAAGAAAATGTGGTGTATATATACAACGGAATATTATTCAGCCATAAAAAGAAGGAAATGCTGCCATTGGGGACAACAGGGACAAACCTGGAAGACATTGTGCTAAGTGGAATGGGCCAGGCAGAGAAAGACAAATACTTCATGCATGATCTCACTTGTATGTGGAATCTAAAAAAAAAAAAAAGAAAAAGTCAAACTCATAGAAACAGAGAGTAACATGGTGGTTGCCAGGGCTGGGGGTGGGCGTGGAGGAGAAGGGCACATGTTGTTCAAAGGACACAAACTTTAATGTGTAAGATGAATAAAGGCTGGGATGCAATGCACACCACGGTGACTACAGTTAATTGTACACTTGAAATTTACCAAAAATGTAGATCTTGACCACTCTTCCCACCAAAAAAAAAACCAAAAACACCCAAGATAACTATGTATGGGGATGGATGTGTTCATCAACTTGATTTTGGGGATCAATTCACAATGTCTATGTGTACCAAATCATCACGTGGTACACTTTAAGTATATACAGTTTTATTTGTCAATCATATCTCAGTATAGCAGGGAGGAAAAAAAAGTGTCTAGCAATGAGTGAGACCTTCCCCAGGTGGCAATGGAGGGATCACCAGCGAATGGCATCCGTGGTTTGATGCCAGTGTGTGTGATCTATTTGTTTTCCAGCCAGACATCTTGCATTTATCAAGCGTTTACTATATGCCAAGCACTGTTTTCAGTGATTCCTACATATTCAGAGATGTAAGCATCACGATGATCTTGTGAGTCCCGGGGCAATTGTTATTCCCCTTTTACAGATGAGAAAACCAAGGCACGGAGTGAGTAATTTTCCCAAAGATACATAGCTACCAAGTGACAGAGCTAGGGCTTGACCCAGAGAGGGTCGTCTGGAGACGACCTGACTCCAGAGAGGCAGTCTAGCCTTTCCTGCCTCAGGGGCACTTGTGCAGTTCTCTTGGGGGAGGTGAACCCCCTGAATCTGCCCTAAATCATAGGTGGGCAAAAAGTCTCCAAAATGATGGAGATTCAACTTCCTGCCAGAGCAGGTGGGGCAGGGCCAGATATTGATTTGATTTTGGGGTTTTTTTGGGGGGGGGGTTATTTTGGTTTTGTTTGTTTTTTGTTTTAATATTTTATTTATCTATTTCTTAGAGACACACAGAGAGAGGCGGAGACACAGGCAGAGGGAGAAGCAGGCTCCCTGCAGGGAGCCCGATGCGGAACTTGATCCCAGGACCCTGGGATCACGATCTGAGCCAAAGGCAGATGCTCAACCACTGAGCCACCCAGGTGCCCCTGATTTGATTTGTTTTCAATGAAGAATTGCCACATCATGGGGGAGCATTCCCCATTTCGCAGTTTCTTTCACCCTGCCTACTGCAGGGTGACCCCCCCCAGGACAGACATCATACCTTGTCCTATGCATGGCTGCATCGGGAGCCCCATACCATGCCTGGTGCATCAACAGCAGCAGATGGGAAGACATAGCATGACTCTCCTGCCATGAAGCACGTGTCCTGAGCATCCTGGTGGGTGGGGTCCTTAGGAGGGGCTTGTTCTCCAAAGGCACAGGTCCCGTGTGCATGTGATGGTCCCAGAGCAGCAACAGACTCTGTAGATGTGACTCTCAGCATCTCTCTTGGGGCTGGACCTCCTCCCTGCACCCTCTTCGCCTCAACTCTGAGATAGGAAGGCCATCCCATCTGGGCTGGGATCTCCCCAGAGGAGTGGCAGGGAGCAGTGATTAGAGCAAAGTCCCAGAGTCACACTGTCAGTGTTCAAATCCCAAATCTGCCAGTAAGTAGCTGTGTGACATGGGCAAGTTGCTTGGCCTCTCTGTGCCGCAGTGTCCTCATCTATAAAATGAACATGATAGTAATGACATCTCCCGTAGAGGGAAGTGTGGGGATTAGACCCAGAGGTGTTCGGCACACAGGGGGACACCCTACAAGGTCAGCTATTGCTTGTTTTGTTTGCTTCAAGCTTCTGATCCTAACCCAGCAAGAGGCGGGGGAGAAGCAGGTGAAAGCAAACCACGAAGAAAGTGGCCGCCAACCAGAAATGGAGAAATGCTCACCCCAAAGCAGCACCCACCACACTGTGGTTGCCTCTGCAGGGCTGAGGAGCCAAGTTCTCTTCCAACAGGACAGCCACCCAGACCTCACTCGAGCCGTCAGCAACAAAACCTGGTTTCAACCTCAGACCTGAAAGAAGTGCAAATTTACTAAGTAAATGAAATGAAACCCCAAAGTACTGCAAGTCCAAACAGACAGCAGCTTCCCCTGGGGAGGGAGCTCCTGGCCCATCACTGGAGCCTGAAAACAAAACTGCGTTGTTTTCCCCTTCTGGGGGTGATGGGGACGGCTGTGGACCCGAGGGGTGCAGCCCAGAGCAGGTTTCCCTGGGGAGCTGCAGGAACGTGGCATTCCCGAGGCTTCTGGGCAAGTTCTCATGGCCTTGGATTTTTGTTTACAAAGCAGAAAACATCGTGTTCCAGCACTGAAGCTGGGGAGCAGGCTCTGTGGTGTGGGGAGCCCTGGAAAAACTGGAAGACCATGCTCCCTCTATCCCCCTGCCCTCACCAGCCATTCTGCTGGGGTTGCTGGGTACAGACCAAACGGGCTTCTCTTTGCAGACCATACGGCTTTAGGGGGACAGAGGGCAGGGGACAGAGGACGGGCGGGGGACAGAGAGAAGCCCACAGCGACTGACGAAGTGGCACAAAGCCACCTGATTTCATAAGACTTTTGAGCACGGGGTGCTACGGCTAAGTGGTAGTGGGAAATTAGGAATCACGGTAGAAGACGAAGGCCCACCAAAGAGTTGATGGAGCCATGAGCATTCACATTTTTAAAAATTATGAACCACGAGATACTTCCAGACAAGTGCACAATACATATTTATTACTATTAGCAGGGTTACAGGTGATACACGGCGCCCTCACACCGGATCAAGACGCAGATGTTCCAGCAGCGTATCAGACGCAGAGTCCCAGAAGCGCTCGCGCTCCTGCCGGCCCAAATGCAGCCCCCTCAGTTCTTCAAGGTCATCACTGTTGTGACTCCGGGTGTTGGCTTCCTTGTTGTCCTCTTGCTTTTACACAGCCTGAGCCAGCTGGTCCAAACAAACACTACAGTGCGGTGTGGCCTGATTTGGGACACAAGGTGCCTGGGATTATTTATTATATATTCTTTTGTGTCTGGCTTCTGGTGCTTCAACCCCATCCTCTCCGCTCTTGATGGTGAGCCTTTGGGTGAGTGCTTCCGTGCTGTTTAGCCCCTCCACCGTGGATGGACGGCTGGGTCTTCCTACAACACGCGTCTACTTCCAGTGCGGCTGCAGGCCGTGTCCTTGGACATGCCTCCTCCTGCACTCGTGCCATCCATTTCCTCTGGGGACACACCACGGGGGCAATGCTGGCCATGAGGTCATTGCATCTCCAGCTCTATGAAACAACACCAAACTGCTTGCCGAAGGGCTCCTGCCATCGTACGCGGTCCCCAACCTCGAGAGCAGGTTCTGGTCACTCCACACTTGGTGCTGTGGGAGCATTACCTTTTGATGCAGGAGGCCAGTCCCCCAGATAAGCATCCTGAGCCAGGATTGGGGACCCTTCATACCTGGATGTGACTCCTTTCTACCCGGGAGGCCAGCCTGCAAGCTGCACAGCTCAGAGGCAGTGACCCAGAATGTCTAAGAGAAGCCTGTTGGCTGGTTCTGCTTCCGTTCGTTAGAGGGGAATGTGCGGATGGAGTGGCCCAGAATGGCCCGCGGGGAGTGTGTAGCTGCGAGGAATCCACTGTACTCAAGACAGAGTGGGGGGGGGGGGTGTCTAAGAAACAGCATCTAGATAATACTATCCCACATCCAGAATCGATCTCTTACAGATTCATTTGGAACCTTTAATTTACCAAGAAGAAAGTTCCAGGTTGGTCCTAGAGAGTCTTTAACTAGGAACAAATGCTAATCCCTCTTTTGAAAAAAGGAAAAGCAAGCGGGGCTGAGAGTCTCCAGGGCCCCGGGGCTGCCCAGAAAGGACTAACAGTGTTTACCTCTGTGTTTAGGATTTCCTGGCCAGCCTCAGGCTAGCACAGGTGAGCTGGTGACAGGGCGTCGTGCCTGAGGTGTGAGCCTCTGGACCTAATCTAAACGGGGAGTCTCCTGGACTCAGAATCAGCCTCGAGCACTGTCCAGAGCCCCGAGGACAGCTTTCCTGCTTGTGTGCATTCCACTCTGTGCCATCACTTTATGTGCACACACAACGGAGTGTATGTGCAAAGTCGTGGGACAGTACTTTATGACTGCTTTACTGAGATCAATCCACGCACCATAAAATTCACTCTTTAAAAAAATAATAATAGGGATCCCTGGGTGGCGCAGCGGTTTGGCGCCTGCCTTTGGCCCAGGGCGCGATCCTGGAGACCCGGGATCGAATCCCACGTCGGGCTCCCGGTGCATGGAGCCTGCTTCTCCCTCTGCCTATGTCTCTGCTTCTCTCTCTCTCTCTGTGCGACTATCATAAATAAAATAAAATAAAATAAAAAAATTAAAAAAAAAAATAATAATAAGGCACGCCTCAGCATGCCTATCCCCTGCATGGCCTTGGCGGTTAAGGAGCTTCAACAATCATCACCACTATCTTAATTCTAGAACTTTTTCATTCCCTGAGAAAGTCCCTATCCATGAGCGGTTGCTCTCCATCCCTCCCTCCTCCCAGGCCCAGACAACCCCTAATCTGCTTCTGTGGCTATGGCTGCTCTTCTTCTGGACGTTTCCTATAAATGGGATCATGCACAATAGGGCCGGCTGTGACTGGCTTCTTTCACTCAGCGTCATGTTCTTAGCATGTGTTGTCACGTGTGTCACTACTTCCTCCTTTTGGTATGGCCTGATCGGAGCCGTTGTGTGGCTATTCCACATTTTTGCTTATCCATGCATCATGTGATGGTATCGTTGAGGGAGACAGACAGATGGACAGACAGAGAGGCAGAGATGGAGAGAGAGAGAACATCAGAGGATCATATTGGGATTGGGGGAGGGAGCCAGTGCATGTCTGAGATATCTCCGTAGCCAAATGGGAACCGGATCCAGAGTACCAAGCCTGCTGTGTGACCCTAGGCAAGTCCCTTGCCCTCTCTGAGTGCCAGTTTGCTAATATAGAATAAAAGAGGTGGATCCTCCAAAGCATCTTTAAGATCCCTTTCTTTGACTTTCCACATCCCAAGCAATGCCCTTGAAGGGGTAACCCACGAACTGTGGATTATCAGCTGTTGCCATCTAGTTGGAGAATTATCAAATCATTTCCTGAAATCGGATCTTGGTGTTGGGGGGTGGGGTGCTGTGGGCACTGGCTGCCTAAAGAGTCCGTGAGAATCTTTTTTTTTTATTTTTTAAATTTTTATCCATTTATTCATGAGAGACACACAGAGAGAGGCAGAGACACAGGCAGAGGGAGAAGCAGGCTCCATGTAGGGAGCCTGATGTGGGACTTGATCCCAGAACCCCAGGATCACTCCCTGAGCTGAAGGCAGATGCTCAACTGCTGAGCCACCCAGGTGCCCCGAATGGTTTGGTTTGAAGCTTTAGAGACCAAGTCAAAATGGCTTAAGGTTAAAAAAAAAATCATGACTCAGTAACTGGAAAGATCTAGGGAAATTCCAGCTGCCAGCTGGGGTAGGATGGCCCACACCCCTCCCGGCGATGCCGTGAAGTGCATGCACCACCCTGGCTCTCCCCCAGACAGGGGTCACCACCTAATGGCAGGGGTCATGGGGGGGGTGCTGGTCAGGAGAGGAAGGCTGTGTGGGGCCTGAGGCACCAGGGGACAGAGAGTGTGTAGCTGAAAGCCCGTCCTAGGAGGCGAGGATCCAGGGCTGCTTGTCAGCTAAGCCTCCAAGCATTCTCCATCATTCCATCGGTCTTCATTCACAAACACAGGTTCGAAGATAAAATTATTACAAATGTCAAGGCAATGACTGTGGAACATTAACCCCCAAACACAGGGCCCTCCGGAGCCGGTGCCAGCCCTGACCATTCTCTGCACGCAGTGAAACCTTTCCACGGGTAATTTTAACCATGCACCGTTTTTACCTTTCACACCATCTTTAGAAGATGATTTTCACTGTGCCCTGGGTCATCCAGAGGAGGGGGTGCCCCTGTGTGCCAGCAAAGCCCAAGACAACTTCTGAAATAAAACTGAGCGTTCCATCCCCAAAACACCCATTATTCATCCTCTTAAGGACAGAGAGCATGTGTGTCACCCGGCTTAGTGGAGTAGGTCAGGGTGCAGTGATGAGGCGTCTGCTCATCGAAGGGGGGGATGGGGTGCAGGGATCCCCACAGACTCAAAGACCCCAACTCAGGAGGAGACAGAGAGAAGTAGCACACCTCTGTGGATGGCAAGTAACCTCAGGACAATTTAGCAAGCTAGCCCAGGATCAGGCTCCGCAGTCGCATCTCAGAGCATCCCGGGTATTGTTCGTTACACACCATCTGGGCCTTGGCCACGGCCAGGCACACACAAGTCGGGCTGCGGACCTGTGCCACCTGGTACTGTTTGCAGTCTCTAAGAAGTATTAGGGATAGATGCAGGTGGATGTGGGAAACGAGCCCGGTCCCCAATGTTTGCTGCGGAGCCCTGGAAGCAGGTGAGCCAGAAGGCGTGCCTTGGTCTGGGATCGCTAAACACAGAGGATGAAAGTGCAGACCCGGGCAGAGAGCTGAGCCAGAAGGGAAGGGAGGCAGGGGCAGGTGGAGGCAGACGCAGAGTGAGGCTCTACTACACACAGGGGCTTCCCGACAGGACCCGATGAACCACACCCTTGCTCGGCAGCTGGGCTTCTCTGAATGGGACACGAGGATGACCAAGGGAGAAAGGAGAGGCCTCCAGACTACCACGGAAAGGACAATCACAGATGCCACAGCCGTCCTTCACCTCAAGGATGCTCAGAATACAACTTGGAACCCAGCCCTGTTTCAACTGCTTCCAGAAAGGGGACAAGTTTCTGCACGTCCTTGCCCGTCTCCCACACCCTGCCCCTCTGCTCTCTCTTTCCCCATTCCTGAGACCCCACTACTGGGGCTGAGTACTGGAGCTACTTGCAGGCGCTCACGGCAGGGGTAGAGTCTAAGGGAGAGGGTCTTGGGGAGGGGTCCATATATCTGACAAAAGATCAAGTATAGGGCAGGGACTAGGTGTAGTTAAAAACACCCTGAACACACCTAAATCATCCATAAGTGTCAGGAAAACTAGAATAGAAAGGGGCAGAAGCAGGGAAGCCCCAAGGACAGCCTATAAACAGGCCCGTGGGACCCGTGAGGGTGGGTATCCAAGGACACCCAGGGTGGTCTGGGTCAGAGGGTGGAAGGTGTACCCCATGGGAGGGCGATAGTGAAGACCCGACCTGCTGAGTGCCGAGCGTGTTCGGGGCACCTTTCTATGTGCCAAGAGGTTTTCCCAAGTATTTTACCATATAAACCTATTCCATTATCAGGTTCTGTTAGTATCTCCATTTCTCAAATGGAGAAATTGAGGCAAAAAACATGTCTGAGGATTTGAACCCAGAAGGTCTGGCTTCAGAGTGCGTGATCTTAGCTGCTATGTTGATGGTGCCAAACAGTCAGGTGGGCTGTTCACATTTTAAATGGTTACTTTGCTCCCTCTCTGTGCATCTTCCTTTGTGCTGAACACATACAGATGGAGCCTTGAGGGTTACCCGTGCCTACCATGGGGGTCCCCAGTGCTGGCCTGTGCCTCCCACCGGCCGGCTGTGTGGCCTAGGACCCTCCATCCCCACCCGCTGCCAGACACAAAGGGGGGCTGCCGAGAAGCCTGGGCGCCTCCACTTCCCAGAGTCTAGGAACTACACCGGATGATTCCTTGGATTAACCCCCAAGCCCACAGCCCAGCAAAGCTACCCCAGGCCCTCCCTGTGCCCAGCCCCATCCCTCCAGATCCAGTTTCTCCTCTCCTCCCTTCACAGCCGGCCTCCCACAATCTTCTCTCATCTCGCTATGACTCCCAATGGAGCCCTGTGACTGGGGTCCCCGGGGAGCGCTATCCAAGGGCCTCATCCCAAACCCCAGGGGCCTTCCAGACAAGGGGGTGGGGACGGGACTGACAACCCCCGAGGCAGCAGAGAAGGGTGCATGCTGGGAGAAACGTCATTCCCATCCACATTACTCTTGCCTCTTGGGCCATATGCCACGGAAACAGGATTCATAAATATTTTGTACCCAGAAGCCATCTGGGGAGTCTAATAACGAGGAGCTTGCCACAGTTTGTGACATAAGGTGTTTACGGAATGTGTGTTAATTACACTTGTAGCAAAACAAACCTTGCTCTTCAAAGAAGGGGTGTGGGGTGTGGGCGGGAAGAAAGGGCTGGAGCGGGTGGGGCAGGCTGGTGCGTGGGTGGTGGGTGAGGCTGCCAAGACGCCCAGGGCGCCCAGAAAATGCAGGCTGAACGTTTGACCCAGGCAGGAGGGATGGGTGGGGCCCAAGGGGGTCAGAGGAGACTGAGGACTCTGGGACCCTGGACAGACTTGGCGTTCCTGGACAGAAGGGCGTCTGTGTGAGAGGGCCCGCGCACCCTAGACCCTGTCTCCATCAGCGGGTGTTCACCGCCATTCCCGGGGCCTAAGGATGTCCGAGGCGCCTGGATCTGGTGGCCCTTAGCGTCTCGCTGGGGAGGGGTGTTGGCTAGCGAACAGGAAAACAGGAGGTGAATAGGAACGTCATGTTGTCCAGATGTGGGTGGGAGGCGGAGAGTGGGAGGGCAGGGGTTGTGTCGCTCGGCTGGCCAGGGCAGGCCTCTCCGAGCAGGTGAACGTGAGCAGGAGCAGGATTAGGAATGATGACAGCCACCGATAATAACGCACGACAGTCCTACAAGCTGCTCACTGCCCTCGTTCCTTTACTTCCCTCAACTCACCCTCGAGGTAGAGACCGGCAGCTCCTCAAATCAGGTTCCTCTCCCTCCTGGTCAAACAGGAGAGCTACATTTCCCAGCCTCCCTTGCACTTTGGTGCTGCCATGTGACCTAGCTTTGGACAATCACCTGTGCCTGGTCCAGAGAAATCTCCAAGGCAACACCCTGTTTGGGTGGAGCCAAAAGTAGGAACCCGGGTCCCCTAATCACTGCATGGAGGGCGGCCACCCAACACCCATGGGAGCTGAAATAAAGATCTTCTATTATGGCGGCCTTTGAGGTTTGGTAATCATCTGTTCCAGTTTGCCTGGGATTGTGCTGGTCTTAGCTCTGAGAGTCTTGTGTGCTGGGGAACCCCTCAGTCCTAGGCAAACCAAAAGTCTGGCTACCCTAGATTTGGGGATCATCTGACATAGCAGTTAGCCACCCTGACTACCCTGCTGTAGTTACCATGATGACCTTATAAGGTAGGTACTGTTATGATCTCCACTGTGTAAATGGGGATACTGAGGCTGCATAGAGGTGAAGCCATTTCCCTGATGTTGTCTTCCAAAGACCACCTAACCCCTGGGGGGTGGGAGGCAGGAACTGAAATGAGAGTCTGTCTCCTGATTCTGTGCTTCTAACCATAACATTATACTGTCTTTTCAGGGAAAGGTGAGAAAGGGAAGATCTGTGGAAATGCATCCCAAGAGCAGCCCGCCAACTCCTATGTATACTTCAGGACCCACCTGTCCCATCCGTCTCTATTCATTGTTCCCAGAGCGTCTGAAGCAGGAGGAGCTTGTCTTTCTCTCTGGAGACTCCTCAGAGCATCTGGTCCCTGTGATACCTTCAAGCTGTACCTTCACTCCCTATGGTCCAGACAGGATGGTGGATTCTAGAGAGATGGAGACTCTATCGTTTTGGGGTTTGTATTCCTCAGAGTCGGGCACTACCCAGAGCTGATAGTAGGTGCTTAAGAAGCATTCACTGTGAGACACCCAAAGATTTGTTGAGAGCGGAAGCAGAGAACGATGGAGAGTCGGGAGGAAGCACACGGCCTGGGACAAAGCGGATACCCGAGGGGCAGAAAGACAGAGCAGAGAGCCACAGCCAGCGCCCTCCCGCCCCGCCCACGTTGCCACGAGTGTACAAAGGGGTCCTTATGCGGAGTGAGGAGGATGGCTTCGGGGCTGCACCTGCCCTCTGGGGCATAAAGGACCAGCCTTGTGCGATCCTCTCTGTCGAGGCTGCGGTGGTCGGAGGCAGCTCAGAAAGCCTGTGTTCCTGGAGGGGGGACGATGGGACACGATGAGCTCAGGGCACTAATTTGGATTCTTCAGGGGACTCTTGGCTACTACTTTAGGGAAGGGAGAGAGGAGAAGAAGAAAGAAAGACACACGCACAGAGAGAGAGAGAGTTACCACTTCCCTCCCAAAACCTATGTTTTCCCTTTTGAACAAGGGAATAAGTAACTGTTGTTCCCTGGTAACTGCCTGGAAAAATTCCAGAGAGGTGTCCCCAGAAAACTGGGCATCTTCGGAGGCCCCCACCTTCTTGGTTGGAGTTCGCGCCTTTATTTCTGCAGGGAAAGGAGCGCAGCAGGGCAGCTGCCAGAGAAGGCGAGCTGATGGGGCACAGGGAAGAGGAGGGATTTGCTTTCTCAGCAGCAGCACACGCTCCTTTTCCATTCGGGAGGTGTGATTGAACACGCAGGGATCCGGCGTGGGCGGTGGGTCTGGACGCCCACTTTCTTCCATTTTTCTTGGTTCGTTGATTGGCTCATGGATGGACACAAGGCCCGGGTCGCCCCCATCTGTGTTAATCCTGAGAGTTCTGCAGCTACTTTTCCTGGGGCTGCTGATCTGGAAGTATTTCAACCCAGAGGGCAGGGCCGGCCGGACGACGGAGCCCCTGCAGAGGGAAGCCAAGAGATGAAGGCTTTTCTCAACACACTGTTAAAGCCCCTGAGTCCATCTGTGTCTGAAGCGAGATCTCCTTGGATTTTTCTATAACTAGAGCCCAAGGGTCACCATTTGTAGCTTAAATTAGTCTGATTTGGAATTCTGTAACAAATCAGATTATATATCTGCTATCTGTGAACACTGCTGAGAGTCCCAGGTAACTGGACACACCTCTAGCTGCTTCTAAGGAGGGATACCGCAGGGCCCGTGGGAGAACCGTATCAGACCCGTAGGATACAGAAATGCATATTGAGAAACCACGGGCTTCTAGGAAGGCCCATTATTTCAATGTCCTGCTCTCTCTTTGCTGGTCACTGTTGTGTTTGTTCTTAGATCCTCTCCTGCCTGCCTTCCTCCTGCTTTGCTATGTCACCGGGAGCCTGACCCTTGCTTCCCCACACTCCCTTGTCATCGGGCTTTGGGCCAGATTTGGCCGATCGCAAGCCCTGTTGGACCAGAAGCTGGAGGACAGGAGAAGCCAGGGCATTTCTCACTCTCTCTCCTGCCAGGGGCCAACGCCGTGTCCTCTCTGTGGCTCTGGCTCCCTCACACCGTCTTGGGCAACCCCAGTCTGGCTTGCTCCTCACCAGGCCCCAGCCTGGGATGCCAGCCGGCTGCTGTGTGATGATGAATTAACGTCTCCCCTGGGAAAATGAGTGTCAAGGTTAACTGTCCATCCCCAGCTGCCAGCCTCAGTGTGGTCAGGGGAAAACAGTTAACCCATTTAAGAGCAAATATTTTGGAGCTGAACTTACTGGAGATAGAGCCAAGCAGGTTTCCATCCCATAAAAGCAAACATGGGTCAGTAGCATCCCCACAGACCTGCCATTTAGCTGCTAAATGGAAAAGGGTCTGCTAATGATATTGGCCTTGTGGGTTATTGGAAGAAATCCTGTTTAGAGGAACTTCCAGGACAAAGTTGCCAGTGTTTTGATTCATATGCATGTGATATATTAGTTACAATGATCCATACACGGGCTGGGATACAAGTAAATATGTCGATAGGGTTATTTCTTATGCCTATGCAAGATTAACAGCCTAACCCAGAATTACCCAAGGGATGTTCGGGGAATCTGTGTCCTCATGTGCCCCATGTGACATGCTTAGAATTTAAAAAGATAGAGTGCAAGGAAAGGTGAGATCAGGTGCACACTTCTTATTCCAGAATTGTCCTTTTGTTGTGAATCCCAATACCTTCACGGCCCTGATGAACGGGATGGGCATTTGCTGCCCATCTCCTCTTCTAGCTGTGGCACATGGCCCAAGAAACAGACAAGGAGCGAGCGACGAGAGGTAAAGAGGGAAGCAGAGACCGTTAAAGTCCGCGCTAACCCTGGGATCTGGCACCAGGGACCTGAGTGCGAGCGGTCTTGGGTTTTGAGAGGAAGCTGCCGCCCAGCTCCAGGCACCCCGTGTGCTCACCCACCCAAGCGGCTCATGCAGACTCCTTCGTCCCCCTCCTGTCACCTCCTGTTTCCAGCTGGGCAGCCAGGTGATGGGTGCAGCTCCCACCCATCCGTCACAGAGCTGGAACCTGACGGCCACCGTGAGCTCTTGCGTGACCCAAGTGCCAAAAGGTTTGGTTCTGTCCACGGAGTGGACAGGCCTGGGCTTGACCCTGGCCGTGTCTGCTGCCACTGTGCTCCTTTCCCACTTAACACTTTTCCATGGAGATAGATTAAGGGTCAAATAGCGTGATCTTCAAGGCTGGGGATTTGTTTCCAAGTAGTCATCGGAAATTCTGGGAGTTGCAAGGAAGGGGCAGTGGGAAACTTCAGTGCCATCCTGTTAGTGCAGACTCCCCAGGCTCGGGGGCACTGTCCCCAGTGAGCTGCCCTCACTTCACACACCTGCTGCAGGTTTGAGGGTGCCTGGGGCACCCACGCTTCTGACCAACTGACTATGAATTTAGGGGGTCCCGTGACCTGCTCCTGTTCAATAATTTACTAGAATGACTCACAGAACTCACTGTCCTTATTGAGTTGCTATAAAGGCTGCCAAGCAGAACCAGCCAAAAGAACGACACATGGGGTGAGGTCCGTGAGGGTCTCAACTACAGAGGTCCCCTGTCCTCTCCTGGTGGAACCAGGACACATCATTGTCCTGGCACATCAGTGTGTTCACCAACCAGGAAATTCCCTCCCAGAAGCGGAGACAAACACCTACACATTCTTCGTTATGGAGAACAGGATGGTGGGTGGAATCCTATTTCCATCCACATACTGGTCCATCCTGTCCCAGTGCCACCCATGGCGCCTCCTCCCCGGCTATGGGCTGAAACCCAGGAGCAAGAAAGACTAGGGTAAGAATATTGGTGAGCATAAGTTCTTCTACTTGGGTTTTTTCTGTTTCTCCTTCTGCTGAAGACAGAATTTGCATCGCTCTTGGGAAGATACGCCTCTGTCTCTCTCAGCCCAGGGGTGTCCTGCTCTGGCTCCAGGTGTGGGCAGGTGACCCATGCCAATCAGCGCAGCAGCTACACTGACCACCTGGATTTTCTCCAGGTGGGTCCACTCAGATGCAGTCTTCAAACTGTTACTGAAATCGTCAAATAGAGAGGCATTCTTTTTATGCCGAATTTCGTGTTGTAATACTATATGCTGAGAAATTCTGAGAGACATCATAAGGAAAGAATTTGCCTGCCCCGAAGCCACATGATAGAAGCAAAGATGAAAGACAAAAAGTCAAAGAGGCCAAGTCCTGATTGAAATAATTGAAGCCAGTGGCTCAGGCCAGGCCTGAAGACTGGCCGCTCCCCTCTGGACATAGTGATCATGCGTCCAAAAGATTTATTTTTTCATTTTATTTAAAGTCCAGTGATTCTCCTTGAACTCAGTGTTGGTCCTTACAGCTCACTCTTCTCGGGATGCAGGACTGTCTTTCAAGAAACAGTTTCAAACCTTTTTTCTTCAGCTTTAGGAAATTGTTCTTGAATTACAGGGCTTAAGTATTCGCTTCGTTCACTTGCTACTATTCTTCCTTTGGGGATTCCTTTTATCTGTATGTTGGTTCTTTTTTTCCCTCCCGCCATCAACAATTTTTTTCACTTTCTCTCCTAACATTTGCCTCCGATCCCTCCCCACACCTTCCTCCTCTCTGCCTCCTAAAGCCTTTGAAGCAAATGCTTAATCAATTATCCCCTCCCTCCCCACCATCTTCACAGGACTCTCCCAACCCTCCTGTATCAACCAGCCTTAATCCAAACCTGACTTTCTCTCTCAAATGGATTGTCTCCCTCGTCCTTAAGGTATCACTTTCCTTCTTCTGACTTCAAAAGTAGGTGTTGCTTGAATCTCTCGCCTGGTGTCTACACCACCCCTCCAAAGCTCTCTGTGCCCTCTTCTGGAAACACCCCTTTACCCTCCTTCATTCTGCGAAGACTTGAACTCTTAGCTCAACTTCTTGTTTTGTTTTGTTTTGTTTTTCACTCTTGTCTACAACCTTAACATCCACCAATGTTCACACTTTGGCTCTAGTTTCCATTAGATGCATCAGTTTGGGCAAGGGCTTTATTTGCTTGTGCCTCAGTTTCCCCATCTGCAAAATAGGATTAATGATGGTCTGACCTTAGACAGTTGTTGTAATGACAACAGGAGAGAAAGCAAATAAAATGCTAAGGACAATGCCTGGCCCATAAATGTTGGCTCCAACTAGACTTACTATCACTGCTGTCCTTATCTGGCTTGCTGGAGGAGCATCAGTGGCCTCTGAGCTGAAATGCTGGCATGTATAAGGGAAAAAAAAACAAACCTGGGATTTCATTCTCGTGTCCCAGAAGGTACCATCTCAGAGCCATGAGTTTACAAGCTGTTCAAAGAAATGGTGATAACACTTCCATCTCTGAGCAAACCAGCACACTATCAGCCTCTGCTCAAAAGTAATCATTCATAACGATAAGGGAGGGGAGCAGGAGGGTTTTCAACATCAAGCTCAGTGATCACCAATGCATGAGGCTGTTTCACTCCCATGGATGCCCCAACACCTCTCCAAGGGCATATTTCTATGGCCACCAACTGTCCCCCACCTCTCGCCCCCACTGCCATTCTATGCCCACATGGCCCTCGAATCTCCTCTGTTCCTTCCCCATCAGCACATTTCACCCGTGGATTTCATATCTTCACACAAACTGTTTTCTGAAAACTCTTGGCCTCCCCTCCAGTGATTTGTCATCAGCAAGTAGAGTGATGGGAAGGGCCTCTTCATTAACCATGATGATTCACAGAGTTCCATGCAAGAGCCCATAAAAAGCAACCTTTATTTTCCCTAAATAATATAAAACCGTCATTAGTCATCTCACCCGATCCCTGTCCTGAGTGACCTTCCTGTTCATTTTACCTTCTACAAATTAATGGACATCACTATATTTTGGGGTGCACATTTGGGATGGGAGGTCAGTAGAGTTGCCCAGAAGACCTCTGCCTTCCTTTCAATAAAACATCATGCACTGTGGTTTCAACCCATTTCTATTTTTCTTACTTCATATACCTGGGCAAGGGTCTTCCATACTCAAGAGTCCAGGCTTTGTGAACCAACACAACAGAACTCTGAATAGTGTTCCTCTCCTCCTGCCTTCACCAAATCTTGAATTTACTGGCTGGGATGAATACTTAGGTCAACATATGGAGGACAGCATCCTTGTCTAGGAAAACAACCTCCACAATGTGCTGGCCCATCAGAAAACAGACTGAAATTATATGCTGAAGCACAGTGGAAATTTTCCTCTGCATGTTTTATGTAAACAAGTTCATTTGTTCATTCAATGAATCCACAGTTCTTCAAAGGCCCTGTTTATATTAAAAGAAAGAAGCAGAAAGATTTGGATTGGCTGGCAGCCAGCTCTACACCTACAGAGTTGTCAAGCTGTTAGAGCAACATTCAGGAGCTCAGATGTTTATGTTGAGATGTGCTCTTAAGCCAAAAGTAAAATATTGTTTTTGGATGCACCAGCCAGATGTGTGAGCAATGGAATCACATCTTCAGAGACAAAATGACCAGTGTTTTGCAAAAGGGCAGAGCTGAGCTAAGAAGGGCCCTCAGATCATGGGCAGCCCCGAGGACCCACGTTTTCTATGTCTTACAGAGCAGCACACAGAGGCTTTTACCTTAGGTAATTTTAAAGCGACAAAGAAGAGAAAGTGCCCAATGTCAAGACATTAACATATGACAGTCTCTGGTCTATTTCTTTGGATTCTAGAAAAAAAACATCTACCCACTAAAGACATAAAAGTTGAGTCCTTTCCCAGTCTGGTGTCTTCTTGTATTTACTGTTTATGAAAAGCATGTAGTAATCAACTAGTAGCTTCAAGAGAGGATTTGTGAGAAAGAAAGTCTTGTACCAGTCGGGATTCTTTGGTGGCTGGTGACAGAAACTCCAACTCAGGCTGGATTCCCTAAACCAGGGATTTTACTGGGCCACAAATCTGAAGTAGGGTGTCACCATGTGGGTCTTTCTCCACCTTTCATTCACTTGGGTTGACTGCATTCTAGGCAGACTTTGCACACCAAGCATAAAGGGGCCACCATCTCCTCCATCTCAAAACCTTAACTTCTCAGCAACAGCAAGAGAAGGAGAGTAACTTTTGCAGTTACTCTTGCTGATGGCTGAGAATTGGCTTTTATCAACTCTGATGGGGTCACATGACCACATCTCAGCCAATCACTGCAGTCACGACAGCCTTCTGATTAGCATGGCCCTGGACTCTGCCAAACTGTAGGAACAGAGATAGGGAAGGGGTGTCCTCCAAAGAAAATAGGATTGACTGCAAAGAGAAAGGAAAGTGGATTTGGGAGCAGAGAAAAATCTGGTCTGAAAAAACACAGAATAGAAAAAAAAATTAAAAAAGAAAATGAGTGTGTTTGGTTTGCAAAAGATTATAATTAAGATGAATCCTGGAATCTTCAAGTTGAAAGCACCATCCCAGATCTAGACCAACTTTCCAAACATCTTTTTTAAAAGCAACCCAAAGTTACGGAAACGTCCACCATGGAAACACCAGGACTGAACTATTTGGTTTAAAGAGGAAAGGGAATGGAGGGAAAAAAAAACTCACCACCCCTTCTTAATTTTCCCAATGCTGGCACTTTTCCCCAAGCTCCTCCTCAGAAATTGAGGGAAGACCTCTAAAAACTGCTGGGGTCCCCACATGACTTCAGAGGTTACGTAGATAACTGCCCTAGAATAACATCGCCTCCGCAGCAAGAAGAGGCTCTTTCTAGCTCAATTCTCCTTCACTTTTGCTGATTTTGTCAAGGGGAAAGTCAAAGTTTAGTGTTGATATATTTTACTCAATTTTATAGCTCTTGCTAATGCTTATTTGAAAGATAAGAGATCACAGCCTTGGGCTCAGAGCCCTCTATAGGTCACAGTATTAGGCTAGAATTTAACATAAATATTTTTGTTTTAATTGCTTTGATTTTTAGTATTTTCTTCTGTTTGGGAACACGATGCTGGTGTTCCATTTTATGATGGTGACGTGTACGTATGTTTGTTTCTTTTTTTCTTTTCCCTCTTTTGAGTCACCCAGCTTCGTCTCCCTTCTGGACCCTGGGGCTACCCAAGGTGGCTCATCATCCTTTAATCAGTGATTTTGGCTTTTTAAAAAAATTATAATGAAACTATGGCTGTGTCCAAAGATCAGAGCTCTACTCATGATTTCTAGCAGTGCTTGCCACCAGGCTCAACCCATGTGCCAGATGCCCTTCTAGCTACTTGGCAGTACAAACTCATTCAATCTTCAAAGCCACCCTGGTGGGTATGTTTGGGGATGATCTATATTTTCAGGTAAGGATACTGAGGCACAGGGGGCTGGAGTCACGGGAGCAGAGACTTGAACCCTGGCAACCCGGCTCTGAAGCACTCCCATAGCACTCTTCGGGTTCTGAGAGCTGCCCTTTGTGCCCCGTCAGAACAGGAACTACAGCCTGCACTGTCTGGGGCTTGCGAGCTCTTTCAAATCGATTGCCTTTGATCGTGAACCTTTTTGGGGAAGCCTCTGAAGGACTAGGAACTCATCTTTCCAGCATCTCGGTTCTCCTCACCCTTTCTCCTCGTTCTCTGACCCTCAGAGCTGGTGTCCAGCACCCAAGACAGAGTCTATCCTCCCTGTGTGGAAAATAGAGGAGAAAGCCAAACAACAACAATAATAAAACCTCTTAGCCTCATGACATTGAAAATTCCAGCCATGGGCCCATGAGGTCTCAGGAGGGGCTCCCAGGGGAGAGCCAGGTCCTGCTCTGAGAGAGCATCATGCCTCTCCCTGTATGTGCAGAACTATAATCACATTTTTTTTTTTTAGAGAGGGAGAAAGAGCAAGGAAGGAGCAGAGGGAGAGAAAGAAAGAAAGAGAGAGAGAGAGAGAGAGAGAGAGTGAATCCTAAGCAGGCTCCACGCTCAGCATGGACTCAATCCCATGACCCTGAGATCATGACCTGAGCCTAAATCGAGAGTCCCACGCTTAACAGATTGAGCCATCCAGGCGCCCCTCCAATCACATCCCTTCATCAGGGGCCTTACTTTATTCAATGAGCCATCTGCCAAAGCCATGCGACCATTCAAGGTGTGCTCCCAGTGGGTGAGAGTTTGTAGGCATCTGTCCCACTGGCATCTCTCTCTCCAACATCTGGGATCCTCAACCAAGCAGCTGCCTCCTCACCCACCATCCCTGTCCCCAGCCCGTCTCTCGCTAGTCCTCTGCTACTTCTTGCCTCTTACCAAAGGAGAAAGAGGTTCTTTTCCAAGTTCCCCAGCTGCAGAGGTAGCCAAGGAAAGGGGCCCTTAAAAAGCACAAAGATTGTGAAAGAGGGAGGAGGAGGAAGCCAGGACTCAGCAGAAGGGTGGCGGGCATGGGGAGGCTGGGACACCATGCTGAGGCACTTTGAGAGATGGCCGGAGAGGACAGTTAGAAAGCCTGTCCCTTCATAAAGAGGAGGCTACACTCATTGAACCCACCATCCTCAAAGAGATTGCAGGTATTGGACATTTCATTATGGCCAAAAATGGACTTTGACAAATTGCCAGATAGAAGTTCCAGGTGACTCAGTCGGTTCTAAAAAGGCTGTTTCTGGACACTGCTGAGCATTGAGGCTAGTTTCCCTTAAAGATGGTGGAAGAGACAAAATCCGGGGTCTTGTTGGGCCTGCTTGTTGTCCACCCCATATCTAGTCTCACTTCTCTTCCTTGGGAACAGAAGTTCAAGTTTAGCAGGGCACATGGCTTCTTAGAAGGAAGATGACTTGAAGAAGAAGAAGAAGAAGAAGAAGAAGAAGAAGAAGAAGAAGAAGAAGAAGAAGAAGAAGAAGAAGAAGAAGAAGAAGGAAGATGACTTTGCCCAGCACCCTGGCACTGATATCATGTGTTGAAGTAAAAGCACAAGAAATCCTGTGTGAGATTTCAGGGCAGAGAACAGGCTGAAGCAGAAGACGTGCCTTTTGTGTTCTGACCCCATTCCTCCTTCGGGCTACCTGGAATGTGGACACTATGGCTGGTGCTCAACAGCTATTTTGGGCCATGCGGTAGCCATGAGGATGAAACAATCCATGGTGTAGCAGCAGTAGGAAAGGTCTGTGTCTCTGATGACTTCATGGAGCTTCCACATTGGCCATGGCTATTTATCCCCCAAACTTCCTTTAAGTAAGAGAATACAAAAACATACATGTTTTTAAGTCACTGTTCTATCAGATTTTCTGTTTTATGTAACTGAATACAAGGGACAAGTAGTTTTGGGGGCTGACCAGGGTGAGGAGAACTTCTGAGGATCAAGCCAACACTTCTCAGCATGCACTTCAAGTCCTTCACAATCACAAACCAACTTTATCACCAAATGTTCCCCACCTGTCCCAGGACCCACCAGACTCTCTTCTCATTCTCACCTTCTTACCACCTCCTCTGCATGCCACGCTGCCTCCCACCTCTTGACCTGGCCCAGCCTCACTCCTCTGCTCCACAGATCTCACCCCATTTCAGAGCTCAACTTTTGATTTCCATCTCCATACTCTTTCTCAAATGTTCTGGGAGATACCTTCTGGAATGTCCAACTAGTATTGAATGATGTTACATCACAGGCCCTGGTTGGAGTTTTCTCTAAGTGTTTTCAGAATTGCACTGCTGTGAGGGCACCATCTCAGGGCACCCAACTCCTGGTTGGGTCCCTCCACCAGATTATCAGTCAAGGAAACATCCTCCCCAGCCAAGTAAAGGACAGACCCCCAAGTCGTCTACCTTTAGTGAATGCAGGTTGCTGACTCCCTCAGAGAGTTGAATGTTATTCAGAACACACACTTTGCACATTCTGTTCCATGGCCCAGCATGTTTGTCCCCTCATCAGCCAGGCCCAAATCCTCACCACCACCTACAAGTTCTGCATGGTTGGCCCTACCAGCCTCTCCTCTCACTGCACCTGCTCATTTATTTACCCACTACCCATGCCCCCAGCCAAACTGGCCTCCCTGATGCTCTTTGAGCATCCACCCCCTGTGCATCTCCACACTAGCTGTTCCTTCTGCCTGCGGTGTTCCTTCCTGGGTCTCCAGTGAATGTCACCTCCTCAGTGAGGCCTTCTGTGACCAGCACCAGTAGAATAGCCATCTCCTTCTCCCAGTTCAGTCACCATCATACTCTTTCTCAACACACACCATAATCTGAAGACATTCCCAAGCTTCAAGTCCCCTTATGCCCTTTCTGCGTGGTGTCCTCCAGTGCCCAGAGCACCTGTACATGCACCATAAATATATATTTATTGAGCAAATGAGTGGATGAGTGAGTGAACAAATAAAGTGAAGGTTCTACCTCTTTCAAGCGGGTTGGTGTGGGACTCCAAGCAAGACATCACACCTTGCTGAGCCTCACCTTCCCCATCTGCAAAGCCGTGCTAATTGGGGAAAGCTTTCTCTATAGGCCAAATTAGATTATTTTTCTTTAAAGCTTGAGTAGAGGGAAGCTCTTGCAAAACCATGTATTGTCACGCAGAGGTGATATAAGCCAATTAAATTCGACTTTCACACCAGTCCTGCCCAAGCTCTCCAGCTCACATGTGAGCAAGTGGTGTCTTGTCCAAGGTCACACAGCAGAGCCTCTACAGGACCAGCTCCTGGGCTTGACCTGTATCACACTGAAGCTGGGATGCCATTTACCCAGAGGTGGTGTTGATGGAGAACCCAGTATGTGCCGGACACTGACAGAGACACCGAGGGGACAGTGTGGACAAGCCAGACCTCCCTCTGACCATGGGGAGCTGAACTGGTGGAAAAACAGGTGCCAGACAAGTGAGATAAATATTTCAGAAAGAAACACTCGTGAGCCTTGGCCAAGCTGGCCAGGCAGGAATGACTTCCATGAGGAGGTGACGTTTGGCTGAGTCCTGAAGAGTGGGCAGGACTTAGCCAGGCACAGAGTAGGGGAAGGCTCATGAGACATGCAAGAGCATATGCTAAGTCCTAGAATCACAGAGACAGAAGGGTTGGTGCCAAGAAACGAGAGATGGAGAGGGTTTAAACAGAGGAGAGAAAAGACCACGTTTCCGATGCCAAAAACCAACTCTGTTCACTAAGGAGGGCACAGATTAAAGACAGCAGAGTGGCAGCAGAGAGGACCTGAGAAGGTCCCTGTGATGGTCTAGGTGCAAAATGGTGGTGCGTGGACTGGATGTTAGTAGAATTTTAAAAAAAATAATAGCTTTATTGAAATATAATGTGCATAACCATAGTGCTCACCCTTTAAAGGCAGATAATTAAGATGTTCCTATCTGCTCATGGAGCTGTGCAACCATCACCATGATCTATTCCAGAACATCTTCATCACCCCAGAAGAAACCCCAGACCCCTTAGCAGGCACTCCCCACCCCCACCCCAGCCTCGGGCAACCACTGGTCTACTTTCTGTATGTTCGGACTTACCTCTTGTGGACACTGCATACGGATGGAATTACACGGTACGCGGTCCTCTGCAGCTGGCTTCATTCGCCCAGCATCATGTTTGCAAGGGGCATCTGTGCTGTGGCCCGTGTTCCTTTTCATCGCCAAGCAGTATTCCACTCCAAGCAAACATTTTGTTGCTTATCCATTCATCAGTTGATGGGCTTTTGGGTTGCTTCCACCTTGGGCTGCCGTGAATACAGCTGCGGAGAGCATCCATACTCAGGTTTCCGTGTGCTTATCTGTTTCCCGAGCTCTCGGGGATACATCTAGGCGTGGAATCGCCGGATCCTGTAACCCTGTGCTGAATTTTTAAAAAAATATTTTATTTATTTATTTATTCATGAGACAGAGAGAGAGAGAGAGAGAGAGAGAAAGAGAGAGAGAGAGAAGGGCAGAGACACAGGCAGAGGGAGAAGCAGGCTCCATGCAGGGAGCCCGACGTAGGACTCGATCCCAGGTCTCCAGGATCATACCCCGGGCTGCAGGCGTTGCTAAACTGCTGAGCCATCCGGGCTGCCCCCGTGCTGAATTTTTTGAGGAAACCCGAGACTGTTTTCCAAAGTGGCTGCGCCACTTCACGTTCCCACCAGGAATGTCTGAGGCTTCCCATTTCACCAGCTCCTCACCGACACTTGCTATTGTCTGATCTTTTTGCAGACAGCCGTCCTCCTGGGTGGGAAGTCGTACCTCCTTGTGGTCTGGATTTGCATTTCCCCAGCAACGAATGATGGGGAACATCTTTTCATGTGCTCATCACTTGATGGCTTCCTCGGAGAAATGTGTCTTCTCTCCCTTCACTGGCTTGCCAGGCTGCTGGTTTTCATAGCTGCTGGGTCTGTGTTGTTTTTCAAGGCTCCCCCCAAGCTGCGGAGAGGGAGATGGGGTTAGGACAAGTTAAAATTGCACGAAGCTTGCTGTTCTTCCTAAGAGTCGGTCATTTTTCTTGCACAAACACTCCTATAGTTGTGAGCTTTCAGTTTCTCCCCAGAGTTCTAGACAGGCTGGTTTTGACAGTTTGTCAGTGTTCTCACTGCTTTTATGGAGGAGTCGATTTTTGGAGGTACTTACGCTGCCATTCCAGAATTGCTTCTAATTGAAGTATCACTGGGATCTTAAGGGCTTACTAGGTGTCAGGCACCTACTGAAGTATGGCATCTATGTAATGCCCCTATAGCCCAAGGAGGGAGGGATTATTACCTCCGTTTTAGACGTGGGGAAGCTAAAGCATCAGGTGATAAAGGGTTGTGTGACTTGCTAGACTTGCTAAATCTCTCGCAGCAGGTGGGCTGGTGGGAGTGGGGGCAGGAGAGACGCCAGGCCCACTTCCCTCCTCTGGGCCCCTCCTAACCCTGGCACCAAGGCCAGCTCTTCCCTAGGGGGACATGTGCAGCTGGGAAAGAGAGCAGGATACTCCCCTTGGAGCATCCCTCACTCTGCTGGCTGGGCCACAGGCTCCCTTCCCACCCCACCCCCACCCATCACATCAGTTGCCAGCAAACCAGCCACTCCAGCCTCTGCCACAGCCCCAGGAGCACCCAGCACTGGGTTTGTTGAGATGCTGGGAGGGTCTGAGCCAGAAAGCGTGAAGTTTTGAAGCCTTGTCAAACTTTAATTTTTATAGAGATTTTCCTGGGGCCATTGGTCCGCTTATGGGTATCTCACACTGGCCACCTTGCAATTTGCAGAACATCTCAAGCACTGGACAAGTGGATGGATAGATGGATGGATAGACAGGTGGATGGAAGGATGAATAGATAAATGGACAGAAGGATATATGTATGGATATATGGATTTCTGGATAGATGGACGGATGGGTGGATGGAAGGATGGATAGATGGACAGAAGGATGTATGTACGAATATATGGATTTCTGGATAGATGGACAGATGGATGGATGGATGGTACCTCATTATGCGATTACTGGTCGTATGAATGAGTTTACCAGACTCTTCCCTCACAACAGGCCTTGTGAGTAGAGCTGGAAGGCAATGTGCAGACCTTTAGCACCAGGGCCAGGAAGGACATCGGGCGACCACAGCCCTGCCGTCAGCTGGAATTCCCTCAGGAGCAGTGGCAGATGAGCCCAAGGAAAATCCTGCCCCAGAAACACGTGTCCTGGAGTTGCTTTCAGGAAAAGTGACATGGACACACCCAGATTCCTGCAGAATCTGGCAAGCTGCTGACTTTTGGGGGCCTCTTTCTCCAAATGAGGTTCATAACAATGGCCAGTCCTGCTCCTAGACTAGGAGTACAGCCACAGGTGAGGATGGAGGTCTGGTCTCCGTGGCCAGGCGGTTGGGCTTCAGATCCCTGCTGTGCCTCTTGGTTTCATAGCCTGGGGCAGGTACTTCACCACTCTGCCCCTCAGAGAGGCTCTGGGGAGGATTCCAGGAATGAATAATGATGGAAAACTCAGCCCAGGTCTTGCATGGCATGTGGTCAGCTCCCAGTAAACATTCACTCTCATTCTTAAGTGCTTGGAGCCGACACTAGCATGCAGTAGGTACTCAATAAGTGTTTCTAGAATGAATTAATTGAATGGATGCTCACAAATTTAGTAATATCATTATTTCTATTTTCTAAACAGGAATCTAGGGCCCGGAGAAAGCAAGGAGCTTGTCTTTCCAGTGGGAAGAGGGCCCCAACCTCCCACTGTCTGCCCAGCTCACTCACAGTGACAATCTCATACACGACATCCAACTCAAACTGGATCAGAAACCAGAGATTTCCAAATTCAGGGCCTGGGGGCATCACATACCAGCTTCTTTCAAATTCCCCTTAAATACCCTTCCTTTGAGAACCCCTGCGGCCTTTCTGGAGGTGGAAGATAGATTTTATGCAGATAGCTCCAGGCTGGAAGGATTCTCAGAATAGCTGCGCCCCTGCCCACCCCAGACCCCTCCAGCTTCTCACCATCTGGTCCCAACCAAGAACCGACACCATCCCCAGCTGTGCTCTTCCCTCTGGTCTGGAGAGATTGATGGCTCCCAGGCCTCCACTGTCTGGCCTCACAGACGTGGTTTTGCTGCAGCCCCGATGCCCCATCCCTCCCTCCTTCTGCCTCATGGCTCCCAGAAGGCCACTTAACCAATGTCCATAATAATGGTCTCTCAGCTTCACCGGCCAATTCTCTGATATCTCATAAAACTGTCTGGAATTTGGCCTCAACAACAGTGTTGGAGAAAGTGGTGCAGGTCGTGGGAAAATACTTGGGAGCCAGAGCCCACATCAGCTGCCCCACCTCCCAAGCCGTGGGCTCACAGCCCACCCCCCCACCCCCCACCCCCGCCACTACTCCCACCCACTCCCACCTGCTGCAGCAGCCTCCAGTCATACCTCGGGGTCACAATCCAGTTCACTCCCACCTCAGGGCCTTTTGCCCTGCTGCTTCCTCTGCCCCTTGGGGTGCAGTTCAAATGCCAACTGTCTTAGTCCACTTGTGCTGCTATAATGAACTAGCTTGGACTGAGTGGCTTATAAACAACAGAAATTTATTTTTCACAGCTCTGTGGGCCAGGAAGTCCAAGATCAAGGCTTCAGCCCACTTTCTGGTTCATAGGTCTTCTTTATCTTATGTCCTCACCTGCTGGAAGGGGTGACGGACCTCTCTGAGGCTTTGCATAAGGGCACTAATCACGTTCACGAGAGCTCCACCCTCACGACCCAAACACCTATCTCCCCAAAGCCCCGTCTCCTTATACCATCACATTGGGGAATAGGTTTCAACATATGAATTTAGGGATGAAAATATTCAGTTCATAGCACCACCTCTCTGGGACCCCTTCCTCGAGCACCCTTCTGAGCACAGCCACATGACCATATCATCTCATCCTGAGTGATCTTCAGACGTCTCACGGCTTGGCTTGCTGGGTCTGAATGTCAGATCTGGGAGGTCAGCCCACCGTGGGATCCCCTTTACCTGGAACCACCTGCATGGCACACAGCATGTCCCCAGTGACCATTTAAAAGGTGGGAGAATTGCTCCATTCACTTAGAATTAGTTTGTTAAGAATAGGCTCACCCAAGACAATAATGTTTTAACAAGGGAATAATAATAATAAAATAATAATAATCACAACCAAAACCCACAGAACGTTCACAGAGTGCAAGGCTTTGCATCTATCATTCATTTAATCCTCCAATGATGTGTTACTTTTGCATATTATTATGCCCATTTCACACCTGACTCCTTGATGTGAGATGGGCATAATAATGAGCATTGGTGTTTTGAATTCCTGTGGAAAGAGCCAGGCGGTGCTTTCATCCTTGGTGTGAGAGCCACTCCCTTAGTTTGCTCCCCTAAGCCCTCGCTGCAGCGTGAGGTGCCATGGAGGTTTCTCCTGTAGAGGCCCAGAACCAGCACACCCGCTCCTTCTACCACTGGCTCCCAATCTGCCTTTCCGTTTGCAGGAAGACTGAGACCCGCCCTGGGGAGGGTCTGCTTCTGATGGCTAAGGGCTCTTTAAAGCACAGGACAGAGGGACCTGGGTGGCTCAGTGCTTGAGGGTCTGCCTTGGACTTGGGTCGTGATCCTGGGGTCCTGGGAATGAGTCCTGTACTGGGCTCCCCCCAGAGAGCCTGCTTCTCCCTCTGCCTATGTCTCTGCCTCTTTCTGGGTCTCTCATGAATAAATAAATAAAACCACAAAACCATAAATAAATAAATAAATAAAGCACAGGACACTGACAAGGGCCCCAGCTTGTGCTAAGTGCTTTCAATGCATTCACTCATTCCTTCACAGAAACCCTGCGGAGTCGGTACTATGATCCCTGTTTCTTTAGACCAGGAAGCCGAGGCATAGAGCAGATGAATGTCTTGTCCAAGGTTACCCAGCAGACAGTCTGCCTTGCTGGTCTGCGCTCTGCACCATGCTCCACTGAGGCTGACTCTCGCCCAGAATGTGACAGGGCTGGACAGAGCGACAGGCTACAGTGTGTCGGTGAAGCCATCCCCCATCGGCTTCGGCTAAACAGAAATGCCAGCAATCCTGCGACTTCAGCTATCTTCCTTCCGCCAAATCCAGAACCCCAAGCAATGGTATGAGGACTAGGGTTCTTCCATCGTCCAGTTCTGATTGTCTTTGTGTTGGCTGCAGTCTGCAGGCTCCACGTGGTGGCAGGAAGGATGCCAATGGTTCCCAACCAACTAACCATTGTTAGTTCCATCTTGAAACCCAGCAGGAAGGAGAGAGCCTTGTATCCACTCCCTCCAGTGAAGGGACTGGAATAGCCTCTCCTGCAATCTGATTGGATAGACTTGACCCATGTGCCCACTTGTCAACCAGTCACCGCAGCTAAGGGAATGATGCACGTTCACTGATTGGCCAGTCAGAGGTGTTCTGTCAACACCTGGGGGGTCACCTCCTCCCAAGGCAGAGAGAAGAGCTGGTCTCTGGGTTGACACTCATGCCCTGGTCAGGAGGAAGGGAGGTGGCATGGGGCACCCCGTCTTCACTGCAGTGCCACGGCCCACACGATGCTCACACTAATGGAACGGGAGTGCCCTCTCTGCTGCATGTGCAGGTATGGCAAATGCTATATTGCTTGAATTTCATGAAGTTTACAGAGTTATGGTGACACAGACTTTTATTTTTCTCTATTCTCCATAGTTGTCTCTTGAATGGATTCCAAAACAGGGCATTTGTGGTCTTACTGGTAGATGTGTGACTAATGGGGACTTCAGGCATCATGACAAGGGGCCAGGGGAGGAGAAGTTCTACAGGAATACTAGGGTTACAATTATGTGAGTCCATCAGACCAGGGGTCCCTGTAGGAACAAGAATATATTAGCTGACAGTGATGAGGCTTCACCTGTGCCAGACCCTATTCTAGCCCTTTAGGTGGATCTTCTCATTTAAATGTTCCCACAGCTCTCCATGCCATTACCCAGCTTTTAGGGACAGTGAAACCCAGGCACAGCAATTTGTGCACCCGTGGCCTCACGCTGGGGTGCACTTATGACCAGCATGGGTTGTCACCTCCCACAATCCTGCTTCCTGCTACCAACACTCCAGTTTCCCCCCTATATTCCTGAAGCCAGCCCAGGGATGAATAATGGGGACTCTAAGGCCAGCCATGGGACTCTTTCCCTTTGCTTATGATTGGTGGACGATGACCCACTTCTGACCAATGAGGTGCAAAGCCTCTGCTCTAGAGTATTCTGGAAAAATCTTTTCTCCCCGAAGTGAGGGAGCTCATGAGGAACATTTCCTTTCTCCCTGTGCCCTTCCTTCCTGCTCTGGATATTGGACACTAGGATACGTCACTCTACTGCTGCTGTCACCCTGGTCCAAACCATCATCCTCTCCCTAGAATATTCTATGCTCTCCACTGGTTTCCCTGCTCCCACCCTCTTCCCTGCATGCCATGTTCAGCTCTTCTGCCTTTCTGCCCAGACGTTCTGATGCTTTCGGGGGGGGGGGGGGGGACTAGTGTCCCAGGTTACCCCCTCCTGGGTGGGCCTCAGCCAGCCTCTGCCCAGCATGCAGGGAGGCCACTGCCCAGTCCTCCTGCTGTCCTATTTCCCTTCCAGTACTTTCCACGCCCATGTTTCCAGTGCAGGGCTGCTCCAGCGTCCCCACCATGCAGCCCGTCCCTGCTACCCTGGGTTCAGCCTCCAGATCTTTCCAGATCCTTCCTGCCCATTCACCCTCTCTCCAGTCAAAGCCTACCCATCCTCTGTCCCCCTCCCTCTGGCCCTGCTCCCTGTGGAGGGACACAGGCCTCACAGTGCCGCCGGAGTAATGGGGAGATATCCCCTAGTTACCTATTTGTGCTTGGCCAGGACCTCCCTGAGCCAGGGCGGGGTGAGGGGGTTCAGACACCATGATGATGGAGGGGGACGAACTGTTCCAGGAACGGCACTCCACAGGCCAACAGGCTGGAGGAGGGCAGCCCCGCGGGGGCAGCACACACTTGCCACTCTCCTTTCTGGCTTGGGTTCAAACAGCTCTTTGGCAAAGACCACGGGAATGGCCCTGGCAGGTGGGACTTGCTCCCACGGGGTGTGGCCAACATCAGGGACAATGGGGAACAGCCCGCAGAGGTACCAGGGAGGCTTGGGTGTGGGTGGCAGAGCTGCCCCCCATCCCTCACACCCCTTGCTGTCAGAGAGCTGCCGGGGGGCCCAGGGGATGTTGCCCCGGGGGTGGGGGCAGCCCAGGGAGGGGACCCCACGTCTGTGCCCAGGCGGCAGCCAAGCCAGACTTGGCTCTGTCCGCAGAGACTCAGCCGTAGCCCGGGGGCCAGGAACACTCTGCCACCCTGACCCCCAGCCCTCTTCTGCTTCAACGGGTCCGGCTTGGTGGCAGCTCAGAACGTCCGACTCTGCCTCGTGGTGGAGCCCAGCGTGTCTGACGGCCTGAGCCGGCCCGAGGGGCATAAACGGACCCCCAGCCTCCTCCGAACTGACAGATGGGAGGGATCCCAGTGCCCCCCTGGGACCGAAGAGTCAATCTGATGTGTGTTCACTGAACACCTCCCGAGTGCCAGCCCCGTGTTCGCGTGAGCATGTCACCTCCCTCACCCTACAGCAGCCCTGGGGGGCCCCGGATGCACCGCCCCCCCATTGCAGAGAGGAGGGAGGCAAAGAGGTGAGGGGCTCACCCAGGGTCCCGTGGGGAGGGCGTCAGAGCCGGGATTGGAGAGCGTGACGCCTGGTCCCAGGTGCTCACCCCAGCCCTCAGGCCTGCCCGCTGCTCATGGGATGGGAGAGGCCTCCGCCGAGGGCGGGTCAGAGAGGGGAGCCCCGGGAGGCTTCCCCCTTGGGGGGCTGCTGGTATACCAAAAACGAGGGACATGCCAAGACAGGGTGACGAGGCCCCCGGGCTGGCTGAACGTGAAGCGGCCAACGCCTGGTCACGGTGCTGCGCCAAAACCCGGACCGCATGGATCTAACGAGAGGCTAAGTCCAGGTGCACTGAGGCATGAGCACAGGGTGGGGGGCGGGGGGTAGGGGATGCGGCCTCGTGGCCAAGTACTGAGCTTTGTGGCCAGACTCCCTGGGTTCGAATGGCTTCTCCCGTGCCTCAGTCTCCCCGTGGGTAGCAGGGCTCTCGGCAGTGGGCTCCTCACGGGGCTGGAGCGGGGCTGGGGGTGAACCCGGACGCCTGTGCTGGGCGCTGGGCCTCGGGGGGGGGGCTCAGGAGGCCGCGGGGGCGGAGGGGACGCCCAGACCTTTTCCACTCTCCGGGAGCCTCATTCAGAGAGAGTTCCAGAAGTCTAAGAGTCAGGCCTTTTGTGCAAGTGAGGCCCGGGGCCTGTGTAGCCCGGGCCCTGGGGACGGATTGCATCCATTTATTTTACAAAGCGCTGTGTTTATCTGCATTTTCCACCTGAATGCTCCAGGGAAACGTTCATTTGTGAGGATGCTGCTCCCAAAATAACCGGTGATTTCATTTGAAGAGCTAATTAGGCAGAATCAATGTGGTTTACTCTAAAGAGGGTCCATTTCAGACGGAGAGGCGGGGAGGTCGGCCTGGACGGCCTGGGCTGGACGCAAAGCGGGTGGAGGGTCGGGGCCGACCCAGAAGCTCCCTGGGGATGTCACCGCGGCCACCAGGAGCTGCAGGATCAGGGCCTGGGCCCCGCTGGCACCGGCGCTCCTGGCCGGACCCTCAGGGGCGGGGTGGCACCTGCGCCCCCCATCCTGCCCCGGGGGGGCTTCAGCATGAACCCCAAGTCAGGAGTCGGATGGGCCTTGGTTCAAAGCCAGCTGTGCCCTTGACTGGCCGTGTGGGCCGAGGTCCCTGCATGACCCCGCCGAGCCTCAGTGTCCCCATCTGTCCCGTGGAAATAAAGCACAAGACTGCCTTCCCTCGGGACCCGTGAGGCGGCGAGAAGTCGCCGTGAAGCGGGGCCAATGCCCGCCGGGTTCGGGGTGCGTGGGGTTCAATTATTCCTTGCTCCTTCGTGAAGTGGGGAGCGTATGGGCCGCCCCGCTCTGCCCAGGTCATGTTCTTCACGCGGAGGGACGCATGCCTGGCACCCGCGGGGCGCCGTGAACGGAGCGGCTCCTCTCTGGGCTGCATCGGTCTGAACCCCCCGACGCACAGTCGGGCGAGGCCGGCGATGCTGCACCGCAAACAGCCCCCCAAGAAGAGGCCCCGCCCCGGAAGGTGGATTTCTGGCCCCAAGTGCAGGTGCACAGAGGGGCGGCCTCACCCGGGGGGCTGTGCTCAGGAGGCTCCTCACCTGCGACCCGGGGACAGGGCAGCCCAGCCCCTGCGTCCCCAGCGCCTAGGCCCTGAGAAGGGAGGGTGGCGGGGGTGGGGGGCCCTGCAGGGCAGTAAGGTGCCCAACCCCGGGTGTGAGGCCACCTCTGTGCTCGCGGCTCATTGGCCAGAGGTGGGCAGTGCAGGGGTGAGCCCGTAGGGGGGATGCGGCCCCGGCCTCCAGAGGGTCCCCAGGAACCCGTCCGCGTAGACGCTGGGTCCTGCGCAGCTGCGCCCTGCTGAGGGCGACACTTGTCCCCGCGGGCCAGCTGGGCTCCGCCGCAGCCCCTCCTTGGAGAGCCTAGGGCTCGGAGCTGGTGCCCCTGGGGGCTCCTTCCCTGGGTCCTTCCCCGGCACCCACTAATTCGTCAGGAGGGACAGACGGGGTCTGTTTGGGTCTGCAGGAACCGTGCGTCTGTCTGTCTGCATGTCAGGTCCCCAAGACGAGAGTCTGCTGCACAAGGGCCTCGGTCTCATCACAGCAGTTCTCAACGACCAGTCTCGCTCGTGGATTGTGTGTGTGTGTGTGTATGTATGTTAATGCATGTGCTTGTGCATGTGTGTATGCATCTATATGTGTATATATGCATATGTGTGAATGTATGTGTGTGCATATGGATGCATAAGTGTGTGTGTGAATGTGTGTGTGTGCATGTGTACACGTGAGAGGCCTTCTCAAGCCTTCCAGGCTCACACAAAGCTCCCCGTCAGTGTCCCCGCCCAGGGGCCTGGTTAAGCAAACGCAGGATCCCCCAAGAGCAGTGATGGTAAAAGAGCCCGTGGAGCCCGTGTGAATTCCTGCTCACGCTGGACCGTGTGGACTCTGGAGCCTCCGCTCTGCAGGGGGTGCCGGCTCGGGCGGAGGAGATTCCAGGGCAGTGGTGGTTCAGCCTGGCTCTGGGTGACCCTGTGCTCCTGCCAGGTCTGATGGGGCCCACATTTCAAGCCCCCCGAGAAGTCTACCGGAGGGGTTACTCTCTTGCCTCGTGTGCCCAAGGCCCCCCATCTTTCTGCTGTTTGCTCCTCTCCCCAGACTTCCAGGCTCCAAGGGCCTTCTCAGAGGCCCAAGTTCCCCGCAGGAGGGGGGCCTGTGCCATTAGCTGGGTCTTGGCTCCTCTACCTGGAGGCCTCACTGACCACCCTGTCTCCTCTGAAGTCGCTTCCTGTTCCCTAACGCCCTACTCTTTCCATTGTGGGGTTTATCAGTCCTCTGATCATCTGGCTCATGTGATCATTGACCGTCTCGCCTCAAGGAAGCCAGGTCCGTGACGGCAGGAACTGTGGTGAGTCCTGGGCTTTGATTCCAGGACCCCACACCGTTGGAGCACGTTGGTGCAGTTTGCCGGGGTTCTCTGTGTGCACGAGTGTAGGGACGAATGGATGGAAGCTCACCCTGTACCATGCCCGTGATATCTAACACGGGTCCCTATGGACCATGCTTAGTGTTCCTCCCATTATACTCAGAACTTTCGGTGTGCCCCGCAGGCTTCCAGCTGACTGTGCCTGAGGACACCTCCAGAACCCTGGAAGGCTACTCTGCTCTTCAGGCAGCCTGGAAGGTTTGGAGGTTTGCCACCTGCAGGAGCAGCTCCTAACCAGTGACTCTCAACAGCTGGTTAAAGAATGTTCCAAGGCCTCTCACGCTTTAGGGGATAACTCAGAGGTGTGTGTTGTACATGCCTGTTTGTATGTGTATATGTGTTTCCCAGAGATCCCGGCCTGCAGGGATTGAGTGAATGCCAGGTGCCCACAGTGTTTGCCTGCTGGATAACCCCCTGTATTGGTTGCCTCCCTTCTCTCTCTCACTTCCCCACTCTCTTACCTGGGTTGCCTGGATCACCTGCCACATGATCACTTGCCCTTGAATCCTTACCTGTGGTCTCCTGGGGAGCCCGATCTCAGATCATCCTTCCCTTTTGCCAGCACCCTCTGTCACATTCCCTGGTATTAGAACCTTCTAGGTATCTAATCTGGAATTATCTTGTTTATGTGATTGCTGCCTCTGCCTACCAGCTTCATGAGGGCTGGCATGGTGGCTGGTCTTCTGAAGGTCAGAGCATAGTGCCCAGGGCATGGGACACATAGGAAATACCTGTTGGATGAATGAATGAATAAACAAATGAAGACATGAGCTAATGGAAGTGTACTCTGGCACCATGATTAGACTTTACCCAAAATTTACCTGTCCTATTTCTTCCCAATCCTACCACCTCTGAGACCTAATCTGAAGAACTACTTCACGTGGGTGGATGTGTGCTGCTTCTCTCTAGTTGATCCATGCTGATATAACAAGGAATGTCCAGACATAGAGTTGTTTAATCCTGGAAGTCACCCCAATAATGAGAGTGTAAAATGATGGCAATGAGGGGATGTGGATATTTAGGGCATGGAGGCCTGGAAGAGCCATGGATCACAGAATTGAGCAGGCCTCCTGGATGCAGCGTGTGTGATCAGGGAAGCTCCGTAGTGGGATTCAGCCCAGGACCTGGTCCCAGCTCAGCTACCACCAGCGCATCTGACACTGGAAAAGTCACTCTCCCTCCTCCTTGGCCCCAGAGTCCCTATCTGTAAATGGGGATTAGAACCCACACCTCAGATAACAAGAAGGAGTGAATACACAAAATCCTAGCACTTTGTAAATTGCAAAGTCTTGCTCACCAAAGGGGAGGGACTGTGCATAAAGGGGAAAGTGGCAGGTGGAGTGCTTTGGGCTGCAAGTAATAGGAAAAAAATCCAATGAGAATTGGGTTGTATGATAAAGACAATGTACCACCTCACTTTTCATTGTCTGAGCTCATTCAGGCCATGCATTTGCTCCCTGGGGTCTGTTCTTTCTGAGTTCCTGGGGGCAGGGGCCTAGCCTGCCTTTTTTCTCCAGTGTCCGGGGAGCATAGGCCGGGACCTGTCAGAGAGAAGGCACCCAGTCATGATATCATCCAGGACCTCATCTCATCCTTATAACCACATGGTCTATTAAGTTGTGATCTTCCTAATGCCACGTGAAGAAACTAAAGCTCAGAGAAGGTAAATTACCCGCTCAGAGTCACACAGAAATCCTGCAACTCTGCTGTCCTTCCAGAGCCTTCCATCAGCCAATTGCCCCCAGTTCAAGGAGCACGGGGATGGGCCAGATAGCACAGGGGTCTGCAAAGACAGAAGTCCAACATCCTCCTCATCTTGATAATTGCACAAAGGACATAAATTCAGCAACATGTGCCTGGTCAGCTGCCCCCGTTTCCTGCTAAGTAGCAAATTTATGGGGCACACATGCACATGGGTGATTATTTCCTGATAGTTTATAGTATCAGGGCTCCTTTATTTCCCTCCAATAAATCTAATTTATATGGATTGACAGATCAAACAGTGCATTTCCTGGCATCGGGAGGTTGTGAATCATTCACAGTGATTTAGGAAACTTGGGGAGATTAAGGTTTTGCATAATGCAAATAGTGATGGAAACGTATTTGGTTGGACTTGCTGTGGATGCAATTAGAGCAATGAACACCAGGAGAAATTCGTTTTCCCGGGACAGAGAAAGGTCTGCTTGATATGCAAAAGAGCACAGTTATTTGCAACACAGGAGCCCAGAACGTGGTTAGCAAAGCATCCAGTGACTGTTTGATTTGCAGCTTTAAAGAATTCAAGGATGAATAAAACATTGAATTAATTGCCAAAGAACTGTCGCCAGCCTGCATGTGATCTAAGCGGCTTAGAAAGCACAAAATACCCCGAGTCCAGGCCTGTGGTTTCCCTGTTCCTGGCCCCAGAAACTGCGTTTGGCTCACAGTACTTGGTTCTACCTGGAATTTCTCCCTTCAGAACTCTCCCTCTCTCAGTCCAACTGGTCCCACCCCAAGTACCCTCCCTCCAAAAGCCCTCCCTGCTTACCCTGCCCTGCGGTGGGTGCTCTCTTGTCTGATCTCCTATTGCAATGGCCTCATTTGTTGAGTGACTATTTCCTGAGCACTTGCTATGTGCCAGGCATGCTCTGTTCTAGGTGCTGGGGAAACAGTAGTGAGCAAAGCAGAGGGTGACTCCTGCCTGTGGGGAGTGAAAAATGACAAGCAAAAATAGAGAAATTAGTGCATGGGAAATGACAAGTGCTAGAGAGAAAAGCAGAACGCAGGAAGGTGGAAGGGAGGGTAGGAGATGCCAGGAGGGTGGATCTGGTGCAGATCTGGGCAGAGTAGGCAGGGAGGCCCGAGACCCCTGCAGGCGGTAAGGGCAGGAGCCGTGAGAAACATCTAGGGGAGGAATGTGCCAGCCAGAGGGAAGAGCATGAGCAAAGGCCCTGAGGCGAGAAAACTCCCTGGAGTCTGAGACATGGCAAAGGCAGGTGTGGCTGGAATGACCCAGAAGGACGTGCTGGGCAGCGAGTCCAGACAGGTAGCAGGGCCAAGGTCATAGAAGACCCATTCATTCCACTTCCCAGTTTGTTCATTCACTCAACAAATATTTTTGGAAGCCCTACTACGTGCCCGGCACCTGCTCCCCTAGGCCCCGGAATCCAACACTCGATGAGCAGGTCCTGTGCTCTCATGGGGCTCACATTCTGGCAGAAGATAGAGAAGAAGTGAATGAGTAGCTTAAAAAAGGTGATTTCAGAGAGAGATCGGGAGGCATAGGGAGTAAGGCGGTGGAGAGGATGGGCCCGGCAGGGATGAGAGGTGCACCCCGGGGTGGGCAAATAGACTAATTTTGGGGGTGGTAGGGGGTGACTCTCCTGAAGTGGGCAGGACCCCTGTCCCCATTGACACTGTCCAGGCCCATGAGCCCTGCAGAAATTCCTCATTGTTCTTGAGTGACTCTTATCTTCTCCCTAAGCCCATGTAGCAGATGGGAAAACAAAGTCTCCTTCGGGGCTGGGAACTTGGCTTCCACTGTTTGACCTCTCCCCATCCAGTCTGGCAGGTGATGGGGGAGAGAATGGGGTGGGTGGTCCTCATGGAGCCAGCATGAGGGAGGCTCGCAAACCGTGGGTGGGGTCTTACACACGCAGCCTCCTGCAGACCCCCCGCCCTGGGCTGGCCGCCCCAGAGGAGCCACTGGGTTTGGAGAGGGAGGAGCACCCATAGTCAGGAAGGAGGAGCCCCCTCCCCTGCACTGCAGGCACTCTGGGGGCAAGGGGCTCCAGGGCTCTCTGGGTACCAGTGGGCAGGCCCCCCGTCCTGGTTCCAGAGGGCAGGTTCAGGTCAGGAGCAGGGGCCCGGTGTGCAGAGAGGGCAAAGCAGGCTGCGTCTCTCTCTGGCAGCCCGGCTCTGACTCAGGCCCCAGGAAGGTCTCTGCGCAGCTACTCTCCCTTCTATGGGAATCTCCTTCCTGCCTCCGCCTCCACCCACCCTCCATGGAGCCATAGAGATCCCAGCTCAAGACTTCCATGACTCCCACGGGACCCAGGTTGAGAGGACGCCCTAGTGACCAGGCCCTCTGACCAGGCCAGGCCAGACCCTCCCAGCACTTTCGAATTAATCCTCCAACGACCTTGGAGTGAGGACTGCTGTCATCCCTACCTGTTGAGCGGGAGCCCCCTCCCCAGCATTTGTTGAGGGAACAAAGGAACAGGGGGGTGACTCCCCCTCTCTGCTGCCCCAGGGTCTTGGGAGGGCACAGAGGAGGCCTGTGTCACGCAGGGGGAGGGGGAGGAGGTCTTCAGGGGCTGTTCTTCTTGGTCCAGAGGCAACACCTGACTCTGCTCTTCACCACGGGGGCGGGGGGCTGGGTGTCACTTTAAAACAGAAAGTCCTGCTCCCACTCACCAGGCCGCTGGCCCACCAGCTCCGTGTCCCCATCCCTGTGGCCTCAGAAGGCCTGGGAAAGGGAGAAAACAGAGGATGGGGGCACCGAGGCACAGGGAGGGGTGCTGACCAGAGGCCATTGGTCCGGGGGCTGCTCCAGGCACCCGGGGTGGACGTGGCCTTGGGTCCACACGCCCGGACAGGGCAGCTTGGTGGACATCTGTCTGGCTGTCTGCCCCCATTTTCATGTGAAAGGCAGGCGGGACATGACACGGGGGACGACGCTGCCATCTGCTCCTGGAAAAGCGCTGTGTTGAGAGCCGTGTGTCCGCAACCAGGGTGGAGAGGCTGGCTGGGGCAGAGGGTCAAGGGGAAGAAAGCCAGCAGCAGGTGCTTGCAGGGCGGCTCATGTGGGGGGTGGGCTCTCGAGGGCAGGGCTGTTCTGGGCTGGGTCACCATCTGTGCCCGTGTCCCTGGAGGCGGTTCTGGGCTCGGCCCGGCTCAGAGGCACCCCTCCCTGCCCAGGGCCCGGCCGATCCGATGCAGCCGGTGCTCGGCCCCTCTCCGCTGCCTGCTGCGGAGCCGACCCCTGAACCGGCTCCATCTGCCTCCAAGGTCTGCCCAGCAGGATCCTGCCTCAGTTCCTCGGCTACCAGAATGTTGGGATGGTCCCTAGGCCACACCTGCTCGGTGGTCAGGAGGTTGTCCCCCTGGGAGGTTCCCTCCAGCTCTGACCCTCCGGGTCTGGACACCTGGACACTCCAACCAGAGGTGGCTCGGGATGAGGGAGCAAAGAGAGGCTCTCCCAGGGAGCAAGCAGGCGGGGGAGGAGGAGGGACACCATCCTCTGGCAGTGCCCCTGTACACTTGAATTTCCAGCGAGGAAGACCAACGGTGGTCTCCTCTTTCTGCAGGGACTCTGCACAGGGGGGCAGGCTCTTTGCTGGCTGCAGAAGCCCCCAGGTCAGGACAGCCCGCTGTCTCACTGCAGACACCTCCCTGCAGCCCAAATTCCGTGCCGACCTCAACAGGATCCCTTTGTCTTGTTTTAGTGGAAAGTTGGTGTGTCCCCTTTTGAGCAGTTCTAGGGGTTGGGGAGGAGGCAGGCTGTTGAGAAGAAGGTGTGCTGCCCGCGTGGCCCAGAAGCGGCAGGAGCATCTGCGGGGGTTTGACGGGTGACTGGCGGGAGGGTCACCCAGACGCAGAAGGAGGAAAGGAGGGACCGGTCTCACTGGCCGCGGCGGGGCAGCCCATATGGGGAACGGAAGGGAAATGCAGGCCCGGCCATTCCTGCAGGGCTTTCTCCCCTGCACACCCGCCGCGCTCACCCAGAGGGAATGCACAGGTATTCTGTTTGTAATTAGAAAGTAATTTAATTAGCTGCTGAAAATGAGGTTCCAGAATTAATATTGAAATGAATTTCTAGCTGTGCCATTCAACATCTTCTCTCCTGCCTGTTAGAAAATCAGGAGGTTGGAGGGAGAGGAGGCCCGAGGAGCAAGCGTGAGGCTCCTTCTTTGGTAGATGCCGCGGCAGCCCAGCTCTGGGCTGGGGAAGGGGAGACACAGCCCCCGGTACCCTCAGACCCAGAGCACCTGCGGGGTCTGGGCGAGACAGGGAGGAAGAGTTACAGTCGACTTTGGGGGTTGATGGCTCTGCCACTCAGCGGCTGTGTGGCCCTGGGCAAGTCACCGAACCCCTCTGAGCCGAGTGTCCTCACATGGAAAACAGGGATGACCTGTTGGGGGATTTGGACTCCTTGAGCTCTGGACTCTGATGTCACTTGTGAGCAAGGCTGTCCCCGGCCGCCTCACCTGAAGTCTCCACCCAGCCCCTCGTCAGCGCCTGTCTCCTGGCAGGTAGCACCACCGCCCACGCTGCGTGTTGCCCTTCTCTCTCTTGTTGTCTGGCTTCCACCGCGAAATTTAAAGTCCTTGAACGAAGGGATTTTGATCTTGTGCTCCTTGCTTTACTCCTAGAACCCATGACACTTGCTGGCCCGCAGCAGGTGCTCAGTAAAGGCAGGTTTGGGTGAGACGGTGAGTGGATGAATGGGTGAGTGGGTGAGTGAGTGAACGGGACGTAGGGCCGCGAGCCCTGGCTGCACGGACAGCTCCTGGGAGAGTTAGCCACCCTGTTCCCCTCTCTCCTCCTTTTCTTCCTTCACTCACTCAACAGTCATCCACAGACTCCCGCCACGTGTCGGGTGCCCTCCTAGGCGCTGTGTGAATACAGCCGTCGGGGGAGAAAAGACTTAAACTCCTGTCCTCTTGGAGGCCGCATTTCGGGGGCAGGAGGCAGACACTGAAGCTTTGTGTAAAGGTTAAATACCCAGCAGAGCGTCAGCTGGGGCTGAATCTTAGGGAGGATGTCGGGAAGGGGGTGGAGAGTGATGGTGTGCTAGTCAGCAGGGCGGGTGGAGGGGACCTCTGGGGACGGCGGCCCGTGGGCAGAGCCCCGGGGGGTTGGAGCAGCCCTCGGGTGTGGGCGTGGGTCAGGGGGCCCTGCAGAGGGCAGAGGCAGGGGGAAGGCCCGGTGGGCACCGCGTGGGGGGTCGGGGGCTGCAGGGGCGGGCGAGGCGGTGCCAGGTGGGCAGAGAGGAATTGGGGGGAAGGGGTGAGGTTGTTCCTGGGGCGCCTGTGGGCGGGGTGAGGGGTTCGGCTTCTACCCCGAGCGAGATGGGAGCGGGTGTCCCAGCACCGGAGGGCCCTGAGCGGGGTTTTGAGGCTCCCCGGGGCCACGCGTGGAGCCCCCACTGGGCAAGGGCAGAGGCCGGGGAGGGGGCACACGGGCTGGACGACGGTGCTTAGGGAGCAACGGGGGGAGAGGGGCTGGAGGGAAGGCGAAGAGGGCGCGGGGTCTGTGCTGTTTCCTCTGGTCCCCTCTTCCCCCTTGCAAGCCTCTTCCCACAGGGCCCCGGGGCCCCGGAGCCCAGGCCACGGTCAGGTGTGCTCACCGCCCACCCAGGGCAGACCGGGGTGGGTCCTGTCGGGCTCGGCCCCCGGGGGTCCCCTGGGCTGGCAGGTGGCTCCAGGTGGAAAGGGGGTGTCAGCGGGGCGACGGGGGGCACCACGGGCAGAGAGGGGTGGCCCCTGGGTGGGCCCAGCCTCAGCAGCGGGAGATCCGGGCCGGGGTGTCAGCGCCCAGGCCTCCAGCATTTGTAAATCAGAGTCACCTGCAGCTCCGGTTACTTACACAGGACAGTCGCGGCGTCCGAAGGCCAAGCTCTGAGACCAAGACGGTGGCAGAGCAGAGTCCAGGGCTTGACTCCTCCGGGGCCCCTTCTTCATGTGCCCGCTGCCGCCCGCCTGCCTCCTGTGGAAGCTTCCAGGAGGCTCTACTGGGCCTTGGGAGGACAGGCTCATTGAGCTGAGGTTCACCGAGGTCTTGCAGGAAGCCTGGGCAGCTCGAGGCCTCCATCGATCAATACCGTCAGCCGAAGCTTCCTGGCAGGGGCCCGGTTCCCAGAAATGGGCTCTCAAGACAGGGCTGTGACAGGCAGGGACATGGGGGACCTGGCCTCCTGGATGCCCTGGCTGGTGGGTGGACGCAGGTCTCCAGGGGTGGCTCTGACCAGGGTCTCGGCAGTCCCAGCGGGAGGGTCCTGGGATCTGGGGGCAAGGGAGGGCAGGACACGGGGAGGGTGCCAGAGCGGGTGCTCACCTGGAGGGCGCTCACCGGGTGGCCCCGCTCATCCAGGAGTGCTGTGCATCCTGGTCACCTGCTGTTGGAGGCGTTGAACACCCTCCACCGTATCACACACCGTGGGCTGGATTTGCCGCTAGATGCCCAGCAGTGACCCTGGCAGTTGACCATCAGTAAGTATCTGTAGAATTGGTCATAGAAGCTGAGCCTGGTGACACCTGTCACGGTGCATCATGGACCCTACCAGCTGCTGAAGGACAGCCTTTTCTAGGGCCTCTGAGCATTGTCTGTTTGCTTGTCTTCTCTTTCTCACTCTGCTCCCCTGCCCCATCAGGCACAAGTGACACTTGAGCCCCCAAAGGTCAGGGGACAATGGGATCTGGGCAGACATGTACCTGGGGCTGAGGAACTACCAGCAGAGTCCCTCCCCAGACTGCTGAGAGGTGCTCCTGCTCCTGCCTTGGGGGAAGATGTGCCACACAGAGGCAGCCTATGTTTACCCCAAGCTGGGGCCGTGCTGGGTGCTAGGGACGCAGGGAGGGAACAGACACTGTCCCCACCCTCAGCAATGCCCAGTCCAACAAGAGCGAACACAAGTCAGGCACTGGGCTGAACCCTCATCCCCCTGCTCGGGGGGAGCAGGAAATCCATCCTGCCTTTGCCCCAACTTCAGCCCATGTCAGGGCTCCCGTGAAGGGGTGCAGAGTAGTACAGGTCAGGATCTGTCTAGTGACAAAATGTAAAGTGGGCTTCCCTGCTGCAGGGTGCATCCAAGTCACTCTATGTCCCTTCCGAGTACTGCAGTGGGTTCCTCCGTGGTCTGCATCCCCCCCACCCTGCCCCCTGTGGTTCCTTCTCCACATTCAGCTACAGGGGCCCTCCTCGACGGGCAGCCCCCTCCAAAGCCAGCATCCTCGCAGCCATCCACAAGGCTGTGCCTGGTCTTTCCCGTTTATATCTCACCCACCCTTGTTACGATGCAAAGCAGATTTATTTGCATGTACAACAATGGGATTAGGAGATAAGATAAAAAGGAAAGCAGTCTTCTGTGGGTAGAAGATCAAGATTCTTAAATAGCTCACTTTGGGCCCAGTATGATGGGAAGACATAGTCCCCACTCTCCTCACTCGCTCCCCTCAGGCACGCTGGCCTGCGTGCTGGGCCACACACACACACACACACACACACAAGTACACATAACTGAGCCTCAGGACCTTTGCTCTTGTCCTTCCCGCCATCTAGAATGTCCTTTCCCAGATATCCAGCCTACATGGCTTTCTTCCTCAACTAACCCAGTCTTTTCTCAAATGTCATCTGATCAACAAGGCCTTTCTTGGTCACCCACTTTAGAATTGTGCATGCGTGCACATACACACACGCACACATACACACACACACACACACACCCTATCCTCTTTACCTGCATTATTTTTCTCCTTCGTAATTATCACCATTCTATATGCTATTTTTTTGTACTTGTTTCCTTCACTTACTCTCTGGCTCCCCTGCTAGAGCAGCAGCTCCGCAGGGCAGGGACATTTGTTTATTCAAGCTATGGCCATAGCACCTAGTGCTCATTTTCTCTTGATTGGGTGATGAGTGAATGGATGGATGGGTGGATGGATGGATGGATGGATGGATGGATGGACAGGTGGATGGGTGGGTGGCTTTGTGTTGTCCCTTCCAGCTGATCTGGAGGCCTCTGCTTTCTCTGGGCCCTGTATGAGACACAGAGCACTTAAGGAATCCCCCCTGCCTAATGCCACAGGGAGGTGGCTAGAGTCCCCAGATGGTGTGTGGACTTTGAGCAAAGCCAAGACTTGGGCTACTGGCTGGGGTAGAGCCAGTAGCAAGGCAGCAAGGCCCAAACACAGAACCACTGTATCCAGGTGTAGGCTTAGCAGAGGCCCAAAGACATTTTATGCTTGACCTATTTGGTGCTTTTTAAATTGCCATTTTGCCAATATTTAAAAATCAGGAGATTTCACACAAAAGCTCAGGCTTCTTTCAAAAGTAAAGAATTAAGCTCCATGAGGTCTCCCTTCTCTCACATAATGATGGGCCAGACCCCATTTATACAGAGCACGAGCGTTCTGGCTCAGGGTGGGCCCCACCCCCACTCCCGCCCATTCACCACGTAGGTCACCTGCCCCCCCCTGCAGGTGGCTGAGTGGGTAACCCTTTCCCCGAGCAACTGGATCTTTGAGGATGACAGAGAGTCCCTATCCTGCAGCATAGGAGCTGTGGGGGGACTTCAATGTGCCTCAAGTGGCAAAGAAGAAACAGAGAGAATGGCCACTGGGAGGGGCATGGGACAGGCACAGAAGCATCTCCATGGTAGTTGTCTGAGTCAACCCGTGGACCCAGCCAGAGAGTGGATGTCTCGGAGAATGCCAGCTCGAGAGAAGGGGCCTGAGGACTCTGTTGCTCCTTCTGTCACCTGGAACCAGGTATATCTTCAGAAAAGGAGAAGGATTGGCACCACACTGTCTGAGGTCAAGTTTCCATCTTCTTGAAAAAAAGTGACTCAAATGGAACCAAAAATAGCTAACATGGCAGGCACTGTTCTAAGCGTTTTCACAGGAAAGTGTTTTTTTATTTTCTCAGGACCCTAAGTAAAGGTTCTGTTATTGCCGATGAGGAAACTGAGACACAGAGTACTCAGGTAGAGGTGGTCAAGGGCGTGGACTCCTGAGAACAGCTGCCTGGGTTCAATTCCTTGCTTCACCCTTTTATTACTGTGTGACCTTGAGTGAACGCCTAACAGCTCCGGTGTTAGTTAGCTCATGGTAAACTGCACCATAATAATCACAGTGGGTTCCCGGGCTGTGCTGAAAGAGCTGCTACCCCTGAGCACCTGGGCCTGAGCTGCCCAGAGTGAACGCGTCACTGGACAACAGATCTCATCTAAACCAACCCCCCTGGAACTTCCATGTGACTTCATGTTCTGCCTCTTCCAGGAAGCCCTCTCTGACCACCACAGGTTTCTGGGCTCCCTTGCATAACATGCTGCTGGGCAGTGCCCCAGACCTCCCAGGTCAGCTTGTCAGTCATGTGCCTCTGCAACCGATGATGATGGTAATGAATGATGACGATGGTGGCGATGGTGGCGATGGTGGCGATGGTGGTGATGGAGGTGATGATGATCGTGATGGTGATGTGGTGATGGTGATGGTGATGATGATGGTGATGATGTGATGGTGGTGATGGTAACAATGGTGGTGACGGTGATGGTGATGGTGGTGATAGTGATGGTGATGATGGTGATGGTGATGGTGATGATGTGATGGTGGCGATGATGGTGATGGTAACAATGGTGGTGATGGTGATGGTGATGGTGACAATAATGAACTATTACTGAGCCCTGATGTGGACCAGGAGGTACATTTCATGTTTGTGTATCACCTCATTAAACTGACCAAAGGCAGACAAAGACTCTGCTGTCAATCCTGCGCCCATCAGGCCTCCTGGCAGGAAGGAAAGACCAGGATGCACAGCTGTTTCTAAGCCCCTGCCATGTACTCAGCTTTTTTACACACACTGGCTCCCTTAACTCTGCAGGATCATGTGTCCATCATCCCCATTTCATAGATCAGCACAGTGAGGCTCAAGGAAGCTGAGGTGACCTGCCCCGGGTCACACAGCCAGTGAGTGGCAGAGGGTGGTCATGCACGCAGTGTGTTTGGTGCTAAACCCCAGATCTGCCCACATGTCCTCCTGGCATTTCCTCCAGACATGAGTGGGAAGAAGATTCCAGAAGGCAAGGCTTGCCCCCAGGTGGGCCATTGGCTCAGAGAAGGTTGTGATGAGACTGTGAGGTAGCATTTTGGGGTTCCCTCCCCTAACCTCCACTGCACTCACTCCACAAAAGGAGACTGGGCCCCCTGCAGAGGCGATGGCTGACCTCTACACACTGACAGGATGGCTTCAGGCATGGCTACATCCAGGGGCTCCTACAACGTCAGTGAGATGCTGCCGCTCATCTCTCAGGCCTGGTTTCCCTCTGTGTTGGTGTCGTTCTCAGACAGGCTCTTCCAGGTGGGGGCAGACTGGTCACTGGCAGCTCCAGGCTTCCATCCACCAACGTAGCAGCCCAAGTAGAAACCAGAGACCTCCTTCCAGGAGTCCAGCTGAGCCCCAGGGTGCTGCTCATCGGCCAGACCGGGGTCACATGAGGAGGGGATTAGGCCACATGGACTGGGAGTGAGAGGAGCTTCCACTGCTGAGCCCAGAGCTGGGTGTCTGGGTGCAAGCTGGGGTGTCCGCGCCCCGGGCAGCAGCAGTGGGTCCCCGGGAGCTGTCCTGCCAGGGAAGTCGGTCTTGGTTGCTGCTTGTGGAGCCTCCAAACCTGCGTCTCTGGTCCTCGCAGCAGCTCTAGAGCCTGCTGACCCCGAAATCCATTTCTTTCTCTGCTCAAACCAGCTGGAGCAGAGTCTGTGGTTTGCCGTGAAGAGCTCTGATACTCTGACCATAAGCCTCATTTTGCAGATGGGGAGACTGAGTCCCAGAGAGGGGAAGTGACTCCCCGGTCACCCAGCTGGCGAGTGTGGAGCTGGGATCTGAGCCCGGGATGCAGGGAGAGGGGTGCCTGCTGCCATCCAGGTGCAGCGGGTCTCCTTCCTGCAGGCGGGGCAGGCCCCAGGGCTGAGCCAGTGGCCCCGCCGCGGTGGCCCTGCAGGAGGACCTGGGCCCGAGGTCCCTCCGGGGTTGGGTGTGGCGCTGTCGCAGCCAGTTCTGATGGATGCTCAGGGCAGGGGCGGACGCAAGGGTGAGCTCTGAGGGCACAGTGATTTTCCAGCAGGACGCGGCCTGGCCCCTTGGGTGTCCTCCTACTGGGCGGGGAAGCCCAACCCCGGAGCAGCGCGGCCCCGGCCCAGGGCCTTCCCGGGGCCCTGACGCTCCTGCTGTCGGCTCTTCTGGGGCAGCCGTGGGCTCCTCAGGGGTGGCACAGGCGGGAGACTCTGGGTCACGTCCCTGGCCCTGACCCCACGGTCTCTAGGGCCTGAAATCTCCACTTGCCCAGGTGTTCAGGCCGTGTGTGTGCACAGGCACAGCTGTCCCTCGGCGTTCAAGCTGCACCTGAGAGCCAGCCCTGTCCCGAGGCCACCTGCAACTCCTCCGTGTGGCTTTTTGTCCCCCCCAGCTGGAGCCAGGTCACCTATCCCTGGGGCACCTCACATACCTCCCCACTGATCTCCTGCCCCCACTCTGTCCCCGTAGCAGTGATGTGACACTTGAAACTGAAACGTGTAAATCGGTTCTTGTCATCTCTCAGCTCATCGTCCCCTGGGGGTCCTCACCTAACTCAGCATCAGTGCCATAGCCCTGGCCTTGACTGTGGGCCTGTGCCACCTGTTTGCCCTTTGCCCTCCACGACTACTCTCCTCATCTCCCTGCACAGCCCTCCTGTGTAGGGGGGAGTACCTCTGTTCCCCATTAATCTTTAAAAGATTGCCTGGTTATTTTCTCTCATTACCCTTATGTCATCATAAAATTAACTTTATTGGTTATTAGCAGACCGTACTTAGTTTTGTCTGTCTCCTGTTGGCCATTTAAACCACTGGACCTTAAGGGTAGAACACAATCCCAGGTACACAGCAGGTAATTGGTAAATATTCCCTGAATGGATAAATGAATTAGTGAATATATAGTGGGCACAGACAGCCACATCCGTGCACACACACACACACACACACACCCTGGTCTCCCCCCTCCTAACAATGGGACCTTTTCCCAATGATGAGACACAGTTCCTGTGAGCTTTCAAGGAGCCCCCCGTGGAGCCAGGCCCCACCTTCAATCCCCTGCAGATACCTGCTGGCTTAGAAAAAGATACTTATTTAGACTTTTCCTCCTCTGGGCAGAGGATCCTTAAATCTCTGTGGATTTATGTCTTGTCCTTCTCATTTCTCCGTGAGGGTGTGGGAAAGATTCATGGAGGAAATAAGAAGGCAACCCAACTTCCAAGAGTCCGGGGGGGCCAAGGCAGCATTTTCACAGGGAAGGAAGCTTTTCCACAGTTGCAGCTGCCCCATGGGTAGCGTCACGCGGTCACCCTGGGGAAGCTCTGCCACCAGCTCCTGTGTCCCCTGAGCCCCCACCTGCCAGTCTGGCCTCCTCCCCACTGTCTCCTCTGTGGTTCCTGCTTCGAGGGATGCGTCTTCTCTGAGCCCCGAGCTGCTCCAGCTGCCCGCTCCCTGCGGGTTTATCTCCACGTGGTCAGGACGCTGCTCAAGGCCCCCCCGGCACCCACGGTTCCCCCCGGGGTCGTTCCTCACCACGGGCTTTGCTTGCCAAGTCACAGACAGGACCGTGTTATGTCACAATACGCCATGAAAGCCATGCTACAACTTTGAACCTCTGTAAATATTGAAAAGTAATGAAATTATATTCTAAGTCTTATAAAACATTCATTGCATCAAGGGCCCCTGGTATCATAAAAATATACACATATACATTAAAAGATAACTCTCCAGGACCATAAATATGACACGAAATTAATATAAGGGCTGGAACGGACATTAAATCTTCTATTCACATAAATAAATATACTTTTCTTTCTAGAGTTTTGGAGGCTGTTTTGGAATAATTTATTTGGCCCAAGTTTGTGACAAAAGCTGATTCAAAGGCCGGGCTTTGGAGCAAGTCAGGTGGGACCTGGGGTCAAGTCCAGGTTTGATCCTAAGGGCTGTGTGACCTTGGGAAGAACATCAGATCCTCTGCGCATCAAGTTCCTCATCTGTAAAATGGTAATAGCAACAGGACCCCTTGTCACCAGGTTCTCCTGAGGACACAGTGGAGTCCCACACATGGACAGCTGCGATGGGACCTGCTGATTGCTCATTAAGCTGGAAACTTTGCTGTTCACCTAGGCTCTTGGGAACTCTCCAGGGGGCCCCCCAATATACCAGGTGCTGCTGAACTCCTAGAGAGAGAGGCCTTAATGGATCTTCATAAATAGTTAAACAATAAAAATATGCTCCTAGGCATATATATATATATGGAAGAGCATAGTGATTACACAATGGGCCCTAATGTAATAAAAGTTACATAGACCAGATTAGAAATACAACTCTCTCTGGCCCATAAATTTGACCTACAGCTTGCACATGAGCTAAGGAAGACATTAAACATTTCATTAATGCTCATTTGTTGGGCCTTTTAGAATTTAGAGCAAGGTCCCCGTAGACGTGTCTGCTGCCCCCACTTTGATCTGCTTTTCTGGGATTTGGAATTCACCCCTGTACCCTGAGCAGGACTTCCCATCTGCTCAAGACTCAAGGGAGTTCATTCATCCAACAGATACTTGTGGAGTGCTGGCTCCATGCTAAGGAAGGTTCTAGGCCCTGGGGATGAAACCCTGAATGACAGCAACCCCCCAGAAAAACAGATAAAAGCCACTGTTCTCTTAGACTCTCTGGGCTAATCAAGTGAAATAAAGACAAGAGGAAGGGAAAACCAGCGGCCATTTGGGAGGGAGGGAGAGAGAGAGGAAGGAAAACAAACACCAGCGCGTTGAAGGTTTGTTCTGTGTTGGGCTCTGACGCGCTGTCCTGCTGGAAGTTCAGGGCGACCCATTGGGTGCAAGGTGCTATGAGGTCCCCCCATTTTACAGATGTGGAGACTGAGGCCCAGAAAGGATAAAGGGACCCAATGGGAAGTGGTAGAGGCATGAACCGAACCAGGCACATCTGGATCCAAAGCCTCTCAAAGGTTTGGAATGAATGAATGGTTTCCAGAATGAACGAATGAGTGGATATATGAGCGCATACACATTACTCTAAGGGCCCCTCCAGCAGGGATCCCTCGAAGACTTTGCAAAACCCGGGGAGAGTCAAGACCTTTCTTTATGTCCTCTTACCTGCTTTCTAATTCCCAGAAATAATCCAGGATCGAGATGGAGACAAGGCACCTGCTCCTCCTCACCTGCTTGCTCTCCCTGCTTTTGCCCTCACCCCCTCCAGTCCGCTGTCCACTCCAGCCAGGGGAATCCTGCGAAAGCCCACGTCAGGCCATGCCGCCCTGCACAGACCCCTCCATGGCTCCCACCTCATTCAGAAGACAAGCCGCAGGCCTCGAGAGGGACCCGGGCCCTGTGTCCTGCCCCGTCCCTCTGCATCCCTGGGCCCAGCTCCTCCCCAGGCTTCGCTCCCTCTGCTCCTGCCACGCCTCCTCCAACACACCAGATACGCTCCCACTCTGCAACAGTTGTCCCTGCTCTTCCCTCTGCCTGGAAAATTCCTCCCCAGGGTCCCCTGGCTCCCTCCGTTGGCAACCTAGGCCTCCTCTGTGAAGCCCACCCAGACCACCTACTTTCTCACTGGGCCTCACCCCTGCTGTCCTTCCTTCTTCTCCACAGCACGTCACCAGCTGACAACCTTCTTACAGTATCTCTGCTGCTGTACGTCTCTCGCTCCTAGAGGGTGTCTGCTCAAGAGGGCAGGGATTCTTTCCCAGGCCGACCCGTGCTCTCCCTGGCTGGAATTGTTTTCATCTCCATTACAACACATCTCAAACATCAAACATGAAAGCCTTTGCTCGATGTGTTCTTGGTGCCAGGCACCGTGGCCGCCTCTATCCTACTGAGACTGGCTGTCAGTGAAGCCCAGGACAGGCCTTTGCTGATGGACCCAGTCACTGTTTCTCTTTGCTTCATCCAATTTCTGTAAGTGATATTTCCCTGCATGACTTACCCATACCTTATTCTGTAAGAAGGTCATTTGAGTAAACTGAGTCCCCAGTTAGAAACTGAAAGTTTCTTCAGACAAAAGATCTCTTCTCCAACGTGTCTGGTCCCTAGACTGCCAAGGGCAGTGCAAGGGAGGCAGAGAGTTTTTGTCTGTCTCACTCACTTCTGTACTTCCAGCACACAGAGCAGTGGCTGGTATACAGTGGATGCTCCCTAAATGTTTGAGTTGGCATGGATGTGAAAGGGATCGGCAGCAGCTGAGGAGAGGGACTTCAGTCGGTGTGGGGAGTCACATTTGAGCTGAGACCTGAAGGATGAGAAGGAGCTACCAGGAAGAGAGGTGGGGGGATAGCATATGCAAAGGCCCTGGGGCAAGAACGAGCTTGGTGAGTTGGAGGAACAGTAAGGAACTCGAGGCAGCTGCACTGGAGAGGGCTGGGGGAGAGTAGAGAGAGATGAGTCTAAGAGGTCAGCAGGGGCCAGGCCGTGCAAGGTATTGAAGGTCATGACAGGGAATTTGGGTTTTATTTTAAGTGCAATAGGGAGCCACTGAAGGATTCAGAGTAGTGACACAATTGATTTATTTGATTTTTTTTTCAAGATTTTATTTTTAAGTATTCTCTACCCCCAACAGGGTGCTCAAACTCACAACCCCAAGAATGAGCCAGCTGTCTTGATCCAGAAGTGCCATGGTGGATTATGGGCTCAGGTTAGGAGGCATGTGGGAGGTTCAGACGCTCTTTGGTGACAGGCTTGTGATTCCAGCTGGGCCGTGTGGGGTCTACACTAAAGCTTAGGGAACAAAGCCTCTGTTTATCATAAGATGAGGCTGTGTCTGGAAATTCTCTTGTTCCCTCGACACGTTCACATGTAGACATCATGGGAAGGAGCGGTGGTTGGACAAGTGCCCCATCAAAAATGTCACATACAATCCAAATGGCCCCCCAAACTCCACCCCCCCAGGGGGACCTTCATCCTTGAGCTTCCCCACTCAGCTTCCCTTCCTGGAGCACAGCCTCTGCTGGAGTCTGCATACAGCCATAAGCTCATGTTAGTTTTGCTAATTGATATAAATGGTTTGCCTTTCACAGCTGAGCATAGGCACTGAGCACGTCCACATTAATTGGGTTGGAGGAGGAAAATTAAGTGCTTCAATTTGCCATTTTTCAAGATGAAAAATGGGAAAGGAGAAAGTCATTTGGTTTAGAAAGAGGAGCTCTGAGTAGCTGACACCCCTTTTGGGGAGGGGACAGAGACTGCCCTGCGGAGGGGTCTGGACTCCTGCGGGGGTCAGCCCAGGGGAGAGGAAGTGTGGAGATGAGGTCACACCTTCTAGCACCTCCAGCAGCCCTTCATATGCATAAAGAATTTTAAAATGACCAAGTGCTTTCCAAAGGCAGGTTCATCCGGCCCCCTGGGTGTGACAGGAGCCTAAAGTTGCAAGGATGGGAAACCTAACTTCAAGAGATATAAGCACAAAGGGTATGTATGAATGGGCTCATAGAACTGAAAGATCCCAAGAGTGGTGTGGGCCTCATGTAGGGCTGGATCCAGGCACTCGAGTCATTTTCTTCCAGTTTGTAGCATTTCTCTCTTCCTCTCCCTACGCTGTAAGGAGATGCCACTTACCTGCACAGCAACCCCGAAGGAAAGACTTTTCTTCCTGGTGGCACCTGTGCATTTCACAGGATTCACCTGACTGGACCAACCTGGTCACAAGCCCATCTTTGACCCAACACTAGGGTCGGAATAGGGGATTTATTTGCTCATGGCCAGGGCTGCCTCTGGAGTGTCTTGGTGCCAGTTACAAAAGGTGCCCCTTCCTCTTGGGAAAAGCAGCCTCACACCAGGACACAGGCTTGGTGAACAAAATTTCAGCCCCTTGTTCAGATACAACATGTTTGGTGTACCCAGCGGTTCTGGGTATGTCGATTACGGGCCTGGATGGTGTGCCTGGCATGGAGTTGGGTGTGGGGTCCACCCCCTTCCCCAAAAATGTGAACTGAGAGTGGAGGATGGAGGTTTCCCAAAGGACAATCAAGGCACTGTGCCCAGAGGGAGAATTCATTCATTCACTCAACATATTCTTAAAAAGTGCCCACTAGTACCAGGCAATATGGTAGGTACTAAAGACACAGCAGTGAAGAAAGGAGGACATTCTTCCAGAAGCTCACATCCCAGAGAGGGAGCCAGATAACAAATGAATTAATGATTAATTACATAATAATCATGACAATCATGCTATGGAAAAAAATACAGTGGGATAGGAGGACAGGGTGTGCTGTATCAGATGGGGTGGCTGGGGAGGGCCTCAATGACAAGGTGATGTTTGAATAAAAATTGGAAGAGGGGAGTCAGGTGATATCTCAAGGAAGAGAATTAAGAAAAGAAGAAAAGAAAAGAAAAAAAAAAGAAAAGAAAAGAAAAAAAAAAGGATGACAAGGCTCTGGGGCCAAAGACAAGTTGGCCTGAGCCCAATATAGCTGGACAGATCCTGCAGGGCCTCGTAGGCCATTGTAAGGAATTTAGTTGCCACTCTATGTGAGATAAAAACCCGCCAGAGAGTTCAGAACAGATGAGGGACAGGATCCGACCTGGGTTCTAACAGGATTGCCCAGATTGCTATACAGAGAGGAGTCTGTCGCAGGAGCCGATGGAAGCAGCAGACTAGGAGAAAGAGGGCGGTGCCTTGGATTCAGATGGTGGCAAAGACGCTGATGCGAAGTGGCTGGATCCTGGAAGTAATCTGGAAGCGGAGCGAAAACAGTGTGCATAATAAGTAAGTGAGATGGTGAATGCCGCCTCTGGGGGATGAGCTGACTAGATACTGAATCAGAAGGAGGCAATCTATTTGTTTAAGTGTAATGCGGACCCTGCCTACCTGTCTCCTCCCCTATGCCCCTCAGATCTCACCACATTCTGGAAGCCGCTGCTGGCTCTCCTCCTCTAGAGCACCTGCCTGGGCTTGGCTGAGCCAGCCGGGCGGGACCTGTGTCATCCAGGGAAAGAGGGACCGTGAGCCGGGTCCTGAGGCTCCCCTGGTTGATGAGGGGGCCGTCCTGGGGGTGGACGAGGGGACACAGCACAGCCCCGCCCCACCTGGAGAAGCCCCCGAGCCTGCCGGGTCTCCAGACACCGAGGGCACAGCCTTCCTGGAGCAGCCCCCCTGCCACGGTCGGCTGGTGCCACCACTGAGGGGTCCCAGAGGCAAACTCGGCTCTAATAGCTGGGAGTCTCCCAATTGCAAGTGACAGAAATTAAATTCAAAAGAGCAAATGCAACAGCAAATGTATTAGCTCGGGTAATTAAAAGTCAGGTGTTTGGGGTGCCCACCCAGCCAGATCCAGGGCCTCCCACAGCTTAGTCATGATTGGGTCCCTCTCCCTCTCTGGGCTCTGCTCTCCCCTGGGTTGGCTTCACTCTCAAGCAGGTGGTCTCCGTGGGGTGACCAAGATGCAGCCCCAGACGACAGAGTCTCTCCCCACCTGATCCAGGAAAAGCCCCAGGGCAGCCTCTCATTGGCCCGTTTCGGGTCACATGTCCTTCCCGTAGCCAATCAGAGCATCCGAGAGGATGGACCGCCCGCTGGTCCGCACCTGGGTCACGAGTCCCTCCTGGTGTTGGGAGTTGGGGTCACACTGCTCGGTCCACACCAGGAGGCCGTGTCCCCAGTGGGAAATCAGGGGTGGACAGGGGTGGACACGACTTAGAAATCGTGGGTGCTCCGTGGTTCCTCACCCCAGAGCAGGAGAGCGAGTCAGAGGTGGGACGTGCGTCAGCCGAGGCCGTGGAGCTCGAAGTGGCCAGAGAAGGGTTTTCAGTGCAGGGCCTCACACGCAGCTCCTGAGGGAGCGGGGTCACCGATGTTTTCCATGTGAAACACCCGCAAAGTTTGCAGGAGGCCCTGGCTCATGGGTGAGGCCTCTCTCCGGGATGGCAGCATTGTCTCCAGAGGGCAAGCCTCATCTGTGCACCCCGAAAAGCAACCTGTGAAGTAGGAGCAACCCCAGGAAGCCCTTCTGTCCATCCCGAATGTTCCCAGGGGCGGCTGATGCCCCCACCAGTGCCTCATCCCCCAGCTTGGAAAACACAAATGAGCAACACCTAATGCAGACTCATCCATCAGGTGGCTTTCCTCCTTCCTGACTGTGGGGACCTGCAGGGACTTCCTTCCCTGCAGGGAAGGGGGGTATGGGGGGAGGAGGGAGGAGTGTGGGAGGAAGAGGGTGGAGGCTGCCAGGAGGACATCTGCTTCCCTTAGAACTGTAGGGAGCCCTGCAATCCCTTTCCATCACGTCTGGGTGCAAATCCACACCTTGTCCCCAAAAGGGTGTGCATGTCTACATAAGCACACACCCACAGGGACACACATGGGTACACATGTGTGAGCACGTTTACATGTGTGTGCAAAACCTATCTACAGCACACATGTGCCTGCCCACACATACATCATCCAAAATGCACACATGCATGGGGCCATGCACAACCCCCAAAACACAGCATTTCGTACCGTCTCACACACACACATGCACGTACTTCCTGAAACAGTTGTGTGCACAATGCCCCACAGTATACACGCAACCTCACACATGGGGGTGGAATCACTGATTCTGAAGCCAGGCTGCTTGGCTCTAAATCCCAGAGTCTGGGGACAGTCCCAAGGGCTGGGATCCTCTAGCAAAGTACGTGTGCACTGGGTGTGCAGGTGTGTGCTGTAGCAGGACACCCAAGGGCTGGTGTGGGCCTGGGCTGTGTGTGCCATCTGTGTATGTGGGAGTGGAGTATGGATCTTGCATGATCACAGCATGTGCACAGGGATTATAGGAGGTGCCTCACGTTGAGAGGTTTTATCGCCTCCCTGCACAGCATTCCCTGTGGCATTTTCTTTCCCAGACATGCACAATCTCCAAGGCTGGTAAAATGCCACCAGCTAGATGCTGCCAAGACCTGCCTGGCCCTGGCCTCCTGGGGAGAGACAATGAATTCTCCTCCACTGTTCACTGGCTGCATCTACCCCAGCAGGGCCCGGAATCTCTCATACATCCTGCCTGCTTCCATCGCCTCCTTGACTCAAGAACGGACATCCTTCTTGGAGGATGAAGCCCAGCAACCCCAAGGCAAACAAGACTGGAGTCCTCCCATCTCTCATTAATTTTTAATAATAACGATGACAGTAAAAGAGCTACCATTTATTGAGCAATGACCACATGCTGGCCACTTCTGCCACTACCTCAATTAAGAGCCCAGGATCTCACTCAACCCACCCTCCACAGAGCCCAATCCAGTAGTCATCCTTACGACTTATAGATAAGGAAACTGAGGCACAGGGTGGGCAATGAGTGACCCAGGTTGTAAGTGGTAAAAGCAGGACCTGACTCCGGTAGACCAATTCCAGGGCAAAATTGTCTGGAAATTTGTGTGCAAGATTACATGCTGAAGCAGAGGCTTCCTGATGTGCGATCTTGCTGACACCTGCTTTCTTATCTACTGCTTCAGCCACACTCTGGACCCTTCCTCCCTGCCCCTTCTCGCCGAAGTGTTGTTGAAGTTTCCATACTGTTCCACATGCTGTTCCATCTAACTGGGAGTCTTTTCCTCCCCCCACTCTGCCTGGGAGGCTTTGGGTTGTCTCTCAGGCTGTAGCGCCAAGGTCATCACCATCTCTCTTTACAATTTTCTCTGATCCCAGAGTGGAGTTAGTTGTTCAATACTCCGTGTGCCCATCACACTGTGCTCAAAGCTGTGTCAGAGTATCTAACTACAGTGAAAGAGAGAAAAGTTGGTCGACAGGATGAGCAGATTGATGAGAAACTCTAAATATCAGAAGACAGCAATACAACAAATGTGAAGTACAGAGCAAGAAAGTTAGCATAACCCAGTAGTGATCGATCAGTGATGAAGAACCAGGACAAAATAGTTAGGCGTGATATGTATATGTTTTTGGAGAGAGGGTCAGTAATTTATCACATTCTCAAAGGAGTCTGAGAAACAATGTGCTTAGAAAAATATTTATATGCAAAGCGAAAAGGAGTTAACATAGAACATTCTAAAAGAAAGTGAAAAACTCTGTGTATTTCTGTTACCTTATTATTTAATCACATGTAGATATTGACTCATTAAATGTATCAACAAAGAATAGAAACGGTAAATATAAGTACATCACTTAAAAAGCAGTTTTTAGCCCCAGGAGGAATAATAATAGAATGACCTAATGAACTCTGGTGTCAAGTCAGACAAAGCCATGTAAACGACTCAAAATCCAACAGCATATAACTTCATTATTGTTACCTAAAAGACAGGATGTACATGTTGTATGGTCCTAAGAACATAAAAGGGTACAAGAGTTCTAAAGTGTATAAAATTATATTTTTAAGATCTTATCAAATTCAAAGATTTAGACATAGAGGGGGAAAGCCAGGTACGTATCATACATTTATCAGCTTAGCGGAGACATGAGCCTTACCTGGTAGACAGAAAAATTAGATAAAGTGTATAATGTGCATACATAGACGTGAGCCAGGTAATCACTCCCTTCATGAATTCAAAGAATCACTGACGTCACAACATAAGTGAGCACATACCCTCAACGTCACAAACAAGAATCCAGACACCACCCCCCACTACCTACCTAAATCTCTGCTAACCATTATATAAATCACAGCAAACAAGCTTCCGTACCATGTGCTGTTCATGGTCAAGGACAGTAGGGTTCAACTCCAGGGGAAGCCAGTTCTTTTCCAGCTGTTTCCTCCAATACCCAGAAGACATAATGCTACCGTTTCCCTTTGAGAGCGTGAGTGCTGCTGGCTGCGGGGCCAACAGCAAAGTTCAGGTCAGCATCCGCAGCCCAGCAGGAAGCACAGCTCCACACAGAGAGTCCGAAGAAAAGACTCTGCATCCAGAAGGATGGTCCTTGAAGAGAGAGCCTCCCTTCTAAGTCAACCGTGCACTCTGCCCAGAGACCCACGGGCCCCAGAACTTACCCACTTGAAAAGTGCGACCAAGGAAAGAGGAGTGGCTCTTCAGCAAATCACGGGGAACCCCCCCACACACACACACACAAAAAAACCCTAGAAGAAAATCCCTAGTTTTCTTTTCCTGGTGGCGCAAAGACAAGAAGGAGAAGAAGACATGCTCAGGAAGAGCCAGGTTGCAGAGCCCTGTGAGCAAGGCAGTGGGTCTCGAATGCGGAGTAATCATACTGAACCAAGCACGACGGAACGGTGACTCCAGAACAAATCCCAGGAGAGATGAGACAGTAGCGATCTTGCCAGGTGCTGGACTAGGCACTGGGGTATTACACTGGCTTCTCTTCCTTGAGGGGCCCCGGTCCTGGGGAGACAACTGTGTCAACAGGTCATCTCAGGATGGGTGGTATGTGCCAATCCGTGGAGCGCTAAAAGCCCAGATGGTAAAGACTGTGACCTCCTGGAGAGTGAGGACTGTCACCGTATCCATGAAATCTATCCACAGGCCTGACCCCCGCCCCCAGGGCATTGAGGACACATCTGAGGTGGAACAGCCTGGTGCAGAAGCCAAAGTAGAACCGTGTCAGTCCCGGGCTCGTCCCTAACTCTGGGACTTGGGAAAAGTGATTCTACGTCTGTGTCTGTTACTTCATTTTTAAGTTGAAAATGCTAATAAGCAGCATCTGCCCCCTATGGCTATAATAGAGAAGATTAAATAATAATTTGGTTGCACCTGGTACATAATAGTAAGAAAATACCAAAAATTGTCAATATTATTATTGTTGTTGTTGCTATTATAAACGAGTGGTGAGTGTCTAACTACCCCAGTGGAAATCAGGGTAGTTACTTCTTACCCTGTACTCTTGGAGAGTGTGGGGCGGGAGCCACCTCTCAAGGCATTGTGGGGATTTTCCTGCTTTGCAGACTTTAACCCATTTTGCAGACTGGAGAATGGAGATGAGGGGCCTGGGGCGTGGGTATCCTAGGGCGACCCAGCGAGACAGAGGCAGGGATGAAGGCTGCAAGGGATGACCCCAGTGCAGGGCACCAGCAGCTGGGTGACGAGGAGCAAAGTAAGGAGAAGCCTCACTGCACGGCCTCCTGCGGGGGGCATCCGGGAGAGCAGTGTCATGGCACACAAGGCTCCCAGAGAGCCCAAAATTGCACCCCTCTTCCTTGCTTTTCTGGAGAAGCAGTGGGCATCGTCTTGGGGATAGGGCCAGTTATTCCAGCAGCTTCGACAGCCATCCCTCACCCGGATGGACCCATGGGCAGTAATTCATGGGGTTAGAGACCTAATGGGCTCCAAGCCTTTCCCAAGAGTCTGTCACCTGTGCAAAGTCTGCCCCTCAGGAAGATGAACTGAATGACAGGACTGTCAGTGAGCAGCCCTGTGTCCCCCGCTGGCCACCCACCGGTTCTTCCCCTCGAGGGCAGCTCAGGACACCTCCCAGACCTTCCTGATGAAAGCATTCCTGCTTCCGGCCCCTACTGCACCCCACAACCAGACCCTTAGCCTGGGCCCTAGCCTCGCACCCATGGTCTTTGTTCCCTGGGCCCCCCGCAACAGGTGGGTCGTCCATTTGTTTTGTCATGCTTGTATTCGAGAAGCGTCTAATAAATAGACAAGTACAAAGAATATGAATAAATGCACATGTATCAAAATACCCAGAATGGACAATCGCTAACACTTCATCGTACTCATGTCTTTGGTTCTTCTTGCTAATAAAGGCAATGAAATTGAAGATAGAATTAAAGTTTCTTTTATCTCTTGCAGTGGCCCATTTCCTCACCTTATGGACTATCACTGAATTTGATAAACTTTGGAGAAGTTTTAGCTTCATAGGGAAGTTGAGTGGAAGGTGCAGAGAGTTCCCCATAAGTGGCACATTTATTACAACTGACGAGCCCGCGTTGACACATCACAATCGCCCAGGGACTATAGTTTACAGTAGGAGCTCACTCGTGGCTGTGGGGTACGTTCTATGGGTTTGGACAGATGTGTAATGACATGTACCCATCATTATAGTGTCATACAGAGTAGTTTCACTGCCCTAAAAATCCTCAGTGCTTTCACTCCTCCCTCCCCTGCAGGCAGGTGGCTTTAGTTAAGTGTTGTCGATCATGTTTTCCTCTGGGCACCATCTCAGCTCTCTCCTCGTCCTGCACGTCCTGGCTAGCGGCCTTCTCACCCATCATCTTGAGCGCTTGCTGCCCGGGACACCTGCAGGAGGAGCAGGTTCCAGGTGGGGAATATGGGGGCTCAGTTGGGGACCTGCTATGTCTGAGGTGCCCACAGACGTCCTAGTGGGCTCTTCCGGGAGCACCTGGAGACTCACATCTGGAAATTCAGAGAGGGAACAAGCAGACCGTGGGGTAGGGGCTCTGTGTCCCAGGCAGTCACATCTCCCATAAGGCTCCGTGTCCCAGGCAGTCACATCGTGGGAGGGGCGGAGGCTTGTTACTGTTTACTCCTCACTCTTTCCAGAAGCTTCCCTGGAGCTCAGCTGGAGTGCTTCCTCCCCTCCCCTCCCGCACCTACTGCTGATATTTACTCTTCCACTGTCTGTTGTGCTAAGTGCACAGCTTGTTTGTGAGATATGCTAATAAAGCCACCAGGTCATCACATTAGCAGTTCCTTGCTGAGACCTCCCTTCTTCGGGGGGCGGCAGGCACCCAAACACAGGCCCCATAGTCAGGCTAGCACAGCTAATGATATGCTTCCAACAGGAAGGCAAGCGGCTTCCTGAGGCTTCCACGGACTTGAAACTGCTGATAGATTCCAGAGGGTAGAACCCACCAGGCTGGCCTGGATGCCGAGAGACACTTTCTGGACCAGCCAGGTTCCCCATCTCCCCGTTTGCCAGAAGGGGATCTGGGGTCCAGAGAGGGGCTGACGTCTCTCATTATGCAGATGAGAAAAGATGATGCATCCATCAGCTCAGGGCTGGAGACCAGGGACCAGGCTTCCTGTCTCCACAGGACAGCTCTCTCTAGGCCCATCTCACCTCTTCCCTGCCAGTAGAGTGACCTTCCTCCCCAGTGTGGAGGGTCATACAGGGACCAGACTCTGTGTGCGACCACAGTGTGCTTAGAAAAGGAGGGCCGTGGCTCTCCCCTCTGTCCACCCAATCCTGCCCACCGACCTACCCTCCTCCTGCAGGAGGTCCACATGCTGCCAGGCCTCGCCCAGAGGCCCATGGTTGGTAGCTTCCAGACTACCTCATGCTTTCCCACCGCCCCATCTCCTTGACCAGCACTCTCTCTGTGTGATCCAGCGCACACACTCCTGGTGTCTGCGGTTGACAGTTTTCCAGACTGTCCACCCTGTGTGTTCCACTTCCAGCCACAGTGACAGGTCCGACACCGACATCTGCTCAAGTTGGTCCAATGGAAACACACTGGGGATGTCAGCTGGATGGAGAGCGGAAGAGAGGCCCTCCTTCCTCTGGGGTTTCCTGAGAGTGATGCAAGTCTGGAGCATATAGGGAGTTCGAATGGGAAGCCAGCCCAGGTAAAAGGACTACCGGCTAAGATGTGTTGGGTTAAAAGTGACAAACAAATCCACAAAAAAAAAGAATTTATATTAGTTTAATAGAGCTCAGCTCAATCCCCGTACTCTGAGAACTTTGTCAGAATTCTTGCCCCAACTCTCAGCTCGCCTTGCCTCTGCATCAGTTTCTCTATCAAGCCTGACATTTTCTACAGCGTCAGGGATGGCCTCCCCATCTCGGCCCCTCCAGCCAGACCCTGATGCCAAAGTCCTGGGACTGACTTCATCTGGACCAACCTGGGTCACGTGTGCAACTCTGAACCCATCCTGTAGTCAGGGGAAGGGGCTGCTCTGATTGGTCGGACCTTGATCATGTGATAACTGGGGCTGCCAAGGACCCTGCCCCCCTCTGCCCCCCTGAGCCTTTGAACAGTAGGTTGCCTAGCAACCGGGTGCGGGCTCTTTTCCTGCACCCAGGCCTGGGAAAGCCACACCAGGGTCCTGAATGTTGCATTACAGGGATCCTCAGTACTTGCATCTCAGCTGGCTGTGGCTCCTTGGAGCAGAGGACGGCAAGATATCCTTGATTTAAATCCTGCCAGTGACACTTGCTCACTAAGAGACCTTAGGTAAATGACTCCGTGTCTGTCCCCCCTTGGGTAAAATGGAAATAATAATAGCACTTGTCTCAGAGGGTTGTGTGAGGATCGAATCAGGTAATTTGTCATGGGGACTTAGAAGAATAACTCCCTCATAGTTGGAGCTCGGTAAAGAGTTATTATTAACTGGTGTGAGGAGGAGGTGCCCCTTACTACATCTAGTCAGGACCGCCTCCCCACTTTCCCCTTCATTCCCTCCCCTTCCCTCTCTCCTAGGGACCCTGTCCACCCTTCCATTTAGCCTGTGTACCCCTCAATCCCCTCCTTCTCCCTCTCTCCTGTGGCCCCCCTCCACCCCTCCATCCCTCCCACCCTGTGATCCCCTCTATTCTCCTCCCCCTCCCCTGTGACCTCCTCTACCCCCCTCCATCTCTCCTCCCCCATCACTCTCTACTCCTCCCTCATCTCCCCTCATCACCCCTTGCTTCCCCATTTCCCTCCCCCACCCCCATCACCCCTTCCATCTTCCAGGTAACAAGAAGGAGCAGATTTCTACTGTGGTTTTCAGGCGCCTGTCACCTACTCACAAAAAGCTCCTTAATGCCTCCTTCGTGGCATCCAGAGTCCAGGTCAGCCTCCCACACTGGTCTACAAGTTCCTCCAGAATCCAGCCCTGCCCATCTCACTTGGGCAACATTGGGCCTTTTATATTTCCAAACATGCCACGCAGAGCTCATCCAACCTCAGGGCCCTTCCTCCTTGCTGCTCCCTCTGCCTGAAGAGTCTCCCTCAGATACCATCATAACTGGCTCCTAGGTTCATATAGGCCCCTTCCCATAGCCACCCCCTCGGAAGGGCCTCTTCTGAGCATCCGATCCAAGGTGGACCACCTCCCTCATTCCCTTTCTGGGCTCGTCAGCCTGTCACTCGAGTCTCTGTGTCTCCTCTCATTATCGAAAATGTTCTTAGTCCCTGTTTGTGTTTTTATTGCCAGTAAGGGGACATTTGGGGCTTGGAGGGCAAAGTCCAGACAAGACAACTCGAGAAGGAAAGAAGCCGAGGCTTAGGGCCCTTGTTACGGGATGATCGGAGGCTGCTTTCAGAGGGAGAGCTTTGCAGGGCCCCGATGAGCCAGCTGATGGGGTCCGCAGATCCCAGGAGCCGTCTCTGCTTGCTGGCAGCTTTGCTGGTTCATCATGGAGGCTGGATCTGCTCTCCTGCACCTTCATGGTAAACAGGACAAAGCTGGACCCTTCTCCTGGAAAGCAGGAGGCCGCCACCTGGTGCATAATTCACCTGCAGTCAGCAGCCCCAAATGCTGCGCTGGCAAAAAGCAAACAGCCTGCAGAACTGTTTCTTATTTTTAATCTACTCAAAACCAGGGCCTTAAAGCGCTTACTTTTCCATCCTACTAATTTGGGAGGCAATTAGCTGTTGGGTGTTCTTGCCCGCCAGCGCCCGCTCTGCGTGTCTGCTGCTTCAGTGTGTTCATTTCTGCCCAAATAGGCCAGCTGTGAAGAGCTCTGTTAATCTGCTCTTGAACTACAATTTTTAACAAGACTCTTAAATGATAGAGGCATTTGTGCATAAATAGCACATGGTAAGACTCCCCTTGGGACACTAACCTGATTTATTAAAAATTCTGTAACTACCAAGCTTTATATATCAACATCATTAACACAAAAATATATGATCTAATCTCCTCCCGCAGCCCGGCCCTGATGCAGACAGACAGCTCGGATGAAAGGTAAGAACCTGAAAGACACGCCATGAAGGGCAAAAGAAGCCAGTTTTAAATATTTTAAGTGAAGCCCGGCCAGCCAACCAAAATTTGTTTTCTCCGATGTTAGCCTGGGAACATGTGGAGGAAAACAGACACAATTTCTTTCCATGACCAAACGTTCCCACCGTGCTGGGCTCGGGGTGGGGTCACCCTGGCACCTTTCTCTGTCGTTCTCATGGGCAGAAGAGGATCCCCTCCCACCCCCGTGATGGGATTTAAAATTCAGTGCCCAAACCGCCCCGCCTGCCAGATGCTCGGCGTGTCCCGAGTGGCACCCATCACACGGCCCCCTCATGTTTGTCGCTGGGACCACCTCCCTGCACCACCTGTGCTACTATTTAATGGGTTTATCTAAATGGACTCACTCATTCAAATTTTAGCCTCAAACCAAGCAATATTGTCTATGAAATCATAGATTTGATGTGCTAGTTATAAATGCTCTTCTTTAAAACTTTAAAAAACAAATAATGAAATAAATTATGCTTGCCAGCATGGAGCACCTGGATGGCTCAGTCGGTTGAGCCTCTGACCCTTGATTTCCACTCAGGTCATGATCTCAGGGTGGAGGATAGATCAATCACCACCACTCCCATCCCCTCCAGTCCCCCCGCCCCACACTCATCCAGGAGTCTGCTTGCAATTCTCTCTCCTTCTCTCCCTGCCCCTGGCACCCTGATACCTGTGCTATAAATAAATAAATAAATAAATAAATAAATAAATAAATAAATCCTTTAAAAAAAAATAATGCTTGCCAGCATACCATGCTCTCCTGGTGTGATGGGCAGTGCACCTGGCGTATGCTGAGTTGACTCCATATACCAAGGTTCAGAGCACACCATGTGGACTAGGACGTGGAGGGTGTCTGTTACTTTGAAAATTCAAAGACGAAGGCTCAGTTTTCCAAGCACAGACACTCAGGTCCAGGAGAGGAGTGTCAGGTGGGAGCAGATGACACACAGTGCCCCCCTCCGGCCACATTCCTCCAGCGCCTCCCCTCTGAGAAGACACAAGAGCCAGACCTCAGAAGGATGACTAAGGAGGTGATGTCTTGATGTGTTTGCTTTGTTCTGTTTCTGATGATAGGTTAATCATCTCTGTGTCCCGGAGCCTTTATCAGAGGGAGGGAGAGACACATGCTCGAGACTGAACCGCCAGGCCCACCCTCAGCTTTGGACTGACTGCTCTGCTACCAGGTAATTTCCTCTCCAGCAAATTCCTTACTTTTTCTCATCTGCAGGTATATATGGCATGTCTTTATAGTTACAGGATTTCTTCTAACTGTAAAATTCTGGGACAATTCCAGCATATTCTAAGCCACCAAACCCAGGATGGTGAGGAGGTTAGAGCACGGGCTCTCAGGGTGGAGGTCCTGGCCTTGGGTCCTGACCTTGCTACTCTCTGTGTGACCTTGGGCAAAGGATCCAATGGCTCAGTTTCCCCATCTGCGATACAGGAAGAATCACATGGTTACCGCTTTGGAAGTTGTTCTATTGATTCAGAAAATATATGTAAAGCCTACATGTCAACAGTGCCAGGCGTATGTTAAGCACTTAATCCATGGTCTTGTTTTAGCATTTTTAATGTTGCAGCTCGCAAGTAGAGCATAATCCGGCAATCACAGGCTAAATGTTTTCTACAAACCAGTTTGTTTGGGGTTCATCCTTCCCCCAAAGTATTAGAATACACACACACACACACACACACACACATTTAAATTAACTATCACTTGTTTTTTAATTGAAGGATTGTGCATCAGAGCAAACCTCCAGCTGTGCTGAAAAGGTTGGAAGACCTGTCTCTTCTGTCCCTCTTTCTGCATGGAGACAGGGGGAGTATGCAGCGAGGGCTGCCCTGGATGGGACGTTGTCACTAGTGCCCCTCAGGCCCTTCTCTGCCAGTTCTCTAGTCCACGTGACCCCAGCTTGGCCCCTAAAGATGCTGAGTTCACAACTTCAGCCCCAGCTCAATGATCCTGTGAATAGAGCACTCTGCTGTGACCCAAGGGACATTCCAGATGAGACCCATGGGTGTTTGTCGGGGGAGAGAAGCTGCAGGTCTGGGGTGGTTTCAGAACTGGGGCAGGGCCATCAGTGCAGCCCAGGGATGGGAAAGCACCTGCGTCCTGCTCCGCCCTCCAAACACCAGCGTGGGCCCACCAGGCTGGAATTCCTATGGTAACCCTTGTCTGGCCTTCATCTGATCCTGGAATGTCCCTGGAATGTCCACAGTGTCACCAGATCAGATTGTGAGCCACCTGCCCCATCAATCCGACTGCCCCGTCCCCAGCAGGGGAGGCGAGAGGAAGATCTGGGGATGAGCCGCAGAAGTGGAGGCCACATCTGGGCAGAAGGACTCCATTGTTTCCCGAACAATGACATTTGATTCCTCTCCTGGTGCTGGAATGTGCTCGCTGCAGTCAGCTGGCAATGACTAGTCACCCTGGGTGCCCGGGACCTGCTGCTCAGACCACTTTTCCTCCCGATGGAGCAGAGGGGGAGCCACTCCTGGCTCTCGGATGTTACAAAATAAAATCAAATGCTATTGCTGGTTTTAGCTACAAGAAGCCAAGGCTCAAAATTGGTTCCTAAACCCGGTATCAATTAAGCAGATGTCGAAGAGGCAGTGTTGGAATTTCATTAATGAACCTTGAATGGAAAAATCAGAAAAATTATGCAGTAATGTTTTCCCTCTGCCTTCTGCTGGTTCTGGCTGCAGAAGCTTCAGAGAGAACACTGGGATGCGATCGTTCTGAGTGGAGGGTAGATGGCAGAGGGCCTGGGAAAGGGCAGGTCGCGGGCATCACAACGGCCCTGGGCAACCGTTGGGCATTTCTGTTTTCTCTCTGAGAAGCTCTGCCCACAAGTTGTCCTTTCCTGATTGTGTCACTTGTGACTTCATAAGGCTCTGTCTTCAGCAGCAGGATTTTTATCTAATGAGGTGTAGCCTACAAGGCGTGTTTCCAAGTTCGGGGTGTCAGCCCCACAAGAGCCAGTGGACCAGAAACTGCTGCTGGACCGTGTCTGCAGAGCAGCTTAATGTCCACCCTCCCTCCTGCCCCCCCATCTGTTCCTCCTCCCCTGGTCTCCCCATCTCTAACAGGCACCACCATCTGCCCAGCTGCTCAGCCAAAACCTAGGCTTCTCCCCCACTCCCCTGCCACCACTCGTAATCCATCAACAAGCCCTGCAGACCTTCAAACCAGACCTGATCCACCCACGCCCAGACTCCGCGGCACCCCTGTCCTGCCCTTGCCACCACCATCTCCCCCGTGGACCAGGAGTCTCCCTCATTCTTATCTGGCCCTCAGGTCCCTTTATAACCGCAGCCAGAGTGAGCCTTTGAAAACACCAAGCAGATGTTAACTCATCTTGGAACGAGTCAGTAGCTTTCTCTTCTTACAATCAAATCCAAATGCTCTTTCATGGCCTCCTGGGCCCTGCTTGACCTGTCTCCATGCCAGTCCACCCTGGTCTCTCACCTGTCCTCCCCTGCCCCGCGGCATGAATGAGGGAGCAGCAATTGGCCTGGCCTGGGTCACAAACTTAGTATGCGGTCCTTCAGTGTGACATTTAAGAAAATCCTCAAAGGCAAAAAAAAAAAAAAATGTTTTTTGCCTTTACATTAGTTTTGGGGTCATCCTTAAGGTCAGCAATCTAAGGGGATCTCTGAGAGGCACCTTATTTCTGCCTGGTGTGGACACTCAGGAAAGTAAGTCATGGAGAAGCAATGCCTGAAATCCTAGGGTTTGGGGACTGTCTACTTAGCTCCAGACAAAAGAGCCACTACTTTGCTGACCCATGGACGTGTGGCCCCAGCATTAGAAGCCCATGACTCACCCTGGAGAAATGTTTTCCCTTTCCTAGTCTCCTTCCTGCTAAGCCATCAAGTAGAAAGTCTCCAGGAGGTACGACTTTATCTTAAACACCTCTCTTCTCACTCTCATTGAATTAAGACGTATCAGCCATCATAGGAAGCAATAACTTGCTAAAGATTAATATGTTTTCACTGTACTTGGTTTTACAACAAACTTCTACTTATTTTTGTGAATATTGGTTTCCTGCTCACAGGACATAAATTTTATTTTAAAACAAAATTAAGCCTAAAAATAAAAAGTCCAATTCAGACAAGTCTCAATAGCAGAGATGGTACTGGGTTATTGCAAAACCGGTGCAATTGCAGGCGGCTGGCTGTTCGTGGAGAACTCTGAGCTACATCGGATGCTCTGCAAGGCAAGGGCCATGAATTATTATCTGAGTGTCCCCAGGCTTGGCCAACTACTAGCCCTGGGGATTTGTCCAGATTGAATAAAGTCAGTACCACCTGTCCACAGATATCTCTGGAAAAGGCCACTATTGCCACAGCCGCTCTTCCAAAGGACACGATGCAAACAAGGGCTGGACCTTCCTGTGTGTGTCTCTCTCTCTGCAGAGAAAGGAAGACTCTACCTATTGAAGGCACCACCCCTATGCCTCCCTCATCATTAGGAAGCAGGATGATTCCCTTTCCTTGCTGTGTCCCATGCCAGCTATCCCAACCAGCCCCAAGGAAAGGGGCACAGCTGTTCACCCACCCTGGGACTGGAAGGAAGCCTGGGATGATCTCAGTCAAGAAGCCTCTGGCCCTGAGAACCATCAAAACTGCCACACAGCTGAACAGAAAACAGCAGATGGCACATTTTCCCCCGACCCCCACCTCTGCATGCAGGCTGTACCCAGCTGTGAGAAAATGTGTTGTTGAACTTTGGGGGGAAGAGCATCATTGACCTGGGTCTGTTTCCAGGCTCAGACGTCCCATCCTCTTGCCCATTCCCCCTGTCTCAGAAGGAGCTTGGCCACCTTCAGAGCCTGGTTCAGCAGATAGAAAGGAAGTCCTGGCTCTTTGTAATAGGAAAGGCTTTGAGGCACTGATCTAAGAGGGTGGGCTGTAGGGTGGGGGCTGACAGATGCCACAGATGGGAGGGACTTTCAGACACATCCTCTCCCTGAATTCATCTTCAGAAACCCTCGGAGTGCAGAGATCTGTGTGTGCAGACATTGCCAGCAACGCTATTTATAACAGTTGAAAAATAACCTTTCAAATTGGAACCACTCAATATCCTCTACCAGACTGGTTGAACAGTGCAGTGGTTAAGAACATGTGTTCAAATCTTGGCTCTGCTACTCCAATATATCCATAAAATATGCACATATAAATTAATATGTATATATACCTGCCATGTATAAATACACACACACACATACACACACACACACACACACAGATACCTTTTCAACCTTCCATGATTTTCCTTGCTCTGCGACCCCATCACACCCAATGCTCCCTTTTTTACTCCAGTATATTCTGCTGGTTTCCATTGAGTCACGGACATAAGATCATAATCCAAGCCTGATATTTAGCTTATTTGAAGCACCGATTGTACAGCAGACATTTGTTGATCCCAAGAGAAAAGTTCTGGTGTTCAGTCACCAACCTAAGTGATTCAGGTAAAAATTCTAAGAGATGTCCCTGCTCCTTTTCTGGGCCTCAACCTCCCAAGCCCACGCTGGGTCCTGCAATTTCTCAATGCCACCGGGCTCTGGCCAGCCCCCATCACCTCTCACCTGATTATCACACTGCCATCCTCCACCATCTTCCTGCTTCCCCCCTCACCCTCCACCATTCGTTCTCCACCTGAACACGAAGGGATCTTGCTGGGATTTGAGGCAAGCTGTATCCTCCTCTGTTTAAAACCCCCTAACTCGTGTCTCTCTCTTGGAATAAAGCCTGGCACCTCAGCACAGCCCATGGGCCCCCACATTATGGCATTGCCACCCTCTCTAAGCACAAATCCACTTAGCAAAGTTCTGCCTGGACACAAAAGTCCACCACAGTATCCATGGTCTGGCAGGTGGCTCCAGGTGGCCTATTCTAAACACAACCGTGTTCTTATGTATCAAATTGTCAGTGCAAGTCTGGGGCTCTGATTGCTTCCTGACTGCATATTCTTTTTGAAAACTGCCTTAAAAAATCTATATGCGTGATCATTAATACATATTGTCACATGAGGAGTACCTTGGTTTCATACTAATCATCTATTCTTGGCAGCTAAAAGACTGATTCATGCTTTTAAATAATGAATTCAAAAAGGCTACAGATTTGCAGTTGTATTATCACCACAATTTAAGAGTTGATTGCAAAATCTCACCTAGAAAATCTTAAAAATTTCTGCTAGCAACAATATTCCAAACTCTGTTGTCCTTGACAGTGGACAGGCTAAAGACCCAACCCTCAGCTTATCGATGGCTAGCACTTCTTGCCATGCCCAGAGAGCCTCCAGGATCTGTCTCCTACCTTTCCCTCCAGTCTCATGATCTACCTGCCTTCCCCAGCCTCAGTCAGTTCCAGCCATACCTGCCCTCCTAGTTCTCCTTCAGGATATTTGCACATGCAAAGAGAGTCCCTCTGAAACCTGCCTTTCAGGTGGTGATGTGACAAAAAACATAGAACTTCTTTTTAGGTTTTTTAGGGTTGTTTTTTTTTTTTTTTTTTTTAAGTAGGCTTCATGCTGGGTGTGGAGCCCAGCGTGGGGCTCGAATTCATGACCCCGAGATCAAGACCTGAGCTGAGATCTAAAGTCGGATGCTTAATCAAGCCTGAGCCACCCTTTAGCAGAGAGAAAGCAGTTGTGGAAAGTTGGCAAAGTAGGAGCTAGGGGGCTGATCTCTTGTTTCTTTCAGGATGCAGGAGTAGCATTTTGTTGTTTTATTTCTTTTTCTCCTTGCCTTTACATTCATGGGTCTAAAGGAAAAGAATCATGTGGATATTTACACAAAGGCAGGCCCAACACCAGCACTCAGATAACGATTTGTATAATGTCTCCTGGCATGAACAATGAGTTTCTTTGAACAGTTGAAGCTATAGCAGAGCAAAAATTTAACTTTGCTAAAGTCAAAAGAAAAATATTTGCAATTTGCTCGGTCAATAGACTGGCAGAAAAGCCTTTTGAGATCACTTCTGCAGGTAGAATTTCTCCCCTGGGCCCAGAAGGATGTGCTAGTGGCAGCCTAAGACCCAAGTCAGAAAACCAGCCTGTCTCTGAACCATCCAACCAATTCAACAGACAAATCAGCCCCAGAGAAAGAAAAGCTAAAAGCCCAAACTGGGGGTGGGTGGGTGGTGGGTGGATATTTTTGCTCGTCCTTTTCTCTGTCTGCTCTGTGCATTAGGAGAGTCCCACATCTACAGCCAGGTCATCTGGGCTCCCTTCCCTGTGGCTTTCTGTGTTTGTTCCATAGTAGGAGGCAGAACAAATTATATAGGAGGAGAACGGGGTCAGCAGGTCCCCCTCCCTTGAGGGTTCATGATGTGACAGTGGCCATGATTCTCTCCCAGTGGCCTCAGCTCCTCACCAGCAGCCCTGCCTTAGAGGTATAGCTCTCCCTGGGCTCCCCCGCCCCAGGCCTGGAGCTGGTAAGGGCCCCTCTCAGTTTCTAGTCCCCATGATCCTAGAAAAGTCCCCACTCCCCACTATGCCTCACAGTCCTGATCTATATACTGGGCACAATAATGGCACCTTCCTTGTTGGGTTATTGTAATGATTAAATGAGTGAATGCATAGGAGGTGCCTAGAACAGTGTCTGGTATGTAATAAACCTTCAATAAGGGTTGGCTATTGCTCTTATTCTTTTACTACTGCCATTCCTGTGTTAAGTGCTCTATGTGGTATCTTACTAGAGCCTATGAAGTATACTCTTTACTCAAACTGGTAAAGTGATGACACTCATATATTGTGGTAAATTATGTGTATACCAAAAACAATCACTAAAAAAAACCTATACAAGGAGATATACTTAAAAACACCACAGATAGGGGCACCTGGGTGACTCAGTGGTTGAGCATCTGCCTTTGTCTCAGGATGTGATCCTGGGGTCCTGATGTTGAGCCCCACATCAGGTTCCCTGCATGGACCTGCTTCTCCCTCTGCCTGTGTCTCTGCCTCTCTCTGTGTGTCTCTCGTGGGAGAATAAATAAAATCTTTAAAAAACAAACAAACAAAAATCAAACAAACAAAAAAAAAACCTCCAACACCATAGATAAATCAAAATGGAATGTTAAAAATTGTTCAAATAACCTACAGAAAGCCAAGACAAAACAAAACACCAGAAAGAACAAACAAAAATAAAATGACAGACTTAAACCCTAACATACCATTAATTACATTAAATGCAGATGGTCTAAATACACCAAGGGAAACACAGAATTTGGCAGACTGAATTTAAGAACATGTCCAATTACATGCTGTCTACAAGAAACTCATTTCTGCACAGGCAGAAAGAAACCAGTATCAGAAGAAAACTCTCGGAATTTGAGAAAGGAAAAACAAATACTGGATTGGGCAAAATTAGGTGTGAGTTTAAAAGACTGTTCTTCACTTCATGAGCTTCTTAAACTGTATAGGATGGCGGAAGCAAACATAATTGCATCGTGTGATGGGATGCTTGAGGTGTGAAGGGTAACACTTCAGGGAATCAGTTGCATTTTTTAAAAGATTTATTTATTTGAAGGGGGGTGTTCAGGGGGAGAAAATCTCAAGCAGACTCCCTGCTGAGCACAGAGCCGGACTCGGGGCTCGATCTCATGACCCTAAGATCACGAACTCAGTTGAACTCAGGAGTTGCACACTTAACCAAATGACCCACCCAGGCCCCCCTGGCCAATTGCCCTTGACAAGTGGGAAGGATCAAGGACCTTAAATATCAGGAAGACTTCAATACTTCCCTCTAAGTGTTAAAACATGGTAGCAGTCGTGTTGATCAGTTATATGCATACCGAACACTAAATTACCACTGAGAAAAAGATATAAAACAATGTGCTCTAAAATGTTATAAGTAATCACAACAGAATTACAAAAAGGACTCGGAAACCACAGGAGGGGAAGAGAAACAGAGGGAGTAAATTGAGAATAATAATAAAATTGCAGTCTTTAGCCCTAACTGATCAATAATTATTTTAAAATGCCAATGGTCTAAATAGACTAATTAAAAGAGAGAGACTGGCAGGTTGGATTGAAAAAAACAACCCAATTATATGTTGTCTGTAAGAAACTCACTTCACTCACTCACTCACTTCAAACATAATGACACAGGTGAGCCGCAGGTAAAAGAATGGATGAGGGCAGCCCGGGTGGTTCAGCAGGTTTAGCGCTGCCTTCGGTCCAGGACCTGATTCTAGAGACCCGGGATCGAGTCCCACGTCAGGCTCCCTGCATGGAGCCTGCTTCTCCCTCTGCCTGTGTCTCTGCCTCTGTGTGTGTGTGTCTCTCATGAATAAATAAATAAAATCTTTAAAACAAAATAAAAGAAAAGAATGGATGAAATTGTGTCGTGCAAACATTAACTTAATAAAAGCAGGAGGGGATGTATTGATATCAGATTAAGTATACTTGATTGCAAAGAAAATGACTAGGGACAACGAGGGCCATTGTGTAATCATAGAAGGACCATTCTCCCAAGAAGATATAGCGAACCTAAACATGTGCGCACCAAACAACAGAGCCTCAAATCACAGGAGGCAGAAACTGATGGAGCTGAAAGAAGAAACAGATAAATCCACAATTATAGGTGGAGACTTCAGCGCCTAACTTATCAGGATTTGACACCTTCTATCAGTAATTGACACACCTGGAAGCCTGATCTTGCAGCCAGGAATCAGTTAAGGATACAGTTAAACTGAACATCACCATAAATCAACCGGATCTAACTGACATTTATGGACTACTTCATCATCAACAACAGAATACACATCCTTCCCCAGCTCATAATGGAACATTTGCCAAGAGAGACCATATCCTGGTTCATAAAGCAAACGCTAACAAGTGGAAAATAATTCAGATCACGAAGAGGATGTTCTTTCACCATAATGAAATCAAACTAAAAATCAGTAACAGAAAGACAGCAGGAAACTCTTCAAACACATGAATATTACACAGCACACCTCTATGTAACCCACGAGTCAAAGAGGAAATCTCAAAGGACATTTTAAAAATACATAGAATTGAATGAAAATGAAAATAAAACATATCAACACATGTGAGATGCAGCTGAAGTCATGCCGGAGAGGAATTTAGAGTGCTAAAATGCTCACGCTGGGGGAAAAAAGGTGAGATATCAAATCAGTAATCTCAGCTTCTACCTATGAAACTAGATAAAGAAGAGCAAAGTAAATCCAAAGTGAGCAGAAGGAGGGACCAAATGAAGATAAAAGCAGGAATCAGTGAAATTGAAAACAGACAGAATAGAAAAAAATCAATGAAACAAAGAACAGTTTCTTTGAAAAAGATCAATAAAATCGACAAGATTCTAGCAAGACTGACAAAGATAAAAAGGGAGAAAAAAAATCAAATCACCATGCCCTGAATAAAACACTACAGATCATATAGCCAGTAAAAGCATAATAAAGGACTGCTGTGAATGACTTTACACTCGTAGATTCCATATATTAGAAAAAAACAGACCAATTCTTCAAAAACCAAAAACTACCAAACTCAATCAAGATGAAGTAGACAACATGAACAGTCCTGAACTATGTAAGAAATTACATTTGTCATTTGAAAGCTCCTGAAGAAGCTCCCGAAGAAGTCGCCAGACGCAGAATTTTCCACTGGAGAATTTTATCCAACACTTAAAATATTTAAAACATCCAACATTTAAAAAAAATTAACAGCAACTTTATACAATCTCTTCTAGAAAACAGATAAAGGAACACTTCCAAGCAGAGGCTTTGTTCTTTGCTTCTTGGGTTTTTCATTTTTCTATTACACACTTGTTAACTTTTAAAAAAATAAATTTAATTTTAAAAACCTAAAAAAAATGATCAGCTTCATGAAATGATACTGATACCAAAGCCCGACAAAAACAGTACAAAAATAGGAAACTGCAGACCTCTTTTGTGAATTTAGACACAAGAATTTTCCAATTTATTAGCAAACTGAATCCAATAACGTATAAGGGAATTATATAACGTGACCCAGTGGGATTTAACTCCAGATATGCAAGACTGGTTCAATATTAAAAAATCCATCAATATAATCCACCATATCAACAGGCTAAGAAAGAAAAAGAAAATCATTTTAACGGATGCAGAAAAAAGTATCCATTCATGAAAAAATGCTCAGCAAACTAGGAACAGAGGGTAACTTTCTTTGTCTCACAGAGAACATCTACAAAAAAGCTACAGCTAACAACGTACTTAATGGTGAAAGACTGAATGCTTTGTCTCTAAGACCAGGAAGAAGGCAAGAATGTCCATTTTCACCACTTTTATATACCTTAATACTGGAACTTCTAGACAGTGCCATAAAATAAAGAGAAAGAAAGAAGAAAGAAGAAAGAAAAAAAGAAAGAAAGAAAGAAAGAAAGAAAGAAAGAAAGAAAGAAAGAAAGAAAGAAAGAAAGAAAGAAAACAGAAGAAATGAAAATGTCTGTATTTGAAAATAACACGATTGCTTACAGAGAAAATCCCAAAGAACCTACCCCCAGAAGTTCCTAGAACTAGTGAGTTCAGCAAGGTTGCAGGATGCAAGGTCAAAACACAAAAGCCAATCGATCGCATTTCCTTATACCTAACAATGAACAAATGGGAACTGAAATTTAAATTGCAATGCCACTTATAATTGCTCCAAATACAATGAAGTACTTAGATGCAAAAATTAACAAAACATGTACAAGATCTATATGCTGAAAACGACAAAATGCTAATGAAAGAAATTCAAGAGCTAAATAGAAAGACCTTGTTGGTGGATTGGAAAACTCAACAGAGCAAAATGTCAGTTCTCTCCCAACTGATCTTCATGTTAAAATTTTTTTTTAAAGATTTATTTATTTTATTTATTTATGAGAGAGAGAGAGAGAGAGAGAGAGGCAGAGACACAGGAGGAGGGAGAAGCAGGCTCCATGCCGGCCCGACGTGGGACTCGATCCCAGGACTCCAGGACCGCGCCGTGGGCCAAAGGCAGGCGCTAAACCACTGAGTCACCCAGGGATCCCCTGATCTTCATGTTAAACACATCTTGAGTTAAAATCCCAAGGTCTCCGTAGGCACAGACAAGCCACTGCCGATGCCGCCAGGGGAGGGAAGCTCCCACCTGGCTTCCTCCTGGTAGGGGCCAGAGTAGCTCTCTGCCATGGGGGAAGTGTCGGAAGACCCTGGGCCTCGTTCACCTTCTACTGCTGGATGCAGATTGGGGGGGATACCTGGTCTAAGTTACCCTCTGCTCTTGGGTGGAGGGTCACGAGATGCCAGGCTGGCTGGTGCTCCCAGGGTGAGCTGAAGGGCCTGCAGGCTGCAGGTGAGTATGGGGTTTGGAGTGGGTCAACCCCCACCCCACTGGGGGTGCTGCCGCTGACAGAATTAACCCACCCCTGCCACTCGGTGGGTCTCCACCCGGCCTTCCATTTCCTATTCCATTGATTGGATTGTTTTGTTTCTGTCTATGCCTTTGGTGGCTTTGGGTCGCAGGCCTCTGCAGAGCCCCACGAAGGACACACGTGAAGTAAAGGAAAACTCTGGTAACTCACACGAGGTTCTGTTATTCCAGTCCTGAGGTTGCTAGCTGGTTCCTCTTCTTTCTGAGTCTTTTAGGATTGTAGGATTATAGCATTGTTTGCACAGGATTGTCGAATTTAAGATACAAATTATTTCCAGGGTATTTTGTTGGATTTAGAGGGGGAGAGCAGGGGAAAATGACTCTACACCATCTTGTCCCAGAACTGCAGGACAGTTTCTTTTTTTTTTTTTTTTTTTTTTTATGATAGTCACAGAGAGAGAGAGAGAGAGAGAGGCAGAGACACAGGCAGAGGGAGAAGCAGGCTCCATGCACTGGGAGCCCGACGTGGGATTCGATCCCGGGTCTCCAGGATCGCGCCCTGGGCCAAAGGCAGGCGCCAAACCGCTGCGCCACCCAGGGATCCCCAGGACAGTTTCTTTTAAAACTAAAAGTGGAGTTGCCACAGCCCCAACCATCACATCCTTGAGCATTTATCCAGATGGTATTCACATGAACAATTTGTACCTGAAATTTCACAGCAACTTGATTTATAACAGCCTCAAACTACCCAAAAGTCCTTCAGCGGGTGAGTGGTTTAGACGTAGGATATCCACACCACAGAATATGCCAACAATATGAAGGAGAAGCTATTGAGAAACACAACTTGGATGAACCTCAAGGGAATTTTACAGTGAAAAAAAAAAAAAGTCAGTCTCGAAATGCTGCAGGTTGTATTTACACAGCATTGTTGAAATAAAAGAATTATAGAGATGGCAATCCGTTAGGGGTTGCCAGGGGTTAGGGGTGGGTGGGTGTAGCTACACTGGGTAGCACAAGGGTCCTTCTGGCAACCGAGCACTTCCATACCTTGAGTGTGGTAGTGGTTGCACAAAGCCACACGCGTGATAAAATTGCATGGAACCACAGACACGCACGTACACACACAAATGAGTGTGTACATAACCGGTGAAGTCTGAATAAACCCTGTGGATTGTATCAATATCAATTTCCTGATTCAAGATGTTACCCTCAGGGGAGGCTCACAGAAGCCCCTTAAGCAATTCTCTGCCCGCTGCCCGTGAATCTAAAGTATTTCAAAGTAAAAAGTTGCTAAAAACAAACAAAATTATGAATTTCTAACTAATAATATTTCCTTGAAAGTCCTCTCTCTCTCTCCAGGTCACTGTAAAGGCCTATTAGCACCAGCCTGAAACCATCTAACCGTCTGAGGTTCTACAAGAGCTAGCAGAGGGTGGAAAAACATAACTTCTCAGCTGCCTCATTCACCGGTATTTAATGTGGTCGCTCAACTACCCCAACTAATGGAGAGGATCCTCTAGGGGCTTCGTTTATCAGTATCCCTGCCCCACCCTCTGGGAATCATTGTGGGGTGCTTGGCACTTCAAACAGATACAAAGGAACCACCGCAAAGTGGGGATTCCTGATGCCTTTAAACATAAGCCATTTTCATTTTGTCAAATGATGAGATGCTATGGAGGTAATTTTCCCAAATGCTCTACAATTGGCAACCAAACCAGCCACCGGGAATCCTCTGTGGTGGCTTCGCACCTCCGCACCACCCAGATCGCTGGGTAAGCGTTCCATGTGCCTCACACCCGGGTAGATGCACAAACACACGTTTATGTGCACACACAGGACACAGAGACACTGTCCTCCAGACTAGGCATTTTACAGTTAACTCGTGGATCTGCTATTATGTTTAAGGAAAAGTCCTGAATTCAAATAAAACATGTCCATGTGTGTATGTATATATGTATATGCCCGTGGGTGTATATACACACCCTTACCCACTCACTCCTCGGCATTGGCAGTTATGCCAACACTGTGTATTTTTGTATGTGAGCTTGGCCCCAGGAAGCCAGATCCTTCATGTGCAAATAAATGTGCAATGAGCCTGGTATCAGCCAAGCCTGCCAGGGGTGCCCTTCGAGATGCTTAGTAGAACCCTAAGTTACACCCCCAGACAGGCTGTTTTGAGGAGTGTTCTTTCCTCCAGGATTAGGACAAGCAAAGCTGGGAGAACCTGTCTGACAAGGTGAGTGGTCTCTGTCCTCCCCACCCCCTTTACACAGGTAGGAATGGCTTTCATTTAATTAAAGCCCTCCAGTGGTTCCGTGATGGGTAGCGGAGATGCAGTAAGAAACCCCCTTCACTATTAACCACGAGATGAGAGTGACTCTTGCTGCTCTGGGGAGAGACGCTGGTGTCCTCCAGGGAAAGCCCATCCTACCAGCTTCTCTGTCCCCAGAGCACCCGCTTAAGAGCAGCATCTCCTTTACTGCCCCAAAGGAAGGGAGGGTGGCACTGAGGGGCAGAGGCTGGGGTGGGTGGAGGGGGCCGGGGTGGACACCCGGGCATGCACAGATGTGCAAATACCCAGATTCAAGCGTAAGCTGAATGTAATTACTTGGTTAATTAAATATTGACTTTTAACTCAAAAAGTCATTAAAACAAGCTGCAGAAAAGACTGTCCAGAGCATAGAGGGGGCAGGGAAAGAATCAGAACTTTCAGGAAGGGAAAGAGGTAGAAGGGGATTGTCAGCAGGAAAGACTGCACTTGTCCTACTCTGCACAGGTGCCTACTGTGTGCGGGGCAGGCGGGGGGGGCTTCAGTCTCCAGGCGGGTTGGACAGAGGCCACTGTCCAAAACTAGGATATTCAGGGAGGGATCTCCTTACATTCTTCCACCCTAAGATCCCATTGCTTTTCCCAGCTGTCCTCCAAGTGGACCAAGAGTTTCTGGTATATAGGAACTGGACACCGTTCATATGAGTTTTCCCGAATCACAATGCAACATCCGGCAAGGGGAGGCGCTCCAGAAATGCTTACAGAAGGAACACATGAGCTCTTGTTCAAGCATTGACACGTGAGCATGGATTTGTACGTAGGTGCCTTTGTGCACGTGTGTGTGCAAGCACATGTGCGTGTCCTCACTATAGGCAGACGCTATGGATCCGGTTTCAGGTGAGGACTTCATTCACCAGCTCAGAGGCTCCCAGAGTCAAAGCTCTGCAAAGCGCCCTCTGGCCACATCTCACTCCCCTAATTCACAACAAACTCCCTGGTCCTCTGGGTCTGAGGCCTCAGCCTGACTTTTCCAGCTCCCTTCCAGGCAGGAGGGGGCTCAGTGTGTGCCTGGGAGATGAGGGGGGACTCAGGGGCTCAGATGTCTCCCAGCCTGGGAAGTCGCTCAGCCACTGTGCAGGGCCCGGGTGGGGCCCCAGTGTGATTCTCGGGACCCTCCGGCCTCCTGACAGTCCAGCCCCGGCCCGTCTCTAACCCCATGGCCCGGGACAGCCTCTCCTCTCCTGTCCCTCGCCACCCTGATGGCACCCCTCTCTGTGAGCGTCCTGGCTGGATAATCGGGCTTTTCAGGCTCCTCCTGCCAGTCCTGACTCCCCCCCCCTCGCTGGTCTAACCTCGCGGGGACCTTTCTGTTGACACCCACACGCCTCATTTCATCCTTCCGGGAGTTCCTTGGCGGCCCTCTGCGCACAAGGCCTGGCCGGCTCTACCCCCCTCGCAAAGCCAGAATGCTGCTTTATTTCCGGAACTCCTATACAACAATTAAAAAAAAGAAGAATCATTCCTGCTGTGTTTATCTCCATCAAGAGCTGAAATATAACCTGAACCATTTTTATCTGAGCACTTTCTGGCTGAGTTTGGGTTGAAGCTGAGGGGATTTATGAGATTGTAAAAGTCATGCTTTCAGCAAGTCGAACAAATCAGTGTGTGAAGGAGAAACCATTGAAAGTGGGGAAAATGACTGCGGCTTGGCCTGGGCTTGGAAGATCCAGAAAAGGCGGCACAGAGCTGGAGCAAGGGGACTTTAAGAGTCACAACGTCGGGCCAAAACTTGCAAAAGACAGCACAGTCACTCTCAGGGGTAGGGGCCAAACACCTCACCTCTGGAGCAGGAAAAGCGATGCACGTGTTCTCGAATAGAAATTCCAGCAGCATCCAGAACCCTGCACTCTCGCGGCTAGCTCCGCCTGAACTTTCTTAGACACAAGCCATCTTGTATGTAGGATTGTAATTGCATTAGGGGGAATAAAAAGGTTTGTACGTCTTGAGAAGTTATGATACTGAAACATAGCACCATAAACCCCCATTAAGTCAGAAGAAAGATAATTGCGTTTCCTGCAGCCTCCCTGGGCTGGCTCGCTGACACGGAGATAGATTCACCCCGGCGAAGCGGGGCTCATCTCTGTAGCTCGGTACCCATTTCCCCTCTTAATTACACGTAACTGCGGAAGTCTAATTTATCCGGGCGCCCGGAGCCCAACAGAGCATCCCCGCGGAGGGAGGGTGACGCTGGGAAGCAGGAGATTGCAAACCGCGAGCTGTTTTATGTGTGACCTCCCACGGCGGCGGTGGCGACACTAAATTCTCACTCTTAGGATCTCAGGGCCATGACCAGTTAGGACACTGCTCTGAGAACACAGATAAAGGTGGCAATTTGTCTGTCTGCTTTATGGTCCATCAGTAATTCTCTTTTGGGGGAGCGATGGAGGCAGATTGAACATGCAGCTCTCAGCTTGTGATGGAACAGGTGCCCCCAAGGAGCATTTGTGCGCATGGGGTCGTGTGTCACCCCGTGCATGCCCTGGGCAGCCCCACTGCAAATCTCTGTGGGCCCTCGCTGGGGGACCGTGTTCTAAAGGTTTGAGAAGCGGGTCCACTTGACAATAAGTGCAATTCAATTTAGGTCTCTCTGTGACCGCGGAGCTTGTTTGACCATCACCTTTCAGAAAACTCACTTGCGAGCTCATTAACGTGGCTGCTGATTTAATAAAAGAACAGAGCAGCCCCGAAGCTGGGGCTCTAACCAACCCGGCTCTGTGTCCCTGGCCGGCGACTCCTTTGCCGACCTCCCCGGGCCTCAGCGTCCTCATCTCAAGAACGGGAATGGTATCAAGGCTATTGCGCGGCTGTCATGTGCATTAAGTGAAGTTGACGTGAGTGCAGATGTACCGCAGAGGCCAGTTCTGATTCTCCGATGTCGCTTCAGAGCAGGAAGACGGATATCCCCCGTGGGGACACATTGAAAGGGAAGCCACGTGTAAGATCTTTCAGAGGATGCTTTGATTTGGGGTTCTCAGAACTCAAAGCTGCCTTGGAGATCTCTGATGAGACTCCCGCTCATGGATTCATTCGTCTGACAGATATTACTAAGTTAAGCACCAAGTCATAAACAAACACAGGGACTGTAAATAGGACATGGCCTCTGCCTCGAGGCTAGTGCTGAAGCAGGTATAACAAGTGAGCACGGCCGAGTTGGTGTCGGACTGCTGGCTGCTTACCTCTCCTTTGCTGATAGAAATGGGATCTGTTTGGGAAGCAAAGCGTCCAACTCAAGGGGACAGATCAACCCTGCCAATCATGACAATCCCACGAGTGGGCATTTAACCACTTCTGGCCAATGAGCTGGGAGGGCCCCTCGGCTGGGGGCTTCTGGGAAATGTTTTTCTCCCAGAAAACTAGAGGGCCCCCTTCTGGTTTCTATTCAGAGCCACAGCTGGAAAGAACATAACCCCGAAGTTTGCAAAGGACAGAAGCCAGAGTAGCAGCAAGTGCATGACTTTTCTAGATCCCAACAGGGCAGTTAACAGTCTCAAAGCCTAAGGAGAGAGAGGCGCCTGCAGGGAGAGAGGACTGTCTTACCTGGGCTGGATGTAGCCAGAACTAGCAGGAAGCGTTCAGCTGGGGCAGTGGTTCTAACCAGGGGGTGATTTTGTCCCTCAGGGGGCATCTGGCCTTGTCTGAGAACATTATTGTCACAACAGGACTGGAAGAGCTACTGTCACGTAGGGGGTGGAGGCCAGGGAGGCTGCTAAACATCCCACGATGCACTAGACAGCTCCCACAGCAGACGGTGAGCCAGCTTGGATTGCCACTAGTGTCAAGGTCGAGAAAAGTTGAAATGAACCACCATTGCCTCTCGGCCAGGTAACAGTATTAGGGCCCTAACTGGTCCCCTGGGCTTCTACAGCCTCTTCTCCATACAGCAGCCAGAAGTGAATGATAACCCGATCATACCATTGCTCTACTTGAAACCCTCCAATGGTGCTCATCTCCAGGCTTCATGTGTCTACACAAACCCTGGAGTTGGCTCCCCCTCGCTCTCCAATCCAGCCTTACTGGTCTCACTGCAAGAACATTCCCACCCCAGGGCCTTTGCACTTGCTTCCTCTGCCCAGGATGTTCTTTTCCCTCCCAAGTCTTATCACCACATTTCATCCCTGTCTCTGTTCAAGTGTCTCATCTTCAGAGAGGAGATACAAAATCCCCAAATCCCAACTTCAGCACCAGTAAAACTCACTGGAATGTTTTAAGCAGAGATGTAAAAATATTTAAGTAATGGTTTTTAAAAAGACTGCCTCTGTAAGGCAAAGATGCAAGAGTGGAAGCAGGAAGAGCAGTTAGGAGGCCATGGGCATAGACAGTGGCTTGGACTGGGATGGTAGGGCTGGAGGTCATACGCAGAGGTAGAACCTGGACATCTTTAAATGATTTCTTTAAAAAACATAAACAGAATTTTCTGATGAAGTAAAAGATTTTTCTCAATTCCCCTCCCACAGACAATAGAAGATGTGGCCTTGGAGGACTTTGATCTGCCCTCCCAGACTCCTCATAGCCTCTGAATAAACCACCCCCGAATACAAGTAAAAGCTAAGCAAAATCCGTGTGCCTTAGCAGCCTCACCGTCCCGACCAGCCCCTCAGCTCACTGCACCGAGACATAGACACACACATAGTAATGGATAAAAACTCGATTTACCAATAATCAAAAGATAAGGTAAAAGCAAGGACACTTAGAACCATGAAGCTGGAATTTGAAATAACAACACAGAGAGGCTGTCTTCCGAGTAGGAAGAGTGAACACGCTCAGAAGCCGGAGATTGGGAGGGTTTGGGGGGCAAAGTCACTTCGCTGGCATCCTGGGCCGTGCACGCAGACTGTAAGAAGTTCACGGGCAAGCCTCTGCATCCTCCTTCTGCTCATCCTGAGATCAAACCAGGCAGCCTTCGGCTCTGGCTTTGATTAGCTATGTGTGGCTCGGCTGGCTGGGACTCATGCAATAGAGATGAATGGAAAATGAGGCTCTTAATTATTTTCCAAAGACACACAGCCTGGCTTCATCCCAGGATGAGTTTCAGGCCCCTGGAAGCCACTCCGGCTACATATACAACCTAGGCAGGGTCGCAGGACCTGTTTAGGAGGGTTCCCGCTTGATTCAATGCTCTGCTGGATTGAAATCCTTCATAATTTTTTAACAAGAGGCCCCATGTTTTCATTTTGTGCTGGGAAACTGTCTGCCTCATTTCCATTCCAATTACTGAAACCCTTCTGTCAAATCTTTCAGAGGGAAGGATGACCTGGGATGGGGGGCATTCCTGGGACTGTGATTAGGGAGTGGTATGGGTTCTTGCAACACCTCCTGGGTGGTCGAGGACAGGGGCCTTGGGGACATGAGAGGGACCTCAGCTGAGTGAGCCTGCAGGACAAGCCAACCAAAGGAGGGGGGCATCGTCCTACCCAAGCATAGACAATCCAGGGCACAGAACACAAACTACCCCAGCTCCAAACGTATCAACAGAGCAGCTGGAGCTCAGTGACATCCTAATCAAACCTCTCCTGAGGCAGGGAGGACAGAGCCAAGAAATGAGAAGGGAAGAAACTAACCAGGGGCCTCCTGGCCACACTCCAGTGACGCTCCATCTCTGGCCAGGCTCAGATATTAAAATCATGACTTGGCTCTCGGGGTATGAGCTGAGCAATGGTAAGACCTATGTTGTTTAGCCAACTCAGTGACATTGATGAATCTCAATGAGCACAATCTTTTCTGAAGGGGACCTCTGATGACACACCCATTGATCAGACACTTGGGGATTTCTCTCAGGAAGGGAGTTGCCTTTATTCTGGAATCCCTGCTTCTCAACGCCCAAGAAGGGCAAACTGGTAGTAGGTCCAAATATATAATGTTTGGGGCCCAATGCAAAATAATGCAGAGTCCTATGTCCAAAAATTCTTAAGAATTTCAGGTCAGCTGGGGCACCTGGGTGGCTCAGTCAGTTGAACATCCGATTCTTGATTTTGGCTTAGGTCAGGATCTCAGGGTCGTGGGTAGGATTGAGCCCCACATCGGTCTCTGTGCTCAGCACAGAATCTGCTTGTCCCTCTCCCTCCGCTCCTGCCTCCAATATTGCTCTCTCTCAAATAAGTAAATAAATAAAATCTTTAAAAAGGAAAAAGAAAGAATTCCAAGTCAGCCATGGCAAAGGATTAAATCAGGTACAGTCCCTTCTGAGCCACCTAGGGTTCTGTGTAACTGTGCAGGTCACATGCCCACCTCGCTGGCCCTGGAGAGTGAGGTTGACATTTAGACATGTCTGGAGGTGACTCAGGTTTGATGTTAATGGTAAGAAAATGTGCTGCTGCTCAGAGTACTGTCGGAGGGCCAGGCGAGGTGTGACTGTGCACTAACGGGCCAGATTTCTCTGTGGTTCCCACCCCAGCTCCTCCTCCTGGTGGAGGCCATGATCGCCTTGACAACGACTCCATTGTTGGAATAAGCATGATTCCTCCTGGGGACCACTCGGTGAGGACCGAGGTTGATGGGGTATGTGATACATCCTAGTCCATTTTCCATTCATCTCTATGGTTGCAGTTCCCTGGGGTCTGGAGGGATGTAAGGGACCATCACTGAGGCCTGGGGAAAAGACCCGGGGAGGAGGGAATGGTGGGAAATCTGCTCCTGAGAAGTCTGTGAAGAAGCTGGGCAGCGTGCCTCAGTTTCCCCACCTGTGCCATGTGCATGATAATAGCACCTACGTCCGGGACTGCTGCGAGGTGCTAATGAGCTGGCAAATGAACCACAGAGCCTGGTGGTTTATAAGGCAAATAGATGTCACTGCTTTTGCTGTTTCCACCCACTCTTCTCCCGCCGAGGAGAGCACAAAAGCTGTTCAATAAACAATCCAAGAGCCTAATACACACAGGCACCTATCTCCACACGCGTGTGACTCCCATCACCTCAGGAAGGACCGAGTCTTTCAAGGCTCTGAATTTCCGACAGCGCTTTGCATAAAATAGTCCTTGGGGGAAGATATCTGGATTCCTGTGAAGTTGGTGTTAAAAATATCTTCTAGGTCACCCGATCCAGAGCCCCGGACCACAAACAAGGCTCAGAAGGTGGAGAAACTTCCTGGCCGATGTCAGACAGCCAGTTGCTGATGGAGCCAGGACTTGAACTTGGCCTTGGCACTCCAAGGGCTCTGCTCCCTCACCGTCCTCACTGGCTGCTCAGATCCCACCAGAGCAGCGTGAGGTGGACGGTGGGCTGGAGGCATCACTCTTCCCAGGACAGAGACCGGGCTTGGGGCTTCTGTACTCGGGGCCTCCTGTGACGTTAGCACAGAGCAGTGGAGCAGACAGGACGGACTGCCATGTACCTGCCACAGCCCACCCAGGGGCCCTGGTCCCGCAATCCACATCACACCCATCCATCCATGTGGAGACCCCGCCAGTGGCCCTGTCCAGGCCCTGCCAGTGGGTTCAGCATATCATTTTTAAGCTGTCCTTCCCCACCCAGCATGTCATTCACATTTGGCCACATGCTCACAGCCCTCCCAGGACACCTGGGTTTTGGGTTTTTTTTCCCCCATTTGTTTTTTCCTTCAACAAAAACTGGATTCTAGACAAAGATGTTGAATCCTAGGGAGGTGACAAGAAGCAGGACACACAGGCTTGGCCCTGCAACATAAAAATTTCCATTTTATTATTGGTTTGAAACTCTCTAGAGATAATGCACCCCCTTCCTGCCTGTACCTGGGGTAGACCGCTCCTGCCGCTCCTCGCTGACTGTATCTCCTTGAGTGGAACTCCACGCAGTACATATACAGTGACCTGCCATTGCTCCAACATGTGAGACACAGTCCTGCCCCAGGGCCCTTGCCCCTGCTGTGTCCTCTTCCTACAGCTCTCTTTCCTCATTTAGAAGCTTGGTTCATGCCTTCATGTCCTTCAGATCTGCACTTGGCTGTCACTTTCCTACCTTATAAAAAGGGATACCACTCCCAAGGATACCCTCTATTCTCTTTTACTTTTCCCCACAGCCACAATTGCTGCCTGGTGGACTGTGTGTTGCTCCTTGTCTGTCTTCCTCAACTCAGCCCACTATGGATTTTGCTGATTGTGTTCATTGCTCTTTCTCCAGTTACTATCCCCTAAATGAAGCTCAACATCATCGAATGACTAGATGGATAAGAGGGTTCTTGTGTGCAAATTCTGCTCTTGCCCTATGCCAGCTGTGTGACCTTGAGTGAGTTACTGCCCCTCTCTGAGCTTCCATTTCTTCTTCTGAAAACAGAAACAAGACCAACCCCCAAGAGGCTGAGCCAATTAACCAGGCAAGAGGTGAGAACACCTGCTCTCCTCAGGGGAGATGATAAGCATCACCTTCCTCCATCCTGTCTCCTCCACAGCCGCTGATGTGATGCTGGGGAGGGAGGCGGGGGACCCTCCGAGCCTGTCCAGGCAGGAGCAGGATTCCTCTCCACTCACCCCACCTCAGCCCGACCTCGGAGAATGTCATGCTGCCAAACAGCAGGGCCGGGAAGTAGGCTGGATTTATACCTGCCTTCCCAGCAAAGTGTTCTAAGAATGTGCACATCTATAACTCCATTTCCCTCATGAAGACCCAGTGACAACCGGATGGACAAAGATATGTGAGCCTCTCCCCTTGTGTGAAAAGGCAGGAAGAAATGCTCACATCTGAGTGACCCCAAAGGCAAACACCTGCTGGCAGCTAATGCAAGCACACCCACAGCCACTGCCTGGCACCTCCAGTCTCAGTGGGGATGACGACACCTCGAATATTGGGCTGCTGACCCTGGGGTTTGCAGCAGGATTCAGGGATGGGAAGCAGGAGATCAGCACCCCAGCCCCGTTGCCTGCTGCACCGCACTCCCCCCACCCCACCCCCCGCCAGCCCCCACCCCTGGCTCTGTTAGCAGGTGGATTCAGGACACATTTTACTTCTAATTCCAACTTAAACAGCAGCTGCCGTCCTGGCCTGGGGACCCCTATCTCTTTACGCGTTACTGCAGATCGGCTGCCCGCCACTGCAATAAAGAACTCTCAATGGGTTGTCTGGAATTTCTAAATCAGCACTGCAGAGAGCCTGGCGGGTAAAGAAACAAGACAGGCTGCCCTACAAGACTGATAAGTGCTCAGCTCAAGCAGGTGACCCTGGAGGCCTGGCCTCCTGGGGTCAATCCCTCTCAAACATCAGCTCAAGGAGGGACTTGGCTTCCCTGCTATGAGAGCAATGGGGGTGTCACTCATCCTGACTACCTGGGATCTCTCTGCATCCTTTAGCCTGGATGCTAAACACCTCACTAGCTTTCTTAATGACATTCTGGTTCCCAGCACTGCTTCTGCAATTATGGGGCAGAGAGAGAGAGAGAGAGAGAGAAGGGCAGATGGTCAGGTATTAGATCAGCGATCGTCAAATCGAAGCACTCAGACCCCTGGAGGTACGTGGGGACTTCCTAAAGGCTCCCGGTCGCAGACAGCTTTAAGAGAATCAATTTCTAGATCCTTGACTGACATGTGCGCTCGGTGGGTTCTTCTTTTCCACATCCTCCTTTACAAATGCCCTTCTCGCAGTTGATAAAAGAAAGATTGATCCGTCAGGATTCCAACAGGGAACAGATGGCACACTCCTGTGGGCTAACTTGAGGATCATTTCACAAAGGTACTATTTCAAACGAGTGGGCGGAGGACGAAGGGAAAGTACAAAGGATAGTGTAGACCTCAGCTAGTACGGGGTGCGAGGGGGTGGTGAGGAGAGGGGAGGGATGTTTCTGGAACCCGGAGACAGAGGGGTGGTACACAGTGAGCCTCGAGACAGGCAGTGACCTGGAGAGGACAGGCCGCAGCAGCTACCTGTGGGAGCCAGGGGCATGAGGTGGGAGCCAGGGGCATGAGGACCCACTTCTCTCATCTCCCACCGCTTCTCCTCACCCAGTGGCCAACACAATCAGGAGGCAGAAAACAAGGCAGCCCATGTTGGCGGAAGGTCATTCAAAGGGCTGAGTGACATTGGACAGATACTCTTCAATTGTCGTCTGTTTATTTATGTGAACAAGGTTCAGCAGGCTTACATCAGCCCAACCAAAAAAAAAAAAAAGAAAAATGAGCGGGATGCATTGATGCCGTAACTTCTCATTATAACAGTAAGCCGTATTCATTCATGAATACGTGAATTAATCGAAAAACAGTCTCACAACAGTGATATGGCTTTGATCAATTGTGTACTATTCACAATTGTGATAACCGAACGCAGAGTCATGTGTTTAACATTTAAAGTGTTACGGTCACAGACATCTGTAAATTTTCAATTATGATGTATACATGTTTTCCTTGGAACATACATGCTTTGTTGCTTTTGTTGGAATAAAAGACTTGCCAGCGTAAAAATATGATACCTTTGCATCAAATCTTGCCAGGGGCGTAGCTCCAGGAGACAAAGAAATAATGCAAAATTTCCAACAATCAGAGAAGAGCTGCTCATGTATTTTTAAGACTGACGATGGCAGATATCGAATGACTGTGGTATTTGAGTTTCCACTTGACCACACAGTTTTTAAAAACGAAAGAACGGTTTTCTTTCATTATATAAATATTAAATACTTCGGGTGCAATGATTCGAACTTGTGATAAAAATTTAGGTGTCGGGGCGCCTGGGTGGCTCAGCGGTTGAGTGTCTCTGCCTTTGGCTCAGGGCATGATCCCAGGTCCGGGGATCGAGTCCCACATGGGGCTCCCTGAGTGCAGCCTGTTTCCCTCTCTGCCTAGGTCTCTGCCTCTCTCTTCCTTTCTTCATGAATAAATAAATAAATCTTTTTAAAAAATTGTTAACAATGTGAGAAGGGGTACATGGATTTTTACATGTGGGAGGAAACGGAAGGGATTAGTCTGGAGAATTGAGAATTCGGTGGTCCGATATTTGGCCCCTCACGTGGCTGAGAAACCAGGGGAGGGAACAAGAGAAGAATCTACAAGATGTCGAGGACAGCCTTCCTCGGGTACCCGACGACGGGGCAGTAATGATGTCAGGAAGAGAAAAGGCTGCAGATTTCCTAGAGAGGAACGGAGACTCGCCTAGAAGGACGGATGAGATTTGAATACATGGGGGGAAGGCTGCCAGGACATCTTAGGAAGGAAATGAGCTTAAAGACCCTGAGATCCTCTTGTTCACAACCATTAACAATAATGACGTTACAATTCTGCATTTATCGACCGCTGATGTTTTCCAGGCACTGAGCTGAGCAAAGCATATCTATTTCTGTGCCTGTATGTGTATATCCCACTCAACCCAGTCCCCCAAAGGAGAGGCTTTAGCAGCAGCAGCACCAACTTCCACATGAGGGACCTGGCTAAGTACCTTGCCCACATCACCCAGCAACAGCCAAATGGTAAAGCCAGAATTTAAACATTTAAATCCCTGTCCTCAGGTTCTAGAACCCATCCTTTGTTTGCCTCTCTGCTGTCTGGTTGATCGATCATTCACAGTTACTCGATCCTACCTTCATATGACAAAAGGTTACTGAGCACCAGCGGTGTGCTGGGCACTATGCGTATTAGATACATTTATCAATACATGTCAGTTGGCTGGTGGGTCTTCATCGACACAATTTCCTGCAGAAATCTGCTCTGGTGTGGGTTAAGTCTCCCCTTCTGACTTGGCAAGGAGGGACGACTGCCCTTCTGAGCCTCGGAAGGGAAGCCCGCTCTCTGCTCTCCCGTCTCTCATTCTCCAATCTTAGGGCCTGGCTCCCGTGCTCCACCTGCCTGCCCAGTCCCTGAGTTGGGGCTCCATGCAGCCCGATCCCCAGGCCCTGGAGTATTGTACTGCCTTTAGAATCAGACTTTTTTTTTTTTTAAACTAAAATTCCCTATCAACCTGGTCTTCAATGCCTCCTTCCTCTGCTCAAAGTTTCTAGTTAGTGATGAGCAGAGTGGTCTATGTGTTGATTGAGACCAGTCTGCTGTGAATTTCTAAAAACCCAAATGGCAGCGCCTTAAACAGGATTTTTTAAAAATGTATTTCTGTCTCATCTACGTGTGGATGGTCCAGGGCCAGGACAGCGGCTCCCGAGACATCAAGGACCCAGGCGCCCTCTGTCCCACTACGCTGCCATGCTCAGCCTGTGGCATCTCACTAATGAGCCCGGATCCTGCTCCGGATCGGACACCCTAGTCTGTGCTTCTGCCAGCAGGAAGCAGGACAGAGTGATGGAGGCAGGGAATGCTCTCTCTCCTTAAGATACTTCTCAGAATTAGAACACAGCACTGAGGCTTATCATTCCACTAACTGGAGTTTAGGAGCAGCCAAGAGTACCTTTAAGGGTAGCAAAAGTGTGTTCTGAGTGACCAGATACAGATCTGGGATTCTCTGACTGGAGAAGAAGAAGATCTTGGACACTGATGGACCAGTAGGTCTGCCAGAGTGGCCTACGGTCTTTCAACTTGGCCATGACTTTCTCCTCCTCCTGGCCCCCAACTCTCTGTCTCACTTCTCGTGGACTTCAGGGACCAGAGAGCACTCAGTTTCCCTGTCTGTGACCAGCCCTCCTCCCCAACCCCCCTCCCACTCAAGAAAATCCTACCTTACTAGTTTCCAATATCGACACTGAGTCATCTCCAGGGACGTGGTGTCCTCCAGCTTGTAACATTTAGAATTTGTGAGAACATGTTCGCAGATGGGCTCTCCATTGATTTACAATCCAATTTTCATATTTTGAAGCAAAAAGAAATGTTTTCTGCTCTGTTAGTCTGTCAGCTGCTGCGGGGAGGTGACAAGGAGAAGCTCTTTCACATCAGACACTTGGGGTGGCCATGCAGGGCCACCAGCTGTTCAAACACGGAGAGGATAAGCACATAAAGTGGGAAGTTTTAGTGGCACGTCAGTCAGGGTGGGGTGCTCACTCGCTAGTGTCCATTCCAGCTGTTGGAGCAGGAAAGGGATTTAGTAAGTAGTGCTGGGGAGCCCCCAGACTCTGGGGGAGACAAGAAGTCAGGCATCTCAGAGTCTGCGCAGCTGGAATAATGTCTGAATTATACTGTGGAACTCTCCAGTGAGGACCATGAGCACCCCAGAACCCTGTTTCTTTACATGCCAAGCCTTTTAGCAGAAGTCCGCACGTGGGTGCCCACTGGCCAAGTCCAGGGCATCTGTCTGTGTTCTGCCTTCAAGGGAAGAGGAGGAAGCAAGTCTCCCACATCTGTAGTGAAGATGGGGTGTTTGCTAAGAGGGGAAATTCTCTCAAACGCAGGAAGTGTGTTTAGATAGGGCGGTCAAAACCAAGCCAAGAGTCTCCTACCAACGGGAAAGGCTTTACCCTCCTCTCCCCAATATTCTGATCACAATTTTGTTTCCAGTTCTTCTGAGGACAGTCTTATTAGGGTGAATTCTTTATGATTTCTCAAACACACTCTCAACTGTGTCTGTTGGGCTCTTTGGTTATAAATGGGAGAAGCTGCCTCTAGTTAAGCCAAAAAAATGAGCTTTATTGGAAAGGTATGAGGAAAGCCATCAAGTGAAGCAAATCTTGTGAGTTGGGTTTTAGGAATGAGAAGAGCCATGGAAGCTTCAGGACGGGGCGGGGTGGTGGGGGGGGGCGGGGAGATGCACTCTCCCCTCTTACCGTGCAGCACAATGTTCAGACCTATATGCTTTGTGGCACTTGTCATCACCTGACATGATCTTGTTAACATGTTTGCTGGTCCTTCCCCCCACCCCCACCCTTCTGTCTCCTCAAATTGACCGGACAGAGACCACAGGGCCAGGATCCAGGCCAGGTGCAGGGAAAACACTCAGGAAATGTGTGATAAAAACGCACACAAGTGATTGAATGAATAATGACTTGATTTCCAGAATTTCTAATTCTCTCCCAACTCTAGAATTCTATGGCTTCTAAGAGCAATATGTGGAGACCCAACAGGGAAGCAAGTGGGAGAGATTTGGAAGCTGGCAAAATCACCAACCCCTCTGACTTCTAGGTTCAGACTCAGTCCACCATCCCTTTCCCAGAAGACATTCATCAGCTTTTCTCGAAGATGTGTGCCTCCTGCTCCCCAGGACATATTTTCAAAGTGCCAGCAGGAGATTATTCGATGGGAAGTCTCAGATCTTTGAGGATATTGGGCTGTATCCTTCACTCCACAGGGAATGGTCATTTCTCTTCTGTACAGAGGAGCAGAAAATCCTGAGAAATTGTGAATTTGAAACACACACACAGGGAACTTAGGTAGAGGTATCTGAATTAGAACAAATTTTGCCACTGGAGTCCAATTTGAAAGCATGCGTAAGCAGCCTTGTGTTTTAATGATCTCAAATATTTGGTTAAAGAAATGGTATAAATACCTGCGTTAAATCCAACCACTGCCACTATTAAAAATGCCATAAGGTTGTTTATTCCCATGGCTTGCTCCAAAAGCAACCTGTGCTTGACAAGCCTGGATGAGCTATTTGTTAGAAGGTGCACAGAAATGAACACTATTAAATTAGGTGCCCGTTTATTCCTCCAAGCTACCCATATTCCTGGCTTTACACTGAAATTCTTTCCCCATGTTTATCCATATTGTTTCATTCCAAGTAAAATTTATTACCCAGATTCCTCAGGGCATTTTTTCCCCTTTTTTTTCTTTTCTTGACTCCAGTTAAATAAACTATTGATTTTATTTTCAAGGTAATTTAAGGGGGTTGTACAGTTCTGATTTGATAAGTACAACATTAATGCATTCAGAGTAAACACATTTTAGGGGTTCAATTAGGGCTTCTAATTTGTTTTAAAAAATCAAGTCAACCAAACAATGACTGACCACCATGGGGATTTCTGCACGGGCTGGATAGGCACCGAGCTGCATGCGACATTAATAATGTAGAGAGAAATTTTCAAAAGGAAAATTGATATTAGTGGCTGGGGAGGCTCTTCCAAAGACACGTGCTCGTCAAGGATGGATTAACAGTGGGTTTCTCAGAGCTGGCTGAAGTAAAATGCAATTTTTTGAGGCACCGAGATAACCTAGTCAAGTGAGCCAAGAAATCCCGTGGAGTGGGCAGTCGGCTTGTCCTCTCTAATAAGACAGTGACCATCAGTCATCAAGGAGACATTCCATCTATCAGGGGACATTTAGTTGCAAGTGACAGAAAACGCAGGTCCAACCGATTTAGGGTTTTGGACAGAGTTTTTTGGCTCATGCCAAGGAGAGGTCAGGGATAGATGGGCTTGGGCGTGTCCAATTCTGACTCCATCTGTCGGCTTGGTCTGACATCACACCGAGGCGCACCGTCCCCATGGGGACCTCTGCAGCCACCTCCACCTCCTCCCGCCCGGGGGGCCCTCGGCATCCCCATCTCTCACCTGTTCTTCCCGCCCGGGCCCAGGGTGAGCTCTGATTGGCTGAGGCTACAGTCACGTGCTGCTCCTGGGCCAATCGCTGGCGCGGGCCCGCCACCTGCAGAGCAGCCCTGGGGCCCCGCTGGCGGGCTGGTACCAGGCTGCGGCCTCGGCCCGGGGGCGGGAAGGCTCGGACACAATCAGGCTTCTCACACAAATACAAGGAAACAGGTGGTTTGCATGTATATTTTATCATATTATATTTATCATATTGCATTACTTTATATGCACACGCATGTGCTGAAATTGTGGAATATGATGGAAGATTATTCTTTATGCTAGCGCTGAAAATTGAGCCACAGGTAAATTACAGAACCTGAGGATTTCACTCTGAAGCACACAATATTATACTCACAGGCGGAAATCATCATCACCTCCAGCACCGTGGGCAGCACCAGAGCTCGCTCGGCTGAGCACAGCTCCCAGCACTTCACGCGTATGATCTCATTTACTCTCTCTTTGTAAGATTTTATGTCTTTATTTGAGAGAGTGAGAGAGAGAACGAGCGGTGGGGAGGGGCAGAGGGAGAGAGAGAGAGAGAAGCAGACTCCCTGCTGAGCAGGAAGGCCTTGGGGGCCTTGATCCCAGGACCTGGACATCATGACTTGAGCTGAAGGCAGACACTCAACCCGCAGAGCCACCCAGGAACCCCTCGTTTGCTCCTTTTATCCAGGCTTTGAGATAAGCCCTACACTTGTGTTCAACTTGTATATTTGTTTCACAAGTGAGGAAACCAAGGCACGGGGACGTTAAGCAGCTTTGTCTGCGCTAAGTGGTGGAGTCCCGTAGCTGCTGGGATTGACCTTCCTTGAACTGTGAGGTTGGATTTGCGAAGCTAATGAGGCTACTGAGATTTGGGCTTTTTCTTTTCATGTTACTGCAGAATAACATCAGGTATCAAAGGGAACTGTAGCCTCTGTCCGAATGTTTTCATATTTTTCATAAATGGAATGCATTCACGGATCGCTGGTGTCATTAAAACGGCACTTCATAAAAAGAAACCTAAGGTGCTCTGCTGGCAGCAGGAGTAACCCTTACCCTGTAACCTTATAAATTAAAGCATTCTGGATATCTCTGTGTTCTCAATGGCTAGCAATTAATAATTTAAACTTTATTTTTTATTTAAACGGTTCAGTTATACTGGTGTTCATTACACTTTTAATTCTTGTATATTTTAAAGTATGATATTCAGCTATTTTTTTTTTTTTTTTTTAAAGCACAACGTAACTTCTTGTTCGTGTCAGAGAAAATAAATTATCCAAAGCCTCTATAGCAATTCCTCCATGCCAGGCATGTTGTGAATGTTTTGCAAGTATTAACTCACTTATACTTGAGGATAGGGATCCCTGGGTGGCTCAGCGGTTTGAGCGTCTGCCTTTGGCCCAGGGTGGGACCCTGGAGACCTGGGATCAAGTCCCACATCGGGCTCTCTGCGTGGAGCCTGCTTCTCCCTCTGCCTGTGTCTCTGCCTCTCTCTCTCTCTCTCTCTGTCTCTCTCGTGAATGAATAAATAAAAAACCTAAAAAAAAAAACTTGAGGATAACCCTTAGAGTCAGGTATTATTATTAATAAACTATCCTATAGTTGATGAGTGCAGAAGGCCAGGATTTGGTGCAAGGCAGTGTGGTCCAGGGTCTTCACCTTCAATCGTTATATTATTCCATGTTTCCACATACAGAGACTTGGAACAGTGCTTGCTCTCTGACAGTCCATCAAGCATAATTTGTTGAGTGAATGAGCAAATGAACGAATGAGTGGTGCTTCATAGAGTTCTTTCTTCTACATTATTGCATTTGAATGTCACAGTAATCCATTGACCACGGAGGGGTGTGCCATCAGTCTCCCCAAGTTACAAATGAAGCAGCGGAGTCATGGCAGGGTGAAAGGCAGTTATCCTGCTAGGAGGTGACAAAGCTGGGCCTCGTCCACTGTTCTTTCCACTTCCACTGGGTTCAGAAAACGGAGGCCCCAGGCTCAATCCAAACCGCAAGCTATTTAAATTATTTTCAATTAGTTGAGAGCCTCCAGATTTCTGAGTTGTCTTTAAAGAAAGAAGAAGGAGCTTCGGTTGTGTGGGGCCTCATGTAGACAACTGCCTATCCCCGGGGCTGTCTGGCCACCAGCCCTGCCACCCCCACCCCATCCCCTGTGGTTGCACATTCCCACTGACCCTCTCAGGGAGGAGAGAATTGGCACTCTGTCTTTTCTGATGAGGAAACCAAGGCTTGGGAGGCCCAAGGTTGTAGGCTGGAGGCCAGGGTGTCACTCTGGTGGGTGTGGCTCTGGGGCCACCCCTTAGATGACACCTGTGAGGAGGCTGCCCCTGCCTGGGGCCAGAGTGTGGACAGGAGAAGGTGTGAATTGGGCCTCAGAGTGAGAAATCCTTTTTAACAGAGATCCCTGAGATGGTCTCTGACAGGACACCCCCCCACCCCCACCCCTGCGCCTGGCCTCAGGGAGAAAGAACTGCTGTTCCAGGCCTCAAAACAAAGAAAACAAAAGGTTCCTTTTCTCTCCTTCCAAGGGACAGGTGATTCCGCCTCCATCATCTATGGGAAGCATCAACTCGGAGGTTTGCATTTTGAGCAAGTGTGCCCCTCTCTCCGGTTGTCAAGGGGAGGTCTGTGCTCTCCCGGCCACGTGGTAGATGGTAGAGAGGCCCTGAATCGCCCCTTCCAGGGACCCTGGCTGCTTCAGAAATGGAATGTTCCTTCCAGAACAGCATCCTTGTCTTAGCTCAGGCTGCCGTAACTGAGGATCCCAGACTTGGGGGCTTAAACCAAGGATAATTATTTTCTTCCAATTCTGGAGGCTGAATTCCAAGATCAGAGTGTCAGCAGGGTCAGTTTCTTGTGAGACCTCCCTTCCTGGCTCCTAGACAGCCACCTTCTCACTGTGTCCTCACCTACCCTCTCCTCTCTGCACACACACTCCTGGTATCCCCTCCTCTCCTCATGAGGGCATCGGTCCTATTGGATTAGGGCCTCACCCTTAAGACCTCATTGAAGCTTAATTATCTCCCTAGAGGTCCTATCTCCAAATAGGATCACACTGGAGATTAGGGCTACCCTCCTACCCTCCCCCCTCCCTCCCTCCCTCCCTCCCTCCTTCCCTCCTTCCTTCCCTCTTTCTCTCTCTCCATCCTTCCTTTGTCAACTATGGATACTCACCAAGTAACTACTATAGGCCAGACATGAGGATAAAGCAGAACATAGATAGAATGTGACTAGCACTCATTCCTGGAGCTCATACTCCATGGGGGGCACAGAACATAAACAAGCAAAAACACAGCATACAGCCAGCTTATATTAAATATTTTGAAAGAAAAATAGTAACAGTGATGGTGGTAGGAGTAAGGTGAGTTATTTAAGAAAATCATTGGGAAAAGATTCTCTGAGCAGCCCCCTCAACACACACACACACACACACACACACACTCACACTCACACACAAACGCACAGATGATGAGAAAGAGAGAGCCAGGCTGAGAGCCAGGGGAGGGCCATTCCAGACAAGCAGAAGTGCTGTGCAAAGGCCCTGAGGTAGGAGTGACTGCATGTGCAGTCGCTGACAAGGCGTCCTGTGGCCTGCTCAGAGTGGGGGCGGGGACAGAGGCAGGGGTGGGGGGTGCCAGGTGGGGACCCCTGGGGGCTCCAACTACTCTGGCGGCTCCTTCTCCACCTTTCCTCTTTCCCTTCCCTCCCTCTTTTAGGGTCTCTTTGTGCCCTCCCATCTCTGTGGTCCCCCCATCTCTTCCTGCATCTATGACTCTCTTCCCCAATCTCCATCTGTCCGCCTCTCTCTGGGACTCTCAGCAGTGCACATGAACACACACAGGAGCTTTGGAGTGAGGTCACCTCTGTCCAAAAGGGGACCCAGAGGCATCACCGCTGAGTTCACCTCTCTGTGCCTCAGTTTTCTCTGCATCACCTGTAGAATGGGATAGACCGTTCTCAGGATACCCACCTGCTAGCGTTGCTGGGGAAACCACGTAAGTTAGGACATGCTGTGCTTAAAATAGTTCTTGGCGCATAATAGGTGCTCCATAAATACTTGCCATGTGAGAAAACAAACGATGACTTCAAAGTACCCTTCCAGGTCCTTACTGCCCATCAGACCAGAGCAGGACAAGATTGCTTCTTTCCTCCTCAACAACCCCCCAGGGGAGATCATTTCCCCTCATCCAACCTATCCCTTTAGTTCTGGACAACCACTGCCATGGCGAGAAGCAAGTTCCCTTTTAGCCAAAGGCAGCAGTGTGCAGGGTTGAGCGTGGGCTTCTGGGGCAGGCTCCACCGCCCACTAACGATTGGGAAACGGACACATCCTCCTGCCTAATTTGTCAAGCGGAACTGGTCTTGGTGCCAGGATTGAAGAAAATACACAGACGGTGTTGGGGACTCACAGAGTGAGCATGCAAGGGTGTGGTGGGCAGAACAACGGCCCCCCCAAGACGTCATGTTCTAATCCCTGGAACCCGCGGGGGGAGAATTTAGGTTGCCAGTAACTGATCTTGGGAATGGGGAGATGGTCCTGGATTTTCCAAGGGGACCCACGTACTCACAGCATCCTTGAAGTGCAGGAAGGAGGCAGGGGAGTGCGAGCCAGCAGGAAGCAACATGGGAGGGATAAGGCGAGGGGACTCAGCCTGCCTCTGCTGGCTTTGAAGACAGAGGAGGGACCCTGAGCCCAGAAGTGGGGACCCTGAGTCCAGAAGGGCAGGCAGCCTCCGGGAGCAGAAAAGGCCGCAGATTCTCCCCAGAGCCTCCACAGAGAACACAGCCCCACTGACACCTCGAGTTTAGCACCGTAAGACTCACTCTGGACTTCTGACCCAGAGACCTGTGAGACCTGTGAGAGATAAATAGGAGATGTTTAGCCACTGAGTCTGTGACCTTTTGTTGCAGCAACAATAGGAAACGAATACAACCAACTGTAACACCCACTCCACTAGGCCAGGGTTTTCCGTCTGTCATTTTCATCACCGTCAATGCCCGGAGCACAGCCTGGAGCTTAGTACCTGCTGGGTACGTATTTGTTCAATGAGTGGGTAGGTGATGTGCTGCTATGAATCCAGGCATTTCCTCCCAGGCCATGCTGCCTGGTTTGGAGCAGGCATGTGATCTGCCCCGGACAAGGCTTTGGGGACATTATTATCGGTGGCAATGTTGGCAAAGGAGCTCCCTTTGCACCATATGCCTCTGAGGGCTGGGCCGGCCGAAGCCGCAGGTGCTACCACGATGAGGACCAGGGCCCCTTGGCGTATGGATGGCGGGTGTGGAGGATGAGGTGCTGGACAGAGCGGAGAGAAGAACAGACGGGAGCTGCAACATCTCCAGGTCTTGAAACCCAGTGAAGAATAGAACCTTCTGCTAATTCATTCGAAAAGAGGAAGGGCTGGGTTCAGCACTGAATGGGATGTTGCCCTGAAAAGCTGCGGCATTTGGAAGATCTGAGTTTCCCAAGCACCGTGGCGGACCATGAGAGACGTAGGCAGGAACTGGTTTCCAGCCCCAGTCGTGCACAAGCTCTCATGCACACAGAAAGAGTGATACCAACTTACCCCTGCGTGGGACTTTGCAGTTTGTGAAGCATTTTTAAATATTTTAAAAATTCATTCTCAAGGCAATTCTTATGAATGGCACATACCCTGGGCAGGTGGGGAAACTGAGACTCAGGGAATTCACTCATCAACAAATGATTATGAAGTCCCCACTTTGGTTCTTGTTCCAGATCCTGAGGGCACAGCAAGGAAGAGAGCAGATGAAGACCAGCCCTGGTGGGAGAGCCCGAGAAGCCCCGAGGTGCATGGAAGGCCTAGCTGCCTGCATCTCTCAGCTGGGGGCACTCGGGCTTGGATTCCCAGGGCAGCTCTGGTCCCCTCACATCAGATGGTGGCAGAAGTGCCATGGGGCAGCCTCCTGCTGGGGCACCCCAGACCTGCCTCTGTGGTCACAGACTGACCCAAGGGTTCATTCTTCTCCTGGCGGTGTCCTGCTTAGAATACAAGGAAGAAACCAAATGATTCTTGATTTTTTTTTTTTTTTTTTTTGAAAAAAGAAGTTTGAATTCTCTATTAGTGGCTCTGGAATTTTCATGTAGCAGAAGGCAATTTCATTTGAACAGAATTTGAGAGAAGTTTTTATTGCTCATGAGCATTCTGGCCTCCTTCCAAAAACAGAGACATGACACTTCCCATCCCCTTGAAGCTACATGGGACACAGTGGGTGTGGATGGAAGAGGCATCGTGCATTCAATGACAGGTGTGGGAGCCCCGGGGCTCTCTGCCCTGCACTATGACGGTGGCAGCGGGTGCTCTGAGGTCCCACCAGGCAGGATGGAAGCTCCCAGGATGGCTGAGTCCACATGGGAACACCACCCTCCAGGGTCATCTGCACTTTCAGCGGAACTCACATGAGGACAAGCAAACATGTAAATAAGCACGTAAGTTAAAATGCAAACAAATTCCCAATGTGATTACCACTGAAATCTGGAGGTGACTATGATAGCATATCCCAGCCCTCTATGTTCAATTAGGGGCTGTGACAATGGGCACAGCGTACTTGTCTTGATACTACCTGGGAAGAGCATTCAGTTTCTATTTGGAGTGTCTCAGACAACTAAAATAAAAACAAAACTGTTTTAAGATTCTTTTATCCTTACTTTACACACACAAGTTCTTGGCGGGGTACTAATGGAGATTGCACAGGGTGGCTAACTTGCTCTTTCCAATCCTTTCCTGGCACTACCACTAGTAAAGAATATTAAGCCAAGAACTCAGGCATTTGGGGATTTCTCAAGGGCCAACTCTTATTGCGACTTAATTAAGAAGCTCGGCTGAGAAGCGTCGGGCTATTTAACAGAGGTTGACGGAGCCTGGGTGACTCGAGCTGCATAGAGACGCGGCCTGTATCAGTCTTCCTCGCTTCTATGAAAGCAAAGTAGGTTTGTGTTCCACTTAGAGACTAATCCATTAGTCACTGCGAAATCTCTGAGGACAGGCAGGTCCATTTCAAACCTAATTTGCAGTTGGCTTTTCATTTTAGTGGTTTTGGAATGGAATTCATCTGCCTAAACCCTAGAGTGTTTGGTTACCTCATGCAAATATTTAATACCCACGGCGAAATTTCAATATAACACTAACAATTTGTTTTCCCTGAGATCAGCCTCATTTGTCAAAGCTATTGACCCAGGCCCATAAAGAAATGTCATTCTCACCCCCTTTGTAATGGTTTTATGCAAATCGCTTTCAAGACATAATTCCCTGGAAATGTTTAGGGAGAAAGAAGATCCGGAAGAGAAGACAGATCAAGGGTGAAGATAAACAGGAAGGTGGGGGAAGGAAGAGGGAAGAGGAGGAGAGGTGGAGTCATGGAGAGAGGGGAGCTGGGAAAGGAGGAGCAGCTCTGAGTGTCAGGAGCTGTTAAAGGCCTCTGCCACAGGGACCCGGGCAGGTGGAAATTAGCTCCTGCCCCGTGCCCCTCTCAGCACTGCCGTGGGCCAACAGGTAACACGATGCTTTCGAAAGGGTCAAACACAGCTCGCACAATTTGGACTCGTATTGCATGAGCTGAAAGTGAGAAGTCGGAATGACAATTCTGTGAGTGGAGCCCAGATCACCTGACAAAGGAAGGCGTACCTGGGGACCCACCACGCTTCCCGAGGGCATGGACAGCTCAAAGTTTCCAAGTGTTCTTGTCGCCGAAACAGATCGGCCCAAGAACACTCTTGCTGTGTGCTCAGCGTGTCTGTTCTCTTCGCCCACCTTCCTTGCACAATTCTCCTGTTTCACAAAGGAAAGGCCTGGTCTCCACCCATCCCAAACCTTCCCATGATTGCCTCGAGGTACACACACCTCCCTGGTATTAAAGGCTAACTCGGCAGATTGGCATCTGGACCGGGGCCCCTCTCATCAAGACTAATGATGTTCTCTATGCTTCTTCTGAGGAGATGCATTCCCAATATAAATATTCTCTTAATGTTTAGAAGCATCACATTTTGCTCTTTATTTATATTGTTTTCATCAGTTGAGCACTACTAATCATCCTTTTTTAAAATTCATCTGAGAGAGAGAGAGAGAGCAAGCAAGGGTATGAGCAGGGGAGAGGCAGAGGGAGAGGGAGAAGCAGACTCCCCGCCAAGCAGGGAGCCTGATTAGGGGCTCCACCGCAGGACCCCGGGATCACGACCTGAGCTGAAGGCAGACACTTAGCCAACTGAGCCACCCAGGAGCCCCACTACTAATCATTCTGATGACAATTCAATCCAAAATACATTTTTAAACCCTTGGAGACCTAGGTGCACAGTAAATTTTAAAATTATATACATAATTATATATATAATATATACAACACAATGTATTATATATTTATATTATCTATAAATTATGTATCATAAACTGTAATACAGGTGTTATATATATAACATCTATAATATGTATTATATATACAACTTACTATATATAATAGATAATAATATGTATTCCAAGACCACAGGAACAGAACACAAACCACTGTGTTTCCCTTTAGCAGCACCCGGCCACCTGATTGTCCAGACTCATCTTTCAAGAGGCAGGTGGCTCCTGATGTCCTGGGGCCTCTGGGGGCTCCCTCATTAGCAGGGTCTGCTGTGACCCAGACTCGGACCCCATACTGCCCAGCTACCTCTCAGGCTGCCTGCCCACCGAAACCACTCCATGAACTGCTTTTTAAGTTTCCATTCAGCACATAATGTGGTCTCATCCTCTTCATTAATCTTGGTTGCATTTGCATTTCACTGTTTCATTTTTTCCAAAAGAGCCATTTCCTGGCTGAGCCCATTAATCTTTTAGACTTGTCTTCTTCTAAGACTGGGTTGAGGGTTTTGCTGAACTTCTCCCATGGTGCTGAGAATCCCCAGGAAGACTGTGCTATCGAACGCAAATTTCACAGAGGCCCTGCCCAGCCCTCACGCTCAAGGTCATGTATCTGGAGTTCTTGATGTCATGTAGAATCCAACTCTTCTACTAATGAGACCTACTCATTTCATACACATACATATAGTGTGGTGTATATACATATAGTATGCATATATTATATATAGTATATTGGTATAGTGTGTATATATTTTACTTCGTAGAGTATATATAATATATAGAGTATATCAGTATAGTATATATATCATATATAGTATATTGTGTAGTCTATATATAATTTATATAGTGTTTTGCATGAGCCCCAGAACCTCTGTAAAATAGTTCATCTTTCAAACGATATCCAGGATCCAAGTTTCAACTATAGTTATAGACTGTGTAGGTGAAAAAAATAAATAAATAATAAACTGCTCCTTAATACTGCTGCCTGGGCATCCATTTTGTGGGGCCAAATAGCCTACAGGAGACTTGAGGTGATAGCAACAACCCTCAGAGTCACAAACAAATGAGTCAAAAGCAAATATAAGTTCCTGATATGGGTCCCCCAACCGGTCCTTTGAGAAGCACCCTCCCCTACAGCCCAGAGCCTTCCTCTTGTGCACCCCTCAAATCACAGCCTCCTACTCCCTGCTCTAGCATGAAGCTTACTAACACCTCTGTTCTTTTTGGGCTGAACTGATCAATTCAGCTTTAGTCCAGAAACCCCAAAGCACTCCACCAACAGACCCTGATAAAGGCACATGCCCCAGCTCCTGCTTTGCTCTCTCTGCCTGCACCCTGCCTTGACCTCCCCTGTGAGTAATGAACTTCTCAACCTCACTTTTCTTTGCAATCTTTTGTTAAACAAAGTGCTACTTAACAATTGTTCATTTAAGAAAATCACCGCAGACTGGAAGTTGGATTTCTGTACAGAGATCATTGTTCACCAAGAATCTGAATTGTAATCAACTATTATTTATTTGAGCACACATGGATGGGAGACAGGTTCAGTCCTTTCTGGTTCCCAAATGCTAAGTGGTAGGCGGGCCTTACTCACCAGCTAAGATGTCTTGTCTCACCCACCAGCTTTGCTGGAGAAGAGTCAAATTCATGTCCCAGCAAAGCCACATATTGCTACATGTGATGGGGTGTGGTAGTCCTCAGTGCTCTTTGCTAAATCCATAAGAACTTCCTTCTGGATTGCATTGCACTGCCTTGCTATATTTGAAGTTCGGTGCAGCCATGTGAGTGGCTTTGCCTGTGATGTGAGTAGAAGCAACGTGTGTGTTTTCTGAACCAGTTTCCATTAAGCTACATAATCATCTGCCTGCCATGGTGGTTTTCTAGAAACATGTACCATGATGAAGCCTGAGTCTCCAGATGAATCCAATGTGCAGAGATCCCTGCTACAATAGAGATGGAAATGCAGCATTTGTGAGAAGTAACTATTTCTTATTCTAAACCACTGCGATTTGGGGATCTTTTGTTACTGTGGCATAAGCTAGGCCACGCTAACTAATACACAGTCACTTCTAACTGGTTAAAGCTTCATTTGCAACTTGTTAAATCTGTGAATTGAAAACTTCTACTCTATGCATCTCACTCCGTTACCTACAGAAACTCAGTTCTTTACGGAGTCTAAATTTTTGAGTCTAAAAGTGCCTTTTGGAGCAAATTTTGTGATCTGCTGAGCTTGTATTCTCTGCTTGGCATATGACTTCAGAAAGGACCCAGGAGTTTACCACCATGATGTGTTCTGCCCACTAAAGACCTTTGAGCATTGGGCCTGTGCACACCATACTCATCCCAGTGGCCACAACCTCCGTAACATTTCTCCTAATTCCATTTTCTGCTTTAACACTGGTCAATAAGCAAGCCTGGTGTCCATCAAAAATTGATTTAAATAAGAATGTAAACAGGAAAGTCTTTACAAGAGAGATGCCATGTGCCACTAGTGGAGACTAGAGAAAGTGATTCATTAGCCCTGGAAACTCAGGAAATCAGATGAGTGATACCAAAGGGCATGACCTGTCATCTAAGCAGAGACAGACTCAGATGCCTTCCTACATCAAGTCACTAGGTGAATAGTGAGCCCTGGTGGCTAGCAAGAACCTTCACATCTTTAAGTCAACAACAACAAAAATACCAAAAACCCAATTTAGACCATCATCAGTTATGGAACAATTAAAAATTTTTATGTGACCAAAAAAGATATTTTTTTTCTCCCCATACGTGAAATTGTCTCCTCGTTTGTCTGAGGCCTTGGCAGATCAGGGATCCAGCATTCTCACACTCTTGAGTGGTACCAGAGCACCCAACCCAGCATCAAAGTCCTAAATGAAGTCAGCTTCTCCAGGAAAATTCTTAAGAGAATGCATCATCACATTCCAGTGACTCTGGCTTTAATTTTCCCTCTCAATTTCTTAACTGTAAGCTTAATTGAAACCACACAAAGCTACTTGAGTTCTCTGTCTTAAAGGGGCAGAAGGACACCTTCTGGAGGAATGAAGGGAGACAATTGATAACTTGATGTCTCTTCTCACAGAACCAGCTGAATCTGGAGGCTGACAGTGACCAGCTACCCTGCATAATGTCTGAGACCCTCCACACATCATCTCCTTCCTCCCTGGACTGCCAGGTGCCTGCTATCTTATCTGACTGCACCTTCCCGGCTGAGGCACTAAATACTCCTTTTTAAATGCAAATGTCATGTGACTCAAAGATTTTTATCAGTCAGGAGTCTTGGTTGCATACAAAAAAAAAAAAAAAAGGATTTAAAAAACTTTGAATTAAAGGACTTTGTACCATCAGATAACTACAAAGTGCAAGGAGTACTTAGTCTCAGGCACAACTGGATCCAGAGGTTCAGATGATGTCACCAGGTCCTGACTAGTGTCTCCTGGTCTCTGGGCGGTTCCTTCCCCCTCTCAGATCCATTCCTAGCATCTCCTGTCATGACTGCAGGACAAACAGGAGGCCTTCCCACTCCCGGAAACCCTCACAACAGCCTTGCGGCATCTCATTGGTCCAGAACGCATCCCCTGCTTGGCCCTGGATCAATCATAGTTGCCAGGAAAAGAGAGCCCTGAGGATCTCACTCCACTTGACACTCAGGGCTGGTCAGGCCATTTAGGTGAGAGTAAGAGAGGATGATTTCCCAAGAAAACGGGTTTGGTTACTAAAAGGTGGTACAATGGATTCTGGGTAGCCAAAAAACATGTACAGTTTTAAAATCTATTTATTAAAGAGATTTATAAACTGAGGTAGGATGTACAGAAACCAAGTTTCCCCATCTTTCTGTCTGAAGGCAAATCCCATGAACCCATTTGTCAGAATTAACTTCTCGGATTACAGTACCTGTAACCTTGGAATGAGAAATTCCCTAGCGCTGGGACACAGGGCAGGGGGTTTAGGCTGTGGAAAGAAATAAAAAAGATTTGAAGGTGATGTACTGACCAAGATTGCAAATTGGAGCATGGGCTTCCAAATGATCAAGTAGAGGGATGATGTTTCCAAAATGAGGGGAAAGCAACGTCCGCTACCCCCAGCCTCCTGTGGAAGAGATCCTCTTTTCTCCACCTGCCCCTCAGTACATCCTCCATAAAAGACTGAATAGTGTGGGGATCTTTGGGTACAAGCAACAGAAGCCAGCTCTAAAACCAAACAAAGTTGTGGAAGGTTCACAGATTGGAAGGAAAATCTAAAGAAACATTTTTGAGGATAAACACCAAGTCAGCTCTGGGGTTCTAGAAAGAAGTAACGGATGGGCCATTGCTTCAGGGCACTCCAGTGGGTTCCAGCTCCTGCCAGAATGTATGTCTCTCCCCACAGATCCAAATTCACATGTGTGAGCATGCTTGGTTTTCTTAGCTAAGATGGAATGCTGGCCCCTGTGGCCAGGGTGGGAGAGACAAAGGCCATCCTACAGATCCACCAAGGTGGCTCCCAATGGGTGCAAAAAATAGTTCCCCAAAACAAAATGAAAGTACTCTTATCAAAAACTGGTGAGGGAGTCAGGCATAGATTCTAGCCTGAAAAAAAAAAAAAAAAAAAAAAGAAGAAGAAGAGTGATTGTAAACCACAATTGACTGTTGACCACTTTTGCTCCAGATCCTCATGTTTATTTGCCAACTCTTCTTGATTTGCACAGGCAAAGCCTGAGAAAGCAACTCCCCTTCTCTCACCAGGCAAGTGCACAAGAAACCAGGTTCCAGAACATCACTAAAGCTTTGTCTGTGATAGCGAGAGCCTGGGAGCCAACCTGGATGTGCATCTGCTGGAGACCAAGGTATGGCATACTCACAGAGGTTGAAGTACACTGGAAACACGAGGGTGGGTGCAAATACAATAAAAGTGGAAAATATAAGCATTAGTATAGTAGAGACCAAATTCAGAGTGAGAGAGTCAGAGTGAGAGAGACAGAGAGAGAGAGTGGGAGGAAGGAGGAAAGAAGAAGGGAATGAGGGAGGAGGGAGGGAGGGAAAAAAGGTGCCCAGCCCATGGCCAGGACATGGTCTGATTTGCCCTAAAATGATTTGTCCCCTGAGCCTTCCTTAGATACCTCAGACTGTGAGCGCCCTCGCTCTTTGCCCCCAGCAGTCGCCCAGCCCTGCTCCACCTCTCAGGACCCCTGTGGGTGTCTGTGCTGTGTTGGGGAGTGAGGACACCTTCCTCCCTGCCGCGCTGGGTTGCACCGTAATTTGCCTATTGATCATCAGTCAGGATTCAGGAAGGAGCTGTAGGCACGGCTGTGTCCCTACGGGGGCCTGGGCATCGTCCAGCCACACGGAACGAGAGATCAATGGTCTGGTCCCATCCTTGCTGGGATCTGCGAGGAGCCCCCAGGTCTGTGCGGGAGGACACGGGGGCTCTGATGCTCCCAGAGAGAGGCGCAGCTGAGACCTGGTGTCCCTGCCCTGGCTCCATCTCTGGGCAGAACCCAGAGGCCTCCTCACCTCCCGGAGGCTGATGGGTCCATCATCAGAGATTCCTTCCCTTTGGGTTTTCTCCCAGGTGGGACGGTTGAGCCATACCCACCTGCACTGTAGCAGGGGCTTGTGGACAGCCACACGGATCTGTCTCTGGGGGGGATGACGGCGCGCAGAGTGGAGGAGCTATACATTCCAGATGCTGCGTGAGCTTTCCATTCCCCGCCCCTGCTTTTCCTGGGGGCTTACATAAGTCTACGCTGGGCAGGGAGGGGTGCAAGGGCAAAATTGCTCTATCTCACTCCATAGCTAGTGTTCCCTACTATCATTGAGTGTTCTGGGGAGGGGCTTTCAACCGGCCGACCCACAGTTCCTATGGAGGCTTTAAAGTTGACAGGAGGGCCTTCGGAGGACATAAGGTGGGGCAGGGGTGTCAAATAGAGCCCCTATCCCCAGTTAACCAGAGCAGCTCTCCTTTCTGTCTGTTTAACAAACTGCATTTTTTCTCTAAGGCTTCATTTGGAGAAAGTCTTTACACCTAAAAATTTTGAGAATGGCTGTTTCCGTGGAAGCTAGGATTACTGAATTTCAAAACTGCCACATTCAGCAGGAACTATTGTTCTGGTCAGTGTCACATGCCCATTCCATTGAGCCCTGTATGTTAGTTGTCTGTTGTTATATAACAAGATACCCCATATTTTAGCAGTGTGAAGTAACACACATCTATTCTCCATAGTTTTGTGAGTCAGGAATCTGGGTCCTCTGATTCTGGGCTTCTGTCATCCTTCAATCAGCATGTCAACTGGGGCTATGGTCTGAAGGCTCGCCTGGGACTGGACAATCTGCTTCCAAGCTGACTCAAGGGATTTCTTCCCTCACCGGCTGCTATTGATCTGAGGGCCCTGGTTCTCTTTGGGCTGTTGGCCAGAGGTCTCCCATGGTTCCTTGGTCCATGGGCCTCCTGAAAGGGAGCTCACCACTTTGCAGCTAGCTTCCTTAGAGTAAGCAGGAGAGAAGAAGTAAGCCAGGGAGAAGAGAGGGTGAGCAAGGTGGAAGTGACAGCCTTTTGTTCTACCCCAGTTTCAGAAGTGACATCCATCACTTTTGCTGTATTCTACTTGTTAGAAGCAAGTAATTGGTCCAGCCCATGCTCCAGGAGGAAATTAAATAAAGACAACACCAGAAGTTGGGGATATCAGGAGCCAATATTAGAAGCTGCCCACCACACCAATGTCTGACTAAGTCTGGGATAGTTAGATTAAACTGTGAATAATTGACAGACTGCCTTTTTGTCTATTTCCAAATGTTAGGATGCATCTCTCTCCCAGAAGTAGCCCTTGTTCGCACCAGGGTTGCGAACAGAAATCCTTGTGCTTTATTGGCCTCAAACTCACTTTTCTAAATGTGACATTTCAGGCAAAGTGTTTCTCACTTGTTAACTGAATTGTGTCTTTCCCACCCCCAACACTTGTTTTTAATGGAATGTTGAAGAGGAAGGGAGTTTGGATTGGGTTTTCTTTTTTTCCTTTCTTTACGGAGAAAATATTTGGCTAGAGTTGAGTGCCTCTTACTCCCCAATAGAAATCTGACATTTTCATTTTGCTTTTTCAGCCTCTCTGATCTTCACATAGCCTGAGGTGGGGGTGGGGTCCGCCCAGCAGAGTGTTACAGTAATCCCACCCAGTAATAACCAAGGCATGCCTGGGGGTTTCAGTGGAGATTGAAAGGTCCCAAACCCATCCCTTTTCTAAGGTGATAAAAAGTTGGTCTGGGCAGGACACCCATGTGTCACTTATCAGATTCCAAATGGCATTGTCCCTGGCGCCTGGCCCTGCCAGTGGCGTCTGTTGAGGGTGGGCTCCATCAAGTGAGTAGGAGGGGTGACCGGGCACCAGGCTTGAGGGGATTCAGGATCCCTGGCGCAGTTCCTGACTGGGACGGCTGCTTGGTTCTGGCAGGGACCAGGGCACCATGGAGACGAGGAAACAGACAAAATGACTCATCTTGGCTCTGAGCCCAGAATATGTATGCTAATGCCATCATGCAGACAAAAATAAGATTATAAGAGATTGAGTGAAAAAAAAAAAAACAACCTCAAATGATATTTGCCTTTAATCCTTCCACTCAGAAACCCAATAATTTGCTGAGATGCAAAGTGTCAAAGAGAAAACCATCACATTAGTGAAGTTGTTTTTAAGTCAGTCCTTTCCTTTCTGTAGCTAATACTGCAGAGTAGACACCCCCAGTGCTTGGCAGCATTCAAGGTTCCCCTCCTCTCTCAGTCCCACAGGAGGGTCATACTTTTCAGTCCTTAGAGTTATGTGCAGACATATGATCTTGTGTGGTCAATGAAATTTGAGAGGAAGTGACACGTGTTGTTTGCAGGTAGACTCATTAAAGAGCTGGAATGCGATTCCCTATGGGTTCTTGTCATGCCTTGGTGATCGTTGGGAACATATATTCATACCATGGCATCCTCACATGGTGGAGCCTCTGTCAGCCCAGATCCCTGAGAGATTATGATGAACACAGCCCTCTAATCACTCTGTTAGATGTAGAGAGTGAGTTTTGTTGTGTTTAGCCAAAGAGATTTTGGTGTAATTTGTTATTGCCACATAACTTTGCCTGTCCTGACTAGTAAACCAGCATCTTGAGCCCCAATATATTGTTTGTAGGGACATGAAGAGCTTATAACTTCCCCTAAAGTTCCCCTCAAATTAAGACTGGTTCTCAAGTTCCTCCAAACAAAACCACAGGCTTGTTATAGACAAGACGGAGGCTGACTTCAGTGAACAGAAATGCTGCCTCCAAACTCACACATAATGAAAAGGAAAGGAGCATTTAAAAGCTCTGTCATTGGGAACAGACACTTTAATGGCTCTGTCAATGGAGACCTAAAGTTGAAAACAGCCAAGTGCTTGCCTTTCAAAATCTATATTTCAAATGAAGTGACATAAAGAGCAAACCTGTAGGATTTAGGTGCAAGGTGCTATTTGGGAATTATTTGCGCTAGATAATTGCTGTCATATGCACTGTGATGTATATTTTTTATTTTGATCTTTTAAAAAAATACAAAGGAGAGGTAAGAGAAAAAAGTCCCATGAAAGAGGCAGGACAATTGCTCATTAACCACAACCTTAAAAATCAAAGGAGCACAGATTGCTTTTGTTTCCATAACAAGTAAGAGCCATGAAAAGATATGAGAAGGTTATACAATTGCAAGTAAAAAGCATTAAAATTATGAGTATAAGCTCGGTGCAGTGGGCAAGTGTTGCTTTTGCTCACCAGCGTTCATTCACGTGACTTTTAAAAAGATAGTGCCTTCTTTCTTTTATTTTCCTGGGGACTAATTCCCAGCCCACATTAGAAAGCATAGATTCTATCCTCAGGTCCAGGAAGGAGTCCAGAAAGCTGTTTCATTCTGTCCAGCCTTGGTAATTGGTTCAGGGAAGGACATATAACCCAAAAGAGCTGCATAACAAATAGTCTTGGAATCCTGGCAGGTTATAAAAAGCTAATCTGTATTTTCCTCACTTGTGGGTCTGCAGGTTAAGTGGCACATCTTTGCATCAGATTTCAGGTCAGGTTCAGGTCCACATGTCTCTATCCTGGGCTCCTGAGATGCTTGGAGCTTGCCCTTCTCGTGTCCATACCAAAAGGACAACGGTCTAAGCATCCCACAGGAGCATATTTAAAGGCTCTTCTCATATCACATCCATGCATCTCCCATTAGGCAAGCAAATCGCAGGGCCAAGAGCAGAGTCTGTGGGGTAAGAATATGGCTCTGCTCACTCTCCAGGGAAGCCTCCAGAGGCCACATGACAGAGGGAAGGGTTGGGGATAAATAATCCAATCTGTTGCACCCACATGGCTCTGAATGGTTCAGTGACAAGAACAATAAATTCTCTTTATTGAGTTGGGTTTTCATGCTATTTGCAACACAGAGGGTGCTAACCGGTAGGCCTCTTAGTTCCTGACCACACTCATGCTTGTTAATTTCTCCTTCCGAAGAACCTCAGAGACTCCCTAAAGGGAGCAGAAAGTTGGTGAAAGATCAGTGACAGATGACAATAAAGGTGAGGATGAAATTTTAGAATGTAACCTTTGCTCATTTTCGAGGTGGTCTTTGGACACTGGTTTCCAGCTATGAGCTCGAACATCAGAAAATTCAGCCTCGGGCTGAGGCCATCCTGAATTGAGGGAGTGACTGAATCACAGACTTACAAAATGAAAGAAACTTCTCTTCCTTCCAGACACCCATGGCCGCTGAGACACACAGTCCCCTCGTCCTCCTGTTGACACTTGTTCACTGCACGGACGCAGATCAGACAATTGAGCTATGCCCACAAGTATGAAGGACTTAGCAACTGTCACTGAGCCAGAGTTTTGAGATTAGAATAGAAGCTCTTCTTCTTCCCAGCCATGTAACCTGTGCAAGTGACTTCTCCTTTCTATTCCTCAGTATCCCCATTTGTAAAATGGGAATGATAACACCCACATCACAGTACTGTCTTGAGGATTAAGTCAATTAATAAGCAGAGTGCCTAGAAGAGTTTCTATCACATATTGAACACTCACTAGGTGCTCTTACTATTAAAATCAGTAGTAGCAGCATGATGGTGGTGGTAGTAGTAATTTCCTTCCCCTTAACTTGGACATAATCATGGTATTATCATAAGTATGATGGCAATTTCATACAGTTCAAATTAATAGTAACTTTTATTGAATGACTTGTGTGTGCCTGGCACTCTGCTAAGCACTTGTACGCATTGCCATATTCATTCTGGCATCTTAAAGATGATGATAATGATGATGACGATGGCGATGATGATGCATTTTCCATTACACAGATGACAATGAGGAGGCTCAGAGATATCCAGTGACCTAAATGATTAGGGCCACACAGCATTTCATGACAAATCCAGGATTTAAGCACAGGCCGTTTGATTCCAAGAGCCTGAGTCTCCTCCTTCTCACTATTCTGCTCTTGTAGGGGAGGAAAGACAAGAAACATCCTCCTTCATCCATGTGTACTTTTGTTCAATAGTAGTTACTGAGTCACTGCCCCAACACCATGTACCAAACATAGAAGAAGACTGAGATGGTGCATGCACCTGTCTGTCTGTCCATCCATCCAACCATCCATCCATCCATCTATTCTTCATCCTTCATTCCATCACCCACCCATCTCTACACAATACCTAATGGTTCTAGGATACAATGTCTCTATCACTAGAAGAATCTCCATTATTCATGGATGAACCATGGTTCTTCATAAAAACCTTTATCATATTTTTTCCACTGAAAACTACTTTATCCTGACCCTGTTCCTTAGTCCATTATGCTAATCTGTTACCCCAGATCCTAAGATTCATGCCCCAGTCTCCAAATGCAAACTTCCTCTCTAGATTCCCAATTGGCCACCATCTTGGAGTTTTGACACATCCTGCTGCTGCCCAGAGACTGATGGTGGCATTGGTCCATTGTCAGGTTTACTTGGCTCAGGTTTCCAAACTGAGACGTTGCAAGATGTGGCAAGTGCAGGCTGGATGGCTGGAGGTCATGACACTTACAGCTCAGCCTCAGACATGTCAGCAAATGTGTCTCTATTTTTGAAATACCATGAATTAATAGAGGCTTAAAATTTTAAGATTTATTTGGTTTAAAATTGGGCTACTGGACTCAGAAATATACCTGGACCAAAAGCACTTTCTTTCCCTTTTTTTTTTCCCCAAAAGCACTTTCAAGAATATTTGAAGGATCTTGTTTTGCTCAAGTTGACACCTTTTAAAAGATTGTATTTATTTATTTGATAGAGAGAAAGAGAGTGAGAGAGAGCACAAGCAGAGGGGAGAGGCAGAGGGAGGGGGAGAAGCAAACTCCCTGCTGAGAAGGAAGCTCGACATGGGGCTTGGTCCCAGGACCCTGGGACCATGACCTGAGCTGAAGGCAGATGCTTAACCAACTGAGCCACCCAGGAGCCCCTTGAATTGACTCTTTAAAGAAAACGTGTGTGTGTGTGTGTGTGTGTGTGTGTAATTCTTTTGTAAGCTGGATGCCAAGGGTTTTTTTTATATATATATAAAGGAAATAAAGTTTAACATTAGTTTTGATTCTGTGATTGGCATTCCAGTCAACTAGCACAGTTCATTTGGGTGTTTAGTTCAATTCAAGTGATTAAAAATACTTATTTATATAGTTAAATATATATGAAAAGTAGTCACATTTCAAAAATTGGGGGGAAGGAAAATATTTTATGTATAATACAGAGTTTTCTTTTTTAAAGATTTTGTTTATTCATGAGAGACACAGAGAGAGACATAGGCAGAGGGAGAAGCAGGCCCCCTGCAGGGAGCCGGATGTGGGACTCTATCCTAGGACCCCAGGATCATGCCCTGAGCCAAAGACAGACGCTCAACCAACCACCTAGCCACCCAGGCGTCCCAACAGTCTCCCTTTCATCCTGAGATGGTACATAGATCTAGCCAATGGTTTACTAAACCTAAGCTACTCAGTGGTACTTTCAGGAAAAGTCTTTAAAAGGAGCTGCCTCAGAAGACAAGTGCTCTTTGCCATTGTCTGTCTTTTGAAATTTGGTCTGTGGGCTGGAGCTCTGGCAGCCACCTTGAGACCATAATGACAGAGCTGACAATGGAGATAGAGGAGTAGAAAGCCAGAAAGAGCCTGGGTTTCTGAAGTTATCATGGAGCCAGCATATCATCCAAGGACTGCACAAGTCTATAGATTTGCTTAGCACGAAGAAAAATAAACCCCAAAGTTATTGTGCTTGATGGGGAAGAGGGGGAGGTCTCTGTAACTGGTATCCAAAGCAAGCCTCAAGAAATTTTATCCCCATTTTTCAACCACCCATAATGAACTACCTCCCACTGTGGCAGTGTGTATAGTTCTCTTCTTTCCAGGTGGGCTCTTTTTTGAATTAAAATGACAGATATTGCTTTTATTTTTCCATTTGCATGGAAAATGTCAAATTATAATGTATCATTTTCATTCACCATGCTAACAAATCCTCTCATGAAGTCAGTAACTAGAGAGCTCATTTAAGAAGTAGCTTCCCAATCATCATATTTTTGAATAGATATATATTTTAATTTGCTACCCCTGTTGAGATGCCTATTGGCATCTGCGCTAAGCCCTGGAGATTTCACTGTTATTTTTCTAGGACTGATCCAAGTCATCCCTCAGATAACTTTCAACTGCTTGCATTTGTTAAGGGGTATCACAGAATCATGAAATCAAGATCGGGAAGGAACTGTAAGAATAATTTTAAAAATTAATAGTTGAGATTTGCTTATGTCGTAGGGCAAGGGTTTATAGAAGTTGCCAAGTGTCAAGGCACACTGGAGCCTTGCTCAGTCTTAGAAAAATCTATAGGTATTTCAGGATATACCCTGGGGCTTGAGCTTCTGGCCCCTCTCCCTAAATATTTCTGATACAAGCATCTCTGAAATTGCATTACTTCTAATTGTTTGGATGGGATCATCCATGAGTATAACTGAAGATGACCCAACCAGAATTAATCCCACATCTTTTGTGGAAGTTACTGAAGGATCCCCTATCCCTTTGCTTGAGAATCTCAATGGATGAAGGATGCAGACACCGAGGCCCTCTTGTCCCCAACAGATCCCTGAGGGCATACCAACACCAAGATACCCCAATTACTTTATTTATTTAGCTGAATCTAGCTACTTGACACCTATGTAGGACGACATATAACTTACTGTCAACCCAAGGCAAATGCAGAACTAAATGGGGGCACTGTTAATAATTGTTATAATTGTTAACTAGCAGGCATAAATCAGGGCTGTTCTGGGCACAACTCTTGACTGACTTCCCATTTGCATGGGACAAGAAATCCCCCTTTTTTTTTTTTTTTTTTTATTGGTGTTCAATTTACTAACATACAGAATAACACCCAGTGCCCGTCACCCATTCACTCCCACCCCCCGCCCTCCTCCCCTTCTACCACCCCTAGTTCGTTTCCCAGAGTTAGCAGTCTTTACGTTCTGTCTCCCTTTCTGATATTTCCCACACAAGAAATCCCCTTTTTGATAAAGCCGCTCCACATCCCAGCAATAATTTCTTCTTCCTGAGTTATCCAGGGGGCAGTTCTGTGACAAGATAAGTTGTTGCTTAAACTGAGTCACTTTGGAAAGTGAAAGACTCTGCTCTTCATGACAAAGTAGGCAAGCAGATGCACACTGGGACCCCCTCGTTCAGACCAGGACACCCACTTGCCCCAAGTACTGAGTGTCCAAGGTGCCCAGCATCATGCTGGACATGGAAGATTCCTGGATGAATAAGGCACTGAGGCACGGGTCCCTTCCTCCAGGCACTCCCTGTCTTAGTAAGAGACATAAGTAGCTCAAACCACAACTGCAGCACAAGACACTGAAGCCCACCGGCTCAGCGGCCCCTTTGAATTGTGCTCACATTCAGGTTTCACCTCTGTTCAGCAACACCTAGAGGTGATGATTGGCTGAGCCGGCTGCTTGACCTCTTCCCTTCCTCCAGCATTTACAGAAAACTTGCAGCACTTCAAGGAAAGATGGCAGGCCAGCTGTGGTCTAATATTTGAGCTACTTTCTGCCCCTCTATGATCAGAATTTCAGCCCAGGAGCTTTAGAGATGGAAACCCTTCATCTTCAGGTCAAGGAGATGGTGGGGATGGAACAAAGAGAAGCTCAGCCTCATCCTCCCCCAACCATCACATCCACCCCAGATCAGATCTGAATCTGGTCTTGATGCAGGGTGACCCACCTGCCTGTGCTGGGCAACTTCCCTTCTGAAATTCAAACTGCGGCCTGTCTTGCCTCCTCAGAGCCTTCAATGGAGCATGATGGGAACTACGACCTGAGCAGAGTCAAACCTGGTGCCTACTGCAAGTCACTCCCAGGGCTGTCGGGATGGAGATGCAGGGCTGCAGGTCAGCAGTAGGTTCTACTGTGAGGGTCCAGGCAGTCAGGTCATCCTTTGCTTCCTGACTGACAGACACGCAAGGGCTCACTCTGTCCTGCCCTCTACTGACCCCTGCTACTAACACTACTGTTGACTGCAAAACAGAAAGGGCCCATTTATAAACCATCTTCCTAAATTGTCTTTAGGCTGTACATGCAGATGACTTAAACATCAAAGTAACGGAAAGGGATATGCATTTAATGGGTTCACTTCCATTCCAAGAACTCTACTCCCCACATAGACACCCACATTCTTGATTTTTAATATCTTTCAAAGCTTCATGCAAACACAGAAATATTTTTTTTATTAAAGATTTTATTTATTCATGAGAGACACACAGAGAGAAGTAGAGACACAGGCAGAGGGGGAAGCAGGCTCCCTGCAGGGAGCCTGATGTGGGACTCGATCCCAGGACCCCAGGATCATGACAGATCAAGGCAGATGCTCAACCACTGAGCCACCCAGGTGCCCCCAAACACAGAAATATAAACCTACATAACCTCACATTGGCTCCTCTCCTCCATAAAAGCACCATTCCATCTATACTGCTGTGCATCTTGCTTTTTACCACTTACAAGATCTCCCACGTACTCAACAATAGTTAGACCGTAATCCCATATCTTTATTTTAACAATTCCCTAATGTTTCAGTATGCAGAGATTTCATAGTCTTTGTTTCTTTGCGTTTTTGTGTCTAACCAGTATCCTATAGAGACACAGTGGAATCATTGCATATTTTTGGTTCTCACAAACAATACTGTGATGCATAGTGTGATCTTGCTTCTAAGTATTTGTACACGAATTCCCGGGAGTGGGATTTGCTGGCTCAAAAAGCAAATGCATTTCTCAATTTTTTTTAGGTATTGCCAAAACATCCCCCAAAGGAGGGAGCACGATTTCACCCCCACTCACCATGTGTGGGTATGCCTGCTTCCACACAGCATCGTTAGCATAGAATATTGTCAACTTCTCAAATTTTTGCCCATCAGGTCCATGAGAAGTGGCATAGCAGTCCAATTTATTATGATCAAAACCATCTATACTAAAAAGACATCTAGGAGGTCATACACCAAGGAGCCCCACGTGGTGTTGCTGGTTGCACTTGGGGAGCACAGAATGGTGCTGGTCCTGCTGGGGGTGCCGCACAACATTCCCAACGCAGCAAGGTAGGAGGGCTACATGTGTGACCCGATCCTACATGCCTTGTTGGTTTTGCTAGTCGTTGAGGTTTTGTTTCTGTTTCTGTTTTTTTTGTTTTATTTTGTTGACACCAAACATCATGCTAAGGACCTGCCTGCATTGAATGGCCACACACCCTATGGCCAGCATCCCAACGCTTTGGCATCTCTCCCAAAACTCGCCATGTAAAGGGCAATAGAGGTAAAATGTCTCTCAGCTTCCTGAGTGGTAGAAGCTGTGTGTCAAGTTACTGAGGGGACTTGATGAAGTGTAATATACCTCGCCATTCGACAGCTAGTGGCCTTGTTGCCTTTCCCTGGGATAATATTGGATTTCATACCGAGAACATCAACAAGAGAAAGTGCATACCTAACAGCTCGTATCTGCAGAACATGTGTTTCTGCTCAATTTCTGCACCTTTATTGCTCTATCTGACACTGCAATTCTTTCTGCTGGGTAACAGCCTGATTCCAGTCATCTGTCTCACATCTAATTCAAGTCGAAGTCTATTAGGAAAGCCAATTCCTGGCCTATTTGTGTGCTTTTTCACAAATTATTGTTGCTGATTCTCTTGCACTACAGTTTTGTTTTGTTTTGTTTCAGATCCAACATTCAGATGATGTTAAAGGAGATCTTATAGTCCCTTTTCATGTTGTTTTAAATGAAAGATGACAATTTGGAATCCCCAGGAGACAAGTGTCCATCTGTCGTAAGTCATGTACCACATTTTTTAAAAAAAGAAAACCCAAAGCAGGAGAAGGAGTCGACCTTAACTTCCTCAACACAAAACTGATTCTTTGGAAATCCATGTTTCTAGATTAAACTCATACCAGCTCGAAAGTCAAGTTGGTCAGACCAACGACTTTGGTGCCATCCTGAGATTTACGTTTTGTTTTTTGCACATAGCACATCCAATCCATTTTCCACTTCTCTCACCTTCATTGCTGCCTCCTTGGTTCAAGCTGCTATAAAGACCCTCTCTGCACTGGTCTCGTGAGGTCTGCATGTGCCTCTTCCTGCAATCTGTTCTTAACAAAATGATCAGAGTGGAACTTTTAAGTCAGATCACATCACTCCTTTACCCAAAACCTCAAATTTCTCCCCTCCTCACTCAGATAAAATCCAGATCCTCATAATGACCTACCTACAAGGCCCAGTGTGGTCTAGTCTTCCCACCTCTCTGACTGTTTCTGTACACCTATCTCCTTCCTTCACTCTGCTGTGGCTACATTGGTCATGTTGCTGCTCAAACATGCCAGACATGCTCTTGCTCCAGGGCCTTTACACTTGCTTTTTCCACTGCCTGGAATACACTCCCTTCCCGGATATTAGCCTGTCTCCCTCCGTCTTGGTTCTCAGGTCCCTGTTCCATGTCAGCTTCCTCTGAGGAGCCTTCCTTGCACCCCAAGCCCACCATTCCCTGCCACACTATCCTTCCAGCACCAGCCACCTTCTGATTCATTCTAGAACCATGTCATCTTTTTATTGATTGTCCTTGACCAGAAGGTGAGCTCCATAGTGTAAGACTTTCATCAATCCTCTGTTATATACATCAATCCTAGAATAGTGCCCGAAACATAACAATCATAACTAGATCTTGAATGAATGAATGATTCAGAGGTTCATTGGGAAACCAGGCATAACAGAGCCATCACGGGAACCTCAAATGCCAAATGAAATGGGCCACATGAACTTTAAATTGTCCATAGGGAAAAAAAAAAAAAAGCCAAACCACAGAGTTCCAACTTTTTTTTTTAGTACCTCCAAATCTTCATGTTTTTTGAAGAAGCCAAATAAACACGGTTTCATCAGCCTTGACATTTTTTAAAAATAATGTTTCTTTGCCTGCTCCACAGCCAATGAAGCTCCGGGGTCGCCCAGACACCCATCTGGTCATGGAGTCGTTTGCACTTTGAAGAAAATGAGGCCGACGTGAGAAGTCACTGTCTTTGTCAGTCAAGGCCAAGATACACAGCAGCAAATGTCAGCCAGAGACAGGGCCCCTGTAATAAGGGGCTGCTGTGCCTGAACATTTTGCATAATTGGAAGGCGAGGTTAACAGCAATAAGGAAAATTAACACGGACGTCCAACAGTTTATGAAGCAGATGCTGGAAAATAAATAGAGCGGAGGGCGTCCAGCTAGCTCAGCCTGACTCTGTTATTTATTTTTTTAGAGTGACGGAATAGCATGGGGGCAGGGGAGCAGGAGGGATGCGTGTTGGGGGAAAGTCACGGCTGTGGAACTGGGTCCAGGCCTCGGGCTGAAGTCCAGCTGCCTACACCCCAGCTGTGTGGCCCTTGGCAGGGGCCCCATCTGCCCTCTCCCCAGGCTGAAGAAGTGGAACAACATCAATGGAAACCTTTCTGCCTATTTAAGCCCCTGTGGTTTGGGTGATGTTTGTTGGGTCAGCATTTGTCTGTCTTGGTTGATGTAGATTCTTCTGTGGTCAGCTGAGTAACAGGCCCCCCCAGCTGTCCACACCCTAATCCCCAGAACCTATGAATACACCACCTTACATGGCAGAAGGGACTTTGTACACGTGATTACACGTGTCCTGAAATAGGAAGAGTAACCTGGATTATTCAGGGGGGCCCAGTGGAACCTCATAAGAGGGCACGGGAGTCAGAGTCAGGAAGTAGTGATGTGACCTCAGAAGTGGAGAGAGATGGGAAGATGCTGCTTCACTGGGCGTGAATGTGGGTGATGGGCCACAAGCCAAGGAACGCAGGTGGCTTCTGGAAGCCAGAAAAGGGAGGGACATGGATTCTCCCCTAGAGCAGCCCTGCCAACCCATTCTAGACTTCTGACCTCCACAACTGTGGGAGAATAAATTCCTCTTTTAAGACACCAGGTTCATGGTAATCTGTTACACATACAGTGATAAGAAACTGGTATGTGTCCTGACATTTTTTGTAAAACAAACAGCGCTTCAGTGAACATCTTTGTATCTCTTTGATATACGTGGGTGTTTCTCAAATTCAGATTTTTAAACAAAGGACATATGCCACAAAATTGTGCTTTCATTTTTTAAGAGTAGAAATGAACTTTCTGCTAAATAAAATTCATCTAAAACATCCGAAATGCCTGAGGTTAAATACACAATACCACTTATTAATCCATCACTCCTGGTTTAATATAAAGCTCCAGTAATTGCCATCCACTCTCCCCGTGACATTGCTGTTGAATTAGACAGTCACAGTTAGTGGTCAGCGTGGGAACGGGGACTTCTCAGACCTGGCCTGAAGGAACTCACAGACATGGGACCTCTTACTGAGAAGAGATGAACTCAGAGGGTCCTTCCTCCATATCTGCCCCGACCACACACGTGCACCTCTTTGCACTGAGATCTGTGGCGGGGGAGGGAGGGGCAGTGGTGGGACAGGCACCTTGCACTGGTCTCCTAGTCTCTGAGCCCCGATGTCACTTTGCAATTTGCTCCCCTGTCATTTAACCCAGGAGGAGGCTAGGGAAAGTCACAGATCACCAGTGCAATGCCCAGTCCTCAACCTCGCCAACTTTTGTCCAGCATGTCTGTATGGCTCCTGCATTTACAGCTAAACCTCTTTCCTTTTCATTTTTCTCCCCAGGAACCCCGAGGTACAGCTGGCCTGGGAACTCAGCAGGATTCTTAATGGCTGGTTTGATTGCTCAGGTCTGAGCCATTCTCTCAAATTTGTCACAAAGGTTACCTAGCTCCATCAGCAAATCAATTAATCACCACTAACACATGCAGGCACAGCTTCACCCCCTTTCAGGCCACAGGACATGTTGCAGACAGATTGTCAAGTCACTTTAAAGCCATGAACATTCAAATTGTTTCTGGGCTGAGTCTATCCTAGAATACAGCAATTTTGAGCCTTTGTGCAGCTCAGATTTTGCACGAGCTGGTAATGGTTTCATGGGGAGAGTCAGGGCGAGCTTGGAAGGCTTTCATTCAGGATGGCAGAAATGGAAATTTGAACCGAAGCTTAATAAATCATCACTAACCTTTACAATGACACCCACGCCTCCCAAAGCTGGGAAGCAAGTTCTTTAAAGATACCTGTGTTGTTTACTGGGCACTCAGCTTGGCCAATTCCATACCGGTCAAGGCAAGGACTCCCCAAATTCCCACTTAAAGAAAATCATTTCCAAGGGTGGGGAAGGAGAGTGGATTACAGGCATGGCTAGGGATGGGAGGCCTGGGCCATGCAGAGAAAGAGAGAAATGGCTCCCTAACAAGTCTCTTTCACTATTCGTAGTCTAGAGGGATGAAAGAATGGCAAGACAGCTCGCATTTGTTCAACCAGAGATTTCACTCACAGAAACAGATATTAACACCAATAATGGAAAAAAACAAAAACAAAAACACCCCAATAATGATTATTCCATGTTCACGTAGCTTCTCTAGTATAAACCTCTTGTTTTGAATTTCCAGCACACGCTCCCCCATCTTCTGGTAACCATACCCCCGGTAAATAGTCACTCTCCCACTGTCCATTCGTGGGGTTCAGGATGAGATTCGCATCTGGGGGTGGGATGGGATGTTAAGCGTAGTCTCGTGACCTGGCCTGGCCAATCACCTGGAGAATCCCCAGACCCAGAAGTGGTTCCGGATGAGCACGTGACAAGAGTGGGTCCAAGCAGAATGAATCCCATCTCTGGAGCAGGAGTGACTGGGAGACATGCTCCCCAGGTCAGGTGCTCCTGGAGGTCGACCCAACAGCTTCCCCACCCCTTATTCCTGCCAGCATAGCCAGCCCTCACTCTAGAGGTGGCCAGTTACCTACTTCCCCGTCCTCCTTTGCAAAGTTATGGGCATGTGACCAGCTCTAGCCAGTGGAATCTGAGGGAGCACCTCTTGGGGGGCATGGGCGGTCCTGAGAAAGATTTGCCTGATGTGGTGAAAGAGAGATGTGCTAGAGGAGCGATTTCCTTCATGCTTGGTTTCCTGCTGTACCAGTACACAGTGCATGGAAACATGACTGCCATTTTTTTTGCGTTTAAGAAAAAATGTTACTCAGAGCCCTTATATTTTACTTCATGTAATTCACTTACTGAATCCCTCTGAGCTAACTACATTCAGAAAAGAAAATGCAAAGAAAGAAAAAAGAACTTTATATTTAAGTCACTTTTGGACAAGATTCTGTTATTTATATTCTTGTAAATAAAGCTACTGAGAGCCATGCTGCTACTCTATTGAGGCCAGGAATGACACTATTATGAAGAGCCAAGCTGGAATAGTTCTTTATGACATTGTTTGGGCCTCTGGATCCACCTGCACCTGAAGCCTTATCTCTGAGTTGTTCAGTTACATGAGCCAATACATTTTCTTTTTGCTAATTTTGTTAGGGTTAGGTTTCCCCCACAGTTGAATACATCAAAATTCAGAACTTCTGCATAATAAAGGATTGCATAAACAAAGACAAAGAGGAGATAACTGGCTTACACATAACAAAAGATTAATTTAATATGCTCCTATAATTGATAAAAGATATGGATGGTTTAGAAGAGAAATGCAAATAGCCCATAAACATTAAAAGATGAGAACCTGACCTTTAATTAGGAAAATGAAAAATGACAATCAAATATCCTTTTTCTCACTTATCAGATTGGCAAGGCAAAGTTCGCAGGGCTGTGGATAAGCAGATACTCCTGTTGGTCTAACTAAAAAGGAACAGACATTTTGCAGGGTAACTTGGCAGTCACTATCAAATTAAAAGAAGAATGCTCCTACCTTTGTGTAAATCAGGGTCCAGGCAGGAAAATGAAACCATGCTAATCTGAAAGACAAGTAACAAGAATCAGTTACACAGGAGACAGAAGAAACGTACCTCATGACCCAAACCAGAGTGGAAGGAAGCCACCAGCAGCTCCAAGAATAATGAGAAAATGAGGTAGTGTATTCCTGGAGCCCAGGATTGGGGTCACCCAGAAGAAGACAGTATCACACAGAAATTCTTCTTTAAAAGCTGAAGCCATGAAGGACACACAATTACTACTAGGGGCAAGGTGCAAGAAGGGAAAAAAACAAAAATGTCCAGACTTTCACCTCCAGAAAGATGGAGCAAGTACACTTTTCTCTATTCGTCCCTCTAAGTGGAACTAATATCCCTGGAAATTATAAATAAAGCCAATATAACCACTATAAGACTCTGAATGGTGGAGAGAAGAAGACAGACCAGCTAGGCTATGAGGCATGACACGGTGGCGAACTCCCTCATGTGTTCTGGGCAGGGTGCTGGAGAAGCTGGCAACCCAGAAATGGCAACAGGCACAAACAGAAAATCTCGAGAAATCCTGCCTTCTCCAGCTAACCAACCAGACATGGGGAAGCCTAGCAAGATAGAAGACTTCCAGACAAACCACCAGGACTCTAGCCAAACAGATGGAAAAGCCTCAGCCCCACCCCCACCCATGCCAGCAAAGACCAAGCCCCAAACCCCCCACTGGGGTAGTGACAAAGAAGGCAGAGCAGAGAGCCTAGACTTCCATGTTCACCTGGTTTAACAAGCCCCTCAACCCCAGATGACATCAGTGGAGGCCAGGAGAGGAACCCTAATGAGATACCGTGGTACCTCTGAGCCAGAGTGCTGTCAGCAGAAACTTTGTGAGGAGCTGAAGCCCACTCCCCCTCAGCAGTAATGAGGTACCCCCTGCCCCAAGGTGTCAACAGAGGCCAACAGGGGAGCCAATGCTTCTACCCCAATATGGCAATACCTAGGCATGGTGACCTCTTCCTCCACCGGTGTGATATGGGGAAGCCTGCTAAAAGTGAAGATTTAAATAAGATATAGGGTCTCCCCGCCTAAGACCCAACGCATCAGGAATTCTGCTGAAAACCACTCCTCTTGCCAAGAATCGGGAAGATCTTAACTCGAATGGGGAAAGGCAACAGATGCCAACATCAAGACAACACAGATGTCGGAATTATCTACTATTATTTTAAAGCAGCCGTTGTAAGAATGCTCCAGTGGGCAATTACAAACACACCAGAAACAAATGAAAATAAAGAAAGTCTCAGCAAAGACACGGAAAGTGTCCACAACAAAATAGAGGCTATAGAGAGGAACAAAGTGGAAATTTCAGAACTGAAAAAAAAAATGCAATAACCAGAATTTTGAAATACTGAACAGTTGGGTTCAACAGCAGAATGGAGGGGATGGAGGAAAGCATTTGTGAAACAGAAGATAAAACAATAGAAATTACTTATTCTGAGCAGCCAAGAGGAAACAGACTGAAAAAAAAAATAAAAGAAAAGCAGATTTCCAAGACTCATAAGGAAAACCTGCAAATCCCCCCCCTTGCTCTCTGCTTTCTAGAAACCACTTTTAGCTGCTGTCTCCCTATCTTCCCCCATGCCTCTAAAGGATATGTTTGTGCGGCTTCTTGCTTCTTTGTTTAAACATTGTCCATCGCTCACCTGCTAGAAAATGATGAGGACTGAGTTCACAGACCACCCTGCTCACACCTTCTTCGCCCTCCCCCATCGTCCTGACAGTCCAATCAAGACTTCATGGTGCCTCAGGAATGTGTAGTGTTCGTCAGGGAAAAAGCATCCACAGTAGAGCCACGTGGCGTATACTTTAATGACCTTGCTTGTTTTCCTAGAAACAGTTGACCTTCTTTCCCTTCTTACATTTTCTCCGTTGCTGTCATTAATCCATCCCTGCGTTCTCTTACCCTCCCCTCAGGATGCTCACACCGCCAGGTAAGGAGATGGGGTGATGGTTGTCTTGGCCTCTCCCTCCACAGGTCTGCTCTCAAGATCTGCTTCAGAGCAGTGATGCTGATGTTCCCCTGATGCTCTGATTGACCCTGGAGACCCTGCCCCTCTCCCCTCGGGAAGGATCTCTGTGTCCTTGTTTAGGACCCACAGGGGCTACTTTCTTAATCCACCCCCTGCTGGTGTAGCACATCCTCCTCCCAAGGCTTCCTGAGAAAGGGCATGGAGGAGATGATCCTCTGTGATCTTGCAGGTCAGTGTCCTTAATCCTGACCTTGTCCTTGATCTGTTATATGGCTGTGGTTCGCACCCTGTGCTGGGAGTAAATTTCCCAAGAAGGCACTGCTCTCTTCCTGCCCTGCTGCATCCTGAGTCCTGGTCCTGAATTTGAAAGCATCTCCTCTCTGGAGGCTTCGAGGATTTTCTCCTCCTCCCAGATTTTTGTGAATTCATGATGATGTCTCTAGTGCTGGGTCTTTTAAAATTAATTGTTCTTAGCAGTATGAGGGCCTAGAAAGTACATCTATCTGCTCGTTGTATAATTAAAAATTAATTGTAGAATTATAAAAATGGCAAAAGGGTAAAGTCACCTGTATCCTACTCTTTCTATTTTTTCCTGGTAGAGGTAAGCTAATCAGCATGGCCAGATTCACGGCCACCAGTACCTCCCTGGGTCAGACCTAGGACGTTGGGCCATGGTGCCTAGAACTCTGGAGCTGCCCCCTCCAACCCTGGCAGGCTCACCAGGAGAAACCCACAGCCCCGGACATGTGCCGTGGGCGGCCCGAGGCAGGACAGGCCTACACCCTGCACCCCTTTCAGGCAGGCCCCCCTTTGTGGATCTGGAAGCCCAGCCAAGCACTTCAGGGGGGATCACAGAAAGAGCTTCCCAACACATGGGGGTTGGCGTGGCCCCTCCTGCCCTGGGATGAAATCCCTACTTCACCTTCACTTGCCGAGGACCGGACTCCTGGGGACACCAGGAGCCAGTGACCAGGCCAGCTGCTATCAGCCTTGAAACTCCACGCCTGTGTTCTGTCCCCAGCAGGGCCTTGGTCTGGTGCCCAGACAGCTTCAGGGGAGATGGAGCCCTGTGTCCCACACAGTGTCAGGTTCCTTCTCCAGCCCCTGTTTAACTTTCTCCGCTTGAGCTCCACCAATAGATAGACAAGTATGAGGATGGATCCCGCCCGCTTTGGGTCCTACTCACAGTTGATCTGTGCCGAGTGGTCAAGACCTGAGTAGTTGAGGTGATGGAAGATCTCGGACTCTGGGGCATTTGCACGAGGGCAAAGGTCCTTTGCTTTTATAATCTCCTGCATGTATATGTGTGCTTGGATGATTCCCTTGCTAAGCTCTAAGCTCTGCAAGAACGAACTATGTGCTTGCAACTTATCCTCATTCCCGTCCACTCTCATTCCCTCAGACAGGTCTGTGCTTATCATGAATGCAGCTTCTCAGCTCCCACCCTAAATATTGAACTTGGGTCTGGCCACCCCCACATTTCCATAAGCTCCTTGAGTGACTCACAAGCATCTACCTTTGAAACATTTGCAGCAGGTGAGAAACGGATCTGTGTTTCTCTGCAGATGAAAGATTAGACTGGGCCTTCTCTTTTGAAATTTCATTTGTTTAATATAATTATTCCTACAATTTCACCTTTTCTTCTTACTATTGGTTTTTCCCTTTAGTTCACTTTTTCCTCTCCTTTCCTGCCTTATTTTGCATTCCTCAAGTAAGGCTTTTTATTATTCTATTTTATAAGCTTACATTAGGTTGTCAGTTTTACTCATTCTATTGTTCTTTAGTGGATATCCTGCAGACCACAACAGCTATCCTCAACTTACTAGAATCTACCTTAAATTACAACTTCACCAGTTGGACAATGGAAGAGCTTTAGAGAATTCCTTAAAAACGTTTAACCTCCTTCTGCTGTTGTGACACCCTTGACAAGTAATTTAATTGTACATATATGGTGAACCTCCACACTTTATTATTATTATTGCTATTTTGTGCACTCGTGGTTAAATATCCCAGTATATTTACACTTCTATAGCTTCTCATTTTTTCCTGCATTTTTTTTTTTTTCTTTTTTGTGGCCTTTATTCATGCCTTCCACCAAGTACAGCCAGAGGCAAGGTCCCCATCCAAAGCATAAATGCCAGGGACCTGGGGCTCTGGGTGACATATACCCTCCAAGTCCCCTACCCCAGACACTCCTGTGAGCCCGAAGTATATAAAGTGCTGGTGTGTGATGATCCTCTGGGGAAGGCTGAGGGATCAAGAGCCTCACCCCCGGACCAAGGCAACAGGACGAGGGACTTTGCTCCGGAAGGGCAGGGAGGGCCAGCCTACCACCACCCTGGGGTCTGGTGGGGCAGGGGAAACTCAGATGCAGTCCTGGGCTGGAGGGAATGACAAGGAAGCCTTCCTTCAACAAGTGTGGGGCCAGGAAGTGGGGAGCTTCTGCACCCCCATGAAGGGGGGGTGAACAGGGGAGGCCTCAGTGGTCTCAGAGAATGGGACAACCCCTCCGGCGCTTATTCTTTTGAATCTGGAGACCCACCCGAGTGGCCATCTCGAATACCTCCCTCACCCCCTCCTTGGTCTTGGCTGAGCACTCCAGGTAGCCAAAGGCACTGATCCGGTTGGCCATGTCCCGGCCCTCTTCAGATCGCACGGGCTCCTGCTTCATCTTGGCCAGCTCTCTCCTGTTCCCCACTGCGGTGATGGGCACGTTGGGGCAGGAATGCTTCACCTCTGGGGTCCATTTCTCAGGAATGTTTTCCAGGCTGTCGGGGCTGTTGATGGAGAAGCACATGAGGATGACATCAGTGTCCGGGTAGGAGAGAGGCCGTAGGCGATCATAGTCTTCCTGCCCAGCCGTGTCCCATAGAGCCAGTTCCCCCTGCTTGCCGTCCACCTCTATGTCCGTGACGTAGTTCTCAAAGACAGTGGGGACACAGACCTCTGGGAACTGATCCTTGCTGAAGACGATGAGGAGGCAGGTCTTCCCACAGGCTCCATCTCCCACAATCACTAGCTTCTTTCTGATCGCAGCCATGGCTGGGGCTTCTGCTCTGCCGCCTCCAGCTGCCCGGCCAGGCCAGGGCCAGAGGCTGAGACTGACGGGGCGGGGCGGGGGGGGGGGGCACCCTCCTCTAGCACCGCTGGGGAGGCTGCATTTTTCATTTAGAATTATTTTTCCTTCTGCCTAAAACTCCATTTGGTATTTATGTTAATGCAGATCTGCTGACAATGAATTATCTGCTTTTGCAAAGAAACATTTATTTAGTATTCACCTTCAAAGGATAATTTTAATGCAATAACGTTCTATATTGAGAGTTGTTTTCTTTCAGGGGTGTATTTCTTCATGTTTGGTGAACTAGGAGTTTTTGCATCTGTGACTTACTATCTCTTATCAACTTTGGGGAACCCTCAGTTACATATTTTCACATAGCACTTCTGATCTTCTCTTTCCTCCTTTTAGGTTTAACTTTTATGTATATTAGACCTCTTTATCATGCTCCAAATGACTTAATCCTCTTCGGTATAATTGTAATCCTTTTTTGGTATCCATGCTTTGATATGGATGTTTTCAACAAATCCTGTCTTTTGCTTTGATATACTCTTACATCAATATTTTTCGTCTTAGTTATAGTATCTTCCCACTAGTAACTATGTAATTTTTTTAGATATTCCATTTCTCTAATAAAATTCTCCATCTGTTCATCATTTTTAAGAATATCTTTTTAATAGATATTTTAGTTTATCTCTGATAGTCTCATTAACCAATCATCTGTGAGGTTGTTTGGGTTTTTTTATTTTTTATTTTTAAAAATTTTGTTTGTTTTTTAGTTTAGATTTTTTTTTCTTTTTTCCTCCTGATTTTGGTTATTTGGTCCTCTTTCTGATGTGTCTAGTCATATTTTTATGAATACTGGCTAGGCATTTTGTGTGAAATGATGTAGCATTCTTAGATAATGTTATATTTTCCCAGAGAATCATGATTTTCCTTTTTTGTGTGTGACAACCACTGTCATGAGGACAGATTACCATGATTGTAATACTTCAAGACTGATTTTACATTTTTACGAGATCTGGTTTATTTTGGTTTGTTGTTGCTTCCAGAATAAGTCATCTGAGGGACTCATAGAAACCATAGTTTATTTTCCATGACTTGCCAGTTTGCTGATCACTGAGCTCCAAGTTCTGTGGTTATGGCATCATGATATTGGTGAGTACTTTGTTTAGATTCTTAGACTCTCAGCTGCTCACTTTCTGCTTGTTTTCTGCATCTTTTGTTGGTTCTGCTGTGGAATCAGCAAATGCTTCAAGAGGGAAAAATCTGCAGAAAATCAGACCCACTTCCATTTTCTCTGAGATCTTGGGCCATTAAACTCTGGCTTCCTTGGTAGCTCCAAACTTCTAGTTTTATGTCCTCAGATCAACAAGCTTGATGAAAAGCTCTCAGTTTTGATGACTTTTGGCCCCTTTCCACATTCATGTTGGCAAACGCCTCAAAGAGAAAACAGGTGGAGAAGGTAGGATCTGCCTCAGTGCACCTCCCTTCTGTCCGAGGCTGTTGGTCCCTTAGGTCCTGGCAGCCTGACATGCTGAGTGCTCAGGTAGGTCCCATGCCCACACAGCATGTTGCTGGGTTTTTTGTGTTTTTTTTTTTTTTTTTTTTCCGGGGCTTTTTGAAAGATGGAGCTCTCTTTTTGAAAGTTGCCCACTTTAGTTAGTGCCTTGTGGCAGCACAAAATAATGATATTCCAGAGAGGGACACCCTTAGAGAACACCTAGCCACAGCTTCTTAGCTTTTAATAAGTAAGTTCTATTTTTACAGAAAATTACAAATGTTTTAAATTTGGTAACTAATTAATTTGAAACACTGTGGATTTGTAGCACAGATGATAAAGCAGGACTCTGGAAGTCAGATCAGCTGGGTTCAAATCCTGCTTTCCTCCTACCAAGCAGGTGACCCAGGGAAAGCCATTGAAACCATCTTGGCCAGCGTTTCCCCATCAGGAAAGGGGGAACAAGCGTATTGGCTCATGGGTGCAAGAATTAGACAAAGTAACATACATGAAACACCTAGAACCCGAAATCACAAGTCTTGGAGAGTCCTCATCAAACAAAGGAAACAGTGTGCAGGACACACCCCTTTCTTAAGCTGATTTCAGCCCACAGGCCACCACTTTTAGGCGTCTGCCCTGGTCCAGCCCCTTACTCTACAGACGGGGCACGTGTGAGTCACAGAAAGGGAAAGACAACTGCTCCCACAAACATGCAGCTCGTCAGCCCTAAAACTGGGTGTAGGACTGGAATTTCCTTTTGATGCATTTCATCAATTAAATCCATGTGACCTGGAAGCCAAGCAGCTAATTTCTGTGGAAGGCAGAGGGGTCGAAGCTCCCTCCAACTATAGATAATTCTCTAATTGCCACGGCTGCCCCGAATTCATTGCAATCATTAGCAGAACCCCCTGTGCCCCGGCTGAGAGAGGGGAGGCAGGTCCAGACATATCATTGCTCATCTAAATTTTTAATAATGCTCCAATCTTCAGATCATCAGGGTAATCAAACCCAAATTAGCCTGATACTCGAAGCCACAGAATAACAAGGAGAGTGAAAGGGATAATGTTTCTTTAATGAAAATTTCATCAATGCAGATTTCTCATTGAATATTAAGGGTCTTGGCCTGAAGCCAGCATCGGAGCTGACTGCTGTGACACTGACCTTTGTCCCTCAGAGGGAGACACAAGCACAGAGTCTGGCTGGCCTCACCTGCTCCATGATGACACAGGTGGCTGTGTCTGCGGCTCCAGGAAGGAAGCTCTCGAGCCTGGGGCAAGTGGGCTCAGGCCCCATCCTCTCCAGAAAGTTCCTCCGGGTGGCTCAGCTCCAGCCCCTCCTCTCAGCCTCTCAGCCCTCCCTGCCTTGCTGCTCATCCTGAGACCGCACCCCTGACTCACTAGCTCCTCGGCCCTCCAGCTGCCTGGGCCAAGTCCTTGGGTCATCCTTGGATTGTGTCTTTTGCGCTCACTGCCTCTGCCCACCCGTCAGCAGATGTCACCAGCTCGACCTTCCCATGTGGGGCCCGAGCTGGGTCCTGGGGACCCTGCAGGATACCTCCTCCCTGCCACTCCCTCAGGGACCCACAGACTGTACCCTCACAGGTCCCAGGGTCCTGGTGACATACACTCATCGGCTCAGACCCACCCGGTGGCTCCGGTTAGGCTCAGGGAAAGCCAGCGTCCTCTCAGTGGCCGCCAAGTTCTTCCCAGGAACTGGTCCCAGCGCCTCTCCGACCTCGACTTCTGTCCCCCTGCCCTCATCCCCGCAGCCCCTCCAGCCCTCGCTGCCCCTCACAGCACACAGGCCTGGCACCACTATGCCCCCTGCCCCAGCCAGCCCCCAGCACCCACAGGCTCCCCACTCCCCCTTTCCAGGCCCTGACCTCTGTCACCGGGGACCTGCACTGTGGCCTTACCCCAGCCTCTGGGAGACCATCACCACCTGGTGTCATACCCCTGCTGGTGTTCCTGCTCCTTGTCCCTTCGGGCCCGACCGCCCTCACCGTGGCCCGCGGGCCTGCACTGTGACTGTCACCCCTTGCCGTCCCACCGCCCCAGCCTCTGGGCGACCGTCACCACCTGGTGTCATACCCCCGCTGGTGTTCCTGATGCTGGTCCCCCTCCCGCCCAGCGGGGGAGCCCCGACCCTCGGAGCGCAGGCTGGGCAGGTGCACCGCTGGCTGGGCAGGTGCACCGCCGGCGGCCCGGCGGCGGGACGGAGCTCACCTGGACGGCAAGGCCGGGGCTGCCCGGGGTAGTCGTCGGGCTCCTCCAGCCCCCCTGGGGTCAGGCCAGCGCTCGGCCCGAGACACCCCAGAGGACGAGGAGAGGGGCCTGGTCCCCGTGGCTGCCCAGAGCCGCTGGGGGTGGGGGGCGCCTGGAGCCCGGGGAAGACCCTGCCCCGAGGCAGGCCCCCAAGGCACGGGGACGTGGGGACAGCCCGGGAGCCGCCGGCCGCAGAGCGGGCTCCGATGGCGAGAGGCCTCCGGGCGGGTCTCAGGGGGGCTGTCCGCGGCCTGGGGGCCCCTGCCTGCAGCCCTCAGCCCCGTGCTCGGGGAGCCCTTCTGTCCGCCGCCCGCCGCCAGCTCTGTCTCCCGCGGCCACTGCCTTCAGTCACCCAGCCGGGCATCTTCGTGCCCTGGTCCCCATGTCCCTCGGCCACGTGTCCAGGAGAGACGCGGACCCCATGGCCCCTCATCACCTGCTACACACAGCAGGTCCCTCTCCCCACCTGGCGGCAGCCCCAGGACCTCAAGGGGGGAGCAAGTCACTTGTCCCCCTGAGATTCAGTTTACGCAATTGCAAGGTGAACGGGTGTGACTAAATGATTCCCCAGGGCTCCTTCTGACTCCAACGTTCTATGGTTTAAATGGTTATTTTAGAATTCTTAAGATTCTGTCCTATTATTGTTCTCACTCTTTCAGATCCTCAACCAATGCAAATCGAGAACTGACTCTGCCTTGGGCCTGTTCTGGAGCAGGACTCCAACAACAGACAGACGGGGCTCCTGCTCTCATGTGGTCACCACTCCTGGGGGTGCAAAAGACAATAGAAGGCCCTAAAATGAGTAAACCAATTTCAGATGCTGACGAAATCTGCGCAGGAAATGGGGACGTGACGCAGGGTACAGAGGGCTTCTTCAGGCAGGCTGTCAGGGCTGCCGTCTGAGGAGGTGACACCTGAGCAGAGGATGCAAGGGTAGAGGCAGCTGGTCTAGTGGTCAGGAAGCAGCACATGCCAAGGTCCTGAGGCAGGAAGACTTGGGGTTTGCCGGGGGAGCCAGGAGGCTTGTTGCCTGGGATGGAGGGAGTGAGGGGGAGGTGGTAGGAGATGATTTGGGGGAGCCTGTGGGGATGGTGCTGGGCCTTGTGGCTGTGATGAGGAGGCAGGCCCACTTTCTCCACCCCCACGTTTACTCGGGGAGGGGGGTCTCATGTGTACCTAAGGGAGCTCACTCTCACTCCGGGTGTGTGTGGAGTGCAGATCTGGGCGTGGGGGGAGGCGGGCAGCAGGAGGACCTGTCAGGGCTGTGCTAGTGAGCCAAGTGAAGACATGGGTGACAGCGGGGCAATGGACGGACAGACAGACTGAGTCTAGTTTGAGTTTCAAAGAACAGACATAGGCTGGAAGAAGAGTGAGGCCCATGGGAGGACCCGTGGGCAGGTCACTGGCCTGAGCGACAGGCATTTGGTGGCATCGTTAACTGAGGAAGGGACCACGGGGTCTTCTGCAGCTTTGTTGAAAACCCTCCAGATCTGGAAGCAGGAGCGGCTCTGCCTACAGAGCAGCTGGGGCACCTCCCCCAGGGCCGAGGGGACCAGGAGGCTGTGAGCATCAGGGACCCACTCTCAGTCACCTCGCACCAGGCCTCAGCCTGAGGACTGACCCCATCTGGACGTGGGGGCACCAGGAAGCCCCGTGTCGGGTGGCTGCCCGGGCAGAGCCAGGCCCACATTCATGGAGGAAACCGAGAGGCCAGTGATCCTTCCGGGAGCCCCCACCTGTCACAATCCCCCCCGACCCGCGAACCACAGGAGGAGGGGTTACTAGACAGCGGGTTTGCACAGAACACCTCACACCGGCCACGTGGATGCACCGGGCTGCTCCCCCAACCCCACCCCGGGAAACGGGGGGTCACCTTACTGCAGAAAAGTGTCAGCATTTCAGCTTCTCATCTTAATCGAGGACACAGTCTCCCTTAGTCCGGCTGTCGTGCTTCTCAGAGAACTCGGGCCTTTCTTAGCCACCGAGGCATTTCTAGGTGTGACGTGAAGAAAAAGCAGGAGAAAGAGAGAGGGTGGGAGGAAGGAGGGGGGAGGGGGCAGAGAGGGATGATGGGGGGAGGGAGGAGGAGGAGGGGGACAGAGGGAGGCAGACAGAGGAGGAAGAGGACCCTCGGCATCAGATGAGAACCCGGGGTCACGTCTGCGCGGATGGGCTGCGAACAGGCCACCAGGCGGCCAGCTTTGCTTCTTTAAGCTGCTGAGAGGTCACTGCTGCTTGATGCTGGCTGTTGGGCCAGCATCCTCCTGAGAACCGAGCCCCCGTCTCCATTTCACCTCGGGGGACATGGGTGATTTTCGCAATCGGACCCCAGAAACCCCCGCTCTGGCTGTAAGGATGACCCAGACCCAGGAGCCCCACTGTGTGTCTGGTGACCATGCTCTGCGCGGTCAGCCGGGGTGGCCCCCAAACCCCCCAGAGCTCCGTGCCCATCGCCTAGCTGGGAAGGCAGGTGCAGGGACGGGGACAGCTTCCCCGGGGACCGAGGCCTGGGGAGCAGGGATGACAGCCCAGCACCTCCCCGTCCACCGGCCCCTCTTCCTTCCAGAAGGCAGCCCGAGGAGCAGGTGTTCCACGTTCTGGGCAAATAGACGAGTCGCTCCTGGTTGAACTTGGCCTTCAGGGGACAAGAGTGGAGGTAGATAGAGGGGCTCACAGGAGGGCGGGACTGGCTTTCTGTCATGAGCCCCCCTTGCGGATGGAGCCAGAGCAGGGAGCTGGCCCCGCAGTGAGGTCCCCGCGCTGCCCCTGCGGGTGCCTCGGCCACCTGCCCCCTGGCCGCTGCCTGCGCTGCCGCCCCCCATAGAAGCAGAGGATGGCACTGCCCGTGGCGGGGCCCCCGTATCCCCCTCCCGATGTCTCCCGACAGCATCCGCGAGCCAAAGTGGGCCTGCGTGTCAGGGGGTCGGTCCTCCCGGCTGCAGGGCACACGTACATTTTCCCCGGGGCAGGAAGTAACGAAAACCAAGCAAGGGGACACGGACCCGACCCGGGCTTCTCTGTCTCTCACCCCCAGTCACACAGAGGGGAGGCATCGTTATTCACGGTAAGCAACATTCCAGGTTCAGTGAAGAGAACATCCTTCAGGGCTTTCTAAGGCCTGGCTGTATGGTACTGTCCCTCCTGGGAAGGTGACCATCCTGTTTCATGACTGAGCCTCTGGACCACCCTGGATGGAATGATATGAATGTTTGAAGGCCTTTCCCCTTCTCATATACACATAACAATATGCATTTTTAGGCCCATTGTATTCCTTTGTGAAAAAAATAAAAAGACTTCATACTAGTAGAGTCCCTTGAGATCATTGAGGAAGGAGATAGGAAGTATTCTTCTTTAAAACAGATTTTTGTTTCATGGCAGCAGGCTATGGGGCAAATAAGACAGGGCATGAACATAACTCTAAAACAGAAGGGAAATCATTGTTTTTGAAAAGGAAATATGTAAACAGTAAGAGAATGCATAACGGAACGTGTTTATGGATTCCGAATCTCGCCAAAATGAAAATGTTTTTAAGAAAATATTTGAAATATCGCTGTGAACCCTGAGTGAATCATATTCCAATGTCTTTAGTAGACATGCAACCATTAGGGAATTAAAGGCAATATTTAGGAAGGAATAAAAGCTAGATTTTTTATTCCATAATGGATGAGAAGAAAACAGTTGGAGCATTAAAAGCAAGTCCAAATAAAACAGTACTCATTTTGAAGTTTCAAAAAAATTCAGATAATTTTTATTTTAGGTTAATGTTTCTTTTTCTGCCAGACATTAATAATTATGCATGTTGTATTTATTTTTCTTTGTTTCATAGGAAAAGATAAATGATAAAAAGGCAATAAATTTCAGGCTTGTTTCAGTCTGTAAAATCCCCATATTCACTGGATATTTACACAGGGGAGCATCCAATGTACCATGGCCCAAACTGAGTCCTGCTGAAATGAAAACAACCTTGAGATAAGAACCTTTAATAGTCCACTTAAAAAAGCAACATTTTGTTCTGACCAGAGAGGATGTTCTCCGTGGGGGCTTACAGTTGAAGCCAGCAACCAGGAGGTTAGCATCTATCAGCATGTCTCAGATCTTTTCTGTTGGTCTTTGTATTAGTCAGACTATCCTGACTGCCAACAGAATCCAAATAAAAATTACTAGAATAGAAGAAAGAGGCAGGGAAGAGGATTTATTAGTATATGTTAAAAAGTCCAGCCTAACAGCTTCAGGCATAGCTGGATCCAGGTACGTGAGTGATGGTATCAGGAAATGATTTCTTCTACCTCTTGGCTCCAGCATGTGCTCTGTGGGCCCCATTACTCAGGAGGGCTATGCTCTTCTGTCCTGACACCTCTTCACACTCTCAGCAGCCCTGAGAGAAAATGACTTTTCTGTTTCGACAGAAGTCCTGGAATTGAGTCACTGAGTCCCATGTTTATCCTTCATCCAGTCTCTGTCGCCAAGGGCAAGGAATACTCCAATGGCTGTTGCAGAAAAAAGAGTCCAGACTCAAACTTTTTGCAGCAAGGCTTTGCTGTTTAGAAGGGCTGTGCTAGAGGCAGGACGGGGCAGAGAGAACTCACCAGCCCCTGAGTGGCCTTTTGTGGCCATCAAGATCTTGAAGGTGACACAGCAAAACAAGGCCACTCAGACTCAATGAGAGGGGACACACTTCTCATGGGAAGCGTGTCTAAAACCACGCAGCTAAGTTGTAAAACCACCGTGTACAACATTAGCTTTGCACCCAAAGATTGGCTTTTTGTTTTTTCCCCATTTTGCTCTTTCTAGTCCACAGACCACCTCTCTAAATCACATAGCTGCCTACGAGTCCTGGCCTCCGGCTCTGCTGACAGGGGAAACCCCAGCAACAACGCTGTCCTTAGCTTCAACCTCAAGTGACACGGGACCTCAGGATTATCAGATGCAGTTGAGTTTAGAGACAAACTAGTTCCACACTGAACCTGCTTCTGTTGGAATGTGTGATTGTCTTTGGGAGAGAAGCAAACTCCCCCAAGAGCAGATTTCCACATAAATACATACTCCGCTGTCTTTTCCCAAGACTGTTTCATCTTCCCCCTTTTTAAACCTCTGCCATTCGCAGCTTCCTGCATTCCCTGAACCTTGCATTATTTGGAAGAGCTTTTTAATTATCCTGTAATTCTTTCTCAATTTTCTGATGCATCAGCATGAACAAAAGGGAGGTGAAAATGGCTTTCTCTTATTTACTTGGCTTCATCAGCCCTTCGTCACCATGTAGCAGGGTCTGGTCAGGCTCGAGGGGCACGGCATCTGAGTGGCCCCATGAAAAAGAAATCCCCTGGGAGTTCACATCTGCTTTCTCTGCCGCTGCACCCTTTGCCCCCATCTACCCTGAACATGTAGGGTTCAGAATAAACCACAGAGCTGGTTTGTCTCAAAGCATTCACCATTTACTCAGGGCTACTCTCAGGCTCTGATTTTTTTCCCCCTTCAGGCTGATTTACTTTATCTTACTTAGGGGAAGTGATTTTAAAAACTGGTTTGTTGAAAACAAACAAACAAACAAAAAAAAAACTGGTTTGTTGGGCAGCCCCGGTGGCTCAACGGTTTAGCGCCACCTTTGGTCCAGGGCCTGATTCTGGAGACCTGGGATCAAGTCCCATGTCAGGCTCCCTGCATGGAGCCTGCTTCTCCCTCTGCCTGTGTCTGTGCCTCTCTCTCTCTCTCTCTCTCTCTCTGTGTGTGTGTGTCTCTCATGAATAAATAATCTTAAAAAAAGAAACTGGTTTGTTGTAAGTTAATGATAGTGCTAGAGTACCCCAGGATCCAAAGGCCCCTAATACTTACCAGGTGGACAGGAGGGCACAAGATAGAGCGACCCCGTGCTGGTTGGATCCTCATACGGATACCAATGGTGCTGTGGATTGAGAGGATGCTCTCTGGTCTATGCATCAGGAAACCTGAAGTTTATTAACAACACCATGTTGAGTATTTACTCTGTGTCCAGAAAACCTTCCAGGTGTGTATCAAGTATTAACCCATTTGATCCTTTCAACGCTCTCTAGGGAAGACACTATGACCTTCTACTTCAAGCATAGACAGGAGAAAACTGAGATCCAGAGCACCCATGTAACTAGCTGGTGGGTTGTAGCACCTCACCTTGAACCCAGAGTGCCGACTCCAGAGCATACGTAGAGCAACAACGATCTACCACCTGTGCGGACACATCGAAAAGGTGCTCTGTTAGGGTGACCAGATCTAGCAAATAAAAGTATAAGATGCCCACCCAGTTAAACAGAGTCTTCATATAAGCATGTCCCAAATACTGTGTGGTCCTGAGTCTTATCTACCAACTTTACATTCTGTTACTAAGAAGGAATGGGTGCTGCCTGTTGGAGACAGACATGGGACTGGATCTCCAGGGTTGGGAACCTAGCCCAGGGGGGTACTGGTCATCTAAATCCACGCTGTATGTGTATAGTTAGGAAGCTGTTTCAAAAACTTCCTCAAAATTGTTGCCTTACCTATATACCACACTTAAACCGTGATTTGCTTGATTTTTCTTTAGTTTGACTCACTTTTTTTACACAAATATTTGTATCTGAACAGGAAATTTGATATCACAACTCCAAAAATAAAACCACCATTCCTTGCTATAAGCTGAAGGTAACTATAAGGAGAATACATAGTTTAAAAAAAAAATACTATCCAAATAATACCCAAAGTTATCTCTCATGACACAGTGGATGCGTAACACCTTTTTGGAAACATTGGTTGAAAGTAAGGATATCTATGTTTTTACTATAGGATTCAAAATATTCATTTCATATTTTAATTGAACTCCTTAGGAAATCCAATTATAAATTTAACTCTGGAGTTATTCTCAAGTAATCCCTTAAAATCTTAATTTAAGAAACTTAACCAGCCAATAAGGCTGGAAACCCAGCTGAGCCCTTAAAAAACAATATGGCGGTCACTTCCCAGGTTGGGTTCTTCTTAGCATGCATCTCCACAGATATTTTCCTGGAGGTCCCTGGGAGAACCTATTACCTCAGTCCAGAGAGAACCATCTGGGATGTGAGCACTGAAGTGGATCAGTTATAAAGTTATTTGGGGAAAGAAGTCCCTATTTAAAGACATATTGGGGATGGGTCCCAATCTTGCATATGTCTGTAATAGGATAATACATTGACACTTTTTGCCACATACCACTGCAGTACCTTCTCGTGTAGGCAGAGCAGACATCCTGGCCCTATTCACTTTGAGTTCAGCCTTGCCTCTTGCTTCAGCCCACGTAAGCCAACTTTGTACAGTCCACAGCCGAGTAGATGTTCTACACGCGCATGACTTGCAGTGGTCTCTTATGCTCTGGCCTTCCACAAGCAAGCATGTCCAGGTATCTACCCCTCTTCTAGTCCAAATCTCAGATCAACAGATGCACGAAGCTGACCTGAAACCATCCTACTGCCTGTCACCAAGCCCAGCTGGTCTGCAGCCTGAGCCACAGATGACAAGCAAGGCCAGCTGAGATCCACCAAAGTATAGTCAACGTCAGAGACACTTGAGTGTGAAAATAAAAATTGCTGTATGTCACTGAATTATGAGCTGGTGCACGTCACTCTTGTGGTAAAAACTAATGTACTTTCCTACTTAGAAAATGGGCCTTTTCTTATCTGCCCTTACGGGACACTGGCCCCAGGAAAGTCCTTCGCACCGTGGGTAGACAGAAACACCGGGTGGTGGGCATATGAAGAAGAGGGTTTGTTCTTGCCACCAATGGGAGAAACCACAGGTCCTCTAAGTTTTCTCATTCCTTCTACCTCGAAGCAGATCAGCCAAGTTCACAAACCATTGCCCTTGAGCCACGCGGTGTCAGTGACCCGCCCCTCCCGTGGATGACCGAAGAAGAAGAAGAAAAAGAAGATGAAGAAGAAAGAGAATTACGTTCCCTGGTTCCATCTCCATCTTCCTGCTCTTTGCTCCTAAAATAAATAACTCATGAACATGTTCACCCCAACCATCTGAGACAAGCCAGAAATGGGTGTAGAAATGAATGTATCAATTAGGTGCCGCTCACAGACCTGCTTCCTTTTTTGCCAGAGACTGTAATTAGAGCTCTGTGGTTTTCAAGTCAGTGAAATGCTAAGTGGAAGCGAGTCAGCTGGTTATAAAGAGATACCCAAAATAACATCACAGGGAATGGGGCTTTTGATAAAATATTCCTAAAGGGTTTTAAGCTACATAACACTCTCTACCCCCAAATTGGCAGCTTTAACCTTCAGTTTCCAGATTTCCAGATTTCCAAGCCAGGATGTTTTTTTGATGTTGCAAAATGTGCTCACTGCTTACCCCCCCCCCCCCCCCCAACGAATCATCTCTCTTGCCTTTTGCAGTGAATTTTAACCCTGAGACTGAGAACTTTCTTGGTGCTGAGTCACTGATATAAGAATGGCCTGATTTCCAGTTCCCTGGAGGCAAAGATATGGGGCCTGGAACCAACAGAAAAGCAACAGTCGGCACATCCATTACGAGACTAAAACCAACAGAGCCTGCGAGCCAAACGAATCTCCAGGGCCCCCTGAGAATGATTCCTTTTTCATAGCTTTTCCCCAGGAACAGAGAAAGGGAGTCAGTCTTCCTGGCCACCTGTCAGATTCTTGACAAGTCAAGAAATAGTTAGCAAGTGTCCGGGGAACGTTTTAGGGATATGAAAGAAACACAAGGAAAAATCTCTCTCTTCGGGGAACCTGCAAGATTTAGACGAAGACAAGACTTTAAAACACACAAGAAGGATGTGTGTGCGGTTACTGTGCCAGAGGAACACGTTAAAGATTCAGATTCCCTGAGCTCCCACTCCAGAAGAGTGCTTCCGTTACACATAGTGTGTTTTAATCAAGTATTCTTGCTTCCCCAGCTTGAGCACAGAGGCTGTGAAGTCAGAGTCTAATTTTTAGTCCTCATAGCATCTCCTGCCTCTTGAACCTGAGATTAAGAAGTCCTCAGCCAAGGGCACTGGTGACTCGGTCAGTTGAGCATCCAACTCTGGATTTCGGCTCAGGTCCTGATCTCAGGGTAGTGAGATTGAGCCCCGCACGGAGTTCCCCCTCACTGGGCTCCATCCTTAGAGGGGAGCCTGTTTCAAAGTCTCTGTCCCTTTTCTTCTGTGCCCCCCTCCCTCTCTAAAATAAGTAAATAAATCTTAAAAAAAAAAAAAAAAAAAAGTCCTCAGCCAGTTCTGGCCCACAACTTAATGGATGGTTCTAGAAAGCCCAAGAAGAGCAATCTCCACACGGGCTGGGTGAGTTTTTAAAAGAAGGAAAAATCTTTATTTCATGAGGAATCGTAATGTTCCCTTACACAGGGGTTATATTTTCTCAGAGGCTGACATTGCTTTCAGGCATGAGGCCCATGAGTGAAATATGGTGTATGTTTCATGTCAAAGCCAAGAGTGACCCGAATGCAAACCTGGGCTCCGCTTTCACTTTGTGCCTGGCCAGACGCAGATGCTGCAAAAGGCCCTGTCCCTTAAAATGATTTCTAATCTTAAGTAGAGGAAAAAGGAGAGCAATCTTTCCATATTAATATTTGGAGGCCCTACACACACACACTCACTCACACACACACACAAGCTCTTAGACGTGTCTCCACCCTGATTGATCTGAGCAGAAATCCCAGTGCTGAAGACTCTGAGGCCACATAACTACTGGGCAGTGGGCACTGATACCCCAGACAGGTGCCAGCTCCTTCATTTGCTTTGTGCAGACCTGGCAACAAGAGGGTGTAAACTGACCACAGACCTTAATGCAGGAGAGTGTGTGTCGAGCCTGGCACCACGTCAACACCCTGCTCCACTGCTTCCCTGTCCCTGCCTCTTCGCCCACCAACCCCGGGGTCACCTCCAGCCTCCCTCTCAGAGCTTCCCTGGCTTCTCCAGCTCCCCTCAGTGTGCCGCAGGGCAGGGGTGAGGGCTGTGGGCTCTGGCCTCCCCTCTGTGACCCTGGGGACGTCACCACCCTCTGTGGCCTCAGTCTCCTTCTCTGTAAAATGGGCGTCATGCTTGGGGCAGATGGGGGCTTAACTAGGGTGCCCCAGGCCCAGTGCTCTATTCTGGGCCTGCATCAGGACCAGCTCTGCCAACCCAAGCTCTGGTCATATCCTCCAGGCCACGGCTCCCCTGCCGGCCTTTCTTCCCTCAGCTCAGGCTGTCCCGAGCTCACCGCATCCCCGCTGCCTGCGGGGCCCCCCCACGCCGCCCCTGCTGGAACTGCCTCCCCTCGCCCCTTCCAGCAGTGGGATCCTCGCGGCCCACAAAGCCCCAGCGCTGCTGCCCCTCTCCCTGGAAGCCTTCCCTGGGTGAGGCTCTCCTCCCTCCTGCCCCCAGACACACAGACCGCCCCGAGGTGGCACTGCTGGCCACTCTCTTTGTTCCCACAAGCAAAGGACAGTGACCATCTGGCCTGCTGCCCAGGGTGGCACCTGGCACGTGTTGGGGGGCCGGTGCCCAGCAAGCGGGGGTTGAGTGAACTGAGGTCTGATCTCCCCCGTCCTCTCCCCACCCCCTTTGGGTCTGGGTTGCGGGAAGAGAGCCGAGCTGCCCACCGCCTGGGTCCCCCCACCCCGTTCCCCGCTGGCGGCAGGCGCGCATCTGCCAGGTGACAGGTCAGCTCAGCCCGTGGTCCCCACACTGACCGTCTCCTGCCAGGTGTGGGCAGGTGAACACCGGGGGCGGTGGCAGGAACAGGACGGAAGAGAAAGGCGGGGGGCCGGGGGCCCACGGCTGAGCTCCCGGGAGTGTGGCCCCAGGGCACCCCCACTCCTTCCAGGTGAGAAGTGACTTAACGAGTTGGGGGCGTCTGGGCAAAGTCGCAACCTGTGTCCACGCTCCGGAAAGGGGGGAGGCCGTCACCCCGAAGGGGCACCTGACGGGGAAGCCCGGTTGTGGGAAAACCCCTGGGTGCGTCTCCCCATCTTCCCGGGTCCCCCCCCCCCACAGCGGTGGGCGGCTGCGCGGGGAGAGGCGCAGGAGGCCCAGGCGTCAGCCGAGCCCTCGGCCTGCTCAGAAATCATCAGGCACTTCAGTCCTGGAGGCGACGGTTAGTGATTTCTCCCCCGGCCGCTGGGCGGGTCGTGGAGCCCTCGCTCCCTGGGGATCAACACGGGTCACCTTCCCTGCCTGGTGTGGCTCTGACCGCTCCAGCGACCTGCTGAACCCGGGCCTGGGGCCTCCTTCACCTGTCAGGGGTCCCCCCCACAGATGGGGCGAGGATTAGCCCAACGGCCCAGAGCCACGGAGGCAGTGGGTGACCGCGGAAGGCCTGGTGGTCCGTTATGTCCCCGTGGCTGGCCCTCCGCCTGGCTCCCGGGTCAGCCCCTGCAGCTCGGGCCCCACTCCTCTCTCCTGCTCCGCGTGGGGTCGGCTCAAGCCTTCTTTGTAGCTCAGTCTTCCCATCCGCCAAATGGGTAGCTCAGCATCCATCCCCCGCATTAGTCAGAGTGGATGGATACATGAGATCCCTGCAGTGGGATCCGTGGGGAAGAGTCCTGGGGAAGAAGCCAAGTGCCCAGTGCCCGGTCCTCAGGGCCCCGGCTGCGTCCTGGATTCAGAGCCACATGGTGAGGTTACTTTGATTCATTCTTAAAAACAGGCAGCCTCTAAGTTGACAAACCAGCACCCCTTGTCCATCTCCCGAACCCCAGTTCAGTGCTGTTTCCAAGAAGCCACAGCTACATATCACACTCGGGGCTAGAATCCTTTCAATCATCCCAGTTCAACGTGGACAGGCGTCCTGATGACTAACGACCATCGTAGTAATCAACGTCTTAGCTGGAGTTCTCCAGGGAAGGGAGGTGAGGAAACATCTGTGCGAAACCATGGGGGGAGCTCAATCCCAGGATGCAGGAGGGAGGGGAAAGGAGAATGAGCCAGGGGAAGAAGAAAAGTAGGTCCCACCCAGCCCCAGCCCAGCCGGACACAGATGCGGGCTGGCCTCCCCGCGGGTCTGACTGCCATCCCAGGAGACGCTGCCTAAAGCACAGGAAGAGATTCTGGAGGAGGGACAAGTAGGGGGTCACTTAGCAGGGCCACCTCTTTGGACAGCTCCCTAGGGCACGGCTCCCACGGAGCACAAAGTCAGGGGTGACCCACATGATGGCCCCCCGGGAAACTCAGCTCCCCCAGGGACCAGGTGGAAACAGAAGTACAGAGAGGGGTGGGCACGGAGGCAAACTTGGGAGCCCAGGCCCCCCTCGGTCGGAGCACCTGCCACTGTTTCCATCTCGTCGTCAGGAAGAGCATGGGCTCACATTCCAAAAGTCATCATTTCTCAATGAGTGCCTGAACCAAGTCCCCCTGGTTCTAACTCAAGTTATTTAATATATCTGCCTTGATCATACACCATTCAATTTTTTTCAAGTCTTTTTTTTAATAGAGATAGGACTCCTACGCCATAAAATTGATCATTTTAAAGGGTGCTGTGCAATGACTTTTAATATATTCACAGAGTTGTACAACTCTAATGCTACTCAATTCCAGAGCATTTGAGTCACCCAAAAGAGAACCCATACCTGTTGCCTGTCATTTCCGTTCTTCTCTGCTCCCACGGCCCCTGGCAACCTCCACTAGACCGTCCGTCTCTGAATACCCCTGTTCCGGATACAGCATATGAGTGAAACCCCACAACATGTGGCCTTTGGAATGCACATCTTTTAATGTTTTCAAGGTTAATCTGGGTGGTGGTACTTCATTCCTTCTTGTGGCTGAATGTTCCATTGAATGGATCTACCACATTTGCTTATCTATCTACCGATGGATGGACACAAGCCAGGGGAAGAGCTCAGAAGCATTAATTGCCCCTTTCCCGAAGAGGAAGTGGTGGGGCTCTGGGAGCAGCGGGCACCTCCTCCCCTGTCTTCAGGATGGGTGTCGATAACATCACAGCCCCGGAGGTGACTTCAGAGCCCAAGCGTAGGACTCCATCCCTTAGTCTCTTATTAGAGTTTTTGCCACATGAATGTGAGGATGGACTTGGAGTGTGGCTGTCACCTGGTACAGTGTGAGATGGTGGCCTAGCTCTCCGGTGCAGAGCTGAGACTGCTCAAAATATTTCTCAGTGACTCCCCAGGGGGCACTGGTCCCACTTTAAAGACCTTGTCCTTGCCGTTGCTTTTGCAGACTGATTTGCAGGAGCGGCTCCAGCAGTCATCATAAAACCCTGCCCAGAGGTGAGGGGGAAGGTCCCACAACCCACAGGAGAGGTGGTGGCTCCCAGCCATGGAAGCCCCTCTAGAGACTAAGGTATGGAGTCCTATGCTTGGGCTCTGAAGTCACCTCCGGGGCTATGATGTTATCCACACCCACCCTGAAGACAGGGGAGGAAGTGCCTGCTGCTCCCAGAGCCCCACCACTTCCTCCTCGGGAAAGGGCAATTAATTCTCCTGAGCCCTTCCGCTGGCTTGTGTCAGATTCAGAGGCCCAGGCCGGTTCTACCGGGGGCAGAGGGGCTGGGCCAGGGTGGGCCAGGGTGGACTAGAGCCCGCATGCTGGGAGGGCAGCGAGTGAGGGAGCCCACACGGAAGCCGCCCCCAAGTGCTCAGCATATGGTGGCCCAGGCGCCCACTTCACCGTGCTCTCCGACGCCCTTTCATCCCAGCGTGACCCCACTCATGTCAGCATATGACCTTCAGGACGTTGAATGGGCTCAGGGGAAGATGCCCCCTGTGTTTCCCACCCCCCAGCTGCACTTTCCACAGAGTCCTCGGTTCAGCTCCTACAAGTGTGGGGCTACAGCCAAAGATCTCAGCGCAGATAAACCCTTCGAGGGTCACTTAGGAGCAGGAGTGTGTGGAAGTCAAGGGGACAATTGTCTCATTCTCTGAGGGCTGAAGACAGTTTTCCTCCTTGTCCCACAACACATTTGTAGCTAACAGAATTGCTGATTGTCAGAGAGAGAGAGAGGGGGGGGAAAAAAAAAAGCCGCCCCCTTGGGACGGGCTCTCAGCACTTGCCCACGCCTGGCACCATTCAGCACAGCACGTTTTGTCTCTCAAGGATGTCACATTCAAGTTGGCTTCTCGGCTTGCTGCTCTTTGGTTATCTCCCAGAAACAAATTCCCTAACACTGCCTCTATGGGGTCCCATTCCAGAGCTTGCCATCATTGCAAAAACATACAAATCTCCTTAAGAGTTGGTTTGCATTGGTCCCCAGCATTACGGATGCACAGCAGTCACGTTACACATTTCCAAACCTGCATTTACGAAAACTGAAAAGATTTGAGCTTAGTATCAAAAGAACCCAATCATCACGCTCTCTGAAGCCTAGAAGAGCATTTAATTAGGGTAATGAATGTACAGAAATAAAGGCACTTTTGCAGCCATTTTATTTTATTCATTCGTAAAGACAAATGTAACTGCTCAATTGAGAAGGAACTAATTGATCAGTCATATAGTCATTCAGCAAGGATTTTTGAACTAGTCTGTGCAGAACCCTGTGAGGGGTGATGAAGTGTACAAAGCAATGTAACACATTCCATCAATGAGGCAAACGATGACAAGTTCCTGCCCCGTGCGGGGACTCAGCTGGACTGGGACGCAGCGGTGGGCCTCGCGCAGATCGGCTCTCGGCAGGGAGGGTGGCATAGGGCAGGGCATCCACCAGGCAACTCATGTAATGGGGGCTTCGCCCCAATAGGACTGGGCTGGCGCTGGATGCAGGCTGCGCAGGGCAGTGCCTTCACTTCCCCAGGTGACGGCCGCGGGGAGCGGCGCCCCTGGATTCAGGCTCTGCCCCGACTTGCTCGGAATGTGCGCAGGACGTGGAAACACTCCGGGCCTCGGTACCTCTGCTAATGGGGCGCCCGTACCCGTTCACTGTCAGGAGATGGTGCCTGGCAGGAGCTGCCGTGAGCTGGGCCCGGATCCAGCATGGGGGGCGGGGTGGGGGGCGGACAGGGGTGGCTGACACGGCTGCAGGTGGCAGGAGGTCTGGGCTTCCGCTGGCCCCACTGATCACTGTGGAGCCCCCCACAGCCAGCAAGGGTGTCCTGAGTAGGGAAGGCCCGTCCTGGGCCGGGGACCCGCAGGCGTGTGCCCAAGCTGTGAGCCTCCCCGCCTAGCAGGGGCTTCAAAGCCACCAAACTAAAACGTGTGTCTGCAGTGGCCGGGGGAGGGCGGCTTTAGACGTGGGGCTGGGGTCAGAGGGGCCCCAGGTGGCCCTCCTGGCTGGTCACACGCCGTTTGTAAAGGTGACCGCAGGTATGAGAAGTCAAGTAAATGGCTGAGATGGGCCGACCTCGCTCGCAGCATGGTCAGCAGGCCAGGCCCTGCGGGATCCCACGCTCCCACTGCAGAAGCGGGGACCCCACACTCGGCCCCCTGGCACCTGCCCCAGGAATCCGTGACCGTGACTCCTTCTGGGCTTCAGGAATCTTCTCCCGACCTTGCTCTCTCTCTGCCCCACTCCCACCCACCCCCCAAACTCTCCAGTGAGCTGAGTCCCTCCCAGGCAGGAAGGGCTGTTGCCCCCAAGCAGCTCCCACCTCTGCCCTGGGAAGGAACCTGCCACAAGGCAGCCACACCCGGTTACCTCCAGGGGCAGAAGGGGGGCCCTGGGCAGGGAGACACATGCACCCGAGGTCCCCAGTGTGATTCCACCTCCACGAAGCCCCCGGTGATGGGCCAGCAGCCAGTCTGGGGGTGCTGAGAGGGTCGGAGAAGAAAAGGCCACGCAGCCCAGAGAATTGCACCCCGTCAGGGAACCCCTAAAGGAGATTCCAGGACACGCACCCGCCCAGGCCTCCACATGACCCTTTTCCTGGGAAGCTCCTTCTGATGATGACCCTCGGGACCCCCGGCGTTTCAACCCTAATCCCTCTGGGTTCCCAGGTGAAGGCTAGAGCCAGGCTCCAGCACTACTCGCTTTTCTCAAACCCCAGGGAGCATCAGGACCCGCGGGATGGCTCCTAACAGCTCTGAGGGCCCGGCCCCTCACCCCCCAGAAGGTCGAATCAGCTGGGCTGGACTGGGTGTGAAATCCAGCATTTCTACCAGGGCTCCGGGGGCTGCTGCTGCCGCTGACTCGGAATGACACCCCAAGAGCCACGCCGCTGAAGTCTGTCTACCCGAAGACGGTGACCATCAGGTCGTGAGCCACCTTCCTTCGGCTTCACTCGGTGCCCTCCCCCGGCCTGTGGGCGCCCTGCTGTATGTGGCAGACAGGAGACCTCGACTCCTCCCCTCCCCTCTTCCCCTTCGCGTGGCTCCAGCTGCCCTGGCCTCCTGGCTGCTCCTCTCCAAGGAACACCCAGGGCTCTCCTGCCTCAGGGCCTTTGCACTTGCTCTTCCCTCCGCTTGGTGTGCTCCTCCCAGGACTGGCTCACCTCCTCACATAAAGGACCCTCCCTGCTCACCTACAGGACCACTCCATCAGCTCTCTGGTCCCTTCGAGCAATTATCACCTCCCTACAAGTCACACGGTGTTTGGCTCAATGGCTATCGCTCATCCTCAGACTAGAAGGTAGGGCCTGTGGGAGTGGGGACTTTGATGCCCTGCCCGGTCCCGACGCCCAGAGCAGTGTCCGCGGGGCGAGTGCCCGGGAGGCACCTGCCAGTGAATGACTCAGGAGCGAGGCCTTCTCCCTCTGATCTCATGGGTCCGTCTTCCTCATGCGGATTCTGAACGGTTTTCAGACATCATGCCCTTTCTTATTGATTCTCAGCTATAGAGCCTCAGAGACCCTGGCAACCAACACTCACTTTCCAACAGGAGGCCGGAAGGAGCCTTCGCCTCGGGTCGGGTCAGGCGGGAAAGGCCCTCCATCCCCCGAGAAGGGCCCTCAGCCCTGCAGGTGCCTGGGGTCAGGCTCCACGCGGGGCCCCGCAGCGCCGGCTGCCACTCGTGGATCCTTCCCTCGGCGGCGCTCAGCGAGCCGCCAGCTCTCTCCTGGCTTCCGCGTCGTGTCCATCCGTCTGAGCAGCAGAAGAATTAAAAACAAATGAAATGCACTTAAGAGAATGCCTTCAGGAGCTCGCGGGCCGCCCCGGTGAAGTGAATGGGCTCCTTCTGGGGTCTTCCTGACGATCAATTATTTACGGAGACTTGATTATGTTCCTGGCGCCACCAAGACAGAAAGGAGACAGGGTCCCTGCCCTGGGGACTTCCCAGGGGAGAAAGGAGAGTGTGTGAAGCTAAAAAAAATGTTCCAGCTGAAAAGACAGTGACGCGTCATGGCTAGAGGCTGCTCAGTGCCTTTATCGTAGCTTTACTTCTAATGATGTTCATGTGTCTTTCTGGTCTGAAAGGTAGTGCGAAGTTTATAAAATATTCCTACAAAAGAGAGAAAAAATAAAATCCAACTCCAGTATTTTACTGCACATATAAAAAGTCTAGTTCATAAAATAAGGATTTAGTCTGAATATGTACCCTTCAGACTCTGCCTTGATTTGTACCTCGCATCGTGTCATATACGTGTCTCTGAACCACAGACGACAGACGCATAAACATTAACACTATGAACCTTCCGTCATATAGACGTGCAACGATTCCCATTTGTCCGACTATAAGGTGGTTCTATTTTCTGTTGTTGTTAGTTTAAAAACAAACACCTGCCATAAACAGCCTTAGCCGGGCATCTTGAATAACTCTTGTGATAACTGAAGTTCCTGATGGGGAGGAGCGAAACCCTAAGCCTGAGTTGGAAGTAAACCCCACGCTGCCCCCGGCTCTGTTTGCAGGGGGGAGGGGAGCTTGGAGCGTGTGTGGAGCCGAAGAAGCCACGCAGGGGCCACCCGTGTGCAACACAAGCCTTCACCTGGAGAGGGCACCCCCCAGTACCTCCGGTCAGGTGCAAACCCAGGGTAGGTGCAGGCACCTGCTCAGACCTTTCAGCCCGAGGAACCCCTGCACTGTGCAAAATTTAAATAATCCTGTGCAAATTGGTCTGTTAAAATAGAGCATCTCTGTATATTCTGATTTTTTAACTCGCTATAGCAAAGTGTCTGTTCTGAGGCTCTGAGCGCCATCCAAGAACCGATGCTCCACTGAGGCAGAGACCAGCCTCTGGTCCTTGTGTCTGGAGTGGAGGGAGGGGACGAGGGGCCTCCTCGGAGTTGGCAGGGAGCCGCCTCCCTGGGGACATTTCTCTCTCTCACGTTCCTGTAGCACAGAAGAATGGTGCAAAATTGGACACCTCCAGCTTAAAACTGGCATGTCACTAAGGCTCTCTCTTCCAAGGAACCAGCTCCTATGTTCCTAAGCTCATTTGACTTCATATAAAAGCTCAAATTTCAGTCTGAGAGCGTAATACTGAACTGTCCTTTTACGGAATTATCCTTGAATGATTGTCCACAGGTGTCTTTTGATATTGCAACTAGCTGCTCTGGCCCTGGGTCTGCGTCTAGGGGCACAAATACACTGTCACTGCCATGTCTTCTTCCAGTAGAAAAGGCTCCATGTGACTCCACAGTCTTTACACCCCTTGACATGGGTCCTGAAGGGGGGATGAGCCAATTTAAGTGGACATGACACCCTTTTCTTTAATCCGTGACTCCTGACAGTTCCAGTGGGTGTGGGTCAGGATTGCACATAATGGAAAGACAACTCCACTTAGAGCTAAGAAAAAAAAGAAAAGAAAAAAAAAAGCATTGGTTTTGTGAGCAGAGAACTCCAGGGGTAGGCTAGGGTGCAGGCACGGGTGGATCCAGGACCCACACTCTCTCCATCATTGGCTCTGACTTCACAGGTCTGCGCTCCTTCCTTGGAAGCTCATGCTGTGGCAAACTGGCTGCTGGTGGCCCCAGGGTCTCACCCTCACAGCTCCGAATCCACAGCAAAGAGCACGTCGTCCCCGCTGCAGATGTGATAGGAGAAGCGCTCCAACCTTTCCTAAACCTGAGGCTGCTCTTTATTCCTCCCTAAGGCCTATATTTATACTTAAAACAAGGCACCACTCAAATGACTGCATAATTGCCCAGTGCTTCGGTATGCAGACAAGTTGTTTTTATAGAAAGATGATTCTAGTAACTCCTTGAACTGTAGCTTGATTTTACTGAGCATCCGCAGAGCTATAGACCAGCAGGATTTTGCCAGATGTTTTTACGACAATTATCAACAATCTTACAACTACTGTCTTCAGGCTTCTCGCACATTCATGCTCCCCTTCTCCCACTCAGATGGGTGAGTCCTGCTTCCTCTCTTCCCCACTTACTCTGGTTCCTGCCCCGAGGAATCTCTAGTTGAATAATGTGCAGAACTAGGGATATTTACGGGCACTTAGGATGTTTTTAAGATATAAGTAAAAAATGCTGCAGGGCCACATTCCCACCTGACAGTCACCATGTTCCTTGCTGCATCCTTGCTCCTCAGGGGGCACAGTGACTTCCCTGCTTGCTCTCTCTGCCTGCCGCTCCCATGAGGTTAAACATAGATGCTACTTAGGTCAGGAAAGGTGAGACTCCAACCAGGAACAGGTGAGGTCTTTTGAAACAAGCAGGGCTTTGGAGCCCCTGTGGTATACTGGGGGGGAGACAGTCAGAAAGGATGGTTGGAGAGGGAACAGCCAGCCCAAGACTGGGCCGCACCTCATCCTCCTAACCCTATAGAGGCCTTGCATGTGCAGTGAGCTAGTGCTCTGGCACCTGCTGGGCTGAGCCGGAGCCACCAGGACTGTGGAGGACACTGGACAGCTATGACATCACAGCATCTTCCACCAGCATCCGAGGCTTGGGCCCCTGGGCTCTGATCCGCTACCAAAGCATGGCCTGGGGAGGCTTCAGGCCCTGTCCATGCCCCACTCCCAGTCCCCCCAAATTCATCCAAATAAACAAGAGACTGCTCTGGAAAAGAACAACAGATATGCCCCCTGAAGCAAAGTCAAATTACCCAAAGTTTCTTCCATATGAAAATTCTGCTGCTGTGTGTCCTCAGGCTAGCTATAGAACCTCTCTGGGCTTCACTCCTTCCATCCAATGGCAATAATGGTAGTGGCGTCCTACTGAGCTGACAGCCTGAGCCAGGAGATGGCACAGAAAGGGCAGCCTCGCCCGACAGCACCTTTCGGGGAATCATACGGCAGGGAACAGACCCTGACGTGTCTCCCTTGATTCCTCCTAGAGAAACACAGCACCGTGCCCCCTGCTGCAGCTTCTGCTCCCAAAGAGGAGTCATAACAATGATGCTGCTGCCTATTTAATCGTAAACTCCACATAAGGAGAGTCAACAGGGGGGGACACAGGTGGATTCTTTCCAGTGAGGATGTCGGGACGAACAAACAGGAAACAGAGCAATGTATGATCCAAAGAAGAGACAGACCACCCTGCTGTCTCCTGGTCACCGGGAAGAGGCTTCCTCTGGGTCTGACAAATGTGTTGTGAAAACAGGTGGAGAAAGTAGAAAGTGAGCTGACATGCTGATGTCCAAGCAGACGTTCTCAGCTTCAGTGGTTGATGAGCCCTTGAATGTCTGATTAAAGGAAAGTAAAAACACTAATAAAACCGCTCCACGAGACACAGACAGGACGAGCCTGGCACCCGTCCCCTGGGAACGTGCGTTACGTGATGCGGTGGTCAGGGACAGTGTCTAACAGGAAGATGCTCCAGGGGACAGTGGACAGTGGGAAGTGTGGCACATTAGGGGGAAGATGGGCTGTTCTCACTAGGGCTGAGGGCATGGAAATCCAGATCCCACTGAGCACAGCAGCGTGTCCCCTCACGAGCTTGTAGCAGTCAGCTGCTGACACTAAGCTGTGTAACAAGCCACCCAAAACTCAGCTGCGAAGAACAATACACATCTATTTCTCATTCTCTTATCTGCAGGGCCATTGGGGTTCATCACATCTAGGCTGAGCGTGGCTTTTTATGGCTTTAACCTGAGGGCTAAGTCCAGGGTTGCTTCACCACATGACTCCTGCCTTCCAAGGACCATCAATGACCAGAGCATGTTCCTATTATAGCAGGATGCAAGAGCACAAGAGGTCAAGGCCACCTATGCAATTACATTTCAACCTTCTGCCCACATCACACCAGCCAAAGCAAATCCCATAACCAAATTCAGTGTCAATGAGACTTCCCATCCAGAGAGACGACCCCAAAGTCACGTGATAAGTAGCATGGATCGGGGAAGAAAGAATGGAGAACAAGGAGCAGTGATGATCAACAACGTGACTTCCCACAGGGGTCCCACCTGGGCATATTTCCAAGGAAACAGATTCCTGGCCCCTGGGCTTTAGAGGAACATTTCTTTTCTCCCTCCAGAAATTTCCACATCTGTTGCACGGGGGTAATGATGTCACATCAAATCGTATCACACACGTTTGTTTAAGGTTGACACAAGCAAATGCCAGAGGAGTGCTCAGAGCAGGGCCAGGCTCCGTGTGGGCAGAAGCTAATATTAGCTATTAGCGTTCCTGTTAATGCTCAGGTTGTGCAAATTCCCTCGAACGTCTCATTAGAGTGTCATCCCCCTGACAACGTACACTCCCTTCTACTGTGAGGAAAGCTGTCACAGGCCAGAATTCCCTGTCTGAGGAGCGCAGAGAGGAGGTCAGGGCCCTGGAGTCCCAGCCCCGCTACCTGCCCACTGTGTGACCCCCAGCAAGTCACCAGGCCCCCTTCCCACCTGCAGAATGGGAGGGACCCCAGGCCCGTGTCTGTGACTGTCGGGACTAGCCAGGCTGAGGTCTCTGAGTGCTCAGTGCGGCCTGGCCCGGGAGGGGCTGGTAGAGAGAGCCCTGAGGCCGCAGGCAGGAGCCGGGCCTTGGCCTTGGCCCTGCCACCCTCCGCCTGGGGTCCGGGGATGTCCCTGAGACCCCTGAGCCTCACCGGCCCCATAGGCATGGGAGGCGGCTGCAGCAGGGAGGCCGTGGAGCTCCCTGCAGGTCTCTGGGGTCCTGGATCGGGGGTCCGCACAGATTCCCCAGAGCCTGGGCCTGCCAGGCTCCCACGGAGCCCAGGGGCGCCCCATTAGCTCAGGGCGGGGAATGCATTCCTGCAACAAAGGCCGCCTTTCAGGGACAAGATTTCCAAGGGTTTTCTTTCCTCCTCGAGGGCTTCTCTCCCTCAGCCTGCGGGCGATTATTGACACGTGTCCTGCCTGTGGGTCCTCTTGGGGAACAAACAGCAGATCATCTTCCGAGGAGGAGGCGCAGCATTGTTGGCTGGTGCCCCTGCCTGGCCTGGGGCAGACTTCCCCTGGGTGATGTCCCCCCACGGCCCCTCTACCCTGGAGGGATCCGGAGCCAGCCAGGAGCTGGGCCAGCTCTCTCCAGGCCCTCGACGAGCTCCTGGCCACCCCAGGTCTCTGCCCACCCCCCACCCGCTACCCCCAGCAAGGACGGTTTCCACAAAACACCTGTTCCCAGATCCCACCATCCCATGGTGGGAAAACCACAAATGCTAAGCATCAGTTACCAATCACACAAATAAGGCTCATAAGAAGAACTTGTGCAACCACGTGTAGCTTTAAAAAGTCTGTGCTGGGGCAGCCTGGGTGGCTCGGTGGCTCAGCGGTTTAGCGCGCCTTCAGCCCAGGGTGTGATCCTGGAGACCCAGGATCGAGTCCCACATTGGGCTCCCCACAGGGAGCTTGCTTCTCCCTCTGCCTGTGTCTCTGCATCTCTCTCTGTGTCTCTCATGGATAAATAAATAAAATCTTTAAAAAATAAAAAGTGTGCTGGGCCAGGTGGATGGTGGTGAATCTCACGCCTCCCTGCTCTGGGTTCAGAACCTTGAGAGACAGGTTCGCGGGTGGCAGGGGCCATGGCTGAACCTCACTCTGCAGGAAGCAACTCAACCTCTGGCCCCAAACCGACTTCATGCTGCAGCCTCCAGGAATATCCCCATGGGTATTGCCAGGAATGATACATAGCTGGAGGTTTGGCTCCTCATCTGGGTATCGCTGGCTTCCTGCAGAACCAAAACCATGCATAAATCAATTCTATTTGCTCTCTGGCTTCTTCCTATTGTAATCTCCTTCCCACTTATTTTTTGTTCCTGGAGAAATGGTAAAAAAATAAAATAGGCTGAAGAGTTGATAAAAATTTTGTTTTCCTCAATAAAAAAGAAGTAATTTGGAAAGAACTCGTGGGAAGCCAAAAATTAGTGAAGAAAGAAGACATGGGGCTCATAAAACAGGGAATCAACCCAGAGAGAAGCATAGAAAAGTCTCCAGGAGCTCGGTCAGTCACGTGGATCACCACGTCTGATTGGAATGGGGATAGGGGCTTCGGGAGGACCTAGGGAAAGTAAGGCTGTGGGAGGCTAGTCAGAGCCTCCAGAAGTGCAGATCATGCCTCCTTAGTAGGGCCTAAGACCAGTTTTATGACTTGATGCTGATCAAACCTGCATTTTAAGAAGTGAAATAACAAAATTGAGTAGAAAATATCAAAGGGCATCACTTACAGTGAAGGTGAATATTGTGTTATAAAATTTTAGTTTCATAGCTTATATGTGTATGTGGTGCCAGGCCTGGTTGTAAAATGTATTTCTTACCATGGGTTGTGGGCAAAAAACTTGAAAAACACTGGAGTGTATGAAATGATGGAGGATTTGGAGAGAACTAAGTATAAGTAAGCAATTTGCAAGTAAAAAATAAAGGAAATTACTAACTCTGGGGAAAACAAAGATGCATATGAAAGAAAATATGATCATATTATTATAACAATTGGCGCTGCAGTAAATAACATCTCCCCAATCACATGACATAATGAGGATTATGATGTAATTGAAATCACAGTTGATCCACGGAGGGTGATGGGAGGGATGGTGCAGGTGGAACGGACCTCACGCCTCATCTAGGGTGGCAGACATTTGAGAGATAACAACACAACTTGAAATTTCTATGAATGGCTTCATCTTCCAAGATTTGGAAGTAACTTGTATAACAGCTAGAGGAATAATTGTGGGTGTCTCTGGGAAGAGATGGGCAGGGAATGGACGGAGTCAATAGTTTTTCACTCAGTGTCCATGTATCTCTTTAATTCAAAAGGGAATCCAAATGCAGGGAAACTCAGGACTAGCAAGGACGTAGTGTGGTTGCTGGAAAGAGTCCAGGGAGTCAGGGGGCTTTTGGTTCAAGGCTGTGCAACCTTGAAGAAGTCCCTTCCCAGCCTTTGACTCCAGTTGACCAATCCCTAAAACAGAAGTTGGGCCACACCGTGTTGACCATTCGTTCAGCCCTGTGGAGCTGTGTCTCACTACAAAATAGCTTGAAATTCTGAGCAAGCCCACCTGACTCTATGTCAAGTAACATCAGCACAATGAGCACTGTGCCTGGAGAGCAGCATGGGGAACATGGTGGATCTCGTCAGTGTTGGGGGAACATGCAGGCAGCCTTTGCTCCCTGAGATGATGAGGTCCCATTAACCGTGGCACAGAATGGCTCATCCCTGTACCCCACAGCAGTGTCAGAAAGGATACTCTCCTAAAAGATTAATTTTCACAAAATGCAGGTGCCTATACCTAATGATAGTCATGACTTTGGGGGAGTTAAGAGAAGACACAGAGGTTGCTAATTATCCCTCAATATCCATCATCCCCTTTGTGCAAGATCCCAGTTATCAGCTCGGCGGCACATGGTGGTCTCAACAACACCCGAATTTCCCACCCCATCAGGTGCAGCTGGAATGCACCTTCCCAGCATGCCCTCAAATGGGTGGGCGCACCCCTACCCCCTCTCCCCTTCCCTCTCGCCTAATGTGAACTGCGCCCCTCGGACCAGGTGAACAGGAACAGTGTCCTCAGGCGACAGATCGGAACACCCCCAGGCTCTGGGCCTCCCATGCTGAGGCTGCTACATGGAGGGAAACAAACTTCCACTTCATTGAAGCCACTGGTTCGTGTGTCTCTGCACCAGCTGGTGAACGTCTACACCCACAGGTGTGGGAGGACATTTTTTATTTTCGTAGTTACCTTTTCACGTTAATGTGAGTTGGGGGAAATCGGCTTGTCAGCAAGCCCACGATGCCATCAGGATGGGTGATGAGGCTGAAGCAGGAGCTAACACACGGATTTATTCAAGAAAACTCGGACCTGGTTTGGCTTCAAGGAAATATTAAATAAGATAATAACACGGGTGTTACACGGTTTGGTGACAATTCCGAAGGTGACGCTCAAGGGACAAACCTCGGGAAACTCTGTGCCTGACAAGGGCCTGTCTTCCATTCCGTGGCTCCGTGGATAGCCGGTCCCCTGCATCCACGTCCACCTGGGAAGGTGACGTGGGACCTGCCGTGGCAAAGCCAGCAGGGTCAGGGTCGGAGGCACAGACTTCCCCTCAGAAAAGTGCCAGCAGACCGAACAAGGATCAGGGAGCCTGAGGCCTTGGCAGGCTGGCCGGCACCCCTGCCTGCCGTGGGGGCCTCCGCACCAGGACCCCGGGTGCCCAGCAGGCCCCAAGCTCCCTGACCACAGCTCTATTCGCCGCGGCCTGTAGCCACGTCTGCCAGCGCCGGCTTGGCTGTGCCGTGGCCTGACCTGCAAAGGTCACTTTCTGAATCTGCTCCCTAAGGCCTGTGTTGCTGACCCTGCATTAAGCCCCTGGACTCCCCTCCCCGTCTCCCCTCCCCCAGGAGCAGTCGCACAAAAGGTCTCATTGTCCCACAGCCTCAGCCTCAGACATGTGTTAGCCTTCCATTTCCGCAAACGCCCACCGCCTGCCTTGGGTCCGAGGCCACCCCAGCACCCCCGCATCCGGCGTGGTTGGCGCGCTCCCGGCAACCCCGGACTCCTGTGTGCTAGCAGCTCGCCAGCTGGGAGCCCGGGTTCTGCAGAAGCAGACAGTCCAGAGTGGCCTGGAGGGGACGTAGCCCGTGAGACAGTCACATCGACCTCTCAGGACAGTGGGGAAGATGAGGTTGTCCTGCTTACTGAACGAGCTCTTTCCCCGCCCTCAAGGGGACACACGTGTCCTCACTGACTGTGTCTAACACTTTCCGCAGAGCAGAGGGGATGTTGGCACGAGGCAGCGATGGCTTGAGATTTGAAATCCCCTGCAAATGCATCCTCAGATCTGTGTCAGCCGGTGTGTTCGGGCCAGCCATCCCCGTGGCCCGGGCAAGGCCCCCAACTTGTGCTTCTTCTCCTGTAAGGTGGGGACAGTGACGGCACCAGCCTCGCGTGCCTGTCACAACCAAAGGGGACAGGGCGCGAGAAGCCTCGGGCACGAGGGGGCCAGATCGTGGAGCCGTGGTGACACTGACACAGGTACGCGGGGAGAAGTGGTCTCTAGGTTCTAATCAGGGGAGGACGTGCAAGCCCCCCTGAGCCTGAAGAACCCCCGTGTCGCCGGGGTCCAGGGTCTGCAGAGACGGGCACGAGGACGATGACGGAGACTCGGGGACGACGGGCCGAGCAGCCGCTCCTGCCGCCCAGACCTGCACCTGCCTTCCTCGGCCGCCCGGGTCGTCAGCCAGAGCCAGCCTGCTGAGCGGCCACCACCAAGCCAGGAAGCCCACCCACAGGCACGAATGTGCTGGAAGGACGTTTGCTTGAAGCACCCAGACCGATGGCTGAGGCAGGGCTGGGAGGGTTCAGGGAATGTGACCACGGTCAGAGCCGGGACAGGACAGGGCCGGGGGCAGGCCTGACCCCACGTGGGAAGTGCAGAAAGCTGCCTGAAATCCGCATTCTTAAATCCGTTTTGAAGGCCCAGGCGTTGTCCCGCGCCTCCTGTCTCTGTCCTGCCATGAACGGTCCCCAAGGCGGCGGCCCCGCGGCCAGGCCGCGCCCTGAGCGGGACCTCAGGAGGCCGGGCGGCCAGGAGCCCCGTGGTGGCCGCGGTGACCCGCTCCTGGTTGGTGCGGGACAACACGGCTCGGCTGCACTGAGCAAAGAGCACATCCAGGGTCTCCGTGGACAGACTCAGGTTCTGTCGTGAAAGGAACGTCCCCCCAGCTCTGCTGTGCAGACGCCCAGCCCGGAGACGTTTGCAAGCTCCCTCCGGGGCCGGGGACCGTGAGTATCGAACAACTGATAAAACCTTTTCCCCGTTTTCCATGATTCTGCTTGTGAAGGCCGGTGGCTCATCAGCGCGCTGACCCTCAGCGGATGCGTGAGGAAGGATCCAGACGTGTTTTGCTGTCCCCCTGGCCCTTGGTCACAAGAACCCTGGGACAGCAGGACCTGAGTGCTCACCTGGAGCTCGGAGTTCCGCCCTGGGGGCAGAACTGAGTTGATGCAAAAAGCCTGGGGTCTGGTCAAGCAGCTCGGGGTGAGCTGATGGAGGGAGCGAGGGGAGCAGTTCTCAGGGGGCCTCCCTGGCCCCCCAGACCTCTCCCGGGGACAGCGGCACCGGCCTGCTCTGCCTTCCCCTGGGGCTGCTCCAAGTCCAGGGAGCAGGGGCAGGCCCCTGACCCGGGCACCGGCGGAGTTCTAGAAACCTGGCCTCGGTCCCCAGCCCAGGTCCCCTTCAGCCCAGCACAGAGACTGGAATCCGCTCTGTTCTCCTCTCAGCAGCCCCGCCAGGGGCGGTTTCCATGGTTCCCTCTCTGGGAAGAGCTCCCAGCAAACTGGCCCCAGGAGCCCCGGGGGGGGGGGGGTAGGGGGGCGCAGGGTGCCAGCAGCTGCCCCGATCCCGAGCGCGACGCTCAGTGTGACATTAATGGATGGAATTAGCAGCCTCGGCAGCGTTAACGAATTTCCTCGTAGAGACGGTGACGTTTGTTTGGCAAAAGGGATCATTAGATGTGTGCAAACATCCCGCGTGCGTGGAAGGGCCTCGGGCGCTGACAAATGATAAATGAGGAAATTAGAGGCTTCAGGAAAAATGTAAATATCATCCTTTGTAAGTCTGTCCCTGGGCAGGAGAGATGCTCCCCGGGTGCTCCGAGCCGCTCCCCCGTGAGTCCCCCACCCAGGACTGCCCGTGATTGTGGTGATTGTCCCAGGCCTGGTGCCTCCTGAAGGGCTCCTGCTTCCTGTCCCCGCCCCGGGCACCTGTGGGAGCAAAAGGCTGCGCTTCGTCTGGGCTTCCTCTGATTCGCTTCTCAACCTTCATTTCATTATCGTCCCCTACGGAGTCATTTTAGGCATCTTTTCCGGATTGGCCCTCGTGAAATTTTAATACCACAGAAGCGTCCGCTGCGTCTTTATGTGCTGAACGTCCGCCTGTGTTCTTACATAAAGAGACGGAGATCTTCCCACCCAGCAACCACCTGCTGCCCCCCCGGGAGCAGGAGCAGTGTCGCCCCGCGGAGAAGCAGGTTCTCATTCATGCCTGCGCGCATCGCTCAAACAGGCCGCACGTATGCACTGGTGCCAACTCAGGGTACTGGGGACGCAGCCGTGAGCGCGGCAGGTGGCCCTGGTCCTCACGGAGCTGACGCTGTGCAGGGACGACAGACAGTGACAGAACAAAGTGTGAATATGCACCGCATCCAACACGGAGGGACGCATGCAGACCAACAAAGTAGCATCAGGGGAGGGACCGCCAGGAACGGGGTTGCAGGGTGACCAGGTGGTCAGGGAAGGCTCGGCCCGGGAGGTGATGCTGGAACGGGGACACATGGGGGCACAGGGTATTGCAGGCAGAGGGAGCAGCGAGGAGGCCAGTGTGGCTGGAGCCAAGTGGGTGAAGGGGAGTGTGGGGGGACATAAGTCCAGAGAGATGACAGGTGAGTGCAGGGAGGGGGTGACAGATCATCTCAGGCCCGTGGATCCCTGAGAAGACTTCAGCTTTCACTCCAAGGGAAGTGAGAGCCACTGGGACAAGACCTGGGTCACGTTTGGACGGGATCATCTGGCTGTTGCCGGTGGGATGTGGGGCAAATGCCGGAGCAGGGCGACCGGGCGAGGCCAGGAGGAGGAGGGGAAGGTGGCCTGAGCCCGGCGGTCATGGGGCCGGAGGTGAGTGGGAGGCAGGTGGAGCTGGCAGGATGGGCTGCTGGGGGAGAAGCGGAGTGTGCAAGGAAGGAGGGAGGACGGTGCCCCGGTGCCGGCCTCAGGGCCATGAGGGCTGCCACTTATAGAGAGGGCAAGGTTGTGGGATGACCTGTGCTTCCAGAGTTCCTCCGGCCGCCTGAGGAACGCCGTGGAGAGGGTCAGAGTGAGCGAGTAGGACCACCTATGATTTGTCACAGTCCTCCATGAAAGAACAAATCTCTCCTTGGAATTTGGTTGCTCCCATGATCTGCTTCCCACAGGAACAACCAGGCTAACCGTGTTTGGGGCATGAGCTGTATATATAATCAAGGTGATGGAAACCAACAGCCTTCCCTTATCGTATGACACGTTAACATCAGTGAATCATGAAAAATCCCTTTTGTGGGTTTTATTTTATCAACTTTGTTGTCACATAGGCAAGTCATTTAGCTCCTCCAGATATTTGTATTTTTATAAAAAGAGAAATTTGTTTTGACTATGATGGCAATGATGTCATCTTACCTGCAGCAATAGTGTGATTTCAGGCATTTAGAGAATGAAGAGGAAGGAAACAAAGAAGCAAGAGAAGTCTTGGAAATTTCACAAAGATGCAAAGATGGTCATATATACGGACTAGGAATCCAGCCTTACTTGCTCTTTGTGACCTAGAAGTAGGTCATAAAACAAATTCGATGAGCTGGAACCACCACTTAAATAATCAGATTGCCCAAAATAGATCAGGATAATATCAGAGTGCATCGCTCGGAATCAGGATACATATGATATTGGACGCATTTCATTTCATTCTGCCCATGCACCCGTTGTGTGTGCATGTGTGCGTGTGTGTATACTGGGATCCACGGGAAAGTGCTTTTCTTTGTTGTGTGTCATTTTCCAAATGTTTGAAGGGTGCTGGACTAAAAGAGCTCAGTCTTCCCATGACAGATTTTTATACCATGGTCTGTACCCTTTTCTGTTCGAGGGGGCCGATGAACTTGAGCTCGATCAACTCGGAGCGCTGACTCTTCTCTATGCTACAGAAACACTGAGCTGAATTATTCCCAGAATTTCCCACAATCAAATTGCAAGCAGACGAGGCAGGAGCAAATTCCTCCAAAGTAGTGCCTTTTTTCCATAGTGTTTTTTAAGGAAACATGTTGGCACAACAGTTGTGAAGACTAATGAAAAACATTAGCAGAGGCCGTGGGAACTGTTGACTGAAATGTCAATGGGGGGAATGAGAGCCGCCTGGAGAAGAGAAGGCCCTGGGCAAGCAGAGCCTGGGTATGGCCTACACCTTCACCCACTTGCAGCCTGGCCCTGCCCCTCACCTGAGCCCACTCCCAGCCAGGCTGCTCTACTGCTTTTGCCCTGACTCCACCCCTAGTCTGACCCCTCCTCCTCAACTGCCCCCCCCCCAAAACTGATGCACCAACTACCCAACTGTTCCCAAGTAGAGAGGGTTTGGATCTCCTGGTTCTAAGCAAATGAAATGGTCCACGCCTCTGTCCTTGGGTCCACGCCTCTGCCACAGCTGCCTCCTGCCCCCTGTCTAGTGTGGTTGGGACAGGCAGGCTCCTTTGTGGACCAGCAGAGGCCTGCCGACACCTGCTCTGCTCTGCGGGAGCCCCAGGCTCTGGATCCCTGAAGGAAGCAGACGAAGGGCCCCACTCTGTGATGGCTGCCTGGTGGCCTTTCAGGGATTCCAGAGACAGAAGCCTACAGATGACCACTCCATGGGGCTACCCCACCCCAGCCATGAGCATAAGAACATGAGGGCACTTCCAGGTCCAGGTATGACCCCCTCCACCACCACCAAGTGGGGTGGGGGTCAGAGATTTATGGAAGGACATTGAGGGAGACCATCTGCGGGGGGGGGGGGGAGTCAGTGCTCAGAGCTCCCCTGATGGGGGAGCAGGGACCAGCACTGTCACAGACCAGTGCAAGTGCTTCCTGACAAACCCTAAGTCAGACTCTGCTTCCAGATCTTTCTCTACACCCAGGGAGAAGTCACAGCTCCTTTCTGACCCATATCAGCGGACTCAGCCCTCAGGAGATCCAAGCAGCTTAGAAAGGCCCTGAATTTTCTGAGTGTCCAGTGGGTTCTGTGTAGATGATATGGGATCCTCAAAGAAGCACAGATTGGGACTGAGCACAGGAGAGGGTGCAGAGGACTCATCCCTGACTCCCCCATCACCAGTGCCTGGGAGATATAAGACATGGCTGTAACTTAAAATACTTGTTATTTGATACTTTTTCTTAAGTATAGACCTGTAGTGTCACCTTACACACATTTCCACCAAAAAAAAAAAAATTGGTGCATAGATGGAATGCAGATTAATATCATCCATTTTGTTGTGTCCTCATACCCTTTAGGACTCTAATACTATTGGGGTTTTCTTTTCATCATTGTTATCTGATGGGTTATCTCTTCCCACCTACTTTTCTCCTAAGACAAGGAGAAGGGCATTGACATGTCCCCTCCTGGTCACCTAAAGCAGGGCCTTGGGAGGCGGGCCCCAAATGGGACTGGGGTCCCAGGCATGGGCACCTTGGAGCGGCCAGACGCAAACAGGCAGGTGATATGAAGAGAGACCGTAGGTTTGTCAAGGTCAGTGTCCACATGAGAATTCTCCCCCTTGGGGCTTCATCTGCTTGAAAACATTGGACAAGGTAAGAGCAGCCTCTTCAAGTCTGCACGCTCTCCCAGTCAAGATTCTGTGTTGAACGTTATGGTAAAAGCAACTGCAGATTTAGGTCCTTGTAAAATGCCTCGTTTCTGTTGAGCCACTGACGGTGAGCGCTTAGTGATAGGGTTCCGGCCTGTGCCCTCCTTCCAAGGCGACTCGGACGTTCACTCACTTCGCCCAGACCGATAAGAGAGCTTCAACACGAGAGCAGCTTTCACAGTCTAGTGACTCTGAGGAGAAAGCATCTTATAACTTCTAATTAGTAAAACCATTCTGCAAAACAGACTTCAAGGAAAAATTATAGGAAAATCACCCATGGAGTTGCACTTAGAGGCATGTGTTGGTTAAGACGGGAGCTGTGGGATTGAGAAGATCCATTTTCAAATCCTGCCTCCATCGTATACCTGCCACATGACACTGGGGAGGCCACTAACCCAAGGACGTCACTTATGTGACAATGTCACTTGCCTAAGGAGGCCACTTGCCTTGAGAGGTCACTTACCTGGAGAGATCCCATAGCTGAGAGGTCACTTACCTTAAAGCTCACTTACCTGAGAGGTCACTTACCTGAGGAGATCACTTACCTGAGTGGTCATTTTCCTGAGGAGGTCACCTACCTTCTCTGAACCGGTTTATTTCAGTTCAAGGGTTGTTATGAAGGTTCAAAGTCAAAAACATAAGGCCTTGCTTCTCAAAGTGTGGTCCACAGACCAGCAGCATCTCCCTCACCTGGAAGCATCCTGAAAATGCAGAATGGCAGGTCCCATCCAAGTCCTACTGAGGGGATCCAAACGTTAGCTGGACCCCCAGGTGGGTCCTGTGCGAACCAGAGTCAGAAGCACAATTTCACAGCATCAAGCAGGCCGCCAGGTGCGCGGCCAGGAGCCCGTACAGGACGGGCATTGACGCAAGTGCTTAAGTGTTAGACTGAGTTCTCACTTTTTTTTTTTTAAGATTTTATTCATTTATTCATGAGAGAGGCAGAGACACAGACAGAGGGAGAAGCAGGCTTCCTGTGGGGATCCCGATGAGGACTCGATCCCAGGACCCCGGGGTCACACCCTGAGCTGAAGGCAGACGCTCAACCGCGGAGCCACCCAGGTGCCCCCCAAATTGTGCCTCTTGCCCTTTCCCAGTTTCCCCACTAGTTCACGCGGCTCCGCAGTTGACAGAAGGCCGCGGAGTGGCCGCCAGGCCTGATCCCTGCCCCCAGCCGGGTTCCTGCCCGCCTTCTGCTGCAGGAGAAGCTCTCAGGGAGCACCCTCCTATGGACAGCTTCCTTCCCTTCAGGGAAAATAAAACCCGAACTAACTGTAACAGGAGAGAGGAGGAGGAGGGAGGAAAGCCAGGCCCCTGTTGTCCGTCCGGAGCCGGGCGGTGCCGAGCCCTCGCCCATCTCGCCGCAGGCGAAGGCCACAGACCGTGCGGGCCGCGTCTCCCGGGCGGCGGGGCCGCGGGGACCAGAGCCATCGGGTGGGCACGAGCCGCAGGGGCGCAGGAGGCCCGGGGACGGCGGCCACACCTCCGGGCGCTGCGGCCTTGTCACGAGCTCAGACCTGGGGGGGTCCCCGCAGCGCGGCCTCAGCGGCCGGGAGCACTGCACCCACCACCCGAGTGCGGGGAGCCGGGTGTCCGGTGATCCCTCGCACCCTCTGAGCAGGCCCCCCTTGGCCTGTCCCGTGGCCCGTCCAGAAAGCGGGGGGCCAGTGGTGCTCGGGCCGCAACTGAGTGTCCCCTCACACTCCCTGGACCGGCTCTGCAAGGCCGTGCAGAGTCTGCGCCCCAGCCCGACCCCAGCAGATGCCCCACCCCGCGCAGCCCTTCCTCGCGGGCCACTTGCTGCTCTGAACCCCGTTCGGAAACAGGGTGCGGGGCACATGGGGCTACTCCCTCTCCTTGAGCTGCTGCGAGTCTTGCACGAGGTGACAATCTCCAGACAAAAGCCCTGACTGCAGGAGCTTGCATTCTAGAATCAGCCAGGTAAATGAGCAAGACATGGGGTGTAGGCAAGGTGGACATGCTGTGGGGAGAAGAAAGGGGGTCCAGGGGACTGGGGGGTCCTCTCTGGCCCCACAGCTGTGGGGTTAGCCTGGGGATGAGGGAGGACCAGGGTCCCAGGGGCCTTTGGGGGCGACCTGGGCAGGACAAAGGTGAAAGGGACCCAGCCCGCAGTCTCCAGGGGGTGATGGCAGAGCGGCTGTGAGCAGACAGGCATGGAGTTGGGGGTCTTGTCAGGGACCTCTTCCCTCCTGCCTACATGGAGTAAGCGTGGTCTCCAGAATAATCCGTGCTGTTGCTGAATCCGTGGTCTGAGGAGTACATGGGCTGCCTGGTGGGTCAAAGTATCCCCTATGAGCTCTCCTTATACCCCTATACCCAGCAGAGGGAGGCCCTGGGGCCAGCCCCTTCTAGAACATTCCCTCCAGATGCCATTGCTCGTGGACTCTCATCTCACAGGAGACAGCGTCACTCAGAGCTCCCAGAGAAACGATTGATCACATGCCACCTACGGCCATGGTGACAGGGTCTGCAGGAGGCAAGTCGGCCAGCAGCAGGGCCAGCATGATTGATGGCTCTTGCTTTCTTAAACATCCCACCACCTCGGCTCCTTGCCCAGAGCACACTCTGGGTACAAAGGTAATTAAGAGAAGTATTTCCTTTTTACAGCTGGTTCCCCTTTCTCTCAGGCGCTGAAGTGGTTAGGGACCAGAACATCACAAATATGACATTAAGACAAAGCAGGTGATGGATCAGCATCTAACAAGCAGGTTGAGGAACAACCACATGGAGACATCGAGGTCTCTAATCCCTGGATCTTGTAAAGGTGACCTTACCCAAAAAAAAGAGTATTTATAGATATAATTAAGGATTTTGAGATGAGACAATCACTGAGATTTCCCAGGGGGACCCTACATGCATCACGAGTGGCCTTACAAGGCAGAGGTGAAGGGACTTGCCAGACACAGCAGAGGTCATATCACATGACAGCAGCACAGACCTGTGGGGCAGGAGAAACAAACACCCAGGCCTCAGCAACCTGTGACTAGGGATCGGCCCTCAGTGACTCACTTAGTCCTGAGACTATCTCGTCAGGTGGACAGGTGGGTGAGAAAGGCCAGTGAGATAGAGGGAAGAGCAAGGACCTGACCAGGACCTTTGGGATTTGCAACTCTATTGTATCTAAGGCCAGTCTCTGTTTTGATCACCTACTTAACCATTTTTGGAGCAAATACTGCACCAGGCACTGCTCCAAGCCCCAAAATATAGCCCTGAGCAGGACCCACTTGGTCCTTCACCTCAGAGGGTGATGCTTTTTAAAGGAGACACAGTGAGTGACCACAAAGAAAACAAGGTTGATAAAGAGGACATGCTGCTCTATTGAAGTACACCGAGAGTTGAAAGAAGGCAGGGCCTGGAGACCACATGAGACACGTTGGACAGGGAAGCCAGGGACGGCTTCTCTGGAGGGGTGACTAGGAGCCCAGATGAACACAGAAGTTCCAGCCAAGGCAGAGGCAGTGAGGAGAGCGTTCCAGGCAAAGGGCGCAGCACATGCAAAGGCCCAGAAGTAGGTCTGAGATGGACGAAGAAAAGGGAGGAGGCCCAGGACTGGGGCTGTGGGGGACAGCAGGGTGCAGAGAGGCAGGAAGTGGGGGACGGGCCTCCAGGGCCAAGGCGAGACCCTGGGGTTCATGAGAAAAATGGTGGGAAGCAACTGGAGGGGTTTATATGGAGCAGGTGCAGCAGAGCTGATTGCTGGGTGGAACCCACAGGGGGACAATCATGGAAACGGGGGAACAGGCTGATCCCCAGGTCTACAGGACAAGTGACCTTGAGCAAATTTCTCTTCCCTGAGCCTCAGTCCTCACCTGTAGAATGAAGGAACAGAGCCGACACCAAATGAGGTGGTGATGCTGGGGAGCAAACGCCTACTGTGCTGTTCAACAATAATCCAGGAAACGTCCTTAAAACACAGGCAGACACGTCCTACAGCAGCTGGGGAAGCTGGCTCCTTTGGGCTCCAGCAGCCCAGGCGGGGTTTATTGGACACCACGACCCTTCCCGAGGTGGCTCAGGGGCACCCACTTCTCCTTCCAGGTGGAGGAATCGAAATGTGAGGCCCCAGATCAACGAATCCAGACCGTGGGGCCCCGTGGGGCCACTGATCCTGGGAATCCCACAAGGCAGTGACATGAGCTACCAAATAAAAGGGAGCAGATCACATTCCACCAAGAGCCTGTAGAGACTTGACCAAATGCTGGGGCTCTGGTTCGAGTCCTGACTCTGGGGAAGCGGTGAGGAGAAAACGTCTGTGAGACAGAGCAATCTGCGCGGGATCGGTGATGCGACAGCACAGTTATGTCTTAAAAATCCACGTGGCGTCTGGGATCAGCTTTGAAATACTTTGGTAGAAAGAGGGGAGGCAGCTGGAGGGAATGGGGCACATCCTGCTAACCGTGGAGTCTGGGGGATGGGCGGTCCATTATATTTCTGGCGGAAAATCTCTGTAATTGTTTAAATGTGCTCAGTTTATTTTTTCGAGGTTGCTACTTACTTGAGGACGGATCACAGGCTCCGGCAAGACGCAGACCAGGAGTGAGCACAGTCGTTTTGGCTCATCTGCAAGTTCCTGGGCGACAACAGGGCGTTTCACGTGGGCACGAGCCGTGACTGTAGGGATTCCCGCTTCTTCGGCAGACAGGACCCCGAGGCCTCCGGCAGGTCCCGCACGCGGCCAGGGGTCCATTCACACCCACCGGAAGCCACCGGCCTGCTCGTGACAGAAGTCAAGCGGCCGATGGCGATTTCATGCAGAGCTGAGCACGACAGCCGGGCCTGTCACCCCTGCTCTCTGCTCTCTGCCGGGGATCCAGGGCTGTTTTCGAGCAGAAATAATGGGCCGCTGTGGCTCCGTGGAGAGCTGGGCTTTCCCCCCGGGCCCGCGTCCAGGCCGGGGCTGCAGGCCGAAGCGGGGCTCCCGGGCAGCGAGGAGCTGCCCCACCTGCCGCCTTCCGCGGAGGCCACGGCCCAGCCCGCGTGCGCCCGGGCGGCCGGGCTCGGGGCATCTCTGCTGAGGCTGAACCCCGGGACGGCTCCCGGGGCGGCCGGGGCCGCGTGGAATATTTGCAGGCAGAAGCGTGCGGTTCGGTCGCCTTCATTACTCAAGAGCAGGAATTTGCGTCTGTGTCTGCGAAGATGTGAATTATGTGCCTTTGACCGAAAGCAGCTGCGCGTGTCCTTTGCGCACAAACGCAAGTCTCTGAGCCTGTTCTCTGGCCGGTGACGCACACGCCAGGTGTCCGCCCTGGGCCTGCCCTTCCTTCTCGCTCCCGGCCCCGATGGGCACGAGTCCCCTAAACCTTATCCAGCCTCCACCTCTGTGCCCCTGGGACACGGGCCGGGCCATGACGGGAACAGGCAGCTGCTGGGGGCTCTGGGAAAGCCCTGGTCTCCTCCTTCAGTCTCTCCCTCCTCCCCCTCCTCCTCCTCCCTCCTGGGTGGGGGCTCTAGGAAATCCCTGTTCTCCTCTTTCAGTCCTTTCAGTCTCTCCCTTCTCCCCCTCCTCCCTTCTCCAGCCCCTCTCCCTCTTCCTCCTCTATCCTGGTGGAGGGGGGTTGGTTCTAGGAAAGCAGTTTTCCTCTTTCAGTCTCCTCCCCCTTTTCCCTTCCCCTCTCTCCTCCCCTCCCTTTTCCCTAAGAAGCAGGGGCACCTGCAGCCACAAGAGACCCCGAGGGAGGGCACAGGCTGAGGACGGAGGTCCACATGGCAAGAGTGCCCCTTGGTGACATCATGCAGCCCCCCCACCAGCCCCAGACCTGTCCCTCAGGAGTAAGGCCAACCACCACTGGTCAGGCTCCCCAAGCTGGTTTCCAAGGCTCAGAGGGAGCAGGGCCCTGGGGGAGAAGCCTGCACAACTGGCCCCTGGGGACCAAAGTGCTGCACCCGCTCACGGGGGCCTGGTTTCACAGGGGTCCCCAAACTCCCTCGCTCTCTGATGGAGACAGAAGGTAGCCGTCACCCCACATTCGGTGACCACGTTCACAGTTACAAATTCCCAGGTGGGCTGAAGCATTCAGAAATAAATCCAGAGCTTGTGGAACGTCTTCCGCACCAACCACCTGATTCCTTCGAGGTTCCCTGGCCATGTGGTGTGTCCCCCCCACGCTCCCTTCCTGGGATGAACACCCCCCTGTCCTCTCCCGCATCTGCTTCCCCTTCTGGTGTCAACAGAACCTGCCTGTCATTTGAGAACTCACCTTCCTACCTCAATCCATGTGTTGGGGGTGAGCTGACCCCAAACTCCAGGCCCTGCGGGGGAAGGGGCCACACAAGCCACCACTGCCCAGCAGTCGGCTCAGTGACAGGAGGGACCTACGCTGCTTCATCAGTGACTCTGGGGCTCTTGTGCCATCGCGCTCCCGTCCCTGGACTTGGACCTGCGCGAGTGCGTGGCTGGAGCTGGAACCGTGGGTGGTTGGAGCTGCGCACAGAGCACCTGCAGGTGCCCGGCCCTGACTGCAGCCTGAAGGGGACCCAGCGCCACGGGGACACGGGAGACAGCTGAGCCCAGGGCGTGGCATCCGAGCACCCAGACCCAGCTCTGCCTGAAGACCAAGCACCAGTGCGTGAGCCCATCGATGCCCTCGGCCTGAGACGCCTGAGTCGGGTCTCAGGTCCCGTCACCAGGACAATCCAGCAGAGGGTTCGGTTGGGGGCAGCAACTTCCCTGGCCCCTTGGAACCTTCCAGCCTGCCCAGAAACGCAGGGAACGTTTACACCTGCTGAGTTATTTCTCACAATCCTCCTGTGTGGCCTCACCCGCTGCCGTGCAGGGTCATTTTCTTTGGCTGAATCCACTGAGCTGTCAGGGAACCGTAACCGGGGTTGGTTTTGCTCACTTTCTGCCAGGAGGACACAGTTTGGTCTGTTTGAGAACCCAAATGACATAATTATGCCTCGCACATGCAGAGATGGAAAGTTCTTGCTGCAGAGCAGATCGCTGGCACCTTCATTTCCGAGGGTTTCAAGGCAAACAGCTGCCTGGCTCTCCTTACTGAGGTCAGACTGTTGTCGCAGCTGCTTCCCAGGTCCCCTTCCTGCCTCCCAGCGTCCAGGTCCCCACGAGCTTTGTCCTGGGAATTATAGGGGCAGTGACAGCCAACAGCCCTATCCCCGGAGCTCCCAGGAGCCAGGCTCTGGGCGCCTCTGCTGAGCGGGGGCCCCTGCCTCCTGGATGGGACAACGTGTCTCGAGGGCCCGGGGACAGTGTGTGCACAGAGGCTTCAAGGGGAAGGACGCCAGTGCCTCCAGAGCTGGACACTAGAACGACCCCCACACCGGGCAGCCTTGGGGCCAGGGCCAGCCAGGGCCTTCCTGACAGCCTCTCTGATCCATCCTCGGAATAAGCTCCGCAGGCGGCCTGGGCCACTGCTGCATTTCATGTCCCCTCTGCTTTCCGGGGACCCCGGTGCACCTCCAGGCCCGGGGTTGGGGCCACGTCCTAATGCCCAGAGCTCAGGGGTGCCCCGGCCCCAGGTCCTCCCGCCTTTCAGGAGGTGGTCCCTGGAGCATCTCACTCCTCACCCGTTTGAGGGTCTGACATCACCCCCGGCCTGTGATATTGGGTTGCCCGGAGATGATATGTTTCCCTAAACCAAACCCCGGCTTCACCCTACAGGCACTGAGTCCCCACAAGGTCACCCTACACTGCTTTGCTGGTGGCATTTGCTGTTTTCTGAAATTGTCTTGTTTTGCTGATTTATTCGCCTCCTTCTCTCTTGTTTGCCTCCCTGGACGAGACCATGAGCTCCCCGAGGTCGGGGGCTGCGTCTGCCTCATTCTCTTTTGTTTCCCTGAGGCCAGGACAGTCAGTGGTCGGGGCCTGGAAGGAGCTCGATAGACGTGAAATGAAGGAGGTGAGTGAATGAAGGATCAAGTGCATGAGGGAGGGGGGACCTTTGGGCAAAGCTCCCTATGTGTCATTTCCTCCTTGCCTGGCGCCTCTGTCCCCCTGATGACTTGCTGGATTCAGGACCTTGTCTGTGCAGCCAGTGTCGTCCCAGGAAACCGTCTACGATGATGGAGATGCTCTGCATCTGCACGGCCCAGGGTGGTAACCATCCACGACGGATCATGACAGGGCCCGGGACATGTGGCTGGTGTGACTTCAGAGCACAGCCAGGGAAGGGACAGGGGACCCCCGGGGCTCTTCTGGGTCTCTCAGGCCGCGGGCTGCGGGCTGGTCACTCCTGTGGAGCAGGACAGTGGGTGGTTGGAGGACAGGCTCCCATCCTGGGGCTGTCACCCTGGGGCGGGCGGCAGGGGAGGTCGTGTGGGAGGAGAGAGGAGCGCCTCCACTCCTGACGACAGAGGAGGTGTGGAGACCAAACACACGACCCGGTACAGAGCCCTGCCCACCCTCCACACCACCTTCCTCCACCCCTACCTGAAACTCCAAGGAGTTGGGGACCAAGCCTTGCCCCTCTTCTTGTCCTACTCTTCCTGGGGTGTTGTGTTCATCCAGGTGGCCAAGCCACCTGGTCTAAATTCCAGCCCGTGGGAAAGGGGAAAGAAGGAAGGAGAAGACTCTCACCTTAAACCTGGAAGTCAGACTCCCGTGTTCTCTTCCCAACCTGTTGGCCAAAACTTAGTCCCACGCCACCCCAGTCTGAGGAATAGGGGAGAAGCTGCACTCTATCCTAGCAGCCCTGTGTCCCATTGAGGATCTGAAGGCTCTGTCTCTATAAAAGATGGGAGAAGGGACATGGGGAGGCAGCTAGATGTTTCTGTACAGACCCTTGGCGAGATAAATTATCTCACCACAAAGTCACCTAGGCCTTGCCAAGTTCAAGGGAACTAGAACAAATGTTGCCCCGTGGAGGGTCAAGCCACTTCATTGCCTGCTTCCAGCTGGGACCCATGCCTGTGCAGAAGCCAGCACTCCGTCCCCGCTCGGACACACTCTCCCCTTCAGTTGCTGGCTGCGTGACCACAGCAAGATAACTTAGCCTCTCTGTGCCTCAGTTTCCTTACCTATAAAACGGAGATGGTAACAATCACAGGCAGGTATGGTTGTGAGAATTAAGCGAGTTAATTAGCATGAAACATTTAGAGCAGATGCTAGGATGTAGTATTGAAGGCTGTTCATAGGGAGAGAGCCATCGGCATTAATGTTCAGTGTGCACACACACACACAGACATGCACACACCTGGCACACACACTCACTTGCACACACACACCGGGATGCCTTAGCCTGAGCCCTGACCTCTGCCCAGGTGTGCAGCCACTGTGACAGGGCCACTCCCATCCCCTCGGCTCTCAGGTCAGCAGGTCTCCTGTCTCTGCACCTCCCAACAGTCGTACAAGACAAGTGTTGTGGCATCAACCCACTTCTCAGAGGAGGAAGCCTGCACCCGGACGGGAGGTGTCCCTGCCCCACAGTCAGGGGGCCAGTAAACAGCCTGTGGGACCCGAGCCCAGGACTCCGGACGCCACGCTCAGTCGCTGAGCTGTCCCCCAGTCACTACCAGCCAGTGCTTCTGGGCAAGGTGCTGCAGCAGGTGCAGGGCACATGGGGCTTAGCAGGACAGGTGGGTTCCTGAGGCCTTGGAGCTCACACTCAAGAGGGAAGGCGAGGGAGATGACGCCAAGGAAACATGCCCTCGGGGTCACTTCTGATGGTGGTGAGTGGTACCCAGAAGGGAAAACAGAGGCCTGCTGGGAGGGGCCTGGGTGGAGGGGATGACTGTAAACCAGGGAGTCGGGGCCCCCTGCGGACGTGACACTGACAGAGCCCTGGAAGGTGAGAAGGGGCAGCTGTGCAAGGAGCTGGGGACAGCCCGGAGGAGGGCCTGGGTCGGGACGAAGGTGACGCGTCTATGGCACAGAAGGCAGGTGGGTGAGTCCAGGGGAAGGGGGCTGAGGGAGGGGGTGGACAGGCCTCCACGTGCCCCCGGGGCCTGTGAAGCTGGGAACATCTCGAGTCCTCAGGCATGTTCTGGGGCAGAGAGAGCTCCGGCCGGGCAGGAAGGGCCTGCGGGGCAGGTGGGGAGGGCGCTGGGGCGTGGGAGGCGAGCCCTGCTGTCCCTGCCTTCTGCCCTCATCGGGCCTCTGCCATCTGGTCGGGGCACCTCCGAATGAGGAGCAGGAAGCGGGATTGTCACGGGGAACACCTGCTTCCAAACGTCCAGACCCGGGCAGCATCCCGTGCCGGGCTTCCCTGCGCCGCGGGGGTGACGCCGACCGGGCTTCCCTCCCTGCGGTTCCTTCTGGCTCTGCCCACGCGACGTCCGCCCGCGAGCCTCCCCCTCTGTCTGTTGGGTTCTTACGCTCTCCAAGCAGAATGTAAAGACAGAACATATGCAGAACGCAGAATTAGAACGCTCGGATTTGTTTGACTTCATCCCTACAATTTCCCAAATATCCGTGCACTTAAAGAACTCGGCTGCATAAGGAGCCGCCTTCAGGGAAACCATCTAACCACTACTTACAGGAATGGAAGGCGTTTTAGCCAGTTATTCATTTAGTCCTGCGTGGGCGCATCTGAGTGTCCCATTTCGTGGGCGTGCACAGTAACAGGGACACACAGATCCAGGGGCCCCTCCTGCGCTTAGACAACGTGGAGGTTTGCATCACAAAAGCACCAGTGATGTCAGAGGCGCCATGAATCCTAATGAGGGCCCTGGGCCTGGTATCCAGGAGACCTCAACTTGCAACCCAGTCACTGTCCCCCACTGTGAGAACCGGTGGCCCTATTGGAGCCCCTCGCTGAAGGGAACAACATTACATCCAGCCTGACCCGTATTGTGCCACAGCTAATGACCCAGTGAACCTCTGGAGAGTTTGCTGTTTCTTGGCGTCCTGGGAACCGCTGCTGTTTACTCCACTCGGGACAAACCTTTATTAACGTGCAATAATGTGCTCGGGTGTTTGCAGCTCTGGGCCAAGGGTTTCCGTAGACAGGGGCTGGTGGGCCAGGACCCTGCTGGAGCTGCTGCATGCAAATGAGGCCCTTTCTTTACCCTCTCCTCGCCCTGATTTGCATGACTAAGCGTTTCTGCCCTTTTTTCCCCCTAAATGTGTGTTTGTTGATTATCGATCTGTCTCCTACGGAGGGACAAATTATTTACCCACCAGGCAATGACCTAAATTTGACAGAAGCTTCAGCTGTGTCTGCCGTGAACTTGGAGCCAAACAGCCGCACTTGTGCTGGTAGAAATAATTCCAGGAGAATTGACACGGGCCGGGAGATGTAAGGATCAAAATTATGCTGGTCTCCAGCAGACCCATGAAGGGGGATCTTGGCAAAGGAAGCCTTGATGTTTAAGAAGGAGAGAAAAGATCCTCTTTTGTGGTCAAAATCTGGCTCGAATTAACAAAAAACTCAGAAGTGTCTCTCAATGAGGCTTCAGGTTCCCTGGGGAAAGAGGAGACGTCGCTAATTCTGTTCAGACTTGTGTTTCTCAACTCTATCAGACCTGGTGCCCCCCTTTTTTTTTAACAAATTTTTTATAATTTCCACTTGGGTATCTTGAAATAATATTCACAGATGATATAAGTCACCTAAATATCTTTTAAAATTCAATTTAATGGTTTAACTACAATATAAAGAGAAATATAAGACAAATAATGTATGTACAGTCATTTGCAATAAAACAATGCATACCTCAATGTGCAAGTGGTCTGGCAGTGACGACGCTCTGAACTGGTTAAGCTGTAACTGCAGGCTGGTATAAAGGGTGTTGAGTTGGGCTTTCAAATGCCACTGAACACATTGGTGCCCAAGACCTGAAGGTTCCAGGAGGTGAACCAGCACTCGCAGATTTTCCGAACAAAGCAAAAAACAAGCTACCCTTGATTTACATCGCAGTTGACATCCCAGGAAACTCAGTGAGTATGAAAACAGTGCAAAAACCATTACTACTATGATTTCCACATAAAATGGATCTTCTCTTTGAGCCTCAGATCACTGTGAAGAAGGTTCACTGACATGAATCTCCATTGGGACATTTGAAACTGATGCAGGACTCAAAACAGTTCTGTGAGATGTGGGACTGTCGGACTGTCCTGGGTGCTGTGGGGATCTGGGACCCCCAGCTCCCACCCACTGAACATCCATCCCATCACTGTGCCACCGAAGTCACCTCTTAAGTGCCAGCACCCTGTTGCTGAGCACTGCCCCACAGGTCAGCACATGCATATCACAGAGGATAATGCCTTCTCTTATTCACACCTGAAGTTCCTCTTGTCTGTGGCCTTTCCCGGCTAGCTGTCCACCCTGTCCAGAAGGAAGCAGGCAGCCCAAGGACCCCACTGCCTCATGCCTACCCTGCCTCTCCCACAGCCCAAGCAAAGCACAGTAGAGTCCTCAAACTGGGTCCCTCTTGGTCCTTGAAGACTCTGGTAGCTCCATTCCCAGCTCCCAGGGGCCTGAAAACCTCCCTCCTGAACCTCTTAGTTGAGAAATCCCTCGATGACTTCTGTGTGGGTATTGAGATCTCTGCCTACGGGCGGGCCTCTTTCTATTCATCAGTTTGCTTTATTAGTTACTTTTTTTTTTACCAAAACCATATCAAGGTAGGTTCCAACTCAATTCTGAAATAGCTAACATTCCATACTGTAAATCTGCTACACCTTGGTCAGGTGGTCTTCAGATTCTAGGATCACCTGTAGTCAACTCACTATGGCCACCACTGCAATAAATACCTATGGATACATATCCTTGTCCTGGGGGCTTTTGTCTCTACGATATATGTTCCCAAAGTTAGGATTTGCTAGGTAGAGGACTGTGCACATGCCTAAGTTAGATTTGGTGGAGTGGAGAATTTGGCCTGAGGCAGGAGGAGACAGGATTCTTGGTGGAAGAGGTGCCTGAGGGCAGCCTGGGTGGCTCAGTGGTTTAGCACTGCCTTCAGGCCAGAACGTGATCCTGGAGACCCAGGTCGAGTCCCACGTAGGGCTCCCTGCATGGAGCCTGCTTCTCACTCTGCCTCTGCCTCTCTCTCTCTCATTCTGTCTCTCATGAGTAAATAAATAAAATCTTAGGAAGAAAGAAAGAAAAGAGAAAGAAAGAAAGAAAGAAAGAAAGAAAGAAAGAAAGAAAGAAAGAAAGAAAGAAAGAAAGAAAGAAAGAAAGAAAAAAGAAAAGAAAAGAAAGAGGCTCTTACTAGGAAATCAGAAGACCTGAATTCTGACTGAGGGTCTGCAATGAACTCTCTGGGTGACCTTGGGTGAGTCATCTAACTCTCTGGGCTCCCATTTTGAGCAAATTAAGCAGTTGGATTAGCAGGCCTCTAAAATGTCTTTCACGTGAACTTTCTATGATTAAATGAGAACAATGTATGTGACAGGGCTTTCTGAGCTCTGAGGAGGTTGGTAGAGACAATGGATTCTTCCCCGGATGATGCTTTATGTCCATTTGGTTAAACCTGATGCCTATCTTTCTTACACCCCCACCCCGTCCCTCCTTCCACAAACATTACGGAATATCTGCTCTAGGCGAAGCAATCTCCTTCCTAGAAACTGGTGTAAAGAAACAAACACGGTTCTGCCATCGAGGGCATCCCAAGGCCATCCACCGGAGAACGTTCTCTTGGTCTGGGGCTGGAAGTGCTGGCAGTTGACGGCCCTGGGATGTGCTCAGCCAGTGGTGCATGGAGATCAGAGCATAAATGTTCAGGATTCAGTTCCAGCCCCTGTCCCCTTCCCCTACCCCCAGTGTGCTTCCTGGGACCACCTCCTACATAAACAACTTCGCACCCACACCAGTGGCCCTGCACAGGAGTGCACACAACAGAGACCTGGTGAACAATGAACAGCAGTAATCACACCAACATTTTTCAAACACCAACCCTGTGCCGGGTGCCCTTTCAAGAGCTTCACAGGGACTGATTCACCTAATCCTCACATTGGCCTTATGAGGTGGGGGCTGTCACTGAGCAACAGAGGAGGAAGCTGAGGCACAGGAGGTGTAAGCAGTGTTCCTAAGGCTATGGGTTCAGAAGTGGTGGAGCCAGGATTCGAGTCCGGACCGTCTGACTCTGGAGCCCCTCCTCCTAACTGCCTCATGCACATGCACGTGGGTGCACACACATACATATGTTGGTGTGCACACACCCACATGCATGTGAAGCATGCACACACAGGTGCATACACGTACAGGATGAGGACATTAAAGTCCGAGGGCTCAAGTGTTCTGAGCTAGTCACGCAGCTCCTAAGAACCTGAATTTAACCTCAGTGAGTTTATTGTGGCACCTCCCCATCTAAGCAGATAAACAAGTGTTGAAATGCTGGACACCAGGATTCCCTGCTACCCTCGTCCCTACCAGCATGTGATCATCAACCAAAGAGCTGAAATCCAGTCCTGCACAGTCTGTGCAAAGGAACCTCACAGATCTTCCTGGTGATGCTCTAAATGGGCTGGAGGCCAACACTTTTCTCAAACTGGAGTCAGCCTCCTATGGTTTCACCTGTGCTTTGAGACCCATACCTCGGCCTTCTCCATGGGCCATTGTGAGGATTAGGTGACACCTGCGTGTGCTCAGAGCATGCCTGTGATCCAGGGTCACGGGATTGCATTTTCCTCTCTTCTCTGCCTGTTTTCTATACGGATGAATAGAAATGATAACAGCTGCCTTGAGTTTTGTGTTTTAATACTTTAATAAAAATGGGTTCATTAAATATTGGCTGATATACTTAAGCCCGTAGCTATGTGATCCTCTCTCTGACTCCCCTGCGACCTCGGTGACTGAGAGCCTCCACGTAGTGTCATTGTTTCAAAGCGTCCTTGTGCCAAGCACCCAGTGAATGACATCACATGCCAACCCAAGGATCGCCCAGTCTTTGTCTCGCTGTGCTGGGCTGATATGATCCAACATCCCAGGGTGGTGTTTTTTCTTTTTTTCTGACTGTTTACTCTCTCTACATTCAGCAAGAAATAATAGTGCTTGGACTTTGTGTTTTAATCATTTTAATAATGCTCGGGAAGTGGGGTGGCCTGGGGACTCTACATCAGAGGGGAGCTGTCACTGCATAGACAGACCAGGTGGACGAGGGAGAGTCAAGGGCAGGAAGTGGGGAGGACCCTTGGTCACTATGCCTTCAGTGATTTCTTCAGTGTTTTCTATCACCATGGTTTCGTCTTTCTGAGAATGATGCATGGGGTCATCACAAAATACGTAACATTTGGGGACTGGCTCTGTCGCCAGCATAATGCCTTTGAGATGCATCCCATTTATTACATATATCAGTAGTTTCTTCCTTTACAGCTGTGTAGTGTTCCATGATGTGGTTTGTTCATCCATTCACCTGCTGGGGGACATCTGGGCTGTTTCCAGCTTTAGGGTTCTTGTATCTTTGGGTTATATCTGAGGCTTTCACAACAATTACATTCTGGATGTTGCAATGCCCTATAGAAAAGGGCTTCAGACAAAAGCTCTGTTTTGCATTAGGTATGTGTCCTGCAGTGATTAAGACCTGAGGGTTTTAGGAAGATTATGCCCTCTCCTCCTCTCCCCTCTCCTCTGATAGCAAGCCCCAAATTAGGATGTTCACCTTATTTTTTTTTTAAGATTTTATTTATTTATTCATGAGAGACACAGACAGAGAGGTAGAGATATAGGCAGAGGGAGAAGCGGACCCAGGACCCTGGGATCACAAGCTGAGCCAAAGGCAGATAGATGCTCAACCACTGAGCCACCCAGGTGCCCCAGGATGTTCACTTTAAACAGCAGAAAACAAAATATTCCCAAGCCCCATTTCCACCGCTACTACATACCTTAGGTAATCATTTCTTCCCCTTCCTTTTAAAAGGATCTAGGCTATTTTGAAAAGAATAAATTTCATTATGTAAGGAACCTTAAAATAACAACAAAATCCAATGATCAAAGCACAGTCTTCCATTCCACCCAGCCCGACCAGAATACTGGGAAACTAGGAAACCCTCTTTGCCTGCTGCCAACCAGATGTGGAAAAAACTGGGATTAGGAAGGAGGCCACAGAGTCTCTCCACCATGACCGTGTCCTTCTCTGCATACAAGCTTATTTCGTCAAGCCCTGGTAGATTTGGTTTTGTTGGAGGTTTAACAGGATTTCAGACTTGGGGGGTGGTCTCTTCAGATTTTCTCCTTCGTTTTCCTTTTGATGCTTAAAAATACCCCCAAGAAAACAACCGTGGCCGAGAAGATTAGAATTACACAGGATGTAATTCCCTTTCACATAAATGCTGAAGTGTGTCCCCCTGAGGGGTGAGACTTTCCTGGTGTAAGAGCCAAAAAAAGTGAGCTTCATTTAAATAAAGATGCAGACTTTACTACAGAGAAGTAGAATAATAAGCATCAGGGGTGATTTGCCTGTGTCTCTGCACTGGAATGAAGTTGCATGAGGGCAAGAGCATTTCCCCAGCTCCAGACCCCTCCTATGGCTCACCCTCATCCTGGTGGACCTGCCCCGTGCCGGTCTCACGCACCCCCCACCACACTCCCCACCTGGCTGTTCCTGGGTGCGAGACCCCTCACTGCCATAGGCTGAGCCCACCCAGGACTCTCAGGGCTCCTGCCCCTTCTGGTCTGACTGCTCCTTCCAGCTCCTCAGGAAGGGGTGCTCATCGATGCAACAAATTTGACCATTGGTAAGCGATTGGGTACATGGAAGTCCATTATAGCATTCTTTTTACTGTCACACATGTTTGAAAACTTCCCAAATAGGAAATAAAATTGTCAAAAGGCAAATTGCAAACCCCAAATTATAATTCAAAGCAAATGTCAAACAGGCAGCATATGTATTCCACAAGGTGAGTGGTGGTTATAGGGGTAGACTCCCAAGTGGGACTGTCTGCGTTCAAATTTAGACTTTCTGCCTACCAGTATGCTCTGTGACCTTGGGCAAGTTACTTAACCTCTCTGTGCTTCAGTTTCCTCCTTTGTGAATGGGGATAATAATAGTATCTACAGGATGGGGTCTTAGTTTCCTAGGGCTGTTATAACATTGCCGCAAACAGAGGCTTCTTAACAACACACATTTATTATCTTACAGTGCTGAAGGGAAGAAGTCTAAAATCAGTCTACAGTATTGCTTTCCTTCTAGGGGATCTCAGGGGAAATCTGTTTCTTTACCTTTCCCAGCTTGTAGAGACATAACTGCATTTCTTAGTTCAAGTCCCTTCCTCGATCTTGAAAGCAAGCAGCAGGGAATCTTTTCTTTTCCTCGACCACCTGCCTTTAAAAGGCCACTCACTATTACACTGGGCCCACCTGGGTAATAATCCAGGCTCCTCTCCCCATCTCAAAATCCTTAATTTAATCAGGTCTGCAAAGTTTCTTTTGCCGCATGAAAAAAACACATTCACAGGTTCCGGGGATTAGAACATGGACAGCATTAGGCGGACATTATTCATTGACCACGGTGGGTCATTATAAGGATTAAATATGTTGAGGACTTACAGGTGTATCTGGTACATAGTAATCACTAGTTAAGTATGGACTACTAATAATATGATTACTGTTATTACAGAGTATTCATAAATAGATTTTTAAAATATTAAACCCACCAGAAAAAAAGTTGCAGGCAAGTGTGGTTTGTAACTGAAGGAGTATAAATAGAGCCTTCCTTAGAAGAAACCTGGTGTGTGTCCTTTGTCCTCGTTTGACTTTATCTCTTCCTCTTTCCTGCCGGCAGAGCAGTAGGTGTAATGGCTGGTGCTGGAGAGACTGTCTTAGACCATGAGGTAACCCAGGGAGTGAAAGCCACTCGTGGCAGAATGAAACGAAGAAATGTGGTTCCTTCAGAGCTTGGCAGAGCAGAGCCCTGACACCCAGCCTTTGACCTGCCCATCCTCACCTTGTTACATGAGAAAAAATAAATTTATATTGTGCTCAAGCTTCTCTTATCTTGGGCCTGGGTCACTCACAGCAGAATGTAATGCTACTGATACTTTAATTTTAAATCTGTTTCCCATAAATCATAGAAGATGTCAAAGACACGGAGAGGCCTACAAAATGAAATAAGAAAACAGTCTATGTCTAGACACCCAAAGGGCTTGATTGGTCTCTTTTCAATATATGGCACTGAGAGGCAGCCAGTGCAATCATCCCGGTTTGTCCCAACGGGGGTTTCATTTCTTTCTTTTTTATCATCTTTTTAAATGTCATGATTCTCAATGAGGTAAAAACAACATGAAAAGAAGATTGAATTCAAGCTGCAATGCCATGTGTGGAAGGAGATGGACAGATCCAGGTGGAAAGTACCATCGCATGGTGGTTCTGCAGAATGAAGTCCAGACAGACAGGCGAGCCCAGACTAGAGGCTGAGTGCATAGACGGAACAGGGCAGCCTCACCTGAAATACGTTGAGCCCCTGTGGACAGAATGAGAAAGAAAGATCAGGGGTGCCAGGGTGGCTCAGTCGGTTAAGTGCCTGCCTTCGGCACAGGTCATGATCCTGGGGTCCTGGAATCAAGCCCCACATCAGGCTCCCTGCTCAGTGGGGAGCCTGCTTCTCCTTCTGCCCCTCCCCCTGATCATGCTTTCTCTCTCTCTCTCTTTCTCTCTCTCAAGTAAATAAAAAAGCTTTTTTTTTTTTTAAAAAGGGAAAGATCAATCTTTTAAAAAAAAAAAAAAACTATTTTAAAGAGAGAGAGTGAGCAGGGGAGAGGCAGAGAGAGAGGGAGAGAGAGAATCCCAAGCAGACTCCCCATTGACCACAGAGCCCAATGTGATGCTTGATCCCACAACCCTGAGATCACAACCTGAGCCAATATCAAGAGTCAGACTGAGCCACCAGGTGCCCCAGAAGAAAGATCAATCTTGAGAACACAACCCTGATTCCTTCCAGCCCATAGAGGTCCATGAGAACTGGTTTGTGTGGTTTTCATTCTTTCCACATCCATTGAGGAATAGTCTGGAGGAGGAAAGACCCATCACCACTCTGCTAAATTCATCCAGAATTCCAACCAACTCAGCCTAGGACACACACACACAAAAGGTGCTCAGACTGCCACCCAGGCCTACTGAGACACCTTTGGTATTGCTGACGGCCTGTCCGGCTTCCCCCTCCCGTGTATCCCATGGGCCTCAGGGAGGCTCACCCAACTCCAGCTACAGAGCTGCTCAAAGGACAACCCCATCTTCCTTATCTGTGATGGGGTCAGTGTGGATATGTGGCCCACCTGAGGCCAAGGACATCCTAGGAGGCATTTGCTGGGGATTTAGGAGCAATGCCCTTGTTCTTTGGAGAGAGAGTCCAGAAGTGGCTGTGTTTCTCCTGCTGGCCAGGAACAGAGCACAGCAGAGGTGGAAAGACCTGGATCTTTGAGGGCACCTTCAAGTTGCTACACAAAGCTCCCCTGCAGCCCCAGCTCACTCTTTCCTTCCAGTAATATGAGCCCTAAGCTGCACTGCTGGGAGCCTATATGAAATTTGGGCAAAATTGTCTTAGGTCATATTGGATGTGTAATGAGGAGCTGTGAGCTGGTTTTTTCATTGTTTTGCTGTTGTTGTGATTATCATTTGTCTGTTTCTTAATCTCTACTTTTGACAAGAAAGTCCAGAACCGCGTTTGCAAGGTGCTAATGTCTGTCCCCACAAATGTCACATAAGAGAGAACACTACAAAGAGGTGATTCTGTAAGGATCAAGAACAGGTTGATTTTTAAAATACGGTGCATTAAACAATAATCCATGAAAACAAGGGGTGCCTGAGTGGCTCAGTCAGTTAAGCGGCTGGCTCGTGATTTTAACTCAGGTCCTGATCTCAGGGTCCTGGGATCGAGTCCAGCTCTGCACTCAGATATTCTACTTGAGATTCTCTGCCCCTCCCCCAATTCACACTCGGTCTCTCTCAAATAAATAAATAAATCTTTTTTAAAAAATAACTCACAAAAATGATCACAAGTGCTTCTTAAGATAATAAACCGACTAAAATGATTTTTACCTGTGATTAGAGCTTTCCTGGGCTCTATGGGCAGCTCCTTACTTAAAAGGACCTCTTTTTTTCTGTGACCTTTTCAGGCAGTCCGGCTGACCACAATCAGGTAGAAGGTAAAAGCTGTAATCATGTTTCTTGCAGTTTGATTGTGGTTGTTACGTACAGCGTGAGCGTGCCAGAAATACACGGAGAGGCCGAACAAGAGCCGTGCAGCTCACTTCCCCACATTCCCCGTTGCCCAGGGTTTATTATCTGTTACACTTCCCGTCAAGCTCCACTCCCAGGTGGGGTCATGTGATGGGGACACAAAGAATGTCATTGCTCATTTTAGTCCTGGACCCCAGACCATGAGAATCCCTTGGAAAGATTTTAATATTGAACACTTGAACTATATTCCTATTTCCTACAGATTTCCCAAGGTAATTCCCAGTGTAATTCATGTGTATTTTTTTTTTTCTTAGAGAGAGAGAGAAAATAGGATTTTGGTGAGAATGTTAGTCTCGCGAAGCTTCCTCCGGGCACTCCACCCATGGGCTAGACTCACTCCCACGGAAGGAGAGGCTGCATTCAATATAAATGCAAAACGCTCCAGACACTCAGGATTATCTGTGCTTTGCATGAATAGCAACAGCAGTTTGCAAGTGGGCAGGACTTGGCGGGGAGGTCCCTGTCGCAAATCCGCTGCCACACCGCCACGCTCCCCCGAAGTGCCTGTGAAATCCGTCTGAGTCGCTAATTTCACACTCTGGGGACAGAGCTGTGAACAGCTCAGAGCACATCACTCTCATTTATAGCAGTTTCCTTAACCTGCCGACACCTTTTTATGGCATTTATTTTTTTTTTTTACCACCTTTTAAAAATTAAAACTCCCGGTTTTTCTTAATCATGTCTTTAATTTTGTGTCTACAAAGAACAGAGATTTTATTTTGTCTTTAGATATTTTGCAAAGCTTTCTCTGGCTGGATTGCATATTTTAAAAAGCAAAATGAATCATTCGCATATTCCACATTCATTATTCGCTCTCCTGCAGCTTTCTAAATGATATAGGTACTTGGATGCTTCTGTGATGAGCACAGAATGCATTTGAAATGCGCTGTTAAAATATGCTTTTCATCTCCCTTCAGATCGTAAAATGAATTTTCTTCTCTGGGTTTTGCAGACCTGAGAAATACTCCTCTGTTCTAGAATGAGTTGCAAGATATAGGGGAGGATCCTCTGGGACATAGAGGATGAGTCTGAGTTGACTCCTGGGATGAAACTTGTCTATCTTGTTCCCTGATGTGTTTGCTTAGAACCTAGCCTAGTAGCTGGTGCAAAATAGGTACTCGATAAATGTTTGTTGAATGAATTCATTACTCTATTAATGGAAAGTGGTGTTATTTTCCTTTGGGGGGAGGTGTTGCCCTGTATTTGGGTTGTTCCATTTCCTTTGGTATGCATTTCATCTCTAGTGAAATGATGAACTCCCTGAGAGGCTCAGCCCCTTGCCTGACACCAGAGCTGCTCAGCCTCAGCACTATTGACATTTGTGCCAGATAATTTTTGTCACGGGGGGTCATCCTGTGTATTGAAGAATATTTACCAGCATCCCTGAACTCTATCCATTAGAGGCCGGTAGCTTGGGCTACCCCTACCCTAGTTGTTATAACCAGAAACATCTGCAGACACCACCTGTTGTCTCCTGGGGGGCAAATCTGCCCCCAGTAGAGAACCGTTATATTACACCAGTGCCACCGTAAGTGCCAAATGAGTGACCAATTTATCTTTATTGGGTGAGGGAGTGGGCTTCCGTTTTATCTCCCTTGAAAATTTTAGGCCATTGGTCTCCTTAAAAGCTTTCACCTTTGTTAGCGCATCATTCCCTTAGCGAGCACCTGATATATACCATCACCAAGGCGAGGCGAGAGGGGCAGAATAGTTAGGCTGGGTGGTTGGGGGAGGGCAGGCAGGGTTAATAAGGCAGAAACTCGGTTGTGTTCACAGTTGCATCTCCAAACCCATAGAGCATTTCCTGGCCCATTGTAGGCACTTGAGAAATATTTGCTATTGAAACACCTCCAAGAGGACCAGTGTTTGAAACGCTGGAGCAAATGATGATATTGATAATTCTGAACACACTCTGCAGGATGCCTATTTTTATTCTAAAGGGAGAGACGGACAAATTGGCTCCATCAGGGAAATCTAGAAATAGATCAGGGCCCAGCCTGCTTCTGAAGACAATACCAATGACTAACCCTAGAGGAGGAAAGAGGTTCAATGTCACACACGCTAATAGAATAGGAAATGTGAGTCCAAGCAACAATAAATTGCTCTGTCAACGTTTGAAATCGAGAAAGTTTTCTTGAACTCAAGTATTCCAGTGATACGTATTAATCTCTGGGCAGTCTCAATTTAAAAAGAATGTTAGTAATGATAATAAAATAGTAATAATAGAAGCTAACAGTTATTGAATATCAGTATGTGTGGTGCGTTGTTTTATCAATTGCCTATTACCCATGACTCATTCAGCCTCCACAGGAAACATATCAAGTAGAGATTATTATTATCTGGATCGACTGATGAGGAAACAGGATCAAAGAATTCACTTTCACTAAATCACTCACCTAATAAATGCCAGAGTGGCACTTGAACCTAGGCAGTTTGCAAGAAACCCTGAGTTCTTCACCACAGTGCTGTCAACGGTACCAAAAGGTCTTAGATAGAAAAACTATTCCAAGGAATTTAGGGAAGAGATAGTCAGAATGGATACAATGATGGAAAATATCAACAAAGAAATCAAAGACTCTAAGATAGGGAACCTGGTTGGCTCAGTGGTTGAGCGTCTGCCTTCGGCTCAGGGCATGATCCCGGAGTCTTGGGATGGAGTCCCACAATGGGTCCCTGCATGGAGCCTGCTTCTCCCTCTGCCTGTGTCTGCCTCTCTCTGTGTGTCTTTCATGAATAAATAAATAAAATCTTAAAAAAAAAAAAAGACTCTAAGATAGAGCCAAAAGTACAGTGTAGAACTAAAAAATTCAGTACCTGAAATCAGTTTCTTTGATGAGTATAATAACAGGTTGGAAATAGGAGAAAAAGCAGTGAACCTAAAATCAGGTTGATAGAAATTATCCAAATTGAAGTAGGGAAAGAAAAAAATGAATAATTTTCTAAATAAAAAAGAAGAGAGGCCCCACAAACATGTAAGGCAACATCGAACAGTCTCCTATACATGTGATCAAAGATTCAGAGGGCAAGAGAAGAGGTAACAGTGAAGAAATGATACTAGTGGTTATGATGAAGCAAAGTTGCTCAAAATGGACAAAGTCAAGAAGCCACAGATGTAAGAAGCTCTGTGAACACAACGTAGGATAAATACAAAGAAAATCCTATTTAGGTACATCATAGTCAAACTTCTAGAGATTAAATGTAAAGAGAAAAATCTTACAAACCCCTAAAGAAAACATGTGATGTTCAGGAGAACAATCAAGATGGCTGACTTCTCTCACCAACAGTGGAAGTTGTAATAAAGAAGATTTTTGAGGTGCTGCTGGTTAAGAACAACAGGGGGATATAACTGTTATATCCCCCTTGGTTATAAACAAGCCAGTTTATATTTCTACACTCAGCAAAAAATAGTCTTCAAGAAAGAATATGAAATGAAGATATTTGCAAACAAACAGAAGCTGACGGAATTTGTCACCAATAGAACTACCCTATGAGGAATTGTAAAGGACATTCTTCAGGCTGAGGTGAAATGATCCCAGATCTACTGAGAGAGTGAGGAGACACAGGAGGATAAATACCTGGGTAAATACAAAATACTACTTAAAAAATTAAATATTGACTTCAAGTAACAGGAGTGGCGACGTATAGCAAGGTTTATTACAGAACAGACTAGAGTGGCAGGTGGAATTATACTCAAATGTAAAGCTCTTATTTGCTGCATGAATGACTATAGGACCGAGTTAAAGTTAATTGCAATAAATTAAGAATGTATATTGTGGTCTCTGGAGCAACCACAAAAATATTAATTGTAAGGGCTAAGGGCAAGGACTAGAGAGGAAACACATGGAGTAATAAAAACACTTGATGAATCAAAAGAAGGCAGAAAAGGAGAACAGATAAGATGACTGAATACTTTGTAAGAGAGAGATCGTCAAGCAAGATAAATAAGCCAACAAAAACCAGACCCAACTACAAGCTGTTTACAAGAAACACACTTTACGCCAAAATAAGATCTGATAAACCCAGCCACATTAAAGAATCTCAAAAGCATGATGTTAGGCAGAAGAGTGTCTACTCGTGATTCCATTTATATGAAGTTCAAGGACAGACAAAAACTTATCTTTGATCACAGATCATCATAGAAGTCAGGACGGTAGTTACCTGGGGGGAATGTTATGGACTGGAATAGGTCACAAGGAAATTTCTAGTAGTGAAGGAAATACAGTCACGAAGATAAATACGTATTTCAAAACTCAGCACACTGTATATTTAAGATTTGTTTACTGTATACAGATTTATTTTATAAAATCTGTGTATAGGGGTGCCTGGGTGGCTCAGTCAGTTAAGCGTCTGCCTTTAGGTCATGATCCTGGGGTCCTGGGATCAGCCCCTCATCGGGCTCCCTGCTCATCAGGGAGCCTGCTTCTCTCCTTGTCTCTCCGTCCCTCTTCCGACTCTCTCTCTCTCTCAAATAAATAAAATCATTTTAAAAATGTGTGTATGCATATGCACACACAGACCCTTTCTCACCTCGTTCACTGTACCACTGTCCCGGGTCAGGTTTACCAGAAACTGGAGGCTGAGATGGGGGTTAACCAGGAGAAGAGGGAAGCCCCAGTGGCACAGCGGTTTAGCGCCATCTGCGGCCTGGGGCGTGATCCTGGAGACCCAGGATCGAGTCCCACGTCGGGCTCCCTGCATGGAGCCCGCTTCTCCCTCTGCCTGTGTCTCTGCCTCTGTCTCTGGGTCTCTATTAATAAATAAATAAGAAAAATCTTTAAAAAAAAAAAAAAACAGGAGAAGAGTTGCTAAAGAAGTCTCCAGAATAGCACCCATGAAGAAGCAAAGGAAGCAGGGAAGAGTGGAGCAGACCCCACAGGAGCCTCGGCATCCAGATGGCCCTGCAGAGCTGTGCTCGATTGAGGACAAGGAGTGGGGACTTTGCACCCAAGTCAACCAGTCACAGGATATGGGCTACCACTGGGTAGAGGACATAACCTACAGCATGGCAGCTTCCTTCACATGCGGGCAGCCCCCATGAAAGGCTCTAGCTGTGAGTTGTCCTCAGCCAACACTCCTGGCCACCAGGGGAAGGAGCTCCAGGCTCCCGGAGGGGAGGTAGGGTGGCACAACACAGTGTCCACCGCAACCACACTGGTCCGAGCCACCAGGCTTGCTTGCCTGGATGAGCACCAGCCCCCTCCCTGGTCTCCAGGTTTCTGTTCTGGTTCTCACTACTATTTGTTCACCCCACGGAGAGGAAGGATTATTTAGGAAAGTCCATCACAGCACATCAGATTTGGACCTCACAGAAATCACTGCAGTGTCACCCCATCATGTCTAGAAGTGCTTTACTCTGGTTACCTGGTCTGGTAGGTCACTGCCTGGTCACTGCTCTCCAGCCACATTCCAGCTTAGCGACTTTTGTGCAGAAGAAGGTGACCGGCTCATCCTGGTTTGGCTGGGACATCTTGGTGTCACCACTGAAAGTCCCACGTCCCGGAAACCCCCTTTTCAGGCAAGCTGGGATGGTTGGTCCTCAGATTTACTGATGAAATGATTAAAGATTAAACAAGGAACCACAGAGAGGCCAAGGCTTTGGCCTTAAGTGCCAGCAGGTGAACCCTGTCTGCATCAGGGTCACCCAGGGAGGAGCCAGCACATCTGCCCTCAAAGCCCAGCCTGGGATAGGAAATAGAGTTTGACTCCTCCAGGCCCAGGGGACTATCCCCAGAAAGCCCGAGCCTGTGTTCAGGGAGGCAGGATGCACTCCTTGTGGTCGGGCAGTGATCAGAAAGGTGTGCCCAGGTGTGACAGCAATGGATTTACCCAGAAGGCATGTGGCTTGCTCTCTTCACAGTAATTAGAGCCTTCAGCACATTCCATCCACTGAAGGCCTGAGGAGCTTGGATTTGCCAGGACTTGCTGCTCCTGGAGCCAAACCCGGTTGGCGTGCCAGGGCCAGGCGGTTCTCTACAACATGCCCGGCAGCTGTCCCGGGGCCAACTTTTCTGGGTGTGAACCTTACGGACTCTGATATTTGGAAAGAAAGAAAAGGGGGTTGGGAGTGAGAGAAATGAGACAAATTCTCCTACAGCCTAACCTGTTTCGAAGTGAAGCTGAGCCTCATTTGGACTGTCTCCATAGCGGGTGCTCCTGGCATTGCGTGCAGGGTAATTTTCATTGTGTGGCACCATCAGAGACATTGCAAGATATTGAATGTTTCTAGCTCATGGTCAACAGGGGTCGGTAGATCATCCCTTACCCTAACCACAATGACAACCCAAAAAACCCAAAACACAAGTAACATGGGCTTGCATGCAAATCTGAAACTCGAAGTGCCTCTAAAACTCAGTGTGGGAAGTGGTGGCCTGAGAGGGGGTCAGGGGATGGGAGGGGGCCACAGTCCCAGCAGCGCGACAGCCTGGGAGAGGCTTTTCATAGGATACCAGGACATTCAGTCCTGAGCCTGTCAGAGAAGCCCATTAAACCCATTTCTGCAAAGAGAATGGGGATGCTATTGACTGAGCATTCAGCATCCCCAAATTAGACAGTTATAACAAAATTGTGAGGAAAGGGGAGAAGGATTCATGGTTTCCAGCCAGCAACCATTCTTGGAACACTTGTTCTGTGCCAGACGCAGTGCCCGGCACAGTGCCCAGTGTGGGCAACGCAAAAAATGAAAGTCACTGCCAGGGATTTAGGGAGCTCATGATCTGGTCAACACAGAAATGTCATCCACTGCAGTGACAGCCCTGTGACAATTGGTGTTTTTAAATGTGGAGGTGGGCAGGCAGGCTGTTGTGGGTGTTCTATCTATCTGATGTCTTCATGGACAGTAATTTGAAAATGGAATGGAATGGAATGGAATGGAATGGAATGGAATGGAATGGAATGGAATGGAATCGAACAACTATTATCAGAAAGTAAAAGTAAGTAGTGTTCATATTTTGTCTCAGATATGTAAATGCGAGTATATATTGGCTTGTGGCGCAAAATATATTTTATAACTGTGGCTCATGAACAAAAATGTTAAGAAATGCTGACACAGCATAAGCGAGGGGCTACTTTTGTAATAATTGGTTTTAAAGCAGGTATAAAAATGTGTCATGAATTAGAAACTAAACAGCAGATTTTGGAATCACTTGCAGGCATAGAGCAACTATAGAAGCTCCATCAGTTTACATGATTCTCCAACACTCTGGAGGTGGCAGGATGAAATCTTTCTTCTCGTTACAAAGATGAAGGAAATGGAGACTTAGCAAGGTTGAGAGACTCCCGAGAGGTCCCCCCACTGAGAGGCCCCAGCACCAGGCCTGGGCCTGCAGGCGTCCCCCCAGACCCTGACCCGGAGGGTCCTGCTGCACCTGCCACCCCAGAATGAGGCTTCACTTACATCCCGCCATCTCCAGGAGCTTCTGCAATGAAAGCAACAGGTAGGTTGGGAAAACCCAATTTGGGTTTTAGAAAGAGACTCCTCCACCAAGATTTCATGGGCACAAACTCCCCTGGCTCCTCTTTTGCCAGAAAATCTTGCTGCTGGAACCGCCCACACTTTTCTCCAGAGCAATGGACAGTCAGCTCCTAAGGACACCACCTGGTTTGAGCTCAGGATGTGGCAAGGGAAGCAGATCTTCCAGGTGTTTATTCCATCACCGCCTGGGCCCACCACCCCTCAGAGTAAACAAGCCAAAAATAAATAAATAAATAAAAAGAGGGAGGAGGAGGAGGAGGAGGAGGAGGAAGAGGAGGTAATGTAGAATAGAGAAACGTCAGATTTCTTCCAGAAAAGAAAAGCCAAATGAAATAGGGAGGATTGAAACCCCGTCCTAGGTGGGGATGGGCAAGCATCCCCCCAACCCCATTTCTGCTCCATTCCCCACATACAGGGGGTCTTTTCCGCACTGCCCCCTCCCCTCCCAGTGTCCCTTGGTTGGTTGGTTGGTTGGTTGGTTGGTTGGTTCGGGGCATTGCACAGAGTGGGTTCCAGAGGTTGAGCTGAGACAGGGACGGATGACCTCCCTCTTGCTAGAAGGTCACGTGTGTCCATGGCGTGTGCCCGTGTGGAGGTGCGGCCGAGTGGTCAGGGCCACCAGCTCCAGGAGCCCTCACATCCCCCATCTCCTGTGTCGAGAGAGCAGGCTGGATGGGGCGATGTTGGAGATTCCTTCCAGCGCGTGGATTCATCCAACAGGCGCCCTTGAGCACCTGCTCTGTGCCGGGCCCCATTCCAGGCTCTGGGGATGCAGCCGTGATCCCGGTCCTGCCCCCACAGAACTTGCACTTCTGGTGGGAGACACACAATGAGCAACACTCTAGACAATTCCAGGGAATGAAACGTGCTGGGAAGATATTTAACCAGGATGAAGCACGGAGGGATGGGCAGGCAGACTTGGGTGGGGACTCGGGGAATGAGGAAGTGACATCTGACCTCAGTCCTAAGGACAAGAAGGAGCAGATCATAAGAGGGGTCAGGAAGGGAAAATCTCCTGGTTGCATCTGGGGGTCATTTTGGCTGTATAGAGCATGGTGGTTAAGAGCATGGACCCTGGCACCAGGCTGTCTGGGTTCAAATCTCAGCTCTATCACTTACTATGAACTTAAACTACTGCTCTGAGCCTGTTCCCTATTCAGAAATGAGGATGGTAATAACAGGCTGCTGTGGGGACCCAATGATTAGGTCCTCACACAGCACTCAGCCCAGGGTGGCACACGGTGGAATCTGAGTGGCTGGACACTGGGTCAGCAGAGGTCAGAGCAGGCACATTTAAACCAACCCATATTCAAACCAGACCTCTGGGGGCATCTTTAATGATAAAATCACTCCTTCTCAGAATGTTCAGGGAAATTAGTGCTCGGACTTGTAAACGTCTGTATACTGTCTTGACACTAAGTGGTCTTCTAGAAAACCAGCACTTGCCCTCAGACTGGGGACAGCACATGCCAGGCTTGTCCTCACTGGGGAAATGGGTGGGGATATTACTATAATTGTCTTCACTGTGGGGATTTGAGAAGGAGCTGGTGAACCACAGACCCTAAGAGCAGGAAAGGCCTGGGAGATTAGCATGGTGGTTATGAGTCAGGGCTCTGAGGCTAGGCGCCGTTCAAACCCCATCCCCACCACCTAGGAGCATGGACCCTGGCACCAGGCTGTCTGGATCAAATCTTGACTTTGAGCAAATCTCTTAACCTGCCTAAGCCTGTTTCCTCATCTGTAGAATGGGGGTAATAATCATAGAGCCGTTGTAAGAAGCAAGTCTCCTAAATCCATCCATCCATCCATCCATCCATCCATCCATCCATATGACATACCACCACATGAATGTGCGCTATCATCACCTATCTGATTATCAGCACCCAGGGCAAGCGAGGACAGTCTGTGCTTGCCAGTGCAGATTTTCCAAAAAAGACCTCAGAGGCATCCGAGGGAGAACCCTGCCCATCCAGGAATCACAGGGACCCAGAGAGAAGCCGCTGAGCGACCACAGCCCCTATCCAAGACGACAGCTGCAAAGGAGATGTATTTCCCTGTTCTGGTTACACTGCCCTTTGGGGGACAGTGTGGCTATGTCCAGGGCCCCTCCCCCTCACAGACTCTGGGGACCATCACCAGGTGGGCCTCGTCCATCTTTTCCTTCACTGTGAACCCGAATGCCCCCATCCTGCCGGGGTTCTCCTCATTCCAAACCTCCGACTGCCTTCCTGCCCTGTGGCCCTCAGAAAGTAACTGCTCGCCAGCAGGATCGGCACATCCTCGCTGCCCAGAAACCCAGCGGTGGAGGCCAGAGACGCCCCATGAGCTGCCCAGGGAGGCCGGAGGCGCCCCACGAGCTGCCCAGGGATGCTGCAACAGCAGTGAATGGGCCAGAGGTGAGACCGAGATGTCAAAATCAATATGCAGGGGCGTGATTAAAAGACAAGCATGGTTGGCACCAGAACATCACACTTAATGAGCCTGTGCCTACATTTTCACGTGCAATGGGGAGATTCATGACAGCCTGATAAAACTTCAAGAGGAATTAATTACCCCTGCTGCCTGCCCCTCCCCTGTGCTGTTTAACCTGCTCTCTTGCCCCTGCCCCTGCCCCTGCCCCTCCCCTGGGTTGGGGGGGCGGGTCCCAGACTTGCCCACTCATAGTGGGGCCAGCTGTCTGGGACCCCTCTGACCCAGCTGCTCCTGGCCTCTGGGTGAGTGGTTTCTGGCCCCGTCTGCCAAGAAGCTCCATGAAGAGGGCCCAGGGAGCTAGCGCCAAGTTAGGGGAAGGAGTTACTGCAGAAGAGATGGAAGGAGATAGATGGGGTGGGCTATGAGCAGAGTTGGGCCACCCGTAGGGCCCTGAGCCTCCCTCCTTGCAGTGACCAAAGGGAGACAAAGTGACAGAGACCAGTACGTTCAGGGGTGTGGGTCCCTTCCCGGGAGATCTCTGTGGATGGTGCAGATGGGGGGGGCTGGGCAAACAGGGTACAACAGGGCAGCTCCCTGTGGCCCCTTGGGGACCCACTGTCTCTGCAGTTGGCTCCCAGGCTGCCCGGGACTCCGAGTCTCAGCCCCAGCACCGGGGCTCCCACCTCTCCCGCTCTCTGATGGGTGTGACTGGGGTGAGCACCTGCGTCTCCGTCTGGGCTCCTGGCCCCTGCCCAGGACTCGACCTGGTGACCGGACACCCTTCAGCCGCATCCTGCACCTCTGCCCACCTGGAGCCCGAGCGCAGCCTCAGACGGCCGCCCCTCGGGATGAGGACCCAGGACACACCCGGGTCCCCACCCAGGGGAAATGGTGCACAAACCGCTCGGGCCCTCCCAACGCCCCATCTCCTGGGGATGCGCCAGAGGGCATCTGGCGCCAGCCCCCCTGGCCACGAGCACCCCTTCATGCGGAGAGGAGGAGCAGGGGGGGGCACCTGGCTGACCCGGGCGGCCGCGGTTTCCCAAAGCTCCCGCCCACGGACGAGCAGCCTGCCCTCGGATGTGTCCAGGCGGCTGTAACCAGCAGATTACAGACGCCCGGGAACTTGCGGAGTCCTGCCCGGATTTCAGTCTTAAGAAGTGATTTGCAAGAAATAATTTGCCGGATTGAGCGGCTGCCAGGAGTCCTGGCAGGTTGGCGCTTTCTCCTGGAGGCTGTTCTCAGACTCTGGGGCCGGGTCGGGGCTGGGGGCTCCGGGGCCTCGGGGGACACTCGCGGGCTGCAGGGAGCCACAGGGCACACGGGCAGCTTTAATGGACAGTCACGGAGCCCCGCGGGAGGCCGTAGTTTCCCATGTCCCCTCCTAATTGAAGGACAGCGGCCAGTTGTTCCCCATCAGAGTTGACAAAAGATGATTGCTTTGCTCCCAGGGAGCGAACGGGAGCCCGTCAGATGCCAAAACCTGGAGGCCGCCACCTGGCATTCTTTGGAAGTGACCCTTTAGGGAAAGACGGCCGTTGCGAGGGAGACGGTTATTGTGGGGCCTCCATTCAGCCTCTGGAGGGGTCGCTCGGCCCACGAGGGGCAGGAGGACAGTGTCCGGACCTGCCTCTGCCCTGGCCCAGCAGGGCTGGGGGCTTGGCAGGGGGGCGAGGGGGACTGCAGATGCCCGTGGCTGCAGGTCTGGGTGTCAGCGGCTCGTGCTTGACCCACGGGATCAGCCCCATCTCCAGCCGGTGGAGGCCACACTTCCGGCATCCAGGGCCACCCCGGGAAAACAGGGGTCACTGTCCACTCCGTGACTGTGAGCTCATCGGGACAGGGCCATGCCCCATCACACCCCTGTAACTCGTGTCCTAACCCCACCCATGCACCCTCTTCGGCCACCCAGCTGGGATGGAGCGGCCACCCCTCTGACCTCTGCGACCCGAATGGCTTTAGCTCAGTGGGCAGTTGGTCCCCCTGAACGTGATTGATCGGCTGAGGTGGGTCTGATTCTCGGGGGGCAGACGCCCTCATCCCATCCGTCCCTGTAAACCCCACACCACCCAACCCACCCTTGATGGTCACAACCTTAGAAGGATTGTTTCTCTCCACGGGTCAGAGGTCACACCGTCCCGAAAGCAGCCAGGAGATGTGTCTGCTCCGTGCCCCTTGGTGTTTTTTGGAGAAATGTGAATCCAGTGTCAGCGTGTGAAAACCTGCAGATTTCACTTGAGACTCTGATAGCTTGATTCCCCTGAGGTCTCAGGAGATGGGGCTGTCCTGGACCCCACCCCCTTGTGTGGCCATCGGTGGGTGCAGTCCTGCTGCCCCGTTAGACGGGCCCGTGCCCGCAGTGTGCCACAGTCCCCACCGCTCCCCATCGGCTCCCAGCACGAGGCCCAGGACCTGCCACCCAGGCTCCTGTGCTGCGTCGTCCGAGTGCCCCTGGCGGCCATGTGACCTGGGCCGGCCCCTCTGCCTCCCTGGGTGCTGCCTCTCCATGATGACAGTGGTAATAGGACAGCTGAGGATTGGCCGAGTCTGGGTCCACGCCTGCAAGGACCGTGTCTGGCGGCTGATAATCCCTCGGAAGGTGCTGGCTGCCGGCTGCTGGGGTCTTCACTCCTTTAGCCACTTGCCAGGCCCGCCTGGGCCTTGGGGCCTGAGACCCCGCTCTAGATGGAGGGACAGATTCCCTTCCAGCTCTCTCTGCCTCCACCTTCCTCCCCTGCCCCCCACTGTCCCCGTCCCCATCCGGAGGTGAGTGGTGCAGGGCCTGGCGTCCTGCCCCCTGGAGCCCGGGTTCCCACAGTCCTCGTCACCACCAGGCCCCAGACACCCCACGGGTGGATGCACTTGGATTTCCTCCCACGTTGGTGCCTGGATGTTACCCCCGGCGCTCCGGCTGCGACTCCAGGGCTGCGTGGGAGGTGGGGTCAAACCTGCAGGTGTCCTCTCTTCGTCCCCGTTCCTCCAGCCGGGCCCTCCGAGGTCACCGGATGTGGTGTCTCTCTGGGATTAACACACACGCCCTGTGAAGTACTTCAAAAGCCACCAGCCACTGTACTCCAATGACCGCTGGCTGTACTTTTCACGCTGTTTGGCCCCCAACCGCCCCGACCGCGTGCCACACGCACACACACACAGAGCCTGGCCGCCCCACGTTACCACGTGGTACCGAGGAGTGAACAGCTGATGCGCGTGAACGAGCGGGATCCATACGCCCCGGAGCTCTTACACTGGTGGCAGGGGTGGGGCCAGGTTGCCACGGAGAGCGGGTGGCCCTGAGCCGGGCTCACCCTCAGGACCCTGGCCTCTGATCAGCAGGGTCACCCGGGGCCCGGCACGGAGGCAGAGGCGCGGCCCGGCTTTCTGAGCACACGGGACTCGCTGCGTCTGAGCGCTGAGTGTGTGCGGCCGTGAGCGCGTGTGCGTGTGTACGGGCGTGTGCATGCGTGTGTCAGTCTGCACTCGCCCATGTCGGGGCCCACGTGTATGGCGTGGAAACTGCCCCAAGGATCGGTTGGACCGTTTCGTGTTCTCGCAGTTCTCAAGCTGCGAGGGTCCACTGAGGGGACACTCGTGTTCCCCCCCAGGCGGCTCCTGCCCCCCCAGCTCCACAAACGCCCACCTCATCCCTTTCTCTCCCTCTCGCAGTCGCCGTCCCTCCCTGCCCTCCTTCCTCTGCCCCTCCTTGCCCCCCCTTCCCTCTCTCCTTCCCTCTGTGCAGCTTCTGTCCTGTACCTCCCGCCCCACGAGCGACGTGGGCTGATAGGCCCGCAGCCTCACCGCCTCACACGGAAAAGCCTTGCCCCAAGTTTGTACCCATTTCTCAGTCTTGCAAATCCCCCAAATCACGCATGCATACGCACACACATACATACACCCCGTGTGCAGAATGTAAGCACATTCCAGAAGCAAGCCCTCCGCTCCGTGTCTTGGTTTTGGCCTCCCCAGAAGCAGACCCTGCGGTGAGCTTTCAAGGTCAAGTCGTTTATTTGGGAGGTGAGCCCAAGCAACGCCAGGCAGGCGTGGGGCAGGGAGACGGGGAAGGGATGGAGCCAGCGAGCATTCCGCCCATTTCTCCGGGAGAAACTGAGATTCTTCTCTTTTTAGTTATAAGTGTCCTCAGGAGATTCCATAAACTTCTTGACCACACGTTTTGAAGACAGATGATTCATCATCTGGCTAAAGCTGATTGATGCCGATGCTGTGCCAGGCAGTGTCCTCAGCACTGGGCTGAGGTCCCCTGACCCCAGGAGCCTCGCATTCTGCTGGAGAAGACTGTCCCTAGGTGAGCAAGTATGTGAAGTAGGAGAATGGTCCCAAAGCAGTAGAACAAAGCAGCTTCAAGTGAAGAGGTGTCACAGAGTGACACGAGGTAGTCGGGGTCATTAGGATGGTGCTTGAGGAGGACGCTAGCTCCCAGACCTAAATGCTGAGAAGAAGAGCAGGCGAGGGGCAGCCCAGGCCGACACACGCAGGAGGGTGACCTCACAGCAAAGTACAGAGGAGGCTGCTGCAGACTCCGTGCAGAGGTCAGGGGACGGTTGTCAGAGGCGAGGCCACAGGAGCCAGCAGGACCCACTGCTGTGTAGGGACACACCACCCAGGAGTGCGAGCTTCCTCCTAAGTGTAACAGGAGGATTTTTGACTTGGGGAGTTCAGACCACCCCCTGATCACACCATCGGGAATTCACCAGCAAGGGACAAGAGAGGACTCCAGGGGACCTTTGAGGAGACGGTGAGAGGCAACAGGCAGGTGCCCTGGGCCAGGTGGTCACAGCGGGGATGGGAGACAGAGGAGGCTGATCTACAGGGCTTCCTAGTGCCTGGTTGGCATCCTTTGGGCCCATCTCATTCCTGCTCTTGTGCACCTAATATCCTTCTGGACAACCCACCACCAGCCTGAAATCCCTGCCTGACCATTGTCCCTCCCATGGACCGAGTCCCAAGCAAGTCATCACCTGCACCTTTCAGGGCAGCTCTCACAACTGAGCTCCGAAAGGCTTAAAAGTGCAGGTGCATTTAAATGCCTCATGCTTTCCCAGGCTCTGTTAATCACTGTTTTCTGCCCCAACATGAAATGGGGTTATAAGGGGTGTTCGTTTTGAAATTGCCTGTGTGTGTAGCAAATGTCAGAACATTCCCGAAGCTGCGTTCTGGAGAGAAACCTTTTTAGAAGGCCCAGCTCGGTGACTGGCATTAAGTGGGTGTGTAAGTTTTCTATTGCTGTGTAACAAATTACTACAAATTTAATGGCTGAAAAAACACGTATTTATTATCTCACAGTTTCTGTGAGCAGCAATATGGGCTTGGCTCAGCTGGGTCCTCTCTTCCGTGGTGTCTTGCAGGCTGTACTCAAGTTGTTGGCTGGGGCAGGGCCCTCATTGAAAGGCTTGGCTGGGAAAGAGTTTGACTCCTAAGGTCTCATGGTTGTCATCACGAGCTAGTTCCCTCAGGCTTTAGACCTCAGTTCTTAGCTAACTGTAGTCCAGAGCCCACCCTCTTTGACACATGAGTCTCTCCAACATGACAACCTGCTTCATCAAAGCCAAGGAAAGAGTCTATAGTGAGACAAAAGCCACAGAACCATGAAAGTGACATCCCATTACATTTGCCATATTTCATTGCTTAGAATGAAGTCATAGGTCCCCCCCACACACACGCATTCAAGGGGAAGTTGTCATCACACAAAAGCATAAATGCCAGGGGACAGGGGTCACTGGGGGTTATCTTAGACGTTGTCCACAACAATCCATCTTCTAAGATGAGGCCCCAAATTCCCACCTTCTGGGATTCACCACCACTTTAGTAACTTGCCTCTAACCAGCGGATGCGTCAACATTGATGGATGCCAATTCATGATGAGGTTAGATAAGGTAGTGACTTCCATTTTCCTGGAAGACTTTCTCTTTGCTGGATTTGATGAAGCACGATGCTTTCTGGTGGGTGATGGTGCCAACGACCTATGTGGCAAGGAACTGAGGGCCTCAGCAAAATAGCCCAAGGGAACCGAATTGTGCCAACAACCATGTGAGTGAGCTTGGGAGTGGATCATTCCCCCATTGAGCCTGCTAGTGAGACTTCTTCCCGGCTGACCCCTTGATCGTAGCTCACAAAAGTCCTTGAGCAGAGGATGCAGAAAAGCTGTGTCCAGATTCCAGCACACAGACACTATGAAATAATGAATCAGTATAGTTTAATGATAATTTGTTACTCAGCAGCAGATAACTAATACACTGGGTCCTCAAGAAGTCATCACTGAATAACCAAAGGGAGGGAAGAATTAAGCAGGAAACGCTGTCGGAGTTCGGTGAGGCGTGGCCAGGAGTGCACTCAGGCCGATCTCCCTCCTTGTGCCGGGCCCACTGAGCAGGGCCCATCATCTGAGGTCGACCCCACACCTGCACACCTGCGTGTGGCCAGAGCAGGGGCCAGGCACCGTGTACAAGGACTCTGAAAACAGACCCTACCCCCGCCCTCCCAGGCGTTACCGGACACGCGTGGCTCGTCCAGCACTGCCTCTGCACACGCGCAGCTCCCCTGGGCCAAGCAGGCAGCACGGCTGGGACCGCCTGACCCACTGCCCCTCGCCTGGGAGCAGCTGAGGGAACAGCACTTGGATCCCACCCGGGGCTGATGATGGTCCCAGCCTCCAAGACACCCCGAGGCCTCCCGGGCTGCTTGGTAATCAGACCAGGTACCTGTAAGGAGGCGTGGCTCTCATTTCACCTAATTGAAAATCCTCCTCATCAAAGAGAGCATCCATGCTCGGTGGCCCTTTCTTCCCTCGCCAGTGACCATTAACCTTTAAAAAGACGCTTTATGAGCCATTGGCTGAGCCTCATTCTCTGTGCCAGGATGTAATGAGGCTCATAAAGGGGCCGGACTTGGGAGGGAGCGAACGTGAGAAATGCCACAAATGAGAGGCCCGGGCAGAGCAGGCCCTGGGCCACCAGCCACGCGGGGGCCAGGAGTGCGTGCGTCAGCAGCCCCGGGACTCTGGGACGGCCGAGGCCACGTCCTGTCCAAGAAGTGACTTCAACGGAGCCAACGGTGGCAGAAATGAAGGAGGGCCTGTGGTCCCTCTGCTGCTCCCGCCTGACTCAGAGTGGAAGCCAAGCTCTTACAGTGTCCTGGGGCCTGCCCGACTCAGCCCCCCTCACCGCTCTGATTCCCCCGGGCCCCTCCCTCCTCCCTGGCTTCCCTGCCCTCCTGAGTCCTCATCCCAGGGCCAGACCTACCCCAGGGCCTTTTTCTCTGCTGGGAAAGCTCCTCCCCCCGCCCCAGAGATTCTCGGGGTTGCTCCCTCTCCATCACTTTCTCAGGGCAATCCCCAGGACCCCACTTGGAGAACAAGACCCCCACCACATCCTGCACACTCACTGTCCCTCCCCTGCTTTCCTTCCCACCAAAGCACTGGCCAGGACCGCCAGGCCATCCCTCCCACTGATGTACGTTCATGGCAGCATTGGTCTTCCTACGTCAGGACGTCCACTCCCCGCGGGCAGGGATCTCTGTCCGTGTGTCTGTTTTCCTCGCTGCTGTGGGCCCAGTACCCAACAGCGCCAGACACGAAGCAGACACTTCCTAGATCTTGGTGGAAGGCAGGGGAGAAGGCGTGCGTGCGTGCTTGCGTAAAATTACACCGATGGACAAGCCTTTGGGACTCAGAAGAACTTGTTTATTTTAAATACACAGGGTGGAGTTCTAGAACCTGCAGCCCTCCGTTTGCTGAAGGGAAAGATGAAGAAACGCGGGTTATCCAGTGGCACACCCTCACGCCAGGGCCCGAGCTGGCAGCAAACTGGCTGCTCCGGCCCCGCCGTTCACGCGGAGGCGCAGACACAGGAGCCGGGAGAGGGGCGCCCAGGAAGATGCTGCCCCCCAGAAGCCACGTGCACTTAACCCCGAGTTTATGGCAGCGCCTTGCTGGTCGTTTCGGCTCTGCCCGGAGTCCTCCCCGCGGCCCTCCCCAGGGCAGCTCCTCCGTCACCTGGGTCTCAGCTCCCGGGCCCCCTCCTGGGGAACTCCGGATCTAACGGGGACGCCCCCCCATCACGCCCCGCAGTCAACTGTCCTCGATGCCCCGGTCACTCAGACCCCCTGGTCCCGCATCTGTTCACTTGCTGCTTCTCTGTCAGCCCCCGTGAGGATACCAGCTCCCCGCTGGTCTCGTCCACTGAGCCCCTTCGCCTGGCTCGGGGTCAGCACCCAGTGGGTGCTGGGTAAGCATCTGTGCCATGACTGGTGGGGGAGACCCACTGTCCGGACTTTACACTCGGGGACGTGTAAAGTCACACAGGACATTTCCAGTCCTGAGAGCACTGGCAAGTACCACTTGCCATGGTCTGGGGGGTTAGATGTTGCCTGATGTGAAAACTGTTATAAAGACAGGAGGGTGGCCTGGTAGTTTTCCCAAAGCCCCTGAAGCTTTTCCAGACTTCAATAAAAATGTTGTGTTTCTTTCTTTTGAGTCTGTGTTCATTGAATCCCTCAGTAAAGATGGAATATAGCAATTATTTGCTTTTTCTTTTCTCCACTTAGCACACGCAGGTGATTTTTTTTAAAGCTGGTTCCGTTTCTGAGCCGCCTCTTCCACTCAGGAGGACCATGGTGGAGCGCTGCCGGCGGTGTGGCCACCCAGGGGTCTGGAGTCCGGTGACCACGACCCCAGTCCGCCATCTGCTCCTGCTCCCTGCCCAGGTCACCGCACAGCCGGGCCTCCGTGCTGCATGCCGCCTTCTGGGATGAGGAGGGTGAGGAAGTGGCCCCCGGGCTCCAGCAGCTTTGACCTTAACTCATGGGGGTCCCAGAGAGGGTCGGGGAAGAGGCGTCCACTGGGGACAGGACGTGGAGTGGACATTGGCGCTGTGGCCCTGCCGCCTCCTCTGAGTGAAGACTCATCGGTTCTCCCCAGAGGGTTGAAGTCACCCTGAGCCCTAACCCATCGGCCCGACAGCAAATTCCCCGTGGGCTCCTGTGGCTCCCACCCCAAGGACAACCTGGCCCCTGCCCTCCCAGCCCAATGCCCTGCTCCCCACATCCTGATGGTCACATCCTCTTGCCCTTGCCTCAGAACTCGACGTGGATTCTGCTGCCTGTGACCCCAGAGCCCCGTGGGCACAACCAACACCTTTGTCACCAGGGACAGGTTCTCGGAGTCTCAGGTCCCAGGAAGGTTCTTCCTGGCACGTGGGGGGCCGACGAGCATCTCCAGGGAACCGTGGGGCCTCGATGCCCGGGGAGCCCCAAGGGCTGCAGGAGGGGGCCCCTAATGGGAGCCACCAGGAAGACGTGCTGGGACCGGGGGCAGGCTGGGCGGGGGCATTGAGCAGGCCTCGCATGTTGGCGCAGACTGTGCTCACGTCCCCCTCCCAGAACCTCCCAACAGGCAGCCCCTGCCCCCCGCTCATGCCCCGTGTCACCCTGTGTTGACCCAAGGGCTGGCCAGGCCTTCCTCACTGGTCTCCATGAGGAGCCACCAGGACACAGGAAGGGGGCTCAGGGGCTGTGCAGAGAACACAGGGGTGAGCAGGGTCAGGAGCCTGAGGTCCTCGGAGGCTGACGACTGCCCCAGGAATAGCGTCCCTCTGAACATTCAATTAAACATTTATCAGATGTGTTTGCCCAGGAGTGGCTGTCCCCAGGGGGGGCCTGGGTTCCCGTCATTTGTGGGTCACATCTCGCCTCCACTGAGTGATGTGCGTCAGACCCCCTCCGCTCCCCTCCCCGTCCAAGCCTCATTCTCCAGGGCCAGATGTCCCCAGGCCCCAGCGGTGCCGCCTCTGTTGGGGCCTGATGCAGAGCTTGATGGGGTTCGGGTGGTTTTAATCAGAATGGCAAGTTAGAGTCCAGGCACCGGGCTGTGTTGGGATGCCGTGCTGACGAGTCCCCCAGGAATTAAATCCTTTACTAGATGGCACAGGAACGTCCTCCTCGTCTTCCTGGGATCGGCCTCCAGGTGAAGCAGTCGGCAGGACCTGGTGCCCAGATCGTCTGGTGAGGTGTCAGAAGATGGGGCACCAGCGGGACGCAGTGCTCAGGGACACCCTGCCACAATGTGTAGTGCATGAGCCTGTGTCCCCAGGCTCCCCGAACCAGAGGGGCTGGAAGGGACGAGTCTGGAGGGCCTGCAGGGGCCTGATAACCACAAGCCGACTAGGCAGCCCCCCTGGGGGCACCGAGAACCAGAGCTAAGTTCCTAGGCCTCCCATCAGGGAGCAGGTGTGGATTCTGGTGCAGAACAGTTCCCGTCTACACCCTGGGTTACTGATCGTCCTTCTCCAACGGAGTGGGGAGGTCCTTGTCAGACAGGCCGCTGGGACCCCAATGACACTCAGTTGGGTGAGGACTTGGTTTCTTCTTGGTGAACCTGGCTTCCAATCCCCTGGCAGGGAGGGTGGAACCCAGGACTAGCTGGTCCCAGCAATGAATTTTTGGCAAATTTAAAGAATAAAACACATCAGGTCAGATCTGCACAAACACTCTTCAACACGTACGACTCCTGCCTGCGAGGACACAGTGACATGGACCCAGAACGCCCACCAGTGCGGATCTCAGGTGGAATGCCACTTCCCAGCGCAGGGCCTGGGAGGCAAAGCCAGGGGACTTTGCTATCAAGTGACAGCCCTGCCCCTCCTTGACCTGCTCCTCTGTGCTTTCAGGGAAGCTCCATGAAGGGCTGTAGCTCTTCCCAAGTCGGCGCCTGCAGGACTTGCCCGTGTCTGCCGATTTCAGGTCTGATTCCAACCAGTGCTTCCTGAACCTTCGAGAGTTGGTTCCTGCTCCCTATTCATCAAAAATGGTTACCAATAATTGCAAAATACTCATTAAAAGTAACTAATGTTTGAGAAATTTTTTTAAGTGAGTTTCTTAATAAAAATACAGACAGCACTTCATCACCAAGGGGCCAGTTGTCCAAATGAGATAGGTTATACCTTTGGCTTCTCTCTTGTTTCTCTGAGGAACTGAAGTAGAGTTAAAACTACATGGACCTTGGAATCAGACTGTCATAAGTTCAGATCCCAGCTCTGATCATTTCTGTGTGATTTTGGACAAATCGCTTAACTCCTCTGGACTTTACTTTTCTCTTCCATAAAATGGGGGCCATGCCCACCACATAGGGTGACGTTCACAATAAAGGAAATAGTACAAGTGGGACACACAGCCCTACACCTGGCACCTTAGTTCTCTTCTGGTCCTGCGTTCCCAGCTGGGAAGCCACCAGACGTGCTTTCCCTGTGCCTGAGGCGGTCATTAACTCCGGTGATGCTGTCAAGAGCCTCTGAGGTCATTAACTACGGCAAGGCTGTTAAGAGCAAACCACCTCGGTCTCTTTTTCTCCTTCCCTATCCCTAATGCTGGGATTTAGAGACAGCATAAATGGAGGTGCTTGTAAGAGGCGCTGAGTGCTTTGTGCCAGAGGTTTCTGATCTTTGGCATGAGTGTAACTCTTAGCTATCTCAGGAGAAAATGTGCGACCAGATAGCATCAGTGGCAGGTCACATTCATTGCACACTTACTGTGTGCTGTAACAGGTACACATGGGCTCATTAAATCTCACAGCCACACTTCGAGGTCAATTTTATTATCAGACCACTCCATAGACCACTTCAAAGGTATAACCTATCTCATCCATAGATGGAGAAACTATGACAGGTTTTAAGTGACTTAGCCCAGATCCCTGAGCTGTAAGGGGCCCACTGGGACCTGATCCCATGTGTTCTGAGTCCGGGACCTGTGTGTTTCACCCCTGGGCTGCATGACACCTGGCTCGATAGCCACACTTCAGCAGAAGTGAACCAACCTCCGAATTGGTCTTCATTCCAGCTCTAATGAATCTACCCTTACATGGGTCTCTAAGGCGTTGCTCCCAGAAATACTTAGGAAGAATGACATGGAGGGTGAAGAACTGCCCTGTCGTGGGGCAGAGAAGGGCCTCTTGCAGGGTACCTGGTCTGGAGACATCATTGCTCCTCTAACACGCCTTCAGCACCACCTTCCATGAGCCCTGGGGGAGGGTGGGCCTGGGAGGCAGGTGCAGTAGAGGATGAGCGTGAGTCCTCCAGACCACAGGGGGCGCCACAGACACATGCCTCTAAACTTCCATCCTATGAGCCTTTAGAGAATGTTTTTTGTTTTTTGTTTTTTGTTCATTTGTTGGTTTAAGCACATTGGAATGAGATGTTTCATGTGGTACCCAGAGTCCTGACCAAAACAGGGAGCAAGAAAACGGTGGATCGGCCTGGCTCGTTCACATCACCTCTGCACAGGTGTGACGTGTCAGTGCTGGACATCATCCCCAGAACACCTCACTGGGGGGAGGAGGGGAGACAGGGGAGGGAATAAAATAATTTTTCAATTCCTACATTACTAAAATTTGGCCAGGCTCACTGCATATGAAATCTCTTGCTCAAATCACATATAATTTGATTGGCTTGTGAAAGAGAAATCCCCCTGAAGGTTGTTCTGGGTGTTGCTCTTCCCACAAAAGTAAAATTAATGGCCTCTGATGAATATTATGAGTCAGTTCCTATCCGGAAAGGAGAAAGACTCTGATGGTGAGAGTCTGAGCTCCTCTGTTCCCTGAAAATGTCCCAAAAGAGCCCATTTGTTTAACAGGTATTGAATTTGTTCCCTGACTCAGGATCGTATCAAAGAAGAGATCCAGTTAAGAGCTGACCCCAGGGGGTTATCATTTCCTCCGGGAGCAGGAGAGTGGGTGTTGAGGGACATCCTCACCTAGACGGCCAGGTGGTGAGTCAGGATTCTTGGCTACAAGTAATGGAGATGCACCGGGGTGACTTCATCTGCAGGATCTTGAGCCCCACAGACTGGAGGAGTCGGGGAGACCCGGTGGAGACCAGAGGAGCCGGGGGCCCGCGAGATGGCATCTCACACCCGAACCAGCTGACCAGATGCTGCCCTCAGAGAGGAGACCTCCCTCTGCTCGATCTTCTTGCCTTTGCTTGTTCAAAACCAAGTTCCAGGAAAGAGCAGGTGAGAGGCCAGACTTAGACCAGCGCCCACTGCCAGGGAAGCAGTGGGGAGAGGGGGCGCCTCGTCCCTCAGCTTTTACAGTGGACGTGTGACCAGGAATTACCCACCAGCACTGCCACATGGGACGGGAGATTCCCAAAGTAGCCCTGGGGAGGGTGAGTGGCTCGTGGGGAGCCAGAAATGGCCCTGTCCCCTCCATGTCACTTGGGATGGACCATTGTGAGCCTTGAATGTCAGACTAATCGCTCTCAGCTTCTCTCCACAGGCAGGCGGGGTCAGGGGACACACGATGGCTATTAGGGAAAAGGTAACTCTCCGGACTCTATTCCAGCAGAAATGCTGCAGGGCTGTAATCATAGGATTGTTTTTTTTTTTACAAGGAATATTTACAACTTTAATAAAAATGAATTTTCATTTAGGGAGAAAAAAAACAGAGTTTCTGAAAGCTGCAAACCAGAAGCTGAAGCTAATGGATATAAACACCTCCGATCAGGTCATCTGCACACGTTCTGTCCTCACTGTGGCTCCCAGGCTGTGGTCGGTGACCGGGGGGATGTCACAACCGTGGCTCTGCCGGAACGGCCTGCAGGTGCCTAGCTAGGCTTTCCATGTTCTGCAGACCGTCCCTTAAATGGCCCATAATCAGATTAGAGCAGGAATAAATGACTGGCTACATTCGCCTTGTGCAGACACAGCCAACCCACACCCGCCGGTCTCTGCCCGCACTTCTCGGGAAACCCTGGCATTCATCAGGTTTCCATTTTCCCTGCAGTGGCCTCTTTCCTGGGGCCCATCCTGCTTTGTGCCGAGCAGCACGTCCTTGGGGCCTGCCACTGCTTCCCCGAAGAGCACAGCAAGGCCACAGGTGTGGTCAGGCTTTGGCTCACTGCACACTCCAGGGGGCCCTTCCCACTGGGATGTGTGGGGAGTGGTGCCTGGAGGTGGGCATGCCAGCCTCTCCCAGCTGCCCTGCCCTTGGGGCCTCGGGAAACCCTTACCCATCCTGGAACCTCAGATCCGGAAGGCACCTGGGAGACATCTCATCCCAGGCCTCCTCTCCATCTCGTCGGGGAGATCTCTGCTCAGAGTGGCCTGGCCATGCTCCCTGGCCTCAGGTTTCCAGAGACACCCTTGCACCCCATCCCCCGGGAGAGCAAATCTCCACATCACGTCGGTTGCCCCAACCTTGGGAATGAACGAGGACCGCGGGGCCTGGAGAGGAGGCACATCTGCCTGCCAAGGACGCTCACCAGGCAGAGCCAGAACGAATGACCCGGCAGCCTCTTGTAATTCCCAAAGGCCTCTCAGCCCCACGGGTCCCCTCTGACCTTCATAAGAGCTGGTCAGGGGCAGTTGACACCGCGTTCGCCTCATCTCAGACAAATGGATGTGATGATGCATCCCTGTGTCATGTGTCACTAAGCAAGCCAACACTGGCAGTTAAATCACGATGTAATAGCAAGGCCCAGCGATGAGAGGACACCCCCAGATTGGAGGCCTATTAGCGTGGAAAAGTGCCTGTTAGGATCCAGGAGGTTCAGTGTTCTTTCTGTTGCATAGATTCAGAAACGGATCCCAAGAGGTTGTGGCCTGTTGGCGCACACCCAGTGGGGCAGAGGTCAAGACCAGGCTGTGACCTCCGCCCCTTGGTGACAGTCCCAGTGGGTGGTGGGTGAGAGATGTGCCGCCCCGACTGCCTCCAAGGAAGGATTTGCTGCCCAGTGCAGGATGCGTGCTCAGCAGACAGCCTCCTGCTTCTTTAACGCGCCTCCTGAAGTGACCAAAGGACAGGTGAGCGCATTCCGTGAACAATAACACTTCCCGGCTGTGTGTACACGTTCCGAATTTAAAACTCCTGCCTGGGGCTGATGGAAGCAAAGGGAGGTGCCGAGGTATTGGATCAATGGCAGCAGCCGGGAAGCCTCCCCCCAGAATCATGGGAACTGCCTGGGGGGCTGGGAGGGGAGAGGGAGCAAGACCATCCCCATCCACCTGTCCGTCTCAGGAGATAAGACTCGGAGGAGGTGAGAGGCCGCAGCTCAGGGAGCACCGGGAGGCCCTGCCTCCACATCTGCTACAAACCCTCGTGTCAGGAACACAACTTCATTCTTTCCCAGCCAAGGTGATGTCGTGACCCCATTGGTTTCTACATTTGTTGTTTCCATAGATAGTTATTGAAGGCTCGATGTGTGGGAGACACTCTCGCAAGAGCTTGAGATACAACAGGGGAAACCCCCAGATTTCTTCCCTGGGGATCTTACTTTGTGGAAGAGGGTAAGGGACACGTGGCAGACACAGGTGCCCACCCCCGCCAATCCTTCCAGTGCCCCCGCCTCCCACCACGGAAACTGACTCGCTGCAGGTCCATAGGGACCCTCTGGGCTCTGCCAGCCACCTGGTCCCCCCATCACCAAGGGGTGGATCTCCCACCCCAGTAGGAACTTTCGGTAAGTGGAAGGTCTGCTGTTCCATGAGAGGCTGTGATTCCTGCACGACACCTTTGCCACTTCAAGGCTCGTGCCCCCCAGGACACACCGCAGGACGGCCTGAGAGCGAGGCTCTCTTCCTGGAACGCCAGCAGAAGCGGGCCCTCTTCCATCTCTCAGGCGGCCTGATCCTGCACCGGCGACACCAGGGAATGTCACAGGGAGCGTGCAGTTTATCGATGCGGGAGCTGGGGCCCAAGGAGGGAAGGTGGGTGGCCCAGCCGTCACGCGGTGGCGGAGCTGGGACCCGAGCACCTGCCTTGGGCTCACGGAGTCTCAGAGATGCTTCGACGCGTCCTCTCGATGTCAGCATAAGCCTTGAGGCTCGCTCACAAGGAGCCAGGATGCACAACCTGCGGCGGAATCTACCCGCTGTGCCCGGATGACAGCGATGCTTTTGATAAAAGGCTTCTCCACCCCCATGATCTGGGACCTCGACCCCGCTCGCCCTTTCCCAGCCTGCGCTGCTTCTCCAGAATCCTTGCACATGAATTCACACTTGCATCGAGGTCTCCCGTCCCTTACTTCCACCTGCTGGGAGGAGGGTGAGCCAGGGGCCCTATAATAACCCGTTTCCACTCTCTGCTCCCATGATGCTAATTTGACGCCACGGGATCCTTCGTGCCTCGCCGTTACAAAGACGCAATTTCATCCATGAATGAGTCGATGTGGAATGGGAGGACCGGGAGGAGGAGGAGGGAGGCCACGTGTTCCTGACTCCTCTCAAGTGGTTTCTCGTCTCATGTTGATACAGATCAGGGACCGCGGACGATGGTGACGAGCTCCTAAAGCGCCAGCTGCTCACCAACAGGGCCACGGGCTCGTTTTCTTGGCGAGTAGTTGGTGCCGATCGCAGAGGATGTCGGGGACCTTGAAATGTGCTGTGTCCCTGCCAGAGACCTTGAGCTTGAGCTCCACACCGTCGTCCAGATGACACGCGTGCCGTGCGTGTGGCCGAGGGACGCGAAGTAGAGCAATTAGACTCAGTTGCTGCCGGGGGAGGACGCATCGCTAACTGGAGCGCATCACAGGCTTCCGAGAAGCGGCCACGGCGTCCACGGCGACTCCCGACACATGACAGGCAGAGAGGAGCATATCTGGAGCCAGAGGTCATTCTCGCGGGCAAGCGACAGGCCCGGTGACCCGAGGGGAGGGAAGGGCGCTCGGCCACGCCGCAGCACCTCGACGGGGATTCTGTTCTCTGTCGCCAGCCCTAGTCTGCAGATGCCTCGGGGACCCTGAAGGAGGGGGACCGACCCCCTGGCGGAGAACTTGTAGCATCTCCTCCCCACGGAGGAGCGAAGCACCAGCAGCCGGCTCGGTCGGGCAGAAAAGGAGCATTTTGCAGAGGAAACGCGGCGAAGTGTCACAATGGGAGCCCGGGAAGCACAAATACATCTCGCCTCCTTGACAAATAAGACGTAATTAGGGGACTGGTCCTGCTGGGAAACAAAGGCTCGTCCGTGCCCGGCTGGGGAAGCGACAGGCCGAGCGTCTCGTGGAAACACAGCCGAGCGTGGGGCCCTTCATTATTCACAAACGGGCCCGCGACGGGCCTCGTGCCCCCCGATGTCTGTTCTCTACGAAGTCATCCGTCCACCCCGTGAGGAGCGCCGAGGAATCAGGGAGGCCCGGGCTCACCCCCACCAGGAATTCGAATGATTCTCACGTTTCGCAGGGGTGCAAACCGTGACACCGAGGTGCTTTGCACACAGATGCAGCTGTGCCTCCCGGGCCCGCGCCAACAGTCGCCCGGGAGGGATCTGAACACCGGCCCCGGGCGCTCCCCAGTCAACGCCCCCAGGCTGGTCCTTGCGCTCGGAGCCGTGGCCCCCCTGACTCCGCACACGTCCCGAGGCCTCTGCTGGAAGCCCTGCATCCGACGTGGCCCCAGAACAAGACAGCGCTGCTGACACCCCAGACCCCGGCCGCCCGCGCCGACTTCCCGGCTCACTAGTTCTGGCCCCCGCGCGGGTTTTCTCTGAGATGTGACCAAGGCCCTGTAACGAGCTCCGCCGTCCCACCCAGGCTCTCGCTGTGACACAGGCTGTGATGGGGAATGAGGAGGAAGGCGAGAGGCCCAGACCAGGAAAGCATCCCGTTAACACTGGGAACATCCAAGGAGGCCAATCTGATCCCAGCCACACCCCTGCTTCAAACCTTCCAGAGGGCCCTCAGCCCTACAGTCGGCCCAAACTCCCACAGATGCCTGCCCCTCACCAGATCCACCCCCCACACCCAACCCTCACAGGGTCCACGGGGTCCAGGCCACACTGGCCTCTCCTCTGCCCTTGGACTCACCTGGCACCGCAGGGCCTTTGCACATGCTGTTCCCTCCTCCTGGACTATCTACCCCACCTCCAGTCCCACACCTAGTTACCTGCAGCCCATCTGTCAGGTCTCAGATGAAACCTCACCTCCTTGGGGGACTCTTCTGTGTCTTTCATCAGCCCACACTCTGGCCCAAGGCTCAGGTATGGTCCCTCAAAGCCCCTCTCATGATGCCATGAGCCTTTCCTTCCCAGCAAGGACCCCACATGATGACATGAGGTCTTTATTATGTGAGGATGATCCAAACAGATAAAACGGCAATTGTAGGCAAATCCAGTTAACTTGGGTACCAAAGTTTCACAGCACATGTTTGTGATGTACTTAACCAGCAGTCACCGGGGATTCAGTTCAGGCCAGTACTGCTCTCAGGACTCCACACACATTATAGCATTGAATCCTCCACCCCCTAGGCAGTGTGATCACTGTCCCATCTCACAGATGAGGACACTGAGGCACAGACAGGAGGCCCAGGTAGCAACTGGCAGGGGAGGCCCTGTTCTCAACCCCCTCCTCTGAACAAAGCCTTCATCTAGAAAAATGCAGCTACATTTGACAGAAAAATAAGTTTTTATCTCATATTTAACAACTTACGGGTGATAGTGGCAGATGCGCCCTAATTCTTAGAGTAATAATCAAAAAGAATCAAGGGGATCCCTGGGTGGCGCAGCGGTTTAGCGCCTGCCTTTGGCCCAGGGCGCGATCCTGGAGACCCGGGATCGAATCCCACATCAGGCGCCCGGTGCATGGAGCCTGCTTCTCCCTCTGCCTGTGTCTCTGCCTCTCTCTCTCTCACTCTGTGACTATCATAAATAAATAAAAATTAAAAAAAAAAAAAAAGAAATCTTCAAAAAGAATCAAGCTCTAATTTTTTGCATAGTGTTTCTGATAGACTGTAGCACAGTCTCTACCCCTCCCTCCAGGTTTGGCTTCCACGGCCTGGTCGGAGGAGAGTCCTTCCCAAACAGCCTTGGGTTCTGGGAGCCCCCAGGGCCTCTCCCGGCCCTCAGGGTGGGTTCTCCCCTGGACAGCCTGCCCCCCTCGGCCCCCGGGCTTCTCTCCTCCAGGGTTAACTGGCCTGAATCTGCCCCTTCCTCCTCCTCCGTGACTCTGTGGGCGCTGGGTGGGGAGATGTGTGAGCCCACCACGGCCCCAGGGTGGGCCCTGCCCTGACACCTGCCTGGGGACCCCCTAGAGGGGACCCGCCTGGTCACTCGCACCCACGGTGTGCAGAGGACGGCAGCTCGGAGAGCCGGTCGTGGAATGTTCAGGACGTTCACTACCTGCTAGCTTGGAATCGGCCTGGCAGGATTGACAGCCCGGAAACCAGCACCTGCTACCAACCAGGGCGATTCACTCCTAAAGCACTGGGGGACCAGCTCACCCCTGGGGTCGCAGCTCCGGCACAAGCCTGACTTCTGGGTGCAAACCCTGCTGTCAGAGCTGGGCTCTCCCCGCAGCGTCCAGACCCCGGCTCTCCCCTCTGCCCCACTTCCCTGGAAGGGGATCGCCAGCCTCAGAACCGCGGTGGTGCTGAGACCACTTCTCTCCCCAGCACCTTCCAGAAGGAAGGACAGAAACTGGTCAGGAAGGGCTGCTGCCTCTTGACCTTGGACTGAGAGTCATTTCGGATGCTTTCAATCATCGAGAAATCCCTCGCTTTAATTTGTTCATCAAAGATATTTTTATTTTTCCTTCCTGAGATGTTGATTTGGTTCCTTTTTTAGTTTCTTTGTCCATGTGGGAAGTAAATCGCGAACTGCCTGAATGTGGAATGTAGTTAGTGGAGCTGCCTTAATTGGCTAATTTGCTTAAATCTCCACCGGAGCGCAATCAGAAAGTGTCTTAGCAAACGTGTCCTTTCCTTCCCGGGCTGTGGAGCATGGAGGGGGGTGGGCTGGGGAGGGCTGGATGTACCCCCCCATTCACCCTAAATAAAATATCCTAATTTTCACAGGCCCCCCACCGCATCGTAGTGCAGAATCACTGGAGGAGCCGCTTAGTCTCTGCCCGTGGAACTGTGAGTTCCAGGGGGTGCGGACCAGGGGTCCGGAGGCTACACCCAGACCAGCCCCGCTGCCCCTCACGGCTCACCCACAGGCCTCGACCCCAGGGGCCTCCCTCCCTGCTGTGAGGATGGGGGTGGGCCCCCTGATGGGAAGGTGCCAGGGCTTCCTCTGAACAGGTACCAGGCAGAGGGGGACCGTGCTCCCAGACTCGCCCTCTGGGCCAATGTGCAGCCGAGGGGAGAGGACCAGGCGGCCTTTCCGGGCTCAGCCCTGAGGACCCAGCCCCGAGGACCCAGCCCCCCTGCTACAAAGCTCTCTGATGAACAGTAACCCGTGCTCAGGATGTTAACAATCGCTGGGTTCAGGTAGCTCTTGACCTCTCTCCTATGACTGATTGACTTAATCATATTTCTTTCCCAGCGCCTGAATCTGAGATGACAGGGACGGACCTGTGACTTCTCTCAGCCTTGATTTTCCCGTCTTTTGTGAGTTGTTGTTGGAATCGGACAAATAATGTAGGAAGAAGGACCTGACGCAGCACTTGGTTCAGACATTTGATTAACAAATTGCCGCCTTCAGGCCTTCACCCCCTCTCCCTCTTTTCCTTTCTACCTTTTTCTCCTGAATAAGAGGGAATAGTTCTCCAAATCTGTCTGTATTTTACACTTCTGAGGTTAGAAAAAAAAACAAAAAAACAAAACCCCACAAACCCAGTCAGGTCCTTAAATCACAGCATGAGAAACATCCCAAAGGATGTTTTCTTAGGGCAGGGTGGGAGTCCAGCTGCCCGCAGTCTGGACCACAATTCTTGTCCCTTCTGAATCTTTTTTGCCTTGTTTTATTTTATTTTTCCCAACTTTTTTGGTAAATGTCCACCCGAATGAAAAGGTCAGAGTAGCACAGTGAACATCCTTATATCCTTCACCTAGACTCTCCAGCTGACAACCCAAGCCAGGCCACTTGTGGTCACCCCGTCCACAGGCGCTAGTGCGTGTGTCTGTGTGTGTGTGTGTGTGTATGGTTTTCCTTTTCTGGCTAAATCACTTGAGATGATGGTGTAAAGATCATAAGATTTCATTTCTAAAACCTGCAGTGTGTGTCTCCTAAGGAAAAAGACATTTTCCTGCAGAATGTCGGTCCTGTTTTCACATCCATGCTAGTCAATGCCAACACAGTAACACAATCTAACATACAGTCTGGATTTCGTGCTTTCCTTTCTTCATCTCGGGACCACACATGGCAGGCATTTAGTTGTCCTGATCCTTTCATTCTCCTTAATATAGAACAGTGTGCCTTCACTCGTCTCTTAGGATGTTGACCTTTCCTGAACGTTCTGGGCAGGTGTTTTATACCAGAAAGCTGAGAAGTACTCACAGAAAGAAGGGAACAAATAGAAAGGCAGAAAAAGCTATGATGAAAGAGCTTCTATTAGACAAACATAAAAATATTTGGCTATAAAAAATGTGTGGAAAGAAATATGAACACACTGAGTTAAAAAAAAAAAAAAGAAAGAAAGAACCTATAAGTTCATAGTGATACTGAATGATTATTGGGACCAGGGAAGAATACATCTATTTGTTGTATTCTTCTGAGCAAACCAGTTAGTCTGGTTTAAAAAAAAAATCCAAGGGCAACAGTCCAGCACCCGCAGGAAAAGGAGGCTTTGCCAGCAGGTCTGTCCTGTCCGAGCCCTTCTGACACTGAGACCCATCCTGGCTGCAAGCAGCGGCCTCAGAACCAGCCAGAGAGCAGCGGGCTGACGTCTGCAAAGCGGCGGAGCAGAGCGTTTGCTGCAGCATCTGGGCTCTTCGAGGACTACAGACGTCCCGCTCAGCAGCCCAAGCCAGGGATCTCTAAGGCTCCGTCCACTCATCGCACACGTCTCGAGGGGGGCAGCGATGCCCCAGGCACAGCGGAGGCCCCGGGGGATGCAGCAGAGACCCACCCGGCTGCAGGAGCTCCCGATCTGCAGAGGGAGACACAACAAGCGGTGACAGTCGAGGACGTGAGTGTGCCCGCACCCAGTGCCGCCCTCCTTCCTGAAACTTGCCCCTCGGTGCCTTCTTTCTGCCCCTGAGGCTCTCCCTCTGAGGGCTGCGGCTGCAGGAGCCCACGTGGGTGGGAACTGATGTCCCGACAAACAGCCCCCCATAAGGGCCAGACGGGAGCCCCCCAAGGCCTGTTCCACACCGTCACCCACAAGGAGAGACTGGGCCCAAGGTCCCACGGTGGTCACCTGCTAACTACCCACTAGGGTTGATGCCATGATCCTTCTCCTTCCGGTCTCCCTTCCCTGTTCTCCTGCCAGAGCTCCCTCCAGATAAACTGCTCTTCTCACACCCAGTCTCAGGGTGGATTTCTGGAGGAATCCAGCATAAGGCCCTCTGTAATGCATAAAGTCATCAGGTGGTGCCGAGTGGCCTGGAGAAGGTGGAGCTGGGCAACGGTGGAGGTGGTTATGGAGGGAGATGGCAGTCAGAAGGAGCCCGCAGAGGAGGTGGCATTGGAGCAGGTGCCCTACAGGTGAGGAAGCAGCAGTGGACATCTGGGCAAAGAACAGGAAGGGCAGAGCAAAGTTGAAGACCCAAGGGGGAGCACCAGGCCTGTCCCAGGAAAAGCTATTATGGCAGGAGCCGGGGGAGCCCCAAGAAGAGATTAGGGGGCAGAAGGGACCAGGGGGAGCGGGACACTGTCCCCCATACAAAGGGCTCTGCACAGAGCAAGACCAGTAGATGGCAGTTCCTGTCAGAAGAGTAATGGGATCTGTCATCCATATCACAGACACAGAAGAGACTGCAGGGGGGTGCGAGGAGGAAGCAGAGAGACTGGGGAGGACTCTGTTATGACAGTCCTCCAAGAGATGACAGTCAGGGACCTCGAGGAGGGCAGGCAGGTAGACCATGTGGGCCTAGGGTAGAGGGTGTGCTGATATAGATGGTGGGTATAAGGGAAAGAGAAGAGTTGAAGGGTGGGGGTCTCCAGAAGCAGAGACTAAATGTTCTGGGGGATCAACACTTGTGTAGGGAAGTGGGGGAGGAGACCAGACAGGGCAAAAGATTGATCTTCCTTGCAGGCCAGAAAAAGCCTCGGCAAAACCAGCGGGGAGCTCTGGAGTAAGTATGCCCAAATGTCCAGGCCTCTGTACTCGTACCCCATGGAGTGACCAGGAGTGGACCATCCTGGGAAAGGAATGACCAGGAGCAAGAGGACTCCCAGCAGCTCAGACAGACGCTGAAGGAAACATCTTCTGCCCCATGTAATAATTTTACAAGAAAATCTAGGACGTTGCAACTACAATCTAGAGAGGTTGGGGAGATTTTACAAACCAAGATGGATTTTATAACTGAAAATATAAAAGGAAAAAAAAAAGACATACTGGAAATATAAAAATTTGGAATTTTTGTAGATAAAATGATGACAAAGTATATAAATCTGTAAAAGCACTTGTAAGTCAATAATAGACAAAGAGTTCAGTATACAAAAAACTCTTACAAACTGATAGGACAAAGAGGCAGTGGCCATAAATAGACAATTCACAGAAGAGTGTGCCCCAGCTCTGAAACTGCTGGAAATGCGGCCTGTAGAAATAAAAGTACTTCTATCTTGTAACATTTTACACAAAAATGCCACCGCAGTGTTGTTCTTAGTGGCCCCAAACCAGAAACAAAATAAACTACCATTGTAAAGAATAATTCAGGTCTATGCTAGATCAGTTGAGGATATTTCCATGAGGAATTGAGTGATAAAATCAAGATGCAGCAAAATGTTCATTACAGGTTTATATATTCTATTGACGTTTTTAAAGAACTAACTTCTGGCTTTGTTAATTTTACCTATTAACTTAGCTTCTCTGTTTCATTAACTTCAGTTCCTTATCTTAATTCTACTTACCTCTACTTATCTACTGTACTTTGATCTTTTTTTCTAGCATCTTTTTCTTTTTCTTTATTTTTATTTTATTTTTTTTCTAGCATCTTAAGATGGAATCTTAGGTCACTGATTTTCTTCTTTAAAGTTATAAATGTTCCTCCTTGTACTGCTTTAGCTGCATCCCTCAAATTTTGATGTTTTTTTCATTATCATTCAGTAAAACTTTTTTTTTCATTCAGCAAAACTTATTTTTAATAAATTTGAGGAAAAAATACTGAGTCTATTTAGAATAAAACATAAAGCAAATAATCATTCAGTTGATAGACAAATGTGTCCAAAATTACAAGAAGAAAACGGAAGTTACTGAGGTTTGGGACGCTATAGTGTTAAGATTAATTGGGAAAACCATTTTGCTTTAAAACTTGTTAAAAAGGTCGAAAACCAAGTAATTGCCACCTCTCAAGAGTAAAACTAGAAGTTAGTTGAGAATCCCAAGTGAGATACAGGGATTTTGTTTGTTTTAGACTGAGTTGGCCACCTCCTTATCTGCTTGCAGGAGCAAACTGCCCCCCATTATCCATACACCCCTTCTGAACCTCTGTTGTGTGGCAGGCACATGGCAGCTCAGAATTAGGATAACAGTTCCCAGCCTCCCTTGCTGCGATTTGTGGAAAAGTGAGCAAATGCTGCGGAGGTGAGGAGTGTCCACGCCAGGCTTCACCCATAAAGGAAGAAGTGTACCTTACTTGTCTCCTTTTCCCTCTTCTCACTGCCAAAATACAGATATGGGGCATCTGGATCAAATGGATAGAGCCAATGGCCTAGGCATAGTTATGATCCCGTTCATATAATCTCTGGACACAACCTCTGTCCTCCTCTTCACCGCTCCCCTAACCAGAGCAGAGCTCCCGGGGCCCCATCTTTCAGGGTGAACCTGCTCACATTTTCCAAAAAGACAGAGGGTTCGCTTCATGGACCAGAACTGCCACACCAGCTCTGGGGTTCACATGAGGAGGAAATCAACCTGTATCATGTGTCCCATTTAGCCATGGTCACAGTAGCCACAGCTAACTCATAACTAATTCAGAGCCCCCCAGAACTTGGATAAAGATCTATGGATCTTCTGATTCGGGCTCTCAAGACGTTCCCCACAAAAAAACAAACTTAGGGAAGGATAAGTAAGTAGGTTGTAGAGACTTTAAACATAACCCGCTACAGAAATAGAAGGAGCTGATTTTATGGTTGGAAAAAATGAATCTTAGACAGATGAAATGAATCAGTCACCAAAGTTAGAAGCAAATGTTGCTACTAAAGTGTGCAGGTCAATATAAATCTACCCCAGGTGGCAAGTGACACACTCACTGTGGGCCATGTCCTGCCAGGAGATAGGCTGTGACCAGCCCCAAACTTGGTCTACACAGTTGGTTTTCAACGTTAAAAATGAGAAGATTCCACAAGGTATGTGTAGATCAACTCTTCACACTGTACACTAACTATTTTACCATTTTAGTTGTTAATTACACTTCAATGAAGCTGGAAGGAAAAAAAAAGAAGATTTGGCATAAACATCTAGATTTCCAGCTTCCTCTAAAAAATCAAACACACAGAAAACTGGATGTACTTTCCGTTAAGCAACTCATGACCTGAGCAAATCCCTGCTGCCCTCGGTGGGTGGGCCACGAGGCTGAGCTCACTACAGTCCTCCACCCTCTCTGTTGCCCCTCAGCAATGAACCTGAAAGTCATCACTGTTTATTATCTCTCAGGCTGCTGGGCCTTTTCTCCATCATAAAAACAAATCTCTCTACTCATCTCTGTACTAAAAACAACAGAACAAAAAGATAGATCAAGAAAGCCATGTGTTTTAACGAGACTGAGAATGCTTATTTCTTGGTGGAAATGAATTCCCCAGGTATTTACTACACAGACGAAATACAATAGCACTGAAAAAAAATACACTCAAACACACTTCCCGCACATACACCACCTCCCTGGCCTCTGTAAGCATGTGAGTTATGATCCCGTTCCTACAATCTCTGGGCACATCCTCCGTCCTTCACCGCTCGCTCCCCTAACCAGAGCGGAGTTCCGGGGGCCCCCTCATTCAGGGCGATTGCACTCACAGTTTCCAGATGACATCATCACTGCAGGAGCCAAGCCTCTATTTGGAGATGGTCTCTTTGACTCTTTGCTTTTCCCTCCTTGGACCCAGGAAGCAGCCCAAGCCATGTTTGCTTCCCCAACATGTTAACGCAAACAGCCTGCCTCGCAAACCAGAGAGGCGCACGCTACCTTAATTACACGGTTGCTATTGAAACACCCGAGTGATAGACAAAACCCTTCATTTGGGAGGGAAATTAGTTGTACACAAACAAGAACACATTTCATCTTGAATTAAAATCTTCGACACTCCCTTGGCAAGAACTCTCTGGCAGTTTCTCTTCCTTTCTCCACTGCATTACCTCTTCTCCTTCATGGGAGATTTTCTTGGCAAAGGGCCGGACGCTGAGCCCCCTCCCCTCCAGGCCTCTCCTGTAACCCCCTTCTGGTTCCTTCTCTGGCCTTTGTTGAGATCTCAGCTGCTCCCCAACCTTGAGCCTCCACCCGCCCTCCCAGCCCCAGCGCTTCCTGGACGGTGCCCCCTTCCCCCAGCCCCTAAGAGATGAAAGATGTCAACTTGGGGAGGACCTGCCCCCCTCCAGGCCCCGGCCCCGGAGGTGAATGAGTGATTGGACGTGATGAATAACACTCAGCGAAGACACGACGCGGGCAAAATGCTCGCTTTAGCCGAAACTCCCAGATTTATTGCCGAGCACCACAAATAATGAAATCATCAATCTTCCACTGACTTAAAAAGCGAATCCGCTGGGGCAAGTTTAAACTGGGCAGTGGAGAAGAGCTCAGTGATTAGGACTCTAGGATCCCCCTGCCTGCCCCCCAACCCACCAACCCATCCCAGGCCCTGGGGACTGTGCTCACTGGGTGTGCCCCAGCCCTGAGGCCCGCTCTGAGCAGGAGAGGGGAGTCACCAACACCCTGACCTGCCACCTACAGGGGTCTCATGGTCCCTGACCCCAAAACTCTTGACCTCACTAAAGGACTCACACCCTCAGTCCCCTGGGGAGGAAAGTAGGCTTCAGCCCCTACTTCCTCAGACATAGTCACACTTACCTGTTACTGACATAAAACAACTTAATTTTCGTCACTTGGCTGAGAACATCTCAATAACACTCTCCCTGAAATCTGGGACAGGCGTGCATTTCAAGGCTACCAGAATCTAGGACGCTGTTTCAGAACTTTCTATCATCCTGAAGCCCCACCCATCAGGACAGGCACGCATCAGTGAGGGACCCAGCACGGGTAGCAGAGGACACCCCCACCTTATATCCACCATCCACAGGAGCCTAGGAAATGCAAGCAGTAGCTCTGGGGCTTCTGCAGCCAGGAAGCATCAGGACAGAAGTGGACGTGGAGGCTGAGTGCCTGCCCACCGTGCTCAGCACCCACTCACCCGGGCTGGAGTTTCTGCTGTTCCTGACACCAAGCCCAACTCACTCAGGTGCACCCCTGACCCTCAACCTCTCCAATCTGCATACACTGGGTACCAGCATCGATTGGGTCCTTATCCAGTCTTAGCATCCAGGCAGCAACCCCGACGTTGGCCACGTGGCCAGGGGAGGAGGGAGGCTGGCTTCCTCCCAGATCCCACTCCGAGGCCAGCAGCTCCCCTTCAGTGGGTTCCCAAACTGGAACTCAACACAAGATTCTCTTTAAGACTAAGAATTTGGGGGCTAAGCAGAAGTTTGAAAATGACAATCTGCATCACCCTCCAGACAGAAAAGCTGCTAAGTTACATCAACATGTGGTTCCTGCATCTTTGTGGTAGGGTCCCCACAAAGATGATTTTGGAGCCCTTAAAATATGAACATTGTTTATTTCAATAGTATATAAGACTATTAGATGTGTATTAGAAAAAAGCTAGTACATCAAATCCGTAACTTCACTGATGCTATTGCCTATGATGAGTAAAAGGGGTCTTTTTTTTCCCAAGTAAATTGATCTAAAAGAAAAATTTTCGGGATCCCTGGGTGGCGCAGTGGTTTAGCGCCTGCCTTTGGCCCAGGGCGCGATCCTGGAGACCCGGGATCGAATCCCACGTCAGGCTCCCGGTGCATGGAGTCTGCTTCTCCCTCTGCCTGTGTCTCTGCCTCTCTCTCTCTCTCTGTGACTATCATAAATAAATAAAAATTAAAAAAAATAAAAAATAAAAAAAATAAAAGAAAAATTTTCATAATACTAAAAGCAGTGTTATACAGATGATTACAATCACAAAGGTAGCTCAGGGATGCCTGAAGTTAGGGGAACTCTGTTGCAGTCGAAAAATCATGTCGACTTGGTGAATTTAAGGCGGTCAGCAATACCCCCAAAGGATATGGGAACCCATGGGCCTCCCTGCTTCCACACCCCATGGAAAGCTTCAAGTAATGGCTTTTGGTAAGGGCAGAATGATCATCTCTTCTCCCACTTTAAAAAAGGCAAGACATGGGGGCACCTGGGTGGCTCAGTGGTCGAGTGTCTGCCTTTGGCTCAGGTCATGATCCCGGGGTCCTGGGATCGAGTCCCACATCGGGCTCCTTGCAGGGGGTCTGCTTCTCCCTCTGCCTATGTCTCTGCCTCTGTGTGTATGTGTGTGTCTGTCATGAATAAATGAATAAAAATCTTTATAAAAAATAAATAAAAAGGCAAGCCGTGGGATGCCTGGGAGGCTCAGTCGGTAGTGAAGCATCTGCCTTGGGCTCAGATCAGGATCCCAGAGTCCTGGGATTGGGCCCCATGTTGGGTTCCCTGCTTAGTGGGGAGCCTGCTTCTCCCTCTCCCCCTGCTTCTCCCTCTGCTTGTGTTCTCTCTCTCTCTCTGTCAAATAAGTGAATAAAATCTTTATTTTTATTTTTTTTAAATAGACTTTTTTTTTAAGATTCTGTTTATTTATTCATGAGAGACACAGAGAGAGAGAGAGGCAGGGACACAGGCCGAAGGAGAAGCAGGCTCCATGCAGGGAGCCCGATGTGGGACTCGATCCTGGGCCCCCAGGATCACATCCTGGGATGAAGGCAGCACTAAACCGCTGGACCACCGGGGCTGCCCCTGAATAAAATCTTTAATAAATAAATAGGCACGACAGAGTAAAACGATGCTTTCAATAGGAGTAAAAACAGGAAAGTCTGTGTGCAGGAGAATGCAGGCAGAACCAGGAGGCACTGCAAGGGATGCAGGGAGGTGGGAAGCTCTGAGCAGAGCAGAGGCTGGGGACCTGGTGAGGATGAGGTCGGGAATGTGGGACCATGATAAGAAAACCTAAAGCTATTAATAGAATTAGGACTGCCCCCTGCCAAGAGACACACGAGGCATTTGACACTGATAGAAGGAGCAGGGGATCAATAGACTCAGTCGGCACTTGGCTTCCGAGAGACGGTGGGGACAATTTCACAGGAGAAGCCCTGACATTGCAGAAAGTCTAACTGAATTCTTTGCTCAGCTCTGTAGGGTGGGGAGGTTGAGGAAGTGGTTGTCAGAAATGAAAGATAACCAGAATATGTGGTCTTTTTAAGAGAGGCAGAACTTGTGTGCGTGCACGTGTAAATATACAGAGTGAGCAAGAGCAAGAAAGATAAAGAAGTGGAGGAATGAGGGGAAAAAAGGAACCATTAGGCAGGGAATTTAGCCGATTCTCTTTCTGATGGTGCAGCTGGACTTTCTCTGACACAATTAAGCTTGAGCAGCCACCTTCAGGCTGCCCCTTGGAGCTTGCCTGCCCTGAAGTAAAGACACTGGCCTCCGTCCTGAGAGTCGTCCTGAGAGTCGGTGTCCCCACACCCCTAAGCCCGCTGCCTGCCTGGGGTGCCCCACCCCACTGCTCCATCAGGAATGCAGCCCCACACCCCTGCCACCTCCCTCCTCTGACCTCGGAGCCTCCCGCGCACTTCCTGAGACCTTGTCACAAGACAAACAGACACGGCTGTAGTAACGTTACATCCTGTACCAATTCTTCTCCACTCCTTCCCATCACCTCAAAGACAGCATCGTGATTTGCTGCTAATATGCCTCCAGCCCCTCCCTGGGCTTGTCATCCTTTGGAACAAAGACAGAACAGGCCCCCGGGCTGGGGGCAGAATGCAGGCCCTCTGTTCAGGCTTGTTGTTTTAATTTCTATGGTTACCATCCTTTTCCAGCAAGCCGTGCTGCGTTTCCGTCCACTCTGCTGACATAGTTTTCTTTCAAGTGAGTGTTTTCGAGGGAAAACAAAAATGTGTTTATTTAGAGAAAATTATTGAGTGAATGGGGTCAGCAAACTGTGCCCCCCAGGCTGACTCCCTGCTTTTGTAAATCAGTTTCGTCAGCGCACAGATTCCTTCCTATATTGCCTGGCTGAGCTGCATTGGCCACACAATGGCCAAGTGGAGAAGCTGCAACAGAAACCAAGTGTCCCTAAAACCTGGAAGAGCTGCGGGTCTGGTGCTTGGCAGAAAATGCGCGCCCACCCCCTGGAGTAAAGGGTCTTCCTGCAAGTGTGTGGGTGTGGGAAAGGCGACACGGTAGCCTTCCAATGATTCAAACCGGGTAACCCTGAGCAATGGTGAGGAGCTTTGGCCCCAGGGTGAGACAGCACCCCGCAAATCCCAACCCCCATCAAGTCCCTGGGGAAACAGGCCCTACCCCGTGGGGTCCCGATGCAGAGAAGTGAGCTCCTGCGGGAAGGGCGCAGGCCCCACGCTGGCCGGGAGCAGTCACGCAGGAAGTGGCCGTGATCATCATTAGGGGAGCAGTGGGGAGAAAACCCACCTTCACCAGCTGGGAGGAGAGCCGCTCAGAGGAGAGGAACTTTCCTGTGTGGAAACCATCTCGAAAAGCCACTTAGCGTGGGCGGTGTGGTCCCCAGGCTGGAAGCAGACCACAGAGCAGTAGCTGGGAAGCCATACTCGGGGGGTGAGCGGCAGTTTGGGGGGAGCAGCTAGAAGGGACTTGGGGGTGCTAAGCTACACCTGAGGCTGGAGTTGGCAGACACGGCCCAGGCCCCAGGGCAGCCAGAGACTTGCCCACGTGGCCCGCGTCTATGCCTCTGCATTGTCACTAGTAAAATGTGCGTGTCCCTGCGGCCTCTGGCCTGGAATCCCGGGGAGGAGGGACCCGGCAGAGGAGGAGCAGCGGGGACTCCCCGCAGGAGCCCCAGAAGCAGGTGCAGAGGGAGTCATCCCCACGGAGGCGGCAAGTGGGGGCCGAGGGCCCCCCACCCCCGACTCAGCCTCGAATCGCGGAGGCCCTGTGGCAGCCTCGGACTTCCCGGGGATGCGGACTCGAGCCCGGCCGCGGCCCCGCTGGCTCAGATGCTGGGGGCCCCGCAAGCCCGCCCCGCGTGTGCTCCCAACAACCTCACAGGGAAAGCAACAGGCGCGGGTCTGCGGTGCGGGCCGGGCCCAGGACAGACAGACAGACAGGCGGGGGGGTGTCCCGCATTCCCTGAGTTTCCACAGCCAGGTTGCCCGACCCCGCGGCCCGGCCCCCTCCGGTGGTCCCTGAGCTTTGCCGAGGCGGGGCCTGTCCCCCCCAGCATGGCCGTCACCAGCGGGACCACCCGCGCCCACCCCTAAAGCCAGAGACGATTGTTTGGAAGCCTGGATGGATAAACGTTTACCTCGTGAAAGATTTCCTCCCTTTGGTTCTCACTTCTTCCTAAGTCAGTGCCTGAGGCAGCTCTTTCTGGAAACTTCCACTTGCCTGAGCCAATGAACTCCTTTGTGCCTTGGCCTATGGGGTTTTTTTGTCCTTTGCCAATTGAAAACATTCCTACTTTATAGAAACGAGAGGAGGCAGGCCCAACTACGCGTCAACTGTGCAGCCAAGGAAACTGAGGATCCTTCACCAGATGAGCCTGCGCTCGGGCGCTCTCCCAGCCGACGGCCCGAGAAGGAGAGCCGGTGCTCGCATCCCTCCGGCCACCTCTCGGTCACGGTCACCAGGGAAATACAGCCCTGATTCCAGGAGCCGGCGTCCCTGCTCCGCTGAGAGCCGTGCAGAGGGACAGTGGGGAGGGCCCCGCGTGCGCTCTCGGCCACAGCTCAGCAACCCCGGCCCTGTCCCCCGCAGGGCAGCCGGGAGTGGGGGACAGGCGACCTGCGAGCCTGACGCCAACGTGACCGGTCATGCCTATCCCCCGGCCTGGCCGGGTCATCCCCCGAGGAGGACAGCGCTTACATCCGGGCACTGGATCGAGCCTTCTGCAAATGGCCAGGCCAGAGGAGAAAGGCAGTGAGCGAAGGTGGGGCCCAATACCCGCAAGGGCCTCTGCCGCCCTCCCGGGGCTCCCGGGGAACCCCAGGGCCTCCCCTGGTGCAGCGGGCCCCTTCCCGCCTCTGACAGCACAGACAGGTGCCGAGGTGAGGGGACCCCAGGGCAGTCACCCTGCATCGGGTTGGAAACCCCACCCTTGGAGCAAGAGGCTAATTATAGCTCCCGGGTGTGCCGTCTGTCACCTGCTAAAAATAGGCTGCCTTGTGTTCTCGCCTTCGCAGGTGCAGCTGTGTTTGGGGAAATTATGCTGTTTTTAGCACCGGTGCCCGTGGGAGGTGACTGATGCCTCGCCTCTTAAGAACCAGGACCAGACCAAGGACATCCCCCCACCCCTGTGTGCAAGGACCCCTCAGACGGTCACATGTTAACAAGCCCAAGGCCAGGAAAATCTCAGCACAGGACTTGAGCCTCTGAGAGTCTGACCTAGGATGTAGGACATCGCGAATGGGGGGCAGGAGGCACCACAGTTACAAATGCCTCAGAACTTCAAGGAGGAGCCAGCTCTCCTGCAAGCTCAGTCTTGGGGTGCGGCTGCTGGGCTCCAGGTGGGCAGCACGGTGGGCCAGGCTGTGTAGACGCACCATGCTGTGTAGACACTCCATGCACACACCGCACGAGCAGCCCACGGTGTCCAAACGACAGGACCGTGTTCAGCAAAGAACAGCGAAGTGCAGACCTCACGTGGTGTGAGTATTCATTGCCCGGTCCCTGGAAATTGCGTTTCCATCGTTATTACTCACGGCTTGAATCACGGCCAAGCTCCTCGGGTCACTGGCACGCATCTCTGCAAGCGGGTCAGGGACAAGCCTTGGATGGCTGCTCCGCCCAGCTGCGGGCAGATCTGGCTCCACAGAACAGAATGTCTGGCTCCCGTTCAGCTACAATCCGCCCGCTGGGAAGGGCCATCTTTGCTCTAATCTCTGGTTTTATGGTCCCACGTGAGAGAGGAGAAAGCTCTGCGTCCGGGAACCACGGCCCCGAGCCCCTCAGCCTCCCCGCTGCAGGTGGACCCCCGAGTGTAACCCGCACCGGAGCAGAGGCCATCCCGGCCGCGAAGCTACAGCTCCTGCTCCTTCTCACCCGCAGGTGGACACCCGGGCCCCCCACCTGCCGATTCCCAGCCCTTCCCAGGCTCTTGGGAGATGGGGCTCTGCCCGTCTGAGTGGGGGCCGGGGGGCTCAGAGTCTGGACTGGAGCCGAGACTGGGAGGTCACAGGGGAAGGACGGAAGAGAGGAAACACCTGGGTGAAGTATTTTCATTTTGCATTTTTGGAAGCCGGATGTCGGAATGCTAACAAATTTCACCTAAGAAGGCCTCAGCGTGAAACCGTTCACGTGGGGTTACCTGTGCAGGTGGACAGGACGGCCCCCCTGGCCTCCTGAGAGCACAGCCCTGGACACGGATTCTCCGCGTTCAAATCCCAGCCCACAACTCGCTAGCTGTGTGACCTCGCAAGCTATTTACCCTGTCCCTGCCTCGGTTTCCTCGTCTGTAAAACAAGGATGATGACAGTCCCTGGTGCAGAGGACAGTAGGACAGAGCAAAGCAGGAGGTATCAGGAAAGTGCTCAGCGGTGTCTGCCCACTGGGCGCGAGGGTTTGACATGTTAGACACCGTCATCGTCGTCATCACTGTCGTCAGGAAGGCATTTGACAACACTCTGTGACCTGCGTTTCTGGCCTTGTCAGCTCCACGCTGGGATCAACCTCGTCTCCGGGGTCAGACCTGTCCCCGAAACGCAGGCTGGGAGGATGCTCTGAGGTCATCCTCCTCATCGCCCCCAGCAGCCTGATGTCACTGAGCCCCAGCAGGTGCCGGCCCCTGTCCCTCAGAGGGACAGCACCCGACAGTTTGCAGAGCACACGCTGCCTTGTTCCGCCTTCCCAGCACCGGCCCATCTGGACGCTGGCCCGGCCTCGTCCCCACCTCCCTGCGCCCCTCCTGCCCACGAGCAACCCCACCTGGACCTGTCAATGCCCCTCTCGCGGGGACGGATGGGTCAGACCTGCTCCTCTCGGGTCCCGTCTCTGCCCGCGCCGCCCCTCCCACCTGCCGCCCTGTCCGACCCTGCGGTGTCACACGCCCCAGGCCTGTCCCACTCCGGGTGCCTCCACCAGGAGCGACCTTCCCTGAGTACGCCTGCCCTCGGCTGCCTCCTCCTCACCAGACAAGGCAGACCAAGGGGTCCCTCCTCAAAAAGCCTTCCTGCTCCCCAGGCCAAAGTCACCGGCCACCCCCTCACATGTGTCATGTCACTGCTCATTCCTTCTTAAACTTTCTTTAGGGTCTGATATCACCTGTGTCTTTTCATTTTACACATTTACTCTCTGTGACCCCCTTTCGAGTGTAAGTTCCAGGAGAACAGGGACCCTGGCAGTGCTGGTCACCACTGCCCCTGCAGCACCCAGTAGGTGCTTAGTCACATTCATGGGGACCCACGAGGAATCACAGTGACCCAGGCTGGGGAGGGGGGGCAGCGTGCCTTTATTATAATGGACAATCCTAATAACAACATCACCTGGTATTTACAACCTACTTTATAGTTTGTAGGTAGTTAAGCATCTGCCAGCCCTGAAAGAGAAAATGAAACACAAATCCAGACATTTAGCCAGAAAAGGAAGAGAAAAAGAAGGAGAGATTTGAGAATGAGCGAGGGACGGGTTTTCCAGCCCTGAGCGAGAGCATATGTCTCTTCCTAGTCTTAAGATAAAAGAAAGGATACTCAGAAAACAAAAACCTTGAAAACACCTATGCTCTTTCTGAAAGATCAGCCCACAGCTGAGTGTCAGGGAATCTGCAGTAATGGAGGCTTCGGGATTTTTTTTTTTTCTTAATTCAAAAGCAAAAGGAGAAAAGGCAGCAGGCCCCGAGCCCAGAGCTTGGGGTGTCCTCATCTGGCCGCCTGGCGGCAGCTGGCAAACCAAGACCACCATCCTCGCGGCCCCTTCTGCGTGAGGACAGTCAACCTCTCATGGCTTGTCCCCTGAGAGCCATCGGAAGCCACGTTGCCATTCCAGGGGAAATCCCAGAGCGTTCCTACAGAAATCTCCCTTCCTAAGGCCAAAGCCCTAATTCCGGGGCAGCCTCAGGACTCGCCCCGTCTGTCACCCCGACTGGCGACCCTCTGAGGACCGTGGGCTAATGTGGGGCCCCGATTGCATGCAAGGACCGGGGTCCTGAGCGCCCCCGTGCGTGACCTTGCTTACCCTCACCTGGACGTGGCCATACGGCCTCATCAGGGGCTACATGTCCCAGAGGAGCAGAGTCAGGGTGAGGGGTGCAGGGTCCACACTCCAGGCGGTGGCCCCAGGACCACGGGAGCCCAAGTCCAGGCCGCACCACGGCCACCTGCAAACTGTGCCCTTGCCGGAGGAGCGGGGGCCTCGGTGACAGCCCCAGGGGTCAATAAAGCTCTCCCCAGGGACAGGTCCCATCCTCCCGACGCAGCGAATCCAGTGCAGCAGGAAGGACCAAGACCCTCCTGAGGGACTTGGAATTTTAACTGAAGTCCTGAAGCTGGAAGTGTTGGAACCGAGTTGTTCTAAAGAGAGTGCTGGAAACATTCCCCAGCCAGGGATCACCACCCCTGCCTGAGAGGAGAGGGACACCTGGAAGGAGACTCTGGGAGGGAATTCACAAGAGAGGATGCTCATAAGCTGAGAGAAGGGGGTGGGGGTCTATGCAAGACCCTAAAGAGGCCAAGGTGCTGCCAGGAGGGGTTGCACAACTGGGGTTCCGAGACTGCCACAAAACCTGAGCTGAGAGAAGCCTCCCAAGTGCTTGGCCTGGTGTCATTTTGCAACCTCCTTGGGAGCTTCCTAGGGAGTGGGGCAGGGGAGGGGGAATCTTTTTTTTTTTTAATGATTTTATTTAAAATAAAATTCTGACACTTTGGACACCTGGCAAGCTCAGGATGGGGACATAAAGATGGCCAAGAGGGGCAGTGACATGGGAGGAGGGGTTCAAAGACATTTGTCCCACCTCCCCCTGACCTCTTTCACGCAGTTCCCAGAGGAGGACTTTTTAGGTATTTATTTTTATTTAAGATTTTATTTATTTATTCATGAGAGACACAGAGAGAGAGGCAGAGACACAGGCAGAGGGAGAAGCAAGCTCCCTGCAGGGAGCATGATGCGGAACTCGATCCCAGGACCCTGGGATCACACCCTGAGCCAAAGGCAGAGGCTCAGCCACTGAGCCACCCAGGTGTACCCCCAAGCGAAATCTGAAACTGGTCCCTTTCTGCTCTTAAAAGTTTGTATAGAGGCCTTCACTGGGCCCAGTCACATATACCGCCCAGATGGTGTGGACACTACCTCACTGTCTCAGGGCTGTGTCCTTGGGCAGCTGCTACCATGGGGAAGGCAAGCAGAGCACAAAGCCCAAAGACAGGGAGGAGTTGAGAAACCTTGGACAGCCAGCTCCAGGTCTTGAGTCAAGTGGCGGTCACGTCCTTGTGATTACCTCCCCCAACACCTGGTGCCCTGCAAACTGGAGGAAGGCCAACCTATCCTGGGTCCCTGGGGACACCATCCAGCTGCTGAATCAACCCACCCTGAGGTCTGCCTGAAGACTGGTTTTTGTCATAGAAGAAATAAATTCCCTCGCCACCTAAGTCACAGTCCTTAGGGATTTCGGTTACACACCAGCAAAAGCAAGCTAACCACTACGCCATCCCTTCCAAAATCCCTCTCTGGCTCCCCAGCACCCAGCAACCCACACCCTTCCCTGGACCTCAGCACACTAACCCACTGTACCCAATGTACAATTTATGTCCCTGTTCATGTCCCCCGCCAGCCATGTGACCTCCAAGAATAGGATCTGAGCCATCTGTCTCCTTGGCCCAGGGCCCTGCACTTGGTAGGTGTCTTGTAGATTTCATTGCCCAAATGAATGAGTAATTAGAAGCCAAACGTCTCCATTTTTGTTTTCACTTTAGAAACTAGGCAAATGAGATTTTTTAGGTTTCGTTTTTAAAGATACAGATCATTGCCCCATAAACTGCTCTTTCAGGCAGTGTGGCAATATTTTGACATCAATAGCAGTGAATATTAAGATATTTTATCATAATAAACTTCATGCCCATAAAAACGCCTTTCCTCTTTTTTCCAGGTGATCACATCTGAAGACCCAGGAACTTCCTTCCTGCCAATATGCCTTTAACAGATGTAGCACATTCCAACAAACCCATCTGGACAGGTGGCTGCCAAGATAAATATCTACAAAGGGCCCAGGGGACTCAGAGCCACCAATGAGATTGTCAACAATTCATCCCTTCATTAACTGAGGGCTGATCATCCTTTTCAGGAAGAAACTTCAACCTGCAGGGTCCAAACTGGGCCTTCCCAAGAGAAGAGAAAACGAAGAGTCCCCTAGACCTCCTTAGAGATAGGATTTCAGGAAGGGGTGTGATGGTCACATAAAATTAGAGTGGATGTGCCAGGATGCAAAGAGGCCACAGGCACCAAGGGCAGGGATAGCTCTCAGCAGCTGGACCCTGAAACCATCACTGTGGGTTTCTGAGATCCTGGTCTCCCCCCAGAGCCTGCCCCACCCATCGTCTTCCCCATCACAGTAAAGGGCACCCCCACCTTTCCAGTGGCTCAGCCACGTCTACCACAAACACCCTGGGGCAAATATCCCTCACCTCTCGCTGAAATACTGCAGGTACCTCCTCACTGGCCCAGCTTCCACACTTGGTCTTTGGGCAATTTATCCCCCACACATGATCCCCCCATGATCCAATCCTCCATCCTAAACCTTTCAGTCTCAAACTATTTCATAATATGATGCAAATCTCTGTGTTATGTGGGATGCACAACTTGTCCCGGTTTGCCTGGGTCTTTCCCAGGCTTAGTACTGAAATTCTTGTGTCCCAAAAAACCCCTAAGCCAGGCAAGCCAAGAAGGTTAGTCACCCTAGTGTCATGACTGGCAGCTCCTACATAACTCTGACAAACCTTGTCCCTACTCGTCCCACTGGTGTGGTCACAGCAATATTCTTTTTAGAAAATGCCAAGCACACTCCCACCACAGGGCCTTCACACATGCTATTCCCCCTGTCCAGAACATTCTTCCTCAAGATATGCACATGCAAGATGCCCTTAATTCATTCAGGCCTCTGCTCAATTGGCACACCTCAGAGAGGACTTTCAGGTCTCCCAATCTACAGTTGCTCCCTAGAACTCTCTATCCCGATACCCTGCTTGATTGCTTGATTTTTATAGCATCTATTACTACCTAGAATACACACAGTAATATGTATGTGCATGTTGTGTGTGTGCATACACACGTGGGCGTGTCTGTGTGCACACATACATATATGTATGTCTATGTGATTGCACCTGAGGGTGTGCCTTAATGTTCACTGCCCCCTCCCCGTCCACTGGCAGGCCAGCTCCCCGAGACCCAGGCTTCAGTCTGTTCCACCCACAGCTGTAGCTTAGGAGCCTAGGGCAGCACCTGGCACAAGGAGTTGCTGCTGCATGAATGAATTGAATGAGTGATGCCCGCTGCCTCAAGGGAGAAAGAACCCGGAGAGGCCAACAGAAGCCGGCCCAGGGCGCCCGAACCCAGGGGCTAGCCACCGTGCCCAGCATCCCTCGGGATGACCCCTAAAGGGCCCGAGGTCGTCTCAGCACAAGGACATCTGTGGGTGCTCTGGACACGGGGATCGCCGCAGAGCCAGAGCCAGGCTCGGCCCCGAGGGCACCTTCCTGGAACAAGTCCTTGATTGTCGGCTGTGCCGTCTCCAGGGGCCCAGCTCCGGGATGGTCACCGTGGGCAGCCCTGGTGTCCATCAGGACAGAGCCAGACAGTCAGGGACACGTGGAGCTGGATGAGTCTGGGGGCTCATCCCAGGCCACCCACACTCCAGGTGAGGAAATGCAGGTAAGGAGGGGATGTGATCCGCCACAGGCCCTCAGGATGCTGGGGCCAAGCTGGCCAAGACCAGCTTCCTCCCAGGCCAGGCACCTCCCTGATGGAAGTTTCTGGGAGCTTGGCCCTGCTCCCTTCTCTCACCACACCTTATGAGTCAGTAGGGCAGGATTACTAGAGCCCGACTTGGCAAATGAGGAAACTGAGGCACATCCAAAGTAAGTGACTCACCCTTTTTCAAAGGGCTCATTATCATGGGCCCGTAGCCAGGTGATTACAGTGGTGGTGCCTGAGCCCACAGGCTGGGCTGGGTCCTGGCTCCACCACTTTCAAGCTGAGAAATTGCTAGCCCTGGTGTGCCTCTGTTTTTCCACCTGTAAAATGGGTAATAGGCATAATTGACCCTCAACCTTCTATCAGCGGATGAAACCCAGGCATCATGACTCTGGAACCAGATACTTGGTCAACCCACCAGCCCTTCCATTTGCTCCCTCTAGGACCATGGGCAAGTCACCAATGGCCTGCCTGAAAACGGAATCATTGCTGCGTGGGGGAAGAAGACAATAAAAGGTTCTACTCTGAGCTCACTTCCATGTTCCCAGATCCCAAGAAACAGACCTACTCCCTGTAAATTCCTTCATTGACTCAATGATTCTGAGAATAGGACATAAGAACAGAGACTGACCAAAGCACAAGAAAGTTCCTTTCTTCAAAACTGCAACACCTGCCTGACCAGAGCCCACTAAGCTTACAGTTGGTGCTCTGCCAATCTTGCTTCCTTCCCCTCTGAGCCCTCTTGTTCCCCATATTTGGAAAGGCACTCCCTTTGGGGATTTATAGTAGACATTCCATTGCAGCTTGAGACTTAAAGAGTTTCTGAAAGTTCAGCACGAACTCCCCAAAAGCAAATTTCTATTAGCGAGGAAGAGAGAGACTAGATATTGGGTAAGTAACTGGTAGTTGCTGCTGCAAACTCTTTGTCAGGCTCACTTGTTATATCTATTTTACCTCCTAGGCTTTATTTTTTTTTAATTTTTTTTTTATTTATGATAGTCACACAGAGAGAGAGAGAGAGAGAGAGAGGCAGAGACATAGGCAGAGGGAGAAGCAGGCTCCATGCACCGGGAGCCCGACGTGGGATTCGATCCCGGGTCTCCAGGATCACGCCCTGGGCCAAAGGCAGGCGCTAAACTGCTGCACCACCCAGGGATCCCCCTCCTAGGCTTTAATCCAGTGTCTCTCTGCCAGAGACAACTGCCTCCCTCAGGAAACATTTGTTGATACCTAGAGTCATATGTGGTTCGCAGTCACTACTAGCATTTAGTGGGTAGAAGCCAGGGATGAAGATAAACATTCTACAATGCATAGAACAGCCCCCAAACAAAAAAATTGTCCAGCCTCAAATGTTAACAGTCCTGGGGTTGAGAAACTGTGACCTAATCCCTTGGGAGCAGGATAGGGTTGCCAGATTTAGCACAGGACGTACTTATACGTATACTAAAAAATGTTCATTATATACCTAAAGTTGAAATTTAACCAGCTGTCCTGTATTTTATCAGGCAACCCTATCCTATACACCAAAGTACTCTATACACCAATGTTTGCTGTGGCCTGGTCTTTAACAAACTTACTAAACATTTGTTACATGAATGAAGAAATGAACATCTCACCAAAGATGTGCAAGGCTGCTGCGTGCTCTGATCCTTCTCATCAAAACACCTTCCTTGGCCACATGCAGGTGGTTCCAAGGCACAGGGCCACTGTGTTCCTATCAGGCTCGGCAGTACAGATCTCCCAAAGCAGCTCACATGGTTGTCCTCTCAATATCTCCCACCTCAGGGGAGGCCTGGCTTCCTGCTCTGAACCGCTCTGGCTCTGCGGGGCCAGCACTCTGCCTGTGGATAACCCAAGAATGGCACTGTTTGGGGGTCTTTGCTGCTGCCTGCACCCAGGTGGACGCAGACAGACTGTGGCCATCCGTCCCCAGTAGCGTCTGTTAGTGGTCCATGGGGTGTTTTTCAAGGCAAAGAAATAACCCCCAATCCACGTATTGTCTAAGCAGACAACACCCTAGAGCTCCTATAGCCCCAAAACTCACCGACAAGCATCCCCCTTTCTCCGCAGGGGAACCTTTTAAGTTGATGGTGGGCAATTAGACTCAGGAGGACCAACTGCCTCGTTAATCTCACCTAATCTGCATAACAAACTGCAATGTCCTCAATATTATCCCCATTCTTAAAATGAGAAGACTGAGGCCTGGAGAGGTCAGCTCAGGAGCAAAGGCCAGAGAAACGAGAACCTTCCTCCTGCATCGGCTCTGCTATTATTAAATCACCACCCGAACTGATCAGCATCCAAGTGGATTTTCAGGAAGGTGATTGGTAAAATGAGGCGTGCTATCAGGAGAGGCTAAATGGATTTGCACTTACGTTCAAAAGCCCCCTGCGTGTCCCTTTAGAAGGTGTCATCCCACAGAGACCCACAAACTCCGCCGTAGGCACAGAGATGCCACGTCATGCTGCGGGGCTGCATTTCTCACTTGAACGCTCCATTACTTGTGAGCTCACGCTGCTCATGTGCCTGTTTCATCAGAGTGAATCCCTGTGTTTAATCCTTCTTGTCCACTTACCCACAAAAGAACTCTCGGTCCTGGTTAAGCAACTCCACAAACTGCAAGACAATTACGGGCGTTCGTAGAACAGGGTCCTAACCCGAGGCTGCCCCCACCCCACTTCCACCGATAAGAAGTCTGATAACATCTCACTGGCCTCCAGCCCCCAGGAGGGTACAATTACACCTGTTTATAATTCCTCCCGCCTCCCAAACTAGCTTCTTATTCCTGAACATGCACTTTTAGGCATCGGGCATTCGTATAAATTACACTATACAATTATTTGTAATTAAGGGAGGAAACATTGTATGTGCTGCAAAAGACGAGTCGTTTTGCTGGAGTAAATCATGTCTACGCCAGTGTACAGGCCCGGAGAGGCAGCACGAAACACAATTAACTTTCTTCTGACTTAATGGGAGTTCATGTTGCTATTTTTCATAATCATAATATCTCAAGACATATAAACAGTTTTTCTCTACTGTAATTGCATTTCTACCAACAAGATAGCTTGGGTTTAACCAAAATCTTGGGCAGAATTAACCCACAGAGCACTCGATGTGAATGATGCTGGGATTTTGTTGTAAAGCCCATGCGCACTGGCCCTGCTCCGGAGCTAAGTTTGATCATGATCCCCTGAGGGAGACAGACAGCCTCTTCTGCTCTTCTGGAAACAAGGCGACCCAATTTCAAGAGCCATTAAAGCCACCTGTGTCCCTATTCTGTGCCCTGGTGCTCTAGAGCATCCAAACGCATCCCAGGCCACATTTTCCCTATCTCTAACATTTCTCCTTTATACATCAATTTGATTGAGATGCATTAAAAGCTTGACTTTTACCACTCTCATAAAATCCCATCTGGTCCAAGCTCCAACCCATACTTAGCCAGAAAGTGCTCGGACAAAAACGGTTCAGATTGTATTTCAGCCTCCTAATGGAAAGATACACACAGCAGCAGTGATTTTTGTCACTGGGCATATGTCAGGTATTCTTTGCAAAATGCCTCCAAGAAAGACACAGAGGGGGGAAAAAAGAGGTTTATATCCATCAACAGAGAAGTCCCCTCGAGGTTAAACCAGAGAGGGGGTGGGGAGTCAGTACTGGCAGGAGGAGCCTGAAAAGCCTGGTTATCCAGCCAGGACTCTCATAGAGAGAGGTGCCCTCAGGGTCAGCCGCGAGGGACAGGAGAGCAGAGAGGCTGTCCGGGGCCAGGCAGTTGGAGACAGGCCGGGGCTGGACTGTCAGGAGGCCAGAGGGTCCTGAGAATCACACTGGGGCCCCACCCGGGCCCTGCACAGTGGCTGAGCGACTTCCCAGGCTGGGGGACATCTGAGCCCCTGAGTCCCCCTCGTCTCCCAGGCACACACTGAGCCCCCTCCTGCCTGGAAGGGAGCTGGAAAAGTCAGGCTGAGGCCTCAGACCCAGAGGACCAGGGAGTTTGCTGTGAATTATGGGAGTGAGACGTGGCCAGAGGGCGCTTTGCAGACCTTTGACTCTGGGAGCCTCTGAGCTGGTGAGTTAAGTCCTCACCTGAAACCGGATCCACAGCGTCTGCCTACAGTGAGGACATGTGCTTGCACACGCACTTGCACACAAGGCACCCAAACGCAAACCCATGCACACGTGCGCATGTGCACGCAGGTACCCCAGAGGCACTCACAACCCAGACCTGTCCTCTTCTCCCTAAGGAAGGGCACAGGGCAAACACAGACATCACCATGTCTGGTTTTTGAAGAGCTAACAGTTGGGGGAGGGATCAATCAAGTGACATTTCCACTCATCCCCGCACACAGTCCCCTTCTCTTGTGGGTCTATTTGCCCTTGCCTCCACTATTGTGATTCCCTGGTGGGGAGAATGGGATGGAGCAGAAAATTGTGGGCAGAGCTCAGTCTGGGGTAGTGAGTCTGAAGGAACTCAGTGTGTGGCAACACAGTGGTTTTCAAAACCGTTTGCCCCAGTGTACACACAGATACACAGATTTGCCAGATCTAAGAGAAAAAAATATATATTTCAGATAAACAAAGAATAACTCTTTAGTATATGTATCAAATATTACATGAAATATGGTTATACTAAAAAATTATTTGTTTATCTGAAACTCACATTTAACTGAAATCTCTGCATTTTCTCTGGCAAACCTACCCTCCTTGGGCTCCCTTCCACATACAATTAATACACTTTTCTCCCAATGATATCTAGGACCTAAAATAAAAGGCGTTAAAAGTCAGATATTACCTCTCCTCCTCCTCTCAACCCCGACCCACGGGACTCGTGCAGTAGAAAGTGTTTGTCTCCTAAACCCAAGCACAGCTTCATCTGGATCCAAATCCTCTTGCCAGCCTTGTGACCTTGAACAAGAAAGACCCTTTACCTTTCTAAACATCCATTTGCCTATAAGATTCAGCTTACGCTTGAGTCCGGGTATTTGCACATCTGTGCATGCCCGGGTGTCCACCCCGGCCCCCTCCATCCACCCCAGCCTCTGCCCCTCAGTGCCACCCTCCCTTCCTTTGGGGCAGTGAAGGGGAGGCTGCTCTTGAGCAGGTGCTCTGGGGACAGAGAAGCAAGTAAGATGGGCTTTCCCTGGAGGACACCAGCGTCTCTCCCCAGAGCACCAAGAGTCACTCTCATCTCGTGGTTAATAGTGAAGGGGATTCACTGGAACCACTGGAGGGCTTTAATTAAATGAAAGCCATTCCTACCTGTGTAAAGGGGGTGGGGAGGACAGAGGCCACTCACCTTGTCAGACAGGTTCTCCCAGCTTTGCTTGTCCTAATCCTGGAGGAGAGAACACTCCTCAAAACAGCCTGTCTGGGGGTGTGACTTAGGGTTCTACTAAGCATCTCGAAGGGCACCCCTGGCAGGCCTGGCTGATACCAGGCTCATTGCACATTTATTTGCACATGAAGGATCTGGCTTCCTGGGGCCAAGCTCACGTACAAGCCACAGTTGAGGGGTGGGTGTGAGGTTTAGTCTTTGTATATTTGCGTATATTTGCTGCTTTGTTTGCATTCCTTTTTTTGAATTTGAATTCTTTTGGAACATGACTAACATATTAAGTTTCAAAACTTACAGGCTGAATGATGAGTTAACCATGAAAAGCCTGACTTGGAGGAGACCAGTGTGCCTATGTGTGTGTGCGTGCATGAGTGCATGTGTGCACACATGTGTGTCCACAAGAGCCTTTGTGTGTCTATCTGCCCAGAATGTAGCTCCCATTTAATGATCTTAAAGATCCAGCTCATATATTTGCAAAAGCAAATCAACACAGAGGGGGCATCCACTGATATTTGGAGGTCCTTCACTCCGACTTGGGCATGACTTTTCTCTCTCAGCCTCGAACCGGTGAATGTAAGTGTTGAGACCTGCAACACACGGATTGTTTCCAGTCTGCTAATTTCAGCTGGATGGGGAGTATTCCTCACCCATCCTGTCCAAGGACAAACATCACTTCTTAGACATCATCTTCCTCAAAAGGAGGGCATTCCCTCCACAGAGACCACTGTCTTAAATGCTCCCTACTCACTTAACATCGCCCAGTGGCTCTGGCTTCTGACCCAAAGCTTCATCGTATGAAAAACTTGGTCCATAGCTTTGTGTACCTCAACCCTACTTGAGACTCAGCTAAACTCTATCCCAGCCCCAGAATCATTGGATGAGCAGATCGCACGTGTGGGAGGTGATGGGTGGAGCCATCCCCTGGGAACCGAGAGCAGCACCCAAGCCGTGTTTGGCCAAGTGGAGGGCAGATGTGTTGGGGGGAGAGGTCTGCCAACAGTTTCCTCACTGGCTCACAGTCAGGGTCCCGAGGGTCACTTGACCCACGTCAGTGTCCACAGGAGGGGACTTTTCTGGCTAAAAGGTTGAGAAAGTTATTAATACTCAGAAGTTCAGGAGCAGTTCCTACTCTGGTGAAAATCAGCCCAAAAAGCTGTTCGTGACCTGCTCTAGAGATGGATACTATCCAGAAGATACTAAACCTCTGAATGCAGTGAATCTATTTCAGAGAACAGGGAACCCTGATGCGCTGGGACTCTCAGTACCTGGGAGTCCTGACTGCTTGAATGCGAATTAAGATTTATTCAGCTGCAAGGGGTAAATAATTAACAATGGCTAAAGCCAGTGCTTCCCAAACTCTTAATGTGCATACATATCCCCTGGGTTTCTTGTTAAACAGCAGCTTTTAATTCATTAGGTCTAGGATGATAGCTATGAGAACCTCCCAGGTGAAGCCCATGCTTCAGGTCCAGGGACCACACTTTAAGTAACAAGCAATCACTTGGGAGCTTAAAAAACCCACCAATGCCTGAATACTAAACTCAGGAATTCTGACTTAATTGCTATGGAGTTTGGCATTAGCATCTTTTAAATCTCCTAAGTGCTTCTAATGTGCAGCCAAGATCAAGAACCACTGGCTTAAGAAGAGAGGCATTTAATTACCTCAGATAATAATAAGTACAGAAAGGGGCATTCCTGGGACTGGATTCACAATGGAGTGATTTAAGGAGCCAAGATCTTTCCATCCTTCTGCTCAAACATCCTCTTCATGTCCTCAAACTTAATGCCTAATGGCCTCAAGGCAGTTGCACATTTCCAGCCATTACATCCTCATCCAGCATAGAAAGAAATGGTAGGACTCTGCACTGTCTCTCTCTCTCTTTTTTTTTTAATTTGTTTATTCATGAGAGACAGAGAGAGAGAGGCAGAGACACAGGCAGAGGGAGAAGCAGGCTCCACGCGGGGAGCCTGACGTGGGACTCGATCTCAGGTCTCCAGGATTGTACCCCGGGCTGAAGGCAGCGCCAAACCGCTGGGCCATCAGGGCTGCCCCTGCACTGTCTCTCTCTTAAGCAGGTATCAAAGCACTCCTTGGAACCTAGCTACCAGCCCCCGCCCCTCACACCCCTTAAGATATCCCCCTTATGTCTTTTTGGCCCAGAGTAGGTTATACATAGGATTGCCAGATTTAGCAAATAAGCATGCAGGCTGTCTGGAATTTAAATTGGGACATACTGGGGATCTCTGGATGGCTCAGTGGTTTAGTGCCTGCCTTTGGCCCAGGGCATGGTCCTGGAGTCCTGGAATCGAGTCCTGCATTGGGCTCCCTGCATGGAGCCTGTTTCTCTCTCTGCCTATGTCTCTTTCTCTCTTTCTCTTTCTCTCTCTCTCTCTCTCTCTCTGTTTCTCATGAATAAATAAATAAAATCTTTAAAATAAATAAATAGGGACATACTGCTACTAAAAAAAAATAATACTCGTTTATTCGAAATTCAAATTGAACTGGCCCCAGTCATATACCCACCCACCCGTAAACCAATCACTGCCAAGGGGAAATAGGATTATCACACCTGGATTAGCCTTCAGCTCCCAAACTGACCCATCCCTAGATGCTTTTCTCAACCTGAGGCCTTCTCTCTAGTTGGTCAGATCTAATTGGTCACATGTCTGCCTCTGAGACAGTTGCTGGGCTGGAGGAATGGAAAGTGCTGACGGGCTTAGCCTGGGTCCCAGCTTCCACCTTACAGCTGACCTTTTTAAGGAGAATAAGGGAGAAGCCATGTGTCCCCAAAGCACTGCCACCAGAAGGAGAGTGTGTGTACTAGCCGTGTCTTTTATTTTTTTATATTCTGATGCTTTGATCTCTGGGGCCTTGCTGACCCTGGAGGGAGTGCCCCTCCCAGGTCAGCCAATTCCCAGAGATGAGAGACACCCCACCCCCGCAGGAGTGCGCTTTTCAGACACACACCAGCCAATCCAGAGCCCACGCCCAACCACCTGCCTTTTCAGGTCCCGGCACTCCTGGCAACTCTCCACCTGCTCTGATCCCCCCAGGGCCAGGTACCAGCCAGCCAGGGAGAGCCTCTCCAGCCCAGGGCCCGCTGAAATCATGCAAACTAGCCAACCCTGAGCCTGCCTGCCTGGCTCCTTCTCCTTCCCTCGGAGAGGACAATAAAGCCTCTGGCCACAGACACCCTTCTCCCTCTGCCTCTGTCCCCCCAGGCGCCTCCCCGTGTCCCCCCTGTGACTTGCAGGAGGGGTGCTAGCTAGCTGCCTCCTCAACCACAGTCATTTCCTGAGCTGTTGGCCTTACTATCCCTCCCATTATCTATTAATCCACTGTACTTGAAAACAGAGGGAAAGAATTCCGGCTCGTTCAGCAAATACATTTGAACACCTACTGGCATTCCAACAGATTTATTAAAGGCACTATTCTACTGTTGCAGATTTAGCCACGAACAAAGCCCACGCAGTGCTTTCGATACATTCTAATGCCATAAGATAAATAAGCATGTAAAATAGATGTCATATCAGATAGTGGCAAGTGCTGGCAAGGGGGGCAGGGGGGTGGGCAGGGATGGGAGGGAGACTACGGTTTTGAGTAGAGTGGCCACAGAGGACCTCCCTGAGCTGACATTTGAGGAGGGACCTGGAGAAGACGAGGGAGGGAGCCACCCAGACAACTGGGGGAAGAGCAGGGCACATACAGGGAACCAAAAGCGCAAAGGCCCTGAGGTCAGCCAGGATTCTGTGTCCACCTGCTGTTGGGTAGAGAAATGGATTTTAAGGGAGGAAGGTGACAGTGGTTGTCCCGGCTGGAGCCTGCTCTTCCCAGAGCCCACTGCCCTGCCCGGTACATAATCAACCATCAGTAAAGACTTGTGAAATGAAGGAAGACTTAGTGGTGGGGCTGGCTCACCTCCCTGAAGGGTCCTTGCCTCTGCTGCAGGGTCTCTGGCCCCAGCATGTGGGGCATCTCCACACACTCCTCTCCTGCAGCTGTTTCCCTTCTTAGGCCTTCATGGAAGCTCTCACATCAGCCCCCTTGCTCTGTCTCTAGCCACCGTTTCCTCCTGCCAAATCCCTCTTTGCTCCTCGTGTCAGATTTGGGAATCCTCACAGGGAAGGGGCCATCGGAGCCTTTCCAGCTGGGCCTGGACCAGGTCCCGGGTGTTTCTCCACAGTGTGGTGTGCGGGGGGCCCAGGCTCGTCCGTCACTCAGAGGCCATCTCTCTGCAAATCGACAGAAGAATCCAGAAGCAAGAGTGCTGTTTCTGAACACTCCAGACTCATTAGATGTTCTCAGAGACGGCTTCCTGAGCTGGAAGCCACTGCCAAGACCCATGAGAAGATGCACGGGGAAGAGGAGCCACCAGTGGTGTGGCCATGAATTAGGGAGTGGGACCAAGAGGGGTGTCCACACGATACGCAGGGTATCAGGGTGGCTGGTGTCCTGCTTTCAGTCTTTTACCAAAAAGGAAAATCAAAAACTATTTGAAAGGGAGCAGAAAAATTCTCATGTCATCTTTCTCCAACATTTTATTCTGAAAAACTTAAAAATTTACAGGGAACACTTTACACCTACCACCTAGATTCCACCACAGACATTTTGCTATGATCACTTTATGCTTTATCTACGTGCCTCACAGACACACTCAGCGATTTCCTCAGCATCTGGAGAGGACACTGGCCCCGGGCCGGAAGGCAGAGCTGGCGGGTTCCCTCAGAAACCAGCCCCTCAGTGGTTCCCCCCCCCCCCTTTTTTTCAGTGGTTCCCTTTGACAAAATAACTCTCCCCTGCTTCCCGCCAGCCACTGCTCACCGGTTAGGAAACCCAGAGAAACCCAGCTGCCAGATCACTGCTGTCTGCAGATGCTCTGAGAGGACCGGCCAGGGACAGGGCTCCATTTCACCAGGGCACCGGACGAGGGCCGCCGGTCCCAGCCCTCCATATACCCCAGAGCTGGAAAGGCCCTTGAAGGACACAGGCCTCTTTTTGCATCTGTTTTTGGCACATGGGGAAACAGAGGCAGAAGAAGCTGTGTGCTTCCACACACAAGCCTGGCTGCATCTCCCCAGACATAAGTGCTTACGATGCTGGAAGAAGACTTGCATCCACATGTACATAGGCTGATAAATGGATTTAGGCCAAGACACAAGAATTGCTTTGTGGAATTGCATCCACAAAGATAAGAGCCTCCATCCTTCTTGTAATATTGTTCTTAGATTCCTTCCAAAGTCTTAGGAAGAGATGTTAAGACCAACTCATTTTTCCAGCAAATATCTCTTGCATACATCCTTTGCCGGGCAGTATTCCAGGGCCTGGGGCTGCAGGCGTGAATAAAACAAGACACAATCCCTACTCTCAAAGAGTGGAGGAGACAGATAGTCATGTTAGAAAAATGAACACATGCAATCATCTCAGAGAAATAAATGCTAAGTAGGAAATAAGGGGGGGGGGGACTTACGTCAGAGAGTGATGGGAGGGAGTGGCGGTGTAGATGGGTCATCTGGGATGGGTCATCTGGGAAGATGGAATGAGGCCACCGGGAGGAGCTGAGACTGTATTGCAAATGAATGAACATGGCTTTGAGGCTTACAAAGGGGAGGGACATGACCTGACACAGGTTCCAAGAGCATCCCTGACTGCGTGTGGAGAGCACATTGTGGGCACGAGGGCAGACGCAGAGAGTCCACATAAGAAGCAGCGTCGTGACCAGGCGGGAGCTGATGGAGTTTGGGCCAGGGTGTGCTGTGCAGGCGCTGTGAAGCCATCTGACTCCATCTACATTTGGGGGACTGGAGGTGGGGGTTGAAGCAAAGAGAAGAACAAGGAACCACCTATGTTTTAACCTTGAACCACCGGTTGGTTGACTGAGCTCCAGTTCTGCTCTCTTGGGAGCAACAGGCATTTACTGTAGGATCCATGGTTTGAATAAACTTTTATATTAGGATCTGGTTGTAATTTTGCTTCATTGACTCTTGATGAAAACCAACAAAATATCCCGGTATAACAAAGTGGGATGGGGGTACTCATGGGTGACTCAGTGGTTGAGTGTCTGCCTTTGGCTCAGGTCATGATCCCAGGGTCCTGGGATCGAGTTCCACATTGGGTACCCCACAGGGAGCCTGCTTCTCCCTCTGCCTGTGTCTCTGCCTCCGTCTCTGTGTGTCTCTCATGAATAAATAAATAAAACCTTAAAAAAAAGTGATGAGAACATAGTAAACAAAACCATGGAAGCCTTAAAATATATGTACATTTTCCCCTCCATTATAAAGACGGAAAAACTGAGGCACAGAGAGGTTAAGAACCTTACTCCCCTCCGTCCTCCAGCCAGCAAGTGGTGAAGTCGAGAGTTGAACGCAGAGCTCACGTTCTTGGCCACAGCACCGCCTAACCAGGTTCCTGGCAGAGGATACTGTGTTGTTCCAATTCAAAGGATATTTTTCATTGTTCCATGTAATGTGGCTTGGAAGGTCTTTATACACCCATCTCTGCACCCTTGAGTGAGCATTTCTGAAGATGAATTCAGGGCATAGATGCAAAGGGCTGAGGGTCCCTCATGTTCTGCGACACCTGCCAGCCCCACCCAGTAGCCCTCCACTCTTCGATCTGTGCCTCAAAGACTTTCCTTCTCTGAAGGCGTGAGGGACCCTCCCCAGGGATTGAACTGGCCTTGAAAGGTGACTGAGCACCTTCCAGGAGTGGGGGATGGGCAGAGAGGAGAAGTCTTCAGAAACTCTAAATGCAGCCAGGTCATCAGTGCCGGCCCCAAACCCAACACATTATCCCATAGTCCCCTGCAGCCGACATGCAGACGAGGCTCCTGAAAAACGTACTGTCTCTCCTCTGCTCCTCTCTACGGAGGTTCTCGCATTTCTCCGAGCTGGAGATTTCTTGGCTGAGATAATCCCAGGCTTGCTTAGAGTCCCAGGGTAGAAAACAGCCATCCATCCTAATTAGGGCCAGAAGAGGGTCTCATCCTGTGTCCTGTTTGCAAGGCTGAAGTCTGGGGGCTTTATGCCATGAATGTCTTTACCCTTCCCTCTGTGAAATGGTCATGCCTCCTTAAATTGTCACTTGGAAGTATCCAAAGCTCAGAGGAACTGGTTCTATGAACTTACGGGTCAGTAAGTAGCCTAAACTGTCATCGAATTTTTAAATAAACTAGGAAAATCCGTACGTTTGGGTGATGCTCAGAGACCCTTAGGCTTCTTCTGTCACCAGGAGGTTAAAAGCAGGAGGGAAGTAAGGAAGCCAAGATCTTGTTCGCACGTTGTCCTTTGGTCAGGGAGACATAGCCGCACACTGACCCGGTGTTACTGGCTTAATCCAATCCAGACAAGCCTGCGGTGAGTCTTCTCGGGTGCAGGACTCTGCTAGGCCCTGTGGGCACCCACGTGAGCATGACCTTCACTCTGCGGAGGGAACTGTCCAGCCCAGGGTCCCCAAACATCAGCCATCCCCACCTACAACCTCAGGACTTGGTGACATCAGGGAACAAAAGAGTGACTGCCAAGGTGTGGTGCTACACTGAAGCCCCCATTCCTGGGGTGTAGGGGTGTCTCTGACTAGGGGAAGCAGGAGTCCTTTAGGGGAGCAGGACAGGGACTGCTTGGGGACTCCTGGCTCAGGCCACATCTTGACTCTGCCTTGGGCAGTTGTATGACCTTAGCCAAGACTTTCTTCCTCTTAGGACTCAGACATCCTCACCATCCAGACAGTGATGAGTGTGGACCAAGGAGTCACAAAGGCCAGTTTGTCCCCGCCCCTCCACCACCACCACCACCAGCACAGTCTCGGGCTCAGTATCTAGGAGATAATAACCTGTGAAACGTCAATCACATTATGAAAAGCCTGTCCAGGTCAGAAAAGCAGTGCAAATGTACCCTGAGAATGCACCACTTTTCATAGCACAGGTAAGGGAGGCCCACCTGTGCAGGCAGGTAAGTTCCAGTTTTCTGAGAACACACTCCAAAGTCTGAGCCCACAGTTAACAAAGGGCTACTCGGCATCCACTGGTCATGTCCAGAGTGAGGGATGCAGGTGCATCCTGGATCTGGGTCTGCTCTTCTCAGGACTGCCTCCACTCAGGGGAGGAGAACGATGACAAGGAGCCACGGTTTACTCTCTGGAGGCAGGAGTAAGAGAGAGAAAACATAATTTCCTAGCATGTGCATATCCCAGGACTTTCTCAGGATATCACTATACCTGGCATCTAGAAGGTTCAGATGTCTTGGAGCAGGTCATGAGCCTTTTAGAGGGATGCCTTCCTCATAGTTGAGGAGCTTCAGCAGCTTAAAGAGAAAAGGCTTTCTGGTCTGGCTTACTGTGCTTTGATGGCCTCTTTCTGGAGGAATTGACACATTACTTTTTGAATTCTTTTCCCTTTGCATCCTCATCAGTCTGAATTTTTTATCACAAGGGACAGAAATCTAATACAAGTCAGATTATGCAAACAAAAAAAAGTTTTTCTCATTAAAATTAAAAGTTCAAATTTAGCTAGCTTCAGGTGTGGTTGGATCCAGGAGCTCAAACTGTATCTCCTGAATCCCCATCTCTCTGATCTCACCTTTCCTCTTCATGACTTCATTCTTAGACCAGCTCTCTGTGTGGTGGCACCTGTACAGCAAGCCATCCCATAGGAATGATGGTTACAGGGACACCTGGGTGGCTCAGCCATTGAGCATCTGCCTTCGGCTCAGGTTATGATCCTGGGGTCCTGGGATCAAGTCCCACATCGGGCTCCCCACAGGGATCCTACTTCTCCCTCTACCTGTGTCTCTGCCTCTCTCTGTGTTTCTCATGAATAAATAAATAAAATCTTTTTTAAAAATGATGGTTACACTTTCCCATTATGGCAGGAAAAGCCGCAAAATTGAGTTTCACGGGGCTGGGCTTTGTCGTTGAATGAATCAGGAAGACAGAGTCAAGATACGTCCTGTGAGCTATGCAATTTTTCTTTCCATTCCTCCCCCAGTGATCTTAGTTATGTGAATAATAGGATTGTGATTTTAAAAATTCAAAGAAGGCAAAGTGAAGTAGCCCTCATTCCCCACCCACTTTTCCAATGTGTCACCATGGGCCAGGCTCATTTTCAATGTGATGTGTGTTATCCTCTAAAAACACAGAGAGAGAATAACCAAGAGGGAGGCAGAGAGCAACAGGAGCCTCTCTTCAAAGTGGGACCAGGAAGGCCTCTCTGAGGAGGTGCCAACTGCAGAGAACGAAATCAGAAAATGAGCCATACAGACGCCTGAGGGAAGGGCAGTCCTGGCAGAGGCACCCAGGAGTGCAAAGGCCCTGAGGCTGGAGCTTTTTAAATGTGTCTGAAGAACAGGAGGACCCTGTGGCTGGAGCGGAGTGCCTGAGGTGAGGGAGTGGTAGGAGCTGGGATCAAAGGCAGGATGAGGGATCGCATCATGTAAGGCCTTCTAGGCCGCAGTGAAGACTTGCAAGAGTGGAAGTCATCAGAAGACTTTTGAATAATGAAATATGATGATCTGATTTAATGTATTGGAAAGACCACTCTTCCTGCTGAATGGAGAGCACAGAGCAGGGGCCAGGGGGAAAGGAAGACGGGTTAGGGGGCTCGTACAACAGTCCAGGCGAGGGACGGCCGCACTTAGACACACAGCTGGGCGTCCAAGGCCTGGGTTAATGGACTCCAGCTTCATTTTTCTCACCGTCCAACCTCCCCCACCCCTATTTTTCCAGAGAGTTCCTGCCATCACATAATCGATTTCTCTCTAGTTGAAAGACATCACACATGATTTATCTATCAGGCACAGTGCATCTGTGTCACCTAAGTCGGGGTCACAGGAAGTGGTCTGGAAGGGTCTTCATCTGCTACCCAGGTGAAGCAAGTCTCTTGGATAGAAGTCTCTGGACTTAACCATCGGGTCTTAGCCACCAAAATATGTAGCAAATGCCAAGTCCCAATAAGTGGTGGTTGTTTGGACCCAGCCCTTTCGCCTATTGAGTTAATTCAGCATTTCAAAAAGTGGGTGGGTGACCTGTGGTGACACTAGAGAACCCAAGATAATTTTACATGCCATGCCCATAAACATTATTTCTTTTTAAGGCATGTATTTCTTATAATGTATATTCGGAAAACATAGAAAGTATGGAGATGAGCTCCATGATTTCACAGCCACGACTGAATGGATGAGACTTAATTCAAACAAGTGGGTCCATTTAAAGAAACCCATTAAAGAGTAGCACAGGCGGTGCAGGGAGGCGGCCCCAGCAGCAGTCGTGAGAGGCTGTGTGATGGGCGCCACTTGGGACACGCTGGGGCGGTTTGGTTTGAAGTCTAAGTCCCATCACAGGGGTGGCAAGGGGTCCTCCCAGCCCATCAGAGTGACAGAGAAAGGTGTCAGGGTGACCTCACCGCCAGCCCGGCATGGTGGGAACATTTCATAATGGAAAGAAATTGGGTCTGTTTTTGTTTCCCCACATTACAGGCTACTGTTGGAGAAAACAAGTTTTGGTTGGCTGGCTTGGATTCACTAAAACATTTAAAACTGGCTTCTTCTGCCCTTCGTGACGTGCCTCCCACCCAAGCTGTCTGCCCGCATCGTGGCTAGGCTGCAGAAGGAGTTTAGATCATATGTTTTTGTATAAAAGATACTGATTTACAGAGCGCCTCTTCATTATGGCTGTTTTAATGAAGCAGGTTACTGTCCCCAAGAGGAGGCTTAACATATAGTGCTATTTGTGTGTAGATCCTGCTGTCATTTAAAAGGATTGTTAAAATTGTACTTTAATAGCAAGATGACATAAATCTTTGACTGGCTTATTTGGGCAGGGATGAGTGCATCTAACAAATATTCGAGAGCTCAGAGGCAAAAGCACCCAACAGCTAATTGCCTCTGAAATTAGTAGGATGGAAACATAAGCACTCGAGACCCTGGTTTTTATGCCCGTTAAAAATAAGAAACAGTTCTGCAGGCTGCTTGCTTTTTTGCTAACACAGCATTTGGAGCTGCTGACTGCAGCAAGTGAATTATTCACCAGGTGGAAGCTTCCCCTGCATTCGGAGAGAAGGGTCTGACAGGCCTATGGGCAGCCGGCTTTTGCTCCTTTTTGCTCGTAAGGGGGTCTCTGGAGACCCAGAGAGGAGGAGGAGCTCTCCTACCACTGCTCCATCATGGTTTGTGAAGCGCAGGCAAAGGGTCGATTCTTCCCCGAGGGCCCTGGATTCATGGGTTCAAGAAATATTTATTGAGCACCTGTCTGCTGTATAGCAAACACCGTCCTTGATAAAGTCACTAAGGGGTTTTCAGTGGGGAGAGAACGGGACCCAATGCCCCCCTGGCTGAAGGGTGGTCCCTGGGAGGCAGAGGGGTTGGAGGAGGATGGACATGGGGAGGGGGGTCTGGTGGTCGTGGCGATGGACCCCTCCTCCGAGAAGGTGACACCTAGCTGGCTTTTCCTGAGCCCTGCCCCTTCGGCAGGTGAGGCGTGGTTGGAAGCCATCCTTCCCTATGAATCACCTCATTTAACCAGCACAACCCAAGAGGTGCAGAGCATTACTGATCCCATTTTAGTTTAAGGAAACTGAGTCAGTCACACAGAGGGCAAGTCCTTTAATGCAGTGAGTAAAGGGCGCCGGTGAAATCCGAACCGCAATTCGTCACACTTTGCAGTCCCTGTTTTGATGGCTCTGCGTCTTGTTTCTGCTCCAAGGAGCTGCAGCGGCTAAAAACCAGATACTGAGCCCTAACATTCAATTCTCAGGATGCTGGCAGCTTCGGCGGTCCTCAATGGCAGCGAGGAGACAGGAGCTGGTTGCTAAGCAACCTACTTGTTGTCCATCCTGAGCCAGGCTGGGTCACTGGGTGGCTGGGTCGGTGAGGCCCAGGTTACCATGTGATCCAGCCCTGACCCGCCGGAGCACCCCGTTCTCCTGGCTGCGCTGATTGGCTCTGGTTGTGATCCAAGTTGCTGTGGATGCAGTTGGGCCTGAGACTTTTGGGTGATGCTGCAAGAGTTGCCTCCATCTGCCAAGTGGCTGAGCTAGGAGGCTATTAGTCCAGAGCTGCTGGGGGGCAAGGGGGTGTCGTCCCTGCTGCCCCCAGGGGAAGGTCTGCCTTAGAGCAAAGCCGCTATGGAGGTAAAAAGAGTCCAGGCTACATTCTCAGCATCGGGATAAACCTAAGCTTTCTGTGAGCCAAGGAATTCCCTTTGTACCTAAGCCAGTTTGAGTTGGTTTTTCTATCATTTTTGTAACCAAAAGCGTCGTGGCAGATACTGTACGGTAAGGGTTCGTGCCCCCGTTTGACAGGTGATAAAGCTGAGACTCCAAGCAGAAGACAAGAAAAAGGAATAGTCACTTACTACGTATTGTCCCCGTTGCTTTTTTTTTTAAACTTATTTTTATTTATTTATAATAGACATAGAGAGAGAGAGAGGCAGAGACACAGGCAGAGGGAGAAGCAGGCTCCATGCACCGGGAGCCCGACGTGGGACTTGATCCCGGGTCTCCAGGATCGCGTCCTGGGCCAAAGGCAGACGCCAAACCGCTGCGCCACCCAGGGATCCCCCCGTTGCTTTTTTAAACGTGATCAAGCTGGGTTGCAAGCCCTGATGTGACACCAACTCACAGTGAGATATTGCAAATCACATTGTTCCAAGCCTCAGTTTACCCATCTAGGCAGTGGCTGAGCTGGCCTATATCACCTGTTCCCACGGATGTTCCTTGTGGCATTAGTAAAGCTCCACTACAGAGAGTTTCCATAGTCAATGGGCTCAGGAAAAGTTGCACCCACTAGCTTTTTCTTTGGAACCTTAGCATGTTAAATGTTCTGGAAAGCTCGGCAGCCAAGACATATGTGTGTTTAACCCAGCATTTTCAGGATGTGTAAGTTTGGTTTGGAATTCGTCAGAGATGTTTAAAACACGAACAGAAAGAGAGAAAGAAAAAGATATCCAATAAGTAAAATCCTGTTCTGACATGTCAAAAACTGGCGTGAGGACTGAAAATTTAATTCACTTTGGAAGAGCTCGTTTTGAGTCTCTCAGAGGCTGAATAAGTGCGAGGTCAGCCGAGCTGCAGCATGTGGACCACAGGTTAGATAAAAAGAACTCTCCAACACTGCAAGGTGTCCACCTAGACATGGGATAAGCTCTTGATAGGGAGATGTCCCTCTGTGATAATCCGAGGACTAGATGACCTCCCCTTGAAATAGAAGGCAGAAAGCAAATTTAGAAATTTCTCTGGGGGCACCTGGGTGGCTCAGTGGTTGAACATCTGCCTTTGGATCTCAGGGCAGGATCCCTGGGTCCTGGGATCGAGTCCCACAACAGGTTTCCTGCAGGGAGTCTGCTTCTCCCTCTGCCTGTGTCTCTGCCTCACTTTCTTTGTCTCTCATGAATAAATAGATAAAATCTTAAAAAAAAAAAAAAAGAAATTTCTTGTTCTGACAACATAATGTGGAGCACAAAGGAGTGACTAAAGAAACCCATTGATAGAGATTCCTGCATTTCTATCCATTCGAGTGATCCAGGGTTTCTCTGTATCACTTCCAGAGTGATGAACCCCAGACTGGGGCGGGGCCGGGGGGGCGGCAGTGCCCCCAGGAGCAACACTCTCCTTGGACCCTGGTTCTGCTCCAGCGCGTAGGACCTTCACCATGTTGAACTTTCCACTGCTGGCTGACCTCCGGTGGTGTCTCCAGACAGACCTCACACCAGCAACCCTCACAGCCTCTGTCCCAGGCTGGGTCTCAGCAAATTGGCAGGTCTCAAGAGAGAGATGGAGGAGGGGGGTGTCGATAAGGAGACCCCAGGTGGTAAGGGCCCCGAGATTGGCATCAGACGGAAGCTGTGCCCAGGCCTGCAGACTTGAGGGTGAAAGTTCCTGTGGCCCCAGGGCAAGCTGTGTTGTACCAGAGGGTCACCTGCCAAGAGCAATGGCTTCAGAAGAGAAACTCAGCCATTGCCAACCTCTGTGTTGCAAGGCTTTTGCCAAATGGTGGGGGGGTTGGGAGGGTGGGGGGGTTGTGAACAGAAGCTTTAAAATTTAATTTTCTTTTCTCTTCCTGTTACTGTTGTATATGGTCAGCCTGAGGAATCTTTGCTTTTCCCAAGGTCTCAGAGATTTTTCACCCCTGTTTTCTTCTAGAAGTTTTAGAGTTTTCGATTTTATGTTTATGGGTATGATTCATTTGAAGTTAATGTTTATGTGGTATCAGTTAGGGGGTGAAGTTCATTTTCTCCCCATATAAATATTCATTTACTCCTAAACCATTTGTCAAAAAGACTTTTCTTTTCTTCACTGAGTTACCTGGACACCTCTGTTGAACATCAGTGGAATATATACGAGCAATGTATTTTTAGTGTCTCTCTTCTGTTTCACCGATCTGTATATTTTTCCTTAAGCCACGAGCGCCCTATTTTGACTTCTATAGCTTTGTAGTAATCTTGAAATCAGAGAGTACAAGTCCTCCAACTATGTTATTTAAAATTTTATTGACTATTCTAGATGCTTTGTATTTTCATGTAAATCCTATAATCAGCTCATCAATTTCTAAAACTGCCTGCTGGAATTCTGGTTGGGACTGCATTTAATCTATAGATCAGTTTGGGGAGAATTACCATCTTAATGATAATATTGAGTCTTTTTTAAAGTTGTTTTTTTTTTTCCTATTGACTTAAGTAATCTCTATACCCAACATGGGTCTTGAACTCATGACCCCAAGATCCAGAGTCACATGCTCTCCCAGATGAGCCAGCCAGGTACCCCAAATATTGAGTCTTTTATCCCAGGAAACCGGTGTAACTTTTCATTTATTTCAGTGTTTAATTTCTATCAGCAATGTTTTGTAGTTTGTAGAATACAAATCCTCTACATGTTTGGTTAAGTGCATCCCTAAGTACTGTGAGGGTTTTTTTTTATGCTATTGTAAATGGCATTTTAAAATTTCATTTCCCAATTGTTCGTTGCTAGTATACAGAATTTAAATTGATGTTTTCTATTGATCTTCTAGCCTGCAATCTTTCTAACTCACTTATTACTCCTTATCAGTTGTTTTGTTGATTCTTTAAGACAAATTTTTCTTTTATCCAACCTTGGTCCCCTCCCTAGAATTAACACTGTTGAGTACATCTTTCTAGATCTTTTTTCATATATTTTCCCCACATACACATGAGCCCATGAAAAAGGCGTAATATTGGCTCTTATTTCATGCAACGTTATCAAATTGTGCTGTCATCATGCAACTTGCTTTCATTCTTCAACTTGTTTTCACTCAACACCATCTCTTGAAGATTCCTCCAAGACAGTAATAAAGACCCACACATTTTGTTCAATCACTGTACAGTGTACTCTAGTTAGGAGAAAATGACATATCATGGGACACATACACTTGACATTTTCAAGGATGACAACGTCCTTCTGCCTGGGCTCCTGGTGAAATGAAGACCTGTAGGTGCCCTGTTGAGTCTAAGAGGGAGGAGATGAAGGACTTGGGGAGAGGAGGGATGTGAGTGTGCTTGCACACCCCTTTGGGGACGAGGTGTGGATTTGCACCTGGGCGTGATGGAAGGGGATTGCAGGGCCCCCTACAGCTCTAAGGGAAGCAGACGTCCTCCTGGCAGCCTCCACCCTCTTCCTCCCACACTCCTCCCTCCTTCCCCCATCCCCCCCTTCCCACAGCTCTCCTCCCCCTGCTGGGTCCTTGCAGGTCCCCACAGTCAGGGAGGAGGAAAGCCACCTGATGGATGAGTCTGCATTAGGTGTTGCTCATTTGTGTTTCCCAAGCTGGGGGATGCAGCGCTGGTGGGGGCGTCAGCAGCCCCTGGGAACATTCGGGATGGACAGAAGGGCTTCCTGGGGTTGCTCCTACTTCACAGGTTGCTTTTCAGGGTGCATAGATGAGGCTTGCCCTCTGGAGACAGTGCTGCCGTCCCGGAGAGAGGCCTCACCCATGAGCCAGGGCCTCCTGCAAACTTTGCGGGTGTTTCACATGGAAAACATCGGTGACCCCGCTCCCTCAGGAGCTGCGTGTGAGGCCCTGCACTGAAAACCCTTCTCTGGCCACTTTGAGCTCCACGGCCTTGGCTGAGGCACGTCCCACCTCTGACTCGCTCTCCTGCTCTGGGGTGAGGAACCACGGAGCACCCACGATTTCTAAGTCGTGTCCACCCCTGTCCACCCCTGATTTCCCACTGGGGACACGGCCTCCCTCACACTGAGCCATGGTGTGGACCGAGCAGTGTGACCCCAACTCCCAACACCAGGATGGTCTCGTGACCCAGGAGCGGACCAGCGGGCGGTCCATCCTCTCGGATGCTCTGATTGGCTACGGGAAGGACATGTGACCCGAAACGGGCCAATGAGAGGCTGCCCTGGGGCTTTTCCTGGATCAGGTGGGGAGAGACTCTGTCGTCTGGGGCTGCATCTTGGTCACCCCACGGAGACCACCTGCTTGAGAGTGAAGCCAACCCAGGGGAGAGCAGAGCCCAGAGAGGGAGAGGGACCCAATCATGACTAAGCTGTGGGAGTCCCTGGATCTGGCTGGGTGGGCACCCCAAACACCTGACTTTTAATTACCCGAGCTAATACATTTGCTGTTTCACTTGGTCTTTTGTTTTTTTTTTTTGTTTTTTTTTTTTAATTTTTATTTATTTATGATAGTCACAGAGAGAGAGAGAGAGAGAGAGAGAGAGAGAGAGAGGCAGAGACATAGGCAGAGGGAGAAGCAGGCTCCATGCACCGGGAGCCCGACGTGGGATTCGATCCCGGGTCTCCAGGATCGCGCCCTGGGCCAAAGGCAGGCGCCAAACCGCTGCGCCACCCAGGGATCCCTTCACTTGGTCTTTTGAATTGAGTTTCTGTCACTTGCAATTGGGAGACTCCCAGCTATTAGAACCGAGTTTGCCTCTGGGACCCCTCAGTGGTGGCACCAGCCGACCATGGCAGGGGGGCTGCTCCAGGAAGGCTGTGCCCTCGGTGTCTGGAGACCCGGCAGGCTCGGGGGCTTCTCCAGGTGGGGCCGGGCTGTGCTGTGTCTCCTCGTCCACCCCCAGGACGGCCCCCTCAGCAACCAGGGGAGCCTCAGGACCTGGCTCACGGTCCCTCTTTCCTTGGATGACACAGGTCCTGCCCAGCTGGCTCAGGCAGACCCAGGCAGGTGCTCTAGACGAGGAGAGCCAGCAATGGCTTCCTGAAGGGCATAGATTCTGAGCGGGATGAGAGGAGATAATATAGGACATACACCAGCTTGAAAACCAGAGCATGTGCATTTATCCAGTGTCAGCCCGCACACCACCATGGCCTGGATCGTGAGCTCCATGAGGGCAGGAGGGTGTAGGCCAGTTTGCCCCCAGTAGGGAGGGAGCATCGCCTCTAAGAATCTAAGTCAGATCAGGTCCCCCTTCTGCTCAAACTCTGCTGGCTGCACCTCACTCAGAACCAAAGCTAACCAAAGTTGTCAAAATGACCCTCAAGGCCTGGGTCCCACCCAACTACCCCAGGTGACCTTTTATCTCCGGGCCTTTGCACCTCCTTTTCCTCCTCCCAGAAATTCTCTTCCCTGGGGCAGCCGCATGACTCCCTCTTTCAGTTTTCACTCAGACATCTCCTTGTCAGTGAGGCCCTCCCCAACAAGACACACCTCATCCTCCTGTCCCGCTTTGTTTTCTCCACAACACTATTGTCATGATTATTGTCTAACAAAGGCATTGGTTTTTGTTTTGTCTATTCTCCCAAACAAGGCCGTAAGTTCCATGATGGAAGGGACCTCCGTCCACTGCCTCCCAGCACAGCGTGGGCACTTTTTAAAAAATATGGCAAATAAATGAATGGATTCTCCCTTCTGTGCACAGTGCCCTGGTTGTCCTTTGGGAGCCCTCTGTCCATGTGAACTCCTGTCCACGTGCTCAGTGGGCTGAACCCCACTCCCAACTCCATGCCAGGTGCATGATCCAGACCCAGCAATCAGTATGTGCAGGACCACTGAGCAGGTCCTAGGCTGGTTGTACCAGAACAAGGGGCTGAAATTTTGCCCACCAAGCCTGTGTCCTGGTGTGGGGCTGCTTCTCCTGGGAGGAAGGGGTGCCTTTTCTAACTGATATCAGGGCACCTGAAGGAGCAGCCCTGGCCGTGAGCAAATCCCATCACGTTGGCCCCAGGGTTCCAGTCAGAGATGGGCGTGTGAACAGGTTGGTCCAGCCAAGTGAATCCTGAGAAATACACAAGTGCCACCAGGAAAAGTAGATCTTCCCTCCAGGCTTGCTGTGCCAGCAAGTGGCATCTAGCTCCCTTGACCCCCACCCGAGAGGGTAGAGGAACAGAGCAGTGTTGCAGTATTGACAGAAACTGGCCAGAGTCCCTGGATCCAGCCCTACCTGAGGCCTGCGTCGCCCTTGGGACTTCAATTCTATGAGCCCATTCATACATTCCCTCTTGGCTTGAGTCTGTTAGAGTTGGGTTTTTGTCATTGACAACTACTGGAGCCCTACCAGACCTAGGAGGGTGGGTAACGATGGCCTGCGGGGCAGCCCTAAAGTTAAATGAGACCCGATCCATGGAAAGCACTTTGTTGTGTTTTTGTTTGTTTTTTTTTAATTTATTCATGAAAGACACAGAGAGAGAGAGGCAGAGACACAGGCAGAGGGAGAAGCAGGCTCCCTGCAGGGAGCCTGATGCGGGACTCAATCCCAGGACCCCAGATCACACCCTGAGCCAAAGGCAGACACTCAACCACTGAGCCACCCAGGCGTCCCAAGTACTTTGTCATTTTAAGCACTTTATGAATATGAAGGTGCTGGTGGGCTCATCACCATCCTCCCCACCCCCACTCCGGGGTTCCTTCCCCAGGAGTCCAGACCTCGCCCCAGGGCAGCCTCCACCCCCTCTGTGTGTCAGCTACTCACAGGCCTCTTCCAGCCAAGTCATTGTCTTCTTTCCCACTGTGTCATCTGGAAAGATGGCAAATGGAAGCACTTAATTTTCCTCCTCAACCCAGTGAGTATGAAAGCGTACAACGCTGATGAGTGGCAGGAGAAGGAGAGTCATCTATATCAATTAGCAAAAATAAACATGAGCGTTGTGCAAATGCACAGTGAGGACAGCCCTTAGGAGCGTGAAGCCCAGCACGGTAGCCGGGATTCAGCCCCCTTGGAGCCTCTTGGGGGAAGGAGGAACTTGGGGGCACTGTTCGAATGGCATCTCATGACCTCCCTTTCCCGTGAGGTCCCAAGGGAAATAGGTCCAGGAGTCAAGAGAATCTGCAGGCAATGCCACACCTCACTGTTCCCGTATCTTGGCTCAGCCAAACTAGTCTCCCTTCTAAGTGTGTCCTCAGTCCACTCTCTTGTCTCCACCAGCACGGCCTCCCCATCATACACCAGGGCTCCCCTAGATACTTGTCACAGCCTCCCCAGCGGGCCTCTCAGTTTGCACTTGGCCCTCTGCAATCCAAACCCCCCTCAACACACATTGCAAAGTGAGCTTTAGAAATGTATATCAGGGGATCCCTGGGTGGCGCAGCGGTTTGGCGCCTGCCTTTGGCCCAGGGCGCGATCCTGGAGGCCCGGGATCGAATCCCACGTCGGGCTTCCGGTGCATGGAGCCTGCTTCTCCCTCTGCCTGTGTCTCTGCCTCTCTCTCTCTCTCTCACTGTGTGCCTATCATAAATAAATAAAAAATTAAAAAAAAAAAAAAAAAAAAAAAAGAAATGTATATCAAATCGTGTCACCTCCTGCTCCAAAACCTTCAATGGCTCCCTGTTGCTCATAGAATGACATCTAAACCCCCTGTCAGGGGCTCCAAGGCCCTTAATGGTCTGCTCGCCTCTCAGACCCTTCTGCCCTCCCCCTCCCCCTAGCTCACTCCATGGCAGCCACACTGACCTCCTCATGGCTCCTCCAACTCCCCAAACTCACTCTTGCCCCAGGCCCTTTGCACTTGCTTTCTCCCCACATCTTTTCCTGTTGGTTCCCTTTTAACTTTCATATCTCCGCTCAAATGTGACTCCCTGCCAGCCAGGCTAATGTCACTGCTGTTCATTCTTTCCACATCCATTCCATCTACAAACTTCTGTTAATCATCTCTAGCATGCTGGCCACATTCTAGGCCCCGGGGACATGGCAATAAGACAGACATGTCTTACAGCTCCTGCCTAATGGAAGCTCCATTCTAGTTAGGGACGGTAGAGGGGGTGGGTAGAAAAGCGGCAAACCAGGTAAAGACAGAAAAGATCTGAAACACTATGAGAAAAATGAAGACAGAGGAGGGGAGTGAGACTATAATTGGAAACCGAGGGAACCAGAGTGGGATTCATGGAGAGTGGCACTTGAGCAAAGACCCAAGGGAGTTAAGGGAAGGAGCCATGTGAGTAGCTGGGGGAAAGTGTTCCAGAGGGAACAGCAAGTGCAATGTCCCTGGGGCAAGTATGTAACTGGTGCATTTGGGGAGCTGCAGGGAGGCCAGTGTGGCTGGGACAGAGTGAGTAAGGGGCCAGTAGGGGGAACGAGGACAGGGAAGGAACCATCAAGGCAGGGGTGAGGACTTGGGCTTGTGCTCTGAGAGAGGTGGGAGCTGAGAGGGCCCTGAGCAGAGGAGATTTAGCGGGATCCCTCCATGAGGATGGTGACAAATCTCCCAACAGGGTCCAGGCAGGCGCAGGATCGGAACAATGACGGTCCATGGAGCAGGGTTCCAGAAGGAGGGTTGGCCTCATTCATTCACTGGGTTTCATTCACTCATTCATTCCAGACTGAGCAGAGGCTTTTTTTTTTTTTAAGGTTTTATTTATTTACTCATGAGAGACACAGAGAGAGAAGCAGAGACACAGGCAGATGGAGAAGCAGGCTCCATGCAGGGACTCGATCCCAGAACCCCGGGATCATGCCCTGGGCCGATCATGCCCTGGGCTCAACCACTGAGCCACCCAGATGTCCCCTCGCAGAGGCTTTGAATCCAGATGGTTCCATCTCTGGCTCCTCCCACTTCCTCGCTGGGAGGGGCAAGGACTTTAAACTCTGGGCCTGACCACACCTAACTGTGCTGACCCCCCTGGAGACCCCCGCCCCAGGGCAGACCCCGTGGGCTGCTTCACACAGCCCCGCACAGAGCAAGCTGTCGGTAAGTGCAAGCCTCACTTCCCTTCCTCCTCCTTTCCAGCCTCCCCTCTTTCCTTCCTTCTCATCCGACTGTAAGCTCCGTGAGGACAGTGACTTTTATCTGTTTTGCTCACTGTCCTATCCCCGGGGCCCAGGACCTTGCTTGGCATAGAGTGATTGCTCCATAAATATGTATCAAATGGGTGAATCCCCTGAGTCCTGAGCAGATGGAAAACACCTTGTCAGAGTCAGGGTTGACAAGAGGAGAATAGGGTAAATGCCAAATTCCAGAAATGTGGATCAAAGACTGGGCCACAGACGTGTCAACTCACCCAGCAGAAAGTGACAGGTGTCGCCCGACCTCGTTCTAATTCTAAGAGGCAAACAAAGGAGCCTTAACGAAATCTTTGATGTCTGCTTTAGGTCGCGTGCAAGTTGTCTGTCAAGTCTGTGGGCCAGAGAGCCTTGCATTTAAAGTGCTATGGATACATATTTCAGTACATTGGGGTCTGTCGTGTAATGATTATGCTTTATTGAGTCCCGGTGCATATGCTTATTGTTTTAACTGTTGGTGGGGGGTGTCGCATGGGGTCTCCGCCTGGGGAATTCAGCAGAGCCTGGGCTGTTGGGGGCAATCCATTGTGTAGCCAAGTGACAACAAGGCTTCTGATTTAATGAGTGGATGTGACACACTAGGTCCCACGTCAGCTGTTCACGTCTGTGATTTCATCGAATCCTCAGGAGAACCCCGTTCAGGGGAGTCCTGCTTTAGTTCTGTTTTACAGATAACAGAACCGAAAACCAGAAGAGTCTAGCATTTTCCACAAGGTCACACGGCTCGTAAGTAGCAGAGTTGGGATTTAAACCCAAGTCCACTCCAACTTATCCAGTCGGGACAATCGCCTGGTCCCGGTTTGCCCAGGACAGTCCCAGTTTGAAAACTGAAAATCCCACATTCTGGAAACCCTTGGAGTCAGACAAACCAGGATGGCTGGTCCCCCTATCCAAAGCCCATGCTTTGAACCACACAGCACATTATATGTCCTCTTTTAAGAAAGCATGACAGGGGGCAGTGAGGATTTTCCAGGAGGTGCTCATAAATAGGGACAAGAATCTCAGAATTCTTGAGGGGGGTTGCCTGGGTGGCTCAGTTGGTTAAGCATCTATCATGATCCCGGGGTCCTGGGATCGGGCTCCCTGCTCAGCGGGAAGCCTGCTTCTCCCTCTCCCTCTGCCTGCTGCTCCCCCTGTTTAGGCTCACTTTCTCTCTTTCTCAAATAAATAAATAAAATCTTTAAAAAAAAAAAAAAAGAAAGAAAAAAATCTCAGAAAGGGAAGGCAATGCTTGAAAAATGGCAACTAGCCACATTTCACTGAAATTTAAAAATTTTTAATTCTAAAATGATTATAGACTCATAGGAAGCTACAAGTAGTGTTACAGCGTCCCATGTACCCTTCACCCACCTCCCCGCGTGGTGACACCTCATACAGCTGTAATTCCTTATCAGGCCAGGAAATTGACCTTGAGGCAACACTGTTATCTAGATCACAGACCTCATTCAGATCCATCATTATTTACGTGCAACTCACATGTGCGTGTGCGTACGTGTGCCGGTGTGCACGCACACATGCACGTACATGCTTCTAGTCCTACACAATTGTATCCCATGTATAGGCTCATGGGAGCCCCACAGCCACCAAGATAGAGGACTGTTCCTGCACCACAAAGGAACTCCTTTGTGCTACCGCCTTGAGACTTACACCTGCTCCACTCCCAACCCCACACCCATCCCTACCGCCTGGCAACTGCTAATCTCTCCTCCATCTTTATAGGTTTGTCATTTCGAGAATGTTATCGAATGGAATCACCTGGAACACAACCTTTGGAGATTCTTCTTCATTCAGCATACTGCCCTGAGATCCATCAGGGCTGTTGCACGTATCAATAATTCACTCCGTTTTATTGCTGAGTCATAATCCATGGTGTGAATGTACTTGAGTTTATTTAACCACTCACCCGTGAAGGGCATCTGGGTTGTTTCTTTTTCCTTGGATTTTTTTTTTTTAAGCTCCAGCAGAGCTAAAGAGGATTTTTTTAAAGCCGATTGTGAGGAGCCCAAGTGGGAAGTCAGGGCTTGGTTCTGCCCATGCTGTGCCATCAGAGCAGGGTCTAAATGAAAGGGAAGTTAGAGTGTGGGGAGCTATACATTAAAAAGTATGTGTTTTTTTTCATTATGAATTACAGAAACCCAAAGCAAAAGGGACTTCTGACTTATGGAAATGAAGAGTCCAAAGATAGTGCTGCTTCAGGCATGGCTGGATCCAGGGATTCCAATGATGCCATCAGATCTGCTCTTCCTCCTCACTTCTCTTCTTCTCCTCTCCTCATTTCTTCCTTCTCCTCCTTATTCTCCACCCCCTCCCCGTCTCCCCCTCCTTCTCCTCCCTCCTCGTGGCTCTACTTTCCTTTCTATTGACTGTTCCCCACAGGCCCACTCTGAGTAGTGCCACAGGAAGTTCCCAGCCTCCCTCATACCAGATCAGCAATTTCAAGGCAAGGGAATGCTTCTTTCCAGCAGTTTTCAGGAGCTTCTTAATCAATCACTGAGGCTGGGGGAATGCACTGCTCTAATCGGCTAGAGCTCAGTTTGTGTGCCTTCTGCAGCTGGAGTAGGATCAGCCTGAGACTGGGGAAGGGAGGGTCTCCAAAGGAAAACTGGGTCCCTATCACCAGAAGAGAGAGGAGGGATGGATTCTCAATGGGTACCCACATCAGGAGACCACCGCACAAGGACTGCCCTGCTCGGGTGCTCAGGATGGGCAGCAGCGGGGAGGCCAGCTGCTGGCACTGGCTGTGTGGGGAGATGAACAAAGCAGGGCCAACTTATCAATTAGGTACAGGGGGAGCAGAGCCTAGGGATCATGATACTTTTAGGGGCTAATAAAAAAATTTTAATTCCTTTGAAAATCATGAAGTAGAAAATGAATGTAACCCATCCTGGAATATATTCATCATATATTCATCTTTATACCAATGCAGTCACGTAACATAATTATCTGTCTCTTTATTCATATGTTTTAGAAAGAAAGAGACCACAAAGATTGACACAGTAGGACTGGGTGTTTGCCTGGACAAGGTGGACCAAGTGAGGCGATTAGGAAAGCTCTCAAATTTGGATTCTGGCATCTAAGGGAATGGTTTGCTCATATTAGGGAAGAAGGGTTAAGAACAATTAAGTCTATGCAGGGCTAAGGCTACAGGCTCTGGGGCTGAGTCCTGCATCTGTGACCACCCAGAAGATCAACCTTGGGCAAGGCCCTTTACCTCTTTAAGCCTCATGGTCCCCATCTGTAAAACGGGCTCAAGAATTGCCATCCTTTCTCAGGTGGCATGGGGATTACATGAGACACTGTATGTGCTTAGCAAAGGATTTACCATGCAGTGGGTGCCTAATAAATGGGATCTGAGTCTTAGTTTGGGGAAACCTAAGAATAGAATTTGAGAGAGATGCTGGGACCAGACCCGAAGTGACATCTGAAGCTGAGACCACAGAGCGGTTGCCAAAGAGAGGAGGCAGGGAGAGGAGAGCAGGAGACAGGATCCCGGGATGTGTTGACATTAGGGGCGAGGAGTAGGGGCTGGTCAGCAAAGGTGGTAAGAGAAGAAGGAGGACAACACTGAGATCAGGATCTCGGAAGCCAAGAGAGTAGTGGGCATCAAGAAATTGGAAGTTATTACCAGGGCTGGATCCTGCAAAACAATCCAGAATAAGTGGTAGAGAGAGTTTTTTGGGGAAAAAAAAAAAGATGTAACGGATATCTGTGGTTTTGTCTGAGCAGTTTCTAAGCCCCCTCCTTTTTTTGTTAATTATTCATTCATTCAACCAACAAATATTCACTGGGCTTATTGGTTGTGTATTGGTCTCAAGGTCACTCACTTAGGCAATTTTTGCTGCAGTGTCATTCTGAACACTGCTGGCTCCCACCTGTTCCATTTCTGAGCCTTCTCTGATCATCCGAGCATCCTTTTCTTGGACCCAGTAAATTCTCAATTGCCTCAGTTAGCCAGATTCCATTCCTGCTGCTAAAAACCAAATGGATAGCTCACACACTTGGTCCACATGTTTGGGTGATGGTGACTCCCACACCCTGCTCCACAGTGGGCATGACACCTAAGCCAGGCCAATCAGAGCAACCAAACCTTCAGCCAGTGGAGTGGTTCTGTCGAGTCCAGTGAGAGTGAGCCTAGGGGTATTGCTGGAGCTCTCACGAAGGAAAAAAGTATCATTCCCCTGGGGTTGCTGAGCTGGTGGGATAGTAGGCTAGAGTTCATAGGGACCATCTCTGTCCCTGTGAGGGAAGGGCCCTCCAGGGAATGAGGCCAACATCGAGGAATCAGGGATGAGAGATAGAGACAAATACGTTACAGATCCTGGATCCAGAGCCCCTCCTGAAACCCCTGGGCTTATCCATTGTTGGACCACTAACTTCCCATTTCAGCTACATCACTGTGGATTGGGATAACACCCTTTTCAATAAAAAAAAAAAAAATTCTGTTTAGGGGCGCCTGGGTGGCTCAGTGCTTGAGCATCTGCCTTTGGCTCAGGTCGTGATCCTAGAGTTCCAGGATCAAGTCCCGCATCAGGTTCCCCACATGGTGCCTGCTTCTTCCTCTGCTTGTGTCTCTGCCTCTCTCTCTGTGTCTCTCATGAATAAATAAATAAAATCTTTAAAAAAAAAAAAGACTTCTGTTTAATACAAAGACTACATCACTTTAAAGTGAGTGCCATCCTCCATTGTTCGTTGTGGGCAAAGGGCTTCATAGACAAATGTGATAGCTAAATGTGAGAGCACAGCACACAGTAAGTCATTCATCTTTGTTACTCACCTCCCATCGCCCAGGAGCACTCACACGTGAGCTCACCAGCAAGAAGAAAAGAGCCTGCAGGCGATTTTTTTTCCCCAAATCAACATTCCCAAGGGTTTTGCACACCCTGCTTGCTAAACTCACCACCTTTCCCTGTCAGCTTTTCATCACTGTCTTGAGCCACCCAAATTATTCCAAAATAGACACCCTAAATTCTAAGAAGACAAGCAAAGCTAGTGCTAATGAAATGTTTAATGCCTGTTATAGCTCATGTTAGTTTTACGCCAAATTTATGGGCCTGGGGAGGTACATTTATAATGTATGATGTGTATGTTTTTATTACATTGGAGGACCCACATATAATCAACATGGACTATAGATTTATGGCCATCTTTATAAGACTTGGAGTATAATTGCATTACTCTTAATATTTACAGAGGTTCAAAGTTATAGCATGGCTTTCATGGCGTATTGTGATATAACACGGTCCTGTCTGTGACTTGGCAAGCGAAGCCCGTGGTGAGGAACGACGCTGGGGGGAACCGTGGGCTCCGGGGGGCCGTGAGCAGCGTCCTGACCACGTGGAGATAAACCTGCAGGGAGCAGGCAGCTGGAGCAGCTCGGGGCTCAGAGAAGACGCATCCCTCGAACCAGGAACCACAGAGGAGACAGTGGGGAGGAGGCCAGACTGGCAGGTGGGGCCCAGGGAGACCGTGGGACACTATCCACGGGGCAGCTGCCACTGTGAAAAAGCTCCCTTCCCTGTGAAAATGCTGCCTCAGCCTCCCCGGGCTCTTGGAAAGCTGGGCTGCCTTCTGCTATTTCCTTAATGAATCTTCCCCAGACACTCGTGAAGAAATGAGCAGCACAGAGCATAAATCCACAGAGGTTTGTCGATCCTCAGAGGAGGGAGCGTCTAAATAATCATCTGGCTGCAAGGTGGTCAGGCAGGTGGGCCCTGATTATGGACGGGGATCAGTGTGCAGCTCCTCTGGTGATGTGATCACACAGAATGGACCTTCTTAATGTCCCCAGTGAGGAACTAGGGTGTGTGTGTGTGTGTGTGTGTGTGTAGATTACTAGATTCAGCTACAAGTGACAATAAATCCATTTTAAAAGTTCCTTAAGCAGAACACAAGATTATTTTTCTCTCTGGAAAAAAGAAAAAAAGCCCAGCAGGAGGCAGCCAGGGCTGATGGGATGGCTTCACTCTGATCAAAGATTCGGGTTCCTTCTAACTTCTCATTTTGTCGATCACAATACGTTTCATGAGGCTTCCAACTTGTGATTCAAGACGGCTGCTGGAGCGCCAGCCATCACACCCACATTTCTGTCAGCAGTGAGGATGGAGGTCCAAAAATATGCTTTCCTTTTCCTCAGAGACACTTTCTGGAAATGACACATGGCACTCTTGCTTTCATTCCACTGACGACGACGACTTCATTACATAGCCAAAGCTAACTGCAGGAGAAGCTGAGGAATGGAGTCATTATTTTGGGCAGCTTTGTGACAGCTGCACTCCTTCCTCCCTCCAGAGGAAAGGGAAAACAATACTGGGAGGAGCAGTCCACGATCTCCTCCATACCGCGTGGTACGTGTGACTATGTCCTCGCCTGGGTTTGTACTGTGCTCATCATCCTTCATTATTAAGATACAATGAATGAATGAATGAATGAATGAATGAATGAATGAATACGGCCATGTACGTCCACGGAGATGTGCATATGGCGGTGAACGGATAGGGTATAAGCATGAGCGTGTGTGCTCATGCACACAGGTGTATCTACTACTTACCCACTAATTCAGCTAATATTTAGTGAGCACCTGCTCTGTGCCTGGGACTGTGCGCCACACTCGTGAACCGAGTAACCGTGGAAGCCCAGCTTGCTGCCCTCGTGGAATGACGCCGTCCGGTGGGAGAGACGGACAAGCCCAGGAACACAAATAACCAAGGGAAATAGTATAATAATCACATTAGTGAGATGAAGGAAATAAACAGTGTGATCTTTTAGGGGATCTTTAGTTGGGGAAAACAGGGACACCCTATAAGGACAGGAGAGTTGTTGAGGGGTGTCCCTGAGGAGGTGACGTTGAAGGAAACACATCAGCCCGCTCACCCCAGACATCTGCCTCTAACTCAGACTTCTCATAGCTCCAGGCACTGATCTCCTGATGCCAACTCAGCGTGTCCCCTGAGGCCCATTCTGCCCCCAGCTCCGTCTGGCTGAAGAGAAGGTCCCGTTTCTCTTACCTGAACCTGATCCACCCCCTCCTCCCGTCTTGCCCTAGCTGAGTCCATAGTTGTACGGTTTACTTAAAGATGGGAGGAACCAGCTTAGGAAGAGCTGGCAAAGGACCTTTCCAGAGGGAGCACCAAGTGTAAAGGCCCTGGGGGAGGAAACATCCTCCTCTAGTGGAATAGAAAGGAGGCTAGAGCATCGCCAACCTAACGTGACCCCTTAAAAAGGGAACCGGGTGAACCACCTCCCAACACTACCCTCCCCTCTTTGGCGATCTGCTGATTATCTCCAGAGACTGGACCAGAACCAAAGCCAGAAGCCAGAGAGCCCCGTGGATGGACCACCTCGCAGTCAACCTTATGGGTGAGAGAGCAGGGGAAGGTAGAGACAGTAGTCATGGAGGGCAAAGGACAAACAGGTGACACAGGCCCACAGTCAAGGCCAGGGCTATGGCACCGATGCTGAGTTAGGTGAGGACCCCCAGGGGACGATGAGCTGAGAGGTAACAAGAACCGATTGGCACGTTTCAAGTGTCACATCACTGCTATGGGGACAAAGGATCGTGCAGGCCGCACAGTGGGGGCAGGAGGTCAGTGGGGAGGTATGTGCGGTGCCCCAAGGAGGGGTGACCTGGCTCCAGCTAGGGGAGGACAGTGGAGGGAGCAGAGTCAGAGCAGAAAAGCCACACAAGGGAACCCAGGTGGCCTCAGGACAGGGCTGGCTCTCAGGTGCAGCTTGAACGCCGAGGGACAGCTGTGCCTGTGCACACACACGGCCTGAACACCTGGGCAAGTGGGGATTTCAGGCCCTAGAGACCGTGGGGTCAGGGCCAGGGACGTGACCCAGAGTCTCCCGCCTGTGCCACCCCTGAGGAGCCCACGGCTGCCCCAGAAGAGCCGACAGCAGGAGCGTCAGGGCCCCGGGAAGGCCCTGGGCCGGGGCCGCGCTGCTCCGGGGTTGGGCTTCCCCGCCCAGTAGGAGGACACCCGCGGGGCCAGGCCACGTCCTGCTGGAAAATCACTGTGCCCTCAGAGCTCACCCTTGCGTCCGCCCCTGCCCTGAGCATCCATCAGAACTGGCTGCGACAGCGCCACACCCAACCCCGGAGGGACCGCGGGCCCAGGTCCTCCTGCAGGGCCACCGCGGCGGGGCCACTGGCTCAGCCTGGGGCCTGCCCCGCCTGCAGGAAGGAGACCCGCTGCACCTGGATGGCAGCAGGCACCCTCTCCCTGCATCCTGGGCTCAGACCCCAGCTCCACACTCGCCAGCTGGGTGACCGGGGGAGTCACCTCCCCTCTCTGGGACTCAGTCTCCCCATCTGCAAAATGAGGCTTTATGGTCAGAGTATCAGAGCTCTTCACGGCAAACCACAGACTCTGCTCCAGCTGGTTTGAGCAGAGAAAGAAATGGATTTCGGGGTCAGCAGGCTTTAGAGCTGCTGCGAGGACCAGAGATGCGGGTTTGGAGGCTCCACAAGCAGCAACCAAGACCGACTTCCCTGGCAGGACAGCTCCCGGGGACCCACTGCTGCTGCCTGGGGCACGGACACCCCAGCTTGCACCCAGACACCCAGCTCTGGGCTCAGCAGTGGAAGCTCCTCTCACTCCCAGTCCATGTGGCCTAATCCCCTCCTCATGTGACCCCGGTCTGGCCGATGAGCAGCACCCTGGGGCTCAGCTGGACTCCTGGAAGGAGGTCTCTGGTTTCTGCTTGGGCTGCTATGTTGGTGGATGGAAGCCTGGAGCTGCCGGTGACCAGTCTGCCCCCACCTGGAAGAGCCTGTCTGAGAACGACACCAACACAGAGGGAAACCAGGCCTGAGAGATGAGCGGCAGCAACTCACTGACGTTGTAGGAGCCCCTGGATGTAGCCATGCCTGAAGCCATCCTGTCAGTGTGTAGAGGTCAGCCATCGCCTCTGCAGGGGGCCCAGTCTCCTTTTGTGGAGTGAGTGCTGTGGAGGTTAGGGGAGGGAACCCCAAAATGCTACCTCACAGTCTCATCACAACCTTCTCTGAGCCAATGGCCCACCTGGGGGCAAGCCTTGCCTTCTGGAATCTTCTTCCCACTCGTGTCTGGAGGAAATGCCAAGGGGAGATGTGGGCAGATCTGGGGTTTAGCACCAAACACACTGCATGCATGACAACCCTCTGCCACTCACTGGCTGTGGGGCAGTCACCTGTGGGGCAGGTCTCTTCACCCTCCTTGAGCCTCACTGTGCTGATCTATGAAATGGGGATGATGGACACATGATCCTGCAGAGTTAAGGGAGCCAGTGTGTGTAAAAAAAGCTGAGTACATGGCAGGGGCTTAGAAACAGCTGTGCATCCTGGTCTTTCCTTCCTGCCAGGAGGCCTGATGGGCGCAGGATTGACAGCAGAGTCTTTGTCTGCCTTTGGTCAGTTTAATGAGGTGATACACAAACATGAAATGTACCTCCTGGTCCACATCAGGGCTCAGTAATAGTTCATTATTGTCACCATCACCATCACCATCATCATCGTCACCATCATCATCATCACCATCGTCACCATCATCATCATCACCATCACCACCATCGCCATCATTACCATCGCCATCACCACCATCACCATCACCACCATCATTATCATTCATCACCATCATCATCAGTTGCAGAGGCACATGATTGACAAGCTGACCTGGGAGGTCTGGGGCCCTGCCCAGCAGCATGCTATGCAAGGGAGCCCAGGAACTTGTGGGGGTCAGAAAGGGCTTCCTAGAAGAGGCAGGACTAAGGTGACACCTAAAGTTCACGAGGGACTGGGTTAGAAAAGGAGTGATGGAGACAATATCTGTGCAGCTGTTGTTCAACGATGTGTCTGCTGTGGGCAGCTTAGTCCCAGGTGTTTGAGACAACCTGGGAAGTCACTGTGATTATTACCATGCAGTTTACTGATGAGCTGAGTGTCAGAGATATTAATTATTCACCGAAGGTCACACAGCAATGAAGTGGCAAAGCAAGGATTTGAACCCAGGCAGCTGGGCTCCAGAATCTGTCCTCTAGACCACTACCCCATAACTGTCTAGACCACTGTCTCCATAACTTGATACAATGATAATCACAGTATAGGTTGGCTAATCTGTATGGAGGATTCATGTCCCAGGCACTTTACGTGCATCATCTCATTTAGCCCTTGCAATAGCCCTACAAGGTTGGGATTACAGGCATCCTGTTTTAAGGATGAGAAAACTGAGCCTCAGAGAATGGAGTCCTTTAGTCTCACTGTAGAGCCCACAGTCAGTGTCATAAACTCAAACACTCCCATGGTGAGACAGTCGGTGTAAGTGAATGAAATAGGCCAAGTGTGGGACAACAGGGAGGAGTAGGGAGTGTGGCAAAGTGGAGACCATAGGCTACCTGTGGAGGGGCAGCCATACTCACCTCCAGTGATCTTTGCCAGTGTATTACCCCAATGTTCCCAGATCTTCCAATTACTCCAGAGAAGTTGGATATGAAATTTTGTATGTCTCCTATTTTTAAACTTTGATCACAAATTTAGTTTTTCCTTTTTTTTTTTTGAGGAGATAGAAGTTTATTGAATATACCACAAAGGAGCGGTGAGCAGGACAGCAGAGGAGAGGCTGCCACAAATTTAGTTTTTCAAAACCCTGGGTGGTGCGTCTCTGTGAACCAAGTAAAACATATCTGGGAGAGAGAATCAGCCAGTGGCCCAGTAGTTAATGGCCTCTGAACCTTCAAGAAAGGCACCCCAGCATGGCAGTGGGTGTGCAGGTAGACATGAGTCTCCCCTCCTGCCCGAAAGGGGGAAGGAAACAGGAGGGTGACACAGATGGAAATGCAGGGCGGTGGGGACCAGAACTCACAGCTGACCCACCCACATTCCTAGTTGGGAGGGATCAGATATAGGAACTCTCAACATGGGTGGTCCTGCCCCCAGACATATTTGAGAACTGTGGAGACATTTTAGATCACCATAATAACTGGGGGCCCCACTGGCAAGCAGTGGATGAGGCTGGGGTGCCACACATCTCACCCTCAATATACAACACACAGTCCTGAACAACCAAGGCCTCGTCCAGCCCAGCTGGGCTTCTCATGCCCTCCAGACCTTCATGGGGCCAGAATCTCACTCAGATGGGATCTTAGTAGGGTGTCCTCAGAAGTAGACCCTGAGTCAAGGATCCAAGGGCCAGTGATTTGTTTGAGGCAACTAGTGCCTCAGGAACACTAGTGTGGGTGGAGGGGGGAAAGGGAAGGGAAGGCAGTGGGCACTGGGTGTGCCAATAAGTGTGTTACCTGCAGGGGTGCCCAGACTGCAGACGGCTGGGCAAACAGGACAGGACCTGTGCCAGTGGCATCCCCACATGCCCATGGCATCCCCATGTGGCCCCAGTGTCCCACGTACCAGAGTGTGGCTGTGGAGCATTTGCTCCCCCACCTCCACCTTCGCTGGGTGCATGAGTCCCATGTGAGCACCAACTCTGGGGACAGAGAAAGGCTGAGGCTGACAGGTGCCAAGCTGGGAGGGAGCCTGGGGACTGGAAAGGAAGGGGCGAGGGGCACAGGCACTGACAGTATGACCTCAATTGCTGCTTGTTTTATCCTCTTCTGTGCTCTGAAGACCCGCAGGATTTTTCGGAAAGCATCTATCATTGACGTTGAGGGAACGCAGTCCATCGTGCAGGCTCCTGTGGTGTCAGGTCCCCAGCAGGGCACACATGTCAGTCTACGTTTGTCACCATCATGGTTACTGTCTTCCTGCATTGATGTGGGAACATGATGGCTTCATTCCACGACCGTCATGCTCAAAGAGTCACACAGGAGAAACACTTCATCAGCTGGTGGAAATCTGACCTCAGACAAATTGGGGCTAACGCCTCTCCTTTTCTGAGGATTTACCTGGTCCAGGTGATAGGAGACCAACCTGGTCCTTAGACTCCATCTCTAAGACATCCGCCCTTCTGCTTGGATCCTGAGTGTTGGCTCAAGTGGTTGCCATGGTGATGCTCCTGTGCCTGTCACTCCTTCCTGGACCGTTACTCTGCTATTGCCATGACACCTGGAGCACAGGGAAATCACCCCACAGCTCTGGCCCCGGGATGGAGGGCGCTCTGGCCATCTTCCAAGGCTTGGCTGCTCAGGGTGAAGGTTGCAAATGCAGCCTAGCGAACGGGTGGTGAGGGGGTGGGAGGGTATTTGCCCCGTGTACAGAGGTGACTGCTGCTGTGGCCCTGCCACAGCTTACTTTTCTGGTCTCGAATGATGCCAGGGTTTGGGATGTGAAATAAACTGTAATTTGTTTTGATATTGGCAAAAATACAATTTTGAAAAGCAGGATGTGAAAGCAAGAATAAAAGGCATACATATTGGGAAAAAAATAAAGCTGCTCTTATTTGCATTCAGTCCCAAAGATTGCACACATACACGTGCACACACATGCTTGCATGCACACACACACACAAACTCCCAGGAGTTAACAGTGAGATTCACAAGGTCAGCACAGACCTTGTTATATAGTATTTCTATACAATAGAAATGTACAATGGGAAAACATATTTTAAGTATTTTGACAAAAACTCTTTAAAAATGGAATACTGTGATATAAATCTTACAAATACATATAAGATTTTATGCTTGAAACTACAAAATACTGATAAAAGAAATCACAGAAGACCTAAATAAATTAAAAGACACAGCAGGCTTATGGATTGGAAACTTAACACAGTAAAGATGTCGATTGTCCCCAAATTTATTTAGAGATTTAACACAATATCAACCAAAATACCAGAAAAAAAAATAAAAATATAGATTATCCCATTGTAAAGTGTAGAGACAAAAAGGCAAAGAAATCGAATAGCTAAACAGTTTTGAAAAAGAACAAGTTTTGAAGAACTACTACCCTATTTTAAGGCTAACTGTAAAGCTCTAGTCATCAGGACAGTGTGGTATTGATGAAGGATTGATAAACAAATCAATGAAAAAGAACAGAGAGTCCAGAACAGATGCGTGCAAATATGGCCAATTGATTTTGCACAAAGTACAAAAATGGGGAGCCTGCATGGCTCAGTTAACCATCTGCCTTCAGCTTGGGTCATGATCCCAGGGTCCTGGGATGGAGCCCTGCATTGGGTTCCCTGCTCAACGGGGAGTCTACTTCTCCCTCTGCTGCTCCTTCTGCTGGTGCCCCCTTTCTCTTGCTCTCTCTCTCAAATAAATGAATAAAACCTTAAAAAAAAAAAGGTACATAAACAAGTCAATGGACAACAAAGAGTACAGTCAACAAATGTTGTTGGAACAACTGGTCTTGTCTATGAAAAAAAATGCACCTCAACCTGTACCTCGCACTTTGTATAAAAATTAACTCAAAATGGATCTTAGATCTAAAGATAAAACAAAAAAAGTGTAAAACTCCCTCAGTTGCAGTGGAATGGTGTCTTGGAATAAGAAATTAAATCGAGGTAGAAATTCCTCCTGCTCCCCTGAGTGAGGAGACAGAGGTTCAGCTCACAGGCTGACTTACACTCACATTTGCAGGACTGGAAAGTCCCCAAGGGGTAGTGACAGGGTTCTCCACCCCCACCCCCCCCGGATGCCCAGCACCCTGCACAGCCCCAGCTTGGAGTGAACATAATGCTTGGCACATGGCAGATGAGGGCCACATCCTCCCCCAAGGCAGAAGCAGGAGCGCCCCTCAGCAGTCTGGGGGGGACCCTGCTGGTAGTTCCTCAGCCCCAGGCACATGTCTGCCCAGACTCCATTGTCCCCTGACCTTTGGGGGCTCAAGTGTCACTTGTGCCTGATGGGGCTGGGGAGCAGAGTGAGAAAGAGAAGACAAGCAAACAGACAATGCTCAGAGGCCCTAGAAAAGGCTGTCCTTCAGCAGCTGGGAGGGTCCATGATGCACCGTGACAGGTGTCACCAGGCTCGGCTTCTACAATCAATTCTATAGATATTTACTGATGGTCAACTGCCAGGGTCACTGCTGGGCATCTAGCGGCATATCCAGCCCACGGTGTGTGATACGGTGGAGGGTGTTCAACGCCTCCAACAGCAGGTGACCAGGATGCACAGCACTCCTGGATGAGCGGGGCCACCCGGTGAGTGCCCTCCAGGTGAGCACCCGCTCTGGCACCCTCCCCGTGTCCTGCCCTCCCTTGCTCCCAGATCCCAGGACCCTCCCGCTGGGACTGCCGAGACCCTGGTCAGAGCCACCCCTGGAGACCTGCGTCCACCCACCAGCCAGGGCATCCAGGAGGCCAGGTCCCCCATGTCCCTGCCTGTCACAGCCCTGTCTTGAGAGCCCATTTCTGGGAACCGGGCCCCTGCCAGGAAGCTTCGGCTGACGGTATTGATCGATGGGGGCCTCGAGCTGCCCAGGCTTCCTGCAAGACCTCGGTGAACCTCAGCTCAATGAGCCTGTCCTCCCAAGGCCCAGTAGAGCCTCCTGGAAGCTTCCGCAGGAGGCAGGCGGGCGGCAGCGGGCACATGAAGAAGGGGCCCCGGAGGAGTCAAGCCCTGGACTCTGCTCTGCCACCGTCTTGGTCTCAGAGCTTGGCCTTCGGACGCCGCGACTGTCCTGTGTAAGTAACCGGGGCTGCAGGTGACTCTGATTTACAAATGCTGGAGGCCTGGGCGCTGTCACCCCGGCCCGGATCTCCCGCTGCTGAGGCTGGGCCCACCCAGGGGCCACCCCCCTTTGCCCGCGGTGCCCCCCGCCGCCCCGCTGACACCCCCTTTCCACCTGGAGCCACCTGCCAGCCCAGGGGACCCCCGGGGGCCGAGCCCGACAGGACCCACCCCGGTCTGCCCTGGGCGGGCGGTGAGCACACCTGACCGTGGCCTGGGCTCCGGGGCCCCGGGGCCCTGTGGGAAGAGGCTTGCAAGGGGGAAGAGGGGACCAGAGGAAACAGCACAGACCCCGCGCCCTCTTCGCCTTCCCTCCAGCCCCTCTCCCCCCGTTGCTCCCTAAGCACCGTCGTCCAGCCCGTGTGCCCCCGCCCCGGCCTCTGCCCTTGCCCAGTGGGGGCTCCACGCGTGGCCCCGGGGAGCCTCAAAACCCCGCTCAGGGCCCTCCGGTGCTGGGACACCCGCTCCCATCTCGCTCGGGGTAGAAGCCGAACCCCTCACCCCGCCCACAGGCGCCCCAGGAACAACCTCGCCCCTTCCCCCCAATTCCTCTCTGCCCACTTGGCACCACCTCGCCCGCCCCTGCAGCCCCCCGACCCCCCACGCGGTGCCCACCGGGCCTTCCCCCTGCCTCTGCCCTCTGCAGGGCCCCCTGACCCACGCCCACACCCGAGGGCTGCTCCAACCCCCCGGGGCTCTGCCCACGGGCCGCCGTCCCCAGAGGTCCCCTCCACCCGCCCTGCTGACTAGCACACCATCACTCTCCACCCGCTTCCCGACATCCTCCCTAAGATTCAGCCCCAGCTGACGCTCTGCTGGGTATTTAACCTTTACACAAAGCTTCAGTGTCTGCCTCCTGCCCCCGAAATGCGGCCTCCAAGAGGACAGGAGTTTAAGTCTTTTCTCCCCCGACGGCTGTATTCACACAGCGCCTAGGAGGGCACCCGACACGTGGCGGGAGTCTGTGGATGACTGTTGAGTGAGTGAAGGAAGAAAAGGAGGAGAGAGGGGAACAGGGTGGCTAACTCTCCCAGGAGCTGTCCGTGCAGCCAGGGCTCGCGGCCCTACGTCCCGTTCACTCACTCACCCACTCACCCATTCATCCACTCACCGTCTCACCCAAACCTGCCTTTACTGAGCACCTGCTGCGGGCCAGCAAGTGTCATGGGTTCTAGGAGTAAAGCAAGGAGCACAAGATCAAAATCCCTTCATTCAAGGACTTTAAATTTCGCGGTGGAAGCCAGACAACAAGAGAGAGAAGGGCAACACGCAGCGTGGGCGGTGGTGCTACCTGCCAGGAGACAGGCGCTGGGTGGAGACTTCAGGTGAGGCGGCCGGGGACAGCCTTGCTCACAAGTGACATCAGAGTCCAGAGCTCAAGGAGTCCAAATCCCCCAACAGGTCATCCCTGTTTTCCATGTGAGGACACTCAGCTCAGAGGGGTTCGGTGACTTGCCCAGGGCCACACAGCCGCTGAGTGGCAGAGCCATCAACCCCCAAAGTCGACTGTAACTCTTCCTCCCTGTCTCGCCCAGACCCCGCAGGTGCTCTGGGTCTGAGGGTACCGGGGGCTGTGTCTCCCCTTCCCCAGCCCAGAGCTGGGCTGCCGCGGCATCTACCAAAGAAGGAGCCTCACGCTTGCTCCTCGGGCCTCCTCTCCCTCCAACCTCCTGATTTTCTAACAGGCAGGAGAGAAGATGTTGAATGGCACAGCTAGAAATTCATTTCAATATTAATTCTGGAACCTCATTTTCAGCAGCTAATTAAATTACTTTCTAATTACAAACAGAATACCTGTGCATTCCCTCTGGGTGAGCGCGGCGGGTGTGCAGGGGAGAAAGCCCTGCAGGAATGGCCGGGCCTGCATTTCCCTTCCGTTCCCCATATGGGCTGCCCCGCCGCGGCCAGTGAGACCGGTCCCTCCTTTCCTCCTTCTGCGTCTGGGTGACCCTCCCGCCAGTCACCCGTCAAACCCCCGCAGATGCTCCTGCCGCTTCTGGGCCACGCGGGCAGCACACCTTCTTCTCAACAGCCTGCCTCCTCCCCAACCCCTAGAACTGCTCAAAAGGGGACACACCAACTTTCCACTAAAACAAGACAAAGGGATCCTGTTGAGGTCGGCACGGAATTTGGGCTGCAGGGAGGTGTCTGCAGTGAGACAGCGGGCTGTCCTGACCTGGGGGCTTCTGCAGCCAGCAAAGAGCCTGCCCCCCTGTGCAGAGTCCCTGCAGAAAGAGGAGACCACCGTTGGTCTTCCTCGCTGGAAATTCAAGTGTACAGGGGCACTGCCAGAGGATGGTGTCCCTCCTCCTCCCCCGCCTGCTTGCTCCCTGGGAGAGCCTCTCTTTGCTCCCTCATCCCGAGCCACCTCTGGTTGGAGTGTCCAGGTGTCCAGACCCGGAGGTCAGAGCTGGAGGGAACCTCCCAGGGGGACAACCTCCTGACCACCGAGCAGGTGTGGCCTAGGGACCATCCCAACATTCTGGTAGCCCAGGAACTGAGGCAGGATCCTGCTGGGCAGACCTTGGAGGCAGATGGAGCCGGTTCAGGGGTCGGCTCCGCAGCAGGCAGCGGAGAGGGGCCGAGCACCGGCTGCATCGGATCGGCCGGGCCCTGGGCAGGGAGGGGTGCCTCTGAGCCGGGCCGAGCCCAGAACCGCCTCCAGGGACACGGGCACAGATGGTGACCCAGCCCAGAACAGCCCTGCCCTCGAGAGCCCACCCCCCACATGAGCCGCCCTGCAAGCACCTGCTGCTGGCTTTCTTCCCCCTTGACCCTCTGCCCCAGCCAGCCTCTCCACCCTGGTCGCAGACACACGGCTCTCAACACAGCGCTTTTCCAGGAGCAGATGGCAGCGTCGTCCCCCATGTCATGTCCCGCCTGCCTTTCACATGAAAATGGGGGCAGACAGCCAGACAGATGTCCACCAAGCTGCCCTGTCCGGGCCGTGTGGACCCAAGGCCACGTCCACCCTGGGTGCCTGGAGCAGTCCCTGGACCAATGTCCTCTGGTCAGCACCCTTCCCTGTGCCTCGGTGCCCCCGAGCCCCACCCATCCTGTTTTCTCCCTTTCCCAGGCCTTCTGAGGCCACAGGGATGGGGACACGGAGCTGGTGGGCCAGCAGCCTGGTGAGTGGGAGCAGGACTTTCTGTTTTAAAGTGACACCCACCCCCCACCCCCCGTGGTGAAGAGCAGAGTCACGTGTTGCCTCTGGACCAAGAAGAAGCAGCCCCTGAGGACCTCCTCCCCCTCCCCCCGGGTGACACAGGCCTCCTCTGTGCCCTCCCAAGACCCTGGGGCAGCAGAGAGAGGGAGTCACCCCCCTGTTCCTTTGTTCCCTCAACAAATGCTGGGGGAGGCGGACTCCCGCTCAACAGGTAGGGATGACAGCAGTCCTCACTCACTCCAAGGTCGTTGGAGGATTAATTCGAAGGTTCCAGGAGGGCCGGGCCTGGCCTGGTCAGAGGGCCTGGTCACTAGGGCGTCCTCGCAGACCGGGGCTCTCCTGGAAGCCAGTGGTGGGTGGTTGGATCTCTCTGCCCACCTCTCTGTCGTCACTCCCTTTTGTTTCCTGGTCACTCTTTGAAATTATCTTATTTGTTTTTTTGCTTATTCTCTATTTTCCCACCAGAGTGTGAGCCCCATGAGAGCCTGGAGCCATGCGTTGGGTCTAGTGCTGGATTCCCAGTGTCAAGAACAGCAAATCCTGGCCCACCGTTAGGCCCAAATCATTTGTTGAAGGAACTGGGTAAATCAGGTGGATGAAGGAATGGATGGATGAATGGGCTTCATATGACCTTGGCCCAGCTCCTGGTCCGGACTCGTGGCCCACGACCACCCCACTACCCTCAGAACCTTCCAGCAACATGTGTTCTCTCCACTCCTGGACCACTTCCCCGGATACATGTCAGGTCTCGGCCCTCACCTCCTGCAGATGCTTGTAGAGACGTCACTATCTCGGGCCCTCTGACCAGCCTGCCTAAAACTGTAAACCACCCCCACCTCCGGGCATTTCTTACTCCACCCCCACCTCTACTTTGGCTTTCTTTTCTCCATAGCACTTAGCATTATCTCACATAGTAATAACTTCTTTATTTCATGTATTGTCTCTCACGTCCCCACTAGAACATCAGCTTCAAGAAGGCAGAGATTTGTGTGTTTTGGTGGCTGACCTAGCCCATGCTCTTAGATCAGTGAGCACCTGGCACATGGAGGTGGCCAGATATACTTGCTGAGTGAATGAGCAAACTGGAGGTCAAAGGAGCTGGGGTACTAGGGCTGAAGTAAGCAAAGAGGACTTCCTGGAAGAAGGGGCTTGCATTGGAATGTAAGGGATTAGAAGAGGCATAAGTTGGTGGGAGAAAATTCCAGGTAGTATAAAGGACTCCAGGGTTTGGAGCTGGAATATTTTAGGTACCTTCTTGACTTTTGTTCTCCCCACAAATACTTAGATCTTATGCTGTCTGACAACGGTTCTTTGAAACTTTATTCAACGTTTTATTCATCTTTAAGTTCTTTAAAGCTGCAAATCAGTCACTGGGTGCTTTGCTAACCACAGGTTCCAGGCTCCTGTGTTGCAAATAACTCTGCTCTTTTGCATACCAAGCAGACCTTTTTTTGTCCCGGGAAAATGAATTTCTCCTGGTGATCATTGCTCTAATTGCATCCACAGGCAGAGCAAACATCTTCTTGCCCCGATTTGCATTATGCAAAACCTTAATCTCCACAAGTTTCTAAAAGCACTGTGAATGATTCACGGCCTTCTAACACCAGGAAATGCACTGCTTGATCTACCAGTCCATGTAAATTAGATTTATGGGGGTGAGAGGGATAAAGGAGCTTTGATACTGTAAACTATTGGGGAATAATCACCCCAAGTGTAGATGCCCCATAAATTTGCTTCTTAGAAAAAGAAACAGGACAACTGACCACACACGTAATGCTGGATTTATGTCCTTCGTTCCATTATCAAAATTAAAAGAGGACGGTGGACTTCTGTCTTGAGCAAACTCCTATGCCATCCAAAGTGGGACTGGCCCTCTGTGAACTGGGGGCAAACTGGCCTAAGAGAGGCCCCTGGAAGGTGGGCCAGGAAAGCGAGAGGTTGGACCTTGCAGCAAGGGCACAGTATGAGAAACCACCTGGCCTTTGAAGCCCTGCTGTGTACCTCCACGGCTCTGTGACATCAGGCAGGTCACTTAATGTCTCTGGGCTTTAGTCCTCTTACCTGTCACTGAGGATAACAAAACCTGCCAAACCGGGTGGCTCAGGATTAAGTGAGGTTCTGGATGGAATCTTTGTCGGGCACCTGGCCTATGCTCTGGGGAAACAGTGGAGGCCTGGAACACAAGGCCCCAGATCTCAGGTGTTCAGAGAGGAGACAGGAAAGAAATCTGTTGCCTGGATAAGCGCAGACAATGGTAAGGTCTGTGAAGTGAGTGAAACAAGTCTATGACCGTGACTAGGGGGAGTTACATTGGCCGGTAACACAGTAGACCCGGCTGTGACAGCGAGGGTGGGTGGAAACAGCCCTCTCGGGTGCTGGCACAGGTGGTTAGAGCCAGAGTCCTCCACCCATGCAGATCTGGCCACCAGTGGCCACCAGCCACGGGGGCGTTGCATTCTGTGTCTGGGTATCAGGACCGCATGCAACCAAACATATTCATTAACAGGTGTATTATTATTATTACTATATTTTTCGTTACCATTTACAGATGAGGAAACTGAATCTTACCATAGAATCTACAATCAGCAATTTGATATGCGCTCTGTCTTCCATCTCAATTCGTGCGCCTGGAGATGAACAAGAAAGGGATGCCTTGTTCCTTGTACCAGTTCTTAAACTATTGTCTCTCATCTGAAAATCTACCCTTGTGTGTGCTGCTTTGCGATACTGGGGCTGCCTCTGCAAACCACGTTTAGGCTTTGCTGGTGATCCCTGTTGGGCCTTGCCTATGGGGGTGCCAGAGGGAGAGCATCAAGACTGGAGGAGGAAGAGAGGATTTGCTATTTCCCTCCACTTCCTGGTGCCTCTCTGCTTCCCCCTCTTCCAGTCTGTTTTCCTGTTCCTGTCAGTGTCACCTGAGTGCCTTCAGGCATAGCAGCATCAAGCAGCCAGTGCTAGATGACTTTCAGCCTCACAGTTTCAATTCTGCAAGGTCCCTCTTCCAAGCCTCTGTTTTAATCATTACAACCTAATTGCCGAGTCCTCAGATGGTAGCTGATTCCTGCCCTTGCCACTTCTGTGACACCTTAGTGCAGGCGTGGGCAAATTTCTTCTGAAAGGGCCACATAATAAACACATTAGCCTTGCAACCTACATGATCTCAGTTGCAGCCACTTGGCTCAGCCCTTGGAGTGTAAAAGCAGCTGTAGACAGTATGTGAACAAACGGGCATGGCTGTGTGCCAATAAAACTTTATTTACAAAGGCAGATAGACTACCCATGAACAGCAATTTGCCATCGCTGCCTTCGTGTTCTCTCTTTGCATTTCAATTCCTCAATACCTAGTTAACAGTTATATTACATATACATTATTTTTATTGTTATTGTTAAAATAACTGGCATGATTTCTGTCTCCTGGCTGAACTCCTGCTCATACGGAAATTGGAACCCAGATTAGGATTCACATTTGACTTACTAAATAAAACATTTAATGTTGTTAAATTTAATGTCAAATTTAATGTTATAACAAAATATTGTTACATTTTGTTCATTGGGTCCAAACAGCCAAATGTCAACACCATAGTGGACCAACCACTATGATGCTTGGTACAATGAAAAGATAACCAAGAATCTCAGAAGACTATATTGTGGCAAAAAGCAAGAGTGTTGGCATAGACTTGGGGCAAGACTGTGAATGTGTACTGTTGGCTCCGAGCAGTAAAAGCAAGCTGCTTCCTATAGTCCTTGTAGATTGCTCTAGAAAAAATAAAGCATCTGGCACGTCAACAGCTGCATATGGGGTGTCAGGGGGCTACTGACGGGCTGAAGCAAAGATCCTATGTCCAGAACAGCAGTTTCAATTACAGTCACCACCTGATTAGGTTTATAGTAATCCACTATCATTCTCCAAGAACCATCTGCCCCAGAGAAGCCAAACAGGCAAGTTAAATGGAGATACGATTGGATTCCCCAACCTGCCACATCTTTCAAGTCTCCAAGGGTGGCACTAATCTCTGCAATTCACCAAAAAATGCTATCCTGGTTAGGAAAGAAATTACTAGAGGGTTCACTTGGGTCTTATCTCTATTACGGATTTTACTCCATGGATCCTTCCAGTTGCCAAGGAGCTCAGGATCTGCAGGCCTACTGGGTCCACTGTGATTTGGACTTGAGTCAAAATTCCATGAATTACCTGATCTCTCTTTTCAAAATATTAGACAAGAGGCCATGACTCTCCATTGCAGTGGTTTCTGGCCACCAGATCTTTCTGCATCATATAGATCCAATAACATTTTGCTACACCGCCCATCTATTTCATTTCTAAGGACACCATCATGAATAAGCCATGCAAAAGATTTCCTGAGACATTCTGATCACCGCTTCTTTTCCTCTGGGAAATATAATAAGTATGCCCATCCTAGTCTTGGGTGGATAAATGCTGTCACTTGTCCTCATCCCCACTGTCCTTCTTCCCACAAGTGAAATGCTGTCACTCGACCTCATCCCCACTAGATAGCTGGCACCTCGTATCTCCCTGTGGCTCTCCACCATTACACCTGGCTTACCGAGAACAGTCACACAGACAGTTCCAAGGATGCAGGTGCTCCCTCAGGGATGTATCCCTCAATGCCTTCGTGAACCGAGTACCTGCCAGAACTTTAGAGGGCACAGGAGGGGTTAGGAGGAGTGCTTGTCCATATCATTCATGATAAAGTCACTCCCACCTCCGTATCTCCCTAAGCCTTTGGGTTTCTTCCCTTAGGTTACACAAGGAACATTCTGTTATCCCATCCTGGTTAAATGAGGGCCTGCCGTGAAACCATGGAAGGTCAGCAACCAAGTGAACAGAGCCACCTCCAGCCTGGTGAGCTAACCAGTGAATCCAGAATCCCCGGAAGCACCCATATTTCTACATTTACTTTGATCCAATGTATATGCTGTCCTCCTTTGCCTAACACTCTTGCCAAATCTATTCCTGTGCGTACTCCCTAGGTTTCCACCGATATAAATCAGCAACATCCCAAAATCACTTTGGAGTGCATGTTGTTTCCTCCCGGCCAGGCTTTGCACTTGCCCTCTGGAACATACTGACACCTGACCCCAGTTAAGTAGCAACAAGAGTGATTAGGGTGGGCTTGAGGGGAATACATAGCTCCTGGCAAGGAAACCCGCTAGTAGCCTTCTAAGGAGGCCCGGGAAGTAGCCTGTTTCTACTTGGTCCTACTTAGTTTCTGTTCTTTTTTTTCTATGTTTGTGTTATTTCCGGTGCCCACAATGAGGGTGGGCACTTAGTAGGCACACAATAAATATTTTTGGATAGATTAATAAAAACACTTCCGGGGTAAGGGCCAAGCATTTGAAATTCTATTTCATTTTTTAATTTGTAATAAAATGACTGGTCAAAATGTAGCTTTTTCCTCTAGGTAAGGCTCACTTGAACAGAACCCCCAACCATCTGGCTCCTCCTTACCCTGTCTCTGGCTAATGCAGGCCTCCCCTAAAGGGCCGGCTCAGGTCTGATGCCTCCCAAACCTTCATATCTGGAAGCATGAGTCTTGGTATCCAATGGATGCTCAGTAAGTATTAGCTGGATGGTTGAATGAATGAATGAATGAATGAATGTAGGGAATTGCTTTCAGAGGCCTCTTTCAGAACCGTCTGTCTCAGTTGGGCATTGGTCACACTTACCTATCCTCTGTATTCTTCAGTTTGTGCTCAAGGAGATAAACCAAAAAAAAAAAAAAAAAGGAGATAAACCAATCTTTCATTCCCACCAGCAAATTCTCTCCCAGATGTAAATTGATGCAGTTGTATGACCAACACCCAGCAGGCCATAATGTGGTGGGTTTCTACTGTCAGGTCTCCGGGCTAAATGCAAACCCAGCCCTGCCTCAGTAGCCCTCTTGGCACCTTCATGCCTCTCTGTGGATCTCTTTCCTGAGCAGCCACTGTGACTCAGTGGCAGTGAAGGAGCAATTGCACGGGCAATCAGACATCATAAGTGCCAAGCCAATAGCCACTTCTGGCCTTTACTCTCAACTCAACTTTGAGGTGATTCAGGTCCCAGGAAGCCACAAATTTCAGAACTCAGGCTCTCCTCCCACCCCAGGATATGAATCGTGATGGATTCAGGCCAGTGGTTCTCAATTCTGGCAGACCCAATGACCTCTCCAAAGAGGAAATGTACTCAATAACCTCTCTATTGCCCTGAGATGGAAGTCATAAATAATTAACCTATAATATCACACGTACTTAAAAACCCATTATAATGCTCTTAAGTGGATTATAAAAAAGAAATAAAAGGAAAATAATTTGTAATAAAATAAATCACATTTCAGTATGTAAATGAGAAGCCACAGACACATGAGGACACACGATGAATAGCTCTTTGCCAACATCGGGAGAATAAGTTTGGATGTAAGAGAAGTAAGATCAGGAGTCGCCCCACAACAGAAGGGCAGAAAAAATGACAGAGATACTTGAATATCAATAGTATATTCAGTATATATGAAAATCTTGCAACATGTTTTGTTTTGATATAGTTGACATAAGTTGTATGATTAAACGTGCCCTTTACACCGTTTAGAAAATAAACTAAAATGGCACTTCACACACACACATAAATGATGTTTATCTAGCTTAAACTGTCTTGCACATTGTAGGACACTCAGGATTCCTGGGTCTATCCTGTAAAGGCCAGCAGTGTCATCAATCATTAAGACAAACTAAAACATGGGACGCCTGGGTGGCTCAGCAGTTGAGCATCTGCCCTTTGACTCAGGGCATGATCCCGGGTCCGGGGATCAAGTCCCACATCGGGCTCGCTGCATGGAGCTTGCTTCTCTCTCTGCCTGTGTCTCTGCCTCTCTCTCTCTCTCTCTCTCTCTCTCTCTCTCTCATGAATAAATAAATAAATCTTAAAAAAAAAAAAAAAAAGACAAACTAAAACACCCCCTAGTTTCAACATGTCCCCAGGGAGCAGACCTTCTGGTGGAAACATCATGGTGGCCAATCATGATTGGTACATTTTCTCTGCCAGTGACTGGTCTAGGAATAAGCCTTGGATGCAATTTTGGCCAAAGTACCATGAGAGAAAAGATGCAGGGGGCTTCTGGAAAAGGTTTCCCAGGTCCTATAAAGAGGCCATAGGAAGAAATATATTTTTCCCTCTTTCTGCCTCTGGACACTGTTGTGTGAGGATATGATACCTAGAGCTGTGGAACCTTCCTGCAACAATCAGAGAGAAAGCCAATGAGGGGAAGACAGTGCAGCAGAGAAGCTGGGAGGGACCAGGTCCTTAAGAAGCCATGGCCTCCAAGCCAGCCAGACCCAGAGCTGCCTGGAATACTCTCTGGATTCCTTGATTTATGAAGTAATAAATTGTCCTTATTATTTAGCTACATGTTTGGGAGCTTTCTGCTTTTTGAAGCCAAAAATATCTCATCAGTGACAGGTAGGGACACTTTTGCTCATTACCATAATCCCTTCTATTTAGTGAGCAAAAACTTCGTAATTTCCAAAACACCAGAACTACATTCATATCGTCTGAACCTGACACCTCTGTGAGGTGTGGGTTAGGGTCCCCATTTACAGATAGGGTGTCTGAGGCCAAGGAGGAGGGGAGTGACTTTTCTGGTGTCAGATGCACAGGTGGTAGCTAAGCTGGGACCAGGTCCTGGTCCTGGACTGACTCCCACTGCAAAGCTCCCCCTGCCCTCCCACCCCACACCCAGGAGAACTGCTCCGTTCTGTGACCCATGGCTCCTCCAGGCCTCCATGCCCTAAATATCCATACTCCCTCATTGCTATCATTTTACATTCTCATTATCGGGGTAACTTTCCTTGGATTAAAAACCTGAGTCTCTAGACATCCCTTATTAAATATGTATATCTCATCTTGAAAAAACTAATACAGGGACCAAAACTAATACAGCAGTTTGGGCGATTGCCGTCAGCTCAGGGTGTGATCCTGGAGTTCTGGGATCGAGTCCCACATCAGGCTCCCTGCATGGAGCCTGCTTCTCCCTCTGCCCGTGTCTCTGCCTCTATCTCTTTCTGTGTGTCTTTCATGAATGAATAATTAAAATCTTTTAAAAAAAGAATTAATACATATTCATTAACACAAGTAAGTTCTTCATTAGGCTCAGATGTAGAAGGCTTTGAAAGACATGGGACAGATGAGGCTGGAGAAGAGTCTGCTCTTGGTACCAGGATGAGCTTCCATCCATTCGTCCCTACACTCGTGCACACAGAGAACCCCAGCAAAGTGCACCAATGTGCTCCAACGGTGTGGGGTCCTGGAATCACGGCCCAGGGCTCACCACAGTTCCTGCCCTCACGGACCTGGCTTCCTTGAGGCGAGACGGTCAATGATCACATGAGCCAGATGATCAGAGGACTGATAAACCCCACAATGGAAAGAGTAGGGCGTTAGGGAACAGGAAGCGACTTCAGAGGAGACAGGGTGGTCAGTGAGGCCTCCAGGTAGAGGAGCCAAGACCCAGCTAATGGCACAGGCCCCCCTCCTGCGGGGAACTTGGGCCTCTGAGAAGGCCCTTGGAGCCTGGAAGTCTGGGGAGAGGAGCAAACAGCAGAAAGATGGGGGGCCTTGGGCGCACGAGGCCAGGGACTAACCCCTCCGGTACGCTCCTCGGGGGGCTTGAAATGTGGGCCCCATCAGACCTGGCAGGAGCACAGGGTCACCCAGAGCCAGGCTGAACCACCACTGCCCTGGAATCTCCTCCGCCCGAGCCGGCACCCCCTGCAGAGCGGAGGCTCCAGAGTCCACACGGTCCAGCGTGAGCAGGAATTCACACGGGCTCCACGGGCTCCTTTACCATCACTGCTCTTGGGGGATCCTGCGTTTGCTTAACCAGGCCCCTGGGCGGGGACACTGACGGGGAGCTTTGTGCGAGCCTGGAAGGCTTGAGAAGGCCTCTCACGTGTACACATGCACACACACACATTCACACACACACTTATGCATCCATATGCACACACATACATTCACACATATGCATATATACACATATAGATGCGTACACACATGCACAAGCACATGCATTAACATACACACACACACACACACACAATCCACGAGCGAGACCGGTCGTTGAGAACTGCTCTGATGAGACCGAGGCCCTTGTGCAGCAGACTCTCGTCTTGGGGACCTGACATGCAGACAGACAGACGCACGGTTCCTGCAGACCCAAACAGACCCCGTCTGTCCCTCCTGACGAATTAGTGGGTGCCGGGGAAGGACCCAGGGAAGGAGCCCCCAGGGGCACCAGCTCCGAGCCCGCGGCTCTCCAAGGAGGGGCTGCGGCGGAGCCCAGCTGGCCCGCGGGGACAAGTGTCGCCCTCAGCAGGGCGCGGCTGCGCAGGACCCAGCGTCTACGCGGACGGGTTCCTGGGGACCCTCTGGAGGCCGGGGCCGCATCCCCCCTATGGGCTCACCCCTGCACTGCCCACCTCTGGCCAATGAGCCGCGAGCACAGAGGTGGCCTCACACCCGGGGTTGGGCACCTTACTGCCCTGCAGGGTCCCCCACCCCCGCCACCCTCCCTTCTCAGGGCCTAGGCGCTGGGGATGCAGGGGCTGGGCTGCCCTGTCCCCGGGTCGCAGGTGAGGAGCCTCCTGAGCACAGCCCCCGGGGTGAGGCCGCCCCTCTGTGCACCTGCACTTGGAGCCCGAAATCCGCCTTCCAGGGCGGGGCCTCTTCTTGGGGGGCTGTTTGCGGTGCAGCATCGCCGGCCTCGCCTGACTGTGCGTCGGGGGGTTCAGACCGATGCACCCCAGAGAGGAGCCGCTCCGTTCACGGCGCCCCGCGGGTGCCAGGCATGCGTCCCTCCGCGTGAAGAACACGACCTGGGCGGAGCGGGGCGGCCCATACACTCCCCATTTCAGGAAGGAGCGAGGAATAATTGAACCCTGCGCACCCCGAACCCGGCGGGCATTGGCCCCGCTTCACGGCAACTTCTCGCAGCCTCACGGGTCCCGAGGGAAGGCAGTCTTGTGCTTTATTTCCACGGGACAGATGGGGACACTGAGGCTCGGCGGGGTCATGCAGGGACCTCGGCCCACACGGCCAGTCAAGGGCACAGCTGGCTTTGAACCAAGGCCCATCCGACTCCTGACTTGGGGTTCATGCTGAAGCCCCCCCGGGGCAGGATGGGGGGCGCAGGTGCCACCCCGGCCCTGAGGGTCCGGCCAGGAGCGCCGGTGCCAGCGGGGCCCAGGCCCTGATCCTGCAGCTCCTGGTGGCCGCGGTGACATCCCCAGGGAGCTTCTGGGTCGGCCCCGACCCTCCACCCGCTTTGCGTCCAGCCCAGGGTATCCAGGCCGACCTCCCCGCCTCTCCGTCTGAAATGGACCCTCTTTAGAGTAAACCACATTGATTCTGCCTAATTAGCTCTTCAAATGAAATCACCGGTTATTTTGGGAGCAGCATCCTCACAAATGAACGTTTCCCTGGAGCATTCAGGTGGAAAATGCAGATAAACACAGCGCTTTGTAAAATAAATGGATGCAATCCGTCCCCAGGGCCCGGGCTACACAGGCCCCGGGCCTCACTTGCACAAAAGGCCTGACTCTTAGACTTCTGGAACTCTCTCTGAATGAGGCGCCCGGAGAGTGGAAAAGGTCTGGGCGTCCCCTCCGCCCCCGCGGCCTCCTGAGCCCCCCCCCCCGAGGCCCAGCGCCCAGCACAGGCGTCCGGGTTCACCCCCAGCCCCGCTCCAGCCCCGTGAGGAGCCCACTGCCGAGAGCCCTGCTACCCACGGGGAGACTGAGGCACGGGAGAAGCCATTCGAACCCAGGGAGTCTGGCCACAAAGCTCAGTACTTGGCCACGAGGCCGCATCCCCTACCCCCCGCCCCCCACCCTGTGCTCATGCCTCAGTGCACCTGGACTTAGCCTCTCGTTAGATCCATGCGGTCCGGGTTTTGGCGCAGCACCGTGACCAGGCGTTGGCCGCTTCACGTTCAGCCAGCCCGGGGGCCTCGTCACCCTGTCTTGGCATGTCCCCCGTTTTTGGTATACCAGCAGCCCCCCAAGGGGGAAGCCTCCCGGGGCTCCCCTCTCTGACCCGCCCTCGGCGGAGGCCTCTCCCATCCCATGAGCAGCGGGCAGGCCTGAGGGCTGGGGTGAGCACCTGGGACCAGGCGTCACGCTCTCCAATCCCGGCTCTGATGCCCTCCCCAAGGGACCCTGGGTGAGCCCCTCACCTCTTTGCCTCCCTCGTCTCTGCATTGGGGGAGGCGGTGCATCCGGGGCCCCCCAGGGCTGCTGTAGGGTGAGGGAGGTGACATGCTCACGCGAACACGGGGCTGGCACTCGGGAGGTGTTCAGTGAACACACATCAGATTGACTCTTCGGTCCCAGGGGGGCACTGGGATCCCTCCCATCTGTCAGTTCAGAGGAGGCTGGGGGTCCGTTTATGCCCCTCGGGCCGGCTCAGGTGTGTGCTGCCCCCGCGGGGCTGCCCTCCTCCAGCCTGTTGGCCTGCGGCGCACCGTTCCTGGAACAGTTTGTCCCCCTCCATCGTCATGGTGTCTGAACCCCCTCACCCCCGCCCTGGCTCAGGCAGGTCCTGGCCAAGCACAAATAGGTAACTAGGGGATGTCTCCCCATTACTCCGGCGGCACTGTGAGGCCTGTGTCCCTCCGCAGGGAGCAGGGCCAGGGGGAGGGGGACAGAGGATGGGTAGGCTTTGACTAGAGAGAGGGTGAATGGGCAGGAAGGATCTGGAAAGATCTGGAGGCTGAACACAGGGTAGCAGGGACGGGCTGCATGGTGGGGACGCTGGAGCAGCCCTGCACTGGAAACATGGGCGTGGAAAGTACTGGAAGGGAAATAGGACAGCAGGAGGACTGGGCAGTGGCCTCCCTGCATGCTGGGCAGAGGCTGGCTGAGGCCCACCCAGGAGGGGGTGACCTGGGGCACTAGGCCCTCCCCCAAAGCCCCAGAACGTCTGGGCAGAAAGGCAGAAGAACTGAACACGGCATGCAGGGAAGAGGGTGGGAGCAGCGAAACCAGTGGAGAGCATAGAATATTCTAGGGAGAGGATGATGGTTTGGACCTGGGTGGCAGCAGCAGATGTAGAGTGACATATCCTAGTGTCCAATATCCAGAGCAGGAAGTTAAGGGCATGGGGAGAAAGGAAATGTTCCTCACGAGCATCCTCACTTCAGGGAGAAAAGATTTTCCCAGAACCTACCAGAGCAAGGCCCTTACACCTCACCTCGTTGGTCAGAAGTGGGTCAATGTCCCACCAATGACAGGCAAAGGGGCAGGATCCCAGGATCGGCTCGCAGCCTCATGTCGACCCTCCTCCCCATGTGTGGGGCCCGGTGCAAAATAAAAATATAGAGCCCCTACTCAAAAAGTTATTAAGAATCTCAAGACTGCAGGGCGCCCGGGTGGCTCAGTTGGTTGAGCGTCTGACTCTTGGTCTCAGCTCAGGGCCTGATCTCAGGGCTGTGAATTCGGGCTGTCACTGGCTCTGCACTGGGCATGGAGCCTACTTTAAAAGAAAAAGAAAGAAACTTTTAAAAAGAATTTCAAGACAGGAACAGCAGAACCTCAAGCCAGTCGTGGGGCCCTTCTGAACACTGTGACTACGCAGGTCCCACGTGGGCCCGTGAAGGCAGCCCTGTCCTCATGATTCATCCCCTGGGCTGAGCACCCAGACTGCCCGCCGGAGGGAGGGCGTGGGCAGTGGGGAGAGACCCCAGCGAGGGCCGCAGCCTCAGCAGCGTGAGATTCAGGGTACAGGACTTATGTGCGTAGCTCTGCTGGTCCCTATAATGGGCATCACGGCCCAGGGAGTTGCTGGGAAGATGTGGGTGATACAGGCCAAGTGCTGGGAACAATGGCCCTTCTTCCCACCCTCCTTACCTCTCTACCTCTCGGGACAAGATTCACCTTCCTCTCTCCAGCCTGCTGGTGTCACCCAGTTGTAAGCCGCTGACTCCAGGAGGACTTCTCCGGCCCACGCTCCCAGCAACCTGAGTGCCCGCAACTCCCCCATGGGGCAGGTTCCTTGTCTCCAGAAGAACCCTAACCCTGCTTCAGCCTTCCTCAGACAGGCCGCTGTGTCCGTGGACTAAATAGAAATATGAATGTGTGTCATGGTAATACTACACAGTTCATAAAACACAAAAGGAAAAATGCAACACGTTGTAGAAATAAAACGTTACAAACCACTTTCACTCTGGAGAGTCCTCTCACCTTCTTTTGGAAAACATCCAAACGGGCAGGGCTGGTGGACCCAGACCTGTAATTGCTCTGTTTTACAGATGAGAAAACTGTCTTTTGCTCAAAATTTGCCAGTGGCTTCCTGATTCTAGACATGAACTCCAAAGCCCGCCAGTCACCCATGAGCCCTGGCCCCTGCCTGCTGTGACATCACAGCCTCCCACCCCCAGCTGCCCCAGCTGCAATGCCCTTGTCATCCCTCCTCTAACCCACCAGGGAACTTTCTACCTCCAGGCCTTTGCACCTGCTGTTTTTACTATGTGGAATCCGTTATCTCTGCAGCCTCTCCTCCTTGGGTTTGCCCAGAGAGGCTTTCCCTGACCATTTATTAAAATCGCTCGCACATCCCCTCCTGACCTCCCACTTGCTGGATTTAGCTCATTGGCATTTACACCATCTGGCGTATTACATACCCGTGAGTTTATTGGCTTTTTTGTCCGTCTCTTCCAGCAGAAAATAAACTCCACAAGCCCTTCGCTCATATGACTTTGGGCCTAGAACAGAGCCTGGCACCCAGGAGGCCTTCAATAAATACTTGATAAATGATGCGAGCAAGAGCCCGAGGTGGGCCCAGATGCGTTGCAGAGCAGACCTAGAATCACATATGGGTTTCTGCGGGGCTCTCGTGTGCCAGAATGCCGAGGGAGGACAGGACACACCCTGGATAGGGTGGGGTGGCTTTGCATCGTCAGCCGTGCCCTCCTGCCAAATCAGACCCAACACCTGGTGACTTGGGTCCAGCCTGATGGAAGAACATTCTCACAGACCATTCAGCTTCGTCCCGGCCTCCTGCAAGGTCTTGAGGCCTGGGTGAAGCAGAAGGGCTCCAAGTGGGTCAGGAGCAGAATTATCCCACCCAGGGAAGGAACAGAGACATACTCGTGGACTTCCCAAAACCTGAAGATTAAATTAACATAAATACCTCGTGAGGAAGCAGCTGTAAGTTCATCCTCCCTGCCACGGCCATTCATTCACTGCTTCATTCGACCAGAGTCAACAAGCACTGACCGAGCACCTACTGTGCCACTGTGCTAGGAACTGAGGAGACAGGTGTGAGCAAGGGGGGCCCGGCCCTCCCAGAAGCTGCAGGCCGCTTGGAGTAGACCAACGACACGTGAGTTAAGAAAGGCAAAGGAGACTAAATAAAGACTGGATCTTATGCAGTAGGAAAGAGCATGCTGTGTGACAGTCAATATGTGAGGATATCTTTACTCAATCTGGAAGGCCTCTTGGAGGAGGTGGCATTGCAACCTGAATAACCAACAGGAAGGAGGCAGTCACAGGAGAGGCAGCCTGCAAGAGGGCTCCAGGCAGAGAAAACAAGTGCGAAGTTCCCGAGATGGGACAAGGAACGTGATTACAGACCCCAAGGAACAGACAGGGGGTCCTGGGGGCTGGAGGGCAGTGAGCCAGCGAGGCAGGGGGTCCGGGAGACTGCAGAGGCCAGAGCCCCCCCAGCACTGGCTGCTTCTGCCCGCCTGGGAGGTGCTCAAACACCTGGGGAGCTGGAGGCTGACGCGCTCAGTCCCAGCTCCAAGGCTTCGTGACCTCAGGCAGGTCACTGAACATGTCCCACCTGTTTTCTCATCCGTAAAATGGGACAATAATTGTCTTCTCACAGGTGCTGTGAGAATTCGTGAGGATTAGTGATCAGAATCCTCGCCAGTGGGGATGCACTGCCCCCCCCAGCCTGCACCCCTCGTTCCCTGATTCTGTCCACTGGAGTCCATGGGATTGAAAGAACATCTGCAAGAACCTACTGCGCCAAGACTCCGAGGGTTAAACTCGGCAGACAGCGGGCGCCTCCAGCATTCCGACGCGTGGCACTCACATGCCCAGGACGGCGCCGGGCACAGGGGGGACGCCCAAGAAGCAGCGACGCTGGTGTGCTTGCAGCGGGCCGACCCCAGCGGACACCTTCCTACGCATCTGGGCCGCCAGGCCTGCCCTGGGCTTCCTCTCCCGCGGCCATGGCGACAGGGAAACCAGTCGGGACACACGGCAGAGGCAGCCCAGAGCCCGGTGTGGCTCTCAGCACTGAGGTTCTAGGCCGGGGACCCATTAGAAGGCTTTCCCACCGCATTCTGATGAACGGCAAGTCCCTAATAAATGTGGTGAACAAGGGCCCCTGCCCTGTGAGCTGACCTGGATGTAGTGCCAGAGACGGGAAGTGGGCCAATGCACACTTCTGGCAGGTGGTGGTAGATGCGATGCAGAGGAGGGTGGTCATCTGAAGGAAGGGGGAAGGGGGTGACATTTGAGCAGGAGTGAGTAAAAGGAGGGAGCAAAGCCTGAGGCCAGTTGGGGGAAGAGCACTCCAGGCTGTGGGAACCTGTGCAAAGACCCTGAGGCAGCAACCCAGGGCAAGAGCAGCAAGGCCCTTTCTGCTTTCCCAAAACAGCCCGCAGGTCTTCCTTAATCAAGTGACCTCCTCACTCTTCCCTTCCTCTGCCCCTATTTCTGCCAGGTTCTGGGCTAAAGGTCAGATTCTGCCATGGTGCACATGGGCAGAGTCCAAGAAATCCAGCAGCCACTGTGTTTCCCACTTGCTAAATGTAACGTTGCTACCACAGCTGGGGCTGGGATATTTGAGCTGTGTGACTCTGGATAAGTCACTTAGAACTATCTGTCCCCACCTCCTCCTCTGTAGAATGGAGGGAGCCCTTGTCATACCCAAAGGGCTGGTAAGAGGATCACACCTGGGGCACCTGGGTGGTTCAGTGGTTGAGCATCTGCCTTCGGCTCAGGTCATGATCCCAGGGTCCTGAGATCAAGCCCTGCATCAGGCTCCCCACAGGGAGCCTGCTTCTCCCTCATTGTTTCTCATGAATAAATAAATAAAATCTTTAAAAAAAGTTTTTGGAATGTGGATCGTACCGGGTAATGCCTTTACACCACCCAGCCAAGTATCCAATAGACACTGAGAGCTCAACACACCTGAAAGATCCTGAACGTTGCTATGAATCCTACAAAGGAGTCTGAGGGAGGCCAGGCTGGTCAGAGGATAAGTCCTTTTTTGAGGAATTGAGTTGTACATACTCTCATCCTAGGTAGGGAAACTGAGGCACACAGGACGCCTTGGGCTCTGGGGCCCTACCGCCCTCCCCTGACCCTCCAGGAGATGTTGCTAAGTACTCAGAGAAGGCCACTTTGGGCCAGGCTATCTGACTCACCCCCCCCATCCCCGCAAAGCCCCAAACCCCAGAGACTTACAGCTGGAGTCCCCCCCCACCCCCCCGCCCCCCGCCCCAGGTGCTCTGGGAGACTCAAGTCTGGACAACCTGCCCCACAGCGCCACCTTGCGGTCCGTGCTTCCAGGCGCGGCCTCGTTCCAGGCCCGGGTGTACTAATGACATTAGTCATTGGCGAGTTCCTGGCTGCAGCCCTGGTGAGCACCTCATTTTACAGTGTACAAGGGTCTTTCACATCCTTCTCATACATCCAAGTGCAAGGGGTGAAAGAAGAGAGAGAAGGAAATGCACAATTTTTTAAAAAAAGAATATAGATTCGACCTCACAGACATATGTTACAAGACAAAGAAACAACAGAAAATCTAGGAAAGAAAGACATGGAGGGGAAAGACAAAAATAATCAAGAAAGAGCAATAACAAAAAATGGAAGATAAAGAAAAAGAGAAAATATCCACACCAAGTCAGGCCAATCCCGGGCCAGAAGGGCAGGAGCCGGTGCTCATCATCCAGACAGTTCTAACCAGCACTTCCAGGCCACCTCTGTCCCAAATGTGTGCACCCAGCGGCCAGCATTTGGGTTGGAAGCCGGTTGGCAGGACCTGGCAGGACGAGAGCCCAGGTAACCGAACCTCCTGTCACTACACGGTCTCTGATGCCACCTGCTGGAAGGACAGAGCACCACATTTATCCCCTGGAAGTTAAATTTGGGAATCCTGGAGATCATTTGTCTCCCAAAAACACAGCCAGATGAATAAACTCCATTTCTCAGAGAAGGAAACTGAGGCTCCAAGGGAGGTGGTGACCTTTCAAGAGAGGGCACCCAGCAAGTACAGAAGACTTCCAAGTTCAGGGGGGAGGCAAGGTTATCTGACTTCAAAGGTCTCAAGCCAGATCCTCACAGCCCTCAACAATAAGCCCCAGAATAAGGCCAGGTGCAGAGCACATGATTAGAGGCACGAGCTTTGGCTGTGGCCTGGGTTCCTGGCTCCGATCATCTTGATCCTTCTTTTATTTAGCCATGGTTCACTGATGTCCAGGACTGGGCTAGACCCTGGGGACACAACACACAGGAGGGATAGGGCTCCTACTCCCAGGGTGCTCTTACTGGCAGGAAAGGAGGATGGTAAATGCATGGACATTTAAGTTTAGACAAAGTGATAAAGTGGCCAATACACCCCCATCCCACCTTTGGCTTCCTGAGTGGCCCCTGACACCATCCACGCCAAGGGGCCATTTTTGAGTCAGTTCCATTTGACGGTTGGAAGAAACCAAGGTGCAGAGGGATTCTGGAAGCCCAGCTCGGAGGTTCAAGAGATTCATCAGCTATGGGGTTTTGCCCTCCCCTTGATGCTCCATTGACCGGCCCAGTAGCCAGGTCACCAGGTCCTCACTCAGCCAACATCACCAGGATGAGTCAAGAGCTGAGGATCTGGACAGTTATGAGGCAGGCACTGGCCAAGTTTGCCTGAGCAAGTCCAGCCCAGAGACGAGAAGGTCAGGTAAGGGGCTGTGCTGGGCCAGGTGGGGCTGCAGAGGACAGGAGAGCCGGCACCTTGCCCAAAGGTGGTGGCCCTCCTCAACCACAGCTGCCATAGCCAGGCAGCAATGTTGGGCAGTAGGACCAGAACTTCTGAATTTTCACTAGAAACAAATCAGAATTTGGAAGTGAAATCTGCTGATTGTCAAGTGTCTAATTCAAAATTATGAAAATACCGTATTGGGAAAAAACAAAACAAAACCCATATCTATTTCCAAGTTTCAACCTGCAGGCCACCAGTTTGACATAACATGCCCCCTCACTCCGGGTAGCACTTTGTGTTTCATCTTGTACAGTGAGAAAGGCCTTCCTGAGCCCAAAGCTGGTCCTGGGCTTCCCCCCACCCCCTCACTTATGCAGACAAAGCTCTGTGTCTGTGTCTGAGGAGGGATGTGACTTGCTCAAGGCCACAGAGACCCTACCTCTCAGCTCCAAACCAAATCACTATCTGAGATTTCACTTTTCTCGTTTCCGGTGCCCAGGTACAGAACAAGCAGACTTTGCTGCTTCCCATACAAGAGCCTGCCTGAAGAAAGGCATAGAATCCTCCCTGTTGACCCCAAATACAGACTGAGGTGACAGGTCTCCTCTCTGAGGATCCTTCCCTGGATCCAGGCACGAGCCTCGGGTAATTCCAAACAATCAGCCCATTGCTGTGCCTCAAATCCCACCAGGATTCACTCTCAGCTATTTGTACAGTGAGATGGAGTCTTTGAAACCTGTAATTGAAAGACACCAGGATCGCTCTCTCTGGGAAGGACCCAATCTGGGCCTTGAGAGTAGTTCTGGAACAGGTTAGCTTGGAAAGAGGAAACTAAAAGAAGTGCTGGTTTGAAAGGCACGAGTGGGTGGAGACATCATGGCTCAGGGGGCTCCCAAGGGCGGCAGACTTCAAGAGGAGGGGGGACCCGGAGGGAGCCTTTCATAGACGTCAGGGTCTGCCAGAGGGAAGGAGGGAAGAGGGCAAGCCCAGCAAAACAGGCCTGCAGCTCAAATCCGGCCCAGGGAATGAGATTCCCCTCCTGGGCGTATAGACCCAGGGAGCCCCGAAGGCTGACCCGGGCACGGGCAGGTGAGAGCCTTCAGCGCCTGAGTCCAAGTCCAGGTGTGCGTCGTCTGTCCTGATTGATCCGCCGGCGGCAGCCTGGACTCTGGCCGGAAATCAGCCCGTGGTGAGAGTTCCACCCCCACTCGGTCCCAGATCCCAGACCCCAGTGGGCCTTGCAGGCTGGAGCGGAGGGCAGCTCGGCGGCATCGGCATCGCTTGGACCTGCCCTGGCCCTCCGGCACACGTAAGAGTGGGAGGCCAAGCATGACACCCAGAGGAGGAAAGGAACGCCTGGAAAAATGATCCCATTTTCCACCACTGTGGTGAAATGGGAGCTCAGAATGGAAACTCGAGGCGAACGCAATGTGAAGACCGTTATTTCCCTGGCACGCGGGAGGCTCAGGCCCACCGTGCAATCCCGGGTAGTCCTCACCTCTCTCCCCCTGCAAGGGGACACATATGCCGCCCCCATTTTAGGGCAGGAAACGGGTTCAGACTGGTAACGTCACCGCAGACGTGCTGGCCCAGGGACTAGGTCAGGATCGATGGGAACCGGGTCCGTCCCCGGCGCAGCCTTCAGAGCACGAGCTCACCCCCACACGTGACGCTGGCCGCCCCACACCACCGGGGTCAGCCCCCCAAAGGAACCCTCCACAGATCAGGATCTTTGTATTATAAACTGACTTTTAATAATAATAAAAAATCTATCATGAATTTAATGAGAAGATCTGTACATTTTAAAGTAAACCAGTGCACAAGGCCCTTGCCCCCAGGGGGGCCCTCTCTGTTTCCCACCAGGGGGCTAAAGCACATCATTTGTATCCATGTCACCTGTGTCCAGCAAGGAGCCACCTCTTGCAACCTAGGCCACAGCGGCAAGAGGGGGAGCGTGGCCCTCTGGAGGCCCAGAGAGCCAAGACGCTGGTGGCTTCAAGCCTCAGGGACAGTGGGTAACCCATTCCCGACCTCAGCCACAGACAAGAAAGACTTCCCCTCCCTGCTACCTCAGCTAGGAGGCTTCCCTGCTGGCATACAGAAGCTAGAGGGGACCCCAGGGTGGGTCCCTGTGGCCAGGAGGTGGGCAGGTTGGCTTCCTGTCTCTCCCGCTGGCTGAGAAGTCCCAAATGCCCTGCTCTGAGCTAATATCAAAAAAAATAAGTTACAGAAGCCACCTCCCCATGTTTCCCAGTGGTCCTCCTAGCTGCAGGACAGACACCTGTGCGGGACAGCACCTTGGGTAGGTGGTTCAACCCCCTCCAGCCCCCAGCCCTGGTCCCACTGCCGCTCAAATCCTTGCAGCCCCGGATTCAAAGAGAGCAGAGGAATTCATGCTAACACTGACCAGCTGCTGGAGAACTGAGGTGGGTGGGAAAAAGAATTGTAGTCAATACCTGTAAGTGATACCTTAAGACCCTAATATTAAAAAAAAGATGAAATACTGACATTTTTGAATTTTCAATAATTTAGTTTCTCTCTTTTTTTTTTAGTAGATGGGAAAAGTCATCAGTGCTACCTTATGTTGGTCCCCTGTTAGACAATATATCTTTCTTTGAAATTTAAAATGTCAAATATATAATCACACAACCCAGAGAGAAAAAAAAAAAATCTCGACAACACCAACAACATAAAAACCCCAAAATAAACCATAGAGATTTCACACCATATAAATAAAGTCAGAGCAAATCTCGCACCCAGGGCTGATGGCTCAAAGTTCCGATGGCAGTCATGTAGGAAGCTGGTGTGGCTTTCAGGTTTCCTCTTGGTGACAGGGCTTGTGCCCTGTCCCTGTTTCTTGGCAGAGGCCCGGCTCTTCTGAGTCCACCGAGCAGGTTAGTACAGGGTTAGGGGTGAAGTGGAAGCTAAGGGGGGGGGGAGGAGACTCATGTGTCACCTGGAATGTGGATTTAGAAGGAAAGCAGGGGTTTTAAAAGTGCAGGTTGAGCCATCCTGAGGCAACTGGGTCTGCAGGCCTCCAGCTACAGCGCCCGTGACTTCTCCCGTGTCCCAGGGACTTGTGGGCAGGAGCCCAGGTCCTGGCTGCACCCATCAGCTAGCTCTGTGGGTTTACGGCACCCCTCGGGCTTCTGGCCGAAGGGTCGAGAATGTGCCGGCCCGGGGCCAATGGGCCAGCTCATCCGAGAGCGGGGACACCACTTGTCTTCGCAGGAGGTGATGGAGATGCCTGGCAGATCCCAGAGCGGGAAGGAGTCCCGGCGAGCTCTGGTGAAGGCCAGCGTGGCCCCCCGTGCCCCACCAAAGCCCAGCTCCAGAGGATGCAGCTGAGCACCGGGCATCCGTCCCCACGTTTAGAGGTCTCCATCCACCGGCGGCTGGCAGAGGCGGTAAAGCCTGGGGAAGAGGGTGCGAAGAGGATGAGGAATGGCCGGGCAGGCTGTTTTCCTGAACACATAATCCCTGCCCAGAATATAAAACTCGACAGGTATAAAAAGATGCGCGGTGGGGAGAAACATCCAGGCTGCTCCCGCTTTCCCGCAGCCGCCTGGCCCTCCCCAGACTGGCAGACTATGAACACAGGCACGTCTGCACGTGTGTGTTTGGGCGTTAGAATCCGTGCTCGGGGGTGTGTGTATGGGGGCGGGGGTGGTAATGCATTTTCCACGACAATAGCAAACTAGACACAGCACTCTGCCCCCTCAAGTTTTCTTCAAGTAAGAGATCCCGGGGGCCTCTCCAGCACCCCACGGACAGCTGCGAGCTCTATGACCTGGGACAAGATACTTCACCTCTCTGTGCCTCGGTGTCCCCACCTGCCACCTGGAGAGAATGCCCCAGGGTTCTTGTTGGGTAAAGAAATAAGAACAATGCCTGGAGTGGGATTCGTCACTCTTCAAAGTGGGTCCCCATAAATGAGAGGTGAGGCCCCCATGGGAACACCATGGGGGCTGCCGGGGGTGAGGCGGGGATTGCATGCCACGCGCAGGTCCTGGCCTTCCGGGGGCTGGGGGAGCAGCCACTCACCGCGGTGCACCCTGGGGCATCTGATCCTTGACTCGGAGGTTTTTGGCCAGAATCTCCACCCTGGGGCCCTGGGAAGAAAGAACCATGAGGCCTGGGACCTGCCTTTGCAGAGTTCAGGGAGGAAGCGTATGGATGTAGGTGGAAGGCAGGAGGGGTATTGAGGGGAGTCATTGGAGGCCCCAGAAGCTGAAATCTGGGGCCTCACCAGATGGGGAGGAGGCCCGAGTCAGGGGCTGGGGGCCACTGATGGCCCTGCATCCCACCCCAAGAACCCACCCTGCCCTCCGCCCACCTGGTGGGTGGGGCCACCTCACCTGCTTCCGCATGATGTCCGTGGCCTGCATGATGCACTTGGGCAGCAGCCCGTGGCTCCGCGCCAAGATAGCCGCCTGCTCCAGGGAGACACTCAGGGTGCTCCTGCAGGGGAGGGGTGGGCGGGGCTGTGGCTGCCGGCAGGCCTCATGCCCTGCCCTCTCCCCTGGGAACTGCCCCTCCTGCCCCCAGATAACCGCTGCACTAGCTCCCTCCCCATCAGGCATCTTCTCCCTGAGAGCCCCACCACCACCACCCTCTCCCTCCTGTCCACCCCCGACATCTGCCCATCCTTCCTCCTGGCAGCCAGCACTCCTGCACACAGTAGGTGTTTTACTGCTTTACTCTGTGCACCCCTTAATACGTCAGCACAGCACAGGAGCTTTCCCTCGCCTGTTTTGTGGTGTTACTCCCAAAGGGCCAGCTCGGAAAGGGTGCTCAGTAAGCAGATGTTGAAGGAATAAATGAAGTGACTCCCTTAATGCCTCACAACTTGTCAACAGGGCTTGACATGGACACGTCTATTCACCTCTCCCATCTGTTCTGAACAATTCTAAAACATGGGCTCTGCAGCCCAACCTCTAGGATTCAAGTCTCAGCCACATAATTACTTCTGTGACCCTCAGCAGGTAAGCTGCCCTCCCCAGGCCTTAGGCTCCTCAACCCAAGACAGGGATAGACTGTTACCAGGAAACTACTGACCTCTGGACCTGGACCAGGGCGGGGGGGAGGGGGGCGGGCAGGGGGCCTGACCTGTGCTTTGTAGGATATTTAGCAGCATCCCTGGCCTCTGACTACTAGATGCCAACATCATCCTCCTCTCCTCATCTGTGACAATCAAAAACCTCTCCAGACATTGCCAAATGTCCCCTGCGGAGCAAAACTGCCCTGGCCTGAGAAGCCCTGGCATAGGCCATGCCACAGTGGCTTGCTATAAAGAAGAAATGAGTTAATCCATTAACAATGGTGCCTCGTATCCTCAAGAAAAGCATTCTCAACAAGCATTTATTGAGCACCTGCTGTATGCCAGGTGCTGTTCAGTGCCAGGGTATGGCAGAGAAATAAAACAAGTACCTGCCCTCACAGAGCTGACACTTGGTCACCCAAGAATAAATGAATACACAAGTAAAGTACCTCGTGTGTGGCACGGTGGTAGGGCTGCTGAGGAGAAGGGGAGGGGAGGGCGGTGGTGCTGGGGAGAGGGTGCCCTTTAAAGAGGGAAGGCCCGCTGGAGAAGGTGACTCCTACCCCACCCCAGGAATGAGCAGCAGGGACAAAGGGCAGAAAGCGGAGTGTCCAGTGGGCCATGAAGGCCAGTTCTGTCCCCGGAGACAGGAGCCGGTTGAGGCTGCAGGGATGTTCAAGCACAACCATGCAGATTGGCGTTTGCACCAACCCAGACTTCGCTCCAGAGGGTTCCGCAGCCCTCCTAGGGCTGCCTACCCCTGCAGCCCCACTTCCCCAGCAGAGGCCAGAGGCCGAGAGAGGGCCAAGGCCACCACCGGGCTCAACAGGCAGGGCCACCTGCCTCCTTGTCCTGCACCCCCGAACTTCGTGGAAGCCCCTGGGGCCCTGCCTGCCCTGACTCTGGGGTCACCGCAGCTCACCTCTGCATGCCCGTGCCACACATGGCGATCTGACAAGCGCCCAGGCGGTAGCAGAGCTCAGAGGAGATGGGGATGAGGCCGGCACCCAAGTTCCCACTGGTGCCAGGTTTGGGGTGGACGAAGGACTTCATAAGGCGGCAGAGCTCGTCCAGGGCGTTGATGGGGCGGATCAGCTGCGAGGCACAGGCACACATCAGGGCCCCTGGAGGAGGCCCCCGCCCCGCCCCATCTCCCTCCCCTGCCGCTGTCCCCCTGGCTCCCCTCTCCCGGGGGCACAGCCCGCTTAACCTTCCACGATCCCCGCTCAAGGACCATCGGTGGCTCCCACTGACCCGCAAGCTGGCATTCGGTTTACGCTGAATTTCAGCCTAACCTTCCACCTGCCGCCGCGTGCCCCCAGCTAACCTGAGCCAAGTGCCCCCTCCTGTCCTCTCCCAACGGCACCCTCCCGGGAAGAGCCTTCCCTGTGCCTCCAGCTGTTCTCAATCTCCTGTGCAGGCACTAAATGGCGCTCTGCCCCTAGTTTCTGTGTCATCGGACTGTCCTGCCGGCCAGACTACCGACTCCCAAAGGGCCGTGCCCACCACTTCTCTGGGAGCCCCCAGCCTCCAGCCCCGAGGCCAGTACCCCAGAAGCACATTCCAGGCCTGTCTGAGCCTGGAGCACAGGCCCTTGGAGAGCCAACTGACACATGGGAATGCGGCCCCCGGACGGCCAGAGCCCTCTGATTCTCCAGGGAAGCTAGAGGCCTCCATCTCATCGGAAAGCTTGTTGATTTTAAAATGTTGGCAATAAGTTCCAATCAGACGTCACATGTGGGCGGCTGCTTCAGAGACACGCTCGGGTAAACGATGGAGAGGAGGGCACAGGTGGGCAGGTGCCAGCAGGGGGAAACCATCTTGGGAATTCCAACGCACATGGGGAAGCAGCTGGAATTCCTAGAATGGGGACGGAGTTGTCCCAGGAGGGATGCTCCTGGAGGAGGCGCTACAGAGGCCTCAGAGGCAGCTCTGCCAGGATCCTGGCTGGGGCGGGACCCCTGGATCCCATCTGCAGCATCCTGACTCCCACAGTCCCCAGCGCTGCCCAAGCTCCGCTGCCGGCTGAGGGAAGGGGGGGGCACACCTGGTCTATCTTCACTGCTGTGGTGCTGGCATCCGTGGGCAGGTTAGACCGTTCCAGATAAAATGCCCTGAGAGAGAGAGAGAGATGGGGTGAGGGTGGGGGCTCTGCCTCTCTGCCCCCCGCCAACTACTCGCACTGAGAACACCTCGCACTGCTCTCCCCGTCCACAGACACCTGGTCCTCTAACAGTGGAAGGGCAGGGAGCAGGGTAACAAGTGGGCTCCTGGGCACTCCCCGCCAGGCACTCCTCAAAGCACCTCTCCCTGCCTGCTGTCAGAATCAGCACCCCACCTCCACGACATCTATCCTCTTGTCCCACTGACTCTCTGCCCTGAGCCCCTGTCACCACTTGACATGCTACAATGGTCTTTGTTGACTGGCTTATTGCTCATCTCCCCCTCTGAAAGTAGGGCTTGGCCAATGTTTTTCTGTAAAGGATAAAACAGTGTTCACGTTGCACAGACCAGATTGTCTCTCTCAAGATGCTACTCAGCTCTGCTGCTGTAGCACAAAAGCAGCCTCAGACAGTACATACACAAGTGAACGTGGCTGCATGCTAATAAAACTTTACTGACAGGGGCACCTGGGTGGCTCAGTGGTTGAGCATCTGCCTTTGGCTCAGGTTGTGACCCTAGGGTCCTGGGATCAGGTCCCACATTGGGCCCCCCACAGGGAGCCTGCCTCTTTCTCTCTCTCATGAATAAATGAATAAAATCTTTAAAAAAAAAACTTTATTGACAAAGCAGGGCGACTGCTGCTCTAGAATCTGCACTCCGTGAAGCAGAGGCTTTGGCCACTGCTAACTCCCAAGCAAGCATCCAGAACAGAGCCTGGCCCCAGGAGCTCTCCCTTAACGTGTGCTGAATAAGGGAGGGATGGATGAGTGGATGCTCTCAGAGGCAATATTTAAAATATTCAGCAAATGCCAAAGGTGGATTGATGGCATGGGTCGATCCAGAAGATACCAGTTTTAACGACAGCTGGATAGTTTCCCTGAACAGATGAATGAAAGCATCATCCTCCCATTTCCAAATGGTAAAACCAGGCCCCAAGACAGGAAAGCCCTTACCCATACCCCAAACCCCTGATCTGACTTTCAGCCTCTTTCCACAAAGGAAGAAGTAAAGCAGGAGCAGGAGGGAGCTGGGCTGAGTGGTGGGAGTGGGAGCTGCCTCCCTGGGCCTGGAGCCTCCTTTGGGCAGAGATGCCCCCTGCTCTCCACTTCTCCCTGGGGGTTCTCTTCTGGGCAGGGCCAAGGCCCTTAGGACCACCCCTTTCCCCCGGACTCCCAGGGTCAAGAATCCCAGGCCCCTTGTCCCAGCTCCTATCCCCCACATAGAATGAAACAGGCAGCTCCTCTCAATTGGAAAAATCTGCATTGAGATGAAACAGACCCAGTTCAAAGCTCAGTTCAGCCACTGTCTACCTGTGTGACCTTGGGCAAGCTGGGTAGGCTCTTGGGGCCTCCGTTTTCTCATCTGTAAAGTGGGTTAGATTGGCATACAGTGACTGGGAGAATCTGAAGAGCCCATGTTCACAGAGGGCCTGGCAGAGAGCAGGTGCTTAAGAAAAGGCTGAGGCCGCACCGGGGGCCCATCTGGGGCCTTACGTGCTGACGTCCACCCTGCCATGGCCGGGCCCAGACTCCTGTCCCCAGCATGCGGCCCAAGCCCTTACCTGAGTTTGCGGTAATACTGCTGAACCTTCTCCAGAGACTGGGTGTTAATCTCCTGCTGCAAGTCTTCCGCCGCCTGGCTGCTTGTAGGAGGTGGCCCCTCCACATTCTCCAGAGCTACGGAGGAAGGGGGAGGGCAGGCGTTTGGGTCCCAGTGCGCTCAGAGGCCGCAGCTATGCCCAGGGACCCCAGAGCTCACCTTTCGTGAAGAGCACAGTGTGCAGCCTGAGACTGGCTCCGCCCTCCAAGCGGGAGGGCAGCTTGGAGAAGTGGTAGCTGTCGAGGTAGAAGACAACCTTCAGGGCCTGCCGGCTGCCCTCAATGTGGTAGAAGACGTTGGTGTCTGTGGGAGGATATGGTGGGGCAGGGCGGCTCACCACCTAGGCCCGAGGGGAGTCCCCCTCACCCTTCACTAGGGCAGCTTCACCCCTACCTTCAGACCTCCAGAGTGGCGTCCAGGACCTCCCTGTTCTCACCACCTCAAAGAGTAGCCTCAGAACCCCTTGCCTCCCACCTTCAGAGAGGCATCCTGGGACTTCCTTGTCTGCCCACACCAGAGCGCTGGGCAGACACCCCTGCCCTCCCACCCACTGGGCTGGCCTCCCAGCCCCGTCCTCCCTCAGGACAGCAGCCTGACTTTTCACCTCCTTCCATGGGTCCCAGTTTCCACTACTTCCTTCTTAGGCCAGGCACTGATTTTGCCCCACTGGGGAGTTGTGTTCAGAGCTTTACCAAATTCAGAACTACCCCTCATCTGGTAACCCAGGGCCTCTACCTGGCAAAAGCTGTCCTCAAATAGGACCTGCATCTTTATACTCATAAGGAAGAGCTTATGGCAAGGGTGGCAAAATTATGGCACTCCCACCCCATCTTGCACCCACAGCAAAAATCACTAACCAGTCAATAGTTGCCCCTGAGCCCAGCTCTCCCTATAGACAGGCAGCCACCGCCGATCAATTTCAACTGGTACCCGAGAAGACACCTGTTGTCCCTCTAGACTCTAGTCTGTGCATTCTGAACAGGATATCACCCCCCAAGGAGGTGGAAATTGGTTCATGGAGGATGGATGGATAGATGGATATAAGTAGATAGGATGGAAGGAAGGAAGGAAGGAAGGAAGGAAGGAAGGAAGGAAGGAAGGAAGGAAGGAAGGAAGGAAGGAAGGAAGGAGATGGAATCAATGGATGGACAGATGGATGAACAGATGGATGGATAAATATAGGTAGGATGGATAGATAGAAGTAGATGGGATCAATGGATGGATGGATGGATGAACAGATGAATGGATACAAGTAGGTAGGATGGATGGATAGAAGTAGATGGGATGGACGGATTAATGGATGGGGAGATAGATAGGAGGGTAAGCAGGTGAAAGTATGTGGGAGCAGAGAGAGGGAAACAGAAAGGAAGAAAATTATGGATAAACCCTTAAGAAATCTTAAGAAGTCTTCACTCCAAAGGACTTCTCTAGGGTAGAACTTTAAGAATTGGGTACTGGCTCTTCCCTTTTAAGAGCTGTTGGAGATAGCTGGGCTTATACAAAAAGAAACCCCTCTTTTCCATATGTGCCCCAAGGTTCAGCTTCGAGACTCATGTTGGAAGCAAGAGGTTTGAAAGTGCTAAATCCCGGTTCAAACTTGGGCAGCTGACCTGGTGGCAGGGTGGCCCCAGACCAGTCCCCTCCGTCCCAGAAAGCCAACTCTCATGGTGGGGGTGGTAAGCAGCACTCACTGGCCACGTAGTTCTCATCCAGCTGCTTGAAGGAAAAGCTGACATTGTCCAGCTCTGACAGGGTCACCCAGAGGTCCTCCAGCATGGTCCGTTCCTCCTTCTGCAGGAGAAAGGGTACAGGAGTCTCAGATGCCACCCCTCACCCAGGACTGCACTTCAAGATTCTGTGATTTGACCCTAGTCAACACACCAGGCACAAGGTCCTGTGCTGGGCTGTCCAGGGCTCAATGTGAAGTTGCACTTGCTCGTGGATTACCCTGTACCTCCCAAGGTCAGAACGATCTCTGTTCTAGTGTGCACCAGTCCATCCTAGCCCTTTCAAACCTAACACACCCAACAAGTCCCCACTTTCCTGCTTACCCTCCTCCAATAGAGTCCATTTCAATAAAGTGCATGGGCCCAGGTGCCCAAGCCCTAAGCCTTTAAGGACCTCTCAACATCTCTCCCCTCCCCCTATATGGACCATCGCTCAGTCTTGCCCGCTCAGCCACCCAAACCTTCCCCTGACCGGCCCCCCAACCTCCTCCACCCAGTACAAGGACCACACCTGCCTCTCTGTCAGGCTCCTTCTGCCAACCTTGCCCCCGAGCACAGGGCAGACAGGGATGACCTCAGAGGTGCAGGGAGAGCAGGGTAGCCGAGGGCCTCCTGGGCCTAGGTTCCCCTGTGACTACAAGTTATCTTCCAAAAACTTAATTTTAATTCTATTTCTCGGCTGCCTCAAAGCCTCTGCACCCTCCCTCTGCTCCCAGAATAGTCCCAAGCCCTACAGACATGGCCAACCTGATCCCTCAAATCCTCCCAGCCTGCTACCTTCTGGCCACACTGGCCTCTGCTCAGAGCCTTTGCACATGCTATTCCCTCTGCCCAGCATACTCTTCCTCAGACCATTCACCCTGCTGGCTGTCTGGCTACCCAGGTCTCAGCTCAAATGTCCCCTCCTCAGAGAAGCTGGCTCTGAGCACTGAACCCAAGGAAACTCGGTGGCTTCTTTATCTTCTGAAGAACTCCTTCTTTCTATCCCCACACCCTCCTCCATGCCCTCTTCTCGAGCTGCTTTCCCCACTAGAAAGTGAGCTTCGGAGCCGCAGCCTTCAGCTCAGAGCCTGGCACATCATGGTGATTAACGAATTAATGCACAAGGCCCCAAGTCCTCATCTGAGAGGAGAAAGCAAGGGCTGGGGGTTCAGCTGCCTTCCGGGGTCCCCAAATGACAGCAGGTCTCCTGCCAGGCAGACACCCGCATGTGACACTGGCCAGCAGAGGGCGCGCCACGGCCACACTTCCCCATCGGCCGGCAGCCGTGGCTTCCAGGGTCCCTGGGACAGAGCTGCAGCGGTGGGGGATGCTCCGGCCAAGGGCAGGCATGGTGGAGGAGCAAACAGCACAGAGCAAGTGCCACCGCAACTGCATTTCTGGGGCACCTCGGCTCTGGGCACCAGCATCCCCAAAGGCTGAGGCCTTGGCTCTGCCTCCCTGGGGCTGGCAGAGGAACACACCCGGATGCTGAGCCCTGAGAGTGGATGGACAGGGCAGGCAAAGATAAAAGAGGGATACAGAGAAAGCAGGGCACACCCGAGGGGTTTCTAGGCCCGAAGTCAAACTCCCAGGGTTCAAATCTGGCTCCCTGGGCCTCAGTGTTTTCATCCTTGAAATGTGGGTGGTGAAGGACCTACCTCAGGGTCACTATGAGGATTAAGTGAGATGCTACTCGCACCAGGGAATTTGCCTGATTATTACAAAAGCCTGCTCTCCGACCTCCCAGCGTCCACTCTTGCCCTTCTATAGTCTCATCCCCACCCAGCAGCATGGGTGACTCATTAGGTGGAGAAGTCAGACCTATTCCCTCGTCTACTCAAAACCCTCCTTGGGCTCACAACCACACAAAGCAACAGCCAACGTCCCCACCACAGCCTGCCTGCACAATCTGAGGCAGTTAATTCTTAGGACTCACCTCAGGATCCTTCTGAGGCTCCCCTGGATCCCTCTGCTCCAGCCACACTGGGCACCTTGTTTCTCAGACATTGCAGGCAACCTCCTGCCTCAGGGCCTTTGCACCTGCTGTTGCTGCTACCTGGAAGGTTCCTTCCCAGTATCCTCATGGCTCCCTCCCTCCCTTCCTTTGGTTTTTCAGTCAGATGTCACCTTCTCAGCAAGGGCTTCACTGGCCACCTTATCAAAACTCAAACTGCTGCCACCCCAGACCTGCCTGCCTCCTTCCATTTCTCCCCTTAGCCTAGATCACTATATACGAGGGTTCTCAAAGGCGGCACTGCTGACATTTGGGCAAGGGCATCCCGTGCAGCGTAGAATGCTTAGCAGCATCCCAAAATTCTTACGCCAGTAATAGCATCCACCTCTTCCCTTGGTGGCAACAACCTGAAATATCTCCAGACGTCACAGTGTCTCCTAGGAGGTAGAACGGCCCTGGTTGACAGCCATTGGTCTACACCACTTATTTATGTCTGCACGTGTCCCACCCCCCACACACGAGGACATATGGTTCCTGACTACAAGGACACTGCTTTGTTCACTGCTGGATCCCCAGGGCCTGTGACAGCATACAGTGGGTGCTCAATACATGCTGAAGGAATGACAAGGTATGTGAGGGCCCAGTGAGCAGGCAAGAGCCCTCCTGTACTGCGTCCCGGAAGGCCCGGCCTCGGCCCCTCACTCACCGCGGCAGCCGGCGACAGCAGGGACTGGCAGTGCAGGAGGACCCCGGTGGCCGCCACCTGCTCCAGCCACTTGCGGCTGGCGTCCCGGCTGCTCTCCTCGTACTCGCCGTTGTTGTTGTAGCGGTAGCTGAGGGCCGCCAGCAGCTGCTCGGAGAAGGTGCACACGGCGGCCACCAGGGCCTGACAGAAGATCGTGTCCCTCCGCACCTGCAGCTCGGTGTCTGGGGAGAGGCCGGGAGGGCGGGTGGGCGCTCGGGTGCCGTCAGCAGCTCCCGCCCCGACCCCGGGGGCCCTGAACCACTCCCTCCAGACCACCTCTTGGGCCAGCTTGCCAGAAGTTAATTAATCCCAGCAAACAAAAGCCAACCTCAAAAAACTCAATTCTCTGAAAACAAGCCAATTTGCCAAAAGACTCCGTTCTCTCAATGATCCATCTGCCTATGCATCCCCCCCCCCCCCGCCAAAAAAGGCACTTTTTCATTCTCCCCAGGCTCTCCCCAAACCCTTACCCTCAGCTGTTACTCCATGTGTTAGGGGATTTCTCAGCCTTGACTGAGAATAATGACGCCAAGCAGCTCTGCCAAGCTCCGTGTTTCAAGAAATGCACTTTACCATTTTCTCTTTCTGAGAAGTAAACCTTCTGCCTTCCTGCCCTCCCCCCTTCCTTGCCCCTGCTCTGGACACGGTTTGCAGAGCTGGCCAATTTCAATCAATAGTGGAACAGGGTCCCAATCTTCTGGAAAAAGATTATTTTTGAAGACTGCCTTCTGCCAACTGGTTTCCAGTGACCAGTTTTGACCTGGATCCTTTTTTTGCTGCCCCTTGGCTAAGACTTTCTAGAAAGGAAGAGGGACAGAGAATACATCCAACCACCCCCTTGTCCCCAGCCCCACCATCAGCTCTTCCCTCCTGCCCTCGGTCTGCTGGGTAGGGAGTCCCAGGCTGGGCTGTAGGCACTACAGGCAAGGAGCTGCCCTACTCATCACCCTCCATCCCGAGCCCTCATCAAGATCCACCCAGGCCCAGGAGATGGCAAGAGATGGGGCTCCAGGGCCCTAAGACTTGTGCCTTGGACACAAGAGGAAGAAGTGAGGTCTAAGCCATTTGTAGAGATGCTAGAGGCCGTGATGTTACTTTCCCCGTGCAGGCCCCAATGACCGTCGGAAAGTTGACCTCAGCCAGCAGGAGGGGTCTCCCTGGACTGCGGTCAAGCACACCACTGCCAAGATGGCCTCTCCTGGACATGCCAGTGTGTGCCAATCACGGACACTGCCTCTTCAAAGCCCTCACCTGTGCATTTCAGCAAGGCCAGGAGGAGCTGGTTCTTCCCGTCTAGAAGAAGGTAGAGAAAAGACAGGCTGAGGGGAGTCAGGAAAAGGTGCAGTGGAGGGGTGCCTGGGCGGCTCAGTTGCTTAAGCATCTGCCTTCCACTCAGGTTGTGATCTTGGGAGTCCTGGGATGGAGCCCCACATTGGGCTCCTTGCTCAGCAGGGAGTCTGCTTCTCCCTCTACCTCTCCCCCTAGCTTGTGCACACTTGTGGTCTCTCTCAAATTAAAAAAAAAAAAAAAAAAAAATCTTTAAAAAAGAAAAAAAAAAAAAGGTAGAGTGGAGCTGGCCCTCCCTACCGCCCCCTGCGGTGAAACCCCAGACATCCAAGGGGTGGAACCCCAAGTGTAAGCCACCTCTGTTTACATGTGCCCACCACCAAAAAGCCCCAGGCACCCAGGATCAGCAGCAACCAGGTCAAGGACATAGAAGGCCCAGGACCAGAACACTCAGCCAAGAAAGGGACACCCACTTTTCCTGCTCCCCTGGGCATGGACAGATGCGTGACATGGAGACACACCCACTCCTGATCTTCCTACGTGCTACGTTAAGAACTGAAGGCCACAAAACATCCTTGCCTGCCCAACTAACCTTCCACGTATCTCTGAATGTTGTCCACCAGGGTCTTGATGGAGTTGGGGAGGTTCCAGGGGTCCTCCTGGATGCTGATCTGGATCAAGCTCCGGCCACGGATTGTGCACTCTTCTTTCTGTTTGAACTCTGGGGTGGGAAGGTGACAGAGGTAAATGTGAAGAATGATGGCACAAGGCCTATGTCCCATCCCCAGATTCCAAAGCTCAGAATCCCAGATAAGGATGCTGGCAGGACTTTTGGGAATTAAACAGTCCATGGTGGGCAAATCCACAGTAAGTGTGCTACTGACTCATAGAACCACGCTCATGGCAGGTATCACTAATCAAGTTCAGCACTGCTTCCTGCCAGTCTGAGCCTGCGGCACCTCGAAGCTGTAACCAATCCAAGGTAGACATCACCAATCACTGCACCCTTTTCTCCCAAGCCTGGACGTAGTCACAGAAAAATTCTCGGGTACTACCTCCTTATAGCCACAACCAGTGGAGCTGGCACAGGAGTTATAACCTAGTCTAACCTTTTCCCTATATAGAGAGGGAAGCTCTGACACAGAGACTTGCCTAAAGTCACACAACTGGGTAATAATAGAGATGGGATCTGAACGTAGCCCCAGTAGGACCATTTAAAAGACAGGCCCCTGTCCTTTGGCCTCCTTCCTGCTACAAAGTCTCAGGTTTCTGAGATATTTATGGTTTCTCAGAGTTTTGACATTTCTGCTTTTTGAGGCCCATCCCTGAGACAGATGATCATGAGACAGCAGGAGGGGCAGAGGAGCTAGGACACCCCCACTCCTCACCACTTCCTACTCTTACTTAGGAGCAACCAAGAGCTCCTTGAGGTCAGGGGCAGTATCACACTTATCTCAGGGTCCCACGCACCCAGCACAAGGCTTGGCACAAGGTGGTTCTTGGGAATTACTGGATGGATGGATGGATGGATGGATGGTGGTTGGGTTGGTGAGTGGTGATGGATGAGTGGGTCAATGGATGGATGGATGGAAGGATGGAAAGTGGATGGGTAGTGGGTGGGTGTGTAGACAAGTAGGAAGATGGACAGATGCATGGTGGGCGAGTGGGTGGGTGGGCACGTGGATGAGTTGGTAGATGGATGGTGGGTGGGTAGTTGGGTAGGCATGTGGATGAGTAAGTGGGTGGATGGATGGACAGTGGATGAGTGGTAGGTGAGTGGGTGAGTAGATGGATGGTAGATAGGTAGGTAGATGGATGGTGGGAGGGTGGGCATGTGGATGAGTCAATGGATGGATGAATGGATGGACAGTGAATGCATGGTAGGTGTGTGGGTGTGTGGACAAGTGGGGGGTGAGTACATAGATGGTGGGTAAATGGGAGAAAAGGCTGGTGGAAGGATATAAATGTCAATTCTTTTTGTCTCCACATTTCAAGAATAAAGTCTCAATCTGGTTCTAATAAATCCTTAATGCTTCTTTAATTCACTGATCCCTCTCATGAAAGCACAAAGAGCTCTGGGAAGGCAACTGTCCTTAACGACAGTATAATGACATTTTTTTTATTGATGCTTCCATTGGATTTAGCATCATGGTAATCATCACTTTATGACATGTTTTACCAGTTTTCCATAAGCATAAGGAGATTAAATAAATTCCTTTCAAAATTAAGTTTCTAAAAGGGAGGTATTTTCCAAAAAAAGTTACGTCAATAGTAATAGAGACAGCAAATGAATATGGTTTTTAAAAATGTAAAGATGTAGGGAGGATCTGTGAGCGCAGCTAAAATGATGAAGGGGGGAACGTGGGAATCTGGCAAGTTGCTGCAATCCTTCCCCTCATGTTACAAATGGGCAGACGGAGGCCAGAAAGGCTCAGTGCCCAGTCCAGGGGGCCGCAAACATTTTCTGTAAAGAGCCACATAGGGACTGTTTTAAGCTTTGGAGGCATATGGTCTCTCTTACATATAGTCTCTGTCTTTATTTTTACAACTCTTCATTTAAAGAAAAAATCATTTTCAGTTTATAAAAACAAAGCAGGCCATGGGTGGATCTGGGCCAGGAGCTGAACTTGCTGACCCCAGGACCAGGAAGGGACATCGGGCAGGAGAGGGACAACGCTGAGTCTATGACCCAGGTGTCCTGCCCCATCCAGCACGCATTCCCCAGTGCAGGCTGTCTCCCTGCCATTCCCAGCCTAGGGACTGCCATCTGCTCACCTTGCAAGCTGTGGTCCATGGGGAAATGCTTGGTCTCTTCAAAAGCCCTGCTCATGACTGGCCCCTTGAGGAGTGTGTGGATGGAGTCCACCTGGGCGCAGGAAGCTCTGGGTTAGTCTGGCCCCCACCAGCCCTCCAGGGGCCATGACCCAGCCCCTGCCCCCCACTCCTGGCTTAGCTGTTCTCACCAGGGGTGATGGGAGGAACCCGAGGTCCGGCCAGGGGCAGCGACTAAGGTCCTACCTGGTTAAAGAGATGCTCCAGGCACCCGTGAAGCTTGTCCTGCTTGTCTGATGGGATTCGCATATCACAGGGCAGTTCATCCCCTGGAAGAGGGAAGAAGCCATGGCCACCAACCATCCCTGCCCCATCCACACCTTCCCAACCTCTTTCCCAAGAAGGCAGCACAGCAACTGAGCTCCAAAACCCAAGCCAGAAATGGAGCCTGGCAGACTCAGATCCTGGCTGTGGGACACTGGGCAAATCACCTGACCTCTCTGAACCTCAGTTTCTTCACCTGCAAAACGGACACTGGGAACTAAAGCATAACACAATGGTAAGTCATTGTTATTATTCCATTCTGCAAATGAGGGGACAGAGAGCCAGAGACAAGGAGCTGGATTCCAAGTCTCCAGACACATCTCCCAGCTGTTTGAGTTAAATCAGCTGCCACACGTAAGCTCCTGCCTAAAACCCCCTCAGGGACACTTCTTGTGGCTAAACATCTTATGTGATGAAATATTTATCTAAAGTTCAGCAATATCGTCAATTTTACTTTAGCTTCTCTTTCTTCTGTTAAACTGAAGAATAATTAAAATTGAATTTGTAGGCACAGACGAGCTGGGGAAGAGCACAGAAGGCGGCAGGGACAGTGGGAGCTTGGGAGCCAGCAGCCAGGGGACGAGGGCGGGGAGAGGCTTGTCGTCACCCACCCTCTTGTGCCTTCTGAAATAGGACCATATGGATGTATGACCTATTCACAAAATAAAATTTTTAAAGGCTGTAATCAATGAAACTAAAATAAAAACAAATTTCGGTCTTTCAGTAAAAGCTGCAAGTACAGTCTAACCTAATTTATAAACTATTATTTCTGTCTGTGTGTCCATCCGGCCATCCACCCACACATCCATCTGTGCAGAAGCACGTGCTCACCAATGATCTCCAAATACCATCACCGATCACTTCTGGGGGGCGGAGGGATATTCTGACTTACTTTCCTGTACTTCTTTTGAACTCCTTTGGGTCCTTTGAAATGTTGGTTTGAGTGTGTGTCATTTTTATGGAAACTGCCAGGTCACCCTACTTGAGTGACCTCATTTGCCACCATCTGTGGGTGTGCCGTGTATGCTTTATTTGCTCTGTGTCTGTGACATTCATGAAGAATATCAGTTCCACGAGCGCCAGGACCTTTGTCTTTCCATTCCCCACTGAGGTCCCAGCACACAGTAGGTGCTCAATAAACAGTCGGTGACTAAGTGATTGGAAGGAACTATACTACCCCTCTATGCAAAATAATACAAAACAATACAAAGTATAATAAACAAAAATAAACAAAACAAAATCCTGGTGTGGGGATCACTCTCCGGGAGCATGAGCCGCTGCACTCACCAGACCCCATCTCGTCACTGCCCAGGTAGGAGCTATTACTTCTCACGCTGGTGTAGGACAGCACAGAGTCCCGGTTGCTGTTACATTCGCTGCAAAGGGACAGAGAGGAAGGGATGAGTCACCCCCCCGGATCACACCTTCTGGGCTCAGCGCCCAGAACCCACTTTCCGGAGCATAGACCACTCAGCCACACGGCTCTGAGTTCTCTCCCCAGCCCGGCTGTGACCTCGTGAGGCCGGGGACTATCCTAGGAAATCAGAAAGGACAGGCAGTCAAAAACCACAATACCATGATTCTTTCCTTCACCTTTTTGACAATTAAAGGAAGAATCAGAGGACCCAAAAATGTAAGAATGGAAATCCTGGACAATGGACAGGAGGCTCCAAGGACGCATAGCACCCAGTTAGCTGGAGCATCTCTATGTGTGAAGACTAAGCCAGACACACGGACCAGTGGGTCCCTTGAAGGCAGAAAGAATATGAACAAGGAGAACTGAGGCGAAGGGCTTTCTTGTCATACCTGGCCAGCTCCCTATTTTCTGAAGCACCCTGTAAGATCGAGCATCACAGCCTTTTGCTGGAGATTGCAGCACTTGTTTACTCGAGGTAAGAAATTCTATTTACCCGCTATATGGTTTATGCTAGAAAACTGGCTTTTTAGTGTTACTTAATCCACTAATTAGGATTTCACTAATCTGGTTATAATCAACCAGTAGGAAAACAATTCAGATCCTCTCAAAGTTAGGAGGGGGAAAAAACACTCTCTTCCTCCTTGAATCAAGTAAAAATAAACGATGTTTACTGCAGAAACCATATGTCTTATGCTGAGTTTTAAAACACACCGCAGACCTTGACTTTTTCTTTGCCCACATTCCATCAAGAAGCGCAGAGCTGAACTGAGGCAAAACAGGTGGATGGAGACCATGAGGAGATTGGCCCTGAAACGCTGGCCTCAGGGCAGGAAAACCAAAGGGGGCACCTGGGATGTTTTGCGGGGCTCAGATCACTGCCCAGAACCACACAGTTTAGGACCATGCTCCATCCCACTTTCCTAGGACACATCCTGCTGATTCCAACTTCCCATGGATCAGCGTCCTCAACTGTCCCCCTGGCCACCCACATCACACCCCCACATGATCCCCACGTGATCCCCACGGCTGTCCCCACCTGTAGGAGTCACGGTAGCTCATGGTGTCATGGCCTGAGTCTTCCTGGTCCTCCTCAGACACCTTGAAGCACACCTTCTTGATGCCCCCGTGATCGGCCCTGTCCATCTCGCTCTCTTCACTGACCAACGGTGGGGACGAGGCCTCCTCAGCCAAGGGGGGATCACAGGACCCACCAGAGGTGGGCTCCGTGATGGTGGACAGCAACCTGTGGGAGCACAGAGCGTAAACTTCAAGCCCACAGCTTCACTCTCCTCCGTGAAGGTCCCGGGTAAGGCCCCGACCTCAGGCCTCCCCTTTGACCCAAAACACAGGCAGCCATCAAATGTTTCCAGTCCCCTCCCTGAAAATCCCACCAGTAGGTCTGCAGATATGCCTGTACCAACCTTCCTGTAGTGGGTGTGAGATGCATTTCCTGGGGGAGTCACTGAAGGCTCTAAAGCACAGGACACAACAAGGACGTGGAATATAAAAGGCCCAGAGGGCAGATCCCTTCAGCTTGGTAGGCCATACAGGCGGCTACTACCCAGCTATTCGGCTCTGCTGCTGCGGTGGGAAAGCAGCCCTGACAAGAGGTAATCAAGTGGGCATGGCTGCGTACCAATAAAACTCCATTTAAAACAAACAAGCAGGGATCCCTGGGTGGCGCAGCAGCAGCGGTTTAGCGCCTGCCTTTGGCCCAGGGCGCAATCCTGGAGACCTGGGATCAAATCTCATGTTGGGCTCCCAGGGCATGGAGCCTGCTTCTCCCTCTGCCTGTGTCTCTGCCTCTCCCTCTCTCTCTCTCTCTCTCTCTCTGTGTGTGACTATCATAAATAAATAAAAATTTAAAAAGATAAATAAATAAATAAAATAAAACAAGCAAGCAGTGGGCCGGGCTGGATTTGGCCCCTAGGCCATAGTCTGTCAATCCCTGGCACAGAATATGATGGTTAAGAGTGCAGGGCTTTAAGACAGACCGACCCCAGATTCAAATCACAGCGCTACCGTTTCTTGGCTTCAAGACCTAACGTAGCTATATAACCTCTCGGAGACTCCATTTCTTCGGCTGTAAAAGGAGTTAACATCAGTATCTGTGTCCTAGGCTGCTGCAAAGATTAAGGGACTTAAACCACATAAAATGCTTAGAAAAGCATCTGGTACCTTGCAAGTGATCCCTAAGCCCTTGCTGATATCATCCTACTACACCTCGGCAAGGGCACTATGAGGGTTAGCCCCATTTCACAGGTGAGGCTCAGAGAGGTGAGGCGACGAAATCGCACAGCTGTTGTCTCCAGACCCGACACTGTCTCTCCTTTACCGTGGACGATTTCCAACGTACACGAAAGTAGGAGGAACAGCACAAGAACCCCAGGTACCCAGCAGCTGGCTGCAGCCACGGCGACTCAAGGACCACCTTTGTGTTCTCAGCTTTCCCCACTGCGTGTGATTTGTATTTAAAACAAATCTAAGATACCATATAATTTCCCCCATAAATACTTCCATATGCGTCTCCAGCACGTGAGGACTTCCTTTCAAAGCAGTGTTCTTGACTGCCAGCCCACTCCCACCCCCCGGAAACATTTAGCAATTTAGCCTCTTTCCCGAGAGGCAAACATCTAGCAGTGTCCAGAAACATTGCTCTTTGTCACAATGGAAGCGAGGGACAAGGGGACACCCCTGGCCTCCAACGAGCAGAGGCCAGCGACGCCACTAAGTATCTTAGAAGGTGCAGGCCAGCCCCACAACAAAGAACTGTCTGGCCTGAAATGTCACTGGTGTCAAGGCTGAGAAACACTGTCTTAAACACAACCAGACTGCTATCAACATACGTAACAGAATTCATAATTCCTTAATACCATCCAGCACCCCCATCCACGTTCAAATGTCCCCGACGGTCTCCAAAGTGTGTTAAGAACAGAATCTTGACCAGGTCCAGATGCTGTATTTGGCTGGTATGTCTCAGGCCTCTCCTCTTCCTCCTCCTCTCCCTCCCCCTCCTCCTCCTCCCTGTCCCTGCTCCCTGCCCACCACCATTCACATGTGAAAGAGACTGGCTCACGTGTCATCTAGAACCACCCGCCCTATGGATTCCCAAAGTGCCACCTCAGCATCCTCTATCCCCCCACATCCTGTCGCTGAGTAGTGAGCCCCAGACTCTGGGGGGAGCATGGTGCCATTTCCACTGTGTGTCCTGTGCCACTGACACCAAAAAGGACATGCCCAGCTGTCTCTCTTTCTGCAAAGAAAGCTCCCCCAAAACCATTCTCCAAAAAGGGTCAGCCTCTCCTAACAACTGCTGTCCACACTCATTATTTCATTAGAGCAGTGGTTCTCAGTTGGGGGGCGGGAGGAGGACTCCACCCTCCCCAGGAGGCATCTGGCAACGTCTGAGGACATTTTTGGTTGTCACAACCACAGAACAGGGGTGCTACAGCATCTAGTGGGTAGAGACCAGGGGCTTCACTGAGGAGCCTGCAATGTGCCTGACAGCCCCCCTCTACCCAGCGTGTCAACATTGCTCAGGCAGGCAAATCCTGCCCTACCCTCCCCGCCCCGCTCCCCCTGGGGCCAGAGCCCACCTGTTGATCTGGGTGACATATTGCTTCATCTCCTTCAGGGCTACATCCAGTCTGGTAAAGAGCTGCAGGTAGGCACCCTGGATCTCCCGGTCCTCCTGCTTCAGGAGGAAGCTCAGGCCCCGGTCCTCCTGGCCAATGGTTTCATTGGCTGACCCAAAGCTGCTGTCGTGGAGACCCCAGAGTTGGAGGTCCCCATCCGCAGCAGGCAGGCACTTCCAGGATGGGGCAGCCATGGTGGTGATACAGTGCTGGGTGTAGGACATGGGGTTCAGGTGGCCTAGAGCAGAGGGGGGAGAGCTCATTTGGAACCAGCCCCCAGACACCCATAAACCCCCTCAGACAAATATACAAACCAATTGCAAGGATCCCAATGAGTGAAAAAATTCCTTGTTAAATATTCTTTGAAACCACTAGCTTACTTTGAGAAGAAAGTTTCAGTTTGAGGCTCACATGCTTTTTATTACCATGATACTTTTCCCGACTGGAATACAGGCATGATGGCTGGTACTCCAGCAGCTACTTTGTAACATAAGGCACCTTCAGGATGGAAGCCACATCTAGAGATGGTGGGTGGGATAAGAAGTAACCCAGATCCCCAATGACTGACTAGGGAGCCACCATGCTAGGCCTGGACTGCTGGCCTCCAGACATGTTTCTGTTTATAGATCTGTAGATCTGAACACACCCTCTAACAGACACATGCAATCACCTTGCTCAGGGTCCAGGCCGATGAGGGAGGGTTTACGACCGAAACGGATACTGAAGGACCTGCCAACTGAGGGGGTGGTCTTGGGGTAGGACACTTCCATGAGGTTGACGTGGCAGTTGGTGGGGCAGAAGTCCAGGCCACACAGCGGATGGGGTTCCAGGGATGCTTGTTTGAAGGGCGGGCTGAGCCTGTTCTCCAGCTGGGCTGCAAACTGAGGAAGGTGGGGGACGTGGGGTCATGGTTCAGGGGCCTGGGAGTCCCAGCCCACCCGCAGCACTCACTTCATCCCAGCCTAGGCCAGACATTCCAAAACGCCAAGAGTTTCAAATGGAAAAGTGGATTCCCCTACACTGGCTTTCACTGCATCCAGATTTCAGGGGAGGTGAGGAGAAATCTGAGGCCTCCCCACATTCATTTTTTTATCTCAGCTGCCCTGAGCTATCCTTGAGGAACCGTCTGTCCTTGAAGTGAAGGTAAGGCTGGCCTCCCCATCCCTGCAGTGACTGCTAGAGGCCTACACACAGGATCCAGGCCAAGCCTTAGGAGTTCCCACGGAGTTCCTTTTCTCCTGGGGTTGCTAAGGCCAGAGCTACTGGGAACCATTCTGTCAGCAGGTGAGAAGGGTCTGCCTGAAGGCAAAGCCAATACAGGAAAGCAAAGACACGAGAAAGAGGCCACATTTCTTGTGATGGTGAGATGGCTGTTTGAGCACCTGGATACAACCAAGCCTGAAGTTCACCTCTGGACTTTTCAGGAATATAAACCAATTAATGCTCCTGTTTGTTTAATCTAAGTTGGGTTGGATTTTGACATTGAAAACCAAAATACCCCAGGCTGAGACCCTGTGGGGCGCAGGTACCTCCTGGTAGCAGGCGATCCTCTGGCCGATGCTCTCCAGCTTGGTGTCACAGATGTTGCGGAACTCGTAGTGGAACATGGTCCTGATGTTGTTGTTCAGGGCCATGAGCCGCCCACAGTTCTGCACAAAGACATTGTCGTCGGCCGCAAAGGCCTTGAGGATCTGCAGAAACACGAACAACCACTGAGTACTCACTGTGCACCAAGGAGGGTCCTTCAGCAGTTTATCTGCAGCGACTCCTGTGTGCCTCGTGATACCCCTGTGACAAAGGGTCTGCTACTGGCCCATTTTGCAGATAAATAAGCTGAGGCTAAAGAGGAGGGGAAACAAAGCTACTCTCCTAAATCTCACAGCTACCAAGTGGTGGAGGCAGATACTAGAATCCAGCGCTCCAGGGTGTCTGAGGAAATGAGAATCAGTGCTCCACACGCCCCCTCCCCGCCCCCCAGGGCAGGGCAGCCCCCAGTGAGACCTTGGCAGTGAGGCCAAAGCAGCCACGGGGTTCCACGATCTTCTCCAGCACGTGGCACTTGATGCCTGCGGTGCTCACATACTCATACACCACTCCGTGCTCCAGGTGTACGTTGTCCACGGTCAGGGTGACCACAGGGCTGTCCTCATGCAGGCTCAGCTGGGGGCCCAGGGACAGCAGGGGGAAGGCTGGAAGCCAAAGGGACAGGCAGCCCTGAGGAGGGGGCACACCCACCGGCCAGCCCACCCCTGACCCAGCCCTGCAGATGGCTCACGTGGGGCTCGCGGGGAGACAAAGCCTGCGCTGCAGCCCTGCTCATTCTAGCCAGCCCGCTCTCGCTCACCCCTGGTCCTGGATTCTCCTTCTAAGAATCAACCTTTGTACCCCATTCCCAGTCTCTGGGGCTCAGAAGCAAGCCCTGTCCACACCCCTTCCCAGAGGCACAGGCTGGCCAATCAGCAGTTCGATTTCCGCTATGTGCAATGACTGGTTCAGGACAGAGCTCGTGACCCGAGCCAGGCCAAGGAGAGTCAAGTCTAGGACTTTTGTTGGCTCTACACAGAGGAGACATTCCCTTTTTCAATGGGATTCCCAGCCGCAAAAACCACCACAGGCAGGAAACACAGAGGGAGCACAGCCGAGAATCAGACAAAAAGAGACTCCTGCCGAGACTGTATGTAGAACTGGATGGAGCCAGACCTGAAGCTTGCTTGACCCGACTCCCTTCTTAGTTTGCTGAGCCAATGTTTTTATGTAGCTCAGTTTCAGTCCTGATTAACACCGGCCCAGAGAGTCTAAGTGACTCCTCAAAGGCCACACAGCTAGGTGGTGACGTATCTAGAGAATGAAGCAGGCACTTTACTGGACCACTTTCCTTTCTGCCCACTCCAGGAAGCTCCTCTGGACACACACCCCAGGACTGTCTTACCCCCTCACTCTCGTACTCTGTCAGTTTTTCTGTCTCCTCTCTGCTCCCCCTGTGTCAGCACCATGAGGACAGAAACCGTGTCCACCCCGGAACCAGACCTGAAGGACCGAGCTCGTGACCCAAGCCAGGCCAAGGAGAGTCAACTCTGGGAAATTTGTTGAATCTACACAGAGGAGACATTCCCTTTTTCAACGGGATTCCCAGCCATGAGAACCACCACAGGCAGGAAACAGCATGTAAAAGAGAAACCAATGTTTTTATGCATCCCCAGCTCCCAGACCAGGGCCTGGTGTACAGCAGGTGCTTCTCCTTGGGGAACAGAAGAGTAGAAGCTGCCAGCTTCTGTCAGCATACAGGGCTATCACTGTCAGGGTGTCAGAGGGCCCCACGTGCTAGGGAAGAAGGCCCACAGCCCCTGCCTCTCAGAGGGCATAAAGTGTGCTCAGAGCTGCCAGCTGGCCCCTCCTCCCTCCCCATCAGCCTGTCCCCTTGAGGATCCCTTGGCCAAGCTGTGTATGCTCCAGCATTCAGGGGACAGTTCCCCAAACAACCCCACAAACCCTGGCTCTTTGTTGACCCTGAATGTACCAGCAAGGAGCCCCCGGTAGACAGCTGAAGAGGCATCCAAAGCCCCTACTCTTCCCATAGCCTCTGCCTCTACCTCCAGCCCCGCAGAAATACAGGCAGAGTCCAGAGAAGCAATTGGAGAGAACAGGCTGTTATTCAAACTAAACGTGTGCTGAGTGCCCACCATGTGCCAGGCGCAGTTCTAGGCTCTGAGCATACAGCAAGGAAGAAAATAAAATGCCTGCCCTCGAGGATTTTATGCTTTAGTGGGGCAAATAATAGGGAAACAACAGTACGATATGTTAACCGATACTTGGAGTGAAGAAAAATAAAACAGGGTAAGGAGACACAGAGGAACAGAAGGGGCTTATTTTAACCAAGGGGACTCAGGTGGCCTCCCAGAGGAGGTGATATTTGAGCAGAGAGCTGAATGAGGTGAAGAGCATGAGGTATGAAGTACTCTGGAGAAGCGCACTCTAGGCAAGGGGGAGCTGCAAGTGCAAAGGCCCTGGGGCAGGAGTACATTTGATATTTAAGAGCAAGAGACTAGAGCAGACGGAACAGCGAGGACAAGATGAAAAGTGCTGGGAAGTAGGGCTGGAGAGCCAGGCTGGGGCTGGAAGACCATGAGGAAGAGGAGGGCTCAGTCATTGCCTGGAATAGGGTGGGAGCCGCTGGAGGGATCTGTTCTGTTTTTTGAGAATAGCTTGTAAGAGGAAGAAGTAAGGCAGGACAAGCTACTGCAGGGGTCCTGGTCAGAAAGGATGGTGGCTTAGGCCAGGCAGTGAGGGAGGTGGTGTGAAATGGTCACGTGCTGGATGCGTGAGGAAGGCGGGTGGGGCAACAGGTGTGCAGCTGGAATCAAGGTGGAGGGAGAGAGGAGACAGAGAACCGTCCAGATGGACTCTGAGGTCTGGGGCCTGAGAATCTGGAAGGACAGGGCAGGGGCATGTAGGGGAGGACCAGGTTTCGGCGGAAGGTTAGGATTTCAGTTTGGGCCATACTGAGTGGGCAATGCCTGACGGACATGCCGGGGATGGCAGGTAGGAAGACGGGCCTGGAGGACATCCCGGGTACGGCAGGTAGGAAGACAGATCTAGAGTCCAGGGCTTGGGCCGGGCTGCAGCTTGTGGTGGACACAAATCCGGCACCTGAGCGCTGCCCGTGCCCTAACCCCCAGGCCCCATAAATATGCTGTTACATGCAAGGGGCGAGATTACGGAAATTAAGTGTGTTAAGCAACCGACTTTATAATAAGGAGATGATCCTGGGTTATCCAGATGAGCCCAATGGGACCACGTAGTCCTTCTATGGGGAAGATGGAGGCAGAAGAGTCAGAGAGAGGGCCGTGGGCAGGAGCTCAGGCCAACACTGCTGGCTCTCAGGGTAGAGGAAGGGCCCATATGCCAGGGAACGCAGGCAGCTTCTAGAAGCTAAAACAGGCAAGTACATGGATTCTCGTCTGCAGCTCCAGAAAGGAACAGAGCTCTGCTGACACCTGGCTGATGGCCCAGAGAGAGACTCACAGTGGACATGTGACCTCCAGTGCCGTGAGGGAACAACTGTGTGCTTTAGGCCGCAGGTCTGTGCTGCTTTGTTACAGCTGCACAGAGTAACACAAAACTGATGGCACCAAACCATAGACACGGGATGGGGACCAGTCCCCTCTGGAGTCTCCATCACATGGCCCTACTGTCCCGTTACCTGAGTCAGATTGCGGGTCCTCGCCGGGGGCTTCCTGGCTGCCTCGGGCCTCCTGGGCATCCTCGTGCGTGTGGTAGACCCACTGGTACAGACCCTACCAGAAGGGTGGAGTAAGGGGGGGTGCCGGGACACCAGAAGCCCTGGGAGGAAGGGATGGGACGAAGGGGCAAGCCAGTCCCTGACTCCAAAGCCCAGGCTTCTAGCCTAGTGGTGACACCATCTCTGGAGAGTCCCCCAAGACTTTGCTCTGGACCCTTCCTGAGGGACCTCCAGTCATGCTTGGCCCTCACCCTCTAGAGTAGATGCTCCGCACAGAAGCCAGAGGAGCGGGGAGCCTTTGAAAACAGAGGTCAGGACCCAGGGGAGCAGACACCTGGTCACTCCCACAGCTGCAGGGCCCGCATGCATGCCAGCCACATAGCAGGTGTTCGATAAACACTTACTGTATGAGTTTGCAAATGAGGCCACCCTCCCCAGGACCCCGGCCCCCAACCCAACTAGAACATCTTTTACCATCAACTCTTTGCCCAGTGTGCCTATGTGGTAAGAAAAGAGGTCTTATCACACCCATGTCACAGTGGTGACAATCGAGACTGTGAGGTATCCTGGCCCAGCTCCTCCGATTCAGGGAGACAGTGGGAAGAGCCCAAGCCCAGCTCAGCCCTGCAAGGAGGGCAGGCCCTCCCCACCCCAAATGCTGTGGTGCCCTCAGGCCTCTCCCCACAGAAGAGAGGTGGTCCTCAGCCCCCCACCCCACTGAGTAGGCCGACCCCAGTCCCCTTGGCTGTGGACTGGCTCACCAGGGCCTCTTCTTGGTGGCTCCGGAATGCCTGGAAGTGCTCCAGGACCTCTGCCGCACCATCGTTCACCACGTTGTTGCCGTTGACCTTCAGGATGCACTGGCCAGCACAGAGCCCTGCGGCCGCAGCCTCGGAGCCTAGAGGGACACAAGTGTCTGAGGGCGGACAGCAGAGAGAGCCTGGGGCAGCAGCAGGCAAGGGCAAGTACCCAGGTGAACACTGTGCCCCACCTCACCCCACCCCCAACCCAGACATCCCGCCATCTCCCCACCCTAGAGCCACTCTCCAATCCACTCCAATAGGCAGGATGGGGACTGCCATTCCCATTTCTCAGAAGAAGGAACAGAGGCTCAGAGAAGTAGCAGCTTGCCCAAGGTCACACAACAAGGAAGGCTGGACTGGAAACCCAGGTACATTTCACTCTAGAGCTTCACCTCCTTTAAAATCCCTCAACGACCTGTAATACTATGACAGGATCAGCCCCATTTTGCAGACAGGTAAACAAAGGCTCAGAGAGGCAAAGTGACTCGGCGAGGAGAAGCCAGGATTCGAACCTGGGTCTACCAGACTTCAATGGCATGCTTTTTCAGCTATACCATGACTCCCAAACTGTAGGTCTTGGCCTTCAGGGTTTTGTGTGGTTAATATGAAGAGTCTGGGAGTACAAATGAACGCCAAGCTTCCTCCGTGCCTGAGAGAAGATCAGGACCGTTTGGTGTGATAGTGATGAGTACCGGCCTGGATCCGGGGCCCTGCCACTGACCAACTGTGTGACCTCTGACACGTTCCTCAACCTCTCTGTGCCTTGGTTTCCTCATCTGTCAATGGAGGACACTAACGATACCGGCTCACAGGGTTCTCCAGAGAGTCGGGGAGTTAAACCCGTAAAGCATCTTGCCCCCTGACCTCCTCTTAGTAAGTGCTCAAGAAGTATCAGCTGCTGTACTATCGCCTCTAAACACCTGTTCTTCTCCAGAGCTGCTGCAAGGCAGGGCTCCTCACCTCGGCACTAAGACACTGGGGGCCAGGTAACTGTGCTGCGGGGCCGTCCTGTGCACTGCTCGGGATGTCCGGCAGCATCCCTGGTCCCTCCCCACGAGAGGCCAGCAGTGCTCCCCATCCCTAGCTCTGACAACTAAAGACGTCTCCATACAGGGCCAGATGTCCTCCCGAGGGTGAAAGTGCCCCTGGTCAAGAACCGCTGCTTTAAGGACAACATAAAAACCCGCCTTAAGATAGTAACAAATCCTTAGTAGCTTTCTGCCAGGATAGGTGTTTTCTTAATCCCCTTATATTAGAAGTACAACTCTGACTGCAAAAGGGGACAATTAATGTTTCAACTTGAAAAGTGGGGCCCTCAGATACAAAAAGGGCTAGGAGCCCAGAACCTCAGACCTACCTGGTCTCAGCTCCGGGAGAGAGTAGCCCTGTGAGCAGTGTGCAAGGAGAAGATACCACAAGAGCTGGGTCTCTGACTGTTGGCCCTCGGGCTGGATCTGACCACAAAAGTGTGGCCTTTAAAAGCTCGGGTCTGGCAAGGATGGACTCACATTCCTACCTGAGCTGAGGAAAAACCACCCCTTTTAAGGCGAGCATGTCTTCTCTGGCCTGGCCATAGTCTGCACCATTCCCTATGCGCTCCCCTCGGCTGTCTGTTTCTAACTGCCTGACCCCCAGAGACATCTGACTTGCAAGCCTTTGCTCCAGACGAGGAAAGTGAGTGCTCATGAAGCCCAGGCCTGGTGGTCGCACACAGAGACCCATCTCCCAGAGCCCCCCTCTCTGTCTGCCAGGCTCACCTCTGCCCACAGCGTAGACATATGGCGGGGCAGCTCCACGGATCTGGAAGCACAGAGCCTCTGGATGGTCAGGAACTTTGATGATCCTGCACAAGGAGAAGCAGCCATAAGGGAAAGCAGTATTACACCCAATAGCCCAGAGGGCCACCCCAGGAGCCCCTGCCTCCCAGACTTTTGAGAAATCCGGCCCAAAGTAGTAGCAGCAGCAGCGCCAGACTTTCGGCTCCCAAAGATACAGACAGACCTCAATTACCCGGAGTCCACACCTCTGGGATCTTTAATTAGTCAGAACCGCCTGGCCTGGCCTTGGAGAGGCAATGCACGCACCGAAATCCCAGATCACCCTCCTACGCCGTCTCTGTCACTCTCCTGGTGAGAGGGGGCCTCTCGGTGGTCAAACTAGCACGGCAGGCGGCGAATGTTTTGCTCAACAATCACAAGTGGGAGGGTGAGAAGTGACCCAGAACATCTTGGTGCTGACTCTAGAAAAATGCCCACATGTGTCCACTAGAGAGCACAGCTTGAAAGGCCAGGTCTTGGCCATTCTGCAGGTGGAAGGCTAGAGCACAGCGAGCAGCACCCCCGCCCCCCAGGGCTGTGCAGTGGGCGATGTTAATCCAGTGGCTTCGATGCAGCTATCTGCTTCTGCATCCGCGGTATGTCCCCCAGGGGGCCTCAGGGTCATCCTCCCATCCCCACCTGCCAGATAAAACCACCTAGGAGCCTAGGGAGCCTGTTCTCAAACCCCAGACATTTCTAGAACTTTAAGCAGGCACATTTCCTTGGGTGATTTCTGCCACTTTCACATACCAAACTATCAATCATCTTCCCTAAATCGCCCTGCCTTCTCCCTGAAAGAATCATATTTAAAACTTCCCATCACTCCCGTCAATAGCAAACTGGGAGCATTTGCCTTAAATAGAAGAGAGAAATGAAAACCAAATGCACAATTTTTAAAATAGAAAATGCTTTTCCCTGCACCTATATCTGGCATCCAACCACCTCTCACCACCTGCACTACTGCCATGCTGGGCTGGGCCAGGCCACCAGCCTCCTCACCACTCCTCTGCTTCTACCTTTGCCCCTGACAACCTAGTCTCCACCCTGCAGTCAGAGGGATTCTTCTAGAACCTAGGTCACATCATGCCCTGCCTCTGCTCAGAAACCTCCAGTAGCTCCATGGTCCTTACCATGACACGAGGACCTACAAGGCCTGGCCTCCACTGTCTCATTGACTTCAGCACCCACTGCTTCCTCTCACTCACTCTGCTCCACCCCATCAGCTTCCTCATTGTTCCTCAAAGATACGAGCCATGGTTCCATCCCCAGGACCTTTGCACTGGCTGTCTCCTCTGCCTGGAACCCTCTTCCTCCAGAAGTCCCCTCGACTCCCTCCCTTACCTCCTCCATCTTCACCTCAGCTCACAGTGGCATCTCTGACCACCATCCCTCCACACAGCCCATCTCCTTTCCCAGCTGTCTGGACTGGCCCGGGCTTACTACCACCTGGCTCACTATGTCTCTTGCTTCTCTGTTTTATTGTCTGTCTCCTGCTCTACCTTCCAACTAGACTGAGATCTATGAAGGGGAGAAATGTGTCCATCCAGACATGGCTGGATCCCCAGAGCCTGAAACACCACTCAGCACACAGTGGGCGCTCAACAAACATCTGTTGAATGAATCAAAGTAGCAGCATCATGCCACGTGCCTGTAGAACGAGCCACACCCACGGGGAACCGGGACAGCTCGGCCCCACCACCACCACCCCGGCACTCCTCAGCCTGAGAGGAAGAGGGCCGGACACCCCATCACAGAAACACTCACTCTTTGGCCTTGGTGGCCACCAGGAGGCGCAGCGGGCGGCGGGAGCAGAAAGACTGGTTGAGGATGGACTCCACCTCAGAGAAGGGCCTCAGGAACACCAGATCCTCGTTGATGGAGTAGATCTTCCTCCCCACCTGCAGGCCAGCCATCTGGGGGGGGGGGGGGGGGGCGGGGGAGACATGCACACCAGGTTACTAGCCTCCTTTCCTCCTCGGCAAGGAGCCCCAGCTGCGCTCAGGCAGCACACAGCCAGCCCGGGGACCCAGCAGGCGCGGAGGGAGCCCACCAGGGCAGCCCCGCTCCCCACTCTGGGAAGCGGCCAAGTGGCTGCTGAGGCCCAGTTCCGGCCAATGAGCTCGGAAGGGAAGCCTACTGCGGGCACTAACAGGAAAGACGTCTTCCTTGAGGAGAAACTGCTGGGGCCTACCACTGCTATCTGCCTGCCGTGTGAGGACACAAGGCAGCGAACCAGGACGGCCACCCTGTGACCCTGACAGCTTGGCCGGGAAGGTCAGAGATGCTGACCCTGAGCCAAGACCCAGAGCCACCTTCTTCTAACCACTTGGTTATGGCTCCAGCCACTGGGCAGAGAGCACATGGCTACCTGCAGCCCAAAGCACTCCTAACCACCACAAGGACAGGAGAGGAGAGCCCGGGCGACATGGCCGGTGCCTCCCCCACCCACCTCCACACCCCCGGGAGCAGCTGGGAGGACAGGGCTGAGTCCCTGACCTACCCAGACTCTATTCTCCCTCCTCTATGTGTCACATCCATGCCAGAGCCACCAACTCATCCTATTCAAGACACTGAACATTAATTTGCCCCCTCATCACAGCTGACTCAGGAAACAGCCGGACTCAGAAACATGCTCTTCTCCTGCACCTCCCCACAGGGCCCTGAGGGGAGCCGGGGCCACATACAGCCCTGAGCAGGCGGGGGGGGGGGGGGGGGGGGGGGGGGGCCTCTATCGCAGCTCCCCGGAGACTGCCCTGGACTGAGTTTGCCCACATGGCAACAAGCAGGGAGGAGCCCCGAACACTGCAGGTGGCCCCTCTGAGAGGCCTCACCTCAGCCAGTGAGCCCCTCTGGACCGACTTCACCACCACAGCCTTGTTCTTCTCCTCGATGTCAAAGCCATAGTCGTCCTCCTGGGGCAGGATCTGAGGGCCCAAGGCAGGAGAGAGCCAGTGAGATGCTGAGGGGGGCCTGCAGCCAGCCCCAGCTGGGCCCCTCGAGACCGTGACCCTGCCGGCTCTTCATGCCCCAGATCCACAAAAAGGAAGGGTGCACGGCAGGAAGAAATTAGATACGGAGATCACCCAGTACACAGCAGGTGCTCAATACGTGCCTGTCAAGTGAAGACACACCACCTAGCTCGCACCTCAGCCTGGTGCTGATCACATACTTTTCACTTCTCACTGCCCGCCTCCCCTTTCTCCTCCCAACCCGAGCCCCAAGTCTCCTCAGTTATACTACGGTCTCCTTATCTGCGGGCATACTGTACGTGCTCAGCCAAAATTTGCTGGCTTCATGAATAAGACAAATCCAAAGGCGTCCAGCCACCAAGAACATAGGGACGGGAAAGCAGTATAGGGAGGAGCAGTCCCTGCCCACAGCATGGTGGCAGGCAGGTTGGGAGGTCTGGGGGTTCTGTGGGGGGGAAGGGGGAATGCATTTATTCATTAAACAAATATTTGGTGAACTGCTGCCTATTATATGAGCCAAAGGCTTTACTAGGCACTGTAAATAGTGTTGGACAAAACAGACAGTTCCTGCCTTGTTGTGGCCAACTGTCCAGTGGGGAAGACAGTCTACAAACAAATGAGCAAAGAAATACAGAATGTGATGTATATAGTCTGAACTATAATAAAACACTTAAAAGGATGGATTGCAGAGTGGCAGGGGGCCCCAGAGGAGGAGTTATCTGAGTGGAGACCTGAATGAAGTGAGGAACAGGACTTTATGATGAGTGGAAAGAGTGTCCCTGGCAGAGGGCACACAGCATGTGCAAAGGCCCCAAGTCAGGCCCACAGTACTGGAGGATAAGAAAGGAGATCAGAGTGGCTGGGAGGGGGAGGGGAGGGGAGAACACAGGAGATGAAGCTGCAGAGGCAGGGAGAGTCTTACAGACCATGATGAGAGACTGGATTTCATCCCATGTGTGATGGAGAGCATGGTGGGCTTCATAGCGGGAGAAATGTGAACCCCCGTATTTATGGGACCCCTGTGAGTACCACAGGACAGAAGTTAATGGTGCCATCTTCATATTAGTCAGACTTCAGCCCCACTCTGGCTATGGCAGGAGACCTAACGTGCTGAGCCTCCCTCTGGACTGCCTCCCATCGACCAGGCGTGAAGATGAAGGCCGCTGGTCATCAGTGGGCAGAGAAATAGGACTTGGTGGGCCAGGCTGGAGAAAATCTGAACAGGCGGGTAAATGTGCTCCCCCAGCTGCAAGGATATTTACAGCAACTGCATGTGGACAGGGCACCAGCCCAGAAGACCTAAGGCTTCGGTATCTGGGGTAAGCCACATCGGGGGGGCCAACCTTTCTGCACGACGCTAAGCTGGGGTGTGGGGGACGAGGGGAGAAGCAAAGGAGAAGAAAGGGAGCCAGCAAGCCCAATCTCACAAGAAGGTGGCCTTGGCCAGCAAAGCATGGCCAGCCAGCACCTAGAATACCCATACTCGGGTGCTCAAAGTGGAGCCTGACTTCTTAGGAAGTAATCAGAAGGTCACCCAGCTCCCAGCCTGCAGCTGGGTGTCAGGAGGCAGATGCACACTTCAGCCGCACTCCTACCAGCAGGCGCTTGGCCAGAATGTTCTCCACCAGCTTGAAGTCATTGCGGAGCTGTCTGTTCTTGGTGCTCGTTCCCTCCATCTCCTCGTCTGCGTGGAAGCGGAAGTACTGGGACTCATCCTTGAACTCACTCTTCTCCAGCACTGCAAACCCACAGATGCGCAGCACATGGTCAGGCTCCCAGGGGAAGGCTTCGGCGGCATTTGCCAACTGGCAACCACAGGCCAGAACCAAGCCCTAGACAAGCTTGCTTTGGCTAGCAGGATGTTTTATTAAATGCAATCATGTGCCAATGCTAACGTATTAGAACGTTTCACATAGAAGTCTGGCTTTCTGACTTTTCTTGCAAAGTCTGAACTTGCCCCACCTGCTCTAAAGACATGCTACAGAGCCAGAACAAAAATAGTGAAGAATTGTGGCAAAGAACCGGTGGAAGAAAACAGAAATCACATGAAAGGACTGTGTGTTGATGGGGACTTAGGATCTGATAAATGATGATCACATGGATGAAGGGAAAGACTCACTTTAGGGAAAAAAAAAATAATAAAACTGGATCCCTACCTCAAACCATATTATCACAATAAGCTCCTAATGGATTAAAGACCTAAATACGAACAGGAAAACTAAAGCTCATCAAACAAAATGTAAAATATCTTTGTCCTAGGGCAGAAAAAGATTTCAAACAAGACCCCCCCAGAAAGCAATCGGATAAAATTAACAATCAGAAACAGACCATGATGAGACTGGGACACTTTAGGCTGAAGATTAGCAAACTCAGACCCTATAAGCCAGATCTGGCCCACTACCTCTTTTGATAAATAAAGTTTTATTGGAACACAACCACATCCATTTATTTACTCATCGCCTGGGGCTGCTATCATGCCAGAGTGATAGAGCTGAATAACTGCAAAAGGCCGTATGGTCCACAAAGCCTAAAATATTTACTCTTTGGGCCTTTACAGGAAAAATTTTCTGACCTCTGTTCTAGAAGGTAGGAAAATCAATACAAAATAACCAGTAACAACCAGCACGTGATCCGGTCCCTGTGGATTACAATCTAAGTATCTACCAGTGCCAGGCATGCTGTGGATGCAGGCGTAAGTTCAAGTTCGTTTACTCCTCGGACAAAGAAGAATTTGCTGCACCCCATTTACCGGTGGGGAGGCTAAGGCCCAGAGAAGCTAAATAAACTGCCCAAGGTCACAGAGTGGACAGGCTCCTCCTTTTCACCATGCTGCCCAATGGCCTGTGAGATGGGGGCAGGGGTGAATTACAGAAAGGGGGAAATCCAGGCTCGGTTTCGGGAAGGCAGTTGTCTGAAGTCAGTGGGCCCTTGAAAGAAGGAAAGTCAGCTGCCTGAGGCTGGAGATGTCCCCACCCTCCCTGAAGACAGGGGCTGTCTACCAATTTGGTGACTACATGAAAAGCAGCAGGAGGTCATCTTTTCCTTCTCCTTCTTTCCTAGGACATCGAGCTGTTTGTGTCTTCTTCCGGCCACCTCTATTACCTCTTTGGAGAAAACAGACACACAAATTGCTGCTTTGCCCAGAGCTGGGGAGCCAGGCCCCGGGGGCTGTATGGCTTCACCTCCACTGTAAACAGGAGGCTGAAAGACTCTGGGAGTGGGAGGAGGAAGCACAATGTTGTGTCTTGGCTGAAATGTTTGGGGAAACAGCTGGAATCCCAGAGTCCAGGACTGCAGCCAGGTGAGGTCCCACCACTCACTGATCCAGGTTTCGCTCAAGGCCGCTGGCCGGGTTCAAACCCCTGCTCAGCCCCTGCCCAAGCCCAACTTCATGTCCTCTTAGCCTCTCTCAGCCTTAGTTTCCCTGTGTGTGCCTAAAGGACACCTCAGGGCCCTGGAGCTCGGGCCAGACGCCATGGGAGGCGCCACATGGGCCCCACCTCCACCCTCCACTCTGCACCCTAACCTGCACTTTGCAGCAGCCACAACCCTGGGATTTGGCCCTTTCCTATTTTAGCTTATTTCTGAGTTCGTGGCAGGGACCAGGGGAGCAGGGGCCACGCCCTGCAATTTCTCTCCCTGAGGGCCCCAGGGTGTGGGCGCTGCCAGAGAGTCACCCCCCGCAGAATGTCCTGAGCCAGCCGCCTTCCCAGAATAGCAGCTGGGGGGGACCCCTAATTACTCTCACCCACAAATGAGAGGTTCTGCCCAGCTGATTGGCGGGAAGAAGGGAGCTGTCAGAGGGCTGTGCAGGGAACAGAGCGGCTTCTGGGAATGAGGGACTCTGGTGAGAGGCGCTGATGGACGGGAATGACCCTGGCTGGGCCTGCTTGTCCATCGCAGCTGGTGAAACGGACAGCTGGGAGTGTGTCCCAACCCCTAACCCTACAGAGCCACGGGCAGGCTGAGCTCAGAGGAGGGGATGACAAGGCCACTAGTGGGAAGATGAGGAAACTGAGGCCCAGAAAGGGCCACAGGCCTACTGGGAGTCATCCGGGTCAGGGCTAGAACAAGCCCTGCCGGCTACAAGGCAGCAGATGTGCCTGATGACCTGTCCCCTCGCTGGCACGCCTCTCATCCTGTCGAAGGGATGACAAACCCAGCAGCTAGATCAGGGGTGGAAAATTATGGCCCACTGTCTGCTTTTCTAAATAAAGTTTTATTGGCACAGAGCCACACCCACTTAAACTACTGCCTAAACCTGCTTTAATGCTACAATGGCAGACTTGAGCTGTAACAGACTCTGTGGCCTACAAAGCCTAAGACATTTACTCTCTGGCCCTTTGCAGGGAGAGTTTGCCGACTTCTGAGTTAGAGCACAAAGCAGAAGCTGGGAGGAGGAATGGCCAAAAGACCCTCCAGAGTCTCATCTGTCCTCTGCCCCCACCAGGGCCCAAGCCACATCAACTCTGCCCTGGCTTCTCTCCTTCCTTGGTCGCCCCCACAGACATTCTCCACAGGCCTCCTCTGCTCAGAACCCTGCCAGGATTCCCACCGCACTAGAGTCCCAGCCGAAGTCCTCCTCACGGGCCCATACTGTTCCGAAACAACTGACTCCATTGGCCGATACACACATGCTAGGCTGTGAGCTCTCAAGAAGGAGGGGACTCTCACCTGCCCTCGTTCACCGCTCTGTCCCCGGAGCCTAGCACAGTGCCTACACCGAGAAAGCACAGGCTGGATAAGAACAGCGTGAACAAAGACACAGGGAAGTGTGGGAATAGTCTAACGGAGAGAAGGGCTCCGTGAACAACAGTGAATGTGAGCTAAGCAGAGAGCGATGAAGGAGAGGACCTGTAAGGCCGGGGGGTGTTTGGGGAGCCTTGGGAGTTGTGAACTAAACAGAAACATGGAAAAAGTCAGGGGTGTGAGGCAGGCAGGGCACCCCAGGCCAGGGGAACTGCAAGAGCCCAGGCCGTGCGAGTGTTCTAGAAGTAGAAGAAAGGCTCCTTGGTGGGAGCTAAGTCTACCTGTCCTACTGAAAGGGCAAGAGACTCAGACTCGGGGCTCCCCAGGGCCAGTGAGCAGGAAGGTTCTCCCGGAGAGCAGTGCCCTGAAGACAGTTCCCTCAGAGTACAGTGGCTGAGCATGTGGCCAGGGAGCTGGCCTGCCTGGGCTCAAATCCCAGCTCCTACTTGCTGTGTGACCTTGAGCAGGTTTCTTAACTATCTGGGCTTCCATTTCCTCATTTATAAATAGGGGTGATATTAATACCAACATCAAAGGATCATTTCAGGATTAAACTAATGAATACATGGGGAGAGCTCAGAAGCAGGCCAGGCACACAGTGTATTAGCTTCTGTTTTAATTTGAAATGGTCACAGTGGAACCAGTTTCTCCCTCCTTCTCCCCGCCTTCCCATCTCAGGATCATCTCAAGACTGCCCACCTCTCTACCCCTCTTCTGTGCTCCTCCTCTGGGAAGAAGAGTGACTTATCTAAGGGGTCAGGCCGGGTGAAGGGGTGCCAACGTCCCTGCCTGGCTCTCTTCCTCTCTCACTTACAACCTGCCTGTCCTCAGTCCCCCCAACCCCTGGCAATCCAAGGCCCACAGCTCCGGCACCTAGCCTGGGGCTCACCCATGGGCGTGCTGAGCAGCCTCCAGCCCACCATTTGCTCTCTCTGGGCTTCAAATCCCCCTCCATAAAAATGCCCCAGGGTCCCTACTAGCTTTTCTGTTTTGGGGCAGACCCCCTAGGAGGCTGGGCCAAAGGTAAGGAGATTACCGTGGTGCATGAAGCCATTGTTGCACAGGCCTACGCCAAGCGCCACTGCCTCCTCCCGCGTCTGGCAGTCACCCTGGAACAAGAAGGGGACGGTGTTAGGTGAACTGACACAAGGGGCTGAGCAACAAGCCCTCTGTCACCCCTAGAAGTGGACCCTCCACAGGGGCAGGGATCTGTGTCTGTCTTATGGACTATAGCATTGACCAAACGGGTTTGTGGCTATTATTAATAAACCCCAAAGAAGAAAATTAGTAGTAGTTGGGATAAACACATTGCCTACCGTGCCATGAACACCACAAAGAATAAATGGAGACTTTACATGGCAAATATTGTTGGATGCCTAGCAACAACCCTTTCCCCAATACCACGCTAGGAATGAGATGATCACTGTTGAAGACGGCAATGCATCCATCTAGAGGATCATAAAACCCAGCTCCCTTGCAGCTGGAGATATAATGAGATATAAGCAATGAGATATAAACAGAAATCACTGGTACGGAGCTCTGGAAAACCTAAGTCCCTGGTCCTTCCTTTTTTTTCCTCCTCCTTGGAACAAAGACGTGATAGCTGGAGCTCCTGCAGTCATCCTAACCACAATATGACCTGGGATCAAAACGTGCAGAGCAGGAAGAGAGTGTGTGGCCCAAAGGCCCCATGAGGCTGCCCTAGCAACTCTCAACCACCCACCTCTAGGCTTTTCTCAGACCAAAGGAAAATAAACCCCTAATTTGTACCAGCCTCTATAGCTGGGATCTTTGATAACAATGAATTCCAAATCCTACCTAACCTAGCAGTAGCCAGTCACACCTAAGAACACCAGGATTCTGGAAAATACCTTTCTCCCTGATAAAGGAAAAAGCAGTACCACAATTCCCTATCAGGGACAAAGTCACATGAGGAAGTGAGATGTGTAGGGCTAACAGGCTACCCGGTGATCAAGATCACAGGCAGAGTGAAGGATGGAAGGTTCTTGACATGTGACATGACTGGTACATGGCACAATTATTTGCTTGAGCCACTGTTCAGTTGGGTTTTCTGTTCTTACAAATGAACACACTCCTAACTGGTACAATTGAAGTCTGGTTCGTCTCAGGGCTTCCCCAAGGAAGTGACATCCAACCCAAAAGTGAAATACGAACAGTCATGGCCTATTGGGCCTGCCTTTGGGGCCGCCTCTCCCATGTGGAACATCATCTTGGTAGGACAGCCCCTTAAAGTATTCACCACCATCCTCCCCCCACCACCACCCCAGGCCAGGTTGAAGACACATGATCTGTGCAAAGCTACAGTGATGCCCCAGAAATAAGACCTGTAGGTGGAGGAACCCAAGAACAGGAACAGGTGGTGTGGTTCTCCCGGAGAGCAGTGCCCTGAAGACAGTGCCCTCAGCTCCTGCTCCCAAGAAGCTGGGCATTTCTGGATGCCAGTTCTTCCTAAGGCTGGCTCCTGGGTCTCCCCCTGACTCTGTGGGTGCTCTTTAGCCTTCTAATGAGCCATCTTCTTCCTCCCTCTCTCCACCCTTTCCAAGTTAACTAGCATCTGTTTCTGGTTCTTGCAAACCCAACAATCTCAGTTCATCAGGGAAATCATGTGAGTTGTGTGGCGGTTGGGAGTGGAGGATGGGGATGGGGGGGAGCTGCTGGGTGGCAGGTAGAGAAAACAGCATGGACAAAGGTCCAGGGGTGGGATGAAGCCTGCAGCACAAAAAGCAGCCTGGCCAACAGGGAGGGGGTGAGTGAGGTCAGCTCCAACAGGATAAGGAGTTTGACCGGTTATATTTATTCCCTGTGGAACCCCAAATGCTTAGAACTCAGCCTGGCATACAGGAGGTGCTTAGTAAATATTTGGTGATTGAATAAAGGTGTTGTCAGCAGGGGCCAAATCATGCAGGGGCTGTGGCCAGGTCGGTGAGCTTCAACTACCTTCATATGGCCACAGGGCCCGACAACCTCTCATTTAAAGGACTCCCAAACTGAGAAGCTGTTTCGAGAGGCACTTGCCTTGATTGTCCCCCATCCCCGCTGCCAGCAGCCGAGGGGCTGGGGTGGGGCGGGGAATTTCCCAGCTAAAGGAGAAACAAATGCCAGGGACTGAAGGACTCAACCTGCCAAAGCTGCAGCTCAGACTCAGAGCATGGGGCCCGGGGGAACCACTGGCCTCAAGATTTGACGCATTGGCCAACTGGAGGAAGACAAATCTCTCCTGGGGGACCTCAGGCCAGCGGCTGGAGGGCTGTGTGCGCCGAGCCCTGCCAGGGGAGGTGGCGATCCATGGGAGGCTGCATCCGGAACAGCCGCCCCCAGCTGTGGGAGGGCCAGTAGGGGAGAAGCTGGGGCCCAGGTGGCGTGCAGACCCCACTCTGCAGCCTGGGAGGCCCCGGCAGGCGTCTGGAGCCCACCTGGCTCTCCGAGGCACTTCACATTCTCCAAGGCACTCACATGCTGGGCTCCCAGCCCAGTCCTTCCCCCTTCCCACAGGGCCCTGGGGTGACCCACAGGGAGGTTCCTAAAGTTAGAGCAACAGCAGGATTCTCAGGTTAACCGTGGATTAACGCCGATCTCGGACACCTGAAAAGTAAGGTCCCTACCCCACATCCCACCAAGTTGCGGGAAAACCTCAAATCACTGTTTTCTCCCCTCCCAGAGGAAGACACACATAGCCCTGTGCCACTGCACTGTCATGCTCCCCTCGTTTCCCCTTCCCACCCACCAGCCTCTGTTGGGGTTCCAGCCACGCTGGCCTCCTCGCAAGTCCTTTCACAAACTACACATGCCCCCACTTCAGGGCCTTTGTACTAGCAATTTCCTCCCCATGGAATGCCCTGCCCTGGCTTTTGAGGTCGCAGTGTCCGGGTCAACGCCCCACAGGACACCCCAGCCCCCACCACCAGCCCAGGACATTCTCATGACCCTGTACGATACCGGTGCTGCACCTGTCACGGTCGGAAACAAACTCATCCCTTCAGGGCACTGCTCTCGGGAGAATCAGCACCAACTGTTCCTGGTCCTTGGGTTCCTCCAGATAAGTAAATACGGTTTAAGGTCTGTCTCTCGCCAGAACATCAGCTGCACGTGGGCAGCGGCGGTGGCCGTCAAGGTTACCCGCCTCCCCATGGCATCTAGCACTCAGTGGACCACCAAACATTACTACTGGGAACCACCTGGGATGCAGGTGGCAGAGGCAGAGCTGGGCCGGGCGACGGAACACCCTGGGGGGTAACGTACACAGGGCCCCAGGAGGCTCCCTGCCCGTGAACTGGGAAGCCCCAGGACATTGTCCACCGATGCCTCTCGCTGACCCGCAGCGTGCCAGGCACCACATGATCTCACTGGTCTTGGTCAACCCAGAGGTAATCACGCTGACCCCATTTAACAGATGAAGAGACTGGGGCCCAGACGGGCTTGCACTTGCCCTGGGTTACACTGGGAGAAAGGAATCCCTTCAGAGCCAGACCCTCCCCTCACCTACCACGATGGGGACACTGAGGCTCTAAGAGGACAAGTCAGTCACCCAGGGTTGTGGCCAGGGCACATGTCCCCATGTCTCCTTCATCGGTGCCTGGAGCCACCAGCAGGGCCCCTTTCCCCTCCGAGCTGATGACCCTGCCACCGTCAGCGCCCACCATCTGCCTCCTCGTAAAGGTCGGCACAGCTCCCAGGCCCTTTTCTTTTCTGCCCACCAGCACCGGAGCCTGCACGCCTGTGCCCTCCAGCACCTGGCTCCTGGCCTGTTCCTGTCCCTGCTGCCCCCCTGCCCTCCACCCGACAGCCACCCTTGGGGCATCCTGGAGCCCAGGCAGCGAATCAGAAACTGTGCAGCAGAGAGGCGCAGCGAGCAAACTCTGGAGTCGGTTTCCCCAGGTCCCCGTCCCTGCAGGGCCCTGGCTGTGACCCCTCTGACCTTCCCTTCCTCGTCTGTCATTTCTTATTCCCAGATTTGCCCTTGATCTTCCAAGGCCTCTGCCCCCCTGCTCAGACCCCATGGTGGAGGCCGCCATCCAGACGGGGCTAGTGCCACCACTGTCATTATCTACATCTATGAGGCATCATGACAGCCCTCCACACGCATCTTACAGGAGTGCCACAGGCGTGTGTCTTGAGGCCTCAGTTTCCTTGTCAGTAAAATGGGAATACCTGTGTTTTCCTCAGGTTGTTGTGAGGAGTAAACGAGATCGTGCAGAGATGAGCGGAACTGACAGATCACAGCTTGTCTATGGAAGGGCTAATCACCCCCTTACCCTCAGAGTTAAAAGAACCCTGACTTGTCCAAGCAGTGGGGAGGGGCCCCTTCCCCAGCCTCAAACAATGAATTCCAAGGAATTCTAAGCCACTCTCCTCAATCCCTGTCCTTGTCCCCAGGGAGTGGTTTAGGGGTACATGTGGGACCCACGTGGCCAGTGAGACTTAAGGGGAAGACCAGTGAGGAAAAGTGGGGTCTGGAGGGGAAGTTTCCTCCTCCAAATAGACTGAGAGAGCTCTCTCCAACTGCCCCTGCTGCCTGCCTTTGGCCATAGGTCTACATAGATGTGATGCCTGGAGCCGTGGCAGCCATCTTACAACCATAGAGCAAATGGCAAGAAGATAGCAAAGCAGAAAGATTGGAAGAGCCTGGGTGTAAACGGCACTGATGAGCTCTAGGACCATGAACTGGGGATGCCTAGTTATGTGAGAGAAAAATGTCTTCACTGTGCATGTCAGATTTTCTATCATATGCAGCCAAAAGCACTTCTAGTTGATCCAGTGGGTTTTGATGAACATTTTGTTTCAAGGAGCAGAATAATCTAGAAGTTCAAACTGAAGATGTGTTCAAACCAAAATTACCCACCCACCCCCACCCCCGCCAGGCTACACAATTATAGGTTCCCTTCTCAAATTCCCTGCTAAGGTACAAGATGGCAATAACTCTTGAAATCAAGGCTCACCATAACCCGAACTCAAAGACATCCTCACCACCAACCTCTCCCCGACAGTGACCCACACACACATCCTGCTGCCCCTTTCCCAGAGCCATGTGCCAGCTGTCTTCCAGTCAATCTCTTGGAAGTCATCCTCCTGCGTCAGCTCCAATTAGCCTCCCTGTGTCCTCAGCCCAGGCCAAGCCATGGGAGGTCTGCTGAAGTAGACAGGACCACTTACAGTTAGTTGCCACCTTCATCCTACCACCCTTCTCCGGCCTCCACTTGCCATGCTGGGGGGACAGGGGCTGGTCCCCAGGACCAACTGACATGACTCGGGCTGCTCCGGGGGTCCTTCGGCCAGGACCACAGCCTCTCTGGCAGCACCGGCCATGAGGAGGTCCTCCCCATGCCTGACACCAATCACCACACAGAAGGCAACACTGGCGTTGCTTAGCTGGTGGTCCTCCTTGCCAGCGTGCTCCGGGATGCAGTCCTGTACCCTCCCAGCTCAGCCTCCACCAAGGACCTTGGGGTCTTGGAGATCCCTCTCTGTCTCTCCCTTCCCACACTCCACCCACCCCCATCAGCAAACTTTGTTAGGTCTACCTCCAAAAATTCCAGAATCTGACCATGTCTCCCACCTTCCCCGTGGTCACCCAGTTCCCAGGAACCCTGTTTCCCTGTCTGACGTTCTGAAGCCGCCTCCTCTCCAGGTTCCCTTCTGGCAGCCTCGCCCCCCTACAGCAGAATCTCATCCCACCAAAGTCACTGCTGTCCCTTCTGTGCTCAGAGCCTGAAGTGGCCTGACCCTCCCCAGAGCCCACAGGATGCCATGAGACTGGCCACAGGCCAGCTTTCCCCAGCATGCCTACCTCCTGTTCACGCCTCCCACAGACATACCAGGCTCACCCCAGAGAAGGCTGCACCCCCAACCATCCTCGGGCTCACTCCCCACCTTTCTCGGGTCTCTGTTAAAATGTCCCTACTCAATATAGCCTTCTCAGGCCCCTCCAAAAACTGGACCAGCCCCACCCGTGTGAAGGGTAAATGCCCCCCTGTGGCTCCCACACACCCTACCCCACGCACCAAGCTGGCACCCAGCATCAGCAAACATATGTTGCATTTTACTCCTTGTTCTTATCAACTGCCTCCCCCAGCCCTCACCAGAATTCAGGACCCATGAGGGCAGACACTGTTATCCAGTTCACTGCTCTGTCCCCGAACCTAAAGCAGTGCCCGGTAAACAGGAGGTGCTCAAGGAGAGAAAGGGATGAGCTAATGAGCCCTCTTGTAGGATTTCTCTACACCCTCTCCTGCCTTCTCATTTTAAATACTGCTAAAGTGACAAGGAACAGAGTGTCTGTGATGCAGAGGCCACCTGAGTGCCAGGCATGCCAATCTGCCCCGTCCTCCACCCACCCACTAGGAAGTCCAGCGGGCACCCCAAAGACAGTGCCTTCCCTCGCCAGAGGAGAACTCTGGACTTTCCCAGGCATCCAGGGGTTCCTCCCCTGTCTTCGCATCACTGTAAAGGGTATTTCCAGCCACCCAGCGCACCAAAGCCCCAGGACGCATCCTTGCTTCCCATCCCCCCCTCCCCCAGCAGTGCATCCTGTATTATCTGACTTCTCACCATCTCGGGGACGCACCTCACTCCCAACTCAGGCCTGGGATTCACCACTTAAGGCAAAGTCCACGTCATGTTTTGAAACCAACACGCAGCTGTGGGCACCACGGGCACTCGGGAAACATGAGGCCACAGAAGGGCCAAGGTGGGGAAAAACAGCCGTTTCAGAGACCCCAAACCCAGCCAGGTCTGGGCCCCAAGCAAAGAACCTAACCGTCACCCCCTGTCACCCTCACCTGTGGCAGCACACTCAGGAGGCGGGACTCCATGGATCCAACCCCCAACCCCACCCCACCCCCACTCCCCAGCTGGTTGTTTCCTGTTCATATTGGTCCTGCACCCCCAAAACCCCTCTGCTATTTTTTAAGACTTTTTAAATTTACTCATGAGAGACACAGAGAGAGGCAGACATAGGCAGAGGGAGAAGCAGGCTCCCTGCGGGGAGGCTGATGCGGGACTCGATCCCTGGACCCCGGGATCATGCCCTGAGCCAAAGGCAGATGCTCAACCACTGAGCCGCCCAGGCTGCAATTTCTTCAGCCTTCCATACCACACAGAACTTGAAGCCACCTTGAATCCTTTGTGCAGGAGATGAGGAATTATAATAATCATTGTATTTACTGAGCAATTACTCTGTGCCAGGTGCCCTTCTAAGCACTTTACATGATTAACTCCTTGAATCCTCAAAATAATCTAACGGGGAGGGTATCGTTTTTAGTTTCATTTTACAGGTGTGGAACGTGAGGTACCGAGAAGCCGAGAGGCTTGTCCAAGGCCACGCAGCAAGGAAGATGCAGAGCGGGGATCGGAGCCAGGTCAGCCTGGCTATAAATAAAAGCACGTGCTCAGAGTTGGTTTGATGGGATCCTAAGGGGAAGGCGGTGTTACACTGTGGTTAGGTGCTCTGGGCTTTCCAGATGTCCAAAACTGAATTCAAATCCAGGGGTGTTTCAAGACCTCCTGAGGTCTTAGAATCCCATGCTACAGCAAACATATTAAACTAACACCCACATCCTACATTAAAATAACACCCACATCCTACATTAAATAATGCTATTTTGGCTTGAAATTTTTTTTCAAGGATTTTTCTAAACCTGCTTTTTAAGTTATCTGGCGCCAAGAAACATTTACTTTACAGATTGGCTACGATTTCCAGGCAATCATCAGGAATTGTGTGACATGAGAAAATCCCGCCAGCAAATTGTTTTCAAATGGAACGAGGTTTTTATGAATGCTAAATTTAACAATTAAGGAGGCTGACATAAAGCTGCGCTCTGTAAACGTTTAAACATTTATCCATTTTGATTTCACAGTTGTCTCCTCATCTTTGGAGCCAATACGTTTTTTTTACAGACTATGAATGAACATTGTCGCAAGCTCCCTGAAAAGTTCGCAGAACCGAGGTACAAGTGGGGGAGACAGGCCCATGCCAATAAGCTGTGCTGCCACAAGGCTGTGTACCCTTGAGCCAAGCGCTCGGCCTCTCTGGGTCCCAGTTCCCCTGTCTCTAAATGGGTTGGAGGACTCCACGAGAGTGGAGTAAGCGTCCCGTGAGCAGAGGCCATAAAGCACAGGAGGCAGGCAGACAGAGTATCTGCAGCATCTCAACGGAGCAAACACCTCTGGCAAGTTGCAATAAAACCGACGCATGGACTTTCCCAGCCTCTGCCCAACCCTTGCCCTCTGGGAATTTATGTGAAAGGAATAACGTGGCAAGCTCCACATGGAGGCTCTGGTCTGGTGCTTCAGCCTGAGATCAACTTGTCCCAGCTCCCCCAGGACTGTTCCAGTTGTAACTGAAAGCCTCAAAGTGGCAGCAACCCCAGCGCCCATTAAGTAGATAGCTAATAGATAGCAAATATGAAATAACAGATAAATAAAATGCGGTTGATCCATACAGTGGAATATTATCCAGCCTTGCAAAAGGAAGGAAATCCTGACCCAGCCTGAGAACACTAGGCTGAGTGCAATCAGCCAGCCGCAGAAGGACAAAGGCTGTAGGATCAGACTGTATGATCCCGCTTACACAGGGCACCCAGGACAGCCAAACTCCTAGAGGCAGAAAGCACAGGTGAGGCTGGGGAAGGGGCAATGAGGTGGGGGGCTGCTGTTTACTGGGGACAGAGTTTCAGCTCTGCAAGATGAAAAGTGCTCTGGAGAGGGCGGGTGGGCATGGCTGCACAGCGCTGTGAGTGGACTTCATGCCACGACCTGCCCACTAGAAAATAGTTAAGGCAGTAAGCGTTCTGTGTATTTTACTGGGAGCAGAAACTCATGAACAGATTGTTTAAAGCCTCGAAGGCCCACATCCCGGTTAGCTCCTCAGTCCTGGGCAGAGGGAGAAGCCGCTCACACAGCCGGAGGGAGTTCTCACCTGAGCCAACAGCCAGTCCACCAGCTTGCTCCCGGGCAGCACCGACTTGTAGGTCTTCAGGTGGTAATCGCGGTCTCTACAGGGGGGAAGTGCATGTGAGCCCATCAGGGAGAACACAGGTGGGGAGCAGATTCCCAGTTCGACCCCGCACCCCACCAGCACCTGCTCCGATCTGTGCAGCATCTGAATTCCCACCAAGTCCTGGTACAAAGGGCCGCGTTAACCTCACAGTCAGACTGCAACAACTTCTCAGGCTGCGAAGCTGGCAAGTACGAGTTTATGTGGCCAGCCATGCTGAGGCTGATAAAGTCTGGCTGGGGGCACTTCTCCCAGATTCAGGCCGCGCGCACAGTGAGGGCTGGCCCTGCCACTTCCTTCTCCCAGGGCCAAGCAGGAGGCCTTTCTCATGAGGGCCAAGGCTAGACCTTGGAGTCAGAGGCAGGTCTACAGATGTAAGTAGTTCCCGGGGGCCCAACCCCCAACAAGGCCAGCAACAGCTGGAATCTTCTCCGCTCCTCTACGAGTGGACAGGAGCCGTCAGGACAGGGGACAGAGGAATGTGCAGCTGGGTAAGGATTAGGTCACCCTCTCCATCCCTTTATCCATAACCACAAGCTTCACAATAAAGAAAATAATCACTGGCGTTTCCACAGCCCTCACTATGTGCCATAGGTATTCATGGCTACTGCCCTGGACAACACAGACCCAGAGCATGGCTACCAGTATGGAAGGGGCTACAGGACAGCACTGCTCTAACGTGCCAGTCAAGGGTCTGGGGACAGAGCAGTGAGCAAACTCCCTGCCCTTGGTGAGTTTACAATCCAGTGGAGAAGAAAGACAGCACATCAAGAAACAATACATATGTAAGATGTCAACTAGTAACAAGTTTCAAGAAGAAAAGCAAAGTGAGGTAAGGAGGACAGTGCATACCAGACTGTGATGCTTTAGAACGGTGGGCAGGGGAGGCCACTCTGATTCGGAGATGTTTGAAGGAAGTGAGGGAATAAATACACAGATAGGTAAGGGAAGAGCACTCCAAGCAGTGGGAAGAGCAAGTGCAAAGGCCCTGAGGTGGATCTTATTATTATCCTCATTCCACAAAGGAAAAAAGTTGAGGCACCAGGAGGCTAAGTGACTTTGCCCCAAGTCACACAGCTGGTAACCAGCAGCTGAGACTCAAACCGGTTCCTGCACAGACATCCTTCACCACCACCCTGCAGCCTTTCCTGCAGACTGACTCAATTAACCCTGAGGACAAACATACAGGGAAGATGCAATTATGAGCCCCATCTGATGGAGGAGACTAAGGCTCAGCCCCAGGCCACACAGTTGAAAAGAGGCAGAAGTGAACTGGAGCTCAGAGAAGGTAACTTACTTGATCACGGGGGTGTAGAGGCTGTGGAGGCGGCAGTAAAGCCTCACACCCTGAAAGAGACAAAGGGAGAGTCTGGGATCAGGCCACATGCTTCAGGGGCCTCCAAATCCAGGCTGCTGGGAGAGATGGTTCCCAGGATCAAGCGGCAGCTGGGGGTGGGGGAAGAGCACAGGCCACCAGGGCACAGGCCGGCTCTGCCATGACCGTGGGGTCCGGGTCATGGGGCCAGGCGACATACCTACCTTGGACATGATGTCCTCCAGCTCACTCCGGGCCTTGTAGGTGCCGTCATCATAACGGAAGCGGTACATCACCTGCTCGTTCTTGAACTGGTGCTTGTCAGAGACTGGAGGGACCCAGGGAGCCAGTGAGGCTGGGCCCAGCACCCGCCCCCGCCCGTCATCACCCTGCACTCGGCCAGGCTCTGTGTCATGCACAATTTCCCTGAAGCCCTGCCCTCGCTCCTCTGTGGAAACCAGGTCCCCCTGCTCCATCTGGGGCCCTGCTGAGCTATCCTGCTTGGGGCTGGGGCACCTGCAGGTTCACGAGAGGCCCAGAAATGCCCTGACGCAGCCTGCACTGGAACCCATTGGGCCGGCACCTCCTTGGTGCTCAATCACCAAAGCATGTGTTGGGACCATGGGTGCTGGGGTATGAGACCACGCAATCAGGATTTATGACACCCGAGGGCCTTGGGTCACCCCTGGCGTTTCTTTCTGTCACTCTGTGGATCCATTAGCAGATCCTGGAGGCTCTTCTTTCAAAACACTAACAGTGTGACTCCACACTCCACCCTGTTCCAAGCCACCACCCTCTCTCATCTAGAACATCGCAGCCCCTCACTGGGCACCTGCTGCCATCCCCGCACAACCCGTCCACTGTCCACATGGTGGCCAGAGGGAACCCGCTCAAGTCTGAGTCTTAGCAGGGCTTCCCTCCACTCAGAACTCAGCAGCAGCTTCCTATGTCACTCCGAGTAAAAGCCGAAGCCCCCACGATCCCTCACGAGGTCTCAGACCTCATCTCCCTAAACCCTGGCCCCATGCCCGCCAACTGCACCCGCACCCGCTCCCATGGCAGCACTGGCCGCCGTGCGGCTCCCTGGACCCACTGCCTCTCCTCTCCTAGGGGCTCTGCACCAGCTGCTCCCTCAGCCTAGAACCCCAATGGTATCCGGCCCCTTGCTCTCTTGGGGTACCTTCTCAGGGAGGCCTTCAATGCGAAATTGAACACCACCCCCTTGTTTCCTCCCCCCGACCCCAGCACTGATCACCATCCGGATTCACAGAGTTTACTTCTGTTATTACCTTCCCCCTCCAACTAGAACATCGGCACCATGAAGATAAGACTTTTCATTCATCCTGTCCACGGCTATGTGGCACATGACAGGCACTCAATAAATATTCACTAAGTGACAGAAATATAAATGACTCTGGCCCTTTTTTGAGGGGACTTTTCAAGGTGTCCCTGCATTGCTGGTGTTGCAGGTGAGTGCAGGGCTTCCCAGCCTGGTGAGCAGATTCATAAGGGCATCCGCATCCCAAGGCTACCCTGTGCCCAGGGAACACTAATGCTTCTGTGCTAGTGGACATGCTCTCGGAAGCACAGCACTGCTGAGGTCTGACCTGTGCCCACCCACAGCTCCCCCTCACCACGCCCCCCACCCCCGGGCCTGCCCAGGCCCAGCCCCGACTCACCATGGTGGATTATACCGTTCTCCAGCAGGGCCTGACCCAGGTTGACTCCTTCTTCGGTCTTGCTGATTTCACCAATTTCCAGAAGCCAGGCAACAAACTCACTGCCAGGAAGATAAGATGCCATTGAGAGACCCTCCCCAGTCTTGGGAACACAGGGACCAGCACTAAACTGGCCTGGCCCCACCCTCTCCTGGGAAGGACAGCTAGAACATCCCACAAGAGAGCAAACTTTGGGAGACCATAGCCCTGGGCATTATACTGAGGCCTTGTGCTTTTCCCAGGACCAAAGGTAGAGGGGTGGGTGTGACCAGGCCCTGACTCGGGTGCAATGGATGGCTGCATGGACAGATGGATGGATGGGCCATTGGATGGGATGGAGGCAAGGATGGGTGGATGGATGGATGGGAGAGAGGGTCGGAGGATGGATGGATGGATGGATGGGAGAGAAAGATGGATGGATGGACAGATGGGTAGAGAGGTGGGTGGATGGGAAGGAGGGAAGGATAGATGGATGGGTGAATGGATGTGAAAGAGGGGAGAGAGGAAGAGGATGGATGGATGGGTGAATGGGAGGGAAGGATTAGTGGATGGGTGGATGGATGAGAGAGAGAGAAGGAGGGTGGGTAGATGGATGGATGGGAGAGAAAGATGGGTGGATGGATAGATGGGAGGGAGGGAGGGAGGGACGGAAGGATGGATGGATGGGTGAGTGGATGTGAGAGAGAAGGAGAGAGGAAGAAAGGATGGATGGATGAGGGAGGGAGAGAGGGAGGGAGGGAGGGAGGGAGAGGAGGAGGATGGATGGATGAATGGACAGATTCATCCCCACAGGAGTGGGGAGGGAAATGAATAGAACGTTGAGTAGATGAATGGATGACCTGACAGAAGACTAGTGGGCAGGTGGGTGGAGGGCAGCATGGAAGAAATGGGTGGACACTAAGTGGAGAGAGACCTGGGCAGATGGGTGGGGGAACAGATGATCAATAAGCAGAGGAATGAAGAAACAAACAAGCAGGAAGAAATAAGAGTCCCGAAGGAAGACTGTGGAGAGTCAGGAGAGCTCATGGTAATCAGATTGTGTCATTCTCCTAGTCAAACTCTCCAGTGGGCCTCCCCCTTGATCTCAGAAAAAGATTGACACTCTGCCCACACGATGACCGTTATCCACATGAACCGCTGTCCTCACAGATCTCCTCTCCTACACCTTTCACTTACTATGTTTCAGCCACAACCACCATCTTCTGCTTCTTAAGAAAGATCAAACTCCTAGCAACCTCAGGGCCTTTGCACTTGCTGTTCCCTCTGCCTGGTAACGCTCTACCCCAGCTCTTCACATTTTCCTTCTCAACAAAACAGCTCCCTACACAATCCTCACATCTTCTGATTTTACTTCCTTTTTAGCATGTATCTTTGTCTGGAATTGTAGTGTTACAGATTTCTATATGTGTTTATCAGCAGTCTGCTCCATCAGAAAGTAATCTCTATCCACATTGACAGGGTTTTTTGTTTTTTTTTTTTACATTTGAGAGAGACAGAGACAGACAGCGATAGAGAGAGACAGCACAAGCTGGGGAGGAAAGAGAGCAGTAGACCCCCTGCCCCACTGAGCAGGGAGCCCGATGTGGGGCTCGATCCCAGGATCACAACCTGAGCCGAAGGCAGATGCTCAGTCGACTGCGCCTCCCAGGTGCTCCTGGCAGGGATTTCCGACAGCCATATTCCCAGCCCTACCCCGCCCCCCACCCCGCACCTCTAGAGGAGGGTCTAAAGCACAGCAGAGCTCAATCATCATTTCTTGAACGCATGAAGGTATGAACCATCAAACAAGGTGGAATTTTCTAGGGTCGACAGGAAGGTATCTGGGAGAAAGAAGGGCTCACGAGCCTAAGGAAATCCAACGTGACTACCCAGTGGGGTAGAGGCTCAGCCCGACCCCAGGTCCCTGCTCTTGGCGGCACACTCAGGTTCAGTGCAGAGCTCAGGCCACTCAAAGTCAGCAAGAAAAGGGAGAACCGGCAACAGGGCTATTTCCACCGAGGCAATCTGTGTTCAATGAAAGCAGGTGGCAGCTGGCCAAAGCACAGAGCTCTCCTGCTTATCGAAACCAGCTGTCCCGCCTCCAATTACAGGGCCAGAGGGGGCAGGACTATTTTTAGCTTCTCAGTGTTTGGCTGCCTGTGTGTAGGTAGTGGTGTGTGCAGAGGCATTCACAGAGCCCCGGGTGCAAGCCAAGGGGAAGGGGGGGTGCACAGAAGAAATGGATCTATTTTGTGGGGTGAGAGCCCTGGGTGGGGAAGAGGTTTTTCTAGGTCCACCACCCTCAGTTTCATTCTAAAAGTCCCAAAAATCAGAGACGGAGGAAGCTGCCGGCAGCTGAGGGAGGCAAACAGATGTTGAGTGCCCACTCTCGGAAGCTGGAGACTCGGCATCCGGCTGCCCACCAGCTGTCCCATCGGGGGCCGTCTCTGGCACCCATCAGCCGCCCTGTGGCCAGATGGGGGGCAGGAAGTGTCCTAGGGTCTTCTGCTAGCGCGGAGGAAGGCAGCCCAGAGAACAGCAACTGTGACCCATGTTTCTGCCCCAAGTTGAGGCTTACCCCTTTCAGAGCATCAGGGAAGGTTCACAGCTTGCTGGGCGAATTTGGGCAAGACATTGTTCCTCTCTGGGTCTCAGTAGGGGCTATCTGGCAAGCGGTTCACTCTGGAACCTTCTGGATTTAGCTGATCAACTTTCACATCAAATGAAATCTCAAGCTGGGATCCAGTGTGCAAAACCAGATACAACTCATCTCTAACGCAGGGACCTCGAGTTCTTGTAAATGACCATAAGCGGCCAACTTGGAGGTGCCTGGGTGGCTCAGTCGGCTAAGCATCCATATGACTCTTATTTTCAGCTCAGGACATGATCTCAGGGTTGTGAGATCAAGCCCTGCATGGGGATCTGCGCTGGGCATGGAACCTACTTAAGTCTCAGTGTCTGTCTGTCTGTCTCTCTCGCAAAAAAAAGGAGGAGGAGGCGGCAGCGGCAGCGGCGGCCAGATTGAGGCGATGCTGAACGAGCCAGTGCTGGTGCTCCTGAAGACACCAGCTACCCCTCCATACAGCTGACTGTGGCCACAAGGGAAGACTAAAGCATCTTACTTTCCAAGAGAAGCCAGGAATTCAGCATTTCCTGTGAAATCTCCCAACTGTTAAATGTTGATATATAATCCAAAATTTCCTGAAAGCACCATGCAGCCCACATAAAACACATGCGTGAACTGCTCTAGGTCAGTGGGGCACCATTTGCCTCCACTGAGGTGCAAGGAAGGGTGTTCTAGGCAGAGGGATCAGCACATACAAAGGCCCTGAGTTGAGAAGTACAGTTAGGAAACCAGCAATCTGCCAGTTGCTGGAAGTCCAGCCTTTCAGAAAGCTGTAGCTTGGAGCACTGAGCTGGGCACATAGAGATGCGGTCAGCTTAGGCTGGTGGGGAGTCTGGGGTCCAGACAACAGGGCGCTAGCTGAGTCTACGTGCACCCAGCTTCAGCCCTTTTTCCTTCCTGCCCCCAGAATCACTGCCACATGTCAAGCCCAATAATAGGCACAGGGGATACACAGGCATGTCTTTGTGATCTCCCTAGGACAGTCCCCTGAGCTGAGGCCCAGTGTGCCACTCAGCACCCAGTAGAGCAGTCCCCTTGTTCTCACCTGTTTCCTCCATGAGGGTAGGACTGGGGGGTCTATACTCATCCCTATAACTCCACTGCCTGAAGCTGCTTCCTGAAGAATTCCTGGAGGAGCTTCCTGCAGCAATGTCTGACAAATCATTTCTGATCAACTCATACCCACAGGTATCCTGCACCTGTGCAGGCAGGTGGGCGAGACAGTGAGGCCTCTTCCACCTCAGAGCTTCTATCCCAGCAGACATCAGTCAATGAGTGACATCTAACCTCTGGCAAGGGGGAATCCAAAAGCATTCTCCTTCCAGGAAGCCCTGACTGCCTCATGCCAGACACACAATTACACTTGTGCCCTGAGTTCTCCAAGCTCTGACAGTGCCTTCATCCAGAGCCTGTGGAATGAGCTCATCAAGAATCAAACCTGAGCCCCCCTCTCCCCTTACCTGCCCAATATGGCCCCTGCCAAACCCTGCAGCCTCATCTCCCACTTCTTGGCCACTCTCTCACTCTAACCACTCTGGACTGGCTGTTCCTCAGTTACTTACTCAAGGCTCGTTGCAGCCTTGGGGCTTTTGCACCTGCTGTTCCCTCTGCCAGAAATGCTGTTCCCCCCAGATCTTCTCATGACTGGCTCTTGGTGATAATCTAGAGCTTGGTTAAAATGTCACCTCCTCTGAGAGGCTCTTCCCGACTACCCTTGCTGAAACGGTACCCCATTTCCTCACCTCCCCAATCAGCCTACTCATTTCTTACAACATCAATCAACTCACTGAAATCTCCTCTTTACTGGTGTTGGTCTACTTGTGTATTTTCTGATCCCCCACTAGACAATCATCTCTATGAGGGCAGGGGTCCATCTGTCCTGTCCCCTGCTGGCACACAGTAATGGCTCAGTAAACAGTGAATGAATGGCATGAATGAACTGATTCAGTCTGCCCAACCGATCTGAGGCTCCTAGAGGACAGACGCCCTTGTTCCTCCCATGATGCCTCCGCACACATATACAAATGTTATTCCTTGATTTTCCTCACGAGTTCTGTCTCCGAGCAGGGCAGAAACAGGCCACCCCAATACACATTTCCATCACCTGGCCAGCACTGTGTGGGGCATGTCACATGCCTTTTCTCACTGCAGCCTCTGACAATCCAGTGAGGCATATTTTATTATTTCTCATTAAGTGATCATTTACTGAAGCTCAGAGAGGTTAAGAAACTTGCCCATAGTCACAGAGCTAGAAGGAGGGGGAAGCAGGGTTTGCATCCAAGTTGGACTCAAAAGCCCACCCCTCAAAAGTTATGAGGGCAAATCAGACATGTTTTGTATTCATGGATTCCCCCTCTAGTAGCACAGATGGACAGGGAGAAAGTAACTATCAAGGAAAAATTAAATGTGCAGAACAGAGATATAAATGGATACATGTAGCAGAGTGTGGTGGGAGAGAGCCCTGGATTCAAATCCCAGCCCCTGACTTGTGGCCACATGACCTGGTGCAGGCCCTTTTCCCTCTCTGTGCCTCAACTCTCTTACTCTTAAAATGGGGATAATGGCAGTGACCTGCCTCACCATGTTGCATGGGGGTTAAAAGGCATGGCCACATGCCAGTGCCTGCAGCAGAGGAAAGTTTGGTAATTATGTCTTGGTAGCTACAGGTTCCTTCCACCCGAAGGACCACATTTGCTCCAGCAGGAGAAGACCAGGAGCTGAGCCCTGGGGGGGAGGAGGAAGGTCATGAGCCAGGGCCAGGCTGAGAGCAGAGCTCTGTGTGGAGAAGAGCTTTGTTAGAAGACTCTTCGGCAGGAAGTCTGGTCCTTAAGGCCCCGGTGATTATAAAACAAGCTTCAATCCTGGCCCTGTTTCAAATGGGCGGTAAAAGAAATCTCCCCTAATCCTTCCTGAGGAGACAGAAGACTCCGCTGAAGCTCTAATCACAGGCAGGTTATCCCATCCGGCTGCACTAAGCTCCCCAAGGGGCTTGGCAGGAGGCGGAGAGGTCGGGTGACCTGGGGGGCGGGTGACAAGAGGGGCCGGAAGCAAGCCCCTCCTGCAAGGAAAACCTTCCTTCTGCCCAGGGATTAAAGACTAGCTGATGGAGACGAGCCAGGCCGCCTCTTCCCCACTTCCCGCAGGTCTGAGGCCCACAACCTCCTCTCCACACATCCTTCCAAGGAGCTCCTGGCGCGGGTTGCTGACCCCTGGGGGCAACAGAGCAGCCCCCCTGCCCCTCCTCGGGAGTCCAACCACCCCCTCAAAACCTCCTGCCTGCTGCCCCTTCAACCACCAGCCTCATGCCGCCACCAATGAGCTCGGCCCTGGCTCCACACCTGGTCTCCAAAGGCCTGTCTTCCCAGCATTTCAACCATGCTGTGTCCAAACCTCGCTGCCGTTGCGCCCTGTCTCTGCGTCTTCTTCGCCTGGCTTGCACGACGCCACACTTGCCCCAAGTGCCTCCTACCTCTCTGCCCGCTTCCTCTGAGGCTCCTCTGAATGTCCTTCCTCCAGACCCTGGCAGCCCCACGGCCCAGTACCTGCCTCGGCTCTCCCTGCATGTCCCCTTGCAGACTTCAGTCCCATGGCTTTAAAAACCATCAAAATGTGGGGTGCCTGGGTGGCTCAGTCAGTTAAGCGTCTGCCTTGAGCTTAGGTCATGATCCTAGGGCCGTGGGACGGAGCCCCGTGTCAGGCTCCCTGCTTAGCTAGGACTCTGCTTCTCCCTTGCCCTCTGTGGCTCACCTTCCCCCACATGCTTGTTTGCCCCTCCCCCCACAAAAATGAAGTCTTAAAAAAAAATAAAAATGCCCACATGCCTTGCATTTACTTCTCCAACGGAGTCTTTTCTCCCCAAGGCCAGCTATATCCAACTAACAAGTCAACACCTCCACCCAGGTATGTAAGAGTCTCAAGGGCACCTGTCTGAAAGGAGCCTCTGAGCTCTACTCCCACGCCCCAAACCTTCTCTTCCATCTGTCTCCTTCCCCTTCTCAGCAAGTGGCAGCTCCAGCTTTCCAGGGGCTCACAATCCTCAACTCTTTTTTTTACCCGACCAGCAAATGGGGTCACTTTCAAAATGACCCAGAATGCAACCACTTCCCCATCTTTACTGTGACTCCCTTCGTCCAAATCACCTCTCCCCTGGTCCACAGTAATATAATACCGAGGTTCGTATCCAAGGCCTCTTCAAAAGTTTTTGGGAGGTGGGTGGATTATAAGTCAATAAATTCTAAATAAAGTCCCTGCCTCCCAGGCAAGCGTCCCCCCCACTGCTGGCCCACAAGCCCCATGAGGCTGACATCGTCTGTGTTGACCACCAGGTCAAGCGCACGGCACACGGCTTGGTAATCCTGGTGAGGCTGTGTATCTGCTGCCCCTCTTCATCCCCAGCCGTCCCCACCAAATAAAGGAGATATAATTCTGGGTTTAACATAAACCTGTGCTCCAACCCCTTTGATCCTTGGCTATGAAATGGGGGCAGGGGTAAAGCGTTTTTTATTGGGAAGGAATGTATTTCCCAAAGAGAGAAACTGGGGGCCCTCAAATACGGAGAGCTTCTAGGAACCTCCCTGCTAAAGTATAACTCAGGGCAGGAGGCCTCATGGGACGCCACCCCTGCCCACACCTAGTGTCTCAGACTTCCAGCCTCTAGGACTGGAAGGCAACAAGTTTCTGTTTAAGCTGCTGGGTCTGTGGTGCCTGCTGACTGATGCAAAGGCCCTTGTCTGCTCTTCTGGCGCTTCCTGCAACTCTGAAATCAACTCCCTGTGTGAAAAACCTCTTCGCTGGAAATATCTATAGTGGCTTCTGTTTTGAGAAGGAGGGGCAGTGTTTCTCAATCCATGGTGGGCAACCCGTTAGCAGTTTGTGACATTTACTCCATGGTCTTGCTTCACATTATTTTTTAAAACAACTGAAGAAATGAATAACATACAAAGGACAAGATGGAATAGAAATGAAAGAGAACAAAAAAGAAATAGAACAGGTACTTTCAGAGTATACCCTGCCCAGAATGTTTTGTGAAACTGGCTTCAATCATACGTTACACGGCTATATACACTAGGTTACAACATAGAATTTATGTTTTGCAGTAAATTGTGGTAGGAAAAGACTGGAAAGACCTAACATGGGGACCCCACGATCCTTGTTGACCTCCGAGGTCTGTTACACAAGGATTCCGGGTGCTTTAGCTCTGCCCAGCAGGGCTCCTGGGGAAGAGGCACGGGCGAGAAGGGCCAGGTGGGTACAGTCTACCCCACCTGCTGCCGGGGAACCCCCCAGAGGCCTGAGTGAGACCACTCACTTGCCGAGGAAGCACTTGGGGACAGTGCTCAGCTTTCTCCGGCGGTCCTTGATCAAGTTCACCTTCTTGTTCATCATCATGTGGTAAAGCTTCTCCCCCTTCTCCGCAATCATGACGTAAGCGTCCCGTTCCATGCCCAGCTTCAGGCCTACAGAGGGGGTACAGTCAGCGCTCAGGGGAGAACCAGCCCTGGGGAGCAGAGGGAGGCAGGCCTGGGGCTCCTGGAAGCCTGCCACCCAGCTGTTCCCGCCCCCCACCAGGGTCATCATAGAGCACACAGGGCATGTCAGCCACTGCTCCAGGTACCTGCCAGTGATCCTCGCACAACCCTGTAGGGGAGGGTGGCTGGTCTCCCCCATTCTACAGATGGCGAAGCTGAGGCCCAGAGAGGTTAAGTCCCAGGGTACTGCTGATCAGCAGTCAGGCTTATTCAACCCTTCAACCTGAGCATAGATTTTCAAATGCAGAGGTTATCAGAAAGCCTACCGAGCTCTTCCTTTCAGCCAGGGAGAAAAATCTGCCCATTTATCTAGACAATATGCACAGAACCCTGACCAGATCCCTGCCCCACATTTTCTACTTGGACCCTGACGACTCCTGACAACAGCAACGACAAATAATGATAGAAAATGCTGTAAGCGCCTGCTATATGCCACTTGATCCTCAAGAAACCTGTAAGACAAAATTATCTCTAGTTTACAAATGAAGAAATCGAGGCCCAGAGAAAAGCACCTGTCTGCCTAAGGTTACCCAACTAGAAGTGGCGGAACCAGGATTTTTACCCAAAAAGTTTGATTCCCGGATCTGTTCCCCTGATCACAGTATGCACCACCCCCTGTAAACCCAGCCCTGAAGTCAAGGTTTGGACCACACCCTGATTCTAACGACTGAAGCCCACCAAGGCCACACCCTCCACATGATCCCATGTACCCTGAATGAACCACAGCCCCCCAACCTGACCACAAAGACACAGCCACACCCAGGCCCGTCCACACCCCTGGACACCACCCCTGGTCCTGAGCACACACCCAGCCCTGACTAGTTTCAGAACTCACAAGCTGGCCAACCAGGGGCCAGGTTCCTTCATTTATTTGGCTCAAAGCCATTGGAATACATTTTGATACAAAATTTAAAATCAAGAAATATCACCTGAAAACTTAAAATCTAGCTATGCTGGGCTCATACTCTTGAGAAATGGTGGTGACCTGCACGTGGGTGGAATAGGTAAGAGGGAAGTGGATGGACTTGGAGGAAGTAAAGGGACTCCCTGTACTGAATCTGGGGAATGGGCAGAAATCAGAGACAGCACCCAGAGTTTGAATCTGAAGCCCAAGGCAAATGGAGGAACCAGGTACTGAGATGGGGAACCGACAGGGGTGGAAAGCGGGGTGGAAGTTAGTTCTGATTAGACATGGCGAGTGGGAAAGGTCTATGACACACCCAAGTGGAAGGCTACAGATACAGAGAAAACTGTGCCTCAGTTTCGTCCTTTGCAAAGACAGGGGGCGGGGGGTAGGGTTTTTAGGTTCACATGTCAAATTTCCCAAGTATGGTCAAATCCAAACTGCATTTAACACCATTACAAGCCTGTGCAGCAGGGACTCTTATCCCACTTATTGGACGACATCGCTAAGGTCTGGGAAGCTAAAGTAACTTGCCCCCAGACATACCACAGCTCCCTTTTCCCAGATCTCTGCACAACAACCCAGCGCCAGGTCCCAGCCCCACCCAATTACCACACCCAGCCCTGCACTATGTTAGCAATCTGCATCCAGGGAGAGAGATCTCTGACCACAGCTTATGAGCAGCCCCCAAGGATCCTTCTACCAGATGCAGACTCTGAGTCTCAAGCACAAAGAACCCCCGTGAAGGCAGCAGAACTATGGGGGAGACGGAGGCATGGAGGGTGCATCTTGGCTACCAGCCCCTAAGGGTAAAAGGTGCCAAGCATCCCAGGATGACCAACTGTATTGACCAACCTTGGGCAAGTCCCTTCCACTGGACCTCAGTTTCACCACCTATCAAGTAGACTCTACCACCAAGTTATAACACAGTCCCAGAGCTCTCTGCTCCTTCAATGACCTGCTTCTTATAGCTCTAATCTCTCTGGAAAGGACCCTAGGCCCCTTCCCTGGACACAGTCCTCACTACACAGTCCTCACTCCACAGAAGTGACCAGCCTAAGGGAAGCCATACACACCCCAGGATCCCAAGAAAGCCCCCCGCAGCCACCACTCTTCGGAAGCCCACGAGAGGGTCCACTCACTCTCACGCTGTTCCCTCTCACGGATGATGGCATCCAGCCACTTCTGCTTCTCCTCTGCCGTCTTGGCCATGCAGACAAACCACTTGTTCTTGGCCGTGTTATGGATCTTCCAGCCATTGGTGACAGTGTAGCCATTGCTGTGGTAATCCGCTGGTAGGGGCAAAAGGCAAAGGTCAGCCCAGACTCAGCTGGACAATTCTGAACATTCTCCACTACACACCTGAAAGGTTATAGGACCAGTGCATCTTGCCCCAGGAAGACAGGCTGGCAGGGGCATCAAAAGGATCAGGATCTGAGAGTTGAACTTGCAACCCTTTAAATGCTCACTCCCTCTCTGCAAAGAATAGAAGATCTGCAAATAAAGACTGCCCCCCCCTCCCCCCATTACAGGGGCTTCAAGACCGCATAGTCTGGGCACAAATACAGGAGTCTCAGAGCCTGGGAATGTACTCTGGCCTCCCTGCCCATCTCATTTGGGCACTTGGGTTACTTAAAACCTAGTGCAAGCCTCACAATGCCAAGTCGAGGGCCCTGATGCATTGCTGGCTGGGCTGGATGGAGATGGGCCAACCTCTTCTTGTAAACAGGCTGTCAATTTTCCAGGGAGGTTTAAGCTCCCCGTACCCTAAATCCGAGGAGGGATCCACAGGTTTCACGACATTGTCAAAGGAGTCTGTGTCTCAAAACCAACTAGGGACTCTTGCCCTAGCCAAGCTCAAGGACACATACACAAAGGGGTTCACACAAGACTGCTCACAGCATCACTGTTCATAAGAGCAAATAGCAGAAATGACTCAAATGTCTATCGCCAAGGCATTAATAAGAATATTACACAGTAGTGGAAACCAACACAGTGTAGACCGTGATGTGCAGAAATGCAAAGCAAGATGCAAAAGAATATACAATATTTTGTGACCCTTTAAATGAATATATAAGACATCTATATAACTACATGTATATATTTAAAGCTACTTAACATGCATATATAATGATATTACCCTTAAAGTTAGAAACAAATTTTCATGAAAACGTTTACTAATGCATGCTTATAAAAATGTTTGCGAGAAAATGATCATCACACTATTTGGACAGTTACTTCTGGTGGGGAAAGGTGCTGTGACCATGGAGGAGCCTGTGAAGGGCTTCCACGGTACAGGCAGTGTTTGACTTATTAACTCGAATGGTGACTACCCAGGTGTTCACTTGATGTGCATGTGTTTTAGATATTTAGGTTAAGTTACATTTTAAACAAAAGAAAAGATTGAGGAGTGCCTGGGTGGCTCAGTCAGTTAATCAGACTCTTGATTTAGGCTCAGGTTGTGATCTTAGGGTGGTAAGATTGAGCCCCGCATAGGGCTCCACGCACAGCATGGCGCCAGCTTAAGATTCTCTCTCTCGGGATCCCTGGGTAGCACAGCGGTTTGGTGCCTGCCTTTGGCCCAGGGCGCGATCCTGGAGACCCGGGATCGAATCCCACGTCGGGCTCCCGGTGCATGGAGCCTGCTTCTCCCTCTGCCTGTGTCTCTGCCTCTCTCTCTCTCTCTCTCTCTATCATAAATAAATAAAAATTAAAAAAAAAAAAAAAGATTTTCTCTCTCCCTCTCATCTACCCCTCCCCAGCCCCTCTAAAAAAGAAAAGAAAAAAGTAAAACGAGATGGTGCCATGGAGCAGGTGGGGCTGGGGCTCAGGCGGGCCTTGGGGTTAGGGTTTACCTGTCCCATCTTCCACGTTCTCCACCTCCATGACTTCAGTGTTGATTCGACCCCTGAAGATGTAGAGGGAGCCATTGATGGACTTGGTCCTCTTGGTGGATTTCTTGCCCCCGGTGACCCTGAAAGACAGAAAGAAGTCAACAACCCCTATATCTCACCTAACAGGGGCTCGGAAGAGCAAAGGGAAGTAGTAATCTGGAAGGATGCACGAGTTTTTGACTGGTGGCTAGGTGACTTGAACAAGTCTTCTCGGCTCCCAGACAGTCTCTCCATCTGGAAAATAGGCTAGTTGCCTTGCTGACCTCACAGAGCTACACCAGTGAGAAACTAACCAGAAGCAATAAAACTCATTCCTCTTAGCTAGAAAGAGGGTAGGGGCTCTAACAGAAGGGTACTTCCTGAAATCAGACCACAGAGAAGGGTGCTCAGAGGAGGCAGTGCACCCAACCATCCACATCCACCTGCCCACCATTCATTCCCTCACTCAGGACTCAGGTCCTTCTGCCACTCACTCAGTCACTCAACAAACATCTGAGCAGTGCTTCCTATGGAGAGGATGCCAAGTTGGGGCAAAGGGGAGTCACTGACCCATGCGTTCAACAAGCACTTCGGAGAACACCTACTTGGTGCCAGGCACTCTGCTGGGTGCTGGGGCTGCAGCAGTGAACAAAACAGAATCTCTGAGGACTTGCCCTCCAATACAAGGGGGCAGGGGGCAGAGAGACAGACGCAAAGTAGAGAAGTCAAAGTTATGTCAGGAATGCTAAATGTTGTGTTTAAAATAAAACAGAGGATGAGGTCTCGGGGCTAAAGGCCACTTTGTGGCATGCGCAGGCCCCTCTACTCTGCCAGATGGGTGATGTTCTCAAATCTATTTGCCTGATGTGCACCTGTCACTGCAATTAGGTAAACTCCGTATTACGTAAGTGAGGACATACAAATGTAGAAAGAGTTATCTCCCTGAAAATTAAGGTGATTATTTTGGAAAGACATGATAAAAGTGAGTTGCTTTTGTGTTAAGAGTAAACTTCTCCTCAAAGAAACTTTGGCTCTAGATGAAAAGAATGTTTAATGAACACAGAGTATATGCTTTTAGTTAAAATATTTAAGGTTTGTAAAAAATTAATAATAAAGCAAGAAGATGCTTAAGGAGGGTGCGGTGCATGATTTTAACTGGACAGGGGAGGAAGAGGTGGTCAGGGGAGGTCTCATTGAAGAGGTGGTTTTAGAGCAAAGACCTAGGGAAGATGAGGGAGGAACCTAGGAGGGTATCTGGGGAAGATCATTCTAGGCCCCACGCGATGTTGCAAGGAGCAGCGCCGGCTGGTGGTTGAAGCTGAGTGGGCAAGGGTGAGTGTGGGGACAGAGGTCAGAGCAGCCACACGGGCCAGATCTGGCCGGGTCCTGTGGGCTGTGATGAAGATAGGCTCCTCCTGACAGTGTGAGATGGGGGCCATGGAGGGTCTGAGCAGAGGAAGAGCATGATCTGATCTAGGTTATGTGGCAGCCTGTGAGGAAGGGACTGCAGGTGGGGCCAGGAGAGCCCACAGGAAACTAGAAGCCACTGAGGAGCACAATGGTTTGTGCACACCTACCCATACTTACTTACCTACGTGTGTGCGGACACATACAAGTTTCTATAAACTTTTTATTAAAATGTAAAATCCATACAGGAAAAAAAATGCCCAAAGAAGTATGTTTAACTTTTATAGAGTGAGAACACTTCTATTATCATTGTAAACACCCCCAAAAGCCCCCCACTGTGCCCCCTCCCCAGTTACTCCCACCACCACCACCACCACCAAGCAAGAGTGACCTCTATCCTGACCTATGACCCTGTGGATTTGCTCTGCCTGTTTGGGAACTTCACATACATGGAATCACAAAGGGTGATGGTGATCAAGAGGTCGGTTGCTTCGTTCGGTGCCACCGTGTCTTATGAAGAATACACGTGCACATCTCGGCAAGTGATCGACCTCAGCTGACTTACAAGGGATGCACATGATCGACTTTACCAGAGAATGCCAAGCTGTTTCCCAAAGTAGTTGTACCAACCCGCCTACCCCACCCCAGGAGAGCAGGAACATTCCTGCTGGCTCCCCATCCTCTGGAGCTAACGTCCACTGCGGCCATTCTGGTGGGCATAGAGTAGCGGCTCATTAAACATCACACTTGTATTTCCCTGATGAGTAATGAGGCTGAGCCCCTTTTCATGTTTATTGGCCGTCTGGTCCTGTGGGCCATGGGCTTTTGTGAGATGACTGTCCCTTGCACATTTTTCTGTTGGGTTGTCTTTTTCTTAATGATTTATAACAAGAGTTGGCAAACTTTTCCTGAAAGGGGCCAGATAGATGGTAAACATTTTCAATTTTATGGGCCACATGGTCTCTGTGTCAACTACTCAACTCTGCCCTTGCAGCATGAAAGCATCCACAGACAACACCAAAACAAATGGGCATGCCATGTGCCAATAAGTCATTATAAAAAGCCAAATTTGAAAAAAAAAAACAAAAAAAACAAAAACAAAACAAAAAAAAATTAAAAAAAAAAAAAGCCAAATTTGGCTTATAGGACTTCTTATTACATTCTGGATGTGAGTTCCCTGTCAGTTATATGGATCTCAAAGACCCCTAGTCCATAGCTTACCTTTTTATTCTCTAAACAGTGTCTTTTGATAAGTTCTTCATTTTAATATGATCTGATGAATCTACTTTTCCTTTAAATTAAACTTTTTGTCCTATTTAAGAAATCTTTGCTTACCATCAGATCATGAAGATAGTCTCCTATGCCTTCCTCTGAAAACCTGATTTTTTGACTCTGCACATTTAAATCTATGATCCACTTGAAGTTGATTTTTTTGTACCATCTGAGCTAATAGCCAACTCATTTTCCCCACCGGATATCAAACTAACCAAGCATCATTTATTGAACTGCATTGGCATTTTTGTTGAAGTTCACATGACCACGTCCATGGGGGTCTGCTCCTGGACTGGCTGTTCTATTCCACTGAACTATATGTCTGATTTTACAGCAATACTATGTTATTTTACTTACTGCAGCTGCATAGTAAGCCTGGGTACCAATAGTACAAGTCCCCCAGCTTTGTCCTTTTTCAAAATTGTCATAGCTATTTCTCTGTTTCCATGTAAATTTTTTTTTGAAAGATTTTTTTCTTTTTCTTTTTTTTTTTTTAATTTTTATTTATTTATGATAGTCACACACACAGAGAGAGAGAGAGAGAGAGAGAGGCAGAGACACAGGCAGAGGGAGAAGCAGGCTCCATGCACCGGGAGCCCGACGTGGGATTCGATCCCGGGTCTCCAGGATCGCGCCCTGGGCCAAAGGCAGGCGCCAAACCGCTGCGCCACCCAGGGATCCCTCCATGTAAATTTTATAATCATTTATGCATACATACACAAACACTCCTTCCTGGAGTTCTTATTAGAAGCACTGAAGTTCTAGCCAAAGTTGGAGACATGGGCTGCCTGGGTGGGGGTGGCTCAGCAGTAGAGTGTCTGCCTTTGGCTTAAGGTGTGATCCTGGGGTCCTAGGATCAAGTCCCACATCAGGCTCCCCACAGGGAGCCTGCTTCTCCCTCTGCCTGTGTCTCTGCCTCTCTCTCTGCGTCTCATGAATGAGTAAATAAAATCTTAAAAAAAAAAAAAGTTTGGGGACAGATAAGAAAGGACTTGCTAAAGAAGTGGGTGTAAGGTAAGGTCAATGAAGATTCTGGTCTGGTTTCCTGAGTAAACAGTAGTGCCATTTACTCAGAATGAGGAAGACTGGAAGAAGAAAAGGTCTGGGGCAGCAGTTGTAATGAAAATGAAGAGTCGGGGCACCTGGTGGCTCAGTGGTTGAGCGTCTGCCTTTGGCTCAGGTCATGATTCTGGGGTCCTGGGATTGAGTCCCACATCGGGCTCCCCACCAGGAACCTGCTTCTCCCTTTGCCTATATCTCTGCCTCTCTTTCTGGGTCTCTCAGGAATAAATAAATAAAATTAAATATAAAAAAAAGAAAAGAAAAGAAAAGACTCACAAAGAGTCTTGCTTTAGGCCCCATCTAAGTGTGAGCTGTATGTGAGATACCCACAGGAAGACAGAGATGGGTCATTCTTCTTTATGTACATGTGCCAGCATTATTCTAGCTGATTTACACATTTCATCCTACTTCATCTATAAAAACAATCCTATTGGGTGGGGACTACTTTCATCCACATTGAACAGACAGGAAAACAGAGGCACAAAAAGCTGATGTCACATGCCCAAGGCTACACAGCTGGTTAGCAGCAGGACCTCTAGGTCCTTAACCCCGGAGTGATGCCACTACCCCTCAGACACGACACAAGCAGCTGAGGTATCAGAAATTGAGCTCTTCTTGGTGTTTGTTTCCCATTCTGAACAACGGGCAAATGGGGTCCTAGAACACTCCTTCCACGTCTGATGGAAGCCTCTACTTTTGAATTAGGCCAGAAGCACTGTGAGTCAGAGGCCTTCCATGACCCGCATCCTGGACGGGCGGTGCCCCGCACAACCCAGGCAAAGACAAAACCGTCGGCAGACACCTAGCAGTGTCAGGCGCTTCCTGTGACCACATTGGTCAGGCTGGGAGTTCTATCCACCCCTGCCCAATCCCTCTGGGACCTCCTGGAGCCTGGCCCTCTGGCTCCGTATCCAGAGGCAGGAATGCTGGCTGCCCACCACATTCTCCCAGGAGACAGATGTGCCCTTTCCATCCAGCCAGCCTGGATCACTCATGGAACTAAGGCAGCAAATGGCCTTCAGAGACCTCATGGCAGCCACAGGGCCAGTCCTAGAAGCCCCACTTGAGATCCAGCACCAGCAGGATGGGCCACAATTGCTCCAACAGGTGTGACCCTGCCAATGGAGGAAGGGCTGGTACTAGGGCGGCCCAAGGTGAGCAAGGTCAACTAAAGCTGGAGCAGGTCACACATGCCCAAAGGGACGTTCTGTTTCCTAAACCCCAGGGTGCAGGGAACAGTGCCTGCTTCAGATAGCCCAGGGTGGCTGGCAGGGAAGGGCACAGCCAAAACAGGCACGAAGCAAGAAGGAAGGAAAGGTGGAGAGGAGAGGACCTGGGGGACATGAGACAGACACCGACAGGCCTAATGGGAGTGGGCAAGAATAAAACATCAGCCAAGTAAGACACACTCTGGGGGATGGTAGAGGTGGGAGGCCAAGGCCTTTAATCAAAAGGGCCAAACCCAGAACTAGGAGGAAGGGCAGAGGGGCAGGGGCCCCGGTCAAAGTGCCTACTATGCGCCTGGAGCTGCACATGTCCGTGAACAGGAACACAATGTGGATGGAGCTAAGTTAACAGTAGTAGGAACAGCCGCCAACCCTTACTTTGTGAGCTTTACTAGGGGCTGGGCCCGCCTAACACAAAGGCTCTTCACGATGACTCTCTGAGGTCCATGTGATAATTCACCCAATGCTGCATATAAGGGAACCCAGGCAAAGAGAGGCAAAGTCACAGAGCCAGAGAACCGTGAACATGATTCAATCGTCAGGAGCTCACTCTAAACCCAACCTTGCTGTAAGAAGCGGTTTATCATTCCCATTCCACAGAACAGGAAGCTGAGGTTCAGAGAGGTCAGGCTGGAGGAGAAAGAGAAGCCCAAACACATGCAATGAATGCCATCATTCACCCTATGGAAAGGTTCCTGACGACAACCTCAGGAGGCGCAGAAACAGACCAGGAAGATGAGGCTCAGGGACAGTACGTGAGGTGCCTGGAGCTACAAAGGGAGGTGGGGACAATGCTGACAGTGGGTCCCAGGGTCTGGACCTCCCTAAGCCTTAGCCTCTACTAGATCAAGGATCTGGAAAGCCACCATTTCATCCCTAAAACAAGGTAACAGGAAGAGGGATTCAAACAGGCTGGACTGAGACTGTCCTCAGGAAACTGAAAGACAGGGATCTCTCATTTCACCAATAATCTATCCAGCCAGCCAGCCACTCATGCCCCCATCCATCCATCTCCCAATTCTCCCTCTCTACAATCATCCATCCATCCACCCACTTGATCATTCAACCCTTCATTCCAGAATCCAACTACCCCAACAACTATCAACCAACCAACCAATCATCCATCCAACCATCCAACTGACCATCTATCCATTAATCTCCCATTTTATTACTATCCCTCCATCTACCCGTTCATTTAAATACCATACATGCACGGTACCAACTCACCTTCATGGGAAGACACCTCTGCCAGCTCATAGCAGCTTCATACCCACTTCTCCAACTACCCAAACATCCATACATCCCCCAGTCTTCTGTCCATCCCTCCATCCAGCCATCTCTTACACCTCCAACCACTTACCCATCCACTCCCTCATCCACTCATTCATCCATCCACATTCCTCCCGGCCTCTCTTCATCCACCATCCTCTCACCCTCCAAAACCCCACCTGTGCACCCTCCTCCTATCTGCCCACACATCCCATCATCATCCACACTCACAATCATGCATGCACCTGTACGTGTCTACCACTCACTCACCCATCCATTCACTCCTTAACTCTACAAAGCGTAGGAAGCTCCAGGGAAAGATACAAAGGTGACAAAGATAATATCCTTTCCCTCAAAAAGCTTAACAGTGGAAGAGCCCTCTGCCCTTGAATCCCCCACCTTTGGGTCTTAGAATCATAGGATGTTAGCGTCACAAAGAATCTCCAAATTTCTATGACCGTCTAGACCAACATTATCCAATACAGCAGCCACAAGCCATATGTGGCTGCTGAACACTTAAAATGAGGCTAGGACAAATTGAGATGTGCTGTAAGTGTAAGATATGCATTAGATCTTGAAGATTTGGTGTAAAAAAATGCAAAATATCTCTTTAATAATTTTCAAAAATTGAATATACATTGGTTATATACATTAAATGATATTTAGAGATACATTGAAAAAAATAAAATATATTATTTAAATTCGCTTTGCCTGTTTCTTCTTGCTTTTTTAATTTTAACTTTTTAAAATTATTTAAATTCAATTAGTTAACATGTAGTATATTGTAAGTTTTAGATGTAAGTTCAGTGATTCATCAGTTGCATATAACACCCAATGTTCATCACATCACATTCCCATAACCCAGTTACCCCATCCCCCCACCCACCTCCTCACCAGCAACCCTCAGTTTGTTTCCTAGAGTTAGTTAAGAGTCTCTTATGCCTTGTCTCCCTCTCTGGTTTCATCTTATTTTTCCCTCCCTTCCCCTACGGTGCTCTGTAATATGGCTGCTAGAAAATTTTATATAACACATGTGGCTTACATTATATTTCTATTAGGCAGTACTGATCTAGAACAAACCCCTCAACTCAGAAGAACAAAGGGAGGCCAAGAGAGGGGAGTAACAAGCCTAAGGTGTCACCGTGAAAAACTGTTAGGGTCCCATCCAATCCCTGCCTCATGGCCCACATGGGCAGCCCCACCCCCAGCTGCCCCAGCAACTCACCTGGATTTCCGCTTGCAATAGACGAGGAGGTTGTCAAAGAGGAAGAAGGCCCTCTCCTGAATGTTGCCCGCAGAGATTTTTAACAAAGTCCCCTGTAGGAGGAGCTGAGTGCAGATGTCTGTGAGGTTGGAGCCCTGGGAGAGTGATAAGGGGAGCACGGAATGAGCCAGCAAATCCAGGAGAGAGCACTCGAGGATATCAGCTTCCTTCCCAGAAACAGAACCTATCATTGGCCCCCTCGTACCCCAAAACCTAAATGCACCATGCAGGAAATCTGTCAGCAGACAGAAAATCCCAACAATCTGATCAATGGCTTCTGTCTGTTGAGCACACCTGAACAATGCCAGGAAGAGCACATGGAGATGCCCACTTCACAGAAGAGAGATCTGGCCTCAGGGCGGAGAAACCACCCAGCCCTAGTTGGCATCCACTTTTATTTTGCTTCAGTTTTTGTTTGGCATTTGGGGGTTTTTGTTTGTTTTGGTTTTTGCCTGTCCTTTCCTGATTTATGTCTTGACTTGTGATCATATCGCCCTAACCAGAACGCCACTTCCATAAGGACAGGAAGCATTATTAAGTATTATTAAGCATTCGCCAAGGTCTTCCAAGCACCTGTAGCCCTCTTGGGCATACAAGCAGGTGCTCAATAAATGCCTGCAGAGCAGGTAATAAGCACAGTGTGAACACCACCGGGGCAGGATTTTTAGAGCACTTACCCTAGCTACAGATACGGATACAGATGGAGACAATTCTCAAACTCTACATGGTCATCAATGCTAAGTGACAGGGGTGGTGGTGGCTACAATGTTAACTATACATAAACTTCACTGAACCTCCATGAGGTTCCGGGATGGGGGGAGATCAGGAACCAGGAGGACGGGACCACACAGGTCTGTCTGGAACTCAGGGAGGACCAAAGCAGGGCACAGAGCTCTCCAAGTGCTCAATGAAAGAAAGCTAGAAACATACCTGGGAGGGCACAGGATGCCAGCTAGCATCCTCACCTGTGGCAGGAGTGGAGTTTAGTGGGCACCTAGCTATCCAACCACAGACTCTGCTTCCCAGCATCCCTTGTCAGTGTGGTCATGTGACTAAGTTATGGCCACTGTGGCCCATTTTTACAATATTCCCTTTTTTTTTTTTTTAAACAAAATTCCCTTTAAAGAAAATAGCGTCCTCTCCTCTCCCTCCCTCCCCTCTTGTCACAAGCTGGAAGACAGCTGGACTGGTGGCACACACCATAGCAGGTGGTAGAGCAAGAAGTTGGAAGGAACCTGGGTCCAAAGGGAGCAGAGCTGCTCGGCCCCCAGCTTGCTCTGCTGCTGAGAAACCAACTTCTACCTCATTTATGCCATTCTCTCTCCTGTCAGCAGTCAACCACATCCTTGAACCCATACATCAGGATAAGGACCAGGCCCATCAATAAGTGGACAATGGGGTGCCCCTGACATTTAGGCCCAAGCGATACTACACAAAAGTGGGGTTCAGGGAGGCTCGTTTGACAGACCTGTAGATAAAAGGGGTAGGAGAATGAGATGTGATATTATCTTAGCCCAGAAATCAACTTGAGAAAGAGAGAGGGAGAAGTGTGTGTTCACAGAGTCTCCTTCCCCAAACATGCAACAACCAAACCAAAGGGGAGTTCATACCCCGATGACATATGCTGACTCAATTACTTCTGAGACCTAGTAAGGGGAACTGGTTCTAGAAACTCAGAAATCAGGCTTTCTGCTAACTACCCACTGCAGTCTTCCCTGCTCCATACCCACAGCCTGGCTGGGCACAGCAAACTCATCACTCAAAAATGCAGAGATCCCTCTGGGGCCCACCTGGAGTCCTGGGAAACCAATCTCCCTGTGATCAAGAGCTAGGTAGCCTAGGGCAGGAGCATGCACCCGTTTAACAGAAATCACAATATGGATGCCTGCATGCTGCAGGCAGGGATCTGACTCCACACACACAGCTACTAGCAAGGTAGCAAGCCCACTGCTCCATGGCTCAGGGCTCTTGTGACAAAGAGACCCCTGGGCCTCCAGTATCCTCACAAACAGGGTGAGCATGATGCTTGGGATCATGAAGCTCTATCAGTGGCCTATGGGCCAGCTTGGGGCAGCTCCTGGAGATCACATGCCTCCCCATCTCACTCATGCCCACCCATCAGCCCTTCCAGCCTCTAAAGGGCTGCTTGTATGTGGATCTGGTACCTGGTCTGGCTGCAGGGCCTGGAACCCCGACATCACACAGGCCCACACCTGACCTCTCTGTCAACATCCAGGGACCCCAGAGAGCAGTGAACCCAGCCAGGGAAGCTGCCCCTCCACCTTGACCCAAGACCACCTAGCAAATACACTTGAAATGCCAAGGACACTTCAGGAAGATGCTCCTTCTACCTTAGCTGAGAAGCCCAGGTGGCCCTTGGACTCCCCAGAATCCTTGAACCTGGGTCAAGGTCAAGTCTGATGCTGAGGATCAGACACACAGGGAAGAGGCTGAGCACCAAGGTGTCCACCAGGCAGGACTGGAGACTTGGAGACAGTGTAGGCTCCATCCAACTGAAGCACTAACATGTGGAGAAGATGGGAAGAGCTTATCACGTGCCTGCTGCTATTCTAAGTATTTTGTATGAATCCAGTTCATCCTTACCACAACTCTCATTTTATAGGTGAAGAAACTGAGGCGCAGAGCAGGGAAGCAACGTGTTCAAGGTTACACAGCTGGTCAGTGAGCAAGCTGGGACTTAAACCCAGACAGGATGACCCCATTCCCTGACCCACCAACCTCCCTTACCGGGGGGGGGGGGGGGGGGGGGGGGGGTTCTTAGAAGGTAATTAACAACCAGAAGGGCTTTTTAATGAGACTACTCGTCTAGAGAGAGCAGGGGTCTCCGAAGGGGAGAGACCACAGCCCTTTGGAGCACAAGGCATCCCAAGAAGGGTAGAAGAACATATGACAACTTCTGTTTATGGTCTCTCTCTCTCTCTCTTTTAATAACAACTTTATGTTTCCTCACTCCTGTTGCCTTCTGTCCCTCTGAGGGTGAGTGGTCAATTGATGGTCTCTTAAACCAGCGTTTCAAGAGCCAGCGAGACAAATGTGCTCTATTTCCTCCTTATTAAGAACATGCATTTCTTTTTATGACTGTGAGCTTCACACAAAAGTCCATGGGGCTTGCTTCCCAAGTGTCCCTGTGTGGGAGGGTCAGCCCACACCGGGTATGAGCTGTAGCTAAAGTTGCACGATGCTTTTTCATCTTAAAAAAAAAAAAAAAAAAGAAAAAAGAAAAAAGAAAAAAACTTTGAGACTGAACTCCTGCTCTGCTGCCACAGCTCCTCCCGCCATTTATGGAGCGTTTACTCTGAGCCAGTGAAGCCAGCCACAGCGCTGCTGTGTTGAGTGTCATGCATGCGTCCCCTCCCAAATCCTCAAGTGACCCAAGAAGGGGGAATGCCATCATCCAGACTTTTCAGATGGAGAAACTAGAGGATAAGAACCCCTCCCTGCAAGGGATCCCTGGGTGGCTCAGAGGTTTGGCACCTGCCTTCCGCCCAGGGCATGGTCCTGGAGTCCCAGAATCGAGTCCCACATCGGGCTCCCTGCATGGAGCCTGCTTCTCCCTCTGCCTGTGTCTCTATCTCTCTCTCTCTGTCTCTTGTGAATAAATAAATAAAATCTTTAAAAAAAAAAAAAAAAAAAGAAGAAGAAGAAGAACCCCTCCCTGCAAAGGGAGCCGGCTTGTCCACTCACTTCCACGGTATTGCAACATACTGCCATTTCCATGCGCTCGGTAAATTGGATTTATGGATTAATTTATCTGGTTTTAAGTAAACCAGTCTCTCGACTAAAAAGGACAAGCAGATTACAAAGGATGGGGGCAGGGAGGAAACCAGAGATTGGAGATCAAACATATGATGCACACCCAAGCACAGCAAGAAAGCAGCCAAGGAGAGACTCTCCCTCCTTCCTAAATGAGTCCCTTGCCAGCCATATTCCAAGAGCTAGATGGCAGCCCTCTAACTAGATTGGCGAGAGGTCAGATAGAAAGATCAGTAATTATCACAGGAAGATTATCAGAAGTAAGGATCTGCAACCACCCATTCACCACAGACTACACCCGAAATCACACTGTCCCCCGAGGCTGTAACTACAGAGAGCAAGAAGCCATTGCAAGTAGCTTCACTGTTACATGTGATTTTTTTCTAGCTACGACACATTATTTTTACAAGTCATCTTGGGGATCCAACTGCATTTAAGAACCTTTCTGGGGCACTTGGCAGGCTCAGTCAGTGGGGCATGTGACTCCTGATCTTGGGGTGTGAGTTCAAGCCCCACATCGGGTGTAGAGATTACTTTTTACAAAAACTGGGGCACCCAGGTGGCTCAGTGATTGAGCGTCTGCCTTTGGCTCAGGGCATGATACCGAGCTCCCCCGATCGAGTCTCACATTGGGCTCCTTGAGGGGAGCCTGCTTCTCTCTCTAGTGTCTGTCTCTCTTTGTGTCTCATGAGTAAACAAATAAAATCTTTAAAAAAAAAAAAAAAAAAAGATACACTTAAAACAAAAAAACAAATACTTCTCCCTACTGCACAGAAAACTATTTTACTTTTTCCAAAGAGCATTCATACTGCAGTTTTCACTTTATCCTCAGAATGACACCAGGGGATACCTTCAAGAGACAGTGTTACTCACATTAGACAACCAAGGGCAAATGGAGGCCGAGAGAGCAGGACAACCTTGCGTGATGAAGGGCAGACTAAGTTATAGGGCTGGGCCTCCAAACCAAGTCCTGTCCCTCAGTTTCCCACCCCCCGTCCAGCGGGAGTTAATAACAGCCCCTCCCCTCAGTATTGGAAACATGTAACAGAGGCTCAGTAATTGCCAGAAAGTCTTGTTCTGGCTCCTGCATTTCCTATTGCACCTAGAAACAGGGCTCAAAATAAGGGCCGCTCTCAAATTGTAGATTTTTTTCAGGATCTAAAAGGGCCCCCAAAGACCCTTAGTTCTTATTTCCTCAGATCCTTCCCAGAAGCAGGCATCTAGAAATCACTTCTGCTCTGACTGCCAAATAGCTTGCTCAATCCTCCTCTCCACAGGGGCCCATGTGCGAAATATCTTTTTCAGCTGGTTTCCAGGAAACTCTCCGTGTCTCCCAGAAGAACTGCTCTGTCTTCCTTTTTTGAAAATAAATATTGAGTAACTTATGTCTCCTGCTCTCTTCACCTTGGCTGCCAGGAAGCTCAAAGCTCAAACGGGCTTAAACACATCCCCTACTCTCTTGGCAACTTAGATAAGGGTGTTCACCAAAAGTGGCCGTGTGGCCCAATGGTCAATGAGATGAAAGGAGAAGTAAGTCTCTTTGGGGCTCCCCGGAAAGGTTTTTCTTCACTGAGGAGAACTGCTCCTTCTCACTGCCCTGGCCATGCCCCTGTCTCCTCCTGTTTTGGAACACGTGATGCCTGGAGCTACTGTTCTCATGGAGCCAAGAGGGGAAGGCCAGGAGGACCACAAGAGACAAAATGGGAGCCCTGACATCTTGGGGCTGAAATGAGCCCTGAGACAACATACCCTAACCAGCATACTTGAGTACCTGACAATTTGCAGCCGCAGGAAATGGAAACTAAGCTACATAATATTTTAAGCAAAAAGAAATGAGGGGCTCGCTTAATCACTGGGTGGTCTAGGGGAGCCAGGAGTCTAAACCAGGGCTCCCCGAAAACCAACAGCACTGTATACCTGGCCCACCCACCAGAAAGCCACCGCCTCTGCCCCAACTGGGGAAAGGAAGGGTCGCACACCACCTGCCCGAGCTGACGCCACAGGAGAACACCCCCCGGGGCTGCAACCAGGCCCTCGGGAGCTGCTGCCTCACTGTCAGCTGCAAAGCCATCCCTTGCCTGCTAGACACACACCACCAACAACAAACAGATGGCCCACGCCCCCCGACACCCAGGAAGCCGGAACCTGGACCCTCTGCTAATGCTACCACAGAAAGCCAAACAGGACCATGGCTGCGCTCTGCAGCAAAAAACAGCACAAGGGTGGCTGGCCTCTGTCCCACCCACCATCCAAATCCCCAGCAGCTGGGTCTGAATTCGGCCAATCATACCCCAACCCTAAACTGCATGGGGAACTAGAAACACAGCTCTTCATTCTCTGGCTTCGGCAAGAGAGGAAGTCCCAGCAGGAGGAGGATGGTACATGGCAAGCGCTAATCCACAGGACCCGCCTCCTCCCTGAAAACAGGCTCCTGTCTGCAGCCAAACTCTCAATCTCACACTGATACAGGGTCACATTCAGGATTCCTGAACACAGGGAAAAGAAGTGGAAATCCCAAAAGTAGCAAGCGCCAGAAAACCCAAAGGGTCTAAGCAGATGATTCAGAGAAGAATCTAGGCGTCTTTCATCTTTGCTTTTGATCCTCTGTTCCAGCTGCATTTACTCTGATATTGGTTTTTTTATTTATTTATTTAGATTTTCCCATTTCCTTCAACAGATTTGTAGGAAATCTCTAATAATCTAAGGAAGACAGGGAGGCTTAAATGAATAAATGATGCACAATGGGAAGATTTCAAGAATCCCATACCCTCGTGAGCATGACAATAGTAATACAATAGCAACACCTACCATTTATGGAGTACCTACTGTGTGCCAGGAATACATGAGGAAACAGGAGGTTCAGAGAAGTGAAGACATTTGCCCAAAGTCACCCAGCAAGGGAGTGTCAAAGCCAGGATTCTGTCCTGGAGTAGACCCTTAAGTATCACAGTGGACTTGGCATCAAAAGCTCAAAGGCCTGTGGACACCAGGCAGGTACAGCAACATGTGAAGGAGAGAGACTGGGAGGGACGGGGGGTGGTGGGCAGTGAGGAACCGGAGGCTCTAGTGGCTGCTGTCCTGGAGACTGGAGGCCCAGTGCTACCGATTTTTCAAAAGAAACCTGAAATTTAGACTTATGTGGACTTAACTAGAAAATAACTAAATTTTTTTTTTTTTTTTTACAGACACAAGGCCAAACAAAACACACACTGTGGGCTGAATCTGGTGTCCAGACCACAGTGCGCACCTGCAGCTGTGCATCCCCCGGGCCCCTGTCAAGCCCAGACATACCTCCCAGCCTTCGATGTGGGACTGCAGCTGCTCCAGTGCCTCTAGCTTCTCCATCTGCCGCTTGGTCTCGTTGATGTTAGAGCAGACGGTCTTCATGGCCTGCAGGGCACTCTGGACCGCAGGGTGGTCGGGGTGCTTGCCGGGAGTCCTCTTGGCTAGCTCCTAGGGGACAGAAGAGGACAGGAATGAGAGACATCAACCCAGAGGGAACCAGACACAGCACCTAGGCCACCCGGCCCCAAGCCAAATCCCAGCTCTGCTGCGTACAAACTGGGTGTCCTGGGGCTGGAGAATATCACTGATTCATTCATTCACTCATTCATTCAGTAAACATGCCCTGAGCACCTGCTTCATGGAACGGCAGTGTTCTAGGGCACAGGGACAAATCTGTCAACCAAACAGGGAAATTCCTCAGCTGGTGGGTGTGACATTCTAGTAAAGGAGATGGGCCAAAATCAGGAAAAATCACATAAATAACATAATGTCAGGCAGCAATAATACTTTGAAAGCAAATCTGAATGACAGGCTCTAGGCTCTAAGGTCTTGAGAAAGGGGGTGATCTTTCTTTTTATTTTAAAGATTTATTATTTGAGAGAGAAAGAGAGAGCACGAGCAAAGGGAAGGGGAGAAGCAGACTCCTGCTGAGCAGGGAACCTGACGTGGGGCTCAATCCTAGGACCTCAAGATCATGACCCGAGCCGAAGGCAGATGTTTAACCCACTGAGCCACCCAGGTGCCCCGGGAGGTGGTCTTTCAAATGGGGAGGTCAGGGAAGGCCTCCTGGAGGAGGTGACATCTGAACGGAGACTCTGGATAAAGCAAGGGAGGGAGTCCTGCAAAAACCTTGGCGAAGAGTGTGCCAGACTGAGTGTGCCAGCAGATACAAAGGTGGGAATGTATAAGTCATTGAACGAGGGACAGCCAGGAAGTGGCATGGTGGGGAGATAGTACCTGAGAAAGAAAAAGAGAGAGAAACAGACAGATCCGGAGGTCAGAGAGAAGGCCACAGATGCTGAGCCCACTCAGCCCCAGTCTTCATCTGTAGGGGAGGTACAAGAAACACCTCCACTCCCACAGGGGCCAGATGGACCGTGTAAAGTGGCCAGTCTGGGCCGGCCCTCCCCTAAGCCTTCCCCCAGGCCCTCCCACCCCTGCCACCAGCGCAGGCCTGGGCCGTGCTAAGGCCAAGCTCGTGTTGTCACCGAAGGGCTTTAGCCGCGTGGCAAGCATAATGAGAGAGAAACAGGAGGGAGAAACCGGCAGGACCTTAAGATTGCAGGGCAGATTTCCTAGCTGATGAGAGAAATTTCCTCGACCATCTGACCCAAACATGCCCAATGGTTCCAGTATCTCCCCAGTTCTCTGCCCCCCCGAAAATCACAGACGTGGCGCCATGACATGCCACATGCAGGTGCCAGGGCTGGCCCCGCCCCTCCGTAGCTAGGTGACCTTGGGCCAGTCGCCCTCCCAGCTGAAAAGGAGGGATAAGGAGGACCATGGTGAAGGGGAAAAGGGGGAGGATGGTGGCAGTGGTGAGCACCCGCTCGGCCCTTCCTCTGTGTTTGTGAGGGAGGATCCACTATTATCCTCTTCAACAGATAAGGAGGTTGAGACAGAGTCACCCAAGGCTCCCAGAAAGTCAAAGGAGGAGCTGGGCGTGAGCCTGGCCGTCTGGTTCTGTCCACGGTCACAGTGAATCCCAGGCTCCAGGACATCCGCGGGAAAGTTCCTACCTGGGAAGCACTGAGTCTCTGCTAGCCATCGTCCATCTGCTGTCTGACGACACGTGCTGGCTTTGACAGCGGGGACCATCTGCCACGCCAGGGTGTCGTTCTGAGCACTCCGGGCAGAAAACCAAGGCCAGGATGGTCCTCCTCCATCCACTTCATTTCTGCCCGGCCTGAAAATGAACAGCCTCTCCTCCGTGGGACACAGCCACACGGTCCTGAGGCCCAGATGTTCTGCAACCTCAGGAGAGTTTGCAGAGTTTACTGAGCACCTGCCACGCTCTGGGGCCACAGCAAAAGGGAAGCAAGGGATGGGGACGTGGAGCCTGGGCTCTGGCAGAAGGGGCTCCCACAGGGGAACAGGACCTGACAACAGCCCCGGGGTGGGGGTGGGGTGGGGGTGGATGCCACCCAGATCCACCAGCCAAGGGAAAGGAGGGTGTGATCCGCAGCTTTGACAAAAGGAGGTGCAAGCAGGCTCCCCAACCGAGGCAGCGCCCGAGGCCACTGCCGCTCACCACACAGGAAAGAAGCTGAACGTGCGCTGGGTGTCAGAGCAGCTGCGGGCAAGGTGTCAGTGCTCAGCCCGACAGGCAGGATGGAGGTGGGCGCTGCGGCCGGGGAGTGCGGCGACGGGGGCACACCGGGAGAACTCTGACTTCCTGTGCCTTCACGGCAAGATGCTGACAACCAATGCCAGATCCCTGGCAGATAAGGAGCTCATTTCATAACATCAGAGTCAGAGAAGAACTCCAAAGGAATGAACCAAAGCATCCAGTAGAAAATGGGCAAATGATAAGAAGGGGCAACTCTCATGCAAAGAACCCCTCCCACCCTCCCCCACCACCCTCTCCTCCTTGGACCCCACCCCCACTCCCTCCCCACTCAGAGTCCACACACAGCCAGACGTTGTCGGAACAAGATGAGGCCCTGTTCCTCTCCTGCTCAGAACCTTCCTGAGGCACCCACAACACTCAGAGGACAAAGACCCCACAACGGCCCACAAGGCCCTGCCTATCTGGCCCCACCACCTCTCTGACCTCACTCCCGCACTCTCGCCCTCAGACCCTCCTCTGGCCACTTCACTGTTTCTCAGGCATAGCCCTACCCCAGGGCCTTTGCACTGGCTGTTCCCTCTACTTGGCCGACTCTTCCCCCAGGTTCCCATACGGCCCCCCTCCTCACCTCCTCCAGGTCTTTGCTCAAAATGCCAACTTCTCAGTCCATCACTCCTGGCCTTTACCAACCCTCTTCGTCTGAGATATTTTTCCTCCACGGTACCTATGCCAACTCTACAAGTATATCCGTTTCCTATTCGTCCACCAATTATCTGTCTCTCCCGGCAGAACCCCAGTCCCATGGAGGTAGGGCTCTGGGCCATTTTGTTCACTTTGTATCTCCAGCACCTAGGACAACGCCTTCCACAAAACAGCTGCTCAATAGTTGGGGAGTAACCGAATGGCCTCCAAAACCCCTGACACTGCAGCACCAACCGTAGCTCTCTCCTGGAGGGAATCAGGAAGACTCGAGGGATTTGTGAAGAAGAGAACATTCTCACTATGGGATGCGCTGCTTTCCAGTGCTGCATGTCCCAAATCTGGGGACACCACTCCCAGCCATCCCCTCGCACCAAGAATTGATGCCAACAGCTCCTCAGGGATGGACCCGGTCCGTCCGCAGGAGCACCACACCCCCAGTGGCCAGGGAGACAGAAGTAACAACTGAATGACGAGGTCTTCACCTGAGTGTGGGCGACAGCTGCATCACCCGCAGACAGATGTAGGAGGTGCAGGGCACGTCGAAGACTCTGCAGGGCCCAAAGGCTGAACCCCAAGTGGCCATTCTGCAAAAAGCATCCCTGACACAAACCCACTAGAGCAGCAGTCCCCAGCAGACGGCTCCCAGGACATGCCCCATTTGGCCCCAGGATCTTTGATAAGTTATGAACCAAGCAGACATTTGGAAATCAGGAGCTTTCACTTAAAAGTCCCCAATTTCTAGATCTAGAAATAGCTGGCAACACTAGGGTGGCATTTCCATAGTCATTCAGTGGTAACTGGGCAGGAGCGATGGGCACCTACTATGTGCCAGGCACTGTTATGGGCACTGGAGGAACAGCAACAAGCGGAACAGGCCCAAGCCCCTGCCCTAGCCAAGCTGACATCCTAACGAGGATTCAGAAAATCAATCTGTACACCACGAGTTACAGGACAGAATGTGAGTGAGGGAAAGGGGTTGTGAAGAAAAATAACAGGGTGCAGGGACCGACTATGGCAGAGGCATTTCTGCTATAACTGGGTTGGTCAGGCAAGGCCTCTCTGAGGAAAGGACAACGAGCAACAGAGGCCTGACAAGATCAGAGAGTGAGCCTCAGGTTATCTACAGTAATGATGTCTCAAAAGAAAGAGCAAGTGCAAAGGTCCTGGGGCAGGAACCTGTTTGTTGTGTTCAGAGGATGGCAAGGAGACAAGGGTGGCTGGAGCAGAGGCGAGGGGTGATCAGAGGAGAAGCAGCAGAGGAGATCAGAAAGAAACAACTATGTGGCACCTTCTAGGTGACAGTGATGAAGAATCTGGATTTCGATCTGAGTGAGAGCGAGCTGCCGGAAGGTTCTAAGTGAAGAAGTGCCTGAACTGGCTTAGGATTAGCTGCTGAGTTGAAAAGAGACTGCGAAGGACACGGCAGAGGCAGGAAGACCCAGTGGGGGCTGTGGCAGGGACCCGGGAGCAAAGCGGAGTGAAGCAGCTACAAGGTCTAGACATGGGATAGACTCCAAAGGCAGAGCCAACAGGACCTCCTGAGAGACTGGATGGAGGGTGAGCCAGAGGCAGCTTGGGTCTGGCTTGAGCAACCAGAAAGGACAGGCCATTTATGGAAACGGGGACAAAGGGGCGGCGGGGAGAGGAGCCCAGTCTAGGGAAAGGGGAGGGCCAAGCATCTGGTTTTGGACATGTTAGGTAGGAGAGGCCCGTCTGACATCCCAGTGGGGAGGCTGAGTGCACAGGAGAACAAGTCTCCAGCTTGGGAGCCAGGTCCAGGTTGCAGGTTGGACACAGAGATGGGGTTTAAAGTCATGGGAATGCCCACAAAAAAATGCCCACACTCATGTTCATAGCAGCATTATTCATAATAGCCAGAAAGTGGAAAGAACCCAAAGGTCCGTCAAGCAATGAACAGATAAACAAAATGTGGTTCCCTACGACGGAGTAGTATTCATCCATAAAAAGGAATGAAGCTCTGATCTGCACTGCAACTGAGGATGAGCCTGGAAAGCACTGTGCTAAATGAAAGAGGCCAGATATGAAAGGTTACATATCATATGATCCCATCCATGTGGAAGGTCCTGGACAGGCAAATCCCAGAGACAGGAAGTGGCTGAGTGGTTGCCAGGGGCTGGGGCAGGAGGGAAAAGCCCCAGTGACTACTGATGGGTCTGGAGTTTCTCTTGACAGTGAGGAAAATTCTCTAAAATTACGAGGATGAAGGTTCCACGATGTTTGAACATATATATACATAATTTTTTTTTAAAGGCCACAAGGTGGATGGAGCAAGTCTAGAGAGAGAACCTCCTATGCTGAGGTCCAGACGTGGAACCAGCGAAGGAGACTGCAGGGAAGGGACCAAGGATGTAGGAAGCAAAGGAGAAACAGAGGGGCTGGAGTGGACAGATGCGCCCGTCCAATCTGCCCCCCACCTGCCTCGTCCCACTTCCGTTAGGTACCAGGCCCTCATGGGGCCCAGTATGACCAGAGCCTAAAGGGGCAGGGGCTGTCACGTGTGCCACTGCATGTCCTGAGCCGCGCCAACCGCTAGTGCGCAGCAAGTGGCCCAAAGAGATCTGTGCATCACCAGGAAGCAACCCAAAGGGACCGTGACAGCCAGCCTCCCCTCAGGCACTTGTCACTGGAGCACCAGCGGCATTACCCCAAACCTGAATCATTTCCCTGGAAACGCTGATGGAAAACTCAACAAAGCCTAAAAATGCCAACTGTCTATCCTGAGCCTGGGCCGAAGGCTGAGATAGAATGTTCCAGCTATTCTTAGGCAATGTTCAAGTTCAGCTTTTTGGGGCCATTCCCAATGAGGCTTTCATTCTTGCCTCTTCTCTCTTCCCACCCGGGCCCCTTGACCCTGTTCGCCTACTGGATTCGGAGTTCAGCTCCAACAGGGGGATCAGAGGGCCATGGGGACATCTGCGAGGGCAGCAGAGCTGCAGGGGCCGGGGTCGGGGAGGCCTGAGGGTTTGGGCTCATGGTATCGTCTTTTCAAATTGTCTGGAAAATGTGACAGGAAGGAGGAACCCAGGAGGGGCACAAAGAGTCGCCCTCGGCTCCAGCTGTGCTCTGATGCGAATGTTCCAGCTGTGGGTGCCAAAGGCCAGGACACGGAGCAAGCCCGTCAGGCGGGGAGCATGGCACGTCCCCACAGGAATCCAAGGCCCTTCTGGCTGGTCCCCCCGGTGCTATCTGAGCTCCCGATAAACACAGCTGGAGACTGAGGAAACCGGGCGAGTAAACAGCCATTTGGTCAGGAGAGCAAACCCACAGCCTGGCTTCGTCACTGTTTCCTGTGGGCAGTTCCTCTCCCACTGGTTGCCGGCCAGTTCTGTTCTTCTCTGTCTGTTCTCCTGGGAATCCAGAGCCCACAAGTCCCACCAGGCCGAACTGTGGCCCCCCGAACTGTGGGACTGACCCACCCACACACGTGCGCCCAGGTCCAGCTCCACAAGCTGTTAAAACATGTTATGGAAACTGCCACTCCAAGCACCTGCTGAGACTCCGGGCTTTTCCAAGCTCCAGAAACCAAAGGGTTAACACCTGGGGAGGTATGGCTGGATTGTGAACCTAGAGCTGGCATTTCTTCTAATGGATCAAATGTTCAAGGTGTGAAAACCCAGGAAAGAAAGAGCAGCCACTGAGCCACAAAACACAAGACCACTGACCTTCCCAGACCCCCACCTAAGGAACTGAGGAGGTCAGCATCCCGAAAACCCAAGGACTTTGGCAGCTTGACTCCCCAAAGTGCTTACCTGGCAGCAGAGCCTAATGGTCAGAGGGTGGGCCTCTGGAATGGGCTCAAATCAGGGCTCCTACTACTTAACCTAACATGTGGCTGTAAACAGGCCACTTCATCTGTGCCTCGGTCTCTCCAACAGGGCTAATCACAGTGCCTCCCTCATCCAGTTGTTCTAAGAATTAAGCGAATAAATGTTCAATCATCGTAACAACCCTATCTGTAATCATACAAACCCCATGCCACAGATGAGAAACTGAGGCAGATGGAAGTGACCCGCCCAAGGTCAGGTAGCTAGTAAATGGCAAGGCCAGAATTCAAACTCAAGCAGCCTCTGGCTGCGGAGCCTGGCTCTCATCCAGGGATCAGCAGACTTTTTCTGTAAACAGCCAAATAATAAATATTTTAGGTTCTGGTGGCTACATCCGGTCTCTGTCACATACTCTTCCTTGTTTGTTTTTTGGGATTTCTTCTTTTTTTCTTTAAACAATGCTTTAAAAAATGTAAACATCATTCATAGCTCATGTGTCGTGCAAAAACAGGCCATGGGCTAGATCTATCTGGCTCATGGGCCACGGTGTTGCCAACTCCTGCCCTAAACCACTACAGAAGACTACCTCTTAAATGCTAATTACCAGTTCAGGTTTGGAAAACACCCCAAAACACATCAAATGAAGCACTTTGGTAAGTCTAATTTGATCCACAGGCCACCAGTTCTACCAAGCAAGTTCTACCAGGAGCTTCTTCTGCACCCAGGTGAAGAGCTAGCTACACACAGCATTTCAAACACGTGTCTGGGGGTCAAAGAACCACCACAGACAGTCCTTTTGAGACCCCAGGGACAGACAAACAGTAGCAGGCCAGAGGAGGTGCAGAGAGAACTTTGTCCCACTGACCACGGCTGCACACATTAGAGGCCTGTGTCCACAGATAGAGCTGATGGCCCCAGAGAGGGTCTGGTCCAGCTCACAGACCCAAGGGTCACCCACCCTGTCCAATAAAGTCAAGCTCAAGAATGCCCTAGTAATCCTCCCCTCTCCTCTGCCTTCCAGGTCACGGAACAAGGATGCGTGTGGCCCCAGTGACAGGTGCATGATTGAGGCACCACCAGCCAAATTAATCCACCAGCAGGGACCCCAAAGAACAGCTGTCAGATGCAAGGCCTTCAGGATGGAGCCAGGGCAGGCTTGGGCCAATAGCCACCATTTCCAAGCACTGAAAACCCTGGGTGTAGAGCGGAAAATGGTGGCAGAGCCATCCACCCAGCTGGGGATCTGCCCCGAGGCCAACTCTGAAGCTGAGAATTGAGACTTCTGGGGTCGCCGCACAAGCAGCAAATCTTCCCCTGGTCTGGCCTACCGAGATGAAATCAAAGATGAAGACAGCAGGTGTGTGGACCACTCAGCAGGCCCAACCTCTTCCATAAATAGCCAGATTGTGATGAGGAGGTCCTGCATCCTCCACCCATGGGCTCTTGGCCTATGGGATGTGATTGGTTGGAGGCTGGAGTACATGACATAAGTCTGCCTTGATTAGAGCTCATTCACTCAGTGTGATTCGGTCAGGCATGGAGCAGATAACCCTGATACCAGCCAATGAGAACGTAATGCTGCCCAGTTCACTGCACTGGACCATGTCTCAACCAGAGTCCAACACTGCCCAGCTCCTAGCCACTGGGGTAAAGTGCAAGTCTGAGCAGGTGGGAGGAGGATAGATGGCATAAGCAAAGGCTTCATGTAATTGGTTCAAATTAATCCATATGACTCAGGCCCAAACCATTCAGAACATCATATTCTTCTAGCCACAGATGACCAAAGCCTGAGTGACTCTCAGGACTTATGTCAGAGCTACTAGAAAAGAGGTTCATGCTTTCCCACTGCCCTTGAATTTGAGGAGGTGCGTAGTCAGAGAAACACAGTCATTGGCTACCACACTGAATATAAAGCCCAACAGTGGAAAGCAGAACTGAACACAAAGAGGCAGGGTCCTGGTAGGATCCAGTCCGGCCCAAACCAGTGCAGTCCCTACCCGTCTCAGCTACTTGAACCAACAAATTTTACTTTGTGAGTAAGTCAGTCAGAGCTGGGATTTGTCACCTCAAATGCAGAGAAAGGAGTTGGGTGAATGTCTCACCTTGAGGAGGAGGGGGTACTTGCAGATCCTCTGAATTGGAGATAGCAGGTAGCCCTCCAAAGGGATGTCCGTGGTCTTCCGGCCTCCCAGAAGCATGCAACTCTGCAAAGGGACACAAGACCTTCATTAAAACTCGCCAGGAATGGCAAAGGGATTTGGCCACCTTCTCAATAAGCATAGGAAGCACTCTCAAAACATGGCTACAGACTTTGGAAGCATTTAGCAACACCTAGAGGAGATGGAGGTATGCATATCTATAACCCAGCACAAAGCCTACCTAGATCAGGACCTGGCAACCTTGGTCCCTAGGCCACATCCCACCCACTCCCTTCGGGAATCAAGGTTTCACTAGAATCCAGCCATGTCCATTTGTTTACACACCTGCAGGTTGTAAGGTTGCTTCCAAACTACCATTGCGGAGCGGAGTGGTCCTAACAGACACTGTATAAAAAAAGTTTACTAATTCCTGATCTACTGAAACTCTCACACATACGCACCAGGACCCAAACTGCCTCGTTTGGAAGGGCAAAAAATGAAATGCGACCTGAAAAGCCACCAGATGAAGAACAGAAAGGTACACCTATAGGTTTATATGTTGCCACGCTACATGGCGGTGAGAATGGGGACCTGACACTGTGCACAGCAACACGGACAGGCTGCAAAAACAAAAGGATGTGTGTGCTATGAACCCGTTTATATGATGCTTTTAAAAACACACAAAACAAAACCAGGCATTGTTTGTGGAGAACACATCTGTAGTAAAATACAAAGGTAGGGATGGAAGAAAAATAAACCAAATGTTAATGGGAGTTAGCTACCCCTGCAGAGGGAGGGGAACAGGGCTTGGAAGGTGAACTGAGTCCCCCACCATAACCCCTCATGGTCCTGTCCTGGGGCTCACTATGCACCCAATATACATGCATACAATATACACATGCATGAAGGAATGAAGGGAAAAAGTGAAGAATGAGCAAACTGCCAGCATAGCCCACAGTCCCAGCCTCCCTCCTCAACACCATGCTGGCAGACTACAAATGAAACAGGAGCTTCTGGGGAAAAGAATCCTCATCCTAACACTCATTCATTCATTCACTCACTCATTCTGCAAATATACATTGTGTGCTTACTATGGGCTGGGAACGGTTCCAAGCACTGGGGAACCTGCCCAACAAAGCAAATTCCCTGCTTATACTCAAGTGAGAACATTAAGCCTGTGCTTACCACGTGCTAGGCCCTGTGCCTTATGCTTTGCCTATATAAAGTTCATGTTCACAGGTCCCGGATGACCAGGGATGTTATCTCCCCTTTACAGATGGGAAACTGGAACAGATAAGTGAAAGGGCAGGTCCAAGACTCAGAGCTACTGCCTTTCAGGGATCTCAGCAGGCCCTCTACTTGGGGAAGCAGGATCCCCGGGACCCCAGGTCCCTGCTCTGGCAGGAGCTGCGTGGCTCCCACCCCCACATCTCCCCAGGGCACAGATGGGGGATCGGAGCTGTGGCAGCTGGGAGATGCCAGGCCCCACACTGCTCACACTCAGGCCTTTGTCCTCTGAGCCAGTGCTCGCCACAAGCTGCCCTGGTGATGTCAGCTCCGGGCAGAGAGAGGGGAGCCTGGCGGTAGGGGAGTGTTTTCCAGAAGCCCCCAGGACCTGGCGGGAGAAGGTCCTGCCTCTTTGTCCGGGATCAAGGGGTTTTCACATAACTGTCAAAGCTGCCAACTGCACTTCTCCCCCAAACACTCCAAATTCTTGTTTCACTTTATTTTCTTTTTTTTTTTTTTTTCACTTTATTTTCATTTAAGGGAAAAAAAAATGCAAACACACACAGAGCTGCCATTCACTATTCTAGCAAGATTACACTCCAAGCACTATGGGAAGAACTTTTGAAAATTATCTCTTTAAATCTTCCTCCTTCACAGAAGTGATTTGAGTGAGGTGTCACGTTATGAGTGCATATAGTGCATACAGTAATATTCTGCAATAAAAAAGGCTTTTTAAGAATCTCAGATCCCTTCCACCATCCAAACGCTCCTTCATTACCTGGCCTCTTGATCTGATCTCACTTTCTCCCACATTTCCTCTCTTACTCTCCATTCCAGCTACCCTGGCCTTCTTGATATTCGTCAAACATCCTTCTACCTCAGGACCTTGGGATACACAATTTCTCTACCTGGAATGCTTTCCTGCCAGGTGCTTCTTGCCTCTCTCTCTTACTTTTACCAAAGTCTCTGTTTAAACATCACCTAAGACACCGTTTCCCCACAGACCAATCTAAAATAGCAGCCACCACCCTGACTCCCTCCAAACATCCCGTCATCCTTAATTTATTTTATTTCCTCCAGAGGACTTAACACCATGTGACATATCATGTAAGTTTCTCCTACCAGAATGGCTGCTCCAGGACAGCAAGGACTTTTCTTGCCTTGGTCATGTTGTACCCCAAGGCTCAGAATGAATGAATAAATGAATAAATTACTCCCATCTTACAGACAAGAAAACGGAGTACAGAATGATGAAGCTAGCTACCTCTTAGCTAGCACACAGCACATCGGGACTGGAAAACCAGACCATGTCTGTTCCCAACACCTTAATACCCCATGATGGACTTGAGATGGCTTTTCTGCAGGTGGTCAAAAGCAAGGAGGGGGAAAGATGTTGCATGTGCTGGCCCTCTCCCATGTCCTCCCCCTGCCTGATCTGGCCCAGCTCAGCTGCTGTTGGGAAATGGCAGCCTGGCCCACCAGGAAGACTGCAGGAGACAGAGGAAGGAAGGAAAAAGAATGGGGCCCTTCCCATCCCACCACCCTGCTAACACCATCCTGCCATCACCTGCTTCCCAAGACCCAGCTGAGTCCAAGAAGACACCCCCAGGAAGAGGGCTCCTCGGCCAGGAGCCTAGATTACAGCTGATTTCTTACAGGGACTACAGGACTAAAGTCATCAAGGCAATCACAGAGGCAGGGCCAGGTGTCTGGGCTTGGGCCATATGACTTCATCTTTGCTTCTGGTCCAGACCCTTTATTGAATGTACAAAACTGGAAATGTAAAGAGGCAGGTAAGAGCAGCCAACAGCATCAGTCCCAAACACTAAGACACATGAGACATAAGTGGCAATCCATTGGCCCATCGGCCCTTCCTCAGATGCTCACTGGAAATGGACCAGGCAACATGAACATACGAGTGATGGAAACGTACATTTTGAATCAAAATTCTGGAAATGCTTTGTTGGAGACTGTGCATCAGGGAGGAGTGCAGGTAATAATTTTATTATGTAGTTTAGCTCTCTATGCATGGAGTTAACATTCCTCGTGCTACGTCAATTAGCTGTTCTTCCTTTGTGTGCTTTATTCTCTACGTGCGGTCAGGAAATAAAACAGTTCTTGGGGGTGGGGGTGTTGGCCTTTGACTGAGCAGGGGATTTAGAAGTGAGGGATCCGGATTCGAACCCATGAGCAGCTCAATCACTTTTCACGTACTCTCGGAAGTCACTTAAGATTTTAGTCATCAGAATCACCTGTCGGCAAAGGCTATGCAGTGTCCCCTACTGTATTCTTCCAAGACAACAGAATTTTCATCTGGGCTCACAGCTACATGCCTCAGCCTCCCTTGCAGTTGCATGCAGCCATGTGAGTCAGTCCTGGATGTGAGTAGAAGAGATGTGTACGGCTTCCTGCTGTGCCCTTAAAAGGAGACAGGTGGGCCCTCTTTCCTAACTTCCTGCATCCCACTACCTGGAATGTAGAAGTAGTGAGAGGTCAACTTAGACCACATTGATGAGGTCACATCCCAGGGCACTGGCCCCCAACACTAGGCCCCCTATACCAGCCTTAGACTGTCTACATCCACCTTGTTCGCATGACAGAGAAATAAATGCCTACCTTGTTTAAACCACTGTTATTTGGGATGTCTGCAAAGCAGACAAATGTAGAACTTAACTCATATACAACAGACGGTGGCTGGTAAAGCTCCAAGGAAATCACAAGTGAGAACCTTTATACACAAGTGAAGCTCTCTGCAATTGTAGAGAAGACCATCATGGATGTCTGCCATCTGGCCTGATCAATGTCTATTCCCAACTTACTTGTCCAAGTGCAAACCAAGCATCCTTTAGAGCTCCACCCCACCCTTAGGGCCTGTGCTATGTACAGGTGGAGCTGACTCCACCCTCCAGCTCCAGCAGTGACCAATCAGAGCAACAACCAAACCCTCCATCTACAGTAACTGGTTCAGGGACAAGGTCTTGAGCCAAGCTGAGTCAATAAGCATCAGACCCAGGATTTTTGCTGTTAATGCTGAGAAAGAGGAGCTCTTTTTCCCTAAAGCTGCTCTGCTATTAGAAGTATAAGCACAGAGCTGAAGGGCACCTGGGTGGCTCAGTGGTTAAGCATCTGCCTTCAGCCTAAGTCGTGATCCTCGGGTCCTGGGATTGAGTCCCACATCGGGCTCCCTGCAGGGAGCCTGCTTCTCTCTCTGCCTATGTCTCTCTCATGAATAAATAAATAAAACCCTTAAAAAAAAAAAAAAAAAAAAGGACAGAGGTGCTGGAGGCCATGTTGGCACCACTTGGGAAAGGAGCCAAGGCAGAGAAAAGCAAAACTAAGAGACACATTTCTGATGACATATCTGAACACCTAGATTCTGCTGTGCCTGAAGCCCTCTGGGTCTTAAACTTTCCAGAAAAATGAACAAATAATTTTTTTTCTTTTTTTGGCAAAAGCCAATTTTATTTTATTTTATTTTTTTTTTTAATTTTTATTTATTTATGATAGTCACACAGTGAGAGAGAGAGAGGCAGAGACACAGGCAGAGGGAGAAGCAGGCTCCATGCACCAGGAGCCTGACGTGGGATTCGATCCCGGATCTCCAGGATCGCGCCCTGGGCCAAAGGCAGGCGCTAAACCGCTGCGCCACCCAGGGATCCCGCAAAAGCCAATTTTAACTGGATTTTCTTTCCCTTACAATTAAATCATCCTAACAATACAATCATTGCTACTGCTCTTATCAGGATCATTACTTTAGACCAGGAATTGGCAACGTGGCCCTAGATCTAGCCCACCGCCTGTTTTGTAAATAAGGTTTTACTGGAACCCAGCCATGCTCCCTCCTTTATATATTATTTATGGCTGCTCTCATGCTGCAATGGCAGAACTGAGTCGTTGTGACAGAGAGTACGTGATGCAAAAAGGCAAAAATCTGGCCCCTTACAGAAGACGTGAGGTGATGCCAGCATTACCCCAGTTGTTAAACCCAGCTGACCCAGGCAGCATGGGTTGGGCATGAAGCTCTCCTGTGCCCAGGGACTTGCAAGCCTGAAGCTGCACAGAAGGGCAGGTGACAAACAAACTTACCAAAAGGAAGGCGCGCACAGTGGGGATCTTGTTGAGCTCCACAAGCAGCCGCAGGGCCTTCTCATGGTTGCTGCAGTATTCCTCATATACGCAGAACTTGTCCTTCTGCAAGACAAGGACAGAGCCTGTGAGAGAGAGCCTGTGGCAGGAAAGCAGACGCTCTGAGATGTGCCGACAGCTGGGCCAGCCTGGGAGGAACCCCATGACCACACAGCAGGAGGGACCTCGGGTAAGGTGGCTCCCACTCACTGTCGGCCTCACAGCCTCTAGTCCTGCCCCGAATCTGCAGCCAGAAGCCTGAGGAACCCTTTCAGGAAGCAGCAAGTCCCAGGATCAAGTGTGCAGACTCAAGCCAGCAGCCTGGGCCTGCCATCCTGGCTCTGCATTTCCAAACGTGAACTCGGGCAAGTTACCTGGCCTCTCTGTGCCTCTGTTTCCTCATCGGGAAGGAGGAGTTACTAATAGCCCTTAATTCATGGGGTTGTTAGAGGGATTAAATGAGTTAAAACAGGGATGCCTGGGGTGGCTCAGCAGTTGAGCGACTGCTTTTGGCTCAGGGTGTGATCCCAGACTCCCGGGATCGAGTTCCATATCGGGCTCCCTTCATGGAGCCTGCTTCTCCCTCTGCCTGTGTCTCTATCTCTCTGTGTCTCTCATGAATAAATAAATAAAATATTTAAAAATAAATAAATAAATGAGTTAAAACATAAGGCTGTAGTATATAGTAAGTGCTCAATAAATGTCCACCATTAGTATTAAAGTACAAGCCAGACTGTGTCACACCCTTGCTTGAAAACCCCCTGGTAGTATCCTTATGCTACAAATGAAATCCAACACTTGATTATGAATTTCAAGGGCCAGATAATGTGACCCTGCCTTCCTTTCACCTCACCTCACTGGCCTTCTATCTACTCCTTGAATTTACCAGCCTCTTCCTACCTCAGGGCCTTGCACTGCCATACCTTCTACCTAGAACATTCTTCCCCCAAGCCTGGCCACTCCCCAAACTCAGCTTCCACCTCCTCAACCAATACCTGGATTACTCCAGCTAAAGTAGCCAGCCAGGAGTAGTCTGAATTATTCAGATTATCAGTTTATGTCTTTTCCCAAATAGCAGTCAGCTACCCAAAGGCAGGGACCACATCCGTCTTACGGAGGTATTCTCTAACCCCGGCACAATGTCTGGCACACAATAGGCCCTCTGTGAACACTCAGCAAATAGTTAAGTTAAACACCTACTGCTGGTTAAGTTAAACACCTACTATGTGCGGTGCCCCACATATATGAACCTGAAATGTGTAGAGAAGGCTCAGGAATGTGTGAGAAAGTAGATCGCTGGTTGCGGCCACACAGCAGCACAATTTTGAGGCAAGGGGATAGTTTTCTTGACCTCCAAATGCCCCTCCACTGGACTCTTTCCAATTTAGAGGTCACCTGTGGGTCACCAGGTCTGTAACCGTCAGCTGGGGCCTCTGGGAACAGCAGGAAGCTCTGCACTGAACACTCTCAGTTCCAAAAGGCTCACAGAACACCACCTCCCAACGCAACAAACCCTAAACAAGGATGTCCTGGGTAAGGCCACTGGACAGGAAGGGCTGAAGGGCTCTGACCTTGGGCTGGGGGTTGGGCAGGAGACCCCAAGAAACTAAGGAAGGAAGAGGTGGGTCTGCAAAGCAAGCAACTCATCTTGTTTCTAAACAAACCCCCAGTCATCCTGCCGATGGTGGCTGCAGGAAAGAGAAAACCAAAGAGGAGGGAGAATGGGTTTCAGAATCAGTAAGCTACCCCTCCAGGCTCAACCCTGAAGGTTCTGGGTGTGCAATCTGAGCAGACGCCCTAAACAGTGAAGGGCCCACAGCCAGAGCCGCTGGCCGGCACCGGGTGTGTGCTGAGCACTTAGTACCTGCCACACGCTGCTCTCTTGCAATGAGGGCACCCTCATCTACTCCTCACAATAACCTGGCAGGTAATTACTCTACCTGCCCCATTTGCACAGGGGAAAACCAAGGAAAAGTCACAGGCCCAAGGCCTCATGCCGCTCAAGGAGTGGGGAGCTATCCTTATGTCTGTTTTTGTAGATGAGGGAACTGAAGCAGGGAGAGGTGAAGCTTGTCCAAGGTCACCCACTACTTAGGGAGCACGGGGCTGGGTTTCCGACCCAGGTGGTCTGGTTCTAGAGGCACTCTAAGCTTTTTCATCATTACCTGCAGCACCACACACACCCCAAGCTTAGGTGGTGGATCTGTGACTTGAGATTTGGCCCCTTTGGCATTCCCTTCCCCACGGAAAGGCACTGCGCAGTCCAGGAACTATGGTAGGCCCTGACCCCACCACCCCACCACCCCCATAGGTCTTCCTTCTCATCTGTGTTCTGTCCATCACCTCCCCCTTCATCCCCCCACACCCTTGAGCTCCACGGCGGTGGGGGGGGGGGGGCAGGGTTTGCATCTGCCGGGGTCACTGCCATAGTGCCAGTGGGGACTGGAGTCCCTGGTGGCGAGTGGGCAACATGACTACTTGATGAATGAAAGCAAGAAAGCAGAAGGAACTGAAAGAGGCCCAACAGGCCTCCAACCAGCCCCACCCTTCTTCCAGATAACCCTGATCTACCACAACTGCAGCCTTGGCTCTTCACTGGACCATGTCTTGTTTTACCCACCCAGCATCCATTCCCCCTTCTTCTGGTCATGGCCCCAAATTTTTCCCCTGGAGCCACCTCCTCACTCTGAGCCCACTGAGCCTGCCCCACTCCCAGGCACAGGCACCACAAGTGAGCATATGACCCAGGCCAACCCAGAGAGCAACCTGTCCTGGCAATGGTGGCCATGAGCCCTCAAAGACTCACATTGGAATTACTGTGGAGAGAAACTCTCTTTGAACTGTCACTGCTGAGCTGGCAAAGTGTCAGCCTAAAACTGCTGAGGACCACCTCTGCTACTCTGTGAGGCACACACCCACAACCCCTCAAGGATGAAGCCAACAGAGGAAATCAGACCTAAAGATAAAAACCAAGTCTTGAAAACACCATATGCGGCCCTGGATCCAGCTATGCCTAAAGCCCACTCACTGGAATATTCCATTTGTATGAGCCATAAAGTCTTTTTGTTTGTTCAAGCTTATTTGAACTGGTGTTTTTGTCACTTGCAATGAAGAAAGTCCTAATAAATGCACACTCTAAAAGGGGAAAGAAAATGAAAAACTGGACCCAAGCCCTGTGAAGTGACAGGGTCTCGCTGTCCATCTTCATCTTCATCTGCACGATGAAAAGGTTGGGTCAGAAAGCAGAGGCCAATCTGTTTACTGTCACATGCCAACCCCAACTGATGAGTAGCACTGGCTGCAACACTGGTGAGAAGATTTCTGGAGCCCCCCAGGGAGCCCGGAGGCAGAATGCTGTGACTGATTAGTGATGTCTGCTATGGCTACAGGCAAGGAGAGTAAGTGATAAGATTGCAGCAGGTTTGCCATTCCTCATACCCTGAGCCCCTTCTGTGACGTGCTCTGCAATGTCATCCTCTCCTTCAGCTTGCAAAAAGGCCAGGGGACCAAAGGCTTGAGGCTTTGAGTAGTTAAATTTAGCAAATGGCAACACCCCCTCCTCTAAACCATGCCCAGCTCCCTCACTCCCCTGCCCTTCGTTGAGCCCAGTCCCAGCTGTATCCCAGGCCCAAGATCAGGCATATATGGAAATGCTGCTTTTGACAGCTAAGAGCCCAAGCATTCAGTTTCCTTGTAGGGGCCCTACAGGGGGCTCTGATTATTGTGCCAAGAAGAAACGGACAAGCAGTTGTGCACACACAGATGTGATGGGTGGAGAACGTGTGGCTGAGGGTTTGGGCTGTGAAGGAGGAGAAATGGACAGGTGCCAGCTGGGGACAGCTGGGGAAGAGGGTTGAGCCCCCAGGGAGGGTTTAAGGACTGTCAGAGGTGATGGCTGCTGTCCACAGTACCTAGGGAGTGACACATACTCCACAGAGACCATCTGCTCCAAACCACTCACTTCACACCCCAAAAGACTAAGACTCAGAGAAGGGAAGGAGCTGACCATGCAGACATCTCCAGCACAGAGGGGAGCATGAGATCCAGGTCTCACTTTTGCAATGGTTTCTCCAACTTCTCATCCGCCTGTCCACACAGCCTGGGATGTCCAGAACACATGACCTCCCTGCTCAAAACCTACAACTCTTAGAATAATATCCCTCTAGGATCTGCCCCCATGGAATCCCTGCACTGCCTCCATCACTCAATTCTGCTCCAGCCACACCAATTCTGCCTGCCTTCCTCCCAGGTACATGCCTGTTCCCCTTTCAGAGCCTCTGCCCTTGGTAGCCTCTTTCTCTGGAATGTTCCTTCCCAAGATCATCCCATTTCACCACGTTCCAGAGAACTGCCCTGACCAGGGTTGCCAGATAAAATACAAGATATTGAGTTGAGTTCAAAGTTCAGATGAACAACAAATCATTTCTTAATATAAGTACATCCAAAATAGTGCACTATTTTTTAACAGTAGTATGTTAAAAAAATTATCTGTCATTTACCAAATTTATTCCGATGTCCCGGATATTCTTGTTTGTTCAATCTAGAAACCCTGCCCCTGACTTCCCAATTTCAAACAACCTCGAGCAGAGTCATTCTTTGCCACCTCTTTATTTCATATTCTTCACAACCCGTGACACCATCTGAAATGGCCTTCTCCATTTCTCCAGCCTATGAGCCTCACAGCAGGAGGAATAAATCCATCTTATTTAGGGCAGCAGCCTCAGAGCCAAGTACAGTGCCTGGCACCCAGTAGGTATCTCATATGTAATCAGGAAACTTATCATATAAGATGGTGAAAAATGTAAGCCCTGAAGCCAGACAGCGATGTTTCCAAATCCGAGCTCCAATTCTCACTGGCTGTGTAAGCTTGCATTATGACTTACCCTCTCTGGGTTTCAGCTCCCCTATTTTCAAAGTGAGAACAATAGTAGTACACACAGTTGAAGGCTGTTGTGAAGTCTTAATGAATGAAGATATGTAAAGCACTTAGAACAGTGGCCAGCATAAAGGGAATGTGTGTGCTAGTTTTGTGATCAACTCAGGAGTCTGAGGTTGGGTTTTAGGGTGCCCACACCCTCCTTCCTCCAGCCATCCCCTCACTATTCCAAGCAACTTGGCAATCCTGCAGGAAGACAGAGGCTATTATGAAAAGTATCTGCCTCTCTGACCAGCAGCTTAGGTAGGAACCTAAGACGCCCTCGAGGGTCCAGGGGTGGCCAAGCTGGGACTCATACCCAGGTCTGTCTGACTCAAGTCCATCCTCTTGGCACTGGCTACCCACATTGCTCCCTCTGCTGCAGAAGGCCCCTGCCAGACTAGGAGGTCATGGGAACCCCAGGACACAGTCATTCAGCAAGGAGCCCTGAAGAAAAGGGAGCCACGCTCTCTGTGGCTTGAGGGGAGGCAGAGCCAGCTAAATCCACCACTAATCTGCTGGAACTGAACTGATTCCCATTGCTCCTGGGAGCAGAGGCTGCACCTGCCCTGCCTGCCACCTGCCTCTCCATCCCCCAGATAGGCCTGCCGAGGATGCCGGGGAGGAAGCCCACTTCCCCAGAGTCGCAGGCTCCAACAGGGGCCGGGTCACCATACTTACAAATCTTAAGAAAACATTCCCAAGTTCATGCTGAGACTGAGGCTCAGGGTGTAAACAATACTCCAAGGCAGCCAAGAAATCCTTATGAACTTCCAAGATGTCTTCGATGTTCGAGAACAGGATCTATAAGGAAAAGTGAAGCCCGAAGATTGTGTTAATCAAGGCACAGAGGGGGAGCAAAATCAAGCATTAAAAAAAAAAGAAAAGACATAACCCACGGTGTGAATGAGGATATAATGCAACAGGCACTCTGATACACTGGAGCCACTTTACCACTAATAAAAATAATGCTAAAACAAACTATGGCCAACATTGATCACACAGGATTAACGCTTAATCCTGTGCTAAGAACTTAACATGCATTTATGGCACCTAATGCTCATTGCAACCCCACGAGATAGAGACTACTGTCATTCCCCATTTATAGAAGAGCAGGGACCCAAAGTAAATTAACATTCTCAAGGCCACACAGCCCAGTAAGCAGCAGAACTGAGTTCACACTCAGCATGCAGAGAATGTAATATAAGACATTTGTCACAGTTTTCATAGTGGCCAACCAGCACATCCAATCATAAGACTGATTTTTAAAATGATGAGGGTAGTTCCATGTACCTATTAAAATGCTGTGGCAAAAGAAAATATGATAGGGAAGGATGTCCAAGATATGCCATGTGAACTTACACAAACAATATATAAGTGCTTTTTCCCCCATATGAGTCTACAAAGTTTGAGATGCCACATCAGGGTACAATTTGATCCATTAATTCTATATTTTAGAATTGAGCCTGTCCATCAGTGGTCTACAACAAGGGACAACCGTGTACCCCAGGGGATGTTTCCCAATGTCTAGGGACATCAGTGGCCATCACAAATTGCAGGTAAAGATGCTACCAGCATCTCATAGGCAGAGGCTAGGGATGCTTTCGACACCCTACAATACACAAGACAGCGCCCCACCCACAGCAAAGAATCATCCAGCCCAAGATGTTAATAATGCCAAGGTGAAGAGCCTGGTGGATAGCCAAGGACATACTATAGCCTTATTTACATATTATAGCTTTATTTGCAAAAGCAAAACACTGGGGAAAAGGCACACGTCCAAAAGGGGGACTCATCAAATACTTAAATGAACTGGACTGGTTATAATTAAATATATTGTACATGCTGAAATACTATGCAGTCTATGAAAAGAATCTGCAAATCCTGGGATGATCCTTAATATATATTACTAAGTGGGGGTGGGGTGGAGAATCATGGTGCGAAGCAAAATTCTAGCATGGGCCCATTTGTGTTTAAAAAAAAAAAAGGAGGGGGGATAGGATGCCTGGGTAGCTCAGTCGGTTGAACGTCTGCCTTCAGCTCAGGTCATGATCTCAGGTCCTGGGATTGAGCCCCCCATCAGGTTCCCTGCTTACCAGAGGGGTCTGCTTCTCCCTCTCCCTCAGTCCCTCCCTCCCTCCACTCGTGCTCTTGTTCTCTCTCTCAAAAAAAAATGAATAAATAAAAATTAAAATTAAAAGAAAGGCAATCCTCTGTAGGCTGGCAGAAGGAGAGACTAACTGAATGAAGCATCGAGCTGGCAACTAAAGGGACCTTGGGAAAGAGAACTAGGAGCTCTTTATTTACTTAAATTCCTTCTGAACTGCATAAAATTCTTTTACCCTTTTTTTAATAAGAGGTATATTTTTTGAAATTTAATTTCAGAGAAGATACCCCATGGTTCAATGAACAGAACACAGTACAATGAATCCAGTGAAGGGCTCTTCCCCCACCCATCCCAGGGAAAGGGGGGGAGGGGCAGGGGGGTTGCTCACAGCAGGGGTAACCAGTGTCACTAAAGGTTTCTGTTTCCCTCTAGGGTTCCTTCCTCCTTCCTTCAGCAAATACTGACTGAGCACCTGCTGTTTGCCAGGCACGATTAGAGGCCCTGGGGGGATACAGTGGGGCATAGACACGTGCATGCGTCCGTGACATTCTAATACAAGGGGACAGACAACAAGCAAAGAACTAAGCTAGAATATTCTAGAGGGTCAGAAGCACTAAAGACAAAAGGAAAACGTGGAGGGAGTCCCAGGGTGGGGCAGAGGGCCAAGGACAGCCACTCTGAGAAGGTAACATGTGAGCCAAAGACCTCAAGGAATGAAGACCAACCTGGGGGACCTTTGGAATGCACCAGAAAGTCTGCAGAGGGAGATGGCCTGAGGGTAGGCAGGTCAGGTAAGTATGAGGGCTGGAGGCCTTTCCTCAATGGCTGCATTGTGAGAGGGTGAGGGAGTCTCTTCCCCACCTCACCCTGGGGGACACTCATCCGGGAAGGTGGTTGGAAGAATCACCTGCACCATCTCATTATTCTTCTTGTCTGGTTCACATGGTTGAATCAGTTTATGTTAAAGACCCACAGGATAGATCCTATTGCCATACTTCTTCAAGGGATGACTCCAAAACTTCAAAATAAATATCTGTCTCCTGAGTGTATACCCAAGAGAGCCTGTGTCCACCAAAAGGCATACATAACCATGGTCATAAAAGCCCAGAACTGAAAATAACTCAAATATCCACCAACAGGAGAACGCATGGTCAATTAAGGGACACTGTACTAGGGATGATGAGCCAGCAATTACAGAGACTGGATCAGAGCCGCACATAACAGCCCAGGCAAATCTCACACACATCACAGTGAGCAAAAGGCACCAGACATGAAAGAGCTCACTTTTATCTAAGGCTCACAAACAGGCAAAACTAATCAATGGTTTACCTTTGGGGAGGGGGCATTTACAAGGAAGGGGACACAGAGGAGCCCGTGGGGGCAGGAGATGCTCTGTCTTCATTGAGTTTGCATTTATAGGCCTGTTCATATGTGAAACAGCATCACGTTCGATACTTAGAATGCACCCTTTACTGTGAGTTAGAGCTCATGACAGAAGTAATTTCTAAAAAAACTAATAAATTACAATTTAAAGTTCTAGTGATTTTTAAATTGCAATTAAAAAAAACAAAAAATAAATAAATTGCAATAAATAAATGAATTGTGATAAACACACATAATAAATAAATAAGCCCTCGGTAAATATTTGCTGAACGAATGAATGCATGCATAAAATGCTTAAATCCCAGCACTATCAGGGACCAGCCAGGCAGTGACCATGAGCGGGTCTCTTAATATCTAAAGCCTCAGCTTTCTCATCCAAATAACTGGACTCAGAATTATCCACTGTGGGCAGCCCAGGTGGCTCAGTGGTTTAGCGCCGCCTTAGGCCCAGGGCATGATCCTGGAGACCAGGGATCGAGTCCCATGTTGGGCTCCCTGCATGGAGCCTGCTTCTCCCTCTGCCTGTGTCTCTGCCTCTCTCTCTCTCTCTCTCTCTCTCTGTCTCTCATGAATAAATAAATAAAATCTTTAAAAAAAAAATTATCCACTGCAAGGTTACTGCCCAGACTGGCCGAGAATGGGGGGAGGGGGGGGAACATCCTGTTTGACCAAGTCCTTTGTGTGCTGTACATGTCGGGCACCTCTGACACCCACCCACCCTGTCTCCCTCCTCCCCCGGACCAGGACCCCGGAGCCCCAAGAACTAAAGGCAGCTTCCCAGAGAGTGAGGTCACGCTAGAAAGCCAAGCCTGGGGACTGCAGGGGCCTCCTCCATGCACACAGAGGGCCTATTGACGTCCTCCCGAAACTCCCCAGAGCCACAGCCAAGACGAAGGCCGGACCCAATTACTCAACTGCTCTGCCTTGACACTCAATGCCCAGAGCAGGGGCACAGGCCAGGGCTGCCAAGAGGGCAGCTGGAGGTGCCAGGCTCCCAGGGGCACTTGGGAAGGGATTTTCTGCTGGCTCCACGCCAGGAGGCCTGGCACAGAGAAGGCTGGAAGACAGGATGGCCATGGTGAGCGAGGAGACAAAGTCTTGAGGCTGCGTCCTCTGATGTCTGCCAAGCGCAGCTCACTCTGGGGCCCCAGACCCCCCAGGGGCTGCAGGGAGCAAGCTGTGGGAGGGCAAAGCCAGCGGCCAGCAGGGTGGATGCACCTCCCACTCTGCCCTCTGAGCATCACCGCCTCCCCTCCCCTCCCCCCACCCCCGGGAGCAAGATACAGAGCAACAGGTCAGTCTGCAAAGGGCCGGCCCAGCAGTCCACACCTTGACGTTCTCCTCTGTGAGGCCTTTCTCCACGGAGTCCGCCACATTCTGCCGGATGCGATGCAGGAATGCCTAGAGGAACAGAAGCAGGGAGAGGTGAGTATCCAGGCCTCCGATCCACCCCGCCCCAAGGCCTGAAAGGAGGGCCACAAGTTCAAATGCCACCTGGGCGGATCCGGGAAGCATCACAGCACAGGGACATGGGCAGGGAACAAGGAGAAGCCTACCCAGCTTCTGCATGGAACAAAACAGGAATATATCCCTCACCCCCATGCAGTCAACCAATGTTTACTGAGCACCTCCGACCCCAGGCCCTGTGCAGGGAGCACGGTGAAGCCCTGCCCTCAGGGAGACACACTCCCATCTGCTTCCTCACCCATGGCACTCACTCTGACGAGAATGCATTTCCCTTGTTTTCCTTTTTTCAAAAATTTAAAAAAAATTTTTTAACTTCTAAATAATAACACATCCATATGGTTCAAAAGTCAAAATTATAAAAAGTCAAAAATACGACAAGTGTTTCTCCTACACGTGGGGCCCTAGGGCATCTAGTCCCTCCGCACCCCCCTGGCGAACCACAGCTTTGTCTCGGGTACCCTTCCAAAGAATCTTCATGCAAAAATAACAAATGGGAATATACAGACATGTACACACACATGCGCGTGCACGTATTTTCATTTTTTCCCTTTTTTACACACCAGAAAAATAGCAGCATACCCAGGACATGCTGTATCTGCTTTTCCCACTTAATCCTGCTTACAGATCCTTCCTCTCCTTAACGGGGAACCTCCTCGTTCTTTTTTACAGCTGCCCGGGATCCTGCTGTACGGATGGACTGCAGTTGTCCTGCCACTTTTTTCAGGGGCTCAGAACAGAGAAATCATTTCTGTCCTCTGTGATGTGACACATGACGATGGGGGGGGGGGGCGCGCGGGGGGGTTGGGGACCGTGGAGAGCTGGCAAGTGCATCCTATTGAAGGGGATGGCCGCTTCTCCTTCCCAAGTGTGGTCAGGTGGGAAGGTGGGTGGGCCCAGTATCACCAGGTATTCTGGGCCTCTTTTCAACAGAAGCCAGAATTTAATTTGTTTTGTTTTGTTTTTTAAGCAAAGTCTCCCAGTTTTTACATATTGGCAAAATACTGGTAGTTTTTGTGAAGAACTGGATTTTAGGGGGTCGAGAGTGAAAGTGGGGGTACCAGAATGGAGGGGTGCAGCCAGGCTGATGAGAAATGACAAATGACAGTGGCCTGGCCCTCATGCGGGTAGCACAGAGCTGGCAGGAGAGGAACTACTGACAAGAACCGTGGACTTGGGGTACCTGGGTGGCTCAGCTGCTGAGCATCTGCCTTCAGCCCAGGACATGATCCTGGAGTCCCAGGATTGAGTTCCACATCGGGCTCCCTGCATGGAGCTTGCTTCTCCCTCTGTCTGTGTCTCTGCCTCTGTGTGTGTGTGTGTCTCTCATGGATAAATAAATAAAATATTTAAAAAAAAAAAAAAAAGAACCATGGACTTGAATGTGAGGATGGGTGGATGGAGGATGGGAGGCGCGCCTGGGAGAGACTGAGGCCAGTCCCACACAGCCAACCTTGCCTGGTCTGCCTGGCTGCAGGCTAGATAGAGCATGTCTCATGTGACTGTGCTTGTCTGGGGAGATCTCTGACAGAAGGACAGCCCAGGATGGAGGAAAGCAGGGGGAGGCAGGCAAAGGGGAGGCTGGCCTTCCAGAGACGGCTGTTAGATCCTTCTCCATCACCCAAGGGATGTCGGTGGCTGTCCGGGGGCACTGGCCACCCGCAGACTCAGGTTTCCCAGTAGGCGGTGCACGGGTGCTTCACGCAGCGGTCACGGAGCCAGGCAGCCGTGCCTCTGGCTGCACGCACCGCACAGCAGTCTCCGCCAGGTCCCCTCGGCCCTTGTTTATGTCCCCAGCCTGAATTCCTTCCCTGAAGACTCCACATCTCCATCTGGATGTCCAGGAGCCTCACAATCTAGTTCCTGATCCTCCCTCCCAACCCACAGCACCACTGGCTCCAGCCAAAACCCCCCAGCCGTCCCTCACCCTCGACCCCTCTTTTTCTCTGGTGCCCACCTCCATCCATCAGCTTCACCTTCAATAGGTATTAAAAATCCAACTTCTTCCCTCCACCTCCACGGCCACCCCTCCCCAGTCCAAGGCACCATCTTCTCTCGCCTCCACTAATGCAATCACCTCCTCCCTGTTCCCCCTCATTGCCCCCAAAGTCCTTTCTCCACACACAGCCAGAGGAATCCTGTTAAATATGTAAATCAGATCTTGTCAATTCACAGCTTAAAATTCTCCATGGCTTCCCCTGGCTTCCTGCTACACTTAAAAAAAAAAAAAAAAAAAAAAACAACCACCTAAAATCCTTCCACAGCCCATAAGGCCCTTAATCTCTCACCTCACCATCCAGCGTCCCATCACCCCACACCTCAATAATCTTCAGCCCCACATCATTCTATCTCTTCCACCTGCCAGGAGACATTCTTGCCTCAGGACCTTTGCAGATGCTGTTTTTACTAGCAGGATAGTCTCCCCAGCTCTGCCATGTGCCAGCTCCTCATCCATCAGGCCTTAGTTCAAAGGTCACCTTCTCCAAGAAGCCCTCCTTGTCTTCATACACTTCCCACCTTCCCATCTTGCATTAAAAGTCCATCTGACAGATGAAAAGTGAGGTTAGGCGATCTACACCAGGTGCTAAGGGAAAGGCCAAGATAAGAAGGGAGCATGGCTGAGATGAAACCTTTACCCCAATCCAATGCTGAAGGCCAAGTTTGGAAATGGACACTGTGTGTTTAAGCCAGAGATCCTCTTCCTTCCTGCTGTGTAACTTCAGGAAAAGGCATTAGCCTCTCTGAGCCTCAGTTTACTATTCCCAGATACGGGGATCATAGCAATACCATCCCACCTTTCAGAATGCAACAGGATAAAGTGAATGGAAACCCCATGAGGACAGGGAGCTTGCCTCTCTTGTTCCGAGCTGTATCCCCAGATTCTATAGTAGTGCCTGGCACACAGCAAGCCCTCAGAAATCAAAGGAAGGGATGGGATGTGCCTGACACACAGCAGGAGCCTGCTGGAAGCCTGCTGACCCTTCCTTTTAAAGGACAACGGGTGGAGGGACACGAGTCCTAGAAGATGCTTCAGCAAGGCAGTGCTGCTGCTGGGAAGGCCGGCCTCCAGCCTCCTCAGACTGGAGGGAGACAAAGGCCTGCCGGCCCAGCACCGCTGGGGACAGCAGGAAGCTGGGAGTGCTGGCCTCGATTGAGGCTTCCTGTCCTGGTTTCTTCCAGCAAGCAAAGCCACTGCTATTGTGCTGGGACAATGAGAGGCTCGGGCCACCCACAGAGGAGCCGCAAACAGGCCTGCGTGATGGGCACCATGGACAGCTCGTGACCCGGAAAGAATGGACAGGCAGGGGCTCTGGGCCCAGCCCTGGTGCTGCCCAAGGCACGACTGGCTTTTCCAGGCGGTGCCAATGGCCTCGGTGCAGGCGGGGTGGTTTAGAGGGACCCTCAGGGGCGACTCCTCGTCCAAGTCTTGACAGCTCTGGAACGCTCAGCCAAAAGCAGCTCTGTCTTGGGAACCTCCCTTAGAGCCGAGGCCATTCTCAGGATTCCCAGGGCTGCCTGAGACCCCGGTTTGGCCCGGCAATCTTCGTCCCTGTGGAGTCCTTGCCACACTGCTGCCTGGGCCACTGCCCCCACATCTGTCTGAGTCCCCCTCTGCTGATGATGATGATGACAATGATGATGGGATATGTGAAGGATTCGGAAAAGGATAGAGAAAAACCCAATCAACATCCACAAACCTAGCTTTGGCAAATCTTAGCATTTAAATCATTTTCTAAAAGAAATTCATCAAATCTGGTGGAGGTGCAGATGGGGAAGGGGCACGAGGGAGCCCTGGGAGGTGCTGGAAATGTTCTACTTATTAGTCTGAGCGGGTTACTTGGGCCCATGCATATGCAAAGCCTCATCAGTGTGTACTTTATCCATGCGCTGCGTGAATATCAAGCCTCAGTGCATAACGGGAAGAAATGAATCACGGCAGAAGGAGGTAAGCCACTTGTGCACCTGCCCTCCCGCAACGCACCCCCCCATCCTGGATATGGTGCGCCTCCTTCCCACGCATGCCCCCTGCCCACTTTTCACACACATGTGAATGGACAAGCAATAAAGAACACAGTTCTGCGTGCTTACAGCGTTTCTGTAACTGACGTTTCAGCAACTTGCTTTTCTCACTCAACATCACATCTTCTACATTCGTCCACATTGTTGTGTGCACCTGACAGCACCTGCCATCCAGACCCTACCCATGTGTCTCAGTCCCTACCCCCAGAGTGCACACCATGCACCCCTTCCAGCTTTGTTGTTCACTTTGTTGCTGAGTTTTTTTTTTTTTTTTAAGATTTTATTTGTTTATTCATGACACAGAGAAAGAGACAGAGAAAAAGAGAGGCAGAGACACAGAGGGAAAAGCAGGCTCCATGCAGGGAGCCTGACGTGGGACTCGATGCCAGGTCTCCAGGATCACACCCTGGGCTGAAGGCGGCACTAAACAGCTGAGCCACCCGGGCTGCCCTGTTGCTGAGTATTTAAAAGTACAGCACCCACTACTAGGAGGCAGAAGTTGAGGTTGTTTCAAATGTCCTTATGATAAACAGTGCTACAGTGAGTAGGTCCATGGGCCCAGGTTCTCCATATCCTCAAAATGTCAATCTCTTGAGGTGCAAGTCCCTCTGGATGTACAGCCAGGCGTGGAATGGGTGGCCAGAGTTTAGAGACATGTTCAACTTGACTAGTGAACACCGAACGGCTCTCTGACAGGATCATACCCAGCCACACTCCAACCAGCAGTGGATGAGAGTCTCCACAACTCCAATACCAGGATAAGATCCACACACTCTCATTCTTTCAGGTAACAAATATGTGCTGAGAATTGTACAGTCCCATCCTAAGTTCATTTCCTACCCCACAATCAGCTTCTGGGGTAGGTATTTTGGTCTCAGTCTTCGGATGAGAAAAACTGAGGCCCAGAGGATGAGTCACCTAACAGAAGTCATCTAACCAGAAGTCAAAAGAGCAAACCCAGGACTGTCTGACTCCCACTTCCTGCTCAGAGGGGACCAGACAAGCTGCTCATTGGCCCCCAAGTGTCTCCAGGGCTCCCAGATGCGGCATGATTGATGGGTGATGTCTGCCATAGCTGTGGAGATGGCAGGGGTAGTGGGGCTGTGTGTTTGCCATCTCCAGAGAGCTCCTACTGGGTGGAGGAAACCAGGGAGCATGGGAGATGCTAATCTGAGGTCAAGCAAAAAGTTGGTGACAAAACACAGATCAGAACCAAGTCTCCTGATGTCAGGCTCACACCTGTCCCACTTTGCCTTAGGGCAGTGGTTCCCAACTCCAAAGTGATTCTATCCTCCAGAAGAGAGGACAGTGACTGCAGATACCCGGGGTTGTCACGACTACTGGGTAGAGATCACGGATGCTGCTAAACATCCTATGATGCCCGGGATGGGCCCCACCAAGATGCAGGTGGCCCCAATGTCAGTAGTGCCAAGAGCCTCTTACTAAAACCTAGAGAGACAAAGAGACGAGGTGCTATAGGACGAGGGCTCCTCCCACCCATCACTCAGCTGCAGTGAGCCGGTCTCCTTTTGTCCCGTGAACGCACCGGGCCTGTCCCCCACCAGGCCCCCGTGGTGGCTGCTCTGTGCTGAGGGAGCTTTCTTCCCAGGCACTCAACCAGCAGGGGAGACCCCTCCTCAGAGAGGTCTCCTCTTAGACCCAGAGAAAGCAGAGTCTCGCCACATTCTCCACAGCCCTCGGAAGCCTGTCACCCTTCCCAGAATTGATCAAGATGAAGTCACGTATGTACCGCACCGTCTGGTAGCATGTCCCCCACATGGTGTGAACAGTCTCGGGGCAGAAGGCGGTTTCATTCACCTCTGAGGAAAGGGGCCCTCAAGATGCTCCAGAAGTAACAGGTACAGCTAACAGTAACCATAACAGTAATCGTGATAAAACATTGACTCTTGTTTATTATTACCATCCCTTTCATCTTTGAGCCCTATTATGTGTCAGGTACTGTGCTGTTTTAATCCTCAGGCAATCGCAAGAGGTAGGTAGAGGTAGGTACTATTATTACTGTACCCATTTTACAGAGGGGGGAACTGAGGCCTGGTGCAGGAGAGAGCTTTCCCAAAGCCACACAGCTAGCAAGGGGCAGACCTGGGCCTCTAACCCAAGCAGTCTGGTCTGGGATAAGTGCCCAGGCTACCCCCAACACACATCATCAATGAGTAACTATAGACAACAAGCCACATAAGCATAAAGCAGGGAGCAGCTGCCCCTCGGGGTGCCTCTGGGGAGCTGCCATCTGTCTGGAACCTGCAGTCACCGCCTGGGGAGGATAAATCTTTCCCTGGAGATAAAAAGGATAGAAAGATGTCTCCAAGTCACTCTCTGAGACTGATGCCAGCAACCTGATCACAGAGGGGAGGGGGCTCGGCCGCCCCCAAGGACATCCCTGCCGTGGCCAGGGTGACCTCACCAGACATATGGTGAAACTGGAGAGGGCCGGGGGACCGGCCAGACATGAGGCTGCCCCACCCCAGACGACAGCAAGGACGGAGGAAAGGGGGACCCATCCCCCCACCTGGACTGGGTGGCCAGGGGCCAGGGAAGCAGAGTGTCACAGAAGAGCAGGGCTCTTGAATCCCAGCAGTACTAATAAAACAGGAATAACAGCAACAGAGTGGGGGTTGCATGGCCTGCTCCACGCAGCCCCACAGGCCAGAGTCTGGGGACACCCCTCAAATGCCCACTGACTCCTTCGAATGCCCAAATCCTATGCTCTATCCATTCAAGTTCTGGGCATTTATGCCATGGCAAAAATAAATAAATCTCACATATGACATTGAGATTTAAGTTTAGTATCTGATTTATAATTCTATCACTTAGTGTTTAGTTATTAAATAAACTGTTCATCACCACAAAGGACGATCATGCTAGAAATGGTGTTCAGAAGTCCATTTAATAGTATGGACAAAGGCTATTGATGTATCTAATGGTGGGGGGGGAAAAACAAGTACCAGAATACATAAAATATGATCTCATTTTCAGTTAAATGAATCATCTCTACATAAGCACAGAAAAAAGACGTGTGAAAGGATAAAACCCAAACTGTGTGAGAATATGGCTGAGGTTACTAGTTGTCCCCTACTATCTGGTCTCCCCTTTCCCTTTAGAAACAGAATCCAAGATTTTAGAATAAAGACATTTCCCAGCTTCCCTTCAGCTAGGTATGGCCATGTGGCTAAGTTTGGGCTAGTGGGCCATAAGCGGAGGCATCACATACAATATCTTGGAAGTATCCTTGGGGATAGGAAGAACAGGCGGGATTCTTTTCTGCTATTCCTCCTTCCTACTGATTGGATAAACCAACGTCATGTCTGGAGGCCAAGCAGCCACCTTGTACCATGAAGTGGAAACCACACTGAAGAAGATGGAGCAGCAACAGAGGAGCTTATGTCCCTCAGGACAGAGAAAGCAATGTATCTGCCCCAGACTGTCTATAATCCAGTGAGAATGAAACTTCCATCTCATTGAAGGCACTCTTATTTGAGTTTTAACTCTAGGAACCTAATCCTGAGAGTGGAATTATCAGTGATTTTAATTTTCTTCTTTCTTCATTTCTGTTTTTTTCCACATTTACAAAATGAGCATGCAGCTTTCAAATCAAAAGTCATTCTCTGGGATGCCTGGATGGCTCAGGGGTAGAGCATCTGCCTTCGGCCCAGGGCGTGATCCTGGAGACCCAGGATCAAGTCCCACATCAGGCTCCCTGGATGGAGCCTGCTTCGCTCTCTGCCTGTGTCTCTGTCTCTTTCTCTCTCTGTCTCTCATGAATAAATAAATAAAATTTTAAAAAATAAGTCATTCTCTAACACAAACGCATCTTTTTTATTTCTTTTTTCTTTCTTTTTTTTTTTTTTTTAATTGGGACAGGAGAGGTTGCTAAACAAACCAGGCCCTCTTGCCCACCCAAATTATCACTTCTTTAGCACCCAGGAGTCTAGTCTGCATTCTCCTCCTGATGGGTGTGTGTCCCGGTGTGGACAGGGCAGTGCCTGCCAGCAGAGAGCAGGAGCCAGGCAAATATGAGATGAGAAGGCTTTCCTTCTGCCTCCGAGCTGCCCACCTCTCCTCCTCTGTGTTGACTCTAGAAGCCACAAGGCCCCCCAGGAAGATGCCCATCTTGGCCAGCCCCCTACAAGCCGGCCTGGCACTACCACAGCCTGAGGGAGAGAGACCTTCCCCCAAGAGGAACCCCCTGCCACCACCCAGGCTGAGAGTAAAACCTCCTGCACTCCATTCACACCCCTTTTTGCGGGGCCCGTGCCAGGAGCAGAAAGCCACTGCCCAGAACAACTTTCCCAAAATACCCAAATTTCAGATTTGAGACGTCATGGTCAGGGAAGGTTACATACTCAGTCACAGATATACCAGACAGGATTGAGAGAAAATAACATTCCTTTTCCAACTTCACACTCATTCCTTTATGTCATGTCTCATATAGCAAGTTATGAATTCCACATTATGTACATAAAATTCATGCCATTATATAGAACAGCACGAATACTGTTGCCTCATACTGTATCTTAACAGATGAATATCTTCATCTAAGCACTAAAAATAAGATACAGTTGAGGCCTCCATACTGTTCCATGAACACACCAAGCACCATTCCACCTCAGGGTTTTTGCACCTACTGTTCTCTTTGTCTGCAAGACTCTCTCCAGATACCGTAGAGGGCTCCTTCCTCACTCAATTCATTCCCATCTACAATCAAATGTCACTTCTTTCTTTTTTTTTTAACTTATTTATTTATGGGGGGAGGGGCAGAGGGAGAGTGAGAGAGAGAATTTCAAGCGGACTTTGTGCTGAGCCCAGAGCCTGATGCAGGGCTTGATCCCACAGCCCTGAGATCATGACCTGAACCGAAACTAAGAGTCAGATGCTTAACCAGCTGAGCCACCCAGATGCCCCTCAAATGCCACATCTGAGAGGCCTTTTCCCACCACTCCATTTACAGCAGACGCCCATTTTCTCCTCCATTCTCTATCTTATCTATCTTTTCCTGCCCTAGAGCACTTACTTCCACCCCCCTCCACATATCTATTTCCTTGCTTGTCGTTCATTTACGGCCTGCTTCATCTACACCAGGAAAGGAGTGGCTTTTTCACACAGCATCCACCCCAGGCCTAGATCATTGCCTGGCGTGGAGGAGTAGAAGTGGGTTAGCAGGTGCCCGATGACCAGCCTGTTTGTCCTTGGGAATAATCTTACAAGGTGTGCTGTGAGTATCCCCATTTTAGGAAAGAGGAAAACCAGGGCATAAATCAACATGTGGGGGTTCCAGAGTCAGCCAGCCAGGCTCTGTGCTTGGGTAACACGACCTCACCTTGCAAGGTGGGTCCACCTCTGTGTCTCCCTCCACCCCCATGCCGAGAGCCTGCAGGATCCAGTTTGGTACCAGGCCCACAGGAGGCACCCAATAAGTGCTCAATAAATGAGCACCATGGAAGGGGCAGGCACTTTTAATTCCATATTAAACAAGAGTAGGCCCCTTCCCGCTGGCCTCTAGGCACTGATTCTCAGACTGTCAAAAACACTGGAGACCTTAATATATCTGACTATTGGCTCCAAATACCAAAAAGAAAACTGTGTTGTCAAAAGAGTAAATCTTGATTCAAATGCCGGCAAAGCATAACCTACATCAACCACACCAAGCACCAACCAGCTCTACTCATAGCTGTGCATACAGATAGCACAGCGAGTGTGGACTGTGGGCATATTTGAGCAGGTTGGGCCCCTAGAAGCAGACCCCAAGACAAGGATTTGGGTACAAGCAGTCAATCTGGGAGGTGCTCCAGCAAACACAGGCAGGGGAGGACAAAAGTGGGCCCAGGGATGGTGGTCAGCCAGGATAGGGCAGGAGATCAAGCAACTGGCCAGGATGGGCGATGGGTCTCCATCCCTCTGAGGCTCCCTGAGAGCCAGTGCAGAACACACATCTCTGGGTGATCCTGGGGCAGGGAGGCAGCAATGGAGCTGGGGCACTCATACACCAATCCTGCTTGGAGGGCAGGGGTAGAGGGTGTTAATTCCCTGGCACTATCAGGGGGCCCTATAAGTGCCAAAGTGGCTCTGCAGGCCAGACAAAGCCACCAGGCCCAGGACTACAGGGGCTGGTAATGGCAAGTCTGGCTGGGCTGCCACAACGGAGCCTCCAAAAGAAAGAGGGTGAAAGGAAACACCTGGAATGGCCCTGTCTTCGAAGAACCTTCGAAGAACGAAGGCATGCAGGCTGGTTAACAGAGGCCTTCCAGGCTGACATTTCTCAGAACACACAAGGTCAGCCTCCCTGGTTGCTAAAACATGGAAATAGTTCGGTGATCGGCAAAATCTTGAAAGGGGCTGCAGTCCAAGGAGGGGGCTGAGGAACCGTGTGGGCTGACCCCAGTGAGACCTGGAAGTGGTTTAGTAACAGGGGCTGCATCACGGCAGGGAACCTACACACACTCCCTGGTGAAGCCACAGTAGCGTCCACATTCTCCTCTGCCCCCCACCCGCCACCTCTTTGGAAAGCCCTCCCTGCTCTTTGAAACTCTCCTTTCTCAAATGCTGGAAGGGCCCCGCATCTCTGAAGGAAGCAGTATATAAAAGTGGCTGAGGCTCAGAGGTTAGGACCAACTGCCTGCATCAGATCCTGCCTTCACCACCTACTGCTGTGGGACCTACACCAGTGACTCCACCTCCCTGTGCCTCACCTGTAACATGAGTGGGAATAACAAAACCACCGACGTCACAGGCTCCGGTGAGCCAAAAATGAAGTACAATATAAGAGCAGACAACATGCTTGGGTAAGCTGGCTCAAATCTCAGCTCTGCCACTTTTGGGCTGTGCAACCTTGAGCAAATTATTCTCTCTGCCTCAGTTCCCTCCTCCATGAAATGGGGATCAAAGGAGCACAGAGGATTGCAATAAGGATTATAGAAGTAAACACGTATAACAAGCACTTTGAACGATGCCTGGTACACAGTATGTGCTCAATTAAGCATCAGCTAGAATATTCTCCACAGCCCCACCTTGAGTTTTTAGGGCATCTTCTGGGAACCCAGGCCCTGGAGTAAATCGATATGAACCCACTGTGTTTCCTAAGGAAACTTCTGGAGTTGCATCAACCCCATCTATAGAGCTCTTACGATACACCACAGACTTTTATATACTTGTCCTATGTCATTTTCACTTAGGGGAGTTACTTGGGTTTTTTTTTCCCATCTTAGAACCAATTCTGTTGTTGACTGCCTGCTTCTAAGTCTCCTGGAGTGAGAAAGACGGAAGGCTTTATAAACTGTACTGTGCCGCCTCATCCTCGTCACTACCAGCACATCTCCGTCAACGGCCAACCGTGTGACCTCAGTGAGTCACCCTGCTTCTCTGACTCTGTTTCCTTGCCTGAAAAAAGAGGCAGTTGAGGTTTCAGCAAGATGATGCAGGTAGAAAACATTGTAAACTACAAAGACTTCCTGGAAGAAGCGGCCCGGGGGCTGGGTCGGGGGAGTGGGGCAGGGCTATGGAAGGAAACAAGAAACTGGTTATGATTATATTCTCGGGGGAGAAAGCCAACACCAAGTGTTCTCCATGCCAGCCAGCGCCCCCCGCGGCAGGGAACTGGGCACGGGAGGCGCACGGGACGTGACCCACCCGCAGGCGTGTTCATTCACCCTCGCAGGCACCCATTTACTCAACACTCGCTAGGCGCCTCCTCTATGCCAGACGGGCACTGTGCTAGGAGCCAATGTCAGATCAGTGACTGAACAAATCAGCTCCATGTCTGCCCACGTGGAGCAGCGGCAAGACCAATTACACATAGATTTTTAAAACGCAATGACAGTTAGGGATGAGCGCTATGAGTAAAAATAAAGCCAGGATAAGGAAACACAGAAGGCTGGGGTTGGGGAGCTGTTTCACAGAAATGGTCAGGGAAAGCCTTTCGGGTGGGATGGCATTTGAGGAGATACTTGGGGACTGAGGTAAGGTAGCAGCTCTGCAGGTATCTGAAGGAAAGTCACTCTAGATAGAGGAACCTGTTGGTGCAAAGGCCCTGAGGCATATTCAGTCCTTCCAAGACCATCCTACTAAAATATCTGTCCCTCCTCCTGCCTTGTTTTCTCCATAGCACCTGCTGCTGTGGATATTATGCATGTCCATTTATCAGCCTATTGTTCATCTAGCGCACTGGACCGTCAGTTCCAGGAAGGCAATGATGTTTGTCTGGGTACCACTGTATCCCCAGAGCCCAGGATTGGGCCTACTACACGGTACATCATGTGTTTAGTTGATTAATCATCAGTCATCTAGCAAGACTCGCCCTACTCCCAACCTAGTTTCGAGGCCCTGAAGAGAAGTGTCCAGTCCTCCTCACCCAGCCCCACTCCATCCCTGACCATGGAGGAAGTAGAAGTTGAAGCAAAAACCAAGTTGCTACAACCTGTTGTGAACAGGCTGATGCAATAATGGGGGGAGGGGGGCCACAGAGGGGAAGCCAACACTTTTCCCCACACAGATCCCCTCCCCCGGGGCTGGGGCCCAGCCTTCGATCTTTTCCTGAACTCATGATCTTTCCCTGAACTCATGGACAGCCTGCCATTCTTTCAACTGTGACTCATACAGTGCCTCCTGCGTGCTATCAAGCTAAAACTCGCTCTCAAACTGGTGACCCACAGCCATGGGTCGTTTGACCAGCAGTGGGCTTTGAAAAAATTCAGGCCTGGGTCTAGATATCAGATTTCCCATCAAAATCCCAGTTCCTCGCTTCTCTGAGGAAAGCCGACCGCGGGGCTCAAATGCCCACAGGACCACCGCTGGCCGCAGTGGTCTGGCAACTCCCACCTTTCCCCAGGGCCGGTGCGGTTGTTCTTCCCTAACCTGCTGCTTATGCTCACCCTCCTGCCTGGCCCTATGAGCATCTGAGTGTGGGATCGCAGCCGTAGACACGGCCTGGCAACTGAGAGCCCGTCGTCCCCACACCCTCACCCAGGGTGGGCATCACTGATGGAACGCAGACCTCATTCCTGCGAAGTCTTTCCTACACTGTCGGGACTTTGTTCTTGTCCCTGGCCTAGAACGTGGTCTGAGATCCTTCCTCTTTTAGCCCCAACATCTACTTTGGGCCCCTCAGCATTTTCTGCTGAAGAATGGGCTGATCAGCGTGGGATTGTGGCGGGGCTTCTCAACTTTAGCACCACGGATCCTTGAGCAGACGAGTCTTTGTTGCGGGGGCATCCTGTGTATGGTAGGATGCTTAGCAGCATCCCAGGCCTCTGCCTGCCAGAGCGTAACAAACCCCGCCCCCATTTGTGACAAGAAATGTCCCCCAAATATATCCCCTGGGGGACAAAATGTCTCCCTGTTGACAACCACTGCATTACATCAGAGTGAAGAAAACGTCTCTAGGGCCAGTACGCAGGTGCAATCCTGGCTCCGTCGTTTACTAGCCTTGTGACCCTGGGCGGCCTCTCCATGTCTCAGTTTCTCTCCCTGTGAAATGGGAATAAAAACACAGTAACTGACTGCTGATGGGTACAGTTTCTTTTTGGGGAGTTGCTGAAACTGTTCTTAAATTAGATGGTGATGATGGTTTCATCTGTGAATATACTAAAAACCACCATATTGTACACTTTAAGTGGGTAAATCATATGGTATGTGACCTATACCTCACTAAGCTATTACACACACACACACACACACACACACACACACACACACACGGTGCCCACCTTGATGAGCTAAGTTGAAGCATGCTAGAAAACACAAAACAAGCATCAGGTCTCACTGCCAGCAGCAGCTGTGCTGATCAGGCGCCTGCATGGGTGGGTTGCTGCGTGGAAAAGCCTCAAGTGACCAGGATGGTGGTGGCTGGGAACAGGGCTCCGCTTTGGGTGGTATTTCCCGCCAGAATGTCCCAGACAAAGCAAACCAAGTCACTCTGGGCCCCAGGACGCAGGGCGGGGCGGCGGGAAGTCCTGGGGTCCCTGTGCCCGTCTACAGCAGGACAATGGGTGGAATGTGGTCTCCTCTCCACGGGACTGACACTTGACATCTGAAGACAATGACTTTCAAGAGGTTTTGTTTTTTCCTCAGAGCAGCCTTTTTTTTCCCTCCTCCCCAAACAATTGTTCCTGGGGCTGGTGAGGGAGCCCCCTCCATCCCCCCCGCTCCACTGCCCCAGCTTGTGAAGGATTGTGTTTGCAGAGTCAGGAAACAATGCACAAAAGTGAGAGAATGTAAAAATAGTGGTACTCAGGGCACGGTCAGGGGATGGGGGCTCTGCATGAAGGTTTCCTCTGGTTTATTTTTCCCAGCGCCTGCTCAGACCCCAGGGAAGGAATCTGAGCACGGGAAGAGGTGGCTGACAGGAGTGCCAGCCTGGAGGGTGCAGATGTTTGTGACTCAGATACAGGTTGGAAATCTTAAACTTAAGGTTTAAGTTACAGTCCCACTGCTACTCACATATGGCCTCATCCCAGACACCTCACCCCAATTTACAGAAAAAGGAGACCGAGGTTCTCAGTGGACGAAGCACCAGGCCCACCACATGCAGCCAGGTGGAGAGAGTTGGGATTTGCCCTCTGGGCCATCAGAGTCCAGACACTGACCTTCTGCTGCATCCGCTCTGACCTAGTATTGTGCTGCCAGCTTTTTGGGGCTACTCACTCACATCCACTCATGATGCAGCCACTGCACTGAAGCTGTCCCCATCCCCACCTGCTCCAGGAGGGCAGGCACTTTGGTCTACATGGTCCAGCACAGTCTCCAGCCTTCTGGGCACAGGAGGCGAAGGGAGGGAGACCCTGCACAGCCAGCCTCCAGATGCCATAGCACAGAGAGACTCCACCTGCCCCTAACCACTGCAGTCAACCAAATAAGACCCCCACCCCACAAAGACGTCTGCATCCTAACCCCTGAACCTGTAAATCTGTGACCTTACATGGTGAGAGGGACATCGTAGATGGGATTAAGCTAATGATCCTGAGATAGCAAGGTTACCCTGGAATATCCAGATGGGCCCAATGTAATCACAAGGGCCTTGGAAAATGAAAGAGGGAGGCGGGAGAGACAGCGTGAGAGTGATGTGGCCTGAAAAAGACGGCACCTGTTTACTGCTAGCCTTGAGGATGGAAGGGCCAGAAACTACAGAACACAGGCAGACTCTAGAAACCGGGAAGGCAAGTAAGTGGATTCTTCCCTAGAGCCTCAACGGGGAGCCCTGCCAACAAGTGCACGTTAGCCCTGTATGCCCCATTTCAGACTTCTGAGCTCCAGAAACCTAAGATAATAAACCTACATTGTTTTGAGCCACCAAGTTTGTGGCAATTTGTTACAGCAGCAAAAGGAAACTAATACAACCACCTAGCTGGAAAGAAAACTAAATCTCCAAGCATCTCCAGTAACAGGTGACACAGCCCTAATACCTCATTGTTAATTATTGCGAAAACACAATAAGTATTATTATACAGCATAGCTACCTATTTCATATTTTATTTATTAGTCTTATAATTAGTAAGCTGTGAAATGTCTTCTTTCTCCACCACTCATGGTCTCTATTAGCAAAATTCTTAAGGACAGATGGTCTGATAATGATAATAATTATAATAATTATAATAATATAAACTATCTTTACCCATTTATATTCTGTTCCTGAGTTTAGAAAGCAAGAAGCCATTTGGTAAGATCAGACGAGGGAAACCTCAGGACCCCAAGCTATCTGCACTATATGATGCTGTTGCTTCCAATGCAGTACAGACACAAGAACGAGCTTTGACGTGTATTAGGTACTTATTGTATATCAACGCCAAGGGTCTATGGGGAGGTAACTGCTGTATCCCTGTTTCACAGGCAAGGAAACGCAACCACAGTGTAGAGTCATTTCCTCAAGGTCATGCAGGGAGGAAAGGCCAGAGCCATGACTGAGCCCAGGCCTGTGGGGCTCCAGAATCAAGTCTTTGCCACAAGACTATTTTGCCTCTTGTGTTCAGAAGTTGGGCAAAGTTAGTTGGGGTAGGAGCACAGTGTAGCTTGGTGAGATGACCAGGAGTTGGCAGGCCTAGGTCATTTAAACTTCCCTGGCTGGGGGCACCTGGGTGGCTCAGTCAGTTAAGCATCTGCCTTTGGCTCAGGTCATGATCCCAGAATCCTGTAATCAAGTCCCACATTGGGCTCCCCGTTCAATGGGAGTCTACTTCTCTCTCTCGCCCTCCCCCATCTCATGCATTCTCTCTCTGTCTCTCAATAAATAAATAAAATTTAAAAAAAAAATCCCTGGCTGGAGTGACAAGACACAAGTCAGAAGGAAATCTTTACAAAATGCAAATGCAGTTCCCTCCATCAATGCCACCCCGCCCAGCAATGGCTCCTCCCTGCTCTGAGAATAACAACCAAAAAGCAGGACCCAGCTTCATTGCCACCACCAAAGTATGCTGCGACCAGCCCAGCCTTTGGCTTTTCAGGTTGTTCTGGAAACATACCAAGCTCACTCCTGCCCCCAGGCCTTTGCACATACTGTTCTACCTCCAACACTCATCTCCTCCCCTTCACCTGGTTAACAACCATCCACCTCCCCCACCCTCCCAAGGAGATCACAGCCTACACAGCCTCCAGTTGCTCCATTTACCCTTCTTTTCTTTTTAATTAATTTGGGGGGGGCGCGCAGAGGAAGAGGAAGAAGAAGAGAAGCAGACCCCCCACTGAGTGCAGAGCCCAACACAGGACTCGATCTCACAACCCCGAGGTCACGACCTGAGCGGAAACTAAGGGTCAGACACTTCCCTGACTATGCCCCCCAGAGCTCCTCCATACACCCTTCTTAGCACCACCAGAGCCATAACTTGACCTTGATTTTTTTTTAAGATTTTATTTATTTATTAATGAGAGACACAGAGAAAGAGAGGCAGAGACATAGGCAGAGGGAGAAGCAGGCTCCCTACGGGGAGCCCGATGTGGGACCCGATCCTGGGACTCTAGGATCATGCCCTGAGCTGAAGGCAGATGCTCAACCACTCAGCCACCCAGGTGTCCCTTAACCTTGATTTTGACATGATTCAATTAACGGCAGTCTTCCTCACCAAATGGAGAGCTCCCAAAGGTCTTGCTCAGTCACAGTTTTATTCCTGTTTCATTCACTCTGTTTTAGCCATAATTTTAGGTCCAGCACTTAGTACCACAGTGCCTGACACTGAGTACACTTCTGATGAATGAATGAATGAATGAATGAATGAATGAATGAATGAAATGTCCTCTTCCCTGGAGCTCAGTTTCCTCCTCCGTGAAAATGTAATAACACTAGGGCCGACTTCAAGGATCGCTGTGAGCATTACAAGAAATGACTTGTGCTAACTAGGTGACTGGGGAGACTGACTCCTCTCTGGGCCTCAGTGTCCCCCTCTGCACAATGGATATAGCACAACGTCTACTGCTCAGGACCTGCTGGTTCGGGTCCAAATGCAACACTACCACCACCTCACCATGTGACGCTGGGGACACCACTCCCATGCTCCATCCTCTATCCCCTCTTCTGTGAAATAGGGGCAGCAGGGGGTCAGACCACAGGACCCCCGAAAGCCCCAGCTCTGGAATTGGGGGGTCAGGCCCACCCACTCTAACCACTCCCACCCCCCACCACCACCACCAAACCAGTAGCAACCAGCCCACCACAGACTTTGCAAGTGAGTCTCTCCACACTCTCCACAGCTCCCTCCCTGGGGAACTCCACCAGGGCCCAGGGACCCCTAGGAAGGAGAGAAAAGGAGGGCAGGGGGAGGTTTTGGCACCAGTTCCCACCTGCCAGCTGGAGAAGGCCGAAGAGTGTAAACCTCAGTTTCCTCTTCTTCGAATGGAGACTCAAACACCTACCTCAGAAGATAAATGAGATAATGAACCTCAACTTCAGTATCACACCAGAATGATGCCTTATGAGAGGTCAGCATTTACTGTTATCATCACTGATATTATTTTTATCTGTCAGTGCATCGTGATAAAAGAAAACCTCACCTCCAACATACAGACCACACGGTATGTTCCTGACATTTCCCCGAAACGTAATGTCTCCCTCCACTCCACCCATACGGGCTGGTCTGCCCTTTCCTCGGACCCACCAGGCTTATTCCTGCCGTGGGGCCTTTACATAGGCAGCTCCCTCAGCCTAGAGGATTTTTTTCTCCAGCTCTTTACAGCACAGGACAGGTCAAATGTTGCATCTTCAGAGAGCCTATCCCTGACCATCCTGGCTGCAGCAGGCTCCCTCAAGCCCTACCCCGTCACTCGCTACCACAACAACCTGGCCCTAGTTCCCTGCAAAGCAGTTATCACAAGCTATGTTATTTTGTGCACTGACTAGTTGCCCTTGCCTCTGTGGAGGACCAGTTCCCAGAGGGCAAGGATCTCTTTTTTTTTTTTTTTTAAGATTTTATTTATTTATTCATGAGAGATAGAGAGAGAGAGAGGCACAGAGACATAGGCAGAGGGAGAAGCAGGCTCCACACAGGGAGCCCGATGTGGGACTCAATCCCGGGACTCCAGGATCATGCCCAGGGCTGAAGGCAGGCGCTAAATCGCTGAGCCACCCGGGCATCTCAAGGGCAAGGATTTCTGTGCATCTGGTTCACTGCTATAACCAGTGCTCTTAGAATGGGATGAGCCAGACAGAAGATGTTAAAAAACTGCTTGTTAAGAGAAGAAAGGATGGACATTACATAAGCTCCTGAGCATCCTGTTTCTACCTCTGTAACACAAGGTAAAGAAGAGCCTCTATCTCGTAGGGTTCTTTTCAGGATTAAAGAAAACATTACACGTAACATAAAATGCTTAGTGCAGGGAAGGGAACACAATAAACACTCAACTTTTTAAAAAATCATAAATGCCCAGCAGCAGGAGAATGGCCAAACAAATTGTGATGTGTTCATACAATGTGATACAACTCAGCAAGCAGAAGAAAAGCTGCTGACACACGTGACAACGTGGATGGGTCCTAAGCACGTCCCTCGAGCCAGAGAAGCCAGACGCAGTGGGTGCATCCTGCGGGATTCCACACTACAAAACCCATAAACTGACAAATGCATCTCTGGTAAGGAGGTTATAAAAGTCGTTCCTTTTCTAACCCCAAAACCAAAAGTCACTACTTTTTCTGGCCAGGTACTGACAGGCAAGGGGCCCGAGGGGACTTCTGGGGTCGGTCATGTTCGAGATCGGCGCCTGGTCGTGACGCACAGGTAGAGTCATGGGAATGTGCGCTCAAGGCCTGTGTGTCTTTACTGTGTTAATTACATTGCAGTAAAAATTACTCCAAAAAAACACTTCCAACAAAGTGATGGCAAGGGGATTGTTCCAAAGTGATGGAGAGGGGTTCATCCGCTGGCCCACACGTGGGTCTCCCGGGCCCTGACAGCAAGCACACCCCTCCGGCTTCGGGCAGACACAGGCTCCCTCACCACCCACGCAGCCCTGGCACCCGTGGGGCCCACTGCCAAAGAGATGAGCCGCCCTCCACCACTGCCCCCCAGCCCGGCTTCCGAGAAGATGCCAGAACAGGAAGTCTGCTGTGAGGTTGTAAAGCAAAAAGGCTAAGGGTGATAGGGGAGGGGAAGGCACGGCGGGAGGGTGCTCCCCCCTGAATCAGAAGTGCCTTAAATGCTGTCGGAGATCCTATCTGTGTGGTTGATAGGTGTCCCCCCACCCACCACAGGCACAAGGACACCCACAAATGCCTGCTCTACAACTGACAGGCTGTCTCCAGGAGTGGCCGCACTGGTCATGCCCTGTACATCACAGGCCCTCATGCCACTGCCGCCCTGCTTAAAACCCTCCAAGCGCAGCTACCACTCTTGGAACAAAACCAAACCATGCTCCTCACTGCAGCCTTCAAGGTCTTACACGACCCACTCCCCTCTGGCCCCCCTCCCTCTCCTCTGCTCCCACACTAGCCCCTTTGACCTTCCAGGGACACCCCCAGCAGGCCCTTGCCACAGGACCTTTGTACCAATCCCCTGGTGTCCACCCAACTCATTTCCTCCCCTCCTTCGGGTCTTTGCTCCAACATCACCTCCTCAGGGAGGCCCACTCTGACCACCCTGCTTAAGACTGCCACACCCTTCCCAGGTCACGGTCACCTTGCCTTGCTTCTTTTTCCCACAGTACTTAGCAGCCACTAACACTATCAACTTTTCTTGTTTAATATCTTCACTGTCTGTCTGTTATAAACTCAATGGGGACAAGGGTTTCTGTCTGTCTTGTGTACTTACGGCATCCCCAGCCAATTGGCACATAGTTGCCATAAATTACTTGTGGCTTCGAGAAGGTAAACCAGAGGCTCATCATAGGATTCACTTATGATTTTTTACATTGTTTCAATTCTCTGTTATGAGTATGTGTTAACTTTTGCAACTGAAAAGGCACAAGTTGAAATCTGGTTTTAAAAGCCAGGTGGGCACCATCCTAGGTCACTTGGTCTGATGTCCAAAGGCTGGGCATAAAAATTACCTGAGGAGCTTTTCAAAAGGCTCATTTGCCCAGGAGGTGTAGTCTGGGGAAAGGGATGCCTGAGTGGCTCAGCGGGTTGAGCATCTGCCTTCGGCTCAGAACATGATTCCGGATTCCTGGGATTGAGTCCCACATCAGGCTCCTTGCATGGAGCCTGCTTCTCCTCCCTCTGCCTGTGTCTCTGCCCCTCTCTCTGTGTCTCTCATGAATAAAGGAATAAAATCTTTAAAAAAAAAAAAAAAAAAGAAGAAGAAGTCTGGGGAAAGCCAGGGAACCTGTGCCTTTGGAGTCTTTGTTTTTCTAAGATTTTATTTGAGAGAAAGAGAGCGAGAGAGAGCATGAGTGGGGGGAGAGGCAAATGGAGAGGGAAAGGTAGGCTCTCCACTGAGCAGGGAGCCTGATGTGGGACTCGATCCCAGGACCCCCGAATCCTGACCTGAGCCAAAGGCGGATACTTAACTGACTGAGCCACCCAGGTAACCCGGAACCTGTGCCTTTATAAAAGCTCCCAGAGAAGCCTGAAGGGTGGGAGCGCCTGGGGAACTCAGGAACCAGGCAGGTGGTCAGGGAGGGCTGCTCAGGGGAGGACAACAGAGAAGATTCTGTCACACAGCCAAGATCAGGCTACGCCAATTCCTGGGCCCTGCTATTCAGAGGCTCCAGTTCAGTGGGATGGAAGGGGACTGGGCATCTGCATTTTTTAAATACACTTTAAATACTCTGTGATGGGCTGAGATTTAGGAAGCACTGGCGGGGTCTGATCTTCTGGTGTGAATGCGTACAGTTGCCTTTCATCAAGAGAACCGAAATGATGGTAATAAGAAAACTGCAAATCCGGCGGCACCCACTGAGAATGCCAGGGCTTGTCACCACCCATACTTTCTCCTACGTGATTCTCAAGACAGCAGCTGTCATCACAGGCTGTACATGGTTTGGTACGTCCCCTTTCCCCTGGTACTGAAGAAGTGGACATGGCTTGTCTGCCTCACCATTTGGGGACTTTCAGCTTCTTCCAGCATCGCGTTCTCCCAGGCTGGGTTTTGATGAACACCATGGTACACAGACGCATCTGCCCCCCGCCCCATCCTGAGGATTTTTTTAGACTCTATTTACCATTGCAGGGTGCCCATGGACCCCAGGGCATCCTGTTTGGGAGGCTCCTGCTCATAAGGATGCTAAATCATCCATTAGGTCACTGCCCCCAGATGGCATGAAAGGCACTGAGGTTAAAACTTTATCGGGGGTGTAGCCCCACCAGCACACAGAGGAACTGATGCCCAGACAGTGAAACATTCAAGACTGATGCTGTTTGAGAATTTAGTCAACCCTGGACACGGTCCTGGGTGCTCTATTAACATGAACCCACATGATCGTCAGCAGGACCCCGTGTGCTGGGGCGGATGCCCACATATTGGCATGCACCAAGCACTCAGGAAACACTATGATCACTATTATCTGTGTCTGATTTTCCTATAGATTTGTCCAACCACATCCGTGAACAAAATCAGGGTTCCAGAAAGCTGGGCCAAGTTTCTCAGATGGCACAAGGATGGCCTGACAGAGTGCCCACATCCCCAAGATGGAACGAGAGGGGTCATCAGTCTACGCCCTGTGGCAGTCGGTCCTGGCGATAAGGCCAGCCCCGTCCCTGTGACACTGGGTGACACATACCCCAATGTCACTGCTAGACCCTTCCTGCTGGAGAGATGTCCTCACCCATGGCCCAGGGCTGGAGCCAAAACCCTGGGAACATGGCAGGTAATTAATGATGGAATGAAGGCAGGAATCCCCAGATGCATCATTGGGCGAGATGTGCCATCAGGAGGAAGACATCCCAATGCCCCAAATCTTGCCCCTGGCCACCAGCCACAAGACACAGACCCAGAATCCTCCACTCAGCTCCAAACAGAAGTCCCAGTTCCCCTTTTCTTTACAGAACTTCCCACCGCATCAAGCTGAAAAGGAAGTCGGCAATCTGGCAGGAGGAATGGTGACAGTGACACAAATCATTTCATGTCTGCTGAGGAAAGAGGAAGAGGTAGCTCGGGCCGGGCTAGGACTCATCTGCCCGCTGCCGTGCAGCCAGGGATGGCCACGTGGCAGCGCAGCAAGGCAGAAGGAGAAGTGGTCCGGAGAAACAAACAAGTCAACTCAGCAACTGCGTGTCCACAGGCAAGCCACTACTGTCACTGGCCTCATCTGGAAAACGGGCAAAACAGGACCCACTTCGAGGGCTACTATGATGATTTAAATAAGATCTATAGAGCGTTGGGGATGCCTGGGTGGCTCAGTGGTTTAGCACCGGCCTTCGGCCCAGGCCATGATCCTGGAGTCCCGGGATCGAGTCCCACATCAGGCTCTCCCTGCGTGGTGCCTGCTTCTCCCTCTTCCTGTGTCTGCCTCACTGTGTGTCTCTCATGAATGAATGAATGAATGAATGAATGGATAAGTAAATAAATAAGATCTATAGAGTGCTTCCTGGGACAGGGCCCGGCACATACTGTGCACTCCATAAATGTCCATCACAACTATTAAGTTCCAGCTTTTCATCCTGGCATCTGGCTATCACATCCTGCCAAAGCCTCCTCTGGCCTGGCTTCCAAGTGCCCCACACAAATAACCGCTTTCCTGATCGCCACTCGCCAGAGAAGGCCCCAGCCACATGCCAGGCACATGCCAGACAGGTGGAGTAACTTTCTTGGGACAGAATCTTTGTGCATTCATTCAGCAAGTGCTTTACCTAGAGGAGGTGACATTTGGGCCGACACCTCCATTTAGTGGGGCAGTGGCCACGAGGACCCTCTGACTACAAGCAGAGAATGGACCTGGGAAGCCCTGTGGGGAAGCTCCTGCCACAGCCCGTATGGGAGGCAGAGGTAGACCCACCCAGGGTGGGGGGTGTGACCGCAGGAAAACGCTCTGATCCTAGATGCATCCTAAGGGCAGAGCCCTTGGACTTTGCTGATAGATGGGATGGGGCCGGGGGTGAGGGAGAGGAAAGGAGGCTAACTCGCTGGTATCTGGCCTGAGACACTGGCAGGGGCAAGATCACTTCTACTAAAACAGGAAAGCCTGTGGCTTGGGGGTTGGAGGTACAGTGAGAGTTCAATTTGGGACATCTGAAGTCTCACAAGGAAGACAGACTTGTCAGCAAACCACCACACAGTGTGGATTCAAGAGCAATCGTGTTGAGCACTAAGAAGCAGGACCGTGCCAGGGGACCGAGGCAAGGGGGTGTTCAGGGCAGGCTGCCTGGAGGAGGCACATCAGAGCTGAGGCCAAGAGGCTGAGGAAGCTGAGAAGACCTAAGGAGGTGAGGCAAACTGGTGCCTCCGTGCATTCTCCACTTTGCTCGGTGTCTCCCCTGGCCCTCCACAGCCGGCAGGGACGGAGCCCAGGAGTGAAGGCAGTAGGGCCTCCGTGGTGGGACTGCGGGGCCTGCCAGAGGGAGCTTCCGGGACCACCCCCTCCTTTCTTGCCGTGTGGCCTTGACAGCCCGTGACTTCACTCCCGTCACAGGCTTCAGGCTCCTCACCTATAAAGGGGGTGACGGTGCCAACCTTCTGGGGTGCTGTGAAGCTCTGGAAGCCCAGGGGGAGCTGCTGCGTCCCTCCCCCGGCGTGGCGCGCCGCCCCTGAGCCCCCGTGAAAGCTGCTTTGTGTGCGAGGCTGGAGCAGGAGGCGCAGGAGCGGCGGGGCCCGCAGGGCTAAACCCGCAGGCCCGGGGCACCGGGCGGGCCAGCCTCCCGCCCCTGCCGCCCGGCCATCCCTGCTGGGATTTTCCATCCGGCCAAAACGGGAACCATGAACACGCACGGCCTCCCGGTCTGCCACGGGGCAAGTGTTTTTCCACAGTGAGGCCGAATTTAGCCTTAAACGGCCAGTGCGGGGCGGCAGGGGCTTCGAGAAACAGGAGCGGGCACCGGGCGGGGGCAGGCGACCAGAAGGCGGTTTCTCGTCAGCTCCAGGGAGAGAGGGCGCCCGCCCGGCCCGTTTCTCCAGCCTGGTTCCCACACTCCTGCTCACACGGCTTCTTGCTCACACCTCTGGAACACGCTTCTTCTGTGCCCTGGATGACGCTGTGAATTCGTTCATTCCCTCGCTCAACAAAGCACAAAGGCAGCGTCTGCGTGGGGCCAGGCACCTTTCTAGGCCCTGGGGATGGAACAGTGAACGGAGACACAAAGCTCCCGACCTTCAGAGGTGATGGGTGAGGCACGGGTGATGAACAAACACCAAGCGGTTAAGGGGCGTGTGAAGGGGAAGGCCTTTCTGATAAGGGGACAACCAGCTGAGGCCCAGGTGAAGTGAAGGAATGAGCCATGGAATGCCAGGGGAGAACATGGCCCCAGCAAGTACAAAGGCCCTGAGGCAGGGGCCTCCTTGGAGTATCTGGGGAACAGCAAGGAGCCCATGGAGGCTGAAGCAGAGCAAACGGGTGAGTGGAAGAACTGGGCAAGGTGACCCAAGAGGCGGGCTTCACGGGCTCTGGCAGAAAGGTACACGGGAGCCAGAGGGTGCAGGCTAAGGAGACAGGGCTCTGATCTCAGCATGGTGGGCATGGCTGGGAGGAAGGAAGTCACTCAGCAGCTCGGACAAGCCAGAGCTCTCAGGGGTGGAGGATGAGTGCAGCCCCATTCCTCCTGGGACAGTCCAGAGGGCTCCAAGCCCTGACACCAACCCCCATATCCCCCACTGGACCCTCCCCTCGGCTCCCTGGGCCTCACTGGTGCCCATCTAGAAAATGGAGACGCAAGGCCTGTCCAGCCTCCCGTGGGGGTCCAGCGAGGAACATGCTAAGATACTGAAACGAGAGGCTGCTCTGAAGCCTCTGCCCCTGAGAACAAACCCCCCTGGTTCCAGGGTCAGCTGGGGCCCCCAAGGACCCCCGCCCCCCACACAGACAGCCTGAAACGGGCTCTCAGAAAGCTAAGGTGTCTGAGGAGGTGGCGCCTGGCAACCAGACGCCTGCCTAGCAACGGCGGGGTGGGATGGCAGCCGGGCTCCATGGCAACCAGCAGCTGGGGCCCGGAGGCCAGGCACCGCTTCAGAGGGGGGGTCAAGGCAGGGGGTTTCCAGGCTTCTCTCTAAAGCAGCGTGACTCACGGCTCCTCAGAAAGTCCAGTAGGCACTGCTTGCAGGACTGGAGGCCCAGGCCTCGCTTCCCTGCCCTGCACTGGGCCCCTGAGGTTCTCTGGGCCTTTCATGTCCTCTCTGGAAGGGAGGCTATGCCTACCGCGGAAGGACTCGAGAGAGTTCAGCATTAATACACAAAAATAAGAGCAGCGAGCATTTACAGAGAACACTATATTTTATGTGCCATGTGATTTACTTCCCCGGAGGTGGGTGCTAAGCCCATTTCACAGATGCGAAAGCTGAAGCAGTAGGAAGTAAAGCATCATGAGCAGTGAGGAGCAGAGTCAGAGAAGGCTGAGTGCACACCAGGCCTCCAACCACGCCATCACCCGACCCTGGTATACAAAGGGCTTGGGGTTGGTCGAGTCAGCAAATATTCCCACAGTATTAATAACAGTGGTAACAACTGCCGCCAACATCTACTGAGTGTGTTGTACGAACCAGGCACTCAACTGCACTGGCTCACCTCATCCTCACAACCTTGTGAGGTGGCCACGATCAACGGCGCTTGTTACAGAGGAGCTACTGAGGCACAGGGAGGTGAAGCAACTTGCCTGGAAGGTGCACAAGGCAGTCCTAAAAGTGCAGTTTCTCACACCAAAACCCACCACACCACACGGAGCACTCAGTAAGTGTCTGATCATCACAATCGGAGCCTGCCTTCGGAAAAGTCACCAAGTCCCCAATCCAACTCTCCAGCCTCAAGCTTGTGGCCCAGGGATCATCCCCCAGCCACATCCCACCGTTCCCCTGAGGAGGAATCCTCCTCCAGGCAGCGATGCAGAAAGCTGTTAACCCGTGTCCCTCAGGGCTGGCCACTGGGCTGGATATTCACCCCACCACCTACCACCCAGAGTCATCTAGAGAGAGCCTGGGGGGAAATATACAGCCCCTGAATGCCACATCACAAATACCTGAGAACAGGGCGCTCGGATGGCTCAGTGGTCAAGCATCTGCCTTTGGCTTAGGTCGTGATCCCAGGGTCCTGGGATCGAGTCCTGCATCGGGCTCCCTGCAGGAAGCCTGCTTCTCCCTCTGGCTGTGTCTCTGACTCTCTCTGTGTCTCTCATGAATAAATAAATAAAATCTTTAAATATATATACATATATATGTATATTTATTTGTTTATATATTTATATTTATATACACACACACATATATCTGAGAACAACCCTTGACAGCTTAGAGCCAGGTAGGGAAGCCGGGTAGAGGATCTGGACACTGGCTGGCAGGGTCTCTGCCCTCCATCTCCAGGCAGCCAGAACTGCATCTGATAGAATACAGGCTGTGGGCCTGCAGTTAAACCTGAGACTCAGCTTCCTCATCTGTAAAATGGGCGCATAATGAAGTAATGCCCTTGTAGCAGCAAAGATCTGAGGAAAGACTGTAGATAAGAATAAAGGCCGAAGGGGAAAGAAAAAAGAAAGAAGCAAGGCTGAGAACAGCACCAACAACACAGCCCTGACTGGAACTGCTGCTCCATCTTCATCACCATCATCAGAATTATCAATATTTCAGATCCCACAGCCAGAGACGCCTCCCCCAGGAGCTTACGCGGGGTCTGCCAATTCCAGGGCAGTGCCCACAGGAGCCACACACAGGTAGGGCGAATGAGTAAAGCTGGCCACGGGGCACAGAAGGGAGACAGTGAGGACTATGGCGGACAGGAATGCAGACGCTCATCTAAAGGGGTGCCTGCGACACAGCTCCCATCAGCTGTCAGCCGACAGAAACGCAGCCAGATCTCTGTGCTGTCCAAGAGAAACTGGGGATCTAGATTTTTGTGATCATTTTTCCCACTTTTAAAACCCGGTGCTAGCTCATTATAAAATGTATATGGAAAGACAAAGAAACTAGAAGAGCCAGTGCAACGCTGAAAAATAAAATTGTGGAGGAGTCACACTACCTAATTTTAAGAATTACTCTCAAGTTACAGTAATCAAGAGAGTATGTAGCAGCCAAAAGTAAGACACTAGATCAAAGGAACAGAATAAAGAGTCCAGAAACAGACTCCTACAAATATGGCTATTTGATTTCTGACAAAGATGCAAAGGCTCTTCTTTTTTTTTTTTTTCTTTTTTAAAGATTTTATTTATTTATTCATGAGAGACAGAGAGAGAGAGAGAGAGAGAGAGAGAGAGTGGCAGAGGGAGAAGCAGGCTCCATGCAGGGAGCCCGACGTGGGACTCGATCCCGGGTCTCCAGGATCACACCCTGGGCTGCAGGCGGCGCTAAACCACTGCGCCACCGGGGCTGCCTGCAAAGGCTCTTCAATGGAGAAAGGACAGTCTTCTCAACAGATGATGCTGGAACCCCTGACACCATATGCAAATTACTGACCCTCACCCAAACTACACACTTTATATGAAAGCTAGCTCAAGATGGATCACAGATCTAAGTGTAAAACTACAAAACTCTTAGAAGAAAACATAGTGACCTGAGGTTAAGCAAAAAGTTTTCAGGATATTAAAAGTATGCTGCAGGAGAGGAAATAAGTGGTAAATTAAAATTTTAAACTGTTGCTCTGCAGAAGACACTGTTAAGAAAATGAAAAGAAAAGCTACCAACTGAGAGAAATATTTGCAAAAGACACGGAAGACAGAAGATCTGCAAGCAGAATATAACTCTAAATTCCACAGAAAGAGAACAATTAAAAAAACAGGTAAAAGACCTGAACATAGGCTTCACCCAAGAGGATATATGGACAGAAAAAAAGTGTATGAAAAAATATTCAACATCATTAGACACTCAGGACTATAAATGAAAACTTTTTTTCAGTGGGATATCACTACACTTCGATGAGAATGTCATCGAAAAAAAAAAACCGACAATAACAAGTGCTGACAGGGTCTCAGATGTTGCCGGCAGGAATGTGGGATGGTACAGTAACTTTGAAAAGCAATTTGGCAGGTTCTCCTGAGGTTAAGCATCCATTCCTGGGCATTTACTCTAGAGAAATCAAAAAACCTGTACATAGGACACCTGGGTGGCTCAATGGTTGAGCATCTGCCTTTGACTCAGGCCGTGATCCTGGGGTCCTGGGATCGAGTCCCATATTGGAATCCTTGCAGGGAGCTTACTTCTCCGTCTGTCTGTCTCTGCCTCTCTCTGTGTCTCTCATGAGTAAATAAGTAAAATCTTAAAAAAAAAAAAAAAAAAAACACCTGTACACAACTGCATATAGATACTTCATTTATAATTGCCAAAAACTAGAAACAATTAGTACATCCTTCAACAGGCAAATGGATAAAACAACTGGAATATGCAAACAATGGAACACTGCTCAGCAATATAAAGGAGCATACTCTAGATACAGACAACAACAGAGATGAATCTCAGAGACGTCATGCTGAGTGAAGGAAGCCCATCTCAAAGGCATGCTGTGTGATTCCACCCGTGTGGCATATATACATGTTCTGGAAAAGACAACACTACAGGGACAGAAGCAAGATGAGTGGTTGTCAGGAGTGGGGCCTCTGAGTGGCCGCACTAGGGAGTTTTTTTTGGTCTGTATGTGGATTGCAGTGTAGGAACGTGACTCGATACATGTGATGAAACTCCTAAGACAAGACGCTTGGCTCAGGTCATGATCCCACGGTCCAGGGATTGAATCCCGCATTGGGCTCCCCAGAGGGAGCCTGCTTCTCCCTCTCCCTGTGTCTCTGCCTCTCTCTCTTTCTGTGTCTCTCATGAATAAATAAATAAAATTGTTAAAAAAAATAAATAAATAACTCATAAGACTCTGTACCCCAATAAGCCATTTTTATTGTATGTAAATTTTTAAAATTAAAACTTAAAAAAAAAAATCTCACACTGGGTACCAATATGTACTCAGGGTTTTTTAAAAGATGTATTCAGAGAGAATACTACAGACATACAGGTGTGTGTGCATGCATGAATTAATATGTATACATGTGTCCCCTCACTCTCTCCCCCAGAGCCAGGGAACAAACAGTAACATGCAGTAACAACAAGCACACCCAGTACCCAGATCAAGGTTTCTAAACACCATCCTCCCCCAAAAAATAAAAAATAAAAACACAACAACAACAACTAGAGCTCCTTGGAAAACTACCTGATCCCAGCGCTGGGACATGTAAAATATAAGATGGGTCTGAAATATTATGTGGTGTGAAAAAGCAAGAGGAAGAAATATTTTTTTAAAAGGATGAAGGCAGGAGCTCCAGGGTGACTCAGTCAGTTGAGTGTCCAACTGTTGGTTTCGGCTCAGGTCATGATCTCAGAGTCACGGGATAAAGTCCCACATCAGGCTCCACGCTCAGTGGGGAGTCTGCTTGAGATTCTCTCTCCCCCTCTCCCTCAGCCCCTCCCCCCCACTCATGTGCACACACATTCTCTCTCTCTCAAATAAATAGATAATTTTTTTTAATTTTTAAAGAAAGGTAGAGGCATATCAAAAGGACACAGGGGCCAAATGGAAACAGTTCCCCATGGCCAAAGCTGGAACCACTTGAACAAAGTAAATAACAAGAGCACTGATTTATGAGTCTATCCTGATATAAATAACTGAATGAATAAATAAGTGAACAGAGGAGAATTCTTCCTTAGAGAAAAGTTCCAATTAATAAAAATAGAAGGAACGAAGAAAATAGAAATTCACCATTAGAACATCACAGTAAGAATTGCTACAGGCAAGATACACCCATGGATGCTAAAATTAGTGGGTGAAAATTGAAGCAAAAGCAAGATGTTTCCACAGCCTCAAAGAATCTCCCCCCCAAATATCTAGTAATTATAAAGGGAACAAATTGTAACTACAGTAGAGAATCCTGGCTTTTGCCATCTTAGTCAAGTGATCATGGTTAACATCTTCAGTACTACATACTGACACAACGTGTCCCTGATACAACGTGCTGAGAAAGACCCATCAGCCCTGATCTATCCCTCCCAATAATGTAGAACCTCAAACCCAAATGGGAGGCAATCTATAAGATACTTGACCAATACTCTTCAAAAATGTCAAGGTCATGAGAGACAAGGGAAGACTGAGGACTCACCAAAGACTAGAACTGACTAAGATGTGATACCTAAAGGCATCCTGGATCTTTGGAAGAAAAAAGATATGAGTGGGGAAACCAATGCAATCCAAGTAAACTCTGTAGTTTAGTTAATGGCATTATGTCCAGACCAGTTCCTTAATTCTGATCATTGTATCACATTTCCACAAAATGTTAAGGGGAAGCTGGATGAAGGGGGTACAGGAACTCTATTTGCAACTTTTCCATAAGTCTAAAATCAGCTTGAAATCAGAAACGCTATGCTGGCCAAGCTAACTCAGCTACTGGTCAAGCAACACGCATCTACACAACAAATTCGGCCCCCGAGCCACAGGTTCACACTCCTGGTTGTTACGGACTTAATGTTTGCATCTGAACCCCCACCCCAAATTCCTAGCCCCCAACGTGATGGTATCTAGAAATGGGGGCTTTTGGAAGGGAATTAGGTTTAGGTGAGGTCACAAAGGTGGGGTCCCTAGAAAAGGATTAGTGTCCTTATAAAAAAGAGGAACAGACACCAGAGCTGTCACTCTGCCATGGGAGGACATGGCCTGAAGGTAATTGTCTACACACTAAGAAGGAAGTCCTCACCAAGAACTGAATCTGTCCACACCTTGATCTTGGATTTCAGAGACTCCAGACTGTGTTCAAATAAATGTCCTGGTGAAGCTACCCAGCCTATGCTGTTTTGTTATAGCAGCCTGAGCAGACTAATACGCTGGTCTACAGCTGACACCCTCATGCCTCCCCAGGGAGCCCAAGGAAAAAACCCTCTGAACTTGTACATAAAAGACTCCCCGGGTCAGGCACCCCAGCGCCACCCTCTTGATCAGTTTTTCACAGCTACACCTACAGTCTCCAGCAAAAAGGACAGAGGGCTATAAATTAAATAAATAAGACCTGGGTTTGAACCCAGGCCCTGCTACAAATTCACTGTGGGAGCCTGGGTGAGGGACTCCCCCTCTTCTTCTAAAAACTTTGGCAGGGGTCAAGTTTCAGGGGTTATCATGAAGCTCAGATGAGTGTGCCTTGCTATGAAGTCACTAGGAAACCTACGATGAACTAATGTTAGGTGTTGTTTTTTTGTTACAGCAACACAAAGGGGCTGAAGGACAGAGACATTTCATCTACAATTTATGAGTGAGAAAGGAAATTCGAATTGAACACAGCTGTTCCCCGCTCTGTCTCCAGCACTTTCTATGAGCCCCAGAACTCTGCAAGGCAAGGAGGCGGGGCAGAGAAATGATCTCCTCCATACGGGTGAAGTCTCCCCTGTCAGGAACGTCCTCATACATGGGACATCCTAATTCACAGAACATCCTCATAGATGGGCACAGAAACATTGCTACAAGAATAGTAACTGCAGGACTTTTGAAATAATTCTAAACAAATTAGGGTCTATTTAAGGAATGAAAAACTAAGCAGCTGTGAAAAATGAGGAAGCCTGTGGGTACTATAGAGAACAAGCTCCAAGATATATGAATAAGAGGGGCCCCTGGGTGGATCAGTCGTTTAAGCATCTGCCTTCAGCTCAGGTCATGATCCCAGGGTCCTGGGATGGGGCCCCGCATTGGGCTCCCCATTCAGCAAGGAGTCTGCTTCTCCCTCTCCCTTTCCCTCTGCCCCTCCCCCTCACTTGTGTGCGCGTGCACGCTCTCTCTCAAATAAAATAATAATAAATAAAAATAAATAAAATAAAATAAATAAAATAAAATAAAATAAAATAAAATAAAATAAAATAAAATAAAATAAAATAAAAGGGACACCTGGGTGGGTCAGTGGTTGAGCATCTGCCTTTGGCTCAGGGAGTGATCCCGGGATCCTGGGATCGAGTCCCACATCAGGCTCCCTGCATGGAGCCTGCTTCTCCCTCTGCCTGTGTCTCCGCCTCTCTCTCTCTCTGAGTCTCTCATGAATAAATAGATAAAATCTTAAAAAAAAAAAAAAAAAGAATATGAATAAGAGGAAAACAAGACACGGAACCTCACAACCCAGCACCTTCACTCCTCTAGCACATGTGAACCAGGAGACTTTTCAACAAGGTTTACAGCAACATTGCTTGGGAAGAGATGTGTGACCAGCAGCCTCTGAGATGCACCCTTGTGAACCCCACCTTCCTGGTCCTCACAATACCTGGTATATGTATAGTGATCTCCCACATTCCATCACAGCTGTGACCAAGAGACTCCGGCATAGTAAAATAGATGGTATGGCACTTCCAAGACCAGGTCACAAAAGCTATTGTGGCTTTTACCTATGGCTCTCAGGACCACACACTCGGGGGTAAGCCACCTGTCATGTCTACCTATGAAGAGTCCCACATGGTGAGAAACGGAGGCCTCCGGCCCACAGCCATATATGGGTGCCATCTTGAAGCAGAGTCTTGGGCCCCAGTCAAAACCTCAGATGAGCCTGCAGACCTGGCTGGCAGCTTCTCTGCAACCTCATGAGAGACCCAGAACCCAAATGACCTAGCTAAGCTGCTCCCAAAGTCCTGACCCAGAGAGATTGTGTGAGACATGAAATATTTAGTATTTTAAGCCACTAACTTTGAGGGTAACAAATATGGCTCATTTGACTCCACATCTTTCACGAGGCTGCAGACAAACGGCCAGTTGGGACTCCAGTCATCTGGAGCCCAGAGGATGTGCTGATACAGCTTTGGGCTGGAGACCTCTGTTACCTTCCTACCACTTGGGCCTCTCCACACAGCTGCCTCACAACATGGTAGCTAATAACTTCCCCAGAGCAAGTGATCCCAGAGAAAGAGAACACCCACCACAATCCTCTTATGACTGAGAGCGTAGGTCACTTTCTCCTCCTCCTTGTTCCATTCATCAGAAGTGAGTCATTAAGTCCAGCCCACAGTCGAGGGGAGAGAAAGATACAGGGTGTGAATAATAGGAGGTAGGAATTTGGGGGCCATTTTGGAGGCTGTTTATCACACAGTCCAAGTCCTCAAAGGACAATGAGTCTGTTGTAACAACAAAACAAAATAATAGCTGACATTTACTGAATGCTAACCATGTTTGAGGGTCTTCACGCATGAACACATTTAATCACTAAAACAACTCTGGGCACTACAACTATTGCTCCCAGACTCCACCGCTTCTTCCACACTTGCTCTGTAACTTCAAGTGGGCTTTCTAGCCTCTAGGGAAAGCTTGACCCAGAAATGAGCCAAAGCCATTCTCTCAGACCTCTCTGAGGGGGTGCCACTTGGGTTCCAACCTCAAAGATGAGAAGGAAACAGACCAGGAATCATCTAAGGAAGAATGTTCCGGCAGAGGGAATGTCAGGTGCAAAGGCCCTGAGGTGAGAGTGGGTATTGTTTGTGGGAGGCTGAGGAAGGCCCACAGGCTGGGGAGGAGCAAGGAAGGAGCAGTGCTGAGAAAGGCAGGAGTGGACATACAGGCTACATGGACAGGTTCAATTTCCTAAAAGACATAAGGAGTTGAGAGACCTGGCTTCCAGGGAATAAAAGGCAGAGAAATTCAGAGTCAACGTTGGAGAAATCTCCCAAACCGTCGACCCCTGGGAAACCTTCAAGGGCAAGAGGGACCTGGTCCTAAGCTTCCAAGGGCACTAGAGGAAGACAGGGCTGGGAACCCATCGTCTGTAATGATAGGATCCCCTCTCCTCCCCCAGGCAGGGCTTTGGGAATGACCCTGCGTCCTCTGCCAGGGCCATGCCCACCCACATACCCCAGCCACATGTCCATGAAGTCTCTCCCCAACTTCCCACACTCCTGAGGCCGGAAACCCAACCACTCACCAGGAGGCCCCAGCTCCCAGGACCCTTCTAATTTGAGGTTAGATTCAAAAGGGGAAGGCCCGCCCTGCTTAGACTCCCATGGAAGATGGAGCAGCCTATGGGTGGTCTGCCTGCCAGGGCCGGGGCTGCGAACTGCTCTGCTTCAGAACCCTGCAACTGCAAGAAGTCAGTGAACTTCAAAAGGACTCAGTTTCCCCATCTACAAAATGGGAATGATCACATCCACACCGGACTTCTCAATGGGAAATCTTGAAGATTAAAATGTGCCCCAAAAAGTTCTAGACGCACATATAAGGCTAGTCTAGAAATAAAAGTGATGATGGTAATAACAACCTAACATTTATGAGTAGTTAGCATAGATTGGACTCTTTACATGCTTTACAGAAATTCCTGCATGCAATCCTTTACACAACTCTATGATTAGCCCCTCTTTACGGATTAGGAAACTGAGGCCAAGAGACATAAAGTAACTCATCTAAGGTAGTGGAGCCAACAAGTAGTAGAATCACAGATAGATCAGAGGCTGTGTGTTTCAAACGTATGAACAAACTTACAAGCAGGGAAGCCAAAAACAGGCTCGCAAAACGCTCTGTCCTCATACCCTTTATCATCACCCTGCAAAGGGCAACCTTACACAAATGACATCATATCATGTAATCATTTCTTTTTAAGAAAAAAATTATCCATCCCCCAACACACACACAAAAAAAAATCAACACTTAATTCCCTCTTGGTTGATTCTAAGAATCCAGGCTGAGTTGCTCCCATAGCCTAAATACTACATCCTAATTAATGAAAGGATGAAATTCAACTTGATTTTCCTTCCCAGGGTAAAGTCCTCATCTAACCAACAGCCCCAATACTACTACATTAGAATCCATTTTCTTTTTTTTTCCCCCTTAAGATTTTATTTATTTATTCATGAGAGACACAGAGAAAGAGGCAGAGACATAGGTAGAGGGAGAAGCAGGCTCCCCTATGGGGAGCCCGATTTGGGACTCAATCCCAAGACCCTGGGATCATGACCTAAGTCAAAGGTAGTTGCTCAACCACTGACCCACCAAGGTGTCCACAGACCCATTTTCTTTTTTTTCTTTTTTTTTTCTTTTTTTTTTCCCCCATTTTCCAAGGATTCTCAGCTGCACACCTTTCTCTGGTGTCAGTCGTTCTGTGGCACCAAGGCTGTCCTGGATCTGCAGGTTGCTGGGCCCTCCTTCCATAAAGGCATCCCTGCCTTCCCCAGAGAAACCTCTTCACAGAGGGGAAAGAAGCTATTCTACCCACAGGAACCACAAACCCACCAGAAGAGAAAGCCAAGGGGACTGCTGGGTATGAAGCCTTAAGTGGGGAGTGCCCAGTGCCTCCCCTGAACCCAGTGACCCCACAGCAGCCCCTTCCTGCCCCACAGAAATTCCCGCATGCAATCATTTACACAACTCTATGATTAGCAGCCATGCCTGCCTGCAGTCAATGGACCCACCCTTCTGAAATCTCATAAAGGTGTTGGCTTCAAATGGGTACATTTTATTTTATGTGATTTAGACCTCAAGAAAGCTTCTATTATGTGAGTATCCTGCCTGGGGCCCCCTCCATCAGGCCAGCTGGGGGATGACCTGCAGCAGGCAGCCCAGCCCCCTACCAGTTATAGGTAAGGCCACAGAGCACCATTAAGGCTCACTCATAAAAAATGCAGAGGATACTAAAAGCCACTGGTGCCCCACCACTGTTCACTCTGCCCCAAGAAACTGGCTTCAGGGATTCTCCCTCAGTGGTGCTCAGGCTTGGCTCTGACACCTGTGCCAGTTCAGTGCCCCCAAACCCTTCCCGGGGGGCCTGGCGGCATTATTGTCCCAGCCAGTCCCAAGCTCAGGAATCAAACCCCGGGGCTCCTTCTCTCACCCCATGGACATGACCCCAAGCCCCTCAGCGGCCATCAGGACACATCTCAACCAGCCAACCTTCAAAATTTCCTCTCCCCTGATAATCAGGCTGCAGCCAGCAGGCCCTCTCCTATTCTTCTTTAAGCTTCTGTGTGCACTTCTGAGTCTTGGTTTGGTTTTTTAAAACATTTTATTTAACCATTTGACACACGGAGGGGGAGAGAGAGAGAGAGAGCACAAGCAGGGGGAGCAGCAGGCAGAGGGAGAGGGAGAAGCACGCTTCCCACAGAATGGGGAGCCCGAATCGGGGCTCGATCCCTGGACCCTGGGATTGTGACCTAAGCTGAAGGCAGAGGTTTCATTGACTGAGGCACCCAGGTGCTCCTGAGTTTCAGTTTTTGAACCCCCAATGCCAAAGAAGGAAGGAAGGAAGGAAGGAAGGAAGGAAGGAAGGAAGGAAGGAAGGAAGGAAGGAAGTTGAGCACATACCCCAAAATTCATTCCACATATATTTATAAGCCCCCTACCATGGGCCAGGCAATGGAGATGCAGGAAAAGGAGAAACCTAGCATTTACCTCTAGTAAAGGAAGACAGATTATCCAAAGCAGACAAACATAACCAACCAGGGGCGCCTGGGTGGCTCCGTTGGTTGAACATCTGACTCTTGATTTTGGCTCAGGTCATGATCTCAGGGGCAACAGGTCAAGTCCTGCCAAGGGCTCAGCACTCACAGGGAGTCTGCTTGAGATTCTCTCCCTCTCCCTCTGCCCTTCCCCTTGCTCAATCTCTCTTACGTGAACCCTCTCTCTCTCTCTCTCAAATAAATGAATAAATTTTTTAAAAATAAATGCAATCGACCAACAAGAGGGGAAAGCTGTTACAGGAAGAATAAAGCTGGGAAAGGCATGGGGTTTTTTCAGAGTGGCCCACAGAAGGCCCCCCTGCAAAGGGTACTTCAGGGAAAAAAAGCCTAAAGGGAGGAAGCAGGTTATGTGGATCCTGCAGAGAGTGTCCCATGGCAGGAAGAGAACAAGGCAGGATGGGGCCTAGGGTGTCTGAGGAGCTGCAGGGGGGTGGGGGAGCTCCAGACAGAGGGAGGGGGCAAGTGGGGAGGCAAAAGACCCAGAAATCTAGGTTTGTATGAAGTTCCCTGAAAGGGGACCTTCCCAGGTGGGAGAACAAGTGTTAAGACCCCTTTACACAGGGAGCCCAGGTGGCTCAGCCAGTCAAGCATCTGCCTTCTGCTCAGGTCATGATCCCGGGGTCCTGGGATTGAGCCCCTGCTAAGTGGGGAGACTGCTTCTCCCTCTCCCTCTGCCACCCTCCCTGCTTGTGTGCCCTCTGTCAAATAAATTTTTAAAATATTTAAAAAAAAATTTTGGGGGGGGGATCCCTCAGTGGCTCAGCAGTTTGGAGCCTGCCTTCCACCCAGGGCATGATCCTGGACTCCGGGGATCGAGTCCCACGTCGGGCTCCCTGCATGGAGCCTGCTTCTCCCTCTGCCTGTTTCTCTGCCTCTCTCTCTCTCTCTCTCTCTCATGAACAAATTTTTTTTTTAATTTCTTCAAAAAAAAATTTTTTTAAAGACGCCTTTATAGGACAAATGAGCAACAACTACCAAAATCTAAAATCCATGTGTCCTCAGAGGAGGCAAACTAGTCCCTTTCTGGATTGGATCCTGCAGAGACACCAGCACCTGCAGCCTAAGACTTTCCATGCAAAGCAGGCAGAAAGAGAAGTGGTAAAGAACAGGATTCTGCAGGCACAGTGCCTGGTGGGGAGGAGTGGAGGGAAGAAGGGGAAGGGGGTGGGGAGGCTGTGAAGGGGAGGAGGGGCGGGAAGGTCAGGAGGTGGCTGGAAGGAGGCTCCAAGCATCCCTGCAATGACCCATGACCCATGACCACCACCATCCCCAGACCCCACTCCCACTCTGACGACCTCTCAGAAGCCCCAGTGAGCACCCCATGCTGATAACCCTCTGGGGACTCACTGCCTGGGCCTCCCTGGTGGCCAACAAGTCCAGCAAAACTGAGCAGCAGGCCATTGGGGATGCCCACCGTACCCACCATGGTGGTTGGTGATGGGTGCCCACCATCCCCTTAGCCCTGGGCCCTCCCTGAGGAATGACAGAGAGAATTCTTTTAACCTGGTAATAATGACACCTGTGTCTGCTTGCCCAGAAACGGAACTACACAGCACTTCCAAATATACCAATCTTATAATTAGGTAAAAAGTTGGTCCCAACTGCCCAGTGAGTTCTATTAAAAGGCATCATAAAGATCCTTTACATATTAAAAAAAAAAAGAAAGAAAGAAAGAAAGAAAGAAAGAAAGAAAGAAAGAAAGAAAGAAAGAAAAAAAAAAAAAAAAAAAAGACTGATTGCCAAACATCACATATAAAAAGTGTTTGAAGAAGCAACAACTCCTGGCCAACCAGAGTCCATGAAAGAATGTTTCAACCTAAGCCACTTTTCTAGCTAATTTCCTCTTTCTGCTGCTCATGACATTGTGGATTTACATTAAGAACAACAACAACAACAACAACAACAAAACCCACACACAAAGAACAACAAAAAAACCCAAAGCGGGCGGGGGGGGGGGGGGGGGGCGGGAAGCCTTTGGAAAAAAAAAAAAAAGGAAAAACCGATTTTTGCAAGGATAAGTAGATCTGGAGGGCAGGGGAAGAACAAGGCAACCCCTAAAGAAGCCTGGTTGCAAAATGTTAAAAAAAGAAAAGAAGAGAAAGAAAACTTTGAACACAGAAACACCAAACGATACATTTTTAAAATCTAATTTTGAAAAATGATCAAAACACTTTTTTTTTTCAAACATCCCAAATTACAAGTGGCCACCAGATGCTGGGGTCTGGAAATACGACTGTGGTTGGTTTTCTTTGTTTTTAAGAAACCTAAAAATTAAGGAAGTTAGAAGTACCCAGGGAAGAGATGCTAGGAACACTGCCCATGTGATGACTTCACTGGTGGACCTGCCAGAGGCTTCGCAATGAACGCACCCAGAAACCAAACATCTAATCGGAGGGGCACCCAGAGAGAGTGTGTGCAAACCCAAAAGGAACATAATTCTCTTGGTGTGTTTTAAAAGCCCATGGGAAGTGTTCTGCAAGCCTTGGACATTTCCTGTTGAGATGGCATCCCCCATGGAACCCCGTTCTCTACCACCCAAGGAACAGGCAGGCAGTGTCCTAGGATGCAGGATGGAGGGCAGATGTCTGGGGATATGATGTAACCTGGGTGAAGTGAATTCATCCAAGAATGAGTCATAGAAGCAGCCCTCAAACGTCCTTCAGAAATCCCAACGGCAGAACACAGGACTGAGACCCGAAGGCCCACCACCTCTCATCTCAAAGAAGAGTCTCTCCTCTTTGAAATAAGCTCTGCCCCCCAGGCTGCAATGGCAGGCACTGTGTCTTTTGTCACCAACTCCTATTTCCCCTTTTTGTAGCAAAGCACCCCAGTGCTGCTGGAGGGGCGTTACCCATCCTCCACCTGAGCCATACAAGGCCCAAGAATGAAGCCTATGGATAGGGTAACTGAGAGATGGACATAGAGCCCCTAGATCAAGCAGTATCTGAAGCTTATGTCTTAGCTTCATAAGTTATTACATTTCCACTTTTGCTTAAGTCCATTTGGCTTGGGTTTTTGAAGAATTCACCATCCAAGGATTAAATAAAACTCTGACTTTAGCAAAGAGCTTAGAGGTCCAGCTACGTCCATCCCTTCCAAACCACCACCAGTTCAGAATGAACAAGTCCTTCAGGTGTCATGGATGAGGGCAAATTACAGGCAACCAGCTTCGCCCAAGCTCACAATGCTTCCTCGATGTCCCCATTCACCTTTGTTGCCAGGACAACCTGCTGAGCCTCTGGCCCTGGACTCACTGCCTGGGCCTCCCTGGTGCCCTCCCCACAGACCCTGTGCAAACATCACTGTCTCGGGGAAGCCATCCCTGCCCAGCCAAGAAGAGCAACTCACCCCTCCCCCTGCTCTCCTTATCCCCACCCTCGCCTCATCTCTCCTCCTGATGTTCCTCACCAACTGGTACTCTGTGAACTCACTTGTTTATTTGTTCACTGCCTGTCCCCCCAACCTGTCACCTCCTCAGCCTCTTTCACATGGGGATCAGTCACAGTAAGAAAACTTGTCCATGAGAGAAGACAAGCTATGACGTGAGGTCACAGATGAGTGGGGGAGGCGGCTCCCACACAGACCCACTTGAGCACAGCTCAGAGGAGGTGGGGGTCCCGGAGCTGCTGTAAGGGCCACCAATGCTTTGTGTGTCCCCCCTTACTGAGCTCTAACTGCATGACCTCTTCTCCCTGTCCCAGTCTCCTGCTCATGTGCTCAGGCCAAAAACCCTAGAGTCAGGGAAGCTGCAGGGGAGCAGTTCTCCCCCTTGGGTCCTGCAAGTGTGGGGTCAGTTCCTAAGAGAAGCACCCCCTGTGCCTCACCCCCAGTTCCCCTTGACTCCCTTCTCCCCTCCAGAGCCAACCATCAGCAAATCCTACCGACCTCACCTTCTCTACCTCCCTGGCCAGGGCCACCATCACGTCCACCTGGACTGCCACAGTGCCCCCTCCTTGGTCTGCCCACTGCCCCTCCTGCCCCAATCCATGAAGCAACTGAGGAACCCTTTCAAAATAAAACCTTCCAATACACACATATATACATACATACCTTCCAACGGCTGGCTTCCCATGTACCTAGAAAAAAATCCCAGCTCCTCACCTCGCCAGGAAAGATCTGGCCCCGGCTGTCTCCTTACTTACTCACCGCTACTTACACCCTCTTGGCACCTCAGGATCTTTGCACTTGCTATTCCTTTTACCCCAACAACTCTCTCCAAGAACTCTAAATGCTGCTCTTTCTGTGGCTCAGTGACAACACCACCTCCTTGCCAAGCCTTCCCTGCCCGCGCTGGCTAACAGAGTCCACTGAGACCCACCCCTAACGCTAACCCCCTCACCTCTGCTTCACAGTCTTCACTGCCCTGACCACTGTCTGAGTGATCCATGCTCCATCACTGGTGTGTCTGTCTCCAAGCCCGAGCACCCCCGAATGTGAGCCCAGCAAGGTCAGGAACAACTCTCCTATTTACTCGGTATGCCAGTATTTGACAAACCAAGGGGTGACTGGCTGGCTCACACAGAAGAACATGCAACTCTTGATCTCGGAGTCATGAGTTCAAGCCCCATGCTGGGTGTAGAGATCACTTAAATAAAAATTTAAAATATATATTTGACAAATCGAAAACCAAAATCCTCTGTCAGGTTCCAGCTCAAATGTTACCTGTTCCTGACTCTCTGGCCAGAGGTAACCTCTGGTGACCTCCCAGAGTTCTGTAATACAGGGCTCCTCATACAGCTCAGGCCTTTTCCCCACTGCATGCCAGCTGGGAGGTTTTGGTCTGACCTTCCCCATTACAGTAAAAGCTACTGGTGGAAACCCCAGATCTTAAGATGCCCCAGCCACCCCGGGCCTGGTGTAGAGCTGTGACCTTTGTGCTTGCTTCACAACGGGCTTCCCCAGGTCTTCCCCACAATGCTGGGCAGAGGTAACACAGAGGCAGCACTCATGAATATCTCCTACTAGGATATTAATACCTATGATTGTCATATCAAATCCATGACTCCTGAACCTTATTGCTTAAAATAAGGCTAAAGTTTTTAAAAAGGAAGGAGGGTCAGATTAAGTAAAAATGCTAGAGAAATAATGTTGCCACTGGTATACGAATACAACAGAAACCAGGAGACCAATCCTGGGGGCACCTGGGCGGCTCAGTGGTTGAGCGCCTGCCTTCAGCCCAGGGCCTGATCCTGAAGACCCAGGACTGAGTCCCACGTCATGCTCCCTGCAGGGAGCCTGCTTCTCCCTCTGCCTGTGTCTCTGACTCTCTCTCTCTCTGTGTCTCTCATGAATAAATAAATAAAATCTTTTTTTTTTTTTAAAAAAAAAAAAGGAGACCAATCCTGGATGAGTAGATTTTAGGAAACACTAAGTGGATGGATGGATAGATGGATGGACAGACGGGTGAGAGAGAAGGAGGAGTAAAGAATGAAGTGGAGGGGAGGGAGGAAGGAAGGAGAAAACGGACCTGGCACCTAGTAGGTGCTCAGGAAATGCACTGACCTGTCCCACTCACGAGGGAAGCGGCACAAGGCTACGGTGAGCAGCCGGGGCCTGGAGCCACACTGCTAGTTCTCATCCTGCTTCATCCTTTCCTCACTGTGGGACCCGGGGTACGTGACAGAGCTGCCCTGTGCCTCAATTTCCCCATCTGTAAAACTGGACAATAAGAATACCTCCACCAAGGTCGCTGGGAGGAACAAGGGAGTTAATGCATGCAGAAAGCTCAGGGCACAGTCTGATATGTCCTCAGTGCTTGATCTATGTCAGCAACAGCGTGAAGAATCATTTCTTGAATCCCTCCTAGGACCAGGAGAAGGAAAGGATCCGAAATCTATCTACCTCCCTCTTTCGCAAGCAGCCAGCCCCAAGCTCCCACCAGCCTCTCCAGAAGATCTCCCAGGGATGAAAGAGAAAGGAGGAGGGAAGGCTCTACCCCCAACAGGCTCAAAGGGGAAGGGGGTGGGCTGCAAGGTGATCTGAGAAGTTGAACAGGGGGAGAAAAGAACACGAGTCAGGAGAAAGAAAGATCAATTCTGTAGCCCGGCCTGCCTCTGCAGAGAGCTAAATTCTGCTGTGCTGCTTCTGCGTGCTTCAGCTTTTCTCAGCCTCCAAGGAGCATTTGCCTAAATTAGTGCCTGCAATATGCCGAGGAAAGGGAAGGTGAAAACAAGCAGAGGAAAGCTTGGGCCCGCCGGGCGCTCCGCCCATTCCAGGGCTGAACACCAGCAGGGGGAACAGGGGACCCCAGAGCCCCTCCCGTGGCCACAGCCAGCAGCCGGGGGTCACGCCAAGGCCCCAGCCCAGCCCTCGGTGCCCCCAACACTCTCCCTGCCACATCCCAATCTCCCCGAGTGGCACTTAAAATTACTCTAGGCACCTGCCACCTGCGCCCACCGGCCCCCACCAAGCTCCCACCCACCGCAGTCAGCTGGAACCTTCCTTACTGGGCTGCTCCGGGGGCTGGGTTCACTGCCGGACAACTCAACGTGTATTTATTTCTGGAGATGTGCCAGAGAGAGAGAGAGTGCACGCAAGCACACGTGATGTACACGCTGTATTAATACAGGGCGCTACATATGCAGAAAATAGCACCCCAGCTAGCTGGCTCAGGACCCTGCAGATTTGTGCGAGCACACACATTACCATCGCGCTCCGCAGTAAACACACAGATAAGCACGCAGAAATAGTCACCTTCGCGCTGTTTCTGCCAGATGGCAGAGCCTTGGCAATTACTGTGTGTCTGCACGGCTGTGCATTTGTTTGCATGTAATAATAGTGGCAGCTGACGTTACTGAGGTCCTACCCGCTGCCAGATGCTGTCCTACTGTCCTACCTGCTACATCAATCCCATGACGGAGGTGCTACCCCTATTTGACAGATGAAGACACTGAGGCACAGGGGTCAGGTCATTGCCTCAAGGTCACACTGCTGCTGAGTGGCAGTGTTAGGACTCAAACCCAGGCAGTCAGGCTCCCAAGCCTGCACCCTACAGTCAGCACTGTATTCCACTGCAACAACACAGCTAGCTGACCGGGGTGCTGAGCTCCACGTGCACCTGATCACAGCCTGTGTCTCAGTCGCTGAAATAATGCATCGGTCCCATTTTGCAGGTGTACAGATGAGAAGACTGAGGCACAAAGAGGCTACATAGCTTGCTCAAGGTCACGGGTGAGCAGTGGCAGGGATGGAGTTTGAATCAGGGATAGAAACTGGATCCAGGTCCTGCTGTACCAGGTGGGTTCCTGCTGTAGGAAGATGGATAACTCCTCAAGTCAGATGCCTGTATCTATCCATCCACCATCCAATATGGGCAAGCCAGGGTTTTATAACCTTGGGGATGAAAGGGAGGGATCCCAAAATGATCAGACGCCACTGGGGCCCTCAATGAACCCGCTGTGCCAGTGAGAGACCAGATATAAACAGGACTGGCACAGACAAGGAACAGAAACCCCCAGGGAAGACCCGAGGTCCAGGGACATACGCCATTGAGGTCAGTGTCCAGACATGCCCTCCAGCAACGCTGCCTGAGGGGCAGAGTGTACAAACTGGCAACCCACAGGTTTGGCCCACAGACGTGTTTTGTTTGGCCAATGCAGTGTTTGTTAAAAATGTGATTGAGTTGCCAACTTTTAAAAAATCGAATGATTTCATACCAAAAACTCTACATTTCCGGCTGTTGGGAAACATCCTTAAAAAGTCAGCAGATTTGGCAAAACTGGGCTCATGTTCCCACATGAGAACCGCTGCTCCGGGCTGAGAAGCAGCTACCCCCTTTACACAGGACGTGGGACACGGGACGTGGACATGTGCTCTCCTGTTCTCCAGAAGGCTGGGGTCAGGGGCGTGGGCTCTGGAGCCAGACCACTAGGGCTTGCTCACGTCTGGGCTCTGCTATCTCCTCACGGTGTGATCTTCTGTGCCTCAGTTTCCTCATCTGTCAAAGAGTAGCCACTCCATGAGACTAGTGCCTGGCACCCAGTAAGCACTCATAAGTGTTCGATAGCATGCTGTACCCCCAACACCACGGCCAACTTGAAGCCTTTTTGTAATAAGAGATCGCACACACTGAGCACCTGCTATAGCCTGGCCTGTTCTAATAGCTGCACTTTTATGAATTTAATTGATTCCTCCCAAGAAGCCTGTAAGGACCACTCCCAGGTATAGGCTCAAGAGAAATGTAAACCTATGTCCATCTGAAAACTTGTACATGAGGGGCACCTGGGTGGCTCAGTGGTTGAGCATCTGCCTTTGGCTCAGGTCATGATTCTGGGGTCCCAGGATCGAGTCCCACATCGGGCTCCCCACCAGGTATCTGCTTCTCCCTCTGCCTATGTCTCTGCCTGTGTCTCATGAATAAATAAATAAAATCTTAAAAAAGAAAAAAACTTGTGCATGAATGTTCATAGCAGTGTTATTTCATAATAGCCGAACAGTGGGAAACAAGCCAGTGACTGTCAACTGATGAATGGATAACCAGACATGATATAGCCATATAAATAGAATATTACTCAGCCATGAAAAGGAATGAAAAACTGACACAGGCTACAACATGGATGAACCTCAAAAACATGACGCTAAGTGAAAGAAGCCAGACACTAAAGGCCACATACTGTAGGATTCCATTTGTATGAAATGTCCAGACTTACAGACACAGAAACCAGATTAGTGGCGGCTGCCAGGGGTCGGGGAGGGGAAGAATGGGAGTGAGTGCTAATGGGTTCGGAATTTCTTTCTGGGGTGATGACAATGTTTTGGAAGTAGAAAACAGTAATGGGCACAACCTGGCAAAAAGCAAAAGTCACTGGATTGGATACTTTGACAGGGTAGATGTTATAGTGTGCGAAATCTATCTCAATTTTTAAATTTTTTAAAAAAAGAAACATCTATGAGATGGATGTTATCATCCCCATTTTATAGATGAAGAAACCAAGGCCCAGGGAGATTAAAGACAAATACTCATCTATATCCATGTCAATGTTGAAAGTGAAGAAAGGGAAGATACAGGCGGGGAAGGGTGATGTGCTCTCTCTTACACCTGGCTGCTTTACTCACAGAGCCCTGGGCATCTGGGTTTTCAAACCATGCCCAGGCAAATCATTTCCTCTTTGGGCTCTACTCAAAGGTCGGACTGGAATAACTCCTAATCCAAATCCTTCCAAGGTCCTCGAGGATCCTACAAGTCTAAGGCACTGTAGTGAAGCATTATTTATTCATATCTATGAGGACAGCTGTGACCATTAATAAGTGATGACTTTCACGACCCACAGTGGGAACTGGCCCTCTCCCAGGTGCCTGCGAAGAAAACATTCTGGGTTTTCCAAGTCCAAGCCTTTCACATGACCGGCTCGGATGTCAGAGCAGGGGGGCTCAGCAGCCCACCTCCTCCTAAGAGGGTCAGACCAGGAGACCATCCCATTAGGCAGGAAGATCCCTTACTCCCCAGAAGGGAGGATGACCTCACCAGGCTAGAGGAACCCTTCCCTTCCCAGGAAGAGCCCCCATTTGACAACAGAACCCCATCCCATCCTGGGAAGATACCTTCACGGACCCCTCTCCCCCTGCCCTGGAGCTGCAGAATCTCAGGGGGCTGCTGGGGTCTGGAACCAGGGCTGTAACTTTTCTGCCAATGAGCCCCTATAAAGCACAGCCCTTTTCCTGAGCATGGAAGGGTCCTCAAGGGAGGCCTGCAGTAGGGGGGCGCCACACCCTCCGCATCCCATTCTCAGATGCAGGACCAACCTGCATATGATCCATTAGAAGCCAGAGAGAGCGGGAGAGACAGAGGTGCCCAGAATAAGACAGGCAGCAAAACAGGGAGAAGGGAAGGCAGGATCAGACACAGGTTGACAAAGAACTCAGAAGGAGGCTGGAGGCAGAGAGCTGGGAAAGAAAGTTAAGAAAGATGTATGAGAACAAGAGTGCCTCAAACCAGAAACAGAGAGGCTGAGAAAGAGAGAGGAGACCCGGCAGGGGCCTTCGTTTGGGGTCCTCCATCGGTGGGAGGTAGGGACGCCCCTTCTCCCCCTACCCCGACCAGGCAGGACCTGCCAGGGAAGCCTTGGTGGCAGTGGAGGAAGCAGGCCGGGCAGGCTGGGGCTGGGCCTGGGAGTGCCTAGTGTCCAGCCAAGTTGCCATGGCCACAGAGACAAAGAGAGGGGCTGATGAGGTGCCGAGGATGGCTCCCCAAGAGGGGCCCCAGCCACCTACAGCCCCAGATAAGCCCAGCCTCTCTCTCTCTGGAAGCTGCATAGCCAGGATCCAAGCTACTGGCCCACCACACCTCCAGGGGCAGCCTTCAGGTCAGGGCATATCCAGCTGCCTGGGCTGGAGAGGGGCAGTGAAAATCATGACCCAGGCAGGCTTAGCAAAGAGAAGGTCCCCAGTGTCCAGACCCCGCCAGACAACCCTAAGTACTCAATTTCTGAGTACCTGGGCCTCAATTTCTTCATCCATTAAATGGCAAGAAGATGCCTCAGCTTGCCCTAGAGTTCAGGGCGGGGGGGGCGGCAAGGAGCTTACAATGAGAGAACCAAATGTCAGTGTGTCAGATTAACAATAAAGCTCACATTTACTAAGGATTGAACTATGAACCAGGGTCTGTTCTCAGCTCCCTCCTCACACAGCATGCCTCTACCTGTGTTGGGAGAGCTATTTTCTTCCTTTAATGTCCAATCCGTTTGGGACTTATGCTCTTATAAAATACAATAAAAATGAATTATTCGAAAAACAAAAAGACTAAAAAGCCTAATTATTTTAGTATTGACCTACACTGGCACAAAATTCTTCTGCCCAATTGCTATAAAAATTTAAATATTCCTCTGCTCTAAAATAAATTAAAAAAAAAAACTTTAAATGTTCATATGCAGTTTCCATCTCTATCTCCACACAAACCACACTCTTGAGTTGTGCTGTCAGCCCAGGTGACCCCCCATGACCACCCAGGAAGGAGGCGCTAGCATGGGCATGAGGGCGGGGCTGCAGAGTAGCTACGAGTTCTAGCAGCCCAGGTTCGAGAACCAGCTTTGCCACTTCCTTGCAAAGGACTTCATCCCTCTATGCCTTGGTTTCCCTACCTGTCATATGGGGAAAACACTAATGGTATATCTCAAAGGGTTTGGGTGGGGGCGGGGGGGAAGAGATTCAGTGAGTTAATCATGTGAAACTCTTTAGTTTCTGTAACTGATGTATTGAAACCCTCACCACACACTAGTCACTACTGTAAAGTACCATTAAATGTCAGAGGGCATTGCTGTTAATAATTCTTCTCCTCCTTCCCCTCACCGACCAGACACCACCTGATGTGTCAAATATCTAGTAGATGACTGGTGCGCTGTCTGTCACTCCCACGAGAATTGCTATACTACGAGGGCAGAGGTTCAAGTTTGCTCATCACCCACTAAACACCCAGCTCAGCCCAGAACTGTGTCTGGCACTTGGAGGGTGCCCCCAAAATGGGAAGAAGCATGAGCTCAAAGCCTGGATCTGCCATGCATTTGCTGTGTGCACTCAAGCAAATGATTTGACCTCTCTGGGCCTCCATTTCCTTATCTATGGAATGGTAATACATTCCTCGGTGCACAGAAAGGCCTAGACAAGAATGCTCCTGTAGCAAGCAACAAATGTTGGAGAGGATGTGGAGAAAGGGGAACCCTCTTGCACTGTTGGTGGGAATGCAAACTGGTACAGCCACTCTGGAAAACAGTGTGGAGGTTCCTCAAGAAGTTAAAAATAGAGCTACCCTACAACCCAGCAATTGCATTACTGGGTATTTATCCCAGAGATACAGATGTAGTGAAACACCGGGACACCTGCACCCCAATGTTCATAGCAGCAATGTCCACAATAGCCAAACTGTGGAAGAAGCCTCAGTGTCCTTTAACAGATGAATGGATAAAGATGTGGTGTATACACACAATGGAATTATTACTCAGCCATCAGAAAGGATGGATACCCACTATGTGCTTCAACGTGGAAATGGAGAGTATTATGCTGAGTGAAATAAGTCAATCAGAGAAGGACAATCATCATATGGTTTCACTCATACATGGAATAGAAGAAACAGTGAAAGGGACTATAAGGGAAAGGAGGGGAACTAAGTGGGAAAAATTAGAGGGGGGAGACAAACCATGAGAGACTCCTAACTCTGGGAAACAAAGGGTTGTGGAAGGGGAGGTGGGAGGAGGGTTGGGGTAACTGGGTGACGGGCACTAAGGAGGACACTTCATAGGATGAGCACTTGGTGTTATACTATATGTTGGCAAATTAAATTTAAATTTTTAAAAAATGTTTAAAAAAAAAAAAGGGGATGCCTGGGTGGCTCAGCGGTTGAGCATCTTTGACTCAGGTTGTGATACTGGAGTTCTGGGATCAGGTCCCACATCAGGCTTCCTGCATGGAGCTTGTTTCTCCCTCTACCTCTGTCTCTGTGTGTCTCTCATGAATAAATAAATAAAATCTTTTTTAAAAAATGTTTTTAAATTTTTGAAAAAAAAAGAATGCTCCTGTAGCTCCTCTCAGCACTACATTTGGCAATGTCTGGAAACTTTTTTGGTTGCCACAACTGGGGAGAAAGGTGCTACTGGGATCTAGTGAAATTCTGCTAAGAGGCCAAAGATTCTGCTAAGCACCTCATACTGCATAGGACAGGCCCCCACATCAAAGAATTACGCAGCCCAAGTTGTCAATAGTGCGGAAGCTGAGAACTCCTGATGTAGAAGAAAAAGAACCACCAGGATGCCCATCAAGGGGGGAACAGGTATAGACTCCAGTGTAATCGCCCTATAAAACAGTAGGCGAAGTTAGAAGGAATGAGCCGGAACTGTGTAAAACAACATCAAGAGATCACCCAGACATACACATTCGGGGAACAAAGCTAGCCACAGGATGCTAGGTACTCACAGCGGCTTCCCCTTAGGGAGCAGGTGGGGCATGGAGCTAGAAGTCAAACCCAGGAGCTAGAAGTCAAACCCTACAGCTTTACCCACCTGCACCACAAGCTCAGTCTGATGCCTTTCATGCAAACAAATGCACGCATGTAAAATCGTGCCCTGCCATTTTCACATTCCCTATTTATGTATGTCAATGACATGAGCACAGGGAAAGATCTGGAAGGCAACAAGAGAAACTGGAGGTGAGGGTGACCAGGAGCAGGAAGGTGAGGGTTACCTCATCTGTAATGGCTTAACTTTCTACAAAGAGATTGCATTCATATCTGTCATGTCATTTAAGATGAATGAAAGGGGATCATCCCTGGGTGGCGCAGCGGTTTGGCACCTGCCTTTGGCCCAGGGCGCGATCCTGGAGACCCGGGATCAAATCCCACGTGGGGCTCCCGGTGCATGGAGCCTGCTTCTCCCTCTGCCTGTCTCTGCCTCTCTCTCTCTCCTCTCTGTGCATTCTCATGAATAAATAAATAAAATCTTTTTAAAAAAAAGATGAATGAAAAATTTTAAGAGTAGGGGCATGGTGGTTCAGTTGGCTAAGCGTCTGACTCTTGGTGTCAGCCCAGGTCATGATCTCAGGGCTGTGAGATCGAGCCCCGTGTCAGGCTCCATGCTCAGGGGGGAGCCTGCCTGAAGACTGTCTCCCTCTGCTCCTGCCTCCCACTCTCTCTTTCTCTCTCTCTTATAATTTTTTTAAAAATTATAAGGTACATAAAGCCTTTAACCCAGAAATTTCATTCCAAAAAAATGTATGAACCTACACATATAAAGTGGCCTGTGTCTGCTGTACATCATTTGTAATGGCAAAAGATGGGAGCAACCCTAATGCCCAGCAAAAGGGGATTAGCTAAAGAGAAAAAAAAAAAAAAAAAAAAGCAGCACAGCCAAAACATCCAATGGAATTCTCTGTACTATAGTGAACAAGTTCCATGACACAAGATGAAAAGGCAGACAAAGCCAAGTGCAGAAATATGAGTACAATGAGCCACCACTTATGTAACAAAAGGGGCATGTCTACGCTATCTGAAGGTCCTGTGTGAAACCAGGGCAAGTGGCTCGTTTTGATTTTTTTTTTTTTTAGACTTCATTTTTTAGAGCAGTTTTAGGTTTACAGCATTTCCCCGAGACCCTCTGCCCCCACACATGCAGAGCCTCCCCCATTAATAGTGTCCCCTGCCAGAGTGGTCCATTTGTTATCATCAATGAACCTGCGATGACACATCATTATCACCCGGAGTCCACAGTTTACAGTAGGGGCTCACTCGTGATGCTGTGCATTCCATGGGTTTGGACAAACACATAACGACATGCATCCATCATTATGCTCTCATACTGGGTAGTTTTCCTGCCCTAAAAATCCTCCTTGGCATCTCCTCCCCATCCCAACCCCCAACCCCTAGCAACCACTGATCTTTTGACTGTCTCCATAGTTTTGGAGGCTGACTTTTCACTCTGCATTATTTATGCCTTCTTAATTTGGACCACAGGGGTGATTATATATACTATACACACTACCCAAAAATAGATTATCCATGCAGCATATACAGTTTTTGTGTGTACACATACATACAGTCATATGTACATGTATAGTTATAATATCTTTAAAGATACAAAAAAAGCATATATTGTATCTCTCCATTTTACAAAAAGTTGAAAAACAAACAAAATCTTCATAGAAATCAGAACAGTGGATACTTTAGGGGACACTGACTGAGCAGAACACTCTCTAGGGTGCTGACTATTGCTATCCAATATGGGTGTAGGTCATACGGATAAATCATATGTAAAAATTTATCAAGCTGTGCACTTAACATTGTGTATTTCACATGCAAAATATGCCTTAAAGGTTTTTAATTAAAAATTTTTTGTGAAAAAAAAAAAAAGGTTCAGTCATGGTGAAAGGGAGATTTCTAGAGAGCCTCCAAATTCTATCATCCCCCCCTCCCATTCCCAGAGGGAACTCTTTGCTTGAGGCCCTGGGAGGGGGCCAAGCTGGGGTCGAGGCCCCTCCCTCTCTCCACCCCCCCAAAGAAGCCAAATGGGAATCAAGCTGGCCTTTGTGGCTGTGTCCAGCAGAGCAGGACAAAGGGCCAAATGACGGCCCCCTACTCCCCCCAGCCCCCCCAGGACACTGAAGCCCATTCATGTTGGAGGCTGGCCATTTCCCCAGGGCTCCAGCCGGAGCTGGGAACAATATCCCCTTTTACTACCCCCTTGTCTCCCACTTCCGCATTTAATTGCAAGTTCATGGGTATTAAGTGGCCCATAGAGCTGACCTAGCTCCCGCGCCCCACCCCGCCCCCCAAAAAAGAGGCCCACAGCGCTGTCTCTGTTTGCTGCCCCTCTGTGTGCCCGCTCCTCCTCAATGATCTCCCCAGAGAGAGAAAGAGCCCCCTACACCCCTCCTTGTCGCCTTCCTCAAACAGCTCTGTTCTCACCCAGAAAGCGCTGCTTTGCAAACCAAGCTGCTCTTGGACCCGGCACAGGGGCATCATGCCCTGGACCGGCACCCTGCTCCAGCGTGCCAGGCCGCTGGCACGCTCACTTTGTACCTCGCTGTGACCCCGCTTGATGCCTCAGGAAACTGAGGCCCCAGGACTGTCAGGGCCTCAGTCCAGCCAGGGCCAGAGCTAAGAGCCTTCAAACTCCTCTGCCTGGGAGTCTTGACTTTCCCTGAGCTGCCTTCTTGACCTCAAGGGGATGGTCCAAACCTTTGACCTGCAACCTTTTCTCTAGTTTTAAGACCCCTGGGAACAACTGAGCTCACTCAGTGACCTTTAAGGGTTGGAAAGAGGCTACATAAGCCCATCTCCTGCCCTTCACATGAACTCACTTTTGCCCTCACTCATGGCATGTCCCCGAGACTGTCCCTCCTGTCCTGAAAGTCTCCACCTCCTCCAGGAAGTCTTCCAGGTTACACCAGTCAAGGTCCAATTTCCCCTCCACTGAAGAGCCATACCACCTACATTTCTCCAGCACCAATTCAAGTCTGAGCCAGCTCTATCATCCCAGATCTGTCATCTTCCTCTGCGCCACCTCCTGGCCCAGGCCACCACCAACCATCTTTTGCCACCCACCGCCACCTAACCAGCCTTGCTGCTCCTATAGCCCCCCGCTCCACACTCTGACCTAAGCAGCCCCTTTTAAAACATAAACCAGGGGCACCTGGGTGGCTCAGTGGTGGAGCGTCTGCCTTCGGCTCAGGGCATGATCCTGGGGTCCTGGGATCAAGTCCCACATCCGGCTCCCCACGGTGAGCCTGCTTCTCCCTCTGCCTATGTCTCTGCCTCTCTCTGTGTGTCTCGAATGAATGAATGAATGAATGAATGAATGAATGAATGAATGAATGAATAAATAAATAAATAAATAAATAAATAAATAAATAAGTAAGTAAGTAAGTAAATCAGACCACTCCTCTGCCCTGCTTACAGCCCTCCATGGCCGCCAGCTAAACCAGGAGGTAGGGGATCCCTGGGTGGCGCAGCGGTTTGGCGCCTGCCTTTGGCCCAGGGCGCGATCCTGGAGACCCGGGATCGAATCCCACGTCGAGCTCCCTGCATGGAGCCTGCTTCTCCCTCTGCCTATGTCTCTGCCTCTCTGTCTCTCTCTGTGACTATCATAAATAAATAAAATTTAAAAAAAAAAAAAAAACAGGAGGAAGTGCCAGTTCCTCACCTTCACCTGCCCGCCCCTGTACGATGTGCCCATTACCCTCCTCACCTCCTGCCCTTCCCTCCCTCTACTCCAGCACCTACTGTTCTTCAAAGTCACCTCCTCCTGGAGCCCTCACCTCAAACTGTCAGACACCAGCTCTCCTGCTCATTACCTGCGGCTTAGCTCCGAGATCAGGCCTTTCCTGAGCACCCAATCAAAGACAGAATCTCCTCACCACCTCAGTAAGGATTAGCGACTTGATTAATTAATGAAAAGTTGCTCCTATCCTTCCTAAACAATATCTAACTCAAGAGCTGGCCCATCCTGTGTCCCAGTAAGCAGGTGCTCCGGACCAGCTCCTGGGCCACCAGTCAAGATCTCCCTGTTTCCCCCCCGGCTCCCAAACAGCACGAGGAAGGTGGATCCCACACGACTCCTGAGGCTGGGGCAGAGCAAGGGCCTCCCACCAGGTGCTGGGCAGGGACTGGCACATGGAGCAGCACTCTGGGCACTGAGCAGGCCCGTTCCTCTGCTGCCAAAGGCTTTCTCCTCTCTGAAGATCAACTCAATCGGGGAGCCACAGAGGCTGACCCTACCCCAATCAGAATCACCCACTCCGTTTTCATGTTCTTAGCAGGCATACCACTGAGTGGTACAACATGTGCCCAAGAACAGGGCTCTGGGGCCAGGTAGCCTGGATGTGAGCACTGGCTACCTCCTCATAAACACTACTAACCATGGGTGCCTCTCTGTGCCTCAGTTTCTTCTTTTTTAAGAAGGAGCCCGGGATCCACGGGATCCCTGGGTGGCTCAGCGGTTTGGCGCCTGCTTTTGGCCCAGGGCACGATCCTGGAGTCCCGGGATCGAGTCCCGCATCGGGCTCCCTGCATGGAGCCTGCTTCTCCCTCCTCCTGTGTCTCTGCCTCTCTCTCTCTCTCTCTGTCTATCATAAATAAATAAATAAATCTTTAAAAAAAAAAAAAAAAAGAAGGAGCCCTACCTCACAGGGTAGTTGTAGGGACTGAAAGAATAAACACCACCCAAAGTAACATTCCTCAAACTGCAGTGTGCTTGTGATCCACTGGCACAAACAGAATGAAAAAGCAGATTCTGATCCATCAGACCTGGGCTAGGCCGTAGCTCCCACATCCACACAGCTGGCCCCTGGAGTACACCCGGAGGGCAGCAAGGACCTAAAGGTTCTGGGCATCATAAGCGCTCAATAAAATTTATCTACTACAGGGGCGCCTGGGTGGCTCAGTCGGTTAAGCATTGGCCTTCACTTGAGTCGTGATCCCAGGGTCCTGGGGTCAGGCTCCACATCAGGCTCCCTGCTTGGTAGGGAGTCTGCTTCTCCCTCTCCCTGCTACTCCCCCTGCTTGTGAGTGCTCAAGCTCTCTCTCTCTCTCTCTCTCTCTCTCTGTGTGTCAAATAAATAAAATCTTTAAATAAATAAATAAAATTTATCTACAATAGTTACTATCATGTGACTAAATTAGGTTGTGGTGAGCTATGTATCTGGTCCTCCAAATGGGAATAAGTTGAAATCTTTTTGGATGTTGGCAAGACCCTGACTTAAATCTGGAACCAGAAACAAAATTTTCATTTTAATTTAAAAGAAACAGCACACATTTCTTGAGTGCCCGCGTATTTTCTCCCACTTTGATTCTCAAAAGACAACCCCGCACCCTGGGCGGGGAGTGGCCGGGGCTTGCCACACAGAGATCTCTCGCCGCACAGAGATCTCTCACAATCACCAGGGGAGCTGCCCCCCCCCATGAGGACCCCAAGACAGAACTGAAAGAGGAAGTCCTTTGAAATGCCCTTCTGAGGCCGTGTCCACCTGCGCACCCTGTCCACGGTTTCCTTAAGAATAAAGAGCAAGCTCCATAAGCCCCTGTGTGTGTTCAACGCATTAGCTGGTTCAAAGTAAAATATTTCAAACGCCATCCTCCAGAGATCTGGTTTCGTCCTACGTGATTTTTGTTAATACAGCCCAACTTGGGGGACCCTCCCATGGGCCCACGAGGAGGATCTAATGGCCCCATTTAGAGATGCTGACCAGCCTGTGAGGGTCCCACTGGTGTGTGGGCTTCTGTCCAGCCTCAAGAGGACCAGCAAGGGGCTGGCTAGGTGGAGACCCAAGAAAACATCAGCCAGTGCTCTGGGCTGTGTGGGAGGAGCAGGGGCTGCCGGAAGAAGGGTCCCCAGCCAGGGCAACCCCACATCCAGATAGGATCTTGCTGTAATCTGCCTTTGCACCGGGCCTGGCCGATCCTGCCATAAAGGCGGCCTCGGGGAGCTTTGATGTGGTGGTGGAGGGAGCCAGCCAGACTCCAGGCCAGCTGTGGGGGAGGGGAGGACCCGCGAGGCCCCAGGCCCAGCCTTCCAAACATCCCGGTTTCTCCCCAGAGTCCCCTAGGGCCTCTCAGACAATTTAAATACAACACTGTGCCACCCCTTTCATATTCAGGATCTCAGTCAAATTTCACAAAAAGTGAAAAAACCACTGAGGCAGGTACTACAATCACACCCCAAGGAGCAGATAGGGAAACTGACGACAGAGTGGATAAGTAACGTGCTCCAGGTCACACAGTGGGAAGGGGAAGAGCTGAATTCAAATCTAGACTTAGCTGACGCCAGGGCCTAAACCTACCTAGAAGTACTTTATCAGAGGGGTGACCCCCGCCCCCGTCCCAGTTTACCTAGGATGGAGGGGTTTCCTGGGTGTGGAACTCTTAGTTTTGAAACCCAAGACAGTCCTAAACAAATCAGGGCAGTTGGTCACTCAGTTTACCACTCCACCTGCCAATAACAAAGACAACAAGAATAACAGTAATCGCCACTAACAACCACTGAGCTCTTCCAACTGCCAGGCTCTGAGCAAACGCCTGAAGCACGTTCTTCAGGGGATGCTCACCACAGGGTCCTGTCACATACGGGGCTTTTGTCCCCTTCTCCCCCCCACCCCCCTTCACAGACAAGGAAACTGAGGACCATGGAGGCTGTACACCCTGCCCACGGTCAGCATCAGGTAGAGGGAGCCCAGGCCCTCGGATGGCAGTAGTGACCCACTCTTCATGTCCTAAGGTTCTCGGAGCCACCACAGGGCGCCAGGAACCACGATGCACTGTGAACATTCACCCGTGGGAGACCCACGCGGCACATACATGACTTGCAACCAAACTGCGGTGGATGCAACTAGTTCGGGGATTTCTAAAATGTTAACATCTCCCTGTACTAGCTGGGTGGTCTCTGGGCAAGGCCCTGCCCCCTCCCAGCCTCGGGGCTCCTACCGCACAAAGGGGATAACGAGGACCCTCTCACAAGATTAGGATTACGGTGAGCATCCCACGGGGTCCCACTGCAGGGCTTGGGACACAGTCAAGCTCCTCCCACGGGGTCCCCCCACCGCAGGGCTGGGGACACAGTCGAGCTCCTCCCCCAGGGTCCCCCCACCCCCGGGCTCAGAACAGTCGAGCTGGCACAAAGGAAGCCCTCAATAAGCATCGGCCACCTTTAGCGGGGCCATCAGCAGTCATGGTGTTGGTATTTATTAGTATCATGAGCAATGCAGTCTTTCATGGAAACCATGGAAGCGGGGCCAGGCACATCCCCTCTTTCAGCAGCTCTGCAGGCTTGTATGGGCAGGTGACGTCAAAGGCCTAATTATGAGAAGCCAGGCCCAGCCAGCCGGGCTCTCCCGCTCAAGAACAAGCTCTGAGAAGGGGACCCCCAAGACCTGCATCCCCTGCATCAGCCACTTCCTCAGAAGCAAGGCCAGAGCAGCCACGAGGCAGCACCCAGCAGGGTCCTAAAACTATCCTTTAATGGAACCCAATGAAGTGTGGCCCTTGAGTACACGAAAGCCAAGGGCACAGTTTCAGCTCCATGGAAACTGGCTCTTACTCATATCCTGAACCCACCACTCCTCTCTCCGACTCCCCAACCCCAGACTACTTTCCCCACGGCAGCCAAAGGGATTCTTCTAAGGGGTAAGTCACCCACTACAGACTCCCTGGCCTGAAACCCTCCAGGTCCTCACTTTGGCCCTTGTGTGAGGGGCCTCCCACTCTGCTGCTTAGATCTCTTCCACCCACTCTCCCATCACTCACTCCATCCTGGTCACACTGGCCTCCTGCCTCATCCTGAAACTCGCCAAACTCATCCCTGCCTCAAGTCCTTCTTTGCACAGGTGGTTCTTTCCGCCTGGAACAGAGTGCCTCCTGCTTTTCTTACCAGGGGTGGCTTCCCAGCATTCAGGTCCCATTTCAAGTCACCTACCTCATCAGACAGGCCTGCCCTGATCGTCAGATCCAGAACAGCCCCCAACACTCTAATTCATATCCCTGCACTGCCACATTCACAAGGCTTGTCCCTTGTAGTGTTTTCCGTATTTGTTTACTGTCCACCTCCTCCCACTTAAATGTCAGATCTATGAGAGCAGGGATTTTCTGTCTTGTTCACTGCTGCTTCCCCAGTGCCTGGCTGGGGTAATAGCAAGACTTTAAATGATATTTGCTGACAGTACAAAGACAGCAGAAAACAAGATTCCCGAAGCTTAAAGTGTGTCTAACGTGGTGTGTGAATCACCCATTCCCTCTGTGACGAGGGCTCTGAAAGAAGACAGGCAGGCCTGAGAGCTAGCAAAGGGGGATCCGAGCTGGGCGAGGGCACAGGGAGGGGACAAGCCATGGAGAGCTTTCCTGAGAAGGTACCGTGGACCCCCGCCACTGGGAGCGTGATACCCAGACCAGCAGCATGCGCCTCCCATCTCCTGGGACCTCATTAGAAATGTAGCTTCCCAGGCCCCTCTCCCCCAGACCTGCTGACCCAGAATCTGTACTTTAATTAGGTCCCCAGATGGTATGAATATATAGTAAAATTTGAGATATCCTGGTTTAGACTCAGGACGGGTGGGTAACAGCAGGCCAGTCTGGTGCGGGGTGTCCCTGGGAAACCCAAAGGCCCAAGTAGGTCTATGAAGCCACCCGTGTGTAAAACATGGATTCCCGGGATCAGGGTTAGAAAGAGCCCCAGGCCCATCCAGGGATCCTGAGCATCTTTCCTCCCGCAGGCCTGAAACAGGATCTGAGAAGCCCACAGTCAGCATATGCGGGAGGGGCGGGGGAGGGGGCTAGGAACCTGGCAGATTTGTGTGGCAGACTCCCCGAGAGCCACACCATCTGGAGCCCCTTTGTGATACAGGCAAGGGAGGATGGTGGAGAGGCAGAGAGCCAGGAATATTTATAAAGTACGGGGCGACGGGGCAAAGGAGGTGTGTGTGGAGAGAGGCAGGGGGCCACCTGTCACCAAAAACCTGCAGCAGCCCAATCCACTCCTAACCACCTGCAAGAGACAAGGCCACACACCCCAAAAACCACTGAAAATATACATAAAATCCACCTTTGCAGCAGCTCCCAGAAATCTGACCTCCTGAAAGCCAAGTCCTGAGGTCCAATCTTGGTACATGTGGTTATGGAGAAGCTGAGCCCCATCTCCATCCTGTGACAAACACAGGACCCAGGCCTGACCAGTCAGAGCTCTGGGCCCCTCAATGGGCAATCCTTGGTTCATGGATGGGCATATGACCTAAGGGAGAAGCCACAGAGCACCTGGATCCAACTATGCCTGAAGCTGTTCCTCCTAAGTGAACCCATAAAAGTCTTTTTTTTTTTTTTAACTTGGGACCCTTTGAATTGGAGGTTCTGTCATTTACAATCCAAAGAGTCCTGACTCATATATCTTGATATATCTGTTAAAGCACTTATCACCCTGCATTGTCATTACCTACATGTCCATTCTCTCCTTACTGGACTGGAGCTCCTTAAGGACACACACCATTGTTTGATTTAGCTCTGATCCTGGTATTCTATATCAGAAATCTGGATATATAACATAATCTCAGGAGATAAGGAACACTGAATGTTCTTCCTCCCTTCACTCTACAAATATTTACCAAGTATCCACTAGGTGTCAGGTACTGTTTTAGGTCTGGGAATAAATGGAACAAGAGAGCTAAGAGTTCCTGCCCTCTAGAGATCAAATTTGAGTGAGTGGAGTGTAGATAATAATCAAACAAGTAAGAAAAATATAAATGCAATAGAGAAGGGAAAGGGAGCATGGGGAAGAGGTGGAATTTTTAGATGGGGAGGTCAGGGAAGGCTGCATTGAGAAAGTGAGATATCTGAGCAGAGACCTAAAGAGGTAACAAACTACAGGAATATGCAAGAGCTGCTCTAGACCAAGCAGACAGCAAGTGCAAAGGCCCTGGGGCTGGACTGTGTTAGGTATGTTTGGAGATAAGGTAGAAGTAAACGTGGGGAGTGGAAAGACGAGATATTGAAGGGCCACCTAGGGTATCTTCAGGGCAAAGGCTTTTATACTGAGTGAGATGGGAGCCACGGGAGGGTCTTAGGCAGAGGAGGAATGTGATGTGACTTACACAGGATGTGCATGCAGAACCACCTGTCAGGGGTAATAGCAGAGGGGGCCAGGGAGGACGTGACTGCACCAGTCCCAGCCAAAGGTGGCAGACACCAAGGTGGCTGTTTTGAGGGGTGAGGAGTGGCTGGATTCTGGGTAGTTATTGAAGGTGGAGCAAAAGGGATTTCCTGATGTAGGATAAAAGGGGAAGAGCAGAGTCAAGATGGCCCCAAGGATGTGCCTGAGTAAGCGGGAGGCCAGAGGAGCCACTCATGAGACAGGGGCCCCTCAACGGGGTGAGCTAGAGGAAACAGAGTCTGTGATGCCCACCAGACACCCAAGCAGAGATGTCCGGTTGTCATCTGGATACAGATGCCGGGAGGTCAGGGCAGAGGTCAGCACAGGAAACAGGCCTTCGGGAAACGTCACCAAAGGGACGGCATTTACCGTGATTGAACAAGAGGACCTCAACCACGAAGGATGAGAAAAGATGGAGGAAGAGAAGGAGCGAGTCACTCCATCTCCCCGCCACTGGGCTCCCACTCCCACCAGCACCCTGACCGTGAGCTGGGGAAGGAGCCATCAGGGGTCACAGTGACATCAGCTCCTTCTGAAATGAGCTGCTGCGGGCAGGGCGGTTCCACCTCCATCAGCTCCCTCCTCCTGGGAGAGGCCTGTAGGGCAGGGATCAGCTCCCCACCCCGCTCCACTGCCCCGCTGAGAAACTGAGGCTCACAGAGAGACGAAGGGGCGCAAAGGTGGTCTAGGGCCAACTCGGCTGGCAAAGCCACGCGGCCCGGGCCCCCAGCCGCAGACAGGACGAGCTGCTGCGAAACCCAGCTTTTCACGGACAGAAATGGAGAGACCACCCCCCACCCTGCCTCCACCCCGCCTTCCACGGCTGCCAGCGTGGAGGACGTGACAAAGGCCTGGCACACGGGAAGGGGCTGAGAACACGTCTTGGCCCAAGGCGGCACAGCGACTGCAGACGAGGAGGACAGCGCTGGCACCAAGCTGAGGGGCGGGAGGAGCAGCCAGCACCAAACTCAAGACTGGATCTCAACAGTCTTCCCGGGTCAGGGTCTCCCCTCTCCCTGGACCTGCAGGCCGGCCCCGAGCCCAGGGACACCTGAGCCTCAGCAGAGGCACCTCCCTAGGCCTTGACTGCCCTGCCTGGGAGATGGGTGGCCAGTGGAGACACGGTGTCATCATTGCGTCAGACTGGCTAGTTACCTGCTGAGCCCTTATTCTGTGCCAGACGCTGATCTAACCCAGATTCCTGACCGTGGCCCCACTGACATTTAGGCTCAGGTCGTTGCTGTGAGGGCTGCCATGGACCCTGCAGGACAGTTAGCGACAGCCCCGGCTCCTACCCACTAGAGGCCAGCAGCACCCTGCCTCCCCAGGTAGGACAGCCAAGCGTCCCCTGTGGGGGCAGAGGGCAAAAACTTCCCTCCTTTGAGAACCGCGGTCCCAGGTATGGTTCTAGGCCGGCCCGCATGTCAGCTCCATAAAGGGAAAGACCTCCATCCATTTGTTAAACCCGAGGCCTGGCTTTAACTTTTAAGGGCCCTCAACCACCCCACTATCCTGATTCTCCAGGCACCACAAGAGGAAGTCTTTGACCCAATAGTACATACACAGAGGTCTACCACACAGTGGGTAAGACGCCAGTAATTATCTTTTTTTTAATTATTAGTTTATCTTAAATTGAGAAATAATGTGTTAATTATAACTGGTGAAGCAATGCAAACCAAAAAAAAAAAAAAAAATACAAATATGTATAAAATATCTTCTCCGCATCCCTCCTCATTATCAGCCCAAGACGACCAAGGTTAATATTCGGGTGTGCGGGCTACTGTTTCTCCACGTTCACAAACACCCACTGAGACAGTCTTGTTGTACATGTTTTTCCTACAAAACTGGGATCACACTCTACATTTGACTCACAACTTAACCTTTCTTGCTTAACAGTACAGCATGTACAGCCCTTCCTGTCCAGAGATCAAGCTCATTCTTCTGAACAGCTGCCTGATATCCCGACACATGGATGAACAACAATCTTAGTCAGGATTTTCTCTGTTGATGTGGCTTCCCTGCCCCCTTTTTTCTGGCCATCTATTAACAAAACTGAAATAAGTATTTTTGTAACTTACGTCTCTACGTACTTTTTTCTTGGTTCTGCGGGGAGAGTCCCAACCGAACTGAATTAAAGGGTATCTGTGGATTTTTTGTCTATTTCTAAAGCCACCGCCAGACTATTTTTCCCAAAAGATACCAGTCATCAACATTCCCACCAGCATCATATGGAACTGCCTGTTTCCCAGCAGCCGCGCCAGCACTGGGTATTATCACTTTGCGTGTACAAGAGTGAGAGCGCTAATGCTACCAAAGGTAATGTTGACTGGTTAGTTACTCAGCAGAAATGCCCACATAGCTCTCATTCCACAAAATAATACCAATCCAAGAGCATTCTGGACCCAAATGAGGACAGAGGATTGTCAGGAGGCAGGTTGTCCATCTACTGGGCCCTGAGATGCCTCCCTCCCAAGCCCCTCCCCATCCTCACAAGCACACTCCTGGGCCTACACTATCCTCACTTCTGAAATGGATTTCACACCCAGACGTAACAAAGATGCCTTTGTCACTAGGAAAGCAGGAGCGACTGCTGCCAGAACATTCTGGATTCTGTTCATTCAAATCTCCTTGTGTGCGGAGGAGGAGAGTAGAGTTGGGGGGAGAACAGGATGCTTCCCACTCTGGGGCTGACCTTAGGGGTAGACGCTTTGGGCAGAGCTGGAGCAGCCCCAAATTCCCCATCCTTCGCTCGCTGGTTCATTCCACAAATATTTACTGAGCGCGTATGACGTGCCGGGCACTCCAGGAAGCACTTTACATTCATCACCTCATATAATTCATCCCCACAGCCTGATAAGAGAGGAAACACCATTAACCCCATTTTACAGAGGAGAAGACCACGGCTCAATGGGATAAAGCCAGGACCTAAGGTCACACAACTAATAAATAACACAAGAGCACAGAGAAGAGGCAACTGACTTCTAACCACCCACAGAACAGCCCAGGCCCCAGCTGCCATGTTGCTCTACCCGGGGTACCACAGCAGCCTCCTCCCTCTGCCTCCACCCTATCCCTCTTTAAGTCCGTTCTCCACTGGCAGCCAAAGGGGTACTGAGAAAACTAAGGCAGATTCTGTCCCTCCTCCATCCAAAATTTCCAGGAGCCCCCACGTCACTCAAAGTGAAATACAAAATCCTGACAGTGGCCCACAAGGCCTTGCACAACCTGGCCACGGCCTCCTCACTCCCCCTGCTGCTCCTTGACTTCCCCTCCAAATCACTCTGTACCTGGCTCACTCTGCTCTCGCTACTCTGGCCTCTTTCCTGAAATATGTTCCTGCCCCAGGGCCTTTGCACTTGCTGCTCCCTGTGCCTGGAATGTTCTTCTCCCAAGACAGAAGTTAAGTCATTTTCCTCGGGTAACAATACCTAAAAGGGGCAGAGCCTGGATTTGAACTCAGGCTGTGTGACCTTGCAGAAGACAAAATGTATCCAGCAGGGTCTGCCGGAAGAGAAAAGGATGCTGTGTGACTCTGGGCAGGCTGCTGAACCTTTTTAACCTCTGTTTCGTGTATAAAATAGGCAACATAGGCCACCTTCCCTATTGGGTTCCTGGGAAGCCATACTGCTTGAGACACGTCCACTGAGCACACCACCTCATACACATGGACCCTGCACCAGTACCTGGGGTCTTCCTCCCTGGACTTAATGCTCCCTCGCTGCCATGTGGCACAGGTGGGCCCCTGGCCACTCCCAAGTCTCAGTGACCCCTGTCAGGGACAGTCACATGACCCAGGGCATGTGTCAGAGCCCACTCCAGAACACTGGACGGATCCTCCCCAGACACCAGCCAAGCAATTCCCATTTTTGCTAAGGCAGTTTGAGCTGGGCCTCCCGTCACTTGCCACCAAGCACTGCTGGCAATCAGGTTCTGCTCTCTTCTGCAACAGCAATACTCTTATTGTTCTAGTTCTGGTTCTTGTTGTTATTCTCTCAAAACCGAGATGGAGAAGAATGGAGACAGGGGAGTGGGCACTGCTGGGCTGCCCATGCAGAGCCTGACAGGGGTGGTATCCAGGCCCTGCAGTCCAAGAGGAGCTTCCTTTCTGGGGTCTGCACCCCAGGACCTCCCAAAGGAGCATAAGCACAGATCAAGATTCGGGAAGTAGGGCAGACGAATGTGGGAATCTCCAGTTCAAGACCTGACATTGCAAAAAGGAAGAGCGACTGGTGGCAGGCAGGCCCCAGGAGGTGGAAACCGGGGTGAAGGAATCACCTTTTCTAGGGGAGAACCTCCTTCACCCCGTCTGCTCACCTCACAGGACCAGAGGGACACCCACACACTGGAACACTCATCTCAAGCCCAACTGCCTACAGGGACCCGACAAGTAAGGTGGTAGAGCTGGACGGTGTCCTTCATAATGGCAACGCAAGTGACATCCTCAGAAGAGCACATTTTTGCAAGTCGGACACATGTTTACTTATTAAACACATCTTTCTTCCAAAGAGAAATCTGCAGCATCCTACTTTTCTTAGAACACATGACCTTCTTTAGCTTTCGGTTTCCCGTTTGATAGAAACAAAGGTTAGAAGAAATATTCCATTGTCCTTTGAACTCTACATTTTTTTTAAAAATTTTTTTAAACCAGAAGGGCATGAGGATCCCTGGGTGGCTCAGTGGTTTAGCACCTGCCTTTGGCCCAGGGCATGATCCTGGAGTCCCCAGGATCAAGTCCCACATCAGGCTCCCTGCATGGAGCCTGCTTCTCTCTCTGCCTGTGTCTCTGCCTTTCTCTCTCTGTGTCTCTCATGAATGAATAAATAAAATATTTTAATAAATAAATAAATAAAATAAACCAGCAGGGCAAGCATAAAGATAATTGGCAACCACCATTTGGTTTCAATTTCAGGGACATCAGGGAAGAGTAGGGAGTGTGGCAAAGTGAAGATTACACTCCCTGTCTGAAGGGAACAGCTGCCATTCAGCTCCAGCCAAGCCCTCCCTATAGGAATATTAACTTGGTGTGGATAGATTTTTCTGATTAAAAAGCCAGAAATACAGATTCTTGTATGAAATATCTTATTTTTTTTTCAATGTTGGCATCTAACAAAAATCTTTCAAACACTGTCCAGGCCTAACAAAATTGACTTACGGGTCTGATGCGGCATGAGGATCTCCAGCTGCAAACCCAAGGTTCTATGGACCCATGGACCATGAATGAGATTAAGCAGCTCTGCTCTCATCACATCTGTGTCCTCAACAGCTAGCACAGGACCTGGGCCCACAGCAAGGACCTCCCCACCCCAATATACACACACACACATACACACACATCCCACTTATGGTAACTAAAGTCAGAGTCTGAGAGTGATCCCATGGAATCCTGTGGGCACGCAGGAGCCCTCGACTCATCTGAACACAACTTAAGCCTCCGCTATCCTCCAAGGTGTCTTAGCTGTTGGACAAAAGCAGAAGAATCATAGGACAGGAGCCAGGAAACCTGCATTCAAATTCCATCTCAGCCACAAGCTCACCTGGTGAACCTGGGCCAAGTCAGGCTCAGAAAAGCTCTGGGTCTCAGTTTCTCCTTCTGGAAAATGAGACGAATGAGTGAGATGATGTCTTGGTCTCTTCCAGCTCTTACAGTCTGATTCTAGAACTCTAGCTGCCAGTGACTTCTTTGGGTTAGCAAAAACCAAAAGGTTTGAACCAAGGCTTCTTCAGCCCTCAGTTACTGAATGGATGAGAGAACTGGCAGCTTGAACAAAGACGATGCACATGGTCTGCCACTTTGAAAAACTGGAAACCATGTAAGCTCTCAATCTAAGATGAATGTTTAAGTAATAATAATAATAGAAGCACCTGAGTGGCACAGTCAGTTAAGTGTCTGACTCTCGGTTTTGGCTCAGGTCGTGATCTCAAGGTCATGAAATCGAGCTCCGCGTCAGGCTCCACGCTCACCATGGAGTCTGCTTGGTATTCTCTCTCCCTCTCTCTGTCCCTCCTACTCATGCTCGCTCTCTCTCCTAAATAAATAAATATTTTTTAAAAAATAAAATAATAATAACTGCATTCACGTAATATTTCATGTTATATCAGTAGAATGACTAGAGTCTAGCTAATACACATGAAGCACCTACCTACCAGGTGCCGGGCAGTGTTATGCAAGCTTTACAGATGTTACCTCGTCTCATTCACCCGCTGACCAAGGAGGTGGCACTATTTCAGGAGAGAGGACACTGAGGCATGCACGGGTGAAGCAGATGGCCCTCGATGACACTGCCACTAAGCAGCCAGGATCCAATCTAGGCAGCGGGGAGCCCATGTTTCATTACAAAGTCCCCACATTTCGTTACAAAGCCACCAAAGACTCGGTAATGAAGATGTGTTGGTGCAAACTTGGGAGGAATCCCCCAGAAGGGCCCAGAGAAGAAAGACACCGTATGTGCAGTGGGGTTGCTCCCAGGCTAAAACAAATGCAAAGAATAAGGAGGAAATGTAACAAAAGGTGACACTGACTGTCTGGAAGGGTACTTATTTCCCAATGTGAGTGTGAGGGCAGCAAAGATGGCCAACACACGGCGAGCGTCCCTGGGAGCCAGCACCATGCCTGGTGAATCCTTTCTCCTCAGCAGCCAGGGGAGCGCAGCTTTGCCTGCCTGGATGGCGGTACCCCCGGCATCCACAGCAGGCCCAGATGCCCAACAGGTGCTCGATGAAATGTGTAGGAAGATACAAGCCTATCAGGTAGGAACAGCAATGTCCCCATTTTACTGCTAAGTAAACTGAGGCCCAAAAGTCAGCCACCCAAGATCACAGAGCTGGGAAGTGGTGGCCAAGGACAAGCATTGGCAGAGCGCCATGTTAGCAAAGAGTTTCTACTTAGCCACACAAGGGGTCAAAGTCACCAAAGGGACATGGTCTAGGTAGGACTAAACCCTGGAATGGGAATGGCAGGGGAGGGGGACCAGGTATAAAGGGCATTTTGGGGGAAATGGGTGAAATCTGAATATAGATGACAGATTGTATAAGTTACTATTGATGTTAACTTCCCTGATTTTGTTCACTATATTGTGGTTACATTAAGAGATTGTCTGTGTTTGTTCTTTTTTTTAAAGATTTTATTTATTTATTCATGAGAGACACAGATAGAGAGAGGCAGAAACACAAGCAGAGGGAGAAGCAGGCTCCATGCAGGAAGCCCAATGCAGGACTCGATCCCAGGACACCAGGATCATGACCTGAGCTGAAGGCAGGCGCTCAACCCACTGAGCCATCCAGGAGCCCCGAAAGTCTGTATTCTTTTTTTTTTTTTTTAAGATTTTATTTATTTATTCATGAGAGACAGAGAGGCAGAGACATAGGCAGAGGAAGAAGCAGGCTCCCCACAGGAAGCCCGACACGGAACTAGATCCCGGCTCTCCAGGATCATGCCCTGGGCCGAAGGAAGGCACCAAACCACTGAGCCACCCGGGGATCCCTGAATGTCTGTGTTCTTAAGAGATACATGCTGCATCACTTAGGGGCATCACGTCTGCAATTATTCTCAAATGGATCAAAGTCATAATAATTACAATCACGTACGTGTGTGCACGCACACATAGGCATCTATGCGGGGCAGGGGGAGACAGGTGAGAGGGGGAAAGAATGGGGAGAATTAAAAGCAAATGTAGCCAACAGCTAATGATTTGGTGAGTCTGTCAAAACAAAAAGTTACCCAGAAATTAACTTTAAAAAAAAATGTGTGAAAGTGCCCATAAATACAGCACACCAGGGTTTTGTGTCTGGTCCTCTGCACGTATGTAGAAATACATAATACATATCACCAGGTATACATACACACAAAATATTTTACCATACGTGGCTCCATAAAAGAGCGCTTGTAGCTGAATGGGCACGAGGGAATGTGCTTTTGACACATACCCCGCCACTGTATTTATTACCTTTGTGATCAAGGGGAAATAAATCTCCAAAACCACCCAGCAGCAGTCTGGCCAGCCGTCAGCTGGTGGCTGGGACCACACAGAGCTCCCTCTGCCCTCCTGGTGTGGTGAGGGCAGAAGGCCAAGGACACCAGTCTGCAGTCACTCCCCACCCTGGGGTCCGCGCTCCCCAAAGTCAAGGCCACTCATTGAGAAAGTAGCAGGAACTAGACTGTGCCTCATTCATCCCCTTTCCACTCATGCACTCCCTTGCCTGAAGCAAACACAGGTGGGGATTTATCCCCAGGCACAGTGGACAGGGGCCCTCAGCCCACACCCACCTTTGGTCATGTTAGGGAACATCAGACTGTCTTATTCCCAGGTCCCCAAAAGTCTGCATAAAAGTAGTTAGCAGTTACATAAACCTAGACAATTATGTCCTCTTATAGAAGAAAACATACACATGTATCCAGAGGAAGAGAAAATCTTTTCATTCAACAAATATTTAATGAGCACCTACTATGTGCCAGGCATTGTTCTTGGTGCCTGACAAAATGATTGGGACAGACAGAAGTGCTCTGTCCTCTTGGAGCTGACACTGGGGTGAGTGAGACAAACAATAAACAGTAAGTCAGCCAACCACCTAGTGTGTCAGGTGCTGGAGAACAATCTTGCAGGGAAGGGGAAGGAGATAGGAAGCGGTGAGGTGAGGCTTGACATCAAAGGACTTCCTGGGGAACAGGCCACAGTGAGCCACGGGGATACCAGGATACCGGGGAAGAGCACTGCAGATGGAACCAGGGAGAAGACCACAAGGCAGGAGAAAGGGCACGTGGGGCTGGTGGGGAGGCCGTGGGAGCAAAAGGAGATCCTGGAATTAGGTAGCGGCGATAATTGCACAAACTTTGCGAATTATACTCAAAACCACTGAATCACACACTTTGAAAGGGTGAGGTTTATGGTGCATGAATCATACCTCAATTAAGGGGAAAAAAAAAACTCTATGAGAAAGAAGAAGAGAGACTAACAGAAGAGTAGACCACGGGACAGATGGTGCAGACTTTCGGGGCGTCCTGAGGATGTCGCTCCTACTCTGAGGGCTCGGAGCAGCGGCGCTCACTGGGCCCCTCCGGCTGTACGGGGAGGAGACTGGGGCAGGCCCGGTAGGGCAGGGCAGGCAACAGTCCTGGCCACTTCTCGGTCATGTGTCCTGGGGCAAGCCACTTCACCCTCAGTGCCTCAGTCTTCCTCACCTGTGAAGTGGATTTGAAAACTATGTTCTCCTCCCCAACCACGGGTCAGAGATGAAAACTGATATCACGCAGGAAGGTGTTGTCAAGGTGGCTAGGAGTCGGTAGAGGCAATGGCACTGCCAAACAGTTTTTAATCATGTAAATTAGTTTCCTCAACAGAAAACAGGGGGTGCCTTCCCCTCTCACAGGAAGCAGAGACCTATCATATATCAACAGTCTTCTCACCAGCGGCCACCCGCACAGCCTGTTTACACCCTGGCCATAAACAGGGACCCAAACTCCTCTTCGGGTGTGGTCAGCTCAGACACAGCACTCACATGGAGGCTGAGGCCCAGACAGGGGATGGAAATAGCCCTGGATCACATGGTAGCCTTCCCAGAAGGTCCGGGGATCTGCCTGGGGAGAGGAAGGTATGGTTCTCCCTTCTTCCTTCCTGGATGAGTGGCCACGCCAGAGGCAGGAGGTGGCTGCTGAGATCTTGGGAGGAGCTCCATGCAGCATGATTTTCAGATCATCAGTTAGACCATGCCACACCCCTGCTGAAAACCCTCCAGGGGCTCCTCACCCCACTAAGAATAAAACATAAAACGCTAAGCACCTGGGTGTCTCAGTGGTTGAGTGTCTGTCTTTGGGTCAGGGCATGATCCTGGGGTCCTGGGATCGAGTCCCACATTAGGCTCCCTACAAGGAACCTGCTTCTCCCTCTGCCTATGTCTCTGCCTCTCTCTGTGTGTCTCTCATGAATAAATAAAATCTTAAAAAAAAAAAAAAAAAAACAAAGTGCTCACCATGCATGCGTCCCATACCACATCAACTTCATCTCCCCAACTCCGCTATCCTGGCCTCCTGCCATTCCTCAAACAAGCCAAGCATGGTCCTGCCTCAGGGCCTTTGCACATGCTACCCCCACCACCTGGAACACACTCCTCTCGACTTTCTCTACAGCTGGCTCCTTCTCAACCCCAGGACTCAGCTCAGATGTCACCTCTTCAAACAGGCCTTCCTTGACCACCCATCTCAAGTAGGTGCCACCATCCCCATCACCAACATATCCTCATTTTATTTCCTTCTTGGTGCATGCACTCCCCAGCTGAGTAGACTTAAACAAGTCACTCAGTATCACTGGGCCTTAGTTGCCCCATCTGCAAAATCGACATAAGGACTGTTGCAAAGGTTCAAAGAGATAATCCATACAAAGCACTTAGCTCAGCACGTAGTAGGGCCTCAGTGAATGTTATCTTACATCTTGTTGCCACCTTCTCAAGTGATCTCTCTTTGTATTGTCTGAAGATTCCGCAAGGGTAGAGACCTTGTCCATCTCGTTCTGACCATGCGCCAGGACCCAGCCCAGTGTCCATTTGTTGAATGAATAAGTGAATCCATGAATGAAAGCGCCGACTGCCCATAGCCCAGCCTGGCCCTGGCCTTGCTACTGCAAGGAGCGAGCAGCTCCTTACAGGAGCCAGCCACTACCCGCCTGCAAGGGGGAAAATACAAGACCCCAGATCCTGGTGGCTCATGGCCACCTGCTTCCACCAGACTTTGGTGGCCCTCGGCCCGCCAGCCTGAAATAGCCTTGCCTCGGCTGGCCCAGACACAAGGGATCGTCTGTCAGTTCCACCCTGGGGAAGGAACCAGGCGGGTAAACACAGATTGAGTATCTGACCACAAGACAAAAGAGGGGCAAGCAGATTCCCCTCCTGGTCCTCATGGAGCCAAGAAAATAAAAATAAACTTAAAAATCTACACAGGGCTAAGAGGCTGGAAGACTTCCCTTCTTCCTCAGGGCTTCCTCTCAGATAACAGGAGAGCCTGCGGCAGGTACTGGGGTGGCCCTGACCTTGGCTCAGCGCTCCGCTCGGCAGCCTCTTCCCATGGACGACTGCACCTGCTCCTCGCGGCAATCCGGTCAGGGGCCCCATCACCTCCATTCCGCAGACGGGGAGACCAGAGCTCTGGGAGGCAAAAGGGCTTACCCAAGGTCACACAGGGGCAGAGCTGGGATTCGAACCCAGGCCGCTTGGATTCTAGAATCCGTGCTCCCAACCATGAACCTGAGACATCCTGCTGCACGAAGCGCAACCATATCCTGCCACTCAGGTAAGCACATACACACAGCGATTCCTTATGTTTCTGCACATGCACATACATGCCCTGAAACGGTCTGAAAGCAGAGCCAGTGGTCAAAGGAGGTTTAGCCCAGTGGTTCGCAGCCAGGGGTTATTCTATCCCGAGGGACATGCGGCAATATCTGGAGACATTTTTTGACTATCAGAATTGAGGGAGGGGGTGCTAAGGGATCTAGTGGGTAGAGACCAAGGCTACTGTTAAACATCCCGCAATGCACAGGACAGCCCCCTACACCAGAGAGTGATCCCACCCCAATACTTCAGGAGTGCCATGGGTTGAAATATGGAAGGATTAGCCCCAGCCCAGCAGCTAGGGCTGAAATGTCCCCTGTGGAACCTCTTTGAGAGGTACCTTTGCGCCAGGCTAACACACAAACCCTGAGAGTGCCTCTCCCAGAACTCTGAGGATGGAACCCTGACTGGCCGCAGGGCCACCACCCTTGACCAGAGCTTATGTTCCTCTAGGGACCAGAACTTCTGCAGGGGGTCCCTCTAGGGTCTCACCTGCAAAACAAGGAGACTCAGAGCCCCCCTTCCCCGCCAGCTTGCTCTCAAGTCCTGTGTCCCCAGAACTCTGGGGCAAGAACCAGCTCTGGCCCCACCCTGTGCCCAGGGAACAAGGCACACTGGTTTGAGGACCAGGCCACCCTGATTACCCGCCTCCTGCCGGGATTCTAGCCAGAGAGCTGGCGGCTGTTGGAAAAAAAGAAATCACAAAAATCGGACACGCTAAGTTCTTCTACAGCCAGGCATGACTCGCTTCAGATACAACTCTTGCAAAAGCAAGGAGTAGGGGGGTTGGGGGTGGGGGCTCTGTGAAGCAAAGAGGATGTGGGTTTCTAGATCCGAGGGAGTGGCCCAAGCTTGACAGGTCTTCTCATCAGGGGCCTTTGATAAAGAGGGACACCCTCTGAGAAAGGGATGCCCTGAAGTCTCCAAAGGCCTGGGACACCAACTCCATCCATCTCTTTTTTAAGCAACAGATAAATGGTTACGAAGGAAAACACCCAATAATAGTGAATGGGCGTCCGGGATGCTCATGTGAAGAACACGCTCATTCAAATGCATAGGATGTTGCACCTCAGTTGGGTCATCCTTCCCCGCAGGACAAGGGCCACATTTGCCCTGTTGACAGCTGCATTCTCCTGGCCTAGAATGCTGTTTAGATTCAACAGCAGGTGCTCCCAAGCTACCTGCACACTGAGAAAGGCAATCTAATTTCTTTTCGGATTTCCCTATGCATAGCTCTGTGTCTCCTGCACAAAAGATGCCCCCCACCCCAACTCGTGCTGACACTGAGGTTTTTATCATCAAAAGATTTTCCCTGACTTCCTAATGATGTCTGGCCCAATACAAAGTGGTCTGGCCCAGGCGCTCCAGAATCCTAAAGCTCTGATAATTTGAACCTTTGGGCTTAATTCTTGTCCACGTGGGCAGCCAGAGGTCGCACAAAGGCAGTAAACTCTGGTCATGAGCACAGCATCATCTTGGGCAGTTCAGAAGAGCAGTAAAGATTGTGGGCTATGCAGCCATACTATCTGGGTTTCAATCCCAGCTCTTTTAGGCTGTGTGACCTTGCAAAACTGACTTGGCCTCTCTGTGCCTTGGTTTCATTTGTAAAATGGGAAGCAGGATACCTAGCACTTTTGAGCTGATACACCGAGAATGCTTTACACAGGGCTTGCAAACATTTAGTACTTTCTAAGTGTTAGCAAATTATTATTTAACACTGCTGTTACATTACGCTAATAATCATGTTGAAATACAGTTCTTTCTGTCAGAGTTTTGTAACATATATTCACATACGTACGTATAATTTTACATGAAAACAATATTACAAGTGAGGTTTCTGAGTACATTTTTTCCTTTATTATCTTCCTGCTTGCCTTTCTCCACAAGATATACATTCTTGTGTCCTTTTCCATAAGCTGCTATAATGTCATACATATGATGGACATGTGTATGTTATGATCACTGCTTATTTTTCCAAAGCAGAATTGTATTATATACACTTCTCAGCATCCTACCTTTTGCAACACACTGTCGTGAAAAAATCCCCAAAGTCACTTGGTAGGTCATTCTGTTTCAGAAACTGCAGAATTGGGGATCCCTGGGTGGCTCAGCGGTTTAGCGCCTGCCTATGGCCCAGGGTGTGATCCTGGAGTCCTGGGATCGAGTCCCACATCGGGCTCCCTGCTTGGAGCCTGTTTGTGTCTCTGCCTCTCTCTCTCTCTCTCTCTCTCTCTCTCTATGTGTGTCTCTCATGAATAAATAAAATCTAAAAGAAAGAAAGAAATAAAGAAACTGCAGAATTTAAAATGCACCCCCCCCCCAACCTCTGGCATTTCTCTCTAGAAGTGAGACTAAGAGCAAAGACTCTTAAAAGGAAAAAAAAAAAAAAACAGTGACAACACAAAACCACAGTTTCTTGTTTTGGCAAGCAGAGCTCCAATGAGAAGAGAAGCTCTGGTCTCCTAACCCCAAAAAAGCAGAACCACAGAAAGCATTCTGGGAGCTTTCTGCCGACACCCCCTGATCCTCAGGGACCCTGGTCCAGCCGATCGAGCAGACCTTGTGGGGACCTGGGAGTGACAGAGGTCTCTGCCCCCGGCCAAGGGGAGCCCTTTGGGGGCCTGCTGACCAACCCTCATCCAGGGGTCACTCTATCATCCACCCAGGCTCCCCTGTCTTCTCACCACTGCCTGGCTGGCACATCCATCATAGGATGCGTTAGCACCTGCCCCTGAGGTCTCCCCACTTGCAGGCAGGGATCCAAAATCAATCCAACCAAGGGGGAGGTGGGCCCAAGGTTCAATTAGCCTCCTCTATAAGTGGGGGGGTGGGGGAGAGGAGACCGTGAACCACAAACAGACAACCTCCTCTGACCCCCAATGCTGCACATCCCTGGAAAAGCCACCATAGCATAGTGAGCACAAACTGTGCCTGGAACAGTTCTAACAGCCTGAATGAGCCTCACAACACCCCCTACGACACAGGTGCTATACTGTTCCCGTTCTACAGACGGTGCAACTGAGGCACTGAGCAGGCTGGCAACCAGAGCTCCACACTGAACTCTCACTTCATGAACAGACACTGAGCGCAGAGGAAGACCCTGGTAGCCTGCCACTTCCATCCCTTCTAGAATCCTGCCTGTTGTGCAGAAGACAGAACAGGAGCCGCAGAGGGGATAAGTAGCCAGAGGAAGCACAGGAAGAGGATCAGGGTCACCCAGACCTGGGTTCGAATCTCAGTTCTGCCACCTTGATAAATGATGGTCCAAGCCCTTTCTGAGCCAGAGACAGTCTGTGAGGTGGTGAGGACATGAGCTCTGGGGCGGGCGGCCTGGGGCCAGATCCTGGCACTGCTGTCTGCGTGAGCCAGGGCAGTCCGCTTAAACTACCTCCACCACAATTTCCTCATCTGTCAGCGGGGTGACAACACTCCCCTCCTAGGGATACTGGAAAGATCAAATAAGTTGATACACGCGAAGTGCCCAGTGCCCAGAACGGCGAGTAAGGAATCAGTGTCAGCTCTGACCCGCTAACGACTGTAACTGCTCTTATCACTGTGAACACTGCCCAAGAGCACACCGGAGCACCCAACACAGCCAGGGCTTCTCAGTGTTGAAATCCAAGGTTCTGAGTCAAAACCCAGGGCACTTTCTCCCACATTCTCTGTGGTATCCCCCGCGAAAGATCCAGTATCTCTGCAAGAGGGCTGTCCTTGCCTTCCTGTGACTCTTATATAAACACACATAAAACACAGCATCAGTCCCCCCCTTGGAGATGAGGAGGGATGAAACCAGTTCCTGAAGGCGGCAGAGGGGAAAGATGGGGAGATTCTGAAGGAACCACAGAGCCCCAGAACCGGAACAACAACAAAATAACAAACCACTGGTTCCGGAGTTTTAGACAGTCAAAAGGAAATTTACTCAGGGTCCTTGTCCTCCTTTCAGTGCTGACTCAGACCTCACTTCCTCCAGGCAGCCCTCCCTGACTACTCCTGCTCACTAAAAGCTAGACTCCTATAGCCCTAATCACCTGTATTATTTCATCATCATATAACAGAATAATTAATGATGATAACTCAAATTTATACGCCATACTACCTGCCAGGCACTGTTCTAAGTGCTTTATATACACATAACTAACTTATCCTCTTAAAAACCGTGCAAGACAAGATCTATAATCATCTCCTATTTTACAGATGAGGAAAGTGAGGCTCAGAAAGATTAAGCCACTTGCCTAAGGTCATACAGCCGAAAGACTCAACCCAAGGAGTCTAGCTCCAGAGCCCAGCCTCCTACTTGAATGTCTGTAAACATCCACTCTGCCACCATCAACTAGACTGTCCCCTCCTTGAGGGCAGGAACCTAGAGCTGGCCTTTCTGCACCTCCCACATTTCTCAGTCATTTCTACTGATAGCAGGACCCTAAAACTAGTGACACAGGAAGGCCAGGGCAGCCCTTGCAGACCCGCCTCTGCCCCATGGAATTAAAAGCTGGGAGGGATTACGGAGCATTCTTCCCTTACCAAGTATAAAGGCTCGGAGGAGAGAGTGGGAAGATAGAACAACCTGCAGGCTGCCAGCCTCGCTGCGTGGAAAGCCTTGGTAATTAGCAGTTCCTGAAGCTAAGCCCTGGGTTTTCAAAACTAAAAGGCCTTGGGTTGTTTAGGGGGCATTTCTGATGGAGCAAAACAAGAAAGGCCTCCTGTGGCTCACAAACAAGGTATGGCTGGTCAGGTTACACAATCAGTCTGTTTCTGGCACCAGCTTGGGGACACCCAAAAGGACAAGGCAGAAAAGAAGCCTGGATTCTCCTCCCCTTGGTTTACAGGAGGAGAAACTGAGGCCAGGGCAAGTAGTGTGACTGGTCCAAGAACCAGCTCATCTCGGACCTGACGGGTCAATTACAACAAAAAGTGATAAACTCAATAATATGGAAGTAGGGGAATCTTCTTTTCTCCCCCGCTTCTTTAATAATAAGAATGGTTGATTCCAATCAATTTCCATTATTCCAGCAACCTTTGACTCTTCGAGTGGACAATTTAAAACCACAGTTAACTCCACCACAATCTGTCTCTGTTCTGAAACGCACCACATTAGGTGTGGGCGTGGGAGGAGAGGTGTATTTTCTTACCCATTAATATAAAAATTGGTTTGTCTTCTGAGGAACAGGGAGTGGTTCAGAAGGAGAAGTAAGGAGTTCCCTAGAATTTGACATTGCTCAGAGATATCAGAGCTGTCTACATCTTTGTATCTGAAACTGCCAGCTTCAAACTGAACAGATTCCTTTTCTTTTCGGGGTTTTTTGTTTTTTTTTTTTTTTTTTTTTTTTTTTTTTTGTAGTTGTTGTCTTTTGTTTTTTTAACTATGAGCGCGGCAGAGATGGGAAAGAAATGCCAACCCTGCCTTATTCTCACAGACCTTTCTAGAAGGGTCCTTTAGCCAAATGGTTTTCAATGCCCCCACGCAACTCCCCAGCCTCCCACACACACACACACACACACACACACACACCTCTTTTCAGAGAGAAGGGCTCTCTCCTCTCTGAGATGCAAGCAGGACCTCGCACAGCCTCCTCTGTACCTCTAAGCCAATGGGGACCCCAGAGGATGCCAGCGGTTCCCTCTGTCTCCCAGGAACTGGGAGCTGCAGAGCCTGGCTCTGGGGTCTCCAAAGGAACCACCACCGCCCCCACCAGCTCTTCCTGAACCGGATTAAAAGACTTCCTAGAGCCGAGAAGGGAGTAAATGAGGTCCCAGCAGGAGGCACGGAGATTAAAGCCCTCAGAGTCTCCTAACTTCCAGCGAGGCTTGGCTGCAGGCCCACCCCCTCCGCCCCTGGCCACTTTTCTCACTTCCTAGGAGAGTGGGGAAGTGGCCCCTTCCTCCCTCTCACAGGGAGAATTTTTAAAAAGGAAAAAAAGAAGAAAAAAAAAAGAAAGAAAACACACACGCACGGCACAGGAGTTTAGAGCACCGGCAGGGGCTGCCCTGGTTCAAAGAGCCGGTATCCCCAATTCACCAGCTGCGTGATTCCGGGCCAGTTACTCAATCTCCCTGGCGCTAAACTCTCTCATCTAAAAAAAATGGGGTAAATACCCGTGTTTACCCCATTCATGGGTGTTCATGGGCGCTTGGAGGGCTGGAGGCGCCCGCACGGGCAGCGCTCGACTGCGACTTCGCAGGGTGACGCCTTGGTCTTGGCGCTCAGGGCTGGGGGCGGAACCTGGGCCGCCAAGTCGTGAGTTCGAAACCCGCTCTCCCCGAGCTGCCCCGAAACACGGCGTCCCGGGGAAGGGACGCGGGCCCTACCCGGGGTTCGCTGGAGGTCCGGGCGCTCCGGGCCCCGGGGGGTCGAGACTGGCCTGGGGGGGGCGCTCCGGGTGCCCGCGGGCCGGCCGGGAGGAGCAGCCGGCGGCGCCCAGGTGCCGAGGAGACCCCGGGGAGCCCGAGCTGCCGCCGCCTGGGTCCCGGAGCCCCGGCCTCAAGGAGGCAACTAATTTTAAAACTATTCGAAAGGCGGGGAGGGGGGAGAAAAAGACAAAAGGGCAGCGCGCGGCGGGGCGCGGGAGTGCGGGAGACCCCTCGGCGCGGCGGGCGGGAGGCGACGGCCCGGCGCGCGGCAGCGGGGTCGCGCCCCCCGGGACCCCCGGGCCCCCCGCGGCCCCCCGCGACCCCCCGCGACCCTCGGCCCCCCCCCGCGCCCCGCGCCCCGCCGAGACCGCGCCGCAGGCAGTGCTGGCCCCGCCGACACTCACCGACTGCAGGAAGCGCAAGGTGCCCACGTAGTCCCGCTCGGTGCCCAGGATCTCGTTGAGGACGCACAGGCGGAGGCGCAGCTGGCGCTCCGAGTCCCGGGCGGCCGCGCAGGGGCCGGAGCCGGGCGCAGCGGCGCCGGGGCCCCGGGGGTCGGCAGGGGCGGCGTCCGCAGCGCCGTGGCCGCCGGGGTCGCCGCCGCCGGGGGCCTCCATCCTGGCGCGGCCGCGCCGCCCGCTCCTTCCCCGCGCGAAGGTCGCGCCGAGCGGCGGCTCAGGCGTCCCGGAGCCCCATCCCGGACGGGGCGCGCCGGCGGGCCGGGCTCAGCGGCGGGCCCGGCGCCTGGCGCGGCGGGCGGGAGGCACTGGGGGCGGGCGGCCCGCGCCGGGGGCGGAGGCAGCGCGCGGAGGCCGGCCCAGGGCGGGAGGGGGCGGGAGGGGCGGCCCTCGGGGCTCCCAGACGGCGGGCCCCGCCGCCGCCGCCGCCGCCGCCGCCCCCGCCGCCCAGGGAGCGTCTGCCAAGTGCCACGCCGCGCTCCGGCCGCACAGGCGCTCCGCGCGCTCCCCGGGCCCCCTGAGCCGCGCGCGGCGCTCGGCGGCTACGTCGGAAGCTCGGAGCGGCCGCAGCCCGGGAGGGGGCGCCCGGGATGGAGCCCTCCGGCGGGGCCGCCGCGCACGCCCGGGACCCCGAGGCGCCGCGCACGCCGCCGCCCGCGCGCCCACCCCGCGCCCCGACGCCTGGCCCCCTCCCCGCCGCGGGCTGCGCCGCCCCCGCCCCCCGCGCGCCCACCCCGCGCCGCCCGCGCTCGCAGGTCCCGCCGCCGCCGCCCCCCCCCGCCCCGGCCAGACCCTGGGCCACGACCTTGGGAAGGGAGGCGCGCGTCTCTCTGTCCTTCCCTCGCTCGCCCCTTCCTTCCCTTCTTTCGGAACTTCTTTGCCCCCAGGAGACGACCCTGCCTCTTCCACCTTTCCCGGAGGAAACTATTATCTGCTCTCGAGTTCCTTATCGAATAGCAGCTGCTCCCCCACCCCCACCCCCACCCCGGGATAAAGCCTTGGGAAACCGGCCGCTAGTCCGGGCTGCTCCGTGTGACCTTGATCCGCAGCGGAACCGCTGGACAAATGCCCCCACCTGCCTCCCAGGAAGGTGTGCAGAGGTGCTGAGCTCTGGGGCCCAGAGTAAGCGGCTCAGGTGCGAATCCCATCTCCCTCACTTGCTAGTGGGTGACCTTGGGCTTGTGTCCTTGCCTCAAGAGCCTTGGTGTTCTCATCAACACAATGGGAATAGTATTGCTGCCTAGCTCATAGGGTCCTGCACAGGGTTGTGTGTTGGAAGAGCGCCCAGTACCTAGAAAATTCTCCGTGTTTGTCCTTTATCATTATTATTCATGTGTGAACTGCCCCTCTTGGCCTGATCCCATTTTCCAGTCTGCTCACAAAATCCCCAACCTTGCCCTGTTCACCCACCAGGGGCTGTACTGTCGCTGCAGTGGATTAGCTGATTCACATAATATGTCCCTCTAGACTGTAATCATCCTTTAGGCAGGAACACGATTGCTTATTTATCTTCTGTTCCAAATACCCAAAACTGTTCTTATCCTGGTCTCCGTAAATACTGCAAGTGCCTCAGGACACAGGGAGAGAGGGGAGCGGCTTCGGCCCTCTAGGAAATGTGTTTGGGACAGTGGGACAAGGTGGCACCTGATCTGGGCCTTGAGTGAGTGCAGTTTTTCTGGGCAGGTGGTAAAGGTGTGAGGTAGGTGAGTCTGCCAGGTGTAGGTAGTAGAGTCAGTTATGTCCAAAAGATACACAGGTCTCTGAGTAGCTCTGCTGTGTGACCTTAGAGTAGTCACAGCACCTCTCTGAGCCTCAGATGTCTCCTCTTTAACTGTCTAACAAGAAGAGAACATGGTGGGAACATGATGGCTGTGGTATGAAACTGGTTTGGGTTCGTACCCCAGCTCCAAATCTAACTGGCTGGATGACCTTGGCTATAACACCTCACCTCTCTGAGCCTCAGTTCCCTCATCTGTAAAATGGGAGTCTTTGTGAGAGATTAAAAGAAAAAAAAATGTACGTAAAGCAGGGTTTCTCAACCACAGGGCTGTAGACATTTAGAGCCAGAGAAGTCTTAGTTGTGGAAGGCCATCCCGTGCATTACAGCCATTTCACGGGTATGCTGCACCCACCAGATGCCAGTAGCACTCTCCCCCGCCCCAGTTGTGACAACCAACAATGTCACCATGCCAAATGTCCCCTGAGAGACAGAAGCACCACTAGTTGAGAAGCGCTGATAAAAAGCTCCTGACACCGATGGCTGGCACATGGTAGATGCTCAACAAATGTTAGTCCCCTCCCAGCTGTGACGATGGGCTTCAGCTTCAGATGTCTGTCTCAGGCGCACATGCACAGATCCCATGCCTCATCCAAGAATTGGTCCACGCTGCCAAAAGGACTGTCTTCACTTGTGGGTGGAGCCCACCCCTGGCCCATCTCCAGCTCTTCTATATTCTATCTGATTCCTCTGGGAGGTTTCATCCCCACTTAAATATGATACAACTTTTAATAAATTACTTAAGCTCTCTGCACCTCCTTTCCCTCTTCTGTGAACTGTGGACAATAGCCGTACCTACGTCATAAGGTGGTTAATACATGGAAAGCGCTTGGGGAAAAAAAAAGAAAGAAAGCGCTTGGAGCAGATAGTAAGCATTCTGGAAGTGAAGGCTTTTATTTGCATTGTGTGCGGAATCCACACAGATTCATTTGGCTACAAGGAGAAGAAAAATGGGCTACTGGTGGGTTCGAATGTAAGGATATCATTTATTTAACAAGAAGTCCAAAGGATATTGGTTCATCTGGCTGATTGAGGATTCGCGATGTCATCAAGGACCAAGGTACTTCACCCCTGCTATCCTCATCATGGTGACTTGCCATCCCAGCTTTGGGGCCTCAGAGTCCCAAGACGGCTATTACAACAGCAGCATCACCTGCCAACACAAGTCCAAGGCAGGCTTTCTCTTAGACTTTCACAGGCCAGGCTTACCCCTGGACCAAGAGCATAAATGTCACTATCAGTTTACAATAACCCTGCTTCGTCTCCTGGGACGTGGCTGCCTGAACAACGTGGGGTCCTCTTCAAGACAGAAGCGTCTGCCACAAGCACCTGCTCTGTGCTGGGTGTTGGGAGGTGCTAGGACTAAAGAACTGAAAAAGAACGAAGATGTTGAGGCCCTCAAGGAGCCGACATCATTCTAGCAGGGGTGGGGCAGACAATAATGAATGAAACCTAGCAAGACAACAAGTCTTGTCGTTCATTCAACGAGTGTTTGTGGAAGGCCTACTACGGCCCAGACTGGGATACAGCAGTCACACGGCAACTTAGGTGCCTGCCCTCGTGATGCTTCTAGTCCAGACCAGGAGGAGAAGGAAAATAATCAAGTTAATAATCAATCAATAAACAAATGAGATCTTTTCAGCTTCTCCAGAGTGGGTCAGTGTCACCTCCAGGCCTCTGCCTCAGGTCACTGCCTACCCCAGGTCTTATGACTCAGCCAGGGAGCTCCGCACTGGTGTGATCAATGGGGACTCCCTTGGTCCAGTGCCTGGCTGCCGTCCAGCTAATGCTGGCACAGAGCGATTCACTGAACCAAACATGACCAAGCAACCACAACCCGGGAGAGATTTATTTTCCCAGCCCTGTTTTGGCCTTGACCTCTCCCTACCTTCTTCGCCATCACCTCCACCCACACCCTCCAGGATCTCCAGTGGGGAGCCGTTAGAACCAGTATGTCTCCAGGGTAGAGCCTAAAATAGGCTATAACTGGGAAACATTCACCAAAAGAACAGAGCGAGAGAGAAAAAAAAAAAAATCTTTCAGTTGAGAGTGGAGGAGGAGGGGGAGCAATGATAATGATAGGGAAATTCTCTTCTAACAATTTCAGAGTTTCTATTGCCATGTACTTCGCCAATAGTGGGAAATACCATTTCGTTTCTGCTGCATATGTATCACAGGTACAGAGAAGAAGTTAGTGCTGCCTGGAAACATCAGACAGTTCCTTATTCCCTGACGAGCCTCTCAGATTCTGCAGGCTCAGGATTTGGAGGCTGCCTTCTCAAGCTCTGCTCAAAAGAAAAAAATAACGATTAAGCAAGCAAAAACAAGGGGTGGTTTCTGTCCATCCCAAGTTGAACAAACCGATGAGAAATGAATTAAGGACTGCCCAGGACTGCAATATTTCCCAAATGCAAATGAGTTCTCAGTAAGTCAGGCCAGCTGCCCAGAAAGTCTTTTCCCCATTTTGAGCACCAAGAGCAGCTTTCTGAGAGGAAGAGAGGCATCTCCACCCTTAGCATTGGCCAGAACAGCTGGACACCGAACGCAATGCGGGACATGCCGGCCAGGGTTCACTTCTTCAGACCAAAATATTTCCTCCCATCTAGTCCTAGGTGAGCCACCCTTGACTGTCCAAGTCAAAACTTCCCCCAAAGGAAGCCTTGCTGTTAGAAGCAGATCTCTCCAGAGGATTCTGGATCAAGGTCTGATTTGAACATAATGGATATCAGATTAAGTCAGGGCTCCAGGGCTTTGCCAAATCATATTCCTGCCAGGAAGCATTGGAAACATAGCCTGGAGGAAACCAAGAAGGAAATGCTTAGAACCCTTGGTTTGAGTCCCAGCTCTGCCACTGATAGACATGCTTTCAATTTTCCCAGCCTTTGGACATTGTTGTGGCCCTAGGGACCAGCTGCCTGGGTTCAAATCCCGGCCCCACCAACTTCCTAACTGTGTAGCTTTGTGCCAGTTACTTAGTCTCTCTGGGCTTTGATGTGTCTATTTGTAAAAATAGGATCAATAAGAGTTCCTACCTCAAAGGGTTATATGGATTAAAATACTTCATAGATCCAAAGTGCTTAGAATGCTGCTGCCCAACACTCAATTCAGTGTTAGCTATTAGAACTGGGTGAGGCCGCGATGTTTGGTGGTGTGGCAGCCTTCTTGACAGCATGAGGATGGTCACTGCTAACCAATTGAAGATGACAAAATAGCAGAGGGAAAGAATCTGGATCTTTGATGTCATGGAGCCCCGGAATTAACCAACTATCGATCTGCTTTCCTTCTGGACTTATTATATTAAAAGATGATAAAATGTCCTTATTTAAGCCACATGAGTCATGCTTCCTTTATTTGCAACCAAAGGAATCCTGATATGCCCTCCACTTAGATGAACTGATTCCTCTACTGAAAGGAAGACCAGGGCTGCCTGGGTGGCTCAGTCGGTTGAGTGACTCTTGATTTCTGTCAGGTCCTGATCTCAGGGTCATGGGATCGAGCATGGTGCTTAGGTTTCTCTCCCTGTGCCCCTCACCCCATTCATGCATGTTTGTTCTCGCCTTCTAAAATAAATAAATAAATAAATGGGGGGGGGGGACGCCTGGGTGGCTCAGTGGTTGAGCGTCTGCCTTTGGCTCAGGGCATGATCCTGGAGTCCTGGGATCGAGTCCTGCATCGGGCTCCCTGCATGAAGCCTGCTTCTCCTCTCTCTGCCTGTGTCTCTGCCTTTCTCTCTCATGAATAAATAAATAAAATCTTAAAAAAAAAAAAAAAAAAGGAAGGAAGACCAAACACCCAGTTTCCATGGGACAATCCCATCTTGTGCCTGTTGTCCCAAAATAATTATTAGTAACGTCCCGCTTTGGATGATTATGATCACCCTATCTTTGAAGTACGTGTTGTGCTCTTTCCAGTTCTCTCTTAAAATGCAGATGCCCCAGCAGGGTCCTGCTCTCTACCACAGTGTTTTCCAAGTACAGCAAAGACCTAAGGATTCTAACACGAAGGCTGGAGTAGGGGTAAAATTTAAGGGAAAAAAAGGTTCAGGGGATGTCTGACTGGCCTAGTCAGTAGATCATGCAACTCTTGATCTTTGGCTTGTGATTTCAAGCCCCATACTGGGTGTAGAGGTTAGTTAAAAATAAAATATTTAGGGTACCTGGGTAGCTCAGTGAGTTAAGCTCCCAACTCTTGATTTCAGCTCAGGTCTTGATTTCAGGGTCATGCTTTCAAGCCCCCCATTGGGCTCCATGCCCAGAGTGGACCCTATTTTTAAAAATTATAAAATAATTTTAAAAATAAAATCTTTTTTAAATTTTTCAGAAAAAAAGTCAGTGCATAAAAGGTAAATTATACAACTTCGTCAAGACCCGAGATTGACCTGGTTGGTGTATCTTGAAATTCTGTAGCCAGGGATGCCAGATGGTTTCAACAGACATACTGGACACACATTTATATGTCTGGGGTTTTTTTTTTTTTCCTTTTTCAGTTTATTTCCTGGCCTGAAAGCTCAAAAATAGGGCTGCCCAGTCCGAATCCAGACACCTGGCAATCCCAGTGGCAACTTTTATGGAAAGCTGACGGTTTCCGCTTTAGCCAGCAGAAACACAAACAGCCACACCCTCTCCAAATGTCCTTTTATGCTGCAGCCTGCCTTCCAAATTTCCTGGGCAAATTCCATTCCTGGAGTCTTGCTGAAAGGAGGGAAGTTCCAATGCCAACTGTTACCATTTCACACCGTGTCCCAGGCACTAGTCAGATTTGGCAGCAAATTCTCACAAGTGCGCTTCATAATTATTACTACATTATCATCCCATTTTATCGATGAGAAACTCGAGGCTCAGAAAGAAACCCAATCAAGGTCACTGTATTGGTTGAGATGGAGACAGCCACTGTGATGAGACCCTAATAGTAATAAATTTTTCTAAATAGAGCTTATTTCTCTCTCATATGATAATCCAGGCATAAAGAACCCAAAGCCGGTATGGAGACCTCATGGCTCCTTCCAACTTGGGACTCCACTATCCCTGACATGAGGTGTTCACTGAGTGCTCCACGATGGTTTTTCTGGCACCACATCTCAACCAGCAGAAAGAGAAAGAGGGACGGTGAAGGGAATGCTTGGTCCTTTTAAGACCGTAAACTGGCAGTTTCACACATCACTGGCACTTCCATCCGATTGGCCAGAGCTTGGCCTTTCAGGTGTGTCTGACCCTAAATCCTCAACAAGCCATCTCTCAGGTGATTCCCTCAGGACTGTGAGAATCTCATTTCCATTGACACAGAATGGCACCAAGGACACCTAAATATTAATTGAATGCACGAATGAATACCTCCAGTACTCTCTTTGGTTTCCAGGTTGAGAGAAACCTCACTGTGACGCCTGGCACTGTTCCCAGGCAGTGAGAACAGTGAATGAAGCAGGCAAGGGTCCTTGCCCTCCTGGAACTGACAGCCTAGTGGCAGGAGAGGCGAGGAATAAGGACCCCAAGAAGTCAACCACAATGTCTGCCAGGTGTAAAGGCTATGGGGAAACAGAGAGAGGGGACACAGCAGGGAGTGCTGGGCCAGCACAGCCCCAGAAGGTGAGAGAAAGGAGGTGACATTTTAGCAAAGGAGTGAAAGAGGTAAGGGAGCAGGTCCCATATGTGTTCCAGGCAGAGGAGACAGCAGGTGCCAGGACTTGGAGACAGGAAGAGCCAGGAGTGGAGAAAGCAAGGGGCAGGCAATGTAGCTAGCTATAGGAGATGGGCTAAGGCTAGACTGGGAGGCTGGATGGATGAGCTGTGTAGGTAAGGTTGTGAGAATGCTGGCTTTTTCTCCATGGCAGGTTCTGAGCAGAGGAGACATAGGATCTAACAGGATCCCCCTGATTGCTCTATGGGAGGAGACAGCAAGGGGGGAAGATCAGAAGCAGTGAGACCTGTGAGGAGGATACTGCACCAGTCCAAGCAGGAGACGTGGATGGTTTGCACCAGGTTGAAACTAGGAGAGAGAGGGATAATTGGTCTGTTCTGGTTATATCCTGCAGGATTTGTTGAAGTGCTGGGAGTGACAGAGTTAAACACGACTCCAAGGTTTTTGGCCTTGGATGGGGTTGGAATTGACCAGCCTGGGGAAGACTGTGGGAGGAGCAGGTTTGGGGGAGAAGGTGGAGAAGTTGGCTTTGGCAGTGTTAAATACCAAAGCCAGTAGCCAAGTGTTGAGTGGGCAGTCAGATTCACAAGCCCAGGGTTCAGGGGGAGGCCAGCCTGGAGATAAGAATGCAGACATGGTCAGGACATAATGATAATTAAAGCCACGGGATTGGGCAAGATCATCCAGGGAGGGCATGCGGTGGGAGAGAAGAGACAAGGATGGAAGACCGGGCCACATTGACGTTCAGAGCGAGGGCAGCCAGCAAGTGGACACCAGAGCAGAACTGGAGAGAGTCCAGTGTCCCTGGCTTCCTTAAGAAGACCAGACACATGATGGAATCTCCCATGACCTCGTTTCCTGTCTCAGTTCAGTCATTTCCTTCATGGCTCCAAACCTCAGTTTCCCCATCTCTTAAGTGGGGACGTTAAGAATCCTGCTCTGTGGGCTCTCCAAGGGAATGCAAGGACGCCATGAGACTTTACGGACCCCAAAATGCTTGAAAACATGAAGAGCCCTGCACAAATGAAAGGGATTTCTTCATCTACTGCCCAATTTAAGATACTCAGAAACATGAAACCAAAGCAAAAAAAAGGAAGAAAAAAAAAAAAAAAAACCTTTCACCAATTCAGAGAAAACTAAAGAGAGGTGATGACAGAGAAAGAATTACATATAGCTCCACGCAACAAAATGCATGAATTTTTGAAACATCATGTTGAGCCAACAAAGCCGGATAGAAAAGAGCACATGAAGTACGACTCCATTTATCTGGTTCTCGAAAGCAAACAATGTTAAGCCGATGTTAAACCAGCTCTCAGAGGCCCACACTTGGAGGAGAAAGCTGTAAAGAAAAGAGCACAGCGCTTACCATGCAAGTCAGGGCACTGGTTTCCTCCCAGGGTTGGGGAGGAGGGGTCTGGGATCCCCATGAGCCGCACAGGGGCTTCAGGGGGCTGGCCGCATTAGATTTCTTATCCCCAGTGTTTGACTTGCATTCAATTGATGTAAGATAGATTCTTGCAGTCCTTAGTATTGTTTTTCAGTAGTTAAGTGAATGGATGATTTCACAAAGATTCACTTTATAATAATGTATTATGAGTCATTTTTATGTCTTATGCCCTTTTCTCTATGTGTTCTCTACTTCCCAGCTTAAAAATGTATTGAAAGCCTTAAAAATACGGATGCCTGGGTGGCTCAGTGGTTGAGCCTCTACCTTTGGCTCAGGGCATCCTTGCATGGATCCTGCTTCTCCTCCCTCTGCCTGTGTCTCTGCCTCTTTCTCTGTGTCTCTCATGAATAAATAAATAAAAGAAAAGAAAAGAAAAAAGGAAGCCTTAAAAATAAATATACACACCTACATCCATACACTTTGACCAAGTTATTCTCATTCAAGGACTCTAAAGGATGAAGCAATCACACACTAAGACAAACTTTGATGCACAAAGATGTTCACTGCAGTGATACTTAGCATCATATTGGAACAGACCAAAATTCTAATTGCATTAGGCTGTTTTCACAATTAGGAAATTAGTTAGCCATCTAAAAATCTGCTATCAGGAGTGCCAGGTGGCTCAATCAGAGGTTAAGCATCCAACTCTTGATCTCAGCTCAGGTCTTGATCTCAGGGTCGTGAGTTCAAGCCCATGATGGACTCCTATGTCCCTTAAAAAAAAAAAAAAATCTGCTACCAAAGAGTGTTCAATGGAATAAGAAAATGCTCACAGCACATGGATAAATGGGTAGAAAAAGAGCAGAATATAAATTACATGCAGACTGTGATGTCAGCATTGTCAATATATATTACATAATCGTACAAAGAAGACAGGAAGGAAATATATAAAAATGAGAAGAGTAGATACATCTGGGCAGTGGAATTGTGGGTATTTGTTTTTTTCTATACACTTAGATTTCTCAAATTTTCTACAGTGGAAGCATATTACATTCATTCTTTAATATATCGCTTTCCCCCACCTCCTCTTAATTTGGACCTCAGATGCAAAAAGTAGTTAATCATGCTCCTCAGGCCATGGAACCATCAGCAGCATGTGAGTGTGGCCTCTATTCTGTTTTATTTTCCCTTACTTTTGCCTTCACCCCCCCTCCTATGTCCCTCTCCCCCACGGACACCCACTTAGATATATTTGAAGTATGTTCCTTCTATCCATCTGCCATATGTCTGTTTGGATACATGTGTATCCAAATAGACATAGTGAAAAAGATATAAAGAGATCAAGATAAAGTGTCATTTTATGATTATTTTTAAATTTCTACATAAATGGCTTAGAGCTGTGCTTCCGATGCTATCTTACCTTTTTCACTCCACATCATGTTTTGGAGATGGCTCCCTCCCTGTTGCCGTTTGTAAATATAACTCACCAATTCCAACTGCTGCTTAGTATTCACTGTGTGAGCACCTCACCGGGGTACAGACTGCTTTGCCGGTTTCCTCCTGGTCCAGGACACACTGGAGGACTACATTTCCCAGTGCCCCCTGCAGGTGGGTGGAGCCACAGAGGGGAGCTTTGGCCCAGGGATGCCTGCGGATCAAGTGTGCATCGCCTCCACCCTGGTGAAGAAATCTCTCCGTGTCCTCCCTTCCCTGTTTATTTCCCTTAAACTGATTGGGATGACAACCCCAGAGTGACCTTGGAAGCCATAGGTTGAAGGTGGCAGGGCGACCCTCAGCCTGGGTCTGAGTGCCTGCATGGAGGGGAGCCAGACCACTGACCAGTGACATTCACTTCAGACTATTATATGAACAAAAAATAAAACTTCCACTGGGTCTGAGACTTCACATAGTTTAGGGTCTGTTTATTACAGCGGCTAAAATTAACCCTAACCAATAAAACCGTAGTCTGCTTATCCGTTTCTTCCTGCTAGACATGATTACCCGAAATCTTTGAAGCAACGCTATGATGAACATATTTCCATTTGCATCTGTGAGCAAGGTTTTTTACATTGTCTACCAGAAATGGAATTGTTGGGTTGGGCTAGAGGTATTTTGCTTACCTGCCCAAAGCAATGGCAGAGGCATCCAGCTTTGAAGGCAGTGACAGCAGAACCTTTGGCATTCCCAGTTAGAATGTCTGTGCTCTGTGGGGTCCTCGCTGGAGTCATCCCATAGAATAGTTTTGGCATTGTTCTTGGGGGGCATGATCCCTAAGACGGGCTTCCAGGGCACCCTTGAGATTCTGTGAGCCCCCCCAGAGCCGGTAATAAAATTACTAAAGTGAGTTCTATTGTTTATAACTTCAAATCCCTGATTTATGCTAGACCAGGAGTTGGCAAACTTCTATAAAGGGCCAGATAGTATATATTTTAATCTTTAAGGCTTATATGGTCTCTGTTGCAATTATTCAATTCTGCTCTTGTTGCCCTGACACAGATAATATGTAAATGATAGGTGTGGCTGTTGCCAATAAAACTTAATACATAAAAACAATAGCCTGAGGGTCACCATTTGCCAATCCCTGAGCTAGATAAAAAAGAGAGAGAGAGAGAGAGAGAGAGCTCTCCTTTCCCTAAATCTCTATGTAGACATTGTTGTCATGTTTTCTGATCTTAGCTCTTTGGTAAGCTTTTTTCGATCTATTTTGAGGTTCCACACAGAGCCTCACACATTACCTCGCCTGAAGTAGGCTGCCTGAATGAGAAAATGAGTTGGTGAATGAATGAACATATGGCTTTAATTTAGAGGTGGTCACACTGAACAACTCAGGCAAAGACCAATCAGAACAGGGGCCAGCTGCATACAACCTGTGCAACTGAACTGTTATACCAGGGGAATCCAGTCCTGCTCCATCAAGCTACCCTCTGCCCACCAAGCCCCACACCCACCCAACCAGGCTTCATCCCACATCCCTCGTAGGCATCAGTTTGGGGTTTGGTTTCCAAATTACAGAAGCTAATGAGGAACAAGAGCAACTGTGGGGGACCCAGTTCTCAAAAGCAAACTGTGTTCCAGTGACTAATCTATCTTTTGCTCCTAGTATTTTTATTCTTCTCGCAGAAATGTGTATGAGTCACAGCTCTTGTTGGAGAATTTTTTTCAACATATCACTGTGTGTATCTCCATCCTGCAGACCTGCAGGGTCTGGGTGTTGTTGGCAGGGGGCTAATGATTTCAGCAGCAGCAACAAAAGCTGTCGTCACTATAACCAGGACTCCATTCCCCAGTCTCATCAGCCTCCAAAAAAAAAAAAAAAAAAAAAGGAAAAAATAATTGATTCAGTGTCTGATGGAGGATGTGGCACATGGAGTGATTAGGCAACCACAGATTCACACATTCTTCTACCAACACCCTTCTTTTAAGACCCTTGCCACAAGCACCTCTCCTTTCAGAAAACCTGCTTGATGCCTCTTGATCTCAAGGACTTTCTTCCAGCTCTAAAACTACTATGATTTGCAAATCAAATCTCATCCTTTTCTGATCACATTTCTACCCTGCAGTGGATTCCTGCAGCCTCTATGGAGAAAATTTCTATTCTACTCCCATCAACCAATTTGTGGCATTCTTTCTGGAGCGTGAAGTCATTTCCACGTGGGTGTGTTCTCTCTCTCCTGCCTAGTGGGGTGGACAGAGCCCATTTGGAAATTAGAAAGAGATGAAGTCAGATCTCCACTCAGCCCCTCCCTGGCTGTATGACTTCACCTCTTGGGACCTCAGTTTCTGCATCTATAAATGGGATGATGCTGATTATCATAATAATAGAATGAATGTAGCTGGTGTTTCCTAAGCCACTGCTCGAATAGGTAAGGGTTTTTATCTATTTTGCTCACTGCTGATTCTCCACAATCTAGGAAAGAGTCTGGCACTGTGTAGGGTACTCAACAAATGTGTTGAAAATGAATGATGAGCGTCCCATACTTGTCCAATCTTAAGAAGTCCCACTATTCTCCACAGTCAACCTTGACTTTCCCTTTGTCCAACTCCAGAAGTCTCATCTCTCAAATCCCTGGGTTACTTTATTATTCAAAGATTCCTAGGATCCAAGGGGTAGAAATCCAACTCAAACCAATTCAAGTGAGCCAGGGACTGTAAATAACAAAGTCTACACTAGCTTCATTAGGCACAGCTGGATCCAGGTGCTCAAAGAAAAAGAGACTGTTTTTGTTTTGTTTTGTTTTGTTTTGTTTTGTTTCCCAAAAGCGTATTTTGCAAAGCTGTGTGATTAGCCAGGATTGAGACATATGTCCAATCACTGACTCTGAACACCCAGGCCTGGGTTAGGTGTCTTCCATTAAGAGAGGAGAGGAAGGTGGGTTCTGCCCAGACCGCATGGTTGGAAAGTAGAGAGGGGGTATTACCCAGGATCCACTGAGGCTCTAGCGCTAGAAGAAGGGGAACGGAGGCTGGCACAACAAACACAAAGGACAAGGGAGGCTGTGCTGTCTAGCAGTCTCACCAGCCTCCACTCCAGCCTGTACCACTCTTTCAGGTTAACCTCCATAAAGAGCAGCTATGATCAAATTATTCCCTTGCTCAAGTATCTCCAGTGGCTCCCTACTGCTGGCTGATGTGATTATAATTTGCTCTGATTGGCATGGAAAGACCTCTGCAACATGATACGGGTCTTCCCGCATCCCAGGGATCAGTGAGGAAGCTGTTCTAAAAATTCCAGGAAAGCAAAGGTAAAGCATGGAATTGGGAAGCAAAAGTCAGGATGCAGCCATGGATTCCGGAGACATCCATCACTCCACCAAAACTGCTCTCACCAAGGTCACCAGTTTGGACCTGCAAGTCCAAAACTAACAGCTATTTCTCCATCCTTATTTTCCTCCATTATTCAGTAGCACTCAGCACAATGAGTTTCTCCCTCCTTCTGTTTTGCTGGTAAGTGCTGGAGGCACTCAGGCAACTCCCCTACTCCACCTCCACTCCCTCACCCCCCCCCACTCCCCACTCTATTCATTCTCTAAACCTTAAGGAGTCCTAGCCTATCATAGACAATGGGCTGAGGACACATTTTTAACCCAAAAACATGAAGCTTCTTTTTTTTTTTTTTTAAGATGTTCTATATTTATTCATGAGAGACACACACACACAGAGAGAAGCAGGCTCCCTGCAGGGATCCCTATGCGGGACTCCATCCCAGGACTCCAGGATCACACCCTGGGCCTAAGGCAGGAAGGCAGGCATTAAACCACTGAGCTACCCAGGAATCCCAAACGTGAAGTTTCATTCATGGAAGTCCACTGGGGGCTTCAAGTGTTCGTCCCTTTTAAAATAAGACACAGGAAAGTGATCTGTCCTTCTGACCTATGGATTTTGTATGAAGACTCAATGTCTGGAGCCATGGCAGCCATTTAGGAACCATAAACACTGTGCCATATGGTGGATGGAAAGATGGAAAGAATCTGGATCCCTGAATGCTGCTGTTGAGTCACTGAATCAACCAAGCCTAGGACTGCCATTGTTTAAACCACATTGAGCTGGGTCTTGATTGACTTGTAGAAAAGAATTATCCTGATGAATATACCCCATGAATGGTGAAACTTCCAGAAACAGTGCTAGCTATGGCCTCCCTCCTCAGATGACTCCAGACCCATTTGTGAGGTACAGAGTGGGCATCTTCCCAAGCAGTCCCACAGGCACCTCAAAAACATGTCCCAGGGTCAGGGGATGGTAGAAGTAGATAAAGGGGATTAAGAGTACACTTATCTTGCTGAGCACTAAGAAATGTATAGAATTATGAATCATATTGTACACCTAATCATATGGTACAACTAATATAACACTGTATGTTAAATAATCTTCAATAAGAAAGAGAAAAAAAAGAGAGAGAAAGAAAGAGTCCCAACTTGAATCTATTATCTCCACATTCCCCAAAAGACCTTACCCACTGTTTATAGAGTGATGTTCCCATTTCTTTGCTCATTTAACCAACTCATATTTACTGAGTACTTATGTGCATTATGCTAGATGTAGAAGAAAAAACAGTGAATAAGACAAAGTTCCTTCTTTTGTGAAGCTTATATTCTATTTGGAAGAGAGAGATAGTAAACAAATAAACACATAGCCAATGACAGCTAAGAAATATACAAGATGTTTTCATAGTGAAATACATGAAGGCACATCCCTAGATAGGGTGATACAGGATGGCTCCCCTAGGAAAGAAATGATTAAGTTGAGATCTCAATGCTGAGCCAGAACCAGCTACAAAGCATGAAAAGAATAGCTTTCTAAGGAGAAAAAAAATGGCAAGCACAAAACCTGGAACATTCTAGGAGCAGCAAGGAGGCCAGTGAGGCAGGAGAAATTAATAACGTGATGAGTGGTAGGAAAAAAGTCAGAAAGGTAACGTGCAGGCAGGCAAATGCATGGATTTCATGCAAAGTACAGTGGGCAGCCAGGGAGGAATTAAAATAAAGGTATGACATGACCTGATTCTGGTTTGTAAATAATTATGCTGTTGAGTGGAGAATAGCCCTCAATAATAAAAATGACCATAATTAATCCTTTCATAATACATACTGTGTGCCAGGCATTGTTCTAAAACCACCTATAGTTTCAGGGTCACCTGGCTGGCTCAGTCATAGAGCATGCAACTCTTGATATTGGGGTGGTAAGTTCAAACCCCACAGTGAACTTAGGGCTTACTTCAAAAAGTAAATTAAGGGGGATCCCTGGGCGGCTCAGTGGTTTCGTGCCTGCCTTTGGCCACGGGCGCAATCCTGGAGTCCCGGGATCGAGTTCCACGTCGGGCTCCTGGCATGGAGCCTGCTTCTCCCTCTGCCTGTGTCTCTGCCTCTCTCTATATATATATGTCTATCATGAATAAATAAAAATCAATCTTAAAAAAAAAAAAAAGTAAATTAAGGGCAGTCTGGGTGGCTCAGCAGTTTAGCACCGCCTTTGGCCCGGGGTGTGATTCTGGAGACCCGGGATCGAGTCCCACGTCGGGCCCCCTGCATGGGGCCTGCTTCTCCCTCTGCCTGTGTCTCTGCCTCTTTTTGTCTGTGTGTCTCTCATAAATAAATAAATAAATAAAATCTTTTAAAAAATAAAAATAAAAATAAATTTTTAAATGAAAAATAAATTAAAAGGGGTGCCTGGGGTGGCTCAGTCGGTTGAGAGACAGACTCTTGGTTTCAGTTCAGGTCATGATCTCCGGGTGGTGGGATCAGCTCTTTCGGGGCTCACACTAGGCGGGGAGTCTGCTTGGGGTTCTCTCCCTTGTGCTCTGCCCCTACCCCCTCTAAAAATGAATAAATAAATCTTTTTAAAATAAATAAATAAGTACTTTCTATATATTTTTTTATTAGAAATAAAGGATTGGGCACCTGGGTGGCTCAGTGGGTTAAGCACCTGCCTTGTGCAAAGGTCATGATCCTGGGGGCCTGGATGGAGTCCCAAGTCCTGTTCCGACCCGCTACTCAGCAGAGTCTGCCTCTCCCTCTCCCTCTGCTGCTCCCCGCTCACTCTCTCTCTTAAATAAATAAAATCTTATTTTTTTAAGATTTTTATTTTATTTATTTATTCTTGAGAGACACAGAGAGAGAGAGAGAAAGGCAGAGACATAGGCAGAGGGAGAAGCAGGCTCCGTGCAGGGAGCCTGATGTGGGACTGGATCCCAGATCTCCAGGATCAGACCCTGGGCTGAAGGCAGATGCTTAACTGCTGAGCCACCCAGGCGTCCCTCAAATAAATAAAATCTTAAAAAAAAAAAAAAAAAAAAATACAAGGATCTCTTTCTCGTTAAATCCACATAACAATAAGAATGAGTGTGGTGCCACTATGATCATTACCATTTTATAGATATGAGGCCCAGAGAGGTGAACTAACTAGCTCAGGACCATGCAGCAATTAAATTAGAGCCAGAATGATAGGAAACAGGGAGACTAGCTAGAGGCTGTGCTGTAATGGGGGGTGGGGGAGGACACGGGAGGACCTGGCTTGGTCTTGACAGCTAGTACTGCAGATGGAGAAGGTCTGAACCTGGGATATAATTCCAAGATCGAAAGGAAAGCCCTTGCTAGTGGTCTGAACAGTATCCCAGCTGTGCCTTCAGATTCCCTTCTCCTGGGGGGTCTTTCGTGGGTTTGGGTTGTTTTTTGTTTGTTTTTTGTTTTGTTTTTGTTTGTTTTTTAAGATTTTATTTATTCATTCACTCATGAGAGACACAGCGAGGCAAAGGCAGAGGGAGAAGCAGGCTCCCTACGGAGAACCTGATGCGGGAGTTGATCCCAGGACGCAGGGATCACGACCTGAGCCCAAGGCAGCCTTTCAACGACTGAGCCACCCAGGCGCCCCTTCCAGAGGGACTTTGAACAGGAGGTGCCCCCCCCCCACACCCCTTATCCTGCAGCATGGCATCTTGTTCATGGGGCACGACCACCACCCCTGAGAAGAGCCCGGCGCTGCCACAACCGCCTCCGGCCCTGCTCTTGCCCGGCGCCTCCGCACCTTCGCCTGGATCCCAAGATAAGAGGCCGCCGAGCGCCGGGCCCAGCGCCGCGCGGTCGGAGGAGGGCACTTTGCAGACGCTCCCTGAGGCTCTGCAAAACTTCTATTGTGTCGCGGGAGACAGAAAACAATGCGAGTGGCCCAGATGCTCCCAGGCCAACCCTAGCGCCGGCAAACACCCACCGCCCCGCCCGGGGCCTGGGGCGCCAGAGCTGGGGGCAGGCCATGGGGGGCACGAGGGGAGCCAGATGTGCGCGGGACACTTGTGCCTGCAGCAGGTCGCAGCCCTCACCCATGCACGTGTCTCTCTCTAGGCCGAGAAAACCAGAGAAGGGGGAAGGCAGGCCAGAGGTGGCCAGCTTGACCTTTGAGGGGAGGCAGGAGTTTCTACAGAGCCTCTGGGACTCCCCTGAGTATCTCTTCCCACTCCCCAGAGGCTGGGAGGGCACCCTCTCGGTTCCTCATCTGGGCTCAGTGTAGGGTGAAAGTGTGAAAAGCTAGGGACCTACCCACCCCCAGGGCCTGCTTTGGGGCTTTTTAATAAAAACTAAGTGCTCAGAGCCTGGGCAGAGAACTCACCTCGTGCAAAGCACAGTGCTAGGCTCTGGGGATTCAGAGAAAAGGAAAGCACCCTGTCCTCCAAGGGCAGGGTGGAGGTAAGAAGAGTTCTGGGCGCAGAGGTAGAGGCTTAAGGCAGAAATCAAGGAGGCTTCATAAAAGAGGGGGCCTTTTTCAAGTGCTCTGAAAGGGCTGAGAGGATGGCTCAGGAGCTCAGCACAATTGTAAGCTTCTTGATTGCCGAAATCTGTTGCCTGGGTTGATTGTCATCTTCCATAGGACTCAGCGCTGAATATTGCTGCTTCCCAGTTAATATTTGTTGAAAATAGAATAAAACAAAACGAAATGACAGAGGGGATTCCTTTCCTCGCCTTCTTCCTACCCTTCTTTTAAAAAACAAACAAAATGACTAAACAAATAAAAGTTGCTCAAAAGAAGCCTATGTCCTTTTTTTTTTTTTTTTTTTTAATGCACAGGCCATGTCATATCTTAAACTTTTTTTTTTTTCTGATCACCAAAGGAATATGTGCATTGGTAACACCTTGGAAAAACCCAGATGAGCATATAGGAGAAAATAAAAATCACCTATATTTCCACCATTTAGAAATAAGCACTCTTAACACATCAGAGTCGTCCTCCCCAAGCTCTGGTGGTTATTTTATTATTATTGAATGTAGGAAATATGTGCAGTGAAATGCCCAGATCTGAAGCCTATGATTCAACGAATTTTGACAAATGCCCACACCATGTGTATGCCCCTCCAATCAAGAGCTGGAACATTTCCATCATCCCCCAAAAGTCCCTCAGGTCTCCTTCCAGTCAACCCACAACCACCCCAGGCAACCATCCTTCTGTTTCTAGCTCTGTAGATTACTTTTGCCTGTCACATAATTGGAATCAGATGGTACATGCTCCTTTGTGCCTGGCTTCTTTCATTCAGCAAAATGCTTTTGGATTCATCTATGCACCAGTAGCTTGTTGCTTTTCATTGCCGAGTAATGCTCTAGTGTGTGGAGGCACAACGCATTCGCCTAGTGCCCCTAGGGTGATGTTTTAGGTTGTCTCCACTTTGGGGCTATTATGCATAAAGCCACTATAAACGTCGTCGGACAAATCCGTGCGTGGACATAGGTGTTCATTTTTCTTTTTTGGTGTTTGTTTTTCTTAAGCGAACACTTTAAAAGGGGGATTGCCGAATCACATGTTAACTTTTTTTTTTTTTAGATTTTATTTATTTACTTGAGAGAGAGAGAAAAAAAGAGAGCGTGTGCAAGCAGGGGAAGGGGCAGAGGGAGAGGGAGGCAGGCTCCCAGCTGATCCCGCTGAGCTAGATCCTAGGACCCCTGATCATGACCTGAGCCCAAGTCAATGCCCAACCCACCAAGGCACCCAGGTGCCCCCCCACCCCACGTTTAACTTTTATCAGAAATTGCCAACAGCTTTCCAAAAGGGTTGTACCGTTTTGTAAATTCACCAGCACTGTGTGAGGGTTTCAGCTGCTTACTACTACTAACTTTCCATTACACAAGTAATACATGGGTCACCGTCCCGCATCCATCATTCCCTCCAGAATAACACTGTCCGCAGTTTGGGATGCTTCCTTGCAGAGCTTTTCCTGTGCCTTTATATACATAAGGAAATACCCACAGAACACACATAGTATTATTTTGCGGTGATGCTTTTTACAAAAAATGGGAAAACATCTCCCGTTATATGTTTCTCTACTGTACTTACCATGCTCGACATACCATTTATCCCCTGCCTTTACTTTCCTCGCAGGTAGGACATTAGCTCAGCTAGAGAAGAGAGTTTGTATGCTCTCCCAGCGCTATGAGTGTCAGGCATAGAGCAATGCTCCATAAATATCTATGGAATGAAAGAATTGTGTGTGTATTGTTCTGCAACTGGCTCCCCCCACCCTGTAATCTGTTGTAGATCTTTCCACATCGATACTTATAGATCTGTTGCCTTCTTCAGCCTGCTGCATAGTATTCTGTGATAAGGATATGCAAAAAAACTTTTTTTTAAGATTTTATTTATCTATTCATGAGAGACACACAGAGAGAGGCAGAGACACAGGCAGAGGGCGAAGCAGGCTCCCAGCGGGGACCCTGATCTGGGACTTGATCCCAGGACCCAAGGATAATGAGCTGAGCGAAAGGCAGATGCTCAACCACTGAGCCACCCAGGAATTCCCTCCGATTTTTTTATTATTAGGAGCATGACTCCCATAAACATCCTGTGCTTGCCCCCTTGGACACAATATTTCTCTACAACAGGAGAAAGGATGATTGAGTCAGAGGGTCTGAATATTGTAAATGTGAATAAAATCAGCCAAAGGGAGAGGATTTCTACCACCAGATACTGCAAGATCAATACATTGTCCACTTAAGACATGGCGGGAGGCATGGGGTGGGGGGATTAACAATAAACAATTTCTATGATTTGGCGAAAGGAGGGTGATGGGGAGAAGGTACTGTGAAAGTTGTAGTGGAGTGTGATTATGTTTGGACACCAAGGAGTCACTCTGGGTTCACATTATGGCTCTGCCGCTGAAAAGCCATATGACCTCAGGCTAGTTACTCAATCTCTCTGTGCCTCAGTTCCCTGTCTGGAAAATGGGAACATGATACTGGAAAACAGGAACATGAGAGCAACCACCTCAAACAGTTGTCAGGAGAACTGACACATGTGCCACGTGCTTACAGCAGGGATGGGCACTTGTTAACTATTCAGTAAGCACCGTCTACTATTCTTCAACCAAAGTGTGTTGGTGTCTAAAGAACTCACTCACATCAGTCATTTTCTTTCCCTCCCAGGCCCACAGGCTTTTCCATCAGCTGACCCATGGCATGTATGTATTTTAGAGAAAGGAGAGATGGGGGAGGAGGAGTGGGAGGTCTGAGGGGAAGGGGACCCAGGCAGGTGCAGCTTTATAGAACCAAGAAAGAAAAGCGTTTCCAGAAGCAAGAGCCTTTCACTAAGCAGGAACAGAAGCCCCAGAAGCGAGTGCAATGAAGACCTAGGAGAGACTTGTGGCGGGGTAGCTTCAGGAGGGACATAGGAGCAGAAGCCAGCTGCACAGGGGACAGGGACAGGGCCTGAGCCCCAGGGCAAAGGAGTTGGTCAGAAGGGGCAGTCCTCTCCTGAGAATCTGACCAGACTGGACTGGACCTGAAACAGGACAGGAAAAAAAAAAAAAAAAGTTTTTTTGGTTTTTGTTCTTAAGGATCACAGGTCCAAGCTGGTTTAGGGAGAAAATTTTTTCAAGAGCTGTGAGCACAGAGTCTGAGAGGATGGGAGCGAGGGCTGGGATAGTCAGGGGCTGACTCTCTCTGAATGTTCATGCCACAGTTAGATGTTGCACAAATGTCTCTTGAACGGTTAGCCATGGGAAGGGGAAAGGCCCCTCACCCGCCCACCCCACACTCACTCATTTCATCATGAGATACCAAGAAATACAAAGCACGGTCCCCGCCCTTCATTCAGGGTGGATTCCAGCCTACTTGGGAAAAGGACAGAGGGATAAGAAAAAAGTAAAGTCATAATGAAAAAGTGAAAACACAGGAGACAGATCTGGCTGAAAAGCAGCTGCAAACTGGCAGCCCGCAAAAGGTTTTCATGGCCCGCAGGGAGACGAGTTCAAATTTGACTCCGTTGCCACCCATGACATAGAGGAAGTTTTCACAGTAAGGTCTAAGTTTCTCACACTACACAACCTACACAGCAGCAAATTCTATGTCTCCCCCTGCAAAATGCAAATATCTAGCTTGGTCCCAAGGCTCCTTCCCACCTCCACTCTCCCTCGCCTACTGTCCATTCTCCACATGCAGCCAGAGGGCTATCATGAGGACCTAAGTCAGATTGTCTTCCTCCTCTGCTCAGAACCCTCCATGGCTCCCACCTACTCGGAACAAAAGTCCTCACAATGTACAAAGTCCTACACAATCTGTCCACATTACCTCTCTGTCCTTAATTCCTTCTACCCCCTTACGCCCTCTGCTTGAGCCACACAGGCCCCCTTGCTGTTCCTAGAACATTCCAGGCAGTCTCCTCCCTTGGGACATTTGCACTTGCTTCTCCCTCTGCCTGGACTGCTCTTCTCCTGGGGAAGCAGTATCCCTACAGCTCAGTCCATGAATCTTTTCAACCTTTCCCCAAATGCTCCCATCTCAGTGAGGCTTCCCTGTACCCTGCTCTAAAAGTTCACACTGTTCCCGACACCTCTACCCCCTGCCCTGCCTTCCGTTTCTCCCATAGCATTTATCACCACCGCACATGCTAGATGGTCTATCTGTTTTGTTCACATCTGCCCCACATCCGTTTGCAAGCAGTGTCTTTGGTCTGCTTTTACCTCCATGGACTCTCTGGTGCCTGCCACAGCCCTGGCACACAGTGAGCACTCAAGCACATTTGTGCAATGAGCGTATGTCCAGCTTCTCTTGGGCCGTCAGAAGAATTTGGCATCACTGGTCAGGAGCCAGAAAAGAAGGGGCCAACACCTTCCCTGTGCTGTTCACCATAGTCCTCAGCTGGGCAGGTGACAGCCCTGTACAGGAAACCAAGAGCCCAGCATCTGGATCCCAATTTCTCTGTTAAATCCTTTTTTCCTTGGCACCTCCCTGTCCCTGCACCTGCCACCCCCAGTGCCTGGAACACCCTTCTTCCATCTGCCTGGCAACCTCTTCCTCATCTTCTTTTTTTTTAAATATTTTATTTATTTATTCATGAGAGACACACAGAGAGAGGCAGAGACACAGACAGAGGGAGAGGCAGGCTCCATGTAGGGAGCCCAACGTGGGCTCGATCCTGGGACTCCAGGATCACGCCCTGTGGGCTGAAGGCAGGCACTCAACCGCTGAGCCACCGAGGGATCCCTCCTCCTCATCTTCTAAATCAGGGGTCAACAAACTCCTCCCTCTAGCCAGATCCAGCCCACCGCCTGTTTCCCTGCAGCTCTGGAGCTGAGAATGATTTTTACATTTTTATTTTTATTTTTTATTTTTATTTTTTTTACCAATCTTTATATATTTATTCACACATTTGATAAAAATGTCACAGTTAGAGGTGAAATCATTACAATGACATAATAATTGTACAGACCGACTCCAAGTACAGAGTCGAGTTGCAAAAATCAGAACATGAGCAACACACAGCTCCTTAACACCTGTGCATTCATGCACTCTTGCCCACGGTTTTTACATTTTTAAATGGCTGCGGGGAGAAAAGTCAAAAGAAGACAACTTTGTGACACATGATAACGATATAAAATACCAATTCGAGGGCCCATAAATCAAGTTGTGTTGGCAGAGAGCTGCACCCGTTTGTTTACCTGTCCTCTGTGGCTGCTTTCAGGCTGGAAGGCCAGAGCTGTGTGGTTGCGACAGAGGCCGGGAGTCCTGTAAAGTCTAAAATATTCACTATCTGCCCTTGACAGGAAACGTTCACCAGCCCGGGTCGAATCCCTTTGTGAGATGTACAAAAAAACAAAAACCACCAACGTCTTTCTCAGCCTTTGCTCCTCTGTGAAACCTTCCCTGGTTCTGGGACCCACTTTGGAACTGACAACCACTCCCATTGAACCCTGTCCCCTCGCTGCCTGGCATTTGGGACGATGTGTTGTCCCCTCCCCCTCCACAAGGTCCAGGGCTTTATCGTGCGGGCTCAGATCCCCCCACACTGAGCACACTGTCCGACAGTCGGTCAACACTGATTAATCTTTTCTGCGGGGGGAAAAAAAAACTTTTCTGCGGGGACCTGGGCCCCCCCACCTACGCCCTGCATCCTGTGTTTTCCTCTGTAAAGTGGGAGCCTTGATCCCTGAGATCCCCAACACTGCACGAAGGAGAGATCCTTGCATTCTCACCAAGCAATATGAGATTATTTGACCCAAATAGATGTTTTCTTAATTTTCAATTTTTTAAAAATTGTATTTATTTGGGGATCCCTGGATGGCTCAGCGGTTTAGTGCCTGTCTTTGGCCCAGGGCGTGGCCCTGGAGTCCTGGGATCGAGTCCCACATCCAGCTCCCTGCATGGAGCCTGCTTCCCCCTCTGCCTGTGTCTCTGCTTCTCTCTCTCTCTCTCTCTCTCTCTCTGTGTGTCTCTCATGAATAAATAAAGAAAATTTTTTAAAATTGTATTTATTTGTTTGAGAGAAAGAGAGCTTGAGCAGGGGTGGGGGGAGCAAAGGGAGAGGGAGAAGCAGGCTCCCCACTCAGCAAGGACCCTGATACAGGGCTTGATCCCAGGATCCTGGGATCATGACCTGAACCAAAGGCAGACGCTTCACCCACTGAGCCACCCAGGCACCCCAACCCAAACAGATTTTTTTTTTTTTAAGGGCGATCCCTGGGTGGCGCAGCGGTTTGGCGCCTGCCTTTGGCCCAGGGCGCGATCCTGGAGACACGGGATCGAATCCCACATCGGGCTCCCGGTGCATGGAGCCTGCTTCTCCTTCTGCCTGTGTCTCTGCCTCTCTCTCTCTCTCTCTCTCTCTCTCTCTGAATAAATAAAGTCTTTTAAAAAAAAAAGGCATCATGAGAGCACCCTAGGTCACCGACTCATAGACCAGGGACCTGATGTGTTTTGCTTGGTTTGCATTTTTTCTAATTTTCTTTTTACTTTGATGTCATATAAGCCTAACTCAGTCCACTGTAGTCACTAGTACTATCTGGCCCCCGTGGGCATTTGTGTTTGCCATCCCTGGATGGAGACTTAAAGATCAGTAGAGCCATGCTGCCCAGGAGCCCTTTAAAGAAATCAAAGGGTAGGAATGTATTTAGATCAGTTATTCTCAACTGTGGTTGAACCAAAATTAAGCAAGGAGCCTATGAAATGCAAATTCAGGCCCACCCCAGGCCCACTGAATCCTACACTCCATTGTTTGTAGTACTGGATATGGATTCTTTTTCAAGATTCTATCAAAATGTTTATGCATTGCAGGTGAGAATATGTATTGAATCAAGCTCCGCAGATGTGAATTTGGCTGTACCTGTCAAAATTATTAATGTACCTATCTCTTGACCCAGCAATTCTACTTCTGGGAATCTGTCTTCCAGACCAGAACTTCTTAAACTTTAATGTGCATAATACAAATCCCCTGGGCACTTTTTTAAAATGCGAGGCCTGATCCAGCAGGTCTGGGGTGGGGCACATGATGTTGCAGTTCTAACGAAGCTAGTCCTGGAACACTTTGAGCAGCAAGGTACTACATCCACTCCCCCACCCACACACACACCTCCAGTGATGCACATACAAGATGATCCTTCATACCATAGTTTGTCATTATAAGTATTGGAGATCACCTAAATGTCCATCAATAGGGGGCCAAATAGGTGCTTCCCTACAGTAGAAACTTACACAGCCATGCCAAGTACCAGAGCAGCTCTTTATGTACTGGTATGGAATGATCCCTGGGACATATTAGTAACTACAAAAAAAAAAAAAAGCAAGGAGCAGAACAATGAATGGAGTGTGCAACCATTTGTACAGAGTCACCTTGGGGGAGGGGTATTCATATTGACTTGTAGAACTGGCAGGAGAACGTGATGACTGAGTGACTCTGGAGAGGGGCACTGAGTTGAGGGATCCAGGGGAGAAAGGGTGACATTTTACTGTACCCATCTGGATTTTTTAAAAATATTTTATTTATTTATTCATGAGAGATACACAGAAAGAGGCAGAGACACAGGCAGAGGGAGAAGCAGGCTCCCTGCGAGCAGCCTGATGTGGGCCTCCATCCTGGGACCCCAGGATCACGCCCTGAGCCAAAGGCAGATGCTCAACCAGTAAGCCAGCCAGGTATCCCATATTGATTTTGAACTCTGTGAATATAGTGCCTGTCCAAAAAATACATTTAAAATTTAAGTTATAATGATATGTAAACAAAAAGACTCATGGCATACTTTGAATGCTCACACATAAAATCAGACCATCAGAAAAGCTGAGCTTCATGTTCCAGAGTAGGTCAACTCCTTCCCTGGCACACCATATAATACATGTGCACACCCACACATGCACATACACAACACACAGAGACACTTGCTTACAGTTTGAGGACAGTCTGCGCAGCATGTTGGCCAGCACCCTGGACTTCAACTCTGAAACTCTGTAAACCTCAGTTGGATCCCAGTTCTGTTCGCCCAGTGACCTGGAGCATGATATTCAGCCTCGATGAGCCCCATTTCATGGGGATGATTAAAATAACACTGGCTACCTCGGGAACCTCAAGTAGAGGGAAACCATCTCACAAACTGTCAAGTGTACACATGAAAAGACTAATTATAACATGAACCCCAGTGGTGAGCAGAGGTGAGACAACCCCAGCCTGGTCTCTGCAGGTCTCGTGCATATACCTCCCAGGGCACCGTGCAAGATGGAAACCCAATACCTTGACCTTTGCAGTTAGGCAGTTGCTCTGAGCAACCCCTGGCAGTGCTAATCTCCAACTCTCCCACCATCTGGTCCAGCTGCCAGGCTGAGTCACACGCGGGCCGAGGGACAGGCACATGACCCATGTGTGGGGCTGGCATAAGTGTGGTGGTTGGGGGAGGGTGGGAAAGGCTGCAAGAGACTGTCACTCCCTTGTCAGTGGGGGATTTCCTGCCAGGGGAGGAGATTTAAGCCTGATTCTAGGTCTGGAACTCAGCTGGCTGCCTGGTTGACCTTCTCCTCCAGGAAGCCCACCAGGCATGTGTGCATGTGTAACAGTGGCAGAGAGAGAAAGAAAGTGCACAAGGAAATGGTAATACAAATAACTGACAAATATTGAGCCCTTAGCTTGTGCCTGTCTCTATTCTAAGCATGTTGCAGACTAAACTCAGTGAATCTTCATTGACGCCATTGAATCAGCATCAGCAGCACTATCCCCATTTTTCAGATGAGGAGACTGAGGTGCAAGGCAGCTAATGAATTCACCCAAGGCCTTAGAGCCCTTGGCTGAGGCAGGCAGTCTGATTCCAGAGCCCCAGTTCTGAACTTTTCATCCCTTGAAGGGGGGTTTTCAGATGCCACTTACATTGGCATCCGGCATCTATGCTTTGTGTTACAGGCCTGTTTCCTTACCTGTAAAAGGAGGATCACAGCAATTCCCACCTTTCAGGACTGTTTTGAGGCTTAGTGATAAATTACTGAAAGTCCTACACACAGGTCTTGCCCGTAATACTAACCCTTGTGAGGATCATCATGTGAGTATGACTGTCACGCTCATTGTCATCCAGTACTATAGGATGGAGTACAGAAACCCTCAGTCCCCTGCAAGAAGGAATTCAATCTCTCTTTTTAGCAGTTTGCCCATATCATTCATCTGCAGCGTGTAACCTAAATATCTTGTCTTTTTTTTTCCTGTTTCTGTCAAGCTCCGTAAGAAAGCAAGGTAGGGCCAGCAAAGAGAGTGCACAGATCTTGGTGGTGATTAAAACCTGTTTTGTTTTGTTTTGTTTGAGATATCGAAAATCTTGATTTCTGCTAAGAGGTTCTCCCAGAAAAGATACCCACACAGGCCACCAGGTCCAGCATAGTAGCAGAGGGACAGATGATATTTATCTTTCAAGGTCACTTCCACTTCTGCATCCCCAGGAGATTAATTCAATTCAACAGTTAATTAGCAAGTGTTCACACTGTTCCAGTGGGAACTGGGAAGATAGCACTGAACAAGACAGACAGAAATCCTCATCTCATGGAGCTGATATTCTAGGGGAAGAGACAGACAATTAAAAAAACAGAGATATCATCTACAGTCAAGTGTTGTAAAATGCCATGAAGAAAAATAAAGCAGAGTGAGACCATAGAGAGTAATAGACATGGGAGAGCTGTTCTTTTAAACGAGGTGATCAAAGAAGGCCTCTTGGAAGCATTTGAGCTCAGAGCTCATAGAGTGAGAGTAGCTGGGGAAAGAATATTCCAGGTTGAGGTGTGAGTGGTATATGCAAAGGCCCTGAGGCACAATCAAGGGTGAGAACGGTAGGAATTGAGTTTGGACAGGCAGGCAAGGCCTTGCTTCCCTCCCCCTCTTTTCTCTGACAAAGTGGAATAAAGACAGCAGCCTGCTGCCCCACCTCTATCCCCACTAATGGACGGATGGGAAAGTGCTTTGAGAAGGAGAGTAGGGATGATCAGTGTTACTAATGGACCATTGGGCAAGGCCCATGCCAGGGGCACTTTGGGTCAGTGTGGTTTCTTCTCCTTCCTGGTGAGTCTGTGCTATCCTAAATATCAGCGTTGGGAGAGCCCAAGTTTCAAACCTTTCCATTCTCTCATTCAAGGGACAGAGAAAGAAGGGCCCAGAGAAGGGAGGAGGCCTGCCCAAGGTCACATAGCAAGATCCTGCTAGAGCCCCAGTTTTCAAGATCTGGAGTGCAACAAATAGTGAATCATCCCACTCACAGGTGCAGATGAGAGTAAATAAAATCAATATTCTTATCTCCCTAAGAAGTTGTTACTTCCCCAAGGGTAAGAAGAAGGTGAGACTGTTTGCTTGGGGGTTGGCTGTGAGGAGTAACACTTTGCAAAGCAAATTCAATGTGTTAAATGAGCAATTTCTCTACCAGACTGGTCTCTCTGCTCTCAGCAAGTGACTTCTCATTTGTGCTTTGCAAAACATTCCCCTAATTTTCTTAAGTCTTCACAAGGGTTAGAGAAGGCTGAGCTCTTTGTCACTTTTCCATAGAACTGAGGCCCAGAGTAGTAAAATAGCTCGTCGGAGGCTATACAGCAGGTGTATCTGTTCAGTAGCAGATATGCATCACAGTGGACCAGGAAAGCAGCAAGGAGCAGGCCACATAGAAAATAATGTCATGGAAGTGCCTGGGTGGCCTAGTAGATTAAGCGTTTGCCTTTGGCTCAGGTCATGATCTCAGAGTCCTGGGATGGAGCCCCATGTCAGGCTCCCTGCTCGATGGGGAGTTGGCTTCTCCCTCTCCCTCTGCCCCTCCCCTCTGCTCATGCTCTATCTCTCTCTCTAATATACATTTTTTAAAATCTTAAAAAATAATAAAATAATGTCATGAAGGAGATAATTTCAGAGAACACTAAGTGCTATGGATGAAATAAATAAGGGCTCCAACAGGACTAATTTAGGGCGGTCAGAGAAGAGCTCCAGGGGAGGTGACATAGGAGGGACACCTGTAGCTTGAGATGTAACCAGCCATTTCCAGAGCCAGGCAGTAGAGGGTTCTAGACCAAAGGATGGCAAATGCAAAAGCCCTGTGGTAGGAACAAGTTTAGTCCTAGAAGAACAGGAAGGAAAGATCAGTAAGGTAGGAGCAGAGCAGACCAGGGGGAGGAGTGGGAGAGATGAGATCAGAGGGATGCAGGCGGGGCCTTGCAGGCCCCAGTGAAGCATGTGGATTCAGTCCTAAATCCATGGCCCTATGGTTGGTGGCAGAGCTGGGCCTTAAAACTCAGGTCTCCTTCTTCAGAACCAAGGCTCCCTCTTCTACAACTCCTTTTGGCCTTGCTCACATCCCAGTACCTCCTTAGCCTGACTCTGGAAGCTCCCAGTTGGACTCTCAGCCTGTGCCCCTGTCTTGCCCTCCTCAGCCCTGATTTCCCACAAACTCACTCAGCGTCCACCACCTTTCTCACATATGGGGCAGACCTTCCCGTGGCTTCTCAAGTTCACACTCTCTGGGAGCCTCTCAGCAGCAGACGAATTTGCATCTCCCCTGCCCCCAGCAGCAGCAGGACTTAGGGATGAGGAGAGAGACGGAGACAGAGACAGAGACAGAGGCAGAGACAGAGACAGAGGGGGAGAAAAAACAGAGAGAGCAGAGAAGTCCTCCAGGAGTGAATCTTCCCACAGACTAGAACGGCAGAGAACACAGGCCTGATCTGGTGTGGGGGTGCTTAGCAGCCCTGTCCTGGGGGACAGGCTCCAAGAAGCCAGAGCTGTCTCCTCTTGCCTTACTTATTCCTGGTGCTAGGAGGTGACAGACAAGGTCCAGAATGATGCTGACCAAAATTAGCCAAGCAGCAGGGACAGCCTCCAGGGAACCCTGGGAGGTCCTAACTTGCCCCACCAAATCACCATAAAATCTCCAAAACCCTTCCTTGGGGTTATCTTTCTTAATGTAGGAGGCAGAAGTCTTTTTTTTTTTTTTTCTTTCTTTAACTGAGGTATACTTTTTTTTTTTTTTAAGATTTTATTTATTTATTCATGAGACACAGAGAGAGAGGCAGAGACACAGGCAGAGGGAGAAGCAGGCTCCATGCAGGGAACCCGGTGTGGGACTTGATCCCAGGACCCCGGGATCATGCCGTGAGCCAAAGGCAGACGCTCAACCACTGAGCCATCCAGGCACCCACAAATCTTTTTCTTCTGATCAGAACGTTTAAGATCTATTCTTATGACTTAATTTCTCTCTAGGACTTGATACCATTGGAACCCCTTCATCCATTTCATCCTTTCCCCTACTCCCTGCCTCTGGGTCACATTTATTGAGTGCTTACTGTATACTGTGCATTGCATTAAGTACTTTACAATTTTACTACACAAAACACTTAAGTTTTATGGAAATAAAGAGAATATTAGAAAATTTACTGATTGTTATGAATTTTAACAGTCCCAATAAACCAAAACAATTACAACAACAAAACCAATGAGGGTCTTTTACTAACACTGTTTTAACACAAATCTGGTCACCTAACCACCTCCCTGCACCCCATGAGATGCCACCTGGAATGGAAGGCCCACATCACTGCTTTGGAAACACCCTCAGGAAGATCTTCTAGACAGAAATCAAGATGCCGTGTCTCACTAAACACCCATTAGGGTGGCTGCTATCAAAATAAAAGAAAAGAATAAGTGTCCGTGAGGATGTGGAGAAATTAGAGCCCTTATGCTTTGCTGGTGGGAATGTGAAATGATGCAGCCTCTGGAGGTTCCTTAAAAAATTAAAAATAGAATTACCATATGATCCAGCAATTCCTCTTCTGGGTATGTACCTAAAATAATTAAAAGCAGGGACTCAGGGGAGGGGCAGTTGGTTAAGCATCCAAATTTTAGTGTCAACTCAGGTTGTGATCTCAGGGTCCTGGGATCGAGCCCCACATGGGGCTCCTGCTTCAGTGCAGAGTCTGCTTAAGACTCTTTTTCCCTCTGCCCATTCCCCCCACTTGTACTTTCTCTCTCTCTCTCTCTCTCTCAAATAAATAAGTAAAATCATTAATAAGTAAATAAAGGCAGGGTCTCAAACAGATATTTATACAAGCTTGTTCACAGCAGCATTTGTTTTTAAATTTTATTTAAATTCAATTAATTAGTACATAATATATTATTGGTTTCAGAGGTAGAGTTCGATGATTAATCAGTCTTACATAACACCTGGTGCTCGTGTGCCCTCCTTAATGCCCATCACCCAGTCACCTTATCACCCCACTCTCTTCCCCTCCAGCAACCCTCAATTTGTTTCCTATGGTTAAGAATCTCCTACGGTTTACCTCCCTCTCTGATTTCACGTTGTTTTATTTTTTCCTCCCTTCCCCTATAATCCTCTGTTTTGTTTCTTAAATTCCACATATGAATGAGATCATAGAATAATTGTCTTTTCTGATTGACATCCAGACATGTCCTACTTGTCCCACACAAGATTTAAAATTGAGAGTGTCCAGCCACTTGGGGCTCTGCTCCTTGGTGGTCACGGCCATCTGCAGGTGGCACCCCTGGAAGGAGCCAGTGCCCCCAAGTTCACTCCAGTCCTGAACCTTCCCTGCCAGGGCACTGTAGGTGGCTGAGTTTGCAAAGCCTGGACAAGATGACACCCGAGAGGCCCCTGACTGCAATAACAGCTTCACTAGAGTTTCCTAGGAGAAGATTTCTTTTGAAAACCCAGGTCTGAGGCTTCTGATTGTGGGGCACCCTGTCTCTGCCATCTCCCATTTCTCAGCTCCTAACCCCAGTATTCTGCAGACAAGTTCCCTAAATAGGGAGGCACCACGACAGGGTCTCAACACCCCCACTGCTATCTCACCACTTGACTTCAAACTTCAGTTTTCTGGGGTTCCCAGCGGAAAAGGAAGAAAGCCTACAGTGGACCATGTGCCTTGCTTGAGGGGCCTTCAGACAATAATAACTTCCCTCCCACCCTCCATCTCAAAGCTTATAGGAAGTAAAAAAATAAAATATACCCTTATTAAAGTCTTGTGATTTTGCCCTGATAATTCAAACAGGAGGAATATGAATTCACATCCTCTTCCTCCTCCTCCCCTTCTTCCTCTCCCACTTCACTACAAAGGAATACTAGTAATGCCCGACTTTAACTGAGCATGTACTATGTACCGGGCTTTCTCCTATGTGTTTACATATTATTTCATTTATACCTCCCAACAATCAGAGGAGGTAGACACTCTTATAATCCCGTTTTATAGGGACCCCTGGGTGGCTCAGTGGCTGAGCATCTGCCTTCAGCTCAGTTCATGATCCCAGGATCCTGGGATCGAGTCCTGTATCAGGCTCCCTGAAGGAAGCCTGCTTCTCCCTCTGCCTATATCTCTGCCTCTCTTTGTGTGTCTATCATGAATAAACCAATAAAATCTTTTTAAAAAATAATCCCATTATATAGAGGACATAACTGATGCAGAGCCCCACATGTTGCTGGTGAGCAGACCTGGGGTAGATTTCAGTTCTTTCACCTCTCATGATGGGATCTTGGACAAGTCTCTTCCTCTCTCCAGGCCTCAATTCTCATCTGTGAAGTCTCCAAGTTGTACAATGCCATCCTTGTGGTCTAAACATTTTGTTAGGTCTTGAACACATTTCCTAAAACTCAAAGCATATACGAAAAGAATGGATTGGAACTCTACTTGCCAGTGTAGGACGTGCGCGCACGATTCAAACGCCAGTTCATCCACGATCCATTTGTTCTTCCTTTCCAACTTGAGCCAGCCAGAATGGCTCTCGCCAAGAAGGATGGTAGCAAGAAAAACATCCTGCCATCGAGGAGGTGGTGACCAGAGAACATACCATCGGCGTGCGCGAGCACATCCAAGTGGGGTTCAAAAAATGTGGTCTTTGGAACCTCAAAGAGATCCGGAAATTTGTCATGGAAGAGATGGGAACTCCAGATGTGTGCATTGACCCAGGCCAAAGGAATATGTAGTGCCTCCTACTGTATCCACACGCAGTTAGCCAGAACACGTAATGACAGGATGAAGAGTCATCAACTAAGCTCTGTACTTTGGTTACCTGTGTCCTTGTCACCACTGCCAAAAAATCTACAATCCATGTGGTTGAGAACCACCAATGGTCAAATAGTTCTAAAACCAAACCAACAAGAAAAGCCAACGAATTGAAGTATTTAAAACTGAGCCTATACCTCTTTTTTTTTTTAATTAATAGACTTTAAAAAACCATTTTAGGCTTACAGAAAATTTGAGGGAAAAATGCAGAGAGTTCCCCTATACCCTCTTACCACCCACCCCCTGCCAAGGTCCTCCTATTAACAACATCTTGTATGAGTATGGCATGTTTGTTAACATTGAGAGTCAGTGTTAGAGCCATATTGGTACATCATTATTAACTAACCAAAGGTTTACAGTAGGGTTCATTCTGTGTTATATATTCTATGGGTTAGGACGAACGTGTCATGGTACATATTTTACTGCTGCAGTATCATACAGAATGGTTTCGCTGCCCTAAAAATCTTGTGTCTGCCTGTGCATCAGTTCCTTCTCTCCCCCGGACCCTTGGCAACCACTGATCATTTCATGGTCACCATAGTTTTGCCTGTTCCAGAATGTCATACTATTGGGATCATATCCATGTAACCTTTCCAGACTGGCTTGTTTCACTTATTAATAGGCAGTTAAGATTCCACCATGCACCATGTCCTGGGACGCCTGCGTGGCTCAGTTGGTTAAGCATCTGCCTTTGGCTCAGGTCATGATCTTGAGGTCCTGGGATCGAGCCCCAAGGCAGTCTCCTTACTCAACAGGGAGTCTGCTTCTCTCTCTCCCTCTGACCCTCCTCCCTGCTCATGCCCTTTCTTGCTCTCAAATGATTTTTTTAAGTTTATTTTTATTTTTTTAATAAAAAAAAAAGATTCCACCATAATGTTTCCTAGCTCAATAGCTTATTTCTTCTTTTCTTTTTCTTTGTAAGATTTTTAAAACTTATTCATTCATGAGAGACATAGAGAGAGAGGCAGAGACATAGGCAGAGGGAGAAGCAGGCTCCATGCAGGGAGCCTGATGTGGAATTCGATCCTGGGTCTCCAGGATCATGCCCTGAGCTGAAGGCAGCGCTAAACCGCTGAGCTACCTGGGCTGCCCAGCTTATTTCTTCTTAGCGCTAAATAATATTCCATTGTCGATGTACCACAGTTTGTCTATCCACTCACCTACTGAAGGACATATTGGTTGCTCCAAGTTTCAGCAATAGTAAATACGGGCTTATCCATTTTTTATGACTTTTTCTTCCAATGGCAAAAAGCAATGATATATGATCACCATAGATTAGGAAAACATTGATGAGCATAGAGAACAAAATATAAATCTCTCATTTACAAATAAAGAAACCGAGGCTCAAGGAGGAGAAGTGTCCATTCATTCATTCCTCCAGTGAATATTTAAAGACGACCTACTATGTGTGGGCACCGTGCTGGGATAGGGGACGCCTCTGGGAATAAGGAGTTTAGGTGTCTGCCCTCCTGGCGCTGACAGTCTAGACAAGCAAAAAATCAAGTAAGTAAATAAATAATATGAATGATGAAGGAATAGCTCATATTTATTGTGTATTTTCTTTGTGCCAGATGTTGCTCCAAAATCTTTATGTACATTAAGGCAGTTAGTTCTCACAACGTTGCTGCTTATCTTTCCTATTGTTATCCCAGTTTTGCAGCTGGGAAAACTGGGGTACAGAAGGTTAAATCACTGACCTGGGGATCCCTGGTTGGCTCAGCAGTTTAGTGCCTGACTTTGGCCCAGGGCCTGATCCTGGAGACCCGGGATCGAGTCCCACATCAGGCTCCCTGCATGGAGCCTGCTACTCCCTCTGCCTGTGTCTCTGCCTCTCTCTTTCTCTCTCTCTCTCTCTCTGTCTCTCATGAATAAGTAAAATCTTAAAAAAGATAACTATTAAAAAAAAAATCACTGACCTAAGGTGGCATAGCTCAACCATGGAGGAAGCAGTGTGTGGACCAGGTCTTGGGTCTCCCGAGTCTGTGGGCTTCCCACCACTCTGCAGTAAGGGGGGGGGTCATTCAGATGGAGGGGTGGTGGCAGAGCACAGGCTAAGCCCCAATCTTCAGCTTCTGAGCTCCTTTGTGCCAGGGCCCCTCTGCCTTTCAGGGTGCAGGGAAGCCAAACTTCACTATTCTTTGTGGCTTCCTCCAGTCTCTCAGCTGCAGCCCCAAGGGTTGGGGCAAAGGGTTTGGGGCTTCTGCCAGGGCTTGAGCCTGCCCAGGGCTCCTGAGCGCAATCCGATCCCCTTTATTTTTAAGCCATTAAATCCCTGATGACAAACGCTGTTCTGCGGAGGAGCAGACTGACCTGACCGCGAGAACAGTCACTGGGTATGGAAAATGATCTCCAAGCCACACACCTCAGCTGGTGCTTTTGACCATCAGGCAGAGAAGGGTAGTCTCGTCCAACTCCACTTCCTGCAGGTCAGCTCAAAATCAGCAGCAGAAAAAGCCAAAAGTTTATTAAACAGTGGAGGTGAGGCTCTGGGGTGAGAGCCAGTTGCTCTGGGTGCTTTGGAAAGCAACTGCCATTGACATCAACTACCTGACTTTAAAGGAACATGGCCTTTGACACATTCATTCCAGGCCCAAGAGTTTATCCTACAAATACCGTCACACGTGTATGGAATGATAGATGCACAGACCTCTGTGTTACAGCAGTTTATAGCAAAAGAATTGGAATGACCTATCCTCCTCCACCCCCCAAAGAGGTCCCTGGTTAAATGAATAAGGTCCATACTTGCAAAGAAATTCTATCCTATTGGTCAAGAGAAAAAGGCAGCTCTCCATGTGCTGTGATTGAGCTCTCTCCAGGATAAATTGGTAAGGGAGGTAAGAAAGGTTCAGAACACTATATATGGCCTCAGCTGTAACAAAGGTGGGGGGAAAGTCTACAGAGGTGTTAAAACCTGAAAGAGGGCCAGCACCGGAGCCCAGGCAAACCAATTCTGGCCCTCTTTTGCTGTGTGATGAAGAGCAAAACAGTCACCCTCTCTGTGCTTCAGCTTCCTCAACTGTAAAATTGGGTCCTCATTGCTGTACTTGTTGGAAACCTTGAATTAAGTAATCTCCTTGGTTCTTTTCAGTGCCAAGGACACGGGCATTGGTCAATAAAGAATAGCTATGCTAACAATTATCTTTGTGCACAAAATTCCTCAGATGGATGGATCCAAGAAACTGTAACAAGGGTGCTTCTGAGAACTGGAATGTTGGGGGGCAGGAGAGAGGGTGACTAACTTTTCAGTGTATGCCTTTTTCAAGCATTAGATTGATTGATTGATTGATATTTACCTTCTGCATGTATCACATGCTTGAAGAATATTATTTAAAATAGGGGAGCAGGGCAAATTCAAAATGAGAAGACGTCGGTGAGTGGTTTTCAGGTGACTTTCCAGCTGGATTTTCTGAGCTAACAGCATCCTGGGCACTGTTCTTCAGGACCGGGATGGGATGCTCATGGGCATCCCGGAGGAGACTGCTAGAACAGTACACCCTCAGCTCCACCCCAAACCTGCCAAACCAGAATCTGCATTTTAATGAGAAGAGTTCAAGGGAGCCGTGTGTGTGTGTGTGTGTGTGTGTGTGTGTGTGTGTGCAAGTTGGAGGGGTGCAGGTTTTGGACTGCAGCCCTAGCGGCAGCCAGAGGCCAGAAGACAAGTGTTTTTTTCCATTTTGTGACTCAGCAGAGCAAAGGATGAATGGAGTGAGTTGCCCCTCCCTTGGGATGGGGGTGGGGGAGAACAGTAAGAATTAAGAATTCTGCTCACTTTCTCCCCAGAAGAGGTTGTAGCACGTGAGATCTGAGGCATGTGGCTTTTAGCAGCTCCTCGCTTAGGGTTTAAAATAACTTTCTGGCTACAAAAAAAAAAAAAAAAAAAAAAAAAAGAAAGAAAAGAAAAAGAAAGAAAGAAAAGAGAACCTCCCACTGCAGCCCACACATCCCCAACATGAGAAGGCTTCTGCTCCCTGCTCCCCTGCCCGAGCCCACTTCATCTCTTTGGAGACAGTGACAGAAGAACTGCTCAAAGAGAACACAACTGGGAGATTCTAAGGGCTGAAGAGTCCCTGAGATAATCCACTTCAAGCTTCTCATTTAACAGATGGGAAAGAGGCCCAGAGAGGGGAAGTGGTTTGTCCAAGGTCACACAGCAAGTAGGGGGAAAAAGCATTCCAGGAATCATGGAGGCAGGAGAGAACTTGAGGGATCCCTGGGTGGCGCAGTGGTTTGGCGCCTGCCTTTGGCCCAGGGCGCGATCCTAGAGACCCGGGATCAAATCCCACGTCGGGCTCCCGGTGCATGGAGCCTGCTTCTCCCTCTGCCTGTGTCTCTGCTTCTCTCTCTCTCTCTCTCTCTCTCTGTCTGTGACTATCATAAATAAATAAATTTAAAAAAAAATTAAAAAAAAAAAAGGAGAGAACTTGAAACCACCGACTTCAGAGTTACAAACTCAAGAGGCCATACAGGCAATGTCTGTAAGAGAAGCAGATTGGCTGTTCCATCCCACAGGCCTCAGAGCTGGTACATTGGCCAAGCTGAACTGATGATAATTGGTTCTGGAACTTTGTTGGTACTAGGAACCATCTATGCATCTACCTGCAGGTATACAGCCTGCTACATTTTTTAAAAACTATCGTTAGGTATACATAACATAAAACTTACCATATTAAACATTTTTTTAAAAGACTGATTTGAGAGAGAGAGTGCACATGCTGGGGGGAGGGGCCGAGGGAGAGGGAAAGAATTTCCAGCAAACTCTTTGCTGAGTGCAGAGACCAACATGGGGTTTGATCCCAGGACCCAAGATCATGATCTGAGCTGAAATCAAGAGTTGGACACTTAACCAACTGAGCCACCCAGGTGTCCCTACCATCTTAACCATTTTTGAGTGTAAATGTAGTGTAGTGATGTAGTATATTCACATTGTTGTGCAACAAGCCTGCCGCTTTTGATGGAGGCCTGAGTATAAGAAGTTTCACTTTTCTCTTAGCTCTAGTCTAAGAAAAGCTACAGTGAGCAAACTGATAGATGGCAACAGACCCCGTGTCTTGGGGTCAGGGAGACAACAGGGAGAGGTGAGGACTGTGGCAAACCAGAATGCATGCAGCCCATCTGGGAAGTAGCCACCACCCAGCTTGAAGCTGGCCCTTGCCTGCAGAGCTGCTGGATCATTTAAATCTGAAAGCATCTGATGTTTTAAGTGTGTTTTTTTTTTTTTTCTCAAAATTAAAGACATTTTAAAAAGGTAAGCAGAGGGATCCCTGGGTGGTGCAGCAGTTTGGCGCCTGCCTTTGGCCCGGGGCGTGATCCTGGAGACCCGGGATCGAATCCCACATCGGGCTCCCAGTGCATGGAGCCTACTTCTCCCTCTGCCTGTGTCTCTGCCTCTCTCTCTCTCTCTCTTTGTGTGACTATCATAAATAAATAAATAAAAAATTAAAAAAATAAAAAGGTAAGCAGAAAAAGTCTCCCTTTCACTCCAGTCTCCTACTCTCAAAGATAACAGTTAATTGACTTTTTTTGAATACTGAAGGTTTCTTTATAATTATACAAGCAAATAGTAACATATACATACATATTTCTTTACTTTAGATAAAAGAGAACACAATGAGCACTTCGGTTTACACCTGGCTTTTTTTACTTAACAGTATATCCTAGAGAACTTTCCTTATCAGTACCTAGGTGGTGCCCTGGGTGTTTTTCCAACTGCATTGTATTCCAATGTGTGGATGATCCATATTTGATCCAGCCCATCCCCTGTTGGGAGGCATTGGGCTGTTTTTCAAAACTATTGGTTACAAACAATGCTGCCTGACTGACCTCCAACATACATCGTTTCTCACATGAACAAGTATATCTGTGAACAAAATTCCAAAAAAGTAGAATTTCTGCGTGTGCATTTTTAGCATTTAATAAATTTGCCAAATTGTCCCCTCGTAGTGGCACCAAGATCCACTCCCATCAATTTTGTACCAGTAACTATTTCCTCACAAACACCTTATTGTTTTACTGTTGCCAAATAAACTAAAATGAATCAAAATAAAACCATGTGCCATCCAAATAAACCTGCCTGTGGGCCACACTGGCCCCAATTTTACCAACAACCACCCTTCAAAGCCCAGAAAGGTTGATTGACTTGCCTCAAGTTGCACAGCGAGTGAACAGCAGGGTCAGAACTCAAATCTCAACTGCCTGATGTCTATGCCTGTTCCTGACCCACCACCCGGCTGAAAACCAACTTGGGGGAGTTCTCAGCTTCAGTGGTAAGAAACTCGGACATGTGGGGTGCTTGGGTGGTGAGGTCGGTTAAGTGCTGGACTATTGGCTTTGGCTCAGGTCATGATGTCAGAGTCGTGAGATCGAGCCCTGCGTTGGCCTTGGTGCTCAGGACGGAGTCAGCTTGAGATATTCTCTCTCTCCCTCTGCCCCTCCCGCTTGTGCTGACACACTCTCTCTCTCTCTGAAATAAGTAAATCTAGAAAGAAAGAAGAAAAGAAAGAAGAAAGAAAGAAAGAAGAAAGAAAGAAAGAAAGAAAGAAAGAAAGAAAGAAAGAAAGAAAGAAAGAAAAGAAAGAAAGAAAGAAAAGAAAAGAAAGGAGGGAGGGAGGGAGGGAGGGAGGAAGGAAGGAAGGAAGGAAGGAAGGAAGGAAGGAAGGAAGGAAGGGAGGGAAAAGAACAAAAGAAAGAAAAAAGCTGGGGTTCCTGCAGTTACCTGGAGCCTTTGTCAGTTCAATGAGTGGAAGAAATCCTGCTTCTCTGAATGTGGATGGAGCTGCCCTCAAATCCAGCAGATGCCCGCTTCCAGATGTATCAGCTCTTGATATGTAATAAGCAGCCACAAAATCTTACTTATTTCTGCTCATCTAACCTAAAAGCCCTCACTGAGTGCTTGAGAAAGTCTCTTATTGAAGAAGAAAGTCTGCAACTAGAACCCAGGATCCAGCTTTGGATCCACATCGCAGCCCAAACCCCAACTCTGGCCCAATCTCCCTTATAGACTCTACCTGACTTGGTTTCTTCAACTATAATACGGGGATAATAAGAGATCCCCCTTGGAATTGTCCTTGGTAATCACCATAGACACAAAATAAGTACCTTAAACGTTAAAATCAGGTGCAGCTGACCAAAAACGCTGTGAAAGACTCAAAGGAAGTGGGCCTAAGTGAGAAGAGAGATTTCCTTTGTATTTATATCACATTCACGCAAACTCGATTGTAAGCTCCTTGAAGGCAGGTACATTCTTCAAGGGGGTGAGGTAAGCGTATTGCAAGACAGAATAATGTAAGTAGTGGGTGCAAAGTACCATCAAGAAGGAAGGCGACTCATTGAAACTGGGTCGTGGAAGAGCTTCTGGACTCTTCTGAACCAGCCCTTGAAGGAGGATTAGGGAATGGAAGAGGATCCAGCATTTATTCAACAGCTATTTGCTTGGTATTCTTTTTTATTTTTTTAAGATTTTATTTATTTGAGAGAGAGAGAGCACAAGCAGGCAGGAGTAGAGGGAGAAGCTGATGTCCCGCTCAGCAGGGACCCCAATGTGGGGCTGGATCCCAGGACCCCAAGACCATGACCAGAGCCAAAGGCAGATGCCCAACTGACTGAGCCACCCAGGTGCCCCTTAATTGGTATTCTGTTTTCTAATTTCATTTTTTTTTAAATTTTGTTCTTCCCCCATCTTTTATTTATTTATTTTTATTCTTAAAGATTCTCCTTTTATCTATTTATTTGAGAGAGAGTGAGAGCAAGGAGAGGAACAGGGGGAGAGGGAGGATCCGGGGCAGACTCCACACTGAGCATGGAGCCCAACGCAAGGCTCGATCTCACATCCCTGAGATCATGACCTGAGCCAAACCCAGAGTCCCTCCACTCTCCTTTCAGAATAACACAAGTAGAGGCACCTGAGTGCCTCAGCGGCTGAGAATCTGCTTTCAGCTCAGGGCATGATCCCTGGTTCCTAGGATCGAGTCCCAAACAGGGAGCCTGCTTCTCCCTCTGCCTATGTCTCAGCCTCTCACTGTGTGTCTCTCATGAGTAAATAAATAAAATCTTTTTTAAAAAATAAAATTAAAAAATAAAAATAACACAAGTATATCTTTTGCTACACAACATACACTCATTTGTGGCTCATGCATCTGTGTATTTTCTAGGGAGAGATGATTGATCTCCTGATCTCAGCTGGGCCTCCGGGCAGTGGGTCTGGTTCAGGGTACTTCACAAGTCACCCATTTTGGGGAACCAGCGGGGCACCCATGGCATGTTCTCCTCATGTTGAAAGGCAGGGGCACAGGGAACGAGCCCCATTCTGTCAGTACATGTCGAGCCGTGGCTTACACCATGTCCACTAATACCCCATCGACCAAAGCCAGTCGCAGGGCCAAGGCCAGAGGTGAGAGCCACAGAAGTACATCCCTTCCATGGAAGTGGAGGTGGAGAAGGTAAATGTTTGCTGGACAGTAACCTAATCTACAGCAACCAGTGTTACACGTGAACATGGTCTCATTCAGAATTCAAAAAGGAAAGTATGCAACCATAGCAAAGGAGGAAAATACCTAACCATCCTCCCAACCCACCCGCTCCAGATGTGACCCATCGGACTTTTTCCCACACTTTCACACACACAGAAGGGTTTCATTTCACACGACATCACACTACATGTATTTTCACATGACGGTTATAAGTATCTGATCATTTAACTTTACATTGAAACCATGATTAGGCTTTTTGAGTTTCTACTTTACAAATGAGGAATCTGAGGTTAAGATGCTTACCCAAGATCACCTACCTCTTAAATAGCTGAACTAACATTTGAACCTAGGACTTTCCAAAAGTTCTTTCAATTACAGTAAGGCTGCCTCTCTAAAAGGATTGTTGTTGTTGTTTTTAATACTTTGTTTATTTATTCATGAGAGACACACAGAGAGGCAGAGATATAGGTGGAGGGAGAAGCAGGCTCCATGCAGGGAGCCCAATGCAGGACTCCATCCCAGGACCCCGGGACCACAGCCTGAGCCAAAGGCAGACAGTCAATTGCTGAGCCACCCCGGTGCCCTCAAAAGGGGGTTTGAGTTGTATTACCAAACTTGTTGTTACCAGCCCACTGTGCTTCTTATGGACCACAGAGGAAGAGGTGTGTGTGTGCCTTCATGTATGTATGTGTGTTGTGTTGAGGGTGGTGAGTTTTAGGAAAAGGCAAGGGGAGCATTCACTATGATCAGACTCGCATTAGGGGATTTGGGAGACAGGGTGTAGCCATCATGATTAAGCCAGAGAAACAAGGAGTCTCCAAAGGCGGTTTAACAGCGCAGCAGGATGTGCTAGCTCTGAGTCTGGCACCGACAGAAATTATTATCTGTCCTTTTAAGAACCGAATGCCGAAGGCAAGCTCAGCCAGGGGCTGATATCCCTGCTCCACCTTGGATGACACAAACCTTAACCAGCTAACTCGAGAAAACAAAACAAAAACAAAAACAAAAAAACGGGTCACATTTCGAGAAAGTTGAAAGAACCCTTGCATGAACTGAGGATGGTAATAGGGCTACACTTAGGAGCCAGTGCAATCTGAATGTATCACCAGGGGGCTTCATTTAGACCTGGGGTCAGGGAAGGCTTCTTGAGCAGTAACGTTCAAGCAGAAACCTGAAGACTGTGGGAATTAGGCAAAGATGAAGGGAACAGCAAGTGGGGATGCCTTGATTGAAGCTGGAGCTTGGCATCAGAGAAAGAGGACAGACACCCAGGTGGCGAGGCAAAAGGTCCGGGTGGATGTGGTGGTGGTGGTGGGGAGGGGGAGATAGGCTGGGTTGTCACCAGGGGAAGGTAGACAGGAGGGCAGAGGCATGGCCTGACCATGAGCTGGTGCCAGAGGAAGATTGTGCATTCATGTGAGTGTGCACGAGGGGCTTCATGAGTGCATTCAAGAGAGCAGGGTCAGGGCAGCCAGTGGCTCAGGGACAGGACCAGGGTAGCTACTGGGTAAACGGTGGGATGACTCTGGATATGACTTCATCCATTCAGGTCCACAGGGAAAATATTCAAGCTTTCAAAAGGGTACCTGGGATAGCAAAACTTGAGAAGCTCTCGACGTGGAGTTTAAACAATTCACAAGAAACCGATTCTGCTGTGTTTGTGGCTCAAGCTTGGAGAAGAGGTTGGGAAGACGGATTGGGATTGGGAAGGCGTCACAGGTGCCACCCGGACTAGGTCCTGACGAACGAATGGGAGCTCACGAAGCAGGGATGGGAGGGAGGCAGGACAGGCAGGAAGCTGGCAGAGGCAAAGAAGGCAGAGTGTTCTGAAAGTGCCTGCTGCGCCCCGAGCGAGAACAGGTTGGGAAGGGTGCAAGCTTCGGTTTGTGGAAGAGAGGGGCATGAGGGAATGCGGGGCCGCTGAGCTGGGCAGAGCCGCCCTACTGAGAACAGTAGGATCACATGTCTCCTAATAATATATTGGGCTCGCCTCCCTGCTCTTTTACCCCAAGGGGACCAGAGCGAGGCATGTGGGGCCCTTCCCCCTCTTCCTCACACAAAGACATACCTTTTGGGGAGGGAGAAGTGGCAGATGGGGTGACTGATCCTGTAATCCTACCCCCAGTCCCTGGGTCAAGAAGCTCTTTCCCCAGCAGGCTCCAGCCCCAGTCTGCTGCTGAGACAGAGGACAGAAAACTATTTTTCTCATCTACCTGGCCTCAGGTGGACGGGATGGGAGCCAACCAGAGTCCTTTGGAGACAGCTCTGGCTGCAGGACAGCCCGTAGAGGACACAAATGAAACCTGATGTGACATGAAAGATGGTAGGAGGTGGCCAAGTGCTGATTGTATCAGGCCAACTCCTCCTTGGAATCAAAGAAAGGGAATAAAGCTCTTCTTGTTTACTCTCCTTTTGCGTCCTGGTTCATTGCTGGCCAGGGGTCTGTGGGGGGCTCGGGGACTTGTAATCTGGCCTGGGAGGCAGGCAGGTTTCCCTGCCACCCTGGATTCTTAACATTTTCTTGCTATTGTTGGGAGTCACATCCTCAAGCAAAGTCACATCCTTGGTCACACTTAGGGAGCACCCACGAAAACAGCTCTACAGAGGACTAAATTCTCTTGGGAGTGACAGAGAAGGTAAAGGACTTTGCACAGAAGGGGTCAATGATTTAGACGGAGACAGGAAAAGGTTCTCTATTTCAGTCAACTGTGAACTTGTTAGGAGCAAAGCACTAGTCAAAACCATCCTGGCATCTGTCCCTGGAACAAACATGCAGTGGGGCTCAAAGTACACACTCAGGATTCTTTCCATCGTAAGCATTAGAAACCCAACTCAAGGTGGCTCCAATGAAAAATGGAACATATTGACTCACAGAACTGAGAAATCCAGGCCTAGAAAGACGTCAGGCTGGGCTGGTTCTAGGGGTCAGCTGATGTCATCGAGGTTAGACTTTCTTCCTCCCCATCACTTGTCCTGCATCCTTCGTGTTGGCCTCCTTCTCAGGTGGAGTCCTACTACCTGGTGGCTCTTAGTGGTGAGACTCATATCTTTATCAACATCAGTGGAGTTTCTTTTCTCTCCATAGTTGGAGCAGGAGTGCCTGGACTGGACCTTGCTGGACCGGTGTGGGTCACATGCCCATCTCTGATACAATCACTGGTCAGAGAAACGGAATGTGCTGATTGGCGGGGCCTGGGCCCCATGTCACTTTTCTACTTGTTACATGAATAAACATGAAAGGTTAGAGAAAGAAAGACAGTATTCTACATTTGAACACCAGAGCAACTAGAATGATTCTTTCTAAAACCTTTATGGGGTCACTTCACTCCTCTGCTCTGAGCCTGCCTTCTCCCTCAAAGCAAACATCCAAGTCCTTCCAATGGGCTGGGAGACCCTACATGATCTGAAACCTGCCCTTGCTGACTCCTTTTCCCATAATCCCCCTTTGCTCACTGTGTTCCAGCCAAGCTGTCCTCCTTGCTGATTTGCACAAGTTAGGCTTCAGTTTCCTTGTTACTAAAATGGGGACACTTGTAGTAGACATCTGATATTGTGTCTGGGCAGCTTTCCCCTTCTCCTTGCAGCTTGGCCACTTCTGTATTTCAAGAAGTGTTGACCCCACCCCAGATCCAGAGGTGGGCTTATGACTGGCCAGAGTGGTCCACAACCAATCACAGAGGTTGGTTCAGGGATGGGCATGTGACCCAAGTCAGTCTATTGAGGTTCAATCCTGAAAATTCCATTAGGATTATTAGAAATAAAAAGTTCTCTGGGACGCCTGGGTGGCTCAGTGGTTGAGTGTCTGCCTTTGGCTCAGGGCGTGATCCCTGGGTCCCGGGATCAAATCCCACATTGGGCTCCCTGCCTGCAGCCTGCTTCTCCTTCTGCCTGTGTCTCTGCCTCTCTCTCTCTATCTGTGTCTCTCGTGAATAAGTAAATAAAACCTTAAAAAAGAAAAAAGAAATAAAAAGCTCTCTAAATGCTGATGTTGTTACAAGGATAACACAGGTGTTGAACCACCAGGGTTACCACATGGGGAGAGAGTCTACTTGAGAAACACCAGGGAAAGCGGAGCAGTGACAGAAGGGAGAGGATAACCGAATTCTGGTGATATCTTTGAGTCCCTGGTTCAGCCATGCTTGAATCCCACTAGACTTTTTAGTCACATGCCTTGGTAGCTTCTCTTTTTTGCTCAAGCCAATTGGAACTGGATTTCAGTCACTTGTAACCAAAAGATCACATTTCAGGGCTGCTGTTATAAAGGTTAAACGAAATTGTGAATTATTAGAGTGCTTAGCACCACGAATGCTCAAAAAGCAGGAGTCATTAGTACTAGCATTTTACAATTCCATCTTCTACACACATATTTAAATATTTTCACTTTTAAAACTTTTACTTAAGAAGCAAATATTTAAACTGCATAATCAGAGCTGATACTTACTTGTAGTAAGTGCAGGCACACGGGTTGTTAAAATACTGAAACGCCTCTGTAATGGTTAATAAATAGCACCGCTCCCAATCTCCCAAGTACTCCCTGGCTCTCCAGGATGTATTCAACTCCTCTCTTGGGACCCTCCAGCTCCTCCTACAATCTGGCACCTAAAGAGTGAACACCAGGGCTGGCAGGGGCGGGGGGACCTCTTGCACTCTCTAAGGCTTCCTCTATGCTACTCATTTTTTTTTTTCAAGCTACTCATTTTTTTATATCACCTGTGGGTACATCTATTAACTCTTCAATAGGCACACATTCAATGGAAATGCTGAATTATCAACAGCTCCATTGGTTCCTCGAATCACCAATTATTGTTAACTGTGTAACCCCCTCTGAGCCTAAAGATACCAGAGATGTAATTTTGCACAGTGGTGACTAAGCAGGCATGGGCACTGGCCAAGCCTGTCTTCCTCTCTTCCTGTTACCTTGTGGAGCACCTTTGCTGCTTTTCACATCACAGTCATATTTGTCGTTCTCTGTGGCGATCTGATACTCCTTTGTCTTAACACACTGTGGATGGCCTAACCCTTCCTCCATGGTGGGACATATGGTCCGGTTTTGTTCAGCTTTTCAAATTTTAAAAACTCTCTCTGGTGGAAATTGATTTTCCATGTGGTACCCATCTTTCTGGTAATAAGCAACGGATTTCCTTCCTGATTCAAACTTCAGTTTTGCGAATCACAAGACACAGTTTAACTTTCTGTCTGCGAATGGTTTTTGTTGTTGCTCTTTGAAATAAGAATCCATGTGCTCGATTGCGTAATGCTGCCGTTTAATAAATTATTTATTTTGACTCTAAGTCCATAAAGGATTTAAAGTGGTTTTATAAAAATACGTACAAGATGAAATCAATAGATGAGGGAATCAGGGAAAAGAAAAAAATAAGGAGCAGTCTATCCGATAAAGTATTGTGTTCAGCTGCTGGTAAGAGAGACAAGAAAAAATAGTGGCCTCAACAACATAGACATTTATTTTTCTCTTATATAAATAAAATCTGCGGGGAGGAAGTCAGAACTGGTATGGCAGCTCCACAGAATTGAGAACACAGACTCCTTCTAGAATCTGACCTTATTATCCTTAGAATGTGGCTTCCATCCTCAAGGCCACCTCATGGTGCAAGATGCCTACAGGAACTCCAGCAATTACAGCCACATTCTAGGTAGCAGGAAGAAGGAAGGAAGAGAGAAAACCCTACAATCCCAGCTTTCTCCAAGGAGCCTCTTAGAAGTCTTAGTCCCAAACTTCTATTTATAAATCATTAGCCAGGGATCCCTGGGTGGTGCAGCGGTTTGGCGCCTGCCTTTGGCCCAGGGCGCGATCCTGGAGACCCGGGATCGAATCCCACGTCGGGCTTCCGGTGCATGGAGCCTGCTTCTCCCTCTGCCTGTGTCTCTGCCTCTCTCTCTCTCTCACTGTGTGCCTATCATAAATAAATAAAAATAAAAAATAAAAAAAATAAAAATAAAAAAAAAAATAAATCATTAGCCAGGATTTAGCCCTAGCTGCATAGGAGACCAGGAAATGCTGTCTTTTAGCTCTGCACAATGTCATTCCCCCCCCCCCCAAATAAAATCGGGGCTCTTCCCTACTGGGAAAGAAGGGAGAATAGATGACAGGCTACTAGTAGTCTCTGCCACAGGTTAGAAAATGAAATAAAGCTAAAAATTTACCTGGTCCATAAAACTGCCTACCACAAAGACCTCTCAGGTATTTGGCTATCGAATTGTCTCTGAGCATCCTAATGACAATAAAGGAAATCAAGAGTTCGACACTTCTCCACCAGGCCACCCAGGTGTCCCTAACACTGTGTTTAATATTAAAAAAAAATAAAACAAAAAAAGAGGCGTGGAGCCTAACACAGGGATTGAACTCATGACCTTGAGATCAAGACCTGGGCTGAGATCAAAGTCAGATGCGTAACCCACTGAGCCACCCAGGCACCTCCATGTTTAATATTTTGAGGAATTGCTGAACGTTTCCCAAACTAGCTGCACCATTTTACAGTCCCACAAGCAACGTACAAGGGTTGTAACCTGACTGTAGGCTTCACCAACACTTAGGATGGTCTGTCCTTTTTTTTTCAAGATCTTATCTTTAAGTAATCTCTACCCTCAATGTGGGGCTCTAATTTACAATCCCAAGATCAAGAGTCACACACTCTCCAACTGAGTCAGCCAGGTGCCCTGTCTTTTTATTTTTGCCCTGCCAGCTGGTGTGAAGTGGTACCTTGCGCCTCTGATTTGCATTTCCCTGATGGTTAATGATGTTGGCTGTCTTGCCATTTGTATATCTTCTTCAGAGAAATTGCCTATTCAAATACTGGTGCCCACTCAACAATTGGTTTATTGCCTTTTTGTTGTTGGACTTAAGGTGTTTTTAATACATTCTGGATACAAGTCCCTTATCACATATATGATTTGCAAACATTTTCTATCATTCTGTAGCTTATCGTTTCACTCTCTTGATAGTGTCCTCTGAAGCACAAAAGTCTTTAATTTTGATAAAGTACAATTTTTTTTTTCCTACAGTCATCTGTGCTTTTTTTAGTGTCATATCTAAGAAGACTTTGCTCAACCTGAGATCACAAGGATTTGCTTCAATGTTTTCTTCTAAGAATTTTGTAATCCTAGTCCCGACTTTTAGGTTTGTGGTTCATTTTGAGTTATTCTTTGCATATGGCATGAGGAAGTAGTCCAAATTCATTCTTTTGCATGTGGATATCAGTGGTTCTAGAACCTCTTATGAAAAGAATTATATTCTCTCTCTCTCTCTGAGATAAATAGATAAATTTAAAAAATTTTAAGAAAAGGTGATATTTTCCCACTGAATTGTTTTGGCATCCTTGTCCAAAAAAGCAACTAACTAATTAATGCAAAGAATTATTTCTACTCTTTCAATCTACTCCAATGATCAGCATGCCTATCCTCATGCCACTACCACACTGTCTTTAATACCATAGCTTTGTGGTAGGTTTTGAACGCAAGAATTATGAGCCCTCCAATTTTATTCAAGGTTGTTTTGGTTATCCTGGATTCCTTGCATTTCCACATGAATTTTAGGATCAGGTGGCTAAGTGAAAAGAAGCCAGTGGAGATTTTTATAGGAATTGCCTTGAATCTGTAGATCAGTTTAGAGAGTATTGCCACCATAACAATATTAAGTCCTCCAATCCATGAAAATGGGTTGTATTTCCATTTTCTTAGGACTTCTCTGATGTTTTTCAACATCTTACAGTTTTCCGAGTACAAGTTTGGTAAATCCTCAATGTTTTATTCTTTTTGATGCTAATTTAAACAGAATTTTTACTTAATTTCACTTCCTAAGTTTTAATTGGTATCTCACAGAGTTTTTTTAAAATAAAGATTTTATTTATTCATGAGAGACACAGAGAGAGAGAGGCAGAGACACAGGCAGAGGGAGAAGCAGGCTCCATGCAGGGAGCCTGATGCAGGACTCCATCCCAGGTCTCCAGGATCACGCCCCAGGCTGAAGGCGGCACTAAACCACTGAGCCACCCGGGCTGTTCCTTACAGAGATTTAATTGATTCTTTAATCAGTCATATCCCGTAAACTTGCTGAATTGCTTTATTAGTTCTAATAGTTTTTAAATGGGTTCCTTACCATTTATAATATACAAAGTGATGTCATTTGCAAGGACAATAGTCTTACTTCTTTCTTTCCAATCTGTATGCCTTTTATTTCTTTTTCTTATCTGATTGACCCAGCTAGAATGTCCAGTACAGTGTTTACTAGATGTAGCGAGAACAGACAGTCTTGTCTTATTCCTGATCTCACGTGGAAAGCATCCATTCTTTCATCATTAAGAAGGATGTTAGGGATCCCTGGGTGGCTCAGCGGTTTAGTGCCTGCCTTCTGCCAGGGCATGATCCTGGAGTCCTGGGATCGCGTCCCGCATCGGGCTCCCTACATGGGGCCTGCTTGTGTCTCTGCCTCTCTCTTTGTGTCTCTCATGAATAAATAAATAAAATCTTTTTTTTTTTTTTTTAAGGAGGATGTTAGCTGTGGGATTTTTGCAAATTTCCTTTATTAGGTTGAGGAAGTCCCTTCTGTTCATAGTTCATTTAGTGTTTTGGGTTTTTTATTGTAGAATCTGCTGGATATTGTCAAATGCTTTTTCTGTACCTGTGGGATGATCATGTGGTTTTTATCCATTAGTCTGTTCATATGGTTTATTATATTAACTGATTTCTGGATGTTAAGTCAATTTTGCATTCCTGAGATACATTTCTGGTATGTAATCCTTTTCATATGTTCCTAGGTTCAGTTTGCTAGTATTTTGTTGAGGATATTTGCAAGTATGTTCGTAAGGCTATTAGTCTGTAGTTTCCTATCCTTGTGATGTCTCTGTCCATAACTTGGACCACTCAGCAGCATGTGACACAGTTGCTTACTCCCTACTTTTCTATTTTTAATTGTGGTAAAATGTACATAATATAAAAATTACCATTGTAGCCATTTTTAAGAGTAAAGCTTGGTGGCATTAAGTACATTCGCTCTATTGTACACCCATCACCACCACCCAGCTGCAGAGTTTTTTCATCTTCACAGACTGATACAGTCTCTGTGAAGCACTGACTCCCCTCCCATCCTGTTGCATTCAGGAATCTATCTTCTGTCCCTGTGAATCTGACTCCTCCACAGACCTCCTAGAAGTGGAGTCATGCAGTACTTGTCCTTTTCTATCTGAGTTATTTTACTCAACATCATGTCTTTTGGTGTTCATCCATGTTGTAGCCTATGTCAGAATTCCCTTCCTTTTTCTTTTTAAGATAAATATATATATATTTATTCATTCATTCATTCATTCATTCATTTGTTCATTCATGAGAGACAGAGAGAGGCAGAAACACAGGCAGAGGGAGAAGCAGGCTCCCAGTGAGCCCAATGCGGAACTCAATCCCAGGACCCCAGGATCCTGACCTGAACCAAAGACAGACACTCAACCCCTGAGCCACCCAGGCCTCCCTGAATTCCCTGTCTTTTTAAGGCTGAATAATATTCTATTGCATGTATATACAATGCTTTGTTTATCCATTCATTTGTCAGCGGACTCTTGGGTTGCTTTCAGCTTTTGGCCATTGTATAGAATGTTGCTATGGGGGCACCTGGGTAGTTTGGTCAGTTAAGCACGTGCTCTTGGCTCAGGTCATGATCTCGGGGTCCTGGGATCAAGCCCCACACTGGGCTCCCTGTTCAGCGGGGAGCCTGCCTCTCCCTCTCTATCAGCCTCTCTCCCCTGCTTGTGCTCTCCCTCTGTCAAATAAATAAATAAAATATCTAAAAAAATAATAGTGTTGCTATGAACATGGGCGTACAAGTGTGTGTTCATGCCCCTGCTTTCAGTTCTTTTGGGTATATACCCAAAAGTGGAACAGCCAGATCATATGGCAGATCTATGTTTAATTTTTTTGAGGAACCACCGTACTGTATTCCTAGCAGCTGCACCATTTTACATTCCCACCAGCAATGCACGAGGGTTCTAATTTCTCCATATCCTCACTGACACTTGTCATTTCCTTCTTTTTTAAAAATGGCTTTTTTGAAATGTAGTTTATATACCATGAAATCCCCTCACTTTAACCATATAATTCATTGATGTTTGTGAAATTTATAGAGTTGTGCAGCCATTACCACAGTTCTAGAACATTGTCATGACCCTAAGAAGATCTCTCGAGCCCATTTGTGGTCGCTCCCCATCCCTCTACCTCAGCCCCAGGCAACTCTAATCTCCTTTCCCTGCCTTTTCTGGATATTCATATAAACGCAATTGTAGTCTTCAAGCTGTAAATGGATCAGTATTTTGTTCCTTTTAGCTGCTGATACTATTCTAATGTGTGGATATATCACTTTTTTTTTTTAACCACTCACTAGCTGGTGGACATTTCAATTGTTTCCACATTTTTTTATTGTGGTAAAATATATGTCATATAGAATCTGTCAGTTTTTTTTTTTTTTTTAGAATCTGTCAGTTTTAAAAAAGATTTTATTTATTTATTTGAGGGAGAGAGACAGTGTGCTTATGCAAGTAGGGTACAGAGGGAGAGGGAGAAGCAGACTCCCCAGTGACCAGGGGGTCCAACGTAGGGCCCGATCCCAGGACCCTGAGATCATGACCTGAGAAGAAGGCAGATGCTTAACTGACTAAGCCACCCAGGCACCCCTAAAATTTGTCATTTTTAAGTGCACAGTTGAGTGGCATCAATTACATTCATAAAGTTGTACAACCATTAACCCTATTTCCAAATTTTTTTGTCACTCCAAACAGAAACTCTGTACCAATTAAACAATAACTGCTCATTGTCCTCTGCCCCAAACCCCTGGTAACCTCTAATCTACTTTGTCTCTATGAATTTGCACATTCTAAATATTTCATAGCAGTTGAATCATACAACCTTTGCCCTTTCACATCTGGCTTCTTTCCCTGAGTGTGATGTTGTCAAGGTTCATCCACAAAGCAGTGTGTACCAGCACTTCATTCTTTTTTACGGCATAATAGTATTCAATTGTGTGGATACACCACATTTTGTTTATCCATTCATCAGTCAATGGACGCTGGGTTGTTTCCATTGTTTGGCTGTTGTAAAGAGTGCTGCTATGAGCATTCCTGCACAAGATTTCGTAGACCTTGTTTTTTATTCTCTTGGGCATATGCTTCAGAGTGGAATTGCCGTGTCATGTGGCAATCAAATGTTCTCTGCTTTGGAGACTGTGCCAGCTGTGGTCGGACAATAGATCCCAGCCTTTTGGACTTCTTAAGGCCAGTAAAAATTCCTAAAGTCAAAACAAATGATTGGGCAATCTCCATAAGACGATCTACTTTTTATATCGCCAAGTAAAGACTTTCATATCAAAGGAATATTTTCATCATTACTTCACAAAGAAAGAATGTGTTCACTACCACCACCACCACCACTACCCCCAACAAGGGAAAGAGATGAAAATATTAGAATAAACAGCAGCTGTTTAAATTTATGCAAATTTCACTACATTGTTGTTTTCCACAAAGTACCATGAACGGGTTTAAAAATAAAAGCAATACAATATATCTTCCTCACAATCAAGCCAGGCCGTGTGTGTGTGTGTGTGTGTGTGTGTGTGTGTGTGTGTGTGTGTTTGAAGCAGGGGGATGTTGGGTAGCCCAACTCTAGGGAATTCTGAGATGTCCAAAAAGTGGTTCTTACCCTAAGGAGCTTCAGGCTCTGGGAAGAACCAAAACCAGGATGATGGTTTTGAGGCCCAAACAAGAGAATTCAGAGACTGAAACTGGCTCTGACCATGGGAAGACCAGTTGAGGGGCAGAGACCTGAGCAAGCCAAAGTGAATTCTACATGCTCACAAGTCTGGGAGACCATTTTTATTTTTATTTTTATTTATTTATTTATTTTTAAGATTTATTTATTTATTCATGATAGACACATAGAGAGAGAGGTGGAGACACAGGCAGAGGGAGAAGCAGGCTCCATGCAGAGAGCCCGACGTGGGACTCGATCCCGGGACTCCAGGATCACACCCTGGGCTGAAGGAGGCGCTAAACTGTTGAGCCACCCAGGCTGCCCTGGGAGACCTTTTTTTTTTTTTTTTTTTTACCAGATCAGAGAATGTCTGCGATTTCTAGAGTCCCAGTACTTTTAGGAACAGAGGTCCTATTGCCAAATAATCTCTTCCAGTTGAGGTATTAGCAAAAAGACTGGGTAGGTTTGGTCCCTTCTCCTCCTGGGCCTCAAGGACCCTGAGAACCATCATGTCTGGTAAAGGCCTGCTTGGATACTAGCCCTTAAGTGCCTGGTATCTGAGCATGTTTGGGAGGGAAGCAACATCTCTGAGAAAGTCAGGAGATTGGAAGCCTGGATGGCTCAGTGGTTGAGCATCTGCCTCTGGCTCAGGTCATGATCCCAGGGTCCTGGGATCGAGTCCTGCATCCGGCTCCCCACAGGGAGCCTGCTTCTCCCTCTGCTTCTTCCTCTGCCTGTGTCTCTGTGTCTCTAATGAATAAACAAATAAAATCTTAAAACAAAAAGGGATCCAGAGATTTATGGGGTCCTAGCACCATCATGAAAGAACAAAAGAGGAAGGTGTAAGCTCCCACTGCTGAAAGCACAGGAATGAGGAAACAGGTCACAGATGGGGGAGAGGTCATAGGGCAGAAGAAGTATCAGTGTTTCAGAATCAAACTTGGCTGATTTTCCCCTAAAGGCTGGCATTGAAAATATATAAAGGAAAGTCCCCGTGCTTTGTGAGGTGGGCTCCTGGAAAACCGTGGGGCGGGAGATTTTTCCTGATGAGCACTGAAGGATCAAATATGCCTGCACCAGACTCACACGCAACATAACTATCAGACTTTCCTCTGGTGCCAGGGCAGCTCACGAGAATGAGTCTAAGGCAAAAGGATGAGGCCAAAACCTTTTCCCCACCTCTTTTTCAGGGAGGAGTAAAACCAGACGGGGTGGGGAGTCCAGCTGAACTTCCTGAGCACTGTCGCCCTCTGGTGACTGAGACACAAATTGCATGGAGGTTGAGGATGGGAGTGGGGTGGAGAGTGGTCCTTTCCCTTCCCTGGGGAAACCAATGAATGTACCAAGAGGTTTCAGAGAAGCTGTCTCTGGTTATGAGGAATATCTACTGGAAGGTGCAGTCTTGGAATTTATAACAACCTTTTCTTTCTGAAACCAGCTTTTCCCGTGTACCCTGGTTTGGTAAATGGCCTCACCACCTGTTTGCTTCTCCAAATGAGAAAATCGGGAGCCCTCCTAGACGTCCTACTCTCCCTCATTGCCACACACAAGCAGTCCTTGAGGCCTGTTCATTTAGTTTTCTGAATTTGTCTTCAGTATGCCTGCCTTTCACCACCTTTGCTACTGCGGCCTTGGTCCAGACCACTACCCCCTCTCAGCCAGAAAACAGCAGAAGCTTCTGTGGTTTGAGTAGCTTCTCCCTTAGACCCAGCCCAACATGGTCATCTTTCCTTCTGTCATTAAATAACTGTTCTGATTCCTGTTACTGCAGAACGAGTCGCCCCAAAACTTAGTGGCTTAAAGCAACAAAAATCAGGGCAGCCTGGGTGGCTCAGTGGTTTGGCGTCGCCTTCGGCCCATGGCCTGATCCTGGAGACCCGGAATCAAGTCCCATGTCGGGGTCCCTGCATGGAGCCTGCTTCTCCCTCTGCCTGTGTCTCTGCCTCTCTCTCTCTGTGTCTCCCATAAATAAATAAATAAATAAATAACCTTTAAAAAAATGAAAGCAACGAAAATCAGCACCTGTCCCCATTTCTGTGGGTTGGGAATTGGGGGCAGAGCATGGTTTGGAAGTTCTGGCTGGAGATTTCTGATGTGTTTGCAGTCTGATGCCTGCTGAAGCTGGCACGGGGGAGCCGGAGCAGTGGAGGTGAGAGAGGGTGGCCCAGCCTCTCCCTCTCTCCATGGGTGCTTTCTGTGTGGGCTCTTCTGGGCTCCCTCACAGCCTGGCTGACTCGGGGCAGTGTGCCTGGTTACCTGGCAACTTCAGGGTTCAGGCACAAGCATTCCCACGAACAGGGTGGAAACTAAATCACCTTCTATGACCCAGCCTTAGAAGCCACATCGTGCCGCTTCTGCCATAGTCTATGAGTTGATACAGTTTCAAAAGCCCACTGAGTTTCAAGGATGCTTGACAAAGAATTTGTGGACATACTTTAAAATTACTGTCACAACTAATTTCGGGCAAATAATTAAAATACACAAATAAGTCTTTAACCAGCCCCCACATTAGTTTATGTGTTGATTGTCTGTTTTTCTGCACTAGAAATCAAGCTCAATGAAGGTAAAGGCTCAGGCATTTTGTGCACTGCAATGTCCCCAGGACCTAGAACAGAAGGCAAGAACCATAAGGTGATGAAACAGATGGAAATGTCCACCCTTCTCTTCTCCGCCCAGGTTAGGCCAAGCACTGCCACATCCAGCTCCCACCCTCCCCTGTGGTGGCTCTCCTAAACACCTGCAGTTGCTATCTCCCTGTCCACCTGGGAGTCACTTAGTCCCATACTTGCTTGCCACATCTGGACACAGGCACCGTGCACAGATGACCATCTCAGCCTTGGGGACCAGGTACCTAGATTTCAATCCCAGTGCTCATGGGCACCTGCTGCGTGACCTTGGACAAGATACCTCAAGATAAGAGTCTCAGTTTTCTCTTTTGTAAAAGGGGGTGCTATTCAGAAATAGCATCTGGGATAGTTGTGAGGATTAGATGAGTCTAAGCAAAGCACTTAGAACAGTCCTGGCTGGTGGGAAGCACCAGATGAGTTAGCCAGTCTTAGCTCTCCGATTTCTGGTGGAGTTTATTTGTCCATTGTATTTTCTTTATCTTAAGCAGCTTTGCTGAGATTTAATTCACATATCATGCAATTTATCCCTTTAAAGATGTACAACTCCGTGCTTTCTGGTATACTGAGAGTTGTGCAGCCGTTACCACAATCTAATTTTAGAACATCTTCATCACCTGCAAAAGAAACTCTGTACCCAGTAGCAGTCACTCCCATCCCCGCTCTGTAGTGCCTGAAAACCACTGATCCCCTTTCTGTGTCTATGGATTTGCATACATCTGTGATATTTTATTTCTTGTGTCATTTCACCCCTGACTGTGTCTTATTTTCGACCACCCCCCACACACACTAATAATGGCACATAAGATTCTGGAGACCCTGCCTTTTCCTCTTTGTATCTCCTTCCGAGCTATAGACAGTGCTCTGCCCAACGGGTATCTACGGATAAAGTTGGAAACTGACCCTCTGGGCAGCCCAGTTGGCTCAGAGGTTTAGTGCCACCTTTGGTCTGGGGCATGATCCTGGAGACCTGGGATCGAGTCCCACGTCGGGCTCCCTGCATGGAGCCTGCTTCTCCCTCTGCCTGTGTCTCTTTCTCTCTGTGACTCTCATGAATACATAAATAAAATCTTAAAAAAAAAAAAAAAAGAAGTTCTGGTAGCTTCAGTTTTTGCACTTTGGGGAGCCCTGAGCCACTGCATAAGAAGTCTAGCTTCGCGGCCAACAGAGACCACGTGGTAAGGTCACATAGGGACAGACTCTGAGTCATGAGGAGAGAGGACAGTTGCCCCAGCTGTCCTAGCATCTCAGCTGTCCTCCCCAAGGCGCCAGATGTGTGAGCAGACATTCTGGAAGTCCTAACCCTGTGTGAGCCCTGATAACTGCAGATCTAGCCAACACCACACACAACAGAAGAACCACCCAGCTGATCCCGGGCAAGCGAAGAATTGTGAGAAATAATAAATTGTTTTAAGGTACTAAGTTTGGGGTAAATTGTTACACAGCAGTGGATGGCCAAAACTAGGAGTTAGACCAGTTTTGTGGGTAGAAGGCCCATGGAGGGTTTGTACCCTCGGGTGGTGGCAGTGAGGTCTTTCTGAGGCAGCCCTACAGTGAGACGCAGACATTGCATCCTCAGACATGAGTCTCTGGCCCTCCCGGAGTTTCTACAGGCTTCTTGGTATATTGTAATAAAACTCTTCCCTACTTAAATTGTCTAGAGTGAATCCTGCTGTTTGCACTTCAGAACCTTCTTTGATACACTATCTAGGAATTAGTTTCCTATGGCTGCTGTAACAAATTGCCACAAACATAGTGGTGTGAAATACCACAAGGTTATTACCCTACAGTTCTAGAAGTCAGAAGTCTGCGATGGGCCTTACTGGGCCAAATTCAAGGTGCTGACAGGGCTGTGTTCCCACCTAGAAGTTCTAGGGGAGAATCCATTTTCCTGTCCATTCCAAATTCTAGAGGCAGCCTGTATCCCTTGGCTTGCAGCCCCCCTCTCATCTTTAAAGCTAGCAGTAGCGTCCCTTGACCTCTGCTTCTCTCATGCCTCCCATCTCTGCCTCTACCTCTTTCACTTATAAGGGCTTTTATTTTATTTTTTAAAATTTTACTTATTTTAGAGAAAGAGAGAGCCAGGGGGAGATGCAGGTGGAAAGAGAGAGAGAATCTCAAGCAGATACCCTGCTGAGCACAGAGCCAGATGCTGGGCTTGATCTCATGACCCCAAGATCATGACCTGAGCCCAAAACTAAAAATCAGATGCTTACTTAACTGAGACATCCTATATTCCTATAAGGACTCTTGTGATTATAGTTAGCCCACCCTGATAATCCAGAATAATCTTCCCATCTTCAGACCCTTAGTATCATCCCATTTCCATGTAAGGTCACTTATTCACAGGTCCCAGGGATTAGGACATGGATATCCTTGGGCAGCTATCATTCTGTATATCACACTTGGGTTCCCCAGAAGCACCCAGGATTTGGGTGCACATGGTATATTTGGGAGGCAGCAGCAGGTAAGTGGGGAAATGGGACACGGAGAGGGAAGCCATGAGGGGGTGTGTTATCTGGCCAGCAAACCTGAGGACCTCTGGGTAACAGCAGACCATGCTCTGTTCATCATTGGGTGGCTCTCCCAAGGGTGTCAACCCACTGGCACTTCCAGTCTGTCCTGTGCTTGAAGGAGCACACATCTGTGCCCCGGGAGAGCACTCAGGCCAAGGGTCTGGCATATTTAAGAATAAAAAATACCCAAAAGGTAAATAGCATGCACTGTCGGTGCCCCAGTCATTGCCCTGGGCACTTACCTCTTCTGGCTGGAGAGGCTGCTCCCCATGGGCCATGGGGCTTGGTCCACCTGTGTGCAGGACAGTGTCGGAATCCATTACCCCGAGAAGCAGCCCTCAGGCAATAATGAATGAGTAGATGAATGAATGCCCTGGCTTTCTCACCCCTTCTCTGGGATAACTCTGAGGCACATCTATGCTGGTCCCAAAGTTCTCCAGGGGGATGGAGCCCCAGACTACCCTCAGTGGTGACTGGCTTGATATCACACCTGTATTGGCTCCATCCCCACTCCCCTACTGCTGTGTCCTGGGATCACCTCCTAAACACACTCGCATCCTTGTCTCAGGGTCCTCTTCTCAGGGAGCCCAAAGCCTGATCCAGAAGCAAACAAATAAACAGCAAATCCCCACAACGGTGGTGTCGAATATTTACACTGAACCAGTTAACATTTTTTTTTAGTGCAACTGGACACACGTGCACAAACAAACAGAATACAATTGCTATATACATAACTTCCTTTGGAGAGAATCTTACAAGTCTACCTTTGAGGCTTTCCCTAAAAATAAGGCACCAACCAAACAGTGCTTCTGCCCCAAGCACCATCCCCAGCCCTGCTACAGAAATCGGGGAGGCTGCATTTGAGTTTTGCCTTAAACACAGAAAAGAAACGTTTCAAAGAGAGCAGTAACACACAGAAGCTCTGTGGGAGCAGGGTCAGGCCATCCGGGACAGCCAGACGTATAAAGAGTCTGTGTGTGGTGGGAAGAAACCAGACTGGCAGCTGGAAAAGCCAGCTGTAAGGCACAGCCACAGGGGCCTTAGGTGACTGGCTCGTGCTACCAAGTTGAGACATTACTCAGAAGAAAACAGGAGTCAGGACAGACGTTCTGTTCAGAACAGACGTTGCTGGTTGCCAATTTTATTAGTTAGGGCGAGGTTTAGCTATAAGAGATAGGGAGCCAAAAAATAAAAGGTGTTTATGTCTATCTCAGGTAAAAGCCAGTAGGTAAGCACCCCAGAATGTCAGGGGCCCAGGCGCCTTCTCTCTTGTTGCTCTGTGGAGAAAAAAGTCTATTTCAGATTGCCTCATGGGTCCCACATGGCTGCTGGCAAAGCAAGACTGGGAGGAGACTGGTAGATAAAACATATCCAGTTATGTTTTATTTTTTTACATAATCTCTACACCCAACGAGGGGCTTGAACTCACAACCCAAGATCAAGAGTTGTATGCTCTTCCAATGAGCCAGTCAGGCACCCTTCCAGTTATATATATTTTTTCCCTCCAGCTATATTTTAAGTTCAGGTACATAGTGAATTTAAAAATATATATATATAACAATGCCCCAGTTATTGCATGGGACATACTTACACTCAAAAGAAATATTTGTTGTTTATCTGAAGTTCAAATTTGACTTCTGTGAAAAATTACCACAAATTTAGTGGCTTAAGGCGACTCCAATTTATTCTCTCACAGTTTGGGAGGCCAGAGATGTAGAGTAGATCAGCAGGGTGGGCTCTTTATGGAGGCACCGAGAGGGATCCCATTGCTCCACCTTTTCCAGCTTCTACAGGCTGCCTGTGTTCCTCCGCACCTCTAACTCTGCTTCCAACATTTCAACTTCTGACTCTGGCCCTCCTGTGTCCCATTTATAAGGACACTTGTGATTATTTTTAATCATTAATAAATAATTATTATTTTATTATTAATAAGGATTTTCTTTATTTATTCATGAGAGACACACAGAGAAAGGCAGAGACATAGGCAGAGAGAGAAGCAGGCTTCATGCAGGGACCTCAATGTGGGACTCGATCCCAGGACCCCAGGATCACACCCTGGGCCAAAGGCAGGCGCTCAACCACTGAGCCGCCCGAGAATCTCATGCCCTTGTGATTATACTGAGCTAGCCAGGTAATTCAGGATAATTTCCCCATCTCAAAACCCTCAACTTTTTTTTTTTAGGGTTTTTTTTTTTTTTAAGATTTTATTTATTTATTCATGAGAGATACAGAGAGAGAGAGAGGCAGAGACACAGGCAGAGGGAGAAGCAGGCTCCATGCAGGGAGCCCGATGTGGGACTCGATCCTGGGACTCCAGGATCACGTCCTGGGCTGAAGGCAGGTGTTAAACCACTGAGCCACCCAGAGATCCCCAAACCCTCAACTTAATCACACCTTCAAACTCCGTTTTGTGGGGTGCCCAGCTGGCTCAGTCAGTAGAGCATGTGCCTCTTGATCTCAGGGTTGTGAGTTCAAGCCCCATGTTAGACATATAGATTACTTACAAAAAAAAAAAAGCAACAGAAATAAAGGGGCACCTGGGTGGCTCAGTGGTTGAGCATCTGTCTTTCGCTGGGGCCGCAATCCTGGGGTCCTGTGATTGCGTCTTTTTGGGATCCTGCTTCTCCCTCTACCTGTGTCTCTGCCTCTCTGTCTCTCACGAATAAATAAATACAATCTAAAAAAAATTTTTTTTTAAAATGGAAATAAAGTCTCTTTTGCATTCTAAGGTAATATATTCACAAGTTAAGGAGATCGAGATGTGGATATTTTGGGAGGCCATTATTGTGCTTACCATAGAAAAACAGAAGCTTCCCCCAAATAACTTTCTGGTGAAATTATTAAATCCTGTGAACCCCAATCCAGCCATCGCAAGTCATCCATAACTAGCTATTGAGCACCTTCTTCATGCTCTGGGCATAGAACTATGAACGAGGCAGACAATATCTCTACCTTCATGAATGCATGTTCTACCTGGGAAAGAGGGGATGGTAAGCCAACAAACTCATGTGAAAACAGACCTTTCCTTTAAAAGGGGGAGCCTAATGTTTCTCTTCTTTAATGTGAGCTGGACTTCGTCATTCACTTCTAAAGCAACTATATGCAAATCAAGGAAAAAACGTCTTTTGTCTGGAACTTTATCAAATGTCATTCACCATAGCAAAATCACACCACCAACATTTATGTCAAATCTCCGAAACACCACCCTTGATCATTCACCTTGGAGATGAGGTCATAAAAATCACTGCAACTTCCTATGGCTGCTCTCTCTTTTATTCTCTTGGATCACTTGTTGGGGAAAGCGAGGTGCCATGTCATGAGCACATTCAAGCAGCTCCACGGCGAGGTGAATAACTGAGGCCTACAGCCAACAGCCATGTGAGTAAGCCACCTTGGAAGCAGCTCCTCCAACCCCAGTTGAGCCTTCAGATGACTGCAGCCCCAGATGGCAGCTTGACTGCAATCTCATGGGAGCTCCTGAGCTAGAACTACCCAAGCTGCTCTCCAATTCTACAGAAACTATGAGAAACTATGAGAAAATAAATGTTTGATTTTTTTTTTTTTTTTAAGAGAGAGAAAGCAAGCACAAGCAGGGTAGGGGAGGGGCAGAGGAAGAGAGAGAATCTTGAGCAGAGTTGGTACTCAGTATGGAACCTAACACCGGGCTCGAGCTTCTGACTCAGAGATTATGATCTGAGCCGAAATCAAGAGTTGGACGCTCAACTGACAAAGCCACCCAGGCACCCCAATAAATGTTTGATTTTAAGCCACTAGATGTTCAGGTAATTTTGCAGGTTCAGGTAATTACGCAGCAATAGATAATACACAGATAAATAAATACCACCATTTCAAATTCAGTTTAGTGCAATAAAGAAAATAAATCAAGATGATGTAGAATCCAGTGGTGGAGGTAGAGGTGACATGACAGGGAGGTTAGTGAAAACCTCCCTCATGAGTGACCTTAAGTTGAAATGGAATGATGGGAAGGTGTCAGCCAGCTGTGCTTTCCAACACCAATAGACACCACACTCCCTTTTTTGTAATCACAAGGCCTCCATTAACTATTCAGAAACAAAATTCAGATAATAATCTTTCTACACACATACTTTTTTAAGGAGGTAACAAAAAACAAAGACAAAACAAAAGGAAAGCAAGTACATCTGCAAATTTTATTTCAATATATAAATGCTCAGACAGGGCACTATATAAATGCTCAGGGTGGCTCAGTGATTGAGCATCTGCCTTTGGCTCAGGTCATGATCCCAAGGTCCTGGGATCGAATCCCACATCAGGGTCCCCACTGGGAGCCTGCTTCTCTCTCTGCCTGTGTCTCTGCCTCTCTCTGTGTGTCTCTCATGAATAAATAAATAAAAATCTTTAAAAAAAATAAATGCTCAATCAAAATTACACGAAGAGATATAATAAAGCAGTCAGAACCAGAAGTAGAATTCCCTGGGATCCCTGGGTGGCACAGCGGTTTAGCGCCTGCCTTTGGCCCAGGGCACGATCCTGGAGACCCGGGATCGAATCCCACATCAGGCTCCCGGTGCATGGAGCCTGCTTCTCCCTCTGCCTATGTCTCTGCCTCTCTCTCTCTCTCTCTGTGTGACCATCATAAATAAATGAAAAAAAAAAATTAAAAAAAAAAGAAGTAGAATTCCCTGAATTATGACAATTGCAGACTGATCAGAGATGCTGTTGTGGCAACTCAAATACCAGGGCTGGTGTAAATGGTAGTAATGTGGTTTTGAAACAGAGAACAGCATTTGGTAAAGTTCCAGAAGAAATGCAGTTTTCTCCTGAATTACAAGAACAGTTGCATTCCTGGAAAATTCAATATATATTAAGACTGTGAAAAATGCTTTGTGTTTATATGTCAAGCAGATGTACATTCTAGGTTCAGATGACTATTAATAGGTTTTTCACCTCCAAGAATATCTATTCCAGCCACGAGACTGTCTGTAGGATTGTCCTGCTCTCTGTAGGACATTGTCAAGCAGTTCTGCTCCCCTATCATGACAATAAAATTTCAAAATGTCCTTAGGGTTGGTACTGGCCTAATTGAGAAGCCCTGACTGGGAGGAACAGAGGCCTACAAGCCAAGCCCTTGATGAGAACAAAAAGGAATCCAGAGTGGCAGGAGAGTCCTGAGGAGGAAGAAGGAAAGAGAGAGATAAGAGCAAAGAAGTCAACCATGGTGAGATCTTTAGAGTCCATTCTAAGGGCAATTGGGAGTAACTAGGTTTTTCAGCAGGAAAGTAACATGGCCTGACCTCAGTGTGGGAGATGGCACAAAATGTATTACTCGTGGATTGTACTGCATTTTTTGAAAGTTTCATTCACTCATTCATTTAACACATAAGGATCGAGAAGTGTCTCAGTGATGCATTGCTGAGTAACAAACCACCCCCAAATATAGTGAGTTAACATAGCAATAATGTGTTGCTTTCCACTATTCTGTGGGCTGGCTGGGCAGTTCTGTTGCCTCACAAGGGTTACTCAAGCTGCTGTATTCAGCTGGTGAGTTGGCTGGGGGCTGGGCTCAGCCGGGAGCTCTGGGAGGACGGGCCTCTCTCAACGTGCTCTTTCTTCAGTATGCTCCTGACCACCTGAGGCCTCTCGGTACATAGGCTTACTTCCACCACATTCCATTAGTCAAGGCAAGTCACAAAAAAAGTAGTCCAAGGGGGTGGAGAAGCAAACTTCACTTCTTGATGAGAAGAGCTGCAAAGTTGCACTACAGCAATGGAATTTATGGCCATGAAACATTTCTACCCGGCTCTGGACCAGGCCCTGGGGAGACTGCTGCTCCTTTGTGGCCCCAGTCTGACAACACAGAAATCAATAAGTGCAAAAGGCCAGGGAGCGTTGTAAAAAACATCAAATACGGGGGGGGGGGGGGGGGGGGGGGGGGGCTCCTGTACACCAGGGGGTCAGGGAGGGCCTCCTGAGATTCGGAATTGAGACCAGAGCATTGAAGCATGCCTGCCTGGGAAGCTTCTGGGGTTTGGGAGAAACACAGTGTCCTTGCAGGAGCCCCGTGGCACCATGTCACCGAAGGGGGATGCAGGCGGTGTGAAAGGAAGGGCTCCAGGGGGCATCCCCCGCGGTGGGATAGAAGGGAAAGGGCCCTGGGGCAGACTCGGCCTTCTGACACCCACTTGCAGGCTGTGCGACACTGGTGATCGCCGTTGCCTCCCCCGTCAAACACCCCGAAGAGAGCCACAGAGTCACGGTCGTGGCCAGACACACTCCGAAGGGAGGTGTACAGAGGCGGCCCGAGACACACAGCGCCCTGAACTGGGCCGGGCCTGGGCCCCGCGGCTGCCGGGATGGGCAGGTGCGGCGGCAGGTGTGCACCCCGCTGGGGGGGCGGGGCGAGACCCTGCGAGTGCAGAGGCTCCACGAACACCCCGTCTCTCTCGACCTCCCCTTCCCCTCCACCCCTTCCTTCCTTTCCTTTCCTCCGTCCGGGTTTTCCCGCCACACCACACTTCCTCTTGCATTTCCCTTCCCCAACTCCTCCTCCTCCTGTATCTTCTCCTCCCACCTCCTTTCCCCTCCCCTCTGCTCCTCTCCTGAGCTCTCCTCTTCTACCTCCTCCCTCCCCTCCTCCCTTCACCTCCGGCCGCCCTCCCCCACCTGTCCCCCCCCATCCCGGTCCTGCCTCCCCGTCCGCTTCCACTCGCCGCCCCCACCTTCTTTTCCCCCTTCCTTCCTCTTCAGCCCCGCCCCTCCCTGCCGACGGCCCCGCCCCCAGCCGCAGGCCCCGCCCCCGCCGGGGGTCACGGGGTCGACGGACGCGCGGCGGCCGTAGCGGCCCCGCCAGTCACGTGGTCACGTGACGCGCTCCATCATGGCGGCGCCGTGGGGCCGCGGCGTCGCTTCCTGACGGGGCGGCGCGGACGGACGCGGCCGGTGCTGGCCGGGACGCCGGGCCCGCACCCTCTCTCGCCCGCTTGCTCGCGCCGCCCGCCCGCGGGGCTGCCAGCCCCCGCCGGGCCGGGGCCATGCAGGAGAGCCAGACCAAGAGCATGTTCGTGTCCCGGGCCCTGGAGAAGATCCTAGCCGACAAGGAGGTGAAGCGGCCCCAGCACTCCCAGCTGCGCAGGGCCTGCCAGGTGGCGCTCGGTGGGTGAGCCGCCCCGGCCCGGCCCCGCGCCGGCCTCCCCACGCCGGCCGTTACCCCCGCCCCCTCCCGGCCTCCAGCTCCCCCGGCCTCGGAGCCCACCTTCCCGGTCACCTCATGATACCCCGGGGAAACCGATGCCCTGGCAGCTCGGGACTGGCCCAAGGTCACCTAGCAAGTTAGTGACAAGCCAGCGCTGGCTCGCTCTGCAGCCTCCCGCACGGGCGCTTGCCACGACTCCTTGCCGTCCTGTTTCCTGGTTCCGCCCCTCACCACCCTCAACAGCGGTGGCCCTTAAGTGTTTTCTTTACCTGCGTTCTTCTAGTTGGGGTTCCCCCATGTGAGCAGAGCAGGTGGGAAGAGCTGCTCAACTGGTTTAGGGAAGCCCCCGAGGCTTGCTTTGGAAGGCCCAGATTGGGGAATGATTTCCCTTCATGGGGGGGGGGGCTCTTCCATAACTCCGTCCTATCCTACCCCTCCCTCCTAGGTAGGTGCAGGGGATCTGCTTGTTGTGGGCGGTTCACCCAAATACAGGGTCGGTGAGGGCAGGGAGACTCTTGGATATCACTCACTGCTGGATTTCCTGCCCCCGCAGGAGTGCCTGGCACGTGATTGATTTGACACAGAGATTATGGAAGGAGGGAGAGAACTCTTTTTTTTTTTTTTTTTTTTTTTTTAAGTGGTAGCTAAACCTTTGGTAGTTGATTACAGCATCAGCACGCTGTCTCTTAGTTTTAATCATGGGGATATTTTATCAAATGCCCACTGTCTGCTATAGGCACTGTGATGGGCACCGAGGACACAGTGGGGGACACGACAGACGAGATATTTGCTCTTGTGGTGCTTACACTCTAAAAGGAGACCCAAAGGGAAATTAAGGAGACATTTTTGAATGCTGATAAATAACTCTTGTGAAAGTAAAACAGCAGAGTGTGATAAAGAGGGCCTGAGGACTGCTTTTGATCGGTTGTCAAGAAAGTAATCCTTTCTGAGGAGGTGACATGTGAGCTGAGTACTGAAAGGCAAGAAGTATCCACCATGTGGAGTTTGAGGAGAAGAGAGGTCTGGGCGGTTAGGATCAATACATTTGCCCAGAGCTAGCTTCAAGCGAATTCACCACCCGGATGCCTTTGCTTTGGAGTCTGTAAAAAAAAAAAAAAAAAAAGGCCTGTTTTTTCCTAACAAATTGACTTGAGTAAATGGAAAATTTGATTTTTCTGTCGGAGAGTTCGAGGTTGCCATCACTGTTCTCGCTACGTTTGGTATAAGGTATAGTGCTGGCATTCTTTTCTTGGGGTATGGGGATGAGCTTGTGAACTTTGCGCTTCTGGGGAAGAAGGTCCATGGCTTTCCTCCGGTTTTCCGGAGGGTCTGAGACTTCCTTACGGGTCAAACACTATCGATTGAAAGGTTATTGTTGGTTAGGTAATCTGGAAATAGATGTTAGTCCTGTAAAATCCAAGATCAATTAGAGGAATTTACTGAGATTTAGATTTGTAAAGCTTTTCTGTTCAGAAAACCAAGGCTAACTGTTGGATATTGTTTTATTGGGAATGCAGGATAAGCACTACAAAGCAGTTTGTTAGACAAAAGCTCAATACTTAGAACTCCATTTTGAAATCTGCCTGGATTCTATTCTCTCAATATGACTTTAAGAGTATTGTTTTTTTTGTTTAAGATTTTATTTATTTATTCATGATAGTCACACAGAGAGAGAGAGAGAGGCAGAGACATGGGCAGAGGGAGAAGCAGGCTCCATGCAGGGAGCCCGACGTGGGACTCGATCCTGGGACTCCAGGATCACGCCCTGGGCCAAAGGCAGACGCTAAACCACTGCGCCACCCAGGGATCCCTTTAAGAGTATTGTTGCAGAAATTTTAAACATAGTGATTTGGCAGAAAAGTTTTCATTCCTCCCTCAGAAGACTTAACATAAAATTTTCACCAAATTGCATATCACATTGCTGGAACCTACGTATAAAATTGTCTTACGGGACATAAAGGGTCAAAACATTGAGAGTTTATTAGATATTTTTGCATTATATGTTTGTTCAGAAGTTCAGATTTTTCCAACCCAAATTGTGGCATGCACATTCAGTGTTTTAGTAGTGAATTGGAAGAAGTTGTTCATATAAGAAGTAATTTGGCCGTAGGTTAGATGAGTAGCAAAAGGACATGGTGGCTCATCAATGTCATCAGGTTGGGTAATAGGAACTATTATAAGGGAACCTATGCACAGTGTTGAGTTAAACTGGCCATCTTTTTTAAGAGAGTAATTGTGTCATTGCTGTTGAATAGAAATGACTGCTTTTATAAGCAATAGAAAGCCTATAGCAAAGTACAGGGTGATAGTTCACTCTGCATCTCTTGTGCCCAGAATAGTTGAAGCTATGTGTGAGCTTGTGTATGAGAAGTGTTGCAGTAGTGGCTGGCATTTTAGATTACCACGTGTAGATTATCATGAATTTTGATAAGAGGAACAGTAAATGACCACTCAGAGTTGAAATGCTTAGGTGATAGAGAGCACTTCCCGGAAACAGCTGTGATATTCCATCATTGGTTGTAGTGTATTGGGGGAGGGGATCAGGGATGGGGGACTGCATGGTAGAAAGGTTAGGAGTGTGTTCTCTGGACTCAAGACTGCCTGGGTACAAATCACCTACCTTACACTTCTTATCTTTGTGATCTTGGACAGGTATTAATACCTTCCTCATTGAATTATTATAAAGGTGAAGTTAATTGACATTTCTAAAGAACTTGGCATGCAATAGGTACTCTGTAAAGGCTTGCTATTGTTTTTTATCATTAGCTTAAGCTGCGACAAAGCACAGAAATTGAGTGCTCTTGCTTGATGTTCTTAACCTCCATTGGTTCCTTGTTCAGGAATGACTTAGTGCTCTATTTGGTTTGTAGATGCAATAAATAAGAATGTAATTACATGACCAGAAGGCTTTGTTTATTGGAGCATTAACTTGCTAACCTCAATGAAGACAGGGCTTGTCCCTTTTAAAAGCAGTGATGATCAGGATGGATAGGTCTGGAGTAATTTCAGTGGTTTATCTGCACTAAATGCTGAATGCACAGATATGGACTGCCCAATTAAGGGATTGTGTCCTCCCAACCTTTCTTTGAAGATATCAAAATAGCCTGTAAGAGGATTCATCACCCAAGGATATCGTTGCTCTTTACCTTGTTAATAAAGCTTTGATATATATTAATAATCTTGAACCTTTTGGCCCTCCGTTGGGGCACATGCATACATTCTTAAACCTTCCTTTCCATAACTGTCTTTAGGGCTGTTTTCTCTCATGATCTGTCTTTAAATGATAGTACTGTTCTTTTTTTTTTTTTCTTTTTTAAGATTTTATTTATTCATTCATGAGAGATACACAGAGAGAGAGGCAGAGACACAGGCAAAGGGAGAAGCAGGCTCCATGCAGGAAGCCTGATGTGGTACTCGATCCTGGGACTCCAGGATCAGGCCCTGAGCCGAAGGCAGATGCTCAACCACTGAGCCACCCAGGCGCCCCGATAGTACTGTTCTTAAACTCTGTGGAGTTTGGAAACTTGACAAGATAATCTGAAGGTTTTAAATTGGCTATGGAAAAATTTGGAAATCTAGAAAATGTTAATAACTGAATTGTTCTAACAGTATTCTTTTTTTCTTTTTATGTATATATAATAAGAGATGCAATATCTTACTTAAAAATCTACATGGAGGGGATCCCTGGGTGGCTCAGTGGTTTGGCGCCTGCCTTCAGCACAGGGCGTGATCCTGGAGACCTGGGATCAAGTCCCACATCGGGCTCTCTGTGTGGAGCCTGCTTCTCCCTCTGGCTGTGTCTCTGCCTCTCTCTCTCTTTCTCTGTCTTTCCTGAATAAATAAATAAAATCTTTAAAAAAAATAATAAAAATTCTACATGCAGTGCTAAGCAAGAGCTGAGTGCTCTATAATTAGTAGGTGTTATTCTTAGTCATTATCAAGAAAATATAAACATCTGCATGTTTTTCATATGAAATAGTGTTTTTATAAAAAAAAGAGTTTTGGAAAAAAAAGATTTTTAGAGTAGCTTTAGGTTCACAGCAAAATTGCACAGAAGCTACAGAGAATTCCCATATACTCTCTACCCCCCCCACACACATAGCCTCTCCCATTATTGGGATCCTTCACCAGAGTGGAACATTTATTACTGTGATGAAGCTACACTGACGCATCATTTATCAACCAATTTGAGTGACTTTTTAAAAATCACATGTTATGTAATAACTATTGCTTTCTACCATGTACTGAGCATTTCTATGTTCCAGGCATAATGCCATGTGCTTTACACGCAATTTAGTTCTTACTATTATTATCCTCATTGAGGCCCAGAGAAGTTGGCCAGCATGACTCAACCATGGATCCAGGATGGAATACTGGCTGGCTGGCTCCAGAGCCTAAGAACTTAACCATTACTGTCATGCTGTACTGCTTCTCCATATGAAAGTTAGTGTCTATAAAACACTCGATGGAGTCTTTAACAATAATTGCACTGCAGGAAAGTTTTGAAGTTCCATTAAGTAAAGCATTTGGTAAGTAGAGAGACCATATTTTCTGTAGTTAATTTTGGGATGTATTTGAAAGCTTCTAGTCAAAAAGATGACAACTTTTTTTTTTCCTGCAGCTTTTTGCTGTATATGTCTTTGGTTTACTTTAATTTAGGAACTAATGAATGGGAAGAAAGAAATGAGGGTGAAGAGCTGATGTCCCATAAGCTTCATTTGAGTTATGAAATGTTCTGATTTATGACATCTCCTTTCAGCAGCAGTAAACTGCCTTTGATTAATTCTGGAGTTGTGACATGGAATTGGTGTCTGTCTTTGGATACCACAGGGAAAAGGAGACCAAGGCTCAGAGAGCATCTTGCCCACATCTGCACAGCCAGGTGGGAAACAGCTATAATATGTGCTCTGCCCTGGCATAGAAATCATAAAATCCAGTTTTAGATTTGTCACTCTGTTTGTTATATGGGATTTAGAGGCATAGGAGTCATTGGTGATCTTAGCTAGAGCTCTTGTGATGGCACAATGAAAGTGCAAACCAGCATGGAATGGTTGAAGCATGTGTGGGAGGTGAGGAAATAGACAGTGAGAACAGACAACTGTTTCCCAGAGTTTGGCCGTGGTGTGAAGGAGAGGCGGGAGATGTGGATCCTGGGAGGTTTTTTTCCTTCTTCTTCTTCTTTTAAAGTAGAAAAAAACTTGAACTAGTTTAAATGTCATTGGGAAAGAGCCAATTAAGAGAGTACATTCATAAATCTTAGTTGTATATTAATGTACAAAAATATTCAACATTTACATGTCCATATGATAAACAGTTAATTGCTTTCTCTATATGATGTTGCTGGGTTGTTTTTTTTTTTTTTTTTTTCTAATTTTGATGTGTTCAAAATAACTATTCTCATCACTGGGAAGAACCTAAGTGCGAAATTTGAAAAATATTTTTAAAATCCCTAAATTGTCATAGCAAATAAACTAAGACTTTCCATTGAAATACAGAATAAAGCCTTTAATTTTAGCAAATTCTGGTATTTTGATTAGATATTCTGTTTACACATGCTGCAAATTAAAGTTTTGAGAAGTACCAGGACTCAGGACCTTGACAGATTACTTTTTGTTGAAAAGCTTTATTAGGATTCTTTAGGAGGGGGTCATCTTAGAAGCAGCATCTAAAAGTTGGATTTTGATTATTAAAAAGTGCTTACTTGCTGGTTTGGCAGAAAACTCACCAAGAGCTGAGTTGGAAACTTTGCTTCTTGGTTAGTCCTGTGGTCCTGGGCTGACAATTTAGCTTCTTTGAGCCTCGGTTTCCTGAAATGATAAAGGCGATAATACCCATGTTCCAGGATTATGGTGAAGGATAAGTGAACCAGTGCAGTAAAGTTATTGATGCTTGGTGCCTGACAGCTGAGCTGCTGAAATTCAGAGGCACTGGCTTTACCATATTTAAAGAAGGAACTGAATGCTTGCTCTTCCCTGCCTCCCGTATTAGTTGGTTTATACACGTTTTTGCTAGTCTCTGACATTTCGACGCCGGTGAAGCAAGTGGTTGAATGAATTTAGAGCTCTGTCCTGTACTTGTAAATCTCAGGGGAGACTCTGTAAGCAGTGCTGGGGAAAACAGTAAGACTATTCTTTATGGAAAAGAGCAGACTTGTGAAAACGTGTACTTAATCAGCAAGTACATGGAGTCTTCTATATAAATAGCTCAGAACTGTATTTAGTTCTCACCAATTTCACCAGGCTTCTGGGGCCTGCCAGGAAAATACTTGACGTTCTTCCCAGCAAGGTTATCTTAGAAAACCTTGGCCATTCCTGGAGTCCTCCTGTAAGAAGCTTCTTTTGGTTTACTGTCTTGGTTGTGAATAAGTCTTTTAGCTTTTTTTTTTACTAGGTATTTTGTTAAGTTTTATAGATTTGTGAGGAGAACGGCCTCCTTGTGCTGTTAAATTCTTAAATTTTTCCTCAGTCCCAGGGAGCGGCCAGTGCATATTTGTTCTTTATATGGTCCTTTTGTCTGTTGACTAAACAAGAGTGACATTCATTGAGAAGATATTTATTTGGGTGTCACATTTGGTGTCATGATGTAAGGGAAACAAACAAGGACCCTGTTCTCATGGAGCTTGCAGTTAATGGGGAAGTAGTGCATTATTCAAATGATCGCATCCTCTGGAACATGTTAACAACCTAAGAAGTCCTGTGAAGGAGAAAAACCTGGTCCTGCAGGGGAGTGAACAAAGGAGTGAGGGGAAATTTCCCTGAGGAAGTCTGGAGAGCTGAGTGATAAATAAGAAATAGGTTGGGGTGAGAGGCATTTTGGCAGCATGGGGGAACAGCATATACTAAGGCCCTGTGGCAGGGAGGAGTACAACTGTTAAGGAAACTAAAATGTCAGTTGACAGTTATCTCAAAATAGAAAAAAATGATTTAGGGATGCCTGGGTGGCTCAGTGGTTGAGCATCTGCCTTTGGCTCAGGGCGTGATTCTGGAGTCCCAGGATTGAGTCCTGCATCGGCCTCCCTGCATGGAGCCTGCTTCTCCCTCTACCTGTGTTTCTGCCCCTGTCTCTGTGTGTGTGTGTCTCATGAATAAGTAAATAAAATCTTTTTTAAAAAATGATTTAAACAAAACAAAATGAGAGACATTGAAAGAGGCTACTGTGTGGTTGGAGCATAATAAATGAGAGTGTTGGAGAATAAGGTGGGAGGGATAGGCCAGGGCCCCACCATGCAGGACCCCAAGGTTGTCATGGCGAGGAGTTTGATTTTCAGACTGAAAGCAGGGAGACAGCACTGAAGAGTTCTAAACGGGAGAAGGCGATAAGATGGCCAGGTTTGTATGTTGGAAAGATCACTTGGGCCATTGTGTTTAGAACATTTTATAGGATGTCCAAGAAGGATGGCCAAGGGACAGTGAGGAGGCATTTATCATCTTCCAGGTGAGAGATGTTGGTGTCTGGACTTGAGTGATGACAGCAGAAGCCGGGCATAGTTAATGTATTAACCACTTGTTCAGAAGGTGAGACTGACAAAACCTGTTGATGGGTTGGATAAAAATATTGGATAAGGAAGAGGATTGGTACCCAAGTGGATGGATGTTGGTGCCATTCTGTAAGGTGGGAGTGTGGAAAGACCACCTGGGGATAGGTGGGGGCAGGAGGTTGGTCTGAGTGGGGCTTGATGTGTTGAGGCTTCCCTGCCTGTGAGCATCCAGTTGGACAGAGTAGGCTGTGAATGGACCTACAACCTGATGTTCATGAAGCAGGCCTGGGCTAGAAATGGTGATTTGGGAGTCAGGAGAGCCTAGGTGGAGACTGAGGGTGTAGATGAGGGTAAGGTGGCCTAGGGAGAGAATGGACAGAGAAGGAGAGGTGGAAGAGGTCTGCCCAGGCCCCAGGAGCCCCTTCCTGCCTGGCTGGGCAGAGGCAGTGGAGTCTGCAAGGGCAGTGGGGAGGAGTTGGGGGCAAGAAACAGAGGGCCAGGGAGGATGTGTGCCTGTGGTGGTAGAAGGAGAGAACATCTCAAGACAGGAGAGGCCAGTAAGGTCAAATGCTGGAGGAAGGTCAGGTTAGATGTAGAGTAGCAAAATGCCCATCAGAATGAGAAGCATGGGGGTCATTGATGACCTTAGCTAGTGCTGCTTTGGGGGTGCACAAAGGGGGGTTCGGGTGTCAAGGTGAAAACCTGAGCAGAGTGGGCGGGGGCCCGTGTGGGAGGTGAGGAAATAGGCAGTGAGCATGGACAGCTCTTTGTGGAAGTTTGGCTCTGCTGGAGTAGAGGGGAGGAGGGCGATGTGGATCACAGGTTTTTTTAATCTTATCTTTTCTTTATTTAAAGGTTTAAACTTGGGAAGGGAGCCAATTGAGTGAGAGGTTAAATAATGCAGGAAAGAGAAAGACGTTTTATTCATTCAACAAATATTGAGTGCCTCCTCTCTGCCTAGGAATTCCGAGGTGCTGGGAATCCAGCAGTGAACTGAACAGACAGAAGTCTCTGTTGTCATAGTTTATATTCTCCTGGGGAAGACAGATAACAAATGAACTGATAAATAATATGTCAAGGGCAGCAAATTCTGTGAAGAGAGATTGAAAAAAATAAACCAGAGTGAAAAAGCAGGTGAGGGAAGGTGACATTTGAACGCTGAACTGGAAGAAGGTAGGGAGTGAGCCATGTGGATATCTGGAGAAAGGAGGGCATTCCAGGCAGCAGGAATAGGAATTGCATAGTCCCTGAGACTGGAAAATGCAACAAGCAGGCTGGGGGGCAGGGTGGTAGACGTGGAGATCAGAGGGATGGCCCAGGGCCAGATCTTACAAAGTCTTGGAGGCCAAGGTCAAGATTTTGGATTTTACTCAGTGTGAGCTGGGAAGCGAGTGGAAAGTTTTAAGCGAAGGAGCAGATGTAATCTGATTTACATTATAAGAGTTATGGATAATCTGTTTTGAGCAGATGTAATCTCATTTACATTTTAAGGGAGTCCCTCTGGCTGCTTTGTTAAGAAAGATGTGGATTGGGAGGAAGGATAAGAGCTGGAGCAAAGCGGATAGTAGTGCTGGTGGTCCAGCATGGTGGAAAGTGATCAGATTCTAGACAGAACAGAGGATGAAGTTCCCAAGAGGCATATAGGGGTGGGACACAGAGGGATTGGGCTGTCTTCTGGCAGGAGAGTGGGTCATTTTTTTAGGTTCTCTAATGGGAAGTTAAAGAGGTCTCCTTGTGGCGGCTTCTAATCTCTGCATGAAATAGAAGATCACTCCATGGGTTGTGAATAAAGAGGAGGGGTGATGGTTAGGAGAGTAAGCGGGGTATTGAGAGCAGAGAAATGTGCAATAGTCTGTGGAGGGTAGAGGAGATGGGCTCATCTGGCGTTATTTATTGTTCTATTTGTGGTTGGTGATTATGGCTCTATAGCCCTACTAACTTGCCCTGTTGTCTGAGGTCTAGTTGTTAGGTGGAGACTGGTCAAAAGGAGATGATTAAAAAAAAAAAAAAAAAAAAGGAGATGATAGTCGCAGTTTGGGATTTTGCCAGAAGTTAAAGACTAAAGGTCAGAGAGATTCATGGCTATTGATTGCCTATCATTCTGATAACAGTCCTGCTAATGGGACCCATCCTGGAAACTGAAGAATGGGGAAAGCTGACATGTTGGACTCATCAAGATCTGACAGTCCAAAGAAAGGCCTCGCTCAGAGCAATTGAGTTAGGTTGTCTGGAAGGAAAAGAGATTGAGGGCATGGAACAGGAAGGAGCTGGAAGTGGCACGGTTCCATATAGGAACAAGATTCTGAGTGTGACTGCCACACTAGCCTGGCTTGGAGTGGGGGAGGAGGTCCTCAGAGGAGAGGTTGAAGGAATTGAGGGCAGCCTTGCTTTGTATAGGAGGCAGGGGTGTGGCAGGTCAGATGTGTTGGGGAGAGTTGAAGGTGTGCAGGGAGGTTGGGGGAATTTGGGCGAGTTGACCAGTGATAAGATGTTGAGGTTGGTGAAGGTGGTGGTTGGACTCAGCTTGAGGGTGGAGCAGAGGTCGGTGCCAAAGTCACTGATGAATGGGGGGGTCTAACCCTAGGAGCTCATAGATAGCAGCAATGTCCAGGACAGGAAGGACTTCCTAGGAAGATAGTGCAGTTTTTCAGTTGGAGCTGCCCCACCCGACTCAGATCCCCTTGCTTTCCAGCCTGTTCATTTATGACTGCTAATTGCCCAGTTGGCTGTTGGGAAAGCAATGCCTATTAAAATGTAGAGCAATAAACTAGAGCAGGTGTGCCCTACCATATGCTCCTCTTCCTTCACCCATCCTCCTCCTCTGTCTTATCATTGATGGATTCTGAAGTATTGGCTTTGGAGCAGACAGCCTAGGTATGAATCCTGACTCCCCAGTAGCACTTGGTGGCTATGATGGTGATCAGGTGACTTGATCTGTGTGTGCCCAGATTCCTCACCTGTGTAACAGTTATGGGGTAAGAGTGCTCTTGCCTTCCTGGGTTGTGGTGAGGACCGAATAGGCATCTGTCCCTCATTTTCTTTTTCCCCTTGGCTCTGCTTGGTTCTGCACTAGACATTTTGCCCTGTTTCTGACTCCTGTTTCAAGAAAAGAGCAAGAGAACTGTCACTTGTTGGCTACCTGCTGTAGCCCAGACCCTGCTTTAGCCATTGGTGAGTTGGCACTGGTGACATTCCAAAACATTATTTTGGAGCCCAGAGGCCAGCATAGATTCGAGTGAAGGCCTAATTGCTTCAGATTCATTTAACATCCAAACTCTAAACAAGGTAACCGTGGTTGGAAGGAAACCCTACATTGGAGTTTGAGCAGCAGTGCCCCTTTGGTATGTCAACAGTGACATGATCTTAAGCACCAAGCAGAGCCTTGACATTATGGATATAGATTTCTGCAAGCTTGGCTGCCAGCCTCCTGGGTCATTCCCACAGCCTGGGTGGGGGCCTCCACCAGAGGAAGCCACAGCTACTTCCTTAGTGGATTCTTGTCCCTAAAGGGAAGGAACCATGCCACAGAGCTCTCTTTAACAGACCCTGTGTGTCATGGCCTTTAGGGTCCATGAGCAGAACACTTGATATTAATCACCTGGGTATTTCTCACCCATTTTCCTTATGTATGCAGTAAGAAGACATTGGAAGGTTAGCTGGAAGGTTAGAAATTGCCACCTCTAGTAAGTCTTCTTGTTGAGTTTTCACTTCCTAGCTCTGTCTAGAATAGGAATTCCCCAAGAAAAGGACATTTGTAATTACCAGAACAGTGTTGCTGGGATAACTAAAGCCATATCCAAACCACTGGTTCTCAACAGATTGTAAAAAGGCTGCCCTTTTGGAGATTATTTAACTACATGGCATTCAGTGCAGACTTATATCATTGGCCTGGTTTGATAATATGTTGAGCCTGTGAAACCAAACATGCAGGAATACATTTGACCAAGAGGGTGCAGGAGAATTCTCTCTGTATTTAGATTGGGTGTTCGGTTATTTCAAGGGTGCACACAACCTTGTTCTCCTGGAAATAAGACTATCTCTTTGAGGTTGTGGTTTGTGAGTAATGACACTTCATTTCTGTAACCTTCACTGGGTAATTTTTATAACCACTGTCGTAAGATTTTTTTAATTAATTCATAAAAATTATATATGCCTTAGCACAACAATATGAAAGTAGTCAGTATACTGAGCTATACATTTAAAAATAGGTAAGATGGTAAGTTTTAGGTGTGTTTACCATAATTTTTTTAAAAATCCTGATTTGTAAAAATAACAAAATACATATGCTTACATAGAAAACATGAAAAAAGAAAAAAATAGTCATCCTACCAACCCAGCATTTTGTTCTATTTGTTGCCAGTCTCCTATCATATTTTTAAATGGTTGAAATGTTATTATATTGTGGTAGCTATTATTACCATGCATGTTGCATAATGGGGAGATAGCTAGAACATTATTCTGTGCTAGGCATTACTCTAGGTACTTTACAGACTTTCATTTACTTAATCCTCAAAACAATCCTGAGAGGTAGGTAGTATTTATCTCCATCTTATGTAGAGCAGGACTTCTCAACCAAGAAACTACTGAGTTGGGAAACAGGTGATCCAGGGGGCCATCCTGTGCACTGTAGAATATTTAGCAGCATCCCTGGCTTCTACCAACCAGACGCCAGCAGCAACCCCCTGCAGTCTGGAAAACCAAAAATGTCTCCAGATGTTGCCAAGTGCCCCTGGGGCAAAGCTGCCCAAGGTGAGAATCCCTGATTTCAATGAGAAGCCAAGGCACAGAGAGGTTAGGTGATTTGCCTCCTGTGACATACCAGGGACTGGAGAACACAAATTTGAATCCAGGCGTTTTGGCCCCAACTCAATAGTTTCTTGGTTGACCAGTCCTGCTCTACAGAAGATGGAGATAAATACTACCTACCTCATAGGATTGTTTTGAGGACTAAGTAAATGAAAGTCTGTAAAGTACCTAGAGTAATGCCTAGCACAGAATAACTGCTGTGTACATGTTAGCTATTATTATTATTATAATCGCTTTCTATTCATATCAGCATTTCAGTCTTAAAAATCTCATTAACATTCTTTCTAATATTTTCCAAATATCTTTTAGTTAAGTTTTCTTTTATATAAATATAGCATACTCCTAACATGGCTTTTTTTTCTTCTCCACCAGATGAAATTAAAGCAGAAATAGAAAAGCAGAGGTAAGTTCTTCTCCTTCCTGAAATACAGTATTAAGGGAATTAGGTAGTGGCCGTGGGGACCCCTTTCTGTGTATGTTTTCTCGTATGTCTTACCTCACAGGTGGCACATACTCTCCTAGCACAGTGCTGGGCACATGGCAGGACTCCATGTGTATTTGAACAGATCCTAGGTTGACAGGTTGCCAACTCAATAACTGCATATTTGCAGGAAAGGGAAGATCAAGCTAATGCTGCTGTACCTTTTCTTGACAGATGAGGCAAAGCTCTTGCCCTATATGTCATGCTTCCTTGGTCAGGAGGACAGCTTGCTCCATAAGTGGCTGCTCTTTCCTTGTCTCCATAGTTAAAAAACCAGTTGGTCACATTTCAGAACATGGCTGATGCCAGGACAGGACACTGTCGACATAGCCCACTAATCAGAGATCTTGCTTCTGTCTATGGCTTATGGCGCTTTGGTCTTTTGCCCTAATGCATTTATTTCAGTTTTTAATTGTCTTGCCCCACAGATGCAGGCATTTTCAATGAAATGATTGGGGGGGGGCAGTTAGAGTGAGGCGTAGGAAAAGTAAACTTTTTTCATTTCCCCTCTCCGGCCCTCTCCTGCTTTTTCCCTAGGCTTGGCGCTGCCGCACCACCAAAGGCAAATTTCATTGAAGCTGACAAGTATTTCCTTCCATTTGAGCTAGCTTGCCAGTCCAAGTCCCCACGGGTGGTCAGCACATCCCTCGACTGCTTGCAGGTACCATACTGAAACTTGATGGTATAAAGAAGGTTCTCTCCAAGCCATTGGTGTCCATTCATAGGAACTGTGCTTCCAGGTTGATGTAGAAAGGAGCAATCCAACGTATACTTTATGGAGGTCTCACGAGTCAGGGAAGAGTAAGGGGTCTGACCTCGGCTATAACAAAAATGTGTTTCCCTGGAAATACTTTGTTGTACTCTATTGTGTATGTTTTTCTAACTGAAACCTTTAGGATTAGTTGGAATAGTTGCTACACAGGACAGGTGCAGTATTTTTAATGCCACCTTTTTCTCGATGGCATTAAAATTCAGAATACCAAATAGAGAAAAAGATATAATCAATATTCATTATTTTTGATAATATTCTATAAAGTCACTGTGAATACTGAATAAGCAAGTACTGAACCCTTGTTCCCACAGGAAATACAAGGTAAGGTGCCTGGGAGCCTCTGGCATCAACATATTCGCCAACTGGTCTCAATACATAAAGCAATACATAACTTTGTTCATTGTGTGTTTCTGTTTAAAGACATCTCATTTAATATATATTATTGATTCATTAACATTGCACTCAGGGTCAGCAGTGCTGTAACACATGCCTGAACAAAGCTTACCTCACACATGTAATTTCTTCATAAGGCACATTGTTGCCTTCTTGCTCTTAGAAACAGTAGACAGCACTTTAGCACTGTATTTAGGGCCATTTTAAATGGCAAACACACCAACAGAGTGGACAAAAATGCAAAAAAATGTGGCATGAAATAAGCCACAGAAAAGTTACTACTTACAATATAAGAACTGAAACGAGAAGACAGAGCATCTCCTTGTTTGACCTTTGTTGAGAATGTGTGCATCAAGTGATTTGATTTTTTTGCTGCTCTGCATGTGTCCACATATGACTGCAAAAGTGTCACACATATTGATATGGGGCTTACAAATAAATTTTAGTCGAGTGGGTACAATTGCAAGTACAGGATCTGGGAATGAATGGTAAGGAGCGACCTGGATCCACAGTGACCTTGTGATAAATTACCTTTGATTGATGAAGAAGTGGGAGTAGGGAAGTTAAGATGACTTGTCCAGTAATATGCAGGTATGAAAGACAGAAACAGGACTACAACTTGAGTTTCTTAATTTCCTGGTCCAGCATTCTTGTATTTTTTTCTTAAGATCTACTCCTGAGGTTTCTGGTTACCTCATTTCTATTCTTAACCCCAGCAGGCAACCTACACATCAATGAAAAAAGCTTGGTAAATTAAAAAATTACATCCAGAGGTCCACAGTTTACCAATACTTTCTAGAACAGGCATAGTGAATAAGTTCTATATTATGATTGCTCAGAAGCTGTGTTGAAAAGCTATCTGAAGCTTCATCTGGGTTTCTTGAGAAAGTACCATAATCGATTGGTTATATCTGCTAAGGCACAGGACTGCCAAGTGGCGGTGGGCATGCCACGTTTTTGGCATCTCCAGTCTAATATTTACTCTATTAATCTCCCTTCTTTGATATATCTGTACTTGAAAGTTGGTGACAGTTTCTTCACAGAAGTGGTTCTTCCAAATGAAAAGCCATTTTCTCATTCAGTATAATTCTGTACAGATTGTCCTATGTGAAACATATAATGAGCCAAGAATTCTTAAATGGCAGGCCCAAGTCCTCTTCCTATCCTAAAATATTTGTTGCTGTGAAATTTTCTGAGGAAATTTGGCATAAGTTTAATTTTAGTTGTTTTCTTCTCATCTTACTGTTTAGTTCTGAAGCTGGTGCTGACAGTTAACATTACCAATGTACTAAGAACAGTGGCCAATGTGTCTTGAGTCCTTGGCCTTTGCTGGCCCCTGTGCTCAGTGCTCTGTCCAGAGTATTGTGTTTAATCTTCCCAGCAATATTCTGGTTACTTAACTCATCTTCATTCCGAATTGAGGGGGCAGAGGCTTAGAGAATAAAGTGACCGCCCTACCAAGCTGCCCCTGCCCCAGGAATTGGTGGAATGGGGCAGGTATCTAGGACTCTGCCCACCTCATCTAAATTCTTAACCAGGGGTTCTTAAACTATAAATATAAGCAAAATCTGGCCTGCCACCTGCTCTTGTAAATAAAGTTTTATTGGAACACAGCGGTCTTAATCTAGCCATGCGATAATAACAATACCACAGACTGGGTGACTTAAGCAGGAGATACTTATTTCCCTCAGGTCTGCAGGCTAGGGAGTGCAAGATCAAGATGCCAGCCAATTTAGTTCTGGGTAAGAGCCCTCTTCTCTTCCTGGTTTGTAAATGGCCGAGTACTTAGCTGTGTCCTCACATGGCAGAGAGAGCGCAGTAGATCTTCAGTCTCTCCTAGGGCACTGATCCCATCATGAGGACCCCAGCCTTCATCATCTTATCTAAACCTAATCACCTCCCAAAGGCCTTGCCTCCTAAGACCATCTCGTTGGGAGGTAGGGCTTCAACATAGGAACAGGGGGACACCAACATTTTGTCCATAACAACAGCTGTGCTCATTGTTTATTATCTTTGGCTGCTTTCCCACTACTACTGCTGAGTTGAGTTGTTGAAACAGAGACCATAGGACTTGCAAGCCTAAAAATTGGGTTCTTTGCAGAAAAAGGTTGCTGACCACCACTCTTAACTATTACTCTGTGTTTCTGTCTTTTTGATTAAAAATACGCTGTTTATATTTTATGTTGTATATTTTCCTGGAAATAGTCTGTTTCTGGAACTCTGGAATGGAAACACTGACATCCTGCTCTACTTCAGGCCACTGTCCTGACTTGAGCTGTAAATGTAAAAGTATATTGAGCCTATGACATACAGTTAGCTCTTTTTTTTCTTTTTTTTTTAAGAATGGATGTTCTCTGTGATTTAGTAGGTACACACGAATTTCTTTGGTTAATATACAAAATGCAAGATGTGTTGTCCTTTTTAGGACATTAGAAAGTAACCCAGCACTCCCTGGAATGCTGAATAAAAAATTTCATTTCCTCTTGGGAGGTTGTCCTTGTAAAGCTTGTTTGACTGGCTTTTCCCAGTGTGGGAGAACTGACTTCCGTCTTAGAAATGGAAGGCCAATGTCTAGGGGCAAAGGTTGGTTTGGGCAGAATTGAAGCCAGCTGCAGACACTTCCACATTCTGCCCTGGGCATTTAAGAGCATCCTTCTTTGAGCTTGGAGAGGTGATGGGGTGGTAAGGGTGCTTCTTTGTTGGTTTGTACTGAGCACAGTTAGAGTTCCCTCTCCCCACTGGGAGAAACCTAGAAAGTTTTCTTGCTGCTCACTTCTACCAAAAGATAAAGATTCTCTTTATTCTTTCACTTCAGCACCTGGTCTAATGCACACCCCCCACTCCCCACTATCCACTCCCGCCGGGGGAGAGGCATTAAGTTCATTCTTACCTTACTCACTGCATAATCTCCAAGGTCTCCAAGATTCCCTTTCCCTGGGCCCATGTCAGTAGCCAAATTTTTTTGAGACTATCCTAATATATTCATGTTTCTTCAGTGGTGAGATTATGTACATATACTACTGTTATTACATATATTATAAAACATTCAAAAATAGAACTTTTAAAAAGATGAGACTTAAAAAAAAATAGGAATAGAGTTGCAATATTTTCTATGTCCCAGTGAGGACTATAGGAAACCACTAGTCTCAGCTGTCCACAAGCATTGTCTTTCAGTTCTTATTTCTAGAAAACTTTAGTTTTTTTAAGCACATTTTATTTATTATTATTATTTTAATTTATTCATGAGAGACACAGAGAGAGAAAGAGAGAGAGAGAGAGAGGCAGAGACACAGGCAGAGGGAGAAGCAGCCTCCATGCAGGGAGCCTGATGTGGGACTTGATCCTGGGACTCCGGGATCCCTGGGCCAAAGGCAGGCGCTAAACCACTGAGCCACCTAGGGATCCCCATTAGGCACATTTTAAAATCCATTTGTAATTATAAAAGCTGTACATGACTATATTCTCTATTAAAATTTTTTTTAGAACTTTACAGATAAAGCTGAAGTCCCTTGGACCACTACCCCCAAACCCAGTTGCCTGTGTAGGTAGTATATTTTTTTCCTTTATTGTTCATTTTTTCTTGCCTATGGGTGGCAGATTTTATTTTATGAATTTGACAAATTTCCCTAATTTATTTGCATCCTTTTTTTTTTAAAAAAAAAGTATTTTAAAGTTTTTGTTATTGAACTATAGTTGACATACATTATGTAAGTTTCAGGTGTTCTGCAGCTTGCTTTTTGCATTCAGTGTTTTTAAGGTGTAGTTACATGGCTACATACATCCTTTTGACTGATGAATGATATATTATGCCATCATTTTATTTATCCCTTCCCCTATAGAGAGACATTGACAAATAGGGTAACAGTGAACACCCTGTGCGGGTAGCCTCCTTGGACACAAGGGTCAGTGGACCAGCTGCCTACAGGCCTCCTTCCTCTGCCCTCTTCTCATATTTTTGCATCAACAAGGAATAAAGCAAGAGTTTCTACCCTCCATCTATGTCACCCTCCCTGAGTCCAAGCCACTAGCATCTCCCTTCTGAACAATGCAGTAGTCTCCTCACTGGTCCCCTGCTTCTACTCCTGTTGCCCTCCAGCCTGTTCTCCACACAGGCACTGGAGGGATCCTTTAGAAATGTATCACATCATGTTAATCCTTTTCTTAGACCTGCCAGTAACTTTCCACTCCACTCACTGTGCAAAACACTTTGTTCTCTTGAGTAAGCTTGCCAAGCATACTCATGCTGTTGGACCTCTGTTTCCAGGCTTTTTCCTATGCATTTGCAAAAATATCTAAACACACACACACAGTCATACAGTTTTTATTTTCCAAAATGAGATAATGCTGTGCATTATCACTGCAACTTGCTCATTTTAAGATGTCTCCAAATCAGACAGGGCCCTGGAGACCCCAGCCAGGACTTTTGGCTTTGGAAGATATAAACCCCATGAGAAGAATCAGTAAGGAGGGCTAAGAAGGCAGAGCTAGAAATACCCAAGGACATGGGAATTCTGCTGTCTTCTTGCGCCATATCACTGCACAGGCAAGGAAGTAAAGTTATGCTTAAAACCCTGTTAAGCTAGAAGGGGAAGGTGACCTCTCAGGAGTCTATAGAGGAAAGAGAATACTTCCAATCCTTTTCGTATTTAAATTAAACATCTAGTAATTCACCTCCATCCTTACTTTGCAGCATCATTGTTGAGTTCTACAGGGCCTACTTTTCCACATTCACATTTTAGTTCATAACCATCCCACTTATAATCTGGTGCTCCAGATGGGGTTATGCATCCATTAGGAGTAAGGCATAAGCAGTGTCAAAAACCAGAGTTCCCTTACCAGGTAGCCAGCACTGCCCACTTCGGAAGCCTGCATGTCTAGCAGCAGGGAGGGGGTTAAGGTAAAGGGCATCGTGAGCTGTTTTTCAGAAACACATTTCAGCACCACCCCCACCCTCTGCACCCTCCCCACTCCTGCTGCCCCCCCTTGCCCCTGTCTGGTGACCTCTGGGGTTGGACTTGATTGGCAGAGGGTGTGCAGGGCTCTCCTGTTCATTCAGTCACACGATCTGACAGTATCATGTTCTACTCTCAGCCATTCTCTCTTAACCTGTTTTTTCCTGCTTACTGGATGGAAGTGTTTCCACAGCTACTGATGGGGAAGGCTATTGAGGAACAAGAGTCGGGCCTCTGCAGAGTAGCAGGTCTTCCTAGCACAGTACTGGTGGCACCATAGATAACCTCAGGTCCTTGTGTCACTTTGTGTAGAGGTAGGGATATGACAAATTAGGAACCAAAAAGGGTAAAGAACAGCATTTTAAAGAGTCTTTAAGTCAGTGGAAGCAGAGAATGCCTTAGAATTCACATATCGTAGAGGGGTTATGTGAGATGAGTGATTCTTTTATCTGCTTAGCCATCAGAATAACCTAGATTACTTGGAGAAAAACACTGATTACCAGGCTCTATCCCAGAAATTCTGATTCAATAGGTCTGCAATGAGGTCTGGGAATCTGTATTTGTAATGGGCTCCCTCAGGTGATTCAGAATCTCAGCCAGGCTTGGAAATCCTCCTGCCCCTGACCTTTGACTTCCTTTCCAGCTTTCAGATTCCCCACAGTGAAATCCAGGTCCTAAGTGAGGTGGCACCAGTCTCTGAAAGGCAGCCCATGTCCAAGCCAGTGTGTAGCCCAACCAAGAGGGTGTGGCCCAAGCAGCGCCTCACCTCTTCACCAGCCAGGTTGATACACATTTGGTAACATAGGTGCAGAACTGAGTTCCCCCTCTAGCAGAATAAATTATCAGTTTCTTATGTGTCTTTCCTTGTATCTTTCCTTTTAAAAAGAATTTATGTGTGTGTGTATATATTTATACATATATATGCGTGTATACACACACACATATATGGTTTTTTAACGGCTCACAATTTAATTCAGATGCATACAAATCACCCACTGAAAGTGTACAATTTAGTGATTTTTGGTACCTGACAGAGTTGTGCATCCATCTCCACAATCTAGTTGTAGACCATCTTTGTCACCTCGGAAAGAGACCCTGGGTCATCAGCAGTTATTCCCTATTTCCCTCTAACCACCCCCCAGCTCTGGGCAACTGCTGACTACTTCCTGTCTCTATTATGTACAAGTTTTAGTCCCTCAATTTCTTACACTTGTGGTTGTGTACTGGCCACTGTTCTACACCTTGCCCATTGCGTTGGACAGCCTTTCACCATGCTGGAGCTCTTCTGCCGTGGGAGACAGGGTGAACGGTGCACCCAGAAGATAGCTGTGCCTATCATGCCCCAGGAGAGCAGAAGGATCTGTGGGAACCGGATGTTAAGGCCAAACTTTACTGCCTGTCTTTTGCTGCCACAGGCAGCCTCAGTCCTGGCCAGGTAGAAACTTTTCATCTCTTTCTGTCTTTAGAAACTCATCGCATATGGGCACATCACCGGCAATGCCCCTGACAGTGGAGCCCCAGGGAAGCGGCTCATCGACAGGATCGTTGAAACCATTTGCAACTGTTTTCAGGGCCCTCAGACCGATGAAGGAGTTCAGTTACAAATAATTAAGGTATTTCTGTTTGTTTGCCTGGTCTGGATTTTTAAATAAGAAAGCTAGTCTCCTTTGGGAATTTGGGTTTCTAATTTACCATGTGTTAGTTGTCTCAGGTGGTGCTGAACTGGAACAACAGAGTGTAAGTATCACTTAGATCTTTTGTTAAGTGTCAGAATTTATTAGCACAGACTGAGACAAGAAAAGTGGAACCAGGTGTGTTTTCAAAGTAAACAGTTCCCCTAATAACAATGTAAATTGCTTGTCAATTGAATCAGCTTGAAATCCTCCGGTCTTTCTCCTTGAAATTATGGATTCCCAGTCTGCCATTTCTCAGTGGGCCCTTGATAATCTTATATCAGTCTGCCCCTTGTCATCTTGTCCTGTCCCCTCCCACCTACCCCTAATTCCATTTCCCTGTTCCATTTCTGCTGCCAGAAGTGGTTTGGCATGTGGTAGTACCGTCTGCTTGTAGGGAGAATAGATCGGGATGGCTATAGTCAGCATTCCAGATCTGAAGTCCTCACTGTATTAGCTTTGTGCCAGATGGCTCCACGTTAGCCACTCCTGAAGCTCTCCTGAAAACCCTCCAGGGAACCGGGACACTGACTGCCTATCAAAACCTGTATATTTTGTGATTAATAAAGGTGAGATCAAGTTAGAGCAGTTTCCTTCCTGAGAGAACTGTCTGTATTTTTGGCTTTTAAAAAAGTATCCTGGTAGAAAGCCCTCTTCAACACAGCTTAATTACAGCAAAAAAATCTGGATTTTATGGAGTTAATACCTTTAAACTCAGAGCAATAGGGAGTCTTGGTTTGCAGAGCCATCTTAAAATTTACAGAACCAAACCAAAACAAAGCCAAACCCTGTAGAAAAGTTTGGCTGTGGGAGGATGGGAGGCAGGTGGATGTTTGTGAAGGTGTGAAGGTTGTGGATTTCTGTTCTAGGCTCTTCTGACAGCGGTGACATCCCCACACATTGAAATTCATGAGGGCACTATCCTGCAGACAGTGAGGACATGTTACAATATCTATTTGGCCAGCAAAAATCTCATCAATCAAACCACTGCCAAGGCTACCCTCACTCAGATGCTGAACGTCATTTTCACACGCATGGAAAACCAAGTGGTGAGTGGTGGCAGTCATCAGCTGCGGGGTGCACGACACAACCGATGTGTGAATGGTTTCATTTTAAAGTGTATCCCTTCTTCCTCTGAATTCTGTTTTTGTTCATGCTTTAAAAAGAGAGAAAATCTAGCTTGGGTTTTGGAATCAGCATTCACAATTTGTTTTGAGTTTGCCAAAACAATTTATCTCCTATTTAAAGTGCTATTCTTCTGTTTAAAATGTTATCCTTCAGGCTGACATATTTTCTGGTCCTTCTCAAAATGCTGGGACCAATTTTTTTTTTAAGATTTTATTATTTTTAAGTAATCTCTACACCCAGCATGGGGCTCGAACCCACAACCCTGACATCAAGAGTCACACACTCCACCGACTGAGCCACCCAGGTGCACCGATACTGGGAACATTTAGATTGAATCCCTTTGTTGTTGCCTTTTAGTTGCAGGAGGCCAGAGAGTTGGAAAAACCAATCCAGTCAAAACCCCAGTCCCCCGTGATCCAAGCTGCAACAGTGTCCCCAAAGTTCAGTCATTTGAAGCAGAGCCAGGCCCAGAGCAAACCGACGACTCCCGAAAAGACAGATTTAACCAACGGTGAACATGCCAAGAGTGGTTCTGGAAAAGTGAGCTCAGAGAATGGAGACGCACCCAGAGAAAGAGACCTATCGCTGTCAGGTACACCCTGGGCAATGTTCCTTTCACGCCATGTGAGGGATCCATCTGTGTCTGAGGGGCAGTTCAGGGGGCCTGCTAACATCTGCAGGAAACCTCGGATAGCAGCTTGTCTATTTCTCGCCCTTCCGCCTTCCTTGTCGCTCTTCTTTTGAGGAACACAGCCAGCAAAGCATGATGTCTAATGTCCTGTGTCAGCTGTGTGGTTTTCTCTAAATAGTTCTTGGAATGCAGCAAGCTCCTACTTCTTGATGTCAGTTTCAGTGCAGTGGGCTCAGTTTGGGGTATTTATCTCCCAGTAGTTGTTTGGGTAGTCAGTCGCTCAATGTTTATCTGCCCTGAGGAAGACAAGGGGACCCCCTCTGTTGCGCATACACGGGATCTCTGCATCTTGCCTACAACCTGGCAGTTGGTGGCTACTCATAGACATCTGTGCAAGAAGGTGTGTGGGTGGGTGGCCATGACAGTGGACAGACAGATAGCTTTGTTTCCTTCTGTGACCTAGCACATTACATATTTTTGTTTGTATTTATTTTAAAGATTTTATTTATTCATGAGAGATACAGAAATAGACACAGAGAGAGGGGCAGAGAGACAGAGACACAGGTAGAGGGAGAAGCAGGCTCCATGCTGGGAGCCTGACATGGGACTCGATCCCGGGTCTCCAGGATCATGCCCTGGACTGAAGGCAGCGCTAAACCACTGAGCCACCCGGGCTGCCCCAGTTTTGTTTGTTTTTAAATGAAAGAGATATCCCACACCTGACTATAGTCTTAAAACATTAGGCAAGAAATGGTGCATTGGTTATCATAAGATTATTTCAGAATGTTTGCATGTTTCCCTGGGCAATTTGTACAAATTAGTTCTCAAATTCATTTTTTTTCCCCAGGACTATACCTTCCCAAGTGATTTTTGTGTAATAATTCTTTACTCTAGCTGCTTGATCTTCATGAAGTATCTGACTCATCTTTATACTTTATCTTGTCTCTTTTGTCCCATTATTGACAGCAGTTTCTGTTGGTAGTATGTTCTGTGAGAGGACACATGTGTGAGCAGCTTGTGTTCCTCTGTTATTTATCAGCATGCTTGGCAGACACAGGAGCAGACCAAGTGCTGTTGCTGGAAGGTTATTCTATATCAGCTTACTCAAGGAAAGGACAAAAAGAGTTGCCACCAAAAATGGCACGTGTCTCTAGGTGATCACAGAGTTGCTATCTTCAATGTCTCAGGGAAGGTCCCGTGTCTCAGGGAAGGTGCTCATAAACTCCTGGCCCAGGGATCCCTGGGTGGCGCAGCGATTTGGCGCCTGCCTTTGGCCCAGGGCGCGATCCTGGAGACCCGGGATCGAATTCCACGTCGGGCTCCCGGTGCATGGAGCCTGCTTCTCCCTCTGCCTGTGTCTCTGCCTCTCTCTCTCTCTCTGTGTGACTATCATAAGTAAATTTAAAAAATTAGGGATCCCTGGGTGGCGCAGCGGTTTGGCGCCTGCCTTTGGCCCAGGGCGCGATCCTGGAGACCCGGGATCGAATCCCACGTCGGGCTCCCGGTGCATGGAGCCTGCTTCTCCCTCTGCCTGTGTCTCTGCCTCTCTCTCTCTCTCTCTCTCTCTCTCTGTGACTATCATGAATAAATAAAATCTTTAAAAAAAAAAAAAATAAAAATAAAAAAAAAAAAAATAAAAAATTAAAAAAAAAAAAAAAACTCCTGGCCCACCCTATAGATCTCTTGCCATCTTCACTTTCTTAAACTCTCAGGGCAAGAACCAGGTTTTTATTGTAACCCTTATCAGGCTATGGTCAGTCAATAAATATTAGTATTTAAACACATGGTACAAGGGGGAATCCCTGGGTGGCTCAGCGGTTTAGCGTCTGCCTTTGGCCCAGGGCATGATTCTGGAGTCCCTGGATCGAGTCCCACATCGGGCTCCCTGCATGGAGTCTGCTTCTCCCTCTGCCTCTCTCTCTCTCTGTTTCTCTCTTTGTCTCTCTTTCTCTGTCTCTCATTAATAAATAAATAAATAAAAACCACATGGTACGTAGTAAGCATAGCTGTGCAGATAAAAATGCCTCTCTGGCTGCGTCAGAGTGCTTCTACTACAGCCCATTTTCTACATGGCAGCCAGAGTGAGCTTTTAAAAGCATGAATTAGATCACAGCTCCCCTGTGCTTAAACCCTTTTGGTAATGTCCCATCACATCCCATTCAGAGTGAAGCCTGTGCCCACCTTGCCCCATGGCCTCAAAGCCCTGTGTGACCTAGCCCCTTGCCCACCTCTCTCCCCTTATCGACCACACAATATGTAAGCAGCGTTTATCTTGAGAGTGCCATGCTTGCTGCTGGTGCCTTTGCACTTCCTGTCCCTTCCCCCATCCCTCCCATTTATCTTCGGGTCTCTCAGTTCAACCTGATCACTTTCTCTGCAGCTCCCACACTTCTGCTGTATCAGCTCTTCTATTTTCTTCTTAGCGCTTATCACTACCTGAGATCGCTGGAGAGTTTATGTTTCGTTATTCCCGGGCTGAGATCTAGACCATTCTGTTCACCACTACTTTCTCAACACTGGCATGGTGCCCAGCATTCATGGCAGTCACTCAATAAATACATTTTTTTGAATGAACTGTGTGTGTGGGGAGCTTGACTTCTAAAAGGTAGGTTTTTTTTTTTTTTAAAGATCATCTATTTATTTATTAATGAGAGACACACACACACGGGGGGGCAGGGGGCAGAGGAAGAAGCAGGCTCCATGCAGGGAGCCCGATGTGGGACTCAGCCCCATGACTCCAGGATCACACACTGGGCCAAAGGCAGATGCTCAACCACTGAGCCACCCAGGGATCCCTAAAAGATAGGTTTGCAAAAACATAGTAGCTTAAAATTCTGCTATAAAACAGTGATTTGCACTTAGTATATCGCTGTGGATTTTGTTGCCAATACTTGGTACCCCCTGCGAGGCTTCTCCCAAGAATGTGGGAATCAGATTGCCTGTAAGAATCAAATAGCAAAACCACAAATAGTGGGTTGGAACAGAAATATGCTGTTACCCTTAAAAAGAGTGAGTGGCTTCTGGTTCTCAAGATGTGGCTCTAAAGGGAAAATGGGTTTTTCAGAAGAAGGGGTTGATTAACATCGGAAGCCAAGGAGAAAGGATAGCCCGAGAGGGGAGTTGGTGGAGGTGCCAGCACAGGGACACAGTGCCCTGGGCTAGAATCCAGGTTGTCCAGGCCCAGTGAGAGGCCAGGGCTCTAGTGCCTCTGTGGTGGAGATAACACACTCTGCCCTTCTCTGGGTCCATCCTTTAGTCATCACTGTCCTAGAGCCACCCCTAACTAACCAGTCACTGTGCCAGGCACTGTGCTTGCTAACTGGGCACTCAACATACATTTTCCTATTTATTTTTATTTACAATATTTATATATCTATTTAGAGAGAGTGCAAGAGCAGGAGGGGCGCAGGGAGAGGGAGAGAGAATCCCAAGCAGATGTGCTGAGCATGGAGCCCCACCTGACGCTTCATCCCTGGACCCCGAGCCGAAATCAAGAATCGGATGCTTAACCAACTGCTCCACCCAGGTGTCCCTATGTTTTCCTGTTTAATTTACTGAGGGGGATGCCTGGGTGGCTCAGTGGTTGAGCATTTGCCTTTGGCTCAAGGCATGATCCCAGAGTCCTGGGATTGAGTCCCTCATTGGGCTCCCCATGGGGAGCTTCTCTCTCTGCCTGTCTCTGCCTCTTTCTGTGTGTCTTTCTTAAATAAATAGATAAAATATTTAAATAATAATAATAATAATTTACTGAGAACCCTCCCCATGGTCTTCTTGGGATCATTTGACTCCCAGTGAAATTTGTCTAGTTGGAGACAGTTCACCACCAGACTTGAACATCTCTTTCCCTTTACTAGTTTTTCATCCCAAGTTGATAAATAAACAGTTGATAAGTCTTATCAGCCTGTGCAAGACATGGATTAAATTGGGATCCCTGGGTGGCACAGCGGTTTGGCGCCTGCCTTTGGCCCAGGGCGCGATCCTGGAGACCCGGGATCGAATCCCACGTCGGGCTCCCGGTGCATGGAGCCTGCTTCTCCCTCTGCCTGTGTCTCTGCCTCTCTCTCTCTCTCTGTGACCATCATAAATAAATAAATTGAAAAAAAAAAAAAAAAAGACATGGATTAAATTGCTCTGTGTAAACTTGCAAAATGAGAATTTTGAGCCTGAGACATTCTAGCTTATGTGAATTTAGGGGCACAGCCAGCAGTCTTCCTTCAGGCACCCCACTTCATTTGTCCATTCACACTCCTTCTCATTGCCCAGCTGTTCTTAATCAGTTAAAAAACAAAACGGGATCCCTGAGTGGCTAAGTGGTTTAGCACCTGCCTTCGGCCCAGGGCGTGATCCCGGGCCAGGGGGCCGGGATCGAGTCCCACATCCAGCTCCCTGCAGGGAGCCTGCTTCTCCCTCTGCCTGTGTCTCTGCCTCTCTCTCTCTATGTCTATCATGAATAAATAAATAAAATCTAAAAAAAGAAAAACAACAGCTTTATTGAGATATAGTTCATGTACCATAAATTCACCTTTTTAAAATGTACAATTCAATTATTTTTTAGTACATTCAGAGTTGTGCAGTCGTCACCATAGTCAATTTTAGAACATTTTCATTACACCCAAAAGAAATCCTGTGCCCAGAAGCTGTCACTTCCCATTTTCTTTTTTTGTTAAGATGATTTTTAAGATTCTGACTTTCTGACTCTCAACATGCATGAGACATTAGTGTAGGTGATTTATATAGCTAATGTAGCTATTGTAGGTACACAAATACCTATTTGTTTAAGGATTTCTTATCTTGTTTTTTCTTCTTGCATCTCATTCTTTAAGGGGAAAAACAATGCTGTTCTTAAATATAAAATAGAACAAAGTTATCCTCCTTCAGGCAATATGGAGATTCTGATCAGACAGCCTTGTTTCAGATCATGACTCTACCTTATAGTAATAGCTCTGTGACCTTGAGTGAAGTCTTTAACCTCTCTGAGCTTCAGGGTCCTCTTCATTAAAATGGGGGCACAGCTAGTACCTATTCTACAGGTTTGTGAGAATTAAATGAGAGCAGTGTCTGGCACTTGAACCTGTGTGTTGGCTATTATTAGCTTTCAAATAAGTCTTTGTTTAAAGAAAAACAAGTTAAAGAGGGTGCTTGGGTGGCTCAGGGGTTGAGCGTCTGCCTTTGGCTCAGGTCATGATCCCAGGGTCCTGGGATCGAGTTCTGCATTGGGCTCCCTGCAGAGAGCCTGCTTCTCCCTCTGCCTATGTCTGCCTCTCTCTCTGTGTCTCTCATGAATAAATAAATAAAATCTAAAAAAAAAAAATAGCTAAAGAAAAAGAGCAAATAGTTAAGGTGGTAATCAGATGCAAAGGTGGTAGGGACAGTGCCATAGAATAAAGGGCACCTGTTTTCCATGTTAGCAATCCCAGATCCTCTGCTTTAGGAATTGCAGTATTTTTTTGTGGACAAAACAAAAATTGTCGTAGACCAACACTCTATAAAAATAGCAAAATATACCTCTAGGCCCCCCTCCTTTCTGACCTATTTTTGATATAACATGCCTTGCCAGGCGGCTCCAGCTCAGGTTTACGACCTCTGTTAGCTATTTAATGGACATTTATTTTGTGACAGTAGATTGCCTAAGTGTTTCTTCCTGTTGAGGAACCATGTTGGTGTGTGGTTGGAATGTGACAGCAAACAGCTTTCTTCCCTGATTTTTTTCCTTTAGTATTCTTGCATATTACCAAGTGCTTGGACATCAGACACAACCACTAGTCTCTGGGAAGCAGGCATGCCACATTTTATTGTCCCCATGTGTTTGCATTGGTCCCTGCCAATTCCACATCTGCCTTCTCCCACTCTGCTTTTTCCCCAGCACTGTAGTGTACAGCATAGCACAGTTAGTTATTATCCTAGCTAGAATGTAAGCACCGTGAGGATAAGGATTTTGTTTTGAGCAGTGATGTATTCCACGTGCCTGGAACAGTGCCAAACACACAGGCACTCAGTTTGTTGATGGAATGAACAAATGAATACATCTTATTACCCCAGCTACTCCCATTCCCCATAGTCTCTACTAAACTGGACAGAAAACAGGGGTGTGGGAGGATGTGTCTCAGATTCCTTTTATTTTTTCCTGATTGTTCTTAGCATTCAACTTTTTTCCTCCAGGTTACCTCATGGTTCCAGATGCTGTCCAGTCCTTCTAGCAGGAAGGAGGAAGAGGGTGGGACTCAAGGACTCCTAGTTGAGTCATGTCCCTCCCTAACAGAGGCTTCACGGAAGCCCCTACAATCCCCAGTAATTTATGCTTACCCCTTGTTAGCTAGAACTTGGTCACACGGCCACCCTTTCTGCTGGGATAGCCTGGAAATATAGACACCCTCTTCCAAAACAATATGAGAGCTCTATAAGGACTCAGGGTATGAGTTAATAACTGGCGTGTCACAGGGGTGGCTCTCCTACTGGCTAGGGAGGGAATGGCAGCAAGAGTGTCTTCTATCTGAACCTATTCACGGTGACCCTCTTATTTTGCTTAGGGATAGAGTCTGTGAGATGGCCAATTAGTAATGGCCAGGTGGTGACTACTAGACATCCCAGGAAACTAGCAGCATGATCTGAACCTTGCAAGAATTTGGTTTGGTTTTGTAACTTTTTTTTTTTTTTTGGTAAAATTTATCGAATGGTGGAGTACAAAGCTCCCAAAGAGGGAGAAGACCAAGAGAGTTGCCCTGGTTTTTTAACATTTTGACAGCATGCTTGAAACTTAAGCACAGCAGACTTCTTTTTTAAAGATTTTAGTTACTTATTCATGAAAGACACACAGAGAGAGAAGCAGAGACATAGGTAGAGGGAGAAGTAAGCTCCCTGTAGGGAGCCTGATGTGGGACTCGATCTCAGGACCCCGGGATCATGACCTGATCCGAAGACAGACACTCAACTGCTAAGCCACACAGGTGCCCAAACACAGCAGACTTCTTAGTGGTTAAGCAGTTAACACTTAACCAGTTAACAGTTGGCAGAACAATTGGATTTCAAATGTAATAAATCCTCAGCTACCACATTAGAAGTCTCATGCTGAGTTCTGGGGTTCTGAGCATGTTCTGAGTGTGAAGGAAGCAAACAGCAGGGGGCATGTCACTCCCCAAGGCTCGGGGGTGCCCAGGGTGAAGGCACAAGAGAAAGCTCTATCTTTTGCTCTGCTGAGCTGGGTAAACTCCAGTTCCTGCCTACAGCTTGGGGGTGGTGGTGAGGGCTTGAGGAAGGAAGAGTGATCCACAGAGGGAAACTCCAAAGTTGTAGCAGATGATGCCTAAGAGTTTCCAGATTGCAGAGGACTAATTTATTTTGATATAATCAGATTTGGCTTTGGATAGGACTTGTTTGCCCCCTTTGCCTCCTGAGATGTGACCTCCTTCTCCCCCTTCCTATTCTTTCCCTGGAAATACCCACATGTTCATGTTTCTGTCTTTGGGTGTGCTTAGGGACTGATGATGGTGCCCAGGAGGTGGTGAAGGAGATCTTAGAAGATGTGGTCACCTCTGCCATTAAAGGTAAGAACCAAGAGCTCAGCCTCTCTTCCTATTCACTCCTCCAAAAAAAAATCCTTGGCCAGATAATTTTAGTAGTGGAATGCTCACCCCCAATGAAGTCATGGAAACTGAGTCTGCTCATATCTCCCCATCTTTCATGTGGAATTCAGAAATCTGTGGAAAGGATATTTCTAAACATTTCTAAGTATCTAAAAAGTATCTTTTTAGTGATTAATTTTATTCTCCTTGAGGCTGGGTTCAAGAAGCAGTCTGATGATACTAGAATTAGGTGCTCCACTTGGAAGATAGAGGCCATTTCCGGGTACAACCAGCTTTTTTCAGGAGTGGCTATGAGTTCTGAGGTGGTACTCATAGCTGCTGAATGTTCATGGCTAGCCACTGATGTGTCATGGGGACAGTCCACACGTCAGTGGGTTTCACATGCACAGGGAAGTTTTGTTAGAGTTCATTCACAGCTCCCTCAGTTTTATGGTGTGGTTTCAGTGGAATTAAACTCAGAATGACTACTGGATGGGTTTTTTTTTTGTTTTTGCCCTCCAAATCTTAGGTAAATGGCTATATTTGAACACTTGGCTCCAGTGTCAATAAATCATTAATGGTTCAAGAAAATCATTAATTTAGCAGGAGGTTACAATCAGTATTTCTTTCTTTTTTTTTTTTTTTTTTTTTTTTGCTTCAAGATTTCATTTGAGAGAGAGAGAGCACAAGTAGGGGGAGGGAGAAGCAGACTCCCTGCTGAGCAGGGAGCCTGACTTGGGGCTCGATCCCAGGACCACTGTGATCATGACCTGAGCCAAAGGCAGATGCTTAACCAACCAAGCCACCCAGGCGCCCTACAACCAGCATTTCTTAAGTGAGAGAGAAAATAGAACATAAACTGAATATATCACACATGGTAACATTAAGCATTTTTTCATGAAATATGTGCTTCAAAAAAATATGTGCTTCAGTTATTATATGTGTGCTGGATCATGATTTTTAAAATGTACTTCTTACTGAGGGTAAAAGTCAAGGAAGTTTGACCTGCTGCTTTAAGCCCTATCCTTTTGTTGATTTAGGTTACCACCAATCTGTGTTCATAGATTTCATTATTTATTTAATGTAGAGTTAAATGCAATTACTTAATAGAATGTAAAACTCTACTTTTTGGTAGTGAAGTCCTTAAAATAGAATAATTTTAATTCTTTCCCTTTTTCATATGGCTGCCAGGAAGCTCAGGTCTATTTTGTTTTTCCCCTGTGTGACTGAGGTCTTCTGTCATAACTGTCACCTCTTTGTATTTACATGGCTCTTCTTCTCTAACCCCTATATCAGTAGTGCTTTTAAAAACTCTTTTGCTTTTCATGTTTAGCTGCTTCTAACCTTTTCCAGAAGTGGACAGGGTGGGCAGGGTTGCTGTTCTAGAGGTTCCACTGACATGGACTGCAATATGAATGAAACCTCTGGGGAGTGGGGCTGTGGATAATAGACATATGTAAAGCCTAAGGGACCATCTTGGTCAAGCCTTTTGCAATATTATGTCAGTCTCCTAGGGTGGCAGCAAAGGGGATGGGGGGAAGCAGCAACTGGAAGATTATGTGAATAATTTCTTCCTGGTGTCAGACCTTTTGGGATAAGTACTAATTTGGTGATGATTTTTACACTCGTGTTTTAAGAAGCAGCACAAAAGCATGGCCTGACAGAACCTGAGCGGGTCCTGGGTGAACTGGGGTGCCAGGAATGTGCTGTTCCCCCAGCAGCTGATGAAAATTCACAGACCAACGGGATAGCAGACGACAGACAGTCCTTGTCGTCGGCGGATAATCTGGTATGTTGGTGATCCTCCTCCTATACAGATGCATTTGGATTTTTACTTTTTTAGAAGATGCATAATTAAATCTGTAGCAGAAGCAGCGAATGAAAACCAGCAGTCCCACTGTCCTGGCCTGATGTGCTTTGTATTCGTAGGTTCCATTCTTGGAATGTGCTACTGTTGGTTATATATAGCATTGTTACTAAAACTTGTTTATTCAGACTTTTAAAAATTTAGATTTCCCGCTCTTTCTCTTCTTAACTCAATATGCGTTCATTACATAAGAATAAGAACATACAGAGAAGGAAAAGTAGGGAAATAAAAGTCATCCATAATCCCCTAACCTAAAGATAACCCTTGTTAACATTTTACTTATATCCTTCTAGATTTTTTCTCTCTCATATTTTTTCCACTTAAATGTAATCAATCACACAACAGACATGCTGTTTTGTAACCTGCTTTTGAAACTTATATATTATGAACATCCTTTCAGACCCATAAATCTGTCTGCCACATTAATTTTTTTAATTGTTGTTTTCTTGAAAATGCTATATGTAAACATTCAAAACCAGGAGAAATATGGTGTTAACATCTTACCTGAACCCACTCTTTGCACCTTTTCACTGGTGTTTCTCAATCTTTTACATTTTTCTCCCCTCGTGCTGCGGCCTTTTGTATATTTATTTTTCTGATGCACCACCTACTTTCATGAATCTTAAAGCCACTGCTAAACTCGATATCTATTTATGTTTATACATGTACCTATGCTTTATACATACAAAGAATAAGATTTTTCCACCCTCCACCCTCCTACCCATCCACCAAGAACCAATTCCTATCCCCATCTTAGTCTGTTTGGGCTGCCATAATAGAACATTAATAGATTGGATGCGTGGCTTATGAATGATAGAAATTTAGCTCTCACAGTTCTGGAGCTGGTAAGTCCAAGGTCCAGGTATCAGCAGTTTGGTGTTTGGTGAGGGGCTGTTTCCTGATTCATAAATGGCTGTCTTCTTACTGTGGCCCAGAGCTTTCTGGGCCTCTTAATAAGGAAACTAACACCATTCATGAGGACTGCACTCTCTTGATGTAATCACCTCCCAAAGGCTCCATTTCCAAATGCCATCACTTTGGGGATTAGATGTCAGCCTATGAATGGGGATGAAGGGGGACGCAAGCATTCAGTCTGCAGCAGTCCCCGTGGGATGGTGTCATCCCCATTAAGAATGCACTTAAAGGGATGTACTCAAATCCATACGAAGGACTCCTGCCTTATATACTAGGGTGTAACTTGCTCTGTTTACTCAACACTATTTTATAGACATCTTTCCACATTAGTACATAAAGACCTAACTAATTTATTTAGTAATCATGTAAATTTCAGTCATATGGATTGCCATAATCTATTTTACAAATTCCTTGTTAGGTTTTTATGTTATTTCAGTTTTATCACAGGAAATAGTTCTATAATGAGCATCCTTATAGATAAATCTTGTGCACATCCTTAATTCTTTCTTTAGGATAAATTCCTACAAGTGATATTGCTGGGGTCACGAGTTGGAAGCTTTAAGGCTTTTGTTCCTTAACATCACATTAGCCTGCTGGGAAGGTAATGCTTGAATCTCTGCCCACCTGTAGGCTATCAGTGCTCATTTCCCCATACCCTCATTAAAACTGGGCAATAGCATTCATTCAAAATTTTGCTAATCTAGTGGGAGAAAGATCCCTCCTTAATAATTAGTAATAAGATTATTTAGGTTAATCTGTCATTTGCATTTCTTGGTGAATTGCTTATTCATGTTTTTTTGCTTGTTTTTCATTTGGGTGGACGGTTTCTGTGTTTCTATAATGAATTAGAAGGACTTTTCGTATGTCGAGCATATTAGTCCTTGTCATATGTTACAAATATTTTTTTAATATAGCTTGCTTTTTTTTAGTTTTAGTGAAGTATATTTTAAAGTGCCTGTCATTTCCCCCCATCTATCCTGCAGTAGTGTTCTTAGAAATACTGTTATCCAAGCTAACATAATTACTTATACACGTGACCCTTAAATAATGCGAGGGCTAGGGGCACTGACCCCTCCGTGCAGCCGAGAATCTGCATGTAACCTTTCACTCCTCCAGAGATTAACTACTGATAGCCTCCTGTTGACAGGAAGCCTTCCAATAGCAGAAACAGTTGATTAACACATATTTTGTATGTGTATTATATCCTATATTCTTAAAATAAACTAGAGAAAAGAAAATCGTAAGGAAAAGAAAATACATTTACAATACTGCACTGATTCATCGAAAAAAATCCAAATACAGATGGACCCATATAGTTCAAACCCGTGTTGTTCAAGGGTCAACTATATTTGTCTTAGATGTGTAACAGTTTAGTGTTTGCTCATTTATCATTTTAAGCCATCCATACCCGCTTTTTGGAGGACAAGGAACAAGGTTTTTAGAATTGCTAAAATGACTCCCCCCTTAGCTCCTAGTTTGACATATTGTCCCCTCCTCCACATTCCTCATTTCCCCATTGAATAACAGAATTTTAAAATTTCATGAGTTAAGTACTTTCCTTATTTTTGAAAAACAGTTCTTCTTTTGTTTTGACCCCTTGATTTTTCTCTTGTTTTCAATCTCAGGAATCAGATGCACAGGGACATCAAGTGGCCACAAGGTTCTCTCACATTCTGCAGAAGGACGCCTTCCTGGTGTTTCGCTCCCTTTGCAAGCTGTCTATGAAACCCCTTGCTGAAGGCCCCCCAGATCCAAAGTAAGTGAACAGCAGTGTGTGACCGTGTGTGACACAGACTGGCCATGTGTGACCCAGATGACCCAGGAGGATCGTGGGGGTTCTGAGAAACCTTAGTGCCCTGTCCCCTAGTTGGTGTGAATGCAGGAATTTACAGCTTTTCAGACTCCTGCTCTCCCAACAGCCCTTTCATAGTGGATTGTCTGCGTGTCTACACCAACCAGGATTTTGCCCAGTGTTGCTTTCCGTGATTTATATGCAAAAAAATAGTTATTATTATTGAACGTGCACCTTCTTCCTGACTTTCCTAACTAATGAATTTAATCTGATTCAGGGTATGCAGAGGCAGAATATGTACAAGCCTCACTGCCCTGCTCTCATGAGAAGCTTCTGCTTCATGGGTACAAATTTAAGTCCCACATTCAACCCAGAGAAGCCAAACCTTTCTTTATAGTGAGCCAGCTACTGCAGGGATGAAAGCGCTTTGGAGCCAGAGAGCCACATTCCCTCCTGGCTCACTTGAAACCACCTTCACAGCCATATGAGTTACTGAACCTCATGTGAAAAATGGGAATGTGGGAAATTGCCTTCCAGGATCAATTACATGAAATGATATCATCACATCCTGAGTATGGGGCCCTGCACTTTATGAATTTTATTGTCACTGTTATTATTGTGTCGCTAACAAAAATCCTCAACTCTTCTGTTGAAGTACAGTGACCATTAAGGAGATGATTTGGGAAAACTTCCTTCTATCCTGCCCTGTGGGTGAGGGTAGAAACATGAGGCAGGTGGATAAAGAGCACTGCTTCCATTGTCCATAAAGATCGAGTAGGACACAGGTTTTAAGTCTCATGTATGATGTAAAGCAACTGGTCCTATTAAGTTAATGCAGAACCAGCTTTCTGGGTCAATTTATACTTACGTTACTCTAGCTAAATACCTATTTTATGGTGGGGAGAGAACAAGGATTATATAAGTCGGCAACTCTTGTCCTCATAGGCCTGCAGATTCCAGGAGGACCCACCTTATGCCATCTGCCCTCACTCTCTTGGCATTTAGGTGCCAGTGACATTTCTTAACTCATTGATGTTCAGAAAATTCTGCTTACTGGTAGAGGAGTGAGGCCTTCTCAAGAAACACACTCTTTAAAATTGAATCATTTAGCACTGTCACCATCTTTCACTTTCTGTGCCAGATCCCACGAGCTGCGTTCCAAGGTGGTTTCCCTTCAGCTGCTCCTGTCTGTGCTGCAGAATGCTGGCCCGGTCTTCAGGACTCACGAGATGTTCATCAATGCAATCAAGCAGTATCTCTGTGTGGCGTTATCCAAAAATGGCGTCTCTTCAGTGCCTGATGTCTTTGAGCTGTCTCTTGCTATTTTTCTTACTCTTCTCTCAAACTTCAAAATGCACTTGAAAATGCAAATAGAGGTATGAGCTCCAAAATGTTTGAGGGGCTTTGTGGGGTTTTTGTTGTGGGGTTTTTTTTTTTTTTTTCGTGTTTTTGTTTGTTTGTTTTTGTATAATGCTTGTCCTTGAAGAGTTAACTCCTGGTGACAGAGCCACCAGGAACTAGACTTACACAGTCTATTTGCTGATACCCCAAAGAAGAACTTTTTAGATTTTATTTATTCATGAGAGAAAAAGAGAGAGAGAGAGAGAGAGAGAGAGAGGCAGAGACACAGGCAGAGGGACAAGCAGCCTCCACACAGGGAGCCCGATGTGGGACTTGATCCTGGGTCCCCAGGATCACACCCTGAGCCAAATGCTGTGCTAAACCGCTGAGCCACCCGGGCTACCCCAAAGAAGAACTTTTTGAATTGAGTGAGAGAATACCTTTTCCTAAAAGTTCCTGCCCCCAAATCTTACATACCTTTCATTTTAACCAAAAGTTTATTTTTTTTAAATAAAGCTTTAATTTATTCATGAGAGAGAGAGGGAAAGAGAGAGAGAGAGGCAGAGACATAGGCAGAGGGAGAAGCAGGCTTCATGCAGGGAGCCTGATGTGGGACTCAATCCTGGAACTCCAGGATCATGCCCTGAGCCGAAGGCAGACGCTCAACCTCTGAGCCACCCAGGCGTCCCTCAACCAAAATTTTGAATCGAGCAGCCCATGTGTTGGGCTCAGTCCCCTGAACATCTTTGTTTAAACTTATAAATTGTTTCAAATAACCTGAATTAGTTGACAAATTAAGAAGTCATTTTCATTTTACATTCCAATCTAGATTTCTGGTTTCTCTCAAAATTGTAACACTGGTCCTCATTTTTGCTTGGCAGCTCTTGGCTGGTTCCTGAGGGGCAGCTGCTCCTCTAAAGGGGCCTGCATCTCTTGCGGGTTGCTGTGGTCCGTCCTTGCTAGCTGTTCGCATGGGAGACCAGGGTTCCAATACTCCTCAGCAAGTGTGTGTGTGCATTGCTCTTTCACTTCTACCCAGCTTGCTTCCCTTGTCAGAGCTGCCTGAGCCTGTGGGGGTTTTGAGCCTTAATTAATTAATTAATTAATTAATTAATTAATTTTTTAAAAGATTTTATTTATTTATTCATGAGAGACACAGAGAGAGAGGCAGAGACACAGGCAGAGGGTGAAGCAGGCTCCATGCAGGGAGCCTGATGTGGAACTCGATCCTGGGACTCCTGGATCATGCCCTGGGCCGAAGGCAGGCGCTAAACCGCTGAGCCACCCAGGGATCTTGAGCCTTAATTAATTAATTACATTTTTTTTTAAGATTTTATTTATTTATTCATAGAGACATAGAGAGAAAGGGAGAGGCAGAGACACAGGCAGAGGGAGAAGCAGGCTCCATGCAGAGAGCCTGATGTGGGACTCCATCCAGGGTCTCCAGGATCACGCCCTGGGCTGCAGGCGGCGCTAAACCGCTGTGCCACTGGGGCTGCCCTTGAGCCTTAATTTAAATGGTATTAATTGGTGTTCCCCTTTGTCTTCATGTGATGTAGGTCTTTTTCAAAGAGATTTTCCTGAACATTTTAGAAACATCAACAAGTTCTTTTGAGCACAGGTGGATGGTCATTCAGACGCTGACAAGAATCTGTGCAGGTATGTTCACTCTGAGTGTGCTCATCCATTGACTTACCCAGAAATGCTCTTCCAAAATCTAGATTGGGACCTTTACCTCCTGCTTTTAGACATCTTTTTTTTTTTAAGATTTTATTTATTCATGAGAGACAGAGAGGGGGGCAGGGATATAGGCAGAGACATAGACTGAGGAAGAAGCAGGCTCCCCATGGGAGCCCAATGTATGACTTGATCCCAGGACCTTGGGATCATGCCCTGAGCCGAAGGTAGATGGTCAACCACTGAGCCACCCATGTGCCACCTGCTTTTAGACTTGTAATGCAGCACTGGAAAAGCCTTACCTTAAAGGCTAATGCTAACCTAATGTCTAGTCCCACTCCACTTATCTTTTAGAGAATGACCCAGCTCAGTCTGGTTTGCCCCTCACTTTGTGGTCCTTGCACAGAAAGTCCCACATCCTGGGAGGCCCCCTAATCCTGCAGAACCAGGATACATGGTCACTCCCCTACAAACTAAGCACTTTGTCAGTCTCCAGCTCCAAGGTTTATCTTATCAATGTACAGTTGCACGGCTATCAACCAGGCCTCTCACTTGTCTGTTATCAAACATAATTTCATAAGTGACACAACTTGAAGAGGTTGATCGGGCAATTATTATCCCTTTCTTAAGAGAGAATGAGTCTTGGAGAGGTGGAGTGAGCAGCTTGAGATACTAGTCAGTGCCGATGCAGGCCTGGGAGGAGAGCATCCTAACTTTAAGTACATCTGACATATGTTTCCTAAAGGAGGTATCTACCTGAGTCAGTGATTTACTGGGAAGCATTTTTGAAAAGGGAATCTCATTTAGTAAGAAAATGTAACTGTTGTGTGTGTTGGATCAGAATTTCTAATATCTGTGTGTTATTTTCCAAGATGCCCAGTGTGTTGTAGATATTTATGTCAACTACGACTGTGATTTAAATGCTGCTAACATTTTTGAGCGCCTCGTAAATGATTTATCCAAAATCGCTCAGGGAAGAAGTGGACATGAGCTGGGAATGACACCTCTGCAGGTAAAAACACTGAAAACCCCCATTTATATTTAAAGTGCATTGGTTTCTGGGTGTTTGGGTAGCTCAGTCAGTTAGGCGTCTGACTCAGTCTCAGCTTAGATCTTGATATCAGGATCATGAGTTCAGGCCTCATGTTAGGCTCTACACCCAGAGTGGATTTTTTTAAGGGTCCATTTTTATTTGAAAAAAAAAAAAAATTAAAGTGCATTCATTTCAGTAAACATTTATTGTGCGCCTCTGTGTGTCAGGCTAGTTCTGTCCTTGATGCTGTGGTACAGCAGTGAATAAAACAATGCATATGAATGTGCACGACTGCTATGGTCATAACTAATTTATAAGCAGACAGTGTAGAAGTAAGCTGTAGAGAAGAATAAAGTAGGGGTAAAGGAGTGCTAGAAATGAGGGTGCTGTCATTTTTAATGGGGTCATGAAGATAGTCTCTCTGAGAAGGTGACATTTGAGCTGAGACCTGGAGGAAGTAAGTTCACTTGCAGTCACCTTTCCAAAGATTATATGAAAACACGATCCTAGGCTCTAGTAAAGCAAAGGAATTTGCTTCTTATCCAATTGCCTCATTAGAATGCCCATGCAGAGAATAGTGTCTTAACCTGAGGTCTCTGAAGGAACTGATCAGAAGATCTAGGAGCTGCCTGGAATTATGTGTAGAATTTTGGTGTGTGGGCATTTTCCCTAGAAGTTCCATAGTTGTCAGATTGACAGAGAGATCTGTACCTCCGTAGATGGTATTTTGAGTCTTAAAATAGTTACATTTCTTTAGGTTATCTGTGATTCACATTCAATTTTTTAAGAAATGCTACTTTTAAAAAAATCAGCATTTTTTTTTATTTGCAGAGTAAGCCTTAAAATAAATGCATTTGTGAGTGTTTGAAGAGTAAGAATGTGTCCAGAATTACTCATTTGTTGCATGATGTAAAATTCTTTTCTCCTTGGGTGGGGAGGGTCACCGGTTTAGACCCTATTGATTTTTAAATTTTATTTATTTTAAGCAATTTTTTTCCTATGATTTTATGTATTAGAGAGTGTACGTGTGCGTGCGCATGCACGTGAGGTGGGAAAGAGGCAGAGAGGGAGGGAGAGAGAGAGAATCCTAAGCAGACTCTGTACTGAGTGCCAAGCCGGACATGGGCCTCGATCTCGTGACCCTGATTTCATGACCTGAGCCACCCAGATGCTCCAATCTATTGATTTTTTTTAAAGATTGATTGATTGATTGATTGATTGAATGATTCATGAGAGACATAGAGAGAGAGAGGCAGAGACACAGGCAGAGGGAGAAGCAGGCTCCAGGCCGGGAGCCCAATGCGGAACTCGATCCTGGGGCTCCAGGATTGTGCCCTGGACCAAAGGCAGGCGCTAAACCACCGAGCCACCCAGGGATCCCCCTCTATTGATTTTTTTAAAAAGGAAAGTGTCTTAAGTGTTTTTTGAATTATACAAGCAATGGATTACTTCCTTTTACAAATGCAGATGACACTTGGGGCACCTGGCTGGCTCAGTAGGTAGAGCATGCAACTCTTGATTTCGGGGTCCTGAATTCAAGCCCCATGTTGGGCATAGGGTTTACTTAAAAAAAATCCAGATAACACTGTTCATTTTAGGAAAGCACATATCTCCTGTTTTTCTACTAGGGTGTTTGTAATGAACCGCATTAGAAATTTTCAGGATTTTTACAATGAGCCCTAAATACTTAGGTCACCTGTTAACTTTTCCTTGGGTTCTATGCTTAATATGAGCACTGAATGTCAGTGACTATCTCTTATTTTCACAGGATTCACTGAGAGTCTCGTATATGTCTGCACTCAGTTTATCTGTTAAGTCTCTGTGCCATGTCCCTTCTGTCCTTTAGGAGCTCAGTCTGAGGAAGAAAGGTTTGGAGTGCCTCGTGTCCATTCTCAAGTGCATGGTGGAATGGAGCAAAGACCTATATGTGAATCCCAACCACCAGACCAGCCTTGGTGAGAGGGCTTGTTGCACCACCGCCTCCATTCACAACGTGACACTTGGGGAAAGTTGGCCTTGTGTCACTGTCTTAGAATTAGCAAAATGCTTTAGTTTGCTGATGACCTTAACGCTTCTGCCTTTTAATCAGTCTGGGAGAAATTAATCAATCTGGGAGAAATAATGTGAGTTATGCTCTAATGTCATATTCCCAAATGGAGAGGCAGTCATTCTGATTTTTTTAGTAATCTCTCCTTCCCTCACCACCTTGAAGCACCATCTTTACAATATACCAGATTTCTCTGTGTAAGTCTGTTTCTGAATTTTCTATTCCATTCTATGGATTTGTCCATTCTTGTATCAATACCATGCTTTTCAGATGCCTTGAGTTCTTTAGTGAGTTCAATACCTGTTAGGGCAGGTCTTCCTCTTCACTGTTCTTCACGTATCATGATTTTTGCACTTCTGTTCTTTCATTTGATTTTTAGAATTAGCTTATCAAATTCCACAATAAAGTAAAATTTTAAGTAAACTACGTGAGTGATAACAGTTTCATACTTATGACTCTTACAGTACAAAGTATATTGTTAACAGGTCTGGAAAAAGGAACCATAGAGCCAGACCTGAGCTCAGATATATCTGTATCCCATCTGTTTATTTGGTTTCCTTTGGTTTCATGTCATTGCAGGTCAGGAGAGGCCCACCGATCAGGAAATGGGGGATGGGAGAGGCCTTGACATGGCGAGACGAAGCAGTGTGACATCCATGGAGTCCACGGTATCCTCAGGGACCCAGATGGCTGTCCAGGATGATCCAGAGCAGTTTGAGGTCATCAAGCAACAAAAGGAGATTATCGAACATGGCATCGAGCTGTGAGTATGACTGCTACTCCAGCCAGATCTCTTGGGGCCTTGGACAAAGCCACATCTTCACTGGGAACCTGTTCCAGAAGGCCATGCTGGTACTTGGCAGCCAAGCCTGACTGGGCCAGGCATAGGGAGTGAGTGAGAGAGTGGGAAAGGCAGATTGAGATTGAAATTTAATAGCTTTGTGTAGTTGCTGCCTGGTCTTTTTATTTTTATTTTACCTAATGCAAGAAATTAAACTAATTTAGGAAATAAAGGAAAGTATGAAGCAAGAATGTTTAATCACTCATAAAATTATTACCTGGAGGAAATCACCATTGGTAATTTTTTTCTAACTATATCTTATGAACAGTTTCAACATAGAATTAACTCTGCGTATTAGCATTATCTGTATATATTTTTGTCTGTACCATTCAAAAATTACACCCATCATAATACCTCAGCCGGGTATCTCAAGAATAAAGACGTTTTCCCATATAAGTGCATGATTATTATTATAAGCATTGGTAAATCTTAATGTGTTTCTTTCCAGCCTTTCACACAGAAAAGTACATAAACTCAGTCTCATATCCTGTCCAACTTTTGAATGATTAGTTAACTTAGTAAATTCAGTTTGTTTGAAAACTTGATGTTATAATGCTTTTTAATTGAAGTGTTGATCTCATTTCTATTCTCCCTAGCCCCACTTCAACCCAGTCTGTTCTCTCCACAGCAGCTAGTCTTCTCAAAACCTAAATCAGTTATCACTCCTCCACCTAAAATCATTCCAGATTTCCCTCTCCTCATCAGGGCCTGATCACCCCGACTGACATCTCCTGCCAGTACTGGAGTCACACGATGTGCTTCAGTCCCTTGAACACCTTGAGCTCTTCTCACCATTGTGCCCTCTGCTCGGAATACTCCTGGGTCTTTTTTCCTCCCTCAGGCTTGGCAAAACCTCTCTTCCTCAAGGAGGCCTTCTGTAGCCGCCTGTCTTCACAGGTGCCAAGCTGCTCTTGCTTGCACCTGATCCATGTCCTTCCTGCACAGCCCTTGCCCCAGTCTATGCTGATGCATAAATAGCATTCTCCAGCGCAGGGCTTGGTAAATAGGAGGTTGAGTTTATCCATAGTGAAGTATGCCTACCTTTAACAGGAAATACAAACAGTACTTACACACTGTCAAAAGAAATCCCAACGAAGGGATCCCTGGGTGGTGCAGCGGTTTAGCGCCTGCCTTTGGCTCAGGGCGCGATCCTGGAGACCCGGGATCAAATCCCACGTTGGGCTCCCGGTGCATGAAGCCTGCTTCTCCCTCTGCCTATGTCTCTGCCTCTCTCTCTCTCTCTCTCTCTGACTATCATATAGATAGATAGATAGATAGATAGATAGATAGATAGATAGATAGATAGATAGATAGATAGATAGATAAGTAAAGAAAGAAAGAGAGAGAGAGAGAGAAATCCCAACGTGGATAGTCTAGAGCTGCCTATTGGCTCTTTACAGATGTCAGAGATCCTGGCTTTTTTACTCTTTCTCTTTCATCATCCCTTTCTTTCTTTTCTTTTTTTGCGGGGGAAAGCGCAGAGGGAGAGAGAAAAAGAGAATTTTTAGCAGACTCCATGCCCAGCACAGCGTCTGACATGGGGCTCGATCTCACAACCCTGAGATCAAGACCTGAGCTGAAATCGAGTCAGATGTTTAACCAACTGAGCCACCCAGGCACCCTTCTGCTTTGCTATCCTTAACACAATTTTCACCTTCATTGTTTTGCCTCATGGTTTAGGGTGACTGCTAGAGCACCAGCCATCACACATATATTAGGGAATAAAGGGGATACTGAAAAAGTATACCTCCCAGCCAAGCCAGCTTTGTTTAAGGATCCTTCCTAGAGGTATTCATACCACTTCTGCTCTTAGATCATAGACCAGAACGTTATCACATGGTCATACTTTGTTTAAGAGAGGCAGAAAAATGTAGTTTTTATTCCAGGTAGTGGTGTGCCTGACTAAACATCGAGGGTTCTTACTATTGGAGAAGAGGAGAACAGATGTTGAGTGACAGCCATCAGACTCTGCTATATAGCTAGGTCAGAAATTAAAGGTGAAATTCAGAGAAGCCACCAGGACACGCAGGACCTTCCTGAGGTGATAGGCAATGATTTGTTTATGCTTCAAATGCCTGCTTTTTTTTATCCTCCCGATTTTGAAATACGTAACCCGTGTCCTGTCTCTTCTTGTAACAGTTTCAACAAGAAACCCAAGAGAGGCATCCAGTTTCTCCAGGAGCAGGGCATGCTAGGAACGTCAGTTGAAGACATTGCCCAATTCCTGCACCAGGAGGAGCGCCTTGATTCTGTAAGACTGGGGCTTGGACGCTTGTGTGTCAGTTTGATCAGGTGATTCTGAGACCTGCCTAGCTTTAGCCTAGAGCGTGGCTGACCCTGAGCGCAGTGGCTATTGTCCACACCCCTGTTTACACCAGTCCTACTTCTTCCTTCGGCCAGCATCACAAAAAGCTTCCCAATGGGAGGGTGTGTACTTGGTAGACGGCGTTAGAACTAGAAGTGTCCCCTGACTACTAGAAACTTCTGGCTGCCTGTCTGAAGTTAACCTCCCTCCTGAGTGTGTACCATCATTCTTTCATCTTTAAGTCTCTTGTGCCTACTCGTCCTTCTTCGTCCGAGACAGGATAGACTAACCCTGGAATGGATGGGTGGGTGGGCAGGTGGGGAGTCACCTAGCTTTTCCAGTAGGCCAGCATGTTCTGGGTGTTGAGAGCAGAGCATTCTGCCTGCCTACTCTGCCTGAAGTGTGTGTTTGCTGTGGGTTCACATATCACAGTTGCCAGATGTGAGTGGGTGTGTATGTTTCAGACCCAAGTAGGTGATTTTCTGGGAGACAGCACAAGGTTCAACAAGGAAGTGATGTATGCCTACGTGGACCAACTTGACTTCTGTGAAAAGGAATTTGTCTCAGCCCTGAGGACGTTTCTAGAAGGTTTCCGCCTACCTGGGGAAGCCCAGAAGATTGATCGATTAATGGAGAAATTTGCTGCGAGATACATAGAGTGCAACCAGGGGTGAGCGCTGTGTTTAAGTTCCTTCCATGTTATTTTTTTGCCTGTCTCAGAGCACTGATCTTAGTTTGGTTGGGAGTTGAGTTTAATCTTCCTAAATCTGTGCCAAACAACTAAAGTTTGTTTCCATGTGCCAGACACTGTGCTGAGGGATTATCTCACGTAAGACTTCACAGATTCTCTTTTTGTTCCACGGAGATTGAGGACCAGAGAAGCTGAGTAACTTGCCCACGTTCATATAGCTAGAGCCTGCGCTGTTAATTTTGATAAGAGTAATATTGTGAGTTGAGGGGAGGCCTTTGGGCACCTCTTCCTAATTCAGAACAACTCCTTGGTTTAATATATAGGGTAGATCTCAAGGATTTGGGTTTTTCTTTGGTTATGTACTGATGAGCAGGTTACAAAAATGAACACATAACTAATAAAACCCACCTAAGTACATGATTTTATCTTGGCTCCTCTTTGGGTGGGTAGTACATGTTTTCGTAGAAAGTGGAAATTAAAAAAAGAGAGCTAACCTTTATTAAATATCTCCTGCGGCACCTGGGTTGGTATAGTTGGTTGAGTGTCCGACTCTTGGTTTCACCTCAAGTCATGATCTCAGGGTCGTGAGATCGAGCGCCATGTCAGATTGTGCTCAGTGGGAAAATCTGCTTAAGATTCTTTTTCCCTCTGCTCCTTGTCCCCCATGTGTACAAACACATGCATGCACATGGTCTGTCTCTATCTCTCAAATAAATTTTTTAAAACAAACACATTTCCTATATGTCAGCCATGTCATCAGTTTTATATACATTTCATTTAATTAATGGTAAGCCTGGGAGTAGTGTCTCTAGTTATTAGAGAGGAAACTGAAGCTCTGGGAGATTTAGCAACCTGTCCAGAGTTAATCAGCTGGTAAGTAGCAGAGGAGGATTGAAAATGGATTGTCTAACTAAAAAGCTCACACTCTTTCCCCTGAGCTTGAAGTGAAAAATGTCTGAATATGCTGTGAACATGATGTAGAAATTGTTCAATAGAGACCTTTTGATAACAGTTTGCTCTCAGGTCAACTTGATATTCATATTAATTGCTTTTAATCCTCCCAAGTGTACAGTGAGCTGTTTCCATTAGATGCATGGAAAACAGAGGCAGCATCTGGTCATTTTAACCCAGTGGACATTAGAATTTCCCGAGAATGGGATGCCTGGGTGGCTAGGGGTTAAGCGTCTGCCTTCAGCTCAGGGTGAGATCCTGGAGTCCCGGGATTGAGTCCCACATTGGGCCCCCTACATGGAGCCTGCTTCTCCCCTGTCTGTGTCTCTGTTTCTCTCTCTCTCTCTGTCTCTCATGAACAAATAAATAAAATCTTTTAAAAAAAAGAAGAAGAATTTCCCGAGAAGGCAGAGATGTTACTTTTTTCTTTTTCTTTTTTTTCTTTAGATTTTTAAAATTTATTTGAGAGAGTGAGAGAGAATACAAGCAGAGGGAAAGGCAGAGGGAGAGGGAGAAGCAGACTCCCCACCGAGCAGGGAGCCTGACTTGGGGCTAGATCCCCAGACCTCAGGAATATGGCCTGAGCCAAAGGTAGACGCTCAACCAACTGAGCCACCCAGACGCCCCAAGATATTACTTACTTTGGACATCTCTCTTGTGTGGATCTGGGGACCCTTGGTCCGTTTCTTTCAGTGGCTAAACATGTTAGATTGCTTCAAGTTGTATGCAGACTTCTTGTTATGTTCTTCAGAGTTTCTCCCTCTCCTTTTGGGGACAATTTGGACAGACTAGTTTTTATAGCTTTAGCCTCGCCTATTTTGAGGCCACGCATCCACACATTTTTGTCTTTTCTTGCCTAAAGCAAAAAAAGTTTGACTTCACCAGCATATTATGTAGAAAAACATGAATATTTTTTTCAAATTTCTGCTGTTCAGCATTATAGTGGGTAATGTAAGCTGTAAGTAATAACTGAATAGCGGTTTTCTTTTCTTTCTTTTTTTTTTTTTTTTTTAAGATTTTTTTTTTTAAGTAATCTCTGCACCCAGTGTGGGGCTTGAACCTACACCTGCAAGATCAAGAGTCACATGTTCTACGGAGTGAGCCAGCCAGGTGCCCCTGAACAGGAGTTTTCATCCTTTTTCTCCCCAGTGCCCAGTACAAAGTAGATGTTCTCAGAAACATAACCAGTGTGAAGCAGCTGAGGCAGAGCTGTGCAAACTCTAAGGGGGCCTCACTCTCCAGGTTGGAGTGTGGGCCTTGGGGCATTTTTGTGCTCTGAGTGCCTCGCTTGCCACACACTAATCCATGGTCTGGCTGTACCTTAAGAATCTTTTTTAAAACTTGACTTAAAAAAAAAAAAACTTAAGGGGCACCTGAATGGCTCAATTAAGCAGCTGCCTTAAGCTCAGGTCATGATCTCAGGGTCCTGGGATTGAGTCCCACGTCAGGCTCCCTGCTCAGTGGGAAATCTGATCCCTGCCCCCCCCCACCCTCCCACCCCCCAACCCCACTCATGTTCCCTCTCTCTCACTGACTTTTAACTGAGTAAATAAAATCTTCCCCCAAGAAACCCTTAAAACTGGGATCCCTGGGTGGCGCAGCAGTTTAGCGCCTGCCTTTGGCCCAGGGCGCGATCCTGGAGACCTGGGATCGAATCCCACGTCAGGCTCCCGGTGCATGGAGTCTGCTTCTCCCTCTGCCTGTGTCTCTGCCTCTCTCTCTCTCTCTCTCTCTCTCTGTGCGACTATCATAAATAAAAAAAAAAAAAAAAAAAAAAACCCTTAAAACTGCTTTATCAGAGAAACTTAAAACCTGACATGATTTCTTAATTAGCTTTTTCTACACTCAGGGTCATTAGTTATTATTCGATGATGGTGAAAGCATGAATACTCTTGACTAGTTTGGCATCACGTGGAACAATTGGTCTGTGTTCAGTGAATCGTGTCTCCATTATAGCTGTTTCTCTGCATGTTCTTACATCTGGAACCTTCTCTTCCAGGCAAACCCTGTTTGCTAGTGCTGACACTGCGTATGTCTTAGCATATTCAATTATCATGCTAACCACAGACTTGCACAGCCCTCAGGTAAAATATTTGAACAAATTATATATTGTAGTGGGTAAATAAGGAGTTTTTTGGGGGGCCATTAGATGTTTTCTAAATGGTTTTTAATTTTTTAAAATTTCAGGTAAAAAATAAAATGACGAAAGAACAATACATTAAAATGAATCGGGGTATCAATGATAGTAAAGATCTACCAGAAGAATATCTCTCAAGCATCTATGAAGAAATAGAAGGCAAGAAAATTGCCATGAAAGAAACAAAAGAACATACGATCGCAACCAAATCTACTAAGCAGAGTAAGGTCTAATGACAAATTATTTCCATTCTAATTTTCAAGGGTATCAGATTGCATGATTAAGTCCCCCAATGATAAATTTAATTTGCGTAACTAGATACCTGAATAGTAAATGTGTTTAAATTATTGTGATTATGTTGATTCTCTCATAATTATAACCATCTTCTTGCTAGATTTGTGATTAGCTACAAGAAGGAATTTAAAATGAGTAATCAAAAAAAAAAGGAGTAATCTAAGAGCTAAATTATCCCCACAAAATATTCCTTAAGACTGCTTTAATGGCAGTGGTGATAGTGCCAACCTTGATGAGAATTCTGTAAGGGAAGGCCCTGTGGCACTATTGGTTTCAGCAGAGTGCAGAGATTTAGAGCACAAGCTGTAGAGCCACACTGGATGCGGGCATGTCCCACCTCCACTACTTACTGGCGATATGTCCCTGGGCAAGGTGCTGAGCCTCCCTGTGCCATATTTTTTCTTCAGTAAAATGGTCATATTTGGAACACACTCATAGAGGACCTCAGGAGGATTTGTGACTTGATCATAAATCTTTTAAAACTGTGCCTAGCCCATAGCGAGCACTCAGTGGGTGCCAGTGGCTGCTGTTAGACTCTCATTTCTTTGTAGGCGTAGCTAGTGAAAAACAGAGACGGCTGCTGTACAACCTGGAGATGGAGCAGATGGCTAGAACAGCAAAAGCTCTGATGGAGGCTGTGAGCCATGCGAAAGCTCCATTCACAAGTGCCACTCACTTGGACCACGTCCGGCCAATGTTCAAAGTGAGTATCTTGAGAAACGAGGACCTGGTTCGTCCTGATTCTGCAGGTGCCCAGCTAGAAGCTAACCAGTGACTTTATCATAGTGAAGAGGGAGGGGAGAGGAGAGGCCAGGTCTGGGTGCTTCTGTCTGAATAGTGACTCAAGTGAGTCCTTCCCAAAAGCTTTTTGATGATACAGAGGATGTACCAGCCGCAGCTAAGTGCTAGATTGCTGTGGCCTCCACAGTCAGAATGGCTGGTTTGAATCTTGCCTTTGCCACTTTATAGCTCTGTGATCTTGGTCAGCTTATTCAGTCTCTCTCTCTCTCTCTGTGTTTATCACCTGTAAAATGGGCCAAACACAGGATTGTGGTTGGGGCTGCTGGGGGATTGAATGAATTAAAAATCATTCAGGCAGAAGAGATTATTTTATTTTGACCTTTCACCTCTGGCCTCAGGGTTATTAGTTTACCAGATGAAATTAATTGGAAGTAAAAGACAGTATCCTGAAGTCTATTTTTAAAATGTCTAGAAAAGACACAGGCTTAATAAACACAGCACATAATTTTTCTCTAAGGTGTTTTTATTACTATAAATATCCTGTCAGTATCCTGTTAGTTAATAATTTCTAGATTTTTGTGAACCTTTATTTCCAGGGAATTCACAGGAAAATTGGAGGAAAAGTAAAGTCTAAATAATTTTAATTAGGAACCTTTCAATAAACTAAGTTTATAGACTATAAATTGCATGTAGGTTTTATGTGCCAATCTCTGATTGGCAACAGCTGCCTGCTGCACTGTGCAAAGAATTTTCTTTTCTTTTTCTTTTTTTTTTAAGAAGAATTTTCATGCCCTGAATAGACTCAGGAGGGAGTGGGCTCTCTAGTTGATGAGTAATGTCTGCCATGAGCCCAGGGGGATGTAGTGGTGGCACTAGCCACGTATCTATCTACCTTCCTTTTGTATTGAGCTAAATTTTTAAAAACTATGCCTAGGAGCATATTTATAGTGATATATTTGACCATAATCTAGGAAGAATTAACTTATTTATTTTTAAAGATTTTATTTATTTTTTCATGATAGAGGCAGAGACACAGGCAGAGGGAGAAGCAGGCTCCATGCAGGGAGCCTGATGCAGGACTCAATCCCAGGACTCCAGGATCATGCCCTGGGCCAAAGGCAGGCACTAAACCGCTGAGCCACCCAGGGATCCCCCGGAAGAACTATTTTATATTGTGAATGGAGTAGATTGAAATCAAAATAACAGTGAACTTGGCATCCTGGCTGTGCTCATAACTAACAGTATGCCCTCTCAGTGCTCTTTCCATGTTAAAATTCTAGACATTATTGAAACCTTGCTTCCTTCCAGTTGGTCTGGACGCCGCTGTTGGCAGCCTACAGCATCGGACTGCAGAACTGTGATGATACAGAGGTGGCCTCCCTGTGTTTGGAGGGCATCCGATGTGCAATCCGGATTGCCTGCATCTTTGGAATGCAGGTGAGTGGACGTCAGTGAGGCTCCAGAGATGCTGGTAGTCTGTGTTCTTTCAGATTTGGCAAAATTTAAAAACTATTAGACATTTCCAATTAGCCAAAAAGTCTCAGCAAAATATCTACTCTTGCCTGCTAAGAGGAAGACTACATATTTGTGCCTAACAATAGCCTCATTAGGGGGAAAATTGGAGATTTGAACTGTAACCTCCTTTAGTGGGTAGGTGAGGTCTAAGCTATTTGATTGGATTTGGCAAAACAGACTTCCTATTCATCTGCTTAATTTGCCTGCCCGAGTGCTAAGATACTACTTTTCCTTTTAAGATCACCTTTTATTATAATTTCCTTTATTTCCACGTCTTTTCTGGGAGAAACCATATATTGCAAAATGAGTATGTCTGTAGACTTTTGAATCTTGAAAAACTCAAGCAACTAAACAAAATAGAATTCTCAGATTCTTAGGAAATTAGGAGGCTGTTGGTCCTATGCACCACTTCCTAAGAATTTGCACCCATTTATTTTGAAAAACTCAGATCTTCTATTCTTGTTCATTTTACAGTTAGACTTTTTCTTCTGTACCAAGACCATAGGCTTTGACATCAGACGCCCTGGGTTGCAGAACCCAACCCTGCTACTTCTCTAGCCACGTGACATTGGGCCAGCTAACTCCCCTCTAAGACACCCTTGGTCTCATTTACAGAATTCAGAAAATAAGCCTACCTTGCAAGATTGTTGCAGAAATTCGAGTGTGTGTGTTTGGCGGGGGGGGGGGGGGGGGGGGGCAATCTTAGCATTCAACAGATTCCTCTGCTACTCCCTCCAGAGGGAATAGAACCCAGAATTTAAGTTTGAGGTCAGCTGCAAAGGAGCGAGCCGGCTCTCACCCATGTAGTGTATAGGGATGTTCCAGTAGCAGGAGGACACCAGCACGGAATCACTGGTGTGTTGATGTGTGTGAAGCCTGTTAGGTGATGTGTGTACAGATGTCCAGAGCCCAGTGCACACACAGTCCCATAGATATGCAAACGGTCATGCTAAGGGTGGAATCTCAGCGTGCTCTCTTGTTTGGGTTCTGTTGCAGCTGGAGCGAGATGCCTATGTTCAGGCTCTTGCTCGCTTCTCCCTGCTGACGGCCAGCTCCAGCATCACAGAAATGAAGCAGAAAAACATCGACACCATAAAGACGCTCATTACAGTGGCGCACACCGATGGCAACTACCTTGGGAATTCCTGGCATGAGGTGTGTTTCCTTTGAAAGCCTGGTAAATGCCTTTTCTTAGGAGGACTCCAGTATTCCTGTGACTCAGTGTCCATCTGCTCTCTTTGGTCAGTTACTTGAGTCAAGCCTAGCTTTAACTCTGGGTTTTCCTTTATCCACAAGTCCTCACAAATCTGAAAGTCAGGTTCTGGGACTGTGGTGGGTATGTTCAGATGCACCACCTCACAGAGCGACCCCATCCCCAGCAGCTCATGTTCACACAGTGCACTTCTGCAGCTTTGTTTTCATGGGAGCACATCAACCTGAGCCCTGATGCACCTCCTGGGGGCTCGTAATGCCACCACATAGATTTAGAAAAAGCTGGGAGCCTGATCTCTCTCCTAGTTGAATCTAAAGAGAAATTTTCAACATTTACAGTAAGCCACTAAGGAGATTGCTGGTGGGTTTATGTTTCTATTTACACAGTATTCTAAGGTTCTCACCTAGGATAATTATGTGTATAAATGTGTTCAAAAAGTCATTCATTGAAATTTTAGTTGTTCTAGGGAAAAGATTTAATTAGAAACAGCCTAGATATCCCAGCAATGAGGGATTGTTCTTTTTAAAAAAAAAAAAAAAGTGTGGTACACCATTCCTTAGGGTATTTGAAATAATGTTGCTGAAAGGAGGGACAGCCAGACATATGTGTTCCCCAGTGGAACCCCAGTACCACCTATGAGATGTTTCTGCCACAAACTCAAACTTGAATCAGTTCAAGCCTGTGCTGCAAATTTATAGGGAATCTAGGGGACAGAAGCACATGCTTTTTTTTTTTTTTTTTTTTTTTTCTTTGAAGCACATGCTTTTAAATGGTATCATGAGAATGCAGTTTATAAACTCTATGAGATGAAAGCCACCCCACTCTGCCGGCACCACACCCAAGTGAATGACCAGACTCTTCACCAAATAAATGACAAGAAATAAATGGAATAGGGACCTATGGATTGAGAAAGACTTTTTTTCTTATTTGGGTTTTTTTTTTTTTTTTTTTTTTTGGTTTTTGGTTTTTGAGAAAGACTTTAGAGAAAAAAATTAAAGATGTTATAAAAATGATCTTGGATTGTGGAAAGGTAGTCACAGTATATGAAGTAAAAATTCATTCTGAACTTACACAGAGAATGAGACTTGAACGGATAAAAAAAAATGTTAACATCCTGAGTAATAGAACTATGCAGGTGATTTAGTTCTGCTTTTTTTTCCCCTTCAATTACATTACCTGATTTCTCTGGTGTCTACACATATATTTCTTCTTGCTTTAGAGAGAAAACTGAAAGAGTAGAGGTGAGTGTGTGCAGAGTAGTGGGGACCGTGCATGCCTAGAGGGGAAATGGCTGCCTCCTCCCCCATGGGGTCAAGTTCTTAAGGAGAAAGGCCCAGAGCTGGACTGCTGGGGTCTGGTGTGGGATGCGGGTTCCTTAGTCCCATGACAGCATGGGCATGCCAGGAGGTACAGGGAGGTCCTATGCCAGGCTCAGAATTGCATTTGGCAGGTGTTGAGGGCTCTGTAGGTGTTAGCCATCCTCCTCCTGCTCATTATCGTACATACCTTTGTTCCCTTCCACCCAGATTTTCCTTTTCCGTCACAACCCTGGAGTTTTCCATATTAGAAAAGACAGAGATGGGAAAAAAAAAAAAAAAAAGATGAGGGATCCCTGGGTGGCGCAGCGGTTTGGCGCCTGCCTTTGGCCCAGGGCGCGATCCTGGAGACCCGGGATCGAATCCCACGTCAGGCTCCCGGTGCATGGAGCCTGCTTCTCCCTCTGCCTGTGTCTCTGCCTCATTCTCTCTCTCTCTCTGTGACTGTCACAAATAAATAAAAATTTAAAAAAAAAAAAAAAAAAAAAAAAAGATGGAGGTGTATGGGGTGGGGGGAGGGGGAAGGCTGGTTACTTTGGTTTTGGTTCTTCAAGTTATCTCTGTGCCCAGGGTGGGGCTCAAACTCAGGACCCCAAGATCAAGAGTTGAGTGCTCCACCAAATGAGCCAGCCAGGAACCGTTTGGTTATTGTTGTTGTTGCTTTGTTTTGTTTTTAAGAAGCAATACCCTGTTTTCTGAGGAGTCACAATAGGTAGTGGATCAATAAATAGCTGTTTTCTCTCATAGAACTTTTTTTCACCTGGGAGGCATGATCTATGTGGGGTTCCTGCTGGTTGCCAAGTATCTAGCAGCACCTAAAAATGTTAAAATGAGTTACCACCTATTTGATGGTTAGAAACCTTCAGAAATCAGGCTGGAGCCAAGAAGTCCTCGCCCTAAATTGTTGACATACTTGAGACTCTGGCACGTTCTCACCTCTGGAAAAGAAAAAGAGTTAAAAGCAGTTTACTGGTAGTAGTTTAGTAGTATCGTTGTATGTGGAGCAGTCCAGGGAGGCCTTTTCAGTCAACAGGGAGTTTATAAGTAACAATACCAAGCAATGCTCAGCGACATAGTAGACTCCCATACTCTGAGATTGGATTGTAAGATCAACACGCAAGGTAGTTTAAAACTCAGCTTTAGGGATCCCTGGGTGGCGCAGCGGTTTGGCGCCTGCCTTTGGCCCAGGGCACGATCCTGGAGACCTGGGATCGAATCCCACATCAGGCTCCCGGTGCATGGAGCCTGCTTCTCCCTCTGCCTATGTCTCTACCTCTCTCTCTCTGTGACTATCATAAATGAATTAAAAAAAAAAACAAAAAACTCAGCTTTAGTCAGAAGTTGCCATGAAAATCCCCCAAGAAGGGTTTACCTGGAGATCTCCATGCTATCCCTCGGTAAGTTTCTGGCAGGTTTTCCTCCAGTAGAAGTAGGGATTAATTTCTATTTCTTCAGATAAGCTGCAGTCGAGAGAAGGCTTGTGTATAGGTATATATTCTTCTCAAACCCAGAATGACCCCATGGGGCCGGAAGGTTCAGTGTTTTTTTCCAACTGCACACCCATTCCCGGGCATGTCCTCATTTAGTCAGTTAATCGAATAATAATCACCAGCTGGGTGCTGGGGATTCAGCAGTGAATAAGACAGAGTTCATGCCCTGTTGGTACTTAAGGCAGAGAACAAGCAAATATATGGCATAATGTCAAAAAGTGGTAAATGCTAACGGGGGTTCGGGAGCGTGACCAGGGAGGGGATGGTGGTGGAGAGAGTATGCGTGCCATCTCAGGGACATGTCTGAGCTGGGACTTTAGGCTGGGAGTGAGCCATGGGGAAGAGTATAAGCAGCATGTTCTAGGCATAAGGAACAGCAAGTACAAAGGCTCTGGGGTAGGAAACATGTCAAGTTAACGGAACAGCAGGGAGGCTAGTGTTTTGTGTCTGTGGAGTTGAGTACAAAGGAGGTGAGGAGGCTAAATCAGACCAGATGGTGCACTTACTGGGTAATATGGTGGGTGGGATTCTCTGCTCCAGTCAAACAGCTTGTCTTTCTCAAGCACTTATCACATTTGCATAATTAAACATCTATATAGCAAACTCCCATTGTACCAGCTTTTTTTTTCTTTTTTAGGATTTTATTTATTTATTCATGAGAGAGAGAGAGAGAGGCAGAGGCAGAGAAACAGGCAGAGGGAGAAGCAGGCTCCATGCAGGGAGCCTGATGTGGGACTTGATCCCGGATCTCCAGGATCACACCCGGGGCTGCAGGCGGCACTAAACCACTGAACCACCCAGGCTGCCCTATACCAGCTTTTCTTTTGGTTATTTTCTCTTTTCCTTTTTAATAGTTTGGGGAGAAAAAAAAAAGTAAAGTCTGTCTTCTAGGCCTGCATTTGGTGGGTTGCCTAGCCAGGACTAGGCAACCCACTCTGAGACCTTCAGATTATTCTTACCTGAAAAGCTCTGTGTTTCAGAGAGCTCTCAAATGACCAGGATTGCGGTGACCTTTTCAGGCCAGATACGGGAACTCATTTATCATGCATTTTTTCCACTAGATCTTGAAATGCATCAGCCAGCTGGAGCTGGCTCAGCTGATAGGAACCGGTGTGAAAACCCGCTACCTGTCTGGATCTGGGCGTGAAAGAGAAGGGAGCCTGAAGGGCCACACATTGGCAGGAGAAGAGTTCATGGGCCTTGGCCTTGGTAAGACACCAGGCCCCACGGCTGGCCTTCACGGAGTCACAAGTTAACCGGAATGAAACACTTCTTGTCTCAGCAGGACTGTCACGCAAACCATCTCTTCCTTGTGTGCCAGCTGACAGTATGTTTATTAATGGAAGTGGAAGTGTTGCTTTGGCTCTCTTAACTGTGATTAAACTTGAGTAAATGCCTATTTTATCAAAATCAGCAGGGTGCATTACTTTTCTTTCTATCCATATAACTGTACTGGGGGGAGAAGCCATTTGCTATAGAAAGGCTGCAGCTTTAGTACCTAGTATTAGAGGAGTGGGTATGAGTATTTCTAGATTTTTATAAGTAGATTCAACATCTCTTCCATGTTCATTCTCATGAAAGTAGTTATTTCTCACTCAACTGAGAGACCCCCATCAGTGATATAGCAGTAAATAAGGCAAACACATGTGCCAGACTGCATTCTGAGCACTCAGTTCATACATTTTAACTCATTTAATCCTCTTAACAATACAGTGAGATTGGCAGTATTATCTTCCCCATCTTGTAAATGAGGAAGGTGATGTTGGGGTGAAGTGACCCTGAGCAAGACCACGCCTCAGAAAGTGACAGAGGCAGGTTGCAAACCCAGGCTCTCAGCAGAGGGCAGGCTCCTAGGTCCCACATACGCTTTTTGAATAGTACAGGGTAATGGTTAAAAGCACAGACTATGAAAGGAGAAGATTGTAATAGCACCTGCTTCTTAGGATGCATGCAGGGATGGCTGGAGTGAAATCCTAGAAAGTGCGCCGGACATTCAGCAGGTATAAGCCATCCCATCTTCAGGAGCCCAGAGTTAGTGTTGCTTAATTTGTATGTGTTCTCCTAAACATAGGCATTCAATACAATAAAAATGTGAAAGAATATTAAGAAAGGGAGGTGGTGCTAGTAAGGGAGCTTGTATTTTAAGAATAAAAATGTACTTTAAACACCAAATGCCAAAACCTACATTTAATTTTATTCTATCATCAGTTGAGGGTATTTTGTTTTGTTTTGCCTGCAAACCATTTCCTTTTTGTCTCTTGTCTCTGCATATTGATGCCACAGAATACTTTGCTGTAAATACTTGGCTGTTTCTGAAGCAATGTTGATTTTGTGCATTGCATTTCAGGTAATTTGGTGAGTGGTGGAGTGGATAAAAGACAGATGGCCAGCTTCCAGGAGTCTGTTGGTGAGACCAGTTCCCAGAGTGTGGTTGTAGCTGTAGACAGGTAATTCTGTTCTCCAGTGAAGCTGGAATATCTGTCCAGTAGCTTGGCACATCCTCTGTGTATTTAACGGATTCTTAATCTATTTGACTCTTCTAAGTGTTGTGAGCTCTAGATCACTCGAACTAGGAAGTAGCACATGTGATCCACAGCTACTAATAGCCTTCGTGTTCATTTGAATTTGTGACCTCTTAAAAAAATTATAACTTTAAGGTTGTGACCAAATCTTGTCAAAAATGAGTTTTTGCTTGTGCTGATGTTTTAGATTACCTTGTTTCCTTAATAGAATTACTTATTAAAAAATTTTAAGTAGAGTTTAAGATGTAAAGCCTATTGTGAGTGTGAGGTGGCCACATTGATTGGATTTCTTTTTCCTCAGAACCTTTCCCTGATACCTGTTTACTTAAAACTTGACCTAAATATGAGAAATATAGGTATTCTTATTTGAAGACATTCATTAGGTACCAGTGCTTAAAATACACATTTTCTAAAATGAATAAACTCGTGAAAAGTACCCTTGAATAATCATGTACACTGTTTATGTGGTTAATGACCTATCCCATGGCATTAAATACAGTGTTGAAATGATAGCAGTATAGAATTTGGGGCAGTGTTTGTATTGTTCTCAGAACAATCCTCTTAGTATTTAAAACTCTTTATTAGTGTATTTTGATTACCTTGTTCCTTTTGCTTCCCTCCAACAGAGATATTTGTCTGTAACATACTTTTGATGGGTTTTCCCCACATTTTCCAGTTAGGTTTAGGCCAAAAGTACAAAATGTTTACTCTTCCATGAACTATACATATTTCTTTTCCGTTACTCTGACCCATCACCATTTTGTGTGCTATTACATTTTTTTAAATTGAGATACAATTCACATACCATCAGATTTATTCTTTTTTTTTTTTTTTAAGATTTTATTTATTTATTTGACAGCACAAGGAGACAGAGAGACAGACAGAGGGAGAGGGAGAAGCAGGGTCCCTACTGAGCAGGGACCCCAATACGGGACTCAGTCCCAGAACAGTGGGATCATGACCTGAGCCAAATACAGATACTTAACCGACTGGGTCATCCAGGTGCCCCAAGATTTATTCTTTTAAAGTGTACAATTCAGGTGGCACCTGGGTGGCTCAGTCGGTTAAGCATTGACTTTTGATCTCAGGGTCATGAAATCAAGCCCTGCATCAGTTCCGCACTGTACAGGGCATCTTCTTGAAATTCTTTTTCCTCTCCCTCTCCTTCTGCACCTCCCCTCTCTTGCAAACGTGTACACTTTCTCTCAGATAAATAAATATATACCTTTACAATTCAGTGGGTTTTAGTATATTCGTAGTTCTGTGGTCATCATCACTATTGAATTTCACTTGGTCTTAGCCAAAAGGCTGAAAAGCAATTCCACTGAATTTCATAGCATTTTAATCACCGCGTACTTATTATCAGTCACTCCCCATTTCATCCCCTGCCAGTCTCTGTGGCCATTAATCTTCATCGTGTCTATAGATTTGCTGATTCTAGCCATTGTCAGATTGTCCATTTCTCCCTTTCAGTTTTATCTGTTTTGTCTTGTGATTTTGGAGCTTTGTTGTTAGATGCATATATGCTTTTTTTTTTTTTAACAGATTAAACCTTTTGTGTTTTAAAATGTTCTTTGTCTCTAGTAATGATTTTTCAGTCCTTTGTTTTAATTGGTACAGCCATCCCAGTTCTCTTTTGGTTACTTTTTGATATGCTATTTCTTTTTTATTCTTTTACTATCAATTTACTTGTGTCTTTGACTCTAAAATGAGTCTTTCTAGGGACTCCTGGCTGGCTCAGTCAGTAGAGCATGCAACTCTTGATCTCAGAGTCATGAGTTCAGGCCCCACATTGGGTATAGAACTTACTTTTTAAAAATAATAAAATAGGGATGCCTGGGTGGCTCAGCAGTTGGGAGCCTCCCTTCGGCCCAGGGCATGATACTGGGGTCCTGGGATCAAGTCCTGCATTGGGCTCCCTGCAGGGAGCTTTCTTCTCCCTCTGCCTGTGTCTCTGCCTCTCTCTGTGTCTCTCAAAATAAAGAAAATCTTTTTAAAAGTAATAATAAGGGGCTGCCCCGGTGGCTCAGTGGTTTAATGCCACCTTCAGCTTGGGGTGTGATCCTAGAGACCTGGGATCGAGTCCCACATCGGGCTCCCTACATGGAGCCTGCTTCTCCCTCTGCCTATGTCTCTGCCTCTCTCTCTGCCTCTCTCTCTCTGTGTCTCTCATGAATAAATAAATAAATAAATAAATTTTTTTAAGAGAATAATAAAATAAAAGCAAGGCTCTTTAGACAGAAGATGGTTGGATCATGTTCATTTTAGTCCATTCCACCAATCTCTTCCTTTGTATTAAAATGTTTCATCTATTTAATTGCTGATGGGTAGAATTTAGATCTGCTTCTTTTTCTTTTTTTATAAATATGTTATTCCCCCATTCCTTCCTTATTACTACCTTATGTGTTAAGATATTTTCTAGGGTACCATTTTATTTTCCTTGTTTCTTTTACTGTATTTTTTGAGTATTTTTCTTACTGATTACTTTGGGGATCATGATTAATAACATCTTAACTTTTAACATTCAACTTTGAATAATGTTCATGTAATTTGAATAGTACGAAACATTGGCTCCTGTACAGCTCCATTCTCTGACCTCTCCTTTGTGCGGTCACCATACAAGTTATATGTTTCCACATATTTGCCTATCAACACAGATTTAGGATGATAACTTTTGCCATCCTCAAGTCAGATAGATAAAATGAATTACGAACAACAAATATGTATTTCCCTAGGCACCTTTACCAGTACTTTTTACCTCCTCAGATACTTTTGCATTATTGTCTATCCTTTCAAGGAGAACTTTAGTATTTCTTGTAGGGCAGATCAAGTTAGCAATGTTATCTCAGGGTATTTTAGTCACTCCTTCATTTTTGAAGGTTAGTTTTGCTGCATATAGAATTCTTGGTTTATAGTCTTTTTATTTCAGCACCTTGAATATTATATTCCACTGCCTTTTAGCCTCTGTTGTTTGTGAAGAGAAATCAGTGCAGTGATGAGTCTGCTCTCTTACTACTTCCAATATTCTCTCACTCCCTGGCTTTCAACATTTTGGTTATTATATGTCTGTATGTAGATCCCTTGAGTTTATCTTATTGAAATTTATTGAGCTTCTTAGAAGTGTAGATTGTTGTTTTTCCTCAAATTAGGGAAGTTTTTAGCCATTATTTCTTCAAAAGTTCTAGCTTGGCATCTGGGTGGCTCAAGTGGTTGAGCATCTGCTGTTGGTTCAGGTCATGATTCTGGGGTCCTGAGATCGAGTCAGGACCCTGTGTCTGCCTGTGTCTCTGTCTGTCTTTCTCTGTGTCTCTCATGGATAAAAAAATAAAATCTTTAAAAGAAAAAGTTCTGGGGATCCCTGGGTGGCTCAGTGGTTTAGCACCTGCCTTCGGCCCACAGCATAATCCTGAAGTCCTGGGATCAAGTCCCACATCGGGCTCCCTGCATGGAGCCTGCTTCTCTCTCTGCCCCTCCCCCCCGTATCTCTCTGTATCTCTCATGAATGAATAAATAAAATATTTTTAAAAATAAATAAACTTTAAAAAATAAGTAAATAAAAGAAAAAGTTCTTCTAGCCTCTTTCTTTCCTCCCTTTTTAATACTCCTCTTACGTACATATCTGTATACTTGGTAGTGTCTCACAGGTCTGTGTGAGGTTGTCTTTTTTTTTTTTATTCTTTTCTATCTTCTTTCATCACATTGCATAATATCCTTTGACCTGTCTCCAAGTTCACTAATTCTTCAGTCAGCTCAGAACTGCTCTTGAGCCCCTCCAGTGAATTTTTCATTTCAGCTTTATAATTTTCAACTCTAGAATTTGCCTGGTTATTTGTTATTTTTTAGAATATATTTATTGGGGTGCCTAGGTGGCTCAGTGGTTGAGCGTCTGCCTTTGGCTCAGGTCATGATCCCGGTATCCTGGCGGGGGGCCCTGTGGGGAGCCTGCTTCTCCCTCTGCCTATGTCTCTGCCTCTCTCTCTCTCTGTCATGCATGAATAAATAAAATCTGGCAGCCCCGGTGGCGTAGCGGTTTAGCGCCGCCTGCAGCCCAAGGCGTGATCCTGGAGACCCTTGATCCAGTCCCACGTCAGGCTCTCTGCATGGAGCCTGCTTCTCCCTCTGCCTGTATCTCTGCCTCTCTCTCTCTCTCTCTCTCTCTGTCTGTCTCTCTGTCTCTATGAATAAATAAATAAAATCTTTAAAAATATTAAGTAAATAAATAAAATCTTTTTAAAAAATACATCTATTTAATATTCTCTATTTGTGAGACATTGTTCTTCAGTTCTTTGAACAATCTTAAGATAACTAACTTTAAAACTTTAGTCAGTTCAGTATCTGGTCTCCTTAGGGACAGGATCTGTTGTTTTTTGCCTGTGAACAGGCCATCGTTTGTTTCTTTACATGTCTTTTTGGTTAAAAACATATTTTAAGGGCAGCCCCGGTGACGCAGCAGTTTAGCGCCGCCTGCAGCCCGGGGTGTGGTCCTGGAGACCTGGGATCGGGTCCTGCGTCGGGCTTCCTGCATGGAGCCTGCTTCTCCCTCTGCCTGTGTCTCTGCCTGTGTCTCTGCCTCTCTCTCTCTCTCGCTATGAATGAATGAATGAATAAATAAATAAATCTATCTTTAAAAAAACTGATATTTTAAAAAACACTGTAACAGGTTTAGATGTCCGGTTGCCCACCACCCACCTAGGGTTTATTGTTGTTGTCATTACTGTTTGTTTGTTAAATGACTTTCCTAAACTGTGTAAAGTCTGTATTCTTTTTGCATGTAGCCAGTGTCTCTGCTCCTTGGCTTTAGTGATCAGCTAAGAATTGGATAGAGACTAAGCACCTGGCTGGCTCAGTTACTTAAGCATCAAACTTTTGATTTTGACTCAACTCATGATCTCAGGGTTGTGAGATCAAGCCCTACATCAGGCTCCATGCTTAGCATGGATTGGCTCAAGATTCTCTCTCTCTCCCTTTCCCCCTACTACTACCCTCACCACTCACACTCTTAATTAATTAATTAGTTAATTAATTAAAATCTTTTTAAAAAAAGAATTGGACAAAGATTTCCTGAAATGCCTGGGACTATTACGTCCACCAGCCTTTGCTGAGGAGTTTCCATGTACGTTTTGGGGTGCCCCTTTGATCCTCAGACAGTTTAAAACTCCACCTTTGCCTTCATTTCTTGCTTGTGTGACACCTTAAGGCCAGCTAAAGATGAGAACTTAGGGCCTTTTCATGTCTTTCCTGGGTGTGTGCAAAGCCTTATACATGTTATCGCAGTCTAGATTGCCAGGAATATGATGGAGCTTTTTAAACCCTCCTGTGGGTGTCTCATTCCCAGCCTTTCCTTTAAGTTTTTGACCAGGTCCTGTTTGTCCCAATTGTGACTGCCACCTCGGGTAGCTGCAGCATTCAGCATTTACTACAGATGGCTTTTAATAAAAGCCTCAGAGAAAAGGCTGTTTGTACTGAATGAGGTCTGAGTTAAAGACAGATCTTGGAAATGGAAGTTCCCTGGGTACTGCCAGGCAGGTCAAATAGTGTCAGTTCTCAGAGACTGGTGTTTTCGGGGGAAATCCAGGACTGTTGTTTTCTCTCCTATGGAGCTAGCTTGCGGGTTTCACAGTTACTGTGACTTTCAAAGCTGTTGGTTTTCAATACTTTTATGGAGCAGAGAAGACACTAATGGAAATAGGCCAACTTAAAATATCATAATGATCTCTATTCATACCAAGATCTAGCCATTTTTCTTGAATAAACATTTTATTTTTTATTATTTTTTTTAAAGATTTTATTTATTTATGAGAGACTGAGAGAGGCAGAGACATAGGCAGAGGGAGCCTGATGTGGGACTCGATCCCAGGACTCCAGGATCACGCCCTGGGCTGAAGGCAGATGCTCAACCACTGAGCCACCCAGACGTCCCTTGAATAAACATTTTATTTATCAGCCTTTGGTTATTTCCAGAGTTCAGTCCTAAAAGAATTGGTTTTGGTTTGGTTTTGTTTTGGGTTTTTTTTGCTAGTATTTTTTGTTCATTTTACTGAAGAGCAGCTTTTTGGAGGCACTCACTCTCACTGTTGTGACATCACATTCTGTTACATTTTAATCTCCTTTCCTCCTTCTGATGTGTCGCTTTTTCTTCCTACCATTATAGCCATTTTATCTCTCAATTCATTGATCAGTTTTGTACCTGATCTTGGTTTTGTCTGCCTCAATCATTTATTTTAGTGGAAGTGCCAGATCTGAAATATTTCCTTTTTGCCTTTTCTTCAGTGTTTGAAATCGGAATGCAATTTCCAAATCTAACTTTTATTTTATTGTGTCTGGAATTGTCTTCCTAGAATTTTTACTGGATCTACCAGACTGGATGGGAATGCCATAGGTATGTATTTGTCACTCATGCATGACAACTACAGAGTCCTCTTGTTGTTACTGTCTGGCCATTACTAATTAAGCCTCGCATGTGTTGTTGGGTCTGGCCTGTAGTTGACTTTGTCCGCTGGCTGTGCGCCGTGTCCATGGACGAGCTGGCTTCCCCCCACCACCCCCGCATGTTCAGCTTGCAGAAGATTGTGGAGATATCATACTACAACATGAATCGGATACGACTGCAGTGGTCCCGAATATGGCATGTGATTGGAGATCACTTCAATAAGGTAACTCTTCAAATTCAAAAACCACTCTATTGGTGTCCAGAAAAAGGCAGGCAACTATATTCAAAGAAGAAGTGATTGAGAGTTTAAATATCTATACAGATTTCCCTGCTATACAAAAGTAGAACATTCCTGTGAAACCTTTCATAAGCCTAAATGGTATAAAGCAGAGAGGCAGTTACTACTAATTTATATGAAAACAGTTTTGGGCATTCACAAACTTCCAAAATAACCTTTCCTGGGCTTTTCTGATACCTTAGGACACATCTTGCTCACAATGCACAGAATTGAGATAAAGCCCAGATGCTCACTGATAACAGTTCAAAGCTCTGGTGGCTTGATGCTGGGATGCTGAGTGGAGTTCCGGGGAAGGGGCTTGGCAGCACCACTCTTGCTGCTGGGGCTCATGCTGCCCCTGTAATGACTCGCTGCAAAACAAATAAATGCTGAATGTTATTTTCACTTTTCACCTTTTTTTTTTTTTTTTTTTTTTGTAAAAGTAAAACTCCTCTTTGTTTTTTGTTATTGTTTTTTTTGTTTTGTTTTAAGTGAAAATAGACACTAAGGTAGATCTTTCATAAAAGCAAAGCAGTGCATGGGCACCTGGGTGGCACTGTCAAGTAGACATCCAACTCTTGGTTTTGTCTCAGGTCGTGATCTTGGGGTCATGAGATTGAGCCCCGAGTCCAGCTCTGCACTCAGTGCAGAATCTGTGCAGACTCTCTCTCCTTTTCCCTCTACCCTTCCCTCCCACATAAGCGCTTTCTCTGTCTTTGTCTCTCAAATGAATGAATAAATCTTCTAAAAAAAAAAAAAAGAAAAATGGTGCAGTGTGACATTGCAAGAAGCAGAGGATACCCATAATTCGTTTCCCTGTGGAGCATATTTACATATTGCTAGAATTTACAGAGTATGAAATTAAAATTTTATTGGAATTAAAAATACTTTAATATTCCATATCCAGGATATAGGCTAACACCACAAGAATAATATAGCCCCTGGACAAACTGGTGTTTGAACACATGGCAAATCCTCCTGGTATCTTATGAGTGACCAAAGATTAAGTTACATTTTATATAGTTTCACTATTTTTTTTTTAAGATTTTATTTATATATTCATGAGAGACAGAGAGAGAGGCAGAGACACAGGCAGAGGGAGAAACAGGCTCCCTGCAGGGAGCCCCATGCAGAACTCAATCCCTGAACTCCAGGATCATGCCCTGAGCTGAAGGCAGATGCTCAACTGCTGAACCACCCTGGTGTTCCTATATAGTTTCACTGTTAATGTCACTGCTTCATATATTCTGGCTTTCATTGCCACCACTCTTCTGAAAGTTACGTTGAGAAAAGCAACATTTATTTATGTATTTATTTTAAGATTTATTTACTTACTAATTTGATAGCGTACATGTACACACATGCTAGTCGGGGGGAGGGGCAGAGAGAGATGAGAACCCCAAGCAGACTCCCTGCTGAATGTGGAGTCTGACTCAGGGCTCAGTCTCATGACCCTGAGATCATTAACTGAGCTGAAACCAAGAGTAAGACACTTGGCCCACTGAGCTACTAAGTATTAGAATACTAATACGTTTTTATATAAGAAACAAACTAGGGATCCCTGGGTGGCGCAGCGGTTTGGCGCCTGCCTTTGGCCAAGGGCGCGATCCTGGAGACCCGGGATCGAGTCCCACGTCGGGCTCCCGGTGCATGGAGCCTGCTTCTCCCTCTGCCTGTGTCTCTGCCTCTCTCTCTCTCTCTCTCTCTCTCTCTCTCTGTGACTATCATAAATAAATAGAGAAAAAAAAAAAAAAAAAGAAACTAGAGGGAGATGCCTGGGTAGCTCAATGGTTGAGCATCTGCCATTGGCTCAGGTCGTGATCCCAGGGTCCTGGGATTAAGGTCTGCATCAGGCTCCCCACAAGGAGCCTGTTTTTCCTTCTGCCTATGTCTCTGCCTCTCTTTCATGAATAAATAAATAAAATCTTTATTTTAAAGCTAGAGATTTGTGTGTTCTAAAACTGACAACTACTGAGAAAAAAACAAACTATACTTCTTTCTCTCCACCAGAGGTTTCATTGGGTATATATAGGCATATACACACATATATTGAACAAATTTTTAAAAATCGGGACATATATGTAGTATGTGTGTGAATGTATGCATCTCTGATGGTGTTAACTTCTTAAAGGAAAAGTAATAGCTTAATAGCACTGTTTCAAACCAAAACACACTGCATGATTTCAAAGCAGTTTTTTCACTCTGAAACTTACGTTGTAAGTTGAGATGAGAGTTGTAAAACAGATGTTTAAAAGTACTGTGAGTAAAAAACAATTTATCTAAAAGAGAATTGCTCTCTCTCTAGTGAATGGAAGAAACTTATAAAAAGAAGCAGTTTGCCACTAGGCTATAGAACAAGCAGTAGGATGCTGGTGAGCAGTTTATAGCATCTGCCAATTTCTGTGGTGTAAATAACCCCCATAGCTAATTTGAAGTTAGCACTATGATATCCCCGAGGGCGGATTGACAAAGCTTTGAGCACCATTGGCTCTTGTGAGCAGCTGCCAGCCTGCTCCAGGGTCCCACTGAACTGAGACATTGCCAAATGCAGTCTTGCTTCTGACTTGGTACATCAGCTAATCAGAGTTTTTTGTTTACTTTGTTTCTTTATCCGCTCAAAGCCAGGTACCTCCCAGCGCACCATCTGTTTAACAAACCATGTGAGGGCCTGGTTCCAGGTCATAGAGGTCACTGCTTCCTGGAGTTCACCCACATTTAATGATGAATGTCTGATGAATGTCTGGTGAAGGGTCAGGCAGTGTAGTATGTCATGCCTATCTGGAAGTGACCTTTTATCTGAACCCTCAGGGAGGACACAGCCACGAGAGCCTACACATGACCCAGAGCAACTGTGTGTTGAGTGAATGGTAGCACTGTCTTCTACATAATCAACTTGCTTAGCAACTATCTTTCTCACTATTCTGGGTAAATAACTTAGTGGACCAGTTGATGTAATTGATGTGAAATTGTTTGAGAAAGGGAATGTGAACCATTACCATTACTATACCTTATCCTATGTTCTGCTCCAAGCCTGTGACCACTGAGCTGGAGGAAATGTTGCTCATTTATTCCACGAGATGTTTCTTTCTTTTTTTTTTAAGATTTTATTTATTTATTTCTGAGAATACACAGAGAGGAGAGAGAGAAGCAGACACACAGGCAGAGGGAGAAGCAGGCTCCATGCAGGGATTCCAACACGGGACTCGATCCTGGGTCTCCAGGATCACACCCTGGGCCAAAGGCAGTGCTAAACTGCTGATCCACCTGGGCTGCCCCCATGAGATCTCTCTACGAGCAGCTGTGGAATCCTTTTTTCTCTCAGAATAATAATCCAGAAGTGCTTTGGTAAACATTTCTCAGCTCTTCAGAGTCCAGATTTCATGTTCAGTGGAATTACCTTGAGAGAGAGAATATCAGTGTATACAAGTTACTTTTCTTACCTGCAGTTCTGTTGTCAAGACTGTTGAGGTGCCAGCTCTTGGTTATCTGTGGGCCACTTGTGGACAGGCTTGGGATATAGGCTGGCACAGAGTAATTAGACATTTCATGGCTGTCACCTTCATTACCAGTGTCCATTCCATTTCAGAGCCATTAAGCACAAAGTTGTAGAAAACTCATTTGCCCCCTCTGGGGCTTTTCATTCATTCTACCACCTCAGGAAGATTTTCTCTTCCCTCTGGGGACTGGAACACATAATAATCTCATACGTTTGAAGAAGTGGATGGCTGAGTACAGCTGTAATTTAGCTTAGGATTCTAGCAAGGTCTTTGAAACTGTCCCATGTTTCTCTTCTAAAGTAGGGCACATCTGTGTCCTGGGGTGTGCAAAACTGCACGATAACGTTTGGCGTGTACTCCTGCTGCAGGAATTCCTGAATCCTGATTTTTAGGAGAGGAATATTCTTTTTATTAGTATTTAATTAAATGAACGTTACATGAACACCTTAAAAAAAATTTATTGCTAAAGCCACTTTTGACCATCATCACTCCCCACTTGGACCCTCTCCAAAGCTAATTATTACCAGTTTATGTATCTTCCCAGACGTTTTTCTATGCACCTGTATATGTATATATGTATAGAAACATTAATAGGGGATCCCTGGGTGGCGCAGCGGTTTGGCGCCTGCCTTTGGCCCAGGGCGCGATCCTGGAGACCCGGGATCGAATCCCACATCAGGCTCCCGGTGCATGGAGCCTGCTTCTCCCTCTGCCTGTGTCTCTGCCTCTCTCTCTCTCTCTCTGTGACTATCATAAATAAATGAAAATTAAAAAAAAAAAAAGAAACATTAATAATATTGTCTTGATTTATTTTGCTCTCTTGAAAAACATAATTAGTATTACACATACCATTTTGCAACCTCTTCTACTTAGCAAGAAATCTTGAAGATTTAACTATGCTATTAGTATGTATGAATTCTTCTTTTTTTAATTTTGGTAAAATACACAAAATTTTTCATTTTAACAATTTATAAAATTTATAATTTATTAGTGTTAAGTACATTCACATTGTGTGTGACAGATCTACAGAGCTCTTTTTTCCATCTTGCAGAACTGAAACTCCAAACCCATTAAACACTAGCTTTCCATTTCTTCCTCCTCTTCCCAGTATGAATTTGGCTACTCTAGGAACCTCATATAAGTGGAATCATGCAATATTTATCCTTTTGTGACTGGTTTCTTTCACTTGGCATAATGTCCTCAAGGTTCATCCATGTTGTAGCATGTGATAGAATTTTTTTTCTTTTTTTTTTCTTTTTAAAGCTAGATCCCCCAGGTCCCTTGGCAGGGGTTCTGGCAGGAAACATCCCCTTGCTCTGCTTATTAGGGGATTCTTCTTGAGGAAAAAGTCTGAGAAACAGCAACCAAATATATACCATAACTCCAGTCTCTAAAGTAGATAAAACAATAGATAAGTACAATTTTAAGGAAATTGAAAAGCCTCAATATTTATGGTGACTTTTTTGAAGCTGGTGATATTCATTTATAATCATTTTCTTCAGGCAACAGATATGAGCAAGCATGAAAAGGCTTTATAGAGACTTTAAAGTCTTTTGGCCGCTCCTCTATATTTTTGAATAAAATGAATTAGCACACAAGGAACTGTTTAGTGGGTATAGAGTTTCAGTTTTGCTAGAGTTCTGGAGATGTGGTGCAGAACAATGTGAATGTACTTAACACTCCTGAACTGTGCACTTTAAAATGGTTAAGATGGTAAGTTTTCTGTTTTACATACATTTAGCCACAATCTTTAAAAAAATTAAATATAACACATTTTGAAAGCTCTTTTAATTAAATTTGCAGTCACCATGAAAGTTAAAATTCCACAGGTCATGGCCAAGAAACACCTTTTTTTTTTCTCCTTTAGTGTGTTTTTCCAGAGCACTTGTTTTGAAGGTAGACTATCCATTTTTGATGTTCAGAAGGCCACATCCACAGTTGTATTGTACTGTGCTTATCTCCCATTCCTGCTCAGGTTGGCTGTAACCCCAATGAAGATGTGGCCATCTTTGCTGTTGACTCCTTAAGGCAACTCTCTATGAAGTTTCTCGAGAAGGGAGAATTAGCCAACTTCCGTTTCCAGAAGGATTTTCTGAGGCCCTTTGAGCATATCATGAAGAAAAACAGGTATGTGCATTGTTCTGGAAGACCCTTGGTCAAATTCCCTATTGGAGGCCTAAAACAGACCTCTAAGTTTAATCGCTAAGATTTGTGTGTGACCTTTCCCAGACAGATTACACCACCACAACTAGTAGAAACTTGCCATGCGTCCTTACTGGGGTGGATGCTGAAGTTGTTCAAAGAAAGCCACTGTGGAGGCATACTAAAACAAGGTCAAGAATTATGTGACCCATCATTTCTGCCCCAGGGGGATGATAGAAGAGATCAGGACAGCTGTCCCTCTGAAGCGCTCACCCTGTTCATTTGTTCACTTGACCTGTATTTATTGCAGCCTTCCAGATGCTAGGTACTATTCTGAGTGCCAAGTATGCAGCACCAAGGAAAACAGTCAAAAATTCCTGTTTTCTTCTGGCCCTGATTTAATCATCATCGCGGCTGGGTACACCAGTGTTCATTTTCATAGCCTCTTTACCTTTATATGTGTTTAAATTTTCCATAATGAAATTGAAACAGTAAATCCTTGTTTAGGGGCACCTGCATGGCTCAGTTAGTTAAGCACCTGCCTTCAGCTCAGGTCGAGATCCCAGAGCCCTGGGATCGAGCCCTGTGTGTCCGGCTCCCTATTCAGCGGGGAGCCTGCTTCTCCCTCTGCCACTCCCTATACTTGTGCTTTCTCTCTCTCATTCTCTCTCTCTAATATATAAATAAAATTTTTAAAAATCCTTATTTATAGTCCAGTGAGATAGATGGACAAGTAAATAAATGTTTAAATCAAGGTAAGGAGATAGAAGTAGAAGCATTCCTCTATACAGGGCAGACACCCAAGATGCATTTGGTAAATTGACCCTTAAGGAAAGTGTGGAACAAGCCAGGAGTGACTGTATGTGGTCTTGGGAAGAGTGTTGTGAGCATAGGGAAGAGAAATAAAAACCATGCAGCAGAGTATTCTTGGCCTAGATAAGGAGGAGCAAAGAGGCCAAGGTAGCTGGGCAGAGTAAACAAGACAAAGTCCTGGAGGATGAAGCCCTAGTGGTAGTAGAGTGCCTAGATCATGGAGAGCTGTCAGCCTTAGTAAGCACTTTGCCTTGTTCTCTGTGAAAGAAGCCATCAGAGGCTTTTGAGCAGAGAAGTGAAATGGTCTGACATATGTTAAGGGATGATCCTGCATTCATCCATGCAAAATGGAAAGCCAGTGTAATTATTCAGATTTGGACCAGGGATGTGAGGCACCATGGGATTGGATTCTGCATACATTTTGAAAGGAAAGCCTACAGCACGTGCTGATGATTAAGGAATTAATTTGAAATAAAGCAAAACTTTGTAAGTCATACAAAATATTTTCTTAAAAACCAGATAGCACCTACAAGAATGTTACAGTCAATATTGGTACAGCCACAACATAAAATACTGTGCAGCTGTTAGATGTTCACATTGTTTATGACACAAGAAATACTTAATAAAGGTTTAGTCAGGGACGCCTGGGTGGCTCAGCGGTTAAGCGTCTGCCTTCTGGCTTAGGGCGTGATGCTGAAGTCCTGGGGATAGAGCCCCACATCAGGCTCCCTGCGTGGAGCCTGCTTCTCCTTTGCCTATGTCTCTGTTTCTCTCTCTCTCTCTCTCTGTCTCTCATGAATAAATCTTTAAAAATAAATAAAGTTTTAGTCAAAAGGGCAGGTTATATAGTTGTAAAATATAATAATAAAGACCATTGTTTGAATCTCTCCATGTGAAATATCATGCTGTCACATAAAGGAGGTTTTTGTTTTTTGTTTTGTTTTGTTTTGTTTTTTGAGATTTTTATTTATTTATTCATGAGCGACATGGAGAAGCAGGCTCCCTCTGGGGAGCCTGATGTAGGACTAGATCGCAGGACCCCAAGATCACAACCTGAGCTAAAGACAGTTGCTTAACCACTGAGCCACCCAGGCGGCCCTTTTTTTTTTCCTTCCATTGTTTTTTTTCTACATTTTCCAGAATGTTTACTGTTATTACATTTTGTTTTTAACAATCAGGCAAAAAGCATTTTACTTTTTTATTTTTAAATAGGCACTATGCTCAACATGGGGCTTGAACTCACAACCCTGAAATCAAGAGCTGGATGCTTAAACGACTAAGTCACCCAGGCACCCTGAAAAGCATTTTTTTTTTTTAAAGATTATATTTATTTGTGAGAGAGAGACTGTGAGTGGGGAAAGGAGCCTAGGGAGAGAGACAGGCAGACTCCATGCTGAGCATGGAGCTCAGCACAGGGCTCAGTCTCACAACCCTGAAATCAGGAGTCAGATGTTTAACCAACTGAGCCATCCAGGCACCCCCCCCCCCCGAAAAGCATTTTAAACAGCACATATAGTAGGACGCCTGGGTGGCTCAGTTTTATGAATGTCTGACTCTTGATTTCGGTTCAGGTCATGATTTCAGGATCCTGAGATTGAGCCCCATGCTGAGCACACTTAGTGGGGAGTCTACTTTTGAGATTCTCTCTCTCCCATTGCCACCCCCCCCCCCCCAATCCCACTCATGCTGTTTCTCTCTCTCTCTCTCAAATAAATAAATCTTTAAAAAGTCCGGGACGCCTGGGTTGCTCAGTGGTTGCACATCTGCCTTTGGCCCAGGGTGTGATCCTGGGATCTGGGATTGAGTCCCCACATCAGGCTCCTTGCAGGGAGTCTTTTTCTCCCTCGTACTGTGTCTGGCACGCTCTCTCGCTCTCGCTCTCGCTGTGTGTCTCATGAATAAATAAAAATCTTAAAAAAAAAAAAAAAAGTCCATGTGGTTTTTCCCAAAGAGCTGCTTTTCTTCCCCATGCGGGAAGCAATCATGAATTTGCTTATGTTAGGTATTAAAGTCACCTAGGTATGTAGTCCGTTCTTTGTTATCTGTGGGTGGCATATTTACTTTGTGAACTTTTAGCTAAGTTTTAACTCTGTTTTGACTTTCTCCTTGCCTTCTCTAAATGACCTATTATCAGTATCAATCCGACAGATGAACATGAATGTTACCCTAAGCCAGATGAAATTTGCAAGTCAAGTCTGCAATCCCAAAACCACTCTAATGGCTTTCAAACCTAGTGGTGTGTGGAAGAGATAGGTTTGTGTAGCCTTGATTCTTGTAACTATAATAGAGCTCACCCCATAACTGCATGTGTCTTAAGACATACCTGCTCATCTTTTGCAAATATCCAAGTAACACTGTTGAACCTTGCAACTGCTTCAGAAAATGGGCCATTTTTTCTATCTTCAGGTTTCATTTTGTAATAAATTTAAAATGTGTAATTTTAAGTTATATATACATATTCCCACACACGCATATATATGTGTTAACCATACACATAGATAATCTCTGCCTAAAAATCTAAGAGGAATCTAAGAATTTAGGAATGGTTGTCTCTGGATGGCAGAGTATTATTAGTATAAAAGTTTTCAGCCAGAAAAACTGGCCAACAATGCCATGAACCACAAAGTCGTGCATTGTTAGTTAACAAGTCTGAGGCAGACAGTCCCAACTTTGGTTCTATAGCCCAAATTGTCATTGAGGGTGGAGCTTCTTTCTGTCCCTTTGTTTGGCTGTCCACAGGAGCACTCTGTCTTTGAGCCTATTGTTTTGTGAAGCTGAACAGAGGCTCTGGCTCCAGGCATCACGCTGTGTTCAGTATGGGGATATCAAGAACAGGGGCAGAGCCTACCTTGTGTATTCCTTGTAATACAAAAATAAAACCATAGTAGAAACCACTCCTCTTTCCATTCCCAGATTTTCTCTTACCTGTAATTAAAACAGGTCATGTAGTTTCCCTGGCTGTAAGAGAGGCTAGGGAATTGGGGAGATGGCAGATGAGTCAAGATTGTCATATTGTCTTGTCCTGTTTATGATTGGTTCCCTGAGGTCAGGCATGTTGCTGCCTGGATGAAATCAGAGTTCTGTTTTCAAGGAGGTGGGAGGATGGCTGCTGGGAAAGCTTCTGTCTGCCATGGTGATTGTCTTAATGTTTTTTCTTTTTGTTAAATCTAATTTAATTTTTTTTTAATGAATGTGGATTACTATGTGCTTTTAAAAATGTGGTTTGGGGATCCCTGGGTGGCGCTGCGGTTTAGCGCCTGCCTTTGGCCCAGGGCGCGATCCTGGAGATCCAGGATCGAATCCCACGTTGGGCTCCCGCAGCATGGAGCCTGCCTCTCCCTCTGCCTGTGTCTCTGCCTCTCTGTGTGTGTGCCTATCATAAATAAAAAAAATAAAAAATAAAAATGTGGTTTGAGGGCAGCCCGGGTGGCTCAAGCGGTTCAGTGCCGCCTTCGGCCCAGGGCCTGATCCTGGAGACCTGGGATCAAGTCCCATGTCCCGCTCCTTGCATGGCGCCTGCTTCTCCCTCTGCCTGTGTCTCTGCTTCTCTCTCTCCTCTCTGTGTATTCTCAGAAATAAATAAATAAAATCTTTAAAAAAAAAAATGTGGTTTGAGGGGAGTGTGCCTAGGTGGCTCAGTCAGTTAAATATCCCACCGTTGATCTCAACTCAGGTCTTGATCTCAGGGTTATGAGTTTAAGCCCCATGTTGGGCTCCAAAAAAAATAAAATAAGAGAAAGAAAAATGCATGTTTTTTTAATGTGCTGCTTCTAAGTGGTGGTGTAATTAGTTTTCTTCCTACCATTCAAAGTACAGATGACATGGCTGCTCCATTCTTTCCTTAGATCTCCGACCATCCGGGACATGGTGATCCGCTGCATCGCCCAGATGGTAAACTCACAGGCAGCCAACATCCGCTCAGGCTGGAAAAACATCTTTGCTGTATTCCATCAAGCAGCCTCGGATCATGATGGGAACATTGTGGAGCTGGCCTTCCAGACCACGGGCCACATCGTCAGTAAGTGGCTCTAATGTCCCACCTGCAAGTCTAAAAGGATGACCACTTATTGCCTGTTTTACTCCCCAGAGGGCTTCCTTGTTTTAGACCTACTGTGATATGTTAATATGCCAGCTGCTGTTCTGAGCTCTTGACATGTGCTTAGACATATTCACAAAAACCCTGAGAAGGAATATAGTTGACCTTCATTCACCACCACAAAGCCAGTGCTCCCGGCACTTTTGTGGTCATTTGTGGACATGTGTGTGCATTTAGCAGGGAAGTACTTGAGTCACTCAGGGACGTGTTAACAAGGTTAACCAGGGTTAACAAGGTGACCCTCTGCCTTCTTGTTTCAGCTCTCTCACTATAAATAAGTACATGTCCTTTCCGTGGTTTACTTACTGCCACATTTTTTTGCATTTCTGTTTTTTTGTTGGAGACTTCACCATTTAAAATGGCCCTCCCTGATTGGGCAGCCCGGGTGGCTCAGCGGTTTGGTGCTGCCTTCAGTCCAGAGCGTGATTCTGGAGACCCGGGATCAAGTCCCATGTCAGGCTCCCTGCGTGGAGCCTGCTTCTCCCTCTGTTTCTAGCTCTCTCTCCCTCTCTCTGTGTGTCTTTCATGAATAAATAAAATATTTTTTAAAAAAAGATTTAAAAAAAATAAATTAAATGGCCCTGATTGGGCAGCCCGGGTGGCTCAGTGGTTTGGTGACACCTTCAGCCCAGGGTGTGATCCTGGAGACCTGGGATTGAGTCCCACGTCGGGCTCCCTGCATGGAACCTACTTCTCCCTCTGCCTGTGTCTCTGCCTCTCTCTCTCTCTGTGTCTCTTATAAATAAATAAATAAAATCTTAAAATGGACCTGAGGTACAGTGCCAGAGTGCTATCCAGTGTCCCTGAGCACAGGAAGGCTGTGATGTGCCTTATGGAGAAAATACATGTTTTCGATAAGCTTCGTTCAGGCTTAAGTTAAAGTGCTGTTGGCCAAAAGTTCAGTGTTGTTGAACCTAGCACGATGTATAAAATACAGTGTCTTTAAACCAAAACACACACAAAGCAAGATTATGTATTGATTGGTTGATTAAAACATTGTGACCAGAGACTGTCAGGAACCTATCCCCACTCCTCCCCTAGGAGCAGTGGTTCTTTACTGTTCGCTATTCAGTGCTCACAGCTACTCTATAGAGCACAACTCCCATGAGTACCAAGAACTGGCTGTACCATTACTACCCACACTTCACCAGAGAGGAAACTGAGGGACAGAAAAATAAAGTAGAACAACTTGCCTGAGGAACGCCTGGTTGGCTCAGCAGTTAAGCATCTGCCTTTGGCTCAGGGTGTGATCCTGGAGTCCTGGGATCAAGTCCCACATCGGGCTTCCTGCATGGAGCCTGCCTCTCCCTCTGTCTCTCTGCCACAGTCTGTGTGTCTCATGAATAAATGAATAAAATATTAAAAAAAAAAGATAAAAGACAAAAACAACTTGCTTACCTGACTGAGGTCACACAGCTAGGAAGCGCGGGGCAGGATTCATTCCCAGACAGGCCAGGCTAGAGTTGGTGCCACCTGGTCTTGCCTGTCAGTACACAACAGGCTGTTTACTGATCTTGGTCTTCATAAAAGTTGTAAAGCATTAGATCAGCCTTGATCTTTCTTGAGGTCTTTTTACCCTTAGGAAACTTCTTGCTACTTGTATTTTTGTCTCAGGTGATATTTGTAGGATTTTGAAAAACCTCAGACTTCTCAATTGCCTTTTTCCTTTAGCTCATTGACCTTCTTTATCTCCCTTTATCTTCACAACATTCCTTCCAGGTAGCACGTGGTGTAGTCTTGGGATGGGAACAGCCAGAGAGTTAAAGCAGTGTGCTCACTGAACCGGGGCCAGAGCTTTGCTCAGTGCTCAGCTTCTGTCAGGCCGACTGCTGAGGGCCAGCTTCACACAGATCAGTGTTTATCTTATACGTTTCTTTGGGCTCCATCGTAAAATAGCTTAAGTTGAAATGGACGCCTTAGCATCCTGTGAAACTTGGTCTTCTCATGGCTTGTCCTCTCTCACATCCTTAGGGACACTTGTCAGGTAGGGCCTCTTCAGAGAATTGTCCTCTGACCCCCAGCCTGAGCAACCCAGCTGCCTTCTGTCCCCTCACCCAGCACTCCCCCAACCTGAGATTATTTTATATTTTATAAATGCATTGGCCTAGGTGATTATTGTCTATCTCGCCCAGTGGAGGGTAAGTATCATGAGGAAGGAAACTTGATTGATCACCTCTGTCCCCAGGGCCTACAACTGTGCTTTGCACATAGGTGACACTCAGTAAATGTTTGTTGAATGAATGAGTGAATATTGGAGCTCAGGAACCAATTGAACCCAAGCGGTGCTCAATGGATTCTTTGCTGAATGATTTAATAATCAGTGCCGTCGGGCAGCCTGGGTGGCTCAGCAGTTCAGCGCCGCCTTCAGCCCAGGGCCTGATCCTAGAGACCCGGGATCGAGTCCCACATCGGGCTCCCTGCTTGGAGCCCGTTTCTTCCTCTGCCTGTGTCTCTGCCTGTCTCTCTCTCTCTGTGTCTTTCATGAATGAATAAATAAAATCTTTAAAAAATAATACTAATCAGTACCATCTTCTAGAGATAATGACATTCTTTTCTTAGATTTTCACAGAAATAGTCCCCTTGGGGTAGGGGTAGTTATTTGATCCCCATTTCTAAGTCCTGGTCTTATTAAAAAACATGGCTCTGTTTCCACAGCAACTATTTTCCAGCACCATTTCCCTGCAGCCATCGATTCCTTTCAGGACGCTGTGAAGTGCTTGTCGGAGTTTGCCTGCAATGCTGCCTTCCCCGACACGAGCATGGAGGCGATCCGGCTCATCCGCTTCTGTGGGAAATACGTCTCTGAGAGGCCTCGGGTACATTTTTCCTATATTCCCTCTTGGGCCCTGAGTGGAAAAGGAATCATGAGGCAAAAAACCTTTTTGCTCCCAGCAAAGAGCATTTCCAGCTATGCTTTTAGAAACACGTGTTTGCCCTAAACAGGCAAAATGCTGCCCGTTGCTGGGGTTCCACCTTTTCTCTCATGATGAAATTACTTATTTTACTCCTACTGGACACTTACTTAGTATTCTACTAATTGTTTTTGTAGAAGATGATAGTATTTAGCTTTGCATTTTGGCAAAGCTAAAGAAGCTAGCCCTTTCTATTTGAAAGAGAATAATCCTCCCTCTTAAGACAGTGACATTTTACCATTGTGACATGGCTGAGAAGACACATTTTTTAAAATCACCTTTTGTTTTCTCCCAGAAATGTTTGGGGTTTTTGTTATGTCTCACCTCTCCAGAGAGGCCTGCTTGGTTTAAATGACAGCACCAGAAACTGAAATTGGGTAGAAATAAGCACATCTAAACTATTTTGGCCTATATAGATCTTTCCTTCATATCTTTTCTGTGTATTGATTTATTTAGTCTCCACATCAGACCTTTGAGATTGGCAGCTATGTCCCCATTGTACAGGGGAGTTGATGGGGCATAGAGAGAAATTGTCTAATGTTGGATAACCAGAGCTGATAAAGAAATTTCATTACAGCAGACAGTACCGCGCTTCAAGAGTGGTTACAGAGCAAAGGGCTCGAAATCCCAGAGGTAGGGCAGGGAGTGGGGTTTCACATCTAGACTGGGAAAGACTGCCAGCTCCTAGCTAGCTGCATGACCTTGGGCAGCTGACTTCACGTCCTAGTGCCTCCCTTAACTCAGCAGTGACCTGCCCAATCAACTTACTCTAAACCCCACAAAGGTCCGTAGGCACAACTGCTCGTATGCACTTGGGAGAGGCTTGTGTTTGCCTTTTGGGGATTCCCTGTCCTGCCCTTGCTGAATGAATGTTTTTAGAAAGGGAAAATGTGCGGGGCCTTAAAGTTTGTGTAGTTCCCTTTGAGTTTCTTCCTTTGCTTAGTCTGCATCTGAGAGGTAACTGTCCTTGCAGGTGCTACAAGAATATACAAGCGACGACATGAATGTAGCTCCTGGCGACAGGGTCTGGGTCCGAGGCTGGTTCCCTATCCTGTTTGAGCTTTCCTGTATCATTAACAGATGCAAGCTAGACGTTCGGACAAGGTAACGGTGTCCCCAAGCAGTGCCCCTTCCGTCACAAGATGAGCCTTGGTCACCTGCTCGCCTACCCCATGCTCTCCCACTCTTTTTTGTTGTTCTTTTCCCCCCACCCATTCCCTCTCTGCATCTGGCTTTGTTCCCCCAGAGGACTCACGGTCATGTTTGAGATCATGAAGAGCTATGGCCACACCTTTGAAAAGCACTGGTGGCAGGATTTGTTCAGAATCGTGTTCAGGATTTTTGACAATATGAAACTCCCTGAGCAGCAGTCAGAGGTAGGTGATGACTAACACAGTACCCTGGATACTGTGGGGGGAGCTGCTCTGCTTTTGTCTGCCACAGGGTTGTGTCATCATCCCTCACACAAGTCTTACACTTTGAGATGCTGGAGGTTTGTTTTAAAATGGAAACCCCTGGGGCACCTAGGTGAGTATCTGCCTTTGGCCCAGGTCGTGATCTCAGGGTACTGGGATCCAGCCCCACATTGCCTCCCTGCTCAGTGGAGATCTGCTTCTCCCTCTCCCCCTCCCTCTGCCCCTCCCCCTTGTGCATGCGCACACACTCGCTCTCAAATCTTTTTTAAAAGATTAAAATAAAATAAAATGGAAACGTCCTCCTTGGCACTTTTATATCAGAATCAATTAGTGCTAAGAAACTGTTCCCATTTGGGGTAGGGCGAAAAGAAATGTCACTGTGGCCTGACTGTGGGGCCCTTCAGCATTGTACATTGTACCTGCCAGTTCACAGGGCACCTGCTCCTCTCAGTTACTTGGTTCATATCAGCTTCTCAGCAGTCAGTAAAAAATGAAATGTCTCTGGTCTCTAAAAAAAAAAACCTTTATTTATTTATTTTTAAAGATATTTTATTTATTCATGAGAGAGAGAGAGGCAGAGGGAGAAGCAGGCTCCACGCAGGGAGCCTGACGTGGGACTTGATCCCGGGTCTCCAGGATCACACCCCGGGCTGAAGGTAGCCCTAAACCACTGGGCCACTGGGGCTGCCCTAAAAAAACCTTTAAAAGCATTTTTATGGGAACCTTGCTGGCTCAGTTGGTATAGCGTGAAACTCTTGATCTTGGATTTGTAGGTTTGAGCCCTGCATTGGATATAGAGATCACTTAAAAATTAAAATTTTTTTTTAAGATTTTATTTATTCATGAGAGATCCAAAGAGAGAGGCAAAGACATCTCAAAGGGAGCCAGATGCGGGACTCGATCCCCGGACCAGGATCATACTCTGAGCTGAAGGCAGATGCTCAACCACTGAGCCACCCAGGCATCCCTTTTTTTTTCCTTTTTTTTTTTTTTTTTTTTTAAGATTTTATTTATTCATGAGAGACACAGAGAGAGAAGCATAGACACAGGCAGAGGGAGAAGCAGGCTCCATGCAGGGAGCCTGATGTGGGACTCGGTCCACCCAGACATCCCTTAAAAATAAAATCTATAAAAAAAGTTTTGGGGCACCTGGGTGACTCAGTTGGCTAAGCATCCTCTGCTTCATCCTCTCCCTCTGCCCCTGGGATTCTCTATCACCCTCTGCCCCTCACCCCTCTCGTGCTCTCCATCTAAAATAAATAAATCTTAAAAAAAAATCAGAAGACAAAAAAACAAAACGTTTGAACAGCCATAGTTCCAGCTTCCACAGGCAACCTAGTTGTGTTGTTACTAAATTTTCTTTATTTCATCTCTCTCTACCCCACCTGGGCCTCGTGCTTTTCCATCTGAGCACCCCAAAGTGTTTTTGTTTTGTTTTTTTAAGATTTATTTATTTGAGAGAGAGAAAGCCCATGCATGTGAACAGGGGAGTGGCAGAGGGGAAGAGGGAGAGAGAGAGAAAGAGAGAAGCAGACTGCCCGCTAAACATGGAGCCCGATACCTAAGCCAAAATCAAGAGCTCGACACATAACTGGCTAAGCCACCCAGGTACCCCAAGGGAGAGAGAATCTTAAGCAGGCTCCATTCCAAGCATGGAGCCCAACATGAGGCTTGATTTCATGATTCTGAGATCATGACCTGAGCTGAAACTAAGAGTTGGACCCTTAACCAACCAAGCCACCATGGCACCCCTAACCGGAAGTTTTTTAATTGCTAGTGAGGTTGCATTTTTTTTTTCCTATTACTGATTTACATTTCTTATTTTATGAATTGCTTTTTCAATTCATAGGGACCTATGAATCCTTAGGTCATCTAGTGGGTTGTTACCTCTCCTATTGATTTAGGAGCTTCTTAGTATGTACATAAAATACCATGTCCTTACATAAATTACAGATGATTTTGCCCACTTAGTTATTTTCATTTTCTTTTCCTTTTAGAAAATTTTTTTTTTTTTTTAAAGATTTTATTTATTTATTCATGATAGTCACAGAGGAGAGAGAGAGAGAGGCAGAGACACAGGCAGAGGGAGAAGCAGGCTCCATGCACCGGGAGCCCGACGTGGGACTCGATCCCGGGTCTCCAGGATCGCGCCCTGGGCCAAAGGCAGGCGCCAAACCTCTGCGCCACCCAGGGATCCCAGAAAATTTTAGCTTTTAAGAAACTGAATCCTTTTTTTTTTTTTTTTAAGAAACTGAATCTATCAGTCTTTTTCCCTTAGGGCTTCCACTGCTGGAGTCTTGTTAGCAGTAGCAAACCTTCCCTTTTTGATGATTTTCTAAATCTCTTTGTTAAGTACTTGAAATAGTGCAATGAAATTACCAGAGGTAAATTTTTGGTGTAAAGAGGTATAGTTAGCATAATCTCATATTCACTTTTTCCAATTCATTAAAGCTTTTTGTCAATATCACTTTGAATGACTGTTAACATTCTATCCTACAGATATACTTAATTAGGTACCGCCTTGCTGTGTATTTGAATCTGTGTTTTCAGTGTGTAAATGCCAGTGTGGTGTAAACATCTTTATTCATAAACCTTCACCCATGGATTGTTGAATCTTTTTTTTTTTTTAAGATTTTATTTATTTATTCATGAGAGACACACAGAGAGAGGCAGAGACATAAGCAGTGGGAAAAGCAGGCTCCCCAGGAGGAACCTGATGTGGGACTCGATCCCAGATCCCAGGATCACGCTCTGAGCCAAAGGCAGATGCTCAACCACTGAGCCACCCAAGTGTCCCTGGATCATTGATTCTTTCTTTAGGGTCCATTCCTGGCAGCAGTGTTCCTGCATCCATGGGTATGAGTGTTGTAAAGACTGTTGACATGTATTGCCAGATTGCATACCACAGTGGTTTTGCCCATGCTGTAGGAGAGCCCACAAGGAAAGTGGCTTCTCACCATTATCTTTTTGTTTTTTCAGAAATCCGAGTGGATGACAACAACTTGCAATCATGCACTGTATGCTATTTGTGATGTGTTCACCCAGTTTTATGAGGCTCTGAATGAAGTTCTTCTTTCTGATGTGTTTGCACAGTTGCAGTGGTGTGTGAAACAAGGTATTTGCCATGTCTCTAGGTGTCATTCTTCTTGACTTGGTTTTTAGTGAGAGATTAACTTTTTCAGTATGTAAAAGCAAGACTATAATGCCAAAGCGAAGCCAACATTAAGCACGAGCGATGATGGCACCAGATCTCTTCTCCGCCTCCGAGCCCGGAGCCGGGAGCTCCCCCTTCTAGAACATGCAGGCGGCCCAGCTGCGGTTTGGCCTTCAGCCTGACAGCACTAGCACCCGGGCTTCCACCTGCCTGCCGCCTTTGTTTGTGGACGTTTTGGGACCTCTGGAGGGGGAGGGAGGTGCCAGATGGGCAACTGGCAAGCCCAGTGGGGGCTGAGCTGTCCTTGTCCTCTGTGGGTGCCCCTGGATGGCGCGTGCAGAGGACCGAGCTAGGGCTCCTTGGGCGGGAGCGGCCGTCCCAGGCCCCAGGCCCTGTCCGGGCCACGCCAGAAGCTCCCGTTGGTGACCACCAGTCCTCGATGCTCTGGCTGCAAATTACATAAAGCTTTTAACTGTGATGGAGCTGAGCACTCTTCTCAAACATTTTAAGTGGTGATTTTTAGTTTTGTTTTGAAAACAAACAGAGATGAACCTGAAAAAAAATATATATATAATTATATATAATATAATTTAATTGGTAAAAAATTGTATTTTCATTTAATTAGAACATAAAAGCAATGTCTCCAACCCAGTTTATAAAGCATTTCTTAAAGATGGAATGTAGTTATTATCATATTTTAAAAGTTGTGCCTTTGTGTATTACACTGTTTTTTTCTACTTTTGTCTATATTTGAAATTTTCTGCAATGTTTTTCAAATGTACTGCGAGGGTCAGTATCAACAGCTTCATCAGTGGCATTGTTCATTTGAGTACTTCCGTGTTGACATAGTGTGTATTAGGAAAATTACCCACATAGCACATTCAGCCTGTATTCCAGAGATACAGGATACAGGCTAAAGCCAAAAACTTCATGTATTAAGTTTTTTCAAAAAGTGACTCAGTTTTAAATTAAGTGTCAGTACCAGCATGGCACTGCTTGGGTGGCCAAATTTAAAGAAACTCTGGTCTAATATTTCCATCCTTTACGATTCATTGTACAAGAAGCCCATTAATTAAGTAGCAAACTGACCTGCCTCCATCCCTAGCAATAAGGCTGTGATAAGTAATTATATCTCTTTATACCCTGCTTACACAATAAAAGTTTTTTTTTAATTTTTTTTTAATTTTTATTCATTTATGATAGTCACACACAGAGAGAGAGAGAGAGGCAGAGACATAGGCAGAGGGAGAAGTAGGCTCCATGCACCGGGAGCCCGACGTGGGATTCGATCCCGGGTCTCCAGGATCGCGCCCTGGGCCAAAGGCAGGCGCTAAACTGCTGCGCCACCCAGGGATCCCTAAAAGTTTTAATATCGTCCGTATTGTTGCTTCTTTAAGAGCCTTCAAACCCCTCATCTTGTCATCTCCACCTCATGACACAAAGCATCTGTGCCCTGGTGGAAATCAAAACAGCAGTGGAGGTTTGGTGATAGATGTTGCTTTATTTTGCAGATAATGAACAGTTGGCTCGGTCAGGTACCAATTGCTTAGAAAACTTAGTAATATCTAACGGGGAGAAATTCAGTCCCGACGTCTGGGATGAGACATGCAGTTGTATGCTGGATATCTTCAAAACAACCATCCCACATGTGTGAGTGCAAATGTTTATTTGCTGTTTATTTCTGTGCTCGGTAGACACATTAAGGCTCCAGGTTCTTTCACGTTGATCACTTTCCTTCTCTTGCCTTCCCTTCAGTTTGCTGACATGGAGACCTGTAGGAATGGAGGAAGATTCATCAGAAAAACATTTGGTAGGGGTTTTTGTTGTCTTTTCTCTGATCTCATCGTCTTATAGTAAGAAATTAAGCAACCCAAAGAGTTTGTGCTTTTATGATGGGAAGTGAGTAAAAAAGGTTATAAGATTTAAAAACTAGGGGCACCTGGCTGGCTCAGTCAGTGGAACATGCAGCTCTTGATCTCAGGGTCATGAGTTCAAGCCCTACATTAGAAGTAGAGATTACTTAAAAAAAAAAAAGACAAAAGATCAAAAGATTTAAGAACTGTGTGTGTTGTTAACATCTTTTTTAGAAAGTACAGAAAATAAGTCACCTCATCCAACAAAAACCACAGTTTACATTTCTAGTTTTTTCTTTGTGTGTCTGCACGTATATAATCCACACGTTTGAAATTATGTGCACTTGGCACATAATGTTTTACCTAACAACATGTCAACATTTTTGCATGTTCTTAACTATTCTTTGAAAGCAGATTTTTCAACGGCTGTGCATTATTATAATTTATTTAACAAATTCTCCCTTGTTGGACTCTCAGTTCTGGTGTTTTGCTGATAGTAATAATACCTCAGTATACTTATTTATTGCTCTCCTTAATTGAGTGCTTTCTTCCACACCAGTGTGATAGTGGTTTTTATTTTCTGTATGAGGCCACATAGAGAAGTTCTAATTCAAGTCTCACTTTAAAATACCTTGGTGTACAGGGGCTTTGTATTATTTACTTCTATTCCCAAATAATTGTAAGTCCATTAGATTTTATAGGGCATTTGGGGAGTACCTGGCTGGCTCTCAGAGGAGCATGCAGCTCTTAAGTTCAGAGTTGTGAGTTCAAACCCCACGTTGGGCATGGAGCCTACTTTAAAAGGCACTTGGGATATAGCAACTTAAAAAATGAAGCACCTTACAAATTAAGCAACTTAGAGGCACCTGGGTGGCTCACTGGTTGAGCATCTGCCTTCTGCTCAGGTCATGATCCCAGGATCCTGGGATCGAGTCCTGCATCAGGCTCCCCACAGGGAGCCTGCCTCTCTCTCTGCTTATGCTGCTTATGTCTCTGCCTCTCTCTATGTCTCTCATGAATGAATAAATATCTTTTTTTTTTTTTTTTTAAGATTTTATTTATTCATGAGAGACACAGAGAGAGAGAGATTGACAGAGACACAGGCAGAGGGAGAAGCAGACTCCATGCAGGGAACCCGACGTGGGACTCTATCCCAGGTCTCCAGGATCACAACCTGGGCTGAAGGCAGCGCTAAACCTCTGAGCCACACGGGCTGCCCAATAAATATCTTTTTTAAAAAATGAAGCAACTTGGAAAAAAGTTATTTAAGCATTTTTTGTTTGTTAATTGTCTTCTGTCAACATTTTAAAGAGCTAGCTATCACACTAGTTTATTTTTGAGCTTCTCCCCCTAATTCGTCAATATTTTGTTTATTTTTTTTTAAGATTTTGTTTATTCATAAGAGACAGAGGCAGAGACACAGGCAGAGGGAAAAGCAGGCTCCATGCAGGGAGCCCGATGTGGGACTCGATCTGGGGACTCCAGGATCACGCTCTGGGCCAAAGGCAGGCGCTAAACTGCTGAGCTACCCAGGGATCCCTTGTTTGTTTATTTTTTAAGTAGGTTCCAACTCGGTTTGAACTCACCATCCTGAGATCAAGACCTGAGCTGAAATCTAGATTTGGATGCTTGACCAGCTGAGCCACCCACGTGCCCCATGTCACACTCATTGTTAAATCATAATATGTAGAGAAATACCTTTGAAATAGGAGTAAGAAAATGCGAAATTTTAATGGGAGGGAGGAAATACATGACATTTTTAATCTTTCCTATGCAGCCTAATTAAGCAGGCAGCATAATTTTACTTCAAGTAAAGCAAAGCACTTAACTTCAAGTTGGGCCAGCAGTTTCAAAACAGACACATCTCTGCCCAGGTACTGAATTGTGGATAAAGTGAACATTGGGGACGCCTGGGTGCCTCAGAGGTTGAGATCTGCTTTCGGCTCAGGTCCTGATCCTAGGACCCTGGGATCGAGTCTTGCATCGGGCTCCCTGCACGGAGCCTGCTTCTCCCTCGCCTGTGTCTCTGTCTCTCTCTCTCTGTGTCTCTCATGAATGAATAAATAAAACCTTAAAAAAACAAAAAAAAAAAGAAAGAAAGTAAAGATTGTATTTCTTTCTGGGTTACTTTTAGGATGTGGATCTGGACCGCCAGTCTCTAAGCAGCATAGATAAAAATGCCTCTGAGAGAGGCCAGAGCCAACTCTCTAACCCAACCGATGACAGCTGGAAAGGTAGACCATATGCAAGTAAGGCCACTTTTTTTTTAGTTGTTTTCACTTACTTATTTTAAATAGGTAACACGTTTATATTCTTCAAATATTCAGAAGGTAAAAAGGGTAAACATGATAAGCCTTCTTCCACCCCATGCATCAGTCTGCCAGTCCCTTCCTTGTGGCAGCCAGAGTCACTAGTTACTTATGTGTGTTTCCAGTTTTATCCATAGGCAAGAAATGCATATCCATAATACATACCTATGTACATGCACACACGAATTCTCCTATCCTTTTTATACAAATTACAGAATACTGTGTGTTATTCTTTTTTCACATAGTATATTTTTGAGACCATTCGCGATTTGCCTAAAAAGCTTTCATGTTCTTTTATACTGTTTATTAGGTGTTATCTCAGGATATAGATGTACTGTTATTTGCTTAATTGGGTTCCTACTAATGGAATCTTCTCCTATTACAGAAAGTACTACATTGAATCTCCTGATATGTGTGTCATTTGTGAGTTTTTCTGTATAGTAAATTCCTCGCAGTAGGATTGCTGGGTGAAGTGCACTTGCCATCTTGACAGATAATTACAGATTCCTATCTGTTAAAATTGTACCTGTTCACGTGATCTTTGAGTGAAGCTGAGCAGTTTCTCATGTGTTTAAGAACACATTTCTATATTTTCATCGTCTTTTCAACTCTTTCCTCATTGTATATTGGCTGTTAGTCTTTTTATTGTTTTGGGGGAGCTTTTTATGTGTTAGAGATCCCTTTTCTAGATATGAGTTTCAGATTACTTTGATCAGTTTGCCTCTCACTGTTACTTGTGGTTATGTTTTATCATCTGTCATTTTTAAAAATGGGTTAAGAGTCTCTGTGAGGGATCCCTGGGTGGCGCAGCGGTTTGGCGCCTGCCTTTGGCCCAGGGCGCGATCCTGGAGACCCGGGATCGAATCCCACGTCGGGCTCCCGGTGCATGGAGCCTGCTTCTCCCTCTGCCTGTGTCTCTCTGCCTCTCTCTCTCTCTGTGACTATCATGAATAAATAAATAAAATCTTTAAAAAAAAAAAAAAAAAAAAAAAAAGAGTCTCTGCGAGCCAGGCACTGCACTGTGTGTTTCATTTGTGTGATCTTGTAATCATTCTCTAGCCCTTTAAGGAGATGCTATTTACGGTTGCATGAACTGGGGCCTAGATAGATGACATGACTTGCCACTTTGTAGTGGAGTTGGGACTCACAGACACACTTCCCGCTAAGAAACTGGAATGTTCCCCTAGTCTGGTCCTTTTCCAGCTGTGGCTCTGTTGTTTTTCTTCATAGCAATTCCACCCTCTTCTCATGCCGGACTGTCAGTGTTGACAGTGTCGTAAACTTGTTGTTGTTGTTGTTGTTGTTGTTGTTGTTGTTGTTGTAAACTTCTGAGGCAGTGCATTAGACAAAGTCACATGTGGTCCCCAACTATCTTATGAAGGCATAAAACATAACCACCATTTGAATCCATAAAAAGGCACCGTGTTGGGGGTGCCTGGATGACTCAGTTGGTTAAGATCTGACTCTTGGTTTTGGCTTAGGACATGATCTTGGGGCTCTGCAGTCAAGCCCTTCATCAGACTCTGTGCTCAGTGTGGAATCTGCTTGAGATTCTCTGTCTCTGCCTCTCCCCTAGCTCATGCTCGCTCGCTCTCTCAAATAAAATCTTTTTTTAAAAAAGGCACCATGTTGGACACTCACATGCTGTTCTTCAGTATCTACAGTACAGCTAGTGCCTCTGCAGGATCTGGTGAGCGGAAGAGCTCTGCCTCTCATCAGCTCTAGATAAAGGTTTGATTTGTGTGGAGGGTACATGTGTGTACAGTTCTGTAAATAGAGCCACTCTTGGTGCAGCAAGAGGTTTATACTCTGAGAGGTGCCTGGGACTTGAGACCCCTGCCATTCTTCTTGGGAACATTCTTCCAGTTTCCCATCTCAGCCTGCTCTGGGGGCATCTGTGTGGTGAGTAGGGCAACAGGCACAGTCTCATGCCACTTGTACTCTCCTTCCCTTTTTTTTTTTTTTTTTAAGATTTATTTATTTATTTATGATAGACATAGAGAGAGAGAGAGAGAGGCAGAGACACAGGAGGAAGGAGAAGCAGGTTCCACGCCGGGAGCCTGACGGACTCGATCCCAGGACTCCAGGATCACGCCCTGGGCCAAAGGCAGGCGCTCAAACCGCTGAGCCACCCAGGGATCCCTCTCCTTCCTTTTCAATTTTGGTCCAAGCTGGTGTCACTGAATTGGCATATATCAAATGTACATGTCCTACAAATCCACCATATTCTTCTTTTATTAAAACTGATTCAAAATGGAGAATTTATTTAATACATGCACATATACACACACACACACACACAATTTCACAGTCACTTCCAAAACTTGGAAATGACCCATCCTCCCTGTTTGCCATCCCTAAACACTTTGTTTAACGTTTTCAACATTCTGATTCTTTTTTTCTTTTTTTAACATTCTGCATTCTGATTCTGTAACAATAAGTGACTAAGGAATCTCTACTTTTGTCATAGTCCAGTCAACACCTGTGATGTGCCCAACGTGGGCCGTCCCTGAGCCCAGAGAGTGAGAAGACAAAGATGGAGGGAGGAACTATTAGCCAGAGTCTAGTCAGTAGGCAGAAGCCACACCAATGAGAAGATTCTCCCTAAACAATGATTAGCTAGTCAAAAATGGCTACCCACTAAGAGAAAGGTAAAGGGGACTCTTGAGGGAAACAGAAGCAGATTCAGACAGAGGATACCACCTCCAGAGGAGACAGAAGGTGATTAGGAACTAAGATTGGAAAAGAGCCCTGCCCCTGCCACTGCCCCTGCCACTGCCCCTGCCCCTTAAGGCTGACAGTCAGCCACTTTGGAGAGTCTGGCTGCTGCAGGAACCTGGGCGAGGAGTGCTTAGGGCACAGTTGGGAGCTGTCTGAAGGTGTCCCCTGTGGGTGGCAGAGAAGCTTGTTGGAAGAAGGGGCGGGGGGGGGGGGTTGGCGTGGAGGGGCGCACCTGCCTGTGTAGCTAACTCCTCCCCTCGGGTCTTTGCTCAAGTATCCCAGTTGCAGGTTTGTCATTATCATTTGACCTACCATTCTTTAGACTTCAATATCTTGTTTCTCATCTCTGCCATGGGGTTTTTGTCCAGCTTACTCATTGTTAGGCCACAGCATCAAGGACCGTGTGTGGCACATAGTAGGAGTTTGGTGAATACTTATTCAATTCTGGCTGAATCATTATTAGGGTTAATCTTTATCATCTAATATAGATCAGAAACTGTTTGCCAGCCTCCTCATCAAGTGTGTGGTCCAGTTGGAATTGATACAGACCATCGACAACATTGTGTTCTACCCTGCCACAAGCAGAAAGGAAGACGCAGAACACATGGTTGCTGCCCAGGTAATAAGATCAGCCTCGAGAAGAACGTCCTTGTCTGTAGGGAGGTTGCTCAGATTGCAGGGGTGTGCTGCAGCAACTTGGAGTGGCTCACAAGAGCCCATCGTGCTCATCTCTCCCCAAGGCTGGGGAGAGATGAGTGTTCAGTCATGGCATATTGGTAGCTTGAGAAATTGGCCCTGATGGGAATATTTATACCACAGAAATCAGCAAACACTAAAAATCACGGCTTTTTTTTTCCTCTTTTTTTTTTAATTTTCCCAAGAGCCAGTTTACTAGCATCCCACTGCTCAGGTGCCATCCCCACCTTGGTGCTTTGTAAAAAGAGTGTTATTAATCACAGCGACTATTCCTCCTAAGTGGCGTTTAACCACAAATAACTGAGAAAAATATATGGATAAAAGATACCAATTTTTCCTTTAGAAAGTTGACTTTTTTGTTCTGTATGTACAACCTTTTATATGTATGTTATTCTTGGAAACAGAGGATTGGGTGTCCAAAAGTTGGATAGTAACATTATACCACAGTTGTAAAATGAAGTACTTCAAGGGCTAGCAGATCCTGTGAATGAGTGCGGCAGGGTGGGTGGGACTTGGGAGGCCAGAGAGCTCTGGCCCAGCTGGAGCCGCAGCCACCTCCCAGCCCCAGCAGTATGTTGCTATCAGGTGGGTCAAGTCGTGACAATCTTCCAATTTTTCAAGAGGAGCCAGCATCAGGATTTTTTTTTCCTATAGGAAGTCTGTTTATTAAGTGATGCAATACTGATGAACAAAATGTATCTGTTGGCTAGATCCAGCCCAAAAGCTATCCTTTTTTGTTTCTCTATTTTAAATATATACAGTTCAGAGTTTTGGTGTATTCACAAAGTTGTCCAAACATCACCCCTGTTTAACTCCAGAATATTTTTATCACTGTGAAAGGGAATGTGCTAACCATTAGCCGTCATTCTGCCTTCCTTCACCCCAGTCCTTGATAACCACTAATCTACCCTCTGTCTCGATGGATTTACTTAATCAGGATATTTCATATTCATACAGTCATATAAAACATGAACTTTTGTGTCTGGCTTCTTTGATTTAACATAATGTTTTCCAAGTTCATCCATGTTGTAACATGTATGTGTAGCATGTCACATCCATGTTGTTACATATATGTGGATGTGTATGTATATGTAAGGTAATATTTCATTGTATGGCTGTACCACATTTTGTTCATCCAGTCGTCTATTGATCCCATTGTCTGACTATGATGAATAACACTGCTATGAACATTTGTATACAAGTTTTTATGTGGACATGTTTTTAATTCTTTAGAGCACATACCTAGGAGTAGAATTGCAGGGTCATATGGTATCTCTGGTGCCTACATTTTTTGAAGAATTGCCAGACTGTTTTCTAGAACAGCTGTACTAATTTATCTTCCCAGCAGCAGTGGATGAAGGCTCTAGTTTCTGCACATTCTCATCAATGGTTGTTACTGTCTTTTTAATTATCGCAGCCATCCCAGTGGACATGAAGTTGTTTCTCATTGTGATGATTTCTGTTTCCATCTTGTGTTTATTGGCCATTTGTGTATCTTTGGAGAGATGTCTGTTCAAATCCTTTGCTCATTTTTTTTTTCCTTTGCTCATTTTTAAATTGGAATTTTTTCTCTTTCTAACATTGAGTCATAAGAGTTTTTATATATTCTGGATACTGGTCCCTTATCAGATCTATGATTTACAACTATTTTCTCCCGTTCTCTAGTTGTCTTTTCAGTTTCTTTTTTCCTTTGTCTTTTTTTTTTTTTTTTTTTGTCTTTTCAGTTTCTTGATGATGGCCTGTGAAGCACAAAAATTTTTTATTTTAATGAAGTTTGAGTTACTGTTTTTTTTCTTAAATCCTTGTACTTTTAGTGTTACATCTAAGAAAGGATGGCCTAATTCAGGGTCACAAAGATTAGGCCTATATTTTAAGAGTTTTAGCTTTTACATGTAGGTCTTTGATCTGTTTTTTAGTTCATTTTGTGTTTGTTTAGTTCATTTACATTTGTTCTGGCACCTGTGTTGGAAATCACTTGACCCTAAATATAAGGATTTATTTCTGGACTCTCAGTTCTGTTCCATTGACCTTCTTGTCCATCTTTATGCTAATACCACACTGTCTTGAATGAAATTGGAAGTTTGAGACTTCTAATTTTGTGCTGCTTTTATTAACACTGTTTTGGCTATTCTGTGTCACGTGTTTCTATTTGAATTTTAGGATCAGCTTGTCAATTTCTGTAAAGCAGTAATCCGGGGTATTGATAAGGATTACACTGACTCTATAGATCAATTTGGAGAATATTGCCAACTCTGCTGTTTTTGTAATCTCTGGTTTATAAGAAGGTTAGATCCATTCCTAGAAGGCTCAAATATAAAATCCCTAAGTATGTATCCCATTTTAGGCAACATGTTCAATAAAAATTTCTAGCATTTTGTACGTTTTTTTCCTTTCACATTTGAAAACACAGTTATGAAGCTTACTACATTCATTAATCATTTGATCGAAGCTAAAGATGCCACTCAGGCTTCACTTAGCACTTTCTGTCTTCCATAGTATTGTGAGACTCACACCTCCCATCTCATATAGTACAGGGTGACTTTCTTGTTTTCTAATTTCATTATACAATGTTAAAAGAGGACTGTGGAGTCCTATAGAGAAGCACACACTTACGTTCATGTGGCGAAGGCAGTACTGACAAAGCAGAAACTTGGGCCAATAAAGCCCGATGTCCTGCAAGAGCTGGGCAGAATTATTCCCCTGGCTGGTGAACAGAGTGTAACAGAGAAACATTCAGGGTGGTGAGGAATGAAGTGTGTGATTCTCAGACAGAGGAGTACTGCCTCAATGGCAGTGAGGACTGCCTCAATGTCTAGAACCAGCCTACCCTCACATAGCTCCCCCATCTTCCCTTTTCTAGCAAGACACACTGGATGCAGACATCCACATAGAGACGGAGGACCAGGGCATGTATAAGTGCATGTCTTCCCAGCATCTCTTCAAGCTGCTGGACTGCCTGCAGGAGTCTCACTCATTCTCAAAGGCCTTCAATTCCAATTACGAGCAACGGACTGTCCTGTGGAGAGCAGGTGAGGCCACACAGCAGCTATGGCAAATGACCACACTGGCTGCCAACCTGAAATATGAAAGCCTTTGGGAAACTCCTGATATTGTACATTTAGCTGAAATAACTGAGGATCCCCAGGTGGCTCAATGGTTTAGTGCCTGCCTTGGCCCAGGCCATGATCCTAGAGTCCCAGGATTGAGTCACGCATCGGGCTCCATGCATGGAGCCTGCTTATGTCTCTGCCTCTCTCCCTCTCTCCCTCTCTCTCTTTGTCTCTCATGAATAAATATATAAAATCTTTATTTTAAAAAAAGGGAATAACTTGCCAGGTCTTCTCATGCTTGAGGGGAAAAGAAGGACATGCTGGATGCATTCCATCCCAGTATCAGGAATACTGCCTAGCATGTGGGAGATTTTCAAGAAGAATTGGAAAAATAAATTGATAGAGACTCAAACTGATCTAGCAAATAAAGAAATTTTATATTAGCAACACCTGGGTGGCTCAGCAGTTGAGCATCTGCCTTTGGCTCGGGGTATGACCCTGGAGTCCCTGGACCGAGTCCCACATTGGGCTCCCTGCATGGAGTCTGCTTCTCCCTCTTTCTGTGTCTCTGCCTCTCTCTGTCTTTCATGAATAAATAAATAAAATCTTCTTTAAAAAGAAAAAAGAAATTTTATATTAGGTTAAAATTGTGTAATTAAGGGGCACCTGGGTGGCTCAGTTAGTTAAGCATCCAATTCTTGATTTTGGCTCAGGTTGCGATCTTCAGGGTCCTGGGACTGAGCCAGCAGGGAGCCTGCTTGAGATTTCCTCTGCCACCCTTTGCCTCTCCCTCCACTCTCTCTCTGAAATAAATAAATAAAATCTTTATAAAAAATAAAATGGTATAGTTAAATATGATATAAAAATTGTAATAGTCTAGGAAAAACAAAGCATTCATACATTTGCTGAGGCTTTTAGGGGTTCTCTCTCTCCCTCACCTCCAAAATACATACATAAATCCTGGAGGTAAGTGATATATTTATATGGAAAGTGACAGTGGGAGGCTCACTTTTGAACTTTGCACAAAAGTGATACTCTATATAAATTTTTATGGTTACCATTACTAGGTAACCGACCATTAATTTTCTTCCCAGATGCCTATTTTATAATGTCATTTTTTTAAAGATTTTATTAATCTATTAGGGAAAGCACAAGTAGGGAGAAGGGCAGAGGGAGAGGGAGAAGCAGGCTCCCCACTGAGCAGGGAGCCCAATGTGGGCTCTCAGGACCCTGGGATCATGACCTGAGCCAAAAACAGGTGCTCACCTGACTAGCCACCCAGGTGCCCCAGTGTCATTTTTTTTTTTTATGGCTTTAACAGATCTACATGTTTTATGCCTTTGCTTGTGATAGGTTTTTCTTGTAAGAGTGGTTTACACATCTCTGACAGATTGGTACTGCTTTGCTTAAGCAAATGTGATTAAGAGTAATGTTATATGTCAACTGTACTTTAATTGAAAAAAAAATTTCAGATAATTCTTTTCAGTGTTCCTTAAAGTAACTAGATTAGGGTCCTGTGTGATTTCTCAGCATTATCCTAGAAGTATGCGCTATTTATATAACTCTAATCTCTAGGTTTTAAGGGCAAATCTAAACCTAACCTTCTAAAACAAGAAACCAGCAGCCTGGCCTGTTGTTTGAGGATCCTGTTTCGGATGTATGTCGACGAGAACCACAGGGATTCCTGGGAGGAAATACAGCAGCGACTTTTAACGTAAGAAGATTGGTTTCTGATTAAATGTCAGATAAATGTATTTATCTGTAAAACACAAAATGCATCACAATAATACTCTGACTTGAAAAGAATAAGAGAAAAATACCTACGTGCTGATGGCCTCACAGACTGCTATCCTTTTTGCTTTTTCCTTCTATATATAGACATTTCTATTTCACTTGTTAATGCCCTGAATAGGGTGGGGCCTCATTTCTTTCATTCATAAGTTTCTTAAAGCACAGAAACAGGGGCAGTAAAAAGTGCTCAATCAACAAGCCAAAAGTGAAATCTTGGTCAAGTCCGCTTTCGGCAATGTTGGCTCTAACCTCCCACCCTCCCTTCTTCCCAAGAATGTATTGGAATCCTGTGAGTTACCAGGATGTCCTGACTTGAATTATGCCAAACTGCAGCAATGGGGAGACAATGCGAAGGCATGGAGAGAGAGCCCCAGACAGAAAAATAGATCTTCACCACCCAGCTTTCTATGAGCAAGATGCTATTTGTCTAAGCCCTTTTCACTCTTTCAAGTTTAAAACCATTACCATGCAGTGCTGACAACCGTGATAAGTAAGACATGAACTCTCCTATACTGCTAGTGGGAATGTATAGTGAGGGGATTTTTTGAGGGGAAAGCAAGTGGCATTAAAATCAGGAGCCTTAAATGTTCAGTCTTTCTTTGACACAGTAAACCACTGTTACGGAATCTACTTAAGAAAATGTCTTAGAGGGATCCCTGGGTGGCGCAGCGGTTTGGCGCCTGCCTTTGGCCCAGGGCGCGATCCTGGAGACCCGGGATCGAATCCCACGTCAGGCTCCCGGTGCATGGAGCCTGCTTCTCCCTCTGCCTGTGTCTCTGCCTCTCTCTCTCTCTCACTGCGTGCCTATCATTAAAAAAAAAAAAAAAAAAAAAAAAAAGAAAATGTCTTAGAGTGTCGCCTGGCTGGCTCAGTCAGTGGAGGATGCAACTCTTGACTCTCGAGGTCAGGGTCATGAGTTTCAGCCCCATGTTTGGGGGAGAGAGATTAAAAGAAAAAAGAAAGTAGCAATTGTATGTGACAGGAGAAGAGAGAGAAAAGCAGTGTGTAGTCAGCTATGGATGATAGGCTCTGTGTTCATTGTGTGCAAACGCTGATTGGGCCGTAGGCTGTGAGCAGGCCCTGAGCTAAGCAAATGTTTAAACTTCACAACAGCCCCCCTGAATTTGGTACAATTATTTATCCCTGTTTTACAGCCAAGGAAACTGAGTCTTAGTGAATTGCTTGAGATGCATAGCCAGAGCCAGGTGCCCAGTAAATAAGTACTCATTGTAAGAAGGAAGAGTTTTCCACTCCCGTAGATTGTGAGAGTTAATCTTCTGTTTGACATGCCACCCCCTGTCTTGATTCTTCCAGTGTGTGCAGTGAGGCCCTTGCCTATTTCATCACAGTAAATTCTGAGAGCCATCGGGAGGCCTGGACAAGTCTTCTGTTGCTGCTTCTAACAAAAACCCTCAAAATAAATGATGAAAAGGTATAAACCAGGAAATCCTAATGTCCCCACTAGCACCTAGGTTTGGGTTGCCTTTTTACTCAGAATCTAATGATTTCCTCAGCTCTTCCAAGGACAGTTACATAACTAGCACCATTCTAGATTCATTAGAGGAAAGTTCATTCATTGCAGACAAGGGTGCCGTAGCATACTGGGACTCTCTCTCTCCAAGAACCCCAGTTAAGAAAGGCTGACCTTGGAACTGCGCGTGTGTAGCAGTTAAAATGCTGCAGTGATTTGGAGCACCGCTGTGTTGGAAGAGAGGGTCCATCCAGATAGGGAAGCCCTGGTTCAGAAGGGGGAATCTGCTTTGCTAAAACCGAACATTGTGTTTGGTAGCAAAGCTATCCCCAAAGAATTTGTGTCTGGAGTTAAACATAATTAAAAGACCTTCTAATTTGCAAATTTTTCCCACCAACTTTTGAAATAGTGAGAAAAAGCACCAATATTACAAGAAGTTTCAGGGTGAGATGAATACTTTTGAGAAACTAGTGCCAGAAAAAGTAGTTCCCTGTCTAATTTGAGCTCTCTCCTTCTCTCCGACCTCAAGTTTAAAGCACACGCTTCTATGTACTACCCCTACTTGTGTGAAATTATGCAGTTTGACCTGATTCCTGAGCTCCGAGCAGTTCTGCGCAAGTTCTTCCTACGGATAGGTGTTGTATATAAAATATGGATTCCAGAAGAGCCATCACAGGTACCAGGGACGCTGTCACCAGTGTGGTAGCCCTGACCCCTGCGGGCCACAACTACAGCTCTGCGGAACATTCACCATGCCACCTCTGCCTGGCACATCTCGTGAAGGGTCAGATCGTAGAAATAGGGAGTCGGCATCTGGGAGCTCAGAACGGCCTGGAGGAAGCTGGCCTCGACATGGGTCCCATCAGTCCCTGGCTGAGACGTTGTGCTATTTCATTAAAGTGTTGCATAGCCAGTTAAAACAGTAGGTGGGGAGTCTGTTTCATCTCCGTCATTCCGTCTTACTGACTAGACTGTCAAGCCTGTCACCGCACATGCGCCATTTCCTAGCAGAGTCCCATGATTGGCTGTCTGCGTTCTGTCAGAGGAAGTTGCTTTCCTTTAAGACACTGAACATAGCTGTAGAGGTTCGTGATTATTAGAGAGTCTGTTAATAAAATTTCTCGTAATGGCTAAATGCCACCTAAAATATGCTGGATTTTTTGTTGTCGTTTGAGTGTTTTGGAGAATTTTGAATGTTTTTGTCAGTTGTGAGTCAGCTATAGTTAGATTGTTTAGTTTGGAGAAAGTTAGTGGGGAAAGGGGTTGTTTTTGTTTTGTTCTGTTTACGTCTGAGTGATTTTTAAAGTACTTTATGAAAAGATATTATTGAAGATTTCATTGAAAGCAGAGTTTAGTAATTAAGTTAGAATTAAGAACTTGCAAGGTTAAAAATTTTAAAAGGTAGTGCCTCCTGGCTCTCCCTGTTTTAGTAACTTGGGGAGAAAACGTCTATAGGAAAAAGTAAAAAATGTAATGAAGACAATTAGCCTTCCTTGGAAGTAAGTATTTATGGATGGGTCTGAAAATTTCCAGAACACCTTGTCCATCTCACACCCTCTGAAATCTAATATATGAAGTAGTAACAAAAATGAAGTAGTAATTTAACAGAGTTAATTTATATTTTAGTAAACCTTTTATTTTTACCTCAGAATAGTGAGTTTAGCATCCCTGCTTTGCACAGTCCCCATTCAAGGGCCCTCTGGAGAGGGGTGGCGGCTGTGCAGGAGAAGGGCCGTCTATGAACCTCCTCAGCCACCCGCCAAGAGTCCTCCACCCAGAGTAGGCCTGTGCTGTGGTGGGGCCAGCACAGGGAACTGTGACCTGTGACTGCAGCAGGAGATGGCCTGTGCCTGGGTGCTGCCGTGACCTTGAGCCTAGGAGCTGCGTTCTTTGGAAGGGTTGGATTCTGGGGGTCCTTATTGTGTTAATGAAGGTGCAGTACTCTGAACTCCAATTATAACTGAATCCTGATCCGGCAGCTTATGTAAACATTTGCAGCACACAGACGGGGCCTGGTGCCTGGAAGTGGTCTGTTTGGAAGCTGGATTTATTCTGAGTCGGTGAGAAAGAGAACACAGGCTTCATTCCGCCCCCTCACCCAGGGCTCCCCACGAGCCTCCACTCAGCAGTAGAACAAGTGTTACACGGAGTCATTAACACATTTAGACTTCTGCCTATGCTCTTCAGTCCTGTAAATTGGGTTGTATTGATGTCAACTCTGGTGCCTTAGAAGTTAGCAAGTTGGGAACCTATCTAAAATCAGATGTTTTTTTCTTTATAGAGAAGGATTTCTGGTGCTTTTGTTTCCTAAGAAACCGATTTCTTAAACATTTTTTGTTTTTAACAGCCTTGAGAAATGTTTGGTTTGGGCCAGCAGTACTATTTTTTTTGGTTTGGGCCAAATGTTTGGTTTGGGCCAGCAGTACTTCTATTTTCCCCAAAGTATTTTAATTTCTCTACCAAAGAAAAAAAGCAGGTTTAGATTTTTATGTTACTTACATACATTAGAGAAGAGGAGCTGTAGAATTTAGGAAGAAGGGACGGTGGGCGAGTATTTTACTGTGAATGGAAAATGTCAGCACCTTTAATGTACCTTGTCCTGGAATGCATTCATCCTTATGCTGCAGCTGAGACCCTTTCCCTGGTGCTGTGGTCACAGCCTCAACAAGCCCGTGCTCTCCACCCGCATTTGTCCTGACAGCGTGCTCAGGAACGCACATGTCTGTTCGTGCTTCCATTCCCTGTGCTACTCCATTCCCGACTGGAGGTCCTCATGTCACGTCATTTTCAACTGTGACCCCACCCCATGTGTCTTCCTGCCTTCTCTTTCATTCTTGCCACGCAGGGAGTATGGGAACGCATTTTGTTCCATGCCCAAACATTCAGCTTTGAGTTTGTTTTTTGTTTTCTTCCTTTCTTCCTTTCTTTTCTTTTCTTTTCTTTTCTTTTCTTTTCTTTTCTTTTCTTTTCTTTTTTCTTTCTTTTCGTTTCTTTCTTTCTTTCTTTCTTCTTTCTTTCTTTCTTTCTTTCTTTCTTTCTTTCTTTCTTTCTTTTTATTTTCTCTTTTAAAAGATTGGATTTTCTGAATGAGGCATCTGAACTGTACCTGCATGGACCTTTTTAAAAACCGTGATGTCAAACCATTTGGGGTAATCATTCTTGCCGGTGGCCCGTGACATACAGAGGAAATTCCTTACCTCTACAAATAAGCCATTCAGCCTAAATTCTACTTTGTGAATAAATCTATCCTATCTCAAGGTAAACGTGGCTTGTGCCACTCAAACACTAGTGAGAACTGAGTGCGTGTGACTGCAGCCCCAGGCCAGGACACTGTTCACTAACAATGTGAGAGAAGATGGAATATTTCCAAGGCCTTATTTCTTTGTCAGAATGCTTTAAGTGTTGATTATCTGTGCTGGGTCTCCAGAGAAGTTTTTGTTACAATAATGCTACTTGGAACAACTTTGTTTTCCTGCACTGTCCTTTAGGGAAATCACCAGCTCTGGCATCTTAACAACAAACAGTGGATGGGAAATTTGATTTCTAACATGCATCTTTAGAGTCAAATACACCTTTTTCCTGTTACTCCTCATGTACAACCAAAGAACTACATTATGGGAATTGTATAATAATATCTGGAAACACAGCATTTTCCTCTGACAGGTGACTTTTGTACAAAATGCAAAAAAAAATCTCTAAACCTTTTTCTTGTTCTTTTGTGATTATGGCTATCCATCTCGTAGTCTTTATAGTTATCGAAGGAACCTGCTGGCAGATGCTAGTACGACCATCCCATTCAAATGTTTGTTGTTACGATGCAAATGGATATTGGTTGTGACGGAAGCTAGGTCCTTAATACTACATTTTCTGAGTTCTGTTTTAACATTTGCGTTAAAGTAGACATAGCTTGAACTTAAGTGAAATCCTGAAGTTTTGCTATCAGCAGCTTTGTAGTTGGAGAAACAAAGAAACCAAAGCTGAATATTTAAAAGAATGAATCTATCTGGAAATCCTTGCTCTCAAAAAGACACTCATCAAAGATGTAGTTTTTCTCAGTGTTCTAATTTTTAAAAAATTTTATCTTCATATTTGCATCAAATATTTCTTTATGTGCAAAATATGTTTTATCTCCTTAAAATGCCTAAAAGTAAGTTAATAGCTACTTTTGTTTAATCTATACACGATGATTAAGTGCATTTAATATTGGTAATTTAATGAAAAGCATTCCTTGCCCAATGGATGTATACATTTTTGAAAGAATAAGCCGAATTATATAATATGAAATGCTATGTAAAGTTTTCTATGTAAAAATATTATGTATAATACTGTTAAAATCCCATGCTTTAATCAGGTGGTAAATCAATAAAGTTTTAAAAAGTAAAGCTGTTTTTGATATAGTAATATATATGTATATATATATCAATCTCTAGTTTGTGGTTCATTTGTTCTTATTGGCAGTTATAAGCTTGTAGTTCTCAAGTGGTGGTAAAATTTGGTCTCAATAGTTAACAAAAATATTTTCTAATGGGAGAATATTAATTGTGTCTCAATGAATTGTGGGTCTCAATTATTTTAAGTAAGCTTCCCTACTTGCCCCTGCCTCCCCAGGAAAGGGAAAAAATCCAGTCAGGAAAAGATTCTTATTTATCTCTTGAATTCACTTTAACCCATTAATTAGTTTGACCAGTAAGTAGGTGAGTTCCCAAGAAAAGACAAAAATCTCTTGGCTGGTGTTGAGGTCAGGTTTACAAAAGAAGACTCACAGAGTCAACTTGGACACTGAGTAGAAGACAGTTCTGAGGTTCACAAGGGGTGCCAACACAGGAAGACATGCTTGGCTTTACTCTCTCAATTCAGAATCCGTTCTTTCTGAAATATCCTAAAGTTATAAATCACTATTGTATTTAAAGTACTCCCCCGCTGAAACTAATACTTTTTCATCTTTATTAATTTGTTGGAATAAAATGATGGCTCTCTGTGGTCCCACATTTCAGATACACCAGTAAAGAACAAAAGGAAAATCTTTCTAAAGAGTCTTTATCTCTCCATAGCAGGTGGTGCCTGGGTTTTATCTAGAGCAGTGATTTTCAGCCTGAACCAACCAGGAGTTTTCAATTCTGTCCCCAAGGGGCACTTGGGGTACTTGGCTATGTCTAGAGACATTTTGGGCTGTCAGGGAAGGAGGAGGGTGAGTAGGATGCTGCTAAACAGCCCTCACTGCAAGGAATGACCCTGCCTCAAGGTCTAACTGGTGCTGAGTTTGAAAAACCCTGTACTAAATTGACTCTAACAACTCTTTAGTACGGTGTTTTCGGACCCAAAATCTGTCTGTAGCAGATACCATCCGCTTTCTTTGGCCTTCCTGTAAAAAAAAGGAAAAAAAAAAAATAACTCCTGTTTACCCATTTTAGAAAGGAGGGCGTGCTGAGGTCAATCATTTAACCATTTTGCAAGATCATTTCAGCATCACACTGCCCACAGACTGGAACACGTTTTAGGCAAAACTATGTTTTCTTTCTCAAAGGACCAGAGTGGCTCCCTGAAATTTCTGCAAAGCTACGTAACATGCCTGTTGTCCAGTTCAAGAAATCTGCTAAATTGTCCTTGAGTTAGTGATTTGTGTCACCTCTTAGGAGTGGCCAGCTTACTAAATGCAATTACATACCCACAACAAAAGAAGAAGGGATGAGGACTCCCCAAGGATTCTGGCAGGAATTATTTTAGTATTTTTAAACATGTCCATTTCCGGACACAAGCCAACATTATCTGGTGCTCAACTGAAGATTGAGCCTTTGTGGATAATTTTTATAAGTCCATTTTCATCTTTCCCAGAGACTCCCCATCTTTGCATAAAGCTTCTATAGCTGCTTCTTCATTGACCTAATTTAGATTTGCTTAAAGAATGTATCTTGATTTATGTTCAAGAAACACCATGTGTTCTGGTAAACTTCTTAGCTTGAGTGAATTTAAGCCTTAAAAATGGCATACTGATTTTCTCATACAGTTAGACGTTTGTGAGAAGCAAGCAAAAACCGGGGATCCCTGGGTGGCGCACCGGTTCGGCGCCTGCCTTTGGCCCAGGGCGCGATCCTGGAGACCCGGGATCGAATCCCACGTCGGGCTCCCGGTGCATGGAGCCTGCTTCTCCCTCTGCCTATGTCTCTGCCTCTCTCTCTGTGTGTGACTATCATAAATAAATAAAAATTAAAAAAAAAAAAAAAGAAGCAAGCAAAAACCAAGCACCAGGGCAGCCCCGGTGGCTCAGAGGTTTAGCACCGCCTACAGCCCAGGCCGTGATCCTGGAGGCCCAGGATTGAGTCCCACGTTGGGCTCCCTGCATGGAGCCTGCTTCTCCCTCTGCCTGTGTCTCTGCCTCTCTCTCTCTCTCCTCTCTGTGTATTCTCATGAATAAATAAATAAAATCTTAAAAAAATACCACCATTCTGTAGGAGAGGCCAGTGGACAGATCACAGAAACTGAAATGAAGAACTCTTTGTACAGAAGGATTTGTGCTTTCTGCCCCTTTTTTGGGCATCAGCAATAAGCAGGCTATATTAATGTCACTTTTTAAAGAAGTAGCATTCACTGATGGTTTCCTGCCCTGCAGACTCCTTACTAAGTGCTTTGCATACAGTGCTTTGCATCCTTTAAACTTCACAACTGTATGAAATAGCAGAATCAGACCTGTCTTCTTAAGTGTATTTACTTATTTATGTATTTATTCATTTTAGTGATCTCTACACCCAACACAGGGCTTGAACCTACAACCCTGAGATCAAGTCGCATGCTTCCCCGACTAAGCGAGCCAGGTGCCCCTCACCCATGTTTGTTTTTTTATGATACTGCATTTTTTTTTAAGATTTTGTTTATTCATGAGAGACACAGGCAGAGACACAGGCAGAGGGAGAAGCAGGCTCCATGTGGGGCGCCCAAATGGGACTTGATCCCAGACCCCGGGATCACGACCTAAGCCAAAGGCAGAGGCTCAACCACTGAGCCAGCCAGGTGCCCCCTCACCCATTTTTAAATGAGGATACTGAGGCCCAGAGATGACCAGTGAGGCTGTGTACCTGGATCACATAGCTGGGAAGCAGCAGAGCTGGGACACAGATGCACTCACTCACTGTCCTACCAACCACACTGACTTGCTGTCACTAGTTCATCTGGGGGGAAGGGTGGGGAAGTGAAGTGGGGCATCCAGCAGAACACAGTCCTGGTCCCTGAAGAGCTTCTATTGCAAAGCCCCTGTGTGCAAGTTGAACTGCCTGGGTTTTGCTGCAAACACCTGCGTTAGAAACAATCTTTACCAGCTCTCTTAGATGAGCATTTGTGGGGCCATATCTCAGGCCCTTTCATGCCTACCTACCATGGATATTCAGAAGATAGGAAAAGGAAGCACGACTAGCAGAGAGACAAGGTGAGAGGAAGTGAGCAGATGTTAAGGTGGGGCCAGCAGCCCCGAGAGTTTTCTTGCTCTGGTCTCATCTCTTTCCCACCAACTCATAAACTGCCTTCATTTTTTCCACTAAATATTACCTCCCTGGCGCTTGGGTGGCTCAGTCAGTTAACTTTGGACTCTTGGTTGTGGCTCCGGCCATGACTTCAGGGTCGTGGGATCAAGCCCCCCCCCCCCCCCCATCAGGTTCTGCACTCTGCATGGATCTGCTTGGCCCTCTCCCTATATCCCTCCCCCTGTGCACACATGCACACACTATCTCAAATAAATAAAATCTTAAATATATTACACACCTCCAAATTTCTAATACCAACTCATGACTTACTTGATTTTCATACTTGCTCCTTCCTCAGTATCCTTGCCCTCACTGCTCTGTCTGCCTGGAAGGCTTTTTTTCCTCTAGATTGCTCCGTGGCTGGTTCCTCCTCCTCCTGGGTTCAACCCAGTGGGGAACTCCTCAGTTGCCTCCTTCCTGTCCTCAGAACTACCCACCACCATCTGCAGGGACGTGTTCGAAATATGTCTCTCCCACCCCTGATGTAAGGGTGTGAGCCAGGCAGGAACCTGGCTGTTTCGGCAATGATAGTCTCACCTGCTAGAGCACAGTAAACAGAAGCATAGTAGGTAGGCACTCAATAAAATTTTGGTGACAGTATGGGCATTTTTTCATGGAAGTTCTAGGATGCTCACAGGACAGTTCACAAATACCAGGAGAATCAGGTCATTTCCTTTGCTTTCTTGGGTTGTTGGCATTCCACTGTCCATTTGCCTGGTTCAGCTTGAAAAAGAAGCTATACCCCATCCAAAGACTCGCTTCCTCTCCACACCTGCTATGATGGAGATCAGCCACAGGCACTGCTTCCCTCTGAGTCCTGGAAGGTGCTCAGTCTTTGGAGTTGAGGACAAGAGCTCTGGTTTGAAGCTCCATATTCCCTGGACTCCCCCGCTGGTCTCATTTCCTCCTCCCCCTCCACCAAAAGAGGAGAAAAAACCTAACCCCTCCTGCCAGGCTTCCCTAACTGATCATTTTATATGCTCTTGCCATTTCAACTATTGTTTTTCTTTACTGTGACAGCACCTAGCAGCAGATTAATAACAGTAATAATGACCATTCATTGGATTCTGGTTGTGCCAGGCATTTGCTCTGCACACATCATGCCCTTAGACAACCATAACCACTGCATAAGGTAGGGACCATTACCATTATCACCCCGCTTTTTATAGAGGGATACCTGGGGTTCAGAGAGGTCAATGAACGTGCCTAAGGCAACAGGGCTACATTCAAAGCCCTGCAGTCTGACTTTGGGACTTGCCTCTTAAACATTGCCCCCACACCACCTCTTGGTGCTTGAGAGCCATGAGCTTCTATTGCAGTCCCTCACATAGGGAGGGCTGTACTGATCTGCTGGAGAGCAGACCAAAGTAGATCATGTAGGGCAGTGGTCCCCATGGGCAGAGAGCGTAGCACACTGTTGATGTCTGCGGGCTCTGGGGCAGAAATGCAAATGTGGGCTCTCATGCAGTAAGTCTGAATATTTAAACGTTATTGGGGCACCTGGGTGATGCAGTCCGTTAAGGATGTAACTCTTGATTTTGGCTCAGGTTGTGATTTCTAAGTCGTTAGACTGAGCCCTGTGTTGGGCTCCACACTCAGCTGTAGAGTCTGCTTGGGATTCTCTCTCCCTGTTCTTTTGCCCCTCCTGCTCCTGCTCTCTCTCTCAAATAAATAAATCATTAAAAATAAATAAATACATAAACAAAAAATAGTAAGTGTTTGGGGCACCTGCGTGGCTCAGTCAGTTAAGCATCTGCCTTGGGCTCGGGTCATGATCCCAGGGTCCTAGGATGGAGCCCAACATTGGGCTCTCTAGTCAGCAGGGAGCCTTCTCTCTCTCTTTCAAATGAATAAAGGAAATCTAAAAAAAAAAAAAAAAAAAAGTAAGTGTTTGAAAACACATTCCATCCTCCTTCCTTGACAAGTAATACCTTGGCAATACCTGGAAGCCCAGGTTCAAAGACTGAATTCTGAGGCTCCTCAGAGTTCCAGGTGAGAACACAGCAGCATGGGGAGAATCTGCCTTCGTCCTCTCCACCCTGAGCCTCAACTTGTACCACAAGGCTTCGAATGTGTGCGTGGATATGCAGCTCTGTCCAAACCCCCTGCCTACACATTTGTCCCCAAGTCACACAGCCAGTTTAGGGGTGCTCACAGCTGCTGTGTATCTGCTCTCAGGAGTGACCCAGCCAAGAGATTTCCACAGAACCTGGAAGGGGGCGTGGGGCCAATTAGTGGGGGAATTCCAGGGTCCCATGCAACTGGAATGAGGTCTGAAAAGAGGTCATATGGGGCAGCCCTGGTGGCTCAGCGGTTTAGTGCTACCTTCAGCCCAGAGTGTGATCCTGGAGACCTGGGATCGAGTCCCACGTCGGGCTCCCTGCATGGAGCCTGCTTCTCCCTCTGCCTATGTCTCTGCCTCTCTCTCTCTCTCTCTGTCATGAATAAATAAACTTAAAAAAAAAAAAAAGGTGATATGGGTTGTGGGTGAGCATACCCACTGGGCACATGGACCCCTCACCCATGGGCAGCTGGAGTAGGACCAGAGCCACACCCTCTAAAGCAGAGGGGCCAAGACAAGGATCTAAGGCCTGTCCAGGTCTACAGCAGTACCGTCTGGGAAAATACAGGACAGTGGACAGTAAGAAGACATAAAAAATATATTGCAGCTCATTTCATGGGGTGGGGATAAGAGCTAACATCGTCGGACAGTTACTATTTTTCAGATGCTCTTCCATAGGCCTCATCTTTCCTGGTTCTTCATCCTCCCAGCCACCCTGAGAGGCAAATTACTATTACTATCATACTGCAGAGATTAGCCAGCTCAGTTATAAGTAACTTGCCCAATGTCACACAGATGCCATGAAGGTCTTAACCCAGGTAATCAAGTCCATGCTCTTTTATCTTTTTTTCTAAGATTTTATTTATTTATTTGAGAGAGAGAGAGGAAGAGAGTGCACAAGTGGGGGGAAGGGCAGAGGGAGAAGCAGACTCCTTGTTTTTTTTATATACTTTTATTTTTTATTTTTTAAAGATTTTATTTATTTATTCATGAGAGACACAGAGAGAGAAGCAGAGACACAGGCAGAGGGAGAAGCAGGCTCCATGCAGGAAGCCTGATGTGGGACTCGATCCCGGGACTCCAGGATCATGACCTGAGCCAAAGGCAGATGCTCAGCCGCTGAGCCACCCAGGGATGCCCAGAAGCAGACTCCTTGAAGAGCAGGGAGCCCAACGCAGGGCTCAATCCCAGGATCCTGAGATCATGACCTGAGCCAAAGGCAGACACTTAAATGACTGAGCCACCCAGGCACCAACATGCTCTTAACTAGTATGATATAACAAGATCAAAGATGAGTGATAGTAAAGCTCTGGTAAAAGATGTGTCCAGATATGTCAATTTTTTTTTTAAAGATCTTATTTATTCATGAGAGACAAACACAGGGAGAGAGAGAGAGAGAGAGAGAGGCAGAGACACAGGCAGAGGTGGGACTCGATCCCGGGTCTCCAGGATCACGTCCTGGGTTGAAGCCCACACTAAATCACTGAGCCACCCAGGCTGCCCCAGATATGTTGATTCTATCTCAATAAAACAGGGAGGATAAAAAGATATGCCAAGAAACTGTTAACCAAAAGAGGGATGCCGGGGTGGTTCAGTGGTTGAGCATCTGCCTTCAGCTCAGGGTGTGATTCCAGGGTCCTGAGATCGAGTCCCACATCAGGCTCCCTGCAGGAAGACTACTTTTCCCTCTGCTTCTGTCTCTGCCTCTGTCTCTGTCTCTCATGAATAAATAAATAAAATCTTAAAAAAAAAAAAAGGCTGGGTAGCCTGGGTGGCTCAGAGGTTTAGCGCCACCTTCAGCCCAGGGCCTGATCCTAGAGACCTGAGATCAAGTCCCATGTCACGCTCCCTGCAGGGAGCCTGCTTCTCCCTCTGCCTGTGTGTGTGTGTCTCTCTCTTTCTCTCTGTCTCTCATGAATTTATTTATTCATATTCATGAGAGACACAGAGAGAGAGAGAGAGAGAGAGAGAGAGAGGCAGAGACACAGGCAGAGGGAGAAGCAGGCTCCACACAGGGAGCCCGATGTGGGACTCCATCCCTGGTCTCCAGGGTCATGCCCTGGACTGAAGGTGGCGCTAATTGCTGAGCCACCCAGGCTGCCCATTAATGAAATCTTAAAAAAAAAAAAAAGACAACGGAGTACACTTTAACAATGACAAAGCCAGGGCAGCCCCGGTGGCTCAGTGGTTTAGTGCCGCCTTCAGCCCAGGGCCTGATTCTGGAGACCAGGGATCAAGTCCCACATCGGGCTCCCTGTGTGGAGCCTGCTTCTCCCTCTGCCTGTGTCTCTGCCTCCCCCCTTCTCTCTGTATCTCTCACTAATAAATAAATTAAAAAAAAAAAAAAACAATGACAAAGCCAGAATCATGGTGGGAGAGACTAACATGCCTCTCAGAGAACATCTGATAAAACAAAAGGACACAGAGAACATAATATATTACCTATAGTGAATGTCCTAATTGGCCAATGACCAAATCCTCTCATGTTTGTACCGTGTGAATTTTTCACCATGTGTACATTAGCAGGTGTAACAAACTTGGGAGTATGTGTACGTAATGGGGTAGAGGTAGGGTGGAGGGGTAGGGATTCCCAAGGGAGTCTTCATGTATCACCCATGGAGACTAGAGGATACATGAACCTCTCTGTGACCCTCACCTGCATGGTTCTTCTGGCAGCTTGCAAAAGGTGAGGAGAGTGGGCACCACTAGGGCTATGTCCAGAGACATGGTAACCTTGGCACATTTCAAGACTTCCTGCAGAAGCCGGCAGAGATGCGAGACATACACCTGATGCCAGCCAGCCTCCTTCATGATTAGCTCTCAGAGAGGGAAAACTGTTAAATCATCAGGGTTGTTCTCACCAGGATCTCACCAGAAAATCTTTGTCCAGGAAAGCAGATTAGTACGACTGATTACTTATACTATTGCTGCAATGGTAAAAGTACATCTTTTCTACCAATGTCCTAATAACTTATACCTTTCTCAGTGGACTTTATTTATATAGGGCATTTCATTCAACATTTTTTTAATGTTTTTATTTTTATTTATTTATTTAAAAATTTTTATTTATTTATGATAGTCACACAGAGGGGGGGGCAGGGCAGAGGCATAGGCAGAGGGAGAAGCAGGCTCCATGCACCGGGAGCCTGACGTGGGATTCGATCCCGGGTCTCCAGGATCGAGCCCTGGGCCAAAGGCAGGCACTAAACCGCTGCGCCACCCAGGGATCCCTTCATTCAACATTTGAATAAAACAAATACATATTGAACAGGTACTATTTGCTAGGTGCTGGGAGGACAGCTATAAATGAGATAGATAAGGTGGTTGTTCTAATAGAGTCCTTAAACTGATGGTGAGGGGAACAATTAACAAAGACAATTGCAAAAAGTGATAAATGCTGTGAAGAAAACAGAATGATATATTGAGACTGAGGTTGCCATATAAAACAAGACACCCAAATATGAATTTCAGATAAACAAGTGTTATTGTATAAGTATGTCCCATGCAATATTTATACTAAAAAATCATGCACTGCTTTTTTGAGATTCCCATTGATCTGTGTGTCTTGTATTTTACTTGTTAAATCTGGCAAATCTAGGAGATCCCTGGGTGGCTCAGCGGTTTAACACCTGCCTTTGGCCCAGGGTGCGATCCTGGAGACCCGGGATCCAGTCCCGCGTTGGGCTCCTGGAATGGAGCCTGCTTCTCCCTCCTCCTGTGTCTCTGCCTCTCTCTCTCTCTCTGTCATAAATAAATAAATCTTAAAAAAAAATCTGGGAAATATAAATGTTGAGTTATTGGGCGTGGAGAATGGGCAATTTCAGACAAGGTGGAAGACCTCTCTGAAGAAGCCACATTTGAGCTAGAACCTGAACGCACAGAGGGAGCCAGTTATTCAGGAGTCTACAAGAGCATTCCAGGCAGAGGGAAGAGATGAGATGGGAATAAGCTTGGAGCTCAGAACAGAAAGGAAGGCAAGGTGGGTAAGTTGAGTGAGGGTGGAAAGTGGAGAGAGGAAAGTGATGAGGTCAGACAGGTTGGCAGGGGCCAGATCTTGCAGGGTTTGTTGGCTGTGATAAGTGATGTTGAATAGTTTGAATAATTTTTTTTTTAGTTTGAATAATTTTACAAAAAACTTCTATCCATGACCCTTTTACTTAAATAGAGCAATTTTTGCATTTTATCTCCAGGATTGCTTTTACATATTCATAGCCAGGGTGCTGTCAAAGATAAATAAAGCCGGACATTGTTAAAGCAGTAAAAACAGATTTTATTCATAAATTACTCACAGTAGGGGAGAGAGTTGATTCTGACTGTGCAGAGGTGATTGGGCATTTTTTTTATTTATTTATTTATTTATTTATTTATTTATTTATTTATTTATTTATTTGAGACAGAGAGAGAGAGAGAGGCAGAGACACAGGCAGAGGGAGAAGCAGGCTCCATGCAGGGAGCCCGATGTAGGACTCAATCCTAGGTCTCCAGGATCACGGCCTGGGGTAAAGGCGGTGCTAAACCGCTGAGCCACCGGGGCTGCCCCCGGGCATTTTTATTTTTTAAGATTTTATTTTGAGGAGAGAGATCGGGCACATGAGTGGCAAAGAGAGAGAATCTCAAGCAGACTCCCCTCTGAGCATGAAGCTGGGCCAGGACCCATGAGATCAGTGACCTGAGCCGAAATCAAGAGTCGAGGTTTAACCCACTGGGCCACCCAGGTGCCCCTGATTGGTCATTTTATTTTTTAAAACGATTTTCTTGATGTATTCACAAGAGCTCTGAAATAGCTGGGCCTGCTGGTGGCCGAACTGAGGGCTGGGATTTCCCTAAATCCTCATCGCTTCCTGTCATTGTCACATGCCATGGATCATAAGATCCTACAGGCTCTACCTCTACAGTATATCCTGACACTGTCCACTTGTCTGCATATATGCTGCAGTAAGAGATGATTAAACTTGAACGTGGCTTCTAGCAGCATAAGGCCGTGACCCTAGGATGACCCCAGTGTCCCCCACCCTCAACACACAAACACACACATACACACACGTACACTCACCCACTTGTGACTGCTTGAAAAAGCTCAGTGTTGCCAGGAAAATTTACTGTTTGCTCTAGCTAACACCTGAGGATACCTCCCTTTCTTAGAGCATTTACTAAAAAGGGCTTACAATTGTGAATCCTTCTTTTATCCCTTCTACATGTATATGTATCTTTCCCAACGACTAGAAAGACATTCCTTTGAAACATAATCATCAGGGGCACCAGGGTGGCTTAGTCTGCATTCAAGTCGGCCTTTTTTCCCTCTTGGGTCATTATCTCTGGGTCTTGGGATCAAGCCACCCCCCCCCACGCTCAGCAGGGAGTCTGCTTCTTCCTCTGCCTCTCCTTTTGTGCTCACTCTTGCTCTCTCAAATAAAAAAAATCTTTAAAAAATATATATATTAATATATATATATTTATATATAAAATCATCAGGAAGGTGAGGCCTATTTCTCAGTGCCCCTCTGTGGGAGGATGGGAGCCTAACCTTGATAATTCCCAGCTAGCAGACATAGCTAGCCTGATAACATTTACACTGATCAATGCTTTAAGTTTTCACCTGGCCATCACTCACTCCCTACCTGTCTCATTCTCCTTTAAAATGACCAGTCAGGGGATCCCTGGGTGGCTCAGCAGTTTGGCGCCTGCCTTCGGCCCAGGGTGTGATCCTGGAGACCCAGGATTGAGTCCCGCATCGGGCTCCCCGCCTGGGATGCCTGCTTCTCCCTCTACCTGTGTCTCTGCCTCTCTCTCTCTCATGAATAAATAAATAAAATCTTTTTTTTTTTTTTTTAATGTAGATTTGGTGACCATCCTGTAATGGATGCAATGAGACTGTGTGACCAGGGCTTGGGAGGCCTGCATCATCTAGCCCGCCCTGGGCTAACCTCATCTGCGTCTCTGCACCGCATCGAGCCCCCGCCCAGCTCGCTCCCGCCTAGAGCCTCGTCTTGCAATGCTTTTCAGGGGGATCTGGACACAGCTGTCTCCTTGTTGAAATTCCGGTCAAGTGTCACTTTTCAGAGGTCTTCTCTGGCCAACCAAGGACCTTCCAAGTCGCTGCCTGCCGTATCATCCCGTCTTAAATTTTCTGGACGTAGCGCTAATCAAGATCGGAAAGGATTTCGTTCATTCCGCCTCCGCCTCTAAAGCCTGCGCCCCGCGAGGGGCAGAGGGTTCTCCTCGGTCCGCAGGGCTGTGGACCTGACTTTGGGCAGCTCGTCCCGCAGTTCTAGAAGGACCCGCTACGTCCGTCCCCGGGGCCTGACAGCAGACGAGGTCGCAGTCCGGCGGCCACGCGCTGAACCCACTTCTGCTCCCAGGAAACCGGGACGGTGTCGTGCCCGGCGGCGGACTGAGCCGAGGCGCGTCGTCGCTCGTGACGTCAGCGCCAACACAGAGCCGGTCGCGATTGGCCAGTCGAGCGTGGGCGGGGCCTGAGCGCTCCCGGCCCCGCCCCCCGCCTCCGCCCCGCTCACGCATGCGCCGGGGCCGCAGCCTCGCCGCCGCGCCATTTTGCCGGGGTTTGAATGTGAGGCGGAGCGGCGGCAGGGGTGGGTAGTGCCGGTTACAGTTCGCGGCTGAGATTCCCTTCTCCGTTCCCGTATCCTCAAGAGGTGAGGCGCGGGGGCGTGCACGGCCTGGCAGGGTGGCCTCTGGGGACCCCGCCGGGGGAGGGATGCGGCGCTTGTGACACTTCCGAGCTCTGGGAAGCGAGGACCGCGCCTCTGGGCCGGAGCGGAATGTGGGCCGGTGCTTCGGGCGGCGCCCTGGGGCGAGGTCTTTGCCTGCGTGGGCGGGTCTCGCCTCCCCTCGCGGCGTCTCAGGGCTCGCCCCCAGCCCCGACGGCACCGGGGCCTGTGAGGGGCGAGGGCCCCCTGAGGTGCGGCCTAACGCGAGCCGCCCGAGCGCCCGCCCCTTCCCCTCGAGCGCCGTGCTGATTGGCCGCGCCGCCGCCGGGCCGCTCGGGAAGGCCGCCTCTCATTGGTCGCGCCCTCGCGTCCGTCCTGGTCGCGCCCGGCCGCCCGCAACGTGAGCGGAGTGCGGCGGCGAGGCCTGTCCGGCCCGGCTGCGGAACCCCGGCCGGCCGCCGCCCAGACGGCCTCGTCCCCGGCCCCCGGCCTCGCGTTCTGGTTGAGAAGGGCGAGCTTTAACCTCCGTGTGCTCCGGTCTCCGCGGCTGTAAATGGGCATCGTGATCTCACCCTGCTGAGCCGTCTGAGGACTGCGTTCTGATCCATGCACCTGCCCGGGAATGGAGGGTCTCGCTCTCGGGGGAGACGCGGGAGCGTGGTAGTGGCGGAGCGTGAGCTTTGGAATTAGAAGGCCTGGGGTCGCTCCAGGGTTGGCCTCTCCCTAGGAGTGCAGTTTAGGGCCAGTCGGTGCATCCCCCGGGGTCTTCCCCTTTTCCTTCCGCGCAGAGTGGGGTTGAAAACAGTGCCTCGCGGCTGGCCGTGAGGGTCCACGGGGTCGCGACCGTGGTTTACATAGTGCCCGCCTCTTCTCCTGTAACCATACTGCTGACTCTCTGTTTTCTTAGATGTTCCAAGCCCTTGCCCACCATGGAGCGTTTGGACATACCTTTCGTTTGCTTGGAAATTACCAGCATCAGAGCTTTGCGAGGCTGGCTCCCCGTCCTTTAGGTGTCACGCCCCTTAAACCTTCTTTGACCAACTTCTCTGAGGAACTTTTTTGTTTCAGCTTTTTACTTAATTGCATTTATCGCTCACTGGAGTTGGAGTGGTCTTCCTCGGCCGCTGGGTTGTAAACTGCTAGAGCAAGGACCTGGCCTGTCTTGTTTACTGCTGTATTCCCGTGATGAGTGCTTACACGTGGTAGTTGCACAAGTGCTGTTACTCCTTGGAGGCGCAGAAGGAGAACTTTTTACTCTTGGATCCCACCTGTGTTCTTTTCTCCTCCCCTGACTCCCCTCCCCATCGCTGGAATTTTTTTTTTTTTTTTTTTTTTTTTTTTTTTTTTTTTTTTACCTGCCTGTGTCTCTCCACTTTCTGCATAATTTCTGGGACTCTTGATTTACCTTGTTCCCCCCAAGACACTTTGACTTCTATCAATGCAAGGGCGTTTTCTCTTCCCATCTGGTTACTTTGATTTCTGCTATTTTGGGGGTTGGCACAGAGGGTTTCCTATACAGGATCATATGGGTTTGAGAACAGTGCTCTAGCTTTGGAATTAATTTGTTCCTTCATTCACTTTATAATTATAGAGCATCCACTTAATCTCTGGGAATACAGGGAAGAAATAAAAATGGACAAGGTCCTTTCTCTTGGGGAGCTTAAATGCTAGTGGGAGAAAGAAACAGGGATACGAATAAATGAATTAGATAATTTCAGATAGTGACTGACAAGTGAAAGAGTGATGTGAGAGATGAAAAGGGCTTCTCTGGGGGCGGCACCTGGGTGGCTCAGTCAGTTAAGGGTTCAACTCTTGATTTTGGCTCAGGTCATTATCTCAGGGTTGTGAGCCCCTGTGTTGGACTCTATGTTGGTTGCAGAGTTTGCTTAGGATTCTCTGCCCCTCCTCATCTTCCCTCCCTCCCCCATCTCTTAAAAGAAAAAGGCGGCTTCTCTGGAGAGATGTCATTTGAGCTGAGATTAGCCATGGAAAGGTGAGGGGACAGCATTCCAGGCAGAGGGAATAGAAAATACAAAAGCTTGAGGACAGGAACAAACTTAGAATCCTGGAGGAAAATCCAGTTTGCTACAGTAGCACATGAAGAAAGGAAAGGTATGGAGGGGCCAGATCATATAGGGGTTTGTAGACAATATTCAGTTGGGATTTGATTCTAAGTGGTCTGTTCCTGTGATTAGAAAGCAGCGGGGGGGCAAGAAAGGGTGGAGGTGTTGGGTATGTTTTTGATATGTGTGTGCCAGATAGTTTTCATTCATTGGATCTCTTTCCCTTTCCCCAGATGTAAGGACTCAGGAATGGTTCTCTAATGTGGAGGAAATATCTAAGAAAAGGCACAAATCTTGGATCAGCTTATGTCACAGATGTCTATGAGATGGCCTTGGAAAGCAGAGCTTTTATTCCAAAAGTCTTCATCCATAACTGAGGGCCTATGGGAAGAGGCTAGACTTAGGTCCAGCCATTCATTCAACAAGAAGAACTTGGAATTTAGATAAGTCTCTCATCAATGATTTATTGTGGTACATTTGTTTTCTTTTTTTAACTGAATTGGTAGAGATTTCCAAAGATCTGTGGAAAAAGTAGAGTATCACCCCTCCTATAAATGCAAAAGAATGAATTTCCCATTTCTAGTTTGAATCTTTATTTTAAAATGAATAACACTTTCTACATTTACATATTGCTAAATTTTAAAGAGTCCTAGTACTTTCACCAGTGGCCAAATTAGCTTAATTATTATTATTTTTTTTAAAGATTTTATTTATTCATAGAGACACAGAGAGAGGCAGAGACACAGGCAGAGGGAGAAGCAGGCTCCATGCAGGGAGCCCGATGCGGGACTGGATCCCGGGTCTCCAGGATCACAGTCTGGGCTGAAGGCGGCCCTAAACCACTGGGCCACCTGGGCTGCCCCAAATTAGTTAATTAGGTCTTGGTTTTGCCCATATATTGTGAAAACCTGTGGAGTTTCTCTGCAGTTACCTAATTTGTCATGCTTTCCCAAGTCAAGGCTAAGCTTACAGATATATATATATATTTTTTTAGATTTTATTTTTTAAGAAAGAAAGTGCATAAACACGAGTTGGGGGAGGGGGAAAGGAAGAAGCAGATTCCCTCCTGACCCAGGGAGCCTGAGGAGGGGCTGCGTCCCAGGACTCTGAGATATCCTGAACTAAAGGCAGATGCTTAACCAGCTGGTCCACCTCGGTGCGCCCCCCCCCTTTTTTCTTTTTTAAGATTTTATTTAATTATAAAAGAGAGAGAGGCAGAGGGAGAAGCCGGCTCCATGCAGGGAACCCAACGTGGGACTCCCATCCCTGGTCTCTAGGATGGTCAGGCCCTGGGCTAAAGGTGGCGAAACCGCTGAGCCACCCAGGCTGCCCCTTTTTTCTTTGTTTTTTTTTTTTTTTTTTTTTTTTTTTTTAATATTTTATTGATTTATTCATGAGAGACACGCAGAGGGAGAAGCAGGCTTCCATGCAAGGAGGCTGACGCGGAACTCGATCCTAGGTCTCCAGGATCACGCCCTGGGCGAAAGGTGGCGCAAAACCGCTGAGCCGCCCAGGCTGCCCCTCCTTTTTCTTTTTTAACTTAAAAATAGTCCTACATTAGTACCTCAACTTTGTCATTTTAGGGTCATTCTATCATGTGGTCTTAGAATCCGTTGTCTCCACTTCCTGTTTGTCACAGAGCAAATGTGTAGAATGATAAAAATGTTTTTGATGGAAAAAATCAATAAAGGGAGTGCAGCATTTGAAAGTAGTACAAGAAATAAGTAGTAGGTACCTATCTCTATCGTAAAGGTCTAAGGAGATTGAAGTGAGCGAAACACAAAGCCCCTACTCTAGAACTTACGAGTCTAGTGGCAAGAAAAGCACAGTAAACAAGAATGGAAAGTAATATGCCTTATAAATTTTGGAACTTGGAAAAATAGAGTAAGGGAATGAAAAGTGACTGAGTTGGGTTCTCTTTAGATAGGATGGTTCAGGAAGGGATCTCTGAAAAGAGATGACCTTGGAAAGAGACCTGAATGAAATGGGCAGTGAGCCATTCAGCTCTGTGGAGGCAGAGCTGTTCAGGCAGGTGGGACAGTAAGTGCAAAGCACTGAAACGAAAGTATAAGCAGAAAGTATAAGCACTGGCATATACGAACAGTAACAGAATAAATTTCAAATTCAGTTCTTTCTTGAAACACTTGAATGAACAGAAGTTAACTATGGTGGGTAAGTTATTTGTTTATCTTACAGATGTAACTGAGTTCCCATGTTAAGTTAGGGCTCCTCATAACTGATCCTCAGAGAATAGTCTCTAATACACCCTGGGAACTCCTGTTTTAGCTAGTTGACTGACATATATTGACTTATCCCTTAGTTCATTCAATAAATGCTTGCTGAGTATCTACGTGTGCCAGGCAATGATAAAATCCTTGGCTTACAGAGATAAGACATACAAAGTCCTTGCCCTAAGGAGCTTACAATAAGGATAACAAGTATATCAAAGATATTTCACATGCTAGTTACTGCTATTAATAGTGTAATGAGAATAAATGAGAGGTGGAAGGCCTTTTTGAGTTCACAGTGGGCTAACAGCTGAATGATACCCAATATCAAATTAGAAGGAAGAGCATTATTACAGCCATGGATACTGTCTTGGTTGGTTCACACAACAGAGGGAAGGGTTTTGTGGCTTGAACTTACAGCCAAAAAGAAGCCAAAAGAAGATAAATGATGTTGACAGGTGCCCAGTTGCATAGGACTCTGCCATGGTAGAGTTTGGAAAATTTTTTTTTTTTTTTTATGATTTATTTTAGAACATGTGTGTGGGCTCATGAGCTTACACATGTGGGGGGTAGGGGACAGAGGGAGAGAATCTTAAGCAGACTCTCCTCTGTGGAACCTGATTTGGGGCTCACTCTTACAACCCATGAGATCATGACTTGGGCCCAAATCACAAGTTGGTTGCTGAACCAGCTGAGCCACCCAGGTGCCCCAGGAGTTTGGTTTTGTAATAGAAATAATTATGAGGACTATAGGAGATTTTGGCAGAGGTATGTATAGTGCTTTAAGAACATAATGAAGAAAGTTAGTGGGGGTTGCCTGGATGGCTCAGTTGAGTGGTTGGCTCTTGATTTCTGCTCCTAATGATCTCAGGGTCCTGGGGTAAGCCATGTGTGGGGCTCCAAGCTCAGTAAGGAATCTGCTTGAGAATTCTCACTTTCCCTTTCTCTTTGCCCTATCCCCTACTTGCACACATGTGTACTCTCACCCTAAAATAAATCTTAAAAAAAGAGGGGGGGGGGACACCTGGGTTTCTCAGTGGGTAAGCCTCTGCCTTCAGCTTAGGACATGATCCTGGAGTCCTGGGATCAAGTCCCACGTTAGGCTCCCTGCATGGAGTCTGCTTCTCCCTCCCTGTGTCTCTGCCTCTCTCTGTGTGTCTCTAATGAATAAATAAATAAAATCTTTAAAAAAAAAAAAAAAATGGGGCAGCCCTGGTGGCTCAGCGGTTTAGCGCCGCCTGCAGTCCAGGGTGTGATCCCGGAGACCTGGGATCAAGTCCCACGTTGAGCTCCCTGCATGGAGCCTGCTTCTCCCTTTAAAAAAAAAAAAGTTAGTGAAATAGAGAATTACTGAGGAGTGTATTAAACTCAACAGTAGGCTCCTGGGTGGCTCAGTAGGTTAAGTGTGGGACTCCTGATCTTGGCTCAGGTCTTTTTTTTTTTTTTTTTTTTTTTTTTAATGATAGTCACACAGAGAGAGAGAGAGAGAGAGAGAGAGGCAGAGACATAGGCAGAGGGAGAAGCAGGCTCCATGCACCGGGAGCCCGACGTGGGATTCGATCCCGGGTCTCCAGGATCACGCCCTGGGTCAAGGGCAGGCACTAAACCACTGCGCCACCCAGGGATCCCTTGGCTCAGGTCTTGATCTCACTCACGGTTTTGAAATCAAAGCCCTGCTTTGGCTCCAAGCTGGGGATGGAGCCTACTTAAAAAAAAAAATAAAGGATATTATTTAAAAAAAAAAAAATTCAACAGAATAGATGCAGTTAATCTCTATAATGCTCCCAAGACATACGTACACAGTTTCTAACATCCTGCCTTGCATAAATCTCAAAAGGTAGAACAAATTTGTGTGGCAAAGAAAGACAAGGTTATTATTATTTTTTAAGATTTTATTTATTTATTTATTTGTGAGACAGAGAGAGACAGAGACAGAGATACAGGCAGAGGGAGAAGCAGGCTCCATGCAGGGACCCCGATGTGGGACTCGATCCCAGGTTTCCAGGATCATGCCCTGGGCCGAAGGAAGCCTCTAAACTGCTGAGCCACCCGGGGTGCCCTGGGTTGTTGTTGTTTTTAATAGCTCATATACACTGATGTAAATGATTATGCTTGACGACAGCAAATTTTGTCAGATTGAGCATTTCAACACAGAAAGAATAGAAAATGCACTGATTAAATCACAGCTTTCCAAAGTTTTATATAATAAAGTAGTTCTGTGGCCAAGCAATGGGGGGGTAACTCTGGATTTAAACATTAATCTGAAAACTTAACTGTTTGAGTTCCTGAAGACTCCAAAAGTGTGTGTGGGGGGATATAATGTGTAGCATTTTCCAGACTTTTTTTTTTTTTAAAGACTATGGTTCAATCAGAGGAGCATCCAACTCTTGATCTCGGGGTTGAGTTTGAGCACCACGTTGAGTGTGGAGATTATGTAAAAATAAAATCGTATTTTGAAAAAATTTTATTTGAGATAGCATGAGCAAGAGGAGGAAGAGGGAGAAACAATCTCCCCGCTGAGTAGAGAGCCCATTGTGGGGCTCTATCCCAGGACTCTGGAATCATGACCCAAGCCAAAGGCAGATGTCCAACCGACTGCCTATAAAAATAAAATCTTAAAAAGATTTAAAAAAATTTCTACATCTGGCATGGGTGTAGAACCCATGATAAACCCCAAGATCAACCGACTGAGCCAACCAGGCATCCCTGCATTTCCCAAACTTTTAATATAAAACCCAGAAAGGGTAGCCTCCTAATAAATTGTGTCTATGGTTGAGTGGGACTTGATATTCATGTCATAGGGTGGTTTGTGCTGGGTCAGAGGAAGTGAATAGATAGGTGGAAGAATCTAGTAAATCAGAATATGGCTTTCGTTATGGTAAAAATGTTTTCCAATTAAAGGGAAAAGACTAGTAAGGAGAATATGGATAGTTTCAAACAAATAGTCTCCTTAGAAGCTTGTAGTTTCTGGTTGTGGAGGGCTATGCTGCACAAGCACAGCATTAGCTATAGCCTGTATCTGTCTTCCTCCTTTCCTCCTTCCTTGGCAAGGTGTCCTTTCTATTACTGTCCCTGGGATTGCCACTCTAGTAAAGTCCTTATCATTATTATTTCCCCCTGAGAGATAGCCTTGATTAGTAGGAGAGTAGACCTATAAAGTCAAATTGCTTTGTTTTCTGTTTTTTTTTTTTTTTTTAATATTTATTTATTCATAAGAGACACAGAAAGAGGCAGAGACCTAGGCAGAGGGAAAAGCAGGCTCCCTGTGAGGAGCCCTATGCGGGACTTGATCCCAGGACCCCAGGATCATGTCCTGAGCCAAAGGCAGATGCTCAACCACTGAGCCACCCAAGCGCCCAGATATGATTTTTATTAATTATGTTACTTGGGGCAAGTTAATCTGAGTTTCCTTGTATGTAAAATGATTACTATTTGCAATGATATACATACAAAACATCTGGCATTATGCCCTTCCCCTCATTGAAAAAAAAGTGTCCAGATACTTGTTCTTCTCGCCTCCACTCTGGAAACCATTACCAGCCCAAAGTTCATATGCTCCACTTTAAGTTTTGATCCATTTCAAAAAACTTCAATGACTTCCTGTTGTACATTAAATCATGAAACCCTTCACCAAAGTATTGAGGAACCTGTAGGATCTGATCTCAGCCTCCAATACCTCTATTCGCCAAAGGAGCTAATGTATTTTTCCTGTTATTTTGCTCACACTAATTCTTATATAAGATGGGTGTCATTCTACTTTGCCTTTCCAATTCTGTGTATTCTTCAAGTTCAGCTAAAGAGAGCCTTTTGGAAATTTTGGCCCACATGCAAATGTAGGTCAAGTAACTCTCTTGTTAACTTCCTAGCAGTTAAGTTACGGTCATTTATTTGGCACCTCAACTCCAGGGGACAAATGTGTTTCAGGGTTTCTTTTTGAGTGCACATACTGTGGATTATGCAGCATTCCCTGTGGGTTGTGGAGTATTACTCTGCAAACACATTAGTATTTCTTTTTTTTTTTTTTTTTTTTAAGGTTTTAGTTATTTAATCGAGAGAGACAGAGACAGAGATAGAGGCGGAGACACAGGCAGAGGGAGAAGCAGGCTCCATGCAGGGAGCCTGACATGGGACTCGATCCCGGGTCTCCAGGATCACGCCCTGGGGTGTAGGCTGCCCTAAACCGCTGAGTCACCTGGGCTGCCCACATTAGTATTTCTTAAGTAAAACAAGTTTATATATTAAGTGAGACACTATAGCCTCAGGCAGTGTGGGCCAGGTTTTTTTTTTTTTTTTTTTTTTAAGATTTATTTATTTATTCATTCAGAGAGAGCGAAGAGAGAGGCAGAGACACAGGCAGAGGGAGAAACAGGCTCCATGCAGGAAGCCCAATGTGGGACTCGATCCTGGGTCTCCAGGATCACACCCGAGGCTGCAGGCGGCGCTAAACCGCTGCGCCACCGGGGCTGCCCCTGGGCCAGGTTTTGATGCCAAATGAGTTTGACACAAACTTAAAACAACTTTCAGGGGTGCTTGGGTGGTTCAGTAGATTAAGCATCTGACACTTGATCTCAGCTCAGGGTCCTGGGTTCAAGCCCCGAGTTGGGCTCCAGCATGGACTCCAGGTTATAGACTTTTGGATTTCAGAACTGCAGCAAAGGGATTATAGGTCGTAGTTTGCATCGTAGTTGTGTCTTACCTTCCATCTAATATGTAAGCTCCTTTGAGAGCCTAGCTTTAATTACCTTTGACAGTCACTTAAAAATATGATAAAATTTTAATAGCTTTGTGATTGGAAATGTGTTACATATATAGATAGTTATAGGATATCAGGAAAATCCTAGAAAAAAAAATCCTAGAATATGAGGAGAACAAAAATGTCCGAATGTTCATCACAGAATTACCACTGTTTACATTTTGGAGTGTATTTTTTATTTTTTCTACATATTAGGGTATGTATAATTTTTTTTTTAATTTTTATTTATTTACGATAGTCACACAGAGAGCTAGAGAGAGAGGCAAAGACATAGGCAGAGGGAGAAGCAGGCTCCATGCACCGGGAGCCCGACGTGGGATTCGATCCCGGGTCTCCAGGATCGCGCCCTGAGCCAAAGGCAGGCGCTAAACCGCTGCGCTACCCAGGGATCCCTGTATAATTTTTTAAAATATTTTATTTTATTATTTTTTTATATTTTATTTATTTATTCATGAGAGAGAGAGAGAGGCAGAGACACAGGCAGAGGGAGAAGCAGGCTCCATGCAGGGAGCCTGACATGGGACTCGATCCCAGGTCTCTGGGATCGTACCCTGGGCTAAAGGTGGCCTTAAACCGCTGAGCCACCTGGGTTGCCGTTTATTTTATTTTTTAAAAGATTTTATTTATGAAAAACAGTGCGATAGGCAGAGACATAGGCAGAGAAGCAGGCTCAATGCAGGGAGCCTGATGTGGGACTTGATCCTGGGACTCCAGGATCACGCCCTGGGCCAAAGGCAGGCACTCAACTGCTGAGCCATTCAGGTGTCCCAATTTTGTTTTATGTTTAAGATTTTGTTTATTTGGGAGAGAGCATGAGAGAGAGAGAGAGAGAGAGAGAGAGAGAGAGTGTGTGTGTGTGTGTGTGTGTGTGTGTGTGTGTAATAGAGAAGAGAGGGAGAAGCAAACTCCCCTGCTGGGCAGAGAGGCCCATGCCGGGCTTGATTCCAGGACCCTGAGATCATGATTTTTGAGCTGAAGGCAGATGCCTAACTGAGCTACCCAGGTGCTTTAAGATTTTCTTTTAAAGTAATCTCTGTACCCAATGTTGGGCTTGAGTTTACAACTCCTGAGATCAAGAGTTGCATTCTCTACCGACTGAACCAGCCTGGTGCCCCTAAATTTTTTCACATAATTTGAATTGTGATGTATTTGACTTTTTCCCACTTAGCTTTTTCACATTTTACAAGAATTATTACATTTTTTCTTCTTTGTCATAGAAGCCCCAAATTAAGTTTTGTGCATGGTTGCCCTGAGAAGGCTACATTTTCCTAGGTTCCCTGGGACTAGTGTGGCTTTGTCCCTAAAAGCTACCTCCTGGGATCTAAGCAGAAGTGCAGTTTTAGTGTGCCTTGGTGGCTCACTTGGTTAAGCCTCCCAACTCTTGATTTTGTTTTAGGTCATGATCTCAGGGTCGTGAGGTCAAGGCTTGTTTTCAGCTCGATGCTGCGCATGGAGCATGTAAGGTATAACTTACTGTGAACTCATTTTAAGTGTACTTTTTGGTGAACGTTCACATATTACCATTAGGTTTGGATATGTAACATGATGAATAATATATGAATAATAATAACATCTGTACTTTACAATATATACTTATTGTGAAATGATCAGAGTAAGTCTAGTTAACATCCATCACTACACATAATTAGAGATTCTTTTTGTCATCAGAACTTTTTTTTTTTAAGGAGGGTGCACACCCAACATGGGGCTTGAACTCATGACCTTGAGATCCAGAGTTGCTTAATGACAGTCAGCCAGGTGCCCCGTAATAAAGTATTATTAGTTTATTTACTTACTTATTTATTTTTTTTTTTAGTAATCTCTGTGCCCAAAGTGTGGCTCAAACTCACAAGTCCCAAGATCAAGAGTTGCTTGCTCCCCTGACTGAGCCAGCCAGGTGTCCCCTATACTAACTAGAGTCACTGTGCTGTACATTGTATCCTCGTGGCTTACTTATTTTATAACTAGAATTTTCTACCTTTTGACTCCTTTCACCCATTCTGTGAATCTCTAATCCCCCACCTTTGGTAACTGCCAATTGGTTCTCTGTATCTATGAACTCTGATGTATTTTTTTGTTTTTGTTTTTATTTTAAATTCTGCATATAAGTATGAACTCCTATGGTGTTCACTTAGCATAAGGCTCTCAAGGTCCATCCAGGGGCACATTGCTGGCTCAGTAGAGCATGTGAGTCTTGATGTGGGGGTTATGAGTTCAAGCTCCATATTAGGCACGGAGCCTACTTTTTTTATTTTAAATTTTTTTTTAAAGATTTTATTTATTCATGAGACACACACATACAGGCAGAGACACAGGCAGAGGGAGAAGCAGGCGCCATGCAGGGAGCCCGATGTGGGACTCGATCCCAGGACTCCAGGATCAGGCCCTGGGCCAAAGGCAGGCACTAAACCGCTGAGCCACCCAGGGATCCCCTGGAGGCTACTTTAAAAAAAAAAAAAAAGTCCATTTTGTCACGGTTGGCAGGCTTTCCCTTTTTTATGGCTGAATAATACTGCATTGTATACACATACCACATTTTCTTTTATCCATTCATCTATTGGTGAACACTTAGGTTATTTCCATGTCTGGGCTTTTGTGAGTAACGTTGCAGTGAACATGGTGCAAATACCTTTTTGAGTTAGTGCTTTCATTTCCTTTGGGTAAATACCCAGAAAAGAATTTTTTTAAAAAGGATTTTATTTATTTATTTGGGAGTGTGTGTGCATGTTGCAATGACAGGGGATGGGGTGGGGGGGGGCAGAGGTGGAGGGAGAGGAACAAGCACGCGCCAAGCTGAGCACAGAGCTGGAGGTGGGGCTGGATCCCATGACCCTGAGGTCTTGACCTGAGCCAAAACTAAGAGTCTGGTGCTCAATCACTGAGCCACTCAGGCACTCTCAGAAGTGGAATTTCTGGATCATGTAGTGTAGTTCTATTTTAATTTTTTTGAGGAACCTTCACACAGTTTTCCACAGTGGCTGCACCAATTTACATTCCCACCAACAGTGCACAGGCGTTGCCTTTTCTGTGCGTTCTTGCCAACGTTTGTTATTTTTGATGACAGCCATTCTAACAGGAATGAGGTGAAGTCTCATTGTGGTTTTGATTTGCATTTCCCTGATGGTTAGTGATATTGAGAACCTTTTCATGTACCCGTTGGCCATCTTTATGTCATTTTATTTTATTTATATGAGAGAGAGGCAGAGACACGGCCAGAGGGAGAAGCAGCTCCCTGTGGAGCCTGATGCAGGACTCAATCCCAGGACCTTGGGATCATGACCTGAGCCAAAAGGCAGATGCTCAGCTACTGAGCCACCCAGGTGCCCCGGCCATCTGTATATCCTGAAAAAATGTCTCTTCAAATCCTCTGGTCATTTTAAAATTTTTTGCATATGTATTTTTTATTTTTATGCTTTTGAGTTATGGGTTCTAAATATATTTTGGATATTAACCTCTTATCAGATAGATAATCTGCAAATAATTGTTCCTGCTTGGTAAGCCACATTTTTCATTTTGGAAACCTTTTTTTTTTTTTTTTTTTTTTTTTAAGATTTTATTAGAGCACAAGCAGGGGGAGTGGCAGAGGGAGAGGGAGAGAAGCAGGCTTCCCACTGGATCCTAGGACCCTAGGATCATGACCTGAGCTAAAGGCAGACACCCAACCAACTGAGCTACCCAGGCGCCTTTGTGTGAATCCATCCATCCATCCATTCATTCATTTTTAAAGATTTTATTTATTTATTAATGAGAGACACAGAGAGAAGGCAGAGACATAGGCAGAGGGAGAACCAGGCTCCCTGCAGGGAGCCTGATATGGGACTTGATCCCCGAACTCTGGGATCACTCCCTGAGCCTCTGGAATCATTCCCTGAGCCGAAGGCAGAGGCTCAACCACTGAGCCACACAGGCATCCCCAGATCCTTTTATTTTGATGTAGTCACACTCACTTATCTTTGGTTTTGGTGTCAAAAGTTGCTGTTGCTTTTTAATCATAATCACAGCTGTCGTCTTCTGAGTTCCAAAATTCTCTCCTCAGGTACTAATTCCCAGCATCTGGTTTGTTGTCAGTCCTTGATTGCATGTTGTACACAGATTTATTTCAGTTTCTTTAATCTCAGAACTCTTTATGGGATCCTTATCTACTGCTTAAAATTGTAATTTCTCATGGTGGGCCTTATAAAAAAAAAAGTTCCTAGTGAGGTTTTTTTTTTTTTAACCCCTTGTTTGCCCTTTTTTATAGCATTACATCTGATAAACTTTATGGTAATCTTGATAAATTCTTCACCTTTGTTTTTCTGTGCCTTTTACTGACTTTGTGGTATGTTTTGTTTTTGTTCTTTTTTCTTCTCAAAATTAGCTCACCCTTGTTTCAGAAAAGCCTATCTTATTTTCTGGAACCTTGCTTCAGCTGAGTCAGACTTCTAGGACATACCTTAAGACATAACAAATGGATGACTTTCAGAGAGAGTTTTGGCCCATAGTATAAAAGTATTCTTTCATGTAAATAATTGTGTACCAATGTGACCAATTTACCAAACGTTATTTTTTCCGTTAGGTTCTATGGCAATGGAGCTCAGTGATGCAAATTTGCAAACGCTAACAGAATACTTAAAGAAAACTCTTGATCCTGATCCTGCCATCAGACGTCCAGGTAAAGAGAATTTTTTTTGTGGTTTGATTTATTCTTTAAGGACAAGTGATGAAAACCTTTGCATCATCTACCTGTATGTGTAAATTAAAAAAAAGAAAAAAAATAAAGAAAGATTTAACACTTTATTTTTGGGAATATTTTCTTTCTTTCTTTCTTTCTTTCTTTCTTTCTTTCTTTCTTTCTTTCTTTTTTTTAAATTTTTATTTATTTATGATAGTCACAGAGAGAGAGAGAGAGAGAGGCAGAGACATAGGGAGAGGGAGAAGCAGGCTCCATGCACCGGGAGCCTGATGTGGGACTCGATCCCGGGTCTCCAGGATCGCGCCCTGGGCCAAAGGCAGGCGCTAAACCGCTGCGCCACCCAGGGATCCCCTCTTTTTATTTATTTTATTTTTTTAAGATTTTATTTGTTTGACAAGAGAGAGCACAAGCGGGGGCGGGGGGGGGTGGACGGCAGAGGGATGGATGGAGAGAAGCAGGCTCCCCACTGAGCAGGGAGCCCGACATGGGGCTCAATCCTAGGACCCTGGGATCATGACCTGTGCCCAAGGCAGATGCTCAACCGACTGAGCCACCAAGGCGACCCTTGGACATAGTTTCTTTTTCATTCTCTACCTATAAAGTGTTTGGTTGGCTGCTTATGCGTAACATACGATGATGTCGGGTGTTTTTGTTTTTTTTGAGTAAAGTTGCTTTTATTTGGCCTATTCTAGGATTAAAAAGTACTAATATGTCTAGAAGCTTTGTCCCTTCACCTTTCTAAAAGTCCCCACACCTGCCTGTTTTAGACATATAATAATTAGGGCACAGAGATGAGAGTTAATTGCCTAAAAAATGATTAAATGAATTAAACCAGGTAATGAGATGCTGTTTCTTAATCCACATGTTGGGTTTGATTTAATTAATGTATTTTAAGACCTAGGGTTCCTCCCTCCAGTATTTGACCAGTTTCTGTTAGAAACTTAGTGATAGCTTAGAATTGTAAACTCAGATGGCCGCAGGACTCCAATGTAAAGGTAAATGAGGGAGGCAAGTGAAGTAAGGATTGGTAATTTCATGTGATTTATATGCCTTGGCTGCGGGCATTTGTAACAAACTAACTTTGGGGGATTCAAACCACTTTTGGAAGATATTTCCAGCTTTGCTTGAAAAATAAAAGACATTTCTATAAAGTGTCCTCATTTTTAAATGATAGCATCTGATTTCAAAAAACATGAGATACTGTGCAAACCAACCAAACTTTCTGAGGACCATATGTATCTTATGGGTGGATAATCAATTGATGATTCTCGATTTAAGCCATATTAATCAGTTATCAACCTGCTTCCTTAAAATCATTAATATGCATGCTGAGAAAGAGGATTTTGGAATGCCCCCACAAAGACACAAGTCACTGTGTGTTTGTTGTAGTTATAGGTTATATACAAGAAATAGACTTATAAACATGTTAATGTATCCATTCTATTCTAGAATAGTGTTTGTGATTTCTGGAAAATTGTGGGGTTTTTTTTCCCCCATTAGTGCTTAAAAAAGTAACATGTTCTTAGAGGAAGTGAAATTAATGGATCTAATCTTCTTAGACTTTCCCAGAAAGCCTCTGCAAACCTTGTCTATTAAAAATTATTTTTAATAATTGTGTCTTTGTAAGGCAAGGATGTTACTGGTTTATTAATTCAGGACACTGTAGGAATAAATTGATGCTTCTGGAATGAGTTATGAACATAGTATTTTTCAGGGATTGATATTAGGCTGATTCCATGTTCGAGCAAATGATCTGGAGGTTGAAATGTGTAGTTGATCCAGCTTACAGATAGCACTATGCTCCCTTGGTTATTGAGATGAGACTGGTCCAGATGAACTGGAAGACATTTTGAGACTCCTTGAGTGTGTAGAAACATGTCCATGTGAATATTCTGTGAGCAAGTTGAAGGAAATGAACACAGAAAGAAATAATTAGACTTAAATTCATCTAATTTCTTTCAGGATACTGATCACAATTTAAAAAAGAAACCTGGTGATCTTTTTTTTTTTTCCCTAAAGATTTATTTATTTATTTATTTATTTATTTATTTATTTATTCACGATAGACATAGAGAGAGGGCGGGGGTGGGGGGGGCAGAGACACAGGAGGAGAGAGAAGCAGGCTCCATGCCTGGAGCCCAACGCGGGACTTGATCCCGGGACTCCAGGATCGCGCTGGGCCAAAGGCAGGCGCTAAACCGCTGAGCCACCCAGGGATCCCTGAAACCTGGTGATGTATATGGGCTTTCCTCCAGATCATGGATCTAGTGTATTGCTGTGTGTACAGTGCTAACCACTGAGGAAACAAAGCCTTCCAGACTACTACAAAACCATAGTATGTCCCCTCCTGAAAAACAGTTTTCAGTTTAGCGCTTCTTAACTTTTAAGAAAGATACGATGGAAACAAAGCAGGGAAGGTTTGAGGATCTACTTCAAACTCTTGGGACTCAGTTCAGAATGAAGAGATATTAAATCATAATGTAGAAAATAATAGATGCTAATGGCAAACTTTTTCAATGAAGCTTATGAAAAAGAAATGCTGTAAATCTTCACTGTGTGATCAGTAAACCCTGGAGATTTCTTTTGTAAGATTTATTTATTTATTTTAGAAATAGTGCCTCCAGGGAGAGGGAGGAAGGGCGGAGAATCTCAAGCTGACTTCCTGGTGAGCATGGAGTCTGACACAGGGCTCTATCTCACAACTTGAGATCATGGCCTGAGCCAAAATCAAGAGTTGGTCACTTAACTGACTGAGCCATCCAGGCACCCCAAAACCTAGAAGATTTCTTATCACTAAGTATGGTAGAAGTTGAAAATATGTAAAATCTTTGAATAATTTTTTGCTCATATAGATGCTTAGTTCAAGAAGAAAACTGAGGGCTAGTATGATAGAATAAGGACTGGAGTAAAACTTGTTCGGTGATGAAATCTAGTGTGATCTTAGACAAGTTATCTAACTCGGGCCTTGTTTTAAAATATAATAATATACTTAATGGTAGTAGTGTGACAACTTAATGAAATACTATATGTGAATAAAGAACCAGACACATATGGTTTATAAAAATATATATTAGTATGACTTAACTCGTTTAATTTGCATCACAGTACTATAAAAATATTACTGGCATTACTAAGAATCTTTGTGGAATATGATAGAGTACAGTCTTCAACTTCACAGTGGTTTGAAGTTTTGACTTTGTTACTGTGAAAGCAACACACTTTCAGTAGAAACCATACTTCGAATTTTGAGTTTTGATCTTTTTCCTGGGCTAGTGATAGCTAGTACAATGCTGTCTCATGATGCTGGGCAGCAGCAGCAAGCCACAGCTCCCAGTCATGTGATCATAAGGATAAACAACCAATATATTAACAACTATTCTTTACCCATACAGCTTTTCTGGTTTCATTTATAGTCCCATTTAACAGATAAGAAAAGTAAGGGCCAGTAGACCCATGATAGGTTCCTTAAGGGAAAATATCCTAATCTTTCAATTTTTTGGTGCTTTTAATCACAGATCTACATAGCTCATTTATATATAAAATAGAAAGATTTGGTTATAATAACAAATTCTCTAACATGGAAATTCTCTTACAGCTGAGAAGTTTCTTGAATCAGTAGAAGGAAATCAGAATTACCCACTATTGCTTTTAACATTGCTGGAAAAGTCCCAGGATAATGTTATCAAAGTGTGTGCCTCAGTAACATTCAAGAACTATATTAAGAGAAACTGGAGAATTGTAAGTATTTTGTGAACATATGGTCTATAGTAACCTGTACGTTTATAATATTTATATATGCAATGCTCCTGAAAAGATTCAGGCACAGATTAAAGATAAATTTTAAAAAAATACTTATTTATTCATGAGAGACAGAGAGGAAGAGACATAGAGAGAGAAGCAGTCTGTATGCAGAGAGCCTGATGCGAGATTCAATCCTAGGTCTCTAGGATCACACTCTGGGCCAGAGGCAGACGCCCATCCGCTAAGCCACCTAGGTGTCCCTAAAGATAAAATTAAATAGAACCCTCCTCAAAATATCAGTAGATGAGATCCAAAAACATATAAAAAGAATTACCATGATGAAGTGGGATTTATCCCAGGGATGCAGGGCTGGTTTAACATTCAATAATCAGTTAATGTAATCCTATTAATAAACTGACAAAAGAAAAATCACATGATCATATTAGAGGGAGAAAAGGCATTTAACAAGATCCTGCATCCATCCATGGTAAAACTCAGTAAACTGGAAATAGGAGATAACTTTTTTTTTTTTACAAAAAGATTTATTTGTTTATTCATGAGAGAGAGAGAGGCAGAGACCCAGGCAAGAGGGAGAAGCGGGTTCCCTGCAGGCAGCCCAATGTGGGACTTGATCCCAGAACTGTGGGATCATGCCCTGAGCCAAAGGCAGATAGATGCTCAACCGCTGAGCCACCCAGGTGTCCCGGGAGAGAACTTTCTTGGCTTAATAAAGACTATTTTCAAAAACCTAGCTAATATCCTGCTTAATGGTGAGAAACCTGAAGCTTTTCCACTAAGATCAGGTACAAAGCAAGAATGTCCCCTCCATCACTCTTTCTCAGCATTGTATAGGAAGTCCTTGCTGATGGAATAAGAGGAAGTAAAAGGTATACAGACTGGGATGCCTGGGTGGTTCAGCGGTTGAGCATCTATCTGCCTTGGCTCCAGGCGTGATCCCCATCCCAGGATCAAGTCCTACATCCTCCCATGTCAGGCTCCTTGCAGGGAGCCTGCTTCTCCCTCTATCTATGTCTCTGCCTCTCTCTGTGTCTCTCATGAATAAATAAATAGTCTTTTTTAAAAACAAAAAGGTATACAGACATGAAGGAAGACCTAAAACTATCTTTGTTCACAGATGACATAGAAATTCTGAAAGACTTGACAAAAATTAATAAAGGTGCTTTCCCAAAGTTCTTGTTTCATTTGAGTTCATATAGACTGCTCGAACTTCCTAACTCAGATTGCTTGAGTGTGATGCTTGGTTTTTGACCTCCATTATGGTTGAATCTAAATGTTAGTTCATTGTCAACTGAAGAGGCATTGTGTGGAAAGACACAGTTCTACTGAATAAATTTTTTTTAAATTTTTATTTATTTATGATAGTCACACAGAGAGAGAGGCAGAGACACAGGCAGAGGGAGAAGCAGGCTCCATGCACTGGGAGCCCGACGTGGGATTCGATCCCAGGTCTCCAGGATCACGCCCTGGCGAAAGGCAGGCACTAAACCGCTGTGCCACCCAGGGATCCCTCTACTGAATAATTGAAGCAATTTCTTTTGTGGATGGGGAAAAAAATTAAACACAGTAGAAAAACCACATATAAAAATTCTGTAGAATCATGGGATCCCTGGGTGGCGCAGCGGTTTGGCGCCTGCCTTTGGCCCAGGGCGTGATCCTGGAGACCCTGGATCGAATCCCACGTCGGGCTCCCGGTGCATGGAGCCTGCTTCTCCCTCTGCCTATGTCTCTGCCTCTCTCTCTGTGTGACTATCATAAATAAATAAAAATTTAGATCTGTGACTCATTTAAAAAAATAAATAAATAAAAATTCTGTAGAATCCAAAATAATTAGGATTTGGAGTTTTTGATAAGAGATATAGAAATATAAACTAATATTAAGATGAATTCCATTGTACTGCAAGTTTAATGACTGGTATAAAATTAAGAAATTAAAGTATTTTTCCTTACTCTAGGACAGTGGTTCTCACTGGGGGGTAATTTTGACTGCAGAGATTTTTGGAGCCATTTTGATTGTCACAGCTGGAGGTGGGTTGGGGGCAGGGAGTGTTACTGCTAACTAGTGGGTAGAAACCAGGGATGCAGCTGATCATCCTGCAGTGTACAAAACCATTCTCATAACAAAGATATATCTGGCCTAGAATGCCAATAATGCTGAGGTTGAAGAAACCCTGGTTTAAGATAAAGAAAAAAAAAAAAGAATTTTTCTGAAGTGATAGTAATAATGAAATTTAGAAAGCATTAAGATTGACAAAATGGTTAGTTTTTCTAAAATGTCAACTTTGAGTCTGCTTAAATATTTATTTAGAATTTTGTCTTCATTTTGTGAAAGAGTTTAAGAAGTAGTAAATACTGTTTTTTGTTTGTTTTGTTTTTTTATTTATGAGAGACACACAGGCAGAGACATAGGCAGAGGGAGAAGCAGGCTCTTTGCAGGGAGCCTGATGCGAGACTCAATCCCAGAACCCCGGGATCACAGCCTGAGCCAAAGGCAGACACTCAACCACTGAGTCCCATAAATACTGTTTTTAAGCTTGTGTAGTCAAGTGTTAACTCATGTAGTGAAGAAACAACTGGTAAATTATAGAATGTTGAAAATATCCATTGCTCTACTTGCAGACATGCTAGCCCTCTTCCTCTGTCTTGATTTGTAAAACTAGTGTGATTTCCAGGACCTCTTTGAGTGATGTAGTCCTGGATTCATTTAAATTGGTAATAGTCAAGAAGTTTTCATTGAAAAGACCTCTGACCTAGGGTGAGAATCAGATTGAAGCATCTGAATGTGGGCTAGGCAGCATGGATCTGTAAATATTTTCACCACGTGTTCTGATAAATTTGCCTTTAGAAGTGAGGTTTTTTATTATTACTATTGTTAAAGATTTTTATTTATCCATTTATGTGGGACAGAGAGCAGTAGAGACATAGGCAGAGGGAGAAGTAGCCTCCCTTTGGGGAACCCAATGTGGAACTTGATCCGAGGACCCATCCACATCACACCCTGAGCCAAAGGCAGATACTCAGCTGCTGAGCCATCATAGAACTGAGGTTCTTTTTTTTTTTTTTTTTTTAAAGATTTTATTTTATTTATTTATTTATTCATGAAAGACTGAGAGACAGAGAGAGCCAGAAACAAAGGCAGAGGGAGAAGCAGGCTCCATGCACCGGGAGCCCGATGTGGGATTCGATCCCGGGTCTCCAGGATCGCGCCCTGGGCCAAAGGCAGGCGCCAAACCGCTGCGCCACCCAGGGATCCCAGAACTGAGGTTCTTAATTGTCATCAGGGAATGTATATTTTTCCGCAGAAGGGTTTATGCTTTCATTAGATTATTAAGGAATCTGTGGCCCATTCAAATAGAGGGAAGGAGCTGCCTTCTTCTATGTTTTTCTTAGAAAACCAGAAAAGGGGCAGCCTGGGTGGCTCAGTGGTTTAGTGCCGCCTTCGGCCCAGGGCTTGGTCCTGGAGACTTGGGATCGAGTCCCGCATCAGCCTCTCTGCATGGAGCCTGCTTCTCCCTCTGCCTGTGTCTCTGCCTCTCTCTCTCTCTCTCTTTCTCTCTGTGTCTCTCATGAATAAATAAATAAAATCTTAAAAAAAAAAAATAGAAAAGAAAATGGTTCTCTTTTTTCTATAAACCCATGTGGTCATGGATACGGACTTTGTTATTTGCTCTTAATGTTTTGCTTTTAGGTTGAAGACGAACCAAACAAAATTTGTGAAGCTGACCGAGTAGCCATTAAAGCCAACATAGTGCACTTGATGCTTAGCAGCCCAGAGCAAATTCAGAAGCAGGTAATGGAAGGCTCTACTGTTGAAGGAGGAGGCTTATTTGTGGAACTTCCATGTAATTAATCTTTTTCCTCCCCCCAGTTAAGTGATGCTATTAGCATTATTGGCAGAGAAGATTTCCCTCAGAAATGGCCTGACTTGTTGACAGAAATGGTGAATCGGTTTCAGAGTGGAGATTTCCATGTTATTAATGGAGTCCTTCGTACAGCACATTCTTTATTTAAAAGGTATCAATAAATCTGTACTTTTTTTTTTAATCTATTAATTCATGAGCGGCACAGAGGCAGAGACATAGGCAGAGGGAGAAGGAGGCTACCTGTAGGGAGCCTGCTGTGGAAGTTGAACCCAGGACCCTGGGTAATGACCTGAGCCAAAGGTAGATGCTCAGCCATTGAGTCACCTAGGCGCCTCAACTTTATTTTTTTAAAGATTTCATTTAGAGCGTGCATGTTTGGGGGAGGGGCAGAAGGAGCCAGAAGAGAGGATCTCAAGCTGACTCCCAGTTGAGTGGGGAGTCTGACACTGGCTCCATCTCATGGTCCTGAGACCTTGACCTGAGCCAAAATCAAGAGTCAGATGCTTAACTAACTGAGCCACCCAGGTGCCCCTTAGAGATTTTATTTTTAAGTAATCTCTACACCCAACCTGGGGTTTCACTTATGACCCTAAGATCCAAGTGGCACATGTTCCATAGACCAAGCCTGCCATGTATCCTGATAAATTCATATTGTTAAAATACTTTTTTCTTTTCTTTTCTTCTCTTTTTTTTTTAAGATTTTATTTATTAGAACACAAGCAGAGAGGGGCAGAGGGAGAAGGAGAAGCAGAAGCAGACATCCCGCTCAGGAACACCCTCCCACCCCCCACCTTGGGGCTCCATCCTAGGACTCTAGGGTCATGACCTGAGTTAAAGGCAGATGCTTAACCAACTGAGCCACCCAGGAACCCCAAAATTCTTTTTTTCAAATGCTTTTGCTTATATAAACAGTTGTATTTTTGTGACTACTGTCATTCCTTTGAATTTGGTAATTTTATTTTATTTTTATTTATCTTTTAAAAAATATTTTATTTATTCATGAGAGACACACAGAGAGAGAGAGAGAGAGGCAGAGACACAGGCAGAGGGAGAAGCAGGCTCCATGCAGGGAGCCTGATGTGGGACTCGATCCCGGGATGTCAGGATCATGCCTTAGGCCGAAGGCTGGTGCTAAACTGCTGAGCCACCCAGGAATCCCTGAATTGGTAATTTTAGAGTAGGAGATAAGCTTCTCAGTACATTATGTTTAAGTGGGATGTTTATTTCATGCAGCCCTATTATCTGTGAAGTAACTAGTCTTAATAAATTGCTTGATTGCTTTAAAAAGAAAACGAAGAATTCCCTTTAAATTTCAGGATGCTGTCTAGCCATGGGTTTTCTCTTACCTTTCCTTGAAAACCTAAAGTTAGTAAACAGAGGCTTGTAAATTTACCTATTTTACCCTAATTTTTTAGGTATCGCCATGAATTTAAGTCAAACGAGTTGTGGACTGAAATTAAACTTGTTCTGGATGCCTTTGCTTTGCCTTTGACTAATCTATTTAAGGTAATGGAATAATACCTTGGTGATATTTTTAAGTTTGTATTTTAAATGCTTAATTATTTGTATAAATTTTAAGAGAATGCTTTGAAAGTCTATTTGATAGGTAATATTTAGAAGCAATGTTGCTTTTGAAAAATTCCAAAGCTACACAAAAAATAGACAAGATGATCTAGTGAACCCCTATGTATCTATTACATAAGTTTAATGGTATTACTGACTTCTTCCCTTCCCCTCATTTTGTAGCAGTGTTTAGGAAGCAAATCCCAGGCATTATAATATAATATTTCACTCCCCATTTTGATTTGACTATGTAGTTTAATTATATATTTGTATATCCTCTTGTAGTGCGTAGGCTACTTTTCTAAACATTGTTCTTCATCTCTGTGAGAATTCTATAAGATTGAAAGAAATAGTTGTTGTTTTCTTTTTTTTTAAACTTAATCTCTACCATCCATAGGGTTTGAATTTATAACCCTGAGATTAAGAGTCATATGCTCCACTGACAGAACCAGCCAGGTGCCACCTCCCTATCCCCCATTCTTTTTTGGAAGTTTTTTTTTTTAAGTGATCTCTGCACCCAATGTGGGGCTCAACTGCTGAGCCACACAGGTGTCCCAAAGAGAGAGATTCTTAACCTCTTTTTTCCAGATAAGGAAGGTTGAATATCACATATCTAATAAAAGAAGGGAGCCAAGCTTCAAACCTAGTTTTGCTAACTCTGGAAAAGCTGCTCATTTCCTATTTTCAAAAAGGAAAATTGTGTGATATTCACAACTTTATAAGCTGTAGAGTATGCACAAGATTTTTCATGGTTAAGATATCTTACTGATGGTACATTTTTATCCAAAATAAAATTGGACAAAATGTAATCAATATTTTCCACCTATTGGGTTAGTAAAGATTTTTAATGTTTTTTACTGATGTTAAAAGTGTTACCCAGAGTGCAATGAAATGAACACTATGGTATCCTGTCCATTAGATTATAAATGGTACTGTCTGGAAAAAAAAAATGGTACTGTCTGGAGTTTGACATTTCATTAAGTAAACCTTAATATTCCTATTTCTTAATTTTAGGATATAGGAAGTACATTAGTTAAATGTCTTTTTACATAGTGCACAAAGTACTGGACCTTTCATGTATTTCTTCATGCTCATTTTTTGAGGCAGACATTATTTTCAGATTATACATGAGGAAATTGGGGCTCAGTAAAATAACTTGCTTAAAGTAATTTATGAGCAGCAGAGTCTGGATTATATCTAGGTCTATCTGGTTTGCAAATTCAGTGCTCATAGCATGCCGATCTGCTTTTGTAATACACTTGTAGAAACTCACAGTGTGAAAATTAGAAGTGCATAGTTTTATAGATAAGCCTGTTTATTGCAGTTAGAATGACAGATGATTGGAAACAACTTAGATGCCAGGGGAATTAATCAGAGCATGTAAAGACATTTTTGTAACATACTTATACACACAAAGAGTAAAAGAATCTAGTCCAGATACTAACATTGGACTATTAGTAGTACTATTAATGGATAAATAAAAAATATATACTGTTGTGACATATTTTTCAGAATCTCTTAAATAAAAGTAAGATTTTGGAGAGGATGTAAGTAGTCCCAGCCGATTTCACTAAAGTTTACAGTATACTAAAACCATGTCCCTAAATTCCTTTCCAAGGCCACCATTGAACTCTGCAGTACCCATGCAAATGACGCCTCTGCCCTGAGGATCCTTTTTTCTTCCCTGATCCTTATCTCAAAATTGTTCTACAGTTTAAACTTTCAGGTAAGTTTTGTTATATTCCTTGCTTTTGATTCTTTGATGTCAGATATACAGGTTTTCAATTAATAAAGACTTCTTTGCCAGCATTGATTTTTCTGAAAGAAATTAGTTTTTGAGAAGAAATTCGTTTTATCTGTTTCCTCACCCCACCCCCACATTTTTGGTCTGCAAGTAATGTTCTACTTTATAGTTGTTCCTGGAGATACGTCTAGAATATTTCATGGGGAAAGGTAGCAATTTCTTAAAGTCTGATAACTTAGAGGACTCTGCTTCCTAAATTACTGAATTGGAGAGTCACCCCGTACACTATATTAATTAGTTTTTAAAGATTTTATCTATTTATTCATGAGAATACACAAGAAGGAGAGAGAGAGAGAGAGAGAGAGAGGCAGAGACGCAGGCAGAGGTAGAAGCAGGCTCCCTGCAGGGAGCCTGACATGGGACTCGATCCTGGGTCTCCAGGATCACGTCCTGGGCTGAAGGCGGCGCTCAACCGCTGAGCCACCGGGCTGCCCCTGTACACTATATTATTGAAGACACTGAGAGATCCTAGTGTCAGACCTTTCTCTTTTGAATTTTGTTTTTAATTTTTATTTATTTATGATAGTCACACACACACACACACACACACACACACACACACACAGAGCGAGAGGCAGAGACATAGGCAGAGGGAGAAGCAGGCTCCATGTACCGGGAGCCTGATGTGGGATTCGATCCCAGGTCTCCAGGATTGCGCCCTGGGCCAAAGGCAGGTGCCAAACCGCTGCGCCACCCAGGGATCCCAGACCTTTCTCTTTTGTTCATTTAAGTGGGTATTAACACCGAGAGAACAGTGTTGTTGTTGTTGTTTTTTTTAAGATTTTATTTATTCACGAGAGAGACAGAGAGAAAAGGCAGAGGGAGAAGCAGGTTCCATGCAGGGAGCCCGAGGTGGGACTCAATCCTGGATCTCCAGGATTACACCCTGGGCTGAAGACGGCGCCAAACTGCTGAGCCACTGGGGCTGCCTGAGAGTAGTGTTTTGGTTAGAGATCTCTGGCTAACTTATACAAAAAGGCTTTTGTTGGAGGCATGGGAGACAGAACGCTGAAGAACCAGGTTTTGGAAGGTATAAGAACCAGTGGCATTTCAGAGGAAACAGCCATACACTTCTAGTAGAAAATGAGATAGTGGCATTCTTTTTGTTCTTGAAACATTACTTTAAGATTCAGGACTTTGGGAATGAGGAGAGGTCTTAATGGTGCAAATTACTCTACTGAGATGCACAGTCTGGTCTTTCATTGCCCGTAGCTGGGCCCAACTACCTGGACTTCTGCTTCATAACATGACAGCATTCACAGTAGTAGGAAGAGTATCCTCCAATAGAAATAGATAAAATAGGAGATGAACAGGCCAAATTGGTATCAGTGGTCAGCTGGATACCAGTTTGAGAAATTTTTACTTAAAGGATACCACTGTTTTTGTTTACACTTTCATTTGAATTCTACTTCCTAGAAATCAGGTAAAATGAGGCTCTTAATAATTTACTAGGCATAGTCCAAGAAACCAAAGAAAGTAGGCATAATCTTTACCCTTGGGGGACATATCCCTCATTAAAAAGGCAGGATTCCGTCACGGGAAACCAGTAGCTTTATAAGACCATAAGTTTGAATTGATGATCATCTTACAGTAAATGTTATAGTTCAGAAAGGAAAAGGAAGGTACTTGTAAGCACTTGAGTTTTTGTAAGGAAAGGCTTCATATAGTCTTAGCTGGACCTTGAAAGAAAAAGTGAATTTAGATTGGAACAGGAAATGGGTGGCATCACTTGTAGTTGAAAGTGTATAAACCAAAGACACAATGGTTTATTCAGCGCCAGACACAGCTGGAATAGAGAATTCTTACCTAAATAGTTAAGGCGTAGCTCAGGCTGAAGAGTATGGACTTGAGACTATTGGGATGGGGGCACAACTTACTAAAATAACACTGATTTTAATCAGAAGTTTCAAGTCAATGTTTATTCTTTAGGACCTCCCTGAATTTTTTGAAGATAATATGGAAACTTGGATGAACAATTTTCATACCCTCTTGACATTAGATAATAAGCTTCTACAAACTGATGTAAGTATTTAAAAATGTTTCACAAGTAGCAATTTTTTACGAATTATTTGAAGTATATTAGATTTTGATTATATCTCAGTTTTTAAAAGCGTAAAGTTAAAAGAGTACCCTCTGAAAACCTTAGAATATAGACTTCAGAAAATGAAATAGTTATTTGAGAGCATGCACTTTATTTATTTATTTATTTATTTATTTATTATTTTTTAAGATTTTATTTATTTATTCATGAGAAACACAGAGAGAGAGAGAGATTGGCAGAGACACAGGCAGAGGGAGAAGCAGGCTCCATGCAGGGAGCCTGATGGGGGATTCGATCCCGGGTCTCCAGGATCAGGCCCTGGACTGAAGGTGGCGCTAAACCGCGGAGCTACCAGGGCTGCCCAAAATGACCCACTGCTTTTTGTTTTTTTAAAAGACTTTATTTATTTATTCATGACACACACAGAGGCCGAGACACAGGCAGAGGGAGAAGCAGGCTCCATGCAGGGAGCCTGACATGGGACTCTATCCTGGGTCTCCAGGATCAGGCCCTGGGCTGAAGGCAGCGCTAAACTGCTGATCCATCTGGGCTGCCCTATTTATTTATTTTTTAAGTAAACTCTATGCCCAACATGGAGCTCAAACTCGGGACCCAGAGATCAAGAGTTGTATGTACTACTGAACATTTAAATTTTAGTTCCTAAAATTTTTTTTTATTCTTGCCCTGTTAATAGGTAGAATGTATGAATACAAGTAATATTTGATTATGTGGGAATGTTCTATATTTGTTATTTTTAGCACACAGAATTAATTCTTATTGTGGGTCTGGCATGGGTAAATTCACAATTTATAGAGAAGGCTATTTCATTACATGATGAAAAGTAAAGCCTCAGAACATTCACACTGTGAACATTTTATGAAATAGAAAGCTATCATTGAAGATATTAAGAAAACTTAAACCTTTGTAACAATAGCCTCTTTTACAAAAGTCAGTGCAGCATGGGAACGTGGGGATATTATGAAGGTTTGTAATGTGTTAAAGTTTCTGGTCTGGGTTTTGTAACAATATGTACTTTTCAACATAGCACTTTGTGTTATCATTTGCTTGTTTATTAATAGGTTTATGATCTATCTTTTATAAGAAACAAAAAACATTCAAAGCAAAATAGTAAGCTTCAGTTTCAATAGGAATAGGTGATTCAAATCAGTTTTGGGGGTAGGGTGCAGAGAGAATCATTTCTGTGGGTGTACAGCAAATCTCTGGGAGATTTACTCACTAAAAAGCAACAACAACAAAAAAAGATATGGCTCCCATGTAATAATTCTTTCAGGCCAGTAGGAAAAAAATGACGCCCTCAGAAAATAGAGCTTGTGTTCACATTTAACATCTAAAGGAAATTTTTCACCTGGGATTCCTACACGGAGCTGTTTGCCCATTTAACTGGGTACATACAACTTTACGTTCTCTCCCTGTATAGCATCCCTTACATTTATGCCTCGAGGAGCCAGCCATCTATTACTCTTTTAAATTTGAGTTCTTTGACACATAGTACAGCTCAAAGTGTGTTTATGGATTACCGTTACAGTAGAAATAATTTTTTAAAATTTTTATTTATTTATGATAGTCACACACAGAGAGAGAGAGAGAGAGAGAGAGAGAGAGGCAGAGACATAGGCAGAGGGAGAAGCAGGCTCCATGCACCGGGAGCCCGATGTGGGATTCGATCCCGGGTCTCCAGGATCGCGCCCTGGGCCAAAGGCAGGCGCTAAACTGCTGTGCCACCCAGGGATCCCAGTAGAAATCATTATATAAATGACTCCCATGGTTATTTTTTATTTTTTATTTATTTATTTTTTTTTTAAAGATTTTGTTTGTTTATTCCTGAGAGAGACAAAGGCAGAGGAAGAAGCAGGCTCCATGCAAGAAGCCCGATGTGGGACTCGATCCCGCAACTTCCAGGATCACACCCTGGGCTGCAGGCAGCGCTAAACCGCTGCACCACCAGGGCTGCCCAACTCCCATGGTTTAGATTGAGGTTGGAAAACTTTTCCTCTAAATGTTTAGGTGGTAAATATTTCTGGTTTTGTGGGCTGTACAGTCTCTATTCCAGCTAAGTCAGCTCTGCCGTTGTAGTTGATTGAAAGCAGCCTTAGGCAATACTGCAAAGTGTATAAATGTAAAAAAGGAATGAGTATGGCTCTGTTTTAATAAAACGTTACTTAAAAAAATAGGTAGCAGGCTTGCAGACCACAAGTTTGACCCCTAAATTAGATTGTTCAATATTTTATAACCAGAATATTGTTGGTGAGAATCGTATAGTAATATTACTTTATCTTAATATATTTAAAATGACAACCTTTTGGGGGGGAATAGCAAGACCATATAGCTGACCATGTTGCAAAGGAAAGTGTGATATATGGCCTTTATCATTCAGGTTTCTCTAGGAATATATTACTTTCAATTGAATATGTAAATATTTCATAATTCAACCAGAAGAAAAGACTATTTAACTTGAAAACTTTAAGAGCTCCTCTCTGTGATTTCATTTGTTATTTATTCGAAAGATTGAATACATTGACAGTGGCACAGATGTAGGTTACAATACTAGGTTAAATTTTTAGTTCCAGGAATTACAGCTATTCTCTGTATTTATGGTAATGTTAAAGTTTTATATTTGAGTTTTCTGTTTTTTTTCTTACGTGAGGATGAAGAGGAAGCAGGCTTATTGGAGCTCTTAAAATCCCAGATTTGTGATAATGCTGCACTCTATGCACAGAAGTATGATGAAGAATTTCAACTGTACCTGCCTCGTTTTGTCACAGCCATCTGGAATTTACTAGTTACAACTGGTCAAGAGGTTAAATATGACTTGGTAAGATGATGGTAGAGACAAGTAAGACATTCCTTCCTTACTCCCCCGTGAAATAATTGATTCTATTTTACCCTTAATAAAAATATGCCTATTTTTGTGTTTTATTCCAGTTAGTAAGTAATGCAATTCAGTTTCTGGCTTCAGTTTGTGAGAGACCTCACTATAAGAATCTGTTTGAGGACCAGAACACTCTGACAAGTATCTGTGAGAAGGTTATTGTGCCTAACATGGAATTTAGAGGTAATTATGGCCAAGTCTAAATAAAACCTTTTCAGGAGATTGAAGGCTTGGTTGTTTTTGTTTTTGTTTTTTTTAAGATTTTATTTATTTATTCATGAGAGACACACAGAGAGGCAGAGACACAGGCAGAAGGAGAAGCAGGCTCCATGCAGGGAGCCCGATGTGGAACTCAGTCCCAGGTCTCCAGGAACAGGCCCTGGGCTGAAGGCGGTACTAAACTGCTGAGCCACCCAGGCTGCCCAAGCTTGGTTTTTTTTAAAGCATATGTTGGGGGGAAAAATATGTTAATATGAAATTATTGTTAAGTTTGCTCCCTGTTGCTTTCTTATAATATATTTGTCTAATTTTTTATTGCTAATTAAAACTCCTATAAGTTGCTTATTGTCTATTTTTAAGACCAAGAGAAGGGAAAAAAGAGTGTGGTGTAAAAAACGTTTGTGAGCATTGCTGTGATGAGCTTTGTTTTATAATGTAGAGAGTCTTTCACAGATTATTGAAAAAAACTAAAAAAGTTCCTATTGAGAAGAAAGTAAACCATCCAGGATCTCAGCTTAGGAAGGAATTTGATTTTGTTTTATTTAGTGTTTCAACAAGGCAAATAGCTGTTTTCACAGTTGAGCGTGGAAGTGATTAATAGCCTTTAAATGCAGACCTGAAGCCCACTTAGTTTCTGATTAAGGTTAAGAGAGTCCTAAGACTCTATATTAGTATACAAGCTGTCTTTCCTTCTTAGAGCTGGGAAGAGCAGGTAGTAAATGTGGAAGGAATTGTGTTTTATGTCAAAACAATCATTAGATCAGCGATTCTTACATTATCGGGAATCAAAAGAGGAATAAGAGACAGTGTAATGTGAGGTTTTATTTCCTTTTGTGTTTTTATAAAACTAAAGGACAGCTCTTTATTTTGGTGTTGAAATGACTCATATGACTTAATGGTGATTATAGTTGTTAAGGTTTGTTTTTTTGTAATGTCCTTATCTAGGAGAATAAAAAATTGGTGTCCCAGGTTGGGCCCCACATTCAACTTTTTGAAGTTGGTAAAGTCCAATTGTGGGGACACTATCACATTAGAAGTCAGCTGTGTGAATTGTCTATTATTAACCTTTGAAGGTGGCGTTTGCTACTCTTAAATAATGATGAAGAATATATGAGGTAGTCTTGGAAATGAACACTTTGTTGGAAAACATGGCAGTCCTACTTGTCTTCTGCATACTCAACTGTGAAAGTATAATGACTTGTCGTGTCTTTTGAGGAGTTAGTTGAAGTGCCGTCTCTCTTTGTAGCTGCTGATGAAGAAGCCTTTGAAGACAATTCTGAGGAGTACATAAGAAGAGATTTGGAAGGATCTGGTATGTATTTTGGTTTTTAACTTCGTCTGATGGCAAGGCACTGTTGAAGTGGCTCTTTCTGGTCAGGAGGAATGAGAGGGCATGTTTATTGTCTCAACCACCTTTCCTGCTCTGACTTGTACACAGTAAAGAGCAGGCTCCTGTCTGAGCCTGGGTATAGTATCCAACATTGGATCATCTGCCTTTCTCTTTTTTATGTGCTTAGTGTTTATTACTATAATCTCTTTAGTTACGTTCGCATTTCATTTTTCTTATGAACAAAAGAATGTTCTTATTATTGATGTTAATTTAAGAGCAATCAGATGACAATTTGTTGTCTTATAATCTCGATCAGTTGGTTGGTGGTTTCTTTCTCCTATGATATCTTTCCCTTTGATTTTATAGATATTGATACTAGACGCAGGGCTGCTTGTGATCTAGTTCGAGGATTGTGCAAGTTTTTTGAGGGACCTGTGACGGGAATCTTCTCTGGTTATGTTAATTCCATGCTGCAGGAATATGCAAAAAACCCATCTGTCAACTGGAAACACAAAGATGCAGCCATTTACCTAGTGACATCTTTAGCATCAAAAGCCCAAACACAGAAGGTGAATCTTTTCAATATAGTTTTGTTTCTAAAATAGATTTGGGGTGGTAAACACAGAAATCGGAAAGAATTATACGTTTCTTTTTTATTTTTTTTTATTTTTTATTTTTTTTGAATTATACGTTTCTAATGATACAGCTCACTCTCCTAGATAACCTATTTAGTTCTGATTAGAATTCATATAGTCTACCAAGATGACTTTATGTTGCTATAGTAAGTACTTAATTTTCTCATGGACAGAAAACTGATGGATACTACACTTGTTCTCTTAGCTGAGACCCGGTGTATAAAATGTGCAAAATTTAAATATAGTTGTTCTTTAATTTAGGGAGGTGTATTTATTTTTTATTAAAATAGTCTTTTTTTTAAGCAGTTTGTGATTTGAAGTGTTCATCTCCGTTTATAACCTGTTTGTTTTGGGGATGGGGGAGAGGGATGGAGAGACACTTAAGCAGGCTCCAGACCTCACCATCCCAAGACCATGCCTTGAGGTGAAATCAAGAGTCAGACACTGAACTGACTGAGCCACCCAGGCACCTCTGTAACCTATTTTTTAAAAATTGCCTAAATTTCTTATGTGATAGATGTGTACAGGTATTCATGTTATCTTACCCTATTAAAAATTTGTTTTTCAGCATGGAATTACACAAGCAAATGAACTTGTAAACCTGACTGAGTTCTTTGTGAATCATATTCTTCCTGATTTAAAATCTGCTAATGGTAAGTTTGTGAAAAAATTTTTATGCTATGTACAACAATTTTTACTTGAGGGTTTTTGTTTTTAAGTAATTTTTGCACCCAACGTGGGGCTCAGACTCACAACCCTGAACATCAAGATTCACATACTCTACTGACTGAGCCAGCCAGGTGCCCCTGCACTGTTATTTTAGACTACAAAATAAGTAACATTATGGCAAAAGTCATAATGGGGACTGTACATCATCAGGATACTCAGAAAATTGGCCTCTACCCTTGTTGCAGTTATTTCTTTTATTGAATAAAATCTCAGATGCTTTCCCCAGATCTTGCCTAGTTGAAATCAACTTTCTCTAATGATATTGCTTGTGTAGAAGGAAAATAGAAACAACTAAGATGGAACTGTAGCTCAGCTTTGTTACGCTGACGCATAATCTAGGAATTATACTTGTTTTCTTGCCCTTCTCATTTGAAAAATGAAATATTAAAAGTTGAAATAAATTTAAAGTACTTCAAACTGATAATTAAGGATAATTTCCTATGATTATGAAAGTATATTGATCAAGATACATTATATATTCCCTTTTAAAAAACTTTTTGTATATGAGGCACCTGGGTGGCTCAGTCAGTAAAGTGTCCAGTTCTTGATCTCAGCTCAGGTCTTGATCTTAGGTTTGTGAGTTCAAGCCCCAAGTTGGGCTCCATGCTGGGTGTGGGGCCTATCCTAAAAACACAAAAAGGAAGCTTTCTGTGTGGAAATTTTAAGTACACTAAAAGGGAGACTATTGTAATGAACAATCGTGTTTTACTGTCATCTAGCTTTAATAATTTAAAATAACTGACCAATATTCTCTTTTTCATTAATTTCCCATTAAAACAGTTTAAAGGAAATCCTAGCCATTGCTCACTTTGGCAGCATATATATTAAAGCAAATCTCAGCCAGAGAGACATGCTCCTGTTTCAATATAGCTTCACCTCTAGGAAAAAGATGATTATATGGTCATTAGTTTATGATCTAAATCATATTTATTCAGTTAATATAAGTAATGCATGTTCATTTGTAGTGAAACTTACAAGGAGAAAAAATAAAATTATTCATAATCTTACCAGAACTAATAGCAACATAGTAGATATTTAAATAATTAATTAAGCTCCAATTAGTTGACATTTTGGTTACCAAAACTACGTTTCAAAAATCTGATAAAATCACCAATCTGGTAGTAATAGTCCTTAGCACTTAAATAACTATGGTTTTATTTTTTTAATAGTGAATGAATTCCCTGTCCTTAAAGCTGATGGTATCAAATACATTATGATTTTTAGGAATCAAGTAAGTAGCTTTTGATTTATATATCATATGCCACTTAATCTCTTAAGAATTTTATTGTATAACAGCTTCTCTTCCCTTCTGTGCAATCCTGCTTGAAATCCATACCTAACAATTAATAATAACTTCTTAAAAATTTAGGATTCCAGACCATGCTTAATTTTTTCCTTTGTTTCAAACATATCATTATACAGTGATTTTTATAAAAATTGGGATCCAAACAAGGGACTCACATTGCTTATGGTTGATTATGTGTCTTGTCTCCCTTTTTTCTTTTAAGATTTTATTTGAGACAACATGCGTGAGCTCACACAAGTAGAGGGTAGGGGCAGAGAGAGAAGCAGAATCCCTCCCTTCTAAGTGGGAAACTGATGTGGGGCTTGATCCCAGGACCCTGGGATCATGACCGGAGCTTAAAGGCAGATGCTTAACCTACCAAGCCACTCAGGCACCCCTGTGTCTTGTCTCTTATATTATGACAAAGAGGTCCTCCTTCCCCTTTCTTATGCCTGTTATTTGTTGGAGAAAGCACTCATTTATGTTGTAGAGTTTCTCATGTTTTACTTTTAGCTGCTTATGTCCTTTTTTTTAAATTTTTATTTTTTTAAAGATTTTATGTATTCATTAGACAGAGAGAGGCAGAGACATAGGCAGAGGGAGAAGCAGGCTCCATGCAGGGAAGGTGCTCAACCTCTGATTCACCCTGGTGTCCCATCCTTTTTTTTTTTTTTTTTTTTTTTAATATTTTATTCATTCATTCATGAGAAACACAGAAAGACAGAGTCATAGGCAGAGGGAGAAGCAGGCTCCCTATGGGGAGCCCAATGTGGGACTTGACCCCAGGATCCTGGGATCACTACCTGAGCCAAAGGCAGATGCTCAACCACTGAGCCACCCAGGCATCCCCACAGTTTATTTTCTGTGGATGATTGTATAATTTCTTGATTTATGATTTTCATATCTTTGGCAAGTTTACCAGGGTTACATGCAACCTTCTAAAGCTGTTCTATTTTATTTTTTTTTAAAGGATTTATTTTCGAGATAGAGCACATGGTGGCATTGGGGAGGGATAGGGTAAGAGAGTCTCAAGCAGACTTTGTACCAAATGCAGAGCCCAAAATGGGGCTTGATTTTTATAACCCTGAGATCACCACTTGAGCTGAAATCAAGAGTCAGATACTCAACCCAGGCACCCTGAAGCAGTTCTATTTTAAAGAATAATGAACTGCTATTCTAAATTTTTAGAGGTTCCTCCGTTCCTCCCTCTCTTCCTTCCTCCCACCATTCCTTCCTATTTCCCTTACTTTCTCCCCTCCCAATACCCAGCATGGAGCCTAACACGGGGCTAGAACCTCAGGACCCAGGGAACCAGACCTGAGCAGAGATGATGAGTTGCGTGCTCAAGCAACTAAGTCACCTGGATGCCCCTAGGGGTTTCTAATGAAGATTAGTATTCTTATTTTTGCTCCCACCTCTTTTTTTTAGAAGAGTAAATGAGGTACAGAGAGTTTGAATGACTTTTCTAAGAACTACCTGCTAGTGAAAAGTATATAGTTCTTAATAACAATAAATCTTAGTTTGCTTGTCCATAATATTATTATTTTATGGTGTGTTCTTTTACCTACAAGATTTTCCTCTAACCATAGTTTAATGCTCAGAGAAAGAATTGGAAAAGTGAATGTGAATTTTTGAGCTGGCACGTGGAGGTATAAGTTTTGATTTCTTAGCCGTGTCATCTTCCATTGTAACAGTTAAAAACCACATTCTCCAGAATCTGCAATCCCTTCTCTTCCAGTTGTCTTTTACTCTCAGCATCAGTGAGTGAAAGCATGCATATTACTGTGTTTTTCAGGTACCAAAAGAACATCTTTTGGTCTCTATTCCTCTCTTGATTAATCATCTTCAAGCTGAAAGTATTGTTGTCCATACTTACGCAGCACATGCTCTTGAGAGGCTGTTTACCATGAGAGGGCCTAACAACGCCACTCTGTAAGTATTTGATTCTAAGCAATTTTAATTTTTTCAGCTTAGGGCGGGAACTGTTTTGTGCTGGTCAAAGATCTCTGACTATATTCATAATGTCATTAGTAGTTTGACAATGTGTACTTTTCTCTCATTTAATTATTCTGTGTCTCAGTCCAAAAGGATGAGGCGATATGCTAAAAATAAATATGACATAAAGTTAAATAGGAAATTGGAGCAAAGCAAAATCACAGGGTGAGATTGCTAAAAAGAAACGTGCGTCCAAGGATCCCATAGAGGAGTTCAGGAAACTCCTGAAATTTATGTGCTGTCTTTTTGCAGCCGAGGGAAAGAGGGCGACTGGAGAGTTAACGTTTTCAGTGTCCTTGAGAGTATAAACAGTTACTCAGAAGGCAGCTCAGAAATGGGCCTTCATTAAGAGAGTGTCTTAGCAACATCATGTGACAGTTGTTTTTTTCCCTGGCTGTTTTTGGATGATTACTCTGCGAAGATAGGACACAACTGAGTAGAAGTAATTCTCTAGGGTCCCAGAGAGTAGCTCTTCTGGCCTGAGCCGAGGAGAAAATGTAGAGGAATGGACGGTCTGCATGTCTTTCAGGCCATTCTTCAACAGTGTTATTTCTTGAAACTGAGCTTTGGGTAAGAGATGGAAAACCATTCTAGGTTCTTTTCTTCATAAGAACTTGAAGTTGAGGTATTCTCAGTGGTCAATTAAGGGTTGAAAGAACATCCTTTGAGGTGAGTCAAATCAGTAACTGTCTTCAGGCCTGGAATTCAGGCCGAATTCATGCAGCTGCTCCACGTCCAGAAAAGCAGATGACTGAGACTCTGAGTCTGAGCTCTGTTCTCGATAGTGATGGGTGTGAACCCAGGGTGCCCTGTGCAGCTGTAGATGACGTCGGGTTTGCCTGGTTTTTGGTTTGTGTTTGATCCCACATGTACCTTTTTAGGAACTTAACATTAACACATGTAAACAGCTACTTTCTTAAGCTGTCTGTTGATCTTGGTGGTGGGAGACAGCTCGCTATTATGCCGAGAAGTGTGATTCAGTGGTTGCTGAGGGTGCTCCAGCGTGGCCGGCTCAAGCGTTGGCAGTGACTGAAGCTGTTTTCTCATCTATAGCTTTACAGCCGCAGAAATCGCACCGTTTGTTGAGATTCTGCTAACAAACCTTTTCAAAGCTCTCACACTTCCTGGCTCTTCAGAAAATGAATATATTATGAAAGGTAGGCCGTTTCCCTGGTATACAGACTGTAAGAATCCCGTCTCTGATTTACAGGGGTGAATGCTCTGAGTTGTGCTTCAGGTTACATAGTCTATGGACCAGATACTGTTGGTTAAGAATTAGGTAGGCTTTAGATATTTTTAAATGGAAAACATTTTGTTTACTGCTAACTGTTTTCAGAAAAAATTTAACCCTAGTTTGATGTAGAGTTACTCTTGTTAAAGAAAAAGTAACAGGCTCCCTTTTTCTTTACCTGGATTGAATTTCTTGAAGGCAAAGATCAGCTGAGACATTTCTTGATGGCATGTTAGACTAGGTCTTGGTGTGAAACCTGGGTACACTTTCTAGGCTCCACACATATCCTGCCTCCATGGAGCTACTGCCAAGAATATGGGCAGCTGTAAGCACCTGCCCACTGCTACATCAGGAGAGTGTCGTGGTGACAGTTCTGACTTGAGGGGCAGTGTTAGTCACTGTTGCACTCCAAGAGCCTAGCTGTGTCTCACTCATACGAAATGCTTTGCAAATAAACTGTCCCTGATGGCAGGTCAGGTCCCCTGGGGTAGGGTATGTTGTGTATGTGTGTGTATGTGTGTTCATATGTGTGGATAAGACTGTATCTAGGTGTGTATTTGTGTGTTTTCAGCACCATACTTCTCCCTACGGTGATGCGTGACTACTATTGTTTAATGTCCGTTCCTGTGAGGTTAATTGGCGTATAGTCTCATTACTGTGTTTTTGGGATATGCGAGAGCACATAGATGTGATATCTTCTCAATAAGTACTATTGGATGAGTGAGTGAATAGACTCCGCCAGCCCAGAGCGGGGCACTGGTCCTTCCTCTAACCCCTTGACCCAGCTCAAGAAACACTTTCTCTAGAGAGTACGGGGTCTGTAGTGGTTAGCTAGATGGAAGGTGAATCTGCCTCAGGTAGACACAAAGTTTAGGAGGCAAGAGAGGATATCTGTGCCTGACATGTAGCTGCTGTACTTAGTAAGCATCTATTCTACTTGTGCAGAAACAGTTATGTATATTTTTAGCTTAATAATGATATATCTTCCATGCCACATGATTTTAGGCATCTGTTAATGAGCAGCATTCTTGTGGTGTGGACCTTCTGCAGCTTTATATGTATTTTTAGATTTATGGGCGGGGGGGGGGGGGCCTCCTAATCTCTCTCTTTGGAGGGAGATGTGCAGGTGGTTTCTCTCTGTTTTTGGTAGACTGCAATGTGTCCGTTAGGCTAGGGCTAAACTGCCCCTGATTTCTAAGTGAGAGAGACTGGAAACTGCTCTTCCAACTGCTGAACAGCCACCTCCCCCACCCACCCCCAACCCCCGTCATTTTACCACTTCCTCCTGCTTCGTGTCTGCTTCTTCACTTATTATTTCTAATTGTCCCCCTTTTCTTTTAAGCCTTAGGCCTTCTGAAAGTAGCCAAACTGTTTTCAGGCCTTGGTGTAATATTGAAAGGAAAGGATTGTTTTTAAATAGAGCTATCTGGGGGTTGTTTAAGGGTCTTAAAATTTTGGTGATGAATCAGTGGACTGTTTTTTTATTCTTTCCCTAATCACTACTTTGTTCAGAAGTTTAACTATTTGTTCTTGCTGTTTTTATATTTTACAGCTATTATGAGAAGCTTTTCCCTCCTACAAGAAGCCATAATCCCTTACATCCCCACCCTCATCTCTCAGCTTACACAGAAGCTATTAGCTGTTAGTAAGGTAACAAGACCAGTTCTAAAGTATAGTTGCTGTTTAACTTACACTCCAAATTGTCTGAGCCTCAGAACTCTCTGGCAGTGGTTCAGGCATCGGAAAACTCTGGATTCCTCCTGACCAGTAGTTAAGTGGCTTTTAAAAAGTATGGGGAGGTCTTAGATTGGAGACTTGGCAGCAGTTACCTTTATAAGTGCAGGCCCAGAAATTGAAAATGTTTCATTTGAATTATTCTCATTTTAAAAAGTAACATGTTTCATTGAATCAAAAATTGATCCGAAGTGATTTTAAGTGGCGGAAAGAAGAAAGCAGGCTTTGTACAAGTGGACACAAAAAAGGCTACTCAGATTTTTATAATATGGTGCAGTCCTTTGTGTCTGGTCTCCTTTACTCTTATTTCCCCCAAGTAAAGTCCATTCCTTTTGAACAGAAATGTTACAGATAGGGTGGTTCAGCGGTTTGGCACCGCCTTCAGCCCAGGGTGTGATCCTGGAGACCCAGGGTCGAGTCCCATGTCGGGCTCCCTGCATGGAGCCTGCCTCTCCCTCTGCCTGTGTCTCTGCCTCTCTCTGTGTCTCTCGTGAATAAATAAATAAAATCTTTAAAAAAAAATGTTACAGATATTTTGATTCTTATTAATTCTAAGATTTAGAAAATAAAAGCTTAATGCTGTCAAAATTGAGATGCCTATTCTTAATTAGTCTGTGGAAAGGACATAAATTTATAGAAGTATGACAGGGACTTTGGAGGACAGTGATCATTTTCCCACTGAGTTCTGAGTAAGGGTGTTGAACTGCTTTTGGTCCTTGAGGAATTGAGAGAGATGTCAGGTTCTCCCCTGCCCCCCTTCCCCCACCATCTTCTGAGTTCATCAACTTCATATGGTAGCCTTCCAGGGATTCCATTTGAAGGAAAATAGGGTTATGTTGCTTTAAAAGTTTGAAAACCACTGATAGAAAAGATTCTCACTCTGCAGATACATTAAGACCCGTAGAGGTTAAGGCTTACCCAAGGTCCCATACAAGGCTAGGGACAGAGCCAGGACTTACATGTCCCTGCTCGTTTCTTCCACAACTGTTTACAGTGACGGGTCTAGGAGAGCACATGGGTTTAAGACAAGTTCCTTATAGCACTGGGAGCTGAAGCTTGTGGAGTTGTCTCCCTATGACTCCTGAGTTATTTTTCATAGTGGACTTTAGCCCATTAAATCCCCAAAGAAGCAGGCATTAGTGAGTATTGTTTTCTGAATTTTAATGTCCATATAAGACTTTAACATATATATAGGCAAGTGTAATTGATGCGTCTTTAATACTGATTTTTTAAAAAGATAGTCTCTCTTAATGTATTTTAGCAAGGGTAGGTATTTTATTTTAGGTATTTAACATAGTCACTTGGATTATTGGAAAATGGTAAGTTTTCTGTTTTTAATTTCAGAACCCAAGCAAACCTCACTTTAATCACTACATGTTTGAAGCAATATGTTTGTCCATAAGAATAACTTGCAAAGCTAACCCTGCTGCTGTTGTAAATTTTGAGGAGGCTTTGTTTCTGGTGTTTACTGAAATTTTACAAAATGATGTACAAGGTAAGTTAAATGAAGTTATTTTCTTTCTTTCTTAATAAAACTATTATAGTGGCTAATAAAATGGAGCCTGCCTGAGAGGTACGTGCCTTGTTGTGGGAGCCATTAGTTATGAAACTGACATCTCTGTTTTTACTTTTATCAACAGAATTTATTCCATACGTCTTTCAAGTGATGTCTTTGCTTCTGGAAACACACAAAAATGATATCCCGTCGTCTTATATGGCCTTATTTCCTCATCTCCTTCAGCCAGTGCTTTGGGAAAGAACAGGAAACATCCCTGCTCTAGTGAGGCTTCTCCAAGCATTCTTAGAACGTGGTTCAAACACAATAGCAAGTGCTGCAGCTGACAAAATTGTGAGTGAGATTTATTGTGATGTAACTCATTTTATAAGGTAGCTGAAAGAAACTGAGGATGGCAAATTTATAAAAATACTTCATTTAAAATAAATGTAACAGGGAAGTAGTAGAAAATATTGTGTATTTTATTATAATTAGGTAGCCTTTACTTTCTTTTTTTTTGTTTTAACATTTTATTTATTTTATTAGAGAGAGAGAGAGCTAGCGCGCACGCAGCAGAGACACAGGCAGAGGGAGAAGCAGGCTCCCTGCAAGCAGTCTGATGTGGGACTCGATCCCGGGTCTCCAGGATCATGCCCTGGGCTGAAGGTGGCGCTAAACCGCTGAGCCACCCGGGCTGCCCACAATTAGGTAGCCTTTAATTATCTCCATGGTAGAAAATTAAAAAATAGAGCCAAGTAGGTTAATTTCAAGAACTTGACTTTAAGGCTTATTATGATAGGATATTTTCTATCTACACTTCAAAGTGAGAACAAAAGCAAAAACGCTTAACTATTAGAGTATGCACCCTTTTCCAAGATATCACCTGCTTAAGGTCTAACTTTTGGAACAGTTAATCCTTGCCTCTTTAACTGAGTATTATTTGATCTAATTTGTTGTAGCCTGGGTTATTAGGTGTCTTCCAGAAGCTAATTGCATCCAAAGCCAATGACCACCAAGGTTTTTATCTTCTAAACAGTATAATAGAGCACATGCCTCCGTGAGTATGAATATAACCCTCATTGTATGATTACTCAAGGACTATGAGGTACTTAGAATATGCTGACTTAATACACTGTTGCTTTTATTCAATTCTTTAGTGAGTCAGTTGATCAGTACAGGAAGCAAATCTTCATTCTACTATTCCAAAGACTTCAGAATTCCAAAACAACAAAGTTTATCAAGAGTAAGTAAAATCATTTGGCTATTTTTACAGAAATGATGAGGGAAAGTAGCTAAAACCCTTAGCCTTTATGATTACATATAAATGATTTATCAGTTATAAGCTTTTTCTGTATTCTAAGATTTCTGTATTCTCCAAATATTGTAACTTTTAAATATATTGTATTCCAAAGGTTAGTTTCTAAGTTTAGATATCAAAACATTTTTTTGTTTATACTGTATGTTAATTGTATAATAAAGGCAAATTTTTTTTAATTTTTTTTTTAATAAAGGCAAATATTGATGTCAGAGTTAGCCATTTTAATGATTATAAGTATTTCACTGGGAGACTTGTGCTGAAATGCTTGTTCAGCAGTGAGGCCTCTGTACTGATACTCTGCATCTCCTTTCAACAGGCTTCTTAGTCTTTATTAATTTGTATTGCATAAAATATGGGGCACTGGCACTGCAAGAAATATTTGATGGTATACAACCAAAGTAAGTTTTGTTTTTATTATTTACTGTATTTTTTAAAGCAAAAAATTGACCTCTTTTAGCAGAAACCAGTATCTCTATTATCTTCGTGTTTTTGTTTTTTTTTTTAAGATTTTATTTATTCATGAGAGACACAGTGAGAGAGAGAGAGAGAGAGAGAGAGGCAGAGACATAGGCAGAGGGAGAAGCAGGCTCCATGCAGGGAGCCCAATGTGGGACTCGATCCCGGGACTCCAGGATCACACCCTGGGCTGAAGGCAGTGGCGCTAAACCACTGAGCTATCTGGGCTGCCCATCTTTGTGGTTTTCAAAATATTCTTAGAACTGTTGAGTTGCAAAGGAGAAAATCTCTGCAAACATTTTTCTAACTCCCAGCCCTGCCTCGACACCATCTGTGTTCTGTGTGATTCTGGATGGTTGGGATTCTCTCCAGGAGGCTGCCTTTGTTATGGCTAGTAGTGTGATTTTTCAGATAAAGGTCTTTGCTTTTCACTTAGTATATATATAAAGAATATAGTTAGGTAGTATTTCCTATTTCATGGGGAAAGGAAGGATAGAAGGAAATGATAGAGAACAATTTAGAGAAAAGAACTTGTAAGACCTCCATTTTGGTATTATGTCAAAAAAATTCCAAATTGACTGGAATGAAAAAAATGAATTCGTCTGAAAAGTAGTACCAGAAAATATGCTTTCCACCTGTAGAGATTTGTGGGGAAATCAGTTTCGTGCACTTATAGTGAGTAATCTTTCTGTGGAGCAAAAAGGAGGCACTTTTTACTTAGAGTATTAAAATGTCCAGTATCTTTGATACCCACTATTTCCACTTCTGGTAATTTTAGTGAAGTAGAATACTGAGGATGTTACATCATTAAGTGTCATGAAAAACTTTGCTCTTAGGATGTTTCCAATAACATTGGAATTGTTGGCCAAATAACTTTTTTAATATAGCCATTAACATTTACATCTGTACAGGTATGTAAGCATAGGGAGTTGAAAAGTTCATGATCTAGTAATGTTAAAATTAGTTACTGCTGGATGGTGGGTGATGGGCAGTTCTTTATTTTTTTTCTCTTGCCTGATTTTTCAGAGATTTTTTGAGTAAGAAAAACACAGGAGACAGAAAAGTAGCTGTGAAGATTCCACTTGAGCATAGACAATGATATTTCACAGAAGTTGTTGGTAGCACTTGGCCACTGGGTTTGAGGTTTCACTGTCTTGTCATCTCTAGGTCTCTGCCATTCAGTTGACCAAAAATAATAGCCTAGTTTTTTTGGATTTTATTATATTCCTAAGGAGTCAGTATAAATAACATCTAAACATTTCTCAGTTCAATTATAGTGATGGTCTAATACTTTACTTTAATAGAATGTTTGGAATGGTTTTGGAAAAAATCATTATTCCTGAAATTCAGAAAGTATCTGGAAATGTAGAGAAAAAGATTTGTGCGGTTGGCATAACCAAATTACTAACAGAATGTCCTCCAATGATGGACACAGAGTATACCAAGCTGTGGTAAGTACTCCAGACCTTTTGGAAATTACAATTTTCTTCCCTTATGGCTGCAGAATTAAGCTTATACTCTTGAGGGCTGAGAATTGGGTTTTCATCTTAGGTTCTCCACTAGCAACCATCAACCAAGACAGGACAATACGGGTCCTTCTGGGCCTAGAAAGATCTTGTTTCCTGATTCTTAACTTTATCGGAGGGGGTTCATGTGCCCTTCTGAGAATCTGGTGAAAGCTTCTGGTCTCCGTGATCTCTAGGAATGTTTATGACAGATACCCAACTAAATTCGCTTAAATCTTTAAGAGGAGAAACTGAATAGACTAAAGAGTATCTTATGTGCTTGTGCTCAGACTGGTATTCCTGGCTTTTCTCCACCTCTTGTGAGAACCTTTTCTCATTTTGGGTTTACTCAGGCACTCTCTTCCAGAAAGTGATCTGACGATTCAAGGCCTATCTTCTAACTAACTTCTAGCAGCAGTGAAGAAGGCTTCAGTCACAGCCAGCTGGACAGCTCTGGGAATGGTGTAGTTTCCATAAAGGAAATTGGGCTGTTGTGGCCAAAAGAGGTGAAGAATGGTTTCAGAGGATAGGTGCAAGATCTGATGTCTATCTTCTATTTCAAAGGTCCCTTGTAGCTCTTGAGACTGCCTCTATAATTTGTGTCCCTGAAGAATTGCTTTTTGTTTAGATCTTCAGAAGTATTCACTTAATCTTTTGTCTCCTTGTTTCCTTCAAATCCAGGACTCCTTTATTACAGTCTTTGATTGGCCTTTTTGAGTTACCTGAAGATGATACCATTCCTGATGAAGAACATTTTATTGACATAGAAGATACACCAGGGTATCAGACTGCCTTCTCACAATTGGCATTTGCTGGGAAAAAAGAGCATGATCCTGTGGGTCAAATGGTGAACAACCCCAAAATTCACCTGGCGCAGTCACTTCACAAACTATCTACCGCCTGTCCAGGAAGGGTAAGTGACTGTATTGTCAAATCACTCTGATTAATGGACACCTTTCTGGGAAGGCAAGAAGATAGTAGTTATTCTGGTGCCTATTTTCATTGGTCAGCATGATCAAACATCCCACTGAATTACAGTTAGGCTTTAATTTTCTTTAGTTAGAATGATATGCTATAAATAGATTTTTTTTTTTTTTAAAGCATACGGTTTCTGGAATAAAGACAAAGCTGAAGATAAATCCCCTCAACATCCCCCCCCCCCCCTTTAAGTTGAAGCTTGAACTCATGACTCCCAAGAGCAAGAGTCTCATGCTTTTCTGACTGAGCCAGCTAGGTACTCTAAAACCTTTTGAATAGAAATGTATTTATTTCTAAGCTTTTTTTTTTTTTTTTTTTTTTGACTGCAACATATGCAAATAATGGATCATAGAGTAATCCTAATAATGGCTGTGAAGTTGGATTACCCAGCAATTTTTATAAGATCTTCTAGAGTTTTCAGTTTTTTAAAGAGATTTTATTTATTAGAGCAAGGGTGTGTGCACAAGTTGGGTAAGAGACAGAGGGAGAGGAAGAAGTAGACTCCCCGCTGAGCAGGGAGCCCAGCTTAGGGCCTGATTCCAGAACCCCGGAATCATGACCTAAGCCAGAGGCAGACGCTTAACCAACTAAACCACCCAGGCACCTTATTTTATTTTATTTTATTTTATTTTATTTTATTTTATTTTATTTTATTTTATTTTTTATTTTACTTTATTTTTTATTTTACTTTATTTTATTTTATTTTATTTTTTATTTTACTTTATTTTATTTTATTTTACTTTATTTTTATTATTTTACTTTATTTTTCTTTTCTTTTTTCTCTTTTCTTTTCTTTCTTTTCTTTTCTTGATTTTATTTATTCATGAGAGACACAGAAAGAGAGGCGGAGACATAGGCAGAGGGAGAAGCAGGCTCCATGCAAGGAGCCCAACGTGGGACTCGATCCTGGGTCTCCAGGATCACACCCTGGGCTGAAGGCGGCGCTAAACCACTGAGCCACCCGGGCTGCCCAGGCGCCCCATTTTCAATGTTTTATTATAGAAAACATCAAACACATAGAAACACTATAGTGAACTTCACAAATTACCAGTATCCTACCAATCTTGTTATATTTGTTTCTCCTTGGGCATCATGTCATTTCACCCATATGCACTTAATTACGCATCACTAACCAATAGGGTTTTTTTTTTTGTTTTATTTTTGGCAAATCCCTCCAATGCCACTACCCCACTGAACAGCAGTAATTCCTTGCAGATTTGCTTTTTAGACCTATTCAGTTCTGAAGGCATAAAGCATTTGAGATCCTTGGGATCCCTGGAAGAGTCATTGGTGACAGACTGCCCTTCCCATGCTGTGGCAATTCTGCTAGAGAATGTGGGGGTCCTGGTTTGTTAGGCTCTTGAACAACCAGCATGTTTCCCATCTCTCGTAGGTTCCATCAATGGTGAGCACCAGCCTCAATGCAGAAGCGCTCCAGTATCTCCAAGGATACCTTCAGGCAGCCAGTGTGACACTGCTTTGAACAGCACTTTCCAGATTGGCTAAGCCCACGATGGTTTCTGAGGAAATCACATAGATATCTGAGCACAGCTGCATTAAAGCAAGTTTTCCTTTTGAACTTGTCACAAATTCCATCTTGTAAAGAATATTAAATGTTGCTTTAAGCTGAACCTTGAGCAAATTAGGTGGTTTGTGTGATCATAAATAGAAGTGGGTGACTTTCCAGTGTGCAGCTTCAAGGGACAAGTATTAGTAGCCCAGTATATGATCATGAGTTGAGCAAGTTCAGTACATGATCATGAGTTGAGCATCTGCACTGTTTGGATAACTTTGAAATTTTGACGGACGCAGAGTGTGGAAACTTTTGTTACTAAAATCTTTTGTTTTGAGGCATCACCATTTGTGTTTCTCTCATCCTTTGTATTTTTGTTTCCTTAAGCTTTTATTGGAAATGTGAATAAGTAAAGCATCACTGCTGTTGCCAAGAAATGCATATTTCATAGTTTTAAATCTAATCAGCAATAAAAAAAAGAGCCCTCAAATAGGTATCTAAGAACATCTTAAGGATAAGTTTTTGGTGCTAATACTGTTATAATGAATGACTTCTTTTAAAAAATTGAAATTCAAACTTAGTCTTTCCTTACCAGGGAAAAGGGAACATTTTGGCTTGGGTCTATCAGAACTTTCCGGGACCCATTTCTAGGCGGCAGCATGAACTCTGGGCCAGATGGTTCCTTCTATGGATCAAAGAGAAATGCCCTGCCTGGCTTCACAAAGCTGTAGAGTACTTTAGACAGCATAGACATTTACCCTTTTTTGAGTGTCTGTCTTATTTGCAGATTGGTGGTTACTTGGAACTTTTCAAAGTATAGCATCTTAGAACCTGAGGTCTGGATGAGCCACAGAAGTGGGTATACACTAGCCAACAAGGCTGCCCTGGGTAGGTTCTGGGACAGTCCCTTTTTTTTTTTTTTTTTAAGATTTTATTTACTTATGAGAGAGAGACACGCACACACAGAGGCAGAGGGAGAGAAGCAGGCTCCATGCAGGGAGCCCAATGTGGGACTGAATCCCGGGACTCCAGGATCCCGCCCTGGGCCAAAGGCAGGTGCTAAACCACTGAGGTTTAGACCATCTTAATTGATAGGTGCTAAATTACTTCTGGAATTATCTGTTCAATGGAGATTAAACTAGAATCTCATTCTGTACACATCAGTGATTTCTTTTAAAATTAGGGCACCTTAAATGCTTTTTTCTACACATGTTGTTTCTGTTTGTTTTTTTAAAAGATTTTGAGAGCTCGAGTGAGTGAGCATGAGCAGGGGAGGGGCAAGAGAGTGAAAAACACACTCTGTACTGAGCATGACATGGGGCTATCCCCGGACCCTGTGATCATGACATGAGCTGAAGGCAGACACCGAATTGGTTAACTGAGCCACCCAGGTACCCTTCACATGTTTTTTGTAGTGTTGCTTGAGAAACTGTCCGGCTTAATCTTAAGTGTTCTTGTACCAATCTACTCGTTTTTGTCTTGAGATAGTAATGGAAGTATTAAGTCATATATTTACTATTTACGTGGTCAGTGGCAGAAGAATATTGAGACAGTACTGGAATCTACTTTTGAAGTAGAAACAATTTCATACAGGTAAAATGTCTGGAATAGAAAACAGCTGGTGGGGATGGCTTATATTTGTTGCTTATATAAGCTCTGAGAGCACCCATTTGGGTCAAGCTCTTGGTGAACAGTTAAGTAAATGCACAGCACATCCTGTTTCACAGAACCCTTGCTTCAGTATCTTAACTTGGAGGACTGAGCAGGTTGTGAATTTTTTTCTTCAGATGACTGAGAAGATGGTTTGTTTTGTAAATGTGCCTTTTCTGAACAGAAAAACTGGTATCTTAACTCTGGCACAAGTCAGTAATTCTGTTTAAAAATGATTTAAAAAAAAGATTTTAGTTATTTATTCATGAGAGACACACAGAGAGAGGCAGAGGGAGAAGCAGGCTCCATGCAGGGAGCCCGACCTGGGACTCAATCCTGGGACTCTGGGACCCCGCCCTGGACCAAAGGCAGATGCTCAACCTCTGAGCCACCCAGGTGTCCCAGCTTTTAAAGGTTTTAAGAGATGGTATTATAGTAAGTTTTTGACAGGTCTTAGTGACTTCCTCAGTGATGATGTGATTACCATTTCTTTGTCGGTATAGAGAGTTGGGGTCATACTTTGAGATCGGGCTAACCTGGGTTTGAATTACTCTGTGACTGATATGTGTGACCTTGAGTAAATGACTCAGCTTCTTCACTTTATTATTCTCATTTTTCAGAAGAAATCAGTCACCTTCAGGACAGCTAAGATGTAAAATGTCATACTTTAAACAACATATACAAAAGCTATTTGATTGTTTAGGGTGGGCTTGGGGGCACGCAGGGGTTTTGGCTGGGTAGAAGTGTTTGTTAGCAGTGCAAAACACTGCTCTATCTTACCAGTAGTGTAGAAGCTGGGGTGGGGGAGCCAAGGTGGTGGTGGGAGGCGGTGTTGGAAAGGCTTTCCAGAGGAGTCCTGGCCCAGGTAATAGGCACCTGACTTCCAGGGTAGTTTTAGGGGGAAATGTATCTAAACTGCAAAGTTCCTCCTGAGGGCCTCCTCCTGGGCCCATGGATTATTTCTGCTGTTTGAGCATTATCTCCCTTTTTAGCAGACTGATTTTTAAAAATACATTTCTGATTATAAATGTATTTTGTTGGAAACTTGGTAAATACAGAAAAATATTTAAAAATCATCTGTATTCCTTCAAATATTTTGGTTTTCTTCCTCTACCCCCTACCAAAGTGGAGATCATTTATAATTTTACATACTTTTTGAAAAGCTTAAATATTTAATAATAATTACTTGGTAAATATCATTTATCACTGTTGGAAATTATAAACTCCTTCCTTATGTGTCAGTCTTTGTATGTTTCCTGATTATGGAATTAGCAGTTATCCTGTGGAAAGGTTCATGCTAGTTCCTGCAGCACAGCCTGCCCCACACTGTGCGTTTTGTCTTGTGTGCGCCCTAACCAATTTGGCTTTGATCCAGCTGTTGCACACCGTGGTAACTGAGCGCCAGGCTTCCACCTTCCGCTCTTAGAGGCAACAGCTTGCAGTGCTGGGGCCTTTTTTCTTCCTCATCTCCTTGATTGATGGATCACCCCCTCCCTGCTATGAAAATTAAGAATCCTTGTAGCCTCCTAAGCGGGGTTTTGTTTTGTTTTGTTTTGTTTTTCTTTTAAGGTTGTTTTCAAGTAACATTTTTTTGATTCTTTTATCTTCAACTGGCCACTGTCTCTTGATGACTCCATATTGATGATAAGGTTGCTCCGATGTGCTTGCTCTCCCTTCACTGTCACGCTGTCACACGAGAGGATGCCTCGTTGTGTGTAGTCCTTTGTCCCCTGGGCTTTATCTGTAGGTCTCTTTTAAAGGGAGAAAAGTGAGAAACCATACTTGAGTTAACGACGGCAGAAGTAGGGCTGAGTGCTGGGCTTGGCAGTGCATAAAGGTTCCATTTCTTCTTTCCTGGGTCCAGTGTCTGGACTTCTGCATTCCTCAAAAGAGAATGTTCTCAGAGTCAAGATCAAATGGACTTGCTGCTTCTTTTTATCACGCTCCTCTCGGTGGCTAAAAGCCACATCTTATTTTACCTTGTATTGTAATTGGATCCTGGCTTGTGCTTTTTTTCCTGGAGTTGCTAGTTTGCTTTTTCATCCTGAGGGTCGCATGGTATCCCTTCAAGCTCTTCTCTGAGGTTCTCTTTTTACCGCACACTGCTCTTGGGGGCCAGGGTAACTTCCCAGATTGCTAGAGCTCCCTGGCAAACCTGCCACTTCCAGTGTTCCTGTTCCTTGGAAACAGAACGGGACATGAGCTTTTGGTTGAGAATCTGACAGGTCCACAATCCTGAATCATGGGAGGCAGAGGACGTTCCCAGGTCACACAGCTGGATGGAACTGTGATTCACCCCCAGGCAGCATAGCCTCCTGAGCACAGGGCTTCCCGAAAGTTAGAAACAAGTAATTAATAAGGGGATGATGGTGAGGTATTCTGTTCAACGTGACCTTTTGTTCCTTGGAGAAACCGGGTGGCCCAGATGTGTGACTGCAAGGCCAGACTTGCCCTTGGGGCCACCCTGGGCTATTCCTAGGGACTGCTCTTTTGTAGGGCAAAGGAGCTTCATGGGCCATTGAAAATGACTTACGGTAATGGTAATTTCTGGTGGATTCCCTAGAAGAGCTAAGAAGTCCTGGTTACAGCCCACTGCCCATGGACAGCTCCCCTTATCCACCCACCCTTCTGTGTGGTATGTGTTAAAGGCTGTTTTTAAAACGCTCACATGTGGCTGGAAAATGCAGTCATAAATTCTATGGAGTTACGTATTTCTGGGTTTCCTCCCTTCTCAGACGATGTGCGAGAAAAACGTAGCAACAGGGAAGCGTTGCCCATGTGAACAAAGAGCCGCAATAGGCAGACCAGTGCTAAAGGGAGACCATTTAATGGGACGTGGGAACAATTAGGAGAAAAGCAGCGTATTTACTGTGAACCATTAAGTTAGGGTCCCCCTTTCTGAGCCTAGTGGGGAGATGATTACTGCTCCCAGGTACCTGGGTTTCTGCAGCAAACATCAGCAGAGGAAGACCTCCTGATCTGTCTCCCAGGCGAGTCCACAGGGCAAAGGGAAGAAGTAGAGCCCAGCACCCACCAGGTCCTGCCACTCACAGAGCAGGCTTAGTGTCCTGGGAAGGCGGGACAGCCCCCTACCATTATGCACCCAAGTGGAGGGAGGAAGTCGCTACTGTGGCCTGCTGAGCATCCTGATCAGAGAGGCTGCAAGACCCTCCCAGGGAGGGACAGTGAACGAGGGGCACCCAAGGAGGGTGGGGGCAGTGAATGAGCTGAATGCCACGGGTTGCCCCAGCCATGTGAACACCTCGCCCTGGGCCCTGACTCTGCCACAAGACACTTGGCCAGTCCCCCCCCCCCCCCCCCCCCCCCCCGCCGCCAGTGTCCTAAACAGGCTGTGTAGGACATGCCCTTCATAACCAAGGCTAGACCCACTAGCACTAGCAAGTCTCCAGAGCCGGGGCAGGGCGTGTCCTGTTCAAAAGCAGCTTTTGTGGTGCTATAGGAAGAACGGGGGCTATAGGAAGAACGGCTGCCATTTACAGCTATTTTGTGTTAGGAAAAAACCACTACCAATGTCATTGCATAGAACAGTGATTCTCCGGGTACCACAGCATCACCTAGGACCTCGTTAGAAATTGACATTCTTTTTCTGAGTCCCAGACCTCCTACACTAGAAATTCTGGAATGGGACCCAGCAGCCTTTTACTAGCCCTCCACCTGATGCTCAGGGACTTAGGATAAAGCCAAGTAAAAGAGAATCAATCAAAAAGACACATGGACATGGTAAAAGCTGTGCACCCTGCTGGAAAGGGTCTGAAGCTTCATGGCCTCAAAAATAACATATTTAAAGATGTGAAATTAACCACTCTGGTTTTGCACAAAGGGAGAAAGAAAGGTAGGTCCTGCTGGGAGCTGCGGGCCTCAGTGGACCTCTTACAAAACTCATCCATTCCCTACAATTCCAGTTGAGACAGATGCAAATTCTTGCTCTCATGGAATCTGTCACTATACATTTTCTTGGGAGACTTCTAGGGGGCTGGGGCCTTGCCTACATCCCCGTGGGAAGATAGGACAGAATGAGCAAGATTAGGACTATTTCTAGCATTGAATCTGGCAAATTTCTCTGCATCAGCTACCCTGGGTGGTAGACCAGGAGCGGCCAGCTAGTGTCTGGCAGTAATAAGAACCACAGAAGGTATTTACAAATAACTTCTAGAACCGGGCAGTCCTGGTGGCGCAGTGGTTTAGCGCCGCCTGCAGCCTAGGGCGTGATCCTGGAGACCCCGGATCGAGTCCCACGTCAGGCTCTCTGCATGGAGCCTGCTTCTCCCACTGCCTGTGTCTCTGCCTCTCTCTCTGTGTGTGTGTGTGTGTGTGTGTGTGTCTCAATGAATAAAATAAATAAAATCTTAAAAAAAAAAAAACTACTAGAACCAGGTGCTCAGAGAAGCTATTGCCATGCATGGTCTTAACTGTGAAAGAAGTGATTTTCTAATTTACAAATCGAGAAACAGGCACAGAGGTGAAATAATTGGAAGTCTCAGCAAAGAGGGCCAGGGTGGATGCACTGGCCAGCAGCTGTCTAGTTCAGCACACAGCCCTGCCCTCTGAGAAGGCCCCTGCCCAGTTCCTCTGCCACATGCAAATGTCTGTCCACCTACACTAGGCACCCTGGTTCTTCATGGGGTGAGCGCTTCACAGCACAGAAGCCTCGTCTACTTGGACGTCTGCCCTTTGCCATGCTGCTCCCTCATGCAGGCCATTGGGAAAATGTTACCTGGCCAAGACAAGCAATGACAAAAGTTGTCAAACCATCTCAGAAAGAGTTGGGCCAGGTCTAGAGCCACTCAGACTTTGGGGCTTTAAGGGGATGGACTGTCGCCGACAAAATCTCCAGGCCCTAACTCCTCAGACTCAGCCACAAGCTAGCATGTCCCGCTCCCCCCCCCGCCGCCCACGTTAGGGGAGGTCTGCACCTTTCTGGTTTCCTTAGGTGGGGTCTGACTCACCCTTCAACTGTATTGACACTGTTCTTGTCCTTGGGTCCAACAAGCCAAGCAAACACGGATGTCACATTAGGGCCCAGAGAACTTTCAGGCACGTCCTCCCAAACCAGTGGGCACAGGCTTGGCATACAGGACACACCAGCCACAGTTCTCCAGCGGGTATTTGTGCAGAAGAGCAAAGGCCTACGAGGCTTGCTTCCAAACCCTAGAAAATCGCCAGCCATTTCTTGGGGCAGCCTTTTTGGCAGCCAGAGGAAAATACATGATTAAAAAGGCAGATACCGAACACGGTCTCAATGACCGGATTTGGATAGGTCCTCTAATTAGGTCTGCTCACTAATCTATCCACGCTCAGCACCATTAGAGGTCAGAGACCGACTCACTGCTGCTTCTGCTGCCACCTAAGAAGGAAGGATGTCCTGATGAGCTGAAGCGACCAGAGCCCTCAGGATACGGCGGGGCGGGCACTGGCCTATCAGACGCTGCCGGCTTCTGGCCCTGCTCAACTATGTAACCGCACCATTTCATGTGCACTGCACACGTATCGTGAAAAGAACCATGTGTGAAAGGGGATAGAAAAAATAAGATGGAGGGTTTTGGGGGAACTTTCAAATTTTCTAATTTACTTTTAAATTTAAAATCATCAAAAAAACCACTAAAGACTACATTGTCATTGTAGGCCTAGAGGGTTTGTCCGTCAAAGTAGGTTTTGAATTATTTTTGGGAACACTACAAAGGAAATAATATCCTTTTTTATTTGAAAGATCTTTTTAAAAAAAGATTTTATTTACTTATTCATGAGAGAGAGAGAGGGACTGGCAGAGACACAGGCAGAGGGAGAAGCAGGCTCCATGTCGGGAGCCCGACGCGGGACTTGATCCCGGGACTCCAGGACCACGCCCTGGGCCAAAGGCAAGCGCCAAACTGCTGAGCCACCCAGGGATCCCTATTTGAAAGATTTTTAAGTAATCTCTACACCCAACATGGCACTTGAACTCAAATCTGAGATCAAGAGTCACAATCTCTGCTGACTGAGCCAGCCAGGTACCCGCAAAGGAAATCTATTTTAAAAACTAAACTTGGGGGACACATGGGTGGCCCAGTGGGTTAAGTGGCCAACTCTTGATTTCGGCTCAGGTCACGATCTCAGTGTTGTGAGATCAAGCTCCGTGTTGGGCTCTGTGCTCAGCGGGAAGTCTGCTTGAAGATTCTCTCCCTATCTCTCTGCGTGTGTGCACTCTAAAATAAATCTTAAAAAAATTACACTTGGGCTATTAAGCACATCACATACTAAGCAAAGCAGTACAAATTTCCTAAATTGTATATAATTTTGCTAATAAAACATGGATTCTATTTAAATTACAAAGAAGTCTAATTATAATTAGAATAAGGTGCTTTCACATTTATGGGTTTTTATTTTTATTTTTTAAGATTTTATTTATTCATGAGAGACACAGAAATAGACAGAGACACAAGCAGAGGGAGAAGCAGGCTCCATGCAGGAAGCCCGACGCAGAACTCGATCCCGATCCCGGGTCTCCAGGATCACGCCCTGGGCCGAAGGCAGGTGCCAAAACACTGAGCCACCCGGGCTGCCCCATTTAATGGTTTTTTTAAAAAAAGATTTAATTGACACAGCGCATGCGCCCAAAGCAGGGAGAACAGCAGGGAGAGGGAGAAGCAGGCCCCCCCATGGAACAGGGAGCCTGACACATGGGGCTTGATCCCAGGATCACCACCTCAGCCGAAGGCAGACACCCAACCAAGCCACCCAGATGCCCTCACGTTCACTTTCAGGTGTATATTCTACGTATACACTGTATCCATCAAATACAGCAGTGCAAGTGTAGGGACAAGAAATTCCAAGAAAACACTGGTGCTGCTTTTATGCATCGAAACCTTTGCCCTCATCTCTCGAGTTAGCCATTGCCTCTTAGAAGCCTCCACATTTCTTTTAAAAACCTATTGAAGAAAATTGGGCTAATTTCTCCCCACCAATCCAGCAATGCTCAAGTACTTAGAAAATCTATTTATGGATTTGGAAATTTCAAGTAAATTTTTGTCTCTTTTTAAGGGCACACACCTTAAACCAGAGATGGTAGTGGCCGTGCCAGTCCCCCTAACAGACCCTGGGATCCAGGCCAAGGCGGCTGTCACTGGGCATTCACCCCGCAAAGCTACGCCTGTCTGGTCGGTGAACAGGGAAAGGAAACCTAGTGTCAGAAGTGACCTTTTTTCTAAGAGCTGTAGGTCACATTCCTGTGGCCCAAGAAGGCCTTTTAAAACCAATAAAACAGCCAGCTCTGGGGAAATTGTCTTTACTCATTAAAATCCCCCAAGGAGAAGAAGAACTTTACAGTCCTGCTATAACACCTGCGCACTCCCTGTGGGTGATCGGGGCCCAACCCTGTCTGTCCCAAGGACCACGAGAGCCTCTCCCCTCTGAGGATCCACAAATCCTAAGACCCACAGTAGTCTTGTGGCCTGACCTCTAGTACCTCTGATTACTTTAGACCTGCCTCTTAGGCACCTCCCTGTCTCCTTTCCTGCCTGCAGTCTGGAAACCAGGACTGCCACGTACTGTCCCTGGGGCAGAAGCACCTTGTTTTGGCTCTAAGGTTCTTGTAAGTCTGAGAGCACAAATGGGCAGAGAAGGGAGTGCAGACTCCCTTCCCGGGCAGCTCTGTCCAAGCCTGCCGAGGAGCCCTCTGCAGCAGAAGACGGCGGCAGGGGGTGAGAGCTTACAACCTAAGAACATCCAAGGACATCCTTCCAAAATAGCCAAAGAGTTTGTCACCCTTGGAAAACTGCCTTTCCAGGAAACCTGGAAATCCTTTTACACCATCCCCGATAATCGGGGAAACTTGCCCATTCTGGAGTTTTGGCAATCAGGACCAAACAGCCACCTAGAAGTTGCGAATTACTTCAAAAATGGGACCATTCTCTTCCTATCTTCCTTTTGCAGCATGGAGGTCGTGGGGGGGGGGGGGGAGTGTAAGGCAGGGAGCAGAGTGCGGGTGGAGGCGGGTGGAGGCGGCATGGCCGCGAGATGCGTGAGGACACTGAGCAGCAGTGGCAGGCAGTAGGTGGCTGCAAGGCTGGGGGGTTGGCTACAGTCTCGGTACTGGGGAAGATACTAAACACAGAGGAGGGCCGTGAGGAATCACTATCAGTGCAGGGCTTCTAGATGTATGTACACTGGATGAGTGTACACACATGGACACACGCACATGCACACCTAGACACAGACCTGTTTCATCTATTTCTGCTCAGAAGGCCTAGAAAACCCCCAGTAGCAGTGAGTGCTCTGAGGCCCGGATTTTGGTGGTTTCATTTGTTTTTTGATTTGTTTTGTTGAGTAATATTCTGTGCTCAGCTTGGGGCTTAAATTCACCACTCTAAACTCATCACATGCTCTTTGGACTGAGCCAGCCAGGCGCCCCCCAGACCCTGGTTTTAGATGCTGTCGTCATGAAAAGGGACCAGAGCTCCTTGGAGAAATGGCAGACTCCAGGACTGGGGAAGGGGACAGGTTTTTCCTTTCATGGCTTTTTATCCCTGCAATGCTGACGAACCCCCTTCCGACCATGTCATTCTGGCAGTCCAGCCCACAGGCCAGTTCATAAGAGCGAACCACCTTTATGAGCATCTTCCAAAAATACAAACCAGAAAGCTGCCAGGCCATTTCCCAGCGGCCTGGTTGCTGTGCCTCACCTGGACTCCTCTGGGTGTGAGAGCACCTGCAGGACGGGAGGAGACTAGCAGTTGGCAAGCGGGGGTGGGGGTGGGAGTGGTGGTCCTTTCCTCCTCTGGCTCATTTCTTTGGGTGACAGTGTCTGGTCCAGACAAGAGGCACCTCCCCTCACCCGGTGCCCACACGCCGCACTTTCACACCCTCACTCACATCTTCCCTCACCTTCTTTAGTTACTGCTCAAAAGGACCAAAAATTCATTAGTAGCTGTTTATTGATCAATGGTTTGATATAAAGTTATTTCAGATCTTCAGAATTTTGCCCAAACAGAAGTCACGAGCATTACAAAGTGTTTTTTTTTTTCCTTCTTAAAAAAAGGGTAAGAGGCAGGTTGGGAGGGAACCAACCTAGCAGTAGTGGCATTTGAGAATAAATTAACAAAAAAAAAAAAAATTTAGTATTACCATTTATTGGTGACAAACACTAAGTTTTACTTACATTCCATGGGGAGAAGAAATTCCAGCGTAAACAATGAATTGAAGCAGAACTTAACTTGCAAGGCTACGGTGCTTTTCATCTGGACCATATGCAGGACCTTACTGCACAGCTTCTGTGCACAGTAACACAACATCAAAAGCAACACAGTTTCAGAGATAAACACAGGTCATTCTTTTCAGCCCTACATGGAGATGTAATCAACAGTACAAAGCACTCAAGGAAAATCCATCTGCGGGTTTATATGTACTACATGGAGACCATATCCTGTAGTGTAGTGAAAGCTACGTGTCCTCAAGAGCCATATGTATATACACACAATTTTTTTAATAATCTTTAAAACAAAGATCAAAGTTCATTTGTTTAAGTCCTGTTGCATTAACAAAAATAAAATAGAAAAGGAACCAAATGATCATTAAAGTTTAAAATTCCTAAATCGTCCAATTTATACAACTGTGGGAGACTTCATCAAGGACTCTGAGAAGTCCAGGACTGTTTCAGGCAAACCAGAGGGCACGCTATTTGCAGCACTGAAATGGTCCTGGGTTAGTCCAATAAAGTCAAAATGTATAACCACATACACATGGATATGATCTTTGCTGATTAGATTACTGAGTCAGTCTCAGACAAGTTTCTAAACTGTGCTATGTAACTAGATACAATTGAGAAACTCTCAGATGAAAATTTATATAGTGTCATTTTCAATCAAAAGAAAATAATAAAACTAAGAATATGTATCTCTTTTGGGAGAGAAAGCAGTGGTGATGGTGTGGGTGCCACAGGAGGTGGGGGCCAGAGCACACTAGAATGGTTAGTTGGCGCTGAGTAGGAAGCATTTGATTTTCTCTGGTGCTTTCAGCTCTGGGACTGGTGTACGGCCCCTCTCCCCATCAGGGGTGTCCAGGGTTTGTCCCAAGGGTTTGAGTGAGCCAGTCTGAGAAAGGGTCGTGCTCTGTTTCCTGTTTCTTTCACACAGCCCCAACAGCAGCGACCACAGCCCAGCACCGAGGTGCATGGGGCCACTGGGCAGGCTCTGCTGTGCCCCCCTCCCCGGCAGCGGCCTGTGTGTGGGGACAAAACACAGCACCCTCGAGCGCAGCCCCAGCCGCCTCCTTGTGTTCCCGTCTTCGTCACCACTGCCGCCTCTGGTTCTTTACCCAGCACGTCTCTCAGCCCACTGGAGGTATCAGAAATTCCAAATTCTCAAAGCAGTTTCAGTATTTTCAGTATATATGTTGGGGTTTTACAACGGTTCGTGGCCAGAAAAGGTTCAGCACCTCCCACACCTTCAAGGAAGAAAAAAATGAAAATGATGCCAGTTTTGAAATATAAGAGAACTTAACCCATGTTAAAAGAAGAAATTAGTAGACACTGAAGTCCAATAGGCACCAGTTTATGATCACTGAGTTCAAGTTTTCTCAAGATGTACCACCAAGTGAAAAAAGCAATGAGGAGAATGCGTGTAGTATGTGATCTCCAGGAGAAAAGGAGTAACGTAAAGAAAGGACTGTATTTGGGACTCCTGGGTGGCTCAGTGGTTGAGCGTCTGCCTTTGGCCCAGGGCGTGATCCTGGAGACCTGGGATCGGGTCCCACATCGGGCTCCCTGTGTGGCGCCTGCTTCTCTCTGCCTGTGTCTCTGCCTCTCTGGGTGTGTGTGTGTCTCTCATGAATAAATAAATAAAATCTTAAAAAAAAAAAAAAAAAAAAAGGGCTGTATTTGCACAAAGAAACACATAGGAAAGACAGGAAAAAAACTAACACGTGATCTCTGGGCCGGGGCTGCATGAGGGGCAGAGCTGACCACTGGGCACCTCTGAAAATCACTGTGGGTCTGAACCCTGTGAATGTATTACCTATTCAAAATTTTAAAAAAACTAGAGCTCTGCCCACAACTAGGGAGACCTTTCAGGGATAGGGACAAAAGTGATGGAGGGGAGGGAGTGTCCCGCTACTGAGTTGAACAGTTTGAACTTAATGCAAATGAACAGAACAGCTCACTCACACAGACATTGGTCCATTTCCTGTTCTTGGCATCTCTGTACTCGGTTGGTCCAACTCAGACAGCAACTTTAAGATGTTCAGTGCAGCCTAGCAGGGACGAAAGAGAGAATCAGAGCACGACCCCCCACCCCAGGGCCACAGCACAAGACCCTGTTTGAACAGGGAGGCAAGGGACCACACAGGCAGTCCCACTAAACCACACTTTGTCTTAATGTTTCAACTTTTAATCTGAAATACAAATTACAAAATAAATTATCCATGTTTACCTCCCTGAATCACTACCTCTGTTAAATTTTATTATATCCTTTAGTATTTTTGACTTTGTGGCAGACTATGTAGTTTGAATCCTGCTTTAAAACAAAACCCTGTTGCTGCCCGAACTTGGGCCTGTGGTCTGCGTTCTGGAAGATGAATGGACATGGCTCATGGCAGAGCTCCAGGATCCAAGTCCCATCCCCCAGGTCAGCACTTCCTTCAGGGGAAGGAGTATCTAAAGCTGATGAATTCTGATGATGAGCAATCAATCCAACAAACTAAGGAAGAAATCTTCAAAAATATGAAATCTATAAAACCACCAAAGTCTACGGGAGACCCTTTATCCCATCTTCCCAAGGCCAGCAAGAGTCAGGGGCCAGGACCACTGGGTAACGTACCATGTCATGGCAGGACTCCACATCCTTTCCAATACCGTGGCTGATCAGAGGTGGCTGAGAGGAGCAATTGATAAGAGATACAAATTCGTTCTTGTTGTTTTTGGGGAAGTCTTTGTATTCAACCTGAGGGGAAAAGAAAGCTGAGGCCAAGAAGGGAAGTGGCAAATATGGCCGGGGCCCAGCAGACAGGGAGGGACACCTCTTTCCCCCGCTCTCAAGCTGACATGGCTCCACCAACTCCTGCTCTGTTGGCAAGACCCTGTCAGAGGGGCCTGCTGCTAGGGGCCCCAGCTTCTACAATCTTCCAAGAACCTTGATGTCTAACCAAAAAGCCTAGTCGGGGGTGGGCAGGTAGTGGGGGAGACTAAACACCTGGTCTGAAAGAAGCCGTATCTTTTACTAGGCAGAAAGGACCAGAATACTGAAACCATTCTCGCTATAACTACCATTAAGATTAGAAAATTTGTTATTATGGTCAGCCTGGATTTTTTTTTAATATTTATTACCAAAGACAAGCTTACTCTGTTACCATACAGGCTTGTCCAACTTTCCCTACCCTCCTCCACCCTCCCAGTGTGCCCTCCACCTCTTCCTCTATATATAAAGATCCCGATTTAATAAACTAGGTGCAAGACTCATTTTCTGAGAAAACCCCCAAAAAGATGACTGCACTGAGGTGCAGCTCAGGCCTGATAGTTACCTGGAATCCCTGGACTCTGGAAAGATAGTCCAGCTGCTCAGAGGGTCTTGTAAGAGGTCCATGGGGTACGTGGCCTGAAGAGATGTTATTCTTTAAAATGGTCTCGGCTGTGGGCGAGGTGCCCCCATACAACAATTCACGGGCTATCATGGCAGTTACCGTGGCCTTGGCAGGGTTCGGAGCAGCCCTGGTGAAATCTTTGGTGTGGTGTCCTTGACTGACTCCTACGGCCTGGGCCACCTCGGGCACCATGGGAAGAATCCCAGCGGGCAGCTGCTGATGACTCAGATAAGGCATCCTAAACTCATCCTCTTTATTGCCTAGGGAGGGATACACACACAGGTCAACAGGAGGCCACATGCGCTGCTGGGAAAGACCTCCTCCAACCCACTGGCCCTTCCTCAGAGCACACAACGACACGGGGAGGACGCAGAACTCAACACTGCTCGTTGTTCCAGGAACCACGCAAATCCCAGAATCACATTCAGATCAAGACAATATTAACAGTTTCACACTTACTAGTCCCATTTTCATCCCCAGAGCCAGGTTCAAAAAAGGTTACTTTTCTTCCATCCCCTGTTTTTTTTATTGGTGTCTTAAAAAAACAAAAAAAGAAAGTCCATGAGCATAAATCAAACTTTTGTGAAATTAGTTCCTACTCTCTCAAACTATACAAATTCCAACCTGCGTTAATCTGTGGTTTATAGCCTTCTGAAACATGGACAGGTAACTAGCAGAAAAGCCCTGCCCCCAGGCGGGACCACTGATTGGCTCGCACTGTCCCGGCAGCCTCCACGAGAGGGAGCTAACAATCACCCAGTATGCTCCTGCCCACACTGCCTGTCCTCCACGAGAGGGAGCTAACAATCACCCTGAGCCAGGTGTTGAAATCAGCTCTGTGCTCACAGAAAGACAAGGGAACATTTACCCAGAGAGAGCCAGAGATGCTAGACTGGTAGAGCCCAAGGTAGGAAAAGAGGCTTTTAGATGAAAGCTAAACAAGGATTCTTCTGGAACTAATAGCCAATTAAAAGGGAAGGTGACATTTCGAAAGATAACAGATGCAGGGAAAAAGATAAAAATGTTGTTAAACACGGGTCTTCTGAGAAGGTAAGGATGTTATGAATCCTCTAACAGATTTTGGGATAAAAATCCCCAAAACCGACTCCAGGATCTATGCCGATTCTCTGATGAGTGTCTGTGGTGGCCACAGCAGATGCCACGGCCCATGGCTGGCACAGCTGGCTCTGGAAGGGAATCCATCCTGGGACTTCTCAGTGGAAGAAACAAGCTCTGTCAAGGACATGCTTGAGGGTACTGAGGGTACTGCTTACCAATCTCGGCTTTTATCTAGTGTTCAATTCATAAAGAAAAAAAAAGCCCGAATCTCAACTACAGCCTTAGTTCCATAAATCACACTCTGTTGGTGTCCCAGGAAATCCAATGCTTGCTTCCCAGCTAGCAGAAGCCTAACACTGGTGGATCTTTCATGCAGGCCTCACTGTGAGAGGACAGAATCAGACACTTTCATCCCCAGCCCACTGGCCCATCACCCTATGGGTGGAGAGGAGCAAGTTGCCCTCCAGTGAAGCGTCCCCGACCACAGAGACATGGAAACAAGAACGACTTAACCCAGAGCCACACTCGGGAGCCGTGGACATGCAAGTTCCCTTCTGACCATATTACAATGCTCCGAATGGACAGGACGCTGCTCAGCAGGGCTGCTTTACTGCCAGGAGGATGAAGCCTTGCCCTGAAGCTCGGCCCCGGAGGCGCCAGAGTCCCCTAGGACGAAGCGAGGAGGTCATCTTGCAATTAGAGAGCAAGGACACAGAGCCCCGAGCAGTCACCTTCTCCTCTGATTTGAGGGCTGGTTTGGTGGGCTGAGCCTGTGGGACTTTGAAACCAAGGATCTCCAGCATGTTCTCGGCTGCGTTGCGTTTGGCCACCTTCTTATTGGTGCCTGCTCCTTCTGCGGTGTGGTTTCCCACCTTCACCTGCATGAGGACGAAGTCAGGACTCAGACCAGTGCTGACCCCTCCAGAGTGAAGACTGGTCAGGCATCGGTGTGCTGGCAAAAGAACCCAACAACGGCCAGAGGCTCAACGGTTGCCCCAGGGTGCCCGTGGCAGCCCCACACAGACGCTCAGGACCTTGGAGAGCACTGGCTGCCCGCGGCAGCCACTATTACACAGGAGGTTACAGCAGCTCAGAATTACTTGGACAGACAGAGGTAATCAGTTCTGAAAGCTCACCACTCCCTAGTGTGACTCCCATCTCAAACCTCTCTGTGCTTCTGGGGTTCTTCATACCAGTGGCATCTGTGTGCTGCCATATAGCCCCCTGCCCAGCCTGGGACCCTAGGGGCCACTCGGACAGCCTGCGAACAGCCGTGCACAGAGTGACCACCCCATGGAAACCTGCCAACGCTACGCAGCACGCCTTCGGCGCTTTCTTGTCTCCTCTAGACTTACATGATGGAGGAAAATCAATGATGCAAATTAAGCTTAAAAGTGTGTCGAGTCTGCAGCCAGGGTGCTGTGACTGCACAAAAGACAGGAACATCCATCCAATCTCTGAAAACTATCTGATTCAACAAGGTCACTCATTGTTCACAACTGAGGGAAGTTCCAACATGTCTTGTTTTACTTTCATCTTGTAAACAAAAATACCAACCGATTCTCATGCTAGAACTACGTTCCTTTGTCAACGGCATGAGCAGTCTCTCTGCTTGAACTGGACAGTAAGCAAGCATTTAGATGCACTCTGATTTTACAACACTGTCGATGACAGCTATGCTGAAGTGACAGATGGAGAAAATCAACAGTAAAGAGTATTATATACTTCATATATTATTTGTAAACTGTGCTATCCATCCTGTCAGTGACATTCACACAAGTGTACACATCTATACACACAGCATCCCCCCTTTCCACCAGGCCATCCTCCCTTAAGAGAGTTCATTCTTACACATACTCCAACACATACCACCGTTATAAATCCCTTTCAGGCTGGTCTGGATCAAAGACCAGAACCAAAAAGTCCATGTCACAGAACTGAGAGTCAAGGACACCTTCCCTGGCCTGTGGAAAGGGCTCTGGGGTTGAATTCTGCCCTTGCCATCTACCAGCTTTGATCTTGGCCAAATTATTGATCCTCTCAGCACGCTACCATCTTCCTTTAGCCTGAAAGGACCAGGACTTCTCCTGCCTTCTGCCTGGATAGTTATAACACACTTGGCTAAGTGACGGTGCTTCAGAAGTCATGAACTGCTATGCAAAAGTATTGTTTTGGCTTTTTTTCAAGTATTGGGTTTTTCACCAGAAAATACTATTAAATTCAAATCACAACGTAGACTGCCGATACGACCAACCGTTCCACAAGTACAAGGAAAACACTGCACTAATCCGAAGTGTAATCCCAATCTAAGAAGAGCCAGCCCTAAACTCCAGATTCTACAGATGGATTAGGAGGAACAGGAACAGATCGTTTCACAGAATTCACAAGATTTACCTTTTGAAAAAAAAACAATACAAACTTCCAGGAGATGTAATGAAGAGAAACACTCTTCCTCTGTGCAACCCCACACCCTAGCAATCATGACCTGGAGCACCCCACCCCCAAGGGCATATTTTAAGGCATCAAATCACTGCAAGCGATATGGTTAACACTGCTAATGTCTGATGGCAGGGAGGGGGCCCACTGGGCTGGTGCACGGTTCCTGACCTTCACAGGAAGGCACCGAGCCCCTGGACCCCATCCAGCTGAGATGGGGCATGGTCAGAGAAGGGCTGCCCACAACCCATGCTGACCTACCTGCATCACAAACTCTCTGCGGCGTGGGAGGCCTCGCTCTGTGAGGAGCATGTACTCTGGCTCCTTCTCCTTTTTCGCCTGTTGGATCTGGGCCAGTCTGCTAATCGGGTTCATTCCCTGGCCACAGTCTGTGCTGCTCTGTAGCTGAGGAACAATTAATGTAGAAACTATGTGCCACGTTAGCCACAGAAAGGACCTTGCCAATTCAGAGATCAGGACAGAACATAACATTACTTTTATGTTAATCTAAGTGCCCAGAATTAATCAGCTCTTTTTAAAACCGTCTTAAAATTAAAAGATGCTTAATGATTTTCTAGGATTGTTCTGAGGTGATTTTTTTTTTAAAGATTTTATTTATTCATGAGAAACGGAGGGGGGGGTGCGGGGGGCAGAGACACAGGCAGAGGGAGAAGCAGGCTCCATGCAGGGAGCCCAAGGTGGGACTCGATCCCGGGTCTCCAGGATCACACCCTGGGCTGAAGGTGGCGCTAAACCAGTGAGCCACATAGGCTGCCCCTGAGGTGACTTTTTTTAAAGGTCCTCCTGGAAAACCAACATCAATATCCCATGGCAGGTGGGCAAGCATCCCTGAAACATCTTTTTAACAAGAAATTTCTATTTGACAATGAAGAGAGAAAAAATACAAAAATACACTATTCCTAAAATTCCCCCAAAAGTCTGTGTTAGAAGATGGGTCCCCAGCTTTCTTAACAAGGGCTCAAAATCCAGAAACAAAACAAACACAACCTTAAGCTGACACCATGTGGAAAGAACCTAAGAATCCCACAGTTCAGGCAGCCCTTGGTGGCTCAGTGGTTTAGCGCCGCCTTCAGCCCAGGGCTTGATCCTGGAGACCCAGGATCGAGTCCCATGTCGGGCTCCCTGCGTGGAGCCTGCTTCTCCTACTGCCTGTGTCTCTGCCTCCCTCCCTCCCTCCCTCTCTCTCTCTGTGTCTCTCACGAATAAATAAAATCTTAAAAAAAAAAAAAAAAAGAATCCCACAGTTCCTCCCCAGTGCCAAGGAATGCTCGTGTGGGGTGATTTCTAGAAGCTGCAGCAGTAGATACAGTGTGCTCACTCCTGTGCACTGGGTCTAACAGAGTGTGAAACTCCAGCTGGCCCTTGAACAAGGGTTTGAACTGTGCAGGTCTACTTAGAAGTGGATTTTTTCTGGTAATACAGTACAGTATAGTAAATGTATTTTCTGTTCCTTATGACTTCCTTAATAATGTTCGCTTTTGGGATGCCTGGGTGGCTCAGTGGTTGAGCGTCTGCCTTTGGCCCAGGGCATGATCCTGGAGTCCTGGGACTGAGTCCCACATCGGGCTCCCTGCATGGAGCCTGTTCTCCCTCTGCCTATGTCTCCGCCTCTCTGTGTGTGTGCCTCATGAATAAATAAAATCTTTAAAAAAAAAAAAAAGAATAATGTTCGCTTTTCTCCAGATTACTGTGCAAACATAGCATTTAACACACACATATAATACAATATTTAATATATAAAACGTATTAATTGACCATTGTGTTATTGGTTAAACTTCCGGCCAACAGTAGGCCATCAGTGGTTAAGTTTCTGGGGAGTCAAAAGTTAAACCCAAGTTTTCCATTGTGGGGTGGGGGTGGTGGTCAGCAATCCTAACCCCTATGCTGTTCAACGGCCAATCTTGATATTGACAATCATAGAATGGACCCTAGTATTCCTAAACATGCCCAAATGGACTCCTGTCCCTTCCTTGGGCAGGGGAGTAGGGGGCTAGTATAATTTTTGACAGGTACATGACAGGCTTAAAAAATCCCACAGAATAAGAAGGTGTTTGGTGAAATGTCTCACTCCTACACCTGCCCCAGATGTCTTTCCTCCCATAAATCTGCTTTGCACTTGTACCAGTGCAGCCGTCAACGAGACGGAAGAAGGACAATGCAGCCATTCTTTCTGCAGGTGCACACAGCTCCCATGATCATCCCCTCATCCACGGCCAAGGGCATACAGCTGCAGGTGCCTCTGCTGATCCCGCAGTGTCCCATCTTTGCCTGACCAGACGCTCCCAGGAGAACTACACCAGGCAGCCTCTGTACCAGGCCTGGCAGATGGCATGTCAGCACCCATCCCCTGTCACTAGGGTCAGCAACCTAGTGAATCTCCTAAACCACCCTCCAGCCATTAACAGGCCATGGAAATACCCTCTCCGATCAAGAGGCTCTTACCCTGACTATGGATTTTGTTTTCTTTTTGATTCTGGGCTTCACACGCTCGACTGTAGGCAGGGGTGGTAGCTTCTTCAGCTCCTCAAGGACGGCGATAGCAGCATTTTTCTTTGAAATCTTCTTGCTCTTCCCTTCACCTTCCCCCACAAACTCCCCAACCGACACCTTGGTCACAAAGCTCTTCATGTGGGGGGGGCCACTCTCCCGGGCAACCTGTTTTAGAGGGAAAGACTGAGTGGAAGCGTGACAGACACTTACTGCAAGTGGCAGGGCACACTGCTTAGCGTACTACCTCCCAGGAAACACAGAGAAAGGGGAGCTATGGACAGGACCTCATCAATGAACAGCAGCAAAAGGAAACAGTGACAGTCCTGAATGCTTTTCTTCCCTTTTTCCTTATTTTTCAGACTTATTAATGTCTTTCTTTCAGAAAGAAAGCTGTCCCAGCAAAGCCCAGAAATAACTGCAACACAAGGGGTTCAAGTTTAATATTTGCTCTGAGCCTCCAGCCAAGCCCGAGCTTATTAAACACTGGTTGCTGTGCAGCTTTAAAAAAGAACAAGAAGGGATCCCTGGGTGGCACAGCGGTTTAGCGCCTGCCTTTGGCCCAGGGCGCGATCCTGGAGACCCGGGATCGAATCCCACGTCAGGCTCCTGGTGCATGGAGCCTGCTTCTCCCTCTGCCTATGTCTCTGCCTCTCTCTCTCTCTCTCTGTGTGACTATCATAAATAAATGAAAAAAAAAAAAAAAAAAGAACAAGAAATTTCTAAGCACTGACAGTGATTTCCAGTACACATTAAGTAAAAAAAAAAAAATAAGCAAACTGCAAAAGAGTTTATATAGTACCCTAACTTTCGTGTTAAGATTTATATGTACATACACATATACACATGTACATAAAAAGAGAGATGTGTTTATATGCTTATTTTCACAAAAAGAAACACAGTATGCATAAAGGAGAAACCGAAAAAAGGAATTCCCTAGACAAGTGGGAGAGATTGGGGCAGAGAAGGGACAAGAGGACACCTATGAATATATCTTTTTCTGTATAGTTTTGACTTTTGGAAGTATTTAGTGTTTTACATGTTAAAAATAGAAAAAAATAGAAAATAAGTCAACAAAGATGGGAGAAAAACACTAAAATTGAATATGAACAGAAACCTAAGTATAAGTTCTTACTGCGTCACATGGAAAGTAAAAATTGAACCCAACTTAGGTTAGCTAAGACACTCTTGAAAAGAACAACTAAATTAGAAGACTCACTCTACCAGATTTCAAGGCTTCCTATAAAGTTATAGCAACTACACCCTCAAGGTATTGTTTAAAGGCAAACAAAGAGATCAATAAATCAGGACAGAACACAGAAATAGACCTGCACTCATACAGTCTTGTGATTTCTGGTAAACACACCAAAAGTGCATCAAAAGATTTTTTTTTTTTTTTATCAGAAGTCTTTTAAATTAAAAAAAAAAAAAAAGCAACTAGATATCCACATGGGAAAAAAGCTGAACCACAGTCTCAAACTCCACCATAAGCAACAGCGAACGGGAGCCAGAACAGACCTAAACGTAAAAGCTAAACTGTAACGCTATCCAAAGAAAACATAAGGAAAATAGGCCCTGAGCATGTGGGTGGCAAAGGGCTCCTGAAAACACAAGGTACCAGCCATAAAGAAAACAAAATCGGAGCTCCTCGAAATTAAAAACTGTTCTCATCAAAAGACAACATGAAGAAAATACAGGGAGCCCACAGAATGAGAGAATGTTCACAATATATGTATCTGAGGATTTATATCCAGAATACTGAAAGAAACCCTAAAAGTCAGTAATAAAAAAAACAAACTATCTAATTAAAAAAAGGCTTGAACAGGTACTTTACGAAACAAGATCTCTAAATGGCCAATAAGTATATGACAAAATAATTATCATTTGTCATTAAGGAAATGTAAATTGAAGTCACAATGAAATACTGCAATATACACAACACTCCAAAATGGCTAAAATTAAAATTGACAGAATCAAGCGTTGACAAGGATGTGGAACTGGTCAGAGCACAAACTAGTTCAATCACTTTAAATTTTTTAAGATTTTTATTTATTTATCTGAGAGAGAAAGAGAGAGAGAGAGAGAGAGAGAGAGAAATAGAGCGCATGAGTAGGGTGGAGAAGGAGAAGCAGACTCCCCAGAGCAGAGAGCCTGACACAGGGCTCGAACCCAGAACTCTTGGATCATTACCTGAGCCAAAGGCAGACAATCCACTGAGCCACCCAGGTGCCCCCAGTTTGACAATTTTTACAAACACCTACCCTTAGACTTGGCAATTCTGGGTGCACACATGCACCAGAAGCCTTAGCAGCTTTATTCATAATAGTTCCCAAAGTGAAAACAACTTACATGTCCATCAACAGGACACAGCTTTACATTCATACAGTGAAATATCACACAGCTAGTGACATACGTGGACAAGACACAAAAACACTTGAGGATAAGAGACTTGACACCAAACAATCCATATTATATCATTCTATTTATATGCGGTCTAAGAACAAAGCAAATGAAGCTATAGTGATTTTAGAAAACAGCTTCTTCTGAGCAGATGTTAACAGCCCAGGGCCTGCTGGAGGTTACGGAAACACTCTAGATCTGATTTTGGTGGCGGACCATGGACTTGAATGGGCTGGACACTGAAGACATGCACATTTTACTGCACAGGAACAGACAGCAGGAGCTAAAAGTATGGAATTAGGAATGAAGATAAAGAGCCTTGTGATGCTGGACTAAAATTAGAGGCATAAACTAAGAATTTTGAAAATATAGGTATTTTCTAGAGCCACCTGCCTACACGGCCTAGAAGCAATGACCCTTCCTCCACCAGCAACATGCACGCTTGGTATCCCATCCTGGTCTCCACATGCCATTCTCTGTGAAAGGGAACCAGGGCTCCTTGCAGGACCAGCTGAGGCCATTTCTGTTAGAACTTCCATTTCTACTGGTGCCAAAACTTGAGAAGGCAAAGTTCAAAGTAAGGCTAAAACATTTCATTGTACCAGAAAGTAACAAGTTCACTCAAAATCTGAAGAGGGTAGGTAAGAAGTAAGTATGCAGGGACAATGGGGTAGACAAACAGAAGAGGAAAAAACCTCATAGCATATATAAAAACCATAACTCAAAATGAGTCATAAAGCTTCTAGAAGAAAGCACAGGAGAAAAAAAAAAAAAAAGAAAGCACAGGAGAATGACTTTATGTGACACAAAGGTGTCTTAGGTTACACACAACATCCAGAAAACATAAAAGAAAAATTAGGCAAATTCCACTCCACTAAAATCTCTCTTCTCTTTGGAAGATACTATTTAAAAAATGAAAAGACAGACTACATATTGGGAGAAAATACTTAGAAAATACATATCTGATAAAAGAATGTATTCAGAATATATAAATAACCCTCAAAACTCAATAATAAAACTCAATAACAAAAATGAAGGAAGATGTGAACAGATGCTCCCCCAAAGAAGATGCACAGATGGTAAAGCAGCGCATGAAAGATGCTCAGGGACGCCTGGGTGGCTCAGTTGGTTAAGCATCCAACTGGTGATTTCAGCTCAGGTCCTCAGGGTCCTGGGATCGAGCCCTACATCAAGCTCCCTGCTTAGCAGGGAACATGCTTCTCCCTCTGCTGCTCCCCCTGCTTGTGCTCTCTCTCTCTTCCTCTCTCTCTCAAATAAAGAAATAAAAATCTAAAAAAGGGGATCCCTGGGTGGCGCAGCGGTTTGGCGCCTGCCTTTGGCCCAGGGCACGATCCTGGAGACCCGGGATCGAGTCCCACGGCGGGCTCCCGGTGCATGGAGCCTGCTTCTCCCTCTGCCTGTGTCTCTGCCTCTCTATCATAAATAAATAAAAATTAAAAAAAAAAAATCTAAAAAAAAAAAAAAGATGCTATCACTAGTTCTCATGGAGATACAAATAAAAATCACAACCAGTTACTACTGCACGCCTACTAGAATGACTAAAATTTTGAAAACTGACAATACCAAGTGTTGGAGGGGATGCAGAAAACTCAAACTCTCCCACACTGCTGTGGGAAGGTACAATGATACACCCACTCTGGAAACATTTTAACAACACTTCATAAAGTTAAAGATAGATTTATCATGCAACCCAGCAAATTCACTCCCAAATTTTTACTCAAGAGAAATGAAAACACATCTGTGCAGATGTATGTGCATGTTTATGATAGCTTTATTCATCATTACCAACAACTGGAAGCAACCCAAATGTTCTGCCCTGCCACAGGTAAGAGGTAAGTGCTACTGTGTCCAATACACTGGCAACTCCTCAAGCAATAACAAGACAGGAACTACTAATCTGTGCAACATGGACAACTCGACACCTGCATTATATTAAAGAAGCCAGACTAAAAGCAAGACTCTGTAATTCCATTTATGTAATGTTCTGAAAAGAGCAAAACATAGGGGAAGAAATCGAATCAGTGGTTGCCTGTGGCCAAGGATGGAAGGAAAGAACAGGCTGCAAAGGGACTCAGGGCAACTATGGGGTGAAAGAGTTTTAGGTCTTGACTACAGTAGTGGTTACACACCTGTATACATTCATCAAAACACATCAAATCACAAACCTGAATAGGGTGGATTTTACTGTAAAAATTATAACTTAAAAAAACTAATCGTCCCCCCGCAAAACATCCTCAGAGAGGACTATCAAAGGATACAAGAGCCAGCTGAATAGCAATTTAAATATCAAAATGAATGACAATAATAATGAACCATGATTCTTTTTCTTTTTTGTTTTTTAAATGTAAGCTCTACACATAATATGGGGCTTGAACTCATGACTTCACGATCAAGAGTCACACTGCTTCACTAAGCAGGCCAGGCACCCTCCTAATTAATGACAATAATGAAATAACACTTTGAGTAAAAAAAGAAGTGTGGACCTATGCTAATAAAAATTAAAAGTAAGGGGGTAGGGTATTTCCTGTGGAATGTCAGCTCAGAAAGGCAGAAAATCCACCTAGTGACTGATGCTGGGAAGAATTATCAATGAGTACTAGAAACACTGAAAAAATCTCCTAAAGCATAACCTTCAAAGATCTCCTTGCAGGATACGGATGAATTGCAAAGAGAAAGTAAGTCTCCTTGAAGTGAAGTTCTGGTGTAAACCATGAAACTAATGTCAGTGATAGAGTAAAATGCCCTTATATGATGCTCAGAAGAACTGACACCACTTCTATGGTGTCCTGAAGGAAAAAAAAAAAAGTATTACCTGAAACTAATTATGAGGAAACAAGCAGATCAAATTGAGGGCCATTCTACAAAGTACCTTTTAAAAATGTCAGAAAAGGGGGCACCTAGGTGGCTCAGTTGGTTAAGCGTCTGCCTTAGGCTCAGGTCACGATCTCTGAGTCCTGGGACTCCGAATCTTGGAGTCTCAGGCTCCCTGCTGAGTGGTGACTCTGCTTCTCCCTCTCCCTCTGTTCCTCCCCCTGCTCATGTTCTCTCTCTCAAATAAATAATTTTTTTTAATGTCAAAAAAGGCTGTGAATTATTGCAGATGGAAGGAGATGCTTCCACCAGATACAGGGTGTGATCCTGTGCTGGACACTAGAACAAGAAAACACGTGCCATAAAGAACAGGGGAGGGACAGATGGCAAAATGTGAATATAGGATGTAAGTTACATAAGAATTAAAGCGATGCTCAATTTCCTGTATTTGATCATTAGATTGTGCTTATTTAAGGTAATGTCTTTGTCCTTAAAAGATACATGCTGAAATACCAGGAATCCTGATACCTGCTACTTGCTTTCAAATGACCCAGCAAGAGTAAAAAGAAAAAAAAATAACATGTGCATTCACAGAAAAAGAAAGCAAATGTAAAATGTTAATCACTAGTCAGGATGATTGGGTGGCTCTGTGGTTGAGCATCTGCTTTTGGCTCAGGTCGTGGTACCAGGGTCCTGGGGTTGAGTCCCACATCAGGCTCCCCGCAGGGAGCCTGCTTCTCCCTTTGCCTATGTCTCTGCCTCTCTCTCTGTGTCTCTCATGAATAAATAAATAAAATCTTATTTTAAAAAATGTTAATCATTAGTAAATCTCAGTGAAGGAGAAATTCACTGTCCCATTCTTCCAACTTTTCTACAGGTCTGAACTTTTTCAAAATAAAACATTCAAAAAATGGCTAGGAAAACCAAATGAGCCCAAAAACAGCAGTGCTGTGCTCCCCAGGCGAGAACTGGTGGACCCTGTGAGAGCAGCCTTCACTGCCCCCCAAAGGAAGAGGTCTGCCTGTAGGAATCCAGCTGACAGGAGCCCCTGCAGATGGACTGCAGAGCTGCCAGGGGCCCCTCACACACCACCTCCCAGCCTGAGAGCCTGGTTTCCAACTGCTCAGCCCCACCCCGGCATCTCAGAGATCACTCCATCATCTCCTCACATCTTGAGCCCTCCGATCTAAATTTGGAGTTCCACCTACAATGGATTTAGTGCAATGAGGTCATAACTGCCTCCTGGTGATTTTATCAATCAGCACCATCATATTTTTTACCTGAAACTATATATTTTATCAAAAGCCAAGCCATATACACTTTTCCCCTGAAGAATCCAGGAAAGATTCCTGCCTTCTCTATTAAACACTTCTAACCCAGCTTCCTATGTGATAAATTTTACTATAAAGAACTTAGTAAAAAAAAATAACTGTTCCATTCATTTAACAAATACTTCCTTAGCATCCAGTGGGTACCAAGTAATCTTCCAGGTGCATGAGATAGAACTGTGGTAAAAAATGAAAGCCCCTGCTAAGATAATAACATAAGTAATATGTATTTTTGACAGATGAGCTATTTCAGGTAAATACTCAAATTAGCATACTCCACACCACCACCACCAGCGTGCAAACTGGAACATCTTAAATGATTACCTTAAAGGGATATTTCCCCACCAGAGGGCGCTCCCAAAACTTCCTTTATGTGACTACTAGACAATCCCTTGCTATGTGTTACCTATTCCTGAACACAAGCTTGAAAAACCACTCTGAAATCTAAACACAGTAGAAGTGGGACAGAAGCAATCTGGTCCTCAAATCCCACAGAGCAAAAACAAAATGGTACTCCTCCACTAGGGTTCCAGAAAGCTCTGTGACTCTCAGGCAGGATAACAATCAGTAGGAATAGGTGGCAAGCTTCACAGGGATCTAGGGCCCTAGCAGTCACCTCTGTAACCCTGAGCTCATCCCTGCCCTCACACCAGGTGTGCAGATGCTCTCTCCCTCTCTCAAGCATGCAAACAAGCAAGCAAAAAAAGTCATCTCTGAAAGACCAAAGAATTGATAAAGAAATCTACATTGCATAGTAAAACACAAACTTGCATAACCGAGCATGGAAACCGAAAGGATCTGCGAAGATTCACCGTGTGTCAGACCATTAAGGGAAACTTATTAACCTCCCTTACTTGCCCCATCTATTTGGACTCACTGCGTCTTTGAAGGAAACATGTACTAAATGTACCTTATTTTCCATTTTGAACTAACAACCCATTAATTACTGTTTCTAAGACCATAAAGGGGTGAATTATAGGACAAATGCTGGGCAAGGGCGCAACTGATGTCCTTTTAACTACGTGATTCTTAGGGACTATTATGGAGATTAACATTTTGGGAGTAACAGAATCTTTTGAGAGTCTTATGAAAACAATGGACTCTCTCCAGAACACACTATCTTCAAAACCATTCTGGTAGGCTCACATATCTACCAAGACCATCCGTGGACTCTCTGGAGGAGCACGGCTGCTCCTAAATTAGCAAGCCCTAAGAAGTCTGAGTCTTCAATCTACAGGTTCATGTGTATGTGATGATTATTCCAGTGTTATTTAGGGAAAAAATCATTCCAACAGTATTTTAAACTGGAGTTCTACATGTAAAACAAGCTTACCTCAAAATTCACAGGCAAGTTCCGTTTAAGTGCAATCTCAAACACTTGACTTATTTCAGATTTATTGAGATTTTCTTCTTCTGATTCTCTTCCATTCACCTAAAGGAAGAATAATTATTTAGTAGTTAACTCATGAAAAACTGTCAATGTCCTAGCTGTGATAAACCTTAAAAGCACTGAACCTTGGCTTTAAGGAGTACACTATCCTAGCAAGGAAGGCCACCTGTGTGCCATGTGTCAGTGAATTTAAAGGTTAAAAAAAAAAAAAAAAAGATATTCACACTTGGGTCAGCTTGTTCCTCATAAATCCACCATAAAATGACCCACACCTAACAGACTCGGGGGTGTGAATCAGCCTCATCGTGGTGCAACTACATGCCAGGGATGTTCGGGAAGAGTGACTGACTTCCAGAGCCTTCCTTGAGGATGGGCAAGCCACATTTTGGAAAAAGTCAGAATACAGACAGCTCTGTGTGGGATGTGGCAAGTTCAAACAGAAATCTCTCCACCTAAGAATGCAGGTTTCTTATTTGGACATAGTCCCTGGAAACCCACTTTTTAAAAAAAGGATGCAATGGAACAAAGTGCAAAATTATGTACAGATCTTGTACTTCCTGTTGCTGGTGGAAATTCAAGTGCAAAATAATCAAATGCAAGCTCAACAAAGGCTGAGACTCTATCTTTATAACAAGTTCATTTTCCTCTAGCCAGGGCTGGGATTGGGGAGGGCAGAGATCTTCTCTGTGCAAGCTGATAACGTGGACTCTCTATCAGGCAGCAGTGACAAAGAGAATCCAGATAAGCTCAGTTAATAGCCACGCCTCCCCTCCACCCAGATTGTGGCAAAAGGGCTGCATTTTTCTTCATATTACTGTGACTTTTATCAAAGAATTTATAAAATCTTAGTTCCAAGACTAGAACTCTCTGACAAGAACCCATGGTTAAAACCACTGCACAGGCAAAATGTAGGACTATCTAGGATTTTGTTGGTTGTGCATTTCTATGTTTATCAGATAAATCTTATACCCACATGGATCAATATTTCACAGTATAATGAAAAGGAACAAAACTCTTAAGTTAAAAAAATTAATACAATCAAGAATATAATCCTACACCAGTAAATCCATCCCAGACATTCTCTAATTCTCTCTCTTGCCATGATGATGATGGCAGCATTCTTTCCGGGCAGGTTTCACTTCACACACTCTGCCTGGTCAGAACTTTTTTTTTTTTTTTTAAAGATTTTATTTATTCCTAGAGACAGAGAGAGAGGGGCAGAGACACAGGCAGAGGGAGAAGCAGGCTCCATACAGGAAGCCTGACATGGGACAAGGGCGCTAAAGGTCTCCAGGATCACACCCCAGGCTGCAGGCAGCGCTAAACCCCTGCGCCACTGGGGTTGCCCCTGGTCAGAACTATTTGCATAGCACTTCTGGTGGCTTTATTAACTTAACATTACTTTTATTCTTGTTTAAATCCTAAACAGAAAGAGGGCCTGACTTTTTATGCGTGAATCTTTAAAGCTAGAAATCTTCAAGCAAAATGCCTTAGAGTTCCATGGAGGTTTGGTGTGAAATTTATATTTTAAACAAGTTTTAAACTAAAAAAAAAAAAAAAAATCCTATATTTTAAAAAGTATGTTTAACAAATGGTGCTTAGAAAAACAAATTTCCACATGCAACCCCCCCCCCCAAAAAAAACTAACTACCTTATACCATATACAAAAATTACCTCAAAATGGATCAAAGACCTAAACATAAGGGCTAAAATCATAAAACTCTTGGAAGAAAATGTCAGGAAAAAGCTTCATGACGCTGGATGTGGCAGCGACTTCTTGGATAGGAGACAGAAGGCAGAGGCAACAAAAGAAAAAGCCAATAAACTGGACTGACTGCATCAAAATTAAATACTCCGTGCATCAAAAGATGCTGTAAGAAAGACGACCCACAGATAGGAGAAAGTACGTGCAGATCATATATCTGATAAAGAATTAATATCCAGAATATATAAACAACTCAACAACCCAATTTAAAAATGGGAAAAGGACCTGCATAGACATTTTCTGAAGAAGGAAGAAAAACGGCCAACAAGTACATGAGCTCATCAGCACCACTCATCATTAGGGAAATGGAAATCAAAACCACAGTGAGACACCCCTTTGCGCCCCTTAAGAAGGGCCACAGGAAACAGCAAGTGTTAGCAAGGACATGGAACACCAGGAAGCCTGGGGCATTCCTGGTGAGATGTAAAAGGCCCAGTCTCTGTGCAAAAAAAACAGGTTGGTGGTTCCTCAAAAGCTAAACAGATTTACAGGATAATCCAGCTATTTTGCAAGTAGATATATACTCGAAAGAACTAAAAGTAGGGACTCTAACAGATACTTGGACACCTATGTTCATAGTAGCATTATTCACAGTAGCCAAAAAGTGAAAACGACCCAAATATCCACCAACAGATGAACTGATACACAAAACGTGAAATGGTCACACAACGGAGCTTTAAGAAGGAAATGCTGACACATGCTATGACATGGATGAACCTTGAAAACATGATATATGAAATAAGCCTGACAACGAAAGATGAATATCCACTTATATTAGGTATCTAAAATGGGCAAATGCATAGAGACAGAAGTAGAACAGATGCTCCTCCTGGGGGATTATTGGGGGGTGGGGAAGGAACTATTTAATGTATACAGAGTTTCAATACAGGATGATAAAAAAAGTTCTGAAAATGGGTAACAGTGATAGTTGCACAACTGAGAAATGTGCACTTAAAAAATGGTTGTAATGGTAACCTTTTTGTTTATCTTTAAAAAGCAACCCAAAAAGTATGTTTTGTACCAAGTATTAACACACTAGAGACTGTCAACATATTAACTTGTGCTAACAGGTTAATTCATTTTTGTGCACAAAAAAGGTTTCCGAGCAGCTGTTTATCTGAAGGGTATCCAGAGGTTTTTTAAGTAGATGAACTGTTAAAACAAAGGCACCACTCTGACGCTAAGTAAATGTTAATGCAACCAGAACAAAATTTAGAAATAACCTGGGTGTTGAGGCTAAAATAAGACTTCAATCACCATGCACATACTCCAATTTTCAAGTCTGTTGTTCATTTTACCAGCCCAATTAGCTTTAGCTTTTATGACCTATTTTAAACATTTAGAAAAGTACAGATAAATAATGTAACAGACAACTGTACTGGATTTAACAATGTCAACATTAACAACTACTGACATTAATTTTTTTTTCTTTTTTAAGGAAAACAATGCAGCTCTTCTCACTCTCCTTCCCATGGCAGCCTTAATCATGATTTTATTTTTTTTTTCTTAATCATGATTTTAAAATGGGAATGTATATTTCCCAGCCATGTTTTGCTAATGAATGAAAACAATATATGGTACAATTTTGTGTTTTGAAAATTAATATAAATCATTTTCACTGACTGACTTCACAAATACTATAAAATTCAAACTTATAAGTTTATACTAATCAAATGCTATTTTCTTATTTTATATATTGAGCTTCCACATAAGTCTGATGGAAAACAACAACCTACTGCAAAAATTTAAACTGTAAGCCACTGTTTCTTAACCATAGCAGCATCAGGATCACTTGGGAGCCTTGCAAGGACAATGGTAAGCTAGATTCCTACTCCAAATGAGTGCATTTAAATTTTTTTCAGAAAAAAAAAAAAATAATAATAATAATTTTTTTTCAGGTAGGGCTTAGATATTCATTTTATTTACAGTATTTTTTTTTTAAAAGACCCCAGCTGATTTTACAAGCAGAGTGGAGATTCACTGCTCTAAGCCATTGTTTCTAAAGGGATTTCATTTTTTTTTTTCTAAAGGGATTTCAATAGGGACAAAGCAGCCAGTAAAATAAAAATGCAAAACAGGAAACATAGATATACATTTACTTGGAAGGGAGATTATGTTGCTCTTTTACATAAATAATTTTGATATTATCTGGATTGAACAAAATGTTGCAATGGGAAAGCAGCAGAATGAGTCAAAAACAAATCCACAAATACCATTCCCAGTAAGATGGGGAAAGTGCAGTGGAGCCTTAGTCTTACCTTCATGAAGTGGGAATTACTGTTAACATCAATTCCATAGTGTATGGTTCAGCAATAAAATCTAGGCAACATTAAGAAAAGAAAAAAACACTCTGAACCATGCTTAACCCTCAGTATGCCAGAAAAAAATAGTCATCTCACCATTTATTATCTGGCTCCAACAGACTCTTTTTATTTTTCTATATTTAGTCATTTTACAAATAACATACAGAATAAAAGGACAATAAGAAATCTTTTCATTAGAGATTTTAACAAGAAACTAAAATAGCAGGGCACCTGGGTGGCTTAATAGGTTAGGCTTCTAACATTTGAGTTCAGCTCAGGTAATGATCTCAGGTTTGTGGGATGGAGCATCGGCTCCACACTGGGTAGGGAGTCTGCTTGAGAGTCTCTCTCTCCTTGTGCCCCTTCCCCCACCATTTGTGTGCATGTGCGTGCTTTCTCTCAAATAAATAAATCTTTAAAAACAAAAAGAAACTAAAATAGCAAATCCAAGTTTTTATTCCACTATGTAGTCTGGAAGGCATTTATGTACTCCAAATGGGCAGTTCTTTAAATGCAGCTAAATGCTCATCAGCTGGCATATCTGAAGCTACAGCATAGCCCACCTACAGCGATGCCATCCCCAGTGGATTCTAGCTTATCATGACTTCTGATTCTTCTTGTACTGGTATCATGAGAACACACTACTTGTGACACTGACTCATAATTGTATTGAAGACAGAACAGCCATCTTCTTTGCTCCATAGCTACAAAATGCTTTCATTTTTAGATTTCTAAATGCCCAAAGAAGGATCTAAAGAGTTTTGTCATTATTTTATCATCTATATCCTCCCAATCACTTTTGTACACACATCTCCTTTTGCATTTGTCCACTTATTTTGTAGACAATAAGTGGTGAGAAATAAATTCTGGTGGCCAAACATCGTAAGAACTGAAAGAATGTTGTCACATACTTTTTAATAATCAAAGCAGGATGTTCCAGCTTCTTGTCACAAAATAATGTGTGTCAAAGTCCTTCCTGTTGAATGGCCAGAAGAGAATACACATTTCCTTTTCATACACTATAGAAATATACTGTTTACTTGCTGATTCTTGAGTTTGGGAGAGGAGTTTATCTAAGATACCATCTGAAGATGCACAGTCTGAGATTTGCTTGAACTCTCAATTCTACCATCACCACTGGAGACTAAGGCACTGCTATCCCTCTGCTTTTATCTTCACGTTTACCTAATAATGGGAAGGTCTTCCTCTGCCAATTTTCTTCTTTTTGCCATTAGAGGCAAACAAAAATTCTAAATTCCCACCTGAATTCAAAGAAAGCTAAGAGCACAAAAAAAAGATAGTGTTTCCGATCTTCTGCATCTTCTTGGAAGAAGGATGCACTGCATTGGGCAGTACAATAAGCACAGCAGAGGATGATGCGATAACGAGTTATTTCACTACTGTATCAGATACCATGGGATTACACTGTAATTCCATGTCCTTTTATCTGAGTTTTGCTCAGCATATTTAGGAATGATGACAAAGAGTGCTGAAATGATACATAGGGGATGCCTGGGTGTTTCAGTGGTTAAGTGTCCGCCTTTGGCTCAGGTCATGATCCTGGGGTCCTGAGATCAAGTCCTGCATTGAGCTCCCCAAGGGAGCCTGCTTCTCCCTCTGCCTCTGAGTCTGTATCTCTCTTATGTCTCTCATGAATAAATAAATAAAATCTTAAAAAAAAGAAATGATATATAAGATGACAAACAGCAAAATGTCTCAAGACAAAGGAAAATTTAGATTCCCTAAGGTAAAGATTTACAGAAGGGTTCAAAGGACCTATGTAATCACTATAAGACAGAATAAGTTTTATTCTATTTAAAAAAGTATGTTTTCTTTGTTCTTTTTAAGGTCTCCAGAAAAGAATACAAGTCATGCAATATCAATCGTTAAAGAGCTTGAAAAAGAAGCTCAAAAATGAAAACTGGGTCCAATGGACCCTGAGACAGTGATGAAAACCAAGGTCTCCAATTTTAGGTTAAGTCTCACCTAAATACATCCCTAGCCCAAGAGAAGAGAAGACTTAAGACCAGAAGAAGCTGCATGTATTTATTTTTACACAAGTAGTATTAAAAAAAACCCTTCAAACAGTACAATTTTTTTTTAAAAAGTCTGTCTTCCAACACTACCACCAAGAGAAAAAGACTTTTAAAGCTTGATACCACCTTTAAGACAGAAATTATGTGCAAGCAAACATATACATATGCATACATACATACACAACAGCTGGCTTAACACAAACAGGATCATACTATCTACAAGATTACAGCCCTGGTTCTTGATTCCCACTACTCAATGCATTACAGGCCTCTAGATCTGGGACTCCTTTGGACAAATGTTATCTGTTTATTTAACTACTTCCCTACTACTGGACATTAAGCTAGGTCCTGTTTTGTCTATTACAAATATTGTGGCTATTAACCATCTAGCTCAGACATGGAATAAGTCATTCTTTATTACCATAAGCCTTCGATTTTAAATAAAGGGAGTAGGGGACAGTTTCCCAGTGCAGGACCTTTACATAAGCTGCTCCCACAGTTCTGCTTATTTTTGGTTTCTGCTTCAATGCCACTTCCTCAGAAAGGACTTCTCTGAATGCATCACCATCACTCCAATCTAAAGGAGACATTTAGGGGCACCTGGGTGGCTCAGCTGGTTAAGCATCTGCCTTTGGCTCAGGTCATGATCCTTGAGTCCTATATCAGGCTCCCTGCTCAGCGAGGAGCCTGCTTTTCCCTCTGCCCTCACCCACTCATGCTAAGAAATAAATACAACCTTAAAAAAAAAAAGGAGACATTTGGGGTACCCGGGTGGCACAGTTGGTTAAGCGTCCAACTCCTGGTTTCAGCTCAGGTCATGGTCTCAGGGTCAGGGGATCAAGCCCTGCACTGGGCTCTACACTCATCATGGAGCCTGCTCAAGATGTTTTCTCCCCCTGCCCCTCCCGTTTGTGCCCCCACTCTCTCAAATAAATAAGACAGACATCTGATGCTCTCATAATACTTGCTACTTCTCACACTAACACTCACTGCACTCTGATGATTCTGATGTTAACATCTGTCAGCTGTTCAATGAAGCTCCACCAGGGAAGGGACAGGGCTGTGGTATTTCTTCAGGACCTAGCATGATGCCCTATCATCATGGGACCAGACCATATCTGCCTTGTAGGTAAGATTAGCCATGTTCTGCAGAAGACGAATTGATCCACCACACAATCACATGCTCTACAAACCTTCAAAAGTAAAATGAACAGTTTGTTTAAAATTATGATTTACAATACTGGTGGGCTAGGGGCAAATAGGCTGCTCACACTCTGTTGGTATCATCTTTCTAGTGGGGAACTTGGCCATACATACTGCCATACAATTCCACTCCAGGTCTGTGGGTCATAAAAACACTGATAGACATGCACAAAGATTTAACTACAACAATGTTCTTCACTACCTATTTTCTAAAAGGAAACACTGCAAACAACCCATATAACTAAACTTCTGTTGAAAAAATAAACTGGTATGTTCACACAGTGAAACACTTTGTAGCCATTAAGAAGTGCTTAGATGCAAGATGAATTTGAGTCCTCCAAGGAATTATAAGTAAATGGCATGACAATGTACTCATGGTAAGCAGTTCCATGAAAAACAAAAAGTGGTTACCATACAATATCACCCCACTTCTGTTAAATATATAGGTACATGTATTTAATTATATATTCAGTGACATCCACCAAGATGTATAATTTTTAAGTTTTTATAGTTCACATGCACTAACTGTAAGAAAAAAAGATACCTTCTAAAAATGTCTCTCTTGGGGCGCTAGGGTGGCTCAGTTGGTTGGGCCTCTGACTCTTGATTTCAGCTTAGGTAATGATCTCAAGGTCATGAGATCGAGCCTCAAGTTAGGCTCTGCACTGGGTGTGGAACCTGCTTGGGATTCTCTCTCCCTCTCCCTATGCTCCTCCCCTCCCCACTTGCTCACACACTCCTTATCTAAAAATTAATTAATTAAAAACAAACAAACAGAAGTTGTCTCTTTTTGCACTCTACTACCCACTTATCCAGGAGGTTTGGTAAATCAAGAGCAGCTCAATGAGGCAGGAGGTCAAGGGTTTCATTTATTATCTCGAAGAAAGTCTTATCTGACTCAATGATTCTTGTTTCTGCAGCACTGGTTAAACCAGTCTTTGAGCCATTTCTGAAGGACACTATCTCTATTTCAAACTATACAGAAGTAGAACAGGGCACAAGGAGATTTAACATTACTCTCAGAAAAGCTCTGTACAGATGGCAGATGAGCCAGTGAAATGCAGCTTAGGAAAGCACATCCACTCCAGCCTCTGCCCTCAGGCCAGAGCCCACCACACTGCTCCAGTGTGGGATCAGACTGGAGACACCAATGGGCACCTTCCTTTTTGGCAATATGGTGAGTACCATCAAACAGGATTCCAAGTGGGGTGGCTACCTGACGGGTAAGCACTGATAATACTTAGGACCGGGTTCCCAAGCCCTGACTGAGCTTTAGAGCTACTCCAAGAGCACATTTAAAAAGAGGGGAAAAAAAGCAAAAGTCAGACTCCTATTAGAATCATGTGGGCTGGACCAAGGAATTTTTTTTTTTTTTTTTAACTTCTCAAGTGGTTCTGAAGCAGACAACCCACATACCAGTGTTCAGCAATCGTTTAACAACTGCTGGCTACAAAAAACTGAGAAATAACTACCCCATCTGACTCCAATTACATTAGCACCAAAGTGAAGTTAAAAAATGCAAAGATTCCAAAATGACTCAGATTACACTACCTACTGCCTCTAACAAATCTCACCAGTGAGAAGCTCATCCTTTTAACTTCATGAAATCCTCCTCTTCTAAGTTACAGTCCCTTCTTTTATTTGGTCTCCAGTGGACCCTGGAAACTGATGATCTCTGTTTTTAAAATGTGTGATTACACTGGAAAACGGAAACACACTGTAATGAAAAACAGTCACTGACTTCATAAAACCTACATTCCTATTTAGTCTCAAGAAGTTAAAAACCTATTCCAACCATGAGATAAAACCGGCCCCCAAATTCTTTGACACTATTCTCATCCAGAAGCAGAGTTCCTAACATTGTCAATGTAATAAAAGCAACTGACCTCTGCACTTATTAAAATGGTTCAAATTATGAATTTATGTTGTGTGAATCTTACCTATTAAGAAAAAAGGGAGGTTCTGTATCTCCTCCTTTTGAATCTGGGCTCTGTGCCTACTTGACCTATAGAATATGGCAGAAGCAATGCTGAGGGACTTCTGGGTCTAGCCCTTAAAAACTGGAAGCTGCTTCCCTTTCCTATCTTCTAGGATACTCAGTCTTAGAACCCAGCACCCCATACCATGAGGATGGGAAACAGCCTCTGCATAGGTTAACTGAGAGGAACGAAGATCTTCGGACCAGAGCCCCTGCCGAGCTCTCAGCTGATGGCCAGCACCAACTTCTGGCCATGTGAGGGGAGGGAGCCATCTTGAAAGTGGATCCTCTAGCCCCTGCAGAGCCACTTAGCCAAAGCTATGCCGAGCAGAGACCAGCTCCCGTTCCAAGCCTTGCCTACACTGCAGATACATGAGCAAAATAAATGCTTACAGGTGGTTAAGCCACTAAGTTTTGAAATGGTTTGTTATGCAGCAACAGATAACAGGGACTTCCATATAACAGAGAAGCTGATCAAAAATGGCTTCAGAAAATTCTCTAAGCTGGTACCATAAATCACAGTAGATTCTGACAAGCATAATCTTTTGCACCAAAGAATTCATCCATACATGTGCTTCACAACTCAACTGAGTCAATCTTTCTACCACGTTCACTTCACTCAAAACTATACCGCAGAAAAAAGAAGGCATCCGACATTCTTGCTATGACTTTTTTTTAAGGAGGGGGTAAGGTACCAAATAACAAACATTATGGACAGCTCTCAATGCATCTTCTCAGAAAAAGCCCCAGAGTGGATGCCTCTCCACACCCACCTGCTCGCCCAGCCGCCTCCCCTCCGGTCTTTCGGGCGGGGGCTCGCTCTGTAGGGTCCGCAAGGCTTTCGCAGCGGCGTCGTGTTTTGCAGCCTGCCTCGTCTTGCCTTTCCCGTTAAACTGCTGTCCTCCCACAGAAAGCTCAACTTGATAAAGTAAAGGTGGTACTGGAAATGGGTAAAAGTACCTGAAAGTAAAAACGGGGTTAGCAGAGTTACAGTCTCAGATCAGTAAGTCTCTCATACCTTCTCTGGCAAATTCCGGGTCTTTCCTTCATCAAAGGTCCTCATCACATCAGGGCTTGCTTGCTATTAAGGACTCCTTATCAATATACACACAGATTTTGAAGGCTTACACTGGATCAGAAGTGGCACACAGAATGAGCAAATACTCTTTAGCAAGCAAACTTATGTTTCACAGAATGGACTAGCTTACAGATTATGAGTTCAATCTATAATGCTAATCCAAATTCACAAAATCTAAAATGAATTAGGTTTTGGCTGAGGTAGAAAACTTAACTTGCTCTATGTTCTCATATCTGAGAGCCACACCTGACTACCTCCAGAAAAGGCCGGGAATTTTGTAACCAAAGTGTTTTTGCTTTTTTAGGAAGGACCCTCATTTCTAGAAACCCCAACAAGTCTAAAGCCTGGCAGAGTCTGGCTTCTTACGTTTCGAGCTTGTATTTTTTAAATGGCTTTGCCGCTATCAAGTCAGGCAGCGATAGGAAGACTTCCATTCTGATCATTAATCTATCCACTAATGTCTTATGACTGCCAACAGGAGGTTTTTAACACATGATGTTTTTGCATTTCAATTAGTATTTTACTGCATTTGTACTCCGAGGCTATTACAAAGCAAAGAAGTTCTAAATCAAAAAGTACCCAATAAACAATAATCAAATCTATGAATGCTGAGAGTCCTGTTATTTTTTTTTTTATTGTATTTATTTATTTGACAGAGAGAGAGAGAGCACAAATGCAGGGGGAGCAGCAACAGAGGGAAGGAAGAAGCCAGCTCCCCAGAGAGTAGGGAGCCCGATGTGGTCTCAATCCCAGTGGGATCATGACCCGAGCTGAAGGAAGATGCTTAACTGAGCCACCCAGGCACCCCAAGAATCTTGATGTTGTGGGAATCATGCTCAAATATGACTCAGTTACACAAAGTGGTTAGAAAGGTGATCTTTAACCAGATTTTCTCCAAGCATAGCCACACTGCTAGCGAGAAATATGCTCAGGTCCTTGCCAGCAACAGGAGTTAAAGGAGCATCAAGACACAGTTCCAAAAGCACCAGCACAATTAAAGCTGACTTCAACATTTGGCAAGCCTAAAGATGACCAAATCATTATGTGCTCCACAATCTACAGATTTTGTTCTTCCATGTCAAAAATGAGATATATTTTCACTTATATTTAAAACAAGACACATACCTCGGGGGATAAGCACCTCCTCTCATGTTGTAGTTATAGGTGGACTGCATCCGAGAGTAAGGGTCGACAGGCTTATACATTGGTTTTTTTCCAAGTTTCATGCACAGTGCATTTAGCTCTACAGTAGGGGTTATGCTTTCTGCAACACAGAACCAAAACAGAGAACTGGTTGTTTTCTGACATGAGAATGATGGTCATTAAAATAAAATAAAATTTAAAAATAGCATGCTTTCTACTAATTGGATTCATAATGCATTTCATGAAAGGATCTAAGTACTTCATCACTAGGCATCAGGTCAGGAAATCCAAACATCTTCTGTGATTTCTAGATATTAATACATAGTCAACACCATCAAATACACTACAAGAGCTATTAGAGAGTCAACAACTAGCACAAAATGTTATCATTATGGAAGCCCCTCATTCCAGTTATTAGAAGCAGTTCCAATACACATCAAATCCCACAGTTAAAAAAAAAAATCCCTTGTGACTGTCCAAATCATTTTACTGTTTGGGAATCCTTAGCCAATATAACAGGTAGTACTGACTTGCTGGGTTATTGGCTTACACTTAGAGATATGTTTATGCATACTATTTCAGAGAATGATGCACTTATTAAATACCAACTGGATGTAAAGCCCTGTGCTAAGGGACACAATTCTTGCCCCAGAGGATTCAAAGAACACAAACACTCTCAAAGAACTACTATACAACAGGATATGTGCTATGAGGAAAGGTGTGGAATCACTGAGGAGGAGGCAACTAAATTATATCTGGAGAACTCAAGTTGAGGGCTGCAAAATATTCAGATATTTCCAATCTTGATATTTACATTGGGATTTGACCTGTGAGAGTACTTGTTAGGAAAATTAGTTCTGTTTCCATAAAAAAAAAGAGCAGTATAATTTGAGTTATCTCAGAATTATCAATTGTAGAAAACACACACTGTTTATTTTCCAATTTTTTTTCTCTCAGTTCATCCAATTCATAAACCTTTAAAAAACATGTAAAAGGAAAACCAGGCTGGAAAGAATAATGTCAGTGCATAATCACATTTGAAAACAACACTTTCACATCAAACACAGAACAACACTAGCAATGGCAAAGTTCAACTTAAATGCACACAAAAATTCACTTTAAAATGCCTCTTTAGGAAAATAAAAAATGACTTGATTCTGTCCCATAACTGGTTAGACTAAATTTAGTGCATGAATCAAATTTATAAGAATATCTTTGGGTTTGCAAAATCAGAGGGTCATAGAAGTAACCAGCCTCTTTCAAACAAAAGAAATTTTCTTTATGATTCAAACAACTGCACTTTAAGTATAACCTGAATCATCTTAAGAGCAGTTTTGACCCATAAAATTTACCTGCAGTGGAGAATGAATCCGAAACACCACAAAGAAATTAAAAGCAACAAGAAAGGTATGGCTGAGATCTCCCGGATTTCTTCCTGTGTACAAAGGGACTGGGATGGCTTCGTGTGCCCGGCGGGTAATGTGGCTAAAACAGCCACTCACAGGTAATGTGGCTACAACAGCCACTCCCACCCACCGTGGCAGGTCAGTGGTTTCCGAGCTTTTACCAGATGCTCTTCTCTGTTACTCTTCTCCCTGCTTGGGTCCCTTATTTGAAGAAATAGCTACTAATAGTATTTGAGTAATAAATACTTAAGTTATTTTCTCCTTCTGTTTAATGATCAGGAGGCATGTATGACAATGTGGGTTTCTGATCAACGTGTTAAAATTGATATTTCCACCCTGGGTTGAAGTGATTCCAGCTAAAGCCTACATTCTTGGCAATCTGTACAACCTTATCAAGGAACAAAAGGTATTTGTGCTAAGCTTTTCTGGAATCTTGGAAATTGTTTGGTGACACACACCCCCGCCTCAGGACCTTCTGTCCATCCTTGGGACCAGAGCCTGGGAACCAATGCTTTAGAGTATGGGGAAGGATTCTGAAAAGGTAAGCGTTTGCCACTGATAGTGTAGAAACTGTGCTTTCAAAATCAACACGTTAGTTAAGAAAGAATTCATATACATACTGAATGGGTACCTCTAAACACACTTTTGAAAGGAACCTGTCTTGGCCCACGCATAATACCTGGATTCCTTCCTTCGCTACGAAAAGGGCGGGCTATGGGTTTAGGAAATTTTGTTCCTTCCAAAGCTTTGGCAGCAGCTGTGTGCTGGGCTTTTTTAATACTAGTTCCTTCAGCTTCCCAGTGCTGATCTCCAAGTGTTAGCTGTACTGTAAACACCTACAATGAAAATTGTGAGCTCTCAATTCATGATACCTGATGTGGACTACAGTATGTCACTTGGACCTTGAACATTTTTTATGGCCATGGTTTAAAAGGCCTGGTCATTATCTTGGCAATTTATCCCTTCATCCCCATTTTTTGTTTTTATAAACACCAAAAGATATACATATCATTGACTAGCATTAAACGGCACTCTATGACAAAACTATGCTTTGAAAAATGGAGGTAAACAAAGAGATTAAGAAAACATTTTCCTAAATATTAAAATATTAAACATTGATTATTTGGAAGTCCTCCAAATAGAAATTGTCTTCCAATTACTTCTCATGGAAGAAATATAGCAAATTTGATTTAAAAACATAGTAGTATCTCATATAAATTAAGATGTTCTCATGCGTTTGTGGTCTCTTGTCTGAAAACACAATCCGAGAAGGACCAAAACTTGAATAAATTTGGGAATGTCAGCCAGGCTCTAAAACACTGCCTTCTACTTCCCTAAGACTATACTACTCAGACACTGCCTCCTCTTTGAGGAGAAAATCTGATCCACACCAAGCAGAGATCTAGAAACGTTTCTCAACTCAAGGAGGCATCCAAAACAGCTAATTTTATCCTCAGCAAAAGCTGATAATGGCAAGCTTCTTTATTCTGTTTTAAATATAAAGATAACCCAAATACACACTCCTTTCTTAAAATTAGGTTATGTTAATCCTATCAGAACTAAATTAATACTCCATCAAAACAACACGACCCATCATACCACAGTGATTCTCTAACTTTGGTGCTCATCTAGGAAGCTTAGTAAAATACAAATGCCCAGGGATTTTGACTAAGAAGCAGGAGGAGGAGACCAGAGCAAGTGTATCTTTAATAAGCTCCTCTAGTGATACTGACGCACTGAGAAGTTGGAGACTCACTACTTTGGAATTTAGTAAGTGGAGCTTTTATTTTTCTGCTTTTATCACTGGATATCACTGTTTCATTTACAAATAATTTACATAAGAAACGCTGATATGAATGCCATCTACATCATTTGAAAATGTCCAGATCATTGAAATTTGGTGCCTAAAGGGATGGGTGTGACTTGCCTTCACAGCTGATTTTTCTTGTAGGTCTTAACTTGAGGATTCCCTCAGTGCATAGCTTCCACTAACTGAGAAAAATTTAAAAATCCTCAGCCCACTGGAACCATTAGGGGATCCTCTGAATTAATGCTGCAGATCACAAGGTTACTAATTTAACACTGATAGCATGGACTCAAAACCCTGGCTGGCCTGAGCAGGAAAACAGCAGGAGCCTACAGTGCTATGCAATTCTCCAGGGCATTTCATGATCCTTTCATAGAAGGACACTGAAGGGGAAAAAAGCTAAGGAAACAAAGAGTTAATTTCATCAACAATCTTGCCTTTCTCCAGCACCTTCCCCACTCCTGTTGTTGCCACTCTGCTGCCTCCTGTGTGGAGGGTCAGTAGTGGGGGTTAAAATCTAGGTTTCAAGAGAATTAAAATGACACCATACCACTGATTTTTTAAAGAGTCCAATAGTCACCTAGGAGGGAATATCTTTTCCTCTTTGAATAACTTGAAGGTTAAAAAAAAAAAGGGGCAGTTACAGATTGAACACACAGCCAAATTATCTACAGTATCACTAAAGTTTAAGTGAGAAAGTACGTATTTCAAAAAATACCGAAAACAGTTAATAAAGGGAATCCCAAAGTTAAGGTCTGCAAAAAAAATCCTGTAGAAGAAACAGAACAGTTATAGAAAATCACGAATTGCCTTCCAAAAGTAAAGAAACATTTCAAATATGATCATGCTTTAGAATAATGTTAAAACTCGCTTCATGTGAGTACAAATTTGTTTCTTTTTTTTTTTTCTTCAAATTTCTGTTTCTTAAATGCGTAATAGCTACCATTTCTGAAGGACTTATTAACTGCCAGGCATTGTGCTCCACACTTTAATACATAGTCTCTCGTTTAATTCTCACAGTAGACCTACTTGGGTAGGTATTATCCCCATTTTACAGATGAGGAGACTAAGGTTCAAAAAAGTAGTAGTTTACCCAAGGTCACATAGCTAGAAGAAACTGAGATTTAAACCCAGATCTGTCTGACACCAAAGGCGACTCACCTAACTACACTATGGTGCCTATTTAGGATTGCCGCTGATGTTACTTTTAGTCAAATGAAAAGAAACTTGTTATCATTCAAGGTTTGAGGTTTGCATGTCAAGAAAAATGAGGCATAAAGAGACCAATAACTCATCCTTAATTATATTCTCTTTACTGCAAAGCTAGGATCGGAAATAGAGGCCCAATTCCTTTTCTCTGATACCATACCCTCTCTCACACTGCAGCTGCAAAGATAAAGCCAGATATGCACACATTTAAGTTCCAAGATTTACATTAGTACAGATATCAAGCAAGCTTCAAAGACTGAATTCCTGAATAACAAATAGTAAACATTTAAATTACAGTCAGTCTTCCATTCTCTAAGATATGGGGAAAGACAAGGATAAGTGAAATCAGAGACAATCCAAAGGACTCACTTTGAGACTAATTTCTACCTCTCATCTTCAAACCTTTTACCTGGATTGCTAACAAGTGGCAAAATGGATTTCCTGTTCCCCTCTCCCTGCCCAGTCTAAGGTACACATGCAAGGAAGCAGGAAAGGAGCCAGAGCAGGCTGTAGCCAGGAGGCCCAGAGCCTGGAAAACTCACAGGAAATCATTCACAGGTGCTTGGGAATTGTCTCTATTCAGAATCCTAAAGACAATCACACACTAACTGGAGTTTTAAAAGCCACATATCCCAAAAAGAAGCATGTCTTTTCTTTGACCCATTCTGCAAGGATGAAGAGAAGCGAATTGCCAAAATCTCTACTTTTGCATCTCTTGAAGATAGCCTCAGTGACTGGAAAGCATGTATTCTGCATCACAGCACCACTTGGAACAGCATAAAAAGACAGAAAACATTCCTGGTGGGTTATAAATGCACAAGCAGTATGGACAATATTTACCTTACAGTGAGCTGGACCTTGCTCACGCAAAAGCTTATACTCAGGCTGAATCTTGTTGAAACGGGCTAACTCATTCACAAGACACATTGGGGTTTTCTCTTTGGGGTGTGCCATGCTAGAAGGAACTGAAAAATAACGTAAGAGCAATGAAGTCAACCAGCAGTATATAGGACTGCTGCTCTCCCGGGGACATGAAAAAAGAGGGAAAGCAGAAGGTCTAAGGATTCAGAGCAGCAGTGATGCACAACTGCAAACCACATGGTGGCGCCTGCTTGAAGACACAGCTGGGGTCTTCTCTGAACCGGCTGAAGCCAGGGAACCTAGGAAAGTGTGTCTTCCCAAGAGAGAGAACCGAGGCCAGGGGGAATAACTAAACCATGGCAGCAAGCAAGATTTGAAATCAGATGAAGCACTGTTATTATAACCAACCACGGGAATTACACAGAGGTCTTGTGAGCACAGACACACTGGTTACCACAACAGCTGTCAGCCGGACCCTGTCGGTTATTGCACAAAACTCAACGTGCCAATGCCATTTCTCAAACAACGACTGTCGTTTCCCACATGGCTAACTTCTCGTTCCAGGGGCACCCCTAGTCTTATCTCCAGAGGCTGCCATCCTCAGATCTTATCTACTTCTGAGAATTATACAAGTAAAATAAAACAGCCTTGGAGGCGGGAGTTTTACAAGTCAGTAGGATGTGGATGTAAGAGCACATTAGAAGAAAAAAGCAGTAAATCCCAGAGGACTGAAACAGTCTGTGACATTTCCTTTGAAGATGGTCTCCAATGGCAAATTTGGGGAAAACTGAATCCTGAATCTATTGGGTACGATGACAAGTCAAGATTGCTCTCCGGTGAGCCAGTCCAAGGAAGCCTAGAGGTAGTGTGACAGATGTTGTGCAGCTGAGAGAGGGACGAGCCAACACTCTAAGACAGATTTATAAAGTGAAGGAAATGAGAAATGAAGGAGGAAATGCAAGGGAAACTGTCAGGCACAAGGGGTTGAAAGAATTTGTTAGAAGGTGACTCTGCTATGGAGACACCCATGCTGGCACCCCATTTAATTGGTTTTGCCACTTTGGGGAAAGGTTGGAAAGCAGAATATTGTTTTCAGAATTGTTTATTTTTCAGGTGTTTCAAATCTTTTCTCATCAATGAGCAGATTTATTTATAAATTTTTAAAAACATAATCTCTAAACCCAACGTGGGCCTTGAACTTATAACCCCAATATCAAGGGTCACATGTTATTCAGACTGAGCTGGCCAGGTGCTCCATCAATGAGCACACTTAGTTCATTTTTATTTTCCTAACAGATTTAAATGCTTCTAAACTTATTTCCTCTTCAAAAATCTCTGCTTCTTTGGTTCAATTTTTAATTGGTCCTCACTATGACTTCTAAACTACGTCTGGAATCTCAAACTTACTTGTTCAAAATAAAAATTAACAAATGCCAATGCACTCTCTTGCTTTCCAGTGAATCTGGCTGCTCCCTTGCTTGGGATATAATCTTTATACACATCTAAAACAGGGGCTTTCACATACAAAGATTGTCAGTTCTGGGAAATAATTTTAAAAGCAGAATTTTCCCATACAACAAAACATATCCAGAGTGGTATTTACTGTTCAATCCTTTCTGTTGGCCACCATTTTTTAATAAGTTTGGTTTTATAGTTTAGTTTACAATTCCCTTTCTTACACTTTGAAATGGTCTGTCAACTCAGGCCTCCGTCAACCCAGTATACAACCAAGTGTTTTACATCTGGAACAAAGAAGTGTGGGTGTTAATACTTTCTTCTGCTTCTGGAAGGTAATGTGAGAGCTCCCTACATCTGCAATCTACTTATCAGATCAAAAAACAGGCTAAGAAAACATTTGAAAAAGAAGACACTCGGATTCATACGCTTACCTGCAGCTGCACTGGTGGGTGTAATAGATGCAGAGGGTAAAGCAGAGTTTTGAATAGGTCTACCTGCATTTTCAGAGGGCAGAGAGCTAGTAGTAGAAGGAATACTCATCAAAGGCTGTGAGAGGAGAGACTGGTTCTTGTTCAGTATTTGGCTCCCTGAGAGAGCAGCAGATGGGTTCTGAACTTGCACTTGAACTTGAGACATGGTCACTTTCAACAAAAGTGAACAACTGCAGGTAAACAGCTTTCAGTGCAGGTTAATTCAGTGCTATGAAGTCTAAAGTTCTACCTAAAAGTTGTAAGGGAAAGAAAATAAAAAGGTAAATTATAGAGGAGATATGTAATTGCCAATATTCAGTCAAAATTGGTGTCACCTACTCAAGAATGAAAATAGTCCCACTGAGCTTGTAGCTATGCTGATGTATTAGAAGTGTGTTCCCCTCGGTACACAGTGAAGTTCCTGGCCTTGTGACTTTCTGACAGTGCTTTTAAATGACTTGCAATACCCATATGCTCTGCATGTTTATTTTATAAAGAGCACCAGTAGGGTTTAATGACATTCATTGTTGAAAATTAAGAATTACAAACTACAGCCTGTATTCAAAATGTCTAATTAAAAAAATGTGGGGGAAAAAAAGGAAAAACAAAACAAAAAAAAAAAAAAGGTACGGAGAGGCTTTCCATACTATATGGGATACGGTAAAGATTTCTGGTCTCAAAATTATCAGAAGGTGAAAGCACACTTGGTTCCTAAGACCATTAGTGTGTGAATGTACACACTGCTTCCACTGAAGGGCCACGTGCTCAGGCTGGCACCCTTACAGTTTTCCTTTAAGCTGACTGAAGAAAGACAGGAATTTCTTACTTCTACTGTTTCTTTTTCCTTATGACAATAAAAGATCTTTTTCCTATGAGGTTTGAGATGGTCTCATTAGTTACAGACCCCAAATAAAACTTGCATCTACACCAACATGCAAGATCCTGAGAAATTATTTGAATAGTAAAGAACATTCTATAATGTTTGTATGATTAAAAGCAAAGGTGGAAAAGATGAAAAAGAGAGGAACAGATTTCAGACTAGCAATTTCACTAGTGTGGATGGGAGTGGAACCCAGGAAGCAGAGGAAATGGTCTACTTCACCTTCTAAGTTCCAAAGGCATTATTTCTGAATACATTTAAATTTCTTCATAAGTCAAAGGTAAGGACTGTTCTGCTTACAGTCATGGACACCATTCAAATAGATGAATGTATTTAAGCGAGCCAAAAGTACCCCCAAATAACCAGTAACAACAACGAGTAGAAAAGCTAACCAAAACAGAAACCAGCAAATAAATCAGAATTTCTATTACAAAGTAATGGTTACTTTAGTTTTTTTTAAAGTCTCAAAATAATTTTTAATTAAAGCTGGACCTTTGGAAAGAGATGAACAATCAGAGCAATTAGGTAACTTGAGGAATTCGGGCACATTCTCTCTTGATGAGAGCAAAAAGAACTGTAAAACTAAAAAGAACCCCAACACCTCAGGTCAAACATGACTTTGGATATAGAGACAGAAGCATCATCTTATTCACCAAAGTCATCCATAATGCAGTTATTCCTTGTTTACTTTTTGGAGTCAGAACAAAGGAACAGAGGAGATCCAGTAAAGACTAGACAACTCTTGGGGCACGTGGGTGGCTCAGTGGTTAAGCGTCTGTCTGCCTTTGGTTTAGGTCATGATCCGAGGGTCCTGGGATTGAGTCCTGTATTGGGCTCCCCACAGGGAGCTTGCTTCTCCCTCTGCCTGTGTCTCTCTCTCTCTCTGTGTCTCTCATGAATAAATAAAATTTTTAAAATAATCTTTTAAAAAAAAAAAAAAAAAAGACTAGATAACTCTCCTGGCACACAAGTTGCCAATATCCAAGAAACAAGTCCAGAACCATCCAGAAATCAGCTAGGACTTTGTTTCATCGTTTTGATTTCCTTCACCTGCCAAAAGAGAAGATTTCTCTCTCAAAGCCCCCCAAACCCTTTTCCCTTCTTCCCCCTCTCTTTCTAAACTCTGTCTTGAGGGCATTTTTCTACCAAAAAAAAAAATTTTTTTTTCACTTATACTATACTCACAACTTCATACTACCAACCACTAGTCACAAGTCAAAAAACAATTCAAAAACAAAGTGCTCCAGAGCCTACCTGCATCCAAGAAACAGCAACCTAATTCTGTCCTGTGTTGCTCTGAGAGTATGAGGCTGAATGAATGGACTAAATTTAGAAAGGGTGGGGTCCAAAGAGACCTTTTTTGGCTAATGCTGCCTACAGCAGGCCCACAGCCAGCATCTCCAGTCACAGACATAAATACACAGATTTTCTAGAAGTTGAAAAAGGGAACAAATGGCCTTTAAGACTGCCCCATAAATGTTACCTTAAGTTCACTTGGAGTTGTGTCTATGTAACAACTGGTTAAAACAAGTAGTCCAAACTGCAAATAAAAATTTTCTAAAATCCTAATAAGTCTGGATACTTTTACAAATTTCTAATTTCCACCATGACCAATACTAAAATTGGACAAACAGTACTCATTAGCACATAAACACTTCTATGTGTCTTCAAGCTTGGAAAGAGAATCTAATGCAATGGTTCTAAAGAAGGGACAATTCAGTTCTCCAAAGATATCTTACAATATCTGGATACATTATTTGGCTGTTGCAATAGAAGGACTGAGGACTTACTTGTATCTAGTGGACAGAGGGGCCAAGGATGCTGTTTGGAGTACAAGAGTACACTAACCCACAAAATAAAATCTCACTAATTTAATAAGTAGTTTATATTCTTAGGAACAGAAAATCCCCTTTTCATCTCAAAATGCTAAAAAATTAAGGCTAATATTTTACCCAAACAGATGCTCCTCTCCCAAACAGGAGCCAGGCAGCTAACATAGATAAATGGGGTAAAATATATTATTTACCCACATTAACTAGAACAACAAATAAAGCATTTCACTACTGCTATTTATAGAATTCACAGCAGCATTCAGGGGAATCACGGAATTCTGGAGATCCTACTTCTGTACAAATTTAGCACCTGTCGCTCAACGGTACTATTCTGTCCTAAAGATTAAATCCTTACATTAAAACTTGTCTTTTCTTTTGAGCCTATCTCTAAGGATTACTTTCCACCAAATAAATTAGGGACTCCGAAGAGCTTAAAGTGATTTGTCAGGCTTCCTATATAAGAACAATGTTTTATACACAGTAAAATTAGGTTGAAAACTGAAAACAGGGATCCCTGGGTGGCGCAGCGGTTTGGCGCCTGCCTTTGGCCCAGGGCGCGATCCTGGAGACCCGGGATTGAATCCCACGTCGGGCTCCCGGTGCATGGAGCCTGCTTCTCCCTCTGCCTGTGTCTCTGCCTCTCTCTCTCTCTCTCTCTCTCTCTCTGTGACTACCATAAATAAATAGAAATTAAAAAAAAAAAAAAAAGAAAAGAAAACTGAAAACACACAGATTCCAGCTTTCCTCGGCGCTGGAAGCACCTTTTACTGTTAAGCCTGTGTTGTGCTACTATTTTCCTGCCTCCTGGCTCCAGCACAGACGAGGCCCTTAATCTTCTGGTTTCTCTTAGAAGAGCTTAGACACCAACTCAGGAAAACACGTTCATTTTATTCTCAAACCCTTATTATGTAGCATATATAAGCACTAGAACACAGGGAGTGGCAACAGGATAGAGTTACGAATACCTTTTTTTTTTTTTTTTTTAAGACTCATAATTCCAAGTCCCAAGTTTGGCTTGGTGACACAAAAATCTCATAAAAATAAAGAGTCTCACCTTGGCTAGCAGCTTCTGTTTAACAAGTGTCACTTTTAAAAAAAAAAAAAAAAGAATTTATTTATTTATTCATGAGAGACAGGCAGAAACACAGACAGAAGGAGAAGCAGGCTCCATGCAGGGAGCCTAATATGGGACTTGATCCTGGGACTCCGGGATCACACCCTGAGCTGAAGGCAGACGCTCAACTACTGAGCCATCCAGGCGTCCCGTGTCACGTATTCTTTAATGGGCTGTGGGAAGGGGAATGTGGGCACATGAACTCTACAAAAGCATTTTTTTTTAAAGTATTTTCCATGCCCAGCATGGAGCCCAATGTGGGGCTCAAATTCATGACCCTGAGATCTAGACCTGAGCTGAAATCAAGAGTTGGATGTTTAACTGACCAAGCCACCTGGGCACCCCTAAACATTTTTTTAAATTATACATAATATGTTAAAAAGTGATCAGGCACAGGGGCCTCTGGGTGACCGTTGGATGAGCATCTGACTCTTGATTTCAGCTTAGGTTGTGATCTCAGGATCGTCAGATGGAGTCGTCTTTGCACTGGGCATGGAGCTTGCTTGGGATTCTCCCTCTCCCCGCTAGCATGCCCCCTCTCTCTTTCCAAAAAAGAAAAAAAAAAAAAAAGTGATGAGGCACAAATGCAAATTCTTTACTCAGCAGTGATCTACCAAGACTAGGCCATAATGAGTGCACCATCTGAGTGAATTGTTTAATATACAAGAAGGCAAATCCTTCTAGAAATAGCTTACAGAACTATCTGCAAGAGTGCTTAGTCTTACTCACTTTCAACTAAGACTGTTAAATCACTGTTAATATGAAACAACTACTTCAGCAATTACAGAAAAACATCCCTTTTAATATTTAATTTAATTAGAGTAATACATGACTTATAATGAAATAGCTATAGTATTGTGTTCAATACATCATTCCCCTTTGCAATAAGTGACGTTTCCAAACAAGATGTGTTCGGAAGAGAGAGAAGAGAGAAGAGAAGAGGAGAGAGGAGAGAAGAGAAGAGAAGAAAAAAAGAAATCACCTCAATTCTGGACGTGCTTTTAGCCATAAACATTTTACCAAAAGTCTCTCCCTTCAAAGTCCTCCATAAAATCTTATGTAGTATGGGTACACAGACACAAGAGTACTCCAGTCCCTTGCCACCATAAAGCATTAGCTGTATGAACAAAAATTTTTGGACAGTATATTCATTCAATATTGGACAAAAATTTATTAAACATTTACTACATGTAAACCCTTATACGGCAAATTGTACATTCTCAAGTGTCAGAAAAAACCGATTTGTTAAATTTTTCCTCAAAGACACAAAAAGAGATCTTTAAGCAACCAACTGTAAATCTATTAATCTTGTTCTCTTTAGGTTTTGAGAGGCTCCACCCTCAGAGAAACTCTGTCAGCAACAATTAAAAAGTTAAGGAATAAACTACTTTCCTACAATAGCCTTGAAATACACCTAAAATGCCCACATCATTCCTTTACATCCAACAGTTATTTCTAAGATCCTTTTTGGACACATCTCTCCAGCTGCAATGTGGTTTTTATGTTTTCTCCAAATAAACTCACCCCACCCCCACAACTACCATGACACCTCCCTACCTTCTCGTCCCCTACCAGCATCCACCATCCAGGCTCTGATCCCAGAATACCAATTCATTGACTCCAAACATTATCCAAACACCTGTAGGCAGGGCAGCCACAAATACACAAACATGGCAATCACTATATTCCTACCTATACTCCTACTCAACCATTTCTAAATAACAAAGGCAATGTTAAGCAAATAATATCCAACAGCCAGCCATATATCAAATTACTCAATAATAAAAAGATTCTTTAAAAGAAATATGACCAAACTACTTAAGACAGAGGGAAAAACAAAACAAAAAGACCACTATGTACTTGACGGTCAAAAGTAAGACAGGACAAGTAGCCCTGAGGAGGCACAATCACTTGCAAGACAATAAAATCAGCCAAAAATAATGCCTGGAAACAACCCAGGCTGTTCAAGATCTTTGCATCCAAGTGACTGAATGTGGCCCCTGTCTCACACTTGGCTGGGTGCCAAGTGGGCAATGGAGGATTTTCTTTCCACACAAATGTAACCACTGGGTGGTCCATTTAAAGAAACACTTCATAAAAGAGAATTCATTCTTAATTGTTCATCCTGGAAAAACCATCATACCAAACTAAACACTAAAGTGAGAAAAACTTTACCTCTGTAGCCTAACGAGCTGCAAACCTCACTTTCTTTTCTAGCTTTGAAACCTCATCAAGCTCCCTACTTCCATTCCCTAGGAGGAGCTCTTAAAAATAACTAAAGTCAAACATACTATTTTTTTACAAACATGGAAATGTTTTTAATATCTAAACTTATAAAAACATAGACAAATGTCTTAAACCAACCAAAATGAATAACTATTCATGATCTGCTGGAGATTTTTCAGAGTAGTACTGTGTGACCTATTCTTAAATAAGAAGGGGCTTAGTTCAACATAACAGTTAACTGGCTTTTTCTTTCAGAAAAGGGAAATTGTATTCTGTAACTATGTGCCATTTACCTAGAAACTCGACTGCATTTACCATCATCTTCATGCAAAACAGACCAGAGCCAAGACCCAGTTTCTAAGAAACCAGCCTTGCTGCTAAGTAGCAACCAATAATGTTAAATCAGATCAAACTTCTGAGTTGTGGCTTTCAGTTCTACTCCCAAATTAAGATAGCAATTATCCATCCAACTCTTGGCAACCCACTGTCCCATGCCTCAGTTTCCCCAGAACACTTTCTAACAGGAAATTCGGTAGCTGTAGCAATTGGAACTAAAATAATGAAGAAATCCTGAAGCATGGTAACAGTTCAGTCCTTTGAAAAGAAAAGCATTAAATAAACGGAGTGTAAATCCATTCACTGAGCCTGGTACAACTCCTCTGATTTCCTTATGCTTCAATTTCCTCATTCCCAAAGAAAGTTGGGTTTGACTTGTCCACTAATCACTACCAGTGATATGTTACGATTCTATACTTCCAGATCTAAGAGGTTAAGGGCTAAAATACAAGGCAGTATTAACAGATGCGGTATATTTTGCAGTGCCTTGATATAAAACTGTAAAATCCTCAACTCTTCCAAAGTTTTTGGCCTAGATGATCACAAGCAACCAGCAGTAAATGGAACTTAATTCACAGCCCTATCTCATGACAGAAAACAATGTTGGATACTCTCCACAAGTTTGAAAACCAAACCATTTTACATAAATAACCTGAGAAATCAAAGACAATCTACAAAAGCTGCTATGAACAGGATGCTTACCAACCAAGTTATGTCTAATGACAACTTTAGTGGCCAATTTTCACGTCTCGACATTTAAAGTACATGGCAGTGCTGGCTAAAGGGTTTCACATTCTTGCCAACAATCTTCCCTGCAGTTACTTTCTAATTAAATCTCAAGAGTAAAAAGAAATTCAGACTGCATACAATTTCTTCTGTTTCTCTAACATTACAGCCAGAAGTAAAAGTCATTTTCCATAAGATCATTCAAAAATTCAAAAATATTACAGGTTATCAACAGGCCTGAAATTACACAGTCAAATTATGTGTACCTTAAAAAGAGGTGCTCCAGGAGTAATGCTGTTTTGGTTCAGTTCTAAGAGGTTATGTGGTTAGGAAACTCCTAGAAAATAAGAAACAATAATAATTTACTAGAGGAGATCATTTCTGAAAACAAAGACATATATTGCTCAAGTTTGGGGGGAAACCTAAAATCCACAAGTAGATGAAAGCATGATTTCACGGCTTGAAGCAGCACACTGTAGAATCCACAAAAGACACAACTGCCTGCAAACTGGGTAGAGTACTTTGTGGAGACATGACAATAAGAGAGTGGTGAATATCTCGAAACTAATTTTAAAGAAAGAAACTGGGCATTATATACCGTCTGATCACACAAGCTTAGTTTTTAAACTCATGAGGTCCCCCCCCCACTTTTCACTACCAGCTAAATATTTTATTCATAAATGCCCTTACCATATACTTGGTCATGAAAATACAACTGCACGGGAAAATTCACAAAAACACACTTTGTACAAAAACATTCTTATATTAAATTCCAAAATACAAAAAGTGCATTATCACTAATAAATCCAAACCATAATCATTCTTTAGAACTGGATATCAGGTGATATAAGAGTTTCATTCTCAGACTCTCAGATCAGATTTATCTAGAAGTATCTTCTTTTTTAAAAGGTAGTACAAGTGATCCTTGAACAACACAGGGGTTGGGATGCCAACTCCCCACTCTACACAGTCAAAAATCCACGTATAACTTTTCACTCCCCAAAGACTTAATCACCTATAGCTTAACTGTTAACCAGAAGCCTTACCCATAACATTAAGATGATTAACACATGTTTTATGTTATATGTATCATATACAGTATTTGTCCAATAGAGCTAAAGAAGCTAAAGATGAACAAAGTCATAAAGAGAAAATACATATACAATACTGTTCTGTATTTATTTTAAAAATCCGCACATAAATGGACACATGCAGTTCAAACCCATGTGGTTCACAGGTCAACTGTAGTTAGTAACAAAGACAATTCCTTACCTTGAGATACCCTTTGCATTTTTACAACATAAAGGAATTTCACTCATTTCAATTTCTCACTGCTACTGTGACTTAACAAAGGATAAAAGTAGCTGTTCACTATCAAAATAATTTCGGAAATAGGGATCCCTGGGTGGCGCAGCGGTTTAGCGCCTGCCTTTGGCCGAGGGCGCGATCCTGGAGACCTGGGATCGAATCCCGCGTCGGGCTCCCGGTGCATGGAGCCTGCTTCTCCCTCTGCCTATGTCTCTGTCTCTCTCTCTCTCTCTCTCTCTCTCTCTGTGACTATCATAAATAAATAAAAATTAAAAAAAGAATAATTTCGGAAATAAAACAATAAACTGATTTGTTTTACAGTATTTTAAACAATTCAAGTTCTTTTTGCAAATAGTATGCTATACTAATAACTTTCCAATCTAGAGGCCTGCAGCTCCATAACCTCACCCATTCACAATACTAGAAGGAGTGGAAACTGGAAAAAGCCTCTGAGCAGCCCTTACAAATCTCTAAGACCACCTAGGAAAGCCCATGTCTTCTACTCTTAGGGGTGCCCCTCAATTTAAGCCCATCTGTGAGGAACAATTATGGTAGGTTTGGGTATTTAAGTTTTTTCAGCCCAACCCAGAAGTTTAAAAAATTAGAAATACATAAATAAATAAGAATGGGAAAAGGGAGCTGCTAGAGTCAGACAATGACAACAGTAAGAACAACCGCCAACAACTTTACAGCAGAGGAAAAAGGAGGGGGTGGGGGGAGAAATACAGCAGCTTGCAACCATCTGGATTTCAGACATCTTCACACAAGACAAGGATAGCTGACACTCTATACATTCACACTCCTGTGAGCAAACTCAGTTTTTGAAATCCCCTAACTACTTTCAAATGATGATCCGAAACCATCATGATTATGACCAGTGTAGCTACATGGCACTTACTTTCTCCAAGCAGTGTTAGAGAAGAGAAACTGGGGGTTAAGCCCAACTCCCTTACTTTCCCACTCAAGAAAACATACTAGAATGCAAAAGAGTGAATTACATTCACTGCTTTATTCACTCAACAAATAATTACTGAACACCTACTATCTGCAGGCAGTATTCTAGGCACTGGAGAGAAGGAAGTGCACAAATAAGATACAGTCCCATGAATTGTGGAATTCATGTTTATACAAGAGTAACTTTGAACCTGACACAAATTTAAAGAAATAATTCACAGTGGCATTTTAATTCATAATAACAAATCATTTATAATACACATTATCTCGCAACTAAAGACATGTAAGGACAAAAAGACCCTTTGGCTGTAAGATGCTGATTTAGGGTAAGGGCAAAGAGAACAGGGCTGTGCGGATATGACTGAGGAGTCTTGGCTAGAGATGTGAGTTTGGGTCCCAACTATGGTGTTGAGTTGAATAATAAATGCTTCATTTAATATGTTAAGAGGCTTCGGGGATCCCTGGGTGGCTCAGCAGTTTAGCGCCTGCCTTTGGCCCAGGGTGCAATCCTGGAGTCCCGGGATAGAGTCCTGTGCCGGGCTCCCAGTGTGGGGCCTGCTTCTCCCTCTGCCTTTATCTCTGCCTCTCTCTCTGTGTCTATCATGAATGAATGAATGAATGAATGAATAAATAAATCTTTAAAAAAGAGGCTTCAACCTTTTAATATATTAAATGAGGTGACCACCATCAATTTCATATGATTAATAAAATAATAACTGTGTACTGCTTGGGTGGATTAACTTGTAATAGAGGTGAAATGCCTGTAAAGTATGATACTCCATACCAAAGTTAGCTGTCAAATATCGCTTTCTTAGGATATATTATAACTGATACTTGTTCAAAACATGCTATTTAAGAAAGAAAAAAACCCTGCAAAATTAGAAAGAACTTTATAAAAAAAACTTATTCTTTTTTTATGTTTGGTGCCTAAATAAGTAAATTCTTTTAACAGGGAAATCAGTACCCAGCAATAGTCATATCCTAAATGTTCCAGACTGTAAAGGTTCCGTATACTACAAATAAAAAGGGAATTATTTACCTAACTCTATTTCTATTTAACTGTCATCTAGGTGAAGGGTCATAGAGCTTCAATGAGCACAGGTTGGTTAAATTGTGCAACAAAGAACATAAGCCTCTAAGCATAATCAGACTTATCATTACATATAAATTATCTTCTTTCTAAAAGAGGAAAGGACTGCCTAGCATTTTGTACAAAGTCACAATGGCATCAGCAGACAATGGCCTTGTTTGTATCAGGGTGGAATCTGCAAGAGTAGAAAATTCATGCCTCAGTTAATTTTAATCTATAGAAAGCATGGACTTCAAAAAGCAAAACCGTGAGAGAATCAGACAAGATCTAGTTAGATCGAAAAGCTTGTGCCTGAGGGGAGCCAATATAGACAACTTAAGAAGCAGCATGTGCTCACTTCATCCCCAGACAAGACACATTTCCAACACCTTTTCGTGATTAATGAGATACACGTATGTCATTACAGGCTACATGGTCACCTCAGTTGAGGTTATAAAACAGAACGGAAACACACACCATCTCATGAAAACCTCAAATCTAACAGGCAGGTTTAATTTCATTGATCTGCCTTTTAAAACTAGCCATTAAGAGAGGACTACTGCCTGGGTGGAGAACTAAAGAGGCTTCCTATGCAGATCATTGATTCAAAGAAAGTAAAAAAGAAACTGTTAAGGAGGCAGTTCAATACTAAACAGAAAGTTACATGAAATATTCCCAATACCATCAGCAAGGAAAGGGATGTTAGGGCTGGAAAGCAAAGAGGGAAACAATCACCAAGGCCTATAAAGTTAATTGGAAGTTTAGTTAATGCATATCCAGTAGGAACATTATAATTCTGGGATCCCTGGATCCCGCAGCAGTTTGGTTTTTTTTTGTTTTTTGTTTTTTTGTTTTTGGCGCAGCAGTTTGGCGCCTGCCTTTGGCCCAGGTCGCGATCCTGGAGACCCGGGATGGAATCCCACATCGGGCTCCCGGTGCATGGAGCCTGCTTCTCCCTCTGCCTGTGTCTCTGCCTCTCTCCCTCTCTCTCTGTGACTATCATAAATAAATAAAAATTAAAATAAAAAAAAGGAATATTATAATTCTAAAGAAACTAATGTTCTTAGCAACAACCTTGTCTATAGTTCATAAGTCATTTTTAACGAACTTCATGAAGGATTATAGCAATAATTTAGAGGAGAGCCTCCTACAATACACAGGTTAATGAAACCTCCTCTTCTTCCCCATTTACTTCTAAGTAGTTCCCTGCACCCCACAAACCTTTGAATCAACTTACAAGTTTTAGTTTAATGTGACTGTAGCAATCTATCACAACAAACAAAAGTAAACTATAAGTCCATTTCAAGGGAATGATGAATAGAGTTCATTTTAAAAACTGAGTATTACTGAAACAGACTTTTTTCAAATTGGTCTGAAGTTCTAGTGAACAAAAATCATCCTAGCTATGATGAAGCACTGGTGACACACAAGAAAACTACTGTCCTAAACAAAAAGCACCCGAACATAATTAGAGATGAAGTGTGGTTCAGTGAAAACAGCTGAAGACCTCACTCCAGTTACCTGGCCTCCCAGACAGGCCTCAGTATCTGCAGCTACTAGAACTGATGTCCGCAAAGACGTTTTCAAGTATCAGAAATACAACATAAATCATCTACTTCAACTTTTAGCACCAAGGAAGAGCTCGATGAACAGCAGCTTTTATATTATTAGATAAATTCAATCTGACCGTTCAGATCCCTTTCCTGCATCAAATAACCCTCACCCTGTAATCCTAACCTACCTACCACATGGTTAAGAGCTCAATAAATAGTAGCAAGTATTATTATCCAGCAAATTTACTAATCCTGTCCTCAGCCACATAAACATCTATAAATATAAACTTATAGCTACACACCACTTGTAAAAAACATTTTAAATGGGAACAGAGAACATGCTGACTAAAATCAACCCACTCACTGCACAACCAATTCTAAAACTACATCAAATATAGAGACAATCTAATGAACAATCCTTTTTATTTAGGCAAAGACCTCAGGGCACTTAAATTTTTTTAGACTTTGTAGTCTGGTTTAACAAAAACCTTCCAGAACAATTATGACCTGTGTATCATATTATAATAAAATAGCCTGGTTTGCTCCCATTACTGTTATAAACTCACAAAGTCATCACACTTCTCCCCCAAATTAGATTACAGATTAAACAGAAGCAGATGGGCTACAAATTTAATATTCAGAAGACTAATTTTTAATCGAAAGCAAATACTTTCTTGGATAGATTTTCCTACTTTTTTTGCTTTCAGTAAATATACTTTGAAGGGGCCCCCTGAATATACTCCTTCAACAAATAAACAAACTTGTATAATTCCAGAAAATATAACTAAGTCTGCAGAGAATTTGTTTCTACCTGCTCTTATCTGGTGACATAGATCACTTTTACATCAACCTTATTCCCTACTATGGGAATGTACATATTTAAAAAATTAAGCTCTTTGCAATAATTTGCTCATTTTACCATTTTTTTAATAATAAATAATTTTCTTTGGTAAGGTTTTCTAGTTCAGAGCATTAAATTGTCAGCAAAACAGATATCCAAACCAACCACCTAGCGTTATTTGTTAAGATCAACATAGCTATATATTTGTAATCCTATTATCTCCTTAGTATGTGAGAACAAAGGATTTGGCCAACATTATTCAAGCTTTGTAATACTTGACTAATACATAAGCACACCTTGGTGCAAAAAATTCATTAAACATTTCTTTAAAAAAAGCAAAAAGTTCTGGAGCCTAAGCAAATCTGAAACAAAAATTATCAAAACCCTTGGCTTTTAAAGATCCAGAGACACCTTACAGGGCTGCCTCAATTTAAAATTAAAATTCACTGTGGTGGCTATGTGTGCTCAAGTATTTAGTGTGCTGATGCTGCAATTTATTTTGAAATGTACTAAAAAATAAAATGAATTAATGAATTCAAAGAGACAGACAAATGGAACAGACATGATAAAACAAGTGTGGTAAAATGTCAATGGCAGAAAACAGGTGGTAGATATAGAGGCATACGCTAACATTCTTTAGGCTTTGTTATATATTTAAAATTTTTCATAATAAAACGTCAGGCAAAAATAAGGATAGCAAATAACATGTCTTCTCAGAGTTCAATCTCTAACTCATAAATTACACTTCTTGGAACAGCATAATGCTAAACCTTGATTTTAATGAGGTTTTATTTAAGGAAAAGCTCATGCCGAAAACTATACCAGAAGCATGTTAGCCACAAAGATCTGTCACCAAAAGTTTATAATTTAAAACAACCTGTTATAGGTTTAGCGTGAAGCAAAAGGTCTAGTGTGAAACAAAATCTGCCATAAAATTCTCTAAACATTTCTGAACGCTGCAGAATTCCATTCCAAGAGAAAGAAAGCAACCTCAAAAGTTCTCATTTAAAGGGGAAGAATTGGGCAGCCCGGGTGGCTCAGCGGTTTGGCGCCTGCCTTCAGCCCAGGGCCTAATCCTGGAGACCGGGGATCCAGTCCCACATCAGGCTCCCTGCATGGAGTCTGCTTAAGAAGCACTTCCTCTGCCTGTGTCTCTTGCTTCTCTCTCTGTGTCTCTTGTGCATAAATAATGAAATCTTTAAAAAAATAAAGGGGAAGAATTTACATTTCCCTGAACTGAGCAATTCTGTGTCACAAAGTATGACAGTGAGTAAGATGATCCAGTGTGGAGGCTCATAAAAACAAGGTCCCTGGAATTGACTTATGACATCCAACAAAAAGATGCCTTTTTCATAAAAGTTTCTTTTTTATGCTGGTGAATTTCACTTTCACTCCATCCAGCAAAAGGGCAAGAGAGAGAAAGTTGCCTTGCAAGCTGAGAGCCACTCTGTGCCTCCTATATGAAATATCGTCATTGTCTTACTAAGGGGAGACTGGATGAAGCAGCACAGTATAGGCCAACATTTAAAGATTACACTCAGAATAATGTTAATGGGTTAGACTTCAGAAATGAGGGGGAAAAGTTCTATGAGTCATACTCATTTCTAAACTTAAAATAATCTGTATATAAATGGGTTTTCTGGTTGAATCTTAAAAGAGAGCAATTTAGTCTGAACAAACTGTATTTATGGAAATAATTCCAAATACTTAAAAGTTTTACTTTAAGCCTCCTGGGAAGCACTAAGCATTTTTTTTATTTAAATAAAGTACATTTTGTGCCCTTTCTTAGATACCCGATTAGTTTTTTTTTTTTCCAGAGTTAATTTTAAGAGGTATGCATATCCCTTTCAATCTCCCAGATTGTAGTAACTAAAACATAACACACATTTTCACTACCTCTGAACAAGCTCAAAAATAAACCTACGTAACTGAAATTACAATTACCTAAAAGCAAACTGCAATTGTCTAAAGCTGTGAAGAGTCCATGACCAGAAATTTGAAAATTAAGTAATAATGACAAACATAATATTCCTGTCAACTTCGATTCTAGGAGAAATCTCTTTTCAGACAAGAAAGAAAAACAAGAGCATCTAGCCTATGAAATTCATTCACTTATTAAAAATAATCCTACAACAGAGTTTTGAAATCAAATTACCTTTTGCTTAATTCTTAACCTAAGGTGACACCAGCATATTTACACAACTACTGTAAAGAAACTTTGAAAGTTTCATTATGAATTATTAACTGTAGTTTACCTTTGACAAAAAGTTATTCCCCATTATAAGTGGTTTAACAGGTAGGTCTCCACCAAAACAGGTTTATAGATATCTGTTTTGTTTTTGTTTTTTTTTATTCCTTTTCAATTATAACCACTGATAGCTTAAGATCTGTTGCGTTTGTACACAAAAAAGCAAAGCAATATTTTGGACATGACTTTGAGAGGGATAAGCACTGAACCAAGAGCTAATTTGGCCACTCATTTTTTTTTCTCCTGTATAGTAATCATGTGTGAACAGAGATGAGAAGCCCAATAAACAAAATGAGAACTAAGATTCCACTAAAGTAAATTTTGTGACAGATTAACAGTCTGGAGCAATCTTGTAAAATTATATGATGTTCAGGATTTGTTTCAAAATTACCCAGTTTGGGGGAGGAAGTACTACATGAAACAAGATGACCTTGGCTACAAGTTAATCATTGTCAGAGCTAAGTGACCAATACATGGGGGTTCTCTACAGTTATCCAATTTTTAAATGTTTTCCGTAATAGTTTTTTTTTTTAAAGGTTATCGACTGCAATATTAAAGCATTATTTCCCCAACACTACAATTTTTGACGTAGCAGAAGACATATTTGTCATACAGCTATTTCTCGGTGTTTTTGAAGAGTCATCCAAAGTTTTTTAAACTAGAAATTGACAGTAAGACTCCTGTCAGAAAGTTACAGGAAAACGTCAAAAAACAGGAGAGGCCGCTTTACATGCTGAGAGACAGGTATACATCAAAACGGCTTTAAATTCAGCAAAGAAATTTACTACCTAAAACAGCCCTACAATACAGGAGGTACATTCCGTTGAGCAAACACACACACACACACACACACACACACACACACAACTTTCTTGTAAATGTGAACGTCCACCAGTTGCCCACGAGTTGAGTGGAGTTGCCTTTTTCCCTAAGGAAAGGTGCACACAACCAAGTAGAAGAATGAAAAGAAACTCAGTAGCTTCAAATAAAGTTGCTGTTTAAAAAAAAAAAAAAAAAAGAAATCCCACCTGTCACCAGGAGGACCGGAACTGCTCAACTCCACCATCCAACTGTATTTTTAGTTTTTACCTCAGCAAGCAGCAATGTAATTTATATTTGGTAAGCACACTGATTTCCTGAAAGGCCAAGATCAATCAAAAAAAAAACCGGATTAACTCTCTCTCTCTCCGCCACCCACTCCACAATGAAAGCTACAAGCAGAAGGGGAAGAGTGACCTTAAAAACGTCCCCACAGCCAGGGAACAGAGGCAGAACCGACTGAAGCACACATCCTCGCCGGAACAGAAGAAAACTTCCACATAAGCAACACTGCGACACGGAGGTGGGGCCAGGGCTTTAAAAGCAAAGTCGGCCCCACGGGGACGGACGGAATGAAAAGCAAAGCTGCGGTGAAGAAGAAGAAAAAAAAAAAAAGAAAGAAAGAAAGAAAAAGAAAAAAAGAAAAAAGAAAAAAAAGAAAAGAAAAAAAAAGTTAGAAGTTAGAGACGTAGCGCAAGGAAAGACCAGACTCCTGTACCTCTGCCAGCTTCACCCACCGCCCCCTCCAGAACCTGACACGCGGGGCGAGCGCTCCAGAAAGGCTTCAACTCCAGGCAGGCGGCTGCCAGCAACTTTCCCAGAAATGAAATGACAACAAGAAGCCGGATGATGGCAGGGAGGGGAGGGAAAAAGATCAACAAACAAACAAATAAATAAAACAAAAGCAAACAAACAAAAATGGACAGGTTGCTCATACTGAGGGAGCTGGCGGAAATCTCGTAGCTGGCTCAGCGGAGGAGATGCAAATAACAGCATCTTTACCGACTGCCTCCTTACACGGTGTCCCAATTAAACGTACGCCCCTCTCACATGTTAACAACCCAAAAAACAAAGCCCCGGCGCTGGCGACGTTTCCGCCTCAAAGGCAACCCGGACGGGCGCAGGTAGGTCAACTCCCAGCCCACTTTGCCCCCGTAGGTCCATACCTTAATATCACGCTAATAAATCATGCAGGCGGCTCGCTGGGGCGCGCTGTGGGTCTGGCACTCTGATAAGCGCCTCACACGCCCCGTTTCACGGAACCCTAACAGCCCCAAGAGGCAGCAGCCGCGTTAGCCCCTTTCCCCGACCTACACACACAAAGAGTTGAAGGGACTTGCCGGAGAGAGTGGCGCGGGGACTGGCACCCGAGCGAGGCACCTGGGCCGCGCTCGGAGGCACCGCGCCCCGGACCCGGCGGGGGGCACGGCGCGCTCGGGGTCTCGGGGTCTCGGGGTCCCGGGGACTCGGAGCAGGCCCCCGCCCGCCGCCCCTGGAACAACTTCGGCGTCCCCGCGCGCGAGGAGGAATCGCCAAAGGCGGCGTGGCACCTGTTTCTGGCCCCAGCAAGGGGTGGGGGAGCGGGGGCTGCCGGGCTGCAGGCCGCGGGGCGCCCCGAGGCGGGGGAGCGGGGGGGGGGGGCGCGCGAGGACCCGCCTCCTCCGGGAAGGCCCCGCGGGCGGGACGGAGGCCCGGGCACGAAGGCCGGGCGCGCGGGCCCGCCGAGGCCTAGGCCCCACCCGCCGCCCCCCTCCCCGCGGCCGCGGCGCCCGCGCGGGCCCCGCCAGGCCCGGCCCGGCCCGGCCGCCTCACCTGGCTGCTGCCCCGAGCTCGTCCCCCGGCCGGCGGTCCTGGGCGGCGGCGGCGGCGGCGGCTGCGGCGGCTGCGGCGGCGGCGGGGGCGGCGAAGAGGGGAAGGAGGAAGGAAGAAGGGAGAAGAGGAAGGGAACGGCGGAGGGAAGAGGCGGAGTGGCCGCGGAGGAGGCGGGCGCCGCCGGGCCGGGGGTCAGAGGAAGGGGGAGCCGAGCCAGACGCGGCGGCCGCCGGCGCAAACGCTGAAGAGCCGCTCCGGCGCCCGCAGCCCCGCAGGAAGTGACGGGGGAGGGGCCTGCGCCCGCCCCCGGCCCCCGCCCGCCTCCATGCCCGGCCCCACCCCCACCCGCGGCCCGAACCACAAGTCCCGGCGGGCGCTGCGAGGGCGCCTGCTCTCGCAAGGCACTCCGGGAGCCGTGGCGGGATGGGGCCTGGTCGGTCCTGGGTCTCGGCGGCCCGCCCTGGCCCCCGGGGCCAGCTGGGAGTTGTAGTTCTGCTGGGAGTTGAGGGCTCCCCACTGGACGCGCAACGAGGCTGGGCCGGCCTTCTTAACTCCGCCCGCCCCCCCCGCCCCCATCGTCCTTCGCGTTTTCTACGCTGTCCTTCCTTTTCTCCCGCCTCCGGTCCTTCTTTCCCTCCTTCCCTTAGTTCCTCCTAACGTAAATGTTTATCGAACCCCCTGTTGTGTGCAAGATATTGCTCCAAGAGTTGAGAATATAGAAATGAACAGACAAAAAGCCCTGCCCTCATGGAGCTTACGTTCTAGTGACGGTGAAGCTCGTAATAAATAAAATCGGTCATTGTTATAGTCAGTGAAAGGGCGAGAAGCGCCAGATTGCTATTTCTTTGACCCAGCTCTGGATAAACTAAGTGGTTTTCAGCAGCACGCCTAGACAGGGGTGGGGCGTGGGGGGTTAATGGTGGAAAATTTGGGACCTCTAGAATCACGCTCAGGAAAGAATAATGCGCGCATTGTGAGAGGTGCAGCAAACAGAGAGGAAGAGCTGCTGATGGGTCTTCTTTCCTGCTCAATCTGGAACAGCTTCCCCACTATTTATTTATTTATTTATTATTTTATTTTATTTTATTTTATTTTATTTTATTTATTTTATTTTATTTTATTTTATTTTATTTTATTTTATTTTATTTTATTTTGCTTCCCCACTATTTAAAAACAGTTTCTGGGATCCCTGGGTGGCGCAGCGGTTTAGCGCCTGCCTTTGGCCCAGGGTGTGATCCTGGAGACCCAGGATCGAATCCCACGTCGGGCTCCCAGTGCATGGAGCCTGCTTCTCCCTCTGCCTCTCTCTCTCACTGTGTGCCTATCATAAATAAATAAAATAAAAAAAAAAAAAACAGTTTCTTTTTTTTTTTTAAGATATTTATTTATTCATGAGAGAGGCAGAGACACAGGCAGAGGGAGAAGCAGGCTCCATGCAGGGAGCCCGATGTGGGACTTGATCCCCGGTCCCCAGGATCAGGCCCCAGGCCCAAAGTGGAGCTAAACCGCTGAGCCATCCGAGGCTGCCCCAAAACTGTTTATTTTCTGTCTCTGCCTATTTTACTCAGTATCTTTCTATCGAACCATTGCTCAATCTTTATTGCCAAGGCAATACAGTTTAATCTGCTTAAGTTCATGATAGGAGGTCCTGTGGCTGAAGGGGCCTCTCCAAACATGGCTCTGGGGTCTTGCCCCCATCTCAGAGGACACTTTTCTCTGGACCAGGCCTCCTAACTCTGCTTCTTGTAAAATGATTGAATGTCAGGACACCAAAAACTGTTCAAGGACTTTCACTGTCCAGTTACCACCTAAGTGGTAAGCAACATTCAGATAATTCTCTAGCCTTCTGCTAAAGGAGAATTGTTTTCTCTTTCTAACTCCTAAGCAGTCTGGACCCCATAGGTCAGTTGGGTAAAGGTGCAGACACAAAGGGGTTTTTTTAAACTCAAAGCTGAGGTCCCTTCACAATCTCTTCAAAGGTGTAAAGGTAGAAGAGGGTGTTCTGACCTGTTCTACTATCACCCATGGGGACCCAAGTGATGGATGGATGACTTCCAGTCTCATTTCCCTCCTTCCATATATTGAGGGGGAGATCCCTCTATTTTTCTTCTCCTAATCCCACCTTCAGATTTTATTCCACAACTTGGATCCTGATACAGCTGGGCCTCGGTTCCCCCTGTAGTTAAATAGGAACAATTTCCTATCTTGCCCAGTACGGTGTAAGACTTAGAGCTTGAAGGATCCCTTGGTGGCTCAGTGGTTTAGTGCCTGCCTTTGGCCCAGGGCGTGATCCTGGAATCCGTGGATCTAGTCCCACGCATGCCCTCCCTCCCCCCGCATGAATCCTGCTTCTCCCTCTGTGTCTCTGCCTCTCTCTCTGTGTCTCTCATGAGTAAATAAATAAAAATCTTTAAAAAAAAATACTTAGAGTTTGATATCCTGTCTCATCTTACTCATCTGAAGAGTGATAGGACTCTCTTTAGAGTTGTGAAGTTTTAAGTGTGCTGCTCTGAGCAGCCTAGGCTACAGTCTGCTCTTGCTAGGATTGATCATGTGTCGTTCTCATGTGTCATTCAGGGGTCACATGTTCTTAGGGTACTGCCTCCGCCTTCCTCCCCTCAACCCCTAACAATCACTGATCTTTTCAACAACTCCATAGTTTTGCCTTTTCCAGAAATGTCATATAGAGTCATGCAGTCTTTTCAGATTCACTTCTTTTACTTAATAATATATGAAGTTTCCTCCATGTTTTTTCATGGCTTGATATCTCTTTTTCCATTTTTTGTAATAGATACATAGATAGATAGTACCAAGTATAATTTTTAGGTAAAAGTCAACTTCTCACAGGGTTTTTATATGATTTGCATGTTCCCATTCCTTATTACAAATACATATAATTTATCCTCTAGGAAGGAACACACAGAATTCAGTGTAATTTACTTAATGGTCACAGTTTCTTATTTCCATCTTCATTTCTAAGAAAAAAATCCCTTATTATTTGGCAAGAGTCAAGAAGTCTACAGCCCTTAGAAGAGAATTTGACTCACAATACAAAAAGAGAAAGCAAATCTAAGTGGCCCATTCTAAACCCAGCCAACCCCACAGCAAACCTATGCTTCACTTAAATATAATTCCTTGTTTACACAAAGTGAATTCAGAGTCTTTCTCAAAAAACAAGGAGTACTGAGAACCGCTAGGGACCACCTGAACCTGAAGGGATCATATGTATTGTCTGACTGATTTCCAGACCTGTGCTTGATGTCTGCTGACCTGATGGAAAAACAAAAACAACTCTTCCCCCTCTAAAGCCCCCAAGGAGTATTAAATCTTCAGCTTGTTGTTTTTCTTCCTTTTTCTTTCATCCGTGTTTTTAGTTTTAATTAGTTGGTACCATTCTAACACCTTACATAATAATCTGGGTTTGAGGGGCACCTGGGTGGCTCAGTTGGTTAAGCATCTGCCTTCAGCTCAAGTCATGATCTCAGGGTCCTGGGATGGAGCCCACATTGAGTTCCCTGCTCAGCGGAGCAGGGGAGTCTGCTTCTCCCTCTCCCTCTGCTCCTCCCCCCTGCTTGTGTTGTCTCTCTCAAATAAATAAATAAAATATTCAAAAAAATTATGGTAATAATAATAGGTTTGGTATAATCTCTAAAAATGAGGCAGATTTGGCTGCACAGAGCACACAGAGTGGCAGCCTGCGTGGCCTATAGATGGGCACATTCTTTTCATCTCACTGCAGTCCCCACCCTGCCCATGTCTCTCTTTTATGTTATTTTCCCTTCCTGTTGGCATTTAAGTTTGCCATGCCTGGACTACTGTGTAACTGCATGGACTGAATGCTTTTATGTGGAGCTGAAGACTTGTCAAAGAATCTCCAAATGCAACCGTGATAAGTATAGGAAGGAAAGGTACATGGCATGAGGGCATTATAAACCCAGGAAAGGTACATGGCATGAGGGCATTATGAACCCAGGTTTCAAGGTTTAGGGACGGTGCATGAGGAAGCATTGTAGCTTCAGCAAAGATCTGAAGGATATGTACAGGCTAACTAGGCAAAAGGGGTACAGGAAGGATTCCAAGTAGGAGGAAAAGATGTACAAAACCATGCTGCCCAGATGCTTGTAACTATTGCTACAAAACAAATCACTTCCAAATTTAGTGGCTTAAAAGAACACTGATCAGTTCATCATCTCTCATAGATCTATGGGTCAGGAATTTGGAAAAGAGTTTGGCTAGGCTCTCCTAACTTGGGTTTCTAATGTAAAGCTGGACTACTGAATGATAGAGCACCTGGGGGCTGGCTGGGCCTCTCCCTCTTCTTGGGGCCTCAGAGACTGTCCATGTGGTCTCTGTATGGGCTACTTTGGGCTTCCTCACAGCATGGCTGCCTCAGGGCTGTCAGATTATTTACACCATGGCTGAAGGCTACAAGGATGAGTGTCCCAGAGAGCAAGGTAGAGCTGCATTTACTTTATAGCCTCAGACATCATACAGAGTCATGTCCACTGTAGTTTCTTGGCTGTAAATGAGACGTAAGCCTGTCCAGATCCAAAGAGAGGGGAATTAGACCCTACCTCCTGAGGAGCAAGTGTAAATGGCAGGTCTGGAGCTCAGAGGGGAGTCAGAGAGATGTAATGTGTGAGTGAGTAGCATTTGAGAGGTACTTGAAGCCTCAGGTGTGGATGTTAGTGGATGTTAACACCTGACAAATTACCTCTGCTCCATCCTCATAGCTCCTTAGCAGAACTTTGCACCCTTATAATTATTCAATTATCTGCTGACTTTCCTCTGTTTAGCTAGGACTAGGTGATCAACTTCCATGAGGGCAGGGGCTCAGGCTGTCTTGATCATCATAGTGTCCTTAACCCCTAAGACAGTGCCTGGTACACATACATTTCCATCAGCTACTGAAGAACCACAGCCTGTCATATCTGCTGGAGTCCTTAAAAATACAAGGAACACCTGTAGGGTTGATTAGTGTATGTCAAAATCACCCATAGTATATGTTGCAAGGGCAAACCCAGTTGAGATCTACTTGCTAGTCTAGATGAGTAATTCTCATGATTATTTGAAGTAGACTGCTCCCCTGGGGCTACTTCAGTATCATAGAGGGACAGCATTATATCTTAGAAAATGGAATGACATTATTACATCTTGACATCATGATACATCTTGACATCATTTTTTGACATCATTTTTTGTTGAAAAAAGACGTCATTTACAAATCAATAAAAAAGAAAATTCCTAGGAATAAATTTTACAATAATGATACACAATCTATATGAAAGGAAGATTTAAATTCTACAGGATACAGAAAAAGACTTGAATAAATAGAAATATAAGCTATGTTCTTGACTAGCAAGACTCTGCATCATTAAGATAGCAGACATTTATTTAGATCCTAATTAAAAAAAAAGACTTTGTTTTGGAGCTAGATTTTTCTTATGGAAAAATTAACAAGAAAGCATTTCTGAAAATGCCTGACCAAGTATTAAACATACTATCATGTCTTACTAGTTAAAACTGTTACAGGGGTGCCTGGTTGGCTCACTCAGTAGATCATGCGACCATTAATCTAGGTAGGGGTCATGAGTGTAAGTCTGACATTGAGCACAGAGTTTAAACAAACAAACAAACAATAACAATAACAAACAACTGTTAGGTACTAATGCCTAATTATTTCCACAAATTAGCAGAAGTGATTCCCAAATAGACCCAAACACAGGTAGGCATTCAGTATTAAACAAATCTGGTATTTCAAACTGATGAAGATAAGACAGATTTCATGCAATAAATGATTTGGGACAACTACAAAGCATCTGTGGAGAAAAAAGAGCTAAATACACACTTTATATCTTACACCTGGAAAAATGCCAAATGGATCCAGGATTTAAATGGAAAGAGGGAAACCATAAAAGTACCAAAAGAATTTCTGGGAGAAATGGAGAAGGCCTTTTGACTATAATTCAAAATTCAGAAGACTTAAAGAAAAAGATTGATACATTTGACTTCATGAAAATAAAATATAATCATGGAAAGCAAAAAAAAAAAAAAAAGACAAACTGAAAAAAAATTGCATCTCAAGCACACAAAGGCAAATTTTATTTTATTTTTTAAAAGTTTATTTATGTAATCTTTGCACTCAACATGGGGCTCAGACTCATGACTCTCAGATCAAGAGTCACGGGCTGGGATCCCTGGGTGGCACAGCGGTTTGGCGCCTGCCTTTGGCCCAGGGCGCGATCCCGGAGACCCGGGATCGAATCCCACATCGGGTTCCCGGTGCATGGAGCCTGCTTCTCCCTCTGCCTGGGTCTCTGCCTCTCTCTCTGTCTCTGTGTGTGACTATCATAAATAAATAAAAATTTAAAAAAAAATTAAAAAAAAAAAAAAAAGAGTCACGGGCTTCCTGACAGCCAGCCAAGCACCCCAGAAAGGCAAATTTTATAACATGTAAAGAATTATAACATGTCCTATGAATTACAAAAAAAGATTAAAAATAAAAAAAAGATTAAAAATCAATTGAAAAATGGATAAAAATCAACAGACAGTTTACAGGAAAGGAAAAAGTAGTGATTCTTACAAATAATACCATGAGAGGTGCCTGGGTGGTGGCTCAGTCAGTTAAGTGCCAACTCTTGATTTTGGCTCATGTCACTGTTGTGAGATCAAGCCCTTCATTGGCTCTTCGTTAGGCATGAAGCCTGCTTAAGATTCTCTCTTTCCCTCTCCCTCTGTCCCCCTGCCAACTCTCTCCCTCTCTTAAAGAAAGAAAGAAGGAAAAAGAAGCAAGGAAAGAAGGAAGGAAGCCGGAAGGAAGGAAGGAAACCATAAATTCAAGGATATTAAAGTTTATAACAGCAAAAGTTTGGAAATAACATCAATGTCTACCTACCTAAGACTGGCTAAATAAAGTATAAGAAAATCTTACAATGGAATATTAATCATCAGGTTAAAAAAAAAAGAATGAGGAGAGACATTGCAAAGAGGATGAGAAACAAGCTACAGACTTGGATAAAACATTTGCAAATCACATATCTAATAACAGATTTGTATCCAGAATACATAAAGAATTCTGAAGACTCAACAGTAAGAAAATAAAAACCCAAGGGAAAAATGGGCAAAAGAACCGAATAGTCACTTCACCAAAGAAATTATAGGGATGTGGGGATGTCTGGGTGGCTCAGCAGTTGAGTGTCTGCCTTTGGCTCAGGGCGTGATCCTGGGGTTCCAGGATCTAGTCACACATCTGGCTCCCTGCATGGAGCCTGCTTCTCCCTCTGCCTATGTCTCTGCCTCTCTCTCTCTCTCTGTGTCTCTCATGAATAAATAAATAAATAAATAAATAAATAAATAAATAAATAAATCTATCTTTAAAAAAAGAAATTATAGGGATATGTGGGTGTCAAATAAACATGAAAAAAATGTCATTAGGGAAATGCAAATAAAACAAAGAGATACCATTACATACCTATCAGAATAGCTAAAATAAAAATAAAAAAAGTAAACCAAAAACACCAAATAGAAGAATGAAGAGCAACAGGAATGCTATTCATTGCTGATAGGAGTGCAAAACAGTACAGCCACTTGGGAAGGTACTTGGTAAATTCTTATAAAGTTAAATATGCACTTGCCATACAACCCAGCAACTTATGTTCACATAAAGACCTTACACTAAATGTTTATAGTAGCTTTCTTCCTAACAGCCAAGCCTGGGAACAAACAATATGCCTTTCAGCAGGTTAACAGATAAGCAAACAGTGGTCTATCCACGCAACGGGACCTTATCCAGCAACAGGAAGAATAGATGTATTCATGAAACAACATAGATGAATCTTTTTTTTTATTTTTTTAAAATTTATTTATGATAGTCACAGAGAGAGAGAGAGAGGCAGAGACATAGGCAGAGGGAGAAGCAGGCTCCATGCACCGGGAGCCCGACGTGGGATTCGATCCGGGGTCTCCAGGATCACGCCCTGGGCCAAAGGCAGGCGCCAAACCGCTGCGCCACCCAGGGATCCCAACATAGATGAATCTTAATTGAATCAATATGAATGAAAAAAAATGAAACCCCAAAGGCTCCCATTTTTTTTCCCAGATTTTATATATTTATTCATGAGAGACACAGAGTGTCAGAGATATAGACAGAGGGAGAAGCAGTCTCCCTGTAAGGAGCCTGATGTAGAACTCGATCCCAGAACCCTGGGATCAAGACCTCAGCTGAAGGCATATGCTCAACCACTGAGCCACCCAGGCATCCCTGTTTGCTTGCATTTATACGACATTCTGAAGAGGGCAAAATTATAGGGACAGAAAACAAATCAGTGGTTGTCAGAGATTGGGGGTGGGGGAGGTAGTCAATTAAAATCCTACACCTAGGGATCCCTGGGTGGTGCAGCGGTTTGGCGCCTGCCTTTGGCCCAGGGTGCGATCCTGGAGACCCGGGATCAAATCCCACGTCGGGCTCCCGGTGTATGGAGCCTGCTTCTCCCTCTGCCCGTGTCTCTGCCCCTCTGTGTGTGTGTGTGTGTGTGTGTGTGTGTGTGTGACTGTCATAAAAAAAATAAAATAAAGAAACACATGCACTTCAATATTTAAATAAATAAATAAATAAATAAATAAATAAATAAATAAATAATAAAATCCTACACCTAGTGTTTAGGTATTTAGGTGATTGAACTGTTCTTTATGGTACCAATGTGGTGGATACATGATTGCATTTAAAAAAATGCTTACAGAGTAAATTTTACTGTACACAAATGTTTAAAAATTAGTAAAGATGTGCAAGGTTCCCAAGACGTAGTTAAAGACTGTGACAAATGAACCTCACTGGTGGGGTTGGGAAAAAAAGGAGCTGACCCTAATTAACTTTGGAAAACTGCTCTAACTGGAAACTATAAAGCTAAAGGCAAAAAGAACTTCACATAAACACTGTCCTTTAGTTCGTAATTTGTTTCTCAAAAGATGAGAAATATAAAATACCATGAGCTGAATGAAAACGAAATTATACCAAAAACTTGGGGATGCAGTCAAGGCAATCTTCAGAGGGAAATTTGTAGTATTAAAATGTTTGTATTGAAAAAAAAACTAAAACAAAAACAAAAACAAATGTTTGTATTGGAAAAATAAAAATGGTCTCAAATCAGTAGTAATCTAAGTCTCTTCTGTAAACTAGAAAAAGATCAAATTAAATCCAAAACACACAGAATTATAAAAATAATAAAGAAATGAACAGATATCAATCAACTGGAAAGCAGTAACAATAAAGAAAATCCATGAAAACAGAAGTTCATTCTTCTGAAGGAAAAAGAAAATCAACAAAATTAATAAAGCTCTAGCCAGACTCATTAAGAAAAAAGAGCCGGAAAATTTGTGGCAGGTACAGAATAAACATGTGTGTTTGTTAATGAACAGACCACCTCTGGATTCCAGGGGTCTGAAATGAAGCATAAAAATGTGATAACAGTATTTGCCTTTGAAGAGAAGGATTTAGTAGCTGGGGATGAGATGAAGAAAATACTTTTTACTGAAATACCTTTCAGTTTTCTTTTGAATGTGCACATATAATCACCTATTCAAAAATAGAGGGCACCTTCCTGGCTGGCTTAGTCAGTAGGGCATGTGACTCTTGATCTCAAAGTGGTAAATTCAAGCCCCATGTTAGGTGTAGAGATTGAAAGGCTTTTTTTTGAAAAAACAAAATCTTTTAAAAAGAACGTAACAAAAATAAAGTGCTTTATATTAAAAAAAAAAACTTCATTTGAAAGCTGGCAGTTTTTATTTATTTCTTTGTAAAGTTTAAATTTATTTAAATAATCTCCACACCCAATGTGGAACTCAAACTCACAACCTCAAAATCAAGAGTCACATGCTCTTCCAACTGAGCCAGCTAGGTATCCTGAGGGCTGCTGGTTTTTAAAAGCATGTTCATTCATTCAATATGTGATATGCATTATTTCCACAAATTTTTATACTTACACTGCAAATGAAGTTCCTCAAACAATATCACTTTGTGTATTTCAAATTTTTATATAGGGGTGCCTGAGTGGCTAAGTCAGTCTGCCTTTGGCTCAAGTCATGATCCCAGAGTCCTGGGATCGAGTACTGCATTGGGTTCTCTGTTCAGCAGGGAGTCTGCTTCTCCCTCTCCCTGTCATTCCCTCTGCTTGTGTGCTCTCTCTTTCTCTCTCTCTCTCTCTCTCTAATAAATAAAATCTAAAAAAGGAAAATTTTACATATTATTTGAATTCTTCTGTGACTTGCTTTTTGTCCTTCAACGTTACACTTTTGGGTAGTTCAGCTATATCTATTTTGGCTCTAGTTCGTTCATTTTCACTTCTGTATACCATCACATGGTTATCAGTTTGTATTTACCCAGTCTTCTGTTGCTGGACTTTTAGGTTACTGCTATATCTTGCTGTTGTAAATACTGCTACTATCAGCATTCTTGCATATCTCCTCATGCAATTTATAGATTTTACATTTCCTATATTTGTAATGGTTGCTCAAAATATGCAGTGAGTACCCTTGTTTAAAAAAAAAAAATTTACTTATTTATTCGAGAGAGAGAGAGAGAGAGAGAGAGGCAGAGACACAGGAGGAGGGAGAAGCAGGCTCCATGCTGGGAGCCCGATGTGGGACTCGATCCCGGAACCCCAGGATCACGCCCTGGGCCGTAGGCAGGCGCTAAACTGCTGAGCCACCCAGGGATTCCCTGCCGAGTACCCTTTTCTAAGAGCTACTTTACCTATTAATTTTTTATGTATCTATGAACTATAGATATTTATAATAACTTTATTCTAATGCTCACAGACCTCAGGAAAATGGGGAATTAGAATCATTCAATTTATTTATTCAATAGATACTTAGATATCTGCTGAACATTAATTATATGTCACACACTGAGAATACTGAGATGAACAAGACAGACAGGCCCCTGCCCTCATGGAGGTTACATAAAGAACATATCTCTGCTTTTCTCTACTGATCTTTTTCTCTCACCCCCTGTCCTAAAAAGTCTTGATAGGATATTGTACAGCGATGCTATGGGCTCCATGGTGAAGTGAAAAGTAGTGATCATGAGTTAGTTCTAGGTCAACAAAGTAGCTCTTACTGGCTTAGGTAACCTGGTTATCTCTCATATATAATACCAGGTAAGGCAGTGGGGAAAACAAATTCCCCATGATATAAGCTTAAATCGATCCTATAGGAAAATCCATTGGTTATCTCAAGATTATTTGGAAATAGGAGGGTATACTTTCATATCATATTGGAGGCAGAAGGCTACAGGGAATCATTTTCCCTGGAATGTTAGCTTTTTGGCTATACAAAATAGCTTTTAGCTTCATGCAAATTACTTCTCATTAAGGGCAAAAGTATTCTTGTAGTCAAGTTATCATCTACTTTCTAGATAATTTCTATGTTTTATTACATAGTTTAAAAAATTAAGTTTCTTGGGATGCCTGGGTGACATAGTCAGTTAAGCATCAGACTCTTGGTTTTGTCTTAAGTCATGACCTCAGGATGGTGGGATCCAGCCCCACATCAAGCTCCATGCTCTGCAGGGAGTGTCCTTGAGATTCTTCTCCCCTCTTCCTCTTCCTTTGCCTTCTTGCATGTGCTCTCTCATAAATAAATAACTTTCTTAAAAATTAAGTTTTTAAGAAACTTAATATGCACCCATAGTTTAAAAAGACAATTTTAAGAAGCTTGTCATGGAAAACATTACCCCAATTCACTCACTTTCAACTCTTCAGGTATCTTTCTTTATATTCCTTCTTTAAAATAGTTTATTTATTATTTTTTAGTAATCTCTATGCCCAACATGAGGCTTGAACTCACAACCCCGAGATCAAGAGTCTCATGTTCTTCTGATTGAGCCAGCAAGGCACCCTTCTTCCTTCATATTTCTTTATTTTTTAAAAATATTTTATTTATTCATTCACGACAAACAGAGAGGCAGAGACACAGGTAGAGGGAGAAGCAGGCTCTAGGCAGGGAGCCCGACGTGGGACTCGATCCCGGGACTCCAGAATCACGCCCTGGGCCGAAAGCAGGTGCTAAACCGCTGGAGCCACCTAGGGATCCTTCCTTCATATTTCTGAAGGGCATGCCTATACTGATATTTCTTGATTCTTCCATTTAGATCTGTTGACTGTTTACCATAGAAAATGAGAATTCATTCTCTTAGTCCTGTTCCCATCCACTCTGACAAAACAATTTCCCCTTGTCAGTTGTTCCAATTATCTTTCTACCATAATTATTGAATCAATCAATATTTAATATTTACATTATTAAGCATATATAAGTAGTATTCACCACTAAGCCATGTATAGTATAATGATTACATTTTATGTATTTTATAACTTTCCCCTCCTGAAGTTATAAGTTGCCTTGGTGTTTCATTTTCTTGTGTAACAGGATATAGATAGGGAACTATTTCAGTCTCAGGTTCAGGTGATGCTTCCCCATTCCAAAGTATGTCTGCCTAGGCGGGACTTGTAAAAGAGGTGACTAAAAACTGGTTATAGCAGCTTTATTCATAATTGCCAAAACCTGGAAGCAACCAAGATATCCTTCTCTAGGTGAATGGATAAATAAGCTGTACTACATCCAGACAATGGAATACTATTCAGCACTAAAAGAAATGAGCTGTCAAGCCATGAAAACACATGGAGGACACTAAAATGCACATTACTAAGTGGAAAAAGCCAATCTGAAAAGGTTATATATGGTGTGACTCAAGCTATATGACATTCTAGAAAAGGCAAAACTATGGGGACAATTAAAGATAAGTGGTCTCAAAAAAAAAAAAAAAAAAGATAAGTGGTCTCCAGGGGTTTAGGTGGAGGGATGAATGAGCATAGCATAGAGGACTTTTAGGGCAATGCAACAACTCTACATGATACTATAATGGTGGATAGATGTCATTATACCTTTGTCCAAACCCACAGAATGTACAACACCAACAGTGAGACCTAATGTAAACTATGGGCTTTGGGTGATAATGATGTGACAATGTAGGTTCATGGACTGTAACAAATGTACCCTCTGGTGGAGGATGTTGATAGTGGAGTAGGCAGTGCATGTGTGGGGGTAGGGAAGATATGAGAATACTCTGTACCTTCCACCCTATTCTAATTTTGGTATGAACTTAAAACTGTCCTAAAAGATAAAGTCTATTAAATTAAAAAAATAAAAATTGGTTTTGCAAGAGTATGAAAGGCCTGTTGGAATTTCTGAATATCAAAAAAAATGTTTGGAAAGCACTGATGAGCCATGAGTACACTTCCACCCATTTGTGGGAATGAAAGAAGGAAGGCACTTCAGTCAGACCTCCTGATGAGCTTGATACATCTCTAGAAGCTCAAGTGACACAGGAGGTAGTGCTTGACTCATACCTGAGAAGTATATGAAATGAACCATGGCTGTCTACCTGCTCTGATAATGGCAGAAAGAAGTGCATGTACTGTTTCAGGGGGCTGGACAGTATCCTGAATATCAGACTGGGCCGTGCTGGGGAACACTAGCTTGAATCTGGTTGAAGATATTTGCCCCAAGGAGTGAGGTGACCTCAGTCAAAAGAGGCTACATGTCTGGGGGCTGAGGGCAGAATTATAAATGGTCATAAAAATCAAGGGGTCTTCTGATTGAGCAAGACCCCACCCATGGGAGCAGATTGGAGCTCAGGGATTGGGGATGGAAGAGTGTCTTGGAAGAATCATACAAGCCAAAAGTACCCTGAGAGAGGAAGAGTCCATTGTGAACCCCTGCCAAAGTCAGAGAGTGCCATACTGCCTCTTCTCTCCTGTCTACACAAATCCCTTCTATCCAGGAGAAACCAGAGACAGTCTCCTGGTGGAAGAGGATGTTGGAAGGCCTCGTGGGGAAGTAAAGAAGCCCTCCCTTTCTTACCTCAGATGGCCAGTCCAAAGCAGGCCTATCTGGTAGAAGGAGAGATTATTTTATTTTATTTTATTTTATTATTTTTTTTTTTTTAATTTTTATTTATTTATGATAGTCACACACAGAGAGAGAGAGAGAGACAGAGACATAGGCAGAAGGAGAAGCAGGCTCCATGCACCGGGAGCCCGATGTGGGATTCGATCCCGGGTCTCCAGGATCGCGCCCTGGGCCAAAGGCAGGCGCCAAACCGCTGCGCCACCCAGGGATCCCGATTATTTTATTTTAAATAAATTTGGAAATTTTGAGTCTTCTTAAAGCAAACCAAGTGAAACTGCCAATATTCAACAATTTGACTCGCAAAAATAGCAATTCCATATGGTTGGGCTTAATGCATAAGAGTGGACTTTTGAATTACTGAGCCGAGGCTATTTGGAAGTTTTAAGTGATCAAGAGAATTTTATTACCTGAGTGACTAAATAGGCCGAGATTTGCCCTAGACTTCATTCAAGGGTATGGGGGGAAGAACAATTTGAATATGCAAAGAATAAACTTTGCATCCAAGAATAAACTTATTTTCTTCCTACACCCCAGAGTTCCCATCTGTTCAACAAATTGGCTACACTTAGTTATCTGTGTATTTATCACCAATTGATCCACAAAATCTCTGACAGAAACTGAAATTTTCTCTCAAGAGATTCAAACATATTGGTAATCAATCCATTTCTTTTCTTTTTTTTTTTTTTTTTCTTGGAGACATTCCCCGACCTTGCAGTTCTCTGTTCTCCTGCTCTTTTTAGGATGGATTCCTCTCCAGGCCTGTTGGGCAGCTGTGGCAGTGGTATTTTCTCTTGCCTCTTTCTTGGGCTGGATCTCCTGTTTATTGGATTCCATGAGTCCCTTTTTCCATGGTTTCCTCCCTCAAGTTCCACTCGCTTTCTGAGAAAGTGGCCTAGGAGAGAAATTTTTGAAACATTTCATATCTGGAAATATCTTTATTCTATCTTCATGCTTCATGGATAATTTGGCTGGGTATAGAATTCTAGGTTAGAAATCATTGTCTTTCAGAACACAGAGGTGTTCTTTTTCTCATACGAGGGGAAATTTTGTTTTTCAGTACTTTATGTTTAAATGGGAAACCAACTTTTTATTATTATTATTCCCTCACTTCCTCTGTTGTCTATCTCTTCTCCTCCTTTTTTTTTTTAAAGTTTATTTATATAAGTAATCTCTACGTCTAATGTGGGGCTCTAACTAATGACCCCAAGATGAAGAATTGAATTCTCTTCCAACTGAGCCAGCCAGGTGCCCCTACCTCCTTCTTCATCTTCTTTTTCTTCTTGATGGTGGTAGAGAAAAATTCTTAATCACTGGGTTTTCAAACTCCACAACTGTTAGAAAGCACAAAACTATTTTCCTAACATAGGCTTCTCTTTATGTAGCAGAAAAGAAATTTGGCACTTATACTTTGTGCTTTATTTGAATTACTCTATATAGTGAGAACATACTTGCATAATCATGTATCACTTTCCTCAGCTAAAGAATTTGCTGCATCTTGATAAATAACTTTTCTATCATTCTTAATACTAAAACTCTTCCACTTAATTTTTTTTATTAAAATTTAGGTGAAATTCACATAAAATCAACCATTTTACAGTAAAAAATTCAGTGGCATTTAGTACTTTCACAATGTTGAGCTACCACCACCTCCATCTCATTCCAAAACATTTTCATCACTCCAAAAGGAAACTTTGTATCCATTAAGCAGTTGCTCCCCATTCCCTCCTCTCTCCCAAAATTCTGGCAATCATTAATTTGTTTTCTGTTTCTAGAATTTACCTATTCTGCATATTTCATTTAAATGGAATCATACAATATGTGATGTTTGATGTTTGACTTCATCCACTTAACATAATGTTTTCAAGTTCACCCACATTCTAGCATGTATTAGTACTTCATTCCTTTTTACAGCCAAATAATATTCCATTGTATGGCTATATCACAATTTCTTTATCCACTTATCTGTTTATGGTTGTTTGGGTTGTTTCCACCTTTGGTTACTGTGAACAGTGCTGCTATGAACATTCACATACAAGTATTTGTTTTCAAATTCTCTCAAAAAACTATTTTTACAGCTCTTTTGGGTATATATTTAGGGGTTAAACTGCTGAGTCACATGGTTACTCTATGTTTACTTCTTTTAGGAAATGCCAAGCTATCTTCTATAGCTGGACCATTTTATATTCCCACTGGTGATATACAAGAGTTCTAATTTCTCCACATCTTTGCCAATGATTGTTTTTTTTTTTTTTTTTAATTATAGCTATCCTAGTGAGTGTAATGTGGTATCTCATGATTTTGATTTGCATTTCCCTAATAACTAATGATATCAAGCATCTTTTCATGTACTTTTTGGTCATTTGTATATCTTCTTTGTAGAATGTCTATTCAAGTCCTTTCCTCACTTTAAAATTGGGTTGTTGGGCAGCCCGGGTGGCTCAGTGATTTAGCGCTGCCTTCAGCCCAGGGTGTGATCCTGGAGACCCGGGATCGAGTCCCACGTTGGGCTCCCTGCATGGAGCCTGCTTCTTCCTCTGCTTGTGTCTCTGCCTCTCTCTCTCTCTCTGTGTCTCTCATGAATTAATGAAATCTTTAAAATAAATAAATAAAAATAATAAAATTGGGTTGTCTTTTAGTTTTGAACAGTAAGAGTTCTTTGTATTTTCTGGATGCTCCCCTTAACTTTTGAGGCTACCTGAATTTTCACTGTTGTAAAAATCTGGTAATGTGACTGTTACACAATGTAGGGGAGACCATTTGTTGTATACTGACAATCCACTTTCCAATTTTTTACTGCAGAAGAACCCCAATCTTATTTTTAGGGTAATTAGGTACCCATAAAAATGACTTCTCTAGTCCCCTCATTTCTAGGCTTGACTATATTGTTAACTTGAAGATAGCTAGTAGATATCTAAGTGGAGATATTAGGTTAGATATCTGGAAATTCAAGAATAGAGTTCAGAAGAGAGGCCATTCAGTTATGATCCTGTTATTCGCTCTCCACTGCCTTTATCCACCACATTTGAGGACCTGGATCACATATGCTCCTCCAGTCATCATCCTATTGACCTCAACATTAATACAAAAAGCAAATCCAAGATCCTAGTCGGACATTCTCATTTCCAGTGATTTTCTCCTCCATCATACCCTAGTCATCCCTCCTTATGACCATATACTAGGTCTTTTTTTTTTTTTTAAGATTTTATTTATTTATTCATGAGAGAGAGAGAGAGAGAGAGAGAGGCAGAGACACAGGCAGAGGGAGAAGCAGGCTCCATGCCGGGAGCCCGATGTGGGACTCGATCCCGGGACTCCAGGATCACACCCTGGGCCAAAGGCAGGCGCTAAACCGCTGAGCCACCCAGGGATCCCCATATACTAGGTCTTGACATAAAAAATAAACATATGCAAAACATCATTCTACATTATGGCTATAACCCTTCTAACCTCTGTATTTTGTGACTAAGACTATTCTTCTAGCTAATCAGGACTCCAATCTATTTACCCATCTAGTTTCTCCTCATCAGCTTTCTCCATCTTTCATGTCTTTCTATATTCAGCAAAATGTTATGGTCCATCATTTCAAGAACACTCTTTCTTTTTTTTTAATTTTAATTTTAATTTTTTTTTAAGAACACTCTTTCTAATACCATAAACTGCGATGACCACTTGTATTCTGGTTGTACTTGTTGATCAAAATTCCAACTATTAGTTTGTCAGTGTCTATACTGAAAAATTCACCCATCTTCCCAAAACAAAAACAATAACCCACCTACATCTGAGCCAATCTTCTTCCTGTTGCCATAGGATTGGCTGGTGGCTCTCCTATCAAAACCAATCCTTATCTCCTCTCCTTCATATAAACCTTATGCTACCAATAACTCATTTTCTCTTTTGGTAAGTATTAGCTCACAACTAGATTCTCCCAATCTTTATTTAAACATTCTTATGTCTTTCTTATCTAAAAAACAAAACCCAAACAAATCTCTTAGTCTCATTGTGTCTCCAGTTCCATCACAGAGCCAAGTTTATTGAAAGGTTTGCCAATACTTTATTAAAACATGTTGCTAAATCTGATGAGCATGTTCAGATCTCTTGTTGCTGAATCTTTCATTAGCATTTGACATGGCCCACCACTCCCTTCTAGAAATATTCTCCTTCCTGGGCATATGACACTACTGTCTTCTAGTTTCCATCCTATTTCTTTTCTTTTTTTTAAGATTTTATTTATTTATTAATGAGAGGCACAGAGAGAAAGGCAGAGACACAGGCAGAGGGAGAAGCAGGCTCCATGCAGAGAGCCCAATGCGGGACTTGATCCAGGACCCCAGGATCATGACCTTAGCCAAAGGCTCAACCACTGAACCACCCAGGCATCCCAAGTTTCCATCCTATTTCTATGATCACTCCTTTTCTTTTTAAGGTCTCAAAATGAGATAGAAAAGACTATTTTTATAAATATGAGCACTATAATTAGTATAGATCATTAATATTTTCTTACTAATCATATAAGGAGGAATGTATATGAACAAAGTTAGAAAACAGACTGGAAAAGGAAAGCAATGGTTTAATTGAAATGGTATGATATAGATGTTATCTTCTGTTTTTTTCAAACTTTCTTTAGGGTCTAACAGTGTTCTCTACTACATATTTTTATTTAGGTATAATTAACATACATTAATAGTGCTTTAACAATAAATATAAATCAAGTGTAATTTTTAGGAAAAAAAAAATCAATTTATATTACCTGTTCTGAGAATGTAGGTGTTGGAAACAGTATGGTAAAGTTGATGTAGCCACAGAAAGAAGTGAGAATGAGGCTCTTGTTCTTCAAGAAAGAAGTTTATTTATTATTTTTTTTTAAAGATTTTATTTATTCATCAGAGACACACACAAAGAGAGACAGAGACATAGGCAGAGGAAGAAGCAGGCTCCATGCAGGGAGGCCGATGCAGGACTCGATCCTGGGACTCCAGGATCATGCCCTGGGCTGAAGGCAGGCACTCAACCGCTGAGCCACCAGGCGTTCCAAGTAAGTTTATTCTTCTCACAGGTCCTAGAGGGGGGATAACTATGTGCCATGCAGAGCCACAAAGGAAGCACCAGGTATTTTTTTTTTTTTTTTTTTTTTATGATAGTCAGAGAGAGAGAGAGAGAGAGGCAGAGACATAGGCAGAGGGAGAAGCAGGCTCCATGCACCGGGAGCCCGACGTGGGATTCGATCCCAGGTCTCCAGGATCACGCCCTGGGCCAAAGGCAGGCGCCAAACCACTGCGCCACCCAGGGATCCCAGGAAGCACCAGGTATTGATGTCATCTGGTAGCAGAAGACAGGGGAGAGAGGAATGCTTGGATTTAGGCCTAGCTAGTTTGAATAATGCCAATGGGCTTTGGGCTATAGGGATGCTCTCTAGTTGCCTGGTACCTGGCCCCTGGGATGATTTCAGGCAGGATAAACACTGGCTTGGTGTGTTCCAGTTAGAGGACCATTGGAGATATAAACTAGAGACTTGCTGGCTGGCATTTGAAAGACATGCTCCCTGCTGAGCTCTCTGCTGTCTGTCTCTAAGAACAGAGTAGCCCTGGGAGAAGCAGGCTCTTGCCTACTGCCAATCTTTTTAAGCCTATTTAAAACATTATAAAATACAGAAAAAAATTTTTTTAAATGATTAATACAACACCTTCCAGGGAACTGCATTACCTTTTCAGATGTTGACCCAATATTTTCAAACCAAATAAGGAAGGATAATGTTTAGATACAAGGTAGGAAGATACTGCATTGAAGATATTGATGCAAGCATGTCACCTCAAAGCTGCACCTCAAAGTTCATTCCTAGATTAAAGACCATGGACAGTATTACTTAGATTAAATGTCCTCCATATTTAAAGGGATAGCATTACCCAAAGCAAGCGAAGTATACCAGTGAGGCAAAAGCTTTTGTAGGGTGTGGATATAAACTGCTTCTCAGAGGGACCAGCCGGCTTGACAAGTTTTTGTTTATAAACCCCAGGAGAATGCAAAAGGAAGTAATTGCTAGTGGGGTGGGAGAAGGAACATCCCTGTGTTTCACCAGCCTTTAGGAGAAAAGGGGGAGAATCATGCTCAGTTAACATTGTGAAAAAAGGTTGTGATGTTAGGGAGCTCAGGTTTTGGTTTCAAATGGACTTGGATTAGAATCCTGCACCGGCCACTCATTGGCTTCTTTGAACAAGTTAGTTAATGATAATAAATAACATCTATGAAGCATTAATGATGTGTTGTTGGGCACTGTTGTGTCTTATATGTATTAATTAGTTTAATCCCCACAACTATCTTATGCAATAGGTACTATATTTTCCATTATATGGATGCATAAACCGATGCACTGAATGGTTAAATCCATTGCACAAGATCAACACAGATTTATTAAATGAGGGAGCTGTTTCCAACAGAGCCAGCCATATAACTCATGTCCTTCTAGTCCATACTTTTTCCTGCTTAAGTTAAGCAGTACTGGTTTCTGAGCTCTAAGTGATACATGACAATGTTTTTCATGCATATTGTCACATGTGCATTAAGAATTTTGTGCCAATAAGTGGTAGATATCATTCATATTCAATGAATATAAGGAAGATTGTGAAATGAAGAGAAGATGGTTAACTGAGAAAGTATGAAACCTCACTGGAAATTGGTATATGAACTTTTTTTAAAAGTAATCTCAAAAAAAAAAAAAGTAATCTCTACACCCAATCTGGGGCTTGACCTTGAACTCCGAAAGCAAGAGTCACATGCTTCACTGACTGAGCCAGCCAGGTGTCCCTGGATTATGAATTTTTTTAAACAATTTCAAACTTACAAAAAAAATTATAAATATGGTTCTGACAGGTTTTTTTTTTTTTTTTTTGTCTTGAATCTTTTGAGGATGAATGCTGACTTGTTCAGCTTCAAATACTTTAGTGTGTATTTCCTACAAGGGATTTCTTAGTAATACAACCATCCAAATAAGAATATTAATATGATAGGATACTATATTAGCATATGGACACTACTGTCTTCTAGTTTCCATCCTATTTCTTTTCTTTTTTTTTTTTAAGATTTTATTCATTCATTCATGAGAGACACAGAGAAAGAGAGAGGCAGAGACACAGGCAGAGGGAGAAACAGGCTCCACACAGTCCCCAATGTGGGACTCGATCCTGGGTCTCCAGGATCACACCCTGGGCTGAAGGCGGCGCTAAACCACTGAACCACCCGGGCTGCCCAATGATAGGATACTATTGTTGAATCCTCAGACAACCTGTCAAGTTTCACCAATTTGTCCAATAATGTCCTTTGGGGTGAAAAGATCTTTGCATTTAGGGGTGCCTGACTGGCTTAATCTCATGAGTTTGAACCCTATTTGGATGTGGAGCCTACTTGGGAGAAAAAAAAAAAGATCTTTGCATTTATATTGCTCTGTCTCATTAGTCTCTCTCAGTTTGGGACAGTTCTTCACTCTTTCCTCAACTTCCTTGTCTTTGATATTTTTGAAGGTTGCTGGCCAATTATTTGGCATGTTGCTGGCATGTTCTTCCGTTTGAGTTTAACTGAGGTTTCTTTATGATTAGTTTCAGCTTATGAATCTTTGCCAGGAAAATCAAACACCAGCAATGCTGAGTTCTCATTACATCCAATCAGTTGGCACATGATTGTGATTTGTCTCATTGTTAATGGTGTTCACTTTGGTCATTCAAATGCCAGTTTCCCCATTTGTACAGTTATTCTTTTTTCCTTATTAGTATTTTATTAAAAGGTATTGTGAAACTAGGAAAATATTCCATTCCCCATCAGATTTTCAATTTCTTTATTTTTCTCTTTCACTTAATGGGTCTGCTTATCTATCTTTAATTGAGATGCATTTTACATACCATAAAATCACTCCTTTAGGGACGCCTGAGTGGCTCAGCAGTTGAGCATCTGTCTTCGGCTCAGGGCGTGATTCTGGTCTGGGAATCGAGTCCCCTATTCGGCTCCCTGCAAGGAGTTTGCTTCTTCCTCTGCCTATGACTCTGCCTCTCTGTGTCTCTCATGAATAAATAAATAAAATCTTTTTAAAAAACTCACCCTTTTTGGGGGGTGCCTGGGTGGCTCAGTCAGTTAAGTTTTCTGCATTCAGCTCAGGTCATGATCCTGGGTTCCTGGGATTGAGCCCTGCATTGGTTCCCTGCTCAGTAAGGAATCTGTTTCTCCCTCTTCCCTCTGCCCCTATGCTGGCTTGTGTTTTCTCTCTCTAAAATAAATAATAAAATCTTTTTAAAAATTCACTCTTTGGGATGCCTGGGTGGCTCAGTGGTGGAGTGTCTGCCTTTGGCTCAGGCTGTGATCCTAGGGTCCTGGGATCAAGTTCCACACCCAGCTGCCCTCAGGGAGCCTATTTCTTCCTCTGCCTATGTCTCTACCTCTCTGTCTCCCATGAATAAATAAATAAAATCTTTAAAAAATTCACTCTTTTAAAGTGTATAATTCAGCAGTTTTTAGTATACTCCTACAGTTGTACAACCATCACCCCTATCTAATTCCAGAACAATTATGCCATCCCCAAAACAAATCCATTAACATTCCACTCTTTCCTCTCCTCAGCCACTGGCAACCACTAATCTGACTTCTGTCTCTATGCATTCGCCAGTCCTGGACCTTTTATACAAATAGAATAAAATAAATGGCCAGTTTCTTTCACTTAGCATAATGTTTTCCAGGTTCCTCCATATTATAGCGTGTGTCAATACTTCATTTGTTTTTATTTGGTGACTGATATTCCAGTATATGTAACACACATATATATATGATATAGTATATCATATGTGTATACACCACATTTTGTTTACTCATTTATAAGGTGATAGACATTTGGGTTGTTTCTATTTGGGGCTATTGTGAATAAAGCTGCTATGAACATTCATGTACAAATTTTGTGTGGATGTAGGTTTTTAGTTCTCTTGGGCGTATATCTAAAAGAGGAATTGCTGGGTCATCTGGTAATTGTATTTTTTTTTTTTTAAGATTTAATTTACTTATTTAAGAAAGACAGTGAGAAAGAGGAAGCAAACATGAGAGGGCATGGGGGAGAGGGAGAGGGACAATCAGAGTCCCCGCTGGGCAGGGAGCCTGATGTGGGGCTGGACTCTAGGAAACCTGGGCCATAACTTAAGCTGAAGGCAGATGCTTAACTGACTGAGCCACTCAGGTGCCTCTGATAACTCTGTTTTTAATTTTTTTGAGGAACTGTCAAACTGTTTTCAAAAGTGGCTGTGCCATTTTATATGCCCACCAATAGTGAATGAGGTTTCAGTTTTTCCACACTCTTGCCAACAGTTTTTACTGTTTGTGTGTATATATATATATATATATTTTTTTTATTGTTATTATTACAGTTGATCCTTGAACAATTGAAGGGTTAGGGGCATTGACCTCCTGCCGTGCAGTCAAAAATCTACATATAGCTTTTGACTCCTCTTAACTACTTATAGCCTACTGTTGATTGGAAGCCTTATTGATAACATAAAGAGCCAATTAACACATATTCTGTAGGTTATATGTATTATACACTCCATTCTTACAATGAAGTAAGCTAGAGAAAAAAATATTTAGAAAATCATAAAGAGAAAATAGGGGTGTCTGACTGGCTCAGTTGGTAAAGCATGTGACTCATCATTATCTCAGGGTTATGAGTTCCAGGCCACATTGGGTGTAGAGCTTAAATTGAAAAAAGAAGAGAAAATACATTTATGGTATTCTACTGTATTTGTGGGGGAAAAATTCCACATGGGGCACCTGGGTGGCTCAGTCAGTTAAGCATTGGCTCAGGTTCTGATCTCAGGGTCCTGGGATTGAGCCTTGCTTCAGGTTTCCTGCTCAGTGGGGAGTCTGCTTCTCCCTCTCCCTCTGCTCCCTGCTCATCCTCTCTCTCTCTCTCTTTCTCTCTCTCTCTCACAAATAAATAATCTTTAAAATTAAAAAAAAAGAAAAGAGAAAAAAATCCATGTATAAGTGGGCTCATGCAGTTCAAACCTGTGTCGTTCAAGGGTCAAATATATAGCCATTTTAGTGGGTGTGAAGTAGTTCCTTGTGGTTTTATTGATATTTCCTTAATGACTAGTGATGGTGAGTATCTCTTTTCCCTGATCATCTCAAAGAGGCTCTTTTTGATCTTTCAAGTCTCAGAGTAAACGTCATCCCCTCATAGGAGCCTTTCTTGTTTTTCTACACAACATTCACTGAATCAGCCCTTAGCATCCTTCTGTAAATGTATCTAGTTCTTTCCCCTTTCTGCATGTTAGGTAAGAATGTATTTTCCTGCCCCCTTGACTTTGGGTGTGGCTGTATGACCTAATTTGACCAATAAAAGGTCAACAGAGGTGACGTGTCATTTCTGGGCAAACCATCTAAGAAGCCATTCGTTTGTTGCCATATCTCCTTCTCAGTGCTTCAGTGAGTAATTACAATAAGCAGCCCTCCCAACCTGATGATCCTGATGTTGTTTTGATGAATTTGGCAGTTCCTCAAAAATATAAATACAGAGTTAACATATCCAACAATTCCACTCATAGTACCCAAGAAAATTATGTCCACCTGAAAATTTGTTCATGTATGTTCACAGCAACATTATTCATAACAGCCAAAAAAGGGGGAAACAACCCAAATGTCCATCAACTGATGAACAAAATGTAACATATCCATACAATGCAGTATTATTCAGCCATATATAAAAGGATGGAGTACTGTACATGCTAAAACATGCTAAGAGAAAGGATCTAGTCACATATTATATAATTCCATGATGTGAATTGTCCAGAATAAGGAAATCCGGAGAGACAAAAAGTAGATTAGTGGTTGTCTACGGCTGGAGTGTGTGTGTGAAGATTAAGGATGATAGCTAAAGACCATGGGGTTTCTCTTGGGCTTTCACTTGATGAAAATGTTCTAAAATTGATTTTGGTGATGTTGTTTTATATGGGTGAAAAAGGTGGTATATGAATTACATCTCAATAAAGCTGTTACAAATATTGGGGTATTGATCTACTTCATAAGGCTATTGTGAGAATTAAATATATTAATGTGTAAAAATCATAGAATAATCTTTAAAATATAAGTGGTTAATAAGTTTTATTTTTTGTTATTATTTCTTTGAGACATCTGATGCCTTTTACTAAATCTTTCCTTTTTCAAAATCTTTATTTAATATTTTATTTATTAGAGAGAGAGAGAGAGCATGAGTAGAGGGGAAGGGCAGAGGGAGAGAGAAAAGCCAACAGGGATCCCAATGCTAAGCAGGGAGCCTGATGCAGCGGTCCATCCCAGGACTCTGGGATCATGACCTTTTTTTTTTTTTTAAAGTGCTTTTTTAAAAAAACCTATTTATTTATTTATTTTAAAAGATTTTATTTACCTATTCATAAGAGACACCGAGAGAGACAGAGACACAGGCAGAGAGAGAAGCAGGCTCCATGCAGGGAGCCCGACGTGGGACTTGATCCAGGGTCTCCAGGATCACGCCCTGGGCCAAAGGTGGCGCTAAACCTCTTGTCCACCAGGGCTGCCCTGGGATCATGACCTTAAGCCAAAGGCAGACACTTTTTTTTTTTTTTTTTCAAAGGCAGACACTTAAGCGACTGAGCCATTCAGGCACCATTTTACTATTTTATTTTATATTTTATATTATATTTAATTTTTTATTTTTTATTTTTTATTTTATTTATTTTATTATTTTCTTTCTTTATTTTTTATTTAGTAAGCAAGCAGGAGGAGGGGCAGAGGGACAGAGAGAGAAAGAATCCCAAGTAGGCTCCACACTCAGCTCAGAGCTGGATGTGGGGCTTGATCCCATGACCCTGAGATCATGACCAGAGCTGAAATCAAGAGATGGATACCCAACCCACTTAGCCACCCAAGGCACCCCCTTTCAATGTCTTTCTATAATGTAACTTCAATAGGTATTTGTTTCTTGCAATAAAATGATTTCTAACTAAGACCACCACCAAAAGCAAAACTATGCCACAACTAAAACTTGCTTTAAAAAAGACAAAGAAAAGGGATCCCTGGGTGGCGCAGCGGTTTGGCGCCTGCCTTTGGCCCAGGGCGCGATCCCGGATACCCGGGATCGAATCCCACGTCGGGCTCCCGGTGCATGGAGCCTGCTTCTCCCTCTGCCTGTGTCTCTGCCTCTCTCTCTCTCTCTGTGACTATCATGAATAAATAAATAAAATCTTTAAAAAAAAAAAAAAAAAAGACAAAGAAAGGGCAGCCCTGGTGGCGCAGCGGTTTGGTGCCGCCTGCAGCCTGGGGTGTGATCCTGGAGACTCGGGATCGGGTCCCACATTGGGCTCCCTGCATGGAGCCTGCTTCTCCCTCTGCCTGTGTCTCTGCCTCTCTCTCTCTGTGTCTATGAATAAATAAATAAAATCTTTAAAAAAAAAAAAAGATGAAGAAATCAAGGAGTAGAAACCAAAATGAGACAGATACAGGGTCAATACAATGGATTTGTACACATGCATACATCTTATTTGAATTCACAGAAGGAAGGGACAATGGATCAATTAGGATTAGATGCAGTTACATGTGACAACCAAACCAAACAATAGGGCTTTTTTTTTCTTTTAAAAGATTTTTTTTTATTTCATGAGAGACACACAGAGAGAGGCAGAGACACAGGCAGAGGGAGAAGCAGGCTCCTCGTGGAGAGCCCGATGTGGCACTCGATCCTGGAACTCCAGGATCACACCCTGAGCCAAAGGCAGACCTTACCAATGAGCCACCCAGGTATCCCTCAATAGGGCTTGAATAACCAGAAAATAATTAGGCTTCATTCATAAATGTAATCTAGGCCAGTAGTTCAAGACCTATATGACCTCTATGATCCATAAGAATAATGTAGCAGCTAGATAGCAGCTACAGTGGCAAGCCACTTTGCCCAAATTCCTTCCCACTTTGAATCTTTGCACTTGTTCTTTCTTCCCAGAAATCTTGCTTAGTGTCTCTTTCTCCATCTTCAGTTCTCAGCTTTGGGACAGAACTGACTTCCCTGAACACATGCCTCAGTCCCTCTTATCAACCTGCAGTCTTTCCTTCATCTGACTTATCACCTGTCTGTGCTGGTTCCACCACCTATTAAGGGTGTGACCTTGGGCAAATTCCTTTATCTCCCTATGCCTCATTTTCTTTACCTGTAAAATGGGGGATATAATAGCACCAACAGGAAGGTTAACACTTCAAAGTCATGAGAATGGTTACCTCTGGGGAGAGAGAAGGGAAAGAAATGGCAATATCTCCAGTCTTTGTTCCAGAACATAGGAAAATACTATGTTAGCAAACTGATCTTGAGTTGGTGCCACCATTGAGTAGTAGAATATTGTTCCATATTAATTACTAACATCCACTTTGACTCTCTGAGAATAAAATCAGTTGGAAATCCTACCTTTGAGTTGGGCGGGGAGACTTGGTTCTCCTAAACACAGCTAAAATCGTGGGGTTGATATCAGATCCCCAAGGAGGAAAAGAAGTCTTCTTTCTGTTTGTTTTTTTTTTTTTTTTAAGATTTTATTTATTTATTCATGAGAGAGACAGAAAGAGAGAGAGGCAGAGACACAGGCAGAGGGAGAATCAGGCTCCATGCAGGGAGCCCAATGCAGGACTTGGTCTCAGGACTCCAGGATTACACCCTGAGCTAAAGGCAGGCGCTAAACCACTAGGCCACCCAGTCATCCTAGAATTCAGTTTTATTTTTTTTTTTCTAAAGATTTTATTTATTTATTCATGAGAGACAGAGAGAGAGGCAGAGACACAGGCAGAGGGAGAAGCAGGCTCCTCACAGGGAGCCTGATGTGGGACTCAATCCCGGAACCCCAGGATCACACCCTGAGCCAAAGACAGACCCTCAACCACCTGGAAGTCTTCTTTCCAATCTGATCTTTTTAGACTTTGGTTTGGAGAGGAGAGCAGAAACCGGGTGGAGACGGTGAGGAGGAGGGTGGAAATGAAAGTCAAGATGGATTTTATACAAGTGCAGCAAATCTCCAAAACTCCCGACATCTTTGATCGCCAAGGATCTCACAAGACTTGCTTATTCTTTGGCAAGTTTGTCAAGGTTTCCAGATCCATCCAGATCTTATCAATTGCAAATCACATAGGGGAATTAAAGTGTGAAGACAGCCTGGATTTGGTACCATCTAATAAATATTTAACGAAGTTTCAGCCCATACAGCAACATTCACAGTGCAGGGAGATGCACAGCACCCATGGAATGTAGTCAGGTGGTACCAGGACTAAGGCAAGTATATTTAAGTCAATGCCAAATATGCCTTGTGCCATAACAAGTCCAAACAGATCCTTGTGGCATTCTGGGGAGGACAAGATCTTATCTGTAGGTGGTGAGAATCATGTTCAGGTTGCTAAAGGGAGCTGCTTTTCCAGGGAAGTTTTATTTCCTTGGAAACATTGCACAAGCCCTCCTGAGAGTAGATATTTCTTTAAAAATTGCCTTGCTCTGGTACATAATTGTACTATTTGTTTTATTCATATTGTGTTTTTTCCTTCAGATTGGAAAGAGTGGCAATGCTTTCTTCCCATTATTATAAATATATGGTTATAAATATATGGTTATATTATAACCTGATTATAAATATATGGTTAGGTTGTTTTTTTGTTTTTTAAATAAAGTATTGGGGAAAACTATAAAGAGGCAACTAAAAATCATCTATATTTTCACCTTCCAGACATACTTGTGGCAAACATTTTAGTGTATGTGCCTCTTGACTGTGACAAAAATTTCCTGTTACCCTCAACTGCCATTATCCACTTTTTCCTTAGCAGTAAATTCTACATTTTTAGTTGGGCATATGGCTGCTCAGAATAAAATCTACATTTGCCAGCCTCTTTGCAGGTAGGAGTATCCACAAACTAAGTCCTGGCCAATGAGATGGAAGCAGAAGTCATCTATGTGACTTCCTGGAAGTATGATTAAGGGGAGAATATGAGTTTTTCTTTCCCTCCCCCTTCCTTCATGCTTGCTGGAATGAGGCCTAATGGCTGGAGCTTCAGCAGCCATTGTGTTTTTTAAAGATTTTATTTATTTATTCATGATGGGGGGTGGGGGGTGGGCAGCGACATAGGCAGAGAGAAAAGCAGGCTTTACTTAAGGAGCCCGATGAAGGAATCAATCCCAGGACTCCGGGATCTTGCCCTGAGCCGAAGGCAAACGCTTAGCCACTGAGCCACCCAGGCGTCCCTCAGCAGCCATTCTGAACAGTGCAGTGGAAGCTATGTAATGGTGATGTGGAGCAAAAGGATGAAAGGAGTCTGGACACCCTATCTGCCTTTTTATCAAAAGAGAAATCAACTCTGAATCCCTTTGATTCAGTCTACATTCACCAAGTTTGGCAGTAAATCAAATGTCAACTCTTGGGGGGGGAGGGGCTCTTTCCCATCTCAGAATCATGCAAACGAAACAAGATAAAAACAACAACTAAAAAAAAAAACAAAAACAAAAACAAAAAACAAAAAAAACAAAACAACAACAAAAAAAACAACAACTCAGCTTCCTAAATACAAAAAAACTGGAAAAGGTCCTTTAGCATTCTGTTCAAGGATCATTGCTGATTTGCTCAGAGACCAAGTCCAAAATCATGTCCCATCTCAGTTAGATGGCTCTACTCTTAGCAACTAATTCCTTTGTGTCAAGTCTGTCCATGAGACCTGCTGCTTCCCAGGGTGTGACACAAGTGAGAGGTGTAGGTCTTGACTACAGAAACTCGACATCTTCTGTCCTTCCAGCCTTGTTGCAATGAATATGTTACTCTATGACTGCTCAACATTCTTGGGCTCCTTCCTTTTCCACTGTTTGGGAGCATCCTATCTCATCAATTAATGCCTAAGACTGAGACTAGATAATCAGTTTCTCAGAGGCACTGCAGCCAGACCTAGACTCTGCCAATCAGAAACTTCAGTGCCAGTCTCCCATAGGAAGCAGAGAGCCACCCTTACCAGCATGGCAGCAGAAACTCTCCATCTGGGCACCTGGGTGGTTCAGTGGTTGAGCATCTGCCTTTGGCTCATGTCCTGGGATCGAGTCCCTCAACCTCAACAGGCTCCCTTTGGGGAGCCTGCTTCTCCCTCTGCCTGTGGCCTGTGTCTCTGCCTCTCTCTCTCTCTCTGTGTCTCTCATGAATACATAGATAAAATCTTGAGGAAAAAAAAAAAAAAAAAGAAACTCTCAGGTTCAGAGGCAGTAATGGCCTCTGGTCTTGTGGTCAGAAGATAAATCACAATATCTGGAAGTAGCAGTGGCATCAATGGTGTCTCAACCAAAGGAGATCTGTAGAGTGATTTGGCCGTTGTTTCTGGATATAGCCTTCAGGTCTGGAGATTATCTTTCTATTTAATCCATTTAGAGGTAACTATATATAGACATGGAGACAGAGGGAGAACCAGAGAGGGAGAGATAGAGAGAGAGATTATAAGGAATTGACTCACACAATTATGGAGCCAGTAAATCCAAAATCTGTAGAGCCAACGTCCCACACTTTGAGTCTGAAGGCTGGGAGTTGCTGTAGAATCAAGAAGAGCTGATGTTCCAGCTCAATGAAGCCCATTAGATAAGAAGAATAACTTTCTTACTCAGTGAAGAGTTAGTCTTTTATTTTATTCAAGCCTTCAACTGCTTGGATAAGGCTCCCTCACTGTACAGAGGTCAATCTGCTTTACTCAATTTATTGACTTAAATGTTAATCTCCCTCTCTCTCTTTTTTTAAAAAAATATTTTATTTATTTATTTGAGGCAGAGTGAGAGAGCATGAGTGGCGTTGGGGGGGAGGGGCAGAGGGAAAGGGAGAAGCACACTCCCTGCTAAGCAGGGACCCTGATCTGAGGTTTGATCCCAGAACCCTGAGATCATGACCTGAGCTGAAGGCAGACATTTAACCAACTGAACCACCCCAGTGCCCCATCTCTCTCTTTTTAAAAAGATTTTATTTTTAAGTAATCTCTATATCCAACATGGGGCTCAAACTCACAACCCCAAGATAGTGAGTCACATGTTTCATCAACTGAGTCAGCCAAGTGCTCCTAAGTGTTACTCTCATCCAAAAACCCTCTCAGAGAAACACACAAGATAATGTTTGACCAAATATCTGGGCATCTTGTGGCCCAGTCAAGTTGATGTTAAACTTCACCATCACATTGACCAATAAAGAACTCTCTTTGGGATTGATTTAGTTGTCTGTATGCAACTTAAATAGCTTCCACCCCTTTCTCATGTTAGAGAATCTGTATCCCCACAGAGACATCAGGCCACATTCTTCTCATAATTTTGATGACAAATACCTCTTTTGCCTCTGGGTCATCTCAATGGGCCTGAGATTTAGTTTCCCCTTCTTTTAGCTGGTGAGTCCACAGCAGCAAAAAAGTACAAAATCCAATTATTTTCTTAATAACTCACCCATAAGATTTCACCATATCATACATGTTTTTTAAATTTTATTTATTTATTTTAGATTCTATTTATTTACTCATGAGAAACACAAAGAGAGGCAGGGACACAGGCAGAGGGAGAAGCAGGCTCTTTGCAGGGAGCCTAATGTAGGACTCGATCCTCGGGCCCTGCATCAGGTCCTGAGCTGAAAGCAAATGCTCAACCGCCGAGCCACCCAGGCATCCCACTGTACATGCTTTATAATCTGCTTTCTTTCTTTCTTTTTTTTTTAAAGTAAGGGTTTGAACTCATGACTCCAAGACCAAGATCTGAACTGAGATCAAGAGTCAGACACTTCACTGACTGAGCCACCCAAGCAGCCCTATAATCTGCCTTTAAAAAAAAAAAAAAAAAAAAAAAGATTTTTTTTTTCAATTTAAAGAGGGCAAGCAGGGTGAGGGGCAGAGGAAGAGAGAGAATCTCTAGCAGACTCTTCACTGAGTGTGATCGCAGACTCACAACCCTGAGATCATGACCTGAGCCAAAATCAAGTGCCAGATGCTCAACTGACTGAGCCACCCAGGCACCCCACTATACAAGTTATTTTAACAGAAAATGTAATGTAAAGAATTATTAGAGACACCAAATAGAGCAATCTTGAGAAAGAACAAAGTTGGAGGCATCATGCATCCTGATTTTAAACTATGTTACAAAGTATGGTGTGACATAAAAACAGACAGCTAGATGGATGGAACAGAATAGAGAGCCTAGAAATAAATCCAGGCATATTTGATCAATTAATGTATGACAAAAGAGCTAAGGATATACAATGGGGGAATCAACAGTCTCTTCAATAAATAATGTCAGGAAAAGAGGACAACGACATGCAAAAGAATGAAATTGGACTACTATCTCATGCCACACACATAAATTTACTCACAATGAATTAGGAATTGAATGTTTAAGACCTGAAACCATAAACTCCTAAAAGGAAACCCAGGCAGTAAGCTCCTTCACATTGGTCTTGGTGATGATTTTTTGGATTTGATACTAAAAGCAAAGGAGACAAAGGCAAAGATAAGCAAGTGAGACCATACCAATCTAGAAAGCTTCTGAGCAGCAAAGGAAACCATTGATAAAATGAAAAAGCAACCTACCGAATGGGAGAAAATATTTGCAAATTATATATCTGATAAGAGGTTAGTATCCAAAATACATAAAGAATTCATAAAACTCAATGGAAAAAAAAACCCCACAAACAGTCTGATTTAAAAATGGGCAGAGGAGGGATCCCTGGGTGGCGCAGCGGTTTGGCGCCTGCCTTTGGCCCAGGGCGCGATCCTGGAGACCCGGGATCGAATCCCACGTCGGGCTCCCGGTGCATGGAGCCTGTTTCTCCCTCTGCCTGTGTCTCTGCCTCTCTCTCTCTCTGTAACTATCATAAATAAATAAAAATTAAAAAAAAAAAATGGGCAGAGGATCTGAAGAGATATTTTTTCCAAAGAAGACACACAGATGGCCAACAGAGATACATGAAAGGGTGGTCAACATCACTAATCATCAGGAAAATGCAAATAAAAACCACAATGAGATATCACCTCACACGTGTTAGAATGGATTTTTAATTTTTTAAAAAGAAATATTCTTTTTTTTTAAAAGATTTTGTTTATTTATTCAGGAGAGACAGAGAGAGAGAGGCAGAGACATAGGCAGAGGGAGAAGCAGGCTCCCCATAGGTAGCCCGATGTGGGACTCGATCCCTGGACCCAAGGACCACACCCTGAGCCAAAGGCAGACGCTCAACCGCTGAGCCACCCAGGCATCCCTAGAATGGCTTTAATAGAAAAGACAAGAAAGGGGTACCTGGGTGGCTCAGTGGTTGAGTGTCTGCCTTTGGCTCAGGTCACGATCCTAGGGTCCTGTGATTGAGTCCTGCATTGGGCTCTCCACAGGAAGCCTGCTTCTCCCTCTGCCTATGTCTGCCTCTCTCTCTGTCTCTCATGAATAAATAAATAAAAATCTTTAAAAAAAGCAGAAAGTTCCTAATAAACCTTAAATGTTCTTACAAGAAAAACATGTAACTATGTGTAGTGATTGATGTTAACTGGATTTACAGTAGTGATCATTTCACAATGTATACAAACACAAAATCATTATGTTGTACACATGAAACTAATTTAATGTTATATGTCAATTATGTCTCAATAAAAAAAGAATTGTAGGGCAGCCCTGGCGGCTCAGCAGTTTAGCACTGCCTTCAGTCAAGGGTGTGATCCTGGGGTCCTGGGATAGGGCTTCTGCATGGAGCCTGTTTCCGCATTGGGCTTCCTGCATGGAGCCTGTTTCTCCCTCTGCCTGTGTCTCTGTCTGTCTCTCATGAATAATAAAATCTTAAAAAAAAAAAAATAGAATTGTAAACCAGGTGAATTAGCTACTTATTTCTAAGTAACAAATTACCCCCCCCCCCCAAAAAAAAAAAAAAAAACTCAGTGGCTTAAAATAAGCACCTGGAACCTTGCAGTTGGTAGGGGTGAGGATTTCAGAAGTGGTGTAGGCTACAGGGTTGTGGCTTAGGGTCTCCCATGAAATTGGGGTTACAATGTCAGCAGGGGCCACCATCATCTGAAGGCCTCACTGGGCCTTGATAATCTACTTTCAAGGTCTCTTCCTCACATGACAGAGGCCTCAGTTTCTTACTGGCTATTGCCAGAAGACATTCCTCATTACACGGGCCTTTGGATAGGCTGCTGGAGTGTCCTCAACACAGGGCAGCTAACTTCTCCCAGAACATATGATTTAAGAAAGTACTAAGTGTAGCCACTAAGTATTTTATGAACTTCAACAATGTCCCCACATTCTATTGTTTTGTTTTGTTTTTTTAAAGATTTTTTTTTTAATTTATTTATTCATAGAGACACAGAGAGAATGAGAGGCAGAGACACAGGCAGAGGATTGCCAGAAGACATTCCTCATTACACAGGCCTTTGGATAGGCTGCTGGAGTGTCCTCAACACAGGGCAGCTAACTTCTCCCAGAACATATGATTTAAGAAAGTACTAAGTGTAGCCACTAAGTATTTTATGAACTTCAACAATGTCCCCACATTCTATTGTTTTGTTTTGTTTTTTTAAAGATTTTTTTTTTAAATTTATTTATTCATAGAGACACAGAGAGAATGAGAGGCAGAGACACAGGCAGAGGTAGAAGCAGGCTCCACGCAGAGAGCCCGATGTGGGACTCGATCTCGGGGCCTGACGTGGGACTCGATCCAGGGTCTCCAGGATCACGCCCTGGGCTGCAGGCGGCACCAAACCGCTGCGCCACCAGGGCTGCCCCCCACATTCTATTGTTAAGCAAGTCACTAAGTATAGCCTATACTCAAGACAGGAATTCAGCTCTACCTCTTGAACGGAGGAAGTCAAAGATTTTGTGAACTTATTTAAAAAGTAACATACCGGGATCCCTGGGTGGCGCAGCGGTTTGGCGCCTGCCTTTGGCCCAGGGCGCGATCCCGGATACCCGGGATCGAATCCCATGTTGGGTTCCCGGTGCATGGAGCCTGCTTCTCCCTCTGCCTGTGTCTCTGCCTCCTCTCTCTCTCTGTGACTATCATAAATAAATAAAAATTAAAAAAAAAAAAAAAAAAGTAACATACCCCAAAAAAATAAAATAAATAAAAATAAAAAGTTACATACCAGGACAGCCCGGGTGGCTACGTGGTTTAGCACCGCCTTCAGCCCAGGGCCTGATCCTGGGGACCTGGGATGGAGTCCCACGTCCAATCCCTGCATGGAGCCTGCTTCTCCCTCTGCCTGGGGTCTCTACTTGCCTCTCTCTGTGTGTGTTTCATGAATAAATAAAATCTTTAAAAAAAAAGTAATATTCCAGGTGTTAATAACATAAAAGGCAAGAAGGGACACTAAGTAGTAATTGCATGGAGCAACCATGAGCTGGGGGGACGATGGAAAGAGGCTGGAAAACACCAAAGCTAATGAGTTTGAAAAGAGGGTCAATGCAGCAGAGAGGCACTAACCCACTGGTGTCTCTGAATCCAGAGGAAGTTCTCATGGGGGTGGGACTCCAGCTGTGGTGGAGGAGGCAGCACCACTCAGCTGTTGCTGGTGCTCTGAGCAGGTACTGTGAGTGTTAAAAAGAATAATAAGGGAGCACATGGGTGGCTCAGTGGTGAGGGTCTGCCTTCAGCTCAGGTTCTAATTCCAGGGTCCTGGGATTGATTCCCACATGGGGCTCCCTGCAGAGAGCCTGCTTCTCCCTCTGCCTATGTCTCTGCCTCTCTCTGTGTGTGTCTCTCATGAATAAATAAATAAAATCTTAAAAAAAAAAAAAAAAAGAATGATGAAAAACTGCAAACTAGAACCAGCTGGAAACTGGAATGGTCATTTCTAAGAAGAAGAATTGCTGTTGGAGTGACACCCGCAGGAGAATGTGCAGGAAACAGGAGCAGATCCCTTGTACCTCCTCCAGCCCTTTAGTCTCTCCCATAAGCCTCACAACTGCTGGATCCTAACTGGGAGGCAAAGCCCACATGCAGGTTTCCCTGTCTTCAAAAGCAGAGCATTCCTACTGTAAACTGAAATGTCTTAACATGAAGGAGCAATTACTGTTAATTTTTTTTAACTTAAAAAAATTTTTTTTAAATTTTTATTTGTTTATGATAGTCACAGAGAGAGAGAGAGAGAGAGAGAGGCAGAGACCCAGGCAGAGGGAGAAGCAGGCTCCATGCACCAGGAGCCTGACGTGGGATTCGATCCTGGGTCTCCAGGATCGCGCCCTGGGCAAAAGGCAGGCGCTAAACCGCTGTGCCACCCAGGGATCCCAATTACTGTTAATTTATATGAAAAATTTTTAAGTGTTCCAGAACCCCCCAAAATAACCTTTTAAGTTTTTCTGATCTTTATGATGCATCATCATAATGGATGCACAAAATAAACTGGGATAAAGTATAGATACTCAGAGATAAAATTCAAAGCTATGGTGGTTTGATGCAGAAATGCTGAACGTAGTTCCCAGGGAAGGAGCCTGGTGCGCTACTCTCGCTGCTAGGGTGCGCTGCCTCTGGCTGCAAATCAAATACTGAGAGCTCCTTTGCTTCTTGCCTTTTTTTTTTTTTCAAAAGCAAACATCCTCCTCTGATTTCTTTCGGTTAGTGCAAACAGGTAACTAATGCAGGTCTTTCATAAAAACAAAGTGGTATAACACAAACTTTCAAAAAGTAGGGATACCTGTATTTGTTTAAGTCACAGGGATACATACTCAATTAATAATAACTGATATTATCCAGTCCTTACTATATGCCAACTGCTGTTTTAAATCATGTAATCTAAAACTCTAAGAGGTGGGTGTTATTCTATTGCCCCTTTACAGGTGAGAAAACTGATGCACAGAGAAGGTAATTAGCCAAAGTCACACCTAGCAAGAGGTAGAGCCAGGATTTGAACCTAGGGAGCTAGTTCCACAAGCTGTGAACTCAACCATTCTGCTAACCTGCCTCGATAACAAATACTATCATCTTGCCAGGTAGTAGAATAAAACGTTGAATAAAAATGGACCCAGTCTTGGTCCTCATGGAGCTGATGATCTAGTGGAAAAGACCACTAATCAAGTCACAACAAATGAATGTAAAGTTGAAACTGTCTAGTGCTCCAAAGATTTGCACTGATCATGATAGATTTCTATTAAAAAAAAGAAAAAAAGAAGGAATTTGACCTACTTAAGGGTTGGGAGTAGAAACAGGGCCAGACCAAGGAGGGGCTGATTAGAGGCCAAGGAAGAGGAGGTTTGTCTTTTTCCTAAAAAACAACGGAAGTTAAAAAATAATAATAAAAATTAAAAACAAAAACAATGGAAGTTACTCAAAGATTTTCAATGGGGCAGTGGGGACAGGAATGGTGAACTAGGCTGGACCCTGAAAAGCTGGTTATAAGGCTACTCTTTTTTTTTTTTTAATTTTTAAAAATTGATTTATTCATGAGAGACACACAGAGAGAGGCAGAGACACAGGCAGAGAGAAAAGCAGGCTCCATGCAGGGAGCCCGACATGGGACTCGATCCCGGGTCTCCAGGATCACACCCTGGGCCAAAGGCGACACTAAACCGCTGAGCCATCTGGGTTGCCCATGAGGCTACTCTTTAGGTGAGATATGATGATGGTGGAGATGGGGAGAATTAGAAGGACCTTTGAGTTGGAGGTAATACTGAGAGGATATGAAGAATGGGAGGCTGGAGAGTGGGTATTGTTTTTTTTTTTTTTAATTTTTTAAATTTATTTATGATAGTCACACAGAGAGAGAGAGAGAGAGAGAGAGGGGGGGGCAGAGACACAGGCAGAGGGAGAAGCAGGCTCCATGCACCGGGAGCCCAACGTGGGATTCGATCCTCGGTCTCCAGGATCGTGCCTTGGGCCAAAGGCAGGCGCCAAACCGCTGCGCCACCCAGGGATCCCTGGAGAGTGGGTATTGAAGGAGATGGAGAAATCAAGTATGCATGGCTCCTTGAATGGTGTTGTCATCCATTAAATTGGGGAATGGGAAGAGATCTGACTAGACCAATATTTAGGCAGTAGAATAAGATAGATCTTGGATATTGATAGGATATCAGGTTCTAAAGGAGATAGAGAACTGAGTTTTCCAAGATATAATTTGGTATAGCTGTGCTATCAAAAGTGTTTGCCACTAGCCACAGGCAGCTATTTAACTTAATTAAAATTTAAAATGGAAAATTCAGTACACACATGGCTTGTGGCTACCATACTGGACAGGACAGATATGACATTTTAATTGTTGCAGAAAATTCCAATGGACAGCGCGCTGCTCTAACAATTGGCATTATTTGATGTTTTGTAGTAAACAAAGTCTGTTCATGTCCATCTTTGCCTTTAATCCAGTGCGATGTTGTTTTGTCTTGGTTTTCTAAGATTTCAAGTCAGTGCTCTAAACACTGACATCTACCAGGTGTTGTGCTGAGCTCTTAGTGTTTTTTTTCGTTTTTGTTTTTTTTTTTTAAGATTTTATTTATTTATTCATGAGAAACACAGAAAGAGGCAGAGACACAGGCAGAGAAAGAAGCAGGTTCCATGCAGGGAGCCTGACATGGGACTTAATCCTGGGTCTCCAGGATCCTGCCCAGGGCTGAAGGCCGCGCTAAACCGCTGAGCCACCCGGGCTCCCCTCTAAGACAATTTGATTCAAAATATGGACGTACCTAGTAACCGTTTGTAAACCGTTTATTCCCAATAAGATATGGAAGTTGAGAATAAGATTTTAGAAACTTTTCTAGCAAACTGGCATTGCTACAATATTTCATCATATTTCACATAAGTACCGTTTGCAGTGGATTGGAAATTTATTTTTAATTTATTTTTAAAAAGATTTTTAAGTAATCTTTATAACCAACTGGGGCTCAAATTCACAACCCTGAGATTAAGAGTCACATGCTTTACCAACTGAGCCAGCCAGGTGCCCCTGGATTAGAAATTTAAAATGTTAGTCCTTCATTATAGATGGTGAAATTGCAGCACTACTCTATGGCACAAGAGTTGGACATGATTCCTACCCTCCAGAGCTCAGGCAATGATGGGGTGGAGAGAAAGCTGACATAAGAGCTATTTGAGTTGAGCAAACATGGGTATCCAGACTTGATATACATCTGAAAATGATTCAAAAACACACAGAAGGAGGAGTGCTTGGGTGGCTCAGTTGGTTAGGTGTCTGCCTTCAGCTCAGGTCATGATCTCAGGGTCCTAGGATGGAGCCCTGCATTGGGCTCCTTGCTTGGCGAGGAGCCTGCTTCTCCCTCTGCCTGCCACTCCCCCTGCTTGTGTTCTCTCTCTGTCAAATAAGTAAAATCTTTTTAAATAATCACATAAGGACATTTATTCACTTGTTTATTCACCTGGCATTTACCGAGCGCTATGTGTCACGCACTATACTAAGAACCTGAGATACAGCAGTGAACAAGATAAAAACAAAGCCCTCACCCTTCTGGAGCTCACATCTAGTAAGACAGACTATATACAAGTTCACCAAATTAACTAATAAAATGATCTCAAAGAGTGCTAAATGCTAGGGGGCAGATAAGAGGGATGGGGTAGGGCCTGACTGCAAGGTGGGTGCTATTGGTTTATGGGGTGGTCAGGGCACTCTCTTTTTGAGCTGAAATCTGAGGATGGGCACGAGCCAGTCACAAACTGATTGAAGGGAGAGCATTTTGGGTAGTGGGAAGGGAATAGCTGGCACAAAGGTCCTTAGGTGGGAATAAGATTGGTTTGTGTGGGTAACACGGAGGCCAATATGACTGGAGTAGAGGGAACAAGGGGAGAGTAGTAGTAGCAGAAGCTGATGGGGTAGGGAAGAGCTAGATCATGCTGCTCAGAGTCGGGGTTTCATTCTAAGTGTATTGCAGTGTTCATGCAGGGGAGCAAGGCAGTATGATTTGGGTTGGTAAAAGATCTCTCAATTGTGTGAAGAATGGACTGAAGAGAGCCAAGAGTAGAATCAGGAAGACCAGTCTGCCACTGCAGAAATCCAGTCAATAAAGTGGTAAGTGGGGATGCCTGGGTGGCTCAGCAGTTGAGCATTTGCCTTTGGCTCAGGGTATGATCCCACGTCCTGGGATTGAGTCCCGCATCGGACCCCCAAAGGGGAGCCTGCTTATCCCTCTGCCTATGTCTCTGTCTCTCATGAATATATAAAATCTTAAAAAAAAAAGTGGCAGGTGTTCTTCATTTATAAGACTCAGTGCCTGAAGCCAGGGTATGAAGTTCACCCTCATCAGAACCACCATTAAAAGAAGCTACAACTAAAAAAAAAAAAAAAAAAAAAAGAGGGGGGGAGCCTCCTGGGTGGCTTGGTGGTTCAGTGTTTGCCTTCGGCTCAGGGCGTGATCCCACACAGGGAGCCTGCTTCTCCCTCTGCCTATGTCTCTGCCTCTTTGTGTATCTCTCATGAATAAATACATAAAATCTTAAAAAAAGGGATGTCTGGGTAGCTCAGCAGTTGAGTGTCTGTCTTTGGCTCAGGACTTGATCCCAGGGCCCCAGGATAGAGTCCCACATCGGGCTCCCCGCAGGGAGCCTGCTTCTCCCTCTGCCTATGTCTCTGCCTCTCTCTGTATCTTTCATGAATAGATAAATAAAATCTTTTTTTTTTTTATTTTTATTTATTTATGATAGTCACAGAGAGAGAGAGAGAGAGAGAGGCGCAGAGACACAAGCAGAGGGAGAAGCAGGCTCCATGCACCGGGAGCCCGACATGGGATTCGATCCTGGGTCTCCAGGATCGTGCCCTGGGCCAAAGGCAGGCACCAAACCGCTGCGCCACCCAGGGATCCCAGATAAATAAAATCTTAAAAAAAAAAAAAAAAAAGGAAAACAGCAAGTGTTGGCAAGGATGTGGAGAAACTGGAAGCCTTATACATTTCTAGTGGGAATGTTAAATGGTGTCGCCGTTGTGGAAAATAGTTTGGTGTTCCTCAAAAAGCTGAACATTAGAATTACCATTTTACCCAGCAATTTCACTGTTAAGTATATACCCCAAAGAGCTGAAAACAGACACTCAAATATATCCTTATACCTCACTGTTCCTTGCAGCAGTATTCACAATAGACATGAGGAGGAAGCAACCCAAGCGCCCTCCAGGGAAGAATGGATAAACAAAAAGTGTTGAGTACATGCAATAGCACATCATTCAGCCACTGTAAAGTCGTGACACAGGCCGTGACATGGATGACCCTGGAAAACACTGTCAAGGGAAATAAGCCAGGTACAAAAGGATAAATATTGTAGAGTTCAAGGTTTATGAAATATTGAGGATAGGCAAATTCATAGAGGCAGATGCTAGCTGAGAGGTTATCAGGACTGGGGAGAGAGGATAATGGGGACCTATTGGTTAATGGTTATAGAGTTCATTGGCATTCATGAAAAAGTTCTGGAAGCATACTGCAGTGATGGTTACACAACAGTGTGAGTGTATTTAATGCCACTGAACTGTACACTTGAAAATGGTAAAAATCACATGCACACAGGAGCAGACAGCTACCAAGATTGGGTTGTCTGGGAGAACTTCATCTTGAGGTTTAGGGAAAACGTTTCCTGAAGTTCCTCTTAGAGGAAGGAATCACGAGCTGCATTTACCAGCACGATTTCCACACTCAGAAAGGAGACGAAAAGTTCCTGGTAAGCGCTGGGACCTACTTTCCAGACTCTGGAACCACTGCCTGGGTTGTCGTCGCGGCTCCGTGACCTGGGGAAACCTCCCTGTGCCTCGGTCGCCCCATATATAAAATGTAGACAGTAAGGTGCCTTCCGCTAAGGTTGCTATGGGGATGAAATTACTTAATGCATGTAAAAATACCTTACTCAGTTACTTAACGCATGTAAAAGTACCTTAATCAGTTCTCGGCACGCAAAAACTTCTATAAAAGTGTCAGCTGCTCTTATTTTTTACTTTTTTTCTCTTTTTATGAAAATAAATGTTGACGGTGGAAAAAAAAAATCTAAGAAGAAAATAAAAATCACCCAGTGGCGACGACCCCTGCTAACCGTTTTTTGCCAGTTTCCTCCACGACTTTCGGTCGGTAAACACAGCCGCAGAGTCCCGGCGGCAAACCTCCTCCGCACGCGGCCGCCGAACCGAGACAAAGAAATTTACTCCATCACTCGAAACCACCTCCCAACTTGCCGCATGCGCACTCGGCGCTGGGGGGCGGGGGGGGCAGCGGGGGGGGAGCGAGGGGAGGGAGAGCCGCAGGTTCCGCCCCAAGCGGAAGTGATGTCGCTGGCACATGCGCAGTGACGACGAGGAGGCCGTCGGAAAGTAAGGGCCGGGCTGCGCGCGAGCTGCTTCCCGGAAGTGGCGCTGCGGCAGCATGCTCGAGGAGCTGGGGTTGATCGGGACCATAGGCGAAGATGACGACGTGCCGGGGCATCCTGAGTCTGACTCCGGGGACGAGGAGGAGGAGGTATGAGCCGCTCGGGGTTGGGGGCGCGGCGGCGTGCCGTCGGATATCCGTGACTGCCCCCCTTCCCCGTGATTCCTCGGGCCCCAGCCCCCAACTCCGCAGCATCCTGCTGCCAGCCCGGCGAGTGTCCCGCGAAGGTGACCCCAAGGTCTTCCTCAGCTTGTTCGCCGCTAGCTTTTCCTCCCCTCCGCGCCTGTGCCGGTAACATGCTGTGTCGTCTTGGCGAAGTCAGTACCGATTCACTGAACTGGTGTTGAATAGAGATCCGGGGGGCGAAGCCAGTCGTGGATCCTGATCAGGGGTTCGTTCCTTAAGCCAGTATTTACTGACGTGGAGGCCATCGGGTATGCAGGTGGAGGTGTCTGTAGGCTGCACCTACTGTTCAGCGTCTGGGACACAGCAGTGAGCAGGGTGCGCAAGGACAGCACTCCCCTGAAGCTTATCCTCGGTGGGAGCGTTACAGACATTCAGCAGTGTGGCAATTAAAAGGAACAGTATCATGAAAAATATGCTCACCCTACAAAAATCCAGCCTAGGTGTTTGCCCCACTGTGGCCTCATCTGCCTACAGACACCTCCACCCCGGCGTCCCATGGCCTCCACGAATCCAGCTTCACCAAAGCTGGACCCGGGTCTCTCTCACCTTCCCAGAGTGCTCCATCTGAAGCCAGAAACCTAAGCGGCATCCTTGGCAGCTTTTTCCTTCTCACTCTCCTCCAGTTTTGTGCAGGCTAGCTGGGGAATCTCTCTTTAACTTCTCCCCCTTTCCCCTAGCCCACCCTAGCCCAGGCCACTGCCACCCAGCATCCTAAGGTACCTGGGCTCCAGCCCTTTCTCTTGCCCTCACCCCAGTGTATTCTCTATCTGGCAACTAGAATGATCTTTTCCTTTCTCAAATGGAAAACTATCGTAAAAAAGGACTGGAGCAAAAATACGGCAAATGATGAAAAATCAAAATATGAAGTGCTGTACAGTTATCAATAGTTCAGCTAGTACCTGAGAAACGATATGTGATCATTACTAATAATAAACTTTAGGGTGAGAGTTCTTACCAGATTGTTTAACTTGAGTGAGGGGGAAAAAAGTCAGTGTAGCACTTTCTAGTCTCAGAAGGTCTCATTCAACTAGCCTTCCTTCCTTTCCTGTTTTTAGTTGTATGCGTTTTTGCCATTGTTTCCTAACGTAGTTGCATGGCCGAAAGAGAAAAGAGTCTGTATGATATTCTTTGAAACCTTTTGAAGATTTGCTTAAAGGCCTCCTGTGTGATAAGTTTTTGTACCTATTCCGTGTTTGTTCAGAATTCATGCTTTCTAGTGGTCTGTATAGGGTTGCCTATATATTCATGGGAATGAAGCTTGTTGATTGTGCTTTTCAGATTTTCTGCAGACGCTTATTTTTTTGTTTGCTTAATCGGTCACTTACTGAGAGATCCATATTTAAGTCTCCCACAACAATTGGAGGTTCCTGTTCTGTTTCTTTCTGACTTCAACACCATAGTCATCCTGTTTCTTCCTCTTCCCAGGGGCCCGTTGTGCTGGGCAGAAAGCAGAAAGCCTTGCAGAAGAACCGCAGTGCCGATTTCAACCCTGACTTCGTTTTCACTGAGAAGGAGGGGGCATATGATGGCAGCTGGGCCATGGCTGATGTCATGAGCCAGCTCAAGAAGAAGGTGAGAACAGACAGTGTGATAGGCAGTTCTAGGCCGTGGGCTGTTGAAGAGGTTGGACAGTTGGTTTCAGGATTTCACCTCACTGCTTTTTGCCATCTGCCTACATGCAGCAAATGCTGGAATTCTTGGAAATATATGGTGTAGTTTTGATGGAGTGGGGAAAAGCAGTCACAAATAACCCCAGTCTTGATGAAAACCAAAGTGTAAAATGTTACAACATAGATTTATTACAGACTAGTTACAAACACGTTAATTGATCTCCAGATATATTTTTTTAAATATTTATTTGAGAGAGAGTGAAAAAGCACGAGGGTGGGGTGAGGGGAGGGGCAAAGAGAGAGGGAAAAGCAGGGCCAGGGCCTTGGGATCATGACCCAAGCCAAAGACAGACACTTAACCCACTGAGCCACCCAGGTGCCCCTACAGATGATATTTTGAAATAATAAAAATATCTTATTTCCTTCATTGTAAGATGTCCATGACAGCTTTTCCTGGAGGAGGGGACTTCAATATATATATTAAGGGAGACCTTTCCTGATATTATACACACTAAAATGTGGGAAAAAAAGTTTTAGAGGAAATCAGATAATACTGGTCTGATAGTTTTAGAATACCAAACATTACATATAAATTGTTTGACTTAAAAATAATGGGCATAGCTATGTTAAAATGGTCTTTTTTTTTTAGGTGTTCCTTCCTGTTTCAAAAACTAGAGAGGGGGGATCCCTGGGTGGCTCAGCGGTTTCGCGCCTGCCTTTGGCCCAGGGCGCGATCCTGGAGTCCCAGGATCAAGTCCCGCGTCGGGCTCCTGGCATGGAGCCTGCTTCTCCCTCTGCCTCTGTCTCTGCCTCTTTCTATGTCTATCATAAATAAATAAAAATAAATCTTACAAAAAAAAAAAGACAAACACTAGAGAGGAACCTTGGTTACGTTAGTTTGTAACAAAACAGTCTAGCATGTACCCTTGGTAGAAGTGTTTTTGATTTGCCCCATGGATATTGTTATTCTGTCACTTGCCAGGTGATCTCATGTGGCCTCACTGTTTAGAGTCCCTGGTTCCCACCCAGCATAGCAAAAGCTGCCACAAATGTCACTGTCGCCTACCTGTTTGCCAAGATCCCATGTTTTCCTTTGAATCTGGTGAGCGATCTAGGAGATGCATCAACATTATTTTCTATTCTATGGGCCTCAAAGAGAAATACTGCCTGCTTAGAGCTATTTACTCCAGACTCTGTGGGTGGTTCTGATGAAAATAAACCAGCATTGCCTCTTCACGGTCACCTGGACAGGATTTCTTTCTTTTTTTTTTAGGATTTTATTTATTAAAAAAAAAAAAAAGATTTTATTTATTCATGAGAGACACAGAGATTGAGGCAGAGACACAGGCAGAGGGATATGCAGGCTCCCTGCAGGGAACCCATTGTGGGCCTCTATCCCAGGACCTTGGGATCATAATCTGAGCCGTAGGCAGATGTTTAACCACTGAGCCACCCAGACATCCCTGGACAGGATTTCTTTGTGATTTTTTTCCCCCCTTTCAGTATTTTTTCAGAGGATGCCAGAGGAATTTTCCTTTTTCAAGTTAATTATGAAGTGTTTGTTTTCCTGTGCCATGTTTTGATGAAAGTTCACTCCAGGTACACTGAATGAATGTTACATTTGTTCCCAGGTCCTGGCATATAGACCCCCTGTAACTAAAGACGTGGTCTTATAACACTTACAGTCCAGCAGGGTAGAAGATAAGTAATGACACAGTTAATTATAATTGTGGAAATACCGTGGCAGTTCAGGATGCTTTGAGCATATGTAAAGGAGGCCTGCCATTACTTTCTCTTTCTAAAGTTTTAGCGGTATCCAGCATTGCTACCTGAATCTGCTTTGATTTTAGAATTTAACCGATAGGCTCCATTTTGTCTGATTGATAAGGGGAAGTAGCATTCAGATATAAATGTGACATCTCTTGCTAATTATATTCTTCTAAATAGTAAACACTTTCTGAACTGAAATGTGGATGTTCCAGGTTCCAGGTAAAGATTTTTCACACCTGTTTGTTATGTTGTTTTATCGTTGTAGTGAATGATCTATTGTTTGGTTAATCTGTCCAAGGATAGACAAGCCTCTTCTATATTAACACTAGAGAACCAACCCTCACAGAAACCCTTGTCTCTTTCCCATATATGTTTCTTATTCATCTATTTTAATCTGCAGAGGGCAGCCACCACATTAGATGAGAAGATTGAGAAAGTTCGCAAGAAAAGGAAAACAGAGGTGAGAAAGCAAAGCAGGTACTGCCCTGCAGAAAGCCCCAAGCTTTGCCCTCCAAGTGGCCCCACCATTTTTCTTTCAGTCTGAATTGGAGTGCGGCGGTGCAGACAGGCTTCTCTGTATCTGTTGTTAATAATCACTGAGAGTCCACATAGCATTCTTCCCCGGCTGGAGAGCATAGTGTTGCTCTTCAGAGGTTCTGGATTTCTTGAAGTCTGTAGTTGCCTTGCTTTATTATATATTTTCTCCAGGATAAAGAAGCCAAGTCTGGGAAGTCCGAGGAGAAAGAAGCAAAGGAAGGCTCTGAACTGGAGGAGCAGGAAGACCATGAAGGGAAAGATGAGGAAGGTCCAGAAGATGAAGACTCAGAGACTGATTACTCGTCAGCTGATGAGAACATCCTCACCAAAGCAGGTGGGTGCTACAGAGGTGCTATCAGAAACAGAGGCAGGAGATTGGAAAGAGTCCTCCTTTCCTTTGTAGGATTTCCTATGTTCTGCTACATGGTCACATTTAAGATCTCCATATGGAACTCCTAGCTTCTCTTTCTCTTGGGCTTGTGTTAGGGTTGTTCTTCTTTGCAGGCAGACTGTACCCATATCGTCCTGCCCCATGTAGCTGCTGGCATCTCTAAGATTCAGACTTATTTGGGATGATAGGTCCCCCACATCCCACCTCAGATGGGCCCAGCCATGTAGCAGGTGCTCCATAAATATTTCTTGCAGAAATGAGTGCACATGCATGATGATATGTACAGTGGTTGAGAGCCTGGTTTCTGGAACTTTCCGAGCTTGCTGCACAGTGTCTTCACTGTCAAATGAGAATACTGACAGTAGCTCCCTCAAGCTGTTGTGTGGTTTTGGTGAGGTATCCACAGAAAGCACTTAGGACAGCGTCTCGCAGATTATAAATACTCAGTAAGTACAAGCCCTGTTTTTCTCCACAGATACACTCAAAGTAAAGGAGCGGAAGAAGAAGAAGAAAGGACAGGTGAGCATGAGCATGGAAAGCAGCATGCGACGTGTTTTTGCAACCTGACAGGATTTTAAGGCCAGTTATTTTCCTGGGTCCTGTTTTGCTGAATTCGCATTCTGTCTTTGATTTCCTCGTGTAGGAAACAGGAGGATTTTTTGAAGATGCATCTCAGTATGATGAAAACCTCTCATTCCAGGACATGAACCTTTCCCGCCCTCTTCTGAAGGTAGTGGCTTCTTTTGGCAACCATGGGATTATTGCAGTCACCCCTTAACTAGGCTCCCTGCCCAAACTGGGCTCTTTGCCTCCCTAAATTCTGTTGTCCACACAGCTGCCAGAGAACCCTCTTAAAAAGTTCTGATCTACTCTGGTGGTGTCTCCTAGCACTCATTCTGTTCTGGCCACATTGGCCTCCTCCCTGGCCCTTAAACAGGTGAGGCATTTTCTTCTTCAGGGCCTTCGCACTTATTGTCCCCTCTGCCTGGAATGTTTTTCCAGTAATATGGTTGGGGTGTTCCTCACCTCTTTCAGGGATCTACTCAGTATCCTCTGTTCAGTGAGACTTTCGCTGACCCTACTGTAAACTGTACTCATCTCTGGCACCCTTGACTGCTGTGGTTTTCTCCATACAGCACATGATGGTTTTTGGTCTTTTTTCTTCCCAGATTGTAAGATTGTCAAGAGCAGGGTTTTTATTTTTTTGGTTCACTGCTGTATCTCAATGCCTAGAACAGGTCTACCACATAGTTTGGAAACCTGATGTGTTTGTTTCATGCTGAGACAACTCCTCCCCTTCCTGTCTAACCCTGTCTTTTTTCTCTTCAGGCCATTACAGCCATGGGCTTCAAACAGCCCACCCCAATCCAGAAGGCATGCATACCTGTGGGTCTGTTGGGGAAGGATATCTGTGCCTGTGCAGCCACTGGGACAGGTAAAAAGGATAGTGACTTGGGAGAAGGGGAGAGGAGGAGGCAGGAGGAGGGTGTTGATTTACCCAAGGCCCACTTTGTTAAATATGCAAGTATAAATTATAATGCAATAACATTATATATTCTGTTAATTTATTTTTTAAAAATATTTTTATTTATTCATGAGAGACACAGAGAGAGAGAGAGAGAGGCAGAGACACAGGCAGAGAGAGAAGCACAGACACAGGCAGAGAGAGAAGCAGGCTCCATGCAGGGAGCCCAAAGTGGGACTCGATCCCAGGACTCCAGTATCATGCCCTGGGCCGAAGGCAGGCACCCAACTGCTGAGCCACCCAGGCGTCCCTATTAATTTCTTTTTTAAAAAACCTCAACATAGGGACGCCTGGGTGGCTCAATGGTTGAGCATCTGCCTTTGGCTCAGGACATGATCCTGGAGACCTGGGATTGAGTCCCACATCAGGCTGCCTGCATGGAGCCTGCTTCTCCCTCTGCCTGTATCTTTGCCTCTGTCTCTGTATCTCTCGTGAATAAATAAATACAAAATCTTAAAAAAAAATCTCAACATATATTTTCATATTTATTTTTATTTTTATTTTTTTTAAATTTTTATTTATTCATGATAGGCACACAGTGAGAGAGAGAGAGGCAGAGACACAGGCAGAGGGAGAAGCAGGCTCCATGCACCGGGAGCCTGACGTGGGATTCGATCCCGGATCTCCAGGATCGCGCCCTGGGCCAAAGGCAGGCACCAAACCGCTGCGCCATCCAGGGATCCCTATTTTCATATTTCTTTAAATGCTCTTCGCTTTTTAAAAATGGTTGTATAGTATTTTATTATGTAACTATTTCTATTCTATAATTAATTGTACTAATATACAATGTTGTGAATATTCCTTTCATAAAATCTTTACTCCTATGACTGGGGTTTATGTATAAATAAAGATGAACTTCATGAGACCCCCTGAAATCGGTGACCTGAAACTATCTGAATTGGATGTCTCTATGACCATGTCCTCTTCCTGCCATAATAGGAGTAAAGTGTCTTTTTTTTTTTTTTTTTTTTAATTTAAGGAGGGGGCAGAGAGGGAGCAGGAAAGAAAGAATCCTTATCAGACTCCCTGATGAGAGTAGACAGCCTAATGTGGGGCTTGATTCCATGACTTTGAGATCATGACCTGATCCAAAATCAAGTCAGACACCCAACCAACCAACCATCACCCAGGTGCCACAGTAGGAATAGATTTTGTGAAACAGATGTTCATCATGGTGTTGTATATGAGTACAGTTAATTATGGAGTAGAAAGTCACATGATAGAATATTATAAACCATTAAAAATTAAAGAATATTTAAAGAAGCAGGAATTTTTTTTTTTTAAGTAATCTCTACACCCAATGCTTAACTCAAACCTAAGCTCAAACTCACAACCCTAAGATCAAGAACTGCATGCTCTGTCAACTAAGCCAGCCATGTGCCTCTGTTATGGTTTTTCTGAAGGGAGATTACTGAACAGAATATATAGTGTTACTGTATTACATCTTTCATTTGTATGTTTCTATCTATTAAGAAAAATATTGGTAATACAGATACCATTATGTTCGTGTTTATTTCTGGTTGGCTGCATTGTGGATGATTTTTATTATTTTCATATTTCTTTGTACTTCTCAGAGTTTTTACATTGACCTTGTGGTTTTAAAAGCATAAGAAAAGCTTTAATGGAAAAAAAAACATTGCTTCATTTCCCCCTGAGCAGATATGTATGTTTTTTGGGTTCAAGTGAAAACTCAAACCTTGAAGGGACTGAAGCCCCTGTCACTGTTTCCTACTGCCTTTCCCTCCAGGTAAAACTGCTGCTTTTGCCCTGCCTGTCCTGGAGCGTCTGATCTACAAACCCCGCCAGTCTCCTGTCACCCGTGTGCTCGTGCTGGTTCCCACCCGAGAACTGGGCATCCAGGTGCACTCTGTCACCAAGCAGCTGGCTCAGTTCTGCAACATCACCACCTGCCTGGCCGTGGGTGAGTGTCTGGCAGCCCCTGGAAGACTGAAGTGGTGGAGGGTGGGTGTGCTCCACCATCTGAGGATAACAGTGCCAGGAAAGCCTTCCTGTGATTAAACTTACTGAAAAATCAGATGAGGTGTTTTCAGAGTAGAGAGTTGGGGGAGAGGAGAGGTTTAACAGTGATTTAACCAGCCGTAAAAAAAATGAAACTTCAAAATTCAGAGCAAAAAAATTTTCTTGGTACTGAACAAATTTAGAATGTCGCTTGTGTTGTGTATAAATAAAGAATCAGGTATCATCCGGGGCAGAATTTTTCTAATGATGTTCCACGATACTATTCTTTAACCTTCATGGAACCTCCCCATGCAGTGGGAAGGCAAAGGTGATGGAGAAGTGATTTGCTTTCATAGCTGCTTCTGTTGGTCCTGTGTGTCTGAATCCTTCTGTTCTGAAGTGCCTTCGTGTAATCTTTTTTTACACTTAGAACAGTTGTGATGAAATAATCTGTCTATCCCAATATCGTGTAAAATCTTCCTAAGCAGGGCCTCTGTGAGTCTTGTTCTCTGCTGTTTCCCCTGCATCTGGCATGGGATGTGGCAGGTGGCAGGGCCCAGTCCGTGCTGTTGAACAGCTGACTGAATCAGCCACCTGGCGGGGCTTTTCTCTGCAGGAGGCCTGGATGTGAAGTCTCAGGAAGCAGCTCTTAGAGCAGCGCCTGACATCCTCATTGCCACCCCAGGCCGGCTCATCGATCATCTCCACAACTGTCCTTCCTTCCACCTGAGCAGTATTGAGGTGCTCATCCTGGATGAGGCTGACAGGTATACCTGAAGTGGCAGGGCCCCCAGTGCTCTGGGGTCCTGTGGGCCACACCGTAGAAGAGAACCTGCCACTGCATTATTCTACATCAATCTTGCCATAGCCATTTGTATGATGCCAGTTCAGCAGCTCACACTTGGACCTCTGTTTATCATTGGTCTGGATTATCCTGCTTTTTTTCTGTCTTTGTAATGTGATGGTTAAGAGGGAGGGTAGATCCAATTCTGGCTCTGCCACCTCCTGAGATTTGGAAATATTATTTAGATTCTTTTTTTTTTTTAAGATTAAAAAATTTTTTAAGTAATCCCTACCCTCACTGTCTATAACACTTCCTCCTTTCCTTTCTCTGAGGTACTATGCCTCTCCAACCTCCTTCATTGTCACTTGAATGCTTCTGTGGTGTTTGTGTCCCTCCTCTCCCCTGGAACATATTTGTGAAGGGCTAGCTTTGTTGCTTGCTGCTCTGTGCCCAGGGTTGTGTCTAGTGTCTAGCACATGCTCAGTAAGTGTGGAATTAACTGATTCCCCCAGAGCAAATGAACCATTCTTGAGTCCTGACGGAGGTAAAGGAGATATTTTGAGCAAAGGGAACATGGTCTGATTTAGGTTTTAAGGGGAAAGGAATTATATTCTTTAAAAAATGTTAATGTCACAGACGACCAAGAAAGGTTGTGGACGTTTCCTATTAAGGAGATCAAGGAACAGGGATCCCTGGGTGGCGCAGCGGTTTGGCGCCTGCCTTTGGCCCAGGGCGCGATCCTGGAGACCCGGGATCGAATCCCACGTCGGGCTCCCGGTGCATGGGGCCTGCTTCTCCCTCTGCCTGTGTCTCTGCCTCTCTCTCTCTCTCTGACTATCATAAATAAATTTTAAAAAAAATTAAAAAAAAAAGGAGATCAAGGAACATGATAACGAAATGCAGTTGGTCAGCTGAACAAATTGCAGTCAAAGTAAACCTACTGAGTAATATTACCTACAAGGAGAAAAAGCTTCCTTTATAGTGAAGAGAATTGGTAGATACCACCTTACCATGTGCTCAAACTCAGTTCAGTGGAACTGGGCCAAACGGATGGTCTCCATCTCCTGATACAACTGCACCTCTGCACGTTCTTATGAATCCTTTCCCTGGAAAATAAGCAGACAGGATGTGGAAAAGATTGAGGAGACTTCTCTAGCTCAAGGGGGACTAAAGCATAGGAATTTTGGTTTCCTGGATTAAAACAAAATTTAGCTATAAGATGACATTTTGGGGATAGTTAGGGATATTTGAATTTGGACTTGTACTTCAAGTATTACTCAGACACTTAAATGTTTTGAGTGTGATGATGTGGTTATGTAGAAGGTGTGCTGAGGGCAGCCCAGGTGGCTCAGCGGTTTAGCACCGCCTTCAGCCCAGGGCATGATCCTGGAGACCCCGGATCGAATTGCACTTTGGGCTCCCTGCATGGAGCCTGATTCTCCCTCTGCCTGTGTCTCTGCCTCTCTCTCTCTCTCTCTGTGGTCTTTCATGAATAAATAAATAAAATCTTAAAAAAAAAAAAAAGTTTACAAGGTGTGCTGAAATAGGGGTAAGGTGTTGTGATGTTTGCAACTTATTTGTATATAGTTTAGCAAAAGAAAAAAAAAAAAAAGATACAGGAAATGTGGCCAAATGCTAGTTTCTGATGAATCTTGGTGGAAGGGTAAACTACAATATTAACACATAAATAAATAAATGAGCCTGAGACATAACCAGTTACAACATCAGAACTTCGGCTTGTCTCATGTTTTCTGCCTATGATTGTGACAGATGCAAGCTCAGTCCATTTCTCTTGATTCCCTCTCCCTGCTCGTCAGGATGCTGGATGAGTACTTTGAAGAACAGATGAAGGAGATCATCCGGATGTGTTCCCACCACCGCCAGACCATGCTCTTCTCAGCCACCATGACAGATGAGGTGGGCCACAGGAATTCTGCTTGGTGGGGTGAATGAATGGAGGGATGCAGAGGACCCAGGCTGGGCTGCAGGGGGTGATCTAGGGCAAGTATGGCTTGCCTCCACCCCCACTCCGTACCGTCTCCTGGCAGGCCAGTGAGCAGCATCCTGTGTTTGTGCTGGGCAGGTAAAAGATCTGGCTTCTGTTTCCTTGAAGAATCCTGTCCGAATATTTGTGAATAGCAACACAGATGTGGCCCCGTTCCTGCGGCAGGAGTTTGTCCGGATCCGGCCGAATCGGGAAGGGGACCGGGAAGCCATTGTGGCAGGTGAAAGCCCAGGGAGGGACTGGGCAGGGGCCTGCTGGACTCCCTTGGCCTCATGGATGGCCCACTCAAGTGGCTGGGTGTTGCCTGGTACCTCTTCTGTCAGGCTCCCCTGACGTGTTGCGTGGTACTGCCGTTAATGTACTCTGCCACTTTGGCCATTTCTTCTGTCTGCTTATCTCCCTACCATTGTCCAGTCCTCCTTAGGTCCTGCTGAATGCCCAGCCACTTCCCCCTCTTGCATTTGGTTCAAGCTGCTGCCTTTCCTGCCTGAATACTGCAGTGGCCTTGTACTTGGCTCTTCTCCCACTCTTGTCCTTGGTAACCAGTTGTTCACACTACAGATCATTGAAAACGATCATTTACAAGTGAACATTCACTCATGTTACCTTTCCATTTACTGTCGAGTGTCTCCCATTGTTCTCAGACCACAGTCCACACTCCCCAGTGAGTCCTGTACAGCCCTCTGGGACCTGGCCCCTGCCTGCCTGGAGTCTTCAGCTTTGGTGCCCTGCCATACTCTCCTGTTTATATTGTCTCAGACCTACCAAGCTTGTCCTGCCTCGGGGCCTTCACATTTGCTCCTTCCTCTGCCTGAAATCTTCCCCCAAATCTTGTGAGTGAGCCTGCTCTGTCATTCAGCCTAACATGTCTTTAGAGAGGCCATCTCTAAAGCTGCCTCCCCATCTTCCCTTCACTGTCTCACAGCATTTATCACCCTTGGGAATTGGGAATTGGCTTGTCTTCTCTGCCCTGGAATGTGAGCCTTAAAAGGCAGGGACCTTGCCTATCTCCCCCAGTGCCAGGCATAGTAGCCACTTCACAGGTGGGGAGGGAATATGTACTGGAGGTGACTTCCAGCTCACTCTTCTCTCCCCTCTAGCTCTTCTGACAAGAACCTTCACTGACCATGTGATGCTGTTCACCCAGACCAAGAAGCAGGCCCACCGCATGCACATCCTTCTGGGGCTCATGGGGCTGCAGGTTGGCGAGCTCCATGGCAACCTGTCCCAGACGCAGCGGCTAGAGGCCCTCCGGTAAACTTCAGGGTGCTGAGGCTCCCACCCATCCTTCAGAGAGGGCTCCCCTCATTGGGAGGGAAGATACCACTCAGAGGTTATGTTAGAGCAATTGCAGGGGATGCAGATGGTGGTTCCCCACTTTAAAGATTTTAGTCCCAGCTGCTATAAGTTTATGTCTTAGGTACCTTCAGAATTCCTCGTAGTCTTGCAGAAGATGACACTCATGCCCCAGGGCTCGAGTATTGGAGCCACTGAGTGGGGCCGTAGCAAGAAATTCTGACTTGGGAAGACACAGCACATGTTCTGTTCTCTGTAGCTTTTCCAGAGCAAGGGACATACCTAGGGTGATGGAACGAGATTAGAAATCAAAGCCAGCTACTATTTCCTGAGCATTTACTTGGCAGAGTCCTGTGTTTTCCATGTTTTCTTGTTTAATTCTCATGGAATAGAGTCCTGCTGGTAGACCAGGAGGGACCTTTTAGAATTCTCCATCTATCTGCATTCATCATAGGCAGCTGAAAGATTTTTGTTTTTTGTTTTTTTAAGGAAAGGCTGCTTTGAATGCTGAGACATTTGCATAGACTACTCCCTTCCATCTAGCTCTGTGGTTCCTGAACTTTCATATTTGTAGGAGTTGAGGCTGAAGTAGTATAAACCAAACTGTGTTTGTCCTACAAACATTACAGGATGTTTAAGGTGTTGTGTAGCTATTAGATGGTCTGATGTTTAGGATCTCATTTAGATTATCACTATGACAATCTGTACGCTCCTGCTTGACTCCACAAGGATTTGTGTTTTCTCTGCTGGCTCAGGCTCCTACGGAGCATTTTTGGGGTTGAGTACCCAGGTGAACATCTGTTTGTGGCTATTTCCAGGCGCTTTAAGGACGAACAGATTGACATCCTTGTGGCCACAGATGTGGCAGCCCGTGGACTTGACATTGAAGGGGTCAAAACGGTGAGCAGCCCATCTTCCTTGAACTTTTGGTGGGAGTCTTTTTGCCTTCTTGTGTCCATGTCCCTGCAACTCCCAGGTCTGACTTTGACCTTCTAGGTAATTAACTTCACGATGCCCAACACCATCAAGCATTATGTCCACCGGGTGGGGCGAACAGCTCGGGCTGGTAGGGCTGGGCGCTCGGTGTCTCTGGTGGGAGAAGAGGAGCGGAAGATGCTGAAGGAGATCGTAAAAGCCGCCAAAGCCCCTGTTAAGGCCCGGATACTTCCCCAGGGTGAGCAGGCACATTGCAGCAGCTCTGAGTGGTTGGGGTGGGACAGAGCCAGGAGCAGAGGGTGATAGGTTGGAGTAGTCAGGAGCTGGATTTGAACTCCAGTCTTGCCACTTCCTTGCTTAGTGTCCCTGGGTCGGTCTCACCATGCCCCTGTGGTCTTCAGTCTCTCTCTGTGTGAGAGGGAACGGTGACAGACTTGTGTCTCAAGTGCTCCACTCACAGATTATTTTCCAACCTTTGGGAAGAGAAGGCTTCTTCTGAGGCAAAATCCCTATTAATCACCACCCCCTTCCTTTCAGTAGAGGGCAGAAGTCAGCGTTTACTTGTTTTAGATATCTTTCATTCATTTTCCTCTCATCTGTAGGGGTCCTTTAAAGCACATCTTTTTTAAAAATTGTTTTTTATAATTATAAAAATAATATATATCCAGTATTAGTGATTAGTAAATGAAAGCCAAAATATAATTGCATGTGGGAGAGCTCACCACTGTTAGCATTTATGCACATATATCCTTTGAGATCTTTATTCTGTTCATAAATATCTTTTTTCTTTTTTTTTTTTTCATTTTTACTTAATTCATTCCATCAGCTAACTACCAAGTGCCCAGTACTGTTTATTCTATCCTAGGTATTAGGGATATAGCAGGAAGCAAAACAACTGAGACTCTGGTGGAAAAAAGACAATAAAGGTAGTAGATGTGATCCAGAATGACAGGAGGAGAGACGCTGCTTTCAAAAGCTGTATAGGAAAGGCCTCTGAACAGATGGCACTTGAGCTGAGTCCTGGATAAGAATGAGGCAGCCGTGAGTGGTCTGCAGACAGAGTGTGCCAAGCAGAGAAAACCAGGGCAAGGCCTCTGAGGCAGGAGCAGACGTGGTGTGTGAGTCAAAGTGAAGGAAGAGCCAGGGAGGGCTCAGGGCATGGTGAGCAAGGCAGAGATAGAGGCTCAGAAAGGTAGGCAGGGGCCACACTTAGGAGTTTAGAATTTATTCCAAGAGCAGCAGGCTCTTTGGGTGGGATAGGGTGGGAGGTGTTGTGAAGCAGATAAGTCATCCACAAAAAACCCCAAATTTTCTGTTGTCACTAAATATACATCTATATTATTCTTATCAGTCACACAAAGTTTATCCTAATTTAAAAAAATTGTTCTCTTCCCTTGAGATGTCATCCTTAAATTCCGGGACAAGATTGAGAAGATGGAGAAGGATGTGTATGCAGTTCTGCAGCTAGAGGCCGAGGAAAAAGAGCTGCAGCAGTCAGAAGCCCAGGTGGGGCTGCACGGAGGGCTAGGGCCCACCGGGCTGGTCTGGAAGCAGGCCGCACAGTGCCTGCCAGTTCTGCCCTGCCAAAGTGTGGTGTCCACACCAGGCATGTCCTCAGAGCCTCAGACCTTTGTAGGCAGTGCCTTCCTGCAGCTGTCAGGTTACATATTATCAGATGGAGCTGATCTTTTGCTGTCTCCACAGATCAACACAGCAAAACGGCTCCTTGAGAGAGAGAAGGGGAAAGAGGCCTCAAACCATGAGCCTGAGAGAAGCTGGTTCCAGACCAAGGAAGAGAGGAAGAAGGAAAAAAGTATGTTGGAGAGGTCCCTCAAAAAACTGAACACACAATTCTCATAGAACCCAGTAAGGGCACGCTAGGTCTGTTCCCAGAAAAAAACAGAATAGGGACTCAGATGCGCACTTGTATGCCAGTGACCACTGAAGCATTATTCATAGTAGCCAAGGGATGGAAGTGACCCCTGTCAGTAGATGAATGGATCAACAAAATGTGGCATGCACATATTATAGAATATGGTTTAGCCATGATGAAGTTGATACGTGCTGCAAGCCTGAACCAAAATGAAGTGATCCAGACACAAGCAGACAAGTATTTATGATTCTATTTATTTATTTATTTATTTTTTTTTATGATAGTCACAGAGAGAGAGAGAGGCAGAGACACAGGCAGAGGGAGAAGCAGGCTCCATGCACCGGGAGCCCGATGTGGGACTCGATCCTGGGTCTCCAGGATCGCGCCCTGGGCCAAAGGCAGGTGCCAAACTGCTGGGCCACCCAGGGATCCCTATGATTCTATTTAAATGAGGCAAATCTATTGATGCAGAAATTAGAATAGAGATTACCAGGGGTTGTGGGGAGAGAGTTAGGAATGGTTACAGAGCTGCTGTTTGGGGATGATGAAGTTGTTACAGAAACTGGTCACGGTGATGGTTGTGCAATATTGTGCATGTAATTAATGCTCTTGAATTGTGTACTTAAGAATGGGTATGGGGCTCCTGGGTGGTGTGGTCAGGTAAATGCCCAAATCTCGTTTTAGGCTCAGGACATGATCTCAAGGGCAGCCCCAGTGGCGTAGCGGTTTAGCGCCGCCCTGCAGCCCTTGGCCTGGTCCTGGAGACCTGGGATCGAGTCCCACATCAGGCTCCTGCATGAGCCTGCTTCTCCCTCCTCCTGTGTCTCTGCCTCTCTCTCTCTCTCTCTCTCTCTCTCTCTCTGTCTATCATAAATAAATAAATAAATAAAATCTTAAAAAAAAAAAAAAGACATGATCTCAAGGTCATGGGATTGAGCCCAGCATCAGGTTCCACACTTAGCATTGAGCATGCTTTAGACTGTCCCTGCCTCTGCCCCACCCCTGTGTGTGCCCACATTTCCTCTCTCAAATAAATAAATATAAAAAAGAATTGATAAAATGGCAAATTTTATGTTCTATTTTGCCACAATTTAAAAAGAAGTAGGTCAGGAAAATATATGTGTATTCTTTGCCTTCCCCACCTCCCTCTTATCACACAAATTCACATTTTTCTACACTTTTTTTCCCAGTTAATTTTGTAGTTTAGATTTTATACAGGCACATACAGTAGCTGCCTTTTTTTTTTTAAAATGGCTGCATGGTTTTCCATCATGTGGATAGATTATAATATATTTAATTAATTCCCTGTTGAGGGACATTGAAATTGTTTGTAATCTTTTGCTATTTTATTTTATTTTATTTTTTATTTATTTATGATAGAGAGAGAAAGAGAGAGAGAGGGGCAGAGGGAGAAGCAGGCTCCATGCACCGGGAGCCCGACGTGGGATTCGATCCCGGGTCTCCAGGATCGCACCCTGGGCCAAAGGCAGGCGCTAAACCGCTGCGCTACTCAGGGATCCCTCTTTTGCTATTTTAAACATGTAGTGAGTAACTGTACAAATGTCCTTTCACAATTAAGCAAATGTATTTGATTTGCAGGAAAATCCTTGAAAGTGAAATTATAGGTCAGAGGATATGTGGATTTATTATTTTGTTAGGGAGTGCAAAATTACCCTCCAATAAGGTTGTACCAGCCATTTAAGAAATACTGCCTGTGGGCAGCCCCGATGGTCCAGCAGTTTGGTGCCGCCTTCAGCCCAGGGTGTGATCCTGGAGTCCCGGGATCAAGTCCCACGTGAGGCTCTCTGCATGGAGCCTGCTTCTTCCTCTGCCTGTGTCTGCCTCTCCCTCTCTCTGTCATGATTAAAAAACTAAAATCTTAAAAAAAAAAAAAAAAAAATACTGCCTGTATCTGATGGAACAAAAAGGGTGCATACGTGAAATTTCTGTATTAAACATAGTTATAACTCTATGGCAGGAAGGTCTGAGAGTGTAAGTGAACCAAATCATCTTTCACAGCAGGAGGTAGATAACAAATATTTCAAATGGATTAATCAAGAAATAGTGAAATTGAGAAATAGAAATGTCAGTAAGATGGAGGTAACCACCAGCAGAGGATGTGATTTGTTGCTTCTCATTTGTGGAGATCTCATGTACTAATTTCAAATATGGTCTACTTCATTTAAAAAAAAGGTATAAAATGGTACCTGAAATCTTTTACTCTCTCCTCATCCTAGTTGCCAAAGCTCTGCAGGAGTTTGACTTGGCCTTAAGAGGAAAGAAGAAGAGAAAGAAGTTTATGAAGGATGCCAAGAAAAAGGGGGAGATGACAGTGAGTGGCTTTCCCTCTGGAGCTGGGTACCTGTCCAGTGGCTTGGGTCAGGTCTTCTTGGTCTGCTGAATACTCACATCATCCTTTTTTCCAGGCAGAGGAAAGGTCCCAGTTTGAAATCCTCAAGGCACAGATGTTTGCTGAGCGGCTGGCCAAGAGGAATCGCAGAGCCAAGAGGGCCCGAGCAATGCCTGAGGAGGAGCCAGCAAGAGGCCCCGGTAGGCAGATGGGGAGCCAATGGGAGCTGGTAGGAAGGTTCTCCCTGAAACTTCTTGTTTGCTTGTGGTTAGAGAGAAAACTCAATAGTAAGAGCCCATATTGAGTAATGAGTGTGTACCAGTACAGACAGCTGTTTTGGGGTTCTCAAGTGGTGAAGTGACCCCACGGTTAGTGGGGAAAGCTAGGATCTGGAACCTAGGCCTTTCTGACTGTGGAGCCTAGTCTTACAAACTGCTCTTTGGAAGAGTGGGTCAGGGTAGAAAGAAGTCAAGTTGGTCTTCAGCCCGTTTCACGTTTCAGTTGTTTTCGCTTTGGGACTCTGCAGTCATCCTTTGGAGTGGTTCATCACACCTGCCACTTCTGAATTCATCCCTTTTCTGCTAGGATCCAATGTCTTGTTTCCATGTCAGTAAATTATCAGGCCAGAGCATCCACTGAACCCGAAACCATTACCCTGAGCTTACAGATAGGATTTAGGAGCTTGGCCCAAAGAGGACGTATCTAACTCTTTCTTTTTGTGCACAGCCAAGAAACAAAAGCAGGTGAATAAATCTGTATTTGATGAAGAACTTACCAACACAAGCAGGAAGGCCCTGAAACAGTATCGAGCTGGGTAGGATTTTAAGTCATCATGGGGCTCTTTGTATTTTGATCAAAGCTGTATACCTTCTTCCTCCTTCTGCACTTTCAATTCTCATATACTTGTAGCTTTATAATTTTAAGGGTTCCTGTCTGACCCCTTACCCCCAGCTAAGCCCATCTCTGGATCCCAGGGTGAGAATACGAGGAGAGTGTTCAGGCCCTCCTGCCTTGGAGGTGAAATGGTACATTTTGATTCAGAAATAGACCTTTCCCTCAGGAAAGCTAGAATGGCAAAAGATCCTGAGTTACTCTTGAATGTGTTACACCTCCTACTGCCCGCAACATCTGGGCTGGGGTTAGGGTGGGGCTAGACAATGCTTCTAGTCTTTTTTTAGGGCTGGGCCCTGACTTCCACAATCTCCTATTATCAGGTGGAAACACCAGACTTAGAACTTATGGCCCTGAAGAGGGTACCTCAGTGATGCTCCTGCTTCATATGGGAGCTGGGTGGGGGTGGCAGGGGGACATTGTCCATCTAGCTGTCATTTCAGTGTCTCATCTTTTCACCTGCAGCCCCTCTTTTGAAGAAAGGAAACAGTTGGGCCTGCCCCACCAGAGACGAGGAGGAAACTTTAAGTCTAAATCCAGGTAATGTTTGCCATTTTGCAGGACCTAAGATTGTGCCTGTTTGGGATTGGATCTTTCATGGGAAAGTTCCTCCTTCCTCTTCCTGGCTTCAGGAGTTGGTCTTTACTCTGTGTATTCTCTTCATAGGTACAAGAGAAAGAAGTAGCTGTGGTGGCCTGAAGTTTGTGGGGCAGCCCTTAGATCCCTTCCTTGTGGGAAGTCATCCTGGCTTGGTCTCTTCCATTTGTAAAAAAAAAAAAAAAAAAAAAAAAAAAAAAAAAAATTTAATGTAAAGTCTATGTCATTTGTGCATTAAAAAAAAAAGAGCATCAGGCTCCGCACTTAGCATTGGTTAGGGAGTGGTGGTGGTATGCGGAATTAATCCCTAAGCATCCTAAGCATCCCTGTGAGTCAGCCAAGGCTCACTTCTTGCTGATTAACTTTCATATGAAGAAGATAACAAATGGGGAGTGCCTGGCAGGCTCAGAGAGGCATCTGATCTTGGGGTTGAGTTGTTTGAGCCCCATGTTGGGTATAGGGATTATATAAATGAAACTAAAACAAACAAAAAAAAACCCCAACCAAATGGAAGTATATTTTGGGAGGGAGAATAGACCAATCTGAATTGTGTATTTTATTCCTCTCTTCCCTCAACAGCAGTCTACCCCATCTACTACCAGTGCATCTTTATGCTTGGATATGGAGGAAGTTCTTGCTAGAAGTTCTTTTAATGCCCGTCCTAGAACTGAAAGGTATCCTCCACAGCATCAGCCATGGACCAGACATTCTGGTACTGTGTACTGTGTGCTGTCTCATTAAATTCACTACCCCCTGTGGGAGAGGTAGTCATTCCCATTTTGCAGATAAAGAAACAGAGGCTTGGAGAAAGATGGTGTTAACTTTCCAAGGTTACACTGTTGGGAGTTCAAGTTTTCGAAACCAGGGTCTAAACCTGTACTCTGACCAACTGTGCTGTGGAGGTGCTACTGAAGATGGAAGCTCAAAACGGGACAGAGGGATCCCAGATAAATTAGCTCCTTGTTACAAAAAACAGCTTTTACCCTGTAGAGTGGTGGTTCTCATCCTTTCTGAATCATAGGTTCCTTTGAAAATCAGATGAAAGCTAGGGGATATCCCTTGAAAAAATTGTATGTTTGTATTCCTATATAATTTCAAGAACATATACCTCCCCCCACCAGCTCAAAAATTATAATAGTTATCCAGTAACACATACCCTTGACATTAAAAGAATGTATTCAAAGCTATTCATTTAGGCTGCACCTACCAGTCACCAACAAAGGGTTACATTCCAGTTAAATAATGGCACACCTGCATGATGGAGTATGGTTCAAACTCCTCATATGTATGCATGTGCTTACTTACAGAAAGATCCCCAAGCTAAGATCCTTAGCTTAAAAAAGCCAAGTGCAGAACAGTGTATTGTTTTTTAAGTCTTAAGGGTTATATGTTGTACATGCATAGCTTACCTTTGGTAAGGCTCATGAAGAGGTTTACAGGGTTGCTTCTGGAGAAGGAAACTTCAAGTTATGAGTTTATACAAAAAAAAAAAAATTTTTTTTTTTTTACCTTGAGTAAAAATAACTTCACCAGCTGAAAACCCCATACCACAGAGACAAGACCGGCCTGCCTGTAGACAGTGCCTCCATTCTCATCCTATCTCAAACCGCCAGAGCTGCTTCTAACAGCTGATGACAAACGTGCACCACTGATTTTCTCAATCATCGTTTTTATTAATTGGCTTTATAGGCTAAAGTGCATAGTAAAGACAAAAAAGGAAATGCATACATAGGAAAAGGACATTTTTCTCACCAACGGTAGAAAGACCTGAGATGCCTAAGTGTCTGTTCTAGGAACACTGGACTGAGGGAAAAATGTATGCAGGCAGCAGGCCTGGGGGCTGGCTTCTGGCTTCGGTCTGGGGCCTGCAGAAGCTGTTGGCATGCTAACCCTGCCCAGGCAAAAGCTGTAATAGTGCTGGGACAAAGGGTCACACTTTGGATAGGTGCTGCTGGTACCAAATCTAAGTTTAGTTCCATTCAGGGCCCTAGGGAACCAGCACTACTACTGAACTCCTGCAGACAAACCTCCACCATCCCAAAGTGCTGGTCACAGGAGAGGATATGGGGGAATCACTCCTTTGTTAGCCTGGGCCTGCTGCCTAAGCCCCCAGCTGTGGATAGTCACACTTTTCCCACTCAGTGATTATGTACCTGGGTCAGGGTTAGTCACTGAAGTCTTTTGTCTTTATCACATGCCTCCATCTCGGGAAGTGAGGGGGCCCATGGAGAAGGGTGGGAGGGACTTTTGTGCTCCTTGAAAGGATAAGCAATTCATAACTCCTCTGGGCCTCTGTTTATTAGAATTAGTCTACAAGTTAGGGCCTGGCAATTAGAATGCATCTGTGCCCCCGAAGCACTGCAGAAAAACACATCTGACTGAGTCAGGACCCGGAGATACCAGTGGTAACCCAAGGTGGAAGCCCCAAACATGCTCCAGGGAGCCTGTCCACTAACTTGCAGGAGAAAAGAGAAGAAATCTGTTAACTTTGCTCTCAGTTCTTGAGATAAAGTGCTTAATCTAGCGCAGGGGAAATCTAGAAACAAATGTGGGCAATCCCTTACAGTGGATCCTTAAATAGGTGCTAAAACTAAAGGACGATAATAAAAACCAAACTCGGGTTCCCTCACAAGGGAGCCAGCCCCAGCCAGGAGCTGGCTAGACACAAGGTAGCGGCGCGTGGTCTTCCTACATCATCCTCTGGAGCTCCTCAAAGTTCAGCAGGTTGTTGGCTGTATCTGACCAGGCAGCGTGCTGGGCTCCATCCATCTCAGAAGCAAGCTGATTGCTCCTTTCCAGAGTATGATTGATGCCCCCAATCACCTCCTTACAGTCGGGACATGTTCCTCTCTGCATGGCTCCCCCACAATCGCTAATCACATATATGTGGCCATTGGGGCACTTGAACCAGTGGCCACGAGGAAAACCCATAGCACTGACTATCTGCACTCTTTCTTCCTCTGAGATGCCCAGGCCGGAGCAGGGAAGGGTGGTTTTCAGAGCTTCCATCTTTTTCTGCACAAGTTGTTCATCCTCCCGGGTGAACTTACATGTTCTCTCAAGGATCTTCCGGACACTGTGGACCTCCTCTGCTGTGCTACTGCTCATCTTCCCCTCTGCTATCTTACAACGGGACAGGAGGTTTACCAAGTATGTGAGCCTCTGGATTTCACTTTGGAAGTCATCCAATTCCTGGCTGGTAAAGCTCAAACGCTTCTTGGTAAGCCATTCATGGACCTGTTCTAGTCGAGTCCCCAGTCTCTCCTGCTCTAATACATGCACCTTTTTCAGAGAATTCCACAGGCCAGCCAAGTAGTCATAGAAGCTGATATAATTCTCAACAAGGCCCAGGTCCCTCACGGACAGATTTTTCTGGGCCAGCTTCTCCTTCAACATCAGAAAGTCTTCAGGAAGCAGCTGGTGGAGGAGGCTCTTGCTCTCCAGCAAGACCTTAAGCCGTTCCTGGCTGGTTGCTATTTCCCCTGCGGAGCCCTGAATCTTTTCCTTGACAATTTCAATCTCTTCCAGCCGCTGTTTGATGCTGGTTCCATACCGCAGGTTTTTACGGATGGGTACCTGGCAGATAGGGCAAACCTTCAACTTGATGGCAACTTCATCATCCTTCTGCTCATTCATGTAGCGATCCAGGGCTTGCACCTCAAAGATGTGGCTGCAATCTTCTAGCTGCACAAAGCGGGCATCAGGCTCATCCTCAAAGCCAAATAATATTTGGGTGACTTCTTCCTGGTGGCAGACACGGCACTTCTTGGGACATGGTTCCCCACACAAACCGATGCAGGGGTGGCCGCAAGCCAGCAGCTTAGTACAAGGCACATAGCATGGGGGTCGGTCGCAGGGTTCAGAGCAGAGTTTGGTGCACTGGTAGTGCTGGCAGCGCCAGACACAGGGTTCCACGCAGGGGCTACAGAGTTCCCCACACTTTTTCTTGCACTGGCTGTGAACACAGCGGTTCTGGCAGGTCCGCTGGCAGGGTGGGCACTCACGAATGCATGGCTCCTGGCACTTGTGTGAGCAGATGAGCAGGCGTTTGCAGGGCTGCTGACAACGCTCATGGAAGCGCCCTTCGAAGCAGCTGTGGCAGGTGCCAGGACAAGGATGCCCGCAGTCCAAGATGGTACCACACTTGGTGGTGCACTTGACTGGCAGGTCATACATGAGGTCTTCCACATTACCACACTTCACCTGCTGGCTGTGCCCACACTTAAGTTTCACGGTGACCATTTCTGAACACAACCGCACACAGTCTTCCCCACAGGGGTGGCTGCATCTGTGCCCGCATTTCAGAACCTTGGGGCAAGGCTCTTGGCAGCAAAAATCTGACTCAGGCATGGAACACGGAACCATTTGTTCGTGGCCGCACCGAACAATGATTTTGCGCACCTTCACCTGACAAGGCTGACACTCCTGGAAGCAAACAAGAGGGCACCGGTGCCCATCTTGGCAGATGACCTTCTGGCATGGCTTCATGCACTGGAACTCCTTGTGTGAGGAATCATAGGGGTGGCAGGCACGGGTGCAGACGTGTCCACAGCCCAACCGGAACTCACAGGGTAGGCTGCAGCCTCCTTCGGGCACTTTTTGGAAATCAGAAGCTTTGGATACGAAGGTGTGGGTATCAGGATGGTTCTGGCAGCACAGCTGGAGTGTGCGACCTATTTGATTGTTCTCTCGAAGGGTATGGATGATCTTGCTCCACAAGGGCACCTTGGCCAGCATCTGCATGTTTCCAATGCAGTACATCCCCTTCTTGGCACGGGACAAGGCCACACAGATGCGGTTGGATATCTGGAGAAAACCCACCTTGCCTTCCTGGTTGCTCCGCACTAATGAGAGAAGAACAATGTCATTCTCTTCTCCTTGGTATTTGTCAACCACATGGACCTTGACCCCAGCAAACGTCTTGGCTGGCATGAGCTTGCGCAGGCAGAAGAGCTGCCCGGTATAGGTGGTGAGGATGGTGATCTGGGAGGGCAGGTACTCCTGGCACAGGAAGTACTTGCACAGCTCTACCACAAAGCGAGCCTCATGCTGGTTCTGGTGGCTTTTGCCTTCTTGGATTTCCTGTTCAGGAAAGTTGTGTTCTACAAAGAAAAGGTTGGAAGAGACTCCCTAGAAAAGAAAAAAAGTGATAACATTAGGTTCACTCATGCGATTTTTTTCTATCTTCGCATGTATGGACCACGGACTCTACTCCAGGGAGAGACCTTGCAAGGTTTTTTGTATACTTTGTACAACACTTTAAATTTAGAGTCAGTCACCATGTGCTTTCTTTTGGGACCATGACAAGTAGGGAAAGGGATAAAGAATTTGTTTTAGTTTTTAATATATTTGATATAAATATTAAAATAACCTCCACAATCCAACTATTATAGTCCAGGAAATAGGCAGCACCTATGATGAAGATGTTGAGGGAGCAGCTAACTTATAAGCACTCAACTGTGCTGACCGCTTGACACACATTATCTTCCTCAAAACAATAATGAGGCAGCACCCATTATTCTCACTGTACAGAAGACCCTGACACTCAGAATTGGTATTGGTATATAACTTGCTAAAAAGTTACAAAGCTACTACTAAGTGGCAGAGATGGGCTTCAAAAACAATTCCAGGGGGGGAAAACAAACAAACAAACAAACAAACAAACAAACAAAACAAAAAACCATTCCAGGGGATCCCTGGGTGGCTCAGCGGTTAAGTGCCTGCCTTTGGCCCAAGGCATGATCCTGGACTCCCGGGATCGAGTCCTGCATCAGGCTTCCTGCATGGAGCCTGCTTCTCCCTCTGCCTGTGTCTCTGTCTCTCATGAATAATAAAACAACAACAACAAAATCAAACCATTCCATGTCTCTTTCTCTCAACTTCTATATTATTTTTCCCCTTAATAACCAGCTTTTAAAAAAGCTGACTCTAGTCCCTTTTGAAAACCCTTTTTCATCCTAAGGAAATACAGCCTCCTAGGTTGTTGATTGCATCACAGAAAGATAAGGAAAGGCAGACTTACCTTTATCTTTTCATATTTGAGAACAGAGGGATGATTCTCCAGATCCTGGTAAATATAGGGGGTCAAGAGACGGGCAATTTCAGGGCGCATGCGGTGCTGAAACGACATATTTGTCATTAGAAACATGAGCGGAGAATAAACGGACCATTTCTAGAGACTAGGTTGCTAGTGAAAAATCTGGAAGTATTGTGAAAAGAACAGGGAGGAAAGAGCAGAATGTAAACAGCTCCTTCGTCCAACACAAACTCAACACAGGCTGATCTTGTGGTATTTTAAAACAGAAAAGAAGTCTGGCAGTCACTGCATTACTAAACCAGTTTTATTTTTATGAGACCTTTCTTGCTGGCAGTTGGCAAGCTCCCAGGAGACTTCTGGACATTTGGTAGGTAATAAGAGAGGTTCCGCTTCTTACCTGGTAATTCAGACGGACAAAGGGAATGTTTACTTTCACCAGCCGTTCAAAGAGGGATACCTCAAGGTTGAAATTCTTGGCTAGATCATACACGTTGGCACTGGGGCGCAGCTGAGAAAAGAAACATGTGTGATAACTCTCTATTGACATATTTTATCCATCCATCCACCCACCCACCCATCAGATGTTTTTTAAGTGTCTTGTATGTGCCAGGCACTGTTCTAAGTACTGACAGGCTAAGGATAAAGGGCCACAAGGGTCATGAAGGCAAGAATTAAAGGTGATGTGACAGAGTGCCTAGGGGTAGGAGCTCCTTAAATAAAGGCCGAAGAGTGATATCTGAGTTGATGCCAGCATGGAGGATGATGCCTATCATTTGAAAAGTAGGCCATAAGAGGGAGCAGAAGGAGAGTAGGGGCTGCGAACAGAGTGAGCAAATGAGATGGTGATAGGAGAAGTCAGAGAAACAGGCTGGACCTAAGAATATTTGCCTTTGTAGTCCACTTTAAGAAGCTTGATTTTTAGGGCAGCCTCGGTGGCTTAGTGGTTTGGCGCCGCCTTCAGCCCAGGGTGTAATCCTGGAGACCAAGGATCGAGTCCCGTGTTGGGCTCCCTGCATGGAGCCTGCTTCTCCCTCTGCCTGTGTCTCTGCTTCTCTCTCTGTGTCTCTCATGAATGAATGAATGAATGAATGAATGAATAAATAAATAAGCTTGATTTTTATATTAGGAAAATGGGAAATCACTGGAGGGTCTTAAGCTGCAGAGTGACATATCTGCTTTTTAAATTTAAATTCACTGGCTCCTTTATAAAGAAATTGGGATGAGAGGACAGCAAAAACGGAAGTACAGAAACAGGGAGCAACTACTCAAACAGTTCACTTAAAAGATCATTGTAGGGATCCCTGGGTGGCGCAGCGGTTTAGCGCCTGCCTTTGGCCCAGGGCGCGATCCTGGAGACCCGGGATCGAGTCCCACGTCCGGCTCCCGGTGCATGGAGCCTGCTTCTCCCTCTGCCTGTGTCTCTGCCTCTCTCTCTCTCTCTGTATGACTATCATAAATAAATAAAAATTAAAAAAAAAAAAAAAAAGATCATTGTAGATTATAATAGTAGTCGAGGAACAGATTGAACGAATGACACTTCCTCTGAAATATACCCCAAATCCAAGAACACTTGCTCTTAGGTTGAATGTAGAAGGTGAGGGAAAGAAGAATCACAGAAAACCACTAATAAGCTTAAAGATGGATGAAGCAGAGAGGCCAGGATCTTCTGTCCAAGCGCACCCCTCAGCCATCTCTCTTCATCTTATAGGGGCTCCTGCCCTACCTGCTGATGGTCCCCAATCAGAATGAGGTGCTGGCAAGCTTTGCTCAGTGTGGCAATGGTGTGGGCCTCTAGGACTTCAGCAGCCTCTTCTACAATGACAATCCGAGGCTCCACCTTCTGCAGGATCTGACGGTATTTGGCAGCACCTGGAGTCAAGAAAAAAAGAGGCTCCCTGAGTTGACACACTGGGCCCTGTGACAACTGAGCCCCCACATTCACCCAAGGCTGTGACCACCATTGAATGAGAGAGCAAGTGCTGCTGAGTGGTCTCCAGAACATGACACACTTGTTGGCCACTGCTGGGGTTCTGAATGCAGCAGGAACAAGTGAGTATATTTCATCATCAGTTCCCTAAACACAGCTTGCTTTCAGTAGCTTTTCATGGCCTCTTCTCCCTAGCCTATTAACAAAGCTCCTCTTTACCAGTCCTAGATGATGTGACAGGAGCTTGGAACCAGTGGTGAACAGCTGGAACAGGTAAATTCCCCATGATTTCTTACCTGTCGTTGTCATTCCTACAACCTGGGCATCTTTCAGGATGTGCAGGTCTTCCTGGAGCCTCAGCTCAGCCATTCTCTCTGCTGATGTGCGGTACTGGCGCTCATAGTTGAGGATTTTTCGGCGGGTGTCAGCCTGATACATCTGTAGCCACAGCCTGGAGAAAGTGAAGAACCAGACAGAGGAAGATGTATGCTCTTTAAGGCGGCAGAGGAACCCCCTTCAGTGTTTATGAAGTGGAACCTAGACCCCTGAGGGGCGCACGGACCACAGAGAGAGAGGAAGGAGAGACTTAGGTTTACAGGGACCCAAGAGTCCAAAATGCCCAACAAAAAGATGTGCAGAGACATACACATAGGTGGCCAAGAGCTAAGGAACGGAGGATAAAGAATGAGAGGTTAATTATTGAGAAGAGAGCAAGGGACTTCAAAAGCTTCAAGTATGGGAGGCCTGGGTGACTCGGTGGTTGACTGTCTGTCTTTGGCCCAGGGCATGATCCTGGAATCCCAGGATCGAGTCCCACATCGGGCTCCCTGCGAGGAGCCTGCTTCTCCTTCTGCCTATGTCTCTGCCTCTCTCTGTGTCTCTCATGAATAAATAAAATCTTAAAAAAAAAAAAAAAAAAAAAAAAAGCTTCAAGAATTTCTCACAAATTCTCCCTGCCCCATCCCTACCTGAGTCCTCTCCCCTAATTCTCCAGTCTTATATTACAAGTAAAACATCAGGTCACTACTCTGCTGTAAAACATTTCAAAAGCTTTTCAATACACTTCAAAAAGTGGCTTTTGATAATTCAGGCTCCTAAGCTTTGCCCCATAAGACTCTGCAGTCAGGCCCCTGCCCCACCACTATGACTTTCCATTTCTCTCTCTGAGCCATAGGCATGCTTGGCTGCCTCCTTTCCATTTCTCAAACAGCCATACTCCTTCCCAAGTCATGTCTTTATGCATGTGGTCCCCATAATTTCATCTGCTCCCCATTCCCAGCTGGTCTTGCTCATGTCTACTAATCCTTCAGATTTTCCCTCCAATGTCACTTTCCGGGATACCTCAGACCAGCTCAGATCCCATGTTAATATTCTTAGCACCCCTTGCTCCTTTGTGTTTATATCCATTTGTAACTTTTTATTTGTGCCATTAATTAATCTATCTCCCTGGACAGACTTTAAGCTCAGTAAGGGTAGAGCCTAGTGTTTGTTTCATCTGAAGGCTGCACTCCTAGCAATCAGCTCAATGGGGGTATGCAACCAATCATTAGTTAACATTGTTGAAGGTTGAGATGGAATGACCGGGGTTATGTTTCAGAACAAAAAAGGAATCCCTTGGGGAAATTACATGGGCTGGTTGGGGGGGGGGGGCAAGAGTGAGGAGTGCACATAATACCTATACAGCTGCCAGCGAGAATTCAGGTCCAGCTGCCAAACATCTTGGATTTCACTGGCCTCAGCCTCAGTCATGGTGTTCAGTTTGCGAAGTTCAACCTTTACTTTCTTCTTCATTTTCTTTTTCTGGTTACGCTGGGTCTGTGGACATCAATACCAGCCAGGGTTACCATCCGACAGAGGTGGGCCCAGTTCTAAGACCAAGATGGCCAGAACACATTAAAAAAGGAGCTGCCACCTTGGAAGAACTTCCTTGAATGTATCACACTCTCCTCACACATACTCCACTGCAGAATGGCTAAATGAGGGCTCTGGACCAGTCTGCCTGGGTTCAAAGCCCCATCAACCTCTTATTAAGTTGTGGGACCTTGAGTAAGTTATTCAACCTCTGCATGCTTCAGCATCCCCTTCAATAAAATAATAACAAGGGTACATGTTCACAGGGTTGCTGAACTGAAGGAATACATACATGGAAAGCATCTGGAATACTGCTGACATCAGTTACCACTCAACATCTTTTGACCACATTCTATTTCTCATTCCTAAAACATAGGTCATGAAAGTAGTAAATGTGTCTTTCTTGCTGAATGCCGTACAAGACCTGCTAAACTGGTCTTCACGTCATCATAGTACCTTCAACAAATTGGTGAAAGGCACCATTTAGAGGGAAATGCTCTCCTCTGGCTCTGTTACTAAGCCTGAAGCCATGAGCCTTTAGGAGGATTGGCATGGAAGATGAATGTCACAGTGGAAGATGAATGTCACAATATTATGGACCTCTGCCAACTTTAAAAATCAAACAAATCAATTCCTCCTACGGCCATGTGGCAGATAAATACTTAATCCATAATTCCACACAGTGGGATCAGATTCTATCCATCATGCACAGTGATGCTGAACTGGACTAGAAGATCAGTTCAAAGCCAGCAGACTTTGAATGCCTTTTTAAAGGCCAGTTCAAAGCCAGCAGACTTTGAATGCCTTTTTAAAGGCATTCAAAGTTGCCTTTAAAAGTCCCTTAAATCATCAGTGGAGGTCAGAAAATGTTGAGTATCCAGTCCTCTACTGTCATAGCAATGCATGGCAGATTCTGAGGATCAATTGCTTCTACCAAAGGAACGAAAAGAGAGAAACTCTGGGTGTCCATACTTTTCTGGCTTTAAGAGAAACATCAGATTCCGGGGTGAATGAAGGATGAGTATTCCACCCAGCCTGTACAGCTTGCTTCGTTCTGTTTTATTTGAATTCTCTCAAGTTTTAATGCACTGTTCATAAAGCTCATTTGTATTTGAGAAAATAATATCCATGAAAGTACTAAGCATTGAGATCATGAAGTGTTTGATCTAATCCACATGTGGTGCATTTTTCTAAAAGTTCAAGAAAAGCATTTGGTTACCTGCTTCCTGTTTCTCTAAGTTGGAATTTCTTGCTAGGTCCCCTCTGAAGGGCCATAATTTTTATACTCTTGGGAACTGGACCCTTCTTATACCACAGGTTGTAAAAATGGGTAAAATAAGTTAACTGTGAGGACAAGCTGAACATGCTGTTGTACGAGAAGTGGGTGATAACAAGGGGCTGCAGTTCTAGTCAGAACAGATGTTCTCAGGCCTGTTTCGGAAGAGCTCAGCCCCCACCCACCTGGGCAGTAGTAACTGAACTCTCATTTCCCATTCTGTTAGGGCTTCCAGAGGCCATGAGCAAATGAGTTTACCTCCCACTCTCCTGTGGTTTGCTCCTGCCCAGCTGCTGTCCCGGGGCCATAGTTGTCTAGTCTCATGGCCAGAAGCACTTTAGCCAACTCGTGGACTGCCCCATTCTCTTCCTTCTTCCGCCGCCGGGGCCTCACCACCTCTTCCTCCTCAATCACCCGGTCTGCTTGAATTAGGTCAGCCTCCTCTGGGATCTCAATCAGTGCACCCTCCTCTTCCCCTTCTTCCTCCTCCTCCTCCACTTCTGCCTGGGCTAGGAAGAAAGCAGGCAGGACAGCAGTGAAACTCTTGAAACCAAAGCAAGATGGCACTTATACAAGAGCTCACATGCATGAAGATGGTCTCAAGGGCTTTAAATGGTTATTTTATGAGGGAAATTGGGAGAAATGGGAGTTAGGGGAGGGAGACTTAAATACTTTTTCATTGTTTTTTAAAAGCCATAGAAATATATCCCTGTGTAAGAAAGGTCTTACTTTCTTAATGTTAAATACACAAAAGAGAGTATACAAATAAGCAATTTAAGAGATAATAAATTCATAAAAAGAACATCTAGGTACCTCCCACCCAATTTAAGGAGAAAATCACCCATATTTCTTGAAGACCTTATGGACTCGTCTAGCATAAGTTTTATATTGCTCGTTCTTCCTCTGCCTTTAAGAGAACTTTACCACATATATAATGTATACACATCTCTAAATAACACATCGTCTAGTTTTTTTTTGAGCTCTCTACAAACAGAATAATATTGTATACATTTTCCTACAGCTTGCTTTTTCATTCAGCCTGTTTTTGAGATTCATATGTTGCCATATACGCTATGATTCATTCCTTTTTACTGTTGTACAGTATTTTATGATCTGAATGGAGGGTAAATGACTCATCCATTGTACACGTGTTGATGAACATGAGTTCTGTTTTTCTATTACTATAAAGTGGTTGTGCCAATTAACCACTAGCATGGTTCCTACTGCTCCACATTCTAAGTGTAGCGTTATAGCAAACTTGCAAATTTTTGCCAATATAGCGTATAATATCTCATTGTGGTTTTAGCTCCTCTAATTTCTAGTGAGCCTTCTTCATGTTTAGTGACCATTAGAATTTATTTTGTGATGTCCTTGTAAAATGTCTTTTATCTATTTTCCTATCAAACTATTACTTGTCTCTCGATTGATTATAGTTCTTTATATATTCTAAGTATTACTTTTAAGTTTTACTCTCTGGTTTATACCATATTGCACCTTAAGATGTGATTTGAGGTAGACATGCACTCTTACTTGTATTTTCAGGTCCTGCTGGTGCAACATTTTGGGTGAATGAACTGACACCCAGACCCAGCCACTCCAGCATCATGGAATGCTTCCAGCCCTGGAAGCAAATCCATTCACTATCCTGAGGAAGGAATAAATTATCAGTCACAAGAGTTCTATGATAACCAGTGTAAAGGAAAGGTTTCCATGAAGGACTGAAAGTAGTTCTCTAAAAATTTAGAGGCTGTAAGTTGGCAACCCTCGGGCAACTGGATCATTAAATATGACTTGCACAGAATTTAAAAAAAATAAAAACTTCCTCTCACAATAAAATCAAGATCTATGGCAGCAACAAGCCTACATTCGAAAATGGCAACAAATGACTGGAAGTGGGTTGCTTACCACTTCTTTTTCTGGTCTGCCAAGTGCTCTCTCTACCTTCAAGTGTCTCACATCTAGCCTGCTTTATTCATTTACAAATCATGATTGACCCCTTCAGGATTCTGGGTTTGTAACCCTAGAAATCACCAACTCATTGATAAGAGCTACCATTTCGCTGGGTTCCTGGCCAGCCACTTTAGAGAAATCATGTTACTTCTTAGAATATCCTTTGAAAGCATTATTATTACCCCGTTTGACTATTGAGAGACCTAAGGACCATAGTGGCCAAGGCACACAGTCTGTAAGACTTAGGTCTGCTGACTTCAAGGCTCTCTGTATAGTGCTAGGTTGCCTTGTTATGATTTTACTAACAATCACTTAAAGCACACTAATTACGTAGTTTACGAATATTAACTTGCTTATCTAAATAACAATCCTATAAAAATTACATTGATCTGTAAGAAATTGCCATTTTTGCAAGTCAAATTTATAAATATTAGCAATTTCATATAGTTCAACTTAATGTTATTATCATCCCCACTCTATATAAAAGAGGAAGGAGGTACAAGAAGAATTAAGTAACCTGCCCTACAGCAAAACCAGAATTCATATCCAGCAAGCTAGCTCCAGTCTTGCGCCTAACTAGTATACTAAGAAGCCACCTCTCCTCATGAAAAGGTACTTCTCACATTATGGTAGCATCAGATTATCAAAACAGCTAATGCTTTGGATTATTGCTTCTGCTGGAGACTCCCTCCAAGTACTAAGGTAAGAGAGACGCTTAGAGCCCCCAGGATGACCCTTACTTGTACAGGTCCATTCATTAAGCTTTTCCAGTGCTGGGGGGATATATATTTCTCCAGGTGCTGTTCCCGTAGTACACCACGCATAGTGCACTCCAGGGTCTGGGCCCCTTCATGCAGCTCTTGCTCTGACTCTTTCATTTGTGTCACAATCTGCCAAGAACAGAGGGAAAGAAAATTGAAGTACCATCATCCCCTAACCTCAATTCCTGCCATGAAAGAAAACAAAACGAAGACACAGGAACAGCAAGAAGAGATAACAAACTAGTCAACAGGGGAATCCCTGGGTGGCTCAGCGGTTTGGCGCCTGCCTTTGGCCCAGGGCGTGATCCTGGAGTCCCGGGATCGAGTCCCGCATCAGGCTCCAGGCATGGAGCCTGCTTCTCCCTCTGCCTGTGTCTCTGCCTCTCTCTCTCTCTGTCTATCATAAATAAATAAATAAATCTTTAAAAAAAAAAAAAAAAAACTAGTCAACAAACCAATTTCCAAGCACATTACTGTGGTCTCAAAACCATAGGATTATTATCTAAAATATCTAAGGGGATCCCTGGGTAGCTCAGTGGTTTAGTGCTGCCTTTGGCCCAGAGCGTGACCCTGGAGACCCGGGATCAAGTCCCACATCGGGCTCCCTGCATGCAGCTTGCTTCTCCCTCAGCCTGTGTCTCTGCTTCTCTCTCTGTGTCTCCCATGAATAAATAAATCTTTAAAGAAAAAAAAAAAAAAAGACTCCTACTTACCAATAAGAAAACAATTAATCCAACAGGAAAACAGGCCAAGGATATTGTTGCAGAGACTTCTCTCTTTTCCTTGGTTTTCCTTGGTAATAATAACTGACTTTTGTCTGGGTACTCTGCTGCCCACCTAGAAGACTGGAAAGGGTGGTATGCCCTTTCTGTCCTTTCTCCATCTGAATTATGAGGGGCCAGGTCAGCACATGGGCCCAGCAGAGTGGACTGTTGGAAGGAAGCTGGGTCCTTCACCTCTCTGTGTAGTGCTTCTCCCTATGGCCCCTGGACTGTGTACCCAGAGGGCCATTACTCTCCAGCCTATCTCCACCTGGAGCTATCTCAGCTACTCCACACCAGGACTCACACTCATGTAGGCTCTCCGGAGGTGCATGGGGAGGCTGCGGCGGAACTCTCGTTTATTCCTCAGTTCCCTCAAGGTGAACTGCTTCAGGATTTCACTGTTGCTCCTTCCACCTACCCGCACGATGCTAGTCTTCTGACACTTGTATATGCCTGTAAGGCAGAGCATAGCAGGTAAGAAGAGCTATGCTAGACTCTCTCAGGTGGGAGCTCTACATGTTTGGAATGCTGTCTCAGGTGCTCCCTTAGAGAACACACTGGTGCTTACAGGAATCTACCCTAGAGATGAAATGCCCTATGCAACAATAGTGTGGTGCTTAAGAACACAGGGTTTGGAATCAGACAACTGGGCACCCAAATCTTGACTTCACCACTATTGCTATATAAACTGCAACAAGTTATTTAACCAGAGCTTCAGTTCTTCACCTGTGATTTGAATACAGAAATACTTTCCTTTTAGGGCTATGATCTGGATAAATCAGAGAGCATCTGTATAGCTCCCAGGCAAGTCCTGGCACAAGGTAAACACTTAGTAAATGTTCTATCATTCACTCTACAGGTATATGCTGATTGGTCACTATGTACCAGGCATATGGTAGGTTGTTAAGATAGAGCAGGTAAGGGACGTCTGGGTGGCTCAGTGGTTGAGTGCTTGCCTTTGGCCCAGGGTGTGATCCTGGAGTCCCAGGATCGCGTCTCACGTAGGGCTCCCCGCATGGAGCCTGCTTCTCACTCTCCCTGTGTCCCTGCCTCTCTCTCTCCCTCTATGTCTCTCATGAATAAATAAATAAAATATTAAAAAAAAAAAGAGCAGGTAAAATACAGACTTAGTTCCTAATTTGTTCTCATGTCTCATAGCCTGGCAGAGAAGATACACATTAAACAATTTATTGTAAGAGCAATAAGTACAGTAAGGATGATAAGCCCATGATGCTCAAAGTATGTAACAGGGGACCTTACCTAGTTTGCATGGGGGTAGGGATCTAATTCTTGAAGACCTAATATTTAAACTGAGATTGCAAGAATAAAAAAGATTTAATCTACATTAAAGGAAAATACAGAATGGGAAATAATATTCCAAGCAAAATGAAAAATATATACTTATTCATTCATTAATGCAATTACTATTTTTTTGAGTGCTCAGTTAATGCCAGAATCTGTGAATATATAGCACAAAACGTGACCAACTTTTAGTGTCAAGAGCCTAGGACTGAAATACATATAATAAATTGTTAGATATGAATTAAGTTTCTGAAGAAAAAAATAGAAAAGGAGACTTAACCTTATCTGGGGGCAATTGGGAAAATTTACCTGAAGAGAGAATTAAGGTGACACCTGAAGAAGGAGTTGGAGCCAACCAGGTTAGATGAGGTCAAGATGGAGAGAGAGGGAGAGAAAAAAGTATCTTCTAGGGAGGGGGAAACAGCATGGTCCAAGAGAGAAGCTGAAGGAACTGAAGACAGTGTTGCTGGAGTTAGGGAGGACAAAGGAAGAGGTAGGAGATACAGTTTAGAGTTAGGCTGGAGCAGACCACACGCAGCCTTGCAGGTCATGGAAAAGACTATGGACTTAGACTTAGTTCAAAGACAATACAAGAGCTATTGTGTTGCTGATAGTTCAACTATAAATGTCTTGATGGGAGAATAATTTTGTCTAGAATTACCTTCCAGAAACTGGTCCAAAGCATGATTAGTATAACACACAACCAAGATGGGGAATTTCTGAACGCTAATTTGCCAGACAGGCTCATTGGTTAGAAGCGCCTGAACAATTTTTAGACCCACGTAGGTTTTGCCTAGAAAACAAGGAAAAATGAGAGTTAAAAAAAAAAATCAGATTTCCTAGAAGGAATAATCAACTACTTAGAACAAATTATTATTTAAAAAAAATAATAAAGTCAAATACTGAGGATAGTTTAAAATCCAAGAAGCACAAATGGGTAAATTCTGAAAAGCGCTCTTGGTCTTTTGCCCCCAGCCACCTACTTCCTCTCTTGGAAGGAACCGATATTACCAGTTTCTTATATCACTTTCCAGAGTTAGTCATTCTATGCAAATGCAAACAAATAAGAATGTATTTCTCTAGATTTCTTCCTTTTTTTAAAAAAAGATTCTTTAAATTTGAGGTAGAGAAAGAGCATGAGTGGGGGGGAGGAACAGAGAGAAAGAAAACCAGATCCTCCACTGAGTAAGGAGCCTGACTTGGTGGGAGGTGTGTGTGTGTGTGTGTGTGTGTGTGTGTGTTTGTGTGCTCAATCCCAGGACCCTGGGATCATGACCTGAGTGGAAGGCAGACACCTAACTGACTGAGTCACTCAGGCATCCCACCACTTTTTAGATGCAAATAGTTGCAGTAGACTATCTTCACTATCCTACATGTTACTTTTTTCACTTAAAATACCTTTAGAGATAGTTCTCTATCATCACATAAAAAGAATGCTCCCTCCCTTCTCTTTTTTCACAGCTATAAGATATTTTTTCACAACTGTACAGTATTTTTTAGCCAGTACTCTCATGCAACAAATTATTTAGAAATGCTTTCTATATACCACAGTAGACTTACTTGCCTTTGTGATAGAAGGGGAAAACTCACATAAATCAACATTGAAGTTAGAGTTATGGGCTCGTTAGTAGGGGCACCTGGGTGGCTCAGTGGTCGAGCATCTGCCTTTAGACTCAGGTCATGATGCTGGGGTCCTGGGATTGAATCCCTCATCAGGCTGCCCACAGGGAGCCTGCTTCTCTCTTTGCCTATGCCTCTCTCTGTGTCTCTCGTGAATAAATAATAAAAACTTTAAAAAAATAAAAAGAAAATAGTAAACAGTAATAAGTATATTCAATTCACGCATTTGCTTGAATAGTCACAGAATATCTTTGGAAGGATAAACAAGAAAACAACACTGTTTGCTTTAGGGAAGAGAACTGAGTGAAATGGCGGGAAGAGGGAAACTTTTTAAAAATTTTGAACCAGGGAGCCTGGGTGGCAATTAAGTGTCTGCCTGCAGCTCAGGTCAAGATCCTGGAGTCATAGGATCAAACCCAATGTCAAGCTCTTTGCTCAGTGGGGAGTCTGCTCCCCCGCCCCATGCTTGCATGCTCTCTCTCAGATAAATATCTTGAAAAAAAATTTTTTGAACCATTATTTATTAAAACATTAAAAAACAAACAAACAAACAAAAAAACATAAAAAACAGGGGCACCGGTGTGGCTCAGTTGATTGAGCAGCTGGTTCTTGATTTCAACTCAGGTAATGATCTCAGAGTCCTACCACTGGGCCCCATTGGGCCCCATGTTCGGCTCCACACTCAGCAGGCAGTCTTGCTTGAGGATTTTCTCTGTCCCTCTTCCTCTGCCCCTCCCACCCTCAGCTGTGCTTGCTCTCTCCCTCTCTCTCTAAATAAACATCTTAGGGATCCCTGGGTGGCGCAGTGGTTTAGCGCCTGCCTTTGGCCCAGGGCGCGATCCTGGAGACCCGGGATCGAATCCCACGTCAGGCTCCCGGTGCATGGAGCCTGCTTCTCCCTCTGCCTGTGTCTCTGCCTCTCTCTCTCTCTCTCTCTGTGACTATCATAAATAAATAAAAAATTAAAAAAAAAAATAAATAAATAAATAAATAAACATCTTAAAATAAACAAACCAAAACCATAAAAACTAATGGGCCAAAATTTTTAACTTTGAAGATGAGCAAAAACTAATTAGCAAAACATATTGGTAACATACAATATTCGAAAGGATAAAAGGAAATGGGAATGCTAGTTCACGCTTGGTGGGAGTATAAACTGGTACATCCTCTTCTTTTTGTTTTTTAGATATATCCTATTTTTTGGCTCAGTGGCTCAGTCAGTTAAACATCTGCCCCCCGGTTTCGGCTCAGGTCACGATCTCAGGACCCTGAGATGGAGCCAAGAGATGTAGAGTGTGGTAGATAGGAGACCCAAGACTTTAGAGCCAGACTGTCTGAGTTCAAGTCCTAGGTCTGTCACTTACCATTGTATGAATGTCAACATACTCTTTGCCTTAGTTTTTTATCTGTAAAATGGAACTATCTACTTCAGAGTTGTTTGAGGATGCAAAGAGCTAATACATGGAAAGCATACAAAATACTACTTGGCATATAGCCCTATTATGTATTTGATATTATTTAATTTAAAGTAATATAAAATCAAGGGGCTCCTGGGTGGCTCAGTTATTGGGCATTCGACTCTTGGTTTCAGCCTGGGTCCTCATCTTAGGATTGTGGGACTGAGCCCTGTGTTGGGCTCTGTGCTTGGCATGAAATCAGCTTGCTTGCTTGCTTGCTCTCTCTCAATAAATAAGTAAACAGAATCTTTAAAAAGAATAAAGTAATATAAAATCAAATAAAATTTAAGATCACCTTTGATGAAGCAAAGGTTATGCATCTTCTTAAGTCTGACCCCTTAGCAGTTTTCTCTAACCTCGTGATTTTGATAACTATGCATACCAATGGATGCCCACTAGAAAATCACCATGAACAGCTACTTTATAGATAAGTTTAATGCCCATTTCAGGAGAATATCTCTAATCAAGATACTCTAGAAACCTAAAGTCAAGCCTCCCTTGCCTATCTCATAGGGCAGATGTCATACGCTCTGAAATATTCTCTTACCTGTTCCCGGAGGTCCTTGAATAATAGCCAGTTCCCTTGTGAGAGCAAACTGCAAGGCTTCCATCTGAGAGTCATCCAGCTTCAAGGCTTCTTTTGAGGGCCACTGGCTAGGGTCTAAGACGTTCACTCTGGAATGTCTCAAGCTCTCAGCACTCCTCAGGGATTCCCCAGTAGCTGAGGGACTCTTTATTAAAGGAGTAAAATCATATCTGCCCCCCATTAGCAAGTACCTTGGCTCCTTCACATAAGAGTCACAATCCACGATGTTCCTCTGGAAGGGGACATCTTCCTCCTGGACCTCCTGGAGTCCTTCCAAGACATGCCTATAAGCCTCAAAGTATGCAGTTGTCTCCACCATGAGGAAAGAGTCAGAGGGCTGGACCTCTGCGAGCAGCTGTTGGCTCTGCTCATTGAAAGAGAGCTGGACAATTCCTCTGCAGAGATCTTCCTGCTCTCGGTTAGACACAGTGGCAAAAAGAAATGTTTCAAAGTTGTCCTTGGACATGCACACCAAAGATCCATAGAGCAATCTCTTGGAATTCTGCCAGCGAACAAACTTTAGTGGTTTTGTATCAAACTGTACCTTGTAGACAATGCCTGATGATGAACACACGGGTGTGATAATCCTGGTATCAAAGTAGATTCGGATGTCATCAAATTTTCTCTTTCTCAGGCCTTGGTCTTCAAAGCTTTGGAGAAGTTCCAAAATGCCTTCTCGTAGGGGTCTAACAAAATCTTCTCGCAAGAGTCGGAAGTGGGTATCCAGATAGACAGCAGTGCTGTCATATTTTCCAGTAATGATGTTGGGACGAAGGAATGGCCTCTCATCCAAGTGCACTTCATTGTAAGTAGGGTAAATGGGCATGGTCCTGTAGCTCTCTACATGGTCTTCCGTCTCAGGCTGCACTAAAGTGTAGGTGTCCACTCTTAAAGTGCCCTCTCGCCTCTTTTCCTGCAGATGCTCGATGATGGTCTGCACCTTTTCCAGGTTCTTCTCTGTCTCTTCTTCTATGTCAACCCCAGAGGCTCTCAAAGCATTAAGAGAAGCTGGCAGGAGGGAAATGAGCATGGAAGTTTCCTGCACAGAGCTGGCGGGGAAGACACTTACAAGATCCTGGAGGAGGGAGATGATGTTGCTAATGTGTTCTGGATATTGGTTTCGAATATCAGGGATGGGTTCAGTGATCATCCCTACCACATAATTCGGCAGGCAGACTTTGAGGAATTTGGAGTTCTTCAATATGCCCAGGACATGGAGAACACTCTGGCGGTCCATTTTGGAACTGCAAGCCTTCCGAAGAACCTGGCAGATGAGCTCAAGGAAGTTGGATTTCATAAAAGAATGAGACAGGAGCTCTTTCAGCCCTACACTTGTGGCAAGAGTGATGACCACTTCAGAAGGGTCTTTCTGCAGAAGACTTTCTAGGAATTTGTAGCCCAGTTTCTTTACCGGCTGTGGCTGTTCTGCAGGCTTCTGGTGGGGGGTCCGCCACTGCTGGAAGTTTTCATCAGACCATGGTGGTCTGTGATTCCTTCCCTCCTGGTTGCCATTTCTCCGCCTAGCATCATTTTCCTGACTACGTCTTTGGCCTCTAGGTTCATCACTGGTGTGACCCTCATGGTTTCTCCTTCCCTGATGTGGGTTCCGGCCCATAGCCCCAAACCTCTCTTCTCTTTGCCGTACAGGAACAGCACGGTTGGTAGCTCTAGGCTGCCTTCCAGGCTGGTTGGGTCCTCCTCTGAGAGCATTGGCTGGTGGGTTATTGGCCTGATTTCTAGCTCTTGGTGGTAATTCTCCATCCACAGACCCTAAACACAATGGGAATATTGGGTAAGCGCAAAAATGAAGGTGCAAGGAGATCTAACAGGACAACAATAGAAAGACTCTCATTTTCAAAACCAACTAAAGAACTTATATTTTCTTTGGAGAGAAAGTTTCCTATCAAGTCATGTAATAAATGTAAAATAGATTACTATATGTTGCTGTATATATTATGAAAACATTGCTTTTTTCAGAGGGTGCTAAAGGGAAAATGAATAAACATTTGTTGGAGCACATGGCTGGCTCAGTTAGAAAAGCATGCAACTCTTGATCTCACACTGGATATAGAGATTACTTAAATAAGTAAAACTTAAAAAAAACGAGAACAAACATTTGTTGAGTGCCTAATACATGCTAGAGAATAAAATGCTTTAGTTCTCATAAGCTGGGATTGTTTCAGAGGGTAAAAAAGATTAGCTCATTGCTTCTCGTTTTTTGCCAGTACCAAGTAACAGCCAAAGCAGGAGTTCCAAAGCCAAACAGATCCGGTTCAAATCTTGTCCTGAACACTTCCTCACTGTATAACCTTGGCCAAGTTGCATAATTTCTCTAAGCCTAAGTATTTTTGTGGGTACAAAGATTAAATATGGGCAGCCCAGGTGGCTCAGTGGTTTAGCGCCGCCTTCAGCCCAGGGTGTGATCCTGGAGACCCCAGATCGAGTCCCACGTCAGGCTCCCTGCATGAAGCCTGCTTCTCCCTGTGCCAGTGTCTCTGCTTCTCTCTCTGTGTCTCTCATGAATAAATAAATAAAATCTTAAAAAAAAAAAAAAGATTAAATATTTGTAAGATGCTTAGTAGAATACCTGACACATAAAAAGTTCTCATTAATGTTATTACTAGCAGCACTAATAATACTTTTCTATTGGGAATACCCTATTGGTCACTAGTTCTACCACTAAACAATTATGTCACAGGGACAGAGACATCAAGAATGGGATATATTACAAGAGAAATGCTTCTTGAAATTTGTCCAGCATCAGATGGCAAAGGGGACAGAGGGGTTTCCTTTACCAAGAAGTTTTTGAGCTAAATAATATATTGAAAAAGAAACTGAGAAATGAAACTGAACTTCTATTTTAGGAAACTCAAAAGTGAAACTTAAGTTTTTCTCCCTTCTGAAGCACAAGTTCACCCATACAGTATTATCTACTACCAACCCTCACATAAGAAGTTGTTGGGGGAGGAAGGAAAATATACCCAGTCCACACATGAAAGTTAACATCACCTATAGATGAAGCTATATTTGTCTTCCTTAATCTGCCACACACTTCCTAAGTGAATTTGGCCAACGTACCCAGCCCAGTGTTTTTCAGTTTCCTTTCCTATAAAATTGATGGAACTGACCCAACTTAGCAGAATTGAGATTTTTTTTTTAAAATATTTATTTATTTATTTATTCAGAGAGAGCGAAGAGGCAGAGACACAGGCAGAGGGAGAAGCAGGCTCCATGCAGGAAGCCCGATGCGGGACTCAATCCTGGGTCTCCAGGATCACACCCCGGGCTGCAGGCGGCGCTAAACCGCTGCGCCACCAGGGCATTTTTAAAAACATTTTTTTTAAATGATTTTTAAAAACAACAAAATATGATTGTACACAATGATGCGAAGTTAAAAATGTTATGAATGCACATCATATTAAAAATGATTGTATCATTTCATGACATCAGATGCTAAGTCCATTTTTGTACATATTTTGTGTTGCACTTTGCAGAGAAAATTTTAATGTGACTACATAAAAGAACATTTGACACAATATAAAAATACTGTATTACTAAAGTCTAAATTTTGTATTTTCTTACTTTCCAAACTCTCAAAGTATCAGAAGAAAGTCCTCATATTTTCATCAGACTGAAACACTCAATGTTTTAAAGAATGAAAAATCGTACTGTTTCTCATTCTTCCAACATTGATGCAGCCCATAAAATAAAATTCTACAGTTCTTCCTCGTTCATTCCACAGCTAAACTAAAATACGACATGTTGCACACTTAGGGAAAAGCAAGAATGCATTTGATTTTGTTTCTAAAACAACAAACAATCATCATAGCAGTAGTGATGCTTTTGGAACTAACTGTGCTTTAGTGAATCCGGTTCTAGACACACGCTATCACACACATTTCCATTAGCCATGTATGGGTATTAGGAATCTTAAATGTAGCTAGTCTGATTAAGATGTGTAAAACAACACATGTAATTCTGAAGACTTAATACCAAAAATAGAGTGCATATCTCATTAAAATTTCTTTATACTGATAACACCTTAAAATGATAATTTTAAGTATTTGGGGGAATAAGTAAAAATACTAGAATTATTAAAGTACTATGATAATAGAATACAGATATAGATAGATATTCAAATATTACAATAAAATAACATTACTTGGATAGTCATTTAAGTATGCTTTAAAATTTATTAGATTAGTATTAAATTTCAAAAATAGATTTCACCTGTATCTTTTTGCTTTTTAAAATGATGCTATTCGAAAATCAAAAATTCTAGTTTTGGCTCGTATGTCTATTGGGTGGTGCTGCTCTAAACCAGTGTTATTTCCAATTCAAACATCTCATGACTATCTTTGTTAAAGTGAACTGTAACCATTAATCAGCCCTCTTAGGGAAAGGAGAGCGCTGTTTATTTTTCAGAGTCATTCATGCCAAGGCTAAGGAGTAAGTAATTCTTCACTTGAGAGATGCTGTCAATCTCCGGTGGGCCTGCTCATTCATACAGAACTCAATTTCTTTCCCACTTCATAGAAAATCTTGCTCACCTCTGTGGTTAGTATAGGGATTCCTTGGCCTAGCCTCCACGCAAGGTCTTCTGTCCTCCATGTGTGAGTTACCCAAATTCCTCCACGTTCACGTGACTTTCAGTTACCTGGAAATCTGCACAGATTGAGAAAGATGAGGGCCCTTGAAACACAGCATTTAACAGAAAAAAAAAAAACTATAACAGCATCAAGCCAACCCTTCTGTCTCTATACCTTAGTGATTTAAGAGTTAAACAGATTTAATCATGGGCACAGGTGTTCAACTCTGTGAATGCCCAATATGATATAAAATGTTAAATTTCACAATTTAGGTGTTTTCAAATTCCCCATTCCTTTTATCCCTGCACTTCACTGGGGTAGAGGGAGTTCATCAATTCCCATTCAAAACTACTGTTTGGTTTTATGCCTTTAGCCAAGTTAGTTAATCAGTTGCTAGGTTTCATTTCCCTCTCCCATAAAGCGGACACATGTTGCTGCCAGGGTAGGAAGTAGCACATTTTTGTTTATCCAAAAACCATGTATCCACCACCCCACCCAGCATTTATATTATACAGTACTCTGTAGCTTACGGTATGCGGTGTTCTAGAGTTTATAAATAGTGAGCAGTTACCCCTTATCCCATTCCTTGGAATGCAGCCAAACTGATTAAGCCCTCTGATCTACTGAATCAAGAGAAAGAAATCACATGTTTCATTAACCAGAGGTTTAGCCTCTACAGGACGCTGTTTCCCCGGGACCAGTTAGAAACCCGCAGTTCTTGCTTCCTCTTTCTACCTTGAAGGTTTTTAACAGTCATCCTCTTAAGAGCGAGAGGAAGTCCCTTTAAGGGAACTTCTCAGTACAACTCATACACATCCGTCCGTCTATGAGCTGGGGCTAGGGACAGTGAGTGACTCAGAGTCCTCAGCAAAGGGATTTTTGAGACTGTCCGTCTCACTGAGTTTTTAAATATTCATACTTGGAAACTCTGAATAGATTTGGCATTATAGGAGGAGTAGCTTTTATCCTCATCAGAAAAAAGGAGTCCTTTTCCTTCCTGCTGGGAATATTTTGGGTGAATCTCTTCCCTCATCATATCAAACCCAGCTCTCAAATGCACATTCAGTATTTCAGGGCTTGTTTTTCTTTTCTATTAAAAAAAAAAAAAGTTCTGGGGGGGGGGGAATGCCTTCTTTCTGTTGTTGAAAAATACTAAAATAGAAACTCAGAAATTTTCTAGGATAAAAGAAACGGGGAAGAAAGAAAGCAAAGGGAGGGGCAGAGAGAACAGGAAATGCCATGAAAATAAAAAAGCAGCAGACTAAAGCGGGTCTCTGGGAATCAAGGCCTAAAAGGGCAGGAAGAAGAAAATCAGTGATGGCCAAGCTAATAAAGAGGTCGAACCAGAGGAGAATGGTCATTACGGGGGGGGGGGGGGGGGGGAGGCTGAGCGGCCAGAGGCGGATGTGAGGGAGATTGGCCCCCAGAGCCCCCAGGGGGTAGTGAAGAATGGGGGCCACTGGCACCCAGGAGCCCAGGGGTCCCGACGGAAACGTCAGGGGGTCGCGGGGGAGTCGGGGCCGTGCGGTGCAGGGCGGGGGCGGGAATGGCAGGCGAGGAGGGATGGGGGCTGCCTCCTGGGGCTGGGCGTGAAGGAGGCAACGGCAGGTGGGGACTGGGGAAGAGGAAGGCGGCGGCGGGGGCAGAAAGTGAGGGCAGAGCTGGCTGAGGAGGGCGAGGAGGGCGCCGCGGGGGGCACCTGGGACCCGCGGAGATGGGGGCGCCAGGGGGCGGCGGGGATGCTAGGCGGGTACCGGGCGGCGCGGGCTGAAGACGGCGACGGGGAGAAGCAGAGGCGGAGGCGGCGGGCGGCGGGCGGCGGGCGGCGCGGGGGCCGGGGTCGCGACCGACAGAAGCGGGCGCGGGCGCGGGGCGGGGGCGCGGGGCGGGGGCGCGGCGGGGGTCGCTCACCGGCTCCGGCGCGTCCTCCCGCCGCCGCCGCCGCCGACACTGGGGCTCGGGCTCGGGCTCGGGCTCGGGCCCTGGCAGGTCCGTGGCCCCGCCCGGAGCCGCGTAGTTTCAGTTTCCTTTCCCTGCAGACACTGGGCGGAGCGAAGGGCCGGGCGGGCGGCCGGGAGGAGGAGGAGGAGGAGGAGGAGGAGGAGGAGGAGGGGGCCGGGCCCTGTGGCCCCGCCGGCCGCCCCGCCCTCAGGCCCGGCAGGAGCGGGCCGACCGGTTGGCGCCGCCTCAGCTTCCCCCGGCGGCGGGGCCGGCGGGCTCGGGCGCGCGCGGCTGAGGGGACGCGGCCGCGGGAGGCGGGTGAGCAGCGCCCAAAGCCGTCGCAGGCCTCAGCCCGCCCCGCAGAAGGGGCAACCCGGCGGGCGGCTCGGTGCGTGTGAAGCGCGACATGGCGGCGAGGCCGACGAGCCCCGGGGGCCCCGACGTACGGCGAAGGGGGCGGGGCTAGAGCGGCCTTGGCAACCATTAGATCGCCTCGGGCTGGGCGGCTTGCAAACTACATTTCCCAGAGGGCCTCGCGTGCCGCGGGACGGAAGGGGAAGCGCCTCGGGTGCAGTGCGCAGACGCGAGAGCTTCCTCTGGTTATATAAGAGCGGTCTGGATCCCTTTTCGGTCTTTTCCGTCCTCGGCGCTTTCGTGTTGGTGTTCTGTGGCCTTCTGCTGCGTTCGATGTTGTGCGGGCACGGGAGCCCGGGTTTGCTGCTCTGTGCGGTGAGTGGAGATAACCGCTGTTTTCCCTTCGAGGTCTCTGTACCGTCTTTTCCTTCTTTGCCGTCACCCTTGGCCGTAGCTCCATTTACTCTAAAAGGCGCCTTAAGGCGTCGGGGAGGCCGGTTAAAAGTGGAAAAACCCGTGCCTGTGTGTGGACCCGAGTCCTTGGCTGGTGTAAATGATGACTGAGCTTTTTTCCCCATCAGATCGACAATGCTGAGGTCTTTGAACACTTGCCAGTTAGTTCTGATGCACCGGCCTCAAGAGGCCCGGCCACGTTCTTCCGACCGTGGGAAGATGGCGACTGATGCCCTTTGCTCTGTTGGTTCGCAGGTCTGCGCGATCACGGGGTACGGAATGGATCTCGGAGGAGGGCGTCGCTGCTGGGCCTTCAAGAGAGCCCGCGGTAGATCCCTAGAGCCATCGGTCTCCTGATCTCCGGCGTAAGCATTTGTCACCTGGCCCATTGTAGGAACCGCGTGCTCCGGGAGCCTCTTCGTTTGCTAGGCAAACCTGGAGGGGGAGGGGTGAAGGTGTAACCGTAGCTAATTGTACTTAACAAGTAAAGTGCGGTGGATACTTCCTTTTATTTCTTTAATATTTTATTTATTTATGAGGCAGAGACAGGCAGAGGGAGAAGCAGGCTCCATGCAGGGAGCCCTTTGCGGGACTCGATCCCGGGTCCCCAGGATCACGCCCTGGGCTGAAGGCGGCGCTAAACCGCTGGGCCACTGGGGCTGCCCTGGATACTTCTTATCGGTTATTTAAAAGTATCCGTTAGACATTAGTGAAAAATTAGTTTAAGGAAAATAATTCCCCGAAGTGGAAAAATCTCTTTAAAGCAAACAGATGTGAATTTTTTTTTTTTGAAGATTTTATTCTTGAGAGAAGTAGAGACCCCCGCAGAGGGAGAAGTGGGCTCCATGCAAGGAGCTTGAGGTGGGACTCGAACCCGGGAATCCAGGATCACGCACTGAGCCACCCAGGCATGCCTAGATGTTAGTTAGTTCTTAAATCACATTTTTGGATCCCATTTCCTGGTATGTGATGTATTTTTTGATAAACGATTCTTCAGAGCATTTTTCCAAGTGGATGGGAGACTTGGTAGGGTAGAGGATGGCAGCGCAGGAGGGTAGGTGAAAGAATTCACTTGAGACGAGATGTTTGAATACACTGCAGAGGAGCTGCAGGTGGGAGAGACTGAGGAAGCAGTGGTGGGGAGCTGTAGTTAAAGGGGAAGATCAGGACGTATGGAAATGTTTATATAGTTCACTGGTGATCTATGGATTATGGAGATTTTAAGGTGGGTGGTCTAATGGGTTTGTTAGCATTTAGCCCAGTGGTAGTTGTGGGCCCTTTTATGTTATTCAGGTTCCCATTGCTCAAGCCTGTTGGCTAAAAGTGGCCTCTACAAGTGAGGACATTATATATTTTTAATCTCTATGCACAATGTGGGACTCAGACGCCGAACCTAGAGATCAAGAGTCACATGCTCTAGCAACCCAGCCATCCAGGCACCCCATCTGAGGATTTTTTTTTCCTAAAGGAAAGCTAAATTTGTATTTTAGGTTGACTTGGGCACTCAGATTAATTTCCAACTGTGTGCACTTGAAATTCATTTCAGTCCAGGGATGATGGCCCCTTGAGGGCAGGACTTACTGGGGAACAGATCTATCTGTGCCAGCGTGTTCCTGTGAGTCAGGTTTTTGGTGATGGCATTTTGCATTAAAATATAAGGTCCAAAAAAAACCAGATGGTGACAGGTGGTCAAAATCCTGTGGACACTTGCCTCCATAAGCCAACCATTTTCCCAGAACTCTTCCAGCCACATTGGCCCCAAATACAAGTTCAGAAGGCAAGAATTTATCTTAACTGTTACTGCCAATAACAGGATGGGCTCAAGCATGGAGTTGGTGGGCATAGAAGCAGACTAACCAAATCTCACTCGTTCAGCTCTAAGAATTAGCTTCCTACTGGCATATATGATGACTGAACTTTTTTCCCCGACAGATCGACCATGTTGATCCAACTTTTCTAAGCCAGTTTCTGTCTGATATGCCAGCTTGTACAGCTCCTTTGTCCCTCTCTTGTGGGCATCTAGCTGTTCAGAACTCATGTTTGTTTTTTTATCCCAGATTTAATGTTGGCAAGAGACTTGGAGTGGACCAGGAGTGGGAAGGAGTTGGTAAGTGATGTCCACGTGGCTGAATAGACACAGGATCTGGAGAATGGATGAGATTGTAAATCCTTTTAAAAAAGTAATCCATATCCATCGTAGGGCTCGTATTCATGTTCCCAAGATCAAGTCGTACTTTTCCAACTGAGCCAGCCATGTGCCCCTATTTTTTAAATATGGGACTGACAGATTTAAACAGCTTGTGTTCTGCCGTAACTCAAATTTGGCCATTGCAACTGATGACGTAACTTTTTTCCCCATCAGATCGACCCTGTTGATCTAACTGAACCATTAGCCAGTGTTTTGTCTGATGCATTGGCCCCAGAGAACTTTTATCCCTGTCACTGTATTCTGCTTACCACTAAGGCTACCTTCTATGTGGAATTTGGGCTTGGTTTGTGGGGACCCTCCCCCAGGAATCAGGTCACTTATCTTGGTTTTTATCTGCTCACTTCCTACAGGCCTGGAGCCCTGTGAAGCCACAGGGCAGTAAATAGATGGCAGCCTGATGTGCTTGGTTCAGTCTGTCCTGTTACAGGTGAGGTTTTTGCAAGTGGCATTATCTTAAGTCAGCCCCTGTAGATGTAAGATGATTAAATCACCCTCCCCCCCCCCCCCCATAGAGTTGAGTTTACCTGTTCAGGAGTAACCTGGGAAACCATTTCCCAAATAGGTATGTAAAACAGGAGAATGAACAGTAGGATTGTTGACCTATTGGTACTACTAGGTCTTGGAAGAAAGGTAAAAATGAACAGTTAATTCTGCCTTAGAAATAAGCTTCAGGTCACATTTTGGCTGGGATTCTTTTTGTGTTTTTTTTGTTTTTTAAAAAGATTTTATTTGTTAATGAGAGAGAGGCAGAGACCCAGGCAGAGGGAGAAGCAGCAGGCTCCACACAAGGATGTGGGATTCGGTCCGGGAACTGGGATCACGCCCCGAGCCTAAGACAGACACTCAACCACTGAGCCACCCAGGCATTCCACAGTTGGGATTCTTTTTGAAAGATTGAGTTCCTCAAACTGTTCAAAGTCCGCCTTCTTGGCTACATGGGACTCTTTAAAATGGCAGCATGCTTGTAGAATTTACCTTGCTTTGGTAGTTGATAGTATTCCCCCCCCCCCCCCCCAGTTCCTGAAGTCTTAATTAGTGGGAAATCTCCCACATCCCAAACAAGGAACTTTTTACATCAGAATTAAATACTGAATGTAATCTTTTTCAGGAGTTTCTCAACTTTGTGGAGTTTGGAATACAAGGCTTCTTGGAAAAGATTGACTGTATGCTTACCTGAGAAAGGGTGATCTTGCTGAATCTGTCTCCCAAAGCTTTTTTGTAATCTGAAATCCTCTAGATTTCTCTGACCATTTTGAAGAATTAAGGATTATGGTTAAACTTGGTAAAATTTTTAATTTGTATCTTTCCTATCTGAAGAAAATAAAATTGTTTAAATAAAAATGTTCTTGTGTTTGGTTAATGGAGATAAACATTTGGACCATCGATAATAAGTAACAACCAAGTATCTGCAGGGGTCAAACTCTTGGGACAGAGCAAATGGGGGGCAGGCTCCACTCTTGTACCTTCTGCAGGTTTGTTTTTTTTTTTTTTAAGACTATGCACAAGCAGGCTCCCCACTGAACAGTGAATCCCAGGACCCCAGAATCCATTACCTGAACCAAAGGCAGAAGCTTAACCAACTGAAATACCCAGGTGCCCTCTGCAGGCATTTCTAAACAGTAGTGCTACTAAAGCACAGGTTCTGTGCTTTGTAGGTCATTTATGAGATTAGCAATTATGGTTAAGGCTATATTTAAATATTATTAATGTTTAATCATAGAATATTGTACACTGGTCTAATGACAAATGCCTGTCTGGTCTAATTGAACTTCTTTTCCCCTGTCACAACAATGTTAATACATGCTTAAAGATCATCTTAACTTGAGAAAGCTGGGATTTCACACTGTTCTAGTTACATTATGCTTTCTAAGCTTTGGTATTGACTTCTATCTCCTTCAGTGCTGAACCTAGTGCCTCCAGTGAATAGAAAACCACAAAAGGGTAGGTTATTGGGAGATGAAACCACTGGTCTATTTTCTGGCTAGTTGCTTGGCGTGCTTGCTTTGATGAAGCAAGGAGTTGATGTGAAATGTCCACATTGCAAGGTGGACAGACTCCAGTGAACAATGTATGGAACTGAACCCTGCCAACGACTGAACTTGGAAGCAGATCCTTCCCTAATCGAGTCCTTGGTGATGAATCCCTGCTGACACCTTCATGCGTACAAGAGACTGAACAGGACCCACTCAAACTGCCTAGATTACTGATGAACAGTAAGATAAATGCATTTCAAAATAAGACCATGTATTTAAAGTTAAATGTATTTAAAAAATAAAAGTTTTGGTAATTTATGCAGCAATAAATCTAGAGCTCGAGTCAAAAGCTCTATAATGGTCTTGACATAAATACCATTAACTGCATCAGCCAAGTGACCTTCCTGAATTTGTCAGAACATTCAAAAACTGGCCCCTAGCCTATATTTCCAGACTTGTCTTGTATTCCCCTTCATGCATTCAATTTAAACTTCAAAAACTATCTTCTGTAGAATTTTAAGAAATGAGGGGAAGTGAACAGAAAAGGTGAAATCTGAGACAAACCATGACACTTTTATCAGGAAACAAATGGTCACTGGAGGGGGTTGGGTAATTGGGTGATAGACATATAAGGAGGACATGTGATGTAAGGAGCGCTGGGTATTATATAAGACTGATGAATCATTGACCTCTATCTCTGAAACTATGTTATTTGTTAATTGAATTTAAAAAACAACTCATCAGAGACCTTCAAACTGCAACTCAGGGATGTCTCAGATTGCCACTGCCTGACCCCAGTCCCTCTGCAGATATTTTGAACCCAATGTTGAGAAACCTCAACTGGCTTTTCCCCAAGCTCAGAAACTGAATTATTTTTAAGATTTTATTTATTCATGAGAGAGGCAGAGGGAGAAAGGCTTCATGCAGAGCCTGATCTGGGACTCCATCCCAGGACTCCCGGATCACGCCCTGGGCTGAAGGCAGGCGCTAAACTGCTGAACCACCCAGGGATCCCCAGAAACAATTTATAATTTGCTTGAACTATCAACTTTTGGATTTTTTTTTTTTTTTTGCTTCCATAGAAATGGCTCTGATTAAATTACCAGATTTTTCACATCATATGGAGCTGACTCGCAGCCTCTCCTCTCAAAACATCCTCATATTCATCCTGTCCTAAGTAGTCCTGCCAATATATGATTGCTAATACATCATGCTGTGCATATGTAAATAATTAAAAAATTAAAACCCATTTGAGTTATTTAACTGGTAAATCTTAACTCCTGGTAATCTTTGTTCCAGGGAATTTGTCAGTCCTTGGTTATTCTCCGGACAGTCATTATAGTAACTTCTCTAGTGCATTGTCTGCTCTTGAGGGATTTAAATGACTGCCATAGCCACTCACATGCCAGATAGTATCCATCAGGATCCCACAACTGGATCAATCAGTAGTAACCACATAAATGATGAATATGGTGACTACATGGCCCTTTAGCCAGAGACTCCACTAATGGAAAGACGAAATGTGTGATTGTTTAGCCTGATGACATCAATGGTGGTAAATGAGAAAAAGGCTATACTGGCTGGTCACACTCTCAGCCTACTGAAAGAATAACCAAAGGGCGGGGGTGGAGGGGATTGGTAAAGTAAAAAACAAATGAAAACCTTGAAAACTCCGAGTGTACAAAACCAGTGTAATCCTATAAACAAAGCTTAATTGTGCTTATTTTGTAAGACTAACTTGACCTGGGTCATTTCTTACATCTCTGAAGTCATAAGCAAAACAAACTTTCGCCCAAGGCTAATATGAAATAACCACTGCCCAACTGCCTATCATTTAAGAAAACTCTAGTATAACCAATATCTACATGTATACCAATACCTAATACAACCAGTCAATGTGAAGAGTAAGCAGTCACTGCTTTCTCACTACATAAGCTGCTTTATAACAACATGCCCCTTAGCGTCATTCCATGTTTTGGTTTGAGGGCTCCTGTTTACAAACTATCTTTTCAGTGTGCACACAATAAACTCTTAACTACTAAAAAACAAAAAAAAACAAAACTAGGGGTGCCTGGGTGACTCAGTGATTGAGCATCTGCTTTCAGCTCAGGTCGCGATCCTGGGGTCCTGGGATGAAGTCCTACATCAGGCTCCTTGCAGGGAGCCTGCTTCTCCCTCTGCCTATGTCTCTGCCTCTTTCTCTGTCTCATGAATAAATAAACAAAATCTTAAAAAAAAATTATCCTTCACATTTTGGTCTTGTGCCACGTATGAAACGATTAGCAAATCCTATTGGTTCTGCCTTCGAAATACATCTGAAATTTGCCACTCCATTGCTACCACGTTGCCCGTCCAAAGCATCATCCAATCTTTGATTACTGGTCTTTCTACTACCACTCCCTTCTATGATCTATTACGCAGCTGGAATGATCATGAAAATCAAAGATCATGCCACTATCCTCAAAACCCCCCAGCGTGTGTCCACGTCATTTGGAGTAAAAACCAGAGTCTGGCCTGCATTATTTCCCCTTAATCTCTGACCTATCTCTGTCTCCTTCGATCTCTCTCATTCACCAAACTGTTCCTCCATCACTTGAGGATCACTCCTACCTCAGAATCTTTGCACCTGCTGTTCCCTCTTCCAGGAGTGACAGATTCTAGCCTCTTCAGATCTTTGCATGGTTCCTTCACTTGTCCCAGTCAGGTGTTTATTCAAATGTCACCTTCTCTGGGGAACCTATCTAAAATAATCTTCCCTACCACTTTCTATTCCCTTACTTTGTATTTTTTTCATATTATTTATCACTGCTTAAGTGATATATAGATATAGATACAGATATAGATATATACGCACATTGTATGTATATAGTATATTTGTTGAAGCCCTCTCACTACCCCCCACCCTCATTAAACCAGGACTCCGTGTACATAGCAACTTTCCCTTCTTTGTCTATGGCTCCTCCACAGCAAGTGGCACAGTACGGCCACTGGCTTGTGGTAAGCCACTCAATATTTGTTAAATGAAAGAATGAATCACACACTTGCCTTGTGGCTGGACTGAGCTAAGGCACTTGACATGCACACTTTGTTACTCATCACAACCACCCTATGAGGAGAAAACCAGCATGATTCTTTTTTTTTTTTTTCCAAGATTTTATTTACTTATTCATGAGAGACACAGAGAGAGAGGCAGAGACTTAGGCAGAGGGAGAAGCAGGCTCCATGCAGGGAGCCCGATGTGGGACTCCACCCGAGGACCCCAGGATCACGCCCTGAGCCAAAGGTAGACACTTAACCACTGAGTCACCCAGGCATCCCAACCAACATGATTCTTATCCCAGTTGCACAGATGAGGGAGTGGCACTCAGAGAGGCATGGTTCCCCAGCTCTATGTGATGAATTGGGTCACAAACTCTGGCCTGTTTGACTCCAAAGCTCCTCCTTTTCCCTTCCCAACGTACTGCCTTCTACTAGAACAAGGAGTATTCTCTGGAGTCTCTGCATCCTCTGCAGTTTCCAGAGCTATTCCTTGCATACAGTAGGTGCTCAATAAGGCAAAAATGACCAAATGATTCCTTGAACTATCACTCACAAACTGGCAGCATGCAGACACAATCCATTCCATAAATATTTATTGAGGACCTACCGTATGCCAGACTCTGTTCTAGGTGCTGAGAATATAATGGGAAGTTTTTTTGTCAGTGTGGAAGATTAACTTGCCAGTGGAGCGCTAGGAACAGCAAAACAATAGTATGTTATTTAATGTTAAATGCTATGGAGAAAACTCATTACACTGGGGGAATGGGAATAGAATTGGAAATGGTAAAGGTGAACAGTTGAGCACAGAGCTGAAATAGATCCGGGAGTGAGTGGTGTGAGTATCGGGGCATAGTACCTTCCAAGCCAGTGCAAAGGCTCTGAGGTGAAAACATGCCTGTTGGCTGCTGTGTTTAGAGTAGAAAAGAAGCTAGTGTGTCTTTGAGTGGAAAATTGAAAGGTCTGGTCATAAGTGGATTTATTTTCCTGTCTGGTAATAATGACTATGGCTGATAACATCCATCCCTTTGGGCAGGGCATGATGGGCTTTCCAGTTCCCACTCTGGTCTGCTTCTCTCTTCTATGTACTTGTGCCTGTGGAAGTAATCATAGTAACAATGGCTAACATATATTGAGCCCTTACTATGTGTTAACTGCAGTTCTTAGCATGTAAAAAGACATTCTTCCAACAGCCATATAAGGTAGGTTGTATTATTAATCTCATTTGACAATTGAAGCAGCAGTCTCAGAGAGGTAAAACAACTTGCCTACAGTCAATACAGCTGGTAAGAGTGGCAGAGCCAGGACTTGAACCCTGTCAGTCTGGCTCTTGAGTTTGTAACCTTTGGCTTAATTATAGCCAATCACTTTTTTGCCATCTAACAGACATAGGAAGGAGTCAATTTCTGGCTCTTAAAATTTCAAATGAAAGGGGTGTCTGGGTGGCTCAGTCAGTTATGCATCTGCCTTCAGTTCAGGTCATGATCCCAGAGTCCTCGGATCAAGCCCCACATCAGGTTTCCGGCTTAGCAGAGGGTCTGCTTCTCCCTCTACCTCTGCTTCTCTCCACGGCTTGTGTTCTCTCTCTCTCTCTCTCTCTCAAATAATTTTTTTTTAAAGTTCAAATAGAAAAAAAAAGTTCACATGCTTTTGCTGGAGTTCTTTGTTGGTAAGACACTTCTGAACTCAGAAGTGTCCCCAAATACCTGCTAGCTGAAGGCCAAAGAAGCTCCTGAGAAGGCTCCCATCCACCTTGTTTCTTGGCTTTGCTGTCACGGATTGCCTGAGCTCCAGGTCTCGGATGCCCAAACTCTGCATCTTGTCTCCCTAGCTTCAGTCCCACCAAACAATTGATGCTTCACTCTCATTTTACTTCTTTGTCCTCCTAGCTGAGGGATGTGGCAAATAACTTGAGCTCTATAAGCCTCCGATTCGTGATTTGTGAAATGGTGTTCATAACATTATCTACTTCCGAGAACTGTAAGGTTTAACAAACTTGTGTCTGCAAAGCGTTCAGCCCAAGGCCTGGAAAACAGAAGGAACACAATTCATTATTGAGGTAATAAATAAATCTTTCTGCCACAGTGAGGTGGGAGGAGGTCTGAGTTGGGGAACTAGGAGCAGAATACATGTGCTCATTGAGTGCTTATCGCATGTAATATTCTATTGGTTTATTATCTCATTTAATCTATACCCCAATCCTGCTATTTATTTATTTATTTATTTATTTATTTATAAAGATTTTGTTTGTTTATTTGAGAGAAAAAGAGAGAGCACAAGCAGGGGGTGCTTCAGAGGTGCTTCAGGGGGTGCCCACAATGTGAGGCCCAATCCCAGGATCTTGGGATCGTGACCTGAGCCAAAGGCAGATGCTTAACTGGCACAGGTGCCTCCTTAATATCTCATTTTAAAGGCAGGTAAACTAAAATTCAAGGTTAGCAAATTACTTGAGGTCGTGCATCTTGGAACTGACAGCTGGGGTTTGAACTCCATCCTGGGCCCCTAATTTCTATACTCTACTGTCCTCCAAGAATCTTTGCTCCAGACCCACACCAGCTGCATGAATAGAATTGCAAGTGTTTCTGGGAAGCTATGGAGAAAGATAAGGGATCCACAGATCATCTTCCAGAATTCCAGCCAGGGGGTGGTATTGTTTCCCCAGTATCTCACTTTTTGTCAGCTGGGAACAGAGCCATTTTATAAATGGCTCTGAGTCTGGGATTAGTCCCTGGCTCCTAGCATACAGCCAGCTCTTAGCTGCAGATCTCCCACCTATAGAACGGGTATAACATTAACCTTCCTCTTGGGAATCTGTGAAGACCAAATGAGATATGTCAAAATGCTTAGTGTAGTATTTGGCAGGTTGTAACTAATGGCACTTGGATGGTTATAACTACTTGCACTGTATGTTAACTAACTAAAATTTAAATAAAACAAAAAGTGATTCACATCTCTGAGCCTCAGTTTCATCATCTGAAAAATCAGGACCTTAATGGATCCGCCCTTTGGGGATATTTTGAGGAGTAAAAGAACTCATATAACTCTGCTTGGAACATGGAAAGAGCTTCTCAAATGCTTATTATTATTATTATTATTATTATTATTATTATTATTATTATTAGTTTCTTTTAATCTTCTTTTTCTTTTTCTTCCTTCTAGATTTTGGCTGCCTCAATCCTCATGATGGCACAATTGCCAGGGAAGATGGAACATGGGATCCCTTCCAGGACTTGCAGCTCCAGTCTGTGTCTGCAGGGGGCGCTATGCGCACACATTTCTCCAACTGGTGGGCGCAAAGCCTCCACCGTTGGGCTGGGAAAGGGGAAGATGGCCTGGTAGTGGCCTTGCAGATGGGTGAGCTTTCAGATCTTGCAGCTAGCACTTCTGGGGTTGAGTGCAGCAGTGAAGCCTGAGAAAGGGCAAATTCCCCAGGCCTGAAACATGGGCTGCTAATGGTGCCTCCACTAACTAGACTCATGCAACAAATCAACCAGAAACAAATTTACCCATGATCCTTTCAATCTAACGCGTAGGTGATTTCACTTTCCCACATTGCCTTCTGTCCCCATTATGTTATCATAGTAGGGTGGCTACTATCAGCATGGTTGGAGCTTCCCATTTTTAAAGGAAGCCAGAAATCCTTACACTGCTAACAACGGATTCCAATTTTATAAACTGTGAAGACTTAGAAAATGCACATGTGCAGGCCTCAGATGGTCTGGAGGCTGCCAGTTTGAGACCTCTGCAATTTGAGCTGTATCCTTTTCAGCACCACTCTTCTTATCATTCCTGAGCCGGATAAAACACATGACATCCAGGCAAATATGAATTGCAGATAAATCACAAATAATTTTTTAGCATATGTATATCCTCTGCAATATTCAGGACACAATTAAAATTATTTGTTGTTTATCTGAAATTCATTTAACTGGGCATTCTCTATTTCTATTTGCTAAATCTGGCAGCCTCATTCCTGCAAGGACTTGGCTTGGGACAATGGCATCTGCTCTTTGAGAGGAAGCCTTGATGGACCTTGTCTGTTCTGAATAACTTTCATATTCTCTGTCAACTTGGATTTTTTTCCTCTAAGATTATCTGGGGGGGAATTGCAATTTATGGGTTTTCCCAACAGTTTCTAAACAGGCTTCAAACTCTTGGTTGGTGGAATTGGCAGGCCGTATGGCCCACCCTTTGGGCTCATCCCCTGATCAATTCCTCCCAAGGTCCAATGTTCACTAATTGCAGGTCTATTTAGAAAGCAACTGTCTTTTCTTTTATCTGTTAGTCATGGCAGAAACAGACCATCTTGGGCTTATTTATAACTGTGGCTTTTTTAAAAAAGAGAGAAAGAGAAATCTAGATCCTCTCACTTGGCAGACTCATTTAAACAAATGGTCCTTTTGCTAAAACAGACCTATGCCACAGGGCCACAGTTTGCAGGTGGGAAGGCTTGTGTGGGGGCGGTCCTAGCAGGTCAGATCTTTTTTTTTCTTGAATGTTAAAGTGGCAGTAGAGGCAGTCTGGAAATCTGACATCACTTTTGGATCTGCCCAGGTTGACCTGATGTTTTTACAGCTAGAGCAGCTATCTACAGAGTGTAGTGGTACTTGCTAGGCTACCGCAAACGTTTCACCTGTCCCACCATTGTCAAGTCCAAGCGTACCTCTCTCTAAGCCCCCTCTCTCTAACTCTCTACTCAAGTTATCCTTGTCATGATCATCATCTGTAATTGCCATTTATTGAAATATCCTACCAGGTTCCATGCTAGATACTTGACATGTTATAATTTACTCCTTACTCTACAAGAGAGGTGGTATTATTATCCCAACTTTACAAATGAGGAAAGTGAGTAAATGGCTCTGCCAAAGTCTTCACTTGCTCTTCACCCTAGGCTACCTTGTTCAGTGCTCCTGGAGCATAGACAACTCAAACCCTGTGCTGGGAGCTTTAGCAGCAGTTTGTAAGAGGGAATGTCAATTGAGGCTGAGCTAACCATTCCTCTGGCTTTACCTTGCAGGGTGCTTCTCCAGGAGCTCCTCCACTTGACCCTCCTTCCAGGCAATGGTAGCAGATTCTTCCCCGGTATCTTCCAGTGTAAGGGGTGCCCCCTTCTATTTCTAGCTCCAGTGTTCCTTGTTAGCCCTGTGGTTTCTTTATATTCTGTGCACAAGCTCATGGTATTCTCTGATTATAGTCTGCTGGAATTGTTCTATTTCCAGTAGCTGTGACTGGTACAGAGGCAGAGCTGGGATTTGAACACAGGGACTCCAAAATAACCTCTTTGCAAGTGGCCTTCCAGAGCTGTGCTCAGATTGCTTCTGCCAGGCACTGTGTCTGCCTTCCGACACAGACCATGATCTGCTCTCCTCTCTAGCATTTTCCCACAACTGCAGGAAATGTTGTTAAATGTATTTTCTGTGCCTGCCAGTATAATGACCCTATTAAAAAAAACACACACACGCAAACTGATGCTAGTTTTACATAACTTGTTCTTAGGAAACAAGCTCCTTGTGAATGCTTGCACCCCCACCCCAAGTGCTTAATTAGAATCATTTCAGAGGCAAATCATTGAGCTGAGCCAAAGAGGCAATGAGAAGGATAATTATCCCTCAGTCTCTGCCCTAAAATAGTTCACAGCCAAGTTGCCAACTCCCTGATTAATTTTTCAGGCTAGAATATCATGGGGGATGAGACTAAGCTTATCTACATGTGGTTTCCAAACTCTATCCTCACATTTGGATATCTATATCTATATCTATGTCTATATCTATATCTATATCTATATCTATCTATCTATATCTATATGTTAATCAGCACTCAGAAAGCAAATAATCCAATTAAAAAATAGGCAGAAGACATGAACAGATATCTCTCCAAAGAAGACATACGGAAGGTCAATAGATACATGTAAAGATATTCAACATGACTCAGCGTCAGGGAAATGCAAATCAAAACTACAATGAGTTATCACCTCATACGTATCAGAATGGCTAAAATCAACAACCCAAGAAACAACAGGTGTTGGCGAGGGTGTGGAGAAAGGGGAACCCTCTTGCACTGTTGGTGGGAATGCAAACTAGTACAGCCACTCTGGAAAACAGTATGGAGGTTCCTCAAGAAGTTAAAAACAGAACTATCCTATAATCCAGTAATCACACTACTGGGTATTTACCCTGAAATGCAAAAACACTAAATCAAAGAGATACATGCACCCCTATATTTTATTGCAACATTATTTACAATACCCAAATTATGGGGGATCCCTGGGTGGCTCAGTGGTTTAGCACCTGCCTTCAGCCTAGGGAATGATCCTGGAGTCCCAGGATCAAGTCCCACATCAGGCTCCCTGCATGGAGCCTGCTACTCCCTCTGCCTGTGTCTCTGCCTCTCTGTCTGTGTCTCTCATGAATAAATAAATAAAATCTTAAAAAAAAAAAAGGAAAAATATCAGTGAAATTAATTCAATAAAGATTTGATTTCTAAAAAACAAAACAAACAAAAAAATACCCAAATTATGGAAGCAGCCCAAGTGTCCATTGATAGATGAATGGATGAAGATGTGGTATATATACGCAAAGGAATATTATTCCGCCATAAAAAAAGAATGCAACCTTGCCATTTGCAAGAGCATAGATGGAGCTAGAGTATAATGCTAAGTGAAATAAGTCAGAGAAAGACAAATACCATATGATTTCACTTATATGTGGAGTTTAAAAACAAAATAAATAAGTGGGCAAAGGAAAAGAAAAGAGAGAGACAAACCAAGAGACAGACTCAATTGTAGCAAACAAAGTGATGGTTACCAGAGGGGAGGTGGGTGGGGGGATGGGTGAAATAGGTGATGAGGATGACAGAGTGTACTTATCATGGTGAGCACTAAGTATTGTATAGAATTGTTGAATCAGGGGCTCCTGGCTGGCTCAGTCATTGGAGAATGCAGCCTCTTGATTTCAGGTTTGCACGCTGAAACCTCACCCTAGGTATGGAGATTACTTAAAAATAACAATCATAATAATAATAATTGGGGTATTTGGCTGGCTCAGTCAATAGAGTGTGTGACTCTTGATCTCAGGGTCATGAGTTCAAGCCCCATGTTGCGCGTGGAGGTTACTTAGAGAAAAAAAGAATTGTTGAATCACTATATTGTACACATGTATCTAATATAACACTGTACATTAACTAACTGGAATTTAAAAACTCGTAAGAATATATATTACAATTCAGGTAGGATATATACTGAAATATATTATTATGAAAAATAGCTTTTTATTATAGAGAATGAACTATAATAACATGCAACAACCTAGATCGATCTCAAGGGCTTTATGTTTATTGATAAAAGCCAATTTCAAAAAGTTGTGTATGTGTGATCATTTATATTACATTCTTGATATGAGCAAACTATAGAGGTGGAGAACAGATTAGTGGTTGCCTGGGTATGGGGACTGGGAAGAGGAGCATAATCCTAAGTGGATACCACAAGGGAATTCCTTTGTATCTTGTTTGTGGTGACTATATGAATCTATTTATTATGGAATAAAAATGCATAGAATTATATGTGTGTGTGCTCACACACAAATAAATGTGTGAAAATAATGGTAACAACAGAATGAGATCTGTAGTCTAGTTAAATATATTGTACCAAAATCTATTCCCTGGTTTTTATATTGTACTATAGTTAAATAGGATGGCACTCCTGGGGGAAGTTAGGTGAAGGAAGGGCGCATGATATTCTGTGTACTATTTTGCTGCTTCCTGTGAATCTATAATTATTTCAAAATAAAAAGTTTCAAAAAAACCTTTCATTATTTCCAAAGCAGAATATGTACATTGTAGGAAGTCAGAAATATAGAACAAAATTAAATAAGACCCTACTACATAACTCAGAAACCACACTGTCAAACCTTATAGTGTATCTTTCTAGATCTTTTGTATGTACATTGTAGGAAGTCAGAAATATAGAACAAAATTAAATAAGACCCTACTACATAACTCAGAAACCACACTGTCAAACCTTATAGTGTATCTTTCTAGATCTTTTGTATGCTTGTATATACTATATGTATTTTGGAGGGGGCTATTTTTAAAAAAGATTTTATTTATTTATTTGAGAGAGCGCGAGAGAGCACAAGCAGGAGGAGGGGCAGATGGAGAAGCAGACTGAGCAGGGAGTCCAATGCAGGACTCGATTCCAGGATCCTGAGATCATGACCTGAGCCTAAGGTAGCTGTTTAACTGATTGAGCCACCCAGGCACCTCTGGGGGAGCTATTTTTAAAAAGATGATATTTTAGAGCAGTTTTAGGTTTATAACAAAATTGAAAGGAAAATACCTCTTCCCCTCTCATGCACAGCTTCTCCCATTATCACCTTCACTTATCAGAATGCTACAAATATATATTCTATATATTTTATTTATTTATTATTATTATTTTATTTTATTTTTTTTACCAAGGATGAACCTACATTGACACATCATAATCGTCCAAAGTCTATTTTCTGCCTTAGAGTTCTCTTTGGTGTTGTACATTCTGTGGGTTTAGACAAAAGTATAATGACGTACAATTGACCCCTGAACAACATGTGTTTGAACTATGTGAATCCTCTTATACATGAATTTTTTACAGTAGGGAACTGTACATTTTTTTTTCTCTTCCCTATGGTTTTCTTCTTATTTTTTTTTTTTTTTTGGTTTTCTTCTTTTAAAAAAATATTTTAGGGGCCCCTGGCTGGCTCAGTCAGTGAAGTGTCTGCCTTTGGCTCAGGGCATCATCCCAGGGTCCTGGGATTGAGCCCTGCATCGGGCTCCCTGCCCAGTGGGGAGTCTGCTTCTCCCTTGCCCTCTACCTGCTGCTCCCCCTGCTTGTGCTCTCTCTCTGTCAAACAAATAAAATCTTTAAGAAATTAAAAAATAAAGTGATCTCTACACCCGACATAGGGCTCAAACTTACAACCCCGAGATCAAGAGTCACACATTCCACCAACTGAACCAGCCAGGTGCCCTTTTATGATTTTCTTAATAACATCTTTTCTCTAGCTTACTTTTTTTTAAGAATACAGCATATAATACATATACAAAAATAGGTGTCAATCAACTGGTTTTCTTTGGTAAGGCTTCTGGTAACGTAAGCTATTAGTAATTAAGTTTTGGAGGACTCAAGAGTTATACACAAGTTTATAACTGTGAAGGGGGTCAGTGCCCCTAACCTCTGCATTGTTCAAGGGTTGATGATATATTGGGACATCTGGGTGGCTCAGGGGTTGAGCGTCTGCCTTTGGCTCAGAGTGTGATCCCGGGATCCGGGATCGAGTCCTGCATCAGGCTCCCTGCATGGAGCCTGCTTCTCCCTCTGCCTGTGTCTCTGCCTCTCTGTGTGTGTCTCTCATGAATAAATAAATAAAATAAAAAGAAAAATGCAGATTCTGGTTCAATAGGTCTGTGATAGGGCCTGATATTCTGCATTTCTTTCTTTTTCTAAAATGAAAGTATTTATGTATGTATGTATGTATGTATTTTAAAGATTTATTTATTTGAGAGGGGGAGAGAGAGACAGAGATTGAGAGAGTGAGAGAGAGAGAGAGAGAGAGACAACAAGCTGGCAGAGGGGCAAGCAGAGGGAAAGGGAGAAGCAGGTTCCTCCTCAAGCAGAGAGCCCTGATGTGGGACTTAATCCCAAGACCTTGGGATCATGACCTGAGCAGAAGGCAGACACTTAATGGACTGAGCCACCCAAGCACCCCTCTGTTTTTTAAAAAGATTTATTTAGTTATGAGAGAGAGAGGAGGAGGAGGAGCAGAAGGAGAAGCAGACACCAAGCACGGAGCCCCACACAGGCCTCAATCTTCTTACCCTGAGAACCGAAATCAAGAGTTGGATGCTTAACTGAGCCACTCAGGCACAAATCTCTCCCGACATTCTACATTTCTTGGGATAAAGTTAATTTGTAAATCAGGACCCCCTTCCCCTCAAAAACGGAGGCTGCCCTCGTGGGCCAGCCCAGGTCACAAGTCTAACCCTTACAGGAAACATCTGTCAAGGAAGCGTAACCTACACCAGCCACAATCCTCCAACTCCACTTTAGCTGGCTTACCACACCCTGGAAATAGGACCTCTTAGCCCATCATGTCGTTTCAAGTTGCCCTTGCCTCTTTTAAGCTCTAGAATACTCTTGCCCCAAGTCCCTCAGGAGCAGTGCTCCTCCACTCCTTGCATTGTTTCCTCTTGAATAAAGGACATCGGACCTGTGACTAATTGTTTTAGTTTATCATTTGACACTAGCAAATTTTCAGGGGATTCCAATGCTGCTGGTTCTTGGACCACAATTTGAATAGCAGGGTATTCCACACTTTTGAACACAAATAGGAGAAAACCCAATTCTAAATGATTTAAACCAAAAGGAAAGACACTCCTGAGAAGGTAGTTCAGGGTTGGTTGATCCAGCAGTTCAGCAACTTTCAAGGACTCTGGCTTTCTCCTATTTTCCTTTCTGTTACTCTGGGTGGTTTGCTGTTTAGTCCTCAGGCTTGTTGCCTCAAGGTCTTGAGACAGCTCCAGGGGCAATGCCCAGATACTAGTGGACTTACAAAGGAAGAGGACAGCATCCCCTCCCATGCATCTCTCTATGAGTGAGAAAATCTGTCCTACGAGTCTCCCCAACCCTACCCCAGTGTTGCTTATTTGCACAAGCAGGGATGCCTTTTTTTTTTTTTTAATATTTTATTTATTTATTTGAGAGAGACAGAGATAGTAACAGAGACAGTGAGAGAGAGCTCGACCCCAGAGCAGAAAAAGAAGCAGACTCCTTGCTAAGCAGGCAGGCCACAGGGCTCTATCTCAGGAGCCAAACAGACGCTTAACCAACAGTCAGCCAGGCCCCCCAGGGAAACCATTTTAATAGACTATCTGATTGATCGCTCTGCTCTCCAGGAAATGCTGGGAAGTCATCTCCTCAGACCCATTCCCAGAGGCACATCACGTGTCCAAGCCTAAACCTGCCATTGGCAAAGGGAGGATTCCTATGATTGGCTTAGACCTGTCTTCCTCCAAGGAAGGTACCTGGAGCAGTAGCATCAGCAACACTTGGGGAACTTGTTAGAAATGCAAATTCTTGGCTCCACTCCAGACCTCCTGAATTAGCAAGGGTAGGGGTGAGGCGCAGCAATGGTTTCACAGGGCCTCCAGGTGATTCTGGACACTGGGTCAGCCCTGGCTACACAGTAAAGTCATCTGGGGGCACACTTAAAATGATCTACTTGATAGAAATCAGGAGAATGGTTCCCTCTGGAGGTGGGCTGGGGTATAGACTTGGAAGTAGTGTAAGCAATTTGTCCTGTTTCCACCTCCCCTCTACAACTCTAGGTTTTAGTACTGAGAGTCCCATGTCCTGAAAAAACCCTTACTTCTGGACAATGGGCACAGTTCATCACCCTACCTGAAGGGAAAAAATGGAACTTTGTGGGGGTGCTTTTGGAAATGTTCTATGCCATTATCTGAGTGGTGGCTACATGGGTGTATGTGTGTGTAAAAAAGTGCTAAGCTATTCATTTAAAGTCACTGCAGTTTACTAAATGTATGTTATACTGTAAAAAAAAATACAGACATCCAAGTCATATTCCAGATCAACTGAATCAAAATCTCGGCAAAAGATACTAGGTATTGGGATCCCTGGGTGGCTCAGTGGTTGAGCATCTGCCTTCGGCTCAGGGTGTGATCCTGGAGACCAGGGATCGAGTCCCACATCGGGCTCCCTGCGTGGAGCCTACTTCTCCCTCTGCCTGTGTCTCTGCCTCTCTCTGTGTGTCTCTCATGAATAAATAAATAATCTTTTTTTTAAAAAGATCCTAGGTATTGGAGTTATGAAAAAACTCTTCAGGTGCTTCTAATGTTCAGCTATGGTTGAGAGCTAATGTTTTCAAATCACCAGAGATTTTGTTACAAAGAAGAATCCAACTCCGTAAATCTGGGATCGGGCCTGAGTCTCTACATTTCCAACAAGCTCCCAGGTGATGCTGATGCTGGACCTTGCTCTGGATAATGAAAGCCAAGCTGAATCAAAATTTACCTTTTTGCGGAGCCTGGCTGGCTGAGTCAGAAAAGCATGTGACTCTTGACCTCGGAGTCATGAGTTCAAGCCCCACATTGGGCATAGAGATTACTAAAAATAAGTAAAAACTTAAAAAAATATATTTAGCTTCTTGATTTGGGGGCATAGAAGGAGGAGATTACCCTGAAACATCTTGGTGCTAGTTATGGAGAAGGGAAGAAGGTTAGGGGGAGAGACAGACTAGCTCTGGGATAGGGAACTCTTGTGGTATTAAGGGAACCAATGTTTAGGGTAAAGTTAGGAAGAATAGAAGGGCACACATGGGCAACCACATAAACACAGAAACCCAAAAAGCTGTTCCCAGCCCCGCAAGAAGTCCATGTTTGCCTGAGTTCTGGACCTAGCCAAGTCAGGGCTGAGAGCCCTGAGCATGGGCTCAGCTTGCTTGTCCTGAAGTCACCCAGGAACCTATCCCTTTGGAGAAGCCAGGTGCAGCAGCCAGAGGTGCCCTGTCCCTCTGCCCCATAGACGCCTCAGAGACTGATACAGGGCTGCCAGTTAGTTTAATTATCCAGATGGGAAGTTGGCAGGGGGAGCCCAGTCTTGGGCAGAGATTAATGACTCCATTATCTTCCTGGGCAATCATCCTATCCAGGCCCCAGTCCGGAATATAGATATAAAGTGTAAATAAAGTCCCTGTTCCGAGAAGCACATTTTTCATTATCTCTGGTTGGGAATTTGCCCCTGAAAACCTTTGGCTCAAATCCAGGAGGTGACTTTGTTTGGCAGAAGGACCTGGTCCATTTGGGAACAAGTGGCAGGCCTCCTGAACCCTGGGCTGAGGCTTGGGGTCAAAAGATGTATTTCTTTTTCTTAAACTCAGAAGTAATCAGAAGTAATGCATGCTTGTTGTAAACAAAACTAGAAAGCTTAAAAAAAAAAAAACTAGAAAGCTTTATATAATGTAACAAGTGATGTTTCTTGCCCTCTTTCCCACTCCCTGAAAGTAACTAGGGTTAAATTGGTTGGTATTCTTTCAAAGATGTCTTTTGTTCATTTTTCTTTTGAGTCAATTTTTTCTCAACTTGCTTGAGATATACTTGAAGTACACTATATGGCACATATTTATTTTTTACACTTTTAATGATTTTTTTAAAATATAAGTTCAATTTGCCAACAAATAGTAACATCCAGTGCTCATCACATCACAATATAATTTGATTAGTTTTGATCTATGAATACACCCATGAGATCATCACCACAATTAAGATGGTGGACATACCCATCACTCTTCATATCTATCAGCTACCCTTGTGCCCTTCCACCATCCCCACTCCCTTCTTCCCCTACCACTGACCTACTTCTATCACTAGAAATTAGTTTGCATTTTCTAGAATTTATGCAAATGGAATCATATTATCGCATCATCATTTTGGGAGGAAGAGGGCTGGCCCTTTTTATTCAGCATAGTGATTTTGAGGTCCATCCATTTGTTCCTTTTTTCTGCCTAGTAGTATGGATGTACCACAATTTGTTTCTCCATTTGTTGATGGACTTTGTAGATTGTTTTCAGTTTGTAGTCATTACAAATAAAGCTACCCTGAACATTTGCGTACAAGTTTTTGTGTGGACAAATGTTTCCGTTTCTCTTGGGTAAATGCCTAGGAATGGAATGGCTGGGTTGATCACATGGCAGGTGCATGTTTAACTTCTTGGAAATTACCAAACATTTTCTAAAGTGGTTTACCGCATTTTACATTCCCCCAGCTGTATATGAGACTTCCAAGTGCTCCATATCTTGGCCAACACATGTTACGACTAGTCTTTCTCGTTTTAGACATTCTCATGAACTGGTAGTGGTATCTCGTTATGATTTTAACTTGCATTTGCCTAATGATTGATGATATCAAGCAACGTGTTACGTGCAATTATTGGCTAGTCCCATGTCATGACTAGCGAAGTGTCTGGGAGCAAGGAGTGGAAGGTGGTTTTAGAGCTGCTAATGTTGACTTTGCTGTGAGACACCCGAGCAGAGATATCAGCAGGCACCTGGGGAGTGGAGTCTCGACTTCAGAGGACAGGTCGAGGCTGGAGATATTAATTCAGAAATTGTCAGCTTGTAAGTATTTAGAGCCATGGGATGGGATGAGATCACTAAAGGAAGAGCATGGAGAAGTGGCCCAGGTCTGAGTTTGGGGGCACTCAATTACTTTGAAGCCAGAAGATGAGTAAGAACCACTTATGGGCTAAGAGGACAAAGTGCCCGATGGCATGCGACATTGCAGTGGCTGGCCTCCAACTCTGGCCCATCGAGAACCACACCCTCTGCTACTCACACTTTTGTGTGGCTCCACCCATTTCCGTTCCTGGTGGATTCTGTGCAACCAATAGAACAGAAGTGACGTGCCTGACCTCTAAGGCTTAGGACCTCATAAGAAACCCTGCAGCGGCCACCTTCTATTTTGGAATAGTGCTCTGGGATAAGCCAGTTGCCACTGAAGAAGTTTGACCACTCTGGGGACTGCCATGACTGCTCTAATGGAGAGAAAAAGATGGCCAGTTCCTGCTCTCCCAGCCACTGCAATTGAGGCAGTGGATGAGCAAAGAAGCCACTTTGGCTGTCCAGCCCAATCTGGCCTTGAGATGATGTCAGTAGCAACTGTTTTCTGGCTGCAACTGCATGAAAGACAAGCAAGAAACACCCGGTGGAGCCCAGTCCACCAGCAGGACTATGAGGGATATTAATAAATTGTTACTTTAAACCTGCAAGTTCTGGGGTGGTTCATTATGCAGCAGTAGATAACCCAGGTGGGAGTGAAGAGAGAGGGGGCATCGTTCCTGCCCCCACCTGGAGCACAGTGTCCTGCAGCCCTGACCCATGGGAACAGGGGTGTTAGACCTCAGCTGGCCAGCTCACTGCATTCGGATGGGTCCCCTTCTCCCTGCTAAAAGGAGAATAAGCTTCTCTTTGTGCACACAGATGTGGCATCTGCCAAGAGCCCCGCAGCCCCCAGGACCCTCACAAAAGGACAGCAAGGGAGATTTCCTGGGAACTGGGTCACCAGTTACTTGGATGCTTCAAACCTGGCAGGACAGAGAGAGGCCACATAAAGGGGTCTGAAAACTATGCTGGTCCTTGTCATGGGGCAGGCTCAGGGGCATGCCATGGTTGGGAATGGCTGCCTGCCCCCACTTGACCCTTATCAATAAAGACTGCCTTTCTTTTTCTCCGTTTCTGTTCTCTGCCTTTCTTCTTTCTTGGTAGTTAAAACATTTGTAAATCAATACTTTACATATATATGTTTCATGTATAATTATTCTTTTATTATATGTGTAATTAAAATCCACCACCCCTTCCCACTCCCATTCAGTTGTCTAGAGGCAATCACTTCACTTTTTTTTTTTTTCACATTTATTTGAATAGGTAATATAGGCACAGCTAAAAATTTCCAAAGGCACCACTTTGGTCCTCTCTCTAAAGGCAACCACTCTTACCAAGTTATTACATCTCAGGACGCCTGGGTGGCTCAGTGGTTGAGTGTCTACTGTAGGCTCAGGACGTGATCCCAGGGTCCTGGAATTGAGTCCCTCACTGGGCTCCCTGCGAAGAGTCTGCTTCTCCCTCTGCCTGTGTCTCTGCCCCTCTCTCTGTGTCTCTCATGAATAAATATATAAAATCTTTTTTAAAAAAGTTATTACATCTCTTCCCAGAGGTATGTCTTGCATGTGTCAGCATATAAATATGCTTAAAAAACAAAATGGTGACATGCTACAAACACTGTTACGCACATTGCTTTTTCACCTAACAACGTGTCTTGAAGATCTTCCAGGTAAGTACCTCAAACACTGCTTTATTATTTTAAAGCAGTGGTTGGGGTACAATATCCCACTGCACGATATCTCACTGAGGGGACGGATCATAATAGATTTAACCAGCCCCTACCAAGGGACATTGAGATTGATGCCAACTTTTTGATGTTACAGTGAAGTAGCAAAGAACCTTGTTCTCATGTTTTCCTGCACATGTGTGCCTCTACCTGCAAGGATTCCTGAGTCAGAAGGGATGTGCTTTTATAATTTTTGTAGATATTGACAGATTGCCTTCCAAAGAGATTATACTGATGTATTTGTCCACCACCTTCACACTCAAGTGTCCATTTCTTCTTGCCCTACCCAATTCCACTTAAATAAAAACAAACCTTTTGATCTTTGCTAAGTGTTAAGGAATGGTGTCTCTGTACTTTGACATTTGCAATGTCTTATTAGGAGGGTGTCTTCAAATGCTTAGTTGGCATGGCAACCACTTCTAAACTTTGTAGCTATTTCTTCTAGTAGTTCTTATTTCTATCAAGCTAAATAATGCACTTATGTGGACATTTGTTGATTTATTAGCTTTGGACATTACTGATTTTTGCCCTAGTATATGAGGATTTAGTTTACTTATAGTATCCCTGTATATCCTCTGTCTTTGTGTCCTTCCTTCCTTCCTTTTTATTTATGAAAAATATTCCTGACTTCCCACTTACAGCAGTGATATCTTTTCTTTTAAAATAGACTTTATTAATGAGGTGCCTGGATGGCTCAGTCAAGTAAGTGACCAATTCTTGGTTTTGGCTCAGGTCATGATCTCAGGGTTGTGAGATGGAGCCTTCCATCTGCATCAGGATACTCAGCATCTCCCACTATCAACATCGCCCACCAAAATGGTACATTTGTTACAATCATGAACCTACATGGACACATCATTATCACCCCAAGTCCATAATTTATATAATGGTTCACTCTTGGTGTTAACAGTACATTCTATGGGTTTTGAGAGTGAATAATGACATGTGTCTGCTGTTAGAGTATCATACAGAATAGTTTTATTGTTCTAATGATCCTTCATCCTTCCTTTACCCCAACCCTGGGAACCACGGATATTTTTACTGTTTCCACGGTTTTGACTTTTCTAGAATGTCATATAGTTGGAACCACCCAGTATGTAGTCTTTTCAGATTGGCTTCTTTTATTTAGTAATATGTCTTTAATGTGGGACCCAGGAAATTTAACAGAAATCCCCTACCCCTGGACAAGCAGAGCAGGACTGATTCCATTTTGTGCTACACCCGCCACCTCCTGTATGACCCCCACATAACCTGCTTATTGCTTAAGGCGCTGCCCGACCCTAGTCAAGCCGCTGGGCACACCCTAATCGGAAATCGGCTCATAACAATGTAACCCTGCTTTGTGCCCGCCAAAACTGCGCGGATTCTGACCAAAGTAATAGGGCAGCTCAAATGGATACTATAGGGTAAGATGTAATTCAATTGGCCACATGCGTGTGGACCGACATGACTGTGCAACTTTCTGCGTATCCCATGGGCCACTGGCCCCTATAAAGCTGCTATGCCTCTTAGTCTCGGGGTCCAAGTCCCTGCTCCGCTGTGTCGGGTACACTTGGACCCAAGCTCGAGCTTGTAAATAAACCCTCGTGTGTTTGCATCGGTGTCGGCTCCTTGGTGGTTTCTCGGATTCGCAATCTTGGGCACAACATTTAAGTTTCCTCCATGTCCGTTCATGGTCTGATAGCTCATTTCTTTTTAGTGCTGAATAATATGCCATTATCTGGATTATTTAACCCTTCACCTACTGAAGGACATCTTGATTGCTTCCCGTTTGAGCAGTTACGAATAAAGCTGCTATAAACATCTGTGTGAAGATTTTTGGATGGACATAAGCTTTCAGTTCATTTGGGTAAATACCAGGGAATGCAATTACTGGATTATGTGCTAAGACTATATTTAGTTTTGTAAGAAACTGCTAACCTGTTTTCCAAAGTAGCTGTGCCATTTTGCGCTTCCATCATAAATGTTTGAGAGTTCCTATGGTTCCACATCCTTGTCCACCTTTGATGTTGTCAGTGTTTTGAATTTTTAAAAAAATTTTTTATGATATGTCATATGACATATTTATGATAGTCACACACACACAGAGAGAGGCAGAGACACAGGCAGAGGGAGAAGCAGGCTCCATGCACCGGGAGCCTGACGTGGGATTCGATCCCGGGTCTCCAGGATCGCGCCCTGGGCCAAAGGCAGGCGCCAAACCGCTGCGCCACCCAGGGATCCCAAGTGTTTTGAATTTAAGCCATCCTAGTAGAAGCATAATGGTATCTTGTTTTAATTTGCAATTTCTTAATGCGATTTCCAATTTACTCACAAAATATTGAGCATCTTTTCATATGCTTATTTGCAATCCATGTATCTTCTTTTGTGGGTGTCTATTTCAATCTTTTGAGCATCTTTATACTTTTTTTTTTAAGTTTATTTAAATATTCTCTACACCCAGCTTAAGGCTCGAACTCACCACCCTGAGCTCAAGAGTCTCATGTTCTACCCACTGAGCCAGCCAGGGGCCCTTTGCCCATTTTTTTTTTTAATTTTTTTATTTATTTATGATAGTCACACACAGAGAGAGAGAGGCAGAGACATAGGCAGAGGGAGAAGCAGGCTCCATGCACCGGGAGCCCGATGTGGGTGGGATTCGATCCCGGGTCTCCAGGATCGCGCCCCGGGCCAAAGGCAGGCGCCAAACCGCTGCGCCACCCAGGGATCCCCCTTTGCCCATTTTTAAATCAAGTTGTTTTTTTTTTTTTCTTTCTCCCCTGGTGTTGAGTTTTAAGAATGTCAGTTTCAGATACTATTTCTTTATCAGATGTGTCTTTTGCAAAAGATCTTTTTTAAAAAGAAAAAACATACACTTTTCTCTCCTTCCCATCTCTTGCCTCCTGACTACTCCTCATGTCCCCTCCTGCCCTGCTCCCCTGGGCGGTAAGAAAATGATCCTCTCCCTGATCCATTCACCAACCCTTGGTCATTCTGCCCCCAGATGCAAGGGCAGAGCCTAGGCCTGCTGTCTTTTTGCCACCTTCCCAAAGGAGCACAACAAAGAGGAAGGTGCAGTTTTGAGGCTCCAGGGCCCAGGAGCCCAAGCTCTTTATGCAAAGGAAAATGCTGGAGAGCTGATAACTTCACGTGATTCTGTGGGTGTGGATCAGATTGTGGGAAAGTGCCACTGATCCCTCTGCCTGGTCCTCTTCCTGGGCCCCTCACTCCTGGGCTGTGGCAGGGGAGCCCCTGTGGGTGCAGGGAAACCAGTGATGTCAGACCCAAATTCCGAATGACCCCATGGCTGCATGCGCTCTCTGCATAGAAAGCAGGTGAGTACAAAAGATGTCCTAAAAACAGTTCTTCAGCAAGTTTAATCTGAGGGGTAGGATCTCATTTGCTATGATTTAGGAATACACTACACCCAAAATGACTTTTTCCTCTCGCTATTACCTGAAGGTCCACTGTTAGCCACTCACACTTGTAGGAACTAGCCCTAGGAGCTAGAAGAGGTAGGCTCAGATCCAGATCTAAAACCTGCTGGATCGCCTTGGCTGGCCAAAACCCTCTCCTCTGAGCTATGCTTTCCCCCCCTGCTGAACCCCAGTGTGCTGGGAGAAAGTAGTCAGATTTGATGAGACACCCAGGGCAGCCCAAGGGCACAGAGTAGCTAGGTGATCAATAAATATTAGGTCCCTTCAATTTTGAATTTTTAAATATTATCCTCTCTTTTAAATGTAAATTCCTGAAGGAAGCCCCACTGATGTCTCGGGGTAGAAGAGTCCATTCATTTTTCACCCTGACAAAGGAAAGTTGGATCACATCCACTTTACAGGGTGCCACAATTTAGATTTTTGTCTCCAGTGGATGTGAAAAATTTACTTCTGGAATATAAAAAGGGCAGTGTCCTCCCACTTCCAGACTCAAAAGCAGCCCGTGGGGTGCCTGGCTGGCTCAGTCACTGGAGCATGCGACTCTTGATCGTGAGTTCAAGCCCCATTCTGGGCATAGAGTGTACTAGAAAGAAAGAAAGAAAGAAAGGAAAGAAAGAAAGGAAAGAAAGAAAGAAAGAAAGAAAGAAAGAAAGAAAGAAAGAAAGAAAGAAAAGCAAGCAAAGAAAAACCAGCCCTGATTTTAAAGCCTGGCAGATACCACTCTGGCAGGGTTTTTAATATGGGGCCTGCTTAGACCCTGGTCAGTTGGCTGGATCAGGACCCTCTGCCTCCACTCACGCACCCAAATTTTAACCTGTGCCCTGCCACACCCCACACCCCCAGTTCCTCTGCCCTTCTCAGAGCACCCAGCACCCGATCCCCTCTCCACTCTGGGCATCCCTCCACTCCAAGCCACTCTAGGCTTCAACAGTTCCCTCCATTCTCATCACCTTCTCCCTGCACCTTGTGAGCTCCCTGCCCGTGATGCAACAAGTGTGGTATCCCCTGTCACACCCCTCCGTGCCCCTATCCCTGCCCTAGCCAGCATTGCCAGATAAAATACAAGACACCCAGATAGATTAGAATTTCAGAAAAGTAATCAATTTTTAACCTAAGTACGACCCATGCAATATTTAGGATATACTTAGACTAAAAAATATATATGTTATTTATCTGAAATATATTTATCTCAAATCTGGGCTTTCTGTATTTTTATTCTCTAAATCCGGCCACCCTACCCCAACCCAAGCCCTCTCCTCCCTCGCACCCCTGGATGCTTCCCCTGCCCTTCTGAGCACCTGCGCCCTGTCCCCTCCCACACCCCTCTGTGCCCCCAGGTGCCCATGGCTATTCGGTGCCTGCGCCCCGCACTGGTTCTTCTTGCACAAGTCCCCCTCCCTCGTGCCCGCCCTCCTGGGCCCGAGTGAGAGCCTTGAGCCCTCTCCTCCCAAACACACTTCAACTCTGCACGCTTACTGCTCCAATCTGCCCCCAGACGCGCGCCCCTGACCGTGCCCCGCGCACCTGTGCCAGCCGGCGCCCTCTCCGTGCGCGCAGGAGGCCCCCTTGCTCGCGCGCCCTTGCACCCCAAGACCCCCGGGTGGGCGGCTCCCTTCCTGCTTCCCGGGCGCCCCGCGCTCGGCCGCTCCTCCTGCCCCGGGGCGCACCTGGGCAACCCTGCGCGTAGACACCTGGTCGCAGGAGCAGCGCGGGGACCCGCGGGCCCGGGACGCCTCGGCCACCAGCGCCAGGACCCCGGGATCATGACCTGAGTCAAAAGCAGACGCTCAATGGACTGAGCCACTCAGGTGCCCTGCAAGTACTGTTTTAAGTGCTTTAAATAAACTGTCTCCTTTAAGCTTCATAACAATCTGACAGGATAGACAGGATTGTTGTGTCTATTTTACAGATGAAGAACTGAGGCACAGAGAGGTAGTGCCCTGCTCTGAGTGGCACGACTATTAAGCAGCAGATCTGGGATTTGAACTCCAGCAGTCTGGCTCCAGATCACAGTATTATACGGCTGCTCAAGGGCGGGAGGGACTTTGGCATGTTGGCAGAGGGAGCCTTGGCCCTGTAGGTGAAAGAGGAACCCTTGGGATGCTTGGGTGGCTCAGTGGTTGAGCCTCTGCCTTCGGCTCAGGTAGTGATCCCTGGGTCCTGGGATCGAGTCCCTCATTGGGCTCCCCGCAGGGAGCCTGTTCTCCCTCTGCCTGTGTCTCTGCCTCTCTCTCTGTTTCTTTGCTGAATAAATAAATAAAATCTTAAAAAAAAAAAAAGAGAGACCTTGAGGCTTCCTATATCTAGTTCACTATAATAGATGGTCACCTGTTGTGTGCCCCGCCCAGCTAGAAGCAGTTGGGTCTAGGAAGATGGAGCTCTGGCTCCCCTCAGGCTTACAGTCTATTTTTGGGAGGCAGAGTAGTTATGAAAGAAATAAAGAATTTCAGTCAGAGAAAGACGAGCCTCAGCAATGATTAGTGAAGATGGGGTGAAGACAGGGAGAGGGTGGGGCTGGAGCTATTAGTAAGGCTGTGAAGGATAGAAGCCATTTTCATTTTCCAAGTTTACCAAATGTGTTCATGTATTTTATACTCTTTCATTCTCACTTCAATCCTGTAAGGATCAATGTCCTTGTTTATGCACTTGTGTCTTCATTGTACCAGTCAATGCTTTTAGGGTTGTAGCACAGTTCATACTGATATAAATGAACAAGGGGGTTTATTGGCTCAGGTAACTGAAAATACAATCTATGGATTTTGGCTTCAGGCATGGCTGGATCCAAGGACTCCAAGGATGTCATCAGGATTCTCTCTTTCCACTCTTCAGCTCTGCTTGTGTTAGCTTCATTTTCAGGCATACTGTCACCAAGTAGTGGCAAAGACAGTAGCCAGTAGCTCCAAACTGATGTCCCTAGTGAAACAAGAGCATCCTTTTCCCAAAACCCTAGGGATGGTTCTGTTAGGCCCCATCAGGTCACAGGCTCATCCCTGATGATCCCCATCAGTCAGGCTCATCCCCATCAATCACTGAGCTTAGGGAGAAGGAATATGCAATTGACTGTGTCTAGGTCACATACTCCATCGTAGGAATACAGCCCTATTCGGACCATGTAGACAGAGAGTGGGGGAGGGTTGGTTCCTCAAAAGAAAACTTGAGATAGTTCTACCAGAAGTTGAGGGTAGGGAGGCTGGGAGGGCAGACAGCTAGCCCAAACTGAGCTGTGGGAGACCGTGCATTTCAGGGAATTCAAGGAGAAAGCGTGCTGAGATACGAAATGGGAGGAGGAGAGAGGGAGTGACTGCGGATGTGTTGTGGGAAACACTTAAGACTTTTAGCTACTAGGCTTGAGGATCTCTCTGATCCACTAGCAAAAAAAAGACCTTTTGTGAACCATCTCAGTTGGAGACAAGAAACACCAAAGGATTTCAGGCAACAGGCTAGAGCCAGAACTGCATTCCAGAAAAATCTTAATGGGCAGTGAGAAGGATGGACAGTGAAGGGGGTTGGGCAGAGGTTCAGCAAAGAAGGCGGGGTTTGTATGGTGCAGAAAGGCATTTCACCAGGAGCTTGGGTCTTTAGAAGTCCAAGGGGGGACCAAGGGGACTGTGGGACGTTTGGCCCGGCTTCAGCAGGCTCAGATGGCACGATGTTATCGGGGTCTCCGGGGCTAGGTGAGCAACCTTAAACCACTCCCCACCCCTCTTTTTAAGCTACACCGATAAGCTAGGATTTCTCCTCTACTCCCAAGACTGGGATGGCCTTTGTTTTGAGAAATACTGCCATCTGGTGGTCTCTTTTGCAATGCCAACCTGTGATCCTATTTCTTTTTCTTTTTTTTTTTTTTAAGATTTTATTTATTCAGGGGATCCCTGGGTGGCGCAGCGGTTTGGCGCCTGCCTTTGGCCCAGGGCGCGATCCTGGAGACCCGGGATCGAATCCCACATCAGGCTCCCGGTGCATGGAGCCTGCTTCTCCCTCTGCCTATGTCTCTGCCTCTCTCTCTCTCTCTCTCTGTGACTATCATAAATAAATAAATAAAAAAAAAAAATTTAAAAAAAAAAAAAAAGATTTTATTTATTCAGGAGAGAGAGAGAGAGAGAGAGAGAGGCAGGGACACAGGCAGAGAGAGAAGCAGGCTCCCTGTGGGGAACCCGATGTGGGACTTGATCCCAGGATCTGGGGATCACTGAGCCAAAGGCAGATGCTCAACCACTGATCCACCCAGGTGTCCCAGTGTGGTCCTATTTCTTTCATTGTTACTAAGGCAAGATTTGCTCCGCTCATTCACTACTCACTGAGTCCCTCTGTGCCAGGAATTGTGCTTGGTGCTGGGATTCAGCAGGGAACAAGGACCTTGCTTCCATGGAGCTGACATTCTACTGGAGGGGGCAAGAGTTTTGAATAATCCCATGAATGTATCAAGGTCATGACCCTAGAGCTAGGTGAAGTGTGATGACATTTCCCTGGGAGTGTCATGTGTGCATGCTCCTTGGTGACTTCACAGACGCTGGCAACACGGAAAGATTATTTGTAAGGTGTCATCTGCCTAATTTTCTGCAAAATCGCTCCCCTGCTTGGCTGGCTCGGCGGGTCGGGGCAGGGCAGGGCCAGGGATCATGGTGGGATTTGTGCTTCTCCTTGGTCCAGCTGCCAAGCCAGCGCCTGAATGGGATCTGCAGTCTCCCTGCCAGGTTGTCCAGCCACCCTGTGAGCAGTCCCGGTGACAAGAACTCATCTCTTCTAGCAGTCTCTTGTCTGGACAATTGCATTAGTGGTCTTGCTTGTCTCCTTGTTTCTGCTCTCACCGCCCCTGCCCCCCCAGCAGCCAGAGACGTCCAGTCAAAACCTGACATGTGGGCAGCGATTTAGCGCCACATGCAGCCCAGGGTGTGATCCTGGAGCCTCGGGATCGAGTCCCATGTCGGGCTCCCTGCATGGAGCCTGCTTCTCCCTCTGCCTGTGTCTCTGCCTTTCTCTCTGTGTCTCTCATGAATACATAAATAAAATCTTAAAGAAAAAAAAAAAACCTGACGTGTGATCATGTCGTCACTCCTCTGCTCAAAAACTGGCAATGGCTCTTCTTCACACTTAGAATAAAATCCAAATTCCTTACAGTAGTCATCAGAGCTCCATGAGCTCTCACTGCTCCTCCCTCTGTGACATCACCTCCTACCACTTTCCTTTGGCTTGTTCTGCTCCAGTCACATTGTATTCCTCACTGTCCCCTCAGCATCCAACCTTGACCCTGCCTCAGGGTCTTTGCACTGCCTGTTCCCTCTGCCTGGAATGCTTTTCTCCCAGATGTCTACCCAGCCCCTTTCCTCACCTCCTCCGATGTCCTTTGTCATGGAGGCCATCTGTGACTCCTCCATCTAAAAGTGTCTTATCACCTCACCACGGCTGCTCTTATTCTGCTTTGTTGTCAGAGCATCAGTCATTGAAATTTAATGATTTACTGTTTACTGACCGTTTCCCCCACAGAGTGTCAGCTATTTGAGGGCAGGGCTGTTTCCGCTTTGCTCATCTGTGTTCCCAGCACCCAGGCCAATGCTTAGCGCATAGTAGGCCTTCAATAGATGTTAAATAAATGCATCAAGACCCTTGTTGTATTGAGCATTTACAATCTGCTCAGTGCTTCTCATTTGTCATTTATGCCAATCCTGGGAGATTGCAGTCTGAATCCAAGTGTGTCTGACGCCAACGCCTTGCCACGACTCCGATATTCCACCCCCTTAAGCCCCACTTGCCTCCCCTGTGATATGGATTTGACAATAGTGCAAATACATTTGGAGCCCGGGTCCTGGCAAGTGACAGATGGTATGCCCAGAACAGTTGAATAGAAGAGAATTTGATGAGGGCTCTATTCACAAAGGTGAGGGCTGGGTGTGGGAGGAAACAGTGTTCGGGAGCCTGGTGAAAGCAGGATCCATGGCTGAGGCTCCCCCCACCCAGGGGCAAGGCTGAGGAAGGAGTGGGGGGCCTGGGGGTACACAATAAACACCTGGGCTACACTTTCCTCCCTGTCAGTGGGCCCCCATTGCCTGAACTTAACTGGCAGCCAGCTGGCCAGGGAGCCTCCGTGATGCACAGGTTTCTTGAGGGCACAGGACAGAAGAGGATCCAGGAGAGCATAAGATTGTGGTGAGGAACACGTGAAGTCAGTATGTGACTTGCCTGGTCCAGCACCGGTGACATAATTGACGTCATTATTAGGTGGGTGGAGAACGCAATCAATGATTGTTAGGTTGTCATACTTTATTCCTCCCTCCCTCACTCCCTCCTTCCTTCCTCTGAGCTTTTCAACTCTGCTAAGAGTTGAGATCTATGCAAGGAGTATGTGGCTTCCTGAGGTGCCAGAAGCAACGTTGTCTGTTTTTATAACACAATAACCTCATTCCATCAATTCAAGGATGCACACTTTTTTTTTTCTTTTACATTTTCATGTTGCTGAACTGGGCCCTGTCTCATAACTGACGAGTGCTTTTCATGAGGACAGACTTCATCTTTCTTGTTCACCCTGTATTTCCAGCACCCAGGACAGTGCCTGTCTCACAACAGACTCTTGGTAAATATTTGTGGAGTGAGTGAATGAATTCTGACAGTAGTAGCAGCTCTGTGTGTGTGTGTAGCTGTTGGCTTGCTGGCACATCTGTAGAAATGATCTTCTTGGTGAAGTCCTCAGATCCTGTGTTTCAGCTTGATGGCCTTCTCTGTCTGGCTTGGTCCAGTCCTGATCCGGGACCGTGGACTTGGATGAAGATGCTGAAGGTCCCAGGGGCTCCATCATCAGAAAATACCTCCCCACTAGGCCCCCAACTGTGGTAGGCACATCGAGCATCTCAAGGACATGGACACCCAGCAGCATCCTTCTTTTATTGTGATGAGCTATTTCAGACATACTCCAATATAGAGAGAATAATATAATAAACCCTCATGAAAAGCTAAGAAGTAAACCTTGATGAATGCCACTAGCATTTCTGTATTCCTTTCCTCTCACCTCAGTAGCCCTCCTTCCTTCTCTCCTCAGAGGTAACTGCTATGCTGAATTTGGTATTTACAATTCCCATGCATATGTATGCATGCGTTTATATACATAAATATATACAATTGATATATATGTACAAATATACACATACACATACACATACAAAGAGAGAGCATGCGTGCCTATTCATGATTCACAGTAGTTATGTTTTTTTTAAAAAGATTTTATTTATTCATGAAAGACACGAGAGAGGCAGACACACAGGCAGAAGGAGAAGCAGTCTCCCTGCAGGGAGCCCAATGTGGGACTCGATCCCGGGACCCCAGGATCAGGACCTGAGCCAAAGGCAGACACTCAACCACTGAGCCACATAGGTGTCCCTAGAGTAGTTTTGTTCTATGAAATCATAGCAAACACTGAATTAATGAATACTGAATCATTACTCTTAGGGGAAATAAATACATACATATCTCACATAGACTGTAATCTGAACCTAAAACAACTCATTTTGGTAGATTTTATTTTCTTTGTTTTACAAAAGAGAAAAATGAGGTTCAGAAGTGCTAAGTGGCTGGCCTGAAGCCGCCCCACTACCAGGTGCCAGAGTTGGGATTCAAACCCGTTGCAACTTGTGCAACTGGCCCCGGAGCTGGAGCTCTGTGAGCTTCCCACCATCACCTGCAAGCCTCTGTCCAAGAAGGCAGACCTGGCTTGTTTGAACTCAGCTGAGAATGTGCACATCGGGTGACTTAAATTTTTTACTGCTCTGCGCATATCTGCGAATGCCTGCAAAAGCACCCCAAGTATTGATTTGGGGGGTTACAAATAAATTTTAGCAAAAGGCAAGTGGGCAAACGCAGACTCTGACTAATGAGGATCGGCCATATATATTCTCATATATATGATCCCTGTATGAATTCTTGAACACTGTACAGCACTGTTTTGCAGGTTCTAAAACTGTGTGTAAATCCTACACACCAGGAATAGCTTCTGCAAGGGGCTTCTTTCCACTCCATGTTGTTGGTAGTGCTGTGGTTCATTTACTGCTATAGAAGAGCTAGTGTTTACGGAGCACTCGTTATGTGCTGGGAGCAAACACTCGATATTCGTATCTGACTGAATCCTCAAGGCCGCTCCCAGATGAATATTGTCCTTCTTCCTGTTTGATGAAGGAAGAAACTGAGGCACGGAGAGGTGACATCAGTTGCTGTTGAGAGCTTGGGAAATGTTTATTGGAGGAATGAGTGATGGAAACAGTCCAAATGATCACCAGCAGGATGATGGGTAAATAAAACATGGAATTCTAAGTTTACTTAGATGTATAAACAATTGTCATGGAGAAACTTTCAAGCAAGGCACGGACTCAGGTTTGCAAGAGATCTAGAGCGCTTATGTGGTATTTTGGGGAGTTTGACTTGTGGGGAAGGTGAAGACCTGGCTGCTGGTCAAATTCCATAGACATTGCCTGCCTTCTCTTCCAGCGCTCTCCTGCGTTGTGGCCAGTGGAGTGGCTGGAGTCGCTGTGTCAAACCCTGTCGGATCTCCTACCGCGTCCGCTGGAGACACGTCCTACAGGAGCCGAGGAACGGGGGTGCTCCCTGACCCCCGCTGGAAGAGCAGGCAGGCTGTGTGGATTACCGGAGCCGCCAGGGAGTGGAGTGCCAACAGTCTTTAAGAGAGTTGGAGTGGCCCCCCGGGGTGGGGCAGGTGTCAGGGGGGAATGGACTTGAGAGTCTTCTGCGAGTTCCTGTATGGGGTGTGAGTTTAGGGTAGGATTTTGTCTTCCTTTACCCTCATTCGCCCTCCTCACCGGAGGAGTGAGGTCAGAAGCTCTGATTTCCTCTGGGCATCTCATGTCTTTTTTTCTCCTCGTCTCCCAGTGTGAAGCAGTCAGGCCTTGGTTTGTATGCAGTGGTAGAAAACCCATCTTAAACTGACCTGAGCAAAAAGGTGTGGCTTGTAGCAACTAAAATTCTAGGGCCTGCCTTCAGGCATGGCTGGATCCAGGAACTCAAGGACCAGTGCCAGAAATCTCTCTTCATCTCTCAGCTCTGTTTTCCTCCAGTTGGCCTCATTGTCAGGCAGGCTCCTGCACCGCACCCCCCAATGGTCTTTGATAGTTCTAGGCTTCCCTCCGATTAGCCTAGCAGCTGACAGAAAAGGTCCTTGCCCGTAGTTTCAGCAAATGTCCTAGGATGAAGTCTCATTAGCTTGACCTGGGTCACATATCCACTGCTGACCCAATCAGTAAGGCCAGAGCGATGGACTCTTCTGATTGGCCAACCCAGGACGTGGGCTCCTTTTGAAACTGGGTGTGTGTAGTCAGCCCCACCTGAATGCTAATAGGGAGAGGTGTTTGTTGTTCCCTCCCTCCACGGAGGGAGCCCAAAATGGGACTCAATCCTGGGTCTCCAGGATCACGCGCTGAGCTGAAGGCAGCGCTAAACCCCATTTACATAAGAAGTTGACCAAGGCAAGTGAGAGTGGTTTTCCTGAGAGGATAGACGAGCAGGCGGGGGGGGGGGGGGGGGGGGGGGGGGGGGGGGGGGGGGGGGGGGGGCGGGGGGGGGCACATTGTCTCCTTCCAGTCTCTCCCCAGATTACAGCCTGGTGGGAGGGGAGGCTGTTCTTTTTTTTTTTTTTTTTTTTTTTTTTTTATTTATTTATGATAGTCACAGAGAGAGAGAGGCAGAGGCACAGGCAGAGGGAGAAGCCGGCTCCATGCACCGGGAGCCCGATGTGGGATTCGATCCCGGGTCTCCAGGATCACGCCCTGGGCCAAAGACAGGCGCCAAACCGCTGCGCCACCCAGGGATCCCGGGGAGGCTGTTCTATAACAAATCTTACCATGGTGCCACCTTCCTGCTTTAAATTTTCCAATAGCCACCCAGCACCAGAGGGGTGAAGCCCAGACTCCTCATCAGGTCTCTAAGCTCCAGTCTCCTGCGGCCTCATCTCCTTCCCTCTGCCTGAGTTTTAAAGGATCCTTCTGACAGCTGAAAAGGGTCAGAGGACAGCAAGGAGCCCAGGGATGAGGTAACTGCACAGGTGCAGGCAAAGGAGGATGGTGGCTGGACTAAGGTGGTGGCAACAGGGTGATGGAAGGAGAGAGTGACCGAAGTCCTTCTCCCTCTCTCCTGCCACCACATCTGACCTTGCCGGACTCATTTCCTGCATAGACATTAGTTTTCCGGGAAGACCTTCCTGTCTGCTCTTACTACTGGGTGCCAGGCACTTTGCCACAATACTTGGCCCTGTGAGGCCAATGTTACTATTCTGATTTTACAGAAGGGGAAACCAAGACACAAAAGGGATGTCCTCTGGCTTCTTTATATTCCTGAGGAATCTCTACTCTGTTATGGACCGACTCTTTGTTCTCCTCTTCGTTCCCTGTCTGCTCCAGGAAGGAAAAGAATTGGAAGTTGGCTCAACAAAATACTTTTATTAATTCATTTATCCTTTCATCCCACTATGCCTCCTTTCTTCTATCCGTCCAACGTCCTATCCATTCATTCATCCACTCATCTGTCCACCTTTCAGTCCATCTATTTCTTTTTTTCCATTTGTCTATCCATCCACATGTCATTATCTCTCCATCCACCCTTCTTTCCATTCATCGGCTCTTCTACCAATAATTTCTGTCTCTTCTTTTCTCCATCCTCCCACCTCCCTGTCTACTTATCCACCATCCATCCATTCTTCCTTCCTTTCTTTCTTCCATTCATCCATCCATGCACTCAGCTATGAACTTTCATCTCCTCTTTTTTACTCACTTACTCATTCATAAAAATTATTCATTTGAGGGGTATCTGGGAGGCTCAGTCAATTGAACATCCACCTCTTGATTACAGCTCAGGTCATGATCTCAGGGTCGTGAGATCGAAACCCAAGTTGGACTCTGCACTCAGCAGGGAGTCTGCTTGAAATCCTCTCTCCCTTCCTCTGCCCCTCCCCCATTCACATGCACTTTCTTTCTCCCAAATAAATAAATAAATAAATAAATAAATATTTTTTATTTATTTTTTTAAATTTTTATTTATTTATGATAGTCACACACACAGAGAGAGAGAGAGAGGCAGAGACACAGGCAGAGGGAGAAGCAGGCTCCATGCACTGGGAGCCCAACGTGGGATTCGATCCCAGGTCTCCAGGATCGTGCCCTGGGCCAAAGGCAGGCGCTAAACCGCTGCGCCACCCAGGGATCCCTAAATAAAATCTTAAAAAAAAATAATTCATTTGAAAAACTTCTATTGAGACCCACTATATAACCCACTGTGCTAAGCCCTGAGTGGCAAAAATCAATCTGACCCTGTCTCTAGCATTGTATAAGGGTAGTAGTGGGGACCACCTACCCAGGGGCAAGATCCCACAGTCTCCTTTGGGCTGCCATCTAAACAGCTCAAACACCAGCTCAAATAGCTCAAAAACCAAAACCCTGCTTCATGTGGTGTCATAGTCTGGGGAGTGCTGAGCCACCTAACTCTTTTCTCCTTGGCCCACAGTCCCTGCTCTGATAACCACAGGCAGCTATGGAAAGGAGAGGAAAAAGCGAGGTGTCCCCATAAAGCAGGAGACAGAAGGGTAAGTTAATGCAAATGAACCCAAAGTCAAGCTAAAATTTGTGAACACTTTTCCTTGGATTAAACTGCCATCATGTCTCTCTTTTACTTTACAGCATGTCCCCATTTCTTGTCCTGTTATATCTATAACATGGATTTTGAAGTCTTTAATAATTGATCTCAAAAAAATTGGTTTCCATTCAACTTCATTCATTCATTCACTCATTGCTTCATTCAATGTTTATTAGATGCCCATTTTATGATAGGTACTGGGCTAGGCTTTGGGGCTACAGCAAAAAGCAAAAAAGGACATAGATGCTTATAGGGTATTCATAGGGTGAGGTCAAGAATTCTCCAAATAAACCACCAAATGGTGAAGAGAGTGTGTTGGGAAGACAAACATTCCAGTTTCTACAGACTTCTGGTAAGGGACAGATTCCTGGGGGGTTCTGGGGCAGCTCAGAGAGGAAGGGGTTGGGGGCAGCTCTGGCTCCTCAGGCCTCCCCGAGGCTGCAGCCACCAGAGGGCAGCAGCCCCACACCAAGTCTCCCCAGAGTCCTTGACAGTCTGCGTCTCTTGCGGCAGGATGGGGGCGGGGGTGGCATTGACTGCTAATTGTAGAAAAAGTTGGGTAGAAGTAAAATTGTAATTGGCTCTTATTTCAGATACTCCAGAATGGGGAACTGCCCTTTTAAATACTTCTCACGACACATCTTTTCTATAAAATAGGATCTTTTGTGAAATGCAGTGGCGCGTTTCAGAGTGTCACTTTGGGCTTTTTTGGGTTTAGGTGGTTCCATTTTAGGCACTGCCACTTAGTAGCTGTGTGACTCTAGGCAAGTTCTCTCTCTGATGCTTAGTTTCCTAATCTGTAAAGTGGGGCAACACCTACCTCTCCGGCTTTCTGTATTAAATGGTTCATTCAGGGAATTTTTATGGAACCGGATACTATTCTAGGAGCTGGACACAACCGTGACCAGAACAAACAGGAGTTCCTGCCCTTCTGGGGCAAGCATGAGTGTGGGACACAGATTGAAAAATAAACCACATAGTCTTTTGGATGTGATGCTTAGAAGAGGCTTGACACGTGGAAGTCCTCAATGATGTTAGTTTCAAGGAGTAGAACTAAGTCTCTTGTCCTCTGTGACCTGTTGATGAAGAGTGGGCTGCCCGAAAGGTTTCTGTTCTTGGGGAGAAGTTGTACCAAGCTGGGCTCTCATAAGACTAGGTTCCCAGTAGGTGTGCCATAAATGCTCACAGGTGTCTGGGGTGATGTCTCCCTGTGTGGCTGCAGGTACTGTGCTCAGTTCCAGCTGGGACCCATTCCCGGGAGCTGCTGGCAGGTGAGGGCACCCCATGCCCAGTGGACAAGGTATCTGACCCAGGGCCACACGGTTTGTGTGAGGTGTGAGTGGCCGGCCCAGAATGCCAGGAGCCGGTGCTGCTATGGGGATGGCGGCGGGGCCAGAAGGTAAGCAGTAGAACTTGGGCTTGGGGAAATGTGATTGTAAACTCTGGGGTGTCTCTGCTACCTGAGAGATAAAGGGGCTGTAGGAGTGAGATGTTGACTCCTGTCTGGGGTGGGGTCCACGAGGGTCCTGGGAGGAGCAGCTCCTGCCTCTTCCAGCTGTGTGACCTTGGGCAATCTCATAGCCTCTCTGAACTCCCATTTCTTCATCTGAAAATGCAGCTAATAAGAGGGCCTCCCCATGGGGTGTTGGTGAAAGTTAAGCGAAATTGTGCAAACTGAAGAGATAGCATAGTTGCTGGGACCCAGAAGGCACTCACAGAAAAGGGAGCTGGTATTATTACTGAATCCTTACAATTCCCTTAAAAGCCAGCTTTGGCTGCCCTTATTTTACAGATGGAGAAATCAGGGTTCAGAGAGGCAGTGTGACTTAGTCAAGATCACACAGCAGGTTTGGATTATATAAGCTTCTTAGACTGCCTCCCTCAAGGTCAGGTGTCTTACAAAATACTTAATATGCTAATTTTAACGATAGCTAATATTTATTGAGTGCTTACTATGTGCTGAGCATGATTCTAAGCTCCTTTTTAAAAATTCATTCATTTGGGGGACCTGGGTGACTTAGTGGTTGAGCGTCTGCCTTTGGCTCAGGGTGTGATCCCGGGGTCCCGGGATCAAGTCCTGCATCGGGCTCCCTGTGGGGAGCCTGCTTCTCCCTCTGCCTATGTCTCTGCCTCTCTGTGTGTCTCTCATGAATAAATAAATAAAATCCTTAAAAAATTCATTCATTCAATAAATATTTGTTGAGCACTTAATATTGAGCACATGCCAGGCAAAGTTCTGAGCACTGAGGAGATACAACCAACAAAGCCAGTGTGATTCCTTCTCTTACGGAAACAACATTCTTCTATGTGGAGAGACAGATGTTAGGCAAATTAATCTATAATCTGTCAGAGGTGAGATAAGTCTTAGGGAAAGAAAGCAAAATTGGGGGAGGGATTTTGTTATTTTTCAAGGAAAGTGACACTAAGGAGGTTACATTTGAACAGGAATCTGAAGGAAATGAGGAAGGTAGCTGTGGGGATAACTGGGGGCAGGCATCCCAGGCAGAAGGAACACAGGTGCAAAGGCCCCGAGGTGGGAGTGTTCACCATCATGTCCCGAGGGGAGTGAACAAGGAGGAGTGTGGAAGGAAGTGGAGTGGTGGCATCATTAACACACATGATACCATTGAAACATTCCAAGTAAATGTTAATTTTACTTGGAATACTTTTAGGATCCCCTCTTTCCAGATGGGGAGATGGAGATACAAAGAGGTGCCCAGGGTCACACACCCAGCAAGCAGCAGAAAGGGGATTTGACCCTGAACTCATTAGACCTGCTGCGAGCCAAGCTCAAGAGACTAGACTGTTTCCCACTAACAGTGTTTTCCCAGTGCGGGAATTATTATATGAGAGCTGTCCAGGGAGTTGTTCTCACATTTACAAGGGTACATTAATTTCCTTCGTTTTATTTTTTTTTATTTTTATTTTTTTTTTAATTTTTATTTATTTATGATAGTCACACAGAGAGAGAGAGGGAGGCAGAGACACAGGCAGAGGGAGAAGCAGGCTCCATGCACCGGGAGCCTGATGTGGGATTCGATCCTGGGTCTCCAGGATCGCGCCCTGGGCCAAAGGCAGGCGCCAAACCGCTGCGCCACCCAGGGATCCCAATTTCCTTCGTTTTAAAAGTGAGTGGCCCTGCTCACTGCAAACCTAGAGTAGGGAATGTCGATGCCAGATGGGGTGTTAGGGACAGATGTATCTGAACAAGAGGCATTGGGCCTGCACGATCTGAGTTCAAACTCCGCATTTGGCCCTTACTAGCAGTGTGGTTCTGGGCAAACCCTCCTCCTGACCACCACCCGCTGAGACTGTTGGAAGGATCCCAAGCCCTTTGTACAGCACCTGGCCCCTCGTAGATGGTTAGTAGTGGAAGCTGCTATCATCACATCTAATCTATAACATGGGTATAATAATATGTACTTTGTGAAAATTAGGTGTGATGTGTATGATGACCCTGACACACAGTAGGTACACAATAAATAAATGGCAGCCAATATTATTACACTCCAGGGAGGCCCTCTCTGTTCACCCTCCTGTAGCTTCTCTCCCACTTTCTTGTCTTAGACCCCCAATTTTCCCATTATATATTTGTTCTTTGGCTTAGATGCTCACTAATTAGAGCCTCAGTTCATCCATCCATCCTTGGATAAGCCTTTTTAGCCCTAAAACTCTGATGACACTCCAATTTCTCTTTTGGATGCAAATACTCCAGGATGAAGAGCATGGTGTTTTGGTGAGGCTGAGATGGAGGTCACAGGAACTCCTGCCCCCACCAGGGACAGGTGGCATGGAAAGCAGAGCCAGGGCTGTGCCAGAGAGAGGCATCTCTCCCTGCCCCCACCCCACCCAGGGCCAGGCTCACAGAACAGGTGATGGAAGGTCTGATTGGGGCATGAGCTCACCAGGCAGGACTGGGCAGGGGGGGATCAAAGCGAGGATGGAGAGAAGCTGTCAGCCAGATTCTTTCCATGGGCAGCTGGCGAGGGCGGGCATGCAAAGGGCATGGGCCTGGGGAGGGATTAGCCTGTCAGTTGGGGATTTCAGGAGTGTTTATTTAGCCTGAGAAGTGTCTGTGAGTTTGGGACAAGCAGAAGGAACATCTGCCATAGTCATGCACCTACTGTGTGCTGGGTGCCAAATAGGTGCTTTACATGTGAATACTCATTCAGACCTCATGAGGCCTTGTGAGACAAGGGGTATGAACTCCATTTTATGTAATGAGAATGGCAAAAAGAACGGTAACTTCAACTACTATCATTTGTAAAGTACCTGTTATGTGCCAAGCACTGTGCTTAGGCCAGTAGAACAGTGCCTGGCATGTAATAGGCGCTCCATCAGTGTTTGATATTATTGTTAGTTATTATGTTGCATTTTTTTAAAGATTTGAATTACACCTACAAAGAATTTGGCTTAAACATATATGAACAGGTTAACAAATGTTTGGAGAAGAGACATCCTGAGATAGTCACCACCCAGGCAAGGAACAGACCCTGGGCAGCCCCCTACGACTCTCATGCCCCTCCTAACCACAAGCCTTCCCTTTCCCATAAAGGAAACCACTGTGCTGACTTTTATGGTAATCCATTCTATAGTTTTCTCTTTTTTTCTTTATTTTTCTTTTATTTTATATTTTTAAAAGATTTTATTTATTTATTTGAGAGAGAGAGTGTGCACATGAACGGGGGAGGGGCAGAGGGAGAGGGACAAGCCGACTCCTTATTGAGCAGGGAGCCTGATGTGGGGCTCGATCCCAGGACCCTGAGATTATGACCTGAGCCAAAGGCAGATGTTCAACTGACTGAGCACGCCCAGGTGCCCCGAAAATGATTTAATTTTAATTTCTTTTAAAATCAGAAGAAAAAAGATTAGCAATAATAATGACGATGAAGATCTAATTATAAATCTAGCTTGGATTCTATTTGCCTTTATACAATACAGCCATAAACTATGAATTTAAAACTTTTTTTGCACAGTGGAAGGAGGGGACAAGGCAAATGTCCCTGGAGCCCAGGAGAGTCCCGATGCCACTGAGCCTGCCCCATGTCTTGCAGGAACCAGCTGTTGCAGTGGCAAGCGGCCGGCCACCCCTGTTGCCGAGGGATCTGGGAGAGGCTCAGGCAGCTCCGAGACTGTTCCTGCTCTGCGGTCCACAGCCTCGTCTTCATCTAGCACCTGTGACCCCCTAACTGTCCAGATCCCCTATTTCCAAAGACTCCCTGGCTGGCAGGGAAACCCCCAGGGCTTGGGATCCCATGGGATGAGGGAGTAGGGGAGAAGTCTGCAAATGTGACACTGGGGGAACAAGCTTTGTCCTTATGTTGATACTGAAAATAGCTTTATGCTTCCCCTCCATGCCAGCTGAGTCATAGCCTTACTGACATCTCCCACTAGTTCAGGGCTTCCCAAAGTTCATCTCCTAAACATACTCACGTGGCTTTTCCCCTGTTTTCCTTACCTGCAGGCTTCCTTTTTATTTTATCTTACTTTTTTTTTTTTTTTTACTCTCCATCCCTACTTCTTTCTTTTTTAAAGAAGATTTTTTTAAAAGAAGATTTTTATTTCTAAGCAATCTCTACCCTCAACATGGAATTCGAACTCACAACCCCAAGATCAAGAGCTGCATGCGTGCTCCTTTGACTGAGTCAGCCAGGTGCCCCCATCCCTATCTTTTTGCTGAAATACATTTGCTTTCAAAGGAAGCTTATTCTTAAATACATGTGTTTAAAGAGGAAATGTTTTATCACAGCTAGAAATAAAAATAAATAATAGTAGCTAACTTTTATGAAGTACTTATCACGTGCCAAGCGCTGCCCTGACCCTTTATAGGTATTGACTCATTGGATCCTGAGTTAGGTGCAATTAGTATCCTTACATGTGAGGACGTTGAGGCACAGAGAGGTTAAGTCACTTGTCCAAGGTCACACAGTCAGTGGCAGCGAGGGGGATTTGAACCCAAGAGCAACATCTCCTGCTAAGATTCCCTGCATGAGTAATAATACATCAACAACGTGAGGGCAGGGTATTTCCTTGCTTCCTGCTGTGACCCCTATTGTTTATTTTATTTATTATTTATTTTTTTAACCCCTGTTGTTTAGAACATGGAATAATACTCAGTACATATTTGTTGAATAAAAAAAATGAATGAATGAATAGATGAATGATCAGTTGCCATTTCACAAAGGCAATCAGAAAAATAAATATAATGGAAACCAAGCAAGTCTGGGTAGATACTTCCTGCCCAAGAAGCTGAGCATGAGGCCTGTTCTCATCTCCTTCAAACAAGGAATTAGCATGTTTCTGAGAGATGGTAAGGCGCACTCGTGTCTAACGGGGATTTATTCTTTGACAAATTGGAAGAATTATAAGGGACTTGAAAGAGGACTGATTTTCTCCATTTGGGAGTCGTCAGATATTAATATATTTTTAAACATCTTTATTGAGATAAAACTCACATGCCATACCCGTCCCTCATTTAAAGTGTACTATTCGGCTCTTTTCAGTATATTCATAAGGATTCTATAAGCATCCAACGGTCTAATTTTAGAACATTTTTTGGTCCCCTCCTTACAACGGATCTCCTACCAGGAGCAGTTACTCTTCACTCATCAGACCCCTCCAGCCCTAAGCAACTACTAATCTACTTTTGGTCTCTACAAATTTGCCTATTCTGGATATTTCATATGAACAGAGTCATACAAACAGTCTTTTGTGTCTGATTTCTTTCACCTAGGATTATGTTTTCCAGGTTCATCCATCTCGAAGCGTGTATCCACACGAGAGCCAATTATGTAATGCCCCATCCGGGGTTCCTGTAAGATCATCTCAACGATGGTCCCACTTTGGGAAGCACTCCTGCAATGGATAGTGAATTTGTGGGAGTTGTGGCTTGCTCCTGCTGCTTGCTCCCTGCTGGGGTGGTGCTGGTCCAGCTTTCCCTGCCTTGGGGTCCCGAGGCTCCAAGGATGGAGTTGGGGGAGGGGTATATCTTTCAGCTGTCCTTGGGGCCTGCCAGGGACTGGCCCACATGTTGATACTGCTATGTCCTCGTTCCTAAATCAGGACTCTGGGCACTCCTGGGAATCACTGTCTGTTCCCCTGTCCAGGAGTGCGAATGAGTCACTGGGCAAATATTTGAGTGACACCTGTGCATGCGAGCCTGGGGCAGCAGAGCCCAGAGAGGTACAGACTAGCCAGCGGGCGAGAGCCGGCGCGGCTTGACTTACAACCAGGCCGGGCTCCCCAGAAGCAGGCTTTCCCTGCCTCTGCCCCTACACTTGCTTTGACTGCAGGAGGCCATTTTTGAGTGTGTGGAAATCCTTCTGTGAGTTTAGTTGCTGTCTTCCCAAGCCAGATGTAAGTGTCTGAATTGCCCAAGCTCCAGAAAAGTATATACACTTTGGAGTCCCTCATAGGTACCATTTTTGCAGCCCCCAAAGAGCGATGCCTGTTTTACTCAACCCTCAAAGGCCATGTAAGTTAGGTGCTCTTTCCCCCCTTTTTCAGAAGAGGAAACCGAGGCTCAGGAGAGTCAAGTGGCAAGGTCTCATCAGAACAAGGTCTCCTGGTTAGGAGATGCTGGAGCTGGAACTCCGAGCCCATGCTTTTGACCGAACAGGAAAGCAGAAGCTGTGGTGGTGAGCAGCTTGGTTACAGGTGCCCAGAAGGCAGAGCCGTCTCTTGGGTTTCATAAAATGGGACATTTACCTACATCTCCCTCTGGAGAGTGTTGCTGGAGCTTGTGCAGTGTTGGGGAATCTGCTGGGAAGGGAGAGGTATCTCCATCCAGCCAATACTTAAAAAAGATCAGAAATGTGTTGAGGAGGGAGGTGGGGGAGTATTCCTGGAACCTTGGCCCACACCTAAGGAATTCAAGTCAAGGGCCTTTGGAGGATGAGTGACCAAAACTCAACTCAACCAACTTTAGCAAAAAAAGGAAAATTATTGACTTGTGCAATTAAAATATCTAGAATAGGTCGGCCTTCAGCTTTGGCTGGATCTGGGGTTTCAAAGGCTGAAGCTCTTGTATTATTTTCTTTTGGCTCTGCTCTCCTGTGTTGGTTTTATTCTTAGGCAGTTGTCTTGTGGTGGCAGAGATGGCTTCCGGGAGCTCTAGACTTTCTTCCTGGTTCAGCATCACCAAGAGGAAGAGCGCTTCTCCTTTCCAATGGCTTTATCCTTAGCTAAAGTCCTGGGGTTGCTACTTATTTGCCTGGCTCATCTCACCTGCCCATCAGGCAGTGGGAAATGGATTGCTCTCATCGACTGGGTCTGCGCCAGGGTCACAACCCTGGAGATAGGAGACGGATCAGTCCTTCCTGAATCATTTAGATCAAGAATGGGGAAAGGATGGATAGTTCCCTCAAGGGATGTGCAAGGTGCTGGTATCAGAAGCAGCAGGAATGGGATATGGGCAAATCCCAAGACAACAGAAGCCATCCTCATGGGAAGTGGAGGGGCTACTATCTGGTTATCTGGCTTTGCCACCAACTTTCCGTGTGGCCCTTTCTCCTTCCTGAGTCTCAGTTCCCCCATCTATATAGTGATTATCTTCACGGATTAACCCAGCTCTGAACTCCTGAGGCCAAAACACTTCATTTAGCCAAAGGCCCTGCATCCGAGCTTCACAGATGCAAGCCGTGGCTTAGGAATGCATGGCCTTCACAAACCCTGAGATTGAACTTGGGACAGGACACCCAGCCTCCTGTTCCTGCCCATCCCGGCAGGGTACAGCCTGTGATGGTGGGAGGGAAGGGCTCCAAGGAGGTTTCTTTGCACATCTCCAGTGTTCTCCATCTATAATTGGCTCCGAATGAAATGATCTCATCCTTGAACACTGAGGAAGAAGGGTGGTGGTGGTGGTGGAGGAACAGCTCGCTGGCAGCATCTGACATAATTTGTGACTAACCCGTTTCCCTCCGGAAAGAGAGATGATCTGCTCACTTGAAGAAGACGTAAAAGTTTGGAAAAAACATGTCTTGGTAATCCATTGAGGAGCCTCCAGCTTTTGGTGCTTCTGAGAAGCTCGAGGCATTTCTCCACTCCACCTAAACCAGGTATCTTTTGACTGTTGCTCACAAGTCAACTCGACCACCTGTCACATCAGCCACTGGTTTGGGAGGAGGTGAGCGTGGCCAGTCCATCAAGCGATTTATCTTGTATGGGTTTTTGATGGGGTTTTGTGGCCAGCTGAAACTTGTTTAAATGCCCATACATTAATTTTGAAAGATGGGCTCCTAATCAACTCTGAAAAAGCTTGTCACAGCACCATCTGTTTGGCGTTTGTCACTATTGCATTACATAAGAGGAAAGACATTTTTAAAGAATGCGGCTGCATTTAGTAATTGGATCGCCGGAGAGGAGCCAAGCTGGGGCGGATGGCACCGTGATTCAGAAATGCCACAGGCCCTTCTCCAGGGTGGGGCGGCCTCCCCAGATTCCACTTTGGTTCCGTCAGAGACCCGAGTGCAGCCCAGCTTGGGGGACAGGCCAGAGATGGCTTCTGTTCTTTTCTTTCCGTTTCTCTCTTATGCTTCCCTTTCTCCCATTTGTTCTCTCTCACCTGCCAGCTCAGATCAGTTCCACCACATACTAGCAATAACCAAATGATTTCACTTCCCTGAGCCCCAATTTCCTCATCTGGAAGATGAGGATGATAATATAGTGTTGCTGTGCAGTGTAAATGCATTAGTACGTCCAGGTTCACACCTTGGGCCTACCCTCTTAGAGTTATGAACATCATTTTGAGGAAAAAGTCTTCTGTTCCTTCAATAGGCCAGCTCAGCTCTGCCTCAGGGCCTTTGCACATGCGGCTTTTCCTGGCATACTCTTTCCTTATATCTTTGCATGGCTGTCTTCTTATTCTGGTCCAGCTCCGATGTCACTTCCTCAGAGAGGCCTTCCCCAACCACCTTAAGTAAAGTACTGCCTGACCTGTTTCCTCCAGTCATACACATTCATCTCTATTACTTTCTTCCCAGAACTTGTTTTTTTTTTTTTTTAAAGATTTTATTTATTGATTCATAGACACGAGAAAGAGGCAGAGACACAGGCAGAGGGAAAAGCAGGCTCCATGCAGAGAGCCCGATGTGGGACTCGATCCCGGGTCCCCAGGATCACACCCCCGGCTGCAGGCGGCGCCAAACCGCTGCGCCACCAGGGCTGCCCCCCCAGAACTTGTTTGTCATCTGTCTCCCAGAGGACCTGGTCTTTCTCGGTCGCCGCTGTATCCTCAGCACCTAGACTATTGCCTGGCACATGGTAGGTGCTCAATAACTATTTGTTGAATGAATGACTAAACTCGTTAACCCTTCATGACCATCCTGTAAAGCAGGGGCGGGGGGTGGGGAGAAGTGTCTGCTCAGGGTCGTATTGCCAGGAAAGGATAAGAAGGGAGGTGAGGACCCAGGTGCCCTGCTTCCAAGCTTCCTGTGGCCCCCAGGTGGGAACAAGATAGACGTGTGGACCTTTGGGCCCCCCTGCCATCCAGAAGCATTCAAGGAAGGAGTAAGCCCAGGGAGCAGCCTCTGAGAGTGGTAAGAGTGAGCCAGCCAGGCAGCCAGGAGGCAAGACTGTTTACAGGAGCTGGGGCCATCTCCATGACAACTGGACAGCCTACAGCTTCCTGCTTCACTAGGGCGGAGGTGTAGCTTGGTTGGGATCCAGTGAGGACAATGGGGACAGGGACTGGCAGAGGAGGGGGGGACCCAAAACACTCAGTATGTGGGAAGGAGGTCTTGTTTCTGAGAGTTACCTAAAGGCTGGAAGAGCCTGGTGATACATAAGTTTGTGTATGTGCATGTGTGTGTGTCTGTGTGTGTGCGTGTGTGTGTGTGTGTGTGTGTGTGTGTAGGGGAGAGTCTGGGCTGTGTGCAGCCAAGGTGCCTGGATTTGAACCCTGGCTTTGCCACTTCTGTACTAAGACGTTTTGTACAAGTAAATTAGCCTTTTGGTATCTCAATCCCACCCAGTGTAAAGTGAGCATAGACAGTAGTAGTGTCTTATAGGTAGTGTCTTATAGGGTCCTTGGGATGATTAAATGAGAGAAGAGGCGCCTGGTTGGCTGAGTCAGAAGAGCGTGTGACTCTTGATCTCGGGGTCGTGAGTCTGAGCCCCACATAGGGTGTAGAGATTACGTAAATAAAAATTTCTTTTTAAAATGAGAGAATACTCTTAGAATGTACCTGGCAGGGATGCCTGGATGGTGCAGTGGTTGAGCCTTTGGCTCAGGTTGTGATCTGGGGGTCCTGGGATTGAATCCTGCATCAGATTCCCCGCAGGGAGCCTGCTTCTCCCTCTGCCTGTGTCTCTGCCTGTCTCAGGGTCTCTCGTGAACAAATAAATAAAATCTTAAAAAAAAAAAAAAAAAAAAAAGAATGTGCCTGGCATTGTTATGTAGTTCTCGAAATCAACTTACATGTGACTTTAGGTGGCCTTCTTCCCATGCTGGTAGGGGATTTGGCTTCAGTCACTCTCAGGGATCTCCACTTTCCTGGATTTTTTCATTCATTTAGCAAATATTTATTGAGCATCTACTATGTGTCAGGCAATGTTCTAAAGGCTGGGAACACAGCAGGGAACAAAGCAGACAAAAATCTCTGCTTGAGCAGAGCTGACACTTTAGCAGGGTAGATAGACATTAAGTACGATAAAAAGGAAACATCCTAGGTTAGATGATTGTAAATATTCAGGAGAAAAATAAAGCAAGGTTGAGGGATGTGGACTGTGAAGTAGAGGTTGCAATGTCAGACAGCAGTATGAAGTGAGGGTATCAGAGCCTCACTGAGAAAGTGGCCTTTGGGCACTAGTTGGAGGAGGCAAAAGAGGGAGCGACATAGTTAACTGGGGCAAGGGCATCCTAGGTGTGCAGAATATAGAAAATGCAAAGGCCCTGAGGCAGGAAAGTGAGCATGTATGAGACCGTATCATGTGGTTGTATCTCTTGGCAAGTCTGCATGTGTGGTGTTATGTGGCACACATTTAGTGGTATATGGGTGGTTATGGATGGAGATGTTTGTACGTGTTTGTTCATGCACTGGGCCACTGTGTTCAGCCACAGAGGCTGTGCCTGTGTAATTCAGGGGACGCCGTCCATGCAGATTGCAATGGAATGGGACATCCTAGAGGTGTGATGTGTAGTGGCCCTGTGCATGCTTATAAGTAAATATTATAAAAACGTGTCTGTGAAAATGTCTATATGTGCCTGTGTCTGGACATTTGGATATAAGTGATATGTAAATGTGTGTATGTGAATATATCCTTATCCGAAATGCTAATATTTTATCATGGATTTTTGCTTTAATATTGATTTTTTAAAAATATGATTTATCTTAATTGAGTGCAAGGCAAACCATAAGAGACACTGAACTCCAGGAAACAAACGGGGTTGCTGGAGGGATGGGGGGTGAGGGGATGAGATAATTGGGTGATGGGCATTAAGGAAGGCACTTGACGTCAGGAGCCCTGGGAGTTATATGCAACTGATGAATCACTAAATTCTACCTCTGAAACTAATAAAAAAATATGATTTATTTATCTGGTGCTCCCCTCCTCCCATTTTATGCCACAGTGAGTGCCTCACTCTCCTCACCCTGGTCCTGGCCCTCCTCTGCCCCGGGGACGGAAAATGAATGTGAGGGAGGCCTGGCTGAGGCAAAGGAAGCCTTTCCTTCCAGTTTCTTCCAGTGTCTGTGCTCATCAGCACGTAACCAGAATCCAAACCCAGTCCCAGCACTTCTTGTTCCTTGGAGATAAGATCTGCTAAGTGCTGACTGCATGTGAGGGGCTTGTATATGTTATTTAGTTTTATCCTTACAACTGTCCTCTGGTGTAGATATTTGTTCATTTGATGGAATATATTTTTATTTAGGGCCTACTATGTGCCAGGAGTACCATCTGGTATTCCTTCTGGTCCAGCATCTATTCCTTGTCTTTCCCAGTTTTTCTCTAGGGTACCTGGTCTCTCCCCCGCACGGTTCAACCTGGGCTTTCTGTGCCCCTCCCCCATCTCAGGGTTGGGCGTGTGACTCGGGTGACCCAATCAGCACAGTCTATCCATCTGGCTATAGAGATTGATTATGGGATACGTGTATGATCCACATTGTTCCTGAGTGAATTCTGGCTCGTTTGCTGCTTTTTGGGGGGAAGAAAGAGCTCTCTTCCAAGAAAAATATTTAGATGTAAGAATGATATAACCCTGGAGCTCCTGGTGAGGATCCACTGCACGCAGAGAGGTGAAAAAAACAAAACAAAACTGAGGCTTATGACATTTTTAGAGCCCCTAAATCCAGCCATACCTGAAGCCATTACCTTAAGACTTTCCAGTTCTAAAAGTTTACTTTAAAAAAAAAAAAGATTTTATTTATTTATTCATGAGAGACACAGAGAGGCAGAGACACAGGCAGAGGGAGAAGCAGCCTCCATGCAGGGAGCCCGATGTGGGACTCGATCCCGGGACTCCAGGATCATGCCCTGAGCCAAGGCAGATGCCCAACCGCTGAGCCACCCAGGGGTTCCTAAAAGTTTACTTTTTAAAAATTCTTAATTAAGCCGATTTGAGATGGCACCTGAAATGCTGTGTTTGGCATCTTCATTTATTATCTCCTTTAATTCAGAGATGAACTCTGTGGGAAAAGGGTTATGATCATAAAGAAACAGCCTCAGGGAGATAAGTGGCTTGTCCAGGGTCACACAGCAATTTAGTAGGTGGAGCTTGGACTTGAACCCAGGCCTTTCTGACTCCTGAGCTTTTCTTCCATTGCACATTGTCTAAGCTCCAGACAAGAGGGTCTGTGGGGGTAATAGACAAAAGGCCTGAGTCCCAAATTAGCTACCATTTCTCTGTGTGACCTCGATGAGGTCTTTCTCCAATATAAGCCTCAGTCTTTCCATCTGTAAGATGGGGAGAATAGTAGTGCCCATCCCATTAGGTTGTCATGAGGGTTAAATGGGATAACCGATGTGAGTAAAGCTCTTAGAACAGGGCTGGGCATGAAGCAGTGAACTTGAGCTATTATTACTGTGGCTCTTTTTTTTTTTTTTTTTTTTTTGATGGAAGGAAGTGGGTCTTGGGGCTTCACCCCTTGCCCGTAGCCAACATGTTCCCTGCCTTCCGCCTGGTCACAGGCTCCCAGCAGCCCTCAGGTGGTGCCTTCACCCACCTCCAGCCAGATGCGCAGACCCGGCTCACTTAGCCGGGAAGTAGGCACTTAAGGAGTCACTTCCCCAGTTTCTCTTTTAATTTTCGTTACATAAATTTCACATTTCCTGGAATAGAGATCTTGAATGGCTGGACTCATTCGGAAATCGAGTCTGCAGAGGACCTCATTTATATTAATGGAGCCTTGAGTCTAGCTTGCAGGGAGGCCGAGACAAGGATGGATGGTAGGGCTCCCAGGCCGAGCTGCTCCAGGTTGAGCCTTGGATAAGCAGATGCCTATAGATTTAGGCTGGGACCACTCCTATTATGTGGGAGGCTCCTGGATGCAAGGACTGTGTTATGCCTGGTTTGATCAACCCTCAGTGGCTGCCCACTGCTCAAAGTAACCCTGCTTGACAAGGTGCTGCGTGATGGGTCCCAGCTGACCTCTCCCACCTCTTGCCTACCCCTCTTCTCATACATCCCTCTCCAGTGAAGCTGGTCTCTGGAGAATATTCTTGCCTCAGGGCCTTTGCACTTGCTCCGCCCTCTGCCTAAAACGTTGTTCTCCCAGCTTTTTGTGTGGTTGGCTTTTTCCTGTCAATCAGATCTTGTCTCATGATCACCATCTCTGGGAGGCCTTCCCTGATTGCCCATCTAGAGTAGTATTCCTCAGTCATCCTGTATCTTATAGCTTGCAATCTGGGCAAGGGACAAGCTGCAGTAACAAACACACATGATTGACTATGACAAGGACTTTACAAAGATACAACACATTTAATCCACACCACAGCCCTTGGAACTAGCTGTTGCTAGTATCAGTTCATGCTGTAGGTTACACAGCCAGAAGTAGGGGAATCAGGATTTGAACCCAGGCCAACTTGCTCCCAATTTTCTGGGTTCACCAGCACTGAAGTCACAGGAAGTTAGAGCTTAACTGCCACAAGGGCTGCAATGGTGTAGGTTCAGGAGGCTGTGGGAAGCCAGGAAACCACTCCCCCTCCTGCCCATCCTGCCTTTGAAGGATCAACAAAACTTCCTAAAAGATGTAGTGCCATAGCCGTGTCTAGAATTTGTTTAGTTTTAACTTTACCTTATAGCCGAAGAATTTTTAATGTCTCCACACTGTCCACAGTTAAATTTTTAAGTAATGCATATTATTCCAGGGACAGACAGTGCTATTCGTCATTTTTGGGCAGTTATGTGCTCGCAATTTTGATATTTTCCCAAATGCTACAAAGGACCAACTCCCTGAATTTAGTGAGGTAATGAAGGGCTTAAGAGTTGGGCTCCAGGGGTGCCTGGGTGGCTCAGTTGGTTAAGCGTCTGCCTTTGGCTCAGGTCATGATTTCTGGGTCCTGGAATCAAGTCCCACATCAGGCTCCCTGCTCAGTGGGGAGTCTGCTTCTCCTTCTATAACTTCCCCTGCTTGTATTACTCTTTCTCTCTCTCAGTCAAAAAAAAAAAAAAGAGCTTGGGCTCCAGACTTGGGTTCAAATCCCAGCTCCGCATGCCTGGGACAGGGACATCTCCAAAGTCACTGAGGTGGTTAGATCATCGATAACTAGAAGGCGCTGCACCAATCCACCATCTAGGCCTTGGTTCCAGGTGAGACTCAGGGGCGCCCAGACAACCTTCTCCCCTGCTTAGCAGGTCCTTGGAAATTAGGTTGGTTTAAGAAAATAAAGCAATGTGACATTTCAACAAGAAACTAGTAAGAGTAGCTGTCTCTGGAAAGGGAACCTGGGTGGTGACCAGATGGGGTGAGAGAGAGATTTTCCTTGCATATCCTTTCATACCTTTCCAATTGACACCATGTGAAATTATTACCTAGTAAATAAGTAAACATTAAAAAAAAAAACTTAAAAAGAAGGGAAAGTATTATTTTCACATATCTCTGTGGATTAAGCTTTATAGAGTATACTCATTTTCTTTATTCACCTCAGCAACCTGGGAAGTAGTTATTATGCCCCTGCCTGACACCCCAGAAAACTGAGCCCTCGAGAGGGGCAGGGCCTCACCTGGGGTCACTTGGTGAATTAGTGCCAGAACTGAGACTCCAGGCCAGGCCTTCTGACCTTCAGCTAGGGCAGTCTTTACCCCACCAAGGACCTTTCTTTCCTTCCCCAGTGGAAGCCACTTTGAGGTGTAGATTGGGGAGTGCTAATACATAATTATACATCAGTGTGTCTCATGGGATCAGGGTTCAAATCCAGGGTCTGTCACTTGCCTGTTCTGTGACCTTAGGTAAATCTCAAAACCCCTGGGGCCTTAGTTCTACAGTGGCTAGCCTGCACGATGGCCTCCAGTGATTCTCATGGCCTCGTGGTCACTCATTCAGGTCATCCCCTTCCACAGTGAATAGGGCTGACCTGTGTGGCCTAGGAGATATTGCAGAAGTGCCAGTGTGCATGACTTCCACATCTGGATAAAAAAAAAAGACATGATGGTGGAGTATTATTTAGCCTTAAAAATGAAGGGAATTCTGACACGGGCAACAACGTAGATGAAACTTGAGGACGTGATGGTGAGTGAAATAAGTCAGCCACAAGAAAACAAATGCTGTATGATTCTACTTATATGAGGTCCCTAGAGTCATCAAACTCATAGAGACAGGAAGTACAATGGTGGTTGCCAGGAGCTGGGGGAAAGAGAGTGGGGATTTGTTGTCTAAAGGGTTTGGAGTTTTGCAAGGGTTTCAGTTTTGCAAGATGAAAGAGTTCTGGGGATGGATATAGTGATGGTTGCACAACAGTGTGAGTATAATTAATGCAACTGAACTATGCACTTAAGAATGGTTAGGAGGGTGCCTGCCTGGTTGGCTCAGTTGGAGGACCATATGGCTCATGAGCTCGGGGTCATGAGTTCCAGCCTCATGTTGGGTGTAGGGATCATTTAAAAATAAAATATTTCCAAAAATAAAAAATAAAAATAAAAATAAAATCTTTCCAAAAAAATGTCTGGGAGGGTAAAATTTATTTGATGTGTATTTTGTCACAATAACATAAGTGGGGAGAAACATTGTAGCTTCTGTCTTTCTGTTGGATCATTCACTCTGGGGAAGCCCTCAGTGGTATGTGAGGACACTCAAGGAACCCTATGGACAAATTCAGGCAGTGAATTGCTGAGGCTTCCTGCCAACAGCTCTGCATCAACTTGCCAACCATGTGAGGGCGCCATCTTGGAAGTTGGCCCTCCAGCCCAGTCAAGCCTTCAGATGATGGTTGTCCTGGCTAACATCTTCACTGCAACCTCATCAGAGAGTCTGTTCCAGAGCCATACAGCTAAGCCACTTCCAAATTCCTGAGCCACAGAAACTGTGTGAGATAATAAATATTATGGTTGTTTTAAGCCACTGAGCGTTGGGATAATTTGTTACTTAGCAATAGATAACCAACATATTTCCTCATCTATAAAATAGGGATGATGATCATTTCACAGAGTTGTTGGTGATGATAATTTTATGATGATAACCATAATGATAATTTCATAGGTTGTATTTTATAGGGTTGTTGCTAAGAATTAATTAGCAAATCATGTAAAGGGATGGGAAGAGTGCCTGACGTGCAGTAAATGCTCAGTAAGGGTTAAGTAGTATGATTTCATGTTCTCTGTGATTTCTGGCATTGGTAGGAGCTCAGCTAGACAATAGATTTCCATTAAGGAATGGATGTAGGCTGCAGGTTGCAGTAGCAATATAACTTACAGTAATAGTAACAGCTACCATTATTGAGTGCCCACTGTATGCTGAGCTTTGGGCCAAGCAATTTATGTCTTTTCCTTGAAGCCCTTGAAGTGGTGGCTATAATTTTCCCATTTTACGGATCTGAAAACCTAGGCCCAGAGATGGAAAAGGACTGGCCCTAGGTCACACAGCAACGAAGTGCTGTTGCTAGAATTTGAACTCAGATACTTCAGATCCAAGTTTTCTCTTCAGCACCACAAGACTGAGCTGCAGCTTGATGTACTCCCCACCACAAGCCCATTTTTCTCCTTTGGCCAGTTCCTGCTTATTAGCACGGGGGTGGGGGCGGGGAAATTGCCAACACATCTGACAAACAAATAATTTCTTCCTTCATCGCACTTCTGCGAGTGTCAGACTCCCTTCTGCTTGGGAGACCAGAGAGTAGCTTCCCTTAGAAATTTTTCTTTTTCTAATTGCCATGTCTTCTCTCAAACTCTTTCCTTCCATATCCAGGACTGGGAATAAGAAGAACACACACATCCAGAAAAGCACGAAACTACCTGCCCAGCCTTCCTCTCCTGTGGTGTCTCCTCTGGGACAGTTTATTTAGCCCTGAACCTTTGCAGCCTGGCACCTCCAGACATGCCGCCAGCTGGCTCCTCACAAAAGCTCGCCTAATATTTGCTATGGGGACATGTGGCCATCAGGAGGGGCATGTCCCCAGACAGGCGATGAGCTCAGGACATGGGCATCGCCACACCTGCTCCTCTCCCCGAGGAGGGTGGAGGAAACAATTGTGTAACCCCTGACAACAGCCTTTTTCGGAGCCTGTGTGTGTACTTGTGTGTGGGCAGGAGGGCAGATGGGGTCTGGAGGGAGGGACAAGGATGTTTGCACCTGCAATGTGGTAGTGGCTGTGCTGGGCCTGCTTTCTCCCATGTCATTGCTGCTCAGCTATTTCTGAATTGGAGGAAGAAGTACATTTTGCATCATGACCTGTAACACATACAATTGAAATGGAAATTTCATGAATCTGGACTCACATTGTGAGCAATGCATTCTATTCTATTCCAGTCAAATTGTTCTTTCATTAAAAAAAGTACTAGTCATGACCCATGAAATAGTCCAAAGTCCCCTTGAATACAGGTTCCTGATCTGGGTCTGTGAACTTGCATGAGACAAAACTCTGTATCTTTATTTGCACTGACCTCCAGCTGACATGTAACATTTCCTTCCGTTACAAATACAGGCAACAAATCATGGTAGTATTAGCAGTTCTTGTGACATTCTCACTAATACAGGTCATAGATTATTTTGTATTCCTCAAATACAGCATTTATGCCCTTCCCTTCCTCAGTGTTTTGGTAATTACTAGACCCACTGCGAGATCTTGTTATTTATTAATAAAGAAGCACATGTATTACTATATCACATAGAACATTTTGATAATTGCATTTCAGTAGAATAGCTTTCTTTTGTAAACCTATGCATTTTATTTCATGCACTTAAAATTATTTTTCTGAGAAGGTGTCCATGGGGTTCATTGGACTGCCTGGTCCAGGGCACACAAAGTTTAAGAACCCCTGCATGAGTGGGTCCCAGTTTATGAAATGCTGTCTCAAGCTGTAAACTTCAGGGGAGCGGTGCCCTAGGGTCTCTAACCCATGTGTGTGCCCTGAGCCAGCCCTGAAACCACGTTGATGGCCATTTGTGTAAACTTACCTGTGCCCACCTCTATACAAGGTGCTTTATATAGATCATTCAATTTAATATTGACATCAGCCTTGTGAGGTGGGTGCTATTTTGTACCTCCTCTGTCTCTCTTTACCCAATTTCTTTTTTTTTTTTTTCTTTACCCAATTTCATTTTTCTTCTTCACACCACTGTGTCAGACATTTTAATCTGCTAATTGGCAGCGTTCCTCTCTAGGATGTGTTACTCTTTTCACATTTCTTGCAAGACAGGTCATCCAGTAACAAATTCCTTCAATTTTTGCCTGCCTTTCCCAAGGTAATTTTGAAGGGTATAGAATTCTAGGTTGGTGGGCTTTTTCTTTTTTTTTCTCTCAACATTAGAAATCTTTCATTCCACTCCCTTCCTGCTTGCATGGTTTCTGAGAAGTCGTATATAATTCTTATCCTTGGTTCTTATAGGTGAGGTGTTTTTTCCTGTGGATTCTTTCAGGATTTTTTTCTTATCTTTTTCTCTAGTTTGAAAACGACATGCCTAGTGTAGTTATTTTGGGGAAATTTATGCTTTGTGGTGCTTCCTGGATCTGTGGTTTGGTCTGACATTAAGTTTTGGAAATGCTCAGTCATTATCATTTCAAGTGTTTCTTCTGTTCCTTTCCTTCTTCTCTTTCCAGTATTCCAGTTATGCAAATGTCACACCTTTTGTACTTGTCCCACAGTTCTTGGATCTTCTGTAGCTTTCAGTCTTTATTCTCTTTACTTTTTAGTTTTTGAATTTATGCTCTACTGGAGGGGGGTAAACAATAAAATATAGTGTGTCAGAGATGGTGTTATGGAGAACAATAAAGCAGAAGGGGACAGATTTTGAGAGGTGTGTGTGTGTGGGGGGGTAGGTTGCCATTATAACTAGGATTGTCAGATAAAGGGGATGCTGAGAAGGTGACACCTGAAGGTACTGAAGGAATGTGTCATGTGGCTAGCCTGGAAAAGATGTTTTAGGTATAGGGGACAGCCAGTGCAAAGACTCTGGGATGGAAGTGTGTTTGGTATATTGGAGAATTGAATGGTGGTCAATGTGTCTGAAGGGGAGTGAGGGAAGGGAAGAGTAATAAGACGGGATCTAAGAGGACTGAGGGATTGGGGAGAGGGGCTGGGAAGGAGCAGCATCATGAGGTGACTCCACATTGGGCATGTTTGAGGGACAGTGAGGAGGCCAGTGACAATGGCACCTCGCATCCTCAGGGGAGAGCTGTGTGTGGGGGGGAGTGAAATCAAAGGGACAGGTGGGGCCAGGGGATGTATGGCCTTGCAGACAGCACCAAGGATTTTGGATTTTATTCAAAATGTAATGAGAAGGCTTTGGAACTTTTTGACAATGAAGTGACATGATCAGGCTGACAGTTTGACAGGATCCCTCTGGCCACTGTGCTGAGAAGAGCTTGAAAGAGATGAAGGGTGGAAGCGGAGAACCTGGTCTGGAGGCTGTTGCCATCATTAGGCAGTAGATGGTGATGGTGTGGCCCAGAGCTGCAGCAGCGCAGGGGACGGGAAGCACAGATCCCAGATCTATTTTGGAGGCAGAGCCCACAGGAACCGCTGACAGGCCATTCATTTCAGCACTGTTTGTTATTACAAAAGTTTGGAAGCAATGTTCATGCTCAGCTGTAGGAGACTAGCAATTACTGTGTACAATAGAACACAACAGAGGCTCCCAAGAGAATGAGGGAGCTCTCCATGCATTAATACAGACATGCAGAATGATTTTCGAGATATATTAAATGACAAAAGCAATATGCAGAGCAGTGTTTATGGTATATTACTATTTGTGTGGGTAAAATAAAAAAAAAAACAAAGCAAAACACATAGAAAGACACACACATGGTCCTTGGATATTCTGTTCTGGGTTTTTTTGTTTTGTTTTGTTTTCCAGTCCTTATTCTCTTTGCTTTCCAGTTCTTGAATTTATGTTCTCTTGGAGGGAGGAATTTACGCTCTGTTTGAAGGGAAGTAAACATTAAACAAAATATATAAATAAAATATAGTGTGCCGGGGTGATGTTACGGAGAACAGTAAAGCAGAGAAGGGGGATGGATCGTCAAAGTCATATGTGTGACTCTCATAGGCACCGTGAGACGTTTTGATGAGAGAGAGGTGGTGGGGCCAAGAATGTCCAGGCCCAGTTGACACGAGAGGCAAATAACCAGAATTTGGACTTTGGTCCGTGAATACAGCATGGGGTGTGTTACCATTGCTTGCATATTGGGGTAACGCTTAGCCAGTTACATTTTCATACCCTCTCTCTTTCAGGTGGAGAAATGGAGCCAGTGCTGCCCCTATAGGTCCCCAGGAATTTAGTCTTCCCTGCAGATCTTCACATCCCCATCTCCCTGAGCCCTCCAGAAAATAATACAAACTCCACCAAGCTTGTTTTCTCCATACCTTTTTATTGAACTGTGCATACTTCATTAAAGGACCATTTGCTTAGAAATTCTTAAACGTTTGGACATATTTTACAAGACAGGACAGCAGCTGGAGGTCACAATTTCATCTCATCACATGCATAAAAAGACACCGTTTTTTTTGTTGTTTGGTTTATGTGTGTGTGTGTGTGTATTTGTGTGTGTGTATGTGCACGCACATGCACATACACACACACAATGCTCATTTTCACCTTTACAGGAAGGACTAGAGACATCAACTGACCAGAGATGAACAGGACCCACAAATGCGACCCCGAGAAAAGAATGGCTAAGGACATTGGTCTTTTATGGCTAATGTGATAGGCTTGGCCCCCATCATGGGTGGGGTGATCAGAATGGCTTTGCTGGCAGGAAAGCCTCAACCTCACACCATGGTTCCTGGGAGAGACAGAGGGTCTTAGCTAATGGAATTGGGGCACACACGACCTTAGGGGGGCACTGGGGCTCGGAAAATAGGGGAAAACCCATTGGCTCTCAAAGTCGGAGGGCGGGTTGGCCCTCTTTTCCAGCTGGACTTCCATGGCTCAGGGAATGCAATCCAGTTTCCAGATGTCAGCTCCCAAATTCCTGCCCCCAGCAAATCCCTTTTTTGTGAGCTAAACTAGAACATGAGGCTAAGAATGCAGGATAGGAAAGTAGGAAGGAGCCTGGGGCTGCCCTGTGGGGCCCCTGGAAGCGTAGCTCTGAGAAGACTGTGGCCCTTAGGGCAGACGAATGTCAAATTTGGACATTCACTTGCCCCCAACTGAGTCAAGGGGCAAATGGCATTGGTGGGGCTTACAGGCTTTAATTGGTGCGGTTTACAGGGGGGCGGGCATCTCCTTCTTTCCCAGTTAGCAATATCGTCAAGCCAGGCAAGAACCAATGAATTCCTGTATTTACTCACTCAGAAGTCAATCGTTTACACATTCTCTCACTCAAAAGAGTACTGGTTGGGTGTCTACTATGTGCCACAGGCCTACACTGGGGGACAACCCTGAGTTCCTGGCACAGAAAATGACGTTGCCAGCCCTTGGCCTGGGACTGAAGCCAGGGTAGGTCTGGAGAGCAAACAGGTCAGCTGCCCCCAGCCCAGCAGCTGCTGACCTTCTTCTTTCCTGTCCATTAGGCACATGGAGCTTCGATGTCAGGCCTATCGGAGAGAGCCCAAAACCCTAGTGAAGATCAGGGGGCCATAAGCCAAAGCCGTGGAGAAATCTGAATCTCTTAGGCATCTTCTCATGTGCTTCCTTCTGTGTTTTCCAAACCTGGATTAGCTCAGGGAGGCAAGAAGTGTGGGATGATCTGTGTAGGACCCTTGAGAGCATCTTGAGACAGAATTGGGAGTCTCCTTCGTTTTCCAGAATTGTCATGCCATTGTAGCCACCAATGTGACATATTTCTGTAGGACAGAGCCTCAAAGGGGGATCTTGGGAACTGGGTTTTTGTTTCATTTTGTTTTGGGAGAGAGTATCTGCTCAGTCAGTTCATGCCACCCTATTGTCTTGCCTCACTTCATGATAAAACCACCTACAACAGCCTGGACTTGGGGTCACCCTGAGGACAAAGCCTCACCTCCTCCAAGCCCACAATACACAATTAGGGGGAGGGAAGCCTCGCCTCCTCCAAACCACCTCTTGTATAAAATACTCTCCTTGGAGAATGCAGTATCCAGATTCACTGGGGAAGGGGCTACAGATGTGGGAGACTGGCAGCTGAAGCCTTGTTTTGCTGCAAAATTGGATTACAGCTGCCTCTCTCTTTTGGTCCTTCTGGACTTGCTTCATTGGGTGGGGAATTTCAAATGTCTTGAATGGGATTTTCTGTTTTATTTGCCAGAAAAAAAAAAAAAAAGCCCTTTTGGAGTGGTGCCATTTGCTATTGCCTGGGCAGTTAGACCGCTGGCTAGTGGATAAAAGATAATTGCATCTCTTGTACAAAAAGCCTCAGGCCTGTGAGGGCACAGGGTCTGGGCAGAAGAGCTGAAGCACCATGAGATGGCCAGCCAGAGATGGGACGATTTCTTGGCTGGTCTGGGAAGGTAGCATTAAGCCTCATCCTACCCAGTGTGGTTCCTGTTAGGGCACTGGGGATGGGTTAGATGAATGACTGGCAGGGTCATTAAAATTGCCCAAGATAGGAAGCAGCAGGGAAGCAGGGTATCCTGCTGCCACTTCCTTCCCCGGCACTCTTGCAGAGAACTCCAGATCCTAGAATTTGAGTTTCTGCTAACTGTACTCCCTCCTTTTGCCTGATGCCTTGAGCCTGCACCCAGATGTCCAAATCACATACAGACCTCCCTGGGGGAGGGGGATGAATTTCCCTGGTTGTTCAGTCCAGTTGCCATGCAATGTGAGGGCCCTCTGCAACATCCATTTTGTGCATCATCTAGCTTCTTTTTAAGCAGCTCATGCCCCAACACAGCACCGACTTCCATGGTGAGGCAGCCCTGCCCCTGAGAAGCACCTCCTTAAACCCAGCTGAAACTGACCACTTCGTTCTCTCACACAACAGTGGCTTTCGGAGACTCGCTCGCTCGCAGCCCTCCTCCAGGCAGATGGTTTCTTCTTCGGGAGAACTGCCCCCCCTTCCCCTATCCTAGCCAGCCCTTGGATCTTTTCAGGATCTTTGCAGAGAGGAATGAACAGTCACAATTGTGAGGGGAAAAAGATGAGGGACCACTGGATTAACCAGAGCCTCTTCCGAATCCACTTCTTCAGGCTGGCATTTGGGGATGTTCAGGAGAAATTCCAGGTTAAGAAAACCAGGGGCAGTAGATAGAAACCCAAACTTCCCAATATCTCTCTAGATGAAAACAGCCACAGGATAGAGTATTTGCTTATCTGGGCATCAAACCTAGTGAACTACTGAGAGACAATTTTATTTTCTTCCTGTGCAAAAGTTTTTAAAAATTTAGTCTATTTTATTGGGCTCTGGTTCAAACCAGATTACCAGGAATTTTGGAGGTGGGAAAACTCTACATTTGTCCTTGGATTCGTTTCCTCTTGGAGTTTATCCAAGGGGATGGTTCATTGCCATGGGGGCCTGGATTCAGCTCAGAACTCTGATCTGGGCAGAGGCCAGAGTCCTGAAGCTGATAGTGAGGCAGATGGGGGTATGAACACCTAAATGAATGCAAGTTGGAAATCATCTGGCCTTTCTTCATCTTCCTGCATGAGTTGAAGAGTGGAGAATTGCTTTCTGCTGAAGATCCTGCTTCATGAGATGTCCTCTGCCCACCTGAGGCTGGAAGCTGCCAGGTGGAATTAAGACAGTACAGAAACTCCTCAGGGCCCGGATAGGTGGAAGCTGGAAAGACACCACTGCCCTTGCCACAAGTCTCTGGTGCTATGGAGCCAGGCAGCTGGGAAGGGAAGGGGAGATGAGATGGCAGATTCTGGGGGACATGTCTTCTCAGGGTTTGGCTGTAAGCTTGTCTATTATTTGTTTGTTTGTTTGTTTTTTTGGTGAGGATGTTGGAAATGGATTAAAATGAGGAACTGATAAGAAGTTGATGAGATCTGAGGCCCAGCATGTTCTCTGAGGTTTGTAAGAACCTGAAAATGCTCTGGCCTTCGGATCCAATTGATGTTACAGGGGAGCGGGGGACTGGAGATGGCAACAGGCCAGCCAAGAGGGGCTTGGGTGTGTTCTGGACCTCAGGGGTAAGTTTGCTTGCGTGAGATTTTCAGTCCCAAGATCTCTGGGGATGAGAAAATTCAGTCTCTTCAAAATGCCAGCAGGGTGGGGGAGAAGGAGCTGAACCAGCCCACATTCCATCCTGATTTTGAGGGCCATCCGTAGCCCTGCTTCCCCTGGTCTCACTCCTGCATCTGTGCCCTGGATTCTTAAGAACAATAAATAGGAGAAACACACAGACAGAACGAGGATAGTAACAGTGTCCACAGATTCGAGGCCAAGTGTCAGGAAATGCCTGCATGAGGAAGTCAGAATCCAATGTCTTCCCCATCCTCAGAAAGTCAGAATCAAAAGGAAGAAAGCCCAAGGGGTGATGGGAGGAAATGAGAGAGACCAGAAAATATCAGCTATGAGAATGACCAACCATAAAACTCCTAAAATGTTATTCTATATTACAAAAGAAGCCATGAGACTTAATATCCCTATTACAAATTTGCTAAAAACACACATATGCCTACATACTTTTTATCCCAACAGATAAAAAATAGACTACTCTGAGATACATGGATATCCTACAATACAGCCCTGCATCAGATACTTCTAGAGCCAGAAACATGGCAACAGAAAATGCAGAGGTAACTGTTATTTTGGGGGCGGAGCCAGGCTGGTTTGGGTCCCCCTGGCTGAGGGAAAGCATTTGCATGCTGTCATATAAGCCGGGAGAAACCAGAAACAGGAAACTGAGCTCAGGGCTGCAGGGGACCCAGAGGTGACCCCTTCTTCCTCTCGTCACTGGAAAAGCCCTTTCCCAAAGGATCATGCCCTGGAGGCATGTCACTTCAATCTCATTGGATTCAAAGTTACCTAAATGGAGGCTGAAGCCTGGGGTTGTGTTACTTGAGACTAGCTGGCAGAGAAATAAGGAAAGGGGGGCATGGAGGGGAGGGAAGAGAGGAAGGGGGAGAAAGAGGGAGACCTGGCTCTAGTGACCCTTGTCCATGGTGAAGTTTAAATTTCAAACCCTTGTCCGTGGACGAGACACTCCAGCCGTGACTTGGAACAAGACAGATATGTTACAAACATCAATACATCACAGTTGTACAGAAGAGAATACTGTTGGTGGTGGTGTTTTCTCCTCAGAAAAGTGGGTCTTATTAGGAGAAAGGGCAGGGGTGAAGCTACAGTCACCAAGACGCGGTGGAGGAGAGCTGGGAGTCAGTTTGGCAAAGTTTGTCGTCACCAGCGCTACTCGGGGGCAAGCCGGGTGAGGTGAAAGGAATGGCCTCCTCAGGATTTTGCTGTTCCCCCCTCTTCTGTCTTCTTCCTTCTTGATCCCCAGTGCTTTTAGAGAAAGGGACTTCACGGAGACAATGTGTTCTATCCTCTTTTCTTCTTTCCCCATGAAGTGTGCTTAAGATAAAATTCCTAGAGAAGGCACTGAGAAATCTACTGCACCAAAGTCCTGTTGTTTGTCTTTACCCAAAGATAAAAAAGTGAAAACAAGCCGACTCCTCCAGAGCTCGCCCACCTCTCTCTCCGTGGGTCGCAGGCTCCCCCGTGTGATCGGGGACACACAGAGACCTGGTCCCTAGCCCTTACTGCTAATGGTGGAAGTTGGAAGCCAAGGTCCGCTGGGTTCTTGACCAGGGTTTCACCGAATTCGCCAAAGGGACCAGGCATTCACCAGCTCCAGCCCCTAGTTTGGTTTCTTTGGGTTGACTTGTTTTTATTTTTTATTTTTTATTTTTCCCATTTTTGTTGGTTCAGGAATGGGTAGGACATGGATCACTGAGTTAAAGTGCTTATTTGCCTGCAGACCATGCTCTTTCCTCTCCTCCATGAGGACCTGTCTGTCTTGGTCAGCTTCTCCGTGGAGACTCTTAGGTAGATTTCCCAGTGCATGTACACAGGTACAGGTAAGGTGTACAACATTTTAAAAATCGGGGTACGTTCCTTTTTTGGCAGGTGGGGCCTGGGAAAACTTACAATACTCTATTTTGAGTTGGGCACAGGATAAAAGCTATATTCCCACAATACATACACCAAGTAAAAGAAAAAAACCAAAACAAAATGCAATACTTTCTAAGCATAGTATATGCTGAGTTTCAATTATTCTGTTTCTATAAGAACTCTATAGGACTCTGGCTAGTAAGCCTGAAAAGGTAGGTTCTTAATGATACTTCTGAATTCATCCTTCAAAAGTGACTCAATAAAATGCTACTTTAAGGTCAGACAAACTACACGGGGAACGGAGGGCCAGGTCCTGTGTGACCACACAAGGCAGAAAGGGCCTTTGGTTACAAGGAGAGTTGCACCAATTGGTTATTAGTTTAAAAAAAAAAAAGAAAGAAAGAAAGAAAGAAAGAAAAACCATATCCAATCTGTACACTTCTCATCTGCTTCAACCAACAAATGAAATGCCTTGATTTGAAGAAGGGGTGGTAAGTTCCTTCTCGCTATATATATGGCTATATTTAAACATGTTCACTTTCCTGATATGTAAAATAGACTCTATTATTATTGTTATTAATTTTTTACAGATAGCATCAGCTCTAAAAATATCTGAATCGGAAATCACAACTATTTACTTTTATCAAAAAGCATTTGTTTGTTTTCCCTGAATTTTCACGTTTGTGCTGACGGCCAACGGAAATGGTGATAAAAACAAGGAAGAGACAGGTGAGCTGACATGGCCTGGGGAGGACTGTCCGGCGGCCGCTCCTCTGGAGGCCCCCAGCCCGCACCGTGTGCCCCGCAAAGCACTCGGGCCCGCTGCTGCTTCCTCTCTCTGGCATGCCCCCAGCACGGGATGACCTCCCACTTTCCCTGCCCCTTTGCGGGTGCTGCTGGGGTGCTCTGAAGAAACCTCGGAGCGTCAAGATACTTCGGCCTCGTTTTGTGCGGTAACACACACACTCGGAGGGATCCGCAGTCCTTGGAGACGCTGAGAAGCAGTATGGACCAGGTACGTATTCAGCAGAGAACACTGTGTTTTTAAGGGAGGTGGAATGACTCCATGTCATCATACCTGTGACAGGTGGTCCAACCTCATGCCACTGTACAGAGGGCACGCAGAAGGACTCTGTGGTATCTGTGTACTGACAGATGGATCGTGCCATCATACTAACAGGCAGACCAGTAACATATTGTATGAAGGACAGGCGAACCACTCCATGTTTGTTCCATCAGGAAGACGCATGTTTGTCACTGGATTGTGGATTGGCAGATCTACGCTACTGGACTTGGGACATCATCCATCAATGTTGTATTAAGAGAACGACATCGGTCCATTGTACTAAAGACAGGCAGATCAACGACAGGTCATCTTTACTGACAGATGGGCCAACAACATGGCATCATGCTGATCAGTGGCTCAACCCAATGTTTCTGAACTGAGGAATGGCCAACACTTCCATCCTGGACCCGACTCAGGCAGGCCAACGCCAGGTCGTCAAACTAGGACAGGAAGACCAACACCAAGAGATACACCAGAACCATTCACAATGCACACGAATACTTATTGCTTTTGTCTGTACTGGCTGCATTGATGGCTGCAGAAAGGAGGGCTGAGTTTCCGTACAGACAGTGACACTGAAAACACACCAACAGCTGGTTGACAAGAAAGAGAACAGAGTAAACACCCAATGCCCACCGTCTACTGTACTCTTCTGAGATGTGCATGTTTCCGGTACACGTGACTCTGTGAGAGGCCCCACACAAGGGCTCAAGTACCCTTCCTCGCAAAGGGGGCTAATGGGAAGCTTCAGAGGGGCAGGGAAGGAGCCCACAGACTTTGACATGGCAGACGGCAATACCAGCACAAAATCCCCCACCGTGGCCGGACACAGGCATGGAGCAACCACCCAACTACAGTCCCAAAAAGTGGCCCACGGGAAATAGTGCTTGTTTTAAAGTGCAAGATGTTGACACTGTCCCTGGTAGAACCTATTTTTGAAAAACATAAAGTGCTTTTTATTTTAACTTTTTTTTTAAAACTTGAATACCACAGGAAACAAAAAAGAATTTCTATTATAGTAGATGCTTTCCCTGCTGCAGCAGGAAGTATTCAAAAGTCTGAATTGGGCATTTCAATTGGGGATTCTTTTTTTTCCTTTCATTTTTTGCAGGTAAAAAAAAAAATCAGATTTTATTCTGTTCTTCGGTAACATACAGTCTCTTTGAATAAGCTATTTCTTTTGCATATTTGACACTTGCATATCTTTTGAGTCTACACTAGTGATGTACAGAAAGTGTTTTCCTTATACAACCCTAAAGCAATGCTCACAGTTCCTACTGTTGGCTGAGTGCCTGCCGTCTGAACCCTTCCCAGATTGCCAGGGGGCGATTAGAATCAAGTACAAGTGGTGCAACTCACCCTGATGATATTTCAAAATAAAATCTCAGGTACTACGGAACACTGAAGTCAATGAAGACATTTGAGTAAGGGTTTTGCGCTGGGATCGTGGCTTATGGCGCAGAAATTTCCCCATGACATGAGTATCTTCTGTAGCCTTCTAACAGTGGGATCCATCCAGGAGGTGATGGACAGGAGTTCCTAGAGGTGGCCAGGTAACACCCAAAACGAAATTGGTCAACCCAGCCACTTATTGTTCCAGAATCCTTCTTCAGCTGAAGCCAGGAGGGATGGTGATGCTGCCCCCACCTCCAACCCCGAGGCTGTGATGGAGAGCCATGACAGACAAGTGGGGAGTGTGTGGCCTTGGTTAGGTCCAGCATGTGGTAGTGGTGGCTGTGAGTTCTGCCCATGTTATCTTCCAAAGAGGGCAGTGGACTTGTTACAAGGAGACACCATATCCTGTGGCTTGGCCAACTTCATTCTGTCGTACCTGTCATGGCTCTCAAGGCCCTTGGAGAGCCTCCTCTGGAGTTTCACTTCTGTCTGGGGGGCTTTGCAGAGCCTTTCTGAGTTCGTGTGGAAAAGCTCTGTGGCAGGTAAGCTGAACAGCACGCCTCTCAGGTCTTTCGACAAGTCTCTGTTGCAGCTGGGGTAGCTCAGATGCTCTGATCCCGTGTGCTTCCATGGGCTCCTCCTCCCGGCAACACGCGGACGTCAGGGGAGATGTGGTTCTCGAGTTTGCACTTTTCCTGACCACTGGGGCCTTTTCCAGTCAATGCTTCTGTAGAGTAAATACAGTTCTGCCTCAAGAACTTAGGGGAGGTGGGTAAGGGGGAGCTTTCAAAGTGGTTCTTCTCTGATCTTGTCCCCACGCTGAACTTGGGACTGGTGCTCACATGGACACCCTTGGGAGGGCTGGAATCTACACTGTAGAGCACCTGCCCCTCATCATCTGTGTCCGCATCAATGTACTGGTGGACACCTGCTTCGAAGTTGAATGCTATTGCTGTGTGTTTCTCAGGTGATCGGGGGGGCGTCCTAGCACTTGCTGTGGTGTAGATGGAGGACTCTGGACTCAGTACAGGCCTGTCCAAGAGTGTGGCACACTCCAGTCCAGCGACAGCAGCTGCAGCGCCCCCCCGGTTCCTAAGAGGGTCATGGTACATCCCCAGAACGGGGACTAGTGGACTGGGATCACCCTCCATGAAGTTGACTTTAAGTGCTCGGAGCTTCAGGGGGTTGTTTGTCTTCAGAGAACTCTTGGGGCTCTCAATGAAGAAGGTAGAGCGATGGCTGGCATCAGGGGTGGGGTTGGCCTCCACAAATCTACCGCCACTGGCACCCAGAGCTCCCCGCCAGCCCATTTCTGGGGCTATGCTGCCCCCAGTCTTGCTGGGAAGTGATGCCAAAGGGCTGTGGGAGAATCTGGTGGCTTCAGGGAAGTCTGTGGCACAACTAATGAAGCTATCAATGCTCGACATGCTTCGCATATCGATGACCCCTTCTGTACGTGTGGGCAGAGGGGCTACAGGGCTGGGGATGCTCTCCATTTCAAGTTCTTCCTTTGGTTTGCTCTGTGTTGTTGACTCCTTGGTATTGAGGATGGGTTGAGATTGGGTCTTGGCCATCTTATTGTACATGTCTTCCAACTGCTGGACGTTCAGGTGCTGAGGACTAGAAGAGGATCTGGCCTTCTCAGGGGACCCCTGCTCCTTGGTTTCAAAGGACTTACTTGAGCTAGTTTCAGATAGTGTCCTCTTTGTCCATTTCCATTTGTTGGGAGACAAGTGATTATCTTGCACTTTGTCCTTCTTACCCATATTTTCTCCATTTTTCTCAACCACAATGTCCATCATTTCGATGCTCCGGGCAAAAGCATCTTTCATGTTCATGGATACAATGCTGCCATTCCTCTTGGCTCTCTCCAGAGCCTCTCTCCGCTTGATTGCTTTCTCCTGCCTCTTCTGCTCCTTGTAGAACTCAGAGAAGTTATTGACAATGATGGGGATGGGAAGAGCAATCACCAGGACCCCTGCAATGCAGCAGAGCCCCCCGACAATCTTCCCCAGGAGAGTCTTGGGGTAGATGTCTCCATACCCAACCGTTGTCATGGTGATGGTGGCCCACCAGAAAGAGGCTGGGATGCTTTTGAACTTGGTGTCATCCTCATCCTTCTCAGCAAAGAAAACAAGGCTGGAGAAAATCATGATGCCCATGGCGAGGAAGAGGATGAGCAAGCCCAACTCATTGTAGCTCCTCCGCAGGGTGAAGCCCAAGGACTGGAGGCCAGTGGAGTGGCGCGCGAGCTTAAGGATGCGGAGGATACGCATGATGCGGAAGATCTGGACCACGCGGCGGACGTTCTGGAACTGCAGCACACTCTTGTTGGATTCGGTGAGGAAGATGGTGACATAGTATGGCAAGATGGCCAACAAGTCAATGGCATTGAGTGGGCCCTTGAAGAACTTCCACTTCTTGGGTGAGGAGAGGAATCGCAGCAGATACTCCATGGTGAACCATGCAATGCACACGGCCTCCACATGGGCCAGCTGGGGGTTGTCTGTGGTCTGGCCGAACTCGTCAAGGCTCTGCAGCTCTGGCAGCGTGTTGAGTGACAGGGCAATGGTGGAGAGGACGATGAACATGATGGAAATTATGGCAAGGATCTGCAAGGAGAAGAGAGTGGGATTTAGTTACCAACCTCCAATAGGATGGTCATCCTAACACCCTGAGTCTACAGGATGTTCCTCAACATTCAAGAGTATTTTCACATCTCACTAGTCACTTGATGCCTGGATGTTTGAGCTAAAAAGGTCATTTATTCAAATCCATTTACTGTACAGACGTACAAACTGAAGCCCAGACACTGCAATGATTTAAGGCTAATACTTCCAGGCTGGGGGTTGGCAGTAAGGACACAGGAGATCTGAAAGATGGTGTAGGGATGGCAATTTAGAGCTTGGGGTCTGGTGTTAGGTTGTTCTGGGTTTGAATCCCAGCTCTGCCACTTGCTTACCTTGAGCCAGTTATTCACTCTAAGCCTCATTTTATCTTCATCTGCAAAATGGGATGGTAAATAACAGTGTCTACCTCAGAGGGCTGCTGCAAGGAGTAAATGCCTTAACATGAGCAAAGTGTTTAGGACAGCTTCCAGCAGCACATAGAGTGTCTGATATATGCCGTCCATCCTTGTAGGGGGTGGTCTCTCAGTCTACAGCACCCCATCAGCCTAGTCCACCCAGCCTCCAAGTGGTCCAGCTCTTCTTTGCTTCCTGCCCTGTCCCGAAATGGCCTGCTATGTCCCATGGGACAATACCCTTGCTGCTCGGGTGGGCATGAGAGGCTCCGTTCTCTGCAGTGAATCCCTACTCACCACATGGGGTTGTCAAGCCTACATTTTTACTTTGATCCCTCTCTTTGGGCCTCTTCTGCCTCAGGTTCCCAAATATCACGCTTCTCTGGCTACATGGTTTGTTGGTCAATCCTGCACGGCTGTGTCTCTTCTCTGTTCAGTGAACTTCAATCTATCTTTTAAAACCTGGCCCATGTGGACCCTCCCTGAGGTAGAGGTCAGTGATTCATCAACCTTATACCCAGTGCTCAGTAATCACTTTACAAAAAGAAATATCCGATACATACAAAAGTATATCAAATTTATATATATTTATAAACCATAATCAAGTGAATGCCTGTGAACCCATGACCTGGGTGAAGAAACGGTATGTGACAATAATGCTGACATTGTCTGTGGGTCCTTTGCCACTCTGGGGGTAACCACAATTTCTTCTCATCCCTTTTCTTTTCTGGAGAGTTTTTTTTTTTTTTAATTTATTCATGAGACACACACACACACACACACACACACAGAGGCAGAGACGCAGGCAGAGGGAGAAGCAGACTCCATGCAGGGAGCCCGATGTGGGACTCGATCCCAGGTCTCCAGGATCATGCCCTGGGCTGAAGGCAATGCTAAACCGATGAGCCATCCGGGCTGCCCTTTTCTGGAGAGTTTTAAATACAGGGCTAGGGATCCATGGGTGGCGCAGCGGTTTAGCGCCTGCCTTTGGCCCAGGGTGCGATCCTGGAGACCCAGGATCGAATCCCACGTCGGGCTCCCGGTGCATGGAGCCTGCTTCTCCCTCTGCCTGTGTCTCTGCCTCTCTCTCTCACTGTGTGCCTATCATAAAAATAAATAATAAAAAAAAATTAAAAATAAATAAATACAGGGCTAATATGTCCCTAACAAATCACTATTTTGTCTGGCTCAGGACTGACAGCCTATTGTATGTTGTTGTTTTGCTGCTTGTACTACTCTTCTACTCAGTAGCCAAATGCCACCACCACACACTGCTCACCTTGTCTCTATTTTAGCCTTGTCCTAAGAAATGACATTTGCAAAGATGCTGATTTTGCGTGCTAGGGAAAGATGCGTTAAATATTCATTAAAATAAATAGCTGCTTATTGGAATAAAACATTCCGGCAGCATACTTTGGGAACTCCTTCACAGAGTTAGGAGTGTGGTCTCTAAAGGTAGAATCCAGCTCTGCTACCCTGTGTTTCCTGGCTGAGTGGCCTTGGCATTGAAACATTCCTTGTCTCAGTTTCCTATGAATATTGTGAAATGGGGATATTCCAGTCATTCATAACTGAGGAGTGATTTTGTCCCCTCAAAATCTGACAAATGCCACAGGAATTTTTGGTTGTCATGACTTGGGGGTGGAGTGCTCCTGGCAGCCATCGGGTAGAGGCCAGCGATGCTGCTGAACACCCCGCTGTGCACAGGACTGCAATGAGGAATTATCTGGCTCAAAATGTCAATAGTACCAAGGCAGAGAAACCCTAGAGTATACCAGTAGCCAGTCCCTCATAAATTATAGAGAGGGGGACAAAGCGATTATGCATGTAGAATTATTAGCGCAGGGCTAGACACAAAGTGGGTCTGGTTTTCTGGGGCAGCCAGCCAGGGCCTTGGGTGAGCCCTGCAGGTTGCTGCTCTAGGTGGGTACAGACCAACCCCTACCCCCTCCAAAGGAGGAAGCCTGCAGGAGGAGGAGCAGATTCCTGGGAAGCCTGTTTCTTTAAGAGCTGGGAGGTCCCATTCCTGCTCCCCCTCCCCCCAGGCTAGCAAGGGAAGCCTGCTCCAGTTTCTAACCCCTAGACAACTCCAGGGAAGGCCAACATAATTGATGTTCTGCTGACAGATGCATGAATTATGCACCCGGCATATTATGCACATATTATGTACAGTCCTTAGGGCCTGTTATTCTAAGGGCAGGCACCACCTGTGTACCTGAGAATGTGCCCTCCCCTCCCCTCCTCTCAGCCCCAGGACACCTAGGAAAGAAGAAAAGGGGGCAGAGGCCTCACTGGCTCCTGTGGGAGGGCCATCTGCTGCTCAGGGTTGTGTTGGGAGGGTCAGAGCACCTGGGGCCTCTTGCCCTGCCTGCTGTGTGAGGGTCTCCAACCCCCCCCCCCCCCCCCCACTGCCCAGAAAAGTTTCCTTTCTTAGACCCACTGAAGCCTTTAGAGTCAGGGCCATACTTCCTGGCTGGGGAACTTCCAAGTGGGAGTTAAACCCTCTGTGCCTCAGTTTCCTTATCTGTAAGATTTGGGCTAGTGGGGGGGGGGGTTTGGAGGCTGCAACGAGAGTTCAATGAATTCATAAGGCCCTTAGATCAGCTTTTATTGCCGTCATCACTCTGTAGTGATGTATTATATTTAATGTATGAGCTGGTTTTGGATATGGGTTTGAGTCCTGACACTATTATCCCTGGCTGTTGGCTTTGGACGAATCGATTCCCCTCTCTGAGCCTCCATTTCTCCATTTTTATCTCTAGAAAGGAGATGAAAGTAACTGAGTACTTACCACATAACATAACAGCTATTTAATATGTGTTATGTTATTAAATTATTATCCAGGTGATTTATCATCATGCCCACTCCCTGCCCCTGGACTGGTTGCTGAGGTTTGTGGGCCCCAGTGCCTGCGAAGGCAGCAGACATCCCACAAACAGCCTGAAACCCAAACAAACAGTTTTGACCTGGTCTCTGGGAAGGACCCTAGGGGTGGGGGGACCAGCCAGCACCCAGAGTCCTCCCAGCCCTTGTCAAACCCCTGTCTGGGCCTCTGCATTTCCAGCTTTGTTTTCCTGGGATCTGAGCCCAATCAAGTTTGGGCAGGACTCCAGGAACCCAGGGAGCAAAGGCAAACATCAGGACAAGGGACTTGGAGGCAGTCCTCAAATTCCCTCCCTGTGAGGAGATTCTGGATCCTGGAACCCACCTGTCTGCACTAAATGAGGGCAGAGGCTTTGGTCCTCTGGGGGAAGAGAAAAGCAGGTGGGAGTTCCCAGGGTGGGATCCAGGGGTCCTGGAGCTAGGCCCTCCTCCTAATTGTCAGCTCTGGTGGTTGATCACGGGGATGCCCACCTTTGGCTCCAGCAGCTATAAATACAAACTGTTTATCATTTCCTCCACATACTCCCCTGCTCTTCCAGGAATGTGAACAAGGCACAGAATATCTGTGCATAAAAGGGCACAGGCTCCTGTGTGGAAAGATGGGGAGACTCAAGCAGAGAAGGGAAGGGACTCATTCATGGGTACGCAGCCCATTGGTGTCAAACCCATAGAGGGACATTAGAAGCTCTAGCAAGCTGAGAGATGATCAGGGCTTAGAAATTGCTTTTTTTTTTAAACAAGTGTCATAAATGATTTAATAATTTTAAATTTTAATTCCAGGATAGTTAACCTACAGTATTATATTAGTTTCAACATACAGTACAGTAATTCAACAATTCTGTATATTATTCAGGGCTTGTTGTGATAAGTGTACTTTTATTTGGAAACTGCTCTTCATGCACAAGCAAGTGTATAACAGCATTATCCCTAAATAAAAAAGTGGAAGTGACCCAAATGTCTATCAACTGATGATGTGATCAACTGTGGTATATCCTTAGAATGAAATATTACTTATCCATAAAAAGGGATGGAGGACTGGCACAGGCTAAAATGTGGGTGAACCTCAAAAACATGATGCTGGGTGAAAGAAGCCAGACATGAAGGACCACATACTATAGGATTCCATTTAAGTAAAGTGTCCAGATAAGGCAAATCTATAGAGATAAAAAGCAGATTAGAGGCTGCAGGGTAGGAATATGGATTAACAGTTGTAATGATGTCACTGGGGTGATAAAGTGTTCTAAAATTGATTTAGGGTGATGGTTGCACAACTTAGAAAATTTACTAAAAAGTCAGGGAGCTGCACACCAGGAATGGTTAATTAGATGATATGTAAAATAAGTCTTAATAAAACTATAAAATTTTTGCTTTCCATAAAGAATATCCCATTGCTTTTGATCCTCACAACCAGCCTGATAGGTCCCAGGAGAGAAGCAAGACTCCAACCAACCCATAGCCCTGTTGTAAATCCTGTAAATGGCTCCACAAACTCTTGGATAAAGTTCTTTTTTTTTTTTTTTTTTTTGGATAAAGTTCTAATCTTCACATTTAACTGGCATGTGTAATTATCAGGTGATTTGCTAATTGCTGGGGGTGCAACATGGATAAGAAAGACTGTTTCTATGGCCTCAAGGAGCTGGGAGGGAGAGATGAACAAGACAATCCATAAACCCATAAAAAAGCAAGATGATGTCAGATAGTATTAAGTGCTACATGTTATTGAGAAAAACAAACCAGTGGGATCAGTAGGGAAGCAAGGGGGTAGGGTGTCCACATGAAGTTGGGTAGTTAGGGCAGACCTATTTTAGGAGGTGCCCTGGTTGTTGAGACTTGAGGATGAGGAGTATATTGTTCAAAGACCTGAGCATTCCAGGCAGAAGGCATAGCATGTGCAAAGGCCCTGAGGTGGGAATGATTTTGGTTCAATCCAACAACACAAAGCAGCTCAGTGTAGGTGAGGGCTGAGTAAGAGGGAGAGTTGGAGGGCAGGAGGAGAGGTTGGAGAGGCAGGAGGAGCTGATGAAGAGTGATAGAGAGATTTGGGTTTTTATATTGACTACCTTTCTTCTCACTCTCCAGACTATTTCCTGAATTTCCCACTGTATATTCTATACTGAATCCAGGTGAAAACACTTATAGTTCCCAAGCCTCACTGCCATGGTTGCACGTACTTTGAAGTCCTCACCATACTGTTCCCTTTGCCTTCTGTGCCCTTCCTCCTCCACTTCTCCTGGCTGATTCCTACTGCCCCATCAGCCCTCAACATAGTGGCCAGTGAGCCTGCTCTGACCCCCAGGTCTGGGTTGGGCATGTCCATGCTCTGGACGCCCACAGCTCCGAAGCTTCGCCCATCATAGCACTGATCTTACTGAGCTGAAATTTTCGCTTCTGGGTCCTGCAAAACAACATCGGCTCATGAGGACCCAGGCTGAGTCTATCTTGTACTGCTGTGTCCTTAGCTCCTGACACAGTGCCTGGCACAGAGTAGGTGCTCCCTAAATAGTTGGTAAGTGAATGAACAAGCAAATGAATGAAAGGGAGGCTCAGAGAACGAAGTGGCTTTTCCAGGGCCACATAACTTGGAAGAGGTAGATCTGGGACTTGATCTCTGGTCTGTGGGTGTCCACAAGATGGTTTCAAGGACGTAGGAGGAGGCAGCTTCCGGACCAGCAAACCTTTCGCTCCTTTTATGGCCCTTCCGCTTCCCTAGCTTTAAAGGGAGATTATAGCCAGGGAGTTTTAATTAGAAGGGTCACTGGTGCAGATCCGATTAAGGGGATTGGGAGCAGACTGATGGTCTGCCCCCCTCTCCTCACTGCAGTGGAGGCCACTGGTGGGGGATTGGTGAGAAATTGGGAGTCGAGAGCCTGCAGGTGGCGCTCCTGGGCACAAAGGGACAGGATGTGTCTGGACAACAATGGATGAAGGCAGAGGCTCTGGGGTGAGCCAGGCAACAGCCTTCAACAGGGGGCAACAGAGTCACAAAGGCAGAAAGGGGGTACAGTGGCATTGCTGGGGGGTATTGTAGGCATTATAAATCAGAGGCCTTTGGGCTGAAAAATTTATTTTTACTTATTTGCTCAAGTTTCAAAATTGGGAAGATTTCACATAAAAATCCAGATTTTCACATTCCCTTGGCAAGTCAGATGATGTCTACACTCAACCTGCATTCCCGACTGCAACCATTGCCTGGAGCTAAGAAGCAGTGGCCCCTGTAGACAGGGCTCAGGCTCCCCAGTTTCCCACAGGCCCCTTCACTCCTTTCGTTATCTATCAGGTCACTGTAGGTGTTGGGTTTGCCATCCTGTACCCACAATACTGAAGACTGCAACCACTTACTGCCCTTGCTACTGTGTATGAAGAACTTTCCAGACGAGATCTGCATCTAATTGTGAAAGCCAGGAACTTAGGGTCATCCTTGTTTCCACCTCCAATCCATCACCAAGTCTTGCCAATTCTGGCTTACAAACATGTTTGGGTCCGTTCCATTCCCTCTCTACCTGCAAGCTACCACCCTGCCCCAAGCCACCAGCATCTCCCATTGGACCACTGCAAACAGACTCCTTCCTGGTTTCCCCCAAAGAAACTCTGGCCCACTGTGGCAAAGACCATTAAATATCCCCAATATCTGTTCTTCCCTTCATCCATTGTACAGTTTTAGCTGGACATGAGGCTACCCAGAATAAGGACTGTATTTCCCAGCTTCCCTTGCAATTAGATGAGGCCATGTGACTAGGTGTGACCAATGGAATATGAGCAGAAATGATGCTTGCCCTTTGTTTTCTCCTTCTTCTGGCTGGGAGGCAGATGTGATGGGCAGAGCTGAAGTAACTATCTTGGATCTGAGATGGAAGTTAATCCCAGCCCTAGACTGGTCCTTTAGTGACAAAGTTTGCCAACTCCTAGTCTACCTTATAATGTCTATCTTGTTTAAACCACTGTATTTTGGGGTCTTGTTGTTAAAATCACTTAGTCTATACTCTGCTGAACTCTCCAGGCTTATCCTGTACTTTGCTCTTTCACTTCGGGTACATTAGTCTTCCTTTGGTCCCTCACCATTCTCATGATCCTTCCTGCCACAGGGCCTTTGCCCACACTATGCCTTCTGCCTGCAATGCTTTTTCCTCCACTCTGCCTGGTCAGCTCCTCCTCATTTTTCTTAGCTCAGCTCAGGTGATCCTCCTCAGGGAAGCCATCCCTGAACTTGATTTAATCAGGTCAAATTTGTAATTGCAGTCTTTCAGAGTACATGTCTTTCTCTTTATAACGCTATCGATGTTGCAATTTCACAATAATGCCCACCTCTGTAGAATGTAAGCAACTTGAGGACAGAAGTTTGTGTTTGATTTTTCTCAATCTTGGGTCCTCAGAGCACACAGTAGATGCTCAATATGTATTTATGGAATGAGGAATCTCATTTCATTCTGAAAACCACCTGCAGGCTGTGCTGTACCCCTTGCCCTCATTTTATAACTGGGAAAACTAAGGCTTACAAAGACAATAACCAGTGTGACAACAAGGGAAATGGCTGAGGCAGGGTTCGATCCCATGTCTTCTAGGCTCTGAAGCCCTTCTGTTTTAACACCTGAGGACCTTTTTAATCCCAGAATCCTAGGGTCTGGGTTATGGTTCTTTGCTTATGTCCTCACTTGAACCATCTTCCCCAGATGATCTGACTCTTCCCTACAAGATCTGGGCTGGACATCCTTCTCCTAACAGGTGAATTAAGTTCCCATGAGCCTTGTTAAATTAAAGTAGGGATTCTGGGAGCTGGTGACATTACGACCTGCCATTCTGAGGACGATGCCTCTGGTGGTGGTGGTGGTGATGGAGACTTGACTCTGGTCCCAGCAGAGGGAGGAATGCATAGTGAGAAATGTGATCAGAGCAATGTTCTTCCTGCCTGAGTGATTGCCAATTCCCTGTATTTGCTGAGGGCACACAGAGTTGAGGAAGGGACTCTTGGTCTCAACAGTGATGAATGGTATCAGTCCACCCCTGCTGCAGTGAGCAGTGTAGTGAATAAGAAACAAGGAGCACAGGGAATGTTAGGTAAGGACAGTGTCCATGGCTTCTGCTGAGCTACAAATCTGTTCCTTTGTCCCCTGAATCTGGCAGGATGGGGAGTGGAGTGGGTAGCCTTTGAGAGCCTGGCCAGGGCAGTTGAGGGTGCTAAAGGAAGCGAAATACGTTGGTCTGGATGCTGGGATTGGACACCACTCTGGCTAGTGTCAGAATGATGGCTCCGTGGTCATTCTTCACAATAGCCCGATTTGCTGGTTAAGGTCCAACATACATTTAGAAGGAAAGATTTGGGTAGCTTAACAACAGGTCTTTTTCATGTAGCATTTTAGTCTCACTAGAGATTCATGTTGAGGTGAAATGGATGCATGGGTCGTCAAGAGACTTACTTTCTATTTCTGGCTGGGCATCCTTAGGCAAGTATCTTCACATCTCTGGTCCTTCTCATGGAACAGCCACTGAGAATCTGCTGGCTCTCCAGCATAGTTCCTTTTCAAGCGGTGACTCAGGGAACCAGAGGCTCTATCATCCCAAATGTGACTTCCATTCTTGCCAAGGCAGGGGAAAGGATAGTGTGGAGAGGTCATGCTTGCCTGTGGCCAGAAGTGATTTGCATCATTGCCTCCCTTGACAGAGAGGTCTGAGATCTACACCCTGCTTTCCTCTTGGGGATGCAGTAAGTGTTCTGAAACCTATAAAGTGCTTCACAAGGGCTATAAGGAGATGGTCTCCAATGCAGGTACGTCCACAGTATGATGCACCAGGAGGTGCAGAAAGTGCAGAAAGACTGGCATTTGATGAGTAAGTCTTAGAGACCTGCCATCCAACGCTGTACTCAGAGTCAACAATTCTACATAGTACACTAAAAATGTAAAGAGGGTAGATATCACGTTAAGTGGTCTCACCATAATACAAATAAAAATAACCAGGATAGATTTAATAAACATAATAGCATTGGAAGCAGATTTTTAAAAAGAGAGAAATTCCTATTATTTCTACTTTAATAATGAAAAGAAAAGAAGAAATCCAGTTTTACTGATGTCGAGTCCATGAACCAACACTGGCACCCTGCTTGCTCTCTACAGCTATCGGGGAAACAGAAGTGCCCTGGAGGAAGAAGGGGAACCTCCATTCGGCAGGGTGGCAAAGAAACCCTCACATCTTTGCCGGCAGCCCTGCAGTGTATGCCTGGCATGGAAGAGACTTCTAGCACTCATTCCTCTCCCATTCCTGTCTTCTTCCTGGGTACACCGGAGGCTTCTACTTCCTCTGTGCAGAACTATGTGACTCGCTGTGGCCAATGGGCTTTGCACCGGGATGATGTAGATGGCTTCTGGGCTGAGGGTGAGTGGGTGTGAGTTCCCTTCCTCTCCTCAGCAAGAATGGAGGTCTCGTGTTGAGATGACAGTGGATCCTGAGTCACCACCACTTGGAAGAGGGCCATGCTGCACTGTTACTGGGTCCTTAGTGGGAATTGCACAAGTGAGAAATAAAACGTTGATGTGTAGAGTCTTGAGATTGTGTGTTTCCTCATCACTGCAGGGTAATCGAGAGTAGCCTGACTAATTCATCTAGCTGAGTTGGGAGTGCAGATTCTATTCTCTGGTTTTAAGCAAACTAGTCCTCGCAGACAAAGGCAAATGTCTTACAGAGATCCTTGTAAAGAAACAACAGCTTGGAAGTATTAGTAATGTGAACCCAGGTAAGCATCAAGATAACAGCTAAATTGATACTTCTGGTATGAGCCCAACCAGCGGTGACGACACAAGGTTAAAAACAATGATGATCTCATCAGATCTGACAAAAAGTTAACTGAAAGGGTCAAAGTCATCCGGAAGACTCTGTAATATGCATTTTCATCCTGTCTTTGACAGTGAACCCTGTCCTCATTCATTCATCAAACACAGGAAGAAGCATGATAAATGAGTAGAAAAATGAATAAACTAGGTCTAGTGGGAGGGAGGCACTAAAATGTATTGGTTAATGAACCCAGGCCTGGGGCAGCCCGGGTGGCTCAGCGGTTTAGCACCACCTTCAGCCCAGGGCATGATCCTGGAAACCCGGGATAGAGTTCCGTGCCGGGCTCCCTGCGTGGAGCCTGCTTCTCCCTCTGCCTGTGTCTCTGCCTCTCTCTCTGTATCTGTCATGAATAAATAAATAAAATCTTAAAAAAAAAGAACCTAGGCCTGCATTTGACTTCATTTAATTATTTTTTAATAGAGTTTATTTATTTACTTATTTATTGAGAGAGAGAGAGAGAAAATGATCTCAGAACTCTGAGATCATGACCTGAGCCGAAATCAAGAGTTGGATGCTTAAACCAGTTGAGTCACCCAGGTGTCCCACAGATTTGTGTTTTAATTCCAGCTTCCTGATTTTCCAGCTGTGAACTCCTGGAAAAATTAACCTCTCTGAGCCTCAGTTTCTTCACCTGCGCAACGGGATCAAACAGTTCCTACTTCATTAAGGATTCTATGCAATCATGCATGTGGTGCCGGGCATATAACAAGGGCCCAGGGAATGTTCACTGCATATTTATTTTAAACTGGAAGGAAGATGTGAGCTTCATATAAGACCACTTTAATGTGGGGTCTATTATCATGAGTTATTATTACTATTCATTGGTGGGGGACTGAAGAGAAGAGTGGAGTCAGTGGGACCTGAGTTTAAGTCCTGCCCCTGGACAATCAATGTTCCCCATTGTTGTCGCCTCTTTGAGCCTAGGTTTGCTCGTCTATAAAAAGGATATAAGAATACCTACATGGTCAGGTTTTTATAGGGATTAATCTTGTTCATTTGCCTATCTGTCCATCCATCCATCCAGCTGTCCATCCACCCGTCTGTTCAATGATGCACCAGGCACCATCTTAGGCTCGGGATACAGCAGTGAACAAATCAGGCTGAAACCCCAGCTTGTGTGGAGCTGACCATCTTGTAGAGGGAAGGACGCAATGAACAATAACAGGTCAATAGGATGATTTTGGGTGATGGTAACTGCTAAGAAAATATTCAGCAGGTTGGTAGGAAAGGGATGAGTAGGAGATATGTTTACCTGAGGTGGTCAGGCAGGGCCTCTCAGTGGAGGTGACATTCGAGCTGAGACCTGAATGATAAGAAGGAGCTGGCCATGTGACCATCAGTGGGAAAAACATTCCAGGCAGAGGGAACAGCAAGTGCAAAGGACCTGGGGTGGGAACATGGTTGGAGCAGGGAGACTGAAGTGAAGAATAAGAGAGGATGAAGCAAGAGAGGCAACAGGGGCAGAAGTTCAAGGGTCTTCAAGACACACATGCAAAGTGCAGCACACGTTGTGCTTCTTATTATTGGCAGCAGTCTTCTTCCCCTGTCTCCCTTCATGCCCCGCCAAGGGCTTTGGATAATGAGGACAATCATTCTTGTGTCCCAGAAGAGTCCCTCAAATACTCAGCCAGAATCCCCCCAACAAGCCACCTTCTCCTCTCAGGGATTTTCCAAGCACCGAAGCCACCCTGCTCCTCAGCTGAAACTCCCACTTGGCAGTGCTGTCCTGGGATTCGGGCCCAACTCCTTTCCCTTCACTGCAGCACTCTCTGCCTGTTACCTGCTGCAATGTCCTGAGGGAAGTCTGCCCTACGGTCTATGACAAGTGTCATTAAAATACCTTTTCTTTAACACCTTCCTTCTCTGGACCCCCACTAGCCTCTCATTTTCCTGTTTTAAAAGGCAAAGTCGGAGAAGGACAAACATTATATGTTCTCATTCATTTGGGGAATATAAATAATAGTGAAAGGGAATATAAGGGAAGGGAGAAGAAATGTGTGGGAAATATCAGAAAGGGAGACAGAACGTAAAGACTGCTAACTCTGGGAAACGAACTAGGGGTGGTAGAAGGGGAGGAGGGCGGGGGGTGGGAGTGAATGGGTGATGGGCACTGGGGGTTATTCTGTATGTTAGTAAATTGAACACCAATAAAAAATAAATTAAAAATAAATAAATAAAAGGCAAAGTCAGCAGAGCCCTCAGCACCTCCCATTTGCTGTCCCTTGGGGCTGGAGAGACTCTTTCCCACCCTCTCTTGCACACACACAGTTGGCTTTCTCACTTCCTTCAAGACTTGGCAGAAATGTCACCTCGGAGAAGCCTTTTCAATTTCTCCTGGAGTGAGTTACATGCCCATCTATAAGGTAGGAACTAGGTCCTATCATTCCCCTTCTTAAAGCCCTCCAGTGGCTGCCTACTGCACTTAACCCAAGGTCCAAACTCTTACGGGGCTTATATGGCCATTGCCTGGTCTGGCCCCCATGCTGACCTTTCCTTTCTTCCTTTCTTCCCTCCTTCCTTCCTTCCTTCCTTCCTTCCTTCCTTCCTTCCTTCCTTCCTTCCTTCCTTCCTTCCTTTCCTTTCCTTTCCTTTCCTTTCCTTTCCTTTCCTTTCCTTTCCTTTCCTTTCCTTTCCTTTCCTTTCAAGCAGAGTTGTTTTTTTAAGATTTTATTTATTCATGAGAGACAGAGACAGATAGAGAGAGAGAGAGAGGCAGAGATACAGTCAGAGGGAGAAGCAGGCTCCATGCAGGGAGCCTGACATGGGACTCGATCCCGGGTCTCCAGGATCACACCCTGGGCTGAAGGTGGTGTTAAACCGCTGAGCCACCTGGGCTGCCCCTGTGCTGACCTTTTATTTTATTTTATTTTGTTTTATTTTATTTATTTTATTTTTTATTTTAAATTTATTTATGATAGTCAGAGAGAGAGAGAGAGAGAGGCAGAGACACAGGCAGAGGGAGAAGCAGGCTCCATGCACCGGGGGCCCGATGTGGGACTCGATCCCTGGTCTCCAGGATCGCGCCCTGGGCCAAAGGCAGGCGCCAAACCGCCGCGCCACCCAGGGATCCCTGTGCTGACCTTTTAGATCTCTTCTCCTCTGCTCTTTCCCACTTTCCTCCAGCCACACTGGCCATCTATCTGCTCCTCAACATGCCAAGAGCATTCTTGCCTCAGGACTTTTGCACTTGCTGTTTTCTCTGCCTGTGAAGCTCTCCCTCCAGATTTCTCAATGGCTGGCTCCTTCATATCTCTCATATTTCCTCCTGAGAGGGGCTGTCCCTGACAACCTGATTCAAAATAAACACCTCCTAGGACACCTGGCTGGTTCAGTCAGTGGAGCGTGTGACTCTTGATCTTGGGGTTGTAAGTTCAAGCTCCACACTGGGTGTAGAGATTACTTAAAAAATAAAGTCTTGGGATCCCTGGGTGGCGCAGCGGTTTGGCGCCTGCCTTTGGCCCAGGGCGCGATCCTGGAGACCCGGGATCGAATCCCACATCAGGCTCCCGGTGCATGGAGCCTGCTTCTCCCTCTGCCTATGTCTCTGCCTCTCTCTCTCTCTCTCTCTGTGACTATCATAAATAAATAAAAATTAAAAAAAAATAAATAAAGTCTTAAAAAAAAAAAAAACCTACAAAAGTCCTCTCCAGCTACTCATTCCTCCCCCACTGCTTTTCCTCCTTGGTGATTTGCCACAAACTGCAGTTGTCTTGTTTATTTATTTGTTCACTCATTCATTTTCTGCTCCCCCACCTACCCAGACTAGCACTGTGAGGGCAGGGACTGTGTCTGTCTTGCAAAGCTGGATCCCCATTGCCCAGCACAGAGTTTGGTATGGTGTTCTCACTCCACAAATTCCGGTACCTTAAATGAAAAGTGAATGGGTAGATGGATGGATGAATTGTTGGTTGGTTGGTTGGTTGGTTGGATTTATGGGTTTAGAAGCCAGGGCCCCAACAGGACCACCCAAAATGCAATGTTCATTGAGTCCTCACCCTGTGTCAGGTACTAAGGGAAATACAAGCTTGAATTAGCAGCTGAACATCTAATAACAATGACATAACAATAACAAGCCAAAATTTATTGTTTTCTTACCATGCCAGGCACTGTGTCAGCTGCTCTACATGACTAGTCTCATTTTCTCCTTATATCAGCCCTAAGAGGTTGATATAATATCATAATCCCTGTTTGCAGTTGAGAAAACCAAGGCTCACAGCAGTGAGACTTCATGGAGGAGGAATTATTTGGACTGAGCCTTGAAGGATGGATTCCAGCAGGAAGAAGTGTTCAGGTAGAGGTGACCACAGGTGCAAAGCCTTGGAAGTGGGGAAAGACAGCCAGCACAGTTTGCTGGGGCAGGTGTGCATAGAGAGAGAAGGCTGGCGAGAGCAGAAGCCACCACTTACAGAGCACCTACTGAATGCCATGTCCCAAAGCATTTATTTACAACTGTCCCAAGAGGTAGGGCCTCTCATCACTGCCATTTTTCAGAGGAGCAATCTGAGGCCCAGAGCAACTAAATAACTTGCCCCGTGTCACACATCGGAATTAGGATCGAACTCGGGCCCACCTAACTCTGGGTACTCAGGGGTCCGAGAGGAGAAGACAAAGGCAAGCTATTAACTGAGCATGTACTAAGAACAAGCTCAATATATTATCTTGTTCAAGCCTCACAAGTAGCCAGGAGGTATGACTGTGGTGGATATGATTTTGGGCTGTGTGGCATTATTTTTTGAGAATCAACGCTCCTCCACTCTCACATACAGCGTGAAGTTGCCTCTATTCCCCAGTCCCAGTGAGTAAGAAGGAAACCCAAGTTTACCATTTAGGATAATTCACCACCCTCTCCCTGGCCATAGTGATTGGTTTAGCAATGTAGACATGACTCACACTGGCAATTTAAGTTTTATCTTGGGGGCTTTTTTGTTTTGTTTTTTTAATTATTGGGGAAGTGCTCTCTTTTATCAGGGCCTGCTGAGTTATCACAATGTCCACCTGCAGGGGCCAGAGAGTCATCTTTGGACCTTTGAAAATAATCTTTCAAAGAATATAGCCAGTGCTAAGGGATTTTATGCCAAAAAACATAGGCAGGTTGGTGATGATACTAGTTAAGCACCTGGATACAGCCATTCCTGAAAACAGGATCCTTGGACTTTCCATTAACATGGACTGATCAATACCCTTTTTTGGTTAGGACAATTTGGGTTCGGTTTCTGACCCTTGCAAATAAAGTGACCTGGCCAACAAAATTCTCACCTTCATTTAGCAGGTGAGAGAACATATTCATAGAAGTAAAGTGACTTGTCCAGGATCACACAGCCAGGAGGTAGCTGAATTACATTGTGATATCATAGAGAAGGTACCTGGCATCTAAAAAGTCCTCAACAAATACTGTCTTTTTCCTCCACTGACCAAGAAATGATAGAGCAGAGGACTAGAAGGGAACCCTCTGAGCTCTAAGCTGCTGGGCAGATTCTGGATTCCTTTTGGAATCTTCTGAACCGTACTGGGGTCTGGCAGGAAGGAGCAGGAACCAAGATTCAGGAGTTGGCAGGTAAAGTGAACCAGCTGTCAGGATGTCTGCATTTGAACAAAATTCCTGAGGTTCCCACTCCCTCCAAAAAATGCCCTCTGAGGGTTCTGGCTATAACCCAGGGTTCCCAGGGAAGGACCTGAAGTCTTAGCATTTACTTATTTACTTACTGATTGATTTAAAATACAGGTGACCTTCCTGAATGGAGAGTAAGGGGTTAGCCCGCCAACTCTGACGTTGGACTTGCAGTTGGCTTGCAATCTTGGCTCTTGCCAGCTTGGTGACCTCTGGTATATTATGTAACCTCTCTGAGCCTCGGTTTCCCCTTGTGGGAGATGAGTAGATTTGGAAGACGAAATAAGACAAAGCAGATAGATGCTCTTAGTACAGACGCTGGAACCTCTTTAGCTTTTGGGTTGTGCAAGGGAGTTTTACATACAGGCTGGGCCTTGGCATGGGTAATGCTATCAGTTCTTCGAGCCTCAGTTTTCTCATTTGTAAAATGGGTGTTTGTGAGGCAGTAACGAAAATCGTGGGTGCAGAATGCATACTACCCCACGGCCTGCCACTCAGTGCCAGTGAGGGGTGAGTGGCCATAAGTGTGAATGGCAGCTACTCTGCCAGCCACAGGGCTCCACCTACCTGTGGGCAGGTTGTTTGGGCCCTCACACTGAATTATTTAGCAACATTTATTTCCGCTATGAATTCAGATTTCCAGCTTCTCAAAAAAAAAATCTAAAATTTGAAGCTCTGGATACTCTGGAGATGCCCTCCTTTGTGGCAACTGGGCTGGATCTGAGCGCCAGCTAGTCCAGGCCTGTGTGTTTTTTAAAATCTTCCACATAGACCACATGAGTTGTTTATGAGGCCTGCTTGGGATCTCTGCTGGGATCTTCGTTTGTGAGCCTAGGAATAAATCATTGCAAGTGTAGCCGGTGATGAGGGAAAGGACTCAGCAGTGCCAGGGACACAGTCATGGCTTCCTCAGAATGCTGGGCCTGCCACTGGGTCCACGGAGTGCTCTGAATCAGGACGTGTGGATGGGATCCCTGTCTGCTCTAGCCCCTCACCCATCAATACCGTGGCTTGATTGTCCTGGTCTGTGGGGAAGCCATGTTGTTGCTTCCTTAGAGTCCCTGGCTGCATTTTTCTCCCCTGCCCCTCCTGCTTCCAGACTTCTTGAAGCTTCTTCCCAATCTCCACCACCTGCTCTGCCAATTAAACAAAACGATGGCATAACAAACAATAGGGTGCCCCAGGAGGGTCTTTCTGAGGAGGTGACATTCATGTGGAGATCTGAAGGATGCACAGGAGCCAGACATAGCAAGATCTGAGGACAGGGTATTCCAGGAAGCAGCAAGTGCAAAGGCCCTGAGGCAGAGAAGAAATTGACATATAAGAAAAAGAGAAAGGAGGGGATCCCTGGGTGGCTCAGCGCCTGCCTTTGGCCCAGGGTGGGGTCCTGCAGTCCCGGGATCGATTCCCACATCAGGCTCCCGGCATGAAGCCTGCTTCTCCCTCCTCCTGTGTCTCTGCCTCTCTCTCTCTCTCTCTCTGTCTATTATAAATAAATAAATAAAGAACTCTTAAAAAAAAAAGAAAAAGAAAAAGACAAAGGAGAACAGTGTACTGAAGCCTGGGAGGAATGGGTGTCAGAAATGAGGTTGCAGAGAGAGGTGAGGAAGGTCTTAAAGACTTGATGAAACATTTTTATTCTGAGAACCACAGGAGCCACAGAGGGCTTCTCAGCAGGCTAGTGACATGGCCTAATGTGGGTTTAAAGAGCTTCCAGGTGTGTTTGGTAACAGCCTGTAGGTGGATTGGGATAGATGCAGGAATCTAAGTGAGGAGGACAGGTAGGTGTCCAGGTGAAGGATGGTGGCTGTTGAGAATAGAGAAGACAGGTTCAAGGCATATTTTGGAGGGGAAACTAACCAATCTGCTGATGGTTCAGATGTGTGGGGTGAGGCAAAGTCAAGGAAGAGTCCCAGGTACTGTCCTGAGCAACCAGGAAGATGATAGTGGCATTTCTTGAGACAGGAGGACAGGGTGGAGCATCCTGGAGAGGCTGCAGGAGCACCTGGGGTCAGATCATGACAGCTTGTGGATGAAGCCTGAGGGATCCAGATGAGACCCTGTAGGTAATGGGGAGCTACGGAAGGCTTTTGAAAAATAGCAAAACATTCAGTCATTCAACAAAATTTGTGGAGATAGAGGGTCCACATTCCGCTCCCTTCCTGACTAACACTTCCCCCATCCAGCTAGGAGTTAAGGGGCACAGACTGCCATCCTGGAGCCTGGGTGTGGATCAAGGGATGTCCCCTGCTGATCTACAGGTTCCCTTCCTCCCTTCCTCCTCCACCTCCTGATTAAGGAGCTGAAGTGCATTTTAAAAATCTTTAATTACTGACTGCTTGTTCCCCCTCTAAAATCTCTACGAATGAAGGGGCTGTCTTCATTACTTCTGTGTCCCCAGCCTTGACCTGTGCCTGGAACATGGTTAGTACTTGATAACTACTGAGGAACTGAATTAAGAAGAAAAAGCCCCAGTCTGCCACCTTTAAGGATCAACTGAGATACTATAAAGCCTGGTATACAGTAGGCATTCAATAAATGGTGATGAAAATGCACAGAAGATACAGTCATACTGTCTGCAGTCCTGGCCCAGTTTCTGGTGGGTCTGGAGGCTCTTCCAGGCCAGGATGGGCCTGAGGGGTGGGAGGGAGAGAGGCCTGTGACCCGTACTCCCAGGCCCATGTCTTGTGCCTGGACAGGATAGGCGTGGTGTCTGTACTAATCCGGCTAAGCAGCCGGATGTGTAAAGATGTGTAATCCAAGGCCTCAGCATCCTGTCCTGCCGGCTTTAGCCTGACCTTGGCTGGGGATGACTCCAGTCAAGGTGGGTGTTCCCTGGCCTCCCAAGGCTCTCCAGAGTTGAGACCCTTTACACAGCCAGGGACAGAGATTAAAGGGAGGTCTTCTTGGAGGGGCAGAAGTGGCAGGCTCACCTAGGCCTCCCCCACCCTCCACCCCTGCTAAGTTGGGGAATGCATCTCTGCACCCCTCCCCTATTCCTGCATCTCTGTCCTATAGTCCTCCCTGTTGGGGGAAATGCTGTACAAAGACATTGTGTCAGAGAAGAAAAGAGGAATCCATCCATTCACTCCTTCAGGAAACATTTATGGATCCCAAATCCTATGCCTGTCCCAAATCAGGCCCTGTTCTGGATTCTCAGGACACAGCGGTGACCGAAGTAGATCTCGTCTTTGGAAAACTCTGGGGCAGCAGGGAGTGGGGGGCAGTAGATATTAAATGAGGAAACGTGAATCAGCAAGGTCACTTTAGGCACTACAAAGACAGGCTCCTGGCATAGAGAGAGAGACCGGGTATAGGAGGATGTCATTAGCTATGGTGGTCAGGGAGGGCTTCTTTGAGGAGGTGACATCTGAACTGAGACCTGAAAGAGAAGGATCCCAGCTGTATGAAGATCTCAGAGAGGGGCACCCAGGCAGAGGGAAGAGATTTTAATCCTCACAATTCATATGATTTGGTACTATTACTTCCATTTATTGAGCACTTACTATGTGCCAGGCTCTGTTCTAAGAACTTTCCATGCAATACATTGTTTAATATTTAAAAAACACATGACTATCATCCAATTTTACAGATGAGGAAACTGACCCACAGGGAGGTTAAGTGCTTTGTCCAAGGCCACACAGATAGCAAGTAGCAGAGCTGGGGTTTGAACCCAGGTCTGCTCCATCCTACAGCTTATATATGCTATTCCCTATCCTCAGAGCCCAGGCAGGAGAAAAATTCATTGCTGTGCACCTACCAACCACCAGGCTGTTTGACTTCTTTTGTCTTTACCTGCCCTGACCTCTGAAGGCCACCCACTGGTCCCCTGTCATGCACATCTCTTTCCTCCACTCTGTCACCACCCAGTCTACCTCCAGCTCAAGAGTGGCCATGTGACCCCTGCTGATTCAACCTGCATAGTCCAACCCTCCTAGCCATAGTGATTAGCTGCGGGATGGGCACGTGACCACGATGGGCCAATGACAGTGAATCCTGGGACTTTGGCTGCTAGGGAGGAGCAGTTCTTTTCTTGAGGGGGACTGTCTAGTTGGGAGATGGGAAGCCAGAAAAAACAGAGAGCTTGCCTGAGAGTGAAGCTCACCCACAGGAAAGCAGAGACAAAAGATGGAGAGAGAGTGAACTGCAATGACAAGTCCTGACGTGATGGCTGGAGGGCCTATATATGTGGGGCCAGAAGCCAGAGCTACTTCTGGACTTTCCAGTTGCTTGAGCTTATCACTCACTCCTCTCTTTCTTTTCTCGCTTATGCCAATTTGAATTGGATTTCTGTCGCTAGCAACCGAAATTAGAACTTTTTTTTTCCTCCTGGAATGTCTTCCTCCTCCCTTGTCTTCTCCACTGCCACCAGCAGTATTATTCTTACTGCCACCAGGAAATAACCAGCACTGCTGTCACCAATACTGTTACTACTTCCATTAATACTTGCATTACCACCGCCAGTAATAACACCATCACTGCCACTGTGCATAATTTCCTCTGGGGTCATTCTCACTCCTATGATTGACGCTGGCACTACCGCTATTACCTCTGTTAATGTCGCATTCTCTACCTGCAAACCTCTCGCCAGCTTACATGGCACTTTCACCATCCAAGCTGGGTTCCACTGCCCTTCTGTTGTAGGGGCAAGAAAACTGAAGTTTGCAAAGAGGATGGCATCTACTTACAGCCATAGGCAACACTGCTCAAGACTTTCAGTCATTCGCTCCCTCATCCACTCATTCACTCATTACAGGAAAGTCACTGATGGCCTTCCTGTGGAAAATGGGCTCGGCTAGATAGATGCCAGGATGCTGTGGGGCACAGGGACCTGGTTCCTGCCCGCACTGAGCTGCCAGTCAGGTGGGCTCTAGGACTTTCCAAGGAGCCTCCCTCCCAGGCCGCACAGGGAGCCTAGCCAGGATCATTCTTTCCTCCTCTGGGTTCTGAGACTACGATGGAGGAGCGCAGTTTATAGGTAGAAAGGAAGGACTGCTGTGATTTTTCCCTCTTACTCAAGTGGCGGTGGGCCATGGCCAGCCTCTGAATCTTCCTTGTGGATATGTGTGGGGTCCGGTAGGGTTTCTCTACTGACTTCACTTCTCTGCATGGTGCCTCGCGTGGAGCCGGTCACACAGTAGGAACTTGGCAAACGCTTATTCATGGATTGTTTCTCAGAGGCAGAACCAGGCTTCCTCCTTCCACTCATCTCCACATCCCTCCACCTACCCATTCTTTTTTCCCTTTCTTGCTCTCATCTCCCTCCCTCCAATTCTGTCCTCCTTCTACTATTTCTCCATTTTGGATCCATCCACCTTCCATGTACTTAGCTGGCATCCGACACGCTTTAGCCTTCTATCATCCATTCACCCCTTCCTCTCTCCCTTCCTTTCCTATGTTTGTCTTTTAAATAATCCACTACTTGAATCAATTCCTTATTCGTCCTTCAAACACATCAGGCCCTGCATCAGCTGCTCCAGATGCTCCAGAGAGAGCACACTTGAACCAGACCCTGTCCCCATAATCCTGTTTCCTGAGCTCTTTGAGGGGCCCCAGCTCTCATCCTGGCACACGAAGCTCTTCAGCCATTGTTTTTTTCTCTCTGGCCTATCTTTGGAATCTTCCCTAGAGTTCCAGCCCGTAGACCAGGAGAGGCTATAATAAACACAACCACTTTCTTTGGCTGTTCTGGGAGCTGTTCTTAACCCCTGCCTTTGGGGAACACAGCCCTGGGCATGGCCAAATCGCTACACAACTCTGCACAGCTGCATACTAACACACTATAGTTCTGCTTAAGTGCCTACTGTGTACTGGCATCCTGGAGAGTGTCACGAAGAAGATAACCTTCAAAATTTCTGAGCCTAAGGGGCCCTTCCCGGTTCAACTCTTCCTTTTTCTTTCACCCTTTCTAGGGTTGGAGGCCCAGAGAGGGGGTGACTAACCAGGCTGGTCTGTGGCAGAACCAGGCCCAGAGTCGGGGGCTCCTGACTTGGCGCTCTGTCCCTCACCTGACTGTCTCCCAGCCCCTGCCCAATCTGCTTGGGCAATGATGGATAATTCCAGCCTCCAGGTTTTTGCTCCTGCTATGCTTCTTCCCAGCCTCCTTTCCTAGAATGTTAACGTTTTCCTAGCTCTTAGCAATTTGCAAGGAGCTTTCAGAGATTGAATAAACAAACAAAAACCCTGATTCTCACAGCCACTTTCAGAGGCACTCTGAATTCCTATAGGACTTCTTATCTTCCCTGACAACCCAGCCCCAATCCCATGCTTCCTTTTAAAAACCTTCCTTCCGGTTTCCTGAGTGGTGCTCTTTCCCTGGCCCCTGCGGCCAGCCCAGGGTGGTGGGGAGGGAGGGGGGGTTGAACCCGCAGCCACCCAGCGGGGCCAGGCAGGAAGCACAAACAGCTGGAGTGGGCCTATGTAAAATGCCTGGAGGGGCAAGGGGTGCTCCAATCACCTCTTACCAGCTCCAGAAGGGGACAGAGGTGGCGCAAAGGTGGCCTGATTCTTCAACTTCTCAAGAGAAACAAACAAACAAACAAAAATTGAGTTTTTCCCCATGAAACCTTCCAAATTGTTAATGCTGGCAACTAATTAAAATACGTAAATGCAGCTCAGTTCTAACAATACACATTAACAGGCTAGATCTGCTCCCTTCCCTTGACAAGTCATCTGTGAGCTGCTTCCTCCTCCCCCACAAATTGCCACCAGAGAGCCTCTGCTCCAAGAAGAGCTTATCGCTTTGAATACAAACGATGTAATAACCACAGTGGCAGCTACCACACTCTGGATATCCAAACACTTAAATCACTCCTCTGAGATACTGTTACTCTCATTTTACAAATGAAGAAAACAAAAGGCTCAGAGGGGCTAGGGAACTTGCCCAAGGTCACACAGCCCAGTGGTGGTGGCACTCTGGGAGGCATTCTGGAAACAGGAGGATGGGCAGGCATTTCTGATCATCACAGTGATGGCGTGGGGATGCTGCTTGTCAGTGGGTGGGAGCCAGGGATGGGAGATGCCCGTGTTGCCCAACTAGTTCTGGGTTATGAGTTCTCATTTCAATCCGGTCCCCATGCCAACGGTGCCCCTACAGCTTTCTCTCTTCCCTTACAGACATTATTGAGCTCCAGCTGTATGCCAAAGATTTTAGATCTAGTAGCCCAATGAAGTAGGTACTATTAGTATCCCAGCTTAAAAGACAGAACAACAGCAGTTGGGAGCTAGGGTGACTGGACAGGGGTTCCATGAAGTGGCAGCAGGGCCAAGCCAAAGGTGAAGGCATTTAAGGGAGTCCCCAAAACTCAGTAACCAAAATAAGTAACATTTTCATGCAATATTTTAGAAAATCAAACTCAATGCAAAAAGTTCATGTTGAACAAAATATCTAAGTCTTCCATAAAAGCAGTCTCTGCTATGTTGAGCCATCCTGGAATCTGAGAGAAAAGGACACATTGATCAGGCTGACCCTGGGCTTTTGTGCCTGAGTTGAGTGCTTCACCCTTGTCCTGACTCCAAGCCACAGAGTCAGGGCGTGAACCCAAGGCTGTAGGTACTAACGGTACCAGTACCGGGGAGGGTGGTGGTGGCAAGGGGTGGGGGGAGCTCTCTATCACCAGTCTCAGTAAGATGGGAAGTGAGTGGGGCAGCCAGTCTTCTACTCTCAACTCGCCAGGCCTTGATTGCAACTGGTTAAATTATAGGCCCCTGAAAGCCATGATTTGTAAAGCAGAAGACAGACAGGCCTTTAATTAGAGCCAGGCGGGTGGGTGGCTGGTTAATACTAAGTTCCGTAATAAGTGCTGTATTTTTGAATTTGTTGGCTTGATCACACACATTCTGGAGGCCTCTTTGGAAACCTGTTCATAGAAAATAGGGTAAACAGCTATTTCCACCCTGAGAGACAGAAAATGATTTTGAAGCAGGGTGACTGTCAGGAGGGCAGGCGCTGGGGGCAGCAGCTCTGGGACCTGCTGTGTGTGGCGCAGCAAGCCCTCCCTGAGGCCTGCTTCCTCACCTGCAGCCTGAGAAGACCTTCCCTGCAGGTGGCAAGGAGGACTAGAAAGAACACTGGGTAAGGGGCCCATTGCTCAGGGGCTTGGGCCTAAGGATGACCACAGAGGAGGAACATTTAGTCATTTACTCTTGAAAATCCCTTTCTGTTGCAAGGACCCAAAACCTGGAAGTTCAAAAGGCAAAAAGTATTGAACTTTATTTCAGATGTGGCCTTCTGAGGCAGGATGTGTTTATCTGATGTGGGGCGGGGGGGTGGTAAGGGGAAGGAGTACATGAAGAAATTTTCTGTCTCTCTTCCTTCTCAAATGAGAGAAACCCGCTTCGTATGCTGGGATAAGAAACCCAGTTCCAGCTAGAAGTCTGGCATTTAGAAAAGCTCATTCTAAGAAATAGCTCAGTTCTAAGAAATAGCCGGCAGGGGTTCCAGACCCCATGAGCTCCCTGTTTCTGGCTATAAGCACTCGTGGAAGCTGGCTAACGTCCATACAGTTAGTCTGGCATGGTGGAGAATTCCTAGTGGATCCAGCAAGGGGCTGCTGACTTCCTTGGGAATCTCCAGTAGGGAGGAGTAGCAAGGCTGGTGAGGACTGGTCAGGAGATCATTTGTGCTGGTTTTGCCTCCTTGACTTCCCATGGTAATTACTAAGGATGTGCACAAATTGGATAAAAGGACAGACTACTCTCAGTGTGCAAAAACTCTAATGCAGTGTAAATAAACAAACCATTAAGTTGAGAATGGATGGAGCGACAGATAACAAACACAGACCTCTACTCAGAGACTGACTATTGGCTGGAGGCTGGATGCAGAGATTCTCAGGGCTCTCAAGGCATGTTCTGGAAATTCGAGGCTATGTCCCCAGAATGGGAGAGCATGCCTCAGCCACTGAATGGGTGAGTCAATCCTGAACCTAGACTCTGACTCCATTTTACATATAAACACACCAAACATCGGGGCACCTGGGTCGCTCAGGGTTTGGGTGTCTGCCTTCGGCTCAGGTCATGATCCCATCCTGGGGTCCTGGGATGAGTCGCACATCAGGTTCTCCACAGGGAGCCTGCTTCTCCCTCTTCCTATGTCTCTGCCTCTCTGTGTCTCTCATGAATAAATAAAATCTAAATAAATAAATAAATAAATAAATACACCAAATATCTTCTGCCAAGGTTTTAATATACCCAGAATCTTCCAGAAATGAAACTACTGGATAAAGCAGAACTGTATTTTCTTCTGTTCAGAACTTTACCAAGAGTTAGTCACCATATCAGAAAAATCACGTGGCTGATGGCAATGCCAGTTGTGGTGTTTGAGCTGCCAACACACCTGTGGCTCTCTGTTTTTGTCACTGTCACACTCACAGTGCTTCTATGTATAGTGAAGGCACCTGACACTTTCATGGTGTTTTCTGGTGTCTTTGTCGTGACCAGGCATTTGCATATTGGGATGCACACTGGTTTAATATAATTACTTCCCCCATGATTCTCCTTTCCATTAAAGGCAATGTGCTCCCTAGAGAAAGTTTTGATTGTCACCCTGGGTGTGGAGTGGGGTGGAGGTGGGTGATGGCTACCGGCCTCGTGAGTAGAGGTTGGGTGGCTGCTAAGCATCCTACAATGCACAGGACAGCCCCACACCCATAGCAAAGAATTTTCTTGTCCCAAACATCAATAGTACTGAGGTTGGGATGTCCTGCCTAAAAATCAAGTCTTTCTTCTGGGCTACGTCAACTCCTGAGAAGGACCCATAGGATCTCATTGTCTTTCCACTTGGTGATTAATTGCCCAGCCTTTCCTACCGTGCTTGGTCCCCACTAGGCCTGGGGACCCCACTAGACCCCAGTTCACCAGCTCCCACTTTGACTTTTCTGTTCAAACCTCAAAGCACCCTGGACATTGGTGCCTGGCTGGTAAGACTCCTCTAAACATGGGCAGACAGAAACACAGAGTATCAAAAGCCTGACCAAAGTCACACAGAAAAGGAAGTGCTGGGGCTGGGATTTGAACTCATGCATCCTGACCCCTAGCTCATTCTCTGAAGCTTTGTTCTGAGAAGTGACCTCCTTTGGGGTTTTCTGTGACCTCTCTGCTTACCACTTTCCATGCCTTTCTGGTTAGAAATGAACCCTCAAGTTACCATGGAAACAGAAAGGTAAGTGGTCTCTGAATCCTCTCCATTGGGGATGGGCTGAGGCTTTGAGCTAGATCTTGGAAGGACTTCCTGATGATGGCATTTTGCCTATGGTGGGATGGAGGAGGGGCATGAATGGTGGGGCCCAAGGTGGCAGCACAATACGGGGACCGAGAAAACAGTGTTTGGATCCAAACTGGGGTCTAGCATCTGGCTTCCACCCCAAACCTCGGACAAATTCCTTCACCTTCCTGAATCTCAGTCTCCCCATCTGGGAAATGGGGTGGTGATGCTTCCTAAGTCATTGAGTTGTGAAGATTTGATGCAAATATTCATGTGGAAGCCTGGCTCAGGGCTTGCTCAAGGAGGTGAGCTAGGTGGCCATTAGCTCCAGGGTCTGTGGAGCCAGGGAAATGCTCTGGAGAATTCTAGAAGGTGACAGCATGACCTCATCTCCAGAGGGCAGAGGATGGCAAACAACTCCCTTGTTTTAAGAATTCTAAAACATCACTCTGTCCACTTTCATGCCACGAAGTTTTCTCTCTCGACCCTTAACCAGCAGCCTCCTAGGCACTGAGTGCTTAACCAAGAGGGGAGCCCAAAAGCTCGGCTCAGCCCCTCTCTGACTTGGGCATGTTTCCCATATTATGTCCATTTGGTCACCATATACTGAGTACATTCTGTGTGCCAGGCACTGCACTAGGCTCTGGGGGCAGAGCAGAGAATGAGGCAGGAATTCACTGTCCTAAGAGGAAGACTCCCCCTCACCCGCTGACTCAAACACATAGCAGAGAGGGAGTTAAGGGGCAATGGGGAAAAAGTATCTGTGAGAGGGAGGGCCTCTGATCAATAAAGGGCCTCCTGAGGATTCCTGCTAAGCTGAGGTTTGAGGATAAGCGTAGCAAGATAGAGGGAATAGCAAGTGCAAAGGTCCTGAGGCAGGAATAAGGTGTGTTTGAGGCCCAGAAAGAAGGCCAGTGTGGAAGCAGCAAGGGAAAGAGGACCCAGAGAGGATGACAGAGAGGCAGGCAGGAGCCAGATCATTCAGGGCTTTGGAAGCCAGAGTGGGGGGCTTCCAATTTATTCTAAGAACTTAGAGGAAGAGCTGCCTTATCTCTTGGGAAAACCAGGGCTCATGGGAGAACCTGTCACCTGCACCATAGAAATCTGGCTGGTTTGTGTATAGCCCTCCCTTGGGTACGAGCCCTCACTGCACAAAGTAGCCTCATTCCTACCTCCCACCTTTGCTCAGGCAGGTTCCCCTGCCTGGAATGTCCTTCCCTTTACCCTAACTGGTCCAACTTCTCCTCAGTCCACTGTCCTGGGAGGCCCTCCCTGACAGCTATAGCCATGGGGACCTCTTCCTTCCTTGGCCACCACTCTGACACTGAAATCCCTGGGAGGATTTTGCTAGCAATGTAGATTCCTGGTCCTTCCCTGAGAGACTGATTCAGGAGGTTGTGGTAGGACCCAGGAAACTGCATTTTAAACAAAATCTTCAAGGTGATCCCATTACAGGGCCTTGGTGACACCCAGCTGCCAGCATTTTCCCAGAGCCTCCCAGGCAGTAGGGTGTGAAGTGTGTGTATAGAGCCGGGGGCGGGGGGGGGGGTGCAGGAAGAGGGGCACAATCAGGGAATCAAAAGACTGTGGGTTCAGATCTTAGCTCTGCCTCTTACCCAGCTGGGTGACCTTGGACTCATGCCATCAGCTCTTTGAGCCTCAGTGTTCTCATCTATAAAATGAGGATAGTCATACCTAATTGAAGTGTTGTGAAGGAGAAGACAAATAACCATGTACCTCGCCCAGGGGGTGCCCTACCATGGGCTCCCCACCCCGTAGTTGCCTCCCAAGGACCAGAGGAAGAAGAGCTACCACACACTGAGGCTGGTTGTGTACCAAGCAATGTTCTCTAGCCCAGGGGTCAGCACGCTTTTCCTGTAAAGGGCCAGGCAATGAGTATTTCAGGCCGTGGGCCATGTGTCTGTCACAACCACTGCACTTTGCACCACAGCACAAAGGCAGCCAGAGACAAACAGAAGCAAAAGGGCGTGGCTGCGTTCCAGTAAACCTTTATGGACACTGAAATTTAAATTTCATATCATTTTCACTTGTCATGAAGTGGCATTCTTCTTTAGATATTTTTCAGTGCCTTGGAAATGTAAAAGCCATTTTTAGCTTGCCGGCCACACAAACAGGGAGTGGGCTAGATTTGGCTCATGGGCCCTGGTTTGCTGAGCCTTGCTCTAGACACTGCAGGGATTTGCTTCTGGGACCCTCATGAGATAACCTTCGTTTCGGATGGGGAGGCAGAGGCTCAGAGAGGCTGAGACCCATGTGCAAGGTCCCATTGGGTCTGTGTTGAGAGAGACAGCCGTAAGGTCTGAAGTCGGCCAGAGCTGGATGTGGAGCCCATGCTGTTCTCCACTGTGCTCTCCTGCCTCGCTGAGGTCACACGAGCCTCAGATGTAGACACCACCTTTCAAAAACCAGTGACCTCTTCTTATTGAGAACGAACTTTGATATCGTTTCAGCTGCTGCTATTTGAGTGTCTATCACAATAGCCCAAATCTTTATCCTATGTGATTCTGAGAATACCTGGGGGGCATACTAAGTGGGGTGGCCAATAATGGCTTTTCTGAGAGGAGGAGTTTGAGCTAAGATCTGACTGTGAGAAGGAGCTGATTAGGAGAAACGCGGAAGGCAGAGAGCCCCAAGCAGAGACCCTGGGGTGGGAGGACCCCCGCCCCCAGGGCTACTATAGGTTCCAATGCACATCCCACCAACAGGCCGTGTTATTATCATCCATGGGGGTTTTACTTCTGTGGCAGGTGGATTGATTTCTCTAAGCCTTAGTGTTCTCATCTAATAAATGGGATAAACAGCACTCTCTTCATAGGGCTTTTGTGAGGGTTGATTGAGTTAATGCATATAAAGTTCTTAGGGTGGTGTCTGGTGCATAATGGGTGCTCAATAAACAGTGGATGCCTTCCCTGTCTTCTCTGAAAAGAGATGGCATCCAACAACATGTTTCCCAAGGTCAGAGGAAACCTCACTGATGACTTAATGTGCAAGAGCAGCTTTCTCAGATGGAAATTATCTCTCATACCTCTTTAATATCCTTTTCTACTCCATCCATCCACCCATCCACTCATCCATCTACTTATCCACCATCTATCATTCATTCATCTGATTGTCCATCTATCATGTATCTGTCCACCCATTCACATATCCATCTACCCATCCATCTACCTATCCATCCACCCATCCTTTCATCCAACCAGGAAGCATTTACGTCCAGCCTGTGCCAGATTCTGGGGATGCAGAACCTAAATAAACTCAATCTATGCCCTTGAGGAGCACAAAGGCCCTTGGGCAGAATAAGTATCTAAATTGCCTTATAGAACATGACAGAAAGTGTAGAGTTTGAGCCCCACTCTGCCACTTCACTCAAATTCAAATGGCCTTGAGACAGTGATTTCACCTCCCACAATCTTAACTCTGATCAGTAAAACGGAGGTGATAATCTCTACCTCCAGAGATGAGATGAGGTCAGCAAGTTAAATTACTTTTTACAGAGCTTGGCACATAGTAGGCATTCAAATGGTTCCCATTATTCTAGCGGAAACCAAGGAAGGTTTCTTGGAGGCTTCTAGGCATAAAAGAATGGAAAGAATTAGGATACGTGAGAGTAATAGAGGGGAAGGGGAATCCCAGGCAGAGGACACAGCAAGAACAAAGGCAAAGAGGCAGAGAAATTCAGGGTTCAGAGAGGGGCAGTGGAAGAAGAATGTTCTGGTTTCCCTCCTTCGGTGTTCTTGGAGCAGCAGGGTCCCCAGAACTGAGAAGGATGGGGGCTGGGGTAGGATAGGCTCTGAGGGGTGAGGAACTGCAGTTCGGGTGACCCAGATAGCCACAAGCAGATAAAACTGGGTCATGGTAATTCATCTCTGCCACAAGGTGTGCTCCCCTCCACCTGCCTTCTGGGCTGGTGGGGCTGGGCTGGGTGGGAGGAGATTTGTTTGGACACTTGGATATCCCATGGGCTTGTCAAACTCCATAAGGTCAAGTGGAAGGAGGCCTGGCTGGCACAGTCGAAGGAGCATGTGACTCTTGATCTCAGGGTTGTGAGTTTGAGGCCCATGTTGGGTCTGGAACCTACTTAGGAGAAAAAAAAAACCACACACACCAAAAACAAAAAAACGTCAAGTAGAGTTCTTGGTTGGTCCCCTACTACCTGCTCCTTACTGGGTTTTTCCTGTTTTGGCAAATGGCAGCTTCTTCCTCCCAGATGCTCAGGCCACAAACCTGAGAGTCTTCCTGTCCATCAGCAAGTCCTGCAGACCCCACCTTCAAAGCAGATTCAGAGTCTGACCACTTTTCCTCACCTCATCACCACAACCTGGTCCAGGCCACTGACATATCCTGCAAGGACTGTTGCATCCCTGCATCCTCTCCCACCCCTACTGTCTGTTCTCTACTCAGAATGATCTTTGTAAAATGTACATCGATCCTGTCACTGCCCTGCTCAGAGCTTCTGATGGCATCCCACTGCACCTGCAATAAAGGTCCAGAGGCCTCACCACGACCTCAAGGCCCCAGCTGAGCTGGGCCTGACTACCTCTCCTGCCTCACCTTTATGCCATCACTCACACTGTTTCAGCCACAATGGCCTTCTTGCTGTTCCTCTGATGCCCCAAACTTGCCCCAGCCTCAGGGCCTTTGCACTTGCAGTTCCCATTGCCAGGACTGCTCCTCCCCTGGATCTCTCTTTCCTTCCCATCCATCAGGTATCAGCTTGGATATCACCTCCACAGGGAGGCCTTCCTGACCACCTTGGTGAAGTGGCCCCCCCGATTTGCTATCACAAGACCGTCTTTCGGGGCTTTCAAAGCACTTAGTCATTTCCTTCTTGACTTGTACACGAGAATGTAGATTTTATGAGGGGGCAGGGACTGTGTCTCTCTTGATATATCCTATATATCCCCAGCTCTCTGGTATACAGTAGGTGCTCAATACATGTTTGTTGGCTGAATGAATATATAAGGCCCGGGGTGTGGGGACAAGCTGAGGAAACTTCTCAGAATGAGAATCATAGATTCACGGGAACATTTTTTTTTTAATTTTTTAAATTTATTTATGATAGTCACAGAGAGAGAGAGAGAGAGGCAGAGACATAGGCAGAGGGAGAAGCAGGCTCCATGCACCGGGAGCCCGATGTGGGATTCGATCCCGGGTCTCCAGGATCGCGCCCTGGGCCAAAGGCAGGCGCTAAACCGCTGCGCCATCCAGGGATCCCCTCACGGGAACATTTTTGAGACATCTGAGTGGTGAGCTCCTGAAGATGGTCACAGCCACCATGCCCATTGTACAGATGCAGAATCCGAAGCCCAGTGAGGGCAAGGAACCGGCCCTCAGGCACACAGCCCTGTTGGCAACAGAACACACCAGGCCTCCTGCCTCTTAACCCCTTGGCTAAGGGCTTGGTCCTGGTCATGGCCTCACAGAATCTTCCTGATTGTCCCTGCAGTCTGTGGATCCTGCCACCCTGGCCACCCCTCCTCATAGCCCTGCACCAGCCGCCTCATCTTCCCCTGCCCCACAGGGAAATTCTCTAGACTTGCTGGCTTCTGGAAAGCCCAGCAGGAAGCTAAAAAAACCACAGCCTTTTCCCTTCAGCAACTGTAGAGCCAAGATCACTGGGTGAGGGGTCTGTGCTCCCTCTGGGGTTCAGCCAAGGGTGACCCAGCCTCAGAGGCCTCTGTCCTCGGTGCTGCCTCTGTAGATTCTAGACAGGATGGCAGGTGGCAGGCCAAGGTTTGCAGCTCAGCGTGGTGGAGTGGCCTTGGGTGGGACAGCCTCTTCTTTCCCCGAGCCTCAGTCAGTCTCCTCGTGTATAAAAGCGACAAAATCACTGACAGCAGTGAAATAAACAGAAAATCTTTTCTTGCTCCTTCAAGAAAATATCAATGGCCACAGTTTGAGCACCTACTGTATGAACTTCTCTATGTGCTTCCATTGCAGCTTTCAAGCCTTCCAGAAGGGGAGCCAGAGTAAGAAACACATTCACAAAACAACCCAAAGAGCACCTCTCCCTGGAATAAACACTCAGTCCACCACGTGGATCCTTACTATGCTAATGCACTCGGGCATTTTTTGTTCTCGTTTTTTTTTTTTCAATGGCGGTTGTGACTCACTAAGTTGCTTTTTTGACCTTTGGTTTGAAAAGCACTGTGTTAACCCATTTAAACCTCACCAAACCCTATTAGGGAGGGACTATTAATATCTCCATTTTATGGATTAGGAAAGGGCCCCAGAGAGTGGCAGCTGGCCGGAGTTAGTGACACATATTAGTTGTGAAGCCAGACCCCAAACCACGGATAGGGCCCTGTTAACCTTTCCACCAAACTGGGCAACTTCCCTTCCTTGGCCCCGGACAACTCCTCTCTTGATTTCTGTAAGCAAGATGTCAGGTTAGTAGAACATATCCCAGGGCTGAATTAAAATAATGAGCTGTGCCAGAGGAAGGGTGCCAGGGCCAGCCAGAGTGGGGAAGAGGTAGAGAGGGAAGGGGGGAAAGGAGAGAAGAGAAAAAGGAAGGGGGAGGGGAGGGAGAGAAAAAAGAAGTGGGGGAGAAGGGGAGGGAGAGAGAGTCTGTCTGACCTGAGAAAGACAATGATATTTTGATTGGCTCAGTTTCCACCTTGGCCTCCTCTAACCCTGTCTGCCAGAATACCCCAGGTACCTTTCTGCAAGATATGACCCTGTCATTCCTCTGCTTTAGTGTTCTCGATGGCTCCCTAGTGCTTTCAGGATAAATCCACTCCTGACTGTGGCTGTGCAGACCCTGCAGCATCTGGCTCTTCTCTTCTTTTCCCCAACCCGTGTTGTCTCCCCATCTCTGGCTTGGCTGTTCCAAGGGGCCATGCATGGGCTCTGCTCTCTCTCTACTCCTCCTGTCCATAATAATTCCAGCTCCTCCTTCAGGGTTTCTTTAAAAATTACGTGGGGGCACAGGGCTGAACCCGGCTGGCAATACCCCCTTCCTGAACTAACAGCTGGGAAGGGATCCTGACAACACTCAAATATTGAATGAAAGGATAAAGGCTTGGGAAACCTGGGTGGTTCAGTGGTTGAGCATCTGCCTTTGGCTCAGGTCGTGACGCTGGGGTCCTGGGATTGAGTCCAGCATTGGGCTCCCTGCAGGGAGCCTGCTTCTCCCTCTGCCTGTGTCTCTCCCTCTCTCCCTGTGTCTCTCATGAATAAATAAATAAAATCATTAAGAAAAAAAAAAAAAGAAAGAGGATTTAAGGCAGGGATTGGCACCGGTGAAAAGGCAGATGACTGACCTTTTCATTTCACGGTGGGCACACTGTTCCGGGTCCTACTCAGAATGCTCTGTATGCTTTACCTTTTGCATCTTTTTGCTCCAGCCCTAAAAGGTGGGTGCTGTTCTTATGCACAGTTCATAAGGGGCAGGATCCAGTTCCCTTTGGGCAGACTAGCTTTGAATCCACCAGGCTTCTTGGTGCCTCTAAACAGTGAGGACACAGATAAGGCGGGTAGGTGGGTGAGGGCAAAGAAGGGAAGGTAACTTCATATTTGGTGGCCTGAGAAGGTGACCCTTGAGCTGAGAATGACAGGGAGCTGGCCTCCAAAAGATGGAACAAAGGGTGTGCTAGGGTGGCGAGAGCACTGGGAGATGCCCAGCCCCACTCCAGCCCCCTGACAGGTTTCCATCTTTCCTAAAGTATGCTTGGCCCAGGCCGGCATGGGCACAAGCTGAGCCAGAGCCAAGTCCACTGAGGCCTCCTCTGTGGCAGAACACTGAGCTCTTTCCTTTCTGTGAGTGACCTTGGGGAAAGGTCTAAGGGACCCAAGAGGGAAGGGACTACCAGTCTCTCCAGTAACCAGAGGTCAGGAGAAGGCCATGCCTATCTCCTGGAATATGATGTCTTTTCAGTTGTCATAGATGTATGTGGCTGCATTTACTCATGGACTCCCACCTCATCATGGCCCACTAGTGTCCCCCCCACTATCACCCCTGGCCTCTTTAACCTCATCTTGTGCTACTTACCCCCTCACAGGCTCCACTCCAGCCACAATGGCTTTCTTGCTGTTCTCCTACTATATTGAGCTAATTTCTGCCCCAGGGCCTTTGCACTGCAGTCCCGACTGCTTGGGATGCTCTTCCCCCGTTTTGTGATGCTATCCTTAATCTAACTTCAGCTTCAGGAAGTTAGGGATTGGGAGTGTGGAAGAGAGGGGGCCATTCCTCTCAGATCTCACAATCCCTAAGGGTCTTAAACAAGAGCCTTCACGATGTGTACATAAGGTCACTCACTGCATCATAGTTTATTAGATCAGAAAGTTTGGGAACAACCTCAGTGTCCATCAACAGAGGGAAAAGTTAAATCAACAGTGGGCCATCCACACAAAGAAATATGATGCAGCTGTAAAAGAGAACAAGGTGGCTCAATACGCATAAATAGGGCATAATTCCTGAGACATGTGGTTAGCAAACAAAGCAAGATGAGAACATTATGTATAACCAGCTCCCCTTTCAATAAAACAAGGGAAAAAAGAATATATGTATATAGGGATCTGGATTTGCTTATATATGGATAAATTATTTCTGGAAGGGGTCAGAAGAAATTGGTAACAGTAGCTGCCTCTGGCGAGGAGGACTGGGGACAGGGGCAGGAGAAGGACTTTTCACTGTGTGCTCTTTTGAACCCTTTGGCTTTTACACTAAGAAAATATATCACCTACCTATTCAAAAAACTGACATTCCAATATTTTTAGGATTTTGACCTTATCTTTAAGTGGGTTACATACACAAACAGGGACACAGTGACAGGGATGGGATAAAGTTCATCAAACCACGCCACCCTTACCTCCTTTACTGGCTCTCTCTGAGAGAACACCATGAATTTCAAATATAAATATATAGATAAATAACACAAATCCTGGGGTTATTTTGTGTGCCTCACAATTATGTTGCATTGTAATGGTGGGTCCAAAGCACGAATTTGTTCAATTTAATATTTTAAATATACTGTAATTTTAGGGATGTTTTGTTTTGTTTGTTTTTAAACAGATTAATATTCCAAGAGCCTCGAAAAATAGAAGTCTCCCAGGCTTCTCTTGGCCTGAGGGGACCTTGTCCCAGTTCTTTTCAGGGAGAGACCAGGGAGGCTCAGGGGAGAGGAATAGCAAATCCACAGTTCTGCATTTAGCTGCTCCTAGGGGACTGTGACAAGCTCACCAGGCTGCAAGAGGCAGGGCCAGGCCTGCCACTGGGAATGTGGCTCCTGCTGAATGTGGGCAAGAGGGAATTCCCAGCTTCTAAGGCTGGTCTTGCTGTAAACCGGGAGGAACCGCGTGCTGCTTTTTAGCTGCCTCTTCTGGAAACAGCCCCTCACAGTATGGAGCTAGAAGCTCTCTACCCAGTTCTGTCCAAATCCAAGGCCCAGACTTTTGAGCCACTAGATCAAAGTGAGAGATGCTGATTTAGCCATGGCTGTGGTCTGACCTGAACCAAGGTCAAAGTTTCCCAGGAGAAATGATCAAATGGCCCTACTAAGAATGTAGAGGACTTTGACCCGATGTGCATGTCACCCTCTGCTGCCTTTGAAGCTCGTGTCCAGCCTGCATCTCCCTTGATTCTCATGACTACTCTAGGAGGCAGCAGGGTTGGCTTCATACTGCCCATTTTATAGATAGGAAAGCTGAGATCCAGAGTGGGGAAGTGACTTGGCTAAGGTCACACAGCTGGGGAATATCATACATGGCAGGGTTTTCCAGTCCAGAGCTCTCTCGAAGACACTACCTGGAGGAAACCAGGGTAGGCCCAGCTTGGTGCCTTGGTCCCAGGACATGGATGGGAGAAGCCCCTTCTCACCAGGTGGGCAGAGGCCAGATGGATTTGGCCAGCTCTCCTGCTGAGCCTGGTGCGGGGGAAGCATGATGAGCCACCAACAACAGGGAATCACGGAATACCTATAGGCTCAGCGAGACCTGTCAGATCTGCCTCCAAGAGGTTATCTGACACACACACACCCACCTCTCACCTCAGACAGCCCACTGGGCCAGGCCACCATCCTTTTATTTCTGCAGGAATGCAATCACCTCCTCACCGTCTTCCTGCTCCTGCTTCCACATTCCTCCAGAGGGGTCCTGCTAGAACCTAAGCCACATTATCTGACTCTTCTTTGTTCAAAACACCCCCAGGTCTCCCAGTGTACTCAGAGCCAAAGCCACAGCCCTAACAATGAGGCCCTGTATGGCCTGTATCCTTACCTCTTTGACCTACCTCTCTTCATTCTACCTTTCCCTCATTCCATTCCAGCCACACTGGCCTTCTTGCTGCTCCTGAAACATTCGAGGTACTCTCCTGCCTCAGGGCCTTTGCACTTACTATCTTCTTATGCCTATCTCATTTCTTCACTCTTTCAGATCTCTGCTCAAGTGTCACATCCCCAGAACAGCTTTCCTTGACCCCTCTATTTCAAATGGCACCTGCCTTGATTAATAACTATCCCCTTACCTCTGACATATTACATCTTTGGGTAGATATTATATATTTAATCATATCTTATTGTTTACCGTACTTCCTTCCCTTCCAGGATGCAAGCTTCATGAACTGTGGGGTCTTGGTCCTTTTCTTGGCTGCTATATCCTCAGCACCCAGCAAGGGGCTGGCATACAATAGATACTAAACAAAGACTTGTCAGAGGAACAAATGTGTGGATTCCAGGTCTCCAGGTGAACTCTCCAGGGCTCTGACAGGGCCAACAGGCTCTGAAATGCCTAATGGATCTTTCTCTCCAGGAAAAGCAAACCCAGCTTCCCACCGGGGTTAGGCAATTCACCTGCTGGCCACATGACCGAGTCACTGCAGTGATAGTACTGGTCACTATGTTTTTGTGATTGGAGGCAAAACACACTCTGCTTCCTCAAGGCAGTACAACAAACACAATGCGAATTTTTTGGAGCCCAGAGTAAAATTTGCAGAATGAAATCTAGCTCCAAATGTGTGGTTTACAAGGAAGCAAAGGGGAACCAGGGATTATTTCTTTGTAAATAGCAGATGAGATCTTATGTAAAGTTGGCTTCTCTTGGGGTGGCTCCTATTTCCAAAAACCTCAGAAAATAATCATTCATAATGATAGTTACTGTTAACTGAGCAGCTATTATGGGGTGAAGCACTGTGGACTATTGAGTACATTGTCTACTCAATCCTCAAGATATCCTTGAATAGTATCCCTCCCTGCAAGAAAAGAAAACCAAGGCTCAGAGAAGTAAAATGCCTTGCTCGATGTCCCGCAGCTACTAAAAGGAGAAGTCAGCACTCAAACCCTGGTCTTCTAGCTCCAAATCCAAGACAAGATCCTCAGAGGACCTGGGCACAGGCAATTTGCTGCTAAGACAGCCCATGCAGATAAGCACAGGCCTGCAGACCAGGGCCTGAAAAAAATAAGATTTCTAGGTCATCCCAACAGCAAAGCCAGCCAGTCATGCAGCACTCCAAGTTCGGGCTGGGGTTACGACTCACTGTTGGTACGTTCCTGGAAGATATCCAGACAGCTCTGGCCATTTTCTCCTAAAAGCTTTGGTGAAAGGCAAGGGAAATTGTGTTTGGAAAGCCCTCTCTGGATTCCATTAAAGCAGGTGCTTAGGCCTAGAGCAGCCACATGTGCACTGTCCTAACTCACTTGTGGGGCTTCTCTATTCTGAAAAGACATTGTGACCCAAGGCTACGCAAGAAAGCCTAGATTTTCAAATACACAGCCTATTGGGGGTGGGGTGTCAGCGACATGGGCCTGGGGGCATAGAACCAACACAGCAGGGACTTGCTTCGGGCTTGGCCCATGAGGCAAAATGAAATTTGGTCCAAACCAACTTTGGCCAATATGAATGATAAGGAATATCTTGTGCTGGGATGGACCCTTATGGTTTAATAGTCCTGTGGAGCATTTTCCTCCAAAACCTCTTGACCTACTGATATAACTCTCCAGTCATGTGGGTCTTAAAACACATTGCTCACCACTCCTCCATCAAGAGACAAGCTGTATGCCCTTTCCTCTTGAATTTGGGCTCTGTAATTGCTTGTTGAGTAGACTAGGGCAGAAACAACATGGTGTCAGTTTCAGGGCCCAAACTTTGAGAATCTGGCATCTTTCACTTCCTGTTTCTTGGGATGATCACTCTTGGAACCCAGTCACCATGCTGTAAGGAAGCTCAAGCTACTCCACAGAGAAGAGACAGACAGGAACAATTCTATGTCATATGGGTGAGCCCAGTTGAACTTCCCCAGTTGAGCTACCCCAGTGGACATGCTGTATGGAGCAGAAATGGACTAGCCCCACCCCCTAATCTACCCCCTGCACATGCTACAGACTCATAAATAAATGATTTTGTTTCAAGCCACTATATTTTGGGGGTGGCTTGTTACACTGTGATAGGTAACAAGAATACCTTCCCATACTGGAAGGAATTCCAAATCCAGTTGTTGTACTTTAATAAGAGAGAGGCCTAGTCATTGGAAGAAAGGCTAATAAATCAGGCCACAAATCTTCATCTGTGGATGGTACCCCACCCCCCATCTCTCTCCAGTCTCATCAACTGGCATAGCTACGAGTAGTGTAAAGTTCTTCCCTATTTGAGACAAAATCTTCCTCTAGATCCTCTGTGGTCAGGTGTGAAGGTGACAAAGGTGGAGAATAGATGATTTCCTTAATTCAGGATTTTAGATATTTTTCATGGAATTATCTGGTAGTTATCGTCCTGTTAGGAATATCAAAGGAAGCAAGGCCACTGTATAGGAAAGCACCAGGAACCTTTCCTTCTGCTCTTTTAATGATTGTGTGGGGCTGCCATGGAGATAACTGGGAAGAAGTGCAAGAAGGCAGCCTATAAACTCTGTGAATGCCTCTTTTTCTAGGGCTTGGCCTGGCTCCATGGAAGTGGGTTTGTCACGTGATTCAAAAGTCTCTAAAACTCCACAAAACTATCCCTCTCTCTTATTTTAAGTTAGCTAGAACTCCCAAAAGGCCCACGACAACAGGACAATGCCCAAGAAGCAGGAATAGAGGGATCGGAGCAGTTAACAGTCAATGCCTGCTCCATTAATGACAGTGCCGCAAAAGCTTTCATCAACATTATGTTGGAAAATTCTTTCAGGAACCCAGTGAGGATGACTAGGTATAAACTATGGTCTGGGGGATCCCTGGGTGGCTCAGCGGTTTAGCACCTGCCTTTGGCCCAGGGCGTGATCCTGGAGTCCCGGGATCGAGTCCCACGTCAGGCTCCCGGCGTGGAGCCTGCTTCTCCCTCCTCCTGTGTCTCTGCCTCTCTCTCTCTCTCTCTCTCTCTCTCTCTCTCTCTCTCTCTATGTTTATCATAAATAAATAAATAAATAAAAATCTTTAAAAAACAAAAACAAAAAAATTATGGTCTGTCCAAGACAATGTAATACTACTCAGCAATAAGAAGGAATGGACTACTGATAAATGCTGCAGCATGGATGAACCTCCAGAACATGATGCTGCATGAAAGAGGCCAGACTCAAAGGGCCATGCACTGTGGGATTCTATTTGTCTGAGATAACCAGAAGAGGCAAATCCATAGAGACAGAAAATAGATTGGCGGGTGCTGGGGAGTGGGAATGGGGAGTGAATGTACATAGGCATAAGGTTTCTTTTGGAAATGTTCTGAAACTGGATTATAGTGATGGTTGCATGACTCTGTGAAATACTGAATTATATGCTTAAAATGAATGGATTTTATGGTATATAAATTATTCCCCAATAAAGCCATTAAAAAAAAAGAACCCAGGGAAGTCAAAGGTAGGATACAGAGGTAGGGGCTGGGAGTGGTTAAAGCCATTGTGGAGCATAGAAGATAATTGGTTACCTACTGGTCAGAAGGGTTAGAAACTGTGATTGTCTTGTCACTAACTGGGGAAATCATTGGGCAGAAGACCTCTGACTTCCTACTACTCAGAGCAGCATAAAAACTGAGAATAATAATGATAACAGCTAACACTTATTAAGTCTGATTTCATGCCATGCTGTATAAAGCATTTTACACATATGGACTCTTTTGCTCCTCCCACCAGCCCTATAAAGAGGTGTTGGAGGATAATTCTCCATGGGCCTCCTGAAGTCTGCATGTTTTCTGAGCAAGAGATATGGAGAGCTTTGCTATGGACTATTTTCTCAAGACTGTCATACGGCAAACAGCCTTGGAAGAGAAAAACTATCTCCCTTTGGGGTGGAGGGCAGAACTGTTTCCTAACAGTGTAATAAAGAACACTTCTCTCCAGGGCAAAGGCTGGGCAGTTTTGCCAGGAGCTCCCTTCTATGACTGAGGGTTTCCTACCTTGGGGATCCCCAGTTGTGGCAAATCCAGGTGGTGCGCTATGTAGGCTGCTTTGCAGTGCCCCCGTGGAACTTAAGGGCAAAGAGAACTGACGGGAGTGTGAATTCATGTCACCTGCTGTGCTGGGAGTAATAAAGCCCTTTGTCTCTGACCCAAGAATCTCATATTTCCTGCCAGCACCCATGAAACTGGCAGTTCACCTGTTAGCTTGCAAGCAAAGTAAAATCCCAGACCCTCTGCATTTCTTGACATTTGGCACTCACGTCACCCCCATTTTACAGATGAGGACTCTGAGGCCCAGAGAACTGGATGTTCTTGTTCAAGGTCACATAGATAGCAAGTGACAGAGCTAGGATTGAAACTCAGACAGACTGGGAAAGGCAGAAGACCCGAGGAAGGGATTGGTGAAGGCATCAGCTGAGAGTGATGAGAGCTGAAAGCTCCAAAGATACACAGAAGGTCGTACCTCTCAGCCTCCCAACCCCACACACCCCCAGATGCTGCCTGTCCCCACATCCGGCTGCTGGGGCTGAGCAGCCAATTTGGGACGGCCGTGATATATTTAACGGTGAGTCACGCTCTCCCCCAGCAATCAGCAGTGGCAGGCTTGGAGGATGCAGGGAGCATCTCTGGGAATCCATGCCCGAGGGTCGCCATGGCAACCCCACCCGACTCGCTTGCCGGCAGCTGGGATGCCAGCGCCTGAATCGAGGCAGAAAATAGTCTCATGGCCGACTGTGGCCAAGGACAGTGGCAGGCCTGCCACACGCCATCACCAGTGGGTTCACCAGGGGTTGTTGCAGGGGGTGTGAGACTTGGTGATAAGGAAGTCTGGTGGGTGTGCTGGTGAGCTCAGAGTCAGCCCATGGAGACCTGAAGTTCCTGTCTTGCTGGGATGAGGGTGCTTGGCTTGAGGGTTATTTTGGTGAGTGCCATTTCTTTCTGTCTTGGTTCCTTTTGGGTTGTCTGTCTCTCTCATACATACCCACTCTCATAAAGAACCCTCTCCATCTGAGGCTTCTAACCAAGCACCAAGCACCATCTTCAGCTAAAGACTGAAGGCAGCTTGGGATGTTCACTACAGATTTATCTTCCAGGATAACTCTGAAGACTCCAGAACATGATCAATCAGCCATTCCCACACCCCCACAGCAAATAGGAATATTCCAGTGAAAGCAGTTTGGAATTCATTCATTCATTCATTCATCAATTTGTCCTCTCAACTGGCTGGACTGGACTCTCAACTGGCTGATCTCTCTATCCTCATCTCCTGCCATTCTCTCCTCTTACTCTACCATTCTAGCTCACCAGCCTTCCTGCTGTACCTTGGAACATACCAGGCACTTCCTGCCCCAGATAGCCACAGCCTGACTGCCTCACTCTCTTGAGTTCTTGGCACAAATCGCTGAGAGAGACTATCAAGACCAGCCCACGAGAAAGCACTCGATTCAGCTCCAAGAATAAGGGCCAAATATATACACCTAGAACCCAGATCGTGACTTAGTTTGTTCTGTGGGTAACAAGGAGAGGGAAATTGAAAATGAGTGACTTATAAATTGAACATGGCCCACAGATATGTTTTGTTTTGTCTAAATAGTGTTCTGAAAAATTTGAATTCATTGCTAACATTTATAAAATTGGAGAAATTTCATTTTAAAATCCCATGTTTCAACTTCTCTTGAAAAACGTGAAGATCAAGCTCCACGTTCATGCATATGTAACAGCAACTGGCTGGGGCTGAATAGTGGTCCCCTCTCTAGACAAGACATGAGCATTCCAGTCTGCCAGAGGCTCCACGGCCCTTTTCATTCACTTACGTGGCCACATGCAGCCTCCAGGAGCCTGTGCTTACCAAGTCTGAGGTCTCTAAGGTCTTTGGTTTGGGATGGAAGGAGTAGAGCATAGCAATTGCTTTGCTTCAATCAGAAGAACTGAGTTTCTGGATGGATCCAGGCATTCTAGGTGAAGGCTCTGGATAAACAAAAGCCCAGAAGTGTGAAATCATAGGGCAAGCTGAAGGACTGCCAATAAGTAGTCTGGAGTGGGAAGAAACCATCAGAGTCATCTGAGATTAGAACCCAAAGGGCCTTGAATACCTTGATATATCACTTCAACTTCTGAGGGTAATGGGGAGCCACAGAAGATTTTGGAGCAAGGAAAGATTAGAGTTCACAGTGACATGGGGATATGGGAGTGAGAATCACTCTTGATATCAAGTCTGGTGCAGGGTTCTCTTAGGACCTGACCCCAGTGTGGAGTATGTACAGGGGTGAGAGGACTGCTGTCACCCACCAGCACCCTTGGCTCCCCACTCCCTCCTGGTTGTCTTATAATAACAGTGTTTTCAATACGGACGTTCTGGGTCCCCTGTGGTGGATCTCTCAGTCATCCTTCCAGAGAGAAAACAAAAAACACTGTTTTTCCGCGTCTATTTTAGGTTGCTGCCTACATCTTTGTTCTTCGTGAGGAACACACACTCCTGGGGGGGCCCCTTTCTCAGCTGTGGCCTGGCAGCCAGGTCTGGACCACCAGGCTGGGTTCTGTCATGGGAAAGAACCAGCAGATGTAATGGAATCGTGCCAATTAGGCCGGTTGCTGCACAGGGATGATGGTGTCATTAAGTCCCAGAGCTGTGGAGGAGAGGGGGAAGGTAGCTCATTTCAGCCCATGTGCTCATCCTAGGCAGACTGTCTTGGACTATTCTGAGCAGCTTTGCCCCTAAAGATGTAGCCTGGAGTTTAGAAGTCTACACTGTATGGTACATTCATGCTCATTTTACTGAGAGGAGAAGCAGACTCGACTGTACCTGGATGGATCCAGCTGACTCATTTTACAGATGATAAACTGAGGCCTGAAAAAGGAGCCTGGTTTGCTTAAGATTGCAGAGCAGTTGGCCACAATCTGTGACTGAAAAGACCAGAATGCAAAATCTCGCAGGCCATGTACTTTGTCTGCCTTGCTCATAACTCCATCCCCATCACCTAACATAATATTTGGCAAACAGTAGGCCCCTCAATACATAACGTGTCAGACGAATAAACAACATCTCGCAGCTCTTCTCAGCTTTTACAAATAATTCTCACACACATTCCCTGATTTTGACTGTCATGATTATTTTTCAAGCCAGGATGGCATTTGTCCTCATTTTGCAGGTGAGGTTCAGAGAGGTTTAGTTGCCTATCTGAGATCACACAGCCTGGAAGTGGCAACAGCTGGCTTTGCATCTACAAGATCTCACTGTGGGCTGAGTATCCCTTAGAACCATCAGGTAGAGGAAGAGACCTCAGAAACCTCAGCTAGGCAGTAAAAGCCTGATCCCAAGGACAGCTCTGGCCTGAGTCTTGCTATACAATCTCGTGGGGTAGAAAGAGACTAAGAGAGTAGTTTCTCAAAATGTTAAACACAGCTGCCCTCTGACCCAGCAATTCCACTCCTGGGTATATACCCAACATAGCCACACAAAATTATATATCCATACAAAAACCTGTACATGACTGTTCACAACAGCACTATTCCTTATGGCCAGTAAGTAGAAACAATCCAAATGTCTATCCACAGATGAAGAATAGATGGAGTGTGGTCTGTCCACACAATGGAATAGGATCCCACCATGAAAAGGGATAAAGTGCTGACACACCCTACACCATGGAGGAATCTCAAAAACACAATGCTGAGTCAAAGCAGCCAGACACAAAAGGCCACAGAGTACACAACTGCATTGGTATGAAATGTCCAGAAAAGACTAATCTATAGATTACAGGAAGTAAATTAGTAGTTGCCAGGGGCTGAGGGAAAGTAGGAATGGGGAGTGACTGCTAATGGGTACAGGGTTTCTTTTTGAGGTGATAAGAATATTCTAAAATTAGATTGTGATGATAGCTGCACAACCAGTTTTGTGACTACACTAAAAACTATTGAATTATACATTTTAAAGGGTGGATTTTATGCCATGTGAATTATATCCCAACAAAACCAGTTTTTAAAGAGACCAAGAGAAGCATTTCCATGACAACAGAGTTTTAGAAGGGAGAACACACAAATGAAAAAATGGGTAATCCCGTACTGTCATCCTGTATGACTCAGGAAGGATTTCAACCCCAAGCCCCAAAGATTCACCTGAGGGCTTGTTCCCAGAAAAATGAGAATCTCCAGGGCACCTGTTCCAGGTAATCCTCCCAGATATCCCAACCAGGGATGAGAAGCGGAACCCAGTCTGATTACTGGGCATTATTCAGTGTCCAGGTGCTCTGTTTGTGACATTTCACTGAAGCCATGCAACAGCCTTACTCTATGCAAGAGAATATCATCACCCCATTAACCAGGCAAAGAAATGGAGGCTCCGAAAGAGGAAATGACTTGCCCAAGCTCCCATTTGCTGTGACCTTCACTGTCCTGGTGGAGGTTTCAGCCCAGAGCATCCCCATCTGCTGCTGATAGAGTGATTCTCCACATTTCATCAGATTTCAATTAAACAAAGCCAAATATCTTTCTCAGGACCCTACTAGCCAGGGATTCTAGGCTAGATTGGTGCTGTTTTTCTGGATTCCATCCTGCTAATGTTTGGTGTGCTGCTGTGCGCCATGGACTCTATAACCACTTCTCAAATAACCCTGATGCTGGGGTTCAAAGAAGAAGACAAGGCTGCTGCTTTGTGAAGTATTTGCATAATGCAATTTCAAAGGCTTTTTCTCCTTGCCACTAAATGAAATGAAAGGCTCTACCTTCTTCTGAAGCCTTAGGTTCAGCCCTGGAGCTTATAGGTCTGAGAATTTTCTACCCACGTGCACAGGTAGAGCTGTAAATATATACCCTTTTGTGTCTCCATCTGTCTGTGCATTTGTCCAACCATCCTTCCATCCATCCATTTCCCATTTATTTCATGGGCCTACTATGTGCCAGGCACTGGGTTAGTCACTAGGTACAGTGGAAGAAAGGTAAAACAAGCTCCTTGTTCTCACAGAGATCACAGCCTAGTGGAGGAAGACAGGTCTCAGTAAACACACAAAATATCAACATATATTGGGATGAATGTCACCAAAGAAAAGTTCAGAATAATAAGGAGGACCTAATTTCTTTTGGGGAGCAGGAGAGGACTCTCTGAAGAAGTTGATAATGTTGGGTAAGTATGATGTATCAGAGAGAGATACTCTTGGTTTAAGAAGTAGAAAATGCTGACTAAAAGCGGTTCAAACAAGTAGGGGATTTATTATTCCACATAACAGAAAGTTCTGAAATAGGGTTACCCATAACCAAGGGGCTTAACAATACCATCAAAGATCCAAATTCTCTACCATCTGCTCTAGCATCCTCAGAGGTTTGGTTATATTCTCAGACTGGCTCACTTCATGGATCAAAGGTGGCTGCCATTGCTCTAGCCATCACATGAAGACATGACCATATCCAAGAGCAGGAAATAGAAGATCCTCTCATTCTATCATTTCCTGAGATAGAGGAAAACCCTCCCAGAAACCTCCCAGCAGACTTGGTGACTGGCATGACATATCCCTGCATAAGTAAAAGGGATGATGCCACCATGATTGTCTCAAACAAGCAGTTCTTACCCAGGTGTAATTTTTCCCTCCAGGGGACACTGGGAGATATTTTTGGTCATAATAATTGTGATCTGTGTGTATATGTGTGTGTGTGTGTGGGGGGGGTGCTATCGGCATCTAACAGGTAGAGGCCAGGGATGCTGCTAAACACCTTACAGTGTACAAGACATCCCACAATACAGCATGGTCCAGATGTTAACAGTGCAAAGGTTGAAGAACTGCCTTAGGCCAATCTGAATCAAATTCTGAATCACGGGGGTACCAGGTGGAAGCAGGTAGAGGAATTGGTTGGGAAAGGCTTCCTTAAAGGGTATAATAGCTCAGATGAGTCTAGAAAGATGGACATTGGCTAAAGCAATCCAGGGAATGAGTCAAGCCTACCATCTGGCCATGTGGCTGAGCAGAAATGCAGACGAGCTCCTCCATCTTGCCTGCCTCTTCCAGTGGGAGATGTGCCCACATGGCAGGGACCTCGCCTGTCCCACCCACTTCTTTATCCTCATTCCCAGTACCTGCCACAGTAGTTGTTCAACACTCTGATGTCAAAGAATAAGTGAATAGGATAGAGGAGACCCACTCTTGACAGTGAAACCCCAACAGAGGAAATTCCCGGGTGTCACACAGAGTAGACACATTCTGGAATAAGCATGAGGGGGGCGGCCAGTTGGCACCAGCAAGACCCCACCATTATACAGATGGGGAGACAAAGGTACAGAGAAGGGGACCAGAGTAGGTCTGGTCCCCTTCTCAGCAAGTTGGGGGCAGATGCTGGCCAGAATCCAAGTGCCCCTTTCCTAAACCTGGATTACCACCAACTGATAGATCTGAAATGATCATTTGGAGACACATGAACTGGCTGATCAGTTTCTAGTTACTAAATCTAAGTCTATTTTGGGTCCCAAATCCTTACAAAGCTGTCTTTCTGGATTCTCTTCCCTCATGACACCAAAAGGATGCTGAGTGGGCCGTCATTCTGTCAGTGACATGCCCTGCTCAGACTGCAAAATGGCAGCCAAAATGGCCAGCCCATGAATATGTTTTGTTTGGCCCACTCAGTTCTTAAAAAAATGTATTATTTGCCTTCTTTGCCAACAATAAAAATAATTGGGACAATGTGCCTATACTCCAAATTTCTCACATCTCTTGGATAATCAGGAGGTCTGGCGAAACTGTATCCATTTTTTTGCATGGCAGCCATTCATTGGACCTGGGTGGTGGCTGCCCCTTCAGTAGGGATACACCGCTCCATTCCATTCCATGGTCCTCTTGGCATGTCACTCACTCATGTAAGGGCCCACCTAGCCCCAAAGGCATTCTGAAACTGCAACCTAGCCCCATTGATGGGGCATGAGGTGAGTGGGCAAGGCCACGTGGGGATCCCAGGCAAGGCACTCTCCCCATCTCTCAGAAGGAAGCCCTTGGTGGCCATGGCAACACGTTGCCATTTGTAAACAGATCTTCCACCTGAAATGCAGGGATGACAAGTACATCTCCTTTCTCAGATCAGGCAACATCAGCTCCTGGCACGCCCAAAACCCAAGGCAAGAAGGGGGAGGAGTGTGATCTGCCTTCTCCAATCTGGCCCCCAAATGCAGATGCCCCAAACACCCCCATGTGTTCAACCAAACCAGAGATGGGGCGTTGGGGGCAGGGAGTTGGTTTAGATTCCATCTTATGTAAAAAGACCAGAAAATGTTTGATTAGAGACAGAGGAAGGCGTGGGTGTCTGAGCGGGGCTCTGATTCTGGGCAAATGTACACATTCCCCAGCGCCCGCCCTCCCCTTCACTTCCTCTGGGCAAAAGCAGACTCTCCTTGCAGCTCAACACAGCCAGCTTCCCCTCAGCCATGACCCAGCCCTTTGTCGGGATCCTGGAGTCCCCAGCGCATCCGCATGTTTCTAGGCTGCTTACACAATCCAGAGGAAATAAAGGAATGAAATGAGAATCAGCCAGAAATAAGGAAATGCCCCACACAATATTTCCCTTTGAAACGGAGAGGCTGAAACCCAGAACAGCAGCAGAAATTGGAAGCCTCATTGAGAAAAGACACACAGAGAGGAGTGCCAATTAGCACCCAGGTCCCCTTCTGGGAGTGTCAACCATAAATATTAATGGCCATAATCATCTGGTATTAGTCATAATGCCTTGTAAATTAAGGTCACTTTACTGGGGGTAAATAGCCGCATTAATAGCAGCAAAAGGTAACAGTGCTGCTGGCTGCTGGCCAGGTGTGGCCCTCAGAGGCGACAGCATAAATCAGAAGAGACAGGCTCAATCTGTCAAGTGGAGCAGTGGCATCTGGGGCAGCTGGGGTGAGGGGGCAGATCTGATCTGAGAGGGTGCAGCTTCAGGCAGGTGATGTCGGGGGAGACAGAGCTTCCAGGGAGGGGTGAGGCCAGGTAGGCAAGGGGGGGGGGCTCCAAAGGAGTGAAGGCTTGGGTTAAAGGGCAGAGGGTGGGGGTTTGAGCTGCTGCCCATCATTGTTCATTACGGTAGGTCAGACAGCTGTGATATGCGATGCAGCCTCTGGCCTTCCTCCTCCCTCCCTGCCTCTCCCCTGCCAGCGCCAGTCTCTGGAGGCTCTGTTAGGCACAGGAGACACAGAGCCTAGAACTCACAGACACCGGGGTCTCCTCCCCAATGTTTTCATTTCTTTTATAATTAGAAGGGGGGGAAATGAACTTTTAGACTGCAGGAAATGTTTTAATATAGTAGTTAATATATTTGTCTTTATACCAATGCAGCTATAAAATAAAAGCTTTAACTTTTTTTTACCGTGAAAGGCAAAGTGCCCCAGGGCCTGGGAAACTCCTGTGGTCCTGCTTTCTGCTGCCCTCTCCTCTGCCATGCCTCCATTTTTTCTTTCTCTATCTTCTCCTCCCCTAACTGTGGAATCTTAAGCAATCAGCCCTGCTTTATGGAATCTGTTTCATCCTGTGCAAAACAGGCTAACGATAATAATTAATAATAGTCACAGTTAAGTGAAATAACAGCAATGGAAGCTTTTGACACAAAGTGGTATTCAGGGGTGTTACTTCCCTTTCTTTCCAGGAGGTTCTGGGATCCTGGGAGTCAGAAGCATGATTTATTTGAAATCTTGGGGGAGACAGACTCTCCGGTAATGTGACCCCCTCAGCTCCCCTTGCTAAGTGCACCATCAGGCCCTCTCCTCTCTCTCTCTCTCTCTCTCTCTTCCTCTCTCCCTCCCCCTATTTGCTGGGCTCTCCCATTCCTCTAAAGGGCAAATGCTCTTCTTGACCTGAGAAAACTCATGAGGCACTTGATGAGGCCAGCTAGATCAAATAATGCCCCTAAATTCCATCAGAAAGAAAGAATCCATTAGGGCTGGCTCCGATGAGGGAGGGGGCGCTGCACAGCTTCTGTCAGCCAGGACTGGATATATAATTGGCAGAAAGAAAATACAGGTCCTCTTGTTACACAGTTATTGAGTTTCAAGACAGTGACAGCAGAGTATTAAACAAAGTGGGGGGCCCTTCTGAGCAGGGAGCCCCTGTAGGAGTTGAGTGTCCCTGGCAAAGCCTGATAGTGGCTGTGGCAGTGGGAGTGGGAGGGGACTGCCCTAGTGTGCAACCTTCTGGCCCACTGCAGGCCCTGGCATGTAACAGGTGCCCATCAAGCCCACTCACTCATGGTTCGCTCACTCATTGCTCTAGAGTTTGGCCTGCAATATCAGAGGACACCTGGCCCTACCAGTGGACATCTGGCCCAGGCTTGCCACCCAGTGTGGGGGTTAAAACTCCCTCTGCTGGGGCTGCGCTCTGGACCCTTTCTCTGTTCCCAACATCCCCCAGACACAGTGATCCCTGTCTCCAAGTTATGCTGACCACAGGCTCCTCCACCCCTGCCAATCACAAACATCACAGGCCACGAGTACAAATAAAACAGAATCATAACAGTCAAGATAGTAAATCTGCAATTTCTCAAGTACCTGCTGGTTCCAATCTAAGTACTCGATCTATCCTGGCTTATTTTAGTGCTCATGCCAACCTTCTGAGATGGGTCCCAGGATTATCTCCTTTGGGCAGAGGAAGAATCTGAGGCACAGAGAGGCAAACTCTTGCTTAAGGCTACACAGTCAATGAAGGCTGGTGTTGGACCAGAGCAGGGAAGGGAAAGGTGGGTCCTAGTGCCTCTTCCCAGCCTGTAGGCAGGAGGCCCACAGACCCATAGGAAATGCCTTCTTCTGGGAATGGAATAGAGAGCGTGGCTGACAGAAGAGGAGAGTATGGCCTTGGTAGAGTGCTGGGCCGAGTCCTGAGGCCTGTGTTGGAACCTGGGTTCTGCTACTATGTTGGCCTGGAAGGTTATGCACCCTCCTCTCTGCCTCTCTCCACCTTTGCTGACTTCACCTTCTACACCCTCCCTTCATGCACTCCAGGCCAACACACTGGGAATCTACCAAAGGCATTCCCACCTCAGGGCCTTTGCACTTGCTGCTTCTATTTCCAGAGCACCCTCATGCAGCTATTCACGTGGCTAGTTATTTTTCTGGTTTAAATTCAAGGACTACAGAGCATGTGTACATTAGGGGAGCATGATGTATCTTCTCTGTAAGAGAGAGGCCTCCGATTGCCTCACTTGGTAAGATATGGAAAGTGCTTCAAACAGCGCCTGGCACTCAGTAAACACTGAAGAAGTGCCCATCTAACTTTGCAGCACCACCGCTCCCCCTATGTATTACTCAGATCCCCTTTCCTTCTCTATTTTTCTCCATCACACTCGTCTGTTCCTGAAATTTACCTTATATGTTTATCTACTTTGTGCTGTCCGTCTCTCTCCCTAGAGAATGAGCTCCATTGCGCTGGCACTTTGTCTCAGGCACTTTGGACCTTGAGTTAGCAAAGGGCTCAGCTGGTGTCCTGGGGCCAGGAGATCACTTCTCTGAGCCTTGCTTTCCTCACATGTACAAAGGAGGTACCACAGCTGCTGCAAAAGCTGAGGAGCAGAAGGAAGGAGAGGAGACCCTGCCAGGATTCTGTGATGCTGGTAAGGGAACTGCAGTGATATCACAGTTTCTAGAGCTTAGCCCTGAAAAGCTAGTCACAACTGCTGGTCAGTGGCCCAGACCCGCCCAGGGTGTCAGGACATGGTGCCCACCCAGCTGGCTACCAGTCACTTGAGTGAGCATGGAAGGCTAGCCTGGCCTGACCTCGGAGGGTCACCTGGGCTCCAGGTTTCAGCACTGCCTTGGCCTGGAGGGCAGCTGAGGGGGCAGACCCCGGTAGGGATCCCTCACCTCATAGCACATCATTCAATTCACAGGGAAATGCATATCAGGGCAGCCTGGGTGGCTCAGCGGTTTAGTGCCTGCCTTTGGCCCAGGGCGTGATCTTGGAGTCCCAGGATGGGGGTCCCACGTCAGGTTCCCTGCATGGAGCCTGCTTCTCCCTCTGCCTGTGTCTCTGCCTTTCTCTCTGTGTCTCTCATGAATAAATAAATAAAATCTTTTTAAAAAATGTAAATCTAAGCCACCAGCAATGACCACCTCACATCTAGTAGGAAGGCTAGAATAAAAAACCAGACAACATGGGGAGCCTGGGTGGCTCAGTCGGTTAAGCATCTCTGCCTTCAACTCAGGTCATGATCTCAGGGTCCTGGGATTGAGCCCCACGTTGGGCTCTCTACTCAGCGGGGAGTCTGCTTCTCTTCTCCCTCTCCCTCTGTGCTCTCTCTCTCTCTCAAATAAATAAAATAATTTATTTACAAAAACAAAAATACACAGTCAGAACAAAACAAAAATACCAGACAACAGCAAGTGTTGGCCAGATATAGAATTACAAGATGGTGCAGCAACTTTGGAAGAGTCTGGCAGTCCCACAAAAGATTAGACACAGAGTTATCATATGACCCAGCAATTCCACCCCTAGGTAGATACACAAGAGAAGTAAAACCCATGTCTACACAGAAATTTGTATACAAATGTTCATGGAAACATTACTTAGAATAACCCAAAGTGGAAACAACCCAAATATCCATCAAACAATAAAGGGTAATCAAAAAGTGTGCTATACATACAAGGGGATGTTATTCAACCATAAAAAAGGAGCTAAGTACTGATACAAAGATGAACCCAGAAAACATTATACTTATACATTATAAGTAAAAGAAGCCAGACACAAAAGGCTGTATATTATATGACTCATTTATATGAAATGTCCAGAAAAGGCAAATCCAAGAGACAGAAAATAGATTAGTGGTTGCCTAGGACAGGGACATCCGCTGGTGGGGAAATGCACAGTGATTACTGATAGGTATGGGTTCCTTTCAGGGGTGATAAAAATGTCCTAAAATCGCTTATGGTGATGGCTGCACACTCTGTATATACTACAAAGTATTGAATTGTACACTTTAAATAGGTGAATTATACATTTCCCTAGTAATATCTCAACAAAGCTGTTGTATGTATGTATAGAGAGAATGTTTGTGAAGTATCTACTATGAGCCAACTGAGCCAAGCAAAATAAAGTCCCTGCCTTGTCAGAAAGTTAACGAGGAGACAAGAGAACATATAAAAGTGTAATTTGACTCATGATGGTAAGAAAAATAAAGCAGGAAGGGAATAGTGTAATGGATGAGGCTGGAGCTGCTTTAGATGGCAGAGGAGAGGTGTGATATTTGAAAAGAGATCTGAATATAAAGTTAGAAGGAGCCATACTTAGTGGAAGGGCACCAGGGGAAGCAGCAAGTACAAAGGCCCTGAGGTGGGAGCAGTAGGCCAGTGGGGCTGGAACATAAGGAGCCAGAGGGAGGGTAGTAGGAGATGAGGTCAGGGAATTGTCAGGGGCTGGATCATGGAAGGCCTGGTAGGAACTGTTACTTTATTGTGAGTGAAATGGGAGCCATGGGAGGGTTTTAAGCAGAAGAGGGACGTGTTCTCACTGAAGTGTTCACGAGATCCCTCTGGCTGCAAATAGAGAATGGACTTGGGGGAAGGACGTGGGCAGGATGGAAGGTGGGAGACGAGGGAGGAGGCTACCACAACAGACCAGGTGAGAGATGATGGGGGCTTGGCTCAGGGGGTGGAGGTGAAGATGGAGGAGTGGAAACGTGGTCAGTGGATAATCCCATCTGTGGTCTCACCCCAGCCACCCCACAGCCCTGGTATTTGTAGGTACACTGGTTGCCATTTAACATGAACTAGCTGTCAGCTGGGAGCGGGGTTTTCTAGAACAGTCTGAACTCCTCACACTCCCCAAAGTCAATCCTGCATCCATCTGCCCAGAACTCTAAAAAATCCCATAGATTCATAGACTCCAGATCCTTGTTGCTTTGATCCCCTGCGTCCAAGTGTCCCGACCCCATTTGGGCCCTGATTCACCCCCCAATATCAATTTCCATGAGAAAGCCAACCCCATCCAACTCTTCATCATTCTGGTAGACTTAAAGACTCACTTTCTACATCTGTAAGATGGGGATAATAATAGTAGATGCTTCCAACAACTGTTGCCAGGGTTAAATGAATTAGTGTATGTGAAAGCACTTAGGACAGTGCCTGGCACTCCATAAATGTTGGCTGTTACTTACAATTGTGTGGCTGTATTCCAATCAGTGGTGAGGGGTATTTGGTTGGTCTTTAGGGGAGAATGTCATGTTGGAAAGGACACCCACCCAGAGCTAACTCTCTTCCCTCTCCCTACTCCCACCAACAAATTCCTCTCTTGGTCTCCTGTAACACAATCCTACCCTCTTTCTGGGAAGCACTGACCCCACCCATCCACACCCCACAGGGTCTCAGTCATTTCAAGAGGTCTGGAGAAGCCACTTCCCCAATAGCACTGGGCCCCTAGGAGGAATTCTCCTGCCAGCAGCTAAAAGAATATTTATTATCTGTATCCTGTTCAAGCATGGAAAGAGGGAGAAATATGCCCAAAGTCACAAAACTTAGATGCAACAGAGCTGGGAATGTAATCTACAGCTGATGCTAAGTGATTAAAGATGGAAAGCTGCTTTTATTACATGCTTATTATGTGCCAGGCATTTTGTATGCATTGCCTTTTTAAATATTGTATTTTTAACACAATTTTTTTTTTTTTTTAGAAGGTAATATGTGCGGGACGCCTGGGTGGCTCAGCGGTTGAGCGTCTGCCTTCAGCTCAGGGCGTGATCCCAGTCTGGGATTGAGTCCTGCATTGGGCTCCCTGCATGGAGCCTGCTTTTCCCTCTGCCTATGTCTCTGCCTCTCTCTGTGTCTTTCATGAATAAATAAAATCTTAGAGAGAGAGAAGGTAGTATGTGCATACAGTTTGAAAATAAAAAGGTACAAAAGGAGATGAGATCTCTCTTCTGCCTCCATTTGTTGTCATTCAGTCACTCCCGAGGTGATTACCATTCCCATTTCTTACAGATCCACCCAGTGACGTACTATGAGTTGTAGACTGCTTGCCTACCTAATATCCATCCTCCACCTAACAGAACCCTAATTTTGCTCAGGTAGCAATGTGTCTAGATAAAAATATTCATGTTCCTAGACTCCCTTGCAACTGGGAGCAGCCGTGCTCTGTACATTGAAGTGTAGGTGGAAGTCCCTAGGCAGGGCATTCTTTTCCACTCTCTCACTCCCACGAGACCAGGCAACTGGAAGACTTTTGTCTTTGTATTTTCCTTTTGCCCTTCCTTTTTCTTCCTGCCTGGAATGTGGACTTGATGCCTGGAGGCAGAGCAGCCATCTTGAGAGCATGAGGATCAAAGCCGCATGCCCAGAATGGGGGATTGGGAAGAAGGAAGATGTACTGAGTCCTTGAAAGGCTGTGCCAGCACCGGTCTCCCAGCTCTGGATTTGTGTTTGTTCAAGCCATGACTTGTTGAATTTTCTGTCCCTTGCAGCTACATGTCTTTCTAACTGATGTGCTGTGCATACATAAGCATTTATATTTATCTACATTCTTTCTTCCCCACAATCATGGTAGCATACACTATGCCCACCCTTCGGGATCTTACTTCTTCACTTAATGATGTATGTTGGAGGTTGTTACAAATCAGTACACACATAGCTGCCTCAAGCTTTTTAATTAATGTGTCAAAGACTTTGTACAGATGCCCCAGAGAGCTTTCAACCAGTCCCCTCTTGTGCCACATTTGGATTGCTCTCAAATTTGCAAAGATTATCCAGGTATATATTCCATTTCCCACATGTGAGGGAGTATCTAAAGGAGTAGAACTGCTAAATGAAAGAGGTTTGGCCAATTTGCATTCCACCAGCAATGTGCCAGTCTACCTACACACTGTCTCTAATCCCTTCAACAACAAAATATGATAATGCTGAGGGAATTGTACGTGGCCTTCCCAAGGGCATTATAGGTAATTGGTGCAACTGGGATTCAAATCAGGGCCTGTCTGATATCGAAGCTGTGCTTATAAATACTTCTATGACATTGCTTTCCAAGTAGGGTGGATTCCAGGGCCTCTCTGCAAAGAGGGAAGAGTGAATATGACTGGGTACTGGTCTGTGCCTGAGAAGGGCCTCTAGAGTGGAGCTACGAAGAGACCCATATGTGTCCAAGGCTAGCTTCCAGCTCAGGTCTGCCACTGCCTTGCTGTGTGAGCAAGTCCTGCCTCCTTGTTGGGCTTCAGTTTCCCCATCTGTAAAATGGACAGCTTGGAGCTGTTGATCTCTAAGACCCTCTAGTGCTCAGCTTCTGGAATATCACCATGTCTGAGGGTCTCCTGGGAGCTGCTTTTCAGCCCCTAAAATGGAAACAGTCTTCTAAGTGATTTTTTTTCCCTCCATTCCCGACCAATCAGAGGTCAACAGCATCCAGGGGGTTCTATTTCTATCTGTGGTCACAATCCCTGGGGGAGGCCATGCTGAGGGAGCAGGGAACGGCCTGATTGCCCAGTTTTCTCTGCAGATCATATCTTCCCTCAGCTCTCTGACACCCAGACTCTCGGGGCAATGATTCCAATTATGGTTTCACATACTGAGAGCTTACATTGGTCAGGCCCTGACAAAGTGCTTTACAAATACAATATATACAAATCCAGAAGAGAGGAACTATTCTTATCCCCATTTTACAGATAAGGCAAGAGAGAGGCACAAAGTGGAGAAACAACCAGCCTAAGCCCCCTCAGACAGTAAGTGGCAGGCCAGGGTTTGGACCCCGGAAAGTCTGGTGCTCTTACCACAGGATTTCTCCACCACCGCACTGTTGACATTTGGGGCTGGATCATTCTTTGCTGTGGGGGATTGTCTGGAGGATGTTTAGCAGTGTTCCTGGCCTCCGCCCACTAGATGCCAGTAATACCCATTCCCCTGATGTGACAACCAAAACATCCCAGACATTGCCAAGTCTCCTCTGGAGGGGGGTGGTCCCAAGTCCCCCCTGGTGGAGAACCACTGCCTTAACCACAGCTCTGGAGGAATGGATTCTGGGTCCATCTGGAGACTCCTAGCTTCCTGAGCCCAGCTTTGCTCCTGGGAGGCACTGCCAAAGGCTGAGAGACCCTTGTGGGAGGACCATGCCCTGTCAAGAAGTGTTGCAGAGCAGCCTTCTCTGAGGAGAATGATGGGAAAACTCAGGGAGGGGCACTGATGGGCAGCAGAGAAAAGGCCCAGGTGGTAGGGTGGGTTTGGAGGTGAGCTGTGTGACCTGGACAAGCATCTTCACCTCTCTGAGATGCAGTCTTCTCAGCCAAGATCAAAGATAACTGCTTGCAAAATTGAGGTGTGACGCTGAAGTAGAGTGTCATCATTACGGGGGAGGAAAAATGAAAATCAGAAACTGCCTCAATGCAGGGTCTAGTTAGATAAATTACACAGCATGGAAGATTATGTTGCCATTAACACAAATGAGGTTAATGTGTTTTTGCTGATGTGGAAAGATCTCTAAGATTTATTAACTTATTTATAGTTATAAAGCAAGGTATGGAGCAGTATATATGACATAATCCCATTGGTATTAGAAAAAAAAATTGAGGGACATCTAGGTGGCTCAGTTGGTTAAATGTCTGCCTTCAGCTCAGGACATGATCCCAGGATCCTGGGATTAAGCCCCATGTCCGACTCCCACCGCCAGCAGGGAGCCTGCTTCTGCCTCCCCCTCTTCTGCTCATGCTCTCTCTCTCTCTCTTGCTATCTTTCTCTCAAATAAATAAAATCTTTAAAAAAATAGAAAGAAAAAAATTGAACTTTCAACATATCCTTATTGAAAACCTACTACTTGCTAGACACTGTTCTAAGCAGTGGGAGGAAACATGGACAAAATAGACACAAATCCCTATTTCCATGGAGCTGGTGGAACGTGAATATGAACATACAAACACATGAAGATTTTATAAGGGTGTACAAGAAAGGCTCCGATTTCGAACCTGGAGAGGTGGAGGTGAGATTTCCATCTTTCCGTGGCAGATCCTCTGGTATTACTTAAATGTCTTCTCCATCTGTATGCATCTATTTTCATTCTCAGTTTTAAAAGGCTGCATCAAAAAATTAGAGGGAAGGCCAAGTGCAGTGCCTAGTCCACTGTAAATGATCGCTTTTTAATATGATCACATAGTTGGTGACTGTTTCTTGGGCACCTACTATATGCAGGTATGTGCTGGGTGCTGAGGACACAGTGATAAAGTAAGAAAGGTAAGAAACTGCCCTCAGGGAGTGGACACCCTAGTTGGTGGAGGAAGACAGCCATTAGAGAAGCAACTACAAGTGCCATTACTGTTACAACGGAGTAGATCATGGAGCCATCAGAACCTAACACTGGGGTGGCCGACAGATCTGGGGAGCTGGAACCTGAGCTCTAGCCCTCTCTCACTGATGTAACTTCTACCCTGGATTGTTCACAGAGTGTGGCCCCTGCAGGGTTCTGGAACTAATAAGAACAGCCAACACTGATTGAGAACTTACAACCAACCAGGCACTCTGTAGGGACTTTACATGTGTTAACTTATTCAATCCTCACTATAATCCTATGAAGTAAATATTACATTTGTCCCTGTTCTACAGACAAGAAAGCTAAGGCACAGAAGGGTTGAGTAACTTGCTCAGGGTCACACAGCTACTAAGTGGCAGACCAGAACTGAAACCCAGGTGGTCTGCTCCAGACTCCACACTGTAACTATGTCCCTTCATGACTTTCTTTTTCTCCTCTTCAGGAGCCCTCCTCTGCCTCCACACCCTCCCCAGACATGAGGATGGTCTTCTGGTCCCACCTCCAGCAGAACATGCAAGGACTGGAGAACAGCCCTCTGCACCTTCCCCTGTCCCAGGGGCTCACAAGGCACCTCAGCTATGCCCTCAGGGCCTGGGCGGAAGAGGGATAAGGATAGGCAGGAACACCAGGAGCTTCCCAGCCTCTCTGCCTTCCTGTCCTTGAGGAGTAAGGACCTCAGGTGACAAACAGCCAAGCATCCAGACTAAATATAACCCCAGCCCCTGAATGAGCCCTGCTCTGAGTCTTTATTCTGGTCATATTGAACCCTGACTCTAGCCAGATTCCTTCATGACCCTGGTCCTGATTTTAAATCTGACCCTGGCCACAAGAGAACCCTGATCCTAGGCTGAGCCATGACCCAGGTCATACACTAAACCCTGAGCCTTCTCATTGGTTGAGCCCTGATCCTGGTCACACATTGAGCTTTACTTTGACCTCAGATACACAGCCATCTCTAAATGCTAGGGGTCTGGAGAACTCCCAGAATGCCCTCTTCTCACCTCCCCCAGAGCTTGGATCAGTCATCCCCTCCACCTGTGCAAGGAATGTCCAGCCTGTTGTCTCTGAGGGGACCTGGGAAGTCCTAAGAAAGACAAAGACAAGAATGTAGACAGAGCTAAATACTTGGGAGGTCCCTTCCAGTCCAGATGTCCATGTACATGTACATATTTATGCCCAAATAAAATTCATCAGCAGACTTCTTCTGTCTTTAAGGAATGGAGGTCAGACAGCAGCCTGGCCCGCAGCTGGACAGAATTCTATCATTAGGAGGAAGTGCCCCCAGCAGGGAAAGACTGTGCCTCCTCCCTCCCGGCAAAGCATTACTCACTCTGCCCTGGCTCTGCTTCATTCTGAGGGGCCAAGGAGTTCCTGATGCTGGAGACATACTGACCCAGGGAGCCTGTCCTCCCAGTGTGGCTGCCTGCCCCCGATCCTGGGAATCACTCCCAATGTCTGAACAGCCCGGGTGTCAAGATTTGTTAAAGCCACCCTCCCCCCCCCCCGCCCCCCCACCCCGGCCCAGTGCTTCCTAGGTTGCAGGGCTTGACACTTCAGGAGAATGTCCTTGTGGCCTTGCTGAGGAATGAAGTTGCCTTCTTAAGGCCCTGGGGGTTCTCTGAAAATGGGGTTGGGGATTGGGGTGAAGAACACACATTCATCATGCCTCCCTTTTTCACAGAGTGCAAACACTTGAAATCGAGGACACTGAGCAGATGCTAAGTTTTCTGCCCCCTTCTCTGGAAAAGACTTTAGTTTCTCTGGGTTGAGAGTGGAGAGTGGAGAGCCACAGAGGGAAGGAGAGAAGCGTGGGGGTGTCCTAGATGTGCATCATCCAAGCCCTACCACTACCTAGGACAGCCCATGAGTTGCAAACTCTTTGGAGAGTCAGGAGTCAAATACCCAGTGAACACATCAGGGGGACCAAGAGGTGGAAAAGCGGCAAGTCAGCCTGTCAGCCATCTTGTGGGTCAGCTAGAGAGGCGATGGTCAGTCACTTATCTATTTCAACAGACACATGGTCAGTCAGACAGACAAGCAGATGGACAGACTTTCTGTCATCATATGTTAGATACAACAGACCCGTAGTGGACAATCAGGCTGTCAGTCATCCTGTCGGTCAGACCAGGAGATGGAGAGAGAGAGAGACTCAGTCTTTCATTTAAGTACCAATAGACTATTAGCCAGTCGGACAGACACACAGACAGGCAGATTAACTGTCAATCATTCTGTCATTGGGTCAGACATCCAGGCAGACAGACAGATGACCAATTAGTCAGACATTCAGAAAAGCATTTAAACAAGGAAACGGGCACCTGGATGGCTCAGTGGTTGAGTATCTGCCTTCGGCTCAGGTTGTGATCCCGGGATCCTGGAATCAAGTCCCACATCGGGCTCCCTGAAGAGGAACCTCTGCCTCTCTCTGCCTATGTCTCTGCCCCTCTCTATGTGTCTCTCATGAATGGATAAATAAAATCTTAAAAAAAAAATAAACAAGGAAATGGACAGACAGGCAATTCGTTGTACATGGAATTAGATACAACAGCCAGTCAGGTAGGCAGACCCACTGTCTGTCGGTCAGGCACCCATTCGGTCAGAGCTCCGACAATGCAGGCAGACAAGGAGCTAGCCCGTTCTGCGACCACTCAGTCAGACACGAAGACAGACCGATGAACCTCCCACCATCCATTCAGTCAGATGCGCAGCAGTCACCCAGACACCTGTGTGGACAGAAAGACACAGCCAGACAGCCATCCATCTAGTCGACCAAACTCCCAGGCAGGAAGACAGACAGACAGTGATCTAGACTTGCAATCAGTTTGTTAGTTGGACAGATCATTGGGTAGGCAGGCGACAAATCAGATGTCAGACACTGTCAGGGAGATCCACCCCTGCCCCCTGGCCAGTAACACAGCTGGTCACTATAGTGACATCCAGGCTGAGCAGAGCTGTAACTGGACCCTGGGAGGGATGTTGAAGAATAGGACTGGTGGTCCTGAGCTCACCGATAACTGGTGTCAGAACATGCCTCTCAAGACCCTGACACAGCCCTATAGGCAGTCAGGGAAAGCTTCTTGGAAGAGGAGGGAGGAGTGACAACACAGCATTCTAGGTGGGCTAGTTGCCCATCCGCCAGTCAGGATTTGAGGCAATTTTCCTGTTTGTGTCCTCCTTTCCTTAACCCAAGCGTTCTTTTAGCTAGGGAGATGGGGTCCACACACATTCCCCTACCTTTTCATCCACACTAAGCTGTGTGGGACCCCAGGAGCCACCCCTTCTCCCTCTGAAGCACAGTGAACACATTGCCAGGGCCTGGGAAGATCTGAAAGGCTTACTATTTTTGTAGGTTGCAGGGCTAGAGAAGGGGCTGCAGTATGTGTGTCTGTGTCTGTTGGGGGGCAGTGTGTCACCACAGTTGCGCCCCCTTCTTTCTCCCTGCTCCGCCAAGTTCTCCCTTCCTCCCTCCTCCACTAGAGCTGGAGGTTGGGAGGCCCTCCCAGGCCACTTCCCATTTTGGGAATTGGGCTGAGAACTATGCAAGGAGACCGAAATAATTCCTTTTTCGAGCCTGGCCAGGGCCATAGCAGCCCAAACATTGGCACCAAACCAGTGCGTGGAGGTGGGGGGGGGGGGGGGAGGGGGGAGGGGGTAGCTCTCTAGGAGGGGGCGGGGCTGAGCCCTGGGGCCCAGAGAGACAAAGGCCTGGGTGTTTCCGCAGAAAAACTTCCTCTCCCAGCCCCAGGGCTAGTTACCAGGAACCTGGAAGACTTAGAAGCTCCCCACTGGGAGCCGCCGGGCCAGAAAAGGGTGGGGAGGAGGGTGGGGGAGGAGGAGGGAGCCGGAGACAAAGAAAGAGCAGAAAAGGAGTCACGCAGGCCGCACTGGCAAAGACAATTTGAAAAACAGACCATTTCTGGCATCCAAGAAGGGATCTCTGACATCTTCTGAGAACACGGCGCCCTCCTAGGAACAGATGGGGCATCTGCGAAATGGGGCAGACCCACTGACCACGCAAGTAAGAGATGGTCGCTGGGCAAGTACTGAGCACATAGTAGATGCACAGTAAACAGAGTTCAAACCCAGCCGGCTTCGCACCTCACACCTGGGCGACGCTGTCTCCTGCCTGACCTGTAACCCTGCGCAGGCCACCTCTGCCCGCTTGGTCCCACGTCTCCTGTCCTCTCCTGTCCGTAAGACGGAAGCAACGACACAAGCCACTCTCCAGGGGCTACAGGATTAAATGACACGAAGGTGTAGAAAATCCAGCCCATGGTAGGTGTGCAACGCATCTCAGTCTTTCCTCCTGCCTTTCCCTTCTGGAAGCATTCTTATTATTCTTTCCATGGGGATTTGCAGCAACTCCACCAAAGGCAGATCTCAGTCCACATTTTCTAGGTGACACCCACCTGGAACCAACCTCTCTTCTCTGAGCCTGTTTCCCCCTCGCGTTAAGTGACAATGAAGGGACACCTGGGTGGCTCAGCGGTTTAGCACCTGCCTTCAGCCCGAGGTGTGATCCTGGGGTCCCGGGATCGAGTCCCACGTCGGGCTCCCTGCGTGGAGCCTCCTTCTCCTTCTGCCTGCGTCTCTGCCTCTCTCTGTGTCTCTCATGAATAAATAAATAAAATTTTTTAAAAAAATAAATAAACGACAATGAAGGATACGAGGAGACGTCCCTGAGAGCTCTTCCATCACTGTCATCACCAGAGGGCAAGTCTGGGAATTTTAACTCCCAGCATGCAATGGTCTCCCGGGTCCACTGGGGAGCCAGTCGGTCTGGACAGATCTGCCAGGAATAAGCCAATCAGCGCATTCCATCTCCAGAATAAGCCAATCAGCGCATTGCATCCCCAGGATATGTACGTGCCCTCCAGCCATAGTGATTGGTCAGAGTGGAGCACGTGGCTTAAACTCCTCCAATCGGATTGGCTTCTGAGACTTGGCAGGGATGCTGGGAGTTTTCTTTTCTTCTGGGGGCATGGGGTGCAAATGTGATTCCTGGATGTGTCTTCGGGGCTCCCCGAAGGGCACCCAGCCCAAGAACCAAACTGACAGAGAAGGGCGCAGCAGTGGATCGCAGACAGTGTGAGGACATCCTGACCCCCTCCCAGACCTGGCTCGAACCTCATTTATTCCATCCAACAAATGCCCTTTATTGTCTATGTCCGTTTGATTTGACTTTCCCCTAGAAATGTCTTATGCTCCTTTCGTGACTTCCCACATCTCATGCAACTCTGAGCAAAGGAGAGGGAGAACAACAGCGACAACTCTATTGCTCCAGTAATAATTGGTCCAAGGGAAGACAAATCTAATGTCGAAGTCTGGAAGATGCTTAGAGATCACCCTAGTTGAACTGTGGTCAACCCTCCCATTTCAGAGATGGGGAGACTGAGGCCCACAGAGAGGAAGGAGTACTCACCAGGGCCTGTGAGGGCAGAGGGATCATCAGCTCTTTCAGGCCTGCCTGGTGGCTTCCTTCTGGTGAAAATTCCTCGCATGCTTTTTGGGAAACCGTGCCTTAACTCTGGAGCTACCTGGCTTACATGAGGCTGACCTCGGCTCTGGCTCCAGGCCTGGCCAATCAGAACTGTGCATTCCTCTGGCAATGACAATGGGCTCAGTTTGGGCAATGACAATGGGCTCAGTTTGGGCACTGACTCAATTAAGCCAATCAGAGTGAGTCCCAGGACTGGCACTACAGGCAAAAAGATGCTCTCAGTCCTAACCAAGCCCCGTATTTAGCATAGAGAACAAACAGGCTCCAGCCAGGTTCAGAGCCTGTGGCGGGCTGCAGCAGCCAGTTACAGTTTAAGGATCTAGTTAATTTCCATGGTGTTGATTTTTAAACTTGATTTCCATTCAGGTTGACCAACGCAACCTGGTTTGCCAGGACCATCATGATTTTAAAACAGAAAAGTTCCATGTCCAGGGAATCATTTCAGTCCTAGGTAAATGGGGATAGGGACAGCTGGTCACCCTACTTCAATTTATGGGTATCAGATACTAGCTATCCATTAATGGCGGATTCGTTTTACAATAAACTTACATAAATTTAAAAATGGAGCCAGTTAAAGGGAAAATACTAACAAAATAGTGTACCTTTAGTGCAAGGAAATGGGAGAAAATCATGAAAGCTGCCTTTGGATGTGAGTCATCTTTGGGAGATACGCACGCAATGCCTGCAAAGTTGGAAACCCACGCCTAGTCCCTGGGTCAGTAGTACTAGCTGTTTGATCCTGGATAACCTGCTCACCCTCTCTGAGTCTTTGAGTCCTCTGCGGAAGCAGGAATGGTGTGGGCAGGCAGGCTCTGTTAACTCACTTAGCATGTGGGCTCCTCCCAGGGCAAAACCTGTAGCCAAGAGCAGCTCACAAATCCTCGGGGAGGCCCGTCATCTCCCTACTGTGCTTGGCTGATTGGACCATATCTGCAAATTAGCCACCATTCATCCGAGACGCCCTTTAGAGATGCTAATTGCCCGGTGCCCATGAGTCCCCACTCCTCCCTGGCACAGGCGGCTGGCTGTCAATCCCCTGCCATTATTGTCTGATAACAGTGCTTGATTCATCCACATAGACCAGGATGCAGGCATGCCATTAGCATCTAACTATGGCACAGTGCACAGAGTGTGGTTTACTGATGCTTGTGCATGTAGCACACAGGTGCCAGCAGGCATCTCTTCCTGTGGACACACGTGCGCCCTCATGTATGCCTGCTTAGGCCCCCAATGTGGAAGTGAATTGATGTATATATGTGCTCTGTGAACCACTCATAAGCCTACACAGAAAGAGTTCCAGACAGGTCCACACAGGACCCATGTACATGTGTGTGCGTATAGGCATGCTACATGGGTTTGCTGCCAGGATTAAATGACAGATGCCTGGAAGGGCCGAGAACAGTGCCTGACATGTGGTTAGTTAGCTTTCAATAAATGAGATCTCTTATTGATCATTTTTCCCCAATACTCTTGTATTTGTGGAGGTATGATTTATACACAATAAAATATATAAGTTTTAACTGTTCAGTGCAATGCCTTTTGATAAATGGATATACCTGTGTAACCCCCACCCCAACTAAAGTATACAGCATTTCCACTACCCAGAAAGTTCCTTCAGGCCCCCTTCCAGTCAATATCCCCAAAGTCAACCGCTGTTCTGACATCTTGCACCATAGTTTAGTTTTACCTACTCTTGGAGCCCATATAAATGGAATCATATCATATGTTCTTGATGATAACTATTTTGCATGCTCGGATGTTGGCCAACAAACATTCACAGACACAAACACCCGCACATACGTGCATGGGAGCTCATGGATGTACCTATGTACACACTCAGTATTTCCAAGCTGTAAAATCTCTTGGTCTTAGTCTGCAGCTCAGCTTGACCTCAGTAGGTCCAAGTGGCTAAGGGAAGTGAAGGAGCTCGTGGCAGTGGGTCCAGACTCTGAGAGGCTCCTTCAACATCTCAGTCAGCTCCTTCTTGCTCGATGACCTCAGGCAAGCACTTAAAATCTCCATTTTCCCTTTGTAAAATGAGATGATTGACTTCCACCTTGTAATAACTCCCCTGGATTGACTGCTTACTCCTGGATTGACTGCTTACTATGTTGACACATAGTGTCAGCAGTGTTTTAAGGGCTGTGGCAGTCCAAACCCAAGTCCATCCTTCCAGCCACCTTAGAATCTAGGTATAATTATGACCCCCCTCTTATAGGTGAGGAGCCTGAGGCACAAAGAGGTCCAGCAGCTTGTCCGAGGTCACACAACAGAAGAAAGAACAGAGTTGTATTTGAACCCAGTCTGGCTCCAAAGCTTCCACTCACCACTATTAACAGTATCACTCATGGAGAGACTGTAAGGATATTGGCTTTGTCCATATACCCTGGCACAGAGTAGGTACTTAATATTTAATGTAGCTGCTACCGAAAACATTTACATCCATAATCTCAGTAATGTCTCAGAACAACCCCATTTTGCAGATGAGGAAACTGAGGCTCAAATAAATCAGTTGCAAAATTCCAGATCTTCTAACTCTGAATCCCACATTTTTTCTATTCTCCTGACTAGGGATGTTCTATTCCACGGGAGAAGGACTTTGCCTGTTTTGCTTATTGTTATGTTCCCAGCACCTAGAAGGGTGCCTGGCATATATTCAGAACTTGACAAATGTTCTTCTAATGAATGGGTACAGCAGGGAGCCCAATGCCATCCTTTATGGTACAAGGACCTGAGAGGGTGTCACTTGTCCAAGGTCATACCGTGTCTTAGCACCACGGACTCTCCCTGCCTGGCTCACCCTCCCTATTTACTGACCTGAGCAGGCCGAAAGATTTGGGAGCCCCTGAGGCACTCTCAAAGGCCACGTTAATGGGGAGCTGGCATGGAGCCTCTCCCAACTTCATTACACCATCCAAGGTCAGGGCGGAAGGCTGCCAGGCTAAACCTTAGAAAATGCCGGCCAAAAGGACACAAGGCTGTGGCTTGCCAGAGTTTCTGCACTGGGGAAGGGGAGCATTCCTGGAAGAGAGAGTGAGGAGGGAGGGCCCAGCCAGCCTTTAAAAGCCTTCTACAAACAAATGCTTGGTCTGCAGCCGGCTCTGACCATCATCCCCACCAAGCCAGCAGAAGAAGCAAACCTCCTGAACCCAGCAGAACACTGCAGTGTGGCCTGGGGTGTGTGCTTGTGGGGACCTGGTCAATGAGAGCCCATCCTGAAGATGGAGGAAGATGAGGAAAAGGCTGCAGGGCAGCCTGTCCCTAGGATTTGTCTTTGGATATGTTTTAAACACACTGATCACTTCCTCTCAGGACTTAGGTGGGTGTCTGCAAAAGCAGAGCCTGAGGGGAGGATTGTTAGGTAGCAGATGCATTGAGGGAGTGCCTTTAGGAGACATGGAAAGGGAAGGAATCCGACCTGGAAGGGCAGGAGCTGTGCTGGAATGTGGTCTCTGCAGGCAGCTAGCCCCAGCTTGACCCCATAGGGAGCTTAAGGGCTTGACCACACTGGGGTTGGTCTCACCTTCAAGTAAGAAAGCTGAGCTTCTGCCTCCCTGATTTGTTTGTCCTTGGCTACAGGCTGCCTGCAGGGAGGCTGGAGCGTTGGAGGCTGCGGTCCCCCAGGCAGCTGGGTGGGGTGTGGGGTGCAGCAGCCAGGAAAGGGGATGTGAGTGAGGCCCCCTCATTGCACAAACTCATCAGTGCCTACACCTGCCCTGCATAGGGCCAAACCTCAGAAGAAAGAAGGAAAGGACTGAACAGAGATGAAACTGTTTCCACCACCTTCCGCGACAGGCCACTGCATCTAGGGTTTGAAAAACAAAAACATTAAAAAAAAAAAGGCACTTCCCATGTCACGGCTGACGGGGCCTCTATTATGTCTGTGGGAGGCTGGAGTCTACCAGGCACTGTGGGTGGGGGTAGCACCCAGGAACAGCAGCCCTCGGTCCCCTGAGCAGCTGGGCCCACTGGCCTGACCCAGGACAGGATGGGGCCTGGCTCCAGCACCAGGCAGGGTGGATGAAGTTACAAGGTGAAGAAAGACAAGGCGGCCTGGCTGGGCCTCAGGGGAGGCCCGAGGACCAGCCCTGGAGGGTGGCTGGGAGATCTGACCCTGTGGGGAGGAGGGACAGCGAAGCAGGAGCAGGATGCAGAGAGTCCTTGGGAAGGAGAGGGCTGGGCTTGCAGGCCCCCTCCCCCCCCCACTGCGAAAGGCCCCAGACCCTCTGGCTCTGAGCAGGGCCCCCTTCACCTTCACCTCCACCAGAGCTGAACCCTCTCCCCTGAGCACAGCACTCTACAGTGAGCAATGCCCCTGTTACCAGCTCAGCACGTGGAGAGAGCGAGCCAGGGGCTCAATTCTACACGAAGGGACACAGAGGCTTAGGGAGGTACACCATGACCCCTTCATTAAGTAAGTACCTGCTGTGTACCAGGCACCATGTCAGCTACTCAACATAAACAGACCAGAAACCCTGCTCGGATGGAGCATATATTCAAGTGGGCCAGGAGTGCGGAAAGCGAGAGGTAACAATTACTATGGAGAAATAATCATAAAAGCAGGGAAGGGAGAAAGAGGGCCATGGGTGGAAGTTGCCACTTAAAAATGGACAGTGAGAGACAGGAGAACACCAGCTTTGGAGTTTGACAGGTTTGAGATTCGAATCCCAGCCCTGACAGAGTCTTGGGCACCTGATTTGGTCTCTCTGAGCCTGTTTCCTCACCCGCACAAAGGAGGCTGCTGTGCAGAGGCCATGGCTAAGGGGCTTTCCTTAGGCAGGGGCAATATGCTTTTGAAGTGTGCTTTGAGGGGTACCTGGGTGGCTCAGTCAGTTAAGCATCTGCCTCCAGCTCAGGTCGTGATCTCAGGGTCCTGGAATTGAGCCCCATGTCAGGCTCCCTGCTCAGTGGGGAACCTGCTTCTCCCTCTACCCCTGCCTCTTATTAATTGCTTTTACTCTCTCTCAGATAAATAAAATCTTTAAAATAAAAAAGTTTGCTTTAAGGGCCACCTGCATCAGCATCAACTGAGATCCTTGTTAGAATGTAGATCCAGAGCTGCCACGAGAGCCCTTGATTCTCTGGCCTGGGGGAAGACCCGGGAAATCTGAATTCTGCTAACGTTTGGGAGCCCCTGACCAAAGGCTTGGATGTGGGGTTAGCCTGTGGCTGCCTCCCTGATGAAAACTCACAGGTGCCCCTAGGGGAAATGCCCTTGAGGATCACAGGCTCAGCAGTGTGCCCCCATTATGCAGATGAGGAACCAGAAGACCAGAGAAGCTGAGTGACTTGCTCAAAGCCACACAGCTGATGAGCAGCAGAGCCGGATCTGGGATGGTTGACAAACGGATGCAGAGAGGTAGCAGCCGGTCCAGGTAACAAGCAGTGGGTGCCAGATAGTGAGAGTGGGATCAGGAAGAGAGTTGAATCTTGTCCCAAGAATCTAATCCTTCTAGGCTGGGAGAAGAATGTGTGCTTCCTTCCCATTGGAAAGTGTTAAATGACCCTCCCTGGACTCCAGTTCATTCCTTGAAAAAAACAGGATCCTACTCTCTGTCACACGGACCAGCCAGGGCACCCCAGGCTCCCAGTGAGCCCCTTCCTGCAGCCCAGCGGACCCTGGGCATGCCCGTGTGGGACACATACCACCAGTAGTAGATGCATTGAAATCTGGATTTCTCAACCTCCCTGCACAGTGGAATTACCTTGGGAGCCTTGACAAATACCAATCCCTGGGAGCCACCCCTAGAGATTCTGATTTAATTGGTCTGGGGGTGACCTGGCATTGGGACTCAGATGATTCTCCTGTGTAGCCAAGACTGGTGTTGTTGTATAGAGACAAGACCTCTAATCACATTGATTCAGCATCAACAGTGCCAGCCTTTCCAATTCTCCTTCAAACCTTCGGACTCCCTTAAGGGGAAAGTCTAGTTTGAAGCTAATGGGATTTTAACACGTCTCTAACACATGTACATCCTCCCTTTTAACTCAAAGAGAGCAGGTGTCAGGCTCCAGCATCTGGCTAGAATTTCACAACATGATTTATAGTGAATGGTACCAATTCTTCACAGTACCAAATTTCCCCTTAAAACAACCTGATTTGAATAAAATAAGTGAATTAATTTAAGGAATAATATTAAGCAAATCTATTTTAGGTATTTCCCCTGGATCCAGTGGCAGTTTATGACCCAGGCTGGTCCAACCCCTCACTTATGTTCTCCTCTGGCCACAGAAACAGTTTCAGAGATGAGCACATCACTAAGGTGCATCCAGTCAGAGCCAATTCTGGAACTTTTGCTGGAAGAGCCAGGAAAAAGGCCTCTCTTTCTACTCACCGTGGTGGTTATAGGATGGAGTTTGGAGAAAATGTCAGTTCAGAGAGGGAAGTGACTTTCCAAGGCCACTGGCACTAGTGGGGAACTGAGATTTGAACCATATTCACTTGCCACCAAAGGTAGTATGGCTTCATAATAAACCACATTTCTGGTGAATTCACTGGGATCCCTCAGAATTTCTGTTTCCTGGGTTTAGAGTCTTTATATGCAGCATTTGCTTAAGGAAAATTCAATAGCACCCTTTAGAACCGAAGTACGGACTTTTAAAAAGCTCTTAAAAGACACTGTAATTATCATTCAATACATTTTGAGCACCAGAGAAGATGTGGCTATTTGTAAAGATATTTGGTGCCCTTATTTCTTTCAATTTTGGATAGTAAGAAACTTCTGGTTGGAGTCTCACCTAGATATTTCAGACTATCTTACCCACTCCCCACCAAAAGAGTATGATGTCTGCTTCCTGCCTATTGTGATAACCTTTGAATTCATCCATTCATCCATCCATCTATCCATCTATCCATCTATCCATCTATCCATCTATCCATCTATCCATCCACCCACCCACCCACCCACCTATCCAACACAATTTTACAGAATGCTTACAGGGAGGGAGGCACAGTGCCAGGTGTGGGAGAGACATACAAACACAGCAGACAAGTCCTGCCATCTGAGAGCTCACAGTCTACGCTGAGTCAAGGAGGGCAAGTAGTAATCAGATCATTCTTTGCCTGGAAATGAAATTACAATGGGAACAAGGGCCACCCAAGAGAGGCACACAGAACTTTGAAAACCATAACTGAGGATTTGACCTTTTCAGAGATCAGAGAAGGCTTCCTGGAGGAGGGGAAGCTTCAAGGTGAGCAGGCAATAACTGAGTAAAGAAGAGAGGAAAAGTATTCCAGGCAGAAGGAACAGACTGGGTTGCAGCTCTGAACTCCTCAGAGTCCCCAGAGAGGCCCTACTCTCAACCTGGACAGGTAGAGGGTGAGAAGTAACTGAAAGGACAGGGCGCCCATGGTGATGGGCTATATGGGACAGGCTTTGGAAGGCAGCTAAGAAATCTCTTTGGGAAGCCCAGGTTCTACAGTTTTCTGAGTAGAAAGGAAGGGGATCTGGCCACCTCCTTCATAAAAAAACCTCCGTTCAGGGAAGATTATCCCCCATTGTTGAACTTTGGAATCCATAAACATTAACCAAGGGGAAGTAATGACAAATTTTTAGAAGAAATGCCAGGGCCCATCATGAGGGAAATGACATCAAGTTTGGGGAGTCCAGAGAAGGATGCTTATGTAGAGTCAGAAAAGATGAATTAGGCAGCCCAGGTGGCCCAGCAGTTTGGCGCTGCCTGCAGCCTGGGGTATGACCCTGGAGACCCAGGATCGAGTCCCACATCAGGCTCCCTGCATGGAGCCTGCTTCTCCCTCTTCCTGTGTCTCTGCTTCTCTCTCTGTGTCTATGAATAAATAAATAAAATCTTTAAAAAAAAGAAAAGAAAAGATGAATTAAGGTGGTCAAGGGGGCCAAGGTGGGGGCTGCAAGATTGTTCTAGTCAGCACAGCATGTGCAAGGGCCCTGAAGTAAGACTCAGAATGGAGTTCTGAGGATCTGCGAAAGGAGATAAGGAGCCATATAATGTGTGTAATATGAAGGTAGGTAGTAGTTCATATAGGGCCTTGGTAATAGGATAAGGGTTTTGGAAATTATCCTGAGAGCAATGAGAAGCCATGGAGCCATGAAATTAATGCCCTTTCCTACTACCACTTCCTCTCACCCCCATCCAAACCTCTGTATAGATGAGTAGATAAGATGGGAGGCAGACTCAGTGAAATGCTATGAGGCCCAAAAAACTCTCTAAGACGATATCTGAAGGGTAAATTCATCCATCCATCCATCCATTCATTCACTCAACAAATTTTATTTAGTAACTACTGTATGCTAGGCACAGATTTAATATTGACAGGGTAAGCAAACCCTGCCCAAGTCCCTCTCTGATGGAGCTTATAATGTAGTGAGATGATCCAGATAAACATATAATATACCAGGTAGTGAAAAGGGCATGAAAAAAATAAGGAAGGTAAAGGAATGGAGCATGAAGGTGGGGGAGGGGGAATGAGAAGGTGAGGGAGGGGGAGCATGAAGGTGGGGGAGTAGAGCTATAGTCATTTACTAGGGGATGAGACCCGGCCACTCGCCCCTATCAACCACCCTTCCACTGAGTGTCCATCACGGGCACTTGCACAGTGTAAGTAGAGTTTAAAGATGATTTTGTAGCACCTCCCGGTCCCACCATCAATGAAACTCTCCCTCCTGCTGGCACTAAGTGCATTCTCAGTGACCACAGTGACCAACCAGCACACTATTCCACTTCCCCACAAGCTGCTGCCAGCCACACATCTCCCAGGCGGGGAAGCCACAAGCCCTTGGCATCTTTTCGGACCCTTGCCTGACACCGTTTGCCTTTCTTTGGAGAACAGGGCGGTGAGATCATTCAGGAGCCCTGCCCCCACTCTGGGGTTGGCAGGGCTGCTTCCCTGGGCCTGCTCCAGGTCAACCAGCAAGAAAAAGCAAATTAAAATGGGGTTGAGAACAGGTCAGGGTCTTGGGCAGGGGTGAGGCAGTGGAGTCATCGCTCAGCTGCCTTCCTGAGGATCATGTCACCTCTAGGATACCTCCTGAGTGGATGGGTGTCAGAAACACCAAGAGGAAAGAGGCATAAGTAACAGAATCCCACCAGCTAAATAGAGGTTTGGGACCTTCTGTGGTTTGCATTTCTTCGGGAACTGCTGCCAAGGGGGTGGACGATGAAGCATGAATGATACACATGAGGGACAAGGCCCACAAAATAATGAGTCAGGGACAAGAGTTCTGACTCCAAACACCTAGGTTCTGATGTGCCTGCCAGAATTACAATCATGAACGCCACTGAAATGTCCTGACCTTGACCTTCAAAATTCAGACTCTAAACATGAGTTCCAGCCTGGAATGTCAGCGTTCCGACCTTGCCTGCTAGAGTTTCGATCACAAGTGGCAATACCCTGGCCATGTACTCCTTGGGTCCAATTACAGATTTGAGGATTCTGACAATGGATGACAGCCTTCTAACCCTGAAGCCCAGAACTGTGACCCTGAATGCCAGCATCCCAACTACGAACATCGCTGCTGTGATCTCGAGCAGCGTTAATTCCAACCTTGAGCATCAGAATTCCCATCCTGGGGACCCAGTCTCTGCCAAGAATTCCTAAATGCTCAAGCTTCCCAGCCTGATTTTGTAGAGCCAACACTACTTTGCAAGGATCTAAAGCTTAATTCTACACAACACACTCTTCCATGGGCCCGCAGCCCCTAGAAATAAGCCAAATGCTCAGATGGGGAGGACAGGAAGATGAAAATGAAAATAACACCAGCTTATATTTTTTGCATACCAGACACTTTGCTGAGCACTTTACATGCTTTTTCTCATTCAGTCCTCTGGACAACCCCTGGTACCTCGCTATTCCCATTTTACAGATGAGGAATCTGAGGCTCAGAACCAGTTCAGTTTACTGACTTAATATCCAGTGCTTTTTACAGCCTTATAGCAGTCTTTTCATCCTGCTCTGGTTGGAGGTTGGATAGGGGAACATTGGTTCCTATTAGCTAATTAGTTAAGGATTTACCCATTCATTTCCCTGACTTGTGTTGGCACCAGCTGGGGGTGCCTTGAATTTTGAAGCCAAGTCCCAGGTGGTTGGGACAGTCATTCATTCAACAAACACCTGCCACCCTGTCTTGTGCTTGCTGCCAGGAGTGAGGGGAGGGGGACCTGCTGCTTCTGTCACCCAAGCCCTGTTCTCATTTCTTCCTTCTAGAATGGAGAGCCTCAGAGGCAAGAAATAATTCCTCTTCCTATTTCTAGCCATCAGAAGGCTCTGTGCCTCAAAGGCCAAAAAGTAGAGCCCTAACGGCTAAAAGTGGTTCACAGGACTATTCAATTTGGCCCATTCAAATGTTTTTAATTTTTTAAAATTATTTGCCAATATTAATAACTTGGGATATCTCAAATGAAAAATTAAATCTCTGGGGGTGCCTGGGTGGCTCAGTCAGTTAAATGTCTAACTCTTGATCTCGTCTCAGGTCATGATCTCAGGGTGGTGAGATTGAACCCTCCACTGAGCTCCTCGTTCAGTGGGGAGTCTGCTTCTCTCCCTCTTTCTCTCTCTCTGCCCTTCCCCCCACTTTCATATGCACTCTCTCAAATAAATAAATAATTCTTTTTTAAAAACAGTATGTATTTATTTGACAGAGAGGAGAGAGAGAGAGCAAGAGAGAGAGAGCACGCACAAGCAGGGGGCGAGCCGCAGGCAGAGGGAGAGGGAGCAGCAGAGTCCTTGCAGAGCAGGGAGGTGGATGCAGGGCTCGATCCCAGGACCCCAGGATCATGATCAAGGTCAAGGCAGATGCTTAACCACCCAGGTGCCCCTCAAATAAATAAATAATTCTTAAAAAAAAAAAAAAAGAAAGAAAGAAAGAATAAAGAAAAAAAGAAAAAGGAAACCTCTGGCAGGGCCCAGAACTCAGCCTGGAGCTGAATGGCAGCTGCCTCTTTCCATGGGCGTGTATGCTCCAGCCCCTGCTTCCTGACACGGAGGCTGAGTGTTAACTGTCTCGCTCATTGAAGTATCACAGTTCTCCCAACCAACTGCTTTGCTTGTTAACACTACCTACCTGGCCCCTGTGGCCATCTGAGTTCGAGGTCCCTGAGGAGGCACTTTTTCCTTGACAGATTCTCCAGGACTAAAGGATCTTCTGCTCCTCCCCCAAGACTTCTGAGTCTTTCTTCCTAGTGGGCAGGGCTGCCTTTATGGGGGTGCAGTCTACATGGTCCCCCAAGGCCCTGTGATTAGAAGGGCCCTGAGCCTGGTTGCACGCTCTGCTGTCACTGTCTCGAAATTCTTATGAATTTTTGAACAAGGGGGACTGCATTTTCAGTTTGCACTACACCCCCTCAAATTCTATAGCCAGCCCTGACAGCATATCGCTCAGTAATTAGGGGCATCCAGCATACATGCACACACACATGGACTTCTCCAATCTGTCTGGAAAATTACCCCTTTGGATTGGTCTATTCTCCCAGTCATGAGGCCAGCAAGGGTCTGACATTTTTATGGAGGGGTGGGGGGCTTGGGGCCAGCAACGTGGAAGGAGAGGGAGCTGGACTATGGGACTTGCCTTGGTTCGCATTTGCATAGAGCTTTATGTAAGATAAAGCTGCCTACCTTCCGGCCACTCCTTGGCACAGTCACTGCATGAAGCATTTGAGCAGGCAAGGTGTCGTAGTCAGAGGCTGGCTCCTGGCAAGGTTTGGGGTAGACCATCTTTCCCTCTCCCTCTCGAGAAAAGGAGGAGGAAAGGAAAACCAACGATGCGAACAAAGCACTTGCGCTTGGCCTGGCACCATGTTGGACGTTCTGGTGCACTGGTCTTTCCTGTTTGGCAGAGCTACCAGACCTCACACCCATTTTTCAGCTGGGAAAGCTGAGGCCAGAGAGCTGAAGGGCTGTCTGCTCAGGTTCTCAGAGCTCATATATGTGACAGTGTTGGGATTATGAAGCCAAGCCTCCAGAGTTCCAAACCAGAGTTCTTTCCATTTATCCTACCAGGGACGTGGCATAGGAGACAAGAGAAAACATTGGTGAAGAGGAGGGGAAGGATGCATGCCCCAGGTGGGCCTAACCTCAAAATAAACCATGAGACATTTTATCATGCAAAGACTATAAATGCCACCACATCCAAATTGGTCATTCAAGGTCAGGGAGGGCTCTTCTGAACAGGTGACACATGAGCCAAGATCTGAAGGATGAGAAGAGGCAGCTGGCATTGCAAGATATGGAGCCAGAGGCCCAGAGAGGTTAAGTACTCTGCTCAAGGTCACACAGCTAGCTCACACCTTCATTTCCTCCCTCTGGCCCTCCAACAAACCCCCTCTGACAAGGCCCCTCCTCTGCATCAGGCCCTGGGGCTATGGCAAAATATAGGTCAGCAAACTTTTTCCCCTAAATGCTATTGTAACTCAAAGCAGCCTTAGATGATAGGTAAATAAAGGAATGTGGCAGGTGTTCCAATACAACTTTATGAACTAAATGAGCAGCCCACCCACCCTGCTTTAGAACGCAGAAAAGAAGAAGATACAGTCCTAGACTTTGAGAATTTTCTGCTTTACTTGGGGAGATAAAACAAACTCAGAAGAAAATAGAATCCAAAAGGGAGCCTGCTAAATGACGTAAGAGAGAAAGACAGAATGTGAAAGAAAGGTCATTTCTGCAATTTGGGAAGGAGAGAAGTCAAGTTCAGGTTCTCAGAAAGGGCCACCTGCACCGAGAGGCCCTCTCTGACCACACCCTGTTGTTCTCTATCAAAATATCTTGCTTCTCTCCTTCACAACATACAGATTATGCTGTGTGGTTATTGTCATTTACTTTTTTTTTTTAAGATTTTATTTATTTATTCATGAGAGACACAGAGAGACAGAGACATAGGCAGAGGGGGATGCAGGCTCCCTGCGGGGGAACCTGATGTGCGACTCAACCCCAGGACCCCGGGATCACGACTTGAGCCAAAGGCAGACGCTCAGACCTCTGAGCCACCCAGGTGCCCTGTCATTTACTTTTTTATTTGTTTAATGCCCATCTCCCTCCAGGTGGCTAGAAACTTCATGAGGACTATGGATTACTTTTGCAGCTTACTTTTATTCCCCCCCTCTCTTCGTAGCAGTACCTCAATCTCTGGGTACCACCTCTTTTACTTCCATCTCTTGGTCTCTTCCCAGGTCCAGTCACTAAGATGTGATCCAGACTTTGCAAAGTGATTGGCTTGGAGACGGGCAATGAAAATCAACCCATGGATTTTGCTGGATTTATTTGGAAAGAAACTTGCTTTTCCCATAGGATGGAAGTCTGGAGTTGCCAGAACTTATCTTTCCAGTCGTGTTGGTATAGCCTGCTGAGAAGCCAGAGCTTAGAGATATTAGAGACCAAGTACTGATGGCATAATTAAGTCCCTAGATCCAGCCTTGCCTGAAGCTATTCCTAACCCAGGACTTTTCAGTTACATTTTTTGCATAGGTTTGTTTGAGCTATCAGTTACCTGCAACCAAAAGAATCCTAACTAGTAGATACACAAGTGCTTCTCAAATCCCCGGCACAGTGCCTAGAATACAGTAATACACAATCGATATTTGTCACACAAACAACAGGTGGCATTGAAGCAGGACCTCAAAACATGCACATACACCCACATAAAGTTATAAGGTCCAGAGAAGCCCAGAATGGAGGCTAACTGGGAAACCAGAAAGATTGTCTCAGGAAGAGGAGAGGATGACTGAATGAAATTGTGGTCACTATTTTCAAGGAATAGTAAGTGATGTGTAAACATATCCATAGCGTAGGAGACAAAAGAAAATCGATCCCTTCAAAGAGAGTGGGAATTCCAGGCATGATGAACAAATGCAAGGCAGGTCCAGTATCATCATCTTATGTCTATCTTCTTTTTGCTTCCCACACACCCGTGGCAGGGCAATCACGGGCTGTGTCACTGGCACACTTGGGTTTACAAGGACTCTCAGAGGCAGAGCTGACCAAGGTCAAGGGCCCAAGGATCATACGGGCCTTGAAAGACTCAAGGATAAACCCTGGGCAGCAATTAGTGAAATATGATGGTCTAATTTTAGAAGCTGTTTGATTCCAGGTCCATTACCTGGTGGATGTGAGTGATGGTGTGCGATTGGCAAATGTAACATTATTCTCTCAGACAGAGTCTGCCTGCCAGGCCACAGTGGGCAATTATGGTGGAGACTGGCCTTGTTGTAGAGGAAAACACCTCACATGTCGAATTTAATTGTGTCTCCTCGCTGTGGATGGAAGGCCAGAGGTCACTTCTTTCTGGCCTAGGAAGTGTGAGCATGGGAGTGGGCAGGTAGAGACAAGGAAGGTGGGAGGAAAGAGGGGGGTACACCTGGGAGATCTTTGCTTTGTAGGCGAGATTCCTCTGATCAGTCATCACACAGTCATGCAAGTTTCCTCACTCATTCACTCAACAAACGTTTATTAACACTTATGCAAAAACAACAACAACAATAGTTATCTTGTACTGAATACTTGCTGAGTGCCTGGGACTGCTCTGAGTGCTTCATAGAGAACCGTCACCCTGGCTGTTGTGAGACTCCCCAAATGATGGATCACGAAGTCAAAGCCCAGAGAAGTTAAATCATCCCCCCAAGGACACACAACTTGAATCATCACTGAGCTGGGATCTGAATCCAGGCAGTCAGGTTGCAGAGCCTGCTTTTTTAAGCATCCCCGTCTCTCTGTGGGCTAGGCCTGGCATCCATAGAACAGCCCATAAGCTACTCTTCACAGTGTTTTGTGAGAAGAAGGTATGAACACCAGGTTTTTGGAGCACAGAGGAGGGAGCAGCCAGTGCTGCCTGAAGAGGATGTGGGTGGTGAAGGGAGGAAAGAGAGGCTGCAGCAGACAAGAGGAAGAAGGGGGTGCAAGGCAGAACAATCAGCCTGGGCAGAGGTGTGGAGCAGGACTAGGGAAGGGTGAAGTGGTCCGGGAATGCAAGAAGGTGGGTGTGGTATGGGCGAGAGGTCACAGAGAAGGTGTGAGAGGAGGTGAAGGTGAGAGGTTGGCTGGAGCCTTGAAAGTCAAGCTAAGGAATTCGGACTTTATCCTGGGAATAGTAAGAACCACGGAAGGGTTTTTGAAAGGGGGTGACATGAGCAGATTATACTTGAGAAAGGTGGGTCTGGTTCTCTACATGGACTGGAGGAGGAAGGCAAGAAGTAGGGAGGCCAGTGTGGAGGCCCAGTGGAAAGGCCAAGGTCCAACAGTGACAGACAAGGTCACCCCTCTGATCTTATCTCCCCAGCTCCCTGCTGGCTCACTCTGCTCCAGCCAGTGGTCACCTGGCTGTTCCTTGACTAATCCAGACATACTCCTGCCCCAGGGCCTTAGCACATGCTATTTTCTCCATCAGGAACACTCTTCCCCCCAGAGTCCACATACCTCCCTCTCTCCTTTTCTGCAAGTCTTTGCTTAACTGGCTCCTTCTTGGTGAGCCCTTTTCTGATCATTCCTGTTAAAGTCCCCACCCAAACATGTTCTCCCCTTCCTGTTGACCTTTCTTCATGGTGTATCACCAACCAAAATATTACATTATTTGATCCTGTAATTTCATCTAAAATATTTCACCTTGTATCTCTAAAAGATGACTATTTTAAAACATAACCACAGTAACATTATCATACCTAAAAAATGGCATTAATTTCTCAAGAGCATCAAATATCCAGTCTGTGTTCATCTTTCCTGATTATTTTCTGATTCCTTTTTCACAGTTACCTTGCTCCAATCAGTATCTGTTTTTGTTTATGCTTTGCCTGATTTCACTCTCTCTCCTTCTGGAGTATCAGTGCCATGAGGACTGAGATCTTTATTTTGTTCTCTGCTGTGTCCTCTGCACTTGGCACAGTGCCTGGCATGCAGTAGGTGCTCAGCAAATCTCGGTGAATGAATAAACGGAGCCCATCATAATCATAACAGTTGATATTGGTCTTGTGAGCATTACATGTTTCTTGTTGTTATTTACTATTTCACCTTAAATATTCCTCACAAGGTTGGGACGCCTGGGTGGCTTGGCAGTTGAGCATCAGGGCGCATGATCCTGGAGTCCTGGGATGGAGTCCCACGTTGGGCTCCCTGCATGGAATCTACTTCTCCCTCTGCCTGTGTCTCTCATGAATAAATAAATAAAACCTTAAAAAAAAATCCTCAGAAGGTCTTCATGCAGTAGGGCTGTGAGTAGGTCCATTTTATAGACAGGGAAGCTGAGCCATGTGGCTCAAGGACTCACACCTAGAAAATGGCCAGGGCCTGAGACGCATATCATGGACTAGGCATGCCATGGAGCTTGAGGGTTTGTGTCTGCCCAGGTACTGCCTCCACATTCATCATATATCCAAAGCCACCACTCTTCACGGACTCCTCTTCCCTCCCTCCTGCCAAGGCTGCGATCTCCTCTTGCCTAGAATGTTGCAACATCCTCCTGGCAGCTGCTCGTCCTTTATTTCTGTCATGCCCACTTCCCATGCAACATCCAGTGGGTGGAGGCCAGGTTTGCTGCTAACCGTCCCACAGTGCACAGCACAGCTCCTCACAACAAAGAATTGTCCATCTCCAAATGTCAATAGCGCTGAGGCTGAGAAGTCGAGCTCCAGTTGAGAAACCACAGGCTTTCTGCATCCCAAGTGTGGCAGAGGTCGATGGGAGTCTGACTTCCAGAAATGTGTTAGTAATAACAATGAAAGCCCCAAAGTTTGTAAACAAATTCTTTTTTTTTCATTGGGAGTGTGTATTCTAAATTATCTCTAGGACAACATCATTCATTCATTCGACAAACCTTTATTTGAGTGCCTCCTCTGTGGCAGGTGCTGTTCTAGGTACTTGGGTACATTAGAGAACAATAGAGACAAAAGCCCACCTCTTTGAAGCTTGGACCCAAGTAGGGGACAGAAAAAGTGATTTCATAATAAATTGCATGCTATGTCAGGTGAAGAAGAGTAAAGCAAGAGAAGGAATGGAGAACACTGGGGGTCCTACTTTATAGGGTGGTCAGAGATTGCCTTGCTGAGAAGATGACATCTGAACTGAGATCTGAACAATGTGGGCAGTGAGTCTTATGGATATCTACAGGAAGACTATGGGCAGAAGAAACAGCAAATGCAAAGGTCTTGAGGTGGGGGAGTGGTATGCCTGAGGAATAACAAAGAGGCCTCTGCAGGTAGATTGTAGTGATGGAGAGAAGGAGAGTGGTAGGGGAGGAGGTTGGAAGGGTGTCCTCTGGAGGACAGGGGAAACATGCTAGATGCAGGCAGATGATAGATAGGATCGGAGTTTTTTTTCTCTGAGGGAGATGGGAGTAATGGGAGGATTCTGAGCAGGGGAGTGAGCAGATCTGACTAACAGAAGTCCCTCTGGCTGTGTGTGGGGGACAGACTGTGGGGTGTGGTGGGGTGAGAAGGTGGAAGCACAGACAGGAAGAGGCTCCTGTAGTGGTTCAGATGGGAGAGAATGGGAATCTGAGTTAGGAACACAGCAGTGGGGCAGTGAGAAGTGGCCACAATCTGGACAGGTGTCACCCACACTTGTATTTCACTCTCTCACTTGCATTCCACAGAGCTTTCATGAATGGAAGAGGAATGGTAGAGCCGCATTGCTGGGTATGTCAGGGACTATCCCTTATCTCTGTCAACAATTACCCGGACAGCACCTCCCTATGTCCCCGGCACTATGCACATAGGTCCTTTGCCTGTTAGGACCTCTGATGCCTCCTGCCCTAGGGCTCTCCCCAAGAGTCAGTCATCCAGAGCAGCAAATGGAGCTAAAAAAACTGGGCGCCTACATGAGAAAGGATAAGTTGGTCCCTTACCTCATACCACACATATAAATTAGCTCAAAATGTGTCAAAGACATCAATGTAAGACCTAAAAGTACAAAACTCTTAGAAGAAAAGGTAAGAGGAGAGCTTCATGACATCAGATTAAGCAATGACTTCTTGCATATGACACCAAAAACACAGGCAACCAAAGAAAAAATGGACAAATAGGACTTGATCAAAATTAAAGATTTAGGTGCAAAGACACAATCACCCAAGTGATAAGGCACCCTACAGAATGGGAAAAAATATGTACAGGTCATAGATCTGATAAGAGGGTAATATCCAGAATATATAAAGAACTCTACAACTCAACAACAAAAAACAAACAACTTGATTAGAAAAGGGAAGTTACTTGAATAGACATTTCTCTAAAGAAACATGCAAATGGCCAGCAAGCACATGAAAAGATGCTCAACATCACTTGCCATTAGTGAAACACAAATCAAGACCACAATGAGACACCACCTCACACCCAGAAGAATGGCTATTATCGAAAGAACAGAAAATACCAAGTGTTGGTGAGGATGTGGAGAAACTGGAACCCAAGCTTGTGCCCTCTTGGTGAGAATATAAAATGGTACAGCTGCTGGGGAAAATAGTATGGTGGTCCCTCAAAAAAAAAAAAAAAAAAAGAATTACCACGTGATCCAGCAATTCCAGTACTGGATATGTACCCAAAAGAATTAACAGTAGGGTCTCGAGAAGATATTTGTATACCCAGGTTCAAAGTTGCATTATTCACAGCAGCCAAAAGGTGGAAGGAAGCAAGCCAACCATTGATGGACTGATAAATGGTCACACCAAGTGTGGTAAGTACTACAATGGAGTATTATTGAGCCTTAAAGAGGAAGGAAATCCTGACACAGGCTATTATGTGGATGAACCCTGAGGACATCACACTGAGTGAAATAAACCAGTCACAAACGGACAAATACTACATGATTCCATTTATATGAGGTACCTAGAGCCGTCAGCTTCTAAGACAGAAAGCAGAATGGTGGATGCAGAGGCTGAGGGCTGGGGAATGGAATGCTATTGTTTAATAGATACAGAGTTTCAATTTTGCAAAATGAAAAATTTCTGGAGACTGGGTTGCACAACAACGTAAATATACTTAACACCATTCAACTATATACTTAAAAATGGTTAAGACAGTGAATTTAATGTTTTATGTATTTCGCCAGAAATAAAGCAAGAAATCATCTAGGGGTTGTGTTCTAATTGTGGGGCTCAGGCATAAATGTTTTTCAAAGCTCAAGTGATCTGAGTGTGCAGCAGGGATGAACGCCACCGCTCTGTGAAGTTCGCCCTATTTATTAGGTCTAGTTCCCAGTCTTACAGAGGGGAGGTGCCTCGTGAGGTTGTACAGCCAGGAAGTGGTGGAGGTAGGATTTGAACCCAGGCCCCTGTCTCCCATGGTAACATCACATTTTATTTGCTATTTATGTTACCAGGGAAACATTTTAAGAACTGTGCTCTGGACATCAACATGTGAATTCTGGCTTCCTGGCTCCACCTCGTCATGCCCACCTTTACCAGAGACACTTTACCAGAGAGAATCTCTCTTTTTCTCAGGAAGAAGATTGGGCCCTTATCGATTAAATTGCCTATTAAAATAATGCTTAATGCTAACCCTGTGTCTCCAGTAGTTCCACTCGGTAGCCTTTAGGGGCAAGGTCATCATGGATCAGGAGCCAGGAACATTCTCAAGTCAGGTCGGAGATTTCCTTCTTTTAGGAGGATCTCCGGTAGGGGTTTTATTGGCAGATGCTGTTAGTCCACAAGACAACCAGGACACTGAAAACGTGACATTTCCCACAGATCTGTGATTTGTTCCCCAAAAATCAGACCCTAAGATAAGGATCCAAGTCCCAAGTAGCTTCTGTGGAAAGTGATCCCAGAAACACTGGTAGGGGAGAGGAGCCATGAGACAGGGGAAGGAAAGAGCCAAACAGGGTGTATTATCAGCCAAGGAACTACTGTGGGCATCAGGAACTCCAGGGCCCTGTGTGGACCGGGTACTTCTGCATTACACCCCCATCCAGGAGTGAGAAGCTGGGGTATTTATATAGCTTCCCTCATTGGTCAGCAGTTGAGGGCTGCTCTGGATGGGGCACTAGGTCCCTATCTTTACTGGACACCACTGGCCAGAGGAAGCCTTCTAAAGGCAAAGAACTGCAGGTGTTGGCAGGTGGGAGTTGGGCTGGTGGCACCAAAGTGGTAAGAGCTAAAAGGATTTGGGTGGGACACTGCATCTCCTCTAACGGGGCTGAGTCCCCATTCATCCCCAACTCCCCCTCTGATGTTGCACAAGTTATATAACCTCAGCTTACAATGAGCACGTCATTTTAAAAGAAGAAGAATTTTTTTTTAAAGGAGCTTATTTATTTGGTAAGATCGTCAGGAGGGTTAAATGAGATGATGTCAATTAACTACAACAACAAAACCCCCTAAAAGTTACCAAAGGCTTTCTATGTGCCAGGCCCTTTGCATGGATTAACTCATTTAATTTGGTAGCAATTCAGTGAGACAGGCTCTGTCACTGACCTCACTTTATGAGTGAAGGGACGGGGCCAAGAGAGGTACAGTAGTTTGTCACAAATCACACAGTTAGTGAGGAAAGGAACAGACAGACTTTGAACTTGGGCAATCCAGCTCTAAAATCAGGGCTCCTGTCCATGCTAACATCAAGCCCAGGAAGTACACAAAGTGCTGGGTATGGAGTTGGTCTTGACTGCATGCTTGTTCTCTTTCAGTTAATGAAGCTTTGGCCAAACTGCTCATTTGGCCAACACTTCTCCTCCATAAGCATTTTCATATTTTCACATTTCGTAGCCTTTCAAAACCCCCAAGAGACCAGCTTCCAAGGTACGATCCTGGTCAAAGTTCCTAAAGGAGGGGAAAGATCTTTGAGCCTTGGTGAGGATACCAGTGAGGTCCCAAAGGCCTGGAAATGGTCCCTCACCTTTCACTGACTTATTTGTTGTGACCCAGGCAGGTCGCTGAAACATCCTCCGTGTTTCCTTTTATCAAATGGGGATACTGGATTTCTGGAGCACAGCTTCAATGCCTGGCATCCACTATCATACTTAGTTCCTTGGGCAGCCCTGTGAGGGGGATTTTATTGCCATCTTCATCTACAGATTTGGAAATGGAAGCTATGGGAGGTGAAGTGATTTGCCTAAAGTCCAGAGCTAGGAAATAGCAGGGCTGGGATTCCAACCCAGGACAGTGTGACCCCACAGCCAGGATTCCAGATCTCTACAATATCGTTTTTGAGGAATAAACACAAACATCTAGGATGACCAACCTGGGGCTGGCAAGAGCCTCAGCCAGATGACTCAGAGCACTGAAGGGGCCCATAGATTCCAAGTTGGTTTCCCTCATTTTTTCATTTTTACTGCCTCCCCCTTCATTTTTTCTTGACGATAATACACGAATCCCCCTGGCTCAGGTTAAGGAAACAGAAGCATCATCACATTACAGGCATGAAATCTCAAAGGGGCGGGCAGCGGCAGTGACTCGGCAATCAACAACACTGGAACAGGAGATGTTGCCAACCAGGGGTGTAGCTAGCATAGAGGAATCCCCTGATAATGCTAATAATTGCTGTTGTCATTTACCAAATGCTGACCATGTGCCAGACACTTTGTGCAGATTATCTCCTTGTGGCCCTCTCCGGTGGGCTCCATTTTATTTCTCATTTTCTAGATAAGAAAACTAAGACTCAGAGAAGGGAAGGCTGTATTCCTGGTAAGCTATGGATCTGAGAATTGAATCACATCTCCAGGAGCCCAAAGAGGATTCTTTTTTTTATTATTTTTTTAAGATTTTATTTTTCAATAATCTCGATACCCAACATGTGGCTAGAACTCACAACCCCGAGATCAAAAGTTGCACACTCTTCTGACTGAGACAGCCAGGTGCCCTACCCTCACGCAGAGATGATTCTTAATCAGATCTGTGGTGAGCAAAATACTGACCACTATCTATAAATAAGGACCACTCCCACTTTTGAATATAATAATATATAATTATTATCATTATTCACATTTATAAAGTACTTTCCATTTGCAAATTATAATTACATCTGAAATCTCGCTGAGTCATCGAAACAGCCCCAGGAGGTGGGCATTGCTATAAATGCCATTTGGCTGATGAGCTCACTAAAGTTCAGACAGCTTGAATGATCTGCCCAAGATTCCAGGATTAAGAAACACAGGCTGGGAACCACACCAGCTGGGGTTCAAACCCTAGCTCTGCCATTTTCATTTCTTCAACAAATATTTATTGAGCATTTAATTGTGTGAGTTCCAGCAAGTGATTTCACCTCTCATAGCCTCAATTTCCTCTTTGTGAAAGAGTCTTAATATCACTTATCGAAGCCATTTCTTCCTGCAACTGAAAATGCCAGACACTTGCCTGCCCTGGCTTCCCTACAGTGAGAGCATGAGCATGTGACCTGATCCTGGCCAATGGGATTTGAAAAGGAGTCTGATGGGGCTCCTGGGAAAGGTTTGCCTCTCAGGGAAAAAGGTGGCACATGGGATGAAATGTCCCTCTTCATGGGTTGGACCTCATGGGTCTACATTAGTCATCTTGCAACATGAGGCATCAAGCCTGAGGACCAAGCCACCAGTAGTGGCTGGAGAAGCAGAAAGATGGAAATATTCTAGAATCCTAATGGCATCTTGGAGCCATTAACCTGAAACCAGCTACCTTGGAACTTTTTGTTGTTACATGAGATGATGCATTCTCCTCCTTGTAGAGGCCACTTTGAGTTTTCTATTCTGTTACTCGTAGTCCACATTGGCAGACTACCATAGGATTGTCGAGGATATTTCGATGAGATAGGGGATATAAAGTACTGTTAATTCGTACCTGGCATAATCAATAGTAGCCAATAAGACCGAAATACATGCCCTGAGACTATTCCAGGGAGGGCAGATACTCCTGGCCTGGCAAATTATTTCCCTCTCTATTCTGCTAAGAAAAGCCTGGAAAGTTTTCCAAGAAAGCGGAAACCCCGTGGTGGCCCAGGACCACAACCTCGCCGCTCTGATGGGGCTGACCCAAGTTTCCAAACAAGAATTAATCACACTGCCTTTTGCCTAATGGATTTTGATTTTCACTCCCCTGATGGTGAAGTCTAGAGTCTGTACTTTGGTTTGTCTCCACGTTGCCAGAACATCCCATCAATTATTAACAGCATCAGCTCAGTCTCCCTGTACTGCTATCGCAAGAAAAGAGTTTGTTGCAACTCAGCCCACCCAGTCGTAGAGAAAGGACTCTTGATCCTATTTATAGCAACAAGCTCCACCTACTCCGATGTGCTAGGCACTGTTTTAAATCTTGACAAACATGATTTCATGACACCCTGCAAGGTGGGCCTTTTATCTCCATTTTATAGGTAGAAGGTGAGGGCTTGCTTGCAGAGGTGAAGAACCCACTTGAGGCCAGAAACTGGGGAGGTAGTGGGACTGGGCCTGGACCCCTGGTCTGTCCTTGCTCTAAACATACAAGGTACGGTTGTTCTTACATCTCACAACCACCCAGAAATGATCCTCCATTTGACCATCTCATTCTGTGATCTCTGAGAAATTTCCATAGGCTTTGCTGTTCTGACAAGCAAGGCATCTAACTTGGGGGATGGATGGTGTGGGGTGGGCAGAGTACAGATGATCAGAGGAGGCCAGAGGCCCAGGAAGCTGGGTTGCAGGCAGGCAGTGAGGAACGAGAGACAGATCCCCAAAACCGGAGATACACTGACTGACTGATTGCTTGATCCATTCATTTGGTCCACATGTAGTTATTTGGAGCCCCTCTAGTCCAGGCACCTTGATGGGTGCTGGGAACAGAGCAGTGAATATAACTCAAGGCACTCACACTCTGGAGGCGGAGGAAGAAAAGGAAGCAAATACAATTTTAGATGGCGCTTAAAGCCTATGCAGGGAAGACACTGAGTGAGGTTGCCGAGATAAAGAGGAAGAAGGCTGTTTTAGACAGGGGTCAAGAAAGTTTCTTTGAGGAGGGGTTATTTGAGCAGAGACTTGCTCAAATGAGGAATGAGGAGAAGCAGTTGGCCACCGGACAAGCTGGTAAAGAGCATTCCAGGCTGCAGGAATAGCAAGTGCAAAAGTCCCGAGGTAGGCTAATGTCTGCCCTGTTTAAGGAATAGCAAGGAAGCCAGTGGGGCTGGAGCCCAGTGAACCACAGGAGAGTTGAACAGATGAACTCAGAGAGGACATGGAGACCGACTCAGTAGGGTCTAGTATGCCATGGTGGAGGGTTTGGATTTTATTCTGAGTGTGGTGGGAAACCTCTGGAGGATTTTAAGCAGATGAATAACATGATCCAATTTATATTTTGAAAAGCTCACTCTGGCTGCTGTGCGGGCAATGGATTGCAGGGGGCAAAAGAAGAAGTAGGGAAACTGGGGAGAAGCCTGTGGCATTTAATCATTATGGAAAGAACATCTTCAAAAATCACACTTGGGTTTGAATTTCTGGCTACTTCTGTTTGCTTGCTACGTGACCTTAGGCAAGTTACTCAACCTCTCTGAACCTCCCTATTTGTGAAAGACGGGATAATAACAGAGAGCTAGCATAAGGACTAATTGTGTTGTTACATTTCATACACAGTAAATGTTTGATCAATGGTGGTCAGGGTTTCTATACTGAGGGACCAATGAGCCTGCCTGCCTCCCCATTTCAGCTCTGGTTGCAGAATGTCCTAGACGTCCCGTCCATCTGCCAGGAATGTGAACTGACAGCCTGAGCCTGGGATCACGGAGAGGTCATGAAGCTCGTCCCTACGAGCGGATTAACCCGAGGGCAAGATGAGGCTGTTTATTCCCAAACAGCGCCTTTTGCAAGCCCGAGCTCCCCTTGCTGCCAGGCTGCCAACCCAAACACAGCTCTTTGCTTGCTTCTTCTCTGGGAGGGTGCTCAACCCTCCAGGCCCCTCATTCTCATGTCTTAGGGACAGAACAGGGAGGGGGAAGAGTCATGTTTGGGCCTCAACAGGGTATGTGTAGGAGGAACTCGTGTCAGGCCTGGAAATAGCAAAATAAGTCTGCTGATCCTAAGCCGGTTAAGGGTGAGTGACTGTCTTAAGAGGGAGGCTTTCTGGACACGAAACCTAGGGCAGGATTACTGTCAGAGGCAGCCCACAGAAGAGGAAACCAGGCCTAGAAATGTCTACATTCTCTTTGGGGGTTGCCAGGGAAAGGAGAAAATCTTCAGGCCTCCCTCTACCTTCCTACCAGCCACCCCCTCCTGCATCTACTCTCAGAGGCCTCTCCCCGAGGAGTCAGGTCTGGGGAAAGGACTCCAGAGGGTCTCCTTCAGACACAGCCTTGTAGGTGGACCTTCAGTGAGGACCAACTAAGCCAGAGGGATCCCACAAGGAGGGGCCAAGTGGGGCAGGAGGCAGCCCGAGCAAATACACGATGCTGATATATACGTTTCCTCCTGCCTTGTTCCTTTTTCCATGAACACATTTACCTACCTGCCCACCCCAGCCCCACCTGCTCTTGGCCCCACTCTTCAAGAGTGAGTTATGTTCAACATGTCTTTCCCAACGAGGTCTTCCTGGATTTCGACATCAACGTTTCTCTTTTCTGGCTTCCCTAGGCCTCACGCAACCTCTTTTAAAGCGCTACACACACTGTGTTGTCATTTACACCCCAGCACGTTGGCCACCTGAAGACAGGCCTCATCTCTCTGAGGCATTCTTGGAACCCAGCCCAACACAAAGCAGCAGCTCATCAACCACTGACCCCCTTCCCTGGCCTGGCCCCCTACCCCAAGTCTTTCTCAGGCCATCATAGCCTCTGCCTTTACCCAAGAGCACAATGGCCCACTTGGTGTGATCTAAGCCTTCCTGCCTCCTCCTGCTTCATTTTTCCCATTGCCTCATTTTTCTCTCTTATTTCAAAATTTACATCCTCTTCTGACAGCCAAAGCATCTTTACAAGTGGCACCAAATCATTCTTGGAATAAACTCACCAAATAAATAAAGAAAGAACAAACCAGGGGTGACCCATCGCCCACAAGCATCCTTGGCCAGCTGCATGCGTCATGCATGCACACACCCACCCCTCAGAGTCCCTTTGCCTCATTTTTCTTACTTATGTTAAAACTGCCTGACAGTATCTCAATGTCCTCCGAGTACGTCTGTAAGCTGCTTTCATGTCTTCCTTGGGGCAAAGTGGGGTTATAAATACAGGGATAAGTCTTAGAATAGCAGGTGACCCCCCCTCCCACCTGGGTCTAGGACTCCACAAGCCAGCATTATGTATATAGACCAACCTCAACTCCATCCCAGCAAGGCTTTATCATCCCTCTGTGCCTTCTTATTCACAGTGTCCACCCTCTTGCTGTGGGATTTTATGTCTCTGCAAATCCTTTTCTCCAACAGAGTCGAGGTATAAAGTATTGAATAATGAAGGGATGAGGTAACCAGTGCAAATGGGAGCAGGTCGAAGGGGTTGGTCCTCACCTCTGAGGTCTGGGCTACAGCCCCTCCCCCTTTCTGGTCTCATTTGGGAACTAAGCCAGAGATGCCCAGCTGTGGTCCTCAATCTGCGGACACAGGCAAGAGCCCCCAGCGCAACTGCCCGCAGATCCCAGACTCACCTTGGCAGCCACGGAAGAATTGGGCTTCTCCAGAAGGTCCCAGAGCTTCTTCCTCTTCTCTGCACAGCACGTGTTATCGAACTCCTCCCCCTCCCGCTCCCGCAGGGTCTCTGCCTCCCGCTTGAGCTCCTCATTCATCTGCTCCTTCTTCTGGTGGTAGCGGGCCTGGCAGCAGGATTCCAGGTAGATTTCATCGATGCCCCAGTAGTCAAGCTCTTGGCTGAAGCTCAGCGCGCACATCTCCTCCATCATGTGCAGCCGCCCAGTGCGGTAGAAGTTGAGGATGGAGGTGAAGGCGCCCGGATGGCGGTCGAAGAAGTACTCGTTGTCGTCGAGGCTGTAGTCATCGCACACCTCGAGCAGCGAGTCGTGCGTGTTGCAGTCGCGCAGCTTGCCCAGCCGCGTGCGGGGCAGGCGGTCCAGGGTGCGCCAGAGCACCTCGTGGGCCAGACCTCCGACGTTGAGGCGGACGCGCCTCGAGCACGCCTTGCTGCGCACGATCTCCATGGGCTCAGGCGGCAGCGAGCTGGTGGAGCGGGAGCCATGCTTCGTCATGCCCGCCGGCATCGCTGGTCCGGCCGCCCCCGCCCCCCCTGCCCCCCCAGGCCGCTGTCACTGGACGGCAAGGCCGGCCGCTGCGGGGGAGGGGGGCAGGGAGCGCTGTGGGCTGCTGGGGGTGCAGGGGGCCACGCGGGCGCGCGTCACGGCCGTCTTCTCACCTCCATCCCGACCGCTGCAGGGCAGGAAGCGGACGCGGGTCAGCAAGCAGGGAGCTGGGCGCGGCCCCCCCCTACCTCTCCACTGGGGCCCCAACCGGCCTTGACCTTCCCGGTGCTTAAGCGGCTCAGGGCCTGGGGGAGGGGGGGGTCGCTGAACGGCTTGGCGCTGTCCCTCCCGCCGGTGCTGAAGCCCGCCCCACCCCACGGGTGGCGGGGAGAGGCACCCCCCAGAGGCGCTCGGGGATCCGGGAGGCCCCACCCCGGGTTTCTGCCGCCCAGGCCCGACCCAGCCGCCCGGGGCGCTGTCCTCCCCGTCGAGTGCTGAAACTCGCTTCTCTCTGGGTCTCCCCGTCGAGTCCCGCACCAGGCCCCGCGATGGGCAGAGAGGGGCACTGCATGAAAAACTTTATTATTTTTTTTTAAAGATTTCTCCTCTTTTCTTTCCCCCTGCTACTAAATAATTAGAATGTGAGTTCTAGAGGGTAGCAGCGGGTTTGCTTTTTCTGAACCTTAAAAGCCTCGGGGGAATTCTAGGGGGATCTCAGCTGCCCACCTGTCGGAGGTCACAACTGATGGGGTGGTCAAGACAGCCTCGCTGTCCCGGAGCGACCCCTCTCCCTAAACCACGGGAGCATCTCGTGAGGTCGCTCCGGTAACTAAGTGAGCCCTGAAGATGCAAAGCCAAGATGTGCGCGGAGTCCGGCCCCTCCCTCCGTGCCCCTTACCCCACCGCAGGAGGGGCGCGCAGAGTCCTGCGGATCCACCTGCTCCATCCTTCCTTCTCTCCTTCCCCGCCCCCTTCCCCCCCCCCCCTCCTCCTCGCTCCTCTCCTGCGATGGCTTTTTATAACTCCGGGTTCTGCGCCTTTCCCGGGGCTTGGAAGGGAAGGGGTGGGGGAGGTGGGAGGCGGGGAAAGGAGCTGAATTTTCTGGCCTTTTCAAAACGTGCCCTCCTCCCGCCGCGCGCTGGTGATTTCGGGGGCTACCCGGAGCCCCCCAGCATGTGAGCCTGACGCCCTCTCCCCTCGCGCTCCCCCAGGCCCCAACCCTTGCCCGGACCCCCCCCTCCGCCCCCGTACATCCCCCCTCCCCCGGCCTGAAGCCGCGGAGCCCGGGTAGACCAACAGGCCGAACCGCGGCAGGCGAGCCCCCTTCCCGTGTCCCCCTGTGTCCCCGCTGCTGGCCGCGCGCCTCAACACTCACCCCCAGGGCGGCCGCTTCCCGGGGCCAGGGACCGCGCATCGCCCCGGCCGCCCGGGCGCCCCCGCCCGCGGGCAGCGGCGGACCCGGGGCCGGGCCGGGCACGGCCTACGCCGGCCGGGCGGGAGGCGCGCTAGGGCTGCAGGCGCCGCGGGGCCGGGGCGCCCTCTCCGAGGCGGGGGGCGCGGGCAAGCGCCGGGGGGCGCGGGTGGCAGGTCCGCGATCGGGCGGCGCCTCCTGCTCCACCTCCTCCTGCTCCTGCTCCCGCTCCTGCTCCCGCGGCGGCGGCGGCTGCTGCCTGAGCGAGATCAACAAGTCGGGGCTGAGCTTAGGCTCTGCGCTGGCTGCGATTCTGTCCCGCACTTCGGAGCGCCTGGAGCCGGGCACCGAGGCGGGACGGCGCCACCTGCGGGTCGGAAGCGTGCGCGCCGCTTAACTCCTGCCTGCCCGGGCCAGCCGCCAGGTGAGGCTGGGGGCGGGCTGCGGCTTTGGGCGAAGGAGCTGCACCTGGCAGCCCGGCCCTTCCCACCTGGGCTGCCTTCCCTGGCTGCCTCGCCATCCGGCCTCCCTTTGTCAGGTGAAGATGGCGGGGGAGAGCGCCTACTGTGTGTGAGGCACTAGCATAAGCGACTGAGAAACAGCTGTGCATCTAACACAAACGCTCAGCCCTTGTAGAGCTGTCTGGAGACAGACGAAAAACAAGAAAGTAAAAAAATGTCAGACGGTGATCAGCGCTGGGAGGAGAAGGAAGCAGAGAGAGGCAGGGGTGGGGTGGGGGCAGATTGCAATTTTAAATAGCCCTTGCTTTCATGGGCTTCCATCCTAGATTCTAAGATCTAATTCTAGGGTGGAATTCTGGATTCTAGTGGAGGAAGGTGGACCATGAAATAGATCAACAGATAAATATGCAATGTGGCAGCTGGTGGCAACTGCTACCACGAAAAATAAAGCAGGATGAGGGGAAGAGAGTGTGAGGGGTCAGCTGAACCTGGTGATTCATTCATTTATTCATTTATTCATGTTCCCTTGGGCAGCTGCTTGTTGAGAGCTTACTGTGTGCCTGGTCCTGTACCAGGCTGGGGAAAGGAACCATCTCCCCTGGAGTTCCTGTTCAGTGGAAGAGACAGGAGACATCAAATAATCTCTAGCAATGAATATAGAACCAAAGGATTTACCTAAAGAGGTGAGCAAGGCTTCCCTAAGGATGCCATAGTTGGGCCCCATGTTTACTCATTTATTCTTCCAAATGCATATTTACTGCATGACAAGTAAGCAGGTGATAGGGATACACAGTAAGCCCTCTGCTTTGGAAGAGAAAGCTGGGCCTAAGCCACAGAGCTCCTCCCCTCTCTGGCCCTTTTCTTCATTTATAAAATGAAGGAATTCATTTCCATAGTGTTACACATAATATTACTATATATATATATAATATTTTGTATATATTTATATATATGTTATATATATATATTAAAGTAGGCTCCACACCCAGCATGGAGCCCAACACAGGGCTTGAACTCATGACCCTGAGATCAAGACCTGAGCTTAAATTAAGAGTCAGATACTTAACAGACTGAGCCACCAGGTGCCTCAATATTACTGTATTTTTATTTATTTTTTAAAAAATATTGTATTTATTTATTCACAAGAGACACACACAGAGAGAGGCAGAGATATAGGCAGAGGTAGAAGCAGGTTGTATGCAGGGAGCCTAATATGGGACTCAAGCCTGGGTCAAAGGCAGGTGCTAAACCTCTGGGCCACCCAGGTGACCATATATATATATTTTTTAATGTTTATTTATTTATGATAGTCACAGAGAGAGAGAGAGAGAGGCAGAGACATAGGCAGAGGGAGAAGCAGGCTCCATGCACCGGGAGCCTGACGTGGGATTCAATCCCGGGTCTCCAGGATCGCGCCCTGGGCCAAAGGCAGGCGCCAAACCGCTGCGCCACCCAGGGATCCCGATATATTTTTATTTAAAAAAATGTTTTTGTTTATTTATTCATGAGAGACACACAGAGAGAGACAGAGACATAGAAAGAGGGAGAAGCAGGTTCCCTGTGGGGAGCCCAATGCAGGACTTGATCTCAGGTCCCTGGGGATCACATCCTGAGCCAAAGACAGGTACTCAACCACTGAGCCACCCAGGAACCCAATATTATTATATTTTTAAAAATCTGTTTACTTTTCATCAACTCCATCATCATGATCCTTGTCCAAGATGTTATCATCTTGTGGGTAGAAGCCAGGGATGCTGCTAAACATCCTCCAGTGCACGGGATGGACACCCACAATAAATAATTCTCTAGCTCTGAATATTAACAGTGCCAAGGTTGAGAAACCCTAGATTAATTTAAAAGAAGTCCAAGGTATTTGCTGGTCTGGAAATGCTTCTCTCAACCAATAATTAGTGAGCACCTACTATATGCCAAACATTACTCTAGATGCTGGAGATACAGTGAACAGAATAAAACAAACAATCCCTCTGCTCACAGACTTATATCCTGGTGGGGAATACAGTTAATAAATGAGTTAAATAAATAAATCAGATTGTTTGGGCTGTGATAAATGCCATGAAGAAAAGGAAATAAGAGGCAGTGATAAAGCATGTCTGAGAGAGATGCCAGTAACTTTGGATAGGGTGGTCAGGCAGGGAGGTCTTCAAGATGATATATCTAAGCTCAGAACCTGAGGTCAGGAAGAAGACAACCATGTGAAGTTCTGAGGGAAGGGGTTCCAGGCAGGGGAAACAATAAGAGTAAAGGCCCTAAGGTGGAAATGGCCTTGGGAAGGGAGGTTAGAGAGGTAGATAGGACTAGGCCATGCAGAGCCTTGTTGGAATTTTATTCTCAAGGTTAAGGAATGAATTTGAGTTTTTTTTTCTCATCCTGATGGGAAGCCGTGAAAGAATTTTTCACAGGGAAGTCCCATGTGCTGATATATTTTTTGAAGTGATTCTTCCAGCTGCTGTGTGCATTATGGAATGCTGGGGGACAAAGATGGCAGCAAGAAGAAACCTCACAAGGCATCTGTAACAGTCCGGGCCAGAGGTGAGGGGCTTGGACTGGGATGATGGTGATGAAGATGGGTGGGTAGTTTCACAGCCATGAGGCTCTGACAGGGGAGATTATTCCCCAAACCCAAGGCTAGTGCTGGAAATTCCATGTCATTCAGATTCTTCCCTCTGGGTGGCCCAAGTCCTACGAAGTTTGGCTCCAGATTTATTTTTTATTTTTTTTAAAGATTTATTTATTTATGATAGACATAGAGAGAGAGAGAGAGAGGTAGAGACACAGGCAGAGGGACAAGCAGGCTCCATGCCGGGAGCCCGATGTGGGACTCGATCCCGGGACTCCAGGATCGCGCCCTGGACCAAAGGCAGGCGCTAAACCGCTGAGCCACCCAGGGATCCCCTGGCTCCAGATTTAGATAAAGAACATCTAGATACACCTGGATCTTAGAAGTGCAAACAAAGGAAATAGCTCTGTCTCCCTCTGTTTCCTTGCATGGCACACAGTTTAGAATTTTTACTTTCTGAATGAAAAGTCTCTATTTGAAAACATCTGGCCTTTCATTTCCTAGAATTTTCTGCCATCGTAAGAGGAGAGATTGCTTTGAAATAAAGCCAATTCAGGGGAAAATAGAGCCCAGAGATTGAGATATTGAGTGCTGACAATGTCATTAGAGCTTCGGGATCCAGTTTTGCCTGAAGCCATTGCCTCTGGATTTTCCAGCTGTGTGAGCTAGTAAATACTCCCTTTTCACCTAAACCAGATGGAGTTGTGAGATTTTCTTTTATGTTTCAAAGAGTCCAATTGATACAATCCTTTCTCCACAAACCAAAAGTTTACCATCTCCTTATAATGTACTTATAAGACACAGGGGAAAAGAAAATGAACTTATAGGAAACGGCAAAAAGAATAATAAAATTCAGAATGTTTTACAGAGAAGGGGTACCCTGGTAAGAGTTCAAGTACAACCACGTCATTTTATAGATGGGGAAAAATAAAAAGCCTCTCAAGGGGAACAGCATCCCAAAGGTCAACCAGAGAGTGGGCACCTGCATGCCAGCACCAGGTCACAAACCACATCTGCTCAGGCCCTCTCAGCATACTTCCTGCTGAGAGGTGTTGAGATTTTTATTGAGGCTGCATGATATCAAATCAGCCCAACTCATCCCTGTAAATACAGGTGGATCCCTTCTAAACTGTGCTAGCAGTTTAGCATCCACTTGAAGTCAGTTTTTTCTTCTTAAACTTCGTAATAACAGCCATTACTTATTTATAATCCCACTGAGGGTCTGTAGGTTCCTTGGCACTTCTGGGCACTGAACAAGATTAATTAATCCCCTCCCCCCCACAGACCCCTAGGAAGGAATAATTGCTTTATGAGGGTAGTTATGGGGGTACCCAAAGGCTCAAGGGAAATCATTGACATCTCTGAGTGGATGTCACTCAGGACAACTGCTCTTTGCTGTGGCCTTGCCCAAAGTTCTAGCAGCCCCGGGGGATTTTCTATCAGCTCAGACGCTAGTCTTCTCGCCTATTTCTCTTTTGTCACATCCAATAATAATAATCATAATCATGAGTAAAATGGGGCTAGTGATAGAATCTATCCACCCCCCAGAGTTGCTGAGGAGACTAATGAGAGACTGCATATGAAGTGCTTAGCACCTATTCCTAACACTAGTAAGTATACGTTAATAGAACAGTAGTAGCAACAACCATAATAGTAGCAGCTGATATTGAGCAGTTACTATATATCAGGCACTGTACTAAATGCTTTGCATGTATCTGACCTCATTTAAGATTCTTTCTAGCTCTCTCACTCTTGGGCTGAATATTCTAATATAAAGACGTATTAGCAGTTGGGTAATGCTTGAGTGGCCAGGTGTCTGATTCTAGTGCCCATTCTACACTAGCCTTTATCAAGCCCTGGGTTTTCTGGCCCAGGCTCCTGGTAAAGGATGAGCCTGGTTTTCTTACCAATCCAAACGTTTACCCATTATTCTTCCATCTTTTGCCCACCACCTACCTATCAACCCAGCCATTCATTCGACCATCCATATACTATCCAACAATATAGCCACCAAACTATCCAACTACGCACCCAACTATTTATCTACCCTACTCATCTATCAATCCATGTACTCACACGTCCATCTTTCCATTCATTCACATATCCTATCCACTACCCATCTTTCCACCATTAATTCACCCAACCATTAACCCATGCATCTACCTATTTACTTATTTACCCATTCACCTACCTACTCACCCATATACCCAATTACTTGCCAACCTACTCATTCAACCATTTTTCCAGGCATCTGTCTACCTACTCATTCATCCCCCTCAGTCATCCAGCCCAAATATTCATGTATCTGTTCACTGCTCACTTAGCCCCTCATCCATCCATCTATCCATCCATCCACCCATCCATCCACTCACTTGGCCATTCCCACTCACCTACTACATAACATTTTAGAGTGTTTATTACATGTAGTGCTCTGTGCTGAGTCCTGGCTCCCTCCCTGGGAGGAAATATGGGCGCCCCCAGAGGGCCCCACAGAAGGAGATAGGTAAACCTGCACATAGTCCATTGAACCCCTTTGTAGCCTGGGTTTTGCCAAAGCCATTGACTTCCAGGGTCTGCGGCCAAAAAGTGATGAAATACAAGGTATGGATGGATTGAGGCACGGGCTTCCAGCAAAGCAATTAAAGGTAAAGTAATATCTCTTTCCTGCAGATGGCCTGGGAACTCCAAGATGTGATGGAAAAGGAGCAAGTCAGCAAAAGGAAGAAATCAAAGCTACAGAGATCAAGAGCTAATGAACTGATTCTTGTAAGATATATTTCATTGACATCCAGCTCTCCTGCCCTTTGGGGACTGATATCTCTCCTACCTCCTCTCCCCTGCCCTTGTCCACCTCTTCCCAGTCTCATCTACCTCTTCTCTGATCTTTCTCTCCTACTTTTATTCTTCTTCCAATGCAATCTCCCCAGAGCTACGAGGGTAGGCCTTTAAGGGCAGAAGTCTGGCCCTGTCACTCCCCTTCTTATAAACCATCATGACTCTTCACCATGCAAGATAAAGGACAAACTCTCCCATGATGAGGAAAAGACCACTTGTTCACTTAGGGCATATTTCCTGAGCATCTACTATGTGTCAAGCTCATGTTGCATGCTGGGAACACAGGAGTGATAAAGCCAACCTACCCTCCAGTAGCTCACATTCAAATGAGAGGCATAAACAGAGACATTTAAAAATAATCTAATATTGATAATCACTGAGCAGGGAATAAGAAAAGTATGAATGTAAGAACAATGGAAAGGAGGGGGTGGTGATGCTGCAAGTGAGTGGTAAATCAGAGAAAACAGCAAGCCATAAAGGAGCAGGGAGGGGCATTCCAAGATAAAAGTAGAAGGGAGAGCAGGTTCAAAGCCCTTGGGGCAGGAGGGTTGAAGGAAATGGAAGATGATGGATGTGGCCAGAGTGGAGTGTGTGAGGGCAAGAGTGGTTCAAGTAGGGGTAGGAGAGGAAAACAGAGGAGAAAGATCATGTAGGTGAGGGCTGTGGGAGGGTGTTTGGATTTTATGTCAAGCACATTGGAGAATTTTAAGCAGGGAGTAGCTGATTTGATTTTTACCTTCAGGATGTAAAAGATTGTTCTAAACACTACTGAGGTCTTGGTTTCTGCCATGGCCTCTGAGTCTCCAGACTGAGGATAATACCTAACAAGCCTCGAGGGAGAGTGCTGGCCCTTCTGACACAGGGCCAGTGGGCTCTGAGGCTCCTCCCCATCATCCCCTTCCATGGCGATGGGGTGACTACTGATGGCATTTGGGATTTTTGGGAGACAGTTGCCAGATTTCTGCATACTTCCCTATTTCTCACAAGGAGAGGGTGTTTCTGTTTCCCCACAAACTTCGACATAGAAACTTCTATCTGACCCTTGCCTTGTCTGCTTTTCCAGCTTTCTCACTCACCATTACATCCCCACATTCCAGGCAAAGATTTTTCAACCTCTGGCCCAGTGATAGCTGCTTCTCAAAGATGGCCCCCCACGAACCTGCCTCTGGGTAGGCAAGCCTTGTCCCCTTCCAATCCACATTGACTCTGGGCTTTGCCAGCAGAATACGGCAAAAGTGATGCCATTGCCAGACCTAAGCCCCAAAGAAGTTCTGACAGCATCTATTTTTGTGCTTTCGAGAGCTGAGCCATAAGCAGGCAGCCCAAATACCCTGCCGGAGAGAACACATGGAGGGGCCATGTGAAAAGTGAGAAGCCCTGAAATTATATAGGAAGAGAGAAGGGCTCAGCCATTCTAGCATCTCAGCTGAGCACAGCTTGTCAGTTGTCCCTGCCAATGCACCATGTTAGATGTTGCTGCCCTACCTGGCATCTGACTGCAACTACATGTGAGACCCCAAGTGAGACCAGCAGAAGAACTATCCATCAAAGTCCTAGGCAACCCACAACACCATGAGAAATCATAAAAATGTCCCATCTTATTTGCTTATTTTGGGGGCTGAAACTCACAACCTGGAGATCAAGATTACCATGCTATTCCAACTAAGCTAGCCAGGTGCCCCTAAAACAATTTCTTTTTTTTTATTGTTTTATTATTTCTTTATTTGCCAGAGAGAGAGCAAGCATGAGTTGGGGATGGGGCAGAGGGAGAGGGAGAAGCAGACTCTGCACGGAGTGGGGAGCCCAATGCGGGGCTCGATCCCAGGACCATGAGATCACGACGTGAGCCAAAGGCAGATAGATGCTAAATCAAATGAGCCACCCAGGCATTCCAGTTTCATTTTAAATCACTACATTTTGCGGTTGTTACACAGCAACAGGTAACTGATACAGGGCCTTTGTTCACACGGTTTCTGTTGCTTAGAATGCTTCCCCAGCTCCCACCATCATTTTTCTCACACAGTGGACCCCTATTCACCTTCCAAAGCCCAGATCCAATGTCATATTCCCTGCCTTCTCACCACCTGGAGTAGTTTCTCTTTTTTCTGGGAAACTTCATTATGAGGCTGAGGATATTCATTCTTTGTCTCCTTCACAGGCTGTGAATGACAATATTGACTCATTTAATGTTCATAAAACCCATTGTCATCATTATTCATTGTCCTTATCTTATAGGTGAAGAAGCTGAGACACAGAGAGATCCCCCAAATCACCCTGGTATTAGGGGCTCCAAAGAGATTCAAACCCAGGCAGAGCCTATGCTCTCAACTACTATAATATGTGGTCTCTAATTAGAGCCTAAATAGTAATGACATTGATTATTCCATTCAACGCAAAATTCAGAAGTAGGTGATGCTAGATTCTGTTGCAGCAGCAACTCAGAGGCCTTAAGATTCTTGGATTTCTCCAAGATTCTCTTATCTTCATGATCACAAAATGGCTGCCAGGGCCTTGTTCTCACACGACAGCCCCAAGAGAGGGAGGAAGGAGGCGCTTCTTCCACACTTCTGAAGCTCCCCACAGACTTTCCTGATCATCTCACTGGCCTATACTGGGTCACATGACAACTACTAGCCCAGTCACTAACTAGAGGGGCCTGATAACCTACATTTCGTTCAGCCTCAGGGTTTTTATTATTATTATTTTTTTAAATGAATAATTTCTTTTTAAATTTTAGTTAATGAACATACAGTGCGTTATTAGTTTCTGGAGCAGAATTTAGTGACTCATCACTTATCTACAACAAGTCCCAGGTCTTGATTTGGAGGTTGGGCCCATTTTCTCTGAGCACATGGCTGCCTACTATGTGAAGGAAACCAGGGTTCTTTTAGCCTTGAGGGAGAGTGCTAAAAGAGGGAGTTTGGCTCTTGGCCAAGCAATCAGTGTTTCTCCCACAGTGGTCAGCCCTCAAAACCCCTGAAATAAAGTCACACAGAGACCCTGTTCATCATAAGGATTCAGATGCCCCAAGGGCCACTTTCTCAGGCTTACATAATGTGGGTAGACTTGCCTTGTCTCTCCCAGGACACTCAGGACACTCTGAGGTCCCAGGGGAGGTCTCAGGGCAAGAGAATAGCATGCCACCAAGTCTCCCCACTCAGCACCCTTTTCCCCCCACACATGCAGATGCTGGGGTGACCAGAAGGGGCTGGTGATGGTGGAGCTGCCATACCGTCTCTCGTCCCCTGTATCTGCATGAAAGGGAAAGAAATGTGTTGAATGTAAACATTATATAAACATTTATGTAAAATGTTGCTGTCTTACTTGGGAGGTCTACCACAGCCAAGTTTGATCCCGCGATATACCTCCATGCCTCTACGCCCCCTTATAGATGAGGAACCTGATACGAGGGACATTTGCCTTGGAAAATTATTTTTCACTCAATGATTTGAGAGAAAAAACAATTTTCTCTTTTTTATATTCTCTGAATCTAGTTCATTTTATTTATGATAGTCACACACACACAGAGAGAGAGAGAGAGAGAGAGAGAGAGAGAGAGAGAGAGAGGCAGAAACATAGGCAGAGGGAGAAGCAGGCTCCATGCACCGGCAGCCCAACGTGGGATTCGATCCTGGGTCTCCAGGACTGCACCCTGGGCCAAAGGCAGGTGCTAAACCGCTGCGCCACCCAGGGATCCCTTACCTCCCTTTTTTATACTAAAACAAATGCAGGGGCACCTAAGTGGTTCAATTGATGAAGCGTCTACCTTTGGCTCAGGTCATGATCTCAGGGTCCTGGGATCGAGTCCTGTGTCAGGCTCCCTGCTTAGTGGGGAGTTGACTTCGCCCTCTCCCTCTGCCTCTCCCTCTGCTCGTGCACTCCCTCTCAAATAAATAAATAAAATATTTTTAAAAAACCCTCCTAAACCACATGCATATATTATGCTGAAGGATAGAGAGCATCCAGTGAATTTTTAAGAGATTTTTTTCTGCTTGTCTTACTTTGGGTTGTGAGCCTCCTCCCCAAGGTCCTCTATGGGCATCCTGACCCTCTTCTGCCATCAGGAGAATTGCTGATAGAAAGATCCTGAACACGGTCTCAGGAGGCAGAGAACCCTGCACTCAACTCTTGTGGCTACTAACTAGCCACGTGATCTTGGGCAAGCCACTTCACCTCTCTACCAGTTTCTTCATCTATCATAATGGATAATAATATATACAGAGGGATGCTGGAGGTATGACTTGATTCTAAAGTCCCTGTCCCAAAGCTGGCACACAGTACAGTAGGTGCTCTGTGCTCTCTTCCCAGAAACCCTCCTCGCCATTCCGGACATGGCCGACTCTCCACCTAAATCACACTCAGAGGCAGTTCCATAAACAAGGATGGTTTAATACATTTCAGCACATTTCCGTTCAACAATATTATATGAAAATAGAATTCTTTATTAAAACAGCAAGGCATAATCATCACTGCTACTCCCAAAACATTGTGTTTATTTTTAAAAAACAACACACACACACACACCCCAAGATCAAGGACTTTGGCAAAACACTTCAACTCCCAGAGCCTGTTTCTCCATCTGGAGAATGGGCAGGTGGGATGTCCCCAGCTCATTGTGGGCAGGGCCAGCTGGCAACAGGAGAAGACCCTGGGTGGCGCTGGGACTTGCAGTGAGCAGCTTACTCCTCTTCCTGCCCAGGACTGTCCAAGAGAAAGTCTCGGGGTGGTGCTGGCCTGGCTCTAACGCCTCTGCAACAATTGCTTGTCTCATTTTATAACAGAAGAGACAGAGCTCAGTCTCTGAGCCTTGGCGACACGGGCAAGGAGGCTGTCCCACCACCACCCCGCCCCCCAGCAAATGTATTTTTCACAGCCACTTTCTATTTTTGGCAGCGAGTGATACATGTTGTCCCTTACTGGCAGTGGTGGAATAAAGTTCCCTTTTTAAGCAAATTTAAAGTTTAAACAATGAGTCTGTTTTAAAGGAAAATATCTGGTAAATACAATACAAAGTAAAGCAAAAACAAAACCATAATCATGCCAATAGGGAGGAAACACTTCATTAGGTCGACCTAAGAGCATTTCTGACACGTGTCCTGCAATTTTGTGATTCTAAAGCAAAGTATGAAGAAATACAATGATGTCCGGGTACCTTCCTAAGTAACCTGTAGCAAGGAGCTAGCACACTCATCTTTCCTGCTTTACTCTGTACCTTATATTTATAGTGATTTTTTTTAAAAAGAAGAAAGAAAACGGGGGCGGGGGGCGAGGGGGAGAATAAAGATTAAAATAAGGGAGGGTTTAAAGCATCGTCCCCCCAGCTCTACTTCAATATCTCTGGTACCAGCTGGGGCTGCCTGGTGGGAGAACCATCTCTTCCTAATATCTGTGGCTCCAGGGAGGTGCCACCTTTAAAAGGAACTGGCCTTTTTGGGAACATAGGTGAGAATCTAGTCCCAGTGACAGGGCCACCGTGGTTTGGCAGGGGGAAGATAAGGGCTTTTCCCCAGCACACTGGGGTACAGCCTTGCACGAGAGATCTTCCTGCATCTATTTCTGCCAGCCTTCTTCCTTCCCTTCCAAGCCAGGAGGCAGCTACGGTTGCCATGGAAACCGGCTCCGTCCTCCCACAGAAGGCTGCCAACACTGATTTCCTGCAGAGTTAAGAAGCAGGCGGCAGCGGGGGTCACCCAGGCGTGAAGATGGGTTTCCCTGGGGATATCCTGCCTCCTGCCAATCACAGTGTCTGTCTGGGAATCCTGGGGGTGCCTGGAGGCTGAGGGCCAGGGAAGCCCCCAAGCCCAGGCGCTGCTCCGAGCAGAGATCAGCCCCTGGAACGTTCAGAGATCTCAGGTCCTCTCCATCCTCCTTCCAGCTAAGGCTACAGGGACCGAGCTATGTGTGCATCCGTATGCCTGGGCCTCGGGGGATGCAGCCAGCCATGGGTGCCTCTGGCTCCTCAGCCCTCCGATGCGAAACAGAACCGCCCCTCCACCACCCCCGAGCCCAGGAACGCAGAGCTGCCCATCTAGCATGTGCTACTGGGACCATAATTCCGCCAAATCCTACCAACGCGTTACCTCTCTGAGCCCATTTCCTCATCTTATAAAGGCGTCACCGTCCTCTCTTCACAGAGATGCAGCGAGAAGCACAAATCCTGTATCTAAACTGCTCCTGTCACAGGCATTTAGAGGGTCCTCAATATACAGGACCTAACGTGAATAATACTACTTAACATCATAATAAAGGCTTCCAGGCAGTTTTTCTCTCTGACTTGTTTTTTTTCCCCCCTAGGGCTGATACAAAGGCAAATTTTCATCCTTGATCTGTTTGTTTAAACAGCAGTGTATCCAGGATAGGGTGGACCACTGGTCTGAGGACAAATGAGTAGGTTCCTGACACCTCCTACAGTATCCTTCCTAAGAGTTAGACCTGGATTCTCAAACTGGAATGCCTTCAGGGCCAGGAGGGATTGTGAATAGAGAAGCAGGAAGAACAATTTCCACCAAGTGGAAACCCTAGTGAGGCAGCATGCACTCTCCCTGGATAAGGGAATGGGCTGCTGCTCAGCTGTGGCCAACAGTTGCTCTTGGGAATACAGGCTCAGTGTGGCCAGATCTTCCAAGTTTTCGAGAGAAGCTGGACATTTTAAATGAACTCTCTCAAAGATGACATAACAACTAATATATTTTTTCAGAAGTGTAAGCCAAACAAAACAGGTCTGCCAATGGATCATGCTACAGCTGGAGCTTCCAAGCTAGGATGCAGAATACCAAAACCTCTTTTTTTTTTTGGCTTGACCATTCCAAGGAGCCCTGGCTGGTTCCTTCCATCGGGGCCATCCTGTTGGGGTTGCCTTTCTTATTTCCTACTCAAGACCCGACACTGGGAAAGCTCTCCCATCTGTAGTGCATACGTCTAGAACAGAGACTTCTACTCAGAGACCAGTCTTTGGAGGGGACTCACGATCTCCACCTTTGCATTAGCCTTTGGGAAAACCTTGCTGAATTTTCTCAAGTGTTGATGTGAATGGAGAGATGAAGGAAGTGTCTAGTGAATGGGGCACCCAGGGAAGAGATATTCCAAGGGACTCCTTTGGTGTTGGCTAGTTTAATAATAATTTGGGGACACAGCTTATTTCAATAGATACCCTGTGAGGTCATGATTGACTCTTTCATGGCCAGCATCTGCTTTGACTATGAGACCCTGATTGACCCTTTCATGGCCAGCATCTGCTTTGATTGGCTGGGGCCTGGACCATTGCATCGTTAAGGACTTGGCATCTTGGGGAGCTAGGGCAAAGCAGTAGGGACTCCTGCTTCTGCCCTGCCTGCCCCAGCTTTTGTGGATATCATAAGGTGGGGGTAAGGGGTTGCGGGGGAGGGAACAAGGGAAGCTGGGAGCAGAAAGAGACTCATTTTGGAACTCAACCATAGCAGCAGACAATTAATTCATAGAGCTTTTGGTGTCCTTTATCCATCCTCCTCCTCTCACCTTGCCTTCATTCCCCTCCACCAGACACAGCCTTCTAGGAAAAAAATCAGGAAAGTGGTCATGCTGGCCTCATTGGGTGTTCAAAGCTCCTGCACCCAGGGCAGACGCAGACATGGGAAGCTGGGTGATGAGGGGCTGGCTGGGTGGAGGCAAGTGTGTGAAGCCCTGTCTGCTCCTGGAGCTCATGGTCGAGTGCGGTAACGGACAGGCACGTCATGTTCCGGCTGCATCAGCCCGAAGCCGTACCTGCTGAGGTCGAACTCTGGGATCTCCATGTCTGGGTTGATCAGCTCCAGATCCAAGTGCACCAGCACAAGGAACACGAATCTGCAGAGAGATGGCATTGAAGGTGTGCAAGACTGGAAGACCCAGAGGCTTCTCTGGAATAAGGCAGGAAGGCAAAGGCTTCCTCTTGTGTCTGACCCCAGCATTCACTTTGGGAAAAGTGGGAGCAGAAGAGAAAGAGAGCAGAGGTGATTGCCGCCCAGCCAAAGTCCATGAGCAACTCCACATCTGTGGCTAGGAGGCCTGCCGACCAGTGCTGCCGGTCAGGCTGTGAGCAGAAGTGACAAGTGTCGACTCCACACGAAAGATCGCTCCATTGGCATGAGACTCTCGGTGTGCTCTCTGCCTGACAGCTGTGTGTACGAGTTGTGGTGGTGGAGCAGGGAGATGGAATGAGCCCCACCCCTGAGTCTGTGTATGGAGGGGAGGGGCCCCCTAAACCCACAGCCCACTTTGTGAGTGGGAACTAAACCCCTGTTGTCACAGGCCACTGAGATTGGGGGGGGGGGGTCATTTGCTACAGCAGCATAGCCTGACTCAGTGACACTTTCTGACTCCCCAAGACCATGTTCCTCCCCATTCAGCTCTTAGAACCCTTACTGTCTGCTCTGGCCAGTGGTTGCCCTTGTGAGACCGGGGAAAGGCACCCTTGCACCAAGACCTCTCACTGCCGCCTGTGGGAAAACTGTCCTCTGCGGGAAAACTGTCCTGACGAGCATATGAGCCACGTGCCAGATGTAATCAGGGTGCCAGCATATGTGGTGGCAGCCCCACCTGATGTGACCTGTGGGGTGTTCCTGCCTGCCTGCCTGATCTTACTCCCCACTGCCTGTGTCTGTAGGGTTAGGACTGCATCTTCGACCAGCGAACACCCCTCCACCACCCCCACTGCCACCCAGGTGCCAGCGAGGGACTAAACACATGGCAAGGGTGCTCTACATGGAGAAGAGGGAAGGCGACAATAGAGTGAAGTCCATGCCCTTGATCACGGAGCTAGGCAAACTGAGCTCTGCCTCTTGAGCCTCATCAAGTTTCTTTCCCAGTCTGGGCCTCAGTTTCCCCATCTAGTCAAAGAAAGTCAAAGAAACAGGATGGGTCCCTCCCAGCTCTGAAGCTGTAGGATGCTGGAGAATGAGATGATACAGGGTGGGGAGTTCTGTACCCACACCTGGATTTGGATCCTGGCGCCTCCCTTCATCCAGGTGCATGATCCTGGTGGCAAACGATCTGACCTCTCGAGTCAGTACTGGACTGACCCCTACCGAGCAGGGTTGCGCGACAGTGAAGGGAGATGCTAGGTGCCACCACTGTGCTAAGCATCTAGCATCCGAGATCTGGGGGCCGAGGCTCTTGGGATCCAGGGAAGAGAATTTATAAGGCACTTGAGTGCACAGGCATTAAAATAACCAAGGGGTGGGGCACCTGGGTGGCTCAGTGGTTGAGCATCTGCCTTTGGCTCAGGTTTTGATCCTGGGGTCCTGAGATCCAGTCCCACGTCAGGCTTCCCACAGGAAGCCTGCTTCTCCCTCTGCTTGTGTCTCTGACTCTATCTCTCATGAATAAATAAATAAAATCTTTAAAAATAAATAAATAAATAACCAAGAGGGAACAATGACATTGGGCCAGTTCCTGCCGAGGGGGTTCTGAACATGCACAGCAGCTGCAAACGGACAGCAATGGTCAGCTGCACAGGGTGTCCAGTGTTTGGTATTTGGACACCAGGTCAGGAGGGAAGAGCTCATTGCCAGATCTGATTATTTCAAAGACATCAGAAATCTGGCTTTTATGTGAGATTTTCTGATTCTTAAAAGTTAGCACACCTATTCAAAAACATGAATAAACAGATATGTGGGCAAGAGGTGGCTCATGGGCTGTTTGGAGCCTCTGCCCATTTTCCTGGCTGAGAACCCTTGGGCTCCGGAGAGGAGGGCATGAGCCAACCAGCTGGAGCAGGAGCCTCCCCCGCCAGGCCCGCACCCCCCCTCCACCCCCACACACTCACTGTTTGATGCTGCTAATGGCGTAAGCCTTCCCCAGGCACTGGTTGTGCCCAGCTCCCCACGGCATGCTATAATTTTTCAGTCGCTTCCCGTCCTTGTAAAAGTCTTTCTTCTCTGACCCATCAGAGTTCAGGAATCGGTTATATTTAAACACCTGAAACAGGAAGGAGGTCCGTTTCTGACTCCACCCCCACAACACCCAGGCCCAAAGAAAACTGTGTCAGGATGTTTCTCGAAGTCTTATTTATAAGAGGGAAAAGCTGAAAACAATGTAAAGGTCAATCAATAGGGGATTGGTTCAAAAATTATGGTAGCTATTTACAAGGTTGAGCTTGGTCTGTGTGTACTCACACAGAATTTTTTAGACTGGTTGTTGAGCGAAAAAAGCAAGTTCGGAATAGCACGTATTGTGTGATCCTGTCCATACATCTATCTATTTGTATGTGTGTGTGTTGTGTGTGTATCTGTAAAGGCGTAACAATAATTTAAAAGATAAATTCTGTGGAACTGGAGAGTAAAGGGAATAAAGAAAAAATTTTTACTTTTAAACACATGTGTCTGTATATTTCTATTTCATAAGTATATATTACTTAGGCAGTTTAAATTTAAAAATAAAAATTATTTTTAGAGGCACTTGGCTGGCTCCATTGGTAGAGCATGCAACTCTTGATCTCTGGGTCCTGAGTTCAAGCCCCATGTAGGGCATAGAGATTACTTAAAAAATATATTTTTAAAAAAGAGGATGCCAATTTCCTTTGGTTACATTGTAGAATGGTAAAGTGAAGATTGTATCTGAGCACAGGGCAAAGAGTGGGAGATGAATGAAAAATGGGTGGTAAGATAAATGAATGCACCAGTGGACATAGAGGTGGAAGGGTGGCTTGATGGATGGGTGAATTGATGGATGGATGCATGGGTGGGTGAATGGGTGGGTAGATAGGTAGGGTGATGGATCTGGCACATAGTAAACACCCAAATTTGTTAGAAATTGTAAAATTCTGACCCATCTCAAAGTCCAGGGAGAGAGAAAAGTGTTGAGAAGCTGACGTCGTAACATTCCCAAAATAGGGAAATTGCTCAGCTATCACTTACAAAGCACTCCACATGTGCCAGGCACTATTAAGGCCTTTCTTACATGCTCTCATTTAATCTTCCTGACAACCCTGTGAGGCAGGTCCATTTCACAGGGGAGAGAACAGAGACATGGAGAGGTGAAGTAATCTGGGCATGGCCACACAGCAAACAAAGAGCAGGAGTGGGCTGCCACTCAGATCTGGCTAAAAGCCAAAGCCACTGATTCCCCTCCACCCCCACCCTTGTGGTCCCTAGTATGTAATTCACCTCAGGGTCTGTGTAGATTTCTGGGTCTTTCTGGGGACTCAGGAAGGGAAAGAGGAGGAGGCGGTCTCCACGTCGCAGGCTGAACTCCCGCCCGTCTGCCATGGGCATGGCCAGGTCCACCATGACCTCCCGGGTAATGAAGGGCGCAGCGGTGAGCCTGAGGCTCTCACTCAGCACGCTATCTGCACAGGCAGGTACCAGGAAGCGTCAGCAGCTGTCCTCTCACACACTCAAATGCCACCCCCAGCCCTCATTTTAGGAAGGTGGGCAGGCTCAGAGAGGGTGCATAACTTGCCCATCATCACACAGTGAGGCCAAAAAAGGCCAAGTGATGAGATATGACTACTATGGTCCTCAGACCTTGGATGTGAGGGTTTGGTCTGACTCTAAGAGACTTGTGAGGGGCTGTGGGAGCCAGGGGGATATCAGAGGAGACTAGGGGAAAGCAGGGCCATCAATATTGGTTGCTCCTATCTGCCCAGCTTATATTCCTCATCTGGGAATAGTTCCCTGGTTTTCTTCTGGGGATCACCCCTCTCTCACTCTCAGAGGTTGGGCTGTTGACTTCACTCCCGATTCCATGGGCTGTGTGTGATTGGCCCATCAGAGCATCCCAACCCTCTGCATCCTGACATTGGTTCAAGATGGGCATATAACTCAAAGAGAGCCAATAAGACACATTCCTGGCACTTTGGGTAGGAATGTTGCAGAGCAGCACACCCTCATGGGGCTGATAGCATGTCAGCCTAGACCCGTTGGTGGCTAACCTGTGAGCCTGAGACTAGAGCCAACCCAGCAGAGCAGGGCTGACAGAGGGAGCACTGAGTTCAGATGATGCTGCTACAGCACCTGGGTCCACCTGGGTCTGAAGCTAGTAACGTCTGAACTTTTCAGTTAATGCCCTCAAAAAGTCCTTTTTCTGCTTTAGCCAGTTTAAGTTAGGTTTTCTGCCAATTGCAACCACAAATTTACTGAGTCCATGAGTCCTGAGCAGCTGAGACAGAGGCATAGAGATGCCAGGTCTAAGAAGATAGGAGGTCTGGGGGACCCTAGGTCAGAGGATGCTGATGGATCCTGCACGATGGGATACCATGCTGGGAAAGGCTTAAGACGCCCACAGTGACGCAGTCTTTGGGGCTAATTTGGAGGATCTGTCCCTCTCACCGAGCACAGGCATGTTGTCCAAAAGCTTCTGGGGGAGGGTGGTCATCTGTGAAATGGGCTGCTCTGCTCTGGAGAGGAGCTGCTCGAACTCTCCACGGACAGCAGCCAAGGCCTCAGGATTCTTGAGGAGGAAGATCAGAAGCCAGAAGGCAGCAGGTCCCATATTCCCCTGCAATGAGAAGGAGCCGCTGTTATACCCCCAAGAGGGCAGGCCTGGGGTGACAGCGATGCGTCTGTGCCACAGACACAGCCATGGCCAAGGCAGAGAGGTTCCCACACCTGCCAAACATCTAGGCATGACTCATGTTTATCTTCAGCTCCGGCCGTGGCCCAAATACACTCTGGGGCTTTGGTGTAGCCCAATGCCTAATTCAGGGCTATTCTTGGCATCCCTGACCTTGAGCAAAATCATTGATCTGAGCTCACATGGGTAATCTTCACAGCTAGTCAGCAAAGAAGTGTCAGAAGTAGGGAACAAGGTGTTTCTGTTAAGATTATGGTTGACATCTGAGGATAACTGCATCCTCAGCCCCAATTCTCCACCCTTCCCTGTACCCATGCCCCTTACCATGGACTTGGCACTTCCTTCCTCCCATTTCAGAGGCAGAGTGTATTTCCCCAGCTCTGTCAATCTGTGACTTGCTTTGGCCAAAGGAATGAAGCACAACTGACAGAGTAGCAGCATTAAGTCCAGGTCTTAAGAGACCTTGTGTGTTTCTACCTGCCCAGCTGGCTTGCTGGTCCCACGAGGAGGATGCAAGACATGTGTGGCAGGGCCGGCTGTCCAGCTGACCTCGTCTAGAGCAGCTGACACCCAGCAGCCCCACAGACACGTGAGTTAAATAATTGCTCATCAGTGTGTGCCACTGGGTCTTTGTGGTTGGTTGGTACACAACAATAGCAAAGTGATGTAACATCTGGACATTGACTTTCAAGTATTTGAGTATTGTGTATGTATGAAGCAAAGAAGCCATCATCAACGAGGACTGTGAAAGCTAGTCATTTCTTGAACAAAAATTATGTAAAAATTCCCAATAGTTCAGTAATTAGGAAAATGGATAAAATTTCTTGCTCCAAGACTTCAGCCTAGTGGAACGTTTTAATATTCAGGTGTTTAGCATGTGGCTAAAACGTGTGGGGTTCCCAGAAACGAGCTCCAGGCATGGGTGAAATACCAACTTGCCTTGAGTTGGGGCAAGATTTTTGCCCCACCATCCAATCTTGATAACGTATTTCCCCAGTAATTCTCTTACAGACATAATCGAACACAGACCAAAGGACATTTGCAGGAGGATAATGATCACGGTGCTGACGTAACAACAAAAAGATTGGAAGCATCCTCAATGTCTATCAATAGACCAATGAGATCAAGGATGATCCATCCTCAGGATGATGACACAGAAGTCATTAAAAGGCCCTGGCTCTGTGTGTACCGACGGGATGGTAGCCAAGATGCACGGAAGCACGATGTGGACCAGGGGTTCCCTGTGCTCCCATTGGTGTGTATGTTTGCAGAGTGATCACGTGATGCAGCACAGGCCATCTCTAGAAGGAGCCTCTGGGACACAAACTGCGAGGATGGGTTGGGGGGATACTGATTTTCACTGCATATGTCTTTTTAAACTGATTTTTAAAAATGGATACAGTACTTTAAAAAAAGATTTATTTATTTTTAGAGGAAAAGAGAGGCGAGGAGCAGAGGGAATGGGACAGAGAGCATCCTCAAGCAGATGTCCCACTGAGCATGGAGCCCAACATGGGGCTGGATACCATGACCCTGAGATCATGACTCGAGCCAAAATCAAGAATCGGATGCTTAACTGACTGAGCCCCCCAGGCGCCCCTGGATGCAGTATTTTTAAGCAAAACAAAAATGAGTATTTTTATAGTGATCTGCAATGACAAGGAGAAATGCTCAGGACATAATATTAAGTAAAATTAAAACTTGGGATTTTAAAGACTGCATGATCCTCATCACAGAAGAAAACGTGCAGAAAAAGGTAGCAAACAAATGCACCAGGGCATCAATGATGGTGACACAGATTTTGGTTTTTGTCTTCAGCTACTGTGAATTCAGCACCAAGGAGGTGCCACGTCTCCTCACTCAATCCTCCCCTCAAGCAGGCACCACTATCATCCCCCTTTCACTGAAAAGGAAAACCAAGGGCTCCCTAGTCCCAACTCATGGCCCAGCACACGGCAGGGGCTCAATGGCATTTGTCGAGTAAACATCTATGTCCCGAGGCAGCCTGGGAGGTGGGCTAGCAGAACCTTGGACCGGGCCAGGCAGAGCTGGGTTCAAATCCCAGCTCCCCACTCTCTGTGACTCTGGGTAAGTCATTTCCCACTCTGGGTCTCAGAACCTCCCTCCTGAGGGTCACAGGATCGAGCCCTGTGTTGGGCTCCACACTCAGAGTGGAGTTTGCTTAAGACTCTCTCTCCCTCTCCGTCTGCCCCTCACTGCCCCCTTCTCTAAAATAAATAAATCTTAAAAAAAAAAAAAAAAAAAGAGCCTTCCTCTTGGTAAAATGGGGATAACCTGCTCACTTCTGGGGTGGCCATAAGGGTCCACTGAGACTGGATACAGGCGACCTCCACATGCTGGGCACGGAGTAGGTGCTCAGAGTGGTTTCCCCTCCCAGCACTCTTCCTCCCCCTCCCCACCCTGTCCGAGAACAAGGGGGAACTTGGACATTCTGCGATTTCCTCCAGCACCTCAGGACCAGCAGAGGCAAGCAAGGTCACTCGCTGTCCATCACTTAAATAGTCAGGGGAGGGTAGGTGATAAATAATTCAGCCTTGGGTTAACTCAATGCAAAGGCCATTTTATCTCGCCCGGACAGTCTAACAGGAGCCACCGCTGATTAATTATGAAGTGGGAGGGGTTCATGAGGCTGCTCAGTGATCTCTGCTTTCGGGAAAAAGCTGTGGCAAGTTAGGGAGGTGGCAAAGACTGCCTTCCACCCAACTGCACAGACGTAAGTGTGCATGTGTGCATGTGATCCCCCCACTACAAGAGATTTTGAATTCACTACCCTGGAAATTGAGCTTTCTCCTGTAAGGGCCTTGCCTCAGTTTACCCAGGAGGACATGTCCCTCTAGCCTCATTCCCTACCCCTGCAGCCAAAGTCATTCACCCTGGAGCATCTTCTCGGTGCTCTACTTTTTCTGTGAATGGTCATAGCTGACCTCCAGAGGGGCACCCAAAGTGCTTTGGTAGAGCACCCGGTGACTACCTATGCACCACTTTTGTGGCCACATCACCACATATCAGTAGGGTTGGGGGACTCCCACAGCCCTGCCTGCCGCGCATTCACTCCCTCGCCCATTCTCCTTCTAAGAACTACCTCCTCTTCATTCTGATCATCTGGGGCTGACCCACCCCATCCAGACCTCAGGTGTGGCCATGTGCCCCAGGCTAGGCCACTCTGAGTGATGCTCTCAGAGGGGACGTGTGACCCCAGCTGGGCCAATGAGCATCAGAGTTGGGATTTCTATGAGAATCCCAGGGAAGGAGAAGCCCTCCTCCACGGGGATTGCCCAACTGCCAGGAGCCGCTGGTGGCCTTCACTGCCACCGTCTGGGGAAGCCCATCTGGGGCTGGAGCCACCACAGAAGAAAGTAGAGCTGAAGGGTGGGAGATCATAGATGATTTTTCATTTTTTATGATGAAAAAATTTTTTTGGGGGGGACACCTGGGTGGCTCAGTGGTTGAGTGTCTGCCTTCGGTTCAGGTCGTGATCCTGAGGTCCTGGGATCAAGTCCCACATCGGGCTCCCTATGGAAAGCCTGCTTCTCCCTATGCCTGCGTCTCTGCCTCTCTCCGTGTCTCTCATGAATAAATAAATAAAGTCTTAATCAAAAAAATTTTTTTTGGTTTTAGGATCAACATGTTTGCCTACTGCCTAAAGGCTCAGAATTGGGAGGGGAGCCTAGACTGTCATGAACTCCTCTCTCTGCCCACCTGGTCCCCTCAGAGCCAGCCTCTGCACCTTGGACTGCAGCCCACAGGGTGGCCCTCTAGGCCCCTGGATGCTGGAGCCTCTGCTGACCCCTCCGACACCACTCCTGACCGCACTCTGATCTGACACGAGCAATCACAGCCATACCATTTTGCCACTTCGTGGAACTCTTCCTGCACCTGGCCTCTGGGGGGCCTCCTTCCCAGTCTCCCACCCCAGCCTCCAGCCCCCTGGCCATTCCTCCCCAGTCTCCTGTGTGGACTCCTCCCCATCTTCCCGACCCCCACGGCTGGAGAGGCCCAGGGCTTGGCCCCTTCTCCATCCACTCGAGCCCCGACGGTCTCCAGTCCAGTGGCTGCCAACCCCACTCCTACCCTGACAACTCCCAAATGCACATCTCCCTCCTGGACCTGCACCCTCAACTCTAGATTCTTCCTTACTCCAGGTGTACCCCCTATCCCTCCACACAGTTCTCAGTTTCAAACTCAGGACACCCGAAACCAGCCCTCTGACCTCCTCCCCCAGGCTTGCCCCTTCTACCACCTTGCTCATCTGTTTCAGCATCTTCATCCTTCCTGTTGCCCAGACCAAAACCTGGAGGCATCCTCGTTGGTGCCCTCTCTCAATGTCCCGCCAAGCAGCAAATCCTGTTGGCTCTACCTAGAAATGTGTCCAGAATGCACTCATTCTCCCTCTGGACCTCTGCGCCTACCCTGGTCCAGCACCATCCTCTCTTGCCTGGATATTGCAGTGGCCTTGTCTCTGGTCTCCCTGCCTCCACTTCTCCGTCTACAGCCGATTCTCAGTAATGTAGCCAGAATGATCCCTCTAAAGCAGATGGCAGGCCATGTTGCTCCTCTGTTCAGAGCTCTCAAAGAATTCCTTTCTCAGAGTAAAAGCCAAAGTCCTCCCCAAAGCTCACAGGGCCCTGCCTGGTCTGCCACCTGCTGTCTCTCTACCACATCACCCTCATCCCCACCTCAGGACCTTTGCACTTGCTGTACCCCCTGCTCAGATGTCCTCATCCTATGTATCTATATGGCTCCCCACTCTGTCCCTTTCCAGGCCTTCCTTGACCACCCTATATAAAGTAGCCCTTCCCCATTCTCCTCTGCTATTCTTTCCCCTTCTTTATCGATTCTTTTTGCAACTTGACTATATTTTATATGCTTACTTGTTTATCAATGGTCTTCTCCCAGAATATCAGCTCCGTAAGAGCAGGGATCTTTGGTCTGCTCACTGCTCTTTATCCCCAGGTTCTAGAATGGTGCCCAGCACACAGTGGGCCCTCGCTAAGTATTTGTTGAACATGTCTCCTGAGCTCAAGTTATCTCTGGGCATGGTTACAGGCTTTATATCATCCCTTCCTCTCTTCCTTGTCACAATGCCTTGAGGAAGGGACTGCTGTCTTCATTTCACTGTTGAGTAAACTGAGGCACCAAGAATTTAAGTGACTAGTTTGCCAGGGAGTGGCACAGTCAAGATTCAAAGGCAGGCAGGTTGATCACAGAGCTTGCGCCTGCCTGAAACTATGGGGCTACTATCTTGCTCCTGTTCTTAAGACTCAAGCTCTCGAAGTGTCTCCCCACCTGCCTGAATTCTGCACGTTGCCAACGACTCACAGTCAGAGGATGTCCTGTCCCCAAGTCGTGCTCAGTTCTCCCAGCCCCGCCAAAAGTTGTTCCCTAGACTTTCTGCCACTCAAGCCCCCAAGCCAGCATCCAGTTCTGCTGACAGAGGTCATTCTGCAATGGATTCTGGGGGCAGATTAGAACTCCAAGTCTCTGCCCATAAATATGTTATTAGGCACTAATGGGGCTCCACCTGCTGATTAAACCCAGCCCTTGCCCCTTGCCAGCCTTTGCCTGCAAGGACAGTTAATGGCTCTGAGAGAAAACTAAAAATAAGCTGCAAGTCGATGGGAAGGGAAGTACCCAGAAACGTCAGTCTGTGCAGCTGTCACTGCTGGGGAGGGGCCAAGAGAAGGGGTGGGACTCTGGGGTCCAGGAATGGACAGGAACCAGGTCTCGAGAAGCCGCATCCTGCATCGTGAGTCCCCTTTCTCTCACTCCGATATCCGGTCCATTACCACATCCATTGGCCTGTCTTCTCTGTTTCTAGAATCCATCTACTTCCCCATCACCTCCATGGCCAGCACCTGGTCTTACCACCACTGTCTCCTCATTGGCATCCCTGCTTCTGCCTTTGCTCCTCAGATCCTGTCCCTCCTCTGCTTAGAACCCTCCCAGGGCTCCCACCTCACCCAGAGAAGAATCCCAAGTCCTTACTTACTGGGACCCACATGCTCCCCACGATCTCCTCCCTTGCTCCCAGCCCCTTGCCCCTTACTCTGCTTCAGCCACACTCAACTCCCTGCTATTGCTCAAACACTGGGTACGATACAACCTCAGGGCCTTTCCACACCAGAAGGCTCTATTCCCACATTCCCACCAAGCTCCCAACTTCAGCTCTTTCTTATCAGCCAAATATCTCCTCAGAGAAGCCTCCCCAACCACCTTGGCTCCAGTGGACCTCTAGGATCTATTTGTGACTCTATTTTACATCCTGCATATCCACATTTAAATCAGCCTGTATGTGTTTCTGTGACTGTCTGCCCCCTCCCCCTCCCCCTCCCCATAGCCAGCTAAAACACAAGCAACAAAAGCAGGTCTTTGAGGCCTATGGTAAGTTCTCAAAGGAACTTTTAAATAATTCTTCAAAATGACTGTTCTGCATACTTCAAAAATGTCAAGGTCATGAAAAACAATGAGAGGCACAGAAGCTGCTCCATATTAAAGAAAACCCAAAAGACAGAATGACTGAATGTACCGTGTGATCCTGGACTGATGTCGGACCAAGCCGAGCCATAAAGGACATTACTGGGACAATTGGCAAGACTGAAATAGGGACTGCCGATTACAGGCTGATCCTGCATCTAGGTTAATTGTCCTGAATGTAATCATTGTCCTGTGTCGCAGAAGGGAAAATTCTTGCTCCTAGGAACTTACACTCAAGTAATTAGGGTTAAAGAGCCATGATGTCTGCAACTTATTTGCAAATGATTCAGTAAAATAATCATAGGACAGAGAGAAGAGGAGGAGGGAGAGAGAGAAAGCACATGTGGTCAAATGTTCAAAACTGGGAAATCAAGTTGAGGTCTATATACATGTTTGTTAAACTATTCACACAGCTCTTAAGTTTGACATTTTTCCAAATTAAAAGAAAATGAATACTGAATAAGCGATCCTTTTGATGATAACGGTCTGACAGTTTGGAAAGTCAGGGAACCGGGCATACAGCTGGGTCTCTATGTTCACATACCCACCCCCATGCTCATGTGGACCAACGCTCACAAATGCACATACGCACACATGCACACTCATACGCACAGACGTGGGTGTGCCCGACAGCACACACAGGCAGACACGCATGCACTCACATGCACAACCACACCTGTGGACCCCCATCCGGTCATGCACCCATGCCCACCTGTGTGGCCCAGAGCTGCAGCACTAGAGCCCGGGCCTGCATGTCTGCCGAGACGCCCATCTCCTCCAGGTACAGCAGGTAACTCTCCAGCCAGTTGCTCCGGTGGGCCCGTGTAGCCAGCCTGGCTGGTGACAACAGCTTCCACAAGCGACCTTTGACTCTGCACGCTTGGTCCTTATCCCCTACAGGGGCAGAGCACAGACGGTGGGAGTTATGGGGCCACCCTCAAGTCAGGGCCTCCCAGCCCTATGTCCCCTAAGGCCAACGGTCTTCCAGGAGTCACTCCTGGGGGCAGGGAAAGAGGCTCTGGGGAAGGTCTTTAAATGCTGACCTGTTACCACCTGTCTCTCCCCCAGTGGACAGGAGTGAGCAACGCTGTCTGTTTTATTTTGCTCTGTGTCTCCAGCACCTGGCCCACAGTCTATACTCAATCAGTATGCCTTCAGTGAATGGTGTTTCTTACACAGTAGGGGAAGGAATACAAGACACTGAGCAGCATCCTCTCTTCCTCTCTTCAAATCCCAAGCGATGCCAGCCCGAGCATGCATGTGGAGACCCTATGAGCAGACTTAGCACAGCTGCATTCAGGAGACACTGGGAAATAACCTAACAGACACCAAGAAGGGACAGATGGATCTAGGGGTTTCACACTGACTACCAGGGAAGGCAGGGAAAGTAAATGAGGGAGGAGGGCCAAGAAGGGGCCATGGGGAAAGGGTGGGGTGGCCTCTTCTCAGCCCCGTGGACCTCGATAGAGCACCTTGGCCCAGCATGGCCAGAGAAACTGAGTTTTCAGAAGAAGATGAAAATCCAGATGTTCATGCAGAATCTTCCCATGTCTTCTAAGGTTAGTATCTGAGCAAGAAACGTTAATCACTGTGCAGGCCACAAATGCATCTCTAAGGCCAGCTTCGGCCTATGGATCACCCGTTGACAGTCACCGTGAAATAAACAGTGGTGTGTCACTGCTCTGGAGCACCATGCACTGGTGGAAACTGATGCACGGATCCAGATGAGCCCACGAGAGCAGACCATTGAGCATGTGAAGCCAGATGCTTATTATTTATACACCGTGTTAATGCTACAAAATGATGGTGTATTTACAAACGTATGTGCAAATAAAAGACTTGGTTCTTTCGAAATCACCCCTTGGAAAAGTGGATGTTGCTTTGGGTTGTTACAAAATTCTCAAGTACTAGAAACTCTCTCGTTGGCTTTTTTGAATCACAAAGCAGTGTTTCAGGAAGACCCATCCACCCAATGTTTCTAAACTGGGCTGCATATTACAGAGCATTTGAAAGAGTGGGAAATATTGGCTAAACTTATATTAAAATATACACACATTTTAAGCATCTTAGTTACAGTTTCAAATAATATGCTCTATAAGCTTTTCTTTAACCTCTAGACCTTTTCAGGTGATATACTTCTTAATTTAAAGCAATGAACCCAACTGTTCATCAAATACATTATCTTCCTATGTTTCTGAACTTTGGGGAAACTGGAGAATCACCCAGGAGCTTTGAAACTGTGGATGCCCAGGTCCCACCACAGACCAATCTTGCAAGAATGGGGGGGGGGGGGGTTGGGCACATGGAGGGTTTCAACAGGTGAGTGGAAGGTATCGGAAGTGTTGAAGCAACCCCAGCCGCTGCTCATTCTGGATGCTTATCGGGATTATCTGATGAAATAGCTAAAGGAAACAGAGAAATTGAACACAGATTTGGAAATGACTGGCATTCTTTGAGGTCTGACAGCACAGCTATAAACCTTGAATATCACTGTCAACAAAGCTTGTAAGCATGACTTTAAAAAGCAATGCAGTATGAAGATAATCATCAGAATGAGGGAAAATATTTGCAAATCATAGATCTGATAAGGGTCTAGTATCCAAAATATATAAAGAACTCTAATGATTCAACAACAACAAAGCCTACCCCACCTCTCAACTCCTCAGTTTTCACACCTGTAAACACACAAGGGGTCATGTAGGAATTGAATGTGTTAACCTATAAAGCACAAAGAGTGATGCTGGACATAGGCCTAATAAACACTAGTTATCTTATTAAAGCCAATGAATGTTAGCAAACTGTTAGTCCATGGAGAATATATGCATGTACTGTTTCTATAATCAGAAAATGATAATAATAATTTGTGAAATAAAGGACACGAGTTTGCAGCCAGGGAGACCCAGGTAGAAATCCTAGCTCTGCACCTTCCTAGAAAGATGATCTTGTGCAAATAATTTGGATCTCTGAGTCTCAGTTTCCCCATCTATAAAATGAAGGCAACCTAGCTCATTAGGAGGATATAAAAACACAGAACACACTTGGTACTGGAAGGGGCTTGGTAAGTTATGCTTGTTCTGCTCTTGCCATTATTATAAGACATTATCGGCCCCAGTGTAATGACTCAGTGTTGTCAATCAGAACTGCCAGGACTGTGTAACTAGTAAATGGCACCGCAGTTTCAAATCCCAGCCCTCCCACGCTGTGTGGCCTTGGCTGAAGCCCTGTCTACCTCTGGGCCTCAGTCTCCCCATCTGTAAAACAAGGAGCCCAGACTTGAGTACCTCTCAAGTTTTTCTTCAGAAGCCCATCTGTTCCCTAGGAACCTGGGGGCACAGTCTAGGGAGGGACATATCTTTAAAGTCTTGTGTTTTCCCTTTAAGATGTATTAGGTTTTTGCATTAGACTCTGTGATTCTTTAACATAAGAATGCCTTTCTACCCTAAACAATATTCAGAGAAAATATACCTATACCCCTCCCAAATAATCCAGTAAAACAAACGTTCCAGAATATTTAGCTTAGGGCTCTATTTAACTGCCCCCAATTCCCTTCTGTATGAGAAGTACCAGACTCCGTGACCTAAGGGTTCCCCAAAGGGCCAATATTCTTTTAAAATATGTTTCCACCAGGCGCCCGGGTGGCTCAGCAGGTTAGCACCGCCTTCAGCATAGGGCCTGATCCTGGAGACACGGGATTGAGTCCCACATCAGGCTCCCTGCATGGAGCCTGCTTCTCCCTCTGCCTGTGTCTCTGCCTCTCTCTCTCTCTCTCTCTCTGTGTGTGTGTCTCTCTCATGAATAAATCAATAAAATATTTTTAAAAATTATGTTTCTATCTTTAATAGTGGAGGAGGAATAATGCACACACACACACAAAAAAAATAAGAAAGCAACTCTAAGAGTTCAAATGGGCATCTTCATCCCATCTCAGCCTCTTCAGAAGCAAAAATCTATACATGTTCCTACATTCTTAAAAAAAATAGATGTTAACTAAACTATTTTGGTGCTCATTTCACAATATATATAAGTCATTATGCTGTATCCCTTAAACGTATACTGTGTCATGTGTAGCCCAATAAAACTGGAAAAAATTAAAATAAAATACCCCACAATATACCACTCTTCTGCACCATTTTCATAAGACATTTCATCCTATAGCAGTTTATCCCGTTCCGCTTTATGGTTGCACAGTTTGCCTTTATGTGAATGCATAATTTATTCCATCAGTCCCTACTGGTGAACATTTAGGCTGTCTGCAGCACTTGAGGTTATGAATATCTTTGTGCATCGCTAGACACGTGCAAGCATTGCTGTAGGATAATTCCCAGTAGCGGAAGTTCAGGATCAAAGGAACCGGCATTTCTGTTTTTATGGGTTCTGTTATATCGCTCTTCCAAAGAGGCGGCACTCTCACTAGCCCAAAAAAGTCTGGGGGTGGCTTCGTCCGCCAGCCTCCAGCCAAAGATGAGAAACCTTCCCCGACACTGCCACCTGCTGCCCATACCGGGAAATGCAGCCTTCCTCTACCCAGCCCAGGGCCGCTCCCTGAATGACCCAGGGTCCTTGGGAGGGTCTGTGCAGAGGAAGGGGCCACAGAGAAACCACTCTTTCTTGAAGAAGCAACTGGTGCTGGGATGTGTCAGATGCCTTGTCAGGTGCTTTAAACACAGGATTTTGCAATCAGACCAAGTTTTCATTTTGCTGGGCCTGCCACCTACCAACTGTGCGTCCTTGACAAATGACTTCACCTCTCTGAGCCTGTTTCCTTACTTGCAAAACGGGTCTAATAATGCCAACCTTCTAGCCCTTGGTAGCAGGATTCAATAAGACAAGGACCTGTCTCTAAAAGGATTAAGAGGCAACTCACAGAGAGGAAAAGCAAACAGCTGGTGAAACACCAAGAGCTGTTTTATCACAGTGGTTAGGGTACTGCCCATAAAGCCAGATGCCTTTTTTTTTTGTCCATCAGATTGGCAAGGTTTTAAAGGCTGATAACTGCTTGTTGACAAGGTTGTGGGGAAATGCAAATTAAAACAACAAGTTATCCGCCTCTGCCCATCAGATTGGCAAACAAACAGAAAGGCTGATAACATCTGGTGGGGAATGAGCAAACTCCCGCCCTTCAGGCAGGCGTATGAATTGCTCCATGGTTTTGGAAATGATGTGGAAGCCCCTAACAAGAATTTTAATGTGTATGCCCTTTGACTTTGCAAACCCACTTCCAGGAAACTGTCAGAGAGGAATAAAATCACCAGATGGTAGAAAAGATACAAGTACAATGAAATAGTATAATAGACACACACACACACACACACACACACACACACGAGGAAACAATTATAGATATCCACTGGAGGGGGATGACTGCTTAGACGCTGGCAAGCAAGAGCTCCAAAGATGTTTCAATTCTTCTGTGTATTGATTTTATATCCTTCTACTTTGCTAGAGTCTTTTTTGCTTGAGTTAGCTTTATCATGGGGGGGAAAACTGGGGTTTTCCCAGCATAGCAGCAGATCTTTGGCAAACAGGGAGAGTTTTACATCTTCTCGACCGATTCTTATCCCAGTAATTGATTTCTCTTATCTAATTGCATTGGCTAACACTGCTAGAAGACAATTGTACTGACGGAGAAGAATACACAGCTATAATGTTAGGTCAAAAAAAAATCAAGTTGCAGATAATAGACATAATCCTTTCTAAAGTACACATAGTGACACTCGAGATATGTATATTTGTCTCTATCTGTAAAACACAGTATTCCTACAAAACTGTGAAGGGATATATACCATCATGTTAACACTGGTTTCCACAGGAAATTGGGCTTGGAAGAGTATTATTACTCTTACTGTCTATATCTTTGAATTGTTAACCACAAGAGTGTTTTTCTTTAAAAAAAAAAAAAAAGATTTTATTTATTTGAGAGAGAGAGCACAAACAAGGAAGGGGGAGAGAGAGAAGCAGAGTCCCCAGTGAGCAGGGAGCCTGATGCAGGGCTCTATCCCAGGACTCTGGGATCATGACCTGAGCTGAAGGCAGACAGTTAACCACCTGAGCCACCCAGGTGTCCCAAGAATGTTTCTTAATTTAAACAATCTAATACGTTATAGTTTTTTAAAAATACATAAATGAAATGGGTGACGAGTTGCTGAATGAAACCAAACTTAACCTAGTGTCTGGCTATAGAAAGTGCTCAACAGAAAAGGGTTTTTTTTCTCATTACCTCATTCATTCCTAAGAGTCACCCTGTAGGAAGATCCTATTGTTCTCCCCATTTTACAGATGACATGACTGAGGCACAGGGACACTAGATAGGATCCAGTAAACCACCTTAAGCCATCTGAGCTGAGTCTGTCCTAATCACAGTCTGTCTCTAACTGCCCCTCCAGAGAAAGGGCCTGGGGCAAAAAGAAGTAACTTGCCCAAAGTCTTCAGCCCAGAAGCCCCACAGTGGGACTTGAATCTAGGTTTTGCTGCAAGTGTCTGAATCCAGGACACACATTATTTTTAAAGCTTCCTGCAACATTTGTCATACATGGAATTTCCTGGCCTCCCTGGAGACTCGGATTCAACTAGACCAGGATGGGGCTTGGGGGCTTTTTTTTTTTTTTTGTAAATATTTTATTTTATTCATGAGAGACACACAGAGAGAGAGGCAGAGGCACAGGCAGAGGGAGAAGCAGGCTCCATGCAGGGAGCCCGATGTGGGACTCAATCCCAGGTCTCTAGGATCATGACCTGGGCCAAAGGCGGCGCTAAACCACTGAGCCAACCAGGCTGCCCGTGGGGGGCTTGTATCATTAACAAGGGTCCCAAAGGATTCTTCTCACTAGGGAAGTTTGAGACACAGTAGCCAGAAATCAGTGTGGCCCAATGGATCCCATGGCCCCATGCTCTGAATCCTGCAACAATCTCTTTACCAATACTGAGTCCCACTCTGTAGCCACAAAAATAAATGGGGTGGGGATGCCTGGGTGGCTCAGCAGTTGAGTGTCTGCCTTCGGCTCAGAGCATGATCCCAGAGTCCAGGGATCGAGTCCCACATCAGGCTCCCCTTGGAGAGCCTGCTTCTCCCTCTGTCTGTGTCTCTGCCTCTCTCTCTCTCTGTCTCTCATGAGTAAATAAATAAAATCCTTTTTAAAAAGTTTTTAAAATGGAGTGGATTTTCACAAACCCAAGTGGATATACTCTAGATATGGGGTTCCATGAACATGCCAAGGGGCAGAACAATTCCTTCAGTGTGCAAGATCAATGTCATAAGAGCAGAGGGCTGATAACTAAGAGAAAGGAGGACATGTGTGCCACAAAAGACACGGACAAGAACAGCCTAATTCACAATAGCTCCAAACTGGGAATGACCCAGACATCCATCAACCAGGGGACAGATAAACAAATTATGGTACATCACTCTAACAAAATGCTATGCCACAACAAAAACAGACTACTAATACATATGGCAACCTAGCCGAAGTTGACAGACAAGAAGCTGAATGACAGAAGCCAGACACAGAAGGGCACACTCTGTATGATTCTATTTATGGGAAGTTGAAGAAAGGTAAACTAATCTGAGGTGAAAGGAATCTGTACAGTGGCTCCCTCTGTCAGGTGGATATTGACTGGGAAAAGACCTGAAGCATTTAGATTTACCTCTCAGCTATGCACTTAGGACCTGTGTGCTTTTCTGATAAAAATTATACCTCAGGAAAAAAAAAGTAATAAAAATCTTTAAAAATAGAAGAAAAATAACACACAATAAGGTCTGCAGGCCCTACTGCAGATGTGCCATACCCACCAGGAACCCCAGCTCTGGCCCGAGCCCTGCCCCTGACCAGTGACAGGGATCTCACTGCTTCCCAGGGCAAGAGAACATCCTCCATCCTAGGTTGTCTGTGATCCTTCAGCTGGAGTATGGGCTTCCCCTCTGAGTCCCTCTGTCTGACCCACCACCCATTATGGCCCCCATGGTGCTTACCTGCTGACAGGGAGCCACGTGCCAGTTTGGGGAGAAGCAGGTCTAGCTGGCGGAAGGTATGGAAGACATCAGCTGAGTGGGCACGGTCCTGGGCCTGGCTCTCGTGGGTACGTGGCAGAGCTTCCACTCCATACAGAGTCAGGTAGCCAGCTCTGCAGGTGGCAAACAGTGGGTCAGGGACTCCTTCTTGGATGCTCCTGGAGAAACTCTCCCAGAGCAGCCGAGGCAGGGCCTCAAGCCCTCAGGGAGTGGCCCTTCTTGGGTGGACACAGAAAACAGTCCATAGAGGTAAGTAAACATATCAGCTGGTGCTCAGGGATGCACACAAACAAAGCTGGCTGGAATGCAGGGTGTGGGAGTGGGCATGGGAGGGATGAAAGGTAGGGAGGAGCTCAGAGTACAAAGAGCAGAGAGAAGGGGCTCAGGGCAAGATCCTGAGCCAGGAAGGAGATGCAGTGTTGAAGAGCTGCAAGGAGGCTGGTGAGGCCAGAACAGAGTGGCTGAGGGGACAGCAGGGCAAGATGAAGGCACCAATCAGGAAAAGAGGCTACTGCTCCTGGAGAGGGAGTCAGGGCAGGCTCCCTGGAGGAGGCAGGGTCTGAGCTGAGCAGGGAGAAGGGGAAAAGGAAGGGGTGCAGGCTGAGGGCATGACCTGGGCACAGGCTCAGAGCCAACGAGGCAAGCGTGGTCTGGTCAGAGAGCTGCCAGGTGTTGCTGGTCCAGGCACTGGAGCTGGAATGTGAGGGGACAGGACGGGAGCAGCCAGGGGGTTGGCAGGGCCAGTCACAGAGGGCACGGAAGGGGGCTGGGTGGCAATGTGGAGAAGGTGGGGCTGAGCCTGAAGGGCCCTGAGGGGTCTGAGCAGCGAGGACAGGGCCTGGCATCCTGGCATCCTGGACAAAGGAGGAAACACACGAGAAGAATGAGCCCTCCTACCCGCGTGCGCACACACGCACACACGCGATACCCACAGGAATGCTCTTAACGAAAATGTTTTCACCACCAGCCACTTGAAAATGCTCCAAAAGCCCAGCCCCTCTGGACTCAGTCCTGGGAGAAAAACCACAAGCTTTCACTCTTTCCATGTGGTGGGAGGGACTGGACCTCAGCAGAGATACCAACAGAGCCCTGATCCATCCCCCATCAGCTTCTCCTCGTTCCTGCATCTCCCAGGAGGACTTTCCAGAGGAGGAGCAGGTGGAAGGGGTGGGTGGGGGGGGCGAGAGCCAAGAGAGGCCTGTCTAGTCCCACTCCATCCCTCATCTGCGCAGGGCAGGCTCCTGGCACATCTTCAACCAATGTTCGATGGAGGGATAGATGGAGGGATAGATGGAGGGAGATGATGGAGGGAAATGATGGAGGGAGATGATGGAGGGAAATGATGGAGGGAGATGATGGAGGGATAGATGATGGAGGGAGAGATGAGGGAGGGAGAGGTAGAGGGAGAGATGGAGGGATAGAGGGATGCATGATCGAGGGAGAGATGGGAGAGATGATGGAGGCAGAGGTGGAAGGAGAGATGACAGAAGGATAGATGGAGGGATAGATGATGGAGCGATAGACAATGGAAGGGTAGACAATGGAGGGGTAGACGATGGAGGGGTAGACGATGGAGGGATAGGAGAGTGTATGGCCGGCTGGCTGGGAGAGAGGAAGGGTGGGCAGATGGATTGATGGTTTGACTTGGGAGAAACTATAGGGTGCTCATGATTTTGAGCACAGTCACCCAGTCTCCTACTGTCTCATGTGTCCCTGCATCCTTCCCTCACCCAGCCTGGCTTCCACATCCCAGAGATGGAGAGCTCACGACCTGCTCACCTCACTGCATGGACACAGCAACCCTTCCTTTGAACAGCTGAACCTCCCGGGGTCATACCCAGGCCTCCTCATCGTCCATGTCCCCCGCCCCTCCAGTCACACCAGGTCCCGGGGGCCCGTTCTCCACACCAGGGACCCCAGGTTCCTTACGGCAGAGTTGTAAAGGTGCAACCCATCCACTGGATTCAGTCCACCAACATGTTTTGTTTGGTCAATAAAGTTTTCCTATAAACAAACTGAATGACTGGGAAAACCACACAAAATCCGAACTCCCCTCCCCCATCTCATCTTGGAAAAGGAGAGAATCTGGTCCCCCGAGAGCCTGCAGTCCCACCTGGCAATCCTGGGCAGCTGTGAGCCACAGTTGCCCCCTTATCTAGGAACCAGCCGCATCAGCTGGGCCTGTGTTCTCTGGTCCCACTGGCACCAGGGTTTTCCTTAAAGCAGAGAACCATTTCCTTGTATATATATTTCTACCAAAATAAGCAAAGAAAAATAAGCCATTAAAAAAAACAATAAAACCCAACAAGGCCATAAGTTTCACGCTGTGGCACCTGCATATCAAAGTGATGTAAAACAGGGCAGAAGACAGAATAAATCACCAACACCACATGACCTATAGGTGGTGCTAGGAGCCAGGAAGAAAAATAAAGGTGGCACAGAGCTGGGTAAAGAGAGGGGGCTATCCTGTTAAACGAGGTGTTGGGAGAGGCCTCTGGGGGGTGCCTGGATGGCTCAGTAGCTTAAGCATCTGCCTTGGGCCCAGGTCATGATCCTGGGGTCCTGGGACTGAGCCCCACATAGGGTTCTCTGCTCAGTGGGGACCCTGCTTCCCCTCTGCCTGCAGCTCCCCCGCTTATGCTCTCTAATAAATACATAAAATCTTAAAAAAAAAAAAAAAGGCTTCTCTAAGGAGGGGTATCACTTGACACATGAATGAAGTGAGGCGAGAGCCACGGAGACATGTAGGGAACAGCATTCTTGGGCAAGGGAACAGAATGCGTAAAGGCCTTGCGGGGAGTGTGCTAGGCTGGGGCAGATCATGCCGGATCCTGTAGCCAGGGTTAGAACTCTAGATGGGACTCTGAGTGAGGCAGAGGTGCCACAGGACAGGTTGGAAGGCTTAAAGGGTAGCATCTCATGGTTTGTGGCCACACAAACCTGCACCTTCCATCATCCAACTCGTTCATTCCCTTCCTATCTCAGGGGCTAGAAATGGAACTAAAAAGGCCCAAGTCCACCAGGCCAGGAAACAAGCTCCAGCCCAGGCCTCAGATCCTGAAGACACAAAGACCCATTTACAAGTGACACCCCCACCCTCACCCCGATGTACACACGCTGCTGTTACCATGGCTGTAAACTGACTCGGCTGCCACCACATTGTCCCCACTCCTTCCGATACCACAGCCTCCTCTCTGACTTCTTTCCTCACACAAGGACGTAGGGTGATTGGAACGAGAGAAATGGGAGATGCCCTACTGTGACCTTACTGTGTGGTTTCAGCTGCTTCTCTCTGAACCTCAGTCTCCACCTCCCACAACGACAGGGTGGGCCAGGCCAGCATCACCCAGACAAATTACAGCCCTCGGGGGTGTTTGCACCTGGGTGACATGAGAAAAATGTGGACCACTTAACACATCAAGGGTCACGTTTGAAAGCGTAGGCTCTGTAGGGTGCCTGGGTGGTCCAGTCAGTTGGGCAACCGACTCTAGATTTCGGCTCAGGTCATGATCTCAGGATCATGGGATCAAGCCCAGCATCAGGCTTCATGCTGAGCATGGAGTCTCCTTGAGAATCTTTCTCTCCCTCTGACCCTCCCTCAGTTGCGCGCGCACGCTCTCTCAAATTGATCAATAAATAAAATCTTAAAAAAAAAAAATAGTGTAGACTCTACAGCCAGCCCCTCCATGACCCCAATGCTGGGCCTCTGGGCAAATGCCTGAAGCAGTCCAAGCCTCAGTTTCTTATCTGTTAAATCGGGTTTATAAAGTTCCAGCCTCTCAGAGCTGTTGTGAGGGTGAAATGCGTTCACACACATTGAGCCTACACGTGAGCACACAGGAAGGTGTCATAAACGTACCTGTGTCCCCTCTGTCAGTGAATGCCCATTGTTTATTCTGATACTGTGTCTCTAATTTTTTTTTAAAGCAGTTGAAATGGGCTTTGGTTTCTGAAATGCTGGTTAACGGCACCACCAGAAATCGGTGGGCTGTCCTGCCTGTTGTCTCCCGCCACCACTCCTGCCCCCATCAAATCCTCAGCAGGGCCTGTCAGCTCTGTCCTCCAGAGCTACCCCTTTGTTGCCATCTCCCTGTCACCTCCTGGCTCAGGCTCCTGTTCTCTCTCCCAAGCAACATCAACAGCCTCCTAACAAGCCCATCGTCTCTCTGGTCACCACCCCCTGCCCAAGGCTAGTCTCCATCCACAGCCAAAGAAGCTTTAGACCCAAGTTCAATCAGGTCACACCTCCTATTCAAACCCCTAGTATCCCTCATCTCACTTAGAATAATTTCTAAAGCCTTTTATGGCCTTGAGGCTCCATGAGGCCTGGTTTACGCCAACCGCTCTGACCTCATCTTAACCCCACCACCTGGGCTGGCTGCGCTCAGCCACGCTGGCCCTCCAGCCACTCTGCACCTGCTGGCTCCTTTGCCTACAATCCTGGCATGGTGGGCATTTGTAGCCAGCCCCCAACTCTGAGGCCGGGGCCTTTCCAGTCTGGTGAAAAGAGCCCCCGAGGTGCTATCACCCCATCTGCTCATCTCTGCGGCCATATCTGTCACTCTCTGGCATACTCATCTTCACTTATTGGTTTATCATCTGTCTCTCTGACTGGCGTCAGCTCTGTGAATCCCGGGTCATTCTCTTTCCCCTGCTGTGTGCCTGGTGCCAAGGACCACGTCTGCCACCGCCGAAGGGAGACACATTGGGTAGTGCAGTTTTTAATCTAAGTTTACAAGATCTGATAAAAACTTAACATCCTGGGTTGGTCTCCCAAACATTTTGTTTTCCTGGTCTGTGAGGTCCAAGGTTTGGAAACCACAGCACAAGACGGTCCCTGAAACCTGGTTCTGTTCCTCCATCTCCGGACAGCCGGCAAGGCCCCCTCTTCCTAACTTATGCCTCCTTTCCAGCTCCTCGATTAAGCCAGGTGAACACCTGGGGTCCCAGATACAAAAGGTCATCTTGCAGACTTTGCTCTGAGTGCCCCACTCACAAAGCCCTCCTGATTCCCGTGGCCACTCTCAATGGCTGACCCAGGTCCGGAGTACTGGGGACCACTCCAGGAGGTGGTGGGGGGGCCCAATGGCTCACCTAAGCAGGCAGCTGTAGGAGAAATCCAGGAGACTTATCTCATGCCAGCCACTGCCGGCTTCTGTGGTGTCACCCAGCAGGACAGTGCGGAGGTTGGCATACATGGAGTCCGTGAGTGCCTGGAGGTCCTTGTGGAGGAGAGTCCTGGGGCACGAACAAAGCAACAGTACAGCTTCCAAAGGGGAACATGCACACAGGAGCCCCCCCATCCCCAAACCTCAGGGTCCCAGGGCTCTAATTCTTCATTGGTGATGGGGGCCTGTGGACAGTTGGCATAAACATGATGGTATTTGTATTAGCATCATCAAAGGCAAATACAGCTGCTCTTTATTGCACCAAGCACCATGATCTCATTTCATCTTCTGACAACTGTAGGGATCACAGTTGTTATTATTATGGCACTCACTTTACAGAGAAATTCAGGGCCAGAGAAGAACATGACTTTCCTAAGGTCACACAGCCGGTAAGTGATACAGCTGGGATTGAAACCCTGGTCTGGGGACTGGGGACACCTGTGTGGCTCAGTGGTCAAGCATCTGCCTTTGGCTCAGATCATGATCCGGGGTCCTGGAATTGAGTCCTGCATTAGGTTCCCTGCAGGGAGCCTGCTTCTCCCTCTGGCTGTGTCTCTGCCTCTCTGCCTCTCTCATGAATAAATAAAATCTTGAAAAGAAAAGAAACAAAATGAAATCCTGGTCTGCCCAACTCCAGAGTCTGAATTCCCAACCATGACAGTCTGTTCCTCCTCGGGACACACAGCTCAGATAAGGAACTCACATATTTCTGGAAGAGGGAGAACTAGCAGGCTCTTTCTCCTTGAGATCCAAAGTTAGGGACACCTGTTTGGATAAAGCATCCCCTGACCAAGGACTGCTAAGACGACGTGACCCTGAGTGAATGTGACATGAGGAATAGAGTTGTCTGGGCTGGTGGCCTGGCCTCATCGTGTGTGTCTAGGAGCCTGAGGGGAGAAGTGGTCCAGGCACTGTGTGCAGGTGACGCAGGAAGCCCATCCATACTGCGCCTCCACACTACAGAGGCAACGCTGAGCCATGACTGAGCATGTGATTAGAAGCCAACAAAGGTGGGATCTTGTATCTGAGGTCAAGGCCCCTTTGTAGCAGGTGCAGGGAATCTAGAGCAGAAAACACTCTGCTGCAAGTGCAGTGTCCTGCAACAGAGCAGAACCCATATTCAACAGCGGCACCTGGTGGCAGCACCGAGAACAGTGCTAATGGGCCGATCCAGCTCTCTGTCACCCCCTGCTATTTAGGAACAGGGCAGACCCCTGTAGATTGAGAAAGTTCTTGCGTAAATCCAGAGGGAAAAGCCTCCAGAAGCGTTCCATGAACTCCCAGGAGATATAAGCATTAGGATGTTCAAGTTGGAACGTTGTTGGAGAAACACAGACACAGCCCATGTGAGATAATGTGTAAAAGGGCTTATCTCAGCGCCTGGCACGTCGTTAAATGCTCAAGAAATGGGAGCTGACATAGCGACTGACCCTGATCCAGCTGTTCCCCAGATTCCACTCCAAGCAGTAGCCCTCGACAGAGACAGCAGTCCTTAATGCCCATCTGGGACCCATGCCCAGGAGACCATGTGCTAGCTTACGAGAAATTCCCAGGAACTCTTCGGGCAGGTGCTGGTGGAAAGTGGATGCAGTGCACCAAGGATTCTTATTGCTAATGGGACCCGATGGTCTCCCTAGAATGCCAGATACTTGGGCTTAGAAATACTCCTAGCAGCCATCCTGCAAAGCCAAGGTCAGTTTGAGTGTTGCCTCTCATCAATGTTCACCTCATATTCTGACCTCTCCTCAGCTTTAGCAGCCCTACAAAAACCCAGTCTTCTAGATGCTCTTCCTACTCCAGGAGGCCACCCTTCCTGGAGACAGATTACTAATTATTACCATCAGGCTGCGTGAACTCCAGGAGTAGACCTAGAGTCTTATTTCCTCAGTACATCAGCTGGAGGAGACTGGGCTGTGGAGTCTGCAGACCTGGGTTCAAATCCCAGCTGTGATTTGAACTAGTGGTGGCCCATCGGTAAGTCACTTCACTTCCCTGAGTCTGTTTCCTCAACAGTAACCTAAGAACAAAAGTACCTACCTCATGAGGCAATTGCACAGATAGCGAAGTGCTCCTATCAAATACCCGGCATATTGGGACACCTGGGTGGCTCAGTGGTTAAGTGTCTGCCTTTGGCCCAGGGCATGATCCCGGAGTGCTGGGATCGAGTTCCACATCAGGTTCCCAGCATGGAGCCTGCTTCTCCCTCTGCCTGTGTCTCTACCTCTCTCTCTCTCTCTCTCTCTCTCTCATGAATAAATAAATAAAATCTTAAAAAAAAAATACCCGGCATATGGTAGGTGTCTTCAAATAGTGATGGGCATCATTCTGCACCCCCTGAATCTAGACGGTGACTAGTGCATAGTAGGTGCAGATGTAACAAATGCAGAGTGAATGTGCTCACACATCCTATTGTTCATATAGTTATTCCTTGTGTTTCAGGACCTACATCACTTCCTCACTGTGTGACCTAGGGCAAGTCACTGCTCTTCTCTGGGTCCCAGTGTCCTCATCCATAAAGTGGGGCTGTGAGTTATTTACCTTCCAGCATTATTGTGAGAACTAATGAGATCATAGAATATGGACTCAAAAATATTAATCACTCCATCCACCTCCCTTCCTTTTACATATGAGGAAACAGAGGCTCAGAGAGGGGAATGGACTTGCCCTCACACACAGCAAGGGAGGGTTGGAGCTCGGATTTGAATCCAGGTCTGGGTGACCCAAACCCTGGTCTCCTCCTCCTGGAATCAGATCTGTCTCCCAAAAGGAATGAGAATGAGAAGAGCCTTCCCTCAGCCCCATTCTTTCAGGCAGTTTCTTGTTTTGTTTTTGTTTGTCTTCTCGAAACAAAATGCCTTTACTGGACGTCTATGGTGGAGACAAGCTCTGGTCACACAACACCTGGGCTATGCGGGCCCCTCCCCAGCCCACATGCAGGCACCATCTGTAGCCACTCACGGTTTCATCTTGGCCTTTTCATCACTGGGGCTGTAATGTGGAAGCTGCACATCAAAAATCCTCTCCATGAGGAAGACAGCATAGGCATGGAAGTCCAGCTTGGAGTGAGGCTCCCACACCACCGCATCATAGGAATGCGGGTCCAGGAGGACAGTGACGTACCTGCCACCCACCAGCACCTGTGGGAAGGGATAGAGGGAAGAGATACTGTGAATGACAGCAGCTCTCAGTGGCTAGAGCCACAGGCACAGGCCCTGCCAGACATTTAGAGGACAGTCATCTCTCCCCCACCCCTTACGACCACCCTGTGAAGCAGGGACCATGACCATTTACAGCTGAAAACTGAGGCTTAGAGAAGGCACATAATATGCCCGAGATCACACCACTGAGACAGCAGAGCAGGGACTGGCATTCACTTCTCTGCCCCCAAGGTTGCGTTCTTCACCACATCACTCTTGGGCACCTCCCATTATTATCTTGGTTATTGCCATATCTCTGGTACCCAGGAAGGAGTCTGTCCACAGAAGGCAGCGGATGGATGCTGGTGCATCATGGGTGGGCCAATTGGAGAGATGGATGGATGGATGAATGGTGCTGTTGGGTTAATGCTAGTGGATGTGCCAGCAGTACCCACTTCTCTGGGAGGCTGAGCTCTGAATATAACCTGCTGCCCAAGAAGGGAAAGAAGCAGCACTGGAGAACTGTAATCCTAATCCTCTAATTCACAAAGGAAAGGCATCTTCCCTCAAATGCCTGGGGGGAGGAGGGTGGTCACACAATCCTAACCATGCCTTGGTCCTGTTTCCAACATGTGACCTGAGAGTCACGTTAATTAAACTCTCACAAAATACAGGCGATCAGGTCATGATCTCAGGGTTGTGAGATCAAGCCCCGCATTGGCTCCATGCTGGGTATGGAGCCTGCATAAGATTCTCTCTCTCCCTTTCTCTCTGCCCCACACCCCCCTCTAAAATAAATAAATAAATAGATACATCTTTAAAATACAAGCCAATATCCAAAAAAAAAAATGCTGCTAGACGTTGTTAGATGGATGGGTAAATGCAAGGATATCATCAGTGAAGGTATGTTGGATGGAAAGATGAATGGATGAGCAGCTAAAGGTTAGTTGGAAATTAAAAGTATGGAGGAATGTTGGGTACATGATGGTAGGATGCTAAGTGGATACTGGGTAAAAGGATTGAAGGATGAACGTTGGATGAGTGGAACTTGAGGGATACATGAAAGGTGGATGAAGGTGGTGGTTGTCTGGATGTTGAAGAGATGGATGGATGGATAGATGGATACACACACAAATAGATGCATGCAGAGTAGACTGTATGGATACTGAATGGATAGATAGCTGGATGTTAGGTGCATAGTGGCAGATGGATGGAAAGATGGGTAGATAAATGGAAGTTGGTAGAAATTGAACATATGGAGACACCTGGGTGGCTCAGTCAGTCAAGTGCCTGACTCTTGATCTTGGCTCAAGTCTTGGTCTCACAGTCGTGAATCTGAGCCCCTCACTGAGCTCCAAGCTGGGCATGGAGTCTACTTTAAAAAAAGATATCAGGGCACCTGGGTGGCTCAGACAGTTAAGTGGCTGCCTTCGGCTCAGGTCATGATTTTGGGATCCTGGGATAGAGTCCTGCATGGGACTCCCTACTCAGCAGGGAGTTTGCTTCTCCCTCTCACTCTTCCTTGGTACTCTCCCTCTCTCTCTCAAATAAATAAAATATTTTCAAAAAAAGATATTGAACATATGGATAAAAACTGGATGGATGTTAGGTACATGAATGGAAGGATGCTGGATAAATGTGAGTAGACAGATGAAAGGTTGGATGATGGACAAATGGATGGATAGACAGATGTTGGATAGGTATACAGAAAGATGGATCAGTGGAGAGATAGGGGTCTGATGGAAGTGGAATATATGAACGAATGTTCAGTGGATGAAAGGATGCTGCTTAGAAATCGGGTAGACTGGGCAGCCCAGGTGGCTCAGCAGTTTAGTGCCGCCTTCAGCCTAGGGCCTGATCCTGGAGACCTGAGATCGAGTCCCACATTGGGCTCCCTGCATGGAGCCTGCTTCTCCCTCTGCCTGTGTCTCTGCCTCTCTCTCTCTCTGTCTCTCATGAATAAATAAATAAACTCTTTAAAAAACTTAAAAGAAATTGGGTAGATAGGCAGAAGGATAAATGTTGGATGGATTGATGGATGGATGGATATTGGGTAGATGGAAGTTGAATGGACAGGTTAGTTGGATGGACATACAAGAACTGGACAGACATTGAACGACTCAATGTTGGGAAGATACTAAAGGGATAATGAAGGGATGAATGTTAGTTAAGCGTTGGCTGAACCAATGGATGGACAAATGGGCAGAAAGTTGGTAGGACCACTGGACAGGTGGGTTAGTGTATGGAAGGAGATAGGAGGAATCAGTGAAGCTAGGTATAACCGGCCCAGCTGCTCATCGTTTTCCCTCCCTAGAGGCACAGAAGGTACTTACAGTAAAGATATCACCATGCTTCTTTTTCATCCTTGTGAGGAAGCTGGCAGCATCTTTTCCAAACTCCAAGGCATGGCCCAACCAGGGGATACTGCCCAGGTCCAGGGGAGGCTCGCCAGGTCGCCTGCAGAAACCACAGTTATCACCACTTGATTAAGTAGGGGAAAAGAAAGAGTATAGGGCATGGGGTGTGATTTTAAGTAGAGAGGGCATTGCAGGCTTCCCCGAAATATTTGAGAAAGACCTAAAGGTGGTGAGGGAAGGAGCCACATAGATATCTGGAAGAAGAGCCTTCCAGGCAGAAGGAACAAGTGCAAAGGCCCCAGGGCTGGATCATGCCTGCTGTGTTCCAAGAACAGTTAAGGAGGCCAGTGTGGCTGGAGGGAGCAAGGAGAAACAGCAGGACCTGAAGCCAGACTGGTAACAGGCGCCAGACCATGCGGGGCCTCAGAGGCAGCTGTGAGGACTTTGGCCTTTCCCCTGAGGGAGGTGGGATCCACGGAAGAGTTTCAAGTAGCACAGGGACATGATTTGACTTAGGTTTTTTCTTTTGGCTGCTGAGTAGAGGTTGGATTACGGGGGGCCAAGAGCAGAAGCTGGGCGACCAGCAGACGTTGGTACATGTTAGGGAGTCCAGTTGACGTGGACACTTTCCGGTGGGTGGGAGAGCTTTCTAGAAGGCAATAGTACAAGGACACAGAGTTCTCTGCCTGAGCCAGCCTGGACAGGGCTTTGATCATTTCATGCTCCCTGTCACGCCCACAGAGAAAGGATGAGACTGGAGAGCACGGCTGAGTGGCAGGAGATAGCGGGAGGACTAGCCGCATTACTGACCTCTGGGGGAGGGACGTTAGCTAGGGAGAGCTCCATCACCATCACGAAATGGGCCTCACAACAGCGCAAGGCTGGTTGGTGCTCATGGTAGACCTCTTGGCAGTCCTTAAACCCTGACTAGGAGCAGTGTCCTCATCCTAGAATTATCAGAACCACAGGGATGCAGAGAGCTCCCTATCTGCTCAATGAGTGAGTCATCCCATCTCTGCTCACGGTGGAGTTATTCACTCGCTCGCCGAATATTAACTAGGAAGCAGGCACTGCTCTGCGTGCTGGAGGCACAGCAGTGAACAGGACAGGCAAGGCGCCCGACTTCATGGATCATGCCTGCTGTGATACCACTTCGCACCAAGATGGGCATCATCTAAAAAAAAAAAAAACCCAAGGAAAGTATCCACTGGCAAGGATGTGGAGAAACGGGCTCCTGCTGTATTTTTAGTGAGAATGTAAAAATGGGGCAGTTGTTTTGGAAACTAGCCTGGCAGTTCCTTGAAAGGTTAAACAGAGTTACTCTACGACCCAGCCATACACCCCAAAGCTCTGAAAGCATAAGCTCATATATAAACCTGTACCTATTGTTCATGGTGGCATCATGCACAGCAGCCAAAACACGGAGCCAACCCAAATGTCGGTCGACTGACTAATGGATACACAAGATAGGGTATGTGCATACCATGGAACGTTATTCAGCCATAAGGAGGAAAGAAATAATGATTCATACCACAGTGTGGAGAAACTTCAAAACCATCACTCTCAGTGAAAGGAGCCAGACACAAAAGGTCACATACTGGATGATCTATTTCTACAGAATGTCCAGAAAAGTCACTTCCATAGAGAAAGAAAATAGATTAGTGGTTGCCAGGGGTTGGGGGGAGGGGAGATGCAGAGTGATCGCTAATGGGGTAATGGGGATGGGATTTCTCTGGGGGATGATGAAAAATATCCTAGAGTTGGGCAGTGGTGATGGTGGTGCAGCTCTGTGAATATTCTAAAACCCACTGAGCTGTATACTTTATTTTTTTTATTTTTATTTTTTGAGCTGTATACTTTAAAAGGGTGGATGTTATAGTATGCAAATTATACATCAGTAAAGAAAGAATAAAGAAGGGTGATATGACACAGTGACAGGGGCTGGTTTAGAGAAGGGGTGAGGGAAGCCCCCCACCCCCCCGAAGCACCAGGTGAGCAAAGATCCATAGGATGAGAAGGGAGTGCTGTGGAAGAGAGAGAAAAGGATTTCAGGCAGTGGGAACAGCAAGTGCAAGGGCCCTGGGGTGTCAGCATGCCTGTGAGGCTTTCAAGACAGCAGGAGCTGGTGTAGCTAGAGTGGAGAGTGTGGGGGTGAGAGGCAGGACATGACCTGTGGCCAGGATCAGGCTTCCACGCGGAGTGCCATGGGAGCCTCTGGAGGGTAGGAAGTGGGAGCTGGGAAGCGATGCAGTTATGCATTTAAAAAGTCACAACAGAGACTACTGTGATCATCCAGGAGAGCAATAATGGAAGCGGAGGTGAGGCGAGCATCTGACTCCCCCACTTCCAGGACAAGGGGCTTTTTTCCCCCTAAGACACTTTTGGAGGTATGGGCAGGGTGAGAGCTTCCTCTCCTAGCTTTTGGTCCAGGCTGTTGCCAGAGCTCGCCAGTGAGCCAGGTGTTATTTCTGGCAGCTTCCACCATTCCCCAGAAAAGTCCCAAGGAGGCTCAAACAAAGGCAGGAAGCTGGGAGCCCAGGCGTCTGACCACATTGACCCCTGATGTGGTCGCTGGCTCTTGGAGGCTGGGCCCTGAATCTAGCTCAGGCTCAGGCCACATTCCAAGGTGACTCAGCCATCAGCCCGCAGGGATGAAGCAGGCTCTATTTTGGGGTCTGCGGTCTCTAGCCTCACCCATTGACACTCTCACTCTTTTTTGAGGCACTGCCAGACCCTGGGGGGCAGGGGGAAGGGCTGGACCTTCTCATCCCCAGCTCCTGCCCACACAGCCAGCCTTTCCTGTTTCAGACACCAGGACACCTTTTCTGATCTTCCCCTGGAGCTTTAATTCCCAACATGTGGGTTCCTCCCCAAAGTGCCCACTCCTCACTCTCAGACTCCATGGCCAACTTCACCACTTGTCCCGTCTCTCCTCCACTCAACACTCTGCAAATTGGGAGAGAGAGTTAAGGATGGGTATCACCCACCTTGTACCCTAAAATATCACCCCTACACCAGGCAGAAGTTCCACAAATGTAGGCACTCGTGGACTCCAACACTTACAACAGTGTGCGGCATAGAGTAGGCACTTAATAAATGTAGCAAACGACTGATTCATGTATACAGTTGGTGCTCGAGGAGAAGCACCTGTCCCCCAGAGTTGCTGAGGGGGTTAAGGGACTCTGGATTGCCCAGAGCAGAGGCTGCATCATTTAGCTGTGCAGTATTATTGGCGGACTGCCTCTCTATCCAGTAGTTCCAGCTCAGTTCAGGGCCTTGGGCTCTGGGAGGATTTAATGGGGGACAGGCGAGGGCCAGTTTCAGCAACCTGAGCTTCCATTCAAAGTGCTTGACCCATTCCTTCCCAGGGCTCACCCACTAGCGGCCCCCATTAACACTCTTCGGTTCCGTACCCCCTTGCCTGCCACTGTGAAGGAAAAGCATGTGACCATTTGGCTCTAGTTTTTGTTTTCCTGTTTTTGTAACTGACATCAAAGATTCAGGGAATTCTCAACACAATAAAGAACAGTTAAAGGCAGGATAGTGAGAGGACAGAGGTACGTGGGAGAGGCAACAAGGAGCGGTGGTGACTGTGGCCAGGCTTAGAGAGGACTCTTACTGAGTCCCAGGCAGGTGCTGCCACATTGTCCCATTTTTCATGAGAAGCTGGAAATGTGGAGTTTTGTGTGTGGAACCCCCCGACCTCACTACGAGTTTTCTCCTTCTGGCACTGTGTGCGCAGCCCTGCCTGCGCTGAATGTGGCCATGGACCACCACTGGGTGGCCTCTGGTTAGTGCACATTGGAAGGGGATAAAGCTATTTGTACCTAGAAATTTCGTATCCTTGAAGGGCCCAGATCAGCTCCTGAGCCACCAGGAACCCTCACCGGATGCCATGGTGGCCTCTGGCACCCTGGAAAAGGGGCCTCCCACCCTGGAGACCTCTTCCAATGCTCTTTAGAGCAGACACACAAGCCAAGAGGAAGAGATGCACACTGCCTGGCAGAGTGGCTAGGGCACGGGACACCAGCTGCGTGAGCCATCTCAGGGAACAGATGGAGAAACCAAGGCCTGAAAGAAAAGTGGGAAGAATGTTTCTGACACCCACATGCAGGTCATTAGCCCCGTGGGCAGAGATGTCAGACTTCCTAATTCCAGCTCACAACCTCTCCCAGGAGAAGACAGAGTTACCGAGCTGGGTTTAAAAATCTTTGCCATAATTGCAGAAATTTGGACTGGAGACTAGATATTAAGAACATGAAAATCCTTAGGCAGAGTAATAGAATTGGGGTTGTTTTTGACATACATTCTGAAATATTTCCTGGAGAGAGATTATAACATCTGTAATTTTTTTGTAAAAATATTAACTGTCAGATCAAGGAGATGGGTACACGGGGGTTCTCATACTATCCTTATATTTCTGCAGAGTTGAAATTTTTCATAATTACAAATTTTAACTTAAAAAAAAAAGCTAGAGGCAAAGACAGTCGCTAAATGACTGAAGTAGTTCTTTTTCTTTTACTATGAAAAGCATGCATTTTGGAACTGGCTACGTATGGAATATATTTTCTGTGTGGCCCTAACGAGGTCACCAGGCCCTTGTAGCCTTCAGCTATAAAATGGGGTGATGAACAGGACCTCGGGGTCAGTGAGCAGAAGGGAAGGTGTGAGGCCTTGCTTGTTTGACTCCAACTGGCTCACTGTCTACACAGCATCAGCCTCATCCACCTCTCTTCCAACACTTGATTACGTGTCCTTCCCAAAAACTTTGTTACCACATCTTACTATCTTAACATCATGTGATTCTAAGACTTTTGAGTGTTCAGATTACAAATAAAATGTATGGGAAGCATGGAAATTCATTTTTTTTTATAATTAAAAATCCTTATAGCCCAGATCTGTAATCCAGGCAGACCCTGGACAAGCTGCTTAGCCTCCCTGAGCCGGTTTCCTCCTCTGTAAAATAGAAGTAACAAGAGTGCTCGCTGGGAGGAGAAAATGAGATTGGGGCCTGAATTGGGGTCCCTATGGGATCTTCCCAGGGTCCACCCAGCTGCCTATAAGCTGTCAATGACATTTTACCCACATTTCTCCCCAATACCCATTTCTTGACCCTCCTAACCCACTGGGTATAAAAATCAACAACTCCCCCTCAAAGATAAATTTTCTCTCTGGATTATAGCAAGAATTTGCTAAAATAATGTTTAACTAGCATTTTTTTTCTAACCCAGCAATTCCACTCTCTACTATTGCCATCATCACCCCCATTTTATTTTTATTTTTGCATCATTCCCATCTTAAAGATTAGGAAACTAAGGCAGGGAGCAGCTGCTTAACTAGTTCTGACTACGAGAGGCTGATAATTTCCATATGCTGAGCATTGGTTAATCTGCACAGACCAGTGTTGGGTTCTAGTTTTGATGAACCTACCACGATAACATAACGTGTTAACAGTGGTGGAAACTGGATAAAGGGTATTTGGGAACTCTTCGTACAACCTCAGCAACTTTTCCGTAAATATAAAACCAGCCTGAGATTTAAAAAAAAAAAAGTGTACTTTTAAAAAAAATCTGGAAAGTTCCCCCGCCAGCCTCGTTGTCAGGCAGCCCTATGAGGTAGCCTTGATCAACAAGAAAAGTCTAGAATTGTCGGAAGGGAAGGGCTTCAGTCTTATCTATAACAGAACAAATATCTAAGTCACATGTATTCAGCTATTCCATGAGCAATTCAAATTAATTTTTAAAATTAAAAAAAAAAAAAAGATCTGCTGCCATCTCTGATTTGAAGTGTATGAGATTTATTGGGATCCCTGGGTGGCAGCGGTTTGGCGCCTGCCTTTGGCCCAGGGCGCGATCCTGGAGACCCGGGATCGAATCCCACATCAGGCTCCCGGTGCATGGAGCCTGCTTCTCCCTCTGCCTGTGTCTCTGCCTCTCTCTCTTTCTCTCTCTGTGACTATCATAAATAAATAAAAATTAAAAAAAAATGAAGTGTATGAGATTTACATCTTCTAAATAGGAGAGCAGGTCAATTTTTGGGACCAGGAAGCTAAGTCTGGCCCCGGCTCCACCCTGCCCAGGTTGTAGGGTGTCGGGGAGGGGAGACCCCTTTCTGGATCCGAGCGGACGGAGCGCCGAGCCTACTAAGCTCCCCGGTCCAGGTCGGGGGATCCCACGGAAAGTGGCTCCAGAGCCAGTAAGGGGGCATCCCTCAGGCCTCTGCCCTCCCCGGCCTCGACTCGCGCATCTGTGCAATGGGGCGAGGAGCGGGGAACAGGGAGCGGGGAGCCGGGGAGCCGGCAGCGAGGCTCCCCCGCTCCCCCGCCCCCCGGGAGCCGACGGAGGCTGGAGGTTGGCGGGAGCCGCGCGGGATCCAGGCCGGGGCTGCAGCGCGGGAGGCGGCTTCTCGCCCGGGGCGCCCCGAGCCCGCCCGCACCCCCACGCCGCCCCGGAGCCCCGGGTCTCTCCCGGGACCGCCCCCGCAGGTGCGGCCGAGCGCTGCGCCCCGGGAGCCCTCGGCCTGCTCCCCCGGCCGGGCCCACGTCCCGCGCCCCCTCCCCGCTCGGCGCCTCCCGCGGCGGCCGGGCCGGGCCCTCCCGGGGTGGGGAGGCGGGCAGGCGCGGGGAGCAGGCCGAGGGCGCCCCGGGGGCGGGGGTGGGGGGTGGGGGGGGCACTCACCGCGTGCGCCGGCGGCTCAGCAGCAGCAGCAGCAGCAGCGCGGCCAGGAGCCCGAGGAGCAGCGCCCAGGTCATGGCCGGGCGGCGGCGGCTCCGGGCGTCCAGGTGCCTCTCGGCGCTCGCTCGCTCCCTCCCTGCTCCCTGCCCGGCGGCCCGCCTCGGCGGGGGGCGGGTCCGCGGCGGCGCCGGGGTCCCGGGGGGGCGGGGCGCTCTCGGGGAGCCCCTCCCGGGGCCAGGAAGGGGGGTGGAAACTGCGGGGACGCGGGGAGGGGGAGGGGCAGGAGGAGGGAGGCGGGCGACCCGGGGGCCGAGGCCGGGGCGGGGGCACGCGGGGGCGCGGTGAGCGCGGCGGGGGAGCCCCCGAGCTGCCTACGGTCCCCGCCCCCGGCCGGAGTGGCCCGGGCCGGTCGCGCCACGTGGGGCCGCCCGGGTCCCCGAGCCCCTCAGTAACAGTAGTGAACGGGGCTGCAGGAGCCGCTCCCGGCCCGGCCCTTCGTCACCGCGCCCTCCGCCGCTGGGAGAGACGGGGCGCCGAGCGTCCAGACCCGTCCCGGGGTGCAGAGCAGGGGCGCCGAGCGTCCAGACCTGTCCCGGGGCGCAGAGCAGGGGCTCGGGACCCGGTGGCCCCTGCCACCGCTACCTGGCGCTCGGGTGCCAGCCTCCAGGTCTCGCGACTCTGCAAGAGTGAGCACCCCTGGGTGCTAGGAGGATCGCAGACTGCCCCCACCTGCTCCTCCACCCACTCACACCCTCTCTGAGGCCAGCTGGGAACCTACAGGTCGGAGGCACTGTGAGAAAGCAAGGAGAGCTTGCAGTGAAAAGAAGTTGCAAAGGGCTGTACTGTGTTTGGCACAGGTGAGTGTGGTGAGTCAGTGGGTGGAGGTCTGATTCTAACTCCCTGTTTCTTACTGATGGGTGCCTTTTATCTTTTTTTTTTTTTTTTTTTTAAGATTTGTTTATTCAAGGATGAGGCAGAGGGAGAGAGAGAGAGAATCCCAAGCGGACTCCCTGCTGAGTGGGATCTGGTGATGCTGAGTTCAATCTCATCACCCCTGAAATCATGAAGTCAGATCCTGTAACTGAATCCTACTCAGAATCCCCCATGGCTCCATCTCACTCAGAGCACCGCCCCAAGTCCTTACAAGGTCCTGGAAGGACCAGCGTGATCTGCCCTTCCCTCCCCTCACCTCCCTAACCTCACAGCCCCCAATCTCTGCCTCCCCAAGTCTGTTCCAGCCACATTCACCTCTTGTCCTTCCCCAAGTGTGCCAAACTCACTTCCACCTCGGGCCTTTGCACTTGGTATTTATTCCCTCTGTCTAGAGCTATCTTTTCTCAGAGACTTGCACAGCTGGCTCTTTCCATCACATCCCTCATTCCTCTGTCTCTGTTCAACTATCACCTCCTCAGAGAAGCCTTCCTTGACCACCTGGTCTAAATGGTCACACCATCATTCTCTATTGCTTTAACCTGTTTGGGTTTTTTTCTCTCTTTTTTTAGATTTTATTTATTCATTTGAGAGAGAGAATGAGAGGGGTGAGGAGCAGAGAGAGAAGCAGACTCGCACTGAGGGGGATGAGGATGGGGAAGGGGGTACAAGGATGGGACAGTGATGTGGGGGCAGAGGGGGGAATATGGTGAGTGGAGTAGGAGAGGCCCACATTCTGCCTATGGTCTCCACCATTGCAGCGTCCTCCTCAGTCCTGGGTGACTAAGCCACCCAGATTCCCCGGGTTTTTTTTTTTTTTTTTTCTTGACAGTACCTAATATTCTTGCTATCATGTTAAAGATTCATCTATTTGCCTGTTCAATGTTGGCTGTCAAGGCAGCTGGATGACCCTCGTGTGTCCTCTGGATTTAGAACATCAAGAGGCGAAAGGAGTTTCCTGAACCTCTTGTTTATTTATCCAGCTTATCTGCCTACAATGCCAACAATCCCAAAAAGGCCACAGAACAGGCCTGGAGAGTTTTCTCCAAATTTGGGGAGCACCATGGGGCAGCCTTCTGGCAGTGGGGTTCACAGCCCAGCTTGGCCGATGCTAAAGTGTGTGACTCTGAGCAGTCTGCTCTGCCTGAGCCAGGGTGCTGCATCAGTGGAGTGGGGGTGAGTAAATGACCTAATCCAGGGGACACGCCTTGGAGTGCCGGCTACACAGGTGAGCATTAGTGACAGTTAACTGCTGTCAGCACTTAGCCCAGTTCAGCCTCTCACCATACATGGGATCAGTGTTTGGTCTCTGTTTTGTCATCTGAAAAATGGGAAGAATGGTTCCTTCCCCACAGATCTGTTTTGAGGACTGAATTAAATGATGAGAGAATGGGGATCCCTGGGTGGCGCAGCGGTTTGGCACCTGCCTTTGGCCCAGGGCGCGATCCTGGAGACCCGGGATCGAATCCCACGTCGGGCTCCCGGTGCATGGAGCCTGCTTCTCCCTCTGCCTATGTCTTCCTCTCTCTCTCTCTCTCTCTGTGACTATCATAAATTAGAAAAAATAAAAAATAAAAAAAATAGATGATGAGAGAATGAAATCACCCAGCATGGGGCCTGGTACACAGTAGGTGTTCAATAAATGTTAGCTCTTCTACCACACATCCCAGGCTTGAGTGTAAACCAGCAGCACCCCAGTCCAAATCACTCCCAAGCATGTCTCTCCTCCCTGCTCAATCCAGGGGCACCTCCCCACCCAGGGGAAGCAGTTTAAGAGAACAACGTGTTGGGTCCCCTGGCCTCTACCCTTGCTAATGAAACCTGATTTTGTTCAGGAATTAGGCACATGCAGAGCGCCTGGCTGGCTCAGTCCATTGAGCATCTGCCTCCGGCTCGGGTTATGATCCTGGGGTCCTGAGATCAAGCCCCACGTTGGCCTCTCTGTTCAGTGGGGAGTCTGCTTCTCCCTCTCCCTACACCCCTCCCCTTGCTCATTCTCACTCTCTCAAATAAATAAATAAAGCCTTTAAAAAAAAAAAAAAGGAATTAGGCACATGTTCAGGAAGATGGCCCCGCCTTCTTCCCATTGGTCTGAGCCAACTGGGGATATCCCTCTTTGCTGGGGATTGGTCCCCAGACAAGCCAAGTGGGTGCCTTCTGGACCTCTGCTGGGGTTTCTAGGAGAATTTTTCCTCCCTATTTGCCTCCTGTCCCCTGGCGGCCGTTGTGTGAGGATGTGATGGTGGGATGTTATAAGGAAAGGCCGGGAAGATGATTGCAGACCCCAAACCAGAACTAAAGAATAACCATCCCAAGAACCACCTAACTCCAGCCTTTCGTTTATGAAATAATAAAATATCTGTGTTGCTGAAGACACCATGAGTCAGATTTCCTCTTGCATGCAGCCAAAAACATTTCTAGCTAAGACAAACTGCCAGCTGTGGCTGTGGTGAGGACTCCGTGAGGTCAATGCATCCAAAGTGATTCTCACAGTACCAGCCCTTGCGAGCTTTCAAATGTGTCCCTTCATCTTATTATTTTCTCTCTTTTTAAAAAGATTTTATTTATTTATTCATGGGAGACACACAGAGAGAGGCAGAGATATAGGCAGAGGGAGAAGCAGGCTCCCTGTGGGGAGCCTGATGCAGGACTCGATCCTGGGACTCCAGGATCACAACCTGAGCCAAAGGCAGATGCTTGACCACTGAGCCACCCAGGCATCCCTATTTTCACTTTTATTACAGGTCAGACTTGCTAGCTTTATTAAGCTAACAGGGTATCCTCTTCATAGGGTATCTATGTGGCATCTTGCAGCACAAGCAAGCTCTGGCAAGAAGCAGAGATTCCAAATTCTCCTGACCCACGGGGCCTGACAAGGCTGTGCTGAAGGCTGGTATGGCTTTAAGACTAAAGATTAAGGAAAACTTCCCCAAGGGCCACCCCTCCGGCTCATGGTGGAAGGGCTAGGACATTCCAGGCTTGAGAGCTGAATTCAAATCCCAACATTGCCACTTGCTTGCTGCACGACCCTAAGCAAATCACTTCTGCTTACTGAGCCTCAACTACTTTATCTGTATAATGGGCATGTTGCTGGTAGTGGTGATGGCAGGGAGTCACCCAGTACGGTTTCAACCCTGGCATCCAAGCCTTCATCTGGGGAGTGAAGCCCCTGTGTCAGATAGAGTCTCAGGAAATTCCTTCTTCCCTCTACCTCTCCCAGGGGCGGTCACCCAGTAATAAGCATCCACATGTTCCTCTGTAAGAGTCTTGTGTCCAGATGTCCACTGTCCAGTAGACACAAGACATCTGGGCAACTCTCTGATCCCGCCCAACCTCTGCTCTCTTATCTAGCCGTAATAGGGTCATGAGGACAATGTCAAGACCCAACTCCAGAAAACGGGGGGCTCTGCTGGGAAAGGACGGCCCTTTCTGACCCACAACCCTGTTTTTTCTCTTCCAGGGACTAGATCTGGTTCATGTCTGCATCCCAAAGACTACAAACAAATTGTATTTGGAAAGGAAAATATTATGTGTGTTGCCTTCTTCGAAGTTAAAATCCAGCCCCATCAGAGAAAGCCAGTTTTAAGTATTTTTGTAATTATGGCTCCAAGTTTAGTTGGTAATTTAGACCATTAAAAACACTTTTTCATATTAACTTGTCTAATCCCCACAAGACTCTATAAAATGGGTACTATTTGTACTCCCAGTTTGCCAGTGGTAAATACCAGGCCCAGAGACACTCAGTAAGTTACGCAAGGTCACACAGCACTTCTTTTGATAGGCTATAGCATGAGGACTTGAAGCCTTCTTAGGACAGACTAATTTCCCCATGTGGTATGAACACACCTTAGGGTTTCCTACCTCCCCACCTTTATTTGTGCTGGTTACCTGCCTGGAAGCTCTTTCTTCCTTTCAGTTCATCTAAACCTGTTATGGGAAGGGATGTTAGTCCAGGTCCTCTGAGAGAGCCAACATGGAAAAAAATATCCAAGAGATTTATTAGGGAAAATGCCGGGATGAGAGGCAGGGAGTGAGGAGGTGAGGAGGGAGCCAGTGGAGGCTGGGAGGGAGGGAGGAAGGAGGGAGAAAAGAAGATAGGGTGGTTGTAGACTGCAGTGGCTTTCTAAGAAAGTTCAGTACGGCTGACAAAAAGTCCTTATGCTTCCAGAGGAGCCCTGTGTCTCCTGGGAATGGGCCTGCCTCCTGCCTCCCTGCCTCCCTGCCTCCCTCACTGATTAACTGGGACCAGCCCCTGGGAAGTGTGGTCTTGACTCAACTGTTAGGATGAATCCATGGTCTGTTGATTAGGCTCCATGCCAGAGGCCTGACAGGTACATTTTCATGGCTGCAGAGGTAAGGAAATATATTTGCCATCTAAAACAACAACCGAAAAAATTAAATCAGTCAACAAGCTGACTATATGCACTTCTATAGGCATGAATTCCATCAGTGCAAGAATACATTCTTCCACTTACAGACACTGGGCCAGGTTGAGGGGGGAGGACAGGAAGGGGAAGAAAAGACCAAAGCTGCAAAGTTTCCACTATTTTTATGCTACTAAAGAGAGAGTGGCAAACTCAAGTCTCCAAACAAGTCTGATAAATGAATGAAGTGACCTGTCATATCAGGAAGGTGATAGGGAGTGGGGGAGATGGTGGAAACTGGAGAGCACTGCCCCATCCCAAGGGAAGCTCCCTCTTCTCAGCACAGCCAACGATGGATGGGCCATGTACAACTATGTGCTCAGTGTGGCCAGGTCTTTTGATTCAAGAGAAGCCAGAAAGAGTAGCTCACATTATTTTAAAACACCTCAGAGGCCAGGGCGCCTGGGTGACTGAGTGCTTGAGAATCTGCCTTTGGCTCAGGTCGTGATCCTGGGGTCCTGGGATCGAGTCCTGCATCGGGCTCCCCATGGGAAGCCTGCTTCTCCCTCTGCCTATGTCTCTGCCTCTCTCTGTGTGTCTCTCACTAATAAATAAATAAAATATTTAAAACAAAAATAAAATACCGCATAGTCCAACAACACACATCTGCCACCTGATTTTGGCCCTGGAGGTTAGCTGTGCCAAAGGCCAGTGGCTAAGCCATTTGGGGATATGCAAAATAGATCTGGAGTTGGGATGTGGAACTCAAGTGCTCTGTAGAATCAAAGAAGGAGAATGGAGTTTTATTTTATATTTTTAAAGACTTTATTTATTTGAGAGAGAGAGAAAGCAAGAGAGCATGAGTGGAGGGAGAAGGCCAGAGGCTGAAGCAGACTCCCCACTGAGTAGGGAGCCCGATGACGTGGGGCTTGATCCCAGGACTCCGGGATCACGACCCAAGCTGAAGGCAGATGCTTAACCAAATAAGCCACCCAGGTGCCCTGGAGAATGGGGCTTTAGAAGGAGGCCTGAGAGACAGGAGGTAAAGGCCAGGCTGACATGAGGGCAGGTAGGGGCCCTATGCAGAAAGGCTGCCAAGTGAAATGCCCTGTGGAATTAGAAGTGGTCAAATAGTCCCTGCAATTCGAAGTATGTAATACTGAGTATTTATTCATTTGCTGTGTTGGGCTAAGGAATAGCAACACACACACACACACACACACACACACACACTCATATGTCATCCCCTCATTGCCCAGAAATGTTCAAGAATAATCTACTACACACACAGGGTGATCAAACTCATTCTGTTTGACCAGACTTTCCCGGTTTTCATTCTGAAAGCACCACATCCCAGGAAATCCCTCAGTTCTGGATGACCAGGAGGGCAGGTCACACTATCAACACACATCTGCAGTATGTGAGTGGGTGGGACCAGTGGAGGTTGGTTCAGTGCTGTGGCAGCCATCCTGGGACCCTGAGGGGAGTCATTGCTAAGCCCCACAGTTAATTAACATTCCTGGATCTGTCCTGTGGTAGATGAGACCATGGTGTCCAGTTCTTACACTTTCCCTGTATTAGAACTAGACATTCACGGCCTTTACCACATGTCTGCAGTGCCTCCCACTGTGGGCAGAGAGTATCTCCCTGACCAGTGATGGTGGACTTGGGCGTATGACATGCTTTCACCAGTGGGAAGTGAAGAAGTGATGGCGTGCCAGTTCCGAGTACAGATTTTGAGAGGAACTATATATTTCCATTTGACCTTCCTGGCTTCTGCCATTAGTCATGACACACAGAGAAACCTGAATTCAATCTGCAACCTGAAGCAGAGATTTCTCACCAGACTTAGGAGTAAGACAAATGGAGAATTGTTATTATAAATCATGGAGCTTCTAAGGTTTTTGTTACCAGCAAAAACCAACTAATGCAGGCCTTATCTCTGAACTTTTTTGTGTCAATTTGGGTAGATGTCGTTTGCATCAGTTACATACAGAATAGGCTGCTTTTCATGCTTGGAATCCTGGTTTTCTCATCTGTACAAGGGGATCATGACAGGGCCCCCTTCCCAGGGTGGATGGGAGGATTCAAAAAGATCGTGTGCCAATACATACAGTAAGCACTTAATAAAATGGATGAAGTGTAATTCTTTCAGCACAGACTTGCTGAGTATTTCTTTACCAGCACTGTGTAAGCCTCTTTATCAAGATTTTTGAAGGAAGTAGGAAAGAAGGCCAGCCTTTCCGTATTTGGTCATTTTCGTACAGGCGTAGGAAAAAAAGAGAAAAAAAAAAACATGTCTGGATCGGAGGCAGAGGAGGGATGGAGGAAATGATGTTTTCTGACATCCAGGCCTTGCTGCTGATTGTCTCTATGATGGGGGCACATCCTTGGGTTAGGAGATTTGAGGTTTTCTAATGAACAAGGTTTTCAGCAGCCACAAGCTAGCCTCAGGCATCCTCCCCCAGGAGAGCCAGGATTATGCAGGGAATGCAGTGGGCAGAGAGCCCGCGGGGGGGGGGGGGGGGGGGGGGGGGGGGGGGTTGCAGCTCTCTGGACGAAGGCAGGCAGAGCCAGGAGAGCCAGGGAAGCCTCCTGTGCAGCTTTCCCAGAATGTTCTAGACTGGGATATGATGCCCCGGAGTGGTCTCGTCCTGCTTCCCAGGCTGCCTGCCCGAGGGGATGGTTGCTGGGGGAGAGAGACCACAGCAACCTCCCCTCCCTTGGTTTCCCCTGGACAGGAGTGCAGGCGGCCCCATGGATCCCAACCAGCTGCCTTGGCCCTTTGGAGTGGAAAAACTGATGCGACTGGACCTCAGTCTCCTCCACTCTTTACTGTCCTGCCTGAGCGCTAGCCTGACGGGGAGGCCAAGGAGAAAACAGACCTGTGTTGATCCGATCTGTGGACAGACTCCAAGTGCTGGAACCTCCTGCCGCCCTGCAGCACCCTGAAAGCCTCAGAGTCTCTGCTTCCTCCTGTAGGAAAATGGGGACAGCGATCCTAGCTGTTTGGTTATGTCTCAGAGTAGCTGAAGAGGACCCAGTGAGATAACAGGGGTAGGAAAAGTGGCTGCATATGGCAATATTTTCTCCTTCTCCATCTTGAAATTATACCAAAGCGTCAAGGAGAGTTAAAAAAAAAAAGCCTCACAAAACTCCATTTTTAGCAACATCAGTAGAAGGATATAATCCATAAACTTCACAGTGTGTGTAAAGTTTTCCAAAAGCAGCTTTAAAATAGGGCAGAAGCCACACAGGATGTAGTGAGTGGGTTCAGTGGTAGCAAATCTCAGAAAGCGAGTGTTCATCCCTGAGGTAAAGGCTATCCTCCTTATTTATAGAAATAAGTGTAGGCTGGGGGCGCCTGGGTGGCTCAGTGGTTGAGGGGCTGCCTTTGGCTTAGGTCGTGATCCTGGAGTCCCGGGATCGAGTCCCACATCAGGCTCCCTCTGCCTGTGTCTCTGCCTCTCTCTTCCTGTGTCTCTCATGAATAAACAAATAAACAAAAAATAAATAAATAAATAAATAGATAGATAAATAAATAAATAAATAAATCTTTAAAAAAAAAATGAGTGTAGGACCCAGGGTGAGTAGTGTTGGCAGCAGAAGCCCTCTTGGATCTGGTCTGGTTCAGAGAAACAGAGTATAACAGAGAATTACAGAGAGGATATTCACAGGAAGCAGTCTGGCTCCCTGGTGGTAGAGGAGATACCATTCGGTTAGGAAGGCAGGCAACTATCCTTCCCCACATCCATGGGAACAATTGGCAGATAGGTGACCTAGGAAAAGCAAGCCCTTTAAAGTGCAAGCCCTAAAAAATAAACATAAAAGCCTTGCTCCAAAGATACTGTAATAAACCCTGCAGAAAAGAACATTAAAATCTAGCAACAGATGGAAAAGGTTAACATGGAGAAGATGAAAATTGCCTCCAAATAATTTTGGCATGAATAAAAACTGAATGAGCAATCACCTCTCTGAAGGAAAACAATCAAGCAGAAATAATTCAAGAACTCAGAAAGAAGATGGTCCACAGAAGAAGCGAACGATGATGAACCAGCAGAGCTCAGGAAAGAAATAGAAGGAAATAAGATCACAGAAAGCAAGACCGACTTGGAAGACACACGAAGAACAGACCTTGTGGAAAATCCTGTGCGGAAGACAGATGACAGAAATGAGGAAATGGGGGCGGGGGGGAGAAAATGACATAGAAGAGAGCGGGAGAAAGAAAATGATAGGAAGAGGAGACAAGACAGTGGAGAACCAAAGCGTGCAGGACTGGAACCTACAAAGAAGAAATACAGAATGATTGAACAGAACAGACACTTAAAGATATAATTCAAGAAAACTTGAAATGAATGAAGGCTTGAATCTACACAATAGGAGGTCACAATCTGTGCTAGGGAAAATGATCCAAAGTGGCCAACACAAAGCCACGTGCTAAGAGGTATTATACATTCAAGATAAAGGACCCTTTGGACAACTGGGCAAAAATGAATGGTGTTGGGGCGCCTGGGTGGCTCAGCTGGTTAAGCATGTGGCTTCAGCTCAGGTCATGATCCCAGGGTCCTGGGATCGAGTCCCAAGTTGGGCTCCCTGTGCAGTGGGGAGTCTCTTTCTCCCTCTCCCTCTGTCCCTGCCCCCACTCATGCTCTTGCTCTGTCATAAATAAATAAATAAATAAACAAATAAATAAATAAATAAAATCTTTAAAAAATATTTTTAAAAAACTGAACAGTGTCTTTTACAATACTTGGGAGTTGGAGCCTATAATTCAAAGTTGACCATCAAGGGTTTGAATGATAAGTACAAAAGTAAATGATAAAAATTCTTGACTAAAATCAGGGAATGGAGGGAGAAGGAGGAAGGAAAGAGAAAATGCTCCTTTCACCAGTGGGAGGTGCAGAAGTGATGGCATGCCAGTTCTGAGTACAGATTTTAGGAGGAACTATATTATATATCCTATATAAGAACTATAGGATCTTATAAAAGGGAACTAATAGACACTGTCTAAAGAAATAAGGGACTCAGGCTATCATATGTTATATGCACAAAGGGAGCCATTAGAGAAAGACTCCAAACTTATTAAATATTGGAAGAAGTACCTGCAAAAAAACAAAACAAATTTTGAAGATGCAGACTTTACAGTGAAAGACTTTTAACTCTCTCCCCAAAACTCCCAAAATGACAGAATTAAGGGGGTGCTGGCTGGCTCAGTCAGTGGAGCATGCAACTCTCAATCTCTGGGATTTGAGTTCAAGCCCCATGCTGGGCATAGACATTACTCTAAAATAAAATAAGATAAAATAAAATAACATAACAAAATTTTTATGAAAAAGGATTACAGAAGAAAACAAACTGAAGGAAAGCAAAAGTAATTAATACAGAAATATGGAAATCAATCACTCTCCCCCTTGTTTTAATGAGTAGCCATGTAAAACAGGGGGGGAAAAGAAGACTAATAAATAAATCCCCAAAGCTGGTCCTTTTGATGATGACAGAGAAAGGCATCAACAGTGAAACAGATCAACCACTGGTTAACACAATCCAGAAGAAATGGAGACAGTGCAAGTGTGTATAATAAGAAACTATAAGGGGAGAATTAGCCACAGAAAAAGAGAAAATTGAAAGGATCATAAGGGTCTACTTTGTTCCTCTCTATAATTAAAATTGAAAATCTGGATAAAAAGAATTCTCCAGGAAAATATAATTTACCATATTTGGCTTCAGAATAGAAGGAAAAACAGACCAATTCCCAAAGAAGTACTTCTCTCAGGAACACATAGACCACATGAAGATGTCATTAAAATTCAGATTCTGGTTCTGGGATTTTGTCTGAGACCCTCAATACTCCCAGATGCTGCTGCTGTGTCTGGATAACGGTAAAGGTTGTGGGAGAAATAGAGAAGGTTGTTAAAGATCTGCAACGTGCATCACCAAAAAAAACCTACTTTAGGTAGCCTCACAGGGAAATCCTATGAAACTTTTAAATAGTAAACCATTCTAATGTGTTTAAAGTTGTTTTGGAACATAGGCAAAGAAAGAAAACTTTGAAATTATTTACAGGAAGTGTGAGGTTGATATTAAAGCCTTGGCTGGCACAAAGAGAGTAACAACTTTCACTTGTAACTATCCAGGCAAAAATTCTAAATAACATGTTGGCAAATAGAACCCAAAGCACAATAAAAGAATAACACATCATCTGGTTCCTGGCTGGCTCTTCCGTGGAGCATGTGACTCTTGGTCTCAAAGCCGTAAATTCAAGCCCACATTGGGTGTAGGGATTACTTAAAAAAAAAAAAAAAAAGAATAACACATCACGGCCAAGTGGATTTTACTCTAGGAATGTGAAGCTAGTTCAATATTGGAAAATCTGTTAATAATTTTTTAACAGATTTATTTATTTATGAGAGAGAGCGTGTGCACTCAGGAGATGAAGGAGGGGCAGAGTGGGTGAGGGAGAGAGAATCCTCAAGCAGACTGTGCTGAGTGCAGAGAAGGACATGGGACTAGATCCCAGGAGCCTGAGATCATGACCTGAGCCAAAATCATGAGCTGGCTGCTTAACCAAATGAGCCACCTGAGCACCCCTGCTAACATAATTTATGATATTAACAGATCTGAGGAGAAAAGTCATGATTCTTTCTATGCTAAAAAGGCATTTGAGAAAGTTCAGCATCCATTCTTGATGAAAACACATACACATGCATTCAATAAATAAGAATCCATGGATACTCAGTAAAATAGAAATATATATTTGCCTCTTTACCATGATAAAATACATCTAAGTACATCATGCTGTTTGGAGAAATCCTAGAGTCATGTCCACCAAAGGACCAAAACAAAAACATCCATTTTCACTACTATATTTTATTTTTTATTTTTTTCACTACTATAATTTAAAACAGAACTGGAAAAATAAATAAATAAAAATAAAGCAGAACTGGATATTTAAGATAAGCACCAGTCAGTGCCAAATCAGATGGCAAAAGAGTTATAGAAGCATAAAAACTGAGCAGATGAAGGTAGAATTGCCAGTATGATGCATATGAATTGATCCCATATGTAGGAAACCCAGGATAATGCAGTAAGATGTCAAGATACAAAATTAGCATGCATCAATCAGTAGCTTTCTATATTCAAACAATCATCAAGTGGAAGATATATTGAAAGAAAATTTCCAGGGGTCCCTGGGTGGCTCAGCGGTTTAGCGCCTGCCTTCGACCCAGGGCATGATCCTGGCGTCCCAGGATTGAGTTCCGCATCCGGCTCCCTGCATGGAGCCTGCTTCTCCCTCTGCCTATGCCTCTGCCTCTCTCTCTGTGTCTCTCATGAATAAATAAATTAATTAAATATTTTTTTAATGAAAGAAAATTTCCCACTTAAAATAACAAAATCAAGATTGAATACACTGAGAATATTTTTTTTTAATTTGTATTTATTCACTTGAGAAAGAGAGAGAGAGAACATGAGCAGAGGGAGGGGCAGAGGCAGAGGGAAAAGCAGGCTCCCCACTGAGCAGGGAGACCTACCTGGAGCTTGATCCCAGAACCCTGAGATCATGACCTGAGCCAAAGGCAGACACCCAACCAACGGAGCCATCCAGGCGTCCCTTTAGGAATAAATTTAACAAAACATATTTAAGACCTACATGGAGAAAACTTGAAATCACTACTGAAGGACACATGTATTTAGTATACATTTCAAATACTTGAACAAAGGAATACCATGATTTTGGATGGTGAGTTTCATCATTAAAGCAGTGTCTGTTTTCCTTAAATTAATGTATAAGTTCAAAGTTATCACAGTAAAAGTACAACTTTTTAACCAGACAAGCTAATTTAAAAATTAATAATACAATTTTTTTTTTTTTATGATAGTCACAGAGAGAGAGGCAGAGACACAGGCAGAGGGAGAAGCAGGCTCCATGCACCGGGAGCCCGACGTGGGATTCGATCCAGGGTCTCCAGGATCGCGCCCTGGGCCAAAGGCAGGCGCTAAACCGCTGCACCACTCAGGGATCAAGCAAAAATACCCAAGAGATCTCTGGAAGAGAGGACCAGTGAGGGGAGAAGAGGTCTATCCAACATTAGACCATATTATATGATCTCTCTCTCGTTTTTTTGTTTTGTTTTGTTTTGTTTTTAGATTTTATTTATTTATTTGAGAGAGAAAGAGAGAGCATGGGCAGAGGGAGGGGCAGAGGGGGAAGCAGACTCTCTGCTGAGCAGGGAGCCCAACGTGGGATCCATCCCAGGACCCAGGAATCATGACCTGAGCTGAAGGCAGATGCTTAACTGACTGAGCCACCCAGGCACCCTTGCAATGAACTAGTACTATTAGTACTATTAATAGTACTACTACTATTTATAAAGAAATAATATTTTTTCTTTTTTTTAATTTTTATTTATTTATTCATGAGCGACACAGATAGAGGCAGAGATACAGGCAGAGGGAGAAGCAGGCTCCATGCAGGGAGCCCAACGTGGGACTCAATCCTGGGTGTCCAGGATCAGGCCCTGGGCTGAAGGTGGCACTAAACCGCTGAGCCACCCAGGTTGCCCAAGAAATAATATTTTTTAAAATTGTTTTAAAATTTTAAAAAGTTAACTTTAGTACTTTGTGTATTAGAAACTACTATATGCTTTTCAATTTTTGTATTGTAATTATTTCTGGGTTTCTCAACTTTGGGCTCTGAAATAGTTGGGAACTGAGATAGTGACACAACTACACACTCACACAGAAGCTTGTCGGGGGTTGACTTTCTTTCCAGAACCTTCAGAGAAGATGTCTAATCATAACAAAGTCCTTAGAAATTGTGAAATCGTATAGTTTCCAAACTATTCATTGGGGCTTCTGGCTTCTGGAACCTCTGGGAAAGGAGGGAGAGTTGGGGCAGGCAGACAGGCCTGCAATGACTCTTCAGCCCCACTCCCATAGGCATCAGCTCCTAGATCTGTTCGGCATTCATATAAGATCTCACGTTAAAAAAAAAAAAATCCACTCATTTTCTTAAAAATTAGAAAGCCTTTGGGTAGCTATGCAGCCAAGCCTCTAGTCCACAGCTCCAAATTCTGATGCCCAGGCCATCACCTAGTCCAACTGTCTATGGTTCTGCTTTCACAGAGGTGCTGTAGTGTAAAAGCTTGAGCTCCAGAGCCAGGCTGAGTGGACTCAAAGTCTGGCACCTCCACTTAAAAGCTGTGTGGCCTCAGGCAATTTCTTAACCTCTCTGTGCTTCAGTTCCCCATGTATCAAATGGGGATGGCCATAGAACATACATCACCGGGTGGTTGGGAGGATGAAAGAGTATCTGAAAGCATTGGAAGCACTGGATAAATAAACCCTGTTAAGCATACGTATCACAGCCTTCCAACCTTCTTCCATTAATAAAAATTTTAAGAAGAACCGCGTAAGTGGAATAAAGGGAGATCTATAGCTATTTCCCTCACTTTGGTGAAGGAAGATGGCTCCTTCCTTTGGTGATCAGGATTTCTGAGCTGGTAGGATACTGGGGCCATGTGTATTCTTTTCCTGGAGAGAGCTGTCTGAGCATGAAATCAACTTATAGGGAAGCATAGCCAGGAGATGGGGAAAAATTGATTTCTTTAGGTATAATCTGAACCTCTGGATGCAGCCATGCCTGAAGCTAGCATGCTCCTGACTACAGGAATAATTAAATTCTCTTTTTGGCTTAAGCTGATTTGGGTTGGGTTTCTGTCACTTGCAATCACAAAAAGTTCTCCATTCTGAGGATTGAATAAAATAGACCATGAGAGGATCTGTTCCATATCTGGTGCTCAAGACAGGGGAATGTAAGGAGCCCAAGGACACACAGCAAGAAAGGGATAAAACCCGGAATCACATTCAAAGCCCAAGTTAATAAGATCTACATGCCAGTGTCTCAACAATTCCTCGTGTTTGGGTGACACTTTGCAGTTACTCTAGTGCATAGGATGTGGCCCTCACACCAGCCTTAGAAGCAACAGCTGTCACCCTGGCATCAAGCAGAGTCCTTGGGGGCCAAGCAGCAGAAGCCAATCCTGGCTAATTTAAGGAAAAACAAAGAAAAAGGAGAAAGTTGGGTAATGGAAGGAGAAGTTGAGCAGCTGGGACTTGGAAAGGACAGTAACAGGTCACCGCCACAGGAAGCCTGAGGCTGAACCAAAGGGCCAGGTCTTCGGCCCCCACTGTTCCCCATCTTAGCATTAATTCCCCTTAGTGGCTCTGCTCCCAAGAGAGAATCTGATTGGCTGAGTTTGGGTCATGTGACCACCCAACTGACCTTGACGGACAGCCAGACAAGGTGGAAGGAGTAGATCCCGGAAGGGGGTTTGGGGGCCAGGGGAGGCTTATTTTTTCAAGATCCAAGATACTTCATGCATCAAAACAAAATCTGTCCGAATTGGAAGCAGCCTGAGAACAGCCCACATGTAAGTACTGGAATGCTCCTTTGTGCACCCAAAGATTAAGGTCCCACTACTACTAAAGCTTACACTACTGGGTTGCAAACTTCCTTACTTTGAATTTGGGTATGCAAAGAAAAATAGCCTTTGATACCCTCCTTAGAGGCTATCTAGTGCAATAATTGGGAGTGAGGGATATTATGGAGCCAAATGACCTGGGTTCAAGTCCCAGCTCTGCCTCTTACCATATGACCTCAGGCAAGTCACTCAATTTCTCTGGGCCTCCATTTCCTTTGCAGGACACATGTAACCAGAGTCTGGCATATAATAAGTGCCACCAAAAGTTCTGCTTATGTTCCTGGCCTGATCTTGTCATGGACCTTCATGTGGGAAGAAATACAAAATCTTAAGCCAGGACAATAATTCCCACTGTTTGTTCAGATAAGACTGGTCTCACTTGGGTGCTTCTGGGACAAGTGTGCTTGTTCAGTTTTCTTTCCTCCCTTGCTTCTCTCCACGATGTCATCTGCCTGCACCCTCCTTAGTCACAGGGAAACTGAGCTCCAAGGAGAAAAATTGAGGTTCCCAAGTGCCATTTAGTGAGTGTCCCTTCTACACTAAGCAGGCCCAGGTGCTTGAGGCCCTCAAATTGTCATAATCCACCCCCACCAAGTGCCCACCTATAGCAGGAGAACTTGAGACTGCCTTAACCAGTGTTGGGAGCTTGCAAGTAATGGAGGTGGCATGAGACTCCAGGTGTTGTGCTCCAAAGCCTGGCTTTTCTCTGCTTCCATCAACTGTGTTCCCATTCTGAGTGATGGGACAAGATTCAGAAACTCCTATGCTCCTATTGGCCTGTATCACTTGATCCCTAAAGGAAAAACTCTTTACCTTATTGACAAAATGTTCAGTATGAGAGCCATTTGTCTAGAATAGTTGACATGCCTTGGTTGTAAGGGATAGAAACTCAACTCAAACTGGGAAGAAGGAGAAGGAGAAGAAGAATTATTTCTTGGCCCAAGCAGGGAAAGTCCAGGGGTGGAATCCTGCCTGATTTCAGGGATCTGCGGAAAAACAGCTTCAGGTGCAGCAGGATTCAAGAATTCCACGGATGTTGTCAGGATTGGTTTCTCTCTGTCTCTCAGCTCTTCTTCTGTGTTGGCTTCACCCTCAGGTAGCCCCTCCCTGTGTGGCGTCAAGGTGGATCCTAGCAGCCCGGCACCTTGCTAGTTCAGCAACCCAGGGAAAGGAGAATCTTTTTGTCAGCAATCTTAGTGAAAGTCCAAGGCCAACTCAGGCTGGCCTTCTTAGTCAGATGCAAATCCCTGTAGCCAGATGGGATGCTCAGGTTGGCCAGGCCTGGCGCTCCTGCCCACTTCCTGAGCTGGAGGTGGGGTCTGAAGTAGTGTCACTGCCTCGATACCTTAATTAAAGCTCTACCTGGACCCAAACCCTTTGCAATGTGACTTAACTCCACATGATCTGAATCCGGGTTGACCATGAGACTAACTCTGGCCAGAGGAGCAGAAATAACATGCATCTATAAGGTTGAACATTGGGAGGCTGCCAAGGTTTAAACGCCGGGTTGGCCATCTATCAGCTGTATTCATTTTCTGTGGCCGCTGTAAGAAATTACCACAAACTTGGTGGCTTATGACAACAGAATCTTACTCTGTCTCAGCTCTGGAGGACAGAGGCCAACACCAATTTCACCAGGTGGAAACCAAGGTGATCCCTCCAGAGACTCTCAGGGAAGTCATCCCTCGCCCCTTCCAGCTTCTGGCGGCTGCTGGCATCCCTTTGCTTGCTAACACGTCACCACAATCCCTGCCTCTGCCTTCCCATCGCCTCCTGCTCTGCTGGATGTCTGTCTACGCTCCACCTTACGATAACCCATATGGTGGCATTTAGATCCCAGCTGGATAATCCAGGTTAATCTCATCCCCAGAGCCTTAATTTAGTCACATCTACAAAGACTTTATCTTTTACGATAACGTTATCAGGTGCCAGAGATTATGGCCTGAGCTCTTGGAGGTCCACCATTTAGCCCAGTACACTAGCTGCGTGACATAAGGCTTATGGGGCGTGTCTTAACCTCACTGTGCCTCCGTTTCCTTACTGTCAAATGACAGCAGCTACCTCAGTGGGCTATAACGAGGGTTAAGTAGAGCAATCACATAAAGTACTTGAAAGGGTGACCAGCACATGATAAGAGCTTGGTATGTGTTAGCTTCTAATACCTCGAGAGTCTTTGGCAGTGGCTAAAATTCCCACAAGGATGGTCCCTCTCTCTGTCCTGTTCACCACTGTCTTCCCAGTGACCTGCCACAGGGACTTGCACATAGTAGGTACTCAGAAAATATTTAATGCATGCATGCCACTGGCCGGCTGTGTGGCTTTAGGGAAGCTGGCTTTCCTCTCTGGGCCTCAGTGCCCTCCTTCCTCCATGAAGAGCTGCTGGTGGGGAAAGTACGTTTCTCTTTCTGGAAGGGTGTGTCTGTGTTAGGGGCGAAGGGCTCCAGGATCAGGGGCCAGCCACAGCTGCTTTCTCTCTGAATCACCAGATTTCTCAACTTAAGGTCAAGTGTCTAAATATTATGAGCAAGTAGGTTGGAGATAAGGTGGGGAAACCCTGATTGGGCCAAAGTGGCTTCAGCCAAGGTGCTGGGGCCAGATTTCGCTGGGACTTGTCAGCAACATGATTTAGTGCTCAACACCTGCCAGGAAAGCAGACTGCTGACCCAGAACCAAGTGACGCCTGGCTTTGGTGGCTAGAACCATCTCTGGCTGTCTGTTTCCACAGCCAGTATCTAGTCAAATCCTCGTGGCTCAAGTGGAGAAGGAGAGGCCCCGGAAAAGTGAAGACGTCCAAAGTTACACTGTGTGACCCGCTGCCGGATGAGGCTAAGACCCAGAAGTCCTAAATCCCAGCCCAGCACCTGTAGGAACCACCCAGGCAAAGGGAGGAAGAAGGCGGCACGCAGGGCTACAGCATGTGCAAACGTCCAGGGGTGAGTGGCAGGACGCAAACTCAAAAAATCAGGTGAATGAGAAAAAGAGGGCCCAGAACTTTAGACTGAATTCTGAGGGAACATGGAAACATTGATGGTTTTAAGAAGAAGAACAACAGGATCTGAGAGTCTTTTTCCAAGTGTGGTGCGTAGACTGTCAGAATCACCGACGTCGGGGTGGAAAGGAGATGTCACAGGGCAGGTTCCTGAGTCCACACTAGATGGGTTCTCCGTTTCAACAGACCAGCCCCCTCCCTGCGGTGACTCTGAAGCTCACCCACGGTGCTTTAGTGAGTTCAGAGATGCCGGGTCCCGGTCCAGTGAAAAGATCGGGACTCAGCCAAACCTGGTTTCAATTCTCAGCTCTGTCACTTACTTGTTGTGTGACCGTGGCCCTCAGTCTACCCTCCTCTAAAATGGAGACAATCTTAGTACTGGTCTCCCCGTTGTTTGAAGAATTGAATGACATAATGCACATAAAATGCTCAGTGTAGATCTAGAACATTTTTAGCGGTCGAAACACACTGGTTGTTAGGCCTCGCAGGGGTGGTGTGTGGTGGAGATGATGCATTGGGACAGGTGCAGAGGCCCTGAGTCCGTGAGGAAGTGGCTCTGGGAATCCAAGCAAGGGGCCGGTGGCTGGGATGTGGAAATGGGGGCCGGTGGTGCCCTCTGCACTGTGAAAGGCGCCCCAGGCCTGATGCTAGGAGAGGGTCTGAGGCTGGAGAGAGAGGCCTGAGGTCAACAGAGAGGTTGTCTGTCTACAGCCATGCATTGGACGTTTAGCAGGGGCCAGACCCTGTATCAGCTGCTCGGTGAACCTGATCCTCACAGCAACCCTACAATGTGGGGATCACCTTATCCAAGGGTTTCTCGACCTCAATACTATTGACATTTGTACTGGATAATTCTTTGTTGTGTGGGGCTGTGCTGTGCACTGCAGGGTAGTTAGCAACACCTCTGGCCTCTGCCCACTAGATGCCAGTTGCTACCCCCACCCACCTACCTCTCCACCGAGTTATGGCTACCAAAAATGTCTCTGGACTTTGCCAAATGTTTCCCAGGGGGCAAAATCACCCCCCAGTTAAGAAATGTTGGCTTTAACCTCATTTTATTTTATTTAAGGATTTTATTTATTTACTTGAGACAGAACGAGAGGGAGAAGCAGACTCCTCGCTGAGCAGAGAGCCCCACAAAGGGCTCAATCCCAGGGCCTCGGGATCATGACCTGAGGCCAAAGGCAGATGCTTCACTGACTGAGCCACCCAGGTGTCTCCCCTTCGTCCCCATTTTACAAGGAAGAAATGAGAGGTTCGGAGAACCAAAGTGCCTTACTCACAGCCACCCAGCTAGGAAACAGCAGATTTCAGACTCAGCTCTGGGGCTGCGTCTGATGCTAACCTCTGCTGTGAACGAGGACAGACCTTTACACGGCAGGCCTGGATTGTCTGTATGAGGAGCTGGGGGCCAGTGGTCGAGCTGGCCTAGACCTAGACTTCGACCTAGATTGTATGTTCATTGGGGTGGCTTTGGGAGGGGTGATGGACATCATGAGGGAGCCGGACTCAAGCCCCCCACGAGCTTCCTCTGGTTGCCGGTGTGGGGCTAGATGGGGCTGAGGGAGAGGCGTGTGGAGGCCAGCAGGCAGGAGCAAGACGGGGCCGTTGGAGGAGCTGTGCCTGGAACCCCGCTGCCAGGAGCCTCCCCAGAACACTTTCCAAGATCTTCAGGCTAAATATTTATGCAGTGAACTCTGTTTTCCTTCCTGTGTCGACAGATGGAGGCTCACAGATGGGTCCAGAAGATATGGGGAGACAGAGCGCAGGGAAACAGGAAAGGTCGAGGCTGGGGGCCAGAGGTTAGAAGTCAGGGGAAAGTCATTTGTTGGAGGCAGAGAATGAACGTCTGTCCCCTCAGCTCAACATCCAGAGCCTTCCAGAGCCGGGCCCGTGGCCAACCCAGTCACCTCCCTCAGGGAGGAGTGGAATTTGACTGTGTTTGTGTTTTCTTAAGAGATGTGGACTCAAATGATATGTTTCTTTTGCCCAGACCTGATCTTTGTAAGGATGGGAGTTGGAGGTGAGGAGACAATTAAGTTCTTCTTGCCCACAGAAGAAACCACTTTTCTCTAGACCCCAAAATACTTTGTTTATACAGATGGCTGCTATAAAAGGCCTGACTCTGAGCCCATAAAGAAGGTGGATTTATGATGAGGGGCCTCTGGGTGAGCCGAGCGGTCAGAGCAAGGCCCTGAGGGGACAGCCACGTGGTGGCTCGCGTGGCTCCACTCCCATCAAAAGGACACGCCCTGATGCATCCCTCGTCCCTGTGGTTCAAGTGTCCAAGCGTCCCCTCTAGGCTGGGATGACCCCCAGGGTCTGCAGATCTCTGTGGGAAGGTTGCCTGCAGTGTGACCTGTTTCGGTTGGAAATGCCTTCATGCCTCTTAGCCATCACGGAACAGTGAATGAGTGAGTGACACCACCAGTGCTGTGTGTGTGCACACATGCACACACCATGTTTGCATTCTTTTTTCCTTCTTTGTTCTTCCACCATCGTGAATGTGTCTGAGGGTGTTTGAGAGGCATGCAAACAGGGAAAAGCAGCACTTGAGTCAGTCCTCTTGGAGGATAATAATGTCTTTCTGGATGTTTCTAGACTGAGACCAGTTCTTTATCTTAAGTGTGCATCCAAAACACCTGGGTGTCTCATGAAAAAGCAAATTCTGACTCCGTAGATTCTGGGGTGAGGCCCAAGAGTCTGCTTTTCCAAGATACCTCCAGGTCTGGGCGGGGGGTCACATTTGGAGCATGAAGTCATTGCTAGAGGCCGTCCTCATTGCTGCCAAGCCCGCCATGCACGCTCCTGCCTCTAGAGGTTTGCTCCTGCCATCTCTGCCGCCTGGTGTGCCCTCCCTCTCTGCTAAGCCCCTGCTAAGCCTCTCTGCGAGCTCTTTGCCTTCTCAGACAGGGTAACTTCTCCAGGGGGTGCTTGCACCATTTACAGATTGAGGGACTCTCTGTACCAGAAGGATCTTGGAGATAATCTTGTTCATCTCTCTTCAGAGTCCCCGGGTGCTTTTGTGGCAAGAGCTTAAATCCCTGCTCAGGGCAGCCCTGGTGGCTCGGAGGGTTGGTGCCACCTTCAGCCCAGGGCGTGATCCTGGAGACCGGGGATCGAGTCCCACATCGGGCTCCCTGCATGGAGTCTGCTTCTCCCTCTGCCTGTGTCTCTGCCTCTCTCTCTCTCTCTGTATCTCTCATGAATAAATAAATAAAATCTTAAAAAAAAAAATCCCTGCTCAACCTGGCTGAAGCAAACATAATAATCATTCATTCATTCATTCATTCATAGCTTATATAAAGGAACACCTCAAAATACTGATTGAGGCAGTGTCTGCGATCATCAAAAATTACAATCTACATGTCAGCTGGGAGGCACTGGCCAGGAAATCTATCGCTGCCTCATACCTTGGAATGTCTATTGCTGTTAAAAAGGATGAAGGGTTGCCTATGCTAACCTGAAAAATCTCCAATGTTTATGACCGAGAGAGAAAACCAAGCACAGAATGATATATACGATATGATACCATTCATTTTAAAACACGCCAAAAAAGATCTTTGTATTTTCTACAAGTGTACCTTTGTGCGTCTGCGTAGACTGAGGCCACATCTCTCAACTTTAATACTGTTGACATTTGGGGCAGGATCATTCTCTCTTGTGTAGGCAGTTCTGTGCTTTGTAGAATGCTGGGGAACCTGGGCGGCTCAGTCGGTTAAGGGTTGTAAACTCAGGGTCTTGAGGTCAAGCCCTGTGTCAGGCTCCACAGTCCGCAGGGAGTCCACACAAGATTCTGTCTCCCTCTCCCTCTGCCCCTTCCCACACTTATGCTTTGTTAAATAAATAAATAAATAAATAAATGAATGAATGAATGAATGAATGAATGTTTAGCAGCAGCATCCCTGGCCTCTATCCCTTAGATGCTGGCGGCACCATTCTCCTGACTGCAACCACAAAAATGTCACCAGACGTTGCCAACCATGCCCTGTGGACAAAAATCACCCTGTTTTAGAACCAGTGGAATTAGATCTGGAAGGGACCATTTCAAAGAGAGAAGACCAGTGGCCTCTGGGACTGCAGTAAGGCATGGGACGGGGATAGAGTGTTTTCATTCATCACAGAGTCACTCCCCTATTTCATACATACTTATAAAGCACCTACTACGTGCCAGGCAATGTCCGAGGCACCAGATGCCGCAGGAAAACAAACAAACAAACAAACAAACAAACAAACAAAAATCCCTGCCTTTGTGGGTCTGACATTTTCATAGGAGAGACAGGCAAGCAACAAATGAGTAAGATATCAATACACAAGATGGTGCGAAGTGCCTGAAGACAAATTAGGGAAGGGGCTGGAGAGGGGTCAGGCCAAGGTGGGGACTTCACAGTCTCAGTATGATGTTTTAGTTTCTTAGAAGAAGGATTTCCATGTGGTGGGTAGTTTTAAATTCTTTCAAGACTGGGTGGTCCTGGCTCCCTGCAGCTGTAACAGCCTTCAAAGGATTGGACTCTGGTGCCTGGGAAACAGCTGGCCGCAGCCCTTCCTTCTCCAAATCTTCCCAACTTCAGACAATAAACTTGAGAGATGCCCTCAGGTGTACATATGACAGCTGGCAGGCTGGCCTATGCATGGAGACCTCATGGTTCTATAAAAATATGAATGGCTCTTGGACCCCTGGATGTCTGATCCCTGCTACCCCTCTCACTTCCTCTCCCACTTTTCCCCCGACTCACTAGGATCCAGCCATGCTAACTTTCCTTCTGCTCTTTAAATATGCAAAGCTTGGCCCTGCCTCTGGGCCTTTGCACTTGCTGTTCCTATCGCCTGCCTAGAATGCCTTCCCGTGGTCTCCCCACAACCTGCTGGTTCTTGTTAACCAGGTCTTGACTCCAATATCGCCTCTCTAGAGAAGCTTTCTCTGACCACCCCAGCCAGAGGAGGCCCTTTCTTCAAATCTCTTCACACGCCCCTCTTCCCAGGCATGTTGCCTTCATTGAACTTGCCACCTGATGACATGATTGTTTGATTATTTGCTGGATTATTATTGTTGGTGTTTCCCACTAGAATATCTGCCCCATAGGAAAAGAATCTTATTTCTTGATAAGGTACACAAACAAGGCCCTGGCACATGATAGATGGTCAATAAATACTCATTGAACACGAGTGAGTGAACGAATGAATGAATAAACAAATAGAGTCATCACAGGTATGATGATTGCCTACCAGATGCTGAGTAAACCTTTCTCCATTAACTGTTGTTTCTTTTGTTGTGTTGCTATATTTGTGTACTCTATTATTATTGCTTAGCATTTCTTTAGATCAGTTTATTTAAAGAAAGTTATATAAAGGAGTCTATTTAGTTTTGTTTTTCTGTTTTTTTTTTAAGATTTATTTATTTATGAGAGAGAGAGAGGCATGAGCAGGGGGAGGGGCAGAGGGAAAAAGTCTCAAGCAGACTCCCTGCTGAGCGTGGAGCCTGATGCAGGCCTCAGTCTCACCATCCTGAGATCATAACCTGAGCCGAAATCAAGAGTCAGACCCTTAACCGACCCATCCACCCAGGCACCCCTATATAGAGGAATCTTGACAACAACACGATATGGGGAAAATCACCATAAACTTTCTATAATAGCAAGAAAACTACACAAAAAAGTCCCATGGAGATGCAACAACATTATCCGTTGTCAGACACTGGTGGTGCTGCTGGTGCTAAGCCTGGGCTGCTCTGTTTTGTTTTCGACTTTCTTAAAGGAGATTGGCAAATGTCAGAGAGACGTGGCTCGCATCCCACCATCAGTAGGATTGAAGGAGAACTGAAATCAGTCTAAGGCTCCCGCTGCACAACTTACCAGCATGTCAAGTCGAACCCCTAAATGGCCTAAGTCAGCCCCGGTACCACAGTGGTGCCATCTGAACCTCAGGGAAAGCCGAGTCAGCGCGCATAATTTGATGAAAGAGGCTAAGGAAACTGACACTCACTTGGGCAGGTCACACGACTAGCAGGTGGGAAAGCCAGGATTTGAACCATTTGATTCATGTCCCAAGTTCTTTCCCTAGTCTACAGAAACTATGGGCTCTGATCTAAAATGGACTATTTAATTTCTGGCCCCTGGGTCAGGCAGGTCCCCGCTCCCCTGGCATAAGATTAAGAAGGGGTGCCAAAAATAACTGCAAGGTGGCAAGAACGTAGGATCTGGAGGTGCCCAGCCCTGCTGGGAACCTGGTTCTTTCCCCACCAGCTGGGGGCCAAGAGCCAGGCCACTTCTGCTCCACAAGCCTCAGCTTTCTCACCCTACATGGAAGCATTATCAGTACCTGCCTTCTGTACCCGGTCAGTTCTGGGCTCGTGCCCAGGTAGTCGGTGAAACACAGGCACAGACGGGGCTGCCATGAAGGCGTTCTACAGATGTGATTAACATCCGGACTATATATAGAGGAGATTATCCTGGATCACGTGGGTGGGCCTGATCTAATCAGTTGCAAGGCCTTAGGAGCAGAACTGAGGTTTCCCTAAGGAAGAAGAAATTCCACCTGTGGGGGTACCTGGGTGGCTCAGTGGTCGAGTGTCTGCCTTTGGTTCAGGTCATGATCCTAGGGTTCTGGGATCGAGTCCTGTATCAGGCTCCCTGCTAGGAGCCTGCTTCTCCCTCTACCTGTGTGTCTGCCTCTCTCTCTGTGTCTCTCATGAATAAATAAAATCTTAAAAAAAGAAAAAGAAATTCCACCTGTGGACAGGAGTATCTGTATCTGCTCCTGCCTGAATCTCTAGCCAGCCCTTCCTGATGGCCTGCGCAGATTTGGACGTGCCTAACCAGAGGGCCACCACATAAGCCAAGTCCTTATACTCTCTCTCTCTCTCTCTCTCTCTCTCTTCCCACCCCTCAGATATGCTTCTTTGGCAGGACCTTGACTGATTCAAGAAGGATAAATAAGATAATACTCCAAAGGTCTGGGCACGTAGTAAACGTTCAAGAAATACTAGTGCCATATGGTCGCTTATTCGGTCCCTCTTCCCTCATCTGAAAGAGCAGATCTCAGGGAGGCCGTTCTGAGACCAGCGGACATGGCTGAAAAGCACTGACCTGGGAGTCAGACATCATGGGCTCAGGCTGGGCGCCTCCCCTGTGGCTTCCTGGCAGTGACCTCCTCTGAGCCTCGGCATCCTCCACCTCTAGAATGACAATAGCTTTACCTCCCACAGGCTTGCTGTGGTTTGATGCCACCCTGGCTCTCTGCCACTCGGGACACCAGAGATATTTGGTTCAGCCTCGTGGGCCTCCACCCATGTCTGTTTCCTCAGCATGTCAAAGGCACAAATGCCTTGTGGCATTGTGGGGGATCAGGTGGCAGCCAGGACACCACACGGCCCATCTCTGCACATAGATGCAGGCAGAGAGCTCCGAACAAAGACACACCCTCTCCCTGGAGATGCTTAGACTTGAGGAGGCCAGGAGGGAGGGGGTGGCAGAGCTGGTCTGGGTGACTCTGAGGTTTGGGCCATGACCGAGTAATTTTCCTGCAAGATCAGTGTTCTCAGGATTAAGTTCTAATCACCCAGCCAGCCAGGCAGCCAGCCGCCACCCCCATCCACCTGCCGGCTCATCAGAGGATCATTCGAGAGCCTACTTCATGCCTGCACGGTGCAGATAAGGGAACAGAATAGGGACTAAACAGGCCTCACTCCGCCCCAACCCTCCTTCATTCCTGCTTCCCGCCTCTCCCGGGACTCTAGGGAGGAGGACATCCAGTGACTAGAAGGAGCTCAAGGGGTGTTTCTCTATAGAGATCCAGGTCCTCCCATCTCATGGAAAAAGTGAAAACCTGCAGTTTCCCTCCAGGGACTGAGGCCAGAGCGCCTGGGGCTGGGGCTGGGGCTGGGGCTGGGCCCCTGGAGCATCCACAAATGGCTGGTGGTGAAAACATTTCCCCCTCTGAGAGCTTTCCAGTGGGAGAGGGGAGGAGTGGGGGGGGGTAGGTGGGAGGCAGGCAGGGGTACTTGTGTCCCCAGATTGGAGGTGGGGGAGAGAGAGGCTGACAGGCACACAGACTGAGAGAGAGACGGAGACAGAGATGGCCAGAGAAAGACAGACTCGAGGCCAGCCGGCAGAAGGGGTGGGGTGTGGACGGAGAAGGGGAGAGGAAGGAGAGGTGAGCCTCCGCGGATTGTGAGGCGGTGCACTGGATCCTGTCCCTCCTGGTCTCAGGCCTCACAGGCCCCCCACAAGCCTCAGGACAAGCCCGACCCTCCCAGACCCCCTCCCGCTCCAGCAGCTCACTGACCAGGCCACCATCTCTCCCTGGTCTCCAGGACTTTGCTCCGGCTGTGCCCTCTGCCTGGAACCCGCCCCCCGCCCCTCACCCCTGCTCATCCTGCAGGTGTCAGCTCCGACCTGCCTCCCCCAGGAAGCCCAGCCTCGATCCTTCTCCAGGGGCAGGTGCCCCGCCCCCGGCCACCAACCCCATTGGTTCCCACAGCCTCTGGGCTTCCTTCCCCCATCCCAACACTGGCTTCTCTGCATGGGGACTGTCTGTGTCCCTCTCTGTCTTGCCCTCTGACCAGAGGATAGGCTCCATGCCCATCCTGTCGCCTGCTGTGCCTCAGGGTCAGGTATACCGTGGAGGTGACCGGGATGGGGGTGCCTTCAGCTGGGAGGCTCAGGGCAGGAAGGTGAGGGAGCAAAAAACAGAGCGAGAAACAGAGACAGAGACAGAGAGAAACAGATGTTCAACAGAGCAGGGGCGCTTACAACCCGGCTCCAGAAACTATGACATCAGCCTACGGAGGCCGGATCTTATCTGCCTGGTTCAGGGCTGTGGCCTGGCATCAGAACTATGGTCAATATTCAAAAACTTTGGCCACTTGTCAACTGATCCATCCACTGTGGCTCCGAGGCAGCCCCCACCACCGACTCTGCGACCCTGCAAACCAGGTCCCCTCGGTGAGGCTCCCTTCCCTCATCTGTAAATGGGCATTATAAGGCTTAGCTCTCAGGTCCCACACATGTTAACACTCAAGGGCCAGCTTTCAGGTGGATGAATGATCTCAGAGCCGGAGGGATCATGCGAGTCCAGGGTTGTCAGTTCAATCACCCTGACATCACAGGACAAGACTCAGAAATGACCAAGCGGGCTGGGTGGGGACTGTGGTAGCCACTACTCAGTTCCAATCACCAGCTGCCAGACCTTCTGATTTCTCAAGAGCAGACTTATAAATATAGCTTTACGAGAAGTTTCCCAACTTTTAAGTGGTGGCAACTAATGTAAAACATTTGAACACATCTGTGAGCAGGATGTAGCTACAGGCTGTGGGTTGGAGACTTTCAATAATCCAACCACTGGTGGCACAGATGTGGGGATTGAGTCCCAGAGAGGGTGAGCCTCCCGCCCCAGGTCATGGAGTCCAGGAACTGGAGGGACAATGGCCATCTTTCTCTCCAGGCCTCAGCCCAGCTGCCCGAGCTCAGGGCACAGGCTGGCCTGCTCAGCCACAATCCCAAGGGAGGCAGCGCAGCCTTCTGCACCCAGGCCTGGCAGTGCTGGGATCAGAGGGAGGTTATAATATCTCTGCCCACACCACCTAGACCGGGCCGTACCAGGCATTGAGATCCAGAGAATAATTCCAAGCACCGGGATGGACTAAGAAGCAAGAGGTGGGGTGGGGTGGGGGGTGGGCACATTCCTTCTTCACTTCAGCAGGCCAGGGCAGAGCTCGGAAAGGGACAGATCTTGATTCAATTCCTGCTTGGGAAGCATGCTCTGCTTCTGAGACTGGGACCCCCGCCCCCACCCAGCACCACCTTTACAGGTTTTGTTGAGCGACTCCTAAATGCCAGGCCTCTCTCACCAGAGTTCATTTGACCCCCACAACCTCCCTGACCTCCCCTCCCTCGAATCTCTCCCACCTCTGCCCCCATCATAGTGGTGGGCCAGACATGCCCCCACCTCAGGGCCTTTGTACTTGCTGTTCCCTCCACCTGGTACACTTTCCCCTATTGTCCATATGGCTCATGTCCTCACCTCCTTCAAGCATCTGTTAAATGTGACCTTCTCAGCGAGGCCCTCCCAGCCGGTTCACCCTGCTTAAAATCACAAACCAAGTCAACATCTCCATTGTCTCTCTGGTTTTATTTTCCCCACAGCAGTTCTCACCACCTCCCATATTAAAGATAACACTTGTTTATTTGTATTAGTCTCTTATTGCCACTGTAACAAATCCCCACTACTCAGTAGCTGACAGCAACCCAAGCTTCTTATCTCATAGTTGTGGAGATCAGAAGCTGGAGCTGGGTCTCATTAGGCGCAACTCAAGGGGGCAGGGCTGGGTTCATCCTTGAGATTCAAAGACAGAATCTGTTTCTTTTCTTTTTTAGCTGCTATAGGCCACCTGCCTTCCTTGGTTCCATCCTCCATCTTTAAGACCAGTAGGGGTGAGACTGGTCTCTCTTGTGCTGGGTCCCTGTGGCTCTGACCTTCCTGCCTCCCTCTTGGACTCAGAAGGACCCTTTTGATTCCACGGGGCCCAATGGATAGTCCAGGATCATCTCTCCAGCTCAAGGGCCATTGATCAGCATCCTTGACTCCCCCTCACCATGTAACCTAGCATATTCTCAGGTTCTAGGGATTAGGATGTGGACATTGTGGGGTGGGGGTTTGCATTATTCTGCTTAACACATACATACACACACACACACACACACACACACACACACACACAATCAGCTCCAGGAATGCACAGAGTATTGTCCATCTGGTCTACTATTAAGCCCAGTGCCTGGTACTTAGTGGGTGCTCAATAAACATTTGGGGACCGGATGGGTAGATAGATTATACTGTGGTAGCCGAAGGAAAGGGAGGCATGAGGTCATTCAGACACCCCCAAAATCACCCTTATCCGACTCACATGGAGACCTTGACTCAGAAAGACCCTACACGCCAAAGGCTGGGGCTATGACTTAGCCCCTGGCCTTGCTACACCAGCCAGAGCGCGCCCACACCATCATTCTGTGCCCATAAAGAGAGGGTGGACATGGGTGGTTTCACCCCCTTATCGCTTAGCTCTGCCCATTCCGGGAAGGAACTGAGTTCTTGTCCTCTGATAGGCCATGAGCTGTGTGTGAGAGCCCCAGGGAGAAGGCCTGAAGTCTGGACAGCTCAAAGAGGGGAGAGTCCTGGCCCTGAGCCCATCCTCCAAGTGCTCCTACAACCCTCAAGCACTCTCCTCTTAAGGCCGTACCAGGCTGCACACGCAGATAGCTGCCAGGGCCCAGCCTGCCCATCCGGGGGCCACCGCAGCAGGTCGGAGGGGTGGGGGAGCAGGGGCAGCAGGACCCAGCATTAGTCATGTAGCGGCTGGAACATTCTCCCTCCCAGCCCTTGTGTGTCTTTCCGATTTCAGAGGAGACAGGCTCGGGCCCAGGTTTGCTCATGACTGAAAAATGTTCTGCCTCAAAGGACGTGAGCAAATGGCCCGCTGGAAAAGAAGCAGAAAAAAATGTATTTCCAGCTTGGTGAGGGATGCTCAGCTGCACACGGCAGCACATGGACATCGTGGAAACAGAATGTTGAGTGAAAGAAGTAAGAAACAGAAGGAGGACCTGTCTATAAATTTAAAGCACTCACACTTAAAATACTACTATTGTGGGGCGCCTGGGTGGCTCAGTCAGTTAAGGGTTCGACTCTTGGTTTTGGCTCAGGTCGTGATCTCAGGGTCATGAGATCGAGGCCCACACCAGGCTCTGTGCTCAGCACGGAGCCTGCTTGAAATTTTCCCTCTCCCCCTGCCCCTCCCCCTGCTTGTGTGCATTCTCACTTGCTCTTTCTCAAATTAAAAAAAAAATACTACTACTTGTTTTATGAAGACACATATACACCCAGGGGCATATGTTCTGGGCCTGGCCATCAAGGATGAAGGGAATTAAATTAAATCTAAATTTAATTAAATTAAAAACAGTGAAGGTCTCTGCCACAAACCAATGATGGCAGGTTTGACTCGATAACCAAAAGGTGCTCTGCTTCACTTTCAACTTAAAAACCAAAGTTTAGGGCAGCCCTGGAGGCTCAGCGGTTTAGCACCGCCTTCAGCCCAGGGCCTGATCCTGGAGACCTAGGGTCGAGTCCCATGTTAGGCTCCCCACATGGAGACTGCCTCTCTCTCTTTCTGTCTATCATGAATAAATAAATTTAAAAAAAAGTTTAGGGACACCTGGGTGGCTAAGTACTTGAGCGTCTGCCTTTGGCTTTGGCCCAGGGTCCTGGGATCAAGTCCCACATCAGGCTTCCCTGCAGGAAGCCTGCTCCCTATAGGCAGGGAACCCTCTGCCTATGTCTCTGCCTCTCTCTCTGTGTCACTCATGAATAAATAAATAAAATATTTAAAAAATAATAATAATAAAATAAAAATAAAAACCGAAGTTTAGATTGAGCTACCTGCATTCATCTAAAGATTAACCAAAAATCAGGACGTTCATAACACACACTGTTGGCAAACTTCTAGGAAAACAGGCATGTTGTTGGTGGGAGAGTGAATCAGTACAACCTCTCCAAAGTGCAATTTGATCCTATGCATCTAAATGTAAAATGCACAAATCTGTCATAAAATTTGACTTCAGGGATTGTTCTCACAGATCCACTCACATAGGTACACAAAGGTATCAAGGAGGAAGAAAATGATTATACCATTGCTTGGAAACAGCAAAAAGCTGGAAATACCTAATGGTCCAACAACAAGGGAATGACTAAATTGAATACAGCCCAGCCCCACAAGCCAATACCATGCAGCTGTGAAAAAGGATGGTGCCCACCTTTTTCACATACGTGATAAATTAGGATCAGCAAGACTTGTCGAGCAAGAACAAGCAAGATGTGAGATGCTGGGAGTGTCATGCTTCTTATTGGTGTAACTAAAGTGTGTCTATGGTCACGTGTCCTTAAGGACGTACACTGTCTCCCATGGGAAACTGGGCAGGGGGTTGCTGTGGGAAGGAGAACCAGCAAAGCTGGGGATTAAGGGGCAGGGGGGAAAGATTTCATTTTCACTGCATACCTTTCGGGGTATGGATTTTTTTTTTTTTTTTTTTTTTTTTTTTACCAATTTGGATTTTTTTTTCTTACCAATATCTCACCAATGTTTTGAGCATGATTTTAACAAATAGAAAAGCAAACTCATTTCTTCCCAAATTTAATGAAATGCAAATAACATGAAACCAATGGTCTCTAATCCCTCCCCCGAAAGCACTACTATTAATAGTATTTCAGATTTAATACATAATCTGAAATGTTGACATGCTTCTGTGCTGTTTGAACTTGCATGACAGGCTGCATGACCTAAAATTACACATAAAACTTTCTTCTCTTTAAGTCAAAACGAGAAGGAAGTTTGTTGTAGTTGCAAAGGGGAGTGAAGACGGCAGCCTGGACAGGCGGTGGAGACAAAGAAGGGGCAGGTTTCAGGAGGCAAGCATCAGAGACAGGCTCCCTGAGAAGCCATGTTGTGCTGGGTGAGGGATAGGGTAGAGGGAGGTAGGGGGTAGCTCTTAGCACCCCCACCTGTATTTACTGGGCACTCACCGTGCAGTCCACGCCCCCGTGTCCTACGGCTAGGCCCTGTTCTCACTTGACCCAGCCATGAGGCCAACAGTTCTCATAAATTAATACAGCCTCTTTCCCTATTCACCAAAAAAGTCCCAGGGAAGATGCTCCATGGGTTGTTCATTGTTCTGGCCACAAGATACTGAGTTCTGATTGGCCAGGTCTGGATCATGTGCCCATTCCTGGAGCTAGGGTTGGGCTCTACCTATCAACCCAATCTCATTTTCCTTACCTAATTATAAATTAAAATTCAAAGCAAATGAAGGGAGGCCCGAGACTATATATTATCGAGGGAGACTTTTCAACCTAGAGCTCCAGTTTCTACATAGAAGTTGGATTTTTTTTTTTTTTCCTAATTCCCCTTTCACTGAGAGTGAGGCTCTTCAAGGTTTCCTATTCAGGATTTTTGGTTCTAATTCCCTTCGGCTCAGTCTCCACTCCCTGCAGGGGATATGAAAATAAAGCCCCCCAGTAAGGATTAATTACAACGGGAAATGGTAAATTATAGGAAAACTTGTTCAGTTCAGCCAAGTGAGCAACGTGAACATCACCAATAAGTGACAGGAATAATAATCAATAATTGTTAATAATAACCAGCATCCTGGGCCTCTGAGAAGTTGTACCCAGGTTACAGCATCCCTTCTGTGGCTCCTCACAAAAGTATGCAATCTGAGTCTGTACATTAGGAAACATCAGGCTGACCCCAAAAGGAGGGACATTCTACAAACTGACCTGTACTCCTCAAAGAATATCAAGATCAAGAACAGAATCTCTCAGATTCGTAGAGACACGGGACGGCCAAATTAGAGTGTGGATTGAGGGGGAAAAATTTGCTATGAAAGACTTTACTGGGACAATTGGCAACACATTTATGGATTTTAGATAGTATCTGTGTTAAAGGTGCTGAATTTGATAGCTTTGTGGTTGTACAAGAGAATGTCATGACTCTTAGGAAATGCACCCTAAAATATTTAGGGGTAAAGGAGCATCAAGTCTGCAATGTATTCCCAAATGATGGTGGTTGGGGTGGTGGGGACGGTATCTCTAGAAGGAGAGATAGAATGAATGACTGAACAAATGCAATGAAATGTGAACAACTGGTAAATCCAGGTAGAGGGTTTTTTAGGATTCGTCATCCTATTCTTGCAACTTTTATTTATTTTAGATTTAAAAGTCTTTTCAAAAGTTTCTAGGATCCCACCCACGGCATTAGCTCGGGCTGCAATTTTCCACTCTCTGCTTGTAGCCCCTTCAGACTTCCCTTAGAGTCTGTGGCCTCCATTTACAAGGCTACTTGCCACGTTTTATCCAGAATCCCGGGGTGTCCTGGCTGGAGGGTCTCAGCTGTTGAGCTCCCTGAGGGCAGGAAGGTGTCTCTCTCATGCTGCTGCCTCCAAGGCTCTGCAGATATTTGTTGAATGAATAAACAAGCCCTGGGTTATAGGCTGGGTTCAAATTGCAGCTCTATGCTCACCCATAGGAAAGCCTCCTTACCCAGCTGAGCCTCCCCTTCTCCATCTGCACAGATGATATTTCTGGGGATTTAAAAAAAATTTTCAGGGGCACCTGGGTGGCTCAGTGGTTGAGCATCTGCCTTTGGCTCATGTCGTGATCCCCAGGGTCCTGGGATGGAGTCCTGCATCAGGATCTCCCCGCGGGGAGCCTGCTTCTCCCTCTGCTTGTGTCTCTGCCTCTCTCCCTGTGTCTCTCATGAATAAATAAATAAATAAATAAATAAATAAATAAATAATCATTTAAAAAAAATAAAACATACAGAAAACCACATGGCACAAAGAGATACCTTAATAATTATGGTTTTTAAAAAAACACAAAGCAAAACAAAAACACAAAGAAATACACACACTTACTTGGGACCAGCTCCAGGTAAAGACTAGAATTCAGCTGGCTCCCCAGAAGCCCCAGCAGGAATCTCGTCCCCCAGCCCCTCCTCCCTCCCAGCATCACCTCTACCCTGACTTCTAGGGTCATCACTTCTGTTTCTTTCTCATTTTATCACGTCCATGGGTGTCCCTAGATATGATACTTGGTCCTGCTCATTTTTAAAAACTCCATTTCTTTTAAGTCTCTTTCCCTTTCTGTTTCCTGCTCCACCCCTTTGTCCTCTTTACATCTGTCTGCTGCAGACCCTGTGTCCTCTGACCTGCAGACTCCCCCCCACCCCAGGGAGAGGGGTGCTATGGGAAAGGGGGCAGGATGATGCTTGTAGCCCCGCCACCCGTTCCTCGTGCTCTACCTTTGGCCTTTTCTGCAAAATGGCAGCAGCATCCCAAGGCCTGATCTGGGCATTTGCAGGGAATGAGGATGTGTGGGGAGTGCCTGGCTTGGGTGGGCAGCCCCCAAACGCAGAGGCCGAGACTATTTGCGGGGGCTCACATGGCCTGACCGCAGCTCCGCCGGGGGGGGGGGGGGAGACACCCGGTCTCCACAGCCCCCCGATCCAGTCCCGCCGCCCCACCTAGGCAGGCCCATCCCAGGGGCAGCTGGTAGCAGAATGGCCTGTAATTTTAGCTGTTCCTCTTCCCTAAAATTATTTCTCATCTGGAAATGGTTTCCAAACCCATCCCAGGAAAGAGTTAGTGGTACAGGGAACATTTTTCTATTAAAAACAAACAAAAAATGCAACCAACCATCGAATGCCGAGTCTCTGCAGCCCAGGCTCTGAGAGGCCTGGCTAAGCACCAGCTGTATACCCTGCCCTGAGGGGCTCTTCCAGGGAGAAGCAGAAGGTGAGAGGGACAGTCAGGGCTCTGCTGCCAGGATCTCCCCACCCCAACCCTGGGCATGGACGCAGGGTCTGCAGATACAGGGCCCGCGAGCTCCAGAAGGAGCTGAGGAGGAGCATCCAGCCTGGGTGGAGTGGCTTGCTCCAGCTGCTGGGAGACTCGAGGACTGTGGATTGTTCCAGGCATCAGGTCACACAGAGGCCGTTTTCCCTACAGGGGTTCTCTCGAAGCTGCTCTGAGCCTCTCAAGGAAAAAAAGTTCCCGTGCTGCTGGCCTGTCTTCCTTATCACCTGGCTATCTCTCTCTCTCTCTCTCTCTCTCTCATGTCCCTTTTAATTAAGCTGCAGCAGGGCTCTGCTTCCAGGCCCGGCCAGTAAGAGGGTCTGGCAAGAATATAATGACGTTGTTTAGCTCTTATTGTATTTATTTCCACCATTATCTTCGATTGGTGATAAATGACATAGGTTTTCCATTTCTGCTAATGATATATCGTTTCCTTTGTACAGAAACAGATTCAACTTAAAGAAAAAAAAAAAGGTGGGTGGGGAGTCGATTTAAAAACTACATTAGGGAAGGTGGAGAACAGCACACAACACAGCTGACTGGAGGTGAGGAGGCTCGAGGGCTGTGGCTAAGAGAGCAGCCTCCAGAGCCCGAGGGCCTGGGCTTACCTCCTGGTTCTGACAACTTGTGGGCTGTGTGATCTTGGGCAAGTCACTTGCCCTCTCTGAGCATTGGTTCTTTATCTGTGAAGGGAAGGAAAACAATAGCACTTCCCTCATAAAAGCATTCCTGAGGATGCAATAGGACAATGCTGGGAAAACACTCCATGCAGCACCAGGCTCACGAAAGACTCAATAAACTCACCCATTCAGTCAAAGCCCACTGGACATCTCTGCTGAGTTCCTGATGTTTCCTCAAGAAGCGGCCAAGCGTGGAGGTTTGCGGAGCAGGTTCGAGCCCGGCCGGCCACGGTCTGGTTGTCTGGGCGAGCTGCTCCCACATCTCTGAGCCTCAGCCTCCCCATCTGTAGAAAGGGCGATGCTGCTGGCCCTTCGAGGTTCCCGCAGGACGGGGAGGGCCATTTTCTGGGACCCCACGGCTCCCTGTGCATCCCGGGTGTGACTCCAGGGACCTGCCCCTGCCTCTCAGTCTCAGAGAACTGAGCCTTACGATCTCTCTGCCTCATCTTACCTTCCTCCCACCTTTTTATGCCATTTTTGCAGACTCGGTTAATGGGGTTCCTTGTATTACCCCAGGGCTTTTGTACCTACTGTCCCCTCGGCCTGGGATGTCCTACCGCTCCTACATGGGGACCTACTGTTCCTCCCTGAAAAATCCAGGGGGGCTTCCTCCCCTTGCCCTGAAGCCTTTCCTGAGGCCGGGTCAAGCCTCATCCCCTGGGCTGCCCCAGCTCCCTGGCCCTTCCCGACTCGCTGATACAGATGCTCGGCTCTCCTCCACCCTCGGGGGCACAGCTCTCTGCACCCCCCCTCCGGTCGCCAGCACCCAGATACATTCATCCCCTCCTCAAAGGAGACCATGCAAACGTCTAATACAATCCCCCCGTGCAGCCACCCCAAGGCAGGAGACCCAGCACGCCAGGTGGGGGAGCACTGCCCCTGGCTAGGGACCTCACCCGCCCAGCCTCAGTTAGCACCTCCGAAGAATGGGGGCAACAAGGTACCCCCCTCCTTCTGGCTGTCCCGTAGACTCAGTGGGCTGAGGCATGCGCGAGGCTCTAGCAGCACCCCCCCCCCCCGAGAGCATAAGCGCTGGGCCAGAGCAGGAGAGAGGCACCCCCCGGCAGGCCGGGGCTCTGAGACCAGGGGCCACCAGCGCGAGGCAAGGGCCGCGCCGAGGGTGCGGGGCCTACAGCGGGGCGCTCTCTCCGGGGCGCGCGGTCCGGGAGCCGCCGCCGTCTGGGGCGCCGCTCGCCCCCTGCTGGCCACGCTGCGGAATGACAGCTCGGCCTCTGCTCGCAGAGCCCGCTGCAAGGGGGGCACCGGTCCTGCCCCCGTCCTGGGGGAGCCTCGGCTTCTGCACCCATAGCCTGGAAGAGCCTGACGAACATTCACGCCCTCCTCTTCGCACGACGCCGGCAGTTTAATGAGCACCTACTGGGTGCCAAGGACTAAAGAACACGACTGATACATCCACAGAAGTCCTCCCCTTGGGGCGGGGAGGGGCTCAGGGCGTGGAAGGGAAGGAGGAAGAAGTCCGGGGATGGTGACGGAAGGGGGGCACGGTCGCTGTGGAGCTAACCCATCCATTCAGGAGCCCGAGGAGCACCTGCTGTTGCCAAGCCCGGTGCTGGAGGCTGGGGGGCGTGCACCCCGCCCGCAGGGAGCTGGAGGCAGGCTGCAAGGGAGACAGCGAGGTGAGACACGCCTTGGCCGTTCCCACTGTGCCTAACACAGAGCAGAGGGGAAGGAGGCAGGCCGGGGTGCAGTTCGATTTTAAATAGTGGGGCGGGCCTTGAGGGCCATTTGGGACTTTGGCTTTCACCGTGAATGAGGTGGGAGCTGGAGGGGGGGCCTCCGGGCATGGAGGGACACTGCAGAGAAGAGGGGGGCGACTCCCTGAGCATCTGGGGGGGATGGAGCTGCCTTTGAGTGGGGGAAGGTAGAGGGTTCGGTTGCAGACGCGTCCATTGGGCTTGTTCGTGCGCATGTGGAGTTTGGATTTATCCGAATAAAACACCTCGCATGGACCTGACACGCCAGGAGCCACGGGCGAGCCGAGATCGCTGCTACCACTGCGGTTGGTATGATGATGATGATGAAGATGATGATGATGATGATGATGATGATGATGATGATGATGATGTGAACCCTGGAGGGGTCGGGTCTACATCTAGGTTCCTCCTGCGGCTGCGATTGTCCCACGGGGCCACCAGGTGGCGCCAGCGCACAGCGGGCCGGCCTGCCCCCCCCCCCCCCCAGCGGGGTTCGGAGGGAGCCTCGCGGGCGGGGGCGGGGGCCGCTGTGCGCCGTCGGAGGTGTAGCAGCTTCCCTGGCTCCACCCGCTCCAGGTCGGCAGCGTGTGCCCTCCTACCCGGGTGACAACTAAGCCGCTTTCAGACACTGCCAAGTGTCCCGGGAGGGGAAGCGGCCCCGCAGGAATGGGAGCCCCCGCCTGGGCCCCAGCGCCATCCGCCTCGTGCACCTGCTGCGTGCCCTCTGTGTGCGGAGCTGGGCTCACCTGGGACCCACTGAGAGGGCCCCCCGCTAGCAGAGAGCGCGGGGGGGCCCCCAGGCCACAGGCAGCGCTCAGGCCCCAGGCACGCCGAGGTCCCCACCCGCCCTTGCGGGAGAGGAGCCCTGGGTTCCATCCACCTTCTGGCAGCTGTTAGCTGTCCTGTGACTCTGGGCAGGTCACAGGACCTCTCTGAATGTCCCCGTAGGGAGCAGGAGGTAGGAGTCCGTCTTAGAGCCAGGCCCCGGGCTGGGGTCTGGGACCCAGCCACGGGGAGGCCAGTGTCCCCTCCAGGAGCTCACAGGCTTGGACGCATGGCGCCTGCAGTGTGAACACCGCGTGTGCCCGGGCTAACACGGTCCCCGGCACTCCTGGACGCTTCCCTGCTTACGTCTCCTCCACTCTATCACCTGACACCCTAATGATCACACTCACTTCTCCGGTTTATCATCAGGCTCCCATCTCAAGCACATGAGGTCCCCGAGGGCAGAAGTTTTCGCTGAAGCGGCTCACTGCTGTAACCCCAGTGCCAGGCCTGTGCCTGGCACGCCGTGGGGCTCCTCCAGATTGGCCGAAGAAATGCCCTTCTTCCACCTTTGCCCCATCTGCTCCATTCTCAACAAGGCAGCTTAGGGGAGCCTGTGGAAACCCACCTCAGATCACGTCCCTGGGAACTCTTCTCAGAGTAAAAGGCAATGCTCTCCCGCTGCTCAGCCCTGCATGACCTACCGCCCTGCCCACCAATCTCCTCTCCCTGGCCTCATCTCCCACCATCCTCTTCTTGGTCGCTCTGTGCCAGGCTCGCTAGCCTCCTTGCCTCAGCTCACACACTTCGGCATACTCCTGCCTCAGGACCTTTGCACTTGCTGTTCCAGAGTTCTGTCTGGAAGTCTCTTTCCCCCAGATGTTGGCATGGCTCCTCCTTTTCATCCAGGTCTCTACTCAAATGTCACTGCCTCAGAGGGGCCCCCTGCCCAGACACTTTCTACCCACCACCTGATTTTGACAATATGTATCACTAGCAGAAAGGACTTTATTGGAATGTTAACTTCTTTATTATCAGCCTCCCCCCACTCCCCCATCGCACACACACAAAAGACAAATCCCTTCCCTCTCTGGAGCTCATAGTATAGTGAGCCAGATGGTCAGGAGGGGCCTCTTTGAAATGGTGACATTCGAGTTGTGACTTGAAGGATGAGGAGGGACTGGTTATGGGAGAAACTGAGCAAAACTCTCTTCTGGCAGAGGAAATAGCCAGTGCAAAGGCCCAGGGGGCTGCTCAGCCCTGTCTGTCTAGGCAGGCCCTGCTCATCTGGGTGGTGGTTTCCCAGGCCATGCTCAGCTGCTGGCTGAGAGCCCTGAAGTCATCAGGAAGCTGTACGGTGTGGCCAGGGGCTGGGCCAGACCTGGCCACACAAAGGCCCATTGACAGCCAGACAGGAAGGGCCCAACTGAGGTGGCCCAAGCGGTGGCTCCCTCTTGCCAGCTCCCCGGAAGCTCTGGCTGGAACAACTGAAAGCCTGGAACTTCCCAGTAGACTGCTGTTTCCCAGGGTAGGGGAGAAAGACACAAGTACTTGGGGATGCAGGGCGGGTGTGGGAGGGCTTTGAGGTCCCACAGCCTCGTTCTAAATCCAGCCCTGCCCCTGCCTAGCTGAGTTGACGTTGACCACATCATCTCACTGTCTGCGCTTCAGCTCACCCCTAAAATGGGGTGAAAAACAGGACCAACCGTAAGGATGGTAGAGGCCATATGGGAGCAGTGGGGACTAGACGTGACCCAGCAAGTGGTTGATAGCAGGTGGTGGGCTGCAGTGTCAGCCATGGTGGCCAGCCGCGGTGTCAGCTATGGTGTCAGTTGTGGGGAGGCTGTGGGGGTTCTGAGCATAAAGATCAGCAAGCAGATGAGTGTGGCTTGGGTTTCTGGTTCAGACACACCTGGGTTTGGCTCAGCTTTCCTGCTTTCTAGCTGGAGGCAGGTGGGATCTCCCCAGGCCAGGCCTCAGTTTCCCCATCTGTGAGGCAGGGATAATGGGTGCCTTTTTGGAGGTGATGACTGTAAAGCAGCCAGCGTGGCTGACAGGCTGAGGGCCCAGTCTGATGACAGAGAATGGAGAAGGCGTCAAGGCACGCTGGAGCCTCCGGGAGGGGAAGGAGGATGTGGGCAGGGCCTAGAGGCAGGTGGGCGACCCTCGCATGGTTGTGTGAACACATTTATAAGCTTGACCACAGGTTAGGGTGGTTGAGCACATCTCAGGCTGGGGCAGCAGCCAGAACAGAGACCCTGGGAATGGAAAGCCACACAGCAGCTGCCACGGCCACGGGCGTCTCAAGAGGTCCTGCTAGACAAGCTGGCTGTCCCCAGATAGGGGCCGAAATCAGGAATGCAGACTTGGGCTGGGGCGATGGGGAGGCTTGGAAGGCTTGGGAATCGAGGGCCACGCTGTCGTGCCCTTGCAAGTTGGCACAGCGAACACATTGAACACATCGTGCTCTGGGCCCGCCACACAGCAGGTGCTCGCAGAAAGGGTTTTGAATGAATCTGTGAATGAATGGGGGAGCGAGAAGCCGGCCACGGAGAGCTGGGCCTTCCATGGCCCTTCACCCATACAGCACTGGGCGCCTTCAGGGACTTAGAAATAGCTCCGATCTGTAGAGGCTTGTTTATTGTGCATCTACTACGTCCTAGGTATTGGCAAGAGCCAGGAACTAGGCAGATCTAGCAGTAGCATTTGCGGAGCTCACCTTCAGTGACAGGTGTACAGGGACACCGACAAAGAGGATTCCTTCAGGTAGTGTTCAGGGCTAGGGAGGAAGCCGGATGGGAGTGTGAGGGAGCTGAGGAGACAGACAGCTGAAGGAACAGCCGGAGGAATCGCTGACAGAAGGGCATACCGGGCAGAGGGACCGGCACAGGCCAATGTCCTGAGGTGCGAATGCGCTCAGTGGGATGGGGGAGCAGCAAGGAGGCCAGGGAGGCCTGGGCAGAGAAAACCCGGGGAGAGGAGCCCAGGCCCTGCAGGGCCTCGTGGGGATGGGGAAAGAAACTCTCTGGAGGGTTTTGAGCAGGGCAATGAATAGGGCTTGATCTTATTTTCATTTCTCTTTTTTAAGATTTTATTTATTTATTCATGAGAGACACAGAGAGAGGCAGAGAGACACAGGTAGAGGGAGAAGCAGGCTCCCAGTGGGGAGCCCAATGCAGGACTCGATCCCAGGATCCCGGGATCACACCCTGAGCTGAAGGCCGATGTTCAACCAAGGAGCCACCCAGGCACCCCTTATTTGCATTTTCAATCCTCCTGCCAAAGGGTTTACTCCTTGTTGTCCCCACTTTACAGATAATAAAGCCGAGGCTCCAGTTTTAATCATTTACCTAAGGCCCTCACAGCTACTAAGAGGCAGAGCTGGGGTCCAACCCAGCCGGTGGGTCTCTGGTGTCTGCGGGGCTGGAAGGGACTGAAAGCTGCCTGCGGGACCCAACCCAGGTCCTGAGTCATCAAGTTGGGCCCGGAGCTCACCTGTCACTGCCAGGAACCGCCCTGGGGAGGTGCCCTCAAGATGCCCCCCGGGGCTGCCCCAGGGTGCACCCATACCCTCTCTACTCTCTGATGGTTCCATCCCCGGTCCTGCACCCAATGCCTTGCAGGAGACCAGTGACAAGTGACACGGGTGTGCCCTCCTGCTCTTACTATGTGGCCTGGGTGGGCGCCCGTCCCTCCCGGGGCCTGCTGCCTGGCCCCAGCCCGGTCTCCGGCCGCTCCCTTTGTACTCTGAGTCCTGGCCCGGTGCCCGCACTGGTACCAGGCCGGGGGCAGGAGGGCGGGGCAGGTACAGGCAGGCCGTGGAGAACGCCCGTGGGCCCCACAAGCCCAGATGCCTGCGGGTGCACGCCCCGCCCCATAACAGGACCCAAGAGGAGGGAGGCTTCTGCTCCAGAGCCTGGCCGCCCCCGTCCTCCATCCCCTCCCATATTGGGTTCCTGGGGAGCATCCTCCGCACCCCCAGACCCACTTCTCACTCTACCCTCTCAGTGTCTTCTGACCAGCTTTCCACCTGGGCCACCAAATGGCTCTAGAGGTCACCATTCTTGCTGCCGAGTCCAGCTGTGCAACCCAGTGCTCGTGGTCGCCTCTCAGCAGCGTTCTTGCTGAGCTCTGCCTTTGGACACCGTGCGCCCGCCCTGGGCGTCCCCGTCCTTGGGGAACCCCCATTCCACTGCCTGATGAATCTCAGATTCCCATCAGGATCCTGCTCTCTCTCCTGGGCCCTGGACTGGAAACATCCTAAAGAAGCATCTAGATATCCGGTCACCTCCACCCAGAACCTCTAGTCTTTGCTTTCCTTTGGCTTCTGTCCAGCTCCACTGCCACCACCCTGGTCCAAGCCACAGCCTGTGGGCTTGCCTATGGCCTTCTTGGCTCCCAACAGCAGCCAAAACACCAAAACATGTCACTCCGTGGCTGGAACTGCAGTGGCCTCTGGCTGTTCTCCCCACAAAATTCCCAAATTCTCACCGCGGCCTACAAGACCCTCCCTTGGCCTCCTCCTTTCCCTTTCAGCCAAATTGGCTTCCTTTCGCCTTCCCCAGCAAGCTAAATTCTTTCCTGCCTCAGGGCTTTTGCACTTTGCCCTTCCTCATTCTGTACCTCTCTTCCCTGTTCTCATCATAACTGTTTTGTTTCTTTTTCTTTCTTTCTTTTTTTTTTTTTTTAAGATTTTACTTATTTACTCATGATTGACAAGAGCGAGAGGCAGAGACACAGGCAGAGGGAGAAGCAGGCTCCCTGCAGGGAACCCGATGTGAGACTTGATCCCAGGACCCCAGGATCATGATCACGCCCTGAGCCGCAGACGCTTAATTGCTGAGCCACCCAGGCGTCCCTGCCTTGTTTCTTATGTCAGCTGAATCATTACCTCCCCAGAGGTCTCCTCTCTGGCCATCCAACAACCTTGGAAGGAGCCTGACCCCGTCCCTGGTAGCTCTCAATGCCATCACCCTGGTCATTTCCTTCATGGCTCTTAGCATGTCTGGGTCCCACATATTTCCTTTTGTATAATCTATCTCCCCCTCCTCCCCAGAATGCTGGTTCCATGAAGGCAGGGATTTAGGTTTGTCTTGTTCACTGCCAGAGACAGAAACCAGGAATGCGGCACAGTGCATGGCACATAGTAGATGCTCAATAAATATCTGTTGGCTGTAAGGATGGCCGCATGAATGGATGTGCAACCAGATAAATGAACTTAAACTATACCTTTAATTACTCCACTCTCCCACTCAAGAACCTTCCTTGGCTCCCCATTGCCTATAGAATAGACAGCAAGCTCTTTGGGCATCCAGAACTTTCTGAACTGGCCCCAAATAGGATGGTGACTGTACCCCCAGGAGATAAATCATTCAGGCTAAATCATTAGGAAGTGGACCATTTAGCTGTCTGTCTCCCCGTCCCGGCCAGGAGTCATTTGAGAGCAGGGCCTCAGTCATCTTCATCTCGTGTCTCAGCATGGAGCCCCTGGTCAGCAACATCAGAGGTTTGATGAATAAATACAAGAATTAGTGAGTGGCTGTGTGAGCGAGTGAAAGTAGCCCTCCGTGACCCTAGCAGCCAGCAAGGAGGCAGGCTCAGAAGCGGAAGCTTCAGGCCCAGACAGCTGACCTTTTCAAATTTAGAATACAGGAGTAGTTTTGCTGTTTCAGGTGACTGCTCTTGGTCAGGGTTTCAAAGTGTAGAAAGCTGGAAAGTGTGGTGACAGGGAAACTTTGAAACCTGCCAGAAATGAGACTGGTAGTGTCTCTCAGCGGGTGAGGGGGAGGATGATTTGAATAACAACCCGATCCTCCAATTATGAGAGCCCTGTGGCCGCAGGTGAGTAAAAACACACTCCCGTGCAATTTCAGGGAAAGCCACCAAAACCCACAGCATCAGGAGCGAAGGTTCTTGGTGCCTCTAGAAGCCAGCCCACTTCCGGTCTCTGCCTTTCAAACTGGACTCTCTGGTTCCGCAGGTGGGTTGGGAGCCTTGCTGTGACAGAGCAGAGGTGGCTGGGCCACCATGGGTGGGGCCCTCCTCTGAATCACCAGCTCCCCACAGGACAGCACAGTGTATTTTTAGGGCGCGTCCGATCAGTCCCTAGCGTTGACCAGGTTCTCTAGAAAGTGGACTCAGAGGTAGGTTTGTACGTAGGCCATTTGTTGGGGCCTCACCTGCGAGGGAGTGAGGGTAGCGATGTGGGGCCGAGGGAGACATCAGGCTGTGATGTGGTCTGAAGCTGGGGTGGCTATTCTGAGCTGTCCCCCATCAGGGCAAGGGGACAGGGTCTTCAGACCCCTGTGCAAACCAGACATTGGCCTTGCGGGGGGTGGCACATGGCTGCAGGCTGAGTGAGACCTGGAAGGGCAGACTCGGTCCTCCGTGGGAGCTGGGTGGCATTTCACAGTGTTCGCTGTGGCCCGCTTCTCTGCCCCTTCCCTGCCTGGAGCCCGCCACCACCTGCCACCTGGACCACTGTCATAGGCTCCCACTGGTGTCTTCGCTCCTGCTCTTGACCTGCCACCAACACCCAGTCCGAGACCAGTGGCCGAAAGCCGGAGGAGCTCCCCAGTGCATACACCAGACCGCTTCCCTCCGTCACTTAAAACCCTCCAGTGGTCCCGCGACACCCCGATAGAATCCCAGTGCTTCGCCAAGGTCCACAAGACCCTGCAGGCGTGAGCCCCACCTCCGCCTGTGACCTGTCTCCCTCCTCCACGGTGGGCCAACCCACCGCCTTCTCTTTTTCTGAAGGCAGCTGTTCCACGTCAGGCCCTTTGCCCTGGCTGTTCCCTCTGCCTGACACTCCTTCCTTTGTCTCCCATGACTGATTCAATGGCCTTCAAGTCTCATCTGAAACGTCCCCTCCCTATGACCCTGAGCTGCCCTCGATGCTACCACTGACCCCAGGAGAAGGAGCACCCTCAGGCCTTCTGTGAGGCCCCTGGTGTGTGGCAGGTACAAATGCTCCCTCCAAACCTGCACCCATCATGCTACAGTAGAGTGGGGCTGAGCTGTTCCCCTAATGACCGTGAGCGCGGAGTAATGATTCATCCTTCCCATCACATGCGAATTCACTGTGCGGACAAACTAAGGATAATTTATGCCACTTATGCAATGAATTCTGCTTGTTGCTGGCAGAAAACCTGCCAGCGAGGGGATGAGCCATGCAGCTCCCTTATGAGCACAGCCCTCCACCCTTCTCTGTCACCCGCAAAGGCAGATCTTCCCTCTCCACCACCTGCCCTGGCCCCTCCGCTCCTCCCTCCTGCAGAACCACGGTGCTCAGGACAGAAGCCATGTGACTTAAATCCAGAACAATGGTGGGTGGCCCATCTCAATAGCCAAATCGGAAAGAGGCTCCCTGTTGTATGGGGAGCCTGTGGGTAAGGAGTAGGGGAGGTCTGGGAGTGAATCTGCTCTGAATTCTAGAAGGAGCAGGGATGTGGAATGATGCCCTATAGCCAGATCCCACATCTACAACCAGAGCTCCACAGCCCCCGGGGGAAGTCACTTCACTTCTCCAGACTCCGTTTCCTTAGCTGTCAGATAAAGAGAAATTAGGTGAAACCAGGGGTGGCCTGTATTTTGGTAAGAAGGACGAATTGAAAAACCCGGGAGTCTGGTAGGTCCACCCTTCCCCTGCACACACACACCTCCTTTCTCTCTCTCTCCTCTCTCTCTCTCTCTCTCTCTCGTTTTCAATCAGCAATGATCTTAACACCATCTCCTGCCACACGCTGCTGTGGGTGGTGGAGAGCTGAGATTCGTTGCCCTCCAGAGGTTTACAGCACTGGGGTTGGGGGTGGGGGTGGGGGAAGACAGTTGATAAGCCAGGGCACAGCTGAATGGACAAGGAGATTCACCTAGGCTGTGCTATGACGGAAAGTTACACAGGACTGGGACAGTCAGCTGCTTCAGACTGGGTGTTCATTGGACTCGTACCATCTGAAATCAAAGAAGTGTCCCCAGGATGGGGAGACGCAAGGGAACGTTCCTCCTGTCCCCCACCTGAAACTAATGTCCCCAAGTCCGCTTTAAATGCACTCCAATTATTCACTTACTGTATACAAAGTGCCAGGCTCAACCACAAAAATGTAGATTTTTTTGTACATCAAACAAATAGTGAGGCAAGAGGCTGGCAAAAATTTGCCAAGGGCCAGAGAGGAAATATTTTTGCTTTGGGGACCACAGGTAGCCTGTCCCGGCGACTCAGCTCTGCCATGGTGACCTGAGGCCATGGACCACATGGAAGCAGACGGGCATGACTGGGTTTCGGTGAAATTTGACTTACAGAGACAGGCAGCCGGCTGGCCCCGGCTCGCTGACCCCTGAGTTAGGCTGAAAAAGAGGGGAGCTATGACTGGTGAAGGGGGATCACAGGACAAGGAAGGGGCCCCGGAGAAATGCAATCAACAGTGTGCTGGCTGGTTCATCGCCATGTGACACATACGAGCAGGAACATGGGAGGAAGTCAAGCCGCCCAACAAGAGAAGACAGGACAATGGGGGCTCTGTCAACGCAAAGGAAAAGGGAGGGGCAGTGACGAGTGACAGATAACACGAGGAGCCCGGCTGACTGAGTGACGGAAGGACACGCTGTGGGAAGGATGAGCCCATGACAACGCTCAACTGCACCTTTTTTGATGCTGGTGCCTGGCTGCAGAGGGAGCTAATGGAGATTTAGGGCAACGCGGGACATGACTCTTTTTGTGTCCGTCACTCTGCCCGGCCCGGACAGATGACCAAAAAACAGCATATAGGCAAAATAGATTTTTAAAAAATTTACGAATTAATTCAACAGACACTTAATCAGGGCTTACTGTGCTAGGGGGTACAAAGGCTTCGAGTGGAGATCATGGACGTTCCTACTGGGTGAGGTTAAGAAGTAGAATTTTTAAAGATTTTACTTGAGAGAGAGAGAGAGAGAGAGAGAGAGAGCGCGTGCATGGGTAGGAGTCGGGAGAGGCAGAGGGAGAGTCTCAAGCCAGCTCCCCGCTGAGCGTGGAGCCCTACTTGGGGCTCGATCTCAAGACCCTGAGATTATGATCTGAGTTGAAATCAAGAGCCAGATGCTCAATTCATTGAGCCAACCAGGTGCCCCTAATAAGTAGAATTTTATCATTTTAAAAATTGTGGTTGGGACGCCTGGGTGGCTCCGCGGTTGAGCATCTGCCTTTGGCTCAGGGTGTGATCCTGGAGTCTCAGGATCGAGTCCCACATCGGGCGCCCTGCATGGAGCCTGCTTCTCCCTCTGCCTATGTCTCTGTGTCTCTCATGAATAAATAAATAAAATCTTTACAATAAATACATAAATAAATTAATTAAAATTTAAATTGTGGTAAAAATAAGTGTCAAATGAGGGATTCCTGGGTGGCGCAGCGGTTTGGCGCCTGCCTTTGGCCCAGGGCGCGATCCTGGAGACGCGGGATCGAATCCCACGTCAGGCTCCCGGTGCATGGAGCCTGCTTCTCCCTCTGCCTGTCTCTGCCTCTCTCTCTCTCTCTCTCTCTCTGTGACTATCATAAATAAATAAAATCTTAAAAAAAAAAAAAAAAAAAAAAAATAAGTGTCAAATGAAAGTTAAATCGTAACCATTCCTCCATGCCCATAGCTCAGTATCGTAGGTACATTCAGTATACTTGGTAGGTATATTCACATAGTTTTGCAACCCATCTCCAGAACATCTGTACCTTGCAAAAATGGAATTGTACTATCGTTGGCCACCACTAGTCTGCCCCCCCCACCCCTTCTGAGACTCCAGTTGACCTACTTACATCCAGGCACAGGGATTTACACACAGCTGTGCTCACCGTGGGGCATATGGTGCAACAGTGAGAAACTGAAAGCAACTTCATGTCCATCAGGAGGAAAAGAGCTAAATAAATGACATCCAGTGCATACAGGGGTGTGTATGCACAGCTGTTGCAAGGGAGAAGGCAGTTTTGTTCAACAAAGATTTACTGTGAACCTACTACGTGCCAGGACCAGTTCTTGGCAGTTGGGATAGAGCAAGAACAAAGCAGTCTCTACGTTCATAGGGACTACATTTTAGTGAGGTTGACAGTCAAGGAACAAAAAACCAGTAAGAATACAGGATTCAGAGTAAGAAATCCTGTGGAACAAAATAAAGGAGACTCGGGGACGTGGCACTTTTGTGTTGTTCACACGATGCTTCTCTGAGGAGAGAGGGGACCCTGAGCTTTATTTCAGAAAACTTTTTTTTTGCTTTTTAAGATTTTATTTATTTATTCATGAGACACACACACACACACACACACACACACACACACACATAGAGAGAGACACAGGCAGAGGGAGAAGCAGGCTCCATGCACCTGACATGGGACTCGATTCCGGGTCTCTAGGATTAGGCCCTGGACTGAAGGCGGCACTAAACTGCTGAGCCACCTGGGCTGCCCCTCAGAAAGCTTTTCAATCATAGAGAAGGTATCTCCAAGAAATTTTAGGATTAAAAAAAAAGCCCAAGTAATTACAATTTATGTTTTTTTATTTTGGTCTTTAAAGTATGTATGTCTTTATCTCCCCATACATACATGTAGACCAACAGGCATCATCATTACCAGCCAAACCACTACCATTCAAGGGGGTGCGATTTAAGACCTTTCAAGGGCAGCCCGGGTGGCTCAGTGGTTTAGTGCCACCTTCAGCCCAGGGCATGATCCTGGAAGACCCAGGATCAAGTCCCGCGTCAGGCTGCCTGTAGGGAGCCTGTTTCTCCCTCTGCATGTGTCTCTGCCTCTGTCTCTCATGGATAAATAAATAAAATCTTAAAAAACTTTTCAGTTAGCATATACTCATGTATTAGTTTTATTAATCAAAATATTTATGAGCTGTCTGGAAATAAAAGCCATTAAGAACATGCATATAAAAAAGGAAGTTGGATCAGAAGTGGCTTAGAGGTTCAGAGCGTTCATCTTGGGGTAAAAGTGACCTGGTGTTCAAATCCCAGATGTCTCTGTGTGCTAGTTTGGGGACCTAAAGTGAGCAGTGGCTTTGGTGGCTTTCATTCCCCGGCTGCAGAGCAGCGGCTCCAGACAGGGGATTTTTGCTCCCCAGGGTCATTTGGCAATGTCTGGGGACAGTTTTGGTTGTCATAAGTAGGGTGGGAGAAGTGCTGCTACTGGCCGGTAGAGGGTAGAGCCCAAGGGTACAGCTAAATACATGGCAGTGCACAGAGCACAGCAATGCCCTCTCCCCGATTCCCTGTACAAAGAATGATCTGGCCCCCAGTGTTAAGAGCCGAGGGTTGAGTGTCTCCCTCACAGGGCTGAAGACTAATTGGCACAGCCCCTGGCACAGAACAAACATCAATAAATGGGAACTGCTATTTTTAGGACCGTACTTCCCCCAAATTAAAAAAAAACCACTTTGAGTGGGGAGGAAGTGGTAATGTGGCAATGTCAGGAATTGACTCTGCTGAATCCCAATTCTGGTGACTTCTAACTGAAAGGGATCTTTGATTTTTTTTTTTTTTTCAACAGCCACTGGGTCTTCACAGGCTGTTTGCGGCCGTTGATTAGAACTGAACGTAGTAGTAGGAAGGGCTTCTAATTCCTCCAGGGTTTTTAGCTTCATCAGCAGCCAGTAGTTCAAGAACATTCCTACTAAGTTAGCCCTTGTCTCTTGGATGTTCAGCTTTCTCTGGTCGACTCTCCCTGTGGTTCAAAACTACTCAGGTTTCTCTTGCTGGAAAACCAAAACGAAAACCCTCCCTGAGCCTCACACACTTCCTCAGTGCCCAGCCTTCTCTTCTCATCCCCTTCCTGGGATTCCAGGTGTTTGCCTCACTGCCCCCTCAGCCCACTCCCCTGTGGCCTGCCCTGCCATGACCTTCTCCCCTTCCCGACAATGAGTTTCAAGCCTCATCTTACATCTTCTCTGCATTCAGCACTGCTGACCACTCCCCCTCGAACATCTCTTCTCTTGACTTTCCCGTCCTACCCACCGTCCTACCCACCGCTCGTTCCTCCTACCACTCTGATCTATTCTGCTCACTCTCTCTTCTCAAATATTATAAATGGAGCTCTTAGAGGCTCGGGCCAAGGCCCCCTTCCCCCTCTATGCTCCTGCTCTACTCAGCACCAAAGCAACTGCATCCACTCCTAGATCTGCACTCATCTCCCACACAAGAGACTCACGATCCACCCTGGTTGCCGCTGTTCCTTGGAGCCCCCAAACTGGAGTATGTACAACTGCCTGTTCGCCAGATCTGCTTGGTGGCCTCAAAACCCTCAAACTCAACACACTTACAGCTAGGCTTGTGGTCTGTCCTACGAGCCTGGTCCAATTCCAGCACCCTTGTCCCAGGGAATGGCCTTGCCATCCACCCAAGTGGGGAAGCCAGAAGCTACTTGAGTTCCTCCATCCCAACAGCCACCTGCTCCCTCAGCGTCCCCCAGGGTCTCTCCTCCATACTGTCCGCGCATGATTGTGTGTACTTACCTGATCCCCCCATTTCTCCTTTGCTTCTCTAGAGCCCCCATCCTCCCTGCAGCCAGAGCCATCTATTAAGATTACGTCTAATGACATCACTCACAGCCCCACCTCTGGGATCTCTTGAGGCCATTGCTCTGATAAAATCCAATCTCCCTCCTTACCTTGGCACACAAGGCTCCACAAGGCATCTGGCCTGCCCTCCTCCTAGCCTAGCAATCCCTGGTGCAGCCCTCTGTCCTCTGCACCAGCTTGATGGTTTTCTGATCCTGCAGCTCACCAGGTAACCCACTGGTCCCCCCTCAGGCCACCCACCTCCCTCCAGGGACACCTTCCATACCATCCATCTGTGGTCTGCAGCCATGTCTTTTTTTTTTTTTTTCCAGCACTCCTTGTGATCATAATCTTTTTTTTTTTTTTTTTAAGATTTTATTTATCTACTCGGGGGGTGGGGCTGGGGACAAGTAGACCCCTTGCTGAGCACAGAGTCCAGGGTGGGGGGCTTGATCCCAGAACCCTGAGACCATGACGTGAGTCAAAATCGTAAGTCAGACACTTAACCAACACAGCCACCCAGGCACCCTGGTTGTAATGTTAATCATACCTTCCACCTGGGGGTGTGGGGCAAGAGGACAGTAAGTTTTATGAGGCCACTCACCCTGTCCTTTGTGCTTATCATTATATTCCTAGCACCTGGACACAGAACTTTACACTCATTAAATATAGTGAATAAATGTTCAACAAATAGAAGCTACGATTACAATCTCCAAGCAGAACCAGGGAGACAGCAAACTCTGGACTGACCCCAGAGGACCTCTGGATCCAAACTCCATCCACTCTCACCCCCTCTTTGCCCACGTGTCTTGTTCGACTTGATGAGGGTCACCTGGGCCAATTCGAGAAGGAAAACTAAGTGTGGGTGGATGCCTGGGTAGCATGGTGGGGTTTAGTGCTTTTGCTACATTGGCTGAGTCTTTCCACCAGCTGGTCTGGTTGCAGGGGTCGGGGGTGGGGGCTGTCTTTCTCTCAGGAGTACCCAGAGGTCAGCTGAGCAACCTGGAAGCCAAGCTGCTTGAAGGAACCCAGAGGAGCTGAACTCCCATGAGAAAAAGAGAGGAATGGCTTCCAAATAGCCAAATTGTTCTAGGCAAAGACAAACAATCACCAAGGTTTGGTTCTTGAGTATGTATTTTTTACTGAAAAAATCATTCATAAATTAACATACAAAAATGTACAAACACATGAGTAAATAATGTAATGACAAAGGACTATTTTTGTGAAAAGTGTTTTTAAAACATCTTTAGATTTCAGTGCAAAAACGTACCCCTGGCACCTCTTAAAACATAAGAGCAAGCTCAAAAAAAACGTAGTGATGGAAGGAAGCTAGCTACCTTCAATGCCATTGTCAACGGTGAGTGGACACAATCAATACTTGTGGCTGTTGCTCAATTATTAACTTCTGTGGTAGAGGAGCTCCAACAAGAATCCCTGTAATGTCAAAAGGAATATTTTTGCAATAACTCTTCGCCCAGCAAAACAGCATGAAAGGAGAAACATTTCCCTGCAAGCAGCTAAGACCAGACTGATTTAAGGGGTCACCCATCAGTAGCCTTAAAAGAATTTCAGCTGCCAAAATATGCACAAGGTCACATTTGGTTCTTATTGTTCTTTTTTTCTTTTTTTTAACTTGAGAATCTCACACCATTAATAGCTCACGGGCCTGGCTGTATGTTCTTAACTTTTGTTTCCCACATGATCCTCGACCTGGTGGGTAAATGACTAAGCGGTGTGCAGTAAGAGATTTCACACTAATAAAACAAACTCACACATGATCGCAAAATAATTTCAGTGACCTTACTTCAAGCAGTGAAAAGACACCTTTCCTTTTATCCTCCAATCAAGCATTTTCTTTTTAAGATCAAGTGTTGAGCCTTTTGCCAATGTTTTGTTCTTGGTGGGTAAATACGTTTGTGAAAAGCTTTGCATGGGACCATTTTACAACACTGCTGTGTACACACATATCATCTTTAACTAAGGACTGGCCCAACCTAGCAAATTCTTCCAAATGACATCATGGCTGTATCACCCTGAAAGTGGCTCACAGCCTTCAGTGATGAGAGAGGACAGGAGAAGGAAAAGGATGAGGAGAGTCAAGACCAGCACACCGGCCTAGGGGGAGGCAGGAGAAAAGGGAGAAAGAAATCTTTATTGCTCTGGGCACCAGACTTCAAAGGAAAACCAAGTGAGCTCCTGTGTGTAATGTTCTGTTGTGAAGGTCTTTTAAAGCATGAGATGCTCAACATTCTTTTAAAACATATGATACAACTTACCAGCATTTTCAAGGGCAGCAGCCTGCTCTCTCATATGAGCCGATAAGAGCTTTGTAATGCAGTTGCTTTTCTAAAATACCACTCTATTCTTCAAAAGAACAAAAGCACGAACAAAAAACAAGGCCTGGCCAATCACTCCCACAGCTTGTGGGGATCATATGTCCATGGAAGCGACACATGCAACGGAGAAAACCCCAACCCACACATATCTACACAAATACACTCCCCTACACACACATCCATGTAAACCATGAAAATTAAGGAAGTTGAAGGCAAACAAGGCAATTAAAAAAAATATGAAGTACTTTTCAGAAAGTACTCCTAATCACAATATATAAATATGTTTTATGGAAAAGGAGAGGAAAAGACTGGCATTTTTCAGAATCCTGCAGAAGGCAAGAGGGACCAGAATCGAGGGATTTGGCTCAGGGAGAAACAGAGGCACAACTTCAAGGGCAATTCAGAATCTAACTTCAAGAAGTGCATGGGGTGTGAACCCAGCACACAGGCTTGGGTCCTGGCATTGTCTGTCCACCTGCAAAACTCAGATGGGTCTACCCTGGCCCCCAGCTGACCCACAGCACACAAATGTCACTTGCTCCCTGGCTTCTTCAGTCCACTGCTCTTTAGTTCTAGGAACTGGTTCATAATGTTGACAAAGAATCTTTCCAGAAACTGAAAAGGGAAATATTCAGAGGAATCACTGAAGCTAGCTGATAATTTAGGCACAGATTTCAGGAATTGTGGCCAAGTTCCAAAAGAGCAAAATAAAATAAAAAAGAGGCAGAAAACTGACCCACCCACCCTACCCCACCACTCTCAGTGATGAAAGAACAAAGAACAAAGTTTAGAGATCCAGGGGTGTGTGGACACAGAGGCCCCCCAAAGGGTCCGCTTTGAGCAGGAGGGCTCCTGTTTAGCAGAAGACGGGGATGAGACTGTACATGCCCAACTGGGAAGAGAGTCCACAGCAAAAGTCAAGAGCAAGACTTCTGGAAGAGGAGGATGGGAGGGGGCAGGAGTGAGCTACCAGTGATAGGCTGGACTGTCTCGATCTGTTTGCGACATGCCCTACGTCCACTCCCTTCCAAAGCGATAGCAATTTGGGAGGTGATAGCCCTCCACTGCATTTTAACTGAGTTCCGCATTTGCCAACCAAATAAGTGATCTAATATATAAATCCTTGGTTTGAATTGGAGCCAGCTATAAAATTAAATTTAAAAAAGGCATTTTACATGGCTTATTTACAATTATACTTCTTCAAGAAGTGATTATTATAGGTCTATTTATCTTCCCCAATCCCTCCCCCCACCCTCCATCCCCACCCAAAGCAGGTAAAGAAAGAAAGAAAGAAAAAGAAAGAAAGAAAGAAAGAAAGAAAGAAAGAAAGAAAGAAAGAAAGAAAAAGAAAGAAAGAAAGAAAGAAAATGAAACCAAAGAGAACACCAGAGATGGAGAAGAATGGTGTGTGGAGTTTCATTTGCTCTTCCTAAAACGCAGCTGCCCTGTGGTGGGGTTGCCTCTTTGCTCTGAAGGCCAAGAAGCTTCAAAGGCCATTCGTAGGAACAGGCTCGGCGCCAGGACCACAGCAGAGCTCAGTTCCGGGTCTGGAGATCCTGGCTGAGACGGGACGCTGGGGTAGGCGACCGGGGGGAGGAGAGCAGCAGGACAGACATCCGTCTTGTGAAAATAGAAAGCCAGTCCTGATGAAGGAAGCTCCCCATCCACAGTGAAGGCGTTTTGTGCGTGTATACTGTTCACATTTTCTCCTCAAACCCTGTGATCCTTCATCAGACACTGTATTTCTATTCTCTTCCTGGGTGGAGCCCCAAGACCTCACTCCCCAGGTTGCTTTCTTGGTGGTGGTGGGTAAAGCAAACACATGTTCTCTCCTCATCTCAGTACTCGGTCACCTGAGCCAGCTCGGGTGTCAAGTTGACAGTAATGTTTTTATACAAGGCGTCGTATGTGATGTTTGCAAAGTAGTTCAAGTTGTTGAGGCCGTCCAGCCCTTGTCGTTCTTTGGACTTCCGCAGCAGAGCATACCTGTTTAAGCAGAGAGCAGAGGGGTGGCTCTGAGTGAGGGGCCAAAGCCCAGGGTGGTGCTCCTGCCTCACATGGCAGGGGACCGGCCTGCCCCGGTCAGCTGCACCACACCGAAGGTGGTTAGTATTAGAAACACCTTCTCTTACATGCTGAGTACTTCAGTTATGATATCATTTCATTTAATGCACCCACTCCTTAAGTAAATGAGGCAACCAAGGCTCCTGGTGTTCAATGACCTGCCCAAGGTAGGGGGAGTGGGAGGTAAGATATTACACATACATCAGATGAGCACGGTCTGGGTCTGCATTCAGTACCTCCCCACTCCTATGACAGTGGAGTTCACGCAATCAGAGCTGGTGCTCCAGAGAACAGTCCTCCTCCCAGTAAACGAGACCAAAATGCACTTTTGAACACGTGGAGATGTCATTCTACTGACATGCCTCAATTAGGCCAGGATGGAACTTCCTTATCGAGTGCACCCACACAAACAGAAGTTTGGGGTGCCCTTCCAAACTGGAGCTCGCAGAATGGGTGCCAACCCTGCTTTGTCATGTCAGTGCAAGTTACACAGAGACCTTTAACTGAGTGGATTTTTCTCCAACGCCCTACCGGCTACAGAGAAGACCATGAAGCTTAGGATGTCAAATGAGCAATCTCCAAATGAGATCTATGATCATATTTTTCACCGATAATCTGATTTCACACAAATGCCTGCCTCATGGAAACACGAAAATCTATCTAGGAACTATAAGGCAGCCAAAACAGGACCATGGAGAGGAGGTGGGAAGTAAGAAAAGGGGGCTGCAATATGATATGCTCTGGGACATCTGGAAATGCAAAATATAGAGGATATTTGTAGAGTATCCTCTACAAGAGTAAATAAACTACCAACCTTCCAAGAAACTGGACTTCTCCTCGATGGTGATGAGGAATAGACTTGTACTTCCCCGTGTCACCTTCTGGCCGGCTCACAGAGTAGCCTGCATTCTGTACTCTGTCCGAGACAAAAACGTTGGGCTAGATAGATAAAATGATCAAGTACCACAGATGACCACACCTGTGCCGAGGTTGAGAAATCCCAAGATAAACAACAGAACTTCTTCTGCATTCAAATATTCAATTGCTTACCCTCTGGATTAAGTTCATGGCTTTAGAAAAGTAGGTCTACAATACAAAAGAGTGTTGAAAAAGAAAAGAAATTCGAAATTCAAAATTTTGGGAGTAAGGCATGATGCAGGTTCTCAGCGATAGTCCAACAGGGAGCATTCCCCAGGAGACGAGTGCACACACACTCTCTCCCTGCCGGCTTCTTTGGGACCTATCAAAAATGTTTTTCTCACTGGTAGACAGCATCTTTCCTGTCCATAAACTACTATAAAGCAAGTCAGTAAAGCCAGAGTAGCACTGTGTTTTCCCTGCTTATGAACTTAATTACTCTGCCCACCTCCCCCATCACCAGGGAGATGAACTAATTTGTATGACACCCTCTGATCTAGATGTAAAACTTCACAACACTATGAGGAAAGCAGAACTAAGGAGGTGTTTGGTTATTAATCCAAACCTGTCTTTGGTAAAAAGATAAAGATAAAGACAGGATTTCCCAAGTTGGGTTTACTGGAAACTAGATAGGGCTGTAAGAAATAATACGTGGAGGTAGACTTTGGATATCTATGTGAAACTTATGGTTGTCTTCATATTTTAAAACTGTGGGAGAATATTATTTCAACATCCTCCTTTTAACTCCAAGTTACACTCTCCTTTTGATATTGGGAAATGCATTCTTGCTCTTGATTTGGTAAGTGCATAGAGAATGTCTACTGTGTGCTTGGGAATTGTGCAGGGTACTGGGGTGAACCAGCTCCTGTTCCTGTGCCTGGGGGCTCCTGCTGAGCTGGGGACAGTGCAAGCTGAGAATTATGACAGATGTCCTGGGAGAGCTCAACCAGTTACGTTCATGGAAAACTGTTCATCCTCACTAGGTTCCTAAGAAATCCAAATGGATGGATTAAAAGGAAGAGATGCCATTTTTACCTCTCAAACTGAGAAAGATTATGTCTGGACCTCCTCTGTCCAGTACAGCAGCCCCGAGCCACATGTGACTACTAAAGGGCTGAAGTGTGGCAAAATGTAAAAGGTGGTTTATAACCAGTAATATAAGAAAGTAGGAATGTTGATGCACCACTGCTCAGACTCTTCTGCAACCTCTTTTGGAGAAAAATCCTGACCATAACTTTCCAAATTTGAAAGAGCATTTATTTGACTCTGTAGTTCTACAACTAGGGATTTAATTTGAAGAAATACTTGCATAGGTGAACAAGGATATTCAGAATTGTAAACAATGTTCCTTGACAGGAGAGGATTAAAATAAAATATCATGTATCTACATAAAGGAATACCATGCAATTGTTAGAGATAATGAAGCGGCTCTCTCCGTATTAACATGGTTGGAAAGAGAGACAGGATGGGTCTGGGTTGTTTGTATATGGATATAAAGATGTAGAGAAAGAGCCCTGTTAAAATGACTACTTCCTGGGAACGAAATAGGACAAAACCATTATGCTGTTTGGTTTATACGCCTTGTATTATCTGACTTTTTACCAGCAAGTATTACATTGTAATTAAAAACAACACCTAACTTTTTTTTTAAAGCCCATCTATAAAGTCAACAGATAAGAGGTGGAGATTCTTTTGCTTATTTGTTCCTTATTAGGTTACTGTTTACTTATTACTCTGCAAAAAGATCAGTTTACACTACTCAAATATAACATCATTCTTGCAAACTTGTATAATCCAAGTCTTATCTGATAGTAGAGGCAAATCTGTGTACACTCATCACGAATATGTGACCTCTGGCTTGGGGAAGTTTTAGTGAAATGTGCTATGAATATAAAACAGATATCAGATTTCAAAGGTATAGTGAGAGAAAAAATAAATGTGAAGCATCCCATTAATTCTTCATACTGATTATATGTCAGAAGGATATTATTTTTAATATATTGTGATAAATCTATTGGCATGTATTAAATACATTAAAATTAATTTCATCTCTTTTTCTTTTTTTAAAGATTTTGTTTATTTATTCATGAGAGAAAGAGAGAAAGAGAGAGAGAGAGTGGCAGAGACACAGGCAGAGAGAGGAGCAGGCTCCATGCAAGGAGCCTGATGTGGGACTCGATCTGGGGTCTCCAGGATCACACCCTGAGCTGCAGGCGGCGCTAAACTGCACGCCACCGGGGCTGCCCTTTTTTAACCTTTTTAAACGTGGCTAACTAGGATGTTTCACATTACCTAGATGGCTTGTACCCTACATCTCATGCACAGCACTGGTCTGAGGAGCCTAAGGTAGCATTTTTAGATGGCACCGAAACCAGAAGAGGGGAGTACCTGTTCCACAGGTCGTCATCTTCTCCACCCCAACCCCAGAAAGCGTTTGGAAAGCCATTGATCTTCCGAAACTGTTCCACTGTTAAGCCGCTCACTCCACCAAAGAACTCAGTGTAAGGAAGCCTAGAAGGAGACATACAGCTTCGATCATCTGGGAATCCAAGGATGGTTTCTTCCCCTGGGAAGAGTCACCATTTCACTGGAGAACTCTTTTGTGACACAGTGCACTCTGTGCTACTACCCTGAACCACCTGCAGCCATTTCCTCGTGCTGAGACGCAGAGATCTTTGTAGCTAACTACGTGTTTCTCTAATTGCTATGTTTCATAACAGCTTTATTGAAACATAACTGACATTCCAAATGATTCACCTAAAGTGTATAATTCCATAGTTTTTAGGCTATTCACGGAGTTGTGCAACCATGAACCCCAATCCATTTAAATACCTTTCATCACCCCAAAAAGAAACCTTGTACCCATTAGCAGTCACTCCTCGTTCCCCCTCCTCCCTGCAACCACTGCTCGGTCTCTATGGATTTGCTTATTCTGGACAAGTCATGGGAGTACAATCATGCAACATGTGGCCTTTGGTAACTAGCTTCTTTCACACAGGAGTGTTTTCAAGGTTCATTAATCTGGTCACATGTATCAGGACTCCATTCCTTTTTACTGCCTAATAGTGTTTCCATGCTGTGGCTGCACTCCATTTTGTTTATCCATTTGATAGCCAACGCATGCTGGGGAGGAGCTAATTGGATTTTGCCATCTTTGCATCTCTCAGCATCCTTTTAGATTTAACCTCTTCCAGAGGAAATGATACTCACAGATACATATACTTGTCCAACTTCGTTGCAAAGTGCCTTGGCATCTGCCCACACCCATAGTAGTTCCGATCGCTTTCTGGTATATGATCCACATCATGAAAAATAAGACAGTCCCAGTCCAAATCCTTCATTGCTTCTTGAAAACCGACGTTGAAAAGCATGGCTCGATTAAAAGGTTGGGTGCCAACCTATAAGAAGCAGGACTTTATTTTTTAAAAGGACTCAACAAGCAAAATCTTCACTGCCTCCCGGCCTATAGGAGAGCTTACTGAACCTGATTAGGACAGGTTACTGAGCCAGAGATGGCTTGGCCAGCACACTCATCACTGCCTCACAAACCACTTGACATCTGGCCTCAATTTCCTTAGAAATAAGAAGGGTAACAAGCCCAAGCTCCTCTCTCCTAAGACTGTCATAAAAGCAAGCATTCGATCTCTAACAGCATCTGGAGGAGTATCCAGCCTCATAAAGGGAAGAAAGAACAATACAGCCATTTTTACCCATGGCTCCTTATCTTAAGGGGAATTTCCTGGGTCGGAAGACCAAAAACACCACCCAAAACAGCTCTGACTAAAACACCATACAAGGGGCCTTTGTTCAAGGGTAAACAAAGTTCCCTCCTGGACTCAAGTCAGCCAGTGTTGAGAAACATCCCAAACCAGAAGCATAGAATTGCTCTCTGCTCCCCCTTTCAGCTCTGGGTGGCTCAATCCTAAGATTGCAGTTTCGCTGGCTCTGCACTCCAAAGGTGGATTGGCTGAAAGTGCTCTAAACTGCTATCTCAGAACAGAAAGAAGAGGAAAGGATGGGCCACTCACTTGCTCAACCACATAAAATGCAAATCGCAGGCGCTGGCGCTGAAGCATGGGAATCAGGTGTCTGAGCAGGACTGGGAGGTGCTCGTGGCGGTTCCGGAAAGGGATGAGGATTGCCACCTGGAGAGGGTCACAGCAGAAGAAGCCGCCTGGTTAATCCCCTCGACTTCTGCTTTGTAGCAGGACACAGCCATGGAATCAGTAACCAGCTAGTTTCTGGGGTGTTCTGGAAGGTTGCCTTGTCCTCAACCTCAACTAAACAAAGAGCTATGTTGGCAGGTAGGCCCCTGTACATGAGTGGACTTTGTTCTTACACGCACCATACTTTGTACATAGTGGGCCCACTGAATGAATTCACTCTAGACCACAACCCAGAGGAAGATATTCATTCTACAGCATGACCCGGCACACAAACATGTCCATATATAAGCATACAACTAAAATGCACTCCACAAAATAGTACTTCCCCTTATGACAGGTAGCGCACTTTGAGATTATGTATAGAGGGATCTATATGTATGTATGATCCATACATATATATGAATTTTTAAAAGAATGCTGGTCATTAAATTGATATTATATCCCAGTGACAGGCTGGAAACACCCATCTAGTCCAGATCTGCTTTGTTCATTGCAGGACTGGCACAGAAGCAGCACTTGAGCAAATACTTGCTGAAAGAACAGAAGTGAGCCAGATCCACACACTGATGCTTCCTGATTGTAGTCCTGTAGAAAGCCACTAAGCAATTCTAAGCGTCAGGCTGGAAGCTCCACTCTTTGTTGTACTAAACTCATGGTAACAATGCCAAACAAGGCACCAAGTACTGAATTTGTGAAGATGGCTTTTACAAATGTGGCATGAGAGACCCACCAACACTCCCCCTTGTTGAACCAGTATTCTTAAAAGGAGACAAAAGGGTCCTGCTTAGTCATAGGACTGATGCACGTTTCTGGAACTAGACAGTATCCTTAGGGAAACCCACACCTCCAGAGTGTTTCCATCGAATGCAGATACTTTGCATCGGGTCGTAGGGTACAAATTAAGAATTATCATAGTCCGTGAATCCCATGGTGTCCTGGAATGATGGCAAGGCCAGATGCCCTTCCCAGCACCTCAGGCCTGATTTCACACCCTACCTTCCATCGAGGCAGGCAATCTGAAGGCTTCCAGTGACCTCCGAGCTTGATGGCTGGGTCTTTAGAGAAGATTTCATGGATGTCATCCATTGCGATTTCACTCATGTTTATGTCTATTGGGCCCTCTGAACAGAGATGGGGTGAGGGGAAGAAAAAGAATTAAGAGGCCAGAAAGTGACAGAATGTTTTCCCCCTATGACTGGGGTTTCACTGTCTAGAGAGGTTCAATGCTTTCTTCAGCTGACTGTGTTTGTCACAGAGATGTGAGGCCCTTCCCCTGCTTTGCAACTCCCTGCATTTCAGTTCATCACTATTACTGGGTTAAGCAGCAAGTCAAGAAATTAAGACTGAGGGGAGTGGCAGCTGAACTTCTCCAAGGGGAAGGAGGGAAGAAAGAGGCTGAGCTTGGAGCCTCTCTGCACACTTTGAGGCAAGCACAGACACAGGGTCCTTACTCAGTGACATTCGTCATATTATCAAACAAGTTATAATCAGTGTGGGATTTATACTGAAAGATAAAGCTGGTTGCCTGTACTTTCTCTAGGACATCCTAACAGATCCCAAGTCACCAGACAGGGGGGATATGCAAAGCAAAGAGTGAAAAACATGGTAGAACATGGCACCAGGAACATAGGCAACTCTGCAGGAGGGGCTGAAGGGGGCCAGGACACATGGAGCTTTCATCTCCTGCTTCCAATGGCGGGGAGACATTTCTAGTCTCCACATAGCGGAGGCGTACTGAGAGATGGAGAACTCTCTCCCTTTCATTTAATTTTTTTGAAGATTTATTTATTTGACAGAGAGAGAGTGAGAGCGCGAGCGAGCATGCACAAGCAGGGGGAGAGGAAGAGGGAGAAGCAGGCTCCCTGACGAGCATCTCCCTTTCACTTTAATCAAATAAACAGACACGTCAGTTTGAAAAGCAGGGTACGCTCTACTCACTCATGGAAGGGAGCCTCTCGGGGCAGGTATGGTTTGCAAAGTAGGTGAAGTCTTCAGGAAGAAACGTTGTGGTTTGTAGGAAGGTTTCACTGTGGTTCAAGTCAAGAGGGTAATCTAGAGAGGTAAGAAAAAAGGCAGCTCAGACCGGCACAAGTCATCAATTCTGCAAGTCTCAGAGGAATACCAAAGAAGCATTTTTCTTAGATATCATCTTTTGCAGAATCAGGACTCTAGACTAGCTCTTCACTGCAGCTAAAAATTTGAACCCATCAATAAAAAGGTTAACCAGATGACACCATTTTAAGCAGTGTCTCTATTCTTACTGTTATTATAGCTTTATATGCTGTGTCCAAAAAACCCTACAACGTAATTAAAAACAAGCACACAAAAAACAACCAGCAGCCCCCCGCCCCATGTCTTCCTCTCTACAGGAACTAGTTTCACTTCTTTTAGCCAACTGCTTTAGCATTTACTTCCTGTATAGCTGTTCCAGATAATTCTGTTGTGACTTCCCACTGTGGGGCCTGTGGATTTTTGCTCCCTTCCCTGCCCTGCCCCTACCATACACACACCCTTTCATCCTCTTGTCTCCAAACATCTATGACTGCTGTGGTTCAGCCCGTCTTTAGCATCTACACTGAAGTATTTATTCTATAGATACTATTTGTAGTTGAGAAATGTGGGAAGTTATGATTCCTTTACTTTTCCTGCACAATTTGGTCTGTGGGCTTTGTTTTATATGGAGTCTGACCTAACTGCCACCACCATCCCTCTTAGGACATCCACAAGCATCAGGGATTCTCTCACTTTAGTTTCCCAAAGCAGGTCCCACACCATCCGACCCACTCCAGGCCCACTGGCTCTCCCTTGCACCTGCTGTACAGATGTCATCCATCAGCCTCCCTCCCTCAGCATCCTGGAGACTCCCTTCACTGCTCACCAGTGTGAACCCTCACTCTGCCTGGGTTCAATGTTTCCCTTTTTCTTGCTGGAACACATCTTCCAAGTAGCTCCCTAAGCAGATGATGGGGAGTGGTTTTTGAAACCTTTGTACACCTGACTCTTTTTGTTCTTTCTTACTTGATTCATAGGTTAGCTGGGTTTACAGAATGCTAGGCTGGAAACAATTCTCCCTAAGGATTGTGGAAGTGCTATCCACTACTTTCTAGATTCCACCTACACCTACCTGTTAAATCTGAAGCCAATTCCAGGTCTTTGTGCAAGTGACTGGGTATTTCTAAAAGTGTGATGAACTCTCTCTCGGTTCAAGAAATGTCACATTTCTATTTTAAGGTCTATTCTTACCCACTGTGTTGACCATTTGACCTTTACAGTCTAGAAATTCATGTCCTCCCTGTTCTAGAATCTGGGGGCAGGACTAGAGGTACCTCTGTGGGGAAGATTCTCTTCCTTCTGTATCCTACGCTCTTTCTGGAGAACAGAAAACATGAGTTAGATATTGGACTTCCTCGTCCTCTGATTTTCTCATTTTTTTCAATCTTTTTAAGAAAGATTTTATTTATTTGAGAGAGAGAGAGAACAAAAGAGACAGTGCACGAGTGGGCAGAGGGGCAGAGGGAGAGGGAGAAACAGGATCCCTGCTGTGCAGAGAGCTGGACTCGGGGCTTGGTCCCAGGACCTCTGGGATCATGACTTGAGCTGAAGGCAAACGTTTAACTGACTGAGCCACCCAGGCACCTTCTAGTCCTTCTTTTAATTATGATTTGTTATTTTTTTTATTTTAAAAAGTCCTTTTTTTTTCCTGAATATTCATTTCTTACAATATACTTTTTTCATGTTTGCAATCCTTTTACCCTCACATATCACATATGTGATAGCTGTTTGGCATTTTCTTTCACCAGCATAGCCTGCTTCTCCCAGTTTGCTGCTGCTTATTTGTTTTCATCTCTAGAACAGTGCTCCTTGGTCACCTGCTAATATTTAAGAATGGGGTACCAATCAGCTAACTGGAAGGGCTCTGACTGAGGTTCTTCATTGTAGGGTGTTCTGGTCAGAAGTCTGGTTTGGAAGCCTCCAGCATCAATATCTTAGGTTCTTTCTTTTTGGTCTAATCAGATTGCCCAGAGAGTGCTATTCTTTTTTAAGATTTTTTTTTTTTAAGTAATCTCTACCCCCATCGTGGGGCTTGAACTCACAATCCTGAGACCAAGAATCATATGCTCTCTGACTGAGCCAGCCAGGAGCCCCCAGAGCACTCTAATCTCTTGCCAGAAGGGTGTAGTCCTTTTTACAGGCACACTGGGACAGAAGAGGAAAAAGGAGCTGGGCGCACCTAAGCCAAGCCAGGTGCCCCAAGTTGAGGGGCCCGTTTTGCCATCCCTGAGGGTGATCAAGTCTCTAGTCTTTTGCCGGGATGGGGAAAGGATCTGGGTATCTGACTGCTTTTTAAATAGCTTTCAACTAATTTTTATCTTAGCTGCCACTTTTATTCTTATCTGCAAAAGTACTTGATATTGCTAATTCCTGAGCTTCTGGGGGATTTTGCAGTGGTTAGCAGCTTTCCCCGAGGCCACATTAACAGTCTGTCTTCCCAGGTCTGTTGAGCCCTGTATCACTGGTCCATCTGCTTTCCGACTTCCAACTTCTTGCTCTCTTCATTCTTCAGGGTTTATGCCATTGAACTCTCTCTCTCTCTCTCACACACACACACACACACACACACACATCTTCTTGTCGTCCCTAGGGAATCTGCGTGAAAGAGGACCTCCAACTTCTGTTTTTACAGATAAAGAAACCAAGGCACCATATACACGACTGGTACAAGGAGACTTGGCTAGTGCACGACAGAGAAACTCTGGGTTAGTGATCTTTCCATTACACTGTACTATTTTTTCAGAGTACTAACATCTTACTCACCAATCCCCTTTGGGATTCAGGCAGGTTCTATGAAAATTAAAACTTCCTATTCAAACTCGCTTTTGCGCTGGAGAATTCTACAATCTTCGACTCAGATATTTTTTAAACAACATTGTGAGAGGGTTTCCAAGAATCAACAGCTAATAAAATCAGTGAATCCTTTATATAGGCACACACTATCTGCTCTATAAGTGCCCACAGGACACAACTCAGAGTCGACTTGAAGAGAATTCAGTCTCTTAACGGGGGTGAGGTGGGGGTGGGAGGACAGGGGAGGACACAGAATGCTTTCTATCCTTTTTCTTAACAGCTTTCCTGAAAAACACCAAGCCTGCATTAATGGGCATAAACAAAACCAACATGAACCTTAAAGGCAAAATTACATTTACACAGAAATTAGCCCCAAGTCCTCAGTTTGTACATGCAAACCTGTCCTAAATTGATCTTTTTTGAAGGTATTAACACTTCAAAAAGCTATGTCAAGAACCTCCAATACTAATCATTACTCTGGATAATTCTGATTTTGCTTAATTATATGTGTGTGTGTATAAATATATAAATGATTTTCTTTAAGAAAAGTTTTCACATGTACCAGACAATGTGTATTTTGTGATATGCACATGTGTAGAGGGAAAAGCCGCTTCGAAACAGCATCACGGTAATTACATTTGCTTCTCTGAAGGAGAAGAAATTCCCAGAGGCATTATAATAGCATTTTCATAAGCAAATTAAAAAAAATCACAGAAGAGAATAGTAATTCCGAGCAATGACAGAACCAAGCCTTAGAACTATAACCTAAACAGGAAATAAATGAAAACAAAACTAACATGTAGAAGAGACAAGACACTTTCTAGCCTTAGCAATCCTACCTTGAGGGTTTGTGAGAAGATACAGATAAAGCCGTTTCTACTCCCTTCAAACACTAATAAGCCCCATAGCAACCAGCAAAACAAAAGACAAAAATCAGCACCACTTATTTTTTCTTCTGATTACTAAATTAATAGTAATTTTTTAAAGACCCCACAAATATACTTTTTTTTTTTAAAGATTCCATTTATTTATTTGACAGAGAGAGAGAGAGAGAGATATCACCAGTAGGCAGAGTGGCAGAGAGAGACAGAGAAACAGACCCTGGGATCATGAACTGAGCCGAAGGCAGACGACTCACTGACTGAGCCACCCAGGTGCCTCCAAATATACAACTGCTAAGTGGAAGTAAACGTGCCCTACACCTTGAGGAGAAACCTCCCCCCTCAAAAACCTTCATTTCCACCTAAAATTTCTAATTTTAAACCTAAAATTTCTAATTTTAAATTCTTTACATAAAAATTTAATTGAGGGCAGCCCCGGTGGCACAGCGGTTTAGCACCGCCTGCAGCCCGGGGTGTGATCCTGGAGACCCGGGATAGAGTCCCACGTCGGGCTTCCTGCATGGAGCCTGCTTCTCCCTCTGCCTGTGTCTCTGCCTCTCTCTCGCTCTCTCTGAATAAATAAATAAATAAATCTTTAAAAAAAATTTAATTGAAACCTGCTTTCTCACCAGTAGAAACCTTTTAAAGAAGTGGAAGAGGCAGAGGAAATTAACGGCTTGTGAGCTGGTAAAGCTGCCTGACTACTGTGGGGTGCCAGGTCTCCTTTCCAGCTGCCCAGAAATGGGCACTTCCAAATGACAGCTTTTTCCTCTTCCTCTTTTTTTTTTTTTTTTTAGATTTTGATTTTTAAAGTAATCCCTACACCCAGTGAGGGGCTTGAGCTCACAACCCGGAGATGCCAAGTCACAAGCTCCCTTGGCTGAGTCAGCCAGGCGCCCCTTCCTCTTCCTCTTCTACAGAGCATCCCTCCCGAACAAGGAAGGGGCTGGCAGGATAAAACAAGCCTGATGAATTTCTATGGCCATGGCTTTATTTTTTAATTTAAGTGTAATCTATTTTATATCAGGACATGTTCTCCCAGCATGGGAGGCAGGAAGGGCAAAGAAGGCACCGCTTCTACATTTATAAAATGGAAAAACAACAGATATCCTTCCTACCTACAAATTCAGATGGCCTGATTATTCAACTTTGCTTTATACCAGTGGTTCAGCAGCCACGCCTGCACATTAGATCATCTATGAGACTTTAAAAAATCCTAATAATGCCCAGGCTATTTTCCAGATTAATTAAATAAGAATCTTTGGGGTACATGCATTGGTATTTTTTAAAGCCCCGTCTTGGAAGGGTTTTTCCATGTGTACTCGGGCTGATGGCTACCCTAATACATAGGAGTGGCAAAAATCTGCCTTCTCCCTTATCTTACCAAACCCAGTTGAGCAGGGACTGGGAAATACTGACCAATAGATTCCAGGAAGAACCACCACTTTCCCTTTCCATTTGAGAAAAGACCAAACACTTACCTCTCTGCTTGAAAAATGTGGAAATTTTATATACTAGAAAAATGTCATCAGAATGAATATCTGTACAATATAAAGAATTAGCATTTTTCACAACTTAGCATGCCTAAGGATGACCCTGCACCTGCTCAGTGAGCAGACATTGGAATGCTCATGGGCTGAGCATCTAAAAACTGGAAAGAATAAGAATATCTAGCTCACTGAATATATTACCAAACACCCCGGCAATGACTTTATTCACGTTATTTGCTTATGGCAACAGACCTGTTTCCAAGGATGTGGGCAAGAGAACATTCTTCTGAGTATGTGACTGTAAGAGGGTCCGGGCCAGAGGTGTGAGGAGGTTTGTGTCTATGTGTGTATGCACGTATATATAGAGGTAAGAAATGTCCCGCTGGGTGAAAGTTACAGGTAGAATGACACTTCCAAACTCATATTTAAGAATGAGAAAGGACAGGTCACTCAACCACTCACCTTATCTATAAGACTAAGTGGGGGGGAGGGGGGCTGCCGGCTGGCTCAATAGATGTAAGACTCTTGATCTCAGGTGGTGGGTTTGAGCCCCACTGTGGGAGTAGAGATTACCCCAGAACAGAAATAACTTTAAAAAGAAAAAAAAAAAAAAAAAAACCCTAAGTGGCTGGACAAGATGAACCCAGAGAATTTTATTCTGATGCCAATGTTCTTTTGAGCATCTCTGCCACTACTCACAGGAAGCTCTGCAGGATTCCCAATCTCACACACACATGGCTTTTGGTGACAAGAAACTGCTTCTCTAATTTACCACATCAGGTGTATTTCCTGGCTTACAGTCCTCATTCCCTTAAGTGCATTCTTATTAGACAATCACCATTTTAGCTTTCAAAGGTAAAGAAAGCTAGCATTACTTAAACGTCACACAAGGGCTTTCAGCTACACTTGGCCTAATGAAGGCTGCAGATCGTAGGTGCATGCCCTAGCACTGTGTCCAGGGTGCATGCAGCTGCAGAGCTCACAGAACCACCTCAGTCCTGCGACCACCACAGTCCTGCTACCTTTGTCAAGCCTCCCAATGGCTCCCGGAGGGAGTGGTCAGGTCAGAAATGACAGTCACCCAACCTTCTCAGCAGCTTCAGGCCCAGAGTCTTCCCTCTGACCGTGACAGACAGAGAACTATTTTGGAATGAATAAAAATGGTGGGTTTTCACTGGATTCACTGCCAGTGAAATACTACTTCCTTTTTAATACTTCCACTCCCCAAGGATGTGCCAACAACACAGAAGCCAATTAAGATGGTAATCTCGGAATTAGGTTACACATAAAATGTTTTCTTGTTAAATCTATTCACTCATGCACTCAAAAACCACTTCCTGAGGGGCCTATATGCTAGGCAGTATAATTGTGCTGGGGCTACACAGACTGGAGAGGCAATGAAGGCACTGTGGGTTCCTAGAGGTCAGCAAGCCCAACCCCACAGCCACATCAAGTCCTATAACTCCTGGGTGCTTCTGCCCTCTCATCCCTAAAGTGGGAACACAGCATTTACCACACTGAGTTCCTATGACAAGTCCACAAGGCAATGCAAGTAAACTGTCTAGCACATAGTAAGACAGCCCCTGATAGCAAAGACTTCCAATTTATAAGGGAAATAGATACCATGAACACAAAATGGATTATTACTCCAACCAGAGGGATGCTGGCAAGAAGTATTTTGGTGTATTATAATCTGAAAATAAACACATGTAAAGTCAAATAACGAGTCCCAGGATATGCCTTCCAAGGGTGCAAGTCACTCAGTACCTGGTTTTCAAGGACAATAAGCCCTGAGGGAGTCAGTGAGATTCTGTGCTTGTGAAGGGACAGGAATCCTGCTTGTGCCCTGCTAACTTCAGAGATAAAACAGACTACTTCGCCAAATGCCCAGATGGAAGTCCTAGCATCATCTGACCTTGGCCAGGCATGAACACTTGGACTGGATAAATGTCATGGCAGCACAAATGTTCCTTTTTCCTCACTGATTCATCACGGGAAAGAGCTCTGGAGAAGCAAAGAACTCCCTAGTTTCATCACACGATGAGAAGCAGGTTTGGGGCGGGATTCAGGAAAAGTCATATGACCCATCACTCCAACACCCCCAAGTTATTTGTATTACACAGAAGTAGAAGTCACATAAAATCCTGCCTACCGGACAGGGCCACGCTTGAGTCAAGGGAGACATAGTGTGTGGGGATTATTTGCAAAGTCTAACGCCACACACGATGAATTAGGAAACAGAAGTGTGCTCAGTCTTCTCCCAAGACCTCAGGCACTCTACTGGTTCCTCTTCCAGGTCTGGTTCAGAGCTCAGGTAATTGTCCCCTGAAACCACAATTTGGCTGAAAAACTCTGAAAAGTCCATCACTTGCTCTTTGCAAACACGAAGAGAGGAAGTATCAAAGCTTCAGTTTGCTAACTCTACTCCTTTGTTGCTAAGGTGGCCAGCAGGGCAGACTGAAGATAAACGAGGATGTGGTCAATTCTTTTAAGAATTTCACTGCTCTCTGAGAGGCAATGCTTTCTCCTAGATCCCAAGCACCACAGAATTCTCATTTGCAATGTTTGCAAAGCAATTTCACATTCTACAGTGAGCTCTGGACAATCGCAGGACTCACTACCGAAGAAAAGAGGGCTGATTTGGAGAAAAGAATATTTCTTAAACGATGCTCAGAATACTGCACCAGGCTTGAGTGAAGTGAGGAAAGCACACTAGTTCTCAGTTAAAGGAATAAAAGGCAAATCACAAATGCTTAGCAAAATAAAATCTCAGAATCTATTTTTTAAATAAAAATCGCCCCTGGCCAGATAGGAGAAGCCTCACGATCGTCCCATTTAACCATCTGGAAATACTTTCTACGTTCAATTTTTGGAAGAGTTAAAAAGAGAGACAAAAAAGACAGCTTTCAAAGGTGAAGAACTTGCTGTGTTTAGCGTTTATAAAAATAGTTAAGAGTCAAAACTATGATTCAGGAGCAAGTTCTTTTAATATAATGTTAGGCAAGCCATCTAACCTCTGTGTTCTTTCTTCCTCTTTATATAATTACTGCTTACAAGATAATAAAAGCCACAGGTAAAAGTTCCAAAGATCGAGAAGGCAGAAATGTTCATTCTTGTGTCTGTCATTGCTATCTTTAGCTTAACAGTCTGAAAAGCCTTCTGCAAAGCTGAATGATTCTAACCACCAAACTCAGCCATGTAGCTAGCAGTAAACCACAGGATGAAAACTACACCTGACAAGGGAAGGTAAACCAGGTGAACAATGAAACTTTTTCCAGAAATTGCTTTTTAAATTTGTGGAGACTGTCCTAGATTATGTGATTATTAGGAAATGGAAAGTTGTTAAAGTCTCAAAGCATTCATAAACAAGGTACACAAGTCCTACTGGGCTGACCAAACTCAAGTACAGTCCAACAGGAAGAAAAGAGTTGGAGCAGCTCTTACAGTGCGGCAAGCAGAGCCAGATTTGCTTTGAAAATACCATGGAGAGGCACCTGGGTGGCTCGGTTGGTTAGACATCTGTCTTTGGCTCAGGTCATGATCCCAGAGTCCTGGGATATGAGTCCACATTGTCAAGTCCATATTGTTGGGCTCCCTGCTCAGCGGAGAGCCTGCTTCTCCCTCACCTTCTGCCCGTCCCCCCTACTTGTGTTCTTGCTCTCTCGCTCTGTCAAATAAATAAACAAGTAATCCATAAAAAAGAAAATAAAATGGACCACCACTAACACCACCATATGCAACAAAACAAACCAACCCCACAATGTTGAGCTGTTAAATAAGTAAGTATAAGGAAGTCTGGTTGTATGGGAACATATTTTGAAATCAAATTCTTTCCAGAAACAGCTTTTGGTTGCTCCTGTTTTGCTGGTGTCCTAAATATATACTTCATTTTGGTACTCTCTTGGAGGCTAGACCACTGAAAAAAAAGGGGAGGGGGGTCTTAAAAGATACTCCTTGCCTCCTCTACCCTGAAAAGTCTTAGGAGTGAAACTGCAGCTATCCAGCCACCCTTATTATACTGTCAGCAACATGAACAAGGATTCATTTTGCAAGTCTCTTTTTTAGTAATGAGGTAATATGACTGGCCAAACCTTCTCTTTTATAATGTATTTTTTCCCATCAAAAATAATTATCCGAACCAAATTTACCTTTGTGGGGAGGAGACATTCTTTTTTTTTTTTTTTAAGATTTTATTTTTTTATTAGAGATACAGAGAGAGAGAGAGAGAGGCAGAGACACAGGCAGAGGGAGAAGCAGGCTCCATGCAGGGAGCGCGACGTGGGACTCGATCCCCAGTCTCCAGGATCCTGCCCTGGACCAAAGGTAGTACTAAACCGCTGAGCCACCCGGGCTGCCCGGGGAGGAGACATTCTAATCAGGCCACTTTTCTACTAACAATATACCTGAGTCATTCACACTGCTATTCCTCTTCGCATAAGCACTGCGAACCACCTGCTCATAAACCTGAGCGCCAATAGTTCTCATGTTGTCCCGGATCAGAATGCCTTGAGCTTGCATCATGAAGAGGTAGGTGTTCACTGCAGAAGACAGAAGGGAAGGGGAAAAAGACATGAATTCAAAAGCAATCATTAAAACAAAACAAGAAAACAAACATATTTGGGCTTTCCTTGTTTCTCTCTTAAAAAAAAAAAACAAAAAACTTATTTCAGTTCTAAAATCCCAAAATGCCTTACCTCTATTTTTCATACTGGGCTCTATGTTTCCAGGATAACAACATTTCCTGGGTAGCTCAGTAGGACTAAGGGGAATTTCTGTCAGTATTCGGCAGTTTTAGGAAAAAAACCCAAACAAAACCCATAAATTAAAAAAGCTACATTCCACCAAGTATTCAAATATCCAGTCTGTATCCCAGCACTGTGATGATCACAAAACCTTTATGGATTGATTAAAACAAGTATTAAAAACAATCTCATCTCACTTTAAGTTTACTTCCCCAGTGCTCACTGGCTATCCTCAGAGAAAGGAAAGCAATGATTGTTCTGCCTACTAGAAACATCTAGGTCCAGATCTGGTCTTGGCCCTAAAATCCAAAGCAACGGGAAGAGAACAGACAGTTTGGTCCCAGTGTCAATTGAAACACACTCCCTTTATAATATATACAAATACTGAACTATTACGTTGCACACCTGAGACAAATACATCAACTATACTTCAATAAAAGCAAAACAGAACAAAAAATTCATTCTTAAACACATGATTATTCAGCTTAACAGTCCAATCACTGTCATCCCTAGGGAAGGATCTCCACTTGAGTTTTTCTGAAGTGTCTCTGAGATGTGAAATGAGGGAGTCAAAAAGATGACTCAGTAGAGTTCCTGTATTCCCCCTTCCAATCTCAAACACCGTGCCATCCATTTTCAAGGAGCTGTAAGGTTTTAAAAGACGGCTTCCTAACCAGCCATTCTAATCTACCCACTTTTCTCTTCACCACTGTAGAAGGGGGCGTGTCTTACAGGGGTGGCACATTTACAAATCCAAACTCTGGTGTGCGCTGGAGATCATCTGGATGGTTGGCTGCCCTCCAACCAGGCCTCAGGCAGATATGCTACCAACAGCCTGGGCCACTCTGCCAGACTTGATACACATGGCCTCAGGCTGTCCTGGCTCTTCCACGAAACATATTTTATTGTCACCACTTCATCATTATTATCACAGTGTCCTGTACACAATGCGCAGTAAATAATGACTAAATGGATGAACCCTAGATGTCAATTTACTTTATTTCAAGCTACTGTGTTTGGTGCTTGTACTGGTGACAGGGGTGGGGATGGGGACAGACCAACTGGCAAAACGCTCCATGAAAACCCCAGGTGGCCCACATTAAACAGGGACATAAACCTAAGGATATCAATGATCTCTAAGGTATATCCTGAGCCATAAAATAATAAAAGACAAGTCAATGTTCATAATGCTCTCAGAACCAAGGTAGTTTCAAAGTAGGCCTTGCAGCAACTGGAAGACAACCATAGGTCAATTTCTGGCAGGGGCAGAGTAGAGATCAGATAAGAGTATTTATTCTCTATGGCCAGGAAAGTTACGGGAAAAGATAGCTCCAAATGCTTAAAAAAAAAAAAAAATTCTGTGAAGCCAGTAAAAAGCAAGAGTCACATCTCAGTTTTTATCTACAGCAGATAGCACAGTGCCTGGTCACAGGGGTAAGACAGTCTAGAAATATCCCTAAACAGAAGATTTAAACTCCATCCAGTATCGAATTTCTAATGTGGTTTCATGTTTTCTTTTTCTTTTTTTCTTTTTTTTAACATTTGGGCTACAAAGTAAGTACATTACACATATTACATATAACTGCCCTGAAATCTTCCTTCTAACCCCAACATAATACTAAACTAGCTGTCTTCAAGAATATGAAAACAAGGGCAGCCTGGGTGGTTCAGAGGTTTAGCACCTGCCTTCAGCCCAGCACGTGATCCTGGAGACCCGGGATCGAGTCCCACATCGGGCTTTAAAAGAAAGAATATGGAAATATTTATTTATTTATTTATTTATTTATTTATTTATTTATTTATTTATTTAAGATTGTATTTATTTATTCATGAGAGACAGAGAGAGGCAGAGACACAGGCAGAGGGAGAAGCAGCCTCCATGCAGGGAGCCCGATGTGGGACTCGATCCCGGGTCTCCAGGATCACGCGCTGGGCTGAAGGCAGGTGCTAAACCTCTGAACCACCCAGGGATCCCCGAAACAAATACTAAACATTTCATGTAAGGCTGTTAGCTGGGCACTGCAAAAAATATACCACTTCCCTTCCTCTAAATTTCAGTCTTCTTCATACTTTTATCTTCTGCACTGCAAAGGACACTGCTGTTGGCTCCTCTTTTAAATTCTCCACCCCTACCCTACTTTTTGAAGATTTATTCATTTATTTGAGAGAGCCAGCGAGCAAGCAGGGGGAGGGGCAGAAGGAGTGGGAAAAGCAGATTCCCCACTGAGCACGAAGACAAACACAGGGCACAATTCCAGGACCCCCGAGATCATGACCTGAGATGAGGCCAAGAGCCATCCAGGCGCTCCCTCCCTCTATTCTGGAATCCCAAGTGGGGCCCATGAATTTGCACTTGCATCAAGCTCATAAGTGATACCAATGTGGAGGGTCTGAGGACATTTCCAGAATGATGGCTCTAGAGAACTTCAGCTACATAATAAATAATGAGTAACATTGAGCCCTTAATTATGTAATTCTTTATTTCATTTAATCCTCATAATTATCCTAAGAGGCCAGTAATACTATTCAATTTACAATTTCTAGATCTCAGGTTCTCCATGCAGCTTCACCAAGGTCAGCTGAGCAATGGACCTTGCACCAGGTATATCTTTTTTTTTTTTTTAATTTTTATTTATTTGTGATAGTCACACATTGAGAGAGAGAGAGAGAGAGGCGGAGACATAGGCAGAGAGAGAAGCAGGCTCCATGCACCGGGAGCCCAATGTGGGATTCAATCCCGGGTCTCCAGGATCGCGCCCTGGGCCAAAGGCAGGCGCTAAACCGCTGCGCCACCCAGGGATCCCGCACCAGGTATATTTATGCTCAAAGGACTAAGCTCTAAGACCTCGCTCATCCCTCAAAGATTTCAGGTACCCACATGGTTTACACGATTATTGCTAAGAAGGCAGTCTTTATCTCCTCCACAAAGGTACCAGATGGATCTTTCTTAATTACAGATTTATCCATGCTGCTCCTGCTCAAAAGCCTTCCATCCAGGGGCTTCCGCTCCCCTGTCTGCCATGCAAATCTCATTAATTCTTCAACCCCCAGTTTACATATATCTTCGGTCCTCCTCAAATTTCTGCAGTACTGTTACAGATTATTTAAAAATGTGCCTTTTGTTTATATTTTGCCTTAGGTGGCTGTCTCACGTTAGGGTTGTCATTCAATTAACAAATGTACATAAATCACCTATTTATGCTCTTTCTGATTATCTACAGGAATTAGCACAATGCTGAAAAAAATAAAAGGGTGAGGAAGAAAATAAACACAAATTCATAGCCTCAGGATTGGACGGGATTGTGAAGAATACTTTTCAACACCTTTAATGCTTCCACACCAACCCCACAACCGTGCCTTCCAAGAAGACTGAGTCAGTATGTAAAACACAGCCGTCTTCGAAGAAAATCCTACTTTGGGTTGGTTCCAAAATGTTTCCCAATCACTTTTACCCACTGGTTCTCATTCCACCTCTTGACAGAACAGTCAAATCCCTTTCTCCTGCCTGGGATAGCCCAAGACAGCATTTTCAATTTCCCTCCACCCACCTAACCCGGCCCCGCCTCCCAAGGCTAGGCAGCCCCTTGTCCTTTGTGTGCCCCTCCTCCACATCCTGGCTGCTGGCCTGGAGATACTGGCCCAGCAGTCTTCACTTGACAAGAAGTGGTGCCATGCTCACAGAGCAGTCCAGGTGCAGGCTGATGCGCCCAGAAACAAGCAGGACCACCAGCAACCCTCTTCCATCTGTTACAGAGTGGTCCACTAGACCTCCTCTTGGTGATTCACAATGCAGGATAATACAAGGCTAAAGAAATTCTACACCAGAGATGTTCAACTATCTAAAACCAGCCATGTCCCAAACCAGCCCTACTTCCTCCAGATGATTAAGCAACATCAAGTGATTCCCTGCAGAACTTTGGGAAATTCTGTTTTAGACATTTCTATTAACAGAATTTAGAAGTTGCCATTATTTGTGGGTAATCAACTGATAATTGCTGAATGTCATGGATAAACAGCAGTCACACCGAATCATATTAAGCTTGCTGGAGGCAAAAATCCTCCATTCTTTCTAAATATGGGCTGCTAAAGCTGCCTCTTTCGTCTTTTGTGCTCAGGCACTTGGTTATACAGATCAAACCGCAGGACCTTACAAATGTCCCCATTAAAAGTCCTGTTACGAAATTGGCATGTGGATCCGGCCTAAGCTAGGAAGTTCATATGCACACACATTGCTTTTGATCTAAATTATCTCATTTAAAATTCACATCTTTGTAAGGTAGATATCATCTTGATTTTTTATTTTAGATAAGGAAGCCAAGTCCTCCATAAGTCATTTACCCAAGGTCACATGGTCAGTGAAGTAAAAAAAAAAAAAAAAAAAAAAAAAAACCAGAGGTGACATCATTTTGAAGTTTTTGGGAAAACAGTACTTTCCAATAATATGGTCTCTATCATTGGTAGCTGAATCACAGCTGAAAAAAAAAACAACCTAATTTAAATTGGCACACACTTGTTAAGTCCTTCATTGTGTCAACAAGTATCTACCGAGCACCTGTTTTCCTGGGTACTTTTTACAGGCAGTACTGGCCACAGGGGGCCAAGTATAAGTAAGACAACACAGAATAAGGTACAGACACAAATATGAAATTATAAAGCAGGGCGATAAATGCTAAAATAACATTTACTACAAATTCAGGCTTACTAATTACTTTCTTACACTTCCACAAGAAACCGTAATTACTATCCAGCCCCAGTATCTAGGTTGAGGGACCTCTCATGACCATAATGCAGTGGAGAAAAATAAGCTCCATTCAGGTTTACATAATTGGAAATTTCCATCCAGGTGCCAATGTAAGCAGCCTTGGGCCATGGCATTAACTGGAGCGTTTCTGGGAGCAAAGCACTGGGTCTCCTAACCGGAAGACATACTCTACTTTCCATTAGAATTCCGGTCAGCCTCCATATCCATATGAATCAGGTAAATGATTTTCACTTGAACACACATAGTAATAAAAGACTCTGACTTATAAAATTCCTCGCAAGATAATGGGACCTAACATTCCAGATTAAGGGCAAAATAATTTGAGGAAAAGACAAAATTACAAGATTCTCTATACTTAAAGATTTCATAATTTTTTAACCTAAAAATGTGTATTCTTAATGTTTGTTACATCTGGCTTGGTACGCTAAAAGCAGAAAAAGAAAGTCATTCTTTTCCTGACCACTCTTAAAGATCTGTGTCTTACCCTCAAATACACAAACACCCCAACATGCACACATGCATGTACACACACACACAGCCCAATCTAACGTCCCTTCTTTATTTTCCCACTTGACATACTACACATTTTCTTATTATTTGCCATTCTACTGTTATTTCCTCACTAGAATGTGAGTTCCATGAGTGCAAGGAGCTATGCCCCTGGTGGCTAGAACAGTGTGTCTGGAACATAGAAGATGTACAACCAATATGTGAATAAGTGAGTTAGTCAGGACACTAAACAATTGAGTCTTCTGAACTAAGCTGTGCCCAAGAAGACATAGGTTTGGGATTCCAAGTCCTTCTCTTATATTAGCTCCTTCTCCTTTATGGGAGAAATCCAAAATGTCGTTCCCCAACCTATTCCTAAGAAAAGTTAAGCAATTCCTTTTTATTAATTCAGCATACCCACTACATAGATTAATTTTCCCCCCAAATGTGTTCTCTGGTACTCTCCCTCCTCACAAAGTTTTTTTTCATGTTCCTTAATATAATGCACAAGTTTATTCAAAACCTTATACGACAGGGACACCTGAGTGGCTCTGTCAGTTAAGCGTCCGACTCTTGGTTTCAGCTCAAATTATGATCTCATAGGTAGAGATCAAGCCCTCCATGGGGCTTCTTGTTCAGCAGGGAGTCTGCTTGAAGATTCTCCCCCTGCCCCTCTCCCCACTTGCATGCACACACACTCTCTCAAAAATAAACAAATCTTTAAAAAAACACAACAAAACTTTGTACAACATTATTTATAATAATAATAAAAAAAAACACTGGGAAAAACCTAAATGTTCATCCAGAAAAGACTGGTTGAAAAAATTACTGTACATTCATATGATAAAGCACTATGAGGCCATAAAGAGTGAGGAACCATTAAAAATAGCTCCAAACTGGAAAGAACCTACAAGTCCATCTACAGTAGAACAAATTAAAAACGTGTAGCTTATGTGAATCTTGGAATACTATATAGCAACCAGAATGAACAGTCTGTATGCAACCACACTGATCTCTCATACATCCTGTAGAACAAAGACATCAAAAAACACATGGTATTATTCCATTTACATAAAGTCTAAACAACTAGTCTACAGTGTAAGAAGTCAGGAGAATAGGTATCTCTGGAGTGGGCAGTGGAGAAAGAGGGCTTTGGCATTTTTTTTTTTATTTCTTGACCTGGGCACTGGTTACACAAGCGTGTTCATTTCATAAGAATTCATCAAGCTGTTCACTTATTTGTGAACATTTTAATAAGTATGTTATATTTCCATAAAATTTACCCCCTCCAAAAAACCCCAAAAAGAATGAAGAAAATCTGCGAACCAAATTCCAAGGTTATCTTTTTAAATGAAAAAAAGCAAAGAGCGCTAATAGTGTGCACACACATGTGTGTGCTGTTTCAGCAACAAGGTGAAATTTTATACACTCACACATTTTTATAAAAAGAAGCATACAAAAGGCAAACCAGGTAAAACACTCATTATACATCTGTTATGTGCCAAGAACTGCCCTCTGCTCTGTGGATAAAAAGTTAACTATAAATAAGATACAGTCCTTGTGATTATCTGCAGTGCAGGACCCAGACAAGGAAACCAACAACTAGTCATGTTTCCAAGGGACAGGAGAGTGGCTACTATATCATACTGTGAGGGCAAGGTTGGAAAAACACTCTCAAGAAGAAGAAGAGTCTAGAGTAGGTCTTAAAAGAAGAGTGCAGAACAGGCTGGGGAACAGCACCCATGAGGATGAACGGGCATCAAGGGAGAAAGCGCACTTGAGGACTGAAAAGCAGTTCAGTACGCTGGACTGAGGGTATGTATAGCGAAAATGTGAGATGAGGCTAGAAAAACAAAGGGTGCCAAGATTACAAAGGGCTTTGTGTGCTATATTTAGGGGCTTGACATTGAAGAAATAGTCTAGGATCAGATTTCAGGTGGGCCAACTAGTAGGTATCAATCAAAACAAGCAAATTCACCCCTATGCACTTTCATGGCTTCAGATATTCAGCTGACATTTTTAGTATCTAGACCTAAGTTCCTTAAGCAAAGGAAGAAAGTTCTTTGGATGAACTGAGGCTGTGTGTGTGTGTAGAATCCCACTTGGTTACTAAAAGCTGGGTGTCCGAATCTTACCAAAAGCCCTATTTTCGATCTACGTGAAGCAGCAGGAGGAATATCCTGTCTGCCAAATTTGGAGCCAGCAGATGGAGTAAAGATGTCAAGATTGAAAGCCAGGGACCATTCATACCAACTACAGTGGGAGAGCTGGGGTGGAGGGAGGGCTTTTGACAGGCAGCAAAGGTGCTGCTTCACATTTGAGTGGGCTGCCAACCGCCCTGTCCTTCCCCTGGATGAGCTCACACCAGGCTTCTCTGTTCTGCCCACCCCTACAGACCACGCAAGGTGTGATCTATAACAGTTGTCAAGTACATTCCAGGAAAACACTGCAACATATCCATGAGCTAGGGTTGTATGCCATGTCCACGCTCTCAAAATAAAATAAAGGATGGGGAGAGAGAGAGAATGTAAAGAGAAGAGAAGCAGAAAAGGAATAACTAGAGAACAGGAAGGCTGCTCACTTCCTCTCCCTTCCCCCACAGACAAGAAAGGATACAAATTAAGGGGAAAGAAACAAAGAACAGACATAGGCGTTTTGGACTTGAGTTTTGCCGTGCCAGAGTATCTGCAAAACCTGCACTACCATTTTTGACCAATATTTTCCGAGAAAAACCAGAGCCTGAAAAACAACTCATTTCTACCAGCAAAAACAGAGATTAACAGTGTTCACTGCTCTGCACAGAGGTGCTCTGTAAAAAATGCAGTCACTTATTCTGCTTATAAAGAGATGGCTCCCTGGGAGAAGTAATACACTTCCCCAGCACCTGTGTGTCAGCACTTTCTCAAATACCTGTCACTTCATTTCCTCCTCACACTAAATCCAGGTAGGTAACTGCACCCTCATTTTTAAATTATTTATTTATTTTAATTTTTTTTCACACCCTCATTTTATAGATGGGGGGACTCAGGCCTGGAAAAGGAACCTGTGTATAGCCAAGATCTGTCTCCAGAGTCCAAGTTTTTTAAAAAAATACTATGTTCTATCAACTTCTCAGATTCTCAAATGTCTAGAAGTCCCTTGACTGCACAGCTATTGTTCCCATACTTTGCTTACTGATTCCTTTTATTTGGATCCTCAGTGTCAATATCTTATACTTGACTGGCTCCCAATATCACACTTCCATAGTGGGTGCCAATGCTTATCATATATGGTATAGTGCACCCCTAACATTTTATTAAGTTTTATAAAAATGTAGTAAGTCTGAGGCTGTACTATGAATCCTGAATTTTTTGCATTTCAGATCTACTTAAAATGTTGGCGGCTTATACTCTACACTGAGAGATATTAAGATCCATGTTTGCAAGTGCACAGTGATACATATTTAAGAAAGAAAATAAACGTGCTTTGTTTTGTCTTTTTTTTTTTTAAGATGCAAGGCATTTTTTCAGGGCACCTGGGTGACTCCAATGGTTAAGCCTCCAACTCTTGATTTCAGCTCAGGTCATAATCTTGGGGTTGTGAGATAGAGCCTGGCATGGGCCTCCACACTGAGCGTGGAGCCTGCTTAATTAAGAGATCCCTGGGTGGCTCAGTGGTTTATCGCCTGCCTTCGGCCCAGGGTATAATCCTGGAGTCCTGGGATGGAGTCCCCCATAGGGCTCCCTGCATGGAGCCTGCTTCTCCCTCTGCCTGTGTCTCTGCCTCTCCCTCTCTCTGTGTCTCTCATGAATGAATAAATAAATCTTTAAAAAAAAAAAAAGAAAAAAAAGAAAATCAAGGAATTTTTTTGACAAAAAATTTACAGCCTTTGGCATATCTATATTAATGTTCAGGAGCAACTGTGTGGCAATTTTCAAACAGTAAAGTATTTAAAGAAAACTGTGTTTTGGGGGAAGACATTAAGAGAGCGAAGAACCCTCAAAATCATTTGGGGGAAAATTTCACTCAACAAGTCTTTTGCTTTCCTAGTTCTTCCCATCTGAGGCAGAAAAACCACCAAGTCAATCACAGAGAGTTCTGTTTTCCACCCTCCCTAGTTATTATTCCCAGCTATTGAAAAAAAAAAAAAAAAACCCAAGTGGTAAAAATTAACAACTATGAAAAACTCTGTAAACATTTCCACTGACCTGTTAGTCTATTGTCTGTTAAATTATTAAACTGTACATGAGATTAGAAATGAAAATTCTGCCTAAACAGATATTAACTAGCCGAGTAGCCTAAGGCAATCACTTCAGCTTCAGCTTTGTCTTCTTCCCCCAGATTTTTTTTTTTAAGATTTTATTTATTTATTCATGAGAGACACAGAGAGAGAGAGGCAGAGACAGGCAGAGGGAGAAGCAGGCTCCATGCAGGGAGCCTGACGTGGGACTCGATCCTGGGTCTCCAGGATCATGCCCTGGGCTGAAGGCAGCGCTAAACTGCTGAGCCACCCGGGCTGCCCTCCCCCAGATTCTTAACAGCATGATTACCAACCTCTGCAAGTACATACCCACAGGAGGGGCTCAGCCGACACAGAGGCCCCAGTCCTGCACTGTGTAACCTGCATGAAATCCTGGGTCAGAGAAAACTATACATTACCCTTCTGGCACTGCAGCCACCCTGGCCCTGCCCTGGGGGTAAAGCGGTAGAGAGGGACCAATAGGGCAACATGGCAGCTGACTCCAGGCAAAGGTTCTGCCCACCTCTCGGGCCTCACCTCATGGCCAGGCAGGACCACTCTTCCGTCTGAATGTGCTCTGGTGATACTTGCTCATACTAAAGCTTTCATGGCCCCTTTCACAGCTTTTCCCGATATCATCCCACCCACCCACCCCCGGATTAGAATGGTCTTGGCTCTTTTCTAATTAATACATAAACTCTTATCCATGACCCCATACATCTGAGCAGGGCTCTTCCAGCAGGCTGAATGCATCTTATGAGTACAGACTGTCTTTTTTTTTTTCTTCAATCTATAATGTCTGATAGACATTAGACACTTGGCTATTAAATTAATGAATTACAGCCCAGCACACAGCACGCTGTTATGGCCATTTGGTGGAGGTGACCTGTTTTCTAAAGCCAGATATATACCGGCTTTTCTGCAACCACACCACAAAGATTCAGCCAGAAAAGGGCAGAGTGAAACTTACTACACTTAACTAACTTCGCTGGTGTAAGTGCAAATTGGTATAACCTTTTGGAAAAACTATTTGCAAGTTCAACAAAGAGCCATAAAAATGCTCATATCCTCTGATCTCACAATTTCAGTAAACTATTCCAAATATGAGGACATTCTTTGCACAAAGTCTTATTAAATTATTTCTAAAGGCAAAAATTTGGAAAACAACTCAAAAGCAACAGTAAAATAATGGAGAATTTAACTGTGATTCATACACTTGACAGGATCTTATATAGCTTTAAAAAGCTATGAAACTTTATAAACACAACAAATGTACAACACCTAGCACAGACTACCACACTTAACATGAAAAGAATTCTGTTACATTATGGTAATTAGTGCTAAATAATAAGCATATGCATGAGGCTGGAAGCAAGGTTACTCATGTGCTTAGGTGTTAGTAGTATGTGAATTGACTTTTACTTTCTTCTGTCTCCACAGCTTTTCTCTACAACAGTTTATATATATCTATATAGATATCTATATCTATATAGATTTAATTATACAAAAAAAAGACTCCTCTAGCAAGATTGGATAATTTATCTGACAAAAGACATTAATAAACAAAACATTCACAATTTCATTCTTTGTCAGGCTGGGCGGGGGGGCGGGAGCAGGTTCATAAAGTATGCAGCTGTCATACTTGAATTCTCTCCACATCAACATTCTATTCTAGAAAGGTTGTCAATAATGGCCACTCGTCGGGACGTCTGGGTGGCTCAGTGGTTGGGCGCCTGCCTTCGGCTCAGGTCATGATCCTGGGATCTGGGATCGAGTCCTTCATTGAGCTCTCTGTGGGGAGCCTGTTTCTCCCTCTGCCTGTGTCTCTACCTCTCTGTGTCTCTCATGAATAAATAAATAAAATCTTAAAAAAAAAAAAAAAAAAAGGGATCCCTGGGTGGTGCAGCAGTTTGGCACCTGCCTTTGGCCCAGGGTGCGATCCTAGAGACCCGGGATCAAATCCCACATCGGGCTCCCGGTGCATGGAGCCTGCTTCTCCCTCTGCCTATGTCTCTGCCTCTCTCTCTCTCTGTATGACTATCATAAGTAAATAAAATTTAAAAAAAAAAAAAAAAGGCCACTTGTCAAGTTCTCCCTACCTTGAGGCCCAGAAGAGCTTCTCAAAATCAGAAATGTCTACAGAAACCAAGAATCTACATATTGACAAGGGGTTCTAGTTTTCGGTCTTTGGGAGTGAAGCATACATCTACTGCACACATGACAGATATGATTGGAAAAGTAAGAAAGCAATCGTGAAAATCTTCCTTCTAAGGAAGAAGGTAGAGGGGAAACTCTGACTGGAGAGGCCAGCAACACTGGTTTGAGTCCTGTCCCTGGTTGGCTCTGTGGTTGCTTTTCTCAATCTGTCCAAACAAGCCTTGATCCCATCATGGATACACAGGAGGTCCATAGATAAAATTACATCACAAGCATTCAAAATATAAGGTGATATCATATTGAAAAATTCTGATTCTTCTCACTTCCCTTTGGACCTTGAAGGTCACTGAACTGCAAAGCCTCCTCACATTCAAAATCTCACAATTTTAAGTGTTTTCTCCTTTTTTCACAAATGGACAGATTTCCATTTGTTTGCCTTCCTTCCTCTCCCTGTCTATAGCTGGTTAGGGTTTGACTGCCTTACACTGTTGGCCTTCATTTCTAGAACAATGGTGCTTCAGCTCCCTTCATGATAAAGCTGGAGGGCCCCTAAATGGATGGGAAAGCACATTCCCAGAGCCACTTCCTTCTCCATACATGCCAGTCAGGACATAATACTGGAGTTCCTTACAACAAACAAGGGTCATAAAAGGGCTCCTGATTTTCTGATTTCCTCTCTCATCCTGCTGAAAAATTACATTTTAGTGATGATTTAAAAGAATGCAATTCTATAGCAAGGAGTTGAATCTCTTTACCTCTGAAATACTATCTGCCTACAACTAAGTTTTTCCTATTTTTTGCAAATATGAAACATAAGATTTTAGGATAAAGCTAGAAGTTGCTTGCATTTTCAAAAGACTGATAATAATGGGAGCATCTGGGTGGTTCAGTCAGTTAGGCTTCTGACTCTTCATCTTAGCTCAGGTCTTGATCTCAGGATCATTGAGTTCAAGCCCTGAGCTGGGCTCCAAACTGGGCATGGAGCCTACTTAATAAAAAATAAAAATGAACTGATAATAATGAATGTTGGTGAGGATGCAGGGAAATAGGTATCTTAGGCCTGTTGAAAGGAACATAAACTGGGATAACCCTTAGAGGGCAACCTCTAAATCTATATATATTTAAATGAAATGTTCACACTCCAACCCAACAGTTGCCACTTCCAGGTATTCGTCATAAAGAAATAATTGGATAAGTAAGTGTGTTCAAGGATGTTTATCTTGGTGCTATTAATAAAACCAAAACCAAAACCTACCTAAATGTGCAACAAAAAAGACCAGGGACAAAAAATTATGGCAAAGTCATGCCATGGAAAACTAAGCAATCATTATTTCATCTAAAAACAAAATCATACTTAGAACAATGCATATAGTATACCACATTCGTATTAAAGGAAAAAGACAGGGGGCACCTGGGTAGCTCAGTGGTTGAGCATTTGCCTTTGGCTCAGGTCGTGATCCTGGGATCCTGGGATTGAGTCCAGCACTCGGCTCCCCCCACAGGGAGCCTGCTTCTCCCTCTGCCTATGTCTCTGCCTCTCTCTCTGTTTCTCTCATGAATAAATAAATAAATAATCTTAAAAAAAAAAAATAAAGAAAAAGACAGGAAAATATATGCATAAAACGATTTTTAAAATTTGTACATCAAATATTCAGTGCCATCTCTGCTTAGGATTATGGGGTCATCTGCACTTTCTTTTCTATGTTACAATGCAGCATTTCCATGGCCATCAGAAAAATCCTTATATAAAGAAGTTCTCTGTTCCAACAGTGAAAGTTCTTACAGTAACCAAATCTGTTAGAATTGACCCCAAATTTCAAAGTTTCCAGAATTACTGAGAGTGCCTTTTGCACATTAGCACCCACTGAATATCTACGAACGTGGTCTTTCTCTTTCTTTTCATTTTTTTAAAAGATTTAGTTATTTGAGAGAGCACACATGCATGTGCACAATGGGTAAGGGGTAGAGGGAAGAGAATCTTAAGCAGGCTCCATACCCAGTGCAGAGCCCAGTGCAGGGCTCGATCTCATGACTCAGATCATAACCTGAACCCAAACCAAGAGTCGGATGCTTAACCGACTAAACCATCCAGGTGCCCCTTTCTTTACATTAAAAAAAAAAAAAAAAAAAACAATCATACATTTTAATGGGTCGTGGGGGGTGTCCAAGGGTACAAAAACACAGCCAAGCCTTTGCCTTGTTAGCTTCTGCCTTATTAGCTCCCCACTCTTCATTGCTCCTGACCCAACAATTTCCCCAATACTAAACCATTATCCCAACTTCACATATACCCAAATGATTTGTAATTATCCTAAAACTTCTGATCCTTCTAGTTATAACTTCACCAAGCAAGCTTCCTCTACCCAGCCTACAATACCAAAGTATTCTTCCACAGACTGTTCTTTTGGCCTCCCTCCTGATCCTCTTTTGGAAAGGAGATTATTCTCCATGTCCTATGGGGATAATATATTGTAATCATATTACTGTTAGCCTGGAAGACTATAACAGACTAATAGGGTTATCTACTCTTTAGGAATTTAAGTGTTTCCAAAAGGCATCATTCTAGCTGACATTAACACTCACACTGTCAGACACATGAAACCAGAGCCATCATTTCCATTTCTATAGAAAGGCAAAAACTGGGCAGCCCAGGTGGCTCCTTAGTTTAGCACCGCCTTCAGCCCAGGGCCTGATCCTGGAGACCCGGGATGAGTCCCACGTCAGGCTCCCTGCATAAGCCTGTGTGTCTGCCTCTCTGTCTCTCTCTCGAATAAATAAATAAAATCTTTTAAAAAGAGAAAAGCAAAAACTATCGGAGAAAGAACTTGAAAATGTCTTGACTCCAGGCATAAACAGCAAAGAAAGATCTTCCCTTGACACCCTATAGGTATGAACCCTTTGTCCAGACCAGATTGTTTGTCCAGACCAGATGGTTTGTCTTGAGCAGACTTGAAACTATAGTCCTAGAAAGGGATCCTATGAGCCATGCAAAACACTGGACTCATTTTCTCTCATCTATTGTATTGCTTTGTCTTTCACTTGATCCACAATGATCAGACATTAGCATTGCTTTTTTTTAGCTAAATGACATTCACATGGTTTAGCACTGCAAGACCCATCAAGTCCACCGAAACAGAAGGGCCAACCAAGAGAATGCTGGAAAGTGTAATGTGTGCTCAAAACTTGTAAGACTAGGGCAGCCCGGGTGGCTCAGCGGTTTAGCGCCGCCTTCAGCTCTCTCTCTCTCTTTCTCTGTGCGTGTGTGTGTTTGTGTCTCTCATGAATAAATACATAAAATCTAAAACAAAACAAAACTTGTAAGACTACTCTGGAACATTAAAAAAAAAAATCCTTCCCACAGATTATTTGATTGCAAAGGGGAAAATGTACATTTACAATGTAGAGTTCAGACAGGCACCTCTTGACCAAGGGATCAGGCTGGGCATCCCTAACAATGGAACAAGCTAACATTCATTACCTTCAGAATATTCTTGCCAGAAACTTGTAACCTAAATCTTTTTTTTTTAAAGATTTTTATTTATTTATTCATGATAGAGAGAGAGAGAGGCAGAGACACAGGCAGAGGGAGAAGCAGGCTCCATGCAGGGAGCCTGACGTGGGACTCGATCCTGGGTCTCCAGGATCACGCCCTGAGCCAAAGGCAGGCGCTTAAACCGCTGAGCCACCCAGGCTGCCCTTGTAACCTAAATCTAATCAAGCTTTCACAATTGTATTCCAGAACTGTTTATAAAAATTCAGAGGATGAAAAAACACATCAAATTGAACACCAAGCAATTCCAGAATGTAGAACGTTCTACAAACAACTGGCCTGGACTCTTTGAAAAGTTGCTATAATGAGCAATAGGGGCAGGGGAGGGAAGGCGGCCAGACTGAGACCAAAGTGGGGCTTGAACTTACAACCTCGAGATAAACAGTTGCATGTTCCACTGACTGAGCGAGTCAGGCACCCCTATCCTTGTCATTTTTTTTTAATTTTTTATTTATTTATGATAGTCACACACAGAGAGAGAGAGAGAGGTGCAGAGACATAGGCAGAGGGAGAAGCAGGCTCCATGCACCGGGAGCCCGACGCGGGATTTGATCCCGGGTCTCCAGGATCGCGCCCTGGGCCAAAGGCAGGCACTAAGCCACTGCGCCACCCAGGGATCCCTATCCTTGTCATTTTTAAGAGATGCATTTAGAGGTATCTTGGAGTATCTAAAGTTTAATTTCACATGGCCAGGGGGAAAAAAAAGAAAAAAGCTAGAGTTAAAATAAAGAAAAATGGTAATAATTGTTGACCCTGGATGAAGGGTAATGTGTACGCTGTATTATTCTTTTAACTTTTTTGTAGGTCTCAATTTTTTCATAATAAAAAGCTGGAGGAGAAGTTTGATTTTGGATGTACCTAAATTGCCAACTAAATCTAAAGTATATTAATACCATACTAAAAATCCTGTAAATGGATCAAAAATTATAATACAGGGAGTAAATACCTAAGTAATGTACATAAGTAGTTAAAGCATTCAGTGGCTATTCTATGCCAACAAAAATTCTTTTCTTTCTGAAACCAATAGTTGCATTTACTCTTTACACATAATTCCAAGGAACAGAAGAGAAACTACAAATAAATTTTCTTGATGTTCCCTCAATTTATATTTGAATGGCTTTCCAAGGCCTTCAAGGTCAAGTTCAAATTCCTCATGCATAGCATGACTTGTAAGAGTCCATGAAACCTGGCCTGTCTCTGCAATTTCTTATCTTGCCACTCCCCAATTCCACCCTCAATGGACACAAACAACTCTCTGGAACCAGCCAAGATCTCAGACAACACTGCTCCTCCTCTTGTCTGGAATTTAAAGACACAAAACCCAAGATGAAGAAAAGGAAAAAGTCCTAGGAAAAATCAACCATCACAACAGAAGCAAGTGCTCAGGATGAAAAGGGAGGGGGAATGGAGAAGATGCCAGTGAATGCCAAACCCAGTGTACTTTCCTCTCTTTGCAAGTAGCATTCCTAGGTTGACTTGTCTGCTGCTCCCTTTCAAAATTACATTTGCGGTCTACCGAAAGAAAAGTGACTAAAATTCCTGAGACTGACCTTACTCTCAGACAAAACTTCTTGGATTGCACATCCCACAATTAAAAAAAAAAAAAAACCTGTATAGGTTAAGAGTAAAAACTCAGTATGCCCAAAGATTTTAGGAAAATGACCCTCTGCTGACAACTACAGAGCACTGAAATGCCACAAAAATTAAATTACCGTGCTTTGTAATAGATTGAGTACTTTATTTTTAAATATTAACAAGGTTGCCTGAGGGAGTAAGTTTATCACGAATAAGAATCCTAGCAGGACTCCTAGTTCACTCAGAGGCCAATTAACATTTCCCACCACGCCCAACACCTAGACTCTCCAGGCCTTCCAAGTTGCTTTAGGACTCTGGGGCTTTGTGAGCAGAGGCCCCTGACCAATAACCTACTACAATCGATGCTCTAGGGGCTCTGTGCACAGGGAGGCCAAATCTGAATTATTACAACCACGTGAGCCAATTTCCTACACCTGGACTTGGTTCTGCTTCTTTTGCTGTCTGAAGACCCAATAACGTGGCGGTATGATTTTTAGTTTTTCTTCTCACCTTGGATTCCTCTCCCACAGTTATTTTGAAAATCAGCAAATGCCTAAACATTCATAAACTGTCAGTAGCCATCTGTGATTTTCACAATTAGATCACTGTTAAAAAGGAGCAAAATTTTTAGCTCTAGACTTTACTTAAACAATCTGGCAAATCAGTAAGGGGGCGAGTTATTTTATCTTTAGAGCAGGGTCATCGTACTATGAGGCCACCCTAAAAAAACCTCAATTCTTAAGGCTCGCAGGCCCTGAGTCTTCTGGTTAGAAAAGAGCCCCCCACCTCTTAAATCCAGCTCCCAAACAAAGCTTGGCACTTTCTGGATCCCTGCTCATAAAATGACCTGTCCACTGATAGAGTGAGAAATTTTTGAGGGATTAAGATATTATCAGGTAAAAAAAAAATTGTTCTAGAAAGGTCAAGAACTATATAAGATTTAAATTAGGGGGTGTGCCTGGGTGGCTCAGTCAGTTGAGCATCTGCCTTCCGGCTCAAGTCGTCATCTTGGAATTGATCCCCAAGTCGGGCTCTCTGCTCATGGAACCTTGCTCTCTCCCTTTCCCTCTGCCCCTACCGCTACTAGTGCATGCTTTCTGGCTCTCTCTCTCTCTCATACATACATATGTATATATAAAATCTTAAAAAAAAAAAAAAAAAAGATCGTTTGGTGGGTCCCTCTGTTCTGGGTCTGGAAGGCACCCATTCATCCTTTTTTCTCTCCCTCTCTGACAAGGGTAGCATCTTCAATCAATAGCTTAACTTCATATCTATTTTTATTACCGCTTCCAGCATAAATTATTTAAGCCTGAACACAGACATAATCTCATAAAATTACTTGGTGTTAGTGTCCTGCTGGGAGCATCATTTTCCTGAGTGTGTTGTGCTTTAACCACAAATTAGCAAAAGACACTTCAAGAAAATCTTTCTATGGGTCCATTTACCAACTGAGCCACCCAGGCGCCCGTGAGCTCCTCCTCCTTGAAGAAGGCCCATCGTTCTTCCGGGTGACACTGTTTGTCCTTGGCAGGTACATACTGACTGCAAAGTCTCTGAAGGCCCCACAATGCCAGGGCTAGAGCAGCACACAACAGAACTAGTAAGAAGCCAGCTGACCGAGGAGAGACACAACCGGATACAAAACAGTTGAGCAGCTGTCCTGGTCCAGTTGGGGGAGGAAAAGGAAACAGTACTCAACAAGTGTTCTCGCTCTTTAAAAGCACAAGGTTAAATGGCATTCGTCCCCTGTGTTTACAAAGCCTAGTACCTGCTGCTTTCTGGTGAGTAATAATGAAGGGGAGTCATTCTGAGAAGCAAAGAGTTACTTCTGTATTCCTCTACCTACAGAAAGGCATAATCATCCCAAAATTATGGGACTAGGGCATCCAAATACCACCCAATGAGGTGTGTGTGCCTATCTTTTAAGAAGTGCTGGAGTTTTGCTGACTTCTTTGTCTGCAGCTCTTTCAGAAGAACCCTGGAGTGTTAGCCAGAGAGCACTATGGCTTTCTGATGTCATGTGGTGAGCATGGGTTAGAAAGAAATCACAGGGCTTTAAAGGTGGTCACAACCACACAAGCTGAGCTGCCGTGCAAAGATGACCCACACTCAACTGAAATGCAAGTTTCTCCTGAGAATGAAGTCTTAAAGTAACTTCCCTCCCCAAAGTCCAGCCCCAAGGTAACACCACAGACACTACTCTGGTAAAATGTGCATCATCTCCTTCTCCTTCCACCTCGCCTCCCCACTGCCCCAGCACAGCACCCAAGAGCAGTTTCCCAAGGAAGCACTTCCAGGACAGCACTGCTCTTCAGTCCACTGACAACTCGGGCTAACATGTACTATTATTTCTTTTTTTTACTCCCCTGTCATACCACTTAGACTGTAAACATCAATCTCTGATCCCAAATGCTAGGTGCATATACTTCTTGGCAATTATGTTAAAATCAAGCTTCCTTGATTCTACTCAATCTACTTCTGATTTCTGAAGTGGAACTGTCTGCATAGAGAAAGGGGGAGAGGACTGCTTTTTTATTATGCAGCTGAATGGATAGAACAAAATTTAAATATAACCAGAATGCAATACAAAGTAAGAGTCACGCCTTCCAAAATTACATATAGATTTGGCTAACATAAGTGAAATATCTTTTAGTGTTCTTTTTTAAAGATTTTATTTGTTTACTTGAGAGAGAAAGAGCACAGAGGGAGAGGGAGAAGCAGACTCCCCGCTAACAAGGAGCCTGATACAGGGCTTGATCCCAGGACCCCAGGATCGTGACCTGAGCTGAAGGCAGATGCTTAACTGACTGAGCCACCCAGGTGCCCTGTGAAATATCTTTTAAGTCCTATGTTAGTGGGTGTTCTAAAAGATATTTTCTATATTGGGGTGCCTGGCTGGCTCAGTTGGAAGAGCGTACCACTCTTGCTGTTGGTGTTGTGAGTTCAAGCCCTAGATTGGGCATAGAAGATTACTTAAAAGTAAATAAATTTTAAAAACAGTAATTTTTTCAAAAGAGCTATTTTCCACCTTAAGACACAGTAAACAAATTTTATTTCTTCAGAGCATAGGAAAATGGCAAGGTAGAGAATCAGATGACATTGGAAGGGAGCCTAGATCTCACCCCTCCTGATATGCCAATCAGATACAGCCTAGGGCTCCTGAGCTAAATTAAAAGATGAAGGTCAACTTGGTTACTAATTTCCCAGAGATAGCCCAAGGGAATTAAGATAGAAAAGCAGAACCAACCCTGGAACTCAAATGGGATTAAATGCATGTCACAACATTATTTATAGTGCAGAATAAGTAGATAATGATTTGGCTGGACAAGAGTTTAGGCCCTTTCCTAGCTGATTCACCTACTGTTCAAAGAATGTAGGTGCTTTCCTATTGTAGCCACAAGCTAGGCACTAGCCATGAGTACTTAAGCGGATACACCCAGGTGTGGACACAGCCTCTGTAAGGGCAAGACTTACAATTAGCTGGCCATGAGGTCTAGAAAAAAGCCTAGCAATGCATGCTTGATAAGATACATAATCACGAAACCCTAGAAGCCATCCAGGGGCTCATGGGACTTTAGCAGGACAAAGTGAGGCAGATAGGTAGCAAGGGCGCATTCTTTCCAAACTTCCTCCTTGCACAGCCTCATCAAGAAGAAACTTCAGAGTTAAGGGGTTTCATTTAATTTTGATGAAGTATTATTATTTCCATTTTATAGAAAAATAAGCTGAGAGGCAATCATGGCTCTGATGTGGCCTATGAGCACCCATCAAGCTTGCTACTAAGACCCTTGGTGATCCTTGGCCTCTGGAAGTACTTCAATACAGGCTGCCATGGCTCTTAGGGCTAACGGGCAAAAATGAAAAGTTCTCAGGGTTCCTGGAGCCCAAAGCAAAGTCTGCCCAAAATTATGGGAGGTATATTCATTTCATCCCTTGCCCACTAGATGGTTACATGAAAAGAGAAAGAAAAAAAGGGAAATTTAAAAACCGGGGGCCAGACCCACAGTTCAAAAGGAGAGAACAATGGATACTTTTGATCTTCTTTTTCAACTCCTTATAGTGGACTGTTTTCAGCACTGGTGGGATGACTCAAGGAGCTTTGGGAAGTGACCTGAAAGCTCTACCGGAAACGACTACACCAGGGCTGCATCCTGAAAACAATCTCTTGCCTCTAATTTTCTTCTCAAAACAAACAAACAAAAAAACACAACAAAGGTGGGGTTTTTCTTGGCCAATTGCCAGTCTTCAAGTGAAAGTAAAAACTAATTTCGTTCTACTCCTCATCATTCTCTGCCACTACAGTAAAGAACATTACTGAGCCTCGCCTAGGAGACTGAATGTTGGTTAAACAAACAATGCCTTGTTCACAAGTCAACTGAACTTTTGGTGGACTTAACTCCTGAACCCCAAAGGAGGGCCAGGTTCTCCGTCAATGCACTCCCAGCCATAAATACTGCTCTTATCTAGCACAGAGCCAAGAGCTTATTTAGGAGATACGGTGAATAATGCCACAAATGCCTTGAAGCAACAGGCAAACATAGGACTTGCCCCCAATCTTAGCAATTTGTCAAATGAGCAAGCTATAAAATTATGCTCTCCAGAAAGACCTCTCATCCCATTTCCAAAAGGAACTATTCTGACACGACTTCTACCTATACGCTGTCACTTTTTAAGTTTTTCTATTTCAAATGAGGATAGCTTAGCCTTTGATTTAAAATGCCATGTAAGGGATCCCTGGGTGGCGCAGCGGTTTGGCGCCTGCCTTTGGCCTGGGGCGCGATCCTGGAGACCCGGGATCGAATCCCACGTCGGGCTCCCTGCGTGGAGCCTGCTTCTCCCTCTGCCTGTGTCTCTGCCTCTCTCTCTCTCTCTGTGTGACTATCATGAATAAATAAAATCTTTTTAAAAAAATGCCATGTAATATCAGAAAACCCATCAGATTACATTATAGAGTCAACCATCCAGCTACTTATTATCACTGTTATGATGTTACTAGTTGCACAAATAAGAAAGGCTGAAGGGGCACTGCCCCAAGCTCTTACAGCTTCCCAGATCCACAGATCAGGAATGTTCTGGAAGACAAGGCTGAGTCATTGAGACCTCTCAGAAGCAAGGAACTCCACTTCGAAACAGGACTCAGTAAAAGAGTTTGTATTAATTAATTATGCAAAGGAGTTTTAAAAAAATATTGAAACACTGGCAGGCTACAACATGGATGAACCTTGAGGATGTTATCCTAAGTGAAATAAGCCAGACACAAAAGCACAAATACTGCATGATTCCATTTATATGAGGGACCTATAACAGGCACATTCATAGAGACATAAAGTAGAAATCTGATTAGCAAGGGACAGGGGAAAGGAGGACTGGGGAGTTGTTGTTTAACAGGTGCTGAGTTTTTGTTTGGGATGAGGAAAAAGTTCCAGGAATGCACAGTGGTGATGGCTGCACAATATTCGCAATGAACTTAATGCCACTTGACTGCATGCTTACAATGATCAATGTTATGTGTATTTTACCAGGATTTTTTAAAAGCTGCATGTAAGAACTAGAATTAGTAAGATAAGGGGTGGATATATTAAAAGCCTAACCCAAGGGCATGAAGGTTTTGTACTTAAACTCTACTTAAGAGTGAAAAGAACTAGGGTGCCTGGGTGGCCCAGTCCATGATCTCAGGGTCATGAGATGGAGCCCGGAGTCCAGCTCTGTGCTGGGTATGGAGACTAAGATTCTTTCTCTCTCCCTCTGCCCCTCCCCCACTTAAAAAAAGAAAGAATGAAAAGAATCAACACTCCCAAAGTGTAGAAACAATCCAGACAAAGCTACAACCACTCCCACTCTTCTCCATTCAGTCTCATGACTGAATGCCATATGCACGCTGAAGGCTCCCAGAATGAGTCCTGCCTTGACCTCTCCTGCACACTGGTCCAAAGGCCAAAGGCATCCTTGACGTCTCCACTTGGATGTCTGACAGTTTCCCCAAATTTAACTTGTCCTCAACCAAATCACTGTCCTCACCCACTACCTGCTCTGCCAACATCCTTCCTGTCCTGGTTTAAAGATAAACCCTACCCTGCAATCTCACCCCTTAACAGCCATTCTCAACCAGGCACCCAAGGCATCCTTTTAAACAGAAGTCAAATGACCTCAGTCCTCTCTATTCCAAAATTCCCAATGAATTCTCATTTCTCTTGGAGAAAAAGTCAAACTCTGGACTATGGCTGTTTCATAAATCAGAAGTCAGCAGAGCTTGGGGGAGCTGGGGAGGCAAATCCTGCCCACTGTTGTTGTCTATGGCTGCTTCCACCTCTCCAAGCTACAAGGCCTACACAGCCTGCAACAGTTACAGCTGGCCCTTTACATGTGTGAAGTCTGCCCCCAGCTCCAAATGATTTGCGCCTTGTCCTCCCTTCTCTGAGGGCAGCTCCTTTTACTTTGCTCCAGTATCCTGCTGTTCCCAGATACCCCTTGCAAGCTCAAGGCCACTGCCCAAGGGGCTCTCCTTTCCTCTTGTGCATCTGCAAGGCTTACTCACACAACTACTCAAAGTATTCAGTTGTCACTTCAGTGAGATCTTCCCTAACCACACTATATTTAAAATGTTGTGCAACCCTCGTCCAGCAAAACAAAACAAAACAAAACAAAAAAAACACACATCCTCACTTTCCCTTTTCCTGCTTATCTTTCTCCATGGCACTAATCATTTAATATGACATATAATTTTCTTTTTCATCTGACTTGACCCCTACGCACTAGAACATTAGCTCAAGGAGAACAGAGATTTTTGTGATTTCATTTGCTTATCCCAGTTCCCACCGTACAGTAGCTGGTATACAGTAGCAGCCCAATAAATAAGTAAATGTTACTTAGAGCTGAAAGAGTAGGTGTGGTATGGCTAACGAGCCTAAGGCAAAAATTCAAGATTTCTATTCTAATGGTGAGGGAGAAGGGTCAAATGATTAACAGAATAGATGGGAAAAATTAGGATCCATACTTAAAAAGAATCTCAAAATACAATTTTGACTCATGACACATTCCAAATATAGACAAATACCTCTAAAATTAAAGATAAATTTTTCAATTAAAAAAATCAAATACAGTTCAAGTTGCAATTAAGTAATAAATACCATCTGTGCTCCTAATTTGAAACCTGTTTCAAGCCCTAGCTCTCCAATTTATTCATATCCTACTGAACTTTATTTTTAATCTTCAAAGTCAACATCTTAATTTATATATATCCTATCATTCCATCCCAGTTCCCATTAATACAGCTTTCCATTCCACCTTCTTAGCTAAAATGACCAGAACTGGGGGGAAAAGAAATGCTTCCATTTTGACGAAGAAGGTTAAAGAAAAGATATGTTAGAAAAAAAAGAAAAAAAAACTTGGAGCTGAGAAAATGGATAACTCTAGTTTCTATAAGCAATATTTAAAAGAAGAAAAATATATAAGTCAAAGATGGAAGAATGGTAGTAAATTCTCTGTCCCACAATCAAGAACAAGGAAATTTCTAAGAAACTAGTCTTACGGCCAGACAGCTTACTAAATACAATTTTGATATTTAAGAATAATATACCTGAAATGAACTCAAAAACTACTATTTGTTTATGTTTAGAAAAAAGCTTAGATCCCTGGGTGGCTCAGCGGTTTAGCGCTGCCTTCAGCCCAAGGCGTGATCCTGGAGTCCTGGGATGGAGTCCCACGTTGGGCTCCCTGCTTGGAGCCTGCTTCTCCCTCTGCCTGTGTCTCTGCCTCTTTCTCTCTCTCTCTCTCATTAATAAATAAATACAATCTTTAAAAAAAAAAATCCAGATTTCTAGTCTCTCCAAATATTGGAAGATCTAGCCACTTTGATGCAATCATCAGGTGCTGAGAGGCTGGTGGCTGTCTCCTTCTAACAGAATACAATCTTTTTAGTTGACCCTAATCACCCATTTACACCCTCTGATCTAAAGTGAAAAAGGAAAATATTTTATAAAATCAAAATTTCATTGTTTCTACCCTCCAAAGAGTTACTTTTATGTTATTAATATCTAACTAGAGGCTGCTTTTAGGCAACAAGCCTGAGCAATGGAAAGATGATTAACCCAGAAGGGCCCCACTGAGCTGAATACAAATCAGTCCATCAGGTGACCCACCTCAAAATACCCATTGGTCAGGCCCTAACTGACCAATGGGCTACTTAAAACCAGGCACAGTTACCAAAACAGGGAATATGCCTTCTGTCCCCTTCCTGTCCTCACCTTCCCTCTTTAAACAGGGCCCCCCCACCCACTGCCTGCTTGCAGACAGCCACTCCTTTGCTGTGTATTTGATAAACTTCTATTTTCTTTGTCCTGCCTCAGCTGAATCCTTTCACCATCTGTACCACAGGCTTCCACCCGATCGAGTCACCCCACATTTGGGGGTCCCAAACGAACCGGAGAGGCACTCCACTAACCATCCTTCAACACATGAGTGTCTACTATGGAACAATAAGGATCCAAAGACACTAAAACAGAACTACAGTTTAGTGGTTAAGAGCTGACCTCCAGGGGCACCTGGGTGGCACAGTGGTTGACCGTCTGCCTTCAGCTCAGGTCGTGATCCTGGGGTCCTGGGATAGAATCCCACATCAGACACCCAGTAGGGAGTCTGTATCTCCCTCTGCCTCTCTGCCTCTCTCTGTGTCTCCCATGAATAAATAAATAAAATCTTAAAAATAAATAAATAAATAAATAAATGGCCTCCACAGCAAACCCCCTGGACTTAATACAAGCTTTGTCACATATTAACTGTGTGACTTGGTCAAGTTATTTAGCCTCTCTGAACTTCACTTTCCTCACCTATAAAATGAAGCAAATATTAACACCTAACTCAATGGGCTAGGAAGATAGACAACACATGCAAAGTTTGAGGACCAGGGCTTTGTACATTGTTAACATTCATGTGTTAGTTCAAAATTTATTGAAAGAAATCACTAAATTGTACACCTGAAACTAATATTACACTGTATGTTAACTAACTGGAATTTAAATAAAAATTCTAAAATAAATAAATAAATAAATAAATAAATAAATAAATATTCTTTTAAAACTAATGGGGGGAAAAAAAAAGAAGAGAAAAAGTTGATCCCTGAACTGACATATGCCACAAGGCAAGAACACAAGTACAAGTGTACAAATCACTAAGTGCCACGTGCTATTATTGGTACTTTTTTTTTTTAATTTCATTTATTTATTCATGAGAGACAGGGAGGCAGAGACACAAGCAGGCTCCATGCAGGGAGCCCGACGGGGGACTCGATCCTGGGTCTCTAGGACCAAGACCTGGGCCGAAGGCAGCGCTAAACCACTGAGCCACCCAGGCTGCCCTATTATTGGTACTTTAATAGAAATCGAGGCATACGTGTAGGCTTAATAGACATGCTAAAGAGCCACTTGTTCAAATAATTCTGTCCCCTCTCCCCAGCAGACAGAGAGGAAGCTAAATGGGGTGCGATTAGCTCAAATGAAGGTCTGAGTCAGGACCCTGTGGTCCTAAGCTCACGACTGAACTTCTTACAGTCCTGTGGGGCTTAGAGATAGCAAATGTCAGACCCCTGAGTTAGTGATTAGAATAGAGTGGGTCTTCAGGAAGTCACAGTTCCTATTCTTTTTATAGGCCTTCTATTTTAGAATAATGTCAGATTTACAGAAAAATGGTGAATATATTGCAAAGAGTTCCCTACAATTATGACTTGTATCCACACTGTTATTCTGGTTGTGAAGACTCAGAAATGATTTCTAAGCTACTCTGAAGACACATGACAAAGGTGAAGACTGTCACTCTGGGAAAATCCTGCTTGAAGCACTTAAACACACCAGACCACACCAGCAAGTTGATTTAACAGGTCTGATAGATGTGTTATAAGATACATTTCAAGGCAGACACGAAGAGGCTATGATGCTCATCACAGATGCAGCAACACCTTCTACATGCTACCATTTCTGGCAGGAGCTTCAGCAGGTGTGGCAGTATCTCCTCAACTCACACCACAAACCCAGAGGCTTCGAAAATGCCTTTTATGCCCTGCAGGGCCCATCACAACACAGTATTTCCTAACCAACCAGAAAATGAAAAACTCTGGGGTCCAGACAGGCCTGCACTGAAAGCAGCAGGAATAGCAGCTGCTGGACTCTCGAAGGTCAGACTCTGAGTAGTGATCCAGGATGCTGTGGGCTGGCAAAGGTAGGGGGGAAAATGTTGGATGTGAGCCTGGATCTGAGCACTGGCTGAACAATTAATTACTAGTCCCATTCCCTCCTATCTGTTTGACTCCTGGCACCTGCCTATGGTAAAGGTAATGTGAAAATATCATTTTACATTTTACAAAGTAGAAATCAGAGACTCAGAAGAGACATGTGCAGACAACAGCTAGAAAAGTGGGAAAATAACAGTTATTGTCCCCAGAAATTGAATATGATTCACACTAACATTTGGACCAACTTTTTTCCCTTTTCTCAGACATACTTTGAAGAGCTCTCAAAAGCTTTCCGTCAAAGACTCGTCTGGATAAGTTTTTAAAGCCTCATTCTTTTTTTTTTTTTTTAAGGTATTCTTTTTTTTAAAAAAAATCAATTTATTTGAAAGAGAGAGCAGGAGGGCAAGTGGGGGGCAGGCAGGGGCAGAGGTAAAGGTCAAGAGAGAATCTTAAGCCGACTCCGGGTTGAGCATGGAGCCCATGGGGCTTGATATCATAGCCCTGAGATCTTGACCTGAGCCAAAATCAAGAGTCGGACACTTAACCAATTGAGCCACCCAGGCACCTCTAAAGCCTCATTTTTTAAGAGTAAGAAGAAAGCATCGTCTGAACTGAGTCATTAGAATGATTCGTGTGGAATGCTCGCTACAAGATCTATGTATGATTTCTCCTCTTCATCGGTGCTGTGATGCTGCTCTGCAATCTTCTCTGACTCAGCACCTAAAAGGCTAAAAGGCATGATGGGAAGGGAGTACCATAAAAAAGCCATGCATTATTAATAAGAGCCTTGGCATCAAAGCAGAACAATTTGGAAAACAGGAAAATGTCTGCAGAGTAAGAAAAAGAGTAACAAACAGCTTAAATCCCTTTTGGCAGCATCATACCATTCAGAAACATCCACTTGAAGTCATTTCTCTTAAGCCGGCTTTTTCTTTTTTAACCCTTAGTTTTAGCCCCAATTTGGGTCTCTCTGTCCTTCCTACCTGAAATTCCAAATGTTATTTACAGTCTCTGAGCAGATTTCTCTGTGTTCATTTGCTCCTGTCAGCTCAAAGGATGTACATGCGTCAGATCACACTGAGAAGAGACTGCAACAATACTGTTCTGCAGAAGCCTGAGGAGACACCACCACATACGGGTTCCAACAGCCCCCATCACCTAGAAATCAAGAATCTGTCCTCTCAACCCTAGGACAAGTGAACAAGTGACCTCAACTCCCCATTCACAGCACATAAGTGAATGGTGACCGAATTCAAATATTCTTAATACCATTTTAGGACCCCAGTATCTACCATCAAATAATCAGGCAAAAATGAAGCTGGAAAGCTGTCCAATGATAAAAGTCAATGACCTGCATAACTCAGGGTTCATTCTCCTTCTTTGGCACTATACCAGATACCGCTCTAAAGGAGGATGAAAAATAGAAAACTAATCCTTCCTCTTAGAGGAATGGTTCTCAACCAGGGGGGCTTCTGCTCCCCAGGGGACATGTTGCAACACCTGGAGGCATTTTTGGTTGTTGCAACTCAGGGAAAGAAGTGCTATTGGATCTAATGGGTAAGAGGCCAGAGATGCTGCTAGAATTCTGCAATGTGCAGGACAGCCCCCAACAGCCCAAAATGTCACTAGTGCTGGGATTGAGAAATGTTGTATCTAACTTGTTTGTGCTAAGACTTATTTTTAAATTAACTGTTGATATTGTTACACAAAAAGCATAGTAGTGATGTATGGATAATTTATAATGGTGGTTAGAGCAATAAACAGATCATACTTATCTCAATTTCCTTTGAACTGAATGTGTTTTATTTAATAAACGCAGTATAGACTATTATCATCTTTTCTACACTTAAGAAAGAAAACAAAAAAAAAAAAAAAAGAAAACACATCAACAGGAATTATATAAAGTAGTATCTACTTCTGACTGAGTAGCTTGCTATAGATCAAGGATAGATCATGGATCTCTCAGAGAACAACTAGAAAAGCCAGATTAAAAAAAAAAAAAAAGAGGTGTAAAGATTTTGTAGAGCTGCTGAAGCAATTAAGAATTCAGGGAACCAAGATCTTGGAGAAGGGTGAAACCCTTAGAAGTGAGCCAGCTTACTGCAGTGGGTTTATCATTCAGGGTACCAAGAATAAGGCTAAGGGGGGCACCTGGGTGGCTCAGTTGGTTAGGCATTTGCCTTGGGCTCAAGTCATAATCCCAGGGTCCTGGGATCAGCCCCACATCAGGCTCTCTGCTCCGCAGGGAGCCTGCTTATCCCTCTCCCTCTGCCACTCCCCCACCTTGTGTGTATGTGCTCTCTCTCTAATAAATAAAACATTAAAAAAAAAAAAAGAATAAGATGGAGGGAGCACGCAAACAGTCCTGGCACAGGACTGGAGCCACTACTGAGAGGCAGAGAAACCAGCAGAACTTTGGCAATACCTCCTTGGCTGAAGAAACAAAAATAGAGATTTAATGGACCAGAATCCTAGTGAAAAGAATTGAGCCAGTTTTCCCCTTAAGCAATTTGTAGAATCCCACAACTGCAGAGGTTAGAAGGCTAAGGCACCAAACAGAAAGCCTCTGAAGAACATCGGAGAGTTCATCACTCTGTGTGCTGAGGAGACAGACTCAAGTCCAGGACACATCATGGTAAACACCCAGGTTCTCAGAACTCCCACAGGGCTGCTCCCTAAGAGTACAGGTAAACCAGAGGTCAGTGGAGCCTTACCACAGCCACACCCTACCCTTGGTGGCTCATTCCCTGATAGGATAAATGGGATCAGTCCCTACCCTATTTGCCCGGCAAATGGAGTGAGCCCACTCTAAAGGAGGGTGAAACATACAGGACTACTCTAATTTTTTATACACAACATCCAGTTTTCAATCAAAATTACCAAGCATGCCAAGAGATAGGACCAAACAACTGAATATCAAGAGAAGAACCAGACAACAGGAAAAGATCCACAAGTGATACAAATATTGAAGTTATTACTCATGGGCTTTAAAAATAACTACATTCAAAAAAAAAAAAAAAAAAAACTACATTCAGGGCACCTGGGCAGCTCAGTCGGTTAAGCGTCCAACTCTTGATTTCAGCTCAGGTCTTGATCTCAGGGTTGTGAGCTCAAGCCCTGTGTGTTGGGATCCATGCTGGGCACAGAGCCTACTTCAAAAAAGTAATTACATTAAAAAAATAGAAAAAATAAGGAATACAGTTCCTGCACAGAAACTGTAATCTATTAATGTTACTGTATACTAGCAAGTCAAAATTTGCTTCATTTCTAAGATGCACTGTGAAGAAACTCTATGAAATTGTGCCTTTTAAAATTTGTATTTACTGATGAAAAAAAATAAAGATGGAAAGAGAATGAAGAATTTCATATTAAAATTAGAATCTATAAAAAAGTATCAAGTAAACATTCTAGGACTAAGAAATATAGTAACTGAAACTAAGAAGTTAATAGATGAGTTTAAATTGGATTAGATACAGCAAAAAGAGAATTGGTGAACTAGATGTCAGGGCAATACAAAATATCCGGACTAAAGTCTGGAGAGTAGGAAAGGAGAATAGAAAAACACAGATTTATACTGAGCATTAGCCGTAGAAAGTGTCTTGGCAAACAGGGTTTATGTGTCCACTGGATATTGTATGTGGAAATGAACACAGGTGGTACTACCTCTTTGACAATTATAGTTTTTGTTACTTGGTCATTTCCAGAACAGTACAATAATCAGAACAATAATCTTGGGACTCAATGAAAAAGATGCTGAATTTTTTTTTTTTTTTCAGATTTATTTGAGAGAGAGAGAGAGACAGCAAGGGAGCACGTGGGGTAGGGTGGGAGGCAGAGGGAGAGAGAAACTTCAGCAGACTCCTCAGTGAGCCACTGAATGCGGAGCCCAACATGGGGCTTGATCTCACAACCCTGAGATCAGATGTGAGCTGAGACCAAGAGCTGGACACTCAACTGAGTGTACCATTCAAGTGCCCAGAGATTCTTAACATAGTAAAGATCAAGAATCTCGTTCTCTTTCAATCTCAAAGTTAAAATGATCAAGGCAGTGGTCAGATTCAAACGGCTCCATTTCTGCTCCATGGGGACAGAATCACAGATACTAATTTATGACATTATTTACACCAACATTTTATCATGGAAAATTTCAAATACATAGCAAAGTTGAAAGAATTTTACAGAATATACTCACCATCTTGATTCTATGCTTAACTTTTTCTTTTACTATAAATATATCCATCTAGCCAGCCATCCATCCACCTCATTTTTTTCATGCATTTCCAAGTATTACAGACATGAGTAAACTGCTCTCTAAATACTTCAGCATATCATTAGTAAGAGTTCAATATTTGTATAATTTTTGCCCTTTAGATATAAAGTTTCATAAAATGAAAGTGTGCATTTGCTGAGTTTTGATGACTGCATACCTGTGTAATCCAAATCTCTATCAAGGTATGAAACATACCATCATCTCTGAAAGTTTCCTCAGCCCCTTTCTGGTCAATGCCAATGCTCATTTCCCTCTCCCAGAACAAGTGTCATTTCTACCCACTTTTTCAGAAATGCATTTTGAACAACCTTCAAGTCTATAGTGTGAGGAATCAATCTTAGAAAAACAAATGTTTTGGGGCAGCCCGGGTGGCTCAGCAGTTTAGCACCACCTTCATTCAGCCCAGGGTGTGATCCTGGAGACCCGGGATCCAGTCCCACGTCCGACTCCTTGCATGGAGCTTGCTTCTCCCTCCGCCTGTGTCTCTGCCTCTCTCTCTCGCTCTCTCTGTATCTAATAAAAATAAGTTAAAAATCTTAAAAAAAAGAAAGAAAAGAAAAAAGAAAAAAGAAAAAAGAAAAAAGAAAAAAGAAAAGAAAAGAAAAGAAAAGAAAAGAAAAGAAAAGAAAAGAAAAGAAAAGAAAAGAAAAGAAAAGAAAAACAATGTTTAAAAAAAAACAATCAGGGACGCCTGGGTGGCTCAGCGGTTTAGAGCCTGCCTTCCACCCAGGTCGTGATCCTGGAGTCCCGGGATCAAGTCCTGGGATCGAGTCCCGTGTCGGGCTCCCTGCATGGAGCCTGCCTCTCTCTCTCTGCGTCTCTCATGAATCAATAAATAAAATATTTTTTAAAAATTTAAAAACTTTAAAAAAAGAACAATCATTTTAATCATAAAGTATTCAATGAAAGCACATTACTGAAGTCAAATTTATATGCTTATATATGTAAAGTAGGGGAAAAGTGGCATCTTTAGATTCCTATAATTCCTTTGAATTCCACGTTAAGTGATATTATTAATCTAACAGTTAATTTGCTGCCAGTATCTTTCAATGTAATAATATTTAGCCCCAAAGAAGGCACACTGATTGGTATGCCCAACATATAAACCTTTTTATTTAACAACTACTCTTGTTTGTTGAAATTCTATTGTTATTAATTCATGGAAGCATAAAGTATTCTACGGAAGAATCCTCAGCTATGGATTTCAATTTTATCTATAATTTACATTTCTTTTAATACTTAGATTTCCTTTCTGCCTATGACCCAACCAAATCTTTCTTGGCAATAATGGACTGTTCTCTCTGCTGTGAACTATAGTTACCTGGCTTTATCTGGCAACCGGTTAATTTAACATTAAATTAGCAGACTACACCAAGTTCTGGTCCTAGAATATTATTTAACAATAGATAAGAGCTATAATGATAAAAACAGTGCTTGTTGAGTCAGGCAAAATTTCCTTGAGGATTAGTTTATTATTTTAATTTCTGAGACTGCCTATAGATGGGGAATTATGAGTCATTCTGATAAAAACAAAGGTGCAGCACCAATAGCCTGATTCATTACTACTATAAAAAACACACACAAAGAATGTGCTTTTATGGCATATGTATGATAAAGTCCACATTTTCATAGAGGATTGAAAAGCTGACACTTTGCCTCTAGATTACACTTTAATATTTTAATATATAAAACCATACATACAATATGAGCTCAATTATGTTTTTGAAAAATTATACATACTAAAAAAATATTAATAGTATATTATCTTTGGGTTATGAGATTTTATGCTATCTTTATTTTATGCTTGGATGTATTTTCCAAATTTTATACTTTCAATGTATTACTTTTATAATCCAAAATAAATATTAATTACTGGGGAAAAAACCGAAACCCTAGCGGTAACTGACCTGTAATGATCCCCATCCTACTCTGATTATGGAGCTACAATGCCCTTTGTACCTGTTTGATCCTTGCTGCTCACCTCAAAGATGCACATAAGCTGGTTTTCCCAACCACAAAACACCCTAAAATCCTACGGACCCCATGTCTGCAAGAGAGTACTTGAACCGTTTTAAACCTATGTCCCCACAATCATGCTTTCTCCCTATCTTCAGTATATTCCCATCTGCCAAGTTTTTTTTTTTAACTTATTCACTGTAGTCTGCATTATAAAAACAATAGGTATGTTGAGTGTGCTTTTTCTATTTATACACAAGCCTCTCTCTGCCTCACCCCCAACAACAAGAAAAATCCTGGTATCATCATATCATCACCATCATCATCATCATTCAATGCCAACTTCATGAAAATCCTTGGTTTAACAACTAGACTGGGAATGAGCTCTAGTCTTGGTACTGCCCAGGAGACAGTAAATCCTTCACCATCTCTAAAATTCCATTCCCCCATCTGTAAAATACAGAGGTCATTCCAGTAATCTTGAATATACTCTCCCACTCTTTTATGTTGTAATTCCTCGAGCCTGTTATATCCTGTGCATGTAACCTAGTCCCCAAAACACATCTAAGATTGTAATCTCCCAGAAGGCAGACTATCAATCATAGTAGCAGCTAACATTTACTGGGTCTGCTTACCACTGCCAGGAACCTCGCTAAGCACTTCACTGTAAACTAGAACTATTATCATCCCATGAGAAAGCTGAAGTAGGAACTAAATGGTTCAGTAACTTGCCCCAAGTCACAAAACCAGCAAATTGCAGAGCTGGGACATAAACTCAGAAGGTGTGGCTCCAAAGCTCAATGCAGTTCTTATCTCCCATGGGCAGGCAAATTCTCTCTGCCCTGAACATACCAAACACAGTACTTGTATAACTTGGGAAAGTGTTTTTTTGTGTGTGTGTGTGTATTTTTTTATTGGAGTTCGATTTGCCAACATATAGCATAACACCCAGTGCTCATCCCGTCAAGTGCCCCCCTCAGTGCTTGCTGATCACCCATCACCCCATCCCCCTGCCCACCTCCCTTTCCACTACCCCTTGCTCGTTTCCCAGAGTTGGAGTCTCTCATGTTCTGTCTCCCTCTCTGATACTTCCCACTTATTTTCTCTCTTTTCCCCTTTATTCCCTTTCACTATTTTTTATATTCCCCAAATGAATGAGACCATATAATGTTTGTCCTCTGATTGACTTACTTCACTCAGCATAATACCCTCCAGTTCTATCCACATTGAAGCAAATGGTGGGTATTTGTCATTACTAATGGCTGAGTAATATTCCATTGTATATATAGACCACATCTTCTTTATCCATTCATCTTCCGATGGACACCGAGGCTCCTTCCGCAGTTTGGCCATTGTGGACATTGCTGCTATAAACATTGGGGTGCAGGTGTCCTGCCGTTTCACTGCATCTGTATCTTTGGGGTAAATCCCCAGCAGTGCAATTGCTGGGTCGTAGGGTAGTTCTATTTTTAACTCTTTGAGGAACCTCAGGGAAGTGTTTCTAAAGGTCTGTAAGGCAGAGTGACTAACAGATAAACTGGAAGAGTAAAGAGAGAGAGAGAGAGAGAGAGAGAGAGAGACAGAGCTAGCCAGCTTTCTACACCTCTGTTTTCAGTAAGTCTAGAGGTTGAGTACAAATATTCCTATTCTTCTCATGGTTGTACATCATTAAGAAACAAGCTTACTTTCCTCGCCACTTCCCCAAAGCCTGGCTGACAGTGTGTTTATTCTCAGATATGATTAGCTCAGCTCCATGGTTAGAGAGCAGTGCAAATGAGGATACAGTGCCAGTTCGACTCCAGGGCAGGCCTGCAGCTTTGCATCAAGAACAGCTCTTTGCATAATGAGTAGCCTGGCAGAAGTTCCCCAGTCCTGTCAGCTACCTCAAGGGTTCTGATACCAGTCACCAGGGAGAGCTGTCCTGAAGAGGGGCAAAAGCACAAAACAATTACCTCTGCACCTAGAAAATAACTCGAAACCACATATGAACACCCACTTTCAACACAACAATTAGCCACATTATTCCATTCAGAGAGAAATAACAAGACTGAGATGGGGGATAAACTGAGTCAACTCAAAGCTGCTCTTCCTTATGAACATCAAACAGCTTAAATACACTTTGTGAAAGACCTTAATATTCACATTGACTTCCAAAGAGAAGTTAGAAAAGTTTTGATCCTTGTACTTCAAAGCGCCCTTTCTGTAGAAAGAGCAAAATTGTGCCCAGATCACAGGAGAAGTGGGCTTATCCAGCCCCACTCCGACCACTCCTGTGGGTCCATTCCAGAAACACTTAAGTGGCACTGTTTCCGGACAACTATTCTTCTGTCACTTTCAAGGAAGCTTACACTTCCTCTTCCTAAATCAAAAGGAATAAAAAACTGTGACTCAAAATCTCAGTATGGCCAAATGTATCCTAATTTTACAGAAGCAACCTAGACATAGTCAAGAACACAGGCTCTAGGGAAACTTAAAAAAAAAAAAAAAAAAAAAAAAGCAGGCTTGGATTCAAATTATACCTCAAACGTCTCATAAGTTCTGTGACCTTGAATAAATTATTTAACCCCTCCCAGCCTTGATTTCCTCATCTGTAAAACAACTGCATGTCACGGAAGTAGGGTGTTTTAATAGGATAATATGTAGGGATCCCTGGGTGGCTCAGCAGTTTGGCGCCTGCCTTTGGCCCAGGGCCCACGATCCTGGAGACCCGGGATCGAATCCCACGTCGGGCTCCCGGTGCATGGAGCCTGCTTCTCCCTCTGCCTGTGTCTCTGCCTCTCTCTCTCTGTGACTATCATAAATAATTAAAAAAAAAAAAAAAGGATAACATGTAAAACAAACTTACAGAAAAGGCTCAACTAATGGAAGCAGCACCTGCTGCCACTGTCAAGTTGGGACACAGAAAGGCCGCTGAACTAGAAGGGAAGAGTAAAAGGAGAGAGAGACAGAGAAAGGGACGCCTGGGTGCCTCAGTGGTTTAGCGCCTGCTTTCGGCCCAGTGCATGATCCTGGAGTCCTGGGATCAAGTTCCACATAGGACTCCTTGCATGGAGCCTGCTTCTCCCTCTGCCTGTGTCTCTGCCTCTCTCCGTGTCTCTCATGAATAAATAAAATCTTTTAAAAAGAGAGAGACAGAGTGAGAGAGACAAAGACAGAGAGAGAGAGAAAGCTAGCCAGCTTTCTATTTCTACACTTCTGTTTCTACACCCAGAAATGCAAACTACTGACCAATATAGTCAATTCTGGGAAGCAGGCTTTCTCAGACACTACAGTTCCTATCTATGTCACAGGACTGAAGAAGAGGTGGTGGTGGGGGGAGACTCATAGAATTATGTGGGTTAAATGTTTCACTTTGTCACCCTCTGGTTAGCTAAAAATGTGCAGCCTACTGGAAGAAATCAAGAATTACCTTGTGCATTGAAAGACACAGAAAATAACCTAAAAAGAATTTAAGACAGGTATGGTGACTCTATCAATATTCAGAATATAAAACTAGGTGACATGGCCCAGGTAATTTTTCCTCCAAAAACGTGAATTTACTTATCAAAAAGTTTTATATAGTCCCCTTCCTTTTCCAAAACAATTCAGTCCTAAAGCCATTAGGTGGGGTAAAGCAAGGGAGGTGTCTGTGCTGAGGTGTCCAGGGAAGACACAATGGGTCACAAGGGGATGCCTAAGCACGGCAGGATGAGGGCTGCCCTGCATGCAGTGTCAGAGCCAGGAAGGGTGAGGAGGGCATCCAGCAGGAAAGAGGGGGGTGCCAAGGTCGGGGTGCCACAGCCCAAGCAGGGGTGAGAGGAGTGCCTGCCTGGGAAGAGGAGCAACCTGGTCCAAGGTGTGTGAGCCCAAGCAGCATGGGGAGGACACTCATGCTGACAAATGGGCTGGTGCAGGGTGTGGGAGTTAAGTGCGATCAGGAGGGAGGAGAGCCCAGCAAAGGGAACTGAACTGTTTGGGGTGAGAAGGATGTCCAAATAGAGACTGGGGATATAAAGCATACAAGGGATTGATCAACTAGGTAAGTGTATTAAGAAAAATGGGAGCTAAGATTCTCACTGCGAGAGAAAGGAATTACAAATATGGAAAGAGAGAAAACTAGACTGAACCCTGAGGTGTTAGATTTAAATTGCAGGTATTGATGTGAACTCCACAATTTCCCATTTACATGTAGAAATACAGATGTCGATGTGCATAGCTTTATATATTGAGGCAAGAAGCCTTAACACTCCAATAGCAATGAGTGCCCCCAGTATCCAGCTCTTGGCTTCTGAATATCCATTCTTCATTGAAAAGAATCAAAATTCTTTGGAAAATAGCTGATTCCAGGTCTGGGATAAGGAAGGCACAATGCACTTAGAACAAGCTGTTATGCCAGAAAGTAAAAATGTGACTCTGAATTTAATTATTTTTTTAGTCTAAAAGACATTACTGGGGCAACTGGCAACACTCTGATGGGGGCTGAAGGATTAAAAGGCCATAAAGTATCAATGTTAATTTCTTAACTTTAATGGTTGGCTGGTCTTTTGTTGAAATAACCTTGTTTGTTGAAAAACATAGTCTAGTATTTTAGGGGTGATACGAAATCATGTCACCAAATGGTTCAAGAAAAAGTCGATGTACTATAATCGCACAAAACTTTTTTTTTTTTATTTTTTTATTTACGATAGTCACACAGAGAGAGAGAGAGAGAGAGAGAGGCAGAGACACAGGCAGAGAGAGAAGCAGGCTCCATGCACCGGGAGCCCGATGTGGGATTCGATCCCTGGTCTCCAGGATCGCGCCCTGAGCCAAAGGCAGGCACCAAACTGCTGCGCCACCCAGGAATCCCCAAAACTTTTTAAAAATCATTTTTAAAAAGTCTCATACATTTAACCAAATTACGTCACAATTTTGTCTTATAGACAGTTCTGCTATGATGCTTATTTTGAAAATGCACATTTGTTCCAAGACAAGTGATATATGACAACAATGAGCATAACTGGAATTTCACATTTACTTATGTGCAATTTCACCCATAAGGAACATGCAGAAAACTACACCCCGCTACACACACACACACACACACACACACACTCATGCACATGCACATACCCCAAACATCTACCAGCTACCTCACTTCATCAAGCAAGTGCCCTATACACATCTGACATTACAATGTTTGGTACTGTATCAATCCTCCTTTCACCCACTACATAATAACTCACAAGTTGGCTGTCTTGATGCCCACATCCAAGAGCAAATTTCAGGTCTTTTTCAAAGTAAAGTATCCATTTTTTTAAATGTTATTTATTTATTTCAAAGAAAGAGAGAGCACAAGCATGAGCCAGGGAGGGGCAGAGAAGCAGATTCCCCACTGAGCAGGGAGCCCAATGTAGGGCTCAATCCTAGAACGCTGAGATCATGACCTGAGCCGAAGGTAGCCGGTTAACTGATTAAGCCACCCAAGAGCCCCTAAAGTGCCCTATTTATGGTTTTTCTTAACCATTTAAACAGGTATAAACCTGTGCTCAGTTTTCGTTAGTATCCTTTTTCATTGGGTTCCTTTTTTTTAATGAGTCACTAATAAAGTTTTTGAGGGTTGTGTACCTAAATTCACTTTTTCCATAAGTTCTATAGCTTTTATTTACCAATTTTGTGGACATGGTGATTTTTAGGAATGCCTAAGTCACATTACAGCAGAACTAATTGTATTTAATTTAGCCACCTTTACAAAGAATGACTTGCATGACATTCATGGTGTCCCTATTCTGTATGTATTAGGTACCTTAAAAAAAGAGGGTAGAAAAAGAAAAGATGACATTCAGTTGCAACCTAAATTTCCAGCAATTCAGAAAGTAAGATTCTGAATTTTCATCCTAATGTTTCAAAAAAAAACTAGAAAAACCCAGTCAGCCTAGAGAAAGCCATACAAAATTAACTATATATTTAATTCCTTTAGCTATAGAGGGCACACTGTGTCACATAGCTACATTTGAAAACACTAGGGAAATAATGACAGCAATGTGTATGTTTAATGTGGCCACAGCAACCCAACCAACTCCTTTTGTTTTGATCTGCTCTGACTTACCTTTGACTTCTCAGCTATTCAAACTTTAGTTACTTCTGACAAACTAAAGAAAAAATACCACACTGGAGAAAAATAATCGCGAAGTACAAGATTTCCAAGAAAGCCTTGATTTCTACTTTGCAGAATCCAATCAATGGAGAAACCAGATCAAATATTACACTTTCACATTAAGTTAGCCACCCTGGTGTACAATTTCACGAAATTTTAAATCTTCTACTTAATTTTATTAATAATATTTAGGAACAAGATTAAATCAACTTGACACCAAAGGGGCTGCAATTTCCTATCAGGTTTTTTGCCTATCAGTAAACACAGCAAGTATGTTTTCTTTATAGCCTTCCTTTCAAGAATTCCCTTGCTAGAAATAATCTTATAGCAAGAGATTATGTTTAGTTATAGTGAGGGGAAACACAGAACTAACCAGAAAAAGATGTTACAGCAGAGAAACTGCAAAAGGTTATTCCAGCACAAAACGGCACTGACTAAATTGCTACCACTCTTCTAAAAATCAATTCTCTCAGACTAACAATTCCTAAGCAGCAAAATTTTCAAATATCTGAGTGCATCTAAAGATGAAAAGGAGACGAAGAAATGAAAACACTTGTGATGAAAACATGATTACAAATAAATTATTGTAATTTTATCATTGTTGAAGTTCATTTAATAGTTTAAAAATACTGTTCAACAGAACAAGGGTGGTAACATTTGTGAGATTCTAATTACACATGCATGATTCATTCCGGAATGTTTCTGATGACACAAACTTACATAAATAATCTACTGGTAAGTTTATTCAGCTATCACAATGAAAAGAGTCAGTTTTTCACACATACAATACAACCCAAAACTATAGCTCTAATCTATGCAGTCTGTTTAACTATTTTAATTATAAAACTATTAAATTAACAGAATAATACTAAAATTAAATCAGTAGTAGTAATGTTTAATTCGTGGATACTGGGGAATGTTACTAAGCACAAACCACAAAATCTATGCCAAAACAAGTCCTCTTTAAAAGAGGTATTTTTCCCATTTTCCCTTGCAAGCTTTGTACTTGGCTTTGGTCAAAGCTAACATAAATAGCTACAGAAATTAGCAATATATTTCTCAGGAAAAAAGGCCATGGAAGCCAAAAGAGCACAGGTGGTAGACAAGCTAGCAGTATTGTTCTGTTCCCAGCACTCCTGGCTCCCCCACCCCCACGCCTCCGGCTTCAGCATCCTTAGCCACAGCACCTGCTCTTGAAGCTCAGCAGAACTTCCAGGTAACACCACAACATGGGAAGATTTATCCTTTGCAAACATGCTGACCCTTGTTCTTCTAGCTCTAAATTCTGTTCTAATGAACAGGGTCACAGAAAAAATTAAATCCTCCAGAAACTTCACCACAATCAACTGCTTCAGCCCTGGTCTAGTACATACCTGTTCAGGGGAGCTGGTAACCCAGCAGGAAATTTCCTCTTTCCTCTCCAGTCTCTACTCCAACTGAGCACTGTGATCAAGGGACTAGGGAAGGGGAAGGGCATAGTGATCTGGTGAATATCTAACTAGTAAGTACCAAGACTTGCAAACATATGACGCTATATCTCCTTTATCGTTGCAATAATCCTGCATTTATATACTGCTCATCTTCCCTTTTTACATATTAAGAAACACACTCATTTAAGTAACTGGCATCAAACAAAAATTAAATTGAATTATCCAAAAGCTTTAGAAATTCGGTTACTAATTAACCTAACCCTATTCTTGTTTTTTTGTGGGTTTTCTTTTCTTTTTTCTTTTTTTTCTTTTTTTTAAAGATTTTATTTATTTATTCATGAGAGACACACAGAGAGAGAGGCAGACACACACACAAGCAGAGGGAGAAGCAGGCTCCATGCAGGGAGCCTGATGCGGACTCGATCCCGGGACTCCAGGATCACGCCCTGGGCTGAAGGCAGGCACTAAACCATTGAGCCACCCAGGGATCCCCTGTGGGTTTTCTTTTTTTGGAAGGGGGGGACTTTGGGCCCTTTTACCTTTTATATTCTTCATAAATACAAAAGTCACATCAAAAAATTACCTTTGTTCATGGGGGTCCACTATACTGTTCACTCTGCTTTTGTGTAGGTTTGGAATTTTCTATAAGATAAAATAATTAAGGAAAAGATCTCAAATTTAAAGCTGAACAAAAATGTAGCTCTTATCTAAAGTTAATTACCAAATGGAATTCAAATAAATCCAAATTTTCTAATTCATGCAAATCTTAAGATTTCTCGATACTTAAAAGCAGAATGAAAAAGCCAGGCAAGCCAACAATGAAACAGAAAATCAAGCCAACACCAAAAAAAACATTTCACTTCCCCTCTCACATTCTCTCTCCCTCTCTGTCACATACACACACACTCGCGCGCGTGCGCACACACACATAGCACAATGAAGGTTTCTAGTTGTCCCTTCCAGACAAAACAACTGATGGGTGTTGGCCTAGCACTAATTGGCTCAAGCTTTTTTAAAAAAAAAAAACATCTTATTTATTTATTCATGAGAGACACAGACTGACAGAGGCAGAGACACAGGCAGAGGGAGAAGCAGGCTCCTCGCAGGAAGCCCGATGAGGGACTTGATCCCGGATTCCGGGATTGCGACCTGAGCCGAAGGCAGGCGCCCAACCGTTGAGCCACCCAGGCATCCCAAGCTCAAGCTTTTATTGAAAACATCATTTTAGCAATAGAGACAAGGTTATTTCCACCTTCCACCCAGTAGCATGAAGCACAAGAGCTAGTTATTCATGAACAACAGGCACACCATCCATATGGACTTTCAGTTTCAGAAAGTGTTTTATCTTCACCTCTCCCTGGATGAAGTAAAATATAAAACAGTTTCTCAGGTCCTAGACAAAAACTACCTCTCCAATTAAAGACTGGCAAGCATATTCACAGCATAAAGGTATAACTTTTATAAATTTGAAAACACCAAAGCCATTAACCTAAATACCTTCCTAATTAAAAACAGAAACAATGTTCCTCTCAATAGATGACAATTATTGTAGCTGCCCCATCCTAAATCAGGACTGATTGTTTTCCTATGTTTATCCTTTTTTTCATCTAACTGTCAAGTTTAGGTATAAGACAAACCATTAATAAATTCTTCTGTGACTTATAATTCCAAAGCATTATCACACTCATACTACATAAAATACAAAGCGCTTAGAAGGGTTAAAATCCTTGCTGAGTACAAAACGGGCAAAACTTAAAACTCCTACTTATCATCTACCTGCAAACCAGGCCCAACATAACAAAACATCAGACTGCGCTGAGCATAATTAATCTAAAACTATGCTATGATTCAATTATAACGAACATATTTGCAAATCCATTGTTTTTACTTCATCCTTTTAGTTCCTCACCTTGAAACCTTAATGGTTAGCACAGCAACTTTTCACATACGGAAACGGAACTGGCTAGTTGTCCTTTTCAGCACCTCAGATCTGTCCATCTCTACTTCACCTTCTTGACTTCACAAATAAATACTGACTGAGCACCTACTGTGTGCCAAGAGTGTTCTAGGCAGGAATACAACAATGATCAAGGAAGATAAGTCCCACCCATTTAACACTGAATTAGAGGTCTGATGATGGGCACGAGTATAGGAGTTAGCCAGTAAAAAGGAAAAGGAGAGAGCCTAGTCAATGCTGGAGGGATAGGAGAGGAGTGGCATAAATGAGGCTGAAGAGGCAGGTAGAAGCCAGATCATGAAAGGCCTTACAAGTTACAATAGGGGGTCTGATTCTATCCCAAGAGTAATGAAAGTCACTGAAGGGTAGGAGACCAATTGAGCATGTCTGACAAATGCCTTATGAGCACCTATTCAGTGCAGACTTGTACTCTAAAACCAACACTCTTCAGGGTGGAAGAGGCCTAGGCATGTAAATGCATCCCTCCTCCACTGGTCCAGAGAGCACTGGTGTTATAAAGAAACTTCAGGTCACTGCTTACCACCATCACCATAACTCCATTCAGGAGATAAACAGCAGACACATTCCTTGTAAATATGACCACCACCAAAAACAGGCACAACCAATGAGCCCAATGGGGTTAGAGATTAAATGTGTTTTCAAGAATTTCTTAAAAGCTTTTTTGTTGTCATAAATATCTACAGTTAAATTATATTCACTATTATTTCTAGAAATTAAGGAATGTTAACACCAAGTGAACACTGGTTGAACTGACTGAACTGACCTTCAATTAAACACACCCATCCAGGAGTATAAAATCACTCAAAATTGAAAATTTCTTACTACAGGGAAGCTGTACTCCCTAGCTGAAAAGTTAAAAGCAACAGAGCTATGGTGTTTACTTCATTCATCACTGAACCCCCAACCCTACCACACTGTAGGGGGTGTAACATACAGAGGTTAAATTAATGAAGTTAGCTCTAATAGCCAAATCAAGCAAATGAAAAGCCAAATTTATATATTTTTTCTTTTATCACAAGCCTCAAAACATAAACATTTTCTAAGTACCCACCTGTCCTTAATCACTACCATTATTACTCACATTTAGACAAATACATTTACAATTCAGCTGGTACCAAGGACAAAAAATAATAATAAATTGCCATATTTTACCTTGAAGTACAGGAGTTCAGCAGATTTCACAAATTAGATTTTTCTATACTCCTCATTCTTTAGCACTCTTTCATTTTCTGATAATGTTATGAAGGAAATAGGGAAAAAACCCTGTGCTCGCATCACACATCTCCCACTTCATGCAGAGACCATCCTGGCAGCCTGTTCCTCACCTCCACCTCCACCTGCCACCCTATGCCGTTTACCGGGAAGCATGGGGAAACAGAATGCTCTGGTGAATAAGGAATTACCAATTTTCACCAAATCAGAAGACAGAAAAAAAACAAACAAACCCCACGCTTGAGACCAAATTCAGTCAAGCCTCCGTGTCTTTCATTCTCAGTAACAAAATACAAAAGGTGCTGGTTAATGGAGATTTGAGATTAAAAAAAAAAAAAAAAAAATGCCAAAAAAAAAAAAAAAAGCCAAGTGAAACTTACTTTTCCCTATCTTAAAAGTCATCAGCCCCTTTAATTTCTATATGGAAAATAATGAGTCCAGTGTTTCATTAACTACATTCACCAATCTATAATATTTTCCAAATTTCTCTTCTATGACATATGTTTAATCAGTATACTGTATTGTCTCCAACACCAAAAATTTGGTGTCTCAACATCTGGCCTTGCCTTACGTGGACTTTCAGAGAACTGCAACTAAAAGCAGAAAATATTTGTTATATTTCAGTCCTATTAGACAACATAATTAACAAACAAAAAACAAGATTTGGACAGGCCCCCTTCCATCAGAAAAAGAAAAAAAAAATCACAGGACCATTCTAATACTTGAAACAGTTAACACAATCCACAGACCAGGTGAGTGTGGCAAAATAGTATCCATTTTAAAGATTTTATTTGTTTGAGAGAAAGAGAGAAGGCACAAGCAGGGAGGGGGCAGAGGGAGAGCATCTAAGGGAGACTCCCTGCTGAGTGCAGAGCCCAACTCAGGGCTGGATCTCACAACCTGGAGATCATGACCTGAGCGGAAACCAAGAGTCAGAGGCTAGACTCAGCCACCCAGGTGCCCCAAAGAGCAACTATCTTAAAGACAGAGTCAGAAACCAAGCAACCAGCATCAACCTTAAAGAGGTTTAAGAGCAAGATAAACCAAAAACCCTTGATTCCTGCTTCCTTAATTATCAGATCAGTAGTAGCTTGCGCAGGAAATGCCTTTTGGTAACTTAAAGCATTTAGAAGTGCCTATCAGACCCTCACGGGCAGAAGTGGTAATGAGCACATTGTAGGGGAGCAAAAGTTAAGTGATACTTAACGGAGTAGTACTTTCTTTTTTTTAAGTACAAACTAAAGAAAAAAAGATAAATTGAAACTCATTAAAATTAAAAACTTGTGCACATCAAAAGACACTATCAAGAGAGTGAAAAGACAACCCACAGAAGGGGAGGAGATATTTGCAAACCATACATCTGGTAACAGTCTAACATTCAGAATATATGGACAGCTTCTCACAACTCAACAATGGACAATTCAATTTAAAAAATGGGCAAAGGACCAGAACAGACATTTCTCCAAACAAGATACACAAATGGCTAATAAACACATGAAAAGATGCTGATCATTTGTCATTAAGAAATGTAAAGCAAAACCACAATGAGCTATCATTTCACACCTACTAAAATCCCTATACATTAAAAACAAAAACAAAAAACAAACATAAAAAATGGAAAATAACAAGTGTTGGCCAGGATGTGGAAAATTGGAACCCTCATCCACTGCTGGTGGGAAAACGGCGTGCAGCCACTGTGGAAAAGTCAGGCAGTTCCTCAAAAAATTAACTAGAATTACCATATTATCCAGCAATTCCAATCCTAAATATATACCCGAAAGAACTAAAAACAGAGACTCAAACAGATAATTGTACACAAAAGTTCAGAGCAGTATTACTCACATACCCAAAAAGATGGAAACAATTCAAGTGTTCATCAACAGATGAATAAACAAAATGTGGTGGCAGGTACATATGATGGAATATTATCCAGCCATAGAAAGAATAAAGTTCTGATACATGCTATCACATGGATGAGCCTTGAAAAAACTATGAGAGGGTCGCCTGGGTGGCTCAGCAGTTAAGCATCTGCCTTCAGCCCAGGCAAGGCGTGATCCTGGAGTCCCAGGATCGAGTCCCACATCAGGTTCCCTGCATGGAGCCTGCTTCTCCCTCTGCCTGTGTCTCTGCCTCTCTCTCTGTGTGTCTCTCATGAATAAATAAATAAAATCTTAAAAAAAAAAAAGAAAACACTGTAAGAAGTAAAATAAGCTAGATACCAAAGGACAGTATGATTCCACTTACACAAAGCATCTAGAAAAGGCAAATTCAGAGACAAATTAGATCAGATACTAACAAGGGCTGAGAAAAGAGGGGAATCAGGAATTATCGCTTAATGGGAACAGAGCTTCTGCTTGGGGTGATGAAATTTTTGTAAACAGCAGTGACAGTTGCATAACATTGTGAATGTAATTAAAGCCACAGAATTACACATTTAAATTAATACATAGCAAACTTTATGTTATGTATATTTACCCCCAAAGAAACAGCAAGGAAAACAAGTACAAAGTATTGTGGAGCAAAATGAATTCCAAGTCACTTCAAAATCAGGATTAAGAGAAGAAGCCATCCTTTCCCTAAAGTAAATGCAATCCAACAACGAAGAGTCTGGTTAGATCAAGACAATAGTACCTTCATTCATTCCATTAAATGTTTAAGTGCATACAATGTGCTAGGCACTATTCTAGGCATAAGAAAATCATAATTCAGAAAACTTTCCTATCACTACTCTATAGACTAGGAGGATATGGATAAAATGAGTTTTTCTTAATAAATTAAAAGATTAAATGCTTTTAATGTACACAGTTTCATGTAATAAGCACACCAAAAATCCTGAATTGGTCCACATAGTTTAACTTCCTTAAAGTTCCTTGCCAATTTGTCTTTTTCTAAACTGGAATACAAGATTTCTCTTTTTTTTAACTATAACGACCACTGTGTAGCATTTGGGAAAATACTATTTTTTTCCTCTTTTTTTTTTTTTTTAAATAAACAATTTTATTTATTTGACAGAGAGCACAAGCAGGGGGAGCAGCAGGCAGAGGGAAAGGGAGAAGCAGGCCCCCCGCTGAGCAGGGAACCCAATGCAGGGCTAGATCCCAGGACCCTGAGATCATGACCTGAGCCAAGGGCAGACACTTAACCAACTGAGCCACTCAGGTGCCCCAGAAAATGCTATTTTCTGACCTTCACAAGACAATGGTCTAACAATCAGAAAATATAGGGGTGCCTGGGTGGCTCACCCAGTTGGGTGTCCAACTCTTGGTTTCGGCTCAGGTCATGATCTTGGGGTCATGGAATCAAGCCCCCACATTTGGGATCCATGCTCAGTGGGGAGTCGGCTTGGGATTCTCTCTCTCCCTCTGCCCCTCCTTCCATGTGCGCGCTCTTTTTCTCAAATAAATAAATAAATAAAAATTTTTTTTTAAAAAAAAGAAAATAGATACATTACAAGCCTGAGTATAATTTAGGCCTGGTGCCTAAAAGCAGAACTCTTCAAAATGGGATAATTAGGGATCCCTGGGTGGCGCAGCGGTTTGGTGCCTGCCTTTGGCCCAGGGCGCGATCCTGGAGACCTGGGATCGAATCCCACATCGGGCTCCCGGTGCATGGAGCCTGCTTCTCCCTCTGCCTGTGTCTCTGCTTCTCTCTCTCTCTCTCTGTGACTATCATAAATAAATTAAAAAAAAATTAAAAAAAAAAATGGGATAATTAGCAGGTTTAGGAGGAAAAAAAATAGTCTTTTCCCATCTTTCTGAGCGAATGGTTTTTCAACAATGAGACCTGAGCAAAAGGTTTAAATATCTATTAATCATACTTTTAGGACCACCTGGGAGGTGAAGAAAACAGTTCCCTTCTTGCAATACCTGCATGTTTTACAGCTCTTTAATAAAAAATAATAGTCATGCTCACTGGCATGGCCTAGATTAATTTAAGTTTTAAAACACAACACTGAGCCTCCCTACAATCCATGCCTGCCTGCGCCTGACACTCTACAGCATTTTCATCACCATAATTAGGCCACGAATTGCCTCAGAGAACTGTTCATAATTGATGACTGTAACTAAGGCAACTCAGAAACAATGACCAGGTTCCCTTCTAGTCGTTGCAAAGTACCTGGGTGTCTGTAACCTGGGAAGGAGGAGTAATAATACCTAGAGTCTAATAACTGCTTACTCAAACTAATGAAAGGAGTGGGGACAGGGGCATGGGAGAAGAGATGGTACTTTAAATGATCAGTGGGACTCCCGTGCCTGGGAAAACACTGCATTCAGGGGATCAGCAGGAGGCCTGAGTGTTCTTCAGGATAAAGCCACAATTTAAAAAAAGAACTTACTGGGTCAAAATGTAATATTCATTTTCACTTAACATCCAATTACCTAGAGGACTGAGGATGGGGCAGGAGCTAATGAGTCCAGGGCTCTCCCTCACACTTAAAAGCCAAGTTTCACTAGGGAAAGAATGGATTTAGCAGATTAAAACTTAAAAGGATTTCCCCAAGGAAAGAAAGAAAGAAAGAAAGAAAGAAAGAAAGAAAGAAAGAAAGAAAAGAAAAGAAAAGAAAGAAGAAAGAAGAAAAGGAAAAAGAAGGAAAAAATGGCTTTAACATCCCAAAGATATTCATATAAAATTCTTTTTTAGTTTTTTCCCTTGACCAAGACAATACAAGTTTTGTTGCAGTTTTGTTGTGTTTTTTGTTTGTTTGTTTGTTTTGTCAGAGTAATTTCAAACCTATAGAACAGCACAAAAATTCTTTTTAGGGCAAGTGTCCTAAAACAACAGATTGTACAGTGTGAACTTCTCCATCACCCCAAAGAATGCAACCCGGCCATGTGGCAATTCATGGCAACACTTCACCACTTCAGCAGTGTCACAGAAGCCACGGCTCAGCAAATCACCAAAGGTGGGAAACCATGTGAGTGGAAATGTGAATTTTAAAAAGATGGGGAACTATTACTTGACACAAGTTGTTAGTTCTTCCACTTTCAGGTTCACGCTACACTTGCTTATTAGACTCCTATAACCTCAAATCCAAAAGGAACTGGAGAATCTCTACTATCATCCGTGTCCTCCGTTTATAGAGAGCAAAGCTGAGGTAATGCTTCATATCTAGTTCCTGGTAAAGTCGGACCAGAGGCCTGGTCCCCCCAGCTCTGGGGAGCAGGAGCATGAGAACACAGAGGATGTCTCCCATTTACAAATAATCATTATCAACACAGAGCTTGATGTCAAGCTCTGTGCTAAGCCCTTTTACACAGTATCAGACTGTGTAGAAGAGAAAATCTTCCACTTGGTAGGTGAGAAAATTGAAAATAACTTGCCCGATGGACCTGGCTGGCTCAGTCAGTAGAGCAAGTGACTCTTGATCTCAGGGTGGCCGAGTTCTAGCCCCACATTGGGTGTAGAGCCTACTTAAAAGTAAAAAAACACTTTAAAAAAAATCTGCCCAGTCTGCCACTCTCCCCACTCATGTACTCGCTCTGTCAAATGAATAAAAAAAAAAAAAAAAATCTGTCCATTGAGTGGGTTGATTCGAACCTAGGTCTGGCTGGTTTCAAAGCTAATGTTCACTCCTATTCCACAGTCCTTACCATGGCTACAGGGTCCTACACAGCCTAAGCCCTCCCACCTTTCGGAATCCATTTCCTCCCACTCTTCCATCACTTAAAAAATCCAGTCAACCTTCACTCAAAATCACCCTTGCCTCTCTACTTTTACCTGTGCTGGATGACCACTGCCCCCCTCAATCCCTACCCTGCCCACCACCCCCAAACTTGTGAGTGACTCATTCTACACCTTCAAGGCAAGTATCATCTCTTCAACAAGTCTTTCCCTAACCACTCAATCTAAAACACTCAGTCATTCCTACCACTATCTGAAATTGCCCTCCATATTGGCTGTGCCCCCATTAGGATAATGGGGGCACAATAAGGGCAAAAACCTCTCACTGAAACAAAAGCACAATGATGGCAGAAATGGTCTGCCTTATTCATTTCTAGACTGCTAAATACCCAAGACTATCAGACAAGAGGAGACACTCAAAAGAAGTACTGGTTGAATAAAGGAATGAATACCTCTCTGAACTCCCATCTCATTAAGAACAAGTATCACATAATTTAGCAACTTACTACAAACTATCTTCTATTTTCCCCTAGTTGTTTCTTGTGATTAATCTTGTCTTTTCAACCATATTGTGCATGCCTCAGTGATATCTTATAGTTCTCAAGTTTGGGCAAGTTAATGACAACATGGGCTTATATGATCATCTATAAAATGAAAGAAGCAGTCAGAAGTCTAGAATTCAAGTATCTCCCATAGCTAGTAACATAATAGGCAGACACTCAAATGCTAATTATTGACCCATAGATCTCAAATCCATTTTCTCACAACTTTCTACAAAAATACACCTATTGTACAAAGGCAGGCACACTTTTACTTAGCTAATATTATCAGAAACCTAAATAACGGCCCTTATGCTAGTAGGCCATGCAGCCCTGCCTCCTCTCAGGACCGCCCTATTAACTAACCTCTTTTAAGCCACACCCAACCTGTTTGCTTCTGATTATCCTTTATCTTAACCAGTGTTAACTTCCAGTTTTCTGTATTTCTTTGACAGGTCTCAGCAGCACCATATTCCTTATTTCTTGCTTGCTCAAGTTCTGTTTTATATGGCTGGATGTATCCAACAAATTTTCCAAGATCAAAAAAGCTGCAAAATTAGGGAAGTCAGTATTTGGCTTCTAGTGCTTTGGAATGCCTACTCTCCTGAAGAGTTCTAAAGACTCATCGCAACACAGAGACCCTCTTTCCTGGTAATTTATTATATGCTGTTCCCACTGGCCTGTCGAGCTCGGGCTCCGGAGGTGAGGGGAAAATGTCAGGAGATTAGAGCAGAATCATCTACTGGCTACACGACTGATGGCCTGGAATAGTAACTGATACTGTTTGAAAACTGCTTCTAAAGATTGTCCAAGATTAGCATATTTTCACCATTAAAGAAGCCTCCACTGCAAACCCAGACCTTGTTTCCAACATAACAAAATTCTGCAGGAAAGACATAAAACATCACTGAAGTCTTGGTCAAAAGTGTGCTGTTTGGTTTTAAAACTTCAACTTGCTCCCTAAATATGGTTTTCTTCTAAGAAGACTAACACGACTCAGAAAATGTTTGAGCAAGTGTGTGTGCTCACGAGCGTGTGGGAGGTGAAGATCTTTAACAGGATGAGGTTTTTTGTTTTTTTTTTTTACTTTTTTACAATACATTCTACCACTTGTATATCCTTCCACCAAAGCTCAAGAACTTTGGCACTGAGGCACTTAAAGGGCATTTTCATGTGAGGAAGAAAAAAAAAAAAAAAGAGGCTGTTTTCATACTAAACGGTGGGGAATCTGAAATTTTCCTGTAGTTAGAAAAAGTTGTATTTGATTACAAAAAACATGTATCTTATCCGAAATCATAGGTCCAATATCTGCACAGAATGTGAATGAATTATCAACTTTCTATATGTAAAAACTTCTCATTAAAAGTTTGGCTAAGATGCTAATTATTGCAGTTCTAGTTTTTCAAACAGCTTTGAGTTTTTGCCAAGTTTAAGATCAGGGAATCAAGTGACTTGTTCAAGGTCATTTGGTCAAATCAGGTAAGATTAGAATTACTAGTTCCTGCCTCCCAAAAGCCAGTTGTAAATCAAACTAAGCAGGCCAAAGGGAAAAATCACTCCCCATTTCCTTTCCTCAATAATCAAAGAGCAAAAGAAAAATCAATTTAAACGACAGAACTTCAATTAATAAATTTTCATCAATCCACAGACTAGTACCTCTAACCAGGCATAGGCACCTACCTCTCTCAAAATCAGTAACTTCTCTATAACCTGCCCATCTGATGGCACCATAAATTTATTAAGATGTTTTTCAATCAGAACTTCATATGTATATCTATAATATCACTTCTCTATCTTCTAAAAGACCTGGTCAGACTGGAATATGGATATACTCTGAGCTGTTAGGTTTCTTTCTTTCTTTCTTTCTTTTTTTTTTTTTTTTTTAAGTTAAAGGATCATAAATAAGTTCAAAGTTTTCTTCAGAACTCTAAAAGGAATAGGGAGAGTTCACCAGGACAAGTGAAACAGTGATTAAGTGAGAATCGGTCAGGCTGTGGCTGGGAGAGAACTAGAGAGAACTAGAGAGAAGAGGCACAGATGCATCTTCATCACCATACAGCTTCCTCCTCCATTTCAAATCTACCATCTCCATTGCTCTTTCTTTTTCTTTTTTTTAAGTGAGTGGGGAGTTCAAGGCACTCCCCACCCTGAGATCAAGCCCTGAACAGAGATCAAGAGTCAGAGGTTTAACTGACTGAGCCACCCAGACACCCATCCACATCACACTTCTGACCCATCCTTTTCATTTCCACTTTCAAATTGCTGATGTAAAACACTACTTTTTAATTAGTAACAAAAATGTAATGTTCAGTGAAGCCATATTTTGAAATCACTAACTGGTTTGGGACAAGGATACTGAGAGCACTCTGTATTTGTTACAAACACACTATAGTTGTATTTAGTAACACTCCTCACATCCAATTTTCTAAGTCAAATGGCACCATCACCCCCATTTCAGATGACCCTCAAGTCCAGGAAAATTTCCCTTTGCTCTCAGACTATAGATCACCAATATTAAGAGCTGGCATCAGATCTGAAAAATACTAAGTGAATGGGTAGGCTGACACTGTGGCTGAATTATATCATATATGAACAACTTTATAACATTTATAACTAAACATGATTTTTCTCTTAAATTAAATTCAAGTCTACCTATTTCTGAATACAGCTATAACATACTCTTTGGACTGATTTCTCTTTAGGCCCTTGAGCAAAACAGGGTCACAGGGTATACAGAGCAAATCAAAAGCAGGACTGGAAAAAATTAAACCCAGAAGGAAATGTAAGTTTAACACTTTCCAATATGCCAGAAGTCAGAGTTGTCATTATTTGAAATGAATTAGGTTGAGCTATTATCACGCTGCCTCTATACAACCGTTTTCGACCTGCAAAAAAAAACAGAAATTTCCTATGGCTCAACCTAGTATTATTTTCTAAGCTCATTTTAATAATTGTCTCAAATTAAGGTCTTCGCAACCCAAAGCACATAAACCCTTATTATTTCTCTAGATTGCCTTAACCTTTGGAAAGATTTGCCACCCCACTGCCCAAGGCTGGTCGTTTGAAAATTTTAAGTCTATTAGCAGGAAAGCTAAGAGAAAAAAAACAACAGCAACAACAAAAAGACCCACCAAACTGCTGAATGCAGGAACCCTAAAGCCATTCCACATCTTTTTTATGGCTTGCCTTTCCCACTAACAGAATCTGAATCCTAAGTAGATCTGCCCTTTAGGGGACTTCTGTTTGTGAAAACTTGAGAGCTTTGCATCTTTTTCACTCATCAGTGATACAAGAATCTGTAGATGCCCATTACTTTACACTGGGGTTCCACTGACCTAAAAAAAAAAAAAAAAAAACTATCCTTCAGGAATTTTAACGAAGTTACTAAATTCCATTTCTGCTGGGGAATCTGGCTTGAAACCTTTCTAATCTAAAGGGTGATCACCATCCCAGTGGGATCATTCTGCCATTTGGATATGGCTGATTTATGTACAAACAACAGAACTAACCAGTCACTTGGAAGTGGTTATGGCTTCAAGACAGCATCTAGGTCCAAATCTATCTTTTCACACCCATTGTTATTACGTCTAATATCCAATATACTAATGACCTCTTTTCTCAATTAGTTTCACTAATTACACACCTGTTCTTGTTCTGCCAAAATTCCTATCTCCTCATCTGATCCATCAGGCCACATGCTATATACTCCACCAGAGGGATCCTTTTTCCTCAGATACTTCATAAACTGTTAGGGCAATCTGATGTTGTCTATTCTATCTTCCCAGATCTACTTTATAGTACAAATCATCAATATTATAAGTGAAATATGCTCCAAAAAAAGTGAAATATGTGAAATATGCTCCAAAAAAAAAAAAAAAATCAGGAGAGAATCTCCTGCTCTATCTGGAAATTTCTCTATTCAGCTAGTTCAGTGTTGACAGGTCAACAGAGAATGGCACTAGTCATTACTACAATCCTAAAGGGCATTCCCCTATAGTTAAACCATCAACCCTTTCCTAACATCCAAATGACCCAGACTTTTTACAGCAGAATTTACTCTCCTTGTCCCAGCCCCAACGGCAGCTTCGGGTCTTTTTTTCACCCTGAACCAAGGTTTTCTCTAGAGCCCGTGGTGATGCTATGCCAGGCAAATACATTCATTAAACCTTTATTTCTCAAAAGTTACATATAATAACTGTTTAAAAAAAAAAAAAACTCTATGCATCATAGGTGCTTTAAAAGGGAATTTACCTACTTCCTTAAAACACTATGAGGTGTGGATTTATACTCCCATTTTACAGAGGAGAAAGGCTGAGGCTTAGTAACTTGCCCAAGGTCATAAAGGGCAGGGATTTGAATCCAAGTCTGACCTCAGTGTCCTCTGACCTTAACTCTCACGCTGTCTTTCCTTCCAATCTCTTTCTTCATGTCCTAAATAAATGTCTGCTCTGTGGTCTTAACAAAGTCTATGCTTGGGCAGTGCTCAGTTTTCCCCAGACGGTCTTGCCTTTAAAGGACATGCCTTTGAGAAGAATGAGTACCCATTCCAATTTTTCTCCATGCTCCTCCTTCCCACCTGGCACCATCTCCCCGAGGCTCTTATCACAAATCCTCCTCTAGGGCCAATTTACATGTCCTCTCAGTCCCGAGCAGAGCACAGGATACTGAAGGGCCATCTTCCACCCCAAGACTAGGAGAGGGCAGCCCTGACAGCGTGGAAAGGTCCAGACAGCACCCTTCCCCAAGTCTTCATTCAGAAGGAAACTGTGGTCGAGGGCCGGAGGGGGTAGGGGAAAGAATTTGGGGAAGGAAAAGAGGTACAGGGGCGGAGATAGCAACAAGGGTGTGCCCTTGGGGGAGGTGGGGAGACGGAGATGATGGGGGTGCCGCTCGGTGAGGAAGGGGCCACGGGGGGGTGAAGGTGTATGCTGCGGAGGAGGGCCTGGAGGTGGATGGAACGGGAAAGTGGAGGGAAGAAAGGGCAGGGAGGGGGAGCAGGAAACGGGGGCCTCGACCGGGAGGGGAGAAGGAAGGATGGATGGGAACCGGGGAGGTGGGGCGCGCGCGCCGGGGCTCCGCGAGGGGGAGCGGCGGGCCGGGGGGCGCGGGGTGCGCGGAATGCCGGGAACCGGGGCCTCGGGAGACCCGGGCAGGGGGAGCGGGCGGCCGCGAGCCGAGCCGCAAGGGCGGGAAAGGGGGCGTCCCGGCGCTGGCGCTGGCGCTGGCGCTGGCCGGGGGGGGGGGGGGGGGCACGGCGGGCTCCGAGGGGATGGAGTCCCGAGGGCCGGGGGTGCGTGGGCGGCGGCGCGGTGCAGAGGGCGGGAAGGTGCCGGCGTCCCCCGAGCCCGGGCGTGCGGGACCGCGGGGCCCCTTCCTACCTATGCCGGGCGCCACATAGACGAAGTAGAGCAGCGAGGACGAGAGCGAGAAGAAGAAGAGCGCGGCGAGCAGCGAGCGGCGCGGCAGCCGCAGCAGCCCCCGGCGGACGCGCATGCTGCAGCCGGGCGGCCGCGGGAGAGCCGGGCCGGGCCTGCTCCCGCCGCTCCCCGTCCGCCGCCTCCTGGGCCGCCGCCGCCGCCTGGGCCTCGGCCACCACCACCTCCCGGGCCTCGCGGGCCGCCGCTCCCAGCCGCCGCCTCGCCGCTCCCAGCCGCCGGCCGCCGCGGGCCGGGCCACATGAAGCGGGCGGGGGCCTGAGCGGCCCGGAGCTAGCGCCGCGGCAGAGCCTGGGCGGGGCGGGGCGGGCGGCGCGGGGGCGGGGCGGGGCGGGGCGGCGCGGGGGCGGGGCCAGCGCAGCCGGGCACCGTCGCAAAAGAACGGCGCGCGCGCGCTCGCCGCCGGACCCCCCGGTCCGGCTCCCGCGGCGGAGCGGCGGCCCGCAGGGAACGTCGCTAAATGGCGACAGCCCCTCTTCTGGCGCAGCCACCGCCCCGGCTCCCGGGGAGCGTCGCTCAAGTGCCGGTCGGATCCGCGCAAGGGCGCCCCCAGCCCGCGAGCCAAGGGGCCGTCTGCAATGTCTGACGCGGTTGGTCGCCCACTGCGACAGTGGAGACTGTGGGCAGAGGGGCGCGGCGTACACCTTCACTCCTTCATTCATTCATTCGTTCGTTAACTCATTCATTCGATTCACCATTTATTAAAGACCAGACCTAGACCAGACACTGGGTTTTGGTGCCGGGGATGCTACGGAGGACAAAACAGACAAAATGAAAAACAGTCCTCATGAACGTACACTCAAATAGAAGGAGAAAAGGAGACAAATCACTTTATGGTACCGGGTACTGATGAATGATATGAACACAGAAACAGGAGAATGTACCGGAGGCAGGCCGGTGTGGTGAAGGAAGGCCTCTGAGCAGGTGACAGGAGATGAGACATAAAAGGGTGAACAGCAGGCACAAAGGCCCTGAGGTTGAAAAGCCTCCTCTGTGCCCAGGTCATCCAAGACCAGTACGGATAAAGTCTAGTGAGGCAAGGAGCACAGCAGGAATGAGGTTAGATCTCTAGGCAGGGTCCACATCCCACAGAACCATAAGGAGTGTACTGATAACGGTTATCAATGTGAAGACGTGCATTGAAAGATGCGGGTCTTTACTTATCTCAATAAACTTCCCCAGCAGCCCTGAAATGTGTGCTCTTATTATTCCTGTCGTACAAATGAGGAAACTGAGGCTCCTCGATGGAGAAGCAGTTTGCCCAAGCCTTACGGTAAAAGCTCACATCAAAACTGACCTGTCTCCCAAGGCAGATCTGTGACCACTAGGTGGTAACTTATCTCAGCATTCCCTCCCTCTCCTAAATCTCTTCCTGTAGACAAATTGGTATCCTACTTCATAGGATACTGTGCGACCACCACCAAAACCATACTCTAAGATCAGCCCAAGGCCAGAAGACCTCCAGAGTCCCTGTAGACTCACGGTGAGGGCCAGAAGAACCAGCCCCAGCTTCAAGAAGTTACCAGCTGAATTGGGGAGGAAAATGTTCCCTGTGTGGACACATCTCAACCTGGAGAGGCTGTCTTGGAATACCAGAAGCAGTCAGGAAGAGACAGGGCTTTGCAGGGATTCTTTGAGAACCAACAATAATCCTGCTTTCTCTTCCTAAAGTCATTCCTACTCTATTACAGTGTAGAACCTTCAAGTGACACTCATAGAGCCAGACTGTCTATGTTCCCTGACTCCTATCTCTTCCTGTTCTTAGCTAAGTGACTTTAGGCAAGTTGCTTAACGTCTCTATGCCTCTCAGTAAAATGGGGGATATTATTAGTAACAACTGCATGGGTTGTTGTAAGGATTTGAGTAATATATGCAAAACCAGGCACATGGTAAATGCATGTTAGCTCTCACCTGACCAATCCCCTTGGAAATGGTATGGGGCAGAAAAAGCATAAACAACTAAAAAGAAAAGCAGAGAATTTTTACTCAGATTTGGTTCAAATCTTTTCTTAGTGTCAGCTGGCTGTGTGATGTTAGGCAAGTCACTTACCCCTCAGATTCTATTCACTGTCTGTAAAATGGACCCAGTGATGCCCACCTCCACAGGGATATGATTCGGAGTTAATGAGACAGCTGAGCTAAGGCCCTGACCAGAAATCTCAAACTAGGAATAATAGTTGGAATAATCTGACCTGTAACTACTTTTTGTTTGGCCCACACCACGGTACCTCCCCCACCATGTCTCTAATAAACATTTCAAACATACAGAAAAGTTGAAAGAATAATAGAAGGGACACCTGTACACTCTCCACCTGGATTCAACTATTGTTATCATTTTTCCAGATTTATCTTTCTATATTCCTAAGTCCACGTTCCTACCTCTTGCTCCGAATTATTTAAAAGTAAGTTGTTGCTTCACTGGTGGTACTTCATGCAGAAATCCTTTGGCAAACATCCTAAGAAAAATTACATTCTCCTATATAACCACAATAATAATAGCACACCTGAGAAAATGAACAATTATACTATAAAATGTTATAATAGGTAGTGCATTCCCAAATCTCCTCAATTACTTAAAGGACATCTTTTATAGCCATTTTCTCCACAGTATAAAATCAAGGCTGATACGTTGCATTTAGAATTATTTCCATAGTATTTATTTACCTACAACAGTAGCTGTACCTTCTTTTCATCATTTCTTTCAACATTTTATTTAAAACATTTTTAATAAAAAAAAAACAAACCTGTGTGCCACCATACAATGTTTTGTTTAACTGAACTAGTGCTGGATCAATTGGAGTTCTACGTGGGGAAAGAAAAAAGACTCTTCACTCCTACCTCACACTATCCACAAAATCAATTCAAGATGGATTGTAAATCTAAGTGTGAACGATCACAAAAAAGCTTTTAGATGAAGACTAAAAGGAGTATCTTCATGTTGGGATGGGCAGAGATTTGTCAGGACACAAACACCAAGCAGAGGGGAAATTTTAACAAAACGGGCTGCATTAAAATAAGGATGTCTGGGGTCCCTGGGTGGCTCAGTCAGTTAAGTGTCTACCTTCCACTCAGGTCACGATCCTGGAGTCGTCAGATTGAGCCTCCTGTCATGGGGTTCCCTGCTCAGCGGGGAGCCTGCTTCTTCTCCTTCTGCTGCTCCCCCTGCTTGTGCTCTCTTGCTCTCTGTCAAATAAATGAATAAAATCTTTAAAAAAAAAGAATTTGTCTTCATCAAAAGACACGAATAAGGAAAATCACAGGAGCACAGTAAAAGAAGAAATAGAAATACATAGCTTATAAAGAACTCATACAGAATTTTTTAAAAACCCACGGACTTACAAAGATTAACAATCAAATAAGGGGGAAAAAAGACTTGAACAAGCATTTCATAAAAGAAAGTACCTAAATCACCCGTAAGCATTACATCTTCTGAAAAATGCAAAGGAAAACCACACCTCTATACCATCTGTGGGCTGTTGGTTCCAAGGAAGAGAGGGAGAGCTTCCAGCCAAGGCTTGAGGAAGTCAAACTTTGAACGGCAGAGTAATATGAAAGTATGACTCTGGGCCAAGCAGACAGAGAGGCAGGAGGCAAAGCCAGGAGTGAGCACTCTAGAAGGCAAGGGAAGAGGTGCCTCTGTCCTTGTGAGTAGGCCAATCCGGTTTTGAATGTCTCTTTTGGAATCCACACTCCACCATTTCCCATCTGTAAAATGGCACTCCTAGGAGACGACTATCTCAGCGTGTGGGGGGCAAGGGTGTGTGGAAATACCTCAGGGATTTATGCTCTTCTGAACATGCTGGGGCAAAGAAAAAGAGGGTCTAGCCCCTCTGGAGGACAGAAAATGGGCTCCAAGGAGGAAGGCGGTGGTGGCCATCTCACCAACTCAAAACAAATGTCCTTGACAATTGTATTCCCTCACCATCCACCTCCACCCTAGCCTATGTGGGCAAGGAATTCTGCTGTTCCCTTCTGAAAAGAGAAAGAGAAGCCTTCCCACATCTGGACTAGGTACTGATGACCAAACTCTACTCCTGTCCCATCTGAAATAACAATGTATTGAAAGAAATTGGGATTTTTTTTTCAACCTTTTCAGCTCATGTTAGGTTTCTAGCTCACTCAAACATGCACCCATTCATTCATCCTTCATTTACTATTAGCCCCTCAGTCAAACAAGGTCACTGCACTCTGATCTCTACTGAAAGGTGACCTCCTCTGAAAGAAATTTCCTTTAAAATTCTCCCCACCGAAATGAACTAGGGGTGGGGGAAGGGGAGGTGGGCAGGGGGTGGGGGTGACTAGGTGACAGGCACTGAGGGGGGGCACTTGAAGGGATGAGCACTGGGTGTTATTCTATATGTTAGCAAATTGAACACCAATAAAAAAATAAATTTATAAAAAAAGTAACTAGAATTTAAGTATTATTTATACATTCTTCTGAGTAAAGGTAATTTGATGTTGAAAAACAAAATAAAAATAAAATTCTCCTCACCCCAGAATTCTTTCTTTCCTTACCTGGCTTTTCTTATCTTCATTGTACTTTTCATCCCCAACATTATATTATAGATGTATGTGTTTATTTGTTCATTTTCCATCTCCCATACCAGAACATATGCTCTATGATGTCAGGGATTTTGTTTTCTTTTCTGCTGCATCCTTGCCTCTCGCACAGTGCCCAGGACCCAACAGGTGCTCAATAATTGTTGGAGAGATGCTGAAGAAATAGCAGGTCCACACTGAGCGTGCTGGGCATGGCAGATACACAGGTGCTTAAGATGAGGTTCTTGGAATGCAGCAGCAGCACAGGAGACAGCAGACAGGAGAGTGGGTAACTGTGGTACAAGGTAATAATGACTGGACTCCCGTGCCAGCAGTCGGGGAGGGGGGCGGGGGGCGTCCTATGAGATGGTCTTTGAAAGGGAGCTGAGATAGGCTTGCTCAAGCGGCAGTGAGAGGAGGCCTGCTTGGCTGGAGCAGCCGGTCAGTCCAAGGACAAGGAAATGACAGAGGGCAAGGCTAGAGGTGGCTTGACCCTGTGGCTCAGCGGGGACCCCTCCCTGAGTCAAAAAGATATGGAGACCAGCCAGCCAGTCCTGCCTCTTCCTTGTTCTTACCCTGTGATCTGGGCAAGGCATTTCACCTTTGTGAGCTTCCATTTCCACATTTGGTTCCTTCTTCCAGGGGTTTCTATGAAGACTTGAGATAGTATGAATAGAGTATCTGGCACACAGCAGGTATTCAATCACTGTTGCTGTTCTCACATTTTTTCCTGCAGGCCATAGGGAACCATTGAAGGTTTTAGAGGATGAGAGTATCCTAAAGAAAGGGAGGTCCCTGGAGAAATCCCAGAGAGCACAAGTTGGGCCTCCTGTGTGCTTGTCAGCACCCAATTAACAGGCTTGCCCAAGAAAGGGCCCCACAGCCTATGGTAAAAGATCGCAAGTAAAAGGTCACAAGTGACACCATGTCCTTCCTTCCCTCACCTACTCTACTAGAGGAGGTTCCAGAAACCCTCCCTGAGGAAGTTGTTGCTCAATCCAAGAACACTAATCACCAGTAGTGTGATAACATCACAGAGCAATGACTATCTCAGTTCCAACTCCCAGAGGCATGAGCAGATGAAGATTCTTGACGTGTGCATAACTGCTCTCCATGTCCGAGGAACCTTGGCATGGAATGCTTCCAGTGCCAGGAATGTTTGTTGATAAACATTAACTGGGGAGGTTCACCCTGGTAACCTTTAGCCAGGCAGTGGTTAATCAGCCTCTTTTAGAGGCAACCAAAGTTCAGAAGCAGAAGTGACAGGTATTCCTTTCTGCCAGCAGCTTTCAGAGCCAGTCTATCCTTTGCCACTCTTGTCCCTCTGCCATAATGGTCATCAATGTTCTGCAGAGCTGATGCCCCACCAGCTGAGTTCCAGAGTGAGAAAATTCCTCAATTCCATCATGATCAAGAAATAAAACTTTGTTTTAAGCCTCTGAGATGCAGGGACTGTTTGTTACTATGGCACTACCTGGCTTATCCTAACCGATCACGAATATACATTTCTGCAACATGCTTTCTCTCGACATTATTTTCATGAGCTATATCCACCGTGACGCAGGTAGCTTGACTTTATTCATTTTCAAGGTATATGGCATTTCTAGGCCACACTTTTTAAGTCTTCCTTCCTGATGATATCTATTCAGGTTGTTTCCTTTTTTGTTATTGCTGGTCCATCAATCCTTAGCTAAGATTTAAAAAAACAAAAACAAACAAACAAACAAACAACAACAAAAAAAAACCCCTAAGACCTAAAAGCTTTTTCGTAATTTATTTGGCAGCAACACCTGACCTGACCTGAACGACTTTAGTGACAAAACTTCACCTTGATAGACAGAAAGCTGTCTATAATCTTTATCTCATTGTGAATATTCATATGTTCCACTGAGGAAATGTGTAGATTTTTATTTACAAAGTGATGGGGATCCCTGGGTGGCTCAGCGGTTTGGCACCTGCCTTTGGCCCAGGGCGTGATCCTGGAGACCCGGGATCCAGTCCCACGTTGGGCTCCCGGCATGGAGCCTGCTTCTCCCTCTGCCTGTGTCTCTGCCTCTTTCTCTCTCTCTATGCCTATCATGAATAAATAAATAAATCTTAAAAAACAAAAAAAAAGTGACCCATCCCTGTCAAGAGTATATAAATATTCAGTGTATCATGTAACCTTTCAAAATTCTGTGATTTTCACAATTTCAATACACATCTGGCCCCAAGGGATTTGGATAAGGGACAGTGGCCCAATACAAACAGTGCTGCAATGAGCATCTGTGGAGGAATATGTTTTCCAAAGATGGTCTCTAATATTTCCCATCTCCATGCTCTTCTAGAACTTTCTTTAATTCCCTTTTCTTTGAATCTGGGTGGGATTGTGAATCATTTATAGCCGATAAAAAGATGTGGAAGTGACTACAGAGCGTCTGACTTTTTGGTTGGGACACACACCTTTGGAACCTTTAGCCATCATGCTATGAGGAAGCCATATGGAGTAGCCACATACAGGTGCTCTGGCCAACAGCCCCAGTGAAGATCCCTCAGCCAACAGCCAGCATCAATCACCAGACATGAGAGAGGACAAACCCTTAGATATTCCAGCCACCCACCCCCGCCCCCGTGAAGTTATCCTAGCCCTTCCAGTCTTCTCAGTTGAAGCCCCAGACTTGCTGTCCCCACTGTGCCCTTTCCAAGTCCATGAGCATAATAAAATAGTTATTGTTTACACACTAAGTTTAGAGTGGTTTGCTACATAGAGATATTAACTGTAACACCATATCTATACATATCATATACATATACGTGTATATGGGCAAAGGGTTCTCCAGAGCACATATATACTAGAGTGGATTTGCTGACCAATAGGGTTTGCACATCTTCTGCTTAACTGTTTTTAATTTGTTTTACAAAATGGGTATACCGATTTACACTCCCTGCAGCAGTGAATGAGGGTTCCCATGACTTCCTGCCTCGCCCACAGTTGCTATGATCTGATTTTTCCAAAGCTCTGTCCCTCTGCCATGAAACTCTTCTGTAGAGAGAAAGATATGAGGAACTTGTATAAAAGAGTCAGCAAAAGTCCTCTAAGAGGGGGATCCCTGGGTGGCTCGGCGGTTTGGCACCTGCCTTTGGGCCAGGGCGCGATCCTGGAGTCCCGGGATCAAGTCCCGCGTCAGGCTCCAGCATGGAGCCTGTTTCTCCCTCTGCCTGTGTCTCTGCCTCTCTCTCTCTCTGTGTCTATCATGAATAAATAAATAAATAAGTAAATCTTAAAAAAAAAAAGTCCTTTAAAAGCACCATTTCTATAGAGGGCTACGTCTTTGCAGTCAAAGACTGATTTACAACTCTTTTAGAAATTCTACCATGGGAACTAACTGGGTGATGGGCACTAAAGGAGGGCATCTGATGGGATAAGCACTGGCTGTCATACTATATGTTGGCAAATTGAATTTAAATTTTAAAAATTAAAAAAATAAAAATAAAAACTCTACCACTGTTTTTCTATCCTGGACAGAAAAGCCTAAGGCGTAAGGGCTGCTCCTGGGAGTATTAACTGATAGAAGTAATTTTATTTTATTTCTTTTCCTTTCCTTTCTTTCCTTTCCTTTCCTTTCCTTTCCTTTCCTTTCCTTTCCTTTCCTTCTTTCCTTTCTTTTCTTTTTTCTTTTCTTTTTTCTTTTCTTTTCTTTTCTTTTCTTTTCTTTTCTTTTCAAGTAGACTCCATGCCCAGCATGGAGCCCAATGTGGGAATTGAATTTATGACCCTGACATCAAGATGTGAGCTGAGATCAAGAGTCAGACATTCAACTGACTTAGCCACTCAGGCACCCGAAGAAGTAATTTTCTCATTCAACAAATATTTATCAAGTACCAAACTATGTGCCAGGCATTTTTATAAATTTAAAAACTAACAGAAATAATGATGATGATGATGTCTAGGTACCAGGCATTTATTAAGCTTCTTTTTTTTTTTTAAAGATTTTATTTATTTATTCATGAGAGACGCAGAGAAAGAGAGGCAGAGACACAGGCAGAGGGAGAAGCAGACTCCATGCAGGGAGCCCGATGTGGGACTCGATCCCAGGACCCCAGGATCACACCCTGAGCAAAAGGCAGACACTCAACCGATGAGCCACCCAGGCGTCCCCATTTATTAAACTTCTTTAGCCACTTCATTCACCTTCCACAACAGCTCTAATTTCCTTCCCTTGCTTTCATTCCATGTGGTTCTCTGGGGTTGCTGACTCCATTTCCATCTTTAGACTTGTTATGTGAGCCAGTCTGGTCAGTCAGAACACAGTAATCCTCTGGTAATAGTGATCGGTTTGGGGTTGGACAGACTGGTCAGAGCCAATGAGACTCAACTCCCAGTTATTTAAGTGGGTGCATATGGAGAAGCCAACCTTCTCTGTCGTGCTAGACATAAATATGAAGGCTTGTGAGGCTGGAGCAAGGCAACCATTTTATCAACATGTGGAACCTGGGAATGAAACTGACATATGAAGAGAGATTGATGTGAGCCACAATGAGAAATTGAGTCCTAATGACATAATTTGAGTCCTGAATCCAGTTAGTTCTGGTGGCCATCATTTTACCCCTCAGTTTTGTATCTGCTGAGATTTTCTGTTTTGTTTTATTTTAGAGAGAGAGTGCACGGGCAGTGGGGAGGCAAGAAGGGAGAGGGAGAGAGAATCTTAAGCAGTCTCTATACCCAGTGTGGAGCCCAAAGCAAGGCTCGATCTCATGACCCTGAGATTCATGACCTGAGCCAAAATCAAGAGTCGGACACTTAACTGACTGAGCCACCCAGGTGCCCCTGCTTTGTTTTGAATTGAAGCATAGTTTAAGTACAGAAACATTCACATATCACAAGTGTATAGCTCTCCTATGTAGAGTAACTCTAGACACTTCTATTAGAGCACTAGTTACACTATTTTACATATGTACACAAGGACGTATGTTCGAGTGTATGTATATAGTTAAAGACTTAAAGACGCACTTATATAGTACTTACTCAGTGTCCAGCATTGTTCTAAGCACTTTATACATAGTAACTTACTTAATCCTTACAAAAACATTCAAGGTGTGTACTATCAGATGTGTGGATAAGGAAACTGAAATCTAGAAAGATTAAGGAACTTGCCCAAAGTCACACAGCTGGTTTCTTATAAATTACGTGACACATAATATGATTAAGTGCTAAATATAACATTAAAGAAATATTACACATTTCTTTGAGGGCAAGGGTTGTCTCTTTTTCACCTTTGCACCCCGGTGCATAAATGAGGGCCTGGCACAATGTAGATCTTTGAATGAAACTTTATGAATTCAACTAAGCCTGCTATGGGAAAAATTTTAAACATCTCTCCCAAAAATCCAAATAGTAAAAAAAAAAGTTATCAGGGTGTTTCTTCTCCCACTAATGCACAGAAAAGCAGACTTCTTTTGTAAAGGGCCAGATGTTTTTGGTTTTGCAGGCTCTGTCACAACCACTTCATGCTGCTATTGTACAACAGCTAACGTGGCTGTATTCCAGTTAAAGGTTATTTTCAGACAAGTAGTGGGCCAGACTTGCGTGTGCTAACCCCTGCACTAGAGAATGAGTCTTCATTTTATCAAAGTATTTACTACAGATTGTTGTAGTTAGTAAAAGCAATCAGTACCTTAATTTTTGCTTTGTTTTAAAAATTATTCTTCAGCCACTACCCTTTGGTCGATCCCATGTACTTCCTTCACTATATTAAGCTTCGAGAACACTATATTCATCATATCACTTTACTTATCAAAAAAACGTTGGGGGCTCCTTATCACTTATAGGATAAAGTCTAATCTTCATTTGACCTTTAAGACCTTCTGTGATCTGATCATGACCCTTTGTATCTCTTCTTTCCAACACGTAAGCGAGGATGTAAACATCTCAAGGAGTGTGCTTAGTAACATTCTATGGGTGAGGAGTGTGCTTAGTAATATTCTATGATTCTATACTGTAGCATACTCAGACAACATTCCATGATTCTACACAGAAGAAAGGGGTTCAGCTAACATTCCTACGTCTCTACAGACAAGGAAGCTCTATAGACATTCCATAATGACAAGCAAAGAGGTCTGCAAACACTCAATGATTTTATAGAGACAAGCGTTCTGTAAATAATATGAGATTCAAGCCACAAAAAGTAGCTCTGCAAACATTTCATGATTCTGTATACATGAGGGTATTCCTCAAAGACAGTTCATAATTCTATATACAGGAAGGAAAAGTTGTTCAAACACCCTAAAATTCCAGATACAAGGAGTGCTCTGTAAACATTTTAGGATTTTATACCTAGGAGGAGACCATAAATATTTCATAATTCTGTAGGAAGAATAAGGCCACATAGATCTTCCTTGGTTTCCCAATATGCTTTGCAAACAGTTAGTGATCCTGGAGAGGGATCTGCAAACAATTAATGATTCTACATGGAGGAAAGTGTTTATTCCCCTGATCCTGCCTAGAACAGAGGTGCTCTATAAAGATTCTATAAAGGTTCTAATCAGAGGAAACTCTGCATGAAGTTAGTGCTGCTACAGGTAGGCAGGTGAAAATATTTCTCAATTTCACACAGAGGAGGCAGCAGTGCACAGAGGCCATGACTATGCACAAAGTGGTATTCAGCAAATAACTCATGATTTGATATGTAGGAGAGGGTTCAGAACACATTCCAAGATCTTATGCAGATGAAGAGGGTCCAGCAAACACTCCTTGATTAGACCAAGAGGACAAAGAATCTCTGCAAATATCCTCCAGTGTTATATATAAGAAGATTTGGAAGCAGTTCATGATTTAATACACAGGAGAGTGCTTGGCAAAAGCTTGGGGATTTTGTGGGCTGCAGGGGCCTTGGCAAATCTGGTCTTATGAAGGAAAGCTGGGGGCTGGGCAGTTTTATCAATGGACTCCAGAGGCCAGAGGCTCAAAATATTTCAAGTGCACATAAAAATGTTTTAGACCTAAAAAACAATGTTGACTACAGAATATAAAAACAATGTTGACTACAGAATATAAAAACAATGTTGACTACAGAATATAAAAAGGAAACTGCAAAAATTGAAATTAATCAGCTTAATTAAAATATCTACAAAATATACTATTAGGGCAACTAGTCAACTGCCTCTGAATTCACATAATTACATTTAATTGTATCTAGTAGGCCATGGGAGTGCATTTTGTTATACTTAATGGGATATGCGTGGGCCTTAAAAAGTAATGCCAGAAGCTCGGAAAGATCCTAAAATGGCCCTAGATGGGGAAGGTGCTGGATAGTTCCTATGGGAAGGTCAGAGGACTCCTATCTCCAAGCCCAGCTCCTGAACAGAACACTAACATTCCAAAGCTGGGAATCTCCCAAGAGATGGACAGGGCTCCAAATATCACCGCTGATTAGGGGAAAGGACACCCATGACGACAACAGGGAAAGCCAATTAGCCAAGGAAATTACATTGTGGCAGGTGTCTGGAAGAATCAGATACTGTCATGGTCTCAGGAAGGAAAAACAGCTGTTTCTGTTTCTCCGCCTTCCTCCCACTACACATCCTCTCAGGGGAGGGCTTTGAGTTAGTGGCAGTACTTGGAGCAGAATAATGAGGGCCAGAGCAAGGAGCTACAGCCATAGGCCATAGCTAAACTCCAGAGCCACAGGCAGGAAAGAGGAGTGTTGATCAAAGACATTGAGGGAAAATCTGAGTCTAGGGTCTTAATATCCCAGAGCCTGGCCATAATCAATCAACCCAGACGACAGCAAATGTTATATTGCCCTGAGCTAGAGGCCACAGGATGGGCAGAGGTTATAGTTATGTTTCTCAGTTTTCTTAACCTATACCCCATTTCAATGAACATGAAAGCAACTTGGTCTCCTTCGGCATCATTTTAGATTATAAATTTTTTTTTCTTCAAAACTCTACAATGATAAAAGGAACACATAGAAGAATATCTTTATTTAGAGAGAAAGAGATTTCCTAAACCAGGCACAAAAAGCACAAACTAGGGGTGCCTGCGTGGATCAGTAGGTCAAGCATCTACCTTCGGCTCAGGTCATGATCCCAGAACCCTGGGTTCAAGCCCTGAGTCTGGCTCCATGCTGGGCAGGGAATCTGCTTCTCCCTTTCCCTGTGCCTGCCACTCCCTCTGCTTGTGTTCTCTCTGTCAAATAAAAAAAATATATATATTTTTTTAAAAAGCACAAACTATAAAGGAAAAGATTAATATATAGGAGTACATCAAAATTGAATATTTCCTCTGCAGCAAAAGACCTCACAAAAGGGAAAAACAAGTGACAAGCTGGAAGAAGATAATCACAACCAATATAACAAAGGAATTAAATCCAGAATTTCTAAAGAACTCTTATAGATCAATATGGAAGAAAAGATAATCATCCCAATGAAAAAGGACTGAAGGATTTGAATGGCATTTCTGTGAGAATGGGAAACATGAAAAGATGCTCTATATCCAGATTAACCAGGGAAATGCAAATTAAAACCAGAATCAGATACTGCTTTACATCCAGAGATTGACAGAAATTCTATTTCTACGTATGTGCTCCAAAGAAATTTTGGCAAGTGAGCATAAGGACATGTATACAGGGTGTTCATTACAGCATTCAGTCTAACTGTGAACATTTGCAGGCAAACTAAATTCTGTTATTAGAGGAGTAGGCGAATAAAATATGGTTTTACTGGTCACATGATGACACACTATACACCAGTTAAAATGACTGAACTAAAGCTTCTCTATGTACCAATATGAGAAAACAGCAAAGCTGCAGAATCACACATACAGCAGGATAACATTTGGCCTAATTGTAAAACTTATAAACAATGGAACCATAAATATTACAAGAAAATATGAAAGAGGGCCTTCTAACTATGATTAAAAGTTCAGAAGCTATAAGGGTACCTGGGTGGCTCAGTTGGTTAGGCGTCAGATTCTTGATTGATGCTCAGGTCATGATCTCAGGGTGGTGGGATCAAGCCAGTGGCTGACTCTGCACTCAGCAGGGAGTCTGCTTTAGATTTTCTCTCCCTCTCCTTCTGCCCTGCTCCTGTGCACTTACGTGCACACACAACACTCTCTCTCTCTCTCTCAAATAAAATAAAATCTTAAAAAAATCCAGAAGCCATAAAAGAAAAGATTAACAAATTTGACTACATTAAAAAAACCTTTATGATAAAAACAGAGTAAGAGAGAAAAAAAACCCACCATATACAAAGTCAAAACACACATGACAAACCACAGAAAAAATCCTGCAGCTCATACCACAAAGAGCTACTCTCCTTCATATAAGAAGAGCTCTTAGAGACAGATAAGAAAAATGGACAACAGCCAATAGAAAAACGGACAAAGGATGCAAACAGACAGTTCATAAATAAGGAGACTCAAATGGCTGTTAAACAGACGGAAAAACCACTCCTCTGATCTCATTCTAAGAAATGCAAATGCAAACCACCTTGCTCCATCTATCATGCTGGCAAAGTTCCAGAAATCTGATAAGAGTTTGAGGCCATAGGGCACCTTCAGGATTCCCAGTGGGGTATACATTGGCCCAACCTCTCTGAATGGCAATTTGGCAAAATCTATCAAAATAATAAATGCATAGATCTTTTGATCCAGCCATAGCATTTCCGGGAATTTGTCCTCCTTGTGTGTGAGATGATATTTGTATGCAATTGTTTATGGAAAGCATAGGTTGTAATAGCTAAAAAAAAAAATAAATAAATAAATAAAAAAAAGGAAAACAACCCCATTGTCTGCTATGAAGAGACTGGTAGCATAAATTGTGATCCATCAAATCACTGAATAGTATGCAGCAGTAGTCAAAAGAAATGAGGGGATCCCTGGGTGGCACAGCGGTTTGGCGCCTGCCTTTGGCCCAGGGCGCGATCCTGGAGACCCGGGATCGAATCCCACGTTGGGCTCCCGGTGCATGGAGCCTGCTTCTCCCTCTGCCTATGTCTCTGCCTCTCTCTGCCTCTGTGTGTGTGTGTGTGTGTGTGTGTGTGTGTGTGTGTGTGACTGTCATAAATAAATAAAAATTAAAAAAAAAAAAAGAAATGACAATGTTCTGGACATCTGGATGGTTCAGTGGTTGAGCATCTGCCTTCAGCTCAGGTCGTGATCCTAGGGTCCTGGGAGCCTACTTCTCCCTCTGCCTGTGTCTCTGCCTCTCTCTCTCTCTGTATCTCATGAATAAATAAATAAAATCTTTTTTTAAAAAAAAGAATGACAATGTTTTCTACAGATTGGTACAGAAAAGTCTTTAAGATACACTGCCATGTGGAAAAGCAAGTATGGTAGTATCCACCTTGTATAGAAACAGTAGGAAAACAAAAACGTATGTTTGTATTTGCTTATGTATGCCAAAAGAAACTCCAAATGAACGCATAAGAAATTAGAACAGTAGTTACCTCTTTCAGGGAGAAGAAAACATATGAATCATATACCCATTTGGGGATTAAATGTAAAAACAATGAAAATACACATTACACACACATGTAAATCAGTTCGTATTTCTTCTCTGCTCAAAAGGCTCCCAGAGCTGCCCCCTGAAATCACAATAAAGCCCTACACCTGATGGAGGCCTATAAGCCCTGCATAATCAGGTACTAGCCTTCTCCTCCAACCCCATCCTGTCACACTATGCTCACCTTTCTTCACCTTCTTCCTAGATGCTCACATGGTATACAAAAGATATAAGAAGGTATCCAAGACTTGGAACCCTCCTACATGGCTGGTGGGAATATAAAATGGTGCAGTAACTTTGGTAAGCAACGTGGCAGTTACTCTGATGGTTAAAGATTGAGTTACCAAATGACCCAGAGATTTCACTCCTAGGTATATACCCAAATATACCCAAAAGGATTGGAAATAAGCCTGCACACAAAAACTTGTACACAGATGTTCATAGCAGCATTAGTCATAAGGGCCCCAGCGTGGAAACCTTAAGTGGAAATTACTAAGTGAAAGAAGCCAATCTGAAAAGGCCTGTATACTATATGATTCCATTTTTCTGACATTCCAGAAAAGGCAAAATTATGGAGACAATATAAAGATCAGTGGTTGCCAGGGACGTGGAGTAGGGGAGATGAAGAGGCAGAGTGTGGAGGGTTTTTTTGTTTTTGTTTTTAAGATTTTATTTATTTACTCATGGGAGACACACACAGAGAGAGAGAGAGAGAGAGAGAGAGAGAGGCAGAGACACAGGCAGAGGGAGAAGCAGTCTCCATGCAGGGAGCCTGACGTGGGACTCGATCCCAGGTCTCCAGGATCACACCCTGGGAGGAAGGCAGTGCTAAACCACTGAGCCACCCGGGCTGCCCTGAAGGGTTTTTAGGGCAGAGAAAATACTCTGCATGTTAATGATGGGTATAGGCCATTATACTCTTGTCCAAACCCATAGAATATACAACACCAAGAGTGAATACACAACTCTGAGGTAAACTGGGGACTCTGGGTGACTGTGATGTGTCAGTACAGATTCCTCCTTGCTAAAAAATGTGCCATTCTGGTGAGAGATGTTGATGATGGCAGAGGCTATGCATGAGAGGGAGGAGCAGATATATGGAAGTCTCTGTACCTCCCTTTCAATTTTGTTGTAAACCTAAAACTGCTCTTAAAAAAACAGGATCTTAGGGTGCCTGGCTGGCTCAGTTGGTGAAGTATGTGACTCTTGACCTTGGGGTCATGAGTTTGAGCCCTGCAGTGTAGACATTATTTAAAAATAAAATCTTAAAAAAAAAAAAAAGAAAAAACAGGATTTTAAGAACACACACACACACACACACACACACACACACACACACCAGAACAGAAAAAGACATAATTTTTTAAAAGTTATTGAATGAGTTAGTGATGGGAATGAGGCTGACGGTCACCTGTAGCCAAAGCAGATGGCAACCAAGACTAGCAGAGTGCCCCCGGAAAGACTGAGTGGGCTGGGGAAAAGCAAATCCAAATGTGTCCTTTCTTTGCTCAAAACTTCCATAGCTCCCAACTGGCCCGCAAGAGAAAATCCAAATGCCCTGTGTTTACCAGGCTCTGGAGGAGCTGATTCTATTTTTCTCTCAGTTTCTTTTCTCAGGAACGTAGATCTCACTGGTTGTTTGCTTTTATGTTGCTTGAATGAAACATTTCCCTTTCTCTCTCTCTCATTGACTCTTTCCCCTCCTCTCTCTCTCTCTCTGTCTCTCTTTCTCTATTCCCCGCCCCCTCACACACACACACTGTTTCCCTGAAATCCTCCCGCCTCCCACTCTCTTAGGCTCACATACACCTACACACCTACCAGGCTCAGCTCAGACTTGACCTCCCCCAGGAAGCCTCCTTGGTAGAGGTTCCAGCTCACATAAGAGCCCAGGGGAGGGACCAAGGTGGGGGAGTTGGGGCTGCAGGAAGGAGTGGAGTTGGGGGAGGGAGCTGGAGGAAAGAGATCCGAGGTCCTGCAGGGAGGGGGGTGTGATCACAGAAGGCCTTATCAATCATAGGAAGGCTTTTACTCCAAATGAGTTTCATGGGTGTTTTGAGCAGAGGGACATAGAGTGATTTAGGATATGCTTGGATTCTGGAGAATAGATGTTGAGAGCAAAAGCAAGAAGACCCAACTTGGGAGTCAGAATTAATGCCCACTTGGTCTGTGTACCCAGAACCCATACATGAACTGCTTTCGACAAGCAAAAGCCCCTATTTCTTTTGTTTTATATTCTAGCTATTTATAAGCAAGTGCAAAGCACAGTGGTTAAGACCAAGGGCTCTGGAGGCTGGCCCTTTGGTTGAAGCCCAGGCTCCACACCTAACACTCCAGTGTTGATTTAGTTTTGTTGGGATCTCAGGGGTTTTTTTCTGTAAAATGGGGTTGATGAATTGCACCAACCTCCACAGAGTTGAGAGGATTAAATGAGTTAATCTACGTGAAGGATGCCAAGAGCATGGTTAGGGCTCAGTAAATATTAGTTATTATTACACAGTGTCTGTCTGCATGACTATAACAAAAATTTCTCAAGATCTCTGCGTTGATTTAGCCTGGGTGCCCAGAGTCAGTTGTCATGTAAAGTTTGGTGGGGCTTCAAACCCCTGCTCACTGCAGGTCTTCCCCTCTGACCCATCTTCCTTGGTTTGTTGTGATTCTTTTTTTTCTTTTTTTCTAAGATTTACTTTTTTAGAGCCGGAGAGAGAGAGCATGTTAGCAGGGGGAGGGGCAGAGGGAGAGAGAGAATCTCAAGCAGACTCCCGCTGAGCCCAGAACCCTGACATGAGGTTTGATCTCATGACCCTGAGATCATGACCTGAGCCAAAGTTAAGAGGTGGATGCTTAACCGGCCTAGCCACCCAGGTATCCCAGTTTGTTGTGATTCTTGCAACAGGTTCCTGCAGAGTCTTTTACCTGTTAACACTTCCAAATAACTCCATCCAGTGATCCATGGGCTTTCTGGACAGGTGGACGTGCTGGTGGAGGCATTCATTTACAGGATGGTGGGCTGAGAGCCCTGGTCGGCTGTGCAGCAAGGTAAAGAAACGGAGGATCGGAATGGTCAAGCTGCTAGGCATGGGGTGCATGAGTCAGGAACAGAACCGGGGCAGGATTCCAGGTTTCCTCTCTGCAGGGCTGAGGTACTTTTGTTTCCCTTTATAAATTTTTAATTACACAAGTAAGGCAGTCTCCTCATTAAAAAAAAAATGCAGGTAAGTGTAAAAAATGTCTTTAATGGTCACCCTGGGGGGATCCCTGGGTGGCGCAGCGGTTTGGCGCCTGCCTTTGGCCCAGGGCGCGATCCTGGAGACCTGGGATCGAATCCCACGTCGGGCTCCCGGTGCATGGAGCCTGCTTCTCCCTCTGCCTGTGTCTCTGCCTCTCTCTCTCTCTGTGTCCATCATGAATAAATAAATTAAAAAAAAAAATGGTCACCCTGTGCCATCAGCCAGCATTCTTTATCCACACCCTCTGCTCTATTTTTCACCAAAGCTCCTGTTTCCACTAGGCATACCATCCACTGAACAAAAACTTCCAAAGGGCAGGGCGTCAAGTCTGTTGTATTCACAGCTGAGGTCCCCATGCCTGGCACAGAGCACTGAGGACAGTGCCTGGCACAGAGCAAGTGCTCAATAAACACCTGCTAAAAGAATAAACGATATCGTGCCATCCTTCCTCCCTCAATGCCAAAGGAATTGCTATTATCAATTTGGCTTTGTTTGTTTGTTTGTTCCAAGTTAGTTATTTTATTATGCAGTTTTTCTCAATTTTTTTACCCAACCAGACCAGCACCATCCAACAGAATGTACCATAATGATGGAGATAGGCTATATCTCCACCGTCCGATACACTAGTTGCTAGCCACTGGCCACATGTGGCTACTGAGCATGTGAAGTGTGGCTGATACCACTGAGGAACTGAATTTTAAATGTTAATGAATTTACATTTAAATGTAAATAGCTACATATGGCTAGTGACAACTGTATCAGACAGTACTGTTCTAGACGTTTTTTTTCCTATGCATTTACATATGTATGTTACTGAAAGACTGTTTTGCATTTTTGTATTTTACATAAGTTTTCATGCTCTTTGTATCCTTCTGCTTCTTGCTTTTTTTTTTTTTTTTTTTTTGCTGAACACTATATTTTGGAAGTCCTTTCATATCAGTCCATATAGCTCTGCTCCATTTTTTTTGTTTTGTTTTGTTTTTTGTTTTTTTTTTAGAGAGATTTATATATTTATTTGTGAGAGAGAGAGCACATGAGCAGGGGCAGAGGGAGAGGGAGAAGCAGACTCCCCTGCTGAGCAGGAAGCCTGATATAGGGCTCCATTCCAGGACCCTGGGATCATGACCTGAGCCAAAGGCAGACCCTTAACCAACTGAGCCACCCAGGTGCCTCTGTCCCATTCTTTTCAACTGCTGCACAGAAATCTGTAGTGTGGATGTATCATAATTGGTTTAGCCATTTCCTACTGAGAGATATTCAGATGGTTTTCAATCTGTCCCTATTAAAAATTGTGCTGCAATGAATGTTACTATCCATATCTCCTTGGTCATATGTATGACCTTTCTCTCATAAATATTAACGATAGTTATTGTTATAACAATAATTTCTTGAATTTCTTCAGCCTTTGTTATGTGCCAGCCATTGTACTGGGCCCTTTACGTGGGTTAAATGGTTTAAGACTTATTATAGTCTAATAAGGGAGGTTTTGCTATTATCTCCATGATAATATCTCTACAGATGCAGACACTGAGCACAGAGAGGTTCAGTAATTTGCCTGAAGTTGCATAGCCGTAAGTAGCAGAGCCAGGATGTGAGCTCAAGCAGTTGCTTCCAGAGTTGCATGTCCAATATCAGGTTTCCTAGCTCCTGACCAACGATTCTGCAGAGGATGGAGGGACTGTGCCAGTGTACGCTCAGCCATGGGTCCCTCCCACAGGGCTGAAATGCTACCCTAGGGATCTCTTTTCTGGGCTGAGACCCTGGGATCCTCGTTCTAGGGTAAGTCACACATCCCTGGAAACTGGAAACTTGGCAGGGCCAGGCTGCTATTTGGGTCCATCTGGGCAGCACCAAACTCCTGCTGATCTGCCCTGCGTCTTCCTCCCAGGCTGGTGTGAGCTCAGAGCAGTTGGGAGACAACAGCAAGAGAGAGAGAGTGTGAGCAGTGGGCGGACTTACGCAACGCAGTGGAAAGTGATATAGGCCGACTGGCTGATTGGAAACAAACAGGAAAGGAGTCAGGCAGAGCTTCCTGGAATCCAGGTCTAGGAGCTGCCAAAAACAGGCCTCTTCTCTTAGGAACAATTGAATGTCACTGGGGTAACTGAACACTCCTGGCAAGAGAGGCCTCCTGCCCACAGCCTCACAGAGCGGCCTGTGTGAGCTAGGCCAGGCTCCAGAGGAAAAAAGGGCCTGGCAAGGTGCCCTGTGAGGCCATCTGAGGAGAGACACTGCAGTCTCTCATGCTGGACCAGCCTTTGCTGTAGCCAGGCTGACAGGGATTCCCAGGGCAAGTCTCAGGCACAGAGACAGTTCTCAGGAAGGGCTCTGGCCCAGTGGTCACGCCCTGAACTCAGAAGCCAGGATGCTTGAAAAGCAAAGATAGTAGGTGTCCACATACCACCCAGCTGTCTTTACGTGAGAACTGCTATTATCGTGCCAAACACAAGGGCAGGAAGTGCAGACGCTTCAGACATTTCTGGGAACTAGCATTTGAAAAGTCACCTGGAATTGTGGCATCCATATTCTGCGTCCCTTTATCATTCTGCACGCGGATTCCTTCATCTCTGCTTCTCTTCTCTGTCTCTCTCTCCTTCCCCAAGCCCCTGACCAAATATGGCTGCCTCACAGCACCTAAGCATGCAACCCCTTCCTTAGGCAAAAGCTGACAAAAATCACTAGAGCATAATGCCAAAATCTCAGGAGAGAGGATCTGCTTGACTCATTTAATCAGGCCCTCAACTCTGGCTGGGTTGTGTAGTTGTAAGCATGGCTTCCTAGAGTGTCCACACCTGTTGCAAAGAATGGGGTCACCAATGGACTGGCCAAGCCCCACATAATGTGTCCCCGAAGCTCTACCTGAATGAGGTAATCTACAAAGAGACCAAAGCCAAGTTGTAGAAGCTGTGCCAGAAGCCAGGAATCTGCTTCCTCAGGACAGGACCAAGTCTTGCCTCTGGGGGACGAAGGCTGAGGCTTCCATGAATAAGCAGACCCGGAAGTCGGGTGGAGCTCTGCAGGCCCTGGAGGAGCATCCAGCCAGACCAGACCAGCAGAGCCTTCTCCCACCAGGAAGCCACGAGAACACCTGAAGGAAATAACAATCATAATAATAATATGAAAGAGTGCTCATCATAATCCTTATTCAGTGGTACTACCAGGCTTCACTCCAGATATTTTAAATACATAATGTTTTTAATCCTCACGATGATACCATGAAGTAGGTACTTATTATCCTCATTACAGAACACTTGTTGAATGACTTAGCATTAACAGATCACTTATCTCATGTGTTCATTTTCACTCACTCCCTGAACAAATACTAATGAACCCTAACTGTATGCCATACATGTGTGTGCTGGGTGTTGGGACCACTGTGGAGAACAAAAATGATCCTGCCCTCACAAAGGTTATAATCAAGGGTTGGAGGTCTGAAGGACCGATTGCCATTAATTAGACAAAGAGGGAAGGGAGCAGCATTCTAGGTAGAGGGAAGAGCATGTGCTAAGGGCCCTGTAGGGGGGAGGGAGTGTGTGATGCACGGACAATGCAGGTAGACAGAGAAACAAGCAATTTACATCTTCTGATTCATTGAACCCTTATAACAATCCTGCAAGGGCAGCCCCTGTGGCACAGTGGTTTAGCGCCGCCTGCAGCCTGGGGTGTGATCCTGGAGACCCGGGATCAAGTCCCACGTCGGGCTTCCTGTATGGAGCCTGCTTCTCTTTCTGCCTGTGTCTCTGTCTCTATGAATAAATAAAATTAAAAAAAAAAAATAACAATCCTGCAAGATTTTTAACATCACTTTTTCAGATGAGTAGACTGAGGTACAGAGAAGGTAAGTAACTTGCCCAAGGATACACAGCTCCATCAGCAGTAGTAGAACTAGAGTTGGAACCCAGGCCTCTTCAACTGGAATACCAAGCAGTTCTAATTCTCAGGTAAGGAAAGGAAAGAAATATTCCACTGGGGGCAGGTGTGTAGTCTGGGGGCCTTGCAGGACTATTCGTACTTGTGGCCATAGCCACAGGATTTGTGGTTTCCATCACAGAGGTGAGAAGAGTGCACACAGCCTTTCCCAGCCACAGACAGGAATCCTTTCAGGCAATTATTGATATTCAGTTATAGGAGATGCCACAGGGAGACACATGGAGGAGCCAGCCCAGGGAGAGGATGGTGAGAAGACCAGCATTCATCCTGGAGTGGCTCATTTCCCTTTCCATTAGGAGTGAGTCTGCTTAGAATAGAAGGAGCTTGGACTCTGGGGCTAGGCCAACCTGTTTCAAATGGCAGCTCCATCACCCACACACTGTGTGGCCTTAGGTGTGTTATATATTTGAGCCTCCATTTCCTCCAACAAGCGACTTAAAGTATCTGAAAAGTATCATTCTCTCTCTCCGCCACCCCACTGCACCCAGTGACCTCATCCCCAGAATGCATTCATCATTATTAGGTTTATATATCACCTTCCAGATAAATTTTATTTTATTTTATTTTATTTTATTATTTTATTTTTTTAAGATTTTATTTATTTATGCATGAGAGACACAGAGAGAGGCAGAGACACAGGCAGAGGGAGAAGGAGGCTCCATGCAGGGAGCCCGATGGGACTTGATCCCGGGACCTGGGATCACTCCCTGAGCCAACCACTGAGCCACTCAGGCGTCCCATATTTGATTTATTTTTTTAAAGATTTATTTATTTATTTTTAGAGAGAGTGAGTGGGGAGAGGAATGGGTGGGGAGAGAGAAAACCCCAAGTGGACTCCCCACTGATCACAGAGACTGACGCTGGGGCTTGATCTCGATACCTGGAGATCATGACCGGAGCTGAAATCAAGAGTCCCTTGATTTCTCTCTTTCACTCACTTGTTATATCCAGTCCATCATCCAGTCCTGCTTGGCTTTCCTGTAAACCCAGGGTCCCTCATTTGGACAGCGCTTTCAACGGGGCCACAGGAGTATATGGTCCTGTAACACCTGCAAGGTTAACACCTGTAGGTGTTAACACCTGTAACACCTGTAACTTACCTGCAAGGTAAGTTATTCTAACTGTAATCATCAAGTCTGCTGTCTCTAATCCAACTCCCCTACATCCCCTCCCTTGGTGTCAGGTGACAATGGGGAGCCATGGACACTTAGGAGGGATCAGCCAAAGAAGCTAAATTGGGGAATCCGTTCAGTTTGTGTTTAGTGGGTATGAACACAAAGCTGTGTATCTCTTCTAAGCACAGTGAAGTTACGGCCTGCTGTTCTGGCATAGCAGTGGCTTCCAGAACACTCCTACAGCCCACATACTGACTTACCTAATATCGAGACACAAAGGTGCAGAGATAAAGGTCATATTGCTAAGGAGGCTGGAGCAGAGAGAAAGATAGAATCTGGATCTTTGATGATATCATTGCTCACCTAAAGGAACAAACTCTGAAACTGTTCTACATCCAGGCTTTTTCTTTCTTTTTTTTTTTTTAAGATTTTATTTATTGAAAAAAAAAGATTTTATTTATTCATGAGAGTGGCAGAGACATAGACTGAGGGAGAAGCAGGCTCCCTGCAGAGTTCAATGTGGGACTCCATCCCAGGACCCCGGGATCACAACCTGAGCCAAAGGCAGCTGCTCAACCACTGAGCCACCCAGGCGCCCCTACATCCAGGCAGCATATAATTAAGGCATACATTTGTACTTTGGGTATTGTGTTGTACTTGAAGTCAAAAGAATCTCAACAGATACAACAATATAGGCTTATCTGAGGTTTACCTAGAAGGGGATGTGGAACTGGTGGATGCCACCTGGGAAGGGGATCCGAGGCAGTGAGAAGTCGGTAAGAGGGAGACTCACTTTTTCTGGATACTTTTATTCTACTTGAATTTTGTTTACCTTGAGCCAGCTTTTCCTATTCCAAAAACTAGAAAATAAAACTTCAAAAGTCAGTGGAACAATTGAGGTTTACATTCCTTTTAAGTGCATGAAATAAATAAATGTAATCTGGCAAGCTTGGTCTTTGCTGAAATAGTCTCTGAGAGGCCATTAGGATGGCAAAAGAAGAAATGTTGGCAAGTTCAGTTACTTAAGGGTCAGAAGGTGATCTGGGACCAAGCACGTAGAGCTCGAGGGACATTGAGAATTTTTCCTGCCTGCTTTTTCCCCACCACTGAGCCACTCAAGGCAGCCCAGCCTGATGTTCCAAAGGATTTCCAGGAAACTAACACCAGCCACACCCCCTTGAAATTCTTTTGAATGACTATCAAATGCATCCGCCTGCTTCCTCTTTAAAGAAAATGTTGCTGACGAGCTAAGGGACCTCAAACTGATTTTGCCATCCGCTTTAAACGTCAGGAGGTGGAAATTTTTTTCAAGGTCACACAACTTGGTCTAACTGATGACGGGGAGGGAGTAACAAGGATTCCACTGCCTGCCTGAGTGTATTTAGTTTGGCCACTTCATGCTCCTGATCTGCCTGAGGTTCCTTATCACCTCGAAGGGGCTTTCCTGATTCCCCGTGTTTGCAATGGGAGGATCGCTGTGAAAAAATGACCTTGACATTCAAAGTCCAGGAGTCTGGAGAATGCTGCATTCTATAACCCCTTTCTGGAAATTTATAGAGCATGTGAGCAGATCAAAGCCTCTGGAAAGTCCTATTTTAAAGGAAACTACTTAAAAAAAAAAAAAAAAAAACCCAAGCAGAAGCTCTGAAATCAGTCTACTTGGTTTCAAAACCTCGCTCTTCCACCTCCCAGCTGAGTGGCCCTGGGGAAAGCACACAGTGACTTGGACCTTCGATTTCCTCATCAATAAAACGAGGATATTAATAGTGCCCGTCTCAGAGTTGTCATGAGGATGACCAGTGTTTCAAAATACAGGAATTTATAGATTTTAGAAAAGTAATGTGGTTTATATTCCATATATTTTATAGCATCCTGTAATCAAACACGATGATTTGAAACATATGAATGTAGATTCACATGAAGAGAGTTTGACAAGATTATAAATAACCACAGATCAAGTCAGGGTTTGCTCCTAAATGAGTTTTGGTGCCAGACTTTTGGGAAAATGTTGGTTTTCACAGCTTTTTTAAAAAAATTTTCAGAATTGTAGATAAAGGAATGGGGGCTTGTAATAAAAATAATAACTAATATTTATTGAGCATTTATTTGAACCAGGCAACGTTCCAAGCACTTCACATGGATTCACTTCATTGAATCCACAGAATAATCCCAAGTGATAGATACTATTGAATCTCCCCATTAGGCAGATGAGAAAACTGAGGCATAGAGGGGGTAAGTAACTCAGTCAAGCAGCAGAGCAGAGCTGGGATTAAATGAGAGGATCAATATGTATGGTATATAACAGTGCCTGGCACATAATTACCATTTTATAAATAACAGCTATTATTGTCTTAATAATATCATCCTTACCAATGGTGGAAGATTTATGATTGATTTTTGTCTTCTTTGAGCATATGTGCAATTTCCAATTTTACTGTAATGAAAATATTCTGTGTGGGAAAAAATGTTTTTCTAAAAATGAAATTCAATTTCTGAATTGAGCCTAATCTCTCAATTGAGAGAGAGTCTTCTGACTCCTTTTGTTAAACTCGATGCAGGCCCTGGGGCAAACATGAATTTGTCACCTCAAATTGACTTCCTTGGGCATAGCCAGGCCAGACACTAGACACTCTGTGACAGTCCTGGAGGGGCACAGCTTCAGGAACATGCTGCCCTCCTATGAAGAATGCAATTAGCTGACAGCCTCTAGCTGCAGCATCTCTGGGATCTGGCCCACCTACCAAGCAATGCCATGTAGCCCCAGATCAATGACTGAGTATGGTACGGTTCCAGGGTTGGCCATCTCTGCCCAACATGGGCCTCCTCTAACCAACAATCTTTGCTCTGGAGCCCCCACAGAGTTGACAAAGACTTTGCAGATCTACATTGCAGTCTGAGGTTCCCTCTATCAATTCTGCTTTCTCTCATATTTATTTTTCACAAGCATAACACCTCTCCTACCCCCTATAAACTTCACTCCATCTTAGCATCTGCTTCCCAAGAGAGTGTGAACTGACACACTGCCCCTTCCTGCCCCACTGGCATTCCCATCCCACGTCCACATCTTCCTGCCCAAAGAACTTGATTTGGGGCTAAATGAAGAAGTAGAAATCCCTTGATCTTTGGAGCGTAGGTTGCTCTCCAGCCCCAGAAGATAAAATCATGATTCATCTTTAATAAAAGCAGTGATCCCATTCCCCTTTGGCGGTGATTGATCCAGAATGGGCACATGATCCAGCTCTTAGCCAATGAAAGGTCAAGGGAAATCTGGGGGTTCACTTCATTAATCAGATAGAGCTTCAGGGGGTGAAAACCTCTTGCCCCGGTCCCTTCCTTCTTGCTTTGATCTGTGTCCTGTGATCAAATGGCAGGCGATGCTGCCATAGGTGTGATGGGCAATGGGTCTGAGGCCAAAGCCAAGCACTGGAGATGACAGAGCAGAAAGAAGAAGAAGAGCCTACCTGGGTCCATGACAACACCATCGAGCCACTTCAACAGCTTCGGAGAAGCCGACCTCCAGGCTTTTTGTTATAAAAGATAATTACATTTCTTCTTCGCTTAAGCCACTATTAGTCAGGCATGCTATCACTTGCAGTTTGAAAGTATCTTAACTAATGTGGTCACTTTCCTGATTCTCTATTATCCAGATTGCCTGGGGGAATAGAAGGAAAGGAAGGAAACCACAGCTAGCAAACCTTTGAAGGCGCAGAGTTCAGAGTTCCAGTAGAGGTATTTGGACTTTTCCTGGAAGGGAGACATTCAGAAAATCCTTCCGTCTCCAAATTGCTAACACCTACATATGACACTTACCTCTCCCCTGCTTCAAATCCTTCCATGACTTCCCATTGCTCTTAGGACAGCGTTGAAACTCCTCATTATAAAGACTTGCAAGTACCCTGCCATCACTCTGACCCTCTTTATCTCATACTTAGGCCCCAGCCAGACTGACCTACTTTTAGTCCTCTAATATCCTATCTCACCTCTAGGTGTTTGCGTGTGCTAATTCCTCTACTCTTCCCCACATCATCTGGCTCCCTTTCTCTTCAGGTCTCAATTCAAACATTGTCTCCTCCAGGAAGACTTCCTTGATTTCTTACATGTCTTATTGTACCGTATGCTTGCCTCTATTAAAACACTTTTTAAGGGGAGCCTGGCTGGCTCAGTCAGAAGAACATGCGATGCTTGATCTCCAGCTCATGAGTTCAAGCCCCACAATGGATATAGAGACTACTAAAACAAATAAATTTAAAAAAGAAAAACCTTTATCAAACTTGATTGTAATTGTCTGTTCTCATGACTGGTGAATTTGCCTTTGCTCCTTACAATGCCACTTCCAGCTCTTTTTCCTTTTAGTCTCATTGACTGAAATGGCCAGATGCTTGGCTGTAGATTCACAGAGGCAACTGCTTCCCATAGATCTCTCCTCTCCATTCACTCTGTTGATTTGGAGCTCAGCTGAGGGGTAGAAATCCCTTGATCTTTGGAGGGTGGGTTGCTCTCCAGCCACAGCCGATAAATAATGACCCATCTTAAGTAGAAGCTAGAAGCAGTGATCCCATTCCCCTTCAGCAATGATTGGTCCAGAATGGGCACATGATCCACCCAAATCAGTTTTACATCTGCAGCTAGACACACTTTCTCAGTTTGACTGGTGACTCTTTTCTGATCCTTCAAGTCCCCTTCCAAACCTTCGCTCCGCCCCCCAACACACACACACACACACACACACACACACACACACACACACACTCCTCTCAGTGGGTGGTCCACTTCCTGTAATATATGTCTTATCCTATAGGACAGTCATCCACAGTGACTCTGCTCCCCTGACTCACCCACAGTCCAGGGGCACACACTTTCTCCTGGCTGTGGAAGTAGAGACATGATCCAGACCCCCTATCCAGAGATTTCTACTTTCCTGTCCACAGGCATGGACATATGCATCCTGGCCAATGAGAGCCTGCCCCAGGATTTTTGCTGGACTATTGTGGTGAGTGGAAGCAATCTTTCCACTGCTGTCATTGAGCTGTTTGTTTGGACGCCTGGAGCTGCTGGTGATCATCTTGCCATAATGTGGAATGGGCCTGGCAAAGAAGGAGGCCACCAGAGAGGAAGACATGTTGAAGAAAGAAAGAGGCACAGATTCCATATATCATCACTGGAGCATCTGTATCTAGCTTTGCTTGAAGCTAACCCTATCTCTGGATTTTTTCTTTTGTAGCTCAAGTCAGCAGAAGTCTGAGCTAAACTCCCAACTGAAAGAGTCTTGGCTAATATCGATGAAGAGTAAATATCTATGAATAGCTCTCAAATTGACAATGGCTATTTATGCTACTATTTATTCTTCATATTAATTTTTTTCTTTTTAGAATCAAGAAAAGAATTTTTCTTGTGCAGCTTGAACTCAGACACTGAAGTCAAGACCTGAGCTGAGATCAAGAGCCAATGCTTAACTGACCGAGCCACCTGTATGCCCCAAGAAGCAAGAAAGGAATTTAGAGGGCTTGTGTCATATAAAAATGATAGTAGACTCCTTAGGAAGGGGTTCCTCTCTCTCTCTCTTTTTTTAAGATTTATTTATTTATTCATTCATGAGAGACACAGAGAAAAGCAGAGACATGGCAGAGAGAGAAGCAGGCTTCCCGCAGGGAGCCTGATATGGGACTTGATCCCAGAACCCCAGGATCATGACCTGAGCTGAAAGTGGACACTCAACCACTGAACCACTCAGGCATCCCCAAGGAAAGAGTTCTAATCATCATTTAATCCAATCCTTTTTTATTACAGATAGGGAAACAACTGAGGCTCAAAGAAGCAATACAGCTTGCTCAGGGTCTTATGGCCAGGTTCTGTTAGATCGAGAATGCACAATCTGAATCTGATCATGAGAAAATATCAGACAATTCCAAAAAAATATATTATTTTTTTAAACAAAGACAAGGGGTGTGAGTATTATTCAAAAATGTCAATGTCAAAAAAAATGTCAATGTCATAAAAGACAAAGACTGAATGTTCCAGATTAAAGGAAACTGAAGAGGAGTGACAACTAAATGGAATATCTGACCCTAAACTAACAGGATCTTGCGCTGGAGGAGAAAAAGAACACTATAGGACATTATTGGATCAATTAGTAAAATTGGTATGCAGTTGGCAAAATTTGTATTTTATTGTATTTTAATACAAATGGCAGAAATAGGCTAAAGAACTTTTTTTTTTAAGATTTATTTGTTTATTCATGAGAGACAGAGAGAGAGGCAGAGACAAAGGTAGAGGGAGAAGCAGGCTCCCCACGAGAAGTCCTATGAGGGGACTTGATCCCGGATTCCAGGATCACGACTTGAGCTGAAGGCAGCTGCCCAACCGCTGAGTCACCCAGGCAACCCTAGACTAAAAGACTTGATCAGTGTTAAAGTATCAGGGTTGAGGAGTACTCGATTGGCTTAGTTAGTGGAGTGGGCAACTCTTGATCTCAGGGTCGTGAGTTCAAGCTCTGCATTAGGTATAGAAATTACTTAAAAATACAATCTTTTGGGGTGCCTGGGTGGCCCATTTGGTTGAGTGTCCAACTCTTGATTTCAGCTCAGGTCATAATCTCAGGGTCCTGGGATCAGAGCCAGCATTGGGCTCCCCGCTTAGCTAAGAGTCTGCTTGTTTCCCTCTCCTTCTGCTCCTCCCCCTGCTTATGTGAGCACTCTCTCTCTCTAATAAATATGTGAATCTTTAAAAAAGTAGAATCTTTAAAAAAAAGTACCAAGAAGCCCAGAGTCCTTGAGATACATGGCCTATACCAGGGACTCTATACTGGACACCATTGTCTTGCCTGTCCAGTATTCATTCTCCCATGTTTGCTCACAGCACTCAGTATTTCTTTGGGGAACTTTCCCTTCCAATGTCTAGTCCCTGTAGTTCAGGTGGAGCTATCTCTACCTCAATAGGCATGTGACCAGGCCTGGACAATCAGAACATTGCCTTCAATGTTCAGAGACAGACCATGACCTAAATTTGTCCAATCAGAGTGGAGGCTGGAACTACAGCAGAGTTTTCAGGAAATAACCCTCTTTTTTGCCATTAGACTTGTACCCAACAGAATGCAGGCCTAGAGCTACTGGTTGCCATCTTGTCAAGTGGAGTCTGAGAATGGAGCCAACACACTGAAGAGCAAAGGCAAGAGATGGCAAGAAACTGTGTCTGGCAACCCCATTTGAGTTCATGGATCCAGCCAGGCCTAAAGCCAGAGCTCTTCAGTTACTTCAGCCAATCCTTTTTCAGTTATTTATGCCAATACATTGCCTCTTTTGCAAAAGCCAGTTTCAAATGGGTTTTCTGTCATTTATAAATAAAAGAATTCTAAGTTTCTCAATGTTTGGAGAAGCATATTTGAAAGGTAAATTCCTTGGTCTGGTCTCCAAAAATTTATGACCGAGGCCCCTGGGCCTGGGGCCTGAGACTCTACTTTGGAACAAGTTCCTCCAAGTCCCACGGTGTAGGTGGTCCTACCCCCCACAATCTGAGACTCTAGGACCTTGGGGAAGGATGGTCTGTTATTCTAATTGGGGGTAAAAGCAATCCAGACCTTCCGATCACAAAATCCAGCTACCTTTTTGGCAAAGAGTAGGGGAAATACCTTTCATTCTTTCCCAATGACTCTGGAGTGGAGGAAATGAAAAGTAGTTGATTTCTCAATCAAGTTATTTGCCACTGTAAACTTTGGTAACTCCCCTTGCTCCACAGTGTTGCTAAAGCAACTCAGAACATTCGGGCAAGAACTATTTCCCAGCCAAACCCAGGGACTACAAACCCTGTCACTTGAGGGGCCAGAGAGGGAGAGCAAATCTGTGAAGCAATGGGAAGCAGGCCTGCCTGTGGGGAACAGGAGGGCTCAGGATGCCCCACGCTATAAATGACATGTAAAATTATTTCTACACGGCACTAGAACCAGGGATGCACACATGGCCACCAGGATCTGACTTCTCTTCCTCATCTTAGTGCCACTGTTCTCTATGATGGCGTCATCATCAGAGGACGTTAGCTCCCCAAGCCGGTACCCTAACAATTTAGGAACCACAGCAGAAGAATGTTCTCATTCTCCATTGTTTCACCAGAAGTCCAGGAAGAAGCTGCCATTGGCCTGAGGGGGTTGGAAGGGTAGGGTTTACATGGCTATCCCTGAACCAACCACTGTAGCCAAAGACATCCAGTGGTGTTACTGGTCAGATTCGAGTCACATGCCCACCCTGGAGTTGCAGGAGTGAAGTTCAATCATATATACCAAGACCTGGGAATGGGGAAGTTAGTTGCATCCCTTAGCTTGGGCTCCCCTGCAAGGAGACCCCAAGACAAGAATTTCAAGTGCAAGGAGATTCTTTGGGAGATGATCCCAGGTAGCACCATTAGGGGCATGAGGGAATGAAACAGAGAAAGGAAAGCAGTCATTGTGTCTTGGAACAAGAAACACTGTGGGCAATTGAAGCTTAATCCCATCAGGAGTCTCTGGGAGCTAGTGTAGAACAGGCATCTTGGAGTTATCCCATTGTAGGGTTGAAGGCACAGCTCCTGCTAATCCTCATCTGAGAGCTGCTCCCAGGAGTAAGTATGCAAAAGCAAACTGGTCTGGTCCCTGGCGACCTAAGTCCTCAAAGAGATAAAGTCTGGGCCAGCATACATCGAAGGTTCAGACGATGGCCAGGTCAGGAGATTGGACATGGGCAGTTCGAGCACAGTAACTGTGCACAGTAACTGACCATCCCGGTTTGGGTCAAAAGGGTTCTGGTCAATGCTTCCATCCCCCATGTCACTTGAGACCCTAGTTTGAGAAGTGCATCCTCTGTACTGTTTCCTCCTCCTAATAACCTTCTCTTTCCCTTCACCGCCTCCTCTTTGGATAAAAGGAGGTCAGGCCTTCTGCCTATGTTCTGTCCTCCTTGTTGGACCTCCTTGGTCCTCCACTGGGAACCCCAGTGATGCCAGAACTGTCCTGCTCCCAGAATCCCCCCATGTCTTACTGTCTTGTTTCTTGATCATCTTAGCCCTGGGCGTCCAGGGCTTACAGAGCTAGAAATGAAGGACCAGAGTAGAGAAAGCACTTGCTGGTCTCACAGGAACAAAGTCAGGACTCTGGACCCCTCAGAATCCTTAGTGTCTGTCATGCAGCTAACTGGACATTTCTTCAGAGCTGAGAGAAACTCCCTCTAACTCACTCTTATGGTCAGCAGAGGGCAGAGGGCATGGCATGTATTGTGGTCTCAAGAAACACTCTGAACTACCTCTAGGGTTCCCTTCCAGCTCCCAAATGATTTCAGGGACTGCTTGACCTGTCTGAAAACAAGTTACCACTTCCATCCCCTAAACCTGTCCCCCATCATCCCCTGATATCTGGGGATGGCTTTTAGACCCCAATAACAATAGTATCCTAGTATAAACTAGGGTTTCTCAACATCTGCACAATTGACATATTAGGCCAAATAATATTGTGGGGGTGGTCATATCCTGGGCATTGTGGGATGTTCAGCAGCGTCCTTTGGCCTTTATCCACTCAACATCAGCAGCCTGCCCCACGGTTGTGACAATTGCAAATGTTTCTGACGCTGCCACATGTCCCCTAGGAGACAAAATCACCCCTGGTTCAGGTCCACTGATAGAGACCATTGATGTTTTCTTAATATTATATAAAGCATAGCAATAAGCAATTTGGAAAATATAGTCATTCTCATTGAGCTGTAAATATCATCTACATAAAAACCTCAAGTTCATCACACAAATGCAGCTTGCAGTGAAGGCCCTGGCATCCTCTGCCAGCCAGTTGGCTTCTCCCAGTGGGTCATACACGGATTCTGGCATCACTGTCACTATTCCCCATACACACACCACTCACAGAACAATAGATCTCTCTTTGGCTCTCCAACCTTCTCCACACACCCACTTAACTCTATTTTCCTGCACTAGAGAAGGCCTTCTTATGTTGCGGGCAACTGTGTTTATGCTAAGGCAATAGAATAGTCTCTTTGGCCTCCAACTCATGGCACATTAATATATTTAACCTGAGTTTCTTGACCTTAGCACTATTAACACTTAGGGCTGGATAATTCTCTGTTGTAGGGCCCATCCTGTGCACTGATGTTTGGCAACATCCCTGGCCTGTACCCACTAGTAGTGCCCTCCCCCAATTAAGACAACCAACACTGTTTCTAGACACCACTGTATGTCCTTTGGGGTACAAAATCACTCCAGTTGAGAACCACAGTTGTTAATCTGTCCTACAAACCCCTAAGGCTGGTAATATCACCATCATTTAACGGATGAGAAAACCAGGGTATGGAAATAGGAGGATTTGTCTAAATGGTAAAGGGCAAAGTCGGGGATTAGAGTTAATGTCCAAAACAAGTGATTCACAGGGTGTGTGGGTGGCTCAGTAGGTTAAGCACCCGGCTCTTGATTTCAGCTCAAGTCATGATCTCAGCTCAGGGTCATGAGATCAAACCCCATGTCATGCTCTGTGCTTGAGATTCCCTTTCGTTCCTCTCCCTTGACTCCTCCCCACCTCTAAAATAATAAATGAATAAGTCTTCTAAAAAAACTCACTAAAAACAGTGAGTCCCAAACTCTCCAGCTGTTAAAATCCTTGTTAGGTCTCAGCTCCTTCTCAGACCCATCGCGTCTGAATCTTTTTTTTTTTTAATTTTTTAATTTATTTATGATAGTCACACACAGAGAGAGAGAGGCAGAGACACAGGCAGAGGGAGAAGCAGGCGCCATGCACCGGGAGCCCGACGTGGGATTCGATCCCGGGTCTCCAGGATCGTGCCCTGGGCCAAAGGCAGGTGCCAAACCGCTGCACCACCCAGGGATCCCTCGCGTCCGAATCTTTAGAGATGGAGCCAGCAATTCCATATTTCCCACAAGGTGGCTTTCCAGATATCAACAACTTCCAGACACCAGCAGCTCTCAGTAACTCATAGGTCCTGTCCTCTGTCTGTATAGCTTTTTGCCTCATATGCACCCCCAACATTTTGAAATTACCTTGTTTATCAAACAAAATCTGCTTTTATCATAATGATTCATACCTTTTCCAGATGGAATTAGCTGGGTTAGCAAATAGAGTGAATAAACTGTCACTCACTGAGTGCCTATGAAAAAATCCAAGGTGTCCTCAAACAGAATGAAGCTGACAGTGTGTCTAAGAACTGTTACTCTAACTTTTGCTGTACCTTGGGTCTTTTAGCTGGGTTATTATTTTTTTTAAGATCTTATTTACTTATTTGACAGAGAGAGAGAGAGAGAGAGGCAGAGACATAGGTAGAGGGAGAAGCAGGCTCCATGCAGGGAGCCTGACGTGGGACTCGATCCTGGGTCTCCGGGATTACACCCGGGCCAAAGGCAGGTGCTAAACCACTGAGCCACCCGGGCTGCCCTAGCTGGGTTATTTTTAAGGCCCACAGCAAACATTAGAGTGAGAACCATTCCCATTTTAAAGAAGAAACTGATGCAGGAAAAATTTAAGTGAAATTAAGCCCAAAGCCACAGAGAATGAGAAGAATGTTATTACATGTTTAATTAAACCCATGACTAGCAAGGAGGTGTCCTGGCATTACTGTGATTCTCTTAGGCTATATAAGATTCATATGTATGTGCATTCAGACACAGAAAATTAGGGCTGGAGACAGACCCAGCCTTCTCCCTTAAACCCATGGCCATCCAAAGCTCCCACTCTCAAATTGAGGTTCTCTAAGCAAGAAAGAAGGGGCAGGATGGGTTAGTAGATAGGTACCCATCAGAGTCTGTACATATCTCCCTCATTTTATAGATAGGAAAGGCCCCACAGCAGCTTAATTGGCAAGACTGGACCTTGAGCCCATAGTCTGGGCCAGCAGACTCTCTACACTGTTACAGCTGGGGACTGAATGTCTCTGCTGGAGGCTGTTTCCTGGGGAACAGCAATCAGCCACGGGCCACACAGACACACAGGAGCCCTCCTTCCCCCTGACAACCCACCCACTGGAGCCTCTATCCAGAATCCACCAGCTTAAGGTACGGAAAGCGACCCTCCGGGGTCGCTAGGGGACTCCTTGTCCGTGCAAAACCCTGTGAGCCATTCTCAAAGCTCCAGGGAAAAAGGACTCCCAGACAGGGGCCCATCCCAGGAAGAAATAAAACATTGGCCCAAGGCCCAGACTTTCAGGGAAACCAGCTGGCCCACTGGGCTGGGGGCTAGGGAGGATCATCTTGAACTGAGGTTTATCTGAACAGAACCATTTTCTTATTCCATCGTTTATTCATCAACTATTTATAGTTATGCTTTTGATTCCTTTAGTCAACAAAGATTATTGGGAGGGGCAAGGTAACTCTTCAACAATACCCTTTTGAATTGTATACCTTCAATATTGCAAACAGCACATGCTCCTTTGTTCAGCTTTGTTTTTAAATTAAAAATTTTTTAAAGATTTTATGTATTTATTCATGAGAGACACAGAGAGAGAGGCAGAGATACAGGCAGAGGGAGAAGAAGCAGGCTCCAAGCATGGAGCCCGACGTGGGACTCGATCCCCGGTCTCCAGGACCACACCCTGGGCCCAAGGCGGCGCTAAACCACTGAGCCACCCGGGCTGCCCTAAATTAATTTTTAATAAGGAGTGATACCAAGTACATTCCTCTGGTAACCACCAAGATGCAAGGTAACTCACACTGTGACTCATGGGTGGTTTCTTTCCAGGCTTCTTCGGTGCGTATTCATGCAGATCCATAGAAAAGTTTTGAATTGTTTTGTGCATATTTGCATGTATGCCATCGTGAACTAGTTTGCGATTTTTTAAAAAGGAATTAAAATCAAATTTACTGAGATGCTGTTATGTGCCAGGCATGACTAGGTGCTAGTGATACAACAGCAAACAAGGGACAGCTGCTCCTTGAGTGTCATGGGCACTACAACCAAAGAGATCATTAGAACATAATCTAGTAAGTGCAATGAAAATGGAGAAACAGGGGCTGTTTTGAAAATCCAGAAGGGGGATCCCTGGGTAGCTCAGAGGTTTAGCGCCTGCCTTCAGTCCAGGGTGTGATCCTGGGGTCCCAAGATCGAGTCCCCCATCGGGCTCCCTGCATGGAGCCTGCCTCTCTCTCTCTGCCTGTGTCTCTGCCTCTCTCTGTGTGTCTCTCATGAATAAATAAATAAATCTAAAAAGAAAGAAAGAAAGAAAGAAAGAAAAGAAAGAAAGAAAGAAAGAAAGAAAGAAAGAAAGAAAGAAAGAAAGAAAGAAAGAAAGAAAGAAAATCCAGAAGGGCACCCACTGTGGCCCAGGGAGTGCTGGGGGCCCGGGACTGCTAGTCAGGTGGACTTAGGCTTTATAAGTGACAGAATTTCCACTAACTAGTGAAATAAAGAAGGGGAAAGTGAGTCATTGGTTTATGAGAAATCATGATGCCAAACTACCTTCACATGTGACTGGATCCAGGGGCTCAAATGATGTCAAAATATGTATCTATCTCTTCTATCTCTTTCTCATTCTCTCTCACCATCTTTCTGCTCAGCCTTCCTCCAGAGGCTTTCTGCACTTGTTGGCAAAGACAGCCAGGGGGAACCTCCAAGGGTCCTTTTTAAAAATTATTATTAAAGATTTTATTTATTTACTAACAATAGAGGCAGATGTAGGCAGAGGGAGAAGCAGGCTCCCCATGGGGAACCCAATGCGGAGCTTGATCCCAGGACCCCGGGATCATGACCTGAGAGCCAAAGGCAGATGCTCACCCACTGAACCATCCAGGTGCCCCCAAGTGTCCTTTGTTGCAGGAATGTTGTGCCCCTTGAGGAACCAATCCCTGGGGGGTGAGGGGCGGGATATGCTGATTGGCCAGGCTCACCCATAGAGCCAGGGACTCCTTGAACCCCAGGGGTAAGCGCTGGGGGACGGAGTATTGGTTCCCCAACAGGAAATTGAGATGCTGTTTTCGGATCCAGAGAAAATCAATACAGGCAAGATAAAAGATCCCCAGGATAGAAAGAAAGCGTCCTGGAGAAGTTGACCTCTAACCTGAAAACTCAAGAATGGCGGGGACTATGCAGGTGACAGGGAGAAAAGGAACAGAAAGGGAGCACCTGGCAGAGGGAACAGCATGTACAAAGGTCTGAAGAACATTGCTTCCAGAAAATGTGAGTGATTGAGTTTGACCCATAAGTATTGTGGGAAGGGGAGAGGAAGTGATGAGGTCAGAGAGAAAGGCGGAATGCCTTCAGGGAATTGCAATTTTAGCCAGGCTCCTCCCCACCCCCACCCCCACCCCCACCCCCACCTCTCCACCCCCATCCCAGTCCCAGGATCATGACTCAGTCATGGGGTTTTCACACTCTCTGGCTTCAAGCTTGGCACAGTTTCTATATCTCAGCGAATGTGTCATTCATCAGCAGATCATGTCATCCCACTGATCCACTGTGTGGGTTCCTGAATGTCAGCTGATCGTCACAGATTAGACAACAACTCTTCCAGAGTTTCATAAGGCAAAGGAATTCCAACTTGAAAATCAAAGGAGCATTAATACAAGCCACAAGCCGGGTGTATAGCACACAGATGTTCGGGAGTTTTGTTCAATTGGGAAGAGGGAATCCCTTTAAAACCAGATCTACAACCACCTTTTGGTGAGTGTGTCCTGTCCCTAGCAGCTGAGTCTCCTTTCCTCCTGAGAAGAATCCATGAGAAGTGCTTTGGTTATCCCCATTTCACAGATGAGAACTGAGGCCCAGATTTAGGACACTTGCTCTATACACACACGATCTCTTTTTCATCCTCACTATAGGGCATGCCATTTCAGAAAAGAGGAAACCAAAACCCAGAGAATTGATACAACTTAACCAGGGTCACTCAGCAAAAGTGAGTCACACAGCAAGAATCTGTTGCTGTATAGGAATGTAAAATGGCACAGCCTCTTTGGGAAACAGTTTGGCATTTCCTGCAAAGGTTAAACATAGCATTACCAACAATAGCACACCGCAATTCCACTCTCAGGTATAAACCCAAGAATGGAAACTGTATGTCCACACAAAAACATGCACATGTAGGTTTACAGTGGCATTATTTATTATATATAGCCCAAGGTAGAAACAACCCAAATGTTCAACAGCTGATGGATGCCCCCCACCCCCACAAAAATGTGGTTTATTCATACAAAGGGATCCTATTCAGCCGTGAGAAGGAATGAAATTGTGACACAAAGCTACACCATGGAGGGCCCCTGAAGATGTGCAAAGTGAAAGCAAGCCCCAAAGAAGCACATATTCTGTGGTTCCATTTATATGAAATGTCCAGAATGGACACATCTAGAGACAGAAAGTAAATTAGTGATTGCTAGGGGCTGGGCTGGGGTGGGGGTTAGAGGGGAATGGGGAGTGACTGATAATGGGTACAAGGTTTCTTTTTAGGTTGATGAAAATATTCTTCTTAGGGTGGTGGCTGTGCAGCTCTGAATATATAGAAAACCCTTGAATTGTACACTTGAAATGAGTGAATTATATTGCATGTGCATTATATCTCAATAAAGCTTTTAAAGAAAATGTTTTTTAAGAAGAGAGGACAGGGATCCCTGGGTGGCACAGCTATTTAGCGCCTGCCTTTGGCCCCGGGTGTAATCCTGGAGACCCGGAATCGAATCCCATGGGGGGCTCCCAGTGCATGGAGCCTGCTTCTCCCTCTGCCTATGTCTCTGCCTCTCTCTCTCTGTGTGTGACTATCATAAATAAATAAAAATTAAAAAAAAAAAAAAAGAGAGGACAGACTGAATTTTTTTTTTTTTAGGATTTTATTTATTTATTCATGAGAGAGAGAGAGAGGCAGAGACACAGAGGGAGAAGCAGGCTCCCTGCAGGGAGCCTGATGCGGGACTGGATCTCAGGACCCCAGGATCACAACCTGAGCTGAAGGCAGAGGCTCAACCACTGAGCCACCCAGGCGGCCCACAGGCTGAATATCTGCTACTCTGTGCTTAACTAGCTTGAGCCAACCGAAGGAGAAGGGAGCAGAATGGAAAGGCTCACAGACATTTCAGGCATGGCGGAACCAGAAGCTCCAGAATTATCAATGGAGTCATGCTCAGATTTGCCTGTGTTACCTTCCTTTCAAGCAGGTGACAAAGATGGCCTTGTTGCTCCAGGCTGCCTGACTCTTAAACACCCCCGCCACCCTGGGGAGTACTGCGGAGTTTCAGCAAAGGCTTGGGGGAGAGTCCTCATTGACCTGGCCTGGATGGCCTTTGCACTACTCACTATGTCAGGACAAGTTGTTGTTCTGATGATCCAGGACTGGGTGTGACATGATTCACCCTAGAACCAAAAAATATGGTCAGCTCCACCCAAACCACATGGTCAGAACTGGGGGTGAGTCGGTCCCCAAAAGATAGTTGGAATTCTGGACAGGTGCAAGCCACAATTGGGGGACCATGGACCAACTGCCTAGGTTTGATTCTTGCTTCCTTCACTTGCTAGCTCTGTGACCTTGGCCAAGTATTAAACCTTTCCACATGTCTTAATACATGTAAAACCTCCATTTTATACTGATCACAATAACAGTCCTATGTCCCTCCCTGGGCTGTTCAGTGGTGTAAATGAGATGAATCTGGTGAAGTGCTTAGAGGGGTGCCTAGTGCACCATCAGCAGTCATTAAATTACCACTATGATCACACATGTGCTGCTGAGCCATCTCGTTACCCATGCCACTTTGGGGACAGCAGGAAAACAGATAATAAAAACATGAATTGCTGGCCTAACAGGAGTGTGGAAGCAACCATGAAGAGGAAGAGACAGCCCTGGGTCTTCTCGGGTGACTAGCTCATGAACATCCGCAGTGCCTCTACTTCTCCCATCAGAGCATCCGTCACTAAATTATAATTGCTCAACCCCACACTATAAGCTCCGTCTCTGACTCTTGGTGGTTATGGGTTCTGAAGTTCAGGCAATTTTAGAAAAAGAATACAAAGCTGTAAATATTAAATAGTTAAAGTATTTATTGACAGAGGGGAAAAAATAGCTCATCTCAAATTACTGGATGCTTGGAGAGTCAGGACCCTTACTTCTGAGATCTCTTTAGACAATTTACATAGAAAAGCTTCCGGATGGTACCCTTGTTGCCCCTCACTGACCCTGAAGCACTCTAGAACTCCTAATACCTCCCAGTACTGGTAAATCATGGTAAACCTGCCTTTGGACCCAGTAAAGATTTTCAATAAATGTCTGCTGAGTGACTAATTGGTCAAATAACTACACCCCAAATTAATAATCTTCACGACGGACAATACACACCCATAGGGCTAAACGCCATATGCTTTTTTATTTCCTTTAAACAACAAAGGTTTTGAGAAATCTCCTCTCCTTAAAGGCAAAGATCCCGCCCACCTGATTTTGAGGCCTCTGAAATGAGATGACCTGGATTAATGTCTGGTTCTGGTCAAATTACCTCCCTTCCCTGAGCCTGTTTCCTCCTCTACACAATGGGCATCATTGAAAGGAATAAATGAGAATCATCTCAACCATGTAAGTGGTTTCACACAATGCCTAGAATAGGTGTCTAATACATGAACTTCTGTTGTTTTTTTACTCTTCACTTATTTATGGGGCTAGGTCATACTTATAAAAACTACACAAGGTTGAAAAATCAGTCTCTCTTTCCCTTGTTCCTTTCCCCAACCACCTCCTCTCCCCGAGACACACCACAATTGTGGGTTGCAAAATAGTTTCAAATTTACAGAAACATTGCAAGAATAATTCTAAGAATTCCAGTATACCCATTATTCACATTCACCAATTTTGAAAATATTTTGCCATGTGTGTTTTATCATCCTCTCTTTCTTCATGTGAATATATGTATTCATTATTAATATTTATTTTTCTGAAAAAAATTATTTTTCTGGGGGCGCCTAAGGTGGGTCAGTCAGTTAGGTGTCCAACTCTTTTTTTTTTAAATAGACTTTATTTATTCATGAAAGACACAGAGAGAGTCACAGAGACATAGGCAGAGGGAGAAGCAGGCTCCCTGCAGGGAGCCTGATGCGGGACTGGATCTCAGGACCCCAGGATCATGCCCTGAGCCAAAGACAAGGCACTCAAGCACTGAGCCACCCAGGTGTCCCAGGTGTCCAACTCTTGATTCGGGCTCAGGTCTTGATCTCAGGGCAGTGGGGTCAAGCCCCTCAACAGCCTCTGCACTCAGCAGGGAGTCTGCTTGTCTCTTTCCCTCTGCTCTTCCCCCCACTCATTCTCAATCTCTTTCTCAAATAAATAAATAAAATCTTTTAAAATGTATTTATTTTTTTCCATTTGCAAATAGATTACATATATCATGCACCATTTACCCCTTAAAATTTCAGCATAATACTTCCTAAGAACAAGGTATTATTTTATATAACTAAGCATGGTTACCAAATTCAAGAAATTTAACCTTGATATAATCCTGTAATCTACCACCCATATTCCAGTTTTGTCAACTGATGCAATAATGTCCTTTACATGATTATTTCCCTCTAGGACAGGATCCAGCTCAAGACCATGTTTTGCACTGTGTTATTATGTCTCTTCAGTTTTCTTTAGTCTGGAATGATTCCTCAGCTTTTCTTTGTCTTCTATGACATTAACATGTTTTAAGAATACAGTCCAATTATTGCATAGAATGTTCCTCATTTAGGATTTGTCTGCTTCACATTGCTGTGAAACAAATTACCCCAAATTCCTACGGAACAAGAATTCAGAAAGGGCATAGTGGAGAAGCCTGTAATAATATCAGGCTTATTCATTCATCTGTCCAGCTGTTGATGCTGGCTGCTGGCTGGGGCTTAGCTGGGTTTTGGTCTGAACATCCACATAGGGCATCTCCATGTGTCCTGAGCTTCCTCACAATATGGTGGCTGGGCTGGAAAAGGCAAGCATCCAAGTAAGAGAGAAAGAATGGAAGGAGCTATATTGCCTTTTATGACCTAGTCTTGGAGGTCATGCACTAGCACTTTCACTGCCTTCTATTAGTTGAGAAAATTATTGTGTTCGGCCCAGGTTCAAGGGCAGGGAACATGGACTCCACTTCTGCAGGAGGCATGTCAATGTCACAGCGTAAGAAAAGCACTTGGGAGGGATAAATACTGGTGTGATCATTTTTGCAAAATACAAAATCATTTTTGCAAATGATTGGTGTGATCATTTTTGCAAAATCTGCTCCAGTTTGATTCAGGTTATGCATCCCCAACTGAAATATGACTTAAGTGGTGTGTCTTTCTCAGGGAGTCACATTTGGGGAGACATGTCCTTCACCTCTCCTTGATGATGTGGCTTTTGATCTCCTGGTGAAGGTATAGCTCTCGTTAAAATTGATACATAAGAGCTCTGCTGCCGCCGCCGCTGCCACTGCTACCGCCGCCACCACCGCCACCGCCACCCGCGCTGCAACCAGGCCACCCTACACCATCATCTACTTCCCTGTTCGAGGGCGCTGTGAGGCCATGCACATGCTGCTGGCTGACCAGGGCCAGAGCTGGAAGGAGGAGGTGGTGACCATGGAGACCTGGATGAACGGCTCACTCAAGGCCTCCTGTCTATACGGGCAGCTCCCCAAGTTCCAGGATGGAGACCTCACCCTGTACCAGTCCAATGCCATCCTGCGACACCTGGGCCGCTCCCTTGGGCTCTACGGGAAGGACCAGCAGGAGGCGGCCTTGCTGGATGTAGTGAATGATGGTGTGGAGGATCTCCGCTGCAAATATGCCCTCCTCATCTACACTAATTATGAGGCAGGAAAGGAGGAGTATGTGAAGGCACTACCAGGTTACCTGAAGCCTTTTGAAATGCTGTTGTCCCAGAATGAGGGGGGCCAGGCCTTCATCGTGGGCAACCAGATCTCCTTCGTGGACTACAACCTGCTGGACTTGCTGCTGATTCACCAGGTCCTGGCCCCCAGCTGCCTAGACTCCTTCCCCCTGCTCTCGGCCTATGTGGCGCACCTCAGCGCCAGACCCAAGCTCAAGGCATTCCTGTTGTCCCCCGAGCACGTGAACCACCCCATCAATGGCAACAGGAAGCAGTGAGAGCTTGTGGAACCCTGGGCAGGAAGCTGGGGGAGCTGCCTGACTTCCTTTCTCCCTGACCAATAAAATTTTCAAGTGAGAAAAAAAAAATTGATACATAAGCTGTTGGGGGGAAATGTAGAAGATCAATAAAATATTTTGTTCCTCATAAATTTCTCTGAGCTCTAAGATTAAGCATTCATTGTTAATTTTTTGCCTGAATCAGTCTGTGATGCTTTTAAAATATTATATATACTTTTCGGGGCACCTGGGTGGCTCAGTTGGTTAGGCATCTGCCTTTGGCTTAGGTCATGATCCCGAGGTCCTGAAACAGAGCCCCTCAGCAGGCTCTGTGCTCGGTGGGGAGTCTGCTTCTCCCTCTGCCCCTCCCCCTACTTGTGTGCACATGCCCTGTCTCTCAAATAAACAAATAAATAAAAATTTAAAAATATATGCTATATATTTTTGTTTATAGAAATATACACATTTGTTTGTTTTGTTTTCTTGTAAAGGAGTATCTTAGGCTGCATCCCATCTTGGTACAATATTTTCCAAGGTTATTTTTTATTCTTATAATGATGGGTCAGTATAATTTTAGTGATGGTTGCTGCTGCTCAAGCTCCTTTGCTGCTTCTCCTCATCTCTCTGACCTTGATCATGTTGAACGTGTTCCACAGCTCAGTTCTCAGACACCTTCCCCCAGCCAGACTCCTGGCTTCAAGTGGCATCTCAACATGACATCCTGGGATGCATGTTTTCAGCCCAAACCTCTCTCCTGAACTTCAGGATCAGATATTCATCTACCTCTTCCACATCTCCACTTAGATATCTAGCAGCCATCTCAAAAAACACACCCCAAATCCAAATTCTGACCTTCTCTCACCTGGCCAGTCCCTTCTTAATGTCTCATCCTATTTGGGCAGGCCAAAAATCTGAGCACCATGCTGGACTCCTCTCTGTCTCTCTTCCCTCACATCCATCCCAACCCATCTTTTTGATACCATCTTCAAAATACATCCAGAATCAACATGTCTCTACTGACACCATTTCTGGCCAAACCACTATCATTTTCCATCGGGATTTATTCCAGCAGCCTGCTCACTAGTCTCATTGCTTTTTTTTCCTCAGTAACTTACTCTCAAATCAAAAGCCAACATTAAGGTAGAACCAGGCCACATCCCTTCCCTGCTTAAATCCCTCTAATAGCTGCCATCTCACTTGGAGAAGAAGCCAAAATCCTCACCTTGGCCCACGAGGACTTGAGGGATCTGATGCCCTGCAACTTCTCTGACCTGAGCTCACCACTCCTCTCTGGCTGGAATGTTTTCTCCTACATGGCCCATATCTTCTCCTTCTTCAGGTCATTGCTTAAATATCCCCTCCTCAGGGAGGCATTCCCTGAACAAAAATTGCAACCTCCCCAAACATGCCTTACATTCCATACCCCCATCTCTGCTTCATTTTTCTCCATAGCACTGATCACCATCTAAACCTCCACTAACAAGTCAGCTCAGAGAGAGTGGAGAATACCTCTGTTTCTACACTGGGCACCCCCAGTACCTAGCACAGTGCCTGGAAGGTGCTCGGTTAATATTTATTGCCTAAATGAATAAATGAAGAATGTAGCATCTTTGTACCAAACACAAACTTGCCTAGAGCTATATGTATAGTGGGCACCCAAAATGAGTTTGAATTCATGAAATAAAAAATGAATAGCATTAATCCCACTTATGAGATCAGTGATTTGAGGCTGCTGTTCATAGTGACTTATTGAAATTTCCCTGTCTAAATAAGTCTGTCCTACAGTCCAGGAGCTGATAACATGGGCAGTCAGGCTGGCTGGGACCAGATTGGCCCCAGATGTGGTTATCAGGCCACATCACAGGGGGAAGGGGGATTTTTTGGCCAGAGGTTCCAGGAGTGGAGCATTTGGGGAAGCTGATGCCTGTACCTTGGAACGAAACAGAAACTGCAGTGGCTGGCAAGGAAGGATGCCTTCACCTCTGCCCCTTGACCCCTCAGCCACCAACGGCTTCCAATAGACCACAGATGCCTTATGGAAGAAACTTTTTGTTGAAATGTAATATACATACAGAAAAATGCACACATAAGTGATAGCTCAATACACCTTCACAAAGGCAGTGCACTAAGGTAACCAGTCCCTAGACCAAGGAACAGAATATACCTGGTTCCTTAGAAGACCCTTTCCAGTCTCTGCCACCACCCTCAACAGTAACTATAACCCTGATTTCCAACACCAATGGTTATTTTTGCCTGTTTTTTCACTTCACGTAATGGCATCATCCAGCACTAGTTCTTTTATTACTTCTTTGCATGACATTATGTTTGCAGCAATGGCCTTTTGACCTCACCTCTTCTCCAGAAACTCCATGTGAAAGGGGAACCTAATAACTCTGTTTGGCTGGTTTCAGCGTACCAGCCATTCCTTGAAGCCTCAAAACCATTCTGTGGGATGCAACTGTTATTGCTTCCAAGTCACAGACTAAGGCACGGAGAGCTTAAATAATTTGTTCAGCTACGAAGTGAAGAGTCTGTATTTGAGCCCAGGTCTATCTGACCTCTGAGTCATTTTCTTATATGTTACCTACACATTTCTTATTGATAAAATGACCATTTATTGAACACTCGCTTAAGCTGAACATTGTGCTTGTGCTTTATTTGATTTTCCCAGCCCTTGAATGAGGAATATACCTTTATCCCTGCTTCACAGATGATGAAGGCGGGATTCAGGGAGGTTAAGTAACTTATCTAAAGTTGCACAGCCCAGGAAGGCACGAGAATAAAGATTTAAACTTTATTCCTAGGTGCAGGTAGGGCACCTGGGTGGCTCAGTGTTTGAGTGTCTACCTTTGGCTCAGGGCATGATCCGGGTCTGGGATGGAGTCTCATCTCTCATCACATCGGGCTCCCTGCGAGGAGCCTGCTTCTCCCTCTGCCTGTGTCTGCCTCTGTCTGTGTGTCTCTCGTGAATAAATAAATGAAATCTTTAAAATAAAAGCAAAAAACAAACTTTACTGTATTGATTCCAAAGTCCAGTGCAGGGTGGTGTCAGGACCTAGCATTTATGTGCATCTTTCAAATATAACTACTGAGAGGGCGCCTGGGTGGCTCAATCAGTTAAGTGATTAAGCCGTCTGCCTTTGGTTCAGGTCATGATCTCAGGGTCCTAAGATTGAGCCCCGAGCTGGGCTCGCTGCTCAGCAGGGAGCCTGCGTCTCCCCCTCCCTCTGCCACTCCCCTGGTGCTTGTGCTCACTTTCTCTCTCTCTCTCTCTCTCTTTCAAATAAATAAATAAAGACAGAAGCCAGGTTGCCGTTGTCAGAATGAGTGACCTTGGACAAATTCCTACCCGTCTGGGGTGTGGTTCTCATCTCTGCATGGTGGTGGGAGAGTGTTGGACGACATCTGTCCTCTTGGTGTTATCTACTCAGAATCAAATTCCCAATCTCTGGTAACAGCACCCAAAAGCCCCCTTCTCTACTCCCTAACCCTGTGAAGCATGTGGGGCAAACTCCATCCTTGGCTCCAGGGCAGGCCAGGTGCCCTAAGCTGGCCAAACAACACCTCACCCCTCTGCCCACAGGGATTGGTTCAGGGATGGGCACACACCCCACGTGGACCAGTAAGCCAGTCCTCGGGTTTTAGAATCACTGGCATTGCCCTGTTTTCTTTCTGCTGTTCTGGAAGAGTGTGATGAGGGCCTGAAGTTCAAGGTGACCACTAGGGAGACAGTGAGACTCAGCTCTGAGAACTGACGAACCCCTGAGTCTAGCTAGCTGTACCTGAAGCCAGAGCATCCTTGTACATGTTATTCTCCCGGAGTCCATATGGCTCTGTTTTGGCTGACGTCACCATGGCAGATGATGTTGCATAGCAGATGATGTTGGTCCTCTGCCCAAATCCCCTTGGCACTTGTCATGGTGATGCTCAACGACCTGGCGGCTGCCAATCTCCAACCCCGGGGCTCTCTGTCAGAGGCCTTTGTTCCCACATGAGAATAATATTAACAGGCTAAGAATGCGGGGGGCCCACTGTCCCTATGAGCAGCCTTACCAGGACTGACAGGAGCTGGTGGATAAATACCCCTATTCCCCTGAGCCTCGGGTGGATGATTCTGAGGACCATTCTACTCTGAGTCCTGGAGTTCCACAGAGGGGCTTGAGCTTCAGTAACCTACCTCATTATTGCTTCTTCTCTGCCCTGTCTCACTCCCTGCTTCCCCCACCAGGGATCCCACCTGCGATGATCATGTTGTAAATAAATTCTTCGCACACACATCCTTGTCTCAGATCTGCTTCTGTGGGAACCCAACCTCAGCATTTCCTAAAATCACTTTCTGGGGATCCCTGGGTGGCGCAGCGGTTTAGTGCCTGCCTTTGGCCCAGGGCGCGATCCTGGAGACCCGGGATGGAGTCCCACGTCGGGCTCCCGGTGCATGGAGCCTGCTTCTCCCTCTGCCTGTGTCTCTGCCTCTCTCTCTCTCACTGTGTGCCTATCATAAATAAAAAATTAAAAAAAAAATCACTTTCTGTACTCACAGTCAAAAGTGCTCTGGCTGACACATAGTTCAAGCATTCTTTGGACACATTTGCCTCTTAACAACTTGCTTTTTTCAGCTGTTAAGCAGCGCACACACTGGCCTGCTGGTATACAAAGCAGAAAGGGCCCTGAGAAGAAAAAAAATGCCCCTGGCTGGCCCTGGGACAGCTCAGTGACCCATCTCGCCTGTTCCCTTCTCACTTCAGCCTTTCCCTGAGCCCATGCATGCTGAGGCCCTAGCCAGCCCCACCGCACCCGCACCCCCACCCCTCCTCTCCCTCCTCCCCGCCGCCCCAGATAGGGTCCCAGCTCCCTCGCAGACTCTCTTTCATGTGTAAGACCTCACTGTTCTGTCCTGCCAGTGATAAGACATTCTACGGTCTTCACGCCCCTGACCTTTGTAGGAACAGTACACATCCAAGGCCTGTCACGTTACCTCTGGGGATAAAAGCAACGGGAACAGGAAGGTTCTTAAGAGGTCACCATTCATTCATTCATTCATTCAACCAATATCCATGGAGTGCTTATGTACTGAATTGAAAACAATAGAATCAATTAGAGCCAGCTTAAGCAGAAAGGGATTTATTAAAGGTTTCAAGAAGTACCCTGATGCCAAACAACCATAAATGGCATAGATAGAAGCACCAGAGCCAGGAGAAATACCCACTCTCATTGCTGAGCTGTTCCAACAGAAATGTCACTACTGCCTGCTACCTCAACTCAGGACTCAAGCAGCTAGGGATTGGCTGATGGGACCCCCCCCCCCCCCCACTATTCCCTAGAAGGACCAGATACTCCTACCATTGTGCTTGCCTGAAGATGTCACAACTTGGCATCCCAAAGCTTGTGTTTGTCTCTAGGGCTTCACCAGGGTATCCTAGGTCACATAAATCACTCCTGTTTGTTGCAAGGATGTCTGGGAAATATATTTTTTCACTTTTTACCCTTTGTAGTACAGGAAACCATGTTAGAATGGGATTGGGATAGAGTAGGATAGGCAGGTCTGTAGTGCCTGTCATAGGCTCACAACAATGATAAAGTCAACATGAATGAAATAATTCCAGGAGGGGAAAGCATTATTTAAGGGAAATTTTAGAAATTATGAGAACATAGACTAGGAAGATTTAATCCTTTCCAGTAGGGTCTCCTGAAAGAGGTCTCACTGTATGTCACTTGTGAAGGGCTAACCAGGTAAAAGAAGAGCAGGAGGGAACAGCATTTCAGGCAAGGGGCAACATCTTGTGCAAAGGTCCAGTGGCAGGAAAGGTGAGAGTTGTGGGAGGAATTGAGAGAAGGCCAGATGGCTGGAGGACAGTGAACAAGGGGAAACAGGGGGGTAAGAGGTAGATGGGTGAGAAGGGAACAGCCCCTGACTTTGTAGTCCATGTCAAGAAGTTCAACTGTCTTCTAAGGGCAATGTGACCCACCAAAGACACATGAGCAGGGCAGTGACATAATAACAACTGCTAACATTTATTGAACACTTATTCATGACAGACCTTTTTCTAAGCTCTTGACATTATCACTTAGTATCTATTTGAAACAATTCTATAAATCAAGCTCTACGGAACAAGAGCAAGTTTCTCAGACTTCTCTCTATGCCTCAGCTTCCACATATGCACAATGGGGCTAATAAGAGAACTTACCACAAAGTGTTATTATGAGGATTATACTGAATATTTGGCACGTGGGAAACTATGCTTTTTCAACCATTATTCTCATCGTACACATGAAAAAGCTGAAGCCCAGAGAGATTAATCAACTTGCCTGATGTCACAGAGTTTATAAGCAACAGAATGGTCAGAAAAGGGACAGGAGGATAGGAGAGCTGGTGAGGACAGAGGAGCTACATCTTTATCCTAGGACCAATGGGAACCATGGCCTGCCCATCGGGATCCCCATGGTCACTCTCTGTTCTGACTGGTGGGTGCCTGGATCGTGCCAATTGATAAATCTTTCAAAATCACCCCTGCTATTACATAGACATGAAATAAAATGTCTTGTGGCTTTACCATTTACATAAACAGTCTTGTACTAAGAATTTGCTTTTGAAAGTTTTTTTTCTCATTCAACATCATAAAGACCTATTTCAATCTAGATTATTCATTTTACTGCTCACTGGAATTCCTTTACGGGAGTATGTCACTGTTTACTTACCCACTGACACCTATCCAGTTGACTCCACTTCTGGCCTATCATGGGGTGAAGCTACCACACCCACACCCATCTTCTTCTAGAGCTTCTCTAGGGTGGATATCTGGAAATGGGGTGACTTTCACACAGAGCATGCATTTCAGTGTGCCAAACCACAGTGTACGAGAGTTCCCATTTCCCCACTTCCTCACCAATAATAATACACCACTATCATATATGGCACTGATTATGTGCCAGACACTCTCTGGCATTTAACATGAAATAACTCCTGTAACCCTCCCAGGAAATTTTGAGGTAAAAACAATTATCATTCCCATTTGATAGATAGAGAAATGGAGGCACAGAGAAGTGGAGTAACTAGCCCCAAGTCACTCAGCTAGGAATGGCCAGAGTGTGGTGTGAACCCAGAGAGGCCGTTAACCACTCTTCTGTCCTTTGGTATTTTTTAATTTTCAAATTCTTGTCTCTGGCTGTGAAACATCAGTAAGTTTTTGAACTTTCATTGCCTACTTTGGAGAGACCTTGAGGATCTTTCCATCCATTTGTTGGCGAGTCAGGTGTCCTCTTTGGGGGAAAAAATGCCTTTTTTAGCCTTGGCTGCTCCTGAATTTCTGATCTTTGAAGCAGATGATCCTGGAGTCCAGAACTCCAGGCAGAGCTTGGCAGAGGATAGGCTCTTGGTAACAATGTCCTGGACCAAACTGGCAGAGTCCCACACCCTCTTCTCCTCCCAGAAGCTTCATGGTGATTACTAATACATCTGCTTATATTATTGGCCTGTCATCTGTGTGCTCCCTGGCCCCAAACCCACTTTCTCCTCTGTGATCTAACTATGGTTTATCTCCCCTATATCCTCTCCTTGCTTCTTGTGAACTCCACTGGGCGCCCTCCTGTCCCTTTAGTCAGCCAACTTCACTCTCATCTCAGGGTCTTTGCACGTGCTATTACCTCTGCCTGGAACACTCTTCCCATGGCAACTCCATCTCATTCTTCAGGCCTCAGCTCAAATGCCACCTCCTCAGAGAGGCTTTCCTGACTAGCCATGGACTATCCAGCTTACACAGCTGGAGTATGGGTAAGATTTTTGAATTTTGTTAGCTTACTATGTGACTATATTGCCATTTTTTCTGAAGTGGTGATGTATTCCCTACATGTATTTTTTTTTTTTTTACTCAAATTTAAAATTAGGAGCCAACCCTGAGAGAGGACAGGTGAGTTTGAGGCTCTATTTTCCAATCCTCCTGGTTCAACACTTCAGCAGGATTGAAACAAGACCCCAGCATTTTGCAACCTCCAGGATTTCCTTACTCCCCACTCCTACCCCCATTCCCTTCCACCTGACTACTGTCTGCCCTTGGCTCTGAATCATAAACCTAAAAGCAAAGCTTCAGATCCAAAAGCCTATCTGCTAAACAGCCTCCCTTCTCCCACGGATGTTTCCGATCAGCAAAATGGGAATAATAAAAGCACTTACTTCACAGGGTGGTTATGAGGATTCAGTGTTAGGGCACTTAAAAAGCATCCAGCAGAAGGAAAGCTACTACTGTATGGGAAACGACTGCTTGATGAGTTTGGAATCAGACAAACCCTGGCTCAGAGCCTACTCCCTGTGCTACCTTGGGCAACTCACTTGATCTCTCTTAGCCTCTGTTTCCCCATCTGTTTAATACAGATTTTAAAAATCCATACTGGGATCCTTGGGTGGCGCAGCAGTTTGGCGCCTGCCTTTGGCCCAGGGCGCAATCCTGGAGATCCGGGATCGAATCCCACGTCAGGCTCCCGGTGCATGGAGCCTGCTTCTCCCTCTGCCTGTGTCTCTGCCTCTCTCTCTCTCACTGTGTGCCTATCATGAATAAATAAAAATTAAAAAAAAAAATAAAAAATAAAAATCCATACTAAACCAATTAGAATGCCTTTCACTAGAAAGAAGCAGCTAATTAAATTCAAAGTATCCTAGCCAGGACAGGCTACCCTGCCACTCCTTACAGGATATCCAGCTCAGGCCAACTACAAGACAGTGATAGATCTAGCAGCCTAATGCTATCATCAAGGACCCAGGTTCTCTCCATCTCTTTGTTCTGCTGACCCAAGTTGGTATCATTCTAAGGTTGCTCTGCCTCGTGAGCACAGGATGACTTGCCAAGAGCTATCAGGGTCGCAGGCATCCTCTTTCATGTCCAGTTGCAAAATAGGTTCCCTTTCAGATCCTTTGCTGGAAGAACAAGGAAGAACTTTCCTGGCAGACGTCTCCTTGTTTTGCATTGGCCAGATTTGGGTCACATGCCCATTTTTGAACCTGTCTCTGGCAAAGGGATGCAATTCTATGATTGGCTCAGACTAATTGGGTACTAGGTTGGGTGGAAACGGAGGTCAAGGAATCACCTGCACAGTCCTCCCAACCTTAAAGAGTTACAGAGGGAATGGAATGAGATCATGCTTGCAAAGCTTAGCACACACTGGATATTCAATAAACAGTAGTCCTTATTACTATAATTATCGTCATCACCATTTGAGGTCTTGGACATCAGACAGATTTCAATTAAACAGTTTCTCCACTTCTCAGCAGTGTGACCTTATAAAAGTTGCTGACCTTCAATTGTACTATGTAAAATGGAAATTATAAGAGCTCCTATGCCATGTCATTATTGTGTGGCAAATAGTTAATGCTCAATCTGTGCTGGAGTTTTTTTGTTTGTTTTGTTGTGTTTTGTTTTTGACTTTCCAGTAGCAATTTGGGTAGACCTTTTCCTTCCAGTAGATGTGGTCCAAGTGAGGGATATTCCTCCTTCTGACTCCAGGTGGAGATGTGCTATCCTCACCTAGATTCCTGCATCACCCCCAACCAGGCCAGTGTGATTGGTTCAGGGAACACATGTGATGCAAAATATATCAATGATAGGCAGCTCCAGAATTCTGATGGTTTTGCCCAGGAAATGGGTGCTCTCTTTTGTCTCTAGGATTGCTGGGCTAGAGCAGAAGCTAGGAAGTGCTGGAGATTCTTGGTCACCTTTTGGGAAGAGCCTGACTGAAATTGAAACCAACAGAAGAGGGAGCAGAGATGGAAGATGAGAGAGGCAGAGGCCTGTTGACACTGCAGAGCTCCTGAATCCAACCATGCCTGAACCAGGTACACCATTTCTGCTTTAAACTAGGAGGTTCTGTTACTTGCAATGATGAGTTCATAGTGCAGTCTAGCCCCGTTAAGTTGGAGAATCAGAGAAAGAGGTAGTCCTCTGAGGGTAGGACCATGCCTGTCCAAATAAGCTTGGTGTCCTGAGAATTTTGTTCAGGTCAACAAATAGAATAGAACTCTAGAAGTAATGAGCTAAAGGTGCAAACAGTCTGGTGAGTGTCCCTCCAGACTATTTTTTCCTATGTTTTAATAAACAGACATATACACATACATAGAGGAATACTTTTATGAAAATGGAATCACACTGTACATTTTCAATTCAAATGCCACCTCCTCAGAGAGGCCTTCCATGATCACCCCACTTAGTAGTTCCACCTTTGTCCTACTTTCTTGCATCACAGCATTTTTCATTACCCAAATTAACTTATTTTGTTTATTTGTACACTGTCTTTCTCTTCTTGTAGATTGTCAGCTCTATGAGAGCAGGGACTTTTCTCTACTTATAAGTGCTGTGTCTCCAGTGCCTTGAACAGAGTAGCTAAATACTCAATATCTATTTGTTGAATAAATATTCTATAGTTGGTTCATTTAACTGAACAGTCTGATCACAAACTTCTTTTCAGGGTAATAGATAATGAATCTGCCTCAATCTTTTATTCAAATGCATGGAATACTATTGATTGGGTGGGCCATGTTTGCTTTCAAGCCCTGTTGAATAATTGTGAATGAAATAAAAAGCCAAATGGGGCTGCCTGGGTGGTTCAGTTGGGTTAAGCGTCTGACTTCAGGTCACCATCTCAGGGTCCTGGAGTCAAGCCCCAGGTCGAGCCTGGATTGGACTCACGGCTCGGGGGGGGAGTCTGCTTGTCTCTCTCTCTATCTCTCTCTTCCTGTGCCCCTTGCCCCACTCTGTCTCTCAAATAGATACATATATAAAATATTTATAAAAAAGAGAGAGAGAGAGAGGAAGGAAGGAAAGAAGGAAGGAAGGAAGAAAGGAAGGAAGGGAGGAAGCGGGGAAGGAAGGAAGGAAGGAAGGAAGGAAGGAAGGAAGGAAGGAAGGAAGGAAGGAAGGGCAAGTGGGCCAAATGAACCAGGGTTTGGGTGGGTCAGTACCTCCTCCCCCGTGACACAGAGTCGGGCATGGGGATGGAGAACCTCCCAGGCTTTAACAGGTTCATCCCGATTCACAGAGAGAGGATGTGAGCAGACATGGGTGACTTCATGTTCTAGCAAGAATTTCCCAGGAAAACAGTCCTCAAACACACAAAGGTGAGGACAAAAAAAATAAATAAATAATAATAATGCAGTGATCACCTCAACTCTGGAGTGCGGAGTTGTTAATTAAGCGCTCCACTCCCAAATGGAATTAAAAGCTTTTTTTTCTAATTACAAAAGTAGTATTGAATTGTTATTATTTTACAATTTCAGACAATACAGAAAAGCATGAAAAGTGATAAACAGTCGATCTTAGAGCATTTTATAAATTATCTCGTAGATTTTTTTCAACTCAGACATATATTTAAACACTAGTGTGAATTTGTGCTATTCTTATTCAACAGTAATCACTAAAATTTATTAAGTATCTACAATGAATGTTTTCATTGCTCTCTGTGTATTAACTCATGTTATCCTAATAGTTCTGTGTGATAAGCACTATGATCAACCCCATTTTACAGAGGGGGAAACTGAAACACAGAGCAATTAAGTGATTCAGCCAAGTTCACACAGCTGTAGGTGGCCAAGCTGGGGTCTAGCTTCAAGGCCTGTGAATCTAACTACTACACTACATGGTCAAGGCAGAGGGCAGGCTTCTTTCAACATCATCACTGATGATGATATGAATCATCATTTTCAGTATCTGTATTTACTGTCTATTAATGGATAATTGGGATTTTTCTAATTCTCCCCTATTTAGGAAATAGAGAAGAATTTCCCTTTTGGTCTTCAAATGAGGTAAGATATCACCACAACCAGCATTTCTTTCTTTTCTTTTCTTAAAGGTGTAGTTATTTTGAGAGAAGAAGAGAGAGAGAGAAGCAGGGAGAGGGGCAGGAGAGGGAGAGAGAATTTTTAAGCAGGCTCCCTACTAAACGGGGAGCTCAACACAGGGCTTGATCTCACAACCCTGAGATCATGACCTGAGCTGAAATCAAGAGTTGGAGGCTTAACCAACTGAGCCACCCAGGTGCCCCTCCCAACCAGTATTTCTAATCAAAGAGAAGCAGTAAAGGGTTCCAGCACCACTTGGAAGTAGTCACCCCATTATGTACACAAATATTGGTCTAGGGGGTTACTTTTATTTGCAAAACATCTATAAAGTATTTATCATATGCCAGGCATGCTTCTAAACACTATGAATAGGAGGCTGACTTAATCCAAAATGATATCCTGAAATACATACCTGGGGAAACTGAGGCACTAGAGGGCTAACTTGCCCAAGATGACAAGGTGAGGTCATAAGCCTCAGTGCTGGGATTTGAACCAGCTGCACTGTCTGGATTCTCCGCTCTTATTCTAATGGTCCTCTCTATCTACCCATTGGTCCATCTCAGCCAGCCAGTCCTGGGGTCCTCAAAGCAAGCCTGCCTTCAGCTGGGGACTGGAAGCACAAGGCAGATTTTTTCCTTAAACATCCAGCCCAGAATTCTTAGGTCCTAAGCCCATGCAGGCTCTGCTGTGTTCTATGCCTTGGGTCTCACAGGCTGAGGTCAAGATGGCAGCTTTCTGTCTGTCTGTTCCTCATCTGGAAGCTCTGGGAAGAATCCTCTTCCAGGTTCATCCAGGTGGTTGGGAAAATTCAATTTCCTGTGATCATAGGACCAAGATCCGAGACGTTTCCTTGCTTGCTGTTGGTGGAGATGAGTATCTTAACTGCACAGATTTGTCTTGAATAAGAACCAAAAGGACAGGGAACCCCCTTAGAAACAGGTATTCAATGGGATTTTTCTTTTGTTTCAGTCTTGGTGGGGACCACCGTGCTGGTGTGAAGTGTTGCTTTCTAGAAGAGCTCGACCATGTCTCCCGAGCCAGGAAAGGGTAGACTTTCCCCAAACCAGCCCACTAACCCTTAGCCCATCACCCACCCTGGGGAGGTACTAGGGGAGACTTGAAGATTACTGGGAGATAAACAGAGGGTAGAGAAAGTTTCCCTGGAGAGGATTTTTTGTGCAACTGTGTGCATAGCCCATAAGAGATGCTTAATCCATATTTAATGACTTATGCTGGACACTCTTCTAGGTATTAGAGCTCCTGAGAGTTTAATGGGGATGAATAAGGAAGTAAGTTTTTAAAAAGAAACAGAATCTTATGCTAAGAGAAAGAAGCCAGACACAAAATGCCACATACATGATTCCATTTCTATGAAATGTTCAGACAGGCAAATCCATACAGACAGAAATAGATTAGTGCTTGCCACAGGAATTGGGGAGTGAGGATGACTGCTAACGGGCACAGGATTTATTGATGGGGCAGTGGAAACATTTGGGAATCAGATAACATTGTGAACGCACAATATAACAAATATAGTAAATGCCATTGAATTGTACACTTGTAAAGGGTAAAGTTTACACTAAGCGAATTATGTCAAAATAATAATTCTTAAAACATTTTAATTTTTAAAAAAGATTTTATTTATTTATTCATGAGAGACACAAAGAGAAAGAGAGGCAGAGACAGACAGAGGGAGAAGAAGCAGGCTCCATGCAGGGAGCCCGACGTGGGACTTGATCCCGGGTCTCCAGGATCACGCCCTGAGCCAAAGGTGGCGCTAAATCATTGAGCCACCTGGGCTGCCCTTAAAACATTTTTAAAAAGTGAAAGAAGCAGCATATATGATGCATAGTGCTATGTGCAATGAGGCCAAGAGAGAAAAATAATAACTGGTTGGGGCAAGGTGGCAAGGTGGTTGCTGAAGGCCCCTTTGAGGGAGTGACAGTGGTGATGGGACCTGAATTATGACTAGGAGGCAGTTCTAAAAGTATCTGGAAGAAGATAGGTGAAGGATCAGTTTGTGCAAAGGTCCTGAGGCAGGGACAAGTTTGGCATGTTCAAGGAGCAGCTGAGCGAGTGGAGCTGGAGCCCAGTGAGTTGGGTTTGGTAGAAAGGGTATAAGAGGGGGTATCAGAGACTCCTGCAGGGCCAGGAAGCAGGCCAAACCAGGCCCTGAGAGCCACTAAGAAGAGTTTGGGTTTTGTTCCCAGTAAAATGAGGAGCCATGGAATGGTTCGAGCAGGAGAGTAACTTGATCTGATAAATGCTTCCAAAGGACAGCTACGTAAAGTAAATAGCAGACAAGTGAGAATAGAGGCAGAAAATGTAAGCAAAGCCCTTTGACACTGTGCCCAAGACTGGAAACACTCAGGAACTGCCAGTCAGCTTTCATAAATTAGCAATATGCCAGCTTGTCATATTTATTTAAAAACAAGAAGTCAAGGCCATGGTTATTTGATACGTCTGTCTTTGACACTGCCTCACCTCCCTGTTCCGTGAGTCACCAAGCTCTGTCAAGTCTTCCTCCCCCGCCCCTCACCCCTTCACTCTTGTATCCTTCCAACTGTCCCCACTTTGTGACCTGGTGACAGATGGAAACACTAGTTTCCAGGCTGCCCCCGGGCATGCCTTTTTTCTCTCTTCCATTTAAAAATATCTTCTTTTCTCTTGTATTTTTTTTCACACTGTATATCATTTGCAGAACAAAACTGTTAAAAAAAAAAAAAAACAAATAAGGAAATAAAATACCCCCGCGCCAAAATTCAGAGACGACCATTAATCAAAACAACATTTCAACACATATTATTCCTGTCCTTTTTATTATTATTTGGCTTTAGATTTGATTTGTATCAAGGTTATTTTGTCACATAAATGGAAGTCACATTTTCTAAAAACAGAAATCTTCACTTGGCACCTACTCTCATTTCCCCCTCCCCAAACACAACCACTTTGACCACTTTTATTTAGCTGACTTTTCGATGTTTAATTCCATATCTCTCAATAACATGCTTCTATTTCCACTTCTAATTTTTTTTTTTCAGTTTTCAGTATAACCTGCTTGCCCACTATAGGATTCGAGGTTTCTGCTGTCTTTCCCTTCCCATTCTTGGCCCCAGCAGAGAGGCACACCCTTCCCATCCCCCATTCTCTATGGTAATTTTGGTGGGATCAATATTCACTATTTACATAATTGTGACTATGTAAATGCCATGCACAGCTGAGCTCCACAGTAAACTAGGATGTCCTTTGCTTTCCTGAACAGCTTTTTATTTTTCTTTGAGTTAATAATTGTTTTGTTCCCTACTCCCAACCCCAAGCCAACCTAACTTTCTCAGTATTTGTTACCAGTCCGACTCCAAACTGTGCCACCGTCCAAGTGTCCTCTCAACACCTTCCAATGCTTCAGAAATTCTATCCATTTATCTTCTGGAAGAAATCTCTCTGGAGCCTTTAGACTTGCTGGTAACTGGAACTGGTACCCATTGGTATCCCAGCTGTCATCTGGGATCTCCTTTTATCATCTTCTGGGGATGCCGTTCGTTTGTCTGTTGTGTTGGGTTTCCGTTTCCTGGGTCATGTGTCTTATTATCCTTTGTCTGATTCCCCCCCTTTTGGTGGCACAGCTTTCTGCAGAAAAACTTCCTGAGGAAGGATGTTGGGAAACAGAAATTTTGTGACTTTCCATGTCTGAAAAATGTGTTTATTCTATTTGCTCCCTTGATGATTGCTTGGCTGGGTATGGAATTCCAGGTTGGAAATCCTTTTCATTCAGAATTTTGAAGGTATTACTCCATCATCTTCTTGCTTCCAAGTTTTGGTTGAAAGTCTAAAGTTGCTCTGACCTCAGTGCTTAACATGTGACCTATTCCTCACCACCACCTCTTCTGGAAGTTTGTTCTTTGTATTTTGAAATTTCATGATGATGTCCTTGCTATGCATTTATTTTTATCCAACATGCTGGGCACTCAGTAAACTCTTTCAGTCTGAAAACTCATGTCCTGAGTTTTGGAGAATTTTTGTGAATTATTTTATCCATGAATCCTCCCGATTCTGTTTCTCTTCTTTTTTGAGATAGTGCCTATTTTTCAGCTGTGGGATTTTTTAGACTGGTCCCCTAAACATCTTATCCTTTCTCTCCTATTTTGCTATTTTTGTCTGTTTGTCCTACTGAGACAAATCCTCAAATTTATCTTCCAACCCTTTTATTACATTTTAAAAATTTCTAGTGTCATTCTTTTAATTCCCAAGAGCCCCTCTTTGTTCTCAAAATATTTCTTTTTTATAGCATCTTGTTCTTCCTTCAGGGTTGCTCTCTGAGAAGTTTTTTTTTCTCTTGCATTATTTCTGTTTTCTCTAGTTACTTTTCTCTATTGTTTTAGTCTCAAATTTTTAAGTAAGAGGCTATCCTTGGTGTCTAATATTTCTTCATTTTCTGTTCATGTTTAAGTGCAGGGAGTCAAGAAGCTGATTATTGTGTATGTTGGAAAGGGGGCTGTTGACTTTAGCTATGACAATGAGCTTTATTAGGGACCCCTGATGTCAAAATATCTTTAGGTTATTCCTCTGGGTCTAGGCAGATTTTCTGGAGCAGACTCTCCTAGTCTCCTGCCTGGAATGGAATGAATGGCCTGGCTGGCCTAGTTCTGGGGCCATGTGAGTAGGGACACTATATCCAATTTGCCTGGCTGCTCCGGATGTGAGCAGTGGGGCCAGCTCTGCAGGTTTAGGGAAAGACTAGAGTAGGGCATTCAGCATGCAGGCCAGAAAATGGTCCACAAAAAGACATCCACGTCAAATCTCTGGAACCCGGGAATGTTCTCTATCTTTGCAGTCAGGTTAAGGCTCTGGAGATGAGATAATCCTGGACTATCCAAGTGGGCCCTAAGCACCATCACAGGCATCCTCATAAGAAAGAGGTAGAGGGAGATCAGATACATGGAGCAGAAAGAGATAAGACCACAAGCCAAGGAATGCCAACAGCCACCAAAATAGGAATGACAAGGAATGGATTCTCTTCTAGAATTTCTGGAAGGAGCACGTCCCTGCTGACACTTTGATTTCAGACCTCCAGGACTGTGACAGAATGTGTTTCTATTGTGACACCCCACAGTTTGTGGTAATTCCTTATAGCAGCCCCAGGACTAGCGTCCAGTGAATCTTTCACTTTTAACATAGTGCCGCTGCCCTAAAGCATGCTGAGGTGTGCAAGTCCAGACACACTCCTGTTTTATTGTCTCCACAGCATAGACCTCTAGCCTTTTACCTGAGTAGGTGCCCAGTTGCCTAGATTCAGTTGGGGGCTGGGAGGACATGAAAATCTGCTTCTTTTTACCCAATTTCCTTTATTTTCACACCCTCCTCTCCACCACCCACCTCCCACTCCCATTTTAATTTTACTTTCAGAGGCACCTAGTGTCACCAATTCCAGAGCCTTTTGGAGGGTTTTCTGGGACAGGGGTGTAAATCAGGGTGGCCTGTGGCTTTCCTCTCTGCTGCCTGAGGATTGGATTTTCTCAATTCTGTTGAGCCATTTAAACCTGCCTTCTTTCTCTTCTCCAAAATGTTCTTACCGTTGTCTCTCTCCTCTCCTATTCCCTTATCCTTGAGGGTTTATGCTTTAAAAAAAATGAATCTCGGGGTGCCTGGTTGGGTTAAGCATCTACCTTCAGCTCTGCTCAAGATCCCAGGATCCTGGGATCGAGTCCCACATAGGGCTCCCTGATCAGTGGGGAATCTACTTATCCCTCTCTCTCTGGCCCTACCTCCCCCCGCCACCCGCCACCCCCCACCCCCGCTCATGTCTCTCTTCTCCTCAAATAAATAAATAAAATCTTTAAAAGGAAAAAAATCTCTGCGAAATCATAAAAGCAAAAAAATGTTAGTTTATATCACCTGGCAAAAATATAACAAAATTAGAAAGGGATAAAAAATTTACATAAACACTCAGTAAGTAGGAAATTCTAAAACACTCCCTAAGTAAATCCTGTCTCAAAGCAGAAACTGTGGAGATGCCTGGCTGGCTCAGTCAGTAGAGTATAGGATTCTTGATCCTGAGGTCGTGAGTTCGAGCCCCATGTTGGTCACAGAGATCACTTAAAAAAAAAAAAGGAAAAGAAACTATAATGAAATCATCATGGGTCAAAACTCATGAGTTATCCTCAAAGCAGATTTTCAAAACAAAGTCATACTCTTGAATGTTTATATCAGCCATGTGTAGGTATGTTGTCAAGCAGGTTGCCCCTGCAGGCAGCTTGAGCTTAACCCTACTGGGTACCTGTGTCTAGAACAGATATTTCAGACTTGTCCCACCCCTCTGGGTGAGGGAATGGGGGTATTTATCCTCTACTTGCACCAGTCACTGGTTGAGGGCTGTTCTGGAAGCATTCACTTGTGCTGGCTTGTGGTGTGTTGAGAGGAAGCCTGTGGGCAGCAGTAGGACTCTCCAAGAGTAACCTCTTGAGCAGGGACCAGCAGAGTCTGTTTTGGGAGAGAGCGAAAAAAGAAACTCAGATTCCCAGGCCCCACATCTGAGATCCAGTAAGTCAGTGATAGGCCTGGAATCTGTATTTTTTCACAAACTCTCTCAGGAGTATGTGTTGCACCTGATTCCACTGAATTCTACAAACCCAACCTTTTCATTTTCACCTAGTAATTGTAGTACCCGTTACCTGCCAGATTAAAATATTAAATTCATAGGCATTGAAAAATTAGCCCCGACTCATATGTAAATCCATGTGAAACAATACTAAACAATAAACATAAAGGGAAGGTCAACACAGATTTTCTTTTTCTCATGGTGCGTTAAGCAGAATAATGGCCTCCCAATGACATCCACTTGCTAATCTCTGGATTCTGCAAATGTTATGTTACGTGAAAAGGGGGAATTAAGGTTGCTAATCAGTTGCCCTTGAGATGGGGAGATCATTCTGGATTATCCAGATGGGCTCAATGTAATCACAAAGCTCCTTCTCAAAGAACGAAGGAAGGAAAGTCAGAGCCAGAGAAGATGAAATGACCAAATCAGAGGTTAGAGTGATGCCATTGTTGGCTTTGAAGGTGGTAGAAGTGCCCACAAGCTATAGGATGTGGACAGCCTCTAGAAGCTGGAAAAGGGAAGAAAGCAGATTCTCCCCTAAAGTCTCCAGAAGGAAGGCAGCCATGACAACACCCTGAGTTTAACCCCATAATACTTCCTCCCAATAGAACACAAAGATAATAAATGTAGTTGGTTTGGAAAATTCCTCTAATATGTCTCTTAATATATATCTCCTATTGGTTCTTCTATTCTGATTGAACCCTGAGTAACATACATGGGAACCACTTTGATTCCCTTTTTAAAATACATGAAATACCAAATTCATTGAAAGCTTTCGTTGGGCCCCTTGTTTTGTTGACAGCTTCAGGTTTTCTAAGCTCTGGGAAAAGAGTGAGGAACAAGACATCAAGTTTCCACATCTGTAAAATTGCGCTAATCAGAATACCTCCTAGGTTATTATACTGATTAAATAAGTCACTGAGCATAATGCACTTGAGCAATGCCTGGTACAGAGTAAGGGTTCAAGAAATGTTAGAAGGTGCCTGGCTGGTGCAGTCGGTTAAGCATCTGACTTGGTTTGGACTTGGGTCACAACCTTGGGGTCATGGGATCCGAGCCCAGTGTCCTGCTCCACACTCAGCACAGAGTCTGCTTGTCCCTCTCCCTCCCCCTCTGCCCTTCCACCCCTACACACCCCCCCTTGTGCTCGTGCTTATGCTCTCTCTCTAAATCAATAAAATCTTTTTTTTTTTTTTAAGTTAGAAGAGGTAAGGAATGGAAGAAAGGCAGAAGAGAGATACAATCTCTCTGCTTCCAGGGGGCTTAGATCTAACTGGAGGAAACAGGATGATAAACTCAGGAAGGAAAAAAGAAGAAGGAAGGAAAGAAGGGAGGGAGGAAAGGAAAGGGGAAAAAATCTGACCGTGATAAGTGCCTCAGAAACACTTATGTTTAACACTTCATACCGGGGTCAGCAGCCCCACCCCCCAGGGGCAAATCAGCCTGCCACCCTCTATGTAATGGCTTGTGAGCTGGGAATAGTTTCCATGTTTCCAAATGGTTGAAAACAAGTACCATGAAAATGCCAAGAAATTCAAATCTCAATATCCATGAAGTTTTATTGAAACAAAGCCATACTTATTTAAATCATCTAAGGTTGCTTTCCCACTGCAAAGGCAAAGTCAGATTGTTGCAACAGAGATCTGAATGCCCACAAAACCTAAACTATTTACGGTCTGGCTCAGTACAGAAAAAGTTTGCTGGCTCTTGCTTTAGGCTGAGTGGTCAGGGAGGCCCTCCCTGAGGAGATAACATTTAAGCTGAGAACGGAATGGCAAGAAAGAGGAAGGTTGGGGGTAGGAAGGCAGAAAGAACAGAGAACTAAGGTAAGAGCTTCTCTCTAATCCTGTAACAGCCTTCCAAAGAGGGGCTCTGTCAAAAATTATGATGGGGGGGGGGGGCGGTCACCTGGATGGCTCAGTGGTTGAGCGTCTGTCTTCGGCTCAGGTGGTGATCCCGGGGTCCTGGGGTCAAGTCCCACATCGTGTTCCCTGCAGGGAACCTACTTCTCCCTCTACCTATGTCTCTGCCTCTCTCTCTGTGTCTCTCATGAATAAATAAATAAAATCTTAAAAAAAAACTTATGGGACTCAACCAGGACCTGTTCTAGCCTCTTTTCGGCCTGGCACAGCACAGGAGCCTAGGATCTGTGTGTTGAATAGCTTTGTTTGCCTTTCTGGGAGTAATGATTTTAGATTGGTTCCCAGGAATAGGTGAGAAGGGCCTGGGATTTGCCCTCAGGCCCAAGGGTAGGTGTTCTATAGACTCCTATTTGGCAGCATGCCAATGAGCGTCACAAAACTGGCCCTGATAACAGGATCTGTGGCAAAGGCAGTGGGTGGAATGCCAGGTAGAACGGGGCAGCCCTCAGAGAATTCAGGAAGCTGCTTTCATCCTGAGTGGCCCTACAGCTGGCAGCTTGATACAAAAAATCCTACCCCCAGTTTGCAGGGGCCAGACTCCAGCCAGGGGTCTTCTGAGAGAAGACGCAGAAGAGAACCTGACTCTGAATCTTCTCTGAGCCAGTTCATTTCTGCCAGGCTCTGTGATAAAGGAGAGAAATGAGGTGTTGGCCCTATTTTAGAGCCAGAGAAATTCAGGTGGTGGAGAGCTACAAGGGATACTTGGTAAAAACACAGACTCTGAATCCCAGCCTCAACATTTCCCCCATGTGTGATTTCAGGCAGGTGGCTTCCGTTTATAGATACGATAGTATCTCCCTCAAAACAACAACTACAAAAGTACAGAATTAAGGAAACAATAGCTCAGCACCACACCTACAGGAAGAACTCAATAAACATTGCCTGATCCTAAGCACATTCCCTCAGTTAGCTGTGACAACAGCTCTAAGAGAGTCTAGATGGCAGAAGATTCTGGGTAGGAGCCAGACAGATCTTGTCTCCACCCAGTTCTTCAGAGCCAAATCCTTGAAATCATCCTTGACTCCTCTCTTTCCTTTAGACACCACAGTCCCTCAGCAAATGCTGCCTTCAATATACACCCAGAGAAGCCAAACGTTCCTGTCGTCTCCAAGACATCACCTTAATCCAAACTGCCATCACTTCTCACCCAGATTAGCACAAAAGCCTCTTAAGCTGTCAGAGGGCTGCCAACTACCCAACTCCCCACAAGCAAGCAAAGGGGTCCCGATAAAAGTCAGGTCAGAACACTCCTCAAAATCCTCTGTTTCCTAGCACTTCTAGAGTTAACTCACTTCTTTATTTGTTCAATGATCATTTATTATTGAGTATCTACTATGTGCTAGGTGCTGTTCTAGACACAGGAGATAAAACAGAACAAAACAGACAAAAACCTCTGCACTCAGGAAGTTTATATCCTCCTAGAGGGAGGACGATAAGCCAATGTAGAAGTAAAACATACAATATGTTAGGTGTCATGGAGAAAAATAACTAAAGGAAGGAGATGGGGTTTGGTATTTTAAACAGGGTGGTCAGCATATGTGTAATGAATAAGGTAAGGGTTAAATAAAAAGCCCAAAAGTGGTAAAAGGTGAGATCCAAGGGGCAACTCACAAGTGGAGTATTCTAGACAAAGGCCTGAGCAAGTACAGAGGTGGAAGTGTTCCTGATGTGTTTCAAGCACACAGAGGAAGCCACTGTGACCACAGCAAAAAACATGCAGGAGGGGGGAAAGTGGATTGAACTCAGACGGGTAAAGGGGGCCTCAGAGGGGTAAAGGGGACTGGGTTGTTGAGTCCTGTGGGTTCTCCAAGTCTTTTTTCTTTGATTGAGACTAGAAGCCAGTGGAGGTTTTATTTTACTATTATCATAATAATAATAGAGAGAGAGAGCACAAGCAGGTAGTGAGGTGGAGGGAGAGGGAGGAGCAGGCTACCGCTGAGCGGCAAGCCCGATGCAGGGCTTGATCCCAGGACCCTGAGGATAATGATTTGAGCTGAAGGCAGACACTTAACTGACTGAGTCATCCAGGTGCCCCTATGGTTATTATTATTATTTTTTTAAATATTTTATTTATTCATGAGAAAGAGAGAGACAGAGACATAGGCAGAAGCAGGCTCCTTATGGGGAGGCAGATGCAGGACTTGATCCTAGGACCCTGGGATCATGCCTTAAGCCAAAGGCAGACGCTCAACCACTAAGCCACCCAGGCGTCCCTATTATTATTATTTTTAAAGATTTTCTTTATTTCAGATTTCACAACTGGAGGGGAGGGAAGGGACAAAAGGAGAAGCAGACTCCCTGCTAGATGGGGAGCCTGAACCAGGGCTCTATTCCAGGACCCTGGGATCATGAACTGAGCTGAAGGCAGATGCTTAACCCAATTAACCACTGAGCCACACAAGTGCCCCACCAGCGGTTTTAATTTAAGTAGGGCAATGACTGGGGTTTTAAAGAATCACTAGGCTGGGCATGTGGCTGGCTCATTTGGAAGAGCATGTGACTCGATCTTGGGGTCGAGAGCTGAAGCCTCATGTTGGGTGTAAGGATGACTCAAATAAATAAAAAACTTAAAAAAAACATTTTTTTTTTTTTTCCAGGATCATTGAGGCCCACTGTGTGGAAGACCACAAGGAGCAGCCAGCAGAGCCAGTGAGACAGTTTACAGTTCAGGCAGCTACAACAGCTGTTACGAGATATGATGGCTTGGAGCAAGGAAGGAGGTGGTGTCATATTCAAAAGCCTTACCCAAGAGTAGGAGCCCTCCTGATGGGGTCCCTCCCCCCCCCCCAACAAGCCATGTTCCTTCCCTCCTATATCCCGTAGGCCACAAACCACAGCTAGGCACATACACGTGTGTAAAGAGTATTTGTTGACTCAGTGAAAGAATTAGTGAATGATCCAAGCCTAGAGCATCATCATCACCTATTATTATTTTTTTTTTTTTAAGATTTTTTTTTTTTAGGGAAAGAGAGCGTGAGCAGGGGGTGGGGCAGAGGGAGAAAATCAGATTCCCAGCTAAAGGCAGAGCCCCAGGCGGGGCTGGATCCCACCACCCTGAGATCCTGAGCTGAGTGCAAATCAAGTCAGAGGCTTAATCAACTGAGCCACCCGGGCGCCCCCACTAACGATAGGCATATAGTCAGCATTCAGTAAATGTTTGCACATAGAGTACAGCACAATTCTGCAAGGCCAGGTGACTAGTCCTCTTTGCAAGGAGGAAGACTGGGGCTCGGACAGGAATGTGTACCCCGGGGTCCCTCTGCACAGCCTAGACTAGAAGCTTCCTTCTAGCCAAGTCCTGGACACTGGGTGGAGAGTGCTTGCTCTCAGGGTGAGTCACGATGACTTCACAGGAGTTTCGCTCAAAGGTTCTCCGCCCTGCGATGAAGAGAAGCCGAAACTTCACGAGGCCAGGAGGTCAGGGGGCCCAAGGAGGTCAGGCGTCCTAAAATCGCCGGGGCCGGGTCCTCCCACCTTCAGGCCACAGAGACGAAGGGCCAGAAGGGCCGCCCGCTCACGGCCGAGGCCCCGCCCCCCGCTCGCCGGCCCGCCCGCGCCTCCAGCGGAAGCCGGAAGCAAAAGCGGTCCCAGCTAGCCCCTGGCTCCGAACTCGGTGGTCTTGGAGGCTCCGCAGGATGGGGGAGAAGATGGCGGAAGAGGAGTGAGTGGGCTTTTCCCGGGCGGCGGAGGCGGCGGGGCTGGGCCCCGGCGGGTGACAGCGAGCGCCTCGGGCCGCCCTCCGGCCCCGAAAGGCGGAGCTGCTTGTGTCGGTTGGCCGGGACTGACCCTGCCGGCGCCAGCGAGGAGGGCGGGAGGGACGGGCCTGGGCCCAGCCCGGCCCCGCAGCCTCCTGGGGGTCGGATCCTGGTGCCGGGACTCGACAGCCCAGGGCAGGCCTCGAAAGGCGCCTGGAGGAAACCGAAACCCAAATTCCGCTTCCCCGGTTTTCGATCTTCTGATGATTAGGGAGAGCTCCGCCGCCTCCTCCAGGAAGTCTCCCACCCCCACCCCCACCCCCGTACTTAGCCAATCGCCTCCTCTTCCACCGTAACGGTCATTTTTCGCATCTGTTTCCTCCACTGAGTTTCATTCATTCGTTAACTGTTGGCCATTTACTCTATTCCAGGCCCTGGGCACATAGTAGTGAAGGAGGCCGACCAGGAGCTGCCCTCAGGTAGTTTCCATTCTAGTGGGGAAAAGACCGCACGCAGGCGAGGTGGTGTCAGAGCTCTAAAAGGAAATGGCAGTGTTAGGATGGGGGAGTCCCCTTAGCAGAAAGTGACGTGCCTGTCGAAACTTTGATGATGAGAAGGAGGGTTGGGAGAGGGAACAGGCAAGTGCAAAAGGCTAGAAGCAAGAAAGAGCTTCATGTGTTTGAGGAGCAGAAAGACAGGCAGGATGGCTGGAACAGAAAGAGTGAGGGGGGCTAGGTGTACAAGATGAGGCAGGGATGGGGGCAAGGGGTCCCGTGTCCTCCAGGTACTTACCCGCCAGGACCACTCTTTAGCCCGTCTCTGTATCCGCCGGGCACAACCTGTTTCATGCTATATAGATGCCCTACCTGTATGAGCCGGTTTGTAAAAACAGTAGCAAGGAACCCCCCGTGGTTGAATTCAGACTCCCTCACCTGACATCTTTGCAGATGTGTCTCGGCTGGCTGGGTGGTCCTTTCATTTCCTACTTGCTCAGCACATGCACCATTGACAAGACACCAACCTGGGCATCCGCAGCATAAAGCAGTGGCCCTGTGATTACACGATTGGTCTCAAACCTGATTCTGCCACCGGTTAATTGAGATACTGGGCAGGTTACACAACCCCTCTGAGCTTCAGTTATTCATGGGTGAAAAAGTGAAAGGAATAGTGCCCACCTCAGGCCTGGTGGGCCCATTAAATGAGAGGTTGTAGGTGACCTTGTTCCTGGAGTGAAGCATTGACTCAATAAACATGAGCTGTTATGATCACAGTTGCAATGGTTATTATATGAATATTGCCCTAGTTTACAACAGTCCCACCCCAAAGTGAGGAGTGTGCACTGGGAGGAACATAAGAGGTGGGGTGGGTGCAGTATTACAGAGGAGGTTACATTTGAGCCTTTAGAAATCTGAGAAGGATTCTGTAAAGCGGGGTGGGGTGTTCCGACCAGAATCAACAATTGGGTAAATTTGGGTGGCTTCTTCAACCTGCTGCTATAATTCAAGGAAAAGAAAGTAAATAGGAGAAATAACGGCGCCAAGTAAATAGCGCTGGATCCTGGAATGTGATGAGACTTCAGTTTGTCTCCATTTAAATCCCTCATTAAATGCCAAAGAGCAGGCAGTGTTTTGTGTCTACATGGGCCCTGGCTCCCCCTTGTTGCTGTTCTCTGAGTGGCTGTGTTCAGAGCACCTGAAGACCCTGGTACTCTCCTGCTGTGGCAGGCAAGAATTCTCTGAATCAGTGTCTCTCTTAGGCCTGCCTGGTGGTTGTAAGAGTTGTGAATCCCGTCATCCTCTGTGCCAGGTTCTCCTTCTGTTTGTGTATATGTGTTGACACTTGGGGCCCTTTTCCCTTTAACTAATCCTGCTGCTTTTTGTGTCCAACAGGTTTCCTAACACAACTCACGAAGGTTTCAATGTCACCCTCCACACCACCCTGGTTGTCACTACGAAACTGGTGCTCCCGACCCCTGCCAAGCCCATTCTCCCTGTGCAAACAGGGGAGCAGGCTCAGCAGGAGGAACAGTCAAGCGGCATGACCATCTTCTTCAGCCTCCTCGTCCTAGGTGAATGTGGAGACACCCTCATCTGCCATCTTGAGTGTCTGTGTGTGTTATCTAGAAGGTCAACCCTGTCTAAGCCACCATTTACTTAATATCAAGCCTTCCTTCCATTTGGTTTGACATCAGACACTGAGGGACAATGATAAGTTAGTTCATAACATCACAACAGCGTGCTCCTTTTTCTTTCTAAATCATCGAGCTTAGCAATTCTGAAGAGCTCTTTATATAGTAGTATCTTAGATGTCATTTGGAAGAAGGGATTTTTGACCCGGAAAGAACCTTGAACTTCTTCTAGCTTAGTGGATTTCAAACCCTGCTCATGAGTGTGTGTGCATGTGTGTGCGCGCACGTGCACGTGTGTGTGTGTGTGTGTGTAGGTGGTGGTAGTAGTAGCAGGAGGTGGGCTAAGTCAAATGGGAGAGCATCTGACTTTCTGACCAGAGCAGCATTTGGTCTCCTATCTATTAGGCTTCCATGTAAATTTTGCTTAATTAAAGGTTTTGTTGCTGAGTAAAAAATCCAACACCCCTTTCCTTACCCTTTATCTCCCATCAACCATAGTATGATTTTTTCCCATATCTGTATACCACCTACGCTGTTGTTTACTTATGTAATATTTTTCTTTGAACAGATTCACTCTCAAACTTAAAAGTCTCGTTCTGTTCATCCTCCTCCAGTAACGGGTGAGAAAATTTAAGCCCAGAGAGATTAAGCAATTGACATGCCTCGTTTCTGGGGAGACTAGAGATTAACATTTGGGTTGCCAGACATCAGTTGAGAAGTTTTGGTAAAAGGCAATACATTAGATGCCTCCTCGAGACTGTAGACAGCTGTCTTAGACAAGAAAAGCCAGTTGAAACTGGACAACCACTTTGGACTAGCTAAGGAAGAAATAGCTTGAAACTTGGCCCAAATCCAAACTCTTCCTGGAAGAGTGAAGTTGGCATATTTACATTTTGTTTTTCTTTAATGATACTGAGCCATATTTTGAATTAAATTAGGTCTCTTCAGAGGACTAGGAAGTACAACTGGATTAAAAGGTGCAGAGCATTTCACTGATGTCATTGAGGACTTTTTTTGAAGAAAACTAGAACTTATTTCATATTTATATTTGGATTCTGCTAATGGTCAAATAATTTTAATAAACCAATCACTTGATTTAAAGTCCCAGGACTCAGCCTTATCTCTCACAGATTCTAAAAAACCTTTAAATTGGGGGCACCTACATGGCTCAATTGATTGAGCATCCAACTCTTGGTCTCAGGTCTTGTGCTCACGGTTGTGAGTTTCAAGCCCACGCTGGGTGAAGAGCCTACTTTAAAAAAAAAGACACACACACACGACTTTTAAGTGGAATACTGAAAAAGTACACAAACCACAAGCATGAAGTCTCCCATACGGACCTGATATGCTCAAGTAATTGTGTACCTGGTGAAGGTAGTTGAATTCTGCATCTAGGGGATTCCTTCAACAATCAAGGACTCTTCTTTTTTTTCCTTTTTCCTCTGTGATAGTAGTTGAATATAAAGAAAAGCAGTTTTGTTATCTTTTTTTGTTTTGTTTTTTTTTTTTAGCAGTTCTTTTCTTGATCAAGAAGTCTTTAGTACCTGAATCCTTAATCCTGAAGGACGAGTATTATTAGCCTCTGTACATTGTTGTCAGTTTGGTATGGTAGGATAGCATACAAGGCGGGCCTGGATGCAAACTTTTGTTTTGTAGTGACTTTGTTTTCACGGGAAGATAAAAAGTGGTAAGTCAGACTTTCAAGGTGATTTTCAGGGTGTGGAGCAATGAAGGTTAGTTTCTGACAGAAACCACGAAACAGGTTGTTAGTACTTTTTAATCCTGGCAAAACCCTGTGCAGTGGTAACACATCTTTGGGGCTGGAAAGGTCTGAACTGTATTTATGAGTGCTGTGTATTTTACTTGGATTGTCATTTCAAACAGATCATAAACCTAGACTCTAGAGTCACACTAGCATCAGATGGGTTTTGTTTTCACCTCGTCAGACTGTTGGCAGTCTGAATTGGTATCTCCACTTTTTACATGTAAGTCAGTATGTGTTAGCAGAATGGAATGCTTTCTTTTTCAATAAATTTGAAGGCATTTTTGCTTTTTTCCTGTGTGTTATCAACAGAATATTATATATCTCATATGTTAGATGTCCAGACAATATATATCTGATAAAGTATAAAAAAGTTTACAGCTAATGGATATCTTCTAACTCACTAAATACATGAACTGCAGTGAATTGAAACTACTAGTCATAGTTTATTCTAAATTTCAGGAACTCCCAACCTGGAACACATTTAACCACTTTTGTTTATTATTTTTTAGAGATTATTTATTTACTTGAGAGAAGGAGAGTGCATAAGCACAAGTGGCGAGAGGGGCAGAGGGAGAGGGGGAAGCAGACGCCCCACTGCACATCTTTTAGGAAAATACTATTTTCTTTTATATGTATATATATTTTATTTATTTGACAGAGACAGAGCACAAACGGGGAGCAGTAGGCAGAAGGGGAGGGAGAAGCAGGCTCTCTGCTCAGCGTAACTACAGCCCAAGACCTATGAGATCAAGACCTGAGCTAAAGGCAGACACTTAACCTACTGAGCCACTGGGATGCCCCTTTTTACTATTTTAGTCAAGTCAAATGAAAGTGTAATTTATGTCTTATAAGCTTGTCAGAGGATTACAGTGTGTGCTCCCCTTTTTTTGAGGAAGGATGATAAAACTCTGGTTACTCTAGTTACTTTTGACTTTAGAAGCTTGAAATCATTTGACTTACACTTAACCCTTGCTGATCTTTGAGTCTGAAGAAACAATGGTGAGTCATTTTTATTGAGTTAACAATTAGCATTGTATGATACATTTTATGGGCCATTAAGTTTAATGGAGTTATTAAAATTGATATACCTATGTTTTAATATAGTTTCCATAATTATTACTTTGGGCATGAACATTTAGAAGCATATTAACTTGTGGTATCCCTGTCCTCCATACCGCATGGAAGCTTTTGTCTTTTCTTGTTTTTTTCTCAAATATCCTTGAAAACGTGTACTTGTATGTGTATATGCAAATATACGTTCATAAGCACATTCACATATACAGGTACATAGAGCTTAGATAGCTTGGATTTTGTTTGTTTTAATATAAGTAAGATCCTATAACTTGCTTTTTCATCTTGCAGAATGTCTTGGAGGTCTTTTTATGTTACTGTTTTTTGTATCTACTTGATGTTTTTTTTCTTTTAAAGAATGTATATGTGTTAAACATAAAATATATACCATTTTAACCATTTTACAGTGTACGATTCAGTGGCATTTAGTACACTTACAATGTTGTGCAACCACCACCACTATCTAGTTCCAGAATGTTCTCATCACCCTAAAGGGAAACCCAGTACCCATTAAAAGCAGTCATTCCCCATTTTCCCCACCCCCAGTCTCTAGTAAACACTATTTTGCTTTCTGTCCCTAGGAATTTGCCTACTCAGAATATTTCAGGCAAATAGAATCATACAATATGTGGCCTTTTATATCTGTTTTTTTTCAGTCAGCATTGTATCTTCAAGGTTGATAGCATGTGTTAGAAGTGCATTCATTGTTATGGGTGAATAATAATCTCTTGTGTAGATAAACCACATTATGTTTATCCATTCATCAATTGATGGATGTTTGGGTTATTTCTACATTTTGGCTGTTGTGAATAGTGCTGCTGTCGACATTTGTATACAGGTTTTTGTGTAGACATATATTTATTTCTCTTGGATACATACTCAGGAGTGGAGCTGCTGGGTTAAATGGTTATTCTATGTATAGCTTTCTCAGGAATTTCCAAACTCTGTACCATGTTATATTTCCACAAGCAGTGGCCTAGTGTTCCAGGATCTCTACTTCCTTGCCAATCCTTGTTATTTTTTACTTTTTAAAAATTTTTTAAAGATTTTTTTATTTATTTAATCATGGGAGACAGACAGAGAGAGAGAGAGAGAGAGAGGCAGAGGCACAGCAGAGGGAGAGGCAGGCTCCATACCTCTTGGGTCTCCAGGGTCACACCCTGGGCTGAAGGCAGCGCTAAACCACTGAGCCACCCAGGCTGCCCCTAACCCTTGTTATTTTTGATTGTGTTTTGTTTTGTTTTTTAATGATGGCCATCTTAGTTGGTGTAAAGTTGTAGCTCATGGTCTTGATTTGCATTTTTCTAATGACCAGTGACATTGAGCATCTTTTCATGTGCTTATTGGCCATTTGTATCTTCAAAGAGATGGCTATTCTGGTTCTTGGCCCATTTCTTAAATTGTATTGTTTGTCTTTTTGTTGTTGAGTTGTAAGAGTTCTTTATGTATTCTGGTTACTAGACCCTTATCAGATAAATGATTTACATATATTCTCATCCATTCTGTGGGTCTTTTCATACTTCATTCTTTTAAGTGGCTGAGGACCATTACCTGGCATTCATGAACCTCATATTTAGTTATCTCTGTTAGAGATAGGTTTTTCCCCTTTGCTTTTTATTTTTATTTTTTATTTTTTTTTTAGAGAGAGACAGAGGGGAAGTGCAGAAGGAGAGGGAGAGAGATGCAGGGCTTGATCTCATGACCCTGAGAGTTGAGGGTCCTACTAAACCACCAAGGCAAAAAAAAAAAAAAAAAAAAAAAACAACACCAAGGCACCCTTCCCCTTTGCTCTTAAAGGTACAAATTGATGTTTGATTTATTACAATAAGCTTTTTTTATTTTATTTTTTTAAGATTTTATTTATTCATGAGAGACAGAGAGAGACAGAGACACAGGCAGAGGGAGAAGCAGGCTCCATGCAGGGAGCCCCACGTGGGACTTGATTCCGGGTCTCTAGGATCATGTCCCGGGCTGAAGGCGGTGCTAAACCTCTAAGCCACCAGGGCTGCCCACAATAAGCTTTTTAAATTAATTTTTTCATCTAGCATGGTGCAAAAAAAGAACAGAAACTGAATGAACTCCCTAGATCTATATTCGGTCTACTTATGTGCCTGCCTTTTTAGACAATAGGCCTGCTCACTGGTCACATGTTGTGCTTATGCCTTAGAACATTTTTTTCTTGCTCTTACTATTTAATGTAGGATTTTTCTAAGTTAAATATTTATAATAAAATAACACCACAGATTGATAGCTTAAAGCACAGAATGAAAGGAGGACAAAATTTCTCTATGTACAACTGTTTCCTTTTTCTAGCCACCTGGTGGTTTTTGGTGGGCCTAAAGATATCTGGTTTGTCAGTGCAGGCTCTGAGGGTGGCCACTTAACCGCCCTGCAGATTGTTTAAACGTTTCCTTTTATAAAAAAAGCAACAATTATTTTTAGTGCTGTTAAGATAATACTGTGATTAATGAGATGGTATACCACCTAGGTGCATAATAAAAGAAGGAGACATGCACATTTGGATTTGGACCATGAAATTACATTTAGGAATTATTTATGTGAAGGTATGCTTTGGGTGGGGGGTGTCCAGAAATGCTTCTTTCAAACAGGGTTTTGTTTTGTTTTAAGATTTTTTATTTATTTATTTTATTTATTTATTTATTATTAAGACAGAAAGAGAGAGCAGTTAGTGAGAGAGAACACGAGTTGGCGGGGAGGGGCAAAGGGAGAGGGAGAAGCAGACTCCCTATTGAACAGGGAGCCCAATGCAGGGCTCAATCCTAGGACCCTAAGATCATGACCCAAGCCAAAGGCATATGCTTAACTGACCCAGCCACCCAGGCTCCCCTCTTTCAAACAGTTTCACATCCTTTTGTTTCCTTTCTTTTCTTTCATGACAACACCTCCATGAGAAAAGTCAGACATTATTCTTATTTTGGTGACTGAGGAACAAAGGCAGTTGAGTGGGAGGTGGTGGGTGCCTCTGGTTAAGAGCACAGGGTTGGCATTGGGCTCAATCCTGCAGTACCTATGAATGACATGACCTCTTGAAGCCTCTGTTTTTACATCTATAATCAAAGGATATTATGATAATAATAGTTAAGAGGGATGTTGGAGGCCAAATGAGACAGTGTTTGGGAAGTGCTCAGTGTAGCGCCTGGCTCATGCGGAGCCCTCAACCAGTGGGAGCCCTGGTCCCCCAGCCAAGAAGCAGGCACCCCATCTTTTGCTCTTGCTGTTCTCATCATCAGCTCAAAGTACTTACTTTGTCCTCTTTATACAACATTCTCACTTCCTTCTGTATTCAAAGAGAACCAACCACATGGTAGCAAAATACTTTGTGTCAACATGTTATGTTGCAGTTATTTTTACATAAAAGTGATTGATTTCATTGACTTCCTTCTCACCATTCAAGTTTTCTAGTTGATTACTTCAAAAAAGTTGAAGACCATTTCTTAGAATCAGAGAGATTTGAAGAAATGATTGTAGAAGGCTTAACAGGCTAGAAAAACTGAAGATATCTGTTGCTCTTTCAGTGACCACTGGAAAACAAAGTAGTCCAGGCATATGAAGAAATATGGAGACAATGCTATAAACACTGTGAATCTGTTTCCAGGTTAAGAAATAAGAGATTGAAAATACAACTGCAGTTTGTGTCACTGTCCCTTGTACATTTTCCTGGCAGCACCCCCCAGAAGTAACCATGGCTTTGAACTTAAAATTGTGCTGTTTTAACAATGTCTTATTTTTTCCCCGCAGCTATCTGCATCATATTGGTGCATTTACTGATCCGATACAGATTACATTTCTTGCCAGAGAGCGTTGCTGTTGTTTCTTTAGGTAAGTGCTTATCAGTGATCCTATAAGAAAAGCAGTAACAATACCATTTTTTGAGTGCCTCCCTAGTGCCAGGAACCACATGAGATATGATATATTCCTGATTTCATTTAAATCCTCACTGCCATCTGTCATGAGGGTATTATGATCCCATTTTACAGATGAGGACACTATAGCTCAGAGAGGGGTGATGACCTCCTAAAAGTCACATAGAAAACCCCCCCCCCCATATTACTCAAAGGCCTTTCTGCTTCTAGAACTACCTTTGGGGCACATTGACTGTGTTACTAGGCTGTGCAGACCTGCAACTCAACTAAGGCAAGCAATTGATGCTTAATTCTTAGGGTCATTGAATTTTACAACCTGAAGGGACTCTCACTTTATGGTTTAGGAAGGAGAAGTGGCTCACTTCCATGTCAGTCAGATCTAAAGTCTTCTGGAGCATTCCATTCTACCTCACTTACATTTCTCTCTTGTTTCCTGCAGCAATTAATTGTTAAGATAATTAGCCTCTGTATGTCAACTGTCCTTCAATAATAAATATTAAAAGAAAAAAGATAATTAGCCTCTAGAGGCTAATTTAGTATCTACCGATACTAAATCGGTATCATAATAGATACAAGCTTACATGAAAGTTAATTGAAATGGTTAATGAAAGTGCAGGGACCTTACTTTTCAGTAAGTATTAAAATCAAGATGAAAATGTGGGTGGGGGTACTTAAGGCATAGTATATAAGTTTTCACTAAGGTCAGCTAAGACATTCATCAGTTTGTGATATTGTAGTTACTCTTACTAGTTTCCACTTGCCTACTAATGATATTTAATTTTTCCTTATCTCCACTGATGCTCTACTTAATTTTCTTTGCCTTGTGAGTCTTATTTAGCATATTTAGTAATAATTTTACAGTACAGCGATGGTTTAGGTTAGCTTTGGAGATGGAACATTCAGACTTTGATTCACCTTCTTTTGTCACCATCTGCATTCCTACTACCCTGGTTCAGCTCCTCCTGTGTTTCCCCTGGGCCTCATGTTTCTAAGTGCCAGGTTCTTGCCCATGATCTTTTGCATTGCCCCCTCACATAAGCCTCATAACTCCCTAGTGATGCCATATCTTAAGGAAGAGACACCACTGGGTAGTACTGATCTTCAGTAAATAATTGAAAAACAATTTTACTCGAATTCCTGTTCTCTATTTAGCAGGCTCTTGAGCTGCACATCCTGGCAGATTCAAACAACCTTCACTAACAAGATAGTTTTCGAGCTCTAAGAATGGGATGATCATTTATTAACATCCTTTTCCTGCTATCAGGAACATTGAATATAACCTATACAACTAATAACCTATTCAGGGACATTCAGTAAAGACTTAAAACATGACTCCAAGGAGTGTACAGTTTTGTGGTCAGTTTTCATAGTTTCTCAGAATAAGAACTATAGTTGGTATGCATTTAGGTATTATGCACATGGAAACGATGGTTCTTATAATTTGGTTTGGAATGTCATGTTCTTCACTCTTTGAATGTTTGGGTAAGTGCAGGTCAGCGAACACCAATGCTTGTATTAGGAGTTACAGCAGACATTGTTGGTTGCCTACCCAAGAGCCATGTCCCCCTTCTTCCTTGAAAATAGAACTCTAATTTTGATCAGGTATCTTGCCACAGTGCACTGAAGAAAGATAGGCCCATCCAGGTCAAGACTGGTCTTTATGCCATCATGATAATTCCATTCCCCTTTACCATTGATTGGTTGTACAGGGTGAAGGCAGCGAGGCAGTGGGAAACCCTGTTTTGGCCTGTGAGACCACAGTGAAGTGCTGAGGTAGAGTGTACTTTATCCTCTCCGCTAAGAAAATTTCCCTACCTCTGATGCTGTCATGTGAGGATATAATGCCTGGAGCACTGGTAGATGTCTTGTAATCACTGTGGCTCAAAGACAAAATCCAGAATCCTAAGGATTGCCAAGGGGACAGATGGGAAACCTGGATTCTTGACTGCAGTGTTGTTTTTGTTGAATTGATAGTTCTAGAGCTGCCTGTTATATGAAATAACAAACATCTGTGGCTTAAGCCATTTTTATGTGGGTGTCCTTTTACTTGCAGCTAAAAGCATCTTAACTGATACAGGACTCTTCCTATTTAAGGGACAATATTAATTGAAATTGATTCAAAGAAAAAAAATTGGTGGGGGTGGAGTTGCATACACAGTGGCCCCTGGAACAGAAAACCTACAGGTAGCACTAGCTTCAGACTTAGCTGGATCAAGTCTCTTGGACTGTTTTTCTTCATTTTTCAACAGTGCTTCCTTCCCTTTGTTTTGGCTTCACTCTCAGGCAGGCTCTCTCCTGAACCCTAGCTTCAGGCCTGCTCTCCTTACCATAGCAATCACAGTGGGAAAAGTAGCCTCCTCTTCTCCCTCTTTCCACCAGAAGTTGTAGGATGAACTCTGACCTCATAGCCTCCCTAGCCTGGACAGGATGGAATGGTGTTGGGGATTGGCCAAGGCTCTCTATCCACAGGGTTTCTTTCTTCACTGATAGAGCAGAAATAACGTAGCATGTACAGCTAGGTCATGGGAAGGTTGATGGGAAGTAAGTCTTGCTTTCAAAACTTCCGGTAGCTAACTCAGGTGATTGGAACGCTGAGAACGGTTCCAGGGAGAGTGCTGGGGTCCAGAAAATATTTTTTATTATGTTAGAGGACGTTTGGTTAGAACTTAGAAATGCTGACAAAGCTATCAAAATAGTTCTGTATTTCATAAAACCATGTGAATTGAAGGAAAACTTTTTTTCTCTTATTAGAGCAAAGTGTAACAAAATATTGAGATATCCCCCATTTCAATAATTTTCAAGTTTTGTGCCAAAAAGAATCTGGATGAAGCTGCCAGAGAAAAAAGTTTTCTTTCTTTCAGGGATAAACTCTCCCAGCCTACCTCTTCTAACCCAGAGTTGCTTTTCAGTTTGCAGTCATGTAGAGACATGATTAGCCTTTGATGTTAAACATTCAGAGTTCCTGGGGCACCTGGATGGGTAAGTGGTTGAGCGTCTGTCTATCTTTGGCTCAGGTTGTGATCCTGGGGTCCTAGGGTCCTGGGATCAAGTCCCAAATCAGGTTCCCCACAGGAACCTGCTTCTCCCTCTGCCTAAGTCTCTGCCTCTCTCTTTGTGTCTCTCATGAATAAATAAATAAAATCTTAAAAAAAAAAAAAAGTTGGTATAAAAAAGGACTATCTGCCTTTAAAAGCACATTTTCCCCTTCTATTTTATTGTATTTTCAGATGAATCTCCAGACTTTTCTCTCTTTTTTTTTAAAGATTTTATTTATTTCAGAGAGAAGAGAACATGAGCATGGTGTGGGGCAGAGACAGAAGCAGACCCCCTGCTAAGCATGGATTTTTTTTTTTTTTTTTCGGCCAACATGATCAGGACCCTAGACTCATGACCTGAGCCAAAGGCAGACACTTAACCGACTGAGCCATCCAGGCATCCCAACTTTTCTCATTCTTTATAAAAAAGTATCAACATGAAATTCTAAAGATATTTCCTTGACCCTTCTTCAAAGCTTTTGGATACTTTCTATACTTAGGGAATTCTGTAGCGTAGGCCTTTAAACCCCCCCCCCCCCCTTTTTTTTTCTGCACAAAGAACTATACAGAAAAAGAAAAATCCTTTTCATTGATAACTTCAGCTATTTTTATTATTAGGCTTCGTTCTCTTCCAAACCATTTGTAGGCATATATGTGGAGATTAGATGACCTTACTTGGTTTGAGTTTTTATCATTTTTGTGTTCTTTCCTTTTTACCACCCTTTCCATATTAAGATATGTGAACATATTAAGTTCACATATTTACTTTTATTGGTGCTGATTGGCTATTTTGGGCTGAATTTATAATGAATAAAAATGAAATAATTGTACTGCTTACTATCTGCTAGTGCTTACAATCTTTCCAGTAGCAAAACAGGAGATTCCCACCCCCCCCCAACATATTTTTAGAGGAAAAGTCGGAAGGGGTCAGATACAGACTGAAAATTTGCCCCATCCAAATGCCAATACGCTGATAATTAGGAAACCCAGATTTGATGGAATCATTGACTAGGAAACACCGAAGTGCTCCCTTGTCATCACCTTTTTAACTGTGTGCCTTTAGTTTTATTAACTCATTCTTGTTTTAACTATAAGATTTTAGATTTCTTTATCGAGTGCTCCTTTAATTGAGTAGAAAGGAATGAAAAATCACTCAGTCCCTGAGTTATTGACTAAAAGTAATTCAGGAAAAAGCAGATGTAGTAATGATATTCTAATTGTATTTAAGTTCTTAAAAAAAAAAAAAAGTTTTTTTAAGACAAAGGGAGATTCCTAGCTGTAACAATTTCTGTTCCTTTTTAGACTATTAAAGTTTAACCAGTGCTGACGCAGCTTACAGCGGCTCACAGGGAACTCTCACTGAATCTGCAGTGCCATGATTTTCATTAGAGAAGAAACAGGCATTCATTTGCTGGTGTTAGAGTAGTGGTCTTAGAGGCAGAGGCCAAAATTGGTTGTCAAATTGACAAAATGGTCACATTAAGCTCAGGATTTTCAGGGCTGTTGCATTCCAAGGAAGAGTGCTAGCACAGATTTTTATTAGTTCCTGGATGTATGGGTCAGAAGTGATGAGGTCCTCTTGGAACTCCTGTTGTTCTTTTACTGCTGTGAACTAAATGTGTGCTTGGTCTGGAATAACTCCCTTTTTTTTCCTGGAGTCTTGTTTGGACTTTCCTAGTTTTATGGTCTCCTTCTCTTAGTGGAACATTTTATCATCCGTATGTTGTATTTTATACTTCAATCTTCCAGTTACGCCAGAGTAGGGAGATAAGCTCAAATTTAGAATAAGAAAGATTGTTAAGTAATTGTATTCTGAAAGTTGCTATATTTGGCTGATTTCTTGAATTTCCTCCTTCACCACCTAAATGTTCTCCTTTTTGGTGGAAAAAGGAATAATGTTCCTCTGAAAATGTGAGCTACTTTAAAAACAAAACATATAAAACAGGCTTTCCCCAGAAAACAAACAGCCCTGAAGTATGGATTCTAATCCAAACTGGTAGGACTTCTTTTAGAGTATCTTTGAATAGAATAGGTGGCAAAATCAAGGATTGGATTTTCAAAATTACCTTATGATAATATAACTTGGTTCTGTAATTACAGCTGACAAAATGTGCTAAAAACATTTTCAAAAAATCATTTGGCTAAAAGAGTATAATATAAGTAACTATATTTCTTTTGCCTCATATAGTAGCAGACCTGTCTCCTCATGATGATCAGGGTCAATTATCCCTGCCAATATGGTTGCCTGTTTCTAGGCATGCTGGTCTATTGGCTCAAGGAGCCCAAAGGGACCAGGCAGCTGCCATTGTAACTCTTACAATGTGAACCCTGGTGGAAATGTTACCTTCTGGGAGCCAGGACCTTTCAACCCCCTGAGCCTAAAGTTTCAGGCTAAGGAAGCAGAAATTCCCCAAATAGGACTGTCCATTCCCAAGTGAGTCCCTGAGAGTGATGTTGAGTGGGGCCACTCCTACTTTACCCACTGTGTGCTATACCCATGCTTATCCTTGGGGATATACCACCCTAAAATGGCCCTTGGTTTGAGGAGTAAATTGCAATCTGGGGGAGAGCTCCGTTCTTCACAGGATGTCATCTCCAAGCTGGTGCCTCAGCTTCTTTAAGAGACCCTGTTACAGGGGATCCCTGGGTGGCTCAGCGGTTTAGTGCCTGCCTTCAGTTCAGGGCGTGATCCTGGAGTCTCAGGATCTGGTCCCACATCGGGCTCTCTGCATGGAGCCTGCTTCTCCTTTTGCCAGTGTCTCTGCCTCTGTGTGTGTGTGTGTGTGTGTGTGTGTGTGTCTGTGTGTGTCTGTGTCTCTCATGAATAAATAAATAAAAATTAAAAAAAAAAAAAGACCTGGTTACAGCTCTGGCTGGCTGGCAGCTTCTGGATGGAGTGTTACATGGTATATGACTATTATGGAGTCCATGGTCACATGCCTACTGCTGCATCTTTTTTTCCCATAAAGTGAATCTCTTGGTTTACCCATTGTTATGCAGTATCCCACTTCGGTGGCTTGGACATTTGTGGACCATTGGACAATGGCACTAGCCAAAGGACATCCAGCCAGCATGCATCCAGTCTCAGTCAGTATGAACTACCACCCCTTCCAGGGTGGAAGAGGTCTGAGGTAATCGAGCTGCCATCATGTAGCTAGCTGGTCTTCACAAGGGATGGAACCACATCAGGGGATAGGTGCTGGTCTATGTGGCTGTCCAGCCATCCATCCAGCAATGGTAGTAGCTGGAGCAGCCATAGTGAGGAGGAGTTCGTGCTGTTGAGCCCCTGCACAGCTCCCATTGTAGTGTCTGTGATCATGAACCCATTGCATAAACACTGAAGTGACTGAGGTGAGAGGCTGGCTGAATCTTCCATGAACCAAGCTTGAGTGCTTTTTCCTCTGTCAGCTGGTCATGAAGAACTCCCATCAAGAAGTAAGCACTGAGAGAGAGATGTTGACGTAACAGCTGTGGAGGACACAGAGGCCTGTGGTGCCTGTTCACGCACCTGTGCTCACGCCCTGTAGACCTGCACAAGCCTCAGTGTGTAATGTTACACTTTCATCTTTCAACACATTGCTGCTCAGCCCACCCAGCCCCCAAACTGAGTAGTTATGGCAACCTACTTCTAAAGGACAGTTCTGAGCACATGAGCATCTGATGTCCCATGTCTAGATACTCTGTCTGTACCAGGGCCCCATAGCATGCCAAGAGCATTTTGCGTTTTCTCCTCAGGTGGTTTTCAAATTGCTGCAAATGGCAGGACCTTGCTTCAGAACCCTAGGGAACTATGCTGAGCAGCCCTCCTATTGCGACTTGCCTGAGATGTCACACACCATACCTTTCTACCATAGATCATTCTAGTACCATACCATAGATGGTATGGCAAAAGCAGCGGAGCTGCTTGAACTGCAGCTGGACCTGCTGCAGGGCCTCTCTTCTGCCCCCCCTCCCAAAAAAAACTGTCAGCCTCCCACAAACCAGTAAATGATTGAAGTAGTTTTCTCCAAACCTGGAGGAGGCCTACCAGGCATTGCACTGCTTTCTTAGTGGTGGGAGGTGGAAGGTATAAATCTTGTCCTTTACTTGGAGACAATGTCCTGTCATGCTCCAGACCACTTGACCCCTAACAGCTTGCCAGATGGGCAGGCTCCTGAAACTTTCTATCCTCTGAAGCCTGTGTGTCTTACCAAGACATCTACTTGCCACTTCTTGCTTATTGTATCAGGTTAACGTGATGTCCACAGTCTAGTGGATCAGCATGTTGTCCTGGGGTACATATGGTCTGGGTCCTTTGGGACTAGGTTATGACAAAGCAGGAGTTAACATAAGGCGCTCGACTTATCTGGGGCTCGTCTGTAATCGTGAAATAGCCTGCAGAACTCTGTATTCCAGCAGGGAGGTTGGAGCACTTCTGCCACCAGACAGTCTCCAAGAATCTGTGGGCTGAAGGTGCTTGTGTGCATCTCCCCTGGGTAACTCCCCCAGGTCACAAAGTCCCACTTCTTCCTTAGCAGGCCTGGCAGGAGAAGGCATGGATGTTCCTTCTCGAGTGCAGCTTTCTTGGGAGATCTGCCACTCTTGCACTTAAGTCCCAGGCCTGATCTTTAGCTCTAGAAACCCTCCAGCTGCAGGAGATGAGGGTCTGCTTACATGTTGCCAGGGAAGCCCTCTGACGCTCACCCTTTGCTTTTAAGTTGTGATTGTCTAAGCCTATCATTTTCTCTCTTCAAAAGATCAGTGGCCTTCCGCAGCCACCACACAACTCCACTGCTCTTATGTTCCCCACACCTCTCCAACACCACAGGCACTGCCTGAGCCACTGCTTCCCACCCAGTGTCTGACCCAGTCCACCACAAGGGAGCCCTAGCAGTGGTACTGCTGCCCCTGGGAGTAACCATCGGGATTGACCACCGTGCTGGGGTCCTCATGGCCAGCTGGCTGCTGAGCTATCCAACTCCAGAGTACAGCACCTTTCAAATTTACCTCCTAGAGCCACTCCGCTCCTGAAACCAGTTGTCTTAAGTTGGCTGCCTGAAAGCAGAGTCTGAGACAGGGCTGGGGACATGTAATTTATGGAGGGGTGCTCGAACAAATCTGCAAGAAAGGAAGTAAACCAGACTTCAGGAGGAGAAAGAGCCAAACACCAGGCCGGATCTCAGCTTCAGTCTGGCCTTAGCCTCATCAGGAAGGCCCAGGGACTAGAACCCACACCATGGTTGTCCCTCTTTAAAGAGAGGGAGTTGGACTCCCACCACCCTGTCAGTCATTGTCTATGAATTGGTGTGGGGTGGGTGTAACCTCCTGAGAAGGTGCCTCTTGGCAGCTGAGGGCATTTTTCCAGAGTAGGGGACAGCTGCGAGCACTTAGCAGCCAGCATTCTCAGCGGCTCCCACAGATGGGCCCAGTGGAAAGAGAATTAAAAATGCCTGTACCCTTGACCCAGCAATCCCTCTTTCAGGGGTTTGTGCTCTGGATGCCCCAACCCATGGGGAATCATGTATTTACTCAGATAGCAAAATCCTGAGAAAAAGCCCAGGGTCTCAAGTTTTCACAGAATATTCTTTTGTAGCTTTTAAATTTTGTATCACGTACATCTGTTACATAATTAAATAAAGATGTAATAATTCATTCTTAATTCTGGACCTGCTATTTACTAGATAAGTGGTGCTGGGCCTTAGCCTTAGTTTCCTTATCTATAAAATGCAGGTGACAGTGTCTTCACTTCCTGGAATTGCAGATACTGAGCAGGGTAATGCATAGAATTCACTTAGTATAATGCCGACTTGCTAAGTAATCAATGACTATTAGCTGCTGCTCTTAATATTATCTATATTATTATGGTTTATCGCCTTGCAGGGTAGTTGTGAGAATGAACTAAAATAATGTGTATCTTATACATCAGCACAGTGTCTGGATGTAAAGTGTGTGTGTGTGTCTCTTTTTAACATAGGGCAAATAAATATATATATGTACATATATATCTACTCTTTAAGGGAATTAAGATCATGTTCTACATTCTGTTTTGCAACCTGATTATCATCCTTAAGATATCTTAAGCATTTTTCCTGTAACATTGTTAGGAACATTGCACAGTGATGGTGGTAGGGCAGAGCACCCTGGGAGAGAGGTGAGGGTTCATAGGCTATAACAGCTATGCAGACAGGCTGGGGCAGTATAGTCTGCCTCTGTCTTAGCATCATGAAGTGTTAGGATGTCCAGTGTCCCTTGCTGGCCCTGAGCCATCACACAGGTTACTTCAACACTCTGAGCCTACCTGAAACATTCTCTTGAGGATTAGAAATAATTTAAAGTGACAAATCGTAGGAGAAGGGGCTCAACAAATAATTATGAATTGTTCCCAATGTTTTTAGTTAATACAGTGATGTCCATAATGAGATATGTGCATCAGAATCTATTGGGGGCAGAAGAAAATGTAAGAACTTGAGTTTCTGTTTTATTTTATTTTATTTATTTTTTAAAAAGATTTTATTTATTCATGAGAGACACAGAGAGAGAGAGAGGCAGAGACATAGGCAGAGGGAGAAGCAGGCTCCCCATTGGTAGCCTGATGCAGGACTTGATCCCACAACCCCAGATCACGACCTGAGCCAAAGGCAGATGCTCAACCACTGAGCCACCCAGACGTCCCTTGAGTTTCTATTTAATTTCATTCTTTTACAATCTGTTTTGTGTGTACACTTTCAAATATATTAATATAGTAGCAGTGCTTTTTAATAAGAGATAAAAATTTATAACTTGAGATTATATATGCTTACATTCTTTTTACTGGTAAGAATATACAAAATTGTAACTAGGGCATTATTTCCATCTGGTAGCTAGTTGTGTGGTAGGAATTCCTCCTGGAGAGTAGATTGATTTGACCTAACTTGGAACCTTAGTCTCAAAAGGGAAAGTTGCTAATCTCAGGCTGCATGATATTTTAGTCCTAGGACATCTAGAAAGGATTGCTCAGGAAATAGTAGTAACAGTAGTAGTGATAATATCACATTGTATTTTACAAAGCTTTCTAGTGCCTCATAAATAATAATATAGAAGCAAGCTTAGGCAATAGAATGATAATGATTATAATCGATAGATATAATAGATAATTATGAATAATGATTTTCATGGGACGCCTGGGTGGCTCAGTGGATGAGCATCTGCCTTTGGCTCAGGGCGTGATCCCAGAGTCCTAGGATCCAGTCCCGCACCAGGCTCCCCGAGGGGAGCCTGCTTCTCCCTCTGCCTATGTCTCTGACTCTATGTCTCTCATGAATAAATAAATAAATCTTTTAAAAAGAATAATGATTTTCGAATGCAGCTGTTTCATATGTAATTACAAAGCACTAACCATGGTATTATACATTTACAAGGGAAGGAGAAAGTTGAAGTTTTAGTAGAGCAGAAAAACACTAGCTTTGAAAATGAAATCTGAAACCGTGAAAAGAGGTTCAGCTTCTCTAGTAATCAGGAATGATTACTGAATGCAGATTAACTGCCAATGCAAAGTGAAACAATGTAACAACTTCTTGACCATCCCGTGGGGCAGAAATGTTTAGTCTGATGACTGTCCAGGGTTGCTGAGAATGTGGGAATGAATGCTCTGGAGCAGCAGTGTAAATTGGTGCAACCACTTCGGAGGACAATTTGGCAACATTTTCAAGAGATAAAAATGTTCAAGCCTTTCACTGTCTCTGGATCTGCCCTCTGGAAACACACAAAGCAGCCTGAACCATCGTGTTCGTTGCAGGACCACTGTTAACAGCAAACAGTTGGAGACAGCTATTATTTGCTGAATGGTTAAAAAAAAAATTGTGACTTTAAAAAAAATTAAAGTATAATTCACATACTGTAAACTTCACAGTTTTAAGGCATACAATTCAGTGCCTTTCAGTATATTCACAGGACTGTGCAACCATCACCACTATCTAATTACAGAACATTTTCATCACTGCAAAAGGAAACCCTCTACCTATTAGCAGTCATTCCCCATTCTCTCCTTTCCCCTTCCCTTGGCAACCACCAACCTCCTTCCTGCCTCTGTAGACTTGCCTATTCCACACATTTTGTATACATGGAATCATATAATCTGTGGCCTTTTTTTAAATAACAGATTTATTGAGATATAATTCACATATGATACAAGTTACCCATTTTAAGTGTACTGTTCAGTGGGTTTTAGTATATTCACAGATTGTACAGCTATCACAACAATTGATTTTAGAAAATTTTCATCATCCCCAAAAGAAACCCCTTTCCCTTTAGCTATGAGCCCCAAACCATCCTCCCCAGTCCAAAGCAACCATTTCTGTCTCTATAGATTTGCCTATTCTGCATGTTTTGTACAAATGGATCACAAAATATTTGTCTTTTGTGCCTGGCCCCTATTACGTAGCATGTTTTCTTTCTTTCTTTTTTTTTTTTTAACATTTTATTTATTCATGAGAGACTCACAGAGAAGGCAGAGACACAGGCAGAGAGAGAAGCAGGCTCCATGCAGGAAGTCTGACGTGGGACTCAATCCTGGGACCCCAGGATCATGCTCTGGGCCAAAGGGAGGCGCTCAACCGCTGAGCCACCCAGGCATCCCTACTTAGCATGTTTTCAAGACTCATCTACGTTGTAGCATAGATCAGTGCCCCATTTTTTTAAATTGCCAGATAATATTCCATTGTGTGAATATACATTTTGTTTCTCTGTTCATCAGTTGATGAACATTTGCGTTGCTTCCACCTTTGGACTACTGTGAATAATGGTGCTAATGAACATCCGTGTACAAGTTCCTATAAAAGCATATGTTTTCTGGGCTCTTGGGTGGAGTTGCAGGTCATATGGTAACTCTCACTTTTTCAGGAATTGCCAAACTGTTTTTGTCACAGCAACCACGCCATTTTACATTCCTACCAGCAATATCTGAATGAAAGCTCCTGCTTCCCTGAACCCTTGCCAGTGCTTGCTTTCCTGTCTTTTTATTCTAGGAGTGTGAAGAGCTATCTCATTGTGGTTTTGATTAGCATTACCCTAACAATGTTAAGCGTCTTTTCATGTGCTTGTTGGCCATTTGTATGTCTTCTTTGGAGAAATATCTGTTAAATGTGTGGCATTTTTATGCTATGCTACAGAGCTGTTCAAAGGAATGAGGCCGATCTATATGTAATAATCCCTGAGTGCATCTCCCAGGATTTAACACTGAGCAAAATAGCAAATAGTAGAATGACACATTACATACTGTAAATTTTATATAAATACACACAGGTGTGCCATATGTACATAAACACAGTACTGTATGTTAAATATAAACATGTCAGAGGCTAGAGAATGATCTGATAGAATGTTTCCCAAACTCCTCAAGATGGTTGCTTACCTTGGGGCAGGAAGAGAAAGCACTAAGGTGGGAATGGGGGGTGGGATCTCATCAAAAGGGACTTTTATTTACAACATTTTACAATGTATTCATGAGCTATTTGGTTAATAAACAATTGTATTAAAAAGTCCTTAAATATATACACAATTTGAAAAGGTAAGAAAAAAGCAATTGGGAAGCTCTATCTGGAGAGTTTGGAATCAGTGCTTTCATGCCACCTGGCAAGTGAATAGACAACTTCTATTTCAAAAATAGATTCATTGACTCTCTTTACACCCCAGATCTATTTTGTCTTGGTCTCTTTTTCAGAGTAATGTTATTATAGTTTTAACAATATGGAACAATTCAGATAGTATAGAGGTTTATAAAGTTAAACTTATCTCCTCTCCACCTGCAACCCCCTCCCCCACAGAAGTGAGTGATGTGCACTTCCTTTTCCTGATAAACTTCTCTGTTCTAGTATTGTCTCTTCCTCCCACCCCCATCAGACATAGTAACAAAGTGTGTTTCATCTTTCTGTTGTTCGTGGGGAAAAGCTCCTTCCTCTGGGCAGGAGGCGGGGGAGATGTCTTTGACTTTTAGGGTCTAGGACAGTGGCCTTTAGGCTTGCTTTGAATCAGCCCCTACCAGAGATTGTGATTTAGTAGGTCCAGAGTGCTGCTCAGGTGTCTTTATTTTATAAAAAGTTCCCATGATGATTCTGATGAGTCAACAGGGTTAAAAATCATTTATCTAGTGAGTAACAGAGCCATCATAAATTGTACCCGTGATGCTTCTTTGAGAATTATTTTTGGTAGGTTCTTTATGAGAGAATAATGAGCCTGTCAGCCTTAAGGAAACATGCCTGAACTTAGATGGTCTGTTTTGTTCCAGGAATTTCACAGAATTTTTACTTTAGGTTATTTTTAGCATTGGGGTTTTATCTCTAACTAAATACTCTGCCTAGAACTGCCATCTGAATCTAAGAAAGTGATCTCAGACTCTTGTTCAGAAATGATAAGAATAAGCAGTATAGAGGAAACTTGGCATGTGAGCTTTCTGTCATTTCACATTGAAAATGAGTGGGTGTACCAAAACTGACCAGTTAAATCTCCTGTGCCCAGCAGACTGTCCTTAGGGCTTGTTCAGTCAAGCTTTTTGTTACCAAGCTGCATGCCCCCCCCACTGCCATTGTTGACTTCATTATAGTATGTTTGTCTAAGATGTGACTCGGAACTTCACATTGATCTCCATTCTTACGTTTTCAGATCGAAAACTTGCGGAAATCCATAAAAGCTATTTAAAGACGTAATAATCAGTTTTTCTAGGAAAATAAACCTGAGTAATCTTTCTCATATCATAAGTTATGTCAAACTTTATGTTTTCTCTTCTAGGTATTCTCATGGGAGCAGTAATAAAAATTATAGAATTCAAAAAGTTGGCAAATTGGAAGGTAGGTTTGCCTGTTGATTTTTTTTTTTTTGCTTGTTGATTTTTGAACATACTTACAATTTTTATTGATTATCTTTAATTTTAGTAACACTGATGGTTAGTTATGATGGCTTATCATTACATGACTATCAGTAAACTTTATATTGTCCCACTAATTTTTTAACATTCCGTTGGATTAGGGTTGACATCTTTACATCTGACTTTTTTTTTTAAGATTTTATTTATTCATGAGAGACACAGAGAGAGAGAGGCAGAGACATGGGCAGAGGGAGAAGCAGGCTCCATGCAGGGAGCCCGATGTGGGACTCCATCTCGGGACTCCAGGATCATGCCCTGAGCCGAAGGCAGATGCTCAACTGCTGAGCCACCCAGGCATCCCAACATCTGACTTTTTAAAAAAAGTTTGGGGATCCCTGGGTGGCTCGGTGGTTTAGCGCCTGCCTTTGGCCCAGGGTGTGATCCTGGAGCCCCGGGATCGAATCCCACATCAGGCTCCCAGCATGGAGCCTGCTTCTTCCCTCCGCCTGTGTCTCTGCCTCTCTCTCTTTGTATGTCTATCATGAATAAATAAATAAAATCTAAAAAAAAGAAAAAGCTTGAGTCTCACACTGCTTCAAGTTAATGTGGGAGCACCTGGTGTCATGTTTTGTTACTTAATTTCATTTGCATAATCTTAGACTCACCTGCTGCTGTCTGGGGAGGAAATCTTTAATTAGCATTAAATATCAATCAGTGGTTATTGTTGCCAGCTAACAATAAAACAGATTTGTCCAGCCCTGTAGAGCTTACAGAATGCTTTCTATACTGTAGCTCGTGTTGTCCTCATGTCAACCATGTGAGGTAAATTGACCACATATTATCATCACTGTGTTTTCATGAATGAAGAAAGTGACCACAGAGAGGTTGAGACATGTCCAACATCAAAGAGCCAGAAAGTGGCTGAGTTGAGCCTTATGGCCAGACCCTCTGGCCCTGTGTATTCTGTATTCTCTCCACTATACCATGTTGTGTGGGCATTCGTACCAGCGTGTTCACACAGAAGTCAGCATGTGAGTATCATCTTATGGTACAAGAACTAATTGAAACTCAAATTTCAACCTAAACTAGTGCATCCATGTTGAGTACAGAGCTTTAAAAAGTGTGTAGCAGGGAACCTGCTTCTCCCTTTCCCTCTGCCTGCTGCTCCCCCTGTTTGTGCTCTGTCTCTCTGTGTCAAGTCTTAAAAAAAAAAATCAAAATTAAAAACATATAAAAAAATTGTGTGGAGGGAAATAAGGTTAATTTCAAAACATTAAAGAATATTTTGTAGCAAAAATTTATCACATCCAAACCCCTCCTATTTTTTTTTTTTTCAAACCCCTCCTATTTTGATTCAGCTCCTAGATGCTAGGATTAATTTACCTATGAAACTATAGAGCATAAAATTTGCAAAACAAGCCACATAGACTGACTTAAAACATAATTTGAAACTGTTATAAATAATATTCAGGAAATATTGCATGTATTAAATGGATTCTCAAAATACACATTGAGCTCTTGCTATTATAGATCTCCCTCCAGCTGGGGAAGAGACTGAGCAGGCCCCACTGTACTTCAGTGGGGCCTGCCCAATCTCTGCCCTACTACAACTGGTTAATGTTAATCACTCTCACAGTGGCTAGTTTTAGGGCAGGGGACCGTAATCCTTTCTCTACTCCTACATACAGCCTGGTGTGTAGAGGGAACCTCCTAACACATTTTGTTTGAATTAAAATCAGTTGCTCAAAATTGGAATTGATTTTAAACAATTAGAAATTGTTTTATTTTAAAATATTGCCAATCTATATAAAATGCTGGAAATTTCACATAAAAACCTGAATTTCTAGCTTCCCTTGAAGAAGCAGAAACTCTTAACATCAGGCCCACATGCCGCCCTGCAGAGATCCAGCAGTTGCTCCCTGGGGAATGTTGTGTGGCCTGGGGAACCACTTGAGTTGGTGACCCCTGTTCTGAGTAGTGGGGACAGGGGGAAGGAGGGGAGATTGTCCTCCATTTTCAGTTTTATATGCGTCAATTTTGTTGAATTTATTTTTCAATGGATGTTAAATAATAGTATATTTAATAGCCCAGGCAAGTAAACCACAGTTGGGTGGTGAATGTAACGAAGTGCCCAAAGAGCCATCCAATTTGGGCTTGACCTCAGAGAAGGGGGAGGTTTCTAGGCCAGGACATTTGGGCCAGGCTTCCTGGAGGAACAGGTGTTTGTGGAAAGCCGAAGCAGGAAGCAGGACACCTGTTTGGAAACCGAATGCTGCAGGAAGCAGGGGGAGATAAGAAAAAACAAGGAGTTTGGTGTTCTCTCCGCGCAGTTCTATTGCCAGACTGTCTGTCTGGGCCTGCCTTCCACCTGTATTGTCATATACTTAAATATTTATTTCTTGAAAGCAACTTGGTTTTTACATATATATTTATATATATTGTAGCAGATTGTTGTAAAGGCTTTTGTTGTGGTGAAGTATATTTAACATAAAATATATCATTTTAGCTATTTTTAGGTATATGTTTCAGTAGCTGAATACATTCACAATGTTGTATAATCATCACATTATCTATTTCCAGAAGTGTTTTATCATCCCAGACAGAAACTCTACCTGGTAAAAAACTCCCTAGTCCCCCCCGCCCACAGTCTATTCTGCTCTTTCTTTTTTTCTTTTTTTGTTTAGTATTTTCTGTTTTTTTAGGAACCCTCTATTCTACTTTCTATCTTTATGAATTTACGTACTTTAGGTACCTTATGTACGTGGAATCATACAACATTTGTCCTTTTGTGTTTGGTTTATTTTACTTAAAGTGATGTTTTTAGGGTTCATTCATACTGTAGCATGTGTCAGAATTTCCTTCCTTTTTGTGGCTGAATAATACTCTTTTGTAGGTATACACCACACTTTGTTTATCCATTCATCTGTTGATGGGCTGCTGGGTTGTTCTTACCTTTTGGCTATTGTGGATAATGCTCCTGTGAACACTGGTATACTATATACATTTATTTTAAAGGAGACACTATAGTACCAGGTTATAATACTGTGGGAAACCAGTATTGTTTTTATAAATAAATATGATAAAAACAAAGTAATACAGATGCCTGCTGAAGCCTCTGAGGTCAAGCCTGCTCTGTTAAATAAAAGGGCGATCAGCATATTGGAGAGAGGCTTTACACGCCCTAACTCCAACCTGTGGTGTCTGAGTTCATTGGGACTGGAAAAGAATCAAAAGAGGTTTTTTCAGTCTGACAGGTCTGTGGTATTTGACATACACTGCTCAGGTACCATCTAAAATTACCTCATATCATTTTGGGGAAGATGTTGCCAAAAGAACCTGGGATCTTTCTGTAACACTGTTCATTGTAAGGTAGGATGTGTATTTCCTGTGGCTGGTGTAGCAAAACTGGGGGGCTTAAGACCACAGAGATTATTCTTCCATAGTTCTGGGGACCAGAAATCTGAAATCAAGGTGTTGGCAGAGCTGTGTTCCCTCTGGGGAGCAAATCCAGGCTCAGTGATTGGCTTTTGCCGCTTCTGATGGTCCCAAGTGTTCCTTGGCTGTGGCAGCATAACCTGTTTCTCATCCCTGTCTTCACATGTCCTCCTCCTCTGTGTCTGTGTGTCCTTTCCTATCTCTTGTAAGGACACTGTCATTGGGTTTTGGGCCCACTCTAATCCAGTCTGATCTCCTTTGGACTCTTCCCTTAATTACATCTGCAAAGACCCTATTTTCAAAGAAGGTCACATTCTGGGGTTCCAAGTGGACATGAATTAAGCCTGTAAAACCCGTGCAACCCACTGCAGGTGGGTTCTCTTTTTTTCCCCGGGGCCAAGGTAGAAGGTCAGTTTCTGAAACTCCAAAAGAATCTATATGGTGGTCCCACCGCACATATATCCTGAGAATAGGTTGCCCCACAAAACACAGAAATCGGCCCATTTCTTTTCACATGGTCCCAGTCTGAGTCATGAGCTTGTTGCACAGGCAGTTATTTTAAGACTTAATAAGGCATTTTCAGAAGTCATTTGCTTTCTATTTTGAGCCTTTGAATGTTATTTTCGTCTTTATGGTAACAGCTGTACATTTGTAAGAATACACTTAGCCATTCTTTTAAACAGGGATTTGGACAAGAAATCTGACTGTGGCATGAAAACTCTCATGTGAAAGGGGGCCTAATTTTACAATTAAGTATAGTAAGTAGACTTTATATTACGTGTGGTCATTTTGGATTTGAGGACCAATACGAATTTTTCCCCCAATACACCAACAATTAGAGATACTAATATAGAAAATGGAATTATCATTTCATTCCTCCAAAGATGGCCATATTCTAGAAATACCTTTCCTAATGGTACTTAATATTTGAATCTGAAGTATGGCAAGGGTCTTGCTTTATAGCTGTGTCCCCAGTAACAAGGGCATCAGGTGGAAACTGTTCTGTCATAGTCCCAGATTTAGGAAAATCTCTGTCACGGTTGTCTGTGACAGGCAGAGAAAAGGCTGGGTTGTTTTAAACACAGAGTTTACTCTTTCTTCAAGTGGATTGTTTTAGGGCCTTAACCGTTACCTTTTTTCCAGAGGATTTCGATTTGTGGACTTATTTTTTAAAGTGTTCTATTTTAATTGAAATGTTTTCTGTATTAAAATTAACTTTCTTTCCTTAGTAAAGAATGAAAAGCAGGGGAGCCTGGATGGCTCAATAGGTTAAGCATCTGCCTCTTGATTTTGCCTTAGGTCATGATCTCAGGGTCATGAGATCATGCCCCACATTGGGTTCAGTGCTGGGCGTGGAGCCTGCTTCAGATTCTCTTTCTCCCTCTCCCTCTGCTCCTTCCCCCTCTTTCTGTAAAAATTTTTTAAAAGAATGGAAAGCATATACTGTGTGTTTAGAAGCAGTTCATCCTGTGGGTTCTCTTGCTGGTCACCTCTTAAAATCACTTGTCCTGTCTTTCTTTCTTTCTTTCTTTCTTTCTTTCTTTCTTTCTTTCTTTCTTTCTTTCTTTCTTTCTTTCTTCCTTCCTTCCTTCCTTCCTTCCTTCCTTCCTTCCTTCCTTCCTTCCTTCCTTCCTTCCTTCCTTTCTTTCTTTCTTTCTTTCTTTCTTTCTTTCTTTCTTTCCTTTTTTTAAGATTTTGTTTATTTATTCATGAGGGAGAGAGAGAGAGAGGGGCAAAGACACAGGCAGGGGGAGAAGCAGGCCCCATGCAGGGAGCCCGACATGGAACTCTATCCCGGGACCCCATGATCACACCCTGGGCTGAAGGCTGGTGCTAAAACATTGAGCCACCCAGGGATCCCCCTGTCCTGCATTTCTTAATGCAGGTTTTGTTGTGTTTTTGGTTTCTTCTGCCTGGTTTTATCATCAGGTACTCTTTTAAACATTGCATGCTTCCACTGGGCCTAAGAGAACAATTATTTTGGCTCTTTACTGATGGATTTATTTTGTAACTATACAAATTCTATGCTTCTGAAAATACCCATTTTATATTTACAGGAAGAAGAAATGTTTCGTCCAAATATGTTTTTCCTCCTCTTGCTTCCTCCTATTATATTTGAGTCAGGATATTCATTACACAAGGTAAGACTCAGGCATGCATTGGTCCTTTAGGACCAGTCTAGGTAGCTGCCATGTTAGTAAGGCAAGCTCTTTAAAAGGCTGGTTTTGACCTAGCTGCAGTGGCTCAGCATGAACACCCTGGGGTACATGGTAGAAGCTGGACTGCACTGCCTGACATAGGGAGAAGAGCAGACAATATATATATGGTCAGTGAGTTGCTCTCATGGCTTCAGGCAGTGTGGCTTATTAATTAGCATTTTCCATAAAGGATTACTTTGCCTAGGAAGTGATCACCAAAGTGGTTTTATGTGGTGTACAGACGATACATTGACTCCTCTTGTTGGACAGAGACTGTCCTGGGACAACAGAGACATGTGCCTCAGGCCTTTTGATTCTTTCAGCTTGCAGTGTGGGGTCCCTCTGCCTCCTTCATTGTATCCTCTCTCAGTGTCCTGCCCTGGGCCTCAGCTCCCTGCTGATAGCCCCTCACTCCCAGTCTCCTTCTGGCCCATTACCTAGTCCCACAGTTCCCCTGCCCATCCTTGGCTCCTTGGCCTGGGCAGCAGCCTCTCTGGCCTCTGCCCGCTTCCCTGCTTTGCCCCAGCATTTCTAGTGTCTGTCCTCTGGCTTCCAATGGGACCCTTTCTGCCTGGGCCAGAGCTTCTAACTTTTAAGCTGATTTGTATTGTATATATGTGTAGGGGGGAAGGAAAGGGGGTGTTTGGGATGTTGTTTTTTGGCCTATGAGTTTTCCTTAAATATATTTAGTTTTAAAAATAAAAGGGTATTCAACTTGAAATGTTAGTAATACATCAGTTATTTTGTGAATGTGATTAAAAATTGTGAAGGCTGGAAGGTTTGGCCTAGCCTTGAAGAAAACAGAGCCTGGACTTTCAGAGAGATGTAGGTCTAATCACGCGCTGCCCCCTACAGGTGTCTTCTGAGTAAAGTCAAAATTAAAAACAAAATGAAAAAACCCCTAAAATTCTACTTCTCAGGTTGTTTGAAGGTTTGCACTAGATGAAGGAATGTTTGCAAAGCGTCACCCATCACAATAAATGATTGGTGAGGGTGCTTGTTATTAACATTATCTATTATTAATATAATCAGTGTTGTTTTTAATAGCTTATTAAACTCAAGAGTTAAATTTGTCATGAGAGTTTTAGTTAAAACATATTAATTAAATCTTTAATTTTCCACCTGGATTCTAAAGCATAAAATGTACAGTCCAAATTCTAAAATGTTCAGTCAGGATTCAGTTTAAACTGTTATTGTGTAGCTATTCAAAGAAAAAGTAAAAAGGAAGCTTAATGTAAAAAAAAAAAAAAAAATTCCCAAGACTTATAAACTATTACTGACCTTGGATAATTTAAAAAGAAATGAGTAAGAAGGAATTAAAAAGTCAACGTCTTTCATTTTTTCATTTTATAAACAAATCTTAACTATAAGCAGATTATGAAAATATTTCAAAACAATGTTGAGGTGATTGATTTGGATTTTACTTAAAAGCTGACCCTTTGATTACTGTATTAGAGCATATAAAATTTTTATTTTCTAATTTTTTGGAAGGGAGATAAATTTGTTCTAAAATTTAGGGAAAATAGTAGTTTCTTAGAAAAAGAAAGATGGCTTTCCAGCAGAAAATGTGACAATTATGAGAAAGGGATTAATGTGACTTAGCAATGTGAATTCAAGAGATTTCTGTTCACTTCCTGCCCTCCCCAAAGAAGATAGGAAATTGACTCTGGATGTCCTTGATATTGTTGTATTTGTTTTGTTTTGTTTTTTTTTTAAGATTTATTTATTTATTCATGAGAAACACACACACAGAGAGAGGCAGAGACACAGGCAGAGGGAGAAGCAGGCTCCGTGCAAGGAGCCTGATGTGGGACTCGATCCCGGGTCTCCAGGATCACACCCTGGGCTGCAGGCGGCACTAAACCGCTGCGCTACCAGGGCTGCCCTTGTTGTATTTGTTGATGTAAATTTGGACTTGGAATAAAAATTTCAGTAAGATTACCATCAATTAATATGCATTAGACAGGTGGCTATTGGTTCTTTAAAATTATTAATATCACATAAAGAATAGGCCATTAGTTATCTGAAAGAGAAACATAAATTTACATTATGTAGGAAAGGGAAGTTCTTGAATAGTAACTTGAATTTGGGTAAAATTTCCATATCCAGATTAATATTAAGCAACTACATAAATTATATCAGCATTAGATTCCTATAAACAGATCAAGACTTAATTTAATCTATTTTAACAACAAAATAAATCAGCTCCTTGCAAAGAAAAACTCAGAGGAAAGCCTTTAGTTTAGAAAAAAACAAATCATTGTGTTTGCCCTAGTTATTTTAAGGTTCTTTGTGTATGGTAGATTGATATACCAAACAAAGTAATTGAATGTCAGATCATGGGTGGCCAAATCAGATTGCAATGAATGAAGCAAAGCAGCTTCCTGAAGGAGATGGGCTTGGTGGGGCCGCCAGTATTAAACTGGGGCATACTTTTGAAGTGAGCTTCAAAATACCACTTCCGGGCAGCCCCAGTGGCTCAGTGGTGGCTCAGCGGTTTAGCGCCGCTTTCAGCCCAGGGCGTGATCCTGGAGACCTGGGATCGAGGCCCACACCGGGCTCCCTGCATGGAGCCTGCTTCTCCCTCTGCCTGTGTCTTTGCCCCTCTCTCTCTCTCTCTCTCTCCGTGTCTCTCATGAATAAATAATTAAATAAAATCTTAAAAAAAAAACAAAAAAACAAAATAGCACTTCCCTGGCATACCTGACCAGCTCAATCAGAAGAGCGTCCAACTCTTGGTTTCGGCTTCAGTCATGATCTTGGAGCAGTGGTTCAAGCTCCATATCTGGCTCTGTGTTCAGTGCAGTCTGCTTGAGATTCTCTCTCCCACTCCCTCTGGCCACCCCCACCCCCACCCCCTGCTGGCTCATGCACACATGGTCTCTCTCCAAAGTAAATAAATCTTTAAAAAAATAGATAAAATAGCAGTTCCTGGGGGTGTCTGGCCCAGTTGGTAAAGCATGTGACTCTTAATCTCGGTTTGAGTCATGAGTTTGAGCCCCATGTTGGGTATAGAGATTACTAAAAGTAAACTTAAAAAATAAGTAAAATAAAATAGCAGTTCCTGTTGTCTCTGGTGTGTTAGTTAAGCAAAAAGATGAGATTCCTTGTCTGTGCCCACAGTCAAGTTTTAGGGATCCTTGGTATTGTTCCTAAGTGGAGCCCACAGGATTCTAATAAGTAGCTTTTAGAAATTTTTTTATGGAAATTACCATGGTAGTAGGACTCAAATATTTTTTTCTTAAATGTTATGAGGTATAGATGGAAATATATTTTATCTGTCATATTTGAAGAAGATACTGAGAGTATAATAGAATTATTATTTTTTTAAAGATTTTATTTATTTATTTATTTGAGAGAGAAAATGAGTGAGGAGAGGGACTGGGGGGAAGGAGAAGCAGATTCCCCACTGAGCAGGAAGCCCTGTATGAGATTTGATCCCAGGACCCTGGGATCATGACCTGAGCTAAAGGGAGACACTTAATCGACTGAGCCACCCAGGAGCCCCTAGAGTAAAATAAGATTATTTGAAAGTCCTGGAGAGCAAACAGGATTTTCTAATCACGTAATCTATTATCTTGACATGCTTTATAATAACGCATCTTTTCTGGGGCACCTGGCTGGCTCTAGTCAGTGGAGCATGTGACTCTTGATCTCAGGGTTAAGACCATGTTGGGTATAGAGATTACCTAAAATCTTTTTTAAGAAGTATGCACCTTCTTAAAATTAATTAAAAAATTATAATTGTATAAGCTTTGGACTTTGATCAGACATGAAATATGAAAGGTTAATTCCTTCCTTCCTATTCATTGGGCATCTTCCATCTGACAGGTATTATACCAGTAACTATGTTGTGTAAAAGCAGATGTGGTCATTCCCCCCACCCCCCCACCTCCACTGAGCCTATATAGTTTAGTGGGAAAGACAGACATTAGTCAAATAGTTCTATAAATGAATGCAAGATTTCAGCCATGTCGTGTGTTACCAGGAGAGGGTGATTGTTCACTGAGAGCATAGAATAGAATCTGACCTGGGTGAGGGATCAGAGCAGGCTTCCCTCAGGAAGAGCCAGACTGCCCTAAGACCTTAGGATGATTTAAGTTCACTGAGCAAGGAGGAAGAAAGAGTGGCCCAAGCCCAGGGAGCATGACATGTTCCAAGAACCAAAAGCTACCAGTGTGACTAGAACCCAGAGAACAAAGGGGAAATTAGAGGGCTTCATAGGGGTAGAACCATCTAGGCTTTGGTTGGATTTTAACTGCATTCCAAGTGGCAGAGAGTGAAGATAGCAATAGCACAATCAGGTTTGGCTTTTCCAAAGATCATTCTGGAAGGCCTTGAAGAGTAAAGGGCAAGGGGCCAGCACTGGTTGAGATTGTTGATGCTATTGCAGCGGTCCAGGGGAGAGGCATTATCAGCTTGCACAAGGGTTGTAGTGATGTGAGTGACGTGGAGAAGGTGACACCACACAGCACCTGGCTCTGCATTAGATGGGGGGCGAGGGAAGACTCCCAGGTTACCAGCTTGCCAAACCAGGTGGGTGGTCTTTTGCAGAGAATCAGACGTGTACAGAGGGCCAGGGGAGGGGTGTATGCCTTCATTGACTGGACCAGCTTCCCTAAGCAGTCCTCTTATTTCTACTCTTTCCAACAGGGTAACTTCTTTCAAAATATTGGTTCCATCACCCTGTTTGCTGTCTTCGGTACGGCAATTTCCGCTTTTGTAGTAGGTGGAGGAATTTATTTTCTGGGTCAGGTAAGAAAAACATCTTTGAAAAATTCTGAAAAACTTATATTCTTTGAGCTAGTACAGGGAGGTGGGGTAGGAACATCTTGTGGGGCCGGGTTTCACGTTCAAGGTTAAATGCTGTCCTGGAAGGAAAGCCAAACTCCTACGAGGCACAATAAAGGCATGCTGAAATTGTTTCTAAGTGTCCTCGAAGAGCATTGGTGTCTGGAATTGAGTGAATCTTCTCCATAATCCCCAAAAGTTTTTTTTATCTTATTTGCAAACCATTAATTTCTTAAGACAGAATACTAAAACTAAAGTAGAATATATACCACCAAGGTCTTCAGATTATAGGTCTTCAGTTGTGTTATCAAGTAGACTGAATCAGGATTAAATACTGTTTCTTAACAAAAATTTGTGTTTTTAAAATCACACTTGATTCTGAATATGTTCACTCAATTCTAAGTTGTCCACCCATAGAATTATATACTCTGGATTTTCCACCATTGCTAAACCAATTCCCAGTGTCATCAGTTGGACACTCTGTACTTCAAATACAAATTAATTTGAATTAATTTAAACCAAATCTACCCAGAAAGGTAAAATCTGTAGTTTTGCATTCTGCATGCCTATGCACGTCAGAGTTCTTTTCCTTTATGGTCACTTGCAGCAAGTTTGCCTGCCCCGGTTCTGTAAACTAAAAGCTTAAGGCTCAGGCAACTGGGTGACTGGCAGGCTTCTTGTGTGTGTGTCAGATATGTTTGCTTCTGTGGGTAGCTATTGGCCAAAGCCCACTGCATCTGATTGTCCCCTATACTGCTGCCTCAGTAGCACCAGAAATAAATCTGTCTGTCATGCAGCCTTCTTCATTGCTTCTAGCTTCTAGCATCAAATGGGAATAAACTTAAGAGAAGAAAACTATACTTAATTTGGCTTGAAAAATGTAGTATTCTTTTCCGTACTTTTGTTGTATAATGGTTGAATGCATGCTTAAACTAAAACTTTGGAGTTTTCTTTATTTTTCAAGTGGTTTGGGGACTGAAGATTAATGTCCTTATTAGTTTCTAATAAAGCACTAATGGACATTTTAATCTTCTTGGCTGTTCTCCAGGGGGTTTTTTTTGTGTCTGTGTGTTTGTGTGTTTTATTTTACAGGCTGATGTAATCTCTAAACTCAACATGACAGACAGGTAAATCTTTCATACTGTCACACCCGTGTGACTGCTTTTCAGACTGGGGATAGTTTTCTCCACATTGATTCCTGGGTGTGGTATTTCTCTATTCAGTCTCTCTTTTTGTTTTGCTGGTGATTTCTGCCAAAGTAACTTGTGGCTCTGAAATGAATCAAAACTATATTGTGGAATTTTGAAGATCTCTAGTCAGAGCATTGCTGATGGAAATAATTGATTTAATTTAAGCTTTGCAGAGGATAACTCTGGTCAGTTAATTTCAACACCGCACAGTGCATCTTTTATTATCCAGAATCATCTTCAACTAATTTCTGAATGTTTTCAGTGGCCACAATGAAAAGTTGTCCTCTTGATAGATGAAGGATAGGGTGGGGAGTGAGGGGTATCTTTTTTCTGGGATTCCCGCCAAGCCAGGCATGGGGCAGGGTGGGGGAAATAGGCAGGGCCAAGGGCTCTACTATGGCTCCATTGAGAGCTGTTGTCTCAAAGTGCAGCCCAGGAATTTCCAGAATCAACTTAGCAAGAAACAGCCTAGGCCACTGTCTCGTGGATAGTACCAGATCTAGTGCTAAAAAAGTACACAAGCAGAGTGAGGCCTGGTTTCCCCTCTGAGAAGTCCAGTGTGTGTATGGCCTTGGTCTGTGTTTTTGCACCATCGGCACTTGCTCCTGGAGTATGGCTGGGGGCAGAAAGCAGGGCTGAGTTCTCAGTCCCGGATCTCTCCCGTCAAGCTGGCTGGAGCTTTCAGCCTTCAGTAACTTGGGGACTAGTTTTCATGGGAAATGTGCCTCTGCTAACAGTCAGTCCAATCCCATCTTTCTACCGGGAACATAAATTTTGGAGTTTTTGTTGTTATAAGATAGTCCTGATATATAAACAAGTAGCAAAAGTCACATTCCTATTCCATAAGGAGCTGGAAGTATAAAGCAGAACCAAGGCCCTGCATTTTGTAAGTATTTTGCAAGTGAGAAGAAATGCCCCTACCAGTCATGTAAAGGAAATGTCACAGTATTCTGTCCTTCAGCCTGTTCTGGGGCAACCGGTTAGAGATCCAAAAACTGCTTGATAAATTCTTATGCAATTGAATTGAACCAATGTTTATTGGGACATTCAGGTAGAGAAAAGAATTGTCCCTTAGAAAAGCAGAATAAGAGCCAGGTAGGGTTTTTCTTCTCCATGTGGAGATACTCTCTTTCCTGTTAGAAAGTGACTGCCCCCCAGATAGGGGCTACTCTGGGAAAAATTAGCTAGCAGTCACAAACCCACACAGCCATGGGGCCTGGCCGAGTGCTTACCAGAGGGACCTGCCACTGTGCGTCTAGGGGTGGCCACAGTGGTGACCCTAACAGTGCACCCTGTTTGAAGGGGACAGCCACTTCTCAGCTCTACCTAGTAATCACCATGTGAGAAAATGATCCCCAAATTACTAAATATTAAAAAAAAAATTTTTTTCACAAGAAGCCAGATTTCCAGATTTTATAGTGAATTTTCTAGTTTTTAAATGTTGACAACTTAGTCAATTTTTCAAAATGCCATCTAAGTCAAACATAATACCCACAGACTTCTGCACAATAGAAAACATAAAAATAACTGTTGCATGTAATATTTTATTGTAGCATTTAAGATTTAATTTATTTATTTGAGAGAGAGAGAGAGAGCACAGAGGGAGAGGGAGAAGCAGACTCCCCGCTGAGCAGGGAGTCTGAAGTGGGGCTCGATCCTAGGACCCTGAGATTATGACCTGAGCTGAAGGCAGATGCTTTACCCACTCAGGTGCCCCAGGAACACATTTTAAGTTGGACTTTTAGCTCCTGGCCTTTCAAGGACCAGCCATGACAGTGAGGAGGAGAGCAGCTGATGGCACAATGACATGACTCCTGAGACTCCGACCTCAAAGAGTTGGGTCATTCATACTTGAGACGTGTCATGCTCACTGCCCAGAGGGCTCTGTCCCGATATAGATCCCCCCCCCAACCCAAGCTAAATGCGTTCTATGACTTGTGCAAAGCATTTCTGCCCAACTTTTTATTATGAAAATTTCAAACGTAGAGGAAAGGCAAAGCATACACCCGTGGACACCCAAATGACCACCTCCTGGACTCTGCAATTACTGTCTCACTGCATTTGCTTTAACCCAGATCTTTCCATCCGCCTATCTCACTGTCCATTCATCAGTTTCTGCTGGTTCCTGCTCTGGTTTCAGTTCAGGTTGCTACAGGGACTGTGACAAAGGATGGCACTGGGCCTCTCTTAGTACAACTGAAACCCAACACAACTAGTTTTTGTGTGTGGGGGAAAGGGTTGTTGGCTCAGAGAACTGAAGTGTCCTGGAATGATGGCTTCCAGCATGACGGCACCCTGGGGTCCATGCCATCCAGGGATCTCTCCTCCCATCATGTCTCTGTGCACTCTTCCAACCAGCTTCATCCTTGGTCCCACTTGTCCCACGTGGTAGCGCTGATGGCTCTGGGCTCATGTTGCCCCCACTCTAGCCAGCTCTGCCCGAGGGCCAACCTGATTCCCAATGACCTGGTGGAATGCCCGGTGGTGGCCCTCTTGGACCAAAGTAGGGTCCCCTGCCTGCTCCTAGAGCCCCATGCAACTCTGTGCGGGGAGGGGAGGCTCCCCAAAGGAAAATTGGGGTGCTGTTACCAAAACCAGGGGTGTGGATGCAGAGCAGAGAACCGTGGCTGTCTGCTCAGCCGCACTGTCCCCCGGAATGGAGGGAAGGGCCAGTGGAGCCACACCCCCCAACGCACAGGCCATCAAAGGCTCCCAGGTTCCCCCTCCCTCGCCTTTGTCTTTGGGGCATTCAGAATATGCTTTTTAGACCTTCTTTTCCCTTGAGGCCCTTGGTGTTTTGCCCCAAGTGAGGAGAGTGGGAATTAAAGACAAGGAGAAGAGACAAGCTCCATGTCGAGAATGCAGCAGGAGGGCCTCAAAGTCGGCTGCCAGTGGAACAGGGCCCCCCAGGTTGGCAGTCATCTGGTGGTGTTACCTTTCCTCCTCCCCCTCGCCTTCCTCCTTCCCCCCCTCCTGCCTGCCTTCCACAAATATCTCTAGGCCATACTCAGTACAGATCCTGGGACTCACTCCCTGGGCACTCACAGTGAGGGCGAGAGGCAGGTGACATGTGACAACCTCTGTGAGGACGGGGCAAGTGTGGAACTGAGCTCTGAACTGAGACTTGAGACTGTCTTTCGGGCTCTGCTCCTCAACTTGGGATCCAGAGGCTGTCCTTGAGGTAAGCGGGCTATCCTGCACGAGTTCACATTAATCAAACACAGGGAGCTGCCAGATTATTGACTTATAGAGCAAACTGTAGCTGGCCAAGGCAACTAGGCCTCTCCTCCCACTGGCTCTGCTCTGCCTGAGCCCAGACTCACGTGATTGCGCAGGGCTGCTGGGGAAGCTACAGTGGGCAGAGCCTGCCGCCTGTTCCGGGTGAGTTGCTCCCCCTTCCCAAGCGTGGTGAGAGGGCAGGAAACAGAGGTGGCTAGTCTCTGGCTTCCTTCTCTACCCAGGTCTGCCCCCTTGGGGGTCCCTGTTTTGTTGTGGAAGGGGGCAGACCTCATCTGTCTGCTGAGCTAGAAAGAAAGCAGTGCTAGGCATGTTGTTTGAGGGGATTGGAAGGCACACAAGAACTCTTCGGGGTAAAAAGACAAACAGGTGGAGTGAATAGATCTTCCAGGCTCCTGAGGTGGCCCATGAGGCCCTGCCTCGCCTGCCAGCTTCTGACATCTCCTGCCACTCACCCTCAGGAGCTGCTGCCATGCTTACCTTTCTATTTCTCAGGCCATCAAGCTTACTCCCACCTCAGAAGCAGCTTACTGCTGTCTCTGTCCCCAGATCCTGGCTTGCCATCTGCTTCTTGTCTCGTAGATGCTTGTTTAAATAAGTGTCATCTCTTCAGAGAGGCCTTCTCTGACCAGCCACTCTTAAGTGGCCTGTCCCCCTGCCCCCGCCAGGTCACTCTGATCTTCCATGTAACACTTGCTATTTTCCAAATTGGCCTTGGTCTCTGGGTGCTGTTGTATCCAGTGTAGCAGTCAGGAGTACGGACTCTGAGCCAGACGGCCTGGGTTTGGATCCTGGCTCTGCCACTTCTTAACTGCTGTCTGACCCCGAACAAGTTACTTAACCTCATTGCCCCTCAGTTTTCTCTTATGTAATCAGGGTGGTAATAGTACCACCCCACATGGGAGTGGTGAGCTCTGTGGAGTAGTGAGTGCTCAGAACAGTGCTTGGGACATAAATGTTAGCTGTCATTATTGGCCTCGGTGCCTGAAACATTTCAGGCAATTAATACCTCTTTGTTGGAAAGAATGACACCTTCCTGGGCACCATTAGGGGGCGCTGCTGGCCTGGGGGGGGCAGCGCTGGCATTGGTGTCTACAGTCCATCCCCTTGAAGGACGCCAGAGTTGCTGCTGACTATTGACTATGTTGCAAATCTAAGTGGCAGGTATGATCAGTCACAGGTGGCACTCTGGTGGCAAGGGGAAAGGCAGAGGTCACACCTCTGGTTCATGGGCCCTGTAGGGGAGGCCCCCCTGGGCCATCATGCTTCAGGCTGCTCTGACAAGGAAGGCTGGGATGTCTGTAGTATATTTTAAGCAAAAGTCCTCCCAGCCATTATCAATCCAGTAAAGTCCTAGGACTCGTGGTGGGAAAGCAGGCCGTTCCTAACAACTGCCTCTGGTGTGGGCCTTTACTGCCTTTGGCACAGGGTCTGCCAGCAGATACCGTAAGTGGGAGAGAAGACACCTTCTCCTGTCGTTACTTCAGCTCCAGTGTGCACCAACATGTTATACCAAGTACAGTCTCTGGCTTTGCTGTTTATTTTGTGGGCCGAGTGATAAAGCATTCTGAATGACCCCTTCCTTTTCTCTTCTTCCAGCTTTGCATTTGGCTCCCTGATTTCTGCTGTCGATCCAGTGGCCACTATTGCTATTTTCAATGCCCTTCACGTGGACCCAGTGCTCAACATGCTGGTTTTTGGAGAGAGTATTCTCAATGATGCAGTCTCCATTGTCCTCACCAAGTGAGTATCCTTTCTTCGGGGATGGCATTCAAGTGCCCTTGTATCAGAAGGACAAATGTTCCCATGCAGCTGCGTGTACAGCTGCTTGTCCTCTAGGTGATGGGTTCACACGATCCTACATCTTCTGTCCTGACAGGCCCTGAGGCACCCCAGCAATACTGTCAGGGCCCAGGCTGATCAGAGGCGAACCTGCCTTTTAGGACCTACCTTTCAGCAGTGCTTTCAAGTTCAGCTTCTTGTCAGTGTCCCTGGGGGTGCGTATTAACCAGAGTAGTCCCAAGCCCCACTCTCAGCTTCTGATTCAGTTGATCTGGGGTAGTTCTGAGAACTTAGGTTCTTAATTGGCTCCACAAATGATGAGGGAGCAGCCGGTTGAGGGATCTATATTTGGACAGCCTCGGTGCAGACAAAAGCAGTAGACCAGAGACCCTGCTCTCCCAGTGAGGAGTTATTGCACATCACCTTCCTTTTCACAGCTGTAAAATAAGCTAGTGATACTAACAGGCATCCCAACTTGAGATGCTATTGTGTACTTTGGAAACTGTAAATCTCTTTCAAATGTTCATGGGTATTACCACCCTTGTTGATAGGATCTGAGAAATTATAGATGAATCCTAAAATGTCAAGAAGCCATTGAGAAAAAGAAATGAATCTAAGATCATCTCAGATGCATTTATCTGACACAGGGCTCTTGTCCTTGTCTTCCTCTTTTCCTTGTCTTTTGTGGTATTCATTCATTAGCATGTATGGGCGAAAGACCCAGACAGTTTTACCAAAAACAGAGAAGGCACAGACAGTCAAAGCAATTGGAGAAAAGAGCCCTGGACAGTGTTTCAAGATGGGCTAAGAGAATTTTAGGAGCCAGTCTGTGTTCTGCTAAAGAATAGACTTTCCATGATCTGAATACTGACTTGACTTCTTTTGTTGAGGGGTTCCTGGCTAAGCATAGCCACTCTGTTGTAGTCAGCATTTTCTTAAAAGCTTTATTACAGACGACATTCTGAATTTTTATGTCGGAATAAAATGATGTTTTATAGTGGAAGGAACCTGAACTCAGGTTTTGGAATCAGGCTGACCTGGGTTCAAGTCCCATTGATGCCACTTAACAGCTGTGTGACCCTGGGTCAGCTCCTTTACCCTTCTGAGCTATGTGTTTCCCAGCAGTAAAGTGAAGGTGATAATGCCCCAGCCTAGGATTGGATTCGAGGATTGAATAAATACGATGCTGTGTGAAAAGCACCGGACATAAGTTCATGTTAGGTCCTTTCCTCTTCTTTGCCTGTCCCCCATTTACTGTTTCCTGTGTTTGTCTTAGTTTTGTCCCACTTTTGCAGGAAGAACTTTACCAAATGTTGTTTAATTGCAAGAGGTGCTTAGCAGACCTTAAAACAAACAAAAAACTTTAAAATATTTTTGTTATTCTAAAAGTAATACATTTCTTTATATAAAATTTAGAAAACAGGGAGAGAGAGTACATGCATTATTACTATCCAGAGATAATTATAGTTGACAATTTGGAAGTATACACACATTTTGTAGAGATGGGCTTATACCCCATATACTGTATTATAACTCTTCCATTGAGCAGAGTTGAAAAATAATTGTCCATAACCTCATTTTACTGGTTACAGAGTATTCCTTTCTATGAACTTACTGTGATCAGTTTAGCAAGTTCCCCACTTTTGGCTTTTTCATGTTTCTCTTGACAAAAATTTCTGGAGCTTTATTAGGCAGTTATCATACATCATGCCTATAAGACCTTTTAAAAATCTGATGGCAATATTTTTTCTAATTTAAGATCTACCCTGAAAGCCTTTAACTTTTGGGTTTTGTCTTTTGTCTCATGTCCTGGCTGCACGTATTGAACATTTGCAGTGAAGAATTTTGTCCAAATTGGTGGTGATATCATGAGTTATTTTTACACATTAGGAGCTCAACACGACTGCTTTGTCTCTAATTTGTTTTGTTTTCAAAAATTCATCAGAATTAGGATGTTTTCTGAACTTTTCCAGGACTCTTTGCCACAAGAAGGTTAAGGATGAGGAGCTATTTTCTTTATTTTATTTTATTTTATTTTATTTTATTTTATCTTATCTTATTTTATTTATTTTATTTTATTTTATTTTTTTATTTTTATTTTATTTTATTTTATTTTTTTATTTATTTTATTTTATTTTATTTTTTTATTATTCATGAGAGACACAGGGAGAGAGAGGCAGAGACACAGAGGGAGACGCAGGCTCCATGCAGGGAGCCCGATGTGGGACTTGATCATGGGATTCCAGGATCATGCCCTGAGCCAAAGGAAGACACTCAACCAACCGCTGAGCCATCCAGGCGTCCTGAGGAGCTATTTTCTTTTGAAAATGTGAAATCATGGAGTCACTGTAACCAGCCAGAGTTTCTTTCTAGAAAAGTGTTTTTGAAGGCCAAGATCGCCTGTGATGACAGTTCCCAAAACTGGATGTGTGGGCCATATGCATATATAGTGTCCAGCCCCCACCTCACCACTGCTGGTCTCTAGGCTGGGGTGGGTGTGCTACAGGCTGGCTGTCCACTCTCAGCATCTGGTGAAGGCCCTCTATTGCTCAGAGGCCAGCTGGACTTGCCAAGGTCAGTCCAAGGTAGAAGAAGGATGCTCACAGAGAGGTGAGCACAGTGCCTTGAGTACAAGAGGGAGACAGACTCTCTGAGGGATTGGAGTGAGGCTTCTCAGCCAAGCTGTCTTGTGAGCCAGTAGGCGTTTTCAGATTGGAGAGGCAGAGGGGGCATGGTAGGCCTGCCTGTTTTGAGGGGGCGAGAGAGCAGTACAGAGGGGATTGTTGTCAGCTTTGCTTGGTCAGAAGGTAGAATTACGTCTTATTTCAGAGTCTACTTCATAAATGATCACTTTCCAAGTGACCTGACACATTTATATTTGCAACTGAATATGTGAATGAATTATACCCCTTTTTCGATGTTTTCATTTTCATAAGTGCCAGAAAGCTATCTTCTGTTTTTTCATTGACTTTATTAGTTTTAGCTTTGATTTGTTAGTATGACCATTTATTCTTATAACGATTGCTGTAGAGGAAACCTTTTTGTGCTCTCTAGCTGCAGTGTAAACTAATGAGATGGATCCTGACGCAGCATTGTCTTGTTTTCTTTTAAGTGTGAGAAACAAAATATGTAGAAATTTACCAGGCCAGAAAGAGTCCAGATTCTACTTTCAGTTACCCTGAGTTCAGAAACCATTGGCCTCTGTCCTTCATCTGCTGCTATCCTTTAGTGCAGCCTCACCAGTGAGACACTTCCATGGAGCCTCTGCATGAAAAGAAAGCAGTGGCCCCAACCGGTGAACCAGGTGAACCAGCCGTGGCAGCTCTAAGGGGTGGGGGCTGGGCACTATGTGCAAGTGGCCTACAGATCTGTTTGGGAACTATGGGTGAGTTTAGCCTTCAAAAACACTTGTCCAGTGAGAACCCTTGTTGGTTCTCAGCACTCCTCAAGGTGGGGTATTAACCTATATGGTCTGTTGGGAAAGAAAGGGATGGAGGACGTTGTGCATTCAAGTGAGTTTAGAAAACGTTTATGTGAAAAAAGTTAGATTTCTTTTTTTGTGGGACTTTTCAGAACCATTATTATACTACAGCTGTGAATCACTGCTGAAAATTTTCTGAGATTATTTGACCAAGCTGTCCTCTTATCAGAGATTATCCTGCTTTGAAATTATACCAATTCATGAAACGCTGATTAAAGAAGCTAAATATTTTTATGGACAATTCTTTGTTTTGTTTACTGATCCAGCAAAACTGTACTGAGTGTCTTTGCATACCAGGCTCTGCCTTAGGCCCTGGACGCGTAATGATGATCGAGATGGACATGTGAATGACAACGTTGGCACTTGCCATGAAGTCAAGCACCAGGGGAGCCTATAATATGTGAAGGGGTCAGAGCAGGTGTCCCCAGGGAAGTGACACTGACAGTGGGTTCTGAGGAACAAACTGGGGAGTTAACTAGGGTCAGGGAGCAGTAAAAAGTGACCTACAGAGGGGTGCCCACCATAACATTGGGGCCCTCCCTGGATGAGGAGGAGATGGGGTCATGATATATGGTGGACGGAGTCAAGTGTTGCTTAGACTGGGCTTCCTTTTTTTTTTTTTTTTTTTAATTTTTATTTATTTATTATAGTCACAGAGAGAGAGAGAGAGAGAGAGAGAGAGAGAGGCAGAGACACAGCAGGCTTCATGCACCGGGAGCCCGATGTGGGAGTCGATCCCAAGTCTCCAGGATCGCGCCCTGGGCCAAAGGCAGGCGCCAAACCGCTGCGCCACCCAGGGATCCCCTAGACTGGGCTTCCTTCTAAAAAGCAGTAGATGGGTTGATGGGTTTGGACAGGCCAGTAACCCAATCAGATAGTACATTTTAACGGCCAGTAAGTGGAGAATGGGTTGGTCCCTAGGAAGACAAGGATGTTTAGAAAGAGCCCTGAGACATAAGGCCCAGGACGGAGGATGGTAAGGAGAGAGAGGGAGAGAAGTGGATGGATTTGAGAGGTCATCTGAAGGTAGGATCCATTAGGAGGATCTTTAATGAGAGTAACTCCATCGTCAGGGTATAATGGTTTTCCCTTTGAGGATAAAACCATTAATTGAATTTAATGGTTTCTGACATTTTCCTGTTTTGTGATCCCGAAAGGAAAATCCTTTCAGTTCTTCTTCCTAACAGTCTTCTTAAGTCCACTCCCTCAGCCCTTACTCTCGGAGTTCCTGCCGTCACTTCAGTTCTAGGTTTTATCACAGGGCCTGCCACCACCGGAAGCACTCCCCATGGCTCGCTAGGGCCTTCGGGATGCAAAAGCCACTCCTGACCTTGGTTCCTGGCCTCTCACAGGTCTGCCATGACAGCCGCTCTGGCCTTATCTCTTGCTGTTGTTCGCCTCCCCTCCCCGGCCCGTTCCTGGGCTCTACCTCTACTAATGTGTGGAATTGAATGCTCCCAGAATGGGCTCCCTGGCTCTGCACGCGCTGTTCCCTCTGCTGGCGGCACTTGCCCTCATTTCTTCACCTGTGAACTCTTCTTTTTTCCAATTCTGAAGCCAGCCGGCATGTCATGAGAAAACTCCTTTGGGCACCACCCGGCTGAGTTAGATGCCCACCCTGTGTTTCTGCAGCCCTTTGCCCTTCCCCGAGGTGGTCATTTGTTTCCGCCTTGTTCATATTCCTTACCAGGCTGAAGGAGCCCCTGCAGAGCAGGTCCTCTGCTCTCCTCCCTGAAACACCCTCCCACACATACCCCTGCCCCCTACCCCCCACCCTGGAAGGTAACACAGTAGGTGGTAGTTCACAAAGTAGGTGAACCAATAAGTGGCCCAGCCCAGTGGCAGAAGGAATGAAGGAGCACATAAGCAAAAAATCAGTTTTGGGTTTTAGTTGATTTCTAATAACTTTGTCTATAACATTTTAACTTCTTTCTGTTTTTCTTTTATTTCCTAGCACAGCTGAAGGTTTAACAAGGAAAAATATGTCAGATGTCAGTGGGTGGCAAACATTTTTACAAGCCCTTGGCTACTTCCTCAAAATGTTCTTTGGCTCAGCAGCACTCGGCACTCTCACTGGCTTAATCTCTGCATTAATATCCTTTTAATATGATGAACTAGCATGGCTGAGAAGATTTTCATAATTAGATTCATTTCCAGCCATTTCCACCCCCTTGCTTAAGAGGCCAGTTTTAGTGTAAGGCTGCATTTGAAGGACCTTTACATGGTTTTGGCTTGGGGAGCACTTTCATTAACACCCAACCACTTTTAGATGTGACGTGTACAGTTTAGGGCCTCACTTTTCAGAGTGTCTTGATCACACACACCATTGGCTCTCAGATCCCACTGTTGTGGGAGCTTGCTTCTCAGTAGAGAAGATTTTCCGTTTCCACTGTCTCCTTTTTCATAGTCAGAAAACTGGAAATTAATTTCCTCTGAAAATACTAAATTGAGAAAGTCTTTATTATCCCACTGAAAGTGATTATCTGGAGGTCCAGAAAAGAGACTTGCAAAGTGGGTCCATCCAAGGTATTCACGCTGGATTGCATTGTTCAACAGCCCATACACTTGCTGTTCCAGCCAGAGGAGGAAGGAGGCTCATTAAGGCCAATGACACCTTCATCGCTGTAGAAAATTCATCATGTTTAAAATAGGAACAGGCACCAGACCATTTCTGTGGGAGCCCAAGCCTGCGTCTCAGGGAGTTGGCCACCTGGCCCTCCTCCATGAGCAGTTTGGTCCACAGATGGCCGGAAGAGCCACCCTTGCCTATGACAGGCATGCTTGTCTGCCGTCCTATTGAATTTTCCTTCACCTCCTTTGTCCAAAAGTCTAAAGGCTCTATTGTTGGCTGACAGCTTCTCATATTATACCATAAACAGAATGGAAAAGAACTTTTTCTAGTTCAGTATTTTCCTCCATATTCATCTTTCTCTAAGGGGAGGGAGGATGGAGAACCTTCGGCGGTGATGAAGCCGAGTAGATGGGCTCAGTGAGTCCCAGCATAGGCGTGTGGGCTGTATTTGAATAGAGAGAAGACTCTCCTTTCATAGGAGCAGGAGTTTAGAAATCTCCAGGAATAGGAAAGAAAGAAGGTCCTTCAGTGGGGCACTTTACCCCAGAGTTCTGGCCACTCCATCAGCTGTCTCATCAGACGTCAGAGGAAGGGGATAAAGGGTGATGCAGCCCCGGAAGCCCAGGCCCTCCTGGTAGCATGGGCTGTCCTCATTCTGGCTGCTTCCTCAGCTTTGCCCCAGCAACCCCAGCTTTGCCCCCGTAGCTCTGGCACATTGTCAGCCTTTCAAGTCAGCATTTTTAAATGAGTTACTTACGTTGATTTTCATTTATAAATCCCCACCATTTGTCTCAGGAATTTACAGTTGTTGGTGTTTTGTCCGATTCCCTTTCTTAAAACAGTCTGCCTGCAAAAGGAAAAAAAAAAAAACAGATTTTCATGTGTTACCCTGGGATGTTCAAAAGCCTTTCACATCCGTTGCTTACCCTATATATTTGGAAGGCAGCAGTTTTGTGACTTGTCTACATCTCCCATCAACTGTCCGTTGGTTCTTTTTCCTTGACAACTGTTATTTACGTGCTAAAGCATATTGACTTGAGGAAAACGCCTTCCTTGGAGTTTGGCATGATGATCATTTTTGCTTATCTTCCTTATGGGCTCGCAGAAGGAATCTCGCTCTCGGGTAAGTGACAGAAACGTTGAACTGCTGGGGTTGATGGCATGTTGTCCTGCCTGGTGAAAGAGGTTAGATCAGTGGGGTCCCTTTTTTTTTTTTTTAGGATTTTATTTATTTATTCATGAGAGACAAAGAGAGAGAGGGAGAGGCAGAGACACTGGCAGAGGGAGAAGCAGGCTCCCTGAAGGGAGCCTGATGTGGGACTCATCCAGGGACTCCAGGATCCTTCCCTGAGCCATTGGCAAATGCTTAACCTGCTGAGCCACCCAGGCATCCCAGTGGGGTCTCTTTCAATCACAAGAGACAGTCACAACTCCCAAAAGCTTAAGCAACAAAGGGGATTTACTGACCCTTGACCTGGGTCAACTCAGGTCTGGCTGGATTCAGGGTCTCGGTGTTGTCATGGTCATGTTTTCTCTTCACCCACTGTCCTGTAGCAGAGATCAAAATACTCATCCAGTGGTGCCTCTTTCCCAGAATATGGCATCTAAAGAGCCTTCACTCAAAGGATGGGGTCAGACCGCCAAGGGCCAGTCAATCCCCTGGCCTGCCCCCGAGCCCCTATTGAGCTGCATTCTATCACTATAGTTTTGCCTTTTCCAGAATGTCCTACAAATGAAATCACGTAGTATATAGACTTTTGTGTCTCCTTTCTTTTAGTTATAGTAATGTTGTTGAGAGACATCCATGGTTTTGCACTTGTCAGTAGCTTATACACTCTTACTGCACTACATTTTATTCATTCATTTGAAGGAGATTTGAGTTTTTCCAGATTTTAGCTACGAACATGTATGCATATTTTCATTTATCTTGGATAAATACCTAAGAGTGAGGTGGCTGGGTGATACAGTGAGTATTTATTAGAAACTGCCTGCTGTTCTCCAAAATGACTGGACCATTTTGCATCCCCACAAGAATGCATGAGAGAGTTCCAGCTACTTCCTGTCCTCATCAACACTTATTTTAATTTTTTAAAGTTTAGCCATTTTGATAGTTGTGTGGCAATTTGATTTTGATGGACTTTGGAATAGTCCTCTTTATATTCTACTTGGAGTTCATTGAGCTTCTTGGGTTTATCCTTTATGAAGTTATAGCTTTTCACGAATTTGGGAAATTTTTACCCATTTCTTTAAACACTTTTTTGTGTTCTCCCATCTCTTCTCCTGTTGAAACTTCAGTTACTGAAATGATCAACAATATACTGTCATCCCATAATACACTTGGCCTTTTTAATTGTTTTCAATCTTTGGTGTTTGTGCTTTACTTTGCCTGGTTTCTTTTGCTATGTCTTTATGTTCACAGATCTTTTTTTCTGCTACACCCACTGTCCTGTTAGTTGCATCCAGTGTATTTTCCACTTCAAATATTATAGTATTCATCTATAGGAGTTCCCCTTAAGTCATTTTTTAAAAAATATTTTATTTATCTATTCATGAGACACACAGAGGCAGAGGGAGAAGCAGGCCCCATGCAGAGAGCCTGATGTGGGACTCGATCCCGGGACTCCAGGATCACACCCTGGGCCAGAAGCAGGCGCTCAACCGCTGAGCCACCCAGGTGCCCCTCCTTTAAGTCATTTTTGTATCATCCATTTCTCTCCATGTTCATGATTGTCTACTTTTTTTTTAAGATTTTATTTATTTATTCATGAGAGACAGAGAGAGATCCATGTTCGTGATTGTCTACTTTTTTTTTTTTTTTTAAGATTTTATTTATTTATTCATGAGAGACAGAGAGAGAGAGGCAGAGACACAAGCAGGCTCCATTCAGGGAGCCTGATGTGGGACTCGATCCTGGGTCTCCAGGTTCGCGCCCTGGACTGAAGGCAGCACTAAACCACTGAGCCACCCGGGCTGCCCTACTGTCTACGTTCTTGAGCACATGGAGCATGTGTATAACAGCTGCTGTAAATCCTCCTTTACTAATTCCATCATCTCTGTCAATTCTAGGTTGTCTTTGGTCAGTTCACTTTTCTTCTGCTTATAAGTCATATTTTCCTGTTCTTTGCTTGCTTAATAGTTTTTGATTGAATACCAGTCATTGTAAATTTTATGATGTTGTCGAATACTAGATTTTACTGTATTCTTCGCAGAATTTGGGGTTTTCTTCTGCTGTGTATCTGAGTTTCTCAGAATCACTTTAATCCCTTTGGGGTTGATTTTTTGACTTTGTCGGCAGGCCCAGAGGTAACACAGTGCCCTACCGAGGCCTCTCCCTCCTGGCTCATCTATTACAAGGTTACCTCACTCTGGCCTGGGCAAACACAAACTTACCAGCCCTGTGTCTGCTTCAAGAATTGTTGGCCTATTCTTTTTTAGTGGCTGTCTCCCTAACTTCTTGGAATCTCACCCCTCACATGGACAGACCAGTACAGTACAAGATTCAGGGGGATGCTATGGTAGCTCTCCAGAGCTCTGTTTCTTTGTGGCCCCTCCTCCTGTATTTTTTTTTTTTTTCCCCCTCCTGGTATTATGACTGCTTTGAGTCCCTCAAAAGGAATGTTGGCCTATTCCTTTCACCTGTCTCCTCTTAGCTGGACCAACCCTGCTGGGCTTGGTTTTGGAGTTCCCCTCCCTAAGCCTCAACCTGGAAGCTATGTCAGGGCAGAAGCTGGGCTGGGGCCTGGAGCAGAAGTGGCCACTTTGTTTCCCTTCTGTCAGGAATGTTTCCCTTCAGAGATCCTATCCTGCAGTACCCAACATCGGAAAACAGTTTCGTTTCACATCTTCTAGCAGGTTTTCTAGTTTTTTATGGCAGGACAGCAGTCTGCCTAGCAAAGTGGAAGTCCCCAGTGGTTTTTAATGACTGTTGAGCAGAAATCTCCTGCCCGCAGGTCACTCTCTAGAATCACATATGGGTACTCTGCGAGCAGATCCTGCCAAGGAGGAAGCAGAGAGGACTCTGGCCATTTTCACTGGAGAACTCGTTATAAATCTTATGGTTTTGTTTGTTCTTAGTTTGATTTGTTCCCAAGCCAGTTCTCTTGGGTAATTTCATCGTGGTATCTGTCATCAAGTTCCTTCTCTTATCTGTCCCGAATTTTGGCACTTACATAAATATTACCTTTGAGTCATTTGGCTTTAGCCTAGCTATTTTTACCTCTGTTTTTCTAAATTGCTCCACACCCCTTTGAGATGAACGCTGAGTACCTGGTTGGCAAAGATGTATTTTGTGCATCCATTTCAAATTTGTGATTAAAACAAGGGTGTGTTTTTCTTGTCTTCCAAGAAACTGTGTTTTCTGTTTGTCGGGTTTCACTTCTTTAAGGACCTTTGCTACATGAGCCAAATTCAGCACACGCAAGCCAAGGGCACGCTTGGCCATGTCTAGGCGATTGGCTGGGCTCTGCCCCTGTTTGTCTTTTGGGTTCACAGACAAGGTTAGGATAGCCCGGGTGTGTTGGGAGGACCTTCTAGTCCTGCTGTGAGAACACAGCGGGAAAGGTGATGTCCCCCCTTCCTTCTCATGCTGCACTATTCCTGTCACAAATGACTGAGTGAGCAGTTCCCAAGAACAGGGAGCAGGATGCTGTCCTCCCAACTCACACCCAAACCATATGTTTAGGACACAGCAGTTAAGGATGCCAGACAGACCTGGGTTTAAATCCCAGCCCCGTCTCTCGTTAGCTGTGTAACCTCACACAACTGACTTATCTACTCTGAGCATCTACTTCCTCCTCATGAAATGGATGTTATAAAAGAGCCACCCCGAGGCTCGTGGTGAGGATTAAAGGGAAGGATGCAAGTAAGAGCTCTGACAGAGGCATGCTGGGGTGACCACATACCCTACTGGCCCTAGTACCCCCAACATGTAAACTAATAATACCCCCTTTCCCTCTCACAAACATACTGGCTTCAACAGCAAATTAAATTCTCCCTCTAGAATATAAGGGAAGGGGGAAGAAATGTGTGGGAAATATCAGAAAGGGAGACAGAACGTAAAGACTGCTAACTCTGGGAAACGAACTAGGGGTGGTAGAAGGGGAGGAGGGCGGGGGGTGGGAGTGAATGGGTGACGGGCACTGGGTGTTATTCTGTATGTTAGTAAATGAACACCAATAAAAAATAAATTTAAAAAAAAATTCTCCCTCTAATTATGAGTTAGTAAGTGTTAGCCCTTTTCAGAATCTTTTCTAACTCTATCAACAGTAATTATTCTGTTTATTGAGGCCAGTTTCAGGGGCCACTTTGCCCTCTGGCTCTAAAGATTCTAGGATAACTAGACCCCACCTTTGCCAGGGATTGGAGCAGAGCGACCACTGTCATGGCGAGTCACAGAGGATGGGACTTGGAGGTTGAAGGGTGAATCTGCAAGATTGACCAGGATATAACACATTGTGCCAAGTTGGGAAGACGTAGGCCAAAGGTAGAAAGTGTGAGTGTGCAGCCCTCGTGTACACAGGTACACAGCCAGGGGAGTCCTTTATTTGTGGCACTGCCTATGGGAAAAAAACTGGAAGCAACTACATGTTCATTTACAGGAGAGAAAGATTACATAAGTTTGGGTAGGCTCTTACTATGGAATCCTGTGCAGCCACTAAGTGAACTTAACCTATTTGTATTGCCGTGGAAAGAACTCCCAAGATATATTGCTAAGTTTTAAGAAAGAAAGTTGGAAAACCATTTATCCATCCATTCAACCCTGGGCTGAGAACTGTCCTTGGTACTGGGGCTGTCCTTCATAAACAAGACCAGATCAGGTTCCCAACTGCTGAAGAAAGATGGGAAGCAAGTAAGCAAACACATACCATAATTTTCAGGGCGTGAAGAAGTGACAGGAAGGAGAGAAATCAGAGCACTGCGATAGAGAGTGGCATGGGGGCAGGTGTGTCCTGCAGCAGGGGGTCAGGAAGGTCTCCTCAAATAGGTGGTGCATGAGCTAAGGCTTGTATGGTGAGAAGGAGGCAGCCAAGGGAGGGAGGGCCCAGGGCATGATTCCTGAGCAGTGCTTGACCTCCCATATTGCCACGAGATAGCTTGGCACACTCCAGGAGGAGCAGAGGTCCATCGTGGCTGGGACAGAGGGGCGGGGACCCCGGCCCACAGAGTTCTCTAGTCCTGGGCAGGAGTTGGGATTCTGTTATGTGTGCAAAGGCAGGTAAGTGTTGGAGGTCTTTTAAAAATCCCTCTGCTGATAATCCATGCTGCATACATAATGTGATCCTCCTATTCATTGCCTTTTAAAGACAGATTTATGGCTTAGGAAAAGAACTGGCAACCTGTATCAGAAACTTAATTTGGGGCGAGGTGGTGTGAATGGAGAGTCTCTTACTCTACCTCTGAGTCTGGATGTTTTATAGAAAAATGGGTTTATTTTGAGGTAATTAACAAAGAAAACTAACTGTGATTTGATCCAGCCTTCAGGAAATTCATATTTTACCCACAGGAAGGTACAATACAGTGGAAGTTATACCTTGATAGGACCACCCTTCACCTTCTGCCTTTGGACTTGAGTCTATTCATCATCATTGTTCATTACATTTAAAATAATGGATTTAACTGAGACTAGAAATGGATTTCTTCCCTCCTTCCCTCCCTTCTTTCCTTCAATTAAACATCTGCCTTTGGCTCAGATCGTGATCTTGGGGTCCTGGGATTGAACTCCCATCAGGCTCCCTGCTCAGCAGGGAGTATGCTGCTCCCTTTGTCTCTGTCTCCTACTTGTTCTCACTCACTTGCTCTCTGTCTCTCTCTCAAATAAATAAATAATCTTAAAAAAAAATACCAATGTCTTTTATCTCTACAAGTGAGCCTGTTTACACCATTTATCCACTGGTGTTTTTACAGCCTGTGTGGTGGCAGCTACAGTGGATAAGGGTAGTCTGGGTAATGGAGAAGCCACCTTTGCTGAGAGACGGCTCATAGGGCAGACACTTGAACTGTCCCTTGGGCCTTTGCACCCACTTCTGATGCTGCTGACTCTTTCCTTTAAACCTCAGAACTCAAGAGATGCTCTGATCTTAGACTAACCCAGGGTAAAATGTGGTGGCTGGCTGTTTACTCTTGCTTTGGCCAGAGGACCCATTTTCATAGAGTCCAAATTCAGCCTCCAGAGGTGGTTTATCTATACAGAAATTTTGTTAACATTTGAGTTAGTTGCCATCATTAAAAGCTGGGAGAAAAAGAAAGGTAAAATAATAATAAATAAAAGCTGGGAGATTTCCCACAAGAAACAGCTTTCTAGTATCTCTCAAAAAGCTAGAAGGAAGATTGGTCACCACTTAGGCCTCCCATCTACAGGCTCGCAGTGCCTGGTGGGTCACACAAGGTGGCAGGCCTACCCCTGTGGGAATGGTATTGAGAATGCAAGCTGAGCTCTTGCAATGTCTCTACTACAGTTCAGTGGTTTTCATCCCTTTTCTAAGTGGCGAGTCAGCCATTCATCCCTGTCACTAGAGTGGCAGGCGTGAGCTACAACTTTTCTTATAAATTTTCACTTGTAATCCATTTTAGCAGCTTACTTAATGACTTTATAAACATCTCAGCTTCCTTACATGACAGTGAGACCCCTTTGCTGCTGCCGAGGCAGAGCAGCAGTAACAGACGAACCCATCCACACAAAGCATTGTGGGAATGATCGGGGCAGTGGGCAATAGGTGTGGACTCTCGTGAAGAGCTTTCAGGAAAGGACACATATCCTTTTTTAGTCACTCCTCTTTGTAATCTAAAAGATTATGGTAGGGGACGCCTGGACGGATCAGCGGTTGAGCATCTGCCATCAGCTCAGGGCATGATCCCAGGATCAAGTCCCACATCAGGATCCCTGAGGGGAGCCTGCTTCTCCCTCTGCCTATGTCTCTGTCTCTCTCTCTCTTTCTTTCTCTCTCTCTCTCTGTGGCTCTTATGAATAAATAAACAAATCTTTAAAAAAAATAAAAAATAAAAGATTATGGTGATTAAGGTGAAAATTAGAAAAGAAATGAAAGTCCATGCAGTCTCTACATCCCGATTCTTACACTCCCTTTCTGCCCCAAGAGTGATTCACCTGCCCTGTTTCTGTCTGTGGGTGAGAGTCACTTGTTCCCAGTACCCCCTTGGCAGGTCCACGAGAAGCTGCTGTTAGTCCCCTGCCCAGAAGAGAGAGCTGAGGCTTGGAGAGGTAAAGAAGGTTGGCCTGAGGTCACCCAGCTGGTAAGGATGCTGCCAGTGATAGGGGGCCTGTAGCATTTCTCTGCAGCCTCCAGGAGGCCTCAGGTAGTATTTTCTTCGCTTTTTCTTTTCCTTTTCTGAATATATGTAACACTGTAGGGTCCAGTGACCTGCAGAAAATATACGATATTATTTGTGTATCAAATAGCAGGTGCTCTTCTGTGCTGTTCATGTCTCTGTGCTTTCCCTCTTGGTCTCTCTCTAGGCATCATGGCCATCCTGTTCTCGGGCATTGTGATGTCCCACTACACGCACCATAACCTGTCCCCAGTCACCCAGATCCTCATGCAGCAGACCCTCCGGACCGTGGCCTTCCTGTGCGGTGAGTTCTGCCTCTGTGTGGTCCTGCGCAGGCCTGCCCACAGCCTTTGTTCTGCTACACCGTTTCGGGAGGCTGCCCAGCCTTCCCCTGGCAGGAGAGGCAGCAGAATTCCTTCAAGCCAGATACTGCACTCCCTTATCTTTTGTTTATTACTCTGGCTTTCAAATTCCGTAATGTAAACCTAACTCCTGATAACTTTCTAGAACATTTGATGCCTGCAATTTTAAAACCATAAACAGTAAGAACTACTAATTATGAATTTTGGAGACTCCTATGTTTGTAATGTTGTAAAGTGACATTTCCAAAAATGTATTCCCTGGCATTGGCATCGGTGAGAGTTAGCTAGGACAAGACCCAACAGTCAACAAGAATCTGGAAAATCTTGGGGGAAATGCAGTTTCAGTTTGGGGACTGCAAGAGCATTGTGAGCTGACACACATCATAGCATTTCCCCAGCATATCCACAGGCCCCTTTTCCACAAGAGTGGCTCGAAGAGCGTAACTTGGGAGCTCGTGTGCCAGCACAGTCATTGTTGGGCAGGGTCCACCACAAGAACTCTCTCTGTGAAGCTGTTCCAGCGTGGGCTCTTGCTCCCCTACACTCTGCTGTACTCCCTTACCTTGTCCCTGGTTTATATCTGGCAGCAAAGGATGCACTCTCACATAGTCCCTTTCCACTGGCCTACCAGGTAACTGTGCCCAGCTGTCATCACCAGCATCTCCCTGGCACTGTGGTAGGGTGCGTCTCATTTTCCAGCACCAGTTACACACGGTCACATCCTAGGAGGCAGGGGCAGGCTGTGCAGAAGCTTCCTTCTGCAGCCTTAGGGCGCTCAGGTGCCCAGAGTTCAGATGACTTGCCCTCAGTCTTGTAGCTAAGAAGTGAGTCTGGAATCCAGGTCTGTCTCTTCCTGGCCGAGGGGGTCTTTTTACCCCAGCCCCCCACTCGCAGAGCCCTAGCTAAAGTCTCTGAGCCTGATACTCGCAGTTGAAGGAATGTAAAGCAAAACACCTGTCTGTTTTGTACTCATCAGATTGGCGTATCTTAAGTTTGCTAATACCCACTTCTGATATGGGCATTTGGAAAGCAGACCTTGCTGACAGGCGTGTGCACTGATGCCATCTCTTGTACAGTCATTGCAGCATCAGGCAGGGTTTCAAAGCTGTGTGCTCTTTGACCCTCCAGTGCTACCCTCAGGAACTGAGCCTGGATATTTGTCGTAACTGGTAACATCAGAAATAGAAGCAGCTTAAGTGTCCATTGACAGAGGATTTGTTTTGTTCAATTAGCCATGACAGATCAATATAGTGAAATTTATGCCACCAGGGAAAAGCATAACATAGATCTAAATATGTTCTGAATGAGCTGATTTGGAAAGATCACAAAAATATTAGATAAGAAAAAATTCAAGGAGGAGAAGGGTGTGTATACTATCCGGCTTGCAGACTTGTTTTAAAAAGATACGTGTTTAGAGAAAAACATGGCTGAAATGTTTTAAAGCAGCCTATTTTATGATGTTCAACTCTTTTAAAATACAGTCTTTGTCTCCCTGATTATTAGCCTATTCTGGGGGATGTTGTGATGTAAGCAGGGAGCTTAGTGCTAGAAATTCATATGGTGCTTTTTCTTAAGATACACAAGGGCTTGCTGGCCAGAGAGTAGGGATCCGACTCTCTCTGCCTCGTGGATGGAAGCCAAGAGTTGGAGATCCCCCTCTCTTCCTACAGATCCTGTGGGTACAAGTCCTCTTCCAAATCTGTGACCGCATCAGATGTGTGAAGTCACTCACTTAGTTTTGTCTGCCCTGGTAAGGAAGTTAACCGAGGGCCCTTTCCACACTGGTTATGTGGTATCTGCAGTCATTTGCTCTGAATTTTTGCCACTTTGCTGCAGTCAGGATCCTCGCTAATAACAGTGACAAATGGGCAGATTCATGTATTTATCATCTTCCCCCGGTTGGAGAGTATTTATTTGCATGAGTATTTGACAGCTGGCTCATTAAATGAGGAGATTCTGAATAAGCAAGCACATGTGGCTCATGGGATAGAAAAGAATGAGTGAATCGAAGTACAAGTTCCACCAAGGAGGCATCAGGTGCAGGATTTTTCAGAAAATAAGCAAAGTTGTTATAGTGGATTCTGACTTACATGAAATGTTTGCTTGCTTTAATGATTGAGTACCATGTTAGAAGAAAATAGTTGGGGCTGAATAATCCATTCTTTGGTTTGTTTCAGAAACATGTGTGTTTGCATTTCTTGGCCTGTCCATTTTTAGTTTCCCTCACAAGTTTGAAATTTCCTTTGTCATCTGGTGCATAGTAAGTATTTTCCTTGTTTTTTATTTAATTACTTCTTTGTAGATCAATAACCACATATTCTGGATTCATTTATGTAACTGTTAACTGCTCAAAGTCAACAGCTACATAGACACTCTTCTGTTTAAAGTTTCTTTTGTTAAAAAAATCATAAACATACAATAAAGGGAGGAGGGATGGAATTAAGTGAATGAATATCCCTGGAAAAGAATTTTTGCTTCTTTTTGAATTTTAAACGGCCTTAAAGGTTATGATCTTCTCTAAAACATACAAGTTCCTGTGTTTCTATGTGAGGTGGTGAACGCAGATTTCAGAATTTAATACATACTTGATCATAGCCATGTAAAAACGTCATGCATAGAGGAAAAAACCATGTGAAAGAATATAGCACAATGTTCACAGGGGTTGTAGAATTGGGATGATTTCTTTTCCTTTTCTACTTTTTCTCAATAATTTATAATGCATATATTTACTTCTTGCTGTGGCCTTCTTCAGATGTGTCCATTTTTGAGCATAACCGTGGACACTTGTTTAAAGTAAAGATTACCAGGCCCTTACCTCCCCAGAGGTTTACCCAGAGCAGTTGTCCGAGGTGATTCTTGCCATTCAGAAGGTTTGGGAAGCTTATCCCTGGACTCAGGGCAGCAAGAGGAGACAAATTAAAATATTAATTTAAGCTAATTAATAAACTAACAAATTAAGTCATAAATTAACTAATTAAAATAGGAAAGGAAAAGTTTGATCATTCACAGTAGAGTCAAATCTTTTGGGGGAAATAAATGTTTAGCATTTAAAACAAAGGTCCAGCTTCCTCAGGCATCTGATGAAAGTGACATGAATGGCTTCTGACCTGTGAGCATTTAGCCTGGTGCTCCCAGGTCTCTCCCCTCATTGTGAGCTTGTCTCCCAGGGGCCTGCTGCCTGCTGATTCTTGCTGTAATCCCTAACTCGATCTTTGTTGTCCTTTTAGACCCACCTTCAATTTAAGACACATGAGAAGCACGCCTTACTGTTGCTCAATCAATTATCATAATTCATCTTCAGTTAACTTTTATTACCAATGCCACTTAACAGAACCCAGCTATTGGAGAGGCACACCTTTTTTAAGCACTGTCACCTACCATGTACAAACCAGTGAGGCCTACCTGTTTGGCACATGGGAAACCGAGCCATGGAGAAGCTAAAGAATCCTCTGGAAACAGTGTTTCTCCTTGCAGTAGGGGTGCTTCCCCCTCTCAGTCAGCAAGAGCTCATTGCTTCTGTCACTGTTATCTGTCCTTCAAACTCAAGTTTCAGGACAAAAGAGGACAGCCAAAATCATTTCCCAAAAGTGTAAGGGTCTTTAGTGTGGTACCTGGGTAAAAGGGCCACGTTTGGTCAAACCTGAGACACAAGTGCAGGGATGAAAGATTGGATTTCAGTGGGTAAAACGGAGGTGGCTCCCTCAGCCGTGGGCTGGGAACAAAAGGAAAATGAGAAGATGTGTTGGAGTGGGAGCTCCCTCCCGCTCCTAGAGGTGGCTAGTGCTGTTCAGATGCATTACCTTAGACTCACTCATGGTCAAGGGCACGGGCTTTGGAGACCGGACTGGGTTTGGGACATGGCTCCCCTACTTCCTGCCTAGGTCCTCTTAGACCAGTCCTTTACCCTCTGTCTCCATTTCCTTGCCCCTGAAACTTAGAGCCTGCCAAGTGTACATGTGTATATTGTGTACATGTTATTAGGTTAGTTATGGTGAGAACCAAGTTGAAAAAAGCAAATTAATAAGTAGTTCTAGGCATCCAATTAAATAAGATTTAAACCTTACCTAAAGCTATATTTTGTTAAGACTGTAGAGATGGGTAGGAACCCAAAGCTGTGGCAAGCAAATGTCCAGGCAGGGTGCATGTAACCTCCTTCTAGAACCTGCCTACACATTCCTTCTGCTTGAGGAGCAGCATTTACGAGCATTAGGTGTACGTCCTTCTCAGTCATTCCTCCTTTCCCTGAGGAGTGGGGCGCCCATAGGAGAGGCAGGAACGCCTTGTCTGTCCCTCCAGGGCTAGCCCATTGGAAACGATTAGCTCGGGCCTGTCCCATGGTGGAGCACCTTTGGAAAGAGTGGGATTGCCCTTAAATTAGTCTCTGGATACTTTAGCATGGCCTCTTGGCATTTGGTTTTGTTCTACTGTCATAACTAAAGCTGGCTTTAATACTTGTTAGTCCTCTCTTCCTGGCCATGGCAACATACTGTACAAAGTGTGATCCTTTCCAAGACTCATAGAAACCAGCGTCTAGAGCAACATGCCCCAGCTGGGTCTCTGCCTAGCATTATCATTCATGTCTTTCATGGCCAAGGGGAAGGCTGCATTTATTCTGGGTGTGTCACAAGGTCTGTGTTAGCTTCAACAAGCTTCATCCTGAAAGACCAGAGGTTTCTGTCTAAGACTTCATTTGTTGCTATTTCACAGGTACTTGTACTGTTTGGCAGAGCGGTAAACATTTTCCCTCTTTCCTACCTCCTGAATTTCTTCCGTGATCATAAAATCACACCGAAGATGATGTTCATCATGTGGTTTAGTGGTAAGTCCAATGTTGAATGAACAGTGGAAGGAAAATGCCTCTTATAAAGGCACACGCTGTATAGAGAGTGCATGTGGCTATCTGCTGGAGCCCTTTGAAAATGGGAGCGCCTCAAAAAAAAAAAAAAAAAGAAGAAAAGAAAAAGAAAATGGGAGCGCTTCAAGGTGCCAGGGTGGCTCAGTTAGTGAAGCGTCTACCTTCGGTTCGGGTCATAATCCCAGGGTCCTGGGATCAAGCCCTGTGTCAGGTTCCATGAGGAGCCTGCTACTCCCTCTGCCTGTCACTTCCCCCTGCTTGTGCTCTCTCCCTCTCTCTCTGTCAAATAAATAAAATTTTTAAACAAAAACGGCCACACCTCATAAGGCAAAAATCCTACAATCCCCTGGTTAACAGGGTCCGGACGAGCCCCTTCCAGACAGTACTACTCACAGGCTCCATGCTGTGAGATAAATGGGTAATGTGCATCTGTTCTACACATGAGGAAGCCCAGGCTTAAGGCAAAGGACTCACTTGGGTTTGTGTATCAACAGGAGGCAGAGCCAGAATTTACTGTCTATTCACGTTCCTCTTGACAGATGGGCAGCCTGGGGCAGGTTGCACAAGGAGCAGCTTTGACTTTCCTACAAGTAGTGTAGGGCTCAGAATAAAGAAAGTTCAAGTTGAAACTTTTTTTGCACGACAGGCTAGGTTTAGGTATTTTTTTCCTTTAGTCAGAGTTCTCAGCATTGATTGGAACACTGTAAGTTTCTGTGCAAATTCCTCTACTTTTTAAAGGATGGGAATGAGTTCATCTTTGGCTCCTAACACACTGGATCCTTAGGCATCTTTAAATTTATTTTTGAGCAATACATCCAGTTCTTTGTACCTTCTTATTTAAATATTATAATTAAAATATTCCATGTGGGTTGGGGTATAGCAACGTGCTTTATAAGTTGTTTTCTATCCAACAGCGTATCTGTAAATTTCTCACAGATTTGTCTCCCCTTTCAAAAGGCCTTGTTTAAAATATATACATATGTATGTGTGTGTGAGATATGTATGTATGTATAGCAAGAGAAACTTTTTGCTCAATCTTTTTTGCCAAGAAGAAAAAAAATGTAGTAGATCCAAGGTCTTAAAAATTTCAAAGAAAATGTCAGAAATGTATCAGATACTTTACATAGTAGCGTGAGCTGTTTGGAGAAGTGGGCATGGGAAGAGGCCTCTGTGGGGAATGGGGCGCTGTTCTAAACAGTGAGGACCATTGGTCCCTGGTGCTTCTCCCAGGCCATCCCGAGCCCTCTTGCCACAGGCTTTTGCCCTCTCTTTCCTGGATCCTCAGACTCTGTCTCTACTGAGACATCATCATTGAAACTCTTAAAGATTCTTTTCTTTCTCAGCAAAAAACCAGCAACTTCAACCCAAACCCCTTCTGCACACCCCCTCCAGCTGCTTCCTGTCTCCCAATGCTGCCAGACCTCCTGACATGGACTGTCCTCGCCTGCTTTCTCCACTTCCTCACCTCCTGTTCATGGACCTGAACTTGGCCTTGCCCGGGTCACGAAGCAACCTTTTGCAGCCAAAACCTGGCGGGCACAGGGCAGCCCTCATCTGGCCTGCCTCCTCGGCTTTGAGCTCCTTCTTCCTACTGACCTGCTTTCTGCCTGGAGATCTTCTTTCCTAGGCATCCAGGCCATGCTCCTGGTTGCCTTCCTTTTCCTGTGGGGTTTCCTTGGCTTGCCCCTCCTCCTTAACCAAACCCTCAACACTGGCTTCTTCAGGACTCAGCCCCAGGCCTGCTTCTGCTCTTGTGTTCTCACACGCCCACCCATCATGTGGCCTCCACTTCCATCAAGTTCCCACACTCCCAAAGCTGTTTGCTCTTTTTTTTTTTTAAAGATTTTATTTATTTATTTATTCATGAGAGACACAGAGAGAGAGAGAGCGGCAGAGACACAGGCAGAGGAAGAAGCAGGCTCCATGCAGGGAGCCCCACTTGGGACTTGATCCCGGGTCTCCAGGATCACGCCCTGGGCTGAAGGCGGCACTAAACCGCTGAGCCACCTGGGCTGCCCAAGCTGTTTGCTCTTAAATCTTGACTCCCGTGTTGAAATCCTCCTTTGATGCCATGGAAACACCACAATCTTGTTGTCTAGGACTGAATTTGCCTTCCTGCCCAACCTCTTCTTTGCCAGCGTTCCCCTTCCACGGAGAACAGAGAAGTGCGTGTTACAGCAGAGGCATGGCTAACTCCGTATTTGCTGCATGTACATCTGTCCTGTGCTGAGCATTTCCTCCTCAGGCCACCAACCTGGCAGGCCCTGTGTTTAGTCTCATGTGACAGGTTGAGAGATGGAGTTGAATCCATCGCTCCAGCCTGAGACACCTGGGCGGAAAGCAGGGCACTAGGTGGTGAACCCAGGAGCCGGATTCTAGACCCTGTGCCCCGTCCACCGTGTAGCACAGCCCTCCTAGGACATCCCGCCATCGTCTGTGCCCTTCCCCTCTCCTTGTCTCTCTTAATTCCATCCCCTGTCTTTGTCCCTATCTTGGGCCTGCACTGCTTGGTCAGAGCCCCCTCATTCTGTGATGCTCCAGCCTCCATGTTTGGGTCAGATCCTCCACTGAGTGCCTTGCCCCATTCTCCCCTTCTCTGGCACTCACCGTGTGACAAGTCCTTGTCTGGGGTCTCCCCTCCTGGAAGCTCCCCTCTGTGTGGCCCCAGGCAAGTTAGGAGGTTTCCTAGAAAATGCTCTCTCCGGCTCTGGCTCTGTGCAGCCTTCAGCTGAGCCAGCAGCCTTGCTGGGCACCACAGCAGGAAGTAAGGAAGAGGCAGTGGCGCAGCTCCCCCACAGCCTCTGGCCAGCAGCAGGGCAGCCCAGGGCCTGTCATGCCTCCAGGAGCTGTGTAAGAGTAGCATCTTCAGAAGTGAGGGGCCTTTGGATAAATTGTTTCCTTGGCTGTTGCCTGAAAGGCTGTGTGGTCCCAGGAGGACGCTTCATTCCCTCAGTCTCGGTTCCTCATCTATATCTGGTGGAGAATTGTAGGACCTGCTTTACCAGCCTCCTGTGAAGTTCCAGCGAGGTTGTACATGTGGAGCCCTTAGCACAGGGCCTGGCACCTATGCACAGGGATGGCTTGGTCCATGCTAGTATTTTTGTGAGCATTGAGCTGGGTAAATCTTCACACAAGCACGCACACCTAGTGCATCACGGCCTGGACAGGTCACCTCATTTGACCTGCTTGGCCACCCTGTGAAGGAGAAATGGGATGAGCTAAGGCCCCGCTTCTCTGTGGCCTGCTTTTCCTCACACCCCAGAGCCTCACAGGAGGAGCTCATCCTCTTTAGTCGGGTGTGTTAGAATGTTCGACTGGCGTGATGCAGGGCCATGGCCGTATCCCCAGAGCACCCGGTCAGTGATGCGGCTTCTCCTCTCTCCGCCCTATGCATGTCCTCATACCCCCTTCTCTTCCCCCAGGCCTGCGAGGGGCCATCCCCTACGCCCTGAGCCTGCACCTGGACCTGGAGCCCATGGAGAAGCGGCAGCTCATCGGCACCACCACCATCATCATCGTGCTCTTCACCATCCTGCTGCTGGGCGGCAGCACCATGCCCCTCATCCGCCTCATGGACATTGAGGACGCCAAGGCACGCCGCAGGAACAAGAAGGACGTCAACCTCAGCAAGACAGAGAAGATGGTCAGTGCCCCGTGGGCCCGGGAATGGGATGGGGGCTTGGTCTGCACCGCAGCTGGGAAATGGGGAAATGAGACACGATTTGACGATCTCAGCACCTACACACACATATACCAGTTGCCAGCCTCAGAAGGAGGTTGGAGTCCTGAGGCTCCTTGTGAGTTGTTTGCCAGCCTCTGGCCTCATGGTGGGAAAGGGACACAGCCTACTTTCTCAGTGGGGAGCACAGGTCTCTCTGCAGCCATGTCTCAGCCAAGGCCCTGCTGGAAAGAGGTCCACAGGGGAGAGGGGGTGTCACAGTGGGGGCTGGCTCAGCAGGACCTTCTCACAGAGGCTGTTCTCCCACCACCCCCATCCTCCAGCTTTCTTGTCTGTTCTTAACAAAAGCCCCAATATAGGTTCTCAGACTTTTTGCTGGGTATCTGAACCAGTGGTGGCTCTAGGGCTTTCCAGGGCTGGGTGGGACCAGAGAGAATTTGCATTTTTAGCAAGTTGCCAGGTGCCGCTGCCCTGCGACCCTGCAGCCACCCTTGTTGAAGCCCGGCTTTAGGGGAACCAGGATGTTTGCCCAGAGGAAGAGGAGCTGCTATGCTATTTAGGGAGTGCTTTGTGTGCCACAGGCTCTCCTCCTACTGTCCCAGGGTGCCCTGATCACCCACAGGAGGCAGGTGCTCTCTGCTCATCCCCATTTTGCAGATACGAGCACGGAGGCACAGAGAGGCCACACAGACTCCATAGTCTGTGCTCTTAACCATCACGCTCTCCATCAGCGCTCTCAAGGTGGAGGCCCCTGGACCAGCAGCATCACTGGGAGCTTGTTAGAAATGTGAATTCTTGAGCCCTTTCCCAGATCTGCCTAATGAGAACCCTGTGGGGCGGGGGGGGGGCTGCATTTTCTGAAACCACAAGCCTTCTGGGTGATTCTCCCTGCCTCCCCCCACCCCCCGCAGCTGCACCTCCCCCCAAACCCCCAGTGGTGGCCACTTGGCTGTGGCCTCAGGGCTTCTCCTGCATTCACACCCTGGTGGCCTTTGGTCCTCCTTTCAGAGGGTGGGGCTGTTCCTCCGCAGTGGGCTAGAGCTGTGCTGGCATGAATCCAGTGACCCTGAGACCTCCTACCCTCGCAGACCTGTCCTGCCAGAGGGTGGTCACTCTCATTCCTCTCTGCTTCCCACCAAGATTGCCCCCCCACACACCACCAGCCCCACCGATTGACTGGCAAACACCTGCCCAGAACAGAACCACAGCTAGTGCAGCTGCAGGCATAAGTGACAAAAGGAGCCTGCCCTATTCAGTTTGCTGGGAACAAAATCACCGAGAATGGCAATTCCCAGTCCTGCATGCACATTAGAATCACCTTTGGAAAGCTTACAGACCAAACCCCAGCCCACAAATAAATTCTGATTTATTCATGATTCTGATTTATTTCTGGGTATCCATTGTATTTTCACAAGCCTTTCCACCTCCCTCAGGGCTCCCAGGAGGCGCTCTGCTACCTACAGACGCCTTGCACTGATTCGAAAGCACAGTTAGGGCTGGGGGCACTGGTGGCCAGAAGCGGAGGGCTGCTGGGTAGGCTGGGTGGGGTAGGGGCTCCCAGGAAGAGGCCAGCTGACAACCTCCCTCCGGCCACAGGGCAACACCATCGAGTCAGAGCACTTGTCAGAGCTCACGGAGGAGGAATATGAAGCCCACTACATCAGGCGGCAGGACCTCAAAGGCTTCGTGTGGCTGGACGCCAAGTACCTGAACCCCTTCTTCACGCGGCGGCTGACTCAGGAGGTGGGACCCCAGCATGCACCACATGGCTCAGGGTCCCTAGCCTTCCACCCTCAGGCCCTGTGGGGCCGTCGGTGGGTGGGCAGAGGGACCTGTCGGGCCGCCTCCCCCGCACCCCCCTTCCCGGGCCGGCAGCTGGATATGCTGTGGGGCTCGGCATCTGCTCTTCGCTACCCCCTCACTGCCATTTGTAGTGTGAGTTTAATAATAGACTTGTTAACACAGTTTGGTTTTCCTGGATGATAGACTCGGAACATTGATCAGCTACTGAATCGGAGCTGAAAATTTCAAACATGCCGGGGCCTCAGGCAGTGAGGCCCAAGGCTCAGGGCTGTTGTTCCATCCCCCCCGGGGACTGCTGGCCTCTGGACTGTGAGTGACACAGTCTTGGGGGGCCCAACTTGGGTCTGCTGCACTTCATTTCTGAGCCCGTGTTCCTCCCTGGCAGTCATGGTCTCTGTCATTGTGGGACTGTTTCTCATTATTGCTTCATGTCATTTTCCCAACAACCTGTGTAGTAGCTACAGCTGTTCTCTTGCTGGACAGCTGGGAAGGCTGAGACCCAGAGAGGTGCAGTAACCGCCCTGAGGTCACACAGCCAAGACGCAGCAGAGGTGGCAGCAGAGCCCAGGGGTGTCTGATCCCGGAAGCCAGGTTTTTGAACATCACGCCAGCCTGCCTCCCACTCCCGTTTCTGAGTGACATCTCCTGTCCTCTCCACCCCCCAGAGAAGAATCCCAGCTTGAGTTAGTTGGTTAACACTTTGAAGTTGCCTGCGGCCCTGTGCCCTTCCTCCCATCTCTCTCCCACACCCCCACAAGGTACAGGCAGCTCCCCCTCCTAACTTTGACCTGACCCAGACCCACTGACCAGGGCTTACTTGTGTCTCCTGCCCCAGGACCTCCACCATGGGCGCATCCAGATGAAAACCCTAACCAACAAGTGGTATGAGGAGGTGCGCCAGGGCCCCTCGGGCTCCGAAGATGACGAGCAGGAGCTGCTGTGATGGAGCAGGGCGCCCGCCCAGCGGCCTCTTGGCTCTCAGGACAGACGCTCAGCAGGGGCCCCGGAGATGCTGCATTTGGCCGCAGCCTCAGGGAAGATGGAAGCAGGGTGAAGCAAAGGCCATGGTCTTCTGAAACCAGATGTCCCTGGGCCTTGGAGCCAGCTGTCTGCTTCTGAAGTAGGTCATGTCCCCGGGCCTCCCCGAGCCAGACCTCTGCTCTGTTGCTTCCCAGCCCGCAGATCCAGAGGGACCCACCGTCCAGGTAAACCTTCCCTTCTGCTTCTGTGGCCAGGGTGCAGAGTCCTCTGACGAGCTGAGGTGCCTGAGAAGAAAAGCTGTGACCAGCTGTGGAGCCTGCCAGGACTGGGGGTTCTGGGGGAGCCCTGGCTTGCAGCTTCTGCTGTTCTCAGCTACAGCCTTCACAGGAGTCCCTGCTGTGGCCCAAATGGGTGTCTGTTCAGCAGTGCAGGGAGCCAGCCACCCTTTCCCTTTGGTCATCAAGGTGCCTCTGGTCTCAGCAGCAGCAGTTCTGACCTAAGTGGTGGGCTCAGAAATCCGGAAAACCTCACACTTCCCTTTGAGTTGTTGCTTGCACTCCCTGAAAAGGAAAAACCAGTGACCTTTTTCTTTACCTCGGACTGGCACCTTGCAGGCTGTCTCCCTGGGTGGCAGGCAGCTGCTGCCCTCCTCTGGGAATAGTGTGAATGTTTACACTGGTGCGGAGCCGGACACAGGGGTCCTTCTCAGGAACCCCATTAGAAGCTGCATCGGGTTTCTGGGGGTGAGCCAGCCCAGTCCGTGGGGTCAAAGCGCCCTCTGGAGGGAGAAGCTAGAGTTACAGAGCTTATGCAGCTGGCATCGGTGGTCTTGGAGTTCAGTTTAAATTCCTGCACTTTTACATAGTGAGAGCCTGGCAGTCACCTCCCTCCCTCACCCAGTGGATCTCATTGGTCCAGAGGCCCCAGTTCCTGGGCTCTGTGGGGTCTGCCCACTGTTTGCCTGCTGCCACCTTCACTGCTAATCAGCATTTCCTTCTTCCCTGTTCAGTTCTTTACCGTCTTGGGTCCCAGCTCACCAAAGCCCTGAGTAGGGGCCAGAGCAGCAGTGCCCTGTGCTCCTCCCCTGCCACTCCCACCCAGAACTCGCTCACAGAGGCTTGCACATGTCTCTCTCTCCCACACGCACACCCCCTGCCCTGTCCCTGTGGTCCCGGCCCTTGGCTATCCAGGGTGAGGAGCTGCTAGTCACATCCAGATGGAGTGGAGTTCCTCACTTTCACATCTGCTCCTCATCTTCCCTTATCAAACCTCATACCCACTAGCCTTTGCCCATCTATGGGCCAGTGGCATCTCCCCTAGGTGCCTCAGGGTCCCTGCCTTGGGACTCGGCACCCTCTTGGGTGGTTTCGTTGTGTCCTGGTTCTGTGTGAGGAACACTGGGCCAGCATGGACCCTGGGCTGGCAGCAGGTCTGTTTCCTTCCCTTCTGCCTCAGGCAGCATGGCCCTGGGTGTCAGGAAGAACTGACTGCAGAGCCCTCCGAGACCCTGGTGCCCAGCCCACCTGACCAGGCCCCTTTCCTGGAAGTATGAGGCCAATCAGACAGGAAGCACTTGGTTTCCTTCTTATGCATGAAAAGTAAATCTGTACTTGCTAGGGTTAACATATGTTCATTTCTCTTTTTGGAACCTCCCCCTTTAGCTCCGTAATTTAAGCCAAACAGGAGTATTTTACTTCACCTAATACTTTCTGGGAGGAGCAATACCATGTATAATTCTTGTCTCCATCATTTCCTACTTTTAGAGGTCAAAGAAGGAGAAGACGGTTGTCCACACCTAGGAGGAAGAGGGCAGGGATCCGAGACTAGAGTGTTCTCCAATCCATAAATAATTTACTTTCTCCTTTGAAGTTCGTGGTCTGATCTCAGAAGTGGAACTTGCATTGCAAACTCAATAGCTTCCCAGAAAATGTGGGGGGGGGGGGGGGGGGGCTGTGAATTCACAGATAAAGCAGTGGAAACACCTTCTCAATTCAGACTGCCCCCTGTCACCAGGTCTCGCCTCCCACTTTTAGTGGAGACTTGAAAATGATAGTGTAGTAGAGAAGAGTCCTCAAAGTGGAAGGTCCCCTAGGCCTGGGTTAGTGGGCCGGGGGGCACCTTTCCTGGCAGGTCCTGGCACCTCTTGGGTCTCCTGAGAGGCTCTTCTGCCCCCTGCTGGCTACGTGAGGCTTTGGCAGGCTGGAGCCCATTCTTATGGGGACAAGGGCAACCCGTGTTCCTCACGTCTGTCTCTTGGCCTTTGCCATTGCCACCTGCAGAGCCTATGGAGATACATTTTCCTGGTGGATTTTTTCAAGTGTCTTTGCTTGAAAATCAGAAGTTTGCTGCTGCTGCTGCTGCTGCCTTTAGCATACTTAATAATTCTACTTTTGGGGGCAATAAATGCCTAATAGATAAAAAAATATTTAGCATAACTACAATTTCCCACAGATTTATTTCCTTCTAGGTCTAGCCCATGGGAAGGAGGGGTATAGCACACAGACAGGGTCATACTTCAGAGCGAGGGTGAACGCTGTGAAGTCTGTGAGTGCCTCTGAGGCAGCTGGCAGCTTAGTGAACTTAGAAGACGTGCTTGTCTTGGGGAACCATGTGGCAACAAGGCCCACACCCAAGGCTCCCCCCTGCAGCCCTGTCATTGTAGGATCCCTGGGAAAACCATACCCTGAGGCTTGTGGTGTGGGGAGTTACAGGGCAAGGAGGGGGCTTATCTTAGGTCCCCAGAGATCAAGTTTTAGGCTGGGCTGAGCCAGGGCCAGGCACGAGGAAGGTGGCTCCGCTCCATAGTCTGGTGCTCAGATAGCCCAACAGCAGAACCAAAAACCTCCTGCTCCCTGGCCAGCTACCTCTCTTCACAGTAGAAGTGCTGGCCAGGCCCTGGGTAAGGCCCAGGGGCAGGGCCTGGCCCAGAATGTTGGCTCCCCCAGAATACCCCAAGTTAGCCTACAGAGGTCCTGGTTGGCCTGCAGATTCCTCTGTGTGCCATGAAATATGGAAAGATTGATGAGCAGGGGACCCTCCTATCCTTGAAACCTACATCAGAGGTGGCATCAGCAAGACTTGCTCTGTGAGGTCTCAGCTTCACATCCCAGGGGCTTGTGCATTTGGCCGAGTCCTCAGCAGGGTGGCCACATCCAGGATCCCATTTCTGCTTTGGTGGGGAGAGTGGGGGTAAGGCAGGGTGGTGGCTGGCTTCTCGTCAGCTAAGTCATGGATGTCAATGGTGCAAGCCTCCGAACTGGTCCCTGATTCAAGCACAAGGAAGAATCAGCAGCAATGATCTGCCATTAATTAGGACTTTAAAAGCAAGAGAGAGAAAGAGAAAAGCCACCGTGATCCTCCCCCCTTCCCTCCAGAATGCAGACCCTGTGTTTCTCTTGCTGGTTGACGTGTGTAGGAAACCAACTCTGAACCGTTCTCGTTCTCGATATGGCAGCCAACACCATTAAGAAGCTGTTCTCCTAGGAACTCAGTCTCTAAAGCCCCAGGCAATTTGTTTTAAATGAAAATACTCCCAGTGAAAGGGAAGACTTACACAGAGTAAGTAGCCACACTCCCTCCTGCTTAGGTTCCTGCCGTCTCTCACGCAAGTAGTTAGATATTGAGGAACTTCTGTGGCCATTGGCCATGTGACAAATGAAGAAGACTTGACAAGTTTCCCCTGGGCCACCCCATCCCACTGGCCAACTTGGTCCAGAGGGAAACAAACACCTGGCCTTTCTCCCGGTGAGCTGGTCGTGCCAGGCTGCGGTGTGAGCTCGCCCGACTTCAGGGTGAGTGCGGCTGCCGGAGCCGGGCCACCTGACCGGACAGGGAACATGCAGACGGGCACTCAAGAGAAAGGTCCCCTGTCACCCTGGTGGGCCTGTGCTCCCAGGAGCCTGTCAGCCCTGTGGAAGAGCCATGTCCTCATGTTCCTAGTCCCTTCTAGAAGCCCCAGCCCTGTTCTAAGGAACCAGTAGAGACCTGGGGAAGGCTCCTCGCTCGCTGCCAGGTTTCGGGGTTCATGGCTTCCCCAAGGCTTTCACATCATCTCCACAACAGCCCCTGCCAAGCTTGATCTGTTCTCAAGGTTAATCAGAACTTTGAATTCTTCTGACTCATTTTCTTTATAAAAATGAAGGATTTTTTTTTAAGTACCGTTTTTTTTGTTGTTGTTGTTGTTTGTTTTGTTTTAAGGACCTTTCAGAAGGTCAGGCTTATTCTTTGTCCTCCCATGTGTAAGTTGTGAGAGGTATTTGTTAGGTCCTGGTTCCTGAGAAATGATTTGCTGCTCTTCCTGATGGGGCTTCAGACTGGGGAGGGGAAGGTGGGCCGCCGGGAGGGGGGGGAGCACAGGAGCTGCTGTGCTGGAGCCCCTGCTTCATCTCACTGGACTGTAAAGAATTCAGAAACAGAAAACAGTAATGTCACTGGATATTTATTTAGAAATAAAAATGAATGCTGCTGGATCCGAGCAGTTCCTGTGTTTGTGTTCAGGTGGCACTGCAAATACACGGGTCCCACTCTCCTGGACTCTGCTCTGTGTCAGCACCTACCAGACTCCGGGGACCAGCGGCAGACGTGTTGCCCAGGCCACGCGGTGGGCTTCGGACCAGACAGGCCCCGGGCGTCATACCTGCCCTGCCCCCGCCCCTGCCCCTTAGTGAGGAGGATGTGAGGCCAAGCAGAAGGGTCTAGCATGGGCCCAGCTTCCAGCCAGCCCACAGCTGCTAGAGTCTGTCTTCCCCACAGCTCCCTGGGCTGCTGGTCTCCTGCTGCTGGGACTGCAGACGAGCCCTCATGCGCCTCTGCCAGGCTGTGGAAGCAGGAACTTGCCAGTCCGTCCTCCAGGTTCTGAATCCACACAGCCGCAGGTGTCTCTGGTGGAAGGTGGTGGCACGCTCTGCCGGAAGGACGCCTGGAGTCTGTTTGCCCCCTCATACTTCCACATGGCACCCAAAGCTGCTTACGGAAACAGGCACAGACCAAAAACACACGTACTAGAAAGTGAAAGCAGGTAGGACAGCCTGTGCTGAGGCCAGGTGCGGGCCTTCCGGCAGGGAAGCCAGAGCTAGACCTCTCCGCGCCTTCCACTCCTGCTCCCCCACCCCCAGCCGAAGAAGGAAGTGGGGAGATTAGATCACACCTGGGACCCAGCTGTGCCCGGGCTGCCAAACCCGGTGCCCAGACATGCTGCTGGGGTCGGGGACAGGGAGCCGCAGGGTGGGGGGAGGCACTCGCACCTTCATCAGCTCCCTCTTCCACCTTTGAGGAGACCTGGGTTCAGAGAATCGTTTCTCTACATAATCAAACTGTGAGTGTGATGATGGGTGGCACTGGAATGAGGGGGACTGTGGCGGAGTCTTCTCAGGCCACCGCTGGCTGCAGGGGAGGCCGGGCAACGGAGCTGTGCCAAGCAGTGTCAGCTTGGATAAGGGAGTCCTGGTAGTAAAAGGAGAATGGATCTCAAGTGGCCCCCCCAGAGGGAGCTGGTATTTTTCGCTCACATTTCAACCTCTTCTCAACTCCTAGGAGAAGCACTCAGGGTGGAAGGGAGCGGGGCAGGGGAGTTTTTCCTTAGAGGCCAGAAAACTCTGGGGGAGGGCCGTACACAAAGGTCAGGGCCCCATAATCCCCTGGATGTCACTTGCAGCAGAAATAACGGATACAAATTCCTGAAGGGAGACAGATTCCAAAACAATAATATATAGCATTAGCCTCTAACAATTAAATTAATGGTGTGTGTATAAATAGGAAACGGTCCAGAAGAACAGGTGCCAAGTTTTTGGTTCTCTGAATGGAAGGATGATGGCAACTTAAAACCTCTTGTTGTTTGCATATCCTTCCTATCCTTCAGAAAGCACAGTCATTCAGTACTCAGGAACACACTGCACGGCATCTTCACGTTTCATAATGTGATTACAAATGAAAACAAATGAAACCACAGCTACAGGAGCAATGCAGTAAGGGGAGAGATTTGATATGATAGAGCACTCGGGAAACGAAGTCTCACTGTCACCGGAGGTGAGAGTCCAAACTGAGAGAATCACTTAGAAAAGCATCTGGCAATGCCTAGTAAAGTTAAAGACATCTGGGATCCCTGCGTGGCGCAGCGGTTTGGCGCCTGCCTTTGGCCCAGGGCGCGATCCTGGAGACCCAGGATCGAATCCCACATCGGGCTCCCGGTGCATGGAGCCTGCCTCTCTCTCTGCCTATGTCTCTGCCTCTCTCTCTCTCTGTGTGACTATCATAAATAAATAAAAAATTTAAAAAAAAATTTAAAGACATCTGTCACCCTTCAATCCAGGAATTCCCCTCCCAGGACAATGCCCTGGAGAGCAAGCAGGAGCAGACGACTGTCGGAGGACCAAACCCCAGCCTGCCTGCCTACGCTCTGTACTACCAGAGAGTGAAGAATGGTTAACATCTCCAAATGGTTGAAAAAAAATTCAAAAGAACATTTCATGACCTGAAAACTATATGAAATTAGAATCTCAATGCCTATAAATAAAGCTTTTAATTTTTTAATTAAAAGTCTATTGGGGGAGCTGAGTGGCTCAGTGGTTGAGCAACTGCCTTTGGCTCAGATCATGATCCTGGAGTCGTGGGATCGAGCCCCACATCAGGTTCCTTGCAGGGAGCCTGCTTTTCCTGCTGGCTATGTCTCTGCCTCTCTCTGTGTGTGCCTCATGGATAAATAAAATCTTAAAAAAAAAAAAAGAAAATCTATGGAAGGGGTGCCTGGGTGGTTCAGTTTGTTAAGTGGCTGCCTTCGGCTCAGGTCATGATCCTGGAGTCCTAGGATCCACCCCAGAGTTGGGCTCCCTGCTCAGTAGGGAGTCTGCTTTTCCCTTGTCACCCCACTCATGGTCTGTCTCGCTATCTCTGTCTCTCTCTCAAATAAATTTTAGAAATCTTAAAAAAAAATTATGGAAAATTTTTTCTCTCTTGTTATGTAAGTACCTACATAACTTTTTTTTCCTCTTGGCTCCCGAAGCCAAAAATACTCACTACCTAGCCATTTACAGAAAAGGCCTGCCCACCCCTGCCCTAGAGAAATTCTTAACACACTCTTGCACCAGGAAATACCCGTGAGAATATTTGCAATAGCACCTGATTGGAAACAAGCGAAATGTGTCTCACCAAGAAAGTGGATAAGCAGTTACCCTCCCCTTCTCGCTTGTATGTGGGGGGGGGGGGGGGGCGGGGGGGGGGTAACTGAGACTCCCTCTCAGTCAAAATTAGGTCTGGTCATAGGTGGCAAAATTAAAATCAGTAATGGCTTTCCTAGAATCCTTGAGAACCAAGATTCTTAGGAAAGAGGTGAAGTAAAAAAATCCCTTGGTCCTAAATTTTAATTAAAGTATAAATATGAACTTATGATGTATTTTGTTTTTTAAAAAATGTAAGTTCTGTTCATTAAAAAGACCTAGAAGCGGGCAGTCCGGGTGGCTCAGCGGTATAGCGCCGCCTTCAGCCCAGGGCGTGATCCTGGAGTCCCGGGATCGAGTCCCACGTGGGGCTCCCTGCATGGAGCCTGCTTCTCCTTCTGCCTGTGTCTCTGCCTCTCGCTCTCTTTCTCTCTGTGTATTCTCATGAATAAATAAATAAAATCTTTAAAAAAAAAAGGACTCAGGAAGGACTGGAAGAGGTCCCTACTGGCCAAAGACAGGAATCTGAGCATCAATAGCAATAATGTAAAGAACTAAAGTATTTAAAATATACTGAAATAGGGGATCCCTGGGTGGCGCAGCGGTTTGGCGCCTGCCTTTGGCCCAGGGCGTGATCCTGGAGACCCGGGATCGAATCCCACGTCAGGCTCCCTGCATGGAGCCTGCTTCTCCCTCTGCCTGTGTCTCTGCCTCTCTCTCTCTTTGTGTGACTATCATGAATAAATAAATAAATAAAATCTTTAAAAAAAATAAAATAAAATATACTGAAATTAAATATATATATACATATATGTATGTATATATATACATATATGTATATATGTATATGTATATATATACACATAGACACATATGCTGAAATCAATGAGTTAATGATACTTTTTTTAAAAATAGTCACTGTTGGGGGACCCTAAGGCATCAACTCATTAAGTAAAAATAAAGACAAAGAGGAGCACTTGGCTGGCTCAGTTGGTAGACCATGTGACTCTTCATACCAGTTGTGAATTCAAGCCCCACACTGGGCCAAGAACTTGCTTAAAAAAAAATAGTAATAAAAAATGATTAAGCATTTATCTCATTTAAACTACTCCTGATGGTCAAGTAACAGCTAATGGCAGTTTCTTTTTCTTCTAAAAAAATAATTATAAACTTACAGGAAGTTGCAAAAAAATAATACAAAAAGGCCTCGTGTACCCTGCACTGTTTCCCCAGTAGTAACATCTTGCACAGCTACAGAATAATATCACACCTGGGAAACTGACATTGGTACAAGCCACAGACCTTGTTCAAATTCTATCAATTTTACATGTACTCCTGTGAGAGAGAGTGTGTTTAGTTCTATACAATTTTATCACATGTGTAGAGTCACACCACTACAAGGAAGTTTCTTTTTATAGAAGTATTCTGGTTGCCAAAAGGAATACTAAAACAATCTACATTTTGCAACTTCCAATGAAATGACTGATCTAAGCACCAAATAATAGTTCTAAAGGCTGATACTGTTCCAAAGGGAGAAAATTCAACATCACGTGCCTTCTGGTGAAGGAATACAACATCTATGAAGTATTCTTATTCCCCCCAAATCAGACCCAAATCTGAGCAAGCCTTAAAAGTCAACTGCCGTGTGATGTACCTCAGTTATAGAATGAAGGACGAAAACCACATGGTTGCCTCAACTGATGCAGAAAAAAAAATTTAACAAATTTCAACACACATTCATGATAAAAACACTCTAATAAACTAGGAATAGAAAGAAATTACCTCAACATAATAAATGCCACATATGAAAGTGTATGTGCCACAGCGAACATCCTACTTAATGGTGAAAGACTGAAAACTCTTCCTCTAAGATCAGGATCAAAGCAAGGATGCCCACTCTTGCCACTTGAAGTCAACACAGAACTGGAAGTCTTAGCCAGAGCAATTAGGGAAGAAAAAGAAATAAAAGGCATCCAGACTCGAAAGAAAGAGGTAAAACTGTATCTGTTCTCAGCATGATCTTATATGTAGAAAACCCTAAACATTTCACATACACACACACACAACTCTGTTAGAACTAATAAATAAGGGCACCTGGGTGGTTCAGTGGTTGAGTGTCTATGCCTTTGGCTCAGGTTGTGATCCCCGAGTCCTGGGATCGAGTCGCACATCAGACTCCCCCACAGGGAGCCTGCTTCTCCTGCCTATGTCTCTGCCTCTATGTGTGTGTCTCTCATGGATAAATAAAATCTTTAAAAAAAAAAAAGAATAAAAGAAATTAACCAACTTGCAGGATACAAAATTAACACATAAAAAATCAGTTGTCTTCTATCCAAACACAATGAGCAATCTGAAAAGGAATCAAAAACAAATCCATTCACAATAGCATCAAAAAGAATAAAATACTTAGAAATAAACTTAACCAAGGAAACAAAAGACTTGTACACTGAAAACTATAAGGCATTACTGGAAGAAATAAAAGAAGACACAAATAAATGGAAAGACATCCTGTGTTCATGGGTTAGAAGACTTAGTATCGTAACATTGTCCATACTACCCAAAGCATTCTACCAATTCAATGCAATCCCTATCAAAATACCAACGGCATTTTTTGCAGAAATAGAAACAGTCCTAACATTTATCTTGGATCTCAAGGGCCCCTGAATAGTTGAAACAATCTTTAAAAAGACAATTTTCGATTCTCACACTTCCCGATTTCAAATCCTATTACATACAAAGCTATGGTAATCAAAATACTATGGGACTGGCATAAAGATAGATTTATAGACCAGAATAGAGCCCAGAAATAAACCCTCACATATATGGTCAAATGAGCTTCAACGACAGTCAAGAACACACAGTGGAGTACGGACGGCCTCAACAAATGGTGGTGGAGGAACTAGATAGCCAAATGCAAAAAATCGAAGTTAGACCCTTACCTTTCACCACGTGTAAGACTTAAAATGGAATAAAGACCTAAATGTAAGACCTAACGCTATAAACTCCTAGAAGAAAACACAGGGAAGAGTTTCGGGACGCAGGGTTTGGCAAGGATTTCTTGGACAGGACACCGAAAGCACAGGTGACCAAAGCGAAAGTAGACAAAGGGGACCCCAGTGAACAAAACGTGCCTCAAAGGGAAGCCCTCTCTGCCGCACCTCCCAGCCTGCACCCCACCGGAGCCACTTTCCTGTCCCTCTACCGGTCTCGGCCTCAGTACGGGGCTCCCCAAAGCCAGCTAGCTGAAGGCTGCCCCAGAGGGTCCTAATCCGAAGATTGTCCAGGCACGGGGACTTCTCCAAAACCAGGCGTCCTCCTATGAGTGAATTTCAGTTTCTCTTTCCTTCTCGGCACAGGTCCAGGGAAGGGACTTGTGGGATACCTGGTCTCTGTGACTCAGGCAGCCTCGCCCAGCCCCATGTGCTCCCCTGGTTCAGGACTGGCCCCACCTACGTGTGTCTGCCTCTCCTGTGGAGATTCCAATTTTCATTTGCCTTTTCACTTTACATACCTCAGCTGGGATTGCCCAGTGAGCCTGGCTAAAAGCAGAGCCATGCGGCAGGGAAAGCAGAGGAGAGTTGGCCATGGCTACAGCTCGGGTCCTGGTGCTGGTGACCGTGGTGCTGGGCTTGACCAGAGCCGGCCCTGTCCCTACTTCCAAACCCACCACAACCAGGAGGGGCTGCCACATGGACAGGTTCCAGTCTCTGTCACCCAGGGAGCTAGAAGCCTTCAAGAAGGCCAAGGATGCCTTGGAAGAGTCGCTCTCCCGGAAGAACTGGAGCTGCAGCTCTCGCCTCTTCCCTAGATCCAGGGACCTGAGACTCCTGCAGGCCTGGGAGCGTCCTGTGGCCTTGGAGGCTGAGCTAGACTTGACACTGAAGGTCCTGGAGAACATGACTGACTCATCGCTGGGGGTCACCCTGGACCAGCCCCTCCGCATGCTGCACCACATCCACTCGGAGCTCCAGGCTTGTGTCCCGGCTCAGCCCACAGCAGACCCCAGGCCCCACGGCCGCCTCCACCACTGGCTGCACCGGCTCCAGAAGGCCCCCAAGGAGTCCCAGGGCTGCCTCGAGGCCTCCATCACGTTCAACCTCTTCCGCCTCCTCACACGGGACCTGAAATGTGTTGCCAGTAGAGACCTGTGCGTCTGAGAACCTGGACCTGCCCCCAGCCCGTCTGGGACCCAGGCCTTATCCAGGCACCAGCCTCACCCTTGCCTTAAGTTATTTCCTCTCAACCCCTTATTTATGCAGCCCTGCCCTGTACCCCTAAGTAAAGTTTATTTTTCTACTTTTGTACAACATGCAGCATATAAAGAATGGAGAAAAAAAAAAAAGAGCCACAACTCTGGAGACTGAGAAAACAGCGGAACGTGTTGAACAACAGTGCAGGCTGCAGTCAGCAAAATGCAATCTCTGACAAACTATGAAGGACTAAAAATCCAGCTCAACTAAAACATTTCAAGAGGAAAAGAAAGAGAAAGCTGGGGTCCCTATACTCTGTGGGGACAGCCTTTAGGGTAAAAGTGATTTAAAGATCTAACTACCAATTGCATTTTGGAGAATTATTTGAGCACTGATAGTTTTTAAAATATGGATTTCTATGCAACCGGACATCAGAACATTGCATACCTATTGCTATTAAAGAATTCTAAAAACTTAGATGTGATAATGGTATGGTGTTTTAAAAGTCCTTGTCTTGAGTTGGCTCAGTCGGAGGAGCATGGTGACTCTTATTGGGGTTGTGAGTTTGAGCCTCACAATGGATGTAGAGATTAAATAAATAAAACTTTAAAAAATAAATAAATGGAAGTCCTTGTCTTTTAGATACACATACTGAAATATTCACAAGTGAAACAGATGTCTGGAATTTGCTTCAAAGGAATTTAGGAGGGAAGTGGATGGACAGGTAGAAAGGAAACCAGGTTGGCTGCAACCTGGTAAAACTGTTAAATTGGGGAATCCCTGGGTCGCTCAGTGGTTTAGCGCCTGCCTTCAGCCCAGGGCGTGATCCTGGAGACCCGGGATCCAGTCCCACATCGGGCTCCCTGCATGGAGCCTGCTTCTCCCTCTGCCTGTGTCTCTGCCTCTCTCTCTCTCTCTCTGTCTCTCATGAATAAATAAAAATCTTAAAAAAAAAAAACAAAAAACCTGTTAAATTGTTGAAGCCAGGTTCAAGGTACATGAAGTTTGTAAATAAAAAGGTTTTTTATTTATTTTTTATTTTTTAAAATTTTTATTTATTTATGATAGTCACACAGAGAGAGAGAGGCAGAGACATAGGCAGAGGGAGAAGCAGGCTCCATGCACCGGGAGCCCGACATGGGATTCGATCCCGGGTCTCCAGGATCGTGCCCTGGGCCAAAGGCAGGCACCAAACCACTGCGCCACCCAGGGATCTCCAATAAAAAGGTTTTTTAAATGAGAAAGTGGGAAAATGTGGATTAAGCAAAGTAATAGCTCATTCCTCTTGTACCTAAGAATTCTGGAGGTGGGCAGGGCAGGCTGGGTCTGATGGCAGCTTCCTAAGCACCTAAGCTTCCTGGCCCCTTCCAACTGCTACCCTGCCCTCTTCCCTTGGCTTCCGCCTCAGTGTCTTCATGGCTGCCCCATTCCAGCCAGCACAGCCCTTCCAGCCAGGAAGGAGGATCAGGGTGGGAGGACAAGATCCTTTGAAAAACACGTCTTGGAAGACACACAAACCACGTCTCTGTCCCAGTGACCAGACACAGCCATGTAGCCATGCCTCACCACAGGAGAGCTGGGAAAGGTAGTCTTTACCATGGTCTTCTGTTACCAAGGGAGAAAGGGTGAGAGGAATTTGAAATGTCTGCCACAGCCCTTATCCCTCTGAGACTGGTAATCAGGCATGTGGGGCGCCACAGATGGGTGCTCAGAGCTGGCAGCAGAGCTAACGGACAGCTGGTGGGCCTGATGATGTTAAATATGCTTGTCATTTATATTCACAGATGAAGCAATCTGCTCTGAAGTCACCACGCTGCTTTGGGTGCAGGAGTGTCTGGCTTCCTCCGCTCCCCCGAGCTGGGTGTGCACCTATAGGAAACCGCCGTTCCCAGCAGCGCCATCTCCTATGTTGTAGCTAAAACCAAACCCAACACTTGGGCCTTTGGCCTGAGGCCGTTGGAAGAGGCTGGGTGTGGCAGGAGGGCTCATTTCACAAGGCTGAGGTGCCTTTGAAGGGCCAGCCCAGCAGTGGTCACTATCATGTGGAGACCATGCTGCTACTGAGCCTGGATGTCTTGAACCACAGCCGCTTGTATACTGCCCTCAAGATTTTTGCCATACATCTTGCTTTTAAAAAACACTTAAATTGATTTTTTAAGTGATCTATCATTGCTGTAGATGGAAGACAGTACAACCTGCTTCAAATAGAAAGTAACTGATTACTTAGCTAAGATTCAGCCTGAGGCTCTGTGCCTAACACCTCCTTCCTCTTTGGTCCAGACAAGCTAGCACTGAACTTGTCTTCCCGATAAGAACTTCCTCCTTAAGGCATTTAAATGGATCAAAAGAATTAAAGATGTCATTAATTTTTTCATTATGTCCTTCAATGTTATTTAATGCCTGCCAATCACCACCAATAATTTCTCCTAGAGTTTGGAGTCCCACTCCTGAGAAACATGGCTGAACTGGCCATGCCTCAGTTTCCCCGTCTGTAAGAAGGGAATCATACATAACACTACCTACCTAGCTTACAAGGGGGCTGAAGACTGTTACATGGAATCATGCAGGTAAAGTCTCAGCATACAAAGTACCTGGCTCACAGGACGAGCACTTGGATGCCGAATGCCGACTATTATTACATATCAGTTTCGTGGAGGAGAAAATGTGAGTCCTGTCATTGAAGGATGCAGCTTAAGCAAAACAAACAAAAAAACCCAATCAACCCAAACTTCAAAAGCAGCAGGGCAGGAGGGACATAAAACCTCAAACACTTGGTTTAATAATGGAAGACGCTTTATTATTTTTTAAATCATCTCTCAACATTTCAATTCTTGGTAGAAATCAAATGCAAAACATCTGCCTTTTTAAATTAGTATATATTTATCCAGCTCAATCACAGCAACCTCATACAATAAGGTACACACCAAAGACAGGGTCAGAGCATTTTCTATTCCAGTCTGTGAACACAATATCTCCGTGATGACACACGCGTGCCGGACTTTCTCTCCCAGGACAAGGTGGGCACTCCTGCTTCTGCCCACCGTACAAGTTACCGGGCATCACGGTTTTTTAAGAGTTCCTGTAGAGCTGGAGCGATCTGGAAATGGAAAACTAGAAAACTAGAGCTCTCGGGAGTAAAACAGGCATCGACACTTCGGAAATGTGGAAAGAAGAACGTCAAAGATGATGACCCCAGAACGGGCTGGTCTTAGTAATAAAGGTGGTTGAAAGTCAGCTGTACATACACATTGAATATCTACATGTGCTCTACCAGACATATAAAAAAGAGCCATAGATTTGGAAAACCTTAAAATCACTCAATTGAGTTGGAAGAACATGAGCAAATTCACAGTGGCCTCAGGATTCAGCCAGATTTAAATTTGTTCAAGAGCTGAATACCTCCTTCTACCAGAAAACCCACTGCATGTAAATTCCTATAATACTCTGTACATCACAAACACTTATGGCTAAAATATAGTAGTTCACAAGGAAGCGGTTCTTTTTTCGAATTCTTGCCCCACTCCTGCTCTGCACCCCAAAAGCAAAATCCAGGGGACAGTCATTCACATGAGGAGTTTAAGGGGCCCTCAGGTTTGGAAGCACTGAGGCTCAGCTGAGTATCTCAGGAGACATCTGTCTGATGGGCACACGCTGACTTGGGCCCACGTTAGTGCAAAAAGATCACTGATGTTGCAGAGGAGTCCTGGAAACAGGCGAAGAGGGCTGAGATTGGGGGCGGGGGAGGAGGCAGGGGAATCCCATAGGATTTTCCTTCCGAAACAAGACTGGAGACATTTGGAGTGCAAGGTTCACACGCAGCAAGTGGCAAAGACCAGGCTGTAGATCTGCAGAGTGAGGATCCTGAAGGTCACCAGGTCATCACAGTCCGCAGGCACACAGACCTCCTGGCCCGCACTAGCCCCCTAAGTGTACACTGGAGGTAGGTATATAGAGATTTATTGTAGGGAAGACAGTGGCTCTCCATCAGCTCAGGGGCATTGTCTGTTCCTCCTCGGCCCCCGCACTCTCCGCCCTACCCTCGGGCTGTGGTGTGTGTAGGATACATGGAAGGGCATGAGACCCTCCCTTGGAAGACTAAAGGACCCAGGTCATTTGTATAAATAGCTACATAATTAATGTTTTAACCACTTTGAAACACACGGCAAGTTGAATATTTATTTAAAAATAAATCTCAAAAATATCTATTTACAGTACAGTAAGAGGGGCATGTGCAAACAACAGAAAGGGGAAAAGTCTATCCCGCCGTGGAAGGTCCACACTTCGATGCGCTGGAGCAAAGTGCACGAACACCACGGGCTGCACTGAGCTGTGCTGGCAACAGGATGCCATTCAGTGAATACTGGACACAGTCCACCCTTGAGACTTAGGTGGAAGTCAGCGTTGGGGGGGGGGGGTTCCAGGTGGGAGATCCTTGTATTTGGGAAGGGGGCGGCCAAAGGATGAGCCATTGGAAGAGGCCCGGTGTGGCAGGAGGGCTCATTTCACAAGCCAACAGGCCTCTAGCTCGGCGCTCCAGGTGGGCATTTGGAGGGCCCTTCCCAGTCCAAGTTGGCTTTGCAGTGGAAGAGGTGGGTGTGGCAAGAGTCTCAGAAATCCTCCTCGAAAACAAAACAACGGAATAGGGAGTGGAGAGATTAGCAAAATGAATCTGAACGGAAGTGCCACCCTCTCCCTTGTCAGGCGACAAAGCAGCCATCAGTTGAAGTATCTGGGTCACCATGGGAACTCCCACATGGTGCGGCCAACCCCGCGATCCCCTGACACCTACATAGTCAAATGCAGGTCTCGGCTTCTGAGATCAACACATCAACACTACTTCCCAGGGGGGAAACCAGAAAGTCAGTGCTGTAGCCCTTGGAGCAGGGGATGCCAGGTCCAGTCTATCTATACACGAGATGGGAGAGCTGGGTGGACTTGTAGTTCAGCTGGTTGTTGGGCATGAACTTGTGCAGCTCATTCTTTTTGCAGCAGGGGTCGTAATGGTAGGCGCTGAGACAGCCGTCGCAGGAGACTTTTGAACACTGGGTGCAGGTGTTGGTGGCACCCGGGCGGTTACAGAAGCCACAGCGGGAGGTGGCTGTGGTGGAGGGCTTGGATTTGGGGTGGAGGTGCGGCAGCCGCTCGAGGCCCTGAGTCTGGCCTGCATACTTCTCCCGCAGAGACGACCCGTGGGCCAGGCTGTCGTGGGCAGAGGACTTGCCAGGGAAAGCGCCTGGCTTGGAGGCTGGGGGACAGGCAAGCAGGCTGTCACAGCGCTGGCAGAGGGAGGAGCTGCAGGACAGCCCGCAGTTTTGGCACTTGGACAGGGAGGACTCTTTGGCGGGGGGTGAGCGCTTGTGGTAGAGGGGGTGGGCGTCATTCCTGACCAGCCACACGTCTGGCCTCAGGGCATCCTGCCTCCGGTATGTGGCCCTAGGCTCTGAGTCTGTGTACAGATCCACGTCTTCCTGAGCGGAGAAGTACGTGCCACGCAGGAGGCCGAGGCCGTTGTTGGGGGAGGGGGATGGCTGGTCATCCGGGCTTCCATGGGGGGAGCTAGATATGGTCAGGAGCGAGGGGGATGGGCGGATGATCTCATCCTTGAGGTCATCTTCCAAGTCTGGTGCCATGGGCTCCTTCCGCAGGCTCAACGAGGCCTTCAGGGGTGGCTTCCGGCTCTCCCAGTAGCTGTCATAGGCATCTACTGACCTCGAGGGCTTGGTCACCCGAGGCTTGTAGTAGTCCTTGGCTGCCCGCTCGCTGGCAGACTTCTGGAGTGCCACACGGGCCATGGAGGCCGTCAGGTGATCCCGGCCCTCAGCCCGCCGCCGCAGGGCCTCAGAGCAGCCACGCACATCCTCCGCACTGCTCTTGCGCTCGCTCACCACGTCCAGCTCGGAGTAGCCCTTGTCCTTGACTTGTGAGTGGATTTCCAGCATCTGCTCACACTCCACCTTGGCCAGAAAGAGCTCAAAGGAAACCATCTTCACCTGGAGGGTCTCTACAAGCTCTTTGAGTTTATACGCAGTCCCTAACTCAGGCACGTAGCCCATGTAATGCAGGATGGCTCGGATGTCCTCTTCCAGTAACGACGACTTGACATAATAAACGAAGGGGCCCGTGTAGGTCTAGGAGAAGGGAGGGGGCAGAAAAAGAGAGGCACGATTTGCTGAGACACACAGGGAGCTGGCTTCAGTGCCCAGTATGCCCAGGGCGGAACGGGAGCACAAGGAGGGGAGGAAGGATCTCAGCAGCTCCTCGCTGCAGCAGGCGGAGGCTACTAGCACATGGCGAGGGGAGCCGCACGGCACTCCTGCCCTGAGCTGAGGGCACAAAGCCACCAGCTTCCCATATGGGGCTCAGCGGCTCTGCTCCACAGGAGGAGGAAACAGGGCAAACGCACAAGAAGAGAAGGGATCAGAGTGGGGGAAGAATGCCCAATGAGCAAGAATATTCCTCTCTGGCATCTCTGCGAAGTTCTGAAGAATAACAGACTGGCTTTGTGGAAACTCTCCTGAGCCACCACTGCCTTCAGAATGATTCAGAATTTTCTTTCTCTCTTAAATCCATCCTCCACCCTCCTGTCTGCTACTACTTAGTCCAAACCTGCTCTCAGAGTACTCCAACATCCACGGCAGCTTCCTAACTGTTCTCGCCGCCCCCCTAGGCTATTTCCCATACAACAGCCAGAGGGATGCTTTCCAAATGGAAACCTGACCCTGACCTGCCTTGCTTCTCAGCCTACTTAGGGCAGATTCAAGCCCTTTGCCCTGGGCTTCAAAGCCCTGCATAACCAGGGAGCTGCCTACCTTTCCAACCTCACAACTTCAGGTGGGAGCTGCCAGGGGCAGGGACCCAGTAAAGAGATGACACTTGTCAGACAGCAAGGTAGGGAGCCTCAGGGAGGGGGGTACTTCTAGTTGTTACATCAAAGGCAGTGGGGAAGACAGGAGGGTCTGCGGGCAGAGGAGGCATGCAATTGGCACAAGCCCTCTCAGGTTGGACCAGGAGGTGAACCAGGGAGACCGGTGTGGACGGCCCTTCCTTAGACCTTACCTTGATGCTTCTGAATTCCTTCTTCCAGGGGTAGAGGAAGAGGTTGACGCCCATCGTTTCCAGCACACTGAAGGCGCAGTGCAAAGCCCGCAGGCTGGAAGAACTGAGTGAGCGCAGGGAACTCTCCACCACTTCATAGAACTGGATCAGCCGGAATCGATAAAAGGGATCCACCTTGTGTAGACTGAGTAGGGTCGAGGCTGCCACCCGAAGGTACTCATCACTGCCAGGCCGCTGCTTGCTGGGGGTGGTGTCCACTCTGCCCTCATGGAACTGCACGTACTTCCGAAATAAGTCATCCTTATATTTTGTATCCATCGAACTGGGCTTCCCCATCTGATTCAGGGACAGGGCAGGGCTACCTTATCTCCTCCATGGTTTCTGGGTTCGAGGCAGGGCCATTGCTAAAAGCACAGACATGCTGCCCACCTGGAGTAGAGGGGCGTGCTCTGGAAGGGGAAGAAAAAAAGCACATCATTTCATTCCTGAAATGGTCCATATACCAGCTTGTGGCTGCTGAGACAAAACCAGACCGACCTGGCCTGAGCCACACCGGGCATCGCCAGCCCTAGGCCCCTTTCTGCTCATCCATTCTGCTAACACACTGACTGAACGCAGACTATGTGCAAAGTTGTAGTGGAAACAAGACAAACAGGTCCTGGACTTTGTTGAACTCAGATAAAGATATGATTAGAAGCACCTAACCTGGTTTTGTGGGGAGGAGAAGTTTTTAAAAGTCCCACCTCCATCCCCACCCCAGGCAGTGACAGTTAGGCTTGAAGCATGAAGAGTTTGCCAAGCAAAGAGGTGGGCGGAGAATGTAACAGCAGCAGTGTCGCCAGGGAGGAAGGCCCAGAGCTAACACTATCACTCTTACTACGCACCGGGCACTGATGCATGTGAATGCATTTCGTCTTCTCAAACAACGCTAGGAGATAGGATCCCCATTTTACAGATGTAAAAATGAAGACACAGAAATGTTACAAGTGTCCAGGGTTACAGAACCACGAAGAGGCAGAGCTGAGAGCCCTGGCAGCCTGGTTCCAAAGTCTACGCCCTTAACCACCACGCCCTGCTTTCCTGAGGCAGGAAGGAGCTTGGCCTATGAACAGAAAAAGGGCCAATGCGGCTGAGGCAGCAAGGGGAAGGGAAGGGAGTGACCAGAGATGAAGCTGCAGGCACCATCAGGACAGGATCCTGTGCCCCAACTGTACATTTTATTCAAGGAGGCACATGAAGCACCTGAAGAGTTCAAAGCAAGGGGGAGAGGGACATGATCTTATCTGCCACTTTAAAGAGAGATCATGCTGGCTGCTGACCCCTGGAGAACATTTTCCCTGGCTCTGACAGCCTGCATTCCCCTCTACCTTAGGAGAGGTTCACAGTCCCACTGGAAGAGGACAAGACATTCTGAGCTGGGGTACACCAAATTTGTACATTCTTGCTGTCTGCTTGGCCCCCAGTTAGTAGAACATGCACAGAGCAAGCAATATTTTTGGTGCCACAATGCCAGGAGCAATCTGGATTCATCGAGGGTATTGCCAGGGCCAGGAGGACAGCACAGCACAGGGGTTACGAACAGATCCCCAAGCCAGACTGTCTGGGTGTGAATCTTGGGTCTGCTTCTCGAGGCTACCTGGGTGAACTACTCAGCCTCTGTGGGCCTCAGTGTTCTCATCCAAAAATGGGGGTTGACAATAGTACTTAGAGTCCAGAATTGGTGGAAGGGTTATGTGCAATCAGTACAGAGAGCTCTTCACAGAGGGCTGGCTGGAAATAAGCCTTTGATACACATGAGCAGCTACTCCTGCTCTCTGAAGGTGCCATTCCCCTGCCACAACGCCAAGCATTCTCAAAGAGGTAAGATCAGAGCGGGCAAGTATGTCCACCCAGGTGGTGGATGAGCATCTTCACCCTCGCCAAGCTCCATGGGCACAGCAATCCCAACTGAATTACTCGTTAAGGTAACCCAAGCACAGAGCCAGACATGGGGTACGTGCCTCCTAGACATCTGCTGTCTAAGTGAAGGAGGCTGCTGCTGGCTGTGCACATAGCAAGGGACCGAGAAGGAAGCTGCAGGGATGGGACAGGCCTGTGCCAGCCTTTAGCACAACTGGCTTCAGCTCAGGAAGTGCTAAAGGCCTATGAATCCAGTGGCAATCAGGAGCTGAATAAAATCATCTACATCTTGAGCCACTCGCCTGGGTTCTCTGGTTTTTGGGGAGACTCCTGAGTATCTTAACTATGAGGTGAGGGGTGAGATGTGCGAGAGAACTGGGGACAGAGAGGCCACCTTCTCCTACCCACTGCCCTGCCAAGGGAGCCCAATTATTCAGGAACAAATACACGTGAGGGGCACAGGGGGCAAACCTAAGTCCATTAGGATAAAATCCCACCTTCTGACCAAAGGTCAAAGGCTTCATACGGTCTACCCCTGCTCATGGCCGTCTTCCCCTTCCCTCTTCCTTCCCTTCTGCTCACAGGGACCCTTCTGTCTGTTCCTCAAACACACCAAGCTCAGTCCTGTCTCAGGACCTTTGCCCATGTTGTTCCTTTTGCCTGTTCCTTCTCTGATCCTTCCCATAACTGGCTCACTCTCATTACTCAGGCCTTAGCTCAAATGTCACCCCTCAGAGGCCTCAGTGACAACCCCAGCTCTAACTCCCACCTTCCCAGTCCCTCGTTATCCCATTATCCTGGGATCATCACCCTCTGACGTTATCACTTTTATTTATTCATTTACTAACTTCCTCTCTTTGTGCCCCCTATTACCCAGGAAGCTCCACAAAGGCAAAGACCATATCTGTTTTGTTCCGTGGTGCCTAACACACAGCCTGGCACACAGCAGGTGTTTGAGAAAACAGGTGAAATGAATGGTGCATTCACGATGCCACTCCTTCAGTTTCTCACTGAGCTCTCCAAGAATCCCGGGAGATCAGCTGGAGAGAGAAGGGACAGAGGCTCCATGATATGACATGCTGTAAGCTGCCAGAGTTAGTGAACCCAAGATTCCAAGCCTGACCTTCTGTGGCACCTGTGTTCCGCCCCATACCCCCACAATTCCTGAGTTCAACAAGTATTTTATGCAGCTCCTTTCTGGTGCCAGGCCCTAGGATGGGTGCAGTGGGGGGATGTAGGGTGGGTAGTGGGGAGCAGTTGGAAAGCCACAGCCCTGCCCTCAAGTCTAGCTGAAAGAACTTCTTATCAAAGTTTGCACTGCAACCTGAAAGACGTCAGTCCTTGCTAATAAAAACCTGTAAGTATTTACCATTTTTTATTCATCTAAGAGAAACGTCCATCCCAGGGACTATTTTTTGATACACCTGAGAAGAATTTAAACAGAGGGACATCAATCCTCCTAAGTACCGCTGTGATCTTTCTCCAAGGAAGTCAGCTTTGAGCTTATAGAGGCTGATTTTTTTTTTTTTAACAAAGTCAGCCACCCTCAAGCTCAGCGTCTGCTGCTCTGTAATCACACCACAGTCCACACCCTTGTTTGTTGCTGGCACACAATAAACAAGGAAAAGGAATCCGAATAGCCCAACTGGTGTTCTAAATCCTGAAGTCAAGGATAGGAAACCAATCTATGATGAATCTTGAACCAATATAAGTAGGTGAACAGAAAAGTGAAAGGAAATGAACACTATGAGAGAATTAAGGAAGGAGAGGGAAATGACTGATTACTGAGGTCCTACTACGCACTAAGCACAGGGCCTTCCACTTTAATTGCATCATCCCATTTAATCCTCACAACAATGCTCGAAGGAAACCAAAGTTCGGCCATGAATCCAGAGAAGCTTCCAACGGTCAGAGCTGTAATTTGAACTTCAGCTGGCAGGCCCTCAGGCCTGGGTTTTTTTCCCCGTTTATCTTACTCATTTATTCTTATAATCTACCATTCACCAAGGGATTAGTACATGAGGGTCCTCTGCTAAGGGCTTGATAAAAATCAACGAAACTCACAGGACAGCCCAAGGTTAAAGAGGAAACTGAGGCTCAGCGAGGCCAAAGCACTTGTCCTAAGTTACAGGAAAAAGGGAATCTGAAGTCCAAACCTAGGACCAATGCCAAAACCCTGACTCAAAGTCTGAGTTGGGGTGCTTCTAGGCAAAAGGTGTCCTGTGGCATCTGCTGGACAGCTCTACTTGAAAGGGCTAAGTTAGAACGTCCTATGGCAGGGAGAGCGGAGTTGAGTTCTAAAAATTCCTATAGTAGCAAAATTCACATCTTCCCACACAGAACGGGGCTAGAAGAGCCACAAATCTCTTTATGATGTAAGCTCAAGGGCCAAGGGAAGAGGCTGGCCAGACACCGGCCAGTGGTGAAGCAGCTGACATCATCCCTCCTGAATACATTTTCTGAGAATACAGGCTGCATTGTAGCTGGCCATAGCTGGTGTCTTTTCTGAGCACAGAGCCAGCAATTTATTCCCAGCACTCTGCAAGAACAACAAAAAACACGCTCTCTGCAAAAACAGCGTGGTTACAGGAGACTAGACAGCGCAATGACAGAAGCCGTTAATTTCTCTAAGCAACCCAAAGATTGGAACACCATGACGTGCCAGTCTGGTGGGGGAAAAAAATGGCACTGTGAACATCCCTAACAGCATCAGGCGGGTGCCCAGAGCCAACAGGCCTGGTCAGCACTCCCTGCGCCCACAATCTGGACTCCCTTTGAAAAACAAGTCAATGAAGAGAGAGACAGTACAAGTACATACACAGTCAGGGAGGTGGTAGCTTTTTAAGGATTATTAGTTTTCCGATGATTATTTTTTTAAGCATCCAAAGGAAAGCTGTACCTGTTTAAAACCCCACTGAAAGGAGCTGAAATGATTTGGAGGTAGCAAAGCATTAGCTTGGCTTTACCTCAGCTGGCCCATTCAAGCAGAAACACTCCCCAGGCAGCATTTGGAGGCGCCCCCTCCCTGCACAGGCAGAAGCTATTTTGGTCCCAGCATCGCCCCAGTCCACAGGTTTACAGATCTCTGGTCGGGCTCCAGCCAGTTCAGAGTTCCCTCGGCCTCCAAACAGCGGCCAGAGGAGAGCCAGCAGTTCAACCCCCTCCATCTCCGAACCGCCACTCCTTTGCACTCATTCCAAAGCCGAGGTTCCTAAGACACAGCGGAGGCACCTTGCACTGGCTGTGAAACACCTGAGGGTCCCCCAGACCCCAATCAGACTCCAGGGAAATTCAGAGAGAGAGAAAGAGGCCTTGCACACCTCTGAACGTAACCTCAGCGCTGCTGAACACGGCCTTCCCCACGGGCAGCTGCGTCTCAGAGGGGCTCTGAAGGGAGCAGCTCCCCCTCCCTGCCGGAGACCGAAGCTGGAGGCTGCTCTTATACCCCACCTGGTAATTCCTACAGCCTCTGAGAGTCTATCCGGTCGTGAAAAATACTCCGGTCCCAAACTCTGGCCCTTTCCGGGTGAGTGAGCGGACAGCAGCTCTCATTTATTGGACGCCTGCTGTATGCCGGAGGCCGCGCTTCACCAGCATCCTCTCATCTCGCCCCCACCACGGCCCCGGCAGGCACGTTCACGCCCATTTAACAAATTAGGCCAAACGACGCTCAGAAGATGAAATGACTTGTCCAAGGTCACACAGCGAGCACAGACCCGGGTCTGGGGCCCGAGACGGGGCTGGAGCCCGCTGCGCGGTAACGGTCTCACGGGGGGCTCGGGGTGGCCAACTGCCTGGTTCGTCGCCGAAGAGGGGGTGTTCCTCCCGAGCTGCCCCGGGCCACCCATGCCGGCCCCAGGAGTCTGCGAGGCAGCCCTCGGGGGAGCGGGGATCCCGGGGACCAGCTGGGCCCTCCGGATGCCGGAAAGGCGGGGCCACCCGTCGCCCCCGCGGGCTGCGAGGGGACCCCCCGCTCCCGGGTCCGCCGAGCCCCGCCGAGTCGGCGCCCCCTGCGCCCTGGGAGGCGCCGGAGGCCGTGTTGGCCCGCGGCCGCCCCGCACTCACCCCGGCGCTGCCGCCGAGGACGCCCCGGCCGAGGAAATCCACAAGGAGCCGCGGCCGCCGCCGGAGCCGGGCCCGGCTGGGCTCTCGTCGCTCCGGCCGGCTGCAGGGGACCGAAGCCAGTACCCCGGGACAAGCGGCGACCCGGAAACACTCGGCCAGGAAGTGACGTCTTAGGGGGCGGGCCCAAAGGGAGGCAGGGCCGCGGCTGCGCGTTGGGCTGGGGAGAGGCCGGTCGTTACGGGAGGCTGAGGGAGAAGCGGGAGGCAGAAGAAGGAGCCGAGGAGTCGCGGGCTCCGGCCCTGGGGCTTGGAGGGCCGCCGCCGCGGCTGACGCTAGACCCGGAAACAAACGGGCCGGACGTGACGCACGCCGGCCCCAGGATGGTGGCTGGCCGGGTTGCCATGGGAACGGGTCTGGAGCCGGGCGGTGGAGGCTGGGAGCTGCGAGCGCAGACCGGGTGATCCCCGGCCCCCGCCTCCCCGGACTTGTCCCTTGTCCACCGCCCGCGAGTGGCGCTCCAGGCTGCACCTGAGCAGGAGCTAACAGTTGGAGCCCTCGCCCCATTTTACAGATGCAAATACGGAGGCTTAAAGAGAGCAAACGAGGGCAGCCCGGGTGGCTCACCGGTTTAGCGCCGCCTTCAGCCCAGGGCCTGATCCTGGAGACCCGGGATCGAGTCCCACGTCGGGCTCCCTGCATGGAGCCTGTCTCTCTATCTCTCCCCTTCTCTGTGTCTCTCATGAATAAATAAATAAAATCTTAAAAAAATAATAAAGAGAGCAAACGAGAACCCCAGCATCATAGATGGAATCTAGCCTTGAGGGGACTGTTGATGTCACTGGCTAGCGTTAAGAACGGGGCTCCCAGCTTTGCTGTTGCCGCTTTACTGGCAGCGTGATCCTGGGCAAGTTACCTAACCTTTCAGAGCCTCAGCTTTTTCACTTGTAAAGTGGAATACTAATAATACCGCCTGCTGGGACCCCTGTGAGAATCAAGTGAGTTAACACATGGGGAAAGCTTATTACAATAATTATTACAATAATTGGCATATAGTAAAGATCTAGGTATGTTTTGTTTTTAAAACCGGGTGAAGTCCAAGGAAACGACCTCTCTCTGCCCTCGATGTCCCTAAGTGGAAGCCAGCGTCGAGGAAGACCAAGCCAAAATATAGCCTCCTTGCTCTGTGACTTTTCACCAGACATCTGGAGTACCTGAATGGTTTACACTGGCATCAGTCATGGTGGCTTCGACTCATGGATTTGTCTATGTACTCCCACCAAACCGTGAGCTCACCGAGGACTCAGCTTTTGTGGGTCACCACTCACTGAATCCTTACTGATTGCAAAGTGCCTAACATACACAAGACCTTGTCCAACATATTTGCGATTGGATCATCATTCTCTCTCTCTAACTTACCCTAGACACTTGTTGAAGACTCAGAGTGGGGTCCCTGGGTGGCTCTGTCAGTTAAGCGCAGAACTCTTGATTTCACCTCAGGTTGTCATCTCAGGGTTGTGAGATCAAGCCCTGCATGGGGCTTCATGCTCAACCTGGAGTTTGGGATTCTCTCTCTCTCTCTATCTCTCTTCTCCCTCTCCCTCTCCCTCTGCCCTGCTCTTGCGCTCTATCTCTCTCTCTCTAAATAAGATCTTTAGTTGGGGCGCCTGGGTGGCTCAGTTGTCTGCCTTCGGCTCAGATCATATGATCCTGGAGTTCTCGGAACTAGACCTGCATCTGGCTCCCTGCTCAGGGAGGAATATTCTTCCTCCCTCTCCTTCTGCCTCTCCCCCAACTCAAGTATGCTTGGTGTCTATCAAATAAATAAAATCTTAAAAAAAAAATCTTTAGTTTAAAAAAACTCAGAGCCCACTCCATGCCATGGCCTCTTCCTCCAACGTGCTCTTCTACCCTTCTTGCTTCTGTGCCTGTAAATGCTGTTCCCTCACTGTAAATGTTCTTCCCCTCATCTCTTCCTTTCTCTCTCTCTCTCTCTATATATATATGGCTCCCGACCCATTCCCATTCAAATAATATATGAATATATATATATATAAATATATATGTATTCATTCATTCATTCATTTTAAGCCTGATACCCCCACAAGACCTGAACTCCTTACTCATCTATGTTATCTGTGTTTCCCCTGAGCTCTACACATGTCTGATCAGGATGTGCCCCACAGATGTTCCTTGATTGCAGGATTCTCTCTCTTAGCCTTTGTGTCCCCAGCTAAAGCTGGGGGTCTTGTCTCAGAGGAGTCAGTGACAATTCACAGGGAAGCATTTGGAGAACCAGCAACCTGCTATTCGAACAGCAGTGACTACTGTATCTGTTGCTATCTGAGCAGTACTCAAGATCTTTGTGTGCTTCATCCTTTATCAGCTCAGGCTTAAGCTCCTCTCTTAATCATCTGCAAATTATTGGTGTTTATAGGAATTTCAGCTGAGAAAAACTGTCCAACAGAACTCTCTGCCTTTGCAACAACTCAAAACTGTCCTTTGGAAACTGTCACAAAACAGCATGAGACTGTTAAGAAGGCCCTTACAGCTCTGTGGTTCCGTGGCAGCCAAAAGGGAAATAGATTTTTAGGGAGGCTTTACTAGTAGGAAACCCTGGTCATTGAGGTATAGTGACATTTTATATCAGAGAGGGCTCAAAGTCTTTGAACAGAGCCATGTTTCTCATCTTTTAGGCAGAGTTGAAGGCCTGAGATTTCTCTGCTTGATGATGTGGAATTATAGAAGCATCCTTTTCAGATTTCATTACATAATGATTAGCAGATTATATAATAGTCATGTGACAATGATTAGGCACCTCTACTTCCTAAGAGCCAACAACACAAAAATCTACCTACTTCTTTCTATTTTTTACTTTTTTTATTACAAAAATAATACATGAATTCCAATGATATGGATGTGTTTAGAACAAAAAATGAAAAAAGAAAGCAATCCTATAACCTAGGAATTTAATGTCTTGGAATCTACTAGATAAATAAGCATCAGTACACAGAAACCTGTTGCATCCTTGTTTATAATGCAAAAGTGAAAACCAAAAACATTCTAAATGTCCAACAATAGGGAAATGAAGTGTCCATACTAATAACTATGACATATCACTTTAAAAAGATGATATAAACCTACTTAATCCTGCAAGATATATCGTGGAATGAAAAAAGAAAGACATCCTCTGAAATGAAAAACAAAACAATAATATATATTTTCTAAAAGTATGTGTATATGGGGGCTCCTGGGTGGCTCAGATGGTTAAGCATTTGCCTTCAGCTCAGGTCATGATCTCTGGGTCCTGGAATTGAGCCCCACATCATCCTCGAGCTCATTGGGGAGTCTGTTTTCTCCCTCTTCCCTCTCCCCCTGTTCTCTCTCTCTCTCTCTCTCTCTCACACACACACACAGACACACAAATGAATAAAAATCTTCAAAAAATAAAAATAAGACAAAAAAGCAAAGGTATGTGTTTATGTATAAAGTCAACAGGGGGCAATAATGCAAATATAGATCATTTGTTTTTTAAGTCAGCCCATTAATATATATAATGTGATTTTTAAAAGATTTTTTCTTATTTATTTATTAGAGACACAGACACAGAGAGAGAGAAAGAGAGAGAGAGGCAGAGACACAGGCAGAGGGAGAAGCAGGCTCCACGCAGGGAGCCCGATGTGGGACTCGATCCTGGGTCTCCAGGATTGCGTCCTGGGCTGAAGGCGGCACCAAACCACTAAGCCACTGGAGCTGCCCATAATTTGATTTTTATTAATATATTTTCCCCCCAACAGTCAATAAGCTCCATAAGGACATAACTGTATGTTTTGCTTACAATTATATCAGCATTATCTGCCATATATACACTACCCCACATGAAGTAGGAGGTTCAACAGTACTTGTTTCTGATGGAAATTATCACTGAATACCAGGTTTGATGTTAACATTTAAGGGACATATGATGAGCAAGATGGACATAGCCCCTACCCTCAAGGAGTGTATAGTCTTCTTATCAGAAGGAGAATAAGAGTAGATGAACTAAAAACCTATAATTCAGGATAGAAGGTGGTAAATGTTAGGAGAAGGGTGTAGAGCTTAGAGAACAGAGAAGTGACTGCCAACAGGGTAAACTGGAGGCAGCCTCGAGGTGGAGGCATTTGAGCTGGGCTTTGAGTGAGCTGAACCTGTGAGGATGTCCAGCTTTCCTTGCAGCTAGATGGAAGAAAGCAATCAAAAGCAAGGATCAGGGGCACCTGGGTAGCTCAGTGGTTGTATGTCTGCCTTTGGTTCAGGTTGTGATCCTTGGTCCTGGCATCGAGTCCCACATCGGGCTCCCCACAGGGAGTCTGCTTCTCCCTCTGCCTGTGTTTCCGCCTCTCTCTCTGTCTCCCATGAATAAAAAATCTTAAAAAAAAAAAAAAAAAGGCAAGGACCAGAAATTAAAACTCAATTGCCTACAAACATATAAAATTGACATAGCTAGGTACTAGAGTACTACATTCTCATATGGTACCAGATATTAGTAGTAGTGTTTTTCATGCTATATAAAAATTAAGGATTTTATTATATGAGAATATATCCACAAGTGGTAGAACTATGAAGGGAAGGGAAGGGAAGAAGAGAAGGGAAGGATTCTGGATAGTGGGATGGGATTGGAAAGAAGCATGTTACAGGTAACATCAGTGTTAGAAATAACAGTCTTTGTGTAGTGAGGTCACAAGTATTCATTTCCTTATGATTCATAACTTGCTTGAATATTTTACATATTCTTTTATTTTTTACATAACAATCTTATTAAAAAAAAAGCCAAAACCAGATTTATATTATTCCCAACCTAAGAGGTTAGTTAGTTTCTTTCTTTCTTTTTTCTTTCTTTCTTTCTTTCTTTCTTTCTTTCTTTCTTTCTTTCTTTCTTTCTTTTCTTTCTTTTTTTCTTTCTTTCCTTCTTCTTTATTCTTTTTTCTGTATTTCCTATCTTGGTTTATGTCGACATCATTTATCTATTTGCTCTGGTTAGAAAATTTAACCACATTTTAAAACTGCTTTTTGTGTCCCACATTCAGTTATAAAACATGTTACCAAGTTCCATCAATTTGATTTTACATAGACTTAGCCCTCGAGTCTAACTCCTTGTCTCTATTCCCACGATAACTGTCATACTCAAGTTTAGAAACCCATCAAATGTGCTCCCTGTCTCCTGTAATTTCCCTGAGGTCTTGTCTCCAACACAGATTTGACTATCATTTTATAAGTAGTAATGTTATTTAGCATATTACCTGGCTCACAATAGGCATTCAATACAAATTTTAGAGAGGACACTATTGAATCTCTACTGTGCTCCAGCTGATTATTGCCAATTTCCCTGCTGATCAGATTAGATATTCAGACTTCTAAAGAGGGAAGTCCAGATTTTTAGGCGAACTTTCCCAATAATAAATTCCATGTGTAATTATACTTCCTAGTTCTGTCTGCTGAGAGAGCCTACAAGAAACAACATCCTTGCAATGATAAGCACCTAGCACCCAGATCTTGCTTTCTAAATGCCATCTTCCACTAAAAATAATCAAGGCTTCTTGGAGAAATGACTGATTTTTCAGGACTGAGGCAGGAAAATTCCAACATGAGCCTGGACCATTTTATTGAGCCAGAAAGTGAGGATATGCCAAAAGAATGATGGGACATATCAAAAGGACTCAAAAGCCAAATTGGAGGGGTTCCCACTGGCCAAATCTGGGACAGTTTGAACATCAAAATAAGTAATGATAGTAATGAATTATAATATTTTAATGGGAGTCAAAGAAACCATGATCCCGTACTGATACTAAATATAACATGAAGTACTATGTTTGCCAGAGAAACACGTCTAGGGACTATATGTAGCTCCAAGTGCCAGGTCTGCCCCCTGTACTAAGGATGGATGAGAAGTAACAAGTAGTTCATCTAGTTAGAGAGATGAATGCACAAGGTGAGGTGAGAATGAGATGATGGGAGATCAGCCCAGTCTCTGAGGACCTTGGAAGTCAAGCCAAGAGTCTGGATTTGACCCTGTGAGCACAGAGGAACCAGTGAAGGTGTGTGAGCCAGATGGATGACAGTTATAGCCCTTGTTCTCCAGACCAGGTGTCTAGTGCTTGGTAGATAAGAGTATGGTGCATGAGAAACCAACATGTAAGGCCCCAAGAAACATGGCACATTGGAACAGAAATGACTGCAGACAGTACACCTGGGTTCAAGTCCCTGGTACTGCATTACATGGCCCCATGAGTTGGACGAGCCCCTCAATCTCTCTTAGCTCCTCTACAAGGCCAGACTCCAGAGCCAGAATGCCTGGATTTGATTTTGCTGCTTCCTATGTATGACTTTGAGCAAAATGACCTAACTTCACTGTACCTCAGTTTATCCATCTTTGAAATGAGAAACATGACAATAGTGCCTACTTCCATACAGGTTGTGAGATAGTCCCTGCAAGCACTTGGCACAGTAAGTACTCAGTAAGCATGATCTGCCATCAAGCCTTTTTCATGAAGTGGGATAATTCATGGAAAGAACTTCACCTTGGGAAGTCCCAGTGCTTGGAAGGGAGTCAACCTGCAACTAATGTTATCCATGATTAAGATCATTGCTGTGCAATGTAAATTTGCTGGGAGCAAAGAATTCCATCTGCTTCTCAAAGCTCAAATTTTATTTATTTATTTATTTTAATTTTTATTTATTTATGATAGTCACACAGAGAGAGAGAGAGAAAGAGAGAGAGAGAGGCAGAGACACAGGCAGAGGGAGAAGCAGGCTCCATGCACCGGGAGCCCGACGTGGGATTCAATCCCCGGTCTCAGGATCGCGCCCTGGGCCAAAGTCAGGCGCTAAACTGCTGCGCCACCCAGGGATCCCTCAGAGCTCAAAATTAAAAAAAAAAAAAAAAAAAAAAAAGAGCCTCAAAATTCATTCTGATCTCCACTGTCAGAGGCAGGACCTGGGGGAAGCTTGTAACCCCAAAGAAAGCATGTCTAGAAATGAAAGCTGGCAAGTCCCAATACTTCACATTCAGTACAAAAGTCTTTCTTCCCCCTTTCCCTTTAAATATAAACTCAATTTGCCAATCACTTCAAAGTCTTTGCCTCTGCCTGGAAGCTGCCCACCCCCAAGTCCAAAGGTAACTCAACTGACTTAAGGCTGTGTATTAGGAGAGCCTTCTAGCCCAGCCCAGCTCCAAGGAGACATAGCTCCTGGGGTTGGATGTGGAAGACTCAGCCAGCACGTCAGCACTTCTTGTGGATGATTCTAAATTGCTGATGAGAACAATAACCCAGAGTTTATGAGCTCCTGCTATTTACTCTACCAGTTCCTTAAGGGATTGGGTTTCAAAGGACCGTTAGCTAGAATCGATCATCTTTGTCCTTGAAGCAGGCCAGGTCTTTGTTCTATAGCTACAATCTCGCAAGGCAGGAAGGTAAAGTAGACTGAAGCCAAGAGGCCTGACCTGAGATACCAGTTCTGCTGCTTTCCAGCTGTGTGACTACGGACAAGCTATATAACTTCTCTGGGCCTAAGTGTCCTTATCAGTGAGGTGGGATACACAAACAAGGATTAAAAAGTATGGCCTCCCCCGGGATGCTGGGGTGGCTCAGTGGTTGAGCATCTGCCTCTGGCTCAGGTCATGATCCCAGAGTCCTGGGATCGAATCTCACATCAGGCTCCTTGCAGGGAGCCTGCTTCTCCCTCTGCCTGTGTCTCTGCCTTTCTCTCATGAGTAAATAAATAAAAATCTTAAAAAATAATGACAATTAAAGATTATGGAAACAATTGCTAAAATATGAAAGCCTATAGATTAGATAATAGCATTGTATCAATGTCACCTTCCTTTTGATATTTGTACTATGGTTTTTTTTTTTAAATTTTTTATTTATTTATGATAGTCACAGAGAGAGAGAGAGGCAGAGACACAGGCAGAGGGAGAAGCAGGCTCCATGCACTGGGAGCCCGATGTGGGATTCGATCCCGGGTCTCCAGGATCACGCCCTAGGCCGAAGGCAGGCGCCAAGCCGCTGCGCCACCTAGGGATCCCTGTACTATGGTTTTGTAAGTAATGTCTTTATTCTTAGGAAATACACTCTGATACAGTTAGAAGTATAGGAACATCATGTCTACAACTCACTCTCCAATATTTCTGGAAAAAGAGCATATGTATGTACAATATATATAAAAGCCAGCCATATGTGTGTATGTGTATATATATATATAAAGAGAAATGGAACAATAAAGCAAATGTGATAAAATTGGGGAATCTGATGAAAGAGGTCTCTGGGAGTTCTTTAAACTATTTTTGCAACTTCTCTGTAAGTCTAAAATTATTTCAAAATATGAACTTACAAAAAGAAAGACCTAGATATAAAATAGTATTTTTTCTGATTTCTTAATAATGTAAAAACTTTATTGTGCTAACAACAGATATTATTATTTTAAAGATTTTATTTTTAAGTAATTTCCACATCTAACAGAGGGCTTGAATCTACAACTCCACAATTAAGAGTGCATGCTACACTGACTGAGCCAGCCAGATGCCCCCAATAAAGATATTATCAATAAAATATTTTTGTGAGAGGAATGTGATTGAAAATATTTCATTATTTTTTTAAAGATTTTTTTTATTCATGAGAGACAGAGAGAGAGAGAGAGAGAGAGGCAGAGACACAGGCAGAGGGAGAATCAGGCTCCATAAAAGATCCTGATATGAGATACCATCCCAGGAGCCCAGGATCATGACCTAAGCCAAAGGCAGACACTCAACCACTAAGCACCCAGGCGTCCCTATTTCATTATTTTTAAAATCTTAGTTCACATTTTTGTGATATGGCCAATTGGGAATATGTTCTTTAGTTTATTTTGATACTCACTTTCTTAAACTTAAAAAAAAAATTTAACTTGGAGAAAGGTGCAGGAATAATGCAATGAACTTTGGGGGAGCAGCAGGCAGAGGGAGAGGAGAAGCAGACTCCCCACAGAGCAGAGCCTGATTCCGGATGGGGGGTTGGGATGGCTCAATCCCAGGACCCAGGGATCATGACCTGAGCCAAAGGCAGATGCTTAACCAACTGAGCCACTCAGGCACCCAACAAAGGTATTTTCTTAAATGACAACTGAACAATTATCAAATAAGAAGTTTTTTAAAAAATGAAGTTTAATACTGATAGGATACTATTTTTAATATACAACCCATATTCACATTTTCCAATTTCCCAATATTTATTTTGTTACTTATTTTTAATGGAACTCCTAGTTGAGAAATCTTCCTTAGAAAGATAAATGATTCCAGATGAAAGCGAGAGTCTCTGCCTAGGCTTACCAAATCAGGATATGCTTTTTCTATTTTTTTAATCTCATCAACCAGTTGGCAAGGTTTGTCTTCATGTTGTGGATGCTTGGGAATTTTGTTGTTGCTTGATGTTTTGCTGTTATTTTAAATGTGGCATTAAAAAAAAGACACAGCTAAGAAGATGGATAGGCAACCCACAGACTGGGAAAAAAATATTTGCGATACATATTTCTGATAAAGGATTTGTATCTGGAATTTACAAAGTGTCCAAAAATTTGGTGCAGTTCTAAGAGTTAGGCCTGAAATAGCTTTAAAGAATTTAAAGCTCACAATCGCTCGTGTGCCATATGTGTGAGTAGGTCTGTAGCAGCACTGTCCACAGAACTTTTTGTGGCTGTAGAGATGTTCTAGATTTGCTATGTTAAATACATACCTGCTACGTGTGGCTCATGAGCTCTGGAAATAATGGCTAGGGAGCCAGAGGAACTGACTCTTTAGATTTGTTTTTAAATTTATTTAAATTTAAATAGCCACAATATGGGATGGTGCAGGTCCAAGGGATAAAGTCTTGAAAATAGAATATGTAAACCAAAGAGTATATGCTCTTGTAACTTAGATAAGTATAGGCAAATTGCCTGTTAAGGAGATTGTATAATCTGTGGCTATGTAATAAATGACCACAAACTTTTTTTTTTTTTTAAGATTTTATTTATTTATTCACAAGAGACACGGAGAGAAAGAGGCAGAGACACAGGCAGAGGGAGAAGTAGGCTCCATGCGGGGAGCCCAACGTGGGACTCAATCCCAGGATTCCAGGATTCCAGGATCACACCCTGGGCCAAAGGCAGGCTCTAAACCGCTGAGCCACCCAGGGATCCCCAATGACCACAAACTTAACGCATGTTGATTATCTCAGTTTCTCATAGGCATGGTGTGATTGGTTCACCTCACACTAGCACAGCCAGATCTCCCTGTGATTTTCCTTAAGATCATTATTTAGTTGAATAACTTTTAGAAGTATCTGCCACCACCCACCTACCTCACTGCCAACTAAAGACCCCATATTTCTCCTCTGAACCCTGCAGAGGGCCTGGCACACAGAAGGCCCTCGGGGATTCCTTGCTTGTCTGAATGAATGAGTCCACACTGGTGGTAAAAATCTCGTCTGCAATGCCTTTGAGCAGGACTGATTTCCCCACTCTGGGCTCACAGCAGATCTTAGATGATGTGGGCAGCCTGAGAGAGGCTGGCCAAAGCTAAAGAAGAGGAAGAGACAGTTGTGGGAAGTAGTTCCCTTAAGAACGTTGAGAAGGGAAAGGTTCACTCATTTCACACACATTATTAGGTTGATTGTGGTTGAAAAACAGCGAGTATTGAGTGTGGAGATGAGGACTGGCAATGTATTTGCAAGCTGAGAAGGGATAATGGGAAGGGATATTGGGAAAGCCTAGGAAAAACAGGAAGGGATAGAGTACATTCAGGCTAGTCCAGCACTGATGGGGGAGAGGGGGGAGGATAGTGTAGGCTAGTGGTTCCCAAAGTATGGCCCCTGGTGCAGCAGCATCAGCCACACCTAGAAAACTGTTAGAAATGCAAATCCTTGGCTCTACCCCCACTGACCTGCTGCATCAGAATCTCAAGGGGTTGTCTCCCACTACTGGTTTCAGAAACCTTCCAGATGACTTAGAGAGGTACTCTTAAATGCACAGGTTCCAAAGCCAAACTGTATGTGTTCAAATCCTGACTATCATTTTCCATCTCTATTAAAAGGTAATTTAATCTCTTCAATTTGCACAGTTGTAAAATGGGGATAATTGACCCTAAGTGATAGGTTGCAATGGGGATTTATTCATGTAAAATGCTTAGGCCAATAAGCACCAAAAAGTTCACTATTAATATCTCAATCCTGCCCTTTTGACTCTATAACTAAGTATATGAGCTCATGGCAAACTCATTCCAAGAGACCAAACTGGAGGCAGTCAATCCGAAGCCCAGGTCTGGGGCTTTCCTGTCCTCACCCCAGGGTCTGGCAGCAGCTACAAGGCTAACACAAAGTCTTGTAAATACCTACAGCACACCTCTGCCCCTGCCAAGGTAACCCCATTCCTGGAGGGGGAATGGCATATTTGGCTGGGAGGAGATCAGATGCACTGGATGCCTGCCATTGGAACAGGAAAAAGAAACAAAGTATAAAAATTGTCTCCCTTGGGCTGCTGTGCATACATGCCAAGTTATTTATCAGTGAAAAGATGCCCACATGGATAGCTAAAAACAATCCTCCTACATTCAATTAACCTGGTTAACAAACAGGATTTACTTGTCCTGTATAGACTCCATACTGTCAGGCCTCTGTGGCCTTTCATAGCAGAGGCTTACTTGATAGTTTATTTCCCTGGTTAAGAAAACCAGGTTAGAATTGTTAGCAGAGCCTGCCTTTTAACAAGATGTATCTTTTGTTCAATGGGCTGTCTACAAGAGCCAATTTGGTGCAGTAGAAAGTGGATGAAGTTGGCATTCAAAAGATCTGGGCTCCAGGTCCTCCCAGTTCTTGTGAGGTTGAGGTTTAGACTATCTCCGGAGGCCTCAGCTTCCCCATCTCTACAGAGCGGGAGTTGGGCCCCATGGCCACGGGTTGGGTGAACACAGCACCAAAGCTTGGTGACTCACTCCCTGAGGGAGACCAGCCTCCCACTTCTGCTTTCACTAGGCCGGCTCGTTTATGGCCATAGCCTGTCTTCAACACCTCTAGTAATGGCTAATCTCCTTTTTCAGTGTCAACGGTATCCGGCATGCGTTAATAAGGCTGTCTTGTTTCTACTTTGTGTTTACAATGCTCTTAGAAATAAGTGATTATTTTCTTATCATAGTTCAGGAGTGATGACAGATCTCCCTTTAAAATTTCCTTTAAAAAAAAATTTTTTTTAATGAGATTTGTTTGCCTAAATTTAAAGAAAAGGCAACTCGATGTGGGGTGAAATCTCAAGTAACAGTAATGATTTAAATTGAGGAAACAGCCGTTGAAACACAAAGCCTGTTCCAATTCTGCAGGTGTCTGGATCTGACTTCCACATTTTCCAGATTTCCCGCGGCCTCGCGCCCCCCTCCCTCCCTCCCGTCCGTCGGGGGTGGTGAGGGGGAGGGGCAGGGGGCGTGGCCCGCCCACAAGCCCCTCCCCAGCCGCGCGTCCTTTCCATCAGCCCCGCCCCGAGCGTCCCTCGCCGCGCAAGGTCCCGCCTTAGCCCCGCCCCGGCGGGCGCAAGCCCCGCCCCGAGCGCGCGCCAGCCCGCGGCCTCGGCCCCACCCCCTCGGGCTCCTCCTTCTCGGCCGCCGTTGCGCCGCTCGGCGCGGCAGCAAGATGGCGGCGCAACAGCAGGAACGTGAGGGTTGTGCGCAACGGGCTGGGCCCGCAGCGGAGTCCGACCCGCTGGGCCGCTTCACGTGTCCCGTGTGCTTAGAAGTGTACGAGAAGCCCGTGCAAGTGCCCTGCGGTCACGTGTAAGCGGCGAGCCAGGGCCTGGTCGGAGGTGGGGGGTGGGGTGGGGGAGACCTGAATGGGGAGGGGCGCGGCCCGGGCGGGGAGGGTCTCGGAGCGGAAGCGCGAAAGCGCGAGGACCGGGCCAGAGGGGCCTCTTCCTGGGGCCCAACGGGGCTCCTGAAGGCGCGTGGAAGTCGGCGGGGCGCTTCTCGGTCCTGCTCGCTTCCAAGTAGCGCGTCGTCTGGTGAGCGCCTCCTGTGAGGGGGCCTGTGAGACTCCTCACCCGCGATAGTGGAAGTCGCACCCTGTCGGGGATCAGGTGGGGCGCCTGGCTCGCTCCTTCAGGTAGAGCATGTGACTCGGTTCTGGAGGTCGTCATTTCGGGCCCCGCTTTGGGCGTGGAGTTCACTCGAAAAATATAAAATCGGCCCTCGGAGAGCCACCGTTATCCTTGAAAGCCTGAGCGTTGCTTCCGAAGTACATGGTACGTATATGGCGCCAGGTGTCCAGTTCTGCCAAGTAATTCGAATGTGCACTGAAGTTGGAAAAACGCCGAAAACTAGACTAAAAGAACAAAAGGGAAGTCTTGATGGTAGAATCTCACCAGGCTGCCATCAACGGAAAGGGGTTGGGAGTCACAGATAGCGATTGTTAGCATTCCTGCTTGTGTCCGAGGTTTGCTGCGTTTTGTTTGAAATTAAGCCTCCCTGGCCCGCATGCCGCTAATACGCTGGTCACAACGGCTGAAGGGGATGTGTGTGAAAATTGCCAATACAGACCCTCGGCTGGGGTAGGTGCTCGAGGTTGTTGGGATTTTTTTTTTTTTTTAAAGCTTTTATTTATTCACGAGAGACACAGGCAGAGGGAGAAGCAGGCTCCATGCAGGGAGCCCGACGTGGGACTCCATCCCTGGTCTCCAGGATCACGCCCTGGGCCGAAGGCAAGGCGCTCAACCGCTGCGCCACTCAGGCGCCCCCTTGGGATTTGAATCTAAGCCTTGCTCCATCAGACACGCCAACACCTCAGTTGAGAGGACTGTAGAAAATGTGGTCACTTCTTGCCACTGGGGGGTTGGCATTTCCTCAGTGGTCTCCTGCAGTGCTTATTATCTTCAGCATCACCTTGGCATTGGTTTTAGGACACCTTTACTGGAGAGTAGACAAGATAGGCACCTGCTGGGCCTCACAGGTATTCTTACTCCTACAGCAGTACTGCAGGGAAAGAGGGTTGGCAGCCATATGGCAGGTGAGGGAACTGAGGCTCACATAGGTCAGGCTCACTATTGTCTAACTCTTCCCACATGAACTGCAGGTGTCTCCTTGCCAGCCCAGAGAATAATTTGGCACCTGGCAAGGGCTCCCCAGCCACAGAGTGCTTTTTGCTTCTTCAAGTACTCTTAAGCTTTTTCTAGTTTTGGGCTGTTCCCACTTGGAGTTCAGGTAGCCTGGAACTCTTCCTGCTCACCTGCATCTCCCCTGCCAGCTACCCCAAATCCTTTCCAGACTTTAAGTCCCAGTTTAACTTAACCTCCCTTATCACTATCCCTACTCGAATTACTTCCCTGCTTCACTCCTGGGGTTTCCTTCTTCCTTGCATAAAGCCAGACTTAGGGATCATGAGGGGCAGTGATCCTATCTGTGTTGCCCCTCTCTGTATCCCCATTGCCCAGCAGTGTCTGAGCATCCATCTTCCAATCTTATATTCAACTGACTAAAGTATTTGTGTGCTTACCATGTGCCAGTGTCTTGGCACAGTAAGAAACAAGATGATTCTGCCCTCAAAGTGTACAAGCCAGTGAAGTGATACTTAGACTAACAAATGTTCAGACTACTGGGAAAATTCAGTGTGGAATGGAGGGTCATAGGGATCAAACTGGTTTGTGGGGGAGAGATCAGGTAATGGATGAATGAACTAAGAAATTGGTGGTGGAAACAAATTTCATGAGCATTAAAGTGAAGGCTAGACAGTGTTTTTATTGAGTCCTTTTTTCTTGGGATCAGCCCCTCACTGCTTTTACCTGATTTTGTGTTAATTCACTGGATTTCATTCACAATAGTTATAAAGAGGCTTGACTCAGCACAGTTTACCAACTGAAGAGCAGCAAAAGTTGAAGTTTCCTTGAGCCACGTGAACCTTCCCTAGGTCAGAGGTCAAGGGGCAGTACTGGGTTTCAAAACTTGGTTCCTTTCTGCACTCACCACACTAGTTTCACGTGTTCATCAATTTTGATGCTGATTGAAGACAGAAGAATACAGCTCTGTGAAGGGAGCACAAATCTCCCTTAGCTCCAGCCAAGTGCTTTTTGCTCAGGCTAGTTAGTGGCAGATTTTTGCTAACTTTTATGCTTAGAAACCAGCATCGTAACTTTGGCTGGCTGGGGTGTTGAGTTTTTATAAAACTTTATTTTAAGCCCTGAATGACTGTGTCCCTCCAGTTTAGCAGAATATAGCTGGAGAGGGGTAGGTGTTGGGAGCCCAAGAGAAGGAACTCTTTACACAGCACTGTAGCAGAAAGGATGGAGCACCTAAAAGGCTCAATTGTATTAAGGCCTATGAAATAGGAAAGGGAAACTGAAAGCCAGCCCAAGATACAGGCACTTTTTAAAACCAGGCTTGCATGTTGGGGATGACTGGAGCACAAAGTGACTCGTGAACATTTGGTCAATGAATTGTCCTGGTGTGTGCTTGAAGCTGCTTTTTTCTACCAGCTGGGATTGGTTTCTCTGGACCCTCTGCTCTCTTGGGTTCTTCTTGTGATCTGCCTTTGAGAATAGTTAAGTCAAATGATGGCCACAAGCCTGTCTACCTGTCCAGCCTAATCACTTAACATCTTCCAGTGGTCTTCATATCATGGTCCCAAAGGCCTCCTTTCTGCTTTTTGGAAATCCCTTTGTACTTGGTATATCCTCTCTTTGTGGAACTTTTTGTGTCCAAGTTCGTGTGACTGTCTCCTCGGAGTTTTAGGTCTTAGCTCAAATATTGCCTCCTTAAAGAAGCTCAGTATGATCCACCTTGGCTGATCTCTTTGCCTTGTTTTATTTCCTTCCTATACTTTTTTAAAAAATATTTTATTTTATTTATTCATGACAGAGAGAGGGAGGCGGAGACACATGGAGAGGGAGAAGCAAGCTCCACGCAGGGAGCCCGACAGGGAGCCCGACGACGTGGGACTCGATCCCTGGTCTCCAGGATCACACCCCAGGCTGAAGGTGGCGCCAAACCGCTGGGCCATCAGGGCTGCCCTATTTCCTTCCTATACTTAAATCACTATCAGAAACTAACTTTTTTTTTTTCCCCTCCACTTTGGAATACAAGCATTAAGAAGACAGGGATTTTGTTTCTTTCTCCACTTTGCTCTCAGTGGTAAATCATTAGGGCCCCTCAATTTCTCCCAGCCTGTTTTATTTTGTGTGGCAGTGTTAACATCTAGCTTTATCACAAAGAGGAAGAAAATACTTAGATATGGTAAAAATTTGTCAGATGGCATAGGTTACCTTTGATTATACATCCTGAGTTCTTCCTGGCAAGTTTTGTTATCTTGCCTTAAATCCCAGGTCAGGTATGTAGCCAGGCTGTTTCCATCCCTTTATTGTCCTTTCTTTCTGTATACCTTATCTCAGCATCACTCCCTGCATAGGTTTCAGGATAGAAACTTGGCCTTTTTTGACTTTCCTTCTCCAAATTTAGTAAGTTCCCAAGTATTACTGACTCCATTCTGAATCATTTCCTGAGTTAATTCTCTGTTGCCTCAGGCCCTTAGAATTCCTTGCCTTTAAAAAAAAAAAAAAAAAAAGAATTCCTTGCCTTAGCCAATCTGTTTGGTTTCTACTTCAAGGCTCCTGTCTTTTCTCACCTAAAAATATTTTTTGAAAACCAACAACTCTCTTGTCCATGATAACCTCAGCTATTTTTCTAAAACTTGGATTTGGCCTTGTTGATATCTTTAAACATCTGGGTTCCTACCATTCATGAGGAAAGATGTTAGACTTTTATTTCCTTAGGTGCGTCATGAATTTTTAAGTCTAAGTGCCTGGAATGCTTTTACCTTCCTCTGCCAGCTGAGCTCTTTTAAGGCTGTTTTGTGAATGCTGCTTCTGAAGTCCTACCAGCACTGTCCTTCTTGGGTCACAACTAGGTGGTCTTATCTCTGTCTTCTCATAGTGTTTTACATTCACCTCTGATGATATAGCACCTCCTATTTGTGGTGCATTTCATATGTGTTTAACACTGTACTGAGGGGCTGCTAAACATACTCCATTCCAGTAATCCCAGAGGTGGCTACTACTGTCTCCATTTCACAGAGGAGAAACTGAGATTCAGGAAACCCCACCAAGATCCCTCAGTGGCAGGTGCTAAGGTTTGAAGACTGTGCCACAAAACCTTTTCACTGTGTATCATGATAGTTTGTGTTTGTTTCTGTTGTTGGACCTGTGTGTTCTTTGCAGGACACTCCCCCATCCCCTTCCTGGCACGGGAAGACTCAGTATTTGAATCAGGAACAGGGAGCAATATGTTTATAATCCATTATTCATTGATGTCTTTTTAAAAGTTTATCCATTTTTGTTGTCTTGTCTCCACAATGCATGACGCAGGTTCTCTGTATGTCTTGTTCTAGCTTTTGCTCTGCATGCCTGCAGGAATGTCTGAAGCCGAAGAAGCCTGTCTGTGGGGTGTGTCGCAGCGCTCTGGCACCTGGCGTCCGAGCCGCGGAGCTCGAGCGGCAGATTGAGAGCACAGAGACTTCTTGCCATGGCTGCCGTAAAAATGTATGTGGAAGTAAAATGGAAGAGTCAGTGTCTTTCTGCAATGAGAGGGGGTAAAACGCAGAGCTGTTGCCACGTTGTTCCTGAAGTTAGAGCATGACTAGGTGACTTACAGCACGTGTGCATGCTAGTTATCTGTGGCAATGGCTGTGCCGGTTCATCTTAGTGACCTTATTGGTTTTGCTTTGTTCTTTTAACAGTTGGTTTAGTGTATTATATATTGTAGCTTTGAAAACCATAGAAGTCCATTATCCTAGTTTTTTCCCTATAAAAGAGCCACTTTTCCAAAGCAGTATGTGTAATTTCCATTAGAATGTAATGACAGAATGCTATTTCTTAATTTTTTTAAGTGTAAAATAAGATAAACATCTCGAAGTTACCTGCTGCAAAAACAAAAACAAAAAAAAAAAAAAGGAAGTCACCTGCTGCAGTGAGCTAGAGGGGAAATTTTACAATCTTTATCATTATAGATATAAAAAATATTTGAATTTTTTAGTACTTGACAGGGAGGAATCATGACATAAAGATTAGGATGAAATTATGTGATTGTAAAAACAATACCTAACATTCGAAATGCACCCGTGCTTTTTTGTATAATCATGCTAGAATCAAGTGTATTTCAACATCTATTATAATTATAAAGGAGAAAAACTACAATCTCGTTTTCCAAGCTATACACACACACAGTCTTACAGGTTTCAAAATTATGATTCTGTTCATTTCAGACCGTAAAGCATATGAAATACTGTAGGCTTGTTTCCCACTCCAGAGATTACCTGTTTAAAAGTGATTGGGTTTAGAAGGCTGCAAAATATTTTCTGCCCTTTGACAAACACAGATGTAGGAATTTTACAAAATAGGAGCATACTCTAGTTCTAGAGCTTTTTCTCACTTTTGAAAAATTTTTTTCACTTAATGACTTACTAGACAACCTGTCCGTTTCATTACTAACATATTAGTATGGATGGCCATAGAATGGATATACTTTACCTTCTTTCTTTCAGAGTGATTTAGCACTAGGGCTGCAGAGTGACTATCATTCTGAATAGGGCTGTTTCCTATCCCTTTTAATTGGGAGCTCTTTGGTTGGCAGCTTGAAGTCAAGTTCTTTAGCTAGAGGTAAGACAGAAGGGAGCATTATGGTAAGCTGGAGCTCAAATAATGAAGCTTTCTTTTTTTTTCTTGTGGTTTCCTTTCATTTTGAAACTCAGGATATTGAAATGAAATTACCCGTTACTTTATCCTTGTACTACATGCATGATGGATTTTTTTGTTTTATTCTGTATACTTTTGATTTTTCTCCATTTTTAAAGATTAGTTATTATATTGTATTATATTTCCAGGTGTACTACTATACCTCCAAAAATGTCTTATCTTCCCTTTACCTCTTCTCTTTCTTCATTCCTTATACTTTTCCTTTGCTTTTAGAACACCTGCGATGAAGCACTCTCCTCTAGGTTTTCTTTCTCTTTCCATCTTGCAAGGACTAGATTTTATAGGGGAAATGGAATTCAGATTTCAGTTTTTTTTTAAGATCATTTATCACAATGTGGCATTCTGTAACTTTAATTAGAATTACTGGTGTTTATCTCTTTTATTTAAATGATTACTTTTTTTTTTTTTTTTTTTACTGCTGTACATAATGAAATGTGTTCTTGGCTTACTATGAGGAGCTAGTTTATTTTTAAAAATTTTTTTTAAAGATTTTATTTATTCATTCATGAGAGAAAGAGAGAGAGAGAGAGGCAGAGACACAGGCAGAGGGAGAAGCAGGCTCCATGCAGGGAGCCCAACCTGGGACTCCATCCTGGGTCTCCAGGATCACACCCTGGGCTGAAGGCGGTGCTAAACCGCTAAGCCACCCGGACTGCCTAGAGGAGCAAGTTAGAATGCTGTGTGGAAAACTTTTAAACCTTCACTGCATTTGGAGTATGTGAGCAGAGAGCATACCTTGAATAAAAGCAAACCTCTAGGAGAGTTATTTTAGAGTGGAAGCAGATGTCCTGGGTTGGTTAAATAAGATTATCAGCCTTGGTATTAACAAAAAGCCTGCAACAAACTTGCTTTCAGCCCTGTCAGCATAGCCAGGAGTCTGGTGAGATTGTTTGCCAGAGTGGTTCAGGTCTGGTTTTCATTTTGACCTTGCTTTGGGACTGTGTTGGTACTGACTAACTTGTGGGCTCTGATTCTTCCTGTCTAAGTTCTTCCTATCCAAGATCCGGGCCCATGTGGCTACCTGTTCCAAATACCAGAATTACATCATGGAAGGTGTGAAGGCCACCACCAAGGATGCCTCCCTTCAGCCAAGGTAAATGACTCAAACACTCCTTTAGGTGGAGGTCATCTTTGCTATGAAGACAGTGGACACTTTGCATGTTGAAGGGTTTAGTTGTAGGAGTTTGGGGAAGTAGAGGTATAATTGTTATTCTGGCTACAGCTGATGTCAGTTTTTGTGTTAGGGGTGGGGTGGGGTGGGGGGTTGTGTGGAGGACTCTGATGCTCACTTCAAGTATTAGCTCTATTATTTTCAACATTTGATCTCATTCTGAAGTGATTGTCAGAATCCCTGTCATAACACATTGCACTTTGCTCCTTTTTTGGGGGAGTACAGTAGTCGAAATGTGGAAAAGTACTCAGGTTTCTTCTGTTTTCCTGCCTTTCATCTTCCAGGAATGTCCCCAATCGCTACACCTTTCCTTGCCCTTACTGTCCTGAGAAGAACTTTGATCAGGAAGGACTAGTGGAGCACTGCAAGTTATGCCACAGCACGGACACCAAGTCTGTGGTAAGATGACCTGGACTTTGTAAATTTTCTTTTATATACACTGATCTCCTGTGTATCCTTCACCTGGATTCACAGATGATAACATTTTACCATATTTGCTTCATGATACTCTATATGTACATATTTTTTGCAGTGATAAGTTGCAGTGATAAATTGCAGGTACTATGACTTTTTGCTCCTGTATACTTCAGCATGTATCTCCTAAGAGCAAGAACATTTTCTTAAAAAATCATGTAAAAAAAAAATCTTATTTTTTGTGTTTGTCACACTCAGGAAGTGTAACATTGACAGAATCTAATATTTAATACAGAATACGTGTTTAAATTTTAACAATTTTAGGGGGTGCCTGGCTGGCTCAGTCAGTATAGAATGTGACTCCTAATCTTGGACTCCTAATCGTGAGTTTGAGCCCTGCATTGGTCATAGAGATTACTTAAAAAAAAAAAAAAAGGGGGGGGGGCGTGGAATACCTTGAAATTTTAATATTGGAATATCCTTCATTGCAATATCTTCCCCCCAAATCCTGGATCTTTGTGTTATATGTAGTTGTCATGTCTCTATACCTCGGCCTTTCTTTTGTTTTTCTTTTCTTTTTTTTTTTTTTTTTTTAAATTTATGATAGTCACAGAGAGAGAGAATGAGAGAGGCAGAGACACAGGCAGAGGGAGAAGCAGGCTCCATGCACCGGGAGCCTGACGTGGGATTCGATCCTGGGTCTCCAGGATCGTGCCCTGGGCCAAAGGCAGGCGCCAAACCGCTGCGCCACCCAGGGATCCCTCCCTCGGCCTTTCTTCGCCATTCATTACTTTAACATAAAGAGGACAGGCCAGTTGTTTTGTCAGATGTCCTTCAATTTGGGTGTGTCTGATTCTTCATCATTAGAGGTGGAGAAGTTCCATGAGCGATGTGTGCTCCGGGTGCCACATCAGGGGTCATGGGATGTCTGTTGCCCCTGTCATTGGTTATGTTAACTTGGATCCCTTGGTGTCCACAAAGTTTGTCCTCTGCAAAGCTACCATTTCCCTAGTTTGTCTGTAGTTGTGGGGAAAGAGAATGTATGAAATGATTAAGAAAGTGCTTATCAGTCTTCTCAGTTTAAGTATCAAGACTGGCATGTGGTTTTGTTTTAATGTGGTCTATGTCTGCAGTATTACCCTTTCCTCTTTTTTTTTTTTTTTTTTTCCCCAAGTAAGCCCTATGTTCATCATAGGGCTTAAACTGAACAACCCCAAGATCAAGAGTCACACACACCACTGACTAAGCCAGCCAGGCGCCCCCTTCCCTCTTAATGTCATTGACAGGCTAGATCTTGATACAACCTCCTCCATAGTTTTCAGTTTTTCCATTTATTTTAGGCTGCTCTCTTGACTGTATACCTAGATTTATAGGCAAACGTCAGCTCCCTTGGCTTAAAAGGTGGTGCATAGACTTTAGTATTTGCATGAGCTTTTGTTAATTGGATTAGGTCTGGTGGCATTCTTTATTTTTCTTTTGCTGCAAATTTTAAGATACAGGTGGCCTGTTTGAGAATACCCTAGATCTTCTCTTGACTTTATTGAACTCCTTACCAAGCCCACATTCCGGTTAATACAGCCACTTTTTACACTGAGCTCCCTGAGCTCTTACTGTTGTGCTGTGACAGATTTGACAGATAAATTCCCTCTGGTTTGCTTTTCCCAACTCCTCTCACTGGGGAACTTGGCCAGTTTAGCTCATTGTGGGTCATTTTCAGCCAGGCCCTATTGCTGCTAGGCACACACACTCTCTGATGGCTGTTCTGAGCACTGTTTGCATTAAATTCGGAGCATGAACTGTTCTCAACCTTTCCACAGGTAACACTAAATCCTGCTTTTAACTTACTTCGGAATATCAGGTGTGAATTCCTTTCTTCCTCCTTCTGTCTCCATTGCTCTCTGATCTACCTCTGAGGTTACAGACTGGCAGTCTGTGGGATACATCTGACCTGTACACATTTTAACTTCCTTTTTAATCTTTAAAAATCCGAAGATTTCTCAGTCTTGATGCTCTACATTTGAGAAACTGGGAGTTCAGGCAAGAGCCAGCTGGCCTAGAGTAGTTGCTGCCCACCTAGATGGGATGGGTTTATACTCATTCTCCTTTGCTCTTGTGTCTTACTAATCTGGTCACTGTGAGCACTTGAATTTGCAGCCCTTCTTCCTTGTCCTTATCATTCCATTTTGTACTCAGGAGAAGGATGCTTTCCAAGTCTGACTCTTACGTGTGTCCTCAGACCCATAGAGAGGACTGAACTTAGGGCCTAGCACAAAGTAAGACTTCCCTGCTCCTGTGGCTTGCCCTATCCTGTGTCTTCACTCCTCTCACCTCAGCTTTGCCCTCTACCGATGCCTCGCCCTTGTTTTCCTTAGATATGCCCATCTTCCCTGGCTCCTTAGTGGGAGGAATATTCAATCTGTGCTCTCTAGTGTTTAGTTGATCTTTTCCATCAAGCTTGTCATTTTCCAGCTGCTGCTGCTGTCTCTTCAAACCCTTTATTCCCTCCAGATTCAGCTTCCACCCCTGATGACATCATGTTCTCCATGGTCCCAGCTGGCTTCTTGAGTCCTTGCTTTCTGAACCATTGCAATTTTTTTTTTTTTTTTTAGATTTTATTTATTTATTCATGAGAGACACAGGGGGAGAAAGAGGCAGAGACATAGAGGGAGAAGCAGGCTCCATGCAGGGAGCCTGATAGCGGGACTCGATCCCAGGTACTCCGGGATCACACCCTGAGCCTAAGGCAGGCACCCAACCACTGAGCCACCCAAGCATCCCTGTAATTTTCTTTCTTTCTTTCTTTTTTTTTTTTTTTATTTATTCAGAGAGAGAGAGAGGCAGAGACACAGGCAGAGGGAGAAGCGGGCTCCATGCAGGAAGCCCGACTCGGGACTCGATCCTGGGTCTCCAGGATCAGACCCTAGGCTGCAGGCGGCGCTAAACCGCTGTGCCACCGGGGGTGCCCCCTGCAATTCTCTTAAGCCTTTTATTTATTAATTAGCGAGCAAGCACTAGCAGGGGGAGGGGCAGAGGCAGAGGGAGAAGCAAGACTCCTTGCGGATCAGGGAGCCAATGTAGGGCTGGATCCAGGACCCTGGGATCATGACTCAAGCCAAAGGCAGATACTTTTGACTGAGCCACCCAGGCGCCCCACTTCTGTACAATTTTTTAAATATATCTTCTTCATATGTAGTCAGTTCATGGTGTAAAAAGTGCCTCTCTGGCCTGCCAGCCTTTCCTGAGATCACTCAGAAAGAATTGATTATTCTCACTCAAAAGTAGCCTCACCGTTTGATACTAATCTTCATCTAACATTTATATCTTTGTTACAGAAACGACTTTTGAAATTTCTGTAGGCAGATGCTAACCTGAAGTGGTCATTGAACCTGTTACTTTTCTGTGGTTCCAGAAACTTCATAGTACATGTTCTTTGGCTTCAGTAGGCAAGATAAGAGTTATGTTCCGTAAAAAACAGAAACAAAAACAAAAAATACCCATAGCCAAGGTTTTAGCCATTTCTTCAAGATGTTTTAGTTGTGGTTCTTAATAACTGATTACTCAGAGGCACCTAGGTGGCTCAGCAGTTGAGCATCTGCCTTCGGCTCAGGGTGTGATCCCGAGGTCCAGGGATTAAGTCCCACATCAGGCTCCCTGTGAGGAGCCTGCTTCTCCCTCTGCCTGTGTCTCTGTCTCTCTTTCTCTGTGTCTCATAAATAAATACTTTAAAAATAAAATATAAATTAAATATAAAAAATTAAATATAAAAATAAAAATCTTTAACAACAAAAACTGATTACTCATTGAAAGAGCAAGTGCAGAAAGGTACAAACACCACCCACCTGCCCTCACTATGCATTTTCCATTTTAAATTTCGCCAGATAAGCTTAACTATGTTAGTAATTATGAAAACGATAATGGATGTTAATGAAGTAAAGTGATAGAGACTGAAATTCATTTCCTATCACCATCCTGCCCTGCACTTCTTAGACGGGAGTGAAGGAAGAAATTTTTGTGCCATCCAAGTTAAGTGGATTGGTCACATTATAGAGCTATTTAGCAGCAGAGCTGGTACTGGAACCAGTGTCCTAGCTCCTAAACCAATTTTCTCTCCAAAACATCAGAAATGGTTCTCTTTTATGCTCATTGGCAGGTCAGTAGTGCTCAGCTGTGTGTGGAAAAATGGAAACTCGTGTAATTCAAAGACATCTGTAGTTTCCAGATGTTCTTGGGAGATTCCTGTATTTTCCCCTTTTTTAAAATTTTTTTTATTTTTTTTTTATTTTTATTTTCCCCTTTTTATGCAAATAACAGCACATTCTACACACTGAATCAGTGTTTTTAACATCTACCCCCACATCTGTACATGTAGATCTGCTTTTTTAATGAGCGTCACAGTTTTCTGTTACCTGTCTGTGCTGCAGTTTAATTGGTCCCTTATTAATGAACACTGAGGTCAGTTTTAGACTGTATCAGGAAATTTGAGTGAGGATTGGGTATTAAATGCTTCTAAAGAATTGTTGACAGGTGGGATTATGGTATGGGATACATAAAGGAAAGTTCCTGTTTTGAGGACTAGTGAAACAGTTACAGGTGAGATAGTGTGTCTTACTTTAAAATGTCTGATTTTTTTCCGGAAATAAGTATGCCAAACTAAAATCTAGGTGTTGGGGATGAAGGATGGATCATCAACGTGCTATCTGCTTTTCTGTAGGTTTGAAATTAATTTGCATGGTAAGTTTTAAAATGCAGCCATAAATTTTTAACACATCTTTGCTTGTGTTTTTTAATAAAGTACAGTCTTAGATGTGTGTTAATTTGGTTAAAGGCTAAGTGCACTCATAAATTTGATAGTGCTAGAGTATTCTGCGGTTTCTGGTATTGCAACCCAATTTTCTCTTTTCTTTCCTCTTTTGGCTTCCTGAAATTCCTCTGGTTGTTCTGTGTCTGTTGAAGCCTCTCTTCCATCAGCTGTTGGCCCTCTGTTCTGTTCCCTTTCCATCTATATATTCCGTAACCGTTAATGTTTCAGCCCTTCCCATTGGAAGCCACTTCTCCGTCTCTGGACCTGACCCACATTCCAGCACCAGCCCAGCTCCTTCCACCAAGGAGTCTTACACCATTTCAGATTGACCTCTTGCCACTCACTTTTGTCATCCTATCTTACTTGTAAATGGGTGGGGTTCTATCTCCACGCCACCACTTAGGCCTGCTGCTTCCCCTGGCCCAGCTCTTCTTTCCACCTCTGAATTTTGCATTCTAGCCAGACCGATCGCCTGGCTGTTGGCCTCTATTGCTGCCGCCTGGCTTCTCTGTGCAACTGCCTGCCTGCTAAAGCACCCTTTCATGTTCTTTTTGTCATTCCAAATACCTCCCAATCGTCAGAGCCCAGATCAACTTATGTGAGGGGTTTTCAGCCTTAGCCCTCTCATCTGAGCGTTGACTTTATAAAAGTAGCACAGGAGGCTGTGTTTTACTTCTTCAGGATATGGTTCATTTGTCATTTCCTTGATTTTCTTTGTGTTTTTGGATTATTTTGTGTGCTGGGTTTAGGCCCTTATTGGGCTGATACACGTCCTGGTCACAGTAGGGTATCAGAAAAGGGTGGTATCATAGCCAAAGCTTTTTTGCATTCTCAGTGTCATTGACCTGAGTAGGAGGCTGACACTATTTTCTAGGATACTAATGTGCATTTGAAGGAATGGCCAGGCCACGGGTGTGTTAGGAAGACTGCCCTGGAAGAAAGGAGGCCAGATACAGGCCACAGAGGGCTAATGTCAGCTCAAATGTCAGGTGTCTAAGACTGTGCTTCTTTGTTGAAAGGTTTGCCCAATATGTGCCTCGATGCCCTGGGGAGACCCCAACTACCGCAGCGCCAACTTCATAGAGCACATCCAGCGCCGGCACCAATTTTCTTATGATACTTTTGTGGTGAGTCTGGAGCCTGGGCCCTGATCCTTCCCCTGGGGGTACAGCACAAGGACCTCCCTTCTCTTGCCTAGAGAACTATGGGTCTCATTGTTGAGTTTGTCACTGATATGATGGGCTCCCAGGAACAGCAGCTGTGTGGTCTATACTCGGGAGCCCAGTGAGTGGCCAGAGCCTTTGTTGTGTGGTATTTATGAAAGCAAACTGGCCAGTCATTTGCAATGAAACATAGTGAAAGCTTGCTCCCTGGGTTTTTTCCCGAAAATTCTTCCCACTTTCTTTTGGTATGTGTAGTTTTTACCTATTACAGAACCTGGCTTAGGATCCTGAAGCTCAGATGCCCATGGGGACCTGGCAAGTAATGGCAGTGGTCATGAGGATTTGAAAGCTAGGCAGTATCCGATATATGCTATGTTGCCATCAGCTCCAGCTGATCGTTACTATATGGAGATACAAGCACAGTAGTGCCAGTCTCCTCCACCTAGCTCAACCCCAAGAAACTGGAAAGGTAGAATTTCATAGGAAGTATCACATTTCTTAAAGTACTTCAAGTCCAACAAGACACCTCCACTCACCAGAAGTGTTCATCTGGTTTGTAGCCTCTCCCTAGAGCTGAGCAGGGTTTTTTTTTTTTTTTTTTTTTTTAAAGACATTTATTTATTTATTCATGAGAGACACAGAGAGGCAGAGACACAGACAGAAGGAGAAGCAGGCTCCATACAGGGAGCCCGATGTGGGACTTGATCCCGGGACTCCAGGATCATGCTCTGGGCCGAAGGCAGGCACCAAACCATTGAGCCACCCAGGGATCCCCAGAGCTGAGCGGTTTTGTTGTCTTGGCATAGTAGTAATAGATTAATTTGGCCAATTACTCAAAGTAAACCATTTGTTTGTTTATAAATATATGTCATGAGGATTTCAGAGTAGTATTCAGTCTTAATGGCTGTATTTCAGGACCTGAGAAGGAAAGCTTGAGTCTTTCCTAAGTTGTCATAAGAATATTTATTCTTAGTCTAAGAGAGTGTCTGAGATTTAGACTTCAAAATAGCTGTCCTTTTTGTTAATGCTGTGAAGAGGCATAAGATTCCCAGGTTCTACCAAGTGGATAACTTGGCCTCATTGAATTAAAAAGGCAAGTTTCACTCCAGTGTACTCCCATTCGAGCACTTGGTCTGTGCCTTGCTCCATGCAGGTGCCCTCTGGTCCTCAAGGTCTGTGCCTGAGGGAGCCATCAGTATGTTCATGGTCAGGATGAGACAGCAAGGGCACAGAGAGGTCAAGCAGTTTGCCCACAGTTACGTGGCTGGCCTTGCAGACTGGAGCTGGGATCAGTCCTGGGCTGTCCTCTACAGAGCCCATCCCACTTCTCCTGCTGAATGTGAGTCTGCCCTGTACCCGGTGCTGAGGCCTAGTGTCTGTGTTTCGCCCATAGGATTACGATGTTGATGAAGAGGACATGATGAATCAGGTGTTGCAGCGCTCCATCATCGATCAGTGAACAGTCTCTGCTGTCCGTCTCATGTTCCAGACCTTCCATTGTGTGTTAGGCGTGAAACATGTGACTCATATACCTTAAATGTACAACAGACCTGGAAGTGAGCTGTGGTGTTAGGATAGGCTCACTTCTAACAGGGAAAGAGGTCTCTAAGTCAGAGCCGTCCTTTCCTTGGGGTCTTCCCTACCGTTAATTTTGTTACATGTCTGGTCTTGCTCCTCAGCTACTTCCTGGAGCTGCATCTTCCTCTCCTGGAGGAGACGCCAGCTTCTCTACCTGTCCCTGTTTCACACTTGTTCCTCTCATTTAGTGTTCATCTCTCAGGTCCTCTGAGCCAGCCAGGACCTTTTCTAGGTCATGAATAGCACAAATGAGACCAGCATCTCCTCTCCTTGTCCCTGAGGTGTGTGACCTCTGGCAGTAGCGTGTCTGATCACTGATGGAGCTCCTTCTGTGTGGTGTAAGTTCTTGTTAGTCGGTCCTTAGCAGCAGCTGCCAAAAACGAGTTTACCTCCTGGGAAACATTTCAAAAGGCCTGTTGGGGTGAATGTTCTGGGTTTAGCATGATCTGATGCTGGAAGTTTTGATTAGTGATATTTTCCTGCCACTCCTGCACACCCGTAGAATTAACTGGTTCAATCTTAAATGCCTGCATGGTGCCTTTTTAGGATAAGGTGTAACCATATATTTTTAGTGAGAATAAGTGTTTTCTAGGTTAGGAAAGTTAAACTCCATTTATCCATAAGTGGGGAGGAGGGTCAGTCAGCTAAGAGCAGTGTGAGGGCCATAGTTTTTTGGTTTTGATTTTTAAACTAATGCAGTATTTTCAAATGACTGGGTCACGTTTACCTTTCTCTTTCGGAGCCTGCTTACGTTCTTGTCCTTTCAGCATGAGGAGTCCTCAAATGAATAAGAAGGAGGGGGTTTAGGGGCTCCGGTGGATACTGTAGTTTGTGTTTTTTTTTTTTTAATTTGGTAACTTAGATTAAACTGACTATTGCTTTTCTATCACAAATGGTTTCCTTATGAAACTGGTTTCCACATGAAAACTTGCTCTCTAAAGCAGAGGTTATAGGAAATCTAGTATCACAGCCTGCTCTTTTTGACAAGACAACACTGTTCAGAAGGCAAATACGTCTCTTGTGGGCACTTGTTGTTGGAAACTGTCTACTGGAAGCTTGCTTTGATAATAGCTCAAAAAACTTGAAGTTCACCATGTTTTGCAAATACTAATAAATACAAGGCTAAGACCTGTCAGTCTAATCTGTAGGAGCAGAACCTCTGATTGACCAAAAGGCATGTGGATTTAGGTTCATTTTTTTTGTGTGTCAGACCTCTCTATACTGACCATGGCAAGTTTTTCTGGTCAGTGGCTGAGGTTGCAAGTGGCAGAGAGCTTTGGGCCTGTGTGTACTGCTGTCGTGGGCCTCTCCCTCTGCCAGTAGGGGCTGCAGATGCCTAGTAACCAGCAAAGACGGGGCCCTTTGGGGGCAAAAGAATTTTTTCTAATGTGATGTTGCTTGGGAGGGCCCAAATGTTAAGGTCCGTGTCTTCACTGTAATTTCTGGAAAAAGTTAACTCAGACCTCCCTGAATGGAGAGGTCTAAGTTTGGAGGGAAATTTGACAAAGCCTTCATTTGAGGGAACGGGTGAGTGTGTGTCCATTTCTCTGGTGGTACCAAGAAACTGAATTCCTTGTATTAAGTGCACTTCATGTATTTCTAATAAGAAGACTTTCCAGAAAGTGAAATTTGTTATGTTCTGGCTTTTAAATGGTGAAATATAAATAAATTTCATAATTTATCTGATTTGCAAGCTGTAATGCCTGTTTTCATTAACCACTTTTTGCTAAAATCTGGGCCTGTGAGACTCCAGAAGATTGTTGCTCTTTATAAGGAGAAGTTCTTGTCTGTCATGAGTCCCATCTGGCTCTGATCTCAGTTCTGACACTTCACCAGCTGGGCCTCACCAAGCTTGTCCTCTCTGGAAAATGAACACAAACCTCCCTTCTCACAGCTGGGAGCTCCGGTGAGGTGAGAAACAACCAGGCTCCATAATGTAAGGCTTTATTTAGACACATGGTTTCAGCTCCATTCTGAAGATTGAGCAGCAGCCCTGAGATGTAGTAAAGGGTTTTGTGCATTAAGATTCGAGGTCATGGAATGCTTTAGTTCTGCACTGTGCCAGTGGCTGTGGGACATCTGGCAAATACTTTCCCTTTCTCAGCCTGTTCCCTACAGTAAAATGGAAATCATTTTCTGGCTTCTAATTTCTTTATAAAGGGGGAAGTATTTACTATATATTAAATAGCTACCATTTATTAATACTTTACTTATCGGTTTATAATTATATAGTTGATTAATGTGTGCCTAGCACAGTGCTGGCACATAAAAGGTGCTTATTAAATAGCATATATGCCTGAATATAGAAGGAGGTCGTTTCATTTTTTCAATAAGGAAATTATAAAATTTTTTTTTTAAGATTTTATTTATTCATGAGAGACAGAGAGAGAGGCAGAGACACAGGCAGAGGGAGAAGCAGGCTCCATGCAGAGAGCCTGATGTGGGACTCGATCCTGGAACTCCAGGATCACACCCTGGGCTGAAGGGAGGCGCTCAACCGCTGAGCCACCCAGGTGTCCCAAATTATAAAAGGTTTTTGACCAAATTGAACATAGGAACTTTTTTTTTTTTTTTAAGATTTTGTTTGTTTATTCATTAGAGACACAGGCAGAGATACAGGCACAGAGAGAAGCAGGCTCCTCACAGGGAGCCCAGTGTGAACTCGATTCCCGAACCCAGGATTACACCCTGAGCTGAAGGCAGACACTCAACTGCTGAGCCACCCAGGCATCCCGCACATAGGAACTTTTACCATTGCAAATGAACTCAAATGTCTACTTACTATTTTTATTTTTTTTTTAATTTTTATTTTTTGAAAGAGTATGGGCACAGCAGCAGGGAGAGGCAGAGGGAGAGGTAGATACAGACTCCCATCTGAGCAGGGAGCCCAATTTGGGGCTCAATCCAGAACCCTGAGATCATTACCTGAGCTGAAGGCAGATGCTTAACCGAGCCACCCAGGTACCCCAAATGTCTACATGTTTATTAGACATGTAGTTACATGTATTTGAACCAAATTTAGAATTATTACTTTTATTTAGCTGTACATTTCCAGGAATAGCTGCCTCTTAAGGATTTTGGGATTCAAGAAGCAGTGTATACAACCCTGGTGTGGTGCCTGCTAAATTATGGGTACTTGCTGTGGTACTCAGCTACTAGACTTATCTCCTGGGTGTACCCATTCCAATCCCAATCCCATAGGAACCTTAAATTTACTATGGCCCAAACTGAGCTCAGCATCTCTAGTTTCCTCCCTCCACACATCTCCCTCTTTACCATTCCCTTTTGCTATGGACAGTACCAGTAAGTACTCAAGCCAGGGATCCGTGAGTCTTCTTAGCCCACCTTCATACATCCACCTTTGGCTAACTACCAGTTAAGTCCTGGACTCTGGTTATATGTGAGAAAGTCACAGTCTGTGCCTCCCCGTCCTCCGGGTCTAACATCACACACAGTGGCTATTATTTGAAATCCCTTGTCATCCAAAACAGGTCAGGAAAGTGACATTTGAGACCTGAGTGACCAGGTAGGGGAAGAGCATTCTGAGAGGGAACCAGTGCAGAGGCCCTAAGGTGGGAGCTCATGTGTTACTCTGGGCCATTGCATTGAGGGAGCTGTCGTGAGGCAACGGGGCTGCGGAGGGCAGATCTGGGGCTTTTCTGTAGGTGAGATGGAAGCATTGGGTGTAGTGAGTGGCAAGACCTGGCCCAGGTTTAAGGAGGAATCTTGTGGCAGCATGTGGAGAAAGGACCATAGTGGGAGGGGTGTGGAGAGTGGAAGCAGAGACCAGGGAGGCTGGTGGCTGCCTGACTCGGCCAGGTGTTTTCTAAAAGGGAAGTGTGAAAGCAGGTGAGTGGGTCAGGAACCACACCAGGGTTTAGGGCCTCGACGATTTGGTCAGCACAGCTGTCTTTCTGATTTGGAGAGAGAACTCCGTGAGCAGCAGTTGTAAGGGAATCGGATATTTTGGGAACGGGTGCTTTGGAATTAGGCTCAGACTTCAATGTTCCATCATCACATAGAGAAAGTGCCAGCTCTCAAGAAACTCCAGGATGTCCCTGGAATGCTGTTAAATAACTAAAAATTACTCTGATGACATTTATTACCTTGGTGCCAAAGATGGGTATAGATCAATTCCTTAAAATGTATGACTAGACAAAATATTTCTACGTTTGATTCAGGTATATAAGTAAGGAAGAATCAGTAGGCATCTGAGTGTTTCTTTTGCAGTGATGAAAGCTCTCACGTTCAATTTTTTTTTCTTTTTAAGATTTATTTATTTATTCATGAGAGAGAGAGGGAGAGAGGCAGAGACACAGGCAGGGGGAAAAGCAGGCTCCATGCAGGGAGCCCGATGCAGGACTTGATCCCAAGACTCCAGGATCACTCTCTGGGCCAAAGGCAAGCACTCAACCGCTAAGCCACCCAGCCATCCCTCTCACATTCAATTTGGCCAAAAAATTTTTTTTAATTTCCTTATTGGAGAAGGATCATTTCCTTATACTCAGACATAGATGGTATAACTGACTAGGTGTTCATGGTAAGGAAGGGATTAATAAATGGTAGTCATTTAGTAAATAGTAAATATTCCTATTTTATAAAGGAACTAGAAGGGGATCCCTGGGTGGCTCAGCAGTTTGGCGCCTGCCTTTGGTCCAGGGCGCGATCCTGGAGTCCCAGGATCAAGTCCTGCGTCAGGCTCCTGCCATGAGCCTGCTTCTCCCTCTGCGCCTCTTTCTCTGCCTATCATAAATAAATAAATAAATAAATAGATAGATAGATAGATAGATAGATAGATAGATAGATAGATAAATAAATAAAATCTTTAAAAAATAAAAAAAATAAAGGAACTAGAAGCCAGAAGTCCGTGGGCCTGCAGTGTCATCTAGACCTTCTCTCCTTTCTCCACCTGGGCCTTCTCCCTCATTCTCCTGCGACATGAGTGTCCCCTACTACTGGCTCTCCTCCCAAGCCATTTGAACATGATTGGATTTCCTCTACCATCTCACTACTGGCCCATCTCTCTCCCATATTCATACTCAGACATCTTGAACCTGTTGTCCTCACCCACTGTTTCAATTTCTCTTATTTCCCGGTTGTACCCTTGAACCACTCCCACGTACACTTTGTACTCTGCCCCTCACCAGAGACGAGACAAGACATGTCACTCATTCCAGCAGATGTGTTAGTCCTCCACTTCCATCTTCAAACTATTTAGTACTCCTGACTCCTCCCTCCTTTCAGAAATAGTTACTTCTGCTGATTTTTCTCTTGTGACACCATCTGGTTTCTCTTCCTGTTTCTTTGCCGGGTTCCTTTTCCTTTTCCTTGGCAGCTGCTGTCTCCTGATTCCCTCCTTTGGCTGTTGGAATTCTTCGGGCTCAGCCCTAGACTCCATCTCATCTCACACCCTGTCCCCAGGCAGACTCCTCCCCAAATCCTCACTCTTCCCTTGGCTTTCACTACAGTCCACGTACTTCTGGGCACAGATCCATAGTCCCAGAGCAGACCGCGCTCTGGTGCTCCAGGCCCACAGAGCCAGCTTCTACTTAGAGCTAGCCAACGTGTGACTGGAGGGCATCTTCAGTTCTGCATGGCCCAAACTAGCTCATCCTCTGCCCTCTTACTACCACACCCTGTGCTAGATCCTTCTTCCCCCACCACCTTGGGGGAGGTGGTGCCACCATCCCTCCAGTTGCTCAAGAGTTAGCCTGAGCATCATCTTTAATTTCTTTGTCCCCTGCTGACACTCTATATTACAAAACTGTGTTGATTTTAGCTCCCATATAATGCATTTGTGTTTTCTCACTATTCCATTGCCATCAGCATCTCAAAAACCACCATGAATCTCACCTGAATTACTGCCACAACTTTCCTTCTGGCCTGTCTAGTGTTCTCTAGCCAACATTCAGTGCATCTTCCACCAAATAGCCAGAAGAATCATATCCTTTAAAACCCTTCAAAGGCTCTAGTTACCCTTGGATAAAGTCCCAACAACTGGACATGGCCCTATGCTCTGCTCCCTGCTTGCCTCTCCAGCTTCAAACTCTTGACACACTCATTGTGTTCCTGCACCTCGAGTGTGTTGCATCTCCCATCTTTCCTCTGGAGGATTCGGTGCTGCCGCCTCCCCCCCACCCTGCCACTTCCCCCATGGTCTTTGCCTCCCAATTGCAGTTTGGATGTCTAGATCAGAATTCCATGTCTGAAGTTCCTGTAGAAACTTCTGGTCCTAATCAGGATATTTATTAAACTCTTGTGTAAATACCCCTCTGTACCCTAAGTTCCTTGAAGGTCAGGATTCTTGTCTTATTTACCTTTGTGATGCCATTGCTCAATATTTGGGTAAATTCCAGGACTCCCATTTATGTGTTAATTTTAAGCAAACAACAAATAACTTTTTAATATAAATATGTATCAAATATTTCACATAAGTATAATTCACTCAAGTCAGGAAATGAATGCCAGGAATATTCATGCTGAAAAATTGTTTGTTCGGGATTCACATTTAACTGGGTATTGTGTGTTTTTATTGGTTATGTCTTTAAACCCTATCAATATGTATTAGAATAAATGTTCTGAACATCTGCTATGTGCTAGGCAACTCACACCTCGTTAAATTATTATCTGTGCAATTACTCATTCTCTTAATATCAAGAAGCTAAGCTCTTGAGGGCAAGGAGTATGCCTGTCTTGTGCACTTCTGTCCTCTGTACTTAGCCCCAAGCACCTTCAATGGTGGAATGAAATGGAACTAGCATTGAAATGGCACTAAAAGGAGGGGCTCTCTTAAAATGGTATTTCTGTTGCCTGGAATCAGGTGCCTGTGCAGTGGTAGGGAGAGCCTGCAGGGAGCAATGTCTCTTAGAGTCTAGAATGGCCTCACTCTCCGTGGGGAGGCTGGTCTCCAAAGTGGCAGCACAGGAGCAGGGCTTGCTGGGCAGAGGGGGCAAGACTCAGGCATGCAGACAAGATAAAATAGCTGCTGCCTGGTGGAAACCTGATCTGTCCACGCCCTCAATGTGTTCCCTGGATGCTTTCTTGCCTATATTCATCTTGTTATCACCTGACCTTTCCCAGTGTGTGTTGAGCGTCCCATATGGGGCTCAGTGAGGAATAACAATGATAGGGACGCCTGGGTGGCTTAGTGGTTGAGCGTCTGCCTTTGGCTCAGGGCGTGATCGAGGGGTCCTGGGATCGAGTCCCACATCGGGCTCCTTGCGTGGAGCCTGCTTCTTCTGCCTGTGTCTCCGCCTCTCTCGCTCTTTGTGTCTCTCATAAATAAATAAATAAAATCTTAAAAAAAAAAAGGAATAACAATGATAATCCTTCTCATCCCTTTTCCTAACACAGTGCCTACCCTCAAATAATTTTGATTTAATCCTCTAATTCTTGAAAGGTGATCAAAGCCAGGCACTCTGGTTACTCTGGAAGTTCATTTCATTGAATCCTCCTAACCAGCCCTTCAGGAGAGACATAATAGCATTCCCATTACACAGATGAGGGAGTGGAGGCCCCAGGGGATGAGTAATTTGCTCAGGCAGAGACCCAATGACTTGGTGTTGTAGCATGAAAGTGTGATTGGATGCATGGTCTCAGGCACCCTGCACAGCCCCCTATTCCCAGCACCCACACTGCTAGCTCCGTGACCTTGGACAGGTTATTCTTATCTCTGCTTTGGTTTCCTTATCATCAGTAAAATGGGGTGAGAAAGTGTCTTCCTCATAGTTATGGGAACCTACTTTAATCACGTAAAGCATTAATACAGAGCCTGGAACAAAGTAAGTGCTTAATACTTAATAAATGAGCTACCAGTGTCACTACTATTTCTCTCATCCATTTCTGAGACCACCCAGTGCCTGGCCCTTCCTAAGCAGCTAGCAGCTGCAAATGTTTGATGACTAAATGCTATTATTTAATGGGGTGTTTCCCAAACTTGGCCTGAAGACGTGAATTACGTGGGAGTCACTTGCTATAAAATAGATTCTCAGGCCCTTCCCTTGGAGATTCTGATTGGTAGGTGTGGGTGGGGCCTGGGAGTCTGTATCTTTTAGAAAGAACCTCAGGTAAAATGCATCCTTAGGCTAGTTTAGGAAATCCTTATATAATGTAAAGGCAGGCTAGTGTTACAACAAACTTCTTGGTGGGGCCCGCAGCTCAGGTGATGTTAGAGTCAGGCGGATAAGCTTAGTTCTTACGGTTGCAAGACTGCAGTTATATCTTGTCTGATTCTAAAAATCATCTCAACTATTTGGTCACAAATTATCTTCAGAGGGAACATTACTGACTTTGTAGTGAAGAAACCTAGCAGACATCTTCACCAAGTGATTAAAGATGGTATCATTGATAATGGGACAAAACATGGATGACTTGATGGGATTCACTGAGGACACAGCTCCACTTCTGAGGTTCCCAGATGAAAAATTTATAATTTGAATCTAGTCATAAGGAATCATCAGGCAAGTAATCCAAATTGAGGGACATTCTACAAAACAGCCAGAACTCTTCCTGACTGTCAAGGTCAGATTAAAAGAACCTACAGAGGTATGACAGCTGGCTGCCATGCTGTGTGATTCTGATTGGTTCCTTGATAGGTGGGGGTTACCATAAAGGATGTTACTGGGCCAATTGCTGACATTGGAAAATGGACTGTGTGTAAGGAACAGTATTTTATCAATGTTAGATTTCCCAGTTTTGACAATTATATTACAGAAGGGGAATATCCTTGTTCTTAAAATATATGCATAGAGGAGTTTAAAAGTAAAGGACATGATGTCTCTATTCTGAAATGGCTCAGAAAAAAAGTGATGCCTGTGTATAAGTATGTAGATAGGACAGGAAATAGGCGCAGTGTTGAAAATTATAAAGCAAATATGCAGTGTTAAAAATTACAATGCTTATTATTTAAAAAAAAAAAAAAAAGCAGAAGACATGTAGGGCAGAAAAATATAAAGAAGAAAGTCGAGACCATTCACTCCACCCCAGACAACCCATCCCATCAGTAGTAGAATACTTACATGTCCTTGGTTGAAGCTTAAAATGGGCGAATGCTCTACTTGCTGTCTGTAACGTGCATTTTCACTCCAACCAAGATGTATCCACCCACATCTTCCCATATCGGTGTGGTGTTATTTTAATGGCTGTGTGTGATGCTCCTGGTGAGGGTGGACCATATTTTCTTTATCAGTGGGTATTTAGATTGTTTCCAACTTGTCTGTTCCAGACTATACCACAGTGAGAATCCTTGCAAATGCATTTTTGCCTGAGTATTTTATAATGCAGAGCTACTGGATCAAATAGAGTTGAGAGAGGCAGAAGTAGGGAGTTAGAGACAGGCAGAGTCAGGGGAGAAACAAGTGAGCCTGAGGAGACAAAGGGAGCCTATGTGAGGCATAGAGGTCTCAGCAGCCTGGCCGCAGGAATCCCAACAGAGAAGTGACTGAGTCACTTTTTGGAACACACCCTACAGATACATTTGTAGGTAAGGTCAGAGTCCTTGATGCAGGGATTTTCATGGGACCATTGTTCTTGAGAAGCAACCATCAACGGGGCTGGTTATAGATTGTGCTGTGCTCATTGACAGTCAGTCTCCAAGTAGGGCTGCCAGATTTTAGCAAATGAAGATACAGAAAGCCCAATTTATTGTGATTTTCAGATAAAGAGTAAGTCTATCCCATACAGTCTTATTTTAAAAGTGTGTTTGTTGTTTATCTGAAATTCTAATTTAATTGGGCTTCTGTATTTTATCTGGAAACGCTGTCCCCAAGAGCAGTGAGAATAGCAAGGTGAGGTTAGGATAGAGGGTGTGCGTGTGTGTACACTTGTGCATGGAGGGCTTCTGAGGTGGCTCTGGAGGTTTTAGCTCCTGACCTGGGTTGCAGTTGTAGCTGAGGGGAAGGGACTTTTCTAGGGTCTCACAACCATGGGTGATAGAGCTAGGCTGGGCCCCAGCTTTGTGCTCTGCAGTAATTTGTGTATGTATCTTAAAAGTGTTAATATAATAAGGACATATATTAAAAAACATTACAGTTTCCTAAACTCCACTTAAACATTTTTGGTTTTAAAAAGTACTGGCAGGGGGGCACCTGGGTGGCTCAGTGGTTGAGCATCTGCCTTTGGCTCAGGTTGTGATCCCAGCGTCCTGGGATGGAGTTTTGCCTTGGGCTCTTGGCAGGGAGCCTACTTCTCCCTCTCACTATGTCTCTGTCTCTCTCTGTGCCTCACATGAATAAACAAATAAAATCTTTAAAAATAAAAATACGAAGTCCTGGCAGGGTCCTGGGGCTCTGCCTTCTGTACTGTTTCCACATCCTGGAATAGTCATTGCCTGCCCATGGTGGCTGTTGGTCACTGCTACCTGAATGTCCTTTCATTTTCCTTCCCCTCTCACCTGCCCTTCCTTGTGACATCAACCTGGATCGGTTTGGATCTCACTCTTCTGACTCACCCTGAGTCCCTTGGGGCTGGTGAGTTGTCTGTTACTGTCTTCCTCACCTGTGAGCTCCATGGGCACAGAGATCTTGTTTGTGTCCTGTTGGGTTATGGCAATATCTTAGTCCCCTAGATCAGGGACCCTCTGCGGCTCACTCACTGTGATTTGGGTGTATCTTGCCTCTGAGCCTCAGTTTCCTTATCTATAAAAAAGAGCTAATAATCTTGCCTACTACTGAGGGCTTGCTGTGGGAGTCAGATGGGCCAGTGTGACAGATGGGAAAGCAAGATGACACTAGGGTCTCTGAGGTGATATTGGAACTGAGGCCAGCTCTAGGAAGAACTAGGGAGGGTGTCCTGGGCAGAGGAGCAGTAAGGGCAAAAGTCCTGCTATGGGAAAGAACCTGTGTGAAGAGGAGCAGAAAAAACGCCAGCAAGGCTGGATGAACAAGGGGGAGAGTGGAAGTGTTATAGCAGCTTGGAGGCCACGAGCAAGGTTTGGGTTTTGTTTTGAGTCTGAAACTAAGAGCTGACTCTGACCTGAGCAAATCATTTGTACTCACTTTCCCCTGCTTGACAATATCTCCCACACAAGGGAGATAGGCACAGGGGTCTACCGGTGTGAAAGGTGGGTGTGGGTGGGGGAGAGAGGAGGCTCCTGGGATTTTTCCTGGAGACAGGGTCAGCCTTCTTCCAGGAAGATGGAGATAACAGGGTGATAGCAGTCCAGTCCAAGGGGTGAGGCTTCCAAGGCCAAATTAACGTTAGAGATGGTTAGAGAGATAGTAGTTTGAGAGCTAGTGTGTGTATGTGAGCCCCTGGTGGTGAATGCATGGGGAGATTAGCAGGGAAGGGTGCACTCCGCACCTAGGAGAGATCCTGCACCAGTGCTGCAGGTGTGGAGAGGCCTGGCTCCAGGGCATCACTCAGCCTACACACACCTACCACCCTTGAGGTCTTAGACAACTGTGTGATCACCTCCTCCTGGTTCCCCAGGACTGTTCCAGAACTCCCCCTTCTTATTACTCCCACTGAATAGATGAAGAAACCACATCTCAGCGGCAGTCAGTGGTTGTTTTTTCTTTTCTTTTTTTAAATTTTTATTTATTTATGATAGTCACAGAGAGAGAGAGAGAGAGGCAGAGACTCAGGCAGAGGGAGAAGCAGGCTCCATGCACCGGGAGCCCGACGTGGGATTCGATCCCGGGTCTCCAGGATCGCGCCCTGGGCCAAAAGCAGGCGCCAAACCGCTGCGCCACCCAGGGATCCCTGTTTTTTTTTTTTTTTCATGAAAAAGTAGTTTATTTGAAATTGTGACACATGTATCTGAAATAAAAGTTTATTTGAAATTGTGACGCCATGTATTTGAAATAAAAGTTTATTTGAAATTGTGATGCATGTATCTGAAATAAAATATTCATACTCTTCAGAAAAGGTTAGGAGACAAAAGAAGCCTCATTCCTACCCTTGTCCATTTCCCTCCTCAGACACAACCAGATTCTTGGGTCACCTTTCACAGATAGTCTGGGCCCATGAGGTGGATATTATTTACTTTTGCACAAAAGGCAACGTATTGGATATGCTGTTCCCTTGAATTTTTTTCACTTAAAAGTCTTACTTTTTCATGTATCCATTCAGCTGATATTTATTAGGCATCTACTGTAAAGCAGGCCCTGTTGGGGTGCCTAGATCACAGTAGTGAGTGAGCCAGTTCCTTCTGCCTGGGTGGAGCCATCTAGAGTAGAGAGTGAATATTTAGGTTTTGGAGGCCTCAACAGTGAGGGGGTGTTCTCTATATAACAAGAGAAACATTTCTGCAAATTTTTTTATTGACAAAATAATATTTAGGGGTGCCTGGCTGGCTCAATTGGTAGAGCATGCAACTCTTGATCTCAGGGTTGTGAGGTTGACCCCCATGTTAGGGGTAGCGATTACCTAAATACATTTTTTTTAATGTAATATTTAGGGGCTCCTGGGTGGCTCAGTGGGTTAAGCATCTGCTTTCCGCTTGGGTCATGATCTCAGAGTCATGGGATCAAGCCCTAGGTCCGGCTCCGCTAGTCAGGGAGTCTGCTTCTTCCTCTGTTCCTCCCCCACTCGCTTGTGCAAGCTCACTCTCTCAAAATCTTTTGAAAAATGTAATATTTAAATAAGATTTTTTGGTAATACAGGTCTAAGAATTCTCGAGAAGAGTGGAATTCACTTTTGAAGATTTACATTTCACTTTGAGATTCCAAGTTAGTGTTCCCCATCCTCAAATCGATTGCAAATGTTCCATCTGTAAAAGCCATTCTTAGTGCAAGGGCCATACCAAGACAAACCTCAGTTTGGATTTGGCCCACAGGCTGTATTTGCCAACCTCTGGTCTAAAGGGCAATCAGCAAAATAAGTAAAACATACACTATGTCAGATAGTGGTCAGTGCAGGGGAGAAAAGTCCAACGGAGTGGGATAAGGAGTCTGAGACTGGAGGGAAAATGGGTGGGGAATGAAATGGTGCCAGAGAAGGCTTGCCTTGAGATGAGAGGGTGAGCCTGGAGGCCATCTTGGGGGAGAACATTCCAGGGAAAAGGGAGCATCACATGCAAAGTCGCTGAAACTGGAGCATGCCCGTAGGTCTATTGTGGCTGGTGCCTCCTTTGCTCACAGGGGCCACAAGGGCCAGACCCTGCAGAACCTCCTGGTGTAGTGGATGGGGGAGATCTAATAGGGAGATCTCTACTAGAAAGATGGGAGCCGTGGAGGATTTATGTACGCAGATAGGCTTTGACATTTTAACAGCTGTAAAATATTCCATTGATTGGACTGTTATGTATTTAGTAAGTCTTCTCTTTTGCTACCCTATTAAAATTAGGCTAATACTTGCACATGATAAAAAAAAAATTCAGACAAGGGATGGGGCATGTAGTAAAGCCTCTCCCTCCTATCCCTGCCTGGCAGCCTCCCAGATCCCCTCCTCAGAGACAACCACCATTACCAGTGTCTCCCTCCAGAGGTGCTGTGTCTCTAAGAAATATCTATATATTTCTCCCTGTTTATATGCAAATGGTATCACAGTGCATGCTGTTCTGCACCTGCACCTTGCATCCATTATGGGTAGTGCTTTGTCCTTTTTGAAAGATGTGTAATATGACTGCACTGTCATATATTAACTGGTCTCCAGGGGGGCCTTGGCCTGAGTGGAGGAGCATCAAATACCACCTTAGGATGCTCAGGAGATATCCATATGAGTGAGGCTCCTACACAGAACCAGGCACACAGCAGGTGCTCAGCAAATTGGAATGAAAAGGGTTTGTACATCTTTTCTTGGAGTCCCTAACTCTGGGCCACACACAATAGACTTGGACCCCAAAACTCCCTTGAAAGCCATTTATATCCTGGGATGGTGATTTTCACTCCTTCAGAGGGCCTATGGAGTCAGGCCCAAGGCTGAATCATTACAAGTGCAAGACACTCAATAAGTTTTGTTTTTTAAATCAAGGAAGGATAAGGGTGGAGATTGAGCCTTGACTCATTCCTTGAACTCTCTGTAGACAATGTCTTCTTCCTGGTCAAGATTAACTCTTTGATTTGCTCACGGATGAATGATCTAGTCAGCAGGGGCCAGTTGGCCTAATAAACAAAGTGAGCTTAGCAGTTAAGAAATTCATCAACTCTGTGACCAAAGGACTTGAAGGGATTCTTTGGGACATGGAGAAACAGAAGGGGGTTTGGAGCATGTAAAAAATGCTCCACCCCAATCATGTGAAATGCACGTTGTAACTAGGAGGTCTCACTTTCCCTTATCAGATGGGCAAAGATAAAAAAGTCAGACAATACCCTGCCTGGGCCAGGTTTTAAAAAGGGGCCCTCACCTCACTGCTGCTGGAAGTATAATTTAGTTTAACCTTTTTTGGAGGACATTTGGACAAATGTATCAACACTTTATATAACATACTTTTGACCCAGAGTGCAAAGATGCGTGTGCAAGATAGTCATTGAAATTGCCACTTTGTTTATAGTAGCAAAAAATTGTAATCTAACTGAAAGGCTCAGCACCAGTCCTCTTGTTAGATAAATTGTGTGATGGTGGTATACTCCATACAATGGAAGAGTCCTGCAAAAGATTAAGGAAGCTGGTATAATGGAACAATTTTCTTTTCTTTTTAATATTTATTTATTTGTTTATTTATCTATTTATGATAGACCTAGAGAGAGAGAGAGGCAGAGACACAGGAGGAAGCAGAAGCAGGCTCCATGCCGGGAGCCCAACGTGGGACTCGATCCCGGGACTCTAGGATCGCGCCCTGGGCCAAAGGCAGGCGCTAAACCGCTGAGCCACCCAGGGATCCCCTGGAACAATTTTCAAGACACTGAATATTGTTACTTGGGAGGAAGAAGCAAAGTGTAGGCTAGCATGTGGGCTCCCATTTATGGTACATAAAGAAGGTATATATATATATATATCCTTGTTTCTATAAAGGTCATCTCTGGAAGGCCCTGCAAGACACTGGTAGAAATGGTTGCCTTTGGGGAGGCTCTATGGGATGAAGGGGACTTTCTGCTTTGGTTGTCAGTCACGTTTTTAGTTATTGTTTAATTTTTTTTAAGATTTTATTTGAGAGAGAAAGTGCTCGAGAGAGCGAGCACGGGGGTGGGGGGGTGGGGACGAGGGGTGTGGGCAGGTGTAGAGGGAGAAGCAGACTACCTGCTGAGCGAGGAGCCCTTTGCCAGCCTCCATCCCAGAACCCCGCCCTGGGATCATGACCTGAGCCCAAGGCAGACCCTTAACCCACTGAGCCACCCAGGCGCCCCTATTGTTTTTGCTTTTGGTGGGGGATGGACACGTGTGGAAAATGCGAGCCTGTGTTCAAATTTATCTTCCCCCTCCGAGGCCTTTCCTCATCACATGAGGTAGTCCCAAGCTGTTCTCCAAGGCAGGTGTACCAGATTTCACCCCCCTTAGTGGCCTGCGTGCCCGGCCCCGAGGAGGGGTGGCCCAGAAGCGGGCTCAGGGAGCACCCGGGCCAGCAGAGGGCGCCGGAGGACCGCGCCCTGGGGCGTGGGGCGTGGGGCGTGGGGCGTGGGGCGTGGGGTGAGCGCCGGTCCCGGCGGGGTCCGCTGGGCTCCGCCGCAGAGGCCGCCCACTTCCGGGAAGACGTGACACCACAGCATCTCAAGGGTCGCCTGGCCCTTCCCTGCTTGGCAGCCTGGGGGCAGCACCCCGGAAAGCTGGTCTGTGGCCCCGGGGCCTTGTTCGAAGCCCCCTCCCACCTCGCCGTCTCCGCCGCTTCCAGGACGAGGGGAGCGGGGCGGGGCAGTTCAGTCTTGAAAGGAGGGGACAGCCCGGATCTGAGAAAGGGACCTCCGCCGCCCTAGACCCCCTCCCGGGCGCAGGTACCTGGCCAGCCAAGGACGTGGAAAGCCAGACGCCCAGGCAATGGTGTCAGCACTGGCGGCCCCTGGGCTCTACCCATCGGCGTCTCTTCCGTTATGGGCTTGTATCGTGGGGTTGTTAATCCATGATATCGTTAAACATTTGGGTCGCTTCCAGATTTTTGCTATTGGAACAAGAGTTCAGTGAATATTCTCGTTTCTTCTGAGTTTAGGGCTGGGCAGCAGTTCTAAGCGTTGCTCACTAGAATCACCTGGAGAGTTTTTAAAAAATGCTAATAAGGGAGGCCACCCCCACCCCTACCCCCACCCCTACCCCCACCCAGGCTAATTAAATCAGGATGTCTGTGGAGGTGGGGCCCAGCCTTGGGTGTTCCCTAGCGGAATCTAATCTGTGGCCTGGGCTGAGAATCCCTGGGAGCAGATTGGCCTAGGAGTAAAATGGTGGGAGGAGAGTCACCTGTTACTAGCTGATGTCAAACCTTTTCAAAGTGGTCATGCCCATTGACACTCTCCTCAGCATGGGACAAAAGTCCTGCTGCCCTCACACCCTCATCAACACTTGATATTGACCAAATTTTAACTTTTTGTTCTTCTGATGGGTGTGAAATGGTATCTTGCTGTGGTTTTAATTTGCATATCTCTCATTACTAATGAGGCATTTGGTGAAAATGATGAAACAGACAGAGAAGGAGCCTGCCAGGTGAAGATCTAGGGAAGAGGTAGGTGGAGGGGTGGCTGGCAGGTGCCAAGGTCCTGTGGTGGGAAAGGGCTGGGATGTGGAGGACTCCAAAGAAGTGTGGAAGGGGTATCACTGTACCTGGGGAGTGGGAAGAGTGGCTCAAGACAGGGTAGCATAGGTCAGATCAGCTGGGCGGAGGGCTGTGGCGAGGACTTTCTTTTACTCTGGGTGAGACAGGAACATGGGAGGGTTTGAGCAGGGGGAAATGGTCTTACTCCTCCCTCTGGTTTCGTGAGGAGAATTAGGATATTTGGGAACTAAATTGACATAGGAGGGGAGGGTGTTCTGTATGGCCTGTCTCCCCCACCCTACCTTCGACTCACCAACTAGAATACAAGTTAGCCATGCAAACAGACAGCTGTCCTTGCCCTCATTCTAGGTGGTGAGTAGGGGGACTTACAGGTTTTCATAGTCCTTGCTTCACAGATGGAAACCAGTTGGGTGGGACCTGTGGATTTATTTCTGTGCCCCCACCCCTCACCCCAGGCCCGGCATGGCCTTGTCTGGAGTTGGTGGGCTCACAGCAGAGCTGAGGGCGAGGCTCCAGCCTTAGGTCCTTTAGACACAGGATGGATGACCCCCAGGCAGGTGAGAAGACCCACCTCGGCCCCTCCCTTCCCTACTTCTTTCTCCCACCTGCCGGAGTGATCTTTCTCAAGCAAGCTCTAAACAGGTCCATTCTCAGCTGAAAATCTTGTCTTGGCTCCCACTGTCCCTGGGGCAAAGTTCAAACTCCTCTAGGCCCTGCAGGCCCAGCAGATCTGACCTCTCCCGCTTGCCCACCCCACCCCCATCCCTGGGAGCTGCTCTCAGTGACTCTGAAGTAGTTACTGATTCTAACCTCGGGCCTTTCCCCTCGGTATTTCTTCACTTCCTCTGGGAAGTTGCCCCGGACCCCTGTCAGGTGACCCGCTTCTTGACACAGCGCCCTGTGGCCTCCCCCCCATCAAAGCACACTTCCCTTTGCTTAACAATGTTCACTTCGTCTCTCTCTCTCTTCCCCACCGAAGGGAGGTGCCCTTCGGTAGAGACCCCGAGCATTTTGTCCAGAACTGTGTCCCCAGCTCCGGGAATAGTGTGACTGGCACGTAGCGGGTGCTCGGTAAACATTTGCGAAGTGGAGGAACGGATGCCTTCTGCTAGATGATGCCAGATTGCTTTGCAAAAAGGCTGTGGCATTTCACACTGCCGGGAGCCACGTGAAGGTGTTCATTTCCTCGCATCCTCCCCCGAAATGTGTATCGTCCCTCGTCAATCCTACGCTCTTCGCGAGGCGCCAGCCTGACCGAGGAAATTTCCGCCCCCCTCCCCGAGCCCGAGGCGGGGGCGGTTTCGGAACATCAGGTGCCCAGACCCGCGGCTCGCGCGGCACAAGGGGGCGCCAGAGGCGGACGACCGTGCCGCGCTGAGCTGGCGGGCGCGCGGGGTCCCGGAGGGGGTCCGGCCTCGCTTGGGGGCTCCTGGCGCCGAGCGCGCGCCCCCGGCGGTCCGCTCGCGGCGGGGAGATCCGCGCCGCGCCCGCCGCGGGGCCTCCGAGCCGCCCGGGCCCGGCCCCCAGCGCCACGCGGCGCTGGCCCCGCCAGCCCCCGGCGCACCTGCTCGGGGCGTGGCCTCCGGCGAAGGCGCGCCTCGATTGGCGGGAGGTGACAAGGGGCGTGGCCCCGCCCGGCCCCGCCCATCCGGGGGCTGGAGTACTTAAAGGAGTTGGCGGCGCGTCTCCACTCACAGCGCAGCGGCACGGCCTCACGGGTAGAGTCCCGCGACCCCTGCGCGACCCGGCGACCCCGGCTGTGTCGGCCACCATGCCGCGCTCTTTTCTTGTCAGAAAGTCCGCCTGCTCCCGCCGGAGGCCCAACTACAGCGAGCTGCACGACTCTGCTCCAGGTGCGTGGAAGGGGGAGAGGCCCGGGGGGCTTCGGGAGACCCGCGAAGGCCGCGTGGGGGCGCGGGGCGCGGGGCCCAAACCAGGCCGCAGCTCGGGGCCCGGGGGGGCGGGAGGGCGTGAGGAGCTCGGGGCAGGTGGATGCGGGCGGCTGGGGGAGGGCTTTCCGAGGGCGGGGGTCTGGCGAGAGGAGGCTGCGCGGCGGCCGAGCCCCGACGGCGGGGAAGCCGGGAGGCTCCTCTGGGGGCGGGGAGGCGCCGGCGGGGGCGGGGGCGGCGGGGGCGGCGGGGGGAGCGCCCCGAGTCGGGGCTGGACGGCGGCGCCCGTCGCGAAGATCTGGAGGCCGGGGCGGCCCCGTGAGGAGGGGCCCGGGCAGGACGGGCCGCCCCGGCCGGCCGTAATCCTTTCATTCCTCCAGTAAGTACTGAGTGCCGGCCCGCGGCCCCCGCCCGCAGCAGGCTACTGTTTGTTGACTGACTGCTCGACCGCATGCCTGACCCTGCCCTTTTCTCCGTCTCCCCTCAGAGTTTACCTTCCAGCAGCCCTACGACCAGGCCCACCTGCTGGCGGCCATCCCGCCTCCCGAGGTCCTCAACCCCACGGCCTCTCTGCCCACGCTCATCTGGGACTCTCTCCTGGCACCCCAAGCCCAGCCGATGAGCTGGGCCGCCCTTCTGCCCCAGGAGGTCCCCAAGGCCGTGGAGCTGACCTCCCTGTCGGACGAGGACAGTGGGAAAGGCTCCCAGCCCCCCAGTCCCCCCTCACCGGCTCCCTCGTCCTTCTCTTCCACCTCAGCCTCTTCCCTGGAGGCCGAGGGCTATGTTGCCTTCCCAGGCTTGGGCCAGTTGCCCACGCAGCTGGCCGGGCTCTCCGTGGCCAAGGACTCCCAGACTCGCAAGGCCTTCAACTGCAAATACTGCAACAAGGAATACCTCAGCCTGGGTGCCCTCAAGATGCACATCCGAAGCCACACGCTGCCCTGCGTCTGTGGCACCTGCGGGAAGGCCTTCTCCAGGCCCTGGCTGCTGCAGGGCCACGTCCGGACCCACACCGGTGAGTGTCCCTGCAGGCCCCGCTCTTCTCACCGCTGCCCCCCCTGCCTTCTCTGCCATCCCTGGGTCGGGGGTGGGGTGGAGACCGGGCTTGCTGTGATTTTCGGAGAGTAGAAACTGAGGCCAGAGTCTCCTCTGACTTCTGGCTCTCTGAAATGTTTGGCAGAAACATTCATTCATTCATCAGCTAAGCAGATGGGTGAAGTAGGTAACTTTTTAAGTCTCCGAAGTCTCCATCTCTCCACCAAATGGATTGGAGTCGGATATGGGAGAGGTGCAACCAACACCTTGCTGCCGGGGCCAGGTGTGAAGGGGCCCCCCCCTCTCTCCACCTTCCCCTGGCCCATCCCCACCCCAGCCAGGCAGGATGTCGTCAGACCCCCCACCTGGCTCTAAATCCTGCTTCCAGAACTTCACACCTTGAGCCAGTGTTTCACCTCTCTGAGCCTCAGTTTCCACATCTGTAAAATGAGCATAAGGACATTTTGTGGGGTTTCTGTGCCAGTTAAATGAAAGAAAGCGTGCGGAAAGCACGTGGGCCACTGCTTGGTACATGATAAGTACACAGAAATGGTTTTGATATTTGCTCTGCTTCCATACTGCTTGACCTTGGGCAAGCAATGTCATGTCTCTGAGCCTCGGGATTATGCTGGCATAATCATATGGGGTGGATTCTGATAGCGTTTTATAGGGTGGCCGTCAAGATTCAGTGGGTCCTTAATCACTTCATGATAATTTGTTATCATGCTTCTCAGATCTGCTCTCCCCATCCCTGCCATGTAGTAGATAAAACTCAGTCTTACTACACAGACCTAGGAAAACAGTTATGTCTTGATGTTTCAAAAACAACACTAAATGTGTAGAAAATTGTGAAAAGAAGGCTTTTCTATCCTCTGACTTTCTGGAAATGTGAAAGAGGTAAACACAGTAGCCACTGTGTTTTCAGAACTTGAAAGGTGGAGGCTCCCATATTTGGGGCTGCTCTTTGGGGAGTGACTTTGGGAGAAGGTTCAAGGGTCATAGCTATCAGCTTTGGGGTCAAGCTGACTGGGTTGGAGACCTTAGTTCTGGCATTTCCTGGCCCAGTGGCTGACCTCTGAGCTGTGAGGGTCAGTGGGGCAGTTTGTTAGGCCTAGTGTTTCATTTTGCAGGCATTATTGATGTTGTCATTACTCCTCCAGAGTGTCCCTGGCATCCTCCCCACCTTGCAGACTATGGCTCCCTGTTTCTCTTACTTTGTGCACACATAGCCCTGATTTCAAAGGGACCTGACGTAAAGGTCCAACTGCCTGGCCTCTGTCCAGGGTGGTTGCCCAGCTGAAGAGGGCTCTCTTAGGAGGAGTCAACCCTTGGGGTCCTCCCCTGAGCCCCCCAGCTTCCCCTCCCCACACACATTATTTTCATGTAAAGGCACGGCTGGGACACAAAAAGCCTGTTGAAATGCACCATCACCATCTTCATTGACTCCCATTGTGTGCCTTAATGGTGGGCCCAGTGGGTGGGGGCTGGGGGTGTGGAGCAGGTGCATGGGCCAGTGGTGCCCAGCACCTGTTCCGGGCCGCAGCTGCTGGCCCACAGCGTGTCAGGCCCCTTTAATCCGGGGAGTATCGCATGTACAGTGCCCCCCTCGGCGGCCTTTGTCCCCGCCGGCCTGGTGCCGATTTCACACTCGCCAGGATCACCATAAAGACGTCTGCGGGGGTGGGGGATCTGCAAGGGGTGCAGGTTTGTGCCTGCTGCTTAAACACACAGACCTCCACCCCATCGCATCCTATAAGGCCTCCTTCCTCCTTTGTTCACGTTCATGTCTAATCATACATGACATAAAGGTAATGTTCACCAAGCACTTGCTGGATGGGAGGGGCAGGGCATTGCCCAGGTCTTCCATCACCTGGGTTAATGCAGTGAATCGACAGCCCTAGGAGGGGAGGTACTGTTGTAACTGCCACCTTACAGATCAGAAAACTGAGGCACAGAAGGAAATCACTTTCCCAAAATCTCACCTCTGAGGGCTGGAGCCAGGGCTCCTTAACCTCTGCCAGGCAGGTGAGAGGGAAGTGGCTTTCTGCACCTTGGGGAAAACAGGACTCCTTGCCCTTATCCATATCTGCATACAGTAAGCCCTTCCTTCACAAGGGAGGGTGTGAAGGAGGAAGAACTTCACTTGGGCCTTGTAGTGCAGTTAAGTCCTTCAGGCCTAGTATGCAGAGGGTGCTCAGTGTCAGAGCCAATTCACTCAGACATCCCTTCCCGAGTCCTGCTAAATCCCCTATCTCCGTGGGCCTGTTTCCTTGTGTATCCATAGTCAGCCTCAGGCCTCTGACTCCCGGACTCCTCCCTCCCGGTGCCCAGTACAGGGCCCCTGGTACCCAGTAGGCTGAGGCCATTCGCTTATTCCCTGCTCTTGAATTCTGACACTCGGGTTTAACAAATGGCCTGTGGCCTCAAGGCATATCAGGCTGGGAGCTGGAAAGTAGAATTCAATTTTTTAGTAAAGAGTGTTCAGCATTATTGCCTGGCACGGAATGGAAGATTGATAACTACTCGTTTAATGAGTTATTATTTGGACTTTTTAGTTAGGAAATGCTGCACCCCCAAAGGGAAAAAAAATACAACATTGTTGATGTTTTTGGACTGTGAACTCTATTGTCTTAGTTGGGGCAAGAATTATAAAAAGTTGGTGAATAGCATTATCTGGTGGTGATTGATGGGTCAGGTTCCTCTGAGGCTTTAAAAAAAAAAAAAAAAGACTTACGTGTTGTATAATGACTTATTGAGCACTTACTGTGTACCTAGCTCTATGTGCATGATTCGTTTTCAGTACCACCTTGACCAGGCAGGTGGTGTGAGGGTGACAGGTGGGAAGGGGTTTTTAAATAAGTCCTAAAGTATTTCTGTAGCCTCTTGGGGGTCCCAGGCCCTGAGCCCTTGGAATGAATTCAGGGGAGGCCCCTGCTCTAGTGGGACTTGGTCTGTTTGGGGGACAGACAAGGCAGAAATTACCAAACTGGTCAGAACATGGTCAGCCTTGTGATGGAGAAGCAGCTCAGAGAAGTGGCCTAACCTGCTGGGAGGAGGGGTGTGGCAGGGAGCCTCCTTTAAGGCTGACTCAAGCTTTGTCCTCAGATGAAGTAAATCCAAGAGTGATCATGAGGGACACCCACTACAGCCCCCTTAACTGAGAGGCCTTCTGTGTTGTTGGAATCAAGGCTCTAGAGTCAGGCTGCTTGGTTCTTGCTAGGTGACCCTGTGTATGCCACTTGGCTTCTCTGTGCCTCAGTTTCACCATCTCTATAAGCTGAGGACAAGGGTAGGATAAAATAAGTATATGATGCTCCTCACCATCCCTGGCACAAAGTGTGTGTTCAGTAAATGTAGTTGTCATCATTGTCCCAGCTGGCTTTGCCTGGAGAAGGCTTTATTTACCATCTCTGGGTTACCAAGTCCTATGGGGGCGGGGGTGAACAGCTCCATTTTACGGATGAGCAAATGGACACTCAGAGAAGCCACATGACTTGCTCCAGGTCACATGGTGGGAAGTGGCCGAGCTCCCAATCCTATGAAGGGCTTCGGACACTAGATATGGCCTGTTTTTTTCTGGATGACAGGATTCCTTCAGGGCTGGGATGATCTGGGCTCTGCAGGCCTGGGTGGGTGGACAGGCATTTCGGTAAATAAATGGCAGCTGTTATCCCAAGTGGTTTCAGCGCTCAACTCTCCTGTTTTCCTACCCCAGGTGAGAAGCCGTTTTCCTGCTCCCACTGCAGCCGTGCCTTTGCCGACCGCTCCAACCTTCGGGCCCACCTGCAGACCCACTCAGATGTCAAGAAGTATCAGTGCAAGACCTGTTCCCGAACCTTCTCCCGCATGTCCCTGCTGCACAAACACCAAGAATCAGGCTGCTCAGGGGGCCCCCGCTGACCCTCAAGGCTCCTTCTGCCTCTCCAAGCCCTTGCCCCATTGTAGCCTCCCCAGCTCCAGAAGGAAGGCATCCCATCCTTCTCATTGCCACAGAATTCCCTTCTGAGTGCCCCCATTTGGCTGTGTTGGCCCCACAGGACTTTGAGGACCATTCCAGTTCTCTCTGCCCTAGGTGCCCAAGTAGGCTCTGAGTATGGCCTTTCTGTGGACGGCTGATAGGGGAGGTGGCTTGCAGCTGAGTGTTCTGGAGTCGGCCTCTCTGTGTGGGTTTGTGTATCCAAAGGTGTTTGGATACAGCTGCTTTGAGCTCCAGGATAAAAGCCGACAGACTGATAGGAAGTTTCCCCCCTCACTCAGGGGAACCCGTTCCTCCCCCACCCGGAACCCTCAGGCCACCCGTCCAGGAGGCGTGACTAACTATGCAGTAATCCACCCCCAGGTTCAGCCCAGGGGCCTGTGGGTGGCCACTGACACAAGGACGTGTCTAGACCCCAGGATGCCCCCAGGCCCGGGCAGCTATGTCAGCGTCCTGTTTGTCACGGTGGCACCTGTCTCATGGGCAATTTAACAACAGTCCCAAAAGGGACTGTGAGTAATTGCTGTCACTTGTTGGGGGCCCGAGTGGGGTGCTTCAGCCCAACCAATGTGTCTCCCAGAACTATTTTTGGGGTCTGACAGGTGGGCCTGGGAGGAAGATGTTTACATTTTTAAAGGTACACTGGTATTTATATTGCAAGCAACATTTTGTACTAAGGAAACGTTTTGTATAGTTATATGTACAGTTTATTGATATTCAATAAAGTGGTTAATTTATGTATTAAAAAAAGTCTACTTAGTTTTATAGAGGGGTGAGTGTTTTAAAGGGCCTTCAGGAAGGGAGGAGGGGGCAGGGATTCATGGAGCTCAGATAGTTCTGACATGGGCTTAAATCCTGTTCTCAAACATGTGGCTTTTGGACCTCTGAATTTGTCGGGGACCTTATTTGTGGGTTTTCCTCTGAGCCTGGGTGTCCTGTCTGACGTGGAAGCTGGGAAACACCTGCGGGCCAGTGAACAGTAGGGGTGTGTGTGTAGGTTCCTCATACTTTACACTGTGACCCTGATTTATTCTCTCATCCGTCCATTTTGAGGCTGACCAGGCCTGCAGAGTGAGAAGCCAGCGCCCTGGGTCTCATCAACGAGACAGGCTGCTGAGCTTTGCCCCAGCACCGCAGGACTTGGGGAGGGATTGGCTGCTTCTCCCAGATGAGGCATGGAATGCAGTGAGCAAGTAGGGGACAGAGGATGTCCTTCCTGTTTCCAAGGGCTCTGGGCCCCACTCTGGCCTCCCTGTCGGACCCACACCTCTGTCTGGCTGCTGGGTACCAAATGGCCTTTGATGCACGGAAATTGGCTGGCTGGAGCCGAGAGGGTGAGAAGCCAGGCCAAAGGGTAGGGGTCATTCAGCTTCCTGCTGGAGGACAGGACGGGAAGACGGTCAGCTCGCGTCCTGGGTTGGGATCATTCACTCCTGGCTGGCTATCATGGTGACCTCACCTCTGGGGCCCTCCTGGGGCCAGGAGAAAATGAGTGTCCTTTCTGAGCACAAAAGGTGCTGAGGTGCCAGTTTCCTGCGGGGAGCTGAGCAGGCGGTTGCAGGCGTCCCAGAGCTCCAGAGCCCCAGCGTCAGGCCGGGGGTGGGGGGAGCTTCATGTTCCAAAGGAGAGATGATTCTTTCTTCTAAACAGGAAATGGTGACCCGCAGGCCGGGAGCAGCCCTTAATGACTTGCAGCTTTCCTCCCAAAAGAAAAAAAAAAAAGTTCTCTAACAATCGCCAAATTGTAGCTGGCCTCCCTGAAGGGAAGTTAGGGGGTTGCGGGGGCTGGGGGCTGGGCACCCATTTGCTGAAGGCCTACTGTGTCCCATGTCCCTGTGCTGTCATGTACAGACACCCCACAGTAGGTGCTGACACCAGTGGTGAGGGGATACATGGCTTCACACACTCCTGGGGTGGGGGTCGCCTGTCGCCTCATGGAAAGTCCCCCGCCCCTCCGCATCCAAACTGGGCTGTACCAGGCTCTGATCCTCCTGGGAGTCGGATGCCTGGCTCGTGCCCCTGTCAGGGCCTAGAGCGAGGCTCTTCCCCTCTGGGACCCCCAGTTTCTGCCTCTATAAAATGGGGGCCGTGATGGTCGTGCCTTCCTCCTTGGAGACTAGAACGGGGCTTTCATTCCGCCGGTCTTGATGAGCACCATGTGTGCCAGGCCCTGTTCTAGGCCCCCGGGGCAGAGCGGTGAACAGAGTCCTCCCTGCACTCATGGAATCTAGCTTCTCGTGACGGACATAGGAAAAACCAAACAAGTGACTAAATAAACATGCCGCTTTCCTACAGTGATGGTGCCAAGATGGAATTAGAGCGAGCGATAGGGCAGGCCCGCTTGATAAGGCAGGCAGGAGAACCAGGGCCCTTGCTGCGCTGACATTCCAGTTGAGACCCCAAGGAGAACGTTCCAGGCGCTGAGGGAGCTCAGAGGCTGGAATGAACTTGCTCTCCGACAGCAAAAAGGGTGAGGGGGGCTGGAGGGCAGAGGGACAGGGTGGGGGACGAGTGAGGCGCCCACATCCTGCAGAGGGAGTGTGCGGTGTGAGGAGTCGGGATGTAGTCCAGCTTCAGGGCAGCCCTTGGCACCTAAGCAGGGGAGTGGGTGCCCTGGCTCCTGGTGCAGCACGCACTTAGCCAGAGTCAGGGCAGGAGAGAAACAGCTGGAAGCCCGGAAGTCCCAGGCAGAGCCGGTGCTGGCCTGGCCCAGGGTGATGGAGGCCGTGGGGTGAAGGCTCACTCAAGAAGCAGCGTGGCCGGGGTGCACACCTGAGAGCTTAGTGAGTGAGGGTTATTTGGGGTTATTAAAAAGGGATGTTGGCCCCCAGGGGCCGAGATGGGGTAGGGATAAGAGGAATGAGGAGGGTCCCTGCGTCCTGATGGGGAGCAGTCCCCACTTAGTCACATTGCTAAGTGAAAAAAGTAACATGCAGTACATGCTCCCTTTGTGGGAAGAAGAGGAAACAGGCATGCTCTTCATTTCTGTTTGTATTTCCATACAGAAACAAACTCTGGAAGGATCTACGATAGAAATATTAAAAGCATTTCTCTAGGGAGTCGCAGGAGGGGAAATGGGGCTGCTGAGACAAGAGAGAAGGAGCAGAGAGACAGTTTTTTAGATTTTTTCTTATTATTTTAATGACTTTTTTTTTTTTTTTTTAATTCAGGAGAGACACACAGAGAGAGGCAGAGACTTAGGCAGAGGGAGAAGCAGAATCCTGATGTAGGACTTGATTCCAGGACCCCGGGATCACGACCTGGGCCAAAGGCAGACACTCCACCACTGAGCCAGCCAGGTGTCCCCCCCACCTTTTTTTTTTTTTTAAATTAATCCCTACGCCCAACATGGGGCTCGAACTCACAACCTGGAGATCAAGCGTCGCATGCTCTACCGACGGAGCCAGCCAGGCACCCTAGTTTTTTACATCTTGAAAACACGTTTTATTTTGAAATAATTTAACCTGACAGAAAAGTTGGGAGAAAAACACAGCAAACTAGGATCTTTCATTCAGATTCTTGAAAATATCGAACATTTCTCCTGCTTGCATCTTCTCTCTCTGCACATGTACACACCTTCCCACCCGTCGTTGGCTTCGGAGTCATTGGAGAGTAAGTTTCAGACGTGCTGCCCCTGGACTGTTAAACAGTTGAGCATGGATTTTTTTTTTTTTTTTTTCTCCCTTTTTTTTTTTTTTTTTAAAGATTTTATTTTTTAATCCTTATTTATTTATGATAGTCACAGAGAGAGAGAGAGAGAGGCAGAGACATAGGCAGAGGGAGAAGCAGGCTCCATGCACCGGGAGCCCGACGTGGGATTCGATCCCGGGTCTCCAGGATCGCGCCCTGGGCCAAAGGCAGGCGCCAAACCGCTGCGCCACCCAGGGATCCCTTGAGCATGGATTTTTAAGGTCAAGAACATTCTCTCCTATAACCATAGTCCAATGCTCAAGATCAGGAAATGGAACATCGGTGCAATACTATTATCTAATGCACAGACATGATCAAGTTTCCACAACTGTCCCAGGGATGTCCCCCCCACCCCATAGCACGTCAGAGGTGAGGTGGAGCGAGGTCCCAGGCCACACACCTGTCCTGTCTCCTTATTCTGAGACAGTTCTTTTCTTGATCTTCCATGATTTCGACTTTCTCGAAGCATTAGGACCAACCGTTTTGTAGGATGCCCCCCGATTTAGACTCTTCTGATGCTGCCTCATGATGAGGTTCAGGCGGTGTGCTTTTGGCAGAACCACGGGAGTAGCGTGGTGTCTTTCTCGGTGCAAGGTATCATGAGGCACATGGGGTCTGCTTGCCCCGTTACTGGAGACGTCGACTTGGACCACTTGGCTAAGGAGGTGCCTGCCAGGTTTCCCTGGGATCGAGTTCCTTTTTTTTCCCCTTTTGTACTTAATCCGTATCTTGTGGGGAGACATTCCGAGACCATGTGAATATCCTGTTACTCCTCAAACTTCCACCCCCAGCTCTTAGGCCTCACTGGCGATTCTTGCCTAAATCAATTATTCCCGTGGTGGCTGCCGAGTGGAGATTTTTCTAGCTCCCGCGTTCCTTCTGTTTTTCCTGGTCGGCTTTCTATGGTAGCACAGGACCTGCCCCGCGTGTCCGGGCCACGCTCAGAGCCGCCGGGTGCCCAGAGACGGGGTGGGCAGTGGCAGGGTCCCGCAGGGCCATTCGAGCCTCCCCTAGGCACTTCATTAAAATGAGTCCAGGACATAAACTGATGGCCACGCGGGGTCCAGGCCGGGGCCACCTCTGGGCACCTCTGGGCCCCATTAGTGATTCGGCAGCTACTTCTGGGCATCCCTGGAGCTGGGATGGGGGGTCTCTGGCAGGCGGGGATCCGGGTCCTTCTTGCTCTTCTTTGCTTTCAAATCATCAAGATGACATGCTATGGGGATTTATTCTTTAACAAAAAAGAGAGGGACCCCTGGGTGGCTCAGTGGCTGGGCACCTCCCTTCAGCCCAGGGCGTGATCGAGTCCTGTATCAGGCTCCCCGCATGGAGCCTGCTTCCCCTCTGCCTGTGTCTGTCTGTCTCTCCCTCTCTCTCTGTGTGTGTGTCTCTCGAATAAATAAATAAATAATAGATAGATAGATAGATAGATAGATAGATAGATAGATAGATAAATAAATCTTTAAAAAAAGAAAAAAAGAGATTAGATGTGAGGCTCATTTATGGGTGATTAACACACCTCATTCTGGTGCCTCTACTGCACTCAGTGTGGTGCCACGAGAAACTCTGAAATTAAAATATAAACATATCTATGTACATGTGCCCAAGCTCCAATCTCAGCCACGGGGACAGGCCGGACTCTTCCCCTGGGCCCACAGATGCTGACTCAGGCCCTATCACCTCTGCCTCAGCCCCTCCCCCATGCCCTCACTCCTCCGGCCTCCCAAGCCCTCTGCCACCTCAGGGCCTTTGCACCTGCCTCCTCTTCTCCCATCAGAGAAACACACCAGCTCCCCAAACCATTCCTCTCCCGTTTGCTCCCGGTGCCTTCCCCTGTTGAGATGTGTTTCTCCGTAGTGCTTGCCATCCTCCGACAAACCATATTTTCACTGTTCACAGTTTCTGTGTTGATCGTCTCACCCACCAGAATGTAGCTCCCTGTGAGTGGAACTTTTGCCTGCTTTGTTCACTGTCCAATCCCTGATGCCTCATGTCTCTTATGCAAGGAGGTGTATACTTGGTAAAATTTTGCTGAATGGTTAATGAATACACGTGTGCCCCTAGGAAAGACAGCATGGTCGCCACACTTGTAGGGTACTTTTTTTTTTTTTTTTTTAGATTTTACTTATTTATTCACGAGACCCACAGAGAGAGGGGCAGAGACACAGGCGGAGGGAGAAGCAGGCTCCCTACAGGGAGTCCAATGTGGGACTTGAACCCAGGACCCTAGGATCATGACCTGAACCAAAGGCAGACACTTAACTGAGCCACCCAGGCACACCTAAAACTTCTTAAATTGCGGTGGAACAGATTCTGGGTCTTTATCTACTGCCCCAGCCTGCCCAGCAGCTCTGGCACAGAGGGGCCCTGGTCTTCTAAGAAACCCTACACATCCTTCTCCAGCCAACTGTGTGTGGAGACATGGGAGTGGGGTGCACAGGGTAAAGAGAGCTCAATGCCCAGCGGTACCTCTGTGTGGTCCCTGCAGACCAGGAGAGAGGCTTCCAGAGTGGGAGCTCTGTGACCACCCAGGCCCGATTTCCCCCTGCGCCGTGGGCCTTGGGCCCACTCTGGGCACCCCTCGCTGGGTGATATAGTCATTTCCCTCCTTGCCTCTCCTAGCTTTTGGTGGCTCCTGGTGATCCTGGCGTTCCTGGGCTTGTAGCTGCATCGCTCACTCTCCACCCCTGGCTTCTTCACGTGGCCTCCTTCTGTGACTTTATTTCTCTGGGTGTGTCCTCTCCTCTTCTTATAAGGACACCAGTCATTGGGTTTAGCACTCGCCCCAGTTCGGCATGACCTCATCTTGGTTTGATTACAACCAAGACCCTGTTTCAAAATGAGGTCACATTTACTGGTTCTGGAGGCTGGGACTTGAAAATACCAATTTAACCCACTACAGGGGGCTATAGCCAAGGAGGGGCACGTCTTCCTCGGGGCCTGGATCTATTTATTATCTTTTCCCAAACCCTGAGGGAAGGTCTGGAATGGGCCTGGAGGGTGGGGCCAGGGTGGGGGGCATTAGGAGCAGATCTGAGGAATCAGACTTGGCCTTTGTGCTTCCTGGGAGGGAGGATGCTTTAAGCAGCCCCCAGTCTCAAGAGTTACAGGGTGTGCAGGTGGAAGGGGGTGGGGAGCACAGAGGTGGGAGAGGTCAGCTGGGACTAGGGTCTAGGGGGTGAGGGGATTTCACGGTTATCCTGAGGGCTCTGGGGGGGCCACAGCAGGGTTTGTGCAGAGGAGGAACATGAGATTGTCTGGGTGGCTGTGTCGGGGCGAAGCCAGCAGCAGGGAGCCCCCTGCCCTCTCCGTGGGGATGAGGAGGAGGGAAGGGTAAAGTTGAGGGACGTTTGGGAAGCTTGGTGACCTGCAGACAGGAAGACTGATGGAGAACACAGGGAGGATGATGCTTTGTCTAGATTTTTCAGCAACTGAGGGAAATAAAGATCCAGCAAGGCAGAGAGCAACCAGTTGGGCAAAATCACCGTAATAATGATGATAATAGTAAACATCTCATGACGGTTCACCATCTGTTTTGCACAGATCACCCTCACAGCAACCCTGGTCCCATAGCGGGTAAGAGCTTGAGTTCTGGAGCCAGACTGCCCCGGTTCACATCTCTCCTCTGTGGCCTCCCTGCTGTGTGACCTCGGACAAGTTGCTCTACCTCTCTGTGTCCACTTCCTCATCTGAAGAACAGCCCCTCCTTCTGGAGGTGGTTGTGCAGATTAACTGAATGAATGTTTACAAATTGCTTGGCCTCAGGCCTGGCTTTAGAGTAAAGCCTCAGTAAGCACTGGCTGTTCTTATGTCCATTTTACAGCTAGGGAAATCGAGGCTCCGAAAGAGTAGAGAACTTCCCCAAGATCACACAGGATCATCCTACTCTTTCTGGCTCTTGGAGTGGCCCTCAGTGAAAACTTGGGTCCGGGCTGGCCTGCCCACTCCCAGAATCTGGTGTCTTGCCGCGTCCCCTGGAGCCTTGTGCAGCCAGGGCCCCAGGAAGCGGAGACTCTCCACTCAAGTGTCCTGTTGAGTGCACCTCTGTGGGTACAAGCGGGAAGGCCTTGGGTGAGCGACACTGGTGTCCCGGACGCAGTTCAACTGAGCTGGTGCTATGGCCCGAAATAAATGCTTTAGTGGGGGCTGACAAGGCAGCAGCAAGGAGGAACCCCATGCTCATGGGGGTGCTTGGGGCAGGACAGGGGGATTGCCTGAGGACCTCGATGCTTTCCCTGCAGGTCTGAGCACCACCAGGGCTTCACTCCGTGACCCTGGATGAGTCCCTGCCCACTCGAGGCTTCGCTTTGCACATCACTAAAAACGTGTTCCACCTTTGACCTAATAACACAATTAAAACTACATAAACTCAAAAAAAAAAAAAAAAAACCACTACATAAACTCATTCTGCACAGCATTCCTCAGAAGAGCAGCACGTCCCCAACATCCTCAGTGCCCAGCACAAGGGGACTGGGTATGTTAGCTGGGGTCCTGGGGAACTCTGAGAACTGGCAGCTATTGTAGGTGATGATACAATCTTTAAAATATATATATATTGCGTGTAGCACCCGAGCAGACAAACACAAAATGCCAGGCACACGGAGAGTGCTCCAAATGTTTCTTGAGTGATCGTGTAAGTGAATGAGTGGTTAGTACTCAAGGAATATCTGTCGACAGGAAGGGAAGAAGAGCAGGAAAGAGAAGGAAAGAAAAAAAGAAGGGCCTGGAAGAAATGTACCCACTGTTCGTAGTGATTTTCTCTGGGCACCGGTTCAAGAGCTAGGGAGGCGGAAGACGTTTCATTTGATATAATTTTCATTTCTATTATCATTGCTTCTTTCACTGAGCATCTCTTGACTTTCAATCAATCAATCAATATTTTAACAGAAGCTAGATGCTCCCAGGGGGACTTGAAAGGTACCCATGTGCGCTGGCACGTGCAAGCAGCAACTTGCAGAGCAGCCTGAAAAAAACATGGTATGATTCCATTTATGTAAAATTTTGTCTCTGTTTCCACCCACGTACCTTCGTACCTTCGTGGCGAGGGAAATGCGTGCCCTGGGGGGTCAATGGGGCTTCTGTCTAGATGGCACGGGCCCGTCGCTGGGGTTTTAATTCTCTTCTCGAGAGATCTCTGAATTTTCTGTAATGAGCCTGTGATTTTCTTTCTAAACAGAAACCCCCCCCACACACACACAGTGAAGAAGCGTGTTCAAGAGAGGGCAAGGTCCCAGGCTGAAGAAAGTGGCGCTTGGTGATCGCAGCCGCCCCGTCACTTTCCCTGGGGCCTGCGGGGTGACGTCTGGCTGCCCTTTGGGAACCATCTGGGCACCGCCCGGGAGCCCCACTGCCCTCGGCCTCTGAGCTCGGGCAGCCCCTTCTGCAGCCGGTGGGCGCTCGCTCCCCGAGGGCACGGGTAGGGGCCGTGTGGGGTCTCCACCCGCTGCGCCGGGCGCCCCGAGTGGGAGAGCAGGCCGCTGGAGCTCAGGAAGCACACGGGACTTCCCCAGGAACACACAGCTGGGAGGCCGCTGGTGGCAATGGCATCGTTTTTTTTAATGGCTTTAGATTTTTTTTAAAAAATGGTTTTATTGAGCACAGTTCAGCGCACAGGGTTGTGCAACCGTCCCCACCACCTATCCCAGAACATTTCATCACCAGGAAAGGAGCCCCCCCCCCGCCCCCGGTGCCCATTGCAGCTGCTCCCCATCTCCTGCTCCCCTCGGCCCCCCGGGCCCAGCGATCTGCTGTCTGCTGTGAGCACTGGTCTATACCGGACATCTCAGGTGCGCGTGCCACCTTATGAGTGAACACACGCGTCGCCGTGTGCCCCTTCATGAGGGCTTCACAGCATCCTGCCGCTCCTCCACGCGGCGGCTCGTGCTTTGTTCTTTCCGGCCCTGCCACCTGCCACTGGCGGACGCTGGGCATCCTGTCTATGCGGGCAGCAGGGTGGCTCCCTGGCTCCGGCTCTGCGTGGGGGGCTGCGGCGCCCACTCGTGGGCCTGACTGTGTGCGTGGACCGGGCTTCCGTGAGCGTCCGCGCTGCCCTGCACCCTTGCCTGCACCTTGTTAGTATGGGGGGGTATTGTTTTCCTTTAGCCGTTTTGGCAGGTAGGTGTGTGCGGGTGACAGTCTCCTCAGGATGTAACCGACATACAGACTGGCAGACAGACTGCCACATGGAAAGTGCCAATTGTGGGGGCGCCTGGGGGGCTCAGTGGGTTAAGCATCTGCCTCCCTCTCTCTCTGCCTCTTCCCCTGCTTGGGCGCTCGCTCTCCCTCTGCCAAATAAATAAATAAAATCTTAAAAGAAAAAAGCACAAATTGTAATTTTCAAAAAAATTTCTCTTGGGAAATAAAAGGAGTGGAATTTGGGTGCCAAGCAGTAACTCTCTTTAGACACCAGGGTTGGAATGGGATCGTCCCTGCCCCGGGGTCAGGGTGATTTCTGCTGGCGGGGCCCACTTCCCACGGGGAAGAGAGGCCGGGGAGCCCTCCCTCTCCCATCTGGGTCTCTGCTCTGGGCGGAGGGCAGGGGTGCAGAAGGTCTGCGGCTCCAGCCCTGGGCCCCTGCCACGGTGGCTCCGTCCTCCCTCATTCAGCACGCGTGCGCCCCGCCCCTACTCTGTGCCAGGCCCTGTTCCAGGCGCTGGCGGTGCAGCGGTGAGCGGACAGGCAAGTCCCTGTTCTCAGATAGTCTGGGGGCGGGGGGGGCAGTGATGCTGCCTGGCAAGACCGCAGGGTGCCGTGGGAGAGCAGCAGAGGTGCACCAGGTCGGTCAGGGATGTGGGGGGTATGTGGGGAGCCTTCCCAGTGATGGTGAAGGAGGAGGGGGTAGTCTGGCACAGAGAATTGAGTGGGGGGAGGAAACTGCGGGCAGCGGCAATGGCAAGTGCAAAGGCCCTGAGGTGAGAATGTTCTGGGTGTGTTCAAGAAGTGGCCAGTGTGGCCGGAGAGGAGAGAGGTGGGAGGTGGGGTGGGAGGGGCTGGCAGCGGCCCGCCGGCCGGGCATTGTGGGCCGGGTGTTCGGATCTTATTCTTAGGCATGGGAAGCTGCCAGGGGATTTTACACAGAGGAGTCACTCCTCTGTGTGTGGGAAAGAGACTGAGGGGATTGAAAGGAAGTGGGAGACAAGAGAGGAGGCACCTGCAGGCCCTGGCTTCCGCTGGAGGGTCAGGAGGAAGAAGGGGTGGGACACATCTTTTGCCTGTGCTGGCAGGGTGGGGGTGTGGGGGGCATGACATGACATAGAGGGGGGACTCTAGCTTGGCCAGCTGTGGGCTTGAGCCCTGAGAAGGGGGGCGGTGGATGGTGGTGCTGGTTGACAAAATTGGGCCCTCCGGAGAGGAGACGGGGAGGGAAATGATGAGATGTCTCTCCTTAGGACGCTCTTCTCACCCAACCCTCTCCCAGCTGTCTCCACCAGCCCCCCAACGACCCCCACGTTGCCTGAGTCCTGGCCTCCGACTCGGTCGGTCACACCAGCAACCGAATGGACAGACCCCAGACTCTGTGCACCCCTCCTCCACTGCCTCCCTGGCCCACCACCCTTCCCCATCTGTGAGCTCTGAGAGGGGCATGACCTGGTGCAGCACGTGGCACACAGCAGACTCTCCACAAATAGTTGTTAATTTAATTAAAGAAGGCTGTGGATGACCTTGGTGGAGAATAGAGTACTAGGGAGCCATAGAGGAGTTTGGAGGGAGGAGGGAGGACTGAGTTCTCTCACTCTCTCTCTTTCTCTTCACCCAGGACTATGGGAGGGCAGAGGCTCTTTGGGATCTTGACTGAGGTGGAGCAACAGGAATGAAGCTTTATCACAACAGCCAGTCCTTGGGGGAAATGCGTACCCCATTACTATCACATCTCCATTTTACAGAGGGGGAGACTCAAGTCCCAGAGGGAGGTGGCATTTGCCCAAGGTGATCCCCACATGATAATGGCGGAGCAGGGATTCAAATCTAGACCTGCCTGGCTGCATAGTCCTCATCCAACCTTTTGTCCTCAAAAAGGATTTTTAGAAAAATAAAAATAAAAAGTAAGGACCCAAGGGGCAGGGAAGATTTTCTCTCTGTAGAGGCCTTTCTAGAAGATTTCAGGAGTAAATACAGACATGTGTCAGCATCTGTGTTTGGTGGACTCCGTGGAAGAGACTGGAGACTGGGGTCTGGGCAGGAGGAAGACTGACTTGTCACACTTTTCATTCTGATCTCTCTGGATGATTATGATGTTAAAAGTGTTAATGAGGGTATAACAATCGTACAGAGATGCAGGCATCTGAACCGTTCAACTGTTCAGCTCAATGACTTTTTTCAAATTGAATCCACCTGTGGGACGAGCACTCAGGCCAGAAAACAAGAAACAGAACATCCCAGTCCCACAGAAGCCAGGTTTTACTCAGCAGATTTGTCTGTGGGACTCATCCACGGTGTTGAGCATATCCATAATGTGATCCCTTTTCATGCTGTTTGCATATTCCACAGTGTGTTTATTCACTGAGTTGCTTCTGGTGTTTTTCAGTGTTTTTTTTTTCTTTTCTTTTGCAATTATGAATAAAGCTGCTATAAGCATCCACATGAAGATTTTTATGTGAATGTTAAGTTTTCATTTCCTTGGGGGAAATACCTAAGATGGCATTGTTGGGTTGTATCGTAAGTTATGTGTTGGACTCGATAAAAAAAAAAAACCTGCTGAACTGATTTCTAGAGCTCTGCCACTTTGCCCTCCCACCAGAAACGTGTGAGAGAGTTCCAGTTGCTTCATTCACATCTTTGTCAGCACTTGGTATTCTCAGTTTTTTTGGTTTTGTTTTTATTTTAGCCATTCCAGTAGGTGAGAGAAGTGGTATCTCATTATATGTGCACCTGTGTTTAACAGCTTCCTCAAAATATAATAAAGTACGTATATAAAGGTCAAAATTTGGTAAGTTTTGGCACATATCTACATGAGTGAAGCTAGCACAATTTTGACAGTGAACATATCTGTCACCCCCAAAAATTTCTTTATGCCTCCTCTTTGACTTTCCTTGCTCCCTCCTTACTATTAGCCCTGGCCCCAGGCAGTCAATGATCTGTTTCCTGTCACTATTGATTAGTTTTGCCTTTTCTAGAAATACTTTATTTATTCAGGAGACACAGAGAGAGGCAGAGACACAGGCAGAGGGAGAAGCAGGCTCCCTGAGGGGAGCCCAATGTGGGACTCGATCCCAGGACCCTGGGGATCACGACCCGAACCAAAGGCACATGCTCAACCACTGAGCCACCCCCACCCAGGTGTCCCTGCCTTTTCTAGAAATTATATAAATGGAGTCATGTGAACTCTTCTCTTTTGTGGTCTGGCTTCTTTCACTCAGCATAATCATTTTGAGGTGCATCCATGTCGCAGTGTATATCGACAGTTGTTCCTTTTTGTTACTGGGTGGCATCCCACCGTGGGGATGGGACCAGTGTGGGGATACACCCTTCACCTTTGGAGGGATTTCTCGGTCATCTCCTGGTTTTGGCGATCACAAACAGAACTGCGAGAAGCATCCATGGGCACGTCTTTGCATGGGCATATGTTTTCATTTCTCTTGGGTAAATGTACAGGAATGCAACTGCTGGATTGTTTGAGAAGAAACCTTTTCAGAAATCATTAAACTCAAAAAAAAAAAAAAAAGAAAAGAAATCATTAAACTCTTTTTCCTAAGTGGCCACACCACTTTGGCTTTCGGGCCAGCAGTGCCCGAGCGCTCTAGTTCCTCCACGTTCTCGCCCACACTCGGTATGGCCAGTCTGCTAGATTCTAGCCCTTCTCCTGGGTGTTTAGTGGTATCTCGTTGTGGTTTTAATTTGCATTTTCCTAATGACTAACGATATTGATCACCCTTCCACATGCTTACTTATAACCCATATATTTTAGTGAAGTCCCACAATACTTAAATCTTTTGTCCATTTCTTAATTGATTTCTTTTCTGGGGGGTGTGGTTCTTTATATATTCTGGATACAATTTTTTTAAAAATAAGACATCTGGGAGCACCTGGGTGGCTCAGTAGTTGAGCGTCTGCCTTCAGCTCAGGGCAGGATCCCCGGGTCCTGGGATCGAGTCCCACATTGGGCTCCCTGCAGGCAGCCTGCTTCTCCCTCTGCCTGTGTCTCTGCTTCTCTGTGTCTCTCATGAATAAATAAATGAATAAATATTAAAAAATAAAATAAAATAAAATGAATAAAAATAAAGATCAGATATATGCTTTGCAGATACTTTCTCCCTAGTCTGTGGGGATTTCTTTTCTGACCATATCCTCTGCCCACTTTTTACTGGGCTAATTGATGGTCTGACTGATGTTTAAAAGAGTTTTGTGTTTTTTTCTAATCTTCACTTTTGGCCACAGACCTTGTGTGTCCTAGCTCAGGGGGCTGCAGTGGGGGCGTGGAGAGAGGGTTGTTTGAGAGTTTGGCATTGGAGAAATTCCACCCCTGCCCTTTATAGCATCTCATGTGGCCTCACTTCCCTCTCGTGGGGACTGCTAAGCGCCTCTCCTGGGCTGATGCAGTCTTCACATACCACGCTTAGGAAACACTGGCTGGCAGTCTTGTTACTCTCGTTTTCATCACTGTGGTTGTCTGGACCTGCAAGTGTGAGGTCCTAATCTCAGCCCTTCCACTCCCTGACTACATGACCCCTGGCCAGGGCCTTCGGCCAGGTCTCCCCATCTGTGGAGCAGCCGATGAGGGGTGAACATACAATGCACATAAAGCACTTGGCATAGAGTAAAGGCTGCAAAAGCAGGTACTACTCTTTTTTTTTTTTTAATGAAAATCAAACAAGTTTAATGGGATATCAGATTTTTGGTTAGTTGTGGCTGGAGGTGCTGAGAGAGCAGGTCTGTGTCTGAACAGATGCGGGGATGAAGCACCTGTATCACCATCCCCTCACATGGATCATCTTACTTAACCCTCATAGTGGCTCTGAGTGATCAGAGCTGATGACCACATTTGACAGAGGAGGAACGAGGGTCCTTCATGGCTTCACCTCCCTCCTCCAGGACCCACACCTGAGCCTGGCCTGTGACACTGTGCAAGGGAAATACCATGTCTCCTCCAAGGTGTCTGGGGGCTGAAGAAGCACCAAGAGAGGTGACACCTGGGACTCAAAATACTAATGAAAGCATGAGCGGGGGGAGTTGATGATCAAAGTTAGGTGTGACCAAGCCTTGCTTAAAATAACCCAAATGGAAACAGGAACAATGAGAGCTATACCTGTGTCCATCTGGTAGAGTAAGGATGAAAATACTTTAAGAATTTAAGAATTATTTTAATTATTTTTGTCTTTCCTACACTTGGCCTGACCTGTGAATATGTGAACATGTTGTCATCTCATCAGTCATAGTGACAATGGCAGGTCAGTGTCAGGGATAGGTCAGTGACAGTGACATGAACCAAAACCGTTTTCACATTACTGGTTGCTTCTGAAAGTCACCATCAAGGACATCTGGGTGGCTCAGTCAGTTAAGCATCTGACTCTTGATTTTGGCTCAGGTTGTGATCTTAAGGTCGTGAGATGGAGTCTTGAATCAGGCTCCAAGCTCAGTGCAGGGTCTACTTAAGATTCTCTCTCCCCCTCTGCCCCTACATCCATGCATGCACTCTCTCTCTCTCTCTCTCTCTCACAAATAAATAAATAAAATCTTTTAAAAACAATGAAAAAAAAAAAAAGTCATTATCAAACACAGCCAAAATCCTAGTTGGCAGTTGACTAGTCGATTATCTTCTCATGGGCTCTTGATTGAAAACCCAACAGTCACTTAAAATATAAACATATATTTATTATAAAGGAATAGAATATGGTCCTATTTTAATTATTGTGAATGTGGCCAAGGGTATTAAAACAAGAAGTTTCAAATAAATAAAATCTAAGAAAATAAATCAATGGTTAGTACAAAAGCAATAACTTTGGATGAAACTTGGAGTTTTTTTTTTTTTTTTCTGGAGCAAATGTTTTCAAATAATTAAATGATAATGAGTAGCAGAACAGTAGAATTAATTCTAATACTTGTATCATTATGTGGTTTGCTAGCTTTCATAACAAATAATAAAATTCATATTAAGAATATAACCTTTAAGAATGTAATATTCTTCAGTTATTTAATTTCCTCTAGGTCCCTGAGACTGTTAGGAAAAAATCTTACTTGGGCCTATTCAGAAAATGAGGGAAGATTTGGAGAAAATGAGGAACCTATATGTCCTTTGTCCCCGTCAATCAAATTTCAGAACAATGGACATCAGGAGGGAGGCATAGGCATATACTTTTTTTTTTTTTTTTAAGATTTTATTTATTGGGACATCTGGGTGGCTCAGTCAGTTAAGCATCTGCCTTCAGCTCAGGTCATGATCTTAGGGTCCTGGGATGGAGCCCAGAGTCAGGCTCCCTGCTCAGCGGGTCATCTGCTTCTCCCTCTCCCTCTGCTGCTCCCCCTACTTGTGCTCTCTTTTCCTCTCTTGCTTTGTCAAATAAATAAATAAAACCTTAAAAAAAAAAAAGGCAGTTTCATGAGCAGGGGGGAGTGGTAGGCAGAGGCAGGGGAGCCCAATGGGGGGCCTGATCCCAGGACCTGGATCATGACCTGAGCCAGAGGCAGGCATTTCACCCACCGAGCCACCCAGCCGCCCCTAGGTACACACTTTCCACACTGTTTCTGTCCTCAGACTCCAGCGCTGCACAAGCAATGTGCTGTACTTCTCCCTACCAGATGCAACTACTTCACTAGCTGAAAAGGAGTATCTTTAATTTGCCCAACTCTTGATTCCTGGGTAAATGTTCCAGTACGAGCACATGTTACTAGGAAGCGTGTCTGGGATCTCACAGCCCTGGTCCCAGGGAATCAGTGACATCCTTCAATGTTTCCATGGAGAGGCGTCATCTCTTCAGTGTGTCCCAGGCAGAGTGGTGACTGGGCACTAGGAGGGGGTCCTCAGGCAGCCGACAGCGTGAAATAATCTGCCCAACAAGCTCACACCTTGATGACTAATCAGGGTGATCACAAAATGGACCGATTGCTTGGAACTGTCTGATAGAATCTTGCATTCCCTTCTCTTCCATATTCGTTCCATTGGGTGGTGACAGCCTCAGTCCGTGTCCAGAAAATAGATGTAACCCTCAGAATGGCAGCAAAATTTATACCCAGGGGAGGAGTGGCCCAAGAGGGAGTGGGGGTCGATGCCCTGGGGGAGACATAGCTCACAGTGCAGGTGGGTGGGTGCATGGACACAGGGGACAAGCTGGGGGTTGATGGTCTGTACGGAAAAACCCAGGGACAGAGAGCAGAAGGGGTGGTGACAGAAGACGTGCAATCAGTATGGGTCTGAGCACAAAGTGGGGAAGACCCTAAAGGGTGGAAACAGAGGGGATGACTGGCTCACAGGGGACCGGAGGAGCCCCTGGTGAAAGGAGCCAGGAGCAGAGATGAAGTCAGGGGAGGGCCGGACAAAGGTCAAAGACAGGTGGGTGGGGGCCAGGGGCAACATAAATGCAGGCGATGATGGGCATCAAGATGTAAGTGGATCTGGGGACGGATTAGGGTCTGAGGGGAGTAAGGGAATAAGAAGATGGAAAGAACTAGGTGGGGGACTCAGAGTTATAGAGACAAGGTCTCTGGGAGAGGTGGCACCAGTGGGAAGGATGGGAGAGGAGAGGCAGACACAGGGGAGGAAGGAGGGAGACAGCAGGAGGGGACATAGAGAGGGGAACACAGGGAGAGCCCAGGGCCTTTGCACGTTCCCCAGGACGGTGCAGAGGGAAGCCTGGCATCAGCGGGAGAAGGATCAGAGCAGCAGTGGATGACAGCAGAGGGAGGCTGAGGCAAGGCAAGGGCCCGTGCAGGAGAGGGCAGCGGGACACAGTGGGAAACCAGACCCAGAGGAGGAGGGAAAGATGGCTGAGCCATGTGAGGAGGTGAGAGGTGGGAGCCAAGAAAGCTGGGAGCACAGGGAGTACCTGGGTGCCGGGGAGGTTGTCCAAGGCCTGCAGGTGAGACCCTAGGGAGGAAGCCGGTGAGGTCTGTGGGTTAGGAGGGGTTTCCTGTGGGTGGCTGACTGTCACAGAGGCAGGCCCGGCTGCAGGGCAGCTGGGTGACATGGGTGGTTCTCCGAGCACAGTGGGAGGACAGGAAATGGGGTACCCTACTGGGGAGCAACGGGACTCTGAGGGATGGCCAGGGAAGGCCGGGCGGAGCAAAGGGACTCGGAGACTGTCCACTGTCGGGTCTGCTCTGGAGAGGGAAATGTGAGGCTGCATGGTAGGGGGGATAGTGAGATGACGCCGGTGTCACCCTGGGAACAGCGTGACATAGACTGGGGTCCCTGCAGCTGCCTCTTGGTTCTGAGATGCCTGGAGTGGAGAGCTGGGTGGGGCCGGCAGCTGGTGGGGGAGTCAGGGCTGGGGGCCCCTGCGTGGAGAGGCCAGACGGCACCCCACTCTCCTCAGATGGGCTGCAGCCGAGAAGGCCCCAGCTCCCAGGACCCCTGACCCCTCTTTGGCGGCAGAAACGGAGGGTCCCGCGGTGTGCATAAGCCAAGTGTGGGAGAGCGTCCTTGAAACAAACTCAGAAACAAACAGAGCAAGGCAGACAGGTTCCCTCGCCCAAGTTTTGTCCTTCTGTCCTCTGGATTCCCTTCCGGGTCCCAGAAGCTGCAAGCACCACGTGCAGGTGGTGCAGGCTGGTCCAGACGCTGCCATCCTCTGCGAGGCCCTATAGGTGTGACTATTGTCGGAGCGTCTTCACATAGAAAGGGGCCATCACGAGGAGTCCCACCACTCCTCGGTGCAGGTGGGCACCGACCTGACATTCTCCCTCCCTTTGTCCCTCCCCTGCTGCCCTGGCCAGTCCCTGTGCTCAGAGACGGGGAATCAGACCTGGCCTTGCCCACGTCACATCATTGGACGTCATTATGAGTACAAGAGATTGGTTCACATCCTGGCTTGACTACCACCTGCTGAGGGGCCTCAAGTGGCCCCTTAACCTCTCTGAGCCTCAATTTCCTCAGCTGGAGAGATGAAATTATACAGATTCCTGGATTGGCAGAGTGGTGGAAAAAAGAATGGGAGAAAAATGCATGGGAGGTAACTCGAGTAAATGATCAACAAATGCTGGCCAGGCAGGTTCCTGCCTCAGGGCCTTTGCACAGGCTATTTCTTCCATCTGGAATGCCCTTCCTTTATTGATTGATTGATTGATTTAGGATTTATTTGTTTGTTTTAGAGAGACCCAGGAGGAAGGGCAGGAAGAGAGGTGGAAGAGAGAATCTCAAGCAGACTACCCCTGAGTGCAGAGCTCCCACAGGACTCAGTGTCACAACCCCAAGACGGTGACCTGAGCCCAAACCAAGAGCACAAGCTTAAGTGACTGAGCCACCCAGACGGCCCAGGACACCCTTCCCCTAGAGGCCCACATGACTCCAACTTTCAAAGAGACCTTTTCTGACCATCCCGTGACCATTTCATGCACCCCTCCCCACCTTCAGTCCTCACCCCACCCTTTCCTGCCTTATTTTCCCCTACACTCAGCACCACCTGACACTTGATGTTAGGTGTTTATTTGCCAACGTCTGGCTCCCCCGCTGGAAGGCCAGCCGCAGGAGGGCAGGGGGTGTGCCTTCCCCTCAGCGAGGTACCCAGGTATCCTGTACCGCATCTCCCTAGAGCAGCGCGGGGCACACAGTAGGTGCTCCCCAGAGGAGCCTCCCGGGACGCCACCCGCCCTGTGTGACCGCGGACGCTATTTCAACTCCCCAGCGTGGCTTTCGGGCCTCCCCGCCCCTCGCAAGTTTGCCGGGAGGGTCTGGGGCGCTCGGGGCGCTTCTGGGCTCGCCCTGTATTTTCAATCGCCTGTTTGCAAATGTGGTGCTGGAGCGCTCGGCGCGTCCCCGGGAGGGGCCCGTCCTGCACCGCCCCCCCCCCCCCCCCCCCCCGCCTCGCAGGCGGGCGCCCCTCCAGCCCCCTCCCCGCCGGCCCCCAGCGAGACGAATGCAGCACACGGCCGCCTTTATGGGGCCCGCAGACAGCGCGTCGCCAGGCTAACCCTGCGTGGAAAATTCGGAGGTGGAAGGCAAGGCGCCTTAATGAGGGGCCCGGCGGCGGCGGGGGGCGGCGGGGGCAGGGGGGGGCGGCCCCACCGGAAACGCGAGCCGCTCCCCGCCCCCCCCCGCCCCCCCCCCCCGCATTCCCGGGCCGCGGACCGCGCGCTCCCTGGCAGGTGGAGGGGGGCGGCTCGGCAGCTGACCCCCTGGGTGACACGGTCGGACCCCCTGGCGGGGGAGGGGGGTCAAGGGGGGGGACACTGCACCAGCTGACCTGCGGGGGGGGGCGGGCGGCTCGGCAGCTGACCCCCTGGGTGACACGGTCGGACCCCCTGGCGGGGGAGGGGGGTCAAGGGGGGGGACACTGCACCAGCTGACCTGCGGGGGGGGGCGGGCGGCTCGGCAGCTGACCCCCTGGGTGACACGGTCGGACCCCTTGGCGGGGGAGGGGAGTGGACACTGCACCAGCTGACCTGGTGGGGGGGGCATGTGGGAATGTACGGATGCAGTGAACATTACCATTTCACTTTCACCAGCTGCAAGTGGAGGCCCAGATATCCAGGAGACGGTGGCCCCTTGGGATTTCCTGCCTGTGGTGGGACTTGAGTGGGGACTTGAAATCGCAACAATCCCTGAAGACCAGGCCAGGAGGTCAAGGTTATGGGCTGAGCCAGGAGAGGGAGGCAGCTGAGTGCCAGCCGCCCCCGCCCCCCACCACCACCACCGGGGGAGGCTGGAGTCAGCCAGGGTGTCACTCTGTGGGACCTGTTTTCTCCTGTGTTAAGTGGGTCTGGGCCAGGCACCGTGCCCTGGGCTGCGGGACAGCAGGGGCAGGAAGGCCCAGCCTCTGGACTCCTGGGCTTGCCCCAGTAGGGGTGACCCAGGAATTCCCCTGAAAGAGGAACACAGGTGTGCACAGGAGCTGCTATAACCACCCTGAGCCCTTGGGCTGGAGAGAGAGGGAGGGAGGGCAGGTGACTGGGGGTGGGGGACTTGGAGACCCAACTCACCCAGAGCCAGCAGAAAGTAAGGCCCGAGGCAGCCAGGCAGCAGCCTGCTCCGGCTCCTCCCCGCACTCGGGGGCTGTTCTTCACCTGGTATCCCCTCAGCTCTTTCCCTGACTTCTTTCAGGTCACCTCCTCCGAGAGGCCTTCCCAGGCCACTATCTCAACACACTCCTAGCCTGGACCTTTCTCTCTGCCCTGTCCCTGATTTATTTCTTTTCATTACATTTATGTACTTTTTGTTCATGTTTTTTAAAGATTTTTTATTTATATGAGAGAGGGGGAGAGAGAGGGAGAAGAGGGGAAGCATGAACAATGGAGGGAGTGAGAAGCAGGCTCCCCAAGGAGCAGGGAGCCCGATGTGCAGCTTGATCCCAGGACCCCGTGGTCATAACCTGAGCCAAAGGCAGCCCCTTAACAGACTGAGCCACTCAGGCACCCCTGTTCATATTTTTTATCTGAATCCTCCACTTGCCTGTGAGCTTGATGAGGATGGGGACTTTGTTCACAGCTGTTGCCTCTGCACCCTGCCTGGCACCAGTAGGTGCTCAATAAATGACTGAGGAATGAATGAATGAATAAACGAATGGACGGAGCCAGGCAATGGGGGGGACAAAGGAAGGCCCCACCTCTTTTCTGGTGATTCTGCTTCTGGCTTGTATGGGGCAGTTTCCTGAGCTACAGACAGGCAGACAGAGGTCAGGTGAATAGAGGGACAGGGGACGGAGAGCCCTAGGGCCCACCGGCCATTCCTTCCTCCAGGGGCCCCACGATGGGAAGCTCATTTTCAACATGTGTGCAGCCCCAGCAGGGCCTGCGAGCTCGGGAGCCGGGAGCCTGCTCTGCCTGCCTTTGCCACCGGTGAGAAATCTCACACGTTGTAAACGCAGCTCGGCTCCCTTCTGGCTGGGGCAGCCCTCTGGATCTGCCTTGGGTTGCCCTGCTGGGTGCTGTGTACGGTGGGGCTCCCAGGCCCCGGGATTCTCTTCCTGGGGTTGGGGCACGGGCCTCAGCTTTCCACAGACAGGACAGCAGCACAGGGCTCCAGGGTGAGCCCACCTTCCTGGGTTCAAATCCCAGCCCCACCATTTGGAGCTGTGTGATCCTGGGCAAGCTGTCCAACCTCACTGTGTCCTATAAAAGGTATCATGATAGTAAAAATGTGAAATAATGTAGTACTTGGGTTTAGTTCAAGGGCTCCTATTTGCTTTCGTGCTGTGGATCCCCTTTCATGTTTATCAATCTAGATTTAAATTTACAAAGTGTATACAATTAGAAGAAAGCCAATTATATCGAGCTAGGTTTATTTAGCTATGTAATAGCGAAGTGCTTGATACAGTGACGGCTGTCCTGCTTTGTTAGTGCATTTAATGACAAGATCTGGCCGCAGGCTCACTAATAACTACAGTCATTTTGAAGCCGGGAAGAGAATAAACGCTATTTCTGTGATGCTGTAAAGGTTTGTGGAAATGCCTGTGATTTCCGACTGACAAAGTCACAGTCGAGCTACAGCCGCTGTGCTTCATTTGTCATGTCTGCCCGCCCCCTCCCGCCCCCCCGGGAAAGGAAATGCCAGATTTCAGCTGGAGGTTACTGGAAATCAAGATGTACCTTCCTTCCCCAGTGCAAGTTCATGGGTCCCTGAACTGCCCTGTGGGGCCCTGGTGCCGTGTGACGAGGTCTCTCCAAAATAGTCTAGGTGCCCAGGAGCCCAGGTAAGTCAGGAGGGACACCCTCAGGTGTTCTAAGGAAGGCACTGAATGCAAAATCCTTTGGGTCTGAGTCCACATCAGCAGTGACTGCCGGTCCCCCAGGGCTCCTCGGCCTTTTGCTCTTGGCCTCTGGGAGGGAAGGGGCCAGGGTTGCAAGTGGCAGATGGCTGGCAGAGGAGCCTGGGCCCTGGAGAGCAGCTCCCAGTTTTGGGGGCTGCAGGAGATGCGGGGGTGGGAATGGGGCTCTGAGAGACGGGAGCATCCACTCTGTATCTGGCAGCCTCTCTGGGACCAGGGCCTGTGTATAAGTCACTGTTTCGAGTTTGTGTCATCTGGTGGGGGCAGGGGTGTGTGTGTGTGTGTGTGTTGAGGGGGCACGATTCAGGATGGTGCAGCTGTTTGCACGTCGGTGGAGGAGCCTAGTGTGATTGGATGTGTGAGTCTGTGTGTACATTTGTAAGTGGGTTTGTGTGTGGGGGGTCCATTATGGGAATGGATTGTTGAGTGTATGTGTGTATGTGTGTGTGTGTGTCAGTCAAGGGTTGGTTGCAGGGTGCGTTCTGACGGAGATCTGTGTTCAGGTTGGATGTCTTTGGTGCTGGTGTGAGTGTGAGAGCGTGGGTGGATTTGGGGGCAGATGGAAGGGTGGATTGTGTATGCACACTCACATCAGGGCTGGTGGGGGGTGTCCGATGTGTGTCTGTGTGAGCGTGTGTGGCCCTGTCACCGCCGGCTCCAGGCCTGGCCACATAAACTTCACACCCCTGCGGGCGGGCTCCGTCGGCCCCGCAGTGGCCGCGTCAGGCAATGGGAAGCAGATGGGCCGGGATGGAGGCCATATGGGGCTGGGGGTGGGGGCGCATTCCTCCCTCCCAGAGCCGCCAGGAAGCCCCCTGCCTGCTGGCCCCCCATCAGGGTGGGGGCTGGAACTGACACAGTAACAAATGTCCTGCAGCCAGCATGGAGCCTTGGGGCGGGGCGGGGGGAGCAGCCCCAGCCCCACAGGGGAGTGTGTGTGTGTGTGTGTGTGTGTGTGTGTGTGTGTGTTGGGGGCTGGTCCAGGAGATGCCAGCTGGGCGAGGACACTGCCCTGAGAAACCACAGCTACCCCTGGGACTGTGCAACCTTGGGCACTGCACATACTCTCTGTGCCTCAGTTTCTCCAGCAGGGTCACAACAGGGTGGCCATGTGGGATGGGACACTGGGAAGTTTGGGCCTACCCTACTCCCCAACTCAGAGTAGAACCCTAACTCCAGAAAGCTGGGCAGATCCCAACAGGAGGGGCAGCAATAAGCCTCGACTACGTGCGGGGCGCAGGAGAGTGGTTAAGAGGTGGGCTCTGGAACCAGCCTGGCCCGTGTGTTCTGACCCCTGCCCTCCTCCCCCTCCTCGGCTGTGTGACCTCAGGCAAGGCAGGTCTCTCTGTGCTTCTTCCTCAGTAAAACAGGTAGTAACAGGAGCACTCCGCTCCCTCCGCACCGTCTCGAAGATGGTGAGTTAATCTGGGCAGAGTGCTCACCGCCGTGGGCATCCCAGGCCACGCTGGCCAGGCTGGGGCCCCGGAGCCATGCCGCACGGCTTTTTATTAAGTGCTAGTTGTGGGCTTCAGCTCACCCGAGCTTCTGGGAGCTTCGCCACGACCCCAGGGGTAGCTCCTGGGCTTAGGGCCATTTTGCAGGCGAGACCTAGAGATCTGAAATGCTCACTCTTGCCTGCAGTCACGTGGATTTAAGGGGCAGAGCTGGGCTCAGACCCAGGCCTCCTGTCCCTAGAGGCCACTCTTCTGCCCACCTTCTCGGGGGCCTGGCCCTGTGGCAGGAACCAGCCCTGGAGGTTCTGAGTGGACTCAGGCAGCACCAGGTCCCGAGCCTGGCTGTCCCTCCCTGCCATGTGGCCCTGGGCAAGTACCTGGACCGCTCACGGCCCAGGAGCTGGGAGGGGTGGGGGACAGGAAGACAGGCTGAGCTGAGGAATCAAATGTTCTTACCGCAGTGCCGTATAAATCATCCTCCTGGAGGTTGAGATGAGAGAGGGCAGGGGTGGAGGGGAATTGAGGCCGGTCTAGGTAACCTTGGCCTGGTCCGCTCCAAGCATCCTCCAAGGGGGTTGTCAGGAAGCCTAACAGGAACACATAAATAAATAAAGTGGCACAGGTGGGGTGCTCTCCTATTCAAATTCATACCCATTCTGGGCCCCTGTAGGGGAATCCGGTGTTGGTTGCCAGCCAGCACCCATTCCACTCCTCTGATCCTCAGTCCAGGGGTTCTGGGTGGAGCCAACTCCATGGGGGGGGTGGGGGGGGGTGCGGGGCATGTGACCCAGTACCGAGCAATTGGAGCACTGCATCTTCTCAGCCAACGAGAGGCTGGCCTGGGATCTTGACCAGAGCCATAAGGAATGAAGCCCTTTCTTTCTGTTGGGATTGCGGGCTGGGGGGGCAGCCTGGAGTGTGGAGCTCTTCTTGCCTCAGTGAGCGGGGAGTTTGAGAGGAGCCAGCAACAGTGGACAGAGAACAAGTCCTGGGATGACATCTAAACACCTAGATGTAGCCATGCCTGGTACCATCATGGTTCCTGCTTTGTGGGTGAGAAACTGAGGCCACAGCCAGGATCATACAGCCAGAAAGGGGCAGAGCAGGGATTTGAACCCAGGCGGACTGGCGCCAGCGGCTGTGCCCTGACCCTCTAGACTCCACAGAGCCCTTTGGTGTAAATCCCTCCCCCCGCCTGGAGTCCTCTCACCCAGCCTAGTGTTTGGACTCTGCTATTTCTGATCATCCCAAGGGAGAATGTTTCCTGCCTCTGGCAGAAAAATCAGGGGAGAAATGAGAGCCCTGCGGTCTGGCCCCAAACTCAGTTTGGGCAATCTTGGGCCAGATGAGAATTCTTTCCTTTTTTCTTTCTTTCGTTCTTTCTCTTTCTCTCCCCCCGCCCCCCTTTCCTTCCTTCTGTCCTTTTACCCTCCTCTCCCTCTCCAAAATACAATATTGCTTGCTGCAGCCCACTTCACACCTGGATGGTGCTCTCACCTGTGCCTGGGTGACCTCCATCTCGGCCCTGCTCCAGGCCTCGCGGGCAGCATTAGGCCCCAGAGCAGCAACCATCAGCAACACTGATTAAAATGCAGACCCCCAGGCCCTGCATGGACAAAGGTGTGTTTCCCCACTGGGGGTGGGGCCCATGGAGACAGCACCTGGCGGAGGTTCGGACGCAGGTGATCCGCTGGACACTGCATGAGGGTGTCCTTGTAGGGCCTTGAACACTGATATTAAAAGCCTGGAGCAGGGAAGGGGCTGGGGAGCTGGCCCCTCTGAGCTGGAATAGAGTGAGTGCGGATCGCTTCCTGAGGAAGGGGTCCCTTCAATCCTTTGGACATCCGGAGTCAAGTTCCACCTTGACTAGTCTTTCATGCAGGGCAGGTGTCATAACTCCCCTGAGTCTGGGCTCACTCAGCTGAGAAGGGGAGAGTAAAAAGAATACTCAGTACGTGTTGAGCAGTTAGTGTGCACCAGGCTCTGTGCTGGGCGCTTGCCGTGGAGGAATGTGTGAAATCCTCAGGACCCCGTGAGGTGGGCACTGTTATTACTTTTTCAGAAAATAAAACTGGGGCTCAGAGTGGTCAAGCTACTTGCCCAAGGTCACACAACTGGTAGGTGGCAGAGCTGGGACTTAAACCCAGGCATCTGGCCTTCTCCGGTGCTGTACAGAGTTCTGGCTTTATTTTCTTCACTGCTATGTCCTCAGTGCCCCGTACGTGCGTCTGGTGTCTGTCCATCACTGCCCATTCTCCCTAACAGGAGCGATACTGAAGCATGTGCTAATCCTCGCTCCCCACTTTGTGTGACAGACATGGTCGCAGCCCTGCCACTTAGGGTCATCAGGAGCATTGCAGGAGAGGAGTCCGGCACCGCAGTACATGCTCCGTGGTCGCTAGCCAGTTTGGTCGACGGCCTGGTGTCTTCATTCTGCTTTCCTGGTCTGATCCTGTCTCGCTCACAGGCCTGTGCTGAGCCCACAGTAGGTGCACGGAGGGAAAAGGGTAGATATATGAGTGCCTCGCTGTGTGTTGGGCCTTTTGAATACTTCTCATCCCACTCTCTCCCCTGCAACCGACCCAAGAGGGGGGCCCAGGGCCTGGCCCGCAATAGACCTCTGTAGATGTTTGTTGAATGACCCAAAGAGATGGAGAGCTGGCCGCAGGGGCGGAGTGTGTCTGGCCCAAGCCCCGCCCACCACCCACTGTTTGCCAGCTCAGAGCCAAGCCTGGTTTCCACATCTGCTGGTGCTGCCAGGAGGTGAGCAGGCCTTGGGGGAGGCAGTTCCCGGCCGTGGAGCTGGGGATCGTGGGAAGGCTGCCAGCGGGAGGAATTTCCTCCATGAAGTTAAACTGGGGCTGAGTAAGTCCTCGTTGGGTCCTGGTCCAGCAGTGGCCGGGAGGGCAGGCAGGGGGCCGTGGGACTCACCAGTTAGAGCCGAGCCTGGAGCTCTGCCAGCTGCAGCCCTCGGGCCCCAGGCTCTGCCCCAGGACGAGGAGCAGCATCCAGGAAGTGCCACTGTCAGCTTGGATTAGTCCCATCGACTTTCTGAGCCTGTTTCTTCGTTGGCACCACGGAGGGGCAGCTGTCCTAGCGTGGTGTGCTGTTCTGAGATTCGGAGGGATCCCAGGTGTCAAGCTGCGGTGGGTTTTACCATTGGATGGAGGACAGGAGCTTCCTGGGAGTGAGGATGGGCCTGGCCTCAGAGGCAGCAGGCCCGGAGGGCCCTGGGTGAGTCACTTCCCTCTGCAAGCCTCGGCTTCCCCCCACAGCCTGAGCCTGAGACCGAGGCAAGAATGTTGTCAGAGGCAGGAACTTCTGAACCATGAGTTCAACCACAATGAACAGATTTAGCAAACACAAAAGCAAGATCGACAACAAGAGACCCAGGATGCCCACTTACATTTGAATTTGAGATAAGCAATAAATAGGTTTTTTTTAGTGTAAGTATATCCTATGTAATATGTTAGTGTACGTATATCCTGGGTAATATGTTAGTGTAAGTATAGCTTACAGCAAGCCCCTTGGGAGGCATTCTGTTCACACTGCCCCATTTCTTTCTCACACAGTCCTGTGAGGTGAGAATTATCACCCGTGTCTACCCACAAGGAAATGGAGGCTCACAGAAGTGTGTCCACCTGCCCAGGATCACTCGGGCTGGGCATCCTGAGGGCCATTGGCCAACCCGCCCTGACATGGGCACGCTCACCCTCTACTCAATTCCCAGAAGGCAGTTTCGGGAACACAGGGCCAGCCTGGCAGCTGCCCAGCACTTTCCCCCTGCCGCAGCTGTCACCTGCTGGGGAAGTCCCTGTGGGTCACCCAGTGCTGGAGGCTGTCACAGTCAGGATGTGGGCTACGGAGCTGGGTGGACAGGACCCCCAGGACGTGTGAGCAGAGGGGACGCCCAGAGGGAGGGAAACAGATGGGCCTGTGGTCACCAGGACTAGCTTGGCCCCCGCTCCTCGTCAACAAGCCCCTCACGGATTTCCTGGGTGTGGCCTGGGTTGATAGGGGTCCCTCGAGGCAGTCCTGTCCCCTCCTGCAATGCCCTTGTGGCATTCTCGGCCCCTTTCATGGCTGAGCCCCATCCCCTCTACAAAGACGCATTCATTCGTTCATTTGCTCACACATTCACTCATTCATTTATTTGTGCTTTATTCCCAAGGTTATTTCTGGAGCACCTGCTAGTTGCCAGGCATAGGGCACCAGGGGATACACCGGAAAACCAGACAGACAACAAAAGCCTTGCTATCGTGGAGCTGATGGTTTAGCAGAGGAGATGGATAACAGACACATAAAGAAGATAATTTCAAATGGGAAAAGTACTAGGATGGAAACAAAGCAGGGTGTGGTGATGGAGCGTGATTTCAGGGGCCCCTTAGGACAGGGCAGTCCAGGAAGTCCTCCCTGACGAAGTGATATGTGAGGAGTCAGCAGAGAAGCAGCTCGTCTGGGGCAGATATGGGGAAAGTGCTCCAGGTAAAGTGAGAGGCAAGTGCAAAGGCCCTGGGGACAGAGCAAGTGAGACAGTGAGAGAAGGTGTTGCTGGAATTCAGTGAACCAGAGAGAGCCTGGTGGGGCTGAGGGGGCTGGGTGTGAAGCATGCAGCACCGTGCAGGTCACAGATGGAGATCCTCTCGGTTCCTTGAGTCACCTGCTCCAAGGAAGCTTCCCTGACGACCCTAGCTAGACTAGCCCATTTTCGTTCTTCCTCTCATTGCTATGTGGCACCACAGTCTCCGTGTACTGAGCGTATGGGATATATTGTCTTTCTTTCTCCATAATTACAAGGTCAGCTGGGCAGAGGGACCCAGAGTCACCTATTGGCTGCCATGTGGCACGGAAAATGTGACCACAGGGACCCAGGCCTGGGTGCCGTCGACGGACGGCAGGGAAAATAGGTCCTGTGTTTTGTGGATTGTGGCTTTGCCTCGATTTTGGTCTCACAAGCCAACTCTGGAACCCAAGCCTTAAATACAACGAGATTCTCCCAAAATGATGTTAATAATCGTGGTTGACTTTCATTGGATGCTTGCTGTCTGCCAGGCACTGTGCTAAGCACTTTTTAAAAATTATGGTAAAATACACATAACATCGACCGTTTTGAAGTGTGCAATTCAGTGGCATTCAGTACACTCACAACGTTGTGCAACCACGACTCTCCCGTTCCAGAACATTTCCATCACTCCAAAAGGAAGCTCTGTACCCATTAAAGAGTCACTCCCCATTCCCCCCCTCCCTGCAGCCTCTGGAAACCACTAACCTACTTTCCATCTCTACGGGTTTGCCTCCTCTGGGTATTTCACATCCATGGAATCACGCAGCCTGTGGCTTTTTGTGTCTGGCTTCTTTCACATGCTCATCCACGTTGCAAAATGTATCAGAGCCCCATTCCTTTTTATTGCTGAATAAGTCTATTGGATGGATATAGCACATTTTTTATTCATTCATCAGCTGGTGGACATTGGTTCCCCACCTTTGTCTATTGCGAATAGTGCTCCCGTGAATAGGTTTTCGTTTGGACATCGGGTTTCGGTTCGTTGGGGTATGTACCTAGGAGTGGAATTGCTGGCTCAGGTGGGAATACTAGGCTTAATTTATTGAGGACCTGCCAGCTAAGCACTTTTCTGAGCGTCTGCCGCCTTGGCAGATTCTCACCACGAGCTCCTGAGGGAGGCTCTGCATTGCCCCCCATTCTGCAGATAAGGAAACTGAGGCTCAGAGAGCGGGAATTGGGAGCCAAGGTCACACTGGTGAGAAGTGAGTTGGGTTTGTTGGATTCCAAACGCCCTGGAGCCCAGGCTGAGATGGGAGAGGAAGGGAGAGCGAGAGCAAGGCGGTCTTCCAGCCTCGTGCGGAGGACTCTGAGCAACAAGGTAAATGCCAGCGTTTCTCTGTCGGACTTGCATGGGTTTTGATCCCTCTTGCTGTCCCCTGCCTGTGTGGCTGCAGGCCGGCGGGTTCCCCTCGCCACTCTGTATCCCCAGGAAGTGGTGCTAAGGAGACAACTCCCGCAAATGGTGGTTCTAAGAATGAAGCAAGAAGCCTGCCTCTGCTGTCAGCATTATGCTTTTTCTGACCCAAGGGGAGGAGGGTTTTTTCCAGCCCTGAGATCTCATGCTCTTGGTTTAGGTGGGGCTGGGGTGGGGGGACAGCAGGGACTCAGGGACTCCCAGGATCTCCTCTCCAGGAGGGCTTGGGGGGCGGGGGGCGGGGTGGGCAGCCCAGGCTGGAAGTGGCATCCACCTCGAAGTCCCATGTCCATAATGACATTTGGATGGGAAAACAGTGCCTCGTTTCCCAGAAATGCTAGGGATGCCACCTCATCAGAAGGGAAAGTAGCCTGGGTCCATTAATTTCCCCAAACCGCACTGTATTTTAGGCCAGAAAGAATAATAACTATGGGTTGTTAAGTGGATGCCAGAGAAGAAAAATCTAACTTGGACATGTAACTCTAGCAGGAGGGACAGGGTGACTGAGGAGTTTCACAGATGAGCTTTCGGTGTGGGCACGGGGTGGGGCGCCCGGCCGTGTTGCTCCACTCGGCACGGACTCAGGCTTGCGAACGTGGAGGATCACGGGAACCCTCGCTGAGCGCTTGCCGTGTGCACCGGTTCGTTCAAGATGCAGAGCAACCCTGGAAGTTGTAAGTCCTGCAATACAGATAGAGACGCCCCGCGATTCAGAGGGGGACGCCCCACTATACACATGAGGCCCAGAGAGGTGAAGACACTTGCCCAGGATTGAACAGCTAAGAAGTGGCTGAGCTGGGGCTTGAACCAAGACAGCCAGGATCTGGCTGGAGCCCGTACTCTGAATGACCATGAGCCTTTTTCAGAGAAGGCCAGAAAAATGTTGTGTCGGGTTCTGCAAAATTAAGCGACCTTGAGGTCACTGGCTGATGGGCAGGAGGTCACTAATGGAGGAGAGTGGGAGGGGACAAAGCCACCCCGGGAAGGGCCCCTTGTCCCATTTGCTGGGTGTTTTCCTTCCCGGACTCTTGGTCAAGTTGTTTCTTGGTGTGGGTCTGAGGGCTAGTGAGAGAAGGGTGAGCCCAGCTCTGAAGTTGGGGGACAGGTCGGCAGCCCTGCCTGGGAGGTGCCTGGGGAAGCGTGTGGTCTGTCTACACTGGTGAAGGCTCGGCTCCACCCAGCCTGCCGCCTTGGACTTGCCAAACGGGCACTGCCGTTGCAGGCACCATAGCCCCGCGATGCCAGGTCTGCTGGGTGACCCAAGCAAGTGGAACAGCTTCTCTGGACCTCGGAGTCCCGCACTGGAAGGTGGGGACAGTCCCTGCACGCGGCGGGCAGGGTCGCATGGTTGGGGCGGCCGCTCTTGTTCCCGCCGCCGCCAGTAGGAATCCACGTGGAGCGTCTGCCCCGCCGGGAGGATGCCCTTGGCCGGAGCCCAGATGAACGTCAGGTGGGAGGGTCCTCGGTGGCAGCCAAGGCTGGCTCCTGCCCGGCCACCCGCCCAGACGCCTGCCCGGATGTGGAGGGAGGGACGGGGGAGGGAAGGGGGAGGGAAGGGGGGGCAGGCCCCTTGTCTTCCAGACTCTTGAGTCACAGTTCCCGTTCTGCCAGCGGCACCAGGCGGGAAAGGCGGGAGGTGGGTGGAAGAAGGGGGGCAGAGGGCGGAGAGCTGAGATCCCAATTGCGGCTGCTGTTGGGTGGGACAGACAGAAAACCGTCAGGGAGGAGCAAGTCAGATACTAAGGGGGCCTTGGGGTGTCCGGGTGGGATCCTTGCACCGCTGGGTTACAGGCAGCAACATCAATCCCCAAACTTGCCCAATCGCCCTCCGCCCCCGGCAGACCTGCACATTACACCCAGCTTCATGATCCTCTCTCTATGTCTTGAGTTTGTGGATTAGGTTCTTGCCTCAGGGCCTTTGCACTTGCTATCTCTGCTGCCTCGAACACAAACACTTGGAGGGACTGGCTCTCTTTCAACCTGAGGCTTCAGCTTCAATGTCACCTCCTCAGAGATGCTCTCCCTGAACACCTGTGCTTTAAAATGTGCCCTTCCTACTCCCCTTCCCGAGTTCTCCAGCTCAAGCCTCCACTCACTGATCTGCCCAGACTATACTGAGCACCTGCTGTGGGCCAGACCTTGGCCTGGGCACACGGGATAGAAGAGTGAGCGGAGCAGACAATCTCCCAGCCCTCGTGGAGATGTCGCAGTACCAAGGGAGGTGGACAAGCACCGGTGAATATGTAGTACAACGTACAGTGGTAAGGGTCAGGAAAGAAGAATCAAGCACAGCTGGGAGAGCCAGCATGCTAGAGAGTGATCTCCATGTTGGGCGAGGAGTGAAGCAAGACCTCTCTCAGGAAGTGATGCCAAGCAAAGATTTGAAGGCAGTACGGTGCGTGGGGTGGGGTGGGGGGCATGTAAATATCTGGGAAAAAGAGTTTCAAAAAAAAGTTTCAGGCAGAGGGAAGAGCTAGTGCAAAGGTCCTGAGGCAGGAATTTGGTTGCCATAATCAAGGAACAGCAAGGAAACCTGTGTGGCTGGAGCGAAGTAGGTGAGGTAGGATAAGGTCATCGAGGAAATGGGTAGATCGAGCAAACCACAGTGAGGATTTGGCTTTTGCTCAAAGAGGCAGGAGCCCCTGGGGAGGATCCTGAGCAGAGGGGCAATGGAGGTGGTGAGACGTGGTCAGATTCTAGATAAATTTCGGGGGAGCATCACCCTAGCTCAGTGATGGGTTATGGTGAAGGCTAAGGAGAGAGGGAGAGGTGCCAAGATAATGCTCGGGTTGGGGTCAGGACCTCCAAACCCTCCAGGCAGACAGGCAGGGTCCCCCTACTGAGCCCCTTCCCTGCCAGAAGGCCCAGGCTTTAGGCCAGCACCCCACGCGCCAAGGGAATGAAGGCTTCCTGAATTGTGTCAGGTAGGGAACAGCATCTCACTAGTCAGCCTTCCCCCATGGAGGGCTTCTTGGTGGGGGGTGGTGCCCCACATCTTCTCTTCTCCTCTTTCCTAACCAGCAGGGTAGCCAGGCCCTTGGTCAGGCCTGGAAGCGGGGCTGGGTCCTCGCAGAGCCGAGCTGTGGGCCGGGGTGAAACAGAAGCCACCAAGGAGGGGAGCAGCAGGCTGTGGCCCGCCCAGCACCCACCCTTCACATAGACTCGGTGTCTCATCCCTCTGGCCCTGGTCACCCACCCCCAGCACGATTAGGCCCATGGGATCCTGTTTAGAGCCTCAGCCAGTGACTCAGCAGGAATCACCCCAGACAGGAGCCAGTGCCCCAGTGCCCAGACCAGAAACCACCCCTGACCTGTCCGGCTGGACAGGAACAGGGACCAAGTGGGCGGAAAAGCCCTCAGACTAGGGGAGCTAGAGGGGAGGTGGCATGGGGAACCCTCCCCCCCAAGTCCAAGTGCAGCACTGAGCCACCTGTTCCCAGTGGTGCCCACCTGGGCCCTGGTCATAGTTTTAGGTGGAGGTTCTGCAGGAGGGAACCTGACAGCTTCTCCGGGTCCACTGAAGCTTGAGGCTCCTCCTGGCTCTTCTGGGTCATGTCGGGTTGCCACGTCCATTCCGTTGTTCCTGTTCTCTTGTATGTTCTGGCCTGTTCTAGAACCTTCCATTCCTTCCTAGTCTGTTGTGTTTCATAATGCATTCATTCAGCAGATATTTTTTGGGAACCTACTATGTGCCAGGCAGTGCTCAACTTTGCACAAAGAAAGAGCCCTGCCCCGGAGAATTCACAGGGAGACGGGCATCAAATAAAAGAATGTCAGGTGGTGGTGAGAGCTGTGGAGAAGAGCAGGGGCCAAGAGACAGACCATGAAATAGCGCTGCATGGGGAGGGGCCGGCAGCTGGGGTCGGGAGTGGCCTCACTGAGTAGGTGATACTTGAGCAGAGACAGGAAGCAGGAGTTATCCCCTCTGGGGAGGGAAGCACACCCGTTCCAACGCTAGCAATAAGCAACAGCCCCTCCCTTTCCTGAGCCTTTACAGGACGGGCTGGATCCTCCTCGACAGAACTGTTATGTTCCTGTGGCTCAGCTGGGGAAACGGAGCCATGCAACTATCCGAGGGTCAGGAAGAGCGTTCTGGGCAGAGGGAAGAGCAAGTGCAAAGGCCCTGAGGCAGAAATGTGCCTGCTGGGTTCAAAGAACAGCCAGGAGGCCAGTGTGGCTGGAGCAGATACCAAGGGGGACAGTCGAAGACACCGAGCGGGAAGACAAGTCTGCATTGTGCATTTTGAGCAACTTAAGGATTTCCAAGGATGTCTCTGCCTTTGCACCAGATAGAGCAGCAAACGTCGCCACCTGAAATGAACCTGCAGGCATTTTGGTCCAAGCCTTCCCTGGTTAGGATCTGATCTTGCCAAACAAGATCTCGCTGCCTCCTGGCGCTGGGCCAGCTGTAGCAGGGCCCCGGACTGGTTCCTTCACCCTTCATGCTCTCCTGCGCGCATTCATTCACTCCACCAGCATCTATTCAGCTGGAACAGTGAGGAGTGAGACAGCCCCGGTTGCTGCCCACAGGGAGCTAGAAGTCCAACATTGGAATCCCCGACGGAGGATCCCAGAGAGCCCGGTGAGAAAACTGGAAGCTCCAGCTGCCCCTGGGGAGGGGATGAACACCTGCTCCTACAGTAATGAGGACCGGGTGGTCCTGGACCAGCTCGTTGGTTCTTATATCGGTTACTGCTCCCATTTCACAGACGGGGAAGGGGAGGCACAGGGGAGGAAGGGGCAGGATGGCGGAGCCAGGCTTTATTCCTCAGGTGTTGGCTTAGGCCCCGCCCTCTGGTGTACCCCACTGGGGCTGGTCCTCATGCATGGAGGAGGGGGGCTCATTGACAGGTTTATGCTGTTATTAGGTAGGAAGCGATTTTTAGAAAACTGATAAATCGCTGCGGGCCCAGCCTGAATAGCCACCGCTTGGTGGGGTGGAGGGCAGGGAGGGATGGGAGGTGATGTCCCCTGGGCAGGCAGGTCATCGTCCAGAGTGGGAGTCGTGGTGCCAGCCGGCTGGGGCAGCTTCGAATGGAAGGTAAATGTGCGTTGTGTGTCCGTGACGTGGGTGCCTGCGGATGTGTGTCCGTGTTTCTATGTGTGTCTGTCTGTGCATCTGCACTGTGTGTCGGATTTGGGGCTGTTTGTGCTTCTGTGTCTGTAGGCGCCCCCCCACCAAGAGTGTGTGCATTTGGTGCGTGTGTTGTGTGTCTGGGATTTCGCGTGATTGTAAGTGTGCAGGTCAGTGTGTGCTATGGGTCTGGTGTTTCCATCAGGTGCCCAGTGAGTGCTACTGTGTATGTGGAGGGTGTTGTGTGTGTCTGCTGTGTATTTGGGGGTGTGTGTGCGCGTGTGTGGTAGGAGTGTCCATGTTCCTGTGCCTGTGATGTGGTCTGTGACAAGTGTCTGGGTTCCTGTGGGTGCGGGGGCATGGGAGGACCCTTCCTGCACACACACCAGCCGGCAGCAGTGCCTCCGTATCGTAGCGGATGGATCTGGGGGTCAGGGGGGAGTGCTACCCAGGGCAGGAGGCTGAGTCCCCGCCACGAGTACCCCCCTTCACATCACCGGAGCAACTCCACAGCAGCAGGAGGATCAGGTGTGGAGGGAGGGTGGGGATTCAGCTCACCATTCTTTCTAGGTCTTGCAAGGTCCCTGTGGGGTTAGGAGCCCCCAGAGGAGAAGTGAAGTGTGGGGGCGGGGGGACAGTGGACATTCGCAGGCCAGAGGGTGAGGGAGCTTGAGCAGCTGGGAGAGCTCTGGCCTCCATGGGTCCCAGAGAGCCCCCTGCACACACATGCCCACCATGCACATAGACACACACACGCGTGTCCATGCGAGCGAGGCCCAGGCTACCACTGACGCATGCACACTGGGCCCCAGTGGGCCCAGGAGCCCCTGAGGATGACGTGTGTCCCTCGACAGCAACAATGGAATGAGAAGAGCGAGAATTGTACCCAGAGCAATATTCTCCGTGTGTTGGGGGCGTCAGCACGTGGCCCCAGGAGCCGGGAGGCCTGGCTTTGAATCCTCCTCCTGCCCTTCCTGGCCAGTGGCTCTGGGCCGTGGGCTCCACCTCTCTGGTCCTTGGTCTCCTCACCCCTTAGAACATGCCAAGCACTTGGTTTTACATCAGATACTAAAGACCTCTCCCTCCTCTCTGGCACCAGCCCTGGGTTCATTTTCCAGATGAGAAAACTGGGCCCAGAGAGGGTGCGGCCCTTGCCCAGGACCACACAGCCAGGAAATGGCAGATCCAAGATTAGAAGCCGACAAAATTTCCTGTGCCCACAAACACACACCCGTCTGCAAAATGTGCACGCTGAGCTCACAGATTCACTTGAAAGAAGCCCCAGGCTCTGCGCACACTCACAGGCAGGGCCCTGGCTACAGGAGGGCCCCGGGGTCAGCAGCACCTGGAAAGATCGGAGGGCTGCTCCTTCCCAGCAGGGATTGCGGATTCTGGTGCCTGCACGGGCTGCTCTGGGGAGCCCAAACCCTTCCTCCCCTGACCCCTACCTAAATGTCACAGTTGTTCTTTCCCCTGCTTCACACAAGGGGTAGATGGCTCCTAGGTGCCCGGCAGGTACCTGAATGAGCAGGGACCGGGCAATAGGGTTTGGTGGGGACTGCGGTGGGTGGGATTCATTGTCCCGTAGAAAAGGGGGCCCGGTGCCCTGGGAACACGAGAAGTCTGGATTTTGACGGAAATCCATGGGCAAGGAACTCCAGTTGTTTCGAACCCCAGGGGGCCACATCGACTCCTCTGTCCCTCGGTGGGTCTGGGTGGGCCCTTGAGCCCCCAGTTTGTGATGTCAGCCCGCCGGCCGAGGCCAGAGGCTGGACGCTTGCTGGTGCCCTAGAGAAGTCCCAGGCATCTCTGCATTCAGTTTTCTTGTGGCCCAGGCAGGGGGAGGACCCACAGGCTTGAGAGCCGGGCCTCTGGGGAGGAGCCAGACCTGGACAGAGAGAGGAGGCGCTGTCCTGCCTGCAAAAGTCATTTCTCACTCCCATCTCCACCCTGCCTGTCTCCTGGCGTCCGCCGGGACCTTAATGGATAAAACATCCTGCCAGTGCCTAAGCTTCCCGTTCCATCCTGAGATGGGCGCCAGCTCAGGATGAGTGACTCTGGGCACCCGGATGGAGGGGGTCGGTGTCCTTCAGCCTACGGAGTCCCAGAGTTCCCTCGGGACAGGGTCATTACGGAAGGCTTCCTGGAGGAGGGAGTGGGGCTGGAAGTAGTTCTGTGGCTGCTGGCTTGGGTGTCAGGACACTATGGCTCCACCCAGACCCCCTAAAGGGCAGTGACTATATCATCTTGGTCCCTCTGTGTCCTGAGCTCCCAGATTAGAGTCTGGTACACAGTAGGCACTCAATAAGTTTTTGTACAATGAAAGAAGAGAAAACAAGAGCTTTGGAGAGCCATTTCCCTATGCTGAGAACTGTAACCAACCCTCTGAGGTAGGGGTTATTATTGCCTCCCAGGAGGAAACAGGCACAGAGAGGTTAAGTAATTTACCCAAGGTCGCACAGCTAGCAAGTGACAACCCAGACCTGTCTGCAAAGCTTGGTGCGTATCACTTCTTGAGTGGTTCCGTGTCTGTCTCTGCGGGGGGACTGTGAAGGTCGTGCAAGCTGAGTGTGTCTGTTTTGATCCCTCCTCATCTACTTTGGCCTGGCACACAGTAGGTGCTCAGCAAATCTTTGTTGAGTAAATTACAGAAGCCCTGACCTGTCTCTGAGTCCCCAGACAAGTCACTTCTCTCTGCACCTGTTTCCTCGTCTGTGCGCGGGGCCTACTCTGAGTAACAGCCTCATAGGGTGTTTTGACAATGAAGTGATTCTCTTGGTAAATCCCTACCTGCTGAACAAGGGTTCTCCACGAATTTGGGCCTGGCTAAATGCCTGGCACAGAGCTGGTTTTCGGCAAAGGCTGTAGCGACAATGATGGCTCAAGGAGGGACGTGGTGAAGGAATAGGAAAAAACCTTCGGGTTCTGGATCTGCCTGCTGTGTGACCTTGGGCGAGTGCGCTGCCCTCTGTCTCTGGGCCTCTATCACCTCAGCCAGGAGAAGGGAGGACCGCAGGGCCTGCCTCCAGGGTTGCTGGGAAACCTAGTGAATTCTATAAAAACCGGAACCAGCCCGTCCCCAGCAGGTGCCCACGCACTCCCCTCCCCCAGCCTCTGTGCCTGGAGGTTCCCCAGCTGGCCAGGGTGAGCGGGGAGGCAGTAGCCAATGGTGTCTGTGCAGAAGGATGGAGACTCCTGCCTGCTGCCGCCGCCTCCCCAAGCCAAAGCAGGGTGCACCTGCCCCAGGTCACAGAGCACAGGCAGGGAGCCGAGGGGGTGGGGAGCAGGCATCCTGGGGTCTCCAAGGACAAACCATCCATTGTGGCCTTGTGGGTGGTGGGGGCTTCTCAGGGCCTGAATGAGGGTGAGGAGGCAGGGGCAGGTGTGGGAGCAGGTGGTAATCCCTCAGCATTACCCGGCAGGAGGGAGGGGTGGGGCGGGGATGCCCCCCAAACATGCCCTGGAACCGGCCTGGCTGGTCAGACACCTGTCCCCAGCTGCTTCTTGTCAGGAGCCATCACAGGCATGAGCCAGGCCCTGGGGGAGGAGGGGGGCGCGGGGGTCTGGGCAGAGGGACCTGGGATAGAATCCCAGCCCTACTCGGTCAGGCTGGGGACACTGGGCAAGTCACTTCATTTCTCCGAACCTGTTTCCTTATCCACAAAATGGGGCTGCAACCCCCTTCCGTGAATCTTCCAGGCACATGTGAGGCATGGGGGGTGGGGGCCTCTGAGAAATGCTTTGGGAGCTCACAGCTCACCCCCTCCCCAAAGATTTTATCATTCTTTCACTCAAGAAACATTTATGGGGCACCTCCTGTGTTCCAGAAGCGTGCCAGGCACCGGGGCCACAGGAGGGGGACAAGTGTGGTTCCTGTCCCAGGGAGAAGGCAGACAATCCATGGGAAAAAGAATGAACCAGAAAATTTCAGACAGCAGCACAAGTGCCGAAGAATTAAACTGAGGTGCTAGAGGGTGACGAGGGTGGGAGCTACTTGAGCCGGGGAGGTCAGGGAGGCCTGTTGGCGGAGGTGACGGGAGTGACCTGGAGGAGGGGCAGTGGGCAGGGACAGAGCTGGGGGGTGGGCTGGGGGCAGCTGGCACCGCCAGGGCACAGGCCCTGCGGGGGGCCGGGCTGGCTCTGCTCTTACAGAGGAACTGCAAGGAGGTCCCTCCGTGAGGGGGTCTGGCCGGGGAGGGGGGACCCTCGTGCCCTGTTCCCAGGGGCTGAGGCCAGGGGGCAGGGCAAGGGCCAGGCTGGAGGAAGTGGGGCCCAGCCCCAGGCCAGCAGCCTCTCGGGGGACTGCTAATATTCCCGAGTGCCGGTGACGAGACCCAGCCCCGGGTGGCAGGGGGCGGGGGCCTGCGCCTCCATAAACAGCCGGGGCTCGTAAAGCAGATCAAAGCGGCCTGTCCGAGCCCGGCCACTTCCTGCAGGGCCCAGAGCCCCCTAGCTCGTGGGAAGGGGCCTCTCGGACATGCTCGGGGGTCTCTGTGTGGCTGGAAGCAGCTCCCCGAGCCTGCCCACACCTCGGTTTTCCCACTGGCCTCACAAGGGGGCTGAGTAGAACCTCTGGACGGCCTGTCTTGTTCTCCAGCTCTGGCAAGAGCCTGGCCTCTGGAACCACAGGTCTGGGAGTTCAAATCCCAGGGCTGCCACTGTGTGACCTCAGGTGGTGACCCCCCCACACACACACACCAGACTGTCCTCAGCTCTCAAATGGGGCTACTGATAGTATCTACCGCAAAGCCCCTGGGCTGTGGGGTGTTATCATATCATTTATAATTATAGTTGATTGCTTATCTAATGACAATGGTAGTTCTCCTCGGGCATCCCGGTGCCGAAGCCGAGTCACAGGCAGCAGGAGTGGCCGAGGTTCGTGGAGCACAAGGCCAGAGTCCAGGCACTTCGATTGCACAAGTCTGGGGAGGAGAGGCCCTGGAGGTGAGGATTTCCAGGCCAGGTGGAGGCTTGTCCGGGCAAAGCCCCAAGCCCAGGGCCCCGGGGGAGGCAGTCCTTCCCAGGCCGCAGGGCCCTGGGGTGGGGGGCTCCAGGACCACAGGGCACACTCCCCATCACACTCTCCGACACACCCCCCCTTCCACCAAACCCGCTCCACACGACTGCCTTTCTCTGGTCTTCTCCATCTCCAACAGGCTGCGTAAAATACAGATGCTCCCTGTCTGTCTCCCCCACAAATAGCCGCTTCTGAAGGGCGGTGCTGGTTTTGTTTTGTTTTGTTTTTTTTCTGTTTTGTTCTTAGCTGTACACCCGCTCCCCCCGCCCCAAACAGTAGGTGCTTGATAAGTATTTGTGGAATGCATGAATGGATCCTCACCCAGCTCCCGGAAATAGGCACTATTGTTATTTCAGTATATGAAGGAAGAAAGTGAGGTTGAGCAAGACAGCAAGTTGGTGAGTTGCCCAAGATCTCAGACAGCTGGGGAGTGGGAAAGTCAGGGTCATAGTAACAGGAATAATCGCAGCCAAGCCGTATATTGAGCACCTACTGTGTGCCAGGCCCTGTGATGGGTGTTGGAAGAGAAGTGGAAAAAATAAAGCCAGGCACATAGTAAGTGCTTTATAGGCAATATTCTTGGGATCCTCAGAGGGAGTCTCCGTAGAGGAGGGGACTGTTACACCCATTTCACGGATGAGGAAACCAAGGCTCAGAGGGATTAAACAACTAAAACAACTAATCCAATAATAACAGCTCTAACAACAAGCCCGGTTTACTGAGCGGTGCTCTGGACACTGGCTTTACATCCACTATCTCTCACCTTTACCACGTCTTTTATTATCCTTTACAGTAAAGAAACCTCTGAGAAGCAACTTAGTATCTGTGGTAGGACGGGATGAAGAAGCTTGAGCTCATTTCCCAGCTTCTGTTCCAGGACACGTCTGCCCTGGGTGGTGAACAGACCCAAATATAGAAGCCATTGCACACTTGGTGCCTCAATGTCAGGGGATCCTTCCTGGTACCTTAGTTCCCCCAGTGTCCGTAGTCTGGGGCTCCTCTCCCCCCCGCCTTCTCCGCATGGAACTGGCAGGTGGCTTCTTTCCCATTCGGACTTGGGTCTCCCACTGTCTCTGGGTAGGGAAGTAGGGGGGAAGCTGAAGAAGTACTGGCAACTCTGCTGTGTGACCTCAGGCCAGCTGCTCTGCCTCTCTGAGCTGCCAGGCTCTATTGAGTCCATGGAGTCACAGCTTGCTGAGAAGGCTCTGGGCTGGGATCTGGAGCCAGGGTCTGGGGAGTAGTGAGAAGTACTTATAGAAGCCCGGCACCTGAAAACACCTGCCTTCTGCCTGGAAGGACCAGGGGGAGGGGACAGAGCCACCTTCACCCCTGCCCAGGCCTGTTTCTCTCACCCTCCTCTCCCCTGTTAGCACTCTGCAAGCCCCCAAGAGATGGGGCTCGTCCCACCCGACCTATTCTGGCCCACCCTTTATCACAAGGAGAGAAAACCAAGGCACAAGGGGGCTACATTCTTTGGCTCCCAAAGCCCTTGGTGGCACCTGTCTTGAATCCACTCCATGCTCCCTTCTCCCGATGCTGCCTACGGGGTGATCCCTTCTCCTGTCATTCACTCCCTGCCAAACAGCCAGCATCCCAGCTCTTACGGATTGGGAAGTTGAGGTTCAGAGAGGCACCTGGACTGGCCCTGAGTCCTAGGAAGCCAGGACATCCTTCCCAGAGGGCCCCGGGGACCTCTCTGGAGGCCAGCCTCCCCTGTCACACCCCTGCCTGGGGTCATGTAATCGTGGGTCTGTTGAGGGAGCAGGTGCGTGTGCACAGTCCCCCATCTTACAGAAGGAGTTGCTGGGCTTCAGAGATGAGAGCCACCTGCCGTAGGCCCCACAGCCAGGAGAGGGCTGATTCTGAGCCTGTGACTATGGAGGGGGAAACTGAGGCCCCAAGAGGAGACAGTCTTGTCCAGGGTCATGCTGCCCTGAGAGGCCTGGAGCCCCACTGAGGCTGGGCTGGTGCTGAGGCACCAGAGCCTCAGGCAGAGCCTTCCCACGGCCGGCCGGGGGTGGGGGGATGGGGGTGGGGGGTGTAGGTGGCGGCACTGCCTGGCATTTCCTGTTTGTTTGGGCAGGACTTAGGGCAGGACCTGAGTGAGGAGCTGTGGGGGGACTTCCCATGGCCCCTCCTCACTCTCAGGCAATAACCAGACTGAGAGGCCAAGCCCCCAGCATCCCCTGGGGATGCAGAGGCTGGAGGCCAGTGTCTTGGCTCCCAGGCCTCCTCTCCCTCCTTGTTTGTGTGTCCTTGCCCTGTTCCCCCCACAACACCACCTCAAAGTCTCTGTGTCCTTGGGTGTCCCCTTCTTACCATCCAATGAGTAGACTCAGCCAAAGTCCCTGGCCCTCAGGAGACCCCAAGGTCACGAACTTGGAGAATCACTTCCCCCTTCTGAGCCTCAGTTTCCTCTTCTGTCAAGTGGAGTCATGGTGAGGGTAGAATGGGGAATGCCAGCTCAGCACTTTGGGAACTCCGCAGCCCCAAGGGAGGGAGTCATCAAGGTCCTGACACTGACCTGATGCCAGTTCCCAGATGGGGAACTGAGGTAGTCAAGGTGAGGGGATCCACAGAAGGACACAGCCCACAGAGGGCACCCCCTGCCACTTCCCAGGAAGTATTGATACAGTGTCAGGAAGGCACATGCTAGTCCGATACCCTGGGTTCAAAGCCTGGCTCTGCGACTCACTGTGTGGCCTCAGGCAGGTCACCCTACCTCTCTGACACTCAGTTTTCTCTTCTGCAAAAGGGGGAGAAAATTAACCAGGCATTACTTTTGAACTAATTAAGCATGTAAACCACTAATGGGAGAGCCTGGCACCCAGTCGACCTTCAATTCGTGGTAGGTCTTCTTCCCAGAGGGGAGGCTATGCTGGGCCATCCTGGTTCCATTTGGGGCAGGAAGGGCCCCTGGCTGGAAAGGGTCAAGAGTCCAGCTCGTGTGGCTGGTCACTGACCCTCTGCTCTATGTAAACAAGATCCGGCTCCTCTGCCGCTCAACCCTCCCTGTGCTGATGTGCTGGCCGCAGCTGCTGCCCTTTCCTATGCTCTCAGGGACTTGGCGCTGCTGACTTTTCCTGCCACACCCCGACCACGCTCTTTTGCTAGTGCAAACTTTTTGCTCCTCTCTTTCTCCAAGCTCACTCCAGCCCCAGGGGCTTTGCACCTACAGGTCTCTCTCCCTGGATTCCTTTTTCCCCATATTTCCCCTTCTTTAACCGAGATTTTATTTTTAGGTTCTATCATTAGAATCTAAAACAGGACCTAGAATATTTTAGGCATGGAGTAAGTATTTGTCCTATAAATAAATGAGTGAATTTTGATTTCCGATCCAACGTAAGAGTCTTTGTTTTTTAATAGACCCCTTCAATCCATTTACATTTATTGTTTACATGGATATGTTTGGTCTCATTTCTTCCTCTCTTCTGTTTTCTATTACTTATCTGAATGAATGAATGAATGAATGAATGAGTGAATGAGTGAATGAATGAAGCAGAATACATTGTGATTGCTGGGGTGGATTGGGGACTGGGGCTTCTCCAAGCTGTCCTGGGCGGTCCAAGGTAGGGAGAACATAGGACTGTCCTGGGAGACTGCTCATTCTTTTTTTCTTTTTCTAAGATTTTATTTATTTATTTATTTATTTATTTATTTATTTATTTATCCCAATGTGGGGCTTGAACTCACAAATCCAAGATTGAGAGACACAGGCTTTCCAGACCAGGTGCCCAGGGGACCCCCTCCGCTCATTCTTGCAAGTATTTATTCCACACACACCCCTCCATCTCCCAGATAAGGGCTTATCTTCACCTCTCCATCCCACCCCCCCCCACAGGAAGTGCCAGGCTTATGATGTGGGTTCTGGAGCCAGACCCTCCACCCCTCCCAGGTGCCCGACCCGGTGGCCTGGTCCTCACTCCCCTCCCCAGCAGCAGGGTCCGCTTCCTCCGTGATGTCGTGGTGTCGTGATGTCCTGGGAAGGACCAAAGGACAGGACTCGAGGCCCGGGTCTCGCATGGTGCCCGCTTGGAGTGAGTGCTCAGGGAGCGTCAGCGATGACGGCACTATTGTTGTTCCCGTACCTCAGTTTCCTTCCATTGTATGGAGGCCGCGGGTCACTTCCTCGTTGGCACCTCGGGGTCCTCTTCAGAGTCTGCAGCTGGATGACAGCTCCATCCACCCGCCCCTGTCCTCCTGCCCCAGCGCCAGGAGTCTTCATCCACGACTCCAGGGCCCCCCAGAGGCCTGCCCCCGGGAGGCGGGGAGCGGCTTGTTCCTGCCCTGCGGCCACATCAGCATCATCCCCATCACGCAGATGAGGAAACTGAGACCCCTGGGCTCATCGCATCCACAGACACGGCCTGAGCGCCTACTGTGTGCAGCCGTGCTGGGCCCTCTCCCCTAGGGCTCATGGCCTAGCAGGAAGGTCCCTGCAGGACATAAAGCAAGTGTCTTGTCCCGCCCCTAGCAGTCTCCCAGAGAACCTTCCAGCATCGCTGTGGGGGTGGGTGGGGGCACCACTCCCTTTGCACAAAAGAGAAAGTGAGGCCAGAGAAGGGCATTCCTGGGCAGAGGCGCCAGCTTCCTGGGGTGTGGCTGCCTTCCTGCCTTTGCAGCAGCTGGTGCCCCTTCGGGAATAGTCTTCCCCAGCCGCTCTGGCTCCAGGGTGCGGGGCGCTGCGTGACTCGGGCGCCACTTCCTCAGGGACCCTTTGGGCCTGGGAGGGCGAGGTCGCCCCAAAACTCTTGCTCAGCGCCCGCGGCCTTCCTGTTCTATAACCCCGTCCCTACCCCGCCCCCTGCTCTCCCCGCTTTACCTGGCGCTGAGTGGGTGCGCCATCCCGGTGCGAACGAGCCCCTGCAGGGCCCCATGTCGTGAGGGAGGCACCCCCTTCCGCCACTGCAGGTGCAGCCGCTGGAACCTCGCTCCTCCTCGCAGTGGCTGCACTTCTGCATTTCGTCTGAGGGATGACTGCATCGCTGGCTGGCGGGCATGGTCCTCTCTGGAACGTGAGCTTCCAGGACAGGGCTCTCCGCCGTTCCCTGCACTGGGGGGTCCCCGGCACCTAGTACAGGGCCTGGCCCACAGCAGGTGCTTAATTACTATCTGCGGAAGGAAGGAAGGAAGGAAGGAAGGAAGGAAGGAAGGAAGGGAGGGAGGGAGGGAGGGACAGCTTGCAGTTTATTTATCCAGCTCTATTTGTTCATCCAGCAAATTCTTACTGAGGGCCGACTGCACGCGAGTTTGGGGACCAGAGCATGACAGGCGCAGACTCAATTCCTGCCCCCGAGGCACGGACTTTCTGGTTGCTGCAAACAATTGTGATGTCAGTGGTGGAAAGTGCCGTGAGGCAAGAGCTGCAGAGCGGGTGTTTGGGCTACGGTGGGGTGGGGGGCTGCTGGGAGGGGGTGGCAACTGGCAGAGGCAGGGGCAGGCCCTGGGTTCCCGGCCCCCAGCTGGCAGATGCGGGGCTGTCGTAACTGTGGGCAGCCGGGGTTGCCAAATGCCACCACAGCTGCGTCACTGAGAGCCGGGAGGGCCAGGGGGGCGGGGTGGGGAGGGGCCCCCACGCCCAGGCTGGCTTCAGCCCCAAGTCACGCAGAGCGGAGGCCAAGCCTGCTCGGTGTCCACAGTTAGTCACTCCGTCATGGGGTCACACGGCCACTTGACCATTTTCAACATACCCGAGCGTCTGTGTTCCCACGCTGAGAAAGACAACGTGGCAGAAAGCGTGGAAGACCCTGTGCACGCCCTGCCCTCCGGTGACTTCATCCTGGGTTTGGCGTGCGTGACCTGGTGGGTGATTTCATAACGTTACTTTCCTGGGTTTGCTCTGTGCGTCCCTGGGCAAGACGCTTGCCCTCTCTGGGCCTGGGATTGCTTATCTGTGTGATGGCTGTAATACTCCCCACTCAGAGGACCTGTGAGAATTGAACTGGCTCATCTGTGTCAAGTGTGTAGATGAGGGCCTGGTGCATAGTGAGCTCATTAATGTGGTGGAGCACCCACAAAGGGGGAAGCAGACATCAATTGTGTCAAGAATGTAACCTTTAAACAAGCTCTCTCGTGGTGGTGCCAGGAACCAGCAGCTGGCTATGTGTGAGGTGCCCAGGCTCTAATTCTGGCTCACTCTGCTCCACTTCCTGTTGGGTTCATCTCCCTCATCAGCTCGGAAAACCCAGAGTCCGGGCCTGCCTTGTTCTCTGCTGTCACCCCAGCTCCCAGCCCAGGTTCTGGAGACTCCCAGGATGGGTTTGTGGAGTGAGTGAAGGGGACTCAGTTTCCTCATCTGTATGATGGGTCTCATCATAGGAATGAGAAAATGCCTGATGTGCAGTAGGTGCTTTGTAAACGTTGTGCCCCCCTCTCCTCCTGTCCCCAGGGCTAGTGCTGGACCCCACTGCCCTCAGGGCAGCCATTATGTCGAAAGATCCAGGCTTTCCACTGACTCATTCATTCATGCACTCATACATTCATGCATTCATTTCTGCATGCATGCCTTCAACAAAAAAATTTGTGTGTGCGTGTGCACCTGCTGTGCACTAGGATCTGCTAGTGACTCTGCTCTAGGATCAGAAGATACCAAAAGGGATCAAACAGGCAAAAATCTTTACCTTCCTGGAGCTGACATTCTGTCAGGGGACACAGCCAGGGGACACTGTTAGACAACAGTGTGACCCAAGCTAAGATTTGCTGAGCCAGGCAGGAGGAGCCAGGGGAGGCATCTCCTTAACCCAGTCTGGGGGTTTGGGGAAGGCAGTGAGCTCAGACCAGAAGGTGAGAAGAAGTTAGCCGGATGAAGGGTGCAGAACCCTCTGCACGTTCCAGATGGATGGACTGTGCAAAGGGTGAGGTGGGCGTGGCAATCTGGGGACCTGTCTGTGGCTTGGCCTGGATGGAGGGAGGGGGCAGTGGAGAGGGTGTTGCACCTTATCCTGAGAGGTGGGTAGTGAGCCTGGAAAGGCCTGGCTCGATTTAGGTTTTACAAGGTTTGCTGTGGCTGCAGCACGTGGCCTGCACTGGAGGGGTGAGGCTGGAGGTGGGACGATCACTAGGGAGTCTGGAGTCCTGTCCACCCATCAGAGAAGAGATGGCCGGTAGGCTTTGGACAGACCCTGGAGCTGCAAACCCTGGATGTGCTGGCCCGGATCTGGGCTTCCCTGGAATCAGGCCCGGGATGTGGCTGCTGCTGAGGCTTCCCCTGTCCTCCCCGGGGACCAGATCAGGCGTCAGCACACCTCCACCACGAGAGCCGTTGGGCAATGGTCCTAGGCCCTCCGGCAGCTAACCCCTGTGACGGGCCAGGCCCTTTGGGGAAAGGAACCCCCCCAAACCCTGTGCAGCATGACGTCCCACCAGAGTGTTTGCACACAGTAGGCACCAGCCCAAGATGAAAACAATCCCATGATGCATCACCGGAGGCCTCATCAAATTTACCAGGAACCATCCAGACAGGATATTCTGGAGCCTTGGGAGAGGCAAATGGTACTGAGGTTTGGAGCACAGACCTCGGAGCCTGACAGCCTGGGCCTAACTCCCAGCTCTGCCTGTCACTGCTGTGGTGCTAGGCCTATGCCTTGCTGCTCTGTGCCTCGGTTTCCCCATTTACAATGAGAATAATAGAGCATCTTAATAGGATCACTTGAAACTTACGGCTGATTAATCTGTGTAAGGCATCTGGAATTGTGTGCAGCACACAGTAGGTCAGAGATACAGAAACCCTTGCTGCTATTATTAACATGATGGTGATTGGCAGCAGTTGTGCCAGAAATATGGATTAATCCATGGGAGAGAAAAGGAAGGGGCAGGACAGAGTGTAAAGTGGGCTGTTGCTTGTAGAAAAAGGCCAGAAGAGTAAGGGGATGGTGTGTGTGCAAATACTTGCACTGTTGCAGGAGACCCCAGACGCTGGCAACATCGAATTCTTCAGTTAGAGGGAATAGAGACCTGGGAGGAGGCGGGTAGGGACCCAGACTTTTCACTCCACACCCTTTCCATCCTCTGTGCTGTTGGAGGTGTGTGTGTGTGTGTGTGTGTGTGTGTGTGTGTGTTCCCCCATGCACTTGTATGTATATTCAAAACCAAACACCAGAAAGCAATTCTGCAAGAGGTTTCCTTCGGGAAGGCCCCAGGTCCCCCGCCCCCACCCTCCCCAGCCCGCCCCCGCATCCTGGCCTGTGTGTGGCCCAGTCTCGCCGCTGCTGGTTTTCAGAGCTCTAGGCCTTGGAGCAGGTCCGAGCTGGAATGCCCTGCAAGAAAAGGGGCTCCTTGGAGACCCCCAGAGCGGCCTCGGCTCCGGGTGGCGCGGGGTGTGGGGGTTGGGGAGGGGGGTCCCGACCCACTGATGAGAACTCCAAATGCTCCCCGGCCCAGGCTGCTAATCGCTTCCAGATTGGCCGGGTCAGGGCCAGGGCCGCCGCCGCCTGGCTCCATAAACAGCCCGTTGCTCCAGATGGTGGCTGGCTCCAGCCTGGCGAGCAGGTTCACGGGGGACTGGGGGGTGGCAGCAGGTGGAGGACCCCCACCCCGTCTTGTTGGGGCAGTGAGGCCCCAAGCAGCCGGCCTCGGCTGCCGCTCGTCCATGCTGTTCTGAGTCAGGGACACAGGGCCGGGAGGGGCGGGCTGGGAAGTTGAGCCCATTGCTCTGAGGAGGGAAACTGAAGCCCAGAGGGTCAAGGGACGGTTCAAGGTTGGCGGAAGGGGCCTCTGAGGTTGACACTGGGTTTGCTTTGTCTCTGAAAGCAGCACAGGGTAGGGGCATGGTAAAGACCCAAGGAGGGAAGGGGGGGCTGCAGAGATGGAAGGAGGGAGGGAGGGAGGAGACCAGGAGGCATTAGTGCCCTCCTACATTCAGATTCTGGCTCTGGGGTTTTACTTCCTGAGCTAATAAATGATTTTTGCTCTCTGAGCCTTAGTTTCTTCATCTGTAAAATGGGGATGGCTAAAGTTCCGACTTCAGCAGATTGCTGGAAGAGTCGGTGATGTGGCTCCTGTGAACTACTGGGCGGGTGTGAGGGCCATAGACATTGATCCGTCTCCCATCCTCTCCCTGATATGTCTTTGATCCCCACTTCTCAGAGCACAGTGGCCTCCTCCAGGAAGCTGCCCTGACTTCCACTCAGACCTCTCCCTTTGTGCCAAGCCCTGTGCCCTTCCCATGGCCTCTCTCACGGAGTCTCCCCAACGCCGTGGCCCCGCTGGAACCCATGCTGTGGACCCTCGGCAGATGGGGGGTGGAGGACCAGGTGGTACCCGGCCGTCTTGTCCCTGTACATGAAGACATGGGACGTCACAGAGGCAGCGGGACGTGCTGAGCACCTCATCGCCAGGAAGAGGCGGAGCCAGTGTGCACTGGAGCCGGTTCTCCTGGTCACACAGCACCGGGGCCCGAGTCAGGAGACCCGGCTGCTTCTCCTACCCCTGCCCACCGACCTGAGAGCCCACGTCGCGCCAGGAGGTGAGGACCCGGGCCGGCTGTTGCCCTGGTTGGTTCTGGGTTGTGATCCCCCAGAGAAGGGGTGTGGTGCCCTGGCCAGACCGCCTGTCCCCACAGCAGCCTGGAGCCCAGGGGAGCAGGCTGCGGGACAAGCTGGGGGCTCCCCTGGCCATCATGCCTCCCTGCTCAGCTGAGCCCTGTCGGTCACCCTCTTAACCCGTGCATGGCACAGGACACCCCCTGCTCAGCGTGGTTGGATGAGTGACCAAGCAGTCACACTACCCAGCCCTGACAGGCCCCACACTCTTCGGCAACTTTAACAATCACCTAAGCCACCGGGGGAGGGCCTGCCATCATTCCCACTTTACAGACGAGGAAACGAGGCTCAGAGAGGGAGACGGCCTTGCTCAAGATCACACAGCTGAGCTGGCCCTCGAACCCAGGCCTTCTAGCTCCAGAGCGCACACTCTCAACCACAGGTTGCACCCCTGGCCTCCCCCCTTCCAGCCCCGCTTCCACGTCGCCCAGCGCCTGGATTCCCATTTCGGCCCAGCCTCGAGGTCAGCGGCCCGTTCTGCCCCGAACGGGGAGGAATGTTGGTGGCGGCCTCGGCCCGGGTCCGAGAAGAAAGGCAGCCTTGTGGGCGAAAGGTGAGCCGCTGGGTGGGCGCGGGCGTGTTTACCCAGGGCCGGGCGTGTGGCTCAGGGTGGCGCCGCTGTCAGCCGCGCCGGCTGCCCCGGGCCTGTGCTGGCCTCCAGATGTGTGCTGGCTCCAGCCGGCCGGGCCCCCCCACCCCACGCACAGAGGGGCTTTATCAAAAGCGGCTGTGAGGAGGCCCGGGAGGCCGCCTGGCTCCAGCCTGCTGGCTCCGAGCCCCGGGCCTGCAGGAGCCAGGCGAGCCGCATGCGGGCTTTTGTGCCTGGGTCTTCGTCGGCTCCACGGCCCGGCCGCTCGGGTCTCCTTGGACCCCCCACCCCGGGGGGCGGGGGGGTGCAGCCCCCTTTTCTGGAAAACCAGAGCTCGAGGAGCAATCTGGAGGGGTGGCAGTTCAAGAAAACTTTTTAAAAATATATTTTCCTGCATCCCTGAGGGGAAAGGTGACCCACATGGGATGAAAAAATCCAAAAATTAGTAAAGCTCGAGGGGTGCTAGGTGAGCGGTCAAAGGAAAGACCCTCGTGGGCAGGATGGAGTGCAGATTTGGCACGGTGCTGCCCTTAGCGGGAGGGGAGTCTGAGGAGGGCTTAGTTCTCGGCCCTGGGTCTCCTTTCTTGGGGTGTGGGGTGTGGGGGGTCCTTCTGTATATAGTTTTTGGTGGCCGGAACTATTTTGCATTAATAAATAATAACTGGAGAAGAACTCGAACAAACGAAGACCCCCTCCCGCTTCTGACCCTCAGCCCTACCCCGAAGTTGTCTTCCGACACCTTCTAGAAACGGCTTGAGAACCCACACGGGGATCCACATACATTCTCTTTCCTATTTTGTTTTCCTTTTACAAGCAGCATTCAAATGCACACTGTGGGGTGCTGGCTGTTTTCACCTGACAGTCTGTCCGAGGCCTCCTGCTGCCCCGTGCTTGTTCACGGCTGTGTAGTAGTCCCCCGGGCTGCAGCCCACATCCACTCCCGTGGACCACCCTGCAGCGGGCCCTCCCCCACCCCTGTACCTGGGTCTGGGGGCTCGGGAGCGTTTTCTGGATGCTCACCTCTTAGAATTAGAACTGCAGGATAAGTGCATTTAGTGGCCAACTTTCAGCACCCGGATCCTGTCTCCAGATGCTGAGGCTTGTGTCCTGCATTGTCCCACAAGGAAACTGAGGCACCGACACTCGGCTGTTCTTAAGGATGAGCAGAAATAGCTTCACGTGAGTCTCTCCTAAAAACACAAACTAAAACATCTTTTTCTTGGCTTCATTTCATCCCGATTGCAAAAGAGAAGCATGTCCACTGCAGAAAGTTTAGGAAAGTCAGAAAATCTCCAAGTTAGAAAATAAGGCTTCCGCCCACCTCACCGCCCACCACCAGCCGCTCCGGCTGCACTGTCACAGCCCCCTCCTCGCCCTCACTGGTCTCCCCCTTTCCAGCCTTGCTGCCCTGCAGTCCCTTACAGGCTAAGAGGGAGATTTTGCACCCCATCGCCAGGGACTTGTGGCAATTCTGGGGACATTTTGGGTTGTCACACTGGCAGAGGGGTGTGCTGCTGGCATCTGGTGGGTGGAGGCCACTGCTGAACATTCTAGTGTGCCCAGGCTGGCCCCGGGACAGGGAATGACCCCGCTCCAATGTCAATAGTGCGCAGGCTGGCAACCCCGCGTTAGGCCCGGGTCATGTGCCCAGACCTTCCACGGCTCCCACCCGGCACAGAGAAGAGCCAAGTCCTCACAGCGACCAGAGAGGCCCTGCAGGCTGTCTCTGTCGCCTCCCTATCCTCCCTCTCTCTCTCTCCAGGACACCAGCTCCTCCTTCAGAGCCTCCCTGCCACCGCCCACCACCATCTCTCTCAAATGTCACTTCCTCTGGGAGGCCTCCCCGAACTCCCTATTTCATACGTGCCACTCCCTGAAACTTGCTGCCTTCTTTCTCCCTGGCACTGGGCCCTGGAGTCCTACTGCTCCGTCTGCCGGTCTCCCCACCCAGACACCAGCTCCGTGAGGGAGGGAGAGGGCTGGTCTTCAGCAAAGCAGCCCCTGGCACACAGCAGATGCTTATGGAAGGACGGTGGACCCTCCAAAGTCCTGAGGTCTGGGCGTCAGTTGGGGACAGAGGATCCGGATGCTGAAAACTGGTCACTGGGGTGGGGGCCCGGAAGGAGGAGCAGGTCCCCAAGGCCACAGGCTGGAATTTCCTCCACCGGGCAGCCCACCTGAGTCTCTCCCAGCAGCTATGCCCCCGGCCCCCCTGGGCCACCTCACTCAGGTCCTGCCCTCATTACACCAAAGCTTCCCTCACCAAGGACAGCAGGAAAGACAGAGGGGACTCCAAGGGCAACTCCTGAACCACTTCCAACATTTATGGAGCACCAACTGTATGCCCCACCTTGGACTGGGCACCATAGAGATTGTATCTCAGTGATTTCCTAGAGGCGGGGGGTGGTGGCTTAACCATCTTGGTGTCCTCAGGGCCTACTGTGTCCCAGTGGCTACATAGAATGTGCCTTCCTGCAGGAGAGAGAAATTCTGCACAGTGGATTTAGGGAGGGAGAAAGTCAGTACATTTTTGTGTTGAAAAATTAATTTTAATTTTTTTAAACAGAAAGTGATTTCTTAAAAAGATTTTATTTATTTATTCATGAGAGGCTTACAGAGAGAGGCAGAGACTCAGGTAGAGGCAGAAGCAGGCTCCCTGTGGGGAGCCCAATGCAGGACTCCCTCCCAGGATCCCAGGATCACGACCTGAGCCGAAGGCAGATGCTCAACCACTGAGCCACCCAAGCATTCCAGAAAGCAATCTTTGTAAATAAACAAAGAATTCTCAAGTAAGAAAAATACAACCCTACCACCTACCGATGCTGGGAGTTCAGGAGGCCTCGGAGCCCAAAGTGGGGAGCTATGGGGCCAAGGGAGGCTTCTAGGAGGAAATGAGTTCTGAGCAGAGGCCCCAGGACGTGTGGGCAGAAAGAGCCTTGGGGGAGAGGCTGCTGCCCAGACCTGCGGGAGGCAGCTGGTGGGCTGGGGTCTTGATGGTCCAGCACCCCCGGCCCAGAGGGTGAGGACCAGGCCCTCGCTGTGTGTCCCTGGGTCCAGTGTTTCTTGGTGGAGTCATTGCAGCCTCATTCCTGTGATCATGCTTCTGTCTGCCTGGAGCACTGCTACACTGGAGCTCTGTGAGGGCAAAGCCCACTCTGTCTCGTCCACCTGTCCACCCCCAGGGCCCGGAGCTCCCAGCAGGCACCAAAACTCACGTCCTCCCTGAAGCTCAGAATGTGGCTCTTTGGACATCAGTCTTTACAGATGTCATTAGTTTAAGGATCTTGAGATGAGACCCTCCTGGATCAGGGGTGGGCCCTGCCTCAGTGACTGGTGTCCTGATGAGGACAGGGAAGGACACACAGACACACAGAAGGTCTCGGGAGATGAAGACAGAGACAGGAGTGATGTGTCTATGATCCAAGGGACCCTGGAAGCCCCCGGGTGCTGGGATGGGCGAAGCTTCTGCCCTGGAGCCCCCAGTGGGCATGGCCCTACTGACCTTGGCCTCTCTTGCTTTAAGCCACCAAGTTTGTGGCACTTTGTTACAACAGCTCCTGCACATTCGCCAGGTTTGCTCACACAGATCAACAGGTGAGTGAAGGAATCAGCTGAAGCAGCTTTGGTGGCTGTTCCCAGCCTGTTGTGTGTGGCGAGGTGACTGCCCTCACCCCCTATGACTGGTTTCGCTTTCTGGGGTGCTGGGGTAGAGCTGGGGAAGCTGGAGGCAGTCCAGAGAGGGGGGTTGTGAGGAGCTGCTAAGGTGACAAGGAAATCAGGTTGCATAGACGTCACCCCCCCCCACCTATACCCCCACCCCCAGGAGCCCATGTCCATACCCCGTGTAGCTGCCCAGCATCTGGGGACCTCACCCCTCCTGAGGTCTTTCAGATTCGCAGCAGCTGGCACCTATCCTCAAATACAGGCGCTGCTCGGGATGTCCACCCAAGTGACTGTCCTCCTTAGAGCCTGGGGCCGTCCTGCCCTCGGTCCCTCTGCTGTGGCCTCTGGAGGTCAGGCGGCAGCGGGATGCAGAGGGAGAAAGCTGGACCCTGGCTCTGAGCTGAGTGACCGAGTGAGGGCCACTCCCCTCGGAGCCTGTTGCCCTATCTGCAATGGGAAGGATGTTACCTGGCTTCCAGAAAGCTGCGGTGGAGAGTGGGTGAGACGAAGCTGGTCCTGGGCTGGTGGAGCACCTGGCCTGGAGGTGCTTACTAAGCACCAGGGTCCCGCTCTCCTGGGACACAGCCCTGAACCCTAAGGAGGGTGTGCGCTTCCTGGCCTCGGATCCTTTCAAAGCCCCAGTCGCTGGCCGGTGGCCTGTCCGGTGGCCCCACAAGCCACTCCACCCCCAAGGAGCGCGATATCTTTAGAAGGACCAAGCCTTGGATTTCATGCCCTTAAAATGCCTGAAATCAAAGCAGGGCTGGAGACCCGGAGAGTTTTGAAGTTGGCTCAGGGCAGGAGGGGCCGTGAAATCCCCAGCAGTCTGGGCTCCTCTCTGGGAACCGGCGTGAACGGGGGCCCCTGGCTGGAGGGTAGTGGCCAGGTACAAGGGGGCAGCTGCATTTTGGGGATCATCGGAGTCCCAGCAGTTGATCATGCCAAGCCTTAGAGAAGACAATTGGGACAACTCGCCTGAGAGATGCCCCTCTGCTGGTGTCAGAGGCAGCAAGGGCGCCGGCGCGTGGGCCCTGAAGCAAGGACTGTAACCCCTCCTCTGCCACTTACTTGCTGTGTGATGTCAGGCACTTTGCCTAACCTTTCTGTGCCTCAATTTCCTCACCCGCCAAATGGGAGACAATGATCTCTCCCCCCAAGGGTTGCGGTGAGGGTGACTGGAGTGATTGCGTGTGACGTGCGGGCCCAGCCCCGGGGCCTGGTTGGCACTAGGGTGCTGACACTGTCACTGTCATTTTTCCTAACGACACAGACACGAGCTGCTCTACGTACGCTCAGGCCGTCCACGGCATCTTCCCGCAGTCGCTGGAGCGGGTGTCGTGCGCACCCCCAGGCCGCGGCCCGTGACCCAGGGGAAGGCCTCGCCCCCCGGCACACGGCTGGTGCAGCTCCAGCTCCGGGTCCTCTGGCTGCGCGACCGTCCGTCGTCCCCCTGACCACTTCCTTCAGATCTGAGGAGTGAAAAGGAGGCGAGAGAAGCCCCCCGCGTTCCCACAGGCTGGGGCAGGCCTCCTCCACCTGGCACCCTTGAGCTGGACCAGCCTCTGTGGTGGGGCCACCCGGTGCGGGCTCTTCAGCAGCACCCCCGGGCCCTACCCCCCAGATGGCAGCAGCACCCCTGAGTTGTGACAACTATAATGTCTCCAGGCACGGCCAAGGGTCCCAGGGAGGGCGCAGCCCCTGGCTGACAGCAGGGCTGGAGTGAGGGTGTTAGGTGTTGGAGCATTTCCTCCCCGGCTATGCATGCACGCATGCACACACACGCACACGCACACGCACACGCACACGCACACGCACAGACACGCTTCAAAAAGTAGATGAGCATTTCAGCCAAGTCCTATTTTTTCCCATAAAAACACAGCTGGGTGACGATCACTCACACCCTTGGCTTTGGCAAATCCAGCTTCTTGGGAGGGGGTTCAGGAGAGAGAGCCGGAAGGTACCTGAAGGATGGGGTGACTCTGCCCCTAAGCACGAGCCGGGGGGCTGTGTCCGCCCGCTGGCCTGGGCCGTGGGCATCTTGCGGTGCTGAGCGAATCAAAAGTTCAGCATCTAGGTGTTCAACCCACACGCTCCTAGAACCTCTGTGAGGTGCAGCCAACAGCCGACTGGATTCTGGGGTGGAGGGGATGGAGGGATGGTGGGGGCGGGCTTGTGGGGGTGCTTGAGGCCTCTCCCTGGGACCTCTGTCGGGCCACCGTGACCACGCCTGGAGTTGGGGTGGGGCGCCTCTCCCCCTGCACCCCATGTGGTGCACGACCGGGGCCCTGACTCTCCTGCTCAGCCTGGGCCTCCAGAATTCCCCTTTCTCGGCAGCAGGACTCCAGCCTAATCCCACACTCCAGGCCAACTCGTGGTGGACTGAAAGGCACCATTCTTGCCACTGAGGAGTGAAAGGGGGACACTGAGGCTCAGAGAGAGACCAGAGCTTCAGAGTTCCAAGCCTCTGGAACCCACATGTGGCTTCACATCTGGGGGGCGTCCCTCCAGGGGTTCCGGGTCAGGCCCTCACTGCTCCTCAGGGCATCCCCTCGTCTGGACCCCCTCGGACCCATCCCAGCCTCCGGAGGCCAGGAGAAGGAATCAAGACACTGAACACAGAAGGAAATGGGGGGAGATGCCCCGGAGCCCCGAGGCCGGGCGCAGCACCCACTGTCCCCATCTGCGGCCACCTGAACTTCTGCCGTGCGAAAGCCCCTGTGCTGTGTGCCGAGGGAGGCCCGGGGCCGACAGGTCCCTCACGTGGCGAAGCCTACACTGAGGGTCCATTATTGTTCCCATTTCCCAGGCAAGGACAGTCAAGGCCCAGAGGTCAGGTGGCTTGCCCAGATGCACAGGGCAGTGTGTCAGGGGGCTGGGGTTTGAATCCAGGCTGTCTGCTTCAGAGCCTATGTCTCCCCACCGGCTGTGTTACACAGCTGCTGGACACACACACACACACACACACACACAGTCTCAGCGCCTCCCCAGATTCAAGGACCCAGCACCCATCTCCTGGGACCCCCGGGAGCCTCCATCAGCCACTTGCCAGTTGTGTGGCTCTCTGTGCCCTGGGGTTCCCCTCTCCCTGTCTCCACCCCCTGCCTGGGGCTGAGCTGTTTCCACTGAACCAATGCCCAGGCAGCAGAGCCTGTTCTGTGATTTATCTGAACAGAGCTTTGGGGGGTGCAGAAACCCCCCCGCAACACAGCCCATGCAGATTCAGCCCTAGCTGGCCAACTGGGGTGGGACTCCCTGGGCCCTGGGTATGTACCTATGATTTCATGGGAAGCTCTGGCCTTTGGGGGAAACGTCCTGGGGCGTCAGCCCAGCAGATCTGGTCCCGGGCCGGGGGTGAGCAGGGGGGCTGGAGTTTCCCTCCTAGGGTTGAATTCTTGGGGGTTGGGGGGGGCACTCGGAGCTCTGAGTCACAGTCTGTGGTCAGGCTGGCCTCTCTCACGACCTCGGGGCCCGTGGGGAGGTTGGGGTCAGAGGGGGCAGCAGGAGCTGCAGGGGCCAGCGGACTTCCCCTGACAATCATTTAGGTCTCGGTTTCTTCTCCCGTGGAATGGGTTTGGTAAATAGTCCCTGCCTCTCAGGGCTGGGGAAGATGTTTCTGTGATGTGCGCAGCACGCAGAAGATGCTCCTTAAGATCAGACTGGGTCGCCTGGCTCCCTCTGCCCCCTCGAGGGCCCAGAGGGAAAGCTCTGGACGAAGAGTTTGGGTTCCGATCCCAGGTCTGGTGCGCCGCCCTATACTAGCGATTTAACTTCTCTGACTTGGTGCTCTAATCTGTAAAATGGGGACACCAACAATGTTACAGGATAGTGGGGGTTACAGGAAAGTGCTGTCGGGGGTTGGGGGTGCGGTGCGGTGCACCGGATTGAATCTGTGCTGAATAAATGGACCTCGCCAGGCTGGTCAAGATGCTGATAATCCTCGTGGTGGGGTGGGGGGTGGGAGGGTAGGCAGTTGGGGCAGTGCGACTGCTTAGACGCCAGTGTGGTCAGAGTGAACCTGGCTTTGTGGCTCAGTGCTGTGTGATCTTGGGCCAGTCACAGCCTCTCGGGGCCTCAGTTTTGTCCTGTTAACATTGGAAGGCCGCAGAGCCTTGCAGCAGAGGGCTGCAAGGAGGGGGACCTGTTCCTGATTTGAAGGCATGAGCAACAGAAGGCCCTTTTCTCTCCAGCCGCGCTGCTCCCAGGAAGTGCACACCCAAGCCTTAAACTCCATTTCTATGGACACTGGCCACTGCGGCGTCTGGCCCCAGCCCCAGCCCTCCACGCAGCCTGGACCCACCAGCCCCCTTGATCCCTCTGTCTAGAGTCCAGGACCGTGTGACATACCCAGTGATGAATGCTGCCCCCCCGCCCCCGACTGCAAAACGGGCTCCTCCCAGCAGGATAAGGCAACTCTAGCCTCCCTGGGCTGGGCCAGCGCTGGGGAAGAGTCTGGGTTCTGATCCCCTCACCCCGCACCCACTCCGTGGGCTCGCTCTCTGATCACTTTGCATTTTGTGAATCTAAGAGGCCCTGGAAAATGATTGGAGAGACGTGCAGGGTGACATACAAACGCGCGTCCTTGAACCAGCGGAGGGTGGTGCCCAGCACCCAGGTACGCCTCACCTGGTCCCCTGGGAAGGCCCGTGGCAGCCCCGTCCTCTCCCCACGGTCCATCTCCTCCACCTCCCGTCCCCTGCTTCCACCTTCCCGCTACTGTCCGTCCCCCTGGTGCAGCTAGGACTCTGTGAAACCCCGAGTCACCTCCTGTGGCCCCTTTGCAGTTTCTAGTTCCCTCGGAGAAAAAGTAGGTTTCTCCCTCAGAGAAAATTCTTGATAAGGCCCCGCATGAGGTGTCCCTTGTCGCTCGGACCTCATCCTCTCCCTCATCTCCTCGCTCACTCTGCTTCAGCCATACCAGCCTCCTGGCTGTTTTGCCACCAAATTGGGCATGCTCCTGCCACAGGGCCCTTGCACTGGCTGTTTCCTCTGCCCAGAGTATTTTTCCCCCAGGTAGCCACATGACTCACTCCCTCATCTTCTTCAGGTCTTTGTTCAAATGCCACCTTCTAAATAGCAGGTCTTTCCTGTCCCCATGCCTGTCACCCCCCTCTGCCTACCCTGCTTTATTTCCCTCCATGGCATTTATCAGCAACCAGTATTCTACATAATTGAGTTCTTACTTGTTTGTTTCTTCCTGTCCCCTCCACAGTCACCACCCCCAGAACATCAGCTTCAAGACGACAAGTGTTTCTGTCTGTTTCGTGGTTTGCTGCATTCCCTGGGCCTGGGGCAGAGCCTGGCACACAGTAGGTGCTCATTAAATACTTGCTGAATGAATGAATATGGAGGTGTGGATGCTGACACATCCCTGGGTTATCTGTAAGGCCCTGGGGAGCTCTATGATTGGGAATCACCCTGTAAACTGTAAAGTGCAGTACTCCCTAGACACCGCGGCTGGGTCAGCATGTTCTCAGCTGGGGTTTGCGGGAAAGGGGCAGCTGAGGGTCCTGGTATTTACAGTCCGATTCCCAGAGCTGGGTCCTGATCAGGGGCCAGGGCGAGAAGGGGAGGCATGGGGGCTCCAGGGTCTGGCTTTAGGCCTCTGACCACAGTGTCAAGTTTGTGGACAGAAAGATCAGGAAGGCAGTGGGGTCAGTGTGGCCGGAAGTGGCTGGCCCAGTCTTCTGGCCTGAATTATCTGGGAAGAAAAATAATCACATTCCAAGGAACCCATGGCTTGGGCGCCACAACCGCTTGTGGGGGCGGGGTGAGGAGGCGAGGGGCAGGGCCGGCCTGGGCAGGTGGCGGCCCTGCCTGAGGCTCACAGAGGTCAAATGGTCAGGTCAGGGTGACCCAACATGGCTAGGATTCGGGCAGAGCTGGGGGAGGTGCCCCCAAATTGTGAATGGCTGGGGCACGGCAGCCAGGGCACAGCTCCGGGGGAGAGGAGACCACTGCTGCAGGGTGGCGTGCAGCCCGGGGCCCTGTGTTCACTCCCATCCCCCAGACCCTGGTGGGGGGGCAGCCGGGTCCACAGAGGGGGCTACTGACCCTACAGGCCACAGCTAAGGCCTCAAAGACCTGATGGTCCTTCCTAGGGTGGTCCCGAGGCCCAGAACTAGGGAGAATGATTGAAGTTGGTGATAATAGCAATGATAGAGCCTCGTAGTGTATTCCAGAGACTTTCCTGTACTGTCTCATTTTACCCTCCCATCACCTCATGAGGAAGTCACCATGCTGCCACTGCAGTTCCCCAAGGACCTGTGGGGTCTGCCTCCATCTCACTCCTACCACCCATAACCTCATACACTCTCTTCCAGCCACACTGGCCTCCTTGCTGTTCTGTCAACCCATCAAACGCATGCCAACCTCAGGACCTTTGCACCTGCTGTTCCCTCTGCCAATTATTTCTATAATCAGCACCCAGCTCAGATGTCACCTCCTTAAATGTCTTCTCTGACACCCCACCTAAGGCAGCTCCCTGCCCTTTCTCCCATCATATTAGCTCACTGTACTGTTTTTATTGCCCCGATCCATTTGTTATCTTGTATATTCATTATTTCCTTACTCTGTATCTCCCATGCCCGGAATGACAGCAGTGTCCGGGCAAGGGACTTTTCTGCTCTATCCTCTTCTGCACCCTCGGTGCCTGGCAAGAAGAAGCCCTCCCAATATTTGTTGAATGAATAAGTGTCAAACAGACAGACAGACGTGTCCTTTCTCTGGGCCTCACTCACAACTAGACGGGCCAACAAGGCTACCAATCAGGAAGGGTCTCATTTCATCCAGGGGGTGGGGTTTCTGTGGCCCTCAGATCACTGCCTCTCTCTGAGGACAGGCCTGAGGTTCCTGGAACCCCCTGCCCACTTGGGCCCGGGGAAGTCAGCTCAGCTCCCCACTCCACCCCGTGCTTCTTGACAAGCCCATGTGGACCCCGAGCTGGTTTGTAAAACAGAAAAGGGGGCTCAGGCCAGATGTGGGGGGATGTCTGGGGCCCTTGCAGCCAGAGGTAGAACTGGAAACTCACTCCCAGCCAGGCTGCGCATGAGACCAGAGCATGAGTGAGAGAGGCTTGGGATCAAGCTGATGAAGCCAGGGCAGGAGCAGCTGGGCTGGGTCTGTTCATTCATTCATTCTTCACCAGGCATCCCCTCCTCTGTGCCCAGCACAGGGCCTGGCACAGCACATCCGTGTGTCTACTTATCCATCCATTCACAGAATGCTTGCGATGGGTCAGGCACTGCGGACTTCTAAAGTGATGATGTCACATGTGTCTTCCTGCCCCAGGGCTTTTGCTCGTGTTGTTTCTTTCACCTGGAACTATTCACCCTGCCAGGTTCTGGGCATAGCAGGGCCTCCACACACTTGGGAGTCCCGTCCTCAGAGAGGCCCTCTCTGCCCAGTGCTGTTACCCTTCCATCCTGTTCATGTACTTGGGTATGTGCTTAATGCTTTGAAAATGACATTGTCTTTTGTCCATTTCCTCCATTCAAACATGAGCTCTATGAAGGCAAGGGGTTTTGTTCCCTACAGTGTCCCACCATAGTGGTCAACATATAGAAAGCACTTAGTAAATGCTTGCTGGATGAATGAATGAACAAACCAGTGAATAAAAGCTTTTCTGGGAGGGAGCCTGGGTGGTTCAGCGGTTTAACACCTGCCTTTGGCCCAGGACCTGGTCCTGGAGACCAGGGAGACCAGGGATCGAGTCCCACGTCGGGCTCCCTGCATGGAGCCTGCTTCTCCCTCTGCCCGGGTCTCTGCCTCTCTCTCTGTGTGTCTCTCATGAATAAATAAAATCTTAAAAAAAAAAAAAAAAAAAAGCTTTCCTGGGAAAGTTCAGGGATGGGGGTTGGCTCCCAACCCAGAGGACAGGGGTGACCTACAAACTGAGGCCTGGAGGGAACCTGAGGGGGCAGGTGCAGAAACAGAGGGATATGGGTTTATCTCAAAATGTCTTCCTCCAAGGCAGCATTAAAAGGTAGGTCAGAGGTGGCAACTGGTGGTTAAAAGTTAAAAAAAAAAAAAAAAAAAGCCTTTAATCCATTTCCACCATAAAAATTGAGATATTTTACTAAATCCTGATGTCTGACTTCTCTCTTGAAAAATCCAGAGATGTGGCCGTCCTGAGCCCCTGTTCCAGGGGCAAATAGGCCAGGTTTCCAGTCCACAGAGGCCCGGGTCAGGTCTGTGGCTGGTGTCTGTGACACCTGGGGCGTTTGGGTTTGTGACCCCTGCAGCCAGACGCTGCTGGAGTGTAGCTGGGGTGCAGTCGGGGTAGAGCTCGTCCAGGTGTGGGGGAGGAGGTGGCTCTCCCTGCAGGGCCCCCTTTGCCAAGTGCACGCGCAGCCACCTGAGAGCCTCATCCGAGCCGGCCCTGGGGAAGCGAGGCGTGCCCGGCAGCGGACCGCAGCGCGCGGGCGCCCCCTGCTGGCCTGTAGCGGCAGCGCGCGGGGCCGGGCCTGGAACCGGGCACCTGGGAAACTTGTGTTCTGCTCAGTGTTCAGCAGGTAACTAACGTTTCCTGAGGGTTTGCTATGTGCCGAGGGCTGTGAGAATCCCACGACACGTAAAACCTCTGGAAATCCTTAGAACAACCCTGTGGAGTGGACACAGAGAGAGGCTAAGGAGCCGGCCCCAGGGCCGCACAGCAGGTAGACGAATGAGCTGGGGGGTGGGTGAGGGTCGGCCCACCTGAGCCAGGTAGAGGACGTGGAGATCTCCCCTCCACTCACGCACTCGTGTGCGCGTCCTTCCATCTACTCACCATTTACAAGCTTCACCTGTAACTGCCAAAGTTAGTGGATCCCTCGGCCCACTCACGCACCCAGCCTGCTGCCCAAATGTCACTTAGTGTTCATGGCAGAGGCAGACGGAGGCCTCACAGGCCATCAAGAACCCCCCCACCCCCCGGGCCCATCAATGTCCACGGCCGGGAGGGGAAGGCCCAGGAATAAATCAGATGAGGCGCTCACCTGCATGAGATCCACTCTAGTGAGAGAAAGGGGAATAACTAAACTAATAAATCCAATTGTTAGGTATTAGTACAAAACACAGGTGACAGGGACAGAGAAGGCCCGGGGACTGGGAAGGTCTCTCTCAAGAGGACACACAAGAGCGGCTGTCCTGGTGCCGGGGAGCCAGCCACACAGAGAAGGGAGTGAAGCGCACTCTTGGCTGTGCCTGTGTGGAGATGGGGACAAGGCCGAGAGCCCAGGGAGCCGGCGGAGGTCGTGGTGGATTGAGAACTGGCTTCTGGAAGCACGAAGTTTCTTAGTGCACCCACTCGTTGGCATGAGATCTGTGCTTTCCCAAGCACTGCCAGGGGGCAGGACACATCAGAACACACACCCACGCCAGGCAGCAAGCTGTGGGTGGTGTCAGGAAGCCACTCTGCTGGCCACATGCCTGTCTTCATCCCAGTACGTTTACAGGCCCAGGAGGTGGAAGGGGAAGGGACTGAAAGTGTCCCCAGCTGACCACGAGGGAAGGGCCCCTGATGGCTGGTGAAGGTGGCCACCCATCACCGACGCAGCCGAGTATACCAGACCCGTTCGTGTATGCTTCGGGTGACCGTCCCAGGCGGTGAGGACCAGGCAGGCTTACAGATCAGCAGGAAAAGGTAACAGGCCGTGGTCGAGAGGGAAAACCAGGACTTCTCCGCTTGAGGAGACGCAGCCTCACACGTAAGAACAGGCACGGGAAACTGTGGGACAGCCGTTCAGCTCAAAGGTGGGCAGGCAAGGAAGTCCCATCAGAGAGACCGGCGGGGGGACCTGCCCTACTGTCGACGGAAGGGGAGGCGGGGGCGCCTGGGTGGCTCGGGGGCTGATCGTCTGCCTTCAGCTCCCATTATGATCTCAGGGTCCTGGGATCGGATCCCACATCTGGCTCCCTGCTCAGTGGGGAGCCTGCTTCTCCCTCTCTCTCTCCCTCTGCCCCTCCCCACAGCTTGTGTTCAAATAAATACATAAATTGTTAGGTAAATAACTATCTTAAAATAAAGGTGGGGGAGAGTTGGTACTTCTTTGCAAGGCAGCTTGAAAATGACATGAAGTGCCCATGACCTTGGACGGAGGAGCCCACTCCCAGGACTTGACGCCACAGATGTGCGCCTGCACACGCGTACGAGCGTGCACACACAAATGTGCGTGTGCCTTGAGGCCGGTGAGTGCTGCCAACCACGAGACCACCTCAGCGTCCCGTCAGGGCCGGGTCACCGGGTGGGGGTGCACTGGGTCCTGGGTGCCCAGCAGCTGTTCAGACTATGCGCCTGTTCCCTCCGTGCTGCTCCCCAGGGATCCTGACAGGTCCTGTTGGGGAGAAAACATCCAGGGGGAGAGCAAAGTGGAGGCCACATTCCCAGTGGGAAGGAGAGGCGGGGAGGGGGCCAGCACTGGTTTGCACGTGCGCACGGGACCTCACAGGAGCCCGCTGCACGGGTGCTTGTCTGGACAGGATGGGGTGAGAAGCCGGAGAGGACTGCACCTTCCATCCCTTCGCTTTCTACTGTTTGAAGTCCTTTCTAAGCCCACGTATTCTCTCTTTAGTAAATTTAGAAATGGGAGTCAGGTTTGCCCATCACAGGCTTGCAGACTAGGGTTTTTAGCAGGGGATGTGAGGCGGTGTCCGTCCTTTGTCACAAGTGTGGCCACCTCCTCTGTCCTTATCATGACGGTACACCCTGCTTCTCACCAACTGGACATTTCCACATCTTAACATTTCTGGATTGGGGGGTTCCTTATAGTCAGTATATAGTCAGTTCCTTATAGTCAGACACAAGTAGTGTCTTGCACTTGTGACTGAGAGCATGTTTTCTTGGTGGCACTAAAATAATGGGGCATGTCAGTGGACTGCATCTGCTCAGTGAAACATGGGTCTGTCTCCTGTGGATCCTGCAGCAATTCTGGTTTCTTAGAACCTTCTACCTATGCCCCTGCTCGGAGGACCCACCACATGTCCTTGGGCAGAGCTCCCAGGGTCAAAGGCCACCATGGTAATGATCCTGAGGGCCAAGGTGCCACCGGTGACAGAGCCTTATGCACACGGAACTCTCCCATGGCCTGCAAGTCGTAGGGGTACTTTGTTTATACATAGAATGAGAAGCTGGTCCGTCGACACTAGTGTTAGATTTCACATTACATATCTGCAGTTTCTCCTGTGAACCAAAGATGTGGCATTCATTGAACTCACATCCCCAACACTGAGTAGCACCTCCACGCCCCTGTCCCCACCCACCTGCACCGCATCAGGCTCACACCTGAACGCCAATGCGCAGCCTGTGCCTTCTTGTTCATGGTAAGAAGTCGTCTGGCAGCAGCAATGAGGTTGGCTCTAGCACTAACACCTCTTCCAAGGTCACCTCTAGGCAATGTGAGGCAGCCTGGACTAAAAGCAAAAGCAGGTAACCTCATGTCATCCCAAGAATGCCTTCAAGGTGAGTCCAGTTATTGTGCACACAGCTCAGAACTATCTGTACAGCCCCCAGCCCAGATGATGACTCACAAGCTGGAAAAATGACCTGCTTTCACAAGCTGCCCTTCCTTAGAATTTCCTCCTCTGTTGAGTAAGGAATGGGAAATCCCTAACGCTAGGCCCCAGTCTTTTATGGGGTTGACGATGGAGTAATATGAAGCAGGCACAAGTAAGTAAGGAAGGGGAATGTGGCTGAGTATCCACTAGCTCCCTGGAGGCAAGGAGGGAATTCAAAAGGGCAAGAGGCTGAGCAGGGGGCCCTGATGGCCAGGGTGGACAGGGGAGGGACCTGCGGAGTCTGTGCCATTTATTGGACACCATCCATGCTGCCCTATCACAACTAAAGGCACTAGTACCGCAGGGTGACCCCACCCAAGGGCTCCAGGAACTGTCTCGGCAGGGCTGAGACACAGCTCAAGACCCTGCTCTCGTCCCAAGATTATGGTCAAAAGTCATGGGGTAGTGGAGACCCACCACTGGTTTGCTGTTGGTAAGTATCTGAGGGTGCATGTCCTCTTCCACCTGGTCAGATCATTGGAGACCTCCGTGCACCCCCACACCCTGCAGTTCTACACAATGAAAAGTAACAGGAGTGTCTTCTCTCAAGAGCAAAGACCTGACTGGAGCTGAGGATGTGGAGGTGTGAGCAGAGGCACCTGGTGAAGCAGCGCACTCAGCCCCCCTACACAAGCGTTTCTTCTCTGCCCTAAATTTAGGCCCAAACTGCAGACCACCTGTAAACCCATCAGCAACAATGAGAAGCAAATCACATGACTGTGGGACATAACCACAGATGAGGCTCAGCTATCACAGAAAGTTCCAGCTCAATTTCCCCCAACTCTGAGGTCAGTTCTGTCGTACATGAAGAAGGAAAGGTGCCCACTCTAGGATTCCAGATGGCTCTTCTCTCTGGAGGTCACAAAGCATGTGAGAGCTGCTACCTTTAGAGTTAGCTCTGCATTTGCCTTGGAGTTTTCCAGCAGCATTTTGAAATAATTTTAGAATCTCCCTTCCCCCCCCAAAAAAAAATCTCCTGTCCTTGTCCTCCCTTGGTGAAGCTAAGTACTACAGGTGAAGAACCCACAGCTGAAAGGCAGTAATTCACTCTGGAGGACTCCTAGGGACCATCTGGAAGAAATCGGGCAGTGCTTTCTGAAGGGTGACCCAGTAAGAACAATTTGGCGCTACCCAGGCACCAGGTTCTGATATCTGACCTGGCCCCCAACAGCCACAGAAGAATGGCCTGGCTCCTGCCACAGGACACCAAGGTCACGCCTGCTGGTGGCTGGGACCACAGCAGGAAGTTCAAATCCTGGATAAAAACAGCCACAGACACGTTTCTACTCCCTACAGTGTAGGGAGTAGACAAACTGTCAACTGTCAGGCAAAACTCTGGTCTCAAATGCCAGAAATTCATGTTAAAGCCTTATTTTTCCCTTCCCAACAGACTACTAAATCCAGCTGGTAACTAGGTGCTAGAGGGGGCTTAATAGCTAGAGTCCCACAAAGCTACTTAAAGGAAAGATCACCCGCCACCACCACCCCAACCTTCTCACTATAATCTTGTAAGACAGGGGTTGGCAAACTGTGGCCCATGGACTAAATCTGGCCCATTGCCTTTCTGTACAGTCCCTTGATGAAGAACTATTTTTGCAGATGAACATTTACAACAGACTTGATAAATCAGGAATACTAGCTTTAAATTCCAGGAAGCAAAATGTTACTCTCCAAAAAAAGAATTCAATTTTTCTCATTAGACCTATAACATTAGAAAAGAACTGCACTCAGTTGCTAGATTTTGAATTTCATCAATAACCAATTTTGTGGAAATCCATTTTCTCTCACCATATAAATATTTACACAGTACCTTCAATTTTGTCTCTTGGCCCACAAAGCTTAAGTATTTACTGACGTAGGCCCTTGGCAGAAGGAGGTTTGCCGACCCCTGATTTAAGGACATCAATTTGAATCCCAAAGCATCTTAAGATGTCAAATTCCATTCCTAAATTATATGCCAAGCGGAAGAAGGGCACAGCTTCTTAAATATTAACGCACACTTTCTTTTTTATTATATTAAAATCAGGCAATGGTCTGACAATAAAAAGGCTGCTTATGGAATACTGTTATGTTCAACTTTACTTACAGGATGTTAAATCCTTAGAACTAAGGTATCCCCCAGAAAAAGATTAATGGAAACATCGATTGCTTTTCAGACTTGATAGTTGCTGCTTCAAAAGGTGGTTTTATACAAACACTAAATTAAAAAAAAAAATCTTTAGAACACAATGAATCGCTTTTATTTCGGTATGCATCCACATCTCAGCATTTAGTGGTCCTGAACAGAAAAGTGGAAAAACGCAGCAATTTGCCAGGAAGTCAAGCCCGCCAATTTCGGGGATCTGCTGTGCACACTGAGTTCTTTCTCGATCCCTGCTGAGGACCATGAGACGCAGCAGCACCAAAACCAAAGTATGCACCGAATCCAAGGTTCTTTTCGTTCCAGTTGTCAGATTCCAAACTAGACCCAAATGGATTGTAAGATGACCACATGAGAACCCTGTTTAAAACTTCTTCAATTGTTAAAAGCAAAAGCAATTATAGGAAAAGAAAACAATTCATTCAGAGGGATCGTGTGTGCTTACAAGTGTCTTCTGTGGCCTTTCTCCAAGTTTTACCACCAAGCACTTTGAGAGCTGGCAGGTCTGAATACCCCTGGTGACTGTTCTTTTCACTTTATCAAAACCTGAGCTAAAAAACGGCATCAGCTGATGATGACAGCAGAGGGTGGCAGGGCTGAGGACCCAATATTCATTCCCAGGCTGGTGGAGAGTGAGTAAATGTGGTTCCAAACTAAACGAGGGAAGTCAGAGACTCTTTCCAACCTTACCTGATGGCTTCTGGCCAAAGCAAGGAAGTATTGGGTTGTGATGGTGCAAAAAGGGACTTGAGGAGGAAGGAAAAAGCAGCACCCCTCGATTAAGGTGGGGGAGAAGATATGGGGAAAGCCCTGAATTCCTCACCAAAGGCCAATTTCAGAGGGGAGCAGAGGGGGTTACAATCTATGCTTCGGCCGAGGGTGGTCATGGGAAGAGAAAGGATGATGGCTTGGAGGGGGGAGGGCATCATTTAAGACTTAAAAAAGGAAACCAGGGGTGCAGCTGGAGCACCCCTGCACACCCAGCAGTAGTCCCACAGGCTGCGACCTGAAACCTTCACGCCTATTCTAGCAAGCCACCCCAAGCTGGAGGGCTGTTGCAGGGACAGAGGGGTGGGTGGAGGTAGGGAGGGAGGGAGGGAGGGAGGGAGGGAGCCAGCAGGAGGAGAAGGGGAGAAGGCAGAGACCCCAGGCCATGTAATCAGCAGCAAGGTGATTGTGTGATGTGTCTTTTCACAGTTGAGTTAGATGTGCCCCACCGGTTATGATGGGAATCAATTTAAATATACTTTCTTGATCCCAGAAGTTCAACTATGTGGACAGTGGTTACACTTGACAGGATGATTTGTTATAGCACAACTTATATATTTCAAATGGACAAAAAATTAGTATCGTTTACAGTATCTTAAGATAAATTGCCTTTGAATGGGAGCTTCCTTTCCAGTACTTTTGAGGTCTACAAGACGTATCTAGAAAATGTACTACTGTGGAAAATGACTGCTTAAATCGAATGGGGGGGGAGAGGGGGCCTGTGGTTTCTCTTTTTGATTAATTGCTGTAACACTGTCCTTCGGGTGGCTGAGGGAGTTTCATGTTTTCTTTAGACATCATTAGGCGCCGGAGCTCTTGCAGGACAACTTTGATGCTATATGAATTCTGCCATTTTGCTAGCACGGATATGGCTCTTGGGTCCACCTACAGAAAGGCAAACAAAAAAACTGTCAGGCTCTCCAACAAATGAATCACTATATGCTGGAGTAAAACTGCAGATAGGAGTAAAGTGCATTTCTCAAGTGGAACATGCCCATCACACCACCATATCTGACATGTAGAATTACCTGCATGACTCCCTCCCTCTGGGCAGTCTGTTTTTTCCTGTTTGTGTCCGAACCCTCACTGTTTAGGAGAAGGAAACTATGGATATGTAAAGCTACCTTCAGAGAAATGGCCCTGACACTTAGCAAGACTCCACCCAGCTGGCTCTAGAACAGTGACCTGCTCTCCTGGATGCACTGGCTGCTGCCTCTGCTCAAGGCTGTCCTTTCTTGGCTCTACACCCAGGTGGTAGATGATAACAATGTTCAGTGCAGTAAGGAGCAAAGGCAACTGGTGGCCCAAATCCACACTCTGGTGACAAGGCCCTGCCTCTGAGTCACATTCTCTCATGTTAGTACCGTAATTCCCAAAAGAAATTTCCCAAAGTGTGAGTTGAGTTTTGGGTTCAGGACTTTGGTGGAGCTCAGATACAACATTAAACACTGAACACACAGCAACAAGCCCATATCTTTTCGCTTTTCTTTCAAGTCTTCTGAGTGTCTCAAAACAAAGGCTTAACTCACATAATGCTAACACGTAAAACCCTTCAACACTTGCTGATCTCCCCTTTGAGCAGGTCTCAAAGGCTCAAAGCCTTTGGCAAGAAACATGGGGCATTTATTAATGTCACTTTGATTCTGTAGTATTTACTGTTGCCATTACTGCCTTCTATGACAAGAGAGGCTGGTTTTCCATTTATGGTAGTAAAAATGAATGTGAAAAAGCAAGCCATTAAAGGGGAAAAAAATAGCATGTCCTGTAAATAAGGCTCAGGAAGTACAATTATGACCCCGGATAGGACTTTGCAGCTCCAAGCCTCAGGCTCCTCATCTTTACCTCATGAGGGTGTATCATGAAGACAGAATGAGCTCCTATCTCAAAGCAAGCAGCACAGTGTTGGCCCAGAGTAAGTGTCACACGAATGATGATTTAAACACAGCTGAGGAATAGGCCCTTACACCAAGTCTGCATATGTTCATACTGCAATATATTTCATCATCAAATCACCAAGATCATCAAGATTATCAAATCACCAATATAGAATTAGGGCCACAGTGCTCCTGGTGTTTGAGTACAAAAAGCATCTCTCAACCCAAAGGAACAATATGGGCAGGAAAAACAACTTACCACTCCATTAGAACTATTAACTCCATTCATATTAATTTTTGTTACAAATCTTACAAAGGGGGGTGCTTCTGGGTATTTAGGTCCACATTCTATTTTAAGGCTGTATATTCGGTTTTCATAAATTGTCTGGAAAAAAAAGGTACAGAGATGTCAGGCAATTACACACCATGAACTCAAAAAGGCAGATCTTTTGAAACCCCATTTATTCCTGCCTGCAGAACTGGTGTATCTACTTCCTATATTTATACATAGTCTACTTGTTATTTGTTAAATTAGTAGTAACTTGTCCCCACACTAGTGTATATCAATTCTGGTCTTGGGGGAATAAAAAGGCAGAAAATTTAAAATAGTATCACTGAAGTTTCAAGTTAGTGTTATTTAAATCCAATCAGATGGACTTGTTTTTATATTAATTTCTCTACTTTGCAGACCTGTCCTGTGCTCTGGGCAATGGTGTGTAATAGGCATTCTTTACTCTGGAAAGCCACATTAAAGGTCTACTCACAGCAGGGTCATCAGCCAATGCAGTAAATACCACCATGTGCAAAGCACTGAAAAGGTGCTTTGAGAACTTTGAGAACTTCAAAATTAAACAAAAGTTAGTGGGTGTGGGTGCGGATACAAGAACTGTTTTCCCATTTCCTCATCACTTTGGGGTGGTGGGCAACATCATCTCTCCCTGCAAACTTTTCATCAATCTGAGAGACTACAGGTATTTAGTGGGTGAGGTGGGGAGCCGAGGATGCCAGGCCTACAGGGAGAAAAGACTGTCCTTCAAACACCAACCGTGGCTCTGTAGAAAAACACAGTCATGCCAGTCGCCCATGGCAATGAACTTTTCACTGTAACTTCCACTTGACGAGCAGCAAAATGTGCTGTCTTAGCTTCCATCTGCCTAGAGGGCCCTGCCCCAACCTGAACTATCTACCATCTACCATACACCCATTAAGACCCAATTCAAAAAAAAAAGAAGACCCAGTTCAAACATCATCTGCTCAAATGTCACCTGGCTCAGTCATCATACGGGTTAAGTTAGTCCACAGCTTTCTGTCTTATATGAAGTGGTGATGTCCTCATTTAAACATCTAAAGGCCACCCTTAAGGGGGACATCTCCTCATTAGACTGGTCCCCTTGAAGGCAGAGGCCACCCACCCTCCAATGGGACCCCTTCTCAGACACCAGTGCTCCTGCCTTCCTCAGGAATTCCTGCCCAAATAATGACTCCTGTGTAAACAGCGACATCTAGCTGTCTGGGGGGGGGGGGGGGGGGACGACGGGGGGGGGGGACTAAATTCCAGAAGATCCTTGAAAAGATTATGTCTAAATAATGGTCTATCCCTAAGAAAAAAACTGGAACATATTTTAAGATTCAGAAGACATTCATAATGTACCCATAAAGACCTTTCACATCTACTTAACAGGGACTCCAAACTGTGACAAACTTAAACTCAATTCTGTATTTCCACCCACCCTCAACCTGCTCTTCCTCTCTTCTTCCCTTATAAATGGCACCACCATCTAGCAGTTGGTTAAAACAAAACCTGGCAGCCAGCCACAATTCCCTTTTCTCTTACCCACTATCTTCCAATCAAAAGGAGATCTCAGCTTCCATCTCCAAGAGTAATCCCACACCCACCCACTTCCCTTTACCAGGCCCCTTGTCTCAATCACCCCAGGCCTCTGTTTTCTCTTGCTCCTCCTACAATCTGTTCTCCACACAGCAGCCTGACTGATCTTTCAAAATCAAGAACCAGCCCTGACCCTCTAATGGCTATGAGTGACCCAAAAAGGAAGACCATATTCCCAGATGGGACCCTGTGTACCCCTGCCCTCCTCTCTTTTTATTCTTCTTCCTCTCCATCTAGCCCCAAACTATGACTCCCTTGGGGTCCTGGCACCACTTGCTGTTCTGTGTCCATCCTGTAGCTCTTTGGCTCAAGGGTACCATCCTTGCAGAAGTCCTCCTGACTCCCCATCTCATGCCAGACTGGATAAACTATGAAGGAGGGCAGGGGCCTCCACAGAACTGGTACTCAAGTGTTTCTTGACTTGAATATTGCTCTTTACAAGTTTATAAAATGAAGAGCTTGTTGCAACTAAGGTGCTCCCTTGGAAGACAAAAATTAACTCAGTCAATACAACAAAAGGGAAGCAAACAGAGGTTTGTGGAAAATATGATAAAAGGTCTATCCTCAGGGGCTAGCACCATCTCCATTGGCAACTATGCACTGAACAGTACCTGCTGACTGCATGGATCCCAAGTTCATCTCTGGACGTCTGGCCTGCTCATCCTCAATGGTTTTGTCACACAATTCAGACAGAATTCCTTACATAAAGTAGTCCCTGGAGGCATGCGCTTGTGGTAAATATCGAAATAAGTTAAAAAAATATTTGATATCATATTTTGGAGGTTCTGATGCACCAATTTATTCACCTGCTAGTATGTTTTGTGGCTTATCAGTCTTGACAAGATTTCACTAATCGTTCTACCTATTAACAACAGCATCAAATGGTTAAGAAGGTGAGCAGCCTGGTAACAGGATTCTGTTTATTACATGTGTTAAATCTTATTACTCTTGACACTATGAAGTCTAATCTAAAAATGTGCATTCTATGATTACTTTCTTAGAAAGCAAAAAGAAATACTAAATTTCTGACCATAGATGTTCAACTTGCAACTTTCCTAGAACACACTAATAAATGCCTCAAGTCAAGTGAACATCGAGACACCTGAAGGATCATTAAAAAGTACAAAGAAAGACTTTTGTAGAAAACAGGGTTATGTTTTTTTTTCTGTTTTGTTTACTAGTGCTCCAGAGACCTGCTGAAAAGGTTCCATTGATGAAAGGAATTATGCCTGAAGGAGAACTGCTAGAACATTCTATGAGGAAACACTGGTTAAGATTCATTATTTGATCATGAAACACTTTCCACTTTGTGGATGTGACCTGAGCTTCATGGGGCAATATGGTAGTGCCTATCAAAATGTGAAACAGGCATGCTCAAACCAGCAAGACTATTTTTAGGAATTTCCTACAGGCAGACTTGTATTTGTGCACAAAAATGTGAAGTATTAAAAAAAAAAAAAGTGGAGCACTGTCTGCAATAGCAAAAATAACTACAAACAATCTAAATGTCCACCTGCAAAGGAATGATTGAACAAATAGGGCATATTCCAAAAATCAGATACTTTGTAGCCTTTTCAAAGGCTGAGGCCCAGACAAGCACATGGAAAGACCACATGGAAAGACTGCTAAGAGGTAGGTTTCCATACAGCCCAGTTGCTGAATATATAGCCTGTAGAAGCAGACAAACACCTCCCTCTAGCTGAGACTACACTAATGTACACATGGGTTGTTTCATCCACTAGACACCACAGGCCCTGGGCCTAAAATACATATATGAGAGAATCCCAGCTTAATCATGATGAAAAACAGCAGATAAATTCCAACATGGACATTCTACATAACACCTGACCAGTACACCTCAAAACTGTCAAGAGCCAACAAAACATAATGTAGTATCTTGGATAGGAGTCTGGAACAGAAAATAGACACAAGGTAAAAACTAAGAACATCTGAATAAGACATGGACTTTAGTTAATAGCAATGCATCAATATGGGGCCACTGGTGGTGACAAATGTACTATTCCAATATTAGATGCTAATGACATGGGAAGCAGGGTTCCCCCTGCTTCCAGGTACACCTGGAACTTTCCATACTATCTTCACACCTTTTCTGTAAGTCTAAAAGTATTGTGAAATAAGTTTATCTTGAAAATGCAGGAGATATGAACAAAAGGAAAGGCACTGGTTGCAAAACAAGCAAATCACAAAATCTCAATATATAAAAAGGTCAATCAGGTCAAGCCAGATGACTGGTACTCAACTGAAATCTTACACAGGCACCTGCAAGTTATATGTGATGTACAATGTGGGCAATGTGCTGTGTGAGAATGAGGGGTGGGCCCTTCAAAAAGTGAGAAGGTCTATATGGCTCTGGAGGAGGACAGGGAGGAAACCACATAGGAAGAGGTGTGTAAGGAGATGTACTGAACACTGCTTACAGTGAATTTGGAGAGCGGGGATATGGCAGTTAGGATAAGCCAGAAAATGAGATGCAGCACTAAGAATTTTAAGAGAATTTAGCGCAGGGAAATTGTTATTAAACAGGTGTCACTGGACTGAAAACATAAAAGGGGAAGCTGAGCTAACCAGAGGTAACCTGCAGAAAGCAGGTGGTACCCCTTGAGGCTGGGAGAATAAAGGGAATAAGCCGCGGTTTTTCAGACCTAGAGGCTCCGGGACAGAGGTCTCTAGAGCTGAATTCGACCTCTGAGGAGGAGGTGCAGCCAGCCGGCTCTGGGAGGAGCCCCAGTAGCTGGTGCCCAGATGAAGGGCCATTACCAGAGTGGTGCATACAGAACAGGTAAACAAGGAAAAAGTCCTTTCTCCTTGCCTTTCAGGCACTGTCCTGCGTCCCCAACTGGAGGAAGCTAATAGGGTGCCAGCTGGCAAAGGAAAAATGTAGTCTGCAGAGTCCCAGCCCCAGTATCCAAAAGTGGAGCTGAGAAAGATGGGCTAGCTTGAGTTGGCACCTGCCAACATCCCTCCAGACACTGACAAGACAAAATTTTCCTCTGTACTGCGCCTCTACCTCTTTCCACAAGTCAGAATATCCTGCTGAGTGAGCTACTGGACCTATCTTCAGGCAACATTAACCATTCATTTCTCCAAGTCAATGCTAGTGCCACTTAGAATATTCTAGAACCTAAAAACTAAATTGTCCAATTAACCACACAATCCTAATCTAAATTACAAAGGAGAAGGCACGTACTTATCCTTTTGCCTTCTGTTCCTGTCGTGTCAGCCCGCATGTGCCCCCCATCCAGGCTGGGAGAGCTGCTCTAGTTTCCAATGTCTTTGGGTGTCCCCGATATTGTTGCTGCCTCCTGGGACCTCTCCTCTGGGTGCTCGGTTCTGCCTCCCACGTCCTCCAAGCCCCAGGGCAGAGTTACTGTTTGCTCCACTGTTATCTCTGTAGCCCCACAGTGTATCTTCTCTGCCTTTTCAGTCCAACACTAATTTGATCAACTCCTTGTATTAAATTCTCTCTGTTGAAATACCTGGCATGGTTTCTCTTTCCCTGACTGACTCAAAGAGTTAAGCAGAACAAAGTGAACTTCTTATTTGACATACTCTGTATTGTCTGAGAATATTTAGGAGGATATATTCATGGATCACACATGCTACATAAAGCTTTTTTAAAAAAAAGACAAACCAATATGCACCGATATGGAAAGACATCCACCATCTGTTAAGTGAAAAAATGAAGTTTCAAACCATTGTGTATATATAGCAAGGTCTCATTTTTATTAAAAAGGATATGTACTTATGTGTGTGTACCCAAAGCAAAAGTCAGTAGAAACACTCATTCTGTGGGCAACATGATGAAAAGGGGGAAGGATTACTTTCCTTTTACCTCACACATTCCTGTAATTATGTTTTGTTCTCAAGCACGCACACAGTATTTTTAGATAAGTACGTGTATAAACACACACCCAGGCTCCAGCCCGCACATAAAAACATTATCTTGGACAACTCAAGACATAAACAGTGTTTCTCAACCAAGGCAATGTCTGCCCACCCCCATCCCCCACCCCCACAGGGAGTGGGATTTAGGCAACATCTGGAGACCTTAATGGTTGTCACAACTTGGGGAGGGAGGTGCTACTAGCATCTAGTGAGCAGAGACCCGGGGTACTGCTAATCCTACAACGCACAGGACAGCCTCACAACAAAGAATGATCCAGCTCAAGATGTCAATAGCACTGAAGCTGAGAAACTGCTCTGTAACCTAGCTATTCTTAGCACCTCTGTGGTTAGAGGTGAAATAATCCACATCTAATGCTGTGGACAGTTGGGCATTTGCCAGAATTCTGCAAAGGGCACTCGCATGAGAAATTCTGCTTTTAGGTTTGGAGAAGTTGCTTTCTTAAAAAAATAAAAAATTCAAATAGCTAACACACATAATTAAAGCAACTCAGAGTACAAAAAAGTCTATGATAAAAAATAAGTCTCCTTTCTACCCTGATCCTAGCCAGCTAGATCCCTTTTGAAGAAGGCAACCACTGTCAACAACTTCTTTCATGTTCCCCCAAAAGTACTATAAACACACAGAGGCACAGGTATATGTACGACTTTTTCCTCTTCCCCACCTCACCACCCCAGTAGCAGCATATTCTATACGGCTTTGTACCTTTTTTCACTTAAATATCATGGAAATAATTCCATTTCAGCACACAAAAATCATGTCTCGTCCTTTTCAATAGCTAAACAGTACCTACTACATGGTCTACTGAAAGACACCGAGGTGGCTTCCAATATTTCACTACAATTGAAAATGCTGCATTCCATAATTTTGTATATGTAGGCCTTTGGGCAACAAATTAAAAAAAACTAACTAAATTCCTAGAATTGCTGGATCACTTTTGATGGAGGATCTTCTTTTGAGTTATATAGTCACAAAAATATAATAGGGAAATAAGTTACTCAAGTGCTCTATTTGGATGCTTTAATGATTATGTTGATAGTCCAGAGGCCTAGCATATACCTTGTATGCTAGTAGGCTGGTCACAGGAAGCACCTAGGGCAGACAGTTCCTTTTACAACTCTGCTTTTAATCTTGGGGAGCCTGGGCAAGTATAAATATAGGGGTAAAAAAACAATCACTGACAACATTGGTGAGGGTAAAGAGAAAATGAAACCCTCAGGAGCTGCTGGTGGGAATGCAAAACGGCTTCCACTTTGTAAAGCAGTCTGGTGGTTATGTAAAATGTTAAACATAAAGTTACCATATGATCCAAATGATTCCACTCCTAGGTATACACCTAAGAGAAAATGAAGACACATGTCCACAAAAAACCTGCACACAGATATTCACTGCAGCATTATTCCTAATAGGCAAAAAAAAAAAAAAAAAAAAAAGGAAAAAAATCCAAATGTCTATCAAACAGTTAAAGGATAAAGAAAATACGGTCTATCCACATAAGAGACTATTATTCAGCTATCAAAAGGAATAAACTACTCAATTACTGTTAAGTGCTAGAACATGTATGAACCTTGAGAACATCATGCTAGTAAAAGCTACCACAAAAGACCCCATGTTGTGTGATTCCATTTATATGAAATGCACAGAGGAGACGAATCCACAGGGGCAGAGTAAATGAGTGATTATCTTAGTGAGGGAGAGGGGTGGGGAACAGGTTGGGAGCAACTGCTAACGGGGAAAGAGGTCTTTCTCTGGTATAATGAAAACGTTCTGAAATTAGTGACAGCTGCAGAATTCTGAATATAATAAAAATCATGGAGCGGTATACTTTCCAGGTGTATTCTACAGTAAGCAAATTCTATGATATGTGAATTACATCTTGATAAGACTGTCATGTGTATATGAAGAGATTGTGTGGAAAGCATCCTGCCTACTGTAGCCACTCACTAAGCAAGCCCCCTGTGGAAAGAGTTAAACTGAAACGCAGGGTAACCTAAGGTGTTGTAGGTAGAACAGAATATTTTCAATGGAATTTGGTGGCTCATTTGTTTAAGTGTATAATTCAGTGGTATTTAGTGTATTCGCAATGTTGTACACTGGTCCATTCTTAATTTGTTAGAACCTGAAAATCAGTCCGCTAATGAACAAATCTATTGAACAACTGCCCCATTCCGAGTCATTTCCAGGTGCTCTGGAGAGCAAGGAGGAGGGAAGAATAGTTTTCACCCTCAAGAAACCTAACCATTCTTAGGAAAAGAAGAAATGCAGTGAAGGAAGCCATCACCATACAGTGGGCTTTCAGAAACAGCAAGAAATGATCTCCATGAAGAAACGAGTTTTCTATATCAGGTTTTCTTCAGTATTTAATAGATTTATAAATCCTAGTTTTCAGAGATTTTTTAAAAAGATAAAGAAATGAGTAAAAAACAGTAAATTGAATATATATATTTTTAAACCCAAAAAACAAAACCACAGGGTTAAAGATGACTCAAGAAGCAACGTTAAATAGCAAAGCCAGTCATTCACTGTGTGTATTTACGATAGTCCAAGATGAACGGTAGATTGTCCTAACACCTAATGAACATGACCCTCTTCCTTGTTTCAGCCAGGGCCACATCCTATGTCTTTCTCCTTCCCACAGAGTTGGTGCAGAGCCTGTGCACACAGTGAAAAGAATGACTGGCTGCCACCATCTTTGAGCACACACAGGAAAGGTCCTGTTACATTCAGACGGAATCTCCCATGGTCTGAAACAAGTGTCACATTATGAGAATCTATTTCTTCACTCCTACCTCATATTACTACTTAACACTCTGGAAAATTCTATAATGGGAACACATGAAAACTCAAAATCTAAACAGACAGGAGATAATGGAGCATAGGGTTAAGAGTACAGGGTCTAGACTCAGAACCCCTTTGGGAATTATCAGCTATGTGACTTTGGGCAAGTAATTTTACTTCTCTGTTTTGTCACCTGTAAAATTGGATGTGACAACACAATAGTAGCTCTTAACAACAGGTTCTTGTGAGAATTCAATGACATTTCTTGGAGGTTTTACTATGTACACTAAAAAGTTAGCTGGTACTACAAAGCCTGGGAACTCTCACAAATCACAAAGCTCTAAAAGAGAGGTCAATTTTCTCATCCCTGTTGTCTCTGTCTTCTTTGCAAAGGCCTCTGGGTCTCATAGTGCCTGGAAGAGACCAGAGCCAACCAGGCAGGCAATAAGCCTTTGCTGAATGGCCTGATGAATTAGGACATGAGTGTGTGGCAGACCTGGGAAACTGTAAATGAAAACCACAACCATGAAGGCGTTCCAAAGTTTGTTTGGATGCTGTCTTCGGAACGCTGGCTACTGTATCTGGGGCCTTGTTATTTGATAAGCCCAAGAGTCTGTTCTAAACTAGCCGTGAGGGTGTAATGACCTCACACCTCCCTGTCTACATGTTATGTAAATTCACACTATGAGTCTAAACAGGTTTTTGCTTACCATGAGAGGGATTAAACAGCATCAGAGGAGGTTCAAATATATAAACTGAAACTGGTCAAAAAAGAATAGCCACATTTCAGAAAATATACCATTGGTGAGCTTTTTCCGTGATAAGGCTAATATTTCTTAAAAGGAGGCACAGTGAATTTAAGACATTGACATTTATAGCCGTAGCTCGACGCTTACTCTTGGAGGCCCAATTATCATCCCTGTCCATCTTGTAAGTGTCATGTCTTCGTCATCTTCTAGACCCCAGCTAACTGTGCCATCTCCTACTCCTTTCTGGCCTTCTTCCAGTTCTTCCAACAGTCGAAAATTGCGAGGGACTTTTACTCCTAAAATAAATGGAAAGAAATTCAAGATACTAGCAACTCCAGGGGAACCTGTAAGCCTGGATCTAGCTGCTCATTATTACTACGTGGAAATAAAGATGCTAACATGCAAAAAATGGCTCAAAGTTGTCATCCCTCCAACTTGCTTACAGAGCTTCTAGTACCGACCAGCACACCCACACGGAAGGGGCACGTGGTTTTGTTTCAGGTGATGTGACCACTGAACCAAGCCTAGAAGGACCACCACCACCCCCCGGCCCCGCAGCTTTGATAAATTTCAAGAGTTTACATGTCAAAATGTTGATCAGTTTGGGTCCAGAACAGATGAAAACCACCAAAATCGGTATCATGAGGATTAAGTGCCTCAGGAGAGAAGAGGCTACTGCTTTTGTTTCATTCTTATTACACATTTCTGAGGTTAAGGGTGTGTGTGCATTTTGTTGGAATGACACTCAAACTACCTCAGGAGGAACAGCCGCCAGGGCTGCATAAAATAAAAATGGTGTCCTTTTGATCAGCTAAGAGTCAACTGAAGGCACCAAGGATAAAATTTTCAACTATTCAAAACAGTTTCTCTCTTATGAAAAAGCCAAAGGAGGGTGGCTGGTTCCCTGATTTACTTGTTTCTGAAATTCCAAAGCCTGGCAAGTAGCTCACGGAAGGAATCACACAAACACATCTCATAGGTTCAAGCTACTATACCTGAGTTCAGATTGAGGCTTGAGCCATTTCTGGGTGTTTTCCAGAACAGAGCCGAGGCATTGGGGCCAGGTAGGGGACGAGGCTGTGGGAGGGCAGGGAGAGCAATTTTCTTCCTGTGCTTGGGCACCAAGTAACTCTCCCAGGGATGCTCTCCCAACCAATCCTGCCTGCCTCTCCCCTCCTCCCACCTCCCTCCCTGGCATTTGAACTATTACCTCTGGGGGAAAAAACCCCTCAGATTCAGACAAGTTACAAGCTCTCTCTTGCCTTCAATGCTGAGCCCCCAACTGGCCAAACTCCATGAAGCGAGCAGCACTTACCACGTAACCGTGGAGGAAAACCCACTGGAGAGACTCCAGACTGGGAGGTGTTCCCAGTATACCTTGTGTTTTCTAAGGTGGGACTCCCGCTACTATTCATTCAACTGGAGTAAATACCCGAGAATCCACTATAGGTCAGGCACTTTCCTAGGCAATGGGGAATAAGCAGTGAACAAAACAAAAATGCCTGTCCTCATGGAGCTTACCTTCTAGTGGGAAACATAAAATGACAAAACAAAAATACGAACTATATATATATAGGAGGACAGCTGTTGGGAGTTCTGGAGCAGGGAGTAATGGGGGAAGAGCTACAACATTAAATGGAGTGATCACAGAAAGCCTTACTGAGACCAGATGTCATGACTAAGACCTCACATGAAGGAGCATGACCTATGCACAGCTCAGGGGGGTCTTCCAATGAAGAAACAGCAAGTGCTAAGACCCTTGGGTAAGACTTTGCCTGGGATGTCAAAGAACAGCAAGATCCTAATTCAGCTAAAACTGAGTCAGTGAGATGGAAGAGCAGTGGGTCGTTAAGGACTCCAACTACTACTGACCTGAGAAGCCACTGGAGTTCTGAACAGAGGAGTGACAGGATCTAACTTGCTTTTTTAAATAGGATCCTCTGACTGCTGTGTGCAGAATAAAATGAAGGGAGCTAGGGCCTACGGCAATAATCTTAGCAAAAGAAAATACTGGCTTGGACCAGTAAAGGTAGTGAGAAACAGCACAATTCCAGGTATTTGGGAGTTATGTATAAACTGGTAAGATTTGCTGTCAGATTGCTTGAGAAGTAGGAAAAAAGAGTAGTTACCTATGACTTCTAGGCTTTTGTCCAAGCAAGTGGAAGGGTGGAGTTGCTAGTGGCACATAAATGAACACCTCATTTTACAGTTATGTATTTAAGAATAATTTAAGGCAAGTAATGTACAAATTTCCCATGTACAATGATGGTAAGAAATTTCTTAACATAAATGTAAGCAAGAGAGTTGGCTGTTTGAAGGTAGTTTTAAATGACACAAATAAAATAAATAAATAAATAAATAAACGACACAGTACCTGAAAGTAAACAGAATAAACTGGAATGTATACTTGAATGGTTCGTTTGGAAAACATTGGCATTTAAAAAAAATATTTTATTTATTCATGAGAGACACAGAGAGAGGCAGAGACATAGGCAGAGGGAGAAGCAAGCAGGCTCCATGCAGGGAGCCTGATGTGGGACTTGATCCTGGGACCCCAAGATCACACCCTGAGTTGAAGGCAGACGCTCAACTGCTAAGCCACCCAGGTGTTTTCAATCCAAATAGTCACCTGAATTATTCAACTATAGTGGATTGTGTTTTCTAGCAAACACAAAACTAAAGGATGTTTGTGACATTATAAGCCAAAAAAAAAAAAAAAAAAAAAAAAAAGCCAAACAATACAATGCCTTTTGTCCAGAGAGAGTTAAATCTGAATCTTCAGTAATCTTCATTTCTCTGGGCAGTAGAGCGGGGAGCGGGATCACTATGTTCAACTACTGCTTTTACCACTGTTTAATGTATAAGCCTATTCTCACAAAAATGAATACCAAAAGAACACAAAATCATACAGATAGGAAGACTGATAAATATCAAATGGTGTAACAGGCTGAATTGTGTCCCTGCAAGTTAAAGCCCTAACTGCTAGCATCTCAGAATGTGACAGTATTTGGAAATGAAAGTCTTCAAAGAGGTGATTAGGTTAAAATGAGTCCATTGGGGCATGTAGCTGGTTCAGAAGGTAGAGCATTTGACTGTTGATCTTGGGGTTCTGAGTTCAAGCCCCATGTTGGAGATGGAATTTACTTAAAAAACATATAACATCTCTTAAAAAATATAAATAAAAGGGGCCCCTGGGTGGCTCAGTTGGTTGAGCATCCAACTCTTGATTTTGGCTTGGGTAATGATCTCAGAGTCATCAGATGGAGCCCCATCTCCATCTGATGGGCTCCTCACTGGGCAGGGAGCCTGCTTAGAATTCTCTCTCTCCCCCCCTCCTCCCTACCCAGCATACAGACTCTCTTAAAACAAAAACAAAACAAAACACCAACAACACAAACACACATAAATGAAAAATAAAATGAGTCCATTAGGATGAGCCCTAATCCAATTTGGTGTCCTTAAAAGAGGAGGAAATTTAGACACACAAAGAAATAGGGATGCACAAGTGAATGGAGGAAAGACTGTGTAGACACAGGAAGGGCAGCCCTTGGCAAGCCAAGGGGAGAGGCCTAAGAAGAAATGAACCTGTTGACACCTTGATCTTGGACTTTTAGCCTCCAGAGCTATGAGCAAATAAATTCCTGTTGTATAAGCTACTCAGTGTGTGGTGGTGTTTTATCAGACCTAGAAAACTAATACAGATGCTAGGTAATATTTCAAGAAGCTTAAGAAAGTTGAATGGGGGGGGATGCTTGAGTGGCTCAGCGGTTAAGCATCTGCCTTCTGCTCAGGGCATGATCCCAGGATCCGGGATCAAGTCCCGCATCGGGCTCCTTGCAGGGAGCCTGCTTCTCCCTCTGCCTATGTCTCTATCCACCCCCCTCTCTCTGTCTTTCATGAATAAATAAATAAAATCTAAAAAAAAAAAAAAAAAAAAAAGAAGTTGAATGGGTGAGAGACCGACAGTGACAGTGGTTATCTCTAAGTATATGGGTGATTCCAACTCCTTTCCTGTATTTTTTTAATTGTTTTTATTTTTTTATCTTAAGTGCACTCTTTAATTCCTATCCCCTACCTTTCTGTATTTTCTAATTTCTTTTACGATGATCTTGTTATTTGCCAAACAAAACACATTTAGGAACTATGCCAACTATACTCTAGACAATGCCATCGTTTGGGCTTTCACATTTGCTGTTCCCACTGCCTGGAACACTGTTCCCCTAGATACCCATCAAGCTCCCTTATCTTCTCAGGGCCTCAGTTATATGACCCCTAATTAGAGTACAGATCAAGGATTCTCTGAGGTAGGAATCTCACTTAATGGTTTTCCTAAGTGACTAATTTTAAGTGGTTCATGTTTTCAAATTTTATTAAAACTTGTTTAAGACAAATGAACAATGGCAAAGTACAACAGCTCCCATAGCTAAGCCCTTCATTACTAAATGGAAGCTATGTGTGTGACCTCTATTTCACACATGTGTGCCTTTTTGTGTAAGGTATTTCAATCAGGCAGGATTAACTATTTCCAGTACAACTATTTCTCTTATACACTTTAACAAATCAGGCTCCCTGCATGGAGCCTGCTTCTCCCTCTGCCTGTCTAAAAAAAAAATGGGATGGCTGGGTGGCTCAGCGGTTGAGCGTCTGCCTTTGGCTGGGGGCATGATCCCAGGAGTCCTGGGATTGAGTCCTACATCGGGCTCCATGCAGATTCTGCCTGTGTCTCTGCTTCTCTCTGTGTGTCTCTCGTGAATAAATAAATAAAATATTTTTAAAAATTTTTAACAAAAACTTTATGGCTAGAAATGTCTCTTCATTAACAACCAGATCTGATTAGGGAATCTTAATCCAAAGATCACAGGCTCATTGTACTAGTTTCAAACAAATACTGAATTCAAGTTATGTTTTTTTCCTTAAGATTTTATTTATTTGAGAGAGAGAGAGAGAGAGAGAGAGAGCATGAGAAGGGGGAGGGCAAGAGGGAGAGGGAGAAGCAGACTCCCTGCTGAGCAGGAGCCAAATATGAGACTTGATCCCAGGACCCTGGGATCATGACCTGAGCCAAAGGCAGATGCTTAATAGACTGAGCCACCCAGGTGCCCCCAAGTTTTATTTTTCTGATGTTTGATTTCTACTTGTGAAATAGGTAAAAATATTCTATTATTTAATCCTATACTTCCAACAGACCTTTCTATTAGGATTAGACATTTTTAAAAAAATATATTTTATTTATTCATAGAGACAGAGACACAGGCAGAGGAGAAGCAGGCTCCATACAGGAAGCCTGACATGGGACTTGATCCTGGGTCTCCAGGATCACACCCCAGGCTGCAGGCGGCACTAAACCGCTACGCCACCGGCGCTGCCCTAGGATTGGACATTTAATTTAAGCCCATGTACACAACTGAACCAAAGAAATAATCAGTTCAACTTATTTTAGGTTAGCATTTGGAATAGTCACAGAGCACCACACAGGTCAAAGCAGTGTGCAGTTACTGCAGTACTGACATTATAGGATCATTCAATTTGATTCAAGTTCTAAAACAGGCATCAGAAATAGTTTAAGGGATGCCTGGGTGTCTCAGTCAGTTAAGCATCCAACTCTTGATGTCTTGATATCTGGGCTGTGTGTTCAAGTCCCATGATGGGTGTGGAGCCTACTTTTAAAAAAAAGTTTAGGGCAGCCCGGTTTAGCTTTAGCTCAGCAGTTTAGTGCTGCCTTCAGCCCAGGGTGTGATCCTGGAGACCTGGGATCGAATCCCACGTCACGCTCCCTGCATGGAGCCTGCTTCTCCCTCTGCCTGTGTCTCTGTCTCTGTGTGTGTGTCTCATAAATAATAAAATCTTTAAATAAATAAATAAAAGTTTAAAAAAATCAAAAACTTTGGATTGGCTAGTATCTATTAGGTAGTCAAAAAACATTCCAAGCGAGAGTTGGAACATACATATAAATATAATTGTACTATATATTGATTCATTACAGTAAGCATTCATTCCATTTGAACAGCAGCTCTCAAGCTTTTCTGGTCTCAAGACTACTTTATACTCTCTTAAAAATTACTGAAGACTTCAAAGAGCCTTTGCTTATGTGGGTTATAGATATTGATACCTGTCAAATTAGAAATCAAAATTGAGAAATGTAAAAAATATTTAATTCATTTAAAACTAATCACAATAAATCATCACGTGTTGAATTAAATAACATATCTTATGAAGTAATTACAGTTTCCGAAGAACAAAAGAAAATCAGAAGAGTGGGATGGCTTTACAAATTTAATGTCTGACTTAAAACAAGGAGTGTTAAGAACTGTCCAAGGGGGACAGTCACTCCTTTGGTCTGGCCAAGTGTCTGTGGGTCAGGTTCTGCTTATGGACCACCACCATGCATTTGGGGTCACCTAATTGTTCTCAAGATTCTCTTTGATCCTTAACATCCTAGATTTAGCCCAGAGAATATTTTAAACCCTTTCTTTTGTTAGAAAAGTAAAGATTGATAAACACTGTCCTAATCTGGCATTGGGTGGGTAAGTACTCTGTTAACCTTTATACAGCTAAATATTGAAGAGTTTAAGTCTACAAACTGTATAGCTTTAAAAGGGACTGTCACTTTGAATTCATTTTTACTAAGACATAAACTTTCATTTTTACTCAAAAACTGACTAACAGGGCACCTGGGTGGCTTCATGGTTGGGCATCTGCCTTTGGCTCAGGTTGTGATCCTAGGGTCCTGGGATGGGGTCCTGCATTGGGCTTCCCACAGGGAGCCTGCTTCTCCTTCTGTCTGTCTCTGCCTCTCGCTCTGTGTCTCTCATGAATGAATAAATAAAATCTTAAAAAACAAAAACAAAAACCGACTAACAGCAAAGTCTGGGGAATAGTAACAGCTAGCAGAAATCAGGAATTATAAAATTATGGAGTGGTTCATTTAGTTTTTTTCTGATATTTACACATAAGTGGCTACTTGGCACCTGATTAACTAGTTTACTGAACTCTACTTGGTAAGGTACCATTCTGGGATTCACCATGTTTAATGGCAGTAAAACTGAGCTCACTCCACACTTCCAAGCAAAAAATCCACACATTTAAGGACTGCAATTTAAAAAGTTTGCTAGGGGGATCCCTGGGTGGCGCAGCGGTTTGGCGCCTGCCTTTGGCCCAGGGCGCGATCCTGGAGACCCGGGATCGAATCCCACATCGGGCTCCCGGTGCATGGAGCCTGCTTCTCCCTCTGCCTGTGTCTCTGCCTCTCTCTCTCTCTCTCTCTCTCTCTCTCTCTGTGACTATCATAAATAAATAAAAATTAAAAATATTTAAAAAAAAAAGTTTGCTAGGCTTTTTATCTGCTTGTCAAAATTTCCATATATAAATTTGTCAGTAACATATATGTACACAATTTCTTTCTGTGCAATAATATCCAACTTTTTATTCAGTACCATGCCAGACCTTTGAGGAGCTATTAAAGAAATAAAAACAGAAGTCTCCCAAATGGAATATAAAATCTCACTATGAAAGCAAGATCTATACATACAAAGCTCAATAAAACAAAACAGTATCAAAACTTCGGATATAAGAAATATAACCTATCATAGGACAATATTTCTTAGCCTTTGTAGGGGTCCTAGGCCCCTCTGAATTTGACGAAAGCTAAAGAAGTTGGGCCATACCGTCAAGAAGCTGGACTTTATTAATCCCCAGGGTCACTAGGCGGGAGCCACAGAAGGCTCCAAGTAGGAGGAGAGATAAGACCAATCTCCTGGGTAACCTTCAGGGTGGGCTGGGAAGGATAAGAGGCCAGGTTAGGGGTATGCAACCATAAATGTCTCAGGATGCAAAGCCAGAAGCATTTGCTTAGAGCAAATACTGTGGCAGAACATTGTATCAACTTCTTTTTTTTTTTAATTTTTTTCAATTTTTATTTATTTATGATAGTCATAGAGAGAGAGAGGCAGAGACATAGGCAGAGACAGAGGGAGAAGCAAGGCTCCATGCACCGGGAGCCTGATGTGGGACTTGATCCCGGGTCTCCAGGATCGCACCGTGGGCCAAAGGCAGGCACCAAACCGCTGCGCCACCCAGGGATCCCCCTTGTATCAACTTCTTATAGGCGCAGGGTATGGGAAACAGAAGGAATGTTAAGAGATTTAAGGCAGTGCATATTTGCATGACTGTGGTGGTAGTTTTCATTTTCACAAAGTGACAACAACAACTAGCCTGTACACAGCAGGGTTTACGTAAGTACTTGTTGAAAAATCCAAAACTGGAGTTGGAGGTGAGGCTAAAAAGGTATGCAAACTCCATTTAAAATAAATAAGCACAGGAGCACCTGTGTGGCTCAGCCAGTTAAGTGTCTGACTTGATTTCAGCTCAGCTCATGATCTCAGGGTCTTGAGATCAAGCCCTGTATCTGGCTCTGCACCGTGCATGTGGGACCTGCTTAAGATTCTCTTTCTTTTGCTCTGGCCCTCACCCTTACTCTTGTTCTGCCCTGCCCCCCCAAAGCACAAAAGTCACCCATGCTTGTATGGTATACTGACATAAAAGATCTTTAGATGTCACAAACACACAATCACAAAGATACTTGGTCTACCATTCTTTTTTTTTTTTTAAGGTTCTATTTTTAAGTAATCTCTACAGCCAACATGGGAACTTAAAACCCCAAGATCAAGAATCTCATGCTATACTGACTTGAGCCAGCCAGGTGCCCCATACCATTCTATTTTTTAAATGTTCATCAGAGCAACGGCTAAATTATCTCCCCCCACACACACAAAAAATTAAGAGTACACTCTAGAGACAATTCTATAATCTCTGCACAGAGGTTTAAGAACACGACCTGGGACCAAGTCCTCGCTCCACAGCTTCCTAGCAATCCAGCTGTGTGACTATAGCAGTTACCTCGAGCCTCAACCAATGGGGACACCTTCATTCCTGTCTCTATGGGCGGCAAGAAGAATCGATGAGATAAAACCTGTAAAGTGCTGTGTGTAATATCTGGCAGAGTAATTTTTCTATCGAATCACTTTCATTAGCACATTGTATCATTCATCATAAAACGAAGACCAAAACCCTCACTTGATCCCATACCCTTTTCTGCTACCGTCTCATTTCTTGGTCTCTTCTTACTTAGCAGAAAAACCTCAAAAGTGTTATCTAGACTCCTTGTCTGCCATTCCTCACCTTACTTGCACCTACTCTAGTCAGCCTTTGCTGTCTAGCCACTCACCGAAACCGCTTTGGTCAGGGGCACCAGAGGCACCCTCTAGCCAAATCCTGGGCAGAATTTCAGCCCCTAACCCCCCTTCCTAGAGCTCCAGCAGCAACTCTAGGGGCTTCCCTGAGCCTCAGGTTCTCTTCCTACCTCACTGGCTTCTAGGCCTCACCTCCCTAACCTCCAAATACTGGCTGCCAAGAGATTTTACCCAGACTAAGGAGGCTGGTGGTGACTTTACAATTTACATTTCCAATTAACTGACCCCCTGAAATCTCAGTTTAGATGCCTACGAGGCCTCTCCAACTTAAAAACACTTCAAAATAGAACTCCCTTGTACTCCTCAAAAGAAATAGAAAAAACAAAAACAAAAACACCCCCCCTTCCCCCAAAAAACCCCAAAACCACCTACTCCTCTAACTCCGTATATGGCACAAACATTTACCAGATTGCTCTGGCCGAACATCTTGGAGTCAAGATGAGAAAGCTTTCCTTTACATCCCATACCCAATCCATTTCCAAATATATTCCAAATATGGTCATTTTCGCCTTGTTCACTGTGATCGCTATAGTCTGTGGCCCCTTCAGCATCCTAATTGGTTGCTAAGCCTACTGACCTCTAGTCGCCACAGTGAGTTTTTACAAGTTCGCTCCAGTCACTTACTCAGCCCTCCACCCACCTAGCACTCACCAGAACGCCTTATCCTGCCTCCAGAGCACCACCTGTATCCCCAGCATTTCCCACCACCCTCTCCCGTGCTCCTTGTCCTTCAGCCACACCACCTTTCTCTCTATTCCTGAAAGAACTGGCACCCTCTCTCTTTGCCTCACCCCGGGGATTCTCTGAATGGCTGGTGGGCTGGCTCTCTTCCTCACTAAGGTTGAATTAATTTCCCATTCCCTTATCTTGCTTTGTTTTTCTTCATAGCAATGGTTACCACTTGACATTTTAAATATATTCATTTCTCCTTCATTAGTTGTTTACTCTCTCCCACCACCTGAATATAAATAAGCTCCATGAAAGTAAAACTTCATCTTTTTGTTCACTGCCAAATCTTCAACCCCTCAAAGAGTGCTGTGTCAGAGTATGTGCTCAAATGCTTGTTGACTGAATGAATGGGTGGCTGGGTGTTAGCGAGGGATCTTCTTTCAGAAAATATAGCATGGAAACATTCATAGCACTATTAAAAGAAAGTCTTAATATTAGAAAGAGTATCAAAGTATGGATTTTAAGTAGCGGAAGGTAAGTTATACACTGAGTTCTGAAAGATCTTGAGAAGTAGAAATCTTAATTTTGAAGCCAGGCAGTTTACAGAGGTCTTCTCAGAGCACTCCTCACTCATATCCCTTTACCCTCCTCACACAATGTCTGTGCTGGACCTTTTCTTTTTTCTTAAAATTTTATTTTCTTTCCTTTTTATGGTCTGACTCACTCCCAGAGCTTCCCGAGTTAGAGCTGTGACTCATTCAATCCTGCCTCCCCAGAATATGGTATGTTACCTGGCATACAATGGTACTCAATAAATGTTTCCTGATTGAAGAAACAGCAGTAGCTCTTCCTTTGCTACCATAAACTCTAACATGGTCTACTGTGGCCAAAAAAACTGAACACTGATATCATGATACCATGTAACTGAGATACCTAATGTCTTTTGAGATAATTAAAAATGAGTAACAAGTTTTATTTTTTAAATCAACTATGATAGAGACTTTTAGGGAAACCTACATTTATTTTTTATTTTTTTTTTATTTTTATTTTTTTCCTACATTTTTTTTAATGAGGAAAAACTTTTTTTGTTTTTTTTTTTTACCTAAATCACACAAGCCAAAGGATTCTTCACTACAAAATGAACTGTTTCATAAAATATACATAAAAGCATGTTACTCATATTTTACACCCTTTAGAAACTGTACACAATGTTAATACATCAGTATTTTCTACAAAGTAAGCACATTTAACTCCAAATGGCCTGACTACACCCTAGTGCTAGAACGTCCGGGGACAAATCCAAATATTGGTGGAGTTCAGGGGCGCCTGGCTGATTCAGTAGGTGGAGTGTGTGAGACTCTTGATCTCGGGGTTGTGGAGTTAAGCCCTAGGGTGGGTGTAGAGATTACATAAAAATAAAATCTTTAAAAAAATATATAGACTCGTGGAGTTTCAGAGATCTTATAGATCTTATATCAGTCACAAGTTAGGACTTCATATCATTCTGAATAGAGAGTATAGGTTTAAAATCATGATACCTTAATTTTAGCAAAAGATTTCAGTGAATATATTTAAAAATTAAATCCACACATGCCAAAGAACAAAAAGCATCACAGATCAGAAAAACTTAAGAATACTCCAATGTACGTTTAATTCCTATGGCACTTTAATCCCCTGAATCAATCTCAATTTTAAGATTCCTAATATTTGTGTGTGAATCTGACACCAAAAGGCAGCTGGAAAAGCAGCTTCAAGTAACAGACAATACAGAGGATGTAAAAGTGAACTAATGTTAATCTTAGTAAGCTATTAAAAAAGTTAACTATGAAAATGTTAAGATAACTTCACCAAGGTGCTAAAATACCACAGTAGTCCAAGATTTCTTGAAAGAAAATATTTGTCCTGTTACTTCAGAATTCCTTCCAGAAGGATTTTTCCTGGATCTGTGTCAGTATCAAAAGTCAGCCAGTTATTCTCCTGGCTAAATATAAACTGAAAAGTCAGCAGCTGCAGGATATTACAAAGAAAATACAACAACCAGGTTGAAAAAGCATGAATATTTGATAGGGTTTTACACCATGTCATAGTAAAACATTTAATGAAGTACTCTGAAACACAGCAACATAGTAAAGTATTTGTGGTACAAAATGGATGGGAAGCCCTTTAAACACCTTTTGGGAAAGTCACGACCACAAAGCAGCCGCTACTGTAGCACGCCAGTCCTGGAAAACCCTTGCCTGGCAGGACCTCATAGGTTTTCTCTTAAAAAGAAAGTTGCCAGTTAAAACTGGTTTGGTTGCCCATTTAAGGAAGACAGTGAACTAAACTAGGAGTCTGGTGCTGCTCCCGTTTTGGAAAATAAGGAGGCCTGGAAAGTGATGTACCAGCTTCAATGTTCCTGAAAAGTAGGTATAAAGTCAGGGGCAGGTAACTTTTATTCCTGAGCAGTGGCGAGCGCAGTCTGGCTCCTATTTAGTCTCTGCCCAGAGGAGCAGAATCTTTCTCTCCTCTACAGCAACTGTCCTCCAAGGATGGTCCCCAGACCTGCAGCCTACACATCACTTGGGAACTAATTAGAAACGTAAATTCGCAGTCCCCATTCCAGAACACCACAACACACTACAGAGGTACTATATCTGGAACCCTAAGGGTGGAGGCTCGCAATTGAACAAGTAATCCTGGTGATCTGGACGCTAGTTTAAGAGCTGCTGATCTAGGGGAAGAACGGTGGCAATCTGTCTTTACAGTCCAGACAATGGGACAACAAACAGCTGGTGACAAAATGCGAGGCATTGGGTTTCTCTGACACTAGGGTGACCAAGGACCAGATTTTCTCTGACTGGGGTGGAGACAAAGAATAAGATGTGGGAAGCGTATCAGGACAGTTACGGGAGAGGACCAAGTTAAGCCTATGCTAATGTCCCCCTAGAAATACCAACTTATCAGGATAAGAGCTTTCCTTTTTTGAAAGGCTGAAGAGTCACTTTTGCTTCTGCCTTATCAGATACATTGTTTCTTCAAATACATCAAATTTACATATGTGGCTATATCAAGGTGAGACCTTGGATTAATTCACCGCAACAGTCAATACATACTGAGCACCTACTATGCCAGAGCCTATGCTGGGTACCACAACATAGTAGTTCAGAACAGTTTAGAATCCTACCCTAGTGGAAAAGCACAGAAAACAAGCAAGAATGCAAATAAGAGAACTTCAGGTAAGGTGAGCGGTTTAGAAGAGAACAGAAGAGAGATGTGATAATGACTGAGAAGACTGTACTGAATGCGGTGGTCAGGGATGGCCTTTCTGCAGAGTGGAGACCTGAAGAATAGGAGGCAGAACTTTCCAAAGGGGTTAGAGCAAGAGCAGAGGTGTGAGTGATATCACAAGAGGAGGTCAGGGGGTGGGCAGGACTGAGACCAAAGAGGGCCTTCTGGGCCCCAGAGAGTATGACTGGATTCAAAGTGTAGGGAGATTATAGACTCTAAGGCTTTCTGCAGTGGACTGGCAGTTTTTGTTTTCAGTCTGCAAAGGATCACTGTTCCTCCTCTAGAGAATGAACTGGAAAAGGGTTAAGACTGGAAGCTGGCTTCTGCAGTCTTCCAGGTGAGAAATGGTTCTGGTTTGGCAGAAATGACAACAGTGGAGACAGAGAGGAAGATTTAGCATCTTTTGTTGGGTTATATCTACTGCATTTGTGATGGGTGGACAATAAGGAAAGGACCCTGAGAGCGGCAACTATCCACCCATAAAAGAACCCTAATTGGCCAAGTTGGAAATGTGTCAACAGACCTGCCAGGGGCTGAAGAAATGTGAGATGCCTAGCTGGAGAGAAGGCAATGGGGGCTGGATGATAATGTGGCCAAGAGCACATGCCCTGGAGCAGAACGGTACCAGGTTCTGTACCCTAGCTTTGCAAGTCACTGGATCTGTGCCCATTTCTCACCTTCAAGACAGTTACCAGTTTCAGAGGACTATGGTGAGGAGATCATTTAATTTGACTGAATTTAATACAACGTCTAGTACACAGCAGACCCTAGAAATGGACTTCAAAAATTAGTCTGGGGGTGCCTGGGTGGCTCAGTTGACTGGGTGTCCAACTCTGGATTTCAGCTCAGGTCATGATCTCAGGGTTGTGAGATCAAGCCTGTGTCAGGCTCCGCTCTGGGCATGGAGGCTGCTTAGGATTCTTTCTCTCCCTCTAACCCTCCCTACCTTCTTAAAAAAAAAAAAAAAAAAAAGGTCTGAAGCCCTTGCGTGTAAATGAAAGCAAGGCCCTACTTTGTAAATGATATGAGGGGCTCCAAGTCCGGTGAGCAGAATATAAGGTATAAGAAAGAGCTTCCTTAAAAATGGACATCATACTCATTGGACAGCAGATTACCCAGAATGGGACAAACAGTGGCCAGGGCTGCTGTAAGTCCCTGCTACAGCTGTCAGATCCTTCTCATTAAAGCCCGTTCTCTCACCAAGATTAAACACTCCAAGACCCAGGAAGAGAACACGCCAAAAATGCATGCCTTTCCATTTCTTTCCTATGGTACTGGAGCAGGTTGGAGAGGGAGGTGGAGCCAAACCCCCTGGGCTCTAGTCTGAGTGCCATCACTCAGCCACCCTTTTCCCTCAGTAATGCTGTGGGGACAAAATTTTCTCTGGTTAGTTCATGCGGTTGTGGAGTGTTGGATGAGATGACATAACAGGTAAGTCAAATTACCTGGAAACTCCAAAGTGTTTTTTTTGTTTTTGTTTTTTTTAATTATTTATTTATTTATTTATTTATTTATTTATTTATTTATTTATTTATGATAGTCACACACACACACACAGAGAGAGAGAGAGAGAAGCACAGACATAGGCAGAGGGAGAAGCAGGCTCCATGCAGGGAGCCCAACGTGGGATTCGATCCCGGGTCTCCAGGATCGCGCCCTGGGCCAAAGGCAGGCGCCAAACCGCTGCGCCACCCAGGGATCCCTCCAAAGTGTTTTAGAGTGTTACATGTTTACTTCACCAAATGTACTGCTCTGTACTTCACTGGGGCCTTTTGGAATTAAACAGAGGATTCCTGACTTCATATTCTGTATTTCGTTTTTATCAAAGCACTGTAGCTACAATCCAGGTGAGAGACAAGGGGAGGGAGAAAGAGAATGTGGTAGAGTGAAAAGTATGGTTTGAAAGTTACCATGAAGGGGAAAATCATAACCATCAAAATTAACCTTGGGACACCCTGAACAGAGTAATAGGTTGTACTGGACCAACCATCACCGGAGCAGAGTGCTCCAGCTGAGCACTAAGTATCACAAGGCAGTTCTCTTGAACACAGGGCCCACGTTGTATAAAAGGCAGCTGGCTACAATCAGCACAAGATACTTACACAGTGAGACATACAGGAACAAGATCAACTTCACAGACTACAGGTTCTCATATCCCATCATCAGCTCTCTGGGAACACCCATGAATGGAATGGAAGACTACTTAACCTCCACTGCCCATATGGGTAAAGTTGCATACGCCAAGTGTGTAGAGGAGGCCACTCTAGTGAATGCAAATTTAAAATTAGGCCCAGCCAGGGCTTATTCTTCTGGCACTCAGGTTTCTGGTTAACAGTCAGGGAAGACTGTAGGATGCTGGGTGAAAGGAAGGGCCTGCCAACCAAGGGCTTGCGATTCTGCAATCCTGGCCAAGGCAGGAGGAAGTCACCTGTCACAGCACTGGCATCTTGAGGGATTCTCATAGGCTCCTCACAGTACCATGCTCTAGGATCTATGCAGAATTCATGCACTGCAGAACCACGGGAGGTGGCAAGGTGTTGCAGCAAAGTGTAGAAAGCACTGATCATAAAAAAAAAAAAAAAAAAAAAAAAACCCTCCCCCCACCCAAAAAAAACAAAACCACCACCACCACCAAAAAACGAAGGCCAGGCCTTTACAGGAACTTGAACTCAAAGACTTCAGGGCTGTTTCCTGGCAACTAGGGGCATAGATTAATCAAGTGGCTTCTTCTAAACCTGACTAAGGAAGGCCTCAAGGTCCCTGAACAACCTGAAAGACTTCTCATGGTTAGAAAGCAGAGGCCTGAACATTCATTTTTATTTAACCCAATTATGGCCCTTCTGCTTCCACTCTCAGCACTCTGTACTCCTTCACTGCATAGAGGCACAGGTCAGATCCTGTCAATCCTCTCTTTTTCTTAAAGTGGGCTCCCTGCCCAATGTGGGGCTCAAACTCACAGCCCTGAGTTTGAATGTCACATGCTCTAACAACTGAGTCAGCCAGGCACCCTGTCATTAAGACTCATCCATTCAATGAGTATTTACCTAATGCTACTTCATATTGGCCACTTTGAGGGCTTCCCTTCACACTTAATAAAACCTAAAGCCATATCTGCCCAACTTATTTCCTTAACAAGCCTCTTGTGCACACTATGGCCTTTTACCTGTTCTTTCAACAGACCGGGCTTGGTCCTGCCACAAGACCTTTGCACTCACTGTCTCTACCTCTCTTGCCTATGATATACACTGCAGGGTTGGCTCCTTCCATCATTTACATCAGTTCAAATGCCATCGTCTCAGAGAAGCCTTCCCTGATACTACTTTTATCACTCTGTATCACATCACACAATTTCCTTCATAGCACTGCTATCTGAAATTGGCTTAATTATTTAGTCCTTGAATGGCTTTCCTCCTGACTAGAATGTAAGCTCCTCAAGGACAGGGGCTATGTCTATCTTGTCCACTATTCACAGTGGGACATAACAGGCCCTCAGTAAATGTGTGTTGAATAAACAAAGGACTTTTCGGAAGCCCACTATTTAGAGCACCTTAAAGCCTGTTCTATGCTATCTACACCATGCCAAGTGCTTTTGACACTAGACAGGAGTTGACGATGTTTTATCTGACTGCATTAGCATTTATGAAGCACTCATCAATTGGCAGGGCTTCAAGAAGTTAGAATTAAGTAGCTGTTAAACCAGATTGTAGGTAGCCAATCTCAAGTGACTGCAAACTGGGCTGAGCTGCAATATGACCATAATGCTGGCTGCCACAGTTACACTGTAGCCCCCACTTCACAGCAACCTGACAGGGGTGCTATTATGGTGAGAAGTTTCTCACAGCAGTCTGGCCTGACTCAGCCTCTCTCTTCTGTGGCAGTATCTTTAAAAAAAAAAAAAAAAAAAGAGTTGACTCAGCACTATTCCAGCTAAAAATCAAAATCTAGGAAAAGGATATGTGGTCTCCTCTATGCTTCATCGGGGACCCCACTGCTCTAAGTATAAAAGGCAGCTTGTGATAGGTCATTTCAGTCTGATCCCCTAGAGCCAATTCTCTCTATTGCTACAGTAACAGACAAGGATGGTTTCTTGGGGGTACTAGAGGAGCAACACCCTGGAAAGAGGGACTCCCTTCACCCTGTTTCCTTTAGGTCACCAAGCCTCTCTTAACAGTGCTGATGCTGTGGCCTTAACTAACCAGAGGATTTGAGTACCCAGGCTCGTGGCCCTGCTTGCTTCCCTCATCATCACCCTCTCTGTGAGGACCTCCTTGGCCAACATCCCTGGTACCTCAGGGTACAGCTCTCTCGCCATAGGGGGACATTCAGTCTTCCCCCAAATCCTGCACTTCCAAAATCTTTCTTGCCTCATCAACCCCTCTGGGGGACCTCCCCCAGCCAATCTTTACCCCTCCTCCTCGAGAAAGCCATCTGAGTCCATCCCCTGAGGTCCATTTGTAGAACGTTAACTCTGAAACAGACCCTTCAGGATTTGATCCTCCGGCCCATCCTAGGAGTGCAGAACAAGGAATCGAGTCTCAGAATAAATGCTGCCTCCCTCAAACCACAAGGCACTGGATGAACCTCCCTCTCTCAAAGTACAGCTCCCTTTATTTCCTCTTCTGCTTCATGGAGATGGGGGTTTGTCCAGCTTTCCTGCCCCAAAGTCATCCAGAGTCTTCGTTTGTCCCTCTCCCCATGCCCATCCACTAAATGGGGAACCTCTGAGCTGAACCCACGTATCTTTTACCAACATCCAAAGGAGTGCTAGGGAGTGACAATGGCCACAAAACAGACACTTCTAGAGGACGCTTCTCCCCCCCCCCCCCAAAAAAAAGAAAGAAAGAAAAAAATCTCTGAAACAGGACTTTTTTCCTCACTCTCACCCACTGCATGGAGCTTCCTTCAGTTGATCCTCCTCAAGTAAAAGCCTGATGATGACGGGATCATATCCCTTTGGAACCTGAGAGATCGTTTTTCCCTTCTCACTTGTCCCGTTGGGATGCGCTTTGATACCCCTTCCCCCAGAAAAGCCACCTCAAGACGCCCCCTTCCCGACCAACACGGAGATTTCCTCAGCTGACCCCATCCCCCAAACTAACGCTGAAGCCGTCCCCTCAACCAATGCAGGATCCTCGGTCACCCCCCGAGACCCCGTTTTCTCCTCCCGTCCTCCCTAAGGGCTTTTCTCAAGTCCCTGCCACACGGACATCCCGGGGCTGCCCCGTCGCTCGGACCTCCAGCACCCAGTAAAGGACTCTCATCCGTTTCGGGGAGCCTTCTCATCCCCTAGGAGACCTCCTGGTCCCCGCCGAGCCGCCAGCCTCCGTCTCCTCAGAAATGCCTCGGGGCTCGCCCCTCGCTAGCTCCGGCCGCTCAGCGGTGCCTTGGGGCCGGTCCTTCCTCTCAGCCGGGCCCTCACGTCGCCCGGGGGAGCCTGTGGGCCCCGCCGCGCCGCCCACAGGCCCCTCAGGCCCCCGCCCGTGCTTCCGGCCACCGCCTGCTCCTCCTCCCCCCTCAGGCCGCCCGGCTCGCCACCGCGGAGCCAAGCGGACAGAGGTAACGCAGAGGCCCTGGTCCCGCCGCGGGACCTTTGCGGGTCCTCGGTCCCCGGCCCAAGCCCGCGCCCCCTTGGCCAGCCGGGCCCGGCGCCCCAGCTCACCCGAGCCCGTGGTGGCTGCCATCTTGCGTCGCTGTCGCTCGAAGGCCGGCCCCTTCTTCACCCCCCGCCCGTCCCCGGGCCGTTCTGCGCAAGCGTGCGCGCCTGCGCAGACGCCGCTGCTGACGCCCGCTCCGCGGACCGCGCGACCCGTTGCCGGGAAGGTTTTTTTTTTTTTTTTTTTCCCTGCCTTTTCAGAGGAAGGAAACATGATGTGCGTGCGGGAGGGCCCGGCAACCTGCATGTTCCTCCAGGCTCGGGTGCGAAGGAGATACTGAGGTGTTTGGTGAGAAAGGCAGGGGTGATCAGACTTGGGAGGACGCGATTGTGGAAGATACAGAAGAAAGCTAAAAAAGAAAAAAAGAAAAAGAAAGCCTATTTTACTTCGTGCATTTCCTTGTCTAGTTGGATCCTCACAATATCTCTACCAGGTCGGGATTAATGTGAAAAATGAAACTGAGGGGCAGGTTCAGCGATTTATCTAAACTTAGCGGTTAGGTGGCTGAATCAGAATTTGAAACCCGGCCAGAGTCCTGGGCCAGAGAAGCTTTGTTTTGGGGCATTAAGGTGTCAAGGAAAGCATTCCACTCATTCATTCATTCATTCATTCATCCATTTATTCATCCAAAGAAATACTTAACTAAGACCTACTATGTGCCAGGCGCTGTGCTAGGTCCTGGGAATGGATATACATCCCTGAAGCCTGTTCTTACAGGCTTACATTCTAGTCAGAGAGCTAGTTAACAAAGAAATAGGAAAAGATATAACTATGATAGGATAGAGATTGAACCTAGGAAGGGGCAGCAGGGGGTGGTCGGGGAGGGCCTCCTAAGGTGGTTACATTCAGCAGAGACTGATTAGGAGGTAGAGGGAACAGCATGTGCAAAGGTCCTATGGACACATATTTGCAAATGTATGTTAAATCCAAGAAGGGATTGATCTTTTATTATAAGCGGTCTAAGAAGTCCTGATGTGGATTTAGAAACAAGCTGAGAGAGGTGAAGGGACTGCCTCAAGGTCACACAGCTAAACACTGGCAGAAGAAGGACAAGGACTTCCAGTACAGAGGAGCAAGGAAACCGGAAGCCCTTATCCAGGACATCCCGTGCATTACCTTGTTTTGACAGTAGTGCCTCCTAAGCATTTCTCAGCTCCATCTATTTCATCCACTTAGGGTAGCTGCCCTTGTCTTCCACCTGGGTGACCCCAGTAGCCTTTATTCTTGCCCCCATGATCCATTCTCTGTATGGCAGCCAAAATTTGCTCAAAATACCTTTCAGTTAAATCTTTCAGTGGCTCTCCATTTCCTTGTGATAAAATACAGATTCTACAAGTTGCATGAATTCTCATCCAACAAAGACAATCATCAGATGAAAAGGAGACCTAGTATTATCTGGCCGGAACAACAGAACTCTTCAGGGCAAACCACCGTGGATGGCTACCCTAACCAAAGGCCATGCGCCTAGGGTCCAGTGAGACCAGTGAGACCACTGAGACCAGTGAGACCACTGAGGTGTCTAGGACTTACACTCAAGCCTCATTTAAGGAGACTTTTAACCTTAGGTCTCAGCTCTGCACTTGCATGATCCTGCAAGTGAATACTTTCCTAAAATTTGCACCCTGGGTACCTCTCACCCTCATCCTTGGCACAGCCGGTACCTCTGAGACTTGCCTGTACCTCTCTGCAGTACATGTCCCCTCCCTACTCAGGGCTTTTGCCTGTGCTGTTCCCACTCTTCAGTTCTCAGATCCAGCATCACCCCCTCAGGGAAGCTTTCCCTGATTTCTCCAGGTCCAGTTCAGCTATAATTGACTCTTAAAGCCCCATGTGTGTCTCCTTCAAAGCACTGGCAATAGGGAATCGACTTGATAGTCTGTGTATCACGTGATTCAAATTTATCTTGAAAAATACAGAAAATATTTGCCCTGGACTTTGGGTTGTTATAAAGCCTCAAGTAGCAAGTGGGAAGCATTTGGTCTCCTAAAGTGAACTCACCTCTGAAGTGAAATTTTCTGGATTCCAGTGCTCCTTCACCTACTCTTTGCTGTGTGACTTCAGGCAAGAGATTTGAATCTCTCTTGGCATCAATCCCCTCCTTCTGAAAAGAGGAATGATGGTATCAACCTCATAGAGTTGCTGGAGAGATAAAATGCTTTGATAAAACCTTCTAGCACACAGGGAGGAGGAGACACTACAACAGCTGATATTTGCCAAGCCTTCATATCCAGTTTTTATTCATCACAACAGCTGGATGCAGCAAATTCTAGGGATAACCGCACGGTAAGGATGAGAAAGACTCAGAGCTAACAGGTGGAGGAGTGAGGATGGAAACACAAGCCAACTTATCCACGATGCTCCTAAACGTTTGCTCGCATAGATTCCTTGGTTCTCGTAGGGAATTTCTGGCAAGCAAAACTGACAGTAAAGCAAATTCCTGTGCAGAGGACCTCGCAGGAGAATAGGTTAAGCCTGACGCCCGGGGGCATGCTGGGTACTGTAGTTTCGCGGCGTCGCGGAGCCTGCCGGGAGTTGTGGTCCTCTCCGCCGAAGCTCCCTCGGAGAGGCTCCGCCCTCTGTCTGGGAAGTCAGAGCGGGTCCCCAGAGCCGGATTCCTCCGGTGCCTGCGCCGCATCTCTGCCTCGCGCTGGACCTGGTAGTTTCAGCTGATGCGGATAAGAGTCCTGTTTATTGGCTCGTTGGGAAGATTAAAATGGTTAATGGAACGAAAGAATTTAGAAAAGAGCGAGGGCTATATAAGTATTAGCTACTATTTTTCTTATTATTTAATCCTTAGTGACCCCCGCAAAGTAGCTTTTATCATCTCTATTTGTCAGATGAGGAAACTGAGGCTTGGAAGCGTTAGAATGCTTTCCCAGGATCACGCAACAAGGAAGGAGTAAAATCAGGTTTGGAATTCAGTTCTCTTACCCCCGGGGCACCTGTGGAGCTTGGGAGGTTGGAAGCAAAGCGTGGGTGGGTTTGCTTTTTTTTGTGCAAAATGCAGCCTGACTACCTGGAAAAGACTGAATTGGGCGGCACCGAGATTGGAGGCGGGGAGTCCGGAGAGGGTTTGTGCTGACGCCGTTGACGGCCCGCAGGCACCAGGTCCTTGGGTGCCCACAGCAGCTGGTTTTGATGAGGGGGCTGAAGGTCCAGTTCCAGGTGTGAATCTGAGCCCGTCCCCGGCAGGGCCGTTTCCTTTTGCCAGCGATTGGTCCAGCGGTGCGCCTGTCACCTAGTTCTTTGCTGGCCAATGAGCTGAGGAGGGTGATTGGAAAGTTTCGCTCCCTTGAGAATAGCTGGGGAGAAAGCTTTTTTTGGCCCCCTTTCCTCTTTCCTGTAAAAGGAGGTTGTGATGGTTGGAGCTGTGACGATCCAGAGGCCAAAAAACCTAGAACTACACCATAGGTATTTGCAGAAAGGAGGTGCTAGCACAGAAAGATGGCAAGAGCTAGGACCTCCCAGGATGTGGTTGAGCTGCTGAAGAGAACCCTGGGGCCGTTTACCTACAAGTATTTTCTTTTCTTTTTTTTTCTTTTCTTCTTTTCTTTTCTTTTCTTTTTTCTTTTCTTTTCTTTTCTTTTCTTTCTTTTCTTTTCTTTTCTTTTCTTTCTTTTCTTTTTTCTTGTATTTTCTTTTCTTTTTTTCTTTTCTTTTCTTCTTTTCTTTCTTTTCTTTTTTCTTTCTTTCTTTCTTTCTTTCTTTCTTTCTTTCTTTCTCTCTCTCTCTCTCTCTCTCTCTCTCTCTCTGTCTCTTTCTTTCAGATTTTATTTGTTTGACAGAGGGAGAGAGCACAAGTAGGCAGAGCTGCAGACAGGGAGAAAGGGAGAAGCAGGCTCCCTGCTGAGCAGAGAGCCTGACAATGGGGCTCTGATCCCAGGATCCTGGGATCATGACCTGAGCTGAAGGCAGACATTTAACAGACTGAGCCACCCAGGCACCCCTCTTTACTTTCTTTCTAGATTTTATTATTTTTAAGTACTCTTTATGCCCAACATGAGGCTCGAACTCACAACCGCAAGATAAGCAGCGGCATGCTTTTCTACTGACCCAGCCAGGCGCCCCTACTTACAAACGGGTTTCCTAAGACATGAAATAATAAGTCTTTATTGCTTCAGCTGCTCTTAAAGGTGGGTTTTTGTGACCTAGGGTCAAAAGCATACGTAATTGGTACAGGAAGCTGGCACAGTGCCCCAGTGAAGAGAAACAGATGTAGACTGTTCCACAATAGTGTTCATTCAAAAACTATTCTCAGGGTGCCTGGGTGGCTAAGTTGGTTAAGCATCTAACTTCAGCTCAGGTCATGCTGGGATTGAACCCCACATTGGGTTCCCTGCTCAGTGCATTGGGCTCCCTGCTCAGCAGGAAGCTTGCTTCTCTCCTTCTGCCTACTGCTCCCCCTGCTTGTGTGCGCTGTCAAATAAATAAATAAAATGTTAAAACAAAACAAAAACTTCTCAATAAGGTGGGAAAACATCTGGGCAGTTTGGGAATCTCTGTGATGTGAAAGGCATGAGTAGTATATTCAAAATGTAAAAAGTGCCATATAGTTTTTATAAAGCCTATAGTATTATTTTTTAGAGTAATACTCCTCAAACTCAAATGTGCCCCCAAATCACCAGGAGGCTTGTTAAAAATGCAGATTCTGATTCTCTGTGTGTGTTTGGAGGGGGGTGGTTTGTGCTGAGATTCTGCATTTCTAACAAGTGCCTAGGGGATGCACAGACCATACTTTGAGTAGGAAGCTTGTAGGTAACATTGTGTAATTTTATGTTTATATTTCCATTTATAGTTAAGAACACACCCCCCCCAACCTCCTGGTATAGCTTTTTATAATACACTACAGAAAGTAAAACTGACAAGCTGTTGACAGAGGAGTCATGGGCACTGGTAAGGCAGAGAACAGAATGCGTGGAGAAAGAGTCTGTGGATGATGGGGTGTGGGAGACACACTTGCTAATGGCATTTCATGGCACATACATAGAATTATGTCCCTCTGGGGTGTGTCTGAAGCCTAGCATTAAGATGTTTTATCTAACATTTGATGAAGTTGCTGAAGTATACAACCCAAGAGGGATGGGAGTGGGTGGGGTAGGGAGGTCATGATACAATTTATTTACTCACTTCTCTCTTGATGGACATGAGATGTTTCCATTGGCTTCTTCCTATGACTTATTTCTGTAATGTCTGAATTTTGTACCATCTGTTACTTTTGTGGTCAGGGAAAAATAAATAAGAACCAGAGCTCTGGGGCAGTGGGGTGGGTGGAACCAAAGGATGAGTTTCCCTCAATTTTAAAGAGCCCTTGCAACTCATTGTGAAAAAGTGATAAACACTCCAAAACAAAGATGTTAATCATAGCAAACATTTATGCAGCGTTTACTATGTTCCAGGAACATAGGGTTTTTGCATATATTAATTAATCTTCACAACTACCCTATAAGGTCATAGCATTACTATCCCTTCTTATAGATGAGGAAAAGAGACACAGAGAGGTTTAGTAACTTGGCCAAAGTCACAAGCTTTGGGATTTGAACCCAAAGCTCTCAACTACTACTACCCTGCTTCCCAAGAAGTAAGGAAATGAGGTAAGATACCGATCTCACTCAACATATTGCAGTTCAGTGATTCTAAGCACATTTTCACATTCAAACATCTCTGGAATCAGGACGCATCTCACAATCAATGGTTTCTTAGATTCAGTGAAATAGAGTAAGAGAAATGCAAATTAAAACCACCTATCAGATTGGCAAAGAACAAAACACTTGATAACACAGTGCATTGGCAAGAGTGTGAGGAAACTGGCACTCTCAAAAGTGGTGAGTTTACACTTGATCTTAGCCAAAAGGCTGAGGAGTGATGAAAGTGGTGAGTTTAGATGGGTAATTGGAAGGCAATTTGGTGTGAGCTATCCAAATGGAACACAGACATCCTGGGCCCAACAATTCGGTTTCTATGATCTGACCCCTCAGGTCTCCTGGTCCTCATGGGTGAAGACTTAGGTTCTCCTGTGCACACAAATAGCAGTTCATATTATCCAAGACTGAACACAACTTCAATGTCCAACAAAAGACTAGTTAAAACACGAAAGTCCATTCTGAACTTGTAGTTGGAATGCTACACCACTGTCAAAAAGAGGAAGGAAGCATTGATATAATACTGTCTCCAAAATACACTAGGTGAAAAGGGCAAGTGCAGAACTGCATATGGAATATTCTACCTATGGTGGGAAAGCAGGTGCAGGGATGCCTTGCCGCCTGTTGGAGGGACTTGCAGGGGTCTTGTTGCAATAATGGCCTCTGAGAAGGGAAACTGAGGGCTTGGAGGAACTCCAGTGGGAACAGTTTAGTCTTCACTCTAGACCAGGAGTTGGAAAAGTTTTTGTTTGTTTGTTTTGTAAAGAGCCAGATAGTATTTTATGCTTTGAGGACCATTTGGCTCTCAACTTTGCCACTGTATTAGACAATATGCAAATGAACAAGGGTGGCTGTGTGCCAGTAAAATTTTACCACCACACTGAAATTTGAACTTTATGTTTTTGGAGATACTTTTTTTCCTCCCCGCAACCACTTACAAAAAATGCTCATGGGGCCATAGAATAACAGCTGGGCCAGATTTGGCTCACTAGTGGCAGTCAGCTGACCCCTGCTCTAGATCATTTTTGTATTTATTCTTATTCTTTACATTATGAATGGATTACCTATTAAAAAATGTTTGGGGCGCTTGGGTGGCTCAGTCAGTTAAGCGTCCAGCTTGATTTCTGTTCAGGTCAGGATCTCGGGATCATGAGATCAAGCCCCATGTCTCTCTCAAGTAAATGAAAAAATAAAATCCTAAGAAAAAATATTTAAAGGATAGCTTGAAATTTTTAGGTTTTTCAAAAGGGGGTGAATCATGTGAGACCCTGGGGGCAGGTGCCCCACCCAGACCACCTTTAGGAAGAAGCCAGCACAGAGGAGGATGCGTGATATTCCCAGACAAACTGGAAATACATGTTTGCCCTGCACTGCTACCTGCCCCACTCTACCACCAGATAGCAGCACGACTCCACTGAAAAGCGGGCCATCCCTGCACCAGCTGGGAAGCTGAGGGCAGAAGTCAGCCCGTACACCTGTTTTATTTTGCTTACCATATGCTTAAAAAATGGAGCCAGCATTAACAAAGAAAAAAAGTCTGGAATTCTAGTTCCTCTATAATCAATCAGCTGATGTGAGCCGCAGCTGCCCTCTGGGCCTGATGTCCCCAGGGCATCTGGGTCCGCAGTGTCAGCTGCTTTTTCTCATCCTGAGTGTAGTAAGGGACACATTTCTCACTTGCCACCTGCCTCCTTACCTCCATCCCTCCACTGGGGCTATCAGCAGGTGTTAAAGCATAAAGGCTTTGGGTCAGATCAGGGCTTAGATTCCAGCTATGTGACAGCTATCAGCTATGTGACCCTGGGCCTGTTCCATGACCCAGCTCCTTGTCCTTGTGTGCAAATGGGGCTGCATGTACTCACCTCTCAGATTCAATGCATGGAGCTCTGTGCAGTTTGGCATGAGTAAGCGTTCAGTGGATATGAGCATTTTCCCCTGCCCAGCCCTCCTAGGCACTTTTTTTGCAATACCTCCATCTCACAAATGACCCCAACACTCCCAGACACAAAGCATAACTCCTGGTTCTGAAAGTGTTTTTCCAGCCCCCGGGATTTAGGAGCAGTGAGACAAGTTCTGCGTGTGAGGTATGGCTCTGTCTTAGTAGCCATGATATCTTGGGCAAGTCAGTTCATCTCTCTGGACTCAGACTGGGTTCTTTCTTTCTTTCTTTCTTTTTTTTTTTTTTTGCTTGTTTGGGGGTAATTAATACAGGTTGGGAGGCCTGGGAAAAAAAATCTCGCCACCAGGGCCAATGAGCAGGAACCCAACCTCTGTAGCTCCAAGGCTGCTTATCTGATCCTTCTGAAGTTTGGCTGTCTGTCCCATCTGTTGTAGACTTCTTTGACAACACCTTACTTTTTCTTTTTGGGAACAAACCATCTCTCCTTCCTCTCAGTCCTGTGGCTTGGGAAGTATCATTCCCACCCCTAAAACTCCAGGTTGGTGTGTTTCAAACCCGGCCAGCCAGAGCCATTCACCACCACGAGACCCAATTTGTCCCAGTGAGAAGCCTGCCTTGGGCATTTGCTGCAACCACAGGCAGGGGAAACTTTTTCCACTGAGATTGCAGAGCTTGTCCAATGTCAGGTCTCAACTCAGGGAAAAGCGGAACTAGACTGACCAGGGTCTGGTGAATCATGTGAACCCCTGGGTCCTGCCAAATCTTAAGTCACAGCCACCTCCTCTCAACTCTTCAGTTATAGGAGTTAAATCATTCTGGCTATTTTTACTTAAGCTATCATTTTCTGTCACTTACGAATTGAACTCTAATTCCCCTTTTGTGGTCCCCTCGGACAGTTACAAATCTAGTGGTGGGCAAACTTTAAGGAAAATTAAGTCATGGGTCACATTTTTACAAAAGCTTTATCTGTGACCACTCTAAAGAGTATTTTATCATTTCTCTGTCCCCCCCTTTTTGCTAGTATTGCAGAAACTATCTAGCCCAGACTAGATATTGATTGTAATGTCTGTATGTTCACTACTGAATCTCATGGGAAATTCAGCACATGGGAGGTGCCCTAGAATTTCTTGTTCAATGAATAAATGAACAACATACTCATTTGTCTAAAATGTCCAGTGTCTCCCAACTTCCTCAGCCTGTAACAAGCCTCTAATTTTCCAACCATATCATCCACTTTCCCCTGTTCACTTCAGTTCAGCCCCACTGTCTTTTAACCTCAGACTTGTTCCTGCCTCAGGGCCTTTGCATTTACTGTCCAGTCTGCTGGTCTCTTCCCCACAGCTGGCTCCATCTCCTCCCACGGGTCTCAGGTCAAATGTCCCTTCTCAGAGAGACCCTCCCTGACCACCCTGCTTTTCCAATGTGATTATTTTTTACCTTCTTTACAAATCACCATCTGAATGTACATGTGCATTTATTTATATTTATTGTCTCTCTTCAGGAGGTCAGCTCCGCCAGGGTAAGTCTTTGTCTGTCTGTTCACTGCAGTGCCCAATGTCCAGGTTGGAGCCTGGCACACACCAGGTGCCAGTAACATTTGCTGAAGGAATACACTAATAGGGATTTGCCTTCATCACTCTATCATGATCTCCTGCAGGAAGACCATTCCTCATCCAGTTGTGGGTCCCCTCCAAAAGTGTTTGGAGCAGACGGCAACGTTAATTCACTGTCTCAGGTGACAAAGCTCCCATTTGAGCCTAAGGCTGGAGGAGAGGAGCTAGGAATGGGGTAGGGGTGGGGCCTTATCCTCTAGGATCTTTAACCACCCCCCAACCAGCCAACCAGGAAACACCAGGCAGCCAAGGTTAAGTAGACTCTTGCTGCTTTGTTATAAATATATTATGTACATCCAAAACATGACATTAAAATATTACTCCGTGTTACAGAAAAGATATTAAGGCTTTCTATTATTTACATTAAACAAGCAAGCACCTTTAAAAAAAAAAAAAAACCAAAAAAAAAAAAAAAAGCCCCATTCTTCCTTCTCTGACATTCCCCTAGCCAGAGGGGACACCATGTCCCCTTCCAAATGACCACGACCCTTTGCAGGGGCTGCACTCTGTGAAGACGTCCTCTGATTAGAGATATCAGCTCTGGCTGGAATCACATGGGCAGATGGGGAGGTGGAGGAGAGAGGGGGTCCGGGCTTGGGGAGGGGGATTCCTGCCTCTTCTGGCCGGCTGCCCTCAGACCCTTGCTGCACTTTGCCATTCTTGGGTGAACAGGTTAGGATGCAGGTGGTGCCTGGGGCTGTCCAGCCATCCAGGCCTTCAGGGTCAGTTCACAGGGCCATGGCAGGGCAATGCTCCAGGGACACTCCGATATGCCTGGGAGCTCCTCAACCACTGGGGGCAAGCAAGGAGAGACAGCTAAGACGACTCAGTGGTCCCAACGCCAGCCACGCTGAAGGGCTGCCCGGTGAGGAAGGGGTAGGGGTGGGCTGTAGGGGTGCAGGGAGTGGGTGAGTTTCCCCTCTACCCAAGGAAGGGCTGGCACAGCGGGGCTCCTTTTTCTGCAGTCAGGCTTGGAGACAGAGCAGCTCAGGTGGCTGGGAAGGGGCCCAGGAAAGAAAATGAAAAAGAGGAAATGAAAAAATCAGTGGCTCAAGTATTCTGTGTCACGAGGGGGTGGGCTGGGGGTGCCCGGGCCCAGCCCAGGAGGCGTCCTCTCCATCTGGAGGGGGCCAGCACAAGGAGGCTGGAATTTGGCAGATGGCTTCGGTTTGGGGGTACAGGGGCTGGGGAAGGTTGGCAATAAGGTGGCAGGCTCGGAGGAGTTATTTGATCTTCTGGGCCCATTTCATGTCATCTGCCCGAGGCTTCTCGCCAGTCAGGCCCTGGATGAGGTCCTCTAGGCGTCGCCAGAAGCCTATCTTCTCCAGGGGGTAGTTGAGCCAGCCTGCAGTAAAAACAGGGCATCGGAGGGTTGAATGGGAGAGCAGTAATAGAGGAGATGGAAGGAAAGTTCTGGCTTGGCTGGGGGCAGGAGCAACCAGGTACGTATGTCTGTATGGGGCAGGGGACAAGGGTGGACTGAGGATCTGGGAATGGGGCCCTCCCACCCATGGGCTTAGGGGCTGTTCACACATGTCTCCATACCCTAACTCACTCACTTTCCCACCAAGGGCTTACTATGCATCAGGCGTGGTGGCAGCATTTCTTATCATTGGGCTCACCTGCCACCTCTTCCAGGAAGCCTTCCTTGACCCCATCACTCACTTTTGTTTCATTATAACCTTTATGATGACCTGTAACCATTCTCATTAATCCACCACTTTCCTGTTTTGTGTTAGTTTTTCTCCCCAATGCCCAACTAGAATGTCCTGCTCCACCCAACCAAACCCATGTTTTTCTACTGTTGATCTTGCGGCACATAGTAGATGCTCACTAACATTGCTTACAATCTTCTTTCCTCTGTTACAGCTTTTCCCCCAAATCATGAGGTAGGTACTATGAGTCCCACTTTCCAGAGGTGAAGACAGGCTTGGATGGGAGTCTCCCAATGAGTGGGTGGCCAAACTAGGATTGACCCTTGGCCTGGCTGAGCAGTTAGTTAGCTGAGCTCCTCAACAGCCTAAATTCGCATCCCTCCACCTGCCCTCAAAGAACATGACTTTAGGACATACAAAAAAAATATTTGTTGTGGTTCTCAGTTCTGTCCCCTGTAAAAACCAGGGGCAGTAACTCATCAAGTATATATTACATGCCGAGCAATTTGCATCTGCCGTCATGCTATTCACACCCTGGCCCTGGGGAGGTGGTCTGTAAGGAGGCGGCTGCAGCCCCATTCCTTGGGGGAGAAAAAGGACATCCAGCGAGGTCTGAGACCCCGAAAGGCCCCTGTGGAAGAGAGGCCAGTTGGACAAGCTGGACTAGCTTGCTGTCAGTGTCGTCGGCACCTCTGCTACACTTAATTTTCATGCCAGCTGGCCCCGGAAAACCTCCATTTACTTTTGGTACTGGTTCGTTAACTGCCAATGGCATGTGGGTCTCCTTAGAGTTCCTCAGTCACACCAGGCATGTTCCTGCCTCGGGGCCTCTGCACTTGCTGTTCCCTTTGTCTGAACTGGTCTTTCCTTACTTGGCTATGGGGCGCCTCCTTCACTTTTCTTTTTTTAGATTTCTGACTTCCTTATATGAACAGTGACTCCTGCCTTCCCACTCCAGGACTCTCTGCCCTTCACCCTGCTTTGTCCCCTATAACATTTCTCACATCTTGACTTTGTCATCTCCCCTCTACTCTGCCCCTAATGCCCTTCACTCCAGCCACACTAACCTCCTTGCTGTTCCTCAAACCAACCAGGCACGTGTGTTCCTCCTTCAGGGACTTCGCACCTGCTGTTCCCGTTGCCTGGAGGGCTCTTCCTTCAGATCTGCATTACCTTCTCCCTCAGTCCACATGTCACCTTCTCAGTGAGGCCTTTGGTGACCACCTTATCTCAAGGGCAAAGTCTCCCCCCTTTTCCTTCTACCCTCTGCTCTCATTTGCTCCACAGCAGTTAGCATTGTTAAATGTACTACTCATGTATTGTCTGGAATGTCCCCTATTAGAGTGGGAATGCCACAAAGGCAGAGATCTGTGCCTGTTTGTTGAGTGCTGTGTCCTAAGCCCAGGACTGTGCATGGCACACAGTAGGTGCTCAAAAAACATCTGCTGGATGGGTGGGTGGAATCATAACTCCGTGATGTGGGCAGTGGGAGTGGGAAAGGTTGTCTCCCTTGTACTGCTGTGTCCTCAGCACCTAGGAGAATGCCTGACACATAGTAGGTCCACGAGTATTGTAAGGGCATGTTCTTGCAGGGCAAGGATTACATGACCTCCTACTGTGACCTCTGCCCTATGACCCTGAGGATGGAGCTACAGCTGGAGGTGGGGACAGCCTGTTCCACGCCACCCTGTAGCCGAACCTGTGGTGATGCAGAAGTAGGTCTCGTGGGGAGAGACATGGTGGATGCGGTGGTGTTTGCGTGGCAGGATGATATGCCAGTCCTGCAGGAGGGTGACCCAGCGTGGCAGCCCAAAGTACGTGTGTGACCACTTGTGGATTTGGTTGGTGAAGGTGCCGAAGATGATCAGGCAAAAGACGAAGCACTCCCAGGGGTACAGCTGCTCCAGGGCTTCTGCAGGGTGGGGAGAGGGTGGTGCCCACAGGGCCACAAAGTTGTCACAGGGCAGGGCCTCCGCAGGCCTGGCCCTCACCACTTGTTCCTGGGCAGATCCCAGGCCTCCTTCCACCCTCCCCCATGGTCTTAGGCAAGTTCAGACTCCTTTCTGGGCCTCAGTCTTCTCTTCTGTGCAGTGTGCAGATAATGGAGTAAGCATAAGAAATAGTTATAAATGTTGGCTCTGGAGTCAGGCAGAGCAGGGTTCAGGTCTGTGCTCTAACACTTCTTGGCTATATGAGCTTGGGTCAGTGCCTCTGCCTCTTTGAGTCTCAACTTCATCATCGGTAAAATGGGAGTAAGTCTTTGGGTTCCCTAGAAGCAGAGCCTGAGACAAGGGTTCATGTGCTCATAATTTATCCGTGGGAGAATGGGGGGGGGCGCATCCTCTGTTCAGTAAAACATCTCAGGGAGTGAGGGAAGCAGTGGGAGAACTAAGCAATGATGGGGTTGGGGGGAGTCTTGTCTCAGCCTGATCCAGGGGGCAGCTCTGGAGGGTTAGTGGGTCTACAGAGTTGATCCCACCCAGAGGTAAGAGGCCTGGTCTTCTGTAGACTTTCCCTCTCACTTTGGGCTTAGGCTTTGGGCTTATCCCAAGGGGAGAGGTGGAACCTGCTCTGGCAGTTCTCAGAGGGGACAGCTGGGAGTAGTTGGCAGCCACCACTCACGGCAGCTAGGGGATGGGTGCATACCTGAGTGAGAGGATATAGGTGGGTACTGCAGCACCCATGATACCACAGAAACTCATCACATCTAACCAGAGCGGGGCTCCTTTCAGGATCAATGAGGTGTCAAGTTGTTAGAATAAGACCTGGTACAGAGGAAATGCATATCCTCCATCTTCTGCCCACTTGACAGATAAGGTAACTGAGGCTCACAGAGGTGAAATGACTTGCTTTTTCTCCAAGATAGGGAGGGCAGAGATCAGAACTCAGAGCTTCCTGAGTTCACAGCCGGCATTCTTCCTCCTGAGCCAGGGCAGCCAAGCCAGCAGCCCTCAGGGCCAGGCAGGTAATGCAGATGCACAAGGTGGTCCAGGTGCAGGGCAGCAGGGAGCATTGGGGACTGCCTAAAGGTGGTGGCTGCAGCTCCGCTCCCGCCCAGTGAAGCCAAATAGGAACAAGGGCCTGGGATGGCCAGATTGGATGGTTCAAGAGAAGCTGGGAGCACAGATTTTTATGTCAAATGGCCCAATTTTACATGTTGATAACTAAAACATTTTTTATGACGTTGTGAGGGGACTCTGCCCCCACAGACCCCTTGCAGCCCACCACCAGTGGGCACACTCACCAGGGCTCTGGGTGCGGAACTTGTAGGCCATGTTTAGCAGAGGCAGCAGCGTCACCAGGCAGTTGTCCCCGTTGGTTTCGATGAAGTCATGTCGTGTAATGGCTGTGGGGTCAATGTGATGCTCCCGGAAGGGTCGAATAAAAGCCTGGGTGAGGGCAGGGGTAGGGGGTGGGGGAGGAGAAGGGATACATCGGCCCAGTCAGCCTGTGTGGCCAGCCTCTCTCCACCGCCTCCCGGCCTCTGGGATGACAGAAGCCACCAGGCTACTGATGCAGAGCCCACGGGGCTTCAGGGTCCAGTCTAAGCAGCTCTAGCAGAAGCCAGTCGAAATGACTTGGTGGGGACCTCGGGATACTACTGCCCCACTTGGGGCCGCAGTCCCCCCATCAGGGGTGTGAGGGGAGTTGGAGACCCACTCCACCCTAACACAGCCGCAGACGCCCTGCACAGTGGCATGGGGCCTTCTCTCTTTCTCCCCAGTGCCCCACCCCTCCTGGGAACAGCCTCCCCCCTCTTCCTCTTCTGTAGGTACAGGTTGTTCCTCTGGGGCGGACCGCCTCCTGCTAGTTTAAAGTGAGCACGTGACTCTGGCTGGGCCAATCAGGCCCTCTCTCTGCCCCAGTGGCTGGCAGGGATGGGCACATGACCCGAGCCGGGCCAATGGGAGAGCGCCATGGGACTTTGGCTCTCACCGTGGGAAAGGAGAGCTGGCTCTCCACTGCCAGGGCCGACCTGGCAGGACGGTGAAGGAGAAGCCTACGTGACAGTGGAGCCAACAGAGAGGAAAGCAGACGGAGACACGGAGAGAGACCAGAGGGAGTCAGGAGAACGTGGTATGACTATGTGTGCTGCCGGACGCCGCCGCACTTCACCTCTGCTCTACTTCTGAATTTTCCAGTTTCATGAACCAGTACCTGGGTTTGGGTGAGCCAGCTTGTACTGGGCTTTCTGTCACCTCCCAAGAAGTCTGACAGAAGGTAAAGTGTGATTCAAGCGCACAGTGAGGCGCAGCAGGGCTGGCAAAGGAGAACAAGGCGTCGCCCCCAAGTTCAAGGGCTTCAAAGCTTTCGGATTATCCCATGCCTGATGCTTTTGCGTCCAGAAAGTCCCAGGGGGTTTTCTAGACTGTTTGGGTCCCGGATGGGGTGGGAGATGACATCAGACTGGAACAATGGTTTCCCTCTTTCGCACAGGGCAGCAGGAAGCTCGGAGAGGACGGGAGCTCACCCGAGGTGAGCCAGCCCAAGCTCCTGCTGGACTGCAGGCCTGGGTCAGCATACGCACCTTCCCCACGATGGGCAGCTCCACGGAGCCCCAAGTGTCAGCTCCCCAGTGCACCAGGCCAGACAAGAAGTCAACAATGAGAGCGCCTGCAACTGTGGACAAGAGAGGGTGAGGTGGGGCTGGGGGACCCAGAGGGGGCGGTCCTGCTCACCCTCCACCCCGAGGCAGGGCGTCTGCCTTCCCTCGCCTGCTGGCTGGCTCACTCACTCACTTGTTATGGGAGGTGGGGGTGTCCCTTCTCTACCTGGGTTGCTTGCTTCCCTGTGAATGGAACCTGAGGCACAACACTCCTGTCCCTCTACTTGCTCTGTCCAGGGGATTTGTGGGGACTCATCTGTTCGGTGGGTCTGGAGGAAATAAACTGGGCATGCACAGACCAACTCAGCTTTTCCCCATTAGGAGCTGACCGTGCCCTTCTCTCTGGCCCCCAAGCACTCCACAGAGGGAAGCTCGCTCTTGATGCCAGTGACTAGATGGAAATGTCCTTCTGGGGTCTGGTGTTGGGAAATACCTCTGGTGCAGACAGGAGCTTTCCTCCCTGACCTAGCTTTTTTTTTTTTTTTTTTTTAAGATTTTATTTATTTATTCATGAGAGACACACAGAGAGAGGCAGAGACACAGGCAGAGGGAGAAGCAGGTTCCTTGCCAGGAGCCCAATGTGGAACTAGATCCAGGACCCCAGGATCACAGCCTGAGCCGAAGGTAGACACTCAACTGCGGAGCCATCCAGGCATGCCCCGACCTAGCTTTTATCACAATAAATGTCATGATTTGGTTTCTGGCAGCCTTTTCCTTCTTGACTTTCCCAATGTATTCTGAACTGGGCTGAGGTTCCCTCAAAGACCCCAACACCATTCACTCACTTGAGGGGGTCAGTATAAGACAGAGGCTGAGAGCTGTTAGATCTGGACTTAAATCCTAGGTGTCTCTCACTAGCTGTGTGACGTTGGGCATAATACTTAACCTCTCTGTGCCCTAATTTCTTCTAGGTAGATGGGAATGGTGATTACGGGAAACAGCTACAGGAAGCAGCTGCCATTTATTGAGCAGTTTCAGTGCTAGACACAAGTGCTTTCCACACTTGAGCTCAGTGGATTTTCAGTTTGTTCCAAGTTGGGACCGTCCTCATGCTCCCCTTATAGCGGTGGAAATAGGAAGCCTGGAGAACAGAGGTGACTAGGGCAGAGGCCACAAAGATGGCAAGTGGCACAGTCTGGCTCTTAACCTGCCTGGAGGTCCAAATCTAACACAGCAGGATGCGCCACCACCCCTGTACAGTGGAGAAACTGAGGCAGAGTGGCCAGCTACCTGTGCAAGGTAACACCCCAGTGCTATCTGGCATCAGTCCCCCTGCTCACTGCCATCTCAGCCCTTCTGGCTTATTCCCTTTCCCCTGTACACCCTCACACACCTCTGCATCTCTCTCTCTGCATCTGCTGTTCCCTCTGCCCAGAATATTCTTTCCCCAGATGTAGCACAGCTCACTCCTTCACTTCCTCCAGGTCTTTGCTCAAACATCTGCTGGGAACACCTGATCTAAAATTAAAACCACCCCCATCTTCCAGCATTTCCTGTCTCCTGTCTTTCTTTTTCTCCAAAGCACCTATCCTGGTGCACAGGCAGCGGGCTTCACTTTTGTTTGCTCATGATCTCCCCACTCAAGAGTGTCAGCTCCACAAAGGCAGGGGTTTTAATCTTTTGTTTATGGCTGCATCCCAGTTCCTGGTACTTAGTAGGCATTCAATAAATACTCCTTGAATTAATCAATGTAAACCACTGAGTACAGTGCTTGGCACATAGCAAACACTCAGTACACAGTATTATTGTTGTTCTGGGGTCATTTTGTCAATCAAGCAACATTCTGTGAGGACTACTGGGTGCCAAACTCTAGAGCCAGAGATGCAGCAGACACTGAGCTCACTGTCCACTAGGGCAGAGTGATAGGATGGGGTGGGGGCAGGCTGTGAACCATGCAGGTTACAAAAGCAGTTTCGAGTGCAGTTTTCTGAGTCCCAGGACTTGAGGCAAACCCTTTCCCTTCTCCTGCACAGATTGTTTCTCCCTGTGAAATCTTCTGAGGCCCAGCTGGGGCCATTTAAGGATTCTTTGTGTTCTGCTGGGGTCCTCAGCTCCTTGGTGACAGGGGACCAGGGCCTTGGGACACTGTGTAGGCTGCAGAAAAAACCCCTGGATGCTAACCAGGCTGGGAGTCCTGCCCCTCGGTGACAGTGCTAGAAGAGTGGACCTGGGCTAGGGGAACAGGGGAGACGATTTTATTTATGGGTGCCTCAGTCAGTTAAGTGACTGCCTTTGGCTCAGGTCATGATCCCAGAATCTTATTCCCTACTCAGTCATATCTCTCAAATAAATGGATGAAAACTAAAAAAAAAAAAAAAAAAAAAAAGATTTTATTTATTAGAGAGTGAGCGAGAGAGCACAAGCAGGGGGGAGGGGCAGAAGGAGAGGGAGAAGCAGCCTTCCTGCTAAGCACGGAGCCCGAATGGAAGGCTCAATCCCAAGACCCTGGGATCATGACCTGAGCTCAACTAAGGCAGTTGCTTTACTGGTGAGCCAGCCAGACGCCCCAAGCCAAGGGGCGTCTTCTGCACTTGCTGTTCCTCTACCTGGCACTCTATCCCTCCCTGAAGATCCTTGAGTGGCCAGCTCCTCCTCAGCTCAGGGCAAACATCACCCAAAACCCCTGGCACATCCATCCTCTCAGGCAGATGCTCTTGGTAGCATCTCCCTGCTTTATCTCCATCATGGCATATCCTTTTTATTGCTGAGCAGTATTCCATTGTCTGGATGTACCACGGTGTGTTTATCAATTTAGCTGTTGGATGTCTGGGTGGTTTCCAGGTGCAGCTGCTAGGAGTCAAGCCACTGTGAACATTCACACACAAGTCTGTAGGCAGACATATGCTTGCATTTCCTTTGGGTAAAGATGACAGCTATTTATTTGTTCTCACTCAACATTTATTGAGCACTTAAAGGTAACAGACCTTGTGCCAGCACCTTAAATGTTTTATCTCTCTTAATCCCTAAACTGTACCACGGCCATTCCTAAGCCGGTTACACATCTTATCTCCTTAATCGTCCTAAGCAGTTAATCCTGGTAGATGACAAGAATGATAATAAAAACAATATGTATGATAGTGGTTAACAGTTACGGAGCACTTCCCATGTGCCAGGCACATGGTGTTAAAAGGTGTTAAAAATGCATTATTGGGGAACATAACTCCCATGCCTTAAATATGGACTCTTCACAATGACTTCCTTCCAGGGAAGATACTGTATGGAAAGAGGAGGAGGGTAACTTTACAGTGGGGAAAGCTGACAAACACTCCGTGGGCCAAGTGGTCAAGGTCAACATCACAGTCTAAGTCATGTTGATAGTACATTCGCTAGCTACGATGTGATGGAAATGGTATTTTACCTCTGAGCTCTTCCTCTCCCCAAAACAGAATGTGGTCTATGAAAAGCACCAGAGGGATCCCTGGGTGGCTTAGTGGTTTAGTGCCTGCCTTCAGCTCAGGGCGTGATCCTGGAGTCCAGGGATCGAGTCCCACATTGGGATCCCTCCAGGGAACCTGCTTCTCTTTCTGTGTCTCATGAATAAAATAAATACAATCTTAAAAAAAAAAAAAAAAAGCACCAGAAAGGAGCACCTAGGTGCCTCTGTTGCTCAAGCGCCCGACTCTTGATTTTGGCTCAGGTCATGATCTCAGGGTCCTGGGATTGAGCCCCATTTCTGGCTCCCTGCTCAGTGGTGAGTCTGCTTCTCCCTTTCCTTCTGTTCTTCCCCCTTGTTTGTGCTCTCTCTCTCTAATAAATTAAAAAATCTTTGGGGAAAAAAAAATGAAAAGAAAAGAAGAAGAAGAAAAAAAACAACCCCAGGCAAATTCCCAGAGAGGGGCATCCTATGAAATACCAGGGTTCCTCAAAATTGTCAAGGTCACCAAAAACAAGGAAAGTCTGAGAAACTGTCACAGCCAAGAGGAGCCTAAAGGAACATGATAAATAAATGTGAGTGGGATCCTAGATGGGATCTGGGAGCATTAAAAGGACATGTTAGGTAGAAACTAAGGAAATCTGAAGAAACTATGGACTTTAATTTATAATAATGTATCCATATCAGTGCATTCATTGATTGTAACAAATGTATGACACTAGTGTAAAATATAAGACGTTAACAATACGGGAAAGTGGGGGCAGGGGACATATGATGGGAAATCGCTGAACTATCTGCTTGTTTTCTGTAAATAAAGTCTCTTTTTGAAAAACTGCATCACCTTATTTCACATCCCTAGTGATGGGTCCCCATATATGCCGACTTTCCAGAGGAGGAATGAGACTCAGATGGTGAGGGCAGCCGTGGCTGCTGGCAAGTGGGGCTGGGGACCATGGTGAGGCTGGTTCACGTTGACACCAAGCCTTTGTGTCCAGGTTTGAGAAATGGGGATGTTAACAGCACTTACCTTACAACTGGTTAATAAACTGGTTAATAAAGTCAGTCCCTGGTACACAGTGAGTGCTCCCAGGGGGAGCTCCAGTTAGTAGTTTAACTATCACCCCCCTCCCCAGGCCTCAGTCCCATCATCTGTCAAATGACCAGCACCTGGCCTTAGCAGGCTGCCGAACAGGGAGGGATATGTGCTTTGAACAGATGTCAAGAATTATTTTTGGAGAGAAGGAGCACCCCCCTCCTTGGGCTCTGTGATCCCTGGGCCTCTGTAAGCAGCTGTTTCTAGAGCAGTGACTCCAGGACTCCTGGCCTGCTGCCTGAGGAGGCTTTCATGGCGGGGGGGGTGGGGGGGGGGTGGGGGGGGTGGGGGGGGTGGCGGGGGTGGCAGAGGCTAGCACACAGGGCGTCTTTGTCCCAGGGCAGGTGGCAGCAGCTGGGGCTGGGCTCATCCTGGGGGCACCCCATGTGCGGGACACTGGAACAGGGTACGGGACAGTAAATAACTCACTCCAGGCTACCGTAACCCACCGGTGACCTTGACATAGTCCTTGGGCGCCCTGGGGCCTTCATCTGGCCATAGGTCACCCAGCTGTGACTTGTTAGCCCCCTCCCATTCCAAGGCCCCTCCCATTCCGAGAGCAGCTAAGACAGGAGCTATCTGCTGAAGGCTGCTCCATGGGGGTCTGGGCCAAATCCTGGCTTTACCACCTTTTACCAGCTTTCAGCTTGACTCCTCACCTGACCTGAGGCCATGTGACCTCTATCCTCATCGCCAGTCTTTGCATTCCCTGGGCTCCCTAGTCTGGAACACCCTCCCCTCTACCAGTCTGCCAGAAAATTCCTACGGACTCCTTGAGTGTCAACTTAACTCACAGGCACTTTCCTCAAGTACAGCAAATAGCCAAGGCTCCCAGGCACACTTACTTCTTCACACCTTCCTTGACCACAACACTGCCCTTGTCAAGGTCACTGATGGCCTCCATGTGGCCAAATCCAGTGGTCCCCTCGCTGCCCCATCCTGCTGGTCTGCTCAGGGACCACTCCCAGTTGACCCCCACGTCTTCTGGGGACACATTCTCTTCCTGCCCTCTGCAACCCCGCCCAACCCCTTGGCGGTCCTTCCTCCCGGCCAGCATGGAGGCAGAGGGGCCTGTGGCCTCTTCTGAACTTGCACTCAGCCCCTGGGGGCGCTCCGTCAGCATCTGAGCTTCAAATACCTCTTCTACTGTGAACACTCCCAGATTTCTATCTCTAGCTGCCTTCCCTGGACTCCAGACTCAGATTTCCAATTTCCTGCTCGGTACGGTACCTCGCCCTGGCTCCCAGGCAGGCAGCTCAAGCATCCCCCCTCAAGCCACCTCTTCCCACCTCAGTTAGTGGCCACCTCACCCCTTGCATCAAAGCCTGAGAGGTGCCACTGACAGGCCCTCTCTCACCTCCACAGCTGACCTGATGGGATACTCTGGCTGCCTGCCTCACACAGCTCACCGAGAATCTAATGATTTTTCACCACCTCCACCGCCTTACCGGGTCTGGGCCACCATCCTCATAGCCTCTCTGGTCCTCCCTGCCCCCTTCCTTCCCCGCCTGCAGCTCCCTGCAGGAAGCTCACCAGTGGCCCCCTCATGGACTGTAGAACAAAACCCCAAGTCCAGACCACAGTCCTGCAGAGGCTGCGCCCCTCTCGGACTGCCTCTCGAGCTGCCACCGGCTATTTCCTTTGATCAATCTTCTTTAAAAAAAAAAAAAAAAACTTTAAAAAATTTTTTATTTGACAGAGAGAGAGACAGCACATACACGCAGGGAGAGCAGGAGAGGGAGAGGCAGGCTCCCTGCCAAGCAAGGAGCCAGATATGGAGCTCGATCCCAAGACCCTGGGAGCATGACCTGAGCAGAAGGCAGACACTTAATCGACTGAGCCACCCAGGCCCCCCAACCCCCTTTGATCAATCTGCTCCAGCCACACTGGCTTCCCGGCTGTTCACTGGGCACACGCCAGCCTCTGGGCCTCTGTACCTGCTGTTCCCTGCTGCCCCTCCCCCACACATCTGCTTGGCCTCTTCTCTCACCTTCTTCACTTTTCCAGAAGAGCCTTCCCTGACCTCTTCACTCTTTCCTGCCTGTTCGCTTATCTTGATTTTGCTTGCCAGCATTGCATCATCTGTCCGTGTTTATTAACTGGGCACCTTTTCATGCTTCCGCCTCCCCTGGTTTCCAGGGCCTGCCAGGGGCACCGGAACCTCTGGGGAGATAGTGCCTGGCTAGAGGTAGGCTCTGCAGACTGGCACGGTGCCTGGCCTCCTGCGTGTTAACACACAAATCAGGGTGGCTACTTAAATCGATTAGGGACTGTGCAAATACCACTATCAGGAGATTGTCTGCTCTTATCAGCTCAGAGGCAGAGGTGTGGGATGGGGGAAGTGGTGTCACACGCCGTGACTGGACAACTAGAGGGTTCCTGAGCCAGGGACTGGAAGCTCGAATCTCGACCAGGGCAGGAAGGTGGTGACCTGCCTGGGACACCCATCCTCCTGGGTCACACAACACCCACTTGAGCTCTGACATAGTCTCCTAGCAGTGCTAACTGGAGACTGTACGGGGCCCTGCTGGGAGAGTCTGGCTCGAGAGCTGGCAGGTCTGGATGTATGATTCCAGACTCTGCTGCTGCACCAGGGAGGGCCAACGGGCAAGTGTCTCGGCCTCTCAGGGGATAGTGATCAAAACCTCCTCACTAGGTTGACACTAGGAGTTACAAGTGTCCAACGTGTGGCTTGGTGCATAGCAGGCACTTGGGAAACATGGTGAAGCAGAGCGGCACACGTCAGGTGGGGCCTCCTCCCCACCTCTACTTGGTCACTGGCCCCTCAGCTGCTACGCACACCTGTATTTTGCCCTCACAATCAGCCTCAATTTGTAGAGGTGTAAAAACAAGGCTGAGGAACTCAACAACCTTGGCCCCACAAGCCATGAGCTTGTGGAGCTGGGACCTGAACCCAGGGGTTGCCGGTAACCACCCCCAGATGGGGGAACAGGGCTCAGGCTGGTCGCATTCCTGCCCTTGAATGTGATGCTCTGAGGCAGAGACACTGCAGGTGGGGACCCGCTCAGGCCTGGGCGAGGGGGCACATGTGGCTCCTCAGATGGGGCCCAGGCTCCCCAGCATCGGATGGGTTAACTCCCTCTCCTCCAGCTGGCCCGGCCCCCGCCCCCCCCCCCACAGGCCCACCCCACTGCAGACCCAGATGGCTCTATTAGCCAGCCTGAGCACTATTGGCTTAGGCGGCCAGAGTGCTTTTAATGAGATTGTGGGAGCTGAACACTTAGGGAGGCCCAGGCGGACAGACCAAGGGCACAGCTGCCCCCTCCTCCTGGGAGCCTGGGGCCAGAGGAGGTGATGAGTGCCTGAGTTCGAGGGCAGAGGGGAGGCTGGTGCGTGGACAGGAAGAAAAGGAGTCACCCTGGGACCTGGGAGTGGAGATGCTGAATGAAGAACTATGTTGTGCTTCTGGCTTGAGGTGGACACTGGCTGGCCCTTCTATTAGCCTCAGTTTGCTCATCTGGAAAATGATTACCAGTGTAGCACCCACCTCCCTGGCTGTGGATGGGGGAGGACTGACCAATGGGAAACACTCAGCGGGTACTGTAGTTACAGCTTGCTCATTCATTCACTCTGATTCAATAAACATTAATTGAGTACCTACTGTGTGCCAGGCCTCGTGCTTGGGGCTGGGGCTGCAGCAGTGAATACAAAGCATGCCTACTCTCAGGGATCTGAGATTTGAGTGGAGGGAGAGATACTGAGCAAAGAAATATATTGTATAGCAGAGTATGCTGAGGCGATGGTACGTGGCAGGGCTGCCATTTTTGAGGGGTCATCAGGGAGAGCTTCCCTGAGGAGGTGACCTCTAAGTAGAGACCTGGAGGAGGAAGTGAACTGGGCAGGTATCTGTGGGAAGAGAGTTCCAGGCACAGGAACAGCATGTGCAAAGGCCCTGAAATATGAGTGTGTCTAACAGTACATGGTGGAGACATAATGAAGAGGCCAGCGTGGAGGGAGTGGAGGCCCCAGAGGATGGGAAGGGAGATGAGGTCTGAGGAGGAACCGAGGCCAGGCTGTACCGAGGAGTTGGTGTTTTATTCTATGTATACAGAGAATGGGGGTATAGTGTGACCTCATCAAGGATCTAATGGGATCCTTCTGGCTACCAGCGAAGAATGGACAGTGGGGGCAAAGGGAAGGTGGGGACCAGGGAAGAGGCTCCCACGAGAGTCTGGGCAGGAGAAGTCAGTGGCCGGACCAGAGTGAGGACAGTCGAGGTGGAGAGTAATGTTTGGATTCTGGGTGCATTTTGAAAGTAGTGCCAAGGGCACCTGCTGAGAGTCTGGATGTAGAACAGAAGAAAAAGGAACTGAGGATGATGTCCAGGGTTTTGGCCCAAGTGAGAGGAAGAAGAGAGGCATCACTGGACCAGAGGCGGGGTTCCCACAGCATGTACTTGATTCACACGTGCACAGAGACGCATGCACACGCATGCACACACACAGCCACACACCATTACACATGTGTGCAAGTTGCCATCAGGGTGGCACAGACACCAGGGAGGTCCCTGACCCCAGGGGAAACCGAGGCAGGCAGAGGGTCCACAGGCACTTACCGACACCCAGCATGACGAGGGGCGTGTGCTCCCAGCGGGCCAGCAGCAGGAGATGAGCCACGTTGTGGGCAATGAGGCCAAAGCACAAAACCACACAGCACCACTCCTGGAAGCGCTTGCCTGTGGGGACAGGAGGCCAGAGGTGAGTGCAGGGCTGGTGGCGAAGGCCAAGGGGCTGAGGACCAAAGCCAGGCAGAGCTGGACCAGGACGAGCTCTTCCGCCGTGTTCAGTGAGTCTGAAGTGCTAACCACAGGCTGAACGCTGGGACTGCCATGTAGAAAAGGCTTCAGCCTACCCATTTCACAGATCATGTCACTGAAGCCCAAAGAAGGGGAGGAGTCTGCCCAAGACACTGGTCCATGAAGCTTGCCTTACGTACGCTAATTCTTTGACAGGCGGGACCAGAACTTGTCTTCTGGGCTCTTGTGGGTTCACTCCAGGGACACCCAAGGGAACTTCAATGAGTGCTTTCTTTTTTTTAAACTGACATGGTGGCATCACTTGTCCCCTTTTGTATGTAGTTATTTGGAGGTGGAGGCTACCAACACTTTTTAACCCCAGAGGAACAGATCCTGCCCAACTTTCAGCAAGCAGGGCTCCAGCGAGTCAGGGATTTAGGAGAAATGGGCCTTGATGACTACTTCTAGGGCTCCTGCCAGAAGCAGGGGGTCAAGGAACATGACACTGGAAAGAAGAGGCAGTGCAGATGAAGGTTTGCAAACTCCCAAAGCCTCCGGGGGCCAGGCAGGTGATGTGGAGTAAGGTGAGCTGGGTGGGGAGCCATGCGATGCAGCACAAGCCCTTTGGAAGGACGGTCACTCACCAGCATCTTCCTGCCAGGTGGGAGTATAGGCCCAGGGTGCTCAAGCTTCTCATTCCCAAGAGAAGCTAGAAATCTGGGCATGGGTGTGAAATCTTTTTAAATCTCCTGCCACATATTTTTAAAAGGCATGTGAGCTCAGACAAGCTGATTCACTCACTGCAGCTCTGTTTGAGGTGTCTTTTGGGGTATCTACACTGGAAAAAACGGAAGCATCCAACGCCTGGGGGATCAGCCAAATTAATTTGGTCCACGGCATCTCTGCAGCCAGGAAGAAAAAAAAAAAAGCCTGGGCAGCTGTTTATATGTGCACATGGAGGATGTCCAGGACATACAGGTAAGTGCAAAAAAGCAAAGCGCTAACAGCAGCCATTTATGTAAGAAAGGAAAAAGCTATCTAGTCAAGACTGGCTTTCACTTCCTCCCCTTGGAATTTAATATTTGTGAATGTACTCCTCTATCAAAAATCTTTTCTTGTAATTGTAAATTAACACTTAAAAAAAACGAAAGGGAAGGAAAACATTGCGTGGGTGACACAGAATGTGCTACAGGGCCCCTGGGGATGTTTTCCCAGGCAGCTGGTCCCAAGGGCATGGAAGACCTTTAATGATAATAATTTCCTTATCATTAGTGTTTAACATCTACTGAGCACTTGCTATGTGCCAGGTATCTGCTGAGGCGATGCCTTTTTGCAGACGAGAGATCGGCGGGTCAGAGTAGTCCCAAGCAAGTAAGTAACCTAAGGCTGCAGAGCTAGCCAGCGACACACTAGGATCCTATGGCCAGGCAGGTCCTTATGTGTGATTAACCACCGAAGGGGACGTGGCAAATGGAGAGGGTTCCTCCTGTGTCTGTCCTCTCGGTTTCCTTCACTCCATTCTCACCTGGAGTGTCTCTGGCAATGCCCTTACAGATCTCAGCCTGGAACCTCTACCTCCAGGAGGCCATCCATGATGCCTCCTCTTAGGACTCGCCCAACATGGGGCCCGTCATGAGGGATTGTCACTGCCCCTATGATATCTATCTGCCCCTACCCAAATGTGAACTCACAGGAGGCCCAGGACCACGTCTGGCTTGTTTACCAGGGCCCTGGCACACAGCTGGTGCTCAATAAATGCCCACAGAATGAACAAATTCCTGAACATCATCTTAGAGGACAACTGCCAGGCTTTGTCTCTGGGTGCCCCTCACCAAAGCACCTCAGAAGGAAGGGCCGTAGCCAGGACGTACACATGCTATCATGATAGCCATGCTATCATACTGTGCCCTGGGCTGGAATCAGAACAGCTGTCTTCCCTTTGCCATATGAAAGACCGAGGGTCAGAGGGGAGAAGGGGCATGTTCAGGGCTGTCTACCCTTGGCCCTCTTTTGCACAGATGAGGACACTGAGGTCCAGCAAGGGCAAGGGCCCCAGCAGCAGTCACACAGCAGCAGCAGCGAGCCTAGAACCTGTTGCATCCCACTTCTTGGTCAGTGGCTGTTTCTCTTGGTTCACGTGACCCTGTTGCTCCAGCGTCCCCTACCTGGGGTCACTGTAATCTGGCCCAGCGCGGCCTTCCCCTTTCTGGTTCCTGTTTGTGGCCCGGACGTAGGACCCAGAAGCAGAAGTCTGCAGGGTACAGGTAGGGGGGTAAGGAAAAGTGATTCTTCAAGCCAGCCTGCCTGCCTGACCCCTAGCCTGCAGAGCCAGCAATATGTGGGGGTGACACACACCAAGGCCTAGCACAGTGGGGTGCGGGGTATAGCCCACAGCAGAGATGCCGCAGATCAGCTCCCGGCACATTTTGCTCTCAGCTTAAACACACACACACACACACACACACACACACACACACACAATTCCTAATTTCTTGCTTCCCTTGAGAAGGCTCTGGGCACCCCAGGCCTGAGCAGCAGTGGCTGCCTGCCCCCACCGGATGGGGCGAGAGCTCCTGGTTCAGCCGAGTCCCCAACTTCCCCTGCGACCTCCTATTGGGTGGCTACCTTTGGGGCAGCCCTGCAGTCATCTGCATTTTTGAGCTGGAAGCACAGTCCCTCATTTAAGTCTCAATCCTTCCAGGGATGAGCTATATGATCTCACTCCCCAGGTGGGGAAATTGAGGCTCAGTGGGTGAAAATGAAGAGCTGGGTTTGGATGCTGGGCTTGTCAATGGGACACATTAGCCTGGATGTTCTGAGGTGTCCTGGTTCTAAAGAGCCCCCAACTCTCTCCCCGTGTCTTGGAGAATGTCCCCTAAATTGGAATAGTTTCCCATCTAAATGCTTTCTGTCGTTGGCCTCTGGAATCTGGATCCTTCCCAGACCAAGTGCTTCAACTTTGATCCATAAAAAATCCATGTATAATAAGTGAGCATCTACTGTAGGCCAGGTACGAAGTAAGCATCTGGAGTTTCACTAGAGCATCTGTCTGGAGGGCTGGTGACAGAGTGGGCCTGGTGTCTGCGGGAAGGTGTGAGTAGCCTGATGGGCGCTGCACCGGGTGGTGGCACCAGCGAGGGCCACCAACAGGGGTGGACTCGGCCCATCCCTGGGGCCCCCAACGTCTCTGGTGGAGCATCTACTGTAGGCCAGGAATAAAGCCAGGGATGAGCTGAGCCAGCCCCTGCCAGACACCGTGGGCTGGGGACCATCTGTCCTGTCCTTCAGAGGGAGAGACTAGGCCTGAGAGATGAAATGACTGGTCCAAAGTCACAGCACGGACAGTCAGCCTGGCAGGGTCTGCTGGGTCAGATGGTCTCAGTGGTGTCACTTTACAGATGGGCAGACTAAGGCCTGGGGGAGAGAAGGACACAAGCACTCGGGCCACCTCTGGCAGAGCGCTGGGCCTTGTTTTCCGGAGCTGGCCCCCAGCCTGGCCTGGGTCCATGATCTGGGCTCTGAGTTATGGCAGTGAATGCCTGCTGGCCTGGGGAGATCAGGCTTGTGTGCGGTGGTTGTGGAGGGCTGGGAGGAGTCAGGGAGGCCAGGCGCCAGGCCTCGGCCATCTTTGCTTTCCTGGGGGTAGGCCACAGCGGCCAAGGGCTGGCATCAGGCCCACCTCTTCATGTTTCGGTCCGGCAAGCCCTGAATAACCTGTACTTTTGATGGCTCCCGGCATCGGGAGTGGAGAGAAGGCAGGAACCAGAGGAAGACAGAGGAAGAGAGACACACAGATAATCAGAGACAGAGAACAGGAATCAGAGACATGAAGAAATGAGAAATGGAGAGACCGGAAGAGAGAAAAACAGAGACACGAAGAGATTATAGGGAGACAAAGAAAAAAGACAAAGAGCATGGCCGGAGAGGACAGACAAAGAAGTGGAAAAAGAACGAGACTGTGGGAGACAGGGACAAAGCTCGGCCCGGAATGGCAGGGACCAGGCCTGGCCAGGGAAGGGGCCCATGTCTCTGGCTTCAGTCGGGCCCACTTTGAGGGACTTTCCCCTGACCCCAAGCTAAGAGATCCTTGTGTCCCCTGGGGCCAGAGGTGCCCGTAGTCAAGCCAGGGTGGTTTGGACAGCCGGCCCCAGTGATTCCCTGGAGCCACCCCCAGAGCCCCGGGCGCATGCACACTGCAAGGTGTCAGCTGGTACCCGCAGGGAAGCTAGAGGCCAGTCTTACCCCGGGGGTGGCCCAAGAGGCCTACCAAGCGCCCCAGGTCCTTCACAGATCCTGGCATGGGGCAGGCTGCAAACCCCAAACCCGGAGTGCGGTGGACTGTGGGACCCTCCGTGGCTTCCTGGGACCCACAGGCCCCAGGGATGGGCCGAGGCCACCCCCCTTGGTGGCCCTCGCTGGTGCCACCACCCGGTGCCGCGCCCATTAGGCTACTCACAGCTTCCTGCAGACACCAGGCCTGCTCTCTCTATCACCGGCCCTCTAGTGACCTGGAACATTGGTCCCCTCTGGCACACCCACCCAGGGCTGCCTCACTTCCACAGTGAAGACCAAGAACACGGAACCTGGAACATCCCCCTCCTTCCGCCAGTGTTCTGGTTCTGGCTCTGCTGCTAACCGGCTGTGTGACTGTGCGCAAGGGCCTACTCTGCTCTGCCTCGGGAAATTTCTTCGAGACGGACAGGGTGTTCATGAAGTGCCAGGCGAATCACACGAGGGCAGCCTCTGGCCTCACTGCTCTACCCTCTGGGAGGGGCAGATACAAGCTTGATCTCACACAGGACAAGCATGAGGAAGAACACACGGAGGGGCTGGGCTCTGAGAAGACTCCGGGTGCCAGGGTGGGGACAATGGGGTTAATACTGAGGGGACACCTCAGACAGCTGCAGTGAAGATGAAAGGAGAGCATCTGAAGAGAATGTGCAGCACAGGCAGTGCTTGGTAAATGTCAACTATGTTAACTGCCTTGTTATTGCTGCCAACTGTCACGGTGCCAATCCACATCTGGCCCCAAGAATATCAAGAATTCAGTCCTGGAACACAGAAGCTTCTCCTACTCTCCCCTTGCTCATTTTTCTCCAGCCCATGGGACTCTTTGGTGTTCTACAAACACTCCGGGCATGCTCCCACCTCAGGGCCTTTGCACTTGCTGGGTCCCTGGTCTGGGGCAATCAATCCTTCCTGAAATATCTTCAGGTCTCCCTCCCTTCACATCTATGTTCAAATATTACTCACTCAGTGAGGCCCTAACTGTTCCCTCTCTAATAAGTTACTGTTCCAGCAACATTTCACTTCCTCCTTTCCTGCTATGTGTTTGCTCCATAATGCTTGCCACCACTGGGCATGTGAGCTATTTTCTTTATTTACTGGGTTTAGTAAGATGCCAGCTGTTTTTTTTTTGTTTTTTGTTTTTTGTTTCCTGTCTTATTCACTGCTTTGCTCTCAGGGCCTAGAACAGGGACTATGACGATGGTGCTCCATATGTATTGAGCCTGGTTCCTCATTTCATAAGTTGGGTCCAGAGAGGTCCAGGCACTTCAGCAAGGCCACACAGGAGAGCAAGAGAGACAGGGGAAGGGAGACCTATGAAATTTGAAGAAATCAGTCTGGCCAACCTCCCGCTTCTCCAGTCTTTACTCCTCACCTCCTGGCCTCCTCTCAGCCCCAAGTCAAGAGAAGTAAGGCCTTTACTGAACGCTTGGGGCATCCAGGAGGCTGTCTGCAGCCTCAGATCCCTGCGTGGCTGTTCTTCAGAGGGTGAAGGGTATTTGGGGAAATCAGAACCACTATGCAATCACGGTGGAATGAAGAAAGGGGAGTCTCCTGGGGGAGCTTAGAAGGACTGAGTATGATTGGTTAAAAATGGGTAAGGTTTACCCAGGTGGGCAGAGCTGGACACCAAAGGAGGAGGCCTTTGAATTCTTACTCTTCAGTCTGGGAACCTCAGGTGGTGAGTCTGAGGACCAGAGAGGTGAAAAGCTTACTCCAAGACTCAAGGGAAACACCAGACAATTGGGTCAGCAATACGGAGTGCCTACTATATGCCAGGCACTGCAACAAAGTGGATGAACTCGTTTCCTCTTCCCCAAAACACTAAGGAACAGGTAAACTTTACTTTATGCCCATGTGAGAGGTGAGAAAACTGAGGCGCAGAGAAGGAAAGTGGCTTGGCCCAGGTCACGCAGCAAAAAGCAGTCAGGATGCCAAGTCCCGCCTGTTCCAGGGAGTGTAGGAGGTTTTAAGTCCATAGGCTAGGTGTTTTGGGAATAGGCTAAAGAAACCATAGCATCATGGGCTAGGTGCCCAAGTCTTTTTTAAGAAAATAATAACACCCAGAGCATAGAATTACAAATCCAGAAAGGCCTCTGGTGACTTAAGATTCAACAAGAAAGCAAATGGTCCAAGGTCACACATCCAGTGATGGCAGAGATGGTATGCAAACCTTGGCCAGCGTAGAAAGCCTCACTGGTGACAGTGAACCCATGGCCACTCCAGGCCAAGGGCTGTGTATGGTGGCTGTCCCCCCGGCATAAGGAAAGATGTCAGAATATTTGACAAACAAAGCTTGATGTGATGGTGACATCCAGGCAGAGGGGCCTTGTGCAGCTTCCAGTCACCTGACTCTGGAGTTCTCAACGGCACTTCCTTAACCCCTGGGGGCAGAGGGCCCAGGCATTGAGATCCCTTGGGCCCTACTGGAAGTCAGAGAGGCGTGGGGAAGCTGGTGTTTGCTGGAGCATAAATAGTAGGCACAGCACGAAGGAGCCAAGAATCATGGTCTGAGGGCAGAACGGGGGTAAGGGTCTCTAAACTGTGGTCTGGTTTGGAGAATGAGGGGGGCTCTGGCCCCAAGTCCTAATGGAGGGGGCTAATATATGCAATGGGAAAGGAGTAAGGGCTGGACTTGGGGCTTGCATATGGGAGGAGCTTAAACTGGAAGATTTACAGTGCCCTCACCGATCGGGATTCCCGAATAGAGTGAGAGATGAGGCTCCTCTCTGCTGGGGGAGGGGGTGGTCTGTGGCCACCGAAGCTACAACTAGAATGGGACTTGGGGGAAGGGCGGCGTTTGGGGCGCTAGGTAGCCGAGGGGATCCTTGAGTTGGGGTTCCTAGAGCAGGGAGGCTGGTGTGCTCAGATTTTGGGGGGGGGGAGTGAGGTCACTGTTTGCTGCCCAGGGCCCTGGCTGGGGCACAGATGGGGCCCTAGGTTGTGAATTCCGGACCGGGGAGACCTGGGATGGAATGTGACTTTTAAGAGGCCGTGGGGGGAGGGGGGAGCGTGCATGTAGCTGACGGGCTGCCTCCAGCTCGGACAGGGTCCTGGATGGGGGTCCCTAAGTCCAGGGGCTCTCTTTGCAGCCGCAGATGCTCTGAGGCTAGGATCCGGATCCGGGGGTGCCATGGGAGCTCCGTACGTGGCCCGGGGAGCTGATATGGCAGTTCCCTGATATAGGGATTGTCTGTGCGTCCAGAAAGCCCCGTGGCTGGGGCTCCGGCTCGAGCTTGGACGGGGCGCTGGGGTGGGGTCCCCGGACTTGGGGGCGCTATTTACAAGTTGAGAAGCCGAGGCTGGGGTTCAGATCGGGGGACCCGGGGTCGCTGTCCGCAGCCCGGGCTGGTGGCTGCAGGCCCGGAGCGGGGGCCGGGGGGGGGCCCGGAGGTCTTACCTGGAGAGTAGAGCGCGGCCAGCTCGCGGGCCCCGGCGTGCTGCGCGCCCCAGCGCCGGCAATACGCCGCCTCATCCTCGTCGAGCTCCGGCTGCTGACCTGGCCCGTCCTCGGCGCCCGCCATGGCCGCTCGCCGGGCCCGCCCGGTGCGCTCTGCTAGCGGCGGCGGCGGCGGCGGCAGGGCCGCGGCACCGCGGCGAGATCACGCCGCCCAATGACCGCTCAGCGCCGGGCGCGGCGGCGGCGCGGGCGGGGGCCTCGCCCGGCCGCGCGTCACAGCCAATCGGAGGCCGCGCCGGGGTCGCGATGGCCAATCAGCGGCCGCCGAGCCGCAGCCAACCGCGGCGCTCGGGGGGCAGGAGCGCAGCTGGGCGCAGCTGGGCACGGAAGCGCGGGGCGGCGGCGCGGCCCTCCCCGCGGCGGGCGGCCCCCGGCGGGCCCCGGCCCCGCCCACCTCGCGCTCGGTGTGCCGGCCTGTGCAATGGGCCGAGGTGCTGCGCCGCCGGACCCAGACACGGGCGGCTCTTCGGCGCGCACTGTCAAGCGCCTCCTGTGCGCCCCGGGCGCGAGTGGAGGGCGCCGGGCGCGGGCCAGGGAGCCGGCGCGCGGTGGGCACTTCGCAGGGCGCTTGCCGGCTGGGTCCGCGGTCCCCGGGCGAGCTCCCCCAGCCCCCGCGTGCAGAGGTGCCGAGGGCCGTGCGTACACCTACTGTGCGCCGGCTGGTGTGGAGCGTGCCGAGCCCGACCCCCAGGACCTCCCGCCCTCCCGAGGGAGAGGACACTACACTGGTGACGAGGACCTTGAGCGTCGCTGTGAGATTTGGTGAGCGCTTCGTACCCGTGAGGCGCCGGGCCAAGAGCCAGCAGCAGCCTCTGCCCGCGGTGTCCTCAGGGGCCCTCCTGACTTCCCTGCTCCAAGCTGCCCCCTCCTCCGGTCACTGTGACATCATCCCGTTTTGTCTTCACAGCGCTTGTCACGGGCAGTGAACTTGCAGTTCATGTGTCACCCACCAGAAAACCACCAGCTCCCGAGGACCCGGACTCGCTTTGTTCAAAAACAGCCGAATCCCCGTGGCTGGGTCAGCATAGGGCACCGAGTAGAAGCTCAGTAAAACGCTTGCTGACTGAATTACGGCGCAGCCCAATGCTTTCATTCAAATCTTTTTTCCATTTAAAAATTGGATTGTCTTTTTATTGTTGAATTGTAAGAGTTCTTTTTGTTTTTTTTGTAAGAGTTCTTTTTAAAAAAGATTTTATTCACTTAAGAGAGAGAGAGAGAGAGAGAGCACCTGGGGGGTGGGCAGAGGAAGAGGGAGAAGCTGACTCCCCACTGAGCCTGGAGCCCTTAGCAGGGTTGATCACAGGACCCTGAGATCATGACCTGAGCAGAAGGCAGACACTTAACCCACTGAGCCACCAGGCACCCCTGTAAGAATTCCTTATGTATTCTGGACACTGGCCTCTTATGAGATACATGATTTGCAAGTCTTATTTCTCAGTTTGTTGTGTTTTCACTTTTTGCAGTTGCCTATTGAATGGACATTTGCATTGTTTCCTGTCTTTGGATGTTGTGAACATTCTATGTAATGTCATGGTTGCATGTGAAGGTAGATCAAGAGGCCACACTCGAAGTGGGGTCGCTGGAATAAACGTTAACTGCCTTTGTCATTTGGGAAGATAACAGACAAACCACCGTGAGGTAGGTGGATACTGGGATTAGAATCACATGCTAATTTATATTCCCACAGCTGTGTTCGAGAGTGCTTGTTTTCCATAGTCTTCCCAACAGAGTATGGCTATTTAAGATTAAAGATTCAGTCCTTTGGGGGTACCTGGGTGGCTCAGTTGAGCATCTGGCTTTAGTTCGGGTCATGATCCCAGGGTCCTGGGATTGGGCCCTACATCAGGCTCCCCACAGGGAGTCTGCTTCTCCCTCTGCCTGTGTCTCTACCTCTCTCTGTGTGTCTCTCATGAATAAATAAACAAAATCTTTAAAAAATTATAAGTCCTTCAGTTACACTAAGGACATTTCAGTAGCCCATGTGGCAGGTGGCAAATGAATTGGACAATACAGCTGTAGAACACGTACATCCTCACAGAAGGTTCTGTTGGGCAGTTCTGGCAAAGAGTTGTACAGTAACCTGGGCTTTACATTTTAATAGGGTCTCCCTGGCTGCCTGCAGGGAATGGATTCAGGGACTGTGCAGAGGAAGGACAGTAGGAGGAGGTGACTGCGATAGCCCAGGAAGGAGCGGATGGAGGGTCAGACGAGGGTGATCATGGACGTGGGAGAAATGGTTGATTCTGGATGTGTTTTGAAGGTGAAGTGGCCTGCATTTGCTAGTCGAGGAGATGTGGGGGTGAGGGAAATTGAAGTCCAGGATGACTCCCAGGTCCCTGGCCTGAGCCACTGGGAGGATGGAGGTGCTGTTGACTGAGCTGGGGAGCATGTTGGGGAGGGGGGAGACCAGGAGTTCTGTTTTGGGCATATTGCATGTGAGGTGCATGCTGGATGTTCCAAGCAGAGATGTTGAGGGAGCATCAAGTTGTCTTTCTGGCCTAGAAAATGACATGTGCTTTTGATCACCAAGTTAGAGAAAGGCCAGGAAGGAGAGAAGAGGTGGGAATCACCTGCCTGAGATGGGGATGAGTGGGAGGGGCTAAGGTCAAAGGCAGTGATGGGCAATGGAAGGAGCCCAGCCTTTGAAACTCTCACAGCTCTGTTTCTAAGCTAATGTAGGTCCATTTTCCTTCATTAAATGGAAAGATAATGCTTCATAGGCTTTAGTAAGGCTCACAGTGAGCACAATAAGAGGTAGAGTACCTGGCAGGCAGGAGACACTGCAGAAACATTCATCACCTCCCTGTGTGTTACACTTGACTTGAAAGTGTTGGGATAAGATCCACACCCTCATCTGACAGTCAAGGCCCTGCTGATCTGGGCCTTGCTGACTCTCCAGCCTTTTCTCCCAACATCTCCCACTTGCTGCAGGGCCTTTGCACTTGCTATACCTATTTCCTGGCCAACCATCTCCTTGGAGAGGCATGTGGCTGGCCCCTTCTCCTCCTTCAGGTCTCTGTTCTCTGGTTCTTCCCAGCTCTGAGACTCAGGCTGCAAAGCTGCCCGAGACAGACACCCTCAAGGTGTCACAGTGTTGGGACCTGGAGCCTCCACTGGCTTGCCCCAAGTAATGTTGATCTGGATTGCTCTGTTCATTTAGTCATCAAATCTTTTACCAGGAATTGCTGTGGGTCAGATCCTGTGCCAAATGCTGACAGTACAGCAGCAAACAAGACACATAAGGGCCCTGCCCTCAGGGTTGCAAGAAGGACAGGCAAGGAGTGTGATAAAAAGATAATCTCGGGGCAACCCTGGTGGCTCGGTGGTTTGGTGCCTGCCTTCAGCCCTGGGGAATCCCAGGTTTGAGTCCCATGTCGGACTCCCTGCATGGAGCCTCTTCTCCCTCTGCCTGTGTCTCTGCTTCTCTCTCTTTCTCTCTGTCTCTTATAAATAAATAAAATCTTAAAAAAAAGATAATCTCATTTCAGGAAGGGACCAATGATGTGGAGAAATGAAGCAGGCTGCAGAGATGGGTGGAGAATGTCAGGGAGTGCTTCACCAGATGGGAAGGAGAAGGTGTCAGAAAGGCCTCTCTAAGGATGTGGCACTTGAGTGGAGACTTAAAGGAAGTGAAGGGGCTGCCATGAAGATACCCAGAAGAGAGGAAGTGCAGAGGCCCTGAGGCAGGAGAATGCCTGGTGTGCTCAGAGGACAGCAAGGAGGCTTATGGAGCTGGAGCAGAGGGTGAGAGGAGAAAAGGGGGAAGGTGGGATCAGAGATATGAAGGACCCAGGTCATTCATTTGGTGCCATTTAAGCCAAATAAGCGTTGAATTAATGTGTGAATGAAAGAGGCAAACAGCTATGGGAATATATACGTAAAGACTACTTACTTCAGGGTGAGAAATCAGGGCGGGCTTCCTGGAAGAGGGGATCACTGAGCTGAAATCTGAAGTTAAGTAAGAACTGGCTGGGGAAAGGGAGTCAGGTGAGGTACGAGAGGCTTCCAAACATAGGAAAAGCATGTGCACAGATCCAGTGATGAGAGATTATTGTACTCACCAAATTGAGGAAAAAAATCAATCAACTAGGCTGGAGTATAGCATGAGAGGAGAGTTATAGAGAAATGGAAGTTCCTGGGGGCAGGCTGTCTGTCAACACCTTGAACATCTACCTGCCTCTTGACCCTGCTACCACCACAGGGTGTGGCTATGGACAGGAAGTCCTCCTCCCATGGAGGGTCATGGCCAAACTAGACTGCCCAGATGGTGCATGCCTGGGCTATGGCACAGCCAACCTCAGACTAAGCCTTCATCCTCCCTATATTTTAAAGCATGCTTGGTGCCCTACATAGGAATCTAGACCTTTCCAAGGACAGCAGCGGAGAGCCCCGCAGAGTTGAGATTCCAATTTGTGCTTTGAGAATGTCCCGTCAGCTGCTGAGAGGAGGTGATGAGAATGAGGTGAACCTAGAGGGAAGGGCAGTGCAATGAGTAGGGAGGGTCCACAGGAATGATGCGTGAGGGGGCTGGAGGCTCAGAGAGGCTGTGATGGGGGCTTGTGCCAGCAGACTTCTCCATCTGACTGTGCTTATGCTGGCTGAACATTTTCAGTATCTGCTCCAAGCCGGCCCTGTGCTGGGGGGTGACGGACCTGTGGGGGACAGAGTCTCATTCCCAAGAGATGTTCCTTAGTGACACACAGTCCCCCCTCCCCCCCATGAGGAGAATGTTTACAGTCCTGCCTCATGCATATTCACCTAGGCTCCAAACAACACAAATTGACTGCAAAAATGAGTTTCACTGTAATTTTAATTTTTACCATCCGTTTTTTCACTCAGCAAATATTTATTGAGCATGTATTATGAAGCAGGACCTGCTCTAGGTCCTAGGAACGTAACAGGAATGAAAGGAGACAAAGACAAATATCTCTGCCTCCTGGAGCTGATACCTGGGGAAGTGATGGGGCAGATGAGCAATGATCACTAAGTACCAAACTATGCTGACATGCCAGGAGGTGATGGCTGCTTTGGGAAACAAACAAACAAACCACACACACAAAGCAGGGTAAGGAGGATTGGAAGCTGGGAGGATGGAGGGCAGGTTGAGTTGTTAACCAGGGTAGCCAGGGAATGCCTCACTGGGAAGGTGATAGGCTAAAGGTAGGTGAGCAGACCAAAAGAGGGGATGGAGGGAGCCATGTGGGACTGTAGGGGAATAGTGTTCCAGACAGAGCAAAAAGCCAGTGCAAAAGCCCTGAGGTGGGAAGGAGCCTTATTGGCTTTTAATGACTGAATGTGGAGACTGTTAAGAAAAAGTGGGCTTGGGGCCTACGGGACCTTAAAAGGTTCAGGTCGTTCCCTGATTGTGAAAAAAGTCTTGGAGGCACAGGAGGGAGGCACTGTGATGTCAGGATGCCAGGTATCCCTGCCCGCTACCCCTGGAGGCTCTGTGTGCCCAACTGGGCTGCTTGCTCCCTAAGTCATTCCGTGGGACCCCCTCCTTCCCATCTCCCCTGTTCCCAGCAGGGCCTTTTACCCGGAAGGAAGTGGCCCAGGCTGTGCTCTGGCCCTGCTGCAGGCCATCTGCCAACACCCTGAACGCCTACCTCTTGACCCTGCTACCACCACAGGGTGTGGCTATGGACAGGAAATCCTCCTTCTGTGGAGGGTCATGGCCAGACTAGACTGCCCAGATGGTGCGTGCCTGGGCTATGGCACAGCCAACCTCAGACTAAGCCTTCGTCTTCTCTACATGTTAAAGTGTTTTATTGTGTGTATGAGTCATGGGGATGTAGCCATTTGTTTCTGGTTGCCCACACCCATTCCCCCTCCTTCATGGAAATAATGCCCTGACTTTTTTGGAGGAATCTCTGTGGCCTGCTTTCTCAGCCTATAGTTTGTATGGAGCAGACTCCACCTCTTTAACATAAGCCAGGCAACATTGTCCAGATATCTGGGACATGGTGTTTGGTTCAGAGATGGGTGTGTGACTTTAGATGGCCCAGTCGGAGTGAATTTCAGGATCCTGGCATGGAATTGAGACATAGATACTTTTTCCCCATTGGACATAAATGAGAAAGCAAGTCTCATCAGAATCTGCTGGCAGCCACAAGGGGGTCATCTTTAGAGTCTCCTGGAGAAGGCAAGGAGGAAAGAGCAAGAGAAACCAGCTCCTTGGTGAGATCTTTGTTTGGCTGGATCAAGCCTTACCTGAAAGTAGTGCTCCCTTTCTAGTCAGACTTAGGTTTAAGTCTCAGCCTCACCACTTGTGTGTCGTGTGACCAGGGGCAAATAATTTATTGTCTCAGGATGTCAGTTTCCTAATGTGGAAAATGGGGATAATCAACGTATGCCTACCTCATGGGGTTGTTGTGAAGATAAGCTAATAAATATATTGTGGTTAGAAGAGTGCCTGGCACATTGGAAGCACTCAATAAATTTTAGCGATTATTATTATTAGCATTAAACACCTAGAGCAAACCTTACCTGATCTGTGTGTGATCTTCTTCTGGACTTTGCAGTTATAGGAAACCAGTACATCCTCTTTTTTTTTTCTTTTTTCTTTTATTATTATTATTATTATTATTTTTTGTCTTCTTTCTTATAGAGTGTAAGGATCAAGATCAGGGTGGGACTGGGGAGAAAGGTGTGGGGACTGGTGTTTGAAGGTGGCTGTTTCTGTGTGCTGGATATTTTACTTACACTTGCTCTTTGGCCTCATTTTATGGGGAAAAAAAAAACGAGGCTTAGAAAAATTAACTTAACAAAGATGAGTAAGACTTAATTAGGGAGAAAAGGTGAGGAAGGATATGTTGGGCAGTAGGTGTGACAAATCAAGGGCCATGTGGTGTAAAAGTACTTGGTGTACTATTCAGGGGACAAGAGGAATTTGGAGTCCAATAAGATTAAGACCATGTTTTTTTTATTTATTCATTTTTAAAGATTTTATTTATTTATTCATGAGAGACACAGAGAGAGGCAGAGACACAGGCAGAGGGAGAAGGAGGCTCCCTGCGGGGAGCCGGATATGGAACTCGATCTCAGGACCCCGAGATCTCAGGACCTGAGCCAAAGGCAGACGCTCAACCACTGAGTCATCCAGGTGCCCCTGAAACCATGTTTTAAAAACTAAAACAAAACATAGATGATTGTGGTAAAATCCTTTTAAAATAATTTCTAAGATAATTTTAATTTTCCAGAAGCGTTGTAAGAACAGGGTAGTAAGCTTCCATATCTCCTTCCCTCAGATCCCCCAATTATCAAGATTTTACTACACCTGATTGATCATTTTCTCTATTGCATATATGATTTTTCTGAACCATCTGAGAGCTGGTTACAGACATGATGTCCTTTTACCCCTACATACTTCAGTGTGTGTTTCCTGAGGACAAGAACATGCTCACACACATCCATAGGCTCGAAACAGGTTTCAACATCAGGAAATTTAATGTCCACAGAATGTTCTGATATAATTTCTATTTGTCCATATTCACTATTGTCATATTCACCATATTCACATGCCACTAACTGTACCAATAATAACCTGATATCTTTAGTGACTATCTGGGTCATCATACCCCTTTCAAAGAGAAAAAAACATGTACCTGCCCCAAAAGGACAAAAATCACTAACATCCATAAATCTGCTTAGAGAATCTGTTCTTGGAAATCCTACTTGCAGGCTCTGTATATCTCGAGCAGTGGTTTTCAACTGGGGATACTTTTGACCTCTACGGGACGTTTGGCAATGTCTTGAGACATTTGTGGTTGTCACAACTGGGGATGGTGATATGCGATTGTCATCTCACAGCTAGAGAAGCTGGGGAGGCTGCTAAACTTCCTACGCGCATAGAACAGAGAATTCTCTGGCCCAAAATGTCAATAGGGCTGGGGTTGAGAAACTCTGATCTGAAAAGTAAATTGGGAAGAGACATTTCCCTTTGCTGCCATCAGAGCACCCTGTAGGTCTACAATTCACCCCAGCAATTCTATTTCTCCCCAGCTTCCCTGGAAAACCCCTGCTCCTATAGGCCTAGGGAGGCGCAGCCAAGGCCATTTATGATCGTTCCAAACTGGAACTAACCCACATGTCCTATTAGGAGGAGACTGATAAAATAAAACTGTGTAGTCATGCTGCGGTCACGGCTCTTCCCTCAGCTCCGTTTGCTGTTCTGTAAAACGGGGCCGGGGCCGAGGGGGGTGGGATTGGAAGGATACCAGTTATCTTGGGTCTACCTGCTACTTTATGACCTACGGGCATAACTGTTTCTGACTCATGCACGATGGACGCATCGGGATTATGTGCTGACTGGTCTCTGGGCTTTTATTTACAGGAAGCTGTCCTGGAATGTCTCCCCATTGGAATCAAGGGCAGGGCCTCTGCTGAGTCACCCCTGGCCTCTGGGAGCTCAGCTCAGGGTCTAGCTCATTGTAAAAGCAGGTACCTTTCCTTTGGTGCCACTTGCACACTGGGCCCAATGCTAAGTCCACATGCTTTCGTGTGGCACAAACACACTTTCTTATCTCCGTTTTATACAAGAGGGCACTAAGGCTCAGAGAGGTCAGGACACATAGCTCGGGAAGACAGAATTGTGGTTCAACCCAAGATGAATCAAATTCCAAAGTCTGTGCTGTTTCTAGCCTGCTGCAACTTCTCTCATACGTGCTAGGTGCTCAGAAAATGAGGGCAGCCCGGGTGGCCCAGCGGTTTAGCACCACCTTCGACCCAGGGCATGATCCTGGAGTTCCGGGATCGACTCCTGCATTGGGCTCCCTGCATGGAGCCTGTTTCTCCCTCTGTCTGTGTTTCTGCCTCTCTCTCTCTCTCTGTCTCTCATGAATAAATAAATAAAATATTTTAAAAAAAGGCAATGAATGGGTGGCAGAGTGGACAATATATTCATTGGCTATTGGACCCCGAATTTAGCAGAAAGCATAGCTGCCCAGCTCTGTGAGCTACTGACTACTGTTCTGGCCTCCTGCACAACAGTATAGGACATGTGACGAATTCTGGCCAATCGAATGAGAGTGGAAGTGGCACAAAACATTTGGGTTTGTGCCCTTAAAGAGGTCGACTTCTGCTTCCTTTTCTCCACTTCCCACTGGCAGGAATGTCGATGTGATGGTAGTGGTAGCGCAGCCACATTGGGCCATGAGTTGGAAGCTGCCAGTTGAAGATGGACAAACTATAATAGAGTCTGGGTCTCAGGGGTGCCTGGGTGGCTCACTGACTCTTGATTTTGTCTCCGGTCATGACCTCAGGGTCGTGAGATGGAGCCCCGCTTTGGGCTCTGTGTTCAGCGTGGAGTCGGCTTGAGATTCTCTTTCTCCCTCTCCCTCTGCCCCTCCCCCTGCTTGTGCTCTCTAAATTAAACAAAACAAAACAAAACACACACACACACACACACACACACACATACACACACAAACCCAAAAAATCTTTTAAAGAAAAAAGGGAAAGAAAGAACCTGGGTCCCTGATACCATTCTTAAAGAGCGTGGATCCAGTATCTTACCTGTGCATTTGTGAAGTGACTGAATGGATAACTGAATGACAGAAGGCACAGTTAGACACAGGTCTAAATGCATATGAAAGTGCACAAAGAGGGGGATCCCTGGGTGGCTCAGCGGTTTAGTGCCTGCCTTTGTCCCAGGGTGCGATCCTGGAGTCCTGGGATCGAGTCCCACGTCGGGCTCCCGGCATGGATCCTGCTTCTCCCTCCTCCTGTGTCTCTGCCTCTCTCTCTCTCTATGTCTATCATGAATAAATGGATAAATTTTAAGAAAAAAAAAAGAAATGGTTAAAAAAAAGAAAGTGCACAAAGAGGGCAGCCCACGTGGCTCAGCAGTTTAGCACCATCTTCAGCCCAGGGCATGACCCTGGAGACCCAGGATCGAGTCCCACATCAGGCTCCCTGCATGGGGTCTGCTCCTCCCTCTGCCTGTGTCTGTGTCTCTGTGTCTCTCTCTCTCTCGCTCTCTGTCTCTGTGTGTCTCTCATGAATAAATAAATGAAATCTTAAAAAAAGTGCACAAAGACTGCCCTTGTGTCTACGTGGAAGCATCTGACCAAGTACGTTGGAAGAATCTGTGGCCAGAGGAGCCAGTTTCAGACTTGGCCCTTGTACGGACTTGCCCTATGCCCCTGGACAACCTGGGGGCCCCACCCTCTCCACTGTAAAGCAGGCTTAGCAAGTTCATGGAATCTACGCGGTTTAATGGCGTTCACTGATCTTTGCAACTCCATTTCTAGAACTCCATTCCCAGGGAAATTCTCACCTCGTAGCTCATGAACATAGGTGCTAGGATATAGCTACATCTTTGTTCGTGGGGGAGACACTTGGAAACATCCTTAAAGGTAATGAGATAGACTGCTGCACAGGCGTGCTTTGGGGTGCTGACTGCGGACTGTGGCCACCAGGAATTCTCTGGTGACACCTCCTGGCACAGAATGATACTGCAGCCCACCCCACCAAGGCACTGGGAATTTCCAGAACCAGGGAGGTGCAGGGTGGCAGGGTGGCTGTGAGGGTAGTTTGGGAGGCCACAGAGCAAGGATTTTGGAAGGACGGCACCGAGGCAAGGAGGCAACCTGGATTCCAGCTTCACTGCTTACTAACTAGGTGAGTGCGAGCAGATTCGGGATTTTCCAAGCTTTGGTTTCTTCCTCTATATAACATGAGGATCCATGGGCCCACCTTATGGATGTCTGGTGAGGATCTGAGGAGAGAATTCATTCATTAGATTAGTTTCCTTTATTTGAGAGAGAGAGAGAGAGAGAGAGAGACAGAGACAGAGACAGAGAAGGGGCAGAGGGGGAAAATCTCAAGTTCCTGCTGAGCATGGAGCCCCCCATAGGTCTCGATCCCACAACCCTGAGATCACAACCTGAGCTGAAATCAAGAGTTGAATATCTAACTGACTGAGCCACCCAGGTGTCCCTTGATTAGTTATTGAAGGAACATTGAGTACCTATGATGCGGGTGATTGAGACTCTCATCCAGGCAGTCAGATATATCAAGCCCCAAGTCCTGCCTTCATGGGGCTTACAGTCTAGTGGCGGGGCAGGTGGGGGAGACAATAGACAAATAATGATGTGTATGATACAATTTCAACCATTGATAATGCTGTAAAGGAAAATAAAGCAGGAGATGGATCTGTGTGGGTGGCAGCATTATTATTGGGCACCTCTGAGGAGGTTTGAGCAGGGGTCAGAGGGAGCTGCTCCCTGTGTATATGGAGTGCGCAAAAAATACCAGTGGAAGATCCTGACATATAGTAGATGTTCAACTAGCGGTGGCTCCTAGTGCTATCATAGAGCTGTGTTTCCAGTTTTGCAGAGTAGCCCAGTCCTGGGGCTGCTGTATAATTTCCTCCTCCCTTGCTCCATCCAGTTTAGAAGTGGTGGTGACTCCTGTTGAGTATTTCTGAGCTTTTTCACAGCCTCTTTTTTGACTTTTGAGCTCCTCTATCCCCCCTGTAACCAGTTCCCTGTTGGAAAGTTTCTCTGTTGACATGCACAGTGGTTTCCTTTCCTGATACAAGGAAAGGATCGGAGAGCAACCTGGAAGGTGACCAGTACAGCAGGCTTTTGGAACCCTTTCCCCCTTCTTGAAGCTAAAAGCCCAGGGGGCTACAGATAGGAGAGAGGCACGTGGGGCCCGGCACCCAGAGGGTGCCCCGAGAGTCAGACAGGCATTGTTTTGTCTGAGCTCTGCCGCTTGTCAGCTCTGTAAACTCCATCAAGTCACTTCCCCTCCCTGAAGCCTGTTTTCTCACCTGGCTTGTGGGAAAAAAAAGGTTGCACTCCTTGACACAGGGCATTCTGAGGATTTGGTGGGATGTGGCTTGGATAGTCCTTAAACAACTTTAAGAAAGAATAGCAAAGAGGAGATTTCCCCGACCAGCCAAAAAAGGCCCATGCCAGTATGATCACCAGCGAGGTGCTGCCGCACAGAGAGGCAGGCCAGTGAGGGAACGCAGTGGTGCTGGGGTCCATCACGGTTGTATGAGAACTAACTGCATGGTGAGGGCAGCCCTACAGCTGGCCCAGGAAACCAGAGATGATGGTTCCGAAGACGGGGTTGGGAAACTGGCCCCAAATAAAACTGCAAACAAAGGCAGACTCTTACTAAGGATTAAAGTCTTAACTTGGAAGGGAAAATCATAAAGTTGGTAAAGTTAGAGACACATGTGCAATATTACTCAGCCATAAAAAGGAATGATTTGGGGGCACCTGGGCAGCTCAGTTGGTTAAGAGTCTGACTCTTGATTTTTGGCTCAGGTCATGATCTCAGGGTCATGAGATTAAGCCCCACATTGGGCTCCATGCTCAGCATGGAGTCTGCTTGAAATTCTCTCTCTCTCTCTCTCTCTGCCTTTCCTCCCACATGCACTGCTGTCTCTCTAAATAAAATCGTAAAAAAGGAATGAGATTTTTAAAAAAGATTTTATTTTTTTTTATTCATGAGAGACACACAAAGACACACACACACACACACACACACACACACACGCAGAGGGAGGAGCAGGCCCCATGCAGGGAGCCCGACCTGGGACTCGATCCCAGGACTCCAGGATCATGCCCTGGACTGAAGGCGGCGCTAAACCGCTGAGCCATGGAGCTGCCCAAGGAATGAGATTTTGACACATGCCACAATGTGGAGAGATCTTGAAAATGCTATTCTAAAGGAAATAAGGTTGATACAGAAGAACAATAATGGGCAGATTCATTCATCCAGAAGCTGGAGAGAGAGAAGATGGGGAGTTATTGTTTAATGGGGACAGAGTTTATGTTGGGGACAACGGGAAATTTTGGGGGTATTGAGTGATGATGGGTACAGAATGTTGCGAATGTAATTACTGCCATGGCATTGTACACTTACGGTTAAAATGATAAATATCATATATATTTTACCCCAAAAAAGTACTCTGCCATTAGTAGAAGAATAGTTAGAAAGTCATTTTATGCCTAGAGGTGAGAAAGGACTTCTTTAAATGAAGCAAATTTCAAAAGCACAAGCATAAAGAACCTGATTCAGAATGGCCAAAACACTTGAATCGACCGCTCTCCCAAACAAAACAATAACAACAAAAACCATTCAGATGGCCAGTGTACACACGAAATGATGCTCAATATCATAATATCATTAGGGAGACACAAATTGAAACCTTGACGGGATATCACTTCACACCCATTAGGATGGCTCTCACACACACACACAAAAAAACCCAAAACAAAAACACCCCCCCCCCACCAGATTGGAAAAGAACACGTATCGGTGAGGATGTAGAGACACTGGGAACCCCTGCTCAGTGCTGGTGGGAGCGCAAAACACAGGGCAGCTGGTATAGAGGGCAGTTTGGCAGTTCCTCAAAAAGTTAAAACATAGAATTACCATATGATCCCCAATTCCACTTCTAGGTTTATACCTAAAAGAATTGAAAATGAACTCAGATTCTCGTACATCTGTTCACAGCAGCATCATTCACAACAGCCAGCAGGTGAAGACAATACAGATATCCATTGACGGGTGGATGGATGCACAAAATGTGGTATCGCCGAATGATGGGATATTATTTAGCCTTAAAAAGAAGTGAGATTCTGACACAGGCTACAACATGTATGAACCCTGAAGACATTATCCAGGGGAAATAAGACAGACACAAAAGGACAAGTATTGTATGGTTCCACTTATTCAAGGTCCCCAGAGCAGTCACATCCATAGAGAAGAAAGTGGAATGGAGGTTTCCAGAGGCTGGGGGAGGAGGAGGACAGAGTTTCCATTTAGGGAGATAAGAAAGTTCTGGAGATGGATGGTGGTGATGGTTGCACAACAATGTGATATTAGTTAATGCCAATGAATTGTACCATTAACAACCCCTGAAATGGTAAATTTTATGTTATCAGTATTTTACCACAACAGAAAACCCCACAAATATATAAAAGGCAAAAAAAAATTTTTTTTTTGTTTGTTTTGCATTATCCTGATGACATCAAAATTAAGGAATTCTGGCCAAAGGATATCACGGACAGAGGAAATAGGCAGGTGTCAGAGTGTGAAGACATGGCAGGGTCTGAAATTGCAGAGCTTAGAACATACAGGAAACGTGCAGATAAACAACAGCAGAAAGACAGCCGCCCCCCAAAGGAAAAGGGACAAAGGATGTGAACAGCAATTTGCAGAAGAGGAAAATGCTCAGCGAATGAAGCAGGCTCAAGCTCATGAGTAATAGGATATGTGAATGAAAACAACCAGGAAATGTCACTTTATGCCTGTGAGATTGGTGAAAATCAAAAAAGTTGGACAGCACCCAGATTTTGGTTTCAAAATACCATTCTCCAGTAAAAAGAACTGGGGCTAGGGTAAGAAAAGTAAAAATTGAGCATGGAACATCTTGTCCCAGAAATAAAGGAATGCCCAGAGAATGATGGGGACATGGTGAAAAGTGAAAAGTGACTTAGACTGGCTGAATCTGGGTCACTTTGAGCATCGAAATAAGTAATGGTAGTGATGGATTTATAACCCCTGGAATAAAATAAAATCCACGGGTCCCATGGACAGCCCGGGTGGCTCAGCGGTTTAGCGCCACCTTCAGCCCAGGGCCTGATTCAGAAGACCCAGGATCGAGTCCCAGGTGGGGCTCCCTGCATGGAGCCTGCTTCTCCCTCTGCCTGGGTCTCTGCCTCTCTTCCTCTCCCCTCTCCCTCTGGCTCATGAATAAATAAATACAATCTTAAAAAAAAATCCACGGGTCCCTCCTGATATAAATGAATAAAAAAATAAATGGGAGTATGGTGATTGTAAGACATGTCCACCGACTCTTTGACGTTCTTCTTCTCCAGGGGGACTCTAACTCACTTCCCCTTGCGTGGCGGCAGGACTCCGTGCTTGGATTCTGATGGTACAATACGGCAGAGGTGATGCTGCGTGAGAGCCTGGGGTCAGTAAAAGCAGGTGCTTCCTCCTCGCCGTTCTCTGCAATCACCGTCTCTAGGTGCTTCCATGTGGTGGGGACGCTCAGGCAGCCCGACGAACAGGCCCACGTGGTGGGGGACCCAGGCTTCCCATCACGGCCCTGTCAGTGAGTCATCTTGGAAGCAGGTGCCTCCGCGCTGAGCTGTCCCACACGAGTCACTAGCCACCGATGCCTCCTGTTAAGCACTTCCTCTGGCCAGTCCAAACTGAGATGTGCTGTGAGAAATATACACTGAATTTCAAAGACAGCCTGGAAAAGGAGATGCCAAATACGTCAACAGGGACGCCTGGGTGGCTCAGTGGTTGAGCATCTGCCTTCGGCTCCAGTCGTGATCCCGGGATCGAATCCCGCATCGGGCTCCCTGTGTGGGGCCTGCTTCTCCCTCTGCCTGTGTCTCTGCCTCTCTCTGTGTGTCTCTCATGAGTAAATAAGTAAAATCTAAAACAAACAAGAAAACCCCTACAAATATGTCAATAATTTTTTACATTGAGAGCATGTTGAAATGCGATTTGAGTTAAAGTGAATTAAATGCAGTATATTACAAAATGAATTTCACCTCTATGATTTTCTACTTTTTAAACGGTGTGGGGGATTCCTGGGTGGCTCAGCAGTTTTGCGCCTGCCTTTGGCCCAGGGCGCGATCCTGGAGACCCGGGATCGAGTCCCACGTCGGGCTCCCTGCATGGAGCCTGCTTCTCCCTCTGCCTGTGTCTCTGCCTCTCTCTCTTTCTGTGTCTCTCATGAATGAATAAATAAAATCTTAAAAAAAAAAAACTGTGTGTACTGGGAAACTAAAAGTTAAGCATGTGGTTCTCATGTACGGCTCACTTACCTTCCTACTGGCCACTGATGCTCTAGCCTCGTTGAGCTTTCAGGTGATGACAGCCCCAGCTAACACCTTAACTGCAGCCTCCTGAGAGACCCCAAGCCAGGACTTTCCAGTCAAATTCCTCCTGTATTTCCGGCTCACAAAAACAGTGAGAAAATGAATGATTATTGCCTTAAGCTGCTGTGTTTTGGGATCATTTATTACATGGCAATAGACTGAGGCAAATGTCATAAGTGATGTTAAAAGTAGTGAAAATCAGTGAAACTGTGAAAAATTAGTGGACATTGGAGGGTTAACAGGATATTTAGATGGCTTAAAAATATCTCCCTATAAGATACTTCTCATTATAAGGAGAAAATACAGCAACTTGACAGCAGTGAGACTTGGCTGACATCATCTTGACCAAGTGATCAATATTGGCGTCGCCACTAAGGGGACAAATGGCTCTTGGGTGTCTCCTGATGGCAGGCATGGAGGAGGACAGACACACCACCACTTGGGTGTTTCCTGACAAAGGTCCAGAGCCTGAGTCTAACTATAAGGAACTGCAGACAGAGACACAGGAGGGACATTCTACAAAATGATGGGTTTGTCCTCTTCAAATGTGTCAACGTCATGAATGAGAAAGACTGAGGAATTGTTCCCAATTAAAAGAGTCAGGACAACTAAATGCGGTGAGTTGCAGGCACACCTCACCCCTAAACACTTTGGCATGCATATCATTAGCTAGAGTTCAGTATTTATTTCTGTCTATAAAACTTATATTCAAAAAAAACTTATATTCAGTGAAATGCACGAATCTTAGGTGTACTTTTGATTATTTTTGGTAAGTGCATCTCCCTGTGTTGTCCAAACTCTTTCCAAGGTAGAGCACATGAGGTGGAGTTGGATCGAGTCCCTCATAGAGATGTGTTCAGAGTCCCAACTCTTGGTAATTGTGACTGTGACCTTATTTGGAAATAGGGTCCTGCAGATGTAACCAAGTTAAGATGAGATCATCCAGGATTAGGGTGGGTCCTAAATCTAATGACTGGCGTCTTTATGAGAGAAAGGAGGAGATTAGGACACAGACACACAGAGGAGGAAGCAGGCTGCGCAGAGTCAGAGGCAGAGATTAGAGGGGTGCAGATACAAGTCCAGGAATGCCGAAGATTGCTGGTAGCCACCGTAATAAGTTGGAAGAGGCAAAGAAGGATTCTTCCCAGAGCCTTCGGAAGGAGCATAGCCGATTTCTGATTTCCCACCTCCAGAACTGTTGGAGAATAAATGTATGTTGTTTTAACCTGCCTAATCCGTGGTGGTATTTTGTTATGACAACCCGAGGAAACTAATACAGAACATTTCCCATCAGTCCAGAAAGTACCCTCATCCTTCCCCATTCCAGCCTGCCCACCCCCCCAGCCCCCCGACCCCCGGTTCCAGGCAGCCACTGCTCTGATGCTTTCTACCGTAGATGCATTTTTGCTTATTCTAGAGCTTCATATAAAAGGAACCGTGTAGGGTGTATTCTTTTGCATCTGGTCTCTTTCACTCGGTGCCAACATTTTATAGACTCCTCCAGCTTGTTGCATCTACCGGTGGTTGGCACGCCTCTACTGAAAGTCAGTTTGCTTGGGGGGGGGGGAGGCACAATTTGAAGTTGAGGAGGGGAGTGGGCAATAAGGATGGGCTATCTTTTTTTTAATATTTATTTATTTATTATTTATGATAGACAGAGAGAGAGAGAGAGGCAGAGACACAGGAGGAGGGAGAAGCAGGCTCCATGCCGAGAGCCCGACGCGGGACTCGATCCTGGGACTCCAGGATCGTGCCCTGGGCCAAAGGCAGGCGCTAAACCGCTGAGCCACCCAGGGATCCCCAAGGATGGGCTATCTTCAAGGCTGGGCTTCGGGCCCCCTGCCCTGGCCTCGCTGACCTCTCAGGCTTTGCAACCCGCGTGTGCTTTACCAGCCGAGGCACTGGGAGGTTAGAAGCTGGCCTCTACTGCCACCTGGTGGTGATTCCAGACAGTGCGGCCTCAGGTGCCCGCAGAGGCCCAGGGCGCTGGGGAGATCGTGGGTCAGGCAAGTGTGTATTTTGCTGGGTGGAGCCCCCAAATCACTGAGCACCTACTCAGCACCTACATGACTTCACTGTGTGTGTGTGTGTGTGTGTGTGTGTGTGTGCATGTGTACAGACCTGACTTCAATTGAGCTGTCCTTCAGTGGCTGCCGGGAGAGGTGGATTACCCCAAACTAACTCCAGTAGGGGAAGAATAAGATCCTAGAGGCACAAAGGGTGGGGAGTTGTAGAGGAAACAGGGAGTCGTTTGACTTGAGCACACAGGGAAAGTTTCTCTGGGCATGTCTCAGCTGCAGGTGGAAGGGAAGGGCGTTGAGGCCAAGGGAACAGCACGGGTAAAGGTGTGGAGGCAGGTCCATGCAATGTATGACTTTCTAAAACTCAAACAAATGATAAGGTAACACATAGCCATTGTGAATGTTTTAAAGTTAGAAAAAGGAAATGTAGGTCTTCCTCCCACCTCAGCCCCCAGCCCTCTTCCTCTGGAAGATTTAATGCAAGCGGCTCCCAGTGAACCTGCCTCCTGGTGCAAGCCGGCCTCTGTGTAGTCCCACCAATAGGATGGGACAGGAATGGTGGTGCCAGGTTTGGATTTAACCTCCAAAAGGAGGCCTAGCATTTTTCATTTTTGTGCTCTGGAGCAGCCAGCTGCTGTGTAAGTGGTGTGGTGACAGTGCTGGGAAGACCGCATGGGGAGGAAGACACTATGGAATGATGAACCGAGGGACCGAGGACTGCACTGGATGACTTAGGCTCCAGCCAGCCAGCAGCCAGCTGGGCCATTCTGGCTGAGGTGTGACACATGAGAGTCAACGCCCTGGACCCTCCAACTAGCAGCCAGCACTGGAGCAGAGACAAGTCACCCAGATTTCTGACTCACAGGATTGTGAGCAAACCAAATGGTGGTTGCTTTAAGCCACTAAGTTTTGGGGTGTGTAATTATACGACAGTATTCAGAGCACCCCGGGCCCTAGGCTGCCCCCATTGTCAGTTTCTCATGACCCTTCTGTTGGGAGAAACCTCCTCAAACAAACACATGAGTGAATTCCTGCAACTCCTCCCAATTATGTGGGGGTTTGCATACCACACATCCTGGCTTGCACTTGGTTTCTCTCTCTCTCTCTCTCTCTCTTTTAAAAAGCATTTATTTTTGTTTATTTTTAAAGATTTTATTTATTTCTTCATAGAGACACACAGAGAGAGGGAGAGACACAAGCGGAGGGAGAAGCAGGCTCCCTGTGCGGGGAGCCCAATGCAGGACTTGATCCCAGGACCCTGGATCATGCCTGAGCTGAAGGCAGAGCTCAACCACTGAGCCACCCAGGCATCCCAAGAATTTATTTATTTGAGAGAGCAAGGGAGAGAGATAGCGAGGAAAAGCATGAGGGGGTAGGGAGAGGGAGAAGCAGGTTTCCCACTGAGCAGGGAGCCAGACGTGGGACTAGATCCCAGGACTCCAGGATCATGACCTGAGCCAAATGCAAGATGCTTAACCAACTGAGCCACCCAGGCATCCCTTAGTTTTTTTTTTTTTTCCCCTTTAAATGACAGATCTTGGTTCTAGATGTGTGCTGTTCAATACAAGAGCCACTAATCACAGGAGGCTACTTAAAGTCAATTAAAATGGAATAAAATTAAAAATTCATTTCCTCAATCACACTAGCCTCAAGTGCTCACTGGCCACAGGTGGCTCATAGCTGCCATGTGGCACAGCACGGATGTAGCACATGGCCGTCAACCCAGAAAGTTCTGTGGCACAGTGCTGGTCTAGACCCTCTTGCTCACGCAGGACCCCCCTCATCCTCTAGACCCCATCCTGGTCTAGATCCTCTCCCTTGTCCTCAGCAGCTGCATAGTGTTCCCTCGTGCTGTCCCCAAGCTCCTGCCATCGTCACGTCCATGTTTCTTCATGCAGCTATGACACCCTTGTAGGATAAACGTCCAGCCTTTCTGGGCTCAATGATGTTTCTGGGCCAACTTACCACGAGAGGCTCTACCACTCTAGACAGCCACTAGAAGTTTGTAAGACTGTTTGTTTTCCCACACCACCAACACTGCGTGTAATTAAAAATTCTTTTTTAGCTAATGGCAAATGTTTTCAAGACAAACACAACTCCACCAGGATCCTGCTCCACTACATCCTTCTTTCACCTCATAGGGCCCCTGGGTACCTTTCCATGTTGACATATGAAAACTTGTCATGTCCTTTGTATTTTTTTTAAATTGTGATAAAATTCAGATAACATGAAATTCACCATCTTCATTATTTTTAAATGTACAGTTCAGTGCCGTTAAGGATATTCATACTGTAGTGCAACCATCACCACCGTCTGTCTCCAGAAGCATTTCATCATCCTGAATGGAAGCTCTGTCTCTGTTAAACAGCTCCCCACCTTCTCCCCTGGCCCCTGGCATCCGTCACTCTACCTTCTGGTCTTTATCAAGGCGACGGCTCTCGGTACCTCATATAAGAGGAATCATATGGGGGACACCTGGGTGGCTCAGTAGTGGAGCGTCTGCCTTCGGCCCAGGACATGATCCCGGGGTCCTGGGATCGAGTCCCACATCGGGCTCCCTGCATGGAGCCTGCTTCTCCCTCTGCCTGTGTCTCTGCCTCTCTCTCTCTCTGTGTGTGTGTCTTTCATGAATAAATAAGGAAAAAAAAAAGAGGAATCATACGGTATTTGTCCTTTTGTGCCTGGTGTATTTCCCTTAGCATAATGTCCTCGAGGTTCATCCGTGTTGTAGTATATCAGAATTTCCTTTCTTTTAGAGGCTGAATAATTGTACGTGTATCCCACATTTTGTTTATCCATTTACTTTGATGGACGCTTGGGTTGCTTCCACCTTTTGACTATTGTGAATAATGCTGCTGTGAACACGGGTGTGCATGTATATTGTCGAAACCCTGCTTTTGGGGTGCCTGGGTGGCTCAGTCGGTTAAGCGTCTGCTTTCTGCATGGGTTGTGATCCCGGGGTCCTGAGACCCAGCCCTGCATCTGGCCTCCCTGCTGAGTAGGAAACCTGCTTCTTCCTCTCCCTCTGCTCCCTCCCCACTCCTCCACCCCTGCTCTTATTCACTTGCTTTCTCTTTGTGAAATAAATTAAAATCTTAAAAAAAAAAAACCCACAAAAAAATCCTGCTTTCAATTCTTGTGGGTATATACCTAGGAGTGGAATACTGGATCATATGGGAGTTCTATTTTTAATTTTTTGAGGAACTGCCATGCTGTTTCCAACAGTGGCTGCACCAATTTACATTCCCATCAATGGTATGATGCACAATTTCTCCATTATCATCACCAACACTTGTTAGCTCTTATTTTTCTTGAGGGTAGCCATCCTAGTGGATGTGGGGTGGTTTCTTGTGGTTTTGATTTGTATCTCCCTAATGATCAGCGCCTTTGAGCATCCTTTCATGTGCTTATTAGCCATTCACATATATTCTTTGGAGAAATGTCTTTTGCAAGTCCTTTCCCCATTTTTATTTTTATTTATTTATTTATTATTTATTTATTTATTTATATTTTTTAAAAAATATTTTATTTATTCATTTGAGACAGAGAGATACAGAGAGAGAGAGAACATGAGCAGGGGAAGGGACAGAGGGAGAGGGAGAAGCAGCCTCCCCCCTGAGCAGGAGCCCCATCCCAGGACCCTGGGATCACGACCCGAGCAGAAGGCCAACACTTAACCATCTGAGCCACCCAGGGGCTCTGATTTTCCCCCATTTTTAATTGAGTGTTTCTCTGTTGTTGAGTTGTAGGAGTTCCTTATATATTCTGGATATTGACCCATCAGATACATGATTTACAAATATTTTCTCCTATTCCTTAGAGCTGACTTTCCGCTCTATTTTTCCCTTTGCTGCACAGTTTTTAATTTTGACATCGTCTGATTTATCTACTTCTTTCTTTTGGTGGCCGGTGCTTCTGGTATCATATACCCCATCCCTTTAAATGGCTATGGAGAGGTCCATATGGAGTGTGGCTGTTTTATAACTGATCTATCACCCAATCCTGAAGCTTCTACTTTCAAAAGAGATTCAGAATCTGACCACTTCTCTCACCATCTCTGTGGCCACCACCCTTGTGGAGCCTACTGGACTACAAGTACCTCCTCACTGGGCTCCCTGCTTCTGCCTTTGCTGCTAGTAGCGTCCATCCCCGCCCCTTGCAGCCAGAGGGATTCCATTAGAACCCAAGTCAGATCCTGTTCCTGTTCTGCTCAGAACTCTCCATGGCTCCTGCTAACCTAGAGTAAAAGCCAAAGTTTATTCAGTGCCCCACAGAGCCCTGTGTGATATGGCCCCCCACTATTTCTTTCTTTCATTTTCCTTTTTAAAATTTATTTGAGGGGATCCCTGGGTGGTGCAGCGGTTTGGCGCCTGCCTTTGGCCCAGGGCGCGATCCTGGGGACCCGGGATCGAGTCCCATGTCAGGCTCCCGGTGCATGGAGCCTGCTTCTCCCTCTGCCTGTGTCTCTGCCTCTCTCTCTCTCTCTCTCTGTGACTATCATAAATAAATAAAAATTTAAAAAAATGAAATTTATTTGAGAGAGACAGAGAGAGAGAAAGTCAGAGAGAGACCACAAGCACAGAGAAGGGCAGAGAGAGGGACAAGCAGACTCCCCTGCTGAGCTTAGCGTGGGGTGGGGGGGGACTGCATGGGCCAGGCATGCGCTACTTAGGGCCTTTGCACTTGCTGTGCCCCCTGTCCGGCCCTCTTTCCTCACAGCTCTCTGCATTCATGTTTTTGCTCAGATGTCACCTCACTGAGGCCTCCCCTGACCACCCTAAAGTTAAAATGCATGCCCCCCACCCTGCCAGCACTCTTCATTCCCCTCCTCGGCTGTATTTTTCTCCAGGTTGCTTACCAGGGTCTAACACAATGTGTACACTGCTCATTTATCTTGTTTCTTGTTTGTCTTCTCCAAGGGGAATGTCAACACCATGAAAACGAATTGCTCTGTCTTGTTCATGAATGTTTCTAGGGCATGAGCCGCTGTAGGTGCCAAAAAATATTTGATGAGTGACTAAGTGAAAACGAGCACCTTTTGTCTGTAGACATTAGTTCGTTGGGCATTGTTCTTCTTTCCGTAGCCTGCTCCTGCGCTCGGACTACCTACCCGCCCCGGCCACGAAGCCGACCTCTGCATCCCAAAGCCAGAGGATGCCCTTTAACCACTCCTGCATCCCCAGAGCCCGCCACACGGTGGCAGCATACACACAGACAAGTTTCACCAGCCAGCTCTGCGCATCTCCCAGGACTCCCCCAAACTCTGGATCCCAGGATATCGGCTTGGCAGCCCGCAGGGATCTAATTTCAGCCCCATTGGGTAGATGGGGAAAGTGAAGCTTCAAAGAAGAGGTGTAGTGGAGAAAATGTAGAACCAGGGATCTGGCTTTTCAATCTGGCTCTTTTACCGGTGATACCCTGTGATCTAGGTCCTAACCCTCTTTGGACCTGTTTCCCATCTGCCTACTTTGCTTTCATGAGGTTTCTATGACTTACCAGGATCGGGTCCTCTGGGGGCGAAGGGGAGGTCTGATGCACTCCCATGCGTCACAGTGGGCCAGTGGGAGGGACACCCTGGCCCAGAATGCCCCAAACAGAGGATTTTATTATTTATTTATTAAAAATTTTATGTATTTATTTGACAGAGAGAGAGAGTGAGAGCACAAGCGGGGGGGGGGGGGAGCGGCAGGCAGAGGGAAAAGGGGGCTCCCTGCTGAGCAGGGAGTCCCCTGTGGGACTCCATCCTAGGACCCCGGATCACGACCAGAGCCAAGGCAGATGCTTAACCAACTAAGCCACCCAGGCGTCCTGGAGGGGATATGATTATCCCATTCTATAGACCAGCGACCGGGGTTTCACAGCCAGGAGGGTGCAGAACAGGAACCCAAGCCCACCCTCTGCTGCCACCCCCCTCCAGATCCACTAGAGAACAGTGCCACGGACCATCTCCGATGGTTCCTCTTTCAGCCTTATGTTTCCACCTGCTGGCTGAATTCTCCCCCCTGCAAACACCTTTAAGCGTCAAAGGAGTGACATTAGGGCTCTCTTTTGGGCAAGTTGCCTTGCTTTTCTCCTCCTGAAAATGGGGCCGAGGAAAAGCTGCAGAGGCTGGGGGAAGGGATTTTGAAAGCAGTTTGGGGGTAGAGGAGGGTGTGTATCCGGGTAGGAAAGAGCCTGTTCCCCCACAGCCCCCGCCTGGCTCCTGCCCACACTTGCAGCCACAGAGGCCCAGCCCACGGATTCTGGTTTTAAAAGAGAAGCTGAAAATTGGAATTTTGATGTGAAATCTGATTTTTAAATGTTGGCAATAAATCCATTAGAAAAAAAAAAAAAAAACCCAGACAACAAAGCAAAACACCAAGGGGTCACACTGAACATGTCTGTGGGTTGGACTTGACTCCTGGCTGCCCGTTTGAGACCCTTCCCCACCCCGGGCTCCAACAGACACCAGGGCGTCGGTAATCGGGTGGTGTCAGGTGGAACCTGGCTACCGGGCCCCCCAGGTGCAGGGCCGCGGGGTGTGCTAGTGGCCTCTGGGCCCCAGTGGTTCCATGCCCATCAGCCCCTTCTTGGAGGGGAGGCTGAGCGTTAATGGTGTGGCAGCAGGCAGGCCCGTTGAGCAATGGGGCTTGTAAAAACAAGAGCTTACGTCACCCGAGCATGCAGCCTCTGGGGTGGCAGGCACCTGGGGTGGCACCTGGGGTGGCTACTGCCACTGATTTCACCGTCAGGCCAGAGTGGAGAATCTTGAGCAGGGAAGGGCAGGAGGCAAAAGGCTCAGTGTCTGGTGGGTGAGGTCCCTCCGGGAGGCCAGAGCAAGACCCTGATGGGTGAATCTGGTCACCAGGATCCAGGCTGCCCCTTGACTCACAGTGTGACCGCGGGGCACCCTCCTCTGGGTCTCAGTTCTTCCATTCAGAAAATGGGGTTTACATCTTCACACCCATTATGATTTATTACAAACCCAAAGGGGAAGGTGAGCCTGGAAAGACTTTAGTCCTTCCCACCCCTTAAATGGGACCTTGGCCTCAGTTTCCTTATTTGTAAAGTAGAGATGATAGGATGGGCTTCCTACAAGTTATCAAGAGGGTTAAATGAGTTACTACACGCAGAGAGCTCGAGATGTGGTTCAGAGAGGGTAGAAGATGTGCCTGAGGACACACAGCAAATCCCCTAATTAGCTTCAGACCCCCCAGGTCTCACTGCACTCCCCCCAGAACCCCGATAGATGTGTGTGTGTGGGGGGGTGAGGGGACCGCTGAGGCTCACAGAGGGAAGCCGTCTGGCCCGAGGTTACTACACAGCCCAGCACATGGGTGACCTCACTTTCTCCACCTCCTCCGTTCACTGAGCAACTTCCCTGTGTCAGGCACTGCTCTAGGCACTGGGGTATAGCAATGAATGAAACCCAAATCCCCGTCCTGGGCGGGGTGACGTGGGGAGGGGGTGGTGGGGACAGGAGGCCACAGGCATAGGTGAGATAATTTTGATGGTAAAGAGAATATGGGGATGTGAGAGAAGTGACTGAGGGTCTGGGACTTTGGATGGGGAGGTTAGGGAGGGCTTCCTGGAGGTAACCTCTGGGCTGAGCCCCGAAGAGCCATCTTGGGCAGAGCTAGGGGAACAGTGTTCTTGGTCCAGAGGGAACAGCAAATGCTTTCACCACTGGTAAATTTTGATCATGCCCAGCTGAGAGTTCCAGTATCCGAGGGCCAGCCCTCATGGAGCGGGCAGTCTTTTTGCAGGGGTGGGGTGTGTGTGGGGGGAGACCGAGGGAGGCTAGACAAGCCGGGGAATGGTAGTTGGTGATAGGCTGGGAAGGAAATTCACTAGCAGGTGGGGCCAGGAGGGCCTCTTGGAGGTGGTGTGAGCGTCCCACTTTGTAGCTCGGAAGGCCTGGCTGAATGGCCCTGGGGCTTCAGATCCCTCCCTGGCCCAGAGGCTGCTGGGAAGGCCCGGGAAGCCAGCAGGCCGGGTCAGTGTTTCATCCTGTTCTTCCCTGCTCCCCCCACCCCCCAAGGGCGCTTGGAGATGTCATTTCTCCAGCTCTCTGGGGCGGAGGTCACCCCAGCTCAGCAGATAACGCTGAAGGTTGAGCAATGCCTGCCTGCCCGCCAGGGCCAGGGCTGGGGTCAGTGGGCCGGGGGTTATCCCCAGGCAGGCTGGGAGCTCCTGCCTCAGCGGCCCGGGCCGGGAATGGCAGAGGGGTGAGGGGTGAGGGGTGGGCCCTAGGAGCTGCCCCAACGGCCTAGGGATGGGGCTGCAGAGGGCAAGGGGCGCCGTGAGCCCACTCGGCCCAGCGTTCAAATCCAGGACGGGCCACGGCCCCTTTTCCCATCTGCGTACCAGGAGTAGCAAAAGCATCCTCCTGCCAGGGTGGAAAAAGTCTGGGTCCAGGCCTACCCTCAACACAAAGTAGGGACTTGGTAACAACGGGGGGGATGTCCCTTCTCTCTCCCGCATGGCTCCCAGTGGGGTGTGGCTTGATACCCCCACCCCCAGCCTCAGAAATATTTTTTTTTTTTTGACCTCAGGTTGGCAAAAAGGTCTTAGGGTGCTCTGATAAGAGCTTTTAAGACTAGTGGGGGACATGAGGCCCTGTGACCTTGGGTGTCCTATGCCCCCCCCCCCCCGGGCTTCTTTGTACCCTGTGGGAGGGAGGTGGCTTCTTTCTGATGTGCCTCCCAGAGTGGACCTCAAACTTAAATTAAGCCTTATGTTTGGGAGTCCGTGGTGGAGACAATGATACAACTAATAATAATAACCGTAACAGCACTTTCATGGATGGAGCTTGGAGTGAAGTGACTCGCCCAAGGTCACGCAGCGTGGCCGCCGAGCACCCCCCACCCACCCCCTTCCACCTCCCTGGGCCCAGGTCAGGGTCGGGTGGGGCCAGAGAAGACCCAGGTGTGGTCTAAGGGGGCGGGCAGGGCCGGTGGGCGGGGCTGGGGGCGGCGCAGTCGCCGCGGCCGAGGTCCCGGTGGGGCTCTCCCCCGAAGTGCCCCCCACCGGGGTCCTTGCGTTAGACGTGCCTTTAGGAGGGGCGGGGGGCCTCCCCCAGCGTGGAATCCCCTCCTTCCGAGGGCTGGGGTTGGGAGCAAGTTTTGGGGCGGGGAGGGGCCGGCCGCGCGGGGGAAGGACGGTGCAGGTGGGTCACCTCTCGGGGGGCCGGGGCGGGGCCGGGGTCTCCGGGATCCGGCCTGGGGAGCGCCGGCCTCCTCCGTGGGGCGTCCGGGCGGGCTCGGCGGGTCCCGAAGCCTCCGCCGCCTCCAGCAGGGGGCGGGCGGCGGCCGTGCTTCGGGAGGGGGAAGGCGGTCGCGCTGCCCCCTCCCCGCGGCCCCCCCGGGGCGGCCTCCAGCCCGGAGGGGGCGGTCCGGGGGCGGGGTCGCGCCGCCCCTCCTCGCTCCCAATCCCCGCGCCGCCGGGTGGGGGTGGGCAGGGGGCGTCAGGCCGCCCCCCCGCGGGCCCGCGGACCCCCCGAGGGCGCGCCCCGGCTCTCGGGTCGGGCCGCCGGGCCCCGCCGGCGCCCTCGCGGGGGTCTCGGGCCGCCACCCCGCGTCCCGGCGGCGGCGGGAGGGGCCGGGGCGGCTGCCAGCGTGACGCAGCCGTTGCCATGGGTCGCCTTATAAATAACCGGGCTCGGGAGAAACTTTGGCGAGTCAGAGCCGCGCACGGGACCGGGAAGAGGACCCACGCGAGGGTCCAGCCGTCAGCCCCCGCACCGGCAGCGGCCCCCCGGCGGCAGCGGCCCCCCGGCGGCAGCAGCGGCGGCGGCGGCGGCGACCCAGCGGCCACGGTCGGAGCCGGGAGGCCGCGCCACCTGCGGGCCGGCCGGAGCGGGCAGCCCCAGGCCCCCTCCCCGGGCACCCGCGTTCATGCAACGCCTGGTGGCCTGGGACCCAGCATGTCTGCCCCTGCCGCCGCCGCCCGCCTTTAAATCCATGGAAGTGGCCAACTTCTACTACGAGGCGGACTGCTTGGCTGCTGCGTACGGCGGCAAGGCGGCCCCCGCGGCGCCCCCCGCGGCCAGACCCGGGCCGCGCCCCCCCGCCGGCGAGCTGGGCAGCATCGGCGACCACGAGCGCGCCATCGACTTCAGCCCGTACCTGGAGCCGCTGGGCGCGCCGCAGGCCCCGGCGCCGGCCACAGCCACGGACACCTTCGAGGCGGCCCCGCCCGCGCCCGCCCCCGCGCCCGCCTCCTCCGGGCAGCACCACGACTTCCTCTCCGACCTCTTCTCCGACGACTACGGAGGCAAGAACTGCAAGAAGGCGTCCGAGTACGGCTACGTGAGCCTGGGGCGCCTGGGGGCCGCCAAGGGCGCGCTGCACCCCGGCTGCTTCGCGCCCCTGCACCCGCCGCCCCCGCCGCCGCCGCCGCAGCCCGCCGAGCTCAAGGCGGAGCCGGGCTTCGAGCCCGCGGACTGCAAGCGGAAGGAGGAGGCCGGGGCGCCGGGCGGCGGCGCCGCAGGCATGGCGGCTGGCTTCCCGTACGCGCTGCGCGCCTACCTCGGCTACCAGGCGGTGCCGAGCGGCAGCAGCGGGAGCCTGTCCACGTCCTCGTCGTCCAGCCCGCCCGGCACGCCGAGCCCCGCCGACGCCAAGGCGCCCCCGGCCGCCTGCTACGCGGGGGCGGCGCCGGCGCCCTCGCAGGTCAAGAGCAAGGCCAAGAAGACGGTGGACAAGCACAGCGACGAGTACAAGATCCGGCGCGAGCGCAACAACATCGCGGTGCGCAAGAGCCGCGACAAGGCCAAGATGCGCAACCTGGAGACGCAGCACAAGGTCCTGGAGCTCACGGCCGAGAACGAGCGGCTGCAGAAGAAGGTGGAGCAGCTGTCGCGCGAGCTCAGCACCCTGCGGAACTTGTTCAAGCAGCTGCCCGAGCCCCTGCTCGCCTCCTCCGGCCACTGCTAGCGCGGCCCCCGCGCGCGGCCCCCCGCCGGCCGGCCGGCCGCCCGCCCGCTCGCTCCGCCCGCGCGCCCGCCCGCCCGCGCGCCCGCCCGCCTGCCCGCGCGCTGCCGGCCGCGCCGCGGGGACCCGCGCCCCCGCCCCCGCCCCCGCCCCCGCCCCCGGGGCGCCGGCGAAACTTTGGCACCGGGGCGCTTGGCGGCGCGGGGAGCTCGTCGGTAATTTTAATATTTTATTATATATATATATATATCTATATTTTTGTCCAAACCAACCGCACATGCAGACGGGGCGCCCGCCCGTGGTGTTATTTAAAGAAGACGTGTCTATGTGCACAGATGAGTGACAGGCTCGCTGCCTCCCCTGCCTCCTCTCCGGGCGCCGGCGGGCGGGCCGGTTCCGAAGTTGATGCAATCGGCTCGAACATGGCTGAACGCGAGTGTACACGGGACTGACGCAACCCACGTGTAACTGTCAGCCGGGCCCTGAGTAATCGCTTAAAGATGTTCCTACGGGCTTGTTGCTGTTGATGCGTTGTTGTTGTTGTTGTTGTTGATGTCGTTGATGTTGTTGTTTTTTGGTCCTTTTTTTTTTTTTTTGTATTATAAAAAAAAAATAATCTATTTCTATGAGAAAAGAGGCGTCTGTATATTTGGGGATCTTTTCCGTTTCAAGCATTAAGAACACTTTTAATAAACTTTTTTTTTTTTTTTTTTTTTTGGAGAATGGTTAAAAGCCTTTTGGGGGCAGTAGTTGGCTTTCGATTTTTTTTTTTTTAATTTATTTTTTGGTTTAGATGATTTTAGATGTGCTTTCCTGGATGGGGGTGTGTGGGGGGGTGGGGGGGTGGGGTTGTTGTGTGTTGGGGGGTTTCTATTATTTTGGGGGTTTTTTGGTGGTTGGGTGGCGGTGTTAACAGCTGTGTGTGTGTGTGTGTGCTTTTTTTTTTTTTTTTTTTGGTCCTCCCTCCACTGCTGCTCCCTCCAGGGTCTGTGCTTGGAGGTGGGGGATGCCAGGTTTCTGGGGCTCTCAGGGTGACTCAGCGCCCCTGAGTGCTGGGGAGGAGTGACCCGGAACCCTGCTTGGGAAGAGGTCGGCTTGTCCCGAGTGCCAGGCTTGAGTTTAGAGGGAGGGACCTGTACGTCTGTGACCTCTGTAGGGTCCGGTGTTTGGGGGATCCGGCTAGCAGGCCACATTATGTAGGAAGAGGGCGTATGGGTCTTGGTCTTGCTGAGCCCAAGTTGGAGCAGATTCTTTTTGGTAAGTGTAGTTGGGCGGGCTGTTTAAAAAAGACTGTGTGTGTATATATTTATTTTAAGAGGAGCCTGGGTGTGTGGGCGAGCTTGTGTTTGTGTGTCCCTGGCCTGCCTGAGGGGAGAAGCTGGGCCAGGTGGAGGGAGGTGTGGGGGGAGAAGGGTTCCTACATTTCTATTTTCCCTTTCCTCGGGTTGGGAGGTTCACCCCTTGCCTTCTTTGCCCAGGTGTGGACGCAGGGTCCAGGCCTCACCTGCTTGCTCATAGTGGCCGAGCCTGGTTGGAACCTGGGACCCCGCTGTCTCTGATTCCCTGGGACAGAAGGGACCCCCTTGGCAAGGCTTCTGCTTCCCTGTCCCCTGATTCCCCCCTGCCCCTCTGCACTGCACCCCCACGGCCATTCCGGCCCTGGACAGCATTCCTGAGAGCTGAGGATGGACACGGAGGGGTTAGTGTGGATACACGTTCGGTGTCCCGCGGTGCCTGGCACACAGGAGGTATTATATAAGCGTTTGCTCTTGTTATTATTTTTTGCTGGGAGGTTCCTGGCATTTGGCAACCGGTCTTCAGTGCAGCGAGAATGTGGCGAGCGCCTGCCAGAGGTCGGGTGTCCAGTAAATCTTGGACCTAACCCATCTCATGTAAGCCTCCCAACAACCTTTGCACAGGTGGGTACTATTATGAGGGCTGTTTTCAGAGCCATGGAGCAGCCTTTTGTCACTTCCCTAAAGGTACGAAGTTGGTTTGGGGTCCCCCTGGCCTAGGAATTCAGGGGTGGGGTCAAATGGGAGCTTCACAAGATTGGTTTGCCAAGGGCCCAGGGCAGCCTGGGATCTTGGGAGCAGCTGCTGGTGTGGTGGTTTTAGAAGAGGAAATGCTTCTTCCCTTCCATGTCCCTCTGGGGGCCTGGATATACTTTCTATGTGGGAGCCCCAGGTATGGGGGAGAGAGACTAAGCCCCCCCCCCCCCCCCCCCCCCCCCCCCCCCCCCCCCCCCGCCATCATGGAGCTGAGGGTCAAGGCAAACTCCACCTACCCCCTCCCAGCCCCCGATGGGCTGTACCGGGCACTGGGCCCAGATAATCTCACTTTGGTCCTGGGCCTCTGTTGTTCCCTCCCACCCCCCAGCGGGTCTCCTCTCTGTCCTGGGTGGTCGGATGACTGGTTGGGTCCCTGGAGCTGTGAAGTCAGTCCAGTACCAGTGATAGCACATTGGCTCAACAGCCTTTAGGATCCACCTGCTGAAGGGCCCAGGCTGGGAGTCCGACTCCAGGGAAGGAGGTGGCTCAGTCTTTCTGGGGCTGGAGAGGTCATGGTCTGGGAATGAATCTTCTCAACAACTGCTCCCCTCTTTGTCACTGAGGATTGGCTGGTAGCTGCTGCTATACCCAGAGGAGGTGAGAGGGGAGCAGCCTAGCCACACAGAGAACCCCAAGCTCCCTTTTCCTGAGCACTGTCCAGCGTTGAGTACAGCCATTTACACACTCACATCTAGATTTAATCTACAGAAAGCACACCAGGGAAGGTGTTATACCTATTTTATTTTAAAAGATTTTATTTTTTTATTTGACAGTGAGAAAGTGAGGGCAGGAGCAGGGGGAGAGGGAAGGAGAAGCAGACTCCACACTGAGCAGGGAGCCCAATGCGGGGCTCAATCCCAGGACTGAGAGATCATGACCTGAGCCGAAGGCAGATGCTTCAACAACTGAGCCACCCAGGCGCCCCTCATACCCATTTTATAAAAGTAAACCGCAGCCCACAAAAATGGGGTTAGTTTTCAAGGCATGGAGTGAAGCCAGGGACAAAGTTAGGTCTGACATCCCTCCCCGCCCCCCCCCCCCCCCCCCCCCCCGCCCTGCCAAGTCTCTGAGGAGAGCTTGTGGTTGAAAGCCTGTTTTGTGACCCTGGCCCCTGGCCCCCAATCCTGGGCTCTGCCTGGATGACTCCTTGCCTGGCCCCAAGTTCAGGTACTCCAAATGCCAGAGTTAAGTGACTTGCACAGTTTCCCAATTTGGAAGCAAAAGAAAGGGGATTTGGCCCTGAGACCAATCTGAAGAAGGTTGGGAAAAAGTTAACAGGTTGAGGGCTCTGCTGGTGGTCTGGGTGGCCCGGTGCGGGAGCACTGTGGACAGAGCTGTGTCCAGAGGACTGGGAGATGTCATAGGTGGGAGAACAGCCACCCCATGGATCACTAGTCTAGGAGTGCTAAAGGCTTGCAGGAGGTGAGAGGAGGCCATTCGTAATCGGGAATCAGGAAAGTAGGCTGGGGAGGGGGCACTGGGGCCAGAGAGAGCCTAGAGAAGTAGTAACAACAGTGCGTGTGAGTTCAGTGCTCATGATGGGCAAAGCGCCACTCCAAGGCCTTGGCTCAGATGGACTTGCTGGATCCTTCTGCCCAAGAAGGCTGGTCATGTTAACCACAGACCCATTTAGTGGGGTTGACCACTGAGGCTAGCTGTGAACCCCAACCAGTGTTTGCTTAGGACAGGAGAGTTGACAAAACACATTCATACCTCATAATCTTAGGCGGTTGTCCCACGGCCTGATGATTTCACCAAGGAGAAAAGCAGGCTCCAAAGTGAAAGCTGGAGACACTGCCTGTTGAAGCAGCCCATCCACTTCTTGGAGGCTGCGGCTTCAGTTATGGGCATCTTCCTGCCAAGCGGACAGGCTCAGAGTGGGGCGAGGGACCTGTCCAAGGTGGCACCACTAACCTGTCCGTGGTGGGAATTGGGGTAAGGAAGAGAAGGGAGACTTCGCCATGGAAACACCTAAAGAAGGTGTCCTCCTCCCCCACAGTCCCTGGGACTGTTTTGTCCTTGTGTCTGAGACGTTGATTTGTCCAGTTACTTTTTTTCCATTTATTTGACAAGCATTTAGTGAGCACCTGCAGGGTGCCAGGCCCTATGCTGGGTGCTGGGGACATGGTGATGAAGACAGAGGTGACAATTTATGGGGAGAGGTAGACACTAAGTGTCCAGTAACTAGAAGAGGGTAATGACAGGTGGCGTCAAGGGCTCTGAAGGAGGGAAAGTGGGGCAGGGAGGGACTGAGAGGTCCAGGAAGGCCCCTCCTAGGAGGTGGCATCTGAGCAGACACCGGAGCCAGGTGTGGAGTGAGGGGGACGGGCCCTGGTTTATTGGGCATGTGCACACTATGCTGGCTGTTACCATGTTTTGTATGGCCTCTCTTCTTATAGTAACCCAATGACTTGAGTGCTGTTTATCATCCCACTTCCCCAGTTGGGGAAACTGAGGCACAGGCGAAGTCACTGCCCCAACACCTGATGAGTGACTTGTGTGAGATTCAAATTCATAACTTGAATTCACATCTGAGAAGCCTTCTCTTCCTGTCTCTGCCTATGGCCCCACTTTTCTCATTTGCTCTGTTTTCCTGTCATGTCCCTCTTCCCCATCCTTTGCTGGCCTGGCTGACCTTCTGGGTGACCCCTGAGGGAGTCCCAGCAGCTCCAGTTATCCCTTTGGCTGCTCCTCCTTGGAGGTTTTCAACCTTGTATTGGCTGTGACCATATGCAGGGGAGACTGGGGGATGCTGGAGAGACTGGAGCTTCTGGGGCCCCTGCCTGTCAGTTTGAGCCACTCCTGGGTGTCCTTGAGGCCAAGAGGTAGGAGTCCCATTTTCCAGAGTGGGGACCTGAGGCTCTGGGAGGGAACATTATTTCCCCAGAAAACAGAATAGATATTAGAATCCATGCCTGTGTGAGCCCTGTTTAGCTATCTTGTCTGCTTGTCAACTGCATTCTATGGGGGGCAGATGGGAAAACCTCAATTTTACAGGCTTTGACGAGTGGGTAAGATGCTCGGGCCAAGAAAAAAATTTTTTTTTTTAAAAAGCTCCGAACTTTGTCCCTTACTTGCCAAATGACTTTGGGCAAGATACCTAACCTCTTTGGGCCCGGATGTATATTCACGCATTCAGGTATTCAGTCGGTATCAAGCAAGCACTTATTGTGGGCCTGGGCCGGTCCCTGGGCTCCTGGAGTTGATACTCTAGCATGGGAGAAAGAAGAAAATGAAGGGGGACAGTGGTCGAGGGTGACAAGGGGAGGGTGTTCCGAGAGTGTTCCAGGCAGAAGGAGCAGCAAGTGCAAAGACCCTGAGGCAGGACGGATCTCAGTGTGTCAGGGGAAGAGCGGGGAGCTGGCATGGCTAGAGGGGAGGCAGCCAGGTGTGACATGGACAGAGGACAACAGGGATGGCAGGATCCTCCCTGAAGAGTGTGGAGGCCACGGTGAGGTCGAGGGAGGTGGTTTTGAGGAGGAATGAGTGGGTGTCCCTGGCACCTGGAAAGCCCTTGACAAGTTTGTTGATGGGATGGAACAGGCCCCTCGGCCTCAGGAGGAGGCAAAGAGCAGTGGGTGAAGGGCACAGGGAGGCCGCCTGCCCGGGCCCAGGAGATCTCGTGGGTGAGGAGCCTCTGACCTAGGGCCTGGAGCCACAGAGAACTAACTGTTCACCAGGCAGGAATGAGGGGAAGAGCATGCCAGGAGGGGGTACTGGAGGAGCAAAGGCTGGGAGCCAAGAGGAGGAGAGTTCCTTGGGAAGCTGTGACTGCAGAGGAGAGGGCACCGGTGCTGGAGAATAGGGAGAAGAAGGCCAGGCTGGAGAGGGAATTGGGGCCCAGCCTCCCTGAGGCCTCTGGGGTGAAGAGGGTTGTGGGGTAGGCAGGAGGCCGGACCCCAGGAGAGGCGTTTTCTTTTTATTTGACTTCCCAAGCAATGCATGATCCTGGTGAGAAGGTTGGAAAATGCAGAGCATAAATAAAAGAAGGAAATAGAAAGCACCCATAATCCCACTGCCCGGAAATAAACCCCATTAATGCTTGCTCTGTGGCCTGGGACAAAGCCACTTCACCTGTCTGTGCCTCAATTTCTGTGCTCACAAAATGGAATAATAAGAGTACCTGTCTCATAAGGTGGTGAGGATCGCATGCGTCAATCCATGCAACGTGTTTAGAGCAGTGCAGCACACCGTAAGTATCCGCGATCATCATTATTATTAACAACATCATTACCATTTTGGTGGGTGAAGAGCTCCGGCGCTGGGATTGGGCTGCCTGCATTCTCGTTCTGAAACCCCCATTTCCTGGGCTGCGTGATTTGGGGGCCAGTGACTACATCTTGGTGTCCCTCCGTTCCCTCCCACCATCTGTACTAAGAAGATAATGATGTTCCTCATGGTGTTTTGTAAGGATTTGACAGGTAAATTCGCGCAGGGTGATTGTAGAGCGAGGTCTGTATGCAGTTCTTCCCTTCCAGAATTTTCCCTTCATGTAGCTCTAACATTACTTTGGCTCCCCTCCTTCTTCCTTAGCAATGGGACAAGTTGTTGGGAGCAAGTGCCCTCCTAAGAGACTACATTTCCCAGATTCTCTTGCAGCTAGGGGTGACTAATGAATATAAATAGAAGCTGTAGGTGCGGTTTCCAAGAAAGCTCTTTAGAGGGGGCTGATTCAGCTAATGAGGTACATTTCCTTTTGACTCCTTCCTCTGTACCCTCTCCCCCCACCTCTGCAACTTCTTCCTACTGAATGCCTGGAACCCAGATATGATGGCTGGAGCTTCAGGGGCCATCTTGAAGCACATGGCAAGCATTAAAGCATGGAAGCCACCTCCTGAGGGTGATGAAACCGGAAGATAAAAGGCACTTGGGTTCCCGATGGTAGTGCAACAGCCACACCGCTCTTTGCCTGCCTTGCTTTGGACTTGTTTATGTGTTATAAAAAATAAAAATAAAAAAAAAATCTTATAAAGGTCTCTGTCATTCTGGCCTCCTGTTGCTAGCTGCTGAAGCTACTTCTGATACATTTGCCCAAGTGGAATCAATCTGTGTGGGACGGACAGACTCTCTTCTGCTAACCCCAACAGGGTCAAATCCTGGCCCTGCACCCTCCATATGCAAACCACCAGGGAAGTCCACAGTCTGGGAATGGAGAGGGTCAGTCTCTGCTGCGGAGCTCACAGAGCATGTGGCAGCTGTGCTGGGACCCGACACCCCACACCACCCTGAATAACCCCTCTGCCTCATGCTGCCACTGCCACCACCTGCTCCACGGAGCCCTTGGCCTGCCAGGCCTGGGAGGCACCTTTGCTAGCCTGCCTGGGGCCAGCACAGCTGGGATCTCTGTGGGGTGAGTCTGTAGGCCAGGGAGCCAGGCTGGGTGAGCTTTTATTTTTATAGCTGTCACCAGATCCCTGCCTCACAGGCCCTAGCCCTGGAGCCCTGGAGAGGACGGAGGAGGTCAGGGAGGAGGAAGGATCTTCAGGGAAACTGGTGGGTGGGGATCAGAAGGCGCCGGAGGAGAGAACACTAGGGCAGGAGTCGGGGCTGCCAGGACTGTCTCATTCCAGCCACGCCTTGGTCCTCATGCTAAATGGGGGTGGGCATCGAGCTTGCTTTGCTGATGCTCCTGGGGGCTGGTGAGGGACATACGGATCATGGGGACCCTTTCCTTCCTTTAGTCTTGAAATTCAGGTGTGAAACATTAGCCAGTCACCCCTTTCAAGTCTGAAGATATGATTGCCACCAGTCCTTGCAAAGCCTGCAATGCAGTTTTATTTCCCTCCTTCATCTCAGCTCCCCACATCCATTCCACCCACTTCTCATAAGCTCCCCACATCCATTCCACCCACTTCTCATAAGCCCCACCTCACTGTGGTTGGTATCTGTCCTTATATATGTGCATCTGACCGTTTTATGTCTTTTCAGTGAAATATGCACAGACAGGAAAGTGCACACGACGTAAGCATACAGCTTGGTGGGTTTTCCCTGCATAGACCCGTGAATGGAACCAGCACCCAGATCAAGAAACAGACCATTCCGGCACCCCAGAAACCCCTTTCCCTCTTCTAGGTACAGCCACTCCCATCACCACCTAAGTGGAGAAAGGAGAAATCATTATCCCAATTTCTAAGACCAAATACTAGTTTTTTGCTTGTTTCCTTTTTTTATAGAGGGACAGAGGGAGGGACAGAGAGAGAATCTTCAGCACGCTCCACACCCAGCACAGAGCCGGACTCGAGGCTTGATCTCACAACCCTGAGATTCTGACCTGAGCTGAAATCAAAAGTTGGACGCTTAACTGACTGAGCCACCCAGGCGCCCCTAGTCTTGTCTATTCCATACTTCATATAAATGGAATCACAGGACATTCATTTGTGTCTGATTTCTTTTACTCAGTTTGGTAACTGTAACATTCCTCCAACTTGCATGTATCAAGATTTATTCCTTTTTTTTTTTTTTTTAACTGAATAGAATCCCACTGTATGGATATACCACAATATATCTACCCGTTTTATGACTGAGAGACATTTAGGTTGTTTCTAGTTTTTAGCTCTTTAGAATTGGCCTGTGATGAACATTCTAGACTCCATGTCTTTCGGAGAGCCTAGGTACACATTTTAGTTGGGCATATACCTAGGAGTGCTTGCTGAGTCACAGGAAATGCTGAGAGGACATGTTTTAATTCCTGTTAATGGTATTCAACCCTAGATCTTATTCCATTTCTTACTTTTTTTCTATTTAAAATTTTTTTCTTAGCCAGTTTAGGCTGCTATAACAGACTGCCATAAGCTGGGTGGCTAAAAAACAACAGAATTTTCTCTCTCACAGTTCTGAATACTGAGAAGTCCAGGATCAATTAGTGGCAGATTTGGTGTCTGGTGAGGAGCTGCGTTTGGATTCCTAGATACTATGTCCTCACATGGTGGAAGGGGTGAGGGAGTTCTCTGGGGTCCCTTTTATAAGGGCACTAATCCGTTCATGAAATAACCCTTGTGTGGGGTTATTTCAGCATATGAGTTTGGAGGACACAAACATTCAGTCTCTAGCACTTTCTGTTTTGAAAAAGATGTCACATGTATAGAAATGTTACAGCAGTCCAAAGAACACTTTCCTCCCCTGAATTATTTAAGAATAGGGGCGCCAGGGTGGCTTAGTCAGTTACATATCTGACTCTTGATTTCGGCTCAGGTCATGATCTCAGGGTTGTGAGATCATGGCCTGCTTTGGGCTTCATGCTCAGCGAGGAGTCTGCTTGGGATTCTCTCTCTCCCTCTGCCCTTCCCCACCACCTCTTCCTCTCTTTAAAAAAAAAAAATTGCTGACCTGCTGCCTTATCACCCCCTAATACGTTGATATCCATTTCCTACAAACAAGGCCATTTTCTATATAACCACAATATAACCATCAAAATCAGGAAATTAACACGGCGCATTACTGCCGTCTCCTTAGACCCATTCAGCTCTTGCCAACCTGAAGGATCCAGTTCACATGATGCATTTAGTTGCCATCTCTCTCTCTCTCTCTCTCTCTCTCTCTCTTTCTTTCTGATTTTATTTATTTATTCATGAGAGACGGAGAGAGGCAGAGACATAGGCAGAGGAAGAAGCAGGTTCCTTGAGGGGAACCCGATGCAGGACTTGATCCCAGAACCCCAGGAATATGACTGGAGCCAAGGGCAGATGCTCAACCCCTGAGCCACCCAGGTGTCCCAAGTTGCTGTGTCTCTTTAGTCTCCTTTGGTCTAGAATAGCTCTTTGGTCTTTCCTGGCTATTCATGACCTTGACATTTTTGAGGATGACAGGCCATCTATTTTGTGGTGTGTCCCTCACTTTAGGTTTGTCTGCTGTTTCCTGGTGATCAGACTCAGGTTATGCATCCTTGGCAGGTAAATCACAGACCTGATGCTATGTTCTGTTTGTCCCCTTTTCAGTGGTGTTCACTCTTCCCCTCCCAGTGTTATGGAAATATAATTGACATATAACATCATATAAGTTTAAGGTATACAAAATAATGATTCAATAGATATATATACAGTGAAATGATCACCACAATAAGTTTTGTTTACATCCACCACCTCACATGGTTATAGTTTTTCCTCTTGCAATGAGAATGATGGTGTTCATAAAAAATTTTTTTTAATATATATATATTTTTTTGGTGTTCACTTTGATTACATGATTGAAGAGATCTCCCAGGCTTCACATCTGTAAAGTTACTTTATCCTCCTTTGCAATAATATATAAGGGGAGGCTGGGAACCCCTTCTAGCTGGCTTTTGTGCCCTTCCGACATGTCGCCCTCATTCTCTGAGTACTTCCTTACTTTCTGACATGTGATGCTCCAGCTTATGTGGTGCTTTCCCTGCCTCAGCCCTGGAATCAGCCATTTCTCCAAGGAGCCCTGGCTCCTCTCCGTGAGGAATGGTCTCAGCACAAAATCTGCTCATTGCTTCTGGAATGCCACTGCTCCCGGACCCTCCCTAAGGCTGTATGTATGTATGTACACGGACATATACTTATATCTGTGTCATTTCTGTATCTGATTATCTGTCTTTTGTCTTCTATGCATCATCTATTTAGAAAACTATGAGTTTTCATGGATAATTCTGCTTCCAATCCAGCACCACAGAGTTTATTCTGATTTTCTCTTTCTGTGTTTGGAACTATCTTCCCCCAAAGTGACAAGAATATTCACTTTCCTTATTCTTAATGTATATACTTATCTCATCAATCCTCCTAACCAATTTCCTTTTTCTACACCATACTTCCTGCTCTGCCCACCCCTTCCCAACCCAGTTCAATGCCCTACTCATCCTGCTCTGGCCCCCAGACTGTGCCATGTTTCTTGTGGATGATCTCAGTTCAACGACTGCATGGAATTTATACATTTTTATTTTAATTTTTTATTTAATTTGAATATATAATACCTACTCCTTGTCTGAAATTCAAAAGGTATGAGAGGGTTTATAGTGCAAAGTTGGTCTTCCTCCCCAGTGGCCCTCACTCACATTCCCCTTCTCTTCCCAAGAGTTTTTCTTGTTTCAGGTGGTCTATGACAGCATGTAGGCACAGGCACACACATGATATTCACACACATCACACATTGTAGCACTGTCCATACTGGTCTCTACTACATTGTTGAATATATCTTGGAGGTTGTTCATATTGGTACTATAGAGCTGCCTCATTCTTTTTGTTTTTATTTTATTTTTAAATTTTTTACTTCATTTTAATTTCATTTAAAGATTTATTTATTTATTTGAAAGACAGCAAGCACGAGAGCTGGGGGGAGGGGCAGAGGGAGAGGGAGAGAGAAACTCAGCTATACTCCCCAGAGTGCAGAGCCCAACATGGGGCTTGATGTCACAGTGCTGAGATCATGACCTGAGCTGAAACAAGAGTGAGATGTTTAACCGGCTGAGTCACCCTGGTGCCCCTACTTTATTCTTTTTAATGATCACACAATATTCCATTGCATGGAGGTACCATAATTACCTAACTAGTCTTCTTTTGATGGATATTGAGACTGCTTGCAACCTTTTTCCAGCTCACACAATGGTACATTGGACAACTGTATCAAATAGGTTACATTTTGCAGGAAGGCAATGTAGATTCCCAGAAGACTGTTTTAGAGATGACTTCATGTTGCCCTGTGTCCTCTAATTCACTGCTTTTTGTTCTGATTCATAATGTGCCTCTGTGTGTAGCTGCCACATTGTCATGAACTGTTCCCCTTGTGACAGACACTGATGTTGCCACATCACAACCCCTGAGATACTGAGATGGAGTTTGGGGAGAATGTGATGGAGGGATGAACTGATGCTGACTTTCCATGGTTCCTCTGCCAGTGTCACAGTTTCCCTTGTTGCCCTCTGCTCTGTCACCATCTCCCTGTCAGGCTCATGAGTCAGATGGGCAGGTGTTCACATCTCAGCTTTGTCACTTAGATGTTTGATCTAGAATAAGAGACCTCTCCCTTCTGGGCCTGTTTCCTCATCTGTGCAGTGGGTCTTGTCACATCCCTGCCAGTTGTATAGTGTGGGGTTTGGTGGAAAGGAAGCCCTTGATAAACAAAAGGGTCCCGTTACATTAGGGTCCCCAGGCTTTTGTGGCATAAGTTTATTTTTTATTATTTATTTATTTATTTATTTATTTATTTATTTATTTATTTATCTCATGTGGCATAAGTTTCTACCTCGGGGTTAGGTTCAGGGATAGAGTCTTGTTAAGTGAAGCGGGGGAGGGGAGCTGACCTGGAGAGGACCAGGGGTCCCCAGGGCTTGGATTGGGGTTCTTAGGCCCCAAGAAGAGTTAGAACCAGGCTTTTGACTCAGTAATATATGAAGGAGAAAGCTAATGTATATGGGAACTGGTATTTATTTCTTTATTATTCATTCGTGTTCCTCTTAACAGCTTGTGACTTTAGGCAAGTAACTTCACTTTTCTGGGCCTGTGTTCCCTCTTCTGCAACATGGGGATGGTGACAATAGAACCTCTCTCACAGGATGTGGGGAGATTAAATGAGATGATACATACACAGTGTTTGAATACTGCCTGGCACATAGTAAATGCTCAATAATATCAATTAGCATCATAATTCATTCTTTACTCCCAACCTATCATTTACGGAGAATCTGCTACATCCCAGGCTTTGTTGTCTCTCTCTACCTGGAGCTAGAACCATGTGGAACCTCAGAGTCTGTAAAGTCAGAGCCCAGAAAAGATGATAGGATTCCAGGGTGTAACCACCCCCCCACCCAGCAATCAGGCTGCAGGGGGTGGTTTAAGATTCCCCCACTCCCTGCATTTTTAGGCCAGGGATCCTAACGTCCCTCTAAGCCCCTCCGCTCAGCTCCCCAGAGGTTGGGACAGCCTCAAACCTTCTCCAGCAGTGCTGATCAGAACCCTTGCGGACTCAGAACAAAAACAGACTTGGGTAGCAAAACCCTTGTTGTACATGAAGGACTCTCCTTCTTAAGGTTCAGATGATGCTGAAGGTTCAAACTGCTTTTTCTTTTCTTTTTTTTTTTTCGCAGCCAGTTGGGCCCTGGGAAAAAGTTGGCAGCATAAGTTGACCAGAGGTGCACTGCTGTCTGCTGTCATTAGTTTGGTATGAACCAGGGCTTCTCAACCTCTGCAGCATTGGCATTTAGGATAGGATCATTCTTTTTTTTTTTTTCACAGTATATTGGGAGGATGGGGGAGGGCAGAGGAAGAAGGAGAGAGAGTCTCATGCAGACTCTGCACTCAGTGGGGCTCAATTTCATGACCCCGAGATCATTACTTAAGCTGAAACCAAGAGTCAGATGCCTGACTGACTGCACCACCCAGGCACCCAGGATAGGATCATTCTTTGTTGTGGGACACTTGTGCATTATAGTTTCCCTGCCTTTATGCACCAGATAACAGTCACACACACCCCACACCCCTAGTTTTGACAACCAAAAATGTCTCCAGACATTGTCAAGTGTCCCCTGTGGTGCAAAGTCACCCTGAGTTGAAAATCCCTGATGGGGAGGATCCAACAGCTGGGCAGAGCTGAGTGACTGGCCCTGTGACATTGGGGAAGCCCTGTGCACTCTCAGGGCCTCAGGTCCCCCTCAATTAGTGGGTCAGACTAAGCCAGCATCAGGGGGCCTCCAGCCTGGTCTGACTAGAATTCTGGCTCCCATGCATTCCTGTCTCTCTTTGCATCCTGGCTGCAAGTTCTAGGAGGCTGGGTGAGGATTGGGGCCCAGGAGACAGGTCTGGGTGGGGCCAGCCCTAGGTTTGTTCTTTACCCCATGCCTGGCCCTCCCTCCAAATGCAGGAGAGATAATAAGTATAAATTTGGGCCTTTGACTATGTCTCATTTAATTCTTGTAACAACTCTGTGAGGTGGGAGCTTTTATATTCCCCATTTTCCAGCAGTGGGACAAATCACAGTTGCTTGCCACTTGACTGGGCACACAAGAATACAGCATCACTTCCACGATGTCCATGTAAAGATGCATGACCTGAATCTAGCGAGGAGGAAACCTCAGGCAAATCCAAAGTGAAGGGCATACTGCAAAGAGGCTGGCCTGTGATTCTCAAAAGTATCAAGGAAAGAAAAGTCAACGAAAGACTGAGGAGCTGTTGAAAGAGCCTAATACGAGAGGAAGTGCAGTGTGGTCCTGGACCAGAAAGAAATCATAAAGACCTTTTTGGGGACAATTAGGGAATATTGAAAGTGGCATGTGGGTTTGATGGTGGTGTTGTATCGATGATAAGCGTCCTGGGTTTGCGTGCTGCGTGCATGTCGTGGGGGAGAGTTGTCAGGAGACACATGCTGGAGGGTTTGGGCATCAAAGGACATCACATCTACAACTGACTCTCAATAATTCAGGACAAGAGAGAAATATAAATAGAAGGGAAATGATGAAGTGGGACAGAATGTAAATAATCTGGGCAAAGGACATCCCGGAGTTCCTTATAACTCCCAAAATTTTTCTGTAAGCTCAGAAGTTGTGCTACAGTCAGTTGAAAATCAGAAGAGCCAACCTCCAATAAACCCAAGAGGAACGAAGCTATATGTCCACAAAGAAGACCTGTATGCATGTTCACGGCAGTTTTATTTATAATAGCTCCAAGCTGGAAATGACCTAAATGTCTTTCAGCACGTGAGAAGATGAACAAATTGTAGTACGTCTATAAATGGAATACTACTCAGCAGTGCCACGGAGCTATGGATTCATGCACATGACGGGTAAATCGAGAATATTACGCTGAGGTAAAGAAGCCACACACAAAAGACCATGGACTGTGTCATTACTCTGATAGGAATTTCCAGGACAGGTCAGATGAATTAAAAGTCACAGCAGTGGCTCCTTCTGTGGGTGGAGGAGTTATTGCTTGGGAAGGGGCATGCAGGAGCTTTCTGGGCTGCTGCAAGTGTTGTCTTGACTTGGATGGTGGTGATATGGATTTATCCACATGTAAGTAAATATTCACTGAGATAAAAACTCACTGAGGTAGATTCCTTCTGTCCTTTACACAAGTGAAAGTCAAAATCAAAGTGAAAAAAAAAAAACAGATACACCTCAAATGCCAGGGAATGAGGTGGATGGGGAGGGGGAGTAGAGTTGAGGGGATAAATAAAACCAGGGATGGGGCTCGCATGGCAATGACAGCATGTCAGGAATTGAGGAGCTGGGTAACTCAGCCTTTCATACCTGAGGTTCAAAAGAAAAACTGAAAAGGACAAAAAAGGGCTCAGAGAGGGGGGATTACCTTGCCTAAGGTCACACAGCTGGTAGGTAGCGAAGGCAGGATTTGAACTCGGGTTTGGGTGACTCTGGGGTATGCTCCTTACCCAGTGCTCTGGCCTGGACTCCCTGGGCTGGACAGCCCTGTTTGGTTCCCAGAGGCTTCCTGGGGCCTGGTGGAGATGGGATGGCGAAACCAATGCCTGGTGGAGGCCGTTCTAGCCCAGAGCTTGAGACTCCAAGTGGGGTGAGGAGGCAGTGGGACAGAGGCCGGCTCCATCCCCAGAGCCTCATGCCCCAGTCCAGGGCAGCCCTGCCAACCTTGCCCGCCTCCTGTTGGCCTTTGCCTTCCTTCCTGGGCCAGTGTGTGGGCTCGAGCTCCACAGACTTGGGTGTGAATCTCAGCTCTTCCCCTATCTGGCTGTGTGAGCTGGGGTGAGCGGCTCTCCCCCACTGTGTGCCTCAGTTTCCTTCCACGGCCTGTCCATGACAGCACGTACCTAATAGCATTGGTGGCAATGTGCACAAAACTTGACATGATGCCTTCACATACTAAGTACCCAGAAAGGGTACCTGCTGTTGTTGTTAATTATTGCTACATAATAGCAATAGGGAAGTGGGGGAGCCCCTGTTGGCCTCAGGCTTCGCAAACACCTGCATGTTAAGACAGCTGGCATGGGATGGAAAGTTCTGGAGAAAGGAGCTTTCAGACTGCTTGGAGGTTACTTACAAAACTCTCTTACTTTCCATTCTGGGTTTTGAAAAAGTTCTTGGTGAGCTGAGGCAGGGCTGGGATGGGCATCCCGGGGGGTCTCACAGTGCTCAGTGCTCAGTGCTCAGAAGGGCGCTGCATGTGGTTTAATGCTGTGCTGTGGTGTCTTGAAATTCTTCATGATTTCAGGACCAGGGCCTTGGCATTTCATGTAGCCAGTCCTGGGCAGGAACGACTGTGGCATCTGGCGAGGTCGCTCAGCACTTTCACCTTCGTTGTGTCCTTGAATGTTCAGGAACATTCTTTAAAGTAGGTGTCCCCATCACTAACCTCACTGACCTTAGTTCTCTTATCTGGGAAGTGCGAAGAAGTGCTTTGTGCCAGGCCAGAGGGCAATGAAAGGAACCCAGACCTCCTTGTTCCCAGCTTCCATTGGTGGCTGAGAAATGATGAAACTTGGGGAAACAGGGACTTGGCGGGCTTAAATGTGTGCCCCTGGAGCACATAGTAGGTGCTCAGTAGGTACCAACTGCTCTTTGATCCCAGGCTGGCCTGTCTTTTTGCCTCTTGCACAATTAAATTTTGATTTAAAACGATGCTAGTAACACACACATCCATTTTCTTTCTTTCTTTCTTTCTTTCTTTCTTTCTTTCTTTCTTTCTTTCTTTCTTTCTTTCTTTCTTTTTTTTTAAGAGTATTTATTTAAGAGAGAGAGAGTAAGCACAAGCAGGGCAGGGGACAGAAGGAGAGGGAGAAACAGACTCTCTGCTGAGCAGGGAGCCTGATATACACACATCCATTTTCTTAAAACATGAAAACATCTCCAATGAGGCTACAGTGGGTCGTGGATCACACACCCTGGGACCTGCCCCTTCCTCGGGATTTTGTGATGTGACAGGACAAACTTGCAGGACTTGCCTAAGTGTTAATGCTGTCCTTTTTTTTCTTATACTTTTTATATTTTACTTATCATTTTATTATTATTTTTTTAAGATTTTATTTTATTTTTGAAGTAATCTCCAGCCCCAGCGTGGGGCTGGAACTCACAACCCTGAGATTTGGCACCCCTCTGTGATATTTTTTAAAATATAAACTTTTTATGGAAGCGTAAACTGGGTCCAGAGGAGCTGCTCCATTGTCAGCAACTCAGCCCAGCCCGTGCCCACTCAGGAAGCACGTCTTTTTGTGGCCTCACACTGCTCCCTGTTTTCTTTTTCCTTTCTTTTCTTTTCTTTCTTTCTTTCTTTTTTTTTTTTTTTGCTCCCTGTTTTCCAGTGCAAATCTCACTCCTTGTTTCTGAGTCTCTGTGCATCAGTCTCGTCTGCAAGCGGGCGTCACCATACCCCACGATGCCCACACACTTGGTGCCCAGGAAGTAAATGGTTGGTAAATGAGCTAATGGAAACGAGGGAAAATGGCAAACAGCAACATCCAGTTCTGCATAATTGAGGGGTCTGTCAAGGTGGGTTTGGGTCAGTTGGAGTTTCTTGTAAAAGCACAGACTATTTGGTACCAGCAGGAAGGAGCCCAGCATTTTCTGTGTGGATGTCACAGGGTCCTTAGGAGGGGCCTGTGGGATGGCTCTGGGGGGAGCGCTCCTCTGTGGCATCAGCTACCCTTCTGCCTCTGGTCTTTTTCTGCAGTCCCACAACTGGAAAGTGCAGCTTCGTTCTACAATGTTTTCAGTTCGTTCTCTGCTGTATCTGGGAGGCTCACCGAGCCTAACACACAGAGGACTCTCAAAGATGTGATCCAAGAGTGACTTCACTGAGCACCTACTGCGTGCAGGCACTGTGCTAAGCCCGGGAGTACTGCACAAAATAAGCAGCCCCAATCCCTGTCTCGTGTTCACCGTGGGGGATAGTATTGATCAGATGGGCAGTGCTGTAGAGAAAAGTGAAGAGGAAGGAGAGAAGTGGTGTGTGTGTGTGTGTGTGTGTGTGATGTTGCACTTAGAGGTTCAGGGAAGGCCTCGCTGAGAGAAGGGAATGTTGAAACAAAGACCTGAAAGAGGTAAGGCAGAGTGCCATAGGGATATCTGGTCCCTGAAAGAGGGACTGGCAAGTGTAAAGGTCCTGCGCTGGGACCATGCTTCTCTGTGCAGGGAGCAGCAGGGAGGCCAGTGTAAGTGAGGAGAGAGTGGGGGGCGGGGGCTGGAGGGTGGTGTGTGTGTATGTGGGTAGAGCGTAGGTGGGCTTCTGAGCAGAGGAGGCCTATGATTTGACCTCCTCTCAGGGTTAGGGGGTGGTGGCAGCCAGGGAGAGGAGGGAACACAGGGACGGACCTGGTGGCAAGTGCTGAGCCCAGGGCCTGGTGCAGAGTAGACACTCAGTAAACGTCGCGTTACTGTAGAGAATACATGGAGACTGTGAATGGGGTGACCCACTAAGCTTTAATGGGATCCTGGCAGGCTGGTTGATGGCTGAGGGGTCCCGTCTGCCACCCCTCCCACCACGAAGAGCTTGGTGCCCCTTGATGAGCTGGGGGCGGGGAAGGAGGACACCCCCCCCTACAGTGGGACAGGATCAGCAGGTGAGTGGGAGGAGGAGGCCAGGCCAGGGCTGGCAGGGAGCTGGGAACTGGCGGGGGGCCAGGGAGACAGTGTTCAGACTGGGAGGACAGGCTGGGGCTGGTCGTCCTGGGGAGAGAGGCAGGAGGCAGGACCTGGCCCTGCGTGGAGCTTCCCTGCTCCCTAGCACCTCTCCAGTACGGACTTCCCAGAAGCCCAATCCCTGTCTTGGTGGTTTCTGTTCTGGGGTTTCTATTCTGGTCCCTCTGAGCCTCTCACCCTCTCCCCACCCCCAGAGGTAGGACTCCAGTTGGATATCCTCACCATGTCCAGTGTGTCCCTGCTCACACCTACACCCCGGCCGCTTCTTACCTCCCACCTGGACCTTCTCTCCATCTCCCCCATCCCTGCAGCTTGCCAGTGCTCCTACTCTTTCCTTTCCCTTCTTACCAGGTTCAATCCAGCCCATTACTTTATCCTCAGAGGAGAGGGTCCTCAGGGAGGCTTCCCTGGATCCCCCACCTCTCCCCTCCATTCCTGTGCACAGCCAGGACCCCTGTTTGGGGGTTGACATGTGTGTGATTATCTGTCTGTGGCCAGTTTCTCCCAGAGGCAACAAGCTCCTGGGGCAGGAACAGGTCTGTCGTGTTGCTGCTCTGCTCCCTGTGCTTGGAACGGCACCTGGCACATAGTCGGATGGAGGATGAAGGATGGGTGGTTGGTGGTAGGACAGAGAAATGATGGACTTGGACAGGTAGGGGTGGGCTGGGTGATGGTGTGAGCAGGAAACAGGTGGAAGGGTAGGCAATGGCCAGCTGACAGGAGACTGGACCAAGGTGGGTGGAATGCAACAGAAAACTCCCGGCCTAAGCATTAAGAAACCTGGGTTCAAGTTCAGCCTTGCTGCCTATTAACACCAAGGCCCGTGGAGTCGTGGGCATGTGCTGTTGCTGCTCTTTGCCTCAGTTTCCCTATCTTTCGGTTTTTCTGTTTCGTTGTTGCTTTTATTTCACTGCATAAAACTCTTTCTGTCCCCCACCCCCAAATTTTTCTGGAGCTGCACCACATGAACAAAACAAAGGGAAGCAGCTGAGAGGGAGGGCAAGGCATCCCCTCCGGAGCCTGATGAGCCAGGAACAGAGCATGAAAACCTGGTCAGACAGTCCACAGCCCCTGGCTCTCAGAGTCCCTCTACTCCAGGGGTGGGGGAGTGCGGGTGTTTGCTAAAAATGCCGATTCCGGGGTCCCCACACCTAAGCTTCTGTTTTAAGTGCGTTGGAGAAGGCCCCGAAATCTGCAGTTTTAACAAGCTCCTCTCCAGGATTTTGAGCTCATTTCTGGGCAAGACTCACTGGCACCTTCCAGGATGACTAGATCCTACAGGTCTAGTGTGTGTGCGCGTGTGCATGTGTGTGCTGTGGGGGGTGGGGGCTGTTGAGACATTTTCTTTAAAAAAACAAAACAAAACAAAATAGACTAGAAACAACTGGATGTCCCTTGGTGGAGCTGATGAAGTACCTTGCTGCTGGTCCACTCCCTGGAGGGCCCAGCAGGCATAAGAAATAAGGAAGAAGGTCTTGATAAGGCAAGATCTCCAAGGTATGGGTAAGTGAAAAAGCAGGTGCAGAATAGTGCTTGTTGTTTTACCACTTGTGTTAAAACATTCATAAAAGAAGAGAAATCTGGATATGCATGGTCAGTTCTGGAATGACATACAAGAAATGGGTCAGGGTGGCCTCTGGGGAAGGACTTGGGGGACCAGGAGCAGGAAAAACACCCTTGGTTGTGTCTGAATCTTTTCCTGAGTCTGGGGTTGGAATTCTGACCCTAACTAGCTGTGTGCCTATGCCCTATGCCCCTATGCCCCTCTCTGAGGCTCAGTTTCCCCTCATGTAAATGTGCTGTAAAGCTGCTAGCCTGGGCCTTGCCAGCATGATCCTGCTCCAGCTTCCATTTCCCAGGACACTCCTGGTTGGGCCTCACCTTCTAGCAGCCCCACTGGGCCCAGGGAGGGTGGGTCCCCGGGGAGGGGGCGGCCCAGGTCCAGGGTGGGGCTGAGCTGGAAAAACCGGCAGGGTTGGAGCAGTTTGTGCAGGCACCATCTTCACTCCTCTGCCTGGAGGCTGCTTGGGGACACTCACCCCCACCTGCTGCCCCTGAGGGGCTGAGACCCGAAGAGCACCCCTGCCACCCCCAAGCTTCAGGCTGGAGACCAGGGGAAAGGGGACAATGACTGGCAGTGAGCCAGGGTCTGGGGGGACAAGGGGACAGAGAACCAGAGAGACACATACACAGACACAGAGACAGAGCTAGAAGTGGAAAGAGAGAGAGACAGGGAGGAGAGAAAGAGAGAAAAGAAAGAGAGACAGGGAGAGAGAGACAGTGAAAGAGCCAGGCAGACAGAGACAGAGGAAGAGAAAGACGTGCACACGTACACACACACATACATGCACACACGCACACGCAGGAGCCAGATTCAGGCTGAGAGAGGCAAATAAATCAGTGAGGAGGAAGGCGACCGTGGAGCTCTCTGGGTCTGGGTCCGGGTCCAGGTCCGGGTCTGGGTAGGGGTGGGGGTGCGGGTGGGGGTGCGGGTGGGGGCTGAGCTCCCTGGCCAGTGCATGGGGCTGGCCAAGGTGCCGGAGTGCCAGGGCGGCAGGGTGTGGGCCAGGGGCTCTGGGTGCTGAAGCCACATCCCCAGCACCCTGGGTTCCACCCTTCTGCAGGCCTGCCTAGTCCTAGGAAGCAGCTCTGGGCCCCTTCTCGGCCTTCCAGCCCTCCCTTGGGACCTTGTACCTGGAAGCTGCCTCCCCAGGGGGCCCTCTCAGAGCAGCCCTGGGAAGGCCTGAGGTGAAATCGGGCTAATTAGTGCTCAGAACTGAGATAATCGCTGTCTGGAATGTTCCCTAGGAGGTCCAGGTGGGGGCAGACAGCCAGGGGCCACAGGGTGCCTGGGATTGGCCCAGCTGGCCTCTGCCTGCTGGCTATAGAGCCCTCTATACTGGGAGGGAGGAGACCCAGGAGGCCCGGATCCTCAGGCTTTAGGACCTGTAGTTGATCAGGGGTCCCTCCACACCGTCCTATACAACAGATCCGCTGCACTCCGGTCTAATCACGTCCGCCACAGCTCCTGCCTGAAGCCTTCTGTGGCTCCCGTGGCCCTTAAACTATAATCCGAGCTCCTTACCCTGGCCTCACTTCCTCACCATCCACCTGCCCATCTGTTCATGCTCCTCCCGCATCACTGTGGCCGCCCCCCCCCCTTCCGCCCTCTTACCCTCAACACTCCACACTTGGCCCACCTCAGGACCTTTGCCTTCGCTGTATCCCCTTCTAGCCTCCTCTTCCTCCACCTCCTCCCAGAGCTCTCCCTACGCATCCTTCAGGCCTTTGCTCCAGGTTTCCTCACTGCGGAGGCCTCCTTCGTACTTTCCTGAGCAGTCCCCTGCATCTCTCCTTCCAACACTCAGCACTACACATTCTCTTAATGGTTTTCCTTATTTGATGGCTGCTTCCTCCATGCAAGTGTGGCTCCCTGAGGACAGGTGCCAGGTCTGCTTGGTCACCACTGTGTCCCATAGGACCTGACACACCACAGGTATTCCACGAGCAAGCCACACTGACCACCAAGAAGCAGTCTGGACATTTATTTTTTGCTGTGTGGATTCCTCCTAGAAAGGGACCCTCCTGACCCCTGGGTCTCCCTTCTCCATCCCTGTCCCTGCTCCAGCCCCAGCACCAGCCAGTCCTGCCTCTGAGTCTTCAGACTCCACGGGTGGCCCTAGCCATGGTGTTGTAATGAACCACTGGCCAGAATCTGGTCTTGATTATCTCTAGGCTGGGCATGGCCTGTCTGTCCTCACAGGGGCTGGGACCACAGGCCCCTGTATCAGGGGCCCAGGTATCCCATTGGGCCTCTTGCCTCTGGCCACAGATAACAGCACCGGGCCTGGTGGCCTCACCTCAGCTGCAGGCACCTGCAACCAGGGACACACTGAATGACCTCAGGCAAGTCCCTGCCTCTCTCTGGGTTATGGGGTCACACAGGGTGGTGTCTTGCCCCCTAGGAGAGAGTGAGCAACTCGGTAGAAATGGAGTCTGTGGCTGGGAGTCCATGCATGTAGTAATTACACTGACTTCTCAAGGAGGCTGAAATGAGAAAGTGGGGACACATGGCTGGATTCCCACCTGTTCCCAGCTAGGGGTTGTTCAGAGTGTGTGTGTGTGGGTCCCGCCCCAAGGTCCCACTGGATGCTGGAGATTTACAAGTGTCCTGGGCCCTTCGAGGTGGGACAGAAGGTACTGGCACGTGAGAGTGTGAACCATTTCTAGGGCACTGATCCCACCATGCTTCAGCTTCCTCATTGTGAAGCAGGGGGAAGAAGAGTTTCTGCTTCATGGGGATGTGCTTAAGTGAGAGCCTCTCTGTGAAGTGCTTGGAATAGCACCTGACTCGTGGGAAGTGATCAATAGGTGCCATTACTATCACCTCCTAGAGTCTTGCCTCACCCTGTCCCCACCTTGCTGTGCTTTCTTCCTCCACCACCATTCAAGCTGGGGTGATTCACCTGAGTGATTACAATAGCCTCCAAGTGATCTCTGCTCCTGGTCTCAGCCCTAAGTCTATTCTTTGCGTGCTGCCAGATGAAGCCTTAAAAAACGTAAGCTGGATCACCATCCTCTCTTGCTTAACAGTCTCCCATGACTCCTGCTGCCCTCAGAGTAAGCATTAGCCTCCTAATCATGATGGACGACCCATGTCTCTTAATCTCCTGGTTACTCTCACTCTCATTTACTCTGCTAGAGCTACCTTGGTTTCCTTTCAGTAAATCTGGCTCCTGCCTGCCTCAGGGCCTTTGCACATGCTGCTTCCACTACCAAAATGCTTTTCTTGCTGCTCCTTACCTAGGTAGTGCCCAGACCTTAGATCAGGGGGACCTCCTGGGGTGGGTACTGTGATGACCGACCTGGATATTCTTCTGCTGGACCCTGCACTCCTCTGTCAGCTGTCACGCAGTGTTGGCAGCTATGGGCTCCTAGCCAGAACTTCTTTCTGGAGCTGTCGCAGAAGAGGAGCTGCCCCACCTATGTGGTCCTCTTACCCCCAAAGAGGTGGACACAGTCACGACGGATTAAGTCAGAGGAACAAAGCTCAGCCCCCCTAAGTTCAAGGTGGGATCCTCTCTGCAGCACTGTTCATGCTCCAGAACCCCCCATGGGATTAGGCTGAAGCTTGACTTCATTTGAGACCACATCGTAGCTTTGCTCTCCCCGCATGTCCTGTTTCACTTTCTCTTTTTCTCCCCAAAGCATTTCTTAGTGAATCACTTGCATTCCAGTCTCTGTTTCGGGCTCTGCTTCTGGGCAACCAGGTCTCAGGGACACCTCTTCAGGGAAGCCTTCCTTGATCCCCCTTTCTGGTCTCATCTCCGTGGATCTCTCTTTGCAGCCCTCATTAAGGCCCATGTTTTTGTTGTTTTATTTTGCTTTTTACAGTTTCTCACATGTTTATTCAGTCGAGGTCTGTCCGCTAGAATGCAAGACAGAGATCATGTGGACTCAGTTCCCTGCTGCATCCCCGGTGCCTGCAACAGAGCCTGCCACCGAGTAGGTGCTCAATAAATACTGTCCGGCTGAGCGAGCGGCGGCGGGCAGCTGGAGGTTCGGGGGGCTGGGCACGCTCGCCCCAGGTCCTGCCCGTCGCCTCCCAGCCCAGCTCCTCACAGCCCCACGACGGGGCCAAGGCTCCCGCCATCTGGCTGTCGCACAGCCACCGCCAAGGCAGGAAAAGGCCCTCACGTGTCCTCTTAAGAATGAAGAAACTATTCCCAGAAGGCCCTTGGCAGACTTCCCCATCTCACTGGCCGCAGACGCATTCCAGACCGCGCCGCAGCCAATCCCTGCAAGGGGCGCCGGGGCCACGTGTGCCGAGAGCCAATCAGCGCTCGCCCCCGGGCGGTGGGCGGAGCTTGCCCTTGCCCGGGCCGGGGATGCACCTGGGGCCCCGGGGCAGGCGGCGAGCTGCGGGCCCTGGACCCGGGCGTCTCCGTGTGGACCCCCGGCTGGTGGTGTGCGAGGGGAGGCGGGTGCGCTGTGTCGAGCAAACGAGGTGGCCGAGGTGGCCCGACACCTTCCCTCAGTGGACGTGTCTGGAGAGGAGGAGGGAGGGCCCCGAGGGTGGGGGGGGGGGGCGGAGAGACATGGGGGAGATGCAGAGACAGAGGGAGCCGCACTTGGAGGGTTGGCCTGAGAGACACAGGGGAGAACAGGGGAGGTAAAGAGGGGGAAGCAGAGAGAGAGAGAGAGAGAGAGAGACTGCCTGGAAGGCTCTTGCCATCAGCAGCTGGAGTGGTGGGAGAGCCACGTCCCCGGCCCCTTCTCTTTGGCTTGGACGTCATGTGTCCAGCCTGAGCCTTGGGGTCCTCCTCTGTCGGGTGGGATAAATGACCCTCATTCACAGGACCGCCCTGAGGTGCCCCACGCACTGGCCAGCGGCCCCCTCTGGCCTGTAACCAGCCTGGAGTGCTGGGAGTTGTCACCCCAGGGGCACAGCAGGAAGGCAGGAGTGATCCGGGCCATGGTGGGGACCCAAAGCCCTGTCCTGTCTGGGCTCCACATAGCCCGGCCGGGCAGCGAGGGGAGGGAGGAGGGCATCCTGGCTGCCCTGCACCCCCAGGGGAATAATCATAACCATAAGGACCACCAGTGTTCTAAGTGCTCCCCAAGTGCCACCAACCCCATGAGGGGAAGCACGGCTTAATCCCATCGATCTTGTAATTCCCACTTTACAGATGAGGAAACAGCCCCAGAGAGCTGCAGTGACTTCCTAACAACAGAACCGGGCCCTGAAGTCAGACAGGCTGGGGTCTGAGTCCCTGCTCCACACCAGATAGGCTGGGTGCCCTGGGGAGTGACTCCCTCTCTCGGAGCCTTCCTTTTCACATTGTAAAATGGGAAAATAACAGTTTAAAGGTTGATATGAGGATTTTTATAAAGGATTTATTCATTTATTTGAGAGAGAGAGAGAATGTGCACAAGCAGGAGGAGGGGCGGAGGGAAAGGAAGAGAGAATCCTTCCGGCAGACTCCCTGCTGAGCACAGACTCCCTAAGATCATGACCCCGAGATCGTGACCTGAGCTGAAAGCAAGAGTCAGATGCTCCACTGACTGTGCCACCCATGTGCCCTGGCTGATGTAAGGATTAAATGAGATGTTGTACAGAAAGTGCTCAGCACAGGGCCAGGTACAGAGTCAGGGCTCAGTACTTGTTAAACAGTATGTTAGATAACAGTATTAGAGTAATTTAAAAATAATTCTTTTAGGGACACCTGGGTGGCTTAGCAGCTGAACGTCTGCCTTTGGCTCAGGACGTGACCCTGGAGTCCTGGGATCAAGTCCCACATGGAGCTCCATGCAGGGGAGCTTCTCCCTCTGCCTGTGTCTCTGCCTCACTCTCTCTGTGTCTCTCATGAATAAATAAATAAAATCTTAAATAAAAATAATTCCTTTAATTACTCCCCTTATTTCAGAGGAAGAGCTGAGGTTCAGAGGGGGAAGTGACTTGCCCAACATCACCAGCCAAGTGGAGGGCTGGATTTTAATTCAGTGGGTCTCAGGGCAGTGCTCACTCCCAGCCCTCCTGCCACCATGATGGTTGAGCCTTGGATGGCCTGTTTGGGACTCAATCCTTTTGGGTCAAGAAGGAGATGCCTGTGGCCTGGCCTGATATCCCTCCAGCCTGGCACCAGCCATGATCACCCACTGGGGGGATTGCAAAACCCCACTCCCTTTACTAGCCGATAAAGGGTGCCCATTGCAAAACACGGCGGAGAAATTATTAAGTGTTGTGTCATCCTGCGGCCAGGCCCTGGGTGCCCCTTTCCTGCCTAGAGGCCTGGGTGGGGCTGACTCCTCACTCTCTCCCTTTGCAGCCCTGACCTGGGAGAGGCTGGGGTGGCGGTCAACATGGGGATTTCGGGGAGTGGGCAGCAGACCCAGCCACTGAGTCCACCCATAGCGCCCCCAGTCTCAGGAAATGGCAGTTCCATCCTTTCAAGGTGCTCAGGTCTAGGCCTTGGGGTGACTTGTTTATGTCTTGCCCCACATCCAATAATTGATCAGGAAATCTTGTCAGCTCTACCTTTAAACTACATCCAGAATCCAACCAGGTTTCCCCCTTCCACTTCCACAAGGGATTCAAAGCCTTTCCCCTCTGGTCTCGATGCTCCTACCTTAACTCAGTCCATTTTCCATATGTAGCCAAAGGGATCTTGTGTGATCCAAGTGGATCCTGAGTCAGATTTTGTCTCCGCTTAGATCCCTCCAAGGCTCCCGTCTCAGAACACATGCTGAAGTCCTTTCAAGGGCCACAGGACCCTGCCTCATCTGGCCCCATTGCCTTTCTGACCTCATCTCCACCTTTCTCTCTCCCTTGCTCACTTGGCTCCAGCCACAATGGCCTCCTTGCTGTTCCCCTAACATGCCAGGTATGATTTAACCCCAGGGCCTTTGCACTTGCTGCTCCCTCTGCCTGGAATGCTCTTCCCCATTTCTTTCATGCAGCTGGCTTTTTCATTTTATTCAGATCATATCTCAATGTCACCACCTAGGGGAAGCCACCCTGTGGTCTGTGAAAGGCTGCGAAAGCCACCCCATGGCTACCTGTGAAAGGTTACCTCCACTGTCACCTTCAGCCCCTTCATTCTTCTTCCTGACTTGTCCTTGTTATACATTTGTTTGTTTGTTTAATGTCTGTCTTCTTCCTTAGATTGTCCTCTTCCTCAGGGCAGGGACTGTTGTCTGTTTTGTTCACCCATGCTCCCTTGGCACTCAGCCTGGGCCTGGCACCCAGTAGGTGCTCCACAGAGATTTGCTGCATCGGTGAATGGGTGGGCAGGAGGGGCCACATCAGCCTAGATCATGTCTCAGCAAACCCCACTAGTCCCCTTCCTCCGGCCAGTGGCTTGAGGATGGTGCCCAGAGCATGTTCCACCTTCTGCGGGTCGCAGCTGGAAGGAGATTCCCTTGCCACCCTGCCAAGTGGCTCCCCACTGGCCCAACTCCCACCCAGACCCTCTCCCCGGCTCCATGAGAGCCCTTGTCAGGAGTGCTGTTTTCTTTTGCTTCCATAATTATCAGCCTTCCTCTGCCCCAGACTCTGAGATGAGGACAGGACTTTGTCTGCCTTGGTCGCACTACTGTCCCCAGGGTCCAGCATCAGGCCTGGCACCCTGTGGGATGCGTCAGTGGCTCTGATCAGGGTTCTCCTCACGTGCCCCGTTTACAGGACCAGTCATGGCCAGGAGGGAGTTAAGAGGAGCCTCAGTGCCTGGACCTGCAAAGTCAGGGAGAGAAGGGGGCCCACTCAGGCCTTAATTATAACACATCCTATAATGACATGGTGTTATAATAGGCACACAAAGTGTACTAATCTGATATTATATCTGGGCTTTTTACAATAGATACAATCAACCGGCCGCAGTTTGCTAACTCATTCTCGACCTATCTCCACACTCCACCTAGATTATTATCGGCTTCCTTAATTAAGTGGAAGGCAAAGCTCTGCAGGCGATGCCCACAGCCCCAGCACCAACGAGTCCGGCCCGGCCCTCCCATAAGCCAGGATAATAGCTACTCCCACATGGGGTGAGGCTGGTGCTGCCTTCTCCATCCCAACCCCCTGTCCCAAGCTGAGGCGTGACAGGCCTGTTCAAGGCCTCAGTGAGCTACAAATGCTAAGCACCAAGGACTCAAACTGGTGGTCTGTGGGCCAGGTCAGCCTTGAGGTGTGTTGGGTTTGGCCTGTGCAGTGCTTTTGCTGAAAGTCCTATATGAGTTGCCAACACTGAAAAATTAGGATGTTGTCTACAAACATCCAGATTTCTCACTTCTCTTGAGGCGTGGGAAGGTCTGGGAACTCTGGGCTCACATGCACTGTGCCCTGGAGCCCAGAGGCTGTTCCACAGGCAGGAAACGGGCACAGTTGCCCCCACCCCGCAACACATACCTGCTGTGCTTTTATGTCTCTGACTGGCTCTTGTAGCAGCTCAGTTTGCAACCCCTGCTCTAGGGTTAGGGGTCAGTTACCTATTTGCAAGATGGAAACTGAGGTTCTGGAAAGGCAAGTGACTTCACTGATATTGCACAGTGAGGCTAGAACTCAGGTCACCATCATTTAACAAGTCTTTACTGAGCACCCACTGTATACCAGGCAGTGGGGACACAGAAAGACCACCATAGACACAGTGCTGCCTTCTGGGGGTGAGAGTCTTCCACACTGCAGTCATATTGTCACCTTTATTGCTGGGAAACAGTGTCTGTTGGAGACAGGTCCTTATCCCTTTGGGGTAGTGGCTGGCCCCCATCCCAGGACAGGGGCTGGAGGCAGGCATCTTGGAAGGAAGCCTGTGGCAAGGGCTCCCACGACAGGCTGCCACTATCCCCCATCCAGGGCTCTCAGGGAACTGGAGGTAGGGACAGGGGTCGGGTGAGGGAGTGAGGAGGGTGGGAGTGGGGTTGGGGTGGGAAGTGAACAGAGAACACACAGTGTCAGCAGGACAGAGCACGAGCACCACTTTTCTGCCCTGGTTGAACCAAAGGTGAATCTACTGGGCTTCTCCCACTGCCCTTGTAAAGGCAAGAAGTGGAGGGACAAGTTGCTGGGATACCCAAGTGGCTACCCACTTGCTAGTCCAGAGAAAAGGCATTTGCTCAGCCAGCCTGGGACAAATGCCTCCCCGCCCTTACAGCACCACCTCTGCTCAGGAGGAGAAACTGCAGCCCGGAACCTCCATCCCCAGTCCCTGGGCATTGGATCCAGGTAGGGTCTCTGGGATCAGGCGCCACAATGGCTCTTACAGACCTGCTGGCCTCCCAGGATCCACATCTGAAGAGCATTAAGCAGCCTGCGGGCTCTGTGGCTGGCTCCCCACTGACGTGGGGGGTGGGGGGGATGAATAACAGTCCCAGCCATCATGTGCATTTGCTAAAAATAAACTTGACATACTTTTGCGTTGGGAAACAATGTAGATTCCAAACATTCTCAAAGGGCAGAGAGGGGAAAAAAGGAAGAATGGAAATCAGGTTTTCGAGCTTAGTAATTAATTAGCCTGTAAACAAATGACTCACGCTCCTTCTTGGCTATTTTTCTTTCCGTTTTGCGTGGATTTTCGCAGAGGCCAGGGGAAGGAGGCCAAGTGAGCCAAGCTGATAGGCAAGACAGGGCCCAGATGTGTCTACCTGGGATGGAGGATGTTGAGGGGTTGGCCAAGTGGCGAGTGAGACGAAGAGCCTCACGTGAAGGGAATGGCATGCCTGGTGGCCCTGAGAACCAAAAGAGCTTGTTGTGTTGGAGGAACAGTGGGGAGACCCATGTGGCTCAAGTGGAGTGGCCAGAAGGCTGAGGCCAGAGAGGTCTGCAGGGCCAGATCCACACAGAGCCCGGTAGGCTGCATCAGGGCATCTAGACTTGATCCCGAAGACAGTGGGAGCCATGGAAAGGTTTTGAGCTAAGAAGGAACATTATCTGATTTATACAATGATGTCATTTTCAAAATGGATGAACAAAAATAAACTCTAAATGTTCTCTGTTGTTTGGATGCTTCTGGTACTTAGATTGTCCAAATAAATGATCATTTAGTGGTTATGTTTCTTAGGGGTTTATGTGTTTAATGTCTGTCTCCTCTCTGTAGAGCATCAGCTCCATGCTATCAGAAACTTTGTCGGTCTTATTTGTGTTTCGCCAGTGCTGAGACCCCTGCTTGGCACACAGGGAGAGCACAGTAAATGTCAAGTGACTGAACCCTCTCTGCAAGGTCACGTGCAGAGAATGGCCTCATCCCATTTTCCAGAGGAGGAGCAGAGGGCAGGGAGGTCTCCATGACCACCTTGGGATAGTCCCAGGAAAAGGCAAGTTTTATTTAGTTCAAAATAAGGAGAAGTTTTACGGGGGGAAAAATATCTATTTTGTGAGGAACTGAGCTCCCTAGTAATGGGGGCATTCAACTTGAGATCACACTGGTAGCCTTACAGTATCCCTCTCTGATTTGTGACAAACCCTGTGCTGGCTCAAAGATGCCACCTGACAGTCCATGAGGTTGGCCCATTGTACATATAGAGAAACTGGGCCCAGAGAGGAGTTGTAACATACCCAAGGGCACATGGTTACAAGTGGGGAAGCCCAGATTGGAATCCAAGTCTGACTATAAAGACTGTGCTTTTAAGAAAAGATTTTATTTATATTCATGAGAGACACACAGAGAGAGGCAGAGACACAGGCAGAGGGAGAAGCAGGCTCCCTGCGGGGAACTCGATGCGGAACTTGATCCCAGGACCCCGGGATCATGCCCTGAGCCCAAGGCAGATGCTCAACCACAGATCCAGTGAGGCGTCCCTAAGGCTGTACTTTTAACTCTTTTTCTGAGCCATAGACTTAAATGCCTGCTCTACCACTTAGATGCTGTGTGACCTTGGGCAAGTCACTTTACTTCAGTCACTGATCTTCAGTGTTTTGCTACAACTAAACGGGGTTGTGGATACCTACCCTAAATGGGTCTGGGTGGATAACGGTTGGCACATGGGTGCTCAAAACACATATACCTCTCCTCTCTCTGCTGAGGTCCTTCTGCTTTTGGTCCCCCTCCTGGGCCATTGATCCCCTTTAGGCCAGCGACTGCATGGAGCCCACTCTCCAGGTTCTACCCGCCCACTGGGTGTTGATTCACCCATGAGCTTCTTGCCCTCTGCCTGTGTTTTCTTCCTCCTTTTCTTGGTAAACCCACTGCCTTCTGTGATTGCCAAAGCTTCTCTCAGGGAGCAGACAGACAGCGGGGGGACCCCATCATCCCACACAATGTCTCTGCTGCTTCCGCATCCCTCCCACCCTCACCACACCCAGCCGAGGTCACCAGGCATGGGGCCTGGACAGGGACACAGGTCACAGTTGGGGGCTTAATTATCATGAGGCAGATGGGGCTCTGGCTGGTCAAGGGGCCCCCATGGAAGGGCCAAGCTGGTGGAGAGACACAGGAGGGGGTGTCAAAGGAGAACGTCTAGGAAAGATGGCGCTCATGGTCAACAAATATGGGAAGAGCCCACCTGAGTGCTAAGGGGGCATGCACTTATGGGGGCTGGCGGGGGGGGGGCAGAGGTAGGGGGGGGCTTGGAGAAGGCTTCATGGAGGAGGTGTGTCTGGAGCCAGGTATGCAGAGGGGAGATGGAGAGCATGGCTCTGGGACCAGCTCACCTGGGCTTGAATCTCAGCTTTGCCCCTTTCCTGTTGTGTGAATTGTTTGATTTCACCTCTTTGTCTGTCTCTCGTTTCTTTGTTTGGAAAATGAGCTAATCATAGCGCCCCCTCACAGAGTGTGCTTAGGACTAAGTGAGATGCCGAATAAATGCCCGGAGCAGGACCAGGAATACAGCTAATGCTCAATACGTGACAGCCATTATTTTTATTCTTCCTATCAGCATAGTGGAAAGTACTAGAATTTTAGCCTCAGATAGGCCTGGATGTAAATCTCAGTTTTTCACATCTCCATATTTGGGAGGAAGCCTCCTCACCACAGCCTTGGTTTCCTCACATAGATGTGGAGATGTTTTAACCTTATGGGGCTCATCGTGAGGATAAAGCACATGAATCCATGGAAGTGCTTAGCAAAGTGGCTGGCAAAGAGCAGGTGCTCAAAAAGTAGTGATTGGCATTCCCTGGCCTTATGGACTCGTGGTTAAAAGCAGGGTTGTCGTGTTGGCTGGGTCCGAGTCCTGGCTCTGCTGCCCTGGCTTGTTGTGGGGCTCAGGAGCTTAGGAATAACATACCCATTCTGGGCCCTGCACACAGTAGGTGTGCTTTTGCCACTTTCACAGTGAGGAAACTGAGTCTCAGAGAGGTGAAGTCACTGGCCTATGGGGGGACCCCATGTCCGCTTGGCTCTAGAGCCCATCTTTTTAAAAAAATTATCTTATTTAAATTCAATTTGCCAAAAAAGTTAATAAATTCAGTTTGCCAACATATAGTATAACACCAGTGCTCATCACATCACGTGCCCTCCTTAATGCTCATCACCCAGTTCCCCCCCACCCCCACCCTGTCTCCCCTTCTGTAACCCAGAGTTAGGAGTCTCTCATGGTTTGTTTTCCTCTCTAATTTTTCCCCACTCAGTTTCTCCTCTTCCTGTATGGTCACTTTCACTATTTCTTACATTCCATGTATAAGTGAAACCATATGATAATTGTCTTTCTCTGATTGACTTATTTCACCCAGTGTAATACCCTCCAGTTGCATCCACTTCGGTGTAAGTGGTAGGTACTCATCCTTTCCGATGGCTGAGTAATATTCCATTGTGTACATAGACCACATCTCCTTTACCCATTCATCTGTCGAAGGACATCTCGGCTGCTTCCACAGTTGAAACCTGTCTTTTTTTAGGGGTGGGGAAGGTCTTTTGGTGTGTGCATTGCTGGAGAGATGTCCCACCTGTGGCCCCTTAGGTCCACCATGGACACTGAAGTAACAGCTTTTTAATGATTAAAGCAAGCAGTGAGGGCAGTGACTCTTGGCACAAGCTTCTGGGATCCAGCAGTCTGTTCCCAGGGCCACCCCCGTTCCTAGGCTGGAGACTGGGGGGTGGCTTTGCACACATAGGGGCTGGCCTGGGCTCTTGGGGCAGGGGGCAGCCTCTACCAGGCCCAGCCTGGGCCTTTCTCCTTCCACCTAACCAGCTCTGTAGCACTCTGCCTATTTCTTTTTTTGGTTACTGTTGGGTACTTTGGAGCATTTTTTTCTGTCCCGATCTGAAACTCCTTCTGTTGTTTGGAGCAGGTTCCACCTCCCACAGAGGATGCCGAGACTCTGACACTCATTTTCCAGCCTCCCTTGTATCTAGAGCATGGACACGGGACCCGGTGCAGCCGATCAGATGCCTTGTCCTGTGGTGCCAGCTTCAGTTCCATGCCGTCCTGTCACTTCCTGCTCAGAATCCCCCATATCTCCTCATTGCCCTTAGGATAAAACCCAAACTCCCCCGTCATGTCCCATAAGCACCTCACCTCCTTCTGTCTCCTCCTCACTCCTCCAACCACATGGGCCTCCTTCAGCTAAAGTCAACGTGCTGAGCTCATCTGTGCTGCAGGGCCTGTGTTTGTTGTTGCTTCTGTTGTTCTAGCTCCATGGCACAGGTGAGGAAATGGGGCTGAAGGGAACCATGCAGCGTGCAAAGGAATTGGAACTTGGGTTGGCCCGGCCTCGGCCTCAGCCTCATAGCTCCCTCTGCGGAGTCAGAGGCCCCTCCCCCCAGGAAGATAGGACAGCTAACTGACCCATCCTCAGGGGCAGTGGAGTGGGCATGGGGGGCCATATTGTCCCCAGGAGGGTAGAAATTGACTCTCATGAGGGGAAGAACACTTGTTGACAAATAAAGCACACACACACACACACACACACACCACATGGTATATCTGTGGCCTTAAAAATTTCTTAGGGGGCATAGATAGGAAACAAATGTGTCTGAAAATTCTCCTTGGGGGGGCAACAGCAGCCATGACAAGCTGAGAAACATTAGTTTACCTCAACTCAGCTGAAACTCACCTGAACTTGATATGACTCAAGGCCTCATGTCAACTCAAAACTCAACCAAACTCAGCTCACTCACTTCCAGGGACCTCAGCTCGATGTGGCTCACTTAGTATACAGCAGCTCTGTACCCCTCAATTCTGTATAGTGCAATTCAGTAAAGAACGCAGATGGATCCAGCTCAAGTCAACCGAACTCAACTTCACTCACCTTATCTCAACTAGTTGTTCACCTTAATTCAGCTCAGCTTAGTTCACCTCGACTCACCTCAATCCCACCCACATCAGTTCAGCTAGAGTCAGTCCCACTCAGCTTTGTGCTCAAACCCCCCCCCCCCGCCGTTCACCTTCTGTCCTCGACTCACCCCATCTAACCTTGATGTAACTCCACTCAGCTCGACTCGACCCCGCTTTGCCATCTCTACCCACCTTATACATTCACTCCGCTTGTCACCTCCCCTCCCCAGACATCGCCCAGGTCTTGACAGGAGAGGGATGCCTCAGACCTTGTTCCTGCCCCCAACGTGCTCCCAGTCTAGCTGGGGACTCTGACACATCCATCTCATCACTGTCATTTGATTTGGGAAGGTCCCACCCCCTTTCAAAGGAAGACTCTGTTTTCATTGTCATTTCACAGGAGAGGAAATTGAGGCCCAAGGTCATAGAAGCAGGAAGTAGTGAGGCCGGGATTGGAACCACAAGTAGGAAAGTGTTTCTATGAACAGGAAGGATGGTCATCATTAGGATCTTCAGCCATTTGAATTTTAGTTCAGGCTTCATGTGCGCACTGAGCGGGGCCTGCAGACTGCACCGGGGAGAGGATCCTGCGCTCGCCCCTTTCCTGCTCAGAATTCCCCCAAGGCTACTCACAGCCCGAGGATGCAATCCAGGCTCCTGGCTCCCCCAGAGCCCTGCCGATCTGCTCCCCACCCTGGCCTCCTCTCTGACCTCCCCTCCCACATTCTCCCCTTCTCGGAGCTCTCTGCTCCTGTCTCCTCCAACACGTTTCCCACCCCAGGGCCTTTGCAGATGCAGCTCCCCTGCCTGGAACTCTCTTCCATGGCGACTCTATCTTATCCTTCATTTCTCAACTCTAATGTCACCTTCTTCGAGAAGCCTTTCTTGATCATTTGAGCTCAAGTCCCTTCCCCACCTCCTCCCCACCCCCAGGGCTACCCACCACATCACGTTTTCTTTTCTTTTTCTTTTTGCTTCTTGCTCCCTCGCTGGAATTTTATTTGTCATCTACCTCCTCTAGTGGGGTGAGCTCTTGTGGGCAGGGACCGTGCTTGTTTAGTTCACTGCTCTACTGCCTGGCATATAGTAGGTGCTCCATAAACATGTGTGGAATGAATGAATGAGTGCAGGACGGATGGAAATAGTTGAAGAATCCAGGTGCTAAGAGGAGGAGAAGAAGGCCCAGGGCCCAGGCTGGGGTCTGAGACCTCCTTTCCCTGGGTCTCCCTGGCCTGGAGAGGGGCCTCTGCCAGGGTGGGAGGGTGGAGGGGTGGGTGTGGGGGCAGCGGGCAGGGCCGGGCGAGGCCTCCTCACTCCTTACTGTTTTCATCCTCTCGGTAATTATGGGCTCAGACACTCCTCGATGCCTTCTCAGAATAATAGCCGGGCCTGTTATCAGCAGCATCTCCCGGACCTTTTCACAAACAGTCATTAATCAAGTCTCGCTGCCACCCTGCCCTCCCTCCTGGTGGAAACCGAGGCACAGAGAGGTGAGGCCGCTTTCCCAGCATCACACAGCCAGTGTGAGGAGGATGGGCTGTTTTGCCCCAACCCTCTGCTCTGGGATGGGGGCTCCTTCCCCATATTCCACCTGGGGGGAGCCTCTGAGCCTGCCATGGCTGGGGGGGCCCTGCCCCCAGTTCCCGGCCCCCAGCCTTCCTTGAAGCCCTGGGGGCCTTCCAAGGTGGCCTCTTAATCACTGCCGGTTAATTAAGGAGGTTAACCAACGCTGTGGGGCCCATGCGGGCCTGCCCGGGAGAAGGTGGCAGGGCTGTCTCGCCGCGAGGCCCCTGTTCCCCAGGCCTGGCGGGGCACCGCGCCGCCTCTGCCCTCCGAGGGGCCTGGGGGTCTCTGGGGAGGGTTCCATAGGACTCCATTGTTGGCATGTGCCCCCTCCCCTTCTTTGGGTGGTGTGTGGGAGGTGCTGGCATCACTTAATGAGGCCTCCACGGCTGCCAAGGAGCGCTGGAGGAGTTGAAACAGGTTCTGGGTGAGGTGAGTTTCGTGGGCTGGGCAAAATCTGTGGCTCTTTGCCATGTGGGTGCTCCCTGGGGCCGTGGGGGGCAGGCATAGGACCCCTTCCTCCTCCCTGCCCTCCCTTGGCCCCTATGGGGTGGGAGCCGAGGATGGTGGTCAGGACTTCCCTGCTCCCCACTGCAAGCGGGTGGGAACCAGGCCAAATAGGACCACGGCAACAGGGCCCGGGGTCCGGAGATGTTGCGAATCTGCACCCTGATACAGACTTGGGCCTGGGGCTTCCATCTGAGCAATGGGGGTGGTTGGATGTGGCAGGCTCAGGCGCAAAGCTTCAGTTTAGGAATGATCTATCCCAGACAGAGCTGCCTAACTTGCTGTGTGACTTTGGGCAAGTTGCTCTCCTCCTTTGCGTCCCTGTAGCTCTGGCTGTATCAGTGGTGGTGGGACGGACAGAGTGATGACAAATGGTCATTCCTGCTGACCCTCTGTCTCTGGTAAGGCTGAGACACCTCCTGAGGGGCACCCAGACCCGATTTCTCCAGGCCACACAAAGAGGTTCTTCAGGACGTCTCTGCTGGCCCTGGGGAAACTGAGACGCCCGACTCAGGCCAAGGAGGTTTGGGAGGAAGCTCCCGATGGTGCTTGAACACTCCCTAAGGCTGGGCTGTGGGTCCCGAGACCTGGAGGGCCATCCCCTCTGCATTGCTGAACCCCACTGCCCCATCCCCCCATCCCGGGTCCACAGTGGGACAGGCTCAGGTGAGGCTGGCTCAAGGCAGGACCCTCTGTGCTTCCAGAGCACATGTAGGTTTGGGGCTCTAATGGCTGTCCCACAACTTTTTTTTTTTAAATCACCTTTTTGGAAGTATAATTTACATACAGTAAAATTCACCCTTTTTTGGTGTACAGTTCTGTGAAGTTTTACAAACTTAGTTCCATATCCACTACCATGAACAAGATAGATATTTCCCTCACTCCAGAAAGTTCCCTGTGCCCATTTGTAGTGATTCCTTTTCCCCACCACCAGCTGCTGACAACCACTGATCTTCCTCAACTTCTTATTTTAGAAGTTTTCAAACTTACAGAAAAGTGCAAAAACCTTACCATGAAGCTCGGATAGTTCCTTCCCAGATTCACCAGCTGTCAGCGCTAGGCCTCATGTGCATTCTCGGTCTCTCTGCATGATTTCCACTGAACTGTTAGTTGCAGACGTCGGGCCACTTTACCTTATACACTTTAGGGCACATCCCTGAAGAATAGGGCATTCTTTGGCACAATGCACAGAACCAATGCCGTTATTATATCTGAGAGATTTAGTATTGACCCATTTTTTTTTTGTTTTGTTTTTTGTCTTTTTTTGTCACCCGGTGTCCAGCCTAAGGCCAAATTATTGAGGTTGCTGGGGTCTTTTATTTTTTGTTTTTTCCTGGTTCAGATTCCAATCAAGAATTGGGCTCTACATTTGATGGCAAGTCTCTTTGGTGTCTGGAACATTCTCCCCGCCTTTGCGTGATAGGTAATGTGCCCTTTCTTAAAGCTCCCTCATGATTCTCCATATCTAGAGCTCAAGAGCAAGTACCAGGTGCTAGGGAAGAGGACTTGGGGGTGTGGGGTATCCTGAGGGTCTTTTCTTAAAACCTTTGTTTAGAAGGAGTGGGGAAGAGGAAGGGAGAGAGAGACAGAGAAGGAGAGAGAGAAGGATAGATGTGGGCTCATCATTTCAACTTCCAATGATGCTGGAAAATTCAAAGAAAAAGTATAAATGACCCAGTTTGAATTGAGAGGGGTCTGTAGTCCTATGGTTGTGGCTCACAACCTAGCTCTGCTCACCCCCCTTCCTGGGCTGTGAGACCTTGGGCAGAAGACTTCACTTCTTGGGACTCAGTTTCCCCATCTGTGATATGAGGATAGCACCAGTCTATCCACCTCCCCCCACTGTCTTGAGAACTCCATGAATGAACTCATGTAGCCTATAAATAACAGCGACTTTGGATGTTAACGATTTGGTGACAGTCTCCCTGGACATTTTTCTCTATACCTGCCTTAATGCATGGAAATATGTGGATATTATAGTACATAAATTGGGACACCTCCTTTTCCCCTCAATAGTTTATCCTAAGCATTTTCCCACATTCAAAAATGTAGGGCTCTTCCGTCATTTAACAAATTTTTAACTTCTATTACTATTTGTCCGCAGATAACACCTTCACCTGGCACCAAATACACAGGTACAAGAAGCATACAGTTAAAAGTCTGTCTTCCTCCTGCCTCCCTTTGCTCAGTTCCTCGTAGGACGTTTTGTTTGGCTTTCCAGAAGGGTTCTATGCATAGACAAACAGAAGCATAGATTTTCTTTCTTTTTTTCCATTCCTACAGATAGTAGAAGACGGTACACTCTGTTTATGTGCCTTGTTTTTTCACTTCACAGTAGATCTTGGCGATGGTCCACGTCAGGGCATAAGGAATGCCCTTCTTTTCTTTAGAAGTCGTCCCTTGGGGAAGTGGATCAGGATTTAATGACCCAGTTCTCATTGTTGGCCATCAAGGTGCTTGCCGGCTTTCGCCACTAGAAATTGCAACAGTTAGCCTTGTGCAAATGTCTTTGTGTCCATGTGCAAGTCCGTAGCATATATTCCTAGAAGTGGAACTGCTGGATCAGATGTCATGTGTATTTTGAGCTTTGCTCTGCCATCATTAGTCATGGCTACATGGATCGCAGGGTATGTCACTGTCCTCTCTTGGTGGACATTTAGGTGGTTCCGATTTGTCTTTCCTGTAAACAATGCCACAGTGAACATCTTTGTGCAGCTGTCTTTGTGTGCAGGAGAAGGCTGCTTGGTGGGGAGGGATTCCTGGGAATCTGGGGACAGACCCACAGAAGTGTTGAGAAATTTAAACCAAAAGGGGCCGGCCTGTGGGTATGGTGATGGTTGGAGTGGCTGCCGGTGGGATCCTCATAGGAACAGACTCCGCTAAACTCTGTTAGTGGAGTGTGATCTAGGATCTTCAACTTGGGGCCAACCTGAGGGGCTGTTAGAAGTGCAGTGTCTCGGGCCTCATCCCAGCCCTGTTGGGTCAGGACCTCTGTTTGGCTGGCACAGGTAATTTTGAGACTTGCCCAAAAACAAACCCAGAGACCCCAAGACCTGTTCTGGAAGGAAATGGGTTAGCCTTGGCTCTGGGGCAGATCTGGGGCCAAACCTGGCTTCCCCACCCACTGACTATATGACTGGGGCCGAGCCGGGTGACCTCTCTGCCTCAGTGTCCTTGTCTTTAAATAAGAACGAGAATAGCACTCACCTTATGGGGAGCTTGTGAGAATCATAGGTGCTCCCTCACACGGGGTGTTCAGTATAGTAAGTGCTCACTAAATGCTAAAGTCATTCTTCCAGAGGGGTGCACGTTAGGTAAGATGTAGGAGTCAGATCCCTCCGTCTCCGCCATCACCACTCCCCCGTCTCTCTGTCCCCCTGTCCCCATCTGTCTCTCCTTCTGTTTTGGACTCTGTCTCCCTGTCTCTTGTGGTCTCTGACTCTCTGTTTTTCTCTCTCTTATGCGGCCATATGAGCTTTAAAGTGTCTGTGAAATGCCACAAGCCTGGAAAAATGAAACTAGAATACAAAGAGGAAAATGCAAGCTAAAAATTAACAGTACCATGGGGGCAAAGCCATACCATTACACCAGCTCAGAAATATTAACAGCGAAAAATGTACTTTTTCAGCGAGGTGTGGGACCCTTTCATCCTGTGCACGGTGGCTGTGGTGAGGGCCTGCCAGGATGGACAGCTTGCCCTGTGGTTGCCTCTCTTTCCAATTTCTTTGGACCCAGTGGAGCCTTGGGCCTGGAGAGCAGAGATGCTGGCCCCAGCTGGCCACAGAGTCCCTTCATCTCTGTCACGTCCTCGCTGCGGGACCCTGGGTAACGGCAGAGTCAATTAGCGATTTATTGAGCACCTGCTGCGTCAGGCCCTGGGATGCAACCGTGTACAAGACAGACAAAAGCCCTGCTTCGTGGCACTTAGGTCATAAAGGTATGCATATGGAAGATATAGAAGTGAGTGAACCAATATGCAGAACAATTTTAGATAGTGCTAAGTTATCTGGCTAACATAAAATATGGTTATATAATAGAGAAAGATAGGGGTGGAGTTACTTTGCCCTGGGGTAGGGGTCTGGGAAGGCTGCTCTGACCTGAATTCAGGGAACAGAATGATGAAAAGGATTTGGGCATAGAAAGTTCTGGGAGAAGGGCATTCCAGAAGAGGGAACAGCAAGGCAAAGGCTTGGGGTCCAGTCATGATTGGAAGCTTTCAGAGGAGGAAAAGATCTCAGAAGCAAGACCGTCTTTGCCAAGTGTTTTAAACAAGTCACTTGCCCTCTCTTAGCCTCTCTTCCCCTTATGTAAAAATGTAAAATGGTTAAATCCAGTAGTGGGCCAGAGTCTCTCTGTATTAGGGAATGATTGGGGTTTGTGAGGATTTGTCTTGAAACTGGGCACAGCAGGACCACTCTTTGCACTTGTATTACTTGGAGCAGCTTTTGGGGGGTGACAATGGAGATTGTTTAGGGCCAAAAGCAATGCTCCAGTCTCCCCATGGCTCAGACCCTGATTTCAGGAGTTAATAGCCTAAAGCACTCGGCATAATGCCTGGCACAGAGCAAGTAGACAGGAATGGGGAGGGCATTCCAGGTGGGAGGAAAGGCGTGGAGATGGGAATGTTTAAGGCGTGTTAGGGGAAGAGTGAGGAGACCAGCTTGGCTGGTGGGGAGGGGTGAGAGACGAGGCTGGAAAGACAGGTTGAGGCCCAGGATGAGACCTTGAATGGCATGCAAAAGGAGGGTGGGCCTTAGCTCGCAGGCAGCGGGGAGCCATCGTACGTTCTAGAGCAGGAGAAGCCACGGAAATGGTTTTTGTTTTTGGTTTGGTTTTCAATGAAATATTTTAGACATTCAAAAAAGTTTAAAGGAGAATAAGATAAGCTTCTGCGCAGCCATCATTCAGCTTAAGAAGAAAACACCCCAGAATAGGCAACAACCCCAGAAACCCCTCCCCTGCTGTCTCTCTCCTAAAAGTTGCTGCCCCCCCCGGATTTGGTGTTCAGGATCCCAGGCACGTCTTTGTCCTTCTGTTGTTTGTTCGCGGGAGGTATAAAGTGCGCGTCCACCAAGTGCACGGATCTTACTTACACAGTTTGATAGCTCATGGGATCACCACCTGCATCCCGTCATTGACCGATTCTAGCACTGGGTCTTGCTGTTCTTGAACTTCAGATACGTGGAATCATCCATATGTCCTGTTCGGTATCTGGCACTTTCACTCAATATTGTGCCAATGAGAGGGCTCCGTGTTTTGCGTCAGGGGTTCGTTTCCTTTCCCCGACTATGTCGTAGTCCGCTCTTTACACAGACCACAGTTCGTTTAGTCACCCTACTGTCTATGGAGAGGGACATGCCTTCCAGTTACCAGCATTTTGAATAGTGTTGCTGTGAACCTTCTCGTGCGCGTCTCTCATGGGCATAAGAACACATTTCTGTTAGTTTGTGTTCAAGAAGGGAATTGCAAGATGATGGGATATGTGCATATTTAGTTTTGATAGCTGTGGCCAGTTTCCCAAAGTGGTTGTGCCACATCTTTATACTTTTACACACACACACACACACACACACACACTTCCCTGAGGTTCGGGGGCCCTGCTTCGGTGGTGGGTGTGATTGTACAGATGGCGTCACTTGTACATTCACTTCTGCAATTCGCCTTTTTTTCCACTCAAAGTTCTGTTCTGGAGATCTGCGCCCGGTGGTATAGCAGCTCGAATGCATCGATTTGTTCTCAGCGGAGGGTCTGTCGTGTAAACAAACTGCAGTGCTCTCCTCCTAGCTCCTGTGCATGGATAGTTAGCTTATTCCCCCAGGGATTCTCTTTCTGGATTTTCATGATCATCTGATATGTGTTGGGTCCAGCCAGTGAGAATGGGTGTGGGGGAGCTATTGCATCTGTCCTGATGGGAGGTGAGGTCGAGGGGCTGCTGGTACAGATGGAGTTGAAGGACATTTAGGGAACTTGATTGTGGTGGGGGTGAGGGAAGGAAGGAAATGAGACTGGGACTCTGGGGGCTAGAAGCCCAGGGTTGAATCCCTCTTCCCACTTTCTGGATGGGTGACCTCATCACAATCTTGGTTTTCTGGTCTGTACTTTGGGATCATTCACCTGGTCTGGCAGGATGGGTGTGGGGGTTAAGGGAATAGAGACGGTTGGTCGTGGACGTGGCAGGGTTTGAATCCGTTTATTAGCTGGCTGACTTTAGGCTCCTTGCCTCCTCTGAGCCCTATCCGTAAAATGGTGATAACAATACTACCTGCCTCCTGGTGGATTTCTGACAATGAAATGAGATCCTGTACGTAAAGCAGTTATTACACGCTCAATAGCGGACAGCTATGCGTTATCATTACTGTTTTCACTGCCTTATCTTTCTTTCTCTCAGAAGGTGGGTGCCAGCAGGGCACGGCCTGGCCAAGAGCCTCTCTCTTCCAGTTGGGGGGGGGAGGTCATTGGAAATCTGTGAGGTCTCACTACATACCACGGCTGTGTCCCAGGTGGGTGACATGGGTGAGCCTAGCCCCTCCCAGAGCTCGATGGTCTCCTGATCTGGGGCTCGTGGCAAGACCTGCCTGACCAGGAGGGTCCTGCTGGGCCTATGATCTAGAAAGGGGAGAGAGCTCTAGAGTGGGTAAGTGGGGCCTTGTGAGGGGGCATTTTCCTAGCATTGCTATGGATGCAATCTTGGGGGACCTCCTGGAGACAGGGTGGGTGGGGGTCCTTCTGGCTGAGCCCCTTTGGAGAGGGGACATGAGGGCGGTAAGAAGAGAGAGAGCGAGAAAGGTCATTGGGGCTCTGCTGACCACCCCCCCCCGAGGGAAGGTCTTAGCAGCAGCGATGTCCAAGCCTCTTGCTGCAGGGTGGGGACACTCAGGCCACCGTGAGAGGGAGGCTGGCAGTCTCAGTTCCTGACCTGTGCTGGGTGGCCCTGGGTGCCTGGGGTACCTGCTCCGTGCCTCGGTTTCCTTTGCTGTGAGTGTCTCAGGTAGGCCTCGCTCCCTGGTCGGCTGGGTTTCCCGGCCCCCGCAGACCCCCCGGCCCGGCCCCCTTGCCCGCGTGGAGGCTGAGGCCAGGGCTCGGGGCCAGGGCCGCGCACCTTGACAACCCGCCCACGTCAGGCACAAAGGCCCATTGTTTGGGCCCACGTTGGCGGGGAAGCGGGCGGGGAGCAGCCGCCTTTCACCCAACCCGCTTGTGGTCGGCGGGGACTGAGGAGCCATTCACAGAGGCCCCCGCCCCCTGACCGGGCACCCGGCCAGGCCGCCTCCCGGGCAGGCACCCTTGCCAAGCTGGCGGCTCCTCCTCCGAGCCGGGCCTCAGTTTCCCCAGCTGAAGAAAGGGCAGCAGAGTGGCTCCGGTGGGGCGGGCAGAGATAGCTCTCTGACCTTGCTGCCCTGAGATCCACTTCTGTGGGGCCGTGGCTCCACCTGGCCCCGAGAGGTCCCTTGGCTGCACCTGAGGAGGCCACGGGCACCAGGGCTTCGGGGCCTAACAGGCCTTGGTTCGAATTCTGGGTGATTTGGGGGTGAGTCTGTTCACTTCCATGGACCTTAGTCTCTTCATCTGTGAAAGGAGACTTGGAATCCACGACCTTCAGTGTAAAATGAGAAAAGGTGCCACAAATGGCATTTATTTGCTCATTCATTCAAAAATACATCCTGAGTGTCAACCATGTAGATGACTGATGATAGGATTTGGGAGCAAAACGAAATACAGTGCCCCTTGTTCAAAATAAGAGTTTCTGGCATAAGATGGCACCGGCATGAAACCAAACATGGGAACTTCCAAGCGTGGGACTCTGTGTGATGAGGCCCACCCCAACGGCGCCGGGCACTGTTCCAGGCTTGGGGACACAGCTGATAAACAGAGGAAAGTGTGTGTCCTCATGGAGCTGACAAGCTGTCTCAGGGGGACCCAGGGCTTCCTTGGGGGCTGCCTGGTAGATCTTTCTAAAGCCAGGTGCCCCTGGAGGCCTGCTCCTCGTGGGCCTGCTGGCCAGGCCATGCAGAGTGAGCTGGGGCACCCAAGCTTCCCATCGAGGCTTTGGTGTCAGTGACCGCACATCAGGCTGGGCACCCACGGGAGGGATGGCTGACATTTACTGAGTGCAGAGTCCATGCTGGGGCTGATTGAGATGCTCTTCCCAGTTAATGCGGATCATCTTTGTAGCAGCCCCATGCGGAGGCAGGGCAGTATGGCCACCCTTTATAACAGATGGGGAAACTGAGGCTCAAGTCAATAAATGGCAGAGGCAGGGTTTAAACTCAAGCCATCTGGGGCCAGAGCCTTCATCTCCTGGTCCTACTGTCTGCCAAGGGGGGCAGCGGTGAGCCAGGTGGTGTGTCCCTGGGACAGAGGCCCTGCTGGGGTTCAAGGCTGGGAAGGGCGCGGGTGTGCTGGTGGCCTGCCAGCTGCCACCTGGGTTGGCCCTACTGTGGCCCTGAGTCACAGCCCTGTGTCCTGGGAAGCTGGCTGTGCCTCGGGCACCCGTGGGGCCTGAGTCACAGCAGAGCACACCCTGCCACCCTGCCTACCTCCCGCCTGGGGCTGGGGACAGGTAGGCCCTAGAAGCAGATCCCGAGGCAGGAAGTCACATTTGTGCCCACTGTCCGGGGCAAGAGAGAGGCACCTGCTTGGAGCCCCAGTAGCACATTTCTGCCTTGTCTCACTGAGCCCAAGCTCACCCTTCTAAGTTATCCCAGGATGGATTAGCTGGTTGGTGAGTTACTGAGCTCCACGTCACTGGGAGCATTCAAGGCAGGATAGCCTGTCAGGGTGCCGAGGAGGGTTGCTGTAGCAGATTGGGCCTGGCGTTGGAGTATGTGACTTCCAAAGCCCTATGCTTTGTTCGTGTACTTATTTTTGAGTAGATACTATGAGCAAATGGCACAAAACCCCATTAACTGATTTTTCCCCCAGAGCTAATTTACGTACATACGAACAAATATACATTGTCCTTTCCTCCCTCCCGCCTTCACACACAAATGATAGCCTGCTGGTTTATATTCCCTTCTGCTCCTCATTTTATTTCTGTTTTACTTGACAACTTATCTTGAAGGCTGTTCCAGATAGCACACACAGAGTGTGCTGCCTCACACCTCTTACCGTGCCGCATGGTATTCCTTCCCCTCTTCTCAATAACCCGTATAACACATTTAATTAAAAATTATAACAAATTTAATTACATTTCAATCCTGAATTTTGCATTTTGGGATTGGTACTGTGCTTCACTTTGGTGATGGCCTGATGACATTTTCAAAGTTTGACTGGAAACTGTAAGCTCTTCCTACATCTGCAGTGATTTTTTTTGTGGTGGTGAGGGGGGGGAGTCTGTTTTTGGTTGAGATTATACAAGAAGTAAAAGAGAGTGAGCAAGCGAGAGCCTTTCACCCACACACCTCCATGCCAGGCACTGATGATCTAATGGTGAACCCCACAGGCATCAGCTCATCCACCTGTAGTGTGGCCAGGCTGTGGGAGGAGGTGCCCATGTGCGGAGCCAGGGAGCCCAGAGGAGAGGACTTCCTGTGCATGTGTGTGTGCGTGTGTGTGTACATGTGTGAGGGGTCAGGGGTGGCTCCTCAGAGGAGAGACTTCTTAGGTGGGGCTTTAAGGTATGCATAGGAGTTCATAAGAGACCTAGAGGTGGGCCTACCAGGCAGGGGGAACAACACGAAGAGCGAAACTAGTTGGTGGATGCAGAACTGACTACCAGCTTCAGTTTACGGAGTACCGACTATGTGTCAGATACTGTGCTCAGTGCTTTAAAGTCATTGCTCCACTTAAACTCCCCAGAATTCTAGGCTATTATCACCCCCATTTTACAGATGAAAACCGAGGTGCAGAAAAGCATAGTCACATGCTCATGGCCACACAGCTGTAAGTACTGGAGCCTGGATTTGGAGCAGGCAACTTGAGCTCTCGGCTGTTCTAATATTTCACAAAGGCAAAGGGATAACTGGCAAGGCCCTTATTGTTGGACCTCAAGCTCTAACATCCCCAGCGCGCAAACTCAGGTCCTGCCCCTGCTCAGAGGCCTTCACTGGCTCCCCGTGGCCCCAGGACTCCCTGGTCTAAGCTACCCTGTGTTCCCACAGCCGGCATGGTCGCCTCGGGCAGCATGAGACCTTTCTGGTGTCTGGGTGCTGCAGGCACTCCCTAACTGCCAGGGAGGAGTTGCAACGGCAATCGCGGAGCAAGGGAGTACTTGGAGCTTACAGACCCGGGCTGTCCCCACCGGTGGGTTTCAGATGTGGCTGGAGATTGGACTGGATTTCAAGGTCCTGGTGCTTCTAGGCCTCCAGGCTGTCTCAGGTACAGCTCTGGTTGGCACTTTGGCCCAGCCCCTCTGGGCTCCAAGGAGCAGAGCCTGAACAGACCCGGGCCCCATCCATCTGTTTTTGTGCTTTGGGGGGTCCTAGGCCTGAGGCTTTTGAAATCCATGCCCCTGCAGTGTGGGAATTCATCATCCCCTCGTGCAGGTGGGAAAATGGAGGCTCAGAGAGGTGAAGTGACTTGTCTAAGGCCACACAGTGAGTAAAGGGCAGAGCCAGGCTCCGAGTTTGACTCTTAACTACCCTACACTCTTGCCTCCATTTAGGGGGATTTTCTAGACTGCCGCTTGGCAGGAGCTTCATATCTCTCTCTCTTTGTCTCTCTCTCTCACCTAGTGTTCTGGAAAGGAGCAATGAGCCCATTGCCCTGGGGAGCTTGACTGCTGTGCCTAGGGACTCAGGATCAAGGGGGGACCTGGAGACAACCTGGGCTGCTCCCCCCACCCCTCCGCCAGCATTAAGGCGCAGGCCCACGTTCCCTCCTTGCTTCTCCCAGCAGTGAGAGAATAATAGTCGGTTCAAATGTCAGGCCTGCTCTGCTGCCTATGGGGAGACTGGTTGAACAGGTCTGGGGGAGGGACGGAGGGAGGAAATTATTAATAATTGCAAAGCAGCCGGCCTTACTGCAGGCCTTGAGATGAGGTGTGGGATTGGGGGCGCTAATCCTAGGGACCCAGACTGAGGGGCAGCCTGCAGCTTCCCGGGGCCTGTGTATGTGGAGGAGGTGATGGGGGGCACAGAGTCAGCCTCTCTGATTTGAGACACATGTTGGCCTTCCTGGCTCCCATCAACCCATATCAGGAGGGCTCTGCCAACGTCAAGAGGAGGCAGGAAAGAGCGTACTGTGTGCCTTCAGAAGGAGTCTCACTTCACCCAGATGAGGCTGCCATTGTTATTGTCTTCAGTTGACAGTCGGGGAAACTGAGGCACAGAGGGGTTCAGTGGGGATTTGAACTCGGGATGTTTGATTGTGGCTAGACTGCCCTTGCTGGCGTCTCCACACTCTGCTTGGGGTGGAGGGAAAGGCCCGTCTCCCTCCAGCATCAGCACAGTCCCCAGCGTCATACCCCGGAGGATGGAAGCTGGTCCTGGGCTTCTCTGAACCTCGGTCTCCTCATCTGTGGAAAGGGGAACCCGAGTTCCTTCCTCCTGGGTCAGGGGTGGCTGACAAGGGCAGGAGGTACGGAGGTAAAAGGCAGGGTTACCACCAGCCTACCATCTCCTCCCTGCCAGCGCTAGTCCCTGGGGCCTGTCCCTCCGCCAACACCCTTTTCTGTCCTCTGTTCCCCAGCACCCACTGCAAGCTCTGCTAGGTCAGCCATGAGCACGGGCAGCTCTCCGCTGGGTCTCTCCTGGTCTCTCGGGTACCTACAGGGCGGGTTCCTGGCCGGGCTCGGGGAAGGCTCACTCTGAAACGTCTTGGGACTGGTCAGCGTGCGCTCTAGCAGCAAACGGCTTGAGTGGTGCAAGTGGAGGCCACTCAGGGACGGGATGGTGGGAATTCTGGGAGCCGAGAGCCAACCTCTGGGCTTGTGGCTAGCTGCCACGGATGGCAGAGGCATGCCCGGATCGCGTGCCACTGAGCTGCAGGGCCGCCGCGTCTGTGGGGGACCTCCGGGCATCCCCCTCCTTCGCCTGCCCCGATGGACCGATAAGGCCCAGCTTGGAGGAGGAGGCGGCGGCCATAATTACAGGCCTCAGTGGTGGCGGGAGGCGAGTCATGGGGTGGGAGTGACTCAGAGGATTGCTCCACGAGTAGAGCGGGGGTGGGGCCGCCCGCCCGTCTGCCCCTCACCCAGCTGGCCTCAGGAAGGCCTGGGCACCCAGGAGGCCCTGCAGGGCCACTGGGTGCGGCCAGGGCAGGGGCTCACCCCTGGGCTTGTGACTAGGCCCCTGTGCCTCTTGGCATCCTTGGGGCTTGGCTTTGTGTTGGGATCTGGGCGGCTGGGTTTTCCCCTTGCTCCCTCTCGGGCATCACTTCTGGGAAGTGGGAATCAGGGCTCAGAGATGCCAGAGAGTGGGAACCAACCGAGAGCAGCAGGCTCCCGGGCCTTGGAGATTTACCGAACCCCAGGGGCAGGGTGCCAGGAATTAGCGAGAGGTAGGACCTCAGACACGTGTGGACTCCGAGAACCAGCAGGTGACGGTTTCTAGAACCAGTGTTTCCAGGTCCAAGAATTCATGGATTAGCAGATTTGTAGAATTACAGATTTATAAAATCAGGGCATCAGTTACAAGTGGTGCCAGAGAATTCATACATCCATCGAGGGAGAGATTTCTTTAAAAAATCACAGCAGCTGAAGAGTTTAGGAATAAATTATCTTGGTGCCTTCAGCTTGCTCCCACATTGGTCAGAAAGAAGAAATAAGAAAAGGAAATAAAAGGATGAATATTCATCTTGTTCTCTCTAGCAAGAAGGAGAGTACATGAAGCTAAACGTCAACAACTGGTGACTTGAGGCATTCGTTGTACTTGGTTTTTCTCTCTCGAACTTTCTCTGGTTTTGAAATTTGTCAACATGAAAAACTGGGGAAAAGTAAAAGAGGAAACAAAAATGTAAACATGAGGTGTAGTGTACCAGATGATACAACTGGGAGATCTTTGTGATCTATGCATCTGGAATTCTCTTGATTTGCTCTTCACAGTTTTAATCTATATGATGTTCAGGTTACCTGCTGTAGGCCTGGAGCTATTCTAAAGGCTCTGCAAAAAAGAAAAAAGAAGAAAGAAAGAAAGAAAAAAGAAAGAAAGAAAGAAAAGAAAGAAAGAAGAAAGAAAGAAAGAAAAGAAAGAAAGAAGAAAGAAGAAAAGAAAGAAAGAAAGAAAGAAAGAAAGAAAGAAAGAAAGAAAAAAGAAAGAAAGAAAGAAAGAAGAAAGAAAGAAAGAAAGAAAAAAGAAAGAAAGAAGAAAGAAAGAAAGAAAGAAAGAAGAAAGAAAGAAGAAAGAAAGAAAGAAAGAAAGAAAGAAAGAAAGAAAGAAAGAAAGAAAGAAAGAAAGAAAGAAAGAAAGAAAGAAACAGGACACCTGGGTGGCTCGCTGGTTGAACATCTGCCTTTGGCTCAGGTCATGATCCCGGGGTCCTGGGATCGAGTCCTCCACTGGGCTCCCTGCAGGGAGCCTGCTTTTCCCTCTGCCTGTGTCTCAGCCTCTCTCTGTGTGTCTCCCATGAATAAATAACTAAAATCTTAAAAAAAAAAAAAAAAGGCTCTGCAAATCTTAATGGATTTCATTCTTAACAACCCTTTGAGGTAGGGGATATTGTGGCGTTCATTTCACAGATGGGGAAACAGGCATGGAGCAGGAAAGTGAGTTATTTAAATCGTGCTCAGTGCGTTGTTCGGTGCCTGCTGCCTGCCGGGTACTGTGCTAGACTCTGGGATAGAGCAGCGGCCAGGACAGGCTCTGTCCTTGTCCTTGGGGGGAACGTGGCAGGGGAGACAAATAACAAACAAATGAGTAAGAGTATTGTAAGTTTAAGGAGGAAAACGAGCCTGCTGCTTTGAGGGGCAAGGTGTAGGGGCTCCCTGGGATCAAGTGAGCAGGAGGGACCAGCTGAGGAGGGGGCTTTGGGTGGTGGCCTAAGGGAGAGACTGAGACTCGTTGGGCAGCACGCCCTCCCTTCACCCCGCTGTGCCTTCTGCCCTTCCCTCTGCATCTCTGCCAAACTCCCACTCACTGTTCCAGGCCCTGCTGGGCAGGTACTTCCTCTGCTGGTGGGAGGTGGACCGGGGGGCTTCCCCAGCCGCAGGGGGAACCTGTCCTCCCCTGTCTTCTCTCTCCTCTCTGTTCCCAGGATCTGAATGTGGGGGGCCTCCATCGAATCAGTGGGAACACCCACCTGCCAGCCACTATGCTGGGGTCTCTCCTGGAGTGGGAGGCAGGACTATCTCCTGGGAAGGAAATGAAGGTCCAGAGAGGTGAACAGACTTGCCCAAGGACACACACCTAGCAAGTATTTAAGGAGGGGAGGAGTCTGCACTCAAGACTTACAGGCTGCCTTTTGCTTATTGTTTACCTGCCATCTCCCTGCCCACGCCAGCTGGGGGCCTCTTGAGGGCAGGTGCCGGGAGTCTGGGTGAGCTTGGTGCCCAGCATCCCCTAGCTCTGGGCCTGGGCTGCTTGGAGAAGGTGTGTGGAATGATTTGACCTTTGCCAGGCTAAGAGCATGAAACTGAGCTAGGGCTAGCTAGGCCAGAGCCCTGGGGGTTGGCCTTAGCCCCAGAGAAGGCAGGTGGGGACCCGAGCCCTTGGGCATCTGGAGGGATCCTGTGCCCGCTGGCACCCTCCATGTCCCAGTGAACATCAAGAACCCACTTGGGACAAGTGGCCCAAGTCACCCCTACACTGGGCTGGTTCAGACCCTTTGCTCTCCAAGCCTGTTCCTGGCACTGAGTGGCATATGGTCAGACCCGCACACCCAGTTCCCATCCTGGCCCCAGGGGGCTCCACCAGGCAGTGGGGACAGGGAAGTGTTCAGAAGGTTCTGCCCTAGATGAGGGGTGCATGTGCATGGGGGCAGGACCCCCTCCTGGTAGGAACCTGGCAGGGTGGAAGGAGCCCAGACACTGGAGTTCTCAGACTGGGTTCAGAGCTGCTCTATCCTTTGAGGCTCTGAAGCCTGAAAACTTGGTCTTATCTGCAAAGTGGAGACCATAAAATTACCTGCCCCTGGGATGAAAAACAGTAGCACAGCAACCCACACATAGTAGGTGCTCAATAAACACCAGCTTCTGTCACTACCGATTAGGGCCACTGCTGAGGATTTCTAAGTCTATTCATGCATTCATTTCACCAGGATTTCCTGATACTTCCTATGTGTCAGGCTCTGGGTAGAGTGTTAGAGGCCCACACAGAACAAAACAGACAAAATCTCTGCCTTTGGACAGAAGGACAGTGAAGGAATGAACAAGTCCTACTAAAGGCTTAGAAGGAAAAAAAAAAAAACAAACCAGGGAGGTGTGATAGAGAGTGACTGGGGACTATCTTTAAGGAGGGGATCTGGAGAGGGCCTCCCCGAGAAGCAGCTGGGACCTCAAAGAATGGTGTTGGAGGTTCGGGGGAATAGCAGAGGCAAAGGCCTTGCAGTAGAAACAAGTGAGATGGGCTCACAGAAGAGCCCATGTGTGGGGCACAGAGCGAGGGAGAGGGAGAAGGTGGCAAAGAGAGAGAGGCAGGGGTGAAGAATTGGAATTGTATTCCAACAGTGATGATGGTAAACAAAGAGTGATGGTGAATGACTGCCACAGACAAAGTGCAAACTCATGGTGATTCACGTGGAGCCCGGAGCTTAGGCTCTCTGGATCAGGATCCTGAAAGCAACGCACCTGCACGCCCCTCGCCTGCCGCCTTTCTTATATAAAGAAATGCAAAGGGAACGGGTCATTGCCACCTGTGAGGTGCAAGCACAGTGTGTTAGGTGTGAATGTGAGTTTGTTGGTTGCGAATGTGGCCATGGTGTCTGGCCTTTGGTCCTTGTGGGGAGAGTGAGAGGGGCCGGCAGGGTGGGGGGGGGGCATGCATAACATCACCAGCCCTGATTTCAACAGCACCGTGTCAACTGGGGAAGGCTCCAGAGATCAGCTGGTCCAACCCCCTGACTCCCCGATGAGGAACCTGAGGTCCAGACGAGGGGAAGTGAGTGGCCAAAGGTGACACTATGAGTCAGAGGCAGATGCAGGACTTGAACCCAGGCCCCTAACTTCCAACCCAGACTTTCTGAGAAATGGGTGTCTTGCCATGTGCTTCCCCTTTGTTCTTTCCTCCCAGACAGAGTCAGCTGCCTTCAGGGCCAGAGAGGAGGCCTGGGGCAGGGGGCATCCAGAGATTTGTGGCCTACCCCTTACTCTACTGAAGAATTTCTTGGTGACATGACTGGCCTTTTGACCCAGATAATCTACTGTCTGCTGTGGAGGCTGTCCCGGTGGAGCCTTGAGACCGTCTCTCAGATGAACCCCTGCCTAGAAGCAGGGGCAAAGGAAAGCCTCTTAAGATCATAAAGCTGAAGGGAAGGAAGCATTTATATATATAAATATATTTATATATATATTTAAGATTTTAATTATTTGAGAGAGAGAGAGAGAGCACAAGGAGCAGGAGAGACAAAGGGAAAAGCAGGTTCCCCACTAAGTCGCCGGGCTGGATCCCGGGACCCGGAGATCATGACCTGAGTCAAAGGCAGCCGATCAAACGACTGAGCCACCCAGGTGCCCCGGGAGGGAAGAATTTCACATTGAATTAGTAATAATCTTTGAGAATTAACCCCCCAATGGCGTTGCTGGATGTTGACATATACAGGCATCTAGAGGTTGTATAACCAAAGGGCTACTCCCGTGTCTGGAGAATAGATCCTTTGACTCAAGACACAATTTCCACATGGAAAGATTTTCACAAAGCACCCCTTCCCACCAGCCTGGAGATGGGCATGCTGTGATCTGGGTCCCCCGAGGTCGGGAACTCATGGAATGCATGGCAGCACAATGAAGGTGCTGATGCCCAAGGGGAGTCATCCTGGTGCAGGGAAAGTCACTCCAGGGACTATAAGAATATGGGGAAACAAAGCATCCTGGGAAAAGAAATGAGTTTTTAAGAGTAGACTCTATTTTTTTTTTAGGACAGTTGTAGATTTACAGAAAAACAAACAAACAAACAAAAAATAGCACCCTACTCCCAGTTTTTCCCACGGTTAATGCCTTAACATTAGTGCGGTATATTCGTTACAATTAACGCACGGGTGTTGATGCCTTATTGTGAACAACATCCGTAGTTTATCCAGATTCCCTCAGTTTTTACTGACATCCTTTTTCTGGTACAGGATCCCAGTCAAGATTCCACATCACATTTAGTTATCATGGTCCTTTAGGCTCCTCTTGGCCGCGATGGTTTCTCAGACTTTCCTTGTATTCCGTGACCTTGACAGTTTTGAAGAGTGCTGGTCAGGTTTTTGGTGGGCTGCTGCTCTACTGGAATAATCTGACTGATGTTTTTCTTATGGTCAAGGGAGGACATTCCCGGGAGGAAAGTGCTATTTTTGTCATATCACATCAAGGGCACATCCTATCAACATGATTTATCGCTGTGGGTGTTGACCTTGACCACCTGGCTCAGGTATTGTTTGTCGGTGTTCTCTAATGTCAAGTTCCCGTTTTTCCCTTTTCATCTATCTTCTTTGGGAGAAGTCCCTCTGTGATTCAATTTTGCTTGTATCAGTATGGACTCAAGGACATTTATTTTATTTATACTTTGGGTTACAATTCAACACTACTGTGTTTTATTGCTCAGGTTGTTCCAAATTTGACCACTGGGAGCTGTTTCAGTTGGCTCCCTTGCCCCTTGGAGTGCCTTAATCAACACTGGTGGGTTTTTTTGTTTGTTTGTTTGTTTGTTTGGCTTTTGTTTTGGGCACTTTCTTACCTCTGGCACCACCAGATGCTCCAGGCTCATGTTGTATGTTCCCTGCACTGGTTTTAGAATCAGCCATTTCTCCGTGTGGAGCTGTGCCTCCTTTTATTGGAGAATGGTATTAGAAACCAAGCTCTGGGGGATCCCTGGGTGGCTCAGCGGTTTAGCGCCTGCCTTTGGCCCAGGGCGCGATCCTGGAGTCCCGGGACTCCAAGATCGAGTCCCACGTCGGGCTCCTGGCATGGAGCCTGCTTCTCCCTCTGCCTGTGTCTCTGCCTCTCTCTCTCTCTCTCTGCCTCTATGTCTATGATAAATAAAAAACAAAACAAACAAACAAAAAACAACAACAAAAAAACAAGCTCTGGGTGGCAGGGGTGTCCATGGCTAGTGGGGTGGCATTTCTTTTAGGCCTTCTCAGCTGACAGAGCCAAGAGACATATGTGTGTATATTGACTAGTATATATCCACACGTCTATAAATATTTTTATATGCATCCATCTATACCTATATTTGGCCAAAAGTAGGTTCATACTGATGTCTCCAGAATCCATTATGTTTTATTTTTTTTTTAAGATTTTATTTATTTATTTATTTATTTATTTATTTATTTATTTATTTATTTTAGAGAGAGAGAGAGAGCACAGAGGGAGAGGGAGAGGGAGAGAATCAGATTCCCCACTGAGCAGGGAGCCCGATGCAGGCCTCTAACTCAGGACCCTGAGATCATGAGCTGAGCTGAAGGCAGACACCTAACCGACTGAGCGACCCCTGTTGCCCCTCCATTATGTTTTATAATGTGATTTGAAATAGTGGTGTGTCCATATTGATAACCAAAATTATAGCTATCACTTACTGAGTGCTCACAATGGTTAAGTTCTTTCTAAGTGCATTATCTTTATGCTGCATGAAAGCCCCAGGGCCTGGCTACTCCCCTCAACCCCATTTTACCGATGAGAATGTAGAGGCACAGAGAAGGTAAGTATCTTGCCTGAAGTCTCCCAGCCGGTAGGTGATGAAGTAGGTTTCAAACCCAGCCTCCATCATGTCAAACATTAAAATGCACCTACATCCTGCATTAACAGAACTTAGATACAACTGAACAAAGAAGAAAGAAAGAAAGAAAAAAAGCCCCAGATGTTACCTTGCAGCTGACTGGTTGACACAGTATGACATTTCAAAGATATCTAACTTAAATGTCATGATTTCCTTTGAAGCCAGGACATTTCGTGTTTTGGGTCTCAGACATTTTCTGCTTGAGGTTCTGTTGTCTTGAATGACTGACAGATGAAAGAGTTCGGGCATTCACCCTTTACCAGTTTTCCCAGCCACTGTGCGGGGCCATTCTTAGTACCTCCTTCCAGCCGGCCCCCTGGGAAAATGCACAGGGACAGCGTTTTCTGGGAAACAATTCCTAGACAGCTCGGATCCCCGAGAGCCAAAGGAGGACAGGAAGGAAGCATGGGTGCAGAGAGGGGCGGGCAGCCTTGCTCTCTGACTTCCAGGTGTTTCTGGGGTCAGTCTGGTCTCACCTGTGGGGTCTCTTCAGGGATTCTTGGACAGGAGCCTGCCCTGACCCTCAGTGTGGCCTAAGGCCGGCACCTCCTCTCAAGCCCAAAGCAGCCTGATTCCACCTCCTCCAGGAAGCTTTCTTTGCTGCCCCACCCTCAGTGATGTCCATGTTCCCTGAGATCCCAAGGTTAGACCAAGGGTCTCAAACTAGGAGCCCTCAGATGTGCATTCTTTATCTTGCACAGTGTCTTCTAGAATTTCGATTTGGTTCTAGCATTGATGAGCAAGAGGTTTCCTATAGACATGTGGACACTCGGCCTATCTTACAAGGGTCGAAAGCCCGGCAGCCCTGAGCTCACATTCCTGGGGCACAGTAGGTCCCTTGCTGCTATGGACATCGTGAACGGGCCAGGTGCACTCAGCTTGGAGACCTGCCCTCAGAGGCAGACAGGACTGATTTTCACTGGCAGCCCTGCCCCTTCCTGGCTGCAGGAGCTGGAAAAAACAAAACAAAACAAAACAAAACAAAAAAAACAAAAAAACATTTTTCTCTACTCAGCCTCCATTTCCTCCTTTGGAAAATGGGCTTACATCCTACCTCAAGGTGTTGCTCTAAGGGATGAAGTGAGCTCATGTATGGGGTGGGCCGAGGACAGGACAGGTGCTCCGGACACCTGAGCTTGCATCCTTTGCTGTGGCGCCTCTCGGTTCCCGATGCTCCCACTGTCCATCTGTTCATTCTGCACAAACCTGCTGTGTGCCGGACTAAGTCCTGAGCTGCAGGCCCCCTGGTCTAGCTGAGGTGGCATCTTGTTCATGCTGGCACTTATTCCCTTATTCATTCACTGTTGAATACCTACTGTGTACCAGGAATTGTTGGGAACACTAAGAATATAGTGGTGAACAAAACAGACCAAAATCCCTGCATCACGGAGCTGACAGTCTAGTGGTGCCTGACAGGACACCAATATAGCATTGCAGTAGCATGAAGTTCTGCGAAGAAGAATCGTGAGCATGACAGCCGGGCTGCTGCTTGGCCAGGGAAGGTGTCTCTCTGAGCAGGGAGGGAGGGAGGGAGAGAGGGAGTCATGTGGCTGGCTCTCTGAGGTCAGTGCATTCCGGGCAGAAGAAACAGCAAGTGCAAAGGCCCTGAGGCAGGCGTGGGCCTGGAGTGTTCTGGGGCAAAGAGAAGGCCAGCGTGGCTGAAGAAGGCTGAGTTACGTGTTCCTGTAATGTTAGAATTTCTCTCCTTCCCTTTCCTCTCTCATCCCTCTCTCTCTCCCTCTCTTTTTTCTACAATGAGTTTTAATTTTGTAATCCAAATACACAACGACAATTTATAAAAATAGAAATCATATCTGGGAAGCCTTTGGCATGTTGCTGGTATGCAGGAGCAGTGACTGATATTATTATCATTTCTGGTCAGAATGAATCACTTACTCCCAACGTTTCCTAAAGAGGCAATGGACCCTGGGGGCCTTGTCTACCGTGGAGTGGCTTTCTTTGTCTTTTCCAGCTTTCTTGAGATATAATCGGCACATATCATTGTCATATTTAAGGTTGGGTTGATACACTTACCTCTGGCAAAGCGATCATCACCCTGGTGTTAGCGAGCAGCTCATGCTGTGGTTTTGGGGAAGGTGGGTGTGGGGTGGGTGCCTGCGTCTATGGCTATAGGAAGGCCCTTCTTCATCCCCCCTCCTCCTCACTCCTCCTCTTTTCTTTTCCCCCCTGCAGACTTTTCAGCAGAAGGAAGCATCCAAACTTGGGAAGTCTCGTCTCAGGGCCATGGAGAACCTGTGAGGTCTCTGGAGTCCGTGCCATAGGGGGGCCCGGGGCACAGCTCATTGGGTCAGGAAGAAGGGGCTTGGCTCACAGAGTGCTTGAGAATGAAGGTCTTAAAAGTGGGCGCTGGTCCCACCTGAAGGCCCCTCACTGTCTCCAGGACAGAGCTTCCAGCCTGTCTCCCACTTCCCCTGGCCCAGCCCCATTGTTTCCCCGCCCTGACCACTGGGGCGCCTCCTCCCCAGGCTCCCTGCTTCTGCCTAGGGCCCTACAGGCCTGGCATGACACACCCCATTGCCTCTTGGAGCTCACCTGCCCCTAGCCTCGTCCCTTCCTCGGCTCCAGGGCTCTGGCCTCCTTGCTGCCCCATGACGGGCTCCTCGACTGCTGTACCACCCCCCATGCAGGCAGATTCTCTCCTCCTTTGGGGGGAGGGCAGCCTGGCCCCCAGCATCCTGCCTGCCCACCCTGCAGGAGTAGGCCCTCCTGCCACACCTGCTTGCAGCTCCCTGTCTCCCCACCACCAAGCTCTTTACTACTGTTTGAAGAAACACATTCATGGGTCTGCTCACTGGGCAACCGCCCCTGTCTGCTTAGGGTGTCAGTCCCAGGGGGGCCAGCTGGGGTCTGGGGGCTGTGCCCCAGGGCCTGGAACAGTGTTGGTGTGTGGTATGCAGTAGATGCTCGATGCATGCTTGGTGAATGAATGAGCACTAGCGCTTTAATGTCAGGCATTGGAGTCTCTGCATGGTTCTGAAAATTCCAGCAATGGAATCCCTCAAGGCTCACGGGCCCCAGGCCAGCTCCTGCTGCGGGACACCTTCTGCCTCCGTAGCTGCCATCTGCCCCAGGAGAGCCCTTCCACGTGTGACAGAGCTGGTCCCGTGAGGCGCAGGAAACAGGCCGGGGAGGCTGGAAGCCCTCAGCAACCTTCTCACGGCGTGACACCTCAAAGTTGATAACCTCTCTGCTCTCTGTGCCCCGATTTCCTTGTCTCTGCAAAAGAGAGTGAATAATTTCTGGGACTTCCTTTATTTCTCTTCCAAATATGCTTATTATTTTATTGGCTTGTGGTGAAGCTCAGAGAAGTTTATGGGTGGGGGAACTTCACCACTGCAACCTCCCTGGCAGCAGAAACAATTCTTGCCAGGAGCTGACCATGTGTGGGCCTGGAATGGGCGTGTTCCTGGCTGAGGCCACTGTCTGCCCTGGGCTTGGCACACAGGGCTCTTTCTGCCTGGCCGGGCCTCCTTTCAGAGACTCGAACTCACTAGGCTGCCTCTAGTCTCAGGGCTTTGGCAGGTGCTGTTCCCTCTGCTTGAGATGTTCTTCCTTCTATCCTCAGCCTGGTTAAATTCCTACCTCTGATTCTGATTTTGGCTCAAACACCACCTCTTTCAGGAAGCCTTCCCTGATGACACCCCATGATTCAGGTCACTCGGTTAAACTTTTTTAAACAACTTTTTTTTTTTAATCGCCATTGCATTACTTTATTTATTTGTTCTCAGCTCCCAGAAGGCTCCCTACCCCATCATCTGAGGTTAGATTTCCCCTGGAGGGAAGTTGGGAGGCCCAGGCCCGTGAATCAGCAAAGTTCTCCTTCCCCTCTTGGCACTTTGTCTGCAGAGGGTGAGAGATGGTTTCCTCCAAGGGGACTAAGTCCAGGGGTGCATAGATGCCGGGGAGGTGGTGGGCAGGGTCTCTCCCCATCCCCCAGACAGCCTTGGCCCATCATCGGCTCTCTACCTCCATGACAACAGCTCCCTGCCTGAACCCCACCCCCCTTGACTGCTCTCCCTTCCCCCATCCTTCCTGGAGAGCCAGAGGGAGCTTTCCAAAATCCAAATCTAGGGGCACCTGGGTGGCCCAGTGGCTCAGTGGTTGAGCGTCTGCCTTTGGCTTCAGGTTGTGATCCTGGGGTCCTGAGATCGAGTCCCGCATCGGGCTTCCTGCAGGGAACCTGCTTCTCCCTCCTCCTGTGTCTCTGCCTCTCTCTCTCTGTGTCTCTCATGAATAAATAAATAAATAAAATCTTAAAAAAACCCAAACCCTAAATTTAATCCCCATCTGCTTTGCTCCAAACCCTTCCTTGGCCTCCTGTTATTCAGAGGTGGCCGGGCTATAAGCCTTCTGTGGTCTGACCTTGCCTCTTTCCCTTCCTGCCCCAGCAACACCAGCTCCTTGTAGCTAGCTCCTTGCCTCTGAGTCTTTGCACTTGCTGTTCCCTCTGCTCTGAGCACTGTTCCCCAAATGGAGGAAAGCCACAGGACTCCCTCCCTCACCTCCTTTGGGTCTTTGCCCAAATGTCCCTTTCCCAGCAAGGCCCCCTCTGACTGCCCTATTTAAAAATTTAATCTCCCTCTGCTGCTCCTTCTCCATACAACCAGCCTCTTCCCTCCTTTATTTCTCCCTATCATCCTGACACCCCGGGCTAGGCCACGAAGGTTCCTGATTCATCTGGTTTCCTGTCTGCGTCTCCCACTAAAATGTCAGCTCCCCCAGGGCAGGTGCAGGGGTCACTGTTGCTCCCTGCTGTATCCCCAGCAAGGAGTGGGCCCAGGGCTACGTGGCTTTGGGGTCACACAGGCCTGGCTTGGAGTTCTGGTTCAGTCACTTCCTGGCCTCTTCCTTTCTGGGCCTTGGTTTTCCCACCTGAAAAATGGGAGAAAATGTGACACTCAAGTAAGGGCGAAATAAAACCCCGTTTGTAAGGTACCTGGTGCCTACATGTGTCAAGAGATTCCCCCCACCCGCACCACCTCCCCCCCAAAAAAGGCCAAAATGAAAACTCATCATTCATCATTATGGGGAAATGAGGGATACCATTCTGGTCTGTCCACACCATGGGCTACTGTGCAGCTATTAAAAAGAATGGTTCACGGTTTTCCCAGGTGACTTGTGTGGCTCATCTTGTTTGTTTTCAAACATTCTTTATTACATGGGCATCTTTTTTCCTCTAGGGTTTATTTTTAGTTGAAAAGGTTCAAAGTAGGATACAGTGTGCGTAGTCTTTTTAACCTTTGTTTTAAAAAGGAAGAGAATGTAGACATTTATATTTTTAATAGTTTTAAAAATTGAAGTGAAATTCACATCGTGAAAAAGCAACCTTTTAAATTCATCATTAAGTCATTAATTAACCAGTTTAAAGTGTGCAATTTGGCAACATGAGGACATTTGCAATGTTGTGCAATCACTGTTTAGTTCCGAGACCTTTTCATCGACCCCTAAACAGACCCTGTGCCCACTAAACATGCCACTCCTTACTCACCCAGGTGCCCCCAGCAACCACCCCGACCCGCAACCACTAATCTGCTTCCTGTGTTACTGGGTTTATCTATTTTGGATATTTTATATGAATAGAATCATACAGTATATGACCTTTCGGATCTGGCTTCCTTCAATTAGCATCATGTTTTTAAGGTTCAAGTAGCACATACCAGCCAGTACTTCATTCCTTTTTATGGCCAAATAATGTTCTATTGTGTGGATAGACCACATTATGTTTATCCATTCATCTGTTGATGGGCATTTAGGCTGCTTTCACCTTTTGGCGATTGTGAATGCTGCTGCTCTGAACAATTGAGGAGAATTCTTGTTTGTATGTGGAGATTCTTAAATGAGAAGAGCAAGACCCTGGAAAGGGTGTACAATGTGATCCTGATTCGTAAAAGAAATGACAGATAAAGAGATCCCTTGTCCAGGCATAGTCTGTATGGGATTTTCATGCTTACAGAAAAATATGTAAAAACCCATTCTCAACTGTCAACACGGGGAGAGAGAAGGCTTTTGCAGAAAGGAAAAGACAAAAAAGAAGGCCAGATGCCAAATGAAAGCAGTGCACACAAAATGATTCCATTTAGGTATGTGTGACAAGTTACAGATTGAGTAATTGTGTGTGTAGATGTTAAAAAAAAAAACACGAAACCCAAAAAACAACAATAAAAAAACCCCCAAAACCCTCCTCTGCAAGAAGGGCTGGGCAGAAGCCTGATGAGGTGGGGAAAATGAGGTTGGAACAGAAGGGAACTCGGGGAGGGGAGTGGGTTTTCTCCAGGGTGTCCTGTCCCCACCCCCTGCTGACTGTGAGTGAGGTCCCCTTGGAGCCACATTTCCTCAGTATTGCCCGTTTTCTGGCTGGGACCTGTGAGTAGGAGCCAGAACTTTCCTTGTGGGGGTGCAGTGGTCCTGCCTGGGGGCCCCTCGGAAATGATCCCTTGCATGTGGTTCCCATTTCCTGTAGGGATGTGCTGAGCCAAGGGAAGAGGTAGGAAGGGACTGGGGAGGGGAGGAAGTGGGCCAGTGTGGCCACACTGGGGGATGGACCCCTTGACCTCCAGTGACCTCAGGGCCCTCCCCAGGGATCCTCACTGATCCTCCTGGCTGCTGAACCTGCCTGTGTCTCCTCTGCTCATTCTTCCTTTAAGATGTCCTGCAGTCAGGGATCCCTGGGTGGCACAGCGATTTAGCGCCTGCCTTTGGCCCAGGGCGTGATCCTGGAGACCCAGGATGGAATCCCACGTCGGGCTCCCAGTGCTTGGAGCCTGCTTCTCCCTCTGCCTGTGTCTCTGCCTCTCTCTCTGTGTGTGACTATCATAAATAGATAAAAATTAAAAAAAAAAAAAGATGTCCTGCAGTCACCCGGAACGTCAGAGGAGATGCTTATATGGAGCCTGAGCCTCTGGTCCCATCAAATCCTAACACTTTACTGTATTGATTTCGGACCGGTAGTAAAATCAAGGTGTGGCAGGAAACAGACCTCTCGAACCAAACACCTCAGGGAAGATTGAATAAAGTGACTCTTTTCAAGGTGTGGGCAGGGAAGGCAAGGTGCAGAGCGGGACTTGCCTCGGTGGGGAGCAGATGTTTGCAGGGATGGGGTGCAGGGAGCAGCCCCCTGGCCAGAGCTGAGAACTGAGGGAAGGACAGTCCCAGCCCAGGGTGTGGGGACACAGCAGGGAGGGGGCTGTCAGTTTCCTCCCAGCGCCCCCCCCCCAACTCCTGCATTCAGGGAACCCCACAGGAAGCCCGGAGCAGGGTTGGTGGCATCCCTCCAGGTCAGCTTCCGAGGCAGGCGCAGATTAGGTTCCCTGTTCCCAGTGGCCGTGTGTCTGCCAGTAACCTTTGCCATTTTCAAGCTCTGGTTTTAAACTCCTGTTAATGGAGCGCTGATACCTGCTAAGTGTTTTTCACAGCCGATGGCCCAATCCCCTTCCCAGCTGGTTTTCTAGCTTAGGAGAGCAGGGTTGGGAGAGAGCAGGGCTTTGTGCAAGGCAGGACCTGGAGCTGGACTTGAACCCGGAGCAGCTGCTATGGAAATCTGAGCCCTTAGCGGTGATGCCTCCGGCCGCACAGTCCAGCTTTCTCCCATCTCTCCCCTCTGAAGTCCCCAGGAGGACTTTCTACTGAAAGGACATAACTGCCCCAGAAATCTCCTGATGTGTGCTTCCAGCTGCAGATCCAGGGTCCCCAGGCCCCGTTGTGGGAAAGCGTCTTGATTGGCCTGACCTGGGCTCTATTGATTCTACCTACATCAACCGGGGTGGGCATCTGACTCCCCAGGCCTCAGTCTCTCCATCTGGAAAATGGGCACACGGCGAGCCCCTCCCTGCAGTGAAGTTGTCAAGGTTCGACGAGGTGACAGGCAAGAAGCCGAGGACCCGGTGCACGCACGGGAGGCCACCCCAGCTGGCCCTGCTGGGTTTCTGATTTCCCGAGACGCCTCCTGGGGGCCGGATCCCCAGCTGGAGGAAGGATGAGGCCTGGCCCTGGGGGCCCTGGGAGGGCCCGGTCCCAGGACAATACCGAGCATTGAGTTCATGCCAACCCCGGTTTGGGGTTGGAAAAATAAGAGTAATCTGGGCAGGACCCAGACAAAGACTTGGGGGCTGGGTTGGCCGAGGGGCGTCAGGTTACCCCCCACAGGCTGCAGCCACACCGGCGGCTCCCCCAGCAGCTCGAGGGGGTGTCCTCCTTTCCCTAAAGATTATAATTAAGTGAGCGATCAGGGCCCCTCGCTGAGGTCTCGCGGGCAGGCGGGTTTTGTTACAGGAAGAAGTGCAGGTACAGGGGTTCACAGGTTGTGGGGGCGGGGCACCACCATAGGAATAGCAGCGGGAGGGATCGTGCCAGCCAGGCCCCAGGGGACCCAGTTGGTGGCAGTCGCTCCTCCCTGAAGTCCTGAGAGGCGGTCCCGGCTCATCCCCATTTCACAAAGGGACAAACTGAGGCTCCCAGTCACTTTAGCGGCTCCTCCCTTCATTTCTTCAGCTGGGGCTGGAACCACACGGGGCCTCCGAGCCTCCTTGCCTTGAGCTTCTCCCCTGGGAAGTGAGGATGACCCCTGTACTGGCCTCACTGGGAGTTACCATGAGAATCAAGTGAGTGCAGCCTACGTGAGGGCTCTGGTCTCAGGCTCTTACCCACAGAATGAGTGTGTGAGAAGAAAACCTTCTGCAAAGGGCTGTTGTGAAGAGAGCAGTGCCTGGCACATGATAATACTCGATGCACGCTGTTATTCATAACCGCTTCCTACAGGAAGCCCACCCTGACCTCCTCTGGCTCCTGAGGCCCCCTGGGCACCCTCCACCCCGGGCTGTTGCTTCTTCCACATGAGGGTGTCCCACCCTCACCCAGATGCTCTGATCAGGATTCCCTGAGGCCTGCCCCCCAGAGCCCAGGAAGAGCCCAGGCGGAGCAGCCACCGGAGGCCAGGTGCTGGGTGAACGGTATCCCTGAGCACCTATATCATGTGTCAAGCCCTTCACACACAAGTTCCGAGTTTAACATCTTTCTTCTCCCAGAATGTTGGCTTCACCAAGACTGGCCCATAGTAGGTGCCCAAGAAACACATGATGGAATTGTTGAGAGGAACAAGTACTCAGAAGAACAAGTACTCAGCAGGTTGAGCTCATGTGACAATAAGAAGAAAAACAACAGTAGTAACTATTTGCCATGCCCCGGGCTCCATGCTGAGTCATTGTGGTTCATCTGCACAGCATGCTAGTACTGTTAGTGTTTCCATCTCCCAGCTGGGGAAACCGAGGCACGGAGAGGTTAGGGTGGCTTACCCCGAGTCACACAGCTAGGGAGTGGCAGAGCCAGTATCAGACCCAAGCCTGTCAGACGGAGGAGCCTGCCCCGAGACTATAACCACATTCCTGCTCCTACCTAGAGGGAAAGGACTGTTACTGTACCCGTTTTGCAGGTGGGGAAACAGAGGCAAGATGGCCTACCCATGTCTGCACACAGAAACTGTGGCTCAGCGGGAGATGCCCGCAGGGTGGGGGCCCTGGACGCCCTGGCTAGCACCCCGAGGGACGGGTAGGAGCCCCCCAACCAAGCTGCCCCTGCTCGTCTCTGGCCCATACCCTGGCTTCCGTTCACCCAGCCCAACACCCAGAATGCTGCCCCTTCCGCTTGCCCGGGAATCTCAGGTGCCTTCACAATAGGATTCTCTGTCCCTGCAGCTGGTTTTCATTCAAGCCCTTTGTGCTGAAAAGAAAAAAATGAAAAGAAAACTTGGCTCCCAGCCACCCCCCACCCCTTCCCCCACTTCCTACGGAGAGAGGAAGAGCCCAGCCTCTTCTTTCCCTCATTCTGGGGCCCAGAGACATCCGCAGCCTGCCAGAGGTCACACAGCAGGATTGGAGCCAAGACCCTGGCCTTGGACTCCTCATCCAGGCCTCTGCTCACGGGACCCCCGCTCCTAGGCCAGTCGCACCCCCCGCACCCCTGCATGTGCTCTTCCTGGCTCTGCCCTCTGGGCCTGGGGGAGCAGAGGAAGTGGGCCTAACGTTCCCTGAGGCTTACTACATGCCAGGCACTCTGCCATCCCCAAGCTCAGAGAATCCTCAATACAGCTCTGCAGGGTCCGGTCACCCCAGTTCACAGGTGAGGAAACTGAGGCACAGGAGGCGAAGTGCTTGAGGTCACACGGACGAGCAGAGCAGAGATTCGAACTGGCATTCCCGGGGCTCGGTTGCCGCCACACCCGGCGCCCTCTGGGAGGGAGGCCGGCGCCCTGTGGATGGTGGGGGGTACGAGAGGGAAGTGGGAGCCTGGGCAGGGCCAGGACCCTGGAGGGGAGCCAGGCAGGAACAATGGGTCCTCAGAGGCCACAGTGGCCCCGGGTGGGGTGTGAGTCGGAGCCAGGGGCCGCAGGGCTAGGCTGCGGGCTGGGAGACTCAGCGCTCCTTTCCTTTCCTCTGGCTCCTGGGTCGGGACAGAGGGACACTCCTGACACCTCAGCTCCCAAACCTGACAGACCCGGGGCTCCCGCAGGGGGCAGGGAGCAGGGGGCAGGGGCAGGCGCGTGCAATGTTCATGGCTAATCACCCTCCTTCATGCTGCTCAAGAACTATAGGCCTTGCACCGCGTCCACGGCCTTCCTGGATCCTCTCAACCAGCCCAGGAGGCGCGACTGTCGTGAAAGCCCTTTTGCTCATCTGGGAAGGGAGGTCCGGGAGGGGCCCTCAGTCACACACACACAGGGACACAGAATTTTGTCAGGGGAGGGTCCTGGACTCTCTGAGGAAGAGTGAGCTGCCTGTCCCAAGAGGCATGCAAGCAGTGGAGGAGGGAACTCGGTGGAGTCGCCGCGCAGAGCTAAGAGTGGCTCGCTGAACACGGGGTGGGGGGAGCCCGGAGCCGGGGAGTGGATGAGGCCTCTTAGGGACCAAAGGCGTGTATGTTATGCCCAGGACTGGTGATGCACCTGCCGTGGAGTAGGTGCGCCCTTCCTGGGGCATCCGCTGTCTGCGGACACGGTAACTCACGCTCGGCGGGCCTGCCATGCGCCCAGGCCCTGTGCCTCGATGGCTTTGAGTGCTCACTACTTCTCAGCCAGTTTGCTGAGTGCTCCAGGGATCCTTGGGACCCACGACACCTCGGGTCAGCTGCCATTCATCATTGGCTGATGAGCGAGCCGAGGCTCAGAGGGGCCCAAGGACACGATGGGAGGTGAGCAGCACGGCTGGATGCGTGAGCCAGTCAGCCTCTGCTGTGTGGCCTTGGGCTGCTACTGACTTCCCTGGGCCTCAGTTTCCCCTGTATGTTAGGTGTGACTATCCTCGGCACAGCTAGGTACTATCCTTCTAGGTGAACATTTGAGAGTCTGTAAGGCTACACTATTTTTTCCCCAGGAGTTTGCTGCCCCAAATGAAATCCTCTCTAGAAGACTTCCTTTCAGCATCCTCATTCCCACCCCCTCCCTACTCTCTCCCCTGTCTCGGGGTTCATTCCTAGTTTCCTCTTGTCCCGTTATGCCATCTCCTATGCCTGGAACAGTGAAGACATTGAATTAAATCTTAGAACAAGAAATCTGCATATGGGGCTGTTCTGGGATCTGTTATTAGGGTTCTAGGTTGGTATCTCTTTACTTCTCTTTCCTTCGTGGGCCCCAGTGGCTGCTGTGGCACCAGACATCACATCCCACATAACCACATGTTAATTAGGAAGGGAAGGGGGTGAGCAGAAAAGGGATTTTTCTCATCTAGAATCTCACTCTTTTATCAAGCAGGAAAATATATCCTACATGTCCTAGTAGACTTCCCCTGTGACAGTGTGACAATGAGGCCACACGGCCACCTTTAAACCAGAGAGGAGTTCCTATGGCTGACTTCGATCAATCAGGACTCAGCCTCTTTGGTTGCCCCAAAGAAATATGGCTCTGGGGACACCTGGGTGGCTCAGGGATTGAGGGTCTGCCTTTGGCTCAGGTCCTGATCCCGGGTCCAGGGATCGAGTCCCTCATGGAGCTCCCTGCATGGAGCCTGCTTCTCCCTCTGCTGGTGTCTCTGCCTCTCTCTCTCTGTCTCTCGTGAATAAATAAAAAAAATCTTAAAAAAAAAAAAAGAAGAAAGAAATATGGCTCTGAGGGTGATGGGGCCACAGCCGGGCTGGGCACGGGTTCCAGCCTCGCTGACATTCAGTTCCCTCTAGACTGCGCCGGGCTCGGATGTGCTGGGCCTCCTCTGGCCGTTCTCCGGGGGGAGCTCCGTCTTCCCAGGCCTCCGGAGGCCAGCCCGCCGTTTCTCCTCTTCCTCCCGGCCTGGTCCTCCTCAGGCCTCACGAACGCCCCTTGAGGTGAGGTGGAGCCCTCTCGTGCCTTCTTCTGCCCATGCCCGGCGAGCTGAGCAGCGTGGGGCCCCTGTTCCTTTATGAGGGCTCCCCAGTCCCTGTCAGGGTGACCACCCGTGCCCCACCAGGCGCGGGGACTGTCCCAGCCCGGCCTCCTCCTCCTCCCACGTCTCCGTCTCTGTCTTGCTCAGTTTCCCCGATCAGAGACGTGGGTGTCACTCAACCTGCCGTGTCCCCCTCTGCACTCCGGCTCGGGGAAGGGCGCTGCCACCCACCCAGCGCTCAGGTCTCAGACCCTGGAGATGTTTCCCCCTGCACCCTCTCCAGCCCCACACCCGTCGGCAAATCCCACGGGCCTCACCTTCCAGCCCCATCCAGAATTCCACCTGCCTGTCCTCCTCAACCCCAGCCACCACCTGGTCCACCCTCACCTCCCTCCTTCCACCCTCGTGGAAGTTGTTCCCGCCACCGCCCTGCTCAGAGCCCTCCCGTGCCCTCCACCTGCCGCTAGGAGAGCCCAGTCCTCCCCTCTTGGGAGACCCTGCAGGATGGGCCTCTCCCCTCCGCACCCCTCCTTTCTGGCCCTGCTGACTTTCACTCCTTAAACAGCCCCCCGAACTTTCCCCACCCTTTTGCCCTCTTCCCACCTTTGTCCTTGTCGTCCCTCTGCTTGGAACACTGTTCTTCTGGATCTTTCCATGATCTGGGCCCATGCACCTCAGAGAGGCCTCCCAGACCAGCCCCTACTGCAGCCCTTCCATTGGTCTCGATCCCGGCCCTGATTCCTTTTGCTGCTGTGCACTTGTCATCCTCTCTCTAGTTGTGTGTTTGCTTGTTCAGTGTCTCGTGCCCTCCCCGAAGGTGAGCTCTAGCAAGCGGGAGCTACATCTTACTGAGCATGGGGCCTGGCACATGGGCATGCATAAAACACTGTGCCTGCAAGATAACCCCCCAGGGATGGCCATGCAGACTGTCTGGGTCCGGAGGCGGCTCCCGGCTGGGCCGGGGGTTGACAGTGCCCCCCACCCACTGCCCACTGCAGGGGTGCTGCCTGGACCTCGGGGTGGGGGAGGATCCCAGGCGGCGGGGGGAGAGGATCTCTGAGCCTCCAGCTCGTCCAGAGCAGAGGACACGGAGTCAGGGCCGTCACGGTGTCCCAGAGCCTTTGGGAGCCCCGAGGTGATATTGGGTGGGAACAGACTGTAGGAATTTCCAGCCCACTTTCGGCGCTCCCTTTGGGAACATCTTGTCCGATGGTTTAATTTTTTTCTTTCCTTCTGGGCCAGGGAACCCGTTGTTCAGCAGAGGACCCCGGTGCAGTGGCCACGTCTCCCAAGTGCAGGGAGGCTCTGAGGCTGGCTGTAAGGTGCAAATCAGCCACAGCCAAGTTCCCCTTGGGGATTCCACAGGAAGGACACAGCCCTCCCCAACAGAGGCGGATGTACGGTTTCCATAAATTCATCCCGCCAATCTCCCCTGCGTCGGTCCCGCCCAGGGAAGGCCTGGCTGGTGTTCCGGGGGCCATGGTGTGAAGACAGGGCCACGTCTGAGCAGGCTCAGACTGTGGGGGAACCGCTAACCCATATCTCCCCCTCCTGGCATAGCCACCGTCAATCGGCTCTCTGCTCTCTGAGATGGTCTTTTTATTTTTTTGCTGAGCATGTGGAGTCGAATTCCTGTCAAAGCACTTAAGTTGTGACTGCTCTGAGTATCGGAGGGCAGGGGGGGTGATGCTATTCTGGTTGATATTGGAGATGGGGGCCTCGTGGCCTTGACCCCAAGGCCCATCCTTAGAATACCAGACTCAGGAGAACCCAGGCCTCGATCAAGGTCTATATCTCTGGTTTCCATCTAGGAAAATCAGGCTGTGAGAGGTGAGGGAGGTAGTGCTTTGGGGACAAGGAGCAGGGTGGCTGAAGGGGCCATCCTGGGGATGGGGTCTGGGCAGGCAGGGGTGGGATGGAGCCCAAGGCCAGAGCAGGATGTGAGAGAGGGCGTCAGGGGACATAACTGGCCTGTTGCTCTACTCATTTTGTGTTTATCATTCATTTATCGAGCAAATATTAATGAAGCACTTACTCTGTGCCAGGTGCTGGGGAGGTGATGACCCCTCCCCACAGGAAGCTCATAGCCCACTGTGGGAGATGGGCATTAGCCAAATCACTCTCAGAAATGCCAGTTTGTGACTGAGAAGTACAAAGTGATAAGGGCCTACAATGGGCAGGAGGGTTGATGTGATGGGAGAGGTCAGAAAGACTTCCTAGAAGCTGCCGAGCTGAGCACTGAAGGGTGATAGAGGCCAAGGAGACGAGAAAGGGAGGAACAAATGTTCCAGCAAGTATCAAGGCCCTGCGGTAGGACACAACAGAGTAGGTGAATCCAAAGGACCCTGTGGCTGGAGCTGTGAGGAGAGGAGTGAGTGGGAAGCAGGGAAGGCTCAGGGCTGGGCTGGACAGGCTCCATAGGGAGAGCAGCCTGGTCTCATGCTGAGAGCAATGGAGAGCCTTGGGAAAGTCTGAGCAGGGAGACGGGGTCATGAGGCACCTCTGCCAGCCTCTGCCTTCCCACCTGACTACCTGGCATGTCCTGGCTCAGCATCTTTCATGAATGCTCTCTTTGAATCTCCACCACTTCTGAAGACCAGCTTCTGAAGGTGCCAGGGGTTGAGCCCACTTGTCAGATGAGGAAACTGAGTCTCTGGATCTTCCCAGGGCTCCACCCGCTTCCTCCTGCTCAGAGAAAAGAGGAACGGGGAACCGACACCCTACGGTCAGCCGGGAAGAGTCTGGTCTGGGAATGGGGAGGGTGAGGCCCGCACCCGGGATGGGCAGGGGCCCTGCTTCCGTTTAACCACAGCCCTGTGACATGCCCCAAAAGGGAAGCAGAGGCCGCCTGTCCTCATCCCCTGTACCCCAGGGAGGGGGCTAGGGATGCCCAGGGTGAGGCCTGACCGACTGGGATCTTGAAGAACTTTTGGGTCAGCAGAACCCAGCTGGGTGACCTTGTGATCCAGCCTCGTTAGCAGGACTTCCTCCTCTAACTAGAGGGTCAGAACCTCTCCCTTGCCCGTTCTCAGGATCAGCACATGGTGGGCCTCACCGAAGGGCTGGCCGATGGTTGTTGGTAGAATGAGCTAAAGGTGTGTTTCCTCCTGAAAGGAGTAATCAATTGGATAAAGAACCCACGTATTTGACATTCGACAAATGTTTACTGAGCGCCCACTGTCTTCCAGGCCTTGTCCTGGGTGTTGTGGAGACAGCAATGAGCAAACCAGACACCAATGCCTGCAGATGCCCCGCCGCCCTGCCGGCCCTGTGGCAGGCATCAGGAATTGATCATCTTTCCTACTGCAATCAGAGTTCTCGCCAGCAGCGTGCGCCAGCTGGGGTCTGGCCCCCAAGGGGGCCCCACCTGTCATTCCCAGGGAGGGACTGCCAATGTGGGCTTGGAAGATTCCAGTAAGAACCCCCTATGCTATTGAAGGTGTTTCTTCTCAGTCTCTTTCAACAGACATCTGTTGAGCACCTACTGTGTGCCAGGAGCTGGGGACATAGCAGTGACCAGGGTGGATATGATGATGCTTGTCTTTGTGGAGCTGGGATGCTGGAGAGAGAGAGAGAGAGAGAGAGAGAGAGAGAGAGAGAGAGAGACCAGGGTACAAATAAGTGGGAACTTCCAGACACGGATTCGTGCTACAGAGCATAAGCAGAAGGGTGCAGTTAGGGGTGACCGGGGCATGGTGCTCTGAGAGGAGGTGGCACGTATTGAGACCTGACTAATTGAGATGCAGCCACCAAGGGAATACAAAGGGGAACAGTGTCACAGGTAGAAGGAACAGCAAGAGCCCAGGTCTGGAGGTGGGAATTGGGTTGGCTTATTTTAGGAACAGGAAGACGTTTATATCTCTGGGAAGGTGAGGAATGGGAAAAGGAGGAGGTGATGCTGGCAGGGACAGGGGCCAGATGTCCAGGACTGGAGGCAGGGACTGTCATGTGGATTTTATCCTAAATGTGACGGGCAGTCACTGGGGGGTTGAATCAGGGGAGTGACTTGGTCGGGGTTACACTTTCGATCCCTCCAGCTGCCACATGGGGAGGTCATGTAGGGGACAAGGGTGAAGCAGGGAGAGCAGGCTGGAAACAGCTTCGGGTTTCCAGGTGAGCAGTGACAGTGGCTCGGACCGGAGTGGCGGGGCAGTGAACCAGAGACAGATGGCCAGGGCTGGTGGAGGGCCCAGGGCTCTGCATTTGGTTTCATTTTTTATTTTACACAATCCACCCGTGGGGCTCCGGGTCACTGGGTTTTCCCTGGCACTGCTGGTGTTGCTCACGGCATGCCGGTGACCTGGCTCTTCCTCCTCCTGGCCCCCCACCCCCACCCCCCCAGACCCAGCTGCGTCTCCCTGACTTAGTTCCTCGGGGACCGTGGTCCCCCCAGGATGCTGCTGCAGCCCTGTGGGCTGTTCATAAAGCACTTGGCAGCCCTGCTGGGTAGATGGCTTCTTCTGGAGATGCCTTCTTCAGCTCAGGTTTGTCCCCAAGGCTGGCGACACTCTCCCTGAGAGTCTGGGCTGGTCGGAGGAGATTTGTTTCGGGGTCCCTGGTTCTAGAGAACTCTCCAAAAGTAGCTTGCCAGAAGGCAGCCTCTTTCTTGGGACTTTTCTCGGATCCAGCCTGTCGGTGGGATGGAAAAGGCAGACTCACTTTCCTTACTTGCTCGGCTCTCAGGTGTTTAAGGTTTGGTAGTGGCTGGGGCGCTGTGCGCAGCAGGGATCTGAGGCTGCATCTGGGCTCCTCGGAGGGAGAATCATGATCGATTAGTAATGCCTGCTGTGGGTCAGGACTGACGGTAGGGGATCCTGTGGGCTCCACTGGTGTGTGTCCAGCGGGCAGTGGGGCCTCAGGGCTGTCCTCCCCCATCATGCCCCTCAATCTTCAAGTGCAAAAGATGCTGGTTGAAAACAGCCTTTGGCTTTGGGTTCTTCATCAGTGAAATGGGCCTGGTGATGACAAGCCCGTGAGGGGCTGGGAGGCTTGGAGACTCTCCTGTCCTCCAGCAGCGAATGGAAACAGAGGCCCTGAGCCACATTGTCCAAAGTCACGCAGCTGGTTGATGGCAGAGGTGGGATTTGAACTCCGGGCCCCTGAATCAGGGACGGCGGGCGGAACGGTTGGGCCGGGGAGCGGAAGGTGCTGCCTGGATCTCCCTGTGACCCCAGACTCCACTTCTCCTTTCTGCCCAGTGTACTCAGCACACAGGAAGCCTGGCTGGGGCCTCCCTTACCCATCCCGTCTGCAGCGGGTGGACATGGGGTCCTGGCGTCACCCGCCACCACCCCGGGCCTCCTCTTCCTGTCTTGTGCAAGACGAGGCGTCCCCTGCGTGGAATGGGCAGGCGGCTCCAGCGGATGGGTGGACTGGTGAATAGGGGCCTCTCAGGCGGGGTCACTGCCCGCAGTTACCGCTAGCAGGCCTGGCCTAGCCCCAGCCCCTTCCTCCTCCTCCTCTGCCTCTCCAAAGTTCAGGCAGCCTTAAGCAAGAAGCTGGAGGGCCCAGGAAACTGGGGAGGCCACTCCGCCCGCATCTTGTCCCTGTTGGGGGACAGGCCTGGGCTTGGGCCATTACGGAGAGGCCCTAAACAACAGTGACAGCTGCAATGGTCACGGCTCCCACTTACTGCGTGACTTCTGTGTGCCAGGCGTGACCTCCTTTAGACACAAATCTTTAGGGAATATATGCCGTGTGCTGTTCTAAGCCCTTTAGATCTAGTGTCCCACTGAGTCCCCACAAAGATCTTGGGAGGAAGTTTTTGTTGTTGTTGTTGTTTTGTTTTAATGATCCCTTTCTTCTGATGAGGAGGCTGAGGCTCTGAGGAGTGGAGGGGCGAGCCCGTAGCCACACAGCTTGGTCATCGCCTGTGAGCCAGGGCCGGTACTGTTCTGGAAGTCAGGTGGCCCAGCAGGGAGGTACATTCAGCTACTCTCCCGCCGAGCAGCCCATGGCATGTGGGTGGCTCCTCTGGTCCTCATTTTTCCCATCTGTACCAGCTCTGGTTTCTAGGCTTATGTATCGGGGTCAGAAGATCTGGGGCAGTGCTGGGTTGGCAGCGTGGGATGAGAGAGGGACAGAAGCCCCCTCCGGGATGGCCGCCGTCCCGGGTCCTCTCAGGGAGGACCTGAATCATTCTGGCAGCAAAGTGTGGGGCCGACATGAGACACACTCGCCAGTGGAGGGGAGAATGGGAGTGTAGATACCCCGGCTTCCTCACCCTGGGCTGGGACAAAGCAGACACATGTTCTACTCCTTCTCCCAGAGGTTCTTGGGGGCTGAGCCCACTGAGACGACCTCGTCACCTTCCTTCCTGTCTCACCTCCTCATTCCCTACTGGTGTTTCTGGGATCTCCTCCCAAATAAAATGCTCATACCCCAAGCCTCGTCTTTGCCCACCTGAGCCAGCAGCTGTGCCGCATGGGAGTTAAGAGCTTTGGAATCAGACAGACCTGAGTTTGAATCCTGGCGCTGCCACTGACCTTGCCTTGGGACCCTGCCCCCTCTCTTAGTTCCTCCACCTGTGAAACCGGAACTTAGAATCAGAGAACCAAGTGATGATGAGATGGATGGGGAGTTTGGCATCACAGGGACGGGAACCGGGTTCCCAGCTGTGAGTCCCATGAGGGATGCTGGGTGCCGTCTCTGAAGGCTCTGGGGTGGAGGGTGGGGGTGGTGAGCAGCAGAGTCCAGCGGTAAGGTAGGCAGGGGAAGGGGGCAAAAGGGAACATGCCCCTCCAGATGTGGAGGAAGAACTGGCCTGGAGTCCTCCTCAGCCCTGTTTGGCTGGCAGGGGAGGGGCATGGGTGGGAAGGACACCCAACCTTATTCCGTTCCCACCCACCCACCTCTGCCCCCCAGGATTCTAGGGAGCCTGGTGGGGGATGCTCAGGGCAGAGCGAAGAACAGTGAGTCTGCTCACTGTGGGGTGAGGTTGGGCTGGTCAAGGGGTCTCACCAGGCAGTTAGCACCTCATTTCTGGGGACATCTGACCAGGGGACCCCTTCACTGATACTGTGCTTGAGGCAGGGGTGTGGGGGACTAGGTGCCCCTCCCTTACCCCGAGTGGGGCCTTATGCCCAGAAGAGCCCCCTTGCCCCCAGCACAGACCTGGGAACTACCCCCACGGTGATGGCAGCCCCAGCCACTTGGCGGCCCAGGCTCCAGACCTGGGTTTCCCTCTGCTGCTCCGAGGCCAGTCAGTCGGCAAGCTCGTCCCAGCGGCCAAGGGCCCACCTCCACTGCCCCACCCGAGCCCCACCTGCCTCCTCCCACTGGCAGCTTTGCAATCCTCCTAAACCAGAGGGATTCCCTTAGAACCCAAGACAGATGCTGTCGCTCCCCTGCTCAGAACCTTCCATGGTTCCCACTACACTCAGAGCGGAAGCCAGAGTCCTGATAGCAGCCCACAGGGCCCTGGGGATCGCCTCCCCTGCCCTGAAGCCCGTTCTAATTTTACTCCTTCTTGCTACCCCAGCCCACCCGTTCTCTCCCCTTTTCCGCTCAGCTGCAGCCTCACCGGCCTCTGCCTGTGGCCGAACATGCCAATTATGCTGCTGCCTTAGGGCCTTCGCACTTGCCTTCGTCTCTGCACTGGAGACACTCTCCCCATGAGGCGGGTCGGCCTCGGCTCCAAAGTCACTCCTCAGAGAGGCCCTCCCTGGCTAGCCCCCCCCTGCCATCAGCTCACGCTGTTTCATTTTCTTCCCAGGACTTAGAGCTTACTCTAGAAAATCTCTCTGCTTCTGGATCTGACTTCTTGACTGTTCTCTTCCACTGGAATGTCACCATCACTCAGGTGGGCAGTTTGTGTCGTCATTGCTGCACACCCAGCTCCCAGCACAGCGCCTGCACCATAAACCCTTGTGAATGAATGAATGAATGGATGGATGGATGAATGGATGAATGAATGATAGGGGGCTGAGACCCAGAGAAAGCCCCAGGGGACTCACATTCCAGAACCTTCTCCTGACTCACCCTGGTCTCTGGAGCACTGTGTTGGCAGTGCGGCCACAAAGAAGAAGACATGCCTGGCTTGGGGTCCTGGGTACTAAGCTGGACTCCTGTTTGCCTTGGCTCGTGCTTTGGGGACTCCCGGCAAGTCAGCTTCCTGTAAGGTGGGTCCCATGCAGGTCCCAGCGGCACAGGGTTGGGGTGCTAAGGGGACGGGATGGTATGTGGTGAGGGCTCAGCATGAAGTAGGTGCTCAGTAAACGGGAGTGGCTGTGGGGGAGGCTCTGGCTTGTGGTCCCCTCCCCCTCTGCTCCAGGGCCTGTAATTACCACTCACCCTGGTCAGTGGGCTCGAGAGATTCCATGTGTGGGCAGGGCTGTGGCCGGGGTGCTCGCCCAGCCACTGGCGGGTCCCACGGGCACTGTCCGACCCGGGGCCTCACGGCTGACATTCCAGGCACGTTTCCCAGCCCCGGGGCTGCCACAGGCCCACACAGGGGTGGGGGTAGGGGTCGTAGGCTTCAGGCTGGACAGACCAGTCAGCCTCCCAGGCTGGGCTGCTTGACCACCAACTTCCTGCTGGGCCTCCTGAGGCTCAGAGGGGCCTCCGAGTCCTTCCTTCTGCCTCCACTGCCACCATCACCGCTCAGCCACCGTGGCACAGAAGCTTCCATCCAGACCCCCCAGAAAGTCCCTCCTCACATTCAGCCAGAGAGGTCCTTTGAAACTCTGGCCCAGCCCCGGGTGCCCCCTGCTGAATTGTACCCTCAGAGCCTCGAGAATCAGATCTGGACTCACAGAGCCTCCTCCTCACTCACCCTTCCGGCTATACCGACATCCTCCGTGTCTCTGAAACGGTCCAAGCACATGCCGCCTCACGGCCTTCCCTCTGTCTGGAACATTCTTCACCCAGGCGTCCACAGGGCCTGCTCTGTCCCTTTCTTCAGGTTTCTGCTCAAGTGTCATCTTCATAGGAAGCCTCCTCTGATCCCCCCACGTCCATGTGGGGCCCGGGAATCTACATTCTCCTTCCTGCTCGATGTTCCCCTGGGGTGCTCCTCACCATCTGACACCCTGTAGGTTCTACTTATCCACAGGGACACAAGATTTTGATCTGCTTTGGGGCGCCTGGGGGGCACAGCCGGTTGGGCGTCAGACTCTTGGCTTAGGCTCAGGTCACGATCTCGGGGTCTTGAGATTGCGTCAGGCTCCCTGCTCCGCGAGGAGGCCGCTTCAGATTCTCTCTCTCCTCCCTCTGCCTCTGGCCCTCCCTCCGCTCACGCCTCTCTCTCTCATAAATAAATAAATCTTAATTTTAAAAAAAGCTTTATTCTCTGTTGTATCTTCAGTTTCCAGTGCATAATCAGTGCTCAACAAACATTTGCTGAATGACTGAACAAACCACCCCGTGAGTTCTTGGCAGATAAGGACACTGAGGTCCCTCGGGGTAGGTGACCAGCCCAAGGCCACACAGCTAGTCTGAGATGCAGCCAGGAGAGGAGGGGAGCTTGGGTCCGTGAGATCCTGGAGCTGGCATCTCGGAAACGGTTTTGGGAGAATAGCAGATGCGACCGAGACCCTAGCAGTGGATCTCGACGATTCTGTTGCCCTGCCAGCCCCAGGGCCAGGCAGTCCTCGGGCTGATCCAGGAGTCCCGGCCTGCCTGCCCAGGCATTCCAGGCTCTGACCCAGGTTCCGAGCTTTCTATTTTGAGCCTCCTCGGCCTGAGGACTGTGTGTTCCCAGCAGGCGGCGCGGGCCAGAGGCTGAGCCTGGGCGTGGCTGTCACCCTAACCGGGGGCCTCGTGGGTGGGTGCTGAAGCTGGGGCCCTGCCAGGGCATCCAAGGACCCAGATCCCCCGGTCCTTAACCTGTTGTCCGCTGAGGCATCTGGCACAGGCCTTGTTCCCCGCCTGACTGCCCCGCATTCAAGCCCCTGCCCTGGTATCTCCCGGGAGTGCTTTTGACTCATCCCACCTTGGATTATACACTTCTGTTTGTCCCCAGGGCTTTGGGGCCCATTCAAATTCTGGCTCTGCCCCTTTAAAGAAGTGACCTTGGGCAAGTCATTTGACCTCTCTCAGCTTGTTTCCTCACCTGGGAAATGGGGACAGTAAGCGCTCCTGTCTCCTGGATTGCTGGATCACACATTCGGTGGGCTCAAACTGGTCGAAGTGCCCTGCACTTAGCAAGCATGTGGTCATGGGCCCCCACCTGGGGGGCATTTCTTCCCCATGTGCCCTGATTTATTCCCCCACTGCCCTTCTCACCACCTGGTGCATTTGCATTCGTTGTCGCTTGCTTGTGTGTCTGCCTCTCCAGAACATAACTCACAACATAACCGGGGCAGGGAGTTATGCCCTTTCCACCGCTGTGTCCTCTGTGCTCATCACAGCACCTGGCACACAGTAGGGCCACAATAGATATCTGGTGAAAGAACAAAGAAATGAATAATGACCACTCCGGGAACATAGGCTCCGACCTCAGAAAACGTGTCCTCACTCCCTTCCTCAGCCTAGGGAGGGGGGCACCTAGCGTTCTTGGGTGCTTGTTGGTACCAGATACCAGGCCCCGCTGCTCCATCTCAGCCAATGGCGCTGAGCGAGTAGCGTCATCCTTGATTCACAGATGGGGAGGATGAGGTGGAGACGGAGTCACCTGTCCAATGTCACACCGTGGTCAGCACCTGAGCCAGGATTCCGGCCCAGGACTGTTCTTGGGATGGCTCAGTCTTTCCCCAGAGGGAGCTGGTGGTGACGGAGAGGATGGTGGTGCCAGTGATGAGGTCCTAGGGGAAGGAGGGATGGGAAGTGAGTCAGCCCCTCCCGAGTTCCATCTCTCTTTGTGTCTCCCTGGATCCCTTTGTCCCTGTCTTTGTCTATCTCTCTTTGACTCTGTATCTCTCTCCCTGTCTTGTGTATTTGACCCACTGTCTAGACGCAGCTACGGGCAGCAGACCCCTAGCTACAGGGTTGGAGCTGGGGCCTACCTGGGGGCGGACTGACATTTGGGATTGAGCAGAGGATCTGGAGCCAGACTAGGCCCTAGGGTCCCGGTCTGTCTCCATGCTTCGGGGACAACCGTGGAACCCCTCTTGGGGCACTTGAGAGCCCCAGGCCCGGTTTCAGAAGACCTGTGTTGGAATCCCTGATTTATGAATATCCCAGCTCCATGGCCTTGGACACTTGACCTCACTTTCTGTAAAATGGGACCATCAGCAGTCCTCTCATGTAGGCTTCTATAAGGAGGAATGATGTGAGGCCCTGCTTGGCTTCCTGAAGCCCTAAGTAATAAGGAAAGCATTTGATAAAATACAAATTGTGATGATTTCTTTTTAGCAGGTGGAGAAAGTAAGACTCAGAATCACTTTACTCATTCACCAAACATCATTGAACATGTGCCAGGTGCTCGGTTTCGCATTCATTAACCCAGGGGTTGGTAAACTATGGCCCTCAGGCCAAATCTGGCCCCACGGCCTGCTTTTGTTAATAAAGTTTTATTGACAATCAGCATGACCATTCATTTACTTATCATCTTCAACTGCCTTACTCTGCAACTGCAACATTGAAGAGTTGTAAAAGAGACCATAAGACACCCCCCTCCCAAATGGAGATATTTATTTACTATTTGGCTTTTTACAGAAAAAGTCTGCAATGCCTGAATTAATCCATCACAGCCCTGGAGGGCTGATTTATGAATTTTACAGATGAAAAACTAAAGCCTTTGCCTGCTGAGGTTCAGAGGGTTGGGCCTCGGTAAACGGTATCAGGTCTTATTCTTCCTCCCCTGTCCCTTAGGGTCCCTCCCAACTCTCGTTCCCATCCTACATGGATGCTGATGGGCAAGTGGAAGCCTACAGTGGAAGGAATCCTGTTTGAGGCTTAAGTAGATCTGAGTTTGAATCTTACCTTGGCCCCTCTCTTGCTGGTGACCTTGGGTGAGAGGTCTGACACACAGTAGGTATTTAATCAACGCCACACCCCTTGCTGTGAGTGTTGGCTTTCTTCCAGGCTCCATCCAGGTTATGGTGGGGGGGGGGGGGTACATTACCAATCACAGCCGTGGGCTGGTCGGGCATTATGGTTACAATGAATGGGAATGTGGGGCATTGGTGAGAGAGTATTTTGGGTGCCTGAAGGGCTTTCTAGAGCTCCATATAAGTGGGGGAGGGGGATCTCACTGTCCCCCAAGCCTACCCCCCATGTCATAGTCTCTCTCTCTCCTAGCTTGAGGCCCCTGTCTGGTCCTTGCCTGTGGTACCCCCTCCTCTGCTTCTCTCCCAAACTTCTTTCCAGCTTCCCTCCTGCTGATCTTGGGGAGCTCTAGGTTTGCAGTCAGCCCTTTTCCAGCGGTCACCAACACGCAGTCCTTCCTGCTGCCTGGAGGAGGAAATGTTGGTGACTCAGGGACCTCTGGCTCCCCCCAGCCGCAGCCCCAGCATCATGAGCAAGTGCTGCTAAGAATGGAGGGGGCTCTCCCCTGACAGCCCCGCCCCTTGCCTGCTGTACCTCTCTGAGGGCAGCCTTCCCATATGAATTAATTCAATAGTTTATTTTCCCGATGCTGGTGACACTTTGGGCAAATTCTTTCATTCTCAGCTCTGTAGACGGGGCTCCGGTGGTACCTACTGCTTTAGGATGTTGTGAGAAAGAAATGCATCGGTGAGAGGAAGAGCTTGGCCTGGCCCCGAGCTTGGTGGGTACTCCATACAAGTGCTCATGGACTTATTTGAGGGTCCCCTGGACACTCCCTGAAGCCTCCCCAAGGCCAGCCTGGTGCTGGGGTGAGGGAAAGACGGAGGACACGAGAGGACACAGGTGCCAAAGACACAGTCCTTGTCCTCACCAAAATGCCGTGGACTTTCAGATGCATCTCTCCAACCTGGACGCCTCCCTGACCTCAGACCCCAGGTCTCACCCCCTCTTCCCCATTGCTGCTGGGGTGACTAATAGTCACAAATTCAGCACAGCCATCACCCAACCCCTGATCCTGTCCTCAAATGTTCCCTGTCTCGGTTACTGGCTCCTTCATCCTCCAGGTACATCCTCCAAACCTGGGAGTCATCCTTGACCCTTTGTTCTCACTTGCTCCCACATGCGATTGCTCGCCACATCCTGTTGCCCCCCACCTCCATTGCCTCACGCGGCCCATGCCACCAGCACCTTCTGCTTGGGGGCCTCATGCCTACAGTTTGTTCTTCACATACAGCCAGAGGGATCCCCTTATATCTAACAGATTAGTTCCCTCCCCTGCTTAGAGACCTCCTTGCTCAGAGTAAAAGCCAGTCATCCCCATGGCCCCTCAAGGCCCTGTATAATCCCCTCCCCCAGCAACCCTATACCTCTCTGATGATTTCATCTCCTCCCGCCCTCCCCCTTGCTCCTCCTTCCCAACCCAGTGGCCTCTTTGCTGTTCCTCTAATAAGCCTCAGAACTTTCTACCTCAGGGCCTTTGCACGTGCCCTTCCCTGTGCTTGGAAATCTCACCCATTATATATTCACACGATTCACTCCTTCACCCCCTTCAGGTCTCAGCTTGGATGCCACCCTCAGAGCAGCCCTCTCTGAGCCCCTGTCCCTTTCCAGCATAAATATTTTCCACCTCTTTTATACTGTCTCTCTCTGTACCCTGGTCCTGCTTTATTTGTCCTTTATGAGTGGAGGAGATTGCACACGGGGAAGGGACTCCCAAAAAGGGGGATAGTGTGCACGACGGCCTGGGACTGTGAGCAGTGAGGGGGTTCAGCATGGTGGCCGAGGAGAGGTTGGTGAAGACAGTAGGGCAGGCTGAGCTCCAGGATAAAGCCTTGTCCAGGCAGGAGGAAGAAGAGCGCTAGGCCAGCAGTCAGTAGGCTGGGGTTACCCTGGTTCTGTTGCTTCCTGGCTGTGAGATTTCTAGGGACGCCTGGGTGGCTCAGTGGTTAAGCATTTGCCCTTTGGCCCACGGCATGATCCTGGAGTCCCGGGATCAAGTCCCACGTTGGGCTCCCTGCGTGGAGCCTGCTTCTCCCTCTGCCTGTGTCTCTGCCTCTCTCTCTCTGTGTCTCTCATGAATAAATAAAAAAAAAAAAAAAAAAAAAAAAAGTCCTGGCCCGCTGTGCACCCAAGCATCTTCAACTCCTGTTGGAGACCAACTAAGTGGACCCATTATTTGACAGATGGGGAAACTGAGGCTGCAGAACTACTTCTCTGACCTGGTTAAAGGGATAGGGATGAACCAGGGATTGTTAGTCACTTGCAACTTATCTTGAATGAGTTCCTTGGGTTCTTGGCTACTCAGTGACTTCTAGAGCTCAGAAAGCCCAGGAGGCAGGGTGGGCGCTGGGTGGGGGAGCTCCCTGGTCTGGACAGAGAAAGCAGGAGCGCCAGGCCAGTGAGGATAGGATGTCAGGGAGCTGAGATCCACAAACACAACATCCGTGGCCATGACACAGGCAGGTGACACATGCTGTCTGGGGGTCACCCCTGGGCCACGCAGCCTTGTCACATAAACTTCCCCTCCACACGCAGTGTGACTGGTACTCTATTCTGTGAGCTGCCATTTCCTGACTGTGTGACTCTGGGCAAGTCACTTCCCTTCTCTGAGCTCCAATTTCCTCTTCTGTAAGGAGAGATAATGGAAGTACCCACCCCGCTGGCTGTTGGGAGCATTTACCCCACCCCTGCCACACTGACCCATTTGCTATCCCTTAAACGTGCCAGGCATGCTCCTACCTCAGGGCCTTTGCACTTGCTGTTCTCAGCGCCTGCTACGCCTTTCCCAAAGATGGCTTGCTCTCACTCCTCCTTCAGGTCTCTGCTCAAGCATCACAGCTCAGTGAGACTTTCTGTGACCCCTGACACTCCCTTCCTCTCTTAATTTGTCTTTAGCTCTTACCACTACCCGATGCATCCTGGTTTTGCTTATTTGTCTGTCTACCTCCCCTGGGACAGCAGCTCCATTTTTGTCCCTGTCCCCCAGCATGACACCTGGCACAGAAGGTGCTCACTAAAGACTTGCAGAATGGTTGACTGAACGAACAAACACATCAAGAGCCCTCAGCACCGTGCCCGGCCCACACTAGGCACTCAATGCCCGACGTGGTGCATGGTGCTGTTTTGGGCAGCGGCTTCCCAGTGGCCCTTCACTCCCGCCCCCTCAAATCCTGCTCTCACCAGCCCCGCACTCCTGCCTTGTCCTCCCGGCCTACCTCCCTGCTGCCGGCACAGCCTCATCCCTGGGTCAGGGCGACCTCTGGGGAGTCACAGGCCTGTGGGGCAGGCTCCCTCGGGCTCTGCCTCTGGCTCCTCTTACATCCCCGGGGGGAAGAGGCTTCTGGGAAGCGGGCAGAGCAATGCTTTGAAGCTCCCCTGAGTCAGACCCACCGAGCTCCTGGGCCTTCCTTCGACGTCGCCTGATGTGACCTTGCTATTGCACAAATGGGACAGAGAGACTAGGAGAGGGGCAGCCGTGCCGGGCGGCTCATCTTCGGGGCCCCTGGAGCCTTCGGGGCCGCTTCCAGGACGCCGGCTTCTTTGTGGCACCCAGCACGGGCCTGGGACTCAGGCGCCTGTCTTCCAGATGGCAAGACTGACTCTGGTCTAGGCTTTGGGACCAGGTTTGAATCTCATCCTCCCACTTCCTGGCCGTGTGATCTGAGGCTTGTCCCTCGGTCCCTCTGAGTGACAGTTTCCTTGTCTGTACAGCGGCGAGCTAATGCTTTCCAGCTCTCCGGGGGGGGCTGGGGTCTGGGAGGACAAGACCGGCCATCTGGCCGGCATCTAGGGCCCCGACCCCTCCCCTGGGCCTCAGGTGTCCTGGCTCCCGAGCCCCCTGGGCCCTGGCCACTCCGGGGCCTGGCACCGAGCCTCGTGGTTGGGGTAATCCGCAGTCCCAGGAGGCTGCTGCTGCTGCTGCTGCTGCTGCTGCTGCTGCTGCTGGAGTTTTTCCCCTCCTCATCCTGGCCTCCCTTCTCCAGAACCAGCTTGTTTTTGTTTTCTGTTTTTACGGCTCCATAAATGAGTCACGAGCCTGATTTGATTTAATTTCGTTGTAACTGTTATCTTTTCAAGCTTGTTTTTTTCCACTCAGTTACTCACGAGACCACAAAACCTAAACAGGACAGGGCCTTCCCCTGCCTGCTGCCCAGCACCCACGGCCCGGCCTCCTGGGCCTCTGGGGCTCGGGGCCAGGCTCAGCAGCTCCTGGGGGCCAGAGGTGGGCTCCGGGGCTCCGGGGGGGTGGGTGCGCAGTGGCCGTGCAGAGCTGGGTGGCCTGCGACCCGGGCCGTAGCCCTGCCGTGCGCGCTGTGTGACCCTGGAGGTGTTGTTTAAGCTCTCTGGGCCCGATTCCTCCTTGGCTAGCTTCAGGACAGGGAGTCAGAAACTCCGACATCGCGGGTCGGGAGGTGACATGATGAGTGAGGTAGGCTGGGTGGTGACTGCCACGAACTGGAGAGCATAGGCCCTTCTCAGGGGACAGCTGCCTCTTAGCCGGCACACGGCCCAGATCTTTCCATTTATCGAGGGAAGCCAGAAATCTGAGGTCGCATGTGAAAAGTCCTGATTTTTAAATGTTGGCCAACGAACCAAATTAAAAACAACAAACAACCCAACTCCGTGGACACGTCTGGTTTAGAAGGTTCTAGAAGCGTCAGCCCGGCCCACACTCCAGCTGTGGCTGGAGTTCCTTCTCCCTGCACACCTTTGCCAAGCAGCTCCCTCTGCCTGGAACACTCCCCCCTCTTCCTCACCTCACCTTCTTGATGGTGAGTGTGTCACTCCTCTCCCACATGCCCCTGGGTGCCCCTGGTCACCACGGGGCGTCGGGTCACCCCTGAAGTCGTTTATTTCTCCCACTGACAATGAGCTCAGGAGGAGGACTTCAGGAGCCAGTGAGGGGCTGAGGGATGGGGGTGCAGGGGGGTGGCAGGACCCCGGCCAGGGGGAAGGAGGGGTTGAGGGCTGCTCCTCCAGGCTTGTGTCAGGCCATGTGACACGCGTGCACCAATCAGGCACGCCCATGCCAGTTTTATGAATCAGAAGTTGGAAATGATGGGGGTGGTGCTCGGGAGTCCATTCTGGGGTGGGTGGGGCCGCCTCTTCCTCTACTTTTTCCAGAGGCTGCAGTGGGCGGGCGTTCTAGGGGCCGTGACCAGGGCCCAGTGGTAGTAGCCGCAGTGCAGACTGAAAAGTTTTGCAGAAATGCCTCTCTCCGTGATTATTTAGGGTTGGCAATGAGAAGGACATTGCACTGTGCTGTCGTGCAATTGTGTTTAAGTACGTTTAAATATAGCAACACTCGATTCACTTTGTTCATCCTAAGAATTTGCATAATTATATGTGAAGAGAGGAGAAAATCAATTTATTTTCACTTTTTTTTTTTAACGTTGCAAAACAGGGTCTTAGTCAAGTTTCTTTAAGGTGGATCTTTAATTTGAAATTTTGGCCCTGATTCTCAATGAATTCACTGTATGGGCTTCCCTCCCCCGCCCCAGGCCAAATTGTCTACCTTTGTTTTCTGAGCTTCCAGAAATTGCCGCCCCTGCCCCCTGCCAGGCACAGCTCTTGTTCTGTGAGGGGTACCAGGGTCTCCAATGCTGGGAAGCCCTGGGATGTCTCCTAAACTGGGGTCTGCTTCCATCACCCTCACCTGTAGCCTCCACCTACCAGCCTTCTGGGCTAGGCCCTGCCTCCCTGTCTGTCTGGCCTACTGGCCTTTCAGTAGTGCCCCAGCCTAGAATGGAAGCCCGGTGGGAGCTCAAGATCACGGAGTCCTGGAAACAGCATTTTTCCCTCCAGGACAAAGGAATCCTGACTTTCAGATGACTAAGCCCCTGCAATTCTAAAATTCTAATGTATAAGAGGCCCAGTAAACCCAGATCACTCGGTAGATATTTATTGAGCATCTACTATGTGCCAAGCACATCAGTGACCAGAACAAGCAAGCTCCCTGCCTTCGTGGCACCTACGTTGTAGCAGTGAAGACAATCAAGAAACAAATGAGTAAGAGAGTATATCAGATAGTGAAATAAGTGGCAAAAGTGGATGAGGAGTACAGGGGCTGTAGTGTAATGCGGGCTGGTCATAGAAGGATCTGGAAGGTGGAGGAAAGTGAGGGGACCGGCCCTGCAGACCTCTGGGGTAGAGTGCTCCCCAAGGTGGGAATAGCAGATGCAAACACCCTGAGGTGGGAAAAATTTTGCATTGTTGGGGAAAGATAAGGAGAGCAATCTGGTCGAGGGAGCCAGGGGGAGGCCCACAGAGCCCAGATCACTCAGGGCTGTTGGGCCCCAGGAGGAGGAGTTTGGATTTTATTGCAAGTGAAGTGGGAACCCCTGGAGGGTTGTGACACAGGAGGGGCAGCGTCTGACTGAGGTTCCGACACAGGCTTTCTCGGCCTGGGCACTCTGGGCATCTGGCCAGCTGTTCTCTGTTGGGGGGTGGGGGTGCTGTCCTGTGCCGGAAGTTGAGCAGCATCTCTGGCCTCTCCCCACTGGATGCCAGTAGCACTTCTCCCCATACCGAGTTGTGACAATTGAAAATACTTCCAGACATTGTCAGATGTGCCCTGGGGTGCAAAATCGCCCCCAGTTGGGAACTACTGGTCTAACAGGATCCCTCTGGCTGCAAATGAGGAGAGCAGGCTGTAGGCAGTCCAGGGAGTGGAGGAAGTAGAGGGAAGAGAAGCCCTTGGATTCTGGGCCTGTTTTGAAGGTGAAGTGAGCAGGATTGGTTGGGTTGTACCTGGAGAGAGAGAGAAAGAGAGAGAGAGAGAGAGAGAAGAGAGAGAACCTAGGATGTTTCAAGAAGGGATTCTGAGCCTGAAGGAAGCCTCGAGACTCTGCTCCAGTGCAAGGGTTGCAAACTCAGGTGCCTCCAGGGCCAGACAAGCAGTGCAGATGGTGAAGGGGCTGGCAGGACGGGCAGGCCTGTCTCAAGGGTGGGCACTGCCCAGTTGCAGCCCAGCGGTGCCATGGGGGAAGGCCAGGACTTCCAGTGTTTCATGAGCAGCTGTAAATCTGGATTGATGTTTCTGGAGTTTTCAGTGTTGGGGGCAAATCTACAAATGTTACAGACCGGATCTGTCCTGAGGGCCATGAGTTTGACACCCCTTGCCCCCCTCCAGCCCTGTCATCTTGCAGATGGGGTGGGGGAGTGGGGGGGTGGCTGCTGCAGAGGAGGATGGCCACCCCTGTGTTGGGGCGGGGCTGGGAGCCTTCTGGGGAGGGAAGTGGGGCTTGGACTCAGCTCAGAAGAAGGGTCAGATGCCGACAAAAAAAAAGAGGAGAGGGCATTCCAGGAGGTGGAGGAGTGTGAGTGGGGGTGCGAGGGTGTGGAGGTGGGAATAGGGAAGACTAGTTTTTGGGGGAGGAGGGAGATAAGCAGAGATGGAACCAGGAGGGAAGAGGAGATAATGGGGAGGGGGGTACCGGGAAATAAACGAAGAGGCCAGACCAAAAGCAGGGCTGTAAAAAAAAAAAATTCACAAAAGGATTTTAATAATATTAATAATTTCACTTCCGAAGTTGTTTGGCAACAAGCAGCTCATTTATTTTACCACTGACTTTGGGTTCTTGGCAATCCCCACGTACACCAGGGAGTGTTTGCCCAACAAGGAACATTCTCGTTTGCAGATTGTTTTCAAATGGCACGAAAATTTTCGTAAACACTAAATTAGGAATTTAATACTGAATTGTGAAGTTCGGGTGGATTAATGAAAGATTTATTAATTTTGATTTAGCAGGTTCCTTTAAGTATTTTAGAGGGAAAAACATTTCTTTTCCAAATCTCCCTTGCAAATTTTCCACCTCACAGCAGCCAAAATTTGAGGTGACGTGTGCAAAAATAGCTGATGTGTAATGATAGAAAGGGGTAAGCGAGGTTTAGGGAGAATCCGAGAGAGAGTGTGCTTTCAAGGGGAAGATCTGGGCAGGCTCCCTGGAGGAGGCGGTTTTGAATCCCAAGTGGCAAAAGATGGGTGAAATATAGAGCAGGCAGATGAGTCAGGGTAAGTGAGGGCATGCCAGGTGGAGGCCCCTGAGTGTGCAGGTGTGAAGGTGGGAATAAGGAGGTGAGGGCCTGGACCAGGGGAGCTGGGGCTGGAGCTAGCAATGGCGAGAGGCTCTGCAAGAACCAAAGAGCAAAGGTGAGGCCTGTCGGGAGCACGGAGCCCAGGAGCAGAGAGTGTGAAGAAGGATGAGGAGCTGACCTCCCTTGTTTGAATTGTTCATCGGTCCAGACGGGTGGCGGAGAGTGTGGATGCCTTGTCCTGCCCGTGGCCTATGCCCCTTCCCCTCACCCCAGTGGAGTCATCTTGGGTGCAGTAGAAGAACAAGTCACCTGTGTTGAGTGCCTGTGGGATGCCCAGCGCTTCCTCCCATCAGCTACATGAAGGAGGTGTTATGCTGCTCATCTTACAGACGACGTGGAGGCCCAGAGAGGTTACACTATGTACCTGAGGTCACACAGCGAGACGGAAGCCCAGACCTGCCTGAGTCCAAAGTCTGTGTTCTAACCTTTGCTCTGTAATGACCCTCAAGTGCCTCCCCCAGGTCTAGCTCCCTGTGACCTGAGTACCATAGTCATCCCTGTTTATCAGAGGGGTAAACCGAGGCTCTGAGTGGTGGAGTCACTTTGGTGACATCACACAAATGGAATGGGTGAAAGCCAGCGTTTAAATCCCCAGATCTGGAGCCCAGTCTCTTGCCACCAGATGACCACAGCTGCTTGCCTCCCCAGGCCTCTGTGTCCTCCTTTGATGAATGGCGGTGAGGACATTGTGCACTTGATAGGGTCCATGTGGTGGTCAGAAGTTGTGTGTATCAATCACTCAGCTCAGTGCTCAGCACTTAGTAGGTACTTTATTTTAAATTTTTATTTATTTTTAAAGATTTTATTTATTTATTTAATTTTTTTAAAAAAAGATTTTATTTATTTATTCATGAGACACACACACACATATACACAGAGAGAGAGAGAGAGAGAGAGGCAGAGACACAGGCAGAGGGAGAAGCAGGCTCCACACAGGGAGCCTGTTGTGGGACTCGATCCCAGGTCTCCAGGATCAGGCCCTGGGCTGAAGGCGCGCTAAACTGCTGAGCCACCCGGGCTGCCCAGAGGTTTTATTTATTTATTCACGAGAGACATTGAGAGAGAGGCAGAGAGACAGGCAGAGGGAGAAGCAGGTTCCGTTTGGGGAGCCCAATGCGGGACCTGATCCCAGGACCCTGGGGTCACGACCTGAGCCAAAGGCAGTCGCTCAACCACTGAGCCACCCAGGTGCCCCACTTAGTAGGTGCTTTCCAGCTGATGGCTATGATTATTTGTGTGAAGGTGGCTGCATATGAAACAAGTGACTTAATGTGAGGCACTTAGAGCAGTACCCTGGTGGCACCGATGTACCGGCGGACACATAGTTAGAAATGCTAGATGCTAGTGTTCCAGGACCTCCCACAGGGCACAGCCTGATACCCTTCCAAACCTCCCTCCTTCCCAAATGGCCTTCCACGTGTCTGCCTTCATCTGACAAACTGACGTCAGGCCCAGGTCAGGATTTGGGGGTAAGGAGGATGTAGTGTCTCCGGCCCTTTGGTCAGACAGATGCTGAGAGCACTGGAGGATGAGTCCAGAAATCTGAATTTGAACCCTGGACTCACTCTGTGGCCCCAGGCGAGTGCCTTGCCCTCTCTGAGCCTTAGCCTCCCCTTTCCTCTGCAGAGCCTGGGCCAGGCTGCCCTGGGAGGTGCCAGTCCTGCACAGGGATGGGGGCAGTTCCTGTGTCCCCCGTGGCCACCAGTCCCTGCGTCCTGCCTCCCGAGCTGCAGGCCCGCCCGGCTCAGCTGTGACGACCAACCAGCCAATCTGTTTACTGAACTGACTGACCCCTTCCGGGAACTCGGCCCAAGCTTCCCAGAACTCGGGTATTAATGACCTGGAGCCACATGACAGAGCATGACACAGCACTTTTGGGCGCGGGGCAGGGCCCAGAGGGGCGCGTGGGGGGCCGTGGCCCAGCCCCCAAGCCCGGCTGCTGGCCGGTGAGTCAACCGGGCCTCCTGCAGCTTCCCGATCGCAGCCACCCTGCCACCCTCCCCGGTCCCCGGGACCTAGTCACCGCGCAGGGCCACCCCGGGACCCCCGGACTTCTGCCCCAGTGACCTAGAAGAGGTCTTGGGTGATCAGGGCTGCCCTCTGGGGTTACAGATGGAGAAGGCAGGGCCCAGGGGACTGGAGTAAATGACTGTAAGCACTTATTAAGCACTTAAGGTATTCGAGGCACTGGGCAAATATCTTGTCCTAGTCTCATGACAACCCTATGATACAGTGGGTGCCAGATGGGGAAATTGAGGCTCATAGGGGAGCAAGAGCATGCAGCGGTGCAGGGCAGCACTGGATCCCAGCTCTTTGTGACCTCAGGCGATCTCCTTTCAATCCCCCAACAATTTGACAAGGAGGTGCCTGTGGTCTGTTCCACAGCTGGGAAAACTGAGGCCCAGAGGGGCTGACTACCCTGCCTGTGGTCTCAGTACTCGTCAGCTTCAAGGACCAGTGCTCGGAACCAGTGTTTGGCACACAGTGAGTGCTCACACGGTGTCTGTCGACTGACGGGTGGGTGAGTGCACACTCACGTGGGCTTTGGTGCCAGGCAGAGCTGGGTTCGAATCCTGGCTGTGCCTTTCTCTGGCTGCTCGGCTGGGAGCATGCTGCTGCACCCCTGCTGCACCATGCTGCTGCACCCCTGTGACACCTCAGTTTTTTCACTGGAAAGGGTCATTATGCTGATCCTGACCTTGCAGAGTGGCCGTGAGCACTGTGTGTGGTGTTCAGACGGCTCCTGGGCCTTGTAGAAGGTGCTCTGTGAACACTGGCGGCCATGGTCTGCATCCTCTCTGGGCCTGGGGTCTCTGAAGCCACATTGGGGTCAGCCTCTGGGCCCCAGGCCTGCCTCCTTCCCTCTTTGCTGCCAAAGGGCAAAGTGAGAGTGGTGGTTTTTATGGGGCTGGGAACCAGACAAGTTCTGGGACTCAGAGGGAGCCACCTGGTTCCCAGTCCCTAAACTTTGGGCTGGGGCAGGGGCAGGGCAGCACTTTGATGATCTTCCCTTCATGGTACAACCATTGCTTGAGCACCTACTGTATACCAGACTCCAGGGAACAAAGCGGCAGACAAGGTCTCTGCCTGCATTCTGGTGGAGGGGGCAGGAGATCAGCAAGCAAACCCATGAACAGATAAAACCATTTCAGCCAGGGAGAAGACCATGACAGAGATAAGTAGGGGTGTTTTGGAGCTGCGGGGATCAGAGAGGGCTTCTCTGAGGAGGTAGTGTGGAGACACATCTGAAGGAGGAATAGGTATGGGACCCCAGGGGAATGGATTTTCAGTAGGGGGGGTGGGGGGAGGAACAGTAAGAGCAAAGGCCCTGGGGTAGGTTTGGGCTTGGAATGTTCCAGGAAATGTAGGAGGCCAGGTATCTGGACAGAACTGAGGTGGGAGTGGTGGTGGTGAGTGACAGGAGATGATGCTGGAGAGGTCAGTGGGGCTGAGTCGTGTAGGGATTTGTGGGCCAGTCAAGTGCCACTGGCAGGATCAGAGTAGGGACAGTGCTGATGTGACCCGGTTTGATGAACAGCAAGCCTTCACTTATTCTGACATTCAAATTTTCTACCCATCTGACAGACGAGCTAACTCATCTGAACTTGGCCCAGGCCAAGTTCACCCAGGAAGGTCAGCGGCAGGGTGGGGATGAAACCTAGGGTGGTTGGATGGCCAGTGCAGGACCGACGCCCTTATGGAGAGGGAAGTAAGACCATGGGCTGAGGAGTAGAGGGCCCGGGGGTCAGCAGAGTGGGGCCTTGCAACCCCAAGTGCTGTAAGCTTCCTGGTGCAGGAGTGGCCTCCAAGCTGAGGGTGGGGCAGAGGTGCTGGGACAGTGGTCTGGGTAGAGGGAAGAGCATGTAGAGGGGACAGGTGATGGGGCGATGTGGTGAGGATCCCCGTCCCGGGAGGCCGTGGAGCCACGGGGAAGGAGTTGGAATTTCATTCTGAAGGCCTCCTGTGTGCCTGGCCTGGGCTGGACGGGCGCCTGTTTGCCCCCCTTGGGCCCTGTGGTGCAGAGATGGGGGCAGCCTCGAGAGGGGTGGGGGCTGTGAGGGGGCAGGAGGGCAGAGGGGAGTGAGCTCCCACCCCGGCTTTTACAAAACACACCCGAGGACCAAATCTCAGTTCTGTGCCATCTTCACTGTGACCGGGGGGCAAGTCACTGTACGTCACTGAGCCTTGGTTTCCTCCTCTGTAAATACCACCTGGAAAGATATTGTCAGAACTCGGTGAGATCATTCTTTCCTTCACTCATTCATTCATTCATTCACTATTTTTTTTTTTTTTTTGACCGCCTGCTATGTGCCAGGCACTAGACTCGGGGCTGGGGACACAGCAGTGAGGAAAACCTTTGCTCTGAGGGAACAGGTGGTGTGGAGTAGCAAGTGGTTAAGAACGCGACCTTGGAGCCAATGGTCTGGGGTAGCTCCTGGCCCACCACGTATCGACTGTGTGACTCGGGGTGAGTTACTTTACCCCTCGGAGCCTCATCTGTAAAATGGAATCATTCTAGTGCGTGCCTCATAGGGGTGCTGTGGGGGCATGTGAGTTGGTGCCTGTGATGTGTGAGTCTGGGGCGTAGTAGGTGCTCAGTGAGCGTTCTCCGTGCTTGGGCTCAAACGGGGGAGACAGACGGTCAGATGGCAGGTGAGTGGACAGGATGGTGTCTGATGTGGGAGGTGGCAACACCAGCTCCGAGCACCGGGTAGGTGTATAGTAGCTGCTGAGGGGCTTCTCTTTCCTGGTCCCTTTCTGAGCCCAGCTTGGACTGTGATAGGGACCTGCGTCTTGGGAGTCCATGTGGAAGCTGGGAAGCTCCAGAAACCCGGGGCTGAGCTTCGGGGCCGGGGGTGGGGGGCCCCTCTGCCCCCAACACTCCCTGCACCCCGTCCCCAGCAATGTTCACAGCCTGGGTGGCTGGGGCGAGCTGGGGCCTGCCTGGCGGGTCCCCAGTAATGACACTCATTACACAGGTGTCTGGCAGCACAGGGGGTGGCGAGGGCCCCAGGGGCTGCGTTCACATGGCACCCAGCCAGCCCACCCCAGGCCCTTCCTCATCCTTTATGAGTCTGGTGCCTGGGGCGGGCAGGCAGGTCGGGGGAGAGGGGTTGGCATAGGGCCAGCTGGCACCTGGTGAAAGGAGGGAAAGTTGAGAAGTTTGGGTGCCAAGGGCTGATGTGGAGGACGGGATGGAGGGTGCTGCTGGTGGTGGTGGTGTGTGTGCGCATGCTCACGTGCACGGGTGTGTACAGGGGCGCAGTGAATCAGTCTAGGCATCCCTCCAGCCCGTCCACGTGGAGGTGAGAGGGTCGGTGTCGATGAAGCCCCGATGGCCCCCAGAGTGGGTCAAAATCTCCAACGCCCATTTCACTTGTTCATTTAACCGACACTATAATAGGTAGACGCCAAGCTGTGCTGGGTGACGTCAGACCCAGTGCTGGGCCAGCCCCAGGCTCTGCCATTGAAAGCTCCAAATCCAGGGAGGGACAGATGCCAAACCAGGGGGACAAGATATCCCAAGGAAGGTTTTTTTTTTTTTCTTTCCCCGAGGAGAGTAAGGCAGGATGAGGACAGAGAGGGCAACAGGTCGGGGGCAGGAAGGGCCCTTCCAGCAGGGTCACCTTAGAGCTGAGGCCTAAAGGAGGAGCAGCCACGGCAAGATCTGGAGGAAGAGAGTTCTGGGCAGGAGGAACAGCAAGTGCAAAGGCCCTGAGGCGGCGGCAGCTTGGCATGTTTGCGGAGCATTCAGGGCACCCCAGGTGGAGGAGTGAGTGAAGAGAGAGGGTAGGAGGCAGGGTCAAGTATAGGCAGAGCCAGAACTCACGGACCAGGGTCAGGAGTGTGGGTCTTATTCTGAGTACGAGAGGCTTGGCACATGGCAGACATACAGACGGGGCACCCCCAGGTGAATGGGTTTGAGGAGAGTAGGGGCCAGGCCTGCTGGGTGTGGGAACTATCAGCGTTTAGACCCACAGACAGGAACGTGGGCTGCTCAATTTGTGTTTGAACCTCTTCTCCTGGGTTCAAACCCCCTGGCTCCTGCAGCCTGTTATTAAGCTGGCTGCACCCTGGGGCACCTGCCTTTATCCCCAGACGGAGCCTGGCCCGCCTGGCCCGCCTGCCCCGAGGTCGACCCCGGCCCCCAGATGGGAGTGGACGGGCAGGACTGGTGAAGTCCTGTGCCCGCCCCAGCCCCCACCGGGCGCCTTGGCAGGGCCCGATCTACTTCTGAGAGCTGAAGGAAACCGAAGCCCAGGGAAGGAGAGGGTATGGCCCTGGGGCCTCCTGGTGGGGAGCTGGGGGCAGCACCCAGGACGCTTCTGTCATAGCTCAGGCTCTCCCTCCACTTCCTCCCCTGTCCACTGGGTTCCTCTCAGTGAGACTCTGGCTGGGCAGGGCCAGAGGGAAGAGCTGGGGCCAATTTGAGAGGCCTCTTACCTGGACGCTACAGATGGAACCGCCCGACAGTTGAGGTAGTGAGCTTCCCGTCACTGGAGGCATGCAAGAAGACCCGGATGGCAGTCCTTCATCTGCTTACAGGATTGCAGAGAGCTTTAGATGAAGGAGAGACCACTTCCCTTCCAGCTCTGTGATTTCACAGGATCTCAGCCCCATCCTTCTCCACTGGGGCCTTGAGTTCCCACACTGTAAATTTATGTATTGATTTATTATTTAATTCAAGTGACTTTGATATAAGAACAGCCTTGATGATGAATCTCCCCTGCTTCCAGTTCTTCCTTGACATCCCAGACCCCCGGAGACAGCTCCAGCCCTCACCAGGGCCCACGCATCCTACAGCCCTGACCCCGAAGCCTGGCCCTCCCTCTCTCTGATGAAGCCACTTTGACTCCCTCACGGTTGCTCTGATCACGGGCCCTTGGTGCAGTGTCGATGCTGTGACTGTTGGATACCAGGCCGAGTGCTTCCCATTATTTAAGTCCCCCATCAGCCCTGGGAGACAAATACGATTGTGGGGTCCATTTTACAGGTGAGGAGGCTGAGTCTCAGAGAAGTACGGTCTCTTGCCCAGAGCTGCACAGTCTGAAAGCAGAGGAGGCAGGATTGGAACTCAGGTCGCCTGCAACTGAACGCCACTGTCTTTTCTTCTTTCCTTGTGTGACTCGTTTTCATCTTCGGGATTTTGCTCCATTGTCTCCTTCTCCAGGAAGCCTTCCGTGATTGCCTTCCTGGTCCTTCCTGAGTTTTCCTTTGCTGCACTGATCACACCACCTCGCAGTTATCTTTCTTTTTTTCTTGACAGCTTTATTGACGTGTACCAGACATACGGTAACTGGCACACACCCTAGTGTGTCCTTTGACACATGTTGACACACGTATGCACAACCAAGGTGGTGAGCAGATCCATCACTTCCACAGGTTTCTTTGTGTCTTTTCAACATTCATCCCTCCTGCCCCCCACCTCCCCACTCCCATTGCCAGGCAACCGCAGTGGGCTTTCCGTGGCTGCAGGTTAGTCTCTAGACTAACGTTCTGTGTTCTCTAGAATTTTCTGTGAGCGGAATCATATAGCATATGTAACCTTTGCTGGGCTTCTTTCCCTCAGCATAATGGTTACGAGGTTCCCCTGTGTTGTTGCAACCATTAGTTTTTTTAGCTATCTGTCCCCGGTCCCCATCAGACCGTGAGATCCATGGGGCGAGGACCTGGTCTCACTTGTCTGCATGTCCCCAGCGCCCCGCACAGGGCTGGCCTCATACACATCGACTGACTAGCTAGGAGGAGGATGGGGATGTGTCCAAGTGGGGAAAGGGCAGGCACAGTTGCATGGCAGAGAGGAGCCCAAGGACTGACTGTCAAAACAGCCCCTGGAATGATCTGGAGGCTCCGTGGCCCCATCAGATAAGCACATCCGCTCATCCCTGTGGCTGTCTCTGTGGAACAAAGATGTGGATTGCACAAGGGCTGGGCTTGGGCTGAGGAGGCACTTACTGGCCCCTTTATCTGGCGTGGGCATCCGGCTCGGTGTTCTAGAACTGCACAGCCCACACCTCCCAGCAGGCCACACGTCCTGGGCTCCTGGGCTCCGGCAGCCGCGGCAGTGGGCGGGCAGGTAGGTGGCGGGAAGGGGAAGTGACTGCTTGGTCCTCCCCAAACCAGTTGGACTCCTTTGCAGAGGTTTCTGGAGGTGCTCTGGGAGCTGAGTAAGGGAGAGCAGGAGGCCGTGGTAAAAGGAGGAGGAGGAGGAGGAGGAGGAGGAGGAGGAGGAGGAGGAGGAGGAGGAGGAGGAGGGAAGAATCATTTAATTAGCGAATATTATAGGGAATTTCCAGTTCATGCCCCATCAGGCTGGGCAGGGAGGCCATGGGATTACAGGCGGTTTCCAGGTACCAGCCTCCACTGCGAAGGCTCAGCGAGGCCCAGAGGCCTCTAGGTCTCTATCGTTGGCTGGAAATCCAGCTAGCCAGGGTGACAAAGTGGCAGGCTGGCCAGAGCTACACCGTGGGACAGAGCCTGCAGCAAAGGCCAAGCGTGCGCATGAGCTTCCCGTGCCGGTCCTGCCAGGATGATCTCAGTGTCTGTTCCTAGACTGAAAAACTGAGGCTGGGGGCTGTGGAGTTGGCTGAGGTCACACAGGGGTCACTGGGGAACCGGGAGAGCTTAAAAAACAGGGGTCACTTTGGAATGACTCCTTCAACAACATTCTTTTGACAAATGCTTATTGAACACCTGCTGTGTGCCAGGCACTGTGCTCAGCTCTGGGGACTAAAAAGAGGCCTGGGCACATGTATCGTGTGTTGTATCTTTCCTCTGGATGGAACAGTTTTTGAGGGCAGAGACTGTTTTGTGGAATTTTATTTTCTTGTTTGTGAAAACAAGTTTTGACCGGGCTAGCATTTCTCAGATGGGGTTCTGAAGGACACAGGTTCTCTGAGATATTAATAGGAGGGATGGGGGGACAGGGTTCCACGGTCCAATGAGTCTGGGAATTACCGAGTTCAGTAATGTTAATGTTTGCTGCAGGACTTATCAGGGTCTTTAATGTCTTAAGCTCAGTGAATATCTAGGTAGATAGGTGTTCTGAGTCACTCTCTGAGAGATCTAAGAGAACTTATTCGCTGTGATTCTGTCTTTCCTGTCCACTGTTTTCCTGTCTCTATGAATCTTTGTTGGGATGGCACCTCCCCCAAGGAGATTTCTGAATCCCAAATGGACCTACGTCACTTCCCATGGGGGCACCTGCCTAGAGTGCCCTTTGACCTCTTAAGATTTCCACCTTGAGTTATAACTATCTCTTCCCATTGCTGGACTGTGAGCTTCTCTTGGGAGGGACCAGCTGTGATTCATCTCTTAGTTCTGGTACAGGAAACAGAATGAATGGATGGGGAATTTAATGGGTGGAAGGATGGGTGATGATTTGATGGCTGGGTACATGGGTGGATGGTTGAGGGAATTGTTTATGGGTGGATGAAATAGATGAAGAAGAGACAGAGAAATGAAAGATAGATGAATCAATGAATGAAATAATAAATAATTGAAGTAATGGATGGAGGGATGGAGGGAGGGATGGATGGATGGATGGATGAATAAAGAAATCAGTGGATAAATGGATGATAGATGGATGGTTGAATAAATAAATGGATGATGGATGGTAAGTTATGACATGGCTGGTGTGGATAATTTCATGGTTGAATACTGTGAATTATTGATGGTGAATGAATAAACATAGAGCTAAATGATTAATTAAATTAATAAATGAAATGATGGATAAGTTAATAGATGGCTAGGTAAGTAAACGCATAAAGGAATAAATGAATAGATGGACTGGTGATTCCATGAGTGAGTGAATGAATGGGCAGATTGATGGATGGGTGGATGGATGGATGGATTGATGACAGGTGGGTGGATGAGTGGGTTGGTGGACAGATGGATGGAGGAGTGAGTGGACGAATGGATGGACGGATGGATTAGTGGATAGATAGATGGATTGTACGGATGGGTGGGTAGATGAGTGAGTGGATGGATGGATGGTGTGTGGATGGATGAGTGGATGGAAGAAGGGATGAATGGGTGGATGGGAGAATGGATGCACGCGAAAGTGAATGCATGCAGTGTCATAAGGTCTAAACTGACGTCAGAATGGCAGAAAGATCTCTATGTCCCTCCCTGATGCAGCAGTTTATCAAGGTTTTGGAGTTTGAAAGTTTAATGGGAGCAAGAAACCCTATCTCCAGAAAATTGCACATAGACACAAATGTTGTTTGCAATTTCAAGAGGACAGTGGTCATCACGCCTCATAGCCACCTCTAGGCCCTAAGTAAGGAGTCTGTGTGCAGGGCAATTTGTTTCTTTCTATCCTTGAGCCCTGACCTTGGAGAGGAACCCAGGCCCAGAGGGATGAAGCCAGCTGGGATGGGGACAGCAGGTGTCCCAGTGGAGGGGCCACTTGTGCATTCATTTGTTCATCGCACAGCATATCTGTGACTTTTCTGGATGCCTGCGAGAAGACAAACCTGCCTCTCATAGTGGCAAGTGTTTGGAGCTTGAAGTCAGATTTCGTGTTTAATTTCATCTTGAATAGTTACTGAGTAATCTCAGGAAAATCATTTCACATCTCTGGGCCTACTCTTCATGTGTAAAAGAGGGACAACAGTAATCCCCACCCTATTGGGTTGTAAGATGTGAATAAGTATACAAAACACATAGCTCAGTGTTCAGTGCATAGTAAATGCTCAAGAAAATGCTGGTGAGCCAGGGGTAGCGGATCATCCTGTCCCTCAGAGTGCTCATAGTCTGGTAGGAAAGACAGACGAGTGGCCAGGGAATACATTCAACAGTGCCCGGGCTGCAGTGGGGAATCCTGAGACGTTGCGTTGGCGCCCGAGGTCTGTTTACATGAGCAAGGGCTTCTGGCTGAGGCTGCAGAGGCTGCAGAGGTGCAGGCCTCATTTTGCAGCCTCCTTTGCAGCTCGGTTCTGGGCGCTTCTTGGTTCCCACCAGCCGGATGCTGTCCCATGAGAGTCAGGAAGTGCAGCCTTCTTGGTTCTGCCTTGGTGCTCTCTCTGCTGGCGAACATGGTCACGGGTTGGAGTCGTGAGATTGAGATTTTCTCCCGTAGCAACATGCCATGCCTGCTTGCTAGTCTGGGGGCGTCTGGAAGTGGTGTCGGTGGCCTTTGCCTCCCCGGATCGCTGCTCAGTGGTGTTTTATTCAACTCCCATGGTTGCCTCCTGATTCCGCTTGCTTGCTTTTCTTTCTTTCTTTCTTTCTTTCTTTCTTTCTTTCTTTCTTTCTTTTCTTTCTTTCTTTCTTTCTTTCTTTCTTTCTTTCTTTCTTTCTTTCTTCTCCTCCTCCTCCTCTTCCTCCTCCTCCTTCTCTTTCTTCTTCTTCTTCTTCTTCTTCTTCTTCTTCTTCTTCTTCTTCTTCTTCTTCTTCTCCTTCTTCTCCTTCTTCCAATTCTCCTCCTCCTCCTCCTCCTCCTCCTCCCCCTCCTTCTTCTTTTCTAAGATTTAATAACCTATTTGAGAGAGAGAACAGCATGCAAGTGGGGGCAGGGGCAGAGGGAGAGAGAATCTTAAGCTGACTCCCCGCTGAGCGCAGAACCCGATGCAGGACTCAATCTCACGACTCCAAGATCGTGACCTGGGCCGAAAACCAAGAGTCGGACGCTAACCGACTAAGCCCACCCAGGTGCCCCTGGATTCCATCCTTTCTGTGTAAAAACCTAGAGAGGTTTCTGGTTCCTGCAGCTGGAGTCTGGTTCACCTGGGGAGGCTGTCAGACCCCAGGTGGAAACTAAACCAGACGTAGTGGGTCAGGGGAGGTTTATGAAGCCCATGACACCTAAGCCAAATCCCAAAGGGCATTTGTGGAAGAGTCAGATGAGGGATGGGGGGAGGGGAGGAAACAAAACTCCAGGCAGAAGGAACAGCCCTGCAAAGACTCGATGAGAGGGTACACAGCGTGTTGGAGAAGTAGTTCAGGCTGCTTGGAATGGCGAAGGCACAGAGGACAGGTTGCTGGACCACGCTGGAGTTTGAAGGCTGACAACGGTGTTTGGGCTTCCCTTTGGAGGTGAAGGGAGCTGCACCTGAGAGCTACAGCAAACAGTAAATGCGTTGCTGTGGGAAGCTGGATTTGGGAATGACAAAGTGCCGACACAGGGCGACCACAGAGGAGGCAGGTCATCCGGGAGAAGGCAAGAGGCAGACAGACTTGAGGCTGAGACTCCCTGGTCTTGGTGACCATTTGGGTTGAGGGTGTGGCAGGGGAGGCATTTTGGATGATGCTTGGGCTTCTGGCTTTGGCCATTGGGCAGATGGCAGGGCCTCCTATGAGAAGGGAGACAGAGGCAGAAGAGCAGTTGGGGGATGCTGCTGAGTTCACTCTGGGTGCAACGACTGGGAGGTGGCCTGGGGACCATCCAGGAGCAGGCAGGCATCTGGGAAGCATGCAGACTCGTGGTTGGAGAAATGAGATGCCAGGGCTGAGACAAACAGATTGGACGTGGACAGGGGCCCACAACTTTCGGGAAAATGGGATTTCCAGGGAATGAACGAAATATTCATTCAACAAACACTGTGGGGGATCCTGCGACAAACCCTATTTGTTCATTTCTGAATATCCAGCACCTGGCCTGGGGGCCTGGATGCTTGTCAGATAAACCAGGAGGAAACTCTGGGGCTTCGGAGTCACGAACACGGGCTGGATTCTAGCAGGAAGATAGGGTGAGGCTCCCATGTTCAAGTGTGCGAGGCCTGTGTTTGAGCACAGCTCCTCTGCATGCTTGTTGGAGGATCCTGGGCCTAACATTTCCTCTCCCGGGGCCTCAGTTTCCTCATCCAGAAATTGGCCATTAGGGACATGGTAAAGATTCAGGGTTGCCTGTGGAAGCATGTAGCTTGGAGCATAAGGGGGTGGAGCAGGGACATGAGCAGGCTGCTGAAGGCAGGGCTTTGGGGGACAGTCCAGAGCACAGAAGGAGTCACCTCCTTCCTGGTGTTGCAGGGACACGGCGGGGGGGGGGGGGGGACGGGAAAGAGAAATTAGGATCCGCCTGGCAAACATGTCCACAGCTGTGTCCCATGTGGGACAGGAGACCTCAGTCCCGCCCAGGCCCCCTTCCCCCACCAGGGCCAGCTGGGCCAGGCAGCGGGAGGGGGAGGCTCATCCCCATGGTGTGCAGGAGGGGCCCAGATGACAGGAACCTTCTCCGAAGTCCCTCAGAGCAGCTGGTGCCAGGTCCTGGCCACAGTCCAATCCTCAGATCCCGACTCAGGATTGGGCTGTGATCGGGTGCTTCTCTGGCCACTCTGTCAGGCTGGGCCCAGGTTGCAAACTGTGAACCTGGCCCTTGGGTGGGCTTCGTCTGGCCCACACAGAATTTCTTAATGAATGGAGCCAACATTAAAAAATATGTAGATGTTTTATGAGAACCTGTTTCTAGCTCCCCTTGGGAAATCAGAGGATCTGAAGATCTGATTGCAATGGGTCTTCATTCCTGGGGGGACGGGGGCACACTTAGCTTAGGCAGGGCATGTGCCCCAGTCCCTACCACTCCCTCTTGTCTCTCTAACACTGAGGTCAAGGAACAGTAATTATTTATTGTCAGACCCTGGCCTTTATTTATTTATTTAAAGTCCCTGCCAGGCCCCTGGTGGCATTGTGTTTTCTTTTTTTCTTTTTTTAAAGATTTTATTTATTTATTCATGAGAATACACACAGAGAGAGAGAGGCAGAGACACAGGCAGAGAGAGAAGCAGGCTCCATGCAGGGAGCCTGACGTGGGACTCGATCCTGGGTCTCCAGGATCACGCCCTGGGCTGAAGACGATGCTAAACCACTGAGCCACCGGGGCTGCCTGGCACTGCGTTTTCAACCCCAGAGCCAGTGTCTTGTTCCTCCATACCACCAGGGCCTTGGCCCGTTCCAGGCCTGAGTCCCCCAGTCTGTGCCTCACGGGATGCCTCGGGGCCACCGATCTCCCCCTTGCCCCACGAGGCCCGGCACCACACCCTGGGGGTGGGGGGATGGGCTGAGGCTTGGCTGGGGCCAGCTGGACCCGTGGGAGGCAGACCCACATCTGCTCTGAGATGTGTCAGCTGGGCCTGGTCACACTCTCTGTAGCTCATCCCTGAGGCATGTGGGACCAGGCCTGTGCTCTCGACCCAGCCAGGGTGGTGGCGGGGCCAAGCCTGGGGATGTGGTGTATGTCAAAGCTGCACACAGCAGGCCTCATATTTCAGCTGCAAATGCATTGGCTGAAAAGAAGAGTGGAGGAGGGGAGAGAGACAGAGCAGCTTTAGCACAAAGTAGCCAAAACCCAGAGGCGGAAAGACCTGAATACACATCTTTAGCTGCTGTGTGACATTGGGCAAGTCACTTTACCTCTCTGAGCCTCCAGATTAAGTGGGAGCCGAGGAGAGGCCCAGGAGTAGTGGTAATGTGGTTGATGTGGGGTCTAAATGCCAGACAGGCAGCCTAGAATGAAGGGAGCGTGAAAATCATAGACGTTAGGGCCATATCGACCTGCCACCTGTGAGTGCATGACCTTGGGCAAGTCTCATCTCTATCCAGACCCTGAAGTGAAGGTCATAAGCTCTGGTCCAGCTAACCCCTCACCAAATTATTCTGAGGGAAAAAAGAATTCATTCATTCAATGAATATTTATTGAGCACTTCCTGATGTCAGGCACTGGGACACAGCAAGACACAAGACAGTCAAAGGTCTCTGTCCCCACGGAGTTCACACTTCTGTTGGGTTAGCAGACAATAAACAAGATAAATAAGTTGTATATTATATTTGGGATAATCAGTGTTACAGAAAGAAATAAAGCTGGAAAAAGAGGTGGGACGTGCTGGAGATTTAAATAGGTGGGTCCAGGACAGCCTCACCGAGCAGGTGACATCTGGGCAACAATCTGTAAAAGGCGAGGGAGGGTGCCATCAGGGGAAGAGTTTTCCAGGCAGGGGGAACAGCCAGTGCAAAGGCCCTGAGGTGGGGTACCGTGCGGGAGGAGGCCGGTATGATTGGCACAGAGGAAGGGAAGGAGAGTGGGAGGAAGGGAGGGTGGGGGGATAGGGGCAGAACACATAGGGTCATGTGGGTCCTTGTAAGGACTTTGGATTTTTCTCTGCATGAAGTGGGAGCCATGGAGGGTTCTGAGCAGAGGAGGGACATGTCTGGGCTTTTCACAAGATCCTTCTGGCTGCCCGTGGAGAATGGACGGTAGAGGCCAGGGTGGAAGCAGGAAAACCAGAGGGAAAGTGACTCTAGTAGGTGGCCCCCCGTTTAGTGATCTTGTTCCTCCCCTGCTCTAAAGCCTTCATGGCTCCCCACTGCCCATGCACAAAGCCCAGGCTCCTTAGCATGACATTCAAGGCCCCTATTCCTTGACCCTGGCCCCATCGCTCCCCGTCCCCAGCCCCTCAATCCTTCCACCCCAGCCTAACTAGATACTCTCTCTCCCCTGCTCCGTGAGCGGTCTCTCCTTTCCCGTGCCACTCGCGCCGCCAGGAATGCCCCTCTTGCTCCTTTTCGTGACCCAGCTCATGAGCTGCTCAGTCTCATTAGGAAAATGGGAGGGAGAGAGGAAGTCCTGTTCTCCAGGAGGGGCAGGGGAGGGCCGGGTCTCGTCTCCCTCCACCTCCAACACACTCCAGGGCCTCTGCCAGCTGCAGGCAGGTGCAGGAGGCGAAGGCCGGGCTGTGGTCCGCACAGCTGCTGTGTGACTTTGAGCAAGTCTCTGGGCCTTGGTTTTTCTGCCCCATCAAATGGGGAGGATAATGAGCCTTCTCACAGGTGGTTCAAATGATGCTATCTATGAATTCGGGGGCTGTTGCAACGGGAGTCATGGCATCCCGAGGAGATGTGACCTCACGTCTTTTCCCAGCCATGCAGGCCCACACAGGATGGCCTGAGCCGATGCCAGGGATCTCTGAGGGGGAGGGAGGGCCTTGGCAGCCCCGGGCATCTCCACCCCGCTTGCTCGTGAGTTACCTAAGCAAGCCCCGTGTGTCCAGCTCTGGGCCCAGGTGGGGCCAGAGGCCAGAAGGCTGGGGTTCAAATCCCCACACCAGCGCTCACAGTAGCTGCGCCATCTGGGCAAGTCTGCTCCTCGGTTTTTCTCTTCTGTGAAAGGGGAGAATAAGAGTACGGACCTCCTGGGGTGGTAGGAGGAGCCCGCGAGGTGCTGTACACAGACGGCCCAAGGAGTAAGGCCTCATCGGCGCCCCGCTTACTATTAGGGTTCCTGTTACCGCCGCTTACAGCGGAGGAGCCCCGGCCAGCCCGTTACCCCGCACCCCCCGCCTCCCCTCTGCCAGGTGCAGTCACAACGCCCGCCTGGGCTTTCCTGGAGGACTGACGGAGTCTGCATGTGGACACGGTGCCTGGGGCAGGCAAGGCACGCAGTGACTCCTTAAACGATCTCAAATGTAGAAATCATTGAACTCAATACCATAAGTCACCACTGCTCTATGAATAGTCCCTCTGAAATGTTTTTGTTGTCCCTCTAGTCAAACAAACGCCCATTTGGTTTCATCAAACCTAACAATAAGCGAGATGAGCGAGAAAATTTCAGCCTGCGGACATTCAGGGCAACCCAGCGGGGGTGACAGGGGTGACAAGAGGCGGTCCGCGTGCTTCCAGTGAAGAGGGGAGGAGGGTTAACACGGTCGCGGTAGGTCATGTTCATTACCGCTGCGAGTGACCGCGACCCGCTGGCCTGGTGGGGAGGACTCGGGAGGACTCGGGCGAGCCCCCTGCCCCCCTGAGCCCCCCACCTCCTCTCTACAGCTTCCTGCCTGCTCTGTCTAGCTCACAGGACCAGGGTTTGGCTCAGACCCGTCCCACCTATCATGTATTAAGTGCCTCTGGTGTGCAAAGTCATGTTTGACACCTCCCTCTCCTGGTCCAGCCCTCCCTCCCAGGAAGGAAGGTTAGGTGCCTGCCGTCTGTCCGTTTTTTTCCAGAGAGGACAGCGAGGCTGGTGGACGGGGTGTGGAGAGGGGAGAGGCTGGGGATGCGGGCTGAGGGAGGGAAGGAAGTGGGGGGCTGGGGCAGGCCGTGCTGACGCAGCTGTGATGTCAGAGACTGGCCGCAGGAGGTGGCCAGCCCAGTGCTAATGGCATGCTCTCCGCTGGCCTGGCCGGGTGCCTCCCCGGGGAAGGGCCCGCCGCCCCCCTTAACCCCTTCCCAGCCTCTTTTTCCCAGACAACCATCCCCCGGGCCTGGCCTTGCCCACAAGATTCCCAGATTTCACAACTGGGGCTGGCGCTGAATCATGTACAGTAAGTCCGCAGAGAGAAACTCCTGGCTGCCCGGTGTCCCTGGGACAGGACAGCCGCCAAGCCTGCCCTCCCTCCCTGTGGGCAGGGCCAGAGGCTGCCGGGGAGCCAGGGATCATCCCTGCAGGCCGCTGCCCCGCTGGGGGGTGTCGGACAGGACTCACAAGCTCTCTGGGCTTTGCCAGGAACCGTGGGGTGGGGAGAGCCGGGGGCAGTGCGGTGGTCGTGGTGGCCTGGAGGGAGTCCCCTTACCTCTCTAAGCTACATTCTGGAGAATGGGGAGGATCACAGGACCGGCCTTCTGTGATCCTGGGGCCTGGGGTCCCCGCAAGGGCTGGGTGAGGCCTGTGTGCGCACTTGGCATAGTGAGCGCCTGGCAACTATCAGGGTCCTTGTTGTGTTGATGCTCTTGATGACACTCTAAGACCCTGCAGGGATTATTCAGCCCCTCAGGTGACATGTCCCCCGGAGCATCCTCCCCTCCTCTCATGATACGAGTTATTTTTACCTTTTAGAAGCTTCTTCGCTACCTCAACAAACATTTATTGAACACTGCTGTGTTTCAGGTGCTCTACCGGGTGCTGGAGATCCCACAGTGAACAAAACAAACACCCACAGAGTCTGTATTGTAGTTGAGGGGATCAGGAGTTTGAGACTCTTTCAGAACGGTCAGGGCTCTGAGGGAAATAAAGCAGGGAGTGTAAAGGATGGAGGCCCGGAAGACTCCCCTGAGGAGGTGACATTTGACCAGAGACCTGAACGAATGAGGAGAAGCAGCCAGTGTGCGAGGGTCTGGGTGGACAGTATTCTGGGTGCAAAGGCTAGGTGATGGGAATTAGGGCATGTTTGGGGATGCGCTTGGCCAGTGTGGCTGGAGGGAGCGGGAGGCTTGGTGGGGTGGGCGCAGGCCCTCTGCCCTGGCCTAGCTCTCTGAACCTGAGGCTTTTCATAAAAGTGTACACCCTGGGGCCGGACTTGGGCCTGCAGGGGCAGTTGCAGTCTCAGTTTCTAAGGAGGACCCAGCCTCTTCCCATCCGGGGGCCCCAGGTCCAGGATCACAGGGAGGGGCAGGGCCCCTGCGCTGAGGCCACAGCTGGGACAACTCTGATTCCCTCCCGTAGGTGGGGGCCAAGGCCAGAGGGCTTTGGGTCAGGACTACCGGGAAGCCGAGGACCTAGGTCAGACCTGAACGTGAGCTTCTCTTCCTCTTGCAGGCTCGGGGCTTTGGCATTTGCATCTCAGGGCCTCAGGCTCCCCACCTGTGACATGGGTATGATGCTGCCTCTTGGAGGGATTAAAAGCGGGAAGTGGGGGCTCCAGCTTCAGTACCTGGCCTCACTCCCCTCCCCAGCCCAGGGCTGACCCCTGTAAGAGAAGAAGCATCACCGAGTCACTGAGGAATGGGCTCTGTGTTTGCAGCTGGACCAAGAGCTAGGATGCGCATGCAGCATGCATGCATATGTGTGTGCGTGCATGCGTGTGGTGGTGTTGGTGGGGGGGGGTAGATCAAGACCCAAGAGCCACAAAAAGGGGAAGAGAAGAAGGGGTGGGCTCCCGGGACAGGGGGCACTAAAGCCTGACCCCAGGGGTCCAAGTGTGGGGAGAGCAACATGAAGCCTAATCAATATCTCCAAGGCTGTTTTAAAAATCATTTATTTATTTCTAGAAGAGTTCCTCGCCCTTTCCCATCAGGTCACGGAGGCCAGGATGGCTGGCAGCATGGGTGGCTGTGGCCTGACATGTGAGTTTTTCTCTCCAACTGAGGCAGCCAGAGGAGGTGAAGTGGGCAGATGGCACGGCGTCCGTGCACGTGTGAGTGAGAACACAGTCCCTGTGAGGTAGGCCAGGTTCTTACCCCCATTGTGCAGATGAAGAAGCTGAGGCCCCGAGAGGGGAGGAGCACTGCCCGCGTCTCCCCGCCAGAGGATTGGCAGAGAGTGATTGAACCCCAGCCTGTGTGGCTCGTGACCGCTCACAGCCCCAGCCACCCCCACCCCGCCGGTGCAGGGGATCTTGGGGCCAGGAGGGCGGTCAAAGGCAGATGCCTGTGGCATGTCGGCCCCCTACACATCTGGAAAGGAGCCTGGGGTTGAATCAGAACCAGGTGCGACCCCTCTCGTCCTCCCCCAGGCTGGCAGTAATTACCTGCCCGGGTTAATAGCGCCCACTTCCCCTCACCTTTCATCAAGGCTCCGGAATTGCCAGGCAGTAATTAACCCTCAGAGCACCTCTCTGAAGTTGGCACTGGAGGCAGACATGTTATTAAACCCGTTTTTTTACAGGTGGGTAAACTGAGGCAGAGCTCATTGAGGCCTGGGAGCCTGTTGTACCCTCATTACTCAGCAGCCCACAGCAGTCTCCACTTTCTTCCCACAGTTAAGCAGAGGGCCTGCCCCCGTGCTCCTCCTCCTGAGGTCGAGGTGCAGCTGAGAAGCCTGTAGGTCCTGGACGACTCCTTGTTCCTGCCCTCTCACTGCTCAGAAGCACAGGAGCACGAGGCCAGATGGAAGGAGCTGGGATCTGGCTCTGCTGTGTGACTCTGCGCAAGTCGCTGCCCTTCTCTGGGCCCGTTTCCTCTTCAGTGAAAATGGAGCTATCCTACCCATTCCGTGGGTTTGTCTGAAGCAAAAAGCATGGCCTACCTCTGATCCATCTCCTCTTCCTCCCCTTGCTCTGGCCAAACTGGCCTCACTGTTCCTTGACCACTCAAGCCACTTCCAACCTCAGGGCCTTTGCACATGCAATGCCGTCAGCCTGGAATGTCCTTCCTTCAGTCTCCCCACCGCAGGCCTTTCTCATCTTTCTCAGCCCAAATGTCACCTCCTCAACCTAGAGTGCCCTCCCCACAACCCCAACCCCTCACTCTGTTTTGTTTTGTTTTTTAATACTGAATGATATTTTATTTATTTATTTTTTGACTTAAAATTTTTTTTAACTCTTTTATTTTCTTAAAGCATCTATGAAGGCAACTCATTATTTACGTTGTTTGCCTCTTTTCAGCTCCATTGGGGCAGGGATTTTTGTCTGCTTCATTCACCGTGTATTTATTCCCAGGGCTCAGCTCACTGTCAGGCATGCAGTGGATGCTTAAGAAACGAATGTTTTCTCCACTTCTCTCCTTGCTAACTCCAAGGTCAGCTACTAACTGTCTTGTGACCCTAGGAGTTTGGTTCCCCTATTCCCTCTCATTTTTTTTGTTTTAGTTTTTTTTTTTTATTATTTTTAAAAAGATTTTAGGAGATCCCTGGGTGGCTCAGCGGTATAGCATCTGCCTTCAGCCCAGGGCCTGATCCTGGAGTCCCGGGATTGAGTCTCACATCAGGCTCCCTGCATGGAGCCTGCTTCTCCCTCTGCCTGTGTCTCTGTCTCTCTGTCTCTCTCTGTGTATCTCATGAATAAATAAATAAAATCTTTTTAAAAAATAAATAAAAAATAAAAAGATTTTATTATTATTATTTAAAGATTTTATTTATTTGACACAGAGAGAGAGAGAGAGAGAGAGAGAACACAAAGCAGGAGAAGCAGCAGAGGGAAAGGGAGCCTGATGTGGGGCTTGATCCCAGGACCCTGGGATCATGATCTGAGCTGAAGGCAGATACTTAGCTGGCTGAGCCACCCAGGTGTCCCCTCCCCATGACCCCCTGTTACCTAAGGATGGACTGGGCATCATTCTCTAGAAGGACTCAGCTGGCTTTGACATTCCCAGGACCTCAGCTTCATATGTGCCCAGGTCTCGGGGCTTGAGAGCAGGCCCTCTCTGCTGCTGCTCTGCCCCCACCCCTGTTGCCTTGGGTTGCTAGGCTCTTTCTGGGCAGATCCCCACAGCCAGCCATCTCCTCCCTTGGCACGTCTGTCAGCACCCTTGGGGGAAAGAATTTGGTAAGGGGAGGAAGAGAGAGGAAAGAAACTAGGGTGCAGGGGATGGCTCCCACACCTGTGTAAATAATTTGTCATCTTAAAACTCATCAAATATGCTCACCTTTAATGACTGGTTCTTGGGCTTGTTTTCCTTGGCAGGGCCACCACAGCAGTGGAATTTCGGCCGAAGGGAGCCCAATTGTCATATTCTAAGCATGTTCCCAGGCCAGGGGGCCGGGGATGGCTCAGGCTGACACTCCACTTCCGTCCCCAGAAGTACCGGAAGGTTCCTGGGATTTAGAGAGCAGCCGCCAGTTCTGGAAACAATCCCAGAATTCTGGAATGTTGGAATCCATACGGCCTCCTGCCCATTTTTCCGGAGGAGGAACATGAGGCCCAGAGAGGGGAAAGGGTTGTCCTGAGGTCACACAGCATGCTGAGGTGAGCTAGGGTTTGCCAGAAGGTGGGAAGTTTATGAACAGGTCATTCGCAGGTAATAGCATCCCAGTTTCTGGCTGGAGGACTTCCTTTCCCCCCATCTCAGTCCTGGAGGTTTGGGTGGGGTACCCCTAGACCCTGTTTCCAGGAGTGGGCACGTGACCACTCTGGCTGCAGAGATTAGCCTAGAGGTGGAGTTGTACCTGAGGTTGCCCTGTGAGACTGGATCCTGGGACTCGGGTTGCTAGAACTATTTGTGAAGGAGATGCGATTTTCCCATTGGATGGGGAGTGAGGGGGTGAAAGCCTGGGGCATCGGAGGACTTACAGGGAGGGGGCTGCCGGAGAGAGATCAACACAGAGCTGGATAGGGTTTGGACCCTGGAGCCAGCCATACCTGAAATTAGACACCCTTGGACTTTCTAGTTTTATGAGCCACTACATTTCCCATTTTTGGCTGAAGCTGGTCGGGCTGGTTTTCTGTCACTGGCACACAAAAGGTTCTGACTGACCCAGAGGATGGAGGCAGGGGGAGGGGGAAGAGATTCCAGGCAGAGAAAATATAGCATGCACGGTGACCGCAGAGCAGGGGTCACTCAAGAGACAGGGAGGAGAAGGAGGAGGCAGCCCTGAGGTGAGTTGAGGAGGTAGCTGGTGGTCAAGGTGGGAGAAGGGGGTCTCCCAGCAGAGGGATCAACCAAGAGCCCGCAGGGGTGCTAGCTCGTGAGGGCTAACCGTGTGCCACATTGTGTTGTGTGCCAGGGGACACAGAGACAAAAAAGGGCAAAATTGAATCCAGCTGCTCCCTAACTGCCCCAGCTGAATGTGGGCTCCCGTGCTTTTGGAGCTGAGCCTTCCTGCTTCCTGCTGGCATGCTGTCTCCAGCTCTCGAGTGTTGTCCTAACTGGCACCGGCGGTTCCCACGTCATTGCTGTATGGGGTGCCTTGGCAGAGCGACCCATCACATTCCCACCAGCGATGCGCGAAAGGTCCAGTTGCTTCCCATCTCCGTCAGCACTTGGGATTGTCAGGTTTTGGGTTTTGTTCTTGTTTTTTTTTTAATGTAAGCCATTCTAGGGGGTGTATACTGGTATGTTGTTGTAGTATTGACTTGAATTTCCCTAATCATGAGTGATGTTGAGCATCCTTGATGTGCTTATTTGTCGTCTGTTTATTTTCTTTGGTGTCCTGTCTGTTCAAACTTTTTGTTCATTTAAAAAAGTCGGCGGTTTTCTTATTAATGGATTTGGAGAGTTCTTCATACGTTCTGGATGCAAGTCAGTCCGTCAGGTGATTGGCAAATACTTCCTCTCAGTCTGTGGGCTTGTCTTTTTGTTCTCCTAATAGATATGGGAATAACACTGTCTTGTTTTCATTGCGATGATTTTTCTGGTTATCTTTGATTTGTGGCAAGTGTTCTTTGTGTTTTTTGTTTTTTGTTTTTTTTTTGAAATCTAGGGATAATAGAAAGTGTTTCCTTTTAAAATAAATGTATTTAAATTACAAAGTAAGTCAATGTGAAGAAAAATATTAAGTAATGGTAGGATTGGAAAGCAGATTGCTCAAAAATCATGAAGGCAGGGTGCCTGGGTGGCTCACTTGGTTAAGCAGCCACCTCTTGGTTTTGGCTCAGGTGGTGATCTCAAGGTCATGGAATCGAGCCCCGTGTCGGGCTCTGTGCTCAGTGTGGAGTCTGAGATTCTCTGCCTCTGCCTCTTCCACTTGTGCATTCTCTTTCTTTCTTTCTCTCTCTCCCTAAAATAAATAAATAAATCTTTTTTAAAAAAATCATAAAGGCAGTTACTTGAATAACTGAAGTGTGGGCAGCTCCAATTCATTTCACCAGCAAATATCAAGTGAGCACCCACCAGGCTTTGTCTTAGGTGCTGGGATACAGGGAAGAGCAAGAGGAATATCTGCTGCCCTTTGGTGACAATTTCTGTCCACCAAGTTCTTCTTTATCCTTCAAACGTCAACTCAAATAACCCTCCCTCTGTCTGGCACTTGCTTTACCACGCTGCTTTAAAATTTTCTATTTTTTGTGAGTGTCTTCCCGGGAAGGAGTATATCTGGTCGCTACTGATTGGATTGCACAGAGCCCGGTGCATAGATTCCCAACAGCTAGTGCCTCATAAAGTAGACACAATTATGAGATGCCAAAAATGAGTTGGCTGATTTGATTGGTTGAAATCAGCCAGGTCTGCCCTGTGATGACATAGCCTGAAGCCACCTCCCTGCTGTATTCTGGGCTGGGCCCTTGCAGATCAAGGTCATCCCCCTTGGCCTTCACTCCCACCGACAAAAACACCAAGAGAAATGGGTTTTTCACAAACCCAACACCCTCATCTCCCATCTTTGCTCTCCATCCAGTGCCCATGGATGCCATCTCGGAGTGACTCATTGATCCTACAGATACTTGCCAGACAACTCTTTGCTCTGACCTGGCCCCAGTGACCACTTCACTCAGCCTCCCACTTACTCTTCCTCCTTTTCCTCATCTTCATTAGCCTGCTTCTTCTGTTCCTCCAATACACCAAGCTCATTCCCACCCCCGGGCCTTTGTACTTGTTCTTCCCTCTCTTGAACCTTCTCTCTCTATCACTTTGCATGATTGCATCTCCACATTCAGTTCTGAGCTTAAATGACCCCTCCTCAGAGACCCTTCTCCCCATCTACTTTTTATTGTATTGTTTTGTTTTTTCTTTTCTTTGTAGCACCAAAGATTCTCATTTCAGAGTTTATTTCTGTGTTCACTTGGGTTTTTTTTTGTCAGTATCATCAGTGGTTTTGGTCTGGCCATCTGCCTCTGCCTGGCACAGTGCCCACACATAGTAGGTACTCAATAAACATTTGGTGAATGAATGAGTGCATGAGCTCTCCCTTGTCGAGATGCCCTCCAAGCAGAGTTGAGCCCATCAGCCCACGTGTCAGGCTCATAGCCCTCTGGGCTTTTTCAGAGTGGGACCACAGGTCCTTTTCCTGGTCTCCATCTGGCCCCTGTGCCCAACACAGTGCTGGGTGCTGCCCATAGCTCCACTGGGCTTGTGTTCTGCAAACTGCCCAGCCTGCTGTTCCCAGGACCTCACAAGCCATGGAAGGGCCTGGAGATAATGATGTGGGGTGCAGGGACCCTGCGTGAAAGCCCATCATCTCACCAGGAGAGTCATTTCAGTTCCTTTTCTGTCCTCCTGGTTCTGCCTTGGGAAGGAAATCCTCCACTTTCAGCCATTACCACCTTTTTGCCACCTGTTCTTTTTAAGAAGCAGCAGAGGCAGCACCAAGCCATGCGCAGCAGTGCCGTCCGGCTGTGTTTCACTTCTTTGTTTAATTTGCTAAATATCTTTGATTTCCAGCAAGTGCCTTAGGTTGGGTTCCCCTAGAAGCAGAGCCCAAAGAGAATGCTTTGAAGACCAGTAGTTTATTTGGGAGGTGACCCCCCACCCCCAGAAACTATGGTAGGGAAGTAGTAGAGCTGACGGAAGAGGGCAGTCAATGCAGAGGGTCACGGAGACATCAAGGGCTGTGGGCATGGCATCTGGGGCTCACCTCTGTGGAACTCTGGTGGAGACCGCGCACCTCCGGGTTATCCCACCTGGGGGTGAGGGCAAGGGTGGAGACAGAGCTAAGGAATGTAGACGTCCTCTCCTGCCAGTCCTGGTTGAGGGCGCCTCCCTGGAGTGTTCATTCCCAGCACTTCCAGCCTGCCACAGGTGGGCAGAGCCCGCAGGTAAAGGGCAGGTGCCTGCTGGAATTTGGTCCGTGGGAGGGGAGATGGGAGGAGCTCCGGCGGCAAATACCTCACCCTTAAGACCGGTTGCTTATTTAAAGAAGAGATAAAATGTTTGCTTTAAAACTGGGTTTAAATACCCCTCTTAAAAAAACAAAAACAAAAACATTTTATTTATTTATTCATGAGAAACACAGGGAGGGAGAGAGGCAGAGAAGCAGGCTCCATGCAGGGAGCCTGATGTGGGACTCGATCCCAGGACTTTAGGATCATGCCCTGGGCCTAAGGCAGGTGCTAAACCGCTGAGCCACCCAGGGATCCCCCTAAATATACCTTTTAAAAGCAAATTGACTCAAAGAAAAAGAGTCTGTAAGTGGTGCACAGGGGAAACGCAGCATTTGGCAAAGGCTGTTTTTGTTTTTGTTTTTTTTGTTTTTTGTTTTTTTTTTTAAGAGCATCTACAAAGCAGATGTGTTTCTTCTCCTTCGTGACCCACTGACATGGGTGTGTTCCGAGGTGGTGAAGAGACCCCGAAACGCCTCCCAGCCAGCCTGCCTCACGCCCACCCCGACATTGCCCTGCGCCTCTGGGAGTCTTGGAAGTGGGCCAGGAAGGGTGAAGCCCTTTTGTGACTCAGGTCTGTCATCTCCAGGCCTGTCTGTTCAAAGGGTATGTTCTAAAGTCTCAGGAGGGAGTCAATTGGCAAAACTGGGCAAGACAATTCTGAAAAAGAAAACCCAAGAGGAGGACTTGTTCGTGCAGATGTTAGAATACACGACAAGGGCTTAGTCTGGCATTGGCACAGCTGTGAGTATATAGATCAAGAGTCCAAAAATGACCCAAGTGTCACCTGTGCCGCCTAATGGATGCGAAAGGCTTTGGCAAGATGAAGACATTAATTAGCACGGCTCTTCGGATTACGTCTGGGCTGGGGCAGGGGCTTCCCAGCAGGGTCCCCATCATTGGCCCTGCCCTCTCATCCGCTCACCCTCAAAGACCCCACACACCCCATGTCTACCCTGGAAATGTCAGAAGCCCCAATTCAAGATGAGCTAGGTGACAGGTGGCCCCAAGTGTTCTTCCCTTGGCTTTTCTCTTTGATTCTTCTGATGAACCCACGGAGAGAGCCTTGTGTGGGTGCTGGCAGCCCTTAATGCCTCAGCAGAGCTCACTCACCTCCCTTTACAAGGCCGAGCAGACCTTGACCCAGAGCCCTCGGCAGGACCCAGGGTCCAGCTAGAACTTAATCATGCTGTTTTGTGGCCATTGTTTCTAAGGTCACTTTCCATCTGTAGAAATGAATACTTGTTTTCCCTTTCTGGTTGTAATACAAATTTCCCTTTAAAATTCATTTTATTAAAAAAAAATCATTTTACTGGAGCACCTGGGTGGCTCAATGGTTGGGCATCTGCCTTTGGCTCAGGTCATGATCCCGGGGTCCTGGGATCGAGTCCCACATCGGGTCCCCGCAGCGAGCCTGCTTCTCCCTCTGCCTGTGTCTCTGCCTCTCTCTGTCTCTCATGAATAAATAAATAAAACCTTTAAAAAGAAATCTTGTACCTGACACGTGGTACAAGAAGAATGAGCCTCCAAAACATGCTGCGAAGTGAAAGAACTCAGACATAGAAGGTCTCCTATTGTATGATTCCATTTCTATGAAATATCCAGAGTATATAAGTCCACAGAGGCAGAGAGAAGATTGGGGTCGGGGCAGGGGGTCGGAGAACTGGGAACAGCTGCATGACGGGTGCTGGGTCTCCTTTTGGGGTGACGAAAATGTTTTGCAACTAGTTAGAGGTGGTGGTTACACAACGTTGCAAACGTACCAAATGCCTCTGAATTGTTCACTTTGAAATGGTTGATTTGATGTTACGTGAATTTTACCTCAGTAAATTGTTTTTAAAAAACCAACCAAGCCAAAAAAAAAAAAAAAATCAAGTTTACTTCATAAAAAGTACTAATGTCTTTAAAGATACCTTTCAAGTGAGGTGTGGGAGTCACTGGCTAAGAAGATCGATCTCACCTCCTGGCCTGGGCACGGCTCGAGCGAAGGCCTGGAATGCCTTCTCTGCTCACGGAAAGAATCCTGCCGTCCTCGGGAACGCAGGCCAAGGCTCACCTGGGCAGGAAGCCCTCCTGATTTCATGGGCCCAGCAGGTGACCAAGCAGTCAGGTGGGCCCAGCCCTGCAACCCTCGGACCCAGGTGCGGAACCCAAACCGGCTGCTTCCTAGCAGGGAGGAGTTAATCATGACTTTGGGCAGACTTTGGGCACGTTGCATAACCTCTCCAAGAGGGTCTCAGCTTCCTCATCTTTAAAATGAGTGTTCATGATTGTTCTTATTTCATGAGATTGAGTAGCTACATAGAAAGTCTGTGGACAGGGCCTGGGGCCGAGCTGGCCACGCACTGATCACACCATAATTGCATTTATTTGTCTCCTGTTTCCTGAACCGTAAGGAAGGGCTCAGGCTTCAAGATCTCTGCATCCATAGTTCACACATGGGGCTTACACGCAGTAGGTTCCCCAGAAAGGCATGTTGACTGATGCCCAAAGGAATTCCTAAAATCCCGCCTGTTCTTTCTACCTCCACTGCCCTTGTCCTGGTCCAGCCCCCTTCATCGCTGGATGGTCACAGTCCCCTCCTCCCTGGTCTCCTGACTTCTGTCCTATAACCCCCACCCCAGTCCATTCTCCATACACAGCCAGAGGGGTCGCATTAGAACCTAAGTCAGTTCTGTCCTTCCCTGCTCAGAACATTGCCAGGGTCCCAACCCCATCCCGAGTAAAAACCAGAGTTCTCCCCCGTGGCCCAGAAGGCCCTGCTTGTCTGCCCTCCCCCTGGAATGCCCCCACCCCTCACGTCCCCTAGTCTCCCTCATCCCGGCTCCAGCCACGATGTTGCTCTAAAACTCCAGGCCTCCCCCTTCCAGGCCTTTGTACCTGTTGTTCCCTATGCTGAGGACACTCTTCCTCAGATGTCACCCACTGCTCACTTCCTCCCCACCTTCGGGCCTTCGTTCAAATGCCCCCTGGCCAGGGAGGCCTTCCCTGGCTGTCCAGATCTCTCTGTTGGACTCAGAGCTCTCTTCCTCCCTTAGCAAAGACCCATGCCTGGGTTTCTGGGCCCAGGACAGGCTCCCAGGCCTCAGCCTGGACTCGGGGCTTGGGTTCAGGCTCTGTCTCCCACAGAGGCCTCTGCTTACTTGCCACGGGAGGTGGCTCTGAGCTGCTCCCACGGGCTTCCAGGGTACATATGGGAAAGCCCCACGTCCTCCTCCACTTACCTGACTTGGGGTGACTCAGACCCTCACCCCTGGCCAGAGGGAGCCGCAGCCGCCCCACCCGGCCCCTTGATGGGAAACAGTGCTGCTAGGGCCTGGCTGGGCCAAACATTGACTCACCTCACCCCGCCCAGCCTCTGCCATTGGAAGTCACACCTTCCTCTGGCCAGAGACACTCCGGCCCTTTGCTCCCAGGGGACCTTTCCCACTCTGTACCTTTTCCCAAACTGTGCTCTTTGGCCAGCAGTGCCCTTGTGCCTGGAGCCCTTCTGTGCCTTTCCAGCCCAACCAGAGGGCTGATTCCTGTTGGAAACATTAGAGATTCCTCTAGCCAGAAGGGTAAAGGGGGTTGTGGGAGAGCTAATACTAATACACTAATAATACGATTACCCTACTACTGATTGCTATTACGCACCAATAATAGTAGAGTAGCCACGTTACGTGGGCCAGGCTCTGTACTATACACTTTATTGTATTAACTCATTCAACCATCACAAGAATCTTATGAGGTAGAGGCTTTCATTTCCCCAAGGCATGGAGTGGTTAGTAACTAGCCCAACGTTTGAGCTGGTAAGCAGAAGAAGGATTTGAATGCAGGCAGTCCGGAGAACAGATCTGGGGGCCCTGAGGCCAGAATCCGGGGAGCAGGGGAGGGAGGAGATGTAGGTCTGGGGCTGTGTCAGTGCCCCATCCTACCCCAGTGCAGGCCAGTCCTCAGTTCCTCCAGCAAGGTGAATCCTCAGAACACAGGGTCTGGGCAATCCCCAAACAGCCTCTGAAAGGGGATCTGCACATACGAAGCTGGGACTGTGGCCTGGGCGCTTAGGCCGTTAGCCTGGGGAGCAACAGTTACTGGCAACCATTTCGCAGATGAGGAGGCTGTGGCCCAGAGAGTGGCAGGGTTTGCTCAAGTTCATGGAGCCAGGATGTAGCAGAGGCTGGGTTCAAACCCAGGATTGTTCTGACATCACAAGGCCAGGGTCCCTTCTACTGGGTGGTGACATAGCATCTCAGTGAAGAACAGGGCAGGACCCGCAGGTCAGAAAGAGCCTAGAACTTCGGTCGCCATCACCTCCTCTCTCCAGCATCCCGATAACTGCCACCCACCCATCCATCCGTCTGCCCATCCACCTATCTACCCATCTGCTCAACCACCACTCATCCACCATCCAGGCATCAATCCACCCATCCTTCCATTATTCCATCTAGCTCTTCCCTCCACCCTTCCACCTGCCCATCCACACTTCTGTCCACCCATCCTTTTATTCATCTGCCTACCCATTTTTCTATCCCTCCCACTTTCTATCCTTCTATCTATTCTACTCATCCATCCATCCATCCACCCATCCACCTACCTACTCACCCATCCACCCATACATTCATCCCCAGATCCATCTCTTCCTCCACACATCGTTCATCCATACATCCAACAAACGTTTATTTAACTGACGGCCGCTATGACCAAGCCTTCAGATCATTGTCTCTTGAGCCAGGAGAAACACTCCTAATTAGGTTTCTGTTTATTTGTTGTTCCAGGAAGGCTAATTGTGGGGTTTGTAAACAGCCCTTTGATGGCTGGGGAGTTACTTAAGAGGACAGTTAAATAAACAACCGCTGGGTGGAACAGTCAGTGTTGGTACACAGCGGGTCCAGAGTCATGACCCGCCTTTGACAGCGGGAGGAGGGCTGAGTTCCAGAAAGTGTATAAGCTTTGGGGTCAGAAGAGAAGTCAGAATAATGAGATGCGTGGCAATAACAGCCAACCTGTGTTGAATGCCTACTGTGTGCCAGATGCTATGCTAAGCACAGCCCTTGCAGCAGTTCCAGGTGGTGGGAACCATTATGATCCCATTTATGGATCGAGAGACTGAGGCTCAGGGAAAGGAAGCCATGTGCTCTTGGTTAAACAGCTGGGAGGTACCAGTGTCACAATACCGATCTAGACTTGTCTGTGTGCAGCAATGAGAATAATAATCGCAAATAATTATATATCACTCACTATGTTCCAGGCACTGTTGTAAGAATCTTCTTTACTCACTTCATACTCATACAACCCTGTGAGGGCAGTACTGTCATCACCCCCATTTTACAGATGAGAAAATTGAGGTTGATAGGCATAAAGTTACTTGCTAAGATTACTGAGCTAGGGAGTAGCATTTAACTTAGGAAGACTCAGCCACACAGGGTAGGCCAAATATTATTTTAATCATTTTTCTAATCTCTCTATGTATCTAAAAATACTATAAAATTTTACCTTGATTATGGCTTTTTTGTTACTTAGTTGAGGGGTTGGTAAACTTTTTCTGTAAAGGACCAGATAATACATGTTTTAGGCTTTGTGGGCATGTGGTCTCTGTTGCAACGGCTCAGCTCGGCTGTGGTAGCTGGAAAGCAGCCACAGATAATATGAAACTAATGGTGTGGCAGTGTGCCAATAAAACTTTATATACAAAAACAGGTGGAGGGCAAGATTTGGCTCAGGGGCTATAGTTTGCCGACCCCTGACTTTGTGCATTATACATGTATTTCTATTCACCCAACCATGTTCTCTTGCCCTTTTATGAGCAACATGAAGGATTTTCAAGGATAATTTCAATCATCACCTAGTTTTACCTCCAGGCCATTTGTTCACCATATGCCCTAGACACCATTTACCCATTTGCTCACTTTTGGCAGCTTCTGAAGCAGTTTGCAAATTCCTGAGATTAATCTAATTCCCTTATTCATAAGGTCACTAAGTGAATGACACCTGTGAGTGGTGCTCAGCCTGTGGCTGGCTCCCTCCCCACCGCTAAAGGACACTGAGAATGCTAAGGGCCCTGGGAATGACTCTTCTCTACACCAAGTCTCTATAAACTTTTTGCTAGGAAAAAAAAATTCATAAAGTGAAAGTTAGGAAGTCCTATGGCTGGGGCTGTAATACTATTTCCTATTGGTGATGAGAACAAGGAAATGAAAGGATGACTGCTGGAGATATTACAAAATGTACTCAGGGCTAGTGGGAACAAAATGGAGTAAGATTAGAAAGATCCCCTTTCGTCTTTATCCCCACCTCCTTCCCATCAACGTCTATTTCCCGGACTCAGAAAAAGTTGTCAGCCTGGGGGAACAGCATGTGGTCACTCCAAAGTTAAAAGACAAATGACAATGTGGGTAAAAATATTTGCAACATAAATGTGGACAGATGGTTTATTTCCATAATATATAAAGAATCTCTGCAGAACAATAAGGAAAAAAACCCCAATCCACTAGAATAATGGGGTAGTGGAGGGGAACAGGCAATTTATGGAAAACAAAACGTATATGGCAAATAAACATGCAAGACATTCAATCTTGATAGTAATCAGGCCAATGTTGATGTAAAAATTTATTAGATAACACTTTTCATTCCTCAGGCTGACAAAAATAAGAGACTGATAATGTAAAGTGTTCAGGGGACTATGGCGGAAATGGTCTTACTCATATATTGCTGGTGGGAAGAATAGGAAGTGGAATAGCCTCTCAAGAAGACAACTGTACAACGTCCAATAAAACTGTGCAATCATATTTTCTAGAACTCAGTAATTCCATTGTTTGGCATCTCCCTTAGAGAAACATCAGGCACAAGGAGTATGTGCCAAGATGGTTGTTGGAAACAACCTAAATATCCATTGACTGGGGAAGGGTGAAGCACCTTGTAGTGGTCTGAGGACTCCCTATCTTTTGAGGCAAAGCCTGCCCTCCTCGACCACTGATGCTAAGCCTGCTGGACACTCACTCTTCCCAGCCTCCCTTGTAGCTGGGAGGTGGTCACATGACCCAGGTTCCACCAACCAAGCATGCCTACCCAGACTTGGAAGCAGGGACAGTCCAGTGGGAGCAGAGAGGTCTTACCTTACCTGGAATTTGTGATTTGGGGCACTGTCCCTGTTGACTTTGATACCTGGTTTTCCAACCCTCCTGGCCCCCTCAAATCTCCTATTTTAGTTTGAGCTTTCCCTCAAGTATAGCCTACATACAGAAAAGCACACAGGTCATAAGTGACAACTTGACAGACCTTCATAAGTGAGCACATCTGTGTAACCAGCCTCCCCCCCCATCAAAGAAACAGAACATTCCAGTCCCCTTCTTCCAGTCATGACTTCCCTGAGGGTAACCAAGGGTGGTGGATCTAGTTCTAGTACTTAACATAAATGGAATCAAGCAGTATATGTTGGTGTCTGGCCTCTATCACTTAATGGTAATGACTTTGAGATCCATTCGTGTTGTTGCATCCAGTTGCAGATCATTCTCATTGCTGGGCAATATTTCATTGTCTGAATGTGACTCAGTTTATCCATTCACTCTCCTACTGAGGGGCATAAGAATATTTTCTAGTTAGAGCCTATTTATGAGCAGGGCTGCTATGAACATTCTTGTGCATGTCTTTTGGTGAACATCTGTCTGCATTACTGTTAAGTTTAGACCTATTGCTGGGTCATGTGGTAAATGCATGTCTCACTTTATTGGAAACTGCCAGTTTTCTGAAATGCCTGCACCATGTTGCATTCCTATCAGTCATGCATGAGAATTCTTTCTTGATGCTCCACATCATCATCAGCTCTTGGTATTTTCTGTCTTTTTCATCTTACCCGTCCTAGTGAGCGTATAGTGGTATCCCATTGTGGCTTTATTTTTTTTTAAGATTTTATTTATTTACTCATGAGAGACAAAGAGAGAGAGGCAGAGACACAAGCAGAGGGAGAAGCAGGTTTCTCACCAGGAGCCCAATGCAGACTCGGACTCAATCTGGTGGCAGGGGAGGGGGAGGATCTGGGATCACACCCTGAGCAAAAGGCAGATGCTCAACCACTGAGCCGCCCAGGTGTCCCCTCATTGTGGCTTTAATTTGCGTTTCTTTGATGATTACTGATGTTAAGCACCTTTGTCTGTTTATTGGTCATTTGCCATGTCTTTTTGCGAAATGTGCAAGTCTTTCCCCTTTTTGTCTGTTGTACGGATGGCCTTCCCCCCACCTCCCAAACTCCTTTTAGGAGATTATTTCTTTGTTTGAATTACTATATCAGCTAGAATTCTCCAGGGAGACAAAATCAAAGAAGGAATTAAGGAATAGGCTCATACAATTGTGGAAGCTGGCAAGTCTGAAATTTGTAGGGCAGGCCAGCCGGCTACAAACTCAGGCAGGATTTCTAGAGGTAGCATTCCTTCTCCAGGAAACCTCGGTTTTTGCTCTCAAGGCTGTCAAATGTTTGGATGGGGCTTCCCCACATTACTGTTGGTAATTTCCTTTATTTAATGTCAGCTGAGTATAAATGTTAACTACATCTAAGGAAGACCTTCCCAACAGCATTTAGACTAGTGTTTGACTGAACACTACCCTAAACTATGACTAGGCAGCCAGAGCCTAGCTAAGTTGACACATAAAATTTAACCACCCCAATTACTCAGAGTTGTTTACTTTGAGTCCTACTCTGAGCCCTGTCTGATCCACCACTTATATACACGCACGCACACACACGTGCGCACACACAGTTGTGCACACACACAGATTCATACATCCACGCAGACACCCCCAAGGCCAATGACAGTGTTATGCATTTCTATGTGTGTAGATGCACAGAAATGAATCTGGAAGGATGCAAACCAAATCTGTTATATGGTTGCCCTGGGGAGTATCCAGGATGGAGGTCATAGGGAATTTTAACTATAAGTTATAATAGTAAAGAAAAATTTAGAGTGTAATTTAAGTGTTAATTGTGTAATTAAAATTAATTTTTATTTAAAAAATATTTTATTTATTTATTCATGAGAGACACAGAGAGAGAGGCAGAGACACAGGCAGAGGGAGAAGCAGGCTTCCTACAGGGAGCCTGATTCGGGACTCGATTCTGGGACTCTGGGATCAAGACCTGAGCCAAAGGCAGATACTCAACTACTGAGCCACCCAGGTGCCCCTTAAAATTAATTTTTAAATGGGAAAACTTTTAAAGAAAAACAAAAATATCATTAATTCCCTGTTATTCATTCACCAAATATTTCCTGAGCACCGGCTATGTGCTAGTTGCTGGAGATGCAGTGGATTAGATGATGGGCAGTCTTTATCCTTGTGGAGCTGACACTATGGTGGGAGGAGTCAGGCATAAAAACATTAAACAAAGAAATAAGCAGATAATTTCAGAGAGTTTTTAAGGACTATTTGAAAGTAGGTAAACCAGGTATAGAGACAAAGAATGAATGTGGTCGTGGGGTTACGTTGGATCAGGTGATCAGAGAAGCCCTCTCTGAAGTGACATTTGAGCTGAGTCCCGAAGGAGGAGAAGGAGCTGGTTTTGGAAAGAGGTGGCCAACTCAGCAAGTGCAAAGGCCCTGAGGTTGGAACAGATCAAATGGGGTAGGATGAGAACCTGAGCAATGTTTCTGACTTGGAAACTGAGGCCTAGAGAGGGAAAGGACAACCGAAGGCCACAGCATAGAAATGGTGGAGCCAGACGGGAACCTCTGCTGCCTGCCCCAAGAAGAGCAGGGTGCTGGTGCTGAGCTGTCTGTCCGGGATGGAGGCCTCTGAACTGCTTGCGGGGCTTTATCCATAATTCTGTCCAGCAATCTCCCTGTGATTTGAACTGAGTGGTGGAGAGCCAGCCCCTGGGCTTATGCCAGCCTCACCCTGCAAGCCAAGGCTAGTGACTCTGCAGAGGACCATCTGAGGGCCTCATACTCTTTGTCTCTGAGTTGGAGGGTGAGCAAAATCTACCACCACTATTTTACCAAATTATAACAGCAGCTAGGGAACGTGCCCAGAATAGACACTTACCCTGCACCACCATCAACTCCTGGTAGGAGCCCGTGAGAGGCTATTTCCCATCTTAGGACTGGGAACACCGAGGCTCCAAGAGATTCAATACCTGACTTGAGAGCCTGTGTTCTTCACCCTTGGTGAAGAGTCTACGTCTTGCTGCTCTAGCTTTCAAGGCAAGAGGAAGGCCGTCTTTTTTTTTTTTTTTTTTTAAGGCCATCTTTTTTTTTTTTTTTTTTTTTTTTTAATTTATGATAGTCACAGAGAGAGAGAGAGGCAGAGACACAGGCAGAGGGAGAAGCAGGCTCCATGCACCGGGAGCCCGATGTGGGATTCGATCCCGGGTCTCCAGGATCGCGCCCTGGGCCAAAGGCAGGCGCCAAACCGCTGCGCCACCCAGGGATCCCAAGGCCATCTTTTTTTAAATGACTGAGCCCCAGATGGGAAAGTTAATCCTATCTAGGCCTTCATTGCATAGATGGGAATTCCAAGGTCTGAAGAGGAAAAGGAACCATTTTTTGACTACAGAGAGCTAGAGCTGGAGTTAGGTCTCCTTGCTCCTAGTACCCATTCAGATTTATCCTCCGATTCACCTCCACAGTCTTCCCACCCTTCATGAAGTCTTGACTGGCCTCTAGGCTGTTGCTCCAACATGCCAATCCCAATTCCTTCCCAGAGCCTTTGCTGTTTTCCCACCAGATCTGGCCCATCACCTCTGTCTTGTCTTCCTTGACTACTCCATAGACAGTAGCCCTGCATTAACTCTTCCTATCTTGATTTATTTCTCTGCTTAGCACTTCTTGCCTTCTCTGTCATTATATTAAATGTATAATGTTTATTGTCCATCTCCCTGCCTGGAATATCAGCCCCTTGAGGGCAGGGACTTTATTTGCAGCTGTTTCCCCAATGCCCAACACAGGACCCTGCCTCCCATAATGCTCAATATGTGCTTGTGGAATGCATGGATGGATAGATGGATGGATGAGAGATGGATGCATGGATGGATGGATGGATGGGTAGATGGGCAATGGATAGATAGGTGATGGATGGATGGTTGGATAGGTGATGGATGAATGAACGGGATAGATAGCTGGATGAATAGATGGGTGATAAATAGATGGATAGATGGTTGATGGATAGATAGGTGATAGGTGGATGAATGGATGAGTAGAGGGATAATGGATAGATAGGTGGATAATAGGTGGATGGATGATAGATGAATGGATGAATGGACAGATAGGTAGATAATAGATGGATAGATGGGAGATGGATGGATGGATGGATTGATGGATGGATGGATGGGTGATGGATGAACAAATGGATAGGTAGATAATGGATGGACGGAATGAATGGATGAATGGATGGGTGGACATTACTCCCAGCACTGCTTCTCAGCCCTGGGCTCTGGGCTCCCACTTGGCTGTTCTGACTTGCCTCCTCTGGCTCTAATCTGGAGCACGCAGCTCTGGGGGCTTCCACAGGATCAGGCAGGAGTCCTGTTTCTTGCCTTCCTCTGAGGCTGAGTAAACAAAAGCCTTTGTTCTGCCTTCCCGGCCTGGTTCCTCTACAGCCCTGGGCAGGAAGTTGCTGGCAAGTCAGTTGGCAAGTGAGTTGCTGAAACTTAACTTTGAGGCTTAACCTGTCACATTGGGCCCTGGGGCTCTTGGGGTCCACGGTGGAGCTGGTATGATGGGGGTGTGGTGAGGACACTATGGCCAAGGCACAGAGATGATTCTTATCTGGGCAAACCCCAGAGTCTTCTGGAAAAAATTGCGGTTTTGGAGGTGGTGGGTAGCTACAAGACGAAGTTGGCTCTGGGCTCCCTGCAGACAACCTGGGACAGTGTTTGTTCTTGTCCTCCAGATTGTCCCCACAGGGCAGGGGATGAGAGAAGGGGCCCTCTCTTGGTGCTCCCGCGTCCTGTGAGAGTGCTGCAGTCACAACCCCCCTTGCACATGGGAGGAAGCTGAGACTCCTTAGCATTCTCGGTTGGAAACCAAACTGGATGGGCAGCTATTACCTAGCTGGACTGTCTCTGCCAATCAAAGACCGTGACCTTTGGTCGGTTTCCCTGTTGCCTCTGTCCAGGGCAGAATTGGATCTTTGTCAAATAAACTCAAAGGCTGGTGGCTCGCTGCAGCAATGATTGGAGAATTTGGTCCTTTCGAGCCTGTCAACCTTCCTCCCATCTGCCATCAGCCTGTCGCCCTGCCTTCTCTGGAGCACAGTTCCTTGCAGCCCAAGCAGAGAACATGGAAGAAGACTGGGACCTGGGTGTGGCAGCTGAGGCCCACGCGGCTGCTTCCTGCCTGCGTCTCTGGCCTCTTTAGCCTGCTCTCCTAACTTCACCCCATGCCCTGAGCTATTAGTAATTTTCTGCACATATCATGTGGTTTCCTGCCTCTGCCTTTGCACAGGCTGTCTTTTCCACCAAGGATGAGGTAGATCTTGGTCTGAGTTCTTCCCCACACAGACCCTGAGACAGGATTCAAGAGCAAGGAGTATATTTGGGAAGTGATCCCAGGAAGCACTCATAATAGCAAGGTGGGTCAGGGAGATAGGGAAGAAGCGAATAAGACATGTATTATCAAACCAGTCACCAATGGGGGCAACTGGACCTCAAACCCACTGAGAGGCTCTGGGAATCAGTGTAGAACATGCATTCTAGCGTTATTCCCAACCAGGAGTGGAGGAAACTGGCTGTGTCCTTCAGCTCCCCATTAATCATCAACTAAAGGCCAATTCCAGGGGCATCAGCTTTCTGGAACTTCTGGCCAGGCACATGGCCACAGCCAGGCCAAATCTCTGAAGCAGAGTCATAGCTACTTGCAGCAAGTAGGAGGGAGCATCTAGGGAATGTGGGTGGGCACCAACAGCATCTGCTACAGATGTTTACTAGCTCCTGATCTTCTTCTAGCAGACTCCAAAACCCATCGTTCACCCTCCCTGAATCAGCCACTCCACTCCATTGCTCCCGCACACTTTAATATTTGCCTTTATCACAGTGGAGTGTAATTACCCCTTCAACCCCTTCCTGCCTCACTGAGAGGGGACAATGGGAAAGCAGGGGCTAAGTCTTAGGGGTTAAGAGCATACAGGTTGGTGTCACTGAGTCCTGAGTTCCTCTCTCCTGGCCTCTCTGCAACTGACTCCGGTGGACACATCTGTGTCTCCGGCCAGGCTGTTATCCTAAATGCACAGGCAGAGGGATTTGAAGTCACATTTTCAGCTCCCGGGCATTTCTTCTTTCCCTTGAAGCTTCTTGGTATCTCTGTCCTGGAGATTCTGGTTAAGCCAGTGGGTCTCAATCCTTATGACTCCTCCTCAAAATCACTTGGAGAGCATTATAAAATCTTGGGAGGCTGGGGCCGCACCCCCTGAGATTCAGACTCAGTTGTTGGAGCCCAGTTAAACCTTACTTATTGTCTCAGGTCTCAGGGACAGTTCCCAGGGTCAGGGGCATTCAGGGTTTGTCAGCAGGTCTGCATGGTGGGGGAGGGGGCAGCCGAGAGGGTCTGCGCTGGGGGAGGGGCCTAGGGAACCACGGAGGATGCGAGACTTAGCAACCCAGAGCAATGAACCAGACATCTCACAGCCACATGGTTAGAGCTTAAAAAACAAACCACATTGAGTGAAAAATGGAAAAAAATAGACCAATGTTTTGTCACCTTATGATGTAAATGGACTGAACCCCACCGCAAGACGGTGCTCTGCCTGAGGTGGGGGTTCTCACACCTGCCCACCAGTGTCACCTGGTAAACTAGGGCCCACCCTCACCCTACGGCCACTGCAACTCCATTGCTGGGGTGGGTCCTAGGAACCAGTGTGTTTAGAAATATGAAGGTGGGGCTGCAAACTACAGAACACAGGAGTCTGATTGTCTCAGTTCTTCATCCTCAAAGGGTAATCTCTCTGGTTATGGTGTTTTTAGGGCAAACCTGTGTTGAGGGCCTACTGTGTGCCAGGCCCTGTGCTAAAAGCTTTACTAAAGTGAGGTGCATGACCTCACTTTAGTTTCAAACAGCTGCTGGGCAATAGGTACTTTTATAATCCCCATTTCATAGATGCAGAAACTGAGGCACAGAGCGGCGAAGTCATTGGCTGAGGACTCATAGCTAGCTGTTCGGCAGCAGAACAGACTTGTACTGGGGTCCTTGAGTCTGACACCAGAGCCCTTGGTCACCCCCGTCCTGCCTCCTCCAAAGTTACTCTCTCTGATGCCTGTTGACCCATTCAGTTCAACAACTGCAAAGAACTGGCCACTCAGTCCCACAAGGAATTCTTGTTGCTGATGTTTTCCTACCCATAAATCCCTCATGGTCTTTTTTTTTTCCTATAACCTCAGCACACAGACAAACCACATGTCATAAAGGCTGAGCAACTTCTGGATGCGAGAACTTCATTCCAGGGATCAGAGCTGCATAAGCCATGTTTATTAGGCTTATTTTAAATTGGTCCCCCGCCCCCTCTGAAAGGCGGGAAGTCTTAAAATTACTTCTGCCCAAAAACAGTGCTTGGAGGTGCCACCCTGCCCCGGAAGCTCTCTGACCTGCCTCATAAGGAATTATTAATTATGATTTGTTTTTATAACCATCCACTTGGAGTCTGGGTTCTCACATGCTCAGACTTGTCTGTCCTTTAACAGAAGGAATCAAAGTTTCATGGAATTCAGTTATAGTTCACTAGTGGAATTACTTGGGCTCAGTCCGGGATTGACTGTGTGACCTTGGGCACATCCCTTCCCTGTCTGGGCCTCTGTTTTTCTAGTTCTACAAGGACTGAAAACTAACATCTAATATGGGATTTAAAATATATATTTCCCTTGGGGTGCCTGGGTGGCTCAGTCGGTTGAGTGTGATTCTTTTTTCTCTTTTTTTAAGATTTTATTTATTTATTCATCAGAGACACACACAGAGAGAGAGAGAGAGAGAGAGAGAGAGAGAGGCAGAGACACAGGCAGAAGGAGAAGCAGGCTCCATGCAGGGAGCCCAACACGGGACTCGATCCTGGGACTCCAGGATCATGCCTTGGGCCAAAAGCAGGCACTAAACCGCTGAGCCACCCAGGGATCATCAAGTATCAGACTCTTGATTTCAGTTCAGGTCATGATCTCAGGGTCGTGAAATCAAGCCCAATGTGGGGCTCTGCACTCAGCATGGAGTCTGCCTGAGATTCTCTGTCTCCCTCTGCCCCTCCCCTGCCCCTGTGCTCAAGTGCATTCTCTCTCTCTCTCAAAATAAATAAATAAATATTTAAAAAAAGAACATATATTTCCCAAACTATGACTATACTAGGGGTATATGAATGGTTTTAAGTGGTACATGAATGGACATTTTATAACTTGTATTATTCACTAACTTTTAAAATTTAAGTGTTATAACATTTCATTTATAAATGCAGACATTTTGGCCTGGCCACAGGGAGGAAGAGCTCTGTTTCACATAGTTACTCAGGTGTGCTGACTAATGGGGGCTAATCTGGTAGCTCCTAGGTTTACCCTGGGGATCAACATCCAGACAGAGAGAGGAGAGAGGATGGAGAAGGCACCTGTCAGCCCAGAGGCACACATACACAACATTGCCCCTCACATTCCATTGGCTGGAACAAGTCACATGGTTCAAGTCAGGTGCAAAGGCAACTGGGAAATGTAGTCTCCTGGTTGGGCAACTACTTTCAGACATTTCTGTGCTTTAGAGGAGGAATGTGAATCTTTGGTGTACCCTTGGCCATCTCTGCTTCAGTATTCTCTTTTTAAACAAATAAGTTGAGGAACAGAGTTTTGCCACACTACTTATCAATGAATTACAATAGGATTTACCATTTTCTACAAAGTGAGAGGACTTATTCTACTCTTCATTAAGTTTTACTGCACGGCTACAGCAATCAGGACAGGGTGGTATGGGCGAAGGGATGGACACGCAGTCCATGGAATGGAATAGAGCACACAGAAATAGCCCCACACAAATATGCCCAGGTGATTTTTGGCAGAGGAGCAAAAGCAATTCACTGGAAAAAGAATAACTTTTTCTGTAAACAGTCTGGAGCAATCGAACATCCGTGGGCAAAGAGGAACAAACCTTGGCCCAATGAGGGTCCCTCATGCTCTATCAAAAGTTAACTCAAAGTGGATCATGGACTTAAATGTAAACCATAAAACTATTTTTAAAAACGCATAAAACTATAAAACTTTATTATTTTTTCAAAAGCCGGAGAAAATCAATCTCAGGATGTAAGGCAAGGCAAGGAATTATTAGGTTCAAATACCAAAAGCACGATTCATAAAAGTAACAACTGACAAATGGTACCTCATCAAAAAGTCAAAACCTTTTGTTCTGTGAGAGATCCTGTGGAGGATGAAAAGATGGGCTGAAGACTGGGGAAAATATTTTTCAAACCACGCGTCTGACCAAGGACTGGTATTTAGAACATATCAAAAATTCTCAAAACTCAGCAAGTAAAAAAAAAAAAAAAATCCAGTTAGAACATGAGCAAAAGGCAGGAGCAGACCTTTCTTTGCAGAGAAGACATGGGTACATATGAGCACGCGCAAAGCCATTCAGTGTTAGTGGCCATCAGGGAGAGGCAGCTAAAGACCACAGTGAGGTACTACTACACACCTATTCCAATGACAGCACCAAAAAATGATGAGAAAGCAAAGTGTTCTAGAAAACAGGCAATTTTTAAGAATCTGCTGTATGACTCAGCAATTGCACTCTTGGACATAGAAATGAAAACTCATGTACACGAGTGTTCATGGCAGTTTGATCCTTACTAAGCAAAAACTAGAAGCCACCCAGATACCCTTCACAATGAATAACTAAGGAAGCGGTGGTGCATCCGTACCATGGAATGCTACTCAGCAACAAAAAGGAGCTAAACGTTGATCACACAGCAATTTGGATAAATCTCTAGGGAATTATGCTGCACGTAAAAAGTCAGTCCCAAGGGGCTCCATACCACATGATACCATTCATGTGTCATTCTTTGACTCACACCATTCTAGAGATGGAGAACAGATACGTGGTTGCCGGCAGTCGGGGCAGAGGTGGAGGCGGGACCTGGGTTTGGCTATGAAAGCAGAGCGTGATGGGTCCCCGTGCGATGGAAATGTTCTTCATCTTGGCTGTATCAACGCCCACACCCTGGTGATACGGTTCTATAGTTTGGGAAGAATGTTATTGTTGGTGGAAACCGGGAGAGGGTACATCGGATCTCTCCTTACTTCTTATAACTGCCTATGATTCTGCAAAAATCTCAAAATGAGAAATTTCATAAAGAACACAAACATGATTTTTTTAACCTGTATGCTTCTTCTTTAAAAAGATTTATTTATTTATTTATTTATTTATTTATTTATTTATTTATTTTAGGTGGGGAGGGGCAGAGGGAGAGAGAAAGAGAGAGGAAGAGGGAAAGAATCTCAAGCAGACACACCACTAAGTCCAGACCCCCTTGCAGGACTCCGTGTGGGGCTCCATCTCACGACCCTGAGATCCTGACCTGAGCTGAAATCAAGAGTCGGAGGGTTAATTGACTGAGCCACCCAGGCACCCCTATACCCGTGCACTTCCGAATAGACCTGTATCTGTGGTAACACAGAGGCGCCATCAGAATCTCAAACACGGGACGTGGTGCGGTGGTTAAGCGTGTGGCTTCGCAGTGGACAGCCTAGGCTCAAATCTCAGCCTACCAGACCTCTCACCTACCTGAGCCTCGAGTCCCCCACCTGCAAGAGGCTGAGCAATGAGGGGCCCCCTCCCTTGAGGGCTTGCTGCAGAGGCTTGGTGGCAGGAGGCACACGGAGCGCAGTGCTCACACATGGGTGCTGCTCAGCAGGTGTGACTGCTACCTCTCAGGGCTGTGACAGGTGGAGGAACAGATCTCAGGCATCCTCTGACAGCTCTAGGGTGGCATGGTGACCCACCATCCTGTGGCGTCGGTACTAGACAGGCTGCATCGAGGTTGGCCTGGTTGGTTCTTTTTTTTTTTTAATTTTTATTTATTTATGATAGTCACACACAGAGAGAGAGAGAGGCAGAGACTCAGGCAGAGAGAGAAGCAGGCTCCATGCACCGGGAGCCCGATGTGGGATTCGATCCCGGGTCTCCAGGATCGCGCCCTGGGCCAAAGGCAGGCGCTAAACCGCTGTGCCACCCAGGGATCCCTGGTTGGTTCTTAGCCAATCTGTGGACTTGAGTGTATAGTGTCATGGATTTTTCTCAATGAAAGAAGAACGCAGCTGGTTCCTGTGGGCCCGGCTGCTCAGAGGCAGCAGCAGCCCAGGGGCAAGGCTCTCTAAGGCAATCAAGAGAAGGAACAGGACGAATGCCGCATGCCTACGACGTGCCTGATGATTTACAGCCTTGCTCAGTAAGCAGTACTATTATCCCTACTTTATACAGGAGGAAACTGAGACTCAGAGAGGCGAATGCACTTGACCAAGGTCATGCATGTCGCCGATGGTGGAGCTGAGATCTGAGCTGTGGTCTGTGTGATTTGAATCCAGAGTCATTTACACTATTAATAATAACTTTACCATTTACTAAGCCTCTGCTATGGTCAATTACTATGTCTGACTCTTTACATTAGGGTATCACCCCTCCCCTCCCATTTTAGAGAAGAGGAAACAGGTATTATGAGAGGTGAGTTGCCAAGATGGACAATGGATGTAAAAAAAAAAAAAAAATAACAAAAAAACTCCAGTCAACTGATGGTTCTTCCCTGGGCCCCTGACCCCACCCTCCGTTTGGGTTTAGCTCATCTGAGACCAGGCAAGCCTGGAAACTGAAATGCTGAGTCAGAAAACAGTTGACACCTTGAGATATGATGCCTAGGCAGGCTGTGGGCATTTGAACTTCAGCTTCAGGCAGCCAGAGCTTGCCCTGGGGGCTGGGTGGGGTCCCTGGGAGCCACCGAGAGACCCCTCACGCTGGCAGACAGTGTGGCCGTTGGAAGAGGCTTGAGGTGGCGGTGGTGGTGACAACTTCCTTTTGAGTAATAACATTTACTGAAAAGCAATTCTGCTTTTAGCACCAGAAGTTCATCACCCTCACAGGCAGGCGCCTAAGAATACCTTCATTCAACCACAGTTGAGAGATTCACACAGATTCCCTCTGCGTTACCTCCAGGACAGTTTCACATTTGGTGTTGAAGGGAAACCAAATACCACAATTATTGGAGGAGGCGGGAGGTTGTGCAGAGAGGGGGTGAGGCCAGGGGGGCCAGGTGGCATCGACCACATCCCCAAGGCCTCCGCAGGCGGCCTCCAGGCAGTGACCCAGCCCCTTGCTCTTCAGTTACTGGAAAGACATCGGCAAGCTCAGAGTGAAACCCAAGCGCTGACAATTTCTCTTCCTTTTACAAGAAAAAGAAAGTGATTGTCCTTCAAGCAAGCATGACTTTGGGGGCCAGGGACTTGCCCTGGCCACTCTGCAAATTAGAGCAGAGCCACAGCTGCCTCACCGGCTCCAGGCCCTTGCCTGCCACCCCTCCATTAATGCTGGGATCCTTTGAATGGCCCTTTTGTCCATCACTGAAAATCCAGTGTGCACATGGGAGGGGGTGTCTTAAGTGCCAGGAGCTCACCCAGGCCCCAGACAGCTACAGGATGGTCAAGGGCGAGGGAGAAGCACAAAGTGGGAGAGATGGGGTGGGTCAGGCCTAAGCAGGGGGCTGTAAAGAGTGGCTCTAAGAGGGCCTCTCCCTTCTCACCCGATCCAGCCTCCTGACTGTTGCCAGATCCAGATCCAGTCAAGGAAATGGAAAGACTCTGAGCGTCACACAGATGAGGGTTTATTTATTTATTTTTTTAAAGATTTTATTTATTTATTTAATCATGAGAGACACAGAGAGAGAGAGAGGCAGAGACACAGGCAGAGGGAGAAGCAGGCTCCACACAGAGAGCCTGATGTGGGACTCGATCCAGGGTCTCCAGGATCACACCCTGGGCAAAGGCAGATGCCTAACCGCTGAGCCACCCGGGCACCCCACAGATGAGGGCAGATGAGGGTTTAAATGCCACCTTTGCCTTTCCCTGGCTGTGTGACCTGGGGCAAGTACCTTTCCCTCTCTGAGCCTCCGTTTTCTCATCTCTAAGATGGGTATAGTAGTAGCAAGTCAGGTCATGGCCATCCTCTACTCAGGATCCTCACACGGCCCTCACCTCACTTGGTAAAAACCAGTCTTCCCTGTGGCCTACTCAGGCCCACATGATCTGCTCTCTGCTCCCCCTTACAACCTCATCTCCTTCTATTCTCTCTTGCTCCCTCCCTTCCAGCTACACCGAACTTCTCGTTGTTCCACCAAACACGCTAAATACACCCCTGCCCTCAGGCCTCTGCACTTGCTGTTCAGTCTTCTTGCAACATCCTTTCCCCAGATACCCCTCCTTTACCTCATTCAGGTCTCTTTTAAAATGTCCCCAGGAGGTCTGCTCTGAGCTCCTCTTTAAAGCTGTTCCCCGTTATTCTTTATCCTTTTACACTGCCTTGCTTTCCCCCCACTACTTAACATTGAAATCTTGGATTTTTTTTTTTAGATTTTATTTATTTATTTATTCATGAGAGACACAGAGAGAGGGGCAGAGACACAGGCAGAGGGAGAAGCAGACTCCCTGCAGGGAGCCCGATGCAGGACTCGATCCCAGGACCCCAGGATCACGCCTTGAGCCAAAGGCAGACACTCAACCACTGAGCCACCCAGGAGTCCCCATAATTTTGGAATTTTGTTACTCCTCACCCTCCAGACTCAAAGTTCCAAGGGGCAGAGTTCAGTTCTATGTTATGCTCCACTTACACTTTGGAGCCTGACACAGTAGATGCTCATCAAATGTTTGCGGACTGAACGGTACAGGGTTATGTGGGGAGGATGAAGAGAGATGCGTGTAGATGATTCAGTACCAGCACAGAGTACTTGCTCACTAAATATTACTTCCTTTTCTCCCTCTTCCTGGCACTGACCATGTGTCATGTGCTCATTGACTTCCTGCCACAGAAAGATGTCTTTTACAGATACAGAACCAAGGCCAGAGAGCCCAAGTGACCTGCCTCAGCTCACACAGCAGGGTGAGGCTTTGAAGTGTTGTCTATCGGGCTCTTGGCTTCCTGAACGATGGTTGCGGTGTTGGATCTGACCTGACTGGTTTAGGGTCCGGCTGGGGAAAATGGCTGGTGGGGCCCTTCAGACCCTTGAGAGGGCTGCGGGCAGTGGGGAGCTGGCTCTGGCTTGAGGGTCTCCAGGCGATACTGATCCTTGGGACCGGATTCATGCCCCTGCCCTGGAGTCTCACGGTTCCCATGGCGGGGGCCCAGGGTTCCCAGGATTCCCAGAGAGGGGCTTTTTCAATTTTCTGTTTCTGGAAAGTTCTGTCCCAGGAAGGGCAGACACTCAAGGAGCTGCTGGCTGTGGCTGGAGCCTCAGAGACCAGGGGACTCTGGTGTCCTCTCTCCCCGGCACCCAGCCAGTTCCTGAAGAAGAGGGACTTTCCAGAGAAGTCTGTCTCCTGGCTCCCTCTGAGCCCGCACAAGAGACTATCAGCCAAGGTCCCCATGATGAAGCCCAGCCCTGCCTTGGTTTCCCTGTTTTTACTTCTGTGAGAGGCTAAGTAGTCTGGGGATGAAGAGCCCTGACATGAGTGTGGTCTTTGCAGAGGTCTGACATATAGGAATTCGGGAGTCATGAAGTCTGGTCTAGGGTGGGCTGGGCATTTACCAGTGGGTCTTACCTAGAGCTGGAGGTTTTGCCTCTCTGCCCATCAGAGTTGCCCCGGCTGGCTGAGCACCCCTCCCACGACTGCTACAGCAAAGCAGATGCCAGTGAGACCCCAGGGAGAACAGTCTTGCTAATGCTTTCTCATACTCAAGGGTGACCATACCCATTACACCGCCTAGAGCAGACCTTGCTGACTGGCTGCCCACAGGCCAAATCCAATCCAGGGATATGTTTGCTTTGGCCTTTGAAGTATTTTTAAAAATGTGAATCAGTTGCCAACATTTGAAAGACAAGGAGGTTTCACATAAAATCCATTTCTCCAGCTTCTCTTGAAAAATGGGAAGCTCTAGCTAGATTGGGGCCACAGTCCTGCAGGGGAGAGGAAGATGAGAGTGGGTCAGGGGTGCCCCTTTCAGAGTAGGTACTCTCCTCTTCACCCCCGTCCCTGCTCAGCCCACTTTCCTCATATAGGCTGCCTAATAGGATCTTGACGCACGAATAGGAGTTCACCAGCAAAGGAGTAGAGAAGCATTCCAGGAAAGGGGAATAGCACACGTCATGGAATTCACCTGTTCAAGATTCACTTGACAAGTACGTGTTGAAGGCTTACTGTATGCACTAGAGCGTGCAGCAGGAAACCAAACCGCTGAAAATCCCTGCCCTCCTGGAGCTCTTTATCTCAGGCAGCCGTTCTCAGCTGGGCATTATTTCCTTCCCCAGGAACATTGGCAATGTTTGGAGGCATCTACGGTGTCACAGCAGGGTTGGGGAGGGCATCTCGTTGGTCGAGGCCAGGGGTGCTGCTAGGCGAATCCCGAGGAGCACAGGACGGCGCTTCACGACCAGGAATGGTCTGGCCCGGGTGTCCGAGACGGAGAAACCCTGGTTTGGGGTGGGGGGGATAATAAACTGGACACGCCAATAAATGTGCAACCTGCAGTGTCCTGATGGAGCTGATCCGAGTGTGGCAGCGGGGACGAGCAGGCGAGCAGGTGGGACAGCTGTCTGGGGGAGGCTCCACGGGAGCAGAGATCTAAGGGTGAGAAGGAGCACGTCCTGAAAAGATCGGGGAGGCCGGGCAGAGTGGCCCAGGCATTGCCGTTGCTCACTCGGTGGCACTTTCCCTCTTTCTGCCTGGCTCTGACCTCAGCACAGCTTCCCCGTGGAGCAGGGCTCAGCGGTCCTGTGCCCATTTTACAGACAACAAGCTCTGGTCAGATGTCACCAGACCACCTGACCTGATCCAGGTCACTCTTAGCCGTTATCCTCAGGGTGCCTGGGGTGGCCAAATTGCCCTCCCTCCCTCACTGGAGCCTGGACGGATGGAGAACCTCCGGGCGAGACACTAAACAGTAGTCACGGCACATAGTAGGTACGCAGAAAATACTGGTCAGATGAACACTTAAAGAAGGGGTAAATGAATGAACAAGTCCACATAAGATAATGCTCATGGCCAGCACTGTTTGAGGGTCTACTGTGTGCCAGACGGGTCGTGAACGTGTGAGGGGTTCACAGAACCGACATCCTCATGCAGAGAGGCAATGTCAACTGCTCCAGGTCTCGTGGCAGGCCTCCCAGATCTCAGGCCGCACCTGCTGCCTTAGCATCTTGTGTGCCCGGCAGTTTATCGTCCCACCGACCCTGTGAAGTAGCTCGTCGCATCGTCTCATTGTACAGTTGAGAAAACCGAGGCTCAGAGAGGCAAAGTAACTTGCCCAACGACACACAGCATGTGGGTTTGGATCTATGTTCCACACTTTTGACCACCAAGCCCTGGCCCCTGGTGATCCTGAACCCTGAAGAGAGTTAATCTACCCCAAGAGGAAGGACGGTAGGCCAGGGGTGCGGGGTTCAGCCCCTTGAGGTCTGCAGGACCAGGCAGGAGGCTCTGGGGGGGGGTAAGGTTCCCCAGGTGGGCAGGGGGGAGCAGATGGGGCTGGGGAGCCTCCTGCCTTCCGCCCCTACATGCAGGTACGGCTGCCAGGACAGCCTATTGAGAGGAGCCCTGTGGTGCAGGCCAGGCTGACAATGGCTCCTTGTGTCTGCAGGGGTGGTGGGGGCGGGGGGCATTGTTCTCCAGGACACCTTCCCGCCATGGCTGGCTGCGGGCAGTCCCTGTCCCGGGACGCTTGGCAGGGGGCTGTTCCGGGCGCCTGAGGGAGGTGTGTGCGTGCGTGTGTGTGTGTGTGTGTGTGTGTGTGATGCTGGAGTGTGTGTGTGTGTGCACACACACAGAAGCGCTGTTCCTCACACGATCTCTGAATGTGCCCACACATGTCTTGCACACAGTGGTGGTGTGTCTGAGCAGGCTTGTGGCTTTTGGTGTCTCTTGCATCTGCCACAGTCTGTCTCCCTGGGTGTATCCGGCTCTGTGTGATCCCTGTCCCCATGGACCTTTGGTGATGTGCTCCAGTGTGTTGAGGGGCCTGCCTGGGTCTGTCTCTCGAGGGTCTTGACACCAAGGGGACAGCAGAGCTTTGGCTTTGGATGAGGGCCAAGCCAGGAAAGGGTTTTCGGACGGAGGGGGCGGCCTGCACAAAAGCCAGGAGGCAGGAGCAGGCTGGGGGATGAGCTGGAGCTACCAGGGGACCAGGGTAGCTGCAGTGGAGTGAGCAAGGGGAGGACGCCTGAGGGTCACCAGGTCCTTCTGAGTAAGGTGACCTCGGAGCGCTTGCAACAGGAGTGTCGGGTCTGGTGAGGTTTCACGGAGATGCCTGTGGCTGCAAGTGGAGAATGGATTGGGGGGCAAGTGTGAAAGCTGTAGTGGGGGGGGGGGGCTAAGCAGTCCCACAGCCTTGACCTCAGGGTGCCCCCACTGCAGCAGGAATCGCTCAGCTCCCCACTTTGCAGAGGTGGAAACTGAGACCCAAGAAGGAGACAGGCCTTCCGAGGCTGGAAGCTCAGGAGCCGTCCAATGCCAGAGCCAGCTCTCATTCTCCTCACCTTGCCTGCCTGCCCCTCCCCAAGTCCCTTCCTGTCCCAGAGCTGGGGGTGGGGGGGTGGGGGGGTGGGGGGTGTCTGTGCTAAAGACGGGGGACCTGGCATCCTCCTCTTCTCAGGAACCAGGATTCTGGAGCCAGAGGGCTTCGCTCCAAATCCTGTCTCTGCCACTTAAAAGCTGAGGGACCCTGAGCAAGTCACAGAGTCTCTCTGTGTTCTACTTTCCCCATCTGCAAAACGGGGCGAGCGTTCATACTGACCTCTGAAGTGTGCCACTGGTGACCTATCCACATCTGCTTTCTCTTTCTCCAAAACTCCACCCGCTAACACACCCCATGTATCTATCGGCTGCCGCACTGGAGTGTCCCTTCCATGAAAGCGAGAAGTTTGGGTGTTTTGCTCACTACTGATGCTTAGACTAGTGTCCTGCACGTGGTGGCTGCTCAGTGAATTTTTAGTGAATGAATGAAACCTGGTGATACATGTAAAATATTAGAACAGGGCCTGACATGTAGTAAGTGGGATCTGAGTAGAATCATTTTTCCCTGGGGAATGGTCCAGGAGTGGGGAAGCATGGAAGCCCCGTCGGCCCGCTTTGGAAATTGGGGTCCCCATTCCATGTTCTGCACTCTGTTCGTCCTTTCTGGATCTGCTTAACACCCCCACCCCGCTGGCCCCAGGCCGGATGTCTCCTGTTTTTAGTCTCCATGGTTTGAAGACAAGTTGGCTCTGGCAGGTGCTATGAGCTGACTGTTTCATGCTCCTGTGAGGGATCTATGACTCAGTTTCCCCAACTGGCCATGGCTTATCCAGAGGCTTTTAATGGTCTGTGCTCTCAGGGCATTCCTCAGTATTGGGGGCCTGACCGCCTCCATTGCCCAGGACTCCACCCCTCTGTCAACAACAGCAAACAGAACTTTCTGGGCAGGGGGCAAAGCCGACTGACAACCCTAGCTGAAAGGTGCTGCCGATGGCACAAGGAGCCACTCAGGTGGATATTTGTCAGGTCCGGCATGTCGTGATCTTCCCATCTCTCTAAGAAAGAATGAAAGTAGAGGCTTGAGGGGGTGGTGTGGTGGTCCCCAAGTTCCTGCATCCAGCTTCCTGCCACCTGGTCATTGGCTCAGGGCTCCCCTCTGCCTTCTCTGTCCCTGACTTCGGGGGGAGAGCCAGGAGCTAGAGAAGGGGATCGGGGCCCAGGCAAGAACAAACTTCCTCTGTCCTCTCGCTTCCTTCCTCCTTGGCCCCTGACGCCCTGCCCTGGCTGGGGACGTGTGGCAGGTGCCAGGGCTGCTCTGCAAATGCAGGAGGTAGGGGGGTTTGGGGTACTGTGCTCCCTTCCTTGGGGACCAGTGGGACTCCGGGGTCTCGTTGGGCATAACTGGTGTCTGCCCACAGACCCCCTAACTCTGTCCTCATGCAGGTGCCGGGGTTCAGGCCTCTCTGTCCCAGTCCTCCAGCCTCCCCACAGTTACTGAGCACCTACTGTGTGCCCTGCCCTGGGGGACAATGAGAAGGCCTCTGAGAAGGGAATGGGGTGGCCCGTGTGCAGAGGGTGAGGAGGCCAGTGCAGCCCCAGCTCAGTGAGCAGGGACGGAGAAGGGTTAGGTCACAGGGGTCAAGGGTCCAGATCCCATCAGGCCTCCAGGCCAGGGGATCTTGGGTTTCCTTTTCAATGTGATGAAGACCCACTGGAGGGCTCTGAGCAGGACAGTGCAGGAACTGCCTTTTCAATTCATGTCACAAAAGAAGCATTGTCCTTTCAGAGGATGCCTCTGGCAGCTCTGGGGAAAATACACTGGTGTGAGGGGGTGGGGTGCAGTGAGGTGGGGATGGGGACCAGGGGGGAGCCACCCGGCCCAGGGTGGTGGCACGGAAACGGTGAGAAAGGGCATCCAGGAAGTAGTTTGAAGGTTGGAGTCACAGGGTTGCCTGTTGGGTGCACCAAGGGGGTCCCGGGGGAACGGAGGGGTCCAGGACTACTCCGGGTTCCTGCTCTCATAGCCCGGAGGCTGCTGGGACCACTTTCTGTAGTGGGGGGTGCAGGGGAAGACACAGACCCAGGGAGCAGATGCTGTGCTCAGTGCCCGATGTGCCCAGTTGAGGGGTTTTAGAGGCGGAAAAGCAAAACCACTGCCTCTACCTCCCCACTGCCCCCGTCCTGGTCCAGATGCCCAGCGCCTGCCTCAGAAACACCGCAGCCCCAGCCTGCCCCTGTTCCAGCCCTTCTCTTGCATGTCCCTGGAGTTCGTCTTCAGAAGGCACATCTTCCGTGCCCATCTCTGCTCTGCTCTAGAACCCTCGATGGCTCCCTGCTGCCCCCGGGTGAGTCCAAACACCTGGGCTGGGTCAGCCTGGCTCCAAACCATCTACCCTGAGCCCTGCAGCCTCCCCCACTCGTGGCCAATGAAGCAGACCACCCCGGGTTCCTCTAACACGCCCTGTCCCCCTGACCCCCCCACCCCCTGAGCCTTGCTCCAGCCATTCCTGCCAGCCGGTGCCCTTTCTCACCCCACCTCAGGGATGAGTTTGAAGGCCGTGCCTCCGATGTCTATAGCCTTTTGTTTGTTTCTTTCTCCCAGGACATATCACACAGCGCTTTGAATTACACTTATTTATATCTTGCCCTCCTCCCAGAGGGCAGAAAGGTGCCAGATTCATTTCTGGGCTTGACGCCAGGCTTAGAGCAGATCCTTGTTAGATTCCGCGAGCGAACTGTTGGATGTTGCGTTTGCAGGGCTCTGGGCCCAGCCAGCACCCGTTTCCCCTCTGCTAGACAATATTCTCTGATTTCCCCTGGGATATTATCACCACCCTCTTTGTCTGTGTGCATCAGGTGAGCTGACCCCATTCCCAGGGGTAAGGCTGGCCAATCAGAACTTTCCAGGCCCATGGCTGCAGTGATTGGTTCAGAGATGGACACGTGATCCGATCCAAGCCCTCAGAACTCAGTTCTCTGGAATAGAAAGATGTTGTCGCCTCGAGGTGGCTGAGCTAGGGTGATATCAGCCTGGAGTAGCAAGTGGCCACTGTCCCACGGTGACAGCAAAGAGTGTCTGAAAATACAGCCAATGTAAGGCAAAGCAGAGCTGAGAGGTGGAGACAGCCGAAAGCACCAAAAGCATTATTGTTGCTCCTGGATCCAGCTGTATCTGAAGCAGACATAACCCTGAACTCCTTAGTTATATAAGCCAAGATATTTTTCTCTCTCGTTCTCTCTTTTAAAACCCTCTTTGGGGTTGGGCTTCCATTGCTTAATTGCAAGAATTGCTGACAAATGCATGAGCTTTTTCCTGAATACATCTCTTGGCACCTCACTGCCTAGCCCTTCATGCATGGCCCTGTGAGAAACTCCCTCCCGAGGAACTGCTCTGAATATCTACCCATGGAGCTGATGTGCTCATCTTTCCTCACTCCTGGGTGATATGAGTAATGTTCACTGGCTCTCTCTGCCTTGAGCAACTTTTGAAACAAGGCGGGGAGGGGCAAATCAAGTAACCTGAAGAAGTCAAATGGGCCCGAGCTCGTGAGGGCTAAGGCTGGGACTTCAGCCCCATGGCTGCTCAGCACACAGAGGATGCTTCTTGAACATTCTTTGCTTGATAATGTAAGGTAGGGTTTTTCAACCTGGACGTAAAGGGCGTTCTGGAGCAGAACTTGCGTGTGAAGTACCCCAACCCGAAGTCCTTCCTCCAGAATTGGTTAGGAGAGGGTTTCTCAACCCCCTTACTATCAGCATTTGGGGACGGATCACTCTTTGCTGTGGGGCCGTCCTGTCCAATGCAGGACAGTTGAGCAGAACCCTGATTTCTTCACCTGCTAGATGCAAGTAGCACCCCCCACCCTGGAGTTGTGACAAGCCCAGATGTCTGCAGACATTGCCATTCATCCCCTGTGGGGTAAAATCACCCCTAGTTGAGATGGTCTGGTTTAAGGAAAGCACTTTGCACCCAACCTGGCACGCGGCAAGTGCTCAGTGTATACCAGCTATCATGAGATGGTGATGACGGGCTGAGGATGAACAGTGACAACCAGATCTGGCCAACTTAGCTGGAGGGGAGTTTACTGGAGGACCAGAGAGCTTGCAGAACTTAGGAGGGAGAGAGAGAATCAGGTCAAAAAATGCACAGAAACCAAGGCAGCTTACAGGGTCCAGATAACACGAGGTAGACGTGCTGATGCTGGAATGAGCTACTCCTTGTTTCAGCCATTCCTCCCACCTCCTCCTTCCTAATGGATCCATTTTGCTCAGCACCCCCCCCCCCCCCCCGCATCCCATAGACTCAGGGAAGGTGGCTACGTCCAAGCTCTGGGCGGTGGGGGGGGGGAGTGGGAGGCAGGTCCCCGTTGTTTTAAGCCACTCATAGTGGCCCCTTTGTGCTTGCCAGTGATTGCCATGGGCCACACATGGAATGAAATTCTGGCCAGTGACACCTGCTGGGATGTCTGCTAGGGGCATCTGGGAAAGGTTTCCTTGCTCTTCAAAAGGGACAGGGGCTTATTTCAGAGTTTTCTTTGCCCATAATGACTGAGAGTTTTCTTCCTTTTTAAGGAAGAATGCTCCACTGTAGGTAAAGACCACATTTGCTTTATCCATTCACCTGCCGATGGATACGTAGGTCGTTTCTACATCCTGGCTGCTGTGAACACAGGAGTGCAGATATCTCTTCAAGATCCTGATTTCTGTTGGATGAAGATTGCTGGATCATCATGCTACATGAAATAAGCCAGTCACAGAAGGACAGTTACTGCCCAATTCCACTTATATGAAGTATCTAAAATAGGGAAACTCACAGAAGCGGAGAGTAGAGTGGGGGTTCACAGGGGCTGGGGGTAGGGGGAAACGGGAGTTGCTAGTCAACAGGTATAAAGTTTTGGTTATGCGAGATGAATTAAGTTCTAGAGATCATGTCTGTAGTCAACAATATTGTATCGTATGCTTAAAAATCTATGAAAAAGATCTCCTGTTAACTGCTCTCACTACGATAGAAAGAGCATTCATGAAACAACATTATGTGGAGCTTCCGATGATATCAACCTTGAAAAAAATTTTTAGAGGGTGCCTGGGTGGCTCAGTCGGTTAAGCATCCAACTCAATTTCAGCTCAGGTCATGATCTTGGGGCCGTGAGATGGAGCTCCACATGAGGCTGGCACTCAGCACAGTCTGTCCCTCTCTCCCTGCTTGCGCACACTCTGTCTCTGTTGCTCAAAAAAATTTTTTTTATGTATGAAAGTTCTTAGATAAAGGGGGAAAAAAAGAAACAGGCTCTTCTCTGTCTAGTGTTGGAGGTGGGGGAGAGGTCATGATGTTTGGGGCAATGGCAGCCATCTTGAGTGAATGAAGGAGGGCAAGGCCTAAGTCCCAGGATCTGGGTTTCTGCTGATGTCAGTAAGCTGTTGAATTACTCCGTCCCTGATTCCCTATCACTTCCAAGGGTGTACGAGATAATAAGTTCCCTTATTCTTAAAGCCTCTTCGGGTTGGGTTTTTATTACAGCCGAGAGCACGGCACCGATGTGCCAAATCCTGTAGATGAAGCTGTTGCTTCCAAATGGCCCTTGACGTTTCCCACCTGCCTCCTGAGTGATGCAGAGGGACTCGCTTTCACTGGCGGGGAGGTGGGGCACGCAGGTCCTCATCTGGCTGTTAGGCATAGTCTGTGGCCTGGCAATGCACTCAGGGCTCCCAGGAGGACTCCCAGGGGACCACCTGCCAGCTCCTCCATAATGCTCAAACTTTGCCTCTCTGGGCCTCCATTTCCCCATCTGTGGACTGTGCAGTCACCTATTTCACAGGGTGTTATGAAGACTAAATGAATTCTCTCCTTTACAGTAACAGGTGCATTGGCAAGTGCTCAACAAACGTGAGCTGTTACTATTATGGCTGTTGTTATTCCTTGGGGAGAGGGACAGAGGAACTCTGCTGACCTGGTGTGGGTGGCAGGAACAAGACTGGCAGCCTCAAGAGGGGAGACTAAGGTGGAAAGAAAGGATTCAACCAAGGCAGGTAATGAAGCTGCGAGGAGAAGCAGGAGCCGCCTCCACTCCTGGGGTGGGGGAGACTCCAGGGTCCCCCTCTTGAGAAAAAAATGCCTTCTTCCTTGAAGGTGAGAGGAGAGCTATTTCAGGAAGGCGGGAGGCTGAGGAACACCCTGCGTGAAGACATGATCGGCAGAGGCAGCATTCAGTACCCCCACGGCGTCACCACAGCTTGGGGACCTTCCTCTCGAGACCTGGGGGGTCTTCCCACATGCTGTAGAGCCTCCAGTGTTCAGGCTTGGGCTTCCTCCCTCACCCATCCAGGGTCCCCAGCACCTCCACACAGTGCCCTGAATATCTTCTGGCCCCAGGTCCCAAACTTGACTCCCCCAGAGTGCCAGTGGGCCCTGTTGTCCCCGATGGATTGAGCAACTCAGGTGAGTGTGCATTTTTCAGCTCATGCTAACCACCATTCATTCATTTCCTCTCATGTTCATGGAACTCTTGGTTCTTGGTCATTTCACCATGACCCTTCTTGTGAAGCCTCCATGATGCAGCCTGGAACCTGAGTCACCCTGAGATCGCACCTCCCTTGACCTTGGTCCTGCAAGCCCCTGACCTGGTTCACAGATGAAAACAGAAATACTGACAATAGTGTTGGTGACGGTGGTGGTGATGGTGGTGATGGTGGTGGTGGTGGTGGTGGTGATGGTGGTGGTGGTGGTGATGGTGATGGTGGTGGTGGTAGTGGCAATGGTGATGGTGATGGTGGTGGTGATGGTGGTGGTGGTGGTGGTGGCGATGGTGGTGGTGATGGTGGTGGTGATGGTGGTGGTGATGGTGGTGGTGGTGGTGATGGTGGTGGTGATGGTGGTGGTGGTGGTGATGGTGGTGGTGGTGGTGGTGATGGTGATGGTGGTGGTGGTAGTGGCAATGGTGATGGTGATGGTGGTGGTGATGGTGGTGGTGGTGGTGGTGGCGATGGTGGTGGTGGTGGTGGTGGTGATGGTGGTGGTGATGGTGGTGGTGGTGGTGATGGTGGTGGTGGTGGTGGTGGTGGCGATGGTCGGGCTACCAAATCTAATAGCATCATGAGCACTTACGTGTACTAGCCCCGAGATAGGTATGCTGCTTCTCCCCATTTTCTGGATGAGGAAAATGAGACCCAGAGAGGCTAGCTAGCTAATAAGCCAAGGAGTCATGACTCGAACCCAAGCTGTCTGCTAGAGAAATTCAATCGTGTTTTGTTAGACATTTAACAAGACACTTTGGTAGGAAAATAGGAAGCAAAAATGGGGACTTCCTTTTTAAAAGGTATCATCAGTTCACTCCATATCAAACAAATATTTCCATAGTAGATACTGTGTGTCAGCCGGTGCTCCTTACAGGGCCCATGGAGGTCGATGTGTAGGTGAGGGCCCTGCCGCCCAGAGCTCACGATCCCATGAGTCCTGTTGGTCAGTCCAGGACCTGAGCATGTGAAACCAAGACTACTTGTACCTGTAAGATCAGAACTGGTGAGACACTGAACTGAGAACACTGTGGCCTTTCTTTTTAATGTAATTCTTTCAAGAAACAGACCACAAAAAAAAAAAAAAAAAGAAACAGACCACAGACCTTCCCCCAAGACCTCCATGCGAAGGTAGGGTGTCAGGTGTGAGAAGGAGGGCTGGAGCTGTGGGGTCAGACCTCTGGCCCCGGATCCCAGCTTGGTCCCCACCAGCCTGTGATTCAGTGCAGGCATGTCCCTTCTTCCCTTTCATTTGGGAATAGGGACAATGAATCCTTCGAGGGTCATCATAAGGATACAGCCCGTCCAGGTGGAGTCCCGTGACCCACCCTCACAGTTAACCTCCTGGGTGGCTTAGGGGAAGATGAGAGGGCCTGAAAGGCCATGGGGTGACAGTTCATCATCTCTGCAAAGCTCAGCTGGGCTCAAACAAGTGTTACAGACCTCAGTGACAGAGAGACCCATGGCCTTCTCAAAAAGGCGGGCAGCTGGATGAGGCCTATGGTGCCCTAGGGGTGGCAGTGACTCAGTTCCCTCTGTGAACAGGCCCCACACGCACCAGGAGCCACTGTCCTCAAGGGAAGCCAGAAATCCAGATCTTTACATCAACTCTCCCAATTTTTTTGAAAGAAAGATTTATTTATTTTAGAGACAGTGTATGTGTGCAAGTGGGGGAGGGGCAGAAAGAGAGAAGCGGACTCCCCGCTGACCACAGAGCCCGACGTGGGGCTCCATCTCAAGACCCTGAGATCACCACCTGAGCAGAAACCAAGAGTCGGATGCTTACCCGACTGAGCCACCCGGGTGCCCTCTGCCCTCCCAGGTGTTAAATGTTTCTGGCTAATTGAGATAAAGCACTGGCCGATCACCCCACGCCTCCTAGAGTGGCTACAATCAAAAAGACCGACAGTAGCAAATCCTTATGAGCCTGTGGACCGGCTGGAAGGCTCACGGCCCACAGGTGGATTGTACAACAGTGTGGCCACATTAGAAAAGCACTCTGGAAGTTTCCTGAAAGGTTAAACTCAGTTACCACATGATGCAGCGATTCCATTGGTGGGTGTGTACCCAGAACCTGTGTCCACACAGAAATTTGCACGTGGATGTTCTTGGCAGCGCAGTTCACAACGGCCAGACCACCCAAATGTCCATCGAGGATGGAGGCTAAAGTGTGTGGCGCCATCCAACTATTTAGCAATGACACGGAGTCAAGTACTGATTCAGACTACAGTGTAAATGATGATCCTTGAGAACCGCCTGTTAAGTGAAAGCGGGCAGGCCAGAAGGGCGTATAGTGTCCGCTGCCATTTGCTTGAAACACTCAGAATAGGCAAATGTGTAGAAACAGGAAGCAGATCAGTAGTCACCGCGGGGAAGGAGTGAGGGGAAATGGGAAGTGACTGTAAATGGACCCGGGGTGCTTGGGGGAGGGATTGTGGTAGTTGTTGCACCACCCGGTGAAGACACTAAAAACCATTGACTTGTACACTTTCAATGGGCAAATCGTGTGCGATGTGAATTCTATCTCAATAAAGCTGGTAAAATAAGAGAGTGTTGGGGGCGCCCGGCTGGCTCCGAAGGTGGCGCGTGCAACTCTTGATCTCGGGGTCATGAGTTTGAGCCCCGTGTTGGGTGTAGAGATTACTTTAAAAATTAAAAAGAAAAGCTTAAAAAAAAAGTGTTGGCCTCACAGAGCGACTCCGCTGGTCAGAGCCAACCGCGGGCGGCAGTTTTTAGGCCACCAGTTGAGGGTGTCATCCTCCGTTACCCGGACATTCAGCTATCGGGAACACCTGATTCCTGAAGAGCATGAGGCCTCCTTCATGAGGCCCAGCCTTCAGGGGGGTGCTGAAGAGAGAAGACGGCGGTGGGGAGAGGCCCGGGGGTCTGGGGGGCCTGCGTGCGTGGCCAGGAGGTGATTTGGCGAGGCAAAGGCCGACCTGAATCCTGGCTGGGTTTGTGACTGGCTAATATTCCTCCACCCGTGGACCAGTGGCTGAGGACCTCCTGTGCGCCAGGCACCGGGACTTCTGTCAAGGGGTGGGGGGAGACGAGGTCTCCGCACTCGTGGAGGTGAGCTCCCCGTGGAGGGACCAGCAGTGGGCCAGTGAGCAATACACCCCGCACAGAATGCTGCATGGGGATGACCTTGAGCGCATCGACGCGGGACGAGAAGCTGGAGCGAGTGGGCCATCAGGGAAGGCTTCTTGGGGGTGGTGACATTTCAACCGACCCTTGAGTGAAGTCATATCTGAGGCAGAGGAACTGCAGGTGCAAAGGTCCTGAGGCCGGGCAGCCTTGCTAAGATTGCTAAGGTCAGGGAGATCCCGGGGGCCAGACCAGGCAGGGCCTTGCATGCTGTTGTGAGGACTTGGGCTTTACTCGGACTGGGGTGGGAGCTGTGTAGGGCTCTGAGCACGGGAGGCCCTGATCCGATCTAGGTTCTAATAAGATCCCTCTGGCCCAAGACAGAGAATGGACTATGGGGCCAGGGAAGGGGCAGAGGCAGGGAAGCCAGGGAGGCACCTGCAGGAGTCCAGAGGGGAGGTAACGGTGGCCGGGCCAGGGTGGTAGCAATAGGGGCGCAGACATATGGTCGCTGTTTTCCCTGATTATACAAACTACCCGCTGCCCAGTATGGGGGGAACCAAGGAGAGTCTACACACATGTGACACACACACGCACTCTCACACTCCACACACACCGATGCTACACACACAGACACGCGTACACCACATCCACCCAGTTTTACGTATGTACAATACACATGTATGGAGTCCACACACATATCACACACATCTACACACCTACGGGGTCCGCGCCTATACAGTACCTGCGTGTGTGTATTCTGCAATCGTGTAGAGCCAACACTTGTATCACACTCCCAGCTGAGCTCTAGAGCCGGGGTCAGCGGACCCTGCATCCTGGAAGGCGCACGGCCCTGGGGCTGGAGAGTGCAGACACCGCTGCGCAGGCGCCGTGTGACTCAGGCCTGGCTTCTCTGATCCTCATCATCCTCATCTTTCAAATGGGGGTGACAATGCCTGCCTGGGAGGGTTTTCGGGAGGACCGGGTGAGATCACCATGTATGCAAAGCAGCCGGCCTGGCAGGGGAGCCGGGACTCTTTATGAATAGTCACCACGCTAATAATGAGGTCTGTTTTGGGGCCAAGCAAACCCCACAGAGCACCTTCCTGGAACAAGGGTGTGCTTACACACCCGCACACCCACTCTCCAGCTTGGGGCGCATGGGAAAGGGGGCAGACCTGCAGCCTCTGTACAGGCACGATGGACCAAGAACTAGAGTGGGAACTTGTGAGTCAGCTACGGGCATAAAACAGTTAATGGGCGTGTGCCCCCCTGACTTCGGTAATGATGGAGAGACAGAAGCTTAGATAATGTCCGGAAGGCAGGTGGATTAGTCAGGGCTCTCTCGGTTCTAAGGGACAGAAGCCTAACTCAAACCGGTTTAAGCAAAAGAGAATTTATTGGGTCATGTAAAAAAAAAAAAAAATCCAGGGGTGTCTTGCTTCAGGCATAGCTGGATCCAGGTGTTAGAATGATCTCATCAGTTTTCTCGGTCTCTCTGGAAGATGGAGTTAATTAATATATGTGAAGTTCTAAACAGCACCTAACACTCTATAATATTAACTATTATTTTATTACTACTATTACTATTATTGCTACTACTAGAAAAAGTAAGTGCTCTTTCATTCCTATGAAAATCCCAGGACTGGATCTCATGGGCTTGGGTTGGGTGTATGGCCATTTCTGAACCCAGCCCTGTGGCCCACGGCCAGGGGATGTGACCATCAGGTTCTGTGACAGGGTTCATGTGACCATCTTTGAGCCCAGAAGTGGAATCGGCCTCACTCAAACCCCATGGAAATGGGGGCCGGCCAGGCAGCATTGGTCTTCCATCACCGGGGAGGCCCAAGGCCCAGCTTCCAGCTAGCATTACCTTCATTGTACGACGGCGGCCTTTCGAGTTGGACAATCATGGGCTTGATACCCAGTTCCATTGCTTAACTAGCTTCACCTCCCCGTGTCTCAGTTTCCCTGGCTGTGAAATGACACAATTATCATACCTCCTTGATTCAATAAATATTTTATGGGACACCATATCTGACATTTACGGGATACCACCAGCCTCAACACTTTTTTTTTTTTTTGAATATATATTAACTCATTTGACCCTTGCAACAATAGCCTTGGGAGTTAAGGACAACCGTCCGATGTTTACAGATGAGAAAACTGAGGCCCGGAGAAGAACAGTCACTGGTCTAAGGTCACCCAGCCAGGGAGTGGCACAGCTGAGATCTGACCCAGTCAGCCCAGCTTTAGAGTCCCCGAACTGTGGATCATGGGACAAGGCTCAGTGGCTATCACGTGGAGCTTTCTACATGGAGGCTGTCCCTGACGAGGTGTGTCCTTTTCACGCCTCAGTTTTTCTCATCCATCAAATGGCCCCACAGTTGTGGAAAAGAGATCGAAACAAGAGACAAAGTGACAAGGGGCCCTTTGTTTATCTAACCAATACTCAGTGCACATCTGGTATGTGCCGGGCTCTGAACGAGGTATTGCGGATACAGCAGTGAATGCAACAAGCTCCGTGTCCTCCTGGAGCTGACGTGCCAGCTCTGGGACAGGCACCAGATGAGTCACAGAGGTGAACAGGATGATCGTGGGCTGTGAGTGCTCAGGAGGAAACAGAACAGGGTGACAGGACAGTGCTTGCGGCGGTTGAGAGGCCTCCAGGAAGAGGTACCTGAACTGTGTCCTGGAGGAGGAGAAGGGGTCTCCTGGGGAGGGTCCGGGTGTGGGAAGCACCTTTCAGGGAGGGAGAAAGGCAAGTGCAAAGGCCCTGAGGTGGGAACCAGGGAGACAGAACTGCAGCAAAGCCTGCCCTTGCCGCCGGCCGGGAAGCCAAGGCGCAGAAGGCACACAGGTGCCGCCGTCACCCCAGCCAGAATCTTCCAGGCTGCCAGAGGGGCAGCCTCCCCTTCCTGAGCCATCCCAGCTGTTGCGAGGGCTGATGATGCCCTGGTTCCCTTGTTTAATGACAAACGTTTTTCACCCTCACTTAATTATGCAACAGACGCCCATGAATCTGCCACCACCTGGCTCCACTTCCTGGGTGCGATGACAGGTCCGGGTGCCTGTCTATGAGGGCTGGGAGGGCGCCGCGCTTGGGGTGGCCCCGTGCCGGGGCTGCACCTGGCTGAGCCTCCACATCCTCGCCTGCAGTGAGGAGGAGAATCAAGGCTCAGTGTGAGCACCGATGCGACAGCGGCGGCAAGCGCCTGGCACCCTGTCGCCCTCCGCTCCCCAAGGGGCCGCGATGCCGTCCCTGCAGGGGGTTAGATGGAGTTCCCGCTTGGCGGATGGGGAAACTGAGGCTCTGAGAAGCTGGGGAACTTGCCCACGGTTGCACAGCATCTGCGTGAGGGGCGGGGGGCTCGGTGCGGGGCTCCTGGAGCTCCAGAGCCCTCCCCTGTCCACACCAGTGCTGTGGAAACCACAATTTTTCACAAGCCGTCGATGGTGACGACAACATCCCCGTGGCTCGTCCTCCTGGGAGCTCTGCACTGGGCTCTGCTGGAGGGCCCGTGTCATTCTGATGTCTCTGGCAATTTGAAGCTCAAACCAGCCCTTCCAGCTGCGGAGGAGAGCGTTAAACTGAATGATTTTCTGAGCCCAGATAATAAGATTGTGATAATAACGCTCACGGACGGTTATTGGACACTATAGCTGTGTGCCAGGGACTTTCCACACATGGTCTTATTTTGGAATTCACACCAACCTTCTGAGGGAGGATCTGTTCTGCCCTCTTGACACCGGAGGGGCCTGAGGCTTTGAGCCATGAAGCACCCGCCCAAGCCACATGGCTGGGTGATGGCAGAGGTGGGATTCGAACCTGGGACCGTCGGACAGCAGACACCCATGCTTCTGAGGGCTGGCTTTGGAACAGGAGACTTTTCCTCTTCTGACGTCCTCTTCTGACTTTTATTTAAAAAGCCAGTGCGATGGGGCTGGATTCCTTTCTTAAAGGCAGCGCATCCCAGCACTGATGCATTGAGAAGACCCCAACGGCAAATGCCCTGGGCAGGCTTCTGGCAGGTGCTTGGGTTGTGGACACCATAGAAAGGGTGCAACAGGCTGGGGAGGGGTGGGAGGAGTGGCCCTCATGAAAAAGATACCCATGGGATCCATATCCAGTTAACAAGCTCGAAACGTCTTCTTCTTCTTTTTTTTTTTTTTTTTTTTAGATTTTAGTTATTTATTCATGAGAGACCCAGAGAGAGAGGCAGAGACACAGGCAGAGGCAGAGGGATAAGGCATAGGGAGAAGGCTCCCTGCAGGGAGCCTGATGTGGGACTCGATCCCAGGACCCTAGGATCATGCCCTGGGCGGAAGGTAGACAACTGCTGAGCCACCAGACGTCCCAAGCTAGAAGCTTCTGAGCAGTTCCCACTGCTCTGCCTCCCACCTGCCATCACACCTGACGCCACACCTCCTGAATAACTCGTTCTACCTCCCTGCCTCCGTTGGGCACAGCCCCCATCACTGCTCGCCTGGACCACTGCTCTGGTTCCCCTGGTCTCTCTGCTTCTGCCCACACCCCTACCATCCATTCTCCACACAGTCAGAGGGATCCTGTTAGAACCCAAGGCAGAGTGCGTCCCTCCTCTGGTGAAAAAGCCTCCAAGCGTTCTTCCCCTTGGCTCTCAGAATAACCCCCAAGTCCTTGTCACAGCCCCCAAGGCCCCACACAGCATTTCCCACTAACCTCTCCACTTCAGACACCCTGGCCTCCCCTCTGTTTCCAGAACCCACTCAGCTGGTCCCCACCTCAGGGCCTTTGCACTTGCTGTGCACGTTGCCTACCTTCCTCGCTACCTCATTCTTGGCTTAAACGTCACCATCTCAGGGAGGCCCTCCTGGACTTTCCAGCACTAAGGAAAACCTGTTTTCCCACATTCCACCTTGGCACCCCTAACATCCAGTCCATGCTATGGCCAGAGGGAGTTTTCTGAACCCTGAATCTCACCCCCACTCTGCTTAAATCCCCTCTACCTAGAATCCCAGCACCCCACCCCCACCCCACAAGCCTTTAGCCCCCTAACACCAAGCCCAGGACGAGGCCAATGCTGCCCGAACCTTCCTCCCTCTCCTGAGTGCTCCCTGCACCCTCGCTCCAACCAGATTCCGCTAGTTCCCCGAGTGCCGGCAGGTAGGCCAGGGTCGCTCAGCCTTGGGTGGGATTATTCTCTGTGACGGGGGGCTGCCCTGTGCTCTGTCGGGTGTCCTCCACCCCCTTCTCCAGCCGTGATAACCAATAACATCTCCATACTTTGCCAAACTCCCCAGGGTGAGCAAAATCAGCAGGGCTGGGAACCACTGGGCTTGGCTTTTGTCCACATTGTTCTCTCTTTCGGGAATATTCCCACCGATCGTCCGCCCTCATCCTGTTCATTCCACTCTGTCACTCAGGTCCCTTTAGACGCCACCCCCAGGGAGCCTTCCCAGCCCCAGGCAGTCTCAGGGGTCCTGGAGGTGCTCCCCCATCTGCCCTCAGAGGCCTGCTGATACCATCTGGAAGTTGTCAAGTCTCTACTTGTCCTCCGGGGGCTGTCAGCTCCACAAGGACAGGCACGGTCACTGTGTCCGTCACTGCGTCCCCGGCCCCAAGGGCCTGGCGTAGGGGCTCAGTCCACGTTTCACGCTCCCTGGCCCCCTCTCTGCTCCTCTGTCCCCTTTCATCTTGGCAGCCGCTAGTCCGGGCGCACACGATGTGCAGGTGCCAGGGACACTGAAAAGAATCGGACACGGTTGCTGCTCCCGGCTGCTGGGAGACACAGGTACATCGAGGCACATATGACATTTTCAGGTCAGAGCCACAGTGGGGAAACCCAAGGAGGCATCGAAGCTAAAATATGGGAAAGGTGGGGCCTTTGCATGGGCTTCCTGGGGGAGGGAACATCTAGAAGGAAGCGTCTGGACAACGAAAGGTGAAGTGTCAGTGATGTCCGCATGGTTTGTGAAGGTACTGTCGCTGTCCCTTCACAGTGCCTCGTTCCATGTCATGTGACTTTCACGTCGATTTGAAAAGGAATAAAAGGAGTGCAAACAGGGCTCGGGTTTGAGGAAACAGAATGTGCAAGAGTCTGGAGGCTGGAAGGCACAAAGGGCGTGGAGAACTGCCAGGCATTTGGTGTGGCTGCGGCCACAGGCCAGAGGGGGATGCTGGGGGCGCTGGGCGGTGGCTCGGAGACGAGGCCGGGCAGGGGCCTGTGGCCGCCGTGAAGAGCTCACATCTGTCCCTGAGTGAGGTGAGAGCCATGGAAGGTGGGAGGGGGAGGAAGGACTGGATCGGACTTGGGTGCGATCAGGATCCTTCTGGCTGCATGAGGAGAAGGGACTGTGAGGGCAGAAGGGCCAGGACAGGAGGCGGCTGCCACGGTCCAGGTGGGGCACGTAAAACTGACGTGTTTGGATATGGGCGGCGAGAGGAGGGGCATCGAGGGAAGGACCACGTCAGAACCCCACCTGGGGCCTGGCCCCTGCGTCCTCCTGGGGCCCAGTGCTGCCCCCTGGAGTGCCCTCACCCTGGCAGAGGCTTCGCCGGGCCTTGGGGACCAACAGCCTCTCTCAGCAGCATAGCTTGGTGGCCAGGGGCGTGGGGGCACGAGACAGGCCTGAGAGCACATCCGAGCTCTGTCCCTTCCTGCTGTGCAGCTGGCGCAAGTGACATAACCTCTCTGAGGCCCAAACAGAGCCTGGGCCGGCCAAGAAGTCATGCGTCACACTAGCAGGGTTTGCATGCACCAGGTGTTATGAGGATCAGTTCACAAAGTGAAGCCATATGGATTTTGTGGGGTTGTTTTTTGTTTTGTTTTGTTTTGTTTTGTTTTGTGAATTGAACTTAATTTCCATTTTGTGCCATCACTCTGTCAGGCTGGTAGGAACTTCCCCCCGGGGGTCAATTCTTTCCTTTTCCTGTCACCCCTTCCCTACTTCTCCTGGGTTCCCATCCTTTTGTGAGGCGCAGGTGTTGGGCCAGGAGGACAGTGGGGACACAGGTCTGGGGTGGGCTAGTCCCCACCCGTGAGGCCCCACGAGGCGATGTGGCTATCCCTTCCCGATAGCCTGTGTCCTGGGCCCTTTGGCTGTTTCCTGGCCGTTCCTAGGGGCTGGCCTGAGGCTGCCTTTCCAGAATCACAGAGAAGCCATTCCTACTGAGGTTTTGGCCTCCTTGAGCTCAATCCCAGGCCTTGGCTGCACCTGACCCTCTCCTCTCTGCCCCGGCTCTGGAATCTGCCTCTGGCTCTGGATGAAGGAGCCTTAACTCTCTGCAAGATGCTCCCCCGACCCCTGCAAATATAAGCTCTTCCTCCTCCACTTGGCTTTTGAAACTCCAAAGCCATGAAGCCTCCACCCTGGGATTCCCGCACTTAATGTCTCCCCCTTCCCAGGAGGCCCAGAGCCCAAACTGCCTTATGTGGGGGAGGGGCCCAGGCTAGGTGGGGAGGGAGGGGGCTGCGAGGAGGGAGGAGGTACATTTTGATCTCAGGATTGCTTTACATTGTAGACAATTAGTGAAGACCCCCAAGGAGCTTTTGTTAGAGTGGGATGTATCAATCGACATCCGTATTAGAAATTAAAACTAAGAAATTAATAAAATATTTTAGTCACTTAAAAAAAGTAATAAATCCAGTCTGCGTTTAGGTAACTAACATGTTTTTATGATAAATAACCACATATTTCAAAATTTAAAGAAACGTAGTGAGAAAAGTGGCATCAGTTGGCCCCATTCACGTGTTGCAGCTTTCGTGAATGGCTGGCCTAAGAGGAGACACCTGGATCCTCAGAGCCGCTTCTGCATTTGGCCGGTTGTGATATTTTGTTTTGTTTTTAAATATTTTATTTATTTATTCATGAGAGACACATATAGGCAGAGGCAGAGACACAGGCAGAGGGAAAAGCAGGCCCCATGCAGGGAGCTCAATGTGGGACTTGATCCTAGGACTGGGATCATGCCCTGAGACGAAGGCAGACGCTCAGCCGCTGAGCCACTCAGGCATCCCGATATTTCGTTTTATTTGAAGTATCTGAAGAAAACTCAGCTTTATGGGGGCAGGTGGTCGGAAAGGGGGAATGCTGTAATATTGTGATATTCTTCGCTGAGGCTGCACCTAAACTCACCAATGGCACTTTCTGAGAGTTCACGTCAACATGGGCTCTAAATACCTATCCCTGAACTTTTCAAACTCTTCACCCTTACATGAGATGAGAGTGAAAAAGGCAAATCCTTGTGTGAACTCCCTGAAAGGGTTTTGGGAACCCCCGGGGATCCTTGACCACACTTTGAAAATGGCTTCATTCTCAAAGAAGAAAAACATCTCATCAGACAGAAAGCCCTGCCACAGGGCCTTTGCACGAGCTGTTCCTGCTGCCTAAAACCCCGTCTTCTGTGGTTTTGCCAAGAGAACTCCTTCTCATCCTGCAGCTCTCAGCTCAAGTGCTACTTCTTCCAGAAACCCTTCCTTGGCCTTCCTGGAATGTCAAACACCCCTCTCAGACCCCCCCAGAGCACGGCTGAAGTTTACATTTTTTAGGAGTCATTAGGTGATTATCTGTCTCCTACCAGACCATGAGTCCAGGTTAATTTTTGCCTTCCACCTTAGTAGTGCTGGTGTGGACTGAATGCTATTGAAAGAACATTAGGCATGAAATGTCATCTTTAGTGATTCCTTGGTCTTTTCATCCTTGGAATGTGGGAAAAGCTGGTTTTTGTGAAGTGCTGCTTCCCAACCCCAGCCCCCACCTTCTCCACGAACAGCTGGTTTGCACCAGGGATGGGGGGGCAGGGGGTAAGGGTCCACACTCCAAAGCTGCAGGGCACTCTTTGTACCAAGTGCCCTACTGTCCTCTAGGGTCATGTCCCCTCCCCCAGCAGCTCTCTTCTTCCTTCGGATGGTCCCCTGCTCTGAGCCCCAACAGTCTCTCAAATGTCCAGGCTGGCAAACTCGCCACTCTTTCTGTCCAAACATCCTGCTCCCTCTCCCCGCTCTCCCTTTAAGACTGGCTCAGCCAGGATTTCCTCTCCCCACCCCATGCCTGGACCATGTCCCTGTGTCCCTGTCATCACAGCACAAGCTGCGTTGCCTATTTGTTATCTTGTCTCCATCCCTGCTCCCCACCCCAGGCAGCATGTTTGTCAGGGATGGGATTGTGTCGTCTTTGCTCCAATTCCAGGATCAGGCGTTGGGCCTGGCCTCCTGTCCGTGTCCAAAACATTGGCTGAAAGAACATGAAAGTAGATGTTTAGGGGGCATTAAAGGGGGTTGTAACAGGTTTTTTTTTGGCTGCAAATAATAGAAACTCAGATCAACTTAACTATAAAGGAAACATCTTGGCTCCCATAAACAAAAGCCTAGCAAAAAAAAAAAAAAAAACAAGCTTCAGGCTTGGTTCAATCAGGGCTCTAGCTCTTTTCCTCTGTGTTTCACCCAGCTTTGTGATTCTGTGTGCTGCTTTTTTTTTTTTTTTTCCTCTAGCCGCTTTTCTCCATGGTGTTAAAATGGGTACATTAATTCCAGGCTTCATTCTGTCAAGATGAAGAAGACCTCCTTGGGTGGCTTCTAAGAATACTTGGAATGCATCTTTTCCAGAAGCCCACAGCACTGAGTGGCCCCTAGATTCGCTGGACCAAACTGGTTCCATCTCTGAGCCAGTAGCCACAGCTGGAGGGTGAGATTTAGAAAATCAACTTCATGTTTGGAGCCAGGAAGAGTCAGCTCCCCTCAAAAGGAGGGCTGCATGAGAGGTGTAGTGACCCTCTCAAATCAGTCACCAAGAGAAGGGGGCAAGAGACTCAAACACCCACTCCAGGAGTTTAATTATTTTAAAGTCTGGAGCATTTGTTCTTCAAGCAAAGACCAATCCAGGGAAGACTTTGCCAAATGTCTAGATGTTTCACCAGAACCTTGTATCAAAGGAAGAAGATAACAGATTTTTCTGCTCTCTGATTGAATTCCATCGACTGAACCCACAGCCAAGTCACAAAGCCACAAATGACTTTACTGAATATTTTTTTAGATATGTTTGTTTTCCTGATTATGATAACAATACATGCTTGCTGCTAAAATATTTAAATAATGTAGAAAAGTATTTAAAACAGTGGTTTTCAACCGAGGGTGGTTTTGCTCCTCAGGAGACATGTGGCAATGTCTGGATGCAGTTTGGGTTGTTATGGCTGACGGGGGGGGGGTTGCCACTGGCATCTGGCAGGGAGAGGCCCGAGATGCTGCTAAACATCCTACAATGCCTAGGACAGTCCCTTGAAACAAAAAAAAAAAATTATCTGGCTCCCAAAGTCAATAGTGCCAAGGTTGAGAAATGCTGACTAAAAGGACAAATTACTGAAAACCCTATGACCTAGAAATAAATGCTGCTGATGTTTTAGTAAACATCCTTTAGCATACTCTCTTTAATATATGTGCACGAGCATACACAGCTTAGAACGTGCATGTGAATATTCTTTTCTCTACAACATGTTGTGACATTTTTCTAGATTGCTATTTTTGTTAGTACTTTTATGACACTACAATTTTTATATTTATTTAATGCAATTTAATTTTTAATACAGTATGTAATTGAATTTGCCGTTGTTTTCTTAGTGAGCCCTCCATAGCTTAGGATTTTGGGTTTCTTCCCCTGATTTTTCACTATTATAAACATTGCTGCAAGGAACACCCTTGCTCGTAGAGAATGCTTGGCCTATCATATCCTTAGGGTAAATGCCCCAAAGTTAAAGTTCTGGATTGTTTCAAAATTTCTGCCCACTGAATGTCCTGGCGCACACTGCCATTCTATGCCAATCTGATAAGTGGAAAATGACATATCACTGCAGCTTTTATTTCCCTTTCCTTGATTACTGACAGAGTGGATCTTGTCTTCATAGGATTGCCTGCCTTTTGTATTTCTTAATTTGTTAATAGTCCATTTTATAATAAGATGTGCACCTTTCCTTATTGTTTTGTAAGAACTCTTTATATATTAAAGATATTAACCCTTGCTGAGAGTTTGATAATTGTTAGAAGCCTCTTTTTTTCCTTTCCTTTCCTTTCTTTTTTTTTTTTCCCCTTGTGCTTTCGAAGGATGTGCCTAATGATCTGGCAAGCGTTTCATGAATTACATTAGGAAATAACTTTTGTAACAAACCCATTTAACAACCATTCTTTGTTCCCGCCTCCTGATAATGCTCAGAGCCACAGCGGCAGCCTTTGCCCAACTCTGTGTCATTAACCCTTGATCTTTTCCTGCTGAATAGCAGATTGCTTTCCGGAGCTGGGAGCACAGTTTCATTTTCACCTTCCCGCCGCTGGAACTGCCGCTGACTCTGTGCCAGACGGCTGTTTACATAAGAAATGATTTGATTATATTGTACAACCAATGGCAGCCTTTCTCAGAATGAAGAAGCCAGAAACATATAATCAAAGCCATTAACTATGTACAGAGAATCGCAGCCCACTCTGAATTTCCCACCAACCATAATCACAGTTTTCCAGGGAAAAATAAGAACAGGCCTATGGTTTCCTACTAAAACGTGTTAAGAGAAAGACTTTTAAAAGGAGATTATAGCATCAGCCCAGTTGCACTCTCAAATCAGACCAGCCTGGACTCAAATCCCAGTTCTGTTAACCTGTGATCTTGGGAAAGTCACTCACCTGCCCTGAGCTTCTGTTTCTCCCATTTGTAAAATGGGCTATAATAATAATATCTATCTCCGAGGGTCCTCGAGAGGGTTACACGAGAGAATGCATGATGAAGCACTTTATCAGTCAGAATGTGTTCAGCCACAGGGAATAGAAGGTGGTGACTAAAGGTGGTGAAATAGGAAGGTTAAGAGAAAAAGATATTTCTAAGGTGCTAAACAAACTTTTGGAGGTAAATTAGCGGCATGACTAAGTCAGCCGCGGCTGTCAGTCACTCCAGACAAGCAAAAAGGAAAAGAAAGAAAGTGGCGGGGCGGGGGGGGGGGGGGGGGAGAGATTCATAATCTTATCTAATAAGGTTGTTTAATTGGAAGGTGCAAACAAAAACTCACGTTTTTGTGAAATGGAAACATTTTCCTACCTAGCAGTTTATGGATGCATCTCCTTATGGTTTCAAAGTGGCTGCTGCAGCTCCAGGCATCACTCACAGACCTTATAACATCAAGCAAAGAGGAGAGGGCTTTTTTTCTTCTTCTTCTTCTTCTTCTTCTTCTTCTTCTTCTTCTTCTTCTTCTTCTTCTTCTTCTTCTTCTTCTTCTTCTTCTTCTTCTTCTTCTTCTTCTTCTTCCTCTTCCCCTTCCCCTTCCCCTTCCCCTTCCCCTTCCCCTTCTCCTCCTTCTCCTTCTCCTCCCCCCTCCTCTCCCTCCTCTCTCCCCTCCTCCCCCTCCTCTTTTCCTCTTTCCCCTCCTCCTCCTCCTCCTCCTCCTCCTCCTCCTCCTCCTGCTGCCAGGGGTCTCTTTATAAGGGAGAAAATTGTTCCCAGAAGACTTCTTGCAGACTTCTCATTGGCCAAGACTGCATCACATGCCCAATTCCAGACCAATCACCAGCGAGGTGAAAATTCGCCACAATTGGCTTAGACTCGTTATAACCCACTCTGAGGCTGGGCGGGGAATGGCCCCTACCCCGGAGCACCTGGCTGGGTGCTCGTCTAGCAAAACTGGACCCGGCCAGCAAAGAAGATGTGAGCGGGCAATCCCTGTGTCTACCAGAAGAGTAGATCCTGGCATGTATTAGGTGCCCTCAAGGCCAGCATTTGGCAAGCTGTGGCCAGGGAGCCCCTCCACCCGCCACATCCCTGTATCCAACCAGTCGCTGGCCATCTCCACTCGGATGGCCCATAAGGACTTCAGGTCCAGGGGCGGCTGGGGGGCTCAGCAGTTGAGCACCTGCCTTCAGCTCAGGGCATGATCCCGGGGTCCTGGTTTCAAGTCTTGCATCGAGCTCCCCGCAGGGAGCCTGCATCTCCCTCTGCCTGCGTCTCTGCTTCTCTCTCTGTGTCTCTCATGAATAAATAAATAAAATCTTAAAAAAAAAAAGAAAAGAAAGAACTTCAGATCAACACACCATGTTGGAGGTCAGGGTCTTCGCTTCAAGTCCTGCCCCACCCTCCTCAGAGTCTGTTGGGGTCCAGCTTGCTGCAGCTGGAAGCTGGCAGGCCCCGGAGACTCCCTGCTTTGTCTCACCATCTCTGCGGGACTGTGTCCACCTCTACCATCATCTTCCTTGTTCCCTCCCTGCCCTCCATGCTATTCCCTCTGCCTGGAATTCGTCCCACCGCTGGGGACCCCATCGCCTTTCTCCGGAAGCTCCTCTGACTCCCCCAGGTGACCCCCACGTTGGGCTCCCTCACAGTTTCGCACACCTCCCTGCTTTGCCCAAACCACACATCATACCGATTTGGGGGATGATGTGACTCCCGCCTCACCCCACCAGGCTGCGGACTTCCACATGGTAGGAACCGAGTCTGTTTTGTTCGCTGATAATCCTCAGCGCCTGGCACATAGCAGAGCTCCAACTTTTTCAGATAAACGAAAGAATCCATTCCTCACCCCATAGCCAGAGAGATCTTTCTAAGAAGCCGGTTGAATCACCTCCCCCCATCCTGCCTCGAGTTTCCCATGGCTCCCCTGTATCCTCAGGGTGAAATCCAAAGGCTTTAGGCTGGCTTTCCCAGGCTCTTGGAGGTGGGACTTGCACTGCCCCAGACCCATCTTCTTCAGCATTTACTCCCTACCCTCCAGCCACCCTCAGCTTCCTCAGGGGCCTCGAAAGCCCCATGTTCTCCCTCACCTCCACATTTGCCCAGATGCTGGGTCTCTGCCTGGAAACTTTGTCTAGAAAAATCCCCCCATCCCCCCATTGTCAAGACTCCATTTAAAAGTTGCCTCCTCTAGGAAGCCCTCCATGCCTCTCCACACAAGGCCAGGCTAAACACCTCTGAGGCCCTCCCAAGCACATGCATTTGCTCCTCTGTAGCAGGCAGCCTGCTGTCTGGGCTGCTGCTACAGAGGCCCGCAGCATCCCACTGGGACAGAATGTTGTTTCCAGCACGGAGGTGGAAGGTTCAAGGTTGGTGGGTTGACTCTGCAACTTCACTCCAGAAACCCTGGTTCCTTTGATCCAGTTCTCTGCCATCCACGGCCTCCAAATGAGGTCCGGGGTGGCTCTCAAGCTCCTGCATCGCATCCACATTCCGTTCAGCAGGAAGAGAGAGAGGGTCATTCCTTTTAAGGGCAGGACCCAGAAGTGGTTTCACATCACTTCTACTATACTCCGTTGGCCAGAACTTCGTCGTATGACTCCACTTCACCGCAAAGGAGGCTGAGAAGTATAATCGCTACCTGGGCAGCATGTGCCCTGCTAACCCTCCAAAATGCTCTCATTGTGGGGAAAAGATGATGGAGGACGGTGGGCGCTGGTGGCGCCTGCCACTCTCCCCCCAGCCGCACTGAGCACAGGGTCACCTGGTCACTCATCTATCAGTCCAGCCAGGTGGCCGGCATCCTGAGGGCAGGGACAGTGCAGGGTGGTCACTGTTTTATCCCCAGCAATGAGCCGCATCCCTGGCATACAACAAACAAGAAGCAATGGCAGAGGCCGGAAGTGCAAACTGGAGAAACTGAGGCACGTATCCCAATGCACAATAGATCCTGGGATTCACAGCAGGTCCAGGTGACAGGGGCAAGCGAGGCTGGCTTGGCCCAGCAGAATCCCAACAGATGCTGGCACTGGGCCTGCAAGACCCCACCTGATGGGGGAGCCAAGGAGTCCCAGGCGCTGGTTCAGAAGCAGGGCAGAGTCCACAGCCAGAAGGAGGAAGCCCCATGCGTGCCCGCGGGTGGGGCAGGTCCTAAATCCTAATCCCACCTGGCTCTAGGCCCACCGCACTTCCTGCCCTGCCCCAGCTTTACCTGGCTCTGGACCCAGCCCGAGTACTTGCCCTTTCCTGCTCTCCTGAGGGGCTGGGTAGGGCTCTTCTCCCCTGCGGGCAGCCCGGGAGCCTTGCCTGATACAGGTACATGGACTCGAGTCCCAGATCCACGGGGTATCTCAGGAAGGGGGAGATCATGTTTCCCTCACCCTCCCCACTAAGGGTTGTGACCTGGGATTGAGGAGAAGCAGGTTTAGCTGCAGGAGGAGCCTTGGATTCAAGGCCTATCTTGGTGCTTCCCCTCTGTGTGGCTCCACCTCAGCTTTCCTATCAGTCAAATGGGCACCCGCAGCCCCGAGTGGCTTCTTGGTGTAAGACATGGATGGGAAATGGGGCTTTGAGGCCTCAGTTCCTCTGGAGAGAAGCTGGTTATTTGTGTTCTTAATAGGGTGATTAAGGCGATCCAGGCAGAGGTATGGAGAACCGGGCCGTCGGAGCCAATGTGTCTTCCCCAGGGGGAGGGCCAGACTGAGATCTCAACATTTGGTGGGTGAAGGAATCGTGTCTCTCCCCAGCTAACAGCTGTGCGGTGGCCTCTTGCTGCATGTTAGAATAGACTAGAACTCCTAACCATGGCGGCCAAGGCCCTGCATGTCCTGCTCCCCTCCCTTTACCTCGCTGACCTTGAGTCTCACCTCTGTTCCTCCCCCTGATTGCTCTGTCCCCATCACCCTTGCTCCTTGTTCTTCTCAAATGTGTCCACCTGGGTCCAGCTTCACTGCTTCATCCTGCTGTTCCCTCTGCCTAGATCTTCCTTCCTCGCTCTCCAGCCTCTCCTGCTCTCCACGTAGATGTCACCTTCTCACCCTCCTCCCAAAACCGTGACTCGCCCAGGTGTCTCCCACACTGTACCATCCGACAGATGGCCCAGCACTGATCAACAGCATCATCAGAACATTCTATAAGCTTTGCTGTCACGCATCCTTTGTTTGCTCATTGGCTGTGTCTCTCCTCCAGCTGAGCACAGGGACCCTTCCTGTCTTGTTCACTGCATCCAGAGCCCAGGACAGGGCCTGGCACACAGCAGGTGCTCAGTAACTATGTACTGACTGAATGAATACGTACTTAGTGAGGAAGGACAGGGGAACTAGCATTTTTGAGCACCTCCTACGTGACAGCCACATCATTGTGTCCTTCAAGTATCACAGATCACTGTCTGGTCAGATTATCATCCCCATTTCACAGCTGGGGAAACAGATTTCAGAGTCATGATGCAACTCTTCCAATAGGAAGGGGCAGGTCCTGGATTTGAAGCCAAGTCTTGGGCTGGGAAAATATTTGCAACCTCAATATGAAGATTCTGAAGATAGTAGTAGGTTTTTGGGTGCACACATCTCTCAGAGTTCAACAGCTCTACATTTTATTTTTTTTTGAAGTTTTTATTTATTTATTCATGAGAGACATACACACAGAGAGAGAGAGAGAGAGGCAGAGACACAGGCAGAGGGAGTAGCAGGCTCCATGCAGGGACCCCAATGTGGGACTCGATCCTGGGACTCCAGGATCATGCCCTCAGCCGAAGGCAGGCATTAAACCACTGAGCCACCCAGGGATCCCCCAGCTGTACATTTTAAAGTAGAGGTTCCAACCAGGGATGACTTTGGACTCCAGGAGGCATCCACCAACGTCCTGAAATGTTTGTGGTTGTCATGACTGGCAGGCGAAGTGCTATTGGCATCTAGAGGTAGAGGCCAGGGATCACATCCTGTGATGCACAGCAGGCCCCCAGACAAAAAATTATCCAACCCAAAATGTCTATTGTACCAAGACTGAGAAATCCTGCCTTAAATGGATGCAGGTGATTGTATGTAAGTTATACCTGAATAAAGTTGATTTTTTTAAAAAAGGATTTATACCTAGAATAAAAAAGGTCTCATGCCTATCAGAAAGGAAAACAAGAGCTCAGCAGAAAGCAATGACCAGATGATTTAAAAAGTCAAATTAACAGAAAGGGCATCTGGGTGGCTCAGTCAGTTAAGTTTCCGACTCTTGGTTTCAGCTCAGGTCACAATCTCAGGGTCATAGGATCGAGCCCCACACAAGGCTCCATGCTCAACGTGGCATCTGCTTAAGATTCTCTCTCCCCTTCTCCCTCTGCCCTGCCCCCTGCTCTGTCTCTGTCTCTCTCCAAAAGGCAAATTCATACATCAGAAATTACAGATAGCCAATACACAAATGATAATATGATAAATACATAATAGAGTATGACAGTACTTCCATACTAATCCTGGAAATGCAAATTGTGACAAAAATGATTTTTCCTCTATCGCAAGGAGAAAAATAGAATTTTAGTGACAATATCCTGGCTGGTGAGTGTGCAGGAAATAGGTCTTCTCGGTACACAGTCAAAGGGAGTGTAAACCGGCAAAACCCTAGTGTTGGTTTGGGAACACATCCAGGATTTTAAATGGACACGCTTATCTACCTGAGTGTTCTAATTTTGTAGCGACACATATGGGCATAAAGAGGGCCGTGTGAGGACATTCACTGAGGCATTGCTTAGAACAGTGAACATTTGCGGGGGATGGGGGGAAGGAAGCGAAATTTCCATGAACATGGGATTAGGCAAATAAACTGTGGTCCGTCCATCCCCTGGAACACTACACAGCAGATCAAAGTTATGATCGGGTAAATCTCTAAATGCATATTGTTAGGTGAAAGAGAAGCAAGGTACGAAACCACGTTTACAGTCTGTTCCCATGCAGGTAACACAGCACAAACGTGAGGCAGACCCACTAGTGCTTGCCTGCCGTCCGTCACCCCGTTTTCTCACTAATAGGACTCTGGTTTTGAATGGGGTGGCAATGGGTCCAAGGAACATAATCACCTCCCCAACCCCTCTTTGCAGGTGCATGAGTGCAAGGGGGTGGTCACGTGACCCGATTCTGGTCAATGAGGAGTGACTGGAAATTTATCACGTGAAGCTTTGGGAAAGCTCCCATGTTTTGATCAAAGGAGGGGACTCAGCTGGCACCCCTTGCCCCTTCCCTGCCCTCTCGCCCGGGCTGAGCATACAATGCCAGACAGCGATGGAGCCCACTTGAGCTACAAGTTTGAAAGTCACGTATCAATGTGGGAGACTGGGAAGCTGCTCATGGGTGATGTCCCTGAATGAGTCCCCGCTCCGGAACGCCTCTTAGACAAGAAAAATGGCATCTCCTGCTGGCAAAGCCACTGTCACTTGTTATCTGCAGCCAGAGGCAACCCTAGACAGGCAGCAAACCTACTGTAGGTGTGTTGCTGGCGTTTTTTGTTTGTTTGTTTGTTTGCAACTGAACTGTATTCAAGTCTTATTTGTATGGTTAGGATTTAAAAAAAAATGAAATATAGATCAAATATAGCCTATCTGGCTAGAGTCTGTGGCCCCTTGAAATTCCCTTTCGAAGAGTGTTTGCCGACTGGCTCAAGTCCTCCTGAGCCATGCAAAAATGCCGAGGGTACATGGAAGGGTACCAAGAGGCTGTCCCCTGACTGCCTGATGCAGAAGCTGGGGCGCCAACTTCACGGGGGGGTGAGGAAGCTCCACTTTCCTGGTAATGGAGGAGGAGTCCACATCTCTGACCTTGGAAGGGAGGCTCAGGGCTCAATCTGGCCAGTCCAACCTGGGCCATTCCCACTTCGTAAGTAGACCCTGTGGCCCTCCCACCGTGACCTGCAACCCCTCAGGCAGTGGCCTGGCCACCTCTCCCACCTGTTTGTCCTCCTCTTCCCAGAAGCAGGGCTCCCTTTATCTCGGGCCAAAGTCCTCTGGGGAAGAGGATGGAATGTCACCTGTCATCATGGGGTCGATGAGTCATCTCCTACTGGCTGGAGGCCATAATCAGCCCGACCTCTCCCTTTTGCACCCTAGTCTCCCTTGTGGGTGGGGAAGGATGGGCACAGCACCCTAAAATCATGACCCTGACAGCCACCATCTGTGGGGTGCCGACTTGGAACCAAACCTTGGGAGATTAAGGACACAGCTTGGGACGTGGACCCCTGGGTTCAGTCTTGGCTCTAACATGTCGGAACCTGATGGCCTGGGAAGTCAGTTAACCCCTCCTGGTCCCCCTTCATGCTTTCGACAAATATTTATCCAGCAAGCTCTCTGAACCAGACATGAAGTTGCCGAGAATGCCGCAGCGGACATCCCAGGGGCAATCCCGCCCTTGTACAGCGCGGTGGGTGGAGACATTCAAAACTGGTAATGACAATGATGTTAACAAAACTTCAAATTCCACATGTCAGTTGGTGACGGATGGGGGGGCGGGGGTGAGGCAGGGGGGCTGCACTACCAGGAGAGTGCTGGTAAAGGGGGCTTATTCATTTAAACCGAGTTGTCAGGGAAGCCCCTGGATACATTCACTTCTGAGCAAAGACCCGAAGGAGGTAAGGGAGGAGCCATGTAGTTATCTCTGGGGAGAGAATCTCAGGCAAAAGGGATAGCAAGTGCAAAGGCCCTGGGGCTGCAGCATGCCTGGTAAGTTCCAGGAGCAGGGAGGGAGTAGGCCAGTGTGGCTGGGGGGTAGGGGGTGGTCAGAGGGTCAAGGTGGGCGCCCAACCACACAGGACTTACAGACCACTGCCAGGACCTTGTCTTTTACTCCAGGTAACATGGGAGCCACTAGGAGGGTGTTGAGCAGCAAAGAGACATGATCTGACTTCCTTTGGTTACAGAGAAAGGGCAGAATGGGGGAGATAGTTTGGAAGACACTGCCGTGCTCCACGTAAGCACTCGGTGACTCACACCCGGGTGGGGCTGCCTTCTGAAGGCTGATGGATGGGATGAAGGGGGGTGGGGGGTTAGAGACCGAGAGGAGTCGGGGAGGACACTAGGGTGTTTGGCTCGAGCCCCTGGAAAGATAGAGGTGGCGTTTTCTAGAGCGAAGAAAGCTACAGAAAGGGTGGGTGGCGCGGGAGGGTCGGAAGTTCTGTTTCTCACCTGGAGGTCTGAGTTGCTGACGAGGCGTGTTGAGCGGCAGCTGGATACTCCAGCTTGAGTTCAGGCGAGACATCCCGGCAGATGTATGTGTGGGGATTTTTGGCATGGGGATGATATTTAGAGACTCAGTTTCTTCATCTGTGAAATGGGGATTAAACTGCACGTGGTTTGCAAGGCCACCGTGAGGCTTGTTGAGTATTGACAGACCCCACACAGGGCAGAAAATGCAGGTCAATGTCGGCTCTAACAATTCCATCCTCGGCTCACTGCATCCTCCTGAGGTCATCATCATCGCCTTTATCTTTGGTTTTACAGATAAGGAATGAAAGCTCAGAGAGGCTAAGTGACTGCTCAGAGGTCACACAGCCAGCAAATGGCAGAGCGTAATCAGAGGTTGTATTTAGAGTCCCGCTCTTGGGGCGCCTGGCTGGCTCAGTCAGTGGCCCATGTGACTCGTAATCTCAGGGTTGTGGGTTCGAGACCCACGATGGGCATAGAGATTACTAAAAAAATAAACTTTAGAGTCCTGCTCTTGACTTTTCCCCCTGCTGCTTGCACTCCCAGTATCGGGCCCTTGGATCCTGAACTGCCTGGTCCAGGGGAGCTCCCAGGCAGGGGGGTAGGTATCACAAGTGGAAATGCCTCCAGGACAGCTCAGGACCCGAGCCTGCCCCCACAAGGAGCCCTAACCAAGTAGGAGCGTTAATGTGGCCACATAGCCTTCCAGTGAAAGGACTTGATCACCTGGGTGATTCAGCTCTGCCCCTCACTGGCTATGGGACTCTGGAGATATGACTCATCCTCCTTGTGCCTTAGTTTCTCCAGTTGTGATACAGGATAACAGAGGTTGTTGGGAGGACTGAATGGGTGGACCCATGAAAAGGAACATAGTGGGTGCTTAATAAATGCAGTCTGCTGATATCACTGTGGTTGCTCCAGCTCACTTTCCACTAAACAGGTGTCCCCAGGGTGTCCCCAGAGGTGTCTGCGGTCACCTTCTGCCCCTTGCCCCGTGTTCCTGTCCCACCCTGGCTGCAGTGAGCTGGGTGTCTTTGGGTTTCTCGCCCTGAGCCTGCCTGCATGTCCCCCTGCCCCAAAAGTGGGGGGGACGGTGGCATCTACCTGGCGCGGAGATTAACAGACACGGTGTTGGCAAAGGGTGTTGGATCGGTACTGCAATTGGCTCAAAGTAGGTGTTCGGTGTGTGTGGATGCTCACATCAGCCAGGAGCTCAGACGCCGTTGCCCTCAGGCTGGATGAAGGAGCCATGGGGGCTCTGGCGGCCGAACGCCACGCTGCTCGCGGCAGCAGCTGGCTGAGCCCCGCAGGCGTCTTGCCGCATGGAAGATGCCAGACACAAAGACTGTGCACAGCATGGTTCACTCTGTTGGAAACTCTGGCTGAGACAAAACCACCCGGGGTCAGTGGCACACAGGTGGGTCGGGTGACCTGGGGCTGCAGGTGACAACAGTCGCCCGGGAAGGAGCCTGAGGAAACCCGATCATGGAAGTGTGTGTATCTTGCTTTAGGTGGCTTGATTCTCAAGTGCGTCTGTCCGAACTCACCGAATGGAACCCGTAAATGTCTATGTATTTTAGGGCATGTTCGTTATTTCCTGCTCTTTTAAAAAGTAAAAGAAGTGAGGTTATCATAAATGTATTATTATTTCTCGGACTGTTCCCTGGCCTTCAAGGCCCCCATTGGCCCCATTTCCCTCCCGCCGGTCCTGGCAGAGGGGCCACCTGACATCACAGAGAGAGCCCTCTGTACCCAGGTACAAACCTGGCTCTCCCCCTTCCTTGCTGTCTGCTCCAGGAGGGTCACTTAAGCCTCAGTTTCTCCTTCTGTTGAATGGGGCCAATCCTGGTGCCTGGCTCGTGAGATCGTTGCCAAGATGCAGACGGATGTGTGCTGCGAGGCCGTGGTTATTGGAGGCTCAGGACACCGAGCAAGCGAACCAAAGAACCCCCACATACAAGCCAGGGACGGGGTGGGGTGATTGAGAGTGGGGATCGAATCCTGCCCGGGGGCCAGTCCCCTCGCCTCTCTGTGCCTCATTTAGTGTACGGAAAGCGAGGATGCTGACTGCACCCAGCTGCAGAGCTGTTGCGGGGACTTGACGGATAAGCCCCGGCGATGCAGAGCAGCGCTTGGCACCCGACGAGTGCTCGATGGGATCAGTCATTGATGTCGCTGTTCTCGGGACGGAAGGGAAGGTGCTCACAAACCTTCGGGGGCTAATCAGAGAGCCTAGTCCTCCAAATTGTGGGCTAAGCCTGGGCCATGGGGCCCCCGCGGGTGAAGGGGCGGGCAGCCTGGCCGCAGCGGGTCCCCAGCACCGTGCCGCCCCGGGGCTCCTCCGGTTGGCCCCCGTGGCTGGGAAAGATTGCTTCCTTCCTCTGTTCTGGGTGCCAGGCAGGCCCAGAAACCGCCTGATGTCAGCAGGGCGGCCTGCCCTCTGATGGGGAGGAAGTGGGCGGGTGCCCTGGGCAAGATGAGCAGGGCAGACGTGCCCCGAGGCAGCACAGTCAGGGCTGATGTGGGCATCACACACCCGCTGCTTACGGAGCTGGCCCTGACCCGGTTTGCCCACGCTCAGAGGCTTCCTGGCTGTGCGGGGCCAGAGTGGACAGATCCAGGGTGGACTGGGCTCAGGGCATGTGATCTGTCCCCACTCCTCAAACTACAGCTGGAGACTGGCTCCCCGGGCCTCCGCCCATAGGAAGGGCTGGTGCTGTGTGTGTCTCAGGGGTCGTGGCTGGGGATGTCTGGGGGGTCCCAGACTGTGCATGCACATGGGAGTGGCTGGGTGCCTAGGAACGTGTGAGAGTGAGAATGCACAGCTTTGAGAAGGCGAGTGAGTGTGTGTGTGTGTTCACATGGGTCTGGGTGTGAGTAGGCATCTGTGTGCTGTGTGTACAAATGTGTTTGTGCATGTGAGCATGTGCTTCTGTGAATAACAAAATGAGTATGTTTAATTGCATGCGTATGTGTGTGTGTTTGTGTGTGTGTGTGTGTGTGTGTGTGTGTGTCCCAGGGTCTGGACCTCCAGGTCCGGTGTGTCTGAGTGTGTGTGAGAGTACTGAGTGGGTGTGTGTGCATGTGCACTCTCGCAACATGCTCTCCAGGGAACCCCTTCTGCATGTAGAGCTTTGCTCTACCGCATGAGTGTTCATAGATGGGGCGGGGTCAGCGGATCGATGCATTTTGAATCTTATCTGAAGTGGCCACAGAGCTCCTGGGGGGAGGAGGAGGAGATACAATCTTCACATGGAGCTCTGGCCACTCAGCACAAATGTCAGCTGCAAATACCTGGGCCAGGAGAACTAGCCCTGATTACTAGCTTCTCATCCCACCGGCAGCCTCCACGAAGCGCTTGACCTGGGGCCCACTTTAGGGCAGCCTCCGAACCAAAGCAGCACATGCGTGGCCTTTTTCTCAGTCAGTAATCATAGCAAAAGTTCATTCATTCATTCACCAGTATTCCTTGAGCACCTACAGTGTTCCAGGCACGGTTCCTGGTGCTGGGGGTATAGCAACGTAGAAGATGAACAACAACAAAAAAAATGCCTTTGCTGGTGGTGCTAATATCTTGAGGACCAAGCAGACCATAAAATAAGTGAACAGCAGATGGAGAGGGTTGATTGGTAGTATGTGCTATAGATAAAAATAAAACAGAGAGGTAGAGAACACCAGATGGGTTTGCTGTTTTTAAAGGTTGGTCAGCTAAGACGTCAATGGGAAGATGACATCTGAGCAAAGACTTTGAAGGAGTTGAGAGGTGAGCCTTGTGGATGTCTTGGGGAAGAGGATTCCAAGCAGAGGGCATAGCAAGTGCAAAGGCCCTGGGGTGGGCACATACATGATTTGTTCAAGGAGGAAGAAAGAGGCCAGGGTAGATTTACTGGTGTGTGTGTGTGTGTGTGTGTGTGTGTGTGTGTGTGTGTGTGTCTGATTATAAAAGCAAAGAGTGCTCATGGAAAGATCAAAAAATAGAGAATGTATAAAGGAGAAATGAAAATCCATAGTAACTGGAGAGGGGAGGGGGGAGATGGAATAGGGATCAGGGGTGTCTGTTGTAGAGTTTACTCAATAATCAAAGCGATTTTCCACTTTGACAAGGTAACATCAAAATGGTGCAGCTGTGTCCAAATCTCTCATCCACAGCAGAATCCCAGCTCTGCGGCTCTCACCCCAGCCCTGAGCCCGTCTGTGCACATAGTAGGTGCTTGCTCAAGGGAGTCTCTGCCTTCCTGTCCTCCCAGTTCCCCAAGGCCTGAAGAGGGGGAGGGTAGATGGGTGCAAACCCCCCGATGTAGAAGCTGAGCCCCCCCAGTTCCTGCTGACCGCCAGCCCAGCCCCCCGTGGCCCCAGCATGACAGCATTGCCTCTTCCTCCTCCTGCTTTTACGAGCTGTGAAGGAGGCTTGTCCCGCATTGCACAATTGCTCCTTAATTGTCATTTCCTCTCAGTTATGAATTATGTCATGGATACGGCCACTCACGTTATTAAACTTCCACCGAGGCCTTATCATCTGGACCCCGGCCAGCAACCCGGCCTGACCTACTTTCCCATCGGATTTCAAAACTGCCTCCCTCATCCTCTTGTTGGACTTCTCCTAAGGAGAGTTCGCCGTGCCCAAAAACTTGCCGCTAAAAATAAAAACTAGAACGGGACAGGGCTGGGCGGGGCGGGGGTGGGGGGGCAGGGGGGCACAGCTGGCCCCATGAAGGCCTGAGGCTGAGAGCAGCCCCCTCCGCTGCGGCCAAGCTCCTCCCTGCCAGAGGTTTCCTCAGGCAGCCTGTCCTTGGGACACATGGAACAGGCTGTGACACAGGCCACAGTCAAGGGTCCCCTGGCCTATTGGATGTGAACTCCTTGTTCCTCAGTCATCCGCAGGAGGGCTGACTTTAGAGTCAGGTGATCTGGGTTCGAATCCTGATTCTGCTGCTGACCAACTCGTTTGTTCATTCATCCCACGTGTATATGGAGTATCTCCTGCATGCTCGGCACTGCAGCCGGCACTGGAGAGATATCCGAGGATGACGCAGGCACAGTCCTCACCCTCAAAGAGTTTCTAAGCCAGTGGACAGAGATGGGCACGAAATAGTCACTTTTGTAATAAGAGCCACCAAGGAGACAAGACAATGCGGTGGGCTGGATGGTGATGGAACAGCCTTAACTAAGATGGTCAGGGAGGTCTCTCTGAGGAGGGGAGGTCACTTAAGCCAAGACCCCATGGATGAGAAAAACGACATTTGCAAAGCAGTGCTGGGTGGGGTGGGGAGGCCAGGGAGTGGCCCAGTCAGTGGAATGTAGGGGGACACTTGGTCTCAGTCTCGTTCAAGGGCAAGTTGGCACTTGAGAGTGAGGGCCTCCTTAATTTTTTCACCCTGGGCATCTCACTTGTCTCCACCTGGGCCTGGACCTGCCAGTAAGGAAGAGAATCCAAGGAGGGGAACACAGCAAATACAAAGGCCCTGTGGTTGGGAATGCCACTGGTGTGACAGGGCACAGAGAGCCAGGGGAAGCATCGGGGGTGAGAATGGTGTTGTAAAGCAGCTGGGGGGCAGATCACAGAGGGCCTCGGAGGCCATGGTGAGGATTTGGTGAGAGACAGGGCTATATTATGAGGGTAGAGCCACTGGCACTTGAGGGAGAATTGATATTTTCAGAGGAGGTGGGGGGGAATCAGGATCCACCCCTGGGGCTGGCTGGTGATTCCCTGACTGACCTCCAGGAGACTGGCAAGAGCTTCATCCCCCCAAGTCTTTCTTTCCTCATCTGGGAAGCAAGGATAATAATACCAAGGTCCCCAGACACCCTATCAACCTTAGCTCAGAGACTGGCACACAGTAAACACCCTGCTGACGGCCCGGCCAGGCTCAGCCATTTACCTGGAATCACCTGGCAAGTTGGTGGCCCAGCCCAAACTAGAACCCAGACCCTGCACTGCGGGGCGTGCCACAGCAGGCAGGGCTGGGCCTTGGCACAGGACTCTCTAGAAACACAACCTCCCAGCCAAACAGGCCTCGGTGGCAGAGGCCCATTTTTGTTCTTTCTGAATTGTCCTTATGCGTGGGGCTGTTTATCTAACTTGGCTGAAGTTTGAGGCCTGGGCCTGTAAACATATCTTTTTAATTATTATACAAATGGGACATGTTCATGGAATAAAAATCTGAAAATGCTAATAAGCAAAAAAAAAAAAAAAAAAAAAAAAAGGCAAAAAAAGCCAGACACACAGAGAGAGAGAGAAACCAAGCATCTAAAATAACACATATACACCAAGATGCACGAATAAGGATGTAAGGACCCTCACTGTGGGGTTTTGGACACATCAAAAGCCTAGAAGCAACCTGAATGCCCAAGTAGAGGAGTCTGTGTAGCCTGATAAATGAAATAGTGTCCTGGTATCATGCAACCATTGAAGTGAATGAAGCAGATCTCTGAGCAATGATTTGGAAAAACCACCACGATGTAATGTTAACTGAGAAAAACAAGATGCAAACAGTGATTATAGAACACTCCAGTGTGCGCGCGTGTGCGTGTGTGTTTTAAGGAGAGGGGGTGACACGTGCACGTTTGCTCTGAGACCTCAGACCATCTGGGGGGAGGCCCTGGTCGCCGTGGCTGTGCAGGCAGGACCTGCAAGTGAGAGATGGGAGGGAGGGGACTCTCCGCTCCCTGTCCTCGTGCACCGTTGGAAAGCTTTTGGTTTTCTTTCACCGCGTCTTCTGCAAAAATGTTTGAGCGATGTTTGCCAAATCAGAGACTCCCCTCTTTGCGGCAGCATTTTCCAAAGGCCTTGGTATTGCCTCAGCTAGTGTTTCCTAAAAGCCTCCCAGTGAGCCCAGGATTGCAGCGAGGTGCCTGGGGGCCCTGGGGCCCGGGGAGGAGGCTGCAGGCCTCCTGACCCGCCTCACTCTGAGCAGTTTCTCTTTTATCTTTTTTATGGGTTGGACAACAAGTCAAGGTTCGGCTGTAAAAGGGTTTTACCTACTTTGAAATGGAATATTTGCAAAGCTTTGATCCTGAGTAATCCCATTCCACTGATGAGAAGACAGGGGCCCAGAAAGGAGAAAGACAAGACAGTCCCACAGTCAGGCAGACGTAGCTCTGGCCGAGAGCCTCCGGTGATAAATCTGCCTCCTGGACCCTTAGCCTCCCTCTTTGAAACCAAAAATCCAACCACCTTCATTAGTCAGAACTCCTATGGATAGCTAAAGTGGAAGTAGATCTGTGTCCTTAGTCCTTTTGACCCCAGCAGAAAGATCCTGGGAAATCATACTGCCTCTCTCTCCTCATCTGATTTTCCAGGGAGAATAAGAATGCCCCCCCCCACCCCACCGCACCTCCCATTTCACCCAAGTCCAAGAACATTAGCAGTCACTCAATGTCTAGTTGATCAGAAGTCAACTCTCCGCAAAACTCAGGTATTCATTAAAGATGCATTCAAATGCAATACAGGAAAGCCCAGTGCAAACTGGCTTCATCATTAGGAAAATGCACCTTCTGGTAGGGTGAGAAACCCAGAGGCGGTGTGTGGGGGCCACCGGGCGTGCATTCAGCTATTCAGCTGCAAGTAACACCAAACCTGACAAATTGGGGGTTCCTATTGTCTCCTGTGACTAGAAATCCAGGGGTAAGCACTCAGGGCTGATAGGGTGACTTGGTGATGCCCCCGGGGGTCCAGGTTCTTTCCTACTTTCTGCCTGGCCGTCTAGAATGTGTGGCTTTTGTCCTCATGGTTGGTCATGGTTGCAAGATAGCCATGCCATCTCCAGCTGATATGTGCATGACAGGCAGGACGAGGGGGCAAGGGGTGAGCAGCTTGGTCTCTCTTTTAAAAGCTTTTGTAGGAACCCCTCTTGGCAAATTTGGCTTAATTTTGTTGTTCATACCTGGATCACTTGGTGACCCCCACCTAGCTTCGAGGGAGTCTAGAAGAGGGCATGCTTTCAGCAGACCCACTGCCACCCCCAGATACAACCAGGGTTCTGTAAACAAAGACAAAAGGAAAGCGGGTATTGAGCGGGCACCAAGCGGTGTCGGCCATCAGTAGGGCGAGGCTTGTTAGTACAATGACTCAAAGACGTTATCAGGGACATGTGCTTGCTCTCTTTTTCTATGATACCATCAGTAGCATGTGGGCTTCTGTCCTTGATTTATCTCATCGGGCTGGGGAGGGGGACCTTGAAGACAAATATTCTCTTGAATATGGAGGGAGCCAAGGGAGCCAAAAGAGAAGCCCATCCCTGGCCCACCCCTGTGTCCAGGCCTCTTAGTGTGAGCCCACGTGGTCCCTCCCACAGAGGGCTGGAGCATATTTCCTCCCCCACACTTGAGGTCAGCCACGTGACTTGCTTTGGCCAATCGAATGAGATGAAAGTGACAGTGTGTCAGTTGGAGACCTGGCTTTAAGAGAGCTTGCATGCTCCCACCCTGCTCCTGTGCCTCTGCCACTGCTGTCACCAGACACATCTGCTATGGCCCACGGGTTGTGGTAGAAGGTGAGAGACGTGTGAAGCACAGCAGAGCCACCCCAGCCAGGCCAGCCCAGGTCAGCTGACCTCCAGGATCTGTGAGTAGATCCGGCTCAGATCGGCAGAGCTGCCTGGCCAACCCCTCACGGGGTTAGCTGACCCGCAGCAGTTCCATATTTAAGAGAATACATGGTTAGGGGTGGTTTGTTACGCGGCATTACTGTAGCCGTAGGTGATGGATACATGTAGTGAGACTGGAGATGAGACTGGCGGTAGATGAGGAGAGAACAGGGCCAGAGAGAAGAGTCCTGGTTGACAGTGGTTTGGCCGATGTTGCTGAGTCCTCGAGCCCTGTCAGCTCTTCTCCTGGCTGAGAGAACCTGCTTTTATTTGAGGGACCATCCACCTGTGTGCTCAAGGAGGGGGCTCCCACCCCAGCCTCAGGAGATCAGCGGGCTCGGGATGGAAGCCCTGAGCAGAGGAGGGACGTTGGGAGTCCCTCAGGGTTCCAACCCCACCTCTGCTCCTTCTCTGCACACTGACTCAGGACCATTGTTGAGTCTTCAGTCCCCACCTTTGCACCGAGAACCTCCAAATCTGTACCTCCACCCCCAGCCTCTCTGCTGAGCCCCCCCTCCCAAATTGGACACCTTCCCTTGGACACCTCACAGAACCACCAACCCTTTGTCCCCCTCTGACCCTGGGACCTGTGACCTCAAGTACACCCCCAGATTCCTCCTTCTTTGTTTCCAATCTTATGCATTCCCATCCTGGCCATTGCTCAGTCCAGGAACTTGGACGTCAGCTAATCTGACGCTCCCCAACACGCTCCCCTGCACGCTGCCGCTGGTACTTCTAGTGGCCATTTGCTGTGCGCTTACCACACAACAAGTGTGGGGCTGAGCCTCACATGCAAAGCATCTGGTTTAATCCCCGAGATGTCCCTACCAGAAAGGCGCTGATATTAAGTCGTCTGTATTCCCTACAACATATCTGGTGGCCCACCCACGGTGCATGCCTCACACTCAGGGCATGTGGCCTTTCTCAGAAGCTGCAGTGGTCATTCCCACACCAAATGATCGTGCAAGTTCCCCATTTAAAAGTCCTTTATGATTCTCATTGTCCTGGTGACCTGAGCTAAACCCTTTGGTGTGAAGTGGTTGGCCCCAAGATTCTTACATTGGTTCACACCAAAAAAAAAAAAAAGTAATTATGGAGGTCACTCAATGTCTAGGCAGTCTCCAGGCACCAGAGAAATACAAAAGTCCTTGGGAATTTAGGCTCAATGATAATAAAGAATAAATATCTAACACGTTGGGCAGTAAGAAAGAGTGATGAAGGAAAATTAGGCAGGATGAGAAAACAGTTATTTTGAGAAAGACACTTGTGATGGGGGTTAGGGATGGCCTCTCTGATAAGAGGTATTGCAGTGAAGGAAGTAAGAAGGCAGCAAGTGCAAAGGCCCTGAGGCAAAGGGGCTTGGCGGAGGCCAGTGCAATGTGCGGGAGAGATGAAGGAGGAGAGGGCAGAACAAGGGAGGGGGAGCCCAGGCACACACAGGCCTGGGAGGCCACAGGAAGGACTTGGCTTTGATCCTGAGTGAAGAGGGAACCACGGGAGGGTTTTGAGCTGAGGAGGGAAGTGACCCGACTCGGGCTTTCACAGGATCCCTCTGGCTATGTGTGGATAACAGTTTGCACGGGGGCCTGGGGTGGAAGCAGGAAGCAGAGTTTTGTAGGCCTGATGACACTTAGGTCAGATTGGGGACTCAGGTGTGCGAGTGCCATTCTCAAATGGCACAGGAAAACCAGACGGGATTTTTGGGTTAACTCAGAATCTGCCAGAAGAGGGACATTAGCAGCATGCCCGAGCCCCGGGGCCCCCAGGCCACCAGCCTTTTCTGCAGCATCCTCAGGACACGCTGGGTGTTGGGGGTGCCCCCAGGCTGCCCCTGTGCCCACCACCTGGCCGTCGTGGACAGCGCCGGGCACCGCACGGAGGCTCAGCGCACGCCATGTGGCCCGGCGACCGAGCTCCGGCCAAAGATGCTGACGAACGTGAACCGGAGGACCTACCCTGCCGCTCCCGATTCTGCACAGACAAGCCCTGAGTCATGTCCCCCAGCACCAGGCTCCCTTATCTCGCTGCACAATCCTTCAAAGAATAACACGCGTATTTGCGTCTGCGGTTTGGGTTCCCAAAACCTGTGACATCAGATAAGTGCGATGTTCACAAAAATGAACAACATCGAGGAGAGGCAAAAAAAAAAAGAAAAACAACCACCGAATAGAAGCCCCTGGTTTCGGTCTCGATTTCCTTTCTGGGGAGGAAGGGGCAATGTCTGGTTGAGGTTTCGGTGCGGGGCCAGGGGGCCGGGGATTGACGTGCTGTCCCCTCCTGAGCCGGGTCACGTCTCAGCCTTCCACGCTCGGGGGCCTCTGAGTCTTACCCTCTCTCCCTGCAGAGCGCAAGCGATTGTCCCCACCTCGCAGAGCTGCCACTAAAAAGTGATTTTTAAAAATACCAATAATGGCTAGTCTTTGGATCAGTCGCATGTGCCATAGGCCACTTTTTCGGGGGCACCGTCACCGTCATCGCCCGCCCCCACCCCTGTGGGGTACTTAGGAAGATCTTCTCTGGTTTATAGACAGAGAAACCAGGGCTCCAAGTGGGAAAAAGAAGGTGGTTCTAGAACATGACAAGGCCGCTTTTGTTTTTCTAGAAAGTGTAAACATGTAAAATAGAAATTAAGTATATTTTTTTTTAAATCCTGGAGATATAAAAATATAGTTTGGTGAAAAACTTGGCAGGATAGACCCCTAAATGTCAGAGTGGTTTTCCTGGGTGTCACAGCTGCCATGGAGGCAGTGATCCACAGCTGCTTCTTTTCCATCATTCAGGTCTTAGCAAAATGTCACCTCTGCTGAGAAGTGTCTGCAGGCCCCTGCCTACAGTGGTCCTCTGGTGTCTCTGGATCCCATGACCTTACTTTGCCTCTTCATGCATTTGTCATCACTGCAATGGGCCTCACTTAACTTTTCATGGCTCTGGGTTTCTCATCTGTGTTCCCTGCTAGCCCAGAAGACCCACAAAGCAGGAGCCAGACCCACATGTCCCATCCACAGCTCCTTGGGCAGTTGGCCTTGAGACAGATTCTCTGATCAATGGACTGTATTTTCTATTTTTTTTTTAATTTGCCTTTTAAAAAAAAAGATATCATTTATTTATTTGAGAGAGAAAGAGAGCCAGAGAGATCACAGAGGGAGAGAAAGATGGAAAAGCAGACTCTCCACTGAGCAGGAAGCCTGACTCGGGGCTCAACCCCAGCCAGGACCCTGGGATCATGACCTGAGCCGAAGGCAGATGCTTAACCGACTGAGCCACCCAAGCTCCCCTAAATTTGCTTAAAAAAAAACAAAACAAAACAAAAAAAAACAACCTGGGCTAGGTTCAATTAGTTATTTTAAGTGGTTGGTCAAAAATGAGCCAGGGGAGCCTCCACAGGCTTATCTAGCTGTGAGTGAAGGAAGCAAATGCCTTGCCTTTCCCCAGAGTAGGTCAGGCGGTGAGCATCACAGCCTTTCTCAGCCCAGGCTACCCGGAGTTGCCTGGCCCTGGAGATCTCTCTGCCTGGGACAGGGTTATCTCTGAATAACAGCGTGCTGAGTCTCCCACGTGAGGCGAGGCCTCCCTGAATCTCAGGGGGGCAACAGGGAGCCCCCCAGGCCAAATGCAGCCCACGGGAGGCGTTCCTTGGCCCCGTGCAGCTCCAACGGCTTGGAATTTTGCCATCGTTTGAAAATCAACTTTGGACGAAAACTAAAGCATCATCCCCAGGGGTACAAAATAAGATGAGAATATGGAAGACGGGACGACTCCATGTCCTTACAACGACAAATGTGCCAACATATACAAACTTAATGCAGTTTCAAGGAGTGGTCCAAGGGGTCGTTTCATTGGATAAACTCATGTTGGGGCTTACAAAGAAAAGTATGAAATAGAAGAATGGTGAGAAGGACTATGTGGCAGAGGTGGTATTTTGACTCGCTGGGAAATAGAAGATTTAATCCAGGATGCCAGCATAGTACAGTTATCAATTTATTTTATTTATTACTATAGTAAAACAAAATCTTGTCTTACAGGGGTTTTAAAAATCCAGAGATTTCCCAGGAACCATCTGGAGTTCTGACCTGCCTGAAAACTCGCTGGTAACAGCAGGCCCTCGTTTTCCTGAGATAGCCACGGGCTGGTGCAGATTCGAAAGTCAGGGGCTTTCTGATCCACCCGAGTCCCCACCACTCCCTACTGTCTCCCACCTGGCCGCCTTCAGTCATCTGTGTGTCTTGCCCGGGCACCGAGGTTTTTGGACTTTGGATTTTGGATTTTGTAGCGCCTACGCCCAGGCCTGGGCACAGCAGCGAGGTTCAGGGCACATTTGAAGCTGGATGTCTGCTGTTAGCTACCTTTGCACTGGCCTTTCTAGGCGGAAATACAAACCTGGAGGAGGAATGTGGCTTAAGGAGGGGTGAAGAGTGTGGAGCTGAGAGTCAGGGAGGCTTGAGCCACCTCTGAAGAGCGGCTCCAGTGCTTCTGTTTCATCCTCTGCCAGTGGGGATCGTAAGAGCCGTCACTCATCGTTTGCACCATCTGTGCCATTGTTCTGACGACAGGCTCGGCCCAGGGCTCTGTGCAAAGCAGCGCCAGGGAAACCTCAACTTTGGGGTTCTTGGTAATCAGCCTCATGAGGGAGAAAAGGTGGGCAGAGCAGAAGATTTGCTTTCATCTCCTTGCGCCAAAAAGGAGGAAATAAAATAAACAAACAGACCCTGGCCTCCTTTGATTCCACCGTCTGCTAGAAGAACTCTGGAGCTGATAAAAACAGGCCAAATTGGAATTGGGCAACTGCCCCACCTCCTGCCAGCCTTTCCCTAGCCTTTGGAATCGGGGACCCCAAAGCCTGCTCCTATTCCAGGCGCCTGCTTCAGTTCCCATCTCACCATCCCCAACAGGGGAGACCCTGTGAGAGAGGAAGTAGACAAGATTTCCCCACCACGGAACCCCGCTTATGGGACGGGAGAAGATGCTTGGGAAGGGACCCTGAACACGTTAGCAGCCAGGCCCCCCCCGTCCCGGGAAGGAGCCCTCCAACTGGGGACGACTGAAAACTGCAATTCCCTGGCATTCACCCTGGCAGAGAAGTGGTGGAAGGGGGTGAAGCCGTTGGTGAAGAGCAGGAGCCTCCCCCCACCCGGTGGCTGGCGGAGAGGAGTCACGTGGCCCAGGGATTCCCAGGGTGGCTCTCAACCTGTCCTACTTATGCTTGTGTGACTCTGGGCAAGTGGCTTCCCCCCATCCAGCCTCAGTTCCCCGATGTGTCCTAGCCCCCACCCCACAGGATTGGGGTTAGATGAGCCAGTGTCTGTCGGGGCCTGGCGCACAGGGGTCCAGCTGTTGGGCACTGTTATTTTTAAATGGCTCAGAGAGTCCCCGCTGGGCCTCAGGTGGAGAGGTTGAAGGAGGACCAGTTGTTTGAAATCTCTACAGGCACCAAGGGCCTTTGGTCAACAAGGTCGAGACTTGGCACCTGTTTGAAGTTGGAAAGAGGCACGTGGAGAACAAAGTTTAGCAGACAAACAGAGGCCACTTCCTCCATGTGACCCACAAGGTTGCCCCAGCCGCTGACCCCAAGAGCTTCCCCGGGCCTGATAAGAAGCTGAGGGCTCAGGCACAGGGGACGAGAGAACAGTTTCTGGGGCAGAGGCTCCTTCCCACGTCCATTCCTCCCTAGTCCAATTCCTCCCATGACCTGTGTGTCCTGGCCACAGCGTCTCCACCTGTAAAACAGGGGCCAGGGTGACACCGGCCTCATAGGCTTTGAGGATAGGAGCTCAATATGACATTCAGTTGGTGCTCAATGAATGAGCCAAAGTCTTTCGTTGGCCTCACACCACGGATAAGGCAGGTCGAGCTGGGGTCGGTGGAAGGACTGAATGGTTTTGAGATCCTCCTTAGGAAACCCCAGGTTCAATTCCACAGCAGTGGCACAGCCATGGCCACGAGAGGCAGGTGCTCACTCTGCTTTGCACACCTGGCCTGTGCCAGCATGTGTGAACCCGGACACCCTGTGTGATGCATCGAGAGGCCAGATGACCCGTCCCAGGCCACACAGCCCCCCACCGACTGCCTGGAGTCACAGTGGGAGGTGGAGCTCAACTCATCTGGCTTCCGTCTGCCCCTGCTCTGCCCCCCTGGCTTTGCCAAAGCCCGCGGTCCCTTTCTTCACTACCCTCCATCCCGCTTCCCCCACCCGACCAAGCTGGCAGGGAGCTCCTTCTGGCTCCTCCACGCTTGTTCTAGCATCAACTCCTCTCAGCGAGGACACACCTCCCCTCTCCCTGGCAGGCCTCAGGTCAGGCATTCACAGCCTATGGGCCTCGTCCGGCCTCAGACATGCTCCGTGTGAACTCACACACAGTGTGTATATGTACATGGGACCAGGGCTACTTCCTCCCCCTCATAATTTTGTATCATTTGCTAACACTTAAAATTGGAGATGTCACATAAAAACCAGGATTTCCAGATTCTTTTGGAAAATTGGCAGCTCTGGCCTACTCCAGCTCCTTTGGCACCAATGAGCTGGAATAGTGTTCTGGGTCCCCCCAGTCCCCGGGCTCCAGGCTGGCCCACCTCATCATCTCTGGGCCTGCCCTCTTTGCCCAGAAACCTTCTCCCATAAAGGCTCCAGGCTCACTTCAGAGCCGAGCAGGGTACCCACCCTCCCAACCACCCCTCCCGACCACCACGTTGCATCTCTTCTGCCCATTCTTGGTCCTGCAGCCTGGAGTGCTCTCAGGCAAAGCCAGGAAAGGCTAGGTTCAAGGTTCAGGGTAGGTGGAATGATGGTTCCCTGAAGATGTCCATGGCCTAATCCCCAGAGCCCAAGAACCTGTGATCTGACACAGCAAAGGGGACTTTGCAGATGGGATAAAGTTAAGAGTCTCAGGATGGGGAGACTAAAGCGGGTTATCCCATAGGGCCAATGTCATCACAGGGTCCTTCTAAGAGGGAGGCATGAGGGTCTGAGTCAGAGAAGATGTGATTGTGGAACAGAGATCAGAGCCAAGGAATGTGGGTGGCATCCGGGAGCTGGAGCAGGCAAGGAGCACAGCCTCCAGAAGGAACACAGCCCTGCTGACACCTGGATTTTAGCCACGTGAGACCCAGCTTGACCTCTGACCTCCAGAACTCTAAGAGGATACATTTGTGTTGTTTTAAGCCACTGAGTTTCACATAGTTTGTTGTCGTCACAATGGGACACATAACCGGGTTTGAATCCTGGTGTGGCCACTTAACTGGCAGGGTGCCCCTGGGTGCGCGAGCCCGGGTTTCCCATCTGGAGAGGGGTAACAAGGGAGCTCGCTCCCAAGTCGATGATGCAGGTAAAGCACAGAGCGTACCCTGACGGCTGTCAAGGCGGGTTCCACTCCTAGCATCACCCGGACGTCCACGCACTTAACTTCCCGGGGAAGCCGCCTGCTGAGCGAAGAGGCCCAGTTCCCCCTGCAGCCATCGCCCTCACCACCAATGCCTTCTGGAAGCCCTGCGGTGTCGAGGTCGGGAGGTTTGGTGCCCGGCTTATTCCCATGAGTCCTCAGGCAGGATGAGCTCTGCCCTCCTTTCCAACAGCCTCCAATGGGGAAGGCCAAGTACACGGTCACTCTCTGGCCAGAGCCAGTGGGAACAGGACGTCCTGGTCCTCTTGTCCTGGCCAGGCCCAGCAAGCTATTTTTGGGCACGTTTATTGATGGGACACGGGTGCCCGGTTGGACTCCGGATTCGAGAGGAAGGCCTCAGGCTGGCCCAGGGCTCTGCTTCTCCGGGCCCTTTGCTACCCTGGGGCAGCGATCAGTCGTGCCCTGTCTAGACCCCAGGACAAGCGTGTAGTCTGAGCTGGCTGGCTCTGGGAACGGCAAGGGTGCCCACTGGTGTGGATGGATGCCGAGGGTCACGTAGACGACTATCTCCCCAAGTTCTGGAGCCTGATTCGCTTCATGGGAGGCAGAACCCAGAATGAATACAAGAACCAGTTTGAGGTCAGATGTAAGTTCAAATCCCAGCCGTGTCCCGCACTAGCAATTTCACGTTGGGCAAGCCGGGTCCTCTCTCCGGGGCTCTGTCTCCCTGCGTGTGAAATGGAATTGGTACTAATCCTCACTCCCAGGCAGGGAATGAGGCTTACGTGAGGTAGAGCGAGTGGCTCAAAGCCTGGCATAAGTAAGCACTCGATAATTAATATTAGCATTGCAAATACTGATTGACCGCTGACACCTATCGGGGGTGTCGCATGAGCTAGGCACTGGGCCCAGCTATCGATCTGTGTTATCTCAACTTCATCCCTGGTAATTGCTGGGGCAGGTGAGTGACACGGTTACAGGTCCCATTATTAGCCTTTTGTACGGATCAAGAAATCGAGGCTCAGAAAGACTGATGACTTGCCCAAGATCACACAGCGAGTATACGGCAGAAAAGCCTGCCTTGAACTCAGCCCCAGACTGGGGACACGGCAGGCCCCACGTCCCAGGGCCATACCCCTTGTCCCCACGCCTCTTCCCAGAGGGTGGTTACAAAGGTCCTGTAAACACCCGAGCTCCCTGCCATGCCGTGGTCACCTCGGTCATCCCTCAGTCCCGGGAAGTGACCTCCTGGTCCTTCCACATGATGGGAATCCAGAAACCAAAGGTTCCAGAATATTTTTTTTTAACCCTCCTTCCTCCTCCTCAGGGTTGTTTTGTTTTCCTGGTTCGTTGGCTTAAGTTCTCCAAGACACCGGCTGGGTTGGCCAAGGCCCTGGCCGACTTGGAGGGGGGTTTGCTGTGTATGCTGGGAGCGGGGCACGGGGACTCCAAATGCCGTGCAACGTATGTAAGGGCAGAAGTGGACGCAGGGCCTCCGTGCTAGGGTGTTCTCGTGGCCACACCTGCTCACAATTCACACCAGCACCCTGAGGGCGCCCTGCGGCCTCCTTCAGTAGAAGAAGCAGCCCTCTGCCCGACGTGCTCTCCTGCCTCTCTACCTCCTCTCCCACCCTGGGGTCCCCTCCCACACCATCCTATAAAAAGGCTCTGTTTATCCCAGCTTCCAGGCCTTTGCCACGCTGTTCCCTCCCTCAAAATGCTGTTCCTCTATTCTCTTCCTGCCAGATGCCTCTCCTTAAACTTTACAGCTTCTTCAAGGTAAGGTCTTTCCAGAACCTTCCTCAATCCCCAACAGCATGTCCTCTAGCTTGGGGTTGCCATAGCAACGGAAAGATACTGCTTCCAGAACTTCCTTTTGCCCCAGACTCTATTGCCCAGCTGGCCAGTTGACACCTCCACATGGGTACCACACAGACCCCTCGAACACCACAAAACAGAGCCTCCGATTCCCCTCCTAAGTCCTGGTCCCACCTGCTAGTCTCACCGCAGGACATGGTGCCCCCCTCGCACAGGTGCTCAGGCCAAAACCTAGGGAGCATATTTGATTCCCTGTCCCCTCGCCCCACACATCCCATTCATCAGGAGTCCTATTGACTTGACTGTCAAACACATTCTGAATCCATATTCCTGTTGTCGCCTTTATAGCCAGGAATGTGGCAGTGGCCTCCTCCCTAGTCTCCCAGCTTCCAGCTTTGCTCTCTTCCACCTACCACAGTCAGAGGAAACTGTTTAAAAGATAAATTAAGTCCTGTCATTCCCCTGCTCAAAACCCTCTAGGACTCCCATTTCCCTTAAAGTACAAATCGTCCTCCTCACTGTGGCCTATAAGACCTTGTATGATCTGACCTTTGCCTACCTCCCAGCTTCATCCTCACCCCTCCCTCCCTCCCTTCCTCTGCTCCTGCCACACTTGCCTCCTCCCTGTTCCAAACTAGCAAGCTTGTACCTGTCCCCAGGCAGAAACTCGCTGTTCCTTTTGCCTGAACTTCCTTCTGCCAGATATCTATCTGACTCATTCTCTCACTTTATTCAGGTGTCTGCTCAAGTATCATCTCCTCCTGGCCTGGCGGTCTAAAATACTCCCCTCCATCACCACCAAACCCTCTACCTTTTTTATTTTCCTTCGTTGTAGGCGTTACTATCTAACATATTACATATAATCAGTATATTTGTCCTAATCTGGTTTGCTGCTCAGTGTTTAACAACTGGCTGTCAGCAAGAGGGAGCTCTGATTTTACCTTTTGCCAATTTTTGTGGTGTAAATACTCCCACTGTGACCGATTTCAACGTGAATTCCTTGAACTTGGAGCGGACAAGAGATGAGCTTTGGTGGCCTGCCATGATACGCTATTTCCATCATATAATAAATAGCCTGATGTCGTATCATATAATATGATACAGTAGATGTGAATAAGCTTGAGAGTATAGACAATCATGAAACAATTAGAGAGCGATAGGTTTGAGTAGTTGTTACCTTTTTTTTTTTAAGATTTTATTTATTTATTCATGAGAGACACAGAGAGAGAGGGGCAGAGACATAGGCAGAGGGAGAAGCAGGCTCCATGCAGGGACCCCGACGTGGGACTTGATCCTGGGACTCCAGGATCATGCTCTGGGCCAAGGGCAGGCCGCTGAGCCACCCAGGCGCCCCTGAATAGTTGTTACCTTTGTTTTTTTATTGTAATCTATGTAAAGGTAAGTTCCCATAATTTAATTTCTAACGGTGGCTGTGGCTAACAACCAGCTTGCAGAATTCACAAGCTGGTACAAGGCAGCTCCAGCGCAGCACTGGCTAGAAACTGGAGGACAGGGATGTCGTCAGTCCTGTCCCCTGCTGTGTCTCTGGGGTTGGGAGGACTAGAAGGAGCTCAGAGCAGGTGCCCAGCCCCAGAGTTTGTTGAGCTTTTTCTAATGCATCTGTTTGCATCAGAAAGCACAAACTGTTTGCCTCCATCCACTTGACTCTGTAGGCTGAGTCCAGCCCACAAACGGGTTTTCGTTTGGCTCTCAGAATGTTTTTAACATTTAAAAAAAAATTGTTGCCAACATTTAAAAGTCAAGAAATGTTTGCAGGAAATTCCACATAAACCTAGATTTGCAGCTTCTTTTGAAAAGTCAGGAGGTCTGGGCGTACTGGTCCTGATTCTCTTGTGATGACTGAGGCAGGAGCTGAGGAGGAGCCTCCCCCTTCCGAAGGGGGAATTGCAGTCCCCACCCCTCTCCCTGTCACCTCACAGGGGGAAGGGGGGCCTTCACTCATTTATATGACCCACTGGGCCCTATAGACGGCTGCGTTGTCACTGTCGTCTTAGCCTCCATTCTGGCGCCAGTCACCGCGTCCTCGCCAGACTAGGACCACTTTGAGAACGGGTTCTGTGACTTAGGTCCCCTCGGGCCTCCATTCCTGCGACAAGGCCTGACACACAGTAGGCCCACAGGTCCTGGAATTTTGTTAAATGTTTGTTGTCAACGAATCCCAGTCCCGCCGCCCCCCCTGCCACCCGCCCCGGGTTACCCTAAACTGGGACATGCACTAAATCCAAGCCCCGACTGGAATGTGACAAAGAGGTTGGCCGAGGCCAGCGTTTAAAAATACCCCAGGGCTGGTCAGCTGCAAAATGCTCAGAGGTGTTGAAACAAGCAGGCCAAGTCTGGCCAGAGGCCAGCAGCCCCAACTTTGCTCTGTGAATGAGGGCTGACGGGAGGGGCCCCCACCAGCTCAGGATGGGGGTGAGGGGCGGGGAGACTGGGCCTCAGGGGAGCCCCCACCCCCACCCCAGCACCCTGCTTGGGAAAGGTCAGCGCTGTTTATAAACAGCACTGGGTGACGTGACATAATTTCGCATAAAGGGTTACCAGGCAGAGCATGGACCCAGGGTGGCCTCCCCTGATGTTTCCACGCCACGGCCTCCTGGCATCGAGGGAGCTGGGATGTTGCTCACCCTGTGGTCTTCCCGCGGCCTTCAGAGCCACTGCCCAGCTTGCTGGAGCCACAGTTAAAAATAATGCTCACAGCACAGTCCCCTGGGGGACAGCCAGCGTGGGGGCTGGACAGGGGACGAATGAGCTCTGGTCAAGTGCCCACCGGGTGCCAGGCGCTTCAGAGGCATTAGATCACTGAGTCTCACCATAGCCTCGGGAGGGAGGGATTGTCCTCCCATCTACAGATGGGAAAACCGAGGCCAGGCAGTGATGCCACGCACTGGTTCAGGGTTTCCTGATAAGTTTGTGGCAGCTCTGGCATTCAAGGCCATGAGAAAGTGCCAAGAAGTCAGGGGCTCGGTGTTTCACTCTGCTGGGTCTCAGGCCCCTGGAACGGTGGCTGGATCTCAGCAAGCCCTGAGTCAGCTCTTAGCTCACCCATCCCAGATCAAAACCTGCTCCCCTCTTGGTGGCCTATGTGTGTTGACATGCGACAGTGAACAAAGCACAGAAACCAAACCCTGTCCTTGTGGAGCTGACATTTTGGAGGTGGAGGTGGAGAGCGGGATCCACGTTAGTGGGTAAATTAACTCTATTGTGTTTCAGGTGGTGATAAGGACGAAGGAGAAAAGTAAAGAATGGAAGGAGGGCTGGAGGGTCTCGGAGGGATACAGATCCTGAAGTGGGAGCAGGGCCAGGGGAGGCCTCACTGAGCAAGTACTTGAGGACAGAGTTGAAATGAAGCGGGATGGAGCAGGGGGTGGATATCTGGAGGAAAACGTTCCCTGCAGAGGAACGAGCAGGTGCAAAGGCCCTGAGATTGGGGCTGGCATGTATGACGATGAGGAGAAGGCCAGTGTGGCTGGGGCAGGCGGCATGAATGAGGGGTGGCATGGGCGGCAGTTAGGGCAGAGGGTTGCAGGGCCAGCTGGTGCAGAGCCTTGCACATCGTTGGAGGGACTCAGGCTTTCCTCTGGGGCAGATGGGAACCACGGAGGGCCCTGAGCAGAGGAGGGCATGGTCTGGGTTCTGGGTTCTGAAAGAACCCCTCTGGCTGTGTGTGAAGCACTGGACTGTCAGGGGCAAAAGGAGGGAAGGGGAGCAATCGTGGAGGTGTCTGCAGTGGTCCAGGCTGTGGGAGATGATGACCAGGCCCGTGGACATGGGCAAGGGGGCAGTCTATGGTCTCACATTCTACATTTGTTCAGAACGTTTAAGAATCCCCACCCTAGAGGTTCCTGGGTGGCTCAGTTGGTTAAGCATCTGCCTTTGGCTCAGGTCGTGATCCTGGGATCCTGGGATGGAGCCCCGCATTGGGGTCCCTGCTCAGTGGGGAACCTGCTGCTCCCTCTCCCTCTGCCGCTCCCCCTGCTTGTGTGCAAGCTGTCTCTCAAATAAATAAAATCAAAAAAAAAAAAAAAAAAAAGGAAAGAAAGAAAGAAAAAAGAAGGAAAGAAAGAAAGAAAAGCTGACAGGACACATTGTTCCACCAGTTGTGACAGAAATCAAGAAATCAGGGGTGAGTTCAGGGTTCCAGGCTGAGCAACCGGAAGGATGAGCCTTCTGCCTCATGGAGAAGCCCAAATGCTACGCTGGACTCCACAGAAGGACGGATGTGGGGCAGCCCTGCCCGGGGCCGCGGGGGGCCTGCACAAAGCCCATTGCCAATATGATGGATCCCGCTTTGTAAAACCCCTCGTGGTTCAGATAGGAGTCTTCCCCAGCTCCCTGCTCCTCATCTGGCGCCGAGGCCTTTGAAAATGGTGCAGAGGGCGGCCCCGGTGGCTCAGCGGTTTAGCGCCGCCTTCGGCCCACAGCCTGATCCTGGGGTCCTGGGATCAAGTCCCGCATCGGGCTCCCCGCATGGAGCCTGCTTCTTCCTCTGCCTGTGTCTCTGCCTCTCTCTGTGTCTCTCATGAAAAAATGAATAAAATCTTAAAAAAAAAAAAAAAAAAAAAAAAAAACGGAGGGCAGCCCGGGTGGCTCAGCAGTTTAGCGCTGCCTTCAACCCAGGACATGATCCTGGAGACCCAGGATCGAGTCCCACGTGGGGCTCCCTGCATGGAGCCTGCTTCTCCCTCTGCCTGTGTCTCTGCCTCTCTCTCTCTCTCTGTGTGTCTCATGAATAAATAAATAAAATCTTAAAAAAAAAAAAGAAAATGGTGCAGAAGCCACCAGGTCCCTTCTCCCTTCAATGTCTGAAAAGCAGCAAACGCTTCTAGAGCTCTCACTGCGTGCCTGGCAGGACGCCAGCCCTTACATCTGTGAACCCATTTGATCATCACTACAACTCAGAGAGACGGGGACGGTGATTACATCTATTGGCGGGTGGAATGGGGAACGAAGGCCCAGAGAGGTTAAATCACTTAGCTGGGATCACACGGCCAGCAAGTGGCAGGGGCAGGATTGGACTCCAGGCAGTCAGAACCAGGGCTCATGCCCTTTACCTCATGAGGAGCTCACCACTGACCATAAGAAGCCAAACTGGGCTTGAGGCAAGAGGGTTTCAGCCCACCCTTCCCACACAGTAAGGACAGTTGTCGCTTCCTGAGCACTGGCCCCCTGCCTAGTGCCGTACCCACGCTGTCCCTATTATGTACGTCAATGGAAGGGGGAGATAGTGCATTGATTGTGCCCATTCTACAGACAAGGAAACCAATGCTCAGAGAGAGGAAGGGCCATTCCAAAGTCACGCACCCAGGCATGAGGACCTGGGGACCCGGGGCTCCAGACACCAATACCCCATTGTGTCTTTTCCTGCACCTGCCACCTGCTTCTGGCCCTGGTAGTGAGGGAAGTGCTCAGGGCTTGATGGCCATGCTGTTTTCCTCCAGCTGGCTGGCATAGGATAAGGAAGCAGGCCAGGGATGGGGAGGGTTAATTCGGGGGACAGCACAGCCCTCCAGGCTTGCAGATTCTGTCTGGGATAACCCACATTTCTGAGGTGAGCTCTGGGCCATCCGGAGATGCCAAGGCAGGAGGACGCAGCCGAGTGTACGAGAGAGGTGGAGGTCCTAGTTGCCTCTGAAGACAGAGGAAGTGGTGCGTGGGGTTGTCACGGAAGTTCAGGTCAAGAGCAGCCCCCAGGAGCCAGTGCTCACAAACCTCTGGCCTCGGCAGCCTCCTTACCTCTCCAGACCTCAGTTTCCACCTCTGTGTAACGGGTTGATCGTGCCTGCATCGGCAGGCTGTTGTTAGACCTAAAGTTGGGCACCCAGGGGGCTCGCTCCTTCTCCAGCTGCCCACTGCTGTCTTCCAAAACAGAAAGCACATAGGACCCCGTGCGTTGTGGGTGCTCGGAGGCCCTGGAGCTGGCTGGACATATGGAGGAAAAGCAAGACCTTCTCTGGGACTTATCTTCACCTGTGAAACGAGTGCTCTCTCTCTCTACTTGACCCATACATAGAACCTCTCGACCACCGCTGAGGTGGACTATGACCATCCTCATCCTCACATAACACATAAGACATGAGGCAGCCGGAGAGGTTATGAGCCCCAACCAGGGTCACGGAGCTAGCAAGTGGTGGAGCAGTGACTCCCTCGGCCTCCTTAGCATTAGCTCTTCAACCACAAGGCTGAAATAATACTCGAATTTTGTTGAGCACTTACTTTGTGACGTGTTAGCTAATATTAAACTTGACCTCCGGTGTATGAGACAGGTGCTCCGTCCTTCCCATTTCACACGTGAAGAAAGAGGCTCGTAACTCACCCAGGGTCACAGATCTAAGAATTTGCAAAACCAGCATCCAGACTCGAGTGGTCTGTCTCCAGGGTCCCTGGTCCCCAACCCAAATGCTCTGCCTAGGAGGGTCAGTGGGGACGTGGTGCCTGGCATGCACAGACATGTGTCCGAAGCCGTTCAACCTCTGGAAAGCAAGTAGAGACAAGCAGGCCACGCGGAGGTCTAAGCGGAGCACCGGCTCTTCCCTTCTTTCCATCCCTCCCTGTTGGTCCCACTTGCAGAGGAAAAGCTGCCCGTGGGCCATTTCCCCCTTGTCCCCTCCCTCTGGGAAAATTCTGCGCAGCATCCACAGGTCACGGGGCTGCTGGCCAGAGGGCTGGCTGGAGCCGAGTGCGGCCAGGTTATCGGATTTCGTGGTCAGCCACCTTCGCCCCTGACCAGAGCTGTCTTTCCAAAACAGAACATTCAGTCACCGCCTGTCCCTGCGCTCGGCTGTCCTTGTGCCCCGACCTCGCTTCCTGCCCACCCGCCACGGGTTTTTCCCAGTATCCTTGTCTCTTACTGACATCTCGCAAAGGTGACCAGAGTGTAGAAAAAAGAGAGAGACGGGGGCCAAGAGACACAGAAGGAACCCGAGGACCTGTTAGTATCTGACAGTGAAAGCCAGAGACAGAGATAACGAGAGAAACAGAAAGAGGAGCCAGAGACGGAGATGGCGAGACAGAGGGCGCCCCCGACATACCCTCTGCCTCCCTGTGTCCGTGGCCTTGGCCCTCATACCACCGAGTTTTGGACTTCCCCCAAAGCCGTGGCATCTGCTCCCGCCTCCCCCTGCCCCCAGGTCCAGCAGGTCACGGGAGAGACACCCCACCTGCCCCTCCCTCACCCCCATACACAGTCCCTCATCTCACTAACTCCTGTTCATCCCCCCTTCCTCCAGGAAGCCCTCCCTGCTTCCACAGCCCCCCTACTGGACCCCAACTGGCATTTACCTCACTGGGCTGTTGTTTGTTTGTTTGTTTGTTTGTTTGTGGTTGTGTCTCCCCCACTGGAACTCAGCTCCTGAGGGCAGGGACTGGGCCCCCTTGCTCAACTCTATCCCTGCCCTACTCACCCAACCCAGTGCCTGACGCACTGGCTGAATGAAGTATTAGAAACTTTCCCTGATAGCGCTGGTCACTGTCCGTATTTCACTGTGTGATTATTTGATTTGGGGTCTGTGTCCCCACTGGTCTCAAGAAGGCAAAGTCTGTGGCTGTTATGTTCACCCTTGATTCCCAATGCCTGGAACAGTGCTTGGAACCGAGAAGGCAAATATCGGTTGAAAGAATGACCAAATGAAATAATCATGAGCCATCTGGAGGTTTTCAATCATGTTTTAACCCAGTGGAGTCCAGCTCAAATCTTCCCCATTAGCATTCACAGCAACCCCGAAGCCCTTCCTAAGGCCTGCGAGGTCCTCCGTGATCTGGCCCCTGACCTCTGCCCCTCCCCTCCCCCGGCACCAATATCTCTGTTACCCAGGGTACCGCATGTGGGAGACATTCTCAGCCACCCTCTCACACCCCACCGTAAGTCATGTCAGCAGAGTTGGTTTTTTCTGTAAACAAGACTGCATAGGAAAATGGAGCACATTTGCACAAACAATCTCAATGTCACCAATGGACCTTGGTCGCTGTGGGACGGTCTCCAAGGTTCGGCCAGCTAGCTGCCCAGGGCCTTGCCCTGAGATGGGGTTTGAGTCCAGCCTCAAAAGTGCTGCTTGGGTGGGAGGGAGGGGATGTCTGGGGGCCCCTGAGCCTGACCTTCGCCGCCTGCAGAAGAGAAGAAAGGAGGCTGCGGGGAGCCCAGGAAGCCGGGCCAAACAGCAGACTCCAGAGGATCCTTGCAGCTCAGACCAGGTCCCACCTCCCACAGGAAGCTCCCCAGGCCACCTTCCTTGTTTCTGTGCACCCTTGCTCATACCCTGATGGCAGCTGATATACCACATTCCGCAGAAACTCCCTGCTGGACTGTGCCCCTAGTGGACAAGAGTAAATCTTTTATATTTTGGTGTCCCCAAAGCCCAGGTCGGGCATGTAGGAGGCATCACCAAGCATGTGCGGATGAATGAAATTATTGTTGAACAAGCACTTCCTGTCTGGGTGCATGTTTACTGTCTCTCTCACTAGGATGGGAGCCCAAGGACCCCATCTCCTTTATCTTTGTTCCCCAGGGTCTAACACTACTTGATACATAGGAGGCAACATGGAATGTGTGTAGAACAGATGGAATGAACAAACCCTCCCTACGATCACTCATAGCTGTCTCTCCCACCGTACTGGGAGCTCTGTGAGGTCAAGGACCAAGTCTTATTTGTTTCTAGTGCCTCTGAGTCCAGCATAGAGCTTGGTGCAAAGGAGATGGTTGGGAGGTGTTTGTGGATGGTTGGAGGCATAGATAGATGGATAGATGAGGGATGAAAGGGTGGATAGATGGAAGGATGGAAGGATGGATGGATGGATGGATGGATGGATGGATGGATGGATGAATGAATGGATGGATTGGTGGGTGGATGGGTGGATGGGTGGGTGGGTGGATGGATTGGTGGATGAAGGGATGGACAGATAGATGATGATTGGATTTATCAATCAATGGAAGAATGAGTAAAAGTTTCCATAGAGTGAGTGAATAGGATGGGTACATGGAAGTGTGCGGGTGATTGACGGCAGCTACCTAAATGGAGAAATGGAAGGTTGGGTCGATACATTCTACAGCTCAGGTGGAGAATGTGGGAAACGTTGCTTTCTATACCTTTCCCCTCCCCCTAATACACACACAAAGCCACCATTTTACAAGAATTAAAATGAATCCAAAGAACAACTCAGGGTTTTCAGTGAAAGATATTTAGGAGCAAAAGAATGTAAAAAGGAAGAGCCTCTGAAATTTTTAAGCAAAACCCTGTAAATTGGTCATGCTTTCCTGCGGTGTTTGTGTTATTTCTTGTGGGCCTACCATATGGAGTGCCCTGGGTTTGGTCTGGAAATGGAAAAACATTTCAGATGGGGACTCTGACGCCAGGTTGCTCAGGGTGTGGTCAGCGTCAGACGTACGCCCACACACCTTCAGCTGGTCTCCCTGTTGGAAGTGGGGCATGCTGACTCCTTGTCTGCGTGACTTCGAGCAATCTGCTTGACTTTGCTGAATCCTGATGCACTCTGTCCTGCTTTGGAGGGTTGCTGTGAGTCCACGCCTGGGAAGTGCAGAGCCAGGTCTGGATACAGGAGGCGGCGGGGAAGCACCTCAGGGTGTGACACCGGCTGACCTTCTCAACTTCTCTTCCTGACAACTCGGTGCAAACTGCCTGCAGTGAGGGCTGGGAACTGGTGAGGGGCTCACATTGAGGGACCTAGCGCACCCGGATTCAAAGCTGGCCTCCTCCAGTCGCCGGCTGCCTGATTCCGTACGAACCCCTCGCCCTGTCTGAAGCTCAGTCTACCCCACGGGCCTCCTGGCTGTTTCTCAAGCACAGCCATCGTGGCTGCACCCAGGCTGCAGGAGAGGCTACAAAGTGAGCTTTCTGGCCTCTACCTTGGGGAGGCGTGGGTTCCTGAGGTTGGTGCTGTCTACCCAGATTTGCTCTAAGACACAGAACAGGGTGAAGGGGATCTAGAAGGGCAGAGGATATCTGTTCCTCACCCCATCTGGAAGAGAAGCTCATCCCATGTATTCCACTATCCTACCTATTTATTCAACGCTTTATATCACATGACTTTAGTGACGTATTCACTTGTTTTCTAGTTTATTTTCCCAACACTGATGACCCAACATCATGAGAGGTGGGTCTTTACCTTGATCACTTCTATGTCCTCAGGACCTAAAGCCCAGCCGAGCACATGGTTTGTGTTAAACAAATGTTTGAATAAATAAATGGATAACTGTTTGGATGGGTGGATGGTGGATGGATGGATGGATGATATTCAGTGGATAGATGGATGATGGATAGATGGATGATGGATAGATGGATGATTTGGTAGGTGGATGGATGGATGGATGGATGGATGATGGATGAATAGATGGATGATTCAGTGGATGGATGGGTGGATGATGGATGGTTGGATAGATAGATAATTAGCTGGGCATATCAGAATCAATTAAAGAGCTTAAGCAGCACATGCACACAGACACAGAAGTGCCCAAGTCCTGCTCCAAAAAAATAAAAATAAAAGCCAACACTTAATGGGTGCTTACTGTATACCAGGCCCCATGTGCAGGCTATGAGGTAGGGCATTTCACTGAAACTCATAGTCACCCTCTGAGCTGGTAACCAATACTAATCTTTTTCGTAAGATTTTATTTATGTGCGAGATAGAGAGAAAGAGAGAGTGAGCACAAGTTGGGGGTAGGGGTAGAGGGAGAGGGAGAAGCAGACTCCCCACTGAGCAGGGAGTCCCTGGACCCTGAGATCATGACCTGTGCCAAAGGCAGATGCTTACCTGACTGAGCCATCCAGGCACCCCACTAAATCTTTTTTTAGAGGACAAACCCAAAGCTCAGAGAGCTACTCACTGACCCCAGGTCATACAGTCAAGAGGTAGAGAAGCCAAGATTCAAGTCAAGATCTGTTGGATTCCAGAACCAAGCTTAGCCTCACTGGGCCAGCCCGGATGCCTGGGAGTCTGGCTTCCTCAGCACTGCCCAGGTGATTCTCATATGCGGCCAGGTGGAGAAGCCTTGAGCAGGGCTGTGAGTTCTGGGAAGTGTGCTGGCTTTGGGGCCAGCTCACCCCTGCACCATCTTGCAGCCTGCCTCCTCTCATCTGACATGAAGTGGGTGGTAGTGCCTACTCCCCAGGGTTTCCGGAGGGCAAAACGAGCTGAGCAGAGTGCCCGATGGATAAAAGGCGCCGGGGACACATCCTACAAGCCCTGCTGGTGCCAGCAGCAGACGCATTGTCAGTCCCTGGACTGGGGGCCAGTGTCCACCCTGCTCTTTCTCCCAGCTTCCCTAGTACAAACATGTTCCCAGTTTCCTAGTGTAGAGCTCGAGACACACTGCAAAAGACCCTGCAGGGGCCCTCGGGAGGCTCCAGCGCGTGAGTGCCAAGCAGGGGTGCTGTAGCGACTCCTGCCCAGAAGCACATCCTGCACAGATATTCGTGTCCACAGGCGTGCCACCCAGCTGACCACTTCCATGTGTGCCGCTCATGACAGCAAAAGCCAGGAAACAGGCCTGATAATGGTAGCAGCTGGTGAGTGTTTAGGGCAGGCTTTCTCAACTCAGAATGATTGACATTTGGGGCTGGATCATTCTCTGTAAGTGGGAGTCTGACCTGTGCCTTGTACAATGTTAGCAGCATCCCTGGTGTCAGTAGCATTCCTTCCATCCCTGTTGTGACAACCAAGAATGCCTTCAGACATTGCCACATGTCCCCTGGGAGACAAAATCCACCCCGGCAGAGAACCTGTGGTCTAGAGCATGCTCTGTGCAGGACACAGGTGCACACACTTTACAGAAACCAGCTCCTCCTAGAGGCCCTCACACGTGGAGACGGATGCCGTTCCTCACTGTACTGTGCAGAGGCAGAAACGGCAGGTTAGTGGTTTGTCCAGGTTGCAGAGCGGACGTTTCAGCAATGCTGTGATTTGAACCTATGATAAACCCCAGGTCCCTCTTTTTCTAGTGCTTGTGGGTTCCTTGGACTTTTCCCCATTCACAACCGTGTTGTCTGTGACTAGATGTAATCTCATTCCTGCCTTTCCCATCTGGCTGCCTTGGCGTGTTCAAGAACAGATTTGCAGGACATGAATTATAGCTCGAGCAGATTCCGTAATCTGCACAGGATTCTTTCTTTCAGGAAGTTAAATGTGCTCAATTATCGACAATTTAGAAAATACAGAATGAATAAAAAGGAAAAAATAAGATTTCTTCTTGGACTTCCCACAAAGGCCCACTTTCTAGCAGCATTGTCTTCTGAGAAGCTCTCTCTGTTTTGAAATTTTGTCACACAGTTGCAATCGCACTGTATATACAAATCCTCCAAACTACAAAACCGGTTTTTTTCATGTTATTACAAAATCCTCTTGGACGTTATTTGTAATTATTGCCTATTGTGGCCGAGACCCCAGTTTCTCCTCCAGTCTCTGACCTCTCCCTCTTCTTTCATAATAGAAATCTCAAGTTTTAGCTGGGCATGTGGCCACCCAGAAAAAAAATCTACGTTTCCCAGATGTGTCCATGTGACTAAGTTCTGGCCAATGAGACATAAGTGACTTCCAAGTAGTGTCCTCAGAGAGAGGGTGCTTCCTCTTCTTCCTATCCTGCTTGCTGGCTGGAATGCAGGCGTGATGGCCAGAATCTGAGTGACAATTTTGGGCCACGGTGGAGCAATAAGAAGAAAGGCACTTGAGTCCCTGATGAACTCATAGAAACACCTTACCAGCTCTGGGCAGCCACTTGCACACTTCTTTTACATAAGAGAGAAACAAACTTCTGTTTCATTTGAGTCCCTGGCATTTGGGGCTTTTAGCGACTCAGAGATGAACCTAACACTGAGTATTGCACTAATATTTTGCTGGAGGAATTGTCTCTAACATTCTTTTAGGAATTCCTACCTCATTAGCTCAACCATTCCCTGGTGAGTGGGCATTTAGGTAGTTTCTGAGTCTCAAATACTCTAAATAATTCTGTCGTGAACATCTCTGTGCGTTTTCACAATTTGTGGTAATTTCCTGAGGACACAATTCCGGAATAGGGATTTAGGGAGGGGTCAAAGAATATGAACCTTCTTAATGCCTGTTAATAGCCATCATCCCAGGAGGCTATACGCCACCAGGAGCAAGGCTCCGGCTTCATGGAAGAGCTGCCCCATGAAGAGCTGAACCCGCTTTGTCGCCGAGGACCCCTTCCACTACATTCATGACAGCGGGGTGCGTTCTCCTCCATGCCTCCCCTCCTGTCCTTCTCATCACACATCTCTGGGAGGCATGTCTCCCTGGTGAAGCCCAAACCCCATGCCTGCACCAAGCTGCAAGAGTGGCTGGGAAGGTGAGTCTTTTGGCATCTCCCTCCAGGAGAGTGGTCACTAGGGAAGGAGCTTCCCTGAAGTGAGTTTGCAAGGCAGGGAGCAGCCAGAAAGTGGGGCAAAGCTTAGCTCCCCGAGCAGAGACCTGCTGGGCTGGGGAGAGGTGCAGAAAGGCTTTTCCGGCATCACTTTTTAATTCATCCTCTACTTACCCTGAAAGAACAGGCAGAAGTAAAAAGGACAAGGATGTCATTCCCACTGGCATCACCCTGGCAGTTTACCCAGCTCTGCAAGGGCTGAGTTAGAGCTGCGGTCCCGCGCCTGGCAGAGGGCAAGCCCCGTCCTTGTCCCTCCACCCAAGACTGGCACGTCAGCCTGGATGTCATTATCTGATGTAGGTGTGTCTCCCAGACCACATCCTTCAAGAGGAGGACCTGTCCACCTTACCCGCTGTAGTTCTCCCAGCACCCAGACAGGCCCTGGCACATGCTAGGTGCTCAATGGATAAATCTTGAATGAATGAATGAATGAATGAATGATGGCAGTCAGTTCTCAGCCTTGAAAGGAAGCTTGGAATCCTGCATTTATCAATACAGCCAATATTTCCTGAGCATTTAACGTGCTCCAGGCCCTGGGGAATCTTAGGTCCTAGGAATACCATAGGAAAGAAGACAAACTAACTCCCTGCCCTCACAGCAGAGAAGATGAACAGTAAATAAGAAAACCCCCCAAATACTAATATAATATAATATAATATAATATAATATAATAATATAATATAACATGATACCAGTTACTGGTAAATGTTTTATGAAGAAGTGCAGAACTGGGTAAGTGATTAGAAGAGGCTAATTTAGAAGAAATGGCGGCAGAAGTGCTCTCTGAGAAGGTGACATTTGATCAGAGACCTGAAGTAGGTAAGCCAAGTAAATATCCGTGGGAAGCAAGGGGAACAGCCAGTGCAAAGGCCCTGAGGTAGGACTGAGCTTGGTGTGTGCTATTTGCAACGAGGTAGCCAGGGAGGCAAGGGTTACACAGAGTTTCCCAACTTCAGCAAATCCACAGAACCCTTAACTGTCGGAAACAGTGGGGTGGGGGTGGGATGAGTTCTTTACTCTTAAGCTTCTCTGGAAAAACATGATGTCAGGGACAGACAGTAAATCTTGACTTGTCCCAGAAAACAATGGACCCACAAAAACCAGTGAAGTGTCAGGCTGGAAGTAAACGCCAAAGGGCTGGGGCACGGGGAGATCATATGGAATTTGTTAACAAATCTGCATTTGAAAAAGAATTTCCCAGTTAGGGGCAGAAGCTTCTGGCCAGCATCAAAAAGATGTTTATTGTGGTGCCTCCATGTAGACATGAAAAATGAAGATTTGCTGTCTAGCTGGAGATGTGGAAAGATGTACCCGATATGTTAAGAAAAAATTAAAAATTAAAAAAAAATATATATATATATGTATACATAAATAGGTCACGGGGTAGTGTAATATAGTGTATAATCCCTTTCGTAAATTCATTCCCTCCTTCACTCATTTGGAAAATATCCATTGCAGGCCTACGGTGTGCCAGCACAGTGCTGCATGTGCGGGACACAGGCATTGGGTGTCCCTGTCCCCATCGGGGAAGGCAGATAATGATCAGATCAGTACAGAGGTAAATCATCACAAACTCAAGTCAGCGCTAAGAAGAAAATAGACTGGAGCTGCAAGAATGTGGCCTGACATCCAGGAACGGGCAAAGCCCGTGAGGGTATGCTCCAGAATGTCGAAGGGGTCGCAAGGTTTTGGTGATTTGCTCTCCTTATGTTCCCCCTTCCTTTTGATCGTCTGTTTATCCTCATGTTTTGATCATGCAGTGAATTAAAAAATACAAACAAAGCCCAGATGGATAGAGGGGTTAGAAATCATGTGTCTAAAGATGAGTTAACACCAGAAGAGGAAGGAAGGACACACAAGAAATTGCCGCCTGTGTTTGCTTCCGGGAAGGAGAGCCAGAGGCTGGGTTAGGAAAGAGCCTTGCTCCTCACTAGACCCCCTCGGAACCTTTCAAATATGTGTGTCCTCACAAAAACGATGATAAAATCAGCCGAAGTCTTTTGAAATGACACTTCAACACAGGTTTCATTTTCGTGAAAAATGACAAAGCCGGTAACAGTAGGCTCTCAAGAGAAAAATGTTCACTGAGCTGAACTGCCACGAAAATCTCAGACTGGTTCTCTCTGGGCGACCTTTTTTTTTTTCTCAGTACTTTCCTGAATTCCTCGAATTAACATGAGAAGAATGAAAGAGACAAGAGAAAAGACAACTGTGCTCTAGAAATGTGGTTTTGCTTCATCCCCCCCACTACCGTCCCAGGCGTGTACGTTTATTACCCCCATTTGACAGACGAGGACACTGAGGCTCAATGGGCAAGCCACTGGCCCAAGGTCCCCGGGCTGGATCTGAGCCAGGTCTGTCCAACCCCACAGTCTGTTTTTAAACCAGGATGCTCAGGTGCCCTTCAAAATGTCCTTCAAGGAAATTGCATGGCTTTGAAAATCCGAGGGGGAAAGCCAAACAAACCAAACAAGAAATATGACATTTTTTAAACCACTTATTCAAGCTCAAATGGGGCCTAAGACCAGCTCGGCAAGGGGCACTGTTTGTACTTCAGGTGGGGCGCTCCTTCACCGTGCCTGGCCGTACCCCCGTGGCAAGTCCCTGCCCCTGAAGCCCCAGCTGCGCCACCCGGTCATCTGTCACCCAGAACCGCCCCCGTCGCACCTCTCCGGACCTCCCCGCCCCGCCGCAGGAGTGCTGCTGGGGCCTGGGCAGGGCCGGGCCGTCCTGCGTGGCCTCGGGGTCTGGGCGAAGGGGGAAGGCAGGAGAGGCCATCAGCCCCAGGCTCGCAGGCCCAGGCCCGGCGGCCACCAAGGGCCGTCCTCTCTCGGGCAGCCGAGGCCAGGCCGGAGGCCCGGAGCCGGTGCTGTGAGCTGGGCAGCCGGCCACTACGGTGGGGACCGGGAGGCGTGCACTCCCTCCGCCTGCCCGGCAGCAGCCCGTGGCCGCCCGCCAGGTCCGGCCTGACGTCAGGGTCTGACCAGGGACATAATGTGCTGGCGTCGGGACAAGGGCTGGCTGCAGGGAGACAGGGCCGCGAGGCGGGGCGGTCAGAGAGAGAGGGCTAGGCGGGGAGAGAAGAGGAGAGAGAACAACACAGAGGGAGAGAAGTGAGGAGGAGAAATACAAGAATAGAAGGAAACACACAGAGACAGAGGCAGAGACAGAGACAGAGACAGAGACAGAGACAGAGAGAGAGGAAGCCAGAGGGAACAACACAGCAGGGGGGTAATGAGGTGGTGGCCTTGGGCCCTGGGGTTAGCACCCGCCTGGGCCGTGGCTCTGCCTTCCGAGCCGGTGACTCCAGTGCTGGGAGCCTCTGGTGGCTCATGTGGGCCCTGGGAGCCTCGACCACTTGTGGGGGGCAACGGAGCACCCCTTCACCATGGGTGCGGGGGAGCCAATCTTTATAAAGTGCTTTGGCAGAGCCCTGCATACAGTAAGTGCACAATCAATTGGAGGTGACAATAGAGGGTTGGGCAGGGAAGGAGAGAGGAATGGTGGAGGGTGGCCAGTGACCCCGTGAGCAACAGCCCTGGGCCCACGGTGACCCTTTCCCTGTGGTCGCCGGACGCCTCCCTTCCCACCCCCTCTGGGCCTCGGGCAGGAGGCCGCCAGCCCAGACCTTGGCCTGGCCTTGCCTGTCTCGGGGCCCAACCCCCTGTTTATGGGCTCAAGAAGGCCATGATCCCAGGGCCATCACGTCACCGAAGCCAAACAAGGCCAGGTCCTGGTCACTGTGGGCCTTCCAGCCTCATCACCCCTTTTCCCAGCTTAATTATTAAATGGCCCAGTAGCACTGAGGGGCTGAACTGCTGGTCTCCCAGGTGTGGGCAGCTGGGCCTCTGTGTCCCCCATTAATGCAGGGGCACACACTCTGGAGACCCCAAGGGAGAATTGGGAAGTGCCCTTTCTCTTGCTCCCACTTTTTCTCATCCCTCCCCCTCTTCATCGGGGTTCCCATTTATTGAGCACCTACTATGGCAGGGCATGGTCTCGAGTCCTCCTGACAACCCCAAGAAAGTGAGCGCTATCATTATCCCATTTTTCAGATGAAGAGACTGGGCTCAGAGGGTTACAGTCCCTTGTCCAAGGCCACCTGCTAGCGAGTGCCAGAGCCAGGATTCCAGCCTGGCCACCCTCTTTACCAGACAGCAGCTCTCCCATTCCCTGACCAGCTGCTGAGCGCCAGGATCTGTGCCAGATGCCATGTCCACCCTACCTCTCAACCCCCAGGATGGCCCCATGAGGCAGCCAAGGGCAGTCTTGCCCCCCGGGAGACATTAGGCTCCATCTGGGGACATTTGGGGTTGTCCCAACTGGGGGGCATGCTACTGGCATCTGGTGGGTAGAGGCCAGGCATGTTGCTCAGCGTCAACAACACAGAATTATCTGGTCCCAAATGTCAATAGCGCTGAGGTCCCCACTACAAGGTGAGCCCTGTTATGCTCCCCGTTTTACAGATGCAGGAACTGAGGCACAGAGAGAAATCACCTCATGCCCAGGTGGCCACGCTCCATGCTCCTGCTCTTTACCAGAAGAACCCACTGCCACTCCTGGAGGCTCCTGTCCTTAGGAGACCCCTGGCTCTATTCTGGGCTTTTCTGAGTCCTTGCTTGCCTCACCAGCTTTTTACATCTGAAGGCAGTGTTTTAATCTCTGGCTAAGAAAATTAAGCCAAAAAGTCACTGAGAAGGTCAGAACGCCTTTAAATGAATTTGTGTTTGGGACAACTGGGTGGCTCAGTGGTTGAGCATCTGCCTTTGGCTCAGGGCGTGATCCCGGGGTCCTGGAATCAAGTCCCGCATCGGGATCCCCACGGGAAGCCTGCTTCTCCCTCTGCCTGTGTCTTGGCCTTTCTCTCTCTGTGTCTCTCATGAATCAATCTTAAAAAAAATAAATAAATGAATTTATATTTTATTCACAGCAGCATTGAGGGACATTTGAAATTGGCCACACATGGACTCATGCAGCAAGTATTTTCTGAGCACCTACTATGTGCCAGGCCCTGTCCTTCACGCAGGAACCAGACAGACCCAGCCCCTCCTGGGTCGTTAGGAGCTAACACTCTAGCGGGAGACGGGGACAATGAATAAGAAAGACGACCATCAGGGTGATTTCAGACTGTGCAAACTGTGACCGTGGGAGAGAGAAGGACTGTTCTAGAGAGGGTGGTGTCCAAGAGGGCCTTTCTGAGGAGGCGAGGCCTGAGGGATGACAAGGAACCAGCCTTAGGAAGAGGTAGGGTGAAAGGTTTTAGGCGCAGGGAAGAGTGTGTGCAAAGGCCCTGAGGCAGGAGCTTATGTGGACCATTGAGGCACAGCAGGGAGGAGGAGAAGAGGAGGGGAAGAGGTGGGAGATGTGTCAGGGCTTTGCAGGTGCTCAGAGCAGGGCGGGAGCCAAGGGAGGATTTTGAACAGAAGGGACACAGGATCTGATGTAGGTTCTAGCAGGATCCTGTTACATGCTGTGGGCAGCTGAACGACGCCCCCCCCCCCAAATGCCCACCTCTGAATCCCCCAAACCTATGACAGGTACTTTCTATGGCCAAAGGAACTTGGTAGCTGTGACTTAGTTAAGGAGCTTGAGGTGGAAGATGACCCTGGGTTACCTGGGTGTGCCTGGTGCAATCCCAGGATCCTTAGAAGGTGGGGGTCGAGGGAGGAGTTTGATTAGGGAAGAGGAGGAGGCAGGGAGAGGAGACCCAGTGACAGAAACAGAGGCCAGAGGGGCTCGCCTAGCAGACATGGAAGGGGCCGTGAGCCAGGGACCTCAGGTGACCACCAGAAGCTGAGAGGGACATGAGGGGTGCTCTGAACAGATGTGCAGAATGGAGTGCCGGGGGGCGGGGTGCTCAGCAGTTGAGCATCTGAATTCAGCTCAGGCCACGATCCTGGGGTCCTGGGATCGAGTCCCACATCAGGCTCCTCGCAGGGAGCCTGCTTCTCCCTCTGCCTGTGTCTCTGCCTCTGTCTCTGTGTGTGTCTCTGTTGAATAAATAAAATCTTTAAAGAAAAAAAAAGAAACAAAAACAAATGTGAGGAATGAACAAATCCCCGTTCTCCAGTGAGGACACTAAGGAAAGCTGCGGCAAAGGAAGTGACTCTCCCGGGGTCACACAGCTGCCAGGTATGGGGTCAGCATTTGAACCCAGAACTGATTGCAAAGTTTGCACCAAGCACCCGACTTCCTAATACCGCTGACACTGCCTGCAATTCAGCAATTTCCACTTTGTGGGGTGTAGTGCTCTACTCTCCTTGAGGTATCAAATGTTTTTAGTAGAGCACCTCAGGGAACCCACAGGGCACCTGACCCGGCCTAGGGTGTTACTAGATAGGGAGACTGAGGCTCACAGAGGCTGAGGTCTTCCCCGATACACAGCTTGCCAGTGGCAGAACTGGGATTCCCCTCCCACCCAATCCCTCAGTTGGGGTCTTCCCAGTATAGTCTGGCCTCTGAGAAACAACGCAGAGTAGATGTAGACCACACCACCCATTGTCCTGGCCAAGACTGGAGAAAGCCTGGTAACACCTCAAGCTGAGAGCTTCTGAGAAATGAGGGTTGGGGTTAGGATCTGGGGCCCTGCAGTCAAACTCCAGCTCTCCCCTTCCTCTGCTGTGTGACCTCAGGAAAGTGGCTCCCCCCTCTCTGGCCTGCAGCTGAAATTCTGGACAAAGTAGATAAAGACATATCAAGCACATTTTATTTATTTATTCTTTTTAAATATTGTATTTATTCATGAGAGAAACACAGGCAGAAGGAGAAGCAGGCTCCCTGCGGGGAGCCCGATGCGAGATTCGATCCCAGGACCCCAGGATCATTCCCTGGGCCAAAGGCAGATGGGCAACCCCTGAGCCACCCAGGGCCCCTCAAGCACATTTTAAAATAAAAAAAATGCAGCATGTGTTGTAGCTGACATTTTTCATTAGAGTGTACCGCTAGGACCTACATATGTAGTCATAATAAAATATACTAAACTTAATTTGAAAAAATCAACAATATACAAAAGAGTTTTTCACTTGTGTGAATGAAGTCCAGATGTAGGCAGTTCAGGGCTGGTTTGGAGACTCCCCAAAGCTCTCAGTGCCGTCCCAGGCTCCTTCTCATTCATGACTGCCATCCCTAGGGTGTGACCCTCCTTCTCACGATCCAAGGTGGAGGCCACAGCACCAGCCTTCTCGTCTGCCTTCCAGGCAGCAGGACGAAGAAGGGAAGATGACGGGTAAAGGGTAGCCACAGCTAAATCTCCAGGAAGGGTTTCAGAAACTGCCAAACACGCTCCCTGTTACAACGCGTTGGCTGGAACTCGGTGATACGGCTGCACCTCCCTTCTAGGGGAGCTGGGGAAAGCCATTTTCATTCTGCATGTCCATGAACTCAGCTAAAGGTTGACCAAACATCTGTAAATAAATGAGATAATTTCAGATAGTAGTACGTGCTGTGGAGGAACCCAGCGGGGTGGGGGGGAGGGGGAGACCAGAAGCAGGAAAGGCCCATCTGAGGTGAGGCAGCTGAATGGTGAAGGGCAGGAGGGCCTGGGGTGAGCATTCTAGGCACTAGGAACAGAAAGTGCATGCCCTGAGGCAGGAACAGGCCTGGTGTGGTGAGGAAACAAAAGGAGGCCAGTGAGGCGGGAGCTGGGGTGGGGATGGGGATAGGCCTGGAGGGGAAGGGGTCAGAGCACTCAGCCGGCCTGGATCCCAGGGGGAGCTGTGAGGCCCAGGGTGGAGGCTGGGCTTTTTTTCTAAGTACAATGGAGAGATATTGGAGGATTGAGGCTGAGCAAAGAGACCTGATGCCATTGATATCCCTTTGAAAGGACACTGAGCTCCCCGGGCCAGTGAAGTTTACCTGGAACCCTCCTGAGAGCTTCATTCATTCATTCATGCATTCGTTCATTCGGTGAATGGGCTGGACCAGCCGAAGTGGCCCTCCCAGTCCCCACCCTCCAGAAGAGGGCAGACGGAGCAAAGGGACAAGCCCTTCAACACCGCTCACAGATGGCGGGGAGTCTCTGCGGAGAAGAGAACAGGACCATGTGGGGCTGCATTTGCCAGAAGAATGGAGAAGGAGGTGATCTCTGAGCTGAAATTTGAACTACAAGGAAGCATTATGTTGGGGAAGCCTGGAGAAAGGGAGACGACTGTCCGGGGAGAGGGAATAGCTGGCGCAGAGTCCCGAAGAGGCAGGAAGAGGATTGTGTGTTCGAGAAACTCACCAATCTCTGGCCTGGCAAGAGGGAGGTGGGTGGGAGAGGTCAGCAGAGGTCAGATCTCAGAAAGCCCGGGGGATGGCTCCAGGCTTCCACGTTCTGGGCAGGATGATTTATTAAGAGCTCTGCCCCCAAATCCCTGGGATGGGCCTGTGGTCGGATCCAAGACAAGCAGGGACCTTGCTCTCCTTGGAGGGTGTTTACAGGCTCCTTGATGACACAGGCTGCTGCCTTCCTGTGGCTTGCAGGTCACCGGGCACCGTCTGCTGCTCGGTTCCCTTGCTCCCAGCACGGAGAGTGCCTCTGACTCAGCCACCCCTCCCATCCCCACCGAGGCCGCCAGCCCTCCCCTCGTGCCTCCGTGCTAAGGCTCCACAGAACTGCGTGACCCTGGCACCCGGAAGACCTTCTGCATCTCCGCTCAAAGCTGCCCATTTCACAGAGGGAGAAACTGAGACCCGGCACGGAAGAGACCCTTCCCCCAACGTCTCACTCCGAGGTTGGAATAGAGCCAGGGCCTGGTCCAGGTCTCCTGACACCTGGCCCTAAATCTTCACACCGTTTAATTTAAAAAGCAGAAAAAGGAGGAGGAGGAAAAGAGGTGGAAGTAGGAGGGAGAGAGGAAGGGGAAAAGGGAGAGAGGAAGGGAGAAAGAACTTGGGAAAAAAAAGTCATCTTTGAAGTGAACTTGGTGTGAGCCCTTCCCAGGGAAGGGAAAGGATTAGCACCCACTCCCTAGGTACCAGGCACTTCACCTCTGTCAGCTTGTCCCGTGGAAGCCTCACAGCTACACAGTGAGATGGTTGCGTGTGATCACATCCTCTACACGGTTTAGAAAACAGAGAGGTTGTGCAACCCACCCACGGTCACACAGCAGTTCTCTGGAAGGGAAGAGACTGGAACCTAGGTCTGGCTGCACTCTCCAGCTGCCAGGGCTGCTTCTCCTCTTGCGGTCTCCTCTTTCAAAGCTTAACAGCAGAGATTTTTTTTTTCCCCCTGGGTGTCCACAAGCCTGCAGATATGTTTCCTTTGGCCCACATGGCATTTCAATAAAATTCGAGCCAATGATCACAAATCAAGGGATGTTTTACATAAAAACCCAGATCCCTACCTCCTTTAAAGCACTGGAGGATTTGACTGGGCTGGGCCTACCATCTGCCCGGCAACAATCAACGGGGGGTGGGAGGGTTTGAAAGGGATGCTCTGGTTCTCCCCACTCCCCACTTCTCCCTACTGCTTCCCTAGTCCTCAGGCCAGATCCCAGTTGCCATTTATCACCATGCATACACAGCTGTTTTCCTGAGAGCAGGGACATTCTCTCCATACTCGTATTTCTCTCAGAAAGAGGATAACAATAATCCAAGAGGGGGTCAGGTGTCCTGAAAAATGGGAGAGTGCTTATATCTTTGTGGAACTGAAGACTATTCCTTGGTGTTTACTATACCAGCCAAACATGGCTGAGCCCCACCCCAACTTAGATTTCCTTCCTGGGGGCTCTAGTAGGATTGTGAAATTTAGCAAGTAAAAATATAGGATGCTCAGTTAAATTTGAAGTGGAGATCAACAACAAAATTTCTTTTAGGATAAGTATGTCCCATGTAACATTTAGACATACTTGTACTAAAATATTTTCTTTCTTCATCTGAAATTCTAACTTAACTGAGCATCCTGTATTTTACCTGGTAACCCTACCTACTGGGGTTGACAGTGGGTATGAGGAGCTTGCATTTGAATCCAGGTTTCTCCTGTCCTGTTGAGGTGATTTGGGGTAAGTCACTTAAGTTCTTTGGGCTTCTAATCGTTCATCATAAATAACACCATGAGGACTTGAGATAATATAAGCAAAGAGCTTAAGACAGAAACTGGCTCTCTGTATCTGCTCAGTAAGTGTCAGTCTCCTGTGGACATCATTGGTGTCTACCCGATGGTCACCCCCTTCTTCTGGGCTAGCTGAACCCTGATTTGCATTAATCACACTTTGCCCTGCCCCCGGGGAATGAATGTGATTGATCTAGCCAATCATGACATACCTATCCTGGTCTGCCAGGGATTGGTCCAAGATGAGCACATCAGCTGGTTCTGACCAGTAGGACACCCCAAGGGAGTTCACTGCACGGGCGCTGCAGGGAGATTTTCTCCCCTAAGGACGGTTGCCAGTGCTGCCCAGTGCTCCTTGCTTCCTGCCTTGGACACAGCTATGGGAGAAGAGGATGCTTGGCCCCAGCTGCCATCTAGGGCCAGTGAGATGGCACAAGGCCGGTGTGCTGAAGATGGCAAAGGGCAAGGGCAGAGGACTCCAGGGCTGACCACACCAAACTTCTTTTAAAATAAATTATAGAGGGATGCCTGGGTGGCTCAGCAGCTGATCATCTGCCTTTGGCCCTGGGCGTGATCCTGGGGTCCGGGATCGAGTCCCACATCCGGCTCCCTGCATGGAGCCTGCTTCTCCCTCTGCCTGTGTCTCTGCCTCTCTCTGTGTGTCTCTCATGAATAAATATATAAAAGCTTAAGAAAAGAAAAGAAAATGATAGCCATGCATATGGTTGAAGCTACTGCTAACTGGCCCTATGGAGTGGCAGCTAAGAGCATGAACCCTGGAGTCGGGTACCTAGCATCCTCGTTATGTCACTTACTAGCTCTGTGCCTCAATTTCCCAGTCTGAAGAATGGAGAAAAGATAAGTATCACCTTAATGAGGTTGTTGTAAAGATGAAACGAGTTAGAGTAAGTGAAGTGTTTATTAAAGCCCTCGGCCGGCTGTACCGAACATAAAGCTGCTAGTCATCGTGATTCTCTTATCTGCACCCAAGCGTTCTAGTCGCTACCGACACTTTCATTAACTCAGAAATTCTCCGAATGCTCTGCAGCTCTGAGTCGATAATGCCTCAAAGAATCCAAGCTTCAAAATATAAGCAAATGGTGTGCCCTTTGCAGTTGAGTAAATGTGGAGAGTTCTCCCAAGGAGTATTATGCGGGTTTCTTTCCGGCCACCCATCCTGCAAGGATCCCAGTAGATCCATCGGGCTCTGCTCTCCATCGGCTTCCAAGGGGGCCAGGTTCAGTAGAGGGGTGGCCGCTCAGGGAAGTCAGGAACAGTCCTGCCATCTGGGATTTGGGTAGAATTTCCAGGGCCAAAATATAGTGGACTGAGCGCAAGTGTACCCGTTAGGAATGCCCTCAGCTGAAAATTTCGGAATATTCCACTAACAGTGGTTTAAATAGGAAAGGCATTCCATTCTTTCAGAGAACAAAAAGTCTGGAAGCAGATGGTTTCAGGGTCAAGGCAGCATCTCTATCAGCCATCTATCTGTGTCATCCAGTATCTGGCCACTAGCAACCCTCTGCTTGGCCATCCTGTGTTTTGGCTTTGTCTTTAGTCTTGTTGCCTCACGGTCACAAGATAGTTGCCACAGTCACAAGCATCACATTCTTAATAAAGTTCGAGACAGGAAGAGAAGTGCTGGGGAAGGGTGGAATGTCCTTTCTCCTTGAGCTCTTTCAATCCTTTCAATCTGGAAAGGAAATCTTTCCCACAATCTTCTTGGAGGGATTCCCTTCACATCGAATTGACCCGAACTGATCACGTGTCTGCTCCACACTGCAAAGGAGGCTGGGAAGTGCCTTTTGGCAAAACGGAGGTATTATAGCAAAGGTTATATGACTGTTTGAGCCTAATATTTTTAAAAGACTTTATTTGAGAGAGAGAGAGAGAGAGAGAGAGAGCATGCATGAGCATGATCAAGAGAGAGAAAGAGAGAGAGAGAGAAAGGGGCAGAGGGAGGGGGAGAAGCAGACTCCCTGCCGAGCAGAGAATCTGACTCGGGGCTCCATCCCAGAACCCTGAGATCCTGACCTGAGCGACACAGGTGCCCCTGTGTTGGCCCAATCTCTCCCTCCCCTCGGATGAAACTATCACCTTCCATCCCTGAACAGATTCAGGGTTCTGCATCAGAAGGTAAGAGAGTCTGAGCGTAGACCTCAGCTTCTTCCAGAAATCTCACTAACACAGCAGTAAAAAGGTTAAAACAGAAAAGGACACAAACAGGGGCACCTGGCTGGCTCAGGAGGTTGGGCTCTGACTCTCGTCATCTCGGTTCTGTGTAGGGCTCGGCGCTCAGCGGGGAGTCGGCTTTCCGTGAGGTTCAGGGGGATCTTTCTGGCTGAGAACTTGCCTCGACACATGTCCTACTAAGTGGGCAGGGAGGAAAGCCAGAGCCATGGGTCCTTCGCGCTGCTTGAGAAATGATCCTGAAAACCTTTGGGATATTTCGAGGTCACGCCTGGACGACCTAAAGGGTGTGGGTGTCAGGGGCTGAAGAAAACGCATCAGTCTGGGAGGTGTGGGGAAACATCTAGCATCCTCCTCCGAAGGAGACCCTCGAAACTGATAAGTTGCAATGGATGGTACTAAAAGGATGTATGGGAAGACGGGCAAGGGGTGAGGCCGGCTTTGGGCACCTGCACCTTACATACATGTTCTTACTGTATATCCTTAGTGTGACCTTGAAGAAGCCACTTAACCACTCTCTGCCTTGATTTCCCCATCTGTGAAATGGGATGTGGTCCAGACTACTAGTTGGTCCCTTAGCATCCATCTTCCCCTAGTCGCCTGGCAGGGGACTTGTAGCTGATCCCGGGGCTGCCTCCAGAAAGACTATATTTCCCAGCTTCCCCTGCAGTTAGATGTGACCTGTGGGATGTGATCCTAAGCTCTGGGGATAAGTTTCGGGTAATATTTTAAAGGGTAGGGAAGTGCTCTTTCCCCCTTTCCTTTTCCCGCTGGCTGCAATGTGGATGTGAGGTCCAGGGGTCTTGCACCACAAGACCAGGGCGACACCCCAAGGGACTGTGACCTCATCACGTTTCTGCAGTGCACCCCGGCCACTACCCTCCCTCCCGAGGCGGTGAGGGGCACGTCCAACCCCCTGCCTTCCTGCCCATCTGCCTGTTGCCAGCCAGGCCAGCTTCCGGGTGGTGGGCAGGTGGCCACGGTGCCATCCAAGTGCAGTCCAGCGTTCCCAGGCAGGGGAAGTAGGGCAGGGCTTCGCTCCTGGAACGCAGGGCCCACCACCATCAGGGCTGCCCACCCAAGTAAGCGAGGGCCTGATGCTGATAAAGTCTTGCGGACTGTTGAGGGATCTGCTTCCTAGAGAAAAATCCAGATTTCCTCTCCCTGGTTTCCCAGGATGTGGTGAGCCCAGCCTCATGGGGTGGCAGGGCAGGCTTCCAGAAACTTCTATCCCAACCACACAAAAACCAAGAGACTAGAGCACAAACCAACCCCCCCGCCCCAAGGAACTCTGAGGATTCGCTGAAAACTCAAGAGGAAGTGGTGCCCACGCTAATGTGCTCGGAGGCCCTCTTCTCAGCTCTTCTACCAGTAAGCAGTCATTTATTTACTTAAATATAGACTGCACCCCTCTGCGCGCCGACCCAGTGGCTCCCCGTCGCCAGCGCCTGCGTCTCTCTGCCGAGGCTTCTCTCCGGACTCCACAACCCACCCGGCCCATGTGGGAGAGTCAGAAGTGCCCAAGGGTTCATGCCTATGAGAAGTGGTGGAGAGAAACCTCTGTTTCCTCCCCTCTTGGTGGGAATACCATGGAGACATGTTCACACGGGCCCCACGGTTCCCCAGTGGGATAAAGTTTCCCAGCAGTAACCTGTTCAAAAGGTACCGTGTATTCCCTTCCCTGTCTCCTGTCCCCACTCCCTTACTTCCTGGGATCACCTCCTAAACAACTTGAATCCTTGTCTCAGTGTCTGTTTCCAGGGGGGCACCCAGCCTGGGACCTACATGTGCTATGAGTCCGACACAGTGATTTTGGGGATCCGAAGGGACGTGGCTGTCCCCTCTGGGAACTCAGAAGGACAGCCAGACAACACTCCAGTAGTCACGCAGAAGTAGAATTACAAACGATGGTGAATGTTGGAATTATGAAGGAGCACAAGACCTTGTTGTGAAAACCCTCTGACGGCTGCCCTGTGCTCCAGGTCAAAATGCAGAGTTCTCCTTGAGGCCTCAAGCCCCTGCACAGCCTGCTACCACCTTACCTCTCTGGGCTCACCTCTCCCCACTGTGGTCCAGCCTCAGTGACCTCCTAGTTGTTTCTCAATGTGCTGGGCATGTTCCTGCCTCAGGGCCTTTGCACTCACTGTTCTCTCTCACTGGTATGCTTTCTCCAGATCTTCCCATGGCCAGCTGATGCTTCTTGATTCAAATCTTGATCCAGACACCACCTCCTTAGGGAGGCCTCCACCCCCTCCCACCAGTCATTCTCACAGCATCACCCTATTTGTTTCTTTCATAGCACATGTCTGTTTGCTTGTTTATTGAATAATCCCTAAATGTGAGCTCAGTGAGGGCAAAGTTTATGTCCCCAGTGCCTGGAACAAATCCTAGAGTAGAGTAGGTGCTATTTATTGGATAATGATGGAAAGAAACAATGAATGAATGAATGGATGATGTAAGAACATTTGACAAGGGGACTGAATCTTGTCTGGAAAACCAGGGAAGGTTTTCCTGAGGAGATGACACTGGAGCTGAGATATGAATTGGGATAAGGTATTAACTGGGCCAAAGAGGCTGGAAAGGCTGTCCAGGCAGAGGAAGCAGTGTGTGCAAATGCCCAGAGGCGATCTCAGAGGTGACGTCAGAACCGTGCAGGGCAACAAACCAACTGTAACTCAAGATACTTCCTTTTTTCTTTTTTTCTTTTCACTAAGGTATATTCGACATATAACATCTTAGTTTCAGTTGTGCAACATAATGATTTGATATATATATACTACAAAATGATCACCACGTAAGTCTAGTTAACATCCATCACTATGCATAGTCACAGAATTTTGTTCTTGCCAGGAGATCTTAAAAGATCTACTCTCAGCAACTCTGCAATATGCAACACAATATTATTAGCTGTAGTCACCATGCTGTACATTACATCCCCATGACTTACTTATTTTATAACTGGAAGTTTATACCGTTTGACCTCCCTCACCCCTTCACCCCTATCTCCCTGCTGCTGGCAACCACCAATCTGTTCTCTATATGTATGAACTTTTTTTTTAGATTCCACATGTGAGATCATATGGCATTTGCCTTTCTCTGACTTATTTCACTTTGCATTATGTTGTCATAACATAGGTCCATTCATGTTGTCACAAATGGCAAGATTTCCTTCTTTTTATGGCTGAGTAATATTCTGATATGTATCAGATCTTCTGTATCCCATTTATCCGTTGGTAGATCATCAGGCTGCTTCCATGTCTTGGCAATTGTAAATGATGCTGCAATGCCCATGGGAGTGCAGGTATCTTTTTTTTTTATTAGTGTTTTTATTTTCTTTGGATAAATACCCAAAAGTGGAATTGCTGGATCATATGTTAGTTGTACTTTTAATTTCTTGAGGAATCTCCATAGTGTTTGCCACAGTGGCTGTACCAGTTTGCCTTCCCCCTAACAGTGCACAAGGGTTCCATTTTCTTCGAATTCTCCCCAATATTTGTTGTTTCTAATCTTTGGGATAATTGCCATTCTGACAGGTGTGAGGCGATATCTCATTGTGGTGCTGATTTGCTGATGGTTGGTGATGTTAAGTACCTTTCCATTGGCCATCTGTACATATTTTTCTTTTGAAAAATGTCTATTTAAATCCTCTGCCCATTTTTAATCAATTGTTTTTGAGTTATATAAGGTTTTATGTACTTTGGATATTAGCTCCTTTTCAAATATATGATTTGCAAGTATTTTCTCCCATTCAGTTGGCTGCCTTTTCATTTGGTAGCTTTCTTCACTGTTCAGAAGCTTTTTAGTTTGATGGAGTCTCACTTGATTATTTTTACTTTTTTTTTTTTTTTTTAGATTCAAGTAGCCAACATATAGTACATCATTAGTTTCAGATGTAGTGTTCAATAATTCATTAGTTGCATATGTATTTTTACTTTCGATGCCTTTGCTTTCTTTTTTTTTTTAATTTATTTATTTATGATAGGCACACAGTGAGAGAGAGAGAGAGAGAGAGGCAGAGACACGGGCAGAGGGAGAAGCAGGCTCCATGCACTGGGAGCCTGACGTGGGATTCGATCCCGGGTCTCCAGGATCGCGCCCTGGACCAAAGGCAGGTGCCAAACCGCTGCGCCACCCAGGGATCCCGATGCCTTTGCTTTCGATGTCAAATCTGAAACATCATTGCCTAGACTGATGTCAAGGAGCTCACTGCCTGAATTTCTTTCTGGGAATTTTGTGGGTTTGGGTCTTACGCTCAAGTGTTTAATCCATTGGAGTCACTTTTCATGTATGCTGTACCAAGACTTTCTTTAATACTTTCACACCTATGCACATGAGTTCACGGAGAGCAAAGTAGGCCTGTTGCTTTTCCGCTAGAGGAACCAATGTGGTGGGGAGGACAGACAACCAAACAGCTAGGAAGATGTTTATTCCCAAAGACCGAGCTGCCCTGCAGAGTTACATCATACTGTAGACTCCCATTTACTAAAAGACCCAGCTAGATGCAGTATAGAAGCACACATAACACACACACACACGTGCATAAGCACGCACACACACAACAAATGAAGAACTCCCTGAACTCCCTCATCGAAAGGAAGCATAAAAGACATTTGGTATAGTTTCTTTTGTTCTTTGATCTTTACCTAATCATCCTCCACCAATGTGATCACCATGAGCACAGGGTTGCAATTTCCTGAGTTCAACAAAACAATGAAACAGGGCCACACCGTTTATATTCCAGCAGATAAGCCCACAGATATTCTCCCCAACTCTGCCCTCTGGTTTGGCGAGGCCCAGTCACCTAATGGGTTCTAGATGGAGAGCTGAGAAGATGCCAGGCTCCATCTCCTGGCTTCTCACCTCAGAGCCCATGTCCTGCCCTCCTAGCAGCCAGGAGAAGGCTCCAGCTGCACACTACGGCCTCCCCTCTCCTCCCGTGTGGCCACAGCAGTACTGATCTCACTCCCTGGCCCCATTTCACCCAAGTGTCCAGTACCAGCAACTCCAGAAGGAACTTGCCTTCCTGCCTCACCAGGGCCTCCTATGGAGTCGGCCTTGGCTGGGGCGGGGGGGGGGGGGGGGGGGGGGGGGGGGAGGGCTAGAAATCCAACATGCCATCTCTTCCCTAGGATCCTCAGCAACTGGCAGTGACCAGAGGCCTCTGAGACCATTGAACCTGACATTCTTTTGTCTCCAAGAGAGGAAGAGTCACTTGCCTCCACACATTCAGGACCTTCAGCAGAGAGAATTTAATACGGGGGCCGGTTATGTGTGGGCCCCCGTATTAAACAACAGAGGGGCGAGGGAGCTGCTGCTAGCTCTGGGGCTGTAGACAGAAGACGGGACTGAATCCCACCACCCAGCTGGCCAGGGAGGGCTAGGCCAGGACGGTTTGCAGCCACCAAGGAGCATGTCTAATGCCTGAGGCATGAGTGGGGAGGAACACCCTGGCTTCTCTCTCCCCACCCACCCTTAATGCCACCTTTCCAGGCCAGACTCCAGAAGAAGCCAGAGGGCAGGGCCTGCCATAGATGTGCCCCTGGGGTACATAAGGGGTAACTATGATCTTCTTACCAGCAGACCCTGGGGATCAAAAGCTCAAAAGCCTTTAGGAGCCTGGCAAGAGGGAAAGGGGCCAGGTATACAGGAAGCAACAGACTCTTGGCTCAAGGCAGAGCAGACAGCAGGGAGGTGTAGAGACTGGGGCAAACTGGTGAATGTATGTCCCATCTGTTTCCTGCCAGTGAGGAGTGCAGGTCCAAGGCTGTCAGATCATTCCCTTTTGTTCCAGAGAAGACAGAAATTCAGATTTTTATATGAAGTCTTCCAATTTCTAAAGGTTGGCAACCCATCTAATTTCTGCGTGTTATTTTTTAACACTGTGAAGAGCAACCAAAAATACACACCCATAGTTGGAACGGGCAGTTTGCGACATTTGTATCACAGCCTTGGGAAGGATGGTACCCCACCATGGTCTACCAGACGAGATTATGTGATGAATTAGTGTTTGTTGACTGACTGACTGACTGGCCATGGGCTCACTGAAAATCTCCAAAATGGGACCATCAAAAAAAAAAAAAAAAAAAAGGGACCATCAGTCCAACAATCCCTGTCTCTATTCCAGTGCGACTTTACTTTTCCCAATCATCCCATCAATCCTGTGCCTTTACATTTCCATAACTACTTACATTCACCAGTTGTTGAACTTGCTAAATACCTATGTGCCAGGCCCTGAGAAACAATTCTGATGTAAAGTTTAATACCTGAGTCCCTGACTCCATGTTGCTCAGAATGAGGGATTATTCTCATGAACAGATGATTAGACCCAGGGGCTGTGTCTGGTATGTATACCATGTGTCCTCTGTGCCTAGGACAAGGCTCAGCACATAGTAGGTGCACAATGCATTCCATACAACCGAATGAATACAAGGCAATAAGAGTTAGTATGTGCTCTCAACAGGGACAAAAAATTTGGGGATATTACAATGGTTAAATTGGGGATATTACAATGGCCCTCCAAAGGGAACAGTACATAAATAGATATACCACTTATCTGTATATTAAAATTTCACTGGTGGAGAAGAATAGGCTATTAGGGAAAAAAAGATTAAAGGGTTCCTGGAATGCAGGTAGGCTGAGAAACATTATTTTAGAGGGAAGCGTGGGGCTATGGAAGCACATAGTAGTGGCTCTTAACCCAGCCTGAGAAATCACAGAATGCTTCCCAGAGAAGGAAGCATTTCAACTCCTTCTTTAAAAAAAAAAAAAAAAAAATTATTTATTTGAGAGAGACAGAGCATAAGCAAGAGGTGCAGAGTGAAAGGGAGAAAGAATCTTATGCAGACTGTATGCTGAGCATGGAGCCCCACGCAGGGCTCCATCTCACAACCTTAAGATCGTGACCTGAGCCAAAATCAAGAGGCGGCACTTAACTGCCTGCGCCACCCAGGTGCCCCTCAACTCATTCTTAAAGGATATGGAAAAATTAGCTAAACCAGGAGTCATCAAAACTTTTTCTGTAAAGGGCCAGAGAATAAATATTCAGACTCCATGGATCTCTGTTGCAACTACTCAATTCTGTTATAGATCAAATGCAGCCATAGGTAGTACTTAAACAAACAGATGTGGCTGGGTTCCAGTAAAACTTTATTTACAAAAACAGGTGACAGGCCACATTCGGCCCCCAGGCCATACTTTACCAACCCCTGATCTACATGAGGGGAAAGGAAAGGCCAGCAGAGGGAAAAGCCCAAGCAAAGGCATGGAGATCCGAAGGAGTGTGGAGAATTAGGGAAGAGTCACTGTGGTTTTCCTTCTCGCTTGGGCACAGGAAGAGATGCCTATATTTACACAGAGACGGTCCTCTCACACAGGCTGAGCCCAGGATCCTGAATCCATTCAACCCACAAATATTTATCCAGCATCTACTACATGCAGGCATTGTTCTGGGCATTGGGGATGCAGCAGTGAACAAGATCACTCTGTGTCCTCAGGGTCCAAAGCCCAGCCAGGTATACAGTTTTTGTTAAATTAATGTACTGAATAAATGGATAGACAGAGGGCTGGCTGGACGGATGGATGAGTGGAGGAGACAAACAGTAAACACTCAGACAAATGAATAAACAAAGAAGCAATCAAGTACAACTTCCTCACTAGCTATGTGACCTTGCAGAGGTTATTTAACCTCTCTCTGTGCCCCCAGGATTGAAGTGGAGAACCAGCACAGAGTAGATGCTCTATACATGTTGCTGCTGCTATCATTGTAAGTCAAAGTGGTATTAAATAAATATATGACTTTTAAAAACCTGGCAAGTGGTGCACAGAAGCAAAGCAGGTGAGAGAGGGGTGGGGGGTGGAGAGGGAGAGGAGGAAACGACTTTGAATCAGGTAGTCTGGGAGGGCCTCTGAGTAGGTGGCGGTCAAGGCTGTCCTGGCCACATCCTGTGAGTATATCCTGGAATTAGTAGTGTTTGTAGCCCCATGCCCTGCAGCCTCACAGAGGCAGTTAATTATAAATACTTGCCTCTCGGGAGTGCAGGAAGGTGTCTTCTCTAATTAGAGTGTGAGTGTAAAGTGCTTTGAAATCTGAGGATAAAAGGGAAGAAGGGGTGAAGCTCTGGTCACAGGGCCAGGTTGCCCGCTGGGAACCCAGCTGCCACTGAACTCTGACCCTCTGGGGGCGGGAGGGGGGGGGGAAGAAAGGGGGGGGTAGTGGGCAAGGGTGCTGGAGCCAGGAGTCAGGCTGGAGAGAGAACGCCCACACTCCAAGGGCTGGGCCCAGCATGTGACAGCTCCAGCGCTCAATCAGTGTCAGACGTTCCAGGCCTTTCCACCTTGTTGCTTTCATTGTTGTTACTACTTACTAGCTGGTTGACACTGGGTGAGTTCCTGCCCCTCTCTAAGCCGAGTTTTCTCTTCCTTAAAATGGAATGATCATAGCACAGCAGCGCTAGATGCAGGTAAAGCAGGTGGCACAGAGCACAAATAATAATACTTCTCTTGCCAGACACTTAGGAAGCTGCTGCCTTGCACCAGGCACTGCTTCAAACATTTTGTATGTGTTAACTTAATCCTCAAAAACATTATCCTCATTTTCCAGACGAAAACTTCAGGGTCGCCAGGGACAGCCAGGCACTGCCCAGCTCAGGGGGCACCAGTCACACAGACCATGATAAGAACAGCACCCCTGAAGCTCTGATGCGCAGAGAGGTTGAGTTACTTGCTCAAGGTCACACAGCTAATACATAGTACAACCGGGATTCCAGAACCTGGCTCCTAACCCTGAGTCGACAACATGAGCCCTCGTCAAAGTGGCTGTTGTCATGCTGGGTTTCTGGGATGCAGAGAAACTGGTTTTCCCTTTGCCCAACCAGACAGGCGTCAAGTCTCAATTGGTCTTTGTTTTCTCTCTACCCCAAAAGTCTGCATATTTCTGAGGATTTTTGATATTTTTATTGTTTTTGAATTTTACAAGAGCAATACATCTACGTTGTGGTTTGTTGCATGATCCAAGGGAACTTGTGAAAATGCCAGGACATCAAACCTCAGCCACTGGCACTGGGTGGGTCCCCCTTGGTAATCACATACTCAAGGCCTTCCCCTGACAGATGGGTTTAGGGAGGCAAAGGGACTAGCCCAAGGTCACACAGCCAGGAAGTGGTAGAGCTGGAATAGATCTACCAGGCTCCAACCCCTCTCTTCTTAATCCCCACATCTGTCATCTCAACCTGGTGGCCCATGAGCCAAATGTGGGGCCTGCAGACTTTGATTTGCCTACATGGCGTTTTCATAAAATTAGAATTTATCATCAGCATTTAAAGAGAGGGTTATTTCCAGGAATAATATTCAAAATATTTAACCAGACTGGCCTGGGCATCAGCTGCTCAGAGTCGCAGCCATGGATGTTGCAAGGAAAAGCAATAAAAAAAAAAAAAAAAAAAAATCAAAAGGTCTAGAGAAGGCAAAACTATGGAGACAATAAAATGATCAATGGTTGCTAAGGGTTAAAGGGGAGAGGGGGATGAACAGGCCGTGAAGCTACTCTGTATGGTACCACAGCGATAGATCCATGTCATTGTACATTGGTCCAACAGCAAGAGTGGCCCCTGACGTGAACGAGGGACTCTGGGTGATAATGACATGTCCAGGTGGGTCCATCGATTGTAAGAAATGTACCCTCTGACAGGGAATGTCGATGGGGGGGGGTGGCTGTGCACATGGGGTGGCAGGGGGTGTATGGGAACTTGGTACCTTCCACTCAATTTCTCTGTGAATGTAAAACTCTCTAAAAGGTGAAGTCGATCTAACACCATCAGAAGGTCTGGCTACCCTGCGCCCACACCTTCACGGGGCCACAGCGGGCTGCAGCCGAGCCCAGGGGCCCCCTTACACCAAGCGCGGGTGCTCCTGTCTGCCAGCCCCTGAGCCCGCCTGCCCTCCAGGTACCACCTGCAGGATCCCTGTGTGTGACTCAGGCATGAAGAGGATTCTTCAGAAGTTCTTGATGTGGAAAGAATGGGGCGGAAGCGTGAGAAGGAAAACGAGGAGGAAAGAGACCCAGTGACGGCTGCCTCTCTCAGACCCTGCTCATCACCTCCTTGGGCTAGAGGCTCTTGTGCGCTTTCCACGGGACAGAGTGAGCCACTCCTGATTCAGCGTTCTCTGTCCGGGCCTGCGGCGGGCGGGGACCCACTGTGGGACCTGGCCGTGTAGCAGCAGCGCTCTGCAGCCTGGCAGGCCGAGTCAAGGCTTGGCGGTTGGGAATGATGCCAACCTGCGCGTTTAGAAGAAAAATGGGCAGGACACGGGAAATCAGTAGGTGCCTTGCTCCTCCTAGGAACTTATCTCTAAGAGCATGCCCCTCCTGATAAATCAGATGGACCTTTTTTTTTATTTTAGTAGTTTACCTGTACCATCACTCATTCTTTTAACAAACACTGAGCACCAAGCATGTCCAAACAAGGCCTGGGAGTGGAGATAATTGGCCAATGGGGGGGGGTGGGGGGTTATTCCACTGCCAAATGTTGTTTGTACCTGGTCACTATCCATCCCCCCGCCCCCCACCTTCTGGTAGCAGCACCCTGGTTTTCCTTTGGAGAACCACTCCTCCCCCACTATCACTCCGCGTGGCAAGAGGAAGTAGGCTATCTTCCCAACAAGAGCTGCAGACGGATCAGGCCTGGGCAATGAGCACACTGCATTCCCCAGCCTCAGAGATTGGTTCTGGGATGGGCCTGTGACCCAAATCCGGCCAACCAGAGCCAACCCCCAGACACGTGCTGGGGCTACACAGAAAAGTCTGCTTCTATCCAGAATGGGAGAACGGAAGCCTGGGGAATGCTGGGGACTATCTCTGCCACCCTATGGGGTGACCCTAACTGACACAAAAGAAAACAGCGCTGAGATTTGGAGAGATCACGATTCCTAAACAATAGGTAGACATTCGGATCCAGCCATTCCTGAAGCTGAACCCATCTCAAAACTTTTCATTTATGTAAACCAATGCATTCACATATACACTTTTCTCTCTCTCTCTCTCTTTTTTTTTTTTTCTTAAGCCACTTTTGAGTTTGGTTTGCTTCTGTCACTTTCAACCAAAAGACCCAGACTATATAAGTAGATAAATAGCTATTTCCGGACCAGAAAACAAATAGCTACAACAAAAACAGACCATGAGAAATTCATGGAGAGTGCCCTGGGGGTTATAAGGAGAGAAAACTAGAATTGGCTTCAGGGAAGACACAGCCTTTTGTTTTCTTCCCACAAAAAAAGTTTATGGTCCATCCGGAGTTTTGATATTCTAATAACGACGACCCTTTGCTGAATGGATTCCCAGGCATCAGGCCCCGCGGAGCCTGTCCCCGGCCTGTTCATCCACACACAGCACCGAGAAGCAGAGCCTGTTGTGCTCATTTTACATAAAACGGAGGCTCAGACAGGTGAAGTGACTTGCTCAAAGCCACCCAGCAAAATGACGAAGCGCCGACTCCAAACCGAAGCTTTTCACCCCTCTGCTGCGATGCCTCATTTCCTTACGGCCGACATCCTGAGGTTTTGCCCCAAAATGTGTCACCAAAAGATGGCAAATGGGTATCTGAAGGCAAAAACGACGTCAGCAGGGAGACGTGCCACCCACAGCCTTTTCCAAGGAAGGCCCCGCTGCTCCGCCAGGGCCACAGGTCAGCAGACGGCTTCCAGCTCCAGGCCCGTGTCGGGGTCGGGATTCGAACTCAGGTCTCGTCCTCACATCTCACGCTGGAACCGGGAGGCCCATGGGTGGACGATGGCGGGGGCAGGACTTAGGGTTTGCTGCCCCGGAACCCCGTGGGCACCAGCCCCCCAACGGCCACTACCCCGTCCCTGTCACCTTTCCCGCTGGCGCCCACATCCTCCCTCTCCCAGCATCCCTTGCAGCGGAGGCGGCCATGTGATGGGTCATGTGACCCGCTCTGCCCAATGAGACGTGAGGGAAGCTCTCCGGAGGGCCTGGGAAAGCTTTCACTTCCGGGTTAAGGGGCGCGGGGGCCAATATGGCTGGCGCCGCCCGGCCGCCTCCTTCCTACGAGGAGAAGAACCGAAGCCTGTGACCCGAAGCCAAGAGGAGAAGCCGTGGCTGTTGCAGACACGCCAGCGAGAGCCCTCGTTTTCTTGAGCCACTAAACCAAGACCTACAACCGCCTCCCTCTGAGCTTTTCATTAGGTGAGGAAAGTAAACCTTTGCTTGCCTGAGCCAGCGTCTGCTGGATTTCCAGTTACTTGCAGCCAAATGCATTTCCGTCGGTCACAGCCATCCGGGCAGGGCTCGGGGTCAGCCCGCATCCCCGCAGCCGGCACGGAGAGCCTGTGGTCTGCGGCGGAGAGAAAGCTCGCCCGGGTCACATGGTGGAGTCACAAGTCCACTGACTCACCATCTGGTGCTCCTTCCGCTCATGCCACTCCTCCCGCTCCTCCCGCTCTGTTGCCTTCCATTCAGGCCGCTATAGACATGACCAACAGCTGCTTTGTAAAGTAAACATAAGGCAGAGATGCCCTTGCTCTTGAATCCTTCCAGTCTCTTACATCAATAGCCCCCGGGCCACTGTCTCCGTGCCTTTGGACCCGGGACAGCTTCCCACTTCCTTTAAAAAGATGAGATGACCGAATGTAGAGTCTATGCTCTTGGAAAGGTGTGAGTCATGAATCATGGATCAGAAGGTTCACGGCTAGGAGTCTGCCAATCACACTGGCAGCCCAGGCCCCCAGGCTTCCACGGAGCTTGTTCTCTGAAGCACTGACTCATCCGCAGCTTGCGGTCAGCTCTGACGCTCAGATCATCTTCTGCTCTTCTTGTGCCCAGCTGGTGGCCTTTAATTAGGTGCTGCCAACTCTCTGCCTTTTGCTCGTGTTGCCTTTCCCCTGTTTTTAGAGGATCACATGAATCCTAAAGAAATGAGTAGATAATGTTAATAACAACAGCAAATTACTGTACTGAAGCACTTTCAATGAATTACATTTTTTTTCCTCAAAAATCGCTAAGTAATGTTACTTTTTTTTTTTTTTTTTTTTAACGGACAAGAAAACACAGGCTTCGAAAAGTTAAGTCACTTGCCCAGGGTAACAGAGCTAGGAGGATCTGGTGAAACTGAGCTATGACCATGAGTGTACTCAACCCTGGAGTTTAGTTCTAAAGGGCAAAGCCAACTGGATCCATTAGGACAGTTTCAGACCCTTCACTACAGCAGTTCAGACTGTAATAACATTGTTTACCTAAAAGACCTATGGAAATTGGAAACTCGAGGGTGTACTTGCTATTTTAAAGTTGTCATAAAGGACTAAGGATCTTTGCACCCTCCTTCTACCCCCATTTCACACAGTAAGTCACCTAATGTCACAAGATGACTGCCACAGCTCACTCATCACCTCTTCACACACCAATATCCAAAGCAGGAAGGAAAGGAAAGGAGGGTCTTTCTTCATTTTGCTCTTTTCTTATCGGAGAGGAAATTCTTTCCCAGAAGTCCCCAGCAGAGTTTCCCTTTGTCCAGAACTGGGTCGTATGACCACCCCTAGACCAATCTCAGGTCTCAGAGAATAGATCGGCCATGGTTGGCTTCAACCAAGTGTAGCTTACTTCCCAGCGCTGGGAAAAACCTTCCTCGGAGCTCTGTCAGCAGGAAGGAAGGGGGAAATGGCAGTTGGCAAGGCAACCCCCTGTGTCCGATACCCCAGCATTTAAAAATATTTAACACAGTCACTGCTCTTGGTTTGCAATTGTTGTAGGTGGTACATGGATAAAGTTGTGTGTGTATATGTGTTTAATTTTAGCATTTATTAAGTATTTATGAGCATTTGAAAAAATACGTATATGGCTAACTCGTCAGAATCATGAATTCATGGATATTATTTCTCCAGATGAAACAACTGTATTTAACTGTATTTTAAATATATATGTGAGGTAAAGAGAAATGCTAAGTAAATAATAGTTCATTTACTTCAAGATTTGGCAGTTATAAGGGTAGGAAACACTGTTCTATGTTATCCTGCTTGGCATTTTTTCCAGCTTCTCAGAGGCCTTCTGCCTTCAACCTCCCTCTTGAGGAAAATAAACACCCACAAAGATTTTTGCATCATCTGCAAATATGATTCAAATAAGCCTCTAGCTCAAATATAATCCAGGCTTCCTCCGCCGGGAAGGGCAGGCTTCTTGACTCCAATCCCTTCCTGGTATTTCACCTCTGCCTTACTGGGTTTACGGTTTTACTGGGTTAGCCCCTCCTGTTGTGAGCTGCTGCAAATCCTATTTCTGAAAGAACAAGATATAAATAATAAACAGATTGACCACCTGAGATTTCTTGTCTTTGTCAGAAATTGTCAAGTTTTCCCACAACATGAACTCGGTTCATTTAAAGGAGAATTCGAGGGTCCATGGTAAGAACAGGATAGATTTATTTATAGATAGATTTAATTTATAGATAAATTACAGCCCAGCAAGACAATGAGATATACAGGAGCCTTTGTTAAAAGGAATGAGGTGTATCAATTTGTACTGATATCAAGGGCCTTCCACGACCTACGGTTATATGAAAAAAGCAGACCAATACACACGGCATAAACCAAGAGTCAGAAACTTTTTCTAGAAACAGCCGCATTGTACATACTTTGGGCTTTGCAGGCCATACGGTCCGTGTTGCCGCTACTCAAGTAGGTCATCACAACCCAGAAGTAGCCGCAGATAGCGCATAAGCCCACGGACGGGACTGTGTGCCAATAAAACTTTATTTGTGAACACTGAGATTTTAATCTCATATAATTGTCCTGTGTCATAAAGTACTATTATTATTCTTTTGATTTGTTGCAACATTAAAAATGGAAGAAAATGTAAAAACTGTTCTTAGCTTGCAGGCTGTACAGAAGCAGACAGCGGGACAGATTTGGCCTGAGGACTGTCATGTCTACTGGTCCCTCATATAAACCTTTTTTGGTGCAAAAAGAAATGATAGAGAAATGCAGGAAAGGTAGAATGCTAGCTTGCATGACATATATGTGTATTGTGTATATGTGTTTGGAGGAAGAGAGAAGAGAGATGTGTTTGTATATCTAAGGACACACAAGAAACTGGCAACAGTTAAGTGCTTCTTAAGAGAGGATCTCAGAAAGGCCAGATGAAGGCTGAAAAGACCTCAGCCCTTTTCTATGGTTTGAATTTTTTTCCATGTGCCTGGTTACCTGTAAAAGCAGAAAGAATTTGCCAATCCCAAAAGGGATTCCTCTGCAGCAGCCAATGAGAATGAGGTGATCCAGATAGACACATACATAGGCCACCAGGGCACAACTCCAGGGGGCGCCACTCCGGGGTAGGGGTCACTCCTAGAATGGAGCCACCAGACTTCTGCAGAGCCCACCCTGTGTGGTGGCTCTGTTGGCAACAAAATTAACACCAAGAATTTGTACCAAGTAAAATTAATAAGCATATATTGTGGGAGTCGGGTTGGGGTGGAAGTTGTAGGAGGAGCAGTAAAATCTCTATTTCCGTTTCATGCTGTTCCTTATCTGGGCCACAGAAAAATTAATGTTCTGCCAATATTTACTTCTGATCTTTGCTCCAGAGTGGAGGAAAGATGCCCAGGCCCAGCATAAATATGAGGGTGGAATTGCGAGTTTTGAGAAGAGAAAGGAACTCACTCTGAAATAGGATCATCTCAAGAACCTAAATATGAAAATGCCATTTGTTTCACACACACACAAAACAACACTTCAAGGCCAAGTCTATTCATTCAGCACTCTATCTTGTAACTGCAGTCAGCTTCCCCAGAAATTTGGGGTCCTCTGAAACAAGCATTTTGACCTACCTGAGATGACAAAGGGCAGCCTCCCACCTAGGTAAGCAACAGATATAGCAATGGATTCAAAATCAAGAGATTTCACATAGGGATCCATGGGTGGCGCAGCAGTTTGGCGCCTGCCTTTGGCCCAGGGCGCGATCCTGGAGACCCGGGATCGAATCCCACATCAGGCTCCCGGTGTATGGAGCCTGCTTCTCTCTCTGCCTATGTCTCTGCCTCTCTCTCTCTCTCTCTGTGTGTGCCTATCATAAATAAATAAAAAAATTTAAAAAAAAAGAGATTTCACATAAATATAGAAGTTTCTGGCTTCCCTTGAAACAGAGCTCAACTAACTGAGCCCACATCCCCCCACATGGAGACCTTAGGCTATAGCCAAGGGGTAGTTAGTTGTACCTTCCAGATGGGGCAAGGGCCCAATTTGCCACAATCCCCACCAGTCCCTGTCACCCTGCATCAGAGCTGCTTCATTGCTCCCTTTTTATTGATACTTCATTCACTGAACCTGTACTTACTGAGTACTTACTATGTGTCAGGCACTAGGGTTAAAGATATGAACAGAACAAAAATTCCCCCACTTAATGGAACTTCTATTCCAGAACAGACAGAAAGGGAAGACAGGCAGTGAATTAAACAAAAAAAGAAGAAACCAGGGCGTCTGGATGGCTCAGTTGGTTCAGTGTCCAACTCTTGGACTCTTGATTCTGGCTCAGATTGTGGGATCTTGAGGATCTTGGGGTTATGGGATCAAGCCCTGCCTTGGGTTCTACACTCAGCACAGAATCTGCTGGTCCCTCTCCCTCCCCCTGCTTGTGTGCACACACACTCTCTCTCTTTCTCAAATAAATAAATAAGCAAAATCTTTTTAAAAGGAAGAAGGAGACAAAAGACAAACAGTAGAGATAATGTGAAAGAGTGATAAATTCTATGGAGAAAAATAATGCAACCAAGGTGGAGAGGAGGTATTAGGCCAAGCAAGGCCTTACCAGGAGGGTGACATTTGAGCAAAGACCTGAAGCAGATGAGGAGGCAAGCCTCGAGGACTTCTGTGGGAAGCATGCTCTGGCAACGGAGAGTAGCAAGTGCAAAAGACTTCCTTGTGCATCTGAGGAGTCAGGAGGCCAGTGCACCCAGGCAGGAGGAGGAGAGGAGGCAAATGAGAGAGATGAAGTCAGGGAGGTGACAGGAATCTGATTCTTGAAGGGCCTCATAGGATCTTCAACTTTTACTCTCAGTGAGGTGGAGCCATGGAGGGTTCTGAGCAGAGGGACATGGTTGGACTTAGATTTTGACAGACTTCCCTGGCTGCATGAGGTGAATGGACTCTGTGTGTGCATGCGTGTGTGTGTGTGTGTGTGTGTGTGTGTGTGTGTAGAGGGCAGGGTGCAGGACAAGAACAGAAGCAGGGAGACCAGTGAGGATCTAATGCAATAGTCCAGGCACAAGATGTTGGAGGTGGGGAGAAGAAGGTGGATTCTGGACATACTGTATTTCCCGCTTGGCTCCTCTTGGCCTTTGTCAGAACTTCCCTCACTGACTCTGTTCCAGCCACATTGTCCTTGCACGATGCAGCCTTTAATCCCCTAAAGACCCTATGAGTTCATTTGATTATTAAATAGTCCCATTTTACAGAGGAGGAAACTGAGGCATAGGAAGATTGCTCCTGTACATATAGTATATTTTCTAAAGAGATTCATGTAAGTATCTCCCACCCCTCCTGATATTTTTCATTTCTTTTTAAATAGCTTTATTGTGATATAATTCACATACCACAAAATTCATCCTTGTAAAGTATACAGTCCAGCGGGTTTGGCATATTCACAGAGTTGTGCATCCATCACCATGATCTAATTTTAGAACATTGTCATCACCCTGAAAAGAAACCCTATGCCCCTTAGCAGTCCCTTCCCATTTCCCCCTCTCCGGACTCCAGCAACCATGAATTGACTTTCTGTGCCTATGGCTTTGCCTCTTGTAGACATTTCACATGATACGTGGTTTTCTGTGGCTGGCTTCTTCCACTTGGCGTGTCTTTGAGGCTCATCCATGTTGTGGCATGGATCAGTACCATTTTCCTTTTTATGGCTGAATAATACTCTGCTCTATGGACCTGCCACATTTTGGTTTTCCATTCATTTGTTTCTGTGTGATGTACATTTCCTTTCTCTTGCACGTGCACGCACACACGTGTGTGTATTCCTACAAATGGAATTGCCAAGTCATGTGGTAACTCCATGTTTAGCCTTTATTGAAAAATGCCAGACTGTTTTCCAGAGTGGCTGCACCAATGTAAAATCCCACTAGCAGTGTGTGACATTCCAGGCTCACCACAGCCTTCTCCAGCAGTTCTTACAAAGTGATCTTGACACTCCTCCCATTGAGTGGTGAGGTCTCTCCCTCCCTCCCTGTCCTTGCCCCCTTGAATTTCGGCGATCTTTATGACTGTATCAGCCGACAGAGTGCAATGGAAATGATCCAACGTGACTTCTGAGACCAGACCGTAACCATACCCTGCACTTCCATCCTGCTCTTTTGGAATGCTTGCCCTAGGAACCCAGCCGCCATGTTGTGAGGAAGCCCAAATTAGCCCAAGTGAAGAGGCCATGTGGAGAAGTCACATAGAGGGTGTCTGTCTTGGCCCAGGCAAGGAACTACCTGCCAGTCATACAAGTAAAGACTTCAGATGACGCCAGCGCTCAGCCACCAAGTCACCCCCAGCCTTCAAGTCTTCCCACTGAGACTCCAGACCTCCTGGAGGAGAGACAAGCCATCTCGCTGTGCCTTGTCTGAATTCCTTACCCACAGAATCTGAGACCTACAAATTCATGAGAATAGAATAATTTTTATGCTAACTAAGTTTTGGGGAGGGGCAAGGTCAGAATTCCATTCCCAATCTATCTGCCCTGGGGGCCACCCCTTTAACCACCTAAGGGCTGCTCTGCATCTCAGGCCTCAAAGAGGGAGTCAATGCCCCCTGCCCTGTACCCAGTGTCTGGTGACAGACATCCTCTTTCTCGGGCTGACCAGAAAGGTCTTTCGTGTGTCAGCTTGTTGCTGCCACCGTGCTTGTTATTCAAAACACAAGAATTTCTATTCATTGTAGAAAATACAGCATAAACAAATTAGGAAAAATAAAGTCCACCTGTCATCCTCACCATACAGGGAGAATCTTCATGAAACACTTGACTCGATGGTAGAATCATAACATACAGGCATTTAATTTACACGTCACCAGGTACGCGGAGCTAACACAGGGGGGTGGGATGGTAAGAGGAAGAGGGAGGGAGAAATAGTATGGGTGAGTCCAGCTGGCGAAGCCTGTCTTTTGCTCAGTGTGTTTCCAAACACAGGACAGCCCCTCCATCCACTGGCTAGTTTGATTTGCTTGGAGTTCATAGTACACTATGGTCAAGAGAAAAATTAACATATTTTCCAGGACCACTTTGACTCTACATAAAGAGACCTCCCCCACACCTCCCACCGAGAAATAGAGGATTGCTTTATATGTATTTCGTACCTGTTTTTTTCCTGTAAAGACGTACTTTGAATTGCTCCCTTTATTAGCTACTTTCTCCTGGCCTTTGTAAGGAAAGAAGCTTTGGGGGTTCACATGCTAACTTGGTCTGTCCTGGAGCACAGTAAAAGTCTACTGGAATACCATGAATCTCCCCCACCGTGATGTTGAGTGAAAGAAACCAGGCAGGAAAGAGCACATATTGTGTGATTCCCTTTACATAAAGTTCAAAAGCAATAAAATTAATATATGGGGTTAGAATGAAGTACAGTGGTTAACTGTGGGGGAGATTTACAGGGAAGGGACATGAAGGGGGCTTCTGGAATGCTCTGTTTCTTCATCTGGGTGCTGATTACATGAGTTTGTCAGCCTGGTGAGAATTCACTGTACGATGTGTGCACTTTTCTGTGCAATTTGGGGGAAAAAAACCCACCATGGTGTTCTCAGAATATAGGCTGTACTATGTGGAAATACATGCTTCATGTTTTTGCCACGTGAAGACATATGTGAATGGTTAGAGGACTGGATATGGAGTTGGGAAAGCCCAGTCTGAATTCTGATTCAGCCACTGTTAAACATGTCAGCTTGGGCCAATTACCTAACCACTCTGAGCCTTGGTTCCTTCTTCCGGATGTCTTACCATGCCCACAAGGCCCACAGGCTCAGCCTCTGGCTAACCCCCCAACTGGATCCCCCAACTCTCTCTTGTTCTCTTTCTCTAAGCTCCGGTTACATTGGCCATCATTCTGTTCCTCCCACAAGCAAAGCTTAGGGTAATCTCAGGGCCTTTGCACTGGAATTACCCTCTCCCTGATTCTCCTGTGAATGATTCCTTTTTCTCCTTCCTGTCTCAGTTCAAACATCACCTTCTCAGAGAGCCCCCACTGACCATTCCTCACACCAGCCATCCTCAACTTCATTCCCTGGGCTCATTTTCTTCTCAGTTTTTCTAATGATCTGAAATTGTCATATATGTTCCTTGTGTGGCTATTTGATCTACTTGTTATTTGTTCAGTACTCCCTCTAAACCCATCGACTCCAAAAGATCAGTTATCTTGATTACCTTCGTCTTCGCTATATCCTCGTCACATAAAACAATAAATATTCGTTGAATTAATTAGTCATTCTACACAGTGATCTGATTCTACTTTTATAGAACCCTCAAGAGGTTCAATGAGATGGTGTTTTGAAAGCAGTCAGGTTTATAAAACACCAGAGAACTTTGAAAGCTTTGTTTGAATGTGGTCACCACCACTGAGAGAATCTAAATAGGCTTAGGTTTCCCCTTGAGCTAGACCTTCAATAAACTGATCTGTGCTGAAAGTCTCTATGCCTTCTGCAAACATTCTTCCCTCCATCTTTTGTGTTACTGGCCATTCGCCTAGAACAAAATCACTAATGCTCTTATTCAATTTATTTATGTACATACTATTACGTTGACATGGTATAAAGTAATTCAAAAGGCACAAAGAGTGGATAATGAGAAGTCTGTCTCCCTCTGACTCCTGCCCCGGAGGCAGCTAACACTTCCAGATACCCAGTGAACGCTTCTAGAAATTTCCTCTACATAAACAGGCATGCAGAGATATACATGCCCACCTTTTCTGTTTATACGAAAAAGATCTGATTATACACACCACGGAATAGCTTTGCTTTTTCTTTTTTCCACTCTACAACCTCTTTCCACGTCACTGCCTGTGAAGTGGTCTGTTCTTTCTGAAGGCTGCACGCACTTCATTATTTATTGATCCGTTTTCCTGAGGGCAGCGGGCAGCTCTGCTCGGGGCCACCAGGGGCCACCAGGCTCCAGCGGGTGTCCTGGCGCATATGCATCTCTGGGCCCGAGTGGCGCCCTTTGCGGCCTGTTAAGAAGGAAAGAGCCCTTCCTCAACCTCATCTCCTCCCCCCTGCAAACTCCCTCCCCACTGTTTGTGTTTGGCCTTTTAAAGACTTTTTCAAAATTGACTTTGGCTTCTTGGCCTGAACTCTGAAGTGTTTGAGCTGATAAGATAGCGCGCTTGGCTGAGGGGGGACGGGAATAAATACTTACCTTGGAGGCCCTCAGCCTGCGCAGGAAGGGGCCGCGGCCCCTGGAGTCTCTCCCCACCTCCAGCGGCGGGTGGCGTGGACAGGAGGAGGGCAAAGCCATGCCGGGTGCCAGGAAGGCTGGGGAAGGGGCAGGGGAGGGGTGGGGAGGTGTCTGCACACCGGCCTGCCCCTCACCCCTTCCCTGCGGCCTTCGAGAACAGCGTTGAGAGGGCCCAGCGAGGGTTGGCTCATTCTCCAGGGCATCTCCTAAACCAAACAAGACACTGTGGGCAAGTTAGAGCAGAGTCTTGGCATACCTCAAGACCCAGGCACATCCTAAAGAGGCCTTGCACCCTCAGGGGCCTGAGAGGACCACAGAAGGGGCCCTGTCTCCCCTGCCAGGGCAGACAACATGGGCACAGTCTTGACCCAGCATCACCCCATGCTGTGCACCATTATCTCATTCCAAGCATCTCACCTGCCCAGCATAGATCTTGGTCCTGGGTCACAGAAGTGAATACATCACTCCAGGTTCCGCCTTCCAGAACTTTCTTCAATCTAGAACAACAGACAGGCGACATACAGGCAAGAAGTGCCCAGGATGCTGGGCACTGCCATGGGGGACAGACTGGCTGTGGGGGGCCAGAGCAAGTGGGGGAAGGCCTCCCAGTCATGCCATATTCCAGCTTCACACCCCTCTAGGGCTCCCTGGCGTTCCCAGGGCCCATAATTCCCGCATGATCTAGCCCTGCCCACCTCTCCAACCAGTTTCAGTGCGATCAGCTTGTCAACCTTCCATGCCCACTCCTACCTCAGATCCTCAGCTCCCTCTACCTGCAGCGCCCTCACCTCCTACCTCCTCAGCCAGAATGTTATCTCCTCCAGGAAGACTTCCCTGATGCACCTGCATGGATCTGGAGCCTCCTCAGAGCTGTCACATGTTCCCGTACATTCCCTGTTCCAGCTCAGATCACTCTGGACTGGGGTCACCTATTTGTGGTTGACAAAGTAGTCCAGCATGACCAAAGTCTAGGTTCTGTGACCTGTCCACCTGAATGCAAATGCTGGCTGCCACTCTCAGCTGTGCCATGCTGGGCCACAGTTTTCTCATCTGGAAAAATGGGCATGATGGTAAGGCATACCTCATAGGGTTGTTGTGAGGAAGAAGGGACTTAATGCAAGTGATGAGGATGGTGTCTGGCACAGTTCGCACCCAGTAAAGGTCGGCTCTATCATTACACTGTCTCTCCACAGACCATAGTAGATGCTCACTTAACATTTGCTGCATAAATGAATGCAGTCCTTCAAATATGTTTATGAAGATGAGCAATGGGGGAAAATACTTGTGATATAATGGAAAAGTTTTTAAAAACACAACACTAAATAGTTGAGCAGTATGATTTATGACTATGCAAACACACACACACACATACACACACACACACACTGGCTTAGGAGAGAGAAAAAAACCAGAATGTTCAGTGTGGTTGAATTGGAAGGATAGGACAAAGAATAATTTTTCTTCTTTCTCGTTTGATGTGTTTTTTTTCCAATCTTCTTTAATAAGCATGTTTTCAATTTAAATGAGAAAAAATAACAACAAATCCGGAGAAGAGGGAGCCCGCAAGCCCTTTCTGTTCCATACAGTTTTCCCACAAACTGGGGCGGGGCAGGGTGGGGCGGGGCGGGGCGGTCCGAGAAAGAGCTGCCCTTTAGAAGTGAAGCAAGAGCGGGAAAACCAGCGCCTTCAGGGTGGCGAGGGTGTCAGCCGACCAGGAGGAAGTTGTGCAGAATAATGACAAAGCAACCCCTCTCCCGACATGGGACATGGTGGGACATTCTGGACACCACTATCCCCACAAAGCCTCCCTACATCGGGCAACCACCCTGCCGACCACCACCCTGCAGCTTCACATGTTGCACATCACTGCCTGTAAAGGGCTTGCTGTGTGCCCCCCTCCACATGCATTGCCTAACCTAACCTAGTCCTGACACCCGCCTGTGAGCAAGTGGTAGGTACTGCTATTAGTTGCATTCCACAGAGGGAGAAACTGAGGCTCAAAAGATTTAACACTTTGCCCAAGGTTGCCCTACTGGTAGAGTCTGAGTTTAACACCATTTGGTTCCATCCTTGTCTATATTGGCTTCCTTCTCATTTTTACTAAGAAAGAGATGATGAGTTTTTGGAGGAAAGGAATTGGGTCACCGTTTTCACTATGTCCCCAAGGCCTGGCCTAGGGTCTAGCACACAATGAGGGCCTAATGGTAATGGTTGAGTAAATGAACTAACAAACCTGCGGGTGACAGATGGATGCATGGATGGATGGGTAGATGGATAAATGGATGGGTGGGTGAGGTGGGTAGGTGAAATGCATGAATGAAAGGATGGATGGATGATGGATGAATGGTAGATGGATAGGTGGACGGATGGATGGATGGATGGATGGATGGATGGACGGATGGATGGATGGATGAGTGGATGGGTGGAAGTGCATGCATGGAATGAATGTATGACTGAATATGAAAAAGGATTAATTACATAAATGATAATGAAAGGCAGGGGACTCTAAGAGAATGAAAGTACTTTGAATATGGCCTTCAGAAAGGTTGCAATTGGCAGCTCTCGGGCCAAATCAGGCTTCAGACATGTTTTGTCTGGCTGTTACAGGGGTTTAAGTATTTTAAATTAATTGCCATTATATAAAAATTAGAAAAGTTCATGTTAGAAATCTAGATTTCTGGCTTCCTTTAAAAAATCAGGCCAGTGCATGTACTAGGAAACCAAGTACCAGGACTGATGGGGCTGCACCCTCTGGGACACCTCAGCCCCCTTACTCTCCAATGCATCCCTGATGTTGAGGTTGGGTGTCAGCTGCCAGGTATCATTACAATTTGTGCTGGTGTTTTTCTCATAGTACGATCACAAGGAGAATGAAAAATCTCTTGTATGTGAGTCTCCATCAAAAGTGGGAAAATGAAAATAGGTAAAGAAGAAACAAGGATAAGAGGTCTTTCTTTGTGAAAGTACAGGATATTCCTGCAAATCTGACCCATGAGCAATGCATTAGAAAGTACAGTGGTTCAGGGCACAGAGGCCAGAGACAGACGACATGGATTCAAGCCCTGGTTCCAGTATCTACTGGTTGTGTGGCCTAGGGCAAGTCACTAAATCTCTCTGGGCCTCAGTTTCCTCCTCCACAAAGCAGAGATGGTATCAGTCCCCACCTTCCAGGACATTAATAAGTTCCTACATGTCAGCTCTCTGCACGGGAACTATTCTTACCGGCTTCGGTCACTGGTGTGACCTGCTTGGGCCCCGTGGGTCCGCAGCAGGGGTTTACAACCAAGGGCCATTTGGCAATGTCTAGATTTGGCAATATCTAGAGATATTTTGGTCTGTCACAACTTGAGGGTAGGTGCCACCATTATGTGGCCTCTAGTAGGTAGAGGCCAGGGATGCTGTTAAACATCCTCCAACACACAGGACAGACCCCCCACAGCAAAGGATTATTATGCAGGATTTCTGGTCAACAGGAATCCAAACTCCCAGAGGGGCTGAGTTGAGGCCAGACATGTGGGAGGCCCTGGGGCTGCCAGCCCTGGTTCCCTCGAGGGAGATCAAGGCTGAGGACACTGCCTTGGGGGTGGCAGGAGACATTCCCTCTGGCTCTGAGCCATCCCAGCTTCCAGGACTGTCCCATTCCAGGATGCCTGGACCCAGCCTGTTCCCAGCACCACACGCACTAACCAAGTGATGTGTCCCTGGCGCCTCCCGGTGGCCTTGTCCCTAAACTGCATGATACTCCCCTGCCCGGAACTGTGGGAGGGAGGATGGACACTTGTCCCAGAGCCACCTTCCTCAAGGCTGGTTGAGGATGTAGGGATTGAAGGAAATGGAAGGTGGCAGACAAGGCCCAGGAGACAAACTGACGTGGATTTGAACCTTAGCTCCTCCACAGACCAGCAGGGAGACCTTAGACAAATCCCACACCCCTTATGGACCTCAGGTCCCCATCTGTAAGTCAGGAATGATGTTACTTCACCACGGAAGATTAAAATTAAGTAACAGACATAAATAGATGGTGCATACTGGATGCTTTGTAATCCTCCTCTCCGACACTTGTGTTCACATAAATCCGTAGTCTTTTATGTTCGGTGAGCTTCCAATGCACCCAGGGTGAAATGTAAAGAAGTATCAAATAATTGTGTTGCCATGGCGTATTTACTGATATGGAAAGGGATCCACAATATATTGTCAGATAACCACAGGCCTCAAAAACATTGTGCACAGTGGGATCCCCTTTCAGTGTGATAAATCTACATTTGTAACCTATAGGGAAACAAAGACCTCAATTTTCTTAGTGTATAAAGAGCTCTTGCAGATGAATAAAGACAGAAAGACAGGCAAAGGACATGAATGCTTTGCTACCAGAGAATAAATACAAATGGCCTTTAGATATATTTTTAAATTTTGAATTGAACATAAAAGGAAAGACCGTGCAGATTAGAACTTCGTGAATACCTTCATCCCCATCTGCAAGGCAAAGATGAAGAAGTCTGATAATCGTTGGCCTTGGCTAGAGTGTGGGGAAACCAGTGCTCACGTAGGTTGCTGATCTGAATGTCAATTGGTAGGTATGATCTTAGTAAGCATTTAGACAATAAGTGTCAAAATTTTAAAATGCACTTGCCCTATGACTGGGTTGATCAGTGACTAAGGATTTATCTTGCAGAAATAGATCCACATACATGGAAAGGCTCCTGTGAAAGGAATACTAATTGCCGCATTGTTTGCCTCAGCAAGAGACTGGAATCGCCAACATGACTATCACCAGGGGCTGGTTAGATAAATGATTATATTCAGACAATGGGATATGTGAAGAATGCTCTCCTACTGCTGATCTGGAAAGATCTCCAAGGTATATTGTTAAGTTTAAAAAAAAAAAAAGAAAGAAAACTAGTGCAGAACAGGGTGTGTCGTATGCTTCTATTTAAAGAAACAACTACAAGAATCCATGTACCTATTTGCTTATCTACATTCTGTAAATCTCTGTAATGATCCCCAAGAAACAAAACCAGGATGGCTTCTGGGGAGGGAGCTTGGAGTTTTGGAGCTGGGGAACAGGAAGGCTGGGGACTAGAAGGAGATTATCCACTTTAAATCTTCCAGTACCCTTTAAATTATTTCTCATGTGAATATTTTTTAAATTTATTTTTAAACATGTTTAATGCATTGATTGGTGAGAGAAAGAGAGAAATGTCTGGAAGGATGTGCTTCAAAGTGTCAGCAGCATTTATCTCTGGGTGGCTGATGTGAGCTAGGAGTGACGTTTCTTTTCTCCTTTTTACTCAGATGGCTTTATGATGTTTAAAAATTTTAAAAATTCTTCTAAAAGTTTAAAAATTCTTTAAAAGTAGATCCTCAGTGGGTTAGGGGTTTTTTGATTGGTTTTTTTTGGGTTTTGTTTTGTTTTTCGTTTTGGTAGTAGTCAGAGGAAAACTAACTTCTACATCAAACAACAACAAAACCCCCCCAAAACATGCAAGTCCCTGAATAGTCAGATGGTTTTCATTGCCAAAAACATGATGGAGTCTGAGGTCTGCTGGTTGGAAACACAGTCCATGAGAAAGTGAGAATGAATACAGCCCCTCCTACCATGCACTTGCTAGGCATCAACACCCTAAGCTTCTAACCCAGATCTGGGTTCAAATCAAGTTGCCTTGGGCCCCTGCCTAGCTGAGCACGTGTTCCAACTCTCTCCGCCTGCGCTCCCTGCGATCTGAGATGGGAAGACCATAAGGGTGCCAGCAGGCTTGTGGGAGCTGATGCCCGGCAAGCTCTTAGCTCGGGGTGTACACAGAGCGGGACCCAGTTCTTTCTCCACGCGCGACAGGCACACACGGAACAGGAAGGAATTCTGCACACGCAAGAGCGACAGGAGGGAGGTCGGGATGGGGGGCCCTCCCGACCCCGGGATCAGTTTGCCCCCTGCTCCATCGAGTCCCCAGCACATCGCCCCGCACCGCCGGGCCGTCTTCCCACGGTTTGGACAGAGTGACACCAAGTGGCCAACCCTGAAACTACACGTCAGGCCGCCGGTACTGCAGGCGCCTGGGAGCCACAGGTCCTGGTCCACTCCAGCTGCGGCCTTGAGGCCTTGAGCGAGGGCTGAGCCTCTCGGGATCCCAGTTTTCTCAGCTGGAAAAGGGAGATGATGCTGCCCACCTGGCAGAGCGCAGGTGAGGATTAAGTGAGGTAACCCACGGAAATCGTCTCCAGGCCCGTTAGGTTGCACAATTTCAGGTGGGGCCGGGGGTGGGAGGCCATACATGAAATTGTGCAACACAGCAAGCGCACCCCCCGACACACACACACACACACACAAGCGCGTGGCTTTCATTATCATCCCTCCCTCGAGCCGTGTGTCTCCTTCAACCCCCCCTCCCCCCGGGTTATTCTAAAGTAGAGTCTTACAAAGTGTGGACCAAGTAGGAACCATGCTTCACGGGAGGATTTTAATGGGTATATTTTCTTTCCATCTTTCTGGTTATCTCGAGGCAACGGTGTCCCATTGATGCTGCTGGGTCTTTAATGACTTTCTAGGGCTTGCCCATCTCCCTTTCTAAGGAAAGGAGAGCAAGCCTTAGAGCCTTCAGATGGCAAGGTTATTTGGCCACAATTTAATAAAGTAAATGTTTTCATAATATTTATTTTCTTGCGGCCACCTTCTACTGAGGGCAAGTGTTGTTGGTTTTCCATTTATAATAGATGCGGTAGATTGTATTATTGTCAATAGTTATTAGTTCTTCCTACCAGCAGTTCCCTGGTGACTCTCCCTGACTTCAGGTTTGGCTGTGTGACATCCTTTGACCGACAGAATGGGAGTTGAGCTTCCAAGCAGAAGCTCTGACAGCCAGCCATGTGGGGATGGGTCAGGGATGGGCTGGCTGCTGCCGCCACCGAATCCCAGGGTAAAGAGGACACATGCACCAGAGCTGCAGCCCAGCTGCCCCCAACTTGCAACCAACGTGAAACATGCATGAGAAATAAACCTGTGTTTTTAACAGCCCAGGGAGATTGGGGGGGGGGGGGTTATTGCAGCTGACCCTTACCTGAGTTGATGATTCAGTAGAGTTAAAATGTTTCCATTGAAACTAAACACACTTAGGTAAAATTAATGTGCTCATTTAAAGAAAAACATTCAGTAGACAAGGTGCAGGCAGCAGGGGACATACACGATGCAGATGGCTCATTTCAGAGGCTTCCCCCAAGGCACCTCCCAACTGACATTTCAAACCCCCATCTGCCTCCCACTATGTAGCCAGAGTGAGTTTTCTGAAGTGCAGATCTCTTCAGTTTCCTCTCCTGCTCTCACTTCTTCAATGGGTCCCTTGTGGGTCCCAGATAAGTCTTCGATCTTCGTCCTGACCCACCAGGCCTGTCATAGTCAGCTCCTTCTTCTCTTGACCTCTTGCACTCCCTGCTCTAGCCACAATGATTTCTGTTACTCTTCAAACACAGCTCCTGCCTGAGGGACTTCCCACTTGCCATTCTCTCCACCTGTGATGCCCTTCCTGGAGATAGAAACATGGTAGTTTGCACACTTGCACACTCCCCAAGGTGTCTGCTTAAATAGTACTTACTCAAGGAGTTCTTCCCAGAACATCCCATATAAAATAGCAGTTCTTCATTCTCCTGTCCCCTCATCCTGCATTTTTTTCCTCATCACCTATTACCCTCGAACATATTACTGCTTTTTTTTTTTTAAGATTTTGTTTATTTATTCATAAGAGACACACAGAGAGAGGCAGAGACATAGGCAGAGGGATAAGCAGGCTCCCTGTGGGGAGCCCTGTGTGGGACTGGATCCCAGGACCCTGGGATCACGCCCTGAGTCAAAGGCAGACTCTCAACCACTGAGCCACCCAGGTGCCCCCTACATATTTCTTTATTGTCTGTATCCCCATTAGAATATTAGCTCCTTGAAGGCAAGCATTTATCTGATATTTTTGTTTGTTTCTTTACTGTTGTAGCCTCAGGGCCTAGAACACCGCTGAGCAGGTAGTAGGTGCTCAAAGTACTTGCTGAATGAAGGAATGAATAAAAGATGGCAAAGGTGGACACCAGCAGCTCTAAACCCAGGTGCACTAGCTTCAAATCCAGCTGCTAAAGAACTCCTCCTGCCAATGGCTCGGAATTGAGTCTCATTGGTTGCCACAGATCACATGTCTCTCCCTGAACCAATCACTGTGGCCCGGGAGGATGGAATACACTGATTGGCCAGCCGTAGATCCCATGCCCCTATTTAAGTCCAGAAGTGGTCTGAGCTCCATCTAATCTGTGTGTGTGGACTGAAGAAGAAGGAGGGGTGCTTTATAAGAAAACTGTGGTGCTTTTTGTTTGTGCTTTTTTTTTTTATTTGAATTCAATTTGTCAACATATAGTATAACACTCAGAGCTCATCCCATCAAATGCTCCTTAGTGCTGGTCACCCAGTTACCCCATCCCCCCACCCGCCTCCCCTTCTGCAACCCTTTGTTTATTTCCCAGAGTTAGGAGTTGCTCGTGGTTTATCTTCCTCTCTAATTAAGAAAACTGTGATCCTATGATCAGAGAAGGAGGAAAGGGATGCTAGGTAGGCAAAAACAAACAGGTAAGTTACCACCCAGCCGAGTCCCTAGGACTTAGTAAGGAGCCTTATTTGGGATAAAGTTGTATTCAGGTTGGGGGGGTGTGTGGATGGGGGGAGGAACTCTGTTAATACTAGAGCTAGAGCTAGAATTAGGAGCAGGTGATCAGGGTACTCCGTAGATGCCAATATATCCGTGACATTAAAACATTGTTGAAAGAGATGATAAATTGGGAACCAAAAGTAATCTTAATTTTCTGCGTGCAACTTCTTACATAATCAGCAAATATTAAGCTCTCTACTGACACTGAGGATGACACCCTTGAGGAAAGATTTAAAAATAAACATTGTTGGCTCTAATCTGTTACTGTTGATTAGTTTGAGAACCCACATGTGCTTATTGCATGATACGACCATAAGGCATACCACAAACCCCACAACCAGCCAAGTGAGGCCTCCTGAAATTGGCAGTCATGGTCAGCTGAAATTCTGAAACCATATGGCATAGTGGCTGTTATTGGGAATGAGTAATCTACTTGGTAGAAATAATCGAAATCCTGAACTCTTTAATAATGCCTCCAGTGGTAGAGTCTGAGAGTTGACCCCCAAGATCAGTTTAGCCCTTTTATAATGACAGAAGCCCATGGCTGCTCAGAATGAAGACTACATTTCCCAGCCTCCTTTTCACCAAAGTGGGCATGTGACTGAGGTATGGCCAATGAGATGTGAGCAGAACCTGGGAAAACAAACATGGTGGTCAGCCATTTGGTTTTTGGGTTTTTGGGTTGCTCCTTCAGCTGGCTGCTGAAGGAGCAATAAGTTAGGGATCCAAGCCTCTGACCCAAGGCTCTGCAATGATGTAGGGCCACCACCTTAACTCAGGCTTCTGTGGGAAAATGAACCTTGTATTTCTGTCTCATGTCTCTGGACCACGCAGATGAAATGATATTCAAATTATATTCATACCTCTAAAGAAATTGGTCTGTCTTGGAAAAGTCCATAAAATATATACATGGAATAAATCATTTAAAAAAAAAAGAACACATAGAAGTACACAGCTTTGATTCACTTATATCAGGTTATTCCTTTTCAATACAAACATGCTTAATGCCTACTTTCAATATATACTTAAAACCAACTAAAGGAAGATACCTTGCCCTGGGTGCCCTTGTAACATAGCTACTTTCACAAAACCATTCTTTGGCACCTTTTTTTTTTTTTTTCAAGTAATCTTCATGCCCAGGGTAGACCCCAAAGCAGGGCTTGCACTCTAGACCCTGAGATCAAGACCTGCGTCATGATCAAAAGTTGGACACCCACCAACTGAGCCACCCAAGCACCCTTCTTTGGCAACTTTCACATAAGTTCTCCAGGCTCTGATTCCTCAAGCTGGCTATGATTGCATATGGGTAGTATTTTAGAAATGCAGATTCCTGGGCCTTGGCCAATTAATTTGAAGAAGTAGAATATTAGGAATTTGTCATTTTAAAAACACTCCCCATCTCACTAGCTGTGTGGCCTTGGGCAAGTTATTTAGCTTCCCAGTGCTGCCGTTTCCTTATCTGTTAAATGCTATCAGTAATAGCACCTGCCACCGTAGGGCTGTGGTGAGGGCAAGTTTATGTCATGTTTTGTACAAAACACCTGCTATAGCACCCAGAACAGAGTAGGAACTACATGTGTTACTTACCTTTACACCCATTGGCAAGAGTGTAAATTGGGGCAAACATTCTGAAGGACCATTTGCACTACCTACCAAGATGGTAAATATGTACTTTGAGACCCAGCAACATGGTTGAAAACTCAGCCTACAATTACTCTCATCAGTCCAGCTCTGTGTGCAAGCACACTCATTGTAGCACACACTTACTCTATGAGTGTGTATTGAGCACCCACAGTTTAGTCAGGATGGAATAGGATAGGCTGCAGCAGCAGACTCCCAAATCACAGTGACTCCATACAGCAAAGGTTTATTCTTGCTTTCATATTATGATGCAGACTGACTACCCTTCACCTTGTTGCTCTGCCATCTGGAACAGGTGATCTTGGAGATGGACACAGCAGGCAAAGAGAGCTAGAGGTCTCGTGGCAGTTTTTAAACTCTAGGCTGGCAGTGGCTTACATCACTTCTGTACATCCCATTAGGCAGAAATGAGCCACACAGTTTGAACCTAATCGCAAGGGAGGCTGGGGAAGGCAGAGATCATAGGGATGTTGAGTGAGTGTTGTCTCTGTAATATCTGCTCTTTTCAAGGGACTGTTGTCAGAGCTCACACAGGGGTGAGCAAGAGCAAGAGGATCCCTGCCCTCACGGGGCTTCCCTTATAAAAACTTCTATTCTAAACACAATCCCAGCCTATGTCATTTTGTACTTGAGCAAGATTATCTGAAGGATACATTTTCAGAAGATATATGTATTTGTCACTTTGATAGATATGGTCCAATTGCCATAGGATTGTGCCAATTTCCACTTCCACCAACAGGTACAGGAGCGCTGTTTGTCCTGCAGTCTTGCCAGCACAAGGTGTTATCTGACTTGGATTTTTGCCAATCTGATAGGTGAGAAACGATCTCTCTGTGTACTTTTAATTTGCATTTTTCTTATTATAAAGGAGGTTGAACATCCTTTCATATGTTTATGAGCAATTTGTATTTCCTTCTCCATGAACTGTGTGTGCATATCCCTTGTCCATTTTTCTACCCACATTATTAAATGAAAAAAACAAAGGAGCAGAACAGAATGAACATTGTAATGACTTTTGTAAATTAAAAGCAAAGCGGGATGCCTGGGTAGCTCAGCAGTTGAGCGTCTGCCTTTGGCTCAGGGCTCAGGGCATGATCCCTGTCCAGGGATCAAGTCCCACATCGGGCTCCATGCAGGGAGCCTGCTTTTCTCTCTCTCTCTCTCTCTCTCTCTCATGAATAAATAAATAAAATCTTTAAAAAAAAGCAAAGCAATATTTTGGCATATACACATAAATGTTCTTATATATGCATAAAAGTTTTCTACAGGCAGCCACAGGAAACTGTTAATAAGGGAATCTATGAGCCTAAAAAAGGTTAATTATTTTAAATTATTTTAATTCCCTGAATTTGAGGATGTTTATACCCGAGTGCTATTTTTTTGAACCTTTTTGAATGATGTCACTTTTCTAACCATGTATACATATTGCTCGTGTTATTTTTTAAATGTCAGTAAGGATTATTTGAACTTTCTTTTTTTGCCTTTATATTCTCTTCTATTTTAAAATTCTAGGGATCCCTGGGTGGCGCAGCGGTTTGGCGCCTGCCTTTGGCCCAGGGCATGATCCTGGAGACCCGGGATCGAATCCCACGTCGGGCTCCGGGTGCATGGAGCCTGCTTCTCCCTCTGCCTGTGTCTCTGCCTCTGTCTCTCTCTCTGTGATTATCATGAATAAATAAAAAATTTTAAAAAAATTCTAATGTATGTTATTTTTTTAAGATGTTATTTATTTATGAGAGACACACAGAGAGAGGCAGAGACACAGGGAGAGGGAGAAGCAGGCTCCCCGCGGGGACCCGGATGCAGGACTGGATCCCAGGACCCTGGGATCACGACCTGAGCTGAAGACAGATGCTCAGCTATTGAATAAGGCGTCCCTGGGTAGGCGTCCCTAATGTATGTTATTTTCAAAAAAGTTTTTAGAAGCACATTGTATCTGCAGAAAATCACCATCAGGAATTGAGGCCAGTCCCAGAATTTAGTTCAAGTCTTGCACTTTTTAAGTGCTCAAGAAAATTTGTTGGGTTAAAGAAATGAACGCTTCTCTTTAACTAAACCACCAAAAGCCCTCCAGATGTGGAATTACAATATTCTTTTGTTTTTTAAGATCAACAGAAGAGAGACCAAAGTTGCCTTGCATAGGATTTTTCCTTTAATTTTCTCTTTTTTTTTTTTTTTTCCTGGTGAGGAGGCTGCTGCCTTTGTCCCATAAAGTCAAAGGCAGCAGGAAACACTGGTAGGAATTTTCTGGTGATGATGCTTCCCTCTTAATAATGCCTGTCAGTCGCGAGGTTTTATCTCATTGGTTGAGTTGGGGTCACGTGGCCACCTCAGCCAATCACTGTTGCCAGGGAGGGGACCACTGATTGCTCACACCCACTCCCTGAAGCCAGAGGTGGAATCTCCACTCCTAAACCAGGTGGACGAGAAACAGTGGAGGTGTGGTTCTGCCCAAAGGAAAACTGGGGTGATAATGCCAGAAGAAGGAACAACAGATGCCGGAAGGCAAAAACACCACAACCACCACAAACACCTACTATGCAAGCTGCTGGGGATGTGTTGGTGAACAAGACAGCTCCTCAAGGAGCTGACATCTTAGTGAGAGAGAAGAAGAAAGAAGAAAGAAGAGAAGAAGAAGAAGAAGAAGAAGAAGAAGAAGAAGAAGAAGAAGAAGAAGAAGAAGAAATGTTTTTAAAACTACAAATTACAGTAAATTTTGTGAAAGCCACAGACAATGGGCTGAGATGGAAAATAATTTGACTAGGATGGTCAGAGAGGAAGTGACATTTAAACCAAGAAGGAAGGATAAGAAACAGTCATATAGTCCTAAGGGACTAAATAAATAAATAAATAAATAAAGATGAATCCCTACTTCACACCTAAACCAGGACCAACTCCCAGTAGATCATAGACTTAAACATATAAAGTGAAACCACAAATGTAGTAATATAAAACTGGTATAAGTCTTTTATAACTTCAGACTGTAAGAGACCTTTTTAATAACGAAACAAAGCCCAAATGTCCTAAAATGAAAAATAGATAAATTTAACAGCATAAGAATGTTTTAAAAATGATCTTTATGGCTAAAAATAACCTTACTAGATTAAATGCCAAGAGACAAATTGGGCTAATTTGGGCTAATCACAAAGGGCTAATTTACTTAATATACAAAGTGTTCCAATAAATAAGAATAAAATGAACAACTTGGTAGGAAAATAGGCAAAAAAGATTATTCACAGAGAAGGAAAAATGAATGGCTGTAAGCATATGAAAAGATGTTTAATTTCATGCATTATGAGAGAAATGAGATATCGTTACCCCCACCCCCACCCCCAGCCATTAGATTAACAAAAATCCTAGTTTGACAATCCACAGTATTGGTATCAGAAAATCAGCAATTCCCCTTAAAAAAAAAAAAAAAAAAAGTGGCAGTATTCATTAAATTTAAAATGCCCTTACCTGCTACACTAGCAATTCTGCTTTTGGGAATTTATTTTTTAATTTAAATAAATTTATTTATTTATTCATGAGAGACACAGAGAGAGAGGCAGAGACACAGGCAGAGGGAGAAGCAGGACCTGGGATCACCATCTGAGCCGAAGGCAGATGCTCAACCACTGACCCACCCAGCTGCCCCTGCTTTTAGGAACTTAAATTACAGGTTAATTCATACATATGCTAAATGACATATATATATTATTCACTATATGTTGTTTTTAATAGCAAAGAAGGGGGGGACAATCTATCGAAAAAAGGTAGAAAAAAAAATGACAGTCCATCTGCACAATATAGTGTTCCCTGGTATAAAAGAAAGAGGTGGCTGTATATGAACTGGCAAGTAAAACTCATGCCTGGGTTTCCTAAGAAAACAAAACAACGTGCAGAACCATGTGTATAGCATGTACTCATCTGTAACATTTTAGGAGGGTGGAGGGGAAAAGAATATAGGTTAGTCTTTGCTCATATATGCAAAAAATACATTAGAAGGATCTGCAGGGGTTTAGTAACCCATTGCTGGAGGAAACGGCATATACAAAAGGCCCCAAGGTAAAAGAAAAAAAAAAAAGTTGAGGGGGTGGATTCCAAGTGTGCCTGGAAAAGACGACATGGGACAGGTGGTGGCCAGATGCTACAGAGCCTTGTCGACCACTGTTTAGGAGTCTAATCTCGAGTCCAAATGCAGCAGGAAGACATTCAAAAGGAGAACATGATCCAATTCACATTTTAAGAACATCTTGCTACCATTTGGAGAATTTTGTTGGAGGAAAGCAAGATGGAAACATGGAGACCAATTAGGAGGCTGGACCATGAGCTACAGGAGAGAGAAGGTGGACTGGACCTGGAGCTGGTGGTGGAGCTGGTGTGGAGCAAGCAGGCTTCAAAGACAGTTCCAGGTTGGAATCTGTGGGTTGGATGTGGCACCAGAAGAGGCAGTGAAGTCAAGGGAAGACGGGAGCCTGATCTCTGGCTCACATACAGGTCGTGACAGTGGTGACTGAGCTGGGAAGCCTAGGGAAGGGCCCTAGGGTTGGCTTGGGATGGAGGTGCATTCCAGAGGAGGGCATGTTAAGGTTGAGGGGTCAGTAAAACATCTATCTGGCAACGTCAAGTATGCAGTTGGGCTCTTGAGTCTGTATTGGGGGCAGCCAGGAAGAAGTGACATGACTTACACAGAATAACAAGGACAGATCCCACATGGATTCCAAGTTGGGGCCCCATGCCTACTCAGAGTCATGGGTGGCTCAGTGGCTGAGTGTCTGCCTTTGGCTCAGTTCATGTTCCCAGAGTTCTGGGATCGAGTTCCGCATCAGGCTCCCTGCATGGAGCCTGCTTCTCCCTTTGCCTATGTCTCTACCTCTACATTATGAATAATGTGTGTCTCTCATGAATAAATAAGTAAAATCTTAAAATAAATAAATAAATACATACATACATACATAAAATCTTAAAAAAAAATAAAAATAAATAAAAATTAAAAAGAGAAATAAGTAATATAAAAATTAAGGCTTCAATTACCTTATTATCTATATAATCATTTTTCCTTAAGTTTAGAAAAAAATGAAATACTTTTAGGGATAAAAATTTTTTTATTTGAATTTTGAACATTCTTTCATGGTCATTTCTTTTGCTCCCACTAAATGAATGTCAAATTGCATTTAAATGTTGTATTTAATAACTCACGTCTTCCATTTAAAAAAATGTCTTGGTGGCACCAGATGCCTCTGAAGGACGGGACTGAGCATAGGAGCCTAGCTGGAAGTTGACATAAGAAGGCTCTTGATCCCCTCTGCCAGCTATGCAGCCAGGTGACTGCCTCTCCCCCTGGCAGAGGTCTGGGGACTACCTTCTGGAGACTTTGGGATAGAGAGGAGGTGGGCATTAGGGATGTCAGACATTGCAGAAGCTAGGAATGAGGCCAGGAGCTAGAAACAAAATAGTCAGACCCAGCTCCCTTCCCTCGTTCTGCTTCCAGAACACAGGCAGCCTGGCTCCAGCAGGAACCCCAGAGAATCCTCTATGGAGAGGTGGAAGTGGACCTCTCAGCAAAAAGACTGATAGATAATGACATTCGGGTCCCAGGATGAAGAAGCTGGCTCACAGCCCAGCCACATTACAGCAAAACACATGGAGCTTCCAAACAGTTTTTAGTGCCTCCTTCTCAAAAATGAATAGAGGTCCAACGAGTCCCTGACATCTGAGAAATGCCTCTAGCATGAAAGACAGACCAACATCAACAAACAGTAAAAGGGGTCTGGGAATAAACCAAGATATTGCAGGGAGCCTATGCAAAGGCATCCCGATTGGAGCCCAGGGACTAGGAATTATATCCCAATTTCGTCACTAGCAGGGCTGCCACATACAATTGTGCAAGTCACAGACCGCCCAACTCTAAGGGGAATGATATGGTTTTATGTTATGGCTTATGTAGATGGTCCCTGACGGGTGGTTCAGCACATCACTATATAGGGTACCCTGGCCTGCTCTCTGTTCCTGAAAGGTAATAATAATAGAACCTCACACTGAGGAGCTCCTGGAGGGCAGACAACCATCTCCGTGTTTCATGTCACCTAAGTCTGACATACCTCTATTGAGTTGGCTCCCTGTAAATGTTGACTAAATAAAGGAATTAATATGTGAATGAGTAGGTGAGGGAGAGAGTGAATAGGAGTTCAGTGATTTACAGCGTCCACAGCACTCCCACAACCATCACAAGGTCTTAGGAACACCAGCAGCTTAATGGAGGAGCCACGAATCCAGGCTCTGGAGGCAGAAAGCCTACTTCAAATCCCTTTGAGCCTCTGTCCCTTCATCTATAAAATAAACGTGATAAGAATGACACCTGTCTAAAAGTGCCATTGTGAGGATTAACTGAATGCATAATAAGCATTTAACAGGGGCCTGACCCAGTCTTGTCAGTTAGAATTAGATTTGACTATATAGGAGATCCCTGGGTGGCTCAGCGGTTTAGCGCCTGTCTTTGGTCAGGGGTGTGATCCTGGGGTCCCAGGATCAAGTCCCACATTGGGCTCCCTGCATGGAGCCTGCTTCTCCCTCTGCCTGTGTCTCTGCCTCTCTCCCTCTCTCAAATAAAATCTTTAACAAACAAAAAAAGATTTGGTTATATAAACCAGAAAACCCAAGTAAGTGACTTAAACAAGATAGAGCTTCATCTCCCCCTCCCTGTCCCTGTGCATGTACTTAAGAAATTAAAAGGTGTGGTATCCTGAGTTGGAATGATGAACAGTCATCAGAGTCCTAGACTACACCCTTTTTGCTCCACCAGCGTCAAGATTGCCAAATGAACCAAAATAGCTGCCAGAGTGCCAGCCATCAGGGCCACATCCCAGGCAGAATGAAGAAGGAAGCAAGGCATATTCCTGCCATCCGCTCCACCCAACAATTTCTGCTTGCTTCTCCCTTAGCTGTATGGGGGACACATTATTGCCCAGGACAAATTCAGGGTCTGTTAGCAAGAAATGGATTGGGAGAAGAGTCAGCCATCTCTGTCACATGAAGTCTCAATAAATGTTCACTATTGTTATTGTTGTTGTTAGCCCAGTTTTAGAGAGGAGAAATGTGAAGCTCAGAGAAATTAGCTAATTTGCCCAGGGTCTTACTCGATTCATTCAGGTATTAACTATACGCCTACTATGTGCTAGTCCCTTAGGATACAAACGCCGAATAAGACCTGGGCTCTGGAGATGCCTGGGTGGCTCAGTGGTTGAGGGTCTGCCTTTGGCTCAGGCCGTGATCCCGGGATCTGGGGATCAAGTCCCACATCGGGCTCCCTGCAGGGAGCCTGCTTCTCCCTCTCCCTGTGTCTCTGCCTCTCTCTCTTTCTCTGTGTCTCTCATGAATAAATAAAGTCTTTAAAAAAAAAAAAAAGAAAAGAAAGACATGGGCTCTGCTCTCAAGGATATGAAATCAAGTCATTTCAAAGAGCATGGGAAGAACACTCACCCCAATGGCCCAAAGGACAGAGTAAGGGCACTGGGCTGGAGTCAGGGAGGGCTTCCTGGAAGAGGTGGAGATCCTCATCGTGGGGATAACAATCGTACACAGGAGCGTGGAGATAATTAAGTGGTATTTGCCAGTGCAAGCTCAGCATAGTGCCAGGCACACAGTCCTACTATCATCACCATTATCCTCACTATTATCTCGCTCTCTTCTCGGAAATACAAACAGCCACTTCTTAACTTCAGGATATTTTACAGCTGAAATTATTTTCAAAGGGTGTCGACTTCTAATATGTCTTTAAGACAGCAGAACAACAGGAACAAAAAATGCCTCATTTTCTGTTGACTCCAGGCCAGAAACCGACCTTTGGGCATGATAAATTCATACCCTCGCAGGAAGAACAGGATTTTGAAAGCTGGCATCTGAAGTTTTTATCTCAAGCACCTAGCTATCGTCCTCTCTTGCTCAATAATAGGAAAGAAACAGCAAAGGGTTAAAAAAAAAAAAAAAAAAAAAACTTAAAAAAAAACATCAAAATAGGGTTTGGTTCTCCAGAAAAGGCCAGAAGAACTGAAGCTAATTCACATTTTACTCAAGCAACCCCAAGAGAAACCAAGTTTCCTGGAAGAACGAAAGGCAAGACAGGCGCTGTTTAAAAGCAAGCTCAAAGTGAAACCAGATTACGTGGGGGCCACGAGGCCTCCTCAAAAATAGCATCTGTCCCCTGGATATTTTGGGAGTGTCCTGGGCAGAGCACCGCAAGAGCCAGGGGCCTCTGTGGACATCTCCAGGGACGCACCTAAAGAATGTATCGCCCGGCCTCCCCTTGACCCCAGGCCCCAACCGGGCCCCAGAGCTGTGTCAGCAGCAGCAGAAATGGTACAGAGATAAAGGGAGATATCAAACACCCAGAAATCATCTTCTAATTTAGGAACTGGGCTGCAACATATCTGTCTCCCTTAATGGCCCGAGTTGGGAATTTGGATTTTGAACCTCTTCCCTGCCGGGCGGCCAAAACATCTTCATGTATTAATAGACAGCAAGCGGGAGGCTGCGGAGATGGGAGGGCCGTGGGTCTGAGATGATCTGGAATCAGGAGGTGAAGACCAGCCAGGCCTCCCTGGGCCTCTTGGCTTAACCACCTCCGCACCGCTGCTCCGTCGCTGTGGTTAGTAAGCACCTTAAGACTTGCACCAGGAGGGTGCGAGCCCTCCACGACGTCCTTCCCCGCATCATCAGAGGCAAATTGGAATCGTTTTCCTCATTTTGCTCAAAAGAGAATGAAGTCCTGGGTGAGCGAACCAGAGTCGAAAAATTGTCAGCACAGAGGGAGACAGCAGGATGTGGGTAGGAATCCGGCAGACACTGATTGTAGCCCAGTTTAAAGGGCTTGCGGGTCTAAATCCAGGATGTGTGCTTTATTCCCCAAGAAGTGGTAGAGGAGGGTGTGTGTGTGTGTGTGTGTGTGTGTCTGTGCTGCGATGTCCGTGTGGTATTTCTGTGTTTGTGCATTTGTCTGTGTGCTCCCGTGTGTTTCTAGGTATGTCTGTGTGTCTGTCTGTGTAAGAGGAGGGGCAGAGGGAGAAGAGGGAGAGGATCAGGAGACAAGGAAGAGATGGGTTACTAAAGCGTAGAATGGCAAAGCTAGAAGGCCCTTGAAATCATCTAGTCTGGTCTGGGCAGCCCGGTGGCCCAGAGGTTCAGCACTGCCTTGGCCCAGGGCCTGATCCTGGAGACCCAGGATCGAGTCCCACTTGGGGATCCCTGCATGGAGCCTGCTTCTCCCTCTGCCTGTGTCTGTGCCTCTGTGTGTGTGTGTGTGTGTGTGTGTGTGTGTGTCTCTGTCTCTTGTGAATAAATAAAGTCTTTAAAAACAAATAAATATAATCATCTGGCCTAGGGCAGGGCGATGGGGTGACTGGGTGACAGGCACTGAGGGGGGCACTTGACGGGAGGAGCACTGGGTGTTATACTATATGTTGGCAAATCGAACTCCAATAAAGAAATACACAAAAAATTAATGAATAAATAAAAAATAAAATCCTCTGGTCTACACTGAGATCCCGTTGTTGACTTTGGTAGGTGTGATAACAGCGTGGTGATTCATTAAAAAATGTGATCATCAAATATTTGCTGATTAAATGACAAGAGCCCTGCGATTTGCTTTAAAATACTTGAGCAAAGAAAGAATAAGTTGAGGGGAGGGAGAATAAAAATGAGGAGCGCCTGGCTGGATCAGTCAGAAGAGAGCACGACTCTTGATCATGACGATCGCGGGGTCATGAGTTCGAGCCCCATGTTGGGTAGAGAGATTACTTAAAAATAAAATCTTTTTTGAAAAAAGAAATTGGCAGGGACGCCTGGGTGGTTCCGTGGTTGAGCGTCTGCCTTTGGCTCAGGACCCTGGGATCGAGTCCCACATCAGGTTCCCCACAGGGAGCCTGCTTCTCCCTCTGCCTGTGTCTCTGCCTTTCACTCTTTGTGTCTTTCATGAATAAATAAATCATTTTTTTTAAAAAGGAGATTGGTAAAACATCGATAATTGTTGAAGATGGATACGGAGATGTTATGTGATTCGATTTTTGCATATGTTTGATATATCCATGCATTTTAAGTCAGGTATACCAGTCACTGCAAACTATTATCCTGGCAAACGCACTCATAAAAATCTTTATAAAAATTGAACTGGTTGCCGATACCTAGAAATGGGAGTTTGCATGGAAAAATCTGGACATCCAGCTTTTCTTGAAAACATCAGAAGCTTTTGTGACTCTGGTCCCGTAGGCCCTTTCGATAACAAAGCCGCAAGAAACCCCCCCTTTAGTTGGGGTCTTTGTTCTCAGTTTGCCACAGTCCCCACCCTGACTCCAATCGTCACTCTTAGGTGATGGTTTCTCTTTTAGTAGAAATAAGAGGAAAGTGAACAAGTTCTCTTGGAACAAACACAGTTATTTACCATCCAAATGTCTAATCTCCTCTTTTTTCTCACAAATAGAAACTCTTACATGGGGAGGTGGTGATATATTTAAAAAATCACATTTCCCAGCTTCTCTGGAATCTGTGAGTGTCCCAGTGTTTCTGCATTAGGGATGATTTTTGGTCGTCACACCTAGGGAGGGGGAGTGCTACTGACACCTAGTGGGTAGAGGCAGCGATGCTGCAAAACATCCTCCAAGGCTCAGGACAAGCCTCCCCCTGTTAACAGAAGACAATTATTCCATCCAGAACGTCCATAGTGCTGAGAGCTGCAGTCAAGTGGTCACACGTGTTAGAAATTGCAGTGGATGGTGGGACTTCCAAGAAAGGCCTTTGGTGTCTTCTTCATTTTCCTTGTAATTGCAAACATGGCTGGAGCACAAGTAGCCGTTTTGTGACCCCGAGGAGGAAAGTTCTGTGCTAAAGATGGAAGGGAACGGAATCCCCGACAACATCATGAAGGTACCCCCCCTGCCCCTTTGAATGCTGACCTCCGGACTGGTTTTATGTAAGAGAAATACATCTCTAATTTGTCTAAGCCACTGGAGTCAAGCCTCTGTTACCATCAGCCAAGTGCAGCATCTAAATGATTTATCTCTGTGCCTGGTTTTCTATGCTAGCAGGGAAAGGAAAGTTAGACAAGAGGGCCAAACGTTTAATTTTTTTATTTTTTAAGATTTTATTTATTTATTCATGAGAGACACACAGAGAGAGAGAGGGGGGCAGAGGGAGAAATAGGCTCCATGCAGGGAGCCTGATGTGGGACTCGATCCTGGGTCTCCAGGATCAGGCCCCGGGCTGAAGGCAGCACTAAACCACTGAGCCACCCGGGCTGCCCTGAGGGCCAAATGTTTAAGTAAAAAAGGCAACAACCCAGCCCACTTCCCTGTTGATGTCACTTTTGGGCTCCTCGCAGGCATTTGGGTTTGCAGCTCCTGGGCCGGTCGGACCCCTTCACCAAAAATATGAGGAACAGAGGCCCTTAGCAGGTTAATCATGGCCGAGGGCTAATTCACAACCTGGTCCTTCTCACGTTTCCAAGAAGCCAAGTCTCATGAAACGGTGAAGAATGTGGTTTCTGGAGCCAGGCTGCCTTGGTTCGAACACTGACACCATTGAGTGGCTCTGTGACTTAGATGGCTCACTTAACCTCTCGGTCCCTCATGTCTCATCTGTAACATCGGGATGATGATAGAAGCATCTATTGCTTGGGATTGTTAAGAGGACTCACATCAGGGGATCCCTGGGTGGCTCGGCGGTTTAGCACCTGCCTTTGGCTGAGGGCGCTATCCTTGGGTCCCGGGATTGGGTCCTACGTCGGGCTCCCGGCACGGGGCCTGCTTCTTCCTCTGCCTGTGTCTCTGCCTCTCTCTCTCTCTCTCTCTCTCTCTCTGTCTATCATAAATAAATAAATAAATCTTTAAAAAAAAAAAAAAAAAAAAGAGGACTCACATCAGCCAGGGGTGATTCCCCCAGCGGGAGTAGAATTTTAGGAACAAACTGTTTATAAAGGTGTGGCTGGGGGGTAGGGAACCCACGGGGCTGCCACAACACCCCCAGGCTAGTAACAGGGGGTGTGTTACCACCAGGTAGTAATGGGGGGCATTCTAGCCCCTAAGACAGAAATAGGAGGTGTTCTCACCTAGGCCCGAAGGGGCAAAGAAGGAAGTGGTGTGTCCAATCTGCAGAGAAGAGGACCCCTGGAGAGGCACTCTGAGGGACCTGTGACCTTCAGTTCAGGGACACCGTAGCCCCTGGTGGCCCAACAGGACAGTTGGGGATTCAATACCCAGACCTACTATGCTTCCTTCTTCCCATCTCCTGCCAGTGTCTCTCACTGGTCAAACCCAATCAGAAGCCAGCAGGCAGGAGAGCCCTTTGATGCTGTCTACACAGGTCACAGAGCAGAGTTGTCAGGCTGGAGGAGGAGGATGGAGACCAGAGTTTGCATCCCCTACTCAGTGACTGCAAGCTTCTGGGTTGTGCAATAAGAAGGCACAGATGTGCCCTCCCCCTCTCCTTTTCTCACTCAAAAGATGGAATATGGATATGATGGCAGGAGCTCCAGTGGCACTGTTAGTCCACGAAGTGGAAGTCACATGTTAAGGTGCTAAGCAATAAAATAGCAAGAATCTGAATCCCAGACAAGGTAGGCCCACCATGGCCTACCCGACACTAAGCCATGGACTGTTCCATGAGAGAGGATCAAGCTTTTATTTTATTCAAGCCAGTTATTTTGGCTTCTATTAAAGCAGCTGAACTGATATCCTGAGCAGTACAAGGTTTAAATCAGGGATTTGCTCAGATTTTCGAACTATTTTAGGCTGAGCTTTTTTAAAACAAGAAGAAGTGATGGGAAAGTTACAGACTCTGCTCAAAAATACCATTAAGGAGGGGCTTCTGAGTGGCTCAGTTGGTTGAACATCCGGCTCTTGATCTCGGCTCAGGTCACCATCTCAGGGTCATGGGTTCAGGCCCCACACTGGGTGTGGAGCCTACTTTTAAAAAATAAAAATAAAACAAACCAAATAAAATACTGTTAAGGAATCTGCTCTCCAGGGAAATGCAACATAACACAGTAGGGGGCAGTATTTGGTGAAGGAAAAAAAATAGCTCCTTTTGAATTCAGATGTTCAGTAAGTCAACCTCACTTGTCAGTGTCCCAAACACTCCAAGCTCACAAAGGGAGCAAGAGAGCTGCCTCCTGGTAGCTATCAAACAAATCCTTGGATGAGCTCCGCTTGCACGGATGTACTGCAGGCCCCTCCCTGAGCCAACTGTGATGGCCAGTGTATTCAGCTTCTCTGGTTGGCTGGTGCTAAATCACATGCTCTGCGGGGTGGGGTGTCCCAGCAGCCTCCTGGATGGGGACAATTTAAAGATTGGCGGGATCCCTGGGTGGCGCAGCGGTTTGGCGCCTGTCTTTGGCCCAGGGCGCGATCCTGGAGACCCGGGATCGAGTCCTGCATCGGGCTCCCGGTGCATGGGGCCTGCTTCTCCCTCTGCCTCTGCCTCTGCCTCTCTCTCTCTGTGACTATCATAAATAAAAAAAATAAAAAAATAAAAAAATAAAGATTGGGTGGTTGCACACTGGGAACGCAGGGTGCTGGGGACAGAGGAGATTGCAGTAGACGCAGGAGGGCCCCAACTAGCAAACATCCCCCATACTCACCAGTAGGCAAGAAGGAACATTTAGAACATTTAGAAAATTTAGAAAATAAGTGTCGTGGTCGGGGGTAGTTGCTGTGGGATTTCCCATCAGCCAACTCTGCAAGATTTCTTTTTGGCAAGTGAAAGCATTGAACCAGCCTGGCTCTTCCCTGCCAACATTGAAATGTGTGGGACTATCCAGAGAAAGGAACTAAATAGTTACAGGAGATGCCCCTGGCTAAAGACCCAAGGGACATTTCCAAAACTACCAACAGAGCCTCCTCTGTGTTTCTGTAACTTAGTGAAATGCAACAAAGGAGTTCACACGAAATACGGGGGGCGATGATGTGCCCAAGGGTAGGGTGTGAGGCTTTTTAATGCCACGGGAAAGATGAGGTCCCTCCACCCAGGGGATAAGAGTCACCAGCTTCGGCTCCAAATGTGGTTACTACAGGACTGCTGTTTCATTGAAGAGCAGTTTGTTCCACCCTGTTCTTTGGGGAGATTTAAGGCAAAACAGTGATGGAATCCAATCCGTATCTTAGTTTGGAAACCCCCAACAGCAGAGCTTGTATCTTGGTTGGGGTTTCCCCAGAGGCAGACCCTGAGACAAAGATTCCAGGACAAATCATTTATTTGGAAGATGAAACACACCCCCATAGGGAAGAGGAAGGTGAGCTGAGGAATGGAGGGCAACCGAAATCAAGCAAGTTATCAAGACAATTACTACCGTGGGCAACTGGAACTTAATCCCGCCAGTGTGGAACACATGCCTCAGAGTTATCCCATGCGAGGGACCAGGGAGAGGGGGTATCCCATTCAGCATCTTCTCCCAGGAAGTGGGTGATGGATGCCGGGGGGTGGGGGGGAGCATGAATTCTCCAGCACTTCTAGTCTGCTTAACTCCAACAACCAGAGGGAAAACAGACACAAACTCATGCAGAACAAGGCAGATGCTAGCAACTGGAAGGTGGGCAGACGAGATTGGGCAAATGGTAATACCCAGGAACTGCGGACAGCAACTGCAAGTGGTTGCTGTCCCCAGATGCAAGTGGTGTACTTGGGAGCCGATCTCAGGAAGAACTTGGGAAAGTTAGGTGGGGAAGTAAGGACCCCCATTAAAGGGCATATCAATGAGCTGGTTCCCTTTACGGGCACCTGGGGGCCCAGTCCCAGTGGGGAACCTCTGGGAGATGATGCGGAGTACCCTTCAGAATTGTCTCTCTAGTGCAGGAACGAGGAAGCCAGGTCACTTAAGAACAATGGCCATCTCTCAGTGGTGGAAGGTGGTGGCCAGCGTCCTCAACTCTCAGGCACTCGCCCTGTGACCTGCTGCATGCACCCCCAGCACACAGGCCGTTGGCAGCAATACGAATGCTGGAGGTGGGAAGCCATAGGCATGTAGGGAACTATCCACCAAACCGCAGGCAGTCCTCCATGGTGGGCTGAAGGGGATGACAATGGGCACTGGTGCTGGCTGGAAAACTCAAGACAAGGAGGGAAAGGGGTGAAAGGTACAAAACCAACATTTACAAAGTGCAGGACACCTGTCATCCTTTAGCACACTCAATCGTCTTTTTATAATTCCCATTTTACAGATGAGAAAGTGGGTTCAGCCAGGGAACGGGACTTGTTCTTGGTAGCATGGCAGTGCTGGAATCCCAGCTCAGGTTTACATTTGGCCCCCCCAAGTCCCAAGGGAAAGTCATCTAATTAAATGAGACACTTGGGTGCCAATAACAATAAAGACTAATGAGTCAGTGACCCTTGTCATTTCAAAACTACAGTTTTCATCTTATGGCTGCTGGGGACTGCCACAGCAGTCACACTGTTAACACTGGAACAAACAACTAAAAAAAGGGATGGCAACATGGCCGAGGCATAGACTGATGTCTGGATGTTCACGTAAGTCCACATAAATCCTATACTAGTGGTATTTGTGAGCATAACCATAAATGGCAGGGCCAAAATATGTCCCTGGCTCTGCCATTTAATAGCTGTGTGGCCTGAGGAAGTCCCTTCATCCCTCTGACTACCAGCTTCCTCAATTCTAAAATGGAGATGGTCATAGGACCTGCCTCATAGGGTGGTTGGGAGAATGCCCTTAGACCCCGTGTGTATGATGCTCAGTACAGCGATGCAGTAGTTGCCTACAGCCTGCTCTAACAAATTAGTACAGCTTTAGTGGCTTAAAGCAACACAAAATTATTATCTTATAGTTCTGGATGTCGTAAGTCCAAAAAATGGGTCTTATGGAACTAAAATCCAAGTGGTGGCAAGACAGCATCCTTCTAGAGGCTCTTGGGGAGATTCTACTCCCTTGCTTTTTCTGGCTACTACAGACCAGCTGAATTCCCTGGCTCATGGCACATGCTCCATCTCCAAAACCAACAGCATGGCATCTTCTGATCTAATATCAGTGAATATTAAAACAGAAAAATCTTAATTATATGTATTTATTTTATATTTGTATGTATTTATATGTTGTTTTGGCTATCAATGGATGCTGGACAAACCACCTCAACACACAGTTGCTTAAAAACAATAATTTATAGTGAAAGGGAATAAAGGGAAAGGAGAGGAAATGAGTGAAAATATACTGATATTTGAGAGGGAGACAGAACATGAGAGACTCCTAACTCTGGGAAACGAACAAGGGGTAGTGGAAAGGGAGGTGGGCGGGGTGTTGGGGTGACTGGGTGATGGGCACTGGGGGGGGCACTTGGGATGAGCACTGGGTGTTATGCTAAATGTTGGCAAATTGAACTCCAATAAAAAATTTAAAAATAATAAAATTCAAAAAAATAAAAACAAAATGTTGCCACACACACACAAAAAAACAATAATTTGTTATTATCAGTCACATTTCTGTGGGTTGACAGGGTTCAGCCGAGTGGTTCTCACTTGGGGTCTCTCACGCAGTTGCAGGCTGATGGCACCTGGGGTTGACACCATCTTCACTTGGCTGGCCATCCAAGATGATGTCCCAGGGCTCTCTCACTCCTTCCATGGTGGCTCAGGGTGATAAGATGAGACAGGAAGCCCAAAGATGGCCCAGTATCAATTCTACCATGTGGTATTGGTCAAAACAGACACAAGGTCAAGGCCAGTCCAGATTCAAGGAAGAGTAGACCCTATACCTTAAGAGATGAACTTGATGGTAGCCATCTTTGAAATCAAGTTAATTTTACTCTTCCTCTACCTACCCTTACCCCATATCATCCCGGGCTGTTACATGCTTTCCCCCTCCCATATCATTCTGGGATGTCTCCTTTTTCTTCTTAGCGGGGAGTACCACTGAGGAAATGCATCACAGTTTTCTGGGGTTCCAGATAAGACATGAAACTTGTCCCCTTCAGGAGCATCAAGAGCTAAAGATTCTTTGAGAAATTGAGGTGGGCTTTTTTTGCTTTGTTTTGCTTGTTTAACATCCCTTCCCACTTCCTGTCCTAGGATCCCAGTCTTCCAGTAAGGGAACTAGTGGTCAACCACCCGCAGGGTGCCTTGCACTCTATTAGCCTTTGAAATGGGCAAGTGACCCAAGCCACAACAAACAAACCCTCTCTGAAATTTTCATCTCAAATGGAATGACAAAAAAAATTCTGAAAAAAATTTGCAATTGACACTATAGGTGACTCCCTACCAGCTATTAAGCCCCAGGGACAGGGAGGGCGTGATGAGTCTAATTCAGGGTTTCCCAACCTCTGCATGTTGGCATTTGGAACAGATCATTTTCTGTAGTGTGTGGAGAGGGGGAGGGTCTGTCCTGGGCATTGTAAGATATTTATCTGCATCCCTGACTTCCACCCATGAGATGCTACTAACCCTCCCCTAGTTGTGATACCCAAGAACATCTCCCAACATTGCCAAATGTCCTCTGGGAGCCAAGACTCACCCACTGTGCCTCTTCCTGATGATTGGTTCAGGGGAAAACAGGCCCAAGCCAGTTGGGTCACTGAGACTCCTGAACAGATTTCTGGGAGGTTTCTGGCAGCAATTCCTCCTTACTCTTAAGAGAGAGTCAGAGGAGGGGCACCTGTCAGGGTGGCTCAGTCAGTTAAGCCTCCAACTCTTGATTTTGGCTCAGGTCACAATCTCAGGGTTGTGAATAGAGCCCTGCATTGGGCTCTGCCCTCAGTGGGGAGTCTGCCTGAGATTCTTTCTCACCCTCTCCCTCTGCCCCTCCGTCCCTTCTCCTCCCTCACTCCCACCCCACTCGCACATGCTCTCTCTCAAATAAATAAATAAATCTTTAGATAAAACAAGAGGAGAGAGCCAGGGGAAGCCTTTTTCTCTCTGTCTTCCCTCACTGGGTGTTAACAATGTTATAGCCTCATTAACACTGGGAGCCACTTTCCAGCCAGAGAGGGAACAAGCTTTCAAATGTAGCTAATACGTGGATGGTAGAGGAAGAAAGCAAGAGAACCTGGGTTCTCAAGTACATTCTTGATCCTCTGAGTCAACCAACGCTGGAATTGCCCTACCTAACAACTCCCTACTTAAGCCAGTTTGAGTTGAGTTTTCTGTTGCTTGCAGCCAAAACATCCTAAGTGATACACCATCAGAGTTGAAAAGAACACTAGCCAGATTAAGCAGCCAAGACCCCTCAGGGCATCCTGTTTCCAACCCTTTTCAAACTTGCTTCCAGAGCTTTCACTCTAGAAAGTTCTTTCTCTCTTTCTATTTCTATAAAGTGATTTGTGTCCTTCTAACAAATTCCTCTTCTGTTCCTATTGGCCAGAACCAATCTCATGATTTGTAGTGGGAGAATTCTATTACAGTCATTGACTAATTTCAGCCCCAAACCCCCTACATTCCCCGCCACCATACTACCACCTTAGAATGTGTCTGCTGAGTATGAGCCATTCACCAGTAATTCACAAATTCCTTGAGGCCTACAAGAATGACTGAGCCTTGTGTGGTCAAGTTGATGGGAAAATAAACAGGGAAAACAGTCTGGTAAGTTCTAAAGACAACACTGTACGGGGCTCGTGCCAAAAGCAGCCCAGCAAAGTCACCCCAGTGCATCCTAAAGACTGTTGGATCCAGCAAGGGATGAGAATTGGGTTGAGGGACAAAGAGAAGAGCAGGATTCCGTGGTCAGAAAGACCCTAGCTCCATCACCCACCCGGTCTGTGACTTGAAGGGAGTTGCCTCTCCCTCTGAGCCTTTGCTGTCTCATCTGTCAAATGAGCATTATCATATTAGTTTCTCAAGTTTGACATGCACTTTAGCTGAGGTGACACACGTCTAACCGGTTTAGCGATATGTCTCAACTTGTTGAGATGTAACTATGAAATCGTTATTTTTATAACAACTACAACCAAATATTCTCTGTTGAAATCTCCCTTTCCCCTCTGGGTAATAATAAAAACCATTGAGTAGTGGTAGTATTAGTAGTAGAGACAGCAGTAGAATTAGTAGGACGCCCTCCCTACGCATCAGGCACTGCCTTAAACACCTTAGATATGTTAGCTCCCTAAATCCTTAAAATAGTCTTGGGAGGCAGGAACCCATATTATTTCCATTGTATAGGAACAGAGAAATAGAGAAGCTAGGTCATTTGCCCCAAACCATGCAGTTCTTTAGGGATGGATTTTCTTAACCTACCTTTCTGCCATGTACACTGCATGATTCCATTGATGCAAAGTTTGAAAACAGGCAAAACTGGGCATCCCTGGTGGCCCAGCAGTTTAGGGCCACCTTCAGCCCAGGCCTGATCCTGCAGACCCGGGATTGAGTCCTGCATCGGAGCCCGCTTCTCCCTCTGCCGGTGTCTGCCTCTCTCTCTCTCTCTGTGTGTGTGTGTGTGTGTGTGTGTGTGTGTGTGTCATGAATAGATAAATAAAATCAGAAAGAAGAAAGAAAGAAAGAAAGAAAGAAAGAAAGAAAGAAAGAAAGAAAGAAAGAAAGAAAGAAAGAAAGGCAAAACTGATCCAGGGTGTTAGATGTCAGGGTGATGATAGGCCTTGAGCCAGGGAAGTGATAAGAAGGAATACAAGGTGGCTTTCTAGTGGGCTGGAAGAGTTCTGTATCTTTGTCTGGATATCAGATACAAAAGTATGTTCAGTTTGTGGCAATTCTTTCAGCTGTGTACTTACAACACATTTATTTTCCTGTATATGTGTTATATTTCAATAAAAATGTACTTGAAATAATTTCAGTCTCAGATTCAATTCAGAGTTTCTTTTATACCCTCCTTCCCTTCCATCACTCAGTTCAAGCTAGATTCATAGCTCTAGGGACTTGGAATTGGGGGTGGGGGCAGTGAGATAGGAGTGGGATCAGGAGCCATTCCATTCCATTCCATTCGTGGTGAGCCCTGAAGAAAGGTGAGTGTCTTCAATTACTGGATGACCTCTGAACTTAGCTGAATGATTCAGAGGACTCCAAACATCACTTTATTGTGTGTGTGAGGTGCCTGGTACAAAGCAGGTATAATAGAGGCTCCTGGATGGAAACTCAGTATTTTTGATGTCTTGAGGACTAGAAGTTGGATGCAGTGCAATTTTAAAGATGCTAGAAGTTTGTGGGACCATGGGTGGTCAAAGAAGTCACTTCTATTTGAAGCCTTTGAGTTAGACAAATGGAAAAGCCAAAAGTGTGCTGTCTTAGGCTGATTTTCTCCAGGAGCCAATTCTGAGGCAAGGATTTGAATATAAGTAACTTGTCTACAAGGCAATCTCTGGAGATGTCAGTTCAGAAGTGGGGAAATGAGATGGAGAAGGGAAGGGGCATTCATGCGCAGATTGCCACTTTGGTCAAACGGGACTTCCTCTCATTGGGCACCACTGGGAGAATCTGTGGAAGGTTCCTCTGAGTTGCCCCACCTGAGGAACACATTGCTGGGGTACTTATTCACCAACTTGCCTCTGTTACTGATTGAGTAACTGCTTCTGAAGACACTAACTCCCCAGCACTTCTGGCCAGGCCCTGAGGTGAGCTGAGCCCACTCCGATGGCCAGCCAGAGAGCTGCAGATGTGAACACTGTGCACTGAGGAAATGTGGGCAGGTCATCAGCATGATGAGAGAACACCTCTCCCCAGACTTCTTCTGTGGAGAAAATAAACTCTGACCTCCTCAGGCTGCCAGTAGTCAGATCAAATGTTCTTTGTAGCCCAAAGCATTCGGCACTGATACTAGAAGAGCTGGGGCGGGGGGCGGGAGGGGGAATGGCTGGAGAAGAGCCTGAAGCAACAATTTACAGCAAGGAGAGGCTGCAACAGCCAGAGTTAGAGGACACTGTATTTGGTTTCTAGAAAGCACTGTAAAGGGAAAGTGACTCGATGCCCAACTGCTTCATAAGATGGGAATTAGAACACATGGATGGGTTCTTAAAGGGAGGAATGACCCTCTCTGAAGGGTGAAGAACTTGGAAACAGTTGAGTTTGATAGAGAGAGAAGGAGCAAAGGAGTTTAAGACCGAGAGAGGCAGACATAGTGGAAGAGAAGAGCGGGGCCGAGGTAGAGGGAGATGGAGGTAGAGAGGAAGAGGCAGGAACTCAAGAGATGTGAAAACACACGAATCAAAATGTTAACAGTGAACATTGTAAGCAGTGAGACAAAGAAGCTAAGTGTTCTCTCTCAAAAAAAAAAAAATGTGTTCTCTCTCTCTCACACATGCACTTTCCAAGATTTCTTCATTAAATGTGTATTCCTTTTTGTGATTAGAAAAAGAACTGAGAAAAATTAAAATGCCCTGCCTCCAATGCAGGAACTTACAACTCTGAGTGGAGAGAATGCCCACTCTGGATTTCTTCCATCTTTACTTCTTCCACATTTCTGGAAGTGTCTTAAATACAGTTTCCGTCCTCCTCTCCCCCCTCCCCTTTTCCCTTTTCTGAGAAGACCTGGGTCAGAGCTAGAGCTGGCTGGGTGCTGAACCAGAGCTGAGGCTGATAGCAGGTGGGTTAAAGGGATTTTAAGGAGAGGATTAGGAGCTGCTTTGCAAAGAGAGTTGGATTAACTTTTTCTTCCTGGCTCTATTTCTGCAAGAACTGGCTTGTCCTAGAGTAGCGTAGGAGGACAATGGGGAGGGAAATCTGCTCTGTTTAGGGAGATGATAACACTGGGTTTAGATGATTCATTTTTTTTTTTTTTTTTTTGGTTTAGATGATTCATTACTTCATGTATTCATTCAACAAGCACTCAGGGAGCACCTCCTCTTGCCCAGGTCCTGAGTTACCCTGGGGATGTGCCAGGATGAATACTACACATTCCATGCCTGTGAGGGGCTCCTAGTCAGCAGAGGGAGACACAGAGGTGGCCTGATAAGACCCATACTAGAGGATTGATCCATGCCAAAATAGAAGTTTGCACAAAGGCTGAAGTTCTGCTTTCACCCTACCCAGATATAGATCTCACTCCTGAAATGAAGAAGCACGGAGTGACAAGGAGGTTCTTATTTAGGACAGTGGTGACAAGTTGATGCAGGTGGTTTCCAAGAGATCTTGACTTCCAAAGCAGCTGGTGCTCTGGAGAAGGCATGTGGTTAAACTCGAGACCCATAGGACTGGAAGAAGGTAGAGAAAGAAGACAAAGGCAGTGGATCAGTTAGCATGTTTTGGGCTGTGAGTAACAAAAAAGCCAACCCAAAATGACTTTAGCAACAAAAACATTTATGATCTTTACAAAGAAGACTAGACCTAGGTGGTTACAGGGACAGTTCAACAACCCAACGATGTTGCCAAAGACCCAGGTGCTGTCTATCTCTCTGCTCCTCCAGCCTTTGCCTGGCAAAGAAAAGGCACACTTTCTTTCATGTGTCTCTCTTAGAAAAAGGAAGAAACCTTTCCCAGAAGCTCCTGGGCAGACTTTGCCTCACATCCCATTGGCTGGGATGGAGTCATATGTCCATGCTCTGACTGCAAAGGTGACTTGTAAAAGGACATCTCAATTTTTCAGCCTCTGTTATAACAGGTGGTCTCCATCAACCAAGAGGAAGGGGAAGAGTGATGGGTAAATAGACAACCAAAAATATCTACCTCAAAAGGGAATTAACATTAGCTACACACGATTTATTACTCTAGCTGTCCCCCAAATTTCCAAGAAGACCCCATGACTATAAGAAGACTGAATTTTTTATCAGGTTCTTTCTGCAGGATACTACTCAGAATCTCTGGCAGGATGTTTACATGTCCCATGGCCTGTCCTTGGAGCTGCCTGGCAACCATAGTGAGCCATCTCTCAGGACTTTACTGTCTTTGTCTGACAGGTTTTAACTGCTCCTGTCTCCTATACCATCTTGACCTGGCAACGGTACCCAGCCCTCTTCCTTAAGAACCCTGGGTTCATTAGAATATAGGTTCACAAATCATAATTAAGACCACCACTAAAAAAAAAAAAAAAAAAAAAAAAAACCACCACTAACATCAGCTTAAAAAAAGCCATTCATTTCGAACAATCAGAATGATGTCTGTAAGCAACTGGACCCACACCTATCAGGTGAATAGCAGCCCTTTTTTATAACCCTCTCATGTAACAATCTGTGTGTGATCACTTTGGGGAGGATGGGGCAGCTTCTCCAAGTCAGGGTGCCAGGCTCCTTGTACCTTGTCCTCCTGTTCCCCTTGCATTGTTGCTTTGCATTCAGGTTGAAGGCCTCTATGACCACATTTCAGGCAGCAGGATGGATGAAAATATGAAAGAAAGAACTTCCCCTGCCCCCGACCCCCAACACCACCTGAGTCTTTGAGGGTGTGATTTATTTATTTATTTTTTAAAAGTTTCAGTTTATTTTATTTATGATAGTCACACACAGAGAGAGAGAGAGGCAGAGACATAGGCAGAGGGAGAAGCAGGCTCCATGCACTGGGAGCCCGACGTGGGATTCAATCCCAGGTGTCCAGGATCGTGCCCTGGGCCAAAGGCAGGGGCCAAACCGCTGCGCCACTGGATCCCGCTGGATCCCGAGGGTGTGATTTAGAGGTAGATTACATCATTTCCATCCTCATCCTATTGGCCAGTATATAGTCACCCAGTGTATCTATCTAGCTGCAAGGGAAGCTGGGAAATGTCTCTTGCTGGGCAGTCATTTGCCTGGCTGCAATCCTGTTTCTATGAAAAAAACAGGAGTGACATTTAACATCTGGTGACAATTAACATCTGACCCCAATGCTAAGGTGAGTCCCTAGCAGGGAACAAAATTTTATTGAAGCCTTGGAGATAACAGGTGGAGTTAAATTGTGGAAAAGAAACACACAAAATGAAATTGTAAACAAATAGCTCCTAGAGCCCACGTAGCTGTGGCATGCTTTCCCTGGTGCTGGTCTTTGCCCTCCTTTCTCTCCAGCCTGCCACCAGGATGTGGGAGTCAGCCTACCTCTCGTGGAGGGAGGTTTCCTGACCCTTTCTCTCTAGAATTTAGAACCCTTCTCTTCCTTACTTACCCCAGATATGGGCAGTGGGGGAACTCCATCTGCTGTGTGGTCCCCACAGCCCAGGGGAGGCCAGCCTCAAAGGTGTAAGCACATTCCTCCTAGTCTAGGTCCCTCTGCTTTAGGTCACTCCAAGTGCGGGGTCCCCTCCGCATGTCTGTCTCCAGCATAAGGAGAAGAAAATTTGGGGCCAGGCACTGTCTCTCTGCACAGCCCAGTCTCAAACAAAAGGCTATTTTCATCCTCAAACACAAAAAACTACTCGAGCAGATACTTAATCAAAAAGACACACATCTCTCCCAAGGATTCCCTGAACATTTCAATCTAAATGTAATCTTGGAACGTAATTCACTTTCTCTAAAAGGCTGCTATCTTTAGACCCACTGAACTCATTATGCCAACACTGCTGTGTGACAGTGGACAAGTTACATAACCACTCTGTTTCCTCATCTTGAAATGAGGTTAATGACAGCCCCTCTCACAGGTTTGTTGGGAAGATCTGAAGAGGTGATGGAGACAAAGTACTCGCTTAGCACAGAGCCTGGCCTAGAGTTAACACACCCAATACATGTAGATATTCTAATTTCTGTTACTGAACAGTAGTATACAATCTAATATAGGGAATCTGTATCTGGATAATGTCACTGTTTTAGGACTTCCCCCCAAGAGCAGTGGCTCCTCCCAGAATAAAGGGGAGAGACCATTTCCATTTTCAAAAACTGAAATAGCTTCTAACCCACTTCAAGAATTTGAAAATCAAGATCTCACCTCTAGGACTAGCTACGTAGTTCAAATGAATACACAGGGTCCCTTGTTCAAAAATTATTAAGAAGTTCAAAATCTTCATAAGGATGTGCACGGATTGCACACATGCCCACAAAGCTGGCCCTGCTCACCTCCACCAGCAGGACAAAAATTAGAGATGGTAGACAGCTGGTTACAACATATACTATAGAAACATCTGGAAGCATGTGGCTGCCTGCTTTTTCCACTCACCAGCCTACGCAGTCAGAATGACAGCAGCCACGTGTATTAATTCGTTACTGTGAACTGGAGACCAAGCTGGACACCATTTCGTCTGACCATCACATCCCTGCCTTGATGGAAGTAGACTGAAAACCAAAGTTTGCAGAGGGTGAGAAACTTATCCAAGGGCACCCAAGCCCAAGTCAGCTGGGTTCCAGAACCTGTGCCCAGAATCACTACATGTGCAATGAAAGTGTCCCCTAACCTTCAACCCTCTAAACTGGAGGGTAGGGGAAGTTGCAGTGGCCTCTGGAAACCCTCCTGGGCTCCTCCTTTGCTGAAAGCATGGGCCCTGGTCTAGTTTCCATCCTTGGGTCTAACTTCCCTTCAAGAACCTTCCCGCATGCCTCTAACACTTCTTTCTCAGAACCCACGTGATTCCCCTAGTTCCTTCCCCCTGAGCAGTCCTCCCCCCACTGGGCAGCCACCCTTCAGGACAGGCAGCTCCAGATTAGAGATATACATTTATTTTTTTTCCTTTTTAATGGTTTGAAGTAGTTTAAAATATTTTCTGGGAGTGAAGATGTAGGTGAGGGGGGTCCAGTAAGGACATACGTGAGGAGCTTCTGGACTGAAAACCTTGCTCAGAATTCTGAAACACAGAAGTTATACCTACAGACAGAATTCCAGAACTGGGAGCAGCATCTAGAGCTAACCTGAGTTCAAGTCCTGATTCCACCCTTTCTTAGCTGTGTGACCATAAGCAAGTTGCTTAACCTTTCTGTGCCTCAGTTCAAACGACGGAAAGTAATACAGACTCCACCGTGTTATTGTAAGTGACAATTATTATCATTATTATTATCTCTTCATTGTTATTATTTGTTTAGTGGTTATGGGGGTCCTTGGAGAGACTGTATAGCATCATGGCCGAGAGCACAGTTGCTAAAACCAGACTGCCTATGTTTAAATTTAAATCCCACTTCACTACCTATAGCTATGTGACCTTGGTTAAGAAGTTGAACTTTCTGGGCCTCTGTGTCTTCTTTTGCCAATATTTCCCTTGGACAAAGAGATTGGTGTGGAGATGTGAGACTCAGTTGACCAATAGGATTCAAGGCCCAGATTTGTACTGAGAATACCAGGGGAAAAGAAGCACCCTTCCCATTGGGATTGCTGTGTTGGCAGGGTGTGAGCCTAGAGCCACTGGGGCCATCCTGGTGACCTCAGGGGGAGAGCCTGCCTGAATGTGAAGTTAACACAGGGGCAGCAGATAAGAGCTGGAGAGAGAGTCAAGACAATATTGTTTGAGCTCCTGGATAGCGCTGTGCCTGAAGCAAGCCGCCTTTGGACTTCCCAGTTTCATGAGCCAGTAAATTCCCCATTTTGTGAAAGCCACTTTCAGTTGGGTTTTTCTCACTGGAAAACATCCAGGCTGACACCAGGGGTTTAAGCAACTTGCCCAAGGTCTGAGAGCAAGTAAGGAGCAGATGCAAGATTTAAAAGCTTCCTATCCCACTGTGCTCAAGCCAGCATCCTGTATTTGGGTATTTACTGATTTGACCTCTTTATGCTCTCTGAACAATCATTTTCTCACCTGCAAAATGGGATAACGTGGGGCTTGCTGGGCTGTTGGGAAGTATGAAATGTAAGACCACACTGTTACCTAGTGCAGTCTGTGGCTGGAGACTGAAACGCTGTGCATCTAGTCTCCAGCACTGTGGGCGTTGGCTCTGTCCCCAGTTGGTTATTCCATCTCAGGGAGGTCTTTGGCTGCCCCCAAACCAGCAAGCCATCCAAATCAAGGTGCCAGACTATGTTAGGAGAACATGTGTGACTCTCAGACAGCAGGGCCACTTCTTTTCCTGGCCATGTGTCCTCACGGGTGGACAAAGGGAGCTAGATGACTCTGACGACCCTTGAACTCTGAGTCTGTGAGGTAGAAAGAAACCCCATCATTCTGGTTTCTGGAATCTTCCGAGGACTCCTGTGCTCATGTGGGAATGACATGATTCTAGGAAGACAGCATTGAACCAAATCAACTTAGTCTCTTTCCTTTTATGATTTTTACATTTAGCGGTGGCGATGGATGATAGACACATAAAACAAATATAGAATGTGATACCACATGTTAACAGACGGGAGAAAATGAGTCCTTAAATGCCTGCTAAGTGCTAAGAGGGAAAAGGGATAGAGTGATGGGATGCCGTTGATTGGAAGACATCAGACAGGGCCTCTCTGAGGAAGCAACATTTCATGAGAGACCAATTGGGTCTCAGTCTGAATCCCGAGCTCTTAACCTCGGCTATTTCCCAGAAAAATGGCCAGGACAGATCTTACCAGGAAACTTGCTGACACTGCTAAGTTAGGAGCAGATGATCTGTTGGAGGCTTGGTAAACAGCCATCCTTCTCTACTGACAGATCTTTAGGACTTTTTAAAAAGTTTAATGGGTCATTGATTTCCTTCATTAGCTAAATCCATGAAGGAAAGGCCCAATAAACTGCATGAGCCTATTCCTCAGGCATGCCTGCCGGGAAAAGTTTTTTAGCTATCATGACACAGGGTCATTTGTTTACTTTCTAAACAGTCATCACTAAAAGAGTCCCAATCATCACCATCAAATCTCTGAGGGATCCCAGGGCTTGGCTGGTTCTAGGCCAGGCCTTGGCAGGAACTGGCAGGACTTTACTGATGAAATCCAAAGCCTCAGAGAGCCGCAGAAGACTTTGGGTTCCTCCTCTCCACTAAATATCAGATGCTTGGGACACAGACAAGAAATCAAGGTTCCTGCTCCCCTGAACACTATAGTGGGGGGCGGGGGCAGGAGAGGGAAGCAAGCCAACAAATAAGAAGGGGAATTTTAAACAGAGGTGAATGCCATGGTGCACGAAACAAGCTCTGTGTCAGAGAGTGGTCAGAAAAGACCTGTCTACGGAGGTGACATATGACCTGAGACCTGAAAGGTGAGAAGATCTCTAAGAAGAGTGGTCCAGGCAGAAGTTACAGCTGGGCAAAGGTCCTGAGGTGGAAACTAGTTCAACGTATTAAGGACTGGGATGGAGTGGAGTATGAGAAGAGGGAAGAGGTTGGGGAAGTAGGCAGGAGCCCATCTGGTGGGCTAGGGTTAGGATTTATTTGGGTTTCACTCTAAGAAGGATGGGGAACTATTGGAGGATTTTATATACTAGAGTCCCATGATCCAAATATTAAAAGCTCTACTGCTATGTGAAGAATGCATACAACGGGATTAGCAGATACCTGAAATTAGGGATTTTATTCAAGATCAATAGCTGTGACAATTTTCACCCTCTGACACGGTAATAGGTTGGGTGTCTCCAAAAAAAAAAAAAAAAAAAAAAAAAAAGTCCAAGTTCTAACCCCCGGAATCTAGAATACGATCTTTTTCAGAAATTTTTCTGATGTAATTAATTTAAGGATGTCAAAATGAAATCACCTTGGATTACCTGGGATTGCCAAATCATCCTAGATTAGGTTCCTAAATCCAGTGACAGGTACCCTTAGAGTGAGGCAGGGGAGATTAGGCAGACAGACAAGGAGAAGATGGAGAGAAGAAAACCAGGTTAGCGATGAAGACAAGAGACTGGAGCAATACACCACAGGCCACGGAATGACTGAAGGCACTAGGAGCTGCAAGAGGCAAGGAAGCATTCTCCCCTAGAGCCTTTGGAAGGAGCACGGCCCTGCTGCACCTTGATTTCAGACTTCTGGCCTCCACAATTGTTTGAACATAAATTTCTGTTGTTTCAAACTACCAAGTTGGTCACAACTTGTTACGTCGGCTCTAGGAAATTAATATGGCCACGAAACAGCCCAAACTCAGACCCTGCACCAGCCTCCTGCAGCCCCCAAGAACCTGTGCATAGCTTCGGATCCACTCTGAGGCTGTGGCGGTCACTGGGTGCCACTCCCTGCAGGCATGAGGGCCAGCCACCTGAGCTCCAGAGAGACATTAGCTTTATTTACTTACTTAGCTCAGTTCAAGAGGACAGGAATGAACCAGGCCTGTTCTCTGTTCCTCCAAGGACCTCTCAGTTCTGTGAGTTCCAGACAATTTAGCACCCAGATAAACAAGGGTAAGAAGAGTGCAAGAACCTGAAGAGTCCCTTAAATGGCTGAGACTTGAATCAGGCAGCTTCCAAGTATAGGGGTTTCCAAACTTTTTGCCAGAATAGGCATCTTCTATTAATTTTCCCCACGGAATATTGAGTTCCTAAGGATTTTGGCTATCAATCCAACCGCATTTACTCAATAATCACTCATTTACCTTCCTATTTGCTATTATTTGAAAGTATATAATAATGTGGGTGAATATTTGTTGATCCACTCACTATACTAAAAGCGAGATCCATAGCAATACATAAAATCATTCAATCTTCACACCACCTCTATGGGGTGGGTACTTTTATTATCCTCATTTTACGAAGGAGGGAGCAGAAGCAGAGAGAGGGTAGATAATTTGCTCAAAGTTGCACATCTAGCATTTAGTAGAGCTGAAATTTGGACCTAGGCAGCCTGCCTCCGAAGCAAGCATTCTCCTTGGAGTCTTGGTGAAAATCTTGGCTTCCATGCCACTGTGTAATGCTACTAAGGACACGTGATTTTGCCACCGTGCACCTCAGCTTCCTCATCTATAAAACAGGAATAATAATCGTGCCTATATTGCAGGGTTGTTGTAGAAATTAAATGAGAATGTGTAGGTGGAGCACTAGGCACAGTGCCTGCCACTCGAGGAATGAGCTAGAATTCAACCAGTGGTATCAGGAAGCTTCTCCTCTAGGGCAGGCTTGAGATGGGAACAATGAACAAGAGATGATTCCATTCTCTAGGTCCTCTGACCCCATGGAGTTCACAATCTCCATATAATATGCCAGGCCCAGAAATGAATGGCTTCAGGTAGAAGGTGACCTGACCAGCCCAGAAATGAATGGCTTCAGGTAGAAGGTGACCTGACCAGCCTTTCTCGTATGTGCTTTAAAGACCTCAAGTATGGTAGCTGGTAAAAAATACTGATTCCTGGGCACCTGAATCCTTTTAAAGTGGTTCCAGAAATCTGCATTATCCAATAGATGGATGTACCATGCAATCTGTGCTCCACCGAGTTGTCTGGGCAGCATTTCCTTGCTACTTTGAGAAATATTGAAAATCATTCCAAGACCCCGATCCATTCATTCCTGCAGTGCCCAGGACAGGAGACCTCAAGCAGAAATCTTGCGTTTCATACAAGGACAGTACCCACGAAAAGGGGGCAGACGTTTGGCCTGAGGGGCAGCAGGCACGCAGCCCTCGGCCCATACTCCAGCTGGCAGCACTGAGGCCGGGGCCTCGGCGCTGCGGGAAAGATTCACGGCTACTTCAAGGTCACTCTGCGACTCCAAGGGCTGCGTCGAGGCTCGAACCTAAGATCCCCTGGGGCCGTGCAAACCCACGCTGCGTGGGCGGGGCTCCCGGGGTCGCCTAGGCAACGGGCGCGCGCCACGCCCAAGCCCCGAGCCCCGGGGCGGGGGGAGAAGGGAGCGCACGCTGCCTGACGTCTCGCGGGGCCGAGGCCATTTCCCCCAGCACCTCCCCCGGGCTCCGCCCCGCGGAAGTGCTTGCCGACAGTCTCGGGCGCTGATTGGTTCTCCCACGCGGGGGGCGGAGCCTGCGGCAGCGCGGTGCGTACTTCCGGCTGCCGGGTTGACATGAAGAAGCAGCGGCGGCGGCTAGGGCGGCAGTAGCGGCGGGAGTTGAGGCTTGCGGCGGGGCTCCGAGCTGAGAGCGCGGCGCGGCCTAGAGCGGCAGGCGGTACAGTGGGCCCAGGAGGAGGCGCGGCAGCCGCCCTGGCCCGTCATGGAGATGGAAAAGGAGTTCGAGCAGATCGACAAGGCCGGGAGCTGGGCGGCCATTTACCAGGTGGGGTAGCGCCCCGGAGCGCGGCAGGCCCCTCGCTTAGGCCGCGTGAACCTTCCCTCAGACCCCCGGGCCCGGTGCTGCCTGTGGGTCTGGCCCTGCGCTTCCGCCCCGCTGCGTGAGGATTCGATCCGCCGGCGGCACGGGGCGGCCTCCTGTCTCTTTGTCCCCCGGGTGGGCCTGCGTCTCTCCGGGGCCTCTCGGACCCCTTGGATCCCCCCCAGCTCGTATCCTCCAGCCCGGGTGACCTCTCGAGCCTGGAGGCCTCCGGTCGGTGCTCTCCGCGCGGGGCCCTCGCCCCCTGACCCCGCCCCCCTGCTTATCCACTCTTTGTCCCCCGGGGGTTGATGGAACACACGCTCCCCCCCACTACTTCCTTTTCTAGCCTGGACCACCTCAGACGCTCTTCCTTTGTCTCCCTGGGGGGAAAGGGTTACTCCCCCCCTCCCTCCGTCCCATTTCCTTTCCCCTCGTACCGGCGTGTGTCAAGTCCCAAGGATGACAGCCCCCTTCCCCCCCTTCCTGCTCATTCATTGAGTGAACATGAATCGGCGTGCCCATTCCGTGCTGGGCACGGCGCTGGAAGACGGGCAGGACCCTCTTTTTCTCGCCAAAGCTTAGAGTCGAGTGGGGCAGTCAGAAACACGAGCGAGCCCTTTGAGGTTGTGACAAGTGCTGTGAAGAAAACAAGACATCCTAACGGGGTAGAGTCGCAGCCTGGAAGGTGGGCCACCTCCAGGGGGATCAGGGAGGATCTGTCAGAGGAAGAGACGACCGCGCTGTGAGCTGCATGGGGAGCCCCGACATGGTCGGGCCAGAGCGCTTTTCAGCCAGAAGGCCCGCGATACCCACCAGTCTGGGGCCAAAATGTCACCGTTAACGTTTTTTGTTTGTTTGTTTGTTTGTTTTTGTCCCCCACCTCCCCCTTCTCTAAAATAGCTTCTTTTCCCCCCGTGAGCATCTTCTCCTTTTTGTCCTGGCTGAGATGATTGAGCCCTCTCTCCCAGTCCTCCATCTCCCTGTGGGTTACGTGGTTCATAAATAAAAAGTTAGGAAGGTAGGGTTTCTCACCTATCTGCAGCATCAGATTAACAACACGAAAAGGTCTGCTTTCATAAGCAGCTAAATCCTCTAAAGAAAACACGGGCTCCCGATTAAATGTCATTGCGGGGGTTGTGAGGATTAACCACAACCACACTCGGTATTTTAAATAAGCGACGGAGGGAATAGGGAGATTTTGTTACTCGTGTAAAGGGAGAATGCAGTTTATTCTGTTTTCGGCTTATAGGCCCAAAAGGCAAATTGTGAGATCCATCAGCTGGTAGAATTAAAGTCTATTTTGAGCTCCACTTAAAAAGGAAAAAAGCTTTAAGCAGTTCTTTTGGTATGCTTGCCTAACAAAAGCCTTTTTTTGGCAGGCTTGGCTTCATGTGGATTTGCATCAAGCTTATTTTGACAGGATTCTTCTTACTAGAACTGTAATGGATATTAACTTCTTGATAGACTAATATTTGTAGCCACTGTAATCAGTATAAGTGTGCTGAATCAATATGTGAAATTTGTATTCTCTCTAGTCTGAGTTAATTGAATGAATTCCACTAGTGACTTTGAGAACGTGTAGGCAAATTTTCTGCATCAAATTTAATGCAGTAGTGTCTCAGTGGCTTTAAATGAAGAGATTGTTGGCTCAAAGTGTTGATTAGAATATGTGCCCCATCACAAGTGGAGGTGGCCCCCAGGAAGCTTTGGGGAACATCTTCTGTACTGAAACTAAGTTGGCAAACAACAAATTCATATTCTAAAAAGTTCTTGGGAAAAACAAAAACCAGTTCTTGGTTGAATTTTACTACTGTTTTAGGGCAGAGTGGGGAAACCCATCACCCAAGCATTGTTAAGACTGTGTGAGGCATAACCACCAGCATGAAGCATGTTGGTTTTCAGTTGATTTCCCTTGCTGTTCTTATGTTTGTCTGTCACATTTGAACACCAGAAGTTAGTCACATTGCAATGTGTTGAGATTTCCCCAGCTTCTTAGCGGATTGCAGATCCACAAAAGAAGGTGGCTTCTTTTTATTTTAAAGAATTGTCCACTGTAGGCTTTCTCACCTATTCCGTACAGATATTTTTCTTTTCTAAAATTGAAATCAGAATCTCCTCTCAGTTTTAAGTTTAAAAGTGGCTCTTTATGGGGCAACTGTGGCAATTTTAAAAACGTAGAGTTCAAATGACCTCAAGTCCAAAGTGGCAAATTTCCCCAAAGTGTGTCAGTTTGCCAAAACCATTATTTTTCAAGAATTCAAAGAAACGTGTTTATTGTTGATAGAACATAGAAGTAAAAAAATTCGTGCTTTATTACATGTCACAGTGAGGGCAGCCTTTATATAAAGATATTTGGAGCTTGTGTAGTCTATTGTGATTAGAAAAGTGATATATATAATTTTGGCTTAAAATTTTGTAAATGAGACAGTGCAGTTATTTCTTACCATACTTCTTTCCTAACTAAAACAAAAAGATGAAAGACCTTGGAAACAATTGGGAGAAGAACAAAGGGTGAAGTAGACTCGAATGCCATGCCGTAGAATATGGTGGCTTAGGAAACAAATATCTCAGGAGAAGATTCTGTGCTAAGATTCTGTGCTAGCTCAGTTTGATAAAGTGAGCATAACTGTGTTTTTAATAACCTTAATCGTGTAGATACTAATTAGCATTTATATAAGAAGTCAGCTTCGATAGCATATGTAGATGGTTTTAAAAATTGTTTTCTGTCATTTAAGCGATTGTGTGCCTGTTTTGAAAAGTGCTAGTAACACTGAGCCTGAAGTTTGAGTTGGTCTGGCTATGGAGAAGAGGAGAGAGATTGCAGACAGGGGAGAGGGATTGTTTTTTCGGAGCTGATATGAGAGAGAAGAGGGCTGAAATGAATGAAGATAGCTAATGAGCTGCCCTCCGATTGTAGTTTCAGATTTGGGTCAGGTGTTTTGCTGTTTGTCTCATCTCCAGTTCTTTGATTCTCTGCACTGTTCACTATTTTTCACTGTGAATGATGTGATTGTTTCAGATAAAGGAGATTGCAACAATAGCTCGTGACTTGAAGTCAAGATTTATTCCATGTTAGAGGCAGGCTTTGTAAAGTGGGCCACTCTTCCAAATGACATTTGTTTTTATAGCTGCTTTCATTATGAAATACGATCGAATGCCTGACTTAGGTTAAAACCATGTTCTAACAGTTCACTCAAATTCCTTTCTGCTGTATACAGCTTATATTGTTACAGTCCAAGAAGATGAATATGAAAATTTCCTAATTATTTAGAAGTATCATTCTTTTCAGACAAAAAACTGTTTTATGCAGAGGAGAAAGATCTATACACTATGACTCACTTCACTTAAAAAAAAAAGACAAACGGAAATGACATGGAGACATTGGGAAGTTCTAGTCATCTTGAGTGACCCATTAGATCTAAATGTTCTCGTGTAGCCCTGGTTTGAGTGAACTAAATTTAGGTGTCTGATCACCACTTTGGAAATGGTGTGAAGACCTCTGTGATTGTCTGGACTCAGATTAACTGGGGAGCGCAAGTAGAAATAGTGGAGGGGAAGTATTTTTGCTATTATTATTTCTTTGGCATCCCTGGCATATTTATAAGTATACTTTGGTACTTTTGGAAGTATGTAAGCTGTATAAGATCAATCAGTTGGCTCTGAAAAGTCAGCCAGGGGATAATGGTAATGTGAACGATTTTCGGTTGCCAGTGACCTACCATTGGGCTCCAGGCCCTCCTCCCTGTGTTCGCATTTTAGCATGAATGACTCCCCAAAATCTATAAAAAATACCTGGTGTTTTTTTTTTTTTAAGATTTATTTACTTATTTATTTATTCATGATAGAGAGAGAGACAGAGACAGAGACACAGGAGAAGGGAGAAGCAGGCTCCATGCTGGGAACCCGACGCAGGACTCGATCCCGGGACCCCAGGATTGCGCCCGGGGCCAAAGGCAGGCGCTGAACCTCTGAGCCACCCAGGGATCCCCAAATACCTGGTATTGAATAATGTCATTGAATGTATACTGAATTTTGTGATAGAAATACATTTAAAAAATGCCCGTAGGGTTTTTCAGACTATAAACCGCTGAGATAATTGTGCCTCTTCTTTTTGTCCCCTCCTCCCTGCCCCTTTTTGAGTTGTCTATTTTCTGATCTTTAGATGAGAGAATCCTTTTGGCAATTTTTGTCTTATGCTGTTTGTTTAATTGCAGGTCTTTTTTGTAAACCTGCCTGCGAGCCTTGCATATTTTGCACAAGCTGCTATTCATCTCTAGTGTTTATGTTAATTTGTTCATTCTTATTACTTTGTCAGTGTGTTAATTCGTTGGTTAATTTTTAACGAGCTAATACTGACAAACAGGCTGGGTTCTTCCTAGGAACCATGTTCAGGGAAAATGGGAAGTCCTAGGTGGGCCTAGCTGTTTCCAAGATGATGTAGTTTGGTACCAGTCATTAGATGTGCACATCTTGAATGTCCATGACTGCCGGGGCTAGTCCTAGATTCCCTCTACCACATTTCATTGATTGGCCACCATGGCATCCTTTCTACCACTCAGGGTCTGGGTCCTCCATTTTTGCCTGTGAGACTCTTGTTTTTATTTATTTTTATTTTATTTTATTTTATTTTATTTTATTTTATTTTATTTTATTTTATTTATTTATTTATTTATTTATTTATTTATTTATTTATTTATTTATTTATTGAGACTTTTGTTTTTAGTTTCACACCACAGAAATGAGGTAAACCTGTAACAAATTAATACGGTCCCATCACAGTCTCACCATGTATATTCTTGGCATTATCCTGGGAATAATTGTGTTAAAAACAGACCTGAGCCTATCCTTCTGTCGAACTCCTTCTAGTGTTTTCATAGTACCTGTAAGGTCCAAACTCCTTAGCCTGACAGCTAGGTTCCAGCCATCCCCTCCTGTGTGCCTTCTCTTCTGGCTGCACTAGAAGGTGCAGGGTCCTCCAGGCTCATCCTTAGCTTTCAGTCTTGGGTCTTGCCCTAGCACTTTGTCCAGGCTGCCTTTCCCACAATCTGGCTTGTGGCTCCCAGCTCAAGTGTGCATCTCCTCACTTTGGATTTTGCTCTTTCTCCTATGTGTGTTTCCAGACAGCTTCATACCTATCTTGTCTGCACCCCTGCTCTTAAAGGCTGTGTTTCTTTCCATCAGGGCCTGTGTCCTCTGGAGTCCGAGCTGTGGAGGTCAGCTTTTCTTCCCTCGTTCATCTTGGTGCTGTCTGCACCTGGCATAAGGTGCCTGAGTAATGTGGGGATGAAATTGGTTGGCAGCACCCTGCCAAGCCCTGGCAGTCGAGAGATGAACAAGACCTATTTCCCAGTTCCCATTCTAGGTGGGGAAGGAATGATAGAAACAATTAGATTAGCCTGCATTAGTCCTGATAGCAGAGGTCACTCTTGAAGAAAATCACCACGTTTTAAGGTATAGCCTGCTGAGGCAATTTAGTACCGCCTGCTGTGGTGGCTTGGAAGAAAGGCTTGAATTCTTACCAAGTAGGAGCTGATACCACCAGTTTTATAGGAACTTTACGTTTAATAACAAATTTGTACTTGGATTGAGGTGAACTTAATAGGAAAATTGGAGGTGCTATATCTGTCTAAGAATTACCAAATTACTCTGTCCTCATCCCTGTTGACTTGTTCTCACATGCCTTCTAGAAGGGCTTTGCGTATAGTTGGCTTATAAAATATTTTGATTATGGGATATAAAATATGGTTCTCCATAAAGTAACAACCCTAACAAAGACTGTGATCCACCCCCCCCCTCCCGCAAAGTATAAACAGTAAAGGCAGATGTTTTGGTCTTTGATCAGACCATACTTCGGGGCAGGGGAGAGTAGTTTAATTTTTTGCATTTTGTTTGGTCCCAGCTCTATCATGAAGCATGCTAAATGGGCCCCTTCCTTTGTAAAAATGATCCTGGCCTAACTGATGATGAAGTTCACGTCAAGTAATAAAAGTCTTTAATGTAAACACAGAGAATTTAATGTTCCTGAAGTAATCCTCATGAACACTGTAGTGGTTACGCCGTTTTGTAAGGTGTGTGGGTGTCCACGAGTACAGTTAGGCTCAAAAATGCATAGGAGTTTTATGAGTATTGTTAACGGTTCAAAAGAATTGAGTCCTTTTTCCAAGAAGTATTAAATATTTTTAATAAGTAGAGTTCATTTGATTTAGTAATGTGGGAAAATGAGTAGCACTGACATACAAGATATGCTTGCAGTTTTTCTCTAAGTAGCAATTGGGTGGTTTTTCCTGTAAAAGATAGAGGAACTGATTCTTGAGAATTTACGAAAGATTCAACCCCAGCTAGGTACCCGAAGAGTAGCTGCCCTTTGTGATGTAATTTTAGAAAGAAACCTACATCTGGTCTAAACTTCATTTGAATAGTGTGATAGTTTACACAGCTGCAATGTTTGGGAAGAAAGTACCTAAGTCTCCAGCACTTTAGAAATAATACTTTGTAGAAGTAGGCTTCATAGTTCACGAGCTGCTACCCTTTTAGCTAGGCAGCTTGACATAAACATGAATATCTTTCTAACAGTTTTTAAATTTTGAATGACTGAAAACTGGAAACAAGACCATTTCATGTGGAAGATTCTTTTCTCCCAAGATGAATAGCCAAGGAAGAGTCTAGTCCCCCAAGTCCATTGAGGGGATGTGATACGAGTCACACTGCAGACAGAATAAATAGCAGCTAATAACAAATGATTTTTGGCCTTTAAAAAAAAATGGTGACCTAATTCAGTTTACGGTTCCAAATGCTTAAGACTCTAGCAAGGCAGTCCGTTTTGCACGTAGTCCATAGTAATTAAGATAGAGCTGATGCTTCAAGAAGTTACTTCTGCCATATGGACTCACAAAGTAAACATGGCTGGTTAGCAAAGTGACACTTAATTAAGGTCTGTATTTTCTCTGGAACCTACATGCATTGTTTACTACTCTTAATTTGATACCATGCTGGGAAATTCTCGATCCTAACTTAGGGGTTACTGCTTGTTGAAGTAAACCTTTGGGCCAAAGGGGACTTGTGTCCTGGGCTCCTTCTCTTTTAGATGCACAGGCTTCTTCCCGAAGACTGAGTGAGGCATGTTTTCTTCTACAGATGAAGAAGGAAAAACCTCGGCTGTGTTTGTGGCTTTTGTGGGCAAGCGACACCACTTGCAAAGATAAGATGAGCATAGCAAAACTAGGTTTCCAAATCATGTTTTTAAAATGTATTAGTTAGTGATCCAGAGAAGGAAAACATCTTCCTGACCTGTTATTCTCATGAAATGTTTCTCCCCTGACTTTTTTTTCTTACTTAATGGATTCCTCCTTGGTGCATTTCTTCCTTTTGAGGAATCTCATTTTAAAATTGCCACACTAAGTTTCACTGAACAGCCTAGCAAGATTTTATTCTGAGTCCTGATTACTCAGAAAATTATACACTATGGTGAATTGCTTACAGGAAAGCGAACATCAAGTAATTACTCCAAATAGTTGGAGCTCTCTTAAGAACAAGAGGTTACTTAAAAGTGCCTGCGGATGAAATCACTTCTGAATATAACTTCACTCAAGAGAACAAATAGACAAAACTGCATTTAACATAATGTGGTAAATTAGCTTTAAATTCTCTTGATGGTTAAACATTTGTCACCATTATATTTATCTCTTTTAGATTTTGTCCTGCTTCATTATTCAAATAGGGTTAGCTTTGCTTCTGCAAGGGCGAGGGAAAGAAATGCCTTCACTAGGTCATAAATATTTGTGGGGCATCCTTTTGCAGGGAGAGGAGGCGCCTCTTAAAAGACTTTGTGTCTTCTGTGGGGGGATATTCTGTTTCGTATTTCTTTGTTGTGGCCCTTTGGCTTTGTTTTCCCTCTGTTCTGCACTGTATTGTAAAGGCAGCTGAAAGTTGGGAGCATCTAGGAGCATAGCTGTTATTGTTCTCCACTACCTGGATACAACATCTCTGTTGCCAGGGGCTTTTGGGTCATCCTCAGGGGTGGGGTGAAGGGGTACAGCGGAATGGTGCAAAATCAGGAAGTTGCATTAAACCACATCAGGTTTACAAGCCCAGAGCCACATTTCTGGAACCGTCCCCAGTGTACAGGTGATTCAGCTACACCAGTGGATAGCTGGTCCCATCTTTTAGGCAGTCCTTGAGAAGCCACGTCCCTGTGGTGCTGGGTTTTAATGGATCCTTTATGCACCTCTCATGGTGCCATCTCTAAGTATAGTAAATGTTCCTTCACCTCCCACTACCAGTTTTTCTTATTGTACCCAGGAATTATTAGTGTCATATGTGGTTTTTTATTTCATCGTTCTAGCCACAGCACCCAGGTCTACTATACACCATTATCTGTCTGCCTGTCAGAATGCTTCTGAGTGACAGTCCTGAGCACACAGAGGCAGTTGGCAGGTTCTACACTCACCTTTGATGAACCACTTGTTTGTCCTTTGTGAGCTTGTATTTCCTCCAGAAAACTTATCCAAACATCATCATCATGCAGAGAGAATCACTGCAAAAGGTTAACAAACCTAGTACTTTTTTTTTTTTTATGAACCTGTATTTGTCAACTGAGTTTCCTTTTGCAACTTGTTCCCCTACTTGATGACGAGAAACTTTTGTTTCCCAACAGACTTTGTTTGTTGGAAGCTGTTGTTTTTGAAAGTAGGAAATAAATGGTTTTAGGAGATGGGGGCAAGCTTTGGTTTGGAGTAGGAGTCTGGTGTGTCCCTAGTTCTTGGTGTGAAACGCAGCTGGAGATGGGTGCGGTCTGTCCTCTAAAATTTCCTATCTTCAGTTTGGGGAGGTGGTTACTGTTCTAACCACTTAAGAACTGAACTGCATGGTACGTGTTTTACTTACAGGGCAAAACTTAGCTCTAATGGTTTGCCTTGTACTTGCCTTCAGATTAATAAAATGTCATTTTTTGGTAATGTTTACACGTTGGGCCTGTTTTAGAAGGAAGAAAGGATACAGCTGAAGTTAAAGGCATAAGTTGGCATCACACCGTTAGTTTTGTAAATGCCTTTAATGTTGATTTTTGTAGGTTGATCTTAAGGAAGTGATAAGTATGTTAGGTTATTTGTGGTTTGAGCTAATTTTAGTCTGCTGTTCACAGCTTGCTTTATATCCTTTGACATTAAAACATGCTTTCTAGAAAGACAGATTTTGAATGTAGGACACACTCTATATTCTCCATTGTCCTGCATTTCACAAAATATTTTCTTGGTATTTTGGAAGTTGGACAGTTTGAAGCATAGTAACATTCTTTTGAAATCGTTAATTCCTTTGCTTGGTGATGTCTTTACTTTTCCAGTGAGTAAATTAGATTATTTCATAAAGGCTTGGAACTCTTGCTCCAAGCTGGTGGCTAAAAGGGCACAGTTAATATTAGAGGATTTTTAGAAGAGCATAACTGACCCTGAGATGTACTACTGAAGCGAGGGTTTGATTGGCTGTGTATCAGAAACCTTCTCCACCCTGTCTCCTTGGTTGATAGGGTCTTTTGCTCCCAGGGGCTAGGTCTTACATCCCTCTCTGGTGCTGATTAGTTTCACACAGGACAGTTGTGTTTCTAGGCTTTGGTCTCAGGCTGCCTTGCTACCACCCTTAACCAACCACGATGAACAGACACCTCTCTGGGGATTTGTGAGGTAATGGAAAAAGATGGCTGGGTTCGGGTTCTCAGTTGGCCTTGACTGTTGTGGGTCCTTGAAAGAGTTACATGCAAGATGGTGATGAGACGAGATAGCTGTACAGCATGACTCGAAGCTAACATTCTACAACTGCGGGGTCACATGAGGAGCCAGGAGAATGGGGCACCATTTCTGGAAAACTTGAGGGTTTGTGTCCTCTCTTGCTAGATTTGATAGCTTTATATGTTACGTGATTCTCCCTTATCTAAGAGGGAGATGGGTCTTTAAATTTTCATATTAACTTAAAACTTTAAGAATCCATTATTATGTCCTTAAAAATAATAAAAATGCTCAGTGAGGCCACAAATCAGATTATTTTATAAAACTACTGCATACCACATTGTTGAATGTCATTTCCTTAGAAAATCCTTTTTATGTCTAAAAAGGATTCGGGTTTTGTAATTGGACTAATATCTCCCATTCAAGGAAGAAATGCAGTCTGATCCATGTTCTACCCTCTTTCGTAATAAAATCCAGTAAATGGCTAATGTTTATTGAATTCTCTATGCTCTAGGCACTGTGCAAAGTGCTTTACATGCAGTACCATGTATTATACACCATAAATTGTTCTTTAGTAACAGGAAATACTTTAGGAGGACAATTAGGTGTCAGAGCCTTGATGATGTTCTCTGCTTCAGATCTCCTGTGTCCTGAATCCAGCTTGACAGTGGCATTGTGGCCATGCTCACACTGGTGCCCAACTGCAAAGAGAGACAAAGAATTGTGCTAATAACTAAAGTCTCCTGATTTAGTAGGTCATAGAAGAGATAATTTGTAGATTTAGACCTTTACCCAGTTTTCTGTCCTCTTCCCTAGATATCACAAACTGGCCACGCATGGTCCTACTTCACTTGGTCTGCGCAGTGGGTTTTTGTTTTTTTGTTTTTTTAAAGAGGAGTATAAATTTTTGTCATTGTTTCTAAATCAGGAGAAGTCATATACAAATCTGGATTTCTGGTCTTCTCTTGAAAAATCTGAAGACTATGCTATCTGAGCTCACCTTGGCAGTGGTCTGCTAGGCTGAGGGGCATCACTCATGCTGGACAGACGTGTGTGTGTGTTCTTCAGTTTAGCACAGCTTCATGGCAGGTCACACTGCCCTCCCTTACACGAACCACCCACCCCTGCGCTTGAGTTTGCAGCCTCTAGTCCAAGTTGGGTTTTTTCCTTGGCATTTGATACTAGTATTAGAATTTTAAAAAAAGATTTTATTTATTTATTCATGAGACACACACAGAGGCAGAGACCTAGGTGGAGGGAGAAGCAGGCTCCCTATGGGGAGCCCGATGTGGGACTCCATCCCAGGACCCTAGGATTACAACCTGAGCCAAAGGCAAATGCTCAGCCACTGAGCCACCCAGGTGCCCCTAGTATTAGAATTAAGATGATTTTTATAAGATGTTTAGTCTTGCTCTAAGTAGCTGGTATGCTGTTACGGAAGATCAAAGCAAGGGAGGACTAGCCAGAGATAGTTTGATTGCTAGTGTGAAAATGCCTGTGAGAGTGCCCTTGATATTAAAATCCAGGATGAAATCTTAAACCAGGTGCTTCTTCCTGCCCTTCCCCTTTCCCTCTTCATCTTTAACCCCCTCTGCTATTTTGAGGAAGTTGGAAACTGCCACCATTTTTTCCACCTTGGGTGACTGAATGTAAGTGTATTTTTGTCCCATGTTCAGTTATTTCCACGAACTATTTTTGATGACCAACTTGGAAATTAAATTGGGATTTGATATAAAGAATGAGTTGCCCAAATATGCTTGCATTGAGAAATCGAAGTAGTGGTGTTTTTGTTTTTTTTAAGATTAAATTGATTATTTTATTAAAGTGACATCTATAGAAGCAAAATATCTAATATTTTAATGTATGTTCCACCTACCACATAAATGATTCTAAGTGTCACAAGTAGAATTCACTTAGCTTGAAGTAGTGGTGTTTTAATGACTTGTGACTTGGTTAGGTATGGTACCATTTTCATGTGTCTGAACTCATGATTAGATGGTTTCTCTTCCTTACTCTTTCCAGGGATGAAATAAGTGGTGTCCATGATATAAGTAAAATAAATAAATATACATTCAGGTTACAAAGAATGTGTGTTGTTAAATCTCTGTTTAGCTACTGAAGGACATACTATATTGTAGGTCATTCTTTTTCTTTGATCCTTCTTGAGCATCTATTCCATAGAGGTATATTCTATTGACAATTCAGAGCAAGGAATAGATAAAGAAGATTCTTTACCATTAGAAAACAGTCAAGGTCTTCATTCTAAGTTGAATCCCAGAAGGGAATCCCAAAACCAGCTTAGTGTTTAGTAACCCTAAATCATGTATGGGATGGCATTAGCCATTTTATACTTTTTTTGTACAGTGAAATCAAAATCAGTGACCTAAAGACCAATTTCTCTGTGAAGCTTTTCATCCACCCTCATTTCCTCTCTTTTCTAGATTTTAAGCTTCTTGCAGGCAAAGTCCATTCATTCAGTCATTCAGCAAATATATGGACAGCTACTGAGTGCTAGGGCCTCACTAGATGATGAGGATAAGTGGTAAGTGAGACACCCTTGGTCCTTGCCCTAAGAAGCTTCACAGTCCAGCCAGCAAAGGAGCTGAATAGAGATAGTTCTAGTTCAGAGTGATAAGAGCTCTCAGAGGCCCAGAGCTCATGCTAGGCCCAGGGCACATCCAGATAGAGGTAGTCAGTTGGGATTGAAAGCAGGAAAAACAGATGGAGGAGCTGTCCAGGAAGGATAATATATAAAAATAATAGACGTCTAATTGGAGATCCCAAGAGCAAGCAGGAGTGAGCCCTGTTACATTACCAGCATTTTGTGAAAGCATGGGAACATATTTAACTTTCTTCCTCTTTGGTTTTAACCTTTCTCCTTCCATCTCTAGCACAAATTCATATGTATTGTATACCTCCCCCATATATATTTCCTTTTTCCTTTCTTTTCTGTTTCCGGTGCCATTACTTCTTACCTTAACTGCGCTAATGGACTCTGAACCCTTCTAATAGGATGGCATAGTGGAGGTTACATTATGCCATTGACCATACCCCACCTTGCAATGAAGTCATCTGTGTAGATGTATTCAGGAGGTTTGTGTGCCATCACCTTACAGCCTGAGAGCACCAACCATAGTGGGCTGCACTTAGTAGGCAAATAAATGTAGTATTCATTGCTATGACTGATAACTTTGGTGTAAATAGTTTATGCAGATCCTCTACGGTCTGTACAAAAAGCAGAATTATTGTATTTTTTTTAAAGATTTTATTTATTTATTCATGGGGGGGGGGGCAGAGACACAGGCAGAGGGAGAAGCAGGCTCCATGTAGGGAGCCCAACGTGGGACTCGATCCCTGGTCTCCAGGATCACACCCTGGGCCGAAGGCAGTGCTAAACCACTGAGCCACCCGGGCCGCTCACATTATATATTTTAATAGGCAAAAAAAAAAAAAAAAAGATTCTTTAAAAGAATCTTTAAGTATAAGCCTGATTCACTAAGAATAAATTGAAAATATGTGGTTAGACCCCTGATTTGCAGCTGACACTATGAGAATAAAGGTCTCAATTATTCATTGTGAATTTTAAAGGATATTTTTAATGGCGTTGGCTGGTTTATCCCATTATGTGGTCTGTTTATTAACAGGTTATGGTACACAGATGGCTTTGTTTGAGTGATTCTTTCAAGTACCTTATAAAATAACTTAAATTTGCTGATAATTATCCTTTTAAATGGCTTAGAGGCTTTAATTTTTAGGCATTTATTTATTTATTTACTTTTTAATTTTTAGGCATTTAAACACTTGGGATATGATTACAAATTCTGAGTCTATGATTGCTTAAGTTTAAACACAAAAATGATGATCTTGAGAAATTGAGGGATTTATCGGTTGCTGCCTGATTCTCATTCACATACTTACTATGCCTTCCTTGCTGTGGAAACGGTCAGAATTGCTGTCTCCGAACCATTAAGATTGTGAGTCCTCTTCTAACTGTGTACAGAAGTTGTCCTGGATGTGATAAGAAAAAGTAGTCATTGATTACTGATTACTTAAAGATTTGAAAAGGAGAGTTTTTTCTTATCCTTAGATGATGAGAATAAAAGACATTTTGACTATTTCTCTTTTATTTTTAAAAAAGATTTTATTTATTTATTCACGAGAGAGACACACACAGAGAGAGAGAGAGAGGCAGAGACACAGGCAGAGGGAGAAGCAGGCTCCATACAAGGAGCCCGACGTGGGACTCGATCCTGGGTCTCCAGGATCATGCCCTGGGCCGAAGGCGGCGGTAAACCACTGAGCTACCTGGGCTGCCCTATTTCTCCTTTAATAGTGAGTGGGATGATTAGGTGTGTGTGCATGTATTCTTCTGGTTTTATTTTGAAATCATGTCTGTGTCTGTAGAACATAGTAGAATAGGGATCCCTGGGTGGCGCAGCGGTTTGGCGCCTGCCTTTGGCCCAGGGCACGATCCTGGAGATCCGGGATCGAATCCCACGTCAGGCTCCCGGTGCATGGAGCCTGCTTCTCCCTCTGCCTGTGTCTCTGCCTCTCTCTCTCTCACTGTATGCCTATCATGAATAAATAAAAATTAAAAAAAAAAAAAGAACATAGTAGAATAGATATATGGAATAGAAAAAGAATAGTTCATAAGCCTCTAAACAGAATCACTAAAACATAGCTATTAAATGGCCAAAATATTGCAGAAGATAGTGGCAGAAGCAACCTTTTTTAAGGTGGAAGTGAATAAGAAAGAATTATAAAAAGGCATTCTTTTATAAAGTCCAGACTCTGGGTAAGACCCCTGGTTCATTGATGCTGCTTTGTCTTCACTTTACTAAGGAAAGTGAAAGCAGGGCAGCCCGGTGGCTCAGCGGTTTAGCACTGCCTTCGGCCTAGGGCATAATCCTGGAGACCTGGGATCGAGTCCCACATCGGGCTCCCTGCGTGGAGCCTGCTTCTCCCTCTGCCTGTGTCTCTGCCGCTCTCTCTCTCTGTCTGTCTCTCATGAATAAATAAAATAAAATCTTTTTTAAAAAAAAGTGAAAACATTTGGGGTTGGAGGAGAGACGTACATAAGGGGTGTGTGAATCTTAATCTTAGGAACCTGGATCTAGCTTTCCTCCTAGTCAATAAATTGGATTCTCCAATTCTCCAAATTGCGATATTGGAGAAACGTTTAATTACTTGCCTGTATTATGCTAGTTGTATTTTTCAGGAGTCCACCTGCATCCCTACCTGCTCATCTTAATTTAGCTGGCTCACAGTGTATCTCCTGTTCCAAGACTGCTGTCACCCCTGGGCTATGTCCATGTTCATTTGGGCAGTCCAGCCAGCATCCTCACCTTGTGCTTGGAAATTGCATGGCCCTCTTCTTTTGCTGCCTTCCTCCCGTAGGCAAGTGTTGGTCCTTGCAAGCTTCTCTGCATCAGACACCTCATCAAACTCAGACCCTGCACTCTGTGGTCATAGCCTCTTATGCTTCTACACTCCCCTCACTCAGTCACTTCTCCACCTCTGGGTTTTCTCCATGTCCAGATTTTCAGCTGCTTCTTTCTCAGCCCCAAGTCCTCTCTCCTCTTCATGACAGTGGTCATGGCTTGAAACACTGTCTCTCCGACATTCTTAACCTTTCGCTTATCTGCTTACCATCAGCATACGTCATCAGCCTTTCTCTTCCTGCACCTAGGTTCCTGAGTGCTAAGGGAAAACAGTCTTCTAAGTGGAGAAAATCCTCCAGTCTTACAGGTTAAGCCATTAGGAATCTAGATCTGTCTCCCTCAGCTCCTGGCTGTCAGCTCTGAAACACTGCGGTCAGCCTTCCTTCTTATCTCTCTCACAAGAAGAGACCCTTTGTTCCCATCTCTGGCAGTCCTTATGTCTGTACTCTTGACCCCTTCCCATCTCACCTGTTCAAGGCATCTTGCCGTAACAGGTTAGTGATCTTTTAGGTATGTGTCCTTAACCCTCCCTCTCTCGTCCTCTTACTTGAACCAGTTAGACATTCTCAGGCTTCCTTCAGCTGTGGCTCTCCCTCTAGCCACTGCTGTTTAGTTTCCTTCTCCATTTGAAATGTCTGAAATAAATAGGCCACTGTGTCCATTGTTCACCTTCCAGCCACTTTGACTCAGGGAAGTTAGGCTCCACCCTACCAAGCCACTAAAATAATTCTGGGGAAGGTCACTGTTAGCTTATGTGTTGCTGATACAACGGATTCTTTGCATCCTTATCATAGGACCGTTTAACATGGCTGACCTCTCTTTGCTTCTTGAATTTTCTCTAACCCTGTTTCCATAACTTGCTCTTACTTCCTTTTTCTTTCTTTTTGTAGCTTCTGTTTCTCTAGCTAATCCTCACTCTCCCTCTTGGGCTTCTTCTCTGATCCTCTTGTGGGGAAGTTCCTCAGGGGTCCCCCCACACTGCTCCTTTTAATCTGACTCTGTTCTTCCGGGGCTGTCTCAGCTATTCACTCAGGAAGTTGTAATGGCCCTTGAATTCAGAGCATGCATGTACACATTCTTGCACTCTGGTGCAGCTTTCAAAACACTTTTAGTTCCTGAAATGATGATGCTCTCTGTCTCTCACAGAGCCTTTACATGTACTGTTTCCTCTGCTTAGAACCTTCTACCTTACTAATTCTAGTTCTTCCTTTCAGTTACATTTTAGGCATCCGCTTTTAGAATACTTTCTCTGATTTCCCCAGATCCAAGTTAGGTACCTCTTACAGGGCTTCCCATGGCCCTCATATTTCCCTTTTCATAGCATGTTGTGTGGTTATACTGTAGTCCTACCCACTATTCTTTAATTGCCTGTATACTGACCAATTTCCAAGTCATCTGTCAAGTCTTAAAAGAGTCAGGGCTGCTTTTGTCTCAGGCATTTGTATCTCTCAGTACCCACTGTAGCACCTGGCACATAGAAAATACCCAGTCAGTCATTCCTGAATGAGTAGATGAGCCATGCTATTTAGAATGTTCAAGAATTGGGGTGCCTGGGTGGCTCCATCCGTTAGGCATCCGAGTCTTGGTTTCAGCTCAGGTCATGATCCAGGGTCCCGAGATCGAATCTAGTGTCGGGCTCTGGGTTCAGGGGAGTCTGCTTGAAGTTCTCTCTTTCCCTATCCCTATGCTCCTCCCTGCCCCCCAAAAAAGAAAGTTCATGAACTGCTTGATAAGGAGGCATCAAGTTTATAGTATTGTAGGAACCATGTGTTTCTGACCCACCATCAATATAGCACACACTGTTTTCTCTATATGCTTTATATTAATTTCCTGTGTCTGACATACCCTACCTCCCCCAGTGAGATTGGAAATTGCTTCTGAGTGACAACCATGTGTAATCTCCCTCACAGTGCCTTATATGTCCTCAGACTTAATTTTGTTGGGCCTGAACGCAGATAGATTTTTACATCCACATATATACATACTACACTTAACAGAACAAAGTCCCATCTGTAGTCTTTCCTTGTCTTCCTCAGCTGGCCCTGCCTCTCTACCATGCACAGACCATGCCACTCTGGAGGAGCGATTTCCCTGTGGCTAATTAGCTGTTGTGTTCCAGCATGCTGGCCAAGTATGAGAGACGGCCGTGGTATGAAAGTCTCTCTTGCTCAAACTTCATGGGTTTGGTAGCCGGGACTGACCAATGCTGACAGGAAATAGAGGCATTTATTAAAAGCCAGAGAGTTGTCAACTTGCAGGAAGCAAAGCTCTTGTTAGCCTATGATTTTGTGGTTGGTTTGGTGCAACTCTGTAAAAGTAAAGAACTAGGCAAGAATGGGGGCTGTGTGCTTGGGTCTCTAAAGTTAGATCCTTTTTCCTATGTAAATTGCCTTTAGAGTTTCATTTGTTTGGAATTTCCTGAGATTTGGATCTTGCCAGAGAGTTCATAGCAAAAAAAAGTCTGGGCAGGTGAAGCATTTGCATCTGAGACGAAATCACTGTTTTTGTTTTTAACTTGTTTCTTAACATATTATCCTTGGTTCAGCCCTGAAGATTATTCTATTATTTGTGGATTTTAACCTTTCCCTCATCTTCTGGGTCTTATGAAACAAGCAGTATTATTTGAATGGAGAAGAGGAGGAGAAGAATAAAAATAAATGTGAAAGCCTTCTTTCTTGCCTGGGCAAGCTCAGCTTTATAGCTTGGAGCAGACTGACACATCTAGTCTGCTGAAGGGATACTTATGGTTGGTTTGGCTTCTTACTTGATTTTTTTCCCCTTAGGTTTGTCTTTTAAACTGGAATTTTTATGTGAATGTAACCAAATTTAGAATAGAAACACTTAATTTTATCATTTGCAGAGCACTTTTTGCAGAGCACCTATTTTAAAACACAGACATTATAGTAAACGACTTGGGATGAGGATTGTTTTAAAAGTGAACTGAGACACAATGTGATTCAGTGGTCGCAGAGTGGACCTCTGACCCGAAGGGAATCCTGTTCTTCCTGGTCCAGCGGCCTTTCCTCCAGATGTGTTACCTCCCTGGAGCCCCAGGATTTCCTTTTGTCAGAGTAATTAAGTCTGAATGGAGTAGAGATTTCTTGTTGGATTATAGCACTTGGCCTGCCTTCATTCTGCTTATATCAATTAGAGCAACAGATCTGAATCCTCAGTGTTATTTACCAAATTGATTGTTTGGTTGTTTTTTTTTTTTAAGTAATCTTTACACCCAGTATGGGGCTTGAACTCACAACCCTGATATCAAGAGTCACCTACTCTACTGACTGAGCTAGCCAGGTACCCCCATTTACCAAGATTTTTTTTAAACATAAAAATGCCTGTAAATGAGGTTGAAGGCCAGAGGTAGAAGAGTTAAGAACAGAGTAGGAAATAGCTTTAAAGACAGGGCTGCGGGCAGAAGTCTTATAAAATGTGTTGAAGATTGTGTGGGAAGCAATAAGCATTTGTGTTCCAGTGTGTTGGGTTCAAGCATATTTATTCAGTCCCTGTGTTGCAGTCTGTGGGTTACTGAGTCCCCACCCACAATCATACTCTTTTTGTCTAGTTGTCCCCCTTGTCCCCTCCTCACCGCTCCCCAAACCCCCCCCCCAACCATGGCTACCGCAACCACCACTAGCAATTACCAACATGTTGGATCTTGAGGTTGCTTCCCTATAAGGATACAGGGCATGTGGTGTTGGCTATAGACATGGTAACCAAACTCTGTGGGTTCTCTCCTGTGTACCTCGTGACGTTTGACGGGACTGCAGACTAGCAATAAACTCTGCCTCTTCTGCTGTCTGATCCATCTGTCGTTGATCGCTGCCTCTGCATTTAGGGTGCATCGGTGAGCTGCCAGTGCCAGTTGAGGAGGATGGATGCTTGAAGCAAGCACAGGCTTAAGTACGTTGGGAGAGATGTTAATAAACAGCTTAACTACAGGATGTCTGTAGAATAGACAGGGTCAGTTGGTGGCAAAATTTCGTGTTCGTGAGTTTTGCTTTTTGTTTTTTTAATATAGCCCTTTTTAAATCAACCGGCCTGAGTAAAAGCCATGGCCAGTCCTCTGTGCCATGGAGTACCTCAAAATTTATTACTATCCAAAGCATCCCTTTAAATCTTATTTGGGTCAGTTCACAGTAACTATGTTCAGATGGATGTTTCTGGCTGGCATAGAGTCAAAATGGTAACCAAGCATGAAAGTACAGACAGTCCCTAATACACAAATGTGTCTGCTTCAAACGTTTGAAAGTTGGTTGTCTGGGACTTAGAACATATTTTTCTATAGGATCAGTGTTATGATAGTGGTTAAGTTCAAGCTCACCCATGGAAACTTTTTAATCTGCAGTACACCTGAAATATTCCTATTAAAATAATAAGTAATTTCCCCCATAAAATTGGTGTATGTGATAATGATTAATATTACACATGTAGTGATTTTGCAAATAACCATTCTGGATTCTGTCTAGGGGGTAATAGGTATGTGTATGTGGGGAGAGTGGGTATGGGTATGTATTAATATATCCCCTTGTCCATGCAACACTGGCAGTCAAAGTGATTTTTCTCTTGGTTTCCATGTAAGTATAGACTCCCATGGATTTTGGAGGCAGGCCAGATTCAGGGATACAGGGGGTAGATGAGAGCCGGAGAGGTACATGGTTAGGCCAGAGTTTCTGAGGCTGAAGAGCAATGATAGCTCCTACGGACTCTTTTGGGCCTGGCTATCTTTTTCTTATGCCTTTTTGTGTTCTTCTGAGGTCCCCAGGCATTGGCCTGTTTTTTCCTTGGTTGCCTTTTTTTTTTTTTTTTTTTTTTTTTGCTTCTGAGTAGGGTCTTTGTCTCTGGTCTATAACTGAGTACCCTACCCATCTCTTGCTTTTGAAAAATATATATAGTCTTTTTGAGGTTTTCTAAATTAAATGTTGCAGCAGAGTTATCACATGTTATTTTTGCTGTGAGAAATTATAGAATCCCAGATGACTAAACTTTATAAACCAAATGTATTTCAGTCTCCTCCTCTACTGTAGATACCATTGCAGAAAATAACTTTTATTTAACATCGCCTCCCTTGGTTGTCTTTCTGATTTTTTATTCGTTTTCAGAGAAGATCTTTCCATGACAGTACATGACATTATATAGTGCACTTCCTATTTACACCTTCTAAAACTGTCTGCTGCAGTTTTTCAGAGTCCAAGATGTCTTCTGCCAGGAGACAGGATAAACCTTGGGGTAGGTCTTGACTGTGATCTCTTATGGCTTGACTCCTGTTTCATATGGTACAAAGACAGTCTGTCTTTTTGGGTAAGGACTGGCAGAGCATAAGGCAGTCTAGCAAACGGGACCTGGAAGAGGACTAGATGGCACAGCAGGGCTTGGCCCTGGTGGTGTGGTAGAAAAGTGTTTGCTCCAGGGCTGTCCTCTCCTGCAGATATTACATCCCTCTCCATGAACACATTGGTACTTCATCCTGAACCTCATTTTTATCCTCCACCAAACACTACTAAAATGCCAGGACATTGGGCTGTTAGCTGATGGAGAGAGCAGGCCTGAGTGGTCCACTTTAGCAGCTCACACTTCTAAACTGGCTCATGGAGATTGGAGAGCTGGAGGTTCCCTGCTTATTCATATCCAGCTTTTTGTCCCTGACTTGATGGCTGCTGTTTCCCTTTTGGGCAGGTTTGACATACTGCTTCTGAAGGGTTCAGTCTGGCATCATTGTAATCAGGAAGATGGGTCAGGTGGAGCTGAAGGAGGAACGTGGCAGCTCCCCAGAGCTACAGATTGCTCCACAAGTGCATTCTGGCATAGTATGATGGAAGTTTCTGGTATTTTTTTCCCCTTAATAATCATGGGCACAGAAGGGGCGTGGGGGTGTGTCTGGTCATAGAAGCTGTCACAAACAGTGGGTCTTGCTTTTTAGCAAATCTTACCCAAATGAGAGTTGAGATTTTTCTCTAATTTACTAACATTTCTTCTGAAAATGTATAATTATTTTTTCCAGAAAATCACTTAAGCTCTTAAGTCTTTTTTTAACCTGTGCAAGTATGCTATATTCTTTTAAAATGGGATCAGCAGTAGGATAATCTAAAAGATTTTATATATTTTCTACTACACTCTTTTTGTATTAAATAGGTTTCTGTAGACTTTTGCATGCTTTTTTGAGAATGTGTTTTGTGACATAGACCACTGTTTTATCTTGTAAGCTTGATTTTTTTTTTTAAACCAGTAAACATTATTTTTTCTGCTTCGAGAAATCCATTGGGTAATTATAAAATCAGTGGATACTTAGATTTACATGTCTGTCCATAGTTGCACTAACTCAAAACCTAACCTTCAACTCTCTGATTTACCTTACATCCAGCTGATGTTCAGGTCCTCTGCCTTCATCCTCGGTTGTATGTCTGAACTGCTTCCCTTTCCTCCTGATCTCTTCCCTTGCTGGCGTCCAGGCCCTCCTGGTCTCTGGCCTTTTACAGTTGCCTTCAGCTGCTTCCCTCTCTTGGCCCTGGTCCATTGGAGGAATCCTTTGCCTATGGGGAAATCAGGATTTGGTTATGGAAAGCCACTAGAAAGAATATCCGTCAGCTTCTGACATGCCAAACTGTGTTTTTTGCAGCATGCTATGCCTTTTTAATACTTAGAGCATTTTATATGAAGTAATATTTTTACTCCTTATGTGTGTTTATTTTCTTCTTAGCTGGCACATGAACCCTCTGAGAATATGGATCGTGTCTTTCACATCTTTGTGTCCTCAGTACCTGAAGCACTATAGTGTCTGGACCAGCATTGCCGTGTGGACTTGCATCGAGCACACACTGAACCTTCCCGAGTTAAACTGGGCATAGTGTCGTCCTCCCCCCAGTAAACAAAAAGAGGCATTCCTTTAAATAACCACATTATCCTGTCCACACTGTGGTGTCCTCTGTAGGGAAACGGAGGCTACAGTTGAAAGAGAAACAAGAGGTTAAGATCTAGGCTTCTAAATAACGGAGGTTTCTCTGCTGGCAGTTGAAGGTATTTTTCCCAGGGCTAATCTTCATTGCGTGCAGTTTGCTTCTCGCTATAACTATAGAACTTAGTTGCCGTATCGGATTGGATTCTGTCAATCCTTCAGAAATGCTTGTGGAATTAAATGAACCATATGAAGGACTCAGCACTTAAGAAGTAATCTACCTAACAATTATTCTTGAACAGAAGAGTCCTCTAATTTTCCCTATAAACCATTATGACGGCAATCCATAACTTCATATAAATCGTGCTGGCATATACTTCATCTCAACTTTATTGGACGCCGGTGTGCTAGGGACCGACAAGGACAGAAGTGACCCAGAACATAGACCTGCAGTCTTTTTCATGGTCATAGGAGGGAGGCAGTGTGAAACCAGTGCACAAATGATTAATCTTATGGAGGAAGTGCTGTGAGAGAAGCATAAGAGGTGCCAGGAGAGTGTTGAAGATTGGGCTTTAAGCTGGTTTGAAGGGGTCACTGAAGGCGTATGCAAAGCCTGAAAGAGAGTTGGCAAGCCTTCGGTTAAAATTGGCTTAGCAGTTTTCAGGAACGCAGGGAAGGCATGCGTGGTTAGGTCATTGGTCTCTAGAGAATGTCACCTCTTGAAACAATGACTCCTGGAAGTTTATTTATTGCTAGAAAGTAGTACTTCCCCTTTGATTAAACAGATTTTAAAAATTAAGAATTTGTTTGATAGTAGAATCCTATGATTTGTTGACCAGTCCTGTATTTACTCTCCTCCTATTCCTTGAGATTTTATAAAATATTTTTTAAATGTCCAAAGTTTTGATTATATCCTTTCAACCTTGTTAAGAATTCTTATACTTCTAATTTATATTTTATTTCATTGTAAAGTGAAAACAAAGAATAATTTGCTTTATCCCTATTAGTATACAATACAAGTACTGTAAACATTTTGTCTGGGGTGCCTGGGTGGCTCATTCGGTTAAGTGTCTGTCTCAGGCTCAGGTCATGATCTCAGGGTCCTGGGATCTAGCACCGTGTTGGGTTCCCTGCTTGGCAGGGAGCCTGGTTCTCCCTCTGCCTCTGCTGCTTCCCCTGCTCATGTTCTCTCTATCTCTGTCAAATAAGTAGATAAATAGAATCTTTAAAAAACAAAAACATTTTGTCTATATTCTGCCAATAATTTTTAAAGGTTTTATTTTATTTTTTTAAGATTATTTAGTTGAGAGAGAGTGCATGCATGAGTGGGAGGGAGGACAGAGGAAGAGGAGGAAGCAGAGTCCATGCTGAGCAGGGAACCCGATGTGGGGCTGGATCCCAGGACCCCCGAGATCATGACCTGAGCTGAAGGCAGATGCTTAAACTAACTTATCCACCCATGCACCCTTCGGAGATTTCATTTTTAAGTGATCTTTACATCCAATGTAGGGCTCAAATTTACAACCCTGAGGTCAAGAGTCATGTGTTCTGCCAACTGAGTCAGCCATGTACTCCTGTCAATTATGTTTTTCATTGACATTTTTATAGAAATAATTGTAGATTCATATGCAGCTGCAAGAGATAATACAGTAATCCATTGTACACTTTGTCTAGTGCCCCTCATGGTAACATTGTGCAAAACTAGTACAATATCACAACCAGGATGGTGACATTGTACAGTTTGCCCATCTTATTCAGATTTCCTCAGTTTTACTTGTGTTCATTTGTATTGTTCGCTTTTCAAAGACTCTTGTATTAGTAATGTTATTTTTGATGCTTCAATTATAGGGTTTTTTTATTCTGCCCTTAAGAAGCATCCCTTCCCCTAATCATATATATCCCCATCATGCCCCTGTATATTTTCTCTAAACCTGTTTAAGAAAGCATTTATCTACCTGTAAGAAATAGATTGAAAGCAGAATTGTCAGTCTGAATGTACAATACCAGTCTACTGTTTTTTTTTTTTTTTAAGATTTATTTATTTATTCATAGAGACACACACACACACACAGAGAGGCAGAGACATAGGCAGAGGGAGAAGCAGGCTCCATGCAGGGAGCCCGATGTGGGACTCGATCCCCAGTCTCCAGGATCATGCCCTGGGCCGCAGGCGGCGCTAAACCACTGCGCCACTGGGGCTGCCCTCTACTGGTTATTTATCGACTGTTTAGCTAGTTTATAGTTTTTGACCTGACTGCTAAAAGATACTCTGGATTGTTTCTAACCAAGAGAGAACCACTCAGTGCGATTCAGAATGGACTTAAGTATCAACAGTGCTGAAAAAGGCCTGACAATGATATAAATGCCACATTGCCCATAATTTTAAAAAAGCAGAGTAAGTAGAAGAGTAAACATACAGAGAAAATGCCAGTAACAAAGGAGGCTTTGAGATCTTTGCACTTACTCTTCAGTAAATATTCTCAGGTGGTAACAGACCATCTGGCTATCCATGACTACAGCTCTGTGGGACAAATAACCAAATTGAAGATAAGCACCATCGTGGTTGTTACACATGTGGGAGTTGATTTTCAGTGGTCATAGGATTTTCATATCTGATCTCGTTTTCAGTGTTTCTTGGATTTTTTAAATGAGAACTTTTCCATGTTGGGATATAAAAGGAAAGAAACAGTAGATGTGTGAAAAGAAAGTTGTTTTAGAATGGTGGAGTTCAGAAATCACGAAGAGAGCAGGAAAGCAGCTAGGATGGTCGATACTGCTTGTTCAGTTAACTGCCTGGAGTAGCTCGAAAGCAAGTCAAGCAGTTAGTCAACTGGAGAAAACGTAAAAGCAGGAGATGATTACCGAGGGACTTTATCCAGGGAAATGGAAAAGCCCTGAAGAAAAAGTGAGGTTAGAGTTTGGGCTGTGCTAGAAGGCAGGGAGCTCTTTCTGTCCAGAACAGCATCTGGGTGGTAAAAACTTAGCTGTGGAGTTCTAGCCGGCCTTATTTAGCGGCTCCTAACAATTAACATGTAATAACATTAGAAAGAAGCTGCTTACACAGAAGAACCTAGATCTCAAACCTAACTGATAAAATGCTGAAGTTTTGTTTGTTTGTTTTTTAAATACTGTATTTATTCATGAGAGACTCGGAGAGAGAAGCAGAGACACAGGCAGAAGGGGAAGCAGGCTCCATGCAGGGAGCCTGATGCAGGACCCAATCCTGGTACCTCAGGATCATGCCCTGGGCCAAAGGCAGACACTCAACTGCTGAGCCATCCAGGCGTCCTGCTCAAGTTATTTTTAACTTATCTAGCTTTCGTTGAACATTATTTTGGAGGTTCTAGGTAAAGTAGTAAGATAAGAAAATTAAATTATTGCTCAAATACTGGTAGAGGCATATTTAGTATATTTGCTAATGTGATTGATATACTTAGAAAACCTAGTTTTAAACAAAATGGAGTAGGGACGCCTGGGTGGCTCAGTGGTTGGTTAAGTGTCTGCCTTTGCCCCAGGTCGTGATCCCTCAGGTCTTGGGATTGAGTCCTGCATCAGAATCCCCACAGAGAGCCTGCTTCTTCCTCTGCCTATGTCTCTGCCTCTCTCTTGTGTCTCTTGCGAATAAATAAATAAAATCTTTAAAAAAACCTTTTTTTTATCAACAAGATAACTCTTCCTGTTCTGCCTCCCATACTCCCTTTCAATAGTTGTACTCTACATTATTATACAGTGCATTGTCTCCCTTACCACAATCCTTATGGCTTAAATCTGCTAGCAAATACTAATGCCAACTAACTATCCATTCTTCCCCAAGTTCCCTCATCATTGTGGTTGCCTGATGTTCATTCTCCACCAGATGTGGAACTATGATCTGTGAATTGATGGTGCATGTTCTTTACAGTATGTCTATGGTCTTTATATTTAAAGGCTACTTTGCCAGAATGTAAAAATCTTTGGAGCACATTTTTTTTCCTTAAGTAATTTAAATATGTTATTCCATTATCTTTTGGTGCAAAGCATTGCTGTGGATGTTTGACAACCTAATTATCTTTCCCTTAAAAGTCACTGAGTACTGAGTCTTTTTGCTAGATTCTCAAAGGATTTTTTAACCTTTTATTTCAGTCTGATCATTTATTAAACTATACCGTGGTGGCCATTATCAGTCACTCGCCTCCAAAAATCAGTGTAGTCTTTCAGTGTATAGTAAAAAAAAGGTTAAACTTTTTTGACCATAGTAAAGTCTTTAATTAGAGTTTTCAGTATTTCTTTTGTTACATTGCTTTGGTTTCCTTTTTCAGGGACTCTGCCTATTATGTCTGTGTTAGATCTTCTTTGCCTGTCACCTCTTTCTTTCACTTTCTCTCAAAAATTTTAAAGTCTTTCTTTTATTTAAAAAAAATTACTGGGCACTTGGCTGGCTCAGTCAGTAGAGCATGCAACTCTTGATCTCAGGGTCATGAGTTCAAGTCCCATGATGGGGTAGAGATTACTAAAAAGATATATATATATATCTTATTAAATATAACTTAATTTTTTAAAGTATGGGGCACCTGGAGGCACAGTTGGTTAAGCGTCTGACTCTTGGTTTTGGCTCAGGGCATGGTCTCAGGGTCCTGAGATCAGGCCCAGAACTCAGCACGGAGTCTGCTTAAGATCCTCTCTCCCTCTCCCTCTGCCTCTCCTGCTTGCACTGTCTCTCTTTCTCCCAAATAAATAAGTCTTTCAATTGAAAAAAAAAATCTAAATTAATTTCAAAAAATTTTCCAGAAAAATTATAATAGTACAAGGAATGTATTTGTATTTTAAAAAAAATTTTAACTCCCCCTAATTTTTCTAAGGCATTAAACATGTTTATTTGCACTCATGGCCCTCCTTGTTTTGTCTTCATTTCTGAAAATGTATTTTTCATTCTTTCCTGATTTCTTTTACTTTTCTTTGCACATCATTCTTTTTTCAATCACTTTGATTCTTGATTTCTTATTCATGTCTGTATTGTTCTTCCATAGGTTCTGCCACTTTCTTAATTTCTGTTTGCTGGCTGGATTAGTTTTCATCTGTTTGGGGCATCATTTTAGCTGGCTTTTATTTTCCGTAGAGATACTGCTGTGTCCCTTACTGTCTTTTGTATGATAATGCTGTGTGGAACTCAAGTGCTCCTTGTCTTCACATCATTTTTTTTTTAATTTTTTTTTATTTATTTATGATAGGCACACAGTGAGAGAGAGGCAGAGACACAGGCATAGGGAGAAGCAGGCTCCATGCACCGGGAGCCTGACGTGGGATTCGATCCCGGGTCTCCAGGATCGCGCCCTGGGCCAAAGGCAGGCGCCAAACCGCTGCGCCACCCAGGGATCCCCATTTTTTTTTTTTTTTAAGATTTTATTTATTTATTCATGACAGACAGAGAGGCAGAGATACAGGCAGAGGGAGAAGTAGGCCCCTGCCGGGAGCCCGATATGGAACTCAATCCCGGGACTCCAGGATCAAAGGCAGGCGCTGAACCACTGAGCCACCCAGGGATCCCCCGCATCATTTTTAAGTGAAGAGTTTTCTCATAGTTTTAGGAAGGAAGGGGTGGGTCAGATAGATATTCTAGCTTAGGGCTCTCCAGCTCCCTCTTTAGATGTCTTTGTGAAGTTATTTTAAAATGACCTTGTACTTTGTAAGATCTGCTTTCCCTGTTGCTCCCATCAGACTTAGTTCATCGCAGCTTGCTCTTTCCTTAGCCCCTATTTGCTCAATTTGTTCTACTCCTAGAAGTTTCTCCTCAGTGCAAGGCATTGTCCTAGAAGGGCCTTTCCGTGCTCAGTTTTGAGAGTCTATAGGGCCTGGAACACCCTACTAGCTTAGGTAGAGAGAGAGCCTGGCACGGCGTGTGAACTGGAGCCTGCAGAATCTGTTCCCAGTTTGGTTGCTAACACAGACTGGCTACCACACTTCGCATGAGCACCTGCTGGTGATCTGGGGGTTCTACAGATTTTTGTTGTCAGAATCACCTGTGGTATTGATTTACCTTCCCCTCCCACAAATGCTGATGCCATGTGGGTCTCAGTGAGTGGCTTGCCCCCATGTCCTTATACTTTCCGGGTCATAAGGATGCCTTGTTCCTGGTTTCGTTTTCTTTTTGTGTGTGTGTTTTTTTAAAAGATTTTATTTACTTATTAATGAGAGACACAGAGAGAGAGACAGGCAGAGACATAGGCAGAGGGAGAAGCAGGCTTCCTGCAAGGAACCCAATGTGGGACTCGATCCCAGACCCCGGGATCACCCTGAGTCAAAAGCAGATGCTCAACCACTGAACTGAGCCACCCAGGTGTCTTGTTCCTGGTTTTGTTTTAGTTGTTGTCTGAGTTAGTCATCTATCCTTGTCACTCTGTTTACTTACGAGCAGGAACTCAGGGGGAAGGGAAAAACTGCCATTGCTGCCACCACAATCCCAATCCTAAAACCAGGGTAATCACTCAGAAACATGCATCTCATGATATCTCCTCCCCTTACTTTGAAAAACTGAGCTTTCAAGACTCTCCTTCAAGAAAACTTTCAAACATACAGAATTAGATTAGTATAATGACCCTTATATATCCATCACCTAGTTTCAAAAATTACAAACTCAAGGTCCATCTTCTTTCATCTGAACTCCCCACACCCCCACCCTATGAGCCTCTCCTGCCTCTGTTTTGTTTTGAAGTAAATCCTAGCATCACAACAAATACTTTTTTTAAAGAAGAAAAAAAAATTTGAATGCTCCAGCATCAGAGAAGCCTTGAAGCACCTCTACTTTGGACTTGGAGAGAAGGTTGAAATAGCAAGGAAAGGAGATGATACCATCCAGGGTTTGGGCTGAGGTGCCCATCAACCTGGAAGTACAATCAGTATAGCTTCTCAGGACCTGGTCATCGTAGCAAGCTCTGCTGGGCACAAGGAGTTATAGCAAGATAGCGCTTGCTGTTCCTGCCTGAATATTGTTTGCAGAGTCCGAATATGTTGTAACGTGGGAGGGCTTTGTACTAAACTTGAGTCGTTCCTCCGCCTCCCTTGGCAGCTCTGTATAAAATCCTTCCTGATATTCCAGCCATTGGCCTGCTCCATCCCAGATTTGTAGGGAGGATGTACATTGGGATGGAATGTTGCCTTCTCCAGGAATGTATCACATCAGAAAATGGCTCTGCCTACAGGGGAAGGGGTGGGGGTTGGGGGAGAGGCATATCCTTCCAAGAAATGTTTCTCTCACACCCAGCCATTCCCTGGGTATCCTAGGCAGGAAATTACTCATTACTGGAAAATCACCCGTGAGCCTCATGTTGAGGTCAAAGAACAGAATTCTCAAAGTTCAGTTGTCAGTACTTTCTTATTGCAGTCCTTATTTTGTATCCACTGTCTTCCTCATGCTGTAGCTCTTTTCTTAATTCCAGATTCCTAGCTCTCCCTTGCTTTCTGACCTGTTTCTTAGCACACCCCTTTGTAAATCCTTACTGAGGGCCCACTGCAGGAATTGGGTCGCACTGCTGAACAAGCTAGACCTTTGAGCAGGAGACAGTCCTCTGTCCTCTTTTCCAGAAACCCTGTCCAGCCCTATTGATTGGAGGTAGGAAGTTTAGGAAATGTTCTGTGTATGCTGGGCATCCCAAGGGGTCTGGGTTCACCGAAATGGGGCATAGGCCACTGTAGGGGGTGCGGGCCCACTCTCCTTTCTGACCTCAATGTGCTGATTGGGGCTTAGCCAATGGGCCAAGCAGCAGGTTTCTGAGGTGGCCGTGAGGAAGAATGCCATCTCTTCTGCACCCAGGCCTCCGTACCAGGCTTTCAGTGCCAGGATGGCCTGAGCAAGACAGCTTGGACATACTGTGTCTGATTTGTTTCTTGCCATTGACGCTGGTCATGGTCTGGTAGGAGAAGTGACTGGTCAGCAGGATCAGGAAGGTCTCTTTGGTCTGTACCAGACATGGCTGCTCTGCAGTTAGTTACTCCTGAATTTACTATTCCCATTTTTACTAGCTAACTTTGGTGCCATTCCCCTTTTCCTGTGGAATAGATTTTCCTTCTGATCAGTACTTCCTACAGTATTTGTTTGTGGCCACAGGTGGTCTTCCCCCACTAAGTGGGAACTCATTGAGAACGGGGACCATGACCTAACTACCTGCCTCATCAACACTTGGCACAACTTGAAATGCAAGGGCGAAAATTGGCTGCAAGTACAATGATACATTGTGGTTTTGATTCTGAAGGTCATTGTCAAAACTCGCCTTTGCATCTTGTGTAAGAATTTGCTTTAAGGAATATGTTTGGGAGGCAAAACCAGTTACCTTTAAGGAATATTACAATTCTGGCTTTTTAACCATCCTGTTCTCTAATGAATATATCTTAGGGAAATTTTATACTGTTCACTGTGAGTAATCTTGTGAAGATTGCTTTTCAGCACAGTAGGGAAACCAGACTTTCGACTAGTGATTTTTTTTTTCAGTTTATATATCACTGTTACATGAAAATGGCCCTAGATTTAGTGCTTCCTAAAGTTCTTTATCCTGATTTTTGCAAAATGTTTTATTTGGTTCTTAGGATTCGTTTTCCTGCTAGTCATTTAGTGAGCCTTGGGAGGAAGAATAGCTAATTACAATATCTTTAAAGGGTCTTACTCTCCAGTAGCTTCAGTTATTTATGTAGCAGTAGTGACCCGAGCTTGTATCTAACAGTATATGTATATGGATTTTGGTTCCTATATAGTTTTAGTTGTGGCATTGAGATATTGAGCATACCCTCTTGAGGAAGGATTCAGCATCCATCAGCCTTAAAAAGCTTCTAAAAATTGATCCTATGTTATTAGCCAAGGTTTACTGCCTCTTTACATTGTGTAGAGAATGTGCTCTTCATGTATTCAGCTCAAAGAAAGCAGAAGACCAAAAACCCAAGGCAGGAGTTGAGAGGAGGAAGGAATAGAGCCTGTAAGAAAATCTCCTCCTACTAAAATATGTTGACAAGGTGGGAGGATGTACTAATTTAATTTGTTGAGAAACTGCTACCTGGATATTATCTAAAAGTTGTTTTTTAATTAAATATACTTAATGAAGTGAAACTTGCTTTGTTCAAAGTTGGAAGTCAGCTGACACGGTGAACAGTGCTTTGCCTTTTTTTTTTTTTTTTTAACGGAACTGCTATGAACATGGTGAATAGAAATTAGTGTTTTTAATTCTTATATTTCAATACAAGTTTCTACATAGTAATACATACTAGATAAATATGGGAGGAGATTTTAGTATCAGAGCCATCCTGCCCATTCTCTCCTTACATAAGAATAAAGTAACAGTATTCATTTTAACTACAGAACTACTATTGTAGGCTTTAAAAATTCCCTATATTTTAATCTCTTATGTTCCTGTTGATTTTTAATTTGCCAAATAGTTGCAAAAAATGAGTAGGCTGCATCATCTTTAAAAAACAACTCTCCCTGATTATAATGGTTCATCTATCTTTGGAAAATAGTGATTTGTTCATTCTGACATCAGAATGATCAGATGCAGCTTTATTTTGTTACTATTTCAACCTGGAGGGAGGAAGAGCTCTCTGTAACAGACAGTTTGAACTCCTGTAATATACAAGCACAAAGATGGCACTGAGTGGGATGGGACTGACCTGGTAAACTGATGGAACCAGAAGCACAGTGTGAGGCTTAAAGGCTAATGATGAGCATAGCTGAAAATTGTAACTGGAAAACAAACTCCAGATAGATTAAAATTAAATGCTTTTTTAAAAAGTGGTATTACCATATTGAGGAAGAAAGACTTTCTACTGCTAGGAGCAGTAGAGGAAATTGCACAGGAAAAGGTCAATAGTTTGGAATGCATACAAATTTAAAACTACTTTTAAACTTTTGATTACACAGGCAATGCATGTTCCTTGTAGGAAATATTGGAAAGCAATAGAAAATAAAAAACCACTGATTACCTTGCCAACTAGCAGTAGCCACCCCATTGTTTATATATTGACGGTTTATGATCATCCTCCCACACTTAAATTTAATTTCCCATACATAAAAGTTTTAAAACGTACTAACAAAGAAATTGGATAAGTGGTTTCCAGCAGAGACAGAATCGGTGGTATTAAAATATGTAAAGAGAAAGAGGTTATATGAATAAGAAAGATACTAATATTCTCAAAGATTGGTAGGCAAAGGATAAGAAGAGATCACTGTGTGTACATCATCCAGTGGACACTCTGCGCCAAGTTAGGCTTCCTTATGAAAGCTGCACTTCCTGCGCACACGAAAATCTGTGGGAAGGGATAGACCTGTGACCTTGTTGTCTGTATGTTCTATTCCAGTATTCTGAAACATAATCAGGCTATAAGTTAAAATGTGTGGAAAACATTTTTCTTTAGTTAATTTTTAAAAAAGCAGGGTAGGAGAATGTATTTATGAATTTGAGATGAGCAAATATTTGTTAAACAAGACAACCCCAGAAAGCAAACCATAAAAAAGAAAAAATTGATAAATTGAGCTACATTGACATTAAGAACTTATGTTCATCAAAAGATACCATTAGGTTGTTTGCAGAAGTAGCCCTAGATTTCTCCTGACCCTCTGAGTGTGATTCTCCTAAAGAGGTAGAGAACCAGTTTTGAATTTGTGTTCGGCTATGTGATTTGCTTTGGCCTATGGAATATTGGTGATCATAACACAAGCAGTGGCCTGAAAAAGTACTTGCTTGCATACTGAGCCGTGCCCTTTCTTGCTAGTTTTGAGAATTCTACAATCACTACCCTGTTTACAAACCCAGGCTAACCTGTTGGTTGATGAAGGACATGTGGCTTAAAATGACTACCATCACCCTTGTCAGCAGCCAGCCACGCATCAGGTATGTGTGTGAGTGAGGCCATTGGGCCACCAGCTGACCATAAGTGCATATTCAAGCCCAGTCAACCACACATGGAACAGAGACAAGCCATCTCAGCTCAAATGGCCAACCTCAAGAATCATGAGCAAATAAGCAGTTGTTGTTAGCATTGTGTTTTGGGATGATTTTATATACAGCAAAAGCTAAATGATACAGAGGAAGATATTTGCTGTATATATGACCACCAAGAGACTTGTGCCCAGAGTATGTAAGGAACACTGCATATTATTACAAAAAAGTCAACCTTATAGAAAAAATGGACAAAGGCTATACATAGTATCATTCTAACTTTGACATTTCTGGAAAAGGCAAAACTACGGAGACACTGACAAGATTAGTGGTTGCCAGGGATTTGTGAGGAGAGAGACAGGGATGAATAGGTAGAGCACAAGGGATTTTAGGGCAGTGAGAATATTCTCTTTAATATTGTAATGGCGGATACATGTCATTATACATTTATCAAAATTCATAGAATTTACAAAACAGAGAGCCTTTTTCCAAAACTCTTCAAGGGTTCCTGTGGCCTGTAGCAGTGGTATCTTGTGCTAGTGTGGCTCCTTGTCCAGATGTCTTATGAGCAGGTGCATGTGACACATGCCACCAGTTAATAATTTTTCAATGATGATGTAATGAATTACTTTAAAATAACTAAATTAGAGTGGCTGTAAAGTCATTCCCATGATGTTACTTTCACTTGCTGCATTCAGCAAATGCTGGCTTGCTTTCTCTAGCAACCCTGAGTAACCTTGAGTATCCCATGAATTTATGGAGAAACCAAGCCATAGGCTATGAACTCACATGGGTTTTGTGTCTTGTAACTTCATGATAAGACTAGCTTGTCTTGGCGTGGCAATAGTAAGTGTACGCTAAACAGACGATTTTAGGTTTTGTCAAGAAGCCCTCTCTCACCAGATTGGCCTGAGGAGATTTTGCTGCTGAAACTCTATAAAGTTTTTAGGACCTTTGCTGATCATGTGGCAACATCCTAAACTAGGTGTATGTCTGTAAAGTTGCATCTCACTCATGGATTAGGGTCTAAAAAAGAAAAATGTGTTTAGGCCAGATTATCCTTAAACTGCCTGTTATGTCTGATGCATGTGGTTTTATGTATACAACCTGGTACTATTCTTAGGCAGTTTTGGTGTTGGTGCTGGAATCCTAAATTTAATCCACAGGAAGAAGCAAAAAGAAAGGTGCAGGTGCCCATAGAAGTTGGGGCTTTTGAACCACTCACTCTGCCTTTCCAAGAGTGATTAAGACCCTAACGGTGGGGTAGGGGTGGAGGTAGAATGTCCACTTGCTTGCGTGCCTTCATCTGTCTGTTTTATTGTTAATGCTGTGTAACCCTGATGAATAGTCGTGGATGTGTTTGTGAGAGTTACACGTGACAGCATCTAGCTCAGAATTTAGCATCTGGTCTGTCTTTCCAAGTGGAATGCAAGGTCTGTGGAGGCAGGACTTTTGTCTTTGTTGCTCATCTTCATATCCCTAGTGCATGCCATAGGGTCAGTCAGTGCTCAGTAGATACTTAGATGAGTTGAAGGGACTCATATATTGAATTTAAGCTTTGCTTCTTTAATCCATATACAGAGTTCTTTGGAAAGCCATATGGAATAGCTTGGTCACCTGCTTCTTCTCTTCCCCAGATTATCACTTTATTCTTGTGGCCTCACTGAAAAATTAATCACATTATAATGCTTTGAGGCATTGGTAATGTCTTTCTTCTTCGTCTCTGATCCCCTAAGTGGTGTATGCATAGAAAAGCAAATTACATCTAGAAAGTATTTAGAAAACATACTTGTTTGATGATAATAATACAAAAAAGCCTTGGTTAAGGCATCGGAATCTTGTACTGCCTCGCAATATTTAAGAAATTCTTAACCAAAGCTACTTTCATTTGGACATCGTGTTTTCCTCCCATTCACACTCCTAAATTATTTCCAGAAGTATCATATCAATTTTATAAGCATGGTTCTCAGTTATTTCAGAGGGAACATTGTGTGGGAATATCATGTGGGTTCTTAAGGGCCCTCCCTGTGACTGCTGAGCTTAGGGAAATTAACCGTGGAGGGAGGAAGCTGGTGGTTGGCAGTCTGGTTCTCTGTAAAGGAAGGTATAAGCCTTCCACTTTCATGTCTGCCAGCTACTTGTGTCCTTAGTCAACTGCACTGTCCTCCAGCAAAGTGCCAGAACCCCAGGGCCTGAAGTACTTAGCCAGTCCTTATGGAAAGCAGAAGGTCAACAAAACAGAAGTGAAAGTAGATTCCGTTTTTGAGACTGTTCTCTTACAGGAATGGCTTTGTGGTTCTCAGCATTTAAAAAGATACTGGTTCCAGTGTGTTTTATTGACATCAATTACTGTAAGTCTGATTCATTTTCTGCCTATTGATTTCTGCCCAAGGTGAAAGTCTTGACATTTAACAGAAAACATAAGTGATTAAAAAAAAAAAAAAACATATACTACTAAGGACTCTAAAAATAAGGTTTAATATCAGTGACACTTGAAAAAGCAGTTTTTATACCTCTTTGTTAATTGTTCTACTTTGTATACAAATAATTAAAGGTTGCAGTAGCTTACTATAATGAACGAAGAATGCTGTTTCCAAGGTAATTTTGTCTGCATCAAGGTTTTTCAGTAGTAGAAGACCATATCAATATGCTTTCACTAATCACAAAGTTTTCTTAAAGATAAGATCCTCCATTTCTAACTGAGTCCTATTACTGCAGCTGGAACATAATTTTCACTTCTGAAACTCCACAAGACCTTAGGGAATCAAAAAAAGCTGTTAACTATAAATACATAAAGTGGCTTTGTTCTTATAAATGATTTAGGGTCATCATCAATGACAGTGGGCCCTTTCTATATTGTAAAGAGTTTTTTTACTTTAAATGGCTGTGTAACCATAGAGTTCTTAAAAATTGGTAATGTTAAAGCTCTGTTAAGCTTCCAAAAGGTACTGTAATTTGTTTTGGAGAATCTTTTTTATTTTTTTTAAGATTTTATTTATTTATTCATGAGAGACACAGAGTGAGAGAGAGAGAGGCAGAGACACAGGCAGAGGGAGAAGCAGGCTCCATGCAGGGAGCCCGATGTGGGACTCGATCCTGAGTCTCCAGGATCATGCCCTGTGCTGAAGGTGGCACTGAACCGCTGAGCCACCCGGGCTGCCCTTTGGAGATTCTTTATCCTTAATATTTTGCAGCTTAACCCTTACCTTGATGTGTCTGGGTACTGACTTATTTGAGTATGTGTCGTGGCCTCTCTTCTCTGTGTCCTATTCCTCATGCTCTATTCATCCAGTCTAACTTTCAGTTTACTCCTCCCTTGACGGTGTTCAATCTAGCATTTATCCTGTTGAGGTTTTATGTTTTTTGTTTTTAAATTTCATTTCTAAGATTTCTCACTTGTTCTTTCCTATCTACTTATTCTGGTTTCATTTCTCACTGTTCTTATTCACACCATCTTTTTTTAAAATGTTGCCTTCATTTATCCCTGATCTTGAATATATTTATCTTGAAAGTGCCTGACAGGGTATATAATACATTTCACGTGTAATGGATTTTTTCCCTAGTTGGCTATCTTTTTCAGAACTAGTCATCTGCTCTGTTTTTGATACTGTGTTTACAGGCCATTTTGAGTGGGAGGGCTTTTGTTTCCTTTGCATTCATTCTCATTCTGGTTTTGAGCCTAGCTATGCCTTTGTGCTTTTCTCTACATTTAATTGGCCATTGTTCTTGTGTTCCAAGCAGAGAGTGTACATCAAAGCGTGGAATCGGTTCCACCCGTCTCCACCAGATGTTCCCTTTGCCAATTTCATGAAGGGCATCCATATCCCCACCCCAATCCCTCCTCCTCCCACGCGTGGGGAATATGTAAAGCAATTTGATTATGCTTTTTTCCATGTCATTTCCCACATGGACATACTTGTTCTGTTAGTGATTTGTAATTCCTTTATCTTAACCTCACCGCAGACCAGTATACAAGAAGATCCAACACTTTCTCAGATTCTGGCAGAGACGATGATTGTATAGCCTGCTGCCTTTTAAATGCTGATCGGTTTTCCCTCTTTTCCCTGTCTTTCAGTCACCATAGAAGATTCTTAGGTGCTTCGGATTTTTTTCAGCCTCTCTTTTTATTCAATACACAGTCATTTTAAAACTTAAACCGAAACAGGCTTAATTTGATTAAATTTTAAGCTCTTTTATTATCACAACATTGTAGATCATTTTAAAATAACATGAATATATTATTTCTTGCTAGTTGATTATATAAAGGTATGTGTATAAAAAAATATTTTCCTACAGTTTTTATAGTAAGTTATATTCTACTTATTTCTGTATATAAAGGACACAGTATTGCTTTCAGCTTTTAAAGGCTTTTAAACCTCTGACTTGGATGATTTTTATATTTTATATTTCTTAGAGTATATTTCTTATACTTAGAGTATATACAGACATACAATACTTTGTTATACAGAAATTTTGTGTTCACCTTTATAAGGAGATTTATGATTAACAAAATTTGGTCTACATGTTACTTTGAAGATCTGGTCTTTAGAATTTTAGGCTAGCACCCCCCTCCCCTGCATGTATGTGTGTGTGTGTGTGTGTGTGTGTGTGTGTGTGTGTATCCATCCCCGTTCAGCTGGCAACTGCCCTGAGAGTTCCAGGAAATGTACACCCTTCTATGCTCACTTACTGCATTTTAAATTACTGCCTTTACTGTACTTCAGCACTTCCCTTCAGTCTAGCTTGCTGTGTCCATTTCTGAGAGCCAGGACCTCCATAAAGTACTAGGTAACAGCTTGAATAATCAAATTAGGTCACCATTTGTAGAACAGGGTTGGAAAGAGTATAGATGTTGAAGGTGCAAAGGGACTTTGTAGTTCACCTCAATCCTGGCAAATGCAGAGTACCCTTGGAGTTTTTTCTCCCTTTAGACTTTTTAAAACAAACCACTGTTGGAACCATTAGAAAATAACCCTTCTGCTTTGAATCCATGTATTAGTAACTATTTTGGTAACTATCTTGTCATGAGACCCTCTTTGAGACCCTCATGAGACCCTCTTCTCACGAAATGGAGTGTTTGGTATATAGAGGTAAGGACCCTGACTTTGGGGAGCCTTTGGGACCATCCATTAATTCATCACCAGAGTCTGGCTGTGTCCTCTGGGCCTGTGCCTGGGCCTGTGCTAGGAGAGGTGGAGAGGCGAGGACCCAGGCACTTCTGTTAGACTCCCAGCTGCTGACGGCTGCCATGCTGTCTACCTTGGCACGTGTCCAACAGTTAAAAAGTGACTAATGCATTTTACCACGGAGTCAATAAGGGACATTCACCTCATTGTGGAACTGAAGAGAAAGGGTGTGAAAACCAAAATTGCTATACTTAACGATGTGCTTACTATAAACAAAATATTTCTGCATGGCTGGACTGGCTTTTATGCCTGTGCGTGTTTAAAACAAACAAACAAAAAAATAGAAATCTCAAATAAAAAATAAGTTTTTTTCCCACCCAGTTTTTACTGGGAACCCCAGACCCAAGTTTTACTTTGCCTACTTGGATTTGGAAGGTATTTGAATAATGGATAATGAGTTTTCCTGAATGTGTACAGAAATGAATTCACTCTGGGCCCTAATTCATTCTGGTACCGGAGCTTTTTCTAAGTATGATACCCCTTTGTATTCACTGGGAAGAGTTAACTGTTACCTTTTTAAATGAGTGGAGCAGGATAGGGGTGGTTAAGCATTCTACTCTTCATTTTGGCTGAGGTCCAGGTCTCAGGGTCTTGAGATGAAGCCCCGTGGGCCCTGCGCTCAGTAGTGAGTCTCTTTCTCTCCCTCTCCCTCTGCCCCTAGCCTAGCTCAAGAGTGTATGCATCCTTGCACTCTCTCACTCAGTTTCTCTCTTTCTCAAATAAATAAATGAAATCCTTAAAAAAAAAAAAAGGTGGGGCAGGATGGGAATCAAGAACCAGCTTTAGAAATTATTTAGGTAGTGTTATTACCTGTAATGTTATTTAAGTCCTATTTGCTTCCTTGCCTCTTTCAAAATTACCAGTTCAGATGTTTTATTTATGATTTATCAAGCATTGGTAGCACAACTTTCCAGCCCAGTTAAGTCATAATTTTAGAAAACTGTAATTTTTTCTCTCATAACAATAGTTCGCTCTAGAGATAATTCAGCTCATTTGAGTGGCCAGTGCCATATAATATGATACACTATAATTTCAGTCATTTACTTGTAAGCTTTGATCAAACTGAGCCCCTTTCAGTAGCACATTATCACTTTAGCACTAAGACATCTAGTCCACGTGCTTTTATTCTGTCACATTTCTGAAATCTACACACACACAAAAATAGGAAGTAGGCTCTTAAAAAGCCAGTAAAGAACTGGCTAAGAGAAGGACCAGGTAGGTAAAAAAAAAAAAAATCTATTGCACCTTGGTATATTTCATTTCTTACCAGTATAATTTTTCATTTAATGAGATTCTATCCACAAAATGCTGAGGTACACTTTGATCTGGGCATGTTGGTGTCTCTTTAAGGGATGCTTTTGGGAACTTGTATCATGGCAAGTTCATCATTTCCTTTTTGTCTTGGCTCCCAGATTTACCCTGCATTCATCTTCTCATCATTACCTTTAAGGCTATTTTATTTTATTTATTATTATTTGTTTTACTTTCTCTGCATGGAAATTCTACACACCTGTTAGATTATTTCATCTTGATTGGCATAATAAATGATCTAGGGGGGCAGCCTGGGTGGCTCAGGGGTTTAGCACCGCCTTCAGCCCAGGGTGTGATCCTGGAGACCCCGGGATCGAGTCCCACGTCAGGCTCCCTGCATGGAGCCTGCTTCTCCCTCTGCCTGTGTCTCTGCCTCTCTCTCTCTTTCTCTCGGTCTTTCATGAATTAAAAATAAAATAAAATAAATGATCTAGGGATATTTTATGCTGGTGATAGAAGTCTCCTTAAACTTGCTCATTAGTCAGTAATCTGCTTTTTCTACAGCTTTTGGAAAGTTAGCTTACCTTTGTTACAGTCTCATCATGTAGAGATTTTGTTTTGTTTTGCTGTAATTCTGTAAAGGTTTTTGATCTAGTACATTTTACTTCCAAACTACTGTTAGTATGTTAGTTTCCTTTAACTTTAAAGGTACTGTATCACTCCTCCAGTTCAAGACTGTAAACCTGGCACTTTATTTTACTAAATGAAATAAAAATACTTGTATTCAGAGCATGCCTATATTTCCCCCTGCTACTGTAATGTAGAGAAACATTTAAATGTATAGTTTATTACTTGTAGGTTAAAGTTGGTTAGAAAAGCTTATTGCACTTTAGAGCCTGTGCATTTTACTGAGTTTAGCTTAGTTTAAAAATCAATTTTTAAAAAGTATTTTGTGAATACCACTTTTTCCTCATTATCTTTACTAACAGACATCTCCAAATTTTATTTTCTTTCCCTTTCTCTTTTTGGCGGGGGCCAGGAGCACAACAAATAAAGTACATATTAATATAATCCTTTGGCTGAATAAAGTCAATTGCCCACAGTTACTGATACTTTGGACCTTATTTCCCCAGAGTGAATATTTGTTGGTTCAGTGGTTTAACCATATCAATGATTTCTTCGGTCTCTATTCAGTCACACCAGCTGGATTGACCAGACTGTTTTACCTCCCAAGGCAGAATTCGTACTTGTTGCTAAGTGCTTTCAATCAAATAGAAGACTTAGATTTTATTCCTTCAAGTTATTTTTCTGTGTTGTATAACATTTCCCTGAAAGCTTAATCTCATCACAGATGATGTGATGAGTGTGTTATGCTGGATTTTTTTTTTTTTTTTTTTTTTTTTGCTTAGATCAGTTTATAAGCATGCTTTTGTTTTACTTAAGGGCTTTTTTTTTTTTCTTTTTTCTTAAGGATTTTATTTATTTATTCAACAGAGAAAGAGAGAGAGCACAAGCAGAGGAGTGGCAGAGGGAGAGGGAGAAGCAGGCTCCCCCAGAGCTGGGAGCCCGGGGCGGGACTCAATCCCAGGACCCTGGAATCATGACCTGAGCCAAAGGCAGACGCTTAACCAACTGAGCTACAGGTGCCCCTGGGTAAACATGCTTTTAAATTATTAGCTCATCTCTAGTGTTAGTCCAAAAGACCTCCCTACTGTTTTGCCATTTTTAAGTAATTAGACTAGCAGAATGTGGCAATTCTAAAAAATTCACGTCGAATCTGCACATGGTTTGAGAAGTGAAAGAGGACTGTGATAGTTTGATGATACAAGCCAGAGGCTGTGCTCTCCACACCTCAGACTTTTGCCACAGCCTCTCTGGCCATAGCCATTTTCAACTCTTTGAGCTGCTGATTCTTGCTTGTACAGATCTCTATATTTCTAAGGAGAATGTTTATTTTCTGATTATTAATTTGAACCTTTACACGGGTGGAGGATTTCATTTTCTTGAACAGCCTTCCTTTGCTTGCATTTTCCCTGTTCTCCCAGTCTGTTACACCTTTTGGTTAAAACAATATCCACCATTTACATTGTTTCCCTGTGCACATAGTCACAGATGGGAGTCCTACCATAGTTTCCTTTTTAAAGTTTTCCCATAGTTAATAATCGCCTTGTATACTTTGATTTGCAAAGGCTTCTTTCTGCCTGTTGCTACCTCATCTCATACCTCCTAGAGCCTCTCAGACAGGTTTCCACAAGGTCAGTCAGCACTGGCCAGTAGGAATACAGTGCACCCTGCCTACTTTCACCTTTCCTAGCGGCCACAGGAAAAAAGGTAAAAAGAAGCAGATGAGATTAATAGTAGTGTATTCACTCCAATATGTTCAAAATATTATTTCAGCATTACTGAAACATTACTGAAACATTACTGAAAATGTTTGAGATATTTTACTTTGCTTTTTTAGTACTGTAATCAGAATCTGATGGGCAGTTCTACACTCTTTTCAGACTGGCCACCTCTCATGTGCTCTCAGTAGCTGCATATGGGTAATGGCTGCTGTATTGGAGCAATTTCAGGTGATTTCTCGGTTTCAGTTTTTGTTTTAGAGGCATCGTCTGTTCTAAAGACCTCTCTTCTCCTTTTTTCTGGCTTGCTTGGTCTGTAGGCCTGGCAGAGGCAGCTTTCATCCTTGAAACTTCCTCTATTTTTCTTGATTGGATTCCCCATTTCTGGGATTTCAGGTCTTCTCATTTCCTTCTGGTGGTTTCTTTCAGTCACAGTGGGTATGGTGGACAAAGGCATGTCACTGGCACATCTGTCTCTTGAGTCATACTGCTCCAGTCTGGCCTGCTTGCTCCTAGATCTGGGCATCTGGGAGCTCCTCCCTCCACAGTTTGAGTGGAAGTTTCCTTTGGTCTTGTGTCAGATGTTTTTTTCCTTACTATAGCTTATATTTTTCTCTTTCTTGGTTTATTTCTTCCCTTGGGTAGAAGACAGGCTCAGTGGATTGCTGAGGATGGGAATTTAGGTATGGTAAAGTGTTGAGTTCTTGCCTCTCTGCAGTGTTAATTCATTGCCCCTTCTCACTTGCTGATAATTGGGTTGGATATAGAATTCTAGGTTGGAGATCATTTTGCTTCAGGTTCTAAAAGCATTGCTCCATTGCTGTCTACCTTTCAATGTTCTCACAGAGTCTGAGGCCATTTTAATGACCTTATCCTTTGAATGTGAACTATATTCTTTCTAGGAACTTAAAGGATTTTTTTCTTTCTTTTCTTTTTTAAAAAGATTTATTTATTTTAGAGAGCAAGAGTGCATGGTAGGGAGGGGCAGAGAGAAAGAGAAAATCTTTAACAGACTCCTTGCTGAGCATGGAGCCCAATGAAGGGTTCAGTCCCAGGACCCTGAGATCATGACCTGAACCAAAACCAAGAAGCCTAGCACTCAACCAACTGAGCCACCCAGGTGCCCCCAGAATATTTTCTTTGAAGGATTCTGGAATCACATACCAATATGCCTTAGTATAGGTCTGTTTTTATCATTAGGATGAGCATTTGATGGGTCTGGAAGATTTTCTTAATTTTTTTTTTTTTAATGTTTTCTTTCCCTTTTTTTTTTTTTTTTTTTTGCCTAATTTTCTATTGTGGCTTTTTGGGGATGGAAGTGCTTTACTTTCTGGGAGGATTTCTTCTACCTTTACCTAACATCTTGTTCTTAATTCATGGATACAGTATCTTTTCTTATCTGAGTATATTAATGATATATTTTTTAAGACTTTCTTTTCTCTGTAGTTTATTTCTTCCAAGGAGCTTTAGTCCTATTTTGTTTTTCTTGTAAATCTTTTTATAAATTAGAGGCTTTCAAAAAAAAAAAAATTAGAGGGTTTCTTCTCACATCTTAGCATCAGTGGTTGTCCATATGTGATGAAGAGTTGGGGCTCACAAGGCAGATTGAAAGCTCTGAGAAGGTGGAAGGGGCTCATCAGCTCAACAGCACTAGCTAGGCTGTTCCTTGCACACCCTGATGTGTGTTTCTGGGCTTTCCTCTTATCTGCTCAGATCACACAGAAAGCACTCTCCTCCTGATTTACATTGTCCAGAGTTCTGTGGTGTGGGGTGGCAGTCACCTAGCAGCACCCAGCAGCATGGAAGGGGGGGGGGGGGGCGATGGGGAGACCTGTTTCTTCACAGATAGTTCCAGCCCTGCCCCTTGCAATGAATCCCACTGTTCCCTCCAAAAACAGTACTTCCTGAGCCTCCGTAGAATTCTATGGTGGAAATCAGATGGTTCTCAGCTTTCCCCACTGTTGGCTTGTAATTGAGCCTTCTCAAACCTGCCAACTACTAATAAGATTTCCAGCTTCCAAAATTTCTGTTGCTGCTGTCTTCTCCTGTTCTGCCCTCTCCTGTGAGTTTGTCTTTTTCTTTTAAATGTAGTTTAAAAAATACCAAAGTTTACTATTGTAATCATTTTTAGATATATAGCTTAGTGGCAGTACATATATTTACATTGTTGTATGGATTTATCTTTTAATAATTAGAAAATTAGAAAGAAAATATTTTTAAATGGGATTATCATGGGGTTTTAGAAGAGCAAAATTAGATGCATGCGATCAGTCTAGCAGGAGGCATAGTTTGGGTCTTCTGTTCCCAGGTGCTTCCTCTTTCTGACAGTTTGGTGTAATGGGATTCGTCTACCATCTCCTTGGAAAGCAGCTGAGTAATTCTTGGCATAAAAGAGCATTTTATCTGCTCTCAATAACTGTAGCTTTGTCCAGGGTTACAGATGGAGCTCCCAGGCGTGATGTTCAAGGCTCTCCGAGATCTTGCCTGCCCACCTGTGTGCTCCAGCTGCCTGTCTTTGCTCCTGGCAGCCCACTCACTGTCCTGCCTTTGCTGTGCTGGGTATTCCCGGAAGAGCCCCCCACCCCTTTCCATCTCCCAGTTTCAGCCCCATGCCTTCCTTCCACTGCAGGCATGTGGTGGTTCATCATCTGGTTTCCCTTCATGACCTTGCACATGCCTCTGAGTTATCACCTTGGATTCCCCACACTGCCTCGCTCTGTTTGATGTGTGTTTCTGTCCCAAGTCTTCTCAGTGCCTGCAATATAGTCCATGGTGCATACTTAAATGTCTGGATGGATTCCTGGTGCCAGAGAGTTCAAAAGAGAACTCTTTATCCTTTTTTTTTTTTTTTTTTTTTTTTTTTGGTAGGACATCCGACATGAAGCCAGTGACTTTCCGTGTAGAGTGGCCAAGCTCCCTAAGAACAAAAACCGAAACAGGTACAGAGATGTCAGTCCCTGTAAGTATTCACATCACCGTTACCAGTCTCACTGTTTCTGTCGGGTGCTCAGCCGCAGCCTTCTCCGCCAGCACCCCTTGAGCCCGTGGGCTTTACTAATAAATCGATAGCAGTACAGGTTTATGACTTGGTGGTTTCCTATAATAAAGGCATCAGAGACGGAGAGGAATGGTTCGTTTTTTCCATGATTGTAGAAGGAATGAGGTTTCAGTTTCTGGAAAATTCAGCTAAGTTCAAAGCACTTTTTTTAGTTTTGACTATTTTTATGATGAATCATTTTCCTACCAGCTGAAGCAGAGTATAGTAGGCATAATATAACCTTTTCTGGATGACTCAGCAACAGTATTATTAGACCCTGAGCATCGTATTGAACTGTAATGATGCCCTGCACAGCCATTAAAGAGTAGGAGTGGTGTCCCCCCACACACACACACTAAAGACAGCTCTGCTTGTTCCACCCCCACCCACCCTACCCTCCACTGCCATCCTCATTCTTCTAGCTGTTTCTTGCCGTTATCTTTCACTGTGCCTTCTGGCCTCTGACCGCCTCCTCTGCCTTTTGAGTAATTGGCTCTGAATCTGCTGAAATCTCAAAAGTCAAGAACTAAACATGTTAGAATTTATGTAAAGCAAGAAAAACTGGAGCCAAGTAAAGAGCATGAACTTTGCCATCTCCTCTAGGCCATGGAGAACCGAGGCCACGGAGGACCTTTTAAATCCCCTCCCAGGGGGCAGCCCGGGTGGCTCAGCGGTTTAATGCTGCCTTCAGCCCAGGGCGTGATCCTGGAGACCTGGGATTGAATCCCACGTCAGGCTTTCTGCATGGAGCCTGCTTCTTCCTCTGCCTGTGTCTCTGCCTCTCTCTCTCTCTGTGTCCATGAATAAATAAATAAAATCTTTTAAAAAAATAAAAATCACCTCCCAGGATGTTAGACCCTGTCCATCAGAGAGGACTGTAGCTGCCAGCATCTCCCGTGGCAGTGCCTTCCATCTGCCAGGAACATAGAAGTCTCCATCAGTTCTCCCTTGCGCAGGCCCTTCCTGCATGCCTAAGTCACACCACTCCTGCGGGTGCTAGCATTTGGTGCTGTCCGCAGGAGAGTCGCCATGCAGATCTCAGGATTGTGTGAAGATGAAATAAAATAACATAAGCCACTTAGCTTAGTATCTTGCTCATAAATATTCACTGTGGTTGAGATTAACCAACAGTGGCTGTTAACTAAAGGCGTACACCAGACACATCTGAAGTGTAGTGCTAGGCCATCAAGTGGCACATTATTGCACCCCAGCACACTTGATTTAGCATGTCTAGGTTGTGGCACCTGGTAGGTTTTATCAATAAAACAAAGCTTTCCTCAGGTGATTCTGTTGTGAGGTCCTGGCCAGCTACTCTGAGCTTCAATGAACAGTCACTGTTGGCATCTTTCATGCAGAGCCAGGAGAGACCCCCTTGCCATCCTTCCTCTGCACTAGTCAGTAATGTCTTAATACATCCTTTTCTACAGTTTTCATCAGTGCTCATCTAAATGTTTTTATGAGCCAGTTTTCCAGAGGAAATAAAGCATTTAAAATACTCTTCCAGGAAACAGTTCCCAAACTTTTTCACCCCTAATCTCACTTCTGTTTCTCTTGTTTTCCCCCAACTCCACTGTCCAGCAACAGAGAATTTGCTCTTAGGGTCACAGGGAACATGGGGAGAATGATTGAAGGTAGAAAGTGATTTTGTTGTCTGTCTTCCATTTGGCAAATGAGAAGCCCAGGGCTCAGAATTGCTTGTCCAAGGTCACCCATCTTGAACCCTGTTCAGGTGCTGTTTGAACCCATTCATGTAACCCATCAACGGGTTATATGGTCTCATCATCTTTTTTGAGATCTTTAATGTCTACTACTTAAATATTACCCAAGTATTTGAATTTGTATTAATCCTCTGAGATGAGAAACATTATTCCAAATGGTGACGAATTTTTAAAAACATTTCCTTGGAATCCTTTAGAACAAAAGGCCCCAAACCATGTGTCCCCCTTAACTTCTTTCCCATTGGGCTCAAGAAGAGAAGATAGTATTTATGAATGGTCACCTGGGTTCATCATTCCTTGCATTGTACCAGAAATAAAAATACCCACCTGTTCTTGTTTGCTACATGAGCAGAGTAAGGAAAGTGGCCCCCAGGGAACCACTGCTTTTGTGACCAAGTCATGGTGAAAAGAAAAAAAAAAAGTGGCTATGCTTTTCAGTAACCTGGTGCAGACCTTCCAAATGAGAGTTATATTTTTAAAACTTCTGAAAGTTACGTTTAGTGTACTTCCAGTATTTTGGATTCAGAGTTAATTTTTTCCAGTTAAGTATCTTTTAAATGTCTTATATCATGACAGTTTCTGAATTCGAAATATTAGAATTCAATTCTAGTTGAATTTAATTCATAGAATCATTTAAGTGTTTTACACTCAAAACTTAAAAAGAAACCAAAAAACTGACATAAAGGAATTCAAGGTATCCCTTTCCACACCACTATCTACTTAGGTCATTTCATCATCAAATCATTAGACATAGGTTAGATGGAGAGATGATCATAAATCCTACCAATGGTGGTTCGTTGTACCAACTAGAGCTTTAAGGACTGGGTGAAATTTTTGGTGTATTTTCCCCCCCTTTTAAAGATTGAAGCCACTGTATTTTTTTACTATATGAAAGTATATACTAGGTATCTGAAAACAGATCCCTTGACAACCCCTCCTCACAGCCTCCTGAGTTATGGGGCAGTGATAAGTGTGGCACCTAAAAACAGCTTATCCAGTTAGGAAAGAACCCATGTTTTAGTGTAATTTGTCTCTGTTGCTATTTAGCAAAAGTTTCAAACACTTCCAGAAACTTTTCTGAAAATACTAAGTCATCCTTATATTGATGACTAATCTCAATTAAACATGTAAACGCCCTTAATGCCACCGACTCACCTTTTTTGCTTTCCCCATGGGGTGCACTGCCTGTGTGGACACTTTGGTCATCCAGGACTAACCTCCGAGTTCTGACTTGCCTTTCAGTTGACCATAGTCGGATTAAACTACATCAAGAAGATAATGACTACATCAACGCCAGTTTGATAAAGATGGAAGAAGCCCAAAGGAGTTACATTCTTACCCAGGTAAATGAATTGTCCAAAATTTTTTTAGTGGCTTTTTGCCCTTACTTGATGTCAACTTAAGAATTTTAGAGTGCTGTCATCTATACTTCAAATAAAACCTGCTACATCTTTTAGAAGGTCAGGTTTTCCACAATCCAAAAGAACAACGAGGAAGGAAAAATCTTCCTTCAGAGATTCAGTTTGGTTGTAACATGCGTCTTTTCTGGTAAGTATACTGCTGCTGGGCTTACAGAAAACAGCATGAAATGCCAGAATTGCCTGTGGTCCACTGACAGAGGCAGCAGAGCTGTGGCAAGAGAAGGGCCCGTTCCTGTGTTGGTTTCCTAACTCAACTTCAGAGTATCGAGTGCTGCTCACAGAAATCAAAGAGGGTTAGCGGTAGACCCGTAATCTTTGTCCGGGTGTCCACTTAGAATTCCTCAGCTTGGTCCTCATTCTTTGGCTCAGAAAAAAAGCATCCTTAGATTATGTGGACAAGCATGGAAAATCATTTAAAATTCCCACTGGCTTTTGGTATCCTTATGGAAAAAAAAATCATAAGAGTGATTTAATATTTAACCTTCTTATAGAAACACTTACTGGCATATGACCCCAAGACCATGGGTATCTGGGAAAGAGGATAGAGAAGTTCCTTTTTAATTCATTTTCTCAAGTCTTAGTCTGTTACCTGTAAGTCACTCTAACTTTTTAGTCATAGCTTTTGCCTTCTCATTCCATATCCATTTATCAGTGTTCTGTATGGCCTTAGGGTATAAGGTGATTTTGAACATTGTACATCTGTTTAATACTGGGGGATTAAAATGACAGCAAAGCTAGAAAAGTGCATGAGCAAAGGCTGCCTTGGAGCGGGGAGTCAGATCAGGGCATACTGCCCATGACTCTTCTTTCCTGCCCCGTCTTGTCCTGTCCCGTTTCTGCTCTGTCCATGAGAAATATCAGCCCAAGTGCCTCCCAGTGTATGGGACATCAGCTATGCTGTGTTCAGTCCTGGGACCATTGAGGAAGTTCTTGATCTATGTGTCAGGGGCAGGCCTTTTACCAGGCCTCAGCCTATGATCTTCCCAGCATCTCCAGGGTGGTTGTGGTAGAGTGAGAAGGAGGAAGGAGGGAAATCCTGGTAGTGGCAGGCTGGCAAGAAGAGGTTGAGGGAAAGGTGGCTTCTTGGCAACTTCTCTTTTTAGAAGAAGTCAGGTTTCTTACTTCCTGATTTTAGCCATTCAGCTTTGGTGTGGAGTTAGGAAGTCCAGCGCAAAGATAGATAGGGGTTTAAAGTCAAATGGAGCACTAAGATATCACCATGGAAACTGTTATACCACCCTCTTCCCCACCCCCATACCCTAGCAATTACTTGGCACATCTGATGGTCTCTTTTTTGTCAGGTTGGTAACATGGATAAATCTATCTGCCTGCATGGTCACCCTTTGCCCTGGGATTTATAAAAAGAATTGAAGTAGCCTGACCCCAGAGTTGCACCTCTAGACAGTTGGAGGTACACGTTTTCCGAGCCACAAAACCAAGGAAACCCTGCCCATTGTGTAAATTTACAATATTGTTCATTGTGCAAATAGCACCAGTTTATAGTACCCCCCCCCCTTTTTTTTAAAGGCAGTGGTATGGAAGTGTAGAGAATAATGTCAAAGGTGCCCTCTGTCACCTCCACAATGAAGTGTTGGCTAAGTCCGGTGTGTCTCCTTTCAGATCTTACATGATTTTTAATCTCTGAACCCCATCCAAAACTAGGGTGATGGAAAGTAGGGACAATGACAGGCTGGTAACGGGTGAGAGCCACAGCTGTGAGACCTGGTCCTTGTGCCCAGACTGCAGGATGAAAAGTATGGTGGCCTGCCCAGAGGCCCCAGGACTCCTGTCTTCTAGGAGCCATTTTTCCATTAATTGACCGGAAAGGGTTATGCATCTGACTGCTGGTGTCGGAGGCTCCCTCTGGAGCACGTATGTGTCCTGTTTAGGCAGCCGGAGGCAGCTGAGTTCAAGAGAGTGAGTGGCACTGAGGGCTCATGTGGTCAGGTAAGGAAGGTGTAGTGGGACTTGAAGGGAAAGGATGCAGAGAATCAGGAGAATTTGGATGAGAACAGATGAGACTGGAAGCCATTCTAGATGTGGTGCTGGCATAGGTGACAGGCTCTGTCATGGAGGTAAGAAGTGATGTCCCTTCCAGACAGTGCTAACATTTGCCACAAACTGGAGGCATTTGTACTCTTGTATCCAGCAAACATCTGTGCCCATTCCCGGGTTGGCAAACACCCCACTGTGTCCCAGCCCCACACTGGACCCCCTTGGACCACCGAGTGATCATTTGTGTCTACATCTCTTACGTTCCTTGTTCTAAGGATAAAGGCAGGCCATTATCAGGTCCGTCATTAGTAATAGTAATAATTAGTAGTGATAGCAGTTAACATTTTACTGGTTGTTGACTGTGTTCCAGGTGCTGTGGTAAGGCCTTTATATGTATGAACATATAAACTTTCACAACCCTGTAAATAAGGATTGATTAGCTGAGTGTGATGGGTGGAGAAACTGAGGCATGGAGATGTGGAGTCACTTGTCCAAGGTCACACAGATGATAAGTGATTAAAGCCTAGACTCGAGCCATCAGAAGTGTCGCTAATGGTTGCTTTTCCATACTGCCTCTTGCCTATACCCACTGGCTTCACTCCATATTCCACCCAGCCTCAGCCTCACGAAGGACCTCAGTGGAGCCCCTCCACCAGTCAACTCAAACCAGAAAGCAGACTCAGCCTTTTCTCTCCTCTGCTGGTCAGCCCCGAAGCAGCCCTGAGAAGCAGAAATAACCTTTCACCGCGTGGCAGAAAATAGAATTGCGGTTATTGACCACTAGGCAGGGAGGGCGGTCCCTGTCCCAACCCCAGCCACCACTCTGCCTCGGGGCGCTGTTGTCTGCTAAACCGCCAGTGGTGTGCTCGCATTGGAGCGTGTCAGTGTGTAAAATGTTAAACACTTTGTGGATTGTGTATTTGCAGGGCCCTTTGCCTAACACATGTGGTCACTTTTGGGAGATGGTGTGGGAGCAGAAAAGCAGGGGCGTTGTCATGCTCAACAGAGTGATGGAGAAAGGATCGGTAAGTCATGGATTCATCTACTGCTTACCTCACTGTCCTATGTGTACCTGTCTGTGAGAGTTTCTTTCTTTACGCTGCCTTTGTATTTCTCCTAACGCGGTATCTTTTTTATTAGAAAAATTTACAGAAGCAATATAAATACATGTTTATTAACAAGTCAAGAGAGTAAATGATTTAAAAAGAGAGGGAAAAGCCCAATTGCCCTTGACTCCTTCCCCCATCAGTTGGTCTCTCACCAGAGTGCCTGTGCATGTTCTGCTTTACTCCACCCAGGAGTGCTGCTGCTGCTCCTTTCTGGAGCCGTGTGAGCGGAGCTTCCTTGAGAAAAGCAAGCTTCTCTTCCTTCTTTTTCATCCCTGCTTTCCTAGCTGGTACAAGTAGCCTCCCATTGAGTGAGCTGCGGGAGCAGCCGGGCTCAGAATTGGCCTGTCAGACGCCCGGCCACCTGACCCCTGGCCACCTCTCTAATATGGACCTTGTGTGCTTGTGCGTTTACTGTAGGATTTGTGTTAGCTTTTCTTCCGAGTTGTCTGTGACTCTTAAAACCTGTCCTGGGATAGCATGTGGACTGGAGGTGTGTGACGGTTTGGGCAGCACCCTGCACGCGTGCATCTGTCCCTTGGTCCCCGCCGTGGCCTCTCCACTTGATTGCAACGTGTCCTACACCCGGTGTCCAGAACGGTCTTTCAAAACCGGCTGAAACCACACCTCTTCCCAGCTGAAAACCCTTGTGCGGCCCCCGTTGCCTCCTGGGATGTGCATAATGTGGCCACGGACCTAGTTAACCTGGACCCCAGCCTCGCACCTCCATCCCCAAACTCCCGGCAGAACACACTTCCGTTCTTAGATTCTTGCCAGGTTCTCTGGCCTAACAGTCTGAGTCTGTGCCCAGCCCCACCCCCTCGCAGGTATCTCCAGGTGCTTCCCTCAGATCGGCCACAGCTCATGCTCTCCCCAGTCTCACTCTGCAGACTGCCTATTAGAGGCCTGTCTCCCGTGGAAGGCAATGTGGTGTCCAGGGCACAGTGTGGTATCAACATAGTGAGTAGACACCACACCCCTGCGACCCTGGCTCTTACCCTCCTCTCCCACCATAACCAGCACACTTGGGGCCCTCCAGCCTCAGAGGAGGAGGTCCTGGGAGAAGGTAGGCTGAGGATTGTGGACACCAACAGGAGTGAGTGGCCAGATACGCAGAACCGCGTGTGCGCAGGCCTGGCAGGGCTGGCACTGTGCGCTCCGGCCCAGCTGGGCCGCTGCTCTCACGGCTGCGCCTGGCTGCCTCAGGACCTGGCTCGCCCAGAGAACGCTCTGGAGAAGCCGCCCCTTCAAAGAAAGCACAGTCATGGCCCTACAGGGTAAAAATACAAGTGCAGAGAAGTAACACATCAAAGGAAACGTCAGTGGTGAAACCGGAAGCACTCACCACAAAGCTCCTCCCCTCCCCCCACTGGAAGTGAAGCGACAGTCTTAGTTACAGCGAGCCTCCTGTCCTGTCCTCTTATGCCATGAGTTTGAAATCTTGCTTTTTGCCACCCCCTTTTCTTGAAGCATTTGTTTGCATGATAATAACAGCCAAAGAGCTTACCTGAGTGTTCAAAAAATGGAATGATGTTTCTGAGAAATTTTTTTTCAGCAAAAGTGGCTTTTTTTAATGTTTTCCGCTTCAGTGGCTTGATTAGTAAAATGTGAAGTTACAAAGGCAAAGCCAGCTCCCACCCATCACCACTCTTGTCAGCAATTTTGAATAAAAGAAACAAACTTGAGGTTCCCACAGCACACACACCCCGCAAAGGAAAGTGAGACCCAGGGACCCCAGCCAGTATTCAGCTCCGAATAGCATCCAGGCCTCAGTGCTGCTCACGGGGGCTTTCCTCTGCATTGGAGGCCAGTAGCAATGCCCCTGGTCTCCACCCGTGAGATGCCACAGGCACCCTCACCCCACGTGCGGCAATCAGAAATTCTCCTGACATTGTCCAGGGTCCCCTGGGATGCAAAATTCCCCCTGTTGAGAAGCACCATTCTAGATGGTGTTGAGGGCTTGGGAATTTTATTTTATTTTTAAAGATTTTATTTATTTATTCATGAGAGACACACACAGAGAGAGAGGCAGAGACACAGGCAGAGGGAGAAGCAGGCTCCATGCAGGGAGCCCGACATGGAACTTGATCCCGGGTCTCCAGGATCATGCCCTGGACCGAAGGCGGCACCAAACCGCTGAGCCACCGGGGCTGCCCCGGGCTTGGGAATTTTAAATTGAGTTATTTATTCAGAAATCATCGGATACGGTAGATTTTCCTTTTTATTCATTTGTTACTAAAGATTTAGGGAAACCTCTTTGCCATTGGCCCCGACCAGGGGGCCGCTAACCTGGCACTGTAGATGCATGCTGACCAGTAGGCCTGCGCTTGGTCACGTGCCATTCAAGGCTGACTGTGAATGGACCATCTGTTCACTGTGACAACTTCTCCCCTTGGCCATTAAAAACAAAAAAAGGAAACCTGGCTTGTTGGTTTTCATGTAGTTTATTTACTTTGATCACATGACACATGATCTCTGTTTTCCTTTGTAACTATTCTTTCTGCTCAGGGTCATTCAGGCATGCACACTGGCATGGTTTGAGATTCTTTTTATTTTTAAAGATTTTATTTATTTATTCATGAGGGACACAGAGAGAGAAAGAGAGAGGCAGAGACAGGCAGAGGGAGAAGCAGGCTCTATGCAGGGAGCCCCACGTGGGACTTGATCCCTGGACTCCAGGATCCCACCCTGGGCCGAAAGGCAGGCGCTAAACCGCTGAGCCACCCAGGGATCCCCATGGTTTGAGATTCTTAAAGTTTCTTGGGATCAACAATTTCAGTTCGGCACTAACATTATCTTCCCCAATACAGCTGACTGGGGACAATTCTAAGAAGTTGAAGTGTCTTATTTGTTCAGCTGATGTAATTCTGCATACAGCCCGCAGTAAGAACCTGCTCCCAGAGCGTTGCCATGCAATGCATATTTGTTTTCTGATTTCCTTCCTTCTCTGATTAGTGTAGGATGTGCCCCTTAGTTTTCGCAGACCTGCCTGTTACCTTTTGAGACCTTGTGCTTCCTGGAAAACAGTGGTGTAGAAAATGATTGTGTGTTAGACAGGGCTCATCCAAGCCGCCCAAGTTCTTGTGGGTTTGATTCAAAGATTGGGTTGAGACATGTCCGTGAAGAGTGCGTCTATGTGTAAGGGCAGCGGTTGTTGTTTAGGGAGGGGAAGTAAATAAGGCGATGTTTAACCAGGAACGTCGCCTTTCCCTCTCTCTCCCAAAACCCCGGCTAAAGGTGCTGTTTGATTTCACTGCTATGGTGCACGATGAGACTGGATTTGTGTTGTGGGAACTTCAGGCTTCATCCGTTTGCTGCTTGGTTAGCTCTCTGGTTTGTTGTTCCTTGGGAAAGCCAAATCATCCATCATGGGGTCACCCCAGGTGATGTTCATGGATTTTTCTGAAGACTGCCTAGCTGTTTTGGAAGGCCCCAAGGCCTGTCTTACATCCAGCTTCAATGTGGTAAGGGCGCTGCCATTTGGTGCCGACCGAGGATGTGGCACAATTTGAATCTTCATGAAGGACTGCTTTCTAATAAAATAAATCTCTTTCAGTATCAGTTTAATAGAAGAGCAGGAAGTAGTGCTCTCATGCTTGTTTTTTTGTTTTATTTTGTGTTAAAACAAAAATTTCTACAGGAAATGACAGCATGTTACTGTAAATGCCTGAGAGCTCTTTAAAAAAATAAATGATGCTTGATTGACGCTGTGCTCCAGAATTGTGCAGTAGTGGAATTCCCGAGTCTTGGTCTTTACCCAGATCACAGATTCATTAGGCTTTATATTGAGTTTTAAAAGTGTTTGCTGTGTGGAGATGAGATATAAGAGCCTCTTCTTCCCTGCCCGTGAGACCCAAAAGTATTGGCCTTTTCCTTGGAAGTGCCTGGCCATTCTGCATTTATGCTTCTGTGCTCGTGGCGTTGGGTGCACGCTGCAGCACATGTGTCATCGAGCCTGTCACACAGTCTCTCTGCCTCTGGGGTCTTCAGGAATTGCAAGGGTCTAATTACTGAAGTGTGGGAAGAAGTTCATCTTTGATATGTCTGCTCAAGTCCTCCTTTCAGCTGCCCCACCCCCTTTGGCCAAGCAGGGGACCTTGCCATGTCACTGATGCTTTCTAGTCCTGAGGGGCAGGATTGTCCAGGGGTTCATCTTTGGCAACTCTTCATCAGTGTTAGGGAAGTGACATGGGTGAAACTGGCTAAGTGTTTCAAACAGGCCTGGTCCAGGCTCTTTAGAAAGTCCTGTTGGTCTTCTGATGTTTTGATGCTCTGTTGGCATCACAATCTGGTGTTTCTTGGTTTGTTTCTTCTTTTTCTGTTGTTGTTTGGGCAGCATACAGCTTCCTTAGAGCAGGACTGGTAGGCCTTCCTGATTTGGTCTCCACTCTGCTCAGGAGCCTCCTGGCTCTTCATTGCCCAGGTGACAACGTGGATTCCTGGACCTGCACCAGAGTCACCGCAGTCTGGTCCTCCCTTGACGCTGTCCCCTGCTGTCCCCCTGAGACTGGCTTCTGGGCAGTCACTGCCTAGGAAATCCTAGTCATCCCTCCCAGCACGCCTCTGTCAGAGGCCTTTTTTTTTTTTTTTTTAAGACTTCTATTTATTTATTTATTTGATGGAGCTCACATGCATGAGCAGGGAGAGGGAGTCTAACTTGTGGCTTGACCACCTGTTCACAGAGCTCCAGTCTCCTCTAGACTGGGTTATTGTCCCCAGGGTAGGGGGTCTGCGTTGTGCCAACAGCACTGATCCGGTTCTTGGTAATCTTTGAAATGGCTACCAAAGTCGTCTGTGAGAGACTAAAGCTTTTATACAGTCTGGCTTCACCTCATTGATGGTCTGGAAGGGCCAGGCTCCTGAAGCACCTCCCTATATGGGGAGAACCAGAGGGTGGCTGTGTTTGGAGGTCTGAGCCCTCTCTGCCCAACTAGCTGTGGGTCTTCACTGCCCTCCCCCCATCTCCCCAGGGGGCAGGTAGGTTACACTGGCAGTGACCTCCAAGGTCAGAAAACCCCCAGTTTTCCTTAGGGTTATCCTAAAGCTCATGAAAGGTACTCCATACCTCCCTTCATAGGAAAACAGTCCATTGCTTACAGTAATTTATCATTTTCTCTCCTAGTTAAAATGTGCGCAGTACTGGCCACAAAAAGAAGAAAAAGAAATGATCTTTGAAGACACAAATTTGAAATTAACCTTGATCTCTGAAGATATTAAGTCGTATTACACAGTACGGCAGCTGGAATTGGAGAACCTTGCAGTGAGTATGGCATGTACTTCCGCACTTCCAATGGCCACTGGTTGAGGTATTTTTTCACTTGTGATACTACCTAATGCCAGCTTTCCTGAGTTTGTACACTCTGAGCAAGATGTGATCTTAGCACTATGCTAAGCAGAGCCTACCTGCTTACGTACCAGGTGACCAGGGGAGCTAGGTGTGGGGGTGGTGAGTCCTGGGGGTCCTTAGGTCCCTCCTTGTCTACAGAGCTCTCTCCCTAAACTGTAACACTGGTTCATCACAGTTTCTTGGGAAAAAGGAGTTTCTCACCTAAAACTTCTCTGTTCCTATCTTTGCAGCTGCAGTGAGACTGAAGTGGTAGTTGCAAGTTACTTAGCAGCCACTGCCTCTTTTGTTGTCCAGAGTCTTTTTAGCTTGAAGCAAGAGAAGAAGGGCCCTTCTAGGGCTGACTCCCAAGATCATATAATCATTGTATGTTTCCTAAGTGAGGTCTTGGGCTTATTTGTCATGGGAAGAACTTACAACACCAGCTGCTGGCTCTCCTTGGAAGATGGTCTTGGAACAGGTCAAGACACAGTGCTAAAAAGCAGAATGCCCTGCCCATGGAGATTCTAAATAATTCACCAGCAGCCATCACTTGAGGACCCTGTGCTAGTACTGGCAGCAGCAGGTGGGAGCTCACGGCAGCTCCTGGGGACGTCCTCGGGCATGGCAGTCAGCCACTACCTTCTGGCCCACTCCCTGGGATGGATTCCTGGCTCTACCATATCAAACTGTCAGACTTTGGGCGAGGGGCACCATGTCTCACCGTGTCTCAGTTTCCTCTTCTTTCAGATGGGGGTTTTGTGAGGCTTCAGAAGGTAATCTATGGGAAGGATTAGCAGGTTCTGTGGGGTTGAAGTAACGGGGTTACCCAGGGAGCAGTACCCACCCACAAGCTGAAGGGAAGGCGGGAGCAGTACTGACTCGGGTGGGAGCTTGCTGGAGGCCTGCCCCTGAGAGTTCTGTTCACATGTTAGTTTTCAGCTGACTACTTGCCAGCCCACATGACTCCTGTTGTTGAATTACTAACTAAAGTAAGATCTAGAACATAGCACAGGTTAACATGCAGCAGAGGGAAGTAAGTCGCGTGGCTTCTGCGGAATGCGGCGGTGCAGTTCCTGAGCGCATGTCTCCTCCATGCAAGTGCTCTGCAGCTACGAGCCTGCTGCAGCCACACACACAGAGCTCTGAGGCTATGATTTATGGAGGGGTTTGACAGAGGATTTTCAGGAATACTGTTGGCAGCGTGTTGGAATGTGCCTGGAGGATTATGTAGTAGACGTTCTTTTTCATGCTTTTTAAAATTTGCAAGCCTGACGTTAAGAGTGACTTCTGGTAAACTCTTGAGAAAATTTCTCCTGCTTGTTGAGGGAAATGGAATTCAGACGGAGCAAGAGGAGTTTGTGCTATTTGCATGGCGGAGCACATGCAGCAGGGTGGAGGTTTTGATGTTGGAGGCTGTTTCCTCTAACAGACTTTGTTCTTAAAAGTTCTTTTCCCATACGTGTATCTGTTCAGGCACAGGTCTAGTGCAGATTCCTCAAGAAAGAGGTGGGCAGGTGTGAGGGAGGGTGTCAACAGGAGACAACCCACACCTTTTTAATGATTCAAAGAAGGAACTTGCATTTGGTATGTTTTCTTCTTAATCCGTTTTTAAAATCTATTTTTAAGAGTTTTTCTTTCCTTAAAAAATAGAAAAGGCATCTCTCATTTTGAGCCATACGAGGAGACCATTTTCTAAGGAGGAAAAAAATGGCATTGCTTTGTGTGGCTCTGTAAATGATCCCAATGCCATGTTTGTCATCTGCAGAAGGATACCCATGTGTCAGAGCTGGTGCAGGGTTGCATACTTGTACTCTTCACTGAGGTTAATTTGTTGGTGTTTATCTTTGTCTCTTTCACAAGTTATCAACACATTGGGCCTGGGGAGGTTGTTACAACTAAAGCTGGAAGCTCTGGAAGGGCAGGGGCAGCGTCTTTACCTTATCATGCCAGGCACGGTGGCTGGCACGTGGTAGACACACTGTGGACATCTTGCTAAGTAAAGGGAGACATTGTCGGTAAGCAGACCTCTGGCCCAAAGCATTTTGCTCCTAGGTGACGTGTAGGGACTGACATGGCTCTTGGCAGCATGCAGCAGGCAGATGCTTGAGGCGGCATGATTCCTGTCTGCACGCCTTCTTCCTGCGCACACCGTCACTCACTGGCTGGAGGGCTTGCTTACTCTGTAGTAAGACTGGCTCCCATTTACTGTGTGCTCTTAGCGTAGGAAAATCTTCAGCGCTCTCCCCCCAGTGAGAACTACATTTTGATCATTGCTGCTGGAGACCAGGTGTCCACCCTGGGAATGGACTCTTCATAGGTTCAGAGGAAGGAGTAGAGCTGGAAATGGCACCAGAGGCCAAAGAAGGCTTTCTGTTACACTGGAGCAGACCAGGCGGGCAGGAAAAACACTTGGGGACAAGAGCCAGAGCCCTCGTTTCAGAAGTTCCTACTGCGGGCTCTGAACATGGGCCCTGAAGTCAAGCAAACTTAGGTTTAAACTCCTGCTTCCTCACTTAATGGAGGACTGGCCTCCAAGCCTCAGTCTCCTAGTTGAGAAAAGGGGAATAATGGGAATACATGCCTCGAAGGGTCAGTACGAGAATTGGGTGACCTGATGTGTCCAGTGAAAGAACGCAGTGTTGTTGACACCCTCCTCGTCAGCCAGCTGGGTGTTGAGCCACACATGGCAGCCGCCAGTCTTTGGAGACTGAGTTACTTTTTTCTCTACAATGACAGTCCTCTGAGACTTCCAGATACTCTTGTAAAGCCCTGAGTTATCAAGAGCTGGTGCCACACACATGCAGTTAATGTTTTTACTCTTTCATGGGAAACCTCACGGTGCTTTTAGGACAGGATTGCTGTGGGCGGCCTCATAGCGTCATTGTGACTTGTGGGGTGGAGAGAAATCACTTGTACCTGTGAAGACAGCAGAGATGATAGGGCACTGGAGGAGGGATGTGGGCGAGAATGTTCCATGCTAAAAGAAAGGAAGTCGATGCAGGAGGAGCTTTTGGGTCCAGTGGCAGGCACCCCAGTGTTTGGTTTTTCTTGACTGGGTGAGCAGACAGGAGGAAATCTGAGAAGTAAAAGCTGTTCTTAGAAGTAGATGGGGGGTGGGGGTGGGCACACTCTGCACTTACTCGGACGTAGTGATTTTTGTACAGGCAGGTCTCTCAAAATCATCATGAGTGGGGTTTTTTTTGTTTTTGTGTTTTCTTTTTCAAGTCTCAAGAAACTCGAGAGATCTTACATTTCCACTATACCACGTGGCCTGACTTTGGAGTCCCCGAATCACCAGCTTCGTTCCTGAACTTTCTTTTTAAAGTTCGTGAGTCGGGATCGCTCAGCACGGAACATGGCCCTATCGTGGTGCACTGCAGCGCTGGCATCGGCAGGTCTGGGACCTTCTGTCTGGCTGACACTTGCCTCTTGCTGGTAAGGAGGCCCCTGCAGGCCCTGGGAAGAGAAAGAAGCCTGTCTCAGCTCCCCGTGGCTTCCCAGCTGCTCTGTCATTGTCTCTGCAGTAAACTAGCATTGATCTTCAATTTTTAACAGTTTTCCTCCTGTGCAAGTAGCTATACTCCAAGTAGCTTTGTTCAGAGGGATGATCCTAATTGGAAATTGGAATCTGGGAAGATCCAAAGCATCCCTTTCTCTTATTCTTTCCTCTGTGCTCCGTTGGTCCCAATTATGCTGCATTTTCTCACATTTACTAGAATTCTTCCTCCCCGCTTTGATTTTTCGCGAGTGGAAATTGGAGCACTTCTCCAGAACGTTGAAAATCACGTTGTACTTGGCAGTTGGAGCTGGCTGAATTGGGTCTCCTCTCTGGCTTTCAGATGGACAAGAGGAAAGACCCTTCTTCTGTCGATATCAAGAAAGTTCTGTTAGAAATGAGGAAGTTCCGGATGGGACTGATTCAGACAGCAGACCAGCTCCGTTTCTCCTACCTAGCTGTGATCGAAGGTGCCAAATTCATCATGGGAGACTCTTCAGTGCAGGTAAGCATTGCTTCTGTTTGCATCCGGGTGTGTTGATTTTGAATTTTGGGCTCTGAAGAAGGAGACAATTGTGAAAGTGCAAATACTCTACCAGATGTCAGAAGAAACCACTCTCTTCCATGGCTAAATAGCTAGAAAGTTGTGGAAATGTTCACCATGATCCAACTTCTGCCTTTGACATGCTGATGTAGAGAATGTTGATAGGGAGAATAGACTTTATTTTCAAAAGATTTCATCTTCCAAGTATATGTTGTAGACCCAGGAAGCAGAGAGCACCTCCTTGCCTCTGCGTACTTAAAGGGGAGCATATTTCCTGACACATCAGCCCAGTGTGGATACTAATGGGACTTTCTCGTACTGCTTTCTCCAGGAGCAATGGAAGGAGCTCTCCCACGAGGACCTGGAGCCCCCACCCGAACACGTCCCCCCTCCTCCCCGACCACCCAAACGAATCCTGGAGCCACACAATGGGAAGTGCAAGGAATTCTTCCCCAACCACCAGTGGGTAAAGGATGAACCTGGGGAGGATAAAGAAGCCTGCTCCATCAAGGAAGAAACCAGAACTCCCTTAAATGTCCCTTGTAGTGTGGAAAGGTAAGGCCAAAGGGAGGGGCCTGGTGTGTTGGGGGTAAGGGGGACTGACCTTCCAATCCAGAAACATATTGATATGGAAATCCTGAGGACACGGCCTCCTCCTGGCAAGCATGGCTTCTGTGTCTTTGGGGCATGGAACCCCCGGATTATCCCTGCCCCTCCCCTGGCTGTAGGCAGGAGCGTCTGGTCACAAGTTGGCTGAGGGAAGGGATCTACTTCAGCGGGGTTCTAGCACCATCTTGTGGTGCCCGTTGGAATTAGGGATTCCTGTAACTACGTCCTGCCCAGAGATGACCATGCCCTCCCCCAGGCTTCCAGCCAGTCCTGAAACAGGATATCCAGGTTAGATCTGGTGCTTTTACCCATAGAATGGTCCTTCTGGGAATTTAACCTTTTCGTGTAGTCTTGATTAATTTAATGCCATTTAGCAAAAATTATTGAGCACCTATTGACGTATGTGAAATACTGAGATCGCTGGAACCTGGCCCCTGGTCTGCGTTCTAGACCATCTTGTTGGGACGGGGCAGTGGGTGATGAATGGGAGCCTATAGATGATAAGGAGGTAGAGGTGCACTCTGCAGCGGTCATCCTTTGGGAAGAAATACTCTCCCCTCCTGAGGTGCTCAAGGAAGGCTGCCTGCATGCGGCATGGAAACTTAATGAGTGGGAGTGAGCCTGAGCCTGTGGAGACAAGGCCTGGTTCCTGCTTTCTGGATAAGCATATGCCATGACCCAGCATTTGTACACATGTAGAAATTTGGTTTGCAGCCTCCTGCTCACAAACCAGAGGTCCAAAGATCTATAGGTAGAAGTGTTCATTGTGGCATCCTTTGGAGTGGTGAACAATTAGAAATGAGCTGATTATATACCTAGGGATGAAGTAAATCATGCTTTCTCCCTACCTTGGGATATTCTGGAGCCATTAAAGGACAGGATTGGGGTACACCGGTGTGGCCAGACATTGGAATTGTAGTACTTAGCAAAGCCTGTTATATATTCTTTGTGCCTGAGTGGTCCTTCCGCTGTGAACAGCAGGATCTTACCTGGGCTCCTTGCCAAACGCTGAGTGCCAGGCCCCGGCCCTGACCCATGCAGCTGAGCCCCTATCACGGCAGCATTGCATCTAGTTCTAGGGCTTGAGGGAGACTGGTCTAATGGGGCCTCCCAGAGCAGTTGCCGTGAGATGTGCTGAGCAGTAGCTGGGTGACAGTCCCTCAGGGAGACTGTGCCTAACTTCTTCCCAGGACCTCTGGTGATGTTCTCAGGGCGAGCCAGTGTGCTCTGAGGGCCTGCCAAGAGTCGAGGGTAAGAGAGGTGAGAGCTGGCACATGACTGGGTCCACTCTGTCACCCGTTCTTTTCTGTTTTCGTTAGGACTGTGGTGGAGAGAGGGGTGCTTTTCCGTGTGTGTGTGAAAGTGGTGAGGAAGAGAGTGTGGATTTAGGAAGCTAAAAGCCAGAGAGTTCCAAGGGAAAGTGGAGTTGTACCAAGAACATAAGTGCCTCAGGATACCAGTGGGCGCCTGTGTGCACACGGGCCTCAGCCCTGCCACCAGGGTGTCATGCAGGGCACCGAAAAGCAGGTGCTTTGTGCCACCTCCTCCTGTCTCCTGGGAAGGTGGTACCTCAGGGTAGCCCTGACCATTACATAAGATGCTGCTGGCGTAGATACACATGAGAGGCAGGACATCTGTGGTCTGGGTCTCTGATGGGGGCAAGGGCGGCGGGAGGCGAGGGAGGTGAGGCCAAGGCCTGGGGCAAGTGGCAGGGAGAGGAAGGGCCTCAGCTGGCCTCTCCTGAGACAGGCCTGGAAGGAGAGCAGTGCATGTCATCCCCGCGGGGGTGCTCTGGCTTGCCACCAGGAGGCCAGCTAGGGTATGTACACATGATGCCTGAGAAACGGTCCTACTGGCAGGATTAGATTGATGCTGGGGTCTCAAACCTGGAACATGGTGGGCTAAGGGACAAGAGGGAATGATGTTCTCATGTCAGCAGCAACAAAGGCTCTTACGTAGGGGGCCTAGGAAAGGAGTGGTAGCATATTATGGACCCCACCATTGCCCTCTTTGATCTGAAGGGAAACGTTCTCCAAGCAAACCCCAGGGCAAATTAGCACCTGTCTGCACCAGCGCCTATATGTCTCCTCAGCATCTCCCCAGCTCTCCATCACCGTCTAGTAGTAGTCCTGGAATTCCAACTGTAATAATAGCATCCTCACCATCGTTTCTCCAAAATGAGTAACCCATCTCTGTGCCTCTCATCCCTCAGCACGAGTCCAGACACTGAAGTCAGAAGGCGGGCCCTGGGGGCAGGTCCTGCCCAGGGGGAGCCATCGCCGCCCAAGGAGGAGCAGGACCAGGCGCTGACTCCCTGGAAGCCCTTCCTGGTCAACATGTGCATGGCCACGGTCCTTACGGCCGGCGCGTACCTCTGCTACAGGGTATGTTTCCACTGACGGACGTGCTGGCAGGACCGCGTGTACAGAAAGCACTGGCCGACAGCCCGGCGTTAGCATTCAGTGCTGTGGAAGGATCTGAGCCAGTCTCAGAAGAAACAGAGCAAAGGTTTTTTAAAGTCTGGAACTGAAGGGCTAACAAGAGAGAATTGAGGATTGATGCACTGGGGTTTTAAGGAGCCCTGTGGTCCCAAGAATATATATGAGTCTAATCTCAGGGCCTTAATCTATTCAGGAGTAAGTAGAGAAAATGCCAAATATGTCTCTCTCTCTCTCTCTCTCTCTCTTTTTTTCTTTTCTTTTTTTTTTTTTTTTTGTTATTGTTATTTGTTTTTGAAAAAAAATAATAGAATTACAACACATTGTTGTTTTTAATCTTTATAAAAAGCAGGTTTTGTTATTTCTGGAAAAAAAAAAAGAGACTAGGCACTTATGAACCTTTCTTGTACCCCTAGGTGGTGTTACCAGATACACAGTTTATATTTGATTTCCCAGGGAAAGACTCCCACGCTTTTACGAATGTAAACTCCTTTGGAGAAGAGGGTTTAAGGGTTTAGGGTGCAGTCCTGCTCAGCGGCTTCCTCTGCTGTGCGCATTCTGAGCTTGGACGGTGCCTGTGAGCTTCCCCGTTTTTAGAAAAGAAACAACAAAAGGCCATCTCTAGAAAACAAAACCCGGCTTCTGCTTCTGCTCAGGGTGTCCCTGCCGGTTTCCCATTGCTCATTTCTCCACAGTCCCTTCTCATTGTGGCCATCCGGGTGAGGCTCTGCCCTCATCACCCGCCCTCCACAAACGGGGTTCCTCCAGGTCCCTGCCTCAGGGTCAGAGGTCACGGCAGGGTGGACAGCAGCTTTTCACCCTGCCATTGAGGTCCAGAACGAACAATTTCTACTTCCTTTGGAACATAAATGCTATTTCAGAAAACCACACGTTAGAAGTGTGTTGCTGTTCAAGTGAGGGGAAGGAGGAGGATTAGCCTCAAAATTCTGGTCATGGAAATCACCTCACAAGACTTTTTAGAAATCGTTTTAAATACTTTCTCTCTCCTAGTGACCATCTTTGAGTTCATCAGATGGTTTAGCAACACGTAAACAATTTTTTCCTTTGGGGTGATTTTTGGGAAGGACGGCTGTTGTAAAAGAAAAATGAAACCCCCTTCCCTGGAGGCTGGAGTGGCTGGGGAGGCGGGGGGCTGGGGGTAGTGCAGGAGTCTGCAGCTCTGCTGGGGTGGGTCTGGGCTCATCTGAAAATGTTTGGTTTCATTCCAGTTCCTGTTCAGCAGCAGCACATAATCTGACCCACCTCCACTCCACCTCCACCCCACTGTCCGCCTCTGCTCGTAGAGCCCGCGCCCGCCTAGCAGGCATGCTGTGGTAGGTAAGGGCCGAGGACAGCGTAGCCAGCCGTGACCTGGACGGACGTTTGTTCTGCACTAAAACCACCCTCCCCAGGCTGTTGGTTCTGACTCCTTTCGACTTTGTTCCCCCTCCCTTTCCTTCGGGTACCAAATCCACAACCCATTTTTTGAGGAGAACAAAGGAGAGTATGGTGCTGGCAGCCTGCGCCCAGCGTGAGGCTCACCCCGCCCAGGGCTCCCTCTCAGTGCAGCCCAGCACATCCCGGTGGGCAGTGCACGGTGTCCTCTCCCAGACCTCCACGGAGACTGTGTGTAGTGAGCCTCTCCACTCCATATTTATTTTTGGTTTTGTTTTTTTTTTCCCCAAAGGCATCCATAGTGCACTAGCATTTTCTTAAACCAATAATGTATTAAAATTTTTTGATGTCAGCCTTGCATCAAGGGCTTTATCAAAAAGTACAATAATAAACCCTCAGGTAGTGCTGGGAACGTTAAGACTTTGCCATGAGCCTGCTGCGTCAGACCAGTACTAGGAAGGAGGACGGTTGTAAGCAGTCATTATTTCGTGACATTGTGGGTAACGTGAGAAGAAGTTTGGCATATGTTTATAGAACATGGGATAATATATACTGAACACTTGGATATTTAAGATACATTATGTGAGATTACTTTGTCCCAGTTACCCCCTCCTGGTTATCTGCTAGAATCTTGCTCTCGATCACTGCCTTCCCTGTGTGTATTAGAATGCATGTATGGTCTTCTAATGTCCTGATCAAATCCACGTGCTTGAAATACTTAGCTCTCTGCTTATTAATGTGCCCATGTATGAGTCCAATCTACCTTTGCATGATCTGATCATTACATGGCTGTGGTTCCTAAGACTTGCTGAAATCATCGCCACTCAGTGATGTTTTCCAGTAAGAGATATTTGCCGAATTCCTGGCATGACACTCTGGTGACTTCCTGGTGTGGCCCAGCCTGTCCTTGTCCAGCTGGGTCCCACTGCAACTCAGACATTCCAAGGGTATGGGAAGCCGTAGTCACACCTCACGCTCTGGACATTCAGGCAAGCAGGGTCCCCCCCAACACCTTGGGGATCAGCCTCCACGGTCAGAAGTTCATGCTCTTCGCGAGCAGACTGTGATTGGGAACCAAGGCTACTGTTGGAAACCACACGTCCTGAAGCAATCTGGGTGACAGTCCCTCGGAGTCCACCTCCCACCGTCCCCTTCCAGGGGCCTTGCTGAGAGCCACGTCTGCCCCCGCCCTTGAACTCTGGGGGACTGATGGTGCTCACGACTCTTCCTGCAAGGGAACTTAAGACCTCCACATTAAGTGGCTTTTTTAACAAGAAAAAAAAAAAAAAAAAAAACAAGGCAGCTGTAGCTCACGAGCTGCTCTTTTGCCAGCATTTTCACATTTTGCCTTTCACATGTTAGAAGCCCGTGCAGAGAAATTCTGTGATGGGAACATTTGAGGCATTGCTCTGCAGAACCTTGGTGAGGTGTGGATGAGGCTGAGGTGCCAGGCTGTAAGCATTTTTGAGTTGGGCTTGTTTGTTTGTTTTTTGAAGTCCTGTATATGTATGTAGTAGTTTGGGTGTGTGTATATATAGTAGCATTTCAAAATGGATATACTGGTTTAACCTCCTATCCTTGGAAAACAGATGGCTCTCCATCTTGTTACACGTATGTTAGAGAAGTAGCGAGCTGCTCTGCTATATGCCTTAAGCCAATATTTACTCAATAGGTCATTATTTTTTACAATGGCCGTGGAATAAACCATTTTTACAAAAATAAAAATAAACAAAAAAAGCGAGGTGTTTTGGTATAATACCTTTTCAGGTGTGTGTATACATGGATGCATGATGGGGGGTGGGGGGGCGCGTCTCAGGGTCTTCTGTGACCTCACAGAACTGTCAAACTGTACAGTTTTCCAACTTGCCATATAAATTATGGGTTTGCATTTTAGTTGCAACAATAAAATTTTTTTCTAAAGAACATGGATTTGGGGTACCTCCCATGCCTTTTGTTTAATGGGCCTAAAGCCGGACGGGCACCTTCTGGGGATGTGTGCGCCTTTGAGCCAGGGGAACTTGCCCTTCCTGATAAGTTTGACACGTCATACCTCAACCCAGCTTCTTGGACCACGACAAAACCCACCTTCAAATTGTCCAGGGCCCTTGGGTACCTTAGCAAACGTACACAAGTTGCTTGGAGGGCTGCTTAGAATGGGTGCCTAGCCAGCTGCCTGTAAGACACTATGGTTGCCACTACTCAGGAGCTCTGTTGAGCCACCCTTGATGGAGAAGTGACATGATGAAATGTTTATGTAGTCTTCCCTTCTTGGATAGTTAAATCTTCTCTAAAGTGACTTGTTGACTTTTTGTTCTGAAATTTCAGATTTCTAGAACATTGCAAAAATATTTGTACAAAGAATTCCCTTACATCCTCTAGGGTTGTATGACGAGCCACTGAGTAAAGAGTGAATGGTCAGTGCTGTGGCCTCTTGGCAGGATCCACAGAACCAGAAGGGTACACAGGCTATGGTCATGTGACCCTGGAGCACCCACGGAGGACTGTGGCCAAGGGATGGTGGTGTCCCACCCTCTGTCACTTCAGTCTTTGTTTGGGATACAGAAATGGCATCTAAGCTTTCACGAAGAGGTGGCATGCCAATGTGGGAGAAAAAAAGCTGAATCTGTAAATCAGATGAGGCCAAGGGCTAGATAAGGAGAGGCCGTGCTGCTCAGTATCTGTTAGGAGTAGGCACTTGGGGAACCTTCCATGAGAACGGGGAGCATCGAGGGCACTCAATCCGTAGCTGTCCTGCGTGACCCCCAAGTGCGTGTGTGAGAACCCGCCTAACTGAGCAGCAGGCCTGAGAGCACCTTCGGGACACCAAGGGCTATCGTTTCCCTCCCTGGGAGGCTGGGGCAAACCGCCACTGCTCTCTATTTTTTTCAGGTAAAGGGAAACACCAATAAAAATCATTTTAATCAAAATTTCAAAAAATGGAATTTAGGGACAAGGCAAATAAATATACCAAGTTCAACTGAAAAGCACAGAATGTATATACAGGAAGTTTACAGGAGAAGGTTCCAGTCACAGAGTCCCCAGCGCCATTGTCAGGAATCACATTCATACCCCAGGCTGTCTCCACAGCTCATCACAAGAACAGTTCGGGGCATGTTTGAGAGTTTTTAATAGACTTAAATAGGAAACTCATTTTCTTTCTTTGAACATGTTCTTCAGGAAATCTTTTTTTGAAACCAGCTTTATGGCTTGCAAAGCAATTTACTAGGCCTGACGTTGACTTGCTTCAAAGGTTTCATTCCATTTTGATGAGTTGAGGTCAAAGTGAATGCTTTTCCTGATGTGACACTCAAGGTTTCTTGGCCATTTTCTCTGTGCTGCTGAGCACGATGAGAGTGAAACCCGTGGTCAGCAGGCTCCACCGTGGCCACTGGGCTGCAGCCCGGGTTAAGGTGAATCGTGAATCCCTGGCTCCGTGTCTTCCCACCGTCCCCAGCTTGCCAGGGTGACAGCTGGCTGCTGCTGACCTGACCCACCGCGTCCTCAACAAGACCGTCAGCCCGTTGGCCAGTTCACTCCCAGTCGTCATTGAAACAGAAGCGCCGAGCGGGCTGCCCCACAGGGAGACCCCAAGTGCCGTCTGTCCCTCTAGGAGCCTTTTGCTCCAGGCCTCAGCCTGCCTGACCTTGGCCCCTTCGTAGTGCGGCTGGCTGAGGAAGGTGAGGCCAGTTCTCAGAACAAAACTGACCATGTGATTAAAACCCTACAGCATCCCCTTCTGCTTCTCTGCATGAAAACCCTCATTTGTGCCCCCTGGGCTTTGTAACTGGTCTGGAGATGGAGGAGCAGCTCTGGCCAGCTCACGCTTCCGGGGGCAGCACACGGCGTAGCCCCACCCCAAACTCATCCCTGTGTCAAGGCTTGTAAGCAGTGAAAACAGAGAAGCCAGATCTGCGCCCGTCCTCTGAGGCCTAAAATATCGTGATTTCAACATCCGCCTCCTGGCAAAATGCCTCTTCTCTTTGTTCCAAGCAGAGTTTGTCCATCTTCTCAAAAGCTAAGCGTCCTTTCTCACCTGAAAGATTAAGGTGATCGGTCACTGGATTGTCCCCACCTCAGTGTTCCTGCTCTGCTGAGCCAAGACAGCATTGGTTCTGACTCATGCCGGGATCCTGGGTGCTGCTGTGAGGGGCAGAGGCGGGGAGCATTGGGGAGCTCTTGCCTTCCCCTCGCATAGACCCAGTGCCTCGCCCCTACGTTCAAGACACAATTTGCTGAACTGTATTCCTGCCTTGCATCTGGCTCTCATTCCCCTGGATCCTAAACTGAAGTTTAAGAGGGAAATAAAGCCATCTTGCCATCTCAACCATGAAGGAAACCTGTCTTGGCCAAATGCAGTTAAATGGGCCCCTACAGCGCCCAGCCCCTGTGCTATTTTGTATCTTGGAGGGCTGGCCGAGGCCTCGCTAGCACAACCTTCCAGAGATCCTCAGGCACGCCACTGTACCGCACATGACCTCTGATGCTGTACTTTACCAAATGACAATGTTGCTTCCCGGGCTGCTGTTCGTACGGCCTCCAGGTCAGACTGGCACAGGCTGGCGATCTGATCGATGCTTTCGATCCCCTGTTTGAGGTGGGGGCAAAGAGGAACCATTAGGGGACGTTTTAAGTAGCAGGTGGAACCTACTTTTATAAGCTCTTGCAAGGCACCAGCCCTGGCATGCTCTCTGGGGCCTCAGCCCCTTCCTTTTCTAAAGGCTTACAGTTTTCTTACATGGCCTTAAATTCATCAGAAGTGCCATTGGAAGTGCCTCTCCTTTTCAATCCTGCCACCTGCTAGTGAGCCAGCCTATCTTAAAAACAAGACCTGCTTCCCTCTGGACCTTCGTAAATCGTCCTTTCTCTCCTAACCCTCCCCTCCTGGTCAGACTGAGAGCATCAGTCAGCACCCAGATGTGGGTGCAGCTGACACTCGTTGCTCTTTCCTCCAGGGCCAAGGACTAGAGTGCACTTCAGCTTCCTCTACAAGGGCACCCACCTCTACCCTCCTTTCTGGTTGTTTGAGTATAACCAGATGGTCCTCCTAGAATTTCCCTTTGGTTCTTTCCAGAATGAATGGGATGAGTGTAATCTCTTTTTCATCTAGCAAATTGGCAGTGGTTTTTTTTTTTTTTTTAAATGAGAGTTCCAGATGCAAGTGAGGTTGAGGCAAGGTGGACATCCTCTCACATCTGTTTTTGGGAGTGTAAGTGGGTGAGCTGTATCAGGAGTCTCCAAAAGTTTCATATTCTCTGGCCTAGAGGCACACTTTGTAGAGGGTTCAGCCTAAGGAAATCATTCAGAGCTCCATATATTTTGTAAAGGCTTTGTGCACAACGATGTTTATAATGACACCACAATTTAAAAAAAAAAAAAAAGGATGATGAACCTCAATTTTCTACCACGAAAGTGGGGGAATCAATTAACTAAGCCCCTTCATAGAGACTGCTAAAGAACTGCCAGTCTGCCTCTAAGAGTTCCTATTTTTGCCCACTATTTTTAAATTGTATTTATTAGCATGACTAACAATTTTAAATGCTCACACACACCCACAAACTAAAGAAATAACAGCAAAACACCAACAGTAGTTTCTGCTAAGTATCAGGATGATGGGTAACTGTTACGTTCCTGTATTTTACACTTTTTTTTTTCCTACAATGAGCTAATTGTGCTTTTAGAGATTTTTAAATTGAGGATAATCAAACGTAGAATCCAAGACCTCAGAAGGTGTCCCTGGGGCTACCTGCTTATTCAAGCAGAGCCCGAGCAAATGCTCCTTGACAACTGTTGAGGGGCCTCTGCTGGTGGATTTGACGTCTGCTCCTCTAAAACGAGCTCTTCGGGGACCTTTTTTTGGGGGGTGGGGGAGTCCCAGTGGAATAATTTTGGAATGAAATTTTTTTTTTTAATTAACTTTGACATTAACCACAAGCAGGCTTCTTTCCATCCCTGGCGAGGAAGGTTAGACTCACCCTGAGGTGTTTGAGTGCCACACACGCGGCCTGCTGGAGTTTTGCATCGTTCTCGGTCAGGGCGTTGGTGTAGAAGAGCAAAGCCTGGGGAATAAGGTTGCTGTGAATGGGGGGGCTGGGCCAGCCAAGTCCACAGTGCCCATGGCCAGTGCTCCTGGTGCTGGCAGGAAATCACGCCCTGCTTACCTTTCTCTAAACAAAAATCAGGCCCTGATCTATTCATCTCTGGGCCAGGTGCACCCCGTCTCAGAGTATCTGCCGCAGTGTTTAGGTTTCCCTCTAAAAACACTGGTCCCTGGGCTGATGCTAATCAAAGTGAAGAAAGTTCTTTTTGTCTATTAATATTTCCCAAATCTAGATAAAACACTGCATCAGAGAAATCAGATGTCCGGCCAGGGCCAGCTGAAGAATTGGGTGCACAGAGGGAGGTGGCCCTGGGAACACCCTTTACCAGTCACAGCAACAGCCCTGTCCCCTCGGCCCCCTCAGCTGGGAGAGAGCTGGCACCGGCTTCACAGCATTGTACAGGCTTATTGGGAAGCACGTGAGGATGCACTTGGCCGTGGGGTGACCCAAGAAACCATAGTAAGGCCTCAGTATTGCCCTTCTCCACCTTAATTCTCGGATAGTCACAGGTCCAGAAGCCTAAGAGGCATAGGGGTCCAATTTCTTGGTTTGCAGATCGACACACATTAGTTGAAAGTAAATGAAGATGACCACGAGAATCCGAAAAAAGAAACATTCTACACACAACTGACATCTCAGACCAAACAGATATGTTGTGCTGGAAGCACCAGGATGAAGGAGGTGGTAAGGCTGTGGCGGGAGGTTCTGTGGGCTCCTCGAGTGGTGGCCTGGCAGCCCCAGCCCAGCCCTGTCCAGCCCGGATCCCTCCCGGGGCTGGTGTTGCCCAGGGCCACGGTGGGAGAAGGGCAGTGTTCATGCCACTGGAGCATCCCTAAACCAAAACCTCTTGGGGTGTCTGGCCGGCTCAGTTGGTAAAGCATGCAACGCTTGATCTCAGGGTTGTAAGAGTGGATATAGAGATTACTTAAAAAACCAAAATCTTAAAAAAAGACAATAAGCCCTTGCAGTGCATGCAGCCCCCTTCAAAACATCCCTCACTCCTTTGTATTTTTCTGAGAAAACCTACTTCCCCAAAACTCACATGTGGCCAGGGGGCTGTCCCTTCCCGTCCTCACGCCATACCTTTTCCCGAAAGCTCTTGTTCCTGGCTGCACCGGCCAGGCGAGTGCTGGCTGCCCTGCACACTCGTGGGGTCCCGTCCAGTTGGAGCAGCGCCCAGGCCTTCAATGTCTGGGGCAGGGGCTGGAGCTGGCCCAGCCGCTTCCCCTGCAGTTTCCTGACAGCCTTGCCCTGCCCCGCACACTGCAGCTCCTCGACGAGTGTTACTGGAAGAGAGAAGTGGGCGCGGGGTCCCTCCGATTGCAGTCTGGTCTTTTTGGCCACTGCCAGGAGCCAGGGGGAAGCAAATCCCAGAGCAAGCCGGTGCGATCACCAAAGCTCAGTCTGGATTGCTTCCAAAGGGGCCTCCTGGACTCCCTAGAAGGCCTCGCAAGGGATCAAATACACCCTGAAAATTAATAAAAACCTCAGCCCGTGCTGCAAGGACTCTGGCCAGCCGTGCGTCACCCTCCTATCCAGCTCTAACCCCCGTGCTTTGTAAAGCCTTCCTTGGGAGCTGATTTCACTACATGGGCTGAACATGCCATCTCATTAAATCTGGGTTCTCGAAAGAACAGCCAGAGGGGAAAGGTGCAGTGGCTCCGAGAAACTGGCTTCCAGAGAGCCAGGAGACGGCCCCACGGACGGATAGTCCTTCGTGCTCACGACGTTGCTCTGAGGCCACCGTCCCAGCCCCTACCTTCCTTGGTGAGCTGGGCGAAGTGCTTCTCCAGGTCAGAGACACTGTGCCTCTGCAGGTAGCCGTGGAACTGGAACCAGGTGACCGTCTGTTCCTCGGGAGGCCCGGCTGCGGGGAGCAGCCCGCCGCAGCTGAGCACCTGCTCCAGGAGCCTTCTGCACGCTGGCAGACACGGGAGGAGGCCGTGAGCTCTAGAGACCGCGCCCTGGAGCCCCGAGGAGCTTCTCGGCCCGGCGCGGCTGGGTCAGGTAAAGGCTCTCGACGGGCGTGGGGGGAGCCCCGCTGGAGCCACCTCTGCCCGCCGGAGCAGGCTGCAGCGGGGGTTCTCGGGGCCCGGGGCTGGGGAACCCTCCGGCCGAGCAGCAGCCGGGCGCTGCGTGGAGCTGCACGCGTTCCAGAGCCACGGCGAGGGCGTACAGGTGTCCCCCTCGGTCGTCGGCAGAGGAAGCCGCTCTGTGTTCCGAGGGGGGGTCCGGCCTACCTTCCCCAACGTGCTGCCCGAACCCCTATAAGCTTCTGGTGGGAGCTGCGCTGTCTGCCTGCCCAGAAGCGGCCCAGCCGGCTAACGTGGGCGGCCTCGGGGCTTCGCAGACCCTTCCTGTCCCCCCTCCGGTGCCATGAGACATGGGGGCACAGGCAGGGCAGAAAGCGGGGGGCGTGGGGGTACCTATTTCCAGCTGTCCTGGGTACTTCCCGCGGACTCTGTGCAGGAACGTTTTCTTGAGCTGGTTCAGCAGCGTCGTGGCGGGGCAGGACAGCACCCTGCCGGGCTCCGTGCACCCTCTCCACAGCCTCAGGCACCCCTTCCTCCGAGCGGCCTGCGCAACGACTAGAAAGCCCGGGGCAGGACCCGACTGGAGGTGGGGGAGGCCCAAAGAGCTCCTCCCGCACTAAGGCCTGGGAGGTCGGGGGGTGAGGGGTGACAGCTTCCCCTCCCACGTCAAGGGGGCCCGCAGGACTGGCAGCTTCAGCTGTGCGTGCATGCCCTGGGCCTCTCCCCCCCCAGTCCTCACGGCAGCTGGGAAGGCCCAAAGAGCGTGTGCCGCTGACTCCAAGGCTCTGTGGCCTCCCTTGCCGGCCCCACAGTGTGTGTGTCAGGGCACAGCCCAGCCACCGCCCCAGCTCGTACCCCCCTGGGCTCCAGTTAACTTTGGACCCGAGGAAGGAAGATGAGGCTCCCCCGGGCTTCGAAGCCCATCACTTGATGCCATTCCAAGAGCAGCCCGTGGGTGCTGGGCAGTTACTTACTTTCTTCAATGGATGTTGCCTTGTTGGCCTTCTCAAAATCCAACACAGAAAGCATCTCCAGAACCTGCTTTTGCTGGGCAGCTTCTTCTAGAAGGCATTCCTGGACCATCCTCGACAAATTAGGAGAGGCCAGTTTCTGGAAAGCAGCCCACGATGCTCCAGGTTAGGGCAGAAGGTGCCCTCTGAGGTCGACAGTCACAACTGCAGCTCCCACCAGCCACCGCCCTCCCCTTGGCCCATCCTTTCTATGCTGATGGTTGTTCCCTGACTGTCATCTGGGGATTCCCGATTCGCCAAGGTGAGATGCTAGGATGCAGGCTGTGGCCCGGGGCCACCTTTGCCACCAGAAAAGGCTAGCCTGCCTAGAAGTGGAGCCAGCCAACACAGGAAAGCAGAGCTGAGAGAGAGAGACCCAGTTATGATGACATTTGAAACCCCGGATCCAGCTGGGCCTGAAGCCTGCCCCTAAGCCTTTCAATTCTGTGAGCCAAAAACCTCCTTCTGGTTGAGCCAGTTTGGATTGGAGTTCTGGCATCTGCAACTGAAAGAGTCGCAGCTTTTGGTTCAGAGCACTTGGGATGCGTAAGAGCCACGTGACTGTTCGGATGAATCTCCTCAGTCTCACTGGCTCTTGGGGGGGGGGGTCTCTCTTCCTTTCACGATGCTCCCCACCACCACCGTCAAGATCAGTTCTTCTCAAAGAGGGTTGCCAACCCCCAACCTGCAACATGGCTTCCCAGCAAACTGCCCCCCTCCCCCCCGCCACATTCCTTAACCACCTGCAGCAGAGCTTTGCAGACTTGGAGGTGGGCCATGAGCAACCTGTCCAGCTCCGGGGTGCCGGCCGTGAGCTCCCTGGATGACACCTTCCGAGATGGCGGTGGGGGCGGGGTCCTGTCCTTTCTGAGTTGGATTAAAAAGAAGCAGGTGACTATTCCAGTTAGCTCAGCTCCCTCCAAGAGTAGAAGAAACCCTCCCTCCTTGGAGAGAGCTGGTCAGGGAGGCCTGCTGCAGGTCCCAGGGAGACAGAGCTATACCAAGGAGAAAACCAAGAGGAAAAGCAGCAAAAGCCAACTCAGAACAGGTGCTGGGATGGGGGGAGTGGAGGACACCTCCCCAGGTGGCCGATCTGAAGTCAGAAGTTCAAACTAATCCTGAGCTCCATCACTTTGGACAGGTCTGCCCCCCCCCAGCCTCAGTTTACTCATCTGTAAAGTGGGGAGAGGAATACCGAGCTCAGGGCAGTGACGTGTAAGTGCGACCCTGCCAGTCAGAATGCCTGGCATCGTGTTGGCTTCATGGTAGGAGCTGAGCCTGAGGCCTGAGGACACTGGGACACTGGAATGTCAGGTGGGAGAGCCACCCCCTCCCCATGGGATCGTGAGAGGAGGAGACAGAGTACTGTTTATCCTCTGGCGGCTGCTGAGATTCGGTACCAGAGCCCGGCGTGAGTGGGGCAGGCGGGGGATGCTTAGCCAAGAAGGAAGTTGGTGTCGGAGGTGAGGTTGTGCAGAAGAATAGGGAGCACGGCTCACTGCTGCCCGTTGGTGAGGCAAGAGTACAGAGGTCCTACCGTGGACCTTATCATTTTTTAAGATAAAAACAAAAACAGCACATTGCTCAAAGCTCAGGACCCTGCTGGGGGACTGTCCTTCACTCGGTGGCCAATACAGGCCTGCTCTGTGCCGGGCAGTGGGCATGCAGGGGTGAGGGGGCAGGACAGATGGGGCCCAGGGCAGGGGAAGCCATAGGCCAGGAGGCAACAGGAGGCATGGACTAAGGCTGGTCCCCAGGGTCAGTGCTGGGAGGAGGGTGCACTTACCGGAGACCCTGGCAGCCCCCAAACAGGGACAGCTCCTGTGGGGCGAGGTCAGCATTGAGGAAGGCGAAGCTCTCCAGGATGCACTCCATGAGGCTCTCGGCAGAGGCGTGCTCCTGGCGGGCTCCACGGGGCTGTGGACAGAGCGGGGAGACCTTAGGGCAGACAGCCCACCGGACCTTAACAGGCTCCGGCTCACAGGCAGGGTGCGAGCCTCGGCTGCCCAAGTGCAATCACCCAAGTCCAGGCCGGGCACGGGGTGCGGCGCTCCTTGAGGTCCCTCCCAATTAGCCTGTGACAAGGTATGGCTCGAGAGCACAAGGGACACAGATCTGAAGGGCCTCACCCAGCTCACAGACACCCACAGGGACAGGGCAAGAAACAGGAGTGAGCGAGTGGCCCCGGGTGGGGAGCAGGACAACGTGTGCCCTCCCCCAAGAAGCCAGGCTGCTGCTCTGCTCCAGCGGACACCTGTCACTTGAGTGTTGCTAGATCAATTTTTAAAAAAAGATTTTACTTGTTCATTAGAGAGAGAGAAAGAGAGAGAGAGAGGCGGAAACACAGGCAGAGGGAGAAGCAGGCTTCATGCAGGAGCCTGATGTGGGACTCGATCCCAGGACCCCAGGATCACACCCTGGGCCAAAGGCAGGCACTAAACCACTAAGCCACCCAGGGATCCCCTCAATTTTCTAAAAAAAAAAAAAAAAAAAAAAAAAAAAAGCTGGAAATCTAGATTTTTGTGGAAAGCTGCCAGTTTTTAAATATTGACAGCTAATTCCAAATTGTTTTTTAAAAAATGGAAAACTGGTATTGAAAAAAAAAAAGATGGTATGGGTCAGACCAAACATCTCTTTAGGAGGCTCAGAGGCTGCCAGATGAGCCTCTGGATTTCAAGTATTCTTTAAAAAACAAAAAAATGTTTTGCTTATTCATTTGAGAGAGAGAGAGAGAGCAGGGGGAGGGGCAGAGGGAGAAGCGGACTGCTGAGCAGGGAGCCTGATGTGGGACTCGATCCCAGGACTCTGGGATCATGACTAGAGGTGAAGGCAGACACTTGGCTTCACCGACTGGGCCCCCCAGGCACCCCCAAGTGTCTTCTCCCAGGGAAATGCAGGAGGGAGAAGACATTGGAGGCGCCTCCTGACTGACAGGGGTGGGAGAGCGTGGTGGTGCCACGGCTCCTGCCACTGGTCAGGTCTCCCAAGGGCAGGTCCCTTCCTCGGCATCTAGAAATCTACTCCTGGAGATTTTGGCCTCCTCTCCGTACATGGCAGGACTCCAGGGCTCACCCGGTCCCCATCCCGGCACACCCAGGCCTCATCCCAAACAAAGTGCACGCAGGGCACCACCTGAGCAGACACTGCCTCGAAAGCCAGAACTAGGCTCCCAAGAGTCGAGCCCACTCAAGAAAGGTTTGAGTTGGGGCGTCTGGGTGGCTCAGTGGTTGAGCGTCTGTCTGCCTTTGGCTCTGGTCGGGATCCCGGGGTCCTGGGATCGAGTCCCGCATCAGGCTCCCTGCATGGAGGCTGCTTCTCCCTCTGCCTGTGTCTCTGCCTCTCTCTGTGTCTTATGAATAAATAAAACTTTAAAAATCTTTAAAAAAAAAAAAAAAAAGGAAGTCTTGAGTTACAAGAAAATAACAAGGCCAGTTACGCCTTGCCTGATAGAAAAAAAAAAAAAGTGTGTCTGCATATATCTGCACATACACACGCACACACAGAGGTGGTTCCTCATTATTCGAGATGTGCCAAACCGTCACTCCCAGAAGTGCAGAGATTGAGCCCCTGGTCACGACATTTTCATCAACCCATCAACACAGAAGCTTGTTTTATGTGTTTCTGTTTGAAGACACTTTACTGAATTTACACGGATGATTCACTGGCACTGACCTCAGGCCCCCACAGCACTGTCACCCGCGCTGAACCACGCTGAGCTCACACATGCGTCCTCTCCGTGAGGCCCAGCACAGCCTCCCTGCACTCGGGAGCACTAGACTGCACTTCAACACGGCAGCTGGGCCCATTTTAAACCCTGAAATGCCCCCACATAATTTTTAAAGAGAGCCAGGAAACTATTTCAGTGCCAGCGTGTCCTACACAAAGACGGTAGTTTCATAAATCAGATGATGTGAAGTAGGTACTGGCGTTACACATTTTATCATCCATGCATTTGAAGTTGCGTAATCAGGAAAAATCCAATAATCCGCCCGGGCCAGCACCCGAGGACGGCCCTTGCCACAGGCCCTGCGAGGAGCAGGTTCAGGGAAGGGTGTGCAGCTGCGCGGGGTCTTCTGCGGCCCCGGCTCTGACCCTGAACACACCCCAGATTTGGGAACCGAACAGCCCCACCTGCCCGGGGTCAGAAGATGTCTGATGGGCCCAGGTTCTTGGCCAGACGTGGAGCAGGTTATCTGCCCCGATGCCCGACTTCCTCTTATTATCCTCCTCCCAGCCAGTGAGGGCGACTGTTCTCCCCACTGGACAGATGAGCAGACTGAGGCCCAGAGGGGAGAGGCGCAGCTGGGTCACACGGGGGTGAGGCCAGGGTGCCGGCCCAGGCTGGCTGCCCCCAGGGACCACTGCCACTCGTTAGGCACTAGTAGAGCAGGGCTGCCGCCCCTCGATAATAAACCTACCTTCAGCCGGTCCCTAAAGCCGAGAACCTGGAACTCCAGCTCCCGCAGCTGGGGCTGGGTGGGGTCCACGGACCTCAGTAAATCCAGGACCTCTTGCAGGGGCCTCTCGAGGGCCACCCCAGGCCCATCCACTCCGTCCTCGGTTTCTCCTTCATCGTGGTCTGTCTGGCTGCCCGGATCTGTGTGGTTGTGGAAAGGGGAACCCCGTGGCGGGCTGGGGCCCTCTATTCCCAAATTCCTCCAGCCAGGCTGCTCCACAAATGGGCCTCCCGCCTGGTGGGCCATCTCCGGCAGGAGGCCCAGGGGTCGGGGGTCCTCCTGGGCCTCCTCTTCAATGGAGGTGTTGGGGCCGATGGCCAGGGGCAGGAAGCCCACGTCCGAGGTGGATGCTGATGTGCTGGTCTCGGCGTCTCGGGGGTCCTCGGAGCTGAAGGAGTCCATCTCAGGCAGCTCCTGACTCTGGCTCCGCAGGCCAGGGCCCCGAAGGTCCCTGTCAGACAGGTAGCTGAGGATGGAGGTGGCCCTCGGCCCACCCAGCAGCAAAGCCTGCGGTGCTGGCTGCTGCAGGACAGACTGGGGAGGGGGACACAGGACCAGCCTTACTGCCACACCAGGGACTGGGGCAAGGCCCCCAGCGGGGCTGCCCTCCCCAAACGCTTGCGCCAAATACCCACACTGTCCCCACGAGTGATTGGCGCCTGGAGGTGCAGATGGGCCCCTGCAGCCTCTCTGCCCCCATCCGCCTCGTCCTTCTCTCTCACTCCTTTCCAGGCCCTGCGGCCACCACGTCCTCTGGGCTCTCCCTGCCTTCCTGTCCCAAGGCCTTTGCAGTGACTGTGCTCTCTTCCCAGAACATTCTTCCCCCCTAGGCCATTGTGGTTACACCCCCATCCCCCCAGGTCCTTCCTCACGTGGCACCTTTCCTGGGGTCCTTCCCCTGGGTGCCCTATTTTAGGTGGTAACTCCCACCTTGCCCCATCAGTGCCCTCCCCCTTCCTGGCTCACGTGCCCAAGGGCCTTACCCCCTGGGGCAGGCAGTGCTCCCTGAGGGCACCGTCCTCACCCCGCCACGGAGTTCTCAATGAATGAAGCGCATGGGCCCACACTTGCCCCTCCGCCGCTCCCCTTCCCCGACCCCTAGGCAGACCCCTAGCAACACTCCGTGTTCCTACAGCACCACCTGTTTTCGTCAGCACTTCTCATCAATCCACTCATTTCATCCTTGCAAACCCCCACCAGAGCACTGCGGTTGTTTTCAGTTCTCGATACAGAAACTGACGGCCAGAGAGGTGGAGTGACTTGCCCAAGGTCACACAGCAGGTGAGAGGCATAAACAGAACTTGAACCCAGCCCACATGGCTCTAGAGTCCATACTCTGGACCAGATACGATTTTTTTTTTTTTAACTGAAGTATGCTGGGCCCACCCTGGCCAGAATATGGAAGAAGTGGACAACGATAGTCGGCGCTAAGGAAGGGACCCAGATCTCTGGGGGTCACGGGAAAGAGGTGTTTTACTCTATGCTTTGTCAAGGTATTGCCTACCAGAAACATATATTTAATTTTAAAACAAATAAATTGGAGGCTGAGGCTATGGCTGGAGTGATAGAACCATCCAGAGAACCGCATTCCAGACTCCCAAGAGAACCAGCCAAATCCGGAGCCAAGTCCAGAGGCCCCCAGAATGGAGGGCTGACAGCGAGGAAGAAAAAATACTGAGAACCACTCAGGATGACCCCAAAACAAGGGAGGCTGAGTCCAGAGCTTGCTACCCCCAGAAGCACCAGGCGCTCAGCCCAGCCCCGCGTGCTGGCCCCCAGGGAGCTGCCCTAGCCGCAATTCCGGGGTGACCACGGCATCCCCATCCTGGGGAGGCTCACTCACCAGGTAATACCTCTCTCGGAAGCTAGGGGTACTTGGGGGTGTCCAGTTGTACAAGGAGCCCTTCCTGCTGCCCATGGAGAACTTGCCCGTGGGGCTGGGTGACATCAGGAAGCTCTCAGTATCAAACGGGCTGGAGGACAGAAGAGAAGGCCAGGGTGTCCTCAGTGCCCAGGGGGGACACAAGCACAGACCAGGCCCGGGGGACTTATTAGAGGGAATGGAGGCTTGGTGGGGTCATGGGGGGTCATGGGCACAGCCTGGGGACTCCAGGTGCCCATTCTCAACCCCCTTGGGAACATCTCACACTCCCACCACCCCGAGGACCCTTAGCCAGGTGGCGAGGGGCAGCCATGGGCCACCACGCATGTGAGTGGTGCCTCTATAGTGGTCCCCTCGGAAGCTCAGCAGAGGCACCGTGGACTCTCAGTGCTGCCATTTTCTGGGTAAACGATGTCACCATCCCTCTCATCTTCATCTGTAAAAGGGGAACTATTATCTCTTAAAGGACCTCCGTCAGCCCAAGTCACAGGTAAGGCTGGGAATCGCTGAGCCTGCCCTGGGAGCCAGGAGGGCCAGGTAACCTGCCCGCCTCATGGAAACCTGGGCACACAGGCCTGGCTCTTGCTGCGTGGGGCCCAGACGCTGCAGGCCCCTCGCAAGGAGCCTTCCCTGGCCACCCAGGGCAGCTGCGGGCTAGCAGGATGCTGGCATCCTTGGGTTCGACTGGCCTCCAGTTGGATGGCACTGGGCTGCCCACCACCCTATAGACTTGAGGGGCCTCCTGGGAAGGACGTGCACTCAGCCCCCACTAGACTAGATGAAGACACCGAGCCTGGGGGTGCCCCCTTGCCCCAATCTACCCAGCTCACTGGGAAGAAAGCACCATCTAGTGACCCCAGGCTCGGATGCCCACCCCAGGAAGGAGACCAGAGAGACTGGCCCCAACCGGTCAGAGCCAGTGCCAGAACAGAGGAAGCAGGCCTCCATCCCTTAGCTCCTGGGGCACCTGCCTTGGGTAATAAACTGAAGAGAATTCTCTTGAAACACTAGGAAGAGAGCCCTACGTCCAAGACACCAAGCCTGGGGGTCACTGAACGGCCCAAGAAGATGATGAGACAGCTGCCCCAGACCAGCTCTCCCCCTTGCCCCCTGCAGTGCCTGATGGAGAGCCCCACCCTGTACAGGGGTTGTGTTCATGAGTGTCCCCATCCATGGGGCCTGTGGTCCAGGGGCTAAGTGCTCAGCCTGTGCCTGCTGGAATGAGGTGGTGGGAGCAGCCCTCCTGGGGAGCAGAGCGGCTCCTCCACGGAACCAGGCCGGGAGGCCCTGGAAGGGGTCCTGGCCAGCACGGGTTTTTCAGTTGTAAGAAGGGAGTTAAAACTGAGAAGGGAGTGGGAAGAGGGTTGGGCAGGGGCTACAAAGAAGAGTCTGGGCTCCAGCCTGTCTGGGGGCGGGCGGAGGGCAGGGGCGCCCACTCGTGGGTGCTAGGGTGTGGCCCGGCCAGCAGGGGGAGCCAGCGAGGCCCCACCTCGGCTCCGGGAGTCCCCGTGGGTTTGGGGCTGGCCTTGGGGAGGGCCCACTCACTTCCACAGCACCTCCAGCTGCAGCTTGATGGTACCCAGCTCTGTGATGTCCACCACGACCACCTGCGGCCTGGTCGTGAAGAAGTCAGTGATGTCGCAGGTTACCGTGCCCACTGCCAGTGAACTCAGGCCCCTCAGCTCCGTCACCTGGGGGGGCGGGGGGGTAGTTGCAGATGGTGTCCAGCCGAGCCCCTGGGCGCCCTGGCCCCGTCCCCAGGCCCCACCCACCTTGATCTCGAAGTTCTCGTGCAGCGTGGGGATGAAGGCCTTCTCCTCCTCCTCCCAGGTCTGGCTGTCATCCGACTCGATCCGGCCCTTGAGCTTCCAGCGCTGGCGGCCCAGGCGCATGAGCACCTGCGGGCGCGGCCAAGAAGGGGTGCCCGGTAGGTCCCCGCCCCCTGAGCCCTGCCGGCCAGGTGGGGGTGGGACCCTGGCTCTCGGTGCTCCCAGCCCCCCAGGCCCGAAGCGGAGGTGGCCCTACCTCGTACTGGTCTCCGGGACAGAGGCGCGCGTAGCCCACCAAGCCTGGAACACAGAGGGGGGCTGGTCTCCCCTGCGGCCGGGCCGCCCCGGGGACCACAGGCCCTCACTGGGGAGCCGCTGCCCAAGGGTGGGCATCAGTCTCAGGGAGGGATAAACCATCCCGAGGGACAGTGGGCGGGCCTGGGCCCTATGCCCACCTCGGGGACGGGGCCACACGTCGCGTGAGTGGAAACCCAAAGTTGTGCGGGGAGCCCCGGATTCCGACCAGAAGCCCACCCTCGGCAGAAGCCCCGGGCCTGCTGCCGCACGCGCTCTCGGCCCTGTTACCTTTCATCCTGACGTGGAATTCCCCCAGGTGAACCTCCAGGGCCCCCTCGATGAGCCACATGTCCTGCAGAGAACCCCCAGCCCGGGGCCAGGTGAGGAGGGAGGAGGGGGCACGCAGGCCCCGCCAGCCCTGGGGTGAAGCAGGGGGTGCACACAGGGCTGCTCCCGGGGCGCCCACCGCCCGCCGCCCCACCTCGGTGCATTCCTGCAGGCTGCGGCCCAGCTCCTGCAGGCTCTCCCGGGAGGCGCGGCTGGGCGGGCAGGCGGAGAAGGCCCTCTGCATGTTGGAGGCCCCGTCCCGCAGGCGGCACTGGATGCAGTAGCCCTCGTAGAGCTCATCCACCTGCGGAGGCACCGGCTGCTGGCACCGGCCACGCCGAGGCGCGGGGCCCAGGCCTGCCTGTTCCCCCGGCCCCCCGGGAGAGGCCACGCGGCCCTGCTCCGTGCTGCAGCCGTCCTGGGCGCCCTGCCCCGTGGAACATGAGCCTGGGGCCGGGACCACGTCGCCCACCCGCTCCGTATCCCCAGCACCTGGCAGCCGCCTGCACACAGCCAGTGCCCCACTGGGCCAGGCCCCAGAGTGGATGCCTCACTCCCCCCACAACCCTTGGACTGTAAAGGGGGGGTCTGTGCTATCCTATCCGCCACCCGGCTGCCGGGAGAATCCAGCGAGGACACGGAAGAGCTGCAGAGTGGAAAGCTTAAAGGACTTGCTGGGGGACCTTGGGCCCGTTCTTATCCCTCCCTGAGCCTCTACTGTCCTATCTCTGCAGTGGGGCTGTTAGACTCCGCCTTCTCGCCCTGTAAGGTGAAGCATGAGGTCTTCCCATCTAAGACCTCGGCCGAGCCCCTGCAGTCCCTGCTCCTCCTCAGCCTCTCCCCTGCTAACCCAGCCCCCCCCCACCCCCCCCACTGCCCGTGACCTCCAGGAGGCAGGCTGACCTTGCTGATATGAAACTCCATCTTCCGGATGTGCCTTTCCACAGAGCGCGTTTGCTTCTCCCAGAGAAAGAGAAGGTGCTTTAGAAGAGCCTGGGCCACCCCCCAGCCCTCGCCCCCAGCCCCCTGCCCCAGGTCCTAACACACAGAACTAGGCTCAGAGCCAGGCCAGCCCCTCACCATCCTCGAGGATGGCTCATCGCTGAACCCATTTCCCCATTTGAAAAATGGGGAGGAAACTCAGGTGTCCCTCTTGCAGGCTGGCCTGAGGGATGAAGTGTGACAACAACATTGGTCCCCTCATCGGGCAGGGCCCAGCCCGGGCCCACCTTGCTTACAGCCCAACAGACAGCAAGTCTTCCTCACCTTGTCCAGGTCGTAATAGAAAGCCTGTGGGGGAGAAAAGAGGGGAGGGGACGAGGTGTCAGAGCCCATGGTGCTCCTCCAACACCCGTGAGGCTGCATCCCAGGGACACCAGAACTCAAAGGACAGAAAGCCAGCAGCCACTCCCTCCTCGGCAGCCTGCAGCCGGTGGCCTGGGCCAGGCCGAGCGGGAAGAGTGATAAACACAGGGGCCTGGGGCACCTGTCGGCCTGGCTCTGTTTCCCAGCTGTGTGTCCCAGGCCAGCTTCTCAACATCCCTGAGCCTCTATCTCCTCGTGTAAAATGGGGGTCCTTGTAGCACGTAGCACCTGCCCCATAGGGTTGCCGTGAAGAGTAAAGGACATGGCAAGCCCTCGACAAAAGGGGACCATTGGCAGTGTGACTGTTCAAGGGGCTGATTTCGGCCATGGCCAGAAGAATTGAGGGAGGGGGTGGTGAGGCAGCCAGCACCCCCACTCCAGAGGTTTCAGGCTTCAGGGCCTGGGGCGGCCAATATGAAGACCACATGGAGGGCAGCCCGGGTGGCTCAGCGGTTTAACGCCGCCTTTGGCCCAGGGTGTGATACTGGAGACCCGGGATCGAGTCCCATGTCAGGCTCCCTGCATGGAGCCTGCTTCTCCCTCTGCCTGTGTCTCTGCCCTTCCCCCCCCATGAATAAATAAATAAAATCTTAAAAAAAAAACAAAACACCCACATGGAAGGGTGCCTGGGTGGCTCAGTCCCGGGGTCCTGGGATCGATCCCACATTGGGCTCCCTGCTCCACAGAAAGCCTGTTTCTCCCTCTCCTGCCTGCCGCTCCTGCTTGTGCTCTCTCTGTCTATCTCTGACAAATGAGTAAAATCAAAAAAAAGGAAGGAAGGAAGCAAGGAAGGACAAATGAATGAGCCTACTGATTGGGCAGATCTTCGTATAAAGGCCAGTCACTACTTTTGGCCTTGGGGGCCGTGTGGTCTGTGCCACGTAGGCTGACGCAGCCGCACACAACAGGTCAGTGACGGGCGTGGCCACGTGCAGATAAACTTTATTTCCAAATAGGCCCTGGTTTGCCCACATAGCTTAAGGCACCCTGTGTGAGCCAGGAGGAATTTGTATGAGGTCAGAGATTCACTACTGAGCAAAAGCAAGAGCTGGGACAGGGGGTGAACTGAGGCTGCATTTTTAGAAGGCGACCGTTGGCCAAACTTTTCTTTTTTTTTAAAGATTTTATTTATTTCTTTCTTCATGAGAGACACAGAGAGAGGCAGAGACACAGGCAGAGGGAGAAGCAGGCTCCATGCAGGGAGCCCGATGTGGGACTCCATCCCAGGACCCCAGGATCCCAGGACCTGTGGGTGCCTTCCCAGGTAGGCATTTCTGAGAAATTGTACTTGTGCACTTATGGAACTAAAACTCCACCCAAGCTATAAAGAAATAGAAAAGTTCTCAAGCCTTTGGAAGGAAAAGTAAGTGCACAGGAAGCCGAGAAGCAGCAGCGTCCAAGGGAGGCAGGACCCCATGTCCGTCAGCCCGTCCTGTGGCCCCAGCATGGTCACCCCTTCCCTCGCCTCACTGTGCACACCTATGAAATGGAAGCAGCTAGAATGTGGGAGCCTTCGGACACTTGCCTACCTTATAGTTACTTCTAGAGCCAGAGAATGGAGACTGTGAACCGCTGGACCGGACCCTGGTTGGGCGGGGATTGGGGGGGTGGGATCCTAACAGCCTGTGAGGTTAAATCCCTCAGGGGCCAAGTGAGGAGAGCTCATCACAAGATCAAGACAGTGCATTCCTGAGGCCTCTGAGCTCCGAGACTGATGGACACCCGCGCTGCAGGCAGGGGGTGAGGGAGGGCCCATTCTTCACCCACCAAGGCTGCTCCAGGGGGAGAGGGGCAGGGAGAGGTCTCACCAGCCTCGAATTCCTGCGGGTGTCCTTGTGGCGACCTGACAGGTAATCCAGCTCGGCCTGCTGGATGCACAGATACTCCCTAGGAAGAGAACGAGGGAGAGGAGTTTGCCAAGGAACATGAAGAGGAACAGAAACGACCAGACAACCAGTATTCCGGAGCGGAGGCAGCCACAGCCACCAGGATGAACCGTTCTTGGCCAGCTGGGCAGTCGGGGGACAGCGCCATCCCACCCACCAGCCGCCTGGCCCCAGCTTGCTCAGCCTCCAGACCCCACACCCCGAGGCCCGTGTGCCCAGGGCTGTGCAAAACAGGAAATCGCTCCATCAATTCCCCAAAAAGCTGCACAAACAAGGTCTACAGTTATTATACCCATTTTAAGGATGGGCAAACTGACCCTCAAAATGAGCAAGAAACTCAGCCCCGAGTCACAGCAGGGAAGAGGCTGAAACCAGCCTCTGAAGCCAGGCAGTGGCCTCCGGAGGCCTCTGTCTTCATTCCGGCCCACGGGGAGTCAGCGAGAGCATGCCACCCTCCCCGACAAAGCCAGGCCATCCTGCCGTCTGCATGTGCAGGACCAAGGACTGAGAGGGGCTGGAAGACCCATTCTGGGAAGCACAGAGAAAGCTGGGTTCCTTCCCAGCTCAAGAGCCTTAGATGTGAAACCTGAGGTCTGGACTTGGGGGCTGGGGTGAGGCCGCACCCTGCCTCAGCATAGATTTACTGGGCCACCCCAGGAAGGTGACTCACCCTCTCCGGGCCCACTTCCACCACCATCTGCCAGGCCACTGCTGCCTTAGGGGTTGGGCTCCCCAGGAAGAAGGGGATGCTGTTGAGCCCAGACAAGTCCCAAATGTGCCTTGTCTGATTCCTTGAGGAATCACCAGAAGCTGCCCCGAGAGACGAGCCCCTTGAAGACAGGCTCCAGGCACACACTGGGCACCAGCGTGGGGCCCGCATCCTGGGCAGAGGGTGACGGACGCCCCCCCGGGGCTGGGAGTCAGGACCTGGCAAGGGGGGGATGTGACATTTACCCTGAGCCCGGGGTGAGGTGGGGGGACAGAGGGCAGGTCGGCCCTGGAGCCCCACTCCCTGCTTCCTGGCTGTGGGACCCTGGCCGAGATGCTTCCCCTCTTTGGGACTCAGTTTCCTCTCTTGAGGCTCGAAGGAGGCCCGGAGGCCCTCTGGCAGCATCCTCCAGGGATTCGAGGAGGATGCGGCGTGTGCAAAGCCCCCAACTAGCCGGAGCTGCCACTGTCATTAGTGAGGAACGAGAGAGCAGGGTCACGGGAGGAGGGGGACCAGCGTGCGACTCCCGAAGTGCGCGTGTGCGCTGCACGGGGACACGGGCGAGCGGCAGCCGCGGAGGCCCCCGCTGCCCAGCAGCCGCCCCGCGAGAGCCGGGCCTCGGGCCTGTGAAGGAAGATGGCACGTTCGGGGAGCCAGCGAGGACGGGGCGTGGAGACTAGAAGAGTCTAGAAAGGTTCAAGTTCAGAGAAAGGACCCGAATGGCCTCCCGAGGGTGATAGGGAGCCATGGGAGAGCCCTGAGCACAGCAGGGGCGGCAGGGCACACGGGGCGGCTGCTGGGAGAGGGGAAGCCCCCGGAACTGGGCGCCCGGGCTTGAGGAACACGGAGGGGCAGCCCCGACCTCCTCCATGAGCCTCAGGCTCGTGCCCCGACTCCCTCTGTCACCTCCACGAGGCTGGGCTCCCCTCGCTTCACCTCCACCCCTCCCTCAGTAAATCCTCAACGGCACCCTGAAACCCATCCCGTCCCCTGCTGTCATCTGCCGCGACCCTTGTTATTGTCTCGCCGGCCTCCCCACTTCAGCCCCACTGCAGCCCATGCTCCACGTGTAGCCGGAGGATCTTACAAAAACCAGACCCAGATCACGTCCTTCCCCCGGGTGGAAGCCTCCAGGGCTCCCAGCTCAGCTGGAGTGGATCCTCAGTGCTCACAAGCCCCCATATCATCTGGTCCCCATTGCCCCTCAGACCTCCTCACCCCTCCTTCCCTCTCTCAGCCCCCGCGCCGGCCAGCTCACTCTGTCCCTAATGATCTCATCATGCTCCTGCCCCAGGGCCTTTGCACGTGTGGCCTAGAATGTTCTCTTTCCATTGTCTGCTGGGCTCACTCCTTCACCCCTTCGGGTTTTTGCTCAAATGTCACCTCCTTCGTGAGAACTTCTTTGAACCCCTTATTTAAAATCAGCCCCACGCTGATTTGATTCTTACCCTGATTTGTTTTCCTGCCCCGTATTCACCACCATCCGACATGCTCTATACTTTGTTCATGGTGTGTGTGTCTCCCATCAGGAAGCTCCACGGGGGTCGGGATTTCCGTGCTGTGTCCACTCCCGCACCCCGTGCCTCGCACTTCATCAGCCCTCAACCGAAATGTGTGGAGTGGGAGACAGGCTTCCTGTCCGGCCTCTGCCCGGCTAACCAGCCTAGCTCTCCTGCTCTCAAATCCAGCCACGCCGGCCTCCCACCCTGCTCCTGCCTCAGGGCCTTGGCCTGTGCTGTTCCCTGCGCCCGGGATGCTTCTCTCCCAGAGACCAGCAGACCATCCGGTCTCCTCGCTGGTGTCCCCGGCCACCCCGTGTCATAGGCCATCCGTGCACGGCCTCTCCGTCACCCTCCTTCACCGCGCCCAAGGCTGGTGGAAGTTCCGTTACCGATCGTGTCGCTCCCTCGTTGCTGCCCCCCACACACCCCAAGCTCCATGAGCCCAGGGCCCCCCCGCCCCCAGGACAGGCGTGTTGGCGAAGCAAATGAGCAGGAGCGAGCTCCGTGTGTGGCCGACAGGACCTGCCCCCAGGACGGGCCGGGCGCCCTTCGGGGAGGACAAAGAGCACGAGCAGGCGCGACAGAGAAGGCACGTGTTGAGGGTGACAAACGGGGTCCTTACTTGAGGCCTCTCTTGAGAGCTTCGAAGATCTTCTTCACTTGCTGCGGCTTGGGGGCCGGGCAGACGGAGCCCTTCCGCAGCGTGCCGTACGTCCTGGAGGGTTTGGCAGGCATTCGAGACCTCGCGGAGTTCCCGTGGATGGACTTTCTGTGAGAGGGGACGCGGGTCAGAGCAGGGATCCGGACAGAGGCCCCCCCGGGGCAGGCCCCTCGGGACCGGTGGTCCAAGCCCCGGCTGTCAGGACGCCTGGCCGAGCCCCACCCCGTCGCCACCAAGCCGCGCGGTCTCGGGCAAGCTGCCAAGACTCTTGGGGCCTCAGTTTCCACATCTGCCCAGACGAGGGCTTGCATCTGAGGATTAAAAACGGATGAAGAAGAGCCTGACTGAGAAACGAACACAGTGAGAAATACACAGAAGCGGCCCAAATGCCAGTGCTTCCTGCTCCTGCTCGGTGTGCTCGTGCAGGCCAACAGCCCCAGAGACCCGATCTCGGGGTCAGGACCCACGCCGCTCCCTCTGGGAAGAGCGCCTTGGTTTCCTCTGGGGCACCTCCCCAAGGTCATGTAGCAGGACGTGCTCTTTACATGTGTGGTTGGAGGGAGGTGGCCTGACATATCACCACACACACGCACCTGCACACACATGCACACCTGCACACACATACACAGGCCTTCTGAGGCAAACGTGTGTCCCGGGCCTGGGTTAGTCAACATACTTCCGTCCCCGGGCTCAGGGAGAGTCTTGGGACACAACCCTGCCAGTTTGGAGTTTGGCTCCACATTCACGGGCAGGAAAAGGGATCTCTCTTTTCTGGCATCGCTCTTTTGGGGAAACATACACCTGGAACTGCCAGCCGCTCCCAAGGAACCGATGCGGGGAGGAGCGGACGGAGGCAGACCAAATCCACACCATGATGGGTTCCTGGATCCAGCTATGCCTGAAGCTGGCCCTTCATTTGAGTGAAGCTGGCCCTTCATTTGAGTGAAATGACACTCAAACCAACATCTGGGTCAGTTTCTTAAAGGAGCTGCTAGCCTTTCTTCCCAACTTCCTCCCTGACCTCCTCTCAGGTGTGCTAAGGAGCCAGCTTCAGCCTTGCTCTGAGGTCCAGGGGGAGCAGGGGTGGGGGTGGGACAATGGTGGGGGGTGAGGAAAGAGAGAGGTGCAGGGGAGGGGGCAGGAGGAGCAGGAGAGAGAGAGGTGGGGGGAAGGGGAGAAGGAGAGAGATGGGGTGAGGGGGAAGGGGGAGGGGGGAAGGAGGGGAGGGGGAGAGAGAGGTGGGGGAGGAGGAAGGGGAGGGGGAGAGAGAGGGGGTGAGGGGGAAGGGGGTGAGAAGGAAAGAAGGAGGGGAGGGGGAGAGAGGGAAGGGGGTGAAGGGGAGCTTCAAAGACCTGGAGGATGACGAGGGAGCGTAATGATGATGCAAGGACAGAAGATGCTCTCAGTGTCTGTTGCTTCCCGCACCCACTAAGGGTTTTATATAAATATCGATTTTTAACCCTGTTGCAAGGTAGGGAAACTGAGGCTCGGATAAGTCACTTGCCCCCAGGTCATGCCGGTGGCAGAGCTGGGACCCAAACCCACACGTGGGCAGATTCCCAGCCGGGATGTGCAGCACCCATGTGGGAGCAGGACTCCCTCGGGGCCCTCAGCAGCATCTGGAGGACCTTGGCTCAGATCGTGGAGCCCTCCCCCGACCACAGCTTCCAGGTCACCAGGGCCGGGGCGGGGGGGGGGGGGGAGAGGCCTGAGAATCTGCATTTCTAATCTAACATGTTCCAAGGTGCTGCCAATCCCGCTGGTCCGAGGACCACACTTTGACGACCACCGTCTTAGGGGATTCACTCTTTCGGCTCCACCCCAGAGGACATCCTCCTCCTCCATCCACCCCCGGGATGCACCTCTCCCGGGAGGAAGAGGGGGTTTCGGTCTGCAAGCAGGACACGGCTCCGGCTCCCTCGGCAGGGCTGGGAGAAGCTGCCGGCGCCCCAGGAGGCCCAGCGGGCAGCCAGGCCGCAGACCCAGCCCAGCCAGACGCCGCCGCACGTTCCGCACTCAGACGCGCACACCTGCTGCGGAGCCGAGGGCAGCCGTCGGGGCCACCCCTCCAGCTGGGCTCCCGCCACAGGCCGCGCGGCCACACCACAAAGCAACACGCGGGAAATAGAGGTGTCAGGCCTGCCTGCGCGCTCGGACTCACAGCTGGCTCCCGGGGGATACTGAGGCAAGGAAGGACCTGGGAGGAGCGGGGGCCTCGCCCCGCCGGGAGCCTGTACGGTCTCATGAGACACAAGCTCCTGCTCAGCCACCCGGGTTCCAGTCCCAGCCCCGGAGGTCACAGGTCTTAACCCATTGGAGCCTCAGTTTCCTGATTTGTAAAAAGGGGGTAAGAAGAGCACCTACAGGGATCCCTGGGTGGCGCAGCGGTTTGGCGCCTGCCTTTGGCCCAGGGTGCGATCCTGGAGACCCGGGATCGAATCCCACATCGGGCTCCCGGTGTATGGAGCCTACTTCTCCCTCTGCCTGTGTCTCTGCCTCTCTCTCTCTCTCTCTGACTATCATAAATAAGTAAAAATTAAAAAAAAAAAAAAGAAGAAGAGCACCTACAGGGCAGCCCCGGTGGCTCAGCGGTTTAGTGCTGCCTTCAGCCGGGGGCGTGATCCTAGAGACCCGGGATCGAGTCCCGCATCGGCTCCCCGCACGGGGCCTGCTTCTCCCTCTGCCTGTGTCTCTGCCTCTCTCTCTCTCTCTCTCTCTCTTTCTCTCTGTCTCTAATAAATAAATAAAATATTTTTAAAAAAAAGAAAAAGAAAGAAGAGCGCCTACCCCATGGTGCTGTCATGAGACAGCCATTCATTCAACAAATATCTGCTGAGCACGAACTGCACGCTGAACGCCATCTCGGCTACAGGAAAAACAGTGACCAAGACAGACCAGACCCGTGTCCCTGTGAGCCGCCAGGCCAGCTGGGGGAGGCCACGGGGCGGCCAGCACGGGCTCTGGAGCTAGATGCCAGGGTCTCTGCGGTAACCCCACTTAGAGCTGTGTGACCAGGAACCCCCCCGGGCCTCAGTTTTCTCATCCATAAAATGGGGATCCGAGAAAGTGTTGCTGCGGGCGAGTTGCCCGGCAAAGGGGTAAGTGCTATGGATGCATCAGAGCTAAATGAGGTAATAAGAGATACCAGCCAGCCCGCGGTGCCCGGGGGCGGAATAGACGCAGGATGATACGTTTGCCTGGGGCTGAACAGGGAAGGCGCCCCCGACCAGCACTGGGCACAAAGCCTGGTCCATCCGTGCTCATCCCCTAGTGCTCTTGCTGTTATTCATGTCTGTCAAGTCCTCCACGGGGCTGCGCTCCCTCCTCCCTCACCTGCCTGAGGCCACATCACCCACCTCTTGGAACAGGCCCCCCACAAAGCTGGCAGGGCTGCAGCCCTCAGAGAGGCGGCTCTCAGGCGGGGGTGGGGGGAGCAAGCCCCTCAGGTGGGGCTGCAGGAGCCCTGCTCACCTGCCAGCTCCCGGGGGTCCACAGTCCCCGGGGGGTGGGTGCCCCCGGCCGGGCCCCGCTTCCATCTACCCGGAGACCTCCTGGCGTCGCTGCCGCAACTGAGCCTGCCTCCCGGGGAGGCTCCGAGTCCAGTGCTCGGGTCTGAGGTCTAACAGGGCGGGCGTGGCGGCTGCTCGGAGGCTGGCGCGGCCCAGGAAGGCGACGCGTGCATCCTTGGGATGGCGAAATCAGGCTGCGTGTCCGGCCCAGTGACACAACTGCCAGGGGAGGGAGCGGCCTCCGGGGGCGGATGTTTTACCAGCTCTGGGAGGACTCAGTAAATATTAAACAGCCTCTGGCACGTCAGACCAGCTTCCAGATGGGCACGTGCACCCCGGGCCCCCGGGACAGTCTCGCTGCCTGGTGTCGTCGGCCCGGCGCGTGGTTGCTGCGGGCGCAGGATCTGCAGGCGGGCGGGGCTGGGAGTGGCCACGGGGCCATTACAGGACACGGTTCAGACGAGGACCCACTGCCCGCCGCTGCACCCTTTCCTCCTGCGCCTGGCGGCATGGGTGGGGGTGGGGGGTGAGTAACACGCAGGGGGGCCGCGCGCAGGTCCGGCTTGCTCCGGGTGCCTCACGTGGGCTAGCCCGTCCTTCCACGTGTCTCCGAGGCGTCGCCCTCTCTACTGTCAAGGAAACGGGTTCGGTGGCTGCCCCTGGCCCCAGATCTGCGCCCCCGGCTGCTCCCCTGGCACAGGGCAGTGCGAGCACCGCCACCATGTCCTCTTTCTCCAGTCTCCTCTCCTTGAAAATCAGAGGCTACTGCTCCGTTTTCACCTCCGCATTTCCCAGCCACCCCAACCAACAGAGGGGCTCCCGCCGTGGCCAGGACAGGGCAGTGGCTCCTACTCGGGAGGCCGCCCTCCTGACCGCTTGGGGGGAAGTGGACCAGGCTGAGGAGTGGCAGGAAGGGGTTAAGAGCAGCCAAGCCCATGAATCGGGGCAGATCTGGCCCTCTTCATCTCCCCATCTTATTATATATGGCTGTTAGATGTGGCCTTATTATGGCAATCATTCACACCTTAGTGTAAAATTTCCCCACCAGATAGATCACTTCCCCAAGTGGATTCTTTGATTAAGGACTGAAAAGCCACAGCCAGAGGCAAAGAGGTTTCAGGTGCCAGGACAGGGGAAGGGGTTGAGGACAAAGGGGGATCCGTGAGCCTCCATCTCCTGCTCTCCTGTCTGAGGTTATTTTTGCCTGCCCAGCCCCCACCACTGAGGGCCTTGGCAATGTGGCTGTGCCTCAGCCTGGTTGCATTACCTGAGAAATAAGGCCAGAAGGTGAGCTCTGAAACCCGATCTAGGCCGTCCAGCCACAGGGCCCAGGGTCCAGACTCCTGGGAGTCGGGCAGAGGCAGGAAGTTAAAAATAGATGTATTGCTTCCCTGTCCTCATGGGTAGCTTCTTCCTCACTGTGGACAAGGGGACGGGAGCGACCAGGGCCAGACGGTGGTCACTCAGGGACCTCAGAACCCGCCCAGGCTGGGAGCTCTTCTGAATTCCCTGAACGGGGGATCCCCCAGGAGAAGGAGCCCCCAGGGGAGGTCCAGCCATCAGAGTCCTCTTTCTCGGATCAGGATGCAGACCTTGCAGGGCGTGATCTTGTCCTTGCTGATGGCCAGTGAGCCCTAGTGGAACAGGGTCTGATCCCCTCTGTCCTCTCCCCCCCCCCGCCCCCCGCTGCCCAGAAATCCCTGGGGCAGCAGGAGGCCAGGGGCACACCTTGGGACACTATCTGGGCAGAGGTCCTGGCTGGGGCCTGCGGGAACGTTCCCGTGGATGCAGGAGGTCCAGAGGCCCCCAAAGGCCCGGCAGGGGGAGAGCTGTTGGCAGGACCGGGCACAGAATTCATGAGACCCAGCGCAAAAGAAAATGCAGGACCCCATTTTTCAAAACATGTTAAGAATTGCAAGATGGCAACAGCAGAGCATTACACCTGAGCCGGAATCCTTGAGCACACACATTGCACACTCATGCAGCTGGCCTTGGCTGCAGGGTCTGGGGAGGCCCCCCACCCTTCCCGGCTAGACCAGGGGAACAAAGTCCCCACATCACCACATGTGAATTAGAGAAGGGCACACACTGCGTGGACCGGACCCATGCCAGGGCACACAGCTCGGGAGGGTTACGTGGCTGGATGGTCCCCTTGGCTGGGTGACCCGCACAACTGTCCTTAGCAGCCCCAATTACAGACCCCGCAGGGTGGGAGCTCTGATGAAGCCCAGCAGAGGCAGCTGGGAAGTGGTTCCATCGAGGAACATCATCATTCCCTGGCCAGTTTACTTATTTAGCCCCTCTCAGCATCACTTATGGAGTGCCTACTGTATGCCTTCCTCACAGTGGCATCCACACTTTCTCCTCTTGGAGGCTGGGAGTCAGGGGGGATGGGGTGCTCACTCCCTCTGGGGCCTCGAACCTCATCCCCACCTCAGGACCTTTGCACTGGCTGCCCCCTCCACCTGGAAGACTTCCTCAGCCCCGCTGGCTGCCTGCTGTAAACAGGCAACTTCTCTCTGGCCTCAAACGTGCCACTGCCTCACTGAGGGCCTCCTCTGAGACCCCTGCCGCCTCCCCCAGCCCCCTGTTTTAATTCCCTCACAGCACTTGCCGCCAGCTGAATCCATCTTGATTACGGTTGGCTTCTTGCTCGCTGCTCTGACAGGAGGGGTGGGGCCTGGGTCTGTCCCCAGAGCCTGGGGTGGGGCCTGGGCAGAGTAGATGCTCCATAAATATTTGTGGGATGAATTAGGGATTCCTATGGGTGCTTCCAACTGGGACGCTCAAGGGTTTCAGCCCTGAGATGCCGCTCCTCCCAGGCACATACTGGAACTGAGCCACCGGGAGCCGAGTGGGCGAGCCGGGAGAGCCTGACCTCAGGGGCCAGGCATCCCTGGGCGTCGAACATGTAGCTATTAAACCCCAGGGAAGAGCCAGAGGAGGGCCCAGGGCGGTTAAGCAGCAATTGGCCAGGAAAACAGGAGTGAGAAGAGGGAAGAGGCCTGGAGGGGAGAGAGGTCAATGTGGCAAAAGCAGAGGATTTCAAAAGGAGGCCGGCCAGCCAGATCCCAGGGGGCCACTCGTTAGGCCACAGAGGGGACTGCATTATATTCTAGGTGGATGCCAATCTCTGGAGGAGATTTGGTTGTTGACTGACTCACTGACCAACGGTGCGGGGTCCTGCTGGGCTGGGAGTCCTGCTTATCTCCCACATTCACTGACACCAGCAGATGTGTGGGCCCCTGAGGGTGCCCGAGGGACCACCCCAGCCCCCAGGCCTGCCAGCGGGCAGCAACCCCCCAGGCTTGCCCGGTGCCTGGCAGGAAGCCCAGGACCAGGCAGTGGCCCCCCAGGAACGGAAACTCGCAGCAGCCATGAACCGGTGTCTAGAGGCCCCGCACTGACCCCAGGCCCATCTCTGCAGAGGCTGCTCCTCCTCCTTTGAAAACTTCCCCCAAGCACCTACCGCATGCCGGCTGCTTGCCATGTGTCACCTCACTGTACTCTCATGACCGCTCTGTGGGGGAGGGACACTCATGATCCCCATTTCACAGATGAGGAAACCGAGACTCAGGAGTGAAGTCACTGGCCCAGGTCGCGGAGCTGGGATAGGTGGCCCCACGTCCCAGTTGTGTCAAACAGGAAAAACATTCCATCCTAACCCCACCCCCGGGAGACCAGGTTCCAGTTCTAAACCAGTCCTGCTGTGTGACCCAGGCTGAGCAGCTCCACCTCTCTGCGCCTGCTTTCTGATCTGCCGGTGGGCCTGATGCACTCAGGCGTATCGGACTTCCAGGACCAACTGAGATGATCCCAGTGGGTCCCCAAGAAGTTACAGGATGCCCCCTGTGCCAGGTGTCACACATGTGCACACACGCCATGCCGGGCCTGAGACTCGGCATGAGAGCGAGCTTCGGGGTCCCGGGCCCCCTCCCCCGGGGCAGAACTTACGCGATCCTCCGGCTCTGTGCGCTGCTGAAGCCCGCGAAGGAGGCGCTCCGGCCCACGACCCCCACGGCCCCCACGTCCCCGGAGGACAGGAACCGCAGCCTCACAGACATGGCCAGTCACCTAGACGGGGAGAGGACGGGAGGGTCAGCCTCGTGCCGCCACCTGGTGAGCGCAGACGGCGGCCCGCACCCCCCGCCCCCAACCACGGCCCCCAGAGGCCTCACGAGAGCTGCAGAGAGGGGGCGACTGTCCTGTCCCCAGCTGACAGATGAGAAAACTGAGGCTCACTGAGGTTAGGGACCCTGCCGGGGGCTGGTGGCAGGGGCAAGATTCGAACCCAGGTCTCTACTCTGCGCTCAGGTTCTTAATGCCGGAGCAATGCTGAGCCCTCCAGCAGGGGGGAGTCAGCTCCTCCCGAAACCAGACCTGCTGACCTCCTCTCGGCCGGTAACCCTCCTCTCCCTCCACAAACCCTCAGTGAGCGCTGTGTGCCAAACGCGACGCTGGGGACACGCACTGGGCAAGACAGGCAAAGTCCTCCAGGGCTCCCAGTCTGGCGGGGAGGCTGATGAGCTACCGGTTACAGTAGGAAGTCTCTAGTGAAGAGACAGGGGAGCCCAGGGGCTACCCGACCTCGCCATGGAGGAGGTGACCAAGTGCAGACAACAAAAGGCTGAGGAGGGGAGGGAAGGGTAAAGGCAGAGGGAACAGCACAGGCAAAGGCCTGGGAGTGCAGAGGACATGGTGTCATCCGGAAACAGAAAGCAGTGCCGTGGGTGGGGGCATGACCCCCGGCGGGGCTGGAGAGGCCCGCAGAGTGCAGGTCATGGGGAGGCCTCGGTAACCCCAGGAAAGGGTTTGGCCTTGCCGTTGGGCCAGGGTGACTGGGAGCCATGAGAAGGTTTTGAGCGGGGGCTGACAAAGCCCAACCCACATGAGGCCAGGCTGCTGGCATCCCAGGGCTCCAGAATCCCCGGCTCCATCGCCCGGTCTCTGCCCCAGGCTGCAGTGAGGCCAGCCTAGAACCCTGACTGTCTTTTCTTTTTTCCAAACCACCTCTAGATTGGAAAAATGCCACCACATCCCTTGGGAATATGGCCCAATGTCTTCCAGCACCAACAAGCGGAAGATTCTCCGTATCTAACCTAAATCTCTGCAGCTACAGTTTCATCCTTTGCTCCTCAGCCGGGTGGAGGCAGTGCAAGGATGCCAGGGACCCCACTGCCCAAGCCTCACCTGCAAAAGCTCCACTGCGCCAGCTCCCTCGTCTCCCTGCGGGGTAAGGCCCCTGCGTTCCCACATCCCTTCTCTGGCCGGCTGAGTCCAGTGTCCACACCTTTGCTCACACCGGGGCCTCCCCCAGCCCCCACCCCGGGAATAACAATCTCTTTCGAGCCACGTCTATCCAGTGTCCCATCCTGCATTTTTCATGTGGCCAGCCCCTGCCATAGGCTCCTGAGCCCCCCTGGCGGATCTGTGTGGCCCCCACAAACCTTCTTTTTCCCCCATTCACCCCCCACCCACCCCACGTGTGCTACAGGTTCAAAATCCCAGTGGTGCCTCTCACTGGCTCTGGGCCTCAGTGGTCACATCTGCAAAATGGAAAGTCAGAAAAGGACCAAGGAGACAAGGTACTGAGGACACATAATGCAAGGTGGACACTCGGAAAGAGTTGGTTGTCTCTGTGCAATTGGCTGATGGAAGCTCCAGCCCTGGACGGAGGGGTGCAGGGGGTGAGGCTCTGGCGAGCGTTTGCTGAGCCCCCACTGTGTGGCAAGCCCCAGCACCAGGGTCCATGAACACCAGCCCTGCTGGGAGTATTATGAGGGCTCCTTATGTAGCCGGCCATGCCCAAAATGCCTTGTGGAACGTATCTTATTAAATCTACACACCGGCTGAGGCAGAGGAGCTATCGCTGACCTGCCCTGACAGAGGAGGAACTGAGGGGACAGGACTGGCCTGGAAACAACAGAGACACGTACGGAAGTGGAGTGCGATGGATTGCCGACGCCAGCGCTTCTTCCTACGCGTGGTCAGGCATCCCTGCTCTAGGCGAGGCCCCAGCCCCACGAGGAGGTCCCCACTGTCCCCACCTATGCTGGGCTGCTGCCAGCCCGGACCAGCGCACAAGCATCTGTTGTTACGTTCTCTGAAATTTTGGTAGCTTGAAATCAGCCACAATAGGAATATTTGCACCCTGGATGTTGTCAAATGCTGCAGGCTTGGGTTTGGGTTTTTTTTTTTTTTTTTTTCTCTGCAGGTTGTTAAACATTTATCAGCACAGCATTGCCCCACCACTGTCAGTACCTGCTCAGGGTGGCACTGGGAACCTTCTCAGACTCCTGAAGGCCCCCAGCCGAGCTGGGCAGGGGAACTGACCAGGGTAGGGGTGGGCAGGGAGGCAGATCTGCAAGGTCACTGGTTGGGACCAGTACTCTGGCCCCGAGCTGGGAGCCGGGAGCTGGGGGCTGGGGGGCTGGGGGGCTGGAACGCCCTTCCCTTACCCCCCCCCGCCCCCCGCCGTTACAGTGGACTGTGAATGCTGACTTCTCAGTCTCCCCCACTAGATGGAGAGCGACTTGCAGGCGGGGCTGGAGTGTTCCCTGGTGCTGGGAAGATTCACGGCCCATCCTTACGGGTCCAGAGAACAAGGCCTGACAGGCTGGGCTGCTGCCCCCACTGTACCAGGCCGTGCAGCCCATGGTGCCAGATAAGTGGAAAAATAAGGATAAGGATAAGAATTTCCACTAAGTGCTAGACTCCAAGGCAGGGGCTGACAAACATTTTCTGTAAAGGACCAGATACTAAAGTTTTTGGCTTTGCAGGCCATAGACTCTTTGTCACAGAAGAGCACATTTAACTCTCTTGTTAGAGCAAAAGCAGCCACAGGCACCATGTAAGTGATGAGCATGGCTCTGTTCTCATGCAACGGTACTTACAACAGCCGCAGCTCTTACTAAGCGACCCCTGGGTGGCCAACACTACCTCTGACCCCTGGCAGCCAGTGGTCCTCCTGCCGCCTGCTCTAAGGGCTTAAAATCTCATTTACTTCCCCCCCAGATTATATGAAGTAAGTACTCTTAATATCCCCCATCTGCAGATAAAGAAATCGAGGCTCAGAACGGAGAGGAAAGGACTCGGCCAAGGTCACATAGGTAAGGAGATGCCAGAGCTGGGATCTGGACCTGGGCGTGACAGGCCATAAAAGCCTGGCTACTTCGTGCTAGGTTGCCCCTGCTCCCCCATCCCGGAGGGGGCTGTGCAGCAGACATGCTCCTACGCATGAGCCCGACCCATGGGTTGGGCTGAAGGGCAGACAAGGGCCCCCAGAATGGAAGCAGGTCATGAAAGGGACCTGCAAGCTACAAACATAGCATCGGGGGTGGCCAAGAAAAATCAAGCCCCATCTCCTGCAGGCTTCAGGTTGTGGGAACCCAAGTCCCTGTGGGCCTTTTGGGATGAGCACCAGCTCCTAATCAGCTCAGCTGCCCCCCAAGTGGGGCCAGCAGCCCTCCCCCCAGGGCTAATCCTGGTGTTTGCCCAGGTGGCCAGCTGCAATCTTGCCCAGCTGGGTTTCTGGCTGCAAAAGCATTTCCCTTCTGGTGGACTGCGGGTGGGGTGGCCGGGCTGAGACCCCTGGAATCGCAGGAGCCTTTGGTGGGTAGCTCCTGACAAGCCCCCACAAGTGCTGGTCACATCCGACTAAGGCTGATATGCCTAATGTTTAATCATTGACACACAGGCGCCCTGACCACTCAGAACAGACCCCGCTCCTCCCGCTCCCCACGCCGTGGCTGGCCTTAACCCTTTAGCCACTAGATGGTGGGCAGGTCGGAGAAGTCCCCGGGGAGGGACACTCAGAGGCTCAGGGCAGCTCTGGGCAGCCGGCCCGCTCAGGGCATGAGAGACAAGCCGGAGACCTCGCTGGGCCCTGGGCAGGGGAGAGAGGCACGGAAGTCGTGCAGGTGCCAAACCTTTGACGGCAGACGGGACTGCCTCTTCCCCCGCGTCCCTCGCTGCCTCTCTCCGGCCCGGCGCCTGGGCACGCTCCTGGACGGATGGCCTGGACACAGCTGGGACGCAGCTGGGCAGGACAGCCGAAGGCGCTTCTCACACGGCCGGCTGCTCCCCGAACCCCGGAACCCCGGCCGGCGTCCTGGGCCTCCACCCCGAGGCGGCGGGCCTGGAGGAGCCTGAGCCCACTCGCTAAATCTGTCCAGCTCACTGCTGCCCAGAGCCGCCCGCCGGCCCGGGGAACCTACAATTTCACCTCATTTGGAGGTGATGCTTCTAAATTTAACAGCGTGGGCTCTCAGGGCTGGGTGGCTTTTATGCCTGAGTCCCTCACTTAGGGCTCTTTTATATCCGCTCAGATGCCAGGCAGGGCTTAGTTTGCTTATAGGAGTTTCCAAAATAGACCCTTTGGTTTAGCACGAAAGGAAATGGCAAAATAGCCCAGGATGAGGAATGTTGAGTTTATACCTAAGAGGGACGACCGGAGGAGGGAACCAGTCTGGGGACCAGCCAGTCTGCGCCAGATGGGAGGCCGACTCCCTCATTTCACCGGTGAGCACGCCCAGGGCCCAGGGTGGCCACCTGACGTGCCCGGGTGGCCCAGAGGAGCATGCAAGGGCCAGAGGAATCCATGCTCCTCCCCCTGCCAGCTCGTCCCCAGCCACCCTGGCCGTGCCCTCTCTGTCCCTGGCATGCTCTTCCCGCAAGCCTCCCATGAGGCTCCCTCTCAGCCTTTAGGTCCCAGCAGAAAGGTCACCTCCTCAGAGAAGCCCTCCCTGGCGCCCCTGGCTACGGCGGCCTCATTCCTCACCCTGTTTCAAGTGCTTCAGACAACTCGTCACCATCCCAAATTGTCGTGTCGGTCTGCTCAGTAGCTGCGTGGCCCTCCTGTGAGTCCCAGCTCCACGGGGTGGGGACCTCTGGGTCCTGCTCACAGCTGTGTGTCTAGGACCTCACCAAGTAGGGCTCCCCCCCGCCCCGTAAGTACTGGTTCAGAAGTCACTGCCTGAGTAAATTGAAGGACAATTGAAGGACGTCTCTTCAGAACTGTGTCCCGGATTCCTTCACTTGATCACTTGATCTGTTCCTTCAACGCACATGTGTTGAGTGCCTACTGAATGCAGGCACCGGGCATGTGGCTGTGAACTAGTCCGGGGGGGAGACAGGGATGAGGACATGAGATAAAGAGGCTGGACCATGATGGGGAGCTGACAAGGACCCCAACCCCAGCCAAGGGGGAGTGACAGGGGAGACCCCCTGGGAAAGCGGTACGTTGAAGTCTAAAGGAGGAGAAGGAATTGGCAGAGAGAGGTGGGATGGAAGAGTGTGCCAGGTGGTAGGAACAGCATGTACGAAGGCTCAGAGGCAAGAGATAGGATCCGTTTGATGAACTTAGTTCGGTGTATGTGGCTGGAGCATCGAGGGTCCCTGAAGGGCTAGGTGGGGACCCCACTTCATGGGAGTAGGGGCTTAAGCTGCATCCAGGGAGACACAGGCAGGCCAGGCCTCCAGCACCCTCTGGGTGGGGAGTTGATTCACTTACTCAGTTTGCCCTGCACATCTGGCCGGACAACGCCGCTGTGCCTGAGGAGACAATGACCGAGTGTCTACCGCAGGCCAGGCCTCTGAACGTGGCACCTCCATCCAGGGGCTGGGAGCAGTCCCACGGGGGAGGCCTCTGCCCCTTGGGCCCAAGGTCCGTGTCTCCTGGGCCAGCACACAGCACCACCCTTGGGGAGGCTCGGACACCCCATATGGCCCCCACCGGCCTGCCCGGTCTCTGCCCTCTGCAGTCGACCCCTGACCCACCCACCCCTTGCTTCCCCCACAGACAAGACCCAGGCATTTGATAGTCCCTGAGAGGGAAAGGCCCACAGCCAACCCGCAGAGGCCAGAGGCCGTGTTAGCCCGGACGCCCGCCAGCTTGGGCTCCCTTCCTTCTGCTGAGCCCAGTGGGCCCTGCTCCTGCCGGGTGCTTTCAGACGCCTCTCTCCCTGCTCACGTCTCCTGGGCCAGGAAAACATGCCCGGGGCCGGGAGGGGGGGGCAGGGGGGTGTCTACGTGTGATCGTGAATCAGTTCCCTCCCTCTGAGCCTCTGTCTCCCTGTCCGTCAAGTGGGGGGGCCGGGCTAGAACTCAGGCTCCCCCAGCGCAGGCCACTCGGGGCCGAGGGAGGAATATGGGGCATCACTCGCTTGCCGTAGTCCTCCCTCTTCCTATCCTGTCCTCCCCAGCAATCTGCCACTGGTCACCCCCCTGTTGAGCCCAGCGCGGAGCTGGCCGCAGGCACAGGGTGATGGACAGGCCAAGGGAGAGGCTCAGATTTAATCAGGTGTTTTGGTGAATTTCTTTTGAGGTAACCTTCTATTTAGAGCAAACTGACTTCTGTATGATATACTGTTTTGGTTTTTTTAAATAATAGTGTATTTACATGAAGAGTAATGGATTTGCAGGACACTTGGTTTAAGTAGAGCAGATAGGAACCCAGCTTCTTGGCAGCTCACATTTCTGGGTCCCTGCGTGGAAGTGGGACTAGGAGCCGGGGGGGGGGGGGGGCAGGGACCGCAGGCGTGTCTCTGCTGATGGTCCTGTGGAAAGCCCGATGTGCAGACAGCACTGGTTTCTCATGTAAGAGAAGCAGCAGCAACTCCTTGGGGCGCCCTAACTGTCCCCCCAGAGCTCATTGTCCCAGGGCTGCAAGGTAAATGGAAACTCCCCTTAAAAAAAATTAAAAAAATATTTTATTTATTCATGAGAGACAGAGAGAGAGAGGCAGAGACACAGGCAGAGGGAGAAGCAGGCTCCATGCGGGGAGCCCGATGAGGGACTCCATCCCAGGACCCCGGGATCACGCCCTGAGCCAAAGGCAGACGCTCAACCACTGAGCCACCCAGGTGTCCCAAGTGGAAACTTCCTGATGGCTCAGGACCAGGCATGGGAGTCAGGACCCAGAATCCAAGAGGATCCCTTCCCTCGGTTTATCACACAGTCCGCAGCATCCCCATGAGCTTCCTGCCCAGGGCAGCCGGGCTCCAGCTCCAGCCCAGAGGCTCAAAGGGACCAGTCACCTGGTCCTGGGTGGAGAGGTAGGCCGCCTCCTGGGGCTGCTTCACAGCGCACCTGTGACCATCTCACAAATGAAAGCCCCAGGTGAGGCCACAGACGGGCAAGTGCGAGGGAAAGGTTCAGTAGCCCAGATGCCTCAGCCACTCGGATGAATCGTATGTGGCCGTAAGAATTGGGAATATGGGGACGCCTGGGTGGCTCAGCGATTGAGCACCTGCCTTCAGCTCAGGGTGTGATACTAGAGTCCTGGGATCAAGTCCTGTGTCGGGCTCCTGCAGGGAGCCTACTTCTCCCTCTGCCTATGTCTCTGCCTCCCTCTCTGTGTCTCTCATGAATAAATAAGTTAAATCTTAAAAGAAAAAAAAGAAAGAAAGAATTGGGAGTATGATTTTGAGGAATAATGGCTTGAGAAAATAGAAGATGTTCAACGTAAGACGCTGAGCCAAGAGCCAAGATGTAAACGATACACAACACCGTCTCGGTTTTCTTTTTGAAACGATACCTTACCCATGTTCCACAGTGGACATGCATGCCCTCATAATTAGGGGAAAAAATGTTACTTTAAAGAAAACCGAAAGCGTGGTTACTCTGTCCTTGGTGGCATAGTAATGAAGCTGCAGGGCTGACTGCTTATCCTCTGACCTAGAGAATGTTGCTTTTCAGGATGAGCCTGGGGTCATAGGAGAAACTTTCCTCTTAAAAAAAAAAAAAAAAAAAAAGATAGAAAAAGGAAAGAAAAACAAACTCTGTTTAAAGGCCCACAAATATTATCTCCGCTCCCAGCTAACTCCACTGGGCTTTTACGAGGTAGAGATGACTCATGAATTTCTGTGAAATATCCAGAGGGTGTTTTGATTTAAATGGCCCCCTCACTGCTCCCATCACCACGTACATGCTCCCATCCCATGCTCCCGTCACCAGGTGGGCCGGGGTCACCTGGAAAAGACAGCAACTTTGGGGGTGAAGGAGCTTCCTGGGGCCTCGGTGGGGGTGGGGGTGTGCGTGGAGCTAGAGGCGCATGGCTGGGAAAGAGCCTGGATGCAAGATGACAGAGAGGGGACGACAAAAGCTGACCCTCTGGGGGCAAGAGGGGCAGCTGAATCCCCTCTCGAATGCTGCCTCCACACTGGTCAGTGGCCGTAGGGCAGCTATAGAAAGAGGCTGGCCGGGGGACACCTGGTGGCTCAGTGGTTTGGCACCTGCCTTTGGCCCAGGGCCTGATTGTAGAGACCCGAGATCGGGTCCCACGTCGGGCTCCCCGCGTGGAGCCTGCTTCCCCCTCTGCCTGTGTGTGTCTCTGCCTCTCTCTCTCTCTGTGTCTCTCATAAATAAAATCTTAGGAAGAAAGAAAGAGAAAGAAAGAAAGAAAGAAAGAAAGAAAGAAAGAAAGAAAGAAAGAAAGAAAGAAAGAAAGAAAGAAAGAAAGAAAGAAAGAAAGAAAGAAAGAAAGAAAGAAAGAGGAAGGAAGGAAGGAAGGAAGGAAGGAAGGAAGGAAGGAAGGAAGGAAGGAAGGAAGAAAGAAAGAAAGAGGGATCCCTGGGTGGCGCAGCGGTTTGGCGCCTGCCTTTGGCTCAGGGCGCGATCCTGGAGACCCGGGATCGAATCCCACGTCAGGCTCCCGGTGCATGGAGCCTGCTTCTCTCTCTGCCTGTGTCTCTGCCTCTCTCTCTCTCTCTCTCTCTCTCTGAGTGTGACTATCGTAAATAAATAAATTAAAAAAAAAAAAGAAAGAAAGAAAGAAAGAAAGAGGCTGGCTGGGAGGGCTGGAGATGGAGGGGTGCTGGAGACAGACCCCTCCTGGCACTGACCTTATTGGCAGGTCGGGGTGAGGCCAAGCAGTGGTCACTGTTCTTGGCCAAGCACCTCTGTGTGATGTCAAAAACTCGAAAGCAGCAATATCGCTGGTGAGAACCAAGGTCCTGTTGTGAGAATTAACTCATTTCATTCCTGGTACCCAGGAAGTCTGGCCTCAGACTGCACTCTGGGCCCGCTGAGCGGCACCCCCTTACTGTATCCTGGACACTGGGCTGAGAGCTGGACATGCAGCATCTCCCCACAACACCCCTCTGAGGCGGGTGCTGTTGCCACCCCTGTTTTACAGGCTGGGAAACTGAGGCTTGGAGAGCCGAAGTGGTTAGAACCAGCACGTTGCAGCGTCACATCATCGATGATTCACTTGCAAACACGTGTGTGTCCCCCCCCCCAGGTGGGGGACATTACATCCACGTCCTAGGGGTGACAAAGCAACACATGTGGGACCCTAACCAGAAGCCCTCACTCCGGAATGGGTATGGGAGGGTCTCAGGCTCGGCTCCATTGACACTTGGGGCCACATCATTCTTTGCCACGGGGGTTGTCCTGTGCACGTCTCGCCACCTGATACCAGGAACACTGCCCTGTCCAGTGGTGACAACCGAGCGTGTCTGCAGACACTGTCACGTGTTGTTCCCCGGGAGGTGGAAACCCCTCCAGTGGGAACCACCGGGTTAGAGGCAGCGCTTCGGCTCTGCTCTCGAGGACTGGCGAGTGAGCAGTGTGGGTGTTAAAGGTCATTCTCACGGCTGTGGGTAATGGTGTGAAGGCACCGTATTCCCCTGGCTACAAAAATTTAAGCCTTTCCACGCCCACATGAGTAGGGTGTGGGAATCTGGGGGGGGGGGGCAGCAGCCCGATATCATCAGAAGAGGCCCTGGGGCTGCAGCTCCCATTGGGCCTCTACCACCCTCTCCCCACATGCGTGCACCTGCACACTCACGCCAGGAAGGTGAGCAGCAGCTTGCATTTGGAGAAGAGCTTGGTGGCCTCCTCGGGGTGTTTGCTGCACCGTCACAACTCTGTGTGACACCCGCCTTCTTTGCCACCCTCATCGGCAGCGAAGAGAGACCCAAAGCCAACCTACTCGTTTTAACCAAAAGAGCCTGACCATTGGGTGAACACACACTGGTTTGGGGCCACTCAACAGAGGCAGGATTCGAATCCAAACCCGAGGGCCACCCCCTGGACCATCCCCTCCCCACTGAGAGAACTACCCGAATTCTCCATAATCAGGGACACAGAGCGTCCCCCCCGCTCACCCACACAGCCTGAGAGGAGAGCAGCCTCCCCTAGGCCTAACCCGCCAGGGGCCTGAGCAAGAATGCCACTCTCCACTGCTGCCTCCAGAAGAGGCTGTCGGCACAGGGCACGGGGGCTTGGGCACGGGCCCCACGCAAATGGTTGGATTACTTTTAAAATCAGGAGAAAAGAAATGAACTTTTAGGTTAAACAGAATGCTTTATTATATGATATTGTGTATGTGTTATTATTTATATATCAATAGCATGTATTTTATTATATAATTTATCCATCCTTATACCAATTCAGCCGTAACGTACACTATTTAATTATTTCTTAGGAAGGAAGAGTCCTGCAAAGGCCAAGGTGCTGGGAGCTCAAGAAAGTCAGCAGGGGCCCTGCCCTTTGCCCTCTGCTGGCGCTCCCTTGAATCTGTCTGCCTCCAGAACAATCCGTGCCACCTCTCACCCACAGACGCCCTCTCCAGCTCCTTCCCCACCCACACCTTTCCTATTCTGATTGAGCAAACCTATCTGGCCTCCCCCCACCCCCCGCCCCATTCAACCTCCCCTCTCCCCGTGCCAGCCTAGCTTGGCCTGAATACACTCTTGACCCTCACCAAAATGTTGCACTTTGTCCTGTTCTGGCCTTAGGATGGAGAAGTTCAAACCCAGGCAGCCTGGCTTCCCTGTCAGCCTCTTCACCGCAGGCCTTCGCTGCCAGGTTTCTGGAATCTGCTGTCACTGAGCCTTCGAGCCACCCCTGCCCCTGGTCTCCCACTGAGCGCTGCTTAGATTCACCTCTTCTGGGAGGGTTGGATCCCTTCCTCCACCCACCTCACTCTGTGCTGTTCTATGGGGCGTGGGCAAGTGGGCTTGTTCGCCCTCCGTTCCCTGGGTCCTCATGAGCTCGACAGTATTTCTGTAGGTCCATTATCTTTAGAAGCTCCTCTTCTGGGACAACCAGTTCATATTCTTTTGTCCTAACTACCTAGCTTTTTCTCAGTGACTTCTAGTTTAGTCCCAGCCCCTCACTCACCTTATAAATTGTCCTAAATGATGTGTGCGTGTGTGTGTGTGTAACAGGAGCTTCAAGTATTTATGTGACCAGATCTGCCAAAATTGTCCTATGTTTTAAGAGTTTGGAACCTGCTTTCGCCACCTCTAAGATTAAGTTTCTGCTCTGACCAGTGAAGTCCAGCTCCCTGGGTGAGAATTTCATCTTCCCGTCCAGGCTGTAAAGTCCCCAAAAGTATCTCCCTCTTCCACAGGGGGCCTCGGCCAAGAGATTTCACTGTCTGCTCTGCTGCTCAGAAACACCCTGAATCTGTCCCCTCCTTTGCATCCCCTGCCCCCAGAGTCAAGCCCCCATCACCTCTCTGGTCTTCACTGGCCTCTCTGCCTCCACCTGGTCCTCTGCCCCAATCTGAAGACCAGAATGAGCTTTTAAAAGCATCCAACAGGTTTCTGACACCCCTCCCCAGGCTTGCAGCTTCTGGACGCCCCTAGAACTAAAATCTCACCCCCTGAAACTGTCCCCGGAAGGCTCTAGAGAAGCACCCGCCTGCAGAGAGGCCCTATCTAGGGGTGTCTCAGGAGGGAACCCAGACCAGGATGGTCAAAAGCTCCCAATCCACTGCCTAAAAAGGCAAGAGCTCCTCTTGTGCCCCTTTCCAACCTGAAAAAATTAATCACAACTGGGTCTTGTCCTAGTGAGGGCAGGGGGTGGGTGGGATGGGGCAGGGGCGGACTCCCAGAGTCTTCACACTATCCATCCTATTTCCACACATTTGCACCCAGCCTGTAAGGCAGGCAGGAAGAGGGGGTCAGACCCTCATCCTGTTTACAGCTGAAGTGCTGTGACTCAGAGAGGGCAAGTGGTTTTTCCACACTCACACAGCCAGGATGGGAGTGGGTAGGGGGCGGGCGGGAGGGAAATACAGGCATTCAGACATATTTTGAGCACTTGAGTAGTGAGAGGTGAGGCGACAGGCGGAACAGGGACCTGACTGGAGGACCCTGGGCAGGCGACGGGCTAGGGCTGTAACTGGGGAGCCCAGTGGGTATTAATATTTCAAGCCCACCCACCGCAGGTGCTCAAGAGCCTTCCTGTCCACAACCCAGGGTTGCCCAGCGTGGCCCCCGTGTCTGGATGAGGATCCGTGACCCAGTGGTGCGGGGTCAGCCTCCTGGAACGCCCGAGATCCCCTGCCAGCAGGCCCTGGGACTCCCGCCTTGGCACGTGGGCCGGTTGATGAGGATTGTTTGCTGATGGAGGCTGTTTACAGCACCGGAAACGGTCAAGGGTTCACCCAGAGATGAGCCATCTGGTCATCCCAAGGTAAACAGTTTACAAGGGACAAACCAAGCCAGGCTGCTGTTTCGGTTTTTCTTTCAACCATATGATGTGCCATTTCCTTTCCCTCCTGGTGCCAACTGCAGAGATGGAGGCTGTCCCGGGCACCCTGACCCCAGCTCCTGTGCCATCCTGGGGGCGGAGGAGGGGGAGCATGGGGGACGAGGCAGGAAAAGTCAGTTTTTCACAACTTTTCTTGCCCCATCCTCAGGACTGAGTGATCCTCTGCCAGATGGTTAACTCACATTGTACGGAGAGTGGATTTCCTCCCCAAGGAACAGCTTTATTTCCTAGAACCTAATGCCTTGAATTTCCAGACTCTTCAGCCTGAAATCCATTTCCTTTTGGAAGAAGACCCCCTACTGGTCTCCCCAGGTATTGCAGCCCTGCTCTAGCAGCCACTACAAATGCCCACACGGAAGGCAGTCAGAGGCTCCGTTCTGGATGTTCACAGTGAAGCCAGTGGATTCCCAGGCATGCAGGATATGTGTGTGGCTTAACGGCCTGAAATAAACAGTTTGTGCTGGAATTGCAATTCTGGAGTTTCCAAAAAGTGTTGCAAAACACTCCAGGCAGACTCCGGAGTTTGTGTACTACAAGCTGTTTATCAATTAATTCCTTCTTTGCCAAACATTCTTACTCGGCCTACTGGGAGATGAGCTTGGTGGGAATGTATCTCTGATTTTGTAATGAAAATCACCAGGGAAAGAGGGTTCACTTTGCAGAGGCTCATGTTACGGAAGATGTGGCTGGAACAGGTGGTTCCTGTAAGGACAAGGCTAGTACCAAGTTCCGAGCTCATGTAATAAGGAAGGGGACATCTGGGGACTAGGACATGGGGACTCTGCAGTGATCTGGGAGCTGCACATCTGCAGATTCACGGGGAAGGTGAGGAGTGTAAGCCTTGAGGTCAAAAAAAAAAAAAAAAAGAAAAGAAAAGAAAAAAGAAAACACCAAAAACAAGTTCAAGTCCAGACTTTGCCTCTTCCTAACTCTGTGACTTAGATGAGTCACTTAATCTTCTGAGCCTCAATTTCTCCATCTGTAAAATAGGGATCATTGACGTTACCCTCCGTGACTCACTTTACAGTCGCAAGAAGGTGGCTTTTTTCTCTTTGTTGAAAAAACCTACCCATAATGTATAGCTTTGTTAACTGCTTTGTGCCCCCAGCGTTAGAGACCTGAGGAAGTGTATCAGCTTTCTGTGGCTGCTGTAACAAAATACCATACATTGGGTGGCTGAAAGCAACAGAAATGTCTTGTCTTACACTTCTAGAAGCTAGAAGTCCAGCATCAAGGTGTCAGCAGGGCCAGATCCCCTCTAAAAGCTTTAGGAAAGGGTCTCTCCTTGCCTCTCCTGGCTTCCGGGGGTGGCTGACAGTCCTCCGTGCCTCTGGGCTGGCAGTTGCCCCTCTCCAGTCTCTGACTCTGGGGTCACGCGGCCTCCTCCCCTCTGCCTTCACAAGGTGTTGCTCCCTGGACTGGGACCCACCCTAGTGACCTCATCTTGATTTGATTACATCTGCAAAGGCCCTATTTCCAAATAAGGTCACAGTCACAGGTACAAGGGGATAGGAGATCTTTTGGGGGGACACGATTCAGCCCATCACGGGTAGAACACATTTTGTTTCACTCAGCAGCTTATGAATATGTCAAGGTGGGCCCCAAGCACTGGCAGGTGGGCGGGAGAGAAGACATTAGTTCCGTACAAGAAAGCGCTAAAATGTGCTTGCTGATGATTGACAGCTGGACAGAGGGAGGGCTTTTGGGGATGGGAGGGGACAACACAGGAAATTCTCCAGGCAATGAAATTTTAGGATGGGGATTCTTTGTTGTTGTTAAAGGGTTTATTTATTTGAGATAGAGAAAGCATGAGAGGTATGGGGGAGAGAGGGAGAGGGAGAAGCAAGATTCTATCCAGGACCCTGAGATCATGACCTGAGCCGAAGGCAAATGCTTAACCTACTGAGCCACCCAGGTGCCCCTAGGATGGGGATTCTTAAATTTACTTCCAAGTATACCCCCCCGGTTGCCCATTACCCCAAATTCTGTACTCTCTCTCTTCCTGATGGCACCCCGTTTTCCTCGAGGACTTAGTCTTTGCCCATCTGCTGTAGGTCTGCGGGGCCCGGCCCAGGAGCCCCACAGCCCCCTCAGCAAGGACAAGCACGAGAGCCATGCCAGGCTAAGCAGACACAGCCTACCAGGAAAAGGAACCTGGGGGGCAGGAGGACAGGAGATAGAACATGCTGGATCTTGTTCATCCTGGCTCACTGGGGCCCCAAAGGGAATGTCTGCCGTGAGCCCACCTTGGGTTCTGGAGCTGTTGGTTTGGGTCCATTTCCAGGCCTCCCTTCTGGGAGACCCCCTCTGCTCCAATAAGCCAGATTCTTTTACATGGGCTCACAGCAGATATCTCTAGAGTCTACCTCCCAGTAGGCTTGTGTCAGCAATACTTTAGGAAAAATGAAAGAATTGGAGCAGCATCCAGCACGGGATAAAAAGAAAAAAGACAGCAATTTTAGAAGAGCAGAGAATTAAAAAAAAAAAAATTAATGTGTCAGCACAGAGCTATCTAGAAGAAATGTTAAAACCTTGAAGAGATCGTGGGGGCCATGGTCCTGGGTTTCTAACTGGAGTCTCAGGCCTTGGTTTAAATATTAAAGGGGGGGTACCCCATGGGAAGTCTAGAAGATATAGGCATGGGGCGCTGACACTTGGAACATTCGAATGCCTGGCGCCCACGGACACAGGACAATGGTGATGGCTACCTGACACATTGCCCCCTGGAGCTGGGGCCCCTCGCTTTTGGCCAGCGCATCACAGCCTCAGCCAAACTGCCTCCCCCGCTGCGAGGCTGGGCCACTGCCAAGCTGGGCCCTTCCTGCACACATGCTGTTTTGATTCTGCACCCTTCAGGCTTTATTGGTTTTTCCTGCTAAATGAGGTGAGGTTCGCCCAGCCCAGTGGCAATTCCTGTAAAAGCCAGAGTTTCGATGACCCAGTGTGGCAAGTTTACAGGGAAGCACTCCCTGAAGGCTGGGCTGGTTGGAAATAATGCTTCACCCCTTCCAAGGATGGTGATGAAGTCTGAGGATCCTAATGGGAGGCAGGGATACTGTGGGCGCCAGGAGCCCTGGGCTGGGGGTCAGGACTTCAGCCCTCGCTGGGCTAGGTAGGCGTTCTCCTCTCTCTCATGGGCAAAATGGGGATGAAGCACATACCTCACAGCATTGCTGCTGGGCTCCAATGGGATTACAGATGTAGAGTCAGTCTGAAAACCACGAAGCTCTACCAAATGAGAGGAGGTACCAATATTACTGTAGCTATCGTGATCACTGTTATTAGAACCGAAGATCTTCCATGGCAGGTGGAAAATGAAGATGACCCCCAGTGACCTCTGACCTTGCAGAGTCCTTTCTCCTTTGAGTGTGGATGGAACCTGTGACTATAATGGGATGTGCCTCCAGTGATTGTGTCACCTTCTAAGGCAGAAGGGAGGCTATCTTGGATGGGCCTGGCCTTATCAGGTGAGCCCTTAAACAAGATTGATTCTTCCAGTCAAAAGAGCTTTAAAGTAGAAGAAGGATTCCGCGTGAGGGAGAGTCTCCCTTGCTGGCTTTGAAGATGGGGGTGGGTGGGAGTGGGGTGGGAGGCGTGTGGCAAGGAATACCAAGGCCTCTAGGAGCTGAGAGGGGTCCTAGCTGGCAGCTAGTAAGGAAGCAGGGACCTCAGTCCTAGAGCTACATGGAACCAAATGACACCCACAAGAGTGATCTTGAAAGTGGATCTGTCCCCAGACCCTCTGGACGAGAACTCAGCCTGAATGATGTTTTGAATCCAGCCTTGTAAGTGCCCTCAACAGAGGCCACAGCCACGCCCTCTTCTGCCCTCTAGAACTGCGAGCTCATACATGGGGATTGTGTTAAGCTGCTGGGTTGTGGCGATCTGTTACACAGCACGAGAAAACCAACATGCTCCGTCAAGGAACCTTAAAATGGAAAGCTCCCAGGGTGCCCAGTGGTGGGAGACAAGGTTCAGATCCTGACGGTACAGCTCACGGGCTGTGTGATGTTGGCCGCACTACCTCCCTCGCCTCCCAGAACCTGTTCCCCCATCTGTAAAACGGGGATGGAAATTAAATGTGCATCAAGCATCGGAGCAGGGTATGTCATAAGGGCACGGAGTAAATGCTCAAGAAACACGATCTGTGGGACGTGTTCATGATTACAAATCAGCTGATAGCTAACAACAGTGCACCTGTGGTCTTCAGAGCCACACAGGACATGGGAATGAGCCCTGACCCAGTGTCCTGGGAGTTACAGGGCCCTTGGGGAATCAGGACCCTGAAAGCCACAACTTTGGACACACAGTAGGTGATGCTGCACAATATCCTTGGCGGATACAGAGAGCCGTAGTGTCGTTCCCTCCTCAAGATCCCCTTTGTACTGGCTTTTCTGAGGAGGAATTCTGCTGCTCAGCCTCAGTCTCATTCTGTCCAAGGGAAGCCCGAGGCCAAGGCCTTATCTTTGGAAGAGGCTGACCCTGGACCCAGAGAGGACAGGGGTGGGGGAGGTCCAGTCTCCCAGTTCTATTGCTGGCAGGTGCCCTCGCCAACCCCACTACACCCCCAAACTCTCCCAGACTCTGAGTCCCACAGCCCCACCGACTGCTCCTGTGGTTCTCCCCCAAACTCAGCGCAGTCCCAAGCCAGGGCCACCCACCCACACGCCCAGATTAAATCAGTCCTCCCGCCTCTCTGTTCCCTTGGACCCCGGTTTGGCAACGCCCGGCAGTGGAGACCATACATTTCTAATTAAATGCCACTAGACTGCTTTCCCAGCAAATCAAATTCACAACAAGATGCCCTTTCACCCCCACTCGGATGACCATGACCTAAGCCACGGACAACAAGCACCAGCGAGGATGTGGAGATTGGAGCCTCGGCCACCGCCGGTGGGGATGTAGCAGGTGCAGCCACCTTGGAAGACAGTTTGGCCATCCCTCTAGTGTGGAGCACAGAGTTACAAGTCGGCTGGGCAATTCCACTCCTCGACGTACACCAGGGAGAAATGAAAACATCTGTCCACACAAGACCTGCACGCAAGTGCTCATAGCAGCGTTACTCTCCACGGCCAAGAAGCCAAAACTACCCAAACGTTCATCAGCCGACGAGGGGATAATGAAACGTGGTGTATCCATACGACGGGATATTAGTCAGTCATGTAAGGAAATGAAGCAGTCATCTATGTCGCACTATAGATGAATCTTGAAAACATGATGCTGAGTGAAAGAAGCCAGACACAGAAGGCCATATATTATATGATTCCATTTCTATGGAATGTCCAGAATAGGCAAATCCATAGAGACAGAACATAGATTAGTGGCTGCCAGAGGCTGGGAGCAGAGGATTGGGGGGCAGGTGACTGCTAATGAGGACAGGGTTTTGTGGGGGGGGAGCAGCAGAAGTGTTCTGGAATTATGTATGTATGTATGTTCTGGAATTAGATGGTAGTGATGGTTGCACAACTTTGTGAATAGGCTTAACTGTACACTTTAAAAGTGTGAATTTTAGGGGGACCTGAGTGGCTCAGTAGGTTAAACATCTGCCTTCGGCTCAGGCTGTGATCCCAGAACTGTATGGGGCTCCCTGCTCTGTGGGGTATCTGCTTCTCCCTCTCCCTCTGCCCCTCCCCGCTGCTCATGTTCTCTCTAATAAATAAAATCTTTAAAAATAATTTAAAAAATAAAAATGTGAATTTTATGGCATATTGGTTATATCTGCATTTAAAAAAATAGGTTGATAAAAGTTTTGATGGCTTCTCGCAGGCTACATGACCTTGCGCAGGTGACTTGGCCTGAGCCCTGAAGGTCCCCATCTGTAGAATGGGACCCTAACAACAGCGCTACCTCGCAGCTCTGCTGAGGTTACATGAGAAGATACAAGAAAGCAGTGCCCCAACGAAGGGAAGCTTTAGAACTTGTGTTAGGATTAGTCACTGGACTAGCATAAATTTGGGGTGGTTTCCTAAGGCTCCCTCGTCCAGCGACTCTGCTCCCTTATTATTCACATGCCGCCTGATGTTCCCACTGTTCCCTATAACACCCTGCATGTCCTTCATGGGCAGGTGCAGGCTTGCCCTTGCCTTCAGCCGTGTCCCCAGCAGCGCCTCTCCTGGGCCCCCTGCTCTGATCCACCCTAGCGACGGGGAGCGCCGTCCTCTTCCAGGGGCCCAAAAGGTTTCTTTTTTTTTTTTTAATTTTTATTTATTTATGATAGTCACACAGAGAGAGAGAGAGAGGCGGAGACACAGGCAGAGGGAGAAGGCAGGCTCCATGCACCAGGAGCCCGACGTGGGATTCAATCCCGGATCTCCAGGATCGCACCCTGGGCCAAAGGCAGGCGCTAAACCACTGTGCCACCCAGGGATCCCCCACCCAAAAGGTTTCTTTTTCTTTTTTTTCACCCAAAAGGTTTCTTTTCTCGAGCCGGGCTCTGAGCAACATGAGGAGGATCAGGTCTTATTTTCATGTGTGAAGTGCATCCCAAACTTCACTCATTTATCGCCTTCCCAACTTCCCCACGTCCCCACACTGGAGTACCACCTGTGTTACAAGTTACTGGATGCTTTCTGTAAATCAACTCGCTTATCAAAAAAAATAAGCATATATATATTTTTAAAGTTTTAATTTATTTATTTGACAGAGAGGGAGAGAGAGCACAAGCAGGAGGGGCGGCAGGCAGAGGGAGAAGGAGAAGTGGGCCCCGAGCTGAGCTGGGAGCCCAACATGGGGCTTGATCCCAGGATCGTGGGATCATGACTTGAGCTGAAAGCAGATGCTTAACCAGCATCTCCACCCTGGTGCCCCCCAAATAAGCATATTTTGGAAGGACAATGTTATCACTACTGTAAACAAAAAGCCAGCATCATTCTCCATCAGTAAGAATGTAACCAACTGGGAGATATTCGCACTGAACGCACAGCCATGTCCAAGTGCAGGTAGGCACGTTGCCTGCAAAGCCTGTTCTTTCGAGGTGGGGGAGATTAGTATTCTTAGCGAGGCATTAAAGACCATGCTAACAACAACAAAGACTTTCTCCTTGGCATAATCGGGACTGAGAGGTCATTGAAAGAGGACTTACGTGATCCATGAGTCATTGTTATTAACGCCTGCCCCTCCTGAATCATCCTCCCTCCTCTCCTGTAGCCTGTGGACTAAAATATCACCTCCTTATGAGGCTTTTCCTGGCCCCTCATCCAAGAGGCACCAGCCCTGCCCCCCACCATTTTCCCAATTCCCTGTCTCTGTTTTATCTTTCTTTTTAGCTTTTACATCCTATTCACTACATCTTCCTTGTCTTCTGTTCCCCCAGCTAGAACGCATGCCCTAACGGACCAGCTCTCCCCAGGGTAAATACCTACTGAATGAATGGGTGCAGAGATGACAATGGGTTCTGTGCCTCCAGAGACTTCATACTGTCTTACGCTAGCTTCATACCAAATCTTGACCCTTGGGAGGCAGCCCTACAAAGGATTGTTGAGTGTGCAACTGAGTGAATGAATGAAGTTTTGCCTGGGTAGTGAAGCTCCCAGTTTTGTTTTGTTTTTTTGTTTTGTTTTGTTTGTTTTTTGAGATAACCCAGGCTTCTCCATGTGTCTATGTTTCCGAAGGCTCTGATACTAAATTCTTCCTGCAGACTGTCTCCAGGACCGAAAGAACGGAGCCTTTGCCAAGAAAAGGGGCTGAATTCTCAGGCCTCCAGTCGAGAGCAAATAGAGCTGGTTTCCCAGGATAACCAAGTTAGGGACCCTCAGAAGTTGTGGGAGCTCAGGAGGCGTGGGGAGAGCATCCTCCAGAGACAAACTCCTTCTTGCCCGCCCTGGCCAGCACCCCTGGCGCACTGCCGCGTGGGAGAAGCCAGCCAGACACGCAGGCCCGCTGCAGTCACTAAATGATCCTAAGTACATCAAGATGGGCGCCCTGACGCCAGCCACTCTGAGCGGGTCTGGAATGAATTGGAGGGTTGTTAAGATCGCCGACTTAAGCCTCTTCTCACAGGAAAAATATTTATTTCACTGAGCTCTGCTTTTTTGGAAAGCTGTGCCTGTAACCGTCCACATCGATCTAGCAGAGTTTTGGCTACTGCTGGCTTTGTCTCCCCTCCTGTGTTGGGCCCTGCGTGTGTGTGTGTGTGTGTGTGTGTGTGTGTCCATGATCATTAAGCAATCAGCCAAAAGACACAGCCAGGACACTCTGCTCTTCTTCAACTGGAAAAAAAATGGACGCAAACTGAGTTCGTGGCATGAGACACAAGACATGCATGTTTTATCATCAAAGATGCCTATTTGCAAGACGCAACTGCTTTTTTCTTTTTTTTTAAATCGAACATGCTCATTTTTTTTCTCTGGCTTAGAGAAAAAATACAGACCAATTCGAGGAGGAGAATAGGTATTCCCATCCTTCCGAGGTGCCACAATCAGCCTTTAGTGCAATATTTCCCATTGCTTTTCTACTCTTAGAGCTGAGGGCCTGGATTTGAATCCCAGGTCTGCCACTTGCTGGCTCTGCAAACTGGAGAGCCATGGGGCCTCTGTTTTCTCTTTCTAAGATGGAGTAATAATAGACCTTTAAGTTGTTAGGAGGAATAAGTGAGCGAGAATAGATACAGAGCTTAGCAGAGTTTCTGGCACATAGTAAATGATCCATAAACGGTACCTATTTTATAGGAGGAATTTGTACATTATTACACATCTCACTATACCCCAACTGCACTGACAAATGTTACTTTTTAGTCATTGCTAATTTGTCATCCCATTCTTTAATTTGCATTAAAAAAAAATTTCACCCACTATTTTCCTAACATTTTATTAGCTACACTGTTGAATGTTTACTGTATGCCAAGCACGGGCTAAGGGTCTCCATAAAATATTTTCTTCTCACTTCTGGTTTATACCCAGACTTGAACAGATATTTATACACCCATGTTCACACCAGCATTACTCACAATAGCCCAAAGGTGGAGCAACCCAAGGTCCATCAACAGATGAACAGATAAACAAAATGTGGTCTATCTGCACAACGGAATACTGTTCTGCCTTAAAAGGAAGGGAGTTCTGATACAGGCTACAACATGAATAAACCTTGAGGCCATAATGCAAAGTGAAATAGGCCCGTCATAAAAGGACACATGCTGTATGATTCCTCCTGTATGGGGTCCCTAGAGCAGTCAAAGTCATAGAGACAGAAAATAGGATGGCGGCGGGGGGGGTGGGGGGGGGGCGGCGCCTGGGTGGTTCAGTCAGTTAGGTGTCTGTGACTCTTGGTTTCGGCTCAAGTTGTGATCTCAGGGTCATGAGATCAAGCCTCTTGTCAGGTTCAGTGCTGAGCAGGGAGCGTGCTTGAGATTCTCTCTCTCCCTCTCCTCTGCCCCTTCCCCTGCTCGCACGCCTGTGCTCGCCCGCATGTGTGCACAAGTGCACGCGCCCTCTCTCTCTCTTATAAATCAATCAAGCAATCAATCTTAAAAAAAGAAAGAAAGTAGAAAGGTGGGAGCCAGGGAGGGGGATTGAGGAGTTAGTGGTAAATGGGGACAGAGTTTCCGTTGGGGGAAATGACAAAGTTCTGGAGGTGGATGGTGGTGATGGTTGCACAGCAACGTGAATGTGCCGAATGCCACAGAACCATACACTTAAAAACACATAATGTGGTGAATTTTACGTTATGTATATTTTACCAGAACAAAAAAGTCTTGGTCAATCTACTTAAGGTAGATGTTTTTATTAACCACCGCCCCCCACACCTCCATTCTTTAAAAGATAATGAAACAAAGGCTCAGAGAGGTCAAACGCATTCCCAGAGTTACACGGCTTAGAAGCAGTAGAGACAGGCCTAGGTGCCAGGGCTTACTCTCCAAGCCCACGTTGTGCTGTAAGAATTCTGTGGAGTCAGAAGGAAACCAACCCAAGGTAACATGGCAGGCAGAGTTAGCAGCGCCAAACTGGCCCTCAAGGTTCAGAGTTCAGTTCTATATTTGTTCTCTGACCTTCTTGTGGGTGCTAAATTTGGCCAAACAAGTTCTTCCAGCTTAATCGATGACGTGAGTGCATTGTTTTGAAGATCAAACCTCTTTCCTGGTATGAAAATAATAAAATCATGCAGATTTGTTTGAAGAAGCCACCTTGCCGCCTGTCGGCAGCCCTCGGAGAGTAACCCTGGACTCGCTGAGAGTGGAGACACATAGCAGAGCCTGAGTAACAATGTCTCCTCCTGAATGAACCAAAAACGGAGCCTCAGGAAATAGCGAGGCAAAAAAAAATGCTAACCAGAACCAAATTTTAAGTTTTCCTGAAGTTATTAATTAAGAACAAAATAACACTCTTCGGATAGCCTCCAGTCCAGGGAGGAATTTGCAAGGGTTGTCCCCACTTCTCTGGGAGGTTTCGGGCTGCCTGGTCCATGACCCCTTGTCAGATACCCTGCCTCTATTGAGGTGGAACAGACATGTGATCCTTGTGGTCTGGCCGACGATATCTGAACAAGCGTTGGACACTGGACCCTGGAGAGAACATTCACTCACTGGCCAGAAACAAGACTTCTGGTGCTTGACTCAAAAGGATGAATCTGGACATCAGATTCCCTCCCACAGGAATATGAACCAAGAGACAATGGAAAAGCATTCCAGTTGGAACAGATACTTGAGCTGAAAGACTGTGGATATTTGGGGTTGGGGTGGCCATTCCAGGGGCATAAGCACACAGATGTATGTAGAAAAGGGGCAGGTGCTATGGCACTCTGGATCCCAGTGAAAGCACTGAGTGGCTGGATCAAACTTTATCTGAAACCCACCCTACCACTGACTTTTCCATTACATGAGCCAAAAAAAATCTTTCTTCAAATTACTTTTGTTAGGTTTTCTGTTTTTTTATTTTTTAATGACCAAAAGGAACAGCTCTATAACCTCCTAACATGTCCCATTTTTACCTGAAACCGTCAGAGTTAGATGTGCGACATAGAACCCAACAGACCACACCAAAGTAGGCAGAAGCGCTTTGGCAGAGTTTAGGATTCAAAGCAGTGTCCCCGTGCATCCCAAGTGACGCAAGTTCCCCTTCTCTGGTCTGAAGCCCTGGGAGGAGGGGCGAGAAGGTTAAAACTTTGCTGCAGGGACATGCTGTCCTCACGACGACCCCTTCTCAGCCTCAGAACTACTGTTACCAGAATCTCTCTGAAGGTCCTGGACAAAGGGTGAAGCCAGGAACTCCTGAGGCTGAGGGCAGGTCCGGAGCCTGGGAGAGAAGGGGCAGGCTGGGGCTGGGGCAGACCTAGGTCTTCCGTTTCCCATGGGCCTCTGCAGCACAGCTGTCGGCCACAGGGGGTTAGCCAGCCCTGGGGACAAGCGGCATTCAGGGGATAGGGAGCAACCAGGGCTAAAGGCACTGCCGGAGACAAGCTGAGGCTCATCGAGGCCGAGGGGCCTAGCAGTAAGTGCCCGCCCTGGGCCTGGTCGGGCGTCCCATGGCTCGGAAGGTGGCACCATTTCCAAGTCACCACAGCGAAGCTCCAGCGACTCAGGCTTCGGCAGTGGCCACATCTGCCCTCACATTTCCCCTCCAGCTGGTTCTGCCATCAGCGGCCCCTCCAGAGCCTCCCTCAGACAGAGCCTGACGGCTGATGAGGAAGAGGATCAGTCACAGACTCGACTCTCCCTCCGGCCTCTGTCCCACCCGCCGGAGGCGTGGGTGTGTCCAGCCCACCTGGGAGCATCTGCTTTTGTCATCAGACAGGGCTGCCTTGACGAGGACCAGACCGCCCCCCCCCCCCCGAAGAAGAGGAGAGCCAGAGAAATTAAATTTCCAAAAGGAAAGAAGCAATGATCATTGGTCACATCTGTGAAATCGGGTGCTTCTCAAGGGCCAGGGAGTCCCCAGGCCTCAGTTTAAGCTCACATGGTGGACGTCATAGGTGTTGTCCGAGCCCTGGGGGAACTGCTGTATGCATCGAGGCCCAGCACCCGTGGGTGGTTCCCCCTCCAGGGTCCACCCAGGATCCTCCTCTCAGACGCCCCGTCACTTCCACCAGGAGGTTCCTACTGGTTTTCATGGATCCCCAGAGGACGCAGCTACACCGAGACCCGGTATTGACTGGAGTTCTCACCCCCCTCTTCACTGGCTGTGCCTCGGTGGGGGGGCATTCAATCTTTTTTGAGGTTCAGTTTTCTCACCTGTACATTGGGCTGGGGGGCTTGTCTTAGCCCAGAAGTTTGCAGACTGTCGACTGCACCTGTCTTTGGGCCATGAGCTCAACAGAGGGAGTCGTGACAGTCACGACATTCATTTATGCTACTCAGGCTCCACGGTGACAATTTCCCAAGTGCACACCCCATCGTTTCTGGGAGTGAGCTGAGGGCAGGAACCCCACGTGCCTCTCTGTTCCCACCCAGCACCTTGCATGAAGCTGCTGTTGGGAACGATCTACGGAAAGGTTCTCAAATGACTCACACACTCTGTTCTGTTCCTTTTCACGATAGCCACCAGCCCATGGAGGCAGCTCAGTCAGAACTGGGGTCAGGCGGACCTGGCCTCGAGCCCAGCTCCACCCTTACTCAAGTGTGGCCATGGGTAGCTCTGTTCCAAGCCTCTGGTCCTATCTGTTCCTGGGGAATAATTGTCCTGTGAATCTGAATTAAGATAACATGTGCAAAGCTCTTGGCTTTGTGAGAGGCACACCGCCAGCCCCATGTCAGCCCACTACAATTATTAGGTCCGTATATCGTGTACATTGCAAAAGGCTCCTCGGGGTCAGGACACCCCTTAACTTCCTCCAGTCAAATCATCAGGTTGTTTGGGGCACCTCTTCCTCCTCCGATTGGATGTAGCGGAGTTGGGGGAGTGATAGCTTGTTGGGGCTTTCTCCCTGCTTCCTGGCTTCCCTAGCCTGCTGGTCAGGCTTTGTCTTCCCCTCCAAGACAACCCTGCACCCAACCCCAAAAGGGGTACCTTCAGCATCACCCCCATTTGAGAATGTGAGCCTAGGAGGGCATGTTTCCCAGTTTTACCACATTTAAAGTAGACCATGCAAAAGCCCACTGAGATGTCTGTGGAAGGACCTGCTGTTTGACTGGTGGGTTCCCCGTGCCTCACCCTGCCCGGCTGCCCCCAGGGCCGCACTGAGCTCCAGACAGCGCTCAGCAAGAGAGGTCAGCGGCTAAGCTCTCTGGCTTTCCTCTGACCTCACGTCTGTTTGTTTTTCATGTTCAGCAGCTGTCTGCAGTGGAAATCTCCACTAAGGGACAGACCTCGTCTCTGTGCTAGAAGCAGGAGAATGCCACAGGAAAGGCGGCTGCCCGAGTCAGGAGGGCTGGTCACCGAGTTCCTACACGCCACTGGGGAACCAACCCTCAGAGCTTCTGTTTTCTTATCTCCGTGGGCTGAGAAGAGAACTTGCAGATAGGCCTTGGCTCATGTTCTAACACCACCGGTGGACACAGGTTGCTTCTGGCGTGGCGTTGAGATTCTGAGGCCGTGTTTGGGCTCACTAGGAAACGGCGTTGAGGTGGATTAGCCATGTCTTCCACAAACTGAAGGGTGGGAAGGATGGTATATTTGGCGTCACATAGTTGCCACCCCAACCCAGGTGCTCTGTAAAGTTCCTCAAAGCTTGAAATGGCTCAGTCCTAAGGTCTCACAGGATCATACAAAACTTAAGAAGATCTCTCTGTTGATTTGACCTTTATTCTAATAGTGCCACGGGCTTCTAATGGTGAACACTCCCTTACCACTTTGCACTGCCCACCGTTAAGGCCCATTCAAACTGCCACATCCTTCTTGCCACCACGACGGGTTCAGCCAAGGGGATCTGCGCCAGGCCAGGTCACTGAAAATCAGCCCTACGATCCTCTACTCCCTCTCACCTGACTGGATCCAGCCATACCTGACACTAAACCTAATTCTAAATTTTTGAGTTGTAGGAGCCAAAGCATTCTTTTTTTCTTCTTCTTCTTCTTCTTCTTCTTTTTTGCTTAAGCAGCATGAATTGGGCTTTCACCACTTATAATTCACGGAGTCCTAATGCACAGATTCTTTCTTCTTCACAGGCCCCAAATTAAAGACCAAAAAAGGGTTTGGCTAGTGTGACAGTGAGAACCTTTGGGCCTTTGTTTTTGTTTCCGTGTCATCCAGCCAAGGCAAGAGGCCTAGAATGCAGAGACCTGGGAGACACCTGCTGAGGGGTCCCTGTGGTAAGATAGCCTCTATTTTGACAAGTAGAACCTAAAAGGGGGCAAGTTGTCTGGAATATCTTTTTATCCCCTTCAAAATGTAGTTTTCATGAATGCTTTCTCCTTAGCTTCCTGATGTACTGAATCTAGCTTGGCTGAATTTTGTTTAAAAATGTGGGCATCAATCATAAATACCCTTGGGAGAGAACATTAACCATCAACTAGCAACATTAGCGTCCCTCCGCCCCACCCTGTCTCCTGCAGTTAAATGGACTGGAACCTCTCCACCTTGTCCCAGGAGGAACCTTTCCTGCCTGTCCTAGAACATTTCGGAATGGGCTTCTGCCGTAAGTTTTCACATATCATCACACAGCTCAGCTTCCTGGCCCGACTCCTCTGCAGTGAGGGGCAGGCAGGGACCACCACAGGGAACTAACAGCTCTGAGCATTTCTGGAGTCTGGCTCTTGAAGTTTTTTTCTGGGGCAAATTCTCCTTTCCCCCCACCCCCACCTCCCACCCCCATTCGGGAACCTGAAAGGCCCAGCAGCAACTGGAGCATAGGGAAGGCTTTGATGTGGGATAGACCTGGGGACAAAACCCAGTCTGCCAAATTCTTGCTGTGTCATCCTGGACAAGTTGCTTCACCTCTCTGAGTCCCAGCTTTCTATAAAATGCGGATGGTAATACCACCCACTGTGTCGAGCCAGTTCTGAGAATTCAATATTCTAACGCTTGCCGGACATAGTCCATGGTAGTTATAGTATTAGCACTCGTGGTTTTCTCATTTAGATCGGCTTAGACCAGGGCAGGAAGGAAAGAGCATAGAGAAGAGAGAGATTGAGAGCAAACAACCTCGGGATTTCTGCATCATTCAGCCATAGAAGTCATGACCCTCCCTCTCAGCCGCCCTAGTTGGAGACCGTCTCTTGTCAGCATGCCTGGCCACCCTCTGAAGATCTGTCTGCTTTATCCTTTCAGAGGGGAGGGATTGATTTTTCTTCCCCAGGGAGGGCAGTCTGACGCTGACCCTCTACCCAGGTCCCAGAGTCTGCAGACAGGGACTGAGCAGTGACAGAGGCTCAGCCCCCCGAGGCCATGGCGCTTTGTCACGGCACCTGAACAGACCGAGACCATTGTTACACACTCACTGCTCTCAATGTTTCTCCTTCAGCACATATACCACAACTCTAATTAAGTGTGCGATCATTTCCGTAACAAGCAATGGTTTGAAAAACACGACTGTGCTTTCCCCTTTGCCTCTTTAGGTAAACAGTCCTTCCCCTTGGTCCTCAGATATCCATCTGCCTGGGGAAGACGTGCATTCACACAGAGGAACGAAAGGCAGGATGGTGGCGATATTCAGTTCCTCGTAGTCAAAGCAGATTTTGCCACAAGACAGCGGACTTAAAAGTCACCACTGTGAGAAAACATTTTTTAAAAGTCTTTTAGGGGGCAGCCCGGGTGGCTCGGCGGTTTAGTGCCGCCTTCGGCTCAGGGCCTGATCCCAGGTTACTGGGATCAAGTCCTGCCTTCCGGCTCCCTGCATGGAGGCTGCTTCTCCCTCTGCCTGTGTCTCTGCCTCTCTCTCTATGTGTGTGTGTGTGTGTGTGTGTGTCTCAAGAATAGATAAAGAAAATCTTTAAAAAATAAATAAAAAATAAAAGTCCTTTAGGTGCCAACATACATAGCAAAGGCATAGCACTTTCCCACACTGTTAAAAAAATAGAGGTCTCCCTTTACCACCCGTGCCCCCAGGCCTGCTATCTTTGGCAGAAGGACCACATGCATAGAAGAGAGGACATCCCTCTATCCCTCTCTTGGCTTCAGCCCAGAAAGCACAGGGGCATACAAGAGGGTGCTGGTGCAAAGTAGGGACCCAAGAGCTACCTGGGTTCAAATCCCAGCTCTGCCACTTAAGAGTTCTGTGACGGGGAGCCAGTTATGTCACGTCTCTGTGCCTCAGTCTCCTCATCTGTAAAATGGGACTCAGTACTTCCTCACAGAGTTGCTACGAGTGTTGAACGAGTTAGTGCGTGAGATGCTTAGTGTAGATTCAGGTGTTTTCTAAGTATCAGCTACTTCTATTTTGTTATTTATTTATTTCATTCGTTTGTTTAGTACAAGCAGAGCCAGCTACGAAGGCAGGGATTTGCACTGACCCTCTGGAGGCTCAAGGAGGAAGCTGGATTGAGACCACTGCTCACCAGTTTAAGTTGGGGGGACTATGCAAATGCCCCAGGTTGGATGGAAGGAAGGAAGCCTTGCCCGGTGTTGCACTTTTCCGGGCTCCACAGGGTCTTCCACCTAAGGGACATCCCTTTTCCTAGGGGACACTGTGTGAGGATGGTGGACAGCCCCAGCGGGGGCCAGATGCAGCGGAGTTGAGGGCTCTGAGCCAAGGAAGAGACAAGTCAGCCAGGCAGGGCTCCGGGCCCAGAGCACGTGTTCCTCCAGCCGCCAGCGCCAGAAAGGCCAGCAGTGGTCCCGGGCCATGGTCGTGGCTGGATGCCCCGCGTCCTCCCCATCCACCCGGGAGTCTCCGGGGGGCTCCGGACCCCACACCCCCTGGGGGGGGGGAGGCGCTGAGGATGGAGCAGAAGGAAATCTGAGACTGAACATTACCTGAAGACCTACGGCACTGGATCGGATTAAATTGGCCAGATCGGACGAAATCTCGTGTTCCTCCTCGTTGCCCTGGGTTTGTGAGCAATCCCAGCTCAGTTACAGGAAGCAATGAAAAGGCATTTCTTTCTTTTTCCTGCAGAGGCACGTGATGGTGGGTAGAGATGCTGCCTGCGGCCCGGCCATCAGCGTGCGGCTTCCGGGACGGCACCGCCCCTGTCCGAAGCGCGAGGGGGCTCCCCGGGGGCTCCCGGACCCCCCCAGCAGGCGAGGGCGCCATTCGATGCTGAGTGGCGGCCGACAGGTGGCCCGGGGCCGGGGGCACACAGGGGGGCCGCCCGCCGGGCCTTCCGCTCCTCTTCAGCGCGAGCGGGCCCCACCGCCTGCCTCCCACTGGGAGAAAGCCACGCAAGGGGCCAAAAGGGACGCGCCGCCACCTCTGCCATTGGCCGCTGGCTCCTGCCCACCTGCGCACGCAGGTGCCTGCCCCCGCGCCTGCGCACACACGCCTGCCCCGCGCACGCCTCACGCACATACGTGCACCCCCCCCGCCCGCGCGCGCACGTCCACACGTCTGTCCACACGCATGCGCGCGCATGCGCCGTCCGGGCTGCGTCGCTTTGAGGAGGCAAGCCGCCACGAGGGACAGGGCCCCGTGCTGGGGGCCGCGGGACGCCCCCTCCCTCCCTGAGGAGAAGGGACCCTTGCCCCTGCCCCTTGAGGCGAGCGGAGCCCCCTCCCGCCCCGGACACCTGGCGCACCTGTGACAGCCTGACGCCGAGGGCCCGGCCACCACGCGCGCACCCTGACCTGCAGAAACCGTAAGATCTTGGACAGGTGTTGTTTTCAGGCGCTGAGTGATGGGGCCATGTGTTACTCGGCGCTCGGTGACTAATCCGGCCCCCTCGTCAGCTCTGTGCCCCTGAACCAGCGGCTTCACATCCGTGTGTGTTCCGTGGTCTCAAAAAAAGGCGCATAGTAGCGGCACCCCCACCTTACGGGGTCGTTGCGAGGACCGAGAAAAGGGACATACGAATGAATGTGAACGGGACAGCTGGCTGGAGCAGGAGGATTAGAGAATCAGGAAGTGAAGCCCACCCCGCCACCCCCCGCCCCGCTCCCGGGGTGGGGGTGCGGGTGCGGGAGGACGGAGGCAGGACAGGGCGAAGCTGTAAAGAGCCCTCACTGGGTAGCTGCCACAAGGCCAGGTGCCAGCTGGAACCCCCCACCCCCCCCACACACACACCACCTCCACCCTCACCTCATCACCTGGACTTTCTCCTAAGGCTCTAAAGGACCAGTGCTCAGCGGCGTCTGGCTGGCTCAGTCAGTGGAGCATGCAGCTCTTGATCCCGGGGTCATAAATTCGAGCCCCATATTGGGTGTAGAGATTACCTAAAAATTAAAACAAAGGACCAATGCTCAGAGCTGCCTGCGCACGGTCAGGGTGCCCAAAGGCATTCTCTGCTCTCCACCCGGCCATCCCTTCGCTAGGTTCTGCTATCCCTTCTTCATGGATTATACGTTCCCCACGGGGCCGCTGTTGCCCAAAAGCTGGCCAGGCTTGGTGCCATGGAGACAAGCAAGCCAACAGCCACAGCATCTGATAGCTCTAGAAACTGACCCTCGTGGGAGAGCCACAGCCAGCTGGCATGAGTACCATGAGCCGGCCACGGCTCCTGAGCAGTCAGTCCTGGGGGAGACAGGGATAGAGCGGAGGGGTCAGGCTTCAGCCTTCATATGTAACGATGCCTGATTCCAAGTCAGAACAGATTTTTGACTTGGATGCACGTCCAGCCCTCCCTGCCCTAGGTCTGTGTGATCCCCAAACCTGAGCTGGACCCGCTGTGCTGCCACCTCTGAACTACCACCCCAGTTTTGAGGGCCCAGAGATGCACACCAGTACATCTACCCCGTCATCTCATTTGGGGTTGGAGCCACTTAGGCAGAAGGGCCATGGGGACCACACAGCCCTTGTCTGTCCTTCTTTTGCTTCTGAGCTGGGGATGTGAATCAGACCTTTGATGTCCACAGGCATGCAGAGTGGTTGCCAGCCGCTGGGCAGCCCACCTGTAAGGGAGGTAGTGGCTCGTGCTAACCCCAGCCCTCCTCATGGATCCTCCCCAATCAAACTAATCCCACTTTTTGGATTCTGGCCAAGCAGGGTGACAGCCAACATTGGCACTGGTCTCCCAATTGCCCTGAGGGGCAGGAACTGGGAGGAGGCTCCTGCATGGTGTGCGTGCAGCCCGTTAGGAGCTGCCACTAGACCCACAGCCAGAAGGCACAGCACAGCTTCTCTCTTGTCCTGACTTTGGCTCTTCTCTGTACCCCATCAGTGCTACACCGTATCATCATAGCGTTCATGAGAACTCTTTCTGTGCCATTAGCTCAGGAAATCCCCAGAAGCCCCCAAGGTAGGTTCTGTTATAATCCCTATTTTACAGAGGGGCTGTCTAAGGCCTGGCTAGTCTGTGGAGGCAGGATTTGAACCCAGGCAGTCTGGCTTTGGGGCAGTGCTCTCTGTGGTGTGGCTGGCTCCTACACACTTGGCTAGCTACTCTCCCAACTCCTAACACCACCCCCTCCCAGGGGGCAAAGTTCTGCAGGCCGGCTTTGTTCTTGAGGAGCCCCTGATCTGCCCAGGAGCTTCCAACTTGCTTACTGGCTAGGAAAAGTCTCCTGCCTCTCTGTGCTAACAGAGCAGCTATTTCCTGGCCCCAAAGCCCCAGTACAATTCTTCCTCATGCCTCTGGGCTTGTGGCTTTGAGAGACTCCTGATTGCATACATCTCCCATTAGCCGAAGCAAGTTCTTTCCGTGGCCGCGACACAGGCGTGTTAAAAGGTAAACTGCCATACATCATCTGGCAACATACTCATTTGTCTCTGTCAGGCCCTGTTCCGGCCCCACCAGGCCCCTGCTCTCTGCTGTCAGAGAAACAGCTTCATCCTGCCTGCAAAGGCCTTTGCCAGGCCTGGGCCAAGAAGTCAGGGTTTGTGGACCCGACCAAGTGAATCCCTTTGTAAGCATTCAACAGCAATGTCTTGATGACAAAGAAATTACACGTTAATGGACCATTTTTCAATTTGTACCCCAAGTCAAGGCTCCTAAAATGGTACCAGCTGTCAAGGATGAAATATATGCGTCTGGCATGCTCTTACATATGTGAGGGTCGCGTGCTTCCCACCCACAGGAGAGCTGGGCACCAGTGATCCCAGACAACACAACATCATGTTTGCCCTTGTGAAGACAATATCCAACCCCACTCGCCCCCGCCTTTTTATAGCCCCTTTGGGGAAGATGTGTCTGGAGAGAGTGGAGAGAGGTGTGGGCCAGGAGACAGCATAGTTCGCATGGCTGGGATTCTGGGAGAGAAAGTACAATGACTCCAAGCCCTTGGAATGGGATTGGAGGGTCTCAGAACCCTGCCAGCTGTAGAGTCAGAGAGGAGAGGTTTCCTCCCAGCTTTGCTATTTACCAGCTGTGTGACCTCGAGCAAGTCAGTTCACCTCTCTGGCCTCAAACAGAGATGATCCTAGAACTCATTTCACGAGGTTGTAGAGAGGGCTAAGGGGGGAGGGAATGAAAGGAGCACAGAAAAGTGTCCAGCACATCAGCTGTGCTGCACAGACTGCAGTAAGCGGCGCATTAGTGATAGCTACTGTTTATAGTAGGTATGGTGGCCCCTGAAACATCCAAGCCTACCCAGGGACTTGGAATGTGACCTTATTTGGAAATAGTCTTTACTGACATAACTGGTTAAGATGAGGTCACACGGGGTTGGGGTGGCCCTAAATCCAATGACTGGTGTCCTTATAGGAGGAAAAAGGTTATATGAAGGCAGCGAATATCTGCTGATTCATTTGTTTGCCTACTGAGGGTAAGTCCAACAGCATCCAAGACTGGCACCCAGGGCCAGCAGCTGTGATGCAGGGAGCCCCCTGGCCTGTTCAGTACCCACAAACAGTTCCTAAGGCTATCCCTGGATTTGCACGATCTAGATTTGCTATAATCGCTGCCGCTAAATCGTTAGGGTAGGGCAGAGAGGGGCAGAATACAGGCAGAACCACACATCACAGCACAGTGCGATAGCAAAGATCCCCCACCCCGGGTCAGGAGTATTTTTCCACCAGGAAACAAGAACAGTTCATGTGAGTTTGTTCACCCTTTGTCCCAGGACACAAAAATGTCAGAAATGTACAAGGGCTCCGGCCACAGAGGGACACTGTATCTTGCCCCCGAGGTCCATTTCCTGTGTGAGGCTGAGGGTCAGGGTGAAGACCACTGCACAGAAAGACAGGACAAGTGAGTGCTGCTGTGTGCATGTCGTGGGGAGCCGGTGAAGCTCCCCTTTCTCTGGGGCCTGGATTCTGGTTTGTAAAATGGGGGTGATGATGCCTGATGCCTGGTCCTTCAGCTCACAGAGTTAAGAATAACAGATGTCACAACTGCAGGTACGGTCCTATGGGGCTCTTCCCTTTGTTCTGACGGGGTCAGCAACATGAGAAATGAGTCCCTCTAACTATGCCTCTCCCAGACCCCACTTTATAACAAGCAGACTTGACTCTGTTGCTCAGTTCATTTGTATTCACTAAGCACCAACAGTGTGCACAATGCCGTGCCGGTTTCTGGAAGGCTGTTTACAACTGTTAGCACTGCTGAGCATTGTGTGCTTTGCCTCTCAGTTGTTGTGACACGTCCGTTAGGTAATGTCATCAGAACCCCATTTTTGATAGAAAACTCCGTTCAGAGGGCCAAGGCCCGACTTGCTCAAGGCCACACAGTGAGTTTAGATTCCCTTTGTACTCTGCTTCCAGATGAGACATTCTGCCTGCAAGGACCCACAACCCAGTGTGGTGAGACCCAGGCCCTCCCAAACCAAGGCGTTGCTAACACAGGCTTGTATTTCCCATGGCTGACATAGTGTCAGACACTCCTTAGTGTTACAAGCGGGTAAACAATCACTGCGACCTCCAAGACCTTCCTGAGTTGTTGCCATCCCTAGGATCATTATCTCTCCTAAACAAAGGAGGACACAGAAGGGCAGGGGGTTACATGGATGGGCGTATTAAGAAATTAGGACCAAATCCAGCTGCCTTTCACATCTAAGATTCTCGGTCACCGCACATTTTGCTCCCAAAAGGGTGCTAGATACCATTGGTGCTAAATACGTGCAGAGACAGCCAAGGTTGTTGGAGTCCAGATCCCCAGGAGGTTTCTTGGAGGAAGAGCATGACAGAGGATGGGCCGAACCTGCATGGCACAGATCCCCTTTCTCCAGACCACCTAAGGGCATTTGCGAGGAACCTGGGAGCAGGATGGCCCCAGCCCCAATCTTTTGAAACTCACCGCTTGGCGCCTTACTCCCCTGAGGGACACGGGAGGAATCTGTCCTGCCTGGCTTGGGAGGGCCTGACCCCGCCTTCCCACAGGCCTGTCTGCATGCCAGGCCAGGACTGGCCCTTCACCCGCACATCTCTCATTCTCCAGGCCCCAGGAAGGAAAGTCCAGAGCCAAGGTTATCGTGGGGGTCACATACCTTAGGAGAGGGCTGGGCACACAGAGCCACAGGCTATTCAGTACCGCATTATTTGCTGTCACAAAAGATTGGAACCAACCTCACGTCCATCAGCAGGGGACTAGGTTGAGGTACTTTGGCACAACCACATACGACTCAGGTGTCAAGGGGGGGAAGAGCGGGAGGGTTTTGAGTAATAAAAGCTGACATTTATGAAGGATTTGAGCCTCTCCCACGTGCATTAACTCATTTGATCCTACATCAGTCCCAGGAGGAGGGACCATTATCATCACTTTAAAATGAGGAAACAGAGGCACCCAGGGGTCAAGTCCCTGGTGCAAGGCTCATGGCTATACACGATGGAGCTGGGGCTTGATGCAGGCAGAGCATGTCAGAACCACCCTGCAGCAAGGCCTCCCAGCTTCTCCCTCTGGCCGGGGTCCCTCTGCCAGGAACTCCCCAGAACCTGGGAAAGAAGAGAAGCTCACAGACAACCTCCAGCACTTCCCGGCCCTCACTGGCCTCGGGGGGAGCAGGTGTAATCAGAGGAGCTTGACTGAAACCTCCTGCGTCTGCAACAGATTCTGATAACTCAGACGCTGTGGTAGCCAACTTCTCTCTACAGTCAATTACGGCCAGCGGGGCCCACTGATTATTTTTATAGCCTTTCCTGGAGTCATGACAAGGAAAACTAAACGATCCACAGGACCCCTTTCATCACGAACAGCCGGGTTTCACGGTTGGGGGTGGAGGAAGGAAAGAAAGAAATTACTTTTTTCCCCACTTTGGAGCTAATCAACAGAACTCAAGGCTGGGCGGCCAATGTGTTGGTGTTGAGAAAAGCTGTTCTCAAGCAGAACTAATTGGCAACAGAAATGGAATTTTTCCCCCAAAAAAGTATAAACACGCTTTATCCCTGGGAATTACCCTTTGGAATAGGTATTCCAGACATGCTGTGTGCAACTGCCCGCGCACAACCGTCCACCTCACACAGGCGAGGCCAGAGGCAGCCCGTGGAGGTACCACTCAGCCAGGTTGGCCTTTTTTGCAATAGTATGGTCACAGAGGTCAGTGACCTAAAACAGCTGAGCCTGGGGTGGACATTTTGCTCTCTCGTTGCCCAGCACCACTTCCCTCCTAGAAACAGCCATTGGCTTTGGGATACCCTGTGCCTTCCCTGATCCACAGACACTGGTTTGGGGGAAATTCATCTCTCAGCCCCAGGGATGAGCCCTGGCAGGTATAAGCCAATAAGCATATTCCAGGAAAATTTGAGGAATAGGCATACAACCCAACAAGAAACAGTAAGGCATAAGAAATAATATCTAATGAAACTTCTAGAAAAGAGAGCTCTTGCAATTTTAGAGGTGCAGAGAGGCTGAAGTAACTTGCCCAGAGTCACACACAGCATGGTAGTAGGGGATCTAGGACATGAATCCAAGTCTGTAGGATTGAAGAAGTTGTGCCATTTCGCTTCCAGGCTCTGCAAAGAGTGGCATAACCTGTGGAGGAAGCCAGACAAACCGGATTCAAACCATCCACCATTTACTGCCTGTGGGATTTTAGGCAAATTACTTAACCCCTCAGGGCACCTGGGTGGCTCAGTCAGTTAAGTTAAGCATCCAGCTCTTGGTTTTGGCTCAGGTCATGATCTCGTGGTGGTGGGATCCAGCCCCGTGTTCAGCTCAGTGCTCAGTGTGGAGTTTGCTTCAGATTTTCTCCTCCTGCCTCTGCGTCTCCCACCTCACATATGGTCTCTCTCGCTCTCTCAAATAAATATATAAGATTTAAAAAAAAAAAAGTTACTTAATCTCTCTGCTCCTCAGTTTCCATTATCTGTGAAGTGGGGCCTATGAGGGCACCTCCATTTGTGGGATCTGAGAGGTTGAATGGATTAACAGCAATACAGGTAGAGTGAGCAATAGTACCTGAGTGAGGATTTGTCCCTATCCTCCTCATTCCGTTTCCCACACATGATGAGAACCAGACTAAATAGGCGCCCCCGGGTGGCTCAGTGGGTTGGGCATTTGCCTTCTGTTCAGGTCACGATCCCAGGGTCCTGGGATCGAGTCCCACATCGGGGACTCAGTGGTGGGTCTGCCCCTCCCCCTCACTCGTGTTCTTTCCCTTTCTCAAATAAAATCTTAAAAAAAAAAAAGTACCAGAATAAGTAAAGGCAGGTGGAGGGAAGGGCAAGGTCTCGAATCCCTTCTCCACATTTTCCTTCCTGTAGTGTTGCTTTCAGGCTCCGTTCCCTTCAGGAGCAGCTCTACCACAAAGATGGGGGACATCACAAACCTGTGGTCCATTCAAGGCTTTTGGCTATTTTTAGACCTGGAGATACACAGTTAATAGCCACCAAGCCTGTCCGTGGTGGTGGTGGTCAAGATCCAGGGGAAATTCCACTCATTCAAGTGGCAAAAAGTAAGCCATCAGACAAATGCCGCATGGTCGAGGGCGCGTGTGACTTGGCAGAGCCACAGTGGAAAATAGTTGGGTGCATCATTTCATATTCCCTGCAGCCCAGCAGTTCTGCATCTGGGTATACCCGTGAGACACGTGCCAACATGTGTGCCCTGGGACAGGTGCAAGGATGCTCAGAGCAGTACCCTCTTCTGATAGCAGGCACACGGTGGGAAACAACCCAGTTGCCGGTAGACAAGGGAAACCAGTCATGGTATGCCACGTGATAGCATACAGCGGTGGGAAGTGAAGAGGCAAGGAGCCAGGGGCAACCACGTGGATAAATTTTAGTGACAAATTTTGAAACTCTGGTTTATGAAAACAGTGACACAAGACAACAATATATCTTTTTATAAAGTTCAAAAAGAAAAGCAAAAGTCCGTAATCTATTGTTTGGGCATAAATATATAAGTGACACTATTTTGTTTAAAATAAGGGAAGTCAGGGATCCCTGGGTGGCGCAGCGGTTTGGCGCCTGCCTTTGGCCCAGGGCGCGATCCTGGAGACCCGGGATCGAATCCCACATCAGGCTCCCGGTGCATGGAGCCTGCTTCTCCCTCTGCCTATGTCTCTGCCTCTCTCTCTCTCTCTGTGACTATCATAAATAAATAAAAATAAAAATAAATAAAAAAATAAAAAAAATAAAATAAGGGAAGTCAGAATGATGACAGTTCTGTAAATGGATGGTGAAAATGGTTATATGACATTGAGAATGTACTTGATGTCACCAAATTGTATACTTGAAAAATGGGTAAAATGGTAAGTTTTATGTATCTTTTACCACGGTTTTTTAAAAAGCCATGTAAAGGCTCACATCGGTTAAGCATCCAGCTCTTGATTCTGTCTCAGGTCATGATCTCAGGGTCCGGGGATAGAGCCCGGTGTCAGGCTCTGTGCTGTGCATGGAGCTCACTTGATATTCTCTCTCCCTATCCCCTCCCCCCCTCAAAAAAAACCTAAGAATAAATAAAAAGCCATAAAAAGATTAACGCAAAATTCAAGATCTTAGCTACTATGGTGGGAAAGAACATGTAAGTAGGTATAGATTGTTGTCAAAGTTCTAGTTCCCAGACTGGGTGGTGGCTATATGGGGGGTTTTATTTTATAAATATAGTTAGACTGCTGGGTGGAAGGGTGAATAGGGCAGGGCAGTTCAGGAGCCTCTTTCACTGTGTCCTAAAGAGGTGATGATTCATTCATTTCCACCTAAGATTGATTTTTTGAGTATGGAGGAAGGCTTTCTTGACTAGGATTTGGGGACCAGGGATATAATGGAGGTTTCCGGGCAAGTGCATAAGGCCTTTGGCCATTCCGTCTGCTATTAATCAGGCATAGGACTGTCTGGTCCCTGGTGAAGGGGAAGGGGGCATCCAGTGGTGCATTTGGAGAGCACATGTATGCCCTCCTCCACATGCTCCCATCTGTAGGGTCTTCTTCCCTTACTCATTTGGAAGGCAGTGCTGGGCATTCTCCTCAGAGGAACGGGTGGAGCGGGGGTGGTAGGTTCAGTTCAAGGGACAACACAGTAGCAGCCACCTGGCTACAACAGAATCCTATAGCAGAGTCCCCAGGATGCCTGGGTAGCTCAGTGGTTGAGTGTCTGCTTTCGACCCAGGGCGTGATCCTGGAGTCCCAGGATCGAGTCCCACATCTGGCTCCCTGCATGGAGCCTGCTTCTCCCTCTGCCTGTGTCTCTGCCTCTCTCTCTCTGCATCTTTCATGAATAAATAAAATCTTAAAAAAAAAAACAAAGTCCCCATAACCTCTCTGACTCCCAGTGTATCTGAAATCAGATGTGGGAGATGATGTTGTTTACAGGGCCCTCAAAGCCTGAGACAGATGAGACAGGTGAGTGCAGGAGCCATGTGAGGAGTCCAGAATCTGTGCCTGGGTTGTTTGACAGTGCATCTGATGATGTATGGCTACAGTGACTCTGATTGTTATGCAAATTAACAGCCACAGTGTGAGTTGACAGAGGCTATTAAAATGTGGTATTCAAAAGTGAAATGTAGTATGTGGCTCTCTAGCCACATTCCTGGAGACCCTAATTCCTGGTTTTCCCAGAAGGTCTTGTCACTCAACATAGCAAAGCAGGTATTTCCACAAGTTTATTGGGTGCCTACTATGGAATATAACACTGCACAAAAAAGGCCAAAAAAAAAAAAAAATCTGTACCCTCAGGAAACTCCTATGCCAGTAGGGGACATCTAAGAAAATAAAAATATATACTATGCTCGATGGTGGTAAGTGGTAAAGGAGGAGCTGTGTGGAGATCTGGAGAATGAGTGTCCCAGGCAGAGAGGAAAGCAAGTACAAAGGTCCTGAGGCAGGACTGTGCCTGGCACAATTGAGAACAGTCAGTGTGGCAAGGGGGAGAGCAGGGGAGATGAGGTCCAAGACCTACAAGGCCTTACAGGCATGGTCAGGACTTGGCCTCTGGATGAGGTGGGCCCAGGACTGAGGGCAGGAGAGTGTTCTGAACAGAGGTAGGACAGGATCTGATTTTATTTTAACAGGACCCTGCTGGCTACAGATAGAGAACAGACTGTCAGAGACAAAAGAGAAGCAGACACCAGTGGAGAGACAACTATAATAGCCCAGAGAGAAATGGCCTATTGGACCAGGCTGAAGGCAGGGGAGGTGACAGGAAGCCGTCAGCTTCCAGATACAGGTTGAAGGGAAAGCCAATAGAATTTCTTTTTACTGAAAAGTGGAAGCAGCTGGGTTCTACCTGTATGTTTCGGGGTCAGAAAAGTTTGAGACCTGGTTAGAAAGTAGAGATATGGTTACCAAAATAGGTCCCTTCTTCCAGCCTCCTGGGATTTCTGATAGGCAGGCATTGAAAGGAATGTTTTAGGTCTCCATGCAGATGAACACCCAGGATATATTGTGAAGTGGAAACAGGAAGATGCAGAATAAAATGTATAGGATGTATAGAGTAATCCCAGTTTTGAAAATTAAAATTACGGGGATCCCTGGGTGGCTCACCGGTTTAGCACCTGCCTTTGGCCCAGGGCGCAATCCTGGAGTCCCGGGATCGAGTCCCACGTCGGGCTCCTTCCATGGAGCCCGCTTCTCCCTCTGCCTGTGTCTCTGCCTCTTTCTCTCTCTATGTCTATCATGAATGAATAAATAAAATATTTAAAAAAAATTAAAATTACATAAAAGGAAGGTGTGAAAATGAGTGAATGAATAGTCTGGAAGAATAGACACCTGACTTAACGTGGCTGCCTAGAGTGGGAGCCACTGACACCAAAACTCAGGATTGCCCTTCCAAGTGCACAGAATAAAATAATTATAAAACCCATTTTAAATTATTTTGAAAATTGCTGTGAGCCTGGCTCCACTCTTGCCATCATAGCTGAGCTTCTCTTAGCCAGCGTCCCCACCTGGGCCTCCTCCTCGGCCTCGACTGTAAGAGACGGAACTCAGGAATGAGAAATACTTTCCTCTCCTGCTCGCTGGCTTGGGAGAACTGGAAAGGGCCCACCTGGCTCCCAGGGTTTCTAAAAATAGAAAGTTGTCTTAACTTTCCTATAGGTTTGGCTTAGCTGTTCCTTCTACTTGTTCCAAGATGCCGTTTCTATTAGAGAATCATGCTTTGCACATGAAAATGAAGTACGGCGGGAGCAAGCCTGTAAGCAGATGGAATTAACAGGGAGCTGCCCCTGATGGATCGCCAGCAATGCCCCTACACGCAGAGCCAGTGAATGCAGTGAGGAGCCCAGGGCCGCCGCCGCCTGCGCTGGGTCCCAGATGTGGCCTGTGCAGACGACACCGCCTACCCAACCCAGTCTCTGCTTCCCTTCCAATGCTCAGAACAGGAGTAAGGAGTTGGGCTGTTGGTACATTTTAGGCAAGAGGAGGAAGCTGAGGTATTTGTGTCCAGGCTGTGCCTGGAGTTTGACTCCCTTTGGGTAAGGGCTGAGGATGGTCCATGCCAGGATTTCTGAGACCCTGGGCACAAGCATAGGTGCTGTGGGGCCAGTAGTATGCTGGTAAAGGCTAGCAATTGGTGCTCCAGGGAAGATAACATTCTGTGTGTGCATGTGTGCATGCATGTGCACACGGTGTGTACATAAACAAATCTATGCACGTACACATGTGTACATACACATAGACACACACCTAGGTTTTTTTTTTTTTTTTAGATTTTATTTTATTCATGAGAGACACATTGAGAGAGAAAGAGGCAGAGACGCAGGCAGAGGGAGAAGCAGGCTTCATGCAGGGAAGGGAGCCTGACGTGAGACTCGATCCCAGGTCTCCAGGATCATGCCTTGGGCTGAAGGCGGCGCTAAACCGCTGAGCCACCGGGGCTGCCCCCACACTTAGGTTTATTATGGATGGTACTGAAATAAAGAATGTGCATCACATGGTTTACAAATAAAAATAAAATTTGCAGTACCCCCTTTTCTAAGTTTCATATATTCAACTGAGTCACACAGAAGGGGTTTGTTGATTTTTGCCCCCAACCTTTGTGTCTATAGTCAGCCTACACTACACTTCCAAGTGATGAGTGAGGGTAGTTCAAGGCTGGTTGGTATTTTCTTTGGTTTAAGGAGTCAGACAAAAGTGATACAATGAAGTGTATCCATGAAGTGAGCAAGTGCCTTCATTTTGGTGCTATTGACAATGTAACAGCCACAGAGGCGAGATGGCACTCTCTCTGCATCATTAACTTTTCCTGTCTCCTTCCTTCAATCTAGATGATCAGCACAACATTAAACTGAGCCCTGAGTTGGACCGTTACCAGTTCCCACGGTGTAACGACTCCCATTGTGGCCGATTTCTCAGGCCACCAACCTGAAGCCACTATATGCGGACTTGGGAAGAGATGTGTAACAGCTCACTGCCAGAGCTTCCACCAGACAGACAATGCAGACGAAAGTAACCTCAGGAGCCCACAGAGCAGCAAATGTCCTTTCAGACATGGAAAGTGATGAGCAGTGAGTACTTGTTACCTTTATAACACCATTTATTTCATTGCAGGTCTGTGAAATTTAATTTTTAATAGTTTCTCTGTGTAGCAACAGTTCACCAAATTTCTGAAAATCTGACCATTGGCTTTCAAGAGCTGGTACAAGCTGGCTCCAGCACACCACTGTGTAGGGACCACGTGGCCAAGAGGGTCACAAGGTGGGGAGGAAGTTAGTCCCTCCCTCTACCCAGAACCCAGAGCAGCTCGGGCACTGAAAGGGCGGGGGCTTTGAGAGTTGCAAGGGAGGACAAGCAGGGCAAGAGCCCAGTTTGGGGGCACATGTGGGACACCCCTTTGCTGCTCCCTAGAGAGAACTGGGGGACCCTGGAGCAGTGCTGAGCTGATGCAGAGAAGGTAAGGGCTTACAGCCAGCACGCATCTGGGTTCAGTCACTCCCCATGAAGGCAATCCATTCAGCTCCTCAGAAGCTCACAGTGTCCGTAACAAGGCACTGCAGGTCATCAGTCCCTTCTTCAAGCCTACCTTCCTGCCACCTCCTCCAGCACCCTCCCTGGGGGCAGGCTTGTGGGAGACCTTCATCTTCTGTCAGCTTGTTGAGAACTTAAGTGCCCTCCAACCAGACTCACAGAATTTTAGAGTTGCAAAGAGATTTGAGAGATTTCCTAAAATAATCCCTTCGTTTTATAGATGAGGAAACAGAGGCCTAAAGAGGGGAGGTGTCTTGTTCAAGGTTACAAGAAAAATCAAGAACAGAAGTGAGTGGGATGACCAGTCATCCTGGTGTGCCTGGGACTGGGGGTATTGCCCGGGACCCCCACTCAAGGTCTCTACTTGAGCCCAAGGCAGAGGGCCTGAGTCAATCCCCAAAAGGAAGGGAGGTCTGAGTCAGAACAGAGCTGCTGCAGGGTAGAATTTTCCAAGAGGAGAAAAAAGAGGAGGCTGCATCTGGGTGCTGGGATCTCCAACTCTGCCCAGATGCCTGGCCCCAAGAGATTTCCCACCTGCCTTGCCCTGCTCTCATTTTCTCAGGCTCTTGGATGTCATGGGCATCCTCCTCCTTAGTGCTAGGGAGACACTCACTGACTTGATCTGCATCATATCTCTCTGGCTGCTGCTGCCACAGCTGTGGGGATGTATATGTAAATAGCCTCTGATAATATTAATACGTGATCCCTCCCAAGGGAGGCGTGTGGAAAGCTCTGTATGTGTTTCACAATTCTGTTTCGTCCAGAGGAGCAGTGGGGGCCCAAAATGATTTGAAACAGATTTTTGGAAAAGCAAAATAAAATTGGAACAAAACCTAGTGGAGGCATGTGCCACTCGTCCCACGCCCAGCTTTCTCCACCCCTGCCTGATGTTAACCCTCTTCTCCCACCTCCAGGAGCCTCCTATAGCAGCGTGGCCCGCACAACACACAGCATCGGGCACTCTTCTTTCCAGTCGGGAGCCCCTGCCCACGATGCGTGCCCCCACCGGTCCAGAGGTGAAGGCTGCTCACCCCGGGGCTGCCTCTGTCCTGACCTCTCTACCTGCCTCCTACAGGTAATCCTCCCTTTGACACTCTCTCCTCCTGGACCCCTCATTCATGGGGAGATCACAGAATCATAGAACAGAATACAGACTACTGGAAGTGGAGAATTCAGTGCAAGTCAAGTCAGAAAGACCAAGATCTGATGCTGACCTCTGCTACTGGTCAGCTGTGTGACCTTGGGCAAGTTACTTGACTTCTCTGAGCCTCTGTTCAGTGTACCAGGAGGGTAATAATACTTGCCCCATGGGAGGCTTGTGGGTATCCATGAGCTATCAGAGCTTCATAAATGCCTAGCACAGTGCCTGGCATATGGCAGGTACTCAAGAAACACAGTCATAGTAAAAGCTCCTTAAAGATTAACTATTCCAACCACTCAATTTCAGAGATGGACAGATGGAGGCCCAGGAAGGGGAGAGAACTTGCCCAAAGCCACACAGCAAGCCCATCCTGCCTCCTCTCAGGCTCCCTTCTCTGGTGGAGTTCCAGAGTAGAGCGTGAGCAAGTGCTGTCCTCCTCACCCCTCACCTCCCTCTAGCGTCTGGTCCACACGCCAGCCTCACTCACCATCTAGTAGGTATGGGCATTCAGGCTGGGTCACACGTCCTCCTGCAGGCAGCCTGGCTTTCTCTGGCGCCGAGGTGAGCGTCGACTCCCATCCACTGCAAGAGTTGAGCTCAGACTCCGGGAAGCCCTTCCCGACTAGCCACTCTCTCCGGAGGTTGCTTCCAAGGAGCCCACTGTCCCCCAGTCTTCCTTGCGGAGCCGAGGGACGGGCGGGGACAGCGCACTGCCGGGCTCTGATAGCGCAACCCGGCTGTTATCTGGCCTGTGTCAGGGCGCAGGCAGCTGTGGAGCCGGGGTTCCAGGAAGCCTGCTTGGGGCCCCCCGCCGGCCGGCCCGTTGCTCTCCCCGGATGCTGCCTGCTGCTCTGGCCGCGGCCGATTGCCCGTCAGTGTCACTGAGCTCTGCCAGGGAGAGTTCCATGCTGGCCCCCAGCAGGCGGGGCCCCCACCGCTTCACGTCCCACCCCCCACTCCCATCTTGGCAATGGGACGGGAAAAGGCAGCTAATTTCAAGTCCGCACAGCGCTTGTGGTTGTGTCCTGAACTCTCTACGATTAATCACGGAGCATCTGATTTCTGCTTCGCCTCAGAGGGGGGTGTGGGGACGCCTGGAAGTTTCTGTTTACTCCATTCTGCGCCGGGCTGTGTGCTAATCACAAACAGACAGGGACACAGCCTCGCCCTCTCTCCTCTGCCTCCGCCTCTTCTTACCTTGCCACTTTCATGTCCTCTCCTCACTCCTCCTCCTTCTCCTCCTTTCTTCCCTCTCCCCAATGTGTCCCCCTCTGTCTGCCCGGATCTGATGCTCCACACACCCCATCCTGTGGTCCTGGTTTCCTTCAGCCCCATCGTCCCCTCTGCACCTCCCACTTCTCTTGGGATGTGAATTAGCTTGGCATCTTCCCTTTACGTCTTTAGAGTTAGTGTTCAGCTTTTTTTACTGCCTTTTTTCCTTGATTTCCAACCTAATTTTTTCAGGCTCTTCCCCCAACCCCCGCTGCCCCTGCTACATTTGTATGTATGACTCCTACAGACTTGATGTGTCTCAGTCAGGGGGTGGGGCCTAGGCATGACACATGAAGGGCTCCCTTCGTCACCTTGGCACAGCAGCTTTCAGATTCTGCTCAGGGATGGACCCACGAACAAAGCCCTCATTGACCACCACCGCAGAGAGGCCTGGCTCCATGGAACCAACCAGCCTGTAACACCTAAAGATGAATTTCTCTCTCCCTCTCCTTGGCTCCCTTCCACCCTACAGCCACTGGAGACAAGAAACCAGAAATAAGCAGCCCCAAAGAATAGTAACTGACACTCCTCCCCACAAACACACAGAGTATGTGTATGTGTATACTCTGAAGGGTAATTTGGCAAAACCTTTGAAAACCAGAAATGAGTATATATGCTCGCCACCCAGAACATAACTTATGCCTGTGCCCAAGGAGGCTTGCACATACAGGTCTGCTTAAAAAAAAAAAAGTTTATCATAGGAAACAATTGAAAATAATGTAAACATCCATCAAAAAACAATCACACAGAATGCGGAAGAGTCATGCTGTGGCTCAGTGGACAGCAGCTTAACAAGAATGAGCTAAGTTGGTAGGTAACAAGAGAAGTCAGTCTCCAAAAAAAAAAGAAGAAGAAGAAGTCAGTCTCCCAAGACATATTACTGAGTGAAAAGGGGGTCAGGATGATACATTTGGCATAATCCTGACTGTGTAAACCCCCCACCCTCTGCTTCGTACACACAAAAAGAATGAGATACTATGGACACATGTATCAAGCCTGAAAAGTCTTAAAGGATTTAAACCAAACTGGGCCATTACCTCTGGGAAGAAGGGCAAAACAGTTTAAGGATGGTGCTCTTCCCTGTAACAGTTTCATTTTGAAAAATGAAAATGGATTCATCTATTGCCTGTGTCCTAAGCAGCTTCCTCCTCTGCACCCAGGTGTGGAGAAACTTTCATCCAAGCATGCACCTGCTTAGACTAATTCAAAGAATTCTACAATATGTCCACTGAGAAATCAACAGTCATGCTGAAGGGAAAACCCAGAAATTCTACAGACACTCAAGTGTGATCACCTCCACTCAGATGTGGGACCCCTGAGCCAGCAGGGACTTGTCACAGAATGAAATCCCTCAAGAGCAGGAGAGTGGTCCTGGTGACTCTGTCGGGAGCTTAGGTCTCCTGGAAATGAGGACAGTAGATACATATCAGAAAGGAAAGTTTTAAAAAGTGCTGACTTGATTTCAGGAAACCGTGTCACCTACTCTAACTTAAAACATGAAAACCATTTTTAAATGCTTGCCAGGGTTGAGTATGAACAAGTTCAGGCCTCACAGAGAGAAAGGGCTTACTGAACAGTTTAGATTGTCTGCTCCCCCATCACTGATGACACAAGAGACACAATGGGCACTCAACCTTGTGTTCCATGCAAGGTGCCCCTCCTGTGCTATTGATGGGATTCTTCACATGTTGCATGCCTGTTGGCTTCCGGAACTGAGCTAGGGGAGCGAGAAGACAAGTGACATCCTCCAGCGTGGAAGGAAGCTCCAGGTTTGGAGCCACGCTGTCTCAGATGTGGGGTGTCCAGTTGTCAGAACATGTGGCAGAGAGAGACCGTGCCCAGAGTTTACACAGGGTCAGTGCCCAAGGCGACTTTAGGAGCTGCACAGACTGGGCCCAACACAATGCTGAACCTTCCGGTGGAAAGCCCTCATATTCCCGATGCACTGCTCTTTCAATCCCATTTGGCCTGTGAGGAAGTCTCAGCTTTATACCCATCTGATTTGACCACCTTTACAGCATTTACTAATCTGTTTAACAAAGAGAAAGCAGGCCTCAGGCTTCAATCATTCAGCAACCAACAGTGTCTAGCTATGACGGTGTCTGGCAAGTGATGATGGTTTTTCCATTGATACTTTCCTGTTCTTAATATTTTAAAGTTTAAAAGTAAGTCCACCAGATAAGGGGAGAATGAATAAAATCCTAATAGGACATGGAGTAGAGTTAACAATAACATATTCATAGTGGTTCATTGATCATGGCAGATGTACCATAGTAACATAGGATGTCAACGATGGCTGGAAGTCAGGGGCAGGGTACAGAAGAGTTCCCTGTACTTTCTTTGCAGGTTTTTTGTAAATCTAAAATGAGACTAAATTTTAAAGTTTATTTAAATATTTGTAATGAACTCAGATAAAAATAGTAGGCCCATGCTGTTTTTTAACATGTAGATCCGGAGAGAAATGGAGAAAGCCAATTGTGGCAAAAATGTTGACAATTGGTGGATCTAGGGGAGGGACATATGGGTGTTCTTGATGCTCTTCACTCAACTTCTTTGCAGGTTTGAGAGTTCTTACAGTTAAGTCGGGGGGAAAAGTAAATCAGTTTACAGAAAAATCTTAAGTATAGGAGAGCCCTTGGGGATGAATATGGCCAGAGTTGTCACAGTGGTGCCTGAGTTACTGGCATTTGGGGGACACTAGGCAAAGAGGTGGTCTGGCAGGGAGATCTCACTACCCATCGCCCCAGAACCCACTTCCACGAGCCCCAGCTTCCACGAGCACACACCTTCCAAATGGTACAGCATATCCAGTACTTTCAAACTCTTTTACCATCTCCACCCAGGCTCCCCTCACAGCATCCTCATGGTGTAAGCAAGGCAGGTGCTGTCACCCCACAGGCCAGGCTGGGCATTTCGGGGATGGAGATGAATAAGGAGGAAATGTTCTAGCAGGAGACAGATGGGTAAACAGAGACCCACAGTGCCAAATGCTCATTTCAGGCCAGATAGTAAGTGCTGGGTGGGGCAGCACCTTTGAGAATGAAGGGAATGTCCCAAGGAAGGGTGTCACCAGGGAAGGATGAGTAAACAGAAAGGTTATGTGATCTTTCCAGAGAACCTTCCTTCTCGGGCCCTCAGGGTAAAGCCAAAATGGCAGCTTTTATGCCCTGCAGAACCTTGGTCTCTGCCCGTTTTCCTGCTTTGCTCCCTCGCCTGAACAAACAACCCGAGTGCTCTTACTGTGCACAGCCTGTCCTTCCGGTTCCCCTAGCCCCTCAGCTGGGAATTCTCTACCTTGGGGCTTCTCTCAGCACCTTGCTTGGCTCTCACTTGGTTAATACCTTAACCCTTAACCTGCTGGCAGCCTACCAAGAAGCACATTCTCCCAGAGCTCTCTGAGCCCCTACTCTGGGCACGGTGCCCCTCTTGGCGCCATCCTCAATGCCTTATCATGTAGAGCTGTGTAAGCTCACAGACCCTGGAGTCCGGTCCTAGCCTATCTGTCCCAGCTGTATCCTTTCCAGGCCTCCATTTTTTTTTTTTTGTCTGTAAAATGGGAATACCTATAGTGCCTCAGTGGTATGGTCTGAGGATTGGATGAAATATACCTTCCTGCTTAACATGCAGTCTGGGGACCAGTAGACTGGAGCTTATTAGTGGAGTCACAGATCCGACCCCAGGCCTCCCAGACCAGGTCCTGTATTTTACCAGGATCCCAAAGTGATGCGCATGGATGCTGCTAAACTTGACAAGCACAAGACATTATGTGGAAAGTGTGCAGACCTTGCCTGGCTCCTCTTAAATAGCCGTTATCATCATCATCATCATCTTTGTGTCATCCCTTGAGATTGCCTGTTTCCTCATTCTTCTCCACCTGGTCCATCCTGACCAGGACAGCCCTGTGTGCCACTGCATGCTTAGTAACCCAGAGCAGAGTAAGTGCTCCGTAATTAAGGGCTAAATTCCCTCATTTGTCCAGTTCTCATGGAGAAGCCAGACTGGGACCCAGATGGCCTCACTTCTGGCTTTTTGGACTCATTGCTGCCATGAATGCCCAGCATCCTACAAGATGGTGGGGACAAAGTCTGGGGTGGTGAAAGGGCCTGTGAACTTAACAGAAAGAACAAACCCCCAAACTCAGCCTACTTGGTAAAATCCATCGTTCTCCAGCTAGTGACATCAATATTCCCCTCCTCTGTCGATTCTGTCCACCCTGAGTCCTGCTGAGAATGTCACATTGCTGGGTTCTTCCTGGAGATAAATACCCAGATCCTTCATCCCCAGACCTCTCCTCCACACTCATCTTGACCCAGCCTCACTCCAGGCACCTCTGCTCCTGTGACAAGCTACCAGTTCATCAGATAGAAGAAGGCTCTGTTTTGCTGGGGAAACCTTTAGAACGACAGGTCCCTGCTCTGGCGTCTGCCAGGGCTATAAACCTTGGTTCAGCAGAGGAATGAATCTGCCCCGAAGACTGGAGCTTTATCAGCTAAGGGGATTAGCAAAGGCCGAGTCCCGACCTGAGAGAAAATCCCAGACACCCTCCACACTCCCCTTGGGACCCTCCAGAGTCAAATATTTTCAGAACCAACTCCAGTTAAGTAAATAGTTCTCTGCACGTGAGTGCCCACAGGGTTTCTCCGAGGACCTGACATTCTCCACTTGGTGACTGTCATTTCCTTACAAACATAACATTGAAAGCGATCTTTGCATTCCCAGAATGACTTCCCCAGCTGAGGAATTCTGCGAGTCCCCTTGAGTTCAGGGCTATTGCTTTATTTCGTGCTTTTATGACAACACCGCCTAAGTGTATCCTGTACAGTTTGATAAGAGCCCTTTGCCCCCCTCCCCGAGCATGCGTGTCTTTCTTTGCCACAAACTTCTAGTAAACTCTTCAAATATGCACTGCCTAAATTGAACCCTGATGCTCGGAACACTAATGGGGAACCCTCTTCAAAGCAGTTCTCTACAACCCAACAGTTTACATGTTGCTGGAAACAATGGACTTAAGTGCACAATTTATTTGGGTTGGCTGGTTTCATGCTGGTTGGAATCTGCTTTGGGGGAAAAACAAACCCTGCATGTGTTTAGATTTATAATTTATACCGAAAGCACAAATACCTCGTAATAGGGCTAAAATGAGACACAGTTATGAGCAGGAGGCATGCACATGTTGGCTTTGCTGTTTCATGGACATACTACGGGAGATTACAGACTGCTTTTTAATTAAGCCACCATCTCCCTCTGCCTACCCCCTGCCCCCAAAGAAAGACCATCTATGGCGGAAGCTGTAGACTGCCTGGCCTGTGTGCAAGTGCCCTGATCTGGCACTTTCCCAGCTGTTCCACGCGTTGCTCCAGTGGCTTGCAGTGCCCACCTCACTCCATCCCTCCAATAGCCTCATCCGTGGTGTCACAGTCCCCATGTTACGGAGGAGGAAACTGAGGCATTGAAAGGTGAAGTCACTTTCCACAGGTCCCATAGCAAGTAATTGAGCCAGGATTCACACTCAAATAGTCTTGCACCAGAATCAGTGCTCTCAACCCTTAGGTACTTCTGTAGTAAAATCTGCAGACCCAGTAGCCAGAATGCTCCATTAACTTAATTTTTTATTGCAGTTGAGTTGGAAAAGAAACAAGGCAAATAGCGAGACAATAGTAAGATATCAGGACTTAAAGCAAAAATGAGGTCCCGCTCTCCAAATTAAATGACACAAAATCTAGAAAATAACACATTCAACCTCTACCTTCTGCACCTCCATCTTCAGGGCCAGAGAAGGAGATGCAAGTCCCAGGGGGAGACCCTGAGAACCTCCATCAATAATAAGGAGCCAGCACTACCCTTCCAATTCCAGAAGCAGGAGCCAGAAGAGTATGCTTCAGGGAGGTTGCTGTGGCAGGTCATGACAGTAAGGGCCCCTACTGAGTGTCCTCCCTGGGTTCATTGCCCTTTGCAGTGTGCTAATCCGGCTCCTTCTGAAAGCGTATGTCTCCACCCACTTGAATCTGGTGGCACTATGACTTGCTTTGACAGAGTGAGGTGGAAGCAGTGCTTTGGAACCAAGCCTTCAACCTGCACTTTCTGCCTTTAATTTCACTTGCTGGGAGTTTCAAGACCACAAATAGTGAAGAGGCCTGGGGTAGCCACCCAGAAGACCAGACATACCTGGGGAAGGGAACCAAGGCACCTCTGCTGACAGCCAGACCCCTGCTGGGTGTATGGGTGAGGCCCCCTTAGACCCTCCAGCCCTAGATAAGTTGTCAGATGACTGTAGCCCCACGAGTGAGCCCAGGAAGGCCAACAGGACTACTGCCCAGACTGCTACCCCACAGAACGGTGAGAAATGACCCACTCATCGTTGCTTTAAGCTACTAAGTTTTGGGATAGTTTGCTACACAGCAGCTAGAGTGGAAATCATTGTTAACACAGTTAAAATGAAGGTTCTCTGCTGAAACCACAGCTGTATTGCCATATGACTGCTTCTCCAGCACAGCAGTTTCTGGAGGATTTGTGGAAGCATGTGTCATAATGTGTCCTTAGCCCTTTTATGAGGACACTGGTAGCCCAATGGTAATTTTGCTTCTGTTCACTTATTAAATATATGACCATTATTTTCCATATGAAAAAGGAACTGTCGTTAGCACTAGGGACACAGATAAATTTGGCATAGTATGCTAAGAACTCCCAGGACAAGAGAGGAAGTGACAAGAATGCTTCTAGGCAGGAATTCATTCAGGAAATGTCCGAGTACCAGACACCACTTTCAGGGCCAGAAATACAAAGATGGGAAGGTCACAAATGCAGACCTCATGGGGTCTTTGTCTGGTGGGGGACCTGGACTTCAATAAAAAGAAGACAGGGCACCTGAGTGGCTCACTCAGTTAGGCATCTGTCTCTTGGTTTCAGCTCAGGTCCTGATCTCATGGGTCGTGAGGTCGAGCTCTCCATTGGGCTCTGTGCTCAGTGGGAGTCTGCTTGGATATCCTCTCATTCTACCCCTTCCCCTGCTGCGCTCACTCGCTCTTTCTCTCTCTCTCTTTGTCTCTCAAATAAATAAATCTTTAAAAATAAAAATAAAAAAGAAGACGTGAACATGTGACCACAAATGGTGTCCAGTGCTGTGAAGAAGCAGCACAGGGTGCCCAGAAAGAGAATTCACCTGGTGAGAGGAGGTCTGGAACGTTCGCTGGGTCAGTTAGGTCAACCTGGAGCCCAGCTTTGTTTTACATACAAACACAGAATGTTTTCTACCTCGTTTTTATATATACTGAACTCCCCTGGAATGCTATGACCATATAAATTGAGAGAAGACTGAACTTTGCTTGGGAATTCTCCTTGGTTGCTCTTCTGGAGGAACAGCTCTGGCAACAAACTCCGTGTGCTTGAAGCACGTGGGTGGTCCGCCTGCACTTGAAGCTGTATCTTTTTACCTGTAAGCTCAAGCACCTGGAGACTTTACTATGCCTTCCAGCATTATAATACAGATGATTTTGTTATAAATTACTTTTTACTCTCCTTTATTACACAGTTTGATGATTACATATACATTGTTTTCTTATATAAGTAGGTAGGTTATGTTACTGAGGAATTTCATTTCAGGGTTGATGAAGAGGTGTTGGCTCTGATAAGGTTAGAACCAGAGGCTTTGGGGCACCTGGGCTGCAGTAGTTGGTTAAGTATCTGACTCTTGGTTTCGGCTCAGGTCATGATCTCGGGGTCTTGGGATCAAGCCTACATTAGGCTTCACCCTCAGCATGGAGTCTGCTTGAGATTCTCTCTCTTCCTCTGCCCTCCCACTTGTGTTGTCTCTCTCTAAAATAAATTTTAAAAGTTTTTTTAAAAAGAAGAAAAACTGCAGGCATCTTCAAAACCCTCCTTCTGCTGGGGGACAGGGAGTCGGGCCAGTGTAAGAGCTAACAGAGGGTATGGGGTTAGAGCCCAGAGAGCTAGGGACAGTGTGGTACAAGATGAGGCCAGAGGAGGACATGGGGACACTGGATCCTCATACAGTACTGGGGGGGATGTGAAATGGTACAGTTGCCATAGACAACAGTCTGGCGGTTTCGCAAAGGCTAAACATAGGATACCATCAGAATCAGCAATTCTACCCCTAGGCATATCGCCAAGAAAAAAGGAAAATATATGTTCACACAAAAACTTGAACACAAACAGCATTATTTATAATGGCCAAAAAAGGAGAAGTGACCAGGGTGTCTGTCAACTGGTGACTGGATAAACAAAATGTGGTCTGTTCTTACAATGGAATATTATTCAGCCATGAAAAGGAATGAAGTACTGACACATGCTACAATGTGGATGAATCTAGAAAACATGATGCTGAGTGAAAGAATCTAGACATAAAAGGTCACATAAGATTCCATTTATATGAAATGTCCAGAATAGGCAAATCCATAGAGACAGCAGATTTGTGGCTACCTGGGACTGGCAAAGGTGGACGGAGCAGGGTCGGAGAGCGACTAGTCATACATATGGGGTTTCTTTCATGGGTAATGAAAATATTCTGGAATTAAATAGTGCTGATTGTTGCATAAGTCTTTATATATTAAAAACCAGTAGGGAGGAGCACCTGGGTGGCTCAGCGCTGTGGTACCCTGGTGGCACCTGGGTGGCTCAGTCGGTTAAGTATCTGCTTTCAGCTCAGGTCATGATCCCAGGGTCCAGGGATTGAGCCTGCATTGGGTTTCCTGCTCCGCGGGGAGACTATTTCTCCCTCTCCCTCTGCCTGCACGTGTGTTCTCTCAAATAAATAAATCTTTAAAAAAATTCTCTCCCTCTGCCCCTCCCCCCAAATATATATATTAAAAACCACTAAACTGTATACTTTTTTATTTTTTAAAGATTTTATTTATTTATTCATGAAAGACAGAGAGAGACAGAGACAGAGGCAGAGGGAGAAGCAGGCTCCATGCAGGGAGCCTGATGTGGGATTTGATCCCCGGACTCCAGGATCACGCCCTGGGCCAAAGGCAGGCGCTAAACTGCTGAACTACCCAGGCATCCCTAAATTATATACTTTTTAAAAAGATTTTATTTTTAAGTAATTTCTGAACTCCGCATGGGGCTTGAAGTCACAACCCGGAGATCAAGAGTCACTCTACTGACTGGGCTAACCAGAAGCCCCCTAAATTGTATACTTCAAAAGGGTGAATTTTAGGGCATTTGAGTTTTGTTTCAAGCAAAACAAAAAGATGAAGCTGAAGAGCTAGATGGGGCCACACCATGCAGGACGCCATGGCCCACGCTGAGTTTTTATCTTCAGCCTCAGACTAATGGGAGCCGTGGAAGGTGTTGGGCACCAACGTGGCAGCACAGGTTTGCATTTGAGAAGGATCTCCTTGAATCATGGCCTGGAGACGGATACAACAGATGGTTTCAAAGGGCAAGGAAGAGCCAGTGTGTGGACCAACACCCAGCTTCAGGCTGGAGCAGGAGGGCAGCCACTCTGAATGCAGTTTGTGGGGATGACTGTCACAGGAAGAGGCTTGCTGGGAGAAACAGCCTCTGATGATAGCATCTGGGAGGATGTTTTAGAAGAGGAGGCATCTGAGCAGAACTTTGTGGGGTTGGTTTAGGGCATCCAAAGATTCAAGGGACACTCCAGGAATAAGGAAGCAAATGAGGAAAGGTTTACTGTGGTTTTATTTGGCCAAGTAGGAAGGGAAACAAAAACTGTGGTAATGTATTCGGGTCCTCTAGGAAAACAGATCCAATCAGATATATAAAAACGCATATACGAGGAGATTTAATACAGGAACTGAAGCATGAGGTTATGGAAGTCCCACAATCTGCTCTCTGTAAGCTGGAGAACCAGGAAAGCCAGTGGTGTGATTCAGTCTGAGTCTGAGACCTGAGAACCAGGGGAGTCGATGGAGGACAGGAGAAGATGGGTGTCCCAGCTCAAGCAGAGAACAGATTTGCCCTTCCTTTGCCTTACTGTTCTGTTCAGGCCCTCAACAGATTGGATGATGCCCACCTGCACTGGTGAAGGCAGCCTTCTTTACTCACTGTGATTCAAATCCTCATCTCTTCCAGAAACCTCCAGACACACTCAGAAATAATGTTTTACCAGCTCTCTGGGCGTCCCTCATCCCATCAAGCTGACGTAAAAATCTATTATCACAGGTCTGCTCCATATCAACCTGACAGCTATATGCATCTTCTTAAACTATTCTTGATTTCCTAACAGAGACAATGACTTAAGTTCCGATTATGTCTAACATGATACCACTATCGAAGGCACAGCACAGGAACACTGGCCAACAGAGTGTATCCTCCCACACCCCCCAACTTCCTGGGGGAGGCATCGGCCCCTCCTCACAGAAGACAGATTTTTTTTTTAGATTTTTTTTATTTTATTTATTCATGAGAGAGAGAGAGAGGCAGAGACACAGGCAGAGGGAGAAGCAGGCTCCATGCAGGGACCTCGATGCAGGACTCGATCCCAAGTCCCGGAATCACGCCCTGAGCTGAAGCCAGACGCTCAACCTCTGAGCCACCCAGGCGTCCCACAGAAGACAGATTTAAACGGCGCCATATCCCTCGGGTCCTGCAGCTATGAAAGGGCTGGCAGATTTTTCATCTCAGATCTGTTTGGGGAAAAAAGTTGCCCAAGGTGGGTTCAAGCCAACTTGTAGCATGTGGACTTTATTTTATAGTCAATAAAGTCATTCTTTCTCATCTTGAGTCCCAAAACTCAGTCGTCCTTGAATATCTGTTTTGTATTACACATTCCAGTCCCTCAATTCTCTCGATAACATGTTTCCTTCAGGGAGAAATTGTGCTTGTCATTTGGAAAATGTGATCCACTCTTGCACTGGAGATGCTCAAGGACTCCAGACATCTACCTAGATGGGGGGAGGTAAAGTGTTTAAGTGTCAGAGAAACCATAACCCAGGGATATAACACCAGTGGGCCTTTGACAGCTGCCCAGTAATAAATGAGAGACGTGAATTCTTTCTGCCACTCAAACTCCCCGGCTTTGCTCTAAGCAGTAAGTACCAAAAACAAATACATATTTGTTGAAGTTTTGTTCTGTTTGGATTCCAGTTGTTGAGATATAATCATTTCTTGTAAGTAATGCATTTTTTTAAAAAAAGGTACTTGAATCTTTACCTTATGGTTTAACAGCCACGGAAAAAGTCTTGAAATATTTTCAAAGGGAAAGAGGTAGGGCAGGAGGGAGGGGACAGAGATAAAAGATACAGTTATCGAAACTTAGGAGCCAGCACAAACTAACCTAGTCGGAGGCAAATGGGACTTCTGAAGGGGAGGAAAGTGAACTGGGAAGAACGCCCAGCACGTGCCACCAGCTTGCTTTCCTTCTGGCGTTTATGCACTCTGGGACCTAGAGGGAGCCTGTTTGTGGGGGCAGGAGTGACCCTGGGCCTTCTGGGTGCTGCAGTGGACAAGGGGGTGACAGCCTTAAGAACAGCAGAATTGACTTCCAAAGTAGGTCTGCACATTTCCAGAAAGTTCAGTGTTTCCTTACTTGCCTCAGGGCAAAAACAGCCACTGGTGCTTTAGAAAAGCAGGTGTGGAGCACCTGGCTGGCTCAGTCAGTAGAGCGTGCAACACTTGATCTTAGGATTGTGAGTTCGGGCCCCACTTTGGGTATAGAGATTACTTAAAATATTTAGGGGTGCCTGGGTGGCTTAGTTGGTTAAGCATCTGCCTTTGGCTCTGGTCATGATCCCAGGGTCCTGGGATGGAGCCCCACAGGGCAGGCTCCCTTCTCAGCGGGGAGTCTGCACCTCCCTCTCCCTCTGCAGCTCCCCCCCCCGCCGCTCATGTGCCCCTGCTAGCTTGCGGTCTCTCGCTCTCTCGCTCACTCTTGCTCTCAAGTAAGTAAAATCTTTAAAAAAATAAAATAAATTAAAATCATCATAAGAAAGGTAGGTTTAAGGGCCTTACCCCAAACCCAGTGAAATAGAATGTCCAAGAAACATGGCAAGTTGAGTGATTATGGGCAAGTTACTTAACTCACAGGCATCCATTTCTTCATCTTGAAATGGTGATAAGAGAGCCCAGCCTCAGGGTTGTGTGAGGATTTAATCAGGGCATTCAGGTGAGGAGCTCCGCAGCATGCCGGGACCTGAACCACACTGGATAGCCATTACCTGCTTACCTCCTGTATTCTGTTCCAGGTAAGGCACAAAGCTATAAAACCACCCTCTCTAGCCTCAGTCTCAAGAGGCGGCCACTGGTAGTAACCTCTGCAGAGCCCATCTGCATCTTGATCCAACCTTCAGTGATGTACTGCACCTGTTTTATGTTGTGGTGACATCGCCTGTGCTATTGTATCGGCTCACCCTTCACCAGAGGGAGTAGAGTTCTACTGCCTTTGGGTTCAGTCTAAGATGGTCACTGCCTTTTAGATCTGTAGCTGGCCCTTCAGTGACACATGCTTGGGTCCACTCACACATGGATTTTTTTCAATAAATACAGCACAATACTACAAATACTCTTCCTTATGGCTTTCTTAATACCACGTTCTTAAGCTTACTTCATTGTAAGAATACAATATGTAGCACATACAACATGCAAAAATATGTGTTAATCTACTGTTTATGTTATTGGTAAGGCTTCCACTCAACAGTAGGTTATTAGTAGTTCAGTTTTTCAGAGTCAGAACCATACATGGATTTTCAACTGTCCAGGGCCACTGCCCTCCAAGTCCCTCATTGTTCAAGGGTCAACTGTACATAGACTTTGGTTGATCACCCTCATTTACACACAGGCACTGACTCTGGGCCAGAACTGTTCTAGGTTCTGGAAATCAAGTGGTGAAAACAAAATTCATGCCTACATGGAGCTCATGTCATCACACGGGATGGAAATAATAAAGAGAGCCAATAGATATGTCCAGAATCCCATCCTTTCTGACTGGAAGCAGAGCTGGAAACAGTAAGGGAGTGCCAGAGGGAACCTCAAAGGCCCCGAATGAGGGGAAGGATCGTGGTAGATAAGGTTAGGGAAAAGGGGACAGAGACTACCGGAAGCTATTGAGAGGATTTTGCATTGACTCTGAGTGAGATAAGAAGCTTTCAGAGGGCTTCAACCAGAGGAAGGACCTGATCTCACTTAGGTTTTACTGGAAGCCTTCTAGCTTGGAGTCAGGAATAAACTGTAGAGGGGCAAGTAGGAGAGAAACCAGGGAGGGGGCCTCTGCAAGAGATGGCGGTGACTTAGAAGATATGGAAGTGGTGAGAAGCAGTTGGATTCTGGATATATTTTGGAGGCCAAGCCAATAGGATGGGATGTGGGTGTGAGAGAAGCAGAGGAGTCCAGGATGATTCCAGCAGGAGTCACCTGGAAGCTACAACCGCCTGAATGGAAAAAGCTTGATGAGAAGGTGGGTGGAGAGATCAGGGATTTGATTTGGACTGCATTAAGTTTGAGATGCCTAGTAGATAGAAATAATGAAGGGGCTGAGTAGGCAAGTTAATATATGTATAGGTTCAGAGGAGAGATTGGGGCAGGAGATAGCAGTGTGAAGACCATCAGCATGTAGGTAGTAGTTAAAGCCATGATAATGGGGCACCTGGGTGGCTCAGTCAGGTAAGTGTCTGCCTTTGACTTAGGTCATGCTTCCTGCTCAGCGGGGAGTCTGCTTCCCCTGTTCCCTCTGCCCTCCCTGCAACTGGTTTTCTCTTTCTCACTCTCTTAAATAAATAGATGAAATCTTTAAATAAAAGTAAATAATAAAGCCATGACAATGAAGACTGTAACCTGGAGAAGGAGTCATAGAAGAGGTCTGGGACCCAGGCCTGAAAGTCTCAGCCTTTAGAAATGGGGGCCAGTCACAACCTTACTTGGCAGATGCGGAATCTGAACTTTCTCCTATGGGACCCTGAGTGCCCCATCTCACCTCTCGCGACCTCCCCAGCCACGGCATGAGGTGAGGGAAGGATCCGGTGAGGTGAGGATGGGAGAGGGCCACAAACCACAAAGGGCAGAAAATCTTGGTGTTCATTTAGTTCTTCCTAGAGAGTCACGTCCAGAAATCCACATTCATCCTAGGTCGGACTGTATCACTGGCACTCATTTATTCCACAGACATTTCCCAGGAACCTTCTATGTGCCAGGCACTGGTTACCGACAGTAAAAGTTGACACAACCCCCAGCCTCAGGAGCCTCTCTTCTAGCAAAGGGACCACTGTCCTAACTGTGACCTTTTTGCAGTCTTACTTCTCTTGGATTCCTGGCATTTAGTGCTTTTAAAAGTTTATTTTCTCAATTTTTGTGTCTGTTCCTAAGACATGAGAAGAGAGCATTCCAGATTTTTGTGAGTACTGCTCCACTGACAGAGTACAGGTATGTTGTAGAGAATCAATTGCTATGTTTGTAATGTTGGTTTTTCAGTGACACAGGACCCTCATTAACAGTCACATGACGACAGCAGTGTTCTGCTGTGGTGGAAATGAAGCAAGATAGGTGTGAGAATGCAGACTGCCTCATACCGTACAGCCACACGGTGCTGGTGCTCAAGCGTCACTGAAACGCAGTGTGCTCCTTGCTTCTGTGCTCATAGCTCAAGTGGAAGCTCTCACACCGACTGGTCTTTTAAGGGAAACTCAAACATAATTACTCATCTTTTTAAAATAGAAATTGAGACAGAAGCCATTGGCATTTCTGACATTTCATGAGACCCTCTTAACACGCTCCTAAGCAGGATGAGGGCCACTCATCTGTTCGGGAAACAGTTAAGACACATAAGGTGTCAGATCTCTGTCACCACTTCCCAGCTGTGTGACTATAAGCAAGTCGTTATACTCGGCAGGCTCTGAGTTTCTCCATCCATAAAACAGGAGACGCTGACTGTTCCTATCTATCTCCTGCAAAGTGTATGACATCAGACCTCTGAAGGCCGTGGCTTCCCACAGTCACCTCTCTCCCTAAAGCGCCATTACTGTGGAAGGGAAGGCAGAGGGTTGGGCCAGGCGGCGGGAGAGCCCTGGTGTTGTGTGAAGGAAGGGGAGGGGTGCCACCCAGGCAGGAGCAGATCAGGTTACTCCAGCCTTAGCACTCAGCTTGGACCCTCCCAGACCTGCGTGGATGTGATGCTTCCCACTGGCAGGCTGGCAGGAAGGTCTGCCCTGGTGGTGCTGCTGCATGGCCAAAGAGAAGGCCCGGGGCACTACTAGCTCCTCCTCCTGAATGGGGCAACTGGGTAGCTATGGGCAGTGAGGGGGTTCAGGGTTCACAGTGGAGTTGTTATGGTCCTGGATGGCCAGAGAGCTAGTGAAGCCATGCATGAACGGAAATGGAGTGTGCTGAAGACAGAGAAGTGAAGACAGATGATAATATTTAGAAGACGAAGAATTCAGAGAGAAATGAGAGCAAAGGGAGTGTCTGAGGAATTTTGGGATGTGGCCACTTCTTGTCCTTAAATCACCTCTTCAGAGTAGCTCACTAACGATAAGTGTAAAGGACTCTGACCTCAATTAAATCTCAACGTTGGGAACAAATTAGCACCATCAGAGCATCTTGCAAATGCTCCTCTGTGTGAAGAACCGCACTTTCAGTTCAGACTGCCCTCTGTTGGATGTCTCAGCCCCACATCCCAGTCCTTAAACTCCACAAGAGAAGGAAAACAAACACCCAGAGAGCCTTCCAACCCTTCCCATACAATTATCATTTTACTGGGCCGCCTTCAGCCCAGGGCCTGATCCTGGAGACCCGGGATGGAGTCCCACGTCAGGCTCCCTACATGGAACCTGCTTCTCCCTCTGCCTGTGTCTCTGTCTCTCTCTCTCTGTCTCTCTCAGAATAAATAAATAAAACCTTAAAAAACAAAACAAAAGAACCAGATGTCCCCCCACAAAGGGGCTGCCAAGGCACCCAAATCAGAGTCCCCTTTCTTAAGCAACTTAAGACACGATCTTAAGGACCGAGGTTCAAATGTGACATGAATATGCTTATTCAAAGCCTTTGCTCCTGGTTCTGGGCAGGGCACCAGAGCAGTCAAGGTAAATGACCATAGCACTGTTAGAGGTTGATAAAAACAGAGGGACCTCCCTGGACAGGGAGTCAGGAGGCTATGTTCTTGACTGTGTCTTGAACCCGCATGTGACTTCCATCAAGTTCTTCCCCTGTTCTGCCTGTCGATTGGCAGAAGGAGGCATAAGTTCAACGGTGCAGTTTCCAACTTTAAACTCTGCTGATGATGGCACTGCCCCTCAGGAAGACAGCTTTGGCGGTATCTACACATTTAAATGTGCACACCCGCTGGTTTCTTGGACTAGGACTAGAGGAAAACAGGAGTGCACAAGACAGATGCACAAGATGTTCACTGAAACACTAAGTAGTGATGACTTAAACGTCCACCATCACAAGACTATCTAAATAAGTTACTGCATACCTATACCTTGGAAAACAAGGTAGCCTGGAGAAAAGAATGAAGAATGTAAGTAGTAAAGTGGAAGTATCACCGTGATTTTTTTTTTCCTTAGCATGTGCAGTGGTAGGGGGTGGGGCAGAGAGAGGGAGAGAGAGATTCATAAGCAGGCTCCACACCCAGCTCAGCGCTTGAGATGGGGTTTGGATCTTCCAACCCTGAGATCATGACCTGAGCCAAAATGAAGAGTCTGAGGCTTACCTGACTGCCATCCAGGTGCCCCCACTATGATATATTCTTGAGTGAAACAAGCAAAAATACCTGCATGGTATATGCACATTGCTATATTTTATATATAAACAAATATATATATAAACATATATATGTGTATGTATATAATACAATTTTTGTTATATATATAACAAAAGATCTTGAAGGAAGGGTGAAGGGGAAACTTAGTCTTCCCCTACAAAATGCTTTACTTTTATAATAAAAATTACTTCAAAAGATTTTAATCTGTGGAGTAATATAAGGTAGATCTATATGGGTCTCATCTAAGCAGTTTGAGTTCTTGACCTACCATCAACCCATGATGAGAGATTTGCAGTGATTCTTAGATTCGGGTGTGTCCAGTGCTTTCTGCATCAGCTACACGTGCCAGCCTGTGGGGTGGTCTATTTGGCAAGTGGGAAATGGAGGTTCCAGACGAGTTTTTCAAGGCTATTTCTACTGTACACAAGATTACCTCCTCTGGGTTCCTACAAACCTATTTCTCTTCCTATCTTTTGGGACCTCATCCCTAAGGGGACACTTAGCATGCTGTATCGTAATTGTGGGCTCAAGCACAATACTGTTCAAAATGAGGTCTGCTGAGCCTTAACTAAAAAAGCAGGGCCTTGGGGATCCCTGGGTGGCGCAGCGGTTTAGCGCCTGCCTTTGGCCCAGGGCGCGATCCTGGAGACCCGGGATCGAATCCCACGTCAGGCTCCTGGTGCATGGAGCCTGTTCTCCCTCTGCCTATGTCTCTGCCCCGCCCCCCCTCTGTGTGTGTGACTATAAAAAAAAAAAAAAAAGACATTTCCTAAAAAAAAAAAAAAAAAAAAAAAAATTTAAAAAGCAGGGCCTGCATTTGATAGGTCTTTGGGATTTTTTTAATTTAGTTTTTTTTTCCCCCCAGCAGTTCGTTTTGGTTATATTTTACAAAGATAGGCACCTGCAATGATTGGAAAATTCTTTAACAACTGGTCCTTCAGCAGTATCTCTGAGAAGCACCGAGCTGCTGGAAAGAAGAGAGTCATCCACACTGCGGCAGGCACCCCATGTTTGGCATCTGAATGACTATGTGAATGAGCAAGAGTAAGGCACGGGGTGGGAGCGGGGTGCCCAGAATCTCAGTTTATCATTCAGGCCATGCAAAGGGCAAGAGCAGAGGACTTCAGGGTCACGGCCAGACTTGATAGGAGCATCCATCAGTGCTCTCTCTTCCTGATTTTGAAGACGAAGCTGGGAGATCTTTCCCCCGAGTCATGGAGATGTCCAGGGAACAGTGAGGCGAGGGCCACACACAAATAAAAAGCAACATTCACTGCTCATGATTACAAAGTCAGACAAAGATAGCAGACTAAGATAAACATTCTCCTTACCAGCCTGAACAAGGAACAGAAAACACAGGGCACATGCACAAAGCTCTTATTTTAAGCACTGCTATTTAAGAGGAAGCTTTTGGACCATTTGCCTCAGGGTGAAGAAACTGAGGAGTGGGCAGGGTCCCACTGTGGGGCGCAGGTTCAACCGTGAGAGAAACAACTTCAGCCTGAAGTTTCTGCCTCAGAACTCGTGCAAAAACTCCCCGATCCAGAAGGCTGCTGGGCATACCTTGCTCCATTTTGCAATTTGCTATAGGCACTTTCCAGAAACAAATAGATCCTCATTATACCTAAAGAGACCCGAAACTAGAAAAATGACTGCCCTTTTTGTTTTTAAGCTTCCCTGTAAAGTGTCATAGAAAGCAGGGTTGGAATGGACCTGAGTCCAAAGCCCTACCCACTGTGTGCCATTCGTCCTCCCTGGCTCGCCCCAGTCCCCACACTACGAGTGGGATAACAACAGGACCAAGTTAATGTGAGGAGTGAATAAGAGAATGTGCATAGCACACTTAGCTCAGGCTTGACCTGACGTGGCATGAGCCTCCCACAAACGCTAGCTCGGGGCTCTTCGTAATCATAGACCAAAGTGCAGGCCCAAAGGAGTCTTGAGCAGTGATAGGTACCATTAATTCAACACGTGGCATGTGCCAGAAACAGTGTTAAGGGACACATTTATAATCTGGTGGGATTCTTGGTACAACCTGTGAGGTAGTTACTCAGCCCCTTTTAGACACAGGACTCGGAGAGGTAAGGTCCCCTGTCCAGCTCAGCACAGAGGCAACCATGCCAGGAACTGAACCAGGCTCCCCTGCTGTGCTCCCCATCATCACCCACCTCTCTCACCCTCTTGGCTTCCTGGGTCTTGCTTTCTTCTGTGTTTCCCAAGAGAGAGCATGAGATCATGGGCATCAGCTTTGGCTGGCTTTGTTGTTGTTCTTAAGCCTTCATCACTGGTATGATTTTTCAAAAATTTGGCATTCCCTTAAATTAAAAAAAAAAAAAAACGTTTGGTTCTTAAATGTCCCCTGAGGAGGGAAAAGAAAGGTTTCTATAAATGATTTAGTTCTTTTCTCCCTGATGTTGAATTTAATAAGGCTAAGTCATTGGATCTGCACTAACAAGTTGGGTTGTTTGTTGGTTTATTTTCATTTTGGAAACTCCTCTCCATAGTGAACCACACTCCCTCTGCTGAAAAAAATCCCATGAGGAATTCTGATCAGATGCCGGGGCTGTGGGGCACATCCCCTGGAGGGTATCATGTTTCTAGAAGGCTCCTAGAAGGCAACAAGTCTTGCAACCTGACTCTTAACTGCCTTCTTACCTGTTGGATTGTCTCAGGGCAAGGGGAAAAGGACATAGGCATGCTTTCTGCTTCCAAACAAAATTATGTACTTTGTAAAGGAAGGAATATTTTTAAACCAACAATTGAAATTCACTTAACTCTATAAAAGGCAACACAAAATGGTGAGAGCCCTGGAGCCCAACTACTTAGGTTTGAGTACCAGCTCGACCCCTTACCTGTGTGGCCCTGGGCAAGTTGCTTGACACCTCTGAGCCTCAGTTCCCTCCTCTGTAAAATGCAGGTGATAATAGCACCTAAATCCTTATGTTTTTCTGAAGACAAAAGTGAGTTTGCCAGAGACTGAAGGATTGTCCCAGAACTCTCAGGGATAAAACTGGGAAGGTCCCAGGCAAACCAGAACGAGTCAATCACCCTAAGATGAAACTAGAGTACAGTGTAAATGCTTTAGGAACAGTCTCTGCACATTTTACTACTCCGTAGTCTTAGCTGCTATTATTCACAGCTACTTCCAGCATCCATCTTATTCCTTGCCATTGGTTGCCATGGTCCTCGTTTATTTAGTGTCCACTCTACAGGGCCTTCTGTGTGTCTTTCATCCTTACACCACTAAACCGACACCCCCAAAGTCCCCAGGAAATATTTCTTGCCGTTTACAGAACAAGTTTCCGGAGAATCTGTTCTATGCCAGGCAAACAGCTCTTCAACAAATCTTGTAGTCTTTTCCCTCCTTATCTCCCTCAACCTTCAGGCAGCATCTAACTTAAAGGTTAAAATAGAGAAAATCCGTGTGATGCTGAGTGGCATGCCTACATGCCAGGAACGCCAATGATTGCCTGCAACCCCCAGAAGCTAAGGAGAGAGGCCTGGGACCTTCTCCCTTACAGCTTCCAGAAGGAACCAACTCTGGCCTTGATTTTGGAATTACGGCCTCAGACCCATGAGAGGGCAGATTTCTGTTGGTTAGGTCGTACTTTCGTTACAGCAGCCCTAGGAACCGAGTAGAGCCCCTTTCACAAGACCGTGTCTTTCACAAGTCTTGTGTCCTGACAAATGCAAGGGCCTCCTCACTGGTCTGCCTGCCATCTGTCTTCCCTCAAGTCAGCCTTAAAACACCAGCTTCTGACTCCCAGGTCAGAGACACCCCATGATCCCCAGCACCTACATCAGCACTTCCCAAACTCACTCGACGTGAAAATCCCACAGACAGTGGTTAAAATGATAGGTTCCTAGCCTGGTTCCAGACCTCCAGAGATGGGCTTGCAGAAGGGGAGCCTTGGAATCTGCATTTTTAATAAGCACCCAAGATGATTAGGCACATTGGGGGCACTCTGGCCCACAAGATGAGATCCAGAAGAGACCAAGGCCCTTGGTTCAGTGATTTCCATACCATGGCACCAACCTCCTTTTCAAATGTCACTTCCCAAGGTTTTCCAGGACCTCAGAATCCATCCCACGGTGCTGCCTGCCTCGTAGTCCTTCAGCTTGCACATCCTTTTTACACAAAGATGCTGATGTACTTTGAGAACTGCTCTGCTTTCACCATTTTCGTCCCTAGAACTGTTCTTCCTTCGTCCCTCTTCTACATCTGGAATCCAGAATCTGAATGATCCCATAGACCTGAAAGTTGTCTCTGATTATTCAGTGATAGCCTTTCTGTGAACTCAGAATAAAACCCAAACCCTACACCAGGACCTGCAAAGACCCTACCTGTCCTAACCCTGTCCACACTCTCACACTGGGTCTCTTTTGGAACTGTTCTTGAAGTTCCAGGCAGAGGCTTTCCTTTAATTCCCCAAACCAAGTTTTTCCCCACCTGGATCTTTGGCGCATGCCCGTCTCTCTCCACACCACCAACACCTTATAAATATCATGTCCTCAGAGCTTTTCTTACAACCCATCCTTAGTAGAAAGCACACACACACACACACACACATACACACACACACACTTATTCTCAGTCACCACACTCTGATCAGTTGCCAACATTTAAAAATCAGGAAGTTTCACATAAAAATGTCCAGCCTCTTACAGAATCAGCAGACCTGCCACTACAAAGCCCGCATTCTCCCACAGCCTCACAGGCTGGAGGTGAGCCCTGTCCTGGAGCAGGAATTCTCTGCAGGCCCCGCCCAGCCTCTCCATTCCCTTCAGTTACCTGCCTGGGCCATAAACAGCCATGTTTGTGACACTTCCTTGCCCCCCTCCCAAGTTGGGTTCACTTATCTGTCTGCCTCATAGAGAGCGATGGCTTTGGTCCCCACTGCAACTCCAGCATCTCTCCTGTGCTGGGTGCATAGCTGGACCTCACTAATCATGAATTGGATGGATGGATGGATGGATGGATGGATGGATGGATGGGATGTCCTGCCTCCTCCCTGTGTCCCATAAGCCATACCATTCATTTTGCCTTTTAATTACACCCTTCCCCGCAACACTTAACTAACTTGTTGCCCCCATTGCCTCCCTCCTCCGTAGAGCTTATGAAAATATAAATCTGATCCTTTCATTGCCCAGTTGTAAACATTTGAGGAGTCTCTGAGCACCAACTGGGGAAAGCATAAACTCCCCGCGAGGGCATCTGAGGCCCTTCTCATCTGGTTTCCACCTACTTCTCCAGCCCCCACCTCCAGAGAGGGTCCTCACCCGGCACACCCACGCAACCACGCCATGGCTTGGGGAACACACCATGTTCTTTCCCCGCCCCCACACCTCTGCTGCAAAGCTGGCTTTCCCTGGAATGCCTCCTCCCCCGTCCCACTCCCCGCCATGCCTCTAGCAAACTCCTACTCATTCTTCTGCCCTAGCACTAACCAGAGTCACTGCACTGTGAAACACTCCAGACCCCCCCTCCAGGCTGACTTAGTCATTCTCTCATTTCTGCTCCCACCTCCCCCCCCCCCCTTCATACCATGGCCTCAGCACTGAGTAATGGCTCAAAATAGCAGCTGGTGTCTTCTGAGTACTTGCCGTGTGCCAGGCACAGAGTGAGCTTTATCGCCTTTAGTCCTCACACTCACGCTGAGCCCCTGCCTGGAAGGAAGCCTTCCCTTCCCGCTCAGGATCCCCTACAACCCACCCAACACACAGAGACACAGGAGGATCTCTGTCTCACCTCCAGCTTCCCTGAGAGCCTGCCTCTGCCACCCTATGTTGAATTTTCTTTCTCCTTCCGCATCTTGCCCCCCACCCAACAGGCCTCCCCATCTCCCCTCCCTGCTTTATTTTTCTCCAGGACTTCTGTCACTAACACACTATATACATTTTGATTAATTCTCTTGTGTATTGTCTCTACCCGGTGGAATGTCTGTTCCGGAAGGGCAGGGATTTTTGTCATGTCCTCTTCACCATCTAGAATTGCACCTGGCACATAATAGACAATAAATACTTATTAACTCAAAGAGGCTAGCTATTATTACTATTAAGATGTGTCCCACAGGTGGGTGGTAGTAGAGTCAAATGTGATCTCTGGATTGTCCCAGAGATCCCACCACCACCCTTAACTTTAGTGGCCACCACTTCCTGAAGACGTCTCTCCCTGACTCTGATTTCTCAGCTAGCCCTGGGTTCCTTGGAAGCAAGGACTCTATTGTATTTAGATTTGCGTTTCCCTGTGTGAGCCACAGTAGGTGCTCATGGGTATTTGCCAAACCTATCTACAGTGTAAACTGAAGTAGACATGGTATCTTCACTTTTTGCCCTCTGTCTCCATGCGAAAAACAGTGTTACATACATAGTTGAGGCTTTAGATACTTATTTCATTAACGAATTCTGTTATGGCAATAGGTAATAAAAATAATTAGCCATAATGACAATAATAGCTCACATTTACAAAGTCCTTACTCTGCACTAGGGCCTTTTAAATGCTCTGTACATGAAGGAGGACGATTAACTCTCTTACTGTCCTCATTTTACAGATGATGAAATGGAACCTCAGAGAAGTTAAGAGCTCGCCCGAGGTCACACAGCCAGGAAATAGCAGAGGCAGGATTTGAACGTAGGCACCTGAGAGTCTCATTCTTAACTGCTATGGGCTGCATCTCAGCTAAGAGATGTCCATTAAAAGGCCACCCTGTGTGGAAACAAGAATGGTTTATTACACATTTCTGTTTTATTTCAAGGGATTTCTTGAAATTCTGCCAAAGGCTTTGGTAGGCAATATTACTTGCTAAATAATAACCACTAGTATGCATATTGCATTTGATGGTTGGCAGTGCGGCTTCATGTAGTTTCTCATCTGATCCCTGCAACAATGTGATGAGGTGACCACTTATGTCTCCTCTCATGAAAGAGGAATCTGAGGTTCTGAGTGGGTAAAGGAACAAGGTCAAGGTCACCCAGCCAGTGAGGAGCAGAGCAAGGGCTCAAGTTAACATCTGTCACTTGACAAAAAATTGAGATCTTAGGGAGCCTAGGCTGGTCAATCGGTTAAGCATCTGCCTTCAGCTCAGGTCATGATTCCAGGGTCCTGGATCAGATTAGGCACTCTGCTAGGTGGAGAGCCTGCTTCTTCTCCCTTTCCCTTGCCCCTACTCATGTTCTCTGTCTCTCTCTCTCTCAAATAAATAAACTCTTAGAAAAAAAAATTAAGATGAGTGTTTCCAAACTAAGTCTCTTTCATGTCACTTAAAAGTAAATAAAATAATCCACATGAAAGCCCTTGCCACAGCTCTTGGAGCCAGGTAGGACCCTCATATTTGTTAAGTATCATCATCTTCATCAACACCTCCAGGAACTGGAATATTTTAACTGATGACTGCAGCCTGTCTGTTGAGCTTGATGGAAAGATTACCCTTTTCATTCTAGTTCATCCCTCATAATGTTGAAATAATGATCAATCTCCATTATCCCTGGGGAACCATAGAATGTTAAGAGCTGGAAGAGATTGTGGAGATGAGCTCATCCAGTGGCTGCATTCACAGATGGAGAAATTGAGTCCTCGAGAGAGAAGAGGTCAGAGGGCACACTTATCGAGGGCAGGGCTCATGCACTGTGCCTGGCACATACCGCCTCCCACGAAGATGGGCTTTTACCTAAAAGGGCATCTAGCTTCTTAAAGGCTACAGGAGGTAATTCATGAGTTTCCTGAGCTTTGAGCACCTCCACCTCACCCCCACACAAAGTACCAAAGTGTTATAAGCTATTAACCAGAAAACCAGTCATATGACTTAATTCCACCTCTGCTAAAGGGCTTAAAAATGCTTTGGTGAGTAGTCTGAGATTCATAAATATACACTTCAGCTCTTTCTCAAAGAATTATTAACCAGCTCCATCAAAACTGGAACTTGAGCAATCAAGGAGAAAAAAGAGCTGGCAAGAGAAATGTCTTGAATAAAATCTCGCCACCAGTATATATGACTTCTTGGCACCTCTAGCTTTTTCCTTTTTTTCTTTTCTATGCGTTAGAGGAGGAAGGAAAGAAAGAAGTATTATTGGATAAGACATGAATCAATAAAACTAATCGTGAAAAATTAGACTCTTTCCACTTCACAAGATCGATTCCAAATGAACACAAAAGTCGTGTTAAGTTGTAGAACTTAAAGACAGAAAGTATTGAGGAGGATACAGCACAAATGTAACCCCCACTGGCTTTTTCAGAGGACGAGGACAGAGACAGGCTGGAAGGACCTGACGGTGTGTGGGTGTGATAATCAGGGGTAGCCCATTCCCAACTAATGATTTTGAGAACCTATAATTTATCAAGCCCGTGTCATACTCACCTTACTTATCTCACGAACTCACTGGGTACTAATTCTCCCAAGCATGAGACTAGCTTTTCATTCCACACTAAGGCCTTGATCAGCTTTGGCCTGAGGATTTGGGGGTGGGGAGAGGTGACAGAGAGAAATGAGATTAGGGTTCAGCCTGGGAACTAAAGAAACAGAAATATAAGACCTCCTCTGTGTTGTGTCTCTGGGCTCCTTGCTTCTCAAGGAAGTCTGAAATTCAGGCTCTGCCAACAAACTTGTGGCCACAACACCTCCCAGAATGAAAGGGTTCCCCTCCTCCACAACACCTTTATCAAATTCAAACTGTTTTCCACATTTCTTCCTTACACAGCTCGGGCGCACCTGTGACGCAAGCCTCAGAGCAAATTCCACTCAGGAGATCCAGGAAGCTCTGGCCTGTCCCTCCTGTCTAGAAAAGAAAGTCCAAGAGGGATACCACACCCGGAGGAGGGGAGAGAGGACATGACAACACCTCCAGGAATGCGGGGCCCACGCAGGTGTGTTGGCATCCATGAACTTCCTTTTGAAAAGGGCCTGATAAATCAGTATGGATAACAGTAATAAAGCTCAACCACCCGGCAGTGGCTTATGTTGAACTGGGGCCCTGGCAACTGGGAAGGGGAGAGTGACAGCTGAGAATAAAGGTTCCTAAAGGCTGTGACAAGTTTTCTACTCAATGGTTCTTAAAGTGGGGGCCCTGAGATCTTTTTAGGGGATTCTCTTTTTTAATATATTTTTTAAAGACTTTATTTATTTATTCATGAGAGACACAGAGAGAGCTAGAGACACAGGCAGAGGGAGAAACAGGCTCCCCGCAGGGAACATGATGTGGGACTCGATTCCAGGACCCTGGGATCACGACCTGGGGTGAGCCAAAGGCAGACGCTCAACCACTGAGCCACCCAGGCATCCCTTTTTTAGGGGATTCTCAAAGCTAAAACTATTTTCCTAATACTGAACATGTCACTTGTTTTTCTCATCCCCATTGTCTCACAGGTATCCAGTGGTGGTTTCCAGAAAGGACATATGTGATGATATCACCCTGATGACTCCTGGACTGTGTGTTTGTGTGTTCTTGTGTTTAAACATCCTCAGTTTTAATTCTCATATAATGAATATTAAAAAGACATAACATACACAAACAATACTTGGGGGCCCTCCATAATCTTTAAGGGTATTAAGGGGTCTGGAGATCAAACTGTGAAGCTGCCCCATCACAACACCACAATTCGTGTCCAGCACAGCTTGAGTCACATATCAGCAGGTGCTTTTGAACAGGGGGCGGAAGGCCACAGCCTTATTCAGTTTGAGATGGAATCCTTTTTTTTTTTTTTAAGATTTTATTTATTTATTCATGATAGAGGCAGAGACACAGGCAGAGGGAGAAGCAGGCTCCATGCAGGGAGTCTGACGTGGGACTCGATCCTGGGACTCCAGGATCATGCCATGGGCCAAAGGCAGGTGCTTAAACCGCTGAGCCACCCAGGCTGCCCGAGATGGAATCCTTTTCATCTGTACTTCCACTCAAAATGGCCAGGAAAGACCTGAAATTCCCCCATAAACACTTGGTGAATTGAAAAGCTCCAGGGGGAAAGATGGGCTTCTCACCTTTGAGCCCAGGTGGGGCAAAGTTAGCACGGAAAAACCACACTCCCTGGGCACCAGCGCCCAGCAAAGCCATTATCCGAGTACCTGCCCAGAGTCAGGTACTATGCCACCTGCTCAACAGCGAGATGATGTGGTCCTGACTCCTCGGCGCTTTCATTCTAGGGCAGAGGCAGAGGAGTCCAAGAACATGAAAAAACGGAAGCTTGTCACCCACATGCTGGGAAGGATGTACGAGGAGTCAGGAGGGGTTTGAAGTAGGCAGATGAGCGCAAGGCCCCAGGACTGCGGTGGAATGAACCGCCCCCACCCCCAGGTCAGGCCGGCCCCTCTGCAGAGGGGGGGGGGTGGGGGGGCACTGGAGGGTCTCCTCCTCACTTCCCTGGCGCGGCCAGTACTGTTTTAAACAGCCTCCCTGCGAGAAGGAACCGCGCTCTGGGGCATTTAAAACAGAGGGTTGTCTTTTATCAAGGACGGAGTTCTATCGCCCCACGGAGAAAAGAACATTGTCCAGAGGCTGCCGTTGGTGGAAACAGCAAACGGCGAAGAAACGGCTGGAGGAGGGAGAAGACTTCGCGAGCAGAGCCTAACGCAAGCCCTGGGAGGCCGATCCGAAGTCCTGCGCGCGGCCATGCACCCTGGGCCTCCGCCCACTTCCCCTCCCTCGCGGCGCCCTCTCGACCCCCTGGGACCCGCGGACGAAACCGAGCCCGCGGAGCCCCGATGCTCTCCCCCAGTAACTGTTGCAGAGGCGGGAGAACTTTTATTCCGTAGCCAGAGTTGCAGACGGACTCCCGAAGCACCCAGCCGGGCGGTGGAGGGGAGCCTCTGCAACTGCAGCCCCCAAAGCGGACTGCGGCGGGGGCGGGCGCGAAGCCAGCGGCACCTCCGCGCCCCGGGGCCCCGCGGGGCAGCGCGGTCCCACCCCCAGCCCGGCGCGCCCTCGCCCGACCCGGCCCTCGGGCGCGCGCCTGCGCCTGCGCTTGCGCAAAACGCCCCCGCCCCAGCGCCTCTCCAGGTGCGCTCGCGCTTCCGGCCGGCCTTCCCGAGGCGGAAACACCAGAGCCCGCGCATGCGCCTTCCAGCTCTCCTGCTAGGTCCGGGGAGGGGGGGCCCAAGGCTTCAGGTGATCCCGCCCCTCCCTCGCAGCGCGGGACCAATCGCGAGGCGGTAGGCGGGATTTTCGCGGAGGCGGCCCGCCCACACGCTCGCGAGGCGGGTTTCGATTGGCTGGCGGCGCGGGCGCAGGTGCGCGCTTCCTATTGGGTGTGGGCGGAGCGCGAGCCGCCGAGGCTTCTGCCGAGGCTGCAGGTGAGCGCGCGCGCGCCGCGGCTCCCTCCCGGGCTCGGGTGCGCGCGCGCGGGCCGGCGGGGGAGGCGGCCGGGAGCGAGCTCGCGGCGCCCGTCGCCTGTGCTCCGCCCCCTCCGCCGTCGCGGCCGCCGCCGAGGCCCGGAGGGAGGGAGTCGCGTCCCCGCCCGCCGCGCAGCCAGTCGGACCCTCGGTGCCGCCGCGAGCAGCCGGCCGAGCGGAGCTCCGCGCCCAGAAGCCGAGTCGCGGCCGCCGCTCTGCAGGTGCCGGTGCGGAGGCGCCCGGGCCGCAGCCGCGTCCCCGGCCCCGGCCCCGTCCCGCCGGCCGCGACTCCCCGCGCTCCCGAGGGGCGGCCCGGCCGCAGGAGGCCGCCGCGGGGCCCGGCCTCAGCATGAACCGCAGCCACCGGCACGGGGCGGGCAGCGGCTGCCTGGGCACCATGGAGGTGAAGAGCAAGGTGCGCGGGCCCGGGGCCGGCGGGGGCGGGGGCGGGGGGCCGGGGCTGCCCGCTGGCTGCGGCCGCGGGGCGTGCGGGGCTGCCCGGTGCACTCGCCGAGAAGCGGGCGAGGGTGGGGCCTTGCGTTTGCTCCCGGCCCAGGTGGGAAGGCCCGCGGAGCCCTTGCCCTCCTGGGGTCTCAGCCCGGGGCGGGGATGGCAGGCGTCTGAGCGCAGTGTGGGCGAAGGCTTGGGGACGTTGTAGCTCCCGGCCTGTGAGTAGCAGGTATTGGAAACACGCGCGGTCACAAAATGTTACCCCTTCCCGTGGTCCAGGGGTGCATCGAGCGGTGAGACGGCGAGCCCAGGGCCCTGAAGAGCCCTTTGAAAGTTGGCTTTGCTTCCTGCTAGGGATTTTTCCAGCACTCCCTTTGGTATGCGTCCTATTTATAAGAATTAACACTATCACCTTTCGTTTGAGTAGCCCTTTACAGTTTGAGGCTGGATGCTCTCTTCATTCCATCGTGCTGCCTTTTCACATCAAGTGTTTTCCTTCCTGACCGACGGTATGCCAGCCTGCTGAAAATTCCGTCCATATCCACTGAATTCCTAAATTGCAAGGCTCCCCGAGCAGGGGAGTCTGTAGGGATTAGTTAGAGAATGCTTTCCAAAGGGGGTTTCGAGCTGGAATTTGAAGGTGATCGGCAACCACAGCAGCATTTTCAGCAAGCATTTTGTGAGTTGAAGAGCCAAAGGAGCTCAGATAATCTAGTTTGATTCTCTTGAGAAAACGGAGGGGTCAGAAAGGTTATGACTTCGCCAGGCTCTGCTTTTATGACAAAACCTGGAAGGCTTTTTACAGATAACTTCTAGACTCTGTAGAACAAACGTGTTTTTGAGAACATTAAAAACAGTTAACAAAACCAAGACACAAGAATGGGAGAACAGTACGAGCAGATCAGCTTCAAAAATAACGAAACACCATTGAGTGTAAGACTACAGAGGGCAAATCCAAAATCAGGGAGTGGTTTTGAGTGAAGTGGAGTAAGAAAAGCTCCCCGGAGCCTGGGGGTGGAATGGTTTTATCTAGAGCTGATAAGCAAAGTTCTGTGAGTTGCTGGGAACTGAGATCTTCACATCAAGAGTATCTACATTCATTTTAAACATCGTTTGAAAATGTTATTTGTGACCTCTGGAGCAGGATAGGCAAGTGGGTTCACAGAAACCGTTCTGCTTAATAAGAATAGAAATGTAATTATAGCAATTTAAGGACTGTGTTTTTTCTTTCCTGTGCCCTGCACAGAATCACCAGAGCAAATTGAAGGGACATGGCTTGAGCTAAGGGTTAAGATGACTCCAAATATACAGGATTTTTCCTCGAGCGGTATAGCAGCGGTAGTGGTTCTGTGCCCACTGGTTGAACTTTCTCAGGCATTTCTGCCATAAATCTAGTTTGCGTCTGTGGGGGTTGAGGTTAAGAAAAGAAAAACACTTTTGATATTGCATAATCTTAAAATTCAGTTTGTGGTCCTAATCTTGGTAACAAGTCTTGAACTTTTTATCGTAGGAAAAAAATGAGTAGAGAGTCTAGGTGCACCGATAAATACAATCAAATGGTAATTTATCTCCTGGACTAGAAACCTGGAGCACTTTTGGGACTGGAATTTCAGGCTTTCTGCCCTTTCTCTTCTCTCAACTGACCTGTGAATCTTTCCCACACTTACATCTGTACTACACGTTGTATATTTGAGCTGCCATGCTGCACTCGTAGTGAACCATGTCTCTTAAATAGAATCGAGGCATTCTGAGGACCTGCACCAAATGAGGTGTGGTTCCTCTTGTTCTAGATCTTGCTGAATAGACACAATATTAGGTACTGTTTTTAGCATCTGTGACACTGTTTTAAATAGATATTGTTGAGACATTTATTTTTAGTGGATTAAATGAAACACTTGTCATCTTTATCATTTAAAAAGTATTTAGACAGATGTTTGAAACAATATTTCTCTTTGTCCCTGCCTTGGTGATATCACAGCTTTTTTCAAAACTGATTGTCGGGAAGTTGTAACCACAGCCAGGTAACGTGCAGATCCACATTTCAAGATCTCTTTTTCTTCTGCATAGAAAACAGTGTCAACTGTATCATCTGAGCAGAGCTGGGGAAGTTCTTAATAATGAAGGTGATATCCCTCAGTAACCTTGGAACAGTCTTTGGGCCGTACATTTTCTACTTATTATTCATGGGCAAACAGCATTAAAATTAACTTTGCATTTCTCGAATGTACCAACAGATGCTGGGAGAAGGCCACATCCTGGGTGGCCAGGACAAACTAGATTGGCCTAAAGAGTTATAAATGGTTCATGTAGTGAAAAGTTGTTGACTCGGTCTTAATTTTATGTCTGTCTTAGTATTTTTCTTCATGTAGTAAAACGTTCTCTTAATCCTATTGTTTCTCTGCAAGAAGCATAACAGTTTCTCTTGTTTGGTTTTGTTTTCTGCTAACATTTGCAAAAGGGCACATCTGCTATGAAGCCATACAGTTTTTCATTGTTTTTATCATAACCTATAAGGAAGAGAAATACATGTTGAGCAAAGGATTTTCACCCAAAAGCTTTAACAAAGACGCTGGAGCCCTGCGATGTTCAATTGTTAGATGTTAACTTTCATTCACGTACCTGGAGAAGTGATAAACCCTGGCATGAATCAGAAAGCACTAGGAGCTTTGCATTGTGATACCAGAATAAAGAACATGGAGGAGAAACTGTGACTTTTGATAACATCATAAGACTAGCTCTGATATGAAGGGTGTTGCCGAGTTTTTATTTACTTTGAAACATGAAGGTGTGACTAAACTTTTTGAGAGTTTTAGGTATGAGTCACCTTGTGTTCTTGACAAATGTTGATGTTTATTTTCAGGAATGTGTTTTGGAAACTTTTATTTATTAGAAGTAAGAGGTTTTAGCGAGGTTTTAATTTAATACTAATGAGTAGTATTAGTACTGATGAACTTCTTCAGTGTAACAGATACAGTGACTCCAGCTATGTCATAGGTCCTAGTGAAGATGAATTAACACATTTGTAACCTGCTCAAATTATCCTGACGGGGACTTTCTCTGCATGATGCTTAAGGCTGTGTTAGTACTACATTACATTAGGATACATTAGTATTTCTTGTTAATAGTAGGTATTTAGAGGAAAAATGATTTCAGTGGTTGAACACATTTGGCAAACATTTGTTTAAAATTAAAAAAAAAAAAAACTAACTGTAGGACCAAACTGAATCTTTAATATTTAGTTTCCACAGTGATTCCTAAGAGTGTGATTATAGGTTTGTAGCATTTTCTAAACTTTTGTGACTGGGACACTTTTAGAGGAAGGCTGATTAACCTTACCTAGGTTTCCACATGGAGGAAATGCCACGCTGGGCCCATAGTAAGTCATAGATCCTGTTTATCAGGGACCAGATGAAGCCAGTCCTGAGTGCTGAATAACAGCCACTTTATAAGCTGGCGTTTGGAGAGCAGAGGTGTGATTCTAGAGTAAGAATCAGAATTGGGCATGATAGAGGTGTTTCTCTGGTCCCTTAATACCTCTCTGATGTCTTTGTCCTCTTTATGCACTCATGAGTGAGCTCCTGCTGCTGGCCTGAGCCTTTCCATCTGTAGGGCTCAGACACTATGCCAAGCACATAAACACTTCTTGCGTTAATTGGATGGTTGTAGGGTATATATTTTATGTATTAATGAAGCTTCTTTTTTCCGGCGTTCTCATATGGAAAATGCTCCTTATCTCTAGACCTATTTCTTATATGATATACCTCCCGTGTGTATCATACCTTATTAATGCCAAGAAGTTCAAAGTCCCTTTTTTATATGTTGCTATTAATTTTTGCCACTTCCTATGAAATCATAATCCCTTTTATAGAGGAAGAAATTTAGGTGCTTTTTGCTAATAGCCAAAATAAAGATTTGGTCACAGCGTTTTTACCCCATGGCCTGAGTGGGAAGACGACTGCTGTCAGGATCTGGGCTCCAGACAGGGTTTGAGCTGAGTCACTATTGCAGGACAGTCCCCAGTGAGGCCCGAGTACCCCAGGGATTGAGTAGAGCCTGCATCTCTTGAAGGGAATGCCCTTCAGAGACATAGCAGTTAGAAGGCACATTCCTGTATCTCTCTTATGCTGTTTTATCTCCAGATAATGAGATTTCTGATAATAGACTGTGTCACTGCAACTATCTTTTTTATTAAGGTAAATGGTATGGCTGTTAATTTGCCTATGGAATGCATTTTCAGATTGGGTCCTGTTACTCTTGCTTTGCTTTGTTAATTACTATGTTTATTGTATTTGTAGTTTGGAGCTGAATTTCGTCGGTTTTCACTGGAAAGATCAAAACCTGGAAAATTTGAGGAGTTTTATGGATTACTGCAACATGTTCATAAGATACCCAATGTTGACGTTTTAGTAGGCTATGCAGACATCCATGGAGACTTACTACCTATAAATAATGATGATAATTATCACAAAGCTGTTTCAACGGCCAATCCACTGCTTAGGATTTTTATACAAAAAAAGGGTAAGTACCACTGGGTAAAAAAATTATTTTAGAAATAAAAGTACTTTATTTTCCTCATTGATAGGATATGCATTGAATCCTCTACTTTGTTGAATAGAATTTTGTCCATTCCAGAAAGATAGACTATGACTTTGAAATCAGAGAAAGATTCCAGTTTTTTGGTGGCAGCCAACTTTCAAGTGCTGTATTTGCCACTTGATAGATAACCTGTCACAAATAAAGTTGGTTAATTATCTGGAAAATTAGATAGCAAGTCATTATTTTGGAGGAATTTAAATGCTGATACTAATCTTGCAAAAGACCATTTGAAATAACCATTCTGTATGACAAGCATTTTCAAAAGTATTTTGAGTTTTATAACTTTTTTTTTTTTTTTTAACTTTGTGGCCTTCTCTGTGTCTGTATCTGCCTGCCCCTACCTAGGCCTGATGTGTGCCATTTATTTCTTTTTTCTTTGGTAAACAAAGAGGTTTAGAAAGCCCGCGTGACAGCAGCAAGCTCAGTATTGGTGGGATAATGAAAGCCTTAACATGTTTATAAACCAACCCAGAGAGCAGTTGGAGAGAATGGGTAGGAATTAACCTTGAAGGTGAAACTTTATTTCCAATCAGTTGATAAGTCTTGGACCACTCCCAGGGCTTTGAAATTCCACTGATTATGTAGCTTGTGTTTCTGGGTTTGGAGGAACTAAAGTCCACCAACAAAATAAACCTCTAACAGTAACATGTCCATATCACTTGACTCTTTACAAAGTACTTAGAAACACAAATTAATTTTCCCAGAGACCCCTGAGGTGGATTTCATAGATACTTATCAGTGGCGTGGTACAATTAGAGTGTTAATCTAGGGAGATTGATTTGTTTTTTGGTGGTTGAGTTGGAGTGAGCAGTGGTCTTAAGAGGAGAGAGCAAGGAGCTGGTGGTGAAGGGATAGCTCAGAAGCTGCCCCAGTGGAGGAGGCAAGTGACGAAGTAGGAGTGTCAGATAAAGAGGGCTTATCTGATCATTTGAGAGTCACTGTGCTTTCCACTGTGCTCCCCACTGGAGGGCAGGGAGTTGTAGAGGAGTCCCACAGCTTTCTGGGTCTGGGTCTTATGGCTGGGATGGTGCCATAAACAAACAATTTGGAAGAGGGAGATTAACTTGGAAAGAAAATGGGTTTGGTTTTAGGATATTTAGGCTGGTGAGTTTTAACCACTCCACATCTGGAAATGGTAGACAGGAAACTTGGATCAAAATCTAGAGCCCCTTGAGGTGCCTTGGTGGCCCAGTGGGTTAAGCAGCTGCCTTAGGCTCAGGTCATGATTCCCTAGGGTCCCAGGATCCAGCCCCACATCGGGCTCCCTGCTCAGCAGGAAGCCCACTTCAGCCTCTGCCTGCCAGACCCCTGCTTGTGTTCTCTCTCTCTCTCTCTCTTTCTCTGTCAAATAAGTAAATAAAATCTGTATTTAAAAAAAAAATCTAGAGGCCCAGTCAGGGAAGACTGAAAATCTGTGGAAAAGTGATAGTTGAAATTCTCAGGAGATAAGGCCTCGCAGAGATGAAGACCAGCGATAGACTGTGTATAGACTGTTGGAGACACCATCAGTAGAGAAGAGAAGATAAAGCATTCAAGTGAAACTTGTCATTTCAAGGAGAATAATGTCAATAACTATTGATAAGTAGGCCATTCTTGTTAGCAATAACTTTCATTAAAAACTTCACTGCTGTTTGGAAGGTGTATTCAAATGTGGAGTGACTATTTTTAAACTACTGCCATCTGACAAAATTTTGTTGGATCATCCTTTCTGTTAGATGACAGGAGTTGTATTATCCCCCTATATGTTTCTATTACTGGTGTTGTAACACTTAATGATTGTGGGATTAATCCTCACATCTGTTAAGGATGATTATGTTCTTCTGTTTGCATTTTAGATACATTTACATGTGAACAGAAGAAGTTTTCTATGTCCTAGAAATAAATGTACAATAGTAAACAGCCCTTAGAATTTGATTTAGAAGGGGGCGCCTGAGTGGCTCATTGGGTTAAGTGTCTGATTCTTGGTTTTGGCTCAGGTCATGATTCAGGGTTGTGACGTTGAGCCTGGTTCAGCTTTGCACTGGGTGTGGAGAGCCTGCTTAGGATTCTCTCTCCCTCTCCCCCTCCCTTCCCTCTTAAAAAAAAAAAAGTTTTATTTAGAAATAGGCAGTGCATTCAACAGCATTTTTATTTTTAAGAATATAAATGTAATACAAGTATGACTTAAGGAAAGCATAAAAGTAAGCTGGTCAAGTTATTCCTGTTTAATGCCCATCCCCCTACCCCCAGCTGCTTCCCACAGCATCCAGAATAAACCCTTCCTGCTTTGGACTTCACAACGTCATCCTTCTCCATTCCCCCACTCCCTCATTGTAGCTGACCGGGCTGGCTGGCTTGCTTTCTCAAACTGGGAAAGGTTGTTGCTGTCCCTCTGCGTTTGTGCTTGCTTTTCTCCTTGCTTCTCTGTGGCTTCCTCCTCGTTCTTCAGATCTTACCACAAATAACTTTCTCGGAGGGGTCTCTTTGGACCACCCTAGCCAAAGCCCCCTGACCCTGCAATCTTTATCAGACCTGGAATTACCTCATATATATGAGTTATCTCGTTTATTGTCTGTCTTACAGATTTACATGGCACCCTGTGATTCACAGTGATACTTTTTTTCTTTTTAAAGCTCACCAGATGCTGGGACACCTGGGTGGCTCAGCGGTTGAGCGTCTGTCTGCCTTTGGCTCAGGGCATGGTCCTGGGTCCAGGGATCGAGTCCCACATCCGGCTCCCTGCATTGCTTCTCTCTGCCTGTGTCTCTACCTCTCTCTCTCTCTGTCATGAATAAATAAATAAATCTTAAAAAACAAAACAACAGATGCTTGAGCAGAAAGCTGATTTTAGGTAAACTTTAATGGACATTAAATTCAGGAAATTAATATAAAGCATAACATTAAGTATAGTGATATTTTACTACTTCATTACAATACGTTTTCTGTTTTCTTGGCTTGTTGGCTCCAGTTTAGGAATCAACAGGGCAGCAGTTGTATGACACCAAGTGATTTTTTAAGAAGCAAGCTTTAAAACCATTTTTTAAAGCTTAGATTTTAAATTTTTTTAATCTTAAAATTTAAATTTTAAAGATTGTGATCTTTTAAAATCTGATGCATCTACTAGAAGTTTCTTTGAAGTGAAAGCTCAGAGTTGAATGCATAAACTATATAGTGTGAATTCAAAGATTGTATCATTGCATATCTTGAAAGGTTTTATGTTCCATAAAAAATTATTTATTTATTTAAATATTTATATATTTATTTATTTATTTATTTATTTTTGAAGATTTCATCTATTTATTCATGAGACACACAGAGGGAGACAGATACAGGCAGAGGGAGAAGCAGGCTCCCTGTGGGGAGCCGGATGCAGGACTCGATCCCAGGACCCTGGGATCATGACATGAACCAAAGGCAGATGCTCAACCTCTGAGCCACCCAGATTCCCCTAAAAGTTTATTTTAAAAGAAAAACTCCCTACTCTAGGGCTATTAACGTGGAAGCAGAAACAAAAGAAAACAAAACCCCTGCTATCTGAAGAGTTATGTTCACAAAGAGGATTCCCAGATCTTTTGCCACCCCCCATCCCCTGTTGGAGTTTAAGTCATGATGGGCAACCAGGTCTGGGGTCTGGATGAGCACAGACTCCTCACCTGATCTGATCAGGATTTCCACACCACAACTTCTTGCTGTGCTAGCACCTGTGTTTGTATGACCTCAGACAAACGCATTTACACCTTGGATTTATTCAAGAGTTGGGGACACTAGAAAGGCCTTACTTGCTTTATGTATTGTCACGCTTAAGACATGGCTTGGTGGCCCAGACACCCGGGCAGGCACTTAGCCCTCTCTGAGAACTGTGCAGTGGACATTAGTTTGTAGGTGTACTTTCAGGTTACTTTTTAATGAATTCAGTTTGATTTAGAAATGCTCTAAGAGATATGCATCTTAATTGTAAGCTGTATTAAGAAGAGTATATGATACTAGTTGCTCACGACAGAAACCTGGGTGTCACCTATGACACATACCTGTTGTTCAGTCTGTCACCAAGCCTATTACAATGGTTCTAATTATTTTGGGGATTTGTTTCCCCATCAGCACTGCCTCTGCTCCAGGCCAGGCACCATCCAAAATGACAGCAGTAATCCCCTATCTTCCCATTGCCCTTAGGCTGAAATCCATAATCCCTGGGGGGGTGGGGGCTTGTCTGCTTGGCCTCTGGCTGGGCTCTTGGCTCCTCCTCCTCCCTCCCCTCCTTCTCCCTATTGGATTTCTTCGCCTACTTCATCCTGCCCTTCTCTATATTTGTTAGATCCTCTGCCTAGAACATTCTTCCTTCTCTCTACCTGATTAGCTACTGGCTTCTTTTCCGATCTCAGCACAAACGTCAATTCCCTGGAGAAGCCTTGCCTCAGGGATTCCTGGGTGGCTCAGGGCGTGATCATGGAGTCCCGGGATCGAGTCCCACGTCGGCTCCCTGCATGGAGCCTGCTTCTCCCTCTGCCTGTGTCTGCCTCTCTCTCTCTCTGTCTCATGAATAAATAAATAAAATTGTTAAAAAAAAAAAAAAAGAAGAAGAAGAAGAAGAAGCCTTGCCTCACCTGGCAAGCCAGGTTAGGCTCCTACCCCACTGCTCTTGGCTCCTTTTGTAATAACTTGTTTGCAGTTGCTAATTGCCATCTCCTCTTGTCACTGTAAGTAAGCACCATGAAAGCAAGCACCCACCTTAACTCTTTTGTTTGCTGAATCTGCAGCGTAGAACACAAAGCTTGGCCTCATTGCAATGATTCTGAAATGTTTAGTGATTGGTTATTCTTATATTAGGAAGGGGAGGGATTTGCTTAGTTTGAATATTGCTTTAGGTGATGTTTAATCCATTAAAAGTTGCCAGATCTAGTTCATTTAACCATTTTGGATTAGAACAAGGGTTGGCAAACAAGGCTTGCTGGTTGTTTTTGTAAATAAAGTTTTCTTGGAACATAGCCATGCTCATTCCTTTATGTATTGGCTATGGCTGGTCTTGGAGCAGCAACTGTATGACCTGTAGTACCTAAAGTACTTACATACAGCTCTTCAGGGGAGAAGGTTGTCAACCTTGGAATAGAAGAATTACAAAAATTACTTCATTCTTCCCTGTCTTCTCACTGAACTTCAAATGGGTCATAATCTTGAACTTTCTTGATGACCCTACCATGAACTGTTACTGTTTTGTTACTGTACACGGATGATGATGGGGTTTATTTGAGGGTTTGGGTTTTGGTTTTTTCTCTCCGCTCCCCCCACCCCATGTTTGCTTTAACACTGTAGGCTTTTATTTTGTGTATCTGTGCCTACCACTACTAGACCCTGACCCCCCTGCTCTGAATCTGTGACTTGGAACTCTGGGAGTTAAGGAATGAGATAACCAGGCTTTTCGGAATTAACTGTTTAAAGAGTAAGAGGTCTAGAGGGAGTACCCACAAGGTCCCTCTATAAGTAAAGCACAGGACTGTGCTTTCTGCATGTAAGGAAGTGAAACATGCAGTTTGGCTACTCAGAGGCATTCCAAGTGGATCCTTGTTGATTGTAGTCAGCCGAGATTGTGGCTGAGGGACAGGCTTGGGATGAGGGAGGGATTGCTGTATAAGCCTGTATCATGTTCTGTTGCATAAGCCTGGGTTTTTACAGCAGGGAGGTTGCTGTGAACCCGGTTTGCAAACTTTCCATCTTATTCTCAGCTTAGTGCTTTGATACACAGACTCAGGTAGAAAGTGAACTCCTGGTTCCCTGTGGACAGTCACCTTTACACTTTAACACTGCACCCTGGCTTTCTGCCAAAATATTTCTTTTCCCAGTGGCTGGAAACTGATTAGCTAGATGGGAGAACAAAGGTGCCTTTGTACTGGGGCATATTGCTTTTGAGAATTTAGCAGAGAGCATTCAAACAGTCTGGATGCGATGCCAAATTATGCAGATTTGGGGTGGTTTTCTCTTTTTTTTCATCGGGTTTCCCATGCAGGCAACTTAATTTTGTTCTCAGTGTGTATGGTCTCGAATTTTCCTTATAAATATTATGTGAGTTTTCTTAATTGTTTTAAAATGAAAACATATACTTTTGAGAAAATACATTAAGTAGAAGACTACCATTGATAGGCTCTTGGTTAAATGTTGCCAAAAAGATTCTCCTGTCAGTGGGTTAATTTCCAAAGCCGAATTATAAATAAATTTGTCTCTGAGAACACAGTGTACATACTTTATAAATGAAGACAGTTATCCCCAGAAGGGAAAAATGCCAAAAATTAAGGTACCCTTAGTCTTGTATGTTTCTCTGCAACATTTTGAAGAATGTTAAAGAAGCACTGAAAAAATACCAAGGTTCTCCATACTCAGTCACACACCTGACACTTAATACTCGTTTGTACATGGGTAAGGAAGGTATTGGCCCACCAAGAAAATTAAGATCCAGTCTTTTCTCTGTATTTTGTACTCTTAATCATTATTTTGTACCCTTAATTTCCTGGTTTAGAGAGGAAAGATGATTATAATTGTCAATAGAGTGTGAGAGTCAAGGGAAAGCATGTAAACTGAACCCTGTCCAACCACAGTTCAGTTTGAGAGTACTGTTGTCTGGAGCAGTAGCTGAGACTAGGGTTTTGAATTAGCTCCTTGTGGGAGGGGGCTTTTGTCTCCTTTGTTCTTATGAAATATATTTTTACCCTTGAAGATTCTGACTTTTAAGTTTCTTCTTTGTTATATTTGAAACATAATTTCAAGTTTTATGCCTGATGATTTCATTTCCTTTTCTACCTCTCATTCTCTGATGAGGTGTTTTGTTTGTAGGTCTTTTCCTGCAGCAGTGTGATTTAAGAATGTGTATCTGGGTTTAGATGCCCAGTTTTCCCTTAGTTTACATCAGAGATTATAGACTGCTGGCTGGAAGAATGAATTCAACTCACAGATGTTATTTGACTCAAACTGGGTTTTGTTGTTATTTAATTGGGTGTCAGCATTTAAAAATGAGAAAATTTTCACTTAAAAAACAAGGCTCCGTGGCAAATTGGATTTGGCCACACAGATTGCTATAGACGAAGAAAGACTGCCAGGAGCAAGGGGCCACTGTGCCATTCCAGGAGGCCAGGGCGCTCCAGTTTGCCAGTCCTCCCACTCTGTGTTGTCTGCGCTGCCGCCACTACTGCCGAGACAGATTCCTTTGCATTTCATTGTTTTTCACACAGTAAAGAAAAAAGTTTTCCAAAGTAAGGAAATGAAAATGAAGAACTCCCCCCAGAAAATTGAGGGAGAACATTTATTTGCAGAAAACCAAAATTCCTAAGTTCTAGATATACATTCATCTAATTACATTGCATACTGTTTCATTTAATTACATTATCTGCCCAGCTAGCCTGTGGTGTAGGTTCGTTCTCTTGATTTACCTTGGGAATCATAAGTGTCCCATTTTAGATCATTGAATAAGAGATAGACAGCCAGCCTGGAGTTTCTTAAAAAACAAATGAAGGGAAAATACATTTTAAGTAACTCATTTGAAATGATGTTTCAGAATGCGTTCGTAAGGCTTATCAGAATTTCATTTTCCCCTCAATTTTATTTAATCATCCTTGAGGTTTATCAAATTCAGCATTTGGGATTTTATGACGTGTGCTTGAGAGGGCCCCCTAGTGGTTGTGTGTTAGTTCAGCAAATCTAACTACTGCACTATATTTTGATGATTAAAAACAAGCTAATATTTAAATTGTTTATGTACCAACACATGTGAGTTATCCCTTCTATATAGATTCAACTGTGGTTAAATGGGTGTTTTTACAGCATTTCTGTAATTTTATTTTATTTTATTTTTAAACAGAAGAAGCAGACTACAGTGCCTTTGGTACAGACACACTAATAAAGAAGAAAAATGTTTTGACCAATGTATTACGTCCTGACAACCACAGAAAAAAGCCACATATAGTCATTAGTATGCCCCAAGACTTCAGACCTGTGTCTTCTATCATAGACGTGGATATTCTCCCAGAAACACATCGTAGGGTTCGTCTTTACAAATACGGCACTGAGAAACCTTTAGGATTCTACATCCGGGATGGCTCCAGTGTCAGGGTCACACCGCATGGCTTAGAGAAGGTCCCAGGGATCTTTATATCCAGACTTGTCCCAGGAGGCCTAGCCCAAAGCACAGGACTATTAGCTGTTAATGATGAAGTTTTAGAAGTTAACGGCATAGAAGTTTCAGGGAAGAGTCTTGATCAAGTAACAGACATGATGATCGCAAACAGCCGCAACCTCATCATAACAGTGAGACCAGCAAACCAGAGGAATAATGTTGTTCGGAACAGTCGGACTTCCGGCAGCTCTGGCCAGTCCACGGATAACAGTCTCCTGGGCTATCCCCAGCAGGTAGAACCAAGCTTTGAGCCAGAGGATGAAGACAGTGATGAAGATGACATTATTATTGAAGATAACGGAGTGCCCCAGCAGATTCCTAAAGCTGTTCCTAATACCGAGAGCTTCGAATCATTAACACAAATAGAACTCAGTTTTGAGTCTGGACAGAATGGTTTTATTCCTTCCAATGAAGTGAGCTTAGCCCCCATAGCAAGTGGCACAAACACAGAAACACGTGCTCCGGATCAAAAACTCTTAGAAGAAGATGGAACAATTATAACACTATGAAACCTTTGTCTGAATGTCTTCGGAGTGAGGACACCATAGGGACTTGTAAATTTGGCTAGTTTAAAGCATATATACCTCTGAACCAGTGACCTGGAGTAGGCATGAGAAAAATAATATTGCAAGCTTAAAATGTTATTAAAATAGTAGTTTGATAATTGTTAATATAAACTTCAGTTTGTCAGAGGTGAGTTTAAGTCAGAAAGGGGCCTTTGCTAATGAAATTATATGCTTTTTGCTATTTTGTCTATAGAGAACTGGATGTTAGAGCACATTTTCAGAACTAGGAGAGGACCAGATCATTTCCATTCGAAGTGGTTGCATATTTAACCTGCTGTGCAGAGCCCAGTTAGCTTTTTCTTTAAGTATATTTTTTTAAATTCTAATGTGAAGAAATCTGATTCTGTCCTTTGGTATCTTGGGGACCTCAGCTTCTATGTTCCCTGTATTTTATGTTGATTTTCTAATGTCTGTTCCTTTGTTGCTAATTGTTACAAGTAATTTTTTCAAATGTTTTTTTCTTCTAGTATCTAAGAAATCAAACCAATTGCCTATTTTTGGGAGTTACCTCCTATGTTATAAAACATTGAAGCCATGTTCCTGAATTAAGAAACTGTAACAGTTGTTCAAGTTCAAATCATATTCATCCTGTAAGTTTCATATTTACATGCTCATTCCATATGCATGTAACTTAACATGGTAAAAGGCAGTTCCATTCAACGGTGGTAGCACATGAGACTCCTTAATCTCATCCTCATTCCTATCTCATTGGAAATCATTCCTTTTGTTGTTTATGCGTGTTTTGTTGGTGTGCTTTCATACACTTTTAATATATTCAAGTAGTATGAATCATTTTGGATTTAAAAAAATGCACCCAACTTAAGAGATTTTTACACACAGGACAAACTTGTGCACTTTTTTTATATGAGATATTTGGTTTTTCCTTCATGGGATTTCTAGGAACACTGTCTACACTTTATGGAAAAAAATATAGAGTATTCACCTCAGGCAGGTAGAGTTTATTGCTATTAATTTTATGAGGCTATTTATTACTTTCCAACGCATCCACTTAGAACAAGTGAAGGGTAAGGCTGCTAACTTCCATTCCTCACCTGATTCCATTGTACAACGTGCACAAGCACTGCAGTATGCCTGTATATAGAAACCAAGAATAGTGTGAGGTCCATAAGTTCCCTGGGGCTTATGGCTATTTCTCTCAGAGTTATTTATTAATTAATTTTATGGTAGGGCTAGAATGGGTACCTTTGTAACAGTTGCGTGCTATGGAAACAATGAAGAATTAAGCGACTCCGTTTTGAAGGATATTTTCTCTCTATGGTAAAGATACATGAAGAAGTCTTGGACTGAAGGAAGGTCACTTGACTCCGAATACTCCATGTATTTTGCTCATGTTACCACTAAACAGATTATCACTAAACTATTAACTGCACAACACTATGTAACGCAATGTACTTTTTTTTGTTGAATTCACCAAACTCTTCCACTTGTATACCACTATTTTTTGACGGCATTCCAGCCATAACCTGTGAGTTCTAGAAATTTGACTCTTGAATGGCAAAATGTTAACATGTAGGTTAAATTTCATTTATATTATGAGCGGTGCAGGGGTTCAACCTTTTAAGTAAAAATCCTTTCACACACTACCTCTCTCTCTTTCTCTCTCTTTTTTTAAACAGAGTTTTAACATCAGAACTTTTCTCTTGGAAAAATACTTCAGGGCTTGACTTTTTGTACAAATTTTAACTATAAAGTACAGATTTGTCTTATATGTCTTCATGAAAATGTAAATCAAAGCTGCTAGTGCTTTTTATTTTAATTATCCTGCTAAGGGTATATGTCAATGGTGTTTAAAACTAGATTTCTCATTTAAATTATTGGTGAAATAATTGATTGCTAGACATATTGTAAAACCAATAGATCTTGGTTATGCAGTAAAATGTCAGTTCGTTGGTAGCCTGAATCAGTTCTTTCAAGTGTACCTTATTAACAGAGGATTAAGCATAAAATTTTATAGTACTAAATGTCAAGCCTAACTGTGAATTTTGTTCTGTATCTTGAGTAAATTTAAGATAATGTTCTCATGAGCTATCAACAAAATATATGTACTTTTGTGAACTATGAATTTTCTAATTAAATTTTACATGCGACAACATGATTTTTACATGAATGATACTTTGTTTAAACTATCAAATGTCAGTATTTTACTACAATTTTATTATAAAATGTACATTATCACTAAATGAACTTTGATTTTAAAAATCAAATTAGCTTTAGTTGTATATTATTTTTTACAAATAAAGATAGACTTGTATAAAGGCTACTTTCTTGTTTGCAAATATATGAAAAGTCACCCAACAGATATTTACCGAGCACTCATTATATAAAATGAATAGGTAAATAAATAAATAAATAAATAAATAAATAAATAAATAAATAAAATGAGTAGGAAGAAAATTGCCAAGTTATAACGACATCCTGGCCTCCTTTTGATTTTTAAAAGATAAATACCAAGTTGTATATACATTGCCTGCAACTGTGAGCATATGATTATCATATAGGAAGATAGCATTTAAAATGTAGTTATTCTGATTGTGTGAGAGATTATGTGTGATATCCATGCAGAGTTATCATTTGCAGTAAGGTGATTTGGAACAAGACTAAAGTCGTTTGTAATGGGAAAGTTTATCTTCTGAGATTCAAATTCACTTAGTTACGTTATTTATTACTACCCTATGTGGCATTGCCTGTACAGATTGGGTTCGGTTTATACTGGACAATGGGAAAGCCGTGAGATAGATCAGACCCTCCTACTGAGCCATTTCTAATCCCAAATTCATCACTGTCATTGGCTTAGCTGATCCCTGCACTAACTGCCAGCCAGGGTGGAGGAGGGATAATCTTTCTAATTCCCTCCCCCAATTTAAAAACAGATTGACAATCCTCTGAGTAAAAATTCAACATTGTAAAAAAAAAAATTCAACATCGTGTACAAAGAACTCTTTACATCATTGATTGGTACAGACTGTGTTGCATTCAATACCTGGTATTTATCTCTGGGTTTTCAGGGTCCATGAAACAATGGTGTGGAACAAAAGCATCCCTTTCACCCCCTAAAATATGACCTCGGTATTGTTTGTATCTTAAATCCCTGCTGCTTCCAAGTTTCTAGTTCTGGGTAAAGAGTTGATTTTGGGTAAAAAAACAGATGTTTGCAGGGAAAAATTAACCCTCCCCTCTGTATGCCTTAAAGTGCTCGAACTAATGGTTAGCAACAATTGATTGATTTTCCCATCCTCTGGATAGATGAGAGTTTAACTGGGGGTGATTAAGAGTGTGTCTGCCAGTGATTTGTCAGCTAAGCTTCTAAACAGAGGTTTTGGAGTGCCTTATAGACGTTAAAAGTCTTGACTTTGAAAAAAAAAGGGGGGGGGGGATCCCTGGGTGGCTCAGCGGTTTGGCACCTGCCTTGGACCCAGGGCGTGATCCTGGAGTCCCGGGATCGAGTCCCACATCGGGCTCCCTGCATGGAGCCTGATTCTCCCTCTGCCTATGTCTCTGCCTCTTTCTATGTGTCTCTCATATGTAAATAAATTTTAAAATCTTTTAAAAAATTAAATTAAAAAAATTTTTGTTTTTATTTATTTGAGAGAGCTGGGGGAAGGAAAAGAGGGAGGGGGACAAGCAGACTTGATGCTGAGCACAGAGCCTGATGCGGGGCTCGATCCCACAACCCTGAGATCATGACCCAAATCAAAACCAAGAGTCAGACCCTTAACTGACTGAGCCATCCAGGGGCCCAAAAACACATTTTTTTAAGATTTTATTTTTTTAATTAATTAATTTAATTTATTTATTTATTTATTTATTCATGAGAGACAGAGAGAGTCAGTCACAGACACAGGTAGAGGGAGAAACAGGCTCCATGCAGGAAGCCTGACGTGGTACTCGATCCTGGGTCTCCAGGATCAAGCCCTGGGCTGAAGGCGGCGCTAAACCACTGAGCCATGGGGGCTGCCCCCCAAAACACATTTTTTAATGTTGGTTTTTTTTGTAACCTCTATACCCAACATGGGACTCGAACTCACAACCCCGAGACTGAGTCACATGCTCTTCAGACTGAGCCAGTCAGGTTCCCCAAAACACTTGCTAATGGGGGAAGCTGCTTGTGTTCTTAATTTATCCACAATTCTAATTATTCTTAGACTGATAAACACAGACGGGTGTTTAGGAAAGACATCTGTGTCCAACATCCATCTGTTCTACATCTTCCCTCTCCTCTAATTGAAGAAGTGATAGGAACAGTGACGCGGCCTGAGTGTTCCTGAGTGGCATTTGCCTAACTACGCTTCTGGACCCGGAGGATTTTTTTCTGGCACACTGCCTCCAAGGAAGGAAAACACCCCAGTGAATCCTAGAGCATGTGCACGGCCACGTCCGGAGAGTGCTAACTGAAGCTTCTCCTTTGGATTCCGTGGATTATGAATAAACCCAACTCCAACCGCTGAAATACAAAGCTTTATTGGCTCGTAGCTGAAAACCCAAGGCTAGAACTTCGGCACAGCTAGTATCCAGCAGTGCCGTCCGGTAAAACTCTCTGCAATGAGGGGAATGCCCTATATTTGCTCATTCCAAACAGTCATCCCTAGCCCACATGTGGCTACTGCATATTTGAGATGTGCTGAATGCAGCAGAGAGGCTGAATTTTTAAGTTCACGTCATTTACGCGGAGCCACATGGGGCTAGCTGGTGGGTACCGTATTTTACAGCACAGGCTAGGAGCTCTCTCCATTTCTTGCTTGGCTTTGCTCCTTTCCCAGGCAAATGACCCACTTCTGGTGGCAAAAGTGGCCTCCAGCGACTTCAGTGTACATGCTGTCATCTGAGCAGCTCACCCGGAAGGGAGCCTCTCCTCCCCGCTGATCACTACTGGAGCCGACTTTCCCCAGCCCTGGCTGGGTCATGGGTGCAAATCCAGCCTCAGTTGACGGTGGTGGTTCCTCTAAATGCAGCTTCATTTATAAAGCCTTGGGGTATTCGGATTTTATAAGGGAGAGAGTCAAAAGCAGAAAGTACTTTGCAAAGGTAAATGGGGACAGCAGTCCTCCAGCGAAGGGAACGGTAAAGGTGAAATTCGAATTTGGGGTCTAACAGCAGCAGTGCTGTGAATTTGAAGGACAAATTTAAATCTAATAATGACAGCATCTGGACTTGTGTTTTCAGACACTATGGTTTGAGTTTATTTGATTTAAATCTGATATAAATCTAATATAGAGAGAATACATAAATCCTGTAGAAACTTCCATCAGAAGTGACAGAAACTTCAAATTTTATTATGCTTGAAATATAGAAATGAGAGAATTATGGTCTTAGAGCAATGGGTAAATTCACATGCCCAAGGGGCCAGGGTGGGGCAGGGCAGGTGGGCTGGTACCTCAGAGTCCCTTTTTACACGTGTGTGTGTGTGCACACGCGCATACACAACAGAGAAAACACTCCGTAGTTGCCGAGTGGGTATTTGTGGCCCTGCTGTTGCCAGCTCTTTGAACTCTTCAGAAGATGCCAGAAAGCCAGAAGTTCACATGAGACAGTCAGGTGTTTTTTTTTTTTTTTTAAATAATATTTATTTATGATAAACACAGAGAGAGAGAGGGAGAAGCAGGCTCCATGCAGGGAGCCCAATGTGGGACTCGATCCTGGGTCTCCAGGATCACGCCCTGGGCCGAAGGCAGGTGCTGAACCACTGAGCCACCCAGGGATCAGGTTTTTAAAACTGTCATGGGACGGGCTGCGGGTTTGCCAGCCCTGTCGCAGAAGGCTCGGCGACCAGACTACCCCCGGCTCTGTTCCCTCTGCTGTCTCCCCATTCCCTCGAAGGTCACTGTGAGGAGTGAAGCAGGTAAGGTGCACAAAAGATCTAGAACAACTCCTGAGGGCTAAGACACACTCAGGCAATGTGAGCTGTTATGTCCATTTCTCAGGGAGATGGCTGAGGCCCAGAGAACCGGCCGAGTGGGTGGCCCTAGGCAGCCTCCTAGTTCGGTATGAATCCAGAGTGTGGCCCCAGGACACCAGCATCGGCATCACCTAGGCACGTGTTAGAAACACAGGTGCTCGGACCCCCTTAGTTCTACTGGCTAGAACCCCCACTGGGGGGGAGGGTCATGCATTTCAACACCATCTCCCCAGATGCTTCCTGAGCATGTTCAAGTCTGGAGAGCTCTGGAATCCAGCTGATTCCCTCTCTCCCTCTCCTTCATGCTTAGCAGCACTGCTTTCATGGGCGTGGCTCACACTTCATCTAAAATTCATAAAAATGAGGAAAAGCCTTCATCCCCTCCTGTGCACATTGCACGGTTCGCTCACTTGGCAAAAGAAGCTTCAGGCCGCAGCACCCTCTGCAGAGGATCCCACCTCCTAGGTGAGGACACCCCGCCCTATCAGAACTGCAGTTTTGATGGAAGGCCCTTAACTCCCCCCACAGACCATTACAGGTGTGCAGAGATGAAGCCTCTGAGAACCCCAGGCTGGACTTCTGTGCTGGGCAACCTGCTGAAAGAAAGGACGAGAAAGGCTGGAATTTGACTCACGATGTGACCCACTGATTGTGTCTGTGCAGCATTCCTTGCCCGTTTGGTGTCCAGCAAAGCACGAATGACAAGGAAATGGCATTCACCCGTTGTTTCTGACTCAGACCTGGAACAGGTTACCCTCCAACGAGACACGGGGTGCTGTTCTTAGACGACATCGGGATTCTGTTCCCCGGCCTTCTGCCCCTGCCAGGCGTGCTAGCCCTCAATCTATGAGAGTGAATGGGTTGCAAATCAGGTTTTCTCCAACATTCCCAGAGGCCTTCAGCTGCTGTCTCAGGTATGTACCCGCGGTGACTCAGACAAAAATCTGTATGCTTAGTGACTCAGAAACTAAATCATTAACTTGGTAAATGCCTGCAGAGCGTGGGTAAAGGGAGCCCAGAGAGGGCTCTAGAATGTGGGTCTTCCAGTAATGCCAACAGGATGGCCGCAGGAGGCACAGCAGCGCTGCTGAACCGCTCGGGTGGGCCAGAGACCGACCTTACCATCCCCCGGAGTCAGAAAGAGCCTCCAGTCGGTCACTCGGAGAAGCAACAACCCACGAGGATTATAGAGAATGCACGCGCAGAGGCGAAGATCTCATTTGTTTGAATTCCTGGCTTTAGTAAAGCAGAAAAATGCGCAAACGCCTTCTTGACTTAAAAACACAGACAACTTTGGACTAGTTGATTGTAAATCGCGTATATGCATGTACACACACACACACACACACACACACACACACACACACCTGGTCTGGCACCCACGTACACAGAGGGCCAGACAAGACTCGATTCCAACAAACTTGACCCAAAAATGGCCATCGTCCTCCTCTTCCAGGCCCCCATGGAAGGCAACAGTAAAACCTTGGCAATTCAGTTGTGACACAAGAGGATTTTTCTAGTGAGCTGGCCTGGCCGTCCTTCCTGCACCCTCAGGGTGTCTTGGCCCGCGTTCACAGGGCCGATGCCCAGTGGGGCTGGCATGTGCCTCCGGCAGCCAAGGGCCAGGATGGGAGGCAGAGCCGCTGGGGAGCTGGCCAGACAGCAAAGAGCTGAATGGGCTGCATCAGCTCCTGACAACTCCTCGAATATCTTTCTCGTCCTTTATCCGGCTGCGTGGATACCAGGGAAACACAAAACCCCACAAAACCCTCAGCCTGGGCACCGCCAAGAATTCACATACATTCGCCTTCTAAACAGCATGCTAAGTAGAGCAAAACGTTCACGATTTGGGGGCATGACAACACACAAGGGGAGGTCACCTTGAACCCCCCTTCATCAAGCCGTGAAGTCGAGTTGGACCTGCCGAGTCATCTCTTATTTTAATCATGGTTAGAGCGTTTCCTCTCCAGAAGGGCTTGTGTTTGAATGTTGGTGGCCGTCCTAGGAGGGAGGATGGATGACCGGGCTCATACTGCTTCTGCCGTCTTTCCTCTTTTAGCCATGCGAAGACAAATAATGGTTAAGGACGGATGAAATATTTAACAGTGGTCATGCATAATTTATTCCTGAGTGGATGCTCATTTCCAGCCCAGTGGTTGGCTCTCAATTAGGGCTTCTCAGAACATCAAACCACTGTCTCCTTGGCAAATCGACATTCTGCTTATTTTTTACTCCTTTCTTCCTAAGGCTAATTGTTTTCACATTTTTCTTGTGGACGTACTCATTCCTAGATGTCGTTCCCATCAACTGGAAACAAAAGTAAAAATCGAAGGCAAGGGTTTTTTGTAATGTTCATTTCTGGGCCGCGGGGTGTACTCAGAGCATCTTCTACCTGGGAAGGAGAAAAATGTATTTGTGGATATAGCTATTGCTTATGAGACTTAGTCTAAGGAAACGAAGTGTCCGCTGAAGTGATATAGGATTTCAGGAGGAATTGTATTGTATTGTATTTATTTTATTTTATTTTGTAGATTTCATTTACTTGCTTGACAGAGAGGGAGCACCAGCAGGGGAGCAGCAGGCAGAGGGAGAGGGAGAAGCAGGCTCCCCCGGGGACCAAAGAGCCCCACGACCCATGGCTCGATCCCAGGACCCCGGGGTCACGGCTTGAGCCCAAGCAGATGCTTAACCAACTGAGCCACCCCAGGGCCCCAAATTTCAGGAGAAATTTTAGGAAAAAAGTACATGTATAAAAGAATCACCTCTCCCCAAAATCACTTTTCAGAGATAACCACTCTTAAGTTCTTCAGTACATATGAACATCAATATAAATCACCTAATGCCCCCCCCAAAATATATATATATATAAATCACCTAATGTGTATTTTGACAAAAACAGGATCATAGCAACATATAAATTATTCTGTAGTTTGCTTTCTTCGGAGGACAATATATTGTGAATGCTTCTGCTCTGTCAAAATAGTTCTGCATCATTTATAATGGTTTTATCGTATTTCATTGTATAGATGAGCCATCGTTTTTGTAAAACCAGTTCTCTATTGTTAACCGCTTTCTTTTTTTCTCGATTATAAAGATTTTATTTATGTATTTATTTGAGAGAAAGACAGACAGACGGGGGGGGGTGTCGGGGGAGCACAGGGGGCAGAGGGACAAGCAGACTCCCCACTGAGCCCCGAGCAGGACATGGGGCTCGATCCGAGGACCCTGAGCCAGTACCAAGAGTCCCAACCGACTGAGCCACCCAGGTGCCCCCATTTTTTCTCAACAGCCTTGTAAATACACTTTTTTGTTCTGTTTGATTATTTCCTTTGGATAAATCTCCAGAAGAGCAATCATCAAGTCAAAGCACACATGTTTTTTGGAAAAGGAGAGGACCTGGCTCAAGAAATCTCCACTTTTCTTCCAGAAAGGTTGCTTTCCTTTACATCCTTGCCGGGGGTATGTGTGTGTCTTTTTTCCTCCAAAACACCAGATTTGTTGTTCTTATGCTCTGCCTTTTAAGTAGGGGAAAAAACCATTCTGTTATTTTACATTGCAGATCTTTGATTAGTAGGACAAGGGCTTTTTTTTTTAAAGTGTTTATGTTTTTTTTAAGTAGTTATTTGTATTTATTATCTTCTTTATTTGGGAGTTTGCATGGCATTTAACAAGTTGAAGTATTGGCCTTTTTTTTTAAGTAGGCTCCGCACCCCATATGGACCCTGAGATCAAGAGTCACGTGCTCTACCCACTGAGCCAGCCAAGTGCCCCTGACCTTTACTTGATATATAGAAGTGTTTTATATATTCAGGAAGTCAACATTTTGCCTCTCATTTTTTCCTAATTAGTCATTTGCTTCTTACTATGTCTATCCTTGGTTTTTGTATTTATTGCGTAGGAACCTTTTTTTAATTTCCTTTATTGTTTCCTCTTATAATTTCATTCCAATTATATAAATATTTACCCAGATTGTATCCCAAGTGTTATAGCATTTTTTTTTTTGTTTAAAGATTTTATTTATTTAATGATGAGAGACACAGAGAGAGGCAGAGACACAGGTAGAGGGAGAAGCAGGCTCCATGCAGGGAGCCCGATATGGGACTTGATCCAGGATCCTGGGATCAAGCCCTGAGCCGAAGGCAGATGTTCAACCGCTGAGCCACCCAGGCGTCCCGTGTTATAGCATTTTTATGATTTTGTTTTTACATTTAAATATTTAATTGAAGGCACTTGGGTGACTCGTTGGTTAAGCGTCTGCCATTGGCTCAGGTCATGATCTCCGGTCCTGGGATCAAGTCCTGTGTCAGGTTCTTCCTCTGCCTCTGTCCTTCTCTCTGTCTCTGTCTCTCTCATGAATAAATAAAATGTTTTCAAAACAAATTAAAAAAATAAATATTTAATCCAACTGAAAATTATTTGTCAGGTGAAAGAAAAAGGTCTGGTTTTTCCGTGCTCTGTTAGTTATTCTAAGATAATATATTGAATAAGACCTCATTTTCTCAAAGAATTGAAATTTCATCTTGATCATGGATTCACTTCTTAGATGTTCTTGGGCTTGTTTTGGCCAGATCATTCTGCTTTATTGATCTCTCTGTCCACTTTGGAAGCATTCCATACTATTTTGATGATTGAAGTCTTACAATACATTTTAGCCTCTACAGAGCAAATCCCCTTTTTTCTCCCAATCGTTCTTCACTTCTTACAGAATTCATTGTTAGAATGGTAAATAAATTGGTGTGGCTCAAACAACAAAAAAAATTTTTTTAGGTATATAGTGAAAACACTTTCTCTTTTCTTTGTCCCCAGTTCACCCACCTGTCATCCCCATCTCTGGCATGTCTTCTTACCAGGACACTAAAGACACTACTCTTATGGGATCAGGGTTCCACCCCCTGGGGGTTAGGTCTTCAACATATGATTGGGGTGGGGCTGCGGAGAAACACATATATATCCATCCATACAGCATTACTATTGACTAAACTTTAGACTTTATTTGGATTTTACCAGTTTTCCACAAATGTCTGTTCCAGGATCCAATCTGGGAAACCAGATTGCATTTAATCCCCATTCACTCCATAATATGTAACCACTTTCATACATTAAACAATCCCCTAGTAGCGGGCCTTTAGTCTTTATCAAATGCTTTTGCCACGACAGCTATGTAGCAATCAATAATTGCACTCATAGGTCATTTTGCATATATGGAAATATATTGATAAAGTAAATTCCTAGAAGAGGAATTATGGAGGGAAAAAGCACATGCACCTGTGATTTTGAGAGGTATGGTTGGTTTGTCCTTCTTGGGGGTCCCTCAATTTATACTCCAATCAACAAAGGGTATCAGCACCTATTTCCCCAGAACCTTGCTAATCCTGTGAATTTTCACCAATCTAATGGTTGAAGAAAGTACCTTATTTACATTCATGGAGATTGAACCTCTTTTCATATGGCCATGAACTTTTGAATTAACTTTTTTTCCAACTCTCTTTTCTCTTACTCTCAACTCTTACTTTGCCCATTTGGTGTTTTTCTTTTTCTTTTTTTTTAATTTTTTTTTTTAATTTTTATTTATTTATGATAGTCACAGAGAGAGAGAGAGGCGCAGAGACACAGGCAGAGGGAGAAGCAGGCTCCATGCACCGGGAGCCCGACGTGGGATTCGATCCCGGGTCTCCAGGATCACGCCCCGGGCCAAAGACAGGCGCCAAACCGCTGCGCCACCCAGGGATCCCTATTTGGTGTTTTTCTTATCAATTTCCAGAAGCTCTTTGTATATGATGGAAAGTACCCTTTGACTATGATATGCAGGGACAAATAATTTTTCCCAGCTTGTCATATTATTTTTCCTAACCACCAACTTCATTGAGGTATAATGAATTCCAATAAAATGTACTTTGAACGTTCAGTTCAATGACTTGCAACAGATATAATACATTCATATAACCCCCACCACAGTCGAGATACAGAATATTTATTTCTAAGGCCCTTACATTATTTTAGAATATGCTTATAGTAGTTTTGCCATACAGAAGCTTCTCATTTTTCTATAGTTGAAACTTTTTTTATGGCTTCTGAATTTTGTGCCATAATAAGAGATGAATGCTTTCACACTCTGAGGTTGTAAAATAATTATTCATTCTTTACTTCTAGTATATTTGTGCCTTCGTTTTTTTTTATATATTTTGATCTTTGGTCTATTTGCAGAATAGCCTGAGACAGGTGTGAGGTGTAGGTCTAATGTCTATCCAGTTATCCCTGCCCTCTGTAAACAACTGGTTGTTTCCCCACACCTCCCCACCACCCACTGCTTGACATGTGTCACTTTTATCATATCCTGAAAGTTTCCATCTTCAAATCCATTTCTGGACTTTGTAGTCTGCTCTTTGGTTCTGTTTCTTCAATCATTTCTATATTGTTTTTTTTTAAAGTTTATTTATTTATTTTTAAAGATTTTATTAATTTGAAAGGGAGAATGAGCAGGGTGTGGGGGTGGGCAGAGGAGGGGAGGGAGAAGCAGACTCCCCATTGAGCAGGGAGCCCGATGTGGGGCTCCATCCCATGACCCCGAGATCATGACCTGAACCAAAGGCAGACGCTTAACCAACTGAGCCTCCCAGGTGCCCCAAGATTATTTCTTTTTTTAGTCATCTCTACACCCAACATGGCACTTGAACTCACTACCCTGGGATAAGGAGTCACACGCACAACCCTCCCATGAACCAGTCAGGTGCCCCTCATTTCCATACTATTTTAATTATTGAGGATTTATGACAAGTTTTAATATTTGGTAGCCCTATTCCTCTGCATTAGTTCCCTATTGTTTCTGTAACAAATTGCCACCTACTTGGTGGCTTAAAACAACACAGATTTATTATTTTATAGTTCCAGAGGTCAGAAGTCTGAAATGGGTCTCAGGGGGCGACCATCAAGGCGTTGGTGGGGCTATGTTCCTTTCTGGAGACATTTCTGGAGGGTTCCAGCTTCTGGAGGCCCCTGCATTCCTCCCCTCATGATTCGTCCCCCTCGTCCTCCAGTTCCAGAGCCAGCAATGGTGAGTTGAGTTTCTTACTGACAATGACCCCTCTTGCCCCCCACCCCGCCTCCCCTCTTTCATTTTTAAGGACCGTTGTGGTTATGGTGCGCCCTACCAGATAATCTAGGATAATCTCCCCACATCAACATCAACTGATTAGCAACCTTCCATCTGCAACCTTAATTTCTTCTTCTCAGACAATAACCTATTCACAGGCTCTGGGGATTAGGGGACATCGTTGGGGGGATCAGCCTACCACATCCCCCTCATCGCTCCCCCCACCCCCCAGGGTTTTCCTATTTTTGCTCATTAGGTTTTCATTTGAATGGGAGAATTACTCTGGCTAGTTAAAAGCAGAAACAAAAAGCTGTTGAGGTTGTCCTTGGGGTTGCATGAAATCTCTGCGTTAATTTAGGGAGACTGGCATCCTCTCAATCCTGAGTTATCCATGCCAAGACCGGACACGCATTTTCTGCTGTAGATTCCTGTCCTCCAGAGTGTGCAGTTTTCCTCAGGTACATCTCCATCCTCTCTTATTGGGCATGTTCCTGGGTGTTTTTATCTCACACTGTGTCTTCTCACAGGTTGTTGTTTGCATGTAAGTAAACCATTTTATTTCTGGATACAAGAGAGAGAGCGTGTGTGGGTATAGATGAAACAACTGGCAATTTTCAGCACTTTTTACTTTCGTTTAAAATACTTTTATTTAGCGGCACCTGGGTGGCTCAATGGTTGAGCGTCTGCCTTCGGTTCAGGTCGCGATCCTGGGGTCCTGGGATCGAGTCTTGCATCAGGCTCCCTGCATGGAGCCTGCTTCTCCCTCTGCCTGTGTCTCTGCCTCTCTATCTCTCATGAATAAAGAAATAAAACCTTTTAAAAAATAAAATAGAATACTTTTATTTATGTTTGAAATTCTCCATAATAAAAAGTTTTTAAAACTTCATCAATACCTACTATAGGGTGTGTGTATTTGGGCACTGCGGGCACGTTTTAATCAAACAAGTGCCAAATCTTATCAATGTCTTTTCAGCATTAAAAAAAAAAAATCATGATTTTTTTCTCTTTGGATTCATTAAAATTATTAATTATATTAAGTGATTTTCTTTTTGGAAAAAAAGATTTTATTTGTTTGACAGAGAGAAAGCACAAGCAGGGGGAGCAGCAGAGGGAGAGGGAGAAGCAGACTTCCCACCTAGCAGGGAGCCCAAGGTGGGGCTTCATCCCAGGACCCTGGAATCATGACCTGAGCTGAAGACAAATGCTTAACTGACTGAGCCGCCCAGGCACTCCCTTGTCTAAGAAATTTTCTAATATTGAACTAGCCTTCCTGGAATAAGCCTCATTTGGTTATGCTATATTATTATTTGTTAATGTGTTACTGGATTCTATTTCCTAACGTAATGTTTTTGCATAAATATTCATAAGAGAAAATTTTCGTTTCCTTTTTGTGTAGCTTTTATCCAGCTTTGGCATCAGTGTTACACTTACTTTTGAAGATCATTTGAAGGATGCCTGTGTAGCTCAGTGGTTGAGTGTCTGCCTTTGGCTCAGGGCGTGGCCCTGGGGTTCTGGGATCGAGTCCCGTATCAGGTTCCTCACAGGGAGCCTGCTTCTCCCTCTGCTATGTCTCTACCTCTTTCTGTGTCTCTCATGAATAAATAAATAAAATCTTTTAAAAAAAAAAAAAAGATCATTTGAAGGAAGAGAAATTTTTATGTGCTCTCAAGAATTCAAATAATGTTGGAATTTTTTTATTCCTTAAAGATTTTGTAGGATTCCCTTGGGAAACCATTTGTACTTGGTGCTCATGGGGGCATAAATCTTTGATAACTATCTCTGTGTCTCCTGGGGAAATTGGTCGTTTAGATTTTTTTTTTTTTTTGGCATTTTTCCAAGTTATATTTTCCTAGGAAATTGTCCATCATATCCAGGTTTTCACATTTTAAATGTCAAATGTGAGCACAAATATTTTTGGGACTTTGATCTTTTACATTCTTCCGCCTTCTTGCTTATTTCTGTCTACTTGACCTGCTGTGGAATGAGAAGGGTAATTAATATAATTTGGAAATTTTAATTACTCTTTTCAAAACTTTGCTGGTTAATCTTGACATCTTAGTTCACTTGATCTCAGATGCATCTTGGTCTCAAAAATGTTAAAATGTGAATAAAAAGTGTGCTTGAGGATCAAAAAAAATTGTATGTTTACTCTCACAGCTGAATGTTGGGATCTTTCTGCTCTGTTTCAAAGAAATTCCACTGCAGGCCTAGTTTGGGATTTTGTTAAACGTACAGATTATTTTAGGAGAGAATTGTTTTATGATGTGGATTCTCCTCCTCATCATTTATTTGCTTCCTCTTCCATATTCTTTCCTAGAGTTTTACAGTGTCCTTCTTCAGGCTCCTGCACATTTTCTGTTAAGTACCTTCCCAGGTATTATTCTTTTTTTTTTTTTTTTTTTTTTAAGATTCTATTTATTTATTCATGAGAGACACATAGAGAAAGGCAGAGGCATAGGCAGAGGGAGAAGCAGGCTCCCCATGGGGAGCCTGATTCAGGACTCAATCCCAGGACCCTGGGATCACAACCGGAGCTAAAGGCAGACACTCAACCACTGAGCCACCCACGTGTCCCCCTAGGTATTGTTCTTTGTTCTCTTAGGAAGGAGTTACTGCAACCATTATATTTCTAACTAGTTATTGTTGGTTATCTTTTGTTGTTTGTTTGTTTTGGTATAAAGTTATTTAACAAATAGCTTGCTCACTACTTCTAATTGGATAATCCTTCCAGAAGGGTAATACAGTGATGATGCTTCCTTTTAGAAAAATGTCACCAGTATTTCATGGTTAAGAATAACTTTTTTCTTTTTTTTTTTTGTTTCATTTACATTCTAATTATTTAAGTCACCTCTATACCCAATGAGGGGTTAAACTCACAACCCCGAGATCAAGAGTCACAGGCTCCTCCAGCTGAGCCAGTCAGGTGTCCCAAGAATAACTTCTTTAAATAAAACATTTATTTTTCTCATTGCAAATTTAATCTGTGTTCATGGCAGGCAAAACAGAGAAGAAAATTAAAATCACTGCATTACCACCATTTGGAAATAGCCACTGTTAGCATTGTGTGGTGTGTATCCAGAGTTTTCTCTTTAACAAAAGTGAGATCCAACTGGGTAGCCCTACAACTTGCTTTTTTTACTCAACATATTGCAAACAGTTCTTCACCTCATTAAATATTCTACAACTCCTCTTTTATGGCCGCACAAGGTCCTTATATGGACATTGCCTGATTTATCTTATCAGTGCCCCTGTTGTTAGCCATTTACACTATTTCTAATTTTCTCCTATTGTAACTCTTCAAGGATTTGCACACAACCATGATTATTTTCTTACAAAAGTTCTTAGAATTGGAATCTCTGGATCTAGGGTTGGGCACAAATTATAAAATTTTGAAATGGCACCTGGGTGGCTCAGCGGTTTGGTGCCTGCCTTTGGCCCAGAGCATGATCCTGGAGTCTCAGGATCAAGTCCCACATCGGGCTCCCTGCATGGAGCCTGCTTCTCCCTCTGCCTGTGTCTCTGCCTCTCTCTCTGCGTGTGTCTCTCATGAATAAAATAAATAAAATCTTTTTAAAATTTTAAAAATATCTTTTAATATGGTGAGATTTTGATGAGTAGCAACAGATGAGAAAAGGTGAGAATGGAGACAAACGTGAATATAGTATAGAGACAGCCTACTCATTGGTAATCATTGGCAGTCATTAAAAAGCGATCCAAATAAATAAATAAATAAATAAAAATAAAAAGCGATCCCTCACTAGCCCAGATGGCCATCACAGAGGGATACATAAGCAACTGGTGAGACATCCATACAGTGGAGTAGAACTGGGCCACATAAAGGAATAAAAAATAGATAGATGCCAGGACAGGGAGGATTTGTGAAGACGTTGTGCCATGTGGAAACTCTCATACACAAAAGGCCACATAGTGTATTGATGAATTTCCATGGAAGGTCCAGAACAGACAAATCCGGGGGGACAGGAAGTAGACTAGTGGTTGCTGGGGAGGGGAGGGGGGTTGCAGAGAGGTGGGAGGACTGACAAGTGGCAGCTCAGGAGTGTGGGGCTTCTTCTTTGGGTGATGAAAATGTCCTAAAATCAATTCTGGTGATGGTCACACAACTCTGTAAATCTACTTTAGTATATACCATATACCAATGAATTTAGTATATACCATTTGTACTCTTTAAATACATGAATGGAACGGTATGTGAATTATAGCTCAATAAAGCTATTAAAAAGTGATTCACAAACCTCATTCATTCAAAATGTATCAACTGGGGATCCCTGGGTGGCGCAGCGGTTTGGCGCCTGCCTTTGGCCCAGGGCGCGATCCTGGAGTCCCGGGATCGAGTCCCACGTCGGGCTCCCGGCATGGAGTCTGCTTCTCCCTCCTCCTGTGTCTCTGCCTCTCTCTCTCTCTCTCTATGTCTATCATAAATAAATAAATAAATCTTAAAAAAAAACAACAAATGTATCAACTGTCTACAATACGGACTTCATGGCAGGTGGCAAGGTCATAGCAGTTGAACAAGAAAACACGGTTCCTGTCCACATGGAGCTAAATATTCTAGTGGACTTGATATCACACTACATCCTTGGGGGAAAAGTTAAAAGAAAATGCTTGAAAGAAGAAACATTTTGAGACTATCAGAAATCCTGTGAGCTTCTAGTTCATGTGGTTTGACGAGTAGCTGTCTCTGGGTCACAGAACAGACCTGCTGCTCCTAATCTCTCTAACAAAATCCCGAGGCGGTTGTCATTCATCTGCTACATTCCAGTTTGATAAGCATGGATCTACAGGTCGACCTTTTGTCCTAAGCAGAAGGCCCGTCCACATTACCCCCATGTCAATCCTCTATCCAAAGCAGAAACCCCACCTATACTATCCCTAAGTGCCAGGGACAGGCACAGGGAGGTGGCAGTCCCACGGTTTGAATGGCCCCATTGGTGGGGACTCACTACTTGGAGAACCGGCCAAATCATTTAGGTAAGCCCCACTTTTAGAAACTTCTCCCCCCATTTTCAAGTGGAGCCGGTCCCCCCGCCCCCCGCCTGGCCCTTGTTTCCTACTGCTCCATGACAAATCCCCATAATCGTAGAGGCTTGAAACAACACACATGGGTTATCTCACTTTCCGTGGGGCAGGAGTCAGAATAGAGGGGTTACCTGGGTCCTTGACTCGGGCTCTCTGGAGCCTGGGTCGGCATCCGAGTGCATTCAGGCTGTAGTGCCCGCAGTCACAGGTCTAGAGTGCTGGCCTTCTAGGGGCCCCTGCAGTCCCCTGCCCCCTGGCCTCGACAGGCCCTGTGCAGCATGGCTGCTTGCCTTCTTCCAGGTCAGCAGGAGCCTCTCTCTCCTGCCTCTCTTATCTCTGACCTCTAAACTCTCCTACATGGGACACCTGACTGGCTCAGCGGTTGAGGGTCTGCCTTTGGTGCAGGGTATGATCCCCGGCCCGGGGATCGAGTCCCACATTGGGCTTCCTGCAAGGAGCCTACTTCTCCCTCTGCCTCTCTCTCTGTGTGTGTGTCTCTCTCAAGAATAAATAAATAAAAATCTTTTAAAAATAAATAAATAAATAGGGCAGGCTGGGTGACTCAGCGGTTTAGCGCTGCCTTCGGCCCAGGGCATAATCCTGGAGACCTGGGATCGAGTCCCACATTGGGCTCCCTGCATGGAGCCTGCTTCTCCCTCTGCCTGTGTCTCTACCTCTCTCTCTCTCTCTCTCTGTTTCTCATGAATAAATAAATAAAATCTTTAAAAAAATAATTAAAAGAAAATAATAAAAATAAATAAATAAATTATCCTATAGGACCCTCCTGATTAGGGCAGGCCCACCCAGGATAATCTCCCTTTGATGAACTCAAGGCCAACCAATCAGTGGCCTAGCCACAGGAGTGCTAGCCCATGGTTTGCACCGATCCCACCCACACGTGGGGATCACCCAGGGTGCAGACACCTGCGGCGGGAGCCTTGGGAGCCTTGGGAGCCTTGGGAGCCTTGGGAGCCTTGGGGGCCTTGGGAGCCTTGGGGCCCACCCGGGGCTCAGCCTCCCGCGGCTGCTGCGCAGTGCCAGCACCAGAGGGCGCCGTTGACACGGTGGCGGCCCCGTGCTTTGCAGCCCCGCGGGTGGGGTTCCTCTGGCTTTGTGTCTCTCTGGCCTCCACCGACTCCTTCCACGTGATCTTCCTCTTGCTAATCCAGGCTTTCTCCGGGCAAAACAGCTCCAGCTCCTTCTACTGGCATCACATGACAGGACTTTCTATTCGGGTTGTCTCAAGCAAGATTTATCAGGGGCCTACGGTGACAAACACCTTGCTTGGTGGTTATCTGCCCATATCCCTTGCCCTCCCTTGGAAACACCCTGGTTTAAAGACCTTAGTTCTGCTTACAGTGTAGCATTTATTGAGCGTTTACTGCATGCCAGACCCTGAAGCAGTTTTCATAGATGAGCTCATTGAATCTTTGCAGCAGTGGGAAGTTGTAGCGTGCCCCTCTGCAGAGGAGGAAACTCCAGCACAGAGGAGTTAAGAAACTCCACGAGGTCACACAGCTTTTATGTGGGGACCCAGCATTTGAGGCCAGACAGTTTGCCCCTGAGGGCTGTGCAGTGAGCCACCACACATCGCTCCCCCCTACCCAGCAGGGCCCTCCGGGAGCCAGAGGATATTCCACTTTTAGCTATTCGCTTTGCATTTTTCAGAAAAGCATCCTCTTTCTCATTTGCTTTTTAGCAGGTGTGTTATTTCACTGCCTTAAGTTAAACTCCAAGTTAATTAAAAAAAAAAAAAAATCCCTGTTTGTCATGTGAGCTCCTGAAGACAGGGTTTCCCATGTGGTCACTAAAAGAAATGTGCCTTTTCCCCCTGAAATTTTATTGTCTTTACCTTTGGCCCTTGTTAAAACCAGAGCCCCAACCCCCCCACGCCTTTCAGCTTTTTTGTTTGTTGCTGAAATGACTTCAGTTTCATATAGAAACTCCCTTTGGAGTACCTACTGTATGCACAGCATCTCCTTTATGGAGTACCTACAGTATGCACAGTGCTGTGCCACATACTCCAAGGACAGAAAGGGACCTTTGGATCCTACTGAACAGAGATACGCGTTCCTTAAACAGAAAAGCAAATATATTCAGATGTCCCAAATAGTCTAGGGGATACTGTTTTTGCCAGGGCACTTAATTTTCTAACATCTGCTGTGTTCTAATCCATCTCCACGTGCCATCCGAGAAAGCCTGCGTGTCCAAACCGCAGCTCCACTTCACCATGACACGCATGGGCCTGGGCCATTGAGCCTCAGTTTCCCCAAACGTGAAATAGGAAAATGAGTCCACGGTCCCTGTTTTGTAATTTTGAAATCCAAGAAACTCTAAAAACCATGAGCTCTGCCCCCCATCCTCGCCCCCAAATCAGTCCCCCAAATCAGCCAAAACCTGAGCTGAGCTGACATGAGGTTTATTTAAGGCCTTTATTCAGCTCACTTGAGGTGAAAATTCACACATTTTGCTGAGAAATGCCAAGCGTGATAACTGGGGTGCTGCCCCAGGTCGCCTTGGAGTCGCTACCTGAGATGTTGGATGTGCTCTGCGTTAGCATCCTGAAACCCACCGAGAGCTCATCCTGATGCCCTGGGGCTTTAGCACCCGGGCGGTGAGGCTGTAATAGCTGGAGTGCTCCCGAGGCTGTGAGCACTGGATGAGAAGTCACAGGTCACACCTCAGGGACCCAAGTCCTGCACTTTGGACCTCCTCGCACCGGGCCGCATCCTGCATCCTCTCCTGTTGAGATGGAGGCAGAGACCCCCATCTCAGTAGTTGGAAGCGGGGGAACTCTCACTCCTCCAAACCCGTGATTCTCTGGCTTCTCAAATCCAGGGTGGCTCCAGCTGTAAAGCTCCATGTTGACATGCACAGAGCAGTTTGAACTCTGACCCTTGCCTCCAAAGCTGTGAGACCCTTTGTGTAGCTGTGTTCTGGAAGGGAAAGAGGTAGTAGTGTGGGGGGGAAACCCTATCAAATTACTGCTGAGAATTAGAAGCTTTCCTCTGCAGGGAAAGAATGGAAATGTGCTGCTGCTGTTTCCTGCCACTCTAGAGAGAGAATTTAAAAAACTGGTTTTTCACTGTGCTTCTTTGAAGAGGGCTTGTGCTCTAAGTTATTTTGCTAGTGGGAAACACAGATGCTAAGCAGGAGAGTGACTTCAAATTTTAGATATATGTGTTTACTGAGGACTTCCTATGTGCAAAGCCAGCCTGCTGGACCCCTACAGAAAAAAAAAAGGAAGAAAGGAAGAAAGGAAGAAAGGAAGAAAGGAAGAAAGGAAGGAAAGAAGAAAGAGAAAGAAAAGGAAAAGAAATGCATGAGACATATTCTCTGCCTTCCAGGGACTTGCTGTCTGGGGTAGATTTACAGCAGCTTAGAAGGTAGAAGGCCTCAGAAGGCAAGCGGAAAGGGCACGTCGGCTTGAAGTGCCCTTGGCGGCTGGCGGAGGGCAGGGGAACAGCTCAGGGCAGCTAGGGCATTGCAGACTGGAAATGCTGGATGTAGATATGGGGCCTAGCAGCCATGGTGGCATGTCCAGGGGGCCCCGGGGTCTGAAACCCAGACATCTTCAGGGACCAACAGGTCAGTAAGAGCCTGGGGTTGGGCTCAGAAGACTGGCAGGCTGGGCAACTCCTTTGCTCACCAAGTATTGCCAAACCTCAGTGCAGGTTCATGGTTTCCTGATCCTTCCTTTCTCTTCCAGAGAAGCCAGGATGCATGTCCATGTGAACTATAAAAGACCACCCATTGGGGCGCCTGGGTGGCACAGTCGGTGAGGCGTCCGACTCCTGGTTTTGGCTCTGATGGTGAGCTTTGGGCCTGGGATCGAGCCCCACGTTGCACTCTGTGCTCAGCACAGAGTCTGCTTGGGCCTCTCTCTTTCTCTCTCCCTCTCTCTCTGCCCCTCCTCTCTGCGCTCACACTCTCAAATAAATAAATACATCTTAAAAAAAATAAAAGTCTACCATATTAAAAGATAACACATATTTAAATGTGATGTTATCCAAACCAAGCACATCGCACATATCTTCGTGCATTCAGGCTGCTGTAACAAATCCCACAGCTGTGACTTATAAACATTTATTTCTCATGGTTCTGGAGGCTGGAAAGTCCAAGATCAAGGCACCAGCAGACTTGGCGTCTGGTGATAGCCTGGTTCCAGGTTGTGGACTGTCAACTTCTCACTGTGTCCTCATGTGGTGGAAGGGGCAGGGGAGCTCTCTGGGGCCTCTTTTATAAGGGCACTAATCCCATTCACAAGGACTCTATTCTCATGACCTGATCACCTCCCTGAGGCTCCACCTCCCAACCTTGGGGGTTAGGTTCAACGAAAGAATTTGGGGAGGGACACATTCAGTCTATAGCAGCAGCAAGCTACATGGCAGGGCCGTGACTCAGGTGAGGCAAGCAAGACGCCCAGGGCACACACTGTGCGGAGACCCTGAGAGTGAGGTCCCCTTATAGTTTGTACTCCACCTGCCTCTCTTGCCTCATCCGAGTCCTGGCCCCGCTCGAAGGGCTCCTCATTTGTAATTTAGGGTTCAAAGAGAAAAGAACTGAAAACAGACTGGCAAAGTAAGGCCAGGCGGTGTGGTTCAAAAACTTCACTCGGTGGGCACTGGGGAGCCACTGAAGGTTTATGAGCAAGAATGGAGATGACTAGAATGCGCTCTAGTGGGAGGGCCGTGAAGAGGGTGGGTTAGCACAGGGGCAGGGTAGCAAGGCTTTCCTGGTAGGCCATGCTACAGGTACAGAGGCCTCCACAGAAAGCAAAAAGGGTTATCTCGTAGGAGGCAGTAGGGTGTGAGAAGCAGGTTGGGAGTTAGGTTCTGGAATCAGGCTGCCCCAGTTTATATCCCGGCTCTTGCATGTGGTTATGATGCTGGGCAAACAATAGCAATTTAACCCCTCTGTCTCTATCAGTCTCTTCATCCGTAAAATGGGCTCCCAGCAAGGCCTGCTTGCCTCCCAGGGTGTGGTGGAGGTTCAGCAAGGCCACCTCTGTGAACAGGGCCTGGCACATGGTAAGCGCTCAAGACACAGTAGGCACGTGAGGACTGTCATCAATACGGAGGGACCCTAGGGTCACCAGCGCCCACAGAGTGAAGCAAGCCCTGGAACAATACAGATTAGAATCACTTGGGGTGGGGGTGGGGGGGGGCTCCTTTAAACATCTCCAAACCAAGGCCTCACCCCAGACCAATCAAATCACAATCTCTGGGGGTGGGGACTGGGCATCAGTATTTTCTGGAAGCTTCCCAGGAGTTTCCAATGTGCAGCCAAGCTTGGGAACCATTGCTAATCTAGAACTTTGTATGCCTGAGGCCTGAACTGGGAGAACTGACCTTGGAAAGACACACACAGGCAACCATTTTGTAGCTGGAGGTGAAGCCTGATGGGGGTGGGGGGTGGAAGACTATGTGACCTCGGGGCCCAGCTAGGGGCTGCTACTCTGGCTCCAGGGGGCCTTGCCCCCCCCTGGCAGCCATTGGCACCCCCACCCCCAGGCCGCAGAGAGCCCGCAGCCTGCACCCGCGGAGGCCTCCGGAGCAGGAGACCTGAGCCGCAGCTCTGAGCCCAGCTTGGGCACCAGAGGGAGCTCGTGGGGACACGCCACAGCTCCATCCCTGCAGCTGGTTCAAACTGGTTTGGGCAGGGTGCGGCCCTGGCAGGCTGCATGCCAGGCCTTAGGCTTGCTGCCTGCCCCTGGGTCTCCCCAAGAGCTGGAGACTGGGGGTAGGGCGCTGGGGCACAGCCAAGCGCCACAGAGAGGCCAGGAGATTTTTACACATTCAATCCTCTTTGTTCAAAACCATGGATGTGGCCTCCTACGGGGGTCCCTGGGTAATGCCCACAGCAAGTGGGAGCCCCTAAGTGGGGGTCGTTCTCAGACTTTGGTATGCATCGGAATCAACTGCTGAGCTGTTAAGAGGCAGATGCCTAGCTCCCCAGAGATTCTGATTCAGAAAGTTGGGGGAGGGCTCCGGGCATCTGTATTTTTAGCAAAATGTTTCTAAGGCATAATCACACATTTAAGGGAAAAAAAAAAAAACAACAACCTGACAGCAAAATGACTGTTGGCTAGCCTGCTGAGCCCAGGGAAGAGAGGCTTGTGAAGAGCACAGATCCTTCCCCAGGCACCCCATCTCCAGGGCAAGGGGGTCTGAGCAATCTGCACATTGAGATAATATCCCAGGCCTTTCCTTTGTTTTGCTTTTCATGAGTCATTTTGGGCATTCAATAGGCTTAACTATGATAACAAACCTCAGCAGACGAAATAAAACGTTACAAATATCATTGAAAACCCGTTCATCACCCCCTCCCGCCCCCCTCCCCCCAACTTTCCTGAACGCAGCCTGCGATGTTCCCAGGCGCAGCATTATACTTTTACTCCATATGGCTGTATCCATACACAATATAGAGTGTGGTTTTGCATGTTTTTAAAACTTTATGTTAATGGCAGCATGCCCTACGGAGCCTTCTGCAACTTGTCTTTTTTTTTTTTTTTTTCTTCTTAGCATTATGTTTATGAGGCTCATCCACCAGGGGAAGTTTGCTGTGCTCGGGCCTGTTGGGCTCAACTGAAGCCAGATCTGGACTTTTCTGAGGGAGGGTCCCAGCCCACCTGCAGGGCTGAGGGTCTGGCCTTGGTTCCTGGGTGTCTGTGTGATGAGAGAAAGGGAAATCACGACAGTCATGAGTGGCCAAGTTCAGGTTCCCTGGGTTCCTATCAAATCCTTTAACCAGCCACCTGTGGCCCAAATCTTTGCCAAGATTTTTTTTCCAGAAAGCGACGGTGACCTAGAGGCCTGTTTGGGCAGAGATGTGGAGAAATTAGCAGGACGCGGATGTGGAAGTGGGCATCGTGCAGCGACGGATCACCCACAGGACAGGTCGAGCATGACCCCCCTGCCTCGGGTTATCCGCTAAACTCTACATTTAGATTTAAGCGGGGGGGGGGGGGGGGGGGCGGGGTGTTATCGCGTGTATTTATTTACAACCCTCAGCCCAGCCTGATGTTGTTACACGAATGCAACATTAAAAAAAAAAAAAAAAAGATGTCATGGGAAAAATAAGAACTCTAGACTTCCCTATACCTTGACACTGTTTTTAGGATTTTCCTTGTTAGCATTGTTTTGGGGGATGCACCCCGCCGTCTTCAGCCTCCAGAGGGTCTACACAAGCCTCCCAGGGGTGTGTTTGCAGGGGGGGGGGTCGGTGGTGACACACTTGGAGCGCTTGAGACTTCCCTGGGGAGTTTATTTTAAAAGCTGCCCATGGGACGATAAGGACCACTGCACCCGGTTTCCCTAATTTGCAGGACTGTCCGCCTGGCGCACGCGAGATGCTGGAGTTAGGGCGGCCCTGGGGGCGGGGGCTTTGGGCTCCAAGCGAGAGGATCCCCGGGACGGCCGCGCTCCGTCCGAGGCCCGGGCCCCACCCCCGGGGATTCGGGGATTCGGGGATTCGGGGATTCGGGCTGGAGCGGCCGGGGCGGTCCGGGGCGGCGGGGCCGGGCCCGTGGCTCCGCCCTCATCCCGACGGAGAGGGGCGGGGGGCTCTGCCGGCGGGTCCCGCGCTCCGGGGTACGCGCGAATCGCCCCGCGAGCTCCAAAAGGTGCGGCGGCCCAGGCCCGTGCGCGCGGGGCTCTGGAAGTTGCAAGAGCCCCAGGTGCTGCCGGGCGGGCGTGCGAGCAGCTCCGCCTCTGCCAGGTGGAGCGAGGCCGGGCGCGCACACCGCGCGCCGCCACTGGGTGGCGCTGCCCGCTCGGCCCGGCGCTCGCCGAGGGCGCGCACCTGCCCCGCCTCCTCCAGGCGGGCCGCGGGGCATGCAGCGGGGCGGGGGCGGGGCTCCGAGGCCGGCTCCCCCGCAGCCGCCGCCCGCTCGACCCCGCCGCGCTCCTGATGCTGCTGGTGGACGCCGACCGGCCGGAGCCCGTGCGCAGCGGGGCGCGCGAGCTCGCGCTCTTCCTGACCCCGGAGCCCGGGGCGGAGGTAGGGCGGGCGCGGGACGCAGGTGGGGGAGGCGGGGGGGGCTGCACCCCGGGGCAGGAGAGGGTGGGGGGGCCCCGGGCGCGCGGGGACCCGAACCCTTGGCGCCCCGCCGCTCCTCCCGCGCCCCGCGCAGGGGCCTGGGGCGCCCCCTCCTCCGCGGATCGGCGGTGCAGGCGCGGTTCGGAGGGAGATGCGCGGCGGGGGCGCCGCTCGGTCCTGCAGCCGGAGGCCCGCGGGCGCCCAGCCCAGCCCCGCGCCGCATCCCGCCCGGGCCTGGGAGCCGCTGCCCCCGCTCCGGCTCCCCGCGCCCCGCCCCGGCTCCCCGCGCCCCGCGCCCCGCGCCCCGCTCCCCTGCGCTCGGAGGCCGGGGCCGGGGCGCGCGGGCTGCGTCGGTGCGGGGAAGCCCCGGCCTCGGCCCTGCTGTTGCTAAGAGGGAAAATACCTCGTCTCTAGCTGCACTTTCTATTTTAAAAGCACAGAATAAAAAGTAGATCTGAAACTAGGCCCTCCATCTCTCAGCCGAAGCCAGTCTGGTAGCAGCGCCGCGGAAAAGTTCTGCGTCCAAGTCCGCCAGGAGTTATTTAGGGCTGGAATTCAACTCTCTTTTTAAGTCTCAAAAGCAGGACAGAAGCACATCAAATAAAGGGTGAGCACCCTCCCCCCCCCCACACACACACCGTGTCCCCAACTCCACTTCGCAATGTGGTGTGTGTTACTTCATTCCAGACACTTAAAAAAAATGTATTCATACATGCGGGTCTGTATCTATATTTTTAATACTATGTGTTGGTTTGTATAAAGCCCCACTTGATGCTGTAATACTCTTCTGCGAATTGCTTTTTTTTTTTTGTTTTCTACTCAAAATACCATGGACAAATGGGGAGTGACTGCTAATGATAAGGTACAGGGCTTTTCAGGGTGATGAAGATGTTCCCGAGTTAGCAGTGATGGCTGCAACGACTTTGGGAATATTCTGAAAACTGCAGCATCGCACACTTTTTAAAGGGTGAACTTTAATGGTACGTGAATTGCATCTCAGTTTTACAAAATAGCACGGCCGTATTTTCCTGTCAGAACGTATCCATAAGAGCTATCCAATAGAAGTGCATTCTGAGCCGCGAATGTGAGCCATTCATGTAATTTGAAATGTGCTGGGAAGCACATAAAAAAGGAAAAAAACGAACAGGTGAAATTAGTCTCCATGTATTTAAAATAACAGTGCCTCCAAAATGTCAATCATTTTAACATGCTATCAATGTAAAAAAAAAAAAATCAATGAGATTTTTACCATCTTTTTTTTGTGCTAGGTTTTCTTTTTTTTTTTTTAAGATTTTATTTATTTATTCATAGAGAGAGAGAGAGAGAGGCAGAGACACAGACAGAGGGAGAAGCAGGCTCCATGCAGGGAGCCCGACACGGGACTCGATCCTGGGTCTCCAGGATCACACCCCAGGCTGCAGGCAGTGCCAAACCGCTGCACCACCGGGGCTGCCCTGTGCTAGGTTTTCAAAATCAGGGTTTAACTTTTGAGAGAGAAAGAGAGAGGTAGGAGCGGAGGGCAGAGAGCGAGGGAGAGAGAATCTTAAAAAGATTCCTCCTCTCCTAGTGGGGAGCCCGTCTTGGGTCTTGATCTCAGGGTCCTGAGATCGTGACCTGAGCCGAAATCAAGAGTTGGATGCTTGATGGACTAAGCCACCCAGGCGCCCCCAAATCAGGCTTTTATGTTGAATTTAGGACACATCTCAGTTTGGACCGGCCACATTCTCTGTGTTCAGTTGTCACATGAGGCTGGTGGCTTCCAGCTGGTCTCCACCATTCTTTGGCTTCCTAGTATCCCACAATGAAATAACAATTACTCCTATTTCCTGGGCACATCCTATGTGCTAGCGGTGTGCCGAACCCTGTTCCCGGTGACCCAGTGGCCCGGAGGTTTGTGGGTCAATTTTTTTTTTTTTTTTATAAATTTTTATTTATTTATGATAGTCACAGAGAGAGAGAGAGAGGCAGAGACACAGGCAGAGGGAGAAGCAGGCTCCATGCACCGGGAGCCTGACGTGGGATTCGATCCTGGGTCTCCAGGATCGCGCCCTGGGCCAAAGGCAGGCGCTAAACCGCTGCGCCACCCAGGGATCCCTGTGGGTCAATTTTATAGCTGAGAAACCTGAGGCCCTCGTGGGATCGGTGAGGCCCGCTGGAGGTGCTATAATTTGTGAATCCTGCCCCCGGAGACGGGTGTTTGGGTAGTCTCTAGTTTTTCACCGGTTTAAGTAAACGTGGGCACCTTTCTTGTTCCTTCTCTCCCTTGCTCTCAGCAGAGATGTCATTGTGCCCAGCGGCTAAACATCAGCTTCATTTTGTCTCTATTAGGGACAGCCTTCAAGAGAAACTGTGTGTATTAACTTCATTTTCTCGCTCAGGGCTCTCTTTAACTCAGACACGGGCTGGCTCACGCTCATTTGTAAGGGATGTAATGAAGAGCCCAACTCCCTGTAGCTCTGCGTGGTGATAAACCCACTTAGAGGGCTCGCTGAAGTTTATTTACCAGAAGACGCAGAAACTGCTAGAGCAGAGTCACTTGCAACCTCTACTTAAAGCTTAATTCATTAGCAGGTCCCCTCACTGGGGCTGTTTACAGATGGGCCAGTGAGCTTGCAAAGGGAGATCTGGTCTAGGAACCGGCCTGGACAGCTGGGCCCTTCTCTTGGGGCGGCTTGGGGCTTTTAAATGGAACGGTAGGGGTCCCCAGACCAGCCAACTCCAGTCCTAGGGGTGTCCTGGGGTCCCTAGTGAGATGGGGCTGCATTCGACACCTTGAACCCCCTACGATGTGCCAGGGGCCGGGGACAGCAGTGAAACACGCAGGAACCCTGCTTTCAGGACACTGCCAGACAATAGATGCGGAACACACAAAATCTCTAGATGGTGATGGTGGCACTGGGAACAAAGAGGTGGTGGTGCCGTAGCGGGTGTCTGTGTGAGTCAGCAAGACAGAGGGCGGAGAAGGTCTCTCTAGGAAAGCTGAGACCTGAGTGGTACCTACCGAGGAATGTGCAAGAAAGAGGAAGCACAGGGACCTGACTTTGTTGGGGTACAGTCAGGGAGGGCTTCCTGAGGCAGCAGTATTTTAGGCTGAGGCCTGTAGTGTGAATGAGAGCTGGCCAGGCTAAGAGGAGAAAAATAACCCAGGAACAAAACCCGCAAAAGCCCTGGGGTGGAATGAAGTCCGGTGCCCTTCAGGATGGAAGAGCAGCAGGTGGAAGGGGGAGCAGTGGGAGGTGTGGCTCGTGAGGAGGACAGAAGCCGCACCCCGGACCGTGCTCTGTGTCCTGGGATCGAGGAGCTGCTGTGGGCTGGCATTTTGGCATTGGTTGGCAGGTGCGAGTGTTTTACTGTTTTTCAGTGTCTTTGGGGTATTCTGTTCAACAAGTTTTTTGTGTTTTGTTTTTTTTTTTTTTTTTTTTTTACTTTCTCTCTTTTTCTGATTTGAACTTCCTCTTTTGGGGGAAGTTTCAGGGCGGTCTCCAGAAGCTGCTTCAAGATGGCAGAGAGAGAGAAAGAGAGGTGTTGGCCTCTTGGGTGCCCTCTGATTCAGGAGGGAAGGGCGCTCAAGGGCCCTCCCGAATAGCTGAGCACTGATACCCATGCACAGGTGAATTCCTGGCCAGGTTCTTTCAGGATCCTGTTTGGTTCCTCTGCTGGCACACAGGACAGGCTTGGCCCGCAGATGAGGCTCATGGCCTAGATGGGAAGAAGTCAAGCCAGCACTTTCTCAGGCCTGAGGTCTCTGAGTGAGCAAAGGACGATGGCAGAGAAGACACCTGGGTCTTTTAACCGCAAGTGGATTAGATCAGGGGTTGCAAACTGGTGGCCCAGAGTGCTGAATCCAGCCCTCTGATGTGACTGGATCTATCAATATAGTTTTTTAAATGGAGGATTCTCATGAAAAACTCTGAGTTTCTTGCTTATTTAAAATATTAGACTGTCTGTTTTGTTTTTAAGTAGGCTCTATGCCCAACGTGAGGCTTGAACTCACGACCCCGAGATTAAGAGTCACGCGTACCACTGACTGAGCCACCCAGGCACCCCTCCATCAGTAGAGCAGGTGACTCTTGATCTCAGGGTCATGAGTTCAAGGCCCACATTGGGCAAAGAGGCTACTTTTAAAAAAATAAAATAAAATATTAGCAGGTATGGTCGGTCTGGGTTCACGTTTCCTAGATGTGGCCCTCCTGTTTACCGCAGTCCCCACCACCACCGCCCACCCCCTCCGTTGTATTCCCCGCACTGAAGCTAGTATCAGGTACCCTTTACCCTTGGGCTTGAACCTTTGATTTTTCTGTCGTCGTGTAGGGATAAAAACAAAACGAATTCTCCAAACTTTGTGTTTGGACTAATGTAGGGAAACACAAACCAGCCAGAGATGCCCTTGGGTTTCATGAAAAAAACATAGAGGAGGCTGTTCCTTTGTAAAAGCAAAGGATATTCTCTTATGTCCAACCTGCAAACACCATGTGCTTATGGGGGAGCCCCCCCACCCCCAGCATGTGCCCTGCCCCTTGTGACCTGCTGGTCTGCTTTCAGCATTCAAGTGGGGGAGGTTCAGATGCCCTGTCTCAAGATGTAGCTCTGTATTCATTTATTCCCCAGGTCGTTACGGTGAACCTGCTGTGTGCCGGGCACTGTGCTGGGTCCGGGGAGAGGCCTGCGAGGCAGAGCGGGGCCTGTCCTCCAGGACTGGCGTTGCAGGCAGGGAGATGAGTGGACCAGTAATGCTCAAGCAGTGCCGTGAGGGACACAGCAGAGGGACTATGATGGAGACACACAGGTTGGGTTGGGAGGGACCACCAGGCCGAGATCCAGCAGCGTGCGCGTGGCCCGAGGGGCAGACGGAGGAACGGGGAGTGGGTGGGCCTCAGCGGCCAAGGGCCAGGGTGAGCAGAGCTGGGCCAGGGGGAGGACTCTGGATTCGATCCTGGGCTCCTGGCCGGGAGCAGGGGTGAGCGGGCCACAGCAGGGGTGATCAGATTTCTGGCCTCATGGCTGCAGGGCCCGAATGCTTGGAGGGGCTGGAGCTGGAAGGGCTGGAGCGGCAGCGGGGCCCACAGATGTGGCCGTCCACGTGGATGGACTGAGTGGGCCACGTTCCTGAATCAGGACCTTCCTGGGGTGTGAGGAGCCCAGGCCAAGGCGGCTACTCAGAAGACCTTTGTCCCCGCAGACCGCCCGGGCCGTGGGAGGAACCATCCCTGGGTCTGAACAGCCTCTTCTCCTAGGACGTGCTTTGGGGGAGGGTCAGCCGGGAGCCTCGGCACCAACCTAGAAGCTTTAAAACAGAGGGGGTCACAGAGATGGGCAATGAGCTCAGTGCCTGTGACACAGGCAGGTTGACAGCGATACTTCTGGATGCTTCTGCGCCGTGGACAGGCGGCGGCTGCGGAGTGAGTGGGCTCCGAGGGGCCACGCCTCTTTCACGCATCTCTAAATAGAAGATGAAGCCAAAGCCGCCTCCTGGGCTGGGGTGGGGCATAGCCAAGGTTGAGAGCGGTGGTAGAGGGCATGGTACCCAAACTTTGCCCAAGACTGGAGTCATCTGGGGATCTTCAAAAAATAATTCTGGTGCCTGCCGCCTGTACCACCACCGCCCCGGGTATTCTCATGTCACTGGCGTGGGCGCCCCCCAGACACTGGGATCCTGAAAGCTCTCCAGCGGGCTTTTAAGGCCGGGGTGACCTAGACTGATCGGTGTGTTGGAAAATCAGTGTGGTTGCTGATTGTGGGGGTCACCTGTGAGTGAGGCCCAGGGCTGGGGGCCTGGACTGATAAACGCTCCCCCGGGGATTCTGACGGTCAGCCCGGTTGGGACCACACACCTCCTACCAGCGGCAGTGGGACCTGCTCCCCTTTTGTGAAGGCCCTGCTTCCAGCGGCCGCCCGACAAGGGACCCTGTTTGTCCTGCCCGCTGCTTTGTCCACAGCACTGAGTGACTTCATGTGTATCAGTTAAAGAAACATCCTTTATGGCTGTGTGGACTCCCCCAATCCTGCTCCTGCTCAGGCCTAGAGGTGGGGGGACGCAGGCTCTGAAGCCGCTCGGCCTGGGGTCGGACCTTGGCCCTGTGCTCGGAGCCCCCTGTGCCTTGTCCGCTCATCTCAGAGGGTGGTTGTGGGTTTGGATGAGCTAATCCACAGGCAGCGTGGGGCGCAGGGTCTGGCCCGTGATTGGCAGGCTGGGAGCATCAGCTACGCTTGTTCAATCATTCTCCAGACGTTTATTGAGCAGGTACTGGGTGCAGACAGGGTGCCAGGTGCTGGGAGGGAGGATACATGGGAGACGCTTTTGTCCTTAGGGACAGAGCAGGTGTGGGGGTTGACGCACACTAATTGTTCTGTACTGTGTTCGGCGGTGGGGATTTCAGCCCTATCCAGCCCTTCCCTTGTGCTGAAGATCATGAGTTTTCACTCGGCCAGCAGGGCCTCGCGTAGGCCTAGAAATCCGGGGTTCACTCTGTGACCCGCGTTCGTGAGCCCAGCCTAGGTTCCAGTTTTTGGTTTGCAGAACACAGTGGCTGAGCACACGATCCGCATGAGCCACCCTGGGTTCTGAATTTAATCCTTGGTGCCAGTGTGACGGAAATTTGGCCTGTGGGTTCTTTCAAAGTAAATTGGAGTTGGTTTTGCTTTTAAAATAAGTTTTGTTGGGCAGCCCGGGTGGCTCAGCGGTTTAGTGCGGCCTTCAGCCCATGGCCTGATCCTGGAGACCCGGGATCGAGTCCCACATCGGGCTCCCTGCAGGGAGCCTGCTCCTCCCACTGCCTGTGTCTCTGCCTCTCTCTCTTTCTGTGTCTCTCACAAATAAATAAAATATTTAAAATAAAATAAAATAAGTTTTGTTTAAAAAAAAAGTATGTGCGCATGTCACAAAATCCCAAGGTCCCAGTGGCCAGGGAGTGGTGAGGGAGCTCCCTCGCAACGAGTTCCCGGGCCCTTTGCGGCTCTGTTCCGTCTGTGGCCCCTTCCCCATCCCCACCTGTAACATGCCATTTGCGTATCGTGCTTTTTTTCACTCAGTACGTCTTGGAGATCTTTCCATATGAATACATAGAGAGCTGCTTGCTTATTTTTAGCTGCTAAGCAGAATTGCATTGTCTGGATTACAATTCAGGCAGCCATTCCTCTATTGATGGGCCTATAGGTTACATGGATTTTTTTCCTCTCAGAGTCTGTTGCAAGAGTATCTCTGTACACACATCATTTTGCACTTGTGCAAATACGTCTGCAGGGTAAATAGCTAATGGGGGAATTCCTGGGCCTAGGGGTACCTGTGTTTTAAATTTTGGTCGCTGTTGCCAAATAAACCCTTTTGGAGACTGGGGTCAGGGCAATTATAGGGTAGAGTGGCAGCCCTTTCTGGACACTCAAACCTCCAGGTCAAGGGGGCTTCGAGGGCTGGATGGGAGCTCTTGTTGGCTGGCTGGGGCCTGAGAGGAAGGAGTTCCCATGTCCCCTCTTGGGGAAGGGGGTTGTCACCTAATGTGCCGGGTCCTTCATGGTTTGCAGTTCCACCAAGCACTGTCTAGAGAATCGCCCCTCTGCTCTCCATGGCCCTTGCTCCTGCTGGCCCCCAGCTCCCGGGGGCTTCCTACTGTCACTCCAGCCCTTCCATCTAGGGCACGGAGATGGGGCTGCTTTTTCTGCCTCCTGTCAGGCTAGTGGGAGACCTTTACTTTGCTGTCATCTGAAGGGGCCACCGGGACTGCTTTGGGAGAAGAGGTGACATTCTTGTTTGCGTGCCCAGGGTGAGGGCAGGCCCTGCAGTCCTTGGGCCAATTATTTTTTGCCCCTGTTGCATACTGGGGGACCCCAGCCCCGCCTGGCCAGAGGATGCCGGAGACACGGGCAGACGCAGGCTTGGTGTCAGTGAAAGCCGGAAAACCCTCCCTGGAACTCAATGTGGCTGCAAGTGGGTGTCCTCTGGCTGGCACTGTGATTTGATTTGAAAAATGCTAAGTAGTTGCCAAATTCTAAAAAGTGGGAGCTTTCTCATAAAAAATCCAATGTCTGGCTTCTCTCAAAATGTTGCAACAGGAGGTCTAGGTCTTCAGTGGCCCTGTTCCTGGCCTAGCTGAATGGACCTTGTGGTTTCCTAGGAGGACTCCCGTGCGTGTGTGTGTGCGTGTGCGTGTGTATGTGTAAACAGCATTATTATGATATAATACATATACCATACAATTAAGGTGTACAATTTTATGGGGTTCTTTGTTGTTGTTGTTGTTTATCCACAGAGTTTTGCAACCATCAACCCAAATCAGTTTTAGGACATTTTCATTACCCCCAGCAGCAACCCCATACGCTTTAGCTCCTGCTCCCCAATGCCCCTCATTGGTCTACTTTCTGTCGCTGAATTTACCTGTTCTGGACAATTCATATGTGCTTGGTTTTGTTTTTTTAATTTGTTTTAAAGATTTTATTTATTTATTCATGATAGTTACACAGAGAGAGACAGAGAGGCAGAGACACAGGCAGAGGGAGAAGCAGGCTCCATGCAGGGAGCCCGACGTGGGATTCGATCCGGGGTCTCCAGGATCGCGCCCCGGGCCAAAGGCAGGCGCCAAACCGCTGCGCCACCCAGAGATCCCTGTTTTTTTAATTTTTTAAAAAAGATCTATTTATTTTAGAAAGAGAGCATGAGTGGGGGAAGGGGCAGAGGGAGAGGGAGAAGCAGACTCCCCACTGAGCACCGAGCTCCATGTTGGGCTCCATCCTCCGACCTTGAGATCATGACCTGAGCTGAAACTAAGAGTCTAATGATCACCCAACTGAGCCACCCAGGTGCCCCATATAGCCTTGTGTTCTGAAGACACAGATAGAGCAGAAGTTTCAAGGCCACATTCAGCCTGCAGACAGGTTTATCTGTCTGTCCTACTGTGTTTTATTTTGGGGGGGCGGGGTTTGAATTCTCAAACTGGGAAGTTTGCATAAATACCTGCATCACTCTCTGTCTCAAAAAAACAGGTTTGGCACATTCCCCCTGGTTCACTCTGCTGGGGTCAAGTAGCAGCTGCCTCCTTTAGATGGAGGAGGGGTCTCCTCTTAGCCACAATCCCCACCTCTGTTGTCTCTCTGCCTGGAATCTGAGCATTAGCTGCTGTTCATTATCCTGCTTGTGCTACTGTGTTTCTTAGAGAAAAGTAGAAGGTCTCTTCCAAAAGTGAGAAACTGAAAATGAGCAGCGTGCACAAAACACATTCCCTTGTATTCACTTTTCCTGCCTGGCTTCTGTGTCCATTGCATTTGAATGTGGAGACCTTGGTAGGGTCCCAGTTACTGCCATCTTTTGTACGGCTGTGGCATCTCACCGAGAGTAACCCAGAGAAATTACTTCATTGACACTTCTCAGCTTCCATCTCAAGACAGACTCAGAGGATTGTTTTTCCCCAATTTTCAAATGGGAAACCAAGGTGCAGAGAGATGTCAGCGTGTAGTTAGGAACACACAGCATAACATGCAAGGGTGAGACTGGAGAACCATCTAGGCCCCACTGGGAGGGCGCATTTCTTCCTCCTTCCCTTGCTCACTTTTTTTTCCTTCCCTGCTCCTCCTTCCTTCCTTTCCTGCAACAAATATTTCCTGGGGGCACTGAATCGGGTACCAGTTGCTGGGTAACCTACCACCCCACATCTCTGTGGCTGAAACCAACCACCATATTGTGGCGCAGGATTTTGCAGGTCTGCGGAGCTCATCTGAGTGGTTCTGTTCCCGAAATGCTGGCTGGGCTTGGTCAGGGGGCTGCATGCAGCTGGAAGGTTGGCAGCGCTGCAGCGTGGCCTCATTCGGGTCGGGCACTTGGTGCCGGCTGGGGCGTCTCAGTTCTCCACGCGGCCACCCCTGTCCTCTGGCTTCTCCAGCAGCATTGCCTGGACTAATTCGCATGGCCATGGTCTTCCAAGAGGGTGAATCAGAGGCTGCAAGGTCTCTTCATGTCACAAGGCATTGTTCCCACCCATTCTGTTGGTCAGAGCAAGACATGGGTTGGGCCAGATCCAGGGGTAAGGAAGGGTGAGTGAAAGGCTCTAAGATCCCTGCCCTCTAGGGGCTTTCATTCTGGTGGGGGAAGATGACAGGAAACAGGTAAAGTATATAAGACGTAAAAAAAAAAAAAAAAAGTATATACGATGTTAGTGATGGAGGCTGAAGAGAGAAATAAATTGGTGTAAGACAGGGAGCGGAGGGGACTGCAAGGCCAAGGAAGGCCTCACTGAGAAGAGACAGTTGAGCAAAGCCTGAAGAAAGTGTGTAGAGAGCTTTGTCAGTGATGGGTAAAGCAGATGCAAAGGCCCTGGGGTGAGGACAATGCTTGGTATGTTTTGTGGGGAGTGAGCTGTGGACAGTGAGGTTGGAAAGCAGATGGAGGGCCCAGATGGTGTAGGCGAGGCCTCTATTAAGTGTTTGCTGAGGACAAGGGAGGACTTTTCTTTTTCTAATTAAGATATAATTCATGTAACATAAAAAACTTACCATTTTAAAGTGTACAGTTCAGTGGTTTTTAGTACATTTACTATGTTGTATGAATATCACCATGACTTAGTTCCAGAGCATTTCTGTCCCCTAAGAAAGAAACCCCATGACCATTAGCACTGCTCCTTTCATTCTCCCTCTCCCCATCAGCCCCAACCCGTGATCTACTTTCTGTCCATGGACTTGCTTCTACTGAATATTTCCCCTGAAAGGAGTCATGTAGTGCTTGGCCTCTTGTGTCTGGCTTCTTTCACTCAGCTTCATGTTTTCGAGGATTATCCACGCTATAACATGTATCAGACCGACATTCCTTTTTATGGCCACATAATATTCCCACGGTGTGGACATGGCACATTTTGTTTGTTCGTTCATCACCCAATGGACCTTGAGTTATTTCTACTTTTTGGCTATCATGAATAATGCACAAGTTTTTGTAAGAACCTCATGCTTTCAGTTCTCTGGGCTATATTGCTGGGTCACAGGGTGACTCTGCATTTAACCTTTTGAAAAAATGCCCAGGGACGCCTGGGCGGCTCAACAGTTGAGCGTCTGCCATTGGCTTGGGACATGATCCCGGGGTCCTGGGATCAAGTCCCACATTGGGCTCCACGCAGGAAGCCTGCTTCTCCCTCTCTTTGTGTCTCTGCCTCTCTCTCTCTGGGTCTCATGAATAAATAAATCAAATCTTAAAAAAAAAAAAAGAAAAGAAAAAGTGCCCAGACTGGTTTCCGAAGCAGCTGCGCATTGTCACGCTCCCAGCAGCGGTGTGCAAGGGTTCCACATGCTCAACGACACTTGTCATCTTCCATTTTTGTGGCTGTGGCCATACTGGTGGTGGTGAGGCAGTACGGTGGAAGTTTGCCAGGTGAGGAGGGCTTAGGTTTTGACAGGGCCTTCCAGGGGAGTGGACTGCAGTGGGGGCCAAAGAGGAAGCAAGGAGCAGCGAGCGAGGACGGTGCCTGGTGCCGGGGTGGTGGTCAGGCAGGTGGACAGAAGAGGTTGTCTTTGGGCTAATTCTGAAGGCAGAACAGAGAGGATTTGCAGACACACTGGCTGGGGTGGGCCGAGAAGGGATGGTGCGTCGAGGATGCTCCCAGGTATCTGGCCTGAGCAACAGACGATGGAGTTTCCACCTGTTAAGCTGGAGAAGACCATGGCGGAGGGTCTGTTTGTGGGATTTTTTTGGTGCCTGTCACTTAGGGGCAGGGGCTGTCCCATTTTGGCTTTCTGGCACACCCAGCTGGGAAGCTTGGATTGGCACTTTGGGAGATTTATGTAAGAAGAAAGTAGATGCCATGTGTTGAAAATGCCCTCCTGCCGTCCCCACTGGCAGTGCCCTGAATGTCCCTCTAGGTGAGCCATTTGCTTTCTTCCCCTTGGAGCAGGACAATTTATGCCCAGGGAGTTGCACAGGATGGCGAGGGCATTCATTTTGCTTATGGGCTGGTTAAAAAGGCGTGTGGGCTGCAGCCTGCAGGACTCTCATTTCTGAGGCCACTTAGGGGATTATCTTGAGAGAAAATTGTCCTGTGAATGATTTGTGGACATGGCGGGTTGGCTAATCCCGAGCTCCTTCCTGTTGGTTGGGAATGTCTCGGGGTTGTTCCTCCTTAGCTGGCCAGCCAGCAGATGCTTTCTCTGCTCTCTCCAGCTGCCCTGGAAGGTGGGGTGGGGGGGACAGGTGAGGATGGAGACTGTAGCTGACAGTAGCTCCTTCTCCAAAGAGCCTCCTGGTAGTTGCAGACTTCAGACTCCCAGTGCTCAGGGTCAGATGTGGCTTCAGTGTTTATTAGCTGTGTGACCTTGAGCGAGTGACGTAAGCTCTCTGGTCCTGTTTCTCAGTCTGTACATAGGGGAAAATCACAGCACCTGCTGGATAGAGTTCTTGGGAGAATCGAAAGAAATAATCCAAACATAGCGATGGCCCATTGTTTTTATTACCTAGAGAGAGAGATGCGTAAAGCAACTGCTTATTATGCGCCTACTGTGTGTCAGCCCTCCATTAAGTGATTTAACCACGTTCATTATGTGAAGTTAACCTCTTTTTTTTTTTTAACTTATTTATTCAGAGAGAGAGAGAGAGAGAGAGAGGCAGAGACACAGGCTGAGGGAGAAGCAGGCGCACTCTGCAGGGGGCCTGATGCGGGACTCGATCCCAGGACCCTGGGGTCATGCCCTGAGCCGAAGGCAGGCGCTCAACCACTGAGCCACTGGGCGTCCTGTGAGGGTAACCTCCTAACAGCCCTGCCACATGCGTGTGGCAGTTGCTGTCACGGGGGAGCCATCCAAAAGACAGAAGTCAAGCCCTTGAATGAAGGTCCCACGGTTGGCAAAAGATAAGATGGGATTTGAACCCAGGACTGACAGGCCTCCTTTCTGAACCTGCCCGGTAGCTGGAGATGTGCTTCCTCTGGGCAAAGAGCCTCAGGCCCCGCTGGGGAGGGGGTGGCCCATCCAGGGTGGGTGTGGGCTTCTGTGTCTCCCCGCAGCTTTGGCCTTCCTGAGCGGGCAAAGAGCCTCAGGCCCCGCTGGGGAGGGGGTGGCCCATCCAGGGTGGGTGTGGGCTTCTGTGTCTCCCCGCAGCTTTGGCCTTCCTGAGCGTGTTGGGACCAGGTCCAGGGCGGGGCGTCTAGGTCTGCACTCTGGAGGGAGTCTCCCCTGCCCCTCTACTATTCTCCTGTCTCATCCCTTCTGCCATCAGAAGGAAGCCACCAGCCTTCCTGTCCCCCATCTCTGTGGCTTCTGGGCTCTGTCTTCCCTCCTTAGTGCTTGAAGGGCTTTTTTTTTTTTTTTTTTTTTTTTTTTACTGTGATCTTACTTTTTGGAGGTGGAGAGAACTTCCTGTGTGTCTCTCAGGCCTGCCTCCGCTGTGGTCCCCTTCACCGTCAAGCCTCCCCCGTGCAGGCCCAGAAATAGTCCCAGCTGTGAGATGAAGGTTCCAGAGTTTAAAATTGCAACTCGGTACTATTTTTACTCCAGCCGGAAAGATGTTTTTTTGCACAGCCGTTTATTTTGTTGTGGTAGCGACGGCTCCTGCCGCAAGCAGCAGGCCCTGGGTAAACATCTCTCCTGGGACAAGTGGGTGAAGAGGGGAGCCTTCAGGTGTCGGGCCGCGGGTACCGGGCCTGCCCAGAAACGTCTGGTGTCGCCTCCCTGGAGCAGAACCGTCTGGCCTGGGGTAAGCCAGAGCAAGTGGCTCACGTGCTAGGCGAACTCTCTTCCTAGATGCCTGGTCATTACAGCAACAAAAGAAAACACAGGTATTTTAGAAGTCATGAAAAATGGTACATACTTGAGGGGAAATGAGGTCCAAAGTAATTTTTGCACAAGCGACTTAAATGGGGTTGTAAATTGGCAGACCCTTTCCCGGTCATGTTTGGCTTGGCCCGTGCTTGGTAGCTCATGAATCTGTGCTACCACTTAAAAATTGGGACATTTTCCATAAAATTAAAATTTCTGGCTCCTCTTGAAACATGGAAGGCCCTGGCAGCCCCGAGTCTGTGTTTACTGATGGCTGCTGGAGGCTGGCTGTTCTAGATTTGGGCAGATGACCATGAGCCCCGGCGGCCTGCTTTGCTCATTTATGACCCTCATTACGTTACCGCCCAGCCCTGGTACCTAGAGTTTTGGACTGAGTAAAGCATTCACGTCTCCCTGGTCAGACCCTGTCCCCCAATTCCTGCTCCCCAGGGCCAAGCAGCACTACTGATAGATTTGCCAGGTGAACCACAGGACACCCAGTTAAATCTAAATGTTAGACTGAATAATTGTTTAGTGTAAGTACGTCCCCTAGCTGTTAGCAGTTTGGTCTGTGTGGTTCCAGGCCTTTCTGTTAAACCGCGTCCATTCTTAGGTCTTCTGCCTCATGTGTTAACATCCACAGTGTGTGTCAGGGGACACTTCTCGAAGTTGGTAAGAGCAGGCTTTGGGGTTGTGGGCGTGGCGACCCTGGCCCTACCCCTTGCTAGCTGTGTGATCTCCAGCAGGCTTGCCTCACCCCTGGAGCCTCGGTTCCCTCATCTGGACGGTTCCCTCATCTGGACGAGGACGATGACGGGATGATTAGGGTAGCTTTGTCCTGTTTCCTGCTAGTGTTCGCTTATCTCCTCTCTGGTGAAAAGCTGCATGGAGTGGATGGTCCACGGTGGCTTTAACCAGTCCTCCGTCCACAGGCGTCAAGATCGTGGCCAGCTTATCACTATTTTAAGTGACGCTAGGACAGGTTTTGAAAAGGGAAAGGAGGTCTGAAGGGAACTGGGCAGATAATCCTAAGATTTAGTTTGCTTTTAAAAAAAAAAAAGTGAAGGGCGTTTGTCTCCCTGGAAACCACTTGCTAATCTCCAGAATATTGTCTCTTTCCAGGCGAAGGAGGTGGAGGAGACCATCGAGGGGATGCTCCTCAGGCTGGAAGAGTTTTGCAGCCTGACTGACATGGTGAGTGCCTGCCCGGGAGGCGTGGGTGTAGGCCCAGGCCAGACTCCAGGCCCATCCTGGAGTTTTCTGGGGAAGCCATTTTATTTTGGTGGTGATTTAGCAACCAGAAGGAATGGGGCAGCAGCCAGCGGTGAGAGGCAAGCCGCGTGCACACTCTCTCTCACACTCTCGCTCTCTCAACACCAAGGCTTCCTGAGGCGGCCATCTTGGTGGCGCCCATCCCCCCCAGATGGCTCTTATTCTACCGAGGAGCCCGGAGTGGGCCACCAGGTGGCACTCTCGGGCACCGATGTGGGGAGCCGTTCAGCGGGGATGCTAAGACTATATTTAACTTTCCTCAGCTCTGCAAGGTCCGCCAGGCAAACATGGAGACAGCCAGGAAATGGCTTCGGGCCTGCAGGGCCTAGGTGGAGCCTCTTCCCAGGCTGTAGCCTGAGGCAGGGTTGGGCATCAGGCTCCTTCTCCAATCCTTTTGCTCTCTCGTTTCTGCCTCCCACTCCATTTTGTTGGATCAAATCCCCTTGGCTGGGCCCAGAAGAAGATGGAAGATGGTTCCTTAGGCGCCCAGAAGACAAGGTCTCCACTCCAAATTATGTAAAAACCTTCTCTAGATCTTTGTGTGCCCAGGATGGTAGCCAGCCAGGCGTGGGGCCCTGAGGAGCAGTGATAGAATTTTCTGGAAGCTCTCAGCCACCTGGGTTTAAGGCTTCTGCTCAAAGGCCCAAAGGGTAGAGCTCCATGTTGTGATCAGGCCCTGCCTCGGAGCCGAGGAAGCCCAGCTGGGAGCCAGAGGGGTAGATTTGTGTCCCTGTGAAGCACATGTCTGGAGAAGTGTTTGTGAGAGCCCAAGGGAGTAACAGTAACGGCAGCCCTGGACGTTTATTGAACAGCTACTTGGCACCAGGCGCAGCGTGAGGCGTGTTTTCCATATCACCTCATTTCTCCTTGAAGCAGCGCAACACGATGGGCGCCGTGTCCTCCCCATTCATTTAACAGATGGACCTATCTCGTGTCATCCATCCTCTGGGGACCCAACAGTGAACAGGACAGAAATGTCCCCAGCAGGACCTGTGTGTGTTTTTCTCTTGAGAACCCATTTTCTAGTGTGGGTGTGAGTCCAGGTGGGAGCCGAGTAACGAGACAGACTTTGAACAGCTCATCCTTTCTTCATCACCAGCCATTGGGCACCTTCCCTGACTGGGTGCCACGGTGAGCCTGAGGATGCAGAGTCTGCTCCGTCTCTGTCTCTCTCTCTCTCACACACACAGACACACACACACACACACACACACACACACACACACACACACGCTGCTGCCTACGGTCAGGGCTGTCATCTGGCGTTGAAGCACCAGCCTGAAGGTGTATTCAAGGTGCAAAGGGAGACTGCAGAGGTTTTGAAGAGAGAGAGGGGGTCTAGAAAGAACTGGGCACATGATCCTAAGACTTAATTTGTTTAAAAAAAAAAAATGAAGAGCAGAGGCGTTACATTCTGCCTGGGAAATCGGGAAGGCTTTGCAGAACAGGTGGTGATTAATTTGGGGCTTGAAGGAGGAAGAGAAGGAATTCAGCCGCTGGGGAGGGCGGGCGTTCAGGCAGAGGCTCTGACCTGCGGGTATGGTGTGCTGGGCACAGTGTAGACTGTGGGGGCCCAGAGGTAGGGGGCGGGTTTGGAAGAGGGGTGGACTGGTCACCCAGGGACATTTTGTTCTCATGTTTCAGCCATCCTCCTCCTCAAAAGGAGACCCACTATCTGCCTGAGGGGGGAGCTTAGGATGGGAGCCAGCCTGGATGGGGAGAGGGCCCCAGCCACCCTACCTTAGGAACCGTCAAGGCTTCCTGTGGTTGGGGGGGGGGAGACCGGTGTGTGTGTCACCTGGAGGCCAAGGTGTTAGGCAGCCTCCTCTAACTAGAAGCCTGGAGATGCATTTATGCAAAGATTTTAATAGTGAGATCACGCACGTGACCCATGGACTCAGGCCTGCCTGTGGATATGTTGGATGTTTCTGGAAGGAAAAGAAAATGGAATTTGCTGCTGACATTTATAGAACATCATGCAAAAACTTAGGCTTTCTGGCTTCTTTTGGAAGGAAAGCTCCCCTTGGGTGCTTGCTCCTGCCTGGCCAGCATCGGCCAGCGTTGCATAGTGGCCACCCCACTGCAGACAGCATGTGAGCTCGCCAGCCTGTCACCATCCACTGCTCCCGTGGGGGCTCCCTGACTCCTTGGCCACCAGCCAGGTACGTCCATCACGTGCTTGTGTGTTTTATGGCAGAGTATGTTTCTCTGTACTTTGAGCCTTGCTGAAAGCAGGCAAATATAACCAGACCCAGAGGGTCCTGTGTTTCAAGAAAGGGAAGAGAGTGGGTTTCCCATGGGAGTGAGGACCATTTCATGAGTTTATATAGAAACGAGTGTTGCCTGACTTAATATAACGTGTTTAGAACGATGCTTTCATGGCCTCTGCCACAATGGTCAGTGCTGATGCCATTTAGGTTGTGGAAATCCTCCTGCCCCAACAGCTGATGCTTAGTTTACCTGGCGTGTCTGCACACATGGCACAGAGAGCGGTGTCCAGCTCTCAGCCTCGGCTCAGGACCTTCGTTTATCTTTTGATCCGAGATAGGGATGAGTGGGGGCCTCTGAGGAGCAGGTGACATCACACCATGGACATTGTCCCCCATGTCCCTGCTTTGGCCTTTGGAAACACTGACCAAGTTAGAGATCTGATCTGAGAGAGGCCAGGCTCCCTGGTGCACAGTCCAGAGAGAAGCTGCTCCATTTCCGGTAACATCAGGCCATTAGGAACGAGAGTCCAGCTTCCTGTCTGATGCATTAACTCCACTGCCAGCCTGTCCTTGATCACTCTGTGTGACTGGGATTCACTACCCTGCGTGCGCCTGCCACCTGTTTAGACCTTAGATGTCATGCCAGTTGCTGCCACTTTGAGTTCTGACTCTTCCTGCTGTAGGACCTTGGGCACAGCACCTCACCTCTCTGTTCCTTTCTTTTCTCTTCTGCAAAATGGAGATAATGGTCCTGATTGTCCGTGGCTGCATCAGACTACCCCAAAACTTAGTGGTGTCGAACAACAACCAATGTATAATGTGGGCCAGGGCAGGGCACAGAGGGGATGGTTCATCAGAGCCACGTGCCGGTTGCTGGGGCAGAGATGCCCAGTGTGGCTCCACCTCTCACTTGTTGACGTCTGGGCTGGGTTGGCCGGGGACTGGATGGTGTAATCTCCCTGTGCAGCCTCTCCTCAGGGCTAGCTTGGGCTTCCGTAGCGTGGCATCTGGCCTCCCGGAGCAACCGTTCCAACAGACGGGAAGTGGAAACCACCAGATCTCTGTAGGCTTGGGTATGAATATTGACACAGTGTCACCTCTGTCATATTGTATTGGTCCAAATAGTCACATAGTGCACCCAGATCCAAGGGGAGAGGACATTAGCCCCATGTGTTCATGGAAGGAATGGAAAGCCCTCTTTCATCTACCACAGATGATGGTAACCTCCTCCAAAGAGTTATGGTGCGGACTCCATGAGCGAGGATGTGCCCTCTAGATCGTCTGTACTGACCACCATGAGAAAGACCGACAGTACCAAGTGTGGGCGGGGACGTGGAGCAGCAGAAACGCTTGTTCACTTGCTGGTGGAAATGCAGAAAGGCACAGCCACTTTGGAAACAGTTGGGCAGATGCTTATAAAGGCAAACATGCACTGGCCCTACATCCCAGCAATTCCACTACCAGATAATTACCCAAGAGAGGAAGACGAGAGTCCGCAAAGATTTTTACGCAGATGCTGGGAGCAGCTTTGTTCGTGATGCCCCAAACCAGAAGCAACCCAAATGCATAGGAACAGAGTGCACACAGCCTCTTGGATGCCTCTCACATGAAGCCCCGTGGAAGGAGCCAGACACAGAACACAGGGTGGGGGAAGTCAAATGGTGGTTTGCTCGGGGAGGGTGGTTATGACCGGAGAGAGGCACAAGGGGACCTTCTGGGGTGATGGGGTGTTCTACGCATAGGCCTGGGCGATGCGAACACACGTACAGATTCACCCAGCTGTCCGCTCAGGGCCTGAGCACTTCGCTGTCATTTACATTCAATTAAAAATAATTGCATAGCAGGGTGCCAGCTCTGTATGAAGTGACCCGTGATGGCGGCTCCTGGGGTCACCATCATCATGACCAAAGCACCAGGAGGTCATGACGCCAATGAGCGTGTTCTCTGGAGTTTGGGCAGCCTGTCCGGGCCCGCAGAACCCCACCCCTGGCAGGGAGCAGCAGACTCCTACTTCGCCCACATGGATGGAGAAAGTTCCTTGCTGGCCTTGGGCCAGCACTTGCATTTGGCACTGATGTGTGTGCTTGGGTCAAGTGCATTTGGCTCCCCTTCCTGGGGGCCCTGAATCATCCTGGACAGTCGTCTTTGCTCGGAGATAACCCCACATCTGCTGCCGGGCCGGCTCTGGGTAGGTGGGAAGCCAGGCCCGGGAAGGCTCTGTGGGGACCCCAGGCCATAAACCCAGCCAAGGCTTTGTCCCTGCAGAGGCCCAGACAGCATTGATTCTTCCCTGACCTCTCCTTGTTCTTCTCAGCCGCGTATGAGGACGTGCTACCTCAGCCTGTGACGTGACCCCATGAAGTGGGTGTGAGCAAAGAAATGTGTTGGGGAGGCTCTAGGGTGCGGTAGGCACTCTGGTTAACCAAAGGGGCAGCTGTGGCCCAGCTCCAGCCGAATGCTGTCACGTGGGACGTGGACTCCCAGGTGGCCAGGACACCTGCTGTTTCACCAGAAGCTAGAAATCCGGGCTTCTAAGGGAAATATCCTTAGTTTTAGATTGTGGCGCCTCGCTTGGGCGTGCTTTGGTTTTTCAGATGTGATGCAGGCACGCGTGAAGACCTCTGGTGCCACCGGGAGCCTCAGACCAACCTGGATTGGAACCTTCTAGCTCCCACCAGGTAGCTGTGTGACCTTGGGCCGCCTCATTTCCTTTTTCTGTCTTTGCTCAGTGTCCTCAGCCACGAAAGGTTGAAGACGAGGTAGTTTCTGATTCACAGGGCCTGTTTTCTGCAGGCGAGGGTGCCCTGAGTGCTGGCATCATGCCCCTCCCACCCTTACTTCACCTCCAGTTCCCAGCTCCTGGTGGAACCACAAGAAAGGGTTGGGGGCCTTTCAGACCCCCAAGGATTACTCTCTATTCCGCCCTCCCCAGGCACATGCAGCCTGCCACCCGGGCAGGTGTAATAGCTCCCTGGAGCCCCCAGTAGAGGCGTCTTCAGAGAGAGGTCTTCTTACCCGGCCCCAGACCCCCTCTTCCTTGGGGTCCTTCAGAGCTAGAGGAAGGGAAGGGCGCACTCCGTGAACCTTCTCTCTCAGCCTTCCCTTCACTCCAGTGGGTCGCTGGGACCAGACCCTCCTGATTTTCCTTGTTCTGGTCCTATTTGTTTCTTTAGAAATTAGCAGAAAGGGGGTGCCTAGGTGGCCCACACAGGTTAAGCATCTGCCTTCAGCTCAGGTGATGATCTCAGGGTCCTGGAATCAGGCCCCACATTGGACTCCCTGCTCAATGGGGAGCCTGCTTCTCCCTCTCCCTCTGCCCCTCCCCCTGCTGGTACACACTCTCTGTCTCTCTCTCTCTCTGTCAAATAAATGAATAAAATCTTAAAAAAAAAAAAAAAAAAAAACTAGCAGAAAGAAAAGATTCGTGTTTGATCCACTGTGTTCTGACCTTGCCGTGAGTTATCTGTTCTTTGTTGTATCACTGCACCTTGGTGATTTCTCCAGAGCTTACTCTTGTGAGGGATGGTTATGTCTCTCGAAATTGGGCCTTGGCAGAAAAAGGGAAGATATCGAGGGCTTTATCCTGTCAAGGGTAAAAAATGCAGGTACCTGCAGGAGCCAGGCAGGATCTGGACCTGAGTGGAGGGGGCAGGGGTGGGGCATTAGGGAGGAGTGGCGACTGCATCGCCAGAGAGCTCATGCCCCACCTGGGGGAGCAGCCACTGCTCAGCTCAGCCTTCCGTGCCTGGGAGACGTAGGCCGGAGGTGCTGACTTGTAAGACACGTTGCAAATTTTCAATCACTTGAATATTTTATTTATTTTATTTTTTTTGAATATTTTATTTAAAAAAAATTTTATTTATTTGGGAGAGAGGCCTGGAGAGGCCAGGTGAGAAAGATGGAGGGAGCGAGGTGTGTGTGAGCAAGAGAGAGAGAATGCCAGTAAGCTGGGGGGACAGTCCTCTGTAACCCTGTCTCCAGAGTGACATCTCTCCTTTTGGGCTGAGTCCTCTCTGTTAGAAGTGGGTCGCCAGGGCCAGTTCACAGGCCAGGGGAGGGGATCATGCAGCGGGTGTGAGGGGCTAGGCTTGGTCCTTGGGCCCTTAAAGAAAATAGAGACATAGGTGTCCGATTTCAGTGATCAGGGGAAGGATGTGGCTTCATAAAGGTCATAGCCACTTTTGGAGCCCTTCCAAGCAGAAGAAATTGAAACTTAAATGAGATGCGGTGTGTGGGAAATGAGTGCGGTGTCGGCATGCAGGGCGCACTTGGATACGTGACAGCTGTGGTTTTCATTCACATTATTATGAACGCTAGTGATTATTATAAACTTATTAGTATGATTAATTTCAGTGCAGTGAAAACTTATCTCAACCTGGGTTTAGAGGAGAGATTTCGATTCTTTCCATTTGCTCCAGTGAGGTGGTTTGGAAAATGGGGCCCGTTCGTTTGGGACTGGTATTGTCAGGTGTTTGTGGGGGAAACCATTAGTGGTTTGGTAAGTAACACCGGAGCCGGTCTGGGTCCCCCCCCCACCCCCCAGGGGCTCTGGGCTGTTCCCAGCCCATCCCCATGCAGGGTGCCGCTCGGCATCTTGGCCATCCGCGAGGGCTCTGCGGACCCTGGGCGACCCGAGAGGCAGGCAGGAGGGTACCAGGGCAGAGGGCCTGATGAGCTGCTTTGTTTCTTGCAGATCAGAAGCGACACTTCACAGATCTTGGAGGAAAACATCCCACTCCTCCAGGCCAAAGTGACGGAGATGCGTGGCATCTATGCCAGAGTGGACCAGCTAGAGGTGTGTCCAGGACCATGAGCGTTCTTTGCCAGATCTGTGGGCTTGTTCTGGCTCTTTCATCCTCTCTTCCAAAATGCTGATCTGGCGTTGAGAGTGTCGGGCGTTACACCCAGTGCAGGGGGTCGGTGGCAGGAGGGGGTCTATGCGTACGTGGTATTTTTAAAAATATGACAAATAGGAATTTATATAAAGTACCCCACATAATACTTAGGGTGCTTTTTATAAAAATCTGACTTTTAAGCCGCTTTCGGAAATTCAGAAGCTTCGATAGCACTTAGCCCACATTTCTTTAAATACCTTAAATACATTAATCTCAAGATTTATTTCTCAAGGTATAAATACATAAAGTATACACATCGTAAGTGTACGGCTCAGGGAACTTTTATACGAACTCCCATATGAGCATGACCCAAATTGAGAAGTTAGAACATTTGCAAGGCCTGGGCTGTATTTTATGGGGCCAATGGCAGCCGCCCCTCGGATGGGGTCATTCGTGTTCTGCTGCTTGCCACAATCCCCACCATGCCCTGTCGCCTCTCTGCTGACCTACCTCACCTGCATCTTATTTGTGTGAGCACCAGGCTAAGCTGTGGGGTGTCTCATTTTTCTCCTTGCACTACAAAGTCAGTACCTTCGCTGCCCCAGCTCCCAGAGGAGGAGCATAGACTCCCAGGAGGTAAGCCACTTTCCCGGGGTCATACAGCCAATGCCTTGAAGCTGGGACTTGAGCTGACATCCACGGGGGCCCCAGCTCTTAATCGTATGGGGGGGCCCTCAGCTTGGGATCCAGGCTCCTTACACAGGGAAGAGACCAGGAGGCTTGGAGGAACTTGCCATTTATAATCGTGGCCACCTGGACAGAGAGGACGTGAGCCCCCCCGAGCCACGGAGGAAAGGAGCATGACAGCCAACGCTGGAGTTAGCAGAGAGTTAACATTCTTGTCAGCAGAGAATGAGGCAGGAATATAATTAAAACTTTGCCCTTGGAATAGCTGATTCATTTGAATTTTATTCCACACGTTTGACAGAGGAAAGAAAATGTAAGATTTCTGGCCTTGTTGGGCTGGCCCAGCTCTCAGGCCCAGCTCTTCCCGTAGCCATCAGTCCACTCATTCTTACTGAGGGCCTACTGTGTGCCACGGCGGGGCCCCCGCAGTGAGAAAGACAGGTGCCATCCGTGGCCGTGCTTCAGCGGGAGAGACCTGACCACAGAGCACTCCTCTAACCGTCATCAATAACCAGACTTAGTGGCTTAAAACAACATGGATTTCTATCTTACAGCTCCTGAGGTTGGAGGTCCAAAATGTGTCTTACAGGCTAAAATTGAGGTGTCAGCAGGGCTGGTTCCTTCTGGAGGCTCTAGGGGAGCCTCCGTGTCTTAGCTTCCCCTGCATTTCTCAGCTCATGGCCCTTCCACCCTTCTCGCAGCTTCTCCCAGATTCTCTTTTACTCTGACCCTCCTGCTTCTCTCCGACGAGGACCCTGTGATTACCTGGGGCCCACCTGGATAATCCAACATCATCTCCCCGTTGCAGGATCTTGAATCCCATCTGCACAATCCCTCTTGCCCTCTTGCCCTGTAAGGTAATATATTCATAGGTTCTGGGAATGAGGTCATGGACCTCTTTGGAGACCATTCTGTTGACCACAGTGGCCAAGGCTGATTTGCAGAGAGGCGGGTGCTCTGGAAGGAAGTGGCTTCTCAGGTCCCTGGAGGAAGAGGGGGAGAGGAGGGGCGTTGGCTGGGAGGGATGGGCAGGGGGCACTGCTCCGGCAGAGGCTCAGAGGCAGGAAGGGAGCTTAGCTTTGGGGCAGGAGGAGAGGGGGACATTGGAAGGATCCTGGGATGGCCAGAGTATGGGAACGTGACCAGAGTGGGCTTGCAGAAAGTTGGCAGCAGGAGCCCTGTTGTTCAAGTCATGAGATCCAAGGTCAGGATTTTGGCCTTCATCCCGAGGGATGGGAAGCCACAGAGGAGACGGGAGAGCCCCTAGAGCAGGGTATCCCTGCCGTGGCACTGCTGACATTGGGGGCCTGACATTCTCTGCTGTGCGGTTCTCCTGTGCATCATACAATGTGTAGTGGCTTCCCTGGTCTCCACCCATGGGATACCAGTAGCTCCCCCCGCCCCTGGCTCTAGAGCCTCACTGCCTGGGTTCAAATCCTGATGAATGCGAACCCCAGCAAATCCCAAGCCTCTGCTCCCCTGTAAAATGGAGTGACAGCAGTGAGGCCCGTGAACCTAACTCTTACTAGTATTGACTCGGCCAGCATGTGTTGAACGCTCCTTCTGAGCTACCCTGAGTTGGGTGCAAGTTTCCTTGTCCCCTGCTAGTGGCCGGTGGGAGACAGAGGCCCCGAGGCTGCCAGGAACAGGGCCTGTCAGCCGGTTGTGGGGGTGTAAAGCTCAAGGTCAGAGGTGAGCATGCAGTGACGGGCACAGACTGACCATGTCGGGCCAGGTCATGGAGTTGGGCCCTGTGCTGAGAATGACAGGACCCTTCAAAGGGATCACAATTACTATTTCTCCCCCTACAAAAGTCCAAAATGATTTTCTTTTCCTTTTTTCTTTTTTTTTTTTTTTTAAGATTTTATTTATTCATGAAAGACACAGGAAGAGAGAGACAGAGACACAGGCAGAGGGAGAAGCAGGCTTCCTGCGGGGAGCCCGATGTGGGACTTGATCCCAGGACCCCAGGATCATGACCTGAGCCAAAGGCAGACACTCAACAGCTGAGCCACCCAGATGCCCCCCAAAATGATTTTCTTGAAGCATTCCATTCAGAATGCATGGAACAGTGAAAATATGCTAAGAACGCAGTGTATCTATGAGCTTGTACAATCACCATTACTACCTAGTTCCTAATTTTCATCATTCTCCTGAAGAAACTCCACACCCATCAGCAGTTGCTCCTCACCCCAAGCCCCTGGCAGCCACTTATGCATTTTCTGGCTCTACCGATTTGCCTCTTCTGGATGTTTGGTGTTAATGGAATCATATAACTTGTGGCCTACAATGTCTGGCTTACTTCGCTCAGGATAATGTTTTGGGGATTCATTCATATTGTAGTACGTGTCTGAACTTAATTCACTTGTTTGTTTGTTTTTTTTTTAAGATTTTATTTATGAGAGAGTGAGCAAGAGAGAGAGCACGAATGAGAGGAGGGGCAGAGGGAGAGGGAGAAGCAGGCTCCCCATTCAGCAGGGAGCTCGATATGGGGCTCGATCCCAAGACCGTAAGATCATGACCTGAGCTGAAGTCAGGAGTCAGATGCCCAACAGACTTAGCCATCCAGGTGCCCCTGAACTTCATTCATTATCATGGCTGAAAATAATATTCTAGTGTGTGGATGGATACACCACATCGTGTTATCCTTCATCAGTGGAAGGGTACCTGGGTCCTTTCCCCTTTTTGGCTTTTAAGAATTATGCTGCTGTGAGCATTCTTGTCTCAGTTTTGTGTGAATATATGTCTTCATTTCTCTCAGGTGAAAACCTAGGAGTGGAATGTCTAGGCCATACTGGAACTCTCTTTGGGAACTGCCACTCGTGCTCCAAAGTGACTCCAGCGTTTTTTACACTTAGGCCAACAACTACTACAAGTTTTAGATGGAAATCACAAAGTCAGGTGCCAGCAGGGTCCAGGACCGTGCTGTGTGGCCGGGTGCTAGATGACCAACCCCAAGGCCCCTGCCCCTATTACTTCCCACAGCTGGAGCTGAGCAGCAGCTGCCCCCTTCAATGGGATATGAATCTCCAGGCTGCCACAGTCCCCACTCTGCCCTGGAGTGTCCCCAACATGGAGGCCAAGAGGTGTTTGCCTCATGTCGACCTCCTCTGGGCTGTTGCTTTCCTTAGAATAGAGATACTTCTCTGTAACTGGGCCTCTATTAAAAGGAGGACAAACTGGGCAGCCGGGGTGGCTCAGCGGTTTAGCACTGCCTCTGGCCCAGGGTGTGATCCTAGAGACCTGGGATCGAGTCCCACGTCGGGCTCCCTGCATGGGGCCTGCTTCTCCCTCTGCCTGTGTCTCTGCCTCTCTCTGTCTCTCATGAATAAATAAATAAAATCTTTAAAAAAATAAAAGTTAAAAATTAAAAATAAAAGGAGGACAAACTAAGCTGGTCTAAGAGGGTCATGGATTTGAAGCCAATGGGAAAAATACCTATTTCCCACTATGAGACCTTAGGAGACTCTAACGTTGTATCCGGGCAGGTGGATTCTAGAGCCCTATGGCCCTGGCCTTAGATCTGTCCCTCGTGTAGCTCTGTCCTTCTCCGGGCATCCATGACTTCCTCTGTAATGGGAATCTGCCTTCCATCTTGACGGAGATGTCATGAGGGTGTTAGGCCAGCAGCTGGCACATTCAGGTGCTCGGTGGGGACACTGCTGTGCTGGTGGCTGTTGCCACAGGCTGAGAGGTGAGTCTGTCTGGGACGGCCGCTCGCCGCTCCGCCCAGCTGGCCATGGGCCCCGGCTGTCTGGAGGGTCAGGGGGCTTCCGGGGAGCCCAGCACCACCCTGCCCTCAGATCCGTGCCACCTGCCAGGAGGGGCTTGGGGACCTCTCAGGCAGGCACTTGGGCTTCTCTCAGTTTTTGTATTAAAAATGAATACAGGGTGCCTGGGTGGTTCAGTCGGTGAAGCGTCTGCCTTCAGCTCAGGCCCTGATCCCGGGGTCCTAGGATCAAGGTGGGGTGCCCCGGTGCTGCCATCCAGGCTGTCCCGTACCTCTTTGTTCAGGATGCATGCGTTCCCGCGTGCTCACGCCCATGTGCCCACCTCCGGCTGAGCCCCTGCGAGGCCCCAGGCTCTGGTGTTGGCCTTGTGAACATCCCCGACACCACACCCGGATCGTTCAGGACCTCCACTCTGGAGGCCAGACTCTGAATAAGCAGACAGGAGGTTCGGAGGGTGAAGAGGGGTGAGAAGACAGGGAACCGGGGTTCTCCACGATGATGGGGGCCGTGGTAGATTAGGCAGAGAGGGAAGGCCTCTCTGGAGGGGACAATCGGTTCAGGGCCTGAAAGATGGGCAGCACTCCCCCCCTTCCCATCAAGGACAGAGCAGGGCGGCAGGGAGAGAGCAGGTGGCAGGGCCCTGTGGTGAGTGGGGCCTGGCCTTTTCAGGGAACCCGAGGGAGGCCTGTGTTGCCTGGTGTGTGGGAGGAGGAAAGGGCAGGGCTGGATGGCGGGCTCCCTGTAGGCCTTGGTGGGGGGGCATGAGGTTCCTTCTAGCAAAGGGAGGCTCCCTGAGAGGGCCAAGCCCCGAGATGTCCTCCTTCCTCTTCCTGGTGAGAGAAACTCCCTTCCAGTCACCGTGGGAGCAAGGGTGGCCCACAGAGGTGAGGCTTTTCTGAGGCGGCACTGGCGTCACCTTAGCCATCTATGCACATCAGACGCACACATGTTAAATACCTGTGCATCTGAACACCCAGGCACACACGTGAACATGCTTAGATACACATGTGTATAAGCATCACACAGACACACGTGTGCTGAGTGTAGAGAAAGGCATGAGAAGATACCACAAAAAAGGATGCAGATGAGTGGGTTGAATTTTTCTCGGCCTGCACAATATTTTTCTTTTAATTGTGGATTTATTGCTAATATTGATAGAAACTGGGGACTTTTCATAAAATCTACAGTTTCTTTTTTTTCCAAAATGATACCTGGCATTTATTGAACTCAGTATGTACTAAGCACTTGAGTGCTTAGCGGAGTTGGTACTGTTCGTGTTCAATAAAATGCTGTCATCATTATTATCAACTAATAGAAAGGAAAATTGAGGCTTGCAGAAATTAAGTTGCCAGACAACGCACAACTAGTAAGTGGCACATCCTGGATTCTAATCCACGGAGTCTGACCCCAGAATGTTCTCATTCTCTCTCTCTCTCTCTCTCTTTGCAACTGGGACGTTCTCATCAGAGGCCTGGAGCAGAGTGGCCCCCCTGGGCCTGGGCCCAGCTTCCTGGGCCATCCTCGTCTCCACTCAGCCCCCCTTCCCGTGCTTGTCACCTGCCTGCCCCTTAGCAGCCTCTGAGTTTGAGACTCTCTCATATCCTTCTATTAAAGTGAACATTTTGGCAATTTCTAAAATGCTTGTTTTTAACAAAGAAGGCTTTGCAGGCTGATGGATGAGCACCTGAGTCCCTGCTCTGCCCTTGGCCAGCTGCATGACTTCCGTCATGCCACCCAGCCTGAGCCTTGGTTTCCCTCCTCTGTAAAATAGAGGCTAAAGCTGGGGTCTCCATGGGGAGAAGGTGAGAGGACACAGTAGGGAGGCCATTACCCTTATGGTCAGGGTAAGTCAGGGTACGTGAGGGTGTCCCCACCGAGCAGGCCCTGGGTGACGTCCGCAGGCTGGGGCGGTGTGGCCGGACCGGGCTGCAGTCCGTGGCAGGTGTGGCATCCCTGGCCTTCCCGGCTCTCCCTTCTCCCCGCCAGGCCTTCGTCAAGATGGTTGGGCACCACGTCTCCCTCCTAGAGGCCCACGTGCTTCAGGCCGAGCGGGACCACGGGGCCTTCTCGCGGGCCCTACGGAGATGGCTGGGCTCCACGGGCCTTCCCTCCTTTGGGAACGTGAGTATCTCCCCACCTCCCGCCTCCTCCCAGACCCCAGCGTGGGGAGAGGGACTCAGGATGTGAGAGTTCAAAGGGCACGTCTCACTTCCACAGACAGGAAATGGTGTCTGGCTGGCGGGCCGAGGGAGTGCTGGCCCGGTAGCTGGAGGGGCTCGGTCCCTCCCTCAGGCAGGCGCCTCTTCTTGCCCTGAGCTTTGAGCTTCAGTGCTGTGACCACTTGCTTATCCATCCACCATTTATTGAGCGCCCGCTGTATGCTGGGCCCTGTGGTCCCTCTGGGGTTACAGTAGTGAGCAGGGACAGCCCCTGCCCTCCTGTCCTGTCCTTGCACACCTAAGGACAGGCTCAGGGTGACATTCAGAACTCAGTGTGGGTCATCCTTCTGGAGGCACGAGTCGACCTCCAGAGGGGTGGGGACGGTGGAGGGCCAGGGACAGTGGAGGGCCGGGGACGGTGAAGGGCCAAGGACAGTGGAAGGCCAGGGACAGTGGAGGGCCAGGGACGGAGGGCCAGCCTGCACGTAGCCCTTCGTATCTTTGCTCCGCATCTCTGCTTCCCTGGGATCCTCCCTGCCACCCCAGAGAAAGGATCCTTGTATCCCTTTTATTGATGGAAAGACTGAGGCTGGACTAGTTCTGCAGTGGAGACCTTCGGGGTGGAAGACGCCTCTGTGTTTGCAGCGTCTCTTCTGTGCTCCCCTGGCCCAGGGGACGCTGGGCAGTGTCTGGAGACACCCTGGATGTGAGCTGGACATGAGGGGGGCTGCTGGCATCTAGTGGGTAGAAACCGGGGGTGCTGTGAATGCACAGGGCAGCCCCCCACGACAGACAGATCTAGCTCCGCGTGTCAGTAGTGCTGCGTCTGAGAAACCCCGCCCCAGGCGGCCCTCCGTCATCGTAGCAATGGTTTCTGTCCTGTCTTTTCGAAGCGAGAGGTCCGCTGGCTCCTCTGGCACCTTATTCTCACACTAGTCTTTGGAGGAAGGAGCTTTACCATCGCCCCCATTTTACAGATGGGGAGACTGAGGCTCTGGGAAGTTGAAGGGATTTGTCGGGGGTCACACAGCCTGATGTGACAAGGCTGGATTGGACCCGGGTTGACCTGTCCAGGGCCTTCCCCTTCACGCCTCAGCCAGCTGCCCTGTCCTGCCCCTCAGCGGGTCTCTCACTGTTCCTGGGGTCCCCCCTCCCCTCCTCCGTCCCTCTGCCTGTCCACACAGCTCCACTTCGTTGACCGTGTTCCAGGCACCGCACCAGGCATTCCATGCATGCTGGTTCATTTACCTTTCCCGTCTGTCATGTGCACTGGGCATCAACAGGATTCCGATTTGATAGACAAAGTGGAAGTTTGGAAGGCTTCGGGGTTGCGGTCTTGCAGCCCATGACAGCACGGAGCTGGTGCACTCGTTCTGTGTGGCCAGGCAGTGTTATTTAAACAGCGTGACTTGGGATGCCTGACCGGGCTTCGCTGACCAGTCCCTGCCAGGACCCTATTGCCCCGTCTTGTCCTAAAGCTGCCTGAGGCATGTGCTGTTCACTTGCCCGCCTCCAGGTGAGTAGGTTGCCCAAGACCAGTAACAGCTAGACAGTGGCCTCACAGGTCTCATGGTCCACAAACTCCTGTTGATCCTTCAGAGCCCAAGCTAATGCCACCTCCTTGCAGAAGCTCTCTGGGATTGCCCCATCTCCAGACAAATGCAGTCTTTCGGCCTTCCAATGATGATGGAGGCAGAGCTGCTTCTCTGTCCTCCTCTTCCTTGAGTCCCTTGGTGACTGTTCTTTGGTAAGCGGGAACCCGCCCAGTCGTGCAGTGCTCTGCCCACTGATGGCTTAGAAACACATGAGGGGCCGGGAATCAAGAGGACCTTGGCTGCCCATGGCCTCCAGCAAGTATCCTCACAGTGAGGCCTGCTGGGCCCTTGGCCGTAGCACCTTCCAGACTTTTTCTGTGATCTGCAGTCGTCCCCATGAGGTTGGCACTAGCGTCCTCATGTAGAGGCGGAGGCCAAGGCTTAGAGACGGAGAGTCCCGTATCTGAGCTCAGTGCTGGGGTTAGAACTCAGGTCTGCAGGCCTCTGAAACTGGGGTTCCCCTGCCCACTCCTGCAGCAGGATCCCGCATGGGTGTGGCTGGGCATGCTGGGACCTGAGCCTCTCATCTCTACCAGACCGGAGGAGGGGGGCTCACAAGGCCTACCTGTGCTGACTTGTTCCAGGAAGTACATTCCAGCCAGGGGTGGTGAGTCATTCAGCAACGCTGCATGTTAATCTTGGCCCCGGGAGGGCTTTGTCTGGGGCAGGTGATGCAGTGTGTGCATGCGCGCATGGGTGTGTGTGTGTACGTGCGTGTGCACGGACCCAAGGACTCTCAGGGCTGCACCTGCACCCAGAATGAGAGCAGGGGAAGCCCTTCTAAAATAATGGTTACCACAGCTGTGTTGGGGCCCTGACTCTGCAGGCAGCAGACATCCCACCCTGTGAGGTAGTTCCAGTCATTGTCCCTATTTTACAGAGGAGGAAACTGAGGCATCAGAATTGCTTATCCACCCAAAAAGTAGTGAAGCCTGAAGCCGGGTTTCAGATCTGCAAGTGAGGCCTGGGTCCAGGGCAGGTAATCTGTACAGCTTGGCCTTGCGCCCTCCCTGTGCCCCCTTCTCTACTGGGACCACCGTCTGGGCGATGAGGTTTCTCATAGAGCGCCAGAATGGATTCTTCCAAAGCCAGGATTCCACACTGGCTCAAGCCGGTTCCCCTCAGTAAGTCCACACCAGGCCTTCCTCCCCGCACAGTGTGAAAGCACCCTTCACGGCCCCAAATTCCATCTCCTGCCCTTCCTCACCCTCTTCAGACTCCCTCCAAGGGTCCCTGAGAGCCCCGTGGAGTGAAGGGTGTGGCAGGGGCTTTCTCATCCCACTTGGCCCCATGGGAATGCTGGCAGGGGTCCCGTCCCTGTAGGGTGAGCCGTAGCACTCCCCTGCAAGCCCACCATCCATCACTGCCCCCCATGACCCCTCTGGGGTCAGAGGAGGGCTGGGGACCTCCTCATGGGGCCAAAGAGGGTGGGCACTCTGCTTTCACCCCTGCAGCTGGGCAGGGGCTTTTTGGGGTATGTTTTTCACCCCTCCTGCTATTCTATGAGCTGGAACAGGAGTTCTTGGGGAGGGCAGAGGGGCACAGAGAGAAAATTGGTTCTTGTTTTTATTAGCTTGGCCAGCACTCCGTTCCCTCCTTCCTACACTCCACCTCCTCCCTCCTTCCTCTTTTGTAGATGTAGTGGGAGGCCCAAGGAGGGTTAGGGCAGCGGGGCCGGGGTCTCCCAGCACACCAGGAACAGGGCCAGGAATCGTCCCTCCACGCCCAGCACCAGGGACCTAGACCCACCCCTGCTCATGTGACTTGGTGCTGGCTGTGGCCTGGGCTGGCCTGAGGGGGCCTGGGTGTGCCAGCCTGAGGATACCACCTCATCACAGCTCCCCGGAAACCCAGGCCTTTCACCTCTGACCGAGCTGCCGGGGAAGCAGGCCATGGGTCCACAGACGATGCGGGCTGGCCTGGCACCCCGGCCCTTCTGTGCCCAGGTTTAGAAATGTACATGGTCCGTGCTAGGATTTCGATGCTGACGCACATGTTTTTAAGGTCACAACAGTCTACATCTTCATGCTGTTCATGAAAATTTCTCATTGTGCTTTTGTGGTGATGCTTACAACATTCCAAGATTTTTAACATGTAGCCCTTATAAGCATGGTACTTCTCTCTCACTGTCACTAGGCCCCATCTCTGGCCTGTTTGGCTGTGTGTCTGCGGACAAGTCACTTAGCCTCTGTGAGCGTCAGACCGCTCCACTGCTGCCTCACTGATGGAGGCTCGACCAGGAAAGCTCTGCTTGCTGGGAAGCTAGTTTGGTGTTTGATGCAAAGTGACGAAGGCCTCACCAAAGCAGTGGGAATAGAAAGGAAGAGAAAAACTCTAGAACTCTCAGAAGGATGGTTCGGATTCTGAGCATCGGCCAATCCGAAAAGCCAGCTTTGTCTGGAAATAACGGAGCCACCCAGGACAGACTGTGACTGCTCAGTGGTACGCAGGTATCGTGGCCACGCTAACCCAGAGCCAGCCCTGCGGTGGCACGCACCATTCTCAGCTGGTCGACACCCCAGAAAGTGTGTGGGGGTGCTACTTTTATCCCCATTGCACAAGTGAGCAAACTAAGCCCCAGAGAGGTTACTTGCCCAAGGTTACATAGCTGGGCATCAGGATATGAACCCATTTTCTTAACTCGTCCTCCCTTGCCTTGGGAGAGACCTGTGATCTCTTCCCCCAGAAAGCTTGTGTCTAGTGTGGGAATACAGGCAGTGACCAAATCCTAAGAAAATTCAGCAGCGAGTCGTTTCAAAAGGGGACCATGGAGAAGGGTGCTCCTTGCAGAGGGGACTCTGAACACAAAGAAAGGCTCAGGTGGGACAGCTCGTGGTGCAGAGCGGTGGCACGAAGGACAGTGTGGTTGGCCGGGTGAACAAAGGGGAGATTTGGGAGACATGAGGTCAGGGCCAGATTAGGCAGGGTCTTGGGTCACCCAAAGGAGCTTAATACTATTCTGAGGGCAATGAGGAGCCACAGAAGGGTTCATAGCAGTGGGGGCGACATGGTAAGTCTGGTTCACTTGGGGAACCGCCAGGCCTCCTTCTCTACCCTGAGCCGGGGCTGGCGTCCGTGGTCGGCAGCGTCATGTTGAGACCTGAGCAATGTCGTGTGAGAACTGAGTGGGGTGAGTTCTCTGAGCTCCCGAGTGCAGGCTGAGGAGTGGGTGTCCTCGGCCTAGAAACGTCACATGCTGTGCCCTGAGCTCGCCGGGGTCCTTACCTCCCTGGGCCTCGGGGCCTCTGTGCAGTTGGAAGAAAGAGCAGAGGCTCCAGGTGGGGGATCCAGGTCTCCCGGACGAGTGTCTGGGTTCCAGAGACCCCGCCTAAACAGGCGGCGCTCAGCCCAGGTCAGCACAGAGGGCCCCCGCACCTGGAGATCTTTCTAGGCATGTGTGGAACTGGAAGGGGGCGTGGAACTGAAGACTCGGGGACGCAGGCCCCGGAAGGGCAGGGAAGCCCATGTCAAGTGTTGTTGCGTGTCCCCTTGGCCCAGGCCCAGTCACGGCCGGTGGCCACCCCTGCTGTCCTGCAGACCACACGGGGCCCTCTGTGCGCTTGTGCCCCAAGGCGCCGAGCAGCCTCCCTAATTTGTTTGTTTTGTTTTCTGTCGAGCCAAAACATCTTGTTCAGGAGGTGTCATTTTGATTAATTTTCTGGTGGATAAGAGTGTGATGCTTTCCAAGGAAATCTCTTTGGCTAATAGCGAAACCACTTGGGACCAAGTCCCGACACCCACACGGAGCCAGAGGCTGCCTGGGCGGCCTGCAGCCTGGCCCCCCTCCTCACCCTAGAAAAGCCCACGGGGCCGCCCGGCAGCCTACGTGAGGGGGTCGCGGGCGGTGACACAGTAAGGAGTAGCGGGAACCGGGGCAGATCGCAGCGCCCACGCCTCCTCTAAAGCGGAGAGGTTGTCCAGCGGCTCACCGGCATCCTCGCTGGAACGAAGGATCCAAGGATGGCCGGATTTTCCCGTGTTGGAGAGAAAGCTGGACGACGAGGGTCTTACGCGAACCTTCTGATGTCTAAAAGTCAGCAGCTGATTTTCTACACGGTAAGTGCCCTGGGAGAAAGCTGTGGCACCTGCGGGTTGTGTCCAGCATGCTCCCCGGCTCTGGATTTCAGGCCGAGGGCCCGTACCTCCTAGAGGCTTTGGAACCAGGGAAGAGTGAAGAGGCGTCGTCTTTACTTCTCTGCACCAGCCGCAGCCGGGGCCTCCGATCCTGAGTAGCAGCGTGACTCACAGCCGCGGTTCCAGGGAGCATCTACTTGCTCCACTACTAGAGTAGTACTGAGCGCACCCGTGAAGGGCTCTCCGCGCCGGCTCAGCTTCCCCCGACAACCCCAGAGGGAGCTGTTGTTACTCCTGTTCATGGAGCAGGAACCCGAGGTTCAGGGGCGTCTGTACACTTGCCCAGGTCGCGGAGCGTAAGTGGCGAAGCCAGGATTTGATCCAGCTTTGACCTTGTTCGGTGGATCTGTCCCCTCTCTGTGGGTTCTTTCTAAGGACCAGGACCCCAGCCTCAGTGGTTGTGGCTGTACACTGAAGAGCCTTAGGTCAAACCTGCCCTACCAACGCACGTTCTTTGCCCAGCTTGGGGTGTGTGTGTGTGTGTGTGTGTGTGTGTGTGTGTTCCGTTTGAATGAGTTGCCAGCATTCAAAAACCACATTTCACATAAGAATCTGTACTTGTTTTCTCTTGAAAAAGCCGAGGTCTGGGCTCCCAAGCAGCATCCCAGCCGCACCACCCTCTGGCCCAAGTCCCCCCTGCTGGGTCCCTGCCTGTCTGTGGGCCTTTGAGTTTCCCATGCACGTGGAGCACATAGTAGGTGTTCAGTAAATATTAATCAGTGGATGCTCTCCAGGCTCCCATGGCCCTTGAGGGCCTCCCCCGATTTCTCTGGAGGCCGTCTCCAGGCCGAGCAGAGCTGGGAAGAGTGTCCCCGCCTGCCCCTCTCCCCTGCAGCCCGGCAGCCTCTTGGGCTTTCCTAGAGGTAATGGAGGCTGTGGGCGGAGCAGCCCTGCCCGGGCTGGCCTGTAGGAGTCAGCAGTGCCAGGCTCGGTGTCTCCTCCCTCCCCGCTCCCTGCTCTGTGCACCCCCAGCTCCCTCCCCACCCAGCCCAGCAGAGGGAGGGAGGGAGGAGGGGGAGGCTCTGGCTGGCTGGGGCGCCTCCCCCTCCCCCTCCCTCGGCCCAGTCCCCCTGGAGGGGTGACTCCCGGAAGGAGGCATGGCTTGGCTGGGGCTTTATCTGGCAGTGGAGGCCGAGCCAGGCACCAACACAAAAAAGGCAGAGGAGACTCCAAGGCTCCTTCTCCCCGGCCCTGAACTGGCCTCTTCTTCTCCTTCTGCCCCATCATCCCTTGCGGTGGAACTGCAACATGAGCAGATGGCAAATATTAACGCAACAATGGAGGGCTGAGTGGCGCTTGGTCCCCAGCCCCCACCCCCACCCCACCAAACCGGGCCTCCGTGAGCTACACGCTCACACGTCCATGGATCTGTGTGACTCCAGATATTTGGTGGCATGTGTGCCAGGGAGGGACAGAGGGCTCCTGGCAGGCTGGTTTGCAAACAAGATTTTTTTTTTTAAGCATTGCATTCCTGTTGAGATTTTGAGGGTGACTGAGAAGAAGGTTCCTCTCAACAAGGAGGGGTTTCTATTTTGTGAGGGGCTGTTCGATGAAGCCTAAGTGGGAGCATTCCAACTGCTCCCTGGCAGGTGGCACACAGTGCGTCCTCTACAATACCCTCCCTGCACCCTGCACCCTGCCTGGTGATGTTTATTCCAAGGCCAAGTCGAATGTTACCGCCTCTGGGAAGCTACCTGTGTACCCCCAGGCAGCGTTCCTTGGGGCTCCCGATTTCCTGTCCTTTCCCCTGGTGTCCTAGCAGCTCGGGGTGTCCTCTGTATTTTCACCTGTTGTTCCCCCAGACTGAGAGTTCCTCAAGGATAGGGACTGTCCTATCTTTGACTTAGTAGTGAAAAGCCAGAGCTCTCTGGGCTCTCCTTTGGGCCAGCGGAAGCCAGCACTTTACCTGCCCTGGCCGGGTTCATCCTCTTGCCCACCTGTTACATAGGGGCTGTTACCATTTCCGCTTTACAGATGAGGAAACTGAGGCTCAGGACAGTTAAAACATTTTGACCTAACCAGGAATTGGTCCTGGAGCCCCATGATTTTCATGCTCCGCAGGTTGAAATTCAGACCCTGGGGTCAGGTGGCCCTAAGTGTGGCACAGGGGGTGGGCAGAGACTGCCCAGTGAGAGGCGGGGGCCCTCAACTCCAGCCAGGAGCTAAGGCTCTGAGTGGCCTGACCTTGGCCGCCTTCTTCTTCTTCTTCTTTTTTTTTTTTTTAAAGAGAGGTTGGGAATACAGATTTTTTTGTGAAATCGATTGATTTTGAAAACTAATGAGGCTCAAAGAAATCTCAGGGGACCTCTTGGCTCCCAGGCCTCCTGGAGCCAGGCCTGCTGTGGCATCAATGCCTGTTTACTGAGGAGTGGGAGTGTCCCCCTCAAGGTCACCCTTCATAGAGAGCTTCTGCCCTCCTGGTTCCCATGTGTTAATGCACCCCTCGCCCCAAGAGTGTAGACCAAACTCCTGGGTACTTGGAGGGGGGTAGTTGAGAGCTTGGGTTCAGACCAGGGTTTCACAGCCTCGGCACTACTGACATTTGGGGCCAGGTCCTTCTCTGCTGTGGGGCTGTCCCATAGCTCATACGATCTTAGCAGTGACACTTGTCTCTGCCCAACAGATGCCTCCATTTATGACCATCATAAAAGTTCAGAAATTGTAAAAGTCCCTGGAAGCAAAATTGCCCTGAGTTCAGAATCTCTGGCTCAGATGAATGACAGTTCTCAGAACCAGATGATAGTATGTAGGGCTCAAAATCATCACCCCGTCTTTGCTTTCTTGTGTTTCCTGTAAATATGGAAAATTTCCAAAATAAGGAGTTTATTTTTTTTAAGATTTTTTATTTATTAGAGAGAGAGAGAGAGAGAGCGCATGAGTGGTGGGGAGGGGCAGAGAAAAGGAGAAGCAGACTCCTCACTGAGTAGGGAGCCCAATGCAGGGCTCCATCCCTGGACCCTGGGATCATGACTTGAGTTGAAGGCAGTTGCTTCACTGACTGAGCCACCCAGGCACCCCCCAAAATGAGTTTAAAAACGAAAGCATGGGTTCTAGAGCCCAAGAGCCCTGGGTTTGTGCTTTGGCAGAAACAGGGTCTTGGAACAGGGTCTCACCTTTCCCCTCTGTGAGATGGGGGAGCAGTGCTCAAACCTCGTGGAATCGGGTTGAGGGTTCAGCGTGCAGGATTCCCTCTTTACTTGGCAGATTTCTATCGGGCACCTGCTGTGACGTGAGCACTGTTTGGGTGCTGAGGCTCCTAAATCACTAGGAGAGGAGCCAGGTGAGGACTCTTGCATGGCAGACACTGTGCTAGGTGCCCTGGACTGAACTCGGGCCTCAGTTCCTGCTTGCTGTAGGGAGGTGGGCAGCCATCACTGGCCCATTTTATAGAAGAGCAACTGAGGCAGGGAGAGGTGGAGCCACTTGGCTGCAGTCAGCCGGAGGAGGGTAGAGAAGCGGCCCCGATGCCCCCAGCCGTCTGGCTCCAGAGCACCTGCGGCGTTGCACCGAGCCTCGGGGAATCAGGACTCGTGTGTGCGGCCCTCAGCACGGGCCAGCGCCTGGCTGCTGCTCTGCGAGCGTGGGCTGCTGGGATCTGTTTTGTTTTGTTTTGTTTTTAAGATTTTACTTATTTATTCTTGAGAGAAAGAGAGAGGCAGAGGGAGGAGCAGGGAGCCCGACATGGGACTTGATCCCTGGACTCCAGGATCACACCCTGGGCTGAAGGCAGGTGCCAAACCACTGAGCCACCCGGGCTGCCCTGCTGGGATCTGTTTTGCAGAAACTTCCTTTTTTGAACAACTCAGGGTCCCATCGGCACCCCACAAGCTTGTGTTAAGCTGCCACCCATCCCGCCACTGGGATTGAATGGAGCAGCCCCCCTCTTCCCCGAGCCACTGTCCCCCCAGGGCCGGCCTGGCCGAGGTGGCAGCTCAGAGCAGGCTCCTTGGCACTGGCCTGGCCCGAGGACATGTCCCAGGTGAGGCTGGGTCCTTGGGGGACAGGCACCAGGGGCATCCGAGGTCCCCCCTGAGTCCCCACCACATTGGACACACTGGGGGCCTTTCTGGCCACCACGTGGAGAGGTCAGCCCCTGTCAGGTTCCATGTCCATCTGGATCCCCGTCGTTGAGTCATTCATCTGCTCATCTCTTCCTCTCTCCATGTCTCTCTTCTTGGGCACCCGCACAACACAAAGCCTCACTGTGTCCCTTGCCCCCCACTCCCTGTCACCCCTCCCTCCTCAGGCAGAAAGACGGGGGAGTGGAAGGGCCACCAGGTCTGAATCTGGTTCTGCGTCCATGGACTGGGCTGCATGACGCCTGCTGCCCCTCTCAGAACCCTGGCGTCCTTGGGGACATAGGGTCACCGTAAGAGGGAGTCCTGCAGTGACACATGGTACCTGGAAGCTATTAGTAGTGAGTGACAGCTGTGACCCAAGTGCCAGAGGATGACAGAATGATGAAACCAGGTCCCTGTCCCAGCTCAAGGTCTCCCCAGAAGGTAAAGCTCCAGGGCAGGTGCTATGAGCGGATAAATCTGAGGGGCGCTGCATGCCTCCGACTGCCACCCGTGGCGGAGGAGGACTGAGAGGTCAGGGGAGTGGCTGCCACGGGAGAGGGAAGGCCTGGCTGGGTGTGGGGTGGCACCGTGCTCCTGGGCGAGGGTGGGCCCCCGCCCTCAGCTCCCCAGGTTCTGAGGGACGTGGTGCGTGCAGGTGAGCCCTTCCCTGGCGTGGATGCTAGTCCAATGCCCCGCTGCTGGGCTTGGGGCGTCTGGAGGGAGTGTGATCCCTTTGATGCCTCAGGAGCCAGGGAAGCGCTTCAACTTGGCTCTGATCATGGTCAGCTTTCTTCTGAGAAAATAAACCACGTCTCATTAAGCAGTAAATTCATCCAGGTGCCTGTTGCAGCTGATACCATCGCACCTGGTCTTGCTGCCAGACCTAAAGTCGAGGCCAAAGTTCCCATTACTTGGACAGTCCTAATAATTAACCTGGGAACCTCAGTGGGAAGGGGGTGATGCTGGCTTTAGTGAGGAGCAGGGAGGGGCTGTTTCCAGGCCTGGTGGAGAGGCGCCCACCGGCCTGGGGTGGGAACCTGGGCGCTGTGGCCTGGACACCACCTCCTCCCCTCCTGTGCCTGGCACCTCTTAGCTGGCTTAGACCTGGCTCCAGAGCCCTCGCAATACCCTAAGGAGTGTGGGGGGCAGAGAGGGTGGGTAGGAGTGGCTCAGATGGCATCGGTCATTGGTTTGAAAGAAATGGGAGGCCGCTGGCTGCTCTTGGGGCTGGCTGCCAGCGTCCTGGTGCCTGGTAGTGGCCTCCTGTCGCTTGTCACTGGCCAGGAGGCATTTATTGAGTATATACTATGAGCCAGCTGCCTTGGTTGATAAATGAACCATGCCTTTTGGTGGCTGGGAGGTGTCCTCACACTTAGAATTTTTGAGGCCCCTTGTTATTAAAAGTCACTGTAAAAGTGACTGTACTACAATTGGCTCCTGCAACTGTGATTTAGTTTAAATGTTCATGTTTTGAAACTGAACGCATTTAATACTAAAAATGCAATGTTATGAAATTGTTCGCTTGGGCTCTTTCTAAGCTGCTGACGGTATTTAAAAAGACTATGAATTCGGGGGGCCATAATGATGAAATTAGTTCGGCAACCATTGGGCACTTACTGCTTTCTAAGCACTTTGCAGTTATACGGGCATAACACCTGGTGAAGTAGACACTAGTATTGGCCCTTTTACCAGGTGAGAAAACTGAGGCACAGAGACGTCAAGTAACTTGGCCAAGATCACACAGCTGGGCAGGGGGCCCACTGCCGTCCAAGGGATGTGGGCGTGGGTGGACAGTTTCCTGGGCTGGGTGAAGGGGCCTGCTCTCAGTGCTGGCACCGTCTCGGGGGCTTTGGAGAGCGCGTCACAGGGCAAATCCAAGGCCCTCTGTGATGTCCTCCCTCCGCCCCAACCTCCACTTGCACAATCGTTCCCTAAGGAGCATGAACCACTTTGGAGGAAGTGGGCAGATGGTAGGAAGCCCTTAGACTGGCCCCTAGATCCCCAGGAGGCCCCAGAAAGTGAGCTCAGCCTCCACCCAAACCCTGTTACTGGTTTTCTCGAGAGTGTGTTGGGGTGTGTGTTGGGGTGCAGCGTGGCCTGCCTGCAGCTCATCCTCCTGGGCTTCTCTCCCTTGTACCTTGGGCTTCTGCTCCTGCAGCCGGCCCTGCCCATCCCCCTCTGTGCTGAGGCAGGCACTGGCCTCTTCCTCCCCCACATTCCCCTGTAAGTTCTCCTCGGCTGCTCCAGGACCCCAGCCCTTCACCCCCTCCTGCCCCAGCCCCTGAGTCAGACTTAACTCCTTTGTTTTTCTTTTTTTAATATTTTACTTATTTATTCATGAGACACAGAGAGAGAGAGAGAGAGGGGCAGAGACACAGGCAGAGGGAGAAGCAGGCTCCATGCAGGGAGCCTGATGCAGGACTCGATCCCTCCGGGACCACACCCTGGGCCGAAGGTGGCACTAAACCCCTGAGCCATCCAGGGATCCCCCACTTAACTCCTTTGATGCCAGATCTCCACGGACCTCCCCTCTGTTCTTCTGTTCATTCGTACATTCATTTCTTCATTCGTTCATTCAGCAAATACTCAGCCACCTGAATGAGCTGTTCGGTCTTTCGGATCCTCCGAACCCAGGAAGGACAGATTCTATCCCTGCCCCCCCCACCCCCCCACCGACAGCCCACAGTCTAGTGTCCCAGGGGATGGAGATGTGTGTCTGAGGGCAGGAGGTGGTCAGGGAAGGCCTCCCTGAGGCAGTGAGCCGGAGGAGCAGGTGCAGTGACGGAGCTGGGGAAGGGAGTGTGCAGGCGTCTTGGGCAGCCGAGGGAGCCCAGAGACCTGGGCGGGCAGCCTGCGGAGCCGGAGGTGAAGGTGGAGGGAGCGGAGGGAGCAGATGTGGGCCGGGTGCTGGGACTCTGCTCCAGAGGGTTTGAGACGGGCCTGCATCCGGCCTGTGTGCCCGAGGTCTGAGCCGCTGGGATGGTCCAGGGAGAGATGCTGCTGTTGGCCTGGACCAGGGTGGACCAGCTGGGGCTGGGGTGACAGCACCTCTTCTTTGTGCGTGTGGGAGGCAGGGCGTTTAATTGAACTTCCTTATTGAGACAATTATAGATTCACACGCAGTCAAGAAATAACACAAAGCCCTGTGTGCTTTGCCCATTTTTCCCCAGTGGTAGGTAACATTTTGCAAAACTGTAGTACAGTATCCTGGCCAGGTACTGACACCGGTCTTAGGTCTCCCAGTTTTACTTGCACTCGTCGGCGAGGGCTTCAGCTTCTCTACAGTTGTATTGTTGGTTCTGTACATTTTTACATCCTTTAGGTTTCCGTCTCTGGCTCTCTGGTCAAGATGCTGAACGTTTCCAACATTGTAGGGATCTCACGCTGTCCTTTTGTGACCACCTTCACCCCTGCTCCATCCCCGACAGCCACTAATCTGCCCTCCGTTTCTAAAATTTTGCTATTTCAAAAATGTTCTATAAATGGAATCCTACACCATGTAACCTTTCAGGATTGGCTTTTCTCGCTCAGCATCGTTCCCTGGAGATTCATCCAAGTTGCCATGTGACTCAAGAGTTCGTGTGGATGCGTTTGCAGGTAGGGCCCCCCTCGAAGGTACGAGTGTGGGGGCTCAGGGCTGGAGGTGTCCAGCATGGAGCGAGTGGCTTTAGCCCTGAGGCCGAATGAGATCATGCAGGGGGGCAGAGGGGGTCCAGGTGGATGCCCGAGCACCAACTGATGAAGCATCCAAGTGCACCAGGCACAGGGATATGGCCAGCCTAGACAGACAGGCAGATGAGGTCCCTGTAGGTGGGGTAGGGGTGCCTCGGGGCTGGGTGTCTGGGGTGGGTGTGAGAGAGGGAGTGTGCTCAGGATTTCTCCTTTCCTCCCTTTTCTGTCTGTGCAACCAGAGGCCTGGACCCCTGAGAGGCCACTGGCTGGGCTCTGTGGTGCAGGGTTTAGACCAGGGTTTCCAGAAGTCCTAAGCAACATGGGAAAGGAACAAAGTGTTGCCCCTAAGGTGAGATGGAGTCCCTCCCGCAAAGACTGGCATCTGTCCTTTGGGACTATTATTTCTTTGACAGAGGATTGGGGCCGGGGTGCTGGGGTGGCCAGAGGGGGTTTCCTTGCTGCTTCTGGCGCAGTGACCAGGCTGGGGGCTGGAGAGGTCCTGGGTGCACAGACTGGCTGGCGCGCTCCCACCACCATCTCCTCCCCCCGGGCCACGTCCCCAGCCTGCCCCCACCACCACCTCTCTGGTGTGCCTCACTTTCCTCCCTGGTCCCCATGCTTCCCTCTCCTCTTCCATCTTACTTCTCACATCATCGCTCTCTCCCCATTTCCCCCACCTCCCTCCTCCCTTCCATCAGCTTCTACTTTTTCTGAGCCTCCCATCTTGGTTCCACAGCTCTCTCTCTCTCTCTCTCTCTCTGTCTCATGTGTGTGCATCTCTCCACCTTCTGGCTCTCCCTCCCATGGTCTGTGTTTCTGTCCCCGTCCCTGGTTACCCCTGCTCTCCCCATCTCCTGCTCTCTTTCTTCTCTCACTCTCAGATGTTATTTTCCAGACCTTGAAAATCATCCCTTGTCACTCTCAAGGAGGGGCCTGGTGGATAAAATGTCTTAATCAGACCCAGACAGCGTGGTGGGGGGAGGAGTGGTGAGCTCCTGGGAAAGGAAGCTAGTGCTGGGGCCTCGGAGATGGCATCGATGCCGATGCCGTGGCCACAGCCCGGGCCGCCCACTTGGAGGAGGAGGTTTGTAAGCCCAGATGGTAGCTCTGAGGGCACCAGGGTCTGAAGAAAGGATGGATTGAGAGGAGGCTCCCAAGGCTGCCTGGATGCCCGGGACAGGGGAGAAATGGCACAGGTGACAGTCTGGGCCGCGCCTCTGTGGCAGGTTCCTTCGGCTCCCCGGAGGTGGCTGCTCAGCCCCCGGGGGAAGAGTCTTTCTCCAGGCTGGGCAGGGGCATGGGGCAGGCAGGTAGGTCGCTCCTTAACACCTGCTGGTTCTGGTGGACGCCTCTGTTCTTGCCCTAATAGCTTGTTTATTTGATGGAGAACAGCTGCCCACGTTAGGGACCCTGACAGAATGGTTGATGGAGTCTGTGTTTGCTTTCTGCTTCCCAGAGCTAATTGGTGCTATTTTCAACATTCTTTTGTGGAGCCAACCACCTTTGAGGCCAGCCAACAAAACCTCCAAGGATTCTATTGATAACCAGCATCAGAGTGAGAAATGTACCGTTCCCGCATGACAGTAGCCAGCTGGGGACCTTAGCCAGCTGTTGATAGAGGCCATGGCCACGCGTCTGGAGGTGGACCACCCGTGGCTGGAATCTGGGCATAACCATGCCTCCTGCGGGGAAGTGGAGAATCTGTTTGACAAGGTGTGAACTGAGCAGACCCCTGGGAGGGGGTAGCTGGTTTGATGCTCTGGGCTGGGAAAGAACCTTCTTTTCCTTGCTTTGTGCCAAGAGTGAGTCAGTCCTGGCTCCGACCAAATCCCTCCACCCATGTACCTTCCCCCCATCAGATTCACCACCATGCTGGCCACCACCCCCTGCCCCGTGGTATTTTCCTGGCCAGGAGCACTAGCCCTGTGCTACCCATGCAGCCACCCATGGGTGACCTTTCTGAGACACGAGCACTACCCAGGGAGCCCAGAGATCCAAGGACTGGCCATGGAATTCACAGGGCCCCTTTGTCAAAGCTTATTAAGAATTTCAAGGCAGGGGATCCCTGGGTGGCTCAGCGGTTTGGCGCCTGCCTTTGGCCCAGGGCACGATCCTGGAGTCCCAGGATCGAGTCCCACCTCAGGCTCCCTGCATGGAGTTTGCTTCTCCCTCTGTCTGTGTCTCTGCCTTTCTCTCTCTCTCTCTCTCTCTCTCTCTCTCTCTCTCTCTATCATGAACAAATAAATAAATAAATCTTTAAAAAAAAAAAAGAATTTCAAGGCAGTTGGGGCACCTGGTGGCTCAGTGATTGAGTGTCTGCCTTCGGTTCAGGTTGTGATCCCGGGGTCCTGGGATCGAGTCCCACAGCGGACTCCTCACAGGGAGTCTGCTTCTCCCTCTGCCTGTGTCTCTGCCTCTCTGTGTCTCTGATGAATAAATAAATTTAAAAAACAAAAAAGAATTCCAAGGCAGTGACAGTGGAACATCGGAGCAAGTCCAGGGCCTGTCAACTGCACGCCCAGGAGGCCCTCCTGGTCTGTCACCTGCAAGTATCACACCCTGAGTGAGGTCGTGAGCCTGCTGACTCTCAGTCCCCACATCTGTGTGGCAGGATTTACAGTTAGATCCTCTGCATGGGATCATCCTGAGCAGTCATTCGAATAATGTAAGGTTTAGCAGCTGTTATTATTACTAATGACATTGGTGTTATTATTTAATAGCTCTTATCTGTGTTGTTTGCTCAGTGCTCTGCATATGCTGCCACGGGTATGCTGTATATATTTATTTTCAAATCGCTTTTTTTCTTTTTTTAAAATATTTTATTTATTTGTTCATGAGAGACACAGAGAAAGGCAGAGACACAGGCAGAGGGAGGAGCAGGCTCCATGTGGGAGCCCGATGCGGGACTCGATCCCAGGACCCTGGGAACACATCCTGAGCCGAGACACTGAACCGCTGAGCCACCCAGGCATCCCTCAAATCACTTTCTATTTTGGATAATTTTAGATTTGCAGGAAGCTTGTAAAGGCAATACAGAATTCCCGTCCACCCCTGAATCCTTTTCCTGCACTGTCATCTCACAGCACGAAGGCACCGTTGTCAAAAAAAAAAAAACAAAACAAAACACACCGATGTCGGTCCAGTACTATTCGCTAAACTTCCGGCTTGGCTTGGATTTCACCAGGTTTTTCGTAGACAACCCTTTTCTGTTCCAGGCTCCCATCCAAGACAGTGCATTGCTTTGAGTGTGTTTTATTTTTAACATGACCTCGTGTCTCCAATAGTGGGTCACAGACCTGGCAGGGCAGGGATGCCAGCCTTGGGCCACCCGGTGACTCCAGAACGGGGCCCAGCAGGTGTCCCCGCCTGGAGATGATGTTTGTCATCGTTGGTCTTGGGCTTCTGAGCCCTGACTTGGCAAGAGGCCAGCCCTTCCTGGTCTGCCTCAGGTGTCAAATGCATTCAGGTTCATTCATTTCTCGTCACCTGAGTGTTTCCTGTGGGCCAGCTCTGGCTGCTGCTGGGGCTGCGGCCCTGAAGACTGACACAGGTCCCATCCCTGTGGAGCTCAGCCTGATGGGGAGACTGAGGAATGAGGTAGACAGGATATGCAACTTTGTGGTGCAGTGGTGGAGGGAAGGTGACCAGTGAAATTGGGGGTCCCCTAGGAGGGTCTCAAGGAAGAAAGCAGCATGGGAAGATCTAGTGCCAAAGCCTTGAGGGAGAACAGCAGGTGCAAAGGTCCAAGTCAGGCCAGACCCTTGGGGAGGTCCGGGAACAGATTTCCAGGCTGGAGGGTTATGAGTGACAGGAGGTGACAGACCAAGTTTAGAGTCAGGCTGGGTCATAGGTTCTGGGGTTGAAAACCCCAGCTCTAAGGGGCCACGCAGGTGGCTGAGATGAGAGCCCATGTCCCTTCTAAAAGGGGGTGGCCACAGCTCAGCACCAGCTTGTCGTCACAACTCAATGCACCAGAGCTTTGGATTCTTTAAACAAGAAGCCTGAAATCCATCTTTTAAAGAGAAGAGGCATTTCATTCAAAAAGAGAACACAAGGGATCCCTGTGTGGCGCAGTGGTTTGGCGCCTGCCTTTGGCCCAGGGCGCGATCCTGGAGACCCGGGATCGAATCCCACGTCGGGCTCCTGGTGCATGGAGCCTGCTTCTCCCTCTGCCTGTGTCTCTGCCTCTGTCTCTCTCTCTGTGACTATCATAAATAAATAAATAATTAAAAAAAAAAAAAAGAGAACACAAAAGACCAAACAAAAGCAACAATACTCGTAAAGACGCTCAGCCCAGTGGAAGCCAAGTGGGACACACCTGTGGTCTGGGTTTGGCCGGACGAGTGCCAGTTGGTGACCTCAGCGGCAGGACCTGATGATGGTGAAGAATTGTGTTTTGCTCTAAGTACTGTTTTTTTTCTTTAATATTTTATTTATTTATTCATGAGAGACACAGAGAGAGAGAGAGAGAGAGGCAGAGACACAGGCAGAGGGAGAAGCAGGCTCCATGCGGGGAGTCCGATGTGGGACTCGATCCCGGGACCCCAGGATCACGCCCTGGGCTGAAGGCGGCGCTAAACCGCCGAGCCACCCGGGCTGCCCAATCTAAGTACCGTACTTAAAAGAGGATCCAATTTGTCTCTTAAGACGATCCCTTGGGTTGCCATGTGGAGAATGGGTCAAGGGCAGGAGCAGCAGCTGAGAGGTGGCACTAGTGGGACAACAGTGGTGATGGGGAGAATTAGCAGAAGGGATCAAGGACGGGGGGATGTGGGTGTCCAGCTTGGGCAGCGGGAGCGGGCCCCACAGGGAGCCACGTAACCACCGGAAGCCTCAGTTTGCTCAGCTGTAGAGGGGCTTTGTGAAACCTCTGCGGACTTGGGTCTCGGGAACATAGCAGGTGCTCGATTAAAAACACAGGCATCATACCTGGCCGTCAGACTGTTCCACCCGCGGCCATGGGATGATAAGAAGCAAAGCCCAGGGGCCTCGGTGCTCAGATAGGAGGACTCCAGTGGCTCAGCTGGAGCGGGAGCCGGGACTGCAGGACGAGGGCTCCGAGGGAGGAGGGCCCGAGCGTGCAGCAGAGCGCAGGTCAAGGGTGGGGAGGTGGGGCTCGGGGCCAGGAGCTGGGGGGGGCCCAGGAGGGTCTCGCTCTGGAGGAGGCCTGAGACATGACTCCACCCACCCGGCTGTCCTGTCTTCCCTCCCAGACCGCGTGAGGGTTTGGATTTAGTAGCCAGGCTCTTGGCAGGACTTCTAGGGGCTCCTCCTCTGCTAGTTGCCATGTTAACGCTTTTTCTCCAGCTGAAAGAATCCTCGGGGATCCACAAACCTTCTAGAGCAGCTGCCCAGGGTCAGCATCACCTCGAGCGAGACTGAGACTGCACCAGCTTGTCCCTGCTGCCAGGGTCCTTCTGGACCACGGGAGCTTCCAGCCCTGTTCCTCTGTCCCTAGAGCCTCAGCAGCCTGCCCTGGCCACCAGCTGCCCCGGTCACTGGGCTGGCAGAGGTTGGGGCTGGTGGCCCAGCTGGGAGGGAGCGCTCTGGGAGGAAGGGGGACAGCTTTCGGCAGGCGCCGTGAGGTTGGCCAGTCCGGCGCTTCAGGCAGGATTGGACACGCAGGGGCTGCTCACAGAGGAGTGGGAGGAGCTCTGCTCGCAGCTGTCCGAGCCTTCTGGAAGACTTGAGGCCCTGGAGCAGACACAGAATGTTGCAGGCGGAATAGCCAGGCGTGGCCCGGGGTGCAGAAAGCCCTGGGCCAGGACGGAGCCGGGAGGCTGGGACCAGGGGCAGGTCCTGCGGGCTGGCTGCGGCGGGGCCGGGGTCCAGAGCTCAGAAGGGCCCACTTTGGTTCCTTGCTCGGCCTTTCCCCAGCTGGGTGACCCCGGCCATGGGACCTACCCTCTCCTCTCCAAGCCTGCTTTGTCCGCCCCCAAACGGGCACCGTCTCATGCGAGTGGCTGCCTCGGGCTCTTGGAGCCCTCGGGGCGACAGTGGGCAAGGGAGCAGCCGCTGGTCTTGGCGGTCGCCCCAGGCTGGCGGTTCCCAGCCCGTGGGGCCCAGGGCGAGGGACTGGAAGCGACGCCTTCTCCATCCGGCTCCTCGACAGCCCCGTGTCTGAGTGACGTGACGCAGCCGGGAGCCCCTGCCAGCCCAGATGCCCATGGGGCTCGGCAGGTCCTGCGGAAGAGTGAGTCAGGCCGGGTGGGGACCGTGGCAAACTGGACAGCACATGCCCTGTCTAGAGGGGCCAGCTCACTGCACCCCACAGGAATGTGGGCCCAGCGTGGCCAGATCGCTTCTTTCAAGAGAAGTAGGAACTCAGTATTTATTTGAAACATCCCAATTCTTCCATGCTGGCAGCTAACTCGTTTTTAAATTTGCATGAGCCAAACCAGTCATGTCTGCGGGCCAGATGCTAACCAAAGGCCACCAGTTTGTGATCTCTGAGCCGGCTGGAAGGGGGAGGGGGGGTTCCTGATGTCTGTAAGGTTAGAAAGCAGATGATGAAGGGACATCTTGAGTCCTGCACTGAGAGCACCCCCAGCCCCACGCAGCCCCAGGGCTTCCTGGGTCCTGGCTTGGTGCTGGAGCTGGGTGGCCCTGGGTTCAAATCCTGCTCTGCTAGTTCCCAACTGGGTGATCTTGGGCAAGTTTACCTTTCTGATCCTCGGTTTCTTCTTCTGCAAATTGGGGTTAAGGATACCTGCCTCCCTCAGCAGCTGTGAGAACAGATGGGCTGTGAACCCTCGAGGCCCATCATGGGCAGGGTGCTCGGAAAGTGCTCAGTGCTCAGTCACTGTGGTTGTGGGGAGGCTGGGGGCTTGGTCTTGCAGATAGAGCTGTCTCTTCTGTCTGTTGCTTTTCTTCCCCCCCAAATACATTTTTAAAAATTTTAGAATTAGAAACAGGTTGCTGTGAGTATACGGTGAGTTCCCATGTGTCCCTCACCAGGCTTCCCCCATAGTTACTATCATATTTATTTACCGTGGTGCGTTGTCAGAGCCGAAGAACCAGCCTTGATGGATCGCTGATAACGAAACACCACGGTTTATTTGGATTCTGGTAGTTTTCCTCTACTGTCGTTCTTTATTCCGGGTTTGCATCCAAGACCCCAACCATATTCTCTTTAGCTCATGCCTCCCTAGCCGCCTCTGGTCTATGACGGCTTCTCAGACTTTCCTTGGTTTTGATGACCTTGACAGTTTGGAGGAAAAGCGGTTAGGTATTTTGTACAATACCCTTCTCTTAGGGCCGATCTGTTTTTCTCGTGGTTAGACTGGGGCTACGGGTTTTGGGAGGAAGACCGCAGAGGTGGAGTGCCTTCTCACCACGTCACACCCAGGGCCCGGGTTGTCAGCGAGATGTGACTCTGCTGCTGTTGACCTTGACCACCTGACCGGGGTGGTGTTTGCCAGGTTCCTCCTCAGCAGTTCCTTTTCCTTTTCATGTTCTGCTCTTTGGAAGCCCCAACACGGGGAGGGGCAGCGAAGCTCCGGTGAGGCTTATGGGGCAGAGGAAGCCCTACAGGAAAGAGGACTTGGGAGGGTCACAGGGACTGGAGCACAGTAGGAGTAGTGACTGTAGTGGGAGGAGCCTGGTGACCTTGGGGAGGAGTGTGGGCCTCTGGGCACCCCAGCTCCCCTGCAGAGGATTGGCCTAGGGTCTCAGGCCCCCAGGGGTTGACCAGGCTCTGGGGCTGATCTGTGGACCTCAGAACCCAGCCCATGAGTGGTGCTGCTGTGGCAGGGAGGGGCCTGGGTGAGGTAGGACAGGCTGGAGCCAGAATGATGGTCCAGGAGCCACCCACCAAATAGCACCCAGGCCTGGGACCGCCAGCAAGGTGCACCGGGCCCTGAGTCCTCCATCCTGGGTCTGGTGACCTTCCACTCAGTGCCCATTCTATGGGAGGTACAGGGAAGGATTTGTTGTCCTGATCTAAAGTTTCTTAGCGCACTGCCGCGCCATCAGTTTACGTATTTATCTGTGGCCGTGGGGCTGCGAGGGCAGAGTTGAGTCGTTGCGACAAAGGCCTAAAGTATTTACCATGTGGCCCTTCAGAGGACAAGTTTGCAAACCCTGACCCGAACGGAAAGCAGACCACGATTAGGGATGTGCAGTTTTAGGGCTTCCCAAGAGAGAGACAGACACCAGGCAGGCCGGGACTCCCAAGGGGCGGTGGGGACTTCTGGAAACAAGTGGGCAGGTGGCCCAGGGCAAACCAAGACCCTGAGGTGGGTGAGCTTCCCCTTAGGAGACAGTGATCTGCCCAGAACCCCGTGCTGCAACGGCCACGTGGGGGCTCGTCAGACAAGAAGCTGCCCCGTGGCACAGACTGCCCGGGTGGCCAGCCGTGAAGTGTGTGCTGCAGCAGGTCACAGATACGGTGAAGTGGCCGAGAGGAGAGCACCTCCTGCCCCTCGGCTCTGCCCTCCCCCTCCCCGAGCCAACGAGGAGCCAAGGAGCCGCAAGCCTGGAACTGTCATATCATCTGATTTTCCAAGAGAAGCTGGCAGTCTGGTTTTTATGAGAAATCTCCTGTTACATGTTTGCAATTAATTCCATTTTTTAGAAATCATGAAGCAGACCAAGCACACCCGTCTGATGTGTGGGCTGCGGGGTTTGAGAGCTGGGGTGCGCAGGGTGGAGCCGAGGATGTGGGAACGTGTGTAGACTGGGGAGAGCAGGCCAGGCCCAGTGCCGCCGGGGGGCCAGCAGGTGACTGGGGGCTGGGGGTGGCAGGGACGGGGAAGGGAGACCCCCGACACGGAGTGGCCGAGTCCGGGACCTGCAGGGTCACATTTCCCCATCTCCTAACCAGTCCCAGGCGTCTGGAACAGTCTGCAGGCTGGGAGCTGGGGAGCTCGGAGTCGGGGACACTCCTCCTTGCTTACCCGGCAGCCCCGTCCAGAGGGGGATCCGGAGAAGGCCGAGAAAGAGGTAGGGATCTCTGAAGCCCCCTGCGAGATTCTCAGGGGCTTGGGTTTGCTGCTCGGTCTGCAAAGGCTGGGGTTCGAGCTTGGTGGACGCCAGCTCCCGGGTCGCCTGGCTCCTGCCGCTTCTGAGACACCGCGATGACCCCAGTTTTGCACGTTGCTGGGAGAGTCCGGGAGAGAGTGGGTTTCCATGGCGTCCTGGTGTGCCTGCGATGGGGGCCTGGCCTGCAGGATGTGGTCTGTTCTTCCCAGCAGCCGCTGGGGCATCTGGCTATTTTCAGCCTCGCACACCAGCCCTTACCTGCTGATTGGAGCCGCTGGTTTGCAAGTACTCCCTGGCTCCACTGTGGGTTAATTGTTTTAGGATGCCTGGTTGCAAGGTGACAGCAGCCCAGGTCAACTTGGCTGAAGCAAACAAGAGAAGTCCATGGCTCACGGACAGGAAACGGCCCAGGGTAACTCCCGCCTCAGGAATAATGGATTCAGCTTCTCAGATCATATCGGCCCGACTTTGTCTCACTGCCTCCCAGCTCTGCTTCCCTGCGTTGGCTTCAATCCCAGGCAGGCCCTGGGATTGGTGGCAAAGGTGGCCCTCAGGCTCGTGGCCCATCCACTTGGGAACCTGGGGGTGGCATCCCTGTCTCAGTGGTGAGAGTCCCAAGGCTGATTCCCATTGGCCCAGCTCGGGTCACAGGCTCAGCCTTGGACCAATCACAGCTCGGGTGGGTCAGGCCTCCCCCCAACCCCACCTGAGCCGCAGCAGGTAGGGACAGTGGCCAGGTCGGGCACAGACGAGTGACCCTGCAAGAAGATCAGGATGCCGATCCCAGCGGGCAGTGGAGGCTAGACGGGCCCGTGTCCGCTTCACTCCCACCCACTCTCTAAGAGCAGCATATGTACCCTTGAGGCCACTCTGGAGCCCGTGTGGCTCCTCCTAGGTCACCCCTTCCTGGCTGGCCTTCAGGCTCAGCTCTCCAACTAGCTATGAGTCACCATCCCACATTGCCTCACGTGCTCCAGGATGCTAGCCAGGGTTTGGTCCAGTCCTGCGAGGAGGCTTGCAGGATGACTCCTCCTTGGTCCTGTCATAATCATATTGATTTTGTCCCCTTTTTGAAAGATTCTCTCCTTGAAGGAGGAGGCAGAATGGGAATCGTTTCCCATCCCTCAGGGTGGGGGTGCCTTACCCATTCAGAGGCACCCCGTTTTGAATAGTAGAGCTACTTCAGAAGGAACGGGATCAGCATGAGGCCATGTGACTGGGGCAGGACACTGGCTCCAGCCTGGCCACTGGCCCCTCGTGGGCTCCTTCCCTGGCCTGGGACCTGAGGGTCAGGAGCAGAGATGTATCTTTTCAGGATTACAGAATGTTCTTTGACCGCCATGTGTTGGGACAAGGGAGCTGGTCTTTGAGTGTTATTATATGTTTGAAAGTTGCATTTTCTAGAGACTGCGATGCCCAGTTTTCAGGGGAAAAGAGGGGAGGATATTCTAAGTCTATAGGCTACCCCTGGATTGCATCCCTCAGGCTGTGAGATGTATCTCATGGCTCGTTTCCCAGTCGTGTGCTGGTCATGGAGCTGTTGGAGGCCTCGCATCCCATCCATGGGGGCAAGGGGCAGCTCAGGAAGGTGCTAGAATGAGGGGGCAGGTCATAGGCCTGGGCCCCAACTACCCCCAGGTAGGCTGAGCCAAGAATGGCTGACCCAGGGTTGACAAATGGAATGTTCTATTGACTTTCTTTTCGTGAGGCTGGCCCTTGGCCAAGGTGAATGGCTCATCCTGGTTTTCCAGGATGGTGACACAGGGAGATAGGTAGTCCTGACACCTGAGCACGTTCTGACTTGAAATACTTTGATGGTTTCCTTCTGTGGAGGAAAGTTCAGGGCTTCGGGGCTCAGACATGAGAATCTATCCACTCCTGCCCTAAAAACCTGGCTGCTCCCCGTTAGGGGATATTGATCACAGCCTCCTCCCTGTTCCCCTCTTTCCCCTCAATTCTGCTCTTTCTAAAACACCTAGGGCACCTGGGTGGCTCAGTCAGTCAAGCATCTGCCTTTGATCAGGTTGTGATTTCTGGGGTCCTGGGATCGAGTCCCATTGGACTCCCTGCTCAGTGGGGAGCCTGCTTTTCCCTCTACCTCTCCTCCTGCTCTCGTGCTCTCTCTTTCTTTCTCTCTCTCTCAAATAAATAAATCTTAAAAATAAAATAAAACACCTAATGCCACATACTCCTGATTAGTGACTTCAGTGGCTCCCTGGTCTCTTGGGATGTTCTTCGCACAGCCTCCGAGAGCCCATGTGATCGGGCCCTGGTTTATAGCCTCATCTCTGTCCACATGGTGACCTGGCCCCACTCCAGACTGAGCTGCTGGTGTCCCCAGGTGCCCCTCCCTCCCCGCCATGGCACTGTGACATGCCACTCAGTCTGGAGGCCAGCCCTGTCAGCTGGGCGGTGGAGGCCCCCAATGGCTCAAGCCTCCAGAAACCTCCCTGATGCCCCCTCCCCTACCGCCCAGGGGAGTTGGGCCTCCTCCAGGCCCTACAGCTCCCTGTGTCTCCCCACCATTAGCCATCACCTGGCGGAGTTCTCTGTTGGTTCCTCCGTCTCACCCCGCCAGGGAGCCCGGGGTGGCTGGGGCTGCCGTCTTTTGTGTAGATGGGCCTGGGCTGGTGTGGGCGCTCAGGACGTGGTGGTGGAGTGGGCAGGCACTCGGAATATGTGGGACCTGGGTAAGGCACCCCCCTGAGCCTTGGTTTCCCCGCCTCCACGATGAGGATGGTGGTCAGGGCATCACTGGGGGGAACAACTGTGCGGGGAGGCCGAGTATGCACGTGTGGATGCAGTGCGGGGCCCGAGGAGGGCCCAGGCTTTGGGAGAGCTGTTGCTGATTGTGGTCCAGAGCCGCCACTCCTGCCCTGGCACCTGCACCGGGTGGTGCTGGGTCTCAGCTGGGGGAGCCCAGGAGGTGGGACCGTCAAGGGAGATGCATGGGAGGGAAACGGGGAGGGTGGTGAGAGGGACTCCTGATGAAGATGTGCAGAAGGGCCTCATTCCTTTGCACCCCTGAGCCCCACATTCCTGCCCATCTCCCAGTAGGGCCCAACCCCCTTCTTCCCAAGGGGCTACCGTCTTTGGGATCAGCCCAGGCTCCACATGAGAATCAATTGGTGACTTTGAAATACCCCGGTGCTGGGCCCCCAGACCAGTGTCCTCAGGCCCAGGGGGGGAGGCGGGGTGGGGAGGTGCCACTGCACAGCCACCTGTGAGAAGCACTGTTGGACACTGTCCTCTGTGAAACCGGTTTCTCCTGGAGAAAGGGTCTCACCAACCAGAGCTTGGGGAGGACTGCTTGATGGAAAATCTCTTTTTCCCACCCTTCTCAACAAAAATCCGCAGCAAATATAAGTGAACACTTCTTAAAATGGTTTGAGTGTTTTTTTTTTTTTTTTTTTTTGAAAAAGTAACACATTTATATGGCACCGACTCGAGGCGGCACAGATGGGGACCCGGTGACAGAACACTGAGCCCGCCCCCCAGTTGCCCAGCAGCAGGCCCTGTGCCGGGGCTCCGGGGCCCCCACAGAGCCCACGTGTGCGTGCACACACATGCACACGCAGGTGTGAGGGACACCTGGCTCCTCAGTCCCCCTGTCAGGCCCTGCCCGTCCCTACGTCCCCGTGTCCCCGTGCCAGCTGTGCTCCGCCCGGGACGAGGACCACCGGTGCTGATGGCCCTTCTCCCTGGGTGGGGCGGCGCTGGCTCTCCCAGGCGGTGCCACCCAAGGACCGTGCATGGAGCCTTTGTCACGCAGGCCGTGCTCCCTGCAGGCTGCCCTCAGTCCTACACCGGCATCGTCAGGCCACTGCGCGAGTGACTCACAGGGGCTGATGGTGCGCCTGGTTTTCTGTCATTGCAGAAGCTGTGGGCGCCGGCGCCCCCGCCCTACGAGCTGCCTGCGCTCTACCGGACGGAGGACCACTTCCCCGGGGCCGCCGGCCAGGCCGCTCTGTGCACCCCGGGCCACCCGCGCCGGCGCCTGTGAGCGCTGCACCTGCCACCTGGGAGCGGCACCTGCCGCTTATGAGCACTGCACCTGCCGCCTGGGAGTGCTGCACCTGCCGCCTGGGAGCGCTGCACCTGCCACCTGGGAGCGGCACCTGCCGCTTATGAGCACTGCACCTGCCGCCTGGGAGCGCTGCACCTGCCATCTGGGAGCGGCACCTGCCGTCTATGAGCACTGCACCTGCCACCTGGGAGCATGGCCCCTGCCGCCTGGGAGCATTGCACCTGCCACCTGTGAGCGTTGCACCTGCCGTGGGCAGGGAGAGGGCCCACCAGCTCCCCGCAGGGGGCTTCCCGACCGCTTCCTGCATTCCTGAACCCCCTCCCTTGCTTCACTGAAACCCCGGGCCTCAGAGATTGGTTTGGGGCGCGTGTGTGGCCGAGCCCAGCACTGAGCTGGAGGAGGCGAGTCCCTCCCACTCGGGGGGCCAGCCTGGTGTCCCCGGGGCTGCGGTGAGTGGGTCTGAGGAGCCATCAAGGCTTCAGGCCCCCAGGGACCCGGGTTTCCCCATGTCTCTGTGATGGGCCTGGCGTGGGCTCTGTGGGGGCTCCTGCTCCGTGCCACCAGGTGCATGGCTCCAGGTCCTCCTATGGTGGGTGCTTTGTCCCCAACCCTTGTGCTTGCTGGCTTGTGAATCCGCTCAATAAAAGTGTCGAGAGGTCACGTATGGTATGGGTGGGAATGTTTTCTCTGGGGGAGCTCCTGCACTGAGGCGAGCCCGACCCCCCGAATCTGCACATCAGGAAGCCCCTCACCTCCAACCTGCGGATCCCCAGCAAGAACTGAGAGGTTGTTAGGATTCCAGGGCTCTTCAGAGGTAGCTCTGCCTTCGTTTCATTGCATGCAGACACGTTTCCTGCTCTTGTCCTGGAATTCCGGATTTCTCACCTTGGTGATGAATAATTCTGCGTTGTTTTGAAATTCCTCACAGAGCCAAGAAAACACACACACATATACATACACACACAACTGAACTGCAGACCTGTGTTACAATTTCAGGGAAATCTAATGTAATGAATCAGGAGAGAGAGAGCAGTACAAAAGTAAGGAAAAAGCTGGATCTTGACAATTTTAGGACAATTTTTTGGGATTAAAAATACAGGTCAGGGGCACCCGGATGGCTCAACAAGCCAGCAGGCACAAGTTGACTGAGTACCAACTCTTGATTTCAGCTCAGCTTGTGATCACGTGGGTCATGGGATCGAATTCCGCATTGGGCTCCCCGCTCAGTATGGAGTCTGCTTGGGATTCTCTCTCCCTCTCCCTGCTCTTGAGTGTATGTGCTCTCTCTTTTTCTAAAATAAATCTATCTTAAGAAGAAAATATATAGGTGGACACCTTGTTTCAAGAAGAGCCAGCATTTTCCTGTGGAGGTCATTTTTTTAGTAAAAAAACTCGTATACATTATTTTTTTTTAAGATTTATTTTTTTTATTTATGATAGACATAGAGAGAGAGAGAGGCAGAGACACAGGCAGAGGGAGAAGCAGGCTCCATGCACCGGGAGCCCGACGCGGGACCCGATCCCAGGACTCCAGGATCGCACTCTGGGCCAAAGGCAGGTGCCAAACCGCTGTGCCACCCAGGGATCCCTATTTTATTTTAAATAATAACCCCAGCCCGGGCTCATCCTGACATCTGTCAGTACAGACGGGTGCCGCTGGCATCTGTACTTTTGTGGACGGAGCCCACGTGGTGCCTTCCGTGTGTCTGGCTTCCCTGGCTGACACTGTCACAACAGGTAGCCGCAGATTGTTTCTGTGCTGTATTGATCGGGACTGTTTTTAATGAAGGAAGCCCTGATACTCACTGGGCCCCAGTGTGTCCACTCAGGAAGAACATGGATTTGATGGAAAGTTAATTTTTCAGACAAACGGTGAGGACATCGGTTTCCAGAGGCCGAGTGTGTGTGGCTTGCTGCAGATACCCAGGCCTCTTTCAACTTTCAGGGCCTGAAGCAGGGGCCTGGGAAAGGTGAAAGGGAATGTCATGTGATCAAGCTATAGCATCGTGAGTGTCCTAAAATAGAGACTCACTGGACTGTGGCTGAGAGCTTCTAGCTCTGAGGTCAGCCTGCCTGGGTGGCACCATCTTCTCCTGCACACCTCAGCTGTGTGGCCTCGGGCTAGTTGCTTACCCTTTCTGAGCCCAGCTTCCTCCTCAATAAGAATGCAGCAAACAATGGCACCTGCCCACTGGGGGGTGTTTGTGTGACAAAATGAGGGGACCTCTGTGAGCGCTGGCCACAGGGCTGGCAACGGGCACTGCCTGCAGGTGGGTGATTGGCCCAGCAGGAAAAATGCCAACTGTGTGCTATTTCTCAGTTGATCAGTGGCATCCAGGAGCATCAACAGCGAGTGACTTAGGGACCACCCTTAAATTTCGGAGTAAGAACAGGTGGAGGAGTGAGAGCTGCCACAAGTCCCACTAGCCCTCTCTGCATTTCACTGTCCTTGGATCTTTGTCAGGACACCCACTGACCCCAAGTCAGCAAGGAGGGGAGAGGTTGCATGAGAACGTCGGTAGGGAAAGCTGACCAGTGAACTAGGATTGGCCATTCCAAGTTTGCTGGGAGTCCTAATGCCAAACAGTGAACTTTAGGGACACTTGGGGACACCCGGAGGGAGGGAAGGCAAAGACACAGAGCCTGCCAGCAATTCTGACCTCAGTCCTTTGCTGGTGTTCTGGAAGCACTGTCCTTGTGCCAGGTGACCTGATGACCTGTCAGGTAAAGGAAAGGCTTGACTGCTGGCTCAAGCAGAGCCCACAGCCCTTGCCAGGGTCACTTTGCAGCCTAGGAAAATGTTCTTTTGTGGAACGCCAGTAGAAAGGACATTGCACATTTTCATGAGAGCAAGGCTCTTCTTTGGTCAACCACCTCCCTGCTTTCCCAGTGGATGTGAACTTCATGTCTGTCAAAGCAAGAGGTTTCAAGAAGGTGGCCCACGCGTTGGCAGAAATGTGTGGTTTACCCTGAACTGTTTAAAAATGTTTTCGTGTTGAGACAACTGGGTAACCATCTGGAAAAAATAAAGCGAGTTCCATACCTCACTCTGTACACCAGGAACATTTCCAAAATTCCAAATGGATTAAGGACGAGTTAGATGTATAAAATGAATTTATATAAGAAGGCAGAAACGTTGGAGAATCATTCAACATCCAGAAGCCTTAAAGATAAATTTGATTATATAAAAAAAATGTTAATCCTTTGCATGGCAAAAACAAATTGAAAACTCAACCAAAAAAAAAAAAAATCCAAAAAAACAAGAAATCTAAAGCAAATTCGAAAGACGAATGACCAAAACGACAAGTGACAATTTATATATATAAATATATTTTATAAAGGCATAATCTCCCTAACATATAAACAGCTCCTACAATAAGAGAAAAAGTAGAAAAATGGGCAAAGGATATGAACAGGCATCTCACAGAAAAGAAAACGTAAAAGGCATTTTAAACACATGAAAAGATAATCTCTACCAGTAAGTATGAAAGAATATAGAAATTCTTCCGTTTTCAGTATTTTAGGCTGGCAAACACGAAATGTTTTTGATGACACTGTCAGTGAGATTTTTTTTTTTTAAAGATTTCACTTATTAAAAAAAAAAGATTTTACTTATTCATGAGAGACACACAGAGATAGGCAGAGACACAGGAAGAGGGAGAAGCAGGCTCCTCAGAGGGAGCCCGACCTGGGACTCGATCCCGGGACTCCAGGATCACGCCCTGGGCCAAAGGCAGATGCTCAACCGCTGAGACACCCAGGTGTCCCTGTCAGTGAAAATTGTGAAGAACAAACATTTTCAAGCATGGCTGGTGAGATTCCATGCTCGTGGAGGTCGGTGGGCAGTACCCATCTGAAATTAGAAATGTGTATGCCCCGGGACCTCGTAATTCCACCTCTAGGGATCCCGCCTCCCAATAGACACCCACAGGAGAGAAATGATAAAAGCACATAGTAAGTCTTCACATGTTGAAATAGCCCAAGATTGGAAGGCACCTAAGTGTCCATCAATAATGGGATTGGTTTGGTTCTAGTACATCCACACGCGCACAGACGGATGGAATCCTATGAAATTGTAAAAATGGATTAGGAGTTCTTTATGAGTTGGTATGGAAATGTCACCGAGATACGAAAGCCAAGGTGCAGAGAAAAGCACATGATACGCTACCATCTGTGTGAGAAAGGCATTAACATTCCCTGGAAGGATAAACAAAAATTTGAGAACAGGGAATATCTGTCTTGGGTGAGAAGTAGACTTTCCATGTTTCAGGGTTTGGGTTTTTATATATATTTGGATATTGGGTGTTTACTTATTAAAAAAAAAAAATTAACTAGGGACGCCTGGGTGGCTCAGCGGTTGAGTGTCTGCCTTCAGCTCATGGGATCCAGGATCGAGTCCCGCATCGGGCTCCCTGCAGGAAGCCTTCTTCTCAAAAAAAAAAAAAAAAAAAGAAAAGAAAAAAAAAAAAAAGGAAGCCTTCTTCTCCCTCTGTGTCTCTCATGAATAAATAAAGAACTCTTTAAAATATAATAATAAACAAAAAATGTTAACTAAAATCTGTTGCCAGCAATTAAAAATCAGTCCACAGAAAGAACTGGATGTCCAGCCCCTCTTCCAGAACTGGAGTATCTGGCACTTGTGGGCTCACGTTGTTGCCAGAAACAATGAGCAAAAGCCGGGTCACTTCAGAGGGGCCTGCTCTTCCAGGTTGCTCTTGTATCCAAGTTGTTTCACTAATATATTTTATCTCCTGGCCCCTGTGGGTATTTGCATTGGAGAGCCTTAGAACCAGAGGCCCTTAGACCATGGAGAATTTGCTCCAAGGATATGGGGTCTGTGAAGAAATGCAGCTGGGGGAAGCGACAGCTGCGCAGCCGCTGTAGTTCAAGCAACTGGCCTGGTGGCAAGCCTCTCTGTGCCCAGTTCCCAGCAACCTGGGGACGAGGGGGCACAATCTTACTATAGAAAATGTGTGCTTTCCACGGCCCTCCTTTTGGAAGTGACTGATGCCGAGCCAGACGAAGACCTAAGAAAACTAGAGAGCAATATCTGTCGTGAATATAGATGCAAAAGTTCTCAACCAAAATATTAGCAGACCGAACCCAGCGAGGTAGAAAACAGATTATACACCGTGACCAAGTGGGATCTCTCCCAGGAATGCAAGGTCGGTTTAACATCTGAAAATCAATCGATACGACACACTGTATTAATAAAGGTCAAAACCCACGCAGTCCTTTCCATGGATGCAGAGAAAAAGCATCTGCCAAAAATCGAACAGCCGTTCGTGATAAAAGCTCTCCTTCTTGGGGCGTAAAGTGGAGTTCTCAGAGAGCAGGTTAGAGGCTGGGTAGACACCCCAAAGGTGTCTACTGCTAGGGTTACTGGCTCTCTGGGGATGATTTGTTGACCTAGGCAGCTGGAGGCATCAGGGCATTTATCTCCCCATCTTTTTTTTTCTTTTAAGATTTTATTTATTTATCATGAGAGAGAAGCAGAGACACAGGCAGAGGGAGAAGCAGGCTCCATGCAGGGAGCCTGACATGGGACCCGATTCTGGGACCCCAGGATCACACTCTGGGACGAAGGCAGGCACTTAAACTGCTGAGCCACCCAGGCTGCCCTATCTCCCCATCTTAAAGCAAAATCCCACTTAATCTTTTTTTTTTTTCTTCTAAGAAGCTTTATTGTTTCCAGTTGGTCCACAGCTTGAATGAGGCCTGAAAAAACTGCTTAAAAAGCTGCGTGCTGGGGGCACCTGGCTGGCTCAGTAAAGCATGCAACTCCTGATCTCGGGTCGTGAGTTCAAGCCCCATGTGGGGTGTAGGAGTTACTCAAAAAAAAAAACAAAACAAAACAAAAAAAAAAAACAACGCTGCCTAGTGGAGGCAGAGAGAGGCTGAGGCAAAACCTCTGATGCCAGGGGCTGGCGGAGGGGCCCTGGAAGGCGGCCGGGCTCTGGGCGGCTTCCAGATGTGCTCGGCCCACTTCGTCTTTTGGTCAAGAGCACAACCTCGTTGGCTTTGGAAGAGCTCAGAGCACTTCTGCCTGGGGGCAGCTTTCCCAGAATTCCCTCTGGGGCCTGCGGGCTGGCCGTGCCCTCCAAGGCCGCCAGGCTCCTACCGGGTCGCCAGCTGGACGCCGCAGCTCGGGCTTGCGAGTGGCCGGGCGGTGACCGTGGCTCCGAGGCCACCCCACCTCCGCGGCTGGGACTTGCAGCCGGGGTGTCCCGCCGGCGACACGCGGGCGTGGCCTGAGGAAGGCGTTGGGGGGCCCATCGGGGACACACAGAGCCAGGCCCGAGGCAGAGGAGAGGGAGCCGACCCGGCGGCGCCCGGAAAGCGAGGTGGGTGCCGCACCCGGGGACCGAGGGCTGTCCCTCTCGGCCCACGGTGTCCTCACCGCCCCCCACCGTGAACCCAGAAGCCCGGGTGTTTGCTTGCACGTGTCACACGGGTTTCTGCAGGGCCACCTGGCTGGCTTAGTGGGTGGGGCATCTGGTTGTTGGTCTCAGGGTCATGAGTTCGAGCCCCACTTTGGGTGTGGAAGTTACTTTAAAAAGGTGGGGGCGCCTGGCTGGCTCAGTGGGTGGAGTGTGTGACTCTTGATCTCAGGGTTGTGAGTTCGAGCCCCATATTGGGTGTAGGGATAATTTAAAAACAATTTTAAAAAGTTGGTTCCTACACACAGGTCACTTCTATGAGTGTAGAGATGAGGGTTCTCAGGCTGTGCAGCTGGTGTTTGTTGAACGCAGAGAAAGCGAATAAATGGTGTTACACGGTAAGCTGCAGGCAGCAAGCGTGTAACTCCGGGGACGGCCCGGGCTGTAGGCCCCGTTCACGTGTGTGTCTTTAAAACAGGGCTTCTCGGGCTGGGCCGCACAGGGGAGTCAGCTGGGCCAGCTCGGGACCACGCACATCAGAAGCCCTGGGGTGGGGGTGGGGCGCCTCCTGGAGCCCCCCAGGAGCTTTCAATCTGCATTGGAGCTTTGGGGGAAGAGCAGTCAGGAGATCTGCAGCGACTGACTACCTGCCTTGCAGCAACCACACCTTTGGTTTTACATTCTGCAAGAGAGCTTTCGATGGAAAGGCACAGGGGGCTCCACGTCCACCTCCCACCTTCCTGAGTGTGGTTGTGGCATTGGGTTTGAGTTGGTTTCTGGTTTGTGTTGAACTGAGTTCATCCCAGATGCAGAGATGGGTGCTGACTGATCTGAGCCAATCAGGGTCATGCTGGCTCCCAGGGACTCGAGGAGACAGCTCTGACCGAGGCCCACCAGCCACAGAGATAAGCTCTGGAAAGGTCCATTTGGCTCCAAGGTCAGGCCTCCTGCTCCATAGTGAGGGAAGCACCCTACAGACACCAGGGTGCCTGCCTAGGACGACGGTGGCCATGTGGGGGGCAGGAGGGAAGGAGAGAGGACCTGAACTTCTGCCCATACCACTGAGCATAGTCGTTACCTGGGCTCTTCAGTGCCCCTCGGCATGCATTAGGCAACATAAGTCACCCCAAGACATGAGGCTCCCCCGATTCTTTGTCTTGCCTGGGCCAAGGAAGAAGTCTCATTTTGGTACTGGTGTGCCTTGAATCCCTCTGATTTTCCTTCTTAACAAACAGAGCCAGAGCCCTCAGCGAGCAGTAACAGGTGGCAAAGTTTTAGTCTAATGTTTTGTATTTTTATGGACGTCTTCATTAGTGGCAAATCCTGGTTATCCTTTCTTGCAGAGACCAAGTTTTCCTTTTTATTTTTTTTTAAAGATTTTATTTATTCATGAGAGACACACACACACACAGAGGCAGAGACACAGGCAGAGGGAGAAGCAGGCCCCATGCAGGGAGCCCGACGTAGAACTCGATCCCGGGTCTCCAGGATCACGCCCTAGGCCAAAAGCAAGTGCTAAACCGCTGAGCCACCCAGGCATCCCCCAAGTTTTCCTTTTAAAAAGGAAAGGGCAGTTGTTCTGCAGATGACCAGGATGACAGTGTGAATGAGTAGTGAGGGAGATGCTGCGCCAGGGAAAGCATGATGTACTGGTTTATAGACGAGGCTCATGTGTCTGCATTCATAGCAGAGAAAGCCTTTATGAGGCTAGTTTTTAGCCAAGATCAAGGCTCTGTGGTGCAGTGGGAATGCTAGTGTCTGTGGACTCAGATGTCCTGGGTCCAAGTCAGCTGGGATGTGGGGACAAGATAGCTTCTCAAACCTGGAGCTGATATTCCCTTCACAGGATTTTTGGTTTTGGTTACAGGTGGGTGGGTACTGGGGCACTAGGGCAGGACTATTTGGGGATTCAAATTATCTTGGAATTTAGTACCCTACAACTAGTCCCAGGAACACTTCAGGGATGTCTGGAAAGTACTTGAGTCAAGACTGGCAATGTACTGAGCTCCTAGGAAAGGTGTGGTCATGCCCCTGGCCTGAAGGAGGAGGGGTCCTCGGAGGACAGGGCTCTGTGTTTGAGCCTCTCTTGGATCCCTCTTCCCGGGAAACCCCATTTAGCTAGTCCTGCCGGCAGAGGCAGCCGCCAGCAAGTCATGCAGGGCCAGGACCATTGATCCCTAGGCTCTCTGGTATGGTGGCCTCACATGCACCGTCCGTACAGTGGAACGGTCACACTCTGGTCTAGTCCAAGTCCCAGCCACCACGGAGCTTACGACTACATTGGGAATGCCCTTTTGTTTTTACTCTTGCTTTATCAGTTTCCAAAAGGTGAACAGTTGGCTTCCTAGGATATCCATTTTGCCTCTATAATGAGACCTTAATAAATGTCCAGCAAGACTCTTGCAAAAGCCCGCTGAGGTTCAAATGGCATCACACCTCTAAGGCCTGATGGTGAGCGGGACAGGCGGTGGCGCTTGGTCTGCATCACCGATGCAAGAACACTGTATCCTGAAAAACACACAGCAGCAACAACTCACTTCAATAGCTGTAGTGAAGATTCTGCCCTTGATTGCCTTCATAGATCATCTGCCCTGGAAGGGACTATGGGCCTTCCAGACCTTCCTTCCTCCGTCCTCTTATTTGGAGCACTTTGAAATCAGGACTGGATGATTTCCAGCACATGCAACTTTCATCTTATATGCTGATTTTTTGGAACACAACTCCCACCTAATTTGCAATTCCACTCAGATTCAAGTCCTAGTGAATGTTTAAAGTTATTTGGAGTATGGAGTATGTTGATGGGAAGTAGCAGGATGCAAATGGGGACCCCCCCCTTTGGTGCAAGTTTGGATCGGTTTTAAGCTAACCTAGTAGTGATTGACAGAAAATGAGGGATCCTCTAAGTGGATACACCACCAAGAGTTTATCAAGCTTTTTCTACAGCACCTCGTGGTGGCCAATTGACCACTGGTATGTTGGAATGCCATTTCAGAACGGTGCAAGCAACCTCTTCCCTTTATTTAGTCTTCTGGGGGCTCAACACTTCGGTGAAACATGTTTGCAGTTGGTGCCAACCCAGTGAGCAACAGGGTAGGTTAGAAATAAGGATCACAATGGATAGAAAAGACCATTGCCTGAGGAAGGGGCAAAAGGCTGACCGGATGCTCTGTGAGTATTTAATATATTCTACTTGATTTCATTAGTATTTTCCATCATGCAAATTAAGTGATTCTCAAGCTTTCGTGGCATAGAATCCCTTAGGATTTTGGGGGTCTCCATCTTGAGGGTTTGATACTGGCAGTCTGGGGTTGAGGTAGGGAAACCACCATAGCAGTGCTCACTTGACAAAAGCAAGTTTAATGGCTTCCAGTGGTGGTTCACTTGGGGCATCCCCCAATCTCTGAAAGATCATTTTCAAATCTGGCGCTTGTTTTGTTCTCTTCTGAAAAAAGTATCCGTCTTTACAAATGGGCAGGCGTTGGGATTGGATACACAACTACGGGGCAATCAAAGGGGTAGATCCTTTTCTGCTTACACCTTGAGAGGACAAAGAGCTGTTTGATGGAGACCAATGATGGGAGAAGTGCCTCAATGTGCTGAAAAGGGAGAGAAATCAGGCTGCTAGTCAGGCTGACTCTGAAACTCAGGGCCACAAGAAAATCAGGACATAAAGTTCCCTGGGAAGAAAATTTACAGAATTGTTCAGTCTACAGTTACATTCCCTAATTAGAAGGTGGCAGATTGCCACGGCTTTTATTTCCAGATTTTTCCAAAAGCAAACAGTAGCAACAACATTCTTTTAAAATGGCTTTTATTGAAACACTTTTAGGGCTTCTGCAACATCATTAGTTGGGGATCTTCTTTATTTCCAATTCTTAGGTGGCTAAATTCTTTTTTGAATGTCAAGAATGCCCGTTCCCACCACCTTAGTGAGGAAGCATGTTCGTCTGTCTCTGCTCAAGTGTCCAACCAGGAACTTATTCCCTCCCCTATTCTATGCGTCTCTTTAGAACTTCACGTAGGCCTCACAAACCCAGGCTTCGTTCTTCCCTGTTCATTTGTTAGGCAGACTATTTGAAACCAGGGGTGGAGAGGGCTTCAAGTCAGCTGCTATTACTATCTTTTAAGAGACCAGCTTTCTCAGTGCCAGTTCTTCTGATTTGATAATCTGTGGCATCTTAGTTGTGGACACCCTGTCTTAAATATCATTAGCTTGTTGTCTATAGAATTTATAATCTCTTGTAGAACAGACTTCAAATAACTCCATGCTAGCCCCCGACTGCCTTAAAGGTTCTGGGCTATTGTACTTTCTCCTGTAGTTTTTGAGAAGCAGGACATTAACATTTTAGAAGGAGGTTGGTCAACTTTCTTTGGTCTTGTTAATGTTGTTATAGCTGTCTTTTGGAAGGAGTCTTAGAAATTATGGAAGCCAGCCACTTAAGAACTGTTTATTTAAAACAATGTCCCCGAGAAGTGCTTGCTAGGCTTCTGCTCTCTGCATGGATTGGAGGTGTCCATGGGTTTTGTAACTAAGAAAAATTGGGGCTTAATACTGCCTCCTCGTACCCTTCCAATCTTTAGTCTGAGCTGCTCTTGGGAACCCAGTAGTAAATATTCTAGCTCCTTCCATCTTAACAGCCCTTTAAAGTGTGTGATCTCCAAAGCCTTTTTAATGGCAAGATGGTCAAGAGAATTACAACAAAAGCAGAGAGTAGTTGCCTGTTTAGTACAACTGTGCCCGTTATAAGGTGAAAACTAACATTTACTTCCTTTAGAAGAAAGAACGCCAGGGCATTAATATTCTGCTTGCAAATTAATGCCAATTTGTTTACATCCTTTTATCATTGACACATTTACATATATAAGCAGGCTCCACTCCTTAACAAAAGGGGAACTGAAAAACTCAAGGATGTTTATTTTTGCAGTTAAAAAGGAAAAAGACAAAACAAAACCAAAAGAATTTGTAACAGGTGCCTTGAGAGAAAGCATTCTTAATGCCAATGGCACATCTTGCTTGTCTTCTCTGTAAGTTTCCTTGGTGGCCGTGGCTTCCGCCTCTGCTGAAAGTGAGCCATGGCATCTGCTGGCACAAGACCTAATGGACACATAAGACTGTAATGTGTAATAAAGCAAATATTTACATTAAGCACAATACAGCAATTTATTTAGATGCTTAAAATGAATACAAAGGGAAATAAAGATCACAAAATTATACATACTACAACAGTGTGTCATATATTAGATGGTATAAATGAATACACCGGGTGGTGTTTAACTAAAGATAAAACTAAATATTCAAAATGCAGCACTCATTGTTTTGCTGCTTCAACACAACACACTTTCATACAGGTCTAAAAGGTGTCAAAATTAGTAGCTGCAAAGTCAATTCTTGCATGTGATTTTTAGCTTAAAAGATTTCAGAAAACAGATCTGAAATACCAGTTTTTGTTTCTGTCAGCTGTAATGTCAAGGATATTCAGAACAAGAAAAATTCTATGATACAAGAGAGTCCAGATATATATCTTATGTGGCTGGCCTCTGTTGCAAGATTGTACAAGGTTATGTGCAAAAACTAAGTCTGTCCAAAAGTCCATACTAGCGCAGTTTCAAGCTTTTGCTAGGTAAACTAGATATAGCGTTTATTACACAGCAAGGGCAACACTAAAAAAAGAAACAAATCTAGGATGGGTACACAATAACAATATCATAGGCATCACTTGAATAGGTCTAAAAGACTGTACAAATATACATTTCAACTATTCAGAATGAATACATGAAAAAAAATTGATTTTCCCCAAAGTCTACTATACACATTGGACTGGTAGCTTGTATGTTGGCCCTATACTACCATGTGAATCAGGATAACGCCTCCCAAGAACATCCCACCAAACATTTTACAGAGGGAAAGAAATGTTGAGAAGGCAGATAAAATAAACCTTTGCTTTTCCTCATGTGCGTTCGTGAGCCACCAGCTTATTGGTTTTTCACATTTATTTACTCTGTCTGTCACAGCAAGTTCTGAAGTGAGATCAGCCAATCATGTGTCATAGACTCAGAAATAACCACTGGGGTTAGCAGCGGCCACACCTCCCCACAGCCCGATGACGCAGTGCTCAAGAGGCAGTACCAGTTAGAACAGAGCTTTGCAGTCCCGCCGCAGGGGGCGCCGAGTCCCAGGCGGCAGTGCGCAGCGCGTCCCCAAGGCCAGAGGAGCTGGCACTTACGCCTGCTGGCTGCTCAGTTTCACTCCGGTCAGGCTGCCATGCATGGGCTCAGCGACCCCGTCAGTCATGCTGTCAAACTGCTCCCCGTCCTCACTGTCCATTGTGCTACTCTGCCACTCAATCTGTGGGTTGGATAAGCGCTCATCACTTTCAGATGCGTTCTTCCACTGTGACTGGTCCTTGGACCAAAACCCTTCAACTTTTCCATAGGAACTATTCTTCCATTTCAACTGCTCTCTGTCACCTTGCATGGTAGCCTTTTTTTTGGCAGCTGGCTTACTGCTTCTTGCATCTTCACTCTGGGAAGACTCATCAGACCAGGTTCCTGCTTTCATTTCACATGTATTGTCCTCAAAGTCTGACACCTGTTGGGAACCAGGGCCACTCTCGGATGGAGAAGCACCATCTTTCCACTCAACAACATCGTCTTGGTCAACCTCACTGTCAGAAGCATCGTGCATTAGTTTGGTTGGTTCCTCAGTCAAATGAATAGTTTCATATTTTGAACCATCCTCCTCTTTTTGGTCTAGCTTCTCCTCAGATTCTAAAGCATCCTCAGAAATGACCTTCGGTAGGTGTTCCTCTGGGTTATCATTAGGGATTTTAGGCTCAACTTCAAACACAGGGTCAAAAGGGCTACCACTTCCATTGGATTCTTCTTCCAAATTTTCAAAACTGTCTGAGGAGCTGTCCTCTTCCTTCCCAAGGCTGAGCTTTTTGTCGGCAGTTTTACTAGCATTGACTCTGGAATCCTTCTCGTCATGATTCTCAAACAGCCACTCAGCATCAAAATCCATCTCGTGCTTAACTTTATTGAGTTCTTTCATGTTGAAGCCCAGTAACACACCAGGCTTATACTTTTCACAGTCTCGGACACACTTCTTCCTCTTGTTACTAAAATGGGAAGCAATATCACTCTTCCACAACCACAAACTGGCAGCTAGCTTCTCAATTTCTCTCCTGGTGGGATAGGGCTGTTTGTTGAAATACTTTGTTAGGAAGCTTTTCCTGGCTTCATAGGAATCATCTTCATGACCCTTGGGGTCTAAAGCTAAAACAACAGGCTCCTCAGGCTTCTCTTCAAAGAAGCTGGGTGAATCGCTATCATCGTCTAACTTTCGCTTTTTCAGCAAGGGAAATTCCACTTGCTCATAAGTGCGCTTGACAGGTGCCAGGCCCGGTGACTGATTAAGCCGAGAGGGTGCATTTGTCTTATCCTGGCCATTCTGGGTCTTTCCAACACCTCTGCAGTGAACTAGATGCAGAGTGATAGTCGAGGCGGTCATGTTGCTGGTGTATACACCAAGGCAATGGATGCATTTGTAGGTGAGCTTTTTTTCCACGGGATGAACCGTCTGAATAACTTGGTGCCTCTCTCGTAGGTGATGTGCAAGTGCATCAGATATGGGTCCTTTTAGGATTGAAAAGCAAAGAGGGCAAAGGGTTTTCCCAACATCTTTTTTATAGGGCACTGCAGCTTGAGGTGAACTTTTAACAGGGATATCTGCCTTTTCCTGAACTTTTGGCTGTGGCTTTGGAGGGACCGGAGGGTTATTTTGGGCATGGTAAGCAACAGATTCAGCTGGGGCATCCCTTAGGTTGTATGTTGTTACAAGGAGATGGATATTAGTGTGACTACCCTGCTGCAATGTCAAATCAAAACTCAAAGTAGAATCTGTTTTAGGTCCCATCTCTTCATCAATGTGAACCATCCGCATGTGTGCCGCCATCTTTTCCACATCATTGAAAGTTGAGCGGCAGTATGGACAAGACAGACCATGAATTAACATATGGTTGAGCAGGGTATCTGTGGGCAAATAACGATTACAGTAGAGGCATTTGCTAGTAAAATTGTGTATTTTCATAATGTAGTTGGCTACTGCTGGGACTTTCTCAGCTTTATGTTCTTTTTCGAAGTGCACACTATACACATTTTCAGGAAAAAGCTCATTACAGATTGTACATATTTTCCACTTTTGAGTTGAGGAAGTATTGGCTGGGGGAGGGCCCGTGGCAGCTGCAGTAGGTTTGGAACTGGACTGACCTAATACTCTGGATGCCTGTGACTGGGAGAGGGAGGGAGACTTTAACTGGCCTGATGAGAGAGAAGAGGCATTAGCAGACTGCAGGGAGTATCTTGCTGGTGCCTGGGACCTTTGCTCTGACCCAAGCCCGTAAGATCTTCCATTTCCACTTGGAAGTAACTGCTTCACAGATTGAGACTGCTGAGGGATGGAAACTGGTGCGTTGCCACCTAGCCCCAGTCTCATTGACTGACCAACGCCATAGCCCTGGCCTACAGATTTGACTCCATAGTTATTCTGCTGTAGGTGAACATTGGACATCATGTTGACTCCTGTAGAATTTAAGTTAGGCTTTGGTATTGAGAGTCGATTTACCATCTGCTGTGATGGCAAAGACCGGACATTTCCAGAAGCAAGGGAACCAATTCTTGATTGGAGTCCCATGCCCTTCTTATCTTGAGGTTTGGGAGCAATTAGCATCAAGGGTTTGGATCGGGGAACCACCACATTTGTGTGCCCAATCATGGCAGTGACCTGATAGCCTATGCGTTCATGGTCTTCGATGACATGTTGTACCAAAGCTTCATAGGACTTTGGCATGAAAAGGCATCTCTTGCAGTGAATACTACTCTCTTCCCGGGCATTTGAACCTAAAGGGACTGCACCGTTGAGCGACTTCTCACCTGCCTTTGCTATGTAAGGCGCTGCCACGTGCTGAAAATGTTCCCTGTAAATGTGCTTCCTAACGATTTCATAAAGAGGATCTCGGTAAGTGCACTTCTTACAGTAATAAACAGCTTGTTCTACACTGTCAGCCTGCTTAGGTTTAAGGCCATCATTTTTGCTTTTATCTTTGAAAGTGCTGAGGCTGCTACTTGGTGCGCTGGCGTTTGGAGCGTGAAATATTTTAATGTGTGTTTCCAAAGTCTTTTTGTCTGCATTGAAGGTACAGTAGGGGCAATTAAGGAGAATCCTATTTTCAAAGTCTTCACTATGGACATTCCGGAAATGACTTTTGTAGGCAGAGAAGAATTTTGAAGAAAATGGACAAGCACTGCAGCAAAAAGGTTTCGTCCGGTAGTCCTAAAGAAAGGACAAAAACTGTCATTAGAATGCCATTTAAGATAGGTAGTAACAGGTTCTAGATTTTATTCCCCAGATGTTCTCTATTTCTAATAGAGATAGAATGCTATTTTTAGAACCTGGAATGCATTGATCTAATTTTTTTCCTTTTGTAAAATTAATTTATAAAAATATAAACCCAAATGAGAAAGCTGTTTCGGTTCCAGAGTAAAAACAAAAAACTCAACTCTAAGTTTCCCCTCAGTGTTTAGAAAAGATCAAGGTCACGTTTGCTGATTGGTTTTAGAGAAGCCAAAGATAAATGGTTTCAAAGATAAACATTTTACAGTTAGAAACAACAAGAATAAACACTGTGAAATCAATCTCACTCCATGAATCAGTAAGTTGCTAAAGGTTTCATATTTACTATTCAGTAAAACTCAGGGCCCAGAGAGCTGTAGTGCAATTAGGCAGTAAGGTACCAAGATGCACCTTTTATCCTTTCCATCATGCAAAATCTTCAAAAATCTCAAAACACTTTTTCCCTCTGATCGAAGTACAGTGTAGTATTTAGATTTCATTACTAATCAAAAAGCTACCGATTTGAAAAGTCGGCTTTCTTTTATAAGCCATGCTCTCTCTTCTCAAGTAAGAGCAGCTTCAAAAGAACTAATGAAGTGATAGCTGCTTTGATTCAAATTAAGAAGTTATATAAAAATTTCCTATAGACTATAAGGAGTACGTGGTGTTAAAAAGCCAATAAAGTATTGCAGAATATACTGATATCAAAGAGTAACTTCCAAAATTATGCTCATTAGCACTTGTGCAGTTTGTCCTTTGAAGACTGGTGAAACACAAGCTGGGCAAGAGATTATCTTTCCTTCCTAGAAACCCACTTTGCTTCAGATAACTGGCTTGACGCAAAATAAAATACTCCACGTCTCCTTAAAGCTCAATCCTTATTTAGTGTTAGAATGTGAAACTTTGGGATTCATAAAACCGAATTAAGTGACACATCCCACTGGAAAGCCTTTACATTTGAAGACTTCTTGTTAATGTAATTTTTTCTGGGGTACAGACAAGAAAAAAACCATATAACTATACTCAATTTTTTTTTTTCTAAGATTTTATTATTTATTCATGAGAGACACACAGAGAGGCAGAGACACAGGCAGAGGGAGAAGCAGGCTCCATGTAGGGAGCCTGACGTAGGACTCCATCCCAGGTCTTCAGGATCACAACCTGGGCCGAAAGTGGTGCCAAACTGCTGAGCCACCAGGGCTGCCCTATACTCTCAAATGTCTGAGGCAGAGTTTAAAAGTTTAAAATCCCTGCCTGAGTATATTCCAATAAACATATCAATAACTATAGAACTACAACCACTACAGAACTAGGTAATGGTAAAGTCTGCAGTGACAATCATTTCTCCCTGTGGAACAAGAAATCCCACCTGTACCACCTTTTTTCTGTCACATCTTCACCTGCTGACACTTGCTATCACTGGTGCCTTGGACTACCTAACAGTGTTTTTAATCCCAAATTGTAAAGTCACACCTCTATCAGACAAAGGTACCCATCCCCTTCCCTATGTGCTGGCTTAGCAACCCCAGAGAGGTTGGATGACACCAACACAGAAAAAAACACCCTCTCCAGAAATAACACAAACTGTGACAGACACAAAAAAATGATGGATGGCTTGGATGAACAGAATGTTGGAGGGGACATTAAAGAAATAGAAGAGCCAAAGTACTGCTGACATAGTGTTGATATACAGTAGGACCTTAGAACGTTTAAGTAACAAAATTTCCTGTTTGTTTTAGACTTAAAGTTCTGGTCCAACGACAAAAAAAGACAAATTCTTCCCAGTTTTCCCTGCCACTTAGGAAAATATGAAATAATTTTGACATTTTCCATACTAGGTTGCTGCCCACAAATCAATGCATCACTATGTAAGGCTTAGAGCCAAAAAATGCAGTGCACCAAGGATGTTGCCATTTGGGGAAGTCCTTGGTGCTACTTACCTGATTTTTTGTAAGTGAAGGGTCCCATAGTCCTACATCCTCCCATGTAGTGTTTTTCAAATAAAAGTCATTAGGTTCAAACTGTTTAAAATCCTAGAAAACAGTGAAAGAAGTTTACAAAAACACAGTGATATCAACTCTAGCCCAATCAATCTTACTTATAAATCTCATCTCTCAGCTATAGCTGGGGAGACAGAAAAACCAACCCCAGCAAGAACTAAACTAGGATGATAAGGCTCTTAGGAAATACAAAAAGGCATATGGAAGTCGCATTCGACATTTTCTAACAACCAAACATTCCCCTAATGGTCAGCCAGGTTTCTAAGGAAACCACTGGAAGTTCTAATTAAGTAAAAAAAAATTCAGCCACATATTAATACCAAAGCTCCTTTCATTAGAGTGTTGTAACTCATCAGTTGTAGTATTAGAATGGAGTATAAGCTAGCAACATTTGCTCAGAGCAGCATGGATGTGATGATATTCTGTTTCTCAGGGGAAAAGGGGGTAGAAATGGACGGGGAAGAAAACTTGGGATTTCTGAGCCCACAAAAGGAAGAAAGAAAGCTATTCGAAGAGAGTTCAGTAGTATTATGTTAAATTTATACTTATGTAAAAATTTTATGGTCCGTTTTTCTCCAGGCCAGGAAGATACAAAGTCTTAGGAGAAAATTCCCCTTGGCTTCTAAAAGGTTCACAGTTCAGTGTGGGAAAAACAAGTATTTATAAATTCCAGAGGGTGTAATGGGAGAAACACATCAAATGCAGGATAGAAAAGATACCTTATCATTTGCATTATTTATTCTTGTGCAGATTACTCCACTGAGTGCGAAGTGGAAGTGGATGGACTGTTTCACTGGGTAGATCCACCTGAATTTGAGGGGCTGGACTTCCACACTGGGGACAACAAAACTAGAGAAGCCCACTTTTGAGAAGCTTCAGTCTTCACGATATACCCACCCCCACCCCCCAGTATTATTCATGGGAATCAGGAACAGAAAACCTGTTACATGAAGGAAATTGCTTTTTAACTTTCAATTCCATCCAAACATTTCATGAATGCCTATTATGTACCCAGCACTGTACAAGGTGCTGGTTATACATGGATGGACAAGTATGGTTATGGTCCCTGGCCAGTTGTAACTTAAAGGCTAGTGGGGAAAACAGCTTTAAATATTTCAACCGGAGGCTTTGACCAACTAAACCACAAGACCTGGAGCAATGCGATCTGGAAAAGGAGGAGACTAGTACATTGGCTATCCCACAGGGCTATTAAAAAGCTCATAGAAAAAAAAGTTAGAAAAACAGTTTGCAAAAGTCCAAACTGTTACACAAGGGGAAGATAATATGTATGATGGGTTAAAAGGGCCAACAAAATGCTCAAATCCTAAGGAAAGAGACAACAAGCACCCAAACTACCATGCCTCAACAATCAGAAGGTGAACCAGAACACTCAGGCACATCAGAATGAGAACAGGCTCTGGACTCTTGCAGACAGACCCTGCCATAAGCTCAGCTGTGAGGTGGACCTCTATCTTTACCAGTTCTTCATTATAAATGGGAGATAAGAATTCCTATATCTCCCCTCAGGGGTTGTTCTAAAGATCTGAATTTAGAAACAATTTTAAAGCACCTAGTTACATCCTCACCAGTGGAACTGCTTTTGCTTCATGATGCAAAGATGAAAAAGCCCATTTTAGGGAGAAGGAAACAAGTTAAAGCCAACTGAGAAAGCTCTGGTGAAGCTAATGCTGCAGTTACAATTCAGAATCACAACTAAGAATTAACCATCCCGACTGCTGACACAAAGTAATGGATCAGAAGCTGAGTCATGTTAAAATTAAAAAATGGCATGCTACTTACTTCTATGTGTTCTTTACAGTATTCCAACCCAATGTCACTAAGTATTTTTTTCACAGTTTTCCGGGCTTTTCTTAAACTGCCAAGATTGTTGACAGGAAGTTGGAACATAGTTTCTATTGGAAAAAAAAATTTAAGTCAAGTCAAAACACGTACAACTTGTAATATTTCCTAGTTCCACTGATGGTAGGACCACAAACCTTGGCCCGCTGACAAAGAAGGTGAGTAGATATCCTTATCTAATATGTTCTGATTACTTAAAGCAGGCAGGCAAAGTAAGTGCTCTCTGATCTTTTCTATTTTTAACAGGACATTTTATGTTATAGATCAACTATGAGTCTAATCTGGCACATTTCTAATTAGAATTTAAGTTCATCATCAAACTTTTTTTTTTTTTTTTAAGTTGAGAATTAGGTTAAAAATACCAACCGATTATCTTAAAAATCAAGTGTGAGTGCTTTTCTCCTTGTGATGTTGAGCCTCTGAAAACAGAAAAATTTTCACCGTTTCAGCATCATTACCATATAATTTTGAGTGCCAGGGAAAAGAAGTTTTTGTTTTCTGGGAACTGTCCTGCACATTGCTATAACATTCTTAAATATCTTTCAATGCTTCCAAATACTATCCAAACTAAAGACACTAATGGTCTCAATGGTTGTGCAGCTCACCCCCCAGCCAGCACCACACCTGGACAAAGGTACTCAGCATCAGGGCAGATGATAACTGTGTTATAGACTTTAGGGGATCCTCTTGAAAAATGAAAAGCTTATATGTATGTGTGAAGGGACTGAAAAATTATTTAAATGACCTAATACATTAAAGCAGAAATTTAGATCCACTTCCCCAAGTTCCTTAAAAAACAAAAGTTAAAATAAAATTAGTTATTTGTATGGCTTCCATGTGACCATAAATGTTTCCTATAAAATATGGTAAGAATTTATCATCAATGTAATAATCCAAATAATTTTGTAGGATATAAAATAGTTCCAAAAACCAAAACCAGAGGCAAACCCAAAAGCCAAAGCAACAGGAATTAAAGTTTAATACATGCAAATCTGGTGTTCTAATTAATAAAGGCTGTTACTCTATAACACCACTACCATTTGTAAGTACAACCATAATCAACTAATCCAAATGTAATACAGTATCATGTTACCTCATTTATTATTCTAATCCAAAAATCAATATTAACTATGAAAAATGGAAAAGAGTGAAGCCTACCCAAACAAACAACTCCTACAAATTCTGAATTTGGGTATGTCATCAGAACTTAGAAGTTTCAAAATACTCTACATGAATTACAAAGTATAACTGAAGCCAAAAAAGAAACACATTTCACTAAAAAACATTGATCAGCTTTCCCATCCTCAGCAGCTAAGAAGCACGACTGTGTGTCCTCCACACACTCTGCCATCCAGCAATCTGCATATTACTTAATAGTGGACTCAGAAGTCACTTTGGTTACAAATTAATATGCAATTCAAAGCTAAATCCATTATTTCTTGTGGAAATTCTATTGCTAAATTGTTTTAAACCATCTTTTTGAAAATTTTTAATCAATTGCTTAATAAAACTATTCCCATAACCAGGTCATTTAGAGAGAACCACCTGATATCAATGTTTCAGAAATACAGAAAATGTTACAGGCTAATTCTGAGACCAGGCATCAAAACAGATGCCCACAAACGCCCAAATCTGAGAAGAGACATCTTGTTTCTCCATTCATTTCATAAACTCTCTGTGGGCCCAAGTCCAGCATTTCTTTTGGAACTTCCCAAGTCTGTCCTTCGCTTCTGAGGAGAGATGAGCCCAGAAGGCAGCCATTACTCGTTTTCCCCGCCTCCTGGGTATAAGCAGCTCAACATCTCAGCAAAAACAAATACACAATGATTTGGAAATGTCACCACCACTGAAGCTACCAGTCTATACAGAAAACACTCGGGGAGTTAAACTGCAGCTGAGGATAAAGGAAAACGCATTCTCCTAACAAACAATACACATCACGCATTGTTAAGTGCCCACCACTCATGGCTAACCAAGCTGTTTTAAGACCTCCAGCTGAAGCACCTCACTGCATGGTAGGTACCCAATTTATACACCTGCAGTTCTGAAAAAGTAAGTATGCTCATAAAGGAGCTCAGTTACAAGAAACTTGTAATTTATAAAACGTGGTATTTCAGCCATAGGGTAAATCTCAAGTTTACTTAGGCTGAATTAAACAGATATATAAATAGTGAATAGCAAAAAATGCTGTACAAAATTTTTTTTTTTTTTTTTTTTTTTTTTTTTTTGTGATTGGCAATAGGAGGAACCTAAGTTAAAGTTTATACTGAAAGATGTAGAATACTCTGAGTTATGATTACTGGTATTGGAAATGAATTTGGGGAATTCTATCTGCCCTCCTCCCCAGATGGAGGTATCCTCTATGTATTGCTTATGGAGGTCACTTAAGATTTTGTCCATCTGGAGCTAGAATAACACATTCATTCATATATGTTAGCATCATCAAAAGCATTTACAAAGACTCTTGTTTTTTTAAGTAAAGCATTCTTTACAAAACAGGCACACAGTGTAAGAATATAAGCAAAGAAGGCTCCCTCCCACTCCTACCCTCCAGCCATGGAGCTCCCCTTCTAAAAGGGGCCACTGTGACAATGTCAAGCTTTTTTAGGTCTGCAACAAGCCAAAGATTCCTTGAAAGAACATCTCCAAAAGATTCTGTGAATGTTAGGATTATCATGAATAACAAGATTAAAGAACTCAAGGACCTTCTGTTGTTTATTGTTGCTGTTAAGAAACAACTCCGTATCAATAGGTGGCTTCAGGGTTCATCAATGTTATCTATTTGATTTATACTTAAAAACTTTTACAAGAATTACTCCTGGCCTCCTCTGCACCCCTCAAAAATCTTTTGAATGAGAAACCTACACAAGGGGCCCAAACTCTAAGTGACTAACTGTGGTAAAGGAACAGAGTAAATAGGAAATCAACCGTCTAGGATGGATTTAGGGCTGTTTCCTTTTGAAGAGAATGAGTTAAAAACAAAATATTTACAATAATTACTCTTAGGGAGGAAGATGATGCCTCAACAAGAACATCAAAAATTGCCTAGAGATGGGCTTACTTTCTCTCCAGATTTGTCCCCAGGTGACTAGTCCTTTTTCTGAGCCTCCTTGGCTATCAGGATGGCCATTTTCACTAGGTCAGCACCCTTATCCCAATATCCCAAGGAGAGCTCCCTTCAGTCAAACCATAGACCTTTCAGCTCATGGCAAAATAAGGGGGAGAATACCCAATTTAATGGGATGGAACGACTGTTCACCTATTCAGTCATTTTTGGAGAACCTATACTTTGTCAGTGTGCTGATGAATAGGACACAGTTCTTTCCTCCAACAGTCCATCGTGTCTAAGGGACAGGACCCAGAGCACACTGGAATAAAGATGGATGTTTTTTGCCTGCCAAACTGCCTCTTGGAGCCATCATTGGTGCAAACGATGTGTTATTAGGAGGTCTTTCTTCCACTAGAGCAGAGGAGGTGAGACTCAGGCCCACCAATTAGAGTATTCCACCCATACAGACACTGGATGTATACCCCAAAGAAGGCTGAGGGCGACGCTGAAGAGGACTCAGGACCTGACCACTTTTGCTTAAGCTTTGGTTCATGTTCTTTGCAACCAAAAATCTTAAGTAGACCCACCGGGCAGTGGGACACAGAAGAGGAAGAACAAGAGAAAAGATGGGGGGCTTTAAACCAAGTAATTACACTTGTGAATTAGGTCTAGTAGGAATAGTACCAGTTTGCTAGGAAAACATAGTTATTCTGAAAGATGCTTGGTTTCATTAATCAGAAACAAAAATGGGCACATAGTTTGAAGAGAGTCAAACGCAGTTTTTTTTTTTTTGTTGAAATACCGTTTTTTTTTTTTGTTGTTGTTGTTAAGAGAGGGGGGGGGGGCAGAGACAAGGAGACAGGTGTGGGAGGAGGGGCAGAGGAAGAGAATCCCAAGCAGGCTTGTGCACTGTGCAGAGCCTGCTCAAGGTTCTCAACCTCACTCTGCCCCTCCCCCACTCCCTCTCTGTCTAAGAAAAGAACGAAAGAATGAACGAAACATTGAACCATTAAAGGATGTGGGGCAAAGCTCAATGACCTATTAATAACAGAGTTAAGATTTTCAAGTATTTTATTAAAAACTGAAAATAAGTAGCGTTTGGGTAAGCATATGCCACCTGATGAACTAGGCTTAAAATATCAATTTTGAGAATGATTTAAATTCACTGCTGCATGATTCAGTCACATTCCTTCCTATTGATCTTTGCAAATTATACCCACATCTACTGATTGGGTCCAAAATACTAAAGTTTTACTAATAATCCTGGCCAAATTCCTACTCATATGCTTTCTTAGAAAGCAAGAGTCAGATGGCAGAAATGAAAATCTGTAGATCTGTAGCCCTAGGCTACAGATGAACTGAAAACATATAGAAAAACGATCAAACACACATTTCTCTTTTCTCTCCAAATACCAAAACCAAAACTACTCCTTTACGTCATATACCAAAAGAATAAACGAGGCAGAGTTAGCCTGTCTCAGGAAGGAAAGATCTATAGGCTGGATCTGTTCAGGGGAAGGATGACAGAACCTCAATGACCGGGAAACCTCACTTAGGCAAAGAAGTCATTATCTGAGAAACATAATTATAATCATTTATAGGGCAGCCCCGGTGGCACAGCGGTTTAGCGCCGCCTGCAGCCCAGGGTGTGATCCAGGAAACCTGGGACCGAGTCCCGCATCGGGCTCCCTGCATGGAGCCTGCTTCTCCCTCTGCCTGTGTCTCTGCCTCTCTCTCTCTGTGTCTCTATTAATAAATAAATAAAATCTTAAAAAAAATTATAATCATTGCCAAAAGGCTTGAATCAAGTCAAGTGGTGTATTCAGGCTATTCTGGGTCAGGAAGACAAGGGGAACCCAATAGCAGACAGTGCTAGTTTAGTGGTTCAAGGCAAGGTTTACAGGACCTGATGTACCAAGAGCCCATGAGGCTTATCTATGTATGTGATAAGGTCCCTTGCAAAGCTACCAGATCAAAATGGCATCATTTAGTCTGTTTTTAGGGGTAGGAAAAAAGCAGAAAAACCTAACTCTGCCCACAGAAAGTTAAATCAAAAAACAAAAAACCCCGTAAAACCCAACCTTAAACCTTTGACCAGGCACAGTTAATCAAACAAGCCAGGAGAAAAAAAAGCTTCCAGATCAAACCTTTTCAGATTATATTTTAAGCCACTGCAAAGTGTGGATGTAACATGTCATTTTTCAAGATATAATTTTTCACATTTTTATGTGCATTCTTAGGTTCCCCAAGTTCTTAATAAGAACATATGGTACTAATTTAACATGCCAGAAAATACAGAAGTAAATATGATACCATGCCCTAATTTCCATCACCTGCAAGTATAACTGCAACTTTTTCTTATCTGGGAAATTCTGAACATACACCAGAGTGACAACTAATGTATCAACTGTATCAGAAAATATTTCTAACACTGCATTGAAAGCTAGACAGGAATGGTTACCTCTTCCTGGTGACACCTAAACATAAGCTGCTTAGGCTAAATCAATGGTTTCAACACCCACCAACCCCCTTTTAAAGAGGAAACCCTTGTTTCTAAACAAATCTTAGCTGAATTATAAAAAAGATAAAAAGTGGAGGGGCTCAGAGGTTGCAATGCAAAGAGGAAGAAGGATAAGTTCTCTGTTCCTAAGTATCCCCTTGAAATAGTTACTGGTCTAAGTTTCTAATGCAAATTTATGCCAAGGTGACAGTCTTCTGAAATGTAGAATTGGGACCTAGTGAACAATCAACCAAAGCAGGAACTTTGATGGCTATAGCAGAATCCCAAAGGTTTATTGAAAATCTCCCCCTAGTAAAATTAGTCTGATCAGAATATGGTTATCAGAATCCTACAATAAACCTAAGGATTAGAATACAGTTTATAGGGGATCCCTGGGTGGCTCAGAGGTCTGCCTTTGGCCCAGGGCGTGATCCTGGAGTCCTGGGATTGGGTCCCACATCGGGCTCCCTGCATGGAGCCTGCTTCTCTCTCTCTGTGGGTCTCTCATGAATAAATAAAATCTTAAAAAAAAAAAAAAAAAGAATACAGTTTATACTTTGGGGTTGTCTTTTAAACATGTCTACACTAAACTGTAAAGAAAAACACGTGTCTGAGAAAAAAACTTTATTGCGGGTGGGGGTGGGATCAAAGGTTGGAAATAATGCCGTTACTAGTGAAGAAAAATAACAGCTGTATTTTCTAAGTTAATAAAAATTAAGAAGACATTCAAACTACTACAATATAAACAGTTTCATTTTTGGTAACATCCATCCAAATTAACAGGTAAGATGAAATTCAGACCCTTGATATTGAATTAAGAAAACAAAGTATTAAAAAAAATATTCTAATGTTACACAGATACAAATATTTATACAGATCTTATAATCTGCACTGGGGTTTAAGGGTTAGCTATAGTTGAAGTTTCTTAAAACCACTAACTAAAAAAATATATGTATTTTTTAGGAGGCACGGACATTTTAAGATTCTCATACAGCTTCATGCTACCCACGATGGTACTTTTTTTTTTCCAACAGATTTTGTGATGTCTCCGTGGAAACATTTAGGACCCATTAAAATAAAAACTAGGCAGAAAGAAAATATCATTTCCATATTTATGTGCTCACTTTTCCTCCTACCACCCCCTCAGCAACATATTTAATACCTGTCAATATCACTGAGTAAAACTGTGGTCATTGTAAAACACTTTCTTTTTATAATCAGTAAGTGCTTATCTTTCCTGACTATTCTGAGATCAGAAGCAGTGAACAGAGACCCCTTATTTGCTTTTATGGGTGTCAATAAGTCCGACATTTAAATTAAACCTGTTGTAAAAAGGTTTGTATGTTTGTATTTTGAAAAATAAACCCTGTAAAGGCTTTCTAGAACAACCCTCCAATGAGTGAGCATGTTGAGAGCTCAGAGTCTACATTTGGTCTGGAAGCAATCATCCTTCTCAATACTTAAAAACAACAACAAAACAAAAAATGACAGTCCTGAACAGAAGCAGCTAATCTTTCAATTTCCTATTAAGCTTGGGCAAAGGGCAAAGGGCAAAAGGCAAAAGATCTTGCAGATGCCAGAGGTTCTTCATAGAAAGGCAGCTCTAATTGTCTTTTTTTTTTTTTTTTAAAGATTTTATTTATTTATTCATGGAGAGAGAGAGAGAGAAGCAGAGACACAGGCAGAGGGAGAAGCAGGCTCCATGCAGGAAGCCCGATGTGGGACTCGATCCCAGGTCTCCAGGATCACACCCCGGACTGAAGGCGGCACCAAACCGCTGAGCCACTAGGGCTGCCCCCCCCCCTTTTTTTTAAAGATTTTATTTATTTATTCATGAGAGAGAGACAGGGGTACGGGGGGAGGGAGAGGCAGAGACACAGGCAGAGGGAGAAGCAGGCTCCATGTAGGCAGCCTGACGTGGGACTTGATCCCAGACTCCAGGATCATGCCCTGGGCCGAAGGCAGAGGCTAAACTGCTGAGCCACCCAGGGATCCCCCTCCTCCTCTCTAATTCCCAAATACCACAGAACAAGAAACTGACAATCCAGGGGCAAAATGCCCTTCTGGATTAGCAGATAAAACTGGGCAGTATGACAGTGGTAGGAAAAGAAAGTTTAGGCTCCTTTCTCCTTAAATTAATGGAAAACGTGCTGTAGGGTTGAGGCTAAAAAGGGGGCTTGGAAAGTCCAGGAGGATCATCAGGAAAAATACTTTGCAAATGAAGACACACTGTACCAAAAGCTAAATGTGAATACTGTACACCAATTATTTTGCTTAGGTTAATCATACTAGAACACCGTCAACAGAGACAAGAAACAGGCAGGAAATGTAACCAACTTCTGTCTTCTATTCTTATCTACTAACTGCATTGACTTTTACTATTCTCTAATGCTAAAAAATCCCAATGGATATAATTGTGTCAACTACAAAACTGCCTCCAGAAAAAAAGACTTTGGTTTTCTTCAGGTTTTTAACCAATAGTGATTAAATTCCTTAAGCTATCATACTGTTTTGGGGGGGGGGGTAATTAGATTGTCATTTATGAAAGGCAAAATGTGTGCACTTACCTAAATAAAGCATTCAGTACAACAATGCTTGGTCATAGGAATACTTTGCTGGCCACTGTCTACAAACAATGAGTGACTCCCGGCCACAAGCAGCCCTGCTTTAAGACTATCCCTCTGCCTGACCACCTCCACTGAGAGGAGCACAAACCCCTCTAGGCTGCTTGTTCACAAGCCTAGTCCTGATTTCAGCCACAGAAATCTAATTCCCTAGCCACAGAGCAGCCTTTCATTTTTTTAAGGACCTTCCTCATTACCTCTTAAGTCTTTTCCCCTTCTCTAAGTACCCTGCTCCAGTTCTTTTCACCTTTACTTCTGTTATCACAGGAGCTGATCTCCAGTAGATGTGCACCTTTAACTTCTGTTATCACAGGAGCCAATCTCCAGTGGATGCGCTCCTCTGTCACTCTTTGGTGCAGAAAGAAAATATCAGAATAAACTTATTCTGATAAATAAATAAACAGAAAGATAAACTTATTCCAGATGTGACAAGCAGGGCAATACTTCCCTAGTTCTGAGTATGATTTTTAAAAAAAATTTTATTATTATGTTTAGAGAGAAAGGGAGAGAGCATGGGCGAATGGGGGAAGGGAGAGAGAGAATCCCAAGCAGGTGCTGTACCTGATATGGGGCCCAATGCTGCACACTCAATCCTAGACCCTGAGATCATGACCTAAGCTAAAATCAAGAGTCAAGGACTTAACTGAATCACGCAGATGCCCTTAAAGTTTTTATTTTTTAAAGTAATCCTTATGCCCAACATGGGGCTTGAACTCATGACCCAGAGATCACAAGTCACATGCTTCACTGACTGAGCCAGTCAGCCATGACCTGGATATTATTTTTAAATTAATGCTCCTAAAAGGTGCACTGTATTGGTGGCAGCCACTTTACACATGACAACAATCAACCAAGATTTTTTTTTTTTTTTTAATATGTGCTGCATTTTCAGTATTAGGTGGTTCAGTTGGTGAGAACAAAAATTTTCTGTACTGAATCCATGTCTGGTTAGAAGAGAAATAACTATCAAATCTTTAATATGTTAATTACAAGTGCATAAACATTTTGATTCCAAAATGTAGCACTGTGTATCAGTGGAAGAACCTAAGGATTGCCTAATCTAAACTCTTCTCATTTTACAGATGAGCAACTGAGGTGAAGCAACTGGCTAAAGGGTGATCAGCTTGTCAGTGACAGACCTGGGTCTCAAGGTCATCTCCAGATCTAGGATGTAGTGCTCTACTCATCACCCTCGTGGATGAAGCTCTCTGATCTTAGACAAAGGTAAACAAAAGCATGTTAAATATATATATCTGAAAGTGCCAGAACTTCATACTCAAGGTTGAAATGAACTTAAACAAGTTCAACCAAATGAGCTCAGGTGATAAAACAGAGATTAAGAATACACAGACATCTCAGGTCAGATGGTCCCGTCAGATCCAGAGAAGAACTGAAACAACTTAGCTCTGAAACCACTTGCCCAAAAGTGCTCTTATCATCACCTGGATGCCAGCAGTCATTAGATAGTCACATCAGAAAGATACCCAAATTGTGTCCTTTGCAAAATGAAAACTACAACCTTGGCATCCCTAAAATAAAACGACAGCTTTTCATTTATTTTTATTTATTTTTTAATGACAGCTTTTCAAAAACAGATGTATTCTGTTTCTCCTTTATCAATTCCCATTATTAATACTCAAACCATTGCTTGGGAAAGCAGAGGCCTTGGTGATTGTTCTTTCTCTGGAGAGCAGGGTTAGGCAGGATGCTAATTTGCTTTCAACTACCTCTCAGGCTCCTTTTTGCAAATAAAGTTCTATTCGTTTTTATTACAAAAGCAACTGGGAAATGAAAACATACACCCACACAAAACCTGTACACAAAGGGTATGAGTGGCTCACAGTTAAGTGTCTGACTCTTGATTTTGGTTGTGATCTCAGGGTTGTGAGACTGAACCCCGAGATGGGCTCTGCCCTCAGCTTAGAGTCAGCTTGAGGTTCTCTCCATCTCTCTCTGCCTCTCACCCTCTCTAAAAGAAATACAATCTTGAGGCACCTGGGTGGCTCAGCAGTTAAGCATCTACCTTCTGGCTCAGGGAGTGATCCTGGAGTCCCTGGATGGAATCTCACACTGGGCACCCTGCATCTCCCTCTGCCCGTGTCTCTGCTTCTCTCTCGCGGTATCTCTCATAATAAATAAATAAACAGGGCAGCCCCAGTGGCGCAGCGGTTTAGCACCACCTGCAGCCTGGGGTTTGATCCTGGGGACCCTGGATCAAGTCCCATGTCAGGCTCCCTGCATGGAGCCTGCTTCTCCCTTTGCCTGTTCCTCTGCTCCTCTCTCCCTCTGTGTCTATATGAATAAATAAATAAAATTAAAAAAAATAAATAAATAAAATCTAAGAAAATAAAAATAAAATAAAAACAATCTTTAAACAATAAAAACACCAGAAAAACCTGTACACGAATGGTCTCCCAGTAGTCATTAATACCCAAGGAGAAACAACCCAAATTTCCATGAACTATTAAATGGACAAATAAAATGTGGTATATTCATACAGTGAAATAGGATTCAGCTATTAAAAAAAGGTAAAAGAAGTGAAAAAGAAGTACTGATATATGCTCCAACATGGATGAACCATGAAAAATTATACTCAGTGAAAGTCACAAAAGGCTACTTACTATATGATTCCATTTATATAAAAGGTGAAGAACAGGCAAATCTACACAGATAGAAATGCTGCCAAAGGCTAGAGGAATTGGGGGACAGTAGAGGGCAACTGCTCATGGGGACTGGGTTCTTTGTGGGTTGATGAAAATACTCTAAAATTGATCATAGTGATAGCTGCATAACTCTATGAATATACTAAAAAAACATTAAATTGTACACTTTAAAGGGGGTGAACTGTATGATATATGAATTACATCTCAGTAAAGCTGTTACAAAAGAAAAAGGCAACTGGACCTAATAGAACAAATATAAAGGCAAGGAATACAAATAATTATAAAGACAAGAGTTAGCACTGGGTATACTTATCCTTCCAGATTTTTATGCACATGCAATTTTTCTTTTAAAAGGAAATGAATCTTATGTATCTCAGCATTTAGTCATGCAGCAGAAAAACCAATGCTGCCTGAAAGTTTTTAATTTTTAAGTGTCTTCCTTCCAAAAAGGTAGATGCTAGCCACAAACAACTATTCATCAGGTAAAATGTGGCTAGTCTGAATTGAATGGAGATAAACTTTTAAATTAATTAGTTTATTTATATTGTGGTAAAATATACATAAGATTTACCACCTTTGACAATTTTCAAGTATACAGTTCAGCGGTACTTCATCATAATATCATGCTACCATCACCACAACCATGTACCCATCTCCAGAACTCTTTTCATGTTGCAGAACTGAAATTCTCTACATTAAACAGTAACTCCCCATTTCTCCCTTCCCTTCTGCACTAGGCAACCAGAATTCTGTCTCCAGGACTCTGACTACTCTAAGTACTTCATGTAAATGAAATCACAAAGTACTGGTCTTTTTGTGACTGGCTTATTTTACTTAGCATCGTGTCCTCAAGATTTATTCATGTTGGAGCCTATATCAGAATTCTCCTCCTCTTGGGACGCCTGGGTGGTTCAGTGGTTGAGCATCTGCCTTTGGCTCACGGTGTGATCCCGAGGTCCTGGGATCGAGTCCCACATGGGGCTCCCCATAGGAGCCTGCCTCTCTGTCTCTCATGAATAAATAAAATCTTTAAAAAAAATTCTCCTTTTAAAGGCTGAATAACATTCTATAATATATATGCACCATATTTTGCTTATCTGTTATTCTAAGGCTGAATAATATTCCATGCTACATATATACACATTTTGCAGATGATGGGACACTTGGGTTGCTTTCACCTTTTAGCTATGGTGAATACTGCTATGAACATGGGTGTACAAGAATCTCTTCACACGGTAATTCTGTTTCCACAGCACTTCTACCATTTACATACCCAACTGTGCACAACGCCAACGCTTCGTATTTCTCCCCATCCTCACCAACACTTGCTAATGTTTTTTTATAATAGCTATCTTAATACGTATGAGGTACTATTTCATTGTAGGTGTGATGTGCATTTCCCTAATGATTAGTAATACTGAGTATCTTTTCATTTGCTTATTGGCCACTTGTATGTCTTCTTTGGAGAAAGGTCTATTCAAGTCCTTTGCCCGTTTGAGATAAGCTTTTTTCACATGTAAAATATACTTGGGATTTGCAGGGCTTAGAATTAAAAAATGCAAATTATCTTATTAATACATTTTCAAAAATACTAACATGTTGAAACAATACTTTGGATGTACCAGATTAAAAATACATTAAAATTAATTTCATCTTTAAATTAAATGTTAACATTAAATGAAATTAAATGTTAAAATGTGGCCAGTGGAAACTGAAGATATTATGCTAACTGAAATAAGCTGGTCACAAAAGGACAAATATGAGATACCGAAATTCAGACAGAAAGAAGAAGGTGGTTGCCAAGGGCTGGGTGGAGAGGAGAATGGGGACTTGGTGTTTAATGGATATACAGTTCAAATTTGTAAGATGAAAAAAGTTCTGGAGATGGATAGTGGTAATGGTTACATGACAATGTGAGGATATTTAACAAAAAAAGAACTTTACACTTAAAAGTCATTAAAATGATAAATTTTATGGTATATTTTACCATATATATGTACATAGATACACATACACATATACATATTTTTTCAAAATGTTACTAGAAAATTTAAAGCGACAGTACTGAAAATATGGAGCCAAACAAGGTTTGTTCATAATTTTTTTTTTTTGGGTTGTTCATAATTTTATGAGGATAGTCTGGGTTGAAAATTAAAGGCATTTATCATTGATGAGTCTCTGCCAAAACTATAAATATTAAGCATCTGTTAAGATTGCTTTGAACAGGACAGATCCTCTAGAGCAAGTTCTGGATGTAATATAGGAACTTTATAAGGACCTTTACAGATTTCCAGACCAGTTTGGACAATATTAAATGAATGACTCTATGAATGACATTATTAATGGCTCCCAAAGTGTTATTTAAAAAAAATCTCAGAACCCACTTTCCTGGCAAATTTGCTCTACTCCCAGAGGCTAGGAATAGAGGAATATATCACTTCTGTCAATGTCAAAGGCTCCAATTCACTCTGCCTTAACTAATAGATTTAATCCAGTTGGAGTTACTTTAATAAGTTCAACTATTTTTTAGTTTTGCTAAAGTGGAATGATTCTAGAGCACGTAGCACTACAAAAAAGGATTTCCAAAGAATATTCATGTATTAAATTTTTAAATAAACTTAAGTTTCTTTCAAACAGTTAAAAGGACAGAACTGCAAAAAGGGAGAGGTCCTAGGAAAAATAAATTAGCAAGCCTTTTCAAAGATAACACAATAATGAAAATTCAGATTTAGCAAACTTTGTTTTCTTTCACGTGCTGTGGCTCATTAATATCAAACCAAGAATCTAATGGGAAATAAGCATCCCCATTCACATTATCAATCTCCAAAGTTACAGTTACATTGTGACTTAAAATTTGCTGTAAATGCTCATCACAGGTGATTTCAGATTTAGAAAAGTATGACCTGAAATTATAATTGATAAAGAGTTATTTATGTCTATAAATTACAACCACTATGAATCATTTTTTTCAGTGGAGATTGATTTTCCTGAGCTCAACTGATGGACTTATGAACCCTTAAAATATGTAGGAAGACAAGGGTGCCATCTCACTATTCAAAGCAAAGAAAACCTATTAAAAAAGATTGTTTTTTTTTCTTTTTTTAAAATAATGTCTCTGTAAATTAGGCCTTTACAGATCACTTTATTTTTATTTTTATTTATTTATGATAGTCACACACAGAGAGAGAGAGAGAGAGAGAGAGGCAGAGACACAGGCAGAGGGAGAAGCAGGCTCCATGCACTGGGAGCCCGACACGGGATTTGATCCCAGGTCTCCATGATTGCGCCCTGGGCCAAAGGCAGGCGCCAAACCGCTGCGCCACCCAGGGATCCCTCGTTTTTTTTCTTCCCCCTGCTAGAGATCAAGAATCTACTGTGTGGCTGACACGGAGCAGACACTCAATACATGTAGAATGAACAAACAGCTCCTGCCTAGAAAGGACTTAGAGATGATACCCCATAAATATCTATAGGAAAAGAGGCCAAGTGTCAGGTGTGTCACAAATTAAATGCTCTAACGTTTCATAAGAGGGAAAATTCATTCTCAGGAGGGGAGCTCAGGAGAAGGTGAAAGTAGATGCTAAGCTGGGGGCCACCAGGTTAGTTAAGGACCTGCATTCACTGCAAACAAAACAAAACACACACACACACACACACACAAAAACAAAACAAAACAAAAAAAACCCAAACCAAAACAACAACAACAAAAAAACACCCTCAAACAAACCACCTTGTTGGCACAGTTCCAGAGGTGGGACAGCAAGTTCTAGGAACTACTGTAGAGAGTCCAGAATGGCTATGTCAAACTTCTGAGTAATAATGAATGACAGGGTTGGGAAGGTAGGTTGGAGATAGAAGCCTTGAGTGTGAAACTAGAGTCTGTTGCTGTGTCTGGTAGCCTCTGAGGAGGTGCGGCAGACATTGAGGCAGAGAAAGGATATAATTCTAATGGAGCTTTAAGAGAATTAATCTGGCCCACTTGGCAGGATCGATTACAAAAGGCCTAGAGGAAGTCTATGCAGAGTAAAATACCAAACCTAGGCAACCCTCAGAATCACCTGAGGGTGCTTACACCCATCTCAGACCTACAGGATCTGAAAGGTCTAAAAAAAAAAAAAAAAAAAAAAAAAAAAAAATCACCAGAGCCTTAGGTGTAAGTTAATAAGATACTGAAGTGATGGCAAAAAGAAGATGAAGTTCAAGGATGAAGCCTATAGCGTACATCAACATTTGTTTCCCAGTAAAACTATATTGTTTTCATAAATAAAAATTTAGCTGACCTATCAGACACATGTAAAATTTTTACCTCACAACTTCAAATTTCGGTAACAAGTAGGGTGACAACACAGTAAAGCTTTCCTCTGCTCAAAAGAAAGATGGTATGACATAGCTATTAAGAATATAGCTCCAGGGGAGCCCGGGTGGCTCAGTTGGTTTAGTGTGTCTGCTTCGGCGCAGGTCATGTATGATCCCAGGGTTCTGAGATTGAGCCTTAACGTCTGGCTCCCAGCTCAGCAGGGAGCCTGCTTCTCCCTCTTCCTTTGCCCCTCCCCTGCTTATGCTTCCTCTGTCAAATAAAAATCTTAAAAAAAAAAAAAAAAAAAAAAAAGGTTCGAGAGTTGGGCTGATCTGTATCATTACTTAATCCTTACTCTGCCACTTACTAGCTTTGTGAACCTAAAAATGTTACTCAACCTCTGGAGGTCTGTTTCCTTATGGTATAACCAGGACACTACTCCACTGTTCAAGTGCCAGAAGGATTAAATGAGATGATGCCTGTTACACATAAGTAGTTATCATTATTGTCTTAAACCAGATCAGATTCTGGAATAGTCACTTCTAAAATCATGAGCTCACACTGTGGCATATCTTTTCAAAAATGTGGGACTAGGGGATCCCTGGGTGGCGCAGCGGTTTGGCGCCTGCCTTTGGCCCAGGGCGCGATCCTGGAGACCTGGGATCGAATCCCACATCGGGCTCCCGGTGCATGGAGCCTGCTTCTCTCTCTGCCTGTGTCTCTGCCTCTCTCTCTCTCTCTCTGTCTCTCTGTGACTATCATAAATAAATAACAAAAAAAAAAAAAAAATGTGGGACTATTCCTGAGAATCAGATGTGGTTGCCATGTATCTGTCCCTAGATACATCAAAATGCACATTTACACACATAATAGTGTTTTCACATAATACTTTGCATTTGTGTGAGAGGGTCATGTTAAAGAGCATATTCTTAACTTTACAAACTCTGTGGCATTTAAAACATCTGCAAGTACCCACAATAAACCTAGGTGACTTAGTCACATAAAAACATAAAGGTATGATCTAGGTTTTACATTATTTATCTTTTAAAAAACTATGTGGGTCACTTTTTTTTTTTTTTTAAGATTTCATTTATTTATTCATGAGAGACACACGAGAGAGGCAGAGACACAGGCAGAGGGAGAAGCAGGCTCCACGCAGGGAGCCTGATGTGGGACTCAATCCCGGGACTCCAGGACAATGAATACCCTGGGCTGAAGGGAGGTGCTAAACCGCTGAGCCACCCAGGGATCCCCCCACTTCTCTTTTAAGAAGACTTTCAGACTAAAAGACTAGTTGCCTACAACTGGAAACTATTATGTTTTGGTTTATCCTGTTACTTGGGAGTATTTAGATTTTAGATGAGAATCCTAACTGTGACCACCCAGAACACCAATGGAACCAACGGCTTTCAGGGTGTTTTGAGAATGTGCTGAGACTATGACACAATACATGGATGGAAGAGAAGACGGAACTGGAAGGACAAAATGAAAGCTGAGCAACTGAAGGTTTGCTCCCTAACTACTGATTGAAATATTGAAGTTCACAAAAATTTTTTTAAAAGATTTTATTTATCTATTCATGAGAGAACACAGAGAGAAGCAGAGACACAGGCAGAGGGAGAAGCAGGCTCCATGCAGGAAGCCTGATGTGAGAATCGATCCTGGGACTCCAGGATCACGCCCTGAGCCAAAGGCAGACACTTAACTGCTGAGCCACCCAGGCGTCCCTCAGGAAGAATTTTATTTAAAAGGGAGAAAGATGCCTCACAGATTATCAAAAAAAAAAAAAAAAAAAAAAAAAAAAAAAAAAAAAAAGATTGAGAATATCTCTAATACCTTTATCTAGCTGTAGGGAGTATGAGATGGGGAGAATTTCCCAATTTACTCCATTTTATTTATTTTTAAAGATTTTTTTAAAAAAAGATTTCATTTATTTATTCATGGGGGGCGGGGCAGAGACAGGCAGGGGGAGAAGCAGGGTCCCTTGCAGGGAGCCAGGATCACGCCCTGGACTGAAGGGGGCGCTAAACCGCTGAGCCACCTGGGTTGCCCTATTTTTAAAGATTTTATTTATTTATTCATGAGGTGCAGAGACACAGGCAGAGGGGAGAAACGGGGACTTGATCCCAGGGCCCCAGGATCATGACCTAAGCCAAAGGCAGATGCTCAACCACTGAGCCATCTAGGCGCCCCAATTTATTCCATTTTCTTTTTCTCTTTTTTAATAATAAATCTATTTTCTATTGGTGTTCAATTATAACACCCAGTGCTCATCCCGTCAAGTGCCCCCCTCAGTGTCCGTCAATTTATTCCATTTTAAATAGAATTCCAGGCAAGGCAGGATCACACCATGGGGAATGACTGCAATACCTTGCTGCCTACAGAAGAACTCCACAGTTGAGCGCTATTGCTGTCAATACAGGTAGACAACCTGGCTGAAGAGAAATGTGAACATAAGAAATCAATTCACAAGTAGGCCTAAGCAGACATCCAGACACATCCACTTATAGTCAATCCAGGACCATGTCACTGGTCTGCTCATATAAATGGCCTAAGACAAAAGTAGGTTATTTTTAATTCTTTAATGAGAAAATTTTCATGCTCTATCAAAACTACTCAGAAATAATTTTCCCAGAGTAAGGGAAAAGTACTTTTCTCCTCATTCATGAAAAACAGAATAATTTATTTGAATCACCTCAAGTTTTTCTGAGCCATCTCCTAGGAGTCACCGCCTAAAGGGCAAAGATTTCTTTGTAGCAGAAGCATTATTTGTGTAGCAGGCCTTTGCCACTTGGTGGCTCGACCCTTACGCTTTCTGCAGAAGTTTTTCTTGGTGTTGTTTTTAGGCCTACCTGACTGAATCAGGACTTTGAGCCGACTGCATAGTTCCACTTCCCAGTTCCAGTTCACCCTTTCACAAGAGCAAGAATTCCAAATGTTGACACATTGACAATGCCCAATTTAAAATTTTAATGAACTCTTCCATATTTTCACTAGAGTGAAGTTTCTTCAGATATACTGGATTTCAAAAGAAACCACTCATACAGGTTATCAATTGTTGCCAGTTCCCACCAGAAAAAGGTGCGAGTTTTAAGGGAAGCACAGGCTTCCACAAATTCTGAAATGGAGCAGAGGAGTTCAGAAAAAAGAAAAGGCAGAAGGGCCAAAAGCCAGTAATTATCTAAGCAAAAATAACTGTTCAGAGGAGAGAAAGAACAAGGCTGCCCTAAACCAAAACATTGGGAAAAGCAACAGGACCGTAAACAAACTTTCTTTTTAGATCCTTGTACAGGCAACTTCAAACCAGACATGTGCTGCTTCAACTAGTCACCCCCAGCACAATTATCGCTGGTACTCTCTTGCTGGGGGTATGGCCAGCCTCTTTTGTCAAGCCTATATAGGATCCTTGGGTATATTCACTGACACAAGCAAAGAGGAGCACTACCCAGTTATGAAGCATTCCTGTGAGCCTTCATGAGACAAAAACAAAAACAAAACAAAACTTGGGAACCCTATAAAGCCTGTGTTCCAAGACAGACCTGGCATGGACACATTCATTCTGTGGCTCACTTCAACTAAGCACATTGCAGTGCCTTGATTTCCCCACTTGTGAAACAAGGAAAATCCTGAGAACTGAGAACCTCTTGCTTGGCAAATAAAATGGGCACGCCATTAATATTACCCTAAAGGCCAGCAAAGAGGCCTTTACACTCACAGCTCACCCTTCTTCAAGACATCAAGCAAGTCATATGACAAGTGACACATAAACAGAAACAACCCACAGCTGAGTGACTCAGTTACAAATCTATACCCTTACTGGACAGTGAATTAGGATGTGTAGGGATTTATTTTTAATTCTAAGTGATGATGGTCAAACAATGCAGGAGACTCCTACAGATTACGTGCATGCTTTTGACTTAAACCTTAACTCTTAAACTGCAGTACATGTTCAGGGCAGTCTTCCTTAGTACCTTTATTTCTAGAAATTTCATTATTTCTCTAGCTGCTATCTTAGAACTAAGCCATGCATCAATAAAAGCAAGGAAGCTTGTGAGTCTGAAATAGAAAGAATTACAGGCAGAGGACAAGTGAATGCATATATGGAGACCAGAGAACCAAGAACTGAAATAGTGAAAAGAACTTTACATTTTACACTGATTAGGAAATGTGTGCCCTCAAATCACATCAGTTCCTGTATATAGTTGGCACACTATTAGGAAGTGTGACTTCCTAATAATAGACTCATGCATCACAACATAATCAAGTTGATATACATATATCCCAATTTGAGAAGCCTGATAATATGTGAGGATAGCCTTCTTCAGTGAAGCAGAATATAGACTCTCATTTAAGCCGACTCATTAACTGCCAGATATCAAAGGTAGGTCACAACCAAAACACAGGTCTGAAGAGTACTAAGACATGGAAAGAGACTGAAGGAGCACAATCATCCTTCCCCTCACTTTGTAATTAACAGGATCAGGCAAACAGAACAAGATAAAATCATGAAGTCATGATGGAACCATGGCCACTCATACTGTGCAAAACAAGGATGCCTTCTTTTGTAAAGTATCTCAACCATTAGGGCAGAAGAAAGTGCCAATGAGTAAACAAGAAACAGTTTCTACATTCAAAGTATCAATTCAGTTAGTGTGGGTGGGGGTTTGGTTCTCACCAATTTCAAATGCCAAGTTTTCAAACTATCAACATAAAATACATAACTGACAGTGATGCACATCAGCAAAATACGACATTTGTTCCAGACCTAATGACACAAGCTCTTACAAAACTAAAAGTCTGCATGATGCTAGAAACACATCAAGCTCTGAGAATCTAACGATAAGCCCCTTGGAAGTCCAGGATGAACACGCAGATTACTACACAATAGTATCGGGCATGTTGGTGTAAACTACAAATTAGCTTCTATTCTTATAAAAATTTCCTTTTGGGTACTTTCACCTAAATTAATCTCACTATGATTTTAATAGATTATTTTTCCAAAAATTATAATGTCTAATCCCAACATCTTTTTCTGTAGTTAAATGTACGGTTTCCCAATTATATCTCTAATGCTCGGATTTTGTATTTGATAATATGACAGTTATTTCCAACTCTAAAAGAAACGAGTTGTATTTTGGGTATATACACACTCACACCAATTGACGAAATCAACCTGCCAAGGCCTATTACAACTTATGCAATTTTGTTATAGTTCCCAAAAGACAAAAATAGTACTGAAATTGTGAATTTTTTCTTTTCTCTCTCTCTACTCAAGTACTGATCCCTATTTGAGCCTTTGTAACTGATCAGCTCTATCTTCTTTAATTTCCATCATTAAACATGTAGCCAGCATGTGCACAACATCATAAATGCAATCAACCAAAAGACTGCTGAATATTTAAAGTTTCAAAATACTAAAAATTGTGTTGAGTAGACGTTTTTCAAATTCTGTGAACAGTTACCAGGAAAGCCAACAATTTAACAAATAGTGCACCTTATTTAATCAAATTGGAGTAATTAAATAAACGTGTGCATATATGTTGTAACAAGAAGCAAAAATCATTTTTACTTGGTAAAAGCCTATTAGCTGGTTATCTGGTAGCAACTACATGTTCAGGAAAAGGCCTGTTCTGATCAGAGAATCTTTAAGGTTTTTAAAAGTTTAGCAACTTTTGAGATTGGGTCATCAAAATAACAATAATTGAGAACTTACTTGACACTTAATCTGTTCAACATGGTGACGTTTTATTTTTAATATAAATAGTATTAGAACTTTTCCTGCACTCTGGTTTAAGGAAAAAAAAGAGAAATTTAAGCAAAACAAATTCACAGTGGGTATGTTTACAACCAATGACTTCCAGGATAGGCAGGGCCAGAGGTCTTTTAGAGATTCAAAGCCCAATCTCCTATATTTTCTAAACAGAGACTATAAAAATCAAAATCAAAGGCTTAGTTCAATGTACAGTAGCCTCTAATATGGTAACTTTAGGAAATTTCAACAAAGGCTAAGTAAAGAAGGCATTTCTACTTAAAGCTCAATTAAACAGAATACCCATTCCCACCTTCCGCTTAATTGAGGCTCCCTTCCCCCAACCTGTACTTTTAACAAACCCTCAGTTTACCTAAATTCCAGCCTTCAAGCCCAATAGCCTTACTATTTATTATTTATTTATTTATAAATTTAATTTAGAATGCTCAAACCAGGAAACCTTGAAAAACTGCAGAATACATGCTTTCTAAGAGCTCATAGCAAGTTTTCCCGTAGGAGGAGAATGGCTATTACCACTAAGGATATCAGTTAACACTGCATCTTATGTGTAATTTGCCAAGTCAAATAAAAGCACCTTCACAAACCTCACCTCAAACATACCCTCAAATAAGAAGTGGTTTTCAAACTACTCCTTTAAAAACTCATATAACTATCTATCAAAGAACAAGTACAGGTCAAAATTATATCTGTTTAACAAATACTGATCAGTATTTAAAAATTATAAATATCACCATTAGATTTAATATCTGATTCTTGTGGCTACTAAAATATTGCAAAAGCAATATAGTTAGGTCTCCAATGGAATAACTGAACCAAGCTGCCTCCTTCCTTTTCACTCACCAAAAGGTTACTTGGCAGCAAATGTCCCATGAAAACTCTTAAGCACCAACTGGTTAACTATGTATCAAAGAATACACCCATTCATAAGTTTCCCCATAAACTTATCTTGGTCTGTCTATGTAACATACTTGCAACAAAGTCTTAAAAGTACCTTTGATTATCAACAACCACTGACAATCATTGGTAACAAGGACAGGTTCATGGAAGGGCCTGTTCTGATCAGAGAATCTGTAAGGTTTATAGAAACTATAGCAACTCTTGAGCCTGGGTCATCAAGATAACAATAATCAAGAACTTAACATACTTTATACACAAGAGTGCAGAATGCAAATGATTAAAACAGCATTAGCAACTTCAAAATTTTCTCTTAAACAAGCTACTATGTCATTTCTCTGTTCAGAACCCTCGACTGCAACCAGCTCTAACCGGTTCCTTGAGGAATGTGGCTAGGCTGAAATTTTGGAAGTGTTGGCTTTGGTGGTGACCAAGGAGGAAGAAGTCTCTGGCTTCCCTGTTGCTGCAGTTCCCACCCTCCAAAATGAATATACCCACCGGTGTGAATTGACAATGTGGTCCAAAGAGCAAGGCAGGAACGGAGTCCAGATCCTCAAAATGGTAGTACAGGGCATAACCACTAGGCCACCTATCAGTTCAGTACAAAAAGTACAACCCTGTGCATCATGGTGCAAAAGCTGGGGCCTAGGTTTCGCATTGTGCATCTCACACCTATGGAAATAACAAGAGGAGTAAAATCTACAGAAATCAACACACCCTAAGAAGGTGGGTGCTCACAGAAGACCGGTGTCAACACTTTTGCAAAGGTGGTTGGTGGTTGGCTACTGAGATAATGAATGGCGGCAATTACAAGTCCAAAGTTGGAAGGCAACAAAATTTTACAATCAACTCTGTTGAGTTTGACAATGAAGAATTCAACACGGGTTTGATGTTTACCAACAAGGCTTTGCAAATCATGACACCCATCTACATGCTTATGAGAATTACTACCCCACTAACATTCTAACAACATCCTTCAAGAATGATTTTTAACTCTCAAAGAGTTGGAAAGATTTGGGCCATGAAGAAAGGAGGCAATCAGCAATACCCCCAAACCAATGCATTACTCTCAGGTTTTACACTTTCCCCTTTACCATCTGACCTTGGAAAGACATGGTGACTCATTCAAAGCTTAAGGTGGAAGAATTCCATAATTCCAGAGAATAGAAAATCTGTGTACCAATGATGTGCCAAGAACAAATGTGGATTGTCTGAGGGTCAACAGTTTTGAAAAAGTAAAAAGAGAGAACTTTTAAAATGCAGGGTGGGTTCTTTAAAAGAAATAAAATCACCGCTCTTGACTCCCTTAATCCTTCGCCATGTTGCTGTCAGCTCACCAACTAAGAGTGCGAGAGTGTGTCTTGCTGGGTCCATTTTCCCATGGTCTGTAGAAGGCGCTGTGAAGCACATCCTGTTCTAGCTCTGGGGCCCTTCCCCCCTCTGCAGCCTTACCCAGTGCAGGGAATGCGCCCCCTACTGACTCCAACACTCATCGCCTTTAGCCGACTTGGCTGCGGTGCATTTTGGGTGGGGGCTGGTATTTTCTTCATGGCCATAAACCAGAAGCAACAATGCAGATTTATAAAGAAACTGTATCAAGCCACTCAGGAGATTTCTGTTTTTTGTTTTTGTTTTTGTTTTCATTTTGAAGGTTCAAGACACTGGTACGAGAAGCATCAGGAATAGGAATTGGGTGTGTGGGGATGGACAGCATTAAAATGGCAAACACAGGAAACAGTTTGGTTCTTTTTCCCTCCTAAGCCTTTGTCTGAGAAATGGGGTTATAGCAAGAACTGCCCAGAGGAATTGGTGAATGCAAGAACATCAAGAAGACTTAGTGTGGGTCCATGTGTGGCTAAAAAGGATATTAGACCTTAGCGCCTGATCTTGGGCAGAAGAGGAAGAGAAGCAATCGCGCCTTTTCCAGCAGACAGGCATCCAGGTTGAGGGGGAGGGGAGGGCAGGCAGGCAGCCCAGAGGAAAGAGAGGTGAATAAAAGGGTGCTCAAAGAACTCCTCCCCATTCATTGCATTAAAAAAAAAAAAAAAAAATCTTTTCGCAGCTTTCTGGATTTCCTTTTTTTTTTTTTTTAACCGTCTCATTGCAAAGTTGGGGCTCAGAATGTTCCTAAGAGGTCGTGCTGACCAGGCAGCTGCGCCTGGGGAAAGGGGGTGGTGGTGGACTCCGTGGCTAGGACAGGAGGGGAGCTGGCGTGCTGGGGAGGAAGGGCTGCACGGCGGAGGCAAAGACTTTCCACTCCGTGCCATGCACGCTCCCCGCCCCCCAGTGTCCCCCCTCCCCCAGCCGAGGGTGGGCAGAGGTGGCAGCGGGCTCGTCCCAGGCACCGGGGGTGTGCGTGGGGGGCTCCTTGCGGGAGGAAGGGCTCAGTTCCAGGGATGGGAGCAGCTCGGCGCTCGCTGGGGGCGGGGTGGAGGGAGATGCCATCAGCGGCACAGGCTCCGGGGCCGGGCTGGCTGCCGGCCTCGGCGGGCTCGCGGGGCGGGGAGGGGGGTCGGGCTGCAGGAGGAGGCGCCTGGCCCCCGGAGCGGAGCCCGGGTAGCGGTCCGCGGCGGGGCGGGCGCTCCGTCAGCACCGGAGCGTGCAAAGGAGCGTGTGTGGCCGGAGCGCAGGCAGTCGGCGCAACAATGCGCCCGCGGGGCCGGGGCCGGGGCCGGGGCCGGGGCCGGGAGCGGGAGCGGGGAGCGCGGAGCGGGAGCGGGGCCGGGGCCGGGGCCGGGGCCGGGGCCGGGGCCGGGGCCGGGGCCGGGCCGCGGGGTGGGCGCGCGGCGGCCGCGGGCTTACCTTGACTCGGCCTCGAGGCGCGCGCGGGGCCGGCGTGCTCGGGGGCCGGGCGGCGGCGGCGGCGGCGGCGGCGGCGGGCGGATGGCGGCGGCACGGCGGTGGCGGTGGTGGCGGCGGCGGCGGCGGCGGCGGCGGCGAGGGCGCGCCCGGGGCCTCGTCGCGCGCTGGCTCGGCGGGCTCCGGCTCGCGCCGCGGCCGCGGCTGCTGCCGGGGGGCGCGGCGGGCGCAGCAGAGCGGCGGGCGGCGGCGGCGGCGCGAGCGGCTCCCTCCAGTCCCCGCGCGGGCGGCGGCGGCAGCGTCGTCGAGCGGTGCAGACAAAGGAGGGGCGGAGGGAGGAGACGGAGGGTGTGGGAGAGGCGGCTTCACCGGCGCGGGCGGGCGGGCGGCGGCGGCCGCGCTCCTCTCGCTCCTCAGCAGCGGGGACCGAGAGAGGGAGCTGTGTCTGAGGAGACGCCAAAATCCCCCTTAGCGCTGCCCGCGGGAGGGGGAGGGGGCACAAGATGGCGGCGGCCGGGGGGGGGGCGGGAGTTCAGCTCATGGATCCCGGCGGGCGGCGGAGGGGAGACCGGGCCGGCGGAGGCGGCGGCGGCAACGGGCGGGGGAGGGGGCTGATCCCGCGTCTCCCCTCAGCAGACAATACAAGCGCCTCGGAGCGAGTCCCCGAACCTGCCCTAGCCAAAATGGCGGCCGAGAAAGAGCGGAAGTGACGTAAATACCTCATTAGCATAAGAGGACTCATTGTCCAGCTAAGTGGGGGGGGGCAGTGGGGGACAGCACCCCTTCCCCCCTTGTCCCCCAGGGACCACTCTCTCACTCCCACCTGGGCTTGCACCTAACTTTTTGGGAGGGAGGGTGGCACCAGCACCCCCACCTGAGGGAAATTATATAATCCCCACTGAGGGGGAGCTCTCGCGAGAACCAAGAGGATTTGCCATTGACCCACTAGGAGGCGCCGCAGATAATGGCCGCAGTGCGCTTCCAAGGCCCGTGTGCACGGCGGGCGCCTTCCTCTGGCCGCAGCGCCGGCGGCGGAGGCACCAGCAGCGGGCCGCAGCACGCCCTGCACTCAGTCAGGTGGCCGTGCCGGGGATCCCTGCGCGGGCCCAGCTGGGCCTGGACTACATCTGGCGGGAGGGGGCGTGTGGGCAGCCCGGCGGCTCCACGTGCTGGGAGGCCTGCGCGCTCACGGGCGGGCCGGGCCGGGCCGGGCCGGGCCGCAGCGGGAGGGGCAGGGGCACCTGGCCGCTCGAGCGCGATGCCTCCTGCCTTAAAAGAGGTGTGAGGGCCTCGTGCTTCACACACCGCCTGGAGACGGGACACGAGCCCACGGAGCCCCGGTTCCTTCCCGGCGGGTGGGTTACCTAGTGGCCAGGGGCTGACTCTCTTCCAAGTCAAAGATGGGCTCTTCTCTTTGGCCTGAAGAAAACAAATGGGAGCCTAGCGTTTGGGGGCCTCTGGACTGGTGAAGCCTGAAGAGGAGAAAAGGTGCTGCTGATGGGCCTCCAGAAGACGCTCAAAAACTACACGTCAACTGTGGTCCCAAGGACAGTCATTCTAGCGTTACCACAATGTGGATGTCACAAGACAGCACATGGACAGCTCGTGTAAATTTAGGTCAATCCCAACCAACACGTTGTCTCAACATCTTTGAACCCACCTTTTGGAGTAGACTGTATCTATGAGTATGTCATTGGCGAAACATACTGAAGAGTAAGGAACACCATCATGAAGGATTAACCAAGCCTGTTTTCCTAAGGTGTGCTCTGTAAATACACTGATCTTTGGCCGTTTCTCTAAATTTCAAGTTAAAACAGTTTCAAACAGTACTTAACATCTCAAAGATTCTGACTAAACTGAAAACAGTACAGATTGTGGTTACATATAGCTCAATGTCTAAGACTTCACTTAGCAGGTTTAAACAAGCCATTTGAACCAATACAGAATTCCATTAGTTTCTGAAATTGTGAGAAGATAAATCTTTAAAAGCCAAATCAGTATTTCAAAGGAAAACAAGAGCTGGAAAAGTTAAAAAAAAAAAGGGTGTGTGTGTGTGTGAGAGGGTGGCACAAGCATTTGATTTAGAGAAACAAAGATGAAGAATCTAATTACATGTTACAGAAGACAGGCAAAATCTACTATGAAATCAGCAAAACCATTTATCTCAAGTTTCGTTTTCCTTAGGTATAGCGTTCATACAGTGATAATACAAAGGGAAAACATCTGGATTTTATCCTTGGACTAATTTACAAAGTAAAAAGAGATGCTAGGTTCACATATAAATGTTTGAGATTTTAGTGTTTAAATCATCAGATGTCTTACAGAAATGCATCTAAATAGTCCAGATTCTTTTCTAAATAACTTCTACATGAAAAAAGTCTTCACTGCTTAAATACTTTCTTTACTATAAATTCTAGTAGTGACAGTGTTGTGACTATGGGAGTAAGATTAAAAGATTAAAAAGGCATAAGATAGCTACCTACTCTAGTGAGGTCTGAGAAGGCAATAATTTATAATGAGTTCTCTGAGGTAGTTAATCTCTGCTCCATATACTTGACAATAAAATCTTTGGGTTTAGATGAAAAAGAGGAGAATCTAAACACTCCACAGAAAAGAGTATTGTATTTCTATTACATTAGGTTAATTCTACATTAAACAGTGATGAATTTTCTAGTTATTAATGATGAGAGATGTCACTTCCCCAAGGAAGGTGGGTCCCTGGTGTGCTGGATGGCTAAACAGCTCTGTGTAAAAGGGACATAGAATAGTAGAGGCCCTTTTGGAATGTGTCCCATGGATTCAACTATGGGAGTAGGTAATGTTCAAAATGACACCAAAGGTTTTATAGTCTGATATTAATTTCTGATTATGATCTGTTAGAAATGCAATTGAAAAATCAGATTTTAAATTTCTTTAGCAGTCAAATTAAGCCAGGAAAATGTAATTAGGAATACTGTTCAATAAATATGCTTATTAAATAACTTAGAGATGTCTCTTCCTTGCAAAGGAAAGTCAACTTGCTCTTAAGCTTATTTGCTCAAAGTATGCCTTCCCACAAATTTAAAAGATACCATGTGTTCCATAAGCTATGCTACAGTTAAAAATTTTTTTTTGAAACATTTAGCTTAGAGAAGGTAGATAAACAGAATATGTGTGCTGGCTTTAATGAACAACTAACAGTGCACTCACTGGTGGAACACTTAAAGCTTAGTAAGATGTTTAAAAATACTATAGCAGCTAAGTATTGAAGTCATCAAGACTACTGATGCTGACAAAATATTGTCATCAATATTTTTTCCTACTGATAGAAGGTACTGCTGAAGATAGAAAAAAAAAAATAGCTATGCAATCAACGGATGTCAAGTTTCCAATTCACAATATGTATTTTAAATAAACTTGCTTTGACAGATGAAATTGTGACCTAAACATATTGTTTTATCTAGTTTAAGAAATTTGAGATACATTTTTAAAGAAGGGGCAGAGGTGTCTACTTCTTCATATATACAGAAACAGCCATATATATTTCATGAATATAATTAACATTCTTCTTACTTCTGGTATCTATTATAATGAGCTATGAATCCAGTTTTTTAATATACTTCAAAGTCTTTACCATGTAAGAAATTCTGCACTCACATACTCTAATGAAAGCTCAGTATTTTCTGAAAAACCCAATACATTTATTTACAAGTCTTAATAATACAGCAAAATGTAAATGAAAATTGAAAACACTGCTCATTTTTCTAATTTAATTTGACATATAAAATGGAGTTTCCTCAGAAAAAAAGATTTGTATGAAATTTACCTTACCTTATGATTTATGCTCTAAGAGTACATTTTATAAAAATCAGCAAGCAGGCTTCTTTTATGTTTAAATGAACTCAACATGATAAGTATAATGAATAACTTTCTTTTATGTAGTAGCAAAGAGAGTCAATAATCCTTTCAAGAAAGAGACTATTTCATTTCCTCCCAACTTGGATTCACCATAAACTCGATCCACAAATGATATTGGAACCTAGTAAAAAATATATATATACGTTAAGTCAGTCTTCAAAAATACCAGAAAGAAAGCACAGCATGCATACAATACAAGTAATATTTGTCTTATGATAGTAAGTCCTTCAAGTTGGTTCAGAATTACATGATTCTTACAGCAAACTGTACCTCCAAATCTTTAAACATTTCATTACCTAAAAATAAGTCATATGAACCAAATCTACACCCATATGAAAAGCAATGATCCTGAATATTAAGCTGTTGACAAAGTTTTAACCTGTATTTTGAGAAAAAATTATACTCCAAAAGTAAAATGGCCTTTCACTTAATTTTTTCAGTGGTCCATTAAATCTGCCACTATGTTTTAGTGTTAAGTTACAAATCTTAACACTTCCACAGGAGACATATGACATTCTAGTTATTTTCTTGCTATGAGTAAGGCATCAGGGTTAAAGGAGGAGAGCCTTTCCTAAGAGCTCACTAGCTAGCTGTAAATATTACTGACCACTTCCTGTCCCCATAATTCCTGTCCTCTTCATTTACTCATAGAAAATGGCAAATGGATTCATGATTTGAGTGGCTCCTGGCTATGGGAAAAAGAAAAGGAGCAAACACATTCATCCCACAATGCTGAGTGGTCAGAAGAAAGGGCAAGCAAGATGCAGAAGGTACCGGCAACTTTTAGTTCTTTAAAAGGGAATGGTGCCTTCTATTAATGTTTTAAATCTCGGTAGGTCAAATGTACTTAATTTGAAAGTGACTTTTCACCCTTTGGTGCATGGATATTCTAAACAATTAGAAGACTTCATATATTTAATAGTCATGCAAGTTAAACTTTTTACTAGAAGTCTAAACCTGTTTCTTTATGAGGAATACAACATACTATTTACCATCAGTCTGCCTACCTCGCCAATAGTATAATTCAACTGTCTTGCCCGAACAATCATCTCCATCTGGAAGACGTAGCCTTTAGAAACACATTTTTCTATCAATTTCTGTAGAACTTCTTTTCGATATAACCTGTGAGAAATTAAAATATACGTGAACACCTAGATATATACTTGTTTACAGGTATCTTGACTTTTTGAAAGTTCACTGGTTATTTATAAACCTAAAACTTTCATTAATCATTTGTATGTAGAAAAACTGTCACAGCTTATGATTATGATACATTTGTCCTGAACCGGAACAGTCATGAAATATTTAGTAAATAATTTAGAATAATTTTGAAAATGAATTTTTAGTATCTTTTAGGAAATTTTTTTTCTACCATACTACCAGAAATTGTAAAAATACAGTAAAGTGAATCATTTGAAGCAGAACCACCCACTGGTTTTAGCTTTAAATTTTAAAATTTATTTTTAAAGTTGACTGAAGAAAACCGGTTTCAAATATTGTAACAATACAGTTGATAGATGATGATTAATCAACAATATAAAGGAGATGACAAGAGCAAACCCAGTAATTAACAGGTGTTTCCTCAAAAATGTCTGAGCAGTTTCTATTTCCCAGAGATCTACTAAATAAATTAACCTGGGATAAACAAAGTCCCTTTAGGGGACTTAATAACAGGGAGCTCCTGAAGAAAGTGACTGGGTTCACCCACAGGACTTCCCAGCTGCTCTCTCTTTGTAAATCTGATGGGCTATGTTTGGCCTGCAGCCCATCTAAAGTGGGGCGGCACATCTGCCCATGACAGGTGTCTAACTGTGACCCCAAATGGTAACAGCTGTATCCTCCCAGGATTGCCTCAATCCTGCAATGCCTAGGTTCCTATCTTTTTTTTTTTTTTTTTTTAAGATTTATTTAATTTACTTATTTGGGGGTTGGGGGGCAGAGACACAGGCAGAGGGAGAAGCAGGCTCCATGCAGGGAGCACGACGCAGGACTCAATCCCAAGACTCCAGGATCACGCCCTGGGCCAAGGGCAGGCGCTAAACCACTGAGCCACCCAGGGATTCCCCTTAGGTTCCTATCTTAACCTAGTCAATTTTAACAAAGGACAAAAGAATTAACATCACTTAATGGAAAAAAGCAAATGCCAAGTAATATAAATTATCAACTAATGCATGAAGTTTGGACAGGCAACATAGTTTCAGAGATAAATTACCCTCCCCCCAACCTGGAAGGAGGCTTTGTTCCAATTAAACAAGAATTTATTTTTAAAATTAAAAACATATAGAGGAGTATCCGGGTGGCTCAGTGGTTGAGTGTCTGCCTTTGGCTCAGGTCGTGATCCCAGGGTCCTGGGATCGAGTCTCACATTAGGCTCCCCACAGGGAGCCTGCTTCTCCCTCTGCCTACATATTTGCCTTTCTGTGTCTCTCCTGAATAAATAAATAAAATCTTAAAAAACAAAAAACATTTGGAGATCAAGGTAACTGAAAACACCCAAAACATTAACATTTTAAACTCTGTGGACAGTGCTATAAATATTCATAGAAATTGCAGAAAATTGCTGGAAGAGGTGCTGTTCTTTGGAGCATATTACCAGTGATAGCAATGTTCTGAATAAGCAATGGGTAGCCACCTTGGTTCCCTGGGTTCCCCGCTAGGGGCTGAGCACCAATGTGAATGTTAACAAGCATACTAACCTAAGCCCTGTCTTTGATGCTCTTTAGAAAGTACATTTTTCCTTAAGAAGATGCTCAGTCCTCATTAGCAACTTTTAAGGAACTTCAGTGTGCCTTTTTCTGTGTGTTCCAAAACAAAAATAGGGTAGAAATGAAAAGCGTTTCTAAAAATAAGCCATTGTATATGAAGAAATTTAGGCAAGAAGTTGGAAATAATAGAAAATATAAAACCACAAGTTTTTACTGTACCTGAAGCTTCCTGTTAAATCAGATGCTCCTGGTCTGAGCAAAATCTGAGTTAAAAAATTGGCCCCGCGGCTGTTTAAATAAAACAATTAGATTTTCTTTATAAAATAATTTTCGAAACAGAGAGAAACACATCGAAGACCAAAGTGCTAAAACTGCTACACTAATTCATACATGCAACACTATTTCACAAAAATGTCAATTTTATAGAAGACAAAGTTTAGTCAGTAAAAGATCTGATACTCTCGTTTTTGAGAAAATAGGGACTTTTATCCTTTGAATGGACATTTAGAGAGCACCTATAAAACAATCATTCTTTTAAGCTTTAGGTAAGAAAGATAACAGATTTTTAATTCAACTTCCATGTTTGCCAACAGTCCTCATTTAGAATTATGAACATCTCTCAGACAGCAAAAGGGATCAGGGATTTGGAGTCTCCTTTTCAGATTCTAATAAGCACAAAAGATCATGGGTTTCAATCAGGCAACAGGTCAGTCTGCATAAAAATGGCACTTTTTTTTAAAAAAAAAGAAGGTATGTAAGTGGGAAAGGGTTTTGGTTTCTGGCACTCTCTGGAAATTGAACAAAGGTTCATTTCAGTCTACTTGGGCCACTATAACAAAATACTAGAGACTGGGTAGCTAACACAACAGATATTTCTTTCTCCCAGTCCTGAGGGCTAGGAAGTCCAAGATGAAGGTGTAGCCGACCTGGCTTCTGGTGAAAACCCTCTTCCTGGCTTACAGAGGCTGCCTTCCCCGCAATGTGCTCACAGTGGGGAGGAGGGCAACAGAAGCCAAGCTCTCTGGTCTCTTCTTGAAAGGGCAATAATCCCACTATGAGTGCCCCACGGTCACTAAATTTAATTACTTCCCAAAGACCCCACCCTCAAATACCAACACTTTGAAGGTAAAGTATTTTAACACATACATTTTAGCAGACATCCAGTCTATAACAATGACAGCATATGTACTTCAAACACAACTAAGTATCAATTTCAAGCTATTACTAATAGCTATTATTAACATTTCAAAAAGATCTGAAATACTCTTGGAAAAAGTGACTTTTGTATTACAGGTATTTTAGTGAGCTCTAATTCAGGAAAAAAAAGTTTTCTGGGGCAGACTGGAAAGAAGAGCTTCTCTCCAAAGCCTAGGTAACTACCAAGGGCCTCCCTAGGAAAGGTTATTTCTATACAGATAACATGGTTAGGGATATAGCTGAGATAATGGCTAACAAAAACATTTTCCCTTTCAAGTTGCTTCCAATAACAATAATTCTAGGATACAGCTTACCCCTCAAAAGGGTTTAGTCAAAGGAAAGTGAGCATATGTGTATATAGGTGTACGTATACATATATATTTGTACCTCTATCAAGCGAATGTATTTTTAAATTGGGGTTTTTAACATTAAAATGCAGCAAGAGTCAAACAGGCTTGGATTCAAATTCTAGTCTATACAAATGAGTTTGTGGGCAAGTGATTACATAATCTTTCTCAGGAGTATATACTCTAAGTCAGAGTAGACATTAACAACTAATGACAAACGCTACTCAATACAACTTAATAATCCAACTAAAAATTGTAAAGGGTCTCTGACTGGGACTCCCTAATTTTAAATAAGAGCTGCAATGACCAAATTCAGAGGGCCTGAGAGATCACTCACTTGTTGGTCTCAACATTGGCTGCACAACAAAATCATAGAGAGAGCCTGTGAAAAATACTGTTTTGCCCCACCCATGGAGATCCATTCACACAGTGTGTGAATGAGAATGGGACAGATCCAGTCTACAGTGTGTGCATGAGAATGGGAAAATGACAAGGAACAGTTGTGTATGACTTTCTCTCTATGTGATTCCAATATTCAGCAGGATTAAAAAGCAGTTTTATCCAACCCCTTCATTTCACTGAAGATTGAGACTCTTACAGGTCTTAAAAGACTTGCCCAAGGTTCCACAGTTAAAACAGTCAGAACTGAGATTAACAGGATCTTCAATAAGAATGAAAAGAGTAATAAAAAGCACTAATACTAGTAAGAATACATATAAAGGTATGCTGTCATATATTAAGTAGTAAGCGACATAGATCCCTTATAGGCTAAAATAGATCTCATCTTCTCAACAACTACAAAAAGGTGCTATAGGTTAAATATGGTCAGAAATTCTTTGTGGGTCTTTTGATTCTCCTTTTCCCATCCCTTCATTATGGGCTTGCCTTGGCCAAAACAATAATGCTGTTAGCCCTGGGGCCTAAGACTCAAGAGGTCTTGCTGCTGCAGCCTTGGTACTCTTAGATGCTGCCCTTAGGATGCCATGTAAAGAAGCTGGTCTAGCTTTCCAGAAGGTGCAAGAGAACTGAGATGCCCCAGACAACAACCAGCTCCAACTACTAGATATGTGAATGAGGACATTTTGAATCTTCCAGCTCAGCTGACCCTCCAGCTGAAGAAGCTGCATGGATGAGCCCAGGTGAAACCCGCAGAGCCACCAGCCAAGCCACAGACTTGAGAGAAATAATACTTGTTTTAAGTCACTAAACTTTAACATAATTTGTTATATAATAATAGAAACTGAAACTGTTTTCTGTTTCCATTTTCATTTTATGTTGAGGGAAGTAAAGCCAGAAAAGGTACAATATATTATGCTAGGTGACACAGGAATTAAATGACAGTCAGGATTTTAATCCAGGTCTAACCTCGAAGCCTCCCTACTTTATGCTGCTTAGTGAAAGTTGAAATCATAAAGTGTCTCATTCATTTATAATGATTATATACACACACACACACGTGTGCACATAAATATAAAAAGACCACTTATTTAGTCCGAAAATACAAATAGGTTCACTTAAAGCTGAAGGTCCAGTAAAATTAATTTTGTTTAATTAGTCCATTTCTAACAAAGGTTTAAAGATTTATGCTGATTTTTCCTTGGTGAAAAATATCCAAAATAAAATACTTGAATCATGGGAAAAATTGTACATAAGGAGCTATCTGGGAGTCCATATTGGAAGTTTACTATCTGATCCCAGAAATCCCAAGGGAGCATGGTAATGTAATTCAAATGCCCGTCAAAAACAAATTTCCAATAGTTACACTAAAAACTATAGAAACCGCAGCATGTGTATATACCTGATTATTTTTCTTTTCAAATCCCAGCCGTATACACCTCCATTTCCTTTGTAGCGAGTTCCAGAGACAATGTCAAAATTACCCTCCTTCTGCTTCCTGTTGAAAAAAAATAAATTAGCTGTCAATTAGAAAAAGCTATTGACCTTTCAATAGTTATTTTCTTGAGCTACACAAGAAGAACTTTTAAGATTCGCCAAGAAAAACAATGTCAAGAAAACAGATGAACTATATCACCGAGAAATCTTTCAAAGTAAGATTTTCAAACCTGTTTTCCTTTATTAATTCCTAAAACTAAAAAATAGTTGTATTTGCTGATTGCACCATGTGAAACCATCCTAAAACGTAATCCCCCTCCATTCTGTTCTTGGCCCCATTAAACAGTGCTAAAACAGCCTGGTAACTCGCCATACCTTTCCCCTTCCAGAGAAATGAAGACACATATAAACCCCAGGGATTCTGGATGTTTAACAAAACTGGAACCCCAAAAGGTACATTCTGCCCTTTGTCAGTTAACAATATACATAATGGAATCATGGATATCCTATAGGTCCACAAAGACATTCTTTCTAATAGCTGCAAAAATAGCCCAGAGAACACTGGACCCATATACTTGTATGGTTGTTTTCATGGTGGGTCTTCTCACCCCCCAACACCACAACCACAATGAATAGCGTGTGGCAACATTCTTACAAATATTTATCCTCGTGCTTATACAACCCAAAGTGGAAACAAATGTTCCAAGTATTTTGAATAGTTATCACCAGAAATTACTTTCCAAAAAGGTTGTAGCAACTCATGCTTCCTCCAGCAATAGTTGTGTGTGTCCATTTCCTGCCATTTTATCTGTGCTAGATGCGCTGCTCTTTAAGTTTGTAATTGTGATAAACTAACAGGTAATAAAATACAGCCACAGTTATCTCGCTTCGTGTTTCCCTGACAACATCCCAGGGTGTCTTCCCTCAGGTTTATTAGCCATTGGTCTTTCTTCTACATATGGCCTCTTTGTATCTTCCACACATTTTCTATTCCCCTGGTTCCATTTCCTTTTCAGGTCAAAGGGGCTCTTGGGAATTTAGATTATACAGGCAGAGAAGATGTCTCTGAGGTGACTTTATGCAGAGATCAAAGGATGAGAAGTAGCTGGCTATTAAGGAGCAGGGTAAGGGCATTTTATTTATTTATTACTTTTAAAATATTTATTTATTTGTTCATGATAGACATAGAGGCGCAGAGAGAGAGAGAGAGAGAGAGAGAGAGAGAGAGAGAGAGAGGCAGAGACAGGCAGAGGGAGAAGCAGGCTTCACGCTAGGAGCCTGACGCGGGACTCAATCCCGGGAGCCCAGGATCATGCCCTGGGCCAAAGGCAGGCGCTAAAACCTCTAAGCCACCCAGGGATCCCAGGGTAAGAGCATTTTAAGGCAAAAAAACATAGCACCCTATGTGACACAGCAATGGAAGGAGTATGCCTGAAGCAGCGAGTGGAGGGGAAGAGCACAATGATGAGCTCAGAAAGGGAGGCAAGGGCCAGATTACATAGCGGTTTAATGGGCAAGGAAAAGAATGAGTTTCTTCCCATCTGTTAATGAGATCTTGCTGAAGTAATTGAAATAGGAGAGTAACATTACCTAATTGTTTTAGTATATTTAGTTCAATATAGAACAATTTCTAAATTCTTATTCTGAGAGGTTTCAAATTGTCTTGGATTTTCTAATACAACTATATTGCTTGCAAAATACAATTTTGTAGGCTTTATTAAGGTTTACACTAAATTCTTGTTCTCACATCACTTAAAATGTCTACATAATATATAATGACAGCTGGTATGTCTACCTTGATGCGTTTATTAACGATTCAACATTTCACCATTTAGTAAGATGGCTGTTAGGACTGGGCTGTCTTTATCAAATTTAGGTGGTTTCCTTTTATTTCTATTTTCAAGGTCTTATTAGAAGTGGCAAGTACAGTTATTGAATTACCTTTTAATATCTATAGACTTAACCATACTGCTTTGTTAATGTGACAAATAAGTTATATGGATGAATTCTTAATGATGAACCATTCTGGCATTCCTGGAATAAACCCTAATTGTTCATGGTGTTTTACCCTTATGATACAGGGCTAAATTTCCCTCAATAGGGAAGTGACCTGCCATCTTTTCCTGTAGTCTGGGAGAATTTAGATTAGATAATAAAGGAATTATCTGTTGACTATCCCGAAAATATTTCATTTAGTCACATATCTCTAGTTATGAGCCTCAGATCTACATGTTGGTTTCATTTCCGACAGCAAACTTAAAATAGCATGTGCATTTTTAATTAGTAAAAGATGAAAATAAGTCCAAAATTAACATAAATGATTTGAATTATAATTCTTTCAAATATTAAAAATACCTACCTAATGAATTCAGGAATAAATTTTGGCTGAAATTTAGAAAAAATAAACATTAGATGAGTAAAGCAGGCTTAGACTATCATGAATAACTAATAAAGAAAGATACCACTTACATGATGGGAGAGATCAGCATCCATAATAATTATGTAGTTTCCTGTGGCATGTTTCATTCCGTGAATATACGCAGTTCCTAAAAATGAATCCATTAAAGAAAACTGCCAGAAATGCTTAAATATATACCTGAACAGGGAAGAAATTAAGCATCTGAAAAGCATCATTAGTTCCTTAAAGGCGATACTAAACTATAATTAAATCTTTATTTATTCTCTATTAAATACACTTCTCTGTTCCATTCTTTCATCTCCAACCTCACCTTAGTCCCAAGCACCACCTTCTGATGCTTGGATCCCCAGCTAACAAGTATTTCCCTGCTTCTGCTTTTCCCATCACTCCTGGCCGATTTCCACAAAAGCTACCCACTGAGTGTCATCTACACTGTAAGCCTAGTACACTAGAGCCCTGGCCTGGTATTTGGGGTCAAAGGCGCAGCCTGCAATTACTTAGCCACCTCCTTGCCTAAAAGTTCCCCAGGGACCTGGCAGATAAGGATAAGTGGGGATTTGGGGCTTCCCGCATTCTCTAGTTCCAAACCACCACAGTATCTTATAACAAGGCTGAACTCTTCTAATTTCTTTTGGTAAAAAGTGAGGATCACAGCTTTTTGGATTTCCACTGACTGGTCAGGAATTCTTGGTTGCTTTCATGGCAGGTCCCAGATAATTTCAATCTCAAAGAACCTCTGGGTTCAGATATTCAGAACACTAGATGATACATGAGAACTGATGGTCTTCAAGACAGCAAATGCTCAATTTTTAAGAACTGTGCTTCCAATTTTTCAGTGAAATTATACCACTTCTCAACATAAGCAACTGTAACCAACAACAGAAATCAAGGCACTGAGATATTCATCTCAGAATGACTTAGTTCATCTGAGACTTTCTATAACCCTGTTTAAAAACTAGAAAAGTTTTTAAAAATAAAGAATAACTTTTTGCAACTTATATAGAAATTTTCAAAGATTATTGGCTAAAGTGGTGTGCTGGTCCAAAACATTTGATACCTTCTCTGGCCCTTCCCTAATCTGCTCTACATTGATGGAAATACAGTTCCCAGGTGGTCTCTTCAATTGGCTCAACTGGATAGTTTTGGAAGGCAGGAGGGGATAGTTTCTAGGAGAGAGAAAAGGAAAAGTCTAAATGAGCCCCCATGCTCCTTACCCTGCCTCCCACCCAGCAATGACTGAATATCCTCCATGGCTCTAGCTCCTGTCAGGGACCCCCACTTCATCATTGTACCCCCTTCTAAACAGCCTAGGTTCCTGGGCTCCAAAAGCACCATCTCTTCCAACTGTTGCTCCATTCTTAGGATGGAAGCAACCTCTGGCTATTACTAGTGAGTAGCCTCACTGTTCCATTTGGCTTCTCAGCATTCCTTCACCTATGTAACCAGATTCTTCGTATTAAATTCCCTGTACTGAAAGACTGACAGTGGTTTCCGTTTTCCCAAGTGGACCTTGATTGATACAGGCAACTCCAGTGAAACTATTTAGATGTCATTAAGATCATTAAAAACCATCACAGGAGGTCACTGTCTTTTGGCCTTGTTCCAAATTAGGAAAATACACACTGGAAAATCTTACCAAGGCAAGGAGCAGGTATGAGGGGTAAGAGGTTCTACTTACCTAGGCCTAACTTTTTCTCCCGTGGTCTCAGAAGCTGCAAGAATAAGAAATGGCATTTTAACACAAATACTAAAACAAACAAAAAAACCCCAAGAAAACAAAACAAAAAAAAACTTTATTATAGGTGTTTATTCCTTTAAATTAAAATATAGGTGCATTTATTAGACCTTACAGCCAAGTATGCTTAACATTTTTTGCCAAAGCAAAAAAAATGTTTAGTAACAAATCAAATAGTTTAACAGCTTGGAAAAACAACATTCTTTCACTTTAATCCTGCAGGTCATATTCTGAACATTTTTTCTGGAGCTATCCACCAGAAAATAGTATATAAACAATGTTATGTCTATTACTTGATTTATCATTTTGAACAATATCTGTTGATTCTTTCCCCCAAGAAAACCAAGGATTTAACTCATTTTTTTTTTTTTTTTTTTTTTTAAGATTTACTTATTCATGAGAGAGGCAGAAGGAGAAGCAGGCTTCATGCAGGGAGCCTGATGTGGGACTCATCCTGGAACCCCGGGATCACGCCCCAAGCCAAAGGCTGACACTCAACCACTGAGCCACCCAGGCATCCCGTTAACTCATTTATCCTGTAACTTCTTGGAGTACTTGATAGCCACATTTGTTTTCTCAATTCCTGTTGTGATTTTATTTATTTATGTTGATTTCTTTTTTCTTTGGCTTAAGGTTACAAGGCAGACAATATATGGTCATTATTTAATGGTAGTCAGGTTGGTTCCAGGTATTTGCTATTACAAATATTGCTATAGGGCAGCCCGGGTGGCTCAGCGGTTTAGCACCGCCTTCAGCCCAGGGCCTGATCCTGGAGACCCGGGATTGAGTCCCACGTTGGGCTTCCTGCACGGAGCCTGCTTCTCCCTCTGCCTTTGTCTCTGCCCCTCTCTCTCTCTCTGTGTGTCTCTCATGAATAAATAAATAAATTTAAAAAAAAAAACAAATATTGCTATAATAAAGATACTTGTACATATATCCTTTTGCAGAAATTCTGTTATTTCTGTAATTGGCATGATAAAAGTGGAATCACTGGATGCAAGAGTATGCACACTTATTTCTTTGAATTCCTATTATGATTTTAAATGCTGCCATCACTGCATCAACTTATCCTGACTTTATGCTTGGAGACCTCATTCATTCTCTACTGGCCCAATGACATGACTTTAAGAATTATATGCCCAACAAGAAAACTAAAATTTTTCTTTTCTTACTGTTTGTCAATCACTTAGTCTATTATTATTATTATTATTATTATTATTATTTTGCTTCATATATAAATCTTGACTTACTTGCTTAGCTTTTTTCTTTTGTCTGGAAATTTATGAAAAAGTAGAATGCCAAGATTTTGACTCTAAGTTTCTGAGGTACGGGGCTCAAACAAACTCACTCCCGAGCCTATCTTGTCCCCTTCTGCGTATGCCAGGGTATAAGAGGGCTACCTCAGACTGCAAATCTCTAAACAAAGTATTTTCTGTTCAATTCAACCAGTTAATTTCTTTTTTTTAACTTCATGCAAACTGCTGTAGGTCTTGGGGAGGAACGCAGATAAAATACACTCCTGCTCAATTAGCTCTTATATAGAAAACTAGACATTCAGTGAACAAAATCAAAAAAGTTATGTTAGGTTTTGATTTTTTTTTTTTTAGGTTTTGATTTTGATTGATAGTTACTGACAAAATATTGACCTGGTGTCTGCCTTGAGAAAAACAAATCCATTAAAGTTTACCTTAGATTTTCTATAATACTTTTCTTAGATTTTTCCTACTGGAAAATTTTTTTCTCAAGTTTTTATAAAATATAAATCATGTTGTATATGATAGAGTATTATGGAAGAGTTAAAAGAGTGAGATAATTTAGTGATAAAAAATCTCTCAGCTACAATTAAAAATCAACAGAATGATAGAGGCAGATTGCATTTATGTTTAAAAACAAAAAACACTACATTGCCTAGTTCTACAAATGTAGACACACAAACATATATGCACAAAGGTTTGAGGCAACCCACACCAACTTGCTGACTGGGGTCTCCCCTGGAGAAGGGACTAGGAGGTGGATCACAAAAATGCTCATCAAAGGCAACTTCAGTTCTATCAGTAACTTTTTCATTTTATAACAAGAATGTAGTTTTCCATTTATTATGCAATAAAAAGTTCCCATTGTTTCACTGCTTTACTTTCCAATCGTTAATTTCATCCCCTCCCTTTTCCACCCCTTAAGGTTAATGAGGATGGCATAAAGTAGTGAAATGCACCATAAGGAGAACCATTGTGAGCTCACAGAAAGTATGCACAGACATACTTTGAAGAATGCTTACCACAACTGCTTATGAGATACTTCATGTGATGCTATAATTTGTTTAACAAAAAAATTATTTTGTATAAAATTCTTGTCATAAAAAATCTTGATGACACTTTAGAAAACCTAGGATCACACGGTATTTGAGTGGACCACACTCTCAAATTCAAAAAGTTGAAATAAAGAAGAATGAAAAGAAAAACAAATCTTCAGCTAAGAAAGGCTGTTTTTGTACATTAAGGTACTGATCTTTCTGTTAGTTAATATTTTGGTACTTAGGGATAAACAACAGAAATCAATCTTTCAATCCCACAGTTGTATTAGACATTTTAAAATTAATGAACATATATTACATTTTGTTAAAATAACAATTTGTAAAAATACTAAACTATGAAATAACATAGGTGACTTAAATTAATCTCAAGTTGGAGGCTGAAACAGATGACCTAAATCAAATGTAACAGATGCGTTCAACAAGGAAAGGCTGAAGCCTAATCTCAGACCCTCCTGCCCAGTAACCCTGGTTAAGAATACAGGATATGTACCTTCAGTTTTTCTAGGGTCCCATCTTCACTGTTAGCTGTGTAACCTTGGAAAGTGACAAACTCTCATCTCAGTTTAGGTTAAAGGGAAAAAACAACTTTGTTTTCTGAAATATTCATTTTAACCAGTTTGAAAGACTAACAAACAAAGCATCCATGCTGAATATTTTGATATTCTAAGAAATCTTCAATAATTTTTCTCCATCTCCTCTCCCAACTAAACACACACATCACCTAAAAGCAAGTAAGCACCATCCACAGCATGGCTTGATATTGTTGGGGGGAATAATTTTCTAGTTTAAATGATTCAAAGGTCAGTAATAAAATAATGAAGGAACGGGATTTCCCTGGTAATACAGGAAAATCCTAATCCTGATACAATTTTTTTCATTATTTTGAATTTTATGGGGTTGATGGGAAAAATGGAACTTTTTGAGGGCCACATTGTTTTAGAAATTAAAAAGCTCAATTTAGTAGACATACCCTAAGATCAACCAATCAATTACAACTCAAGGCTGAATGACGTTCTCTGACAAAAGTATTCAAAATACTGTCAGGTTGCTGCTCCCAGATTAAGTAACAACATATAACTCAGAGTATTCTATATAATAACAAATGTGATTTAGTGCATTGGTTCACAGTCTCTAAAGAAAAACTGGGGAACTGTTAACCAAAAATATGAACCTGTTACTACTAGAAGGCTGAAAATCTGTCAATTTTTAATCTCCTCCTGTACATCAGGAGATATTCAGACGATTGGAAGTGTGATAGATCTTTGAGTTACCCATGTGTGATATGGAAAGAATAACTAGCATAGAAGAGATTTACCACGTGTATAAGAGTCAACCTCTTTCCTTTAAACTGTTCCTACTGACCACGACCTCATCTAACTGAACAAAAATTATTTCACTGTCAGGATTAAGTAAGAATATGTGTACCCAGTGAAAGCTTTTTATAATGCTTAATTGCCTTTTCTTAAAATGCAAATATCAATAAAGGTTCTCCAAGAGATTTTTGTTTATGTCTATACTGATGGTTCTCTTTTGGGAGGAAGGGACAATTTTGCCCAAAAGGGGTCATTTGATGCTACTCAAGAGACATTTTGGTTGCCACCTTGGGGAGAAGGGCTGCTAATGGCATCTAGTGGGTAGAGTCCAGGGATGATTTAAATGTTCAATTACAGGGATGCCTGGGTGGCTCAGTGGTTAAATGTCTGCCTTCAGCTCGGGGTGTGATCCTGGGGTCCTGACTGAGTCCCACAGCAGGCTCCTCACAGGGAGCCTACTTCTCCCTCTGCCTGTGTCTCTGCCTTTCTCTCTTTCTCTCATGAATCTCTTTTGAAAAAATAATAAAAAATAAATAAATGTCCTATTACAGCCCTACCCCCCATCTAAGGCAAAGAATTAGGTCCCAAATGTCAATAGTGCCAAGATTGAAAAACTCTAGTCTGTATGTAAAATACCCAATGCCTAGAATGTGTTTTCTAATTAAATCTGAACTTAATTGAATGCTTTTGGCCCAAGAATTATCTAAAGCTGAGCTCACAAGTATATTCAAACACTTATAAATACAAACCATTATAAAAATAAACCAGTGATCAAAAACAAAATTTATAAAGCCATTATAAAATGAATTCTACATCTAAGTTACTCCAGTAGAAAAACAACATCCTTTAAAGTACTGTGGGAAAATCTAAAATTTAAGACTTAGAAAGTCAATCCACTCTGGTAAAACTGTTCTACAGATAAAAAGAAAGATGGCAAGTGCTCTGAAAAATAGAAATGCCAAATTCCACATGAAAACAATCACCCTTCCCAGCTAACAAGGTTTTATAGTTCCAAAAAAGGGAGCCAGAAAGATCAAGACATGCATTACTAATTGCAATCTAGTTCAGTAACATTCCTTATCAATTCAGTATCATGCTTTAATTTTACCCTTCAAGGAAACTTATCTGCAGAGTAAGTTATAAAAACAGCTTATTTAAAGGTTGACTTGGGGCACCTGGGTGGCTCAGCGGTTGAATGTCTGCCTTTGGCTCAGGGTGTGATCCCACAGTACCGGGCTCGAGTCCCACATCCGGCTTCCTGCATGGAGCCTGCTTCTCCCTCTGCCTATGTCTCTGCCTCTCTCTCTGTGTGTCTTTCATGAATAAATAAATAAAATCTTTAAAAACAAAAAAACAAAGGTTGACTACTTTGCTGTAAAATTACTACTGACCCAACAACCAAAGGCATATAAAACTTTAATAAGCACAATGAAAATGCATCTGAATTCCAAGTGTATAAAATGCTTTCTATTGTTCCAGTTTCCAAAAAAAATAGATTGAATTTAAGCATTGTCATTTCTCGTCTTTCCCCTAGACAAACACAAGTGATATAAAAAAAATGTTCACGACTTACAATTTTGTCTGACCCATAGATCTTCTCCAGCTGTTCAGCAACGTCCCTTGTTCCATCTGGGCTTCCATCATCTATGATTATAATTTCATAATTGATTCCACTAAAATTAAAAAAAGTGAAAGTTTGTATTGTTTGGAGACAACATTTCAAATTAAAAAATATTTTTAAATTACTAATTCTTTATTCTTACGAGCATAAGGGGAATTTGTCAGAGTAATCACTAAGGAAAACTTCAATTACCAAATGAAATAAATGTCAAGCATTTAGTATTTCACCTCCAAACTCAGCATGTTGCTGAAAAATGCTATGATGAAGTCCTGAGATATTAAAAAAATTCTCAGAAAATATACTCTTTAGTTTAAAAAATCAGAGCAATTATATATATGATAGCACAAAGTTTTACTTACAGACTTTAGAAATAGAATTGTATAACCTTAATATCAAATCTTAGTTATAAAAAATATTTCATGGATCCCTGGGTGGTGCAGCGGTTTGGCGCCTGCCTTTGGCCCAGGGCGCGATCCTGGAGACCCGGGATCGAATCCCACATCGGGCTCCGGGTGCATGGAGCCTGCTTCTCCCTCTGCCTATGTCTCTGCCTCTCTCTCTCTCTCTCTCTGTGACTATCATAAATAAATAAATAAAAATTAAAAAAAAATATTTCAAAAGTACATTTAAAAGATATCTCAGGTTGATTGAGCTGAGTGAATATTCTCTTAAACTTAATCCCAAATAGATTTAAATAACATAATGAGGAACAATTATTTCATTTCACCCATTAAAAAAAAAAAAACCCTCTTTAAAATGGTGACACAGGGATGTCTGGGTGGCTCAGCAGTCCAGCATCTGTCTTTGGCTCAGGTTGTAATCCCAGGGTCTTAGGACAGAGTCCTGCATCGGGCTCCTTGCATGGAGCCTGCTTCCCCCTCTGCCCGTGTCTCTGCCTCTCTCTGTCTTTCATGAATAAATAAATAAAATCTTAAAAAAATAAAATGGTGTCAATCTTTTACACCATTATTTCAAATAGCTGTACCCGTTATCTCACACTATTAAATACAAAAACACAGAATTACATAAGATTTCAATGTGCTTCAAAATAAACATCTCTCTCCGGGCTTTCCATTCTCTTTATGTTATAGTTTCTATTCTAAAAACAAGCCAACACAATACTTGGTTGTACATGTGATCACTATTTTTTCCCCTACCCTGTTTTAGAAGATTTTTTTTTTTATTACTTTATTGGGAAACTTATGGGGAAACTATAGGAAGCGCAGCAAAACCCCTCCAACACTGTTTCCTCTTGGTCCATACTAAGAACATGTAAGAAAACTGATCAGAAAACACATTCCACAGTTAAATGCTTTAAAAAAGTCAGCCCTAACAAACTAGGAAGAAAGCTAAACTCAAACCCAGCCTATGGGTTAAGAGTAAATACCAGGACTTCAGTTGCTCGAGGGGCTTTTGGGCAATTGCTTTACAAGCAGAAATATGTAAGATGTTGACTCTAGTTGGTATGTTGAAAGAGCCAAATTTCATAAATAAATGAAGTCATTTGTTAGCAAATTATACTTTCTCTCACTTCACGGTGCCCAGACCACCTGAGGGTAAGGTAGTTAAAGGAATTTGACTTCATCTGAAATGAAAATCGTTTCCTTCATTAAACATCTCTGATTAAGGCAAGAAATATGTGAGACTCAGAAGACACACTGAACAAGATTGACGATATGACAATTTCTCTGTGGAAAGTGCTTATAGAAACCAAAATAAAAAGATAATTAAAAAGAGGAGAAAAGGTATGAATTAAAAAAAAAAAAAAAAAAACTATGAGGAGCCAGGCACGTTGAGATAATTATGCCAATGAAATAATTATAGTAAAAACAGCAATGTTTGGAGAGTAGCATTTCCAAAAACGTTAAGTTTACTAAAGCTCGGGTTGACTGGTTGGTGGGGAAACAGGCACTCTTCCAATGACAGTCCTAAGTCGGCACAACCTTTTTTTGGAGGGGGGGGGGTGAGCAATTGTATAATAACTGTCAATTTTTTTTAAAGATTTTACTTATTTATTCATGAGACACACAGAGAAGGGTGGGGGGCAGAGACGCAGGCAGAGGGAGAAGCAGACTCCATGCGGGGAGCCCGGTGTGGGACTCCATCCCGGGTCTCCAGGATCACGCCCTGGGCGGAAGGCAGGTGCTAGACCGCTGAGCCACCCAGGGACCCCAACAACTGTCAATTTTAAGCACATCTGTTGACCCAGCAGTTCTATCCTGAAGACTTTATCCCCAGTACACTAGTAAAAGTATGGGTGTTATTTGTTGCAACATTCTTCTAATAAATAAGCCCCCACTATGTGTTGAGCCCTTATCTAAATGCTGGAAAATACCGTGTGAACAAAGCCCCTGTTTTCATTTGTAAAGCAAACGTCAACAAGGGGAAAACAAAAAAGTCCTAGAAATAATCCGCGTCCAGGGATGACCCGGTTACATTACAACACAGTCATGTGGAATATGGTCTCATTTTCAAAAGTTAATTTCCTAAGTTGGTCCGTGTTGATAATGGAAAGGCCTTCAGAGATCCATCCGTCCCACCCATGATCCCGCTGGTGCAACCCTAAAACAAGTTACTTCTCTACCGATACCAGGATTTTTCTGAAAAAAATAAAAAAATAAAAAAAATAAATAAATTAATTAAAAAAATTTTTTTTTCAAATATATCGTATAACGCTTTCAAATTCAAACTCTAAAAGGTCCAGTTTCTAACGACCGTTATCAGACGTCCACGAGTGACCAACGAAGTTGCCCAGCCCAGTAGCAGCAGCAGCAGCAGCAGCTCCCTAACCCACAGAGATCAAACCTCATGCTTACATAAGCACTCGGCACGGGGGCGGGAGTGAGCGTGCTCAGACTCCCGGCTCCTGCCGCATCCTGACCACCTAGAAGTAAAAGAGGGAGGTCAAGCTTTCAATCTCGCTGCAAACCAAAGGATGCCCAACCCGACCAAAAAAAAAAAAAAAAAAAGGAAAACAAGGGAAAGCACACGGGGGAAGGGGGAGGGGGACGGGAGTGTACAATAAACGGGGCGTCTCACAACACCCAAGGGCAGGCATGAGACCCCGACACAACCCCAGAAGCATCCGCGTCTGCTCGCCCCAAGGGTGGCCTCCTCTCCAGGGCTTCCCTCGAGAGCCGAAGGCAGGCCGCGCAGAGCCGCCTCGCGCAGCCAACCGCCGACACCCGGGCCGGCGAAGCCAGCTCATCTCACTCCTCGGGGAGGGAGGCGGGCACGCTACCTCTCGGCGAAGCTTTTCACCAGCAGCCACACGATGAGCGGTAGGTTCTCGCGCTCGTTGTAGGTAGGCAACAGCACCGAATACTTGTCCTGTCGCGGGGCGCGCCCCTCCGGCTCCCGCCGAGACCTACGAGGGCTACCGCTCGCTTCCTCGGAGGCCATCGCGGAACTGCGCGAGTCGCCGGAAGCGGAATGACGTCAACGCGGCGCGGGAAGGGGACGGGTCGGACCGTACCAAATCCGGAAAGGGGGGGGGAACGGGCTATGTGCGTGTCTAGGGGGAAGGGTTCTAGCTCTCCGAAAGCTCTCTTCGTGATTCCATTGGAAATATTCAGGAACTGCGAAACATTAATGTTGAATCTGAGCGTTTATTCGTGAGGTTCATGTCTACTTATCACTTTCCCCCCCAAACTCCGTGGCCACGCTTTAGTTTATTCCAGTCGCTAGGAGACGGCAAGCCGGAACCGGAAGTGCCTTTCAGGACGACTTCCAGGAGTGGCGCCATGGCTTCCAGGGAGGAGGTGCTCGCTCTGCAGGCAGAAGTTGCCCGGCGTGAGGAGGAGCTGAGTTCCTTGAAGCAGAGACTGGCGGCGGCTCTTTTGGCGGAGCAGGCGCCCGAGCGGCGGGTTCCGGTGTCACCCCTGCCGCCGAAGGCCGCTCTGTCTCGGGAGGAGATTTTGCGTTATAGCCGGCAGCTGGTGCTCCCGGAGCTGGGAGTGCACGGACAGCTGCGCCTGGCCGCCGCCTCGGTGCTCGTCGTGGGCTGCGGCGGGCTCGGCTGCCCGCTGGCGCAGTACCTGGCCGCGGCCGGCGTAGGCCGCCTTGGCCTTGTGGACTACGACGTAGTAGAAATGAGCAACTTGGCCCGGCAGGTGCTGCACGGCGAGGCGCTGGCCGGTCAGGCTAAGGCCTTTTCGGCCGCTGCCTCGCTGCGCCGCCTCAATTCCGCGGTAGAGTGCGTGCCCTATGCTCAAGCGCTGACGCCGGCCACGGCGCTAGACCTCGTCCGCCGCTATGACGTGGTGGCCGACTGTTCTGACAACGTGCCCACTCGCTATCTGGTCAATGACGCATGTGTGCTCGCCGGCCGGCCTCTCGTGTCCGCTAGCGCCCTGCGCTTCGAGGGCCAAATCACAGTGTACCACTACGACGGCGGGCCTTGCTATCGCTGCGTGTTCCCCCAGCCACCCCCAGCGGAGACTGTGACCAACTGCGCGGATGGCGGGGTGCTCGGTGTCGTAACTGGGGTCCTGGGCTGCCTGCAGGCGCTGGAAGTTTTGAAGATCGCAGCAGGTCTGGGTCCGTCTTACAGTCGCAGCCTGTTAATCTTTGATGCCCTCAGGGGCCAATTTCGCTGTATTCAGCTTCGGAGCCGCAGGCTTGACTGTGCAGCTTGCGGCGAGCGGCCCACTGTGACTGCCCTGCAGGACTACGAAGCCTTCTGCGGCTCCTCGGCCACCGATAAGTGCCGCTCCCTGCAGTTGCTGAGCCCAGAGGAGCGAGTTTCGGTCGCCGACTATAAGCGACTTCTGGACTCCGGCTCACCCCACCTGCTGCTGGACGTCAGACCTCAAGTGGAGGTGGACATCTGTCGTTTGCCTCATGCCCTGCACATTCCTTTGAAACACTTGGAGCGGAGGAACGCGGAGAGCCTGAAACTCTTAGGAGAAGCAATCCGGGAAGGGAAGCAGGGCGCACAGGCAGGGGCAGCTTTCCCAGTTTATGTGATTTGCAAACTGGGCAATGACTCCCAGAAGGCCGTGAAGATCCTGCAGTCTTTGACAGCAGTCCAGGAGTTAGAATCTTTAACAGTTCAGGATGTTGTGGGGGGCCTCATGGCCTGGGCTGCCAAAATCGATGGAACATTTCCTCAGTACTGAAGTGGATGGTAGAGCCTGACCTGAGCAAGATGTGGATTGATTGCCCTGTGTTACCCAAAAGATACATTTGTTCGTTTTTTTTTTTTTTTTTTTTTCCAGGAATGCGTGGAAGAGAGACTGGGATTGTCCAATAACTGAATACATGGGCTCCTTTTTATAAGGGGCTTTTTTGTTGTAATGTATTGGATGTTGTAGTTATTAATGGGTTTTAATACAGTTTCTGAGAAGTGGCTTGTGTTTTCAGCATTTGGAAGCTGTTTTGAACATGTGAATTTTATTTTTTATTTTTTTGTTTTTGTGAACATGTGAATTTTAATGTTAAGTGACAGGATTTTGTGTTTTGACAGATCATTTCTCTGTTCTGCTTTTTTTTCTCCACCTCCCCCAACAAAAAATACTTTTTTTAAAATAATATTTTGTTTATTTATCCATGAGAGAGAGGCAGAAGCAGGATTCCCATGGAGCAGGGAGCCTGATGTGGGACTCGATCCCAGGACCCCGGGATCACAACCTGAGTCAAAGGCAGACACTTAACCGATTAAGCCACCCAGGTGCCCCTCAAAAAATATGTTAAATCGTCTATTTTAATGCTTGGCAAGTTGTAGTAAACTTAGTCTTCCTGAATTGATCACAGATGATATACTTAAGGACAGTTTATTTACTAAGACACTGGGTCTTCTCTCTACTTCAAATGATAGCATATTTTCTAAAGAAATGTCTAAAAATGTAAATTAGTTTAATTATATGGGAAAGAGTCATTCTATTGAATACTTCAAATTAATATCAAAGATATTTCTAGTAAGCTTAAGGAAACCACCTTAGCATTCTGTCAGTTTCTCATAAATTGCTGGCTTAAAAAATATTTTTTTTCTTGCAGTGATTGTACTCTGTCTTACTGTGGTTTGGCTTGCTTTGGAATCTTCAAGCCTGAGCCCCAACCTCCTGCCCTCCCTTGTCCTTTCTTCCTTATCCAGTTTGTTCTTTTACTTTCTTACTGGCCAAGGATGCCAAATACGGTATTGAATTAAAGTGGAATAGTGAGCATTTTTATCTCCATGATCTCAGGTGAAAAACTTTGACTATTTGACCAATATTACTTGTTACTTTACTGTAGCTATCCTTTATCAGATTAAAGAAGTTTCCTTCTTTTTATAGTTTGGTAAGTTTTTGTTGAATTCATCAAGTCCTTTTTCTGCGTTATTTTGTCCTGGTTTTTTCACTTGGGTTAATGCAGTGATTAACATCAATAAATATTGATTCTATTTATGGTGGCAAAACACACAGCTTTCACCTTCTCATTAACTTCCAAGTGTACAATACATACTGTCAACCACATGCACATGCTGTGTAACACATCCCAGAACCCCATATCTTGCATGGCTGAAATGTTACACCACCAAACAGCTCCCCATCTCTCCCCTTCAGTTTGCCTTTTCTATTTTGATTTAATCTATTTTATACCAGTATTTCATAATAGCACAAGATATAGGTGTTTTTATGTTTATTTACTAAACAACATTTTCTTAAAATGATAGTCTGCCTAACTTCTATATACAAAATTAAAAGGAAAGATTTGGGGGGAATCCCTGGATGGCTCAGCAGTTGAACGCTTGCCTTCGGCCTGAGGCATGATCCTGGAGTCCTGGGATCGAGTCCCACGTCGGGCTCCCTGCATGGAACCTGCTCCTCCCTCTGTGTCTCTGCCTCTCTCTCTGTGTCTCTCATGAATAAATAAAATCTTAAAAAAAAAAAAAAGATTTGGTCAGTATCTGTGGTAAGTTGAAGAATACATGCCTTGTCAAAAGGGTCTCTGCTCTCCAGCTGATTGTCGCATCCAGGTCTATATTCCTGAGAAATGACAGATGTAAATGTGAAATCTTTGTGTTTTGTTTTGTTTTTGTTTTAAAGATTTTATCCATTCTTGAGAGACAGAGAGGGACAGATAGAAGTAGAGGGAGAAGCAGGCTCCATGCAGGGCGCCTGACGTGGGATTTGATCCCAGGTCTTCAGGATCACGCCCTGGGCTGAAGGCGGCGCTAAACCACTGAGCCACCTGGGCTGCCCCAATGTGAAATCTTTGTATCTCTGGCTATAATTTTTTTAAGTTTAAAAGCTTGTGGATCAGACAAAGCCCTTGCAGGTCAGATTTACTCATCAGTTTGCAACCTCTGATATAGACTCTTAACATAAAAGGATGGTATTATTTAACCATCAAATTAAAAATTAGGATAATCCTTACTTTTAACTGTGAAACATTGTAACCCATGGTTTTTTGTTTTTTTTGGTTTTTTTTTTGTTTTTTTTTTTTTTTTGTTTTTTGTTTTTTTGTTTTTTGTAACCCATGTTTTGAATGGGTATGCCTCAACCTTTGTTGTAAAGATGGAGCAGGTTTTTTGTGACTTTTTCCCAAGGAGTTGTGGAAATATATAACTGAGACCAGGAGAGCAGAGTAAAGATGGCTGGCCCGTGTCTCAGCTTCTTACTTCCAGGACAAAAGCTGGTTCTGCTAAATACCAAGAAACAAGAAAGTGGACAAACATGGGAACTATTGCTTGTTCTATAGAATGACTTCCTAAACAATTCTGGTAGTTCCTGCAAACTTGGTTCTCTCTCTCTCTCTCTCTCTTTTTTTTTTTTTTTTTTTAAGATTTAATTTATTTATTCATGAGAGACAGAAAGAGAGGCAGAGGGAGAAGCAGGCTTCATGCAGGGAGCCTGATGAGGGACTTAATCCCACGATTTTAGGATCATGCCCTGGGCAGAAGGCAGATGCTCAACCGCTGAGCCACCTGGGCATCCCAAACTTGGTTCTCTATAGGACAGGTAACAACAGCAGGTGACTCTTGTTGCTTAAGTAGGAAAGGGGCTTATGAAAGTAAGATGAGATGCTTCTGAGAATCTTGGGGACAGCCTTGAAGCTGTAGTTCCAGGAGTGATGCCCCAAACCATGCACAGATCTGACCTGAGAACATTTTGCTATGCTGCCCCATCCAGCTCTAGAGGAAACTGCTAGAATAGCCTCACTGCTCTTCCAGAGAGCCCAGCACTTTGGCCACTGCTCAGGGGACAGGAAGCAGAATCACTTGACATGGATTGCTCTTTTGAGTCAGTCTCCTGAGGTGCGTCTGGTGGGGAGGGCCTAGTCCCATGCCTCCATCCCAGCTGCAAAAATGGCTGGGTATTTGAGTTCTGAGGTCTACAATTGGAACACCATCCGGTGTCTTCTCAAATTAGTGAAGGATTTTTTCAAAAGTTGGGCTGTTGATATGACTAGTGTCTGTTACAGGACCCAGATTTTTTTTTTTTTTTAATTCTTTGAAGTTTTGTTTTCTCTGGATATCATGGCCATTTTTTTTTTTTTTTTTACATTCAGATGGGATTTTTAACTTGATTTCCCCCCCCCCCCCCTTTTCATTTAACAAACATCAAGTGTACCAGTTACTATTCTAAACTCTGGGATAAAGATAAACAAGAGACTTCCCATTTTGGAATTTACATGTAAATGGGGGGAACCAAACCAACGAAGTAGCATTAAGAGTCATAAAAGACATGAAACTGGTGTATTGGGGGTGGTGAAGGAGGATCTATTTTAGGTAGATGAATTAGAGGAAAGCTCTTTGCAGAAGGTTTGACATGAAACCCAAAACCTAAATGGTGATAAGGAGCCAGTTAGATTTGGGAGAACATCCCTGACTGGGAGAAAAACCAGTGGAAAGACCCTAAGGCAATTAAACTTGTAATGTTCAAGATACTGAAGAGGCGAGTGGGTTGTGAACAGTTGAGAAAAGTAGAACAAGGCGAGATTTATGGAGGTTGGGAACACATCAAGTAGGATGTAGACTAGAAGCTTGGTTTTTATTCCAAGCAAAATAACAGCTGACATTCACTGGGCACTTACTATATGATTTGGAATTTGAACACAGATGGTCTAGCTGAAGAGCCCGTGTTCAAGGCAATATGCTACACTGACTCTCAGTGAGAACTTTGTACTTGTTTTACATGTTTTCACTTTTGAAAAACAATCCATGCCCTAAGAATCAGAATGGGAAGGGCTTGGATTTCAGATGCAGAAGAAACGTACTCTGACACGCTTGTCTTGCAGACTTCTCTCTAGGGAAGGAAATCCTGAGGGTAATCCCTGGGAGCCCTCTGACACCAGCGTGTCACCTAGGTAATGTCAGTTAATAATGAGCCACTTTAGTCAAGGAAATTGAGAAATAAGGTCTCAACGTGAGTCACAGCTGGTAAATAGAAGGGTTGCCAAGGAGGAGATCAAAAAAGGGGCAGGAAGTCTCTTGAGACTGTTCCCATGAGGGAGGAGCAATTTTTTTTTTTTCAAGGTTGTTTTTAGTTAGCTGCTCCTTCCCACAGCAGCAGAGGGGTCCCTCAGAGCCTGAGGTCAGGTATGTAGCCCTGTTTACCCAGGAGAAAATTTCTTTGCTTTTATAAATTGTATCTTCTCAGGATTCCATATGTAACATGAGGTAGTCCTGTCCAGGTAAGAGTAAAATCTCACTTGAAATCATGCACCTGCCTTAAGATTCAGGATCATTCTAGAGTCAGTTTGGAATATTAGGGAAAAAATGGTGCAGGGGTGGGTAAAGTATTGTGCAAATTGTAAAAAAAGGTTCATCCATACCTTCAATGAGGATGTGAGAGAAAAGCTAATTAACCAGACCAGAATTGGGTGATAAATAGGGTACCATATATTATGATGTCCTATGTTGTGATACTGGTTCTGGCTTTTAATCTCCAGCCCAATTACTCAGGATGTTTAAAAAAAAAAAAAGCCAAAACAATGAATTTGAATTGTTCAGGTGTTCCATTCCTAACTCTTAATGCCATTTGTTGGACAGGCTGCTGAAGATAAGGAAAGAGTAAAGTCTTCTGTCTTAAAATTTCCCTTCTTGGTGGCACCTTGGTTTAAAAAAGTGCCAGAGTTTATCTTTGTGTATGGTGAAAGAGAGTGGTCTAGTTTCATTCTTCTGCATGTGGATGTCCAATTTTCCCAGCACCATTTATTGAAGAGACTGTCTTTCTTCCAATAGATAGTCTTTCCTCCTTTATCGAATATTAGTTGCCCATAAAGTTCAGGGTCCATTTCTGGATTCTCTATTCTGTTCCACTGATCTATGTGTCTGTTTTTGTGCCAGTACCACACTGTCTTGATGACCACAGCTTTGTAGTACAACCTGAAATCTGGCATTGTGATGCCCCCAGATATGGTTTTCTTTTTTAAAATTCCCCTGGCTATTCGGGGTCTTTTCTGATTCCACACAAATCTTAAAATAATTTGTTCTAACTCTCTGAAGAAAGTCCATGGTATTTTGATAGGGATTGCATTAAACGTGTATATTGCCCTGGGTAACATTGACATTTTCACAATATTAATTCTGCCAATCCATGAGCATGGAATATTTTTCCATCTCTTTGTGTCTTCCTCAATTTCTTTCAGAAGTGTTCTATAGTTTTGAGGGTATAGATCCTTTACATCTTTGGTGAGGTTTATTCCTAGGTATCTTATGCTTTTGGGTGCAATTGTAAATGGGATTGACTCCTTAATTTCTCTTTCTTCAGTCTCATTGTTAGTGTATAGAAATGCCACTGACTTCTGGGCATTGATTTTGTATCCTGCCACGCTACCGAATTGCTGTATGAGTTCTAGCAATCTTGGGGTGGAGACTTTTGGGTTTTCTATGTAGAGTATCATGTCATCGGCGAAGAGGGAGAGTTTGACTTCTTCTTTGCCAATTTGAATGCCTTTAATGTCTTTTTGTTGTCTGATTGCTGAGGCTAGGACTTCCAGTACTATGTTGAACAGCAGTGGTGAGAGTGGACATCCCTGTCTTGTTCCTGATCTTAGGGGAAAGGCTCCCAGTGCTTCCCCATTGAGAATGATATTTGCTGTGGGCTTTTCATAGATGGCTTTTAAGATGTCGAGGAATGTTCCCTCTATCCCTACACTCTGAAGAGTTTTGATCAGGAATGGATGCTGTATTTTGTCAAATGCTTTCTCTGCATCCAATGAGAGGACACCTGCACCCCGATGTTTATAGCAGCAATGGCCACGATAGCCAAACTGTGGAAGGAGCCTCGGTGTCCAACGAAAGATGAATGGATAAAGAAGATGTGGTCTATGTATACAATGGAATATTACTCAGCTATTAGAAATGACAAATACCCACCATTTGCTTCAACGTGGATGGAACTGGAGGGTATTATGCTGAGTGAAGTAAGTCAGTCGGAGAAGGACAAACATTATATGTTCTCATTCATTTGGGGAATATAAATAATAGTGAAAGGGAATATAAGAGAAGGGAGAAGAAATGTGTGGGAAATATCAGAAAGGGAGACAGAACGTAAAGACTGCTAACTCTGGGAAACGAACTAGGGGTGGTAGAAGGGGAGGAGGGCGGGGGGTGGGAGTGAATGGGTGACGGGCACTGGGGGTTATTCTGTATGTTAGTAAATTGAACACCAATAAAAAATAAATTAAAAAAAAAAAAGAAATGTAATCTGAAAAAAAAAAAAAAGTGCCAGAGTAGGGTGAGGGTGACATTGATGGAAGATATTTTGGGCATATTTAAAAATTAATAGTGTTTTCTTTACCCAATGCTTCTAGATAAGGGAGACCAGAAATGAAGTAGGATTTAGCTGCCCAAAGTTCAGATGTGTTGAAACAGTAAAACTCCCAAGCAAGGCTTGCTTTATGTACGAACAAAGGGAAGTAGTATTTTACAATCTTGCCTTAATCATCCCCTGGGGGTAAACTCTGGCTTGTCTATCCAACAACCTCCCCACTCTCACTTTCCTCCTCACTGGCAGGGCTGAAACATCCTTTCTTAACCTCTCTTGCAGTTTTTGAAAAAAAAACTGCCCTTCTAAACAATTTCTTCCATCAAATACGTTCAAATCCATTCACTTCTCACCATCTCCACGGCTGCCACTCTAGTCAAGCCATCTCTCCATCAAATGTGTAGCTTTTTAGGAACACACACACACCATCAGTTGCACTGTTGAGTACCAAGAGTGCTATAGATCTTAGGTCCAAAGATAATAAAAGAGGTACCTTTGTACAGGGACCACAGCCTCAAATTTATGTTAATGTAAGTGTCCTTATTAGTAGTCTTGAGAGCTGTAAAGGAAAATAGGACTTTAAGATCACAAGTTTCGTTTGACATAATGAACAATAAATACCAATTTTGCACAGAGCTTAAAGGGATTTGTAAACTGCTAACTACAGTAAAAGTGGCCACCAAGGGAATGTGGTAGACTAGGAACACAAAGCGCATCTAAAGCCACAATACAGCTTTAGCCAACTTTGCCATGTGGGAATGTGGATTGGGTATTCCCAAATCTTTCTGTATTAAGGAAAAACCTGGACATTTGTAGATCTGAAATGTGATCCTTGGAATTTTCTGTGAAATCTTCTGATTTTAAAATGTTGACGGGGTGCCTGGTTGGTGCAGTCAGGTAAGCATCTGCCTCTTGGTCTCAGCTCAGGTCCTGATCTCAGGGTCGTGAGATCCAGCCCTACATTGGGTTCTGCACTTAGCATGGGGTCTGCTTGAAATTATCTCTCCCTCTCCCTGCCCCTCCCACTTGTGCTCTCTGTCACTTTCTAAAATTAATCTTTAAAAAAATAAAATGAAATATTGAAGATGAATTTTAAAATTTCAAAACTGTTTAGCAGTTGAAACATACTTATAGGCTGGATAAAGCCTTTAGGTTTAAATAAAAACAAAACAAGACATGATTTGGGTCTTATTTAATTTGGTGGACACAGAGTTGAGTGTTGGGGGTAGCTTAAAGCAGTTTAACAATTGAACACCTGTATTTTGTGCTTTTCATTTATACCGTATTTATAAGCTGATCACCTTAGGTTGTTAAAGTTTTGAAGAAAAGTATATTTCTTTCTTTGTTTTCATGCCATGTAAATTGAGTATCGCATACGGTGGTTTAAGATTGATATTTTTCAAAGACTGAAAAGTTGGGGAGCTGACCAAGATGGCAGAGGAGTAGGAGACCTTAGTTTTGTCTGTTCCCAGGAATTCAGCTAGATATCTATGAAATCATCCTGAACACCCGCGAACTCAAGCAGAGATCTTTTTTTTTTATTTAAGATTTTATGTATTTATTCATGAGAGACACACAGAGAGGCAGAGACACAGGCAGAGGGAGAAGCAGGCTCCCTGTGCAGGGAGCCTGATGTGGGAATGATCCCAGGACCCCGGGATCATGACCTGAGCCAAAGGCAGACACTCAACCACTGAACCACCCAGGTGCCTCTCAACTGGAGATCTAAGAAAAGAATAGCTGCAACTCTACAAATAGAAAAGTGACCACTTTCTGCAAGGTAGGAGGCATAGAGAAGTGAATCCGAGGTGATCTAAGGGAAGATAAACCACAGACAGGGAAGGGCACCAGAAAGTAGAGCAGCAGAGCACAAAATTGGAACTTTTAGAAATTTGCTCTGGTGAGGGACATCCTTGCCTGAAAGGTGCACAGGTGGCCAAGCAGGGGTGGAATTCCAGGTGGGACAGTGTGGTCTCAGGATCCGCAGGGGTCACAGGGAGACCGGGGGTGCCTAAATGGGGCAGAGTTTCCAGGCATGGGAGTGGGGAAGTGGGCTACAATCAGCAAGCCAAGCAGCGGGCTCTCAATTGGGGGTGGCCATAGACTGTGAACCGGGGCGCAGTCAGTGTAATCACTCTCTGAGCGGGACCCAGAAAGTGGTGAAACCGGAGGACCCTCCCTTCCTCCCCACGGAGGAGCAGTGCCCCAGCAAGCAGCAGCAGCCTACAGGGTTCGGAGACTCGAAAAGGGGTGATGTGCCTGAAATAGAAATGCTAGGTCACAGGCTGGGTGAGCACTGAGTGCGGTGGGGAACCAGGGAGACAGGAGTGATGGACTGCTTTTCCCTGGGGGTGCACTGAGCACTGAGGGTGCACTAAGGAGCTGAAAGCTTGGGGGCTGGAGGTTGGGAAGCCACCATTCTCACTCTCATCCTCTAATACAGCTCCAGAAGCCTTTAGGGAACAAAAGTCACCTAGAGCAATCTGGGGCAGATTGCTTAGCCTAGCCCCCTGGCAAGGGTGGCGTAAATCCACCTGGGGGCAAAGGCACCTGAGAATCAGTGCAACAGGTCCCTCTCCCAGAAGACCAGCAAGACCATCCAGCCAAGACCAAGTCTACCAAACATTGAGACCTGCAAAACTCCAGTGCCAGGGGCATATAGCATAGAGAATTCAAGGATTCCCCCCAAACACACAATTCATTAGTCTTTCCATTTTAATTTTTTTCTCTTTCCTTTTTCAACCAACTTCTTATTTTATCAACTTTAAAAAATTATGTTTTAATTTTCATTTTTAGTTACATTAGACTCATTGGTTTTAATTTTATCTAATATATATATATATATATATATGTTTTTCTTTTCTTTTTTAAAAATATTTGACAGAGAGAGACAGAGCGTGAACAGGGGGCAGAGGCAGAGGGAGAAGCAGAGAGCCCCATGTGGGGCTTGATCCCAGGACCCTGAGATCATCACCTGAGCTGAAGGCAGACGCCAAACCAACTGGGCCACCCAGGTGCCCCAAGTTTTTCTTTCTTTACAATTTTGGGATGCAGTTTCTTCTAACAGACCAAAATACACCCAGAATCTAGTATATGGCTCTAGTCCCTTCACCTGTCTGATCATATTCACTTTCTTCTTCTGTTTTTTTTTAAGTCTTTTAAAATTTTAATCTTTATACTTACATTCTATTCTTTCAATGTATTTAATTTTATTTTTGTTCATATGTTTTTCTTTCTTTACAATTTTGAGATATGGTTTCTTCTTCATTTTTTATTTATTTATGATAGTCACACACAGAAAGAGAGAGAGGCAGAGACATAGGCAGAGGGAGAAGCAGGCTCCATGCACCGGGAGCCCGATGTGGGATTCGATCCCGGGTCTCTAGGATCGTGCCCTGGGCCAAAGGCAGGCGCTAAACCGCTGCACCACCCAGGGATCCCAATATGGTTTCTTCTAACCAACCAAACTACACTCAGAATATAGTGTGTTGCTCTGTTCTGTTCACTTGTTTATTTTCCCTCTTTTTTAAATTTTTCATTTTTACAGTCATATTCTTTCCTTTCATTGTACTTAATTTTTTATACATATAAGTTTTTCTTTCATTACAAGTTTGGAATCTAGTTTTATAAGAAACAGACCAAAATATACATAGGATCCAGTATATTGGTCTATTCTGTTCACCTCTTTGATTATATTCTCTCTCTCTCTCTCTCTCTTCAGTTTTAGGTCTCTTTGGATTTGTTTAATATATATTTCTCTGGGGTCATTGTTGCCATTTCAGTTTTGTTCTCTCATCCATCTATTCTTCTCTGGGTAGAAGGACAAGACAGAAAAACTTGCCTCGAAGAAGAGAACAAGGGGCAGTACTGACTGACAAGGACCTAATCATTATGGACATAAGTAAGATGTAGGAACTAGAGTTCAGAATAATGATTATAAAGATGCTAGCAGAGCTCTTAAAAAAGCATAGAAGACACTAGAGAATCCCTTTCTGGATAAATAAAAGTAAAACCTAATCAAGTCAAAATAAAAAAGGCTATTAATGAGATGCATAAAAAATAGAGGCTCTAATGGCTAGGATAAATGAGGCAGAAGAGAGAATTTGTGATCTAGAAGACAAAATGATGGAGAATAAAGAAGCTGAGAAAAAGAGAGATAAACAACTAGTGGATCACCAGGAAAGAAATAGATAAGTGATACCATAAAGCAAAACAATGTTAGAATAATTGGGATCCCTGAAGAAGAGAAAAGAGAGAGGGACAGAAGGTCTATCAGAGCAAATTATAGCAGAGAACTTCCCTAATTTGGGGAAGGAAACAGGAATCAAAGTCCAGGAGGCACAGAGAACTCCCCCTCATAATCAGTAAAAATAGGTCAACACCCCAACACATAATAGTGAAACTTACAAATCTCAAAGAGAAAAGCCTGAAAGCAGCCTGGGACAAGAGGTCTGTAACCTACAAGTGTAGAAACATTATACTGGCAGCAGACCCATCCACAGAGACGTGGCAGGCCAGAAAGGACTAGCGTAATATATTCAGAGTGCTAAGTGAGAAATATATGATGCCAAGAATATTTTATCCAGTTAGGACCTTATTCAAAATAAAAGGAGAGATAAAGGCCTTCTAGGAAAAACACGCTAAAAGAATTTGTGATAACTAAACCAGCCCTACAAGAAATATTAAAAGGGATTCTTTAAGCAAACAGAGAGCCCAAAAGTAACATAAACCAGAAAGGAACAGAGACAATATACGGAAACAGTGACTTTACTGGAAATGCAATGACACTAAATCCATATCTTTCAGTAGTTACTTTGAGTGTAAATGGGCTAAATGCCCCAGTTAAAAAACACAGGGTATCAGGTTGGATAAAAAAAAGCAAGACCTGGGGTGCCTGGGTGGCTCAGTTGGTTGAGTGCCTTTGGATCAGGTCATGGTCCTTGGGTCCTGAGATTGAGCCCCACATGGGGCTCTTTGCTCAGCAGGGAGCCTGTTTCTCCCTATCCCTCTGCCGGCTGCTCCCCCTGCTTGTACTTTCTCTCTCTCTGTCAAATGGATAAATAAAATCTGTAAAAGAGAAAAAAAAAAGCAAGACTCATCAATATGCTATCTGCAAGAGACTCATTTTGGACCCAAAGACACCTCCATATTTAAAGTAAAGTGGTGGAAAACCATTGATCATGCTAATGGACATCAAAAGAAAGCTGGGATGGTGATCCTTTTTGTCAAATTCTTATACCAATTTAGATTTTAAGCCAAAGACTGTAATAAGAGATGAAAAAGGACACCATAATAGGACATCATAATTAAAGGGTTTATTTAACAAAAGATTTAACAATTGTAAATATTTATGCCCCTAATTTGGGAGCAGCCAGTTATATAAGCCAATTAATAAAAAAATTAAAGAAACACATTGATCATAATACAATAATAGTAGAGGTCTTTAACACCTCATTCACTGCAATGGACAGATAATCTAAACAGAAAACAAGGGCTTTGAATAGTATATACTGGACCAGATGGGCTTCACAGATATATTCAGAGCACTCCATCCTAAAACAACAGAATACACATTCTTCTCAATTGCACATGGAACTTCTCCAGAACAGATCACATATTGGGTTACAAATTAGGTCTCAACCTGATTGGGATTATTCCCTGCACATTTTCAGGGCCACACTGCTTTGAAACTAGAACTCAATCACAAGAAGAAATTTGGAAAGAACTCAAATACATGGAGGTTAAAGATCAACCTACTAAAGAATGAATGGGTCAACCAGGGTATTATATGGAGGAATTTTAAAAATTCATGGAAACAAATGAAAATGAAAGCACAGCTGTTCAAAAACATTTGGGATGCAGCAAAGACATTCCTAAGAGGGAGGTATATGTTTCTTTCTCAAAAACAAGAAAAGTCTCAAATATAACTAACATTACACCTAAAGGAGCTGGAGAAAGAACAGCAAATAAAGCCTAAACCCAGCAAGAGAAGAGACACAATAAAGATTAGAGCAAAATCAATGAAATAGAAACCAAAAGAACAGTAGAACAGATCAATGAAACTAAGAGCTGGTTCTTTGAAAGAATTAATAAGATTGATAACCCCCTAGTCAGACTTATCAAAAAGGAAAAAGAAAGGACCCAAACAAATAAAATCATGAAAGAAAGAGGAGAGATCACAACCAATATCAAAGAAATACAATTTTAAGAACATATTATGAGCAATTATTTGCCAACAAATTAGGCAGTCTGCAAGAAATGGATGCATTCTTAGAGGTGTATAAATTACCAAAACTGAAACAGGAAGAAATAAAAAATCTGAACAGACCCATAACCAGCAAGGAAATTGAAGCAATAATCAAAACCCTCCCAACCAACAAGAGTATAGGGCCAGATGGCTTCCCAGGGGAATGCTACCAAACATTTAAAGAATTAATACCTATTCTACTGTTTAAAAAAATGGAAATGGAAGGAAAACTTCCAAACTCTTTCTGTGAGGCCAGAATTAACTTGATCCCAGAACCAGACAAAGACCCCACCAAAAAGGAGAATTAGAGACCAAAACCCTTGGTGAACGTGGATGCCAAAATTCTCACCAAGACACTAGCCAGTAGGATCTAATAGTACATTAAAAGGATTATTCACCATGACCAGATGGGATTTATTCCTGGGCTGCAAGGGTGGTTCAACATCCACAAATCAATCAATGTAATACACCACATTAATAAAAGAAAGGACAAGAGCCATATGATCCCCTTGATGCAGAAAAAGCAATTTGACGAAGTACAGCATCCTTTCTTAAAACTCTTCACAGTGGAGGGATGGAGGAAACATACCTCATTATCATAAAATCCATATACAAAAAGCCCACAGTGAATATCATTCTGAATGGGGAAAAAATGAGAGCTTTTCCCCTAAGGCCAGGAACATGATTGGGATGCCCACTCTCACCACCGTTGTTCAACACAGGAGTACTAGAAGTCCTAGCTTCAACAATCAGACAACAAAAAGAAATAAAAGGCATCTGAATCAGCAAAGAAGTCAAACTTCCATTCATTATCAGATGACATGATAATCTATATGGAAAACCCAAAAGACTTGACCCCAAAATTGCTAGAACTCGTATAGCAATTCAGCAAAGTGGCGGGATATAAAATTAATGCACTGAAATCAGTTGCATTTCTATACACTAACAATAAGAAGAAAGAGAAATTAAGGAGTAGACCCCATTTATAATTGCACCCCAAACCATAAGATACCTAGGAATAATCTTAACCAAAGAGCAAAATATCTGTACTCAGGAAACTATAGAACACCCTGAAAGAAGTTGAGGAAGACACAAAGAAATAGAAAAACATTCTATGCTCATGGATCGGAAGAACAAATATTGTTAAAATGTCTGTGCTACTAGAACAATCTATACATTCAATGCAATACCTATCAAAATATCTTCTACTTATTTCACAGAGTTGGAACAAATAAACCTAAAATTTGTATGGAACCACAAAAGACCCCAAATAGCCAGAGGAATGTTGAAAAAGAAAATCCCAACTGGCAGCATCACAATTCTGGACTTCAACCTCTATTACCAAGCTTTCATCATGAAGACAGTATGGTACTGGCACCAAAACAGACACATAGATCAATGAAACAGAATAGAAAACCCAGAAATGGACCCTTAACTCTATGGTCAACTAATCTTTGACAAAGCAAGAAAGAATATGCAATAGAAAAGACAGTCTCTAAAAAAGAAAAGAAAAGAAAAGAAAAGAAAAAAGTCTCTTCAACAAATGGTGTTGAGAAAATTGGACAGTCATATGCAGAAGAATGAAACTGGACCATTTTCTCATACCATACACAAAAATAGACTCAATATGAAAGGATGAAAGACCTAAATGTGAAACAGGAATCCATCAAAATCCTAGAGGAGAACACAGGCAGCAACCTCTTTCTTTCTTTCTTTCTTTCTTTCTTTCTTTCTTTCTTTCTTTCTTTCTTTCTTTCTTTCTTTCTTTCTTTCTTTTTTAAAGATTTTATTTATTTATTCATGAGAGACAGAGAGAGGCAGAGAAACGGGCAGAGGGAGAAGCAGGCTCCATGCAGAAAGCCCGATGTGGAACTCGATCCCAGGACTCCAGGATCACACCCTGAGTTGAAGGCAGACTCTGCTCAACCACTGAGCCACCCAGGCGTCCCTGAGATATATATTTAAGAAAGACCACTTGGAGGAGAAAGTCTACATTCCTTAGCAAAACAGTTTTGAATGAATTCATTTTGCAGATTTATATTGAAAGTCTACTATGTACTGGGCACTGATCACATTCTGGATACGAGATAATTAGGATGTTAAGCTTGCCTTCCAGGTGTTTGTATCTCATTTTACAACTTTATACGTGTAATTTACAGAGCCTTTGCCACCTACATTATTTCATCTAATTCTTCAACAGGGATTTAGTCCTTCATCTGAGATACAGAGAACCAACTCTTATTCAGAGGTTCCTCTTATGTGTTCTTACCAGTAATAGATTTCCTTGAAATAACTTAGTTGGTGGGGAGCCTGATTCTCAAAGTGGAACCCTTCCATCACTAATGAGGTCAGCCTCTCTTGTCCCTGTACAGCATTTTAGAAAATATTTTACTGTAGCCTGGGTGAATTCTTTTTAGGTGTTCCCAAGTGTTTTATGTGTCCTGACTGTCATCAGAAAACCTTTTTCTTGGAGCCACAGTGGGTCATCGTAAGCAACGAATGCCACTGTAATGAGGTTTGTGTCCTGTTGGTCCATTGTTGATGGCTTCTTGATGGGGTCAGTGCCATCTTGTGTCTTAATTTAAGAGGAAATGGTTGAGGTCAAGGCACTTGGGACACCTAGATCGTAAGCTAAGCTCAGATATTTCTGACACACATTCTTTATTTCCAATGCATGGGTTGCATATACTATTTAAGATTCCCTGTGTACATATTTATGATATAATTTCACACTTGAGGTTCTTGACTTGAAAACAAACATATCGTGGGGACTAGTTCTCACTGGTTGAATTTCTGAAAGCTGGATATACAGGGATAATGGTTTTAGCACTTACCACTTTTCCAAATCTTTGGTCTCACTTCTCCATTAGAGCTCTAGCTCCACTAGAGCTTCCTGGGATCTCCTCCCATAAGGATGGCTCCACCCAGATTCTTGTCTCAGGACTGCTTCTCTCACTCAACACTCTCCTGGGACCCGACACAGCAGGTATCCAGAAAGCCTTTAAACAATGCCTCTGGAAGCTGAAGTATATAGAGAAAGACCGACATGGAAGCTTAGGATTTCATTTCTTGTTTGGGTTTTGACTTACTTTTTAAAAGGAGGACTAGAGAGTATATTTGTCTTGGTTCATACCGGATTTTACCTAAATGGACTGCATTACATTTTATGCACACCACAAATATTCTGGTTTCTTTTACATACCAGGTACTGAAACTTCTTCTCCTCTGGAACTTTATTCCTGGGGCCTTTAGGAAGCATACCAAAGGGACTTCTGCTGGGGCCTCCCCTACCCCAACACCTGGTCTAGGCCCCCTGTCCAGAAGGTTGCACGAGGAGGCAGAGCTGTCCTATCACTGGATTCTTCACTAATGAAATGACCAGGCAGAAACAAATGCCTCCTCACGCCCATCACTGCTCCAAACTAGCAGATTTGCTTGGCTGGGTGCTGGGGACATCTGATGGTCCCCAAGAGATTGACCAATGACAGTCACCCAGTGAATCAAATCTATTGTAAATCTCACAAAAGATGCAGGATTTCAGAAGGCTAATAAAGGTGATGTTGGAAAACTTCTTGAAACTCCCAAAGGTGCTACATGAGGATTTGGAAGACAACAGCAAAGAGGAAATCCACATGGATGATGGTCCAAGTGGCACTCCTTTAGGAGAATGATATGAAAACAATGAAGAGAGTTATTTAGAACATCAATGAAACTTCATGTAATTTCCACGAGTGTCCAGAAATTATATTCCAGAAACTAATAACCCTCCTGTTTGGGCTATGAAAGTGGATGTTTGTTGGACCATGGAATGGTTTTTGTTGAAAAGTTACCAAAAAAAAAATCTATTCCTGATCTGTTCTAGCCTTTGTTCTAAAAATGAGGTCATAGTCTGCAATAACCTAACTTATTAAGTCAAATTACTCAAAAATTATTTTTATTTTAGAGTAATTATAGATTCATATGAAGTTGCAGAAAATGTACAAGAGGTCCATGTACCCTTCTGTAGTTTCCCAAGTTTTTATCTTTTTTTCTTTTAAAGATTTTATTTATTTATCCATGAGAAACATAGAGAGAGAGGCAGAAGCAGGTTCCCTGTGGGGAGCCCGATGTGGGACTCGATCCCAGGACCCCAGGTTCACGACCTGAGCCAAAGGCAGATGCTCAACCACTGAGCCACCCAGGTGTCCCTCCCAAGTTTTATCTTGCATAAATAACTATGCAACAATATCAAAACTGGGGAGATACTATTATTACAATCCAGGGTTCATTCAGATTCACCAGATATGTACATTCATTTGTGTGTAGCTTTGGAATTTTATCAGGTGTAGATTCTTAGCTGCAAAGATACAAGCCTATTCAATTACCACCAGCATCCGTCCAGCTAACCCTTCATAGCCACACCCACTTCCCCCTATTCCCAAGCCTTGGCAGCCACTAATAATTTTGTAATTTCAAGAATGTTATATACACAGAGTTGTATAGTGTATCACCTTTAGCAATTGGCTCTTTTTCACCCAGAATAATTTCCCTGAGGTCACCAGTGGGTTGAATAGTTTCTCCACAACAGATAGTTCTTAGTCCTAACCCTTGGAGCCTACCAATGTGACCTTAGGTGGAAATGGAGTCTTTGCAGATGAAATTAATTTAAGGATCTTGTAATGAAATTATGCTAGATATATGCTGGGCCCTCAGTCCTACGATTGGGGTCCTTACAAGAGAAAAGGAGAGAGGTGAGACAAGGAAACACACAGAGGGAAGGCCACGTGGAGGCAGAGGCAGAGATTGGCCTGATTCAGCCACAGGACCAAATGCTAAGAATCACTGGCAGCCCCCAGGAGCTGGGACACAGATCTGGAACAGATGCCCCCTCAGAGCCTCCGGTAGGAACTAACCCTGCCCAACCTTTTGTTGCGTTTCTGGCCTCCCGAGCTACAAGGATAAAATCCCCCCCTTTTGTTTTTTTTGAAAATTTTGTTTATTTATTCATGAGAAACACACACAGAGAGGCAGAGACATAGGCAGAAGGAGAAGCAGGCTCCCTGCAGGGAGCCCGATGTGGGACTCAATCCTGGGCCTTCAGGATCATGTCCTGAGCCGAAGGCAGATGCCCAACCGCTGAGCCACCCAGGCGTCCCCAAATTCCTCTTTTTAAAGCCACTAAATTCATGCTAATTGGTTACAGCAGTCCTAGGGAATTGATGGAAACCCCACCCAAGCTGTTGTGAGGGTCCCTTTCATTGCTGAGTGGGGTCCATGGTGCAAAGGGCACAGTGGCTTGTTTCATCGTTTGTCTGGTTATTTCCAGTCTGGGGCCATTTCTGAAGACAGCTGCTGTGAACAGAAATAGATTTATTTTTAAAAATACATTTTGCTTTCATTTTTCAAGATAAAGCCCCAATACAATTTCTTCCCCTCCACTATTTACTCTGAAACTTGGGCCTCCCTTTTAAGTCGATTTACCATTAACAGCCTTTTTAAAAATAATTATTATTATTTTTTCTGGTGCTAGTCCTCCTTGCCTAGCTAGGGCCTGCTCTCTGTAGCTCGTCTGGCTCTAAGTATTGCAGCCTGGTGGACCCAGATTTTTGGATGGGGGCGCAAGCTAAACTGGCCAGAATTAATGCAAAGTGAAAGCCTGCTTTCAACGGGCAGAGTTTAGAAATTCAGTGTGAGGACTCTCGCCCTGGCCCTGTCTTCTTACATCTGGGGATTACTGATCAGTCCAGCTGACATGGCATATGGAGGGCCACACAGGGTACACTTGCCGCTTGACACGCATGAGGAGTTTGGAAGAATGTTCCGGCAGCCTTGGGAAGGAAGGCTATTGAATAGAGCGACTTCAGCGGGTTGGCTGAGGTTATATTTCCTTTCTCTTTCTTTGCCAGGAGAGGCTGCAGGGCCTTGATTCAGTTTCTCCCCTGCTCCTTGTCTCCTTCAAATATTTTTTGAGCACTTTCTCTGTGCCAGCACTGGGGTAACAGCAGTAAATGAGGCAGACACGCTCTTCACTCTTAAAGCTCCTGTTGTAGTGGGAAAGAAGCATTAAAAAAAAAAAAAAAAGACCCAGGCACAGAACTAGAACCAGCTTTATAATTTAGGGGACCCCTTATTCAAACACTGCTGAAAATTTCACGATGGGGGCAGCAGAGCATTAGACCATATGTGGGACTCTGTGAGTACAGTTGCAGCTGGCCTTGAGCACAATTATAGCATGTAGGATATTTGGTGATGTCACAGCTGGGGATGGGCAGGGGCGTGGGGTATTGGCCCCCAGTGAATGGAGGTCAGGGATGCTGCTAAACATCCTGCAGTGCACAGGACAGACTTACAACAATGATTCGTCTGACCCCAAATTTCAGTTGTATCAACATTGAGATATCCTGCTTCAGTCAATGACAGTTTGATTTTTATTTTAATTTTTTAAAAGATTTTATTTATAAGAGCACAAGCAGTGTGGAGAGGGAGAAGCAGACTCTCCACTGAACAGGGAGCCCAGTGTGGGCCTCAATCCCAGGACCCCGGGATCATGACCTGAGCCGAAGGCAGACCCTTAACCGATTGAGCCATCCAGGTGCCCCTCAATGACAGTTTTAATAGGTGCCAGAAAAAAAAAAAAAAACTCAGAGGATTTTATGAAAGCATACAGCCAGGAGACCTCCCTTAGTCTGGGGAAGGCTTCTTGGAGGAAGGCCCTTTAAATTGAGACACAAAGAATGGGTATGAATGAACCAAGCAGGAGGGGAGATGTCAGCTGGTGAGGTCTGGGGGAGGGGGAGCCCTATGTGGGAGGTGAATTTTTAGCATCCTTTTCATCCCTACGGTGGTTCAAAACCAAGCAAGGAAGAGACATAGGATTTAGGTGGACAAAAGTGACACTTCCACCTTTATAACTAAAAAAGCTACTTGGGGACTGTGTGCAGGTGTGACCACACTTGCTAATATTCTGTCCTGGCCACGCACTCACTGTGCCAGCCGGGGGCCTCACCCTGAGGGACAAAGCTGCTCTGCTCTGCACCACAGCCCCCACCAATCTGCAAAAGAGGAGATTGCCCAGTATATGCCCAGTACTTCCCCCCCAACCCCTTGCAACTCACCGGCTGGGTCAGTCGTCCCCCGACCCAGGGCGTGAGAGGGTAAGTGAGGATCAAGGGAAGACAGACTTCTGCTCCAGGGCAGTGTTCCCCACCGTGGATGCTGAGTAAAATAACCTGGAGACCTTTGAAAAGCCCTGTTGCCAGGGCAGCATTCTAGCTCAATGAAGCCAGAATTTAAGGGGTCGGGCACTGATTTCTTTTTTTTTAAGTTCTCCCTCCCAGGGTTGTCAGAAAACCCACAGGATGCCCAGTCAATTTTCAGATAAAAAAACCCATACATTTTTTTAGTTCAAATATATCCCAAAGATTGCGTGGGACATGCTTATAATACAAATGGGTGTGTTGTTCATCTGAAATGCAAAGTTAACTAGGCATCTCGTTTTTTGATTTGCTCAATCTGGCAACCCTGTGATTCCAGAAGATTTCCACCTGCAGGCAAGTTTGAGCCCCATTGAACCAAGGATGCAGGAAGCGTAGGAAATGGTTGTCCTCCCACATTTTTCTTCCTTTGGTTGTCTTTATCCATTAAGCATTAACTATTAAGCCTGCGGATAACCAGTGTTGGGCTGTCCCCGTGGGGGGAGAGCAGTCCCTCTGGCCCAACTTGGGCCTGCCTTCCTGGACCCCAATATCAGCTAGTGTTCCTCGATGATCCTCCTGGACTGATTGGCTCAGCAGTGGGCTGGGAAAAGCCTGGTCTTTAAAACCACACAAAGCCTACTCAGTACTCTTCACCAAAAATGAATCCCCTATTTATTTTCCTACCTCAAATGATGCCCAGCCTTGTTATCCAATGTGGCTCATTAAGGGTTCAGTAATGAGATTATATATACTTCTCAGAATAAAAGCCAATAGTGTGTTCCCCCGCATTTGAATATAAAGTCTTTATTATATTCCCTGAGATGAATTAATGTCCAAAGATTCCTTGTAACTGAAAGTGCAAATAAATGGAAGTCCAAAGGAACTAAAAGCTGAGCTCCAATCCACTTGCCTTGTAAGTTATAAGATCAAAGCAATTAGGCTCCAAATTCATTTTCCCTAGTTCCTTACTCAGCTTAGTCTGAGCCATGAAGGGTCTCATTACTATGACAGGTAGAGCTGGGAGTCCTTCAGGAACAGTGGTCTGGGCTGCTTCCTCCTGAACAGGTGTAGTTCCTACAGGATCTCAGAGGTTGAATCAGTCTCCCGGGGCCCCTGCTTCCAGGGCTGAGAGAAAGTGAAACCAGCATATGGCAGCACCAGCCCCATGCCCACAACATTTTCCGAGGAAGCAATTCCCGCTCCGAGCAGCCCTTCAAGCAAAATGATTATGTCACAACCTTCCTCCTAATATCGCCCAGGCCCACATTATTATTGCTAAGGACAAGACCAGACAATACCAACTTCCTCAGGATGCAACACAGCCAGGCTGAATTTCCACATGCCCACGGCTAGTAAACATAAATCCAGTTGGAAAAAGAATCAGAAAGCTTGTTCTGTAAAGGGCCAGAAAGTAAATATTTTTGGCTTTGCCAAACATATGGTCTCCCTTGCAACTACTCAACTTGGCCACTGTAGCGTGAAAGCAGCTACAGACGGTATTCAGCTAAAGGGTGTGACTGTGTGGCAATAAAACTTTATTTACAAAACCAGGTGGTGGGCTGTGATTGGCCAATCCTTTAATTGGGAGCAATCTCCCACCAAAAAGTTACTCTTGGTTCTAGCCATTTACCCTACCTGGGGTGAAAACCATGGACTCATGGGACTCTCTTCCTCTTAGAGTAGCACTTAAATTGTTTCTATCTTTTTTGCCAAGCTTTAAAATAGGATCTTATTTGAGCTCTTTTCCTTCCCACATAGGATAATCATCTACAGCAAATAATGATCCAATTCAGGTCACTGTGTCCAGCACAGATCTGAGTATCTTATACATATTTACTTATTTGATCTTCATGAGAACTCATTAGGCAGATTCTGTTAATATTCCAGTTTTACAGGGAAGGAAACTACTGTACAGCAATTAGATAACTGGATCCGAGTCTACACAACTGAGGGGGTAGTGGTAAAGACAGGATTTGAATCCAGGCAGCCTGAGCTGGTCCAAAGCCTAAGTTTGCTTCCCCTGAGAGCCTGTGTTTCCAAGGCCTTTATGAAAAGCAGGCATGGGTTTTCGGTGAGAACCTATGTCAAGGACTGGCCCTTGGGGCACCTGGGTGGCTCAGTGGTTGAGCATTTGCCTGTGGCTCAGGTCATGATCCCAGGGTCCTGGGATTGAGTTCTGCATTGGGCTCCCCGCAGGGAGCCTGCTTCTCCCTAGGCCTGTCTCTGCTTCTCTCTGTGTCTCTCATGAATAAATAAATAAAATCTTAAAAAAAAAATAAAAAGGGCCTGGCCTTTATGTCCTCAGGAGGACGTTCTGGCCTCCTTTTTTTTTCTGTGGGAGTGAGCTACACTTGGCTAACAAGGGTTCTTAATTTGGGAGGAGGGCATGCCCTAGTGCCTTTGGCTGATTAGGGCTGCCCATGAATCCATTCTCAGAATATCTAACTGGTTTCCTTTGTAAGCCTCTGTATGACTTACAGGGAAACACAGTTACCTTTTTATAGAGACAAATTTGTGAGGTAGGGATATTTGTGCTCATTGTGGTTTTCATGTTATTGATGACTTGGATAGCAATCTGATGGCAAAGTCAACCGCCCCAACTCTGAGCAGAAGCAGTATTTTGAAATGCTTGCAACAACTCTGATGCATCATAAAAATACCTATGGGGATCCCTGGGTGGCGCAGCGGTTAAGCGCCTGCCTTTGGCTCAGGGCGCGATCCTGGAGACCCGGGATCGAATCCCACATCGGGCTCCCGGTGCATGGAGCCTGCTTCTCCCTCTGCCTGTGTCTCTGCGCCTCTCTCTCTCTCTGTGACTATCATAAATAAAAAAAAAAAAAAAAAAAAAATTAAAAAAAAAATACCTATGATTTCTGCTGGTGACCAAGTCCTAGGTACTGTTAATCTGCTAGTACTGAAACATAGTATGTTGGTTAAAGGTTAGTGAGAATAAAGTTGTTGTTTTTTTTTTTTTCCTGATCCAAGTTCAGAGACACCTTAGGTGTTTCTAGAAGTCTATGGACCTAGCTTAAGAACATCTGCAGTCAGATTTCTCCTGCTAGTCTTATCCCATAGGAAAGGCTCATTTGGATTTATTTATTTATTTATTTATTTATAGATTTTATTTATTTATTCATGAGAGACAGAGAGAGAGAGAGAGAGAGAGGGAGAGAGAGAGTCAGAGACATAGGCAGAGGGAGAAGAAGGCTATCTGCAGGGAGCCCAATGAGGGACTTGATCCCAGGACCTTGGGATCATGACCTGAGCCAAAACTAGATGCTCAACCTCTGAGCCACCCAGTGTCCCTACTGTATCTTTTTATAATTTTTAATTTTTATTTATTTTTAATTAAATATCTTGTTTATTCATGAGAGACACAGAGACATAGGCAGAAGGAGAAGCAGGCTCCCCACGGGGAGCCCGATGCGGGACTCGATCCCAGGACCCCGGGATCACTCCCTGAGCTAAAGGCAGATGCTCAACCGCTGAGCCACCCAGGTGCCCTGTATCTTTTTTTTTTAAATAAAAGATTGTATTTATTTGACAGAGAGAGAGCACAAGCAGAGGGAATAGCAGGGGGAGAAGGAGAAGCAGGCTCCCACTGAGCAGGGACATTTAACAGGCTGAGCCACCCAGGTGTCCCCATTATTGTATCTTAAAAATAATGATTCTAACTATTATTGGATATTAACTGGATATTAATTGGATGTGAACATCAATAGATATCCTGTAAATATTCATATTTCTAATTGTCTCCTAAATATTAGCATTAAAAATTGAATGAAGATTTAAATAATGTTCACATATTCTAGTTGATTGATATATGTTTTATGTATCTTTTAATCTATAGACTTTGTGCTCCACCTTTCCCTTCTCCCTGGCAGTGTGTTGGTTGAACACACTGCGAGGTGTGTCCTGTAGGGTTTCCTGCAGTCCGGGTTTTGCTGATTGCAGCCCTGCACTATAGTTTAAAATGTTCTTCTATCTTCTGTGTTTCCTGTAAATTGGTAGTTAGATCTAGTGGCTGAATCAGATTTAGGACTAATTTCTTTAGACAAAACATCTTCATAGGTGGTGGTACGTTCCTCCAGCAGGAGGTTCATAATGTCTGAGTGCCTCTCTGTGATGTTAGCTGCCCTTCATGGTCTACAAGAATATGTTCACCTGGAGTTGCAAAAACTTGAGTGACCCATATTAGTTTTCATTTTCCCACTATTTCTGCTCTGATGTTAGGAACAAAGCTCATAGGTTTTGGACTATCTCTGTTCCTCCTCAATTCCCTGATCAGATCTGACTTTGGGAAGCAGAGCAGAACCCAAATTTTATGACTATTTTCGAGGGAAGTATTAAAAACAGTAATTCCCTCAAAAATAGTCATAAAATTGGGGGCAGCCAATTAAGCAGAACCAATGTGGGCCTGGCAGCAATTATTTAAAGCCAGACTCTCTGTAATGTGGTTGAAAAGTCTAGCCTGCAGACTGGGCTGGAAGCCACAATAAAATCAGCAACAATTGTTATCAAAACTCAGTCTCTTAGTAGGTGAGGCTTTACTAGAACCGGAAGGTGATCGCTTCCAACCTAATCACAGCCTGGACCCAGACCTGATGAGTACCAATAATCAATCATTTGTCCTCCATAATCAAATGTCAAGGTATGCCCTAGTCAGTGGCCAATTCACCATGAAGCTAATGAAGCTTAAGCTTTGAATCCTTTTTCAAGGCCCTGGATGGGATCCTACTAATTTTGTAGTTAGAATTTTGTAATTTTTTTTTTCTTAACGAGGATCCCCAGATTATATGAGAATTGGGCTCCTCAGGCCTGGATCCACCTTTCAGCTCACTTTCTCTAGTGCCTCAATCCCAGCCATGCTTCGACCCTGGGGCCCTACAAATCCATGATCCTACAGCCTTCTCGCTGTACCCCGACCCATAATTTCACTTCCCTCTAACCCATTTTAGATTCTATCACTATCACCACTTTCTGCCATACTCCACACCCTTGCTCCTCCTGCTGTGTTATATGTGCTGTTGGCAAAATCCCAGAGCTAACTAACTCCAGACTCTGATCTACTTCTGCACGTGTGCAGCTCAACACCGCTGGAGAAAACACCAATGTGCTGCTTGCTGCTGTTCAGGCAAGTGGGGTCCGGCCGCCCACGGGGGAAGGTCTGCTTGAGAAGTGAGCAGAAGAGCAAAGTAGACACCTGAGATCATCTTCTCAAGCACTTTGCCCATTGCGCTAACTCAAACCTCAAGACAGACTCTCACTGGGCATTTAACTGTGGGAAGCAGGGATGGGATGCCCTGACTGGCCAGGTCTGGTTACCTATGCTGCCCTGGAACTGGGCTAGGAGGGGGGGAAGCTCCACCTAATGCCATGGACTGCAAGGTGGCTCTGGCTAATGCAGGGTTTATTATTATTCAGGAATGGGGAGGTCAGCAGATCAGGAGACGACTGCTGTTGATAAGATGGTTTTACACCCAGAGCTCCCAAGCGGAGGGGTCATGCCATGGGGGAGGGGGAGCCACATGGGGAAGCACTGGCATTGGGCAAGGTGCGGGGGTGGGGGGAACGTGAACAAGTGCCTTTCTTGTGGTTTCTGTGAGAAGGAACAGGGAGACAGGGTAAGCAGCCTCAGGATTGGCTAATTTGAGTCATTTCCCTGGGCTCTGGGGGCAGGGGGACTGTCCCTAGCTGCTTGGTACCTGGTGCTGGGGTTTAGGGCAGGTCATAGCCACCTGGAAGATAAGAGGAGATGGAGGAGAAGGTTGGGGATGCGGCTCAGGATTGGTTGATCTGCATATGAAAAGTGCGCTCCGGGGCAGAGAAGCTTTCTAGGAACTGGCTAACTTAGGGCAGCCCCTCCATGGGCAGCAAGGCATAAAAAATACATAATGAAAAGACATAACTAATACAGCTCTCCAAATAAAAATCCAGTTTCCGTGGGCAGAAGTAGAGACAGGTGCTGGGCAGGCAGAAACAAAAGATGCACGTTACAGAAATGCAGTTCTAGCCGCTTCTGACCCCAAATTAGAGCCTGGCTCTCCTCGTTTCTCTACCCTCGCGCCCCAGGAAGGGCCATCTCTCCCTGTCGATGGGGCTCGCTGCACCCAGGGCCCCCTGGTTAGCCCTCCTTGGGTCTGACGGAGGGTCCGGGTCTTCCCCAGGCTTCTCCGCCCCAGGTCACGGGCCCCTGGGTGCACCTGCCACTGCGCTCCATTCGGGACCACTGTCAGTTTAAAAGCTGACAGTGGCTGCAGTTCTCACCTCCCCTGGCACCAGCCCCTCCTGCTTTATTCACAGCCATCCAGAAACTGTGCCTGCTGTCGCCGGGAGCGAGGGGGTGATCTGAGCCATTTAAGATGTTTGTCTTCAGGCGTTGAGGGGAGTGGGAGTCACCTGAGAGACGTGGGCGTTGGGCGAAGTGAGAGACACGCGGCGGGGCAGCTGCCACTCTGACGGGTGCTGCTGGGAGGAGACTGGCAGGTTTTGAGACACGTCGCATGTTAAGGGGTCTTGCCCCCTTTTGTTCCTGCCTCGTTCCTTACTGAGATCCTTCCCCAGGGAGCCTGGCGTTCATCAGAAGCTGCAGATCCGAAGCCCCGTCCTTGGCGGTGTTGTGGTTGTCACATCAGGATGGGGGCCTGGATTCCGCGTGGGGAGAGGGCTTGGTGCCACCCAACTCCCGCAGGAGGCCTTTGTGCTCAGCCTTCATCCTCCCCCGGGCTTTAGCCGCCCCTTTTGTTCCTCATCGGATGCCAGCAGGAGCATCCGCACACCCACGTTCAACGGTTTTCTCTGCCCTTAGCACAAAGTGCCTGAGCTGAGCAGCCGCCCTGGCGCTGGCCTGATGGTGGGGTTTTTGTGAGGGGTTGGTTTGGGATCATCTTGAGCTTTCTGGACCCAAAGAAGCTTGGTTTGCTAACTGATCTCCCCAACCGGCCCCTCCTCCAGCAGTCTCAGCTTTGAAAGAGCCACCACCATCCTCCCAGGCTCTGAGGCCACAGACCTGGGACTCACCCTCATCCCCTGTCTTTCTCTTTTCCCCACATCCCACCTGTCATCAGACCCTGTTGGCTCTCCCTTCAAAATACAGCCAGAACCAGCCCGTTCCTCACTGCCTCCGTTAGTCCAGGCACTACCATCTCTAGGGCCCCTGGAATCCCTGTGTCACCTCGCCCACCTCAACCTCAGCAGCCAGAGGGAACCTGTAATGCCTAGGTGGTGTCCTGTCACACCTGTACTCTAAAGCAGGTCTAAGGAGGTCCTGGCTGGCTCCCATCTCACTCAGAGCAAAAACCAAATTGCCCAGAGGACTAGGACTGCCATCTGCTCTCCTCCCATCTCCTGCTCACTCAGCCCCAGTCACACCGCCTCACTGCTGTGCCTCGACACACCAGATGTGTGCCTCAGGGCCTTTGCACAGGCTGTTGCTGCCTTGCCCACATGTCACTTTTCAGGGAAGTCCTCCCTAATTAGCTAATTTAAATAATTTAAAATTAAAAACGCAATTTCAAATTGCATCTCCTTTTGGGCTTTCCTGCTTTGTTTTTCTCCATAGTGTCACCCTCTGCTGTACCATATGCTTCCCTTGTTTATTTGTTTACCATCTGTCTCTAGAGCGTCAGCTCTGCAAAGGTGGGGACTTGTGTCTGTTGTGTTTCCTGCTGTATCCCAGTGCCTAGAACACAGTAGGTGCTCAATAAATATTTGTCAAATGATTGATCAAATCACCCGGGCAACCACCTTACGGTCTGAATAAGGGCTTGGAATAGCCAATGACTCCTTTTTTTTTTTTTTTTAAATCTGCTTGATGTGTCTGAGTTTTGAGTATGCACAAGGGTTCCCCTTCTGTCCATGGCCCCAGAGGCAGTTCACTTGCCAGTTTGGTGCCCGAGGGAATGAGTAATCTATTGCTCTTGCCTGTGAGTGAAAAGTTCCATTGATACTGTGTCTACACATTCTTTGAAAATGTCAGTGGGGATGAATCACGGGGCTGAGGACTGTACCATGGAGTTGGCCAGTGAGCTGGCTCGATGACTAAATCTCCCCCACGTGATGTCACCAGACTCACAGTCCCACTCCCCACCGAAAGGGAAAAAAAGCAACTTCAGCTGGAGATGCCTGACCCAACTCTGGTGCGGCCATGCCAGACCTGGGCAATGTGGCTTAAGTCAAAGGCATGAACTTCTGGGATACTGCTAACTACCTGGGAGGTCACTCCACTTCTCTAAGTTTCCTTGTGTGTAACATTCATTCAGGAAACTGATATTTACTGAACATGAAGTAGGAGCTGGGGATGGCGAGTGAGCCAGCCAGGTGGGCACCTGTTTCCTCAGAGGTCACAGCTGGTGAGACAAATAGGTGACAAACAGGGAAGGAAAGAAAGTAACTGCCCTATTGAGAATGTCAGGGACGGACTAGAACGGGACAGAGTCATAGAGAGCTGAGGGAGTGATCTGGGTTGGGGGCCAGAGTTAGTGGGGCCTTTAGGAGGGAATGGCAGCAAGGAGAGACCTGTAGGCAGGGACAGAGCATGTGAAAATCTGGATGGAGGAATCAGCACGAGAAAAACTAGCTCTAAGATGGGAAGAAGCTCCCTACCCTGGAGGGCAGAGGCCAGTGTGCTGCCTTGGGGAGAGAGAAGAGGGAGTGGGATGAGGTCAGGGTCAGAGGATGTAGGGACTGGAGAGCCCAGTGGGGAATTCATGTATTAAGGACCTACCAAGGAAATGTCATGATGTATAAAGAGCAAAAGGGCAGCAAAGGTGAGTTCATCCTGATGGGTCTTAGCTGGAGGGGCCCAGACCCCTGCTGGAGTGGGGAGGACCACCTGGTAGGCCTTCCCTTGGGCTTCCTCAAGCCTGCAGACCTTCCCTGGAGAAAACCATTGTCCAGGGCAGGCCAGACTGGGAAACCAGAGAGGGATCCTGGGTAAGTGCAGGGCGATTGGCTGAGTCTCAGTCACCTTCCAGCCTGGGCCACTTTGAGCCCTTAATTACCGTTGGACGACAGCGGCGTGGAAGGTGGGTTCACGATAAGCTGCATCAACGCTGCAAGGGCCCCATTTCTTGGGGCTGGCCATCCAGAACACCACACGTTCTGCCTTTCTGATTTTCTGCTGCTGAACCAGAGGCTCAGCCAGATAGCTGCCGCTTTGGCACCAGGAGGGGGCGCTAGGTCACTTTAAAAAGTGTCACGATGGATCCTAAAAAAATGTAACGTTCTTTAAATCAACTTTTATTTATTTTTTATTTTTTTAAAATCAACTTTTAAAAATTAAAAACAGACTCTAGTCTCAATTTGAGAAATAACATCCATGAAATCATTGATTTTCTGTCCCAGCCAATCTTTTCGCTAATACATGTGAAAATAAATACATCCTAACCACCACAATCTTTATAGAGCACGTCCTGTGAGCCAGGCATTGTTCTAACAGCTTTATAAATACGGCCCTATTTAATCCACACGACAACCTTATGAGGTGAGTCCTATTATTACCCTCACTTTACAGGTGGAGAAGTGGAGGCAGAGTTTGCCAGACTCGCCCTGGGTCCCACGGTGGCAACTGGTACTGGCACCTTTATGATGCACCTCCAGTAGGCAAAACCATAGAAACAGAGGGTCGGATGCTGGTTTGCCAGGGGCTGTGGCGGAGGCGAACTGGGGGCCTGTTCAATGGATTCAGAGTTTCAGTTTTGCAAGATGAAAAAGTTGTGGAGATCTGTTGCATAACAATGTGAATATACTGAACACTCCTGAACTGTACAGATAAAAGGGTTCAGATGGTAAATTTTTTTTGGCCTCCATTGAACATTTTTTAAGAAGTAGAATAAACTTTTTTCTTATCGGAGGTCCAGCCATTTAGATATTGTGCAATGCAAAATAAAGAATATATCTTTTCCAAAGCAAAACCTTGACATGAAACGTTCAAGGACTATAGAAAGAAAGGTGTGGGGGATCCCTGGGTGGCTCAGCGGTTTGGCGCCTGCTTTTGGCCCAGGGCGCGATCCTGGAGTCCCGGGATCGAGTCCCAAGTCGGGCTCCCGGCATGGAGCCTGCTTCTCCCTCTGCCTGTGTCTCTGCCTCTCTCTCTCTCTATGTCTATCATAAATAAATAAATAAATCTTAAAAAAAAAAGAAAGGTGTGAGTGGCAGATTTCACAGCCTGGTGGTGTGATATCCATGCCCTCCTGGTGTCACTCCAAGGGCCCTTGTTTGGGAGAGGATTCTGAGCAGGGTGGACCAATGAATGTGATCTAGCATGCCCTAAAACAAACAAACAAACAAACAAACAAACAAACAAACAAACAAACAAATGTGGTCTCTTCATCATGTGTGTATGTATTTACCTTTTCCCCCAACAAATGTAATGGGATTCTATTAAATGCTGTGGCTTCAAGGATTAAGCTTCAGATTTATTTATACTTTCCAAATTTAACTCTTTAAAAAGAGATGCCTTGTAGTGTTTAAAGAAAAGAAAAAACAGTACAAAAAGAGTAAAAAAAAATAGTAAGTACCTGTTCCCCCAGCCCCCCCCCCCACCTCGACCCCCTCATTCATGCCCTAGAGCAGCCACAGTTACCAGGCTTGTGTGTCTGCTTCCTGAGATGGCTCGTGTGTGTGCCCAAGTGAGCATAGGAAAGCCTCCTCTTAACTACACATGTGAGCACACTCTACACACCATTCTGCACCTTGCTTTTTTTCACTTAGCAAATGAACTTTTGAGATGGTTCCAGATCAGCACATGCACATAAACTGAATTCATTTTAACAGTTCCATTACTATTTCACTGTATCACACACCATAACCACAATAGCCAGTCTCTCCCTCTTTAAAAAAGATTTTATTTATTTGTTATTTGACAGAACGCGGGCGACAGCACAAGCAGAGGGAGCAGCAGGCAGAGGGAGAGGGAGAAGCAGGCTCCTCGCTGAGCAGGGAGCCAGATGCGGGGCTCCATCCCAGGACCCTGGGATTATGACCTGAGCTGAAGGCAGATGCTTAACTGACTGAGCCACCCAGACACTCCTAACCAATCTCTTTTGATGAAGGATCAAAGGATCATCCTTTCTTGGGCCATAGTTCCCTCTGGCAGTCCACTGAAACCTACAGACCTCAGGAAAAAACGAACAAACAAACAAACAACCAACATGTTTTTTTTTTTTTTTGTGCATACAGAAAAATATACAAGAGTATAAGAAAACCGATTACAGTGTATAGAAATTCTCTTCATGGGCACGTTGAGTCTGGACCCTGCAATAAGGACCCCTGGCTAGTTCCCAGTTCCCAGCTGCAATGAACATCCTGTACACATACCTACTTATTTCTGTAGGACAGCTCTCTAGATATGCAATGGCTGGGGCAAAGATCTCAATTTTCTACCAGGAGAAAACACTGCCTTTACATTTAAAAAGGGAATATTATATAAATAATATTAGTCCTAAAGGGTATGTGGGGGGGGCAAATTAGACTAAAATTAAAAAGAGACTCTAGTCTCAGTTTGAGACTGAGACTAATATATGTGAAAATGAATACATCCTAACCACCACAATCTTTAGAGAGCACGTCCTGTGAGCCAGGCATTGTTCTAACAGCTTTATAAATACGGCCTCATTTAATCCACACGACAGCCTTATGAGGTGAGTCCTAACATTACTCTCACTTTACAGATGGAGAAATTGAGGCCGAGGTTGCCGGACCTGCCCTGGGTCCCACGGCGGCAACTGGTACTGGCACCTTTATGACGTACCTCGAGTAGGAAGGGTGCTTACATTCTATTGGGGTCAACAGATTATGGGCAGATAGAAAACAAATGACAAATAAGTTTAGCTATGAAGGAAATAATTCCTGGTGATGTGAAAAGAGGGATTGACTGGGTGGGCAGGTGAATGGTGGCTTCATACAAAAAGTCTGGGTAATCCTATAGAGTGGGTGATCTTGGAGTTTGAGGTCTGAGGACAGAAGTAGGCAGGCATGTGTATTCCTCTAGTGCTTACATTATCCAAGTTTTGGGATTGACGTCTCATCTGAGGTGGAAACCATAAAACCATCCTGAAGACAGTCTACCAAGTGCCTCCACGTGACAGAGAGCGCATGATAGAGACAGCCTGAAGTATTGCTCCCTGCAATCCTATGGAAGGGTCCAGAGGAGCATGGGGGACATAGAGGGGGTATTTGGAGAGAACTTCTTCCAGAAGCATAGATATTTTAGGGTTCTTCCCTTCTTTATGGAGTTTTGCAAACCTGGATACTTTACAAGCAAGGTCAGTGGGGGAGAGCTCAGTCTGGACCTTGATGGTCCTGAAGGCTGTAGTCCCTAGAAAGGCCTGTAGGCGGGGCTGAAGGATCGGGAACAGTCAAAACGGCAGCATCCGGACAGTTGCAGGTCCGCTTGAGCCAATCACGCTCTGCATCCAGCGAAAAGTACTGCATACGAATGGCAGCTTCTGCTCCATTAGTATGACTGAGTGTGCACGAGCTCCACAGGAGGCAAGTCAAAGGAGGCCTATGTAGCACCTGTTATGGGTCGAGGCACCTCCAGGTTATTTGCATGCAAGCATCTCCCTCTTCCTTCCCACTGCTGTATAAACCAGGGATCATGCAGGGAATGTAGATGAGTGGATAAGGCATGGGGTGTGAGAAACACATGCTCTTTTGTGATGTCTTCATTTCTCCATTTTGGGTAGGCATCACAAGCACTGAGAAAGATTTTCCTTTTATAAGAAACATGATAGGCTTCAGAGAAGCAACAGGCCCTCTGGCGGGAGGTCAGGCGTGACTGGTCTGCCTGTCTGAGCCAAAGGACAACACCTGCCCATCCGAAGGGGATGCCTGTTACTCAGCTGCACCTGAGAGCCTGCTTGGCAAGAATTCAGGCCTGGTGCTTCCAGAGGTTCAAATTTTGTGGAGAAGCCAGGAATCTAGATTATGTAAAAGCTCCAGGTTTTAAGATGTTAGCGACTCACAATACAGTGTGTAGCCCAAATTCATCGCTTCCAGGGGCTAAAGGCGTTCTCCATGCCACTAGTTTTCCACCTCTGGAAAGAGTTGCTATTGGTCTCTTGACTAGGGCAAGAAGGGAGCCCTGGCGAGTGTCACCGGGTGCTTGGGAGGAGACTTGGTGCCTGTCACCTCATGTTACTGTCTTGTCCGCTCTACGAAGTGGCCATTCTGAGTAGGCTGATAAGCTCAAGCCACTGCCTGGGGTTTCTTAGTTAATGAGAGGCAAAGCAGAGTTGGAAGCCGGACCATACTGCCTCCTTCAGAAGTTGGTGACCGGACATTGGGAAATCATCCACTTGAAATTCGTCTGCCTCACAGCAGCACTATTCAGAATAGCTGGGGGGTGAAAATGGCCCAGATGTCCATCAGCTGGTGAGTGGATAAACCAAATGAGGTCTCTCCCTCACAATGGAATGTTCCTCGGTCATAAAAAGGAATGAAGTTCTGACACATGTAGCAACATGGATGTGCCTTCAGAACATGATGTCAAGTGGAAGAAGCCAGACACAAAAGCCCCTGAATCGTGTGATTCCGTTTCTATGAAATGTCCTGGGTTGGCAAATCCATAGAGACAGAAAACAGATTCGTGGTTGCCAGGGGCCCGGAGGAGAGAGAATGGGGGGTGATGCTTCATGGGGATGGGGTTTCTGTCTGGGGTGATGAAAATGTTCTGGAACTATGTGGCGGTAATGATGGCTGCTCAACATTGTGAATGTGCTGATTGTCACTGATGGTAAACCTTACATTGTGTGTATTTTACTACAATAAAAAAAAGAGAGAGAGAGAGAGAGAAAGCCACTGGGGGTGGGGGAAATCAGACTGGGATTCCCTTCCCCTCTTGTGTTGAGACGGCCTTTGTGCATCACCCCAAGGCTTCCTGTGCACACTAGTCACCTGGAGAGCTCCTAAAACGCAGTTTCGGATGCAATTTGTCATTGGCGGGGCCTGAGAATCTGCATTTATACAGGCTCCCAGGCGAGGCTGATGCTGTAGGTCCCGTGACCACTTTGAGCACTTCTGGGTACATTAAGAATGAGCAAAATAGGCACAGAGTTCATAAGGAACGTGGCCAAATCCTACACCTCGTAAGTGGCTGAGCCAACACTTTAAACTCACTCAAGCCAACTAAACCTCAGCGGAGGCGGGGAGGCCACTAATTGATGCTAAGGGGTTAGCTAATAGTTAAGTGTTACTTTGTGTTGGGCCAAGGGTTCAGAGCTAGAATTCAGAGGGTGCTTGAACTTGGGGAATGAACCAAATGAACTTCTTTCCTTAATGAACTTGGGAAAAACAACCCCATCTTTATTTCACTAACCTCTAACTGAAATTAGCATCTTCTCCCACCGTGTACGCAGCAACGACCCTCCACAGCCTGAGCAGTGCCCTTGGCCCATGGTGGAGTTAAGGACCCGGGAAGGAATTCTAGACCTGCCGCCTCCAAAGGTGCTGCTTTGACATATTGATTATTTTGAGTGGAAGGCACTGGAAAAACAGCAGGTGCAAAAAAAAGGGCACTCTGACCTCCCTCCCTTTTTCTTTTTTGAAAGCAGAGGACAAATACCCACGTGAAAGATGTCTCCTCCCTGCAGCAGGAGGAGAGCAACATTCTTATCGCCAGAGACGGGGGCGCCTTGGCTGAGAAAAATCTGCACAAAGTTTGTTGAAATAACTGGTCTTCCTTTAGCCTTCCCGTATATTTTAGTCACTTTTCCATAATTTTTATGCTTTGTTCAACTCAGTGTAGTGCCAAGGCCTTGCCACTTCTTGGGTCTTCACTTCCTTATGAGGGCTCTGGTGTCACATAAAACTTATTAAATAATTTTTCAAAGATTTATTTGAGAGAGAGAGAGAGAGAGAGAGAGCGAGTGGGGGCGAGGGGCAGAGGAGAGGGAGTGAGAGGATCCTAAGCAGACTCCCCACCGAGTTTGGAACCCGACCTGGGGCTCGATCTCACTACCAAGATCATGACCTGAGCTGAGACCAAGAGTCTGACACTTAATGACTGAGCCACCCAGGTGCCCCTTAAGTAAGTTTTTGTGCTTTCTCTCTTGTTAATCTATCATTTGTTCCACAACCCAGCCGAGAACCCAGAAGGTAGAAGGAAAGAGATTTTTTTCCTCTCCTACATGGATCACTGATAAAATCTCAGATCTCTTCATAATTCTTTACACGTGCTGCAGATATTTTGAAACATTCTTTATGTTCCATGTTATCTCCAAATTATGCTTAATTCGAAACACTGCTCTATCTTGTTAATGGGTGAATAAAGAAGCTCCTGTATTATTGTTTTCTTTTTTTTGCTTTTATATTTGAGTTCATTCTTCATTTAACTTTTAAAACACTACTATAGTTGAATATTAAAACAAAAACAATAGCAAGTAGTGAGCTATGGTTATGGTCCTTCACTCATTCACTACTGCATATAAAATGCCAGCAGTGTTATTCGTGCCCCATTAAAAGGTCTGACGCTGAACACCCCCCCAGGATGATGTTCATCATCCTCCTATGCTTCCCCATTGTAATGGCACCATCTTTCCTGATTGGAATCAAAGTCCACCAGTTCCACCTGGTCCATTTCATCAGTCTCCTCTACTTCCTTCCCCTCAGGTAGGAGTTTTTCCAGCAAATAAAGTCTATCAGGAGAGAGAAAGCCATTCTCGGGGAAGTTTACCTTAAATCCGATGATTGGGCGACCCTTCTCGTATGGTCTACAACAAATTGGCATGCCTCCGTTTAGCACACACTTGATATCCCCAGGCTTGACCATCTGACCTGGATGAGAGGTGATGACGATGGTTCGGTTGTCAAGAGTAGATACTGGCTTTTGAAAGCCACACAGGGCTTCAACCAGCTGTATATCCATACTCATGTACAGATCTTCTCCTCGTGGAATCAAAACAACATGGTCCTTCTGATCTAAAACAATGATAATATCTCCTGGTTCCAGTCCTTTTACATTTATCTTTAGGACTGATCTGCTCCCCACGGCCCTGGCACTCCATGCACACAGATTGAATTTGCTGAACCATTCCAGGTCCTATCTGATGAATTCTTGTTTGCATTCCAGTACCTCGGCAATTGGGACAGCATTCGACTGCTCCTTTCTTACCACCTCGGCCTTCACGTTTATCGCAAATCACATTCTTTGGCAGAGCTAGTTTTCTTGTTGCACCATTATATAAATCTTCTAAGGTTACTGAGAGCTGATGTACAACATTTTTACCTCTCCTTTCTCTCTGCATCCTGCCTCCTCCTCCAAAAAACATATCAAAGATGTCCATGGGGGAGCCAAAACCACACCAGCTCCACCTTTAATTGCCCGTTCTCCTTTGTCACGTAATTCCCTTTTCTTTGCATCAGAGAGCACTTCATAAGCTTGAGAAATCTGTTTAAACTTGTCTCCTTCATTTGGATTCTTATCAGGGTGGTACTTCGAGGCCAGTTTCCTATAAGCCTTTTTCAATTCCTCCAGGGTGGCATTGGGTTAGACCCCCAAAACATCATAGTAAGTGGTTTCTTTCACCATTTTCTACAGCCGGTGAGAGGGCGGAGGCCAGTGTGGGGGAGCGGGAAGGACTACGTTGCTGGACGCAGCTAGGGCAGCCGCTGCTCCTCTGCGTCTTACCGAGTGTTCTGGAAAGTTCCCAGCTCATGTATTATTGTACCACCAATTTGTTTGAAAAAAAGTATTTTGGTAACTGTATTTCATTACGATGGGTTTCTATTGCAATACTATGCATTTTATTTTCTGAATTGAAAAGCAATGTTCTGGGCAGCTCCGGTGGCTCGACGGTTTAGTGCTGCCTTCGGTCCAGGGCGTGATCCTGGAGTCCTGGGATCGAGCCCCACGACGGGCTCCCTGCGTGGAGCCTGCTCCTCCCTCTGCCTGTGTCTCTGCCTCTCCCCCTCTCTCTCTGTGTCTCTCATGAATAAATAGATAAAAAAATCTTAAAAAAAAAAAAAGCAATGTTCTGAGCAGGTGTCCTTGGCACAAAATGGTTAAGGGCCTGGGTTTTTAGTGCAACATATATGCCCTGCCTTACTTAACTTTCAAAACAGTTTATTTATTTATTTTGTTAGTTTGTTTTTTAAGTAGGCTTCATGCCCAACGTAGGGCTTGAACCCACGGCCCTGAGATTAAAAGTGGCAAGCTCTACCGATTAAGCCAGCCAGGTGCCCCCTTACGAGCTTTTACATATATAATTATATTTATATATCTTTTTCACAACAGCTTTTCGAAGCCAGTGCTGTTGTTAGCACTTCTTTTTTGCAGAGGACGGAACTGAAGATCTGAAAAGTTACTTGGCCCAGGTCACCTACGTGGAAAGTCAGAGCCTGGATTTGAGTGACATGGAGCCTCTGCTCCCAACCATTATGCTCGTGCCTAGAAATGGTAACAGAAGTGTTGGTGTTAATGGCTGGGCCTATTTAGAAAGATTCTCCTAAAAGTCCCTGCAGCCTTCCCCGTTCAATGGAACACTGGCAGGTCCCTGTTATTGCTGCCAAAGACGGGCCCAGGCCCAGAGCAGGCATGGGAGGAATCCTGCACAGTCCCTGCCTTTTCTGGGCCACCCTTGGGCCCCTGCCTCTCATTGCTGGATCCCGTCAGGTGCCTGTGCCCTGTGGCGAGAGAGGCTGGGAAAGTGAGTCTAATGGTAGGGGTCTGGCTTTGCATCGTAAAGTTGGGGCTTCCACAGAACTGGAAGGAAGTTTGGAAGACAAAAACAAAACAAAACAAAAATAAGTTTACTACACACCCTAACATAAACCTGGCTGCTCGGTGGGTGCCAACTTCTGGCAGCGCATAGGCAGGAGGCTGTAGTTGGCGGATAATAGTAATTACAGCAATACTAATTGAATATTCACTGTGTGCCAAGCAGTATTCTAAGCACTTTTTGTGCAGTAACTTATTTTATCTTCACAGCAACCCTGTGAGATAGATATTATTGTTAGCATACCCATTTTACAGATGAGGAAACTAAGTCTGAGAAAAGTCAATGCCATTCACTGACTGTGCCCTGCTTCGGCTGCCACGTTGACAGCCTTTGAGTGGGTCGTGTACTTCACCAGCCCCGCCACCCTCTCTTATCTGACACGGCTCCCGATTTCCACATGCAAGTCTTTGGTCTGAGTCCTGTAGTTCCACATTTGAGTTTCCAACCCCTGCCCAGTTCCCTGAGACCTTTGGGGCAGGAATGGGGGCCGGGGGTGTCTTGCAGATTTATCTTAGTGGTTCCTGACCAGAACCTCTGGTATCAATAATTTTTAAAAAAGCCCCCAGAAGATTCTGGGGAGCATGGCTGAGACCCTCTGGATACCTTCAGAAACAATCTTGGCCCAGCGCAGCGGGATGAGTCCTCTTTACACACCGTCCACTCGCTGGATGGGCAGGCCCCAGGTCGGTGCTGGGATGCAGCGGTGAAGGAGGGGAGAGACACAGCTGCTCACAGTGGGGCTGGGCAGGGAGGCAGGGCATGAGGAGAAGGCAGGCTGGAAGGGCCTCCCAGGTAGCGAGCTCGGCAAGGTGGCAGCGAGAGGACCTGAAAAGTTTGACATGAATTCTTAGTCATCGACTGCAGCCTGCCTGCGCCCGAGCCTCCTGTCCTCTTCATGCCCATGGCCTGGTTGCAGACCCCTCCTGGAGCTTCCAAGACAGGAAGGACAAGTAGAGAAGGAGGAGGATGGGGAGGGGAGCTGGGGCCTGGCCAGGATGACTCAAGATGGCCTGAGGCCTCTTAGACGTTAGCTTGAGGGCTGAGATGTTTCCTCTGTTTTTTGTTTTTGTTTTTGTTTTAAAGCATGTAGGGCCTAGAAGCTGGTAAACATGGCTGGGGTAGCAGCTGGGTGACCAACTGTTCGGTTTGCACAGGATGCCGAACCAGGAAAGCCCCAGGCAAACCAGAGACAGGTGGTCATTCTAGCGGAAGCTAAGCGTCCCTGCACCTTCATCCTGGCCTGCTCTGGTCCCGCCACTGTGGGTTGAGACAGGTGTTTCTCAAACCTCACCATGTACATCAGCTCCTGGACTCTGGTTGAAATGCAGACTGATTCTACATCTGGGATGGGGCCTGAGAATCTGCATTTTGAACAGGCTTCGCGAAGCGTGGGTGCCACTGGTCCACGCACCATTGCTTCAGTAGCAAGGGCTAAAAGTACACGTAGGCTCATTGCAAACCAACTAGGGGAGGGAGATAGAGGCTTTGCTCATCCAAACAACACACTGGTATTTCCACTGGGTCGCTCTGGCCTCAGATTTGCAGTGCAGCTCAGTTGCTGAACGTATTTCAGTTTAAAATCCATGCACACCACTCACACACAACGCCCCTCACAGGCACCATTGACTTGCTTTGCTTCCTAACTGGATGCAGCGGGGTTGCATTTGGCAACCTCTTCTCCTTTCTCCTCCTTGTAGCTCACCTAGTTTTCACCCCACAGGAGCCTGGGTCCATGTGCCAATGAGGCCAATCCCAGGGAAGATGAGAACACTTGCTGCGCTGCCTGCCGGAGAGTGATTGAAATAAAGATTTTCTTCCCCCTCTTCCCTCTCCTGAGCAAGTAGAGGCAGGTTTGTTGAAATTGCTGGAGGTGACAACAATGATATTTGAGTTCTAGAAATGTTGTTTCGAAGAGCAGGAGCCTGTTAGAGCCCCCCGCCCCACTCCCATCGCCTCTGCCCCCCTTGCACTATTGCTTACATAGGATGGCTCCGATGGCAGGGCAGCTGAGCATGGGGGAGCTGGGTGGGGCGTGACCTTGGTGACATTCTTACCCCACCTGTAATGTGGGGATAGCGACTGGGCCTTCTGAGCTGGACATTCCTTGTTTGTTCCCCAGACCCATTCCCTGCCCCGGGGGGACTGACCATCAGAAACCGCATCACTCGGACATCCTGCCTTCTGGAGTCTGGTTGGGTTTGCAAAGAGAGGCACTGGCAGGAGGTGGGTGCTGGGGGGATTTATTTATTACCTGTTTCCTCCCTACTCTGGCCTGAAGCTGTGTGTTTCTCTCTGCTGGGCAGATGTCTCTCTAGCTCCAGGCCCGAGGATGTGTTCCAATTACCAGCATATTTTGCCTCTCAGCTCCAAATTCATCCTTCAGGACTAGCTGTTCTGTGATATGCCCAGGGTTGCTTAAGCATCTCTCCTGTGCAATGCGTGCAATGTCAGGCTCTATCAGTAGACAGCGCCAGAGGGCCACAGCTGGCTCTGCGGCTTTCATCCTTTGCACCCTCTC